>NC_064820.1:82970000-87970000 GCF_024166365.1 Elephas maximus indicus
ACTGCCCAGCACAACTAGATGGTACCCGGCTACCATCACTGACAGGGATCACAAAAGAGGGTCCTGGACAGAACGGGAGGAAGATGTAGAACAAAATTCTAACTCACAAAAAAATACCAGACTTGTTGGTCTGACAGAAACTGGAGAAACCCCTAGAGTATGGCCCCTGGACACCCTTTTAACTCAGTACTGAAGTCACTCCTGAAGTTCACCCTTCAGTCAAAGATTAGACAGGCCTATAAAACAAACAATAATACTCATAGCTCAAACATATATAAAAGACTAAATGGGCTTATTAGCCCAGGGGCAAGGACAAGAAGGGAGGAAGGGACAGGAAAGCTGCACGAATGGAAATGGGGAACCCAAAGTCGAGAAGGGGAAAGTGTTGACACGTTGCGGGGTTGTCAACCAATGTCACAAAACAATATATGTATTGTTTAATGAGAAACTAATATGCGCTGTAAACCTCCACCAAAACCACAATAAATAAAAAAAAAAAGGCTTAAAAAAATGCCAGCTACTTTACAGAGTCATGAAGATTAAATGATTTGAAACATGTAAAAGTGATTAGAACAGTGACTGTTACATCGTAAGGCACTTGTCATCATGATCATCTTTTATCAAGAGCAAACTTTATTTTACCCAAACTTGACAAAGCAAAAACAAAACTGCTAAATAAGGGCATTCTGATCTGTTGTGATATGAAAGTTATGCACAAACACATATTTACTCAGGTAACTGGCTCATACTATACATAATGAAGAGAAAGCATCAATATTACTCTGATGATATTACATGGGTATTCAACATGAATCTGGGTCCAGTTCACTTCAGGTACCATTATTTAAATTTCTAAGTTAGTAGGACCCTTAAGAAAATTTGTTTTCAGAAAGACTTGCTCATTGGAAAATAAAATCTCGTAACTTCTAATGAAAAACGTTTTTTTTTTCTTCCTCTGGTAGCTACAAACTCTTGCTACATAACTCATTACTATATATATTCAGAAAAGTCCATGAAAAGCCATAATGTTAATGGAATATTTCAAATATGTACTGATAAAGGTTAGTTTATGAATGGGCATGAGTTTATGAAAAAATGAGATGGAGACAAATATTTACATGGTATAAAATGAAGGAGTAAACACCTAACTATACAGAAAGACCTTTCTCACTGGTTTATATCATTCCTGAAATTCCAGATTTTTTTAGAATCAGTCTTCTGGGTTGAGGCATTTTTTTCTAATTTTTTCAGTTTATTACTTTATCAGATTCTAAAAACAAAGATTTTGACTGAAGAAACGGGAGAAAAAAAAGAATGAAGTACCTTAGAGTGAGATAGTTAATGACCAAGTGATAGTAAGGGGCTCTAGTTCTCCAAGGAATAAATGCTTTAGAAAGAAGTTGGGCATCACTTGTTCTTGGGTCAGATCTGCCTAACGGGTTAATGGTTAATGACAGTTAGAAAAGAAACTCCAATATATTTTTGTTATGCAAATCAGCAACAGAATTTTAGTACTGAAGAGACTTAACCTCTTCATTTATCAGACATAGAGAAAGGTAAGTGCCTTCTCCAATTTGCATAGCTAAAACCCAGGATTACTAAATCTTTCCTGTTTAGTGTTCTTTTCATCGCATAAAGTTGCCTCCAATCCTTTAACTCTTTGTTTCTTTATAATATACAGGATATTTATTGATTTTAGCTTTCTCTCTCTACAGGTTCATGGAGAAATGGATGAATATAAAATGGAAAAAAAAAGTTACTTTTAAAGACCCCACTAAAAGCTTATCATGTGCAAAACCATGTTTTTCAATACTGTAATGTTTATAACAGGCAGTGGTGGAACAGAATTCAGAAAAACACAGGTTCCTATTTCGGCTCTACCACTTACTAGCTATGTGTCCAGGGGACAATGTCAAATGGGAAGGGATTAGAAATTACCTTGAATACTAAAAAGTGATATGTACATGAAAGGAATTATTATAATAATATAAACTTCATTTAAAAGCACTTGTTGGATACGATGGACTAGACTTCTGTTTTTCTGGAGGTGTACATGTAAGCCACAGTATAATACATAATTATGTATTTCCATAAATTAGAAAACCCACCACTGTCACTGTTGCTGTCAGAAGAGCTACCTTCCTCCTCAGACTCGGAATAAAATTTTTTACTTGGAGTCTCTTTCTTTGTTTTTCCTGCTGGTGTCCATTCTTTGGCCTGTATATAAAAATAAAAGTAAAAATACAAATTATAAATATCTTCTCATTAAGGGATTCAGACTTTGGGCAAATTTCATCATTCAGAATACAACTATGAATATGATTAATGTAATAGATGTCAATAAATTGTATACCTGAAAAATGTTGAATTGGCAAATGTTACGTTATCTATATATTTTTTACAACAACGACAAAGAATAAAACGATTGAATCTAGAAGAAAGTAAAGCTCCTGGCATGAAGGCTGATTTACTTTATTCCTAAATAGAGGAACACAAATTCTCACTCAGAGCCTATTATGCTAAAACAACAACCTTACTTATATGTAATTCTTAAAAAGACTTGGGTTTGTTGGTTAACAGTAAATTTAAACTAAAGTAATACAGCCTAGAAGAGGGGTGGGGTTATTACAGATAGAACTAATAATGGCAACGAGGTCCAAAAGAAAAAGAAAAAAATTGATGTAGGTGACAAATAGTCCTGATGGCGCAGTGGTTAAGTGCTTGGCTGCTAACTGAAATGTTGGCAGTTCGAACCCAAAAGCCACTCCATGGCAGAAAGATGTGGCAGTCTGCTTCCATAAAGATGACAGCCTTGGAAACCCTATGGGGCTATTCTGCTCTGTCCTATGGGGTTGCTATGAGTTGGGATCAACTTAACAGCTACAGGCAGGCAGGCGATAAGCAGCACTAAACATCTCAACAAGCAAAACCCTGGGCTCATCCTTGACTTCTCTCTCATATCCTACAAATCTAATCCATCGAGAAATCATTTAGCTACTGTGGTTGTTAAGGTTGTGTGCCAACTTGGCTGGGCCATGATTCTCAATGGTTTGGCAGTTATGATGTAGCATGGCATCTGTATAATGATGTAATTGCCTCCATGCTGAGACCGGATATAAGGTGATCACCTCAGTGACACAATCTGCTGTGAGTAGCCGAGTTGAAAGGGAGTTTCCTTGGGGGTGTGGTCTGCATCCAATATATGTGCACTTTCTGGGAAAGCTCACTAGCTTTTGCTCTGCTCTGGATCCTGCATTTGGCTCATCAGCATCTGACCTTCGGCCCTTGGGACTTGGGCCAGCAGCCTCCCATCTTACCTGCCGATCTTAGATTTTTCAGCCTTCGCACCCATGGACCAGCAGCCTGCCATCTGACCTGTGGATCTTGGGCTCATCAGGCCTGCAGCTATGTGAGTCAGGAGAAGCCTCCAGCCTGACATTTGACCCATGGACTTGGGACTTCCTGGCCCAAGTTTATGTATATATATACACACACACACATATATACATATATATATATATATATATATAAATCCATTGTCTTCGAGTTGATTCCAACTCACAGCAACCCTACAGGACAGAGTAGAACTGCCCCCATAGAGTTTCCAAGGAGCACCTGGTGGATTCAAACTGTTGACCTTTTGGTTAGCAGCCATAGAACTTAACCAGTATGCCACCAGGGTTTCCATGTATATATACACACATATTCATATATATACATATATACACATACATACATATGTGAAGCATATATATATATATACATATATACACATACATACATATGTGAAGCATATATATATATATATGTATGTATGCTACACTAGTTTTCTTTAGAGAACACAGCCTAAGACATTTGGTACCAGGAGTGGGGTGACCCAAACCTTCATTCATGGAGGGTCTGCGCCTTCAGCAGTTGTGTCAGAATTGGGTTGCTATGGTTTTCCATTGAGTTTAATTACAGGGCATGGTAGTACTAAGTGATGTACTAAGGCATCTTCTGCATTCTAGAGATACTCTTCTTTTACCTCCATTATGTAACATCAACCTGATTTCCTCTTGGTAATCAGGGTCAATCATACCAGCCAATACGGTAACTCCCTTCTTTGCCTGTAGATCCAGAGGCATAAGGAGCCCAAAGAGGCCAGGTGGCATTTTTAACTTCCAGTTCAAAGGAATCAGTGATGTGTCTCCAAATGGGAACATTCCTCCCTTTGGAATTAAGACCTCTAGACCAGCAGAGCATAACATCACAGGAACAGGAAACACAACTTTCGCTAGTAGATCACTAGGGGTAATAGTGAGTGGTGCCACTCCCATTTCCACCCCTTGATTCCTTGACCCATGAATCTTGGCTACGGGAGAAGTGGTACCATATAATGGATGCTGGTTTACAGCATATACAGCCTCCTGGAGAACGTCGCCCCAACCCTGTGAGATACTGCCATCTAGCTGGCACCATAGCTGTGTCTTTAGAAGGCCATTCCATTGTTCCATAAAGTCAGCTGCTTTAGGATGATGGGGAACATGGTAAGACCAGTGAATTCCATACGCATGGGCCCACTGCCGTACTTCACCTAATTGTGGTTCTTTGCCTAAGACAGCCACCTTGGTTCTTTATCACCTTGGTCCGAGCATTCAACTCTCTGTCCTGGATTATTGCAACGATCTCCTAACTGGATGCCTTCCTTCTATGCCCAAGTTACTTGAGTAACACAGCAGCCGGAATGACACCTTTAAAATCTAAGTCAGATCAAACTCTTCTTCTGTTTGAAACCCTGCAGTTGGTGTCCATTTCATTCAGAGAAAAAGCCAAAGTCCTTACAACAATCTGCATGACCCTACATGACCAGGACTCCTCTGACCACTTCTGCTGCTCTCTCTCTTGCCCCCTCTGCTCCAGCCACTCTTTAAACTTCCTCCAACACCCTAGGCATGCCCCCGCCCCCGCTTTAGGGCCTTCCCCCTAGTAGTTCCCACCTGAAATGCCCTTTCTCCAAATAAACGTGTGGCTCTCTCTCTCACTTCCTTCAAGTCTCTGCACAAATCTCACCTCAGGGAGAACCACTCTAATTTAAAATTCTAACCTCCCACTTCAGAAGCCTGACACTTCTTACTTTGCTCTACCCTTTATTTTCTCCCTCACAGCACTTATTACTTTCTAACATACTATAAAATTTATTTATATGTTTTTACTCTTGGTCTACCCCTGCTAGAATGTAAACTTCTGAAGAGCTGGGATTTTCCAATATTTTGTGCACTGATCTATCCCAAGTGTATCTGGCATAAGTATTTGTTGTATGAACAGACTCTTAAAGTGTAGTAAGGCAAGATAAAGTCTATTAAGTGTACTAAAGCAAAATAAAATAAATTATTTTCATAATTATGACCCTGATTAACAGAGAAAAAAATATATCATGTTTGTTACACTATTTTTAAAAAGCAGAGAAATGTTCATTTTTTAAAAGGTCAAAAATGATTGTTAGTTGCCGTCGAGTCAATTCTGACTCATGGTGACCCGCCGTGTGTGAAGAGTAGAACTGCTCCACAGGGTTTACAAGGTTGTGACCTTTTGCAAGCAGATCACCAGGGCTTTCTTCCAAGGTACCTCTGGATGGGTTTGAACCACCAATTTTTCGGCTAGTAGTTAAGCACTCGACCATCCGCACCACCCAGAGATTCCGCAAAAATGATTAAGACTCATTTATTTGATACACTTTTGTGGTTTTTTTCCTATCTGCCAGTCTCTGCTAGAGTACGTATTTTGTTTTAAAGGAATTTATAGCTTGAGATAGAGGCTCTTATTCAAAAATGGTTCTCAACACTGGATGCACATTAGAATCACCTGAGGACTTTTTTTCTTTAAATACTAATATAAACAATGAAAAAACTAATGCCTAAGGTTCCCCTCCTTATATTCTGATTTAATTGTTCTGGTGTATGCCTGACAATAGGTTTTGTTTTGCTTAAATATCTCCATTCATTCGAATGTGCAGCTAGAGTTGAGAACCACTGATCTAGAGGGCTTAAGGGCTTAAAGTACGTTGCTTAAAGAGATAAGGTTCAGTAACCTGGAAAATTACCATCTGGAAAATGATAGAAAAATGAGTAAAACTTATTTGAATATATTTGAATAAGATACTTTAATAAGATCAGCAGTACTGCGTTCTTCTTACATGTATCTAAAATGCTCCTGACTAGAATATAAAGATGTAATATATAAACAAAGTTCTCCTATATTTAATAAATACTAAAGTTTGTATTTTTCTTAAATCCAAATATTTTTTTCTGAAGTCTGCTGAAGTTTATAGGCTCAGTTTATGGAAAAAATTCACTTAATAATTTGACTATAGCTTTTTGGATAAAACAAAATCAAACTAGGAAAAACTGGGCTTCTGTCCTCAAAGGAGCACATTTCCTTAACATGCCTATAAACTACATACTCATGGAATTTCAGGTTTTAAAGGGTGAAAGACTAAACAATAAAAATATTTTTATTTTTGTTATGCGTCTTTATGATTGTGATAATTATGTCATTCTAATAAAAACAGTAACAGGGAAAAAAGAAAAAATTTTTGAAAATTCTTAAGAGGGACAGAGTATCAGTAGTAAATGTGTTTATAAAGCAAAACACCTCTGAAATGAAAGGGGCAGTCTTTTTGTAATGGAGGGAAAGTTTTTTCCAGAAATTAAGCAAAAGAATTCTAAAGGATCTTCAAAACTTACCATAATATCTAAATATAATTATATATTATATCTGATATCCGAGTAATGGTGGTGTGTAATTCAAAGTGACTTCTAGTGTCAATCTGACTAGGTTCCCTGTTGTTCTGATTAAAATGCCAGATTATCTAAACCTAGACTGTTTTTCTTACCAAGTTATATTTCATAGTAACATGATCACTTTATAATAAAACTAGAATAACAGTGTTTTATGTGCATGAAATACATTGATGTGATTTTGGAGAGGAGATGAGGTAGAGTGAGAGGCAAGAAAGACTATACGAACACTCCATTCTGCACTGTTGCAGCTGCAGTGAAAAATAAAACTATGTACATTATTTTTACATGTAATTGTGTGCCTTTCATAGTACAATTTTAAGCCAATATGTCTCAGAGACTAATAGATTGAGGCTGTTTTCTCTACGGCATCAACGGATAGTGACAGTTCTCTTGAACTGGTTTCCATCAGTTATAATTATTCTCCATAATAGGTTAGCAATTATTAATTTCAGGAAAGTCGTCAACAAAATGAAAAAGAAATCAGTTTGATTCTGTTAAACTGGACAGGTGAAATGAACATAGGAAAATAGGTTATTTAAGTACTGTCCCTATAAGGTAGTTAATGCTTAGAAGAGCACATGAAAATGGAAGAGGCCAGCCAACCAACCAATCTATCAGCCAATATAAGGATACTGCTGAGACCAAATTAAATCTCATAGCATTGCTATCAATTTCTCAGAAGATAAACCTTTTTTTTTTTTGGTGAGGTGGGCTGGCAGGGAGAAGGGGTGGGGTGGAGGTGGGAGGAGGATAAAAGGATGTTGTTCTACTGGGGCCAAAACACTATGTACTGAATAATGATAAAGGACAAAATCATAAAAAACAGCAAAAAGACATAGTAAGAAATTAAGGGGGAGAGTATATTTGTGGAAAGAATCACTACAAAGCACATTGCTCTTTGTATTCCAGTACCCTGACTAAAAGTTGCACAAATACATCAATCTTTTTGAAAAGGACCTTGAGAGAAAATCAATAAATTTAGCTGTAAGGAAGAACAAGCATGTAATTAGTTTTAATAGCTGATTGAAAACTCATGAAATGCCCAAAGTATGTCTAATACTAGTCACCCTTACTAATTTCATAACCATGAATATGTTAAAAGAACTGCTAATTTTGAGGTAAAGTCTTCCTAAGAGTATTTTACATTTAAATAGAATTTTAACATCTAGTTGCACAAAGCTTTTACAAATTTCTTGGCCATCTCTAGATAATTTGTCACAACATGAAAATGATAGTGCCGTATTAAGAACGGCACAATGTGTATAGAAGCTGAAGCTTCCTCTTCTCATGTGACATAATAAAATTTTGTAGTTAAAAGCATGAACGCTGGACTCAGACAGACTCAGGGTTGAGTTTCAGGTCTATGAGTAGCTATGTGAACTTCGACAATTAAGTTCTCTGAGCTTCAGTTTTCTCATTGGAAAAATAAGAAAAATAACCATCAATTATGATCATTATGAGGTTTAAACAACATAATGTATAAAACACTATCATAATACATTGCCATACAAAAATTCTTCTATTTAAAGTAATAAAGATTTTCTTTCATTGTATATGGATAAGTTAAGAGGCAAGGAGGTTAACTGACTTTCCCATAAGAATTGGTAAAGATGCTCTGGTTACCTCAATCCTAGTTCAAAATATCTTTTCTACCAGAAAAGTATCTGGAATATAGCACCTAATTGTTCTTTTTTATTAACCATATTTTTATGCAGATAATGTGCGGTTTCTACATTTGTTTGCCAACCTCATCCTCCCACTATGAGGTATTTTCATAAGTGTGCTATGCTAATTTTTTTCCACAGCAACATGTAGAAAAAAACTGGCATACCAGCGCTTATGAAAATACCTCACAGGGAGGGTGCTGTCTGCAAAAAAAACGTAAAAGGTGTGTGTTATTTTTGTAAAAATATGGTAATTTTACTTAAAAAAATAATTAGATATATTTTACATAATCAATCTCTAAAGACAATCAGAAGGGCCCTCTCCTAATTTTGTTTATACCAAAACCGTTGCCATTGATTCTGACTCATAGCGACCCTACAGGACAGAGTAGAACTACCCCATAGCATTTCCAAGCAGTGGAGGGTGGATTTGAACTGTTGACCTTTTTGGCCAGCAGCCGAGCTCTTAACCACTGTGCCACCAGAGCTGATAATATTAGGGCAGAATGTTAATTCTTTCATCCTAATAAAAAAAAAAAAAATTTTTTTTAGTTAATGGCTAGCATTTTTTAAAGGTGTAGGAAAATATTTGTGTAGAAAGTTTTTTTTTTTTAAATGTAAAGGCAACATATTATTCATTTTAATCATGACCTTGTCTAAGGACATTTTTGGTACACAATGCTCTCTATTTATGTTCAGGCTTAAAACAGGTTCATCAGAAAAACACTCTGTATGGTTTTTGTGGAAGAGAACAGCAAAAATTATTTAGAAAAATATTGACGGGAAGCTTACAAATCTCTAAACAAAAGTAGGAAAAGCTCAATCCAATGAAACTAAATACCTCAGAAACTGAATCTACGCAGCTACAAACGCAATACCACAAATGTGGGTGGCACTGATGCAGAGAATTCAATTCTCCATTTCCCTGAAGAAAAGGAACAGTACCTGTACAATGACACAGGAACACTACAATATTTAGTTCTCACAGAGGCAAGATATATCTAACATATTACATTTAGACATACCAGAACAATTTTCAATTTTCAACTCCCCAAAATGCTTTTATATAAAACAATAGTTATCTTAGAATCTCCCACTGCTTGAACAAAATTAATTTCAGAAAGGTCAACTCACCAACTCTATTACTTCCACATTTCGAACTGATGGGTCGGGCGCCACCTCTGGCCAATTAGATAACTCCAGGTACCCAGTAGCTTTAGTGTTGAGAGTATGAGATAGGGTGCCAAGCTGGAAATGATCCCTATCTATTAAAAATAGAAGAAAACATAAAATAAACAATACGAGCTGCATATAACATAGAACAATCCTAATCAGAACTCAAGGTAATTGGCATATTACCTCAAATGTCAAGGAATAAATATAAACTAGGAAGCTCTTCATAGGTCAGAAAACTGATTTCAGTCCATAGATTACAATAATCTCCCCCATAATGGTCAATAAAAAAGCTAATCAGTCAGTGTGTTTAGAGGTGTTGCTCTGAAATGTAGCTTCTCTAAAAATTACTTTACTGTGAATATTAAGAATGACAGCACAGTTAAACAATCCATATACATGTCTTGGCACAAACACATCCAGAATTTTAATAGTTTTTCTACTAAAGCAAACTGCTTTTTTCTTTTTTTGACTTTATAACAGTTAAATAAGAAACAATATGAAAACCTGTGTATATAATCATTTGATTCTAACTAGAATGGCCACTTGTTAAAATGATAAAACATTTAATTACTTCTTTTAAAAAGCTGTGAAAAACAAGTCATTTTTCCCTCTTTGAAAAGCAATTGTAAACATAAAAGGAAACTTTTATGAATAATTCCTCCTAGAAATGTTTGTTAGTATACATAGAATATTTAATTAATAACAATTCAATATCTAAAAAAAATAAAGCTATCTATTTAAAATAGAAATGAAGTCAATCACTACAAGAAGAATGTGGCTTTTATCTATTGTTCAGTTAAACTCTTTAGTAAGAATACGAATAAAATCAGAAGGCCTGAAAATTATTTAGGTAAATAATGTCTACAAAAATGTAAGCTTAAACTAAAACTTGCTCTAGTGAAAACAGATAAACAGGCAGAAAGCACATTGTTCTTACATAGATACGTTAATCATTTATATTTTCTCAGAGATAAATTTTACACACATCGGAACTGGGGCATACTGCTATAATTTTTTAGATAACATATATTTTGCAGTTATATTCGGACAATAATACCTTTAAAAGGTGACTCAAGCAGTGGTGCAGGTTTTTGTGCCAGGAATATTTTTTTGGCATATTTACTTAAAGCTCCACTCCTCTCATTCGGAACAATAAGCTGCCTAATAAATCTTGTACGGTCTCTGATGTCGTAGTTTTGATCATACTTGCCGAGATTTAATATGTACTGGGTAAGCAATTTTGTCTGTTGGAAAAAACAGAACAAGATGAGAATACAGTTATTTATGATTATTGATAACTCTGGATAAACATATTTAAAGAGGTAATAAAAATGAATGGTTATGTCAAACAAATGTTGTTCCGTAGGGAATATGCATTCCTAACGCTGTAAATGGAATTTTGAAGCCAAAGCACATGTCCTCTTCTGTATTGGGGAGGTGAATGCTGAGTACTGAGAAGCAGCCATGTGCTAGATTATTAAACTGCTGAAGTGGAAAGAAAGGCATCATTAAAAAAATAATCATATATGGCAAACCCGCTGAAGGGTCTACGTGAGAATAATGAATGTGGAAATACAACTAAAAACATGGCACTCAAAACTTAATCGGAAAAATATGCAGGACATCAAAACATCAGAGAGTATTAGGGGGCTGGCAAACTGCTTCTCCTGAGGTGTGCTTTATGAAGAGATACTGTCCCTGGCATAAGCAGTGTCTGCACTCTGACTGCACTCAGTTACTTTACCCTGAATTATGACCCATTAAAGCAGACACATGAATCACTGAACTGGATTACTGCAAATTATTTGCAGTGCATTTAGCTGTTACTTTTTCATAAAAGCAAGCTGCTGATGCCCTCTAAAAACTAGGATAAAAGACTTCTTCCATTTTTTCTCCCATGCTGCTTAGAGCCTCCAGTAATATTGGTCATTTATTTATTTATGTAAGGAAACAACATATTATAATAGCTTTTACACCATAATAAGATTTCCTAATTCAATTTTTGAATATACTACATTAATATATATTGAGATAATTTTAATAATAATTAAACCAAAATTGAAATGTTAACAAAATAGTAGGTTTGTATCTTAAACTACAGTTATGTTATTGAAAGAGCATAGTTTTAATTTAGAGGGCTACAGATATATACAATTGTAACTATAAGTTAAGTAGGATTCATAATACATGGGAAAAATAAACTGAGGAATAGTAAATCATTTACATTAGGACATTTTATAGACATTAGAAAAGAATGAAAATGAATTCAAGTCAGGCAGCGCTGAAGACACTTTTAGAACAATAAGTCAAAGTAGAGGAATGGTGTGGTAAACTCTTTTAAAATAATAATTGGTTAAGATAATTGATTTGGAGAGAAAGCAACCTGCTTTCAGTAGCATGGTATTTAAAAACATTAACCTAGTTTTATTAGAATTATATAAAATCAAGTGAAAATGTTAATAGAGCTGTTCTGGATTTGATTACCAACAAATGTTATTCACTAATTGACAGACCAACTACAGATAAGAAAAATTCTATGATTCATTTTTTAAAGAAAATTAGCAAAATATTCACTAACTGAAGAACAAACTAAGGCCAGCTTAAAGGGAAGTGTGACACACTGGACTGTGTCATTAACTTACTGGGGAAACTTGGGAAACACACTTAACCATTAGTTTTCTCAAATGAAGAATGAGAATTTACAACTAGGCTAACTCTAATGTCTGTTTGACTGTTGTAATTTAGAATCTTTAACTAAAATAAATCAGAAAAAACCTGTTTCTTCACTGCAATTTTTTTTTTTTTTTGAGTCTAAAGGAATAAAACAGGTTGGTTGTATTTCATATCCTCAAAATTAATTTTTAGGAAATTAACCTATTTCAATATACTAACAGACACTGTTAAAAGTCAGGTAGGATATTTTAAGTAAATAAAAGTATGTAATTTCAAACCATGTATTTATTTACTGTCAAATGGGTTTTATTATATTGTCAGACTTATAAAACAGCTCTATTAAAAAGGTATTTCCAAAATAAAATTCTTTCTGAAAAATAAAAACACATCCATGTACAATGATGCATTAAAAATATACGCAAAATAATTATTCTTAGTACAATTCACATACTTGAATCAGTTTCTTAGGTATTATCTATCTCTAATACCAAGGCACTGATATTTCTCTGAAGAATGTATTTTTATATGGTCTTACTTTGTTTAAGCTTTTTAAAAAATTGCCTGTAATCTTTTTCATAATTGAATTTTGTGATTAATAATTGTGAAATTGTCTCCAATTTACTCTTTTCTATAGATCATAATTGGAGCCCTGGTGGTGCAGTGGTTAAGACTTGGCTGCTAACCAAAAGGTCAGCAGTTCAAATCCATCAGCTATCCCTTGGGAACCCTATCGAGCAGTTCTACTCTGTCCTACAGTGTCTCTATGAGTTGGAATCAACTTGACAGCAACAGATTTGGCTTTATGGTTAGAGACCATAATATTTTTAATGGAGAAAATACCATCTTTATAGCACTGACCAATGTGGTATGCTCAGAGAAAACAAAGAATATTCTCAATTCTATTTTTTATGTTGAAATTTGTAAATAGAGTAAAACCTGCAAAAGCCGGAACCTGTGTAAGGTGGAAACCGATCAGAGAAGGAAAACTCAAATATTTTCCACTAAAATGAGCAACAGAAAAGTGGTAAGACTTGCGAGACCCAGAAAAACAAGGCAGTCCTGTCGAATTCTGGCTCTTACAGGCTTCATTGTACTTCAATCCCAAATATTTAACTTCTCCCCTGCCATTCAGAGAAACTTTTTTCAATTAGTATTCCTATAGGGGAAACTTGTCAAAAAAATTGTCTCTATTTTACTTCTTTTGAATATTTCACCAAATTTAAAATAAAATTAGTTACTGTAAAATCAACTGCCTTTTCAATTTCATTTCATTCTAATACAAAATATAAACTTATCTAATTAAAAAAGGAAACTCCATCAACAGTTCTCACAATAGTTGAAATACTGAAAATTACAGAACTTCCAAATTAAATCCTGAGCTCTCACTGTTTAACTTGTTCAATTCTTCCCTTGCTTTTATAGGAATTAATTCCAGTGTCTTGTTTGTAAGATATGTTCTCAAAAATCACTGCTGCAAGCAGACACTTTATTCTATTTGGTGATCACTTTAAAGACTTCCAAATGATTTTGAAATCAAAATCTAACCAATATTCAGAAAACTTGCTTGTCAATCCTTCCCCCATACACACAAAAAGCCAGTGTAGGAGACTTAGGTTAATTTACAAAGCACTTCTTCACAAAAGCACATTTCTAAAATCCAAATCATAACATGCAGCAAGGAGACCGCATACATCAGCCTAAAGTATTTTTATTCAACATCAGCTTCATCTCAAAAATGTTCCTGTTCAGTTATCCTGTATATACAAATTTTGACCATTGCAGTGTTATTAGAATTGGTGGAACAAGCAAAGCTTGCTTGCATGTACCGCAACCAATTCCCCAAACACTTCTGCTCCATAGTTTTCTTAATTTAATAAGAACGTAGATTTTACCATGACAATGTCCTCTCAGTAAAACCAAATTATTTTATCTTCAATGGTGAGCTTTTTAATTTACAGTTTACAACTGCATTTACCGCATTTTTGACAAAATAAACTCCCAAAAGCTTTTCTTTGATTTCATTTACAGCACTGACAGAATAAATGTACAAAAGCTTTGAGTGATAAAAGTTAAACTATTATTGGAATTAACGGATTTTCTTTGTGAAAACCAGCATCATTTAACTCCTTTTTCTGCTAATGCAGGCGACACTATTAAAAGCTATTTCTTCATTTTCCATACATGCAAAAGAAAACTTAGAATTAAAAATGAACAAAAATTTAAGAGAAAAGTTACTCTAAACGAGGCTCTGTTTCAGTTACATAAACACCTTCTGCACCTGTGTATTTAGTCATCTTGAACACAATCTTCTTAAAATAATCCCTAACTTTTAAATAGTTGCTGATTCTTTTTTTTAGCATATTTCTTGTTTCTTCTACCTGTTCATAGTCAGTGATATCATTACAGCTCTCATACTGGGTGGTCGATGTGGTTGACACACATTTCGTCAGTGTCAAAACTAAAACAGAAATTCAGTACTTAATTCTTCATTAAATATACACTTTCATTTAAAAAAATTCATAGCTGCTCAATTTATAACAAAATAAAAAATAACTTTCAAATAATAAAGTAAATAGGTTTAGATTTACTATAAAATAAATGACAAAACTATGTAGCAAGAGTGTTCTGACCACTTTCTACAAAGATCTGTATGTAGTAGGACTGCTCAGCGTCTCCTGCCCATATTTCACCTGCAAACAACCTGGAAGTTCCCATAGTTTCCTCTAACTCCAACCACCAACAGCCTGGAGCTTCACGGGTTTCACAGGCTGCAGCACAACTTGATGCTACATCAAGTTGCTGGCAAATGAAGCATTGTTAAACACTTACCTCACCACCACTGGAAAGGAGAAGGACTTAAGCTTTCCCTACCTGCCTTGTCAAAGCACATTTCATTTTATCAGCACTCACCCTGTATGCTGTTCTGAAAGGGAGGAGTTAGTTATGTTGCATCTAGAAAGGGTTGAAAAAAAGAAAGACATAGTCTTTCAGATTTAAATGTTTTATGTATTGAAATGAAATCTGTTCACTATACTGTGTTTTATAAGCCACTAGACAAAACCACAAACCACAGCAGAAGCCAAAAATACCAAGTGAAGGTCTACAAGCCTATTCTGTCTTCTTTTAGTGTAGCCATTCATAACAGTACTTCATTAAAAATAAAAAATTTGGGACAAATCCAAAACTGCACAGGACACTGAGATAATAGGTGTAAATTTTATCTGTTCTGGACAACAGATATGAAGGAAGCAGACAATGGTTAAATAAACAATCATGGCATTTTAATACGACCAAAAGCATTTCAATTCAAAACCAGATGCGACATTAAATAGTACTTTTTAATTTGTTTTATTCATAAAATTGTAAAAGACAAGCAAACAGAATATAATGTATTCTCATGAACAGGAATACTCAGTATTATATGGCTATTTATTAAATTTTGATTTCAGATTAATTTTGCTGCTTAGAATTAGAGAACCATTACTGGTACCAACTATTTACATCAGTTACATTCTCTTCAGATTGACTCTAAGTCACTGTGCAATAGGAGGGATGAATTAGGGAGAATGTATATAAAAATTAAAGAATTATTTAAAAGAACTTCCTAAAATATAGACATCACAGTTTAACCTAAATACTCTGACAAGTAATAAACTAGTAAATAATCATCCAACAACAGCTTTCTTGAAATATTTCATAAGTCAACACAAAATAAGGTGTCTTAAAACACCATATTTCACACAAATAATGCGCACCTTCTACATCTGTCAACTGCATCCTCCCCCCGCAAAGTATTTTCCTAAGCATGCTATGCTAATTTTGTTACAGCAACATGTAAAAAAAAAAAAAAAATCAGCATAATGGCACTTATGAAAATACCTCATGTGAGAGAACACAGATGGCAAACAAATGTACAATGTGCACATTTTTATGTAAAAATAGTCGTCCTAAAGTAGCTTAGAAAAAGAGATACTATTAATTTGAGAAATACAAAAATTCAGCATTTAGCATAGTAAAGATGAATATTAATTCCATGTAGTTATTATTTTTAAAAGGAAGATACTGGCAAATGTGCTTAGTAAATGAAGGAAAGCTACACAGAAGCAAACCTAAGGAGTAGTCTTGTTCCATCGAATCCACTTCATCATTTCATGACTAAACAGGATACTTTGTGACTTAGAAGAAATTTCCTAACGGTATCGACATTTTGTGAATTAAATTTTTCTGTAAATTCTTCCTTTACATGCTATATTTACTTGTGTTTTTCAATGCCAAGAAAATATCCATGAAAAAGTAGCGGAGATATATCAGTGCATGGCACCTGAGTCTCCTTTTGCTAAGTCCTTTGTTAAAAGGACTGTGGAGAGCGGAGATTTCTCCAAAGATCTGAATCACAGAGATGCAAGAGAGAATGTGTTTTTAACTTCAGCAGGGATCATAAAAGCATTAGTGTGATTTATAAAATTTCTCATTAAGAATCAAAAAGTACTTAGTATTTCCAAATACACTTCCATCTGAAAGAGGCCAGAGTTAGAAAAACTCAGCTTATTGAGGTTCACCTAAAGAGTCTTAAACATAATACAACAGTTAAAAAAAAGATATGAAGTAGCCTCAAATCACAATACCAAAAAGGGAAAATATTAAAATGTTAAGAAAGAATATATAATATTCAAAATAGACTAGATGTTGACTTATTTTTCAATTCTAGAACTTCCATACGATTCTTTTTAATAGTTATTTCTATTTCTCTGCTGAGATTTTTATCTTTTCATTCAATGTAAGTGCATGTTCCTTTCTATCACTGACTATAGTTATATTAGCGGCTTTAAAACGTCTGCATGCAAATTCCAACATCTGGGTCATCTCAGGGTTGGTTTCTACTTGTTTTTTATCCCTTGAAAATGAATCACATTTTCCTGATCTTCTTATATCGAGTAATTCTGGATTGTATCTTGGACATTATTACTGATATTTTGTGGAGGCTCTGAACATGGTAAAAATCTTGGAATGAGTACTGACTGTTTGCTTGTTTTCGCAGTCAATTAACTTGGCTGTATGCAAAGTGAAAACTGCCTCGAGTGTAGCTCAAATATCAGTTCAGTTCTTTTATTCTTAGATGTGCTGCTTTAAATCTATCCTGACTATGTATGGTACAAGGGTCAGCCAGAGACTTGGAAGAGTTATTCACACACACATTTTGAGGCTCTCCCATGCTGGCTCTCTCTTTTCTAGGATTTTCTCTTAACTTTTCAGTAGTTGTAGTTTCCTTAACTTTGCCCTCTATGACTTCAGTCCAGGATTTCAGCTTTCCTTTCGGAATTTTAGCCTCTCTGTGTAGTGCTTTTGTGTAGTGCCAAATGTGGCCTGTCCTCAAGATAAACACTATAAAATGGGGACTCTCACCCTGTGCCACACCCTTCTTCCAAGTGTCAACTCCCCTCCAGAATCTTCCTGCTTTTATTTACCCTTAACCCTTTGGGCAGTTTTGTTGTTATTGTTGTATGTGTGTGTTTACTTTTTTTGCATTTTACTCAAAGTTTATACTTATGGCGTGTTTGGTCCAGTTGCAGTTTACTCAATCACACTGAAAGTAGACTACTGACTAATTTTTAAATTCTCCTATACAAAGTAAAACATTTTGAGGGAGTAAAGAAGTTTATCATTCAATTATTCTTTAAGCAAGCAAATAAATACAATGTCCCAAATCCTATAAATATTAACTTAGATATTCTCTAGAACCAAACAATTCCATAAAATGCTAAAAACATTCACTAAGGTACCTAGACCATGGAGGTTTCAGTTATACAAATAAATATCAGGACTTTATGGCAAACCAGCCCCTGGATACCGTGTCTGTCATCTCTCAAGTTCAGTTTCTAAAATAAATAAAATACGTAAGTATAGAAAATAACTCTTTACATTAGGCCAAAGCTATCATTTTAGTCTCTGTCTAACACCCAGTGGGCTATGAATCATACAACAAAAAAACCACAAAGTTGATGGTGCTTAAAATAATTCTTTAATGCTAACTCTCATTTATTAATCCTCAAACTATTTTCTTGAGAAATGAGAAGTAGTGGAGAGCAAAGTCTAATCCTATAGGGCACGCCTTCATTCATTTTTATATTCTGTCATTTAAATACAATGAGCTAACACCTAAAATCTGTGACATTAAAAAAAATAATCACTGTGTTTTTACCAACTGGTGGTAAAGTCTATTTTGTTTATCTAGAGGTATCATTCTAAAGTGTGTAGTAGAACATTTCAGAAGCTGATCTTCAAAATTTCTATTAATAATACAGCTGAAGAAAAAATATCTCAGTGCAAATTATGTTGTCTTCAAATTCATTGAATAAAGAAATATGGAACACACCTA
The DNA here is from genome assembly GCF_024166365.1 of Elephas maximus indicus. Classification (NCBI taxonomy): domain Eukaryota; kingdom Metazoa; phylum Chordata; class Mammalia; order Proboscidea; family Elephantidae; genus Elephas; species Elephas maximus. The sequence continues at coordinate 82,988,672 of NC_064820.1, forward strand.
TTATAATTTCTGAACAAAGGATACTACATTTCATTATTGGTTATTTACAGCTATAAAGAGAGCCAAAGACAGAACCTTCACTTAGTTTTGTAAAATATAATTCTCAGTCTTAATTAGCATACCAGTTTTATATTACTTCTTTTATAATAATCTATTTTTTTTTTTTTTTTATAGGCTAGGTACATTTAGAGTAACCAAACCAGACAGAAAGTCGTATTGTTGTTGCTGTTGTGTGCTGTCAAGTTGATTCTGACTCACAGTGGCCCTACAGGACTGAGGAGAACTGTCCCACGAGGTTTCCTAGGCTGTAATCTTCACGGGAGCAGATCTCCTGTGGAGCAGCTGGTGGGTTCAGACCTCAGACCTCTCAGTTAGCAGCCAAGCACTTAACAGAAAGTCATAACAATCATAATATTCTAGGTATTATATTGACTTTCACAGCACCACATAGTTTTAATGATTCCAGAGAGCTTTAGGTTAAAAATAGCACCTTTATCAATAAATCAGAAACTCAACAGAAAACATAGGTTTCTTTTCTTCTCTTACTCAAGTTTTCTAAAAGTAACTCATACCATGAAGAGATCTAAAAGACACTTAAAAATTAATAACTAGTTCCCTTCAAAGACAACTTAAAATGTAAAGATAAAAACTAAATCATGGAAATATGATCTTGTACATAGATCCGCGAAAGCTACAATAAATAAAAATACAACTCATATCACAATTAGGGATGAAGGCAATCCCAAAGTACACAGATATGAATTTGAGAAGTCTACCTGCAGACACTGAATGGCAAATATCAGCTTACTAGAGAATGAGTGTAACCTATTGGCAGGCAGAAAGGGAGACACAGAGACAAGCACACAAATAAAGAAGAGAGATACAAACAGATGGGAGAACAAGTAGGGGATGACAGACAGATAGACATTAGACAGGGGTGGGGCAGTGAAAGGATGCGGTATCAGAGAGACACATAGGCAAAGTTTTGAGGAAGGAAGACAAAGACAGAGAGTGACAGAGAGAGGAAAAAAGAGGGAGAAAATGACAGAGGCAAAGTGAGAGTCAAAGAGAAAGGGAATATTAGAGACAGGCCACGGAGCATAAAACCTACTATGAGGCCTAGCTACAAATAAGCAAGAGACCTTTTTCAGTCTCACTAATCAGATAAATCTTTCACTCATGGAGAATAGCAATTCAGGTATATGGAAAAATTCCTATTTTATACAGAGGCAAAAATGATTCCTCTTACCAACAGTTCCTCAAAGATTCAACCAACCTAACAAATAAATATTATAAAACGCAAATCTAAAAAAATCATACCTTTATTTAAAAGTTTTAACAGTCTTTACCTGTAGGACAAGATCCATATTACTTAGCAAAGGCTACAAGCCACTCCAGGTCCTGGCCTTGCTGAGTTTTTCAGACTTAGCTCTAAAAGTTTTCAGAAAACATGGACCTTTTTTTACGACTGACCCTTTTGATTTCATCTTTTTTACTTCTGTATGATAAACTACTACTTACAAGCCCTTACTCGGGAATCATATCCTTTGTGAAAGTGTTTTTTGACCTCTCTCCTCCTCCTACTACGGATTTTTTTCCTCTGGAGCCCCACTGTATCTCAGTAACTCCCTTATAGCACTCATCACAGACTACTTCATTTTTATCTGTTTTTCTCCTCTACTAGATGAGTATATCCGCTCTTTGCACCACACCATCTAGCACTGAACCTGGAACAAAGAACCACCTAGTAACTGCTGAATAAAGGGTACAATGAATGAACAGACTATAGCTGCTTGATTAAAGAGGAAAGTACGTATCAGATAGGTAGATTCTGGATTAGCCTCTTACCTGTCTGGAGTTAGTTAAATACAATTTTGCTCCCAGATTTAAAATCTGCAGTTTTACCAGATCATCTTCACTAGTAAAGCTTTTGGCCATCTTCCTCAAAACATCAGGGGCGATTTTAGGAACTCGTTCACAATTTTCTCCAATCAGCCAAAGAATACTTGCTCTAGCCACAGGAACCTAAAATGAGAAACAAATTATATAGTTACAAATAAGATAATCACACTCTCCTTAATATTAACATAGAAAATGTTTTAACAATTAAGAAGTCTTTATGTCTAATTTAATGTATATCCAAGATATGTTTCTTCAGTTATCAAAAAATGGACACACAGGAAATCTCAGTAATACTGATTTCAGAGATTACCTTAGGAAAGATTCATTGAAAGGTCACTGATGTAGAATCTAGACTCGATAAGAAGTGGGCAAACTTTGGCAAGTGGGCCAAAGCTCTCCTGGGGCCAAATCTGGCTGGCATGACCATTTGTCTATGTATTATGGCTGCTTCTGTGCTACAGTGGCAGAAGTAAATAGTTGCAACAGAAACCATTTGGCCCACAAAGTTGAAAACATTTACAATCTAGCAACCTACAGAAAAAGTTTGCTAGCTCCTGCTCTAGAGCATTGGTTCCCATATCTTGATGCCCATAAAAATCAGCTAGAGTTCTTACTAAAATTACAGATTTTTATCAACTCCAAGAGAGTAGCTCTGTCATGGTGGTGACTGTCGTGTGCTGTCATATCGATTCCGACTCACAGTAACCCTACAAGACAGAGCAGAACTGCCCAAAAGGCTTCGTAGGCTGCAATCTTTACGGGAGCAGATTACCAGGTCTTTTCTGCCACAGAGCCACTGGTAGGCTCGAACTGCTTACCTTTCAGTTAGCAGCCAAGCACTTAACCAGTACAACACCAGGTCTCCTTAAGAACATGATTAAAAAAAAAAAAATTCTGTAGTAACTCAGGAATCTACATTTTAGAAGCAATACATACATGATTCCTGAGACAGGTGGTCCACAAGCCACATTTTAAGAACCCATGGATAATACAGAAAAAGGACTAGGTCCATTAAAGACTATGATTCAAAAATCAAACCTGTTACTGTCCTCTATGTATTTACATCTACTGGAAATAGCAAAATGACAAGATCATCAAGGTCTTCTTATAAAATCATGAATCCTGGTCTATTATTTGGTCATTAACAAAGGAAATACAGTTAAAATAAATTTGTCCAATATTGCATTTTGGCAATTTTTTTTAATAAAGTACATTTCAATATAATTTGTGCCTAAACAAAAATCACCACTTAGCTACAAATTGGAAACCTTCCATCAATACCATTAAGATCAACATTTTAGAGTATGCAAATTAGTTTTATTACTATTTGCTTATTTATATCCTCCCCTATTACAAACAGAATTTGAGGTGGTACGTAAATTTCTTTCTGTGAACATTTTCACCTACCACAGAAAATTTGGTTTATATACTAAATAAAAAAGCCAACGGCTTTCATTAAAGGATACTGTCACAAGAAAAGATAATACTCTTTTTATAAAATCCTTTTCCAATTCCTCAAATAAAGTCCTAATAATTTCTGTATTATTTCACAGCTATATATAGTATGACTGTTAAAGAAAAAAGTGAGAATAAGGGCTGTTTTGCAGGTAAAATTTTATTACAGTATCTACCATCTCAAATTCTTTCAAAACACCTGATTTATGAAATAATATAAAAATACTAAGACATCATTAAGTTGGTCCTTTCATCAGAATCATAATGAAGTCATCAAAAAAACCTTTAAAATAAAAAATCATGTTTTCAAACATTATAACTTCATCTTTAATATTTAGAGTAAGTTTAGTAAGAGATAAGAAATCAGTATACTTATGCAATATAAAAAAAAAGTCTAAATGCTATTACAAATCTATTCATGCAGTGTAATAAAACTGATATCCTTACTGTATACTGATTTCTGGGAAGAAAGAGGTTATTTCTAATGTTCCAAAGGTTACACTGCATTAAGACCTTACTCCTAATCTATTATTTTAAATTGGGCTAAAGAACTGTAATTGAGTGGTACATTAAATTTTCCAGTATGGAGCAGTTCAAGTTGCCTGCCATAATGAAAAGTACTTCTAAATAAGAATATATGGGCAACTTCAGATTTCAGTTATGCTAGATTTATTTTTCTTAAATATTTTATTATATATTGCTAGTATAAAATTAGAATTCTATGACATATCACAATCTATTACCCCACTTTAAGTAATTTTCTTCTGGTAACACACTTGTAATCTTCTTTGGAAATAAAAAGACAATCTCAAAAAGAAGCAAGGTGTTAAGAGATGGTTTATATTTATGAATAAACTAAGATAAAAATAAATACTCTAAAATTCATAATGCACACAACATTTATAATATAACTCTTTGAATAAAAATTTAAAATTAATTAATTCTAACGCTCACAACAAAAATCTCAAAGTGGTGGTGGAAGGGATATTATTTGGAGAGGTTCTAGAAATCAGGCAATAAAAAAAAAAAAATTTTTTTTTAAAAAGTCCCAAGTAAATACTAAAAAAACTTAGAAAACTTTTCCACAATAAGAAATAGTATCAATATAATATATTTATATCAAACTTTTGGTTATGGCATTTTATTAGAAAGCTTAGGAAACTGACTAACCCAATGTTTTTGTGCATTTGGCTGGAATGAGAATGATAAGATTTTTGAATTCTAGCCCTCTCTCCCCCTCCTAATTAAGTTATAGGGCTCTCATTTGTACTTCACTGATACTATGAATTTATGGCTACTAGCTTTCAAATGTTTGAAGCAACTGAAAAAACTGTAAGAAAATTAGTCACTTTTTGTTTTCCATGGTCTTTTTAACCACTGGAAAAATAGAAACCACGAACTAAAACCAAACTAATGCATGCACATACTGCACATACAGACCCGCACATATGATATCATTCTTTTAATAAGAACCTTTGCTTTTCAAAATTTTCAAAGACAAACTGGATTGTAAACGACTTTGCCTGATTCTTTATTCTAAATGCCCTGAGCAAGCAGTTAAGTGCACTTTTGAAATGGAAGGCAGTTTCCACTGCCATTTTAACCTATTAACTTGCCTGCAAAAACAAATAAGGATTCCTGGCCAACCAGAGCAGTTATAGAAAGACATCTAGAAAGGTTGTACAGATCACTCTGTAAGCAGTTCTATTTAAAACCTATCGTGCTTTAACACTGGTCTACTGCACAATGCCAAAGTCTAGAGTAAATCCTAAGAAAACATCAATTTTATTTATTTAAATTTGTCAAAGGCAACATCAGTAGACATCTAAGCAAATTGCACACAAACAGCAAATCAGAACCAATTTCTTTATCTGGATTCAACATACTTTAAAACTTAGGCCTGAATTAAGCTGGGGGTGGCAGGGTAGGGGTAGATAACCTGTGAAATTGTAGGCTTTCAGTGAGGCACCTGGTAAGGAGTACATAAACTGCTATTTCAATATCACTCAGTAGTCTCTGCACAGTAACATATTCCAGGGATTCTTTTATGATATGAAATCCCTACCTGTCCCATTAAATATTATGTGAAATCCAGTTACAGCAATCCTCAGGCAGTATGCATTTTATTCTGGAAGAACTTTGCTCCAAAAGCAACATTTACTACAAATGAAGGATACTTCAAAAGATAAAATAATCACAATGAAAGCATGTAAGTTGACTGTACTATTGGCATAGATCTATTCCATTTGAATGAATTCAAGTGGCAGAATAAATTTAAATTTTAGTTTTCCTATTTTCAACTATACCGTCTGCTTAACAACCAATGGGATCAAAGTCTTTAATATGATAAAATCTATGCTTGCTTTAAAAAAACACAATTACATACCTAACATCTATTGAGCTCTCACCATGTTCCAAGCACTGTTTTTAAGCACTCTGCACATTTTGGTTGGAAATGTAAAATCAGAGGGAAGAAATAAAATCAAAATATTCCCAATTCTAAATATAAATGAACTAGCTTCTTATTTAAAAACACACTTCCAAATTGAGGTGAAAATAAAAGCTACCATTTATAAGTAAAATGATAAAGTTTGAAAATAAAAAGGTAATAAAAGAGATAATAAGCAAATATATACAAGAAAGTGAGATTTAGAATTAAAAACATTTAGCAAGTAGTATATTACTAGGATTTTTTTTTTTTTAATTTGTGTTTTGTTTTTTTTTTTTACTCTGAGACTGTACAAATATCCTGTTAGTCCCCAAATTTTTACCCACTCATTTTAGCATTGGAAACCCTGGTGGTGTACTGGTTATGTGCTATGGCTGCTAACCAAAAGGTCTGCAGTTTAAACCCACCAGGCACTCCTTGGAAACTCTACAGGGCAGTTCTACTCTGTCCTATATGGTCGCTATGAGTCGGGATCCACTTGACAGCAACGGGTTTTTTTTGTTTGTTTGTCTGTTTTTTTAAGTTTTAGCATTCAATGATGCTTGCCTGTATCAATTATCATTTTGATAGCTGGCAAATGGTGATTTTCTAATTCCATCCTTCCTCCTACATTTATTAGCTGTTTTTGAATTGCAAGGGAGATCTCTCTCTCTCATTCATTCATTCACGTGAGTGTGGACTAATCAATTCTTTTTATCATTTATTTTGCTCAAATGAAGAGGCCAGTGGGAATCCCTTCAAGCTGGCTTTGTATCCCTTTGACGTGTCTCTATGATTCTGTCAGCTATTTGCCTCAGTTATCCAGTGCTGTTATAACAGGAATATCACAAGTAAATGGCTTTAACAAGCAGAAGTTTATTCTCTCACAGTGTAGGAGGCTAAAAGACTGAATTCAGGTTGCCGGCTCTAGGGGAAGGCTTTCTTTCTCTCTTGGTTCAGGGGAAGGTCCTTGTCATCAACCTTTCCTGAGTCTAGGAGCTTATCAGCGCAAGGGCACCAGGTCGAAAGGACAGGCTCTGCTCCTACGCTTCTATCTTGGTTGCATGAGGTCCCTCTCCTCTCTGCTTATTTCTCTCCTTTGTATCTCAAGGGATTGATTCAAGATAGAACTAATCTTGTAGGCTGAGTCCTGCCTCATTAACAACTGCCTCTAAACCTGCCTCATTAACATCATAGAGGTTAAGATTTGCAACACATAGGATAATCCTATCAGATCACAAATGGTGGACACACACAAAATACTGGCAATCATGGCCTAGCCAAGTTGATACACGTTTTGAGAGGACACAATTCAATCCGTAACACCCACCATTCCTTGATTTTTAACCCTAACAAGATGTTCCAAGCTCATCATGTTCTTTTCTTGTTCTTGCCCTGAAGCCAACCACTTCTCTAAGGAGCCCTGGTTCCTTTTAGTAGAGAATGGAATTTAAAAACCAAGATCTAGCATAAAAAGGAAAGAAGTACTAATATGTACTTCCACATACATGAACCTTGAAAACATGCTAAGTTAAAGAAGTCAGACACAAAAAACACATATGGTAGGATTTCATTGGTAGGAAATGTCCAGAATAGGAAATCTGTAGAGGGAGAATGTACATTGGTGGTTGCCAAGGGCCGGACTAGTGGCGTAGTGGTTAAGCATTTGGCTGCTAATCAAAAGGTCGTCAGTTCAAATCTACCATCTGCTCCTTAGAAGCCCTGTGGGGCTGTTCTACGCTGTCTGTAGGGCTGCTATGAGTTGGAATCGACTCAATGGCGACAGGTTTGGTTTAGATTTTTTTAAGGGCTGGACTAAGGGCAGAATGGGGAATGACTGCAAATGGGTAAGGATTTGCTGTTTTTTAGGGGTTGTGAAAATGTTCTGGAATTAGTGGTGATGGTTGTACAACTTTATAAATATACGAAAACCCCCGAACTGTAAACTTTGAAAGCAAATTTTATGAGATAGAATTGTAACTCAATTAAAAATAAAAAGATCTAGGTACTAGGTGTGCTCATTGCTAGTGGGGTGTTATTGCTTCTAGGACCTTCACAGAAGAGCTGGAAAATAAATGTTTGTACATGTACACATTCATATGTGTGCACATACACGCATGAAGATGCACACAGATACATATATACATCCATACACATCTAGCTATCTCTCTCTGTATTAAAACCTATGAAGTTCACACTGATATCTCCAAGCCAACGTTGCAGGGTTCATTCCACGCTTACCCTTTTCCATATTTCTAATTCCCCTCTACAACACTGCAAAATCTTACAAGAGCCAGGATTTGAATCCAGACAGTTTAGCTCTCTTAACCACGATACTTTAGAATACCCATTTGTTTTAACAAAACTATAATTTACAAAGTAAAATTCAGTTCGATTCAGCAAACATCTCAATTAATACTCACAGTGATACTGTCCAAGAGTTTGGCCATGTGTTTAATGATTTCACCATGTTGTGCAGGTTGCATTTGTAGTAATTTCTTAATAACAACCACACTTTCAGCAACAACTATTTCTTAAAAAGACAGAAATTATTCATATTAAATATGGATAATTTAATTCAAATGCAATATATTTGGTAAAATGAAAGCTTAAATTAGCAAAAGTTCTCCATGCCTTAAAAGACCAGGTGAAAACTATAACCATGAGTATACTCCCAATTTTTGAACATACATCCCAAGTAGAAGAGTATTACTTTAACCTCTAACCTCTATTGTTGTCTCCTAGATTCTGATAGCACTTTTCTTATCTTTGCCTCTTTAGGTCTGGAAAGCAAAGTGAAGTTAGATTATGCTGGTCACCATAAAGTACGAGTACCTTTAGCTTTTAACCAGAGCTCTCAAATACTGCTCTTTGATCCCTACCAACTATATATGAAAAAAAAAACCAAATCCACTGCTGTTGAAAAGATCCTGACTCATAGCAACCCTATAGGACAGGGTAAAACTGTCCATAGAGTTCCCAATACTGTAAATCTTCACAGAAGCAGACTGCCACATCTTTCTCCATGGAGTGGCTGGTGGGTTTGAACCAAGGACCTCTCAGCAGCTGAGCACTTAACCACTGTGCACCAGAGCTCCTTATCAATTATACAGGGGAAATCAAATACCTACAATCTAAACAACATTTTAGGTATTTTTAAGTGAGTAGTCAAGATTATTAGTAACAGGAAAGGTGTTACTGTAGAAAGCATGGACTTCAGAGGCAGAAAGATCTGAGATTGTAAAGTGGATTGTCTCCATATGTCCCATAAATCCACTCTCTGCTTTTTTCCACCCACCTCTGTCTGTAGAGGCTGACCTCTGTGGACTCCATCAACCAGATTTCCTTGCCCTGGCTTAGCCAATAGGAGGCACCAACAGGAGACCAGAAGGACGGAGGAGAGATTACTTTTATCCTGGATCCCTCCCTGCCAAGAAGCTCCGCTGGCGCAGCGGTTAATTGCTCAGTTGACAACCACAAAGTTGGTGGTTTGAATCCACCAGCTACTCTTTGGGAGAAAGATAGGGCAGTCTGCTTCTGTAAAGATTTACTGCCTTGGAAACCCTATGGGGGCAGTTCTACTCTGTCCTATCGGGTCAGTATGAGTTGGAATCGACTCAACAGCAACAGGTTTGGTTGTTTATTTTTGGGTGAGGAGGAGGTTATCCCTCCCAGCCAGGCCTCTCTGGGAAAAGGCTTTTCTGGCAGTGCTTGCATTCCTTTACTGAAGGCCTCAGTTCCTGTCAGTGCCTCTCTCCTGAAGTGCCTGGTAACTGCTCCCACTCCTCACCAACCAATTCGATCCTAGAGATGGTAAAGATTCCCCTTACACTCTTGCTAGTCTCAGGGTATTTCAGCATACCTTGTTGTTTTCCCTTAATCCTGTCCACACTTTATAAATGGCACCTTCATTAAATTCTCCTCAATCACCCCTTCTGAGTGTACCATCTGTTTCTTGCCATGGCCTTAACTGATATAGTAACTGGTACTTAGAGTGGCTGCAGGAAGCAGAGCCTCAAACTGGAACTCTAAGACTGAGTTATCACACCAAAAGGGCTAATCACTGGCCCATAGTTATGTTATTTGGTATCATTGATAGAGAAATGTAATATATGCAGCTTCAGCACCTAACCTTATGGAGTAAATCTTATGTAAACATTATTAAACACCTTTTGTGGGGGCATCATTCTGCCTACTGCAGGTGCCGTCTCATTTCCTTCACATAATTTCACTCTGTTTTTTCTTTAGCTACTCCTGGTTTCCAAAAACCTTAGCACTACGGTGCTACTCCACCAAAGGCAAAAAATGGCCCCATGATCTGTACGTTTCTTAGCTTCCTCCCTATCCCCAACAGAACTTAATGGTTATTACTCTAGGAAGTATATTCTACTATTATTCCCATTTTACAAATGAAGAATCTGGAGCACAGGGGGATGGAATAGTTTACTCAAGATAACATCAGTATTCAGACACAGGTCTGGTTCTGCATTTAAGCAATACAGTAAGTGGTCAGTATATGAGGAGACTACACTATACTTGTTTTATATGACTTTCTCCTTCCATTAGATTGTGAGTTCTCTGTGAGGGCAGGAACATTTTATAGGCTTAATAAATATCTTTCTTGTCTATTCAAAATTTACTGAGTATCTCCACTGATTAAAGTCATCAATAATTATTTACTGAATTATAAACAAAACAAAAAAAACCTTAAAAGTCCTCTGCCCCAATCCTTTGAGCCCTATTTTTTGTCAGTTTACAGGCTGAAATAAACTGCTTTAGAAAATTAAATTATTCAAAGTCAATGTCAATTTAAATGTAGACTTCTCTTGAAGGTCCTTAAGAAATTTGTTTCTCAAATTAATCTTAGATAGTGACATTGGACTGTTATAGGAAAAGCGTCAAGTCTTCTTAGAAAGGTCCTCCCCACGCCAAGAAGGGAGCCATCAACGTTCAATAAAAAAACAAATAAAACCCAAAAGCCCACAGTTCTAAGAGGAGTATGTTAAATATGACTAAAGGCAGTGAGGTTTAAATGTACCCCTGAGGTTTCGGGATGTATTATCAAGGAGAATGGACTCAGTTCACCACAAGAATCAGAGAATCACAAATTCTCCCAGCCTCAAAGGATCTTACAGATTTTACAGAAACGAAGGCCTGCTCCACGATGTCTGTCCCTAAAAGAAGGTCTTTTAATAGAAACGGTCTCTGTTGTCAGGACTGGCCATTTTAAAGTAAAAAAATTACTACTTCCTTTAATGTTACTAATTTTAATATAAGTTTTCTCTTTATTTCTTTTACCTCTCAGCTTTTTTGAGCCAGATTTCCAACTATGAAGGCATAGCATATATGATAAAGAGATAATGAATCAGGTATTATTGGCTACTGATGATTATGCAACCAGAACCTAAACAATACAATTTTATGTTTTTAAATAGTCAAATGGAAGATAAAACCCCATAGCTATGAAGAGAGTTATGATTTACTAAAAACAAAAGCCTCAACGTAAAATACCAGAGATTAACTTAGTAAATCTTCCTACATTTTAAGAGTGATGATAGATTATATTAGTTTTTCATTAGCTAATGACAAAACAATCTATTGTTCCCTTAAAAGTATTACAGGGGCAGAATATTCATCTTTTACATCAAAGTCAATAAAAAATATTTTTAAAAAATTAATGTGCTACAAAGCTGAAGTAGAAATAATTGCTTTAAAACCCACAGCTTGAAAATTTTACATTAGAAGAAAGGGTCAAAAATAAAATCGAGAAACCTTGAATTTATTTTGTATCTGAAAGAGCTAATCAGCATTCTAAGTAATTTCTGGTGCTTTATGCATGAAATTAAATTTTAAAAGAAAAATTACCCTGGTATGCCCTGGTTCATAATCTTTAATGTTCTGGAAATTTTTTCCCAAGAAGTATATTTTATTTAGTCAAATAGAAAGCCATTATTAAAGATACAGAAAAATAAAAACATATTTTTAAAATGTGACATAGAAATAGAAACAAAAAGGATGTTATAGATAAAACGGATGGCATTATTTAAAAAATCTATTTCACTGATAATTTTTTTGGCCATTAATTTGGAGTTTTAATACTGCATGTTGAAAAATGTTTTCTAGCCAACAAAATATCTTGCATTTAAAGGTGAAAGTTTATAATTTTACTTCTGTGTTCACAATAAAAATCAATGCTATTTCAGATATATTTTAATTTTTTTATAAGACGGATTTACAACATTTCAAATAATAGATAATTAAGGATAACATAGCTTTCGCAGTGAAAAGTTATATTTCAAATAAAATGTAAAAATAACCAATTTTATCATGTTTCATCTCACGGTTGCTATGTCATATATGCCTGTGTATATGCAACATGACATAAATGTACTTAGAATTCTACAATTTCAATGATTTTATATAGATCATTCTTTTCCTAAAAAGAATCTCTTATTTTAACCAAATACACAATTACAATTCCTCTAAATAAATTATTTTAAACATAAAAGTTTATTCTTTTTTTTTCCTTCTTTCTCCAGATGGTCTCATTTGTTCTAAAGCCACATCCCTAGCAATAACTGACATTTAACCACAAAACAGTATGAAATCTAGATTACAGGTTTTACTGGATATTGCCTCTCCAGTTTTACAGAATGTTGACCGTTTAGCTTAAAAACATGAAACTGTTCCAAATTAATGACTCTTAATTCTAGGTAAATATAAAATTATTAGGTGAATTTTGGGGGAACTAAACTCTGAAGGTACACATTTAACAAACATACTTTTTAATCTAGCAACTTCCCCATGTTATAAAGTTATTTGCCTGCTTTTAGCACCCTCTGCAGGTGAACCAATATTACACACGACTTATATGCCATTAAAAAGCAGTATGATAGAACCTTTGTGGAAAGGGTACAAAGAAGTTGAGTAAACTGTCAAGTAAAATAAACAAATTACACTCTCTTAGTCATATGTAGGGAAGACAAATACTGTTTCCCAATTATTTACTTAATTTTTAAAAGCATATGTCTCTGCGTGTGTCTGTGAGTGTATTTCAAAGATAAAAGGCTACTCATTGAGACCACACTATTAACATACAGGAAAAACTAAAATGCAATGTTAAAAAAATGTTAAAACTTGCCAATCATACCAAGAAGAATATGTGAATTATAAATTACTTGAAAATAACATGACACTGTGGACTTACCATCCCTGTTTGACAGCAGACACACCAGGCCATTGAGGCACGTGTCAGTGACTTCTGAGATGTTGGTTGCACACCTGCCTATAGCCTGAATAGTGGCTGCTGCAAATTGTTTATCCTGGCTTTTCACATATGTCTAAAAAAATATTATTTCGATTAGTTTACACATTGGTACTATCAAGTGAACAAAAAAACCCTATTACATTCATCTTTGCCAATATCTAAACATTCTAAAATATGTAACCTCATCTATAAGCAAAGGAGGAGGTCCAACTGATGGCTCAGCTTAACTTGATTTTGTTTTTTACTTAAGGAGTGTGCCTATAGAAGAGGCACATTTTCAAGCCAGGTTCAATCAACTGTGGCCACAGTGGCTTGTGACTCCAAAATAGATAGTGGGGAGCAGTCACCCAAAGACAGCAATTAGTTTAAGTGCAAGGTTGACAGAGATGATGAGAACTCTCTCTTTGGAGGTTTCAGTCCATTTAACCAGCAGCGTCTGTGAATCTATGAAAGAAAGGGTCTCTTTTTCAGAGACACTGAATCTAAAAATTGAGAGAGGAGAAAAAGGACCTATATCTATGCTATTGACAAACGTTTTATTCTCAAAATGGTATACAAATGGTAGTAAAACTGTAACATGAGCTAGAGTGAGCTACATTTCAATAAAGACTTTAGAATTATGCGATTTGCAAAATACCATATTTTTATAACAGATTTTCTTTAAAAGTATGCTTTAAAACATAAACTGTATGTGTATACAACTTAGCAATAAAAGAAATATATCATTGATTTAACGATCAGAAATTAAAAAGACTTTACAAAATTTATAATAACCCTAAAGAATTTCACTTTGGTTAAAACTTTCCTAATTTAAAAACTAAGCTTTCATTGTTTACAGAAATTAATGTACTTTTAGTATGCATATTTGTATTTTTGCTTTTAAAATCCTATTTTCAACTAAAATTTAAAAAAAAATTCCCAACTTCAAGCAACAAGTACATAATGTAGAATTAAAACATGGTTGGTTATCTAAAATGCAAAAAGAAATACATTCAAATGTTGCCTAAATGACAAATGGGAAAGAAAATCTGAGGATATCTAAAAAATATACAGATTTAGTGAAAAGGGTACAAAGAAGGTGATTAATGCTTAAAAAAGTAACAAGTAAACCCTCTAAACACTCACATATATGAAACATGTACAATAAAAATATACATGTAATTTTTTTTAGTTGAGAAATTAGACATTCAATTTTGAAAACAATCTTCAATACAATAGGCCTTGCCTAAACAGAACTGGTCTTGCTTAAATAGAATTGATCTTGGGTTTTTTTTGAAACAGAATTAGGCAGACCAATTGTATTGAAGACTGTTTCCAAAATTGAATCTCTAATTCCTCAATTAAAAAAAATTACATATATATTTTATTATGTTTCATATATGTGAGTCTTTAGAAAGTCTCTAATTTTTCTCAGTTATTATTATATGCAAACTGTACACAACTATGAATATGACACATAAACACATAAATAAGATGTATACACAGACATATGAAGAAAGTGTTTATTAATAAGTTTGACTAAAAAAATGGACCTTATTAAATATTCTGATGTTAAATAAAATGATTGGATCACCAATATTCTGAAACAAGCCCAGTGTGTCACCTCTGTGTACCTAAACAATTGCATAAAATTACATGAGACCCCCTACCTATAACATCAGACTTGGCATAAACAGAAAGTAGACAGCAAAGGACCCCCAAAGAAATTATACAGGACAACAGGGGAAAAAATTGTAAGAATGAAGTAAAAATAAAATTCAAACGATGTTCTAAAACTGTGATTTATTGGGTAAGAACTTGAGACAGTGTATTTTCTGGCATTAAGAATATAAGATGAGTGTGTACCTATGAAACATACTAATTTTATATGGAATTTTTCTAGGAAAAAAACACACCATGAAACACACAATAATCCAGTTATGAAATTATAAATCATGGGCACACAATAATATTCAAAGCAGTGTATAAAATCATATAGCTAAACAGAAACATAGTTATCTGTATAGCTTAAAAGAAATACAATAAGGACTTATATAAGGATTATGGTAGTAAAATAAGGATAAAAGTTAGGGGTTGATAAAAACTCTACCTGTGATTAGTATGTGGCATGTGGTATATTTTTGTTAAGAAAATTGCTGGTGGGATGTAAAACTCTTAATACTTATATGAGGTTTCCTACTGCTATGCTCCACCACTAAGTCTTCAGAGCTGACCCTTCTATCACAAAAGGCATAATACCCATGAGGTAATTTCTGAAAAACATTTTTGGGAGTATGGAACTGGGAGGTATCTCATTCATCAGCAATAAATCAAAACAACAACAAAAATTATGACTTTTTTTTTTTCTTTCCTAGCTAACCATAAGGTTAAGGGACAGAGTCTAAAAAAGTAATAGGTAAATCAAATAGGGACAACCAAGTAAGAAAGTAAGTCATTTTCATGAGTGCAGAGCACAGAAACAGCTTTTGTTGATGACAACACAGTGACATGGTATCCTTACTACTAACATCACTTCTAGCAAGGAGAGGCAGGGTTATAAACAAGTCTATCAAATTCTTTGAAAATATGAATGGAAATACTATTACATCTCCCTTAAATAATAAATTTGCAGTTAATGTCCATTTCTGAAATCTTATAAATTTCTTAGTTATCAATCTTGTCCCACATCACTGTTTTATTTATACAATTACATATTTCTAAATTGAAAAAAATACATATTTAGTTTAAGATTGAACATATGCTCTAGAAGTTATTTTATAATTAGCCTTGTACACAAACCTGAAATTCTCGAAGAAGAGTCGATATATTGGCTTCATTTGCCAAGTTTGTCAGAATTTCAAGCTATGGCAGAAAGAAAAGAGTTTTTGTTACATACATTTTACCACAGTAAATTTTTTTTTTAATGATACATTTAATAAAGGCTGGTTGGCCATTGAATAGAAAGGTAATTTCAGTTTTTTTTTTAAATCACATCGCAAATATTGTAAGGCATTATACTCTTTAGGACAGCTTTGTCTTCCTTTGTTTATTAATAAATAATAGATAATTATATAAACCCCACTGCCATCAAGTTTGCTCTGACTCATGGTGGGCCTACAGGACAGGGAAGAACTGCCCCATAGGGTTTCCAAGGAGCAGCTGGTGGATTTGAACTGCTGACCTTTTGGTTAGCAGCCGAGCTCTTAACCACTACTCCACTAGGGCTCTAAATAATTACATAGCTTGTTAACAAAAATTAGGAAAAAGTGAATCCTACATTTAGCTGCACATTCCTTATACACATAAATTTGGAAGAGAGAATTAAAATATCTAAATATTTGGGATGGTAGGATTTCCAGAAGCAAAAGAATGATGGCAGATCCATACTTCATACCATGTATGAAAATTTTTTCAAAATCGATCAAGGACCTAAATGTAAGATTTAAAACCACAAAACTCTTAAAAGAAAACATAGGAGTAATGCTTTGGGACCTAGTTTGCATGGTGAACTTCGCTAATTATTTATCCCAACTTTATAATTTACATTTAATTGACCTAAACAATTTAAGCTACTCTTCTTTTATTAATAAAGTTGGAAAATAACTTGCCGTCAATGTAATACCTCTATTTTCCAGGCACCTATTAATTCTCTTGATTTGTTCTCCTGTATCCTACCATGCCAAATATTTAGAAATTTTAATTCTCTTTCCTGGATTTAAATATATAAGAACTATGCAACTAAAAATCTAACCATAATAGGCTTGCTAAAGTATTTCGTGTTTTTACTCATAAAATATTCAATTAGTCCAAAGGAAGGCAAGAAGAAGAAAAAAGGGCACTAAGAACAGATAGGACAGACAAAAAACAAAATACAAGATGTAGATATAAACACACTCATATCAATAATTACTTTAAAAGTAATTGGTCTAAACACTTCAATTAAAAGGCAGATATTGTCAGACTACATAAAAAAGCATGGCTCAACTATATGCTGACTATAAGAAATCCTATTTAAATATAAAGATTATAGATAGGTTAAAGATAAATGCATAAAAAAAGAAAGAATAATAAAATACCTAGGAATAAATTTAACCAAGGAAGTGAAAAACTAATGAGAAGTACAAAAACACTACTGAAAGAAATTAAAGAAGACCTAAAGAAATGGAAGGCCATTCCATGTTCATCAAGTGGAATACTTAATATTGTTAATATGTCAATGCATTATAGATTTAATTTACAGATTCAATGCAATCCCCAACAAAATTCCAAGAGCCTTCCTTTGCAGAAATGGAAAAGTGAATTCTAAGATATTTATGGACTTGAAAGTGGCCCCAAATAGCCAAAGCAATCTTGAAAAAGAAGAACAAAGTAGGAGAACTTATACTTCCTAGTCTCAAGATATACTATAAAGTAACAGTAATTAAAAGTCTGATGCTGGCATAATGACAGACACATAGATCAATGGACTAGAACTGAAAGTTCAGAAATAAACCAGTTCGCCAATTAATTTTCAACAAGGGTGATAAATTTATTCAATGAGTCAAGAATAGTCTCTTTCATAAAAGGTGTTAGTACAATTGGATTTCCACATGCAAAAGAATGAAGCTAGATCTTTACCTCATAGAATATACAAAAATTAATTCAAAATGGATCAAGGACCTAAATATAAGAGCTAAAACCATAAAACTCATAGAAGAAAACACAGGAATTTTGTAATGCTTTGGGATCTAGTTTGCACAATCAACAAAACACAAAACAGATAAGCTGGACTTCATCAAAATTAGAAACTTTTTTGCATGAAAGGACTTTATCAGCAAAGTGAAGAAACAACCTATAGATTGGAAGAAAAAATTCGGAACCATGTATCTGGTAAGTGTCTAATATCCAAAATACATTAGAAACTCCTACAACTTAACAACAAAAAGACAAAAAACCCAATCAAAAAATGGGCAAAGAACTTGAATAGACATTTCAACAAAGAAATATGAATGGCCAATAAGCACATGAAAAGATGATCAACATCACTAGCCATTAAGGAAATGCAAATCAAAACCATAACGAAATACCACTTCACCTCTCTAGGATGGCTATGATCAAACAACCTGAAAATTACAAGTGTTGGCAAGGATGTGGAGAAACTGGAATCCCTGTCCATTGCTGATGGGATTGTAAAATGGTACGGCTACTGTGCAAAACAGTTTGGCAGTTCCTCAAAAAGTTAAACATAAAATTACCATATGATCCAGCAATTCCACTAATAGGTAGGAAAGCAGGAATGTAAACAGATACTTATAATACCAATGTTCACTGCAGCATTGTTCACAATGGTCAAAAGGGGGAAAAAATCCAAGTGTCCATCAACAGACAAACGAATGAACAAAATGTGGTACATGCATATAATGGAATATTATTCACCCATAAAGAGAATTAAAGTTCAAATACATGCTACAACATGAATGAAACCTGAAAACAGTATGCTGAATGAAATAAGTCAATCATGAAAGGACAAATACTGTACGATCCCACTTATATTAAACAACTAGAATAGGCAAATGCAGAGACAGAAATAGATCAGTGGTAACTGAGAGATATGGGAAGGTAGAAATGGGGTATATTGCTAAATGGGTACTGAGTTTCTATTGGGGTGATGAAATAGTTTTGGAAATAGTGGTGATGGCTGCACAACACTGTGAATATAATTAATGTGACTGAAATGGTTAAAATTGTTTATTTATATATTTTTTATCACAATAAAATTAAAAAAAAAAAGAGGCCAATAAGGAAATATGAATACTTTGTGCCGATGAACTCAACAATATATATTAAATGGACAAATGTGCACAAACTATGAAAATTGATACAGAAAATACGAGTCATCTTATATCTATTTTAAAAGTTGAATCCAAAGTAAAAACTTTCCCCCCAAAAATAAAACTCTAGGCCTAGATGGCTTTATCTGTGAACTCTATCAAACACTTAAGAAAGGAATAATGCAAAACCTATACAATCTCCTCGAGAAAACAGAGAACAATCATTTCCCCATTCATTTTGAGGCCAGCAATGTCTGATACCAAAAGTAGACAACGACATTATGAGAAAAGAAAATGATGGACCAATAGCCCTCATGAACATAGCCATAGAAATCCTCAACAAAATGTTAGCACATCAGTTAACAACAGGGGAAACCAGGTGTAGGATAATACAGGAACTCTAATATTCTTGCACTTTTCTATAAATCTACAACTATGCTACAACAAAAATAAAAAATTAGCAAATGAAATTCAGCAGTGACCATATCTTGACCTAATGAGGCTGACTCTAGGAATGCAGGGTTAATTTCACATTTGAAAACGTATAAGTGTTATTCATCACATTGGCAGAAAAAAGCAGGGAAAGAAAATCATATGGTCACCTCAATTGATGCAGAGAACACATCCTACATTCATGAGAAAAACTTTCAGCACACTAACAACAGAAAGGAGCTTGCTCACTCTGACAAGAAGAATCCATGAAAACCCTATAGCTAACATAAAAAAACTACTGGTAAAAGAATGCTTTCCCCCTTAAGGCTGGGAACAAGAAAAAAATGTCTACCTCGCCACTCATACTCAACAGTGTACTAGAGGCTCAAATCAGTGCAAGCAGGCAAGAAAAAGGATGGTTTTTCCAACAACTTATGCTTGAAATAAAGAGATATTCATAAGGCAAAAAGATGAACATTTTTAGTGGTATATTTTTCTGTTTTAATTGATTGCCCGCCATTGACCCATCGTAACATTTACAATCTATTGTGTATGAATCTATAGTTTTCTCCATGCTCGCAGCACATACAAATATACTTACAAATAAAAAAAACACAGCATTCGCTATTCGTTTTATAAAAATTATATCAAATTAAAAAAACTGATATAATAAAATGTAGAAGTCTTAAGTATACCCCTTGACGAATTTTAACAAATGTATTTACACTGATACGACTATTAACCAAAATAAAATCACCCCAAAGACTTCCTTCATGGCCCTGTCCTGTTAATTCCTCCCACACAAGCAACCAGTATCCTAATTTGATCAACATAGATTACTTTTTGTCTGTTCTTGAATTTTATGTAAGTAAAATAATGCAGTATGTACTCTCGTGACTGGTTTATTTCACTCAGCATGTTTCTGAGTACACATTATGTACATATTGAGTACGTAAGTTCATTTTTTCATTAGTAATTTGCATAACTTAGGTATATGGATACCTAAGTTATTTCCAGTTTGGAGCTTTTATGAATAAAATTGCTCTGGATAATCTCACACAAGTCTTTTTGTGGGAAATAAATTCATTTCTCTTGGGTACACGGCCAAGAATACAAATGCATTGGGTAGGTGTGTATTTAAACTTTATGAGACTCTTAGTTTTCTGAAATGGTTTTACCATTTTATACTTCCACTAGTAACATATGAGAATTTCAGTTAATCCGTATCTTTATAGACACCTGATATCTCAATCCTTTAAATTTACTATCTGGTGGACATGTAGTGGTTCCTCAATGAGCCAGGAAATTTTTCATTTTCCTAATCTTTCAAAAGTGCTTTGGCTATTCAGGTATCTTTTTTATGACTAAACTGTTAAATCTTCACACCTTTTTAAAATTGGGTTATCTTTTTATTATTGAATTGTAGAAGTTCTTTATATATTCTGGATACAAGCCATTTTTCATATATAAAAATATATATATAGGGAATATTTCTCCCAGATCATGGCTTGATGTTTTATTTCAATGAGAATATTTTAATTTTTTGTAGTTTTTTAAAACAGTATCAAACTTACAGAAAAGTTGCCACTACAAACTGTTTTCCTCTGAACCATTTGAAACTACGGTTGCCAACCTAAAGCGGCATCATCCCCAAATACTTGGTGCATATTTCCCACAAATAAGAACATTTTCCTATAGATCATAATACAACTGACAAAATCAGAAAATTAACAATGAGTCATTATTACTTCCATATAATCCTCCTCATTTAAGTTTCACTAATTGTCTCAATAATATATAATAAGGATTCAGTAAAAACTAAACCCACTGCCGTTGAGTCCATTCTGACTCATAGTGACCCTTTAGGACAGAGTAGAACCGCCCCATATGGTTTCTAGGTAAATATTACGTATTGTATTTAGCTGTCTGTTTAGTCTCCTTAGTCTAAAACAGTTCCTCAGTCTTTCTTTTGTCCTTCACGGTCTTGGTACTTTTGATGATTACAAACTAGCTATTTTGTAAAATATCCCTCAACTTTGACGTCTTCGATTTCCTTACCATTAAACTCAGTTTCCATGCGATAACCATTTATTCAAATATTTATTGAATATTCCATTCTTTTCCCTCTATTATATTTTAAATTTCCACATGCACAGGTCTGTTTCCAGGCTCTCTAGTCTATTTCACTTATTTATCTATGTAAATAGCACACTGTTTTAATTATTATAGCTTTATATTGCTAACTGCACACTAGGCCACAGTTATCTTCCGCGAACACAACACTCTTTCATAGTAATTCTTTGTGTTAACATAAACTGCTTTCTCCCTATTCCCAAACCTCCAACCTCCCAGGCAACCTACCAACTAACGACAAAAAATTCACAAAAATGTTATTTTTTTAAGGCCCATCCAAACATCATCTTTCCACAAAAGTTTTTTCTGAATATCCCAAAGAATTAGCCCTACCTTTCTGTTTTTCCACAACACTCCATTCAAACATGTATAATTTAAAAAGCACAGTTGGATAGTGATTTTATCTATTTACTTGCTTATCTCCAGTATACACAGGCATAGACAGTATGTCTTAACTTTTATGCTGCCACAAAGTTGCACAAAACTAATGTATAATAATACAGTAAGGAAAGTACAAAGAAAATTCTTAAATGTAGCTATATTTTAAAAAGCAAGGCTCCATTCTGAAAATGCTCGAAGCTTTAGCAATATTTCTTCAAAGCAAACGTGTTACAGATCTGAAAAATAAAAGCATACATACCTTCAGTGTCTTGATCATAGTTGGATCAGTTGATCTAACATAGAAACTCTTCAGATAAGGTTCGAACATACCCTAAATTATAAAAATAACATATATAAATGCATTTGTGGTACTAATTTTTTCATTCTTCCCTTAAATTATGTGTTCACAATGGACATACCTTTCTTTGAATTGACATAGTTGCTATATTCTGTAGGACAATATACTGCACCTCCCTAGGAATTAAAGAAGAAGTTTCACTGGGTATATTTTCCAATAAAATATCTTTTGAGTAAACAGTACACTAAAGAAAAATAATCAGCAATAAATTTCACACTGAATGGAACTCTTAAATGTAATATCAAAAAGTTTTTAAGAAATCTTAGATATTTATGCCTTCTTTTTAAACACATTTTTTTCCTCTAACTACTAATAAATTAGATTTATCAGGAGAAAAAGTTAAAACGAACTTTATAGTACTGTATTTGTAAGGTATAAAGTCAATACTGTAGTTACTCTGAACACCTGCAAGTGAAGTATTTGTACGGCTACTGAGGTAAATATAACCGTAGCATTAGTATAAACTGATCAGTGGCTTTATTGTATAACACAATCCTGCTAAGAGTCAAAGGCCAGATTAAAAAATCATGTTATTTTAATGCCCAAATATCTAAGAAACAAAGATAATATTAAACATGGTATAAAGCTTCATGTGATGGCTCATTGCAGAACCTTCTGACTTCTCTTTAACCAGCAATAAAAAAAGAAAAAAACATTGAACTGATAACAGAGAAAAGCACGGCTATGTATAAAGACAGGCGAGAACAGGAACACACAGAAAATAGTATTTCATTCGTCACTAAAGGAAGGCAAAAGCCAGTCAAGGGCTAAAGCTGTGGCACTAAGTTCCAGTTAAGGACAAAAACAAATATGTATCTTTATATATAACGACACTGTTAGCAAATTTTTAATTAGAAAAATATTAAGTATTGCAAAAGATCCACGGTAAGCTAAAGAGCTAAAACAAAGATGCATTCTTGAACACAGAAAAAACAAAAAGGCAAAAAACTAATCTTAAACTCTGAAATTATATCTCATAGGAACTCAACAGATGTTTTTTGAATTGTTGCCCTGAGCTGCTGAAACACCAGAAGTTAAAATTAAAGACATAGATGTCCTTCCTTCCTCCCTCCTTCCTTCCTTTTTCTATCATCTATAGGAAATTAAAAGAACATGCATTTACTTCAAGTAAGTAGTTACTAAGGATACAGTTCTCTTCTGAAAATGGAGCAAACTGCAGTAGTTAAATATTGCCACTTTATAGAAGGCAGCAATTCTTTTATAAACTAAACTACATAGTTTATGTATTGCTTCATATAAAATCATATATAATAAACTGATTAAGTCAGTCTGACAATACCTCAGTATATTTTTCAATGATTCCAAATCTTGTAGAACTCACAAACATCATTATTGTCACACTTAGAAATATCAAACACTAAGACTAGGCTACTGCTGACAGCATATACTACATAGGTGACAGGCCACAGAATAGTTTCAAGCTCTTGGAACTTTAAGTTAAAAAAAAAAAAAAGCTTCAATATTTATCACTAAGTTTGAGATAAATTGTATAAAGCCTATTATGATGATCTCCTTAAGTATGAAATCTTATTGATAAAATACAGTCAGAGAAAAATGCCTCAAAGACAATTCTATTTGTTCAAGGAATACAAAATAAAAAGCATATATAAAATCATGACCTACCTATTGCTACGAAGTAAACGCACTAGTGATTTAGAAATAATGCCAGCTTCAGATTTTGGTGATATATGCCAAAAGAGCTGAGCAACTGCCATAACCACCTAAAAGATAAAGCATGAAAACAACAGAGACTATGAACACTAGAGAACTCTATAGCATCAAAATAGATTCATACATGTTACTTCCTTTACCCCCTACAAAATTCCTGTGAAATAAAATGAAATCTGTTATTATCCTCTGCAGCAGGTTGAATACCGAAAAACACCACTGCCTTCAAGTCAATTCCGACTCAGTGCAACTCTACAGAATAGTCCTACCTCATAGGGTTTCAAGGAGTGCCTGATAGATTCAAACTGCTGATCTTTTGGTTAATAGCCATAGCTATTAACCACTGCACCACCAGGGCCCCAGTGGGTTGAACAGTATCCCCTAAAATCCACCTCTACTCAGAACCTTAAAATGTGACCTTATTTGGAAATAAGATCTTCGCAGATGGGTAAGGAATGAGATGAGATCATACTGGATTAGGGTGGAACTTAAATCCAATTAATATTTTCTTATAAGACAAAACACACACACAGACACACAAAGAAGAAGGTGATGTAAAGATGGAGGCAGAGAGTGGAGTTGTATGTCTAAAAGTTAAGGAACACCAAGGACTCCTGGCAACCACCAGAAGCAAGGAGAGGCATGGCAGGAACCAATTCTGCCAGCACCTTGATCCTGGACTTCTGGCCTCCTGAACTGTGAGAGAGTAAATTTCTGTGTTTAAGCTATCCACTTTTGGCAATTTGTTATGGTAGCCCTAGGAAACTAAGATGCCCTTAGAAAAGAAAACGGATGTTAAATGACCCACCCAAGGTCTGATAGTGAGTATGTGGCAGAGCTCAACATGGCATTCCAAATGCCATGTTCCTTCTAGTGCAGCTGCTGCTGTTTTAAGGTTGGGAATTTTTTAAAAATTGTAAGTATGTCTTTTCAAATGAAGCCAGATGCTTTATAATAACAGGATCAAGTAGGCCAAGGTAATGAAATATCAGTGCAATTATGTTATAATTAAAGGAACTTTATTAAAACAACACATTTAAAGAAGCAGTATTTGGAATGATCTTTGTTTTTCAAAATGTAGAACATTAAAGACAGTCTTTGGTTCAAAACCATCATAAGAGTGATTAGAATTTCTCTGTCACAAAACATGCCTCTACGTGCTTCTACATTTAGGTTCACAGATCGACACGACGAACCTGCCATTCACTGTAGGAATCCAGTTTCACATGTGACGATTACAAAGACAGAGATACAGAAGTCACATAATCTTGTCTTTGGCGCAGAAGATATATTAATGCTACTTTACTTGTACTTGATCTATAAAGTTCTAACAAATATATGGCAGGAGTTTTACGTGTGCCTAAATAGTATATGGACAGCGGTGGTTCAATGGCAGAATTCTTACCTTCCATGCAGGAGATCTGGGTTTCATTCTGGCCAATGTACCTCCCTCCTGTGCAGCCACCACCCAACTGTCAGTGGAGGCCTGCATGTCGCTATGATACTGAACCAGTTTCTGCAGAGCTTCCAGACTAAGATGAACTAGGAAGGCCTGGTGATCTCCTTCTGAAAATCTGCCAGTGAAAACCCGATGGGCCACAATGGTCCAATCCACAACTGATCGTGGGGATAGCATACGACCAGGCAGCATTTCATTCCGTTATGCACGGGATCAGCATGAACTGAGGGCTGACTCAATGTCAGCTAACAATAACAAATAGTATATGGAGTCCCTGGGTGGTGCAAACAGTTAATGCACTCGGCTGATAACCAAATGGCCAGAGTTTTGAGTCCACCCAGAGGCACTTCAGAAGAAAGGCCTGGCTATCTACTTACAAAAAAATCAGTCATTGAAAAACCCTATGGAGTTCTACTCTGAAACACATGGGGCTGCCACGAGTCAGAGCTGACTTGACAGCAACTGGCTTTTAAACAGCATGCAGCACACAAGGGTGCTCAAGGTAAGTGTCTTCTGAAACTAAGAAAAAATCTTAAAAATACAGTTTACAAGGTGCTAATGCATTTTGTTGTACTTTTTGACAAAACTGATTTAATGCTTTCAGACATTATTTGGGAATTTGAGATCAAGGATATCTCACTTCTTCACTTGTGACCCAAAGATTAATTACA
This sequence comes from Elephas maximus indicus, assembly GCF_024166365.1. Lineage (NCBI taxonomy): Eukaryota > Metazoa > Chordata > Mammalia > Proboscidea > Elephantidae > Elephas > Elephas maximus. Next base: position 83,014,636 of record NC_064820.1, read on the forward strand.
GAACTCTCCAATTTCAAATCTTATAAAATAAGAAAATCTCAATTAACAATTGACCTAATCTACAAGTAGGTGGTAGTCATTTTAAAAAATACTAAAGCATACAGCTGACTAATAAGTATTAGTATATGCTATAAAAGAAAGCTAAAACTTAATTTTAATGTGTTTTACCGATAAATTATTTTTCTATTATAAACAGTAAGTCCAATCCTATCGGCAAGAACGTAAACGAATCTTTCTATACATGTCAGCTTTTTAAAGATTCTAGCTTCTGCTTAGCGTATCATCTATTCTAATGCATGAATTAGGGCACTCCCAAATCCAAAGGGGCTAGATGACCTTTTCCCTCAGAAATGACCCATCTGAGAGTTTCAAGTTTCTTCAATACACACATTTTGAAATTTATAGTCTAATATGTAGAAGGAAGCCCTGGTGGTGTAGTGGTTAAGTGCTACGGCTGCTAACCAAAGGGCCTGCAGTTCAAATCCACCAGGCACTCCTTGGAAACTCTACGGGGCAGTTCTACTCTGACCTATAGGGTCGCTATGAGGTGGAATCGACTCGACGGCACTGTGTTAATATGTAGAAGCCCATAACTCTAAAGTTCAAAAAGACTAAAAATACACTACTCCATAGGCTTTCCAGTTATATTAATCCTGTTAATAAAAAAAGTATATCATGTAAGCACTTCCCTATTGCTAATTATTCATGTCACTATCACCTCATCTAGATTGTTAAAATTTAGCCTCCTAACATTCTGCTTCTAGTATCTCTTATCTCCAATTCAATCTACACAGAAATGACCAATTAGGATTCCTGAAACAAATTCTGAAAGTCTCTCCTGTACCTTGAGACTAAGATGAAAAAATCTACTCACAATCTTTCAAAAGTTAGACATTACCTATATTTAGCAGCATCAAATAAGCAGGATACCAAAACATACTGGGACAAAAAGTCCAAACTACTATTTCACCTTTTCAAAGCATTTTTGATCAGTAAGTATTTGAACTATAAAAACAATTTCAAAGAGAAAATTATACTAATAGTCCATCATAAAACAGTTTCAGGTGGCAAATTAGATTTACCTAGCTAGCATTTGGCTAAGGTAGGGTACATATTTTACAACATGAGTGAAATAATATTTTTGTTAACACTGTGATGGTTACTAAATAACTATTTGAAAATAAATTAGTAGGTGTAAGATAAAGACTTCAGCTAATAATTAAGCAGTACAAAGCTCTAAGATCTAAAATCCAAAGCATATTGCGAGAAAGCTTATAAGTAATTCAAGTGAAATTCCTCATTTTCAAAGTTTTTACCATTTGAGCAGACCAATTCATTAAAAATTTTTTTAGTTGAAAAAAAAATTAAGAATGTGTTTAACTTGAATCCATCAAACCTTTAGGTATAACCTCCAGTTAGCTAGAAATCCAGAGTACATAAGAGTGAATTAAGTGACGCTATGAAAGCAGCCACAAACATTCTACTAGACTTGAGAGGTTTAAAGGTATAAAAGCCAGATGCAATGTATTCAGATACAGGTTTGGATAAACTATCTATAAGGGATAATTTGAAAGAAATTGGTATTAAACAAGACGAAGATTTAGAACTAGAAAGGTAGAGAGAATTGACTAGCAAAAAAAGAGGTTACAATATACAGTGTGATTTTTATCTTGGTTAAAAAATAGATATATGTACATGTATAGTTACCTACGCATGTGACTATATGTGTATCTACGTGGAAAAAAAAATCTAGAAAGAAATGCACTAAGTGATTTTTGATAAACGGTGATTTGTGAGTAATGGGAATGTGATGTTTCAATTCTTTAGTTTTGCTTCTCCGTATTTTCTAATTTTCTATAATGCACACGTACTCTTCTGAAATATAAGAGGTGGTATGGCTGCTAACCAAAAGGTTGGCAGTTCGAAACCACCAGGCATTCCCTGAAAACTCTATGGGGCAGTTCTACCCTCTCCTATAGGGTTGCTATGAGTTGGAATCGACTTGACAGCAATGGGTTTGGTTTGGTTTAAGATAAGAAGATATAAAAGCAAACAAATAAACAAAACAAAATTAGCACCCAAATGAAGATACTTTTAAATTGCTATTACTACCAGTTTAAATTTGTTATGTGCAAGGCATTATGCTAACTGCTTTTGTTATACTTTAGTCTCTTTAGAATTCTACCAGGTAGACACTAGTACTATGAACTGATATGAGATCAATTAACTGTCAACCATGACCACAGTACACAAAGTAACTGAGAAATATACATAGTCTTTGTGTAGGGAATTATCTAATTAACTGGGAAACATCTTGAGCTCCTATCTTAGGAAAAGCCTATTAATAAAACCACAAAAAAGGAAATGAAGTCCATTAGGCATACAATGATCAAAGCAGGTGTTGTCACCAAACCTTAATGTCTGCCTTCTTGGTAACATTTAAGGCCAAAATGCATTTAGCCATTACTTTCCAGAAATTTATAGCTTATATTCCACACTGTACTGTCAACTATCTGTTACATTTTCTGGTGTGTAAATAAGCAAACAAAAAAATGTTCCATTATTACACTCAAAAATTAAAGACTTGTTTACTGAATTTAGATCATTTAACCACCTTTAAAATAAATTCATGAATTATTTCTTATAAGGGTTTTGTCATACCGCCGCATTCCTGCTCTGAAGCAAAGGCTTTGTGTTTCGAATTAAAAGTCTATGGTCCGGATCCATAACATATGGCTTCTTTCTTTTGTCAGTCTTTTCCTTCTCTTCATCATCAGACTCATAGAAGTTCTTCTCATTGTTTTCTAGACCTTCATCCTGCAAGGAAAGAAATCCAATTCCAAGATTAATTCAGGCCCTCAAGGGTCCAAATATTTTATAGTCAAAGAAAACTTTAAAAGATATCTACATTAATGAGAACATTCTGCTGTAGAATGCTACTGTTGAGGCAATTTAAAATTATTATACTGTATAAATGGAATAAAGACTTTGCTTTTTCTCATATTTTATAGCACAATAACTGCACTTCAGTGCTATATATAATGCTTGTTTTATATTTACATATACATACCCATAATTGCCCAAAGGGAAAACCTGACCATCAGATTCTATCAAATCCTATAATATAAGACTACTTAAAAACTGGAAACTATCTCAACAAACTGTTAGTCACTGTGTAACTGGACCAAAGGGTCTGAAGAAAGAAGAGCACTGTTTGAACTACAGCACACACACACACACAAATGTAATAAAGCATGACAGGTAAAACGTAGAGATTAAGTTGGTCTCTGTGCTGTCAAGAAAAAGTCTCAATTTTTTATTTATGGATATCCATAGGAGTTGACTTTATGTTTTTGTTGCACGCTTTTTGTTTTGAACTCTTTGTTTCTGTCGATAAAACCTGTCTATAGGCATTTAATCCTAAAACCAAAAACCACACCCGTTGCCGTCGAGTCGATTCCAACTCATAGCAACCCCATAAGACAGAGCAGAACTACCCCTAGGGTTTCCAAGGAGCGGCTGGTGGATTCAAACTGCCAGCCTTTCTGGTTAGCAGCCATAGCTCTTAAGCATTATGCCACCAGGGCTCCTTTAATCCTAAAAATAAATAAAAAACAAAGCACACAATCATACAATAATATTCATGTACATCAAATTTAACTGTTTAGAGGTAATTTCTGTTACCAATTACTGGAAACACACTTTTTGCTTCCAGAAAGATGGAGATGTTCTTTTCCCTATTCACTAAGTACAATGAAACACCCTAAATATTACATATAAAACAAACATAAGAAGACTCTGAAAGGTAAAAGGAAGAAGGCCTGACTGGATGGGGATCTCAGGACCCCAAAATGACACAACGGTGAGTTCTCTAGGCTTCTTTTATTTCAGCACAAGATCTGATACTGGAAAAGCTAGCAACCAAGAAACTCCAAGTGCAGATAAAACAATCCTACCCTCACCCCCATCCCCCTCAAAAAACCTGCTCAGTATAGACCAAGAAAGTAAGAGCCTAGCAAGACGGAAAACTTTTAGAAAATAACCACTCTACTGCAGCTAAACACCACAGAAAAACTATGGTCCCACTCCACTCCTACCAGCAAAGGCTTCCATCCTTACCAGGCTGTAATGAATCATCCAGACAACCTCGCTGGGGTGGTGTCAGAGAAGGTACATTAGGGACTGAGACTTTCATCCCAAGAGGAGGTAACGAGGCCTCACTGTAATATCAGTAGAGACCACATGGAGAACTTGGACTTATAACTCAACCTTCAGTAACAAGGCAACCTTATCCCTTCCCACTGGGATTGTTGTCAGAGGAGACCTACCAGACAGGAATTATAGCACAACCACCCAGTGATAATGAGGCCATCCCTCCCACCCCCAACAGAGTGTCAGTGGAAGACACATACAAAGCACTAATGAGGCACTCTTATCCTTCCCAGTCAGTGAGGTATCAGAGAAGGACTAGCAGCAGTCGACATTCCCATACTCACCTAGTGGTAACTATGAGCACAAGTTCCCTGAGGTATTAACAGAGGCTGAGTTGGGAAACTGCACTTCTACTTCAACCTGATATTAGAGGGGCAGTGCTCCCACCTTTCCTGCTGTAGTGGTACCAAAAAAAACCCCGGCTAAAACAGAAGATTTAAAGAAGCTCCAGAGTCCCATAATACTCAAGATGTTCAGCTGTCATTATAAAATCACTCACCACAACAGAAGCAAGGAAGATCCCAAACTGAATTAAAAAAGGCAATCAATAGATGTCAACACTGAGATGACAGGGGTGTTAGAAATTTGTCAAAGATTTTAGAGCAGCCATCATAAAAATGCCTCGGTGAGCAATTAGGAGCATATTTGAAACAAATAAAAAAATAGTAAGTCTCAGCAAAGAATGAGAACATCTAAACAAAGTAATAGAAGATATAAAGAATGACCAAAAGGAAATGTTACAATGAAAAATATAAGAACCTAAATAAAAAACTCAATGAATGAGATCAAAAGCAGAATTGGGGTGGGGGGGTGGGGTTGAAAGGTGGGGAGGACAGAAGAAACAACCAGTAAACTGAAACACAGAACAACAGAAATTACTCCGTCTGAACAACAGAGAGAAAATAGACTGGAGAAAAAAACCCAGGGCCTTAGGGATCTCTGGAACTGTAACACAATAATTAATACTCACGTCATTTGGCTCTGAAAGGAGAGAAGAAAGATGGTAGGGATGAAGTGCTTGCAGAAATAATGGCTGAAAACCTCTTTAAATATGGCGAAGGACAGAAAACTACAGATTCAAGAAACTGAGCAAACTCTACACAGCATAAACCCAAAGATATCCACAACAAGACATATCAGAGTCAAACTTCTAAAAACTAATGACAAAGAAAAAATCTTGAAAGCTGAGTGAGAAATGGCACTTTCAGAAAGAATGATAGAGGCTTTCTCATCAGAAACCACGGAAGACAAAAGGAAGTGGCACATTTTTTAAGTGCTGAAGGAAAAGAACTATCAACACTGAATCCTGTATACAGCAAAAATACCTTCAGGAATAAAGGAATATTCAAGGCATCTTCAGATGCAGGAAAACTAACAGAAATTGTCACCAGCAGATCTAACCTAAAAAAAAAATGCTAACAGAAGTTCTTTGAACAGAAAGGGAATGATAAAAGATGGAATCCTGGAACATCAGGAAGGAAGAAATAACATGGTAAGGAAAAACACAGATAAATACAATAGACTTTCCTTCCCCTCTTCTAAATTATGTTAGATGGTCAAAGCAAATATTATAATGTTAGTGTAGTCCTAAAAGGCAGGTACAGGACATACTTAAGAATATTACATTATAAAATAGGAAGGGTAAAGAGACAAAAAGGAAGGTAAATGGTAAAATTTTACTACTCAAAGTGCTAACATGACACCACCAATATACATGGTATACATAAGTAAAAAAGGCTATACAAAGAGATATTCAGAATCACTATAAATAAAAATAGAATGCTAAAAAATGTTCAACCACCTCACAGGAAGGCAAGAAAAGGAACAGAGAAATGAAAAACAAAGAGAACAAACAGAAAACAAAAATAAAATGGCAGACTTAAACCTAGCTATCAATAGATTAAAAGTAAATGGTCTAAATATATCCATTAAAAGACAGTGATCAGCAGAGTGGATTAAAAAACATGACCCAAGTATATGCTGTCTGCAAGAAACTCACTTCAAACATAAAGATAAAGGCAGGTTGAAAGTAAGATGCAAGCATTAATCAAAGGAAAGCAAGAATGGCTATATTACTATCAGATAAAGTATACTTCAGAGCAAAGAAAATTATTACAGAACAAGGCATTATATAATGACAAAATGGAAAGTCTATCAATAAATGTTATATACTGTGTAATTCCATTTATATAACATTATTGAAATGACAAAATACAGAAGTGGAGAAAGATTGACAGTTGCTGGGAGGTTAAGGATGGGGAATGGAAGTGGGTTTAGTTATAAAATGGCAACATGAGGGATCCTTCTGGTGATGGAAATGTTCTGAGTCTTATCATGGTTGTGATACTATACTGTAGTTGTGCAAGATGTTACCACTGGGGGGAACTGGATAAAATGCGCACCTGATCACTCTGCACTATTTCTTAAAACTGCATGTGAATCTATGATTATCTCAAAATAAAAAGTTTAATTAAAGAGAAAAACTCAGTAAATCACTTAAAAGCAACTTGCATGTATTCACCCACTTTTATCAGACAACAATAAAGGAAACGGTCTAAAATGTTATAGATTAATATCACTTAATGAAATATTTTTCCTTTGCTAGATGCCTACAGAAAATGCATGCTTACTTAAATTCTAAGAAATAAGAATAATGTAAGCTCAGGTTTGTTTGTTTGTTTTTAATAATAATAATAAAAAATCTTAAGAAATCATCCAAAGAAAACTCACAAAACTTATATTCTTTATAAAGAAAAATATTTAAAAAAATACGCATCTTAAAAATTAAACTAACAAAGATAACATTACCACCTTCCTTGGAATACACAGTTCAAAATAAACTACTTATTTCTCAGCTGTGCTTTATAAAAAAAATGCTGTAATTGAAATACACTTCTATATCAAGGCCAGACTTGAGTGATTGTTCCATTATGGAGCTCCTGATTAAGTGCATTAGTAAACCAATAAAATGATACACAAATAATTAAACGCACCAAGCATAAGCACTTACCTACAATCTTTAGTGTACTTTAATCAAATACTTAAACTCTACCTGAAACTGTTATAGGATGAAACTGTTGTATTAATGAACACAGCACTATAACTAGCAAATAAAATACTCAAATGCATATAAAAAGCTGCTCTTAATAAGAATTTATTCATTTCATTTCTCCTCCTTTGTCAATTAACATAATTTAGAGTTCAATCACATTATTTTAACAAAGAACATATTTGTACTGCTTACTTTCCCGTACAAGTACTTAAATATTAAGATTCAAAGATCTTATATAGCTATCAAGAAAAACTTCTACAAATACTTCATGACCTTACACTAAACATCTGTGAACTAATTCTTTTTTAACATTTAATTATTATATAAATTAGTATAATTTCCCCAATTAAAAGAGGTGATTTGAAATAACATATTTAAAGTTTTAGCAATAGGATAATAGGATAATAAACAAGAAAAAAAATGCTGCTTACAGTTAAATTAGCTAATGATATCAAGTATTATTTAAAAGTGAATTCCCCTCAAGAAATTTTCTATTTTTTGATGAAATTTCAATTTGCTTCTACTGCCACAAGAGCATGATGGTATAGCTTTTTAGATCCAGCTCTGCCACTCACTGACTGACTATATGTATGTATGTACCAGCTGCATAATTCTCTAAATTGGAATCAAAAAGAAAAAAAACCATTGATTAAACAAAATGTTGATGTTTTTATGAAGTTAATGAAATGAATGAGATGAGCCTCCCACACAGATTGGGAACTAATTTCCATTAGTATTATATTTGAATCTGTATTAGTGTGGATTATGTTTTCTCAGGATTTCAACCAATCAAAACAGACACTAGCCCCAACAGAATGGATGCTAGATAAAAACAACTAGCATGGTGAAATCAACTGGATATTGATGCTGCCTCTACCATCAAAGATCTTCTGGATCTTCCCTTGTCTTGATTTGATCTCTCCTTGTCTTAATGCATAAAAGGGCAGTATCTATATCTTAAAGTGTTATAAAGATCGATTCAATTTGGTGAAGGTTACACAAGCACTTAGAACAGTATGTGATACCTATTAAACATTCAAATAGTAGCTATTATCATGTTTTTTTGTGTTCTGAAACTTCCTATCTAGACGCCATGTAGTTGAAACTGTTGTTGTACGGTGTCAAATCGATTCTGACTCACAGTGACCCTTCAGGACAGAGCAGAAGAGACCCATAAGGTTTCCGAGGCTATAATCTTTACTAAAGCAGACCTCCACATCTTTCTCCCATGGAGCAGCTCGTGGGTTCCAACTGTTGACCTTTTGGTTAACAGCCTAGATCTTAACCATTGCGTTACGAGGGCTCCTGTAGAAGTTACTTTACTTCAAATCAAATATCCATAAATGCCAAATGTGAAGAAAAGTTTTCCCTCAGAAAAGAAGATGACTCAGATTTGAGGATTTACAAATATATCATGAGATTCTCATACAAGTGCTTCATTTTGAACCATAATGCACTGTTTGGGGAATTCATTACATGGAAACAACTTCAATCAATGCTAGTAGTGGATGCTTAAGAGAAATCACAAACCCCAGTGATAAAAATGTCATTATAAATAAGCCTTTAAAGGAATACAGGGTGATAGAGTTCTGCTTCCAGTAATAACTAAATAGGGAATTTGGAACACCCATCCCACTGAGAACTAGAAAATCTTAAAAGAAAGAAAGGCGCGGGGGAAGAAACCTACCTGTTTGAAGGCATTGGAAAGCCAAAAGAGTAGTTAAGAGTTATGCAGCTAAAATCCAGAAGAAGTAGTAAACCTAGAAATGTGACTGGCATTTGGGGTTGGTTTTCCTCCAAACAGCATGTGTTAATTACAGAAGAGGAGGCTGAAAGGTCTAGATGTTGAGAGGAGCTTTCAGCAGATTCACAAAAATACAGAACGATAACTGGAGGTCAGGGCCAGCCAAAAGGTATAGCCCCTGCTAACTCTCCCAGTCTTTGGTTTAGAAAAGTTCTATACCTTAGGAGTAAAGATAATCAGAAGTTAAAATCCAGCTTTCAATCAACTCAATCCGTAACTGAGGTGGTTAAGTGAATTCAGATGGTTGGTACTATTACCCTAGTCACATTCTATAAGTAAACCAAAGCCCATCATGCAAAGCCTCACATTAGTTCAACAATTTTTTCCTTAAAAGGGGAGGGGGGCAGTGTCATTCAGGGTACAGACAGTGTTTCCATTGGGGAGGGGCAGCAGGACATTAAGTAGAAAGTGCCAAGAGGGGAGGGCTTCTGAAGTAGTAGCTCCTATTTCTTTTCTCACAGTCTAGTAGGCTAGAAGTCCAAATTCAGGGTGTCAACTCCAGAGGAAGGCTTTCTCTCTGTCAGCTCTGGAGGAAGGTCCTTGTCATCAGTCTTCCTCCGGCCTAGGAGCTTCCCTGAGCAGGAAGCCTAGGTCCAAAGGACGGGCTCTGCTCCTGGTGCTTCTTTCTTGGTGATATGAGGTCCCCCACTCTCTGCTTACTTCCCTGTTATTACTCTTTTTAGATAAAAGGTGGTGCAGACAACATCCCAGGGAAACTCCCTTTACATTAGATTAGGGATGTGACCTAATCCTCTGTAACCAAAGGCAGAGATTATGATTTATAACACATAGGAAAATCACAAAATGGAGGACAACCACACAATACTGGGAATCATGGCCTAACTAAGTTAACACATATCTTGGGGGACACAATTCAATCCATGACACTCCACCCTTTGGCCCCCCAAAATTCATGTCCTTGCCTCATGTAAAACACATTCACCTCATCGTATCACAGCAAAAGTCTTAAAGCAGCTCCAAGACCAAAATCTAAAAATTCCTCTTTATCTGTGAAATCTACAATAAAAGTTATCTGCTTCTAAAGTACAATGGTAGAACAGGCAGGCACAAGCTAGACATTTCCACTACAAATGGGAGAAAATGGAGGAAAAGAAGGCATAGTAGACACGGAACAAGTCAGCAGAACACATTACATTAGCCCTCAAGGCCTTTAAAATAATCCTCTCTTCTCTGAGACCATTTACACAATAGCCCTGCCGTCCAGACCCTGGGTATTGGCCACAATCTCCGGATTCTGAGTGGAGGTCCCTCAGCCCTGGGCTTCAGCTCCACTTTCCAGGCCCATTGGGACTGCAATTCTTCTCCCTTGGCTTTAGGTGCACCATTCTCCTAATCCATCTGAGTGGCAACTCCATCCTTGGAAACACCAGAGGCCATGGCTCCGCCCTTTGAAACCCCCGAGGTCATGGCCATACCTTTTGAGACTGAGGCAGCTCAGCTTCTTCTGTTCCTTCTCTCTCCAGCTTCTGCTTCTTGGTTTCTTGACCTCTCAGCTTTTCCAGCCTCACACCCACATCCGCCTTACCGATAAGTGCCTGGAGGCACCCCATCTGCCAGGAAGCCTCCTGTGCACAGGCACTCAGCTCTCTTGCTGCGTGGGTCAGCAAGCCTAGCTCCACCGATAAGTGCCAAGAAGCCTCCTGCGCAAGGGAACTCAGCTCTCTTGCTCAGTGCCAAGAAGCCTCCTGCGCGAGGGAACTCAGCTCTCTTGCTCAGTGCCAAGAAGCCTCCTGCGCAAGGGAACTCAGCTCTCTTGCTCCAGTGCTGACTGCTGCTGGTTCTCTACTCATGCCACTTCTCTGCCACTGCAGGTTCTCTGCTGCTGCTGCTCCTCTAACCATTCAGTTTCAAAATCGCTTCTACATTCTAGGTATCAGTTTGAGCGGCTCCACACTCTCGGTACCAAATTCTGTAATTCTGTCTTAGTCATCTAGTGCTGCTGTAACAGAAATACCACAGGTGGACAGCTTTAACAAAGAAAAATTCATTTTCTCACAGTCTAGTAGTCTAGAAGTCCAAATTCAGCTCCAGCAGAAGGTTTTCTTTCTCTGTCAGCTCTGGAGGAAGGTCCTTGTCATCAGTCTTCCTCTGGACTAAGAGCTTCTCCGTGCAGGAACCCTGGGTCCAAAAGACACACTCTGCTTCTTTCTTGGTGGTATGAGGTCCCCTGATTTCTCTTTCTTAATCTGGGTGCTATGTTACATAGCTATGTTTACTTTGTGAAAATTCATAGTTATTTGCTTCTGACATGTGTACTTTTCTATTTTTCCACTTTAATAAAAAAGTTTTTAAAAGCAATATGCATATGAGAAAAAAACAATATGAATATACAACAAACAAAACCAACAAAAACAAGAAATCTAGAAAATAAGAATCATCAGATATGAGTTAAAAATAGCTACGGTTAATATAAAAAAATTTGTTTCTTTTTATGGTTAATATGTTCAAGGAATTGCAACTGAGCTTTTGGCAGGGAATGCAAATATATTATTTTTACAAGAAAGTCAGATTTACTTTTTATATCATTTTTATATAATGAGGTATAAGTTCAGTGACTGCTTATATAGTTAAAAATATGGCAATCTTTTTACAATTTGAATATGACTAAATTTGCAATAATCTGAACGGATCAGACAGGGGAAGATTTGTGCTGTCTTGGAGATAAGAGCCCAGATAGTTAATTGTTACGATTTGGAGTTTATATCTCAGAGAAATTTGAAGTGCTTTAAAATAATCATCCTTAATTAACATGGTAAGGAGCCCTGGTAGTGCAGTGGTTAAGTGGTTGGCTGCTAACCATGAGGTTGGCAGTTCAAACCCACCAGCCACTCCACATGAGAAAGATATGGCAGTCTGCTTCCATAAAGATTACAGCCTTGGAAGTCCTATGGGGCAGTTCTACTCTGTCCTTTTGGGTTACTATGAGTTGGGATCAACTTGACAGCAACACAGGTTTTTTTTTGGCGGGGGGGGAGGGGAGGCGGTGTCGTAATTAAAATGGTAAATGTATAATGGAATGAATTTTCATTGGCCAGAAACAGGAAAGTTGGTTAAATGAAAAAGGTAAACAAAATACACTGAGAAAGATGGTCAGTCTCCTCAGGTAAAAGTAGATAAAATCGTTTTTCTTTGGGAGGGAAAAACATTAACTAGACAATAGATAAGTGGTGACTTTGGTGAAGGGAAGTAGTGTATACACGCACAAGAGAGTATGCACGCACAAAATCTTTGTTGTTCTTTAGCAGTATCTTAAACACATAGGGGAAGCCACTCCATTTTATCTTATAGGTTAGCTAAGAAATAAACACAAACTATAGTCCTTTTATCAACTGATAAGGAGTAGCAGAAAATATAAAGAAATAAAATTAACAAGAGTTAAAACTGTACATAGCAAAATTTGTTCATGACTAAAACTTGATAAAGAAATCAAATATTCCTGAAAAACAGCTGCTTCTGGAACATGTAACCAATAAAGCTGAACTTAATGTATATAAAAGATAACTTCTGCTTAAGTAATTTCTAATATTAATAACGTATTTTCATAAATAACTTACCGAATCCTCAGAAGAACCCCAAGAGGTAAGCAAAGCAAGTACTTACTTTTTCACAAATGAAAAAACTAAGGTATACATAATTCACATGAATTATCCAAAGTCAGAGATTAAAGTCGTGGAACCAGGATTTGAAAGAAGGAGTTCTTAGTTTTTGTCCTATCATTTCTTCCCTTTATTATCTTGGCATTTATAGTAGCTAAATAAGAGACAATGAATGTACTCCTTTGCCTTTGTATTTCCAAGATAGTCTGAAAGTCACTAGAACCCATCTTAAGATTTTTCACCTGGACAGAACAATTTCTGAAATATGCTGTGGACACAGGCTGTAACCTTTCAAAGCTAGTCACAGGAACGTATCATGACAATCCCAGGCAATCTGAGATCCCACAGCAGCATACTGGTGATGCAACTCTCTGACATGGGTTAGATGTCTCTGAGAAGCCCAGAGTGGATGGGTGATTAGTAACATCATAATCACTTGTTAAATTTGCTAGGCTGTATGGATAGAACACATTATCAGAGGGATATATTCACTAGGAAAAAAATTCATATTTAATCAAGTTTTTAAATTTTTCAAAGGAAAAACAAAAGAAATGTCCTTCTCAAAAAATCAGGTCTATGTAAAGCAATATAGGACATGCATACTGGTTTGAGATTTTTTTTTTCCTTCTCTGAGGTAACTATTATACTTATCACTTTACATGTTTTACACCACACAGCCCAGTGACCACTATACCATACAGGTGGAAGTATGGGTTTGAGGACCATTGAACACTGAATCTCCCCAATACACCACAATTATGGAAACACCTGTGCACAATAACTTTGTGTTGAGATGCTATGAAAATTCACAATGTTCAATTGCCCACAACACTTCTCATTTCTTATGAATACATGTTCAGCTCTAGTATATAAGAAACAAACTTTCTATATGCAGTGGTTTCTAAACTTTGCTACTGAGAAGACTAGAGGATCTATATAAGGCATTTTTCAAATTTCCCTGAAATAAAACATAGTCATGACATTTGTTGAATGTGAGCCTAAGGCTTCCAAGACATGGAAAACAAGGGTTACAATTATTTTAAAATTGATTAGTCTATACCTAGGATGGGGAATATAATAAGAATCATTTTTGTTAAGCAGAATGCATTTTAGAGTGGTTTCATTCAATTATAAATTAAGAAACAAAATTAAAGACATCCTAAATAGTACTAATCATTATTCCTCATGTATTCTCTTCTTCTATCCCTAACATAAACAGACTATAGTAGAGACAGGCAGGTAGAAGTCTTTTGAATTGAAGTTGACACACATTTGTCTTTTGGGCATAAAGAACAAATGGGTTAGAGTAGGAGTTTTGCAAAACTTGTGAGCATTCCTGGAGGAAGGAATAAACCAGTAAAGTACTTTTTCCAAAGTGAAATTCTATAAAAAACTCTAATATAAAACAGAAAAAAAAAATTACCTCTATTCTGAATGAAGTGAGGATAGAGACCTAAAGCTCTAAGAAACACCACTTTAGAAAAAATAAACCTGGGCTATAAAAAAACTCTTTATATAAATTACAAAATTTTATAAAGGGCCCATTTATTCTTTGTTAATTCCAAAATGGTTACATATCTAAATTAAATGACACCCCTGAGTCACAAGAAAAAGCAGGTCTTTTTTAAAAAATATGAAGATAACTTGGTTAGGTGTCATCAAGCCAGTTCTGACCTACAGCAACACCATGTATAACAGAATGAAGATAACTCATTGAAGACAAAGAGTTAGACCTAGTTGCCTTTGGAGAGTATAAACGGGAATTGAGAAAGGGAAACGTATATGCTTAGAACACAACCCAGCAATTCCACACCCTAAAGAAATGAAAACATGTTCACACAAAGACTTGTGGCACTGGATAAAAAGGGTACAGCTCCACGGGTGTATACGGAGTTCAGTGTTCAGCCATAAGCAAGTACCATCTGCAAATGCCAGAGATAAACAGATGGCAGGTTGGTGGGTAGGTGGGTAAGTACACAGTGTAAGACAAAGTGATGACTAAAAAACTCTGATCTTGACATTTCTGGCCCTTTACATATCTAGTTAAGACTCTTTAGCAAAAAGGTAATAAATCTTCTAGCTTCTCAAACCATCTCAGAATTAAAGAATCCTTCATTAGGATACCACTAAAAGGACTTATTTTAAAATACAGACCAAAAAAAATATGCTCTGAACTCAAGAGAATGGCTAAAATCAATGACTAACACCACCAAATGCTGGCAAGAATGTAGGGCAACACAAATTCCCATGCACTGCTGTAGAGACTGGAACATGGTACAACCACTTTGGAAAAAAGTCTGTTTTTTTTTTTTAAACAAAAATATATCTGTACTAAGCCCAACAATTTTATATCTGGATATTAACTCAAGATATATCAATGTGTATCTCCACAAAAAGACTTATACAAGAACGCTCAGAATAGATTTATTTATTCATAAGAGCTGAAAAATTAGCAACAGCCTAGGTACTCATCAACAAGAGAACGGATAAAATACAGTAAATTCATACAATACTATTCAGCAATAAAAATGAAAGAACTGATACCTACAATGACATGGATCAATCTCAAAAATATTATACTCAGAGTGAGAAGACTGACCCAAAAGAATACATATAGTATGATTCTAATGATATAAAAAAAAATGATATGAAGCTCCAGAAACTAGTCTATGCATCAGGGGATAATGTTCTGAGATTATTTTCATATTTCTGCATGATCAGGGCTTCACGAGTAAAAACTGCTGGTAACCTGGATTAATAAATGAATAAATGGCAAACAAACCTTAGAAGTTAGAGACTTCCAGGAAGATTTACAGGCTTATTCCCCCTAAAGCCACTGGTTTACTTGCCAAAGCATAATGAACATAGAGATATTTCTCTCCTCCCCAGAGAAAGAGAATTTATTTATATTAGATGAGGTCACTATCACTCTGAAAAGGAAGAGGAAGATGAGAGAACAATCCTATGTGAGCTCTGAGATAAACAATTTGGGGGCTGCTTTCCTGTTACAGACAGCGTGATAAACACAGGTGACATCTGCCCTCATCACACCACCCCATGGGTGACTGACATGTGGGGAACTGGTACCAAGATGAAATGTAAATATCTAAAAGGTTTTTTCCTTGATCTAGAAGTGTGGTATTTCTATGTGTGTATGTGTGTATCTGTGCATGGATGCAAGTCGGACAAACATCTCTGACCTTTCACTGTTTTGAATTCAACACTACAGTGAAAAAAATCAAAACAGTGTTTGCCTCTGGGGACAAGTTCTGGGGACAGGGATTAACTGGGAAAGGGAAGGATAATGCTCTATATCATGATGAGGGTTTATGTTACTAAGATATATGTAATTATCAAAAGTAAGACTTATGCATTTCATTGTATGAAAATTTTACAGCAACAAAAGAAAAGCAATCATACATAAATAAACAATGAATTCTCATTAACAATATATGCACAATGAAGTTTTAGGGGTAAAGTGTACTGATGTCAGCATCTTACTTGGAAATTCATCAAAAAATGCAACAGACTGACAGACAGAGGGGCAGGTAGACGGACATACAGGTGATAAAGCAAATATAGCAAACTGTTAATTGTACAACCAAAGTTATAAGGACATAGGCATTAACTGTACAACAATTTCAACTTTTTAGCTACTTGAAAAAAAATTTTTAAGAGTACAACTCAATGGCATTTAGTATATTCATACTGTTGTGCAACCATTACCACTATCTATTTCCAGAATATTCTCATCTCCCCAAAGGAAACCCTGAACCCACTAAATACTAACTCACTCCCATTCCTCCCTTGCCCTAGCCCCCGAAAACAATAAATCTGCATTCTTTCTGCATGGATTTGCCTATTCTGGGCATATCATATTAACAATCACACACTGTATGTCATTTTACATCTGGCTTCTTTCATTCAGTATAACGTTTTCAAGGTTCTGCCATATTGCAGCATGTATCGGTGCTTCATTCATTTTTTTTAAGACTGAGTAATATTCTATTATACTGATATATCATAACTTGCTTATCCATTCATCTATACATCTCTTCATTTCTTATTCACAAGAAATTTAGAACCAGCTTCAGGCTCCAGATCTTTGACTACTACCCCACAATAAGAGCACTGGGCAAACAAAGTTTCTACAGTTAATGCCTATGTCCTTATAATCTTGGTTGTACAATTCACAGTTTGCTATATCTGCTTTATCACCTGTATGTCCATCTACTCACCCCTCTATCTGTCCATCAATCCATCTAATTTTTTGATTGTCTGTTCTTAAGAGAATACATCTGTATTGCTGGTCTAGAATTATCACTTCATGAATTAAATGAGGTCTAAAAATAAGTTTGAGAATTCTAAGAAATGCCTGACTCTAGATGTTGATCATTCTACAACCTCTGCTGAGGAGAAGAGAACCACATTCACCCAGCGACCCAAGGATAGTTAGGAATTTTCCTTGGGACTGCATTTGCTTATCTCCCACCTCTAATCAGTGGTTAACTTCTTTATTTATAATCTTCATATTTTTAAAATTTGTTCTTTCATCCTCAGACACATAACTTCTACCCTGGGAAATTTAACGTTTCGTTATCTCAAAATTGGATGGCAAAAATAAATCAGTTCTCTGAGTCCAGTGGGGGAATAAAGAACCAAATGGAAATTCTTGAGTTTAACAGCAGATTGGAGGCTGCAAAAAAAGTTAATAAACCCAAAGGTAGGTAATAGAAATTATTCAAACTGAAGATCAAATGAAAAACAAGTGAAGAAAAATGATCAGAGTCTCAGAGCTATGTGGAACAATATAAAACAGGCTAAAAAACTTGTAATTGGAATCCCAAATGAGAAGAAGAGAGCAGACAAAGCAGAAAAAATATCTGAAGAAAAAAAGGCTGGAATTTCTCAAATTTAGTTAAAAACAAGCTTACTAATGCAGAAAACGTATCAACCTTCCCAAGAATGATAAATGAAAAGAAAACCACACCTAGGCATATTATAGTCACACTTCTGAAATCTAAAGAGAAAAAGAAAGTCTTGAAAGCACACAGAAATAAATGGCATATTATATACACAGGAAAAATAATATGAAATATGGTTGACTTCTGATCAGAACAATGAAATCTAGAAACAATGGAACAACATCTTTAAATTGTTGAAAGAAAAAAACTGTCAACCAAGAATTCTACATTGAGCAAAACCATTCTTCAAATATAGGTGAAATCAAGAGAGTTTCAGATAAACAAAACAGAAAAATTCATACCCAGGAGCTCTATTTTACAAGAAATACTAAAAGAAACTCCTCAGGTTGAAGAGAAATGATAATAGATGGTAACACAGAATTACAGGAAGGAATAAAAGAGCATAAAAAATGGTACATATGTGGGTAAATGTTACGGATTACACAAAATTTTTCTCTTAATTTCTTCAACACACAATTTCAGTAACACAAAAATTATAACACTGTATTGTGATTTATAAATTATTTAAACACAACATGTATGACAGCAATACCACAAAGAAATGGGTGTTGCAAGAATCCAGTATTTTAGGTGAAGTAGGACCTAGGTTTGATTTCTGGAAATGCACCTCAGCCACAGCCACCACCTGTCTGTCAGTGGAGGATTGCGCACTGCTATGATGCTAATTAAGTTTCAGCAAGCTTCTAGACTAAGATGGACTAGGAAGAAAGGCCTGGTGATCTATATCCAAAAATCACCCAACGAAAACCCTATGGATCACAAGGGTCTAAGGACAACGTTTTGTTCCATTGTGCATAGGATCACCATGAGTTGGGGTTGACTCAAAAGCAGTTAACAACAGTACAGAATTAGCTCAAGTAGATTGATGAATTCAAGACAGAGATTGTAATACCTAGAAAAACAGGCAAAAAATAATAAAAATAAAGAAAAAACAAAAACCAAACCCACTGCTGTCAAGTCAATTCTGACTCACAGTGACCCTATAATGCAAAAGCAAATAGAGGAATTAAAATAGAATACAAAAAAACTTTTTTTTAATTAACACAAAAGAAGGAGGAAAAGGGAAACAGAATAACAACAACAAAGCTGATACAGGTAGAACACAAACACCAAAAGTTTATGCAGAAAAGCAACTGTATTAATAAATGGACTAGTGAAATGTATATCTTTAAATGACTATGTTAGTAAAGTCTTAATGTCTATTGCCTATGTTTCTACTTTAAGAAGCTAGAAAAAGAAAAGGTATCAAACCCAAGATAAGTAAAAGGAAAGAAGAAGAAAAAAACAGACATCAATGAAATAGAAAACAAAAAACTAATACTCTCTTAGACTGACCAACATAAAAAAGAGAGAAGATACAAATTATATTAGGCAAAAGAATAACCATTACTTCAGATTCTAACATTAAATGGATAAGTACATAATATAAATGATTTTGAAGCCAATGTATCTGACAACTTAAACGAAAGTGAAAAATTCTTTAAAGATGCTAATTACCAAAATGGACTCATGAAAACAAAGAAAATCTATACAGCAGTATAACTATTTTAAAAACTGATTTCAAAATAAAGCATCACACAAAGAAAACTCCAGGCCTGGATGGCTTCACTGGTAAATGTGAATGAAAAAAATAACACCAATTCTACACAAACTCAATATAAAAATAGAGAAGAAACATATAATGCTGATAAATGTGATGCCAAATCAAGGACAATACAAGAAAAGAAAACTATAGACCAATATTGCTCATGAACACAGAATCACAACTCTTTAACAAAATAATAGCAAAGTGAATCTGGAAATACATAAAAATAATATATCATGGCCAACGGGGGTTATCTCAGGAATGTAAGGTTGGTTTCACATTTGAAAAAGTTGGTCTAATTCACTATATAAACAGAAAAAGTCAGAGGATAAAAAAAAAAAAAATAGTGTCTATGTACCACATATAGGTTAGCTCGACAGAGAAAGTTGAGAACACCTGGAGGAAGCTTCTCCCTCAACTCTGAGCAGTGAATAGAGGGTAAGGAAGAAGAGGTGACAAAAAAAAAAAACTTCTCCCCATCTTCCAACAAGTCTCCACTAAAAATCCAAATTAATTATAGATTCTCAACACATGACAGAAGTACATTAGGCTGTACTATCAGACCCCTAAACTTTGTTAACAGGAATCTTAATCACTAGAAGTCCTACAGACACACAGATGAATACAGCATCAGGAACATCGTTAGGAGCCAGAAGAGGGATCATACCATCATCCTAGATTATGCATGAAAGAGCATTATAGAGTGGGTAAGAATTGCTATCAGTTGGATATAACTTGACACCTGATTTTTAAGAACATAAACCCTGGAATCAAAGCCCAATCTTTATCTTAGCTATATTACTTATTAGTTGAGAAGACCTTGGACAAGACACTTAATCTCTGTGTCATCATTCTCCACATCCACAAAATAGGAATAATAAAATTTAGTTAGTATTTACAAAATCATTAGAACAGAGCCCACAATTCAGTAAATGCTCAACAAATGTTAGCTACTTTTACTGTTACTGGATGAAAAACTACAAATTCACAAATAACACTTAAAAGCCTACTTTCCAAGTACTAAAAACCAGTAATTATGACTTACCTTTCTCATGAAGAAAAATAATACCTTTAACAAAATACTGTAAAGTATATCAATTTATATTAAGAATTTCTTATACAAGGTGGGGCCAAGATGGCGGAATAGTCAAACGATTCCTGTGGTCCCTCTTACAACAAAGACCCAAAAAAACAAACGAATCAATTATACATGACAATCTAGGAGCCCTGAACATCAAGACAAAGTTGAGGAGTCAGAGTGAAGAACACAGGGAGGGAGAGACAGTTTAGAAGCAGCGAAGAGGTGCCAGACCTGACCTGGCCAGCACCCTGCAAGCCTGCAACCTTTGGCGCACGCGGCCTGAGGCAAGCAGTGGTGCTCAGGATGTGTTTTGCCACACTGGGGAGAAACCAAGAAGTGGAGAGTGCTTGTGAGCCTCTGGAGCCAGTGGGAAGTGGGGCTGGATCTGCGAAAGTTAAGTATAAGCACTTAACCTATACCGTGGATCAAAATAACCATTTCCCCTTTGGGACTTCCATAATGCAGAAGTGCCTCTCTTCCCCTCCCCTACCGCCTCCCAGCTCTGCTTCAGTGTCTTACAGTGTTCAGGGGTTGCTGTGCCCCTTAGGCTGGAAGTGGGACCTGTCCCGCCTGACCCAATCTCCTGGCTTGAGGGAAGGAACAAATTATCAAATGAATAGACAAAAAAAGAAGGCTACCAGCTCCCCTAAGCTGGGAGCTCAAGGCTAACCACACCCAAACCAGTTTCACTGCTTCAAAAAATCACCAGGTCCCCTAAACTGGGTACTCAGGGCAGGCACCTCCCCTTTTACCTAGGCACAGGCATAAGGTGTTCATGGACTTCAAATGCCTTTCACCCCGGCCTGGACCTGTGTGGGCCCATTCAACAGCAAAGGCCCTCATTAGCACAGTAGAACAGGGTATATACCTGAAACCTATTTTCAACTGAAAGAGCAAAGAGGAAGTGGCCGATTTGTGACATTTGACACCACTCTGCCCATTAAGCAGGGTCCTCACCTACCCACATCAGGGGCCTAAGGACTGGCAGTTTCACCCAATCCATGTAGCTACCCACAACAGGGGTACGAAAATAAGTAGTGCTTCCCCGTCCTTAAAGCCTACAGAATTGGGTGCCCAAAGTCTGGCTGCAAAACCCACCCACCTATGCGCTCTAGGGGACAGGGATATACCTTCCACTTAGGCACTCAGGGGCTGCCATCAGCCTCCTACCTTGCTCAGCATATAATCCCCTACTGCAGCCAAATACTTGTTCCTGTTCTAATCACCCCTACATAGCC
Organism: Elephas maximus indicus; assembly: GCF_024166365.1. Taxonomy (NCBI): domain Eukaryota; kingdom Metazoa; phylum Chordata; class Mammalia; order Proboscidea; family Elephantidae; genus Elephas; species Elephas maximus. The sequence continues at coordinate 83,036,210 of NC_064820.1, forward strand.
CTCCCCATCTAGGACTGTAGGTGAGAGCCTGGACCACACACTCAGTCACCGATGACCTGGACACCTGAGCTAAATCCACACAAGAAAAGTAAACCAACTTCTGTGCATACACACCTAGCAGCAGATCTAACCAACTGGTGGTGACAGGACATGAAAGCTTCGAAGACACTAATAATCAAAGTAGCTCATATGCCCAGCCTATTTGGGCATATCAAAACAAAACAAAGTAAGAAGCTAGGACACAGTAAACAAACATACAATAAAAAAATATAGTAACTTATTAATGGCTTGGAGACAACAGTCCATATCAAATCACATCAAGAGGCAGACCACGATGGCTCCAACAAGCAACCAAAACAAAGAACCAGCAAACCTCCTGAAGGAAGAGAAAGTCTTGCAATTACCAGAGGCAGAATTCAAAACATTAACATACAGAGCTCTTCAAGAGGTCAAGAAGGAGAATAGGCAGAACTCAGACCAAGCCAAGGAACACAGAGATAAAGCCACAGAGTAATTTAGGAAAGGTATACAAGAGCAGAATGACAAATTTAACAAGCTGCTAGAATCCACAGAGAGACAGCAAATAGAAATCCAAATGATTAACCATAAAATTTCAGAATTAGGCAACACAATAGAAAGTCATAGAGGTAGAACTGAGGCAATGGAAGTCAGAATTAGTGGGGCTGAAGATAAAGCACTTGATAACCAATTTATTTGAAGGCAAATCAAATAACGGAATTTAATAAAATGAAGAAATCCTAAGAATTATGTGGGACTCTATCAAGAGGATTAACTTACTAGTAATTGGAATACCAGAACAGGGGGAGATAACAAAAAATACAGAGAGAATTGTTGACAATTTGTTGGCAGAAAACTTCTCTGATACCGTAAAAGATGAGAAGATAGCTATCTAAGAAGCTCAACAAACCCTACATAGGGTAATTTCCAAAAGAAAGTCACCAAGACATATTATAATCATACTTGCCAAGACCAAAGGTAAAGAGAGAATTTTAAGAGTAGCTAGGAATAAACAAAAAGTCACCTACAAAGCAGGGTCAATAAGACTAAGTTCGGACTACTCAGCAAACACTATGCAGGCAAGAAGGCAATGGGATAATGTATATAAAGCCTTGAAGGAAAAAAAATTCCCAGCCAAGAATTATATATCCAGCAAAACTCTCTCTCAAATATGAAGGCAAAATTAGGGCATTTCCAGATAAAAAAAAAAAGATAAAGGAATTTGCAAAAAACAAACTAAAATCACAAGAAATACTAAAGGGAGTCATTTGAATGGGGGACCGATAATATCGAATAACAACCCAAGAGTAGAAGACACAAAATAAAAAAGATATCGACCCAGAAAGGGAAGTCACAAAAATAAATCAAAGCTAAAACACTGAAAATAGGGAAACAGAGATGTCAATATGTAAAAGATGAAAACATTAAAAGAGAGGAACTAAAAAATGTAGTCACAGATCTTTCATATGGAGAGGAAGTCAAGGTAATATAAAGAAATAAAAGATTTCTTTAAACATAGAAAGTAGAGGTAAATTTTAAGGTAACCACAAAGGAAACTAACAAATCTACACATCAAAATAAAAAAGAAGAAAAACCTAAAGACTCAGCAAATATGAAATAAAAAACAATGAAAAATAAGGGAAGAAAACACATAAAGAAAAACAATTCAGCATAGAAAATTAAGTGGAACAAAGAAACTGTCAACGACACACACAAAAAAATACATCAAAATGAAAGCACTAAATTCATATCTATCAAGATTACACTGAATGTAAATGGACTAAATACACCAATAAAGACAGAGAGTGGCAGAATGGACAAAAAGTATGATCCCTTTATATGCTGCCTACAAGAGACACACCTTAGACCCAAAGACACAAACAAACAAAAACTCGAAGGACAGAAAAAAATATATCAAGCACCCAATGATCAAAAAAGTGCACGACTGGCAATATTAATCTCTGACAAAATAGATTTTAAAGCAATATCCACCACAAAGGATAAGGAAGGACACTACATTATGATTAAAGGGTAAATGCACCAGGAGGACATAACCACAATAAATATATACACATCCAACAACAGGGCTCCAACACACACAAATGGTAACAGCATTGAAAACAAAAATAGAGAGCTCCACAATAGTAGTAGGAGACTTCAACACACCACTTTCAGTGAAGGACAGAACATCCAGAAAGAAGCTCAATAAAGACACGGGAGATTTAAAGGCCACAATCAACCAGCTTGATCTCACAGACATATACAGTACACACCACCCAACAGCAGCCAAGTATACTTTCTTTTCCAACGCACGTGGAACATTCTCTAGAACAGACCACATATTAGGCCACAAAGCAAGCCTTAACAAAATCCAAAACACTGAAATATTACAAAGCATCTTTTCTAACCATTAAGCCATAAAAGTAAAAAATAATAAGATAAGAAGGAAAAAAAATCAAATACATGGAAACTGAACAATACCTTGCTCAAAAACTACTGGGTTATAGAAGAAGTCAAGCACGGGATAAAGAAATTCAAAGAATCAAATGAGAATGAAAACACATCCTACCAGAGCCTCTGGGGAACAGCAAGAGCAGTGCTCAGAGGTCAATTTATAGCAATAAATGCACACATCCAAAAAGAAGGGCCAAAATCAAAACATTAATGCCACAACTCAAACAAATAGAAAGAGAGCAACAAAAGAAGCCCTTGGGCACCAGAAGAAAGGAACAAACATTAGAGCAGAAACAAATGAAATAGAGAATAGAAAAACAATTGAAAGAGACAACAAGATCAAAAGCTCATTCTCTGAAAAGATCAACAATAGGGATAAATCACTGGCCAAACTGGCAAAAGAAAAACAGGAGAAGAAGCAAATAACCCAAATAAGGAAAGAGACAGATGGGCGATATCATAACAGACTCAACTGAAACTAAAAGAATCATAATGGAATACCATGAAAAATTATACTCCAACAAATTTGAAAACCCAGAGGAAATGGACAAATTTCTATAAACACACTACCTACCTAAACTAACAAAAACCAAGGTAGAAAAACTAAATAAATCAATTAGACTCCCCCACCCAACCCCCCCCCCAAAAAAAACTCCAGCCCTGATGGCTTAACTGGAGAATTCTACAAACTTTCAGAGAAGAGTTAACACTAGTACTACTAAAGGTATTTCAGAGCATAGAAAAGTATGGAATACTCCCAAACTCATTCTATGCAGCCAGCATAACTCTGATATCAAAACCAGGTAAAGACACCACACACACACACACAAAAGACAATTACAGGCCAATATCCCTCATGAACACAGACGCAAAAATCCTCAACAAAATTCTAGCCAACAGAATTTAACAACGTATCAAATAATTCATCATGACCAAGGAGGATTCATACTAGGTATGCAGAGATGGTTCAACATTAGAAAAACAAGCAATGTAATCTATTACATAAATAAAACAAAAGACAAGAACCACATGATCTTATTAATCAATGCATAAAAGGCATTTGACAAAATCCAACACCCACGCATGATAAAAACTCTCAACAAAATAGGAATAGAAAGGAAATTTTTCAACATAATAAAGGGCATTTATACAAAGCCAAAAGCCAACATCATCCTAAATGGAGAGCATCTGAAAGCATTCCCCTTGGGAATGGAAACCAGACAAGTATGCCCTTTATCACCACTCTTACTCAACATTGGGCTAGAGGTCCTAGCCAAAGCAATAAGTCATGAAAAAGAAATATAGGGCATCCAAACTGGTAAGAAAGAAGTAAAAGTATCCTTATTTGCAGATGATACGATCTTATATACAGAAAACCCCAAAGAATTCACAAGAAAATTACTGGAACTAATAGAAGATTTCAGCAAAATATCAGGCTACAAGATAAACATACAAAAATCAACATCAGCAAAGAGAACTTCAAAAAGGAAATCACCAAATCAGTAGTACCATTTACAATTTACCCCAAGATGATAAAACACTTAGGAATAAATCTAATCAGAGGCATAAAAGACCTATACAAAGAAAACTACAAGACGCTACTCTAAGAAAACAAAAAGGATCTACACAAGTAGAAAAATACACCATACTCAAGGATAGGAAGATTCAACACTGTGAAAATGTCAATTCTACCCAAAGCGATCCACAGATACAATGCAATTCCAATCCAAATTCCAATGACTTTTTTTTTAATGAGGTGGAGAAACAAATCACAAACTTCATATGGAAAGGGAAGAGGCCCCAGATAAGCAAATCATTACTGAAAAAGAAGAACAAAGTGGGAGGCCTCACACTACCAGATTTGAAAACCTATTATACTGCCACGGTAGTCGGAACAGCCTGATACTGGTACAACAACAGATACATAGATCAATGAACAGAATTGGAGAATCCAGATATAAATTCATCCACCTATGAGCAGCTGATATTTGACAAAGACCCAACGTCCATTAATCAGGGAAAAGGCAGTCTCTTTAAAAAAATGGTGCTGGTATATAACTGGATATCTATTTGCAAAAAAATGAAACAAGACCCATACCTCACACCATGCACAAAAACTAACTCAAAGTGGATCAAAGGGCTAAATATAAAACATAAAACAATAAAGATCATGAGAGAAAAACTAGGGTTAATGCTAGCATCCCTAATTCATGGCATTAACAGAATACAAAACATTACGAACAATGTACGAACACCAGAAGAGAAACTAGGTAGCTGGGAGCTCCTAAAAATCAAACACTTATGCTCACCCAAAGACTTTAGCAAAAGAGTACAAAGACAACCTACAGACTGAGAAAAAATTTTTGGCTATGACAAATCCGATCAGCGTCTAATCTCTAAAATCTACAAGATACTGTAAAACCTCAACAACAAAAAGACAAATAACCCAATTAAAAAGTAGGCAAAGATCAAGAGACAGAAAGGGCCACATGAACCAGAGACCTACATCATCCTGAGACCAGAAGAACTAGTTGGTGCCCTGCCACAATCGATGACTGCCCTGTCAGGGAGCACAACAGAGAACTCCTGAGGGAGCAGGAGATCAGTGGGATGCAGACCCCAAATTCTCACAAAAAGACCATACTTAAGGGTCTGACTGCGACTGGAGGAATCCCGGCGGCAATGCTCCCCAGACCTTCTGTTGGCACAGGACAGGAACCATTCCCGAAGACAACTCATCAGACATGAAAGGGACTGGTCAGCGGAGGGGAGAGAGATGCTGATGAAGAGTGAGCTAATTAAATCAGGTGGACACTTGAGAGTGTGTTGGCAACTGTTGTCTGGAGGGGGGATGGGAAGATAGAGAGAGAGGGAAGCTGACAAAATTGTCACGAAACAAGAGACTGAAAGGGCTCACTCAATAGGGGGAGAGCAAGTGGGAGAAGGGAGTAAGATGCATGTAAACTTATGTGTGACAGACTGATTGGATTTGTAAATGTTCACTTGAAGCTTAATAAAAATTAATTAAAAAAAAAAGTAGGCAAAGGATATGAACAGACACTTCATCAAAGAGTGAGTAGAGTTTGGGATCTTAAAAGCTTGCAAGCAGCCATCTAAAATGCATCAATTGATCCCAACCCACTTGGAACAAAGGAGAATGAAGAACACCTAAGACACAAGGAAAATATTAACTTAAGAGACCAAAAGGTCACATAATCCAGAGACTCCATCAGCCTGAGACCAGAATAACTAGATGGTCAGCTACCACCAATGACTGACCTGACAGGGAACATAACAGAGTGCCTGACAGAATGGGAGAAAAGTGTGGAGCAGAACTCATATTCACGTAAAAAGACCAGATTTAATGGTCTGACTTGAGATTGGAGGAGCCCCCAAAAACATGGCCCCCAGACACTCTGTTAACCCAGAACTAAAACCATTTCCAAAGTCTACTCTTCAGATAAAGATTAGGCTGGACTATAAAACATAAAATAGTAGTCATGAAGGATGTACTTCTTAGTTCAAGTAGACACATGAGACCAAATGGGTAGCTTCTGTCCAGAGGCAGGATGAGAAGGCAGAAAGGGATAGGAGTTGGCTGAATGGACACAGGAAACCCCAGATGGAAAGGGGAAGTGTGTTGTCACATTTTGGTAATTACAACTAGTGTCACATAACAATATGTGTACAAATTTTTGCATGAGAAACTAACTTGAGCTGTAAACTTTTACCTGAAGCATGAAAAAAAAAAAGAATTTCTTATAGTAGAGTCAAGCAGATTGCAACAGGAGAGCTAAAGACATATCAGTGCTTGCTGTCTCACACTGCAATGTACCTTTTTTGACAATCTCATCTTTTTTTTTTTTAATACAATGTATTCTAAACACCTGCTTTAAAAATACAACAAACCTGAGAAAGCTGAAACCCTTGTAATGCAGAAATCTGTCAGAGAAGGAAAACTCATATTTTTCACTAATAGAGAATGAAAGAAAAGTGGTAAGACTGCACCCTGTCAAAGGTGGAAGATGTGCCAGACCCAAAAAACAAGGCAGCTCTGTCAAGTTCTGGCTCTCATAGGTTTCAGTGCCTATAGCATTTACAGTAATTCTTTTCAGAACTCCCCAATGGTATATGATCTTCCTGCCTTTGAACTCACAAAAACTTTTACCTCTTTTATACTACTTTAGCTATCAAACTATCTAATTTGTTAGTTTTTTCACTAGAACTATAGAACGTATTTCCAGAACTGAATGGGAAGCACCTTGTGAATGAGATAGTTTATATTTAAGTATGTAAAACCTGCTGCAAAAAAAAAATTTTTGACATTTAAAAACATCCAACTTTCCATTACTGGATAGCCAATATTCCATTCTCCTCTATTTCTTGGCTTGCAAGAATTGTAAGTCCTGCTTTGTGTGCCAGATCAGACATTTAACTGTGAGTGTTCAATTCTCCAAAATTATCTTTCCCCCAATCCACAACAGATAATGCTCCAGACAGGAAGTCTCTGTCAGTCTGAGACTCCAGAGAAAACAATGGGGGCAAAAACCCTCAGCCAACTCACAACAGCTTCTGTTCTTTCAACCAACTGCCACTAAGCTGATTCCAACTTCTGGTGACTCCAGGTGTGTCAGAGTAGAACTGCGCTTCAGGTGATATTTAATGGCAGATTTTTCAGAAGTAGATCACCAGGCCTTTCTTTTGAGGCACCTCTGAGAGGATTCTAACCTCCAACCTTTCAGTTAGCAGCAACTGCATTAACTGTTTGTACCACCCAGGACCTTCTTTTTTCTTTTAAGCCACTGAGATTTGGAGTTTGTTTTGAAGTACAGTCCAGATCAAAAAACAAACCCATTGCTGTCAAGTTGATTCTGACTCATAGCCACTCTATAGACAGAGAAGAACTGCCCCACAGAGTTCCCAAGGAGCAGCTAGTAGATTTGAACTGCCCAACTTTTGCTTAGCAGTTCAGCTCTTAACCAGTGCACCACCAGTGCTCCATAATCTAGTCCAGTCTTTCCTAATTAGGGTTCTGAATAAAGCTGTAATAGAGTCCTTGGGTGGCACAAAAGGTTAAGTGTGGATTACTAACCAAAAATTGGCGGTTCAAATCCACCCAGAGGCACCTTATAAGTATGGCCTAGTAATCTCCTTCTGAAAGGTCATAGGCTTAAAAACTTTATGGAGTGCAGTTCTATTCTGCACACCTGGGGTGACTGTAAGTTGAAATCAACTCGATGGCAACTAACAACAACCAGAACAACAGCCCTAAGATAGGGGTCAGACTGTAATTATTTTAGACTTTGTAGTCCATACAGTCAGTATTATGAAAGCAGGAGAGACAAAGGTAAAAGAATGGGCATGGACATGTTCCATTTAACTTTTCTTTACAAAAATATGTAGTACGTAGGATTGAGGCCAGGAGCTGAACCCTGCCCAAGGCATACATTAAAGGTATTGAATTAACTTCTCTCTTATGCAGTTTGAATGATAATAGTTTCCTACCATTCTCGGGAGAAATGAGAAAACTAATTCAAATAATATTCTGTGTTCTGTAGTTCAGACAAAGAAGCCTGGAGGAAACAGGCCGTCCTAGCCTGAAATTATTCATTGTTGCTTGATAGTGTTCTAATGGACTCTGACCATTAGGAAGTACTGAACAGAGTTTGCAATCTGTCACAAGTAGGTAATAAACTCCTAGATAAGTTTAGGTGTTTGAAATGCAGTAATATTACATGTAATACTACGTTTTCATTTCTGAAATGCTGACATGGGGTTCATTCTTTGCAAATCAGTAATTCACTAAGAAATGCACCATCCTTTTGGTGCCTACTTCTACATTAAGAAAGCGTCTCAAATTCTATATAATAAGGGGTCAATAAAAAGGGCTGTGAATTTTTAACTTAACAAAATACTTGCTAGGAAAGTAATCTAATGATACAAAAAATGAATATAAATATCATTTCTCCTATCTAAAATAAATGCTACCTATAAGAAGGGTTGCAGTGATTTTTAAATATAAATCAAAAATTCAACATCTGCGTAGATAGAGCTAAATGGTTTGCATGACAGAATAAAACTTAATGTTTCGAATTACCATATTAGATTACATAAAATCATAATCTTCTCTGAGATGAATAAAGAAAATTATTAAGCAGAAAAATCACAAAACTAAAGATTAATGTAAATAACTGACTTGTCAGAAGACTAAAATTCAATATTAATCATATCCAGTCCTTTATGCTACAGTAATAAGACTAACACAGAGAAAAATGTAAGGAAGCAAACAGACTATCTATTCAAGAGAAAATACAACGATATCCAAGGGAGAATGTCAAAAAATAGCACAACAGGAAAAAGGAAACCTTCATAGGTATCAGAACAGGGCAGAAGAATGGATCACATTTCTTCTTATAGTCAAAGTCTCTCCTTCTAAAAACCATTTAACATGTTGAAAGTCATGGGGCTTCCATGTAAAGATGGTAAAATAAAGACAGATTATAGAATCTCTTTGTTTTAATAAAAAAAGAAAAAATCAGCAGTAATGAAACGGGCACAGGGCAAACAATCTAATGTCATAAACTTAAAAAAAATTTTTTCTTTAAATAGAAGAAAAACATGGTCCTCACTTCCTGAGAAGTATTCATTAATAAAACCTCCGTCCAAATCTAGACAGAAGAAATCTATGAGATTATCCCCCTTATATTTTCCCTGTACTAGGAACCTTTAGGGGAGTGGTAGTGGAAATAGGTGCTGAGGAGAAGCTGGTGGGAAAGTAAAAAAGGCTGGCTATTTCTGAAAGAAGTGAAGACTCTGGGGCAGCACTGACCAATTGAAATTTCTATGATAACGGAAATGTTTAATATCAGCACAGTCCAATATGGAAGCACTAGCCACATGTGACTATTGAGCACTTGAAATGTGACTAGTGCAACTGAGGAACTAAATTTTTAATTTTAATGAATTTAAGTTTATACACCTACTATTGTAGCTAAAACCCAAACCAAACCCACTGCCTTTAAGTCAACCCTGACTCATAGCGACCCCACAGGGTTTCCAAGACTGTAAATCTCTAAGGAAGCAGGCTGCCACATCTTTCTTCCGCAAGCCACCGGTGGTTGCAAACCGCTGATCTTTTGGTTAGCAGTTGATCACTTTAACCATTGTGCCACCAGAGCTCCTTACTACCATAGCTAGTGGCTACTACACTGGACATTCCTGGGTTACACCATGAACGGAGAAAAACAATTCGAAGGTCAAAAATATTTCTCCACAAGGATATATTGGGTGGCATGAATGCTAGTACAGGGTTGGAGAAAATGCCAGAACTCAACTATTCTAAAAAAAAAGACTTCAATCTCTGCTAAGACTGAATTTGCTATTGTCGTTAGCTGCTGTCAAATCACCCCCCGCCCACTCATGGCAAACCCATGCACAACAGAGTGAAACGCTGCCCCATCCTGTGCCAGCCACATGATCAGATGAAGATTAGACCCTTATGGTCCATAGGGTTTTCATTGGCTGATTTTTGGAAGTAGATCACCAGGCCTTTCTTCCTAGCCTGTCTTAGTTTGGAAGCTCTGCTAAAACCTGTTCAGCATCATAGCAACGCACAAGCCTCCACTGACAGACAGGTGGTAGTTGCACATGAGGCTCACTGGCAGGGACTCAAACCCGGGTCTACCACAGGGAAGGCAAGAGTTCTACCACTGAACCACCACTGCTCACCCCCAGACCGAATTTATTATCCCTCAAATTACTACCCCCCGCCAAATACCCTACGGCTATAAAAACAAACAAAAAAGTTAAGCCTTAAAATATCTACATCTCAAATTGAAACTGAAAGGAAGACACAAACTATTTTTAGATGCAGTGGGTCAGAATCAAGTCACTCCCACTATATCCAGCGTCAAATGAAATCCATTGCCATCGAGTTGATTCCAGCTCATAGAGACCCCATAGGAAACCCTGGTGGTGTAGTGGTTAAGAGCTACAGCTGCTAACCAAAATGTCGGCTGTTCAAATTCACCAGGCACTCCTTGGAAACTCTATGGGGCAGTTATACTCTGTCCTATAGGGTCACTATGAGTTGCTATGAGTCATACTATATCAGAACATGTAAAATGTCTGTACCAGAGCTTCCCAACCATGTGCAACATGAAAAGAGCATGATAACTTATGCAACATATTCACAGCACAAAGAAAGAAAAAAAGTTAGCAAAATACAAATAAACCAATACAAAAAAGAATAAAAGAAACGCCTGGTGGATTTGAACTGCTGACCTTTTGGTTAGCAGCTGTGGCTCTAAATCACTACACCAAGAGGGTTTCCAGAATTCTTCCCAGCAACATCCAATATTTATAGAAGGAAAAACTTAAAAAAGGCGTTACTCAACAGTAACCACTCAAGAGGTCAAATGTAGAGGTAACAATATAAAACATTTTCAAACACACAAAATTTAAGAGGTTACTAATCCAAGAAGGTCAAGTGTGAGACTGATATTCAAAGTCTCAAAATTTTATCTCCCACCTACCCATTCGTAAGAAGATACTGGAGGATGTGCCCCACCAAAACAAGGAAGAAGACCAAGAAAGAAGAAGACACTAGGAAGAGGAAAGCCTAAGTAACAGCAGATTTATAACACAGAAGAGAGAAGAAATTAAGTTCCAGAACAACAACTATGTCTCAAGCCTAGAAAATAATCACATTAGAACAGGAGAGTAAAGCCTCCAGGAGGATGTCATCTAGGAAGAAAATGAAGCTGTTGAAATATTTGGTATATCTGACAACTGTACTAGATAGGACTGTGTTTTGTTATATGCAATAGAAACACATGTATAATAACTGGGGTATAAAAAAAAAGCATTTCTTTTTCTAAGATAAAAAGAAATATCAAGTGAGGAAGTTTCATAATGAGAACAAGTACCCACATTTCTTTGCTTTTTCAGCTCTGTCCACTCCCAAAGTATGGTTTTATTCTCCTACATGCAAAATAGCTACTGCACCTCTAATCACTACATATGTATTCCAGGAAGAAATAAGAAAAAAGGGCAAAAGACAAAATGTTTGGGGCAGGTAAACAACGTTTGTGGCAGAAAAACAATGGCTTTCCTAGAATTTCCTAGAATTCCAACCAGTAGATTGCCATAAACATCTCGCCTTCCAGAAATGGGTCATACAGCCATTTCTGACTCCAAAGAGTCTTGCCAGCACTCTAAACACAATTAGAATTCTGTTATTAAAAAAGGGAGGGGGGGATGGTTTGGGTAAGCAACTAGAAGTATCTCAACAACTGCATATAAAATAGTATTTAGAGAAGATCTAATATTCTGATGAAGAATTTGAAATGTATTTTAAGTATGATATGGAAAACTAAACAAATTTATTCCAGGAAAAATCAAGAGTTCCACAAGAAAGGAGATAAAACTTTACTACACGGTATAAATATTTATAGTCATAGTAAGACAGACAATGCACATGGATTAAATAATTGTAATCATAATCATATGGTAAAGATGGAAGAAGGAAAGTAGAATCATGAGGTAATAATATAACGGAGAAGGGCAAACTCTCCATTTATGGAAAAGGAGGTAAACATATATTCCTAAAATTGATATATCAGAAAACACCAATATATGTGTATTACTAAAAAAAGGAAAAAGGTACATACACACAGTCAAAAGAATTTGAGAGACCTAAGATGGAAGGAATACAAAGAGTCACTGTACCAAAAAGAATTGGTCAATGTTCAATTATTTCTGGATGAAGTATATGATCAAGTACTGATGATACTGAAGGAAAAAGTCCAAGCTACACTGAAGACACTGGTGAAAAACAGGGCTCCAGGAATTGACGGAATGCCAATTGAGATGTTTCAACAAACGGATGCAGCGCTGAAGTGCTCACTCATCTATGCCAAGAAATTTGGAAGACAGCTACCTGGCCAACTAACTGGAAGAAATCCATATTTATGCCTATTCCAAAGAAAGGTGATTCAACTGAATATGGAAATCATCAAACAATTATCATTAATAATATCACATGCAAGTAAAATTTTGTTGAAGGTCATTCAAAAGTGGCTGCAGGAGTCTATCAACAGGGAACTGCCAGAAATTCAAGCCAGATTCAGAAGATGTGGAACCAAGGATATTATTCCTGATGTCAGATGGATCCTGGCTGAAAGCAGAAAATACCAGAAAGACATTTTACCTGTGTTTTATTGACTATGCAAAGACATTCAACTGTGTGGATCATAATGGATAACTTTGTGAAAAATGGGAATTCCAGAACACAAGTGTGCTTATGAGGAACCTGTACATAGAACAAGAGGCAGTCGTTAGAGCAGAACAAGGGGATGTTGCATGGTTTAATGTCAGGAAACGTATGCTTCAGGGTTGTATCCTTTCATCTGTATAAACCCAGTGCCGTTGAGTCAATTCCAACTCACAGCTGAGCAAATAATCCGAGAGGCTGAACTATACGAAGAAGAATGGGGCATCAGGACTGGAGGAAGACTCATTAACAACCTGTGTTATGTGGATAACACAACCTTGCTTGCTGAAAGTGAAGAGGACTTGAAGTACTTACCGAAGATGATCAAGGACTCCAGCCTTCAGTATGGATTACTCCTCAGCATAAAGAAAACAAAAATCCTCACAACTGGACCAATAAGCAACTTCATGATAAACAGAACACGGACTGAAATTGTTAAGGATTTCATTTTACTTGGATCCACGATCAACACCCATGGAAGTAGCAGTCAAGAAATCAAATAGTGCATTGCATTGGGCAAATCTGCTGCAAAAGACCTCTTTAAAGCGTTAAAGAGCAAAGACGACACTTTGGGGACTAAGGTGCACCAGATTCAACACATGGTATTTTCAGTTGCCTCATACACATGTGAAAACTGGACAATGAATAAAGAAGACCGAAGAAGAATTGATGCTTTTGAATTCCAGTGTTGACAAAGAATATTGAATATACCACGGACTGCAAGAAGAACAAACAAATCCAACTTGGAAGAAGTACAGCCAGAATGCTCATTATATGCAACGATGGCAAGACTTTGTCTCACATACTTGGTTATCAGGAGGGACCAGTCCCGGGAGAAGGACATCATGCTTCATAAAGTGGAGGGTCAGTGAAAAAAAAAGGAAGACCTTTAACTAGAAAGAATGACACAATGGCTACAACAGTGGGTTCAAGCATAACAATTGTGATGATGGAGCAGGACTGGGCAGTGTTTCATTCTGTTGTACACAGTGTCACTATGAGTCAGAACTGACTCAACGGCACCAAAAGACAACAAATCAAGCATGGAGAAGGGTAAGATAGGAAAATATTTCTTGGAAGCCTTGTAGTGTTTTTTAAATTTTTTAAATATTTTTAAAATATTTTGATGAAATTAAAAATAATTTTTTAGAGGCGGAGCCAAGATGGCGGACTAGGCAGACGCTACCTCGGATCCCTCTTACAACAAAGACACGGAAAAACAAGTGAATCGATCACATACATAACAATCTACGAACCCTGAACAACAAACACAGATTTAGAGACGGAGAACGAACTAATACGGGGAAGCAGCGATTGTTTCCAGAGCCTGGAGCCAGCATACCAGTCAGGTACGGCACAAGCACAGAGACCTGCTCCACCCCCCTGAACTAACCCCGGGAGGGGGACTAGCCGGTTCCACGGGCGGCGTGGGACGCAGCCGTTAGGAGAAGTCCCCGGGAGGCAGTGACTGATCTTGGAGCAGAAAGAGCAGCACCCGAGCCGGGGAACCGTCCCACAGGGATTTGGACTGCACGCAGGTACGCCATAAACACGGAGAGTTGCTCCACCCCCTGAACTAACCCCGGGAAGGTGACCATCCGGGTCGCGCGGGCGGCGTGGGACGCAGCCGGTAGGAGAAGTCCCCGGGAGGCAGCGACTGGTATTGGAGCGGGGAGAACAGCGTTCCAGCCGGGACACTCGGTCGCGGCACAAGCACGGGGAGCTACTCCACCCATCTGAACTAACCCCGGGAGGGGGCCCACCTGGTTCACGGGGGCGGCACGGCCACGCGGCTGGAGGGACGAGAAGTCCCCGGGAGGCAGCGACTGATTTTGGAGTCGAGAGTGCACCGTCCCAGTAGGGGAGCCTTGACGCTGGGCGTGGGGCTGGAAGCGGAGGATCTGACCGTGACTCCAGCGGGCCAGACCCCCCGGGGGCAATCTCCACACAGACAGCACACACAGGCGACGCGCCCGCGGGAATCTCAGATATAATAGCCTTTCCAAGCAAGACAAGCAACTCTGGCTATATTCTGAGTTGCTACTCTCCTATCTCTCTGTTCCCTCCCCCACCCTCCCCAGGCGGCTTCATTAACATCTGAATAGCCTGAGCCAGAGGGAGAACTCTGATAGGGATCTGACTGCAGTTTTTTTTTAGCGGATTTTCTGGAAAAACTAGTTTCCCAGTGATGGCTCGGAGACAACAATCCATATCAAACCACTTAAAGAAGCAGACCGTGACAGCTTCTCCAACTCCCCAAACAAAAGAATCAAAATCTTTCCCAAATGAAGATACAATTTTGGAATTATCAGATACAGAATATAAAAAACTAATTTACAGAATGCTTAATGATATCACAAATGAAATTAGGATATCTGCAGAAAAAGCCAAGGAACACACTGATAAAACTGTTGAAGAACTCAAAAAGATTATTCAAGAACATACTGGAAAAATTAATAAGTTGCAAGAATCCATAGAGAGACAACATGTAGAAATCCAAAAGATTAACAATAAAATCACAGAATTAGACAACACACTAGGAAGTCAGAGGAGCAGACTCGAGCAATTAGAATGCAGACTGGGACATCTGGAGGACCAGGGAATCAACACCAACATAGCTGAAAAAAAATCAGATAAAAGAATTAAAAAAAATGAAGAAACCCTAAGAATTATGTGGGACTCTATCAAGAAGGATAACCTGCGGGTGATTGGAGTCCCAGAACAGGGAGGGGGGACAGAAAACACAGAGAAAATAGTTGAAGAACTTCTGACAGAAAACTTCCCTGACATCATGAAAGACGAAAGGATATCTATCCAAGATGCTCATCGAACCCCATTTAAGATTGATCCAAAAAGAAAAACACCAAGACATATTATCATCAAACTCACCAAAACCAAAGATAAACAGAAAATTTTAAAAGCAGCCAGGGAGAAAAGAAAGGTTTCCTTCAAGGGAGAATCAATAAGAATATGTTCTGACTACTCAGCAGAAACCATGCAGGCAAGAAGGGAATGGGACGACATATACAGAACACTGAAGGAGAAGAACTGCCAACCAAGGATCATATATCCAGCAAAACTCTCTCTGAAATATGAAGGCGAAATTAAGATATTTACAGACAAACACAAGTTTAGAGAATTTGCAAAAACCAAACCAAAGCTACAAGAAATACTAAAGGATATTGTTTGGTCAGAGAACCAATAATATCAGATATCAGCACAACACAAGGTCACAAAACAGAACGTCCTGATATCAACTCAAATAGGGAAATCACAAAAACAAACAAATTAAGATTAATTAAAAAAAAATACACATAACAGGGAATCATGGAAGTCAATAGGTAAAAGATCACAATAATCAAAAAGAGGGACTAAATACAGGAGGCATTGAACTGCCATATGGAGAGTGATACAAGGCGATATAGAACAATACAAGTTAGGTTTTTACTTAGAAAAATAGGGGTATATAATGAGGTAACCACAAAAAGGTATAACAACTCTATAACTCAAGACAAAAACCAAGAAAAACGTAACGACTCAACTAACATAAAGTCAAACACTATGAAAGTGAGGATCTCACAATTTACTAAGAAAAACGCCTCAGCACAAAAAAGTATGTGGAAAAATGAAATTGTCAACAACACACATAAAAAGGCATCAAAATGACAGCACTAAAAACTTATTTATCTATAATTACCCTGAATGTAAATGGACTAAATGCACCAATAAAGAGACAGAGAGTCACAGACTGGATAAAGAAACACGATCCATCTATATGCTGCCTACAAGAGACACACCTTAGACTTAGAGACACAAACAAACTAAAACTCAAAGGATGGAAAAAAGTATATCAAGCAAACAATAAGCAAAAAAGAAGAGGAGTAGCAATATTAATTTCTGACAAAATAGACTTTAGACTTAAATCCACCACAAAGGATAAAGAAGGACACTATATAATGATAAAAGGGACAATTGATCAGGAAGACATAACCATATTAAATATTTACGCACCCAATGACAGGGCTGCAAGATATATAAATCAAATTTTAACAGAACTGAAAAGCGAGATAGATACCTCCACAATTATAGTAGGAGACTTCAACACACCCCTTTCGGAGAAGGACAGGACATCCAGTAAGAAGCTCAACAGAGACACGGAAGATCTAATTACAACAATCAACCAACTTGACCTCATTGACTTATACAGAACTCTCCACCCAACTGCTGCAAAATATACTTTTTTTTCTAGCGCACATGGAACATTCTCTAGAATAGACCACATATTAGGTCATAAAACAAACCTTTGCAGAGTCCAAAACATCGAAATATTACAAAGCATCTTCTCAGACCACAAGGCAATAAAACTAGAGATCAATAACAGAAGAACGAGGGAAAAGAAATCAAATACTTGGAAAATGAACAATACCCTCCTGAAAAAAGACTGGGTTATAGAAGACATCAAGGAGGGAATAAGGAAATTCATAGACAGCAACGAGAATGAAAATACTTCCTATCAAAACCTCTGGGACACAGCAAAAGCAGTGCTCAGAGGTCAATTTATATCAATAAATGCACACATACAAAAAGAAGAAAGAGCCAAAATCAGAGAACTGTCCCTACAACTTGAACAAATAGAAAGTGAGCAACAAAAGAATCCATCAGGCACCAGAAGAAAACAAATAATAAAAATTAGAGCTGAACTAAATGAATTAGAGAACAGAAAAACAATTGAAAGAATTAACAAAGCCAAAAGCTGGTTCTTTGAAAAAATTAACAAAATTGATAAACCATTGGCTAGACTGACTAAAGAAATACAGGAAAGGAAACAAATAACCTGAATAAGAAATGAGAAGGACCACATCACAACAGAACCAAATGAAATTAAAAGAATCATTTCAGATTATTATGAAAAATTGTACTCTAACAAATTTGAAAACCTAGAAGAAATGGATGAATTCCTTGAAAAACACTACCTACCTAAACTAACACATTCAGAAGCAGAACAACTAAATAGACCCATAACAAAAAAAGAGATTGAAACGGTAATCAAAAAACTCCCAACAAAAAAAAGTCCTGGCCCGGACGGCTTCACTGCAGAGTTCTACCAAATTTTCAGAGAAGAGTTAACACCACTACTACTAAAGGTATTCCAAAGCATAGAAAATGACGGAATACTACCCAACTCATTCTATGAAGCCACCATCTCCCTGATACCAAAACCAGGTAAAGACATTACAAAAAAAGAAAATTATAGACCTATATCCCTCATGAACATTGATGCAAAAATCCTCAACAAAATTCTAGCCAATAGAATCCAACAACACATCAAAAAAATAATTCATCCTGATCAAGTGGGATTTATACCAGGTATGCAAGGCTGGTTTAATATCAGAAAAACCATTAATGTAATCCATCACATAAATAAAACAAAAGACAAAAACCACATGATCTTATCAATTGATGCAGAAAAGGCATTTGACAAAGTCCAACACCCATTTATGATAAAAACTCTTACCAAAATAGGAATTGAAGGAAAATTCCTCAACATAATAAAGGGCATCTATGCAAAGCCAACAGCCAATATCACTCTAAATGGAGAGAACCTGAAAGCATTTCCCTTGAGAACGGGAACCAGACAAGGATGCCCTTTATCACCGCTCTTATTCAACATCGTGTTGGAAGTCTTAGCCAGGGCAATCAGGCTAGACAAAGAAATAAAAGGTATCCGGATTGGCAAGGAAGAAGTAAAGTTATCATTATTTGCAGATGACATGATTATATACACAGAAAACCCTAAGGAATCCTCCAGAAAACTACTGAAACTAATAGAAGAGTTTGGCAGAGTCTCAGGTTATAAAATAAACATACAAAAATCACTTGGATTCCTCTACATCAACAAAAAGAACACCGAAGAGGAAATAACCAAATCAATACCATTCACGGTAGCCCCCAAGAAGATAAGATACTTAGGAATAAATCTTACCAAGGATGTAAAAGACCTATACAAAGAAAACTACAAAGCTCTACTACAAGAAATTCAAAAGGACATACTTAAGTGGAAAAACATACCTTGCTCATGGATAGGAAGACTTAACATAGTAAAAATGTCTATTCTACCAAAAGCCATCTATACATTTAACGCACTTCCGATCCAAATTCCAATGTCATATTTTAAGGGGATAGAGAAACAAATCACCAATTTCATATGGAAGGGAAAAAAGCCCCGGATAAGCAAAGCACTACTGAAAAAGAAGAAGAAAGTGGGAGGCCTCACCTTACCTGACTTCAGAACCTATTATACAGCCACAGTAGTCAAAACAGCCTGGTATTGGTACAACAACAGACACATAGACCAATGGAACAGAATTGAGAACCCAGACATAGATCCATCCACGTATGAGCAGCTGATATTTGACAAAGGACCAGTGTCAATTAACTGGGGAAAAGACAGCCTTTTTAACAAATGGTGCTGGCATAACTGGATATCCATTTGCAAAAAAATGAAACAGGACCCATACCTCACACCATGCACAAAAACTAACTCCAAGTGGATCAAAGACCTAAACATAAAGACTAAAACGATAAAGATCATGGAAGAAAAAATTGGGACAACCCTAGGAGCCCTAATACAAGGTATAAACAGAATACAAAACATTACCAAAAATGATGAAGAGAAACCCGATAACTGGGAGCTCCTAAAAATCAAACACCTATGCTCATCTAAAGACTTCACCAAAAGAGTAAAAAGACCACCTACAGATTGGGAAAGAATTTTCAGCTATGACATCTCCGACCAGCGCCTGATCTCTAAAATCTACATGATTCTGTCAAAACTTAACCACAAAAAGACAAACAACCCAATCAAGAAGTGGGCAAAGGATATGAACACACATTTCTCTAAAGAAGATATTCAGGCAGCCAACAGATACATGAGAAAATGCTCTCGATCATTAGCCATTAGAGAAATGCAAATTAAAACTACGATGAGATTCCATCTCACACCAGCAAGGCTGGCATTAATCCAAAAAACACAAAATAATAAATGTTGGAGAGGCTGCGGAGAGATTGGAACTCTCATACACTGCTGGTGGGAATGTAAAATGGTACAACCACTTTGGAAATCTATCTGGCGTTATCTTAAACAGTTAGAAATACAACTACCATACAACCCAGAAATCCCACTCCTCGGAATATACCCTAGAGATACAAGAGCCTTCATACAAACAGATACATGCACACCCATGTTTATTGCAGCTCTGTTTACAATAGCAAAAAGTTGGAAGCAACCAAGGTGTCCATCAACGGATGAATGGGTAAATAAATTGTGGTATATTCACACAATGGAATACTACGCATCGATAAAGAACAGTGACGAATCTCTGAAACATTTCATAACATGGAGGAACCTGGAAGGCATTATGCTGAGCGAAATGAGTCAGAGGCAAAAGGACAAATACTGTATAAGACCACTATTATAAGATCTTGAGAAATAGTAAACCTGAGAAGAACACATACTTTTGTGGTTACGAGGGGGGGAGGGAGGGAGGGTGGGAGAGGGTTTTTTTATTGATTAATCAGTAGATAAGAACTGCTTTAGGTGAAGGGAAAGACAACACTCAATACATGGAAGGTCAGCTCAATTGGACTGGACCAAAAGCAAAGAAGTTTCCGGGATAAAATGAATGCTTCAAAGCTCAGTGGAGCAAGCGCGGGGGTCTGGGGAACATGGTTTGCGGGGACTTCTAAGTCAATTGGCAAAATAATTCTATTATGAAATCATTCTGCATCCCACTTTGAAATGTGGCGTCTGGGGTCTTAAATGCTAACAAGCAGCCATCTAAGATGCAGCAATTGGTCTCAACCCACCTGGAGCAAAGGAAAATGAAGAACACCAAGCCCACATGACAACTAAGAGCCCAAGAGACAGAAAGGGCCACATGAACCAGAGACCTACATCATCCTGAGACCAGAAGAACTAGTTGGTGCCCGGCCACAATCGATGACTGCCCTGACAGGGAGCTCAGCAGAGGACCCCTGAGGGAGCAGGAGAGCAGTGGGATGCAGACCCCAAATTCTCATAAGAAGACCAAACTTAATGGTCTGACTGAGACTGGAGGAATCCCGGCGGTCATGCTCTCCAGACCTTCTGTTGACACAGGACAGGAACCATCCCTGAAGACAACTCATCAGACATGAAAGGGACTGGTCAGCGGGTGGGAGAGAGACGCTGATGAAGAGTGAGCTAATTATATCAGGTGTACACTTGAGATTGTGTTGGCAACTCTTGTCTGGAGGGGGGATGGGAGGATAGAGAGAGAGGGAAGCCGGCAAAATTGTCAAGAAAGGAGAGACTGAAAGGGCTGACTCAAGACGGGGAGAGTAAGTGGGAGTAGGGAGTGAGATGTATGTAAACTTATATGTGACAGACTGATTGGATTTGTAAACGTTCACTTGAAGCTTAATAAAAGTCATTATAAAAAAAAAAAAATAAAATAATTTTTTAAAAGGAAATATTTTGGTTTAGAAAAAATTCCAATCCTAAAAGTAAATTATGAACAGCAAAAAGTATAAGGAATCTTTAGGATAAATGATTCTTAATCACTGGGGGAGGGAGAGACCTCAGTTCAATTTCAGGATATGGTCCATAGTTTCTCCTTAAACCATATATTGAACTCTTCCTCTACTCTAATCCCTCTCAAGAGCTGCCTGTAAGAGTGCTCAGAAAACTTTTTCTCCTTTGCATTATAAAACATGGATTCTACCACAGCTCCTCACTATTTTGTTTAAAAAAAAAAAAAAAAACCTCACAGAATACTGAGTAAGACTTGACAACAGTCAATCGGTAAAACATAATGCAAATCTAAAAAGAAAATTAACCTGTAAAGAAAATTAAAACTCAACAAAAGTTGAGTTTTAATTTTCTTTACAGCACTTAGGTTCCCTAGGACAGGCCCTGGGTGTGGAGCTCAGGAACCACTTCCTTCAAGTACCTTTGTACTTGCAAAAAATCCTGAATCAAGGAGTATATATATGAATTTTACATTGTGACAATTTATTATTTTAGTGCTACCTCTGAAAAACCCAAGAATAATCTTAAAAATACTTTAAACAAAATTCTAAACTTCGAACTTTTTTACCAATATAAGGTTTTATAATTGAACTACACATAGAGAGAGAGACAAAGTAAGTTAATCACTTCAAATTTCAAAATGGCATGAATGCTGCCACCAGGATTATATTACTTGGATTCACATGCTAAAAAGTAACCGTGAATATTCAGACTTTAAGTTCCAAAATTATGAAAGTAAAATAGTTAGATACTTCTTGCAAACTTGTCATCTACTAGAAAAATTCAATTTTAAAGAGCTAGGTTCATAAAACTAAAAACATTTCTGTCAGGCTACACTGTCAGAGATTTATTAGTGTCACTGAAGGTTTATTTTTGAAATCACTCTTAATATTTACTTAGTGTTGTATATTTTTTAAATCCATTTCTATAAAAATAACTTTAGTCTTAGAGATTTACATTTATGCTTCGAGTATCTCCCATAATAAACATGAGTTACACAAAGAAAATACTTAAGTAATCTTATATCCTTGAAAATTATTCAAACTTGATCTAGAATTTAAAAAAAAAAAAAAACCCACAGGGACTCAAACAGTAAGGTAAATTTAAGAAAATAAAAATGCAAATATGCATTTTAGCAGTCTCTTGAATTTATTAACCTAAAAGGTTTAATTTCCATTTTCCTGCATCAGCTTTATTTATAAAATGTCGTGCCCTATAAATATGCTGTTATTTTCTATAGTCAAGCACCCTCTTAACGAATCTTCCCATTAATATGTAAATTTAAAGTCAATCGGTCTTCTCCCTGACAGCCCCATGAATTCTTAGCGCACTGTATAATCGGCTTTGACTTGGCATCCACTATTTATCACCAAAGATGTCAGTTAGAAAAATTATGGAAAATACACTGCAATTGATACGACTGCAATCTACTTTGTCAACACTTAATTGTTCTTCAAATCATACATTTACATATAAACTGCCTAAATACTGATCTATAATGATGCAAATAAACTAAATTAAAAATCTCTTCTGCCCCGGAGGAAGCCTGTTTGTATATGATGTGTTCATTTGAGAATTTATTGACAAAAGCATGTACATGCGCTCATCTCAAAAAGTATTTCTAGTAATACCCATTCTCCCCAAAACAACTTTGCTACCTTTCAAGCATATAAACACAATTTTAAAAATTCAATGAAACACACAACTTTTCCCTTTGAGAAGTAAATTTAATTATGGTTGTTAGTTAATTGCAATGTCTGGGCACTACTGATTGAGGGCTTCAAGGTTACCTGTGACTAGAATACAATAAGCAAACAAATGAAAACTTATTAAGGTAACTATAAAAACAATTTTAATTTTTAAAAAGTCACAAAGTAATAGATTATAAAGGAAAGAATGCTGGCCTGGGCAATCATTACTGTTTCTATTTCTGGCTCCACCTTTTATAAGCGATATAATCTTAGGTGAGTTGTTTATAACCTCTCTGTGCCTCCATTTCTTCATCTATAAAATGGGTGTAAAAATTTCCACTGCCCTATCTCAAATAAAATATTACATAAGAAAGTACACAAAATAATAAATTGATAAAGTATCACGGTATTATTTTTCACACTTTCTCTTAGTATTTGAGAGAAACCTTTTGATTTCAGTGCATTCGTTATTATAGCCAGCTTTTTTATTTTAAATAACTTTTAAATCAACATATTTTAGTGACATTGTTTTCCCACTTTTACTTCAAGGTAAACAGCTCTTAATTTCTCATAAAATGGTGTTCATATGGTATTTATGCAAGTGACTTCTGCCTGTATGTAAAAGAGGATGACGTGTAAGAATGAAGAGCGTCCTCCTCCCCTGATTTCAGGAAACGACAAGTGGCGATGGCAAAAAGACAAAAGGGTGGTAACAGCTCAGCACTGATTCTGCAAGGGGACAATTTTGCCTAGTGTTTCTACTCTAAAATAACATTGACCTTTCTTTGCTACATGGTACGCTTTTTACAACATTAGAAGTGAAACATGAAAGTGGATATAAATGCTGGATACTTCTCAGTTTCTTCTAGGTATGATTAAACTCTGTTCATGTGATTTAGTTTGCCAACTTGTAAAGCTAAAATTACCATGTGGAGTCCTAAAAAGTTGGAAGTAACCATCTAGGCCAGAAAGCAAAGAAGGTTGCCAGTGGCTAGCCTGCATTCTCAAATGTTTCTCAATAAAACAGAATTATAACTAGCCACAGAGAAACCCTAAGATGGGTTAACTGAAAGAGTGAGCATGGGCATGGTCCAAATGTTGATGATCCATTTGAACTATAATTTTATAAAACGTGTTTGTATAAAAAGTCTAACATTTTTGATGGTTCCTTAATTGTAATACTGCATTAAGGGTGACCCTTTCAAATCCTGCACGCTGGTACTGAACAGAACATATATACATGTACCTGTAATGTTGATTATTTGGGGCTAAACAAGACTCTCAAGTAGAACTTAATCAAAGAATAATTTTTCCATGGACTGGAGTCAACTGATATACTAAGCTAATAAATAAAGTGAAATATATTATTCAAAGTAAAATTTATAACCACCAGAATACATGAAATTAAATAGCTAACAATAATTGCCTCCAAGAGGTAAATCTAGGGGTTATGAGAAGACTTTTTTTTTTTTTAATCTCACTATATGCTTATATTGCTTTTATAATTTAAAAAACTGAAACAAAAATAAAAAAGCATGATTAGATAGACTTACGTGTAAAACCAAAACCCAAACCCACTGCCGTCAAGTCAATTTTGACTTTAGCAACCCTACAGGACAGAGTAGAACTGCCTCATAGGGTTTCCAAGGCTATAAATCTTTACAGAAGCAGACTGCTACATCTTTTTCTCATGGAGCGTCTGGTGGGTTCCAACCTTTGACATTCTGGTTAGCAGCTGAGCACTTTAACCACTGTGCTACCCTTTAGAGTCAGGCAAACATTATCTATTTGAGTGATCTTCTTTGCTTTTTTTTCCCTTAAACCAAAAACTTTTCCCAAAGAAAAGCATACGCAACTGTCCATATGAAAACCAGGTAAAGGTTAAGGTTGCTCTATGAAAAACGATGGCAAAAGCTCAGATTAGCTTCACACTCTAGTGCACTATTGCCACACTTAGTTTTTCCCGTGGCAGTGCAGCAGCATCCTGGGCTGAGGTGCACATTTGAAGACTACTGAATTAGTTTAATAACCCCATCATTTAGAATAATGCCAAGGTCACACTGCAAGTAAGTGGCAAAGATCAGTAATTATTGAGCCCAATTCCAGTGCTTCAAGGAAATAATCAGACTTCATCTTATGTTTCTAATAGTGTTCATGGAGTTAACATGTGAAAACACACAGAAAGAATGCATAGTCCCAATTCTCCAAATTATAGTCCAAAATAATAAATGTATATGGTAGTGTAGAACTCAACTTCCTTGCTTTTGCACATAGCTTTAAAAAATGAGTTTTATTTAAAATAAGATGAAATAAAATTCAAGAAACAGAAAAACAAATAAATTATAAAAACAGAGATTTTAATGTCCATTACCTATTTTTAGAAGCTATAATTACCATAAAAAAAAATTTTTTTTTTTATGGTAAGGAAAGTATATATTTTAACTCCAATCTCTGTGGAAGGATAAAGCAAAGGATAGTTTGCATACAGCTATTGAAAATGATTTGACCATGACAGGAAAATAAGAATTTTTACATGGTGACACTGGTTAGATAAGCCAAAACTACCTATAACATTTAAATAAAAAGGAAAAAATATCTGAGTACCATTCTTGAAAGGAATTGGCTGTTAGTAAAAGAAAAAAAATCTCTTGTCAAGATTACCGTCAAAGGGCCAAGGCATTTTCAGCATGGACATGTTGCTTAATCTAGCAAAAACTACCATCAGAACTTAAAAGTAAAATTAAATTTATAAGATATTATAAAATACTATGCACATGGTACACTGAAAAATATCCCATACTTATTTAAAAGCTTGGTATGTCATCAAAGTATGTATTATAAACATTCTCCATTTTATTTATATTTCTCTCTTACATTAATGTTGTTTCTAATTAAGAAAAGCATCTCAGACATACTGAGCACTCAAGGCCTATTCTTAAGTTGTGTACAATGTACTGGGTTTTTTTTTTTTTTTTTTTGGTCTTTTGTTTTTTACAAACTTATTTTTAAAGTCTCTTAATACTGCTTTTTAAAAAGACAAGGATTTCACAATATTAGAATGAATGTGCTATATTTGTAATATGTAACACTTTTATTTTCTTTAAATAACTTACACTTAAATCTTGAATATATACATACTGAGAGATCTCTATTAAAACTACATAACAAAATTAAAATTGTATTAATTGTCCATAAAATGAAAAGAATAAGGTATGCTTCTAATGTTAATCTGTACAAAGAAAACAAAGTTAATATGTACTGAATTTTTAATTTTACTAAAATGCTTCCAGTTTATATAAAGGAAAACATAAACATATCTTAGAAACAAAAAGCTGAGAAAAAGCATTTTAAAGCTTCAGAAATATTTATCTATAAAGAAAAAAATTAATGACCTTTAGTATAAATCTACGTATTATAGAAACACGTTACCTACTTTACAAGGGAATACCTGAAACAACTGAGACTCAAAAGTATGAAAGTCTTTAGTGAAGAAAACAACCCATGGTTTGGTAACGTCACTGTATCATACTGCTGCTCCTAACACGGGCCTCTTGTCAGGTACCACACTAAAAGTTTATACAATATGCCATTAATTATGCATTAATCAGTGCCCAAAACAATGAACAATTACTCTTTTGTTTATATTGGTTCCCTACTTTTCCAAAAGAACACAAGAAAAATGAGCTCTTAAATGTGCAGATTTCAAAACTTCACTACTCTTAATTTATACAATTTGAAAAGCTCGTCCATTCTCTAGTACTTTCTAAGTGTTAAGATTGTTCACACTTACCTCTGTCCAAGGGCTGACAAACTGTGTACGAGCATATCGAGTTAGCATGTGAATTATGACAACCTGCCCCCACTCTTCTACATCAACTAGTAAATTACAGAGCTTGCGGTAATTCTTGTGAATCAGATCTATTCTATCCGGACATACTTCTTCAAAAGCCATCACAACACTGCCAGCTACCAGCTAGAAAAGAAAGAAATAGCAACTCATTAAAAATGTTATTCCCCCATAAAAGATTCTACTCAGGCATAATAGTAGTGCAATCAGTTTTATGACAATAGATACTTAAAATACTCAGTCACTCAAATAATAAAATGACTGTTCCTGTTTGAAAAACAAAATTTTACAGTGCCACCCCTCGAAGAATAATTTTAATAGTTGTAACACGTCTGTAAAACTAATACTTTTCTTAAGAGAGGTAAATTCAGATTTTTTTTTCTCACCTGGTTCAATTTCAATAAACTGTACATATATGGATTAGATATATTAATCTCATACCTTTTCCATTTTTAAAACTAAACAAAATTCTAATCTAAAGTTTCATTATTTAGTATACAACAATATTCAAGAAAATAACAAGGATCACCCTTTGTCAGTCTAAAATGAGGCTGGCAATTTTTCCATAATAAACTTATCTTAAAAAATATATGAAAACCTCATATATGTTTTTAGCACACTCTTTCAAATCTTACACATTTTAATCCAACTGATTATTCTTACCAATATAATTTATTTACAAAGAAAATACACTGGCTAAAATTTTAGTACAACTTTTTTTTATCATTTATAGAACAATGTGCATAAGTTGAAATAATGTACTCCAACAAAAGGCAGCTTTCTCCAAGGCCAATGAATGAGTCATAAATGCTATTTTTGAATTGTCATGTTTTTAAAAAGTAGAACAATTAAGATTTCATTTGTATAAAGATACAAACTAAGCAGAATATATAATACAGTAATACTTCTACCATTGATATATACGCAGTTAGTCAACAATATAATATGGTTTTGAAAAAGCAAATTAATTTCATATTCTTCCTGAACACCAGGGATCTTCATTTTAGTGTCTAAAATTTCCCCAATGACTTAAAATAAGCAATTAAATAGAAACATAACTAACTGAAATGGTTCTTTTTGAAAAATATTAAATACAATGATATTCATGTTTTTAGTGTTCATCCCTCTACTTGGCTGACATTTAGTTTATTAATATGCAACCAACAATACAATTGAAAGAAAACAGCTCAGAATATAGACTTGCTATTATGCTAAACAAGTTTCAAGTCCTGTGGGGATTTTATGAATTACCAATCAGTATAAA
Organism: Elephas maximus indicus; assembly: GCF_024166365.1. Lineage (NCBI taxonomy): Eukaryota > Metazoa > Chordata > Mammalia > Proboscidea > Elephantidae > Elephas > Elephas maximus. Next base: position 83,064,326 of record NC_064820.1, read on the forward strand.
CGTGAAGCTGCATTTATTGACTCCAGCCCTGCCCATGTACTGGTGCCTGCTTGTCCCAGCATGTACGCAACTCAATCGAGAAAGCAATGATTATTTTTGTGAGCTAAATAAAAAAATGTATCATAGGTATAATTTTCTATTGATATGGAAAGGAAGTTAAGTTCATGTTTTCAACTCTACATTTTGATGTCTTATGCACAAATCACTTCTGAGATATTACAAATTCTGTGATAATCGTGTTTCTATAGGTTGTAATTAGTATCATTTAAAAATCTCTTTAAACAACTAACTTCATCACATAAAACAATGCAACTTAGTATTTGTGATATGAATTGGAAAAGGGTATAAAGTACAAAAACAAATAATATCACCTAGAATAAAATAACCTATGAAAATGAAAAACTGGCTAGTTATTAAAACTTAAAATACACTAAGTAAAATCAATTGTTTTTCCTAATTTTAGAAGTTCATTTGTTTTCAAATACGTTTACCCATTAAAAAAAAAAACCCATTGCAGTTGAGTCACTTCTGACCCATAGCGACCCTACAGGACAGAGTAGAACTGCCCCACAGAGTTTTCAAGGAGCACCTGGAGGATTCGAACTGCTGGCCCTTTGGTTAGCATCCATAGCATTTAGCCACTATGCCACCAGGGTTTCCTCAAATGTGTTTCAACACCAACGATTAAAAGGAATACATTCTTAAGTAGCTATCACCTGATTTTAAATTTAAGCCTAGAGTTTTAAGTACACAACAATTCAAGAGCCCTGATGGCACTGCGGTTAAGAGCTACCGCTGCTAACCAAAAGGTTGGCAGTTCAAATCCACCAGCTACTCCTTGGAAACTCTAAGGGACAGTTCTACTCTGTCCTATAGGGTCACTATGAGTCAGAATCAACAACAGAAGTACTAACAAAATTTAAACTATTATAAAAAGGCAATGGAAAGAAAATACTCAACTACAAATACATTTTAAGGAAACACAAAAAATTTAGGAAGAATGTAGAGAAGTACCTTCACAAGATAAAACTGACCATTATAGAAACTTCACTGTATAGTTTTAACAGTCTGACCCTGGGCTAAATGCTGGCAGAAGAATTAATCATTTTAGTCTATTAAATGTTCAATATTCTATGAAACATTTAAAATTAAAATAAAATGATTGACTACATTTTTAAAGCCAAAAATACTGGTTTCCAAAACATAGGCAGTTAATTTCCATCTCACTGTGTCAATAGTAGCTTTTTATATAAGGAGAAGAATAAATCTTTCAAACAAAACTAGCAATGAGCTTATCAAATTCAAATGCAGTTTTCCATTTATGTATTTTTTATATTAAAGAAATAAACATGGCTCATTTATCTTCCCTTGGTTGCCATGTTTTTCTGTGCTGTTGCTACGAACTTCAGCCATTAGCTGTGCTCCAAGGTAAACTACATGAACCATCAACAAAAGTGACACCCCATCTATGGAGTTCATATTTTCTCCAGATTATCTATGCTAGTTGACAAGCTGGTAATGAAAAAAATCACACTAAGCAAATGGTTCCTCTAATAACAATAAATTTTATATAAAATTATGAAGGGTACAAAACGTTTCCTTGCATCTATTTTGTCATGAATTCTAATTAACGCTGCAAAAACCTGAGAGTGCTGGGTCATCACAAGAAGTGCATCAAGGTTTGATTGATAATATGGTATAAGTTGGCCAATGCTGCCAAGATTTTCTTCTCTTAAATTAATGGCCCTCCAGCCTGCCCTAATCATACAGCCCAAATGATATTCCCCTTCTTATTTCAATTTTCTAGAGGCATGGAAAATGGGAAAGATCAGTCATTTATCTTCTAATAGCTTGATAATAGATCTATCACAATAAAACATCTGCACAAACTCAGAGGTGTGTTTTTTTCCCAACAACAATGAAGCTTTTACCAACATTAAATCACTAACATATAAAATGGTGTCTTACCCCCCCAGTTTGGCTATGAATTACCAATACATTCATTAAACAACACTTTGTAGCTAAAATTAAGGGAAGGAAACTTTATTTCATCAAAAAAATACATAAACACATAGTTTTTCAGTAGTATTGGCCTAATTTATTTTCCTAAGAAACTGGTTTTTTATTAGAAATTTAAAAGCTATCAAGAGGATTTCCTTAAAATTAACCTAAAAGGAAAGGAAGTAAATAGCACCCTGCTTTATGAGGCATTTTAATTCAAAGAGAAAATTTCTACTTCTGTGCTTAAAATGCTAAATAAATATGGATTTCTATATTTTAAAGAAAAACAAGAGAAAGTGGTTTAAATTTACAAAATGAATTCATAATTGATCATTAGGAAAGCTATGTAGTACTGTAGAAATGTGCTTAGGATACATTGATAAAGTCTTATAGAAAATGGTATAAAATCTAAGTGTATACAATAAAAAACTATATAAAGAAAAATTATTATGGTGGTTTGGAAGTGAGAGAATATAGATAATATGCCCTCCTCCTTTAATTTCACTGACAATAATTGTAAGATTTTTATAATGTCTTTTAAAATATACAGATACCTTCAAACGAGTTACCTAAATAAAAACAAAAAGTTCTCACAGTTACATTACCATAAGTATATTCCTAAACCAAAAGTAATTTATTTTTTAAAAGGGACTGATCATGTGACAAATACCGGTCTTGCTTCTGTAAGGTGGAAAATCCATTCCATTCCATTTTAATATACTTTTTTTTTTTTTTTAATTTTCTACCTTTCCTTAATACAAGAATTAGAGAACTAATTTCTTTTTATTTCAATTTTAAGAAAATCTTTTAAGCTAAAAGAAGCAGCACAAAGTATATTTCACAATCGACAAAGGTTAAATGAAGAAAGTTTTCTGAAGAGATTAAGCCCTTTTATAGGTACCAACAGCAAGCAACAGCGATGTCATCATTATGCTAATGGTCCCAAGAAGTTCCTAAGGACAGTAAATAAATTCCTGTTCTAATGTGGAAATAAATTAGGACTGGTTCATTTAATTGAGAATTTTTTTAATAAAAATGATCTACGATTCTGTGTTGAATTTAAATATCAGTGCTGACATTATATTTGGGGGGAGAAGAAAGGTAACTGTCTTCCTTCAATAAAGTATAACATACAACAAAGAAACAACAGTAGAAAAGAAAAATATCTGTGTATACATAAAATTTTTTTTGCCTTTCTAGAACAGATTATAACCATGTTAAAGAAAAAAAGTAATCAACCAACATTTTTTTAAATTAATTTAAATACTGAATAGCGAAGTTAAAGAGGCTAGGTAAATCTGAATCTTCCAACCTAACCCCTGCCAAAATGAAAAGGCCAAAAGCTATGCACTCTGCAAAACTCAAAGACAGTTTCCAAATTTCATATTACTTGTAAGTAGAAAGTAGAAAAATGATTAAACCCCAGGGAGCTCTCTGAAGCTTATATCACAAAATTTCTCAAAGACCCAACAATCTAGGAAAAAATCGCCCAGGACAAGAAGACAAGAGCTGGTGGCAGGCATAAAAGGGAACTAAAAGCAACACCACAAATAGAAATATCACCCTAAATGTGAAAATACTGAAAAAGATTCCTGATCAATCAGAGCAGATTACAGAGAAAGGACTTCAAGGGTAATTCAATGAGTCAATCTTGGAAAAGGAAAATTTCAATGAGGCAAAAAACCAAAACCAAACCCAGTGCCGTCGAGTCGATTCCAACTCATAGCGACCCTATAGGACAGAGTAGAACTGCCCCACAGAGTTTCCAAGGAGCGCCTGGTGGATTTGAATTGCCGACCCTTGGTTGGCAGCCATAGCACTTAACCACTACACTACCAGGGTTTACTTTCAAGGAGGAAATAGGTTTAAAAATGGGTAGGAAGGAGAAGAGCCCATTAGAATCTATGAGGTGACAAGAAGAAATAAGAGGGGTAAATTTAGGATCCTGCGAGACCAAAATAATAATAATCAAAATAATTTTAGGGTATGTACACCTTCCTATGTGTACCCCCCTCCCAAGACAACCCAATTAAAAAAAACATACTTAGTTATACTAACAGACAGGGTATTGCTCATATAGTAGGAAACCTGCAAACTATTTCAAGTTTGTACCACCAATCCTTTCCCAAAAATACAAAGATGAACATGTTCCACAAGTATTAAAAACTATAAAAAGAAAACAGAAGATGAAAATCAAAATAATACAACTGATGAAAATTACACAGAAAAAATTACTAATGAATCAAAAGGAAACTATAACATAGCCCTCCAAAATGAATTAAGTACCCTCAAAGAGGCATCTGAAGACAGAAAAAAAAGAACATAAATCAAAAAATTTTTAAATGAGACAATAAATCAGGAAGAAATAAAACAGTAGTTGATTGAAATCATGAAGGAAATTGGGTAGGAGGTTGTTGTTAGGTGTCATGAGTCAGTTCCTACTCATAGTGACCATACGTAAACACAACAAAACAATGCTCAGTCCTGCGCCACCCTCACAATCGTTGCTATGTTTGAGCCCACTGTTGTAGCCACTGTGTCAATCCATCTCATTGAGGGTCTTCCTCCTTTTCGCTGACCCGCTACTTTATCAAGCATGATGTCCTTCTCTAGGGAATGATCCCTCCTAATAACATGCCCAAAGTAAGTGAGATAAAGTCTCGCCATCCTCACTTCTAAGAAGCATTCTGGTTGTACTTCTTCCAAGACACATTTGTTTAGTTCTTCTGACAGTCCATGGTATATTCTATATTCTTCCACGACACCATAATTCAAAGGCATCAATTCTTCTTTGGTCTTCTTTACTCATTTTCCAGCTTTCACATTCACATTAAGCTACTAAAAATACCATGGCAGGGTGAGGCACACCTCAGTCTTCAAGGTGACATCTTTGCTCTTCAACACTTTAAAGAGGTCCTCTGCAGCAGATTTCCCCCATGCAATGCCTCTTTTGATTTCTCGACTGATGCTTCCATGGGCATTGATTGTGGATCCAAGTAAAATGAAATCCTTGACAACTTCAATCTTTTCTGTGTTTATCATGATGTTGCTTATTGGTTCAGTTGTGAGGGATTTTTGTTTTCATTGTTTTGAGGTATAATCCATACGAAGGAGGCAGTCTTTCATCTTCATCACTAAGTGTTTCAAGTCCTCTTCACTTTCAGCAAGCAAGGCTGTGTCATCTGTGTATGGCTGGTTGTCAATAAGTCTTCCTCCAATCCTAATGCTACATTCTTCTTCATATAATCCAGTCTTTCAGGTTATTTGCTCAGCATTCAGACTGAGTAAGAATAGTGAAAGAATACAATCCTGACACACCTTTCCTGATTTTAAACCATGCAGTATCCCATCATTCTGTTTAAATGACTGCCTCTTCGTCTGTGTACAGGTTCCTCCTGAGTACAATTAAGTGTTCTGGAATTTCCACTCTTCGCATTTTTTATGATCTACGGTTATTTGTTATGATCTATAGTCATTTGTTATGGCTATGCCTTTGCATAGTCAATGAAACACAGGTAAACATCTTTCCGGTATTCTCTTTCAGCCAAGGTCCAGCTGACATCAGCAATGATACTGCTCGTTCCACATCCTCTTCTGAATCCAGCCTGAATTTCTGGCAGTTCCCTGTCGATGCACTGCTGCAACCATTTCTGAATTATCTTCAGAAAAATTTTACTTACGAGTAATATTAATGATATTGTTCAATAATTTCTGCATTCTGTTGGATCACCTTTCTTTGGAATGGGCACAAATATGGGTCTCTTCCATTTAGCTGGTCAGGTAGCTGTCTTCCAATACTCTTGGCAAAGACAAGTTAGTGCTACCAGCGCTGTATCCACTTGTTGAAAACATCTCAAATGGTATTCTGTCAATTCCTGAAGCCCTGTTTTTTGCCAATGCCTTCAGTGTGTACTGGTTAAGTGCTACGGCTGCTAACCAAGAGGTCAGCAATTCGAATCCTCCAAGCGCTCTTTGGAAACTCTATGGGGCAGTTCTACTCTGTCCTATAGGGTTGCTATGAGTGAGAATCGACTCGACGGCAGTGGGTTCGGTTTTGGTTTTGGTTTCAGTGCAGCTTGGACTTCTTCCTTCAGTACCATTGGTTCTTGATCATATGCTACCTCCCCAAACAGTTGAATGTCAACCAATTCTTTTTGGTACAGTGACTCTGTGTATTCCTTCCATTTTCTTTTGATGCTTCCTGCATTATTCAGTATTTTGCCATAGAATCCATCAATATTGCAACCAGAGGCTTGAATTTTTCTTTCAGTTCTTTCAGCTTGAGATGAACTGAGCTTGTTCTTCCCTTTTGGTTTTCTGACTCTAGTTCTTTGCATATTTCATTATAATACTTTACTTTGTGTTACTCACTTTAGCTACTCTATGTTCAAGAGCAAGATTCAGAGTTACTTCTGACATCCATTTTGGTCTTTTCTTTCTTTCCTGTCTTTTCCACGACCTCTTGCTTTCTTCACGTATGATATCCTTAACATCATTCCACAACTTGCCTGTTCTTCGTACAAAGACAAGGACCAGAGGAGTTGTGCAGAGCGGAGGTGGGGAAGGATATAAGCAGACATGAAGTCGAAATTGCAAGGAACCCAAGGACAAAAAGAATTGAATGAAAATTTAATAAGGGGCACTGAATAAAAGCAGAAAAAGAACCAAGAGAAAGAAAATGAGGTAAAGAAAGAAGCAAAAGGATTAAAGACAGTAGCTGAAATGTAAAACAGGGAAAGACGATTCAACATACATAAATTGCCCAAAGGGGGGAAAAAAGGTAACAATGGAACAGAACTAATACTTAAAATTATAACCTTGAAAACAAAACAAAAATTTTGTCAGAAATAAGCTCTGAAGCATATTGAAGGGTATACATTCCCAAAAGACTCATTTTAGCTAATAAGATAACTCTTAGCAACCAATAAAACAGTATATATAAAAATATTTTACTGTTTTTTCAATACTTTTATAATAATAAAACATATCCTTCTAATTTTCAAGATCTCTGTATTACTTCCTAATATTCAGTTTTAGAACAATTATTTGTTCCCAGGTGATGCTGCCTTTTAAAAACCTAATCAATTACTACTCAAAATAAAACTGTGACACTAAAAGAAGTCAACAGTTTAGCCACAGGTTAAATGAAGGATATTTTTTCCCAATCTGTCATCTTCCAGACTGTGATGAAAAAACATGTAACAAACTAAAACTCCAAAGTCCTTCTCTATCAGTGAAAATTTTTGTTCTTCACAGATCTTTAAAATAGTCTTCAGCTCCATTAATATTTAGTCCAGTTTGAAATCAGTAATTATATACAATATTAAAGGTAAAATGGTACTACATAAATAATTTTTTTACTGTAATGACATAAAAGATATTACTTACTGTGCTTTTATCTTTAAGAAGTTTTTCAATTACTTCAATTAACATTTCCTTCTGCTCTGGATCAAGGCTAAAAGGCAAAAAAAAAAAAAGAACTTACATTAATTTTTTTCCCTTTAATTCTACCTTTAAATGATGTTCATTTCTATGATGCTTAGAAGTTTTAAAGGGGAAAGGGGAGCAATACTATGTCAAAATAGAAATAAACAGAAAAGGAACTGAAAGCAAAATGAGATAATTATTCTCACAAATGTGTCTTACTCTTTCCTTCTAAAATTGCTCATTTTAACTAAACCCAGATATCAAAGCCATTAAAAACTGCCAAAAGCCATTAAGTAACTGCCAAAAACAAATATACAGAATTTTAAAAAAAGAATTTTTTTTATCATACTACTTTACTGATAGAGACATACATTATAAACCATGGTATTTAAAATCAAGAACAACAGGAGAAGGTTCACATATGTACAGAATTGAAAACTGCATCTTAATAGCAGCTCTAAGCACTGAAATAATACCAATCTAATTTTCTTTCTAGCACAGAATTCATTTATTGAGAAGTTGGACAATGGGTATACAAAGATAAATAAGAAGAGTCTAGTAAAGATGGATCAAAATATAACCATACCATAACAAGAGAGATAAGTAGAAGAGATTATAGGGAGACAGAGAAAGGGCAACAATGGAGGCAGGATGGTTGTGGAAGGTTTCTTGTAAGAAGTGACCCCTTAGATGAATCTCAAACAACTTGACTTTAGAGCTGAGGAAAGGAGGACATATTCTAGGTAGAGACTAAAGCAGAAATAACGGGATTACTAAAAAAAAATATATATATATATGTATATATAAACATATACACATATATACACATATACATAAGCAGTACAAAGCTATTAGAGCATAATTTCAAGGCAAGAAGAGGTAAGAGTTGAAGCTAGAGAAGTAAACTACAGCCCTGTAATGAAGGGACTTTTAAAACATCACAATGAGCTTGGATCTTATCCTGCAAGTTTATAACAAGAAAAAATACTTAGAAGGATGAGATAACTTCGCCTGACAATTAACCTAAGAAAATAAATTTTACTTTTTCTATAAAGATTATATAATTTTATTATTAACTATCACGATTATCTGAACATTCAAAATTTTTCTTTCAAATCTCAGCTCAAGTTCTCCTCAAGTCCTCCAATCCTAACTAATCCCATTTCATTATATCTTTACTTTCTGCAACACTTATTACATATGACAATCTATAAGCACCTATCATGTCAAAGGCAGTTAGCATGTCTTTGTATATGCATATACATCATGTGCTGGTATGTTATTCAACTACAGGTTGCCTTTAATTGTTTGGTATACGTTTGACTTTTTTCCTCAAATACGTGATAGGATATTCATAAATACCACATCTTCTGCCTTTCTCCTAAATCTACTGCACACAACACAACACTGTATTTATAACACCAAAAAAACAAAAGGGCCTCATAAAAGTTTGCAGAATTAATGATAACAAAAAATAATACTGAATTATTGCAGACAATAATTCTCTTATTTAGGCAATTTGTTTTCTGCAGTAATCAAGGCATTGGATGATTATTTTAGTAAATATACTAATATGGTACAGCACTATATTGAAAAACAATACTTTTTAAAAGAATTATTTAATAAAATAGCCCTGGAGAAGAATCAGAAAAGGAATGGAACAGAAAGAAAAAAGTTGATATAAGGGAAAACAAGTTGAGAGGATAATAATATAAGAATCTAGCCTGCAATAAACAGAAAAAAAAAAACCCTCAATTTTCTAATAACATACGTGCGTATGTGCATGACAAGGCATCCCTGTGTGGTGCAGTTAACACACTCAGCTGATAATTGAAAGGTTAACGATTTGAGCACACCAAGAGGCACCTCTTAAGAAAGGCCTGGCAATATACTTCCAAAAACTCAGCCAACGAAAACCCTACGGAGCACAGCGGTCACCATTAGTCGGAATCTACTCGATGGAAACTGGTAGTGGTACATGTGCATGAGAGACAGAGTACATGAATAAGAATTCAAACTCTGATTATTTTCAAGTTATAAAATGAGTAAATTATCACAATCCCCAACAAGCTCACAATTAAAAACCTACATAGAGTCTCTATAACAGAAACAAAATAAAACGTGTTCAAAGACTGTGGGGGAAAAAACTAATTCATTGGGTTTACTTAGTATAAGGATCGGCTACTTATGAGAGGTAATAAAATAAGCCACCATGGGCTATAATTCCATGTAACATTAAAGAGATCTTCAGTTTTATTAATGAAGCACCTTTTGTAGTTATTGTTAGGTGCCATCCAGTGAGTTCCGACTCACAGCAACTCTATGTAGAACAGTTACACATCATCCTCAAAATTCTTACGCTTGAGCCCACTGCTGCAGCCACTGTGCCAATCCATCTTGCTAAGGGTCTTCCTCTTTTTCACTAACTCCTTACTCTACCAAGCATGATGTCCTTCCCCAGGGACTGGTCCCTCCTGATAACATGTCCAAAGTATGTGAGACAAATCTTGCCATCCTTGCTTCTAAGAGCATTCTAACTGTACATCTTCTAAGAGAGATTTGTTCATTCTTCTGGCAGACCATGGTATATTCAATCTTTCTCGCCAACACCATAATTCAAAGGTATCAGTTCTTCTTTGGTCTTCATTATTCATTGTCCAGATTTCGCATGCATATATGGTGACTAAAAACACCATGACTTGAAACAGGCACAACTTAGTCTTTAAAGTGGCATCTTTGCTTTTTAATACTTCAAAGAGGTCTTTTGCAGCAGATTTGCCCAACGCAATGCATCATTTGATTTCTTGACTGCTGCTTCCACAGGCGTTGATTATGGATCCAAGTAAACCAAAATCCTGGACAATTTCAAACGCTTCTCTATTTATCATGATGTTGCTTATTGGTCCACTTGTGAGGATTTTTGTTTTCTCTATGCTGAGGTGTAACCCATACTGAAGACTGTAGTCTTTGATCTTCATCAGTAAGTGCTTCAAGTCCTTTTCACTTTCAGCAAGCAAGACTGTGCCATCTGCATATCGCAGGTTGTTAATGAGTCTTCCTCCAATCCTGATGTTGCATTCTTCTTCATATAGTTCAGCTTCTTTGATTATCTGCACGTCATACAGATTATGTATGGTGAAAGGATACAATCTTGACACACACCTTTCTTGATTTTTAAACCACACGGTATCCCCTTGTTCTGTTCAAACTACTGCCTCTTGGTCTATGTACAGGTTTTGCATGAGCATAATTAAATGTTCTGGAATTCTCATTCTTCATACTGTTTGTTACCTATAATGTGTTATGATTCACATAGTCGAATGCCTTTGCATAGTCAATAAAACACTGGGAAACATCTTTCTGGTATTCTCTGCTTTCAGCCAAGATTCATCTGACATCAACAATAATATTCCTTGATATCCCAATGATATTTCATGTTCTGTTCCAAATCTGGCTTGAATTTCTGGAAGTTTCCTGTCGATGTACTATTGTGAATGCTTTTGAATGATCCTCAGCATAATTTTACTTTTATGTGATATTAATGATATTTCTTGATAATTTCCACATTCTGTTGGATCACCTTCCTTTGGAATGGGCACAAGCATGGATCTCTTCCAGTCGGTTGGTCAGGTAGCTGTCTTCCAAAATTCTTGGCACAGACAAACAAGCTCTTCCAGTGCTGCATCCCTTTCGTCTCAATTGGTATTCCATCAATTTCTGCAACACTTTCAGTGCAGCCTGGACTTTTTCCTTCAGTACCATTGAACATCAACCAATTCTTTTTGGTACACTGACTCTGTGTATTCCTTCCATCTTCTTTTTGATGCTTCCTGTGTCATTTATTTAATATTTTCCCCATAGAATCCTTTACTATTGCAACTTGAGATTGGAATTTTCTCTTCAATTCTTTCAGCTTGAGAAAGGCCAAGCATATTCTTCCCTTTTGTCTTCCTAACTCTAGGTCTCTGCACATATTATAATACTTTGTTTTCTCAAGCCGCCCTTTGAAATCTTCTGTTCAGCTCTTTTACGTCATGATTTCTTCTTTTCACTTTAACTACTCTAAGTTCAAAGAGCAAGTTCAAGAGTCTTTTCTGACGTCCACTTTGGTCTTTTCTTTCCTGTCTTTTTAGTGACCTCTTGCTTTCTTCATATATGATGTCCTTGATGTCATTCCACAACTCATCTCAGTCTCCAGTCCTTAGTGTTTAATGAGTCAAATCTGTTCTTGAGATGGTTTCTAAATTCAGGTGGAGTATACTCAAGTTCATATTTTGGCTCTTGTGGACTTGTTCTAATTTTCTCCAGTTTCAATTTGCATATAAGTAATTGACAGTCTGTTTCCCAGTCAGCCCTTGGCCTTGTTCTGACTGATAATATGATATTAAGCTTTGCCATCATCTCCTCCCACAGATGTAGGCAATCTGACTTTTGTGTATTCCATCTGACGAGGTCCACATCTATAGTTGCATTTATGTTGGTCAAAAAGGTATTTGCAATGAAGAAGTCATTGGTCTTGCAAAATTCTATCAGGCGATCTCCAGCATCATTTCTATCACCAAAGTCATATTTTCCAACTACTGTTCCTTCTTCATTTTCAACTTTCACATTCCTGTCACCACCAGTAATTATCAATGCATCTCAATTGCAAGTTTGATCAATTTCAACCTGCTAATGTTGGTAAAATTTTCAATTTCCTCATTTTCTGAATTAGTGGTTGTTGCGTAAATTTGAATAGTCGTATTAAGTGGTCTTCCTTGCAGGCATATGGATACTATTCCATCACTGACAATGCTGTACTACAGGATAGATCTTGAAATGTTCTTTTTGACGATGAATGCAATGCCATTCGTCTTCAATTTGTCATTCCTGGCATAACAGATCACATGACTGTCTGATTCAAAATGGCCAGTATCAGTCCATTTCAGCCCACTAATGCCTAGGATATCAATGTTTATGCATTCCATTTCATTTTTGACAACTTCCAATTTTCCTACATTCATACTTCATACATTCCAGGTTCCGATTATTAAATGACATTTGCAGCCATTTCTTCTCATTTTGAGTCATGCCACATCAGCAAATGAAGGTCCCGAAAGCTTTACTCTATCACATCATTAAGGTCAACTCTACTTTGAGGAAGCAGCTCTTCCCCAGTTGTCTTCTGAGTGCCTTCCAACCTGGGGGGCTCACCTTCCGCCACTATATCAGACAACGTTTCACTGCTATTCACAAGGTTTTCACTGGCTAATTCTTTTCAGAAGTAGATTGCTGGGTCCTTCTTCTTAGTCTGTCTTAGTCTGTGAGCTCCACTGAAACCTGTCCTCCATGGGTGACCCTCCTGGTATCTGAATACCGGTGGCATAGCTTCCAGCATCACAGCAACACACAAGCCCCCACAGTACAACAAACTGACAGACACATGGGGGCCAGGCATAGTAGACAGTATGATTGTCCAATTCAAAATGGCCAGTACCAGTCCATTTCAGCTCACTAATGCTTAGGATATCAGTGTTTATGTTTTCCACTTCATTTTTGGCAATTTCCTGTTTTCCTTGATTCATACTTCATACATTTCACTTTCCGATCACTTTTGAGTTATGCCACATCAACGAACGAAGGTCCTGAAGCTTTACTCCATCTACGGACAAACTGGCAGACGTGTGGGGAACAAAGCACCTACCTGTACAATTTTTGTATTGCATGAGCTGCATTCTTCCTAACATATGGTGATAAGTCAGCAGCAGCTTCCTTAATAGCAAGCATCATGATAGGTACAATAATTGGCACTCTGATACTGGACAGAACTCTCAATGCACTTGCACGAATTAGTTGGTTTGGATCCTAAAAATAGAGCAAAAATATTCATCAAAATTTCAGGTTTACAGTATTTCAAAGGCATCTTTATCATACGGTTAACATGTTCTTAGAGGGTATACTATGGCCAATAGTAAACAAAAGCTACTTAATTTAAAATGAACAACTAGTATATGGAAATGAGTCAAGGAAAAGAACAATAAGTAAATGTTCATTCTTTTGAATAATGTCTTAATAAGAAGAGTAATGGTTACAATTCTATTTAACCATTTATTGCTAAACATGCTGAAGTTTTGGAGTTTCACAGTAATAAAATATTGCAGGTCATAAATTTATCTTTAACCAAGTCTTACGTTAACTCATTCACACTCTCAACAATTAATTGTTATAATGATGAGCAGTTCTTTGATGCATAATAATGCTTATATTGAACGTAAGAAACACAGAAGCTGTAACATACAGGGCAAGGTTCAGTTGGTTGTATAAAATATTTTCTAAGGGTTTTGAATGAACTGTGGGAGGCCCTTTTAACTCTTTCAAGACACTAACTACTATGGCACTTAGTGGATTATCACTCCCCTTCCTGAAATGACACACCTTTAACTGTGCAGAAACTTTTTGGTTATTTGTCTGTTTTTTTACTATATTACTTACCTTCAGAGCTCGCTGAAAGGTACTTATTGACAAGAGTGCCAGATCCTGCTGTTCTTCAGCATGTCGGACTAGGTAAACATATACCAACTTCTTGATCTGTTTAAAAAAGAAAGGAAATCAGCCAATCTTAGCCAGAATGAAAATTAAAAACTCAATAACTCAATTATTTTCTACACCAAAATCCATTTTCAATTTTCCCCAAGTAAATAACTGAACCTGGTCAAGGTTTAGAGTGTAAAATAAAGGTTTTGTAGAATAATGAATGACACCAGGAAAAGTTTGTGAAATAAACATTTTAATAATCAAATTCATAATATCAACATCCTATCCAAGTGTCTTAATAGCACAGTGGTTAAGAGCTCGGCTGCCAACCAAAAGCTTGGCAGTTCAAATCCACCAGCCGCTCCTTGGAAACCCTATGGGGCAGTTTTACAGGTCATTATATAAGCTGGAATCAACTCAACGGCAAAAGGGTTTTTGGATCCAAATGTCCTTCCAGTCAAAGCAGGGGTGGGAGGCGGGGGGAGGGAATCCCTGAGCAAAACACATACAAGAATATTAAAATGTGAACTGAATACTGTAAAAACTTTTTCAAAGTGAGGGATACAAGATAACGGAAAGAACTTGAGTCCTGTTCACTAGCAATACAGTATGGGGACTTCGTACTCTTCATCTTTCAAAAGGCACCAGACCCCCCAGGTATTTCTAACTTTGATTCTATGATAATATTCACATTCCAATATACATTACATGATATCTTCAGCTCTGTAAGAATACTGTGTGAAAATAATGCCAATTTAACGTACTAAAAGTTCTGAAAGGCTGAAAATGTCTCCCGAATACAGTTTTTAACAGCAATTCAATCACTAAATTTATAACAAAATCATGATGAATAGAAAAAATAAATGAAAATTGGAATTGGAATTCATCAACTGCTTCCTTCTGGTCTTACTGCTCATAGCCTATGTGTCCCTTCTCAAAATCCTCATATGCCACACTTCCTGATTAATTTTCTTATAATGTCAACATTGCACAGACCTTAAAATTTACTGAATGTTTAATGAACATGGGAAACAGCTGAAAATGATTCTGAAGAAAAAGAACAGTGCTACACTGAGCCACATTTATGCCATACTAACCAAGATGGACTACTTTAAAGGCAACTGCCGTGGCATTCCTTCCTTCACATTCCAATTTCCCTTGATAGACAGCACAGTTTTGAGTTCCTTCCCCATGCTGCTTGCTCTCTCCTGAGCTCATTCCAACTTTTCTACGTCTCTTTCGGCATGGCACTCCAAATCACAAATGATGTTTAACCAGACAAACTAGATAAGATCCTGTTTCAGAGGTGGTATCTGCTCTGGTTCAAGCAATTCTTGATTAAAATCATACACCTTTTCCAAATGTGCTACTGACTAAATCATGCTGTACTTGAATAACTGTCCAGATGTTTGCTTGTTTTGTTTTAAACCAAGGGCAAAATCTTTTATCCACAGAAATTTTCAATAATTTAGACTCAGACAATTACAGCACACCTCTAAGATCATTCAAAAAAAAAAACAACCCAGTGCCGTCGAGTCGATTCTGACTCATAGCGACCCTATAGGACAGAGTAGAACTGCCCCACAGAGTTTCCAAGGAGCGCTTAGATCTTCATTTTATAATCCAACATATTTTGCTATTCTCCATGATTTCACGAGCACAAGTGAAAGTTTAATGAGCATCCTTTCTAGACCTCCACAATTACTAATAGAAAACACTAACACAACCATTTTAAGTTAATATCAATCCATTCATCCATAAAGTATGGACCAGGTTATGAGTGAAAAAAAAAAATTTCCAATTACCCTTCAATACTGAATGGACTCACAGCATATAAAACACAAAATATGAAATCCGTAATACAGTCTATAATCTGTTCAAACATCCTTTTTAGCCAAACAGGAACAGTCAATGTTCTCCAAATATCACGTGGCAGTTTTTGTCTCTATCTCTACCCAACCTACTATCATGTCCTTCTCCCCCAAGTTTCACTTATCAAAGTCTTTCACAAGAGCAAAAATGAAACAATAGAAGTGTTCATCAATAGATTCACCATAAAATACATTATAGTGCGTCCATATACTACTACTACTATGCAGCCATTATACACAATAAAGGAAAATTATATCTGCTATCCACCAACCATCTGTCAGTTTGTCATACTGTGGAGCCTTGCATGTTGCTGTGATGCTGTATTTCCAATAACAACCAGGTCACCCAGGGTAGAGAGGTTTCAGCGGAGCTTCCAGACTGAGACAGACTAGGAAGAAAGGCCTGGCAATCTACTTCTGAAAATTAGAAAACCCTCTAGATCACAACAGAACATTGTGTGACTCACTTGCTTTGGATACTTCAGCAGGAGGGATCAATCACTGGGGGAGGACATCATGTCTGGTGAAGCAGAGGGCCAGCAAGAGCGAGGGAGACTTTCAATGAGATGCACTGGCACAACAGGTGCAACAACGAACTCAAACGTGCTGGGCAATCATGAGGACGACACAAGACTGGGCAATGCTTCATTCTATGGTACATAATGTCTCCATGAGTTAGAGATGACTCAGTAGCAGTAGCTAGCTATATTTGATATTGAAAATATATCCCTATAAAATTTGTTTTTTGGTGATTTGTAGTTTATTACACACATGCACGTTGTTTCTTTTACACCTCACAACTCTGTGATATGGATATTATGATTGCCTGTTTCCCAGATGGGGAAACTGAGGCTCAGAGAGATGAAATGACTTTCCCAGGACAACCCTGGGACTGAAATCTATATCTCTGGATCAAAGTCTAGGTTCTTTCCATGAGTCTGCCATGCTGACACAAGGCATCACACTATAAACCAGCCAGTGACCTGACCACCCAGAAAGAACACACAGATCTAATGTTGCCACCCCAGGTCAGATTCAGCAAGAAAGCTCACAGCCTGGCCTCAGCCCCTAACAGTGATGGTTTATGGGGACAAGATTATTTCAAAGCTGGAGATTTAGCCTTCTAACCATTCCCAAGAACCCTGCAGTAACCTGTTTACCACATTTTATTCACTGCTATTGACTGAATAGCTTCAAGGCTGTATCCTTCAACGCTTTAGATAAAAACACATTTTGAGCCCTGGGTCTGTCTTAGCAGCATGGTGGAGGTGGCAGAAAGGGGACTAGGGCATTAGTTTTTTTTTGTTATTGTTGTTTTTTCATGAAGGGCTAAAACAACCAAATAAAAACCAAAACAAACAACACACACAAAAGAGAAAAAAACCCACGTGTATCAGAGCAGAACTGTGCTCATAGGGTTTTCAATGGCTGATTTTTTCGGGAAATAGACTGCCTGGCCTTTCTTCCATCCTTATAAAAATTTTAAGGATGCAAAACAGTATGTATTGTATGATGTCAGTTCATTTAAAAAATAGATTCGCAGCACTGTTCAAAATAGCAAAAAGATGGAAATAACCTAGATGCCCATCAACAGATGAATGGATAAACTACGGCACATACACACAATGGAGTACTAGGCAACAATAAAGAAAAATGATGATTATGCAAAGCATCTCACAACATGGATGAATCTGGAGTGCATTATGCTGAGTAAAATAAGTCAATCACAAAAGGGCAAATATTATATGAGACTGTTACTATGAAAACTCATGAAAGGGTTTACAAACAACTGGACCACAACTACTATGGCCTCTACCAAATTGAGTCCAGTACAACTAGACAGTGCCCATCTACCACCACTGACTGCTCTGAGAGGGATCACAACAGATGGTTCTGGACTGAGCTGGAGAAAAATGTAGAACAAAATTCTAACTCACAAAAAAAGACCAGACTTACTGGCTTGACAGACACTGGAGAAACTCTGAGATTACGGCCCTCGGACACCCTTTTAGCTCAGTAATGAAGTCACTCCTGAGGTTCAACCTTCAGCCAAAGGTTGGACAGCCCCATAAAACAAAATGAGACTAAAGGGGTATACCAGCCCAGGGGCAAGGACAGGAAGGCAGGAGGGTACTGGGAAGCTGGTAACAGGGAACCCAAGGTCGAGAAGGTAGAGTATTGATATGTCATGGGGTCGGTAACCAATGTCACAAAACAATGTGTACTAATTGTTTAAGGAGAAGCTAGTTTGTCCTGTAAACCTTCATCTAAAGTACAATAAAAAAAGAAAGAAAAAAAATAGATGCATACATATGATATTCCATCCAGTCTAGAAGGTACCATTATTTTACAGACCTCTAAGAAAGAAACTGAAAAACAAAACAAAAACCAACCTGCCAATTTTAAGTCACTATTAATTGTTAAACTACATCCCAAATGCAGAAACTTTAAAACAGAAAACAAATGGCAACAATAGCAAATATTTATATTTAATAGTATGGGCCAGACACTGTTCTAAATTCTTAGATTAACTCATTTTATCTTCACAAGAACTCAATGAACACATAGTAGTATTACTTCTATTTTACAGATGAGAAAATAGGTAGAGAGGTTAAGTAACTTGACCAAAATGTCAAATCTAGTAAATGGCAAAGCCAGAGTTCAAACCAGGTAGGCATTAAAAGTTGAGAATCTACACAGTAATATGCTAACAGTGACTATCTCTGGGTGATGGTATTAACCAGTGACCTTCGCTCTTTATATCCTTCTATATTATTTACTTTTTTACAATGAATATTAATTAATTTTGTGTTCCGATGAAACAATACAGATACCTGCACTTAAGACGTGAATCTCATCTTTCCTGATGTCCTTCAACACGAATGAATAGTACCTCCTCTAACTCTAACAATATTTCAAACTTTTTATTTAAAAAAAATGTTAAACTGATAATTTTAAGTTTCGAAATTCCCAGGAAAAGACAGATTACTCTGTGGCCTTGGCAACACACAACCAGCCAAACTGTTTTAGACCTGTTCAATAAATCAACAACAGCTCACCTGAGTGAACAAGGTTTTGCAAGACAACCTATCTGTGACAGGCCCTTGCTTCTGAAAGTTAGCCAATCAAGAACAAACTCACTCCAATAAACACACTTCTGAGGGCCAATCAATCAACAACAGTCTCACTCAAGTGACTACACACCTACAAATTATGTAAAACCCACTTAGGCCCCTAAAGTCCACAAATCCCTAAACTCCACACTCCCCCAAAAAACTCTATCAGGTCAGTCATCTTTTGTGTTCAGTAAAAAAAAAAACTGTCGTCGAGTCGATTCCGACTCATAGCGACCCTACAGGACAGAGTAGAACCGCCCCATAGAGTATCCAAGGAGCACCTGGCGGATTCGAACTGCCGACCCTTTGGTTAGCAGCCATAGCACTTAACTACTACGCCACCAGTGTGTTCAGTAACCATGTCTAAATAGTATTCTCCTTGCTATTGTTGTTGTTGCATGCCGTCAAGTCCATTCCTACTCATAGCAAACTTATAAGGACAGAGTAAAAAATAAATTCACTGTCTTTTTATTTCAGATATTGAGTGTGGGGTTTCATCATCTTTCAACAGAACCTACTTAAAAGCACCAAGATTAGTTCATTGAAATTTCATATAGCTTTCACCCATCAGTTTTCAATTGCCAACACTTACTGTATGTCTCTGTATACATAAAGGTGTGTATATGAACATATTTTTTTTTCTGAATAATTTGAAGATAAGTTGAAGTCAACACATCATGACCTTTCTTCACCCAGGGATGGATCACCCAATAAGCAAGGTACCCACAGGTTTACTTGTGCTTACTTACTAATCCGTAGTATACAAAGATGTGGTGAAACCCAGGGAAACTGTATGAGATTATGCACTACAAATTAGTAAGTAAGCACAGGTTTAAGCCAGTGAGTACCTTGTTCACTGGTTAATCCACCCGTCTTCATCCGTAAACACTTGAGCGTGTATCTCCTAGTAACAAGGGCATTTTCTAACGTAACCATGCTAAAATAAAAAAAAGTTGCCATCAAGCCAACTGTGAGTCATGGAGACCTGATGTGTGTTAGAACTGTGCTCCATAGAGTTTTCAATGGCTGATTTTTCAGGAGTAGATTGCCAGGCCTTTCTTCCAAGGTGCCTCTGGGTAGGCTTGGCCTCCAACCATTCAGTAAGCAGCCTGGCACATTAATCATTTGTACCCCCCAGGGATTCCAAAACTACATTATCATAATCAAATTTAAGAAATTTTACATCAGTAGAATCCTATTATCTAATAATAATCCATATTCAAAATTTGCTAATAACATCCTACATTTACAGTATTTCTTCCTAATCCAGGATCACACATTATATTTAAGTTTTCGGATCTCACCAGTCTTCTTTCATCTGGAGTAGTTCCTCATCCTTTCCTTTCTAAAAGCACTTATGTCATTCTGGCCAGTATTAAAATTAGTTACGGAACACAGAATATGAAAGAAAATAACTCTGGCTAGAACTTTTGTTCTTTACCTCAATTTGCTATGACTGCCCAGACAGAATTTACTGAGCACTTAAAATGTATGAGATCTTACATTAACACTGTATTAATCATTTAAGTTTCACATCTACCCTAGTACAATTATCATCTCCATTTCAAAGGTGAGGAAACTAAGACACAGAGGGTCATGTAACATGTCCAAGGTCACAGATCTAGCAAGTGGCAGATCCAGAATGCAACCCAGGAAACAGGTTCGTAACTATTACATGTTGCGGCCTATGACAGCAGTCCTTCTCAGAGTTTTCTATCAAGGTATCCCTAACAAAAGAGGAGACCACTGCCCAGAGTATCTGAAGGCCTCATCCAAATTAGACCACCCCAGAATAAAATTTCATTAAAATACCAGGTCTAATCTTTTAAAGTATAGCAAAATTTTATTTTACTTCATAATACATCTGTGTTAAAATAAGAGAACAATTTAAATCACTTAACCCTTAATCTAATATTCCAAGTCAAAGGTCTAAGTTGTAGTTTTCTAACTCTTAGGATACTATCTCATAACCTCAATTGCATATGCTCTAATTTGAAAAACACATCATTAAGGTATTATTATTAACAATAAAAAAAAACTTACTTTTTCTGTGAAGTTTTTCAGGTAACTTCATTCTATAAATTCCCATCTCTTTTTAATGTACAGGTAGCCCCCAAGTTATGACAGGATCCTGTTCAGGCAACTTCATCACAAGTCAGTCTAACGTAAGTTGAATACCTTTTTTTAGTTTTCATTATTACTGCTTTTTATCATCACTATCCTCATAAATTCAATCTTTGAAAATCTGCGAGTGAACATCTGAGAATGGTCACATCAGCAAATTATGCACTGCAACGCTGTTACTACGTATTACTAACGAAAAAATGTACAAAAAAAAGCAAATGGTTGTAAGTGCAGTTCGTCATAACTTCAATACATTGTAAGTCGGGGACAACCTGGACTTCCCATCTATAGTCACAATTAAAATCTTTATATGGTTCAAATTAGTGTTTTTCAAACTTCAGAACATGCAGAATACAAAAATAAATATATTGGTGAAACATGGTCCTTTAAGTGATCATGTGGAACCAAGTGATCTTACGTAAGAACACAAAAATTAGGCTCCAAAATTAGTGGCAATATTAAAGATGGGAACCAAATGATCTAAAATATACCTAATTTTTAAGATTATACTTAAATGGAAACAAATTTTTAAAATCTTAGATCACAGTTCAATAAACATTTCTCTAATTGTTTGAGGTGGAGATGACTTTCTCCACAATTCAATCACAAAGTTCCTAAGAATCCAACAGTGCTAGAAAGCAACTAACACTTGTTGGTCGACTAACAGCAGATTCAATACACCAAATCAACACATAAGATGTATTTAACTAAGAAATTTCTCAAATCCCCTTTGTAATGACATAAGGTTATTCAGTACAGGGACCATTCCTTATTCATCTGTGTATTTCCAGGACCCACCACATTGCCTGGAATATCATACAAGCTCAATAACTATCAGCTCAATGAAACATCATAGCACAATGACTAAAAAAAATTAAGATATTTCCCATTGAATTGCTACATCTCAGATGGAACTTACTGCTGATGATTATAATTTACTGGATAGCTAGGTCTATAAGGTCACCAGCTACTATGAGGAAACAATACATATGTGTTAGGAAGTTTGCCCCCAAAGTGTTTAACTTGTGAGATTTTTCCAAAAAAAGAATTATTTAAAATATTCTTTCTCTTTAGTAATTATCCTCAGATCTCTGTCTACAGTCCTTTGGAAAGTTTTTAAAGAATAGGTTAGAGTGCCCCTCTCCCCCAACCCCCCTGCAATTTATTTCTCAGCAACACTTTTATTTACTAAGTAACTATACAGCCAACTTTTAAAGCTGAATTATGAACTCCAGAAACATAGCTAGGGATTTATATTGGCTACACTGAAACACGCGGACCCACAGCTGAGCCAGTAGGCACTGCTATAATTACTCACTATTGGAGAAGGATTTCTTTTTGCGACTGTTATAGCAAAAAGCATAACGATATTAAATCACAGAAGGTTGCAAAACACTAAATTTGTTCCAGTTCTAAGAATCAATCAATATTGACCACAAGAGGCCTATGCTCTGAATAGCTGCAGGTGTACAGAGAAAGCCTACTTTCCCTGAAACCATTCTGTGACCAGAAATGGAAACAGTTAAAGCTCCGTGACTACACCATTCCCTGATCAGTTACCTTCATTCAATGTTACAACACTCCTTGCTGTAAAGCTAATCACAGCAGAGCCCAGTAGGCTGGGAGAACACAGGCAGATCTGTTTAATTAGTTTATCAATACTAGTACATCAAACTTCATGAGTTATTGACTAAACCTTTGATTATCTTTGTACTATAACCACTGATTGCTTAGTAGGTCATTTTTGGTATCACTTGACACCTAATGGCAGATGACGTACAACTCAACTATGCCTAAGGCAGCATATGCTTGTAAAAATAAAATTTTGCTATCATAGTAATGAAATATCAATCAATTCTCTGAACATAAATTTTGAGATGCTTACGTCAGTTTTCCCACAATATTAAAGAATCGGGTATGTCCCCTGCCCCACAAAAAAAAAAAAAACCAAGGTATTTCAAGAACAAAAGAAATCTGGAACAAAATGACTGATAACTATGTTTATAGTTCACATTTTTGTTACCGAAAATTAGGCGGCACAGCAGAATCTGATTGTAAAGGGGAAAAATGAATAAATAAACCTGTTCTTTAAGCTCTACTGTTAATTCTTTGAATAGTATAAACAGCTTTTAATGAACAAAAATTAGTATGAAATGTTTTATTTACAGGAAGACCAGGGGCCCAAATGAAACTAATTTACCATCAATTTCTAAGCACTTGGTCATATCTACCTACATCTAAAACATAAAAAATTTATACCAACAACAGATATTTCCCAAAGCACAGCTAATATCAGATGCAGATAAAGCGTCAAAGACACTAAGGTAGAAAGAGGACGAGGGACTCACCCAACAGGCAGGATGGTGCAAGAAGGGGAATGATTAAAGATGGGTTCTGAAGCCAGGCTACCTGGCTTGAATTCTGGCTCTGCCGCGTATTAGCTGTTTAACCTTGGCCAAGTAACCTGTCTGTGCCACCTTGTTCTCATATGTAAAACACAAATAACCACAGAACCAACCTCACAAGATTATCTGTAAGGATAAAAAGAGTTGATGTTTGTAAGGCACCAAGAACCTAGCGCTGTGAGTTGGCAACGACTCATCAGCAATGGTTCTTTGTTTTTTTTTTAAACAGCCTAACAAGGAGCCCTCGTGGCACAAATGGTTAAGTGCTCATCTGCTAACAAAAAGGTTTGTGGTTCACACTCACCCAGTGACTCTGTGGGAGAAAGACCTGACAGTCTGCTTCTGTAAAGATTACAGCTAAGAAAACTGTATGGGGCAGTTTTACTGAGTCAAAATCAACACCTAATAACAACCACCACCTACCACAAACAGCATTAAAAAAAAAAAAAAGGCTAATCTATTTTCAATAACACTGAAAACAAGCTTTACCTACACCTCATTTTTCTATGGAAAAATTTGACCTTTTTCAAATTATTTGGACTTTTTTATACCAGAGGCCATAAAACAAATTTACATATCAAATTGGAAGCTTATATAACATGGTCACAAGACATTAAAGAGACAATATGTTTAAAATTATCACCTCAGAATTACACATGGTAACAAGCACATAAATAGTGCTCAATAAATATCTACAAAATTAACGACGTATAAAATTTACAAAACCTCTGAGATTACATGTTCAGCCTAGATTTTTCCCACTAAATTTGAATCTCAGAAAGAATATATGGCTTGTCAAATTATTTAAGTCCAATATTAAATTAATTCAATCTAGTTTATAAGTTGGCAACAAGGGTACAATTGTTTTGATTTGGCTTTACCCAAGTCGATCAAGTCAAAAGTGACTTTATGATAACTACTCATTTTGGTAGTAAAATTCACCTATCTGCAATATATAATGTAGTAACAGAAAAATGAAGTATACTCAAAAACGGATCTAAAAAGTACGTCAAAGTACATATCTTTAAAATCCTATGATATAAAACATGTTAAGACGACAGGGAAAAAATTCATTTTTATATGGAAATGTGTATTCAGAAATTTCATATTTACTCCACATTTACTATTCCAGATTTTAAATATGTAAATGCAAGATTATTTAGGCTACTAATTTACTTTCTATGGTGAAACGTTTTATTTGAGACTGCCATTGTGTTAAAATAATAGCTAAGATGTTTATTAGACTTTTTAATCACAGTAATATGTTATACAAATGAAGTGTGACCCAGATGATCTGATCCATTTAAACAAAAAATTTAATTGGTATTCTCAGGTTATGGTTATTTTACTGATTCTACTTGCTTTTCATTAGAATGTGCCTTATTTAGGCAAGGCCAGCGTAGCTCCATAGATACATCCAAACTCCGTGAGGGACCGAATTGCTGGGCTAAGGGCTGTGGGGACCATGGTCTCAGTGAACATCCAGCTCAATTGGCATAAAAGAGTTTATAAAGAATACGTTCTACATTCTACTTTGGTGAGTAGTGTCTGGGGCCTTAAAAGCCTGTGAGCAGCCATCTAGGATACTCCACTGGTCTCACCCCTTTGGGAGCAAGGAAGAATGAAGAAAACTAAAGACATAAGGGAAAGATTAATTCAAAGGACTAACGGACCACATCTACCACTGCCTCTACCAGACTGAGTCCAGTACAATGAGATGGTGCCTGGCTACCACCACTGACTGCTCTGACAGGGATAACAGTCAAGAGTCCGGGACAGAGCTGCAGAAAAATGTACAACAAAATTCTAACTCAAAAAGAAAGTCTCTGGCCTGACACAGATTGGAGAAACCCTGAGAGTATGCCCCCCAACACCCTTTCAGCTCAGTGAAGAGGCCACTCCTGAGGTTGACTCTTCAGCCAAGGACTGAACAGGCCCATGCAACAAAGCAAGACTAAAGGGGTACACAAGCTCTGGAGTAGGGACTTGAAGGTAGGAGGGAACAGGAAAGCTGGTAATAGGGAACCCAGGGTTGAGAAGGGAGAGTGTTGACATGTTGTAGGGTTGTTAACCAATGTCATACAGCAATGAGTGTACTGTTTGATTAGAAACTAGTTTGTTCTGTAAACCGTCATCTAAAGTTCAATAAAAAATTAAAAAAAAAAAAAGAATATGCCTTGTTTTTCAAATTAAATACACTATTAATTATAAAATCCCTAATAATATTTGGCTTACCTCAATACAGACTGACTACTAAAGCACTACGAGACTGGTGAGGCACACTAAATTTTAGAGACACTTGACTAAAGTATAATGGCTGATTTAAAGTCAGGACCCAAATGTCATCTTTGGATCTACTTTAACTACAGAATCAGTTGACCTTTGTAACAGAAGCTAGACCTGCTTACTAAGTTTTTTTTTCTCTGTGGTCACCCCGGGGCTGGCATACATTGTCTCCAGAGATACTGGCATAAATGGTTATTAAACCTTCAGTACAAGACATCCCCAGGAAATGTTCTGCCTTAAGTAAGTTATTCTAACAATCAGTTCTCAGGATATCTGCCTTGTAGTCATCCTGTGACTACACACAGAGCACCCTCAAGAAGATACATTCATACCTCCTGATTTTGCCTTATAACTGGTGTTCTGTAGCAGCCCCACCTTGGATTCATTGGTATTACTTGGATGGAGCCCATGTTTGCCCTTTCAAATGTTCTTATACTTTCAATGAACCTCTTTATTTTACTTTAAGCAAACTTGAAGTTTTTCCTCTGTGACAGATACTGCTACAAAACTTGATGTATTATTCAGCCATGGAGAAATAAAATTCTAATACATGCTATGACATGGATTAACCTTGAAAACATTAGGCTGACTGAGTCAGACACAAAAGGACAAATATTGTATGATCCCACTTCAATGACGTATCTAGAATAGACAAATGCACAGGGACAGTGTTCAATAGTGGTTAGCAGGAAGGAATGAATATTACTGCTGAAGGGGTACTGAGTTTCTGTTTGGGGTAATTTAAAAATTTTGGAAATGGATAGTGTGATGGTTAAGGTTGTGTGTCAACTTGGCTGGGTCATAATTCTCAGTGGTAATGTAATTACGTAGTTTCACAGTTATGTAATTATGTAATTTGGCAGTTACGTAATGATGTACTCATTGTCCATTTTGTGATTTCATATAATCATTCTCCATTTTGTGATCTGATGTAAGCAGCCAATCAGTTGAAAAGGAAGTTTCCTTGGGGGTGAGGTCTGGATCCGATATATATGGACGTTCTGGAAAAGCTCACTTCCTTGCTTTGGATCCTGCATCCAGCTCATTATCAACTGACCTCTGGTTCTTGGGACTTGAACCAGTGGCTTGCCATGTTACCTGCCGATCTTGGATTCATCTGCCTCTACAGCACGAGCCAGTGGCCTGCCATCTGACCTGCTGATCTTGGGTTTGTCAGGCCCTACAGCTACATGAGTCAGGAAAAGTCTCCAGCCTGACACCTGACCCAAGGACTTGGAACTTGCCAGCCTCTACAACTGTGTGAGCCATCTTCTTGAGATAAATACATATATGAAACCCTGGCAGTGTAGTGGTTAAGAGCTTGGCTTAGGTCAGGCGCACTTTAGCCTTCAAGGTGACATCTTTGCTTTCCAACACTTTAAAGAGGTTTTTTGCAGCAGATCTGCCCAATGTAGTGCATCTTTTGATTTCCTGACTGCAGCTTCCGTGGGTGTCGATTGTGGATACAAGTAAAATGAAATCCTTGACAACTTCAATCTTTTCTCCATTTATCATTAAGGGACTTATTGGTCCAACTGTGAGGATTTTTGTTTTATGTTGAGGTGTAATCCATATTGAAGGCTGTGGTCTTTGATCTTCATCAATCAGTAAGTGCTTCAAGTCCTCTTCACTTTCAGCAAGCAAGGTTGTGTCATCTGCATAATGTAGGTTGTTAATAAGTCGTCCTCCAATCCTGATGCCCCGTTCTTCTTCATATAGTTCAGCTTCTTGGATTATTTGCTCAGCATACAGGTTGAATAGGTATGGTGAAAGGATACAACCATGACGCACACCTTTCCTGACTTTAAGCCACACAGTATCCCCTTGTTCTATTCAAACAACTGCCTCTTGATCTATGTAAAGGTTCCTCGTGAGCACAATTAAGTGTTCTGGAATTCCCATTCTTTGCAATGTTATCCATAATTTGTTATGATCCACACAGTCGAATGCCTTTCCACGGTCAATAAAACACAGGTAAACGTCCTTCTGGTATCCTCTGTGTTCAGCCAGCATCCATCTGACATCAGCAATGATATCCCTGGTTCCACGTCCTCTTTCTGAATCCTGCCTGAATTTCTGGCAGTTCCCTGTTGATATGCTGTTGCAGCTGCTTTTGAATGATCTTCAGCAAAATTTTGCTTGCATGTGATATTAATGATATTGTTCAATAATTTCCACATTCGGTTGGATCACCCTTCTTTGAATAGGCATAAATATGGATCTCTTCCAGTCAGTTGGCCAGGTAGCTGTCTTCCAAATTTCTTGGCACAGCCGAGTTAGCACTTCCAGTGCTGTACCCGTTTGATAAAACATCTCAATTAATATTCTATCAATTCCTGGAGCCTTGTTCTTCGCCAATGCCTCCAGGGCAGCTTGGACTTCCTCCCTCTGTACCATTCGTTCCTGATCATAAGTTACCTCTTCAAATGGTTAAGCGTCAACTAATACTTTTTGGTATAATGAATCTGTGCCTTCCTTCCACCTTCTTTTGATGCTTCCTGTGTTGTTTATTTAATATTCTCCCCATAGAACCCTTCACTATTGCAACTCAAGGCTTGAATATTTTCTTCAGTTTTTTCAGCTTGAGAAACACTGAACGTGTTCTTCCCTTTTGGTTTTCTATCTCCAGCTCTTTGCACATGTCATTCTAATACTTTATCTTCTTGAGCTGCCCTTTGAAATCTTCTGTTCAGTTCTTTTACTTCATCATTTCTTCCTTTTGCTTTAGCTGCTTGACATTTGAGAGCAAGTTTCAGAGTCTTTTCTGACATTCATCTTGGTCTTTTCTTTCTTTCCTGTCTTTTCAATGACCTCTTGCTTTATTCGTGTACGATGCTCGTGATGTCATTTCACTACTCATCTGGTCTTCGGTCATTAGTGTTCAACGCATCAAATCTATTCTTGAGATAGTCTCTAAATTCAGGTGGGATATACTCAAGGTTGTATTTTGGCTCTCGTGGACTTGCTCTGATTTTCTTCAGTTTCATCTTGAACTTGCATATAATCAATTGATAGTCTGTTCCACAGTTGGCCCCTGGCCTTGTTCTGACTGATAATACTGAGCTTTTCCATCGTATCTTTCCACAAATGTAGTCGATTTGATTCCTGTGTATTTCATCTGGAGAGGTCCATGTGTACAGATGGCCGTTTATGTTGGTAAAAAAGGTATTTGCAATGAAGAAGTCGTTGGTCTTACAAAATTCTACCATTCGATCTCTGGCATTGTTTCCATCATCAAAGCCGTATTTTCCAATTAGCAATCCTTTTTCTTTGTTTCCAACTTTCACATCCCAATCACCAATAATTATCCATGTGTCCCAATTGCATGTTCAATCAATTTCAGACTACAGAAGCTAATAAAAATCTTCAATTTCTTCATCTTTGGCCTTAGTGGTTGGTGCGTAAATTTGAATAACAGTCGTATTAACTGCGTAGGCGTATGGATATTATCCTATCACCGAGAGCGTTGTACTTCAGGATAGATCTTGAAATGTTCTTTTTGACAATGAATGCAACACCATTCCTCTTCAAGGTTTCATTCCCAGCATAGTAGACTATATGACTGTCTGATTCAAAATGGTCAATATCAGTCCATTTCAGCTCACTGATGCCTAGGATATCGATGTTTATGAGTTCCATTTCATTTTTGATGATTTCCAATTTTCCTAGATTCATACTTCGTACATTCCACAGTCTGGTTACTAATGGATGCTTGCAGCTGTTTCTTCTCATCTTGAGCCTTGCCACATCAGCAAATGAAGGTCCCAAAAGCTTGACTCCATCCACGTCATTAAGGTCGACTCTACTTTGAAGAGGCAGTTCTTCCCCAGTTGTCTTCCGAGTGCCTTGCCACCTAAGGGGCTTATCTTCTGGCACTAAAACAGATAATGTTCTGCTGCTATTCATAAGGTTTTTACTGGCTAATTCTTCTCAGAAGTAGACTGCCAGGTCCTTCTTCCTAGTCTGTCTTAGCCTGGAAGCTCAGCTGAAACCTGTCCTCCATGGGTGACCTTGCTGGTATCTGAGTATCGGTGGCATAGCTTCCAGCATCACAGCGACAAACAAGTCCCCACAATATGACAAACTGACAGACATGTGGGGGCTTGGTTTTATATATATATATACACACACACACACACATATATATATATACATATACACACACACACACTTCACTGGATTTGCTTCTCTAGAGAACCCAGCTTAAGAGAGATATTGATGATGATACCACAACATGGTGGATGTAATTAATGTCACCGAATTGTACATTTCAAAATGGTTAAAATGGCAAACTTTTTGTTATATATATTTCACCACAATAAAATTTCAAAAAATAGTCCGAAAGCCATTGGGAGAAGTCTCAAGGTTCCTCCCAGCAACCTGACACTATTACTACCTATCAATCCTCCTACAAAGCCTTACCTGATCATCACATGATTATCACTCGAAAATACCTTTAAATTACACTCAAATTATCCCTCCTTGCTCTCTCTCACTCTCTCAGGTTGTCATCATAACCACTATCTCAAACTCTAAAATTGTTCTCACTTTCTACCCTTTTTAACCCTCAGTTTCCCACTTCCACTGAACCTGCTTTTTCCTCTTCTGCATGTATAATACATTTATTCCTACCAATTGCCCAATCTGTCAAACCCATTTCTCAATTTTCTCAACCTCTCTACACCGTTCCACCTGTTTCTATAACACGACACCATCCTGATGCCTTCACTGAGTCACCTCCCTCCTGTGCCAATAATGCAGGTAACTGCAAAGACTTTCTTCTTGCCTCTACCTGTTCTCTCTCTGCAATCACGTTCACTTTCACAGCTTCAACTCTGCAAATGGCTCTCAATCCTAAATCTCTTGACTTAATCTCCAAACTAAAAACATCAAACTACCATTCCAACTGATACCAAGGTAACTCCAAATGGATGTCCCACCTTTCCAAATTCAATGTGTAAAATCAATACTGAAGAATGCACAGAAAAAGATAGCTGAAAGTATGTAAGTGCATAGACCTGCACAATATAAAAACCATGTGTGCCATATTTTTATGCAAATAATGTGCACCTTTTACATTTGTTAGCCTGTTGTGCCCTCCCTCCTCAAGATATTTTTGTAAGCACGCTATGCTAACTTTTTTTT
This sequence comes from Elephas maximus indicus, assembly GCF_024166365.1. Lineage (NCBI taxonomy): Eukaryota > Metazoa > Chordata > Mammalia > Proboscidea > Elephantidae > Elephas > Elephas maximus. The sequence continues at coordinate 83,095,214 of NC_064820.1, forward strand.
ACAGCAACGTGTGCAAGAGGATTGGCATGGGGGTGCTTATGAGGGTGCCTCACGGGGAGGGTACTGCCAGCAAACATACACAGAAGGCACACATTACTTGCATAAAGATACAGTGGACCCTTGGTATCTTTTTTAATACACAAATATAATAGTAACCTAGATCTCATAATCAGAGCCCTAGTGGCACAGTGGTTAAGAGCTCAACTGCTAACCAAAAGGTCAGCAGTTAGAATCTACGGGCTGCTCCCTGGAAACCTTATGGGACAGTTCTACTCTGTCCTATTGGGTCACTATGAGTCAGAACTGATTCGACAGCAACGGATTTAGATCTCATAAAGGAGCCTGGTGGCATAATGTTTAAGTGCTCAGCTGCTAACTGAAAGGTTAGTGGTTCAAACCTACCAGAGACTCCAGGGGAGATAAGACCTGACAATCTGCTCCCATAATGATTAAAAAAAATAATAATAATGATTACAGCCTACAAAACCCCTATGGGCAGTTCTACTCTGTCATATAGGGTTACTATGAGTCAGAATTGACTCAATGGCGCACAACAACAACAAAAGACTTGACAGGTTAAGTATCAAGTTAGTTAATTTGTGTAAAGGGCTTAGAACAATGCCTGAAAAACAATGAACACTATAGAAGTATACTAAGATACAATATTCAATATTATACATGAATGCTATCCATATTATCATTAACACATAATGTATATACAATACACATTCGTATTATACACTTGATATATTTCATGATTTGGGGCTGGACATCCCAATATGTCAAAGAAAGGAACAAATTCACGTGTGTCTGAAATAAATAAGAGAATGTTAGCCAGTGCAGTACTGGATGGAAAGATAAATAAGGTACTGAAGGTAGGGTTATTTTAGGCTCTTGGAGAAATAGTGCTATGTTAAACTCACTGCACCAATGCCAAACTAGTTATCATTTCCAATCATACTGCATGCTAAAGGAGGAGGACTACTCTTCTGCACCGGTCATTTATACTGATCTAGCACATTTCCTAGGCAAAGCCTTAGCAAGAGGAACGTAAATTAGGTTTATGCCAAAATATCATGCTTTCTAAGTGTTTTTCTCTAGTTAATTCTGCTGACAAGGGTGCTTTAGATATTTAATACCATCACACAAAATAAAGCAACTTCACTAACAAAAAATGACCAAACCATGGAACATACGGAATATACAATCAAAATTACATAAGCAGCTTTCCCCTGAAATAAGGCACCTTAGTCCGCTTGCTCTCTCTCTCAAGCTGTCATAACCATGATCTCATGGCTCAAGGTTCCTGTTATTTGTTCATTTGTTTTGTCATCTACCAACTAAATGCAGACAAATAGTAGCAGTAACACGTTTTTAAATTTTATTAAAAAAAAGGGGGGGGCTTTAAATTGAGAAAATTCTATCAATTAACCAAGCTTCGTCTATGATGTGGAAGGGTGCAGGAATATAACTTCAGTACCAGATTGCAGAAAACTGCATTTTACTGAGATATGTTCATTCAATCCACATATACATGCGGAGTGCTTAGTACATATCAAGAATAGTATGAGAACTCTGGGAAATACTCCTGGGTTTAGTCTTGTTGTTGTTGTTGTTGTTGTTGTTAGGTGCCACCAAGTCAGTTCTGACTCATAGCGATGCTGTGCACAGCGGAACGGAACACTGCCCGGTCCATCCTCACAATAGTTGCTATCCTTGAGCCCATTACTACAGCCACCGTGTCAATCCATCTCTTTGAGGGTCTTCCTCTTTTTCGCTGACCCTCTACTTTACAAAGCATAATATCCTTCTCCAGGGACTGATACCCTCCTAGCTTAGTCCTAGCAATGCCAAAAAGCCCCAAATCATTAAGGTCTGGGATATACTTGACTAGGCCTGTTTCACTAGACATATAATTAGCTTAAAATTAAATGCCTAGACCAGAATTTTAAGTAAACTGGCCTGGAGAAACAGGTGAAAACTCAACAAGTTTACTGTCATTCACCCAAGTGAATTAATCTCAATTTATGCTTTTTACATTCCTGACCAAAAATCCAAAGCTAGGATTATGTCTACTTTTTTTTCTATTTTACCTACATTTAAGACTATGGATATTTTTATTAAAACAAAAATCTAATGATAACTTAAGTATCTTACGTTGCCTTTGAAAGTAACTGAAAACTGTATGATTCTTTTACAACAAAAGGAATTACGAATCAAAATGTACCTCAATATTTTTACTGGCCACGTTCTTTACAACAGCAGGAAACAGTTCTGATGCATTTTTCCCTTTTGCCATCATCTGAAAAATAAAAGTATAATATTAGGGCTGAATCTTTTTTTTTTTAATTAGTAATTTGAAAACACAACAGATATTCTGGGAAATTGTACATACATTAAATATATACAAGGTTGGATCAACAAGGAAGCTGTGGAATTAAGTAGCCTTACTCTTTATATACCACTTACATCAACCTTTAGGTGGAAAGAACAAAAACTCTCCTGTGTACCGATATAAATACACAAGTACACAGACATACTAAGGGATAAATATAAAGTAATTTCAGACATACGTTAAAATATTTACAATAGTTTTCTCCGGCTAACAGGATTACAAATACCTTTTTAAACATCTGTGCTGTTTATTTTTCAAGTTTCTTCCGTTAAAGAAGTGCTGCATTTGCAATAGGGAGAGAAATAAATGTTATTTTGAACAAACCAATTTTCCCTTTGCTTTCTTTTCACAGGTTCCCCTATTCCTTTAACCATCTGTTTTCAAAAATTCCCTTCACTGAGTCCTCTTCCTCTGCTCCCTAAGGTTCTGTGCACCATCTTTCAGGCTACACTGTTCTATAATCTCTGAAACTGCTAAGACTTCCTTTATCCTTACGAATAACCTTCATCTCTATGGGGATCAATTTCCCAAACTGTAGTCCTAAACTCAATTCTCTGCACTAGGTCCACGTCTCTAACTAGCTATCACTGGATGTCTCTTTCACCCCAAAATTGTCATGTCTAAAACCAAACTCATCTTTCATGCTGAAATGATTTTCATATTAGAATTTCCTATTTCTACGAACTCTCTCAGATACCAGAAACCATAGAAATATTGTGGATTCTTCTCATATCTAAACAGTAACTACAAAACAAAGCCAGATGCCACAGAGTTGATTTAACTCACAGCGACCCCATGTGTTCCAAAGTAGAATGGTGTCTCATAGAGTTTTCATGGCTATGACCTTTTGGAAAAAAGACTGCCAGGCCTTTCTTCCAAGGTGCCTCTGGGTGGGTTTGAACCACCCAACCTTTCAGTTGGCAGTCCAGAGCTTAACCACTTGAGCCAATGTTGTTGTGTGCCATTGAGTGAACTTTGACTCACAGCAACCCTATATGACAGAATTGTCCCACAGGGTTTCCTAGGCTGTAATCTTTATGGGAACAGATCACCAGGTCTTTTCTCAGATGGAGCCACTGGTGGGTTCGAACCACCAACTTCTCAGATAGCAGCCAAGCACTGAACCACTGCACCACCAGAGCTCCTTAAACAGTAACCAGGTACCATTATTTCTTACCTGGTCCACTCACATTAATCCCTTCTCATTGCTGCTATCCGAGCATAGGTAGATAACATCACCATAGGGCTTTTCTAACAGTCTCCTTCTTCTGTCTATAATGTGCATCACTGAAATTTAATATGCTTAAAGCACTAACTTGCATATGTCAGCCCTCCTCAAGGATTTCAAAGGCTCTTGACTGCCTAGAGTCCAAACTACTGGACTTAATATTCAAATGCCCTCATAATTTAAAACTCACATCCCTCTTTAAGCTCATCAACCATTATTCTTCTACACCAATACTATTAGACAAGTAAACTGATCAACTCACCACCACGTCATGCCTTTGCTCATATGATGCCTCCAATCAAATTCTTTCCACTTTTCTAAGTTCTACCCTTCAATCTAGAGCATCCTCAAATTCTACTCATTCTCCTTTGTTAGAGCCATCTCCTAACACCACTGTGGCATCCTAATCCTAATTTCCTCTAGAATTTCTTTTTTGTGTGTGCTTTAAGTGAAAGTTTACAAATCAAGTCAGTCTCTCATACAAAAACTTATACACACCTTGCCATGTACTCCTACGTGCTCTCCCCCTAATGAGACAGCAAACTCCTCCTCTCCACCCTGCATTCCCTGAGTCCATTCAACCAGCTCCTATCCCCCTCTGCCTTCTCATCTCGCCTCCAGACAGGAGTTGCCCACATAGTCTCATGTCTCTACTCGAGCCAAGAAGCTCACTCCTCACCAGTATCATTTTCTGTCTTATAGTCCAGTCCAACCCGTCTGCAGAGTTGGCTTTGGGAATGGTTCTTGTCTTGAGCTAACAAAGCGTCCGGGGACCATGACCTCTGCCTGCGGTCCCTCTAGTCTCAGTCAGACCATTTAAAAAGTCTGCTCTTTTTACGAGAATTTGGGGTCTACATCCCACTGCTCTCCTACTTCATCAGGTCTACATCCCATTGCTCTCCTGTTCCCTGTCAGGGCAGTCATCGGTGGTAGCCAGGCACCATCTAGTTCTTCTGGTCTCAGGCTGTTGTAGTCTCTGGTTTATTTGGCCCTTTTTGTCTCTTGGGCTCATCTTCACCCTATATCTTTGGTGTTCCTTCATTCTTCTTTGCTCCAGGTGAGTTGAGACCAATTGATGCCTCTTAGATGGCCACTTGCTAGCGTTAAAGACCCCAGACGCCACTCACCAAAGTGGGATGCAGAACGTTTTCTTAATATATTTTATTATGCCAACTGACCTAGATGTCCCCTGAAACCGTGTCCCTGCTACTCTGGCCTTCGAAGTATTCGGTTTATTCAGGAAACTTCTTTGCTTTTGGTTTAGTCCAGTTGTGCTGACCTTTCCTGTACTGTGTGTTGTCTTTCCCTTCACCTAAAATAGTTCTTGTCTACCATCTCATTAGCAAATACCCCTCTCCCTCCCTCCCCACCCTCATAACCATCAAAGAATATTTTCTCATGTGTTTAAATTTGTTCTTGAGTCCTTATAATAGTGGTCTCATAAAATATTTTTTCTTTTGCAACTAATTCCACTCAGCATAATGCCTTCCACCTACAGAATTTTTTAACCTCTATTTTTCCATTGGAATTTCCTATGTGCTATCTTGTATTTCTATATATTTCAATTTTATGTCTTCATTCCTATTTCCTTCATCCCTGTTCCCAGAATATACCTTTATGTCTTTTAATAGTTCAGACCTTGATAACTAAAAGTAAAGCTCAAACTACAGGATAATTTTTGAGAAAGGGATTCTTTATGAATCAAACACCACATTAAAAAAAAAAATTACCTAGAAAAGATAAAGGTATTATCTTTATCAATTTACGACAAATTTTATATAAATACTATGTGATAATGCACTGTAATCCCAGTTAGCAATTTCTCAGACTTTTCTACATAATGATAGCTTTAAAATTATTTCCAATTTAAGCTACTCTTTTTAAATAAATTCTGTTTCCTTATCTGTGACATTCTTTTGAATATTTTGTAAAATCTTCTGCATACTACAGAAGGTTCACAGAATACTGTACCTAAAATATCTTTATATGATTTATACACTTCTTTCAATTTTTTCATCCGTAAAGTAGGAAAAAATCCAAACCAAATTCACTGCCGTTGAGTCGATTTTTACTTCATAGTAACTCTGTCAGACAGTGTAGAACTTTCCCGTAGGATATCCAAGTCTCTAAATCTTAATAGAAGCAAACTATCACATCTTTCTCCTATGGAGCGGCTGGTGGGTTCAAACCACTAAACTTTCAGTTAGCAGCCAAGTGCTTAACCATTGTACCACCAGGGCTCCTCCCAAAGTAAGAATACCGAAAACCAAACCCACAGCGGTGGAGTTGGAATTCAAACTCATAGCAATCCCATAGGGTTTCCAATGCTGTAAATCTTTACAGAAGCAGATTGCCACATCTTTCCCCCCCAGAGCCCCTGGTGGTTTCGAACCCCTGACCTTTCAGTTAGCAGTTGATTGCTTTACCCACTGAGCAACTAGGGCTCCTCCACTCCTCCAAGGACTGGAAATAATCAAGTCTTTACTATTTTAAGCTAAAAGAATAGTTGTTACAAGTTCACCAATCATATAATGAAATAAAGATTAATTTTAAAAGCAGTTATTTTAATGAAGCAGTGTATCTGAAATTCTCCTTAGCTCACCACAGCTCAACAATCCAAGGTAAAACCATGGACATCTGCTATAAACACTAGGAAAATATTTCTCAGAAACATCAAGTAAAGTAATATATGCATGTTTCAACTTCAGTCCTGCTGTGTAATAATGTAAGAATTTGAACTTGGTAGCTTCTCTCCCCTAAGGATACTTTGATATACATGAGACTTTATTCAACAAGTACAACAGTGAAGACATTACCCCACGATTCTTAAGAAGCCTTAGATATTACCAAAGAAATATAATAAAATGAACTGTGACTATCATTATGGCTTCTTACCGTTAGCTATTCCTGAGAAGATTCTCTGCTGAATCACAGGACTACTGGCTGTGACAGATAGGCAGTTGTACACTGCCAGCATTTTGGTATATTTCAGAATATAATATGGAAAAGCAAACACATAACATTTAAGATCCTGGAGCTTACAACTTAGAAATGTGTAAAGGTTGTTAGCTACGAAGCAAAGACCTTAAAACTATACTGTGATCTTAAGAGGTGATAACATCCCACACTCAAGGCTCATTGATCCCAAATTATAAAGAGGAATTGAAATTTTCCAAACTACATAAAAAAAAAGACAAAAAATTTTGAGGCCAACATTAAAACTCTGCTGACTGATCTCCAGTAAACTACTTCTACTCAAAAGATGTTTTAATACACACACACACACACACACACACATTAGAACACGAAGTTTTTTAAACGAATTTAAAAGCTTCCAGAAAAGGAAAACTTCACTAATTAAAAATCAAATTCAAAAAAACAGACAAAAGTAATGGAGAACAAATAACTTCTGTGAGAGCAGGCTGAAAAAACAATTTCAAGCAAAATTAAGTAACTATTAATGTTTAATTAAAAAAAGGACATTTCTTGTTGTTAGGCACCGTTGAGTCAGTTCCAACTCATAGCAACCCTGTGTACCACAGAACGAAACACTGTCCCGTCCTGCACCATCCTCACCATCACTGTTATGCTTAAGGCCATTGCCACAGCCACTATGTCAATCTATCTTGTTAAGGGTCTTCCTCTTTTTCGCTGACCCTGTACTCTACCAAGCATGATGTGTTTCTCCAGGGACTGATCCCTCCTGACAACATGTCCAAGTATGTAAGACGTAGTCTCGCCATCCTTGCTTCTAAGGAGCATTCCGGTTGTACTTCTTCTGAGACAGATTGGTTCGTTCTTTTGGCAGTCCACAGTATAGTCAATATTCTTCGCCAACACCGCAATTCAAAGGCATCAATTGTTCTTCAGTCTTCCTTATTCATTGCCCAGCTTTCACATGCATAAGATGCAATTGAAAATACCATGGCTTAGGTAAGGCACACCTTAGTCTTCAAGGTGACATCTTTGCTTTTCAACACTTTAAAGAGGTTTCATAGCGGATTTGTCTGACGTGGTGGGTCTCTTGATTTCTTGCCCGCTGCGTCCACGGGTATGGATTGTGGATCCAAGTAAAATGAAATCCTTGACAACTTCAATCTTTTCTCCGTTTATCATGATGTTGCTTATTGGTCCAGTTGTGAGGATTCTTGTTTTCTTTATGTTGAGGTGTAACCCACACTGAAGGTCGTGATCTTTGATCTTCATCAGTAAGTGCTTCAAGTCCTCTTCATTTTCAGCAAGTAAGGCTGTATCATCTGCATAATGCAGGTTGTTAATGAGTCTTCCTCCAACGCTGATGCCCGGATCTTCTCCATACAGTTCAGATTCTCAGATTATCTGCTCAGCGCACAGACTGAACAGGTATGGTGAAAGGATACAACCATGATGCACACCTTTCCTGACTTTAAACCACGCAGTATCCCCTTGTTCTGTTGAAACAACTGCCTCTTGATCTATGTACAGATTTCTCATGAGCACAAGTAAGTGTTCTGGAATTCCCATTCTTTGCAATTTTATCCATAATTTGTTATGATCCACACAATCGGATGCCTTTGCATAGTCAATAAAACACAGGTGAACATCTTTCTATTACTGTCTGCTTTCAGCCAGGATCCATCTGACATCACCAATGATATCCCTGGTTCCACATCATCTCCTGAATCTGGCCTGATTTTCTGGCAGTTCCCTGTCAATATACTGCTGCACTTGTTTTTGAAAGATTTTCAGCAAAATTTTACTTGTGGGTGATATTAATGATGTTGTTCGATAATTTCCGCACTCAAATAGATCACCTTTCTTGGGAATAGGCATGAACATGGATCTCTTCCAGTCAGTCTTACAAATCTCCTGGCACAGACGAGTGAGCGCTTCTAGCACTGCATCTGTTTGTTGAAACATCTCAATTGGTATTCCATCAATTCCTGGAGCTTTGTTTTTTGTCAGTGCCTTTAGTGCAGCTTGGACTCCTTCCTTCAGTACCATTGGTTTCTGATCATATGCTACCTTTTGAAATACTTGAAAAGTCGACCAATTCTTTTTGGTATAATGACTCTGTGTATTCTTTCCATCTTCTTTTGATGCTTCCTGTGTCGTTTAATATCTTCCCCATAGTATCCTTCACTATTGCAACTCGAAGCTTAAATTTTTTCTTCAGTTCTTTCAGCTTGAGAAATGCCGAGAGTGTTCTTCCCTTTTGGTTTTCTATCTCCGGCTCTTTGCACATGTCATTATCATACTCTACTTTGTCTTCTCGAGCCACACTTTGAAATTTGTTCAGTTCTTTTACTTCATCATTTCTTCCTTTTGCTTTAGCTACTTGACACTCAAGAGCAAGCTTCAGAGTCTCTTCTGACATCCATTTTGGTCTTTTCTTTCTTGTCTTTTTAATGACCTTTTGCTTTCTTCATGGATGATGTCCTTCCACAACTCGTCTGGTCTTTGAGCATTACTGTTAAATGCATCAAATCTATTCTTGAGATGGTCTCTAAATTCAGGTGGGATATACTCAAGGCCGTACTTTGGCTCTCGTCAACTCGTTCTAATTTTCTTCAGTTTCAACTTGAACTTGCAAATGAACAACTGACGGTCTGTTCTGCAGTCAGCCCCTGGCCTTGTTCTGACTGATGATACAGAGCTTTTCCATTGTCTCTTTCCACAGATTAGTCGATCTGATTCCTGTGTTATTCCATCTGGCGAGGTCCAAGTGTATAGCAGCCATTTATGTTGATGAAAAAAGGTATTTGCAGTGAAGAAGTCGTTGGTCTTGCAAAATTCTATCATGCAACCTCTAGCATCGTTTCTATCACCAAAGCAATATTTTCCAACTACTGATCCTTCTTTGTTTCCAACTTTTGCATTCCAATCACCAGTAATTATCAATGCATCCTGACTGCATCATGTTCAATTTCAGACTGCAGAAGCTGGTAAAAATCTTCAATATCTTCATCTGTGGACTTAGTGATTGGTATGTATATTTGAATAACAGTCATATTAACTGGTCTTCCTTACAGGCGTATGGATATTACCCTATCATTGACAGCACTGTACTTGAGGATCGATCTTGAAATCTTCTTTTTGACAATGAATTCAATGCCATTCCTCAAGTTGTCATTCCTGGCATAGTAGATCATATGATTGTACAATTCAAAGTGACCAATACCAGTCCATTTCAGCTCACTAATGCCTAGGATATTAATGTTTACACATTCCATTTCATTTTTGATGATTTCCAATTTTCCTAGATTCATACATTCCCTGTTCTGATTATTAATGGATGTTTGTAGCTGTTTCTTCTCATTTTGAGTCATGCCACATCAGCAAATGAAGGTCCCGAAAGCTTGACTCCATCCACGTCATTAAGGTCAACTCTACTTTGAGGAGGCAGCCCCTTCCCAGTCATCTTTTCAATGCCTTCCAACCTGGGAGGCCCATCTTCTGACACTGTATCAGACAATATTTCACTGTTATTCATAAGGTTTTCACTAACTAATTCTTTTCAGAAGTAGACTGCCGGGTCCTTCTTCTTAGTCTGTCTTAGTCTGGAAGCTCAGCGGAAACCTGTCAGGCATGAGTGACCCTGTTGGTATCTGAATACCGGTGGCATAGCTTCCAGCATCACAGCAACACACAAGCTCCCATAGTAGGACACACTGACAGGAAATGGAAATTTCAAATATAACATTCAATAATAAAAAAAATTAAAAATTTTTTTCCAATAGCATCCAAAACTCACAAAATAGAGAAAATATTAACAAAATACAAAAACCAATAATTTAACACTAAAACTAAAATTCATGCTTAGAGAAAAATGAAAGAAGGCTTACATAACTGAAGAGATACACCATATTCATGGTTCATAAGACCAAATATTGTTAACATGTCAATTCTCCCAAATCGATCTACAGATTCAATATAATCCAAATATAAATCACAGCAAGTTTTTTTTTTTTTTTTTACGGAAACTGAAAAGTTGACTCTAAGATTTAAATGGAAATGCAAAAGACATAAACAGAACGATCTTGAAAAAGAATAAGGTCAAAGGACTTAAACTATTTAATTTTAAGGCTACAGAAATCATGAGTGAGGTACTGTGAAAGGACATTAACAGAAGAGATTTCAGCAGTGGACCCACATAAACATGATAAACTAATTTTTACTGGAAGTTGAAATTTCGTGAGGGAAAGATATAACATTTTAACCAAACAGCACAGGAGAGGAGAGGACTGGGTTGTCATTTGTTAAAAAGAAACCTGGACCCTTACCTCACACCATATGTAAAGATTAATGCAGAATGGATCCTAGACTTAAATGTAAAAGCTAAAACTATGAAGACTCCAAAAGAAAACAGGGAAATTCTTTGCAACCTTGGAGCAGGCCAAGATGGCTCAGATAAGAAAAACATAAACCATAAATGGGAAAAAAAAGTTAAATTGGACTCCATCAAAATTAAACTTCTGCTCTATAAATGAAACCATCAAAAACAGAAAAAGCCATAAATTGTGAGAAAATATTCACAATACATATATCTGACAAGGAATTGTATCCAAAATAAAGAACTCTTAGAACTCCATACTTATACACACAACAACACAATACAAAATGGGTAAAAGATATCAACAAACATTTCACAAAAAATACAAACAGCCAGTAAGCATATGAAAAAAATAAAACTCCCCATCCTTAGCCAGTAGGGAAACACAAATTATCACAAGATAACCACCACACATCCATCAGAATGGCTATAATTGAAAAGTCTCACCATAATGATATACAGGAAGCCCTAAAAGACAAGCTACCTGTAAACAATATTTAAGCTACCATTAGTGCTCAATCTAGATCCTCTCCTGTAAATATGAATAAAAATCCATTGCTGTCAAGTCGATTCCAACTCATAGTGACCCTATAGCACAGAGCAGAACTGCCCTATAGGGTTTCCAAGGAGCGGCCGGTGGATTTGAACAGCCGACCTTCTGGTTAGCAGCCAAATGCTTAACTGCTGTACCGCTAAATATGTATAAACAAATGAAAACCACCAATTTCTGAGAAAAACCAACAGCACAAATTAGGCAATCAAACCTTGTAAAAACAAAAACTAATACACAGTGAAACAGAAAAAGAAAGAAAAAATAACATTTTAAAACAAGCGAAATTAGAGATGCAAACACTTCTATTACCCAGCTGTTAAGAAACAGAAGCCCTAGGTCTGGGAATATAGGGGGAATAGGAGGTGACTACTAAAGGGGAAGGGGTTTCTTTTGGGGTGACGAATATGTTCAAAAATCAGTTGTGAGGACTGGACAACTCTGTGAATATAATAAAAACCAGTGAATTATATACTTTAAATGAGTGAAATGAATATGGTATGTAAACTGTGTCTCAATAAGGATGTTACCAAAAAAAGAGATAAAGACAAAAGAAAAGGAGAAATAAAGGTGAACTATGGGTTCTGGCTTATTTATAGGAATAAGGGGAGGGGTAATGATTAATGTGAAAGGTTGATTTTAAAGGTTAAGTTCAGGACCACACTGCAAATATCTGCCTGCCCTATGTGCTTCTCACTAACTACACCTGGGTCTTCTCCACTACTTCCCAAGATTGTAATCTTCCTCACATTTCTAATAGATATGCCCTCACAGAATCTCCAAGAGAAGCAGCAATACCATCACAGTCAATTGTCAAATGAAGCAAGTACTGATTCAGATTTATTAGCTGTTTTATCCCACTCCGCCACACTACTACTATAGAATAAGCCAATCTCTGTAGTATAGAGGATTGTTTGTAGACTTTTTGGAGGAGGATCAGGGCTCAAGGTATCTGTCCTGGGGTGGGGAAGTAAATTGACTTTTCAACATTACATTTCCATTTTTTAAGTTTATGCTGTTCGATGCATTGCCTTGCAAAAGCTCATCGATGTTGCTGATTTTACCCCTATCCCCTTGCCATTTCAGGAATTCTTGTCTTATGAAAATATTTCTGTAAGGTGCTACCTTCTTTCATGATGCTAAGACAAACTGATCACCTCAGGAAGATGACTACAGTCTGAAATCCAGCTCACATATTTTTTTACAGAAATTCTTATCCCCTTTGAATAAAAAAAAGGAACAGCAAAGAAGACCACAGTTACCAGAAGAAAGAAAATAATAAAGGTCAGAGCTGAAATAAATGAAAGAGAAAGCAGAAAGAATCAGCAAGACTAGAAGTTGGTTCTTTGAGAGGATCAAAAAAATTGGCCAAACTGACAAAGGAAAAAAATGAGAAGACGCAAATAACCAAAATAAGAAATGACATGGGTGACATTACAACAGAATGAACTCAGGTAAAGAGGATCATGACAATATTATGAAAAACTGTACTCCCCAAAATTTGAAAACCTAGAAGAAGTGGACAAATTTCTGGAAATATACTACCTAATGAAACTAACACAAATAGAGGTAGAAAATTTGAACAGACCCATAAAAAAAAGAAATTGAAGATGTCATTAAAAAAAACTCGCAACAACAAAAAAATGCTCCAGCCCAGACTGCTTCACTGGAGAATTCTACCAAACATGCAGAAAAGAGCTGAGACCATTCCAGAACATAGAAAAGGAAGGAATACTCCCTAATTCATTCTATACAGCCAGCATAACCCTGATTCCACAGCTAGGCAAAGATGCCACCAAAAAAAAAAAAAAATTATAAACCAACATCCCCCATGAACATATACACACAAATTCTCAACAAAATCCAAGCCAACAGAATTCAACAGTATATCCAAAAAAATAATACATCATGATCAAGTGGAATTCATACCACGGATGCATGGATGGTTCACCATTATAAAATCACTTGACATAGTTCATCACATAAATAAAACAAAGGAAAAGAATCACATGATCTTCTTGATCAATGCAGAACAGGCATCTGATAAAATCCAACACGCTTTCCTGATAAAAAGTCTAAGCACAGTAGGAATAAAAGGGAAATTCCTCAACTAATTCAGGGATATATGCAAAACCAACAGCCAACATTATTCTCAACAGAGAAAGATTAAGAGCACTCCTCTCGAGAATGGAAACGAGACAACAATGCTCTTTATCATCAATCTTATTAATATTGTACTGGAAGTCCTAGCTAAATCAATAAGGCAAGAAAGGGAAATAAAGGCTATCCAAGTTAGAAACGAAGAAGTAAAGCTATATTCACACAGGACTTGATTCTATGCATAGAAAATACCAGAGACTTCACAGGGAAGTTACTGGAACTAAAAGAAATATTCAGCATAGTGTCAGGGTACAAGATCAACACACAAAAATCAGCTGGGTTCCTCCACACTAATAAGATGAACTCCAAAAAAGGAAATCAAGAAAACAACACCATTTACAATAGCCCCCAGAAGGATAAAATACCTAGGAATAAATCTAGCCAGAGATGTAAAAGACATACAAGGAAAACTATAAAACACTAATGTAAGAAACCAACAGACCTACATAAATGGAAAAACATTCTATGAGCTTGCATTGGAAGGGTTAAGATTGTGAAAATGTCAATACTACCAAAAGCGATCTATAGATACAGTGCAATCCTGATCCAAATCCCAACAGCATTCTTTAATGATATGGAAAAACTAATCTTCAACTTTATACAAAAAGCAAAGAGGCCCTGAAAAGATAGAGCAATATCGAAGAAGAACAACAAAGCCCGAGGCCTCACATTTCCCGATCTCAAAACTTAAGAAGCCACAGTAACCAAACAGCCTGGTACTAGTTCAATGACAGACACACAGAACAACGGAAATGAATTGAGAACCCAGAAGTAAATACAACCATCCATGAGCACCTGATGCTCGACAAAGGGTTGAAATTCATTGAATGGGGAAGAAACAGTATGACAAATGATGCTGACAAAACTAGTTATACATTTACAGAAAAATAAACAGGATCCATGCACAAAAACTAACTCAAAATGGATCAAAGACCTAAATGTAAAAAGCTACGACTATAAAACTCTTGGAAAATAACACAGGGACAAAACTGCAGGACCGAATTTTTGGCATAAATAGCAAATCAAACACAACTAAAAATGCATGAACAACAGAAGATAAATTAGATAAACGGAACCTCCTAAAAATTAAATACCTATGTTCACCAAAAGACTTTACCAAAAGAGTAAAAACTACACACTGGGGAGAAATCTTTGGCAACGAATGACATACTAACAAGGGTCTAATCTCTAATCTCTAAAATACATAGAAAATATCAACTGAAAAACTAGATAACTGAGAGCTCCTAAAAATCAAACACTTATGCTCATCCAAAGACTTCACCAAAAGAGTAAAAAGATTATCTACATACTGGGAAAAAGTTTTTAGCTATGACATTTCCGATCAGCACCTGATCTCTAAAATCCACATGATACTGCACAAAGTCAACTACAAAAAGACAAATAACCCAATTAAAAAATGGGCAAAAGATATGAACACACTTCACTAAAGAAGACATGCAGGTAGCTAACAGATACATGGGGAAATACTCACTATCATTAGCCATTAGAGAAATGCAAATCAAAACTACAATGAGATTTCATCTTGCTCCAACAAGGCTGGCCTTAATCCAGACAACACAAAATAATAAATGTTGGAGAGGCTGTGGAAAGACTCAAACACTTATACACTGCTGGTGGGAATGTAAAATGGTACAACCACTTTGGAAATCGATTTGGCACTTCCTTAAAAAGCTAGAAATAGAACTACCACATGATCCAGCAATCCCACTCCTTGGAATATATCCTAGAGAAATAAGAGCCTTTACACGAACAGACGCACACCCATGTTCACTGCAGCACTGTTTAAAATAGCAAAATGATGAAAGCAACCAAGGTGCCCGTCAACTGATGAATGGATAAATAAATTACGCTATATTTACACAATGGCATACTACGCAACGACAAAGAACAGTAATGAACCTGTGAAACATTTCATAACATGAGGAATCTGGAAGGCATTACGCTGAGTGAAATTAGTCAGTTGCAAAAGGACAAATAGTGTATAAGGCCACTGTTATAAGAACTCGAGAAATTGTTTAAACAGAGAAGAAAATATTCTTTGATGGTTACAAGAAGAGGGACGAGGGAGGGTGGGAGAGGGGTTTTCACTAATTAGGTAGTAGACAAGAATTATTTTAGGCGAAGGGAAAGACAACACACAATACAGGAGAGGTCAGCACAACTGGACTAAACCAAAACCAAAGACGTTTCCTGAATAAACTGAATGCTTCGAAGGCCAGCGTAGCAGGGGCAGGGGTTTGGGGCCATGGTTTCAGGGGTCATCCAGGTCAACAGGCATAATAAAATATATTAAGAAAACGTTCTGCATCCCAGTTTGGTGAGTCGCATCTGGGGTCTTAAATGCTAGCAAGCAGCCATCTAAGATGCATCAATTGGTCTCGACCCACCTGGAGCAAAGGAGAATGAAGAACACCAAAGACATAAGGTAAAGATGAGCCCAAGAGACAGAAAGGGCCACATAAACCAGAGACTACATCAGCCTTAGGCCAGAAGAACTAGATGGTGCCTGGCTACCACCGATGACTGCCCTGACAGGGAATACAATGGAGAATCCTGATGGAGCAGGAAAGCAGTGGGATGTGGACCCCAAATTCTCGTAAAAAGTGCAGACTTAATGGTCTGACTGAGACTAGAGGGACTATATGCAGAGGTCATGGTCCCTAGACTCTTTGTTAGCCCAAGACAGGAACCATTGCCAAAGCCAACTCTTCAGACAGGGACTGGACTGGACAATGGATTGGAGAGGGATGCTGGTGAGGAGTGAGCTTCTTGGATCAGGTGGACACTTGAGATTATGTTGGCATCTCCTGCCTGGAGGGGAGATGAGAGGCTAGAGGGGTTTAGAAGCTGGCGAAATGGACATGAAAAAGAGAGAGTGAAAGGAGGGAGTGGGTTCTCTCATTACAGGGAGAGCAATTGGGAGTATGCAGCAAGATGTATATAAGTTTTTGTGTGAGAGACTGACTTGATTTGTAAACTTTCACTTAAAGCACAATAAAAATTTTAAAAATATATATCAACTTAACAACAAAAAGTCAAACAATACAATCAAAAAAATTGGTAAAGGACATGACAGACACTTCACCGAAGAGGACATTCAAGTGGCCAACAAATACATGAAAAGATGCCCGTGATCATTAGACATTACCCAAAAAAAAAAAAAAAAACTGTTGCCATCAAGTCGATTCCAACTCATAGTGATCCTACAGTCATTAGAGAGATGAAATCAGAAGTACAATGAGATCCCATCTCACCTCTGTAAAAATGGCAATGACTAACAGAAAACTACAAATGCTGGCACGATTATGGGGAGATTGGAACTCACTGATGGTTGGACTATAAAGTGGTACAACCACTATGGAAAATGGTAGGGCACTTCCTCAAAAAGTTTGAAACAGAAATACCTTATGATCCAGTGCGGCCCTGGTGGCTTACTGGTTAAGAGCTCAGCTGCTAACCAAAAGGTTGGCAGTTCGAATCCACCAGCCACTCCTTGAAAACCCTATGAGGCAGCTCTACTCTGTCCTACAAGGTCGCTATGAGTCCGAATCAATTCAACAGTAACAGGTCTGGTCTGGGTCTATGATCCAACAATCCCACTCCTAGGTATATATCCAAGAGATATAAGCGCAGTGACATGAACAGATATATGCACACCTATGTTTACTGCATTATTCACAACTGCAAAAAGATGGAAGCAACCTAAATGCCTATCAACAGACGAATGGCTAAACAAATTGTGGTACACATAATGGAATACTACACAACTACAAAGAATAATGAGGAGTCCATGAAACATAACATGGATGAATCCGTAGGACATTATACTGAGTGAAATAAGTCAATCACAAAAGGACAAATATTGCATGATCCCACTATTATAAAAAGTTAAGAATAGACATACACACAGGGATGGGAGGGGGAATCACTTTCTAGACAGTAGACACTTGTTATCTTCAGTGATGGGAAAGGCAATACCAAACATGTGTTAAGTCTGTACAACATGACCAAGGTAAATGAAGACACTAAGTAGTACACGAGAAAAAGGGATAACTTCAGTAAATGTTATAGCATACAATTTTGGAACACCAGTAATAACAATGAAAAAAATACATATGTGGTTACATAGTATGATCATTAAGGTTGTGTGTCAAACTGGCTGGGCCATGATTCTCAGTCCTTTGGTAATTATGATGCAGTTTGGCAGTCATATGATGATGGGATGATGTAATCACTCCCACGATGAGATTTGATATAATGCGATCACCTCCATGATGGGATCGACTGTGAGTACCCAGTCAGCTGAAAAGGAGTTTTCTTGAGGTTGTGGCCTGCACTGAAAATAAGTGGACTTTCTAGCAGGGCTCGTGGGCTTTTGCTTGCTCTGGATCCTGCAGCTGGCTCCTATGCACGTGACCTCTGGTTCTTGGGACTTGACCTAGCAGCTTACCTGCCATTTTGCCTGCCGATCTTGGACTCATCAGTCTTCACAGCCCTGTGAGCAGAAGCCCTGCTGTCCGACTCACTGATCTTGAGTTCGCCAGCACCTCTGATTAAGTGAATCAGGAGAAGCCTCCAGCCTGACTCATGGACTTGGGACATTCCAGCTTCCACAACCTTGTGAACCATTTCCTTGATATAAATGTCTCTCTATATATACTTATCGACTCGACGGCAGTGGGTTTTAGTGGGGTTTTTTTTTTATATACTTAGACACTTCACTGATTTTCTTTCTCTAGAAAACCCAGCCTAAGACCTTTGGTACCAAGAGTGGTTCTAAAGAAGCAAAACTGTAAGGACAAGTTTTCTAAATTGGTTCTCAAATCTGGTTAGTCTTAAAGATGTTGATGATTCTGCTTCCAGTAGTAAAGGGGGCACTGCTAATCCATAGCATGAGGTGGAAATAGAAATACACAAAACATCACCAACAACACATCAGGTATTGGTCAAAGTCGAAGCTCTGGGTTATCGCATGTTTGATACTTTTCTACAATTTTGTCATAATGTGAAGCATATGGAAGCTGGTTTGTCCTACGTCCAATAGACAAAGTGGTGAAAGAAAGAGATGAGCTCAGGGCTTCAGGGTCAGAGCTCAAGTGCCACATAAATGGCCTCAGAATTTCCACTTGTGCCTTGAAAGAAAGCCTTATTTCTTACAGTAACAGCTGATGTTGCTGAAAACCAAACCAAATCAAACCCAGAGTTTTATCATAATAGTGGCTGAATTACAATGCCAATTCAATTCTCAACCTCGAGTCATGTCTGAAGTTAAAGTGACAGCAATGACTGGGAAGAAATGGGATGCTAAAACTTGGGATGGGGACACATGGGCAGATATTCAGGAAGCTGCGGACACTGAGCTCCTAAATTCCATTGAATCACTTCAGCCAACAGAACCAGCACTCTCACCCCATCTGAAGACATTACTCCACTTTTGTCTGCTAAGCTACCCTCCCCAGTAAAGCCATTTGCCCCTCCACCCCCATCTGATGAAATTAACCCAGCTGGGTCTAAGGAGCCTTTGTCTGAGTCATTGCCTTGGCAGATGCCTTTCAAGACATTGCTGAATGCTCTTGGAAAACATCCCTACCATCCATTTTTGCTTCTACACCTGTAACTAGACTTAAGTCCCAGTAAGCCCCAAAAGGCGAAGTACAAAGTGTGACTCAGGACAAAGTACACCACACTCCAAAAGAACTGCTTGACTTTTTTAATATGTACAAACAGAAACCTGGGGAATACGTGTCAGAATGGCTATTAAGAGTGTGGGATAATGGCGCGAGGAACATAAAGACGGATCGGTTTGAGTTTATTGATATGGGCCCACTAAGCACAGATTCTTCATTCAATGTTTCAGCTCAAGAAATTAGAAAAGGATCTAATAGTTTATTTGGTTGAGTCACTGAAGCATGGATTATGTGGTGGCCTACACAAATCAAGTTGAAGTATGAGATCTGCCTTAGTATACTGCAGAAGGTATTCAAAGGCTGAGGGAAATTGGCATGCTAGAGTGGATTTATCAGGTCAGACCTACACACGGAGTGTCCAGAGGGCACACCTTCTACTATGACAGTAAGGAACAAATTTTGTTAAGGGAGCCCCAACATCCCTGAAGACGGCTGTGATTGCTATTTTACATAAGATAGGTTTGACAGTGGGAACTGCCCTAACTGAATTAAGACACCTAACTACAGTGGGGCTCATTGGACCTTGTGGTAATAGGGGCCAAGTGGCAGCACTCAATCAACAAAGACAAGGTGGGCATGGTTACTCTAATGGACACCAGAGTCAAAGCAGTAATCAGAGCAGCCTGACTTCTATGGATTCATGGAATTGACTACTTAGTTATAGTGTCCCTAGGAGTGAAATAGATAGGAAATCTACTAAATATTTACTTGATCTGTACAAGCAGAAGAATTCTAGGTCAAATAAACAGCAGTCTAACTCTAATCTCCAGAAAAGAGTCACAGCCCAGCAATCCCCGGACTTGAGTGAATTTACCAACCCACAACTCCTTGAATGAAGGGGAGGCCAGGACCCCTTGGGGAAGGACTCTACCACGTTACCAAAAACTTGTACTGTTAATCTTTCTCCCAGCATTCCCCAAAGGGATCTACAGCCTTTTACTGGAGTGACTATTCACTGGGGAAAGGGAAATAATCAGACTTTTCAGGAATTACTTAGTACTGGCTCTGAACTGGAAACCCTAGTGGTGTAGTGGTTAAGTGCTATGGCTGTTAACCAAGAGGTAAGCAGTTTGAATCCACCAGGAGCTCCTTGGAAACTCTATGGGGCAGTTCCACTCTGTCCTATAGAGTCACTATGAGTCGGAATCGACTCAACAACAGTCGGTTTGGTTTTGGGGTTTAGCTTGGAACTGACACTAATTCCAGAAGACCGAAAACGTCACTGTGACCCACCAATCAGAGATAGGGCATATGGAGGTCAGGTTATTAATGGGGTCTTAGCTCATGTCCATCTCACAGCAGGTCCAGTGGATCCCCAAATCATCCTGTAGTGATTTCCCCAGTGCCAGAATGCATAATTGGAATAGATATACTCAGCAACTGGCAGAACCCCCGTATTGGATCCCTGACAAGTAGAGTATATAAGGGCTATTACAGTAGGAAAAGCCAAGTGGAAGCCATCAGAATTGCCCCTAGCTAGGAAAATAGTAAACCAAAAGCAATACCACATTCTTGTAGCAACTGCAGAGATTACTGCCACCATCAAGGACTTGAAGGATGCAGGGGTGGTGATTGCCACCACATTCCCCATTCAACTTACCTACTTAGCCTATGCAAAACACAGATGGAGAATAATAGTGGATTATCGAAAACTTGACCAAGTGGTGACTCCAAGTGCAGCTGTTGTTTCAGGTGTGGTTTCACTGCCTGACCAAATTAATACATCTCATCGTACCTGGCATGCAGTTATTGATCTGGCTAATGCCTTTTTTTCCATGCCTGTTTCAAAGGACCACCAAAAGCAGTTTGCCTTCAGATGACAAGGCCACCTTCACTATCCCAGTTCAGAGGTATATCAACTCTCCAGCCCTATGTCATAATTTAGTCTGCAGGGAACCTGATCATCTTTCTCTTTCACAAGATGTCACACCATTCCATTATATTGATGACAATATGCTGATTGAACCTAGTAAGGAAGAAGTGTCAATGACTCTGGACTTATTGGTAAAACATTTGCTTTCAAGGGGGTGGGAAATTAATCCAACAAAAATTCAAACACATTCCACCTTAGTGAAATTTCTAGGGGTCCAGTGGTATTGGACACGTCAAGGTATTCCTTCTAAAATGAGGATGAGTAAGTTATTGCCTCTGCTCTCCTGCCCCCTCCCCGCACCCCACGTCTCTGGCAACTAAAAAGGAGGCACAACGCCTAGTGGGCCTCTTTGAATTTTGGAGGCAACATATTCCTCATTTGGGTGTGCTACTCCAGCCTATTTATCAAGTCACTTGAAAAGATGCTGGTTTTGAATGGGGCCGAGAACAAGAAAAGGCTCTACAACAGGTTCAGGTAGTCATGTAAGCCGCTCGGCCCCTTGGGTCATACAATCTGGCTGATCCAATGGTGCATGAACTGTCGGGGGCAGTCAGAGATGCTGTCTGGGGTCTTTGACAGGCTCCTATTGGTGAATCACAGTGCACACCCTTAGAATTTTGGAGCAAAGCCCTGCCATCCTCTGCAGGTTACTACTCTCCTTTTGAGAAACAGCTCTTCGCTTGTAACCAGGCCTTAGTAGAGACTGAACACTTAACCATGGGACACCAAGTCACTATGCAGCTTGAGTTGCCCATCATGAACTGGGTGTTGTCTGTCCCACAGAGCCATAAAGTTGGACACACACAGCGGCACTCCATCATTAAATGGAAGCGGTATATATGAGACCCGGCCCAAGCATGACTTGAAGCCACAAGTTGCACGAGGAAGTGGCTCAAATGCCCATGGTCTCCACTCCTGTCACATTACTTTCCATCTCCCAGTCTGCACCTATGGCCTCATGGGCAGTTCCTTATGATTAGCTGGTTGAGGAAAAGAAAACTTGTGCTTGGTTTATAGATGGTTCTGTGCAATATGCAGGGACCACTCAAAAGTGGACAGCAGCAGCACTACAGTCCCTTTCTGGGACCTCCCTGAAAGACAGTGGTGAAAGGAAATCCTCCCAATGGGCAGGACTTCAAGCACTGCACCTGGCTGTTCACTTTGCTTGGAAAGAGAAATAGCCAAGTGTGTGACTGTATACTGATTTATGGACTGTGGCCAATGGTCTGGCTCGATGGTCAGGGAGTTGGAAGAAACCTCATCGGACAAATAGAAACAAGGAGTTAGTGGGAAGAGGTATGTAGAAGACCTCTCCAAATGGGCCAAAGAAGTGAAGATATTTGTGTCTCATGTGAATGGTCACCAAAGAGTGACCTCAGCAGAGGAGGATTTTAACAATCAAGTAGATAGGACAATGCATTCTGTGGAAACCAGTCATCCTCTTTCCTCAGCCACTCCCGTCATTGCCCAGAGGGTTCATGAATGAAGTGGCGATGGTACCAGGGATGGAGGTTATACACGGGCTCTGCAGTATGGACTTCCACTCACCAAGGCTGACTTGGCTACAGCCACTGCTGAGTACCCCATCTACCAGCAGCAGAAACCAAAAGTGAATTCCCAGCACAGCTCCATTCCTGGAGGTGATCAGACAGCAACCTGGCGGCAAGCTGATTACAGTGGACGGCTTCCAACACAGAAAAGGGCAGCATTTTGTTCTTCATGGAAGAGACACTTACTCTGGATATGGATTTGCCTTCCCTGCACACAATGCTTCTGCCAAAACTTCCATCCATGGATCTACAGAATTCCTTAACCACCGTCCATAGTATCCTACACAGGATCGCATCAGATCACAGCAAGTGAAGTGTGGCAATGGGCCCATGGTCGTGGAATTCACTGGTCTTACCATGTTCCCCATCATCCTGAAGCAACTGGCTTGATGGAACGATGGACTGGCTTTCTAAACACACAATTACGACACCAGCTACATGGCAATACAACGCAGGGTTGGGACAGTTTTCTCCAGGAAGCTGTATATGCTCTAAACCAGTGTCCAATATACGATGCTATTTCTCCCACAGCCAGGATTCATGGGCTCAGGAATCAAGTGCTGGATTATGGGAGTGGCATTACTCACTATTACCCCTTGTGACTCACTCTCAAAATTTCTGCATCCTGTCCCTGTAACCTTATGCTCTACAGGTCTAGAGGTCTTAGTTCCAAATGGGGGAATGTTCCCACTTGGCGACATATCACTGACTCCACTGAGCTGGAAGTTAAGAATGCCACCTGGCCACTTTGAACTCCTTATGCCTCTGGATCAACAGGCAAAGAAAGGAGTTACCATACTGCCTGCTGTGATTGGTCCTGATTACCAAGAGGAAATTAGATTGCTATTACACAAAGGAGGTAAACAAGAGTATGTCTGGAATTCAGGAGATTCCATAGGGCATCTCTTAGTGCTACCGTGCCCTGTGATTAAAGTCAACGGAAAATTGTAGTCGTTGTTGTTAGGTACCATCGAGTGAATGAAAACACTGCCCAGTCCTGAGCCATTCTTAGAATCGTTGTTATGCTTGAGCTCATTGCTGCAGCCACTGTGTCAATCCACCTCATTGAGGGTCTTCTTCTTTTCCACTGACCCCGTAGTCTGCCAAGCATGATATCCTTCTCCAGGGACTCATCCCTCCTGACAACATGTCCAAAGTATGTAAGACACAGTCTCCCCATCCTTGCCTCTAAGGAGCACTCTGGCTGTACTTCTTCTAAGACAGATTTGTTCATTCTTTTGGCAGTCCATGGTATATTCAATATTCTTCACCAACACCACAATTCGAAGGCGTCAATTCTTCTTCGGTCTTCCTTATTCATTGTCCAGCTTTCACATGCATATGATGTGATTGAAAATACCATGACTTGGGTGAGGCACACCTCAGTCTTCAAGGTGACATCTTTGCTCTTCAACACTTTGAAGAGGTCCCCTGCAGCAAATTTCCCCAGTGCAAAACATCTTTTGATTTTTTGACTGCTGCTTCCATGGCTGTTGATTGTGGATCCAAGTAAAATGAAATCCTTGACAATTTCAATCTTTTCTCCGTTTATCATGATGTTGCTCATTGGTCCGGTTGTGAGGATTTTTATTTTCTTTATGTTGAGGTGCAATCCATACTGAAGGCTGTGGTCTTTGATCTTCATTAGTAAGTGCTTTAAGTCCTCTTCACTTTCAGCAAGCAAGGTTGTGTCATCTGCATAATGCAGGTTGTTAATGAGTCTTCCTCCAATCCTGATGCCCCGTTCTTCTTCATATAGTCCACCTTCTTGGATTATTTGCTCAGCCTACAGATTGAAAGGGTATGGTGAAAGAATACAACCCTGACACATACCTTTCCTGACTTTAAACCAATCGGTATCCCTTTGTTCTGTCCGAACAACCACCTCTTGATCTATGTAAAGGTTCCTCATGAGCACAATTAAGTGTTCTGGAATTCCCATTCTTTGCAATGTTATCCATAATTTGTTATGATCCACACAGTCAAATGCCTTTGCATAGTCAATGAAACACAGGTAAACATCCTTCTGGTATTCTCTGCTTTCAGCCAGGATCCATCTGACATCAGCAATGATATCCCTGGTTCCAAATCTCTTCTGAAACCAGCCTGAATTTCTGGCAGTTTCCTGTCAATATACTGCTACAGCCATTTTTGAATGATCTTCAGCAAAATGTTGTTTCAGTGTGGTATCAATGATATTGTTCTATAATTTCCACATTTGGTTGGATCATCTTTCTTGGGAATAGGCATAAATACGGATCTCTTCCAGTCAGATGGCCAGAGAGCTGTCTTCCATATTTCTTGGCATAGACGAGTGAGCACCTCCAGCGATGCATCTGTTTGTTGAAACATCTCAATTGATATTCCATCGATTCCTGGAGCCTTGTTTTTCACCAATGCCTTCAGAGAAGTTTGGGCTTCTTCCTTCAGTACCATCAGTTCCTGATCATATGCCACCTCTTGAAATGGTTAATATTGACTAATTCTTTTTGGTATAATGACTCTGTGTATTCCTTCCATCTTCTTTTGATGCTTCCTGCGTCGTTCAATATCTTCCCCATGGAACCCTTCACTATTGCAACTAGAGGCTTGAATTTTTTCTTCAGTTCTTCCAGTTTGAGAAACGCCAAGCGTGTTCTTCCCTTTTGGTTTTCTATCTCCAGCTCTTTGCACATGTCATATTACTTTACTTTGTCTTCTCGAGAGGCCCTTTGAAATCTTCTGTCCAGTTCTTTTACTTCATCAATTCTTCCTTTTGCTTTAGCTGCTCGGTGTTCAAAAGTTTCAAAGTCTCCTCTGACATCCATCTTGGTCTTTTCTTTCTTTCCTGTCTTTTCAATGACCTCTTGCTTTCTTCATGGATGATGTCCTTGATTTCATTCCACAACTGGTCTGGTCTTCAGTCACTAGTGTTCAATGCATCAAATCTATTCTTCAGATAGTCTCTAAATTCAGGCGGGATATACTCAAGGTCATATTTTGGCTCTCATGGACTTGTTCTGATTTTCTTCAGTTTCAGCTTGAACTTGCATATGAGCAATTGATGGTCTGTTCCACAGTCGGCCCCTGGCCTTGTTCTGACTGATGATATTGAGCTTTTCCGTCGTCTCTTTCCACATATGTAGTCAATTCGATTTCTTTGTGTTCCATCTGGCGAGGTGCATGTCTATAGTCGCCATTTATGTTGGTCAAAGAAGATATCTGTAATGAAGAAGTCGTTGGTCTTGCAAAATTCTATCATTTGATCTCCAGTACTATGTCTATCACCAAGGCCATATTTTCTTCTTTGTTTCCAACTTTCGCATTCCAACCGCCAGTAATTATCAATACATCTCGATTGCATGTTCAATCAATTTCAGACTGCAGCAGCTGATAAAAATCTTCTATTTCTTCATCTTTGGCCCTAGCGGTTGGTGCGTAAATTTGAATAACAGTCGTATTAACTGGTCTTCCTTGTAGGCATATGGATATTATCGTATCACTAACAGGAAAACTATAGCAACCCAATTCCAACATGACTACTAATGGCCCAGCTCCTTCAGGAATGAAGGTTTGGGTAACCCCACCAGGCAAAGAACCACAACTACCTGAGGAAAAAGGGAATACGGAATGGGTGGTGGAAGAACGTAGTTATAAATACCAGTTATGGCCACATGACCAGTGAGAGACAAGGAATGTAATTGTTATGAGTATTTCTGCCTTGTATGTATGCATCAAATATTTTGTTTTCTTCACTTATAAAATATCAGATTCAACAGGGCCAGTGCATATTTCAACTTACAGGGGTCACAATTAACCAAAATTGACTCAACTGCAACGGGTTTTTTTGGTTTTAGTGCCTATTTGGTTGTATGTGTGTTTGTTGTACCATGTTAGGTGCAAGTATGACTTTATAATTGTCTTTATTCAGAGATTACATATGGTTTACGTATGGCACACAAAAGAGAGGAAGATACAAATTGCAAAAATATTTTGTTAAAGATGTTATATACAATTAGAAATTCCATTTTTAGTTGTCTGGCAATGTTATTGCTGTTGTTGGTTGCCGTCGAGTCGATTCCAACTGGGAATCCCTTCTAATAACATACCAGTCAACTGTTCAAAATTTGCATCACAACTGAAAATTGTGAATACTTTTACATTTAATACTGATTAGAAGCCCTTGGCTACTACAGCAAATAAAGCATTTCTATTGGTAATAACGGAGATTGAAAAATACTAACAAATGAAAGCATGCTCACAACCTTCAGGTCATTAAATGACTATAAACCAAAAACCAAACCCTCTGCCATCGAGTCAATTCCGACTCAAAGCGACCCTATAGGACAGAGTAGAACTGCCGCATATCGTTTCCAAGGAGCGCCTGGTGGATTCAAACTGCCGTAGCTCTTAACCACTATGCTACCAGGGTTTCCAAATGACTATATATGTATGTATGTACACACACACACACACACACACACACACGTATGTATACACATTTAAGCTAATTAGTATTCTTCTTTGTGGGAAATCAAAATAACGCTGCATATTACCTTATTCTATCTACAAAATAATTAACTTTCAAAGGAAAAATATCTTGATACTACAGATAGGAATATTAAAAAAGAAAAGATGGAATTAGAACCCAAGTTTCCTGATTTCTGATACTTCAATGTTTCTTTTAATAGTATTTTTTTAGGCAGGAAATTCTACTATTAAAGAGCAAGTGGGATGTTGTCACATTTGAAAATTTGGTATTTAATATATATATATATATATATATTTTTTTAAATGGAGCCCTGGTGGCACAGTGGTTAAGAGCTTGGTTGCTAACCAAAAAAGCTGGCAGTTCAAATCCACCAGCTGATCCTTGGAAACCCAGTGGGGCAGTTCTACTCTCTCCTATAGGGTCACTATGAGTTGGAATGGCAATGGTTTTGGTTTTTGGTTTTTTATATTATTTAATATAATGTAATCATTAATCATCCATTATCCAAAAATTGAAGTAATCTACTATTTTACCTACCCCAACAATCCGCTTCATTGCATCCAATTTAGCAGAATCTTTGCTGCTTTCCAACATTTGCTTTAGATCTTCATTTCTATTATGAGAGGAAAAAAAAAAATTCTGTATGTAGATTTTTACATTAGACAGCTGTTGTTAAAATATACAGTTTTCATAAGAATTAGAAATAATATGATGGACAATATTAATTAACTGCATTCTTATTTTTAATTATTTATTTCTCATCTAACCCTGCAAAATAATATCAAAGTGCTACATAGTCATCAAGCCCTCAAACAGAAAATATATATATAAAACTGCCCCTGAGTTCTGAGAAAAATATCAAAGCACATGTGTACAAATTCTCTCATTTCTTTAGAATAACCATGAGAAAAAATAAATAAGAAAAGTCCCAGAATCAGGACTAAAAAACTTCCATATGCCACAGACTTAAGACATTTCTTCAGAATATGTCAAGAAAGAGCCCTGATTAAAGGTAGGTGTTACTCACACCATCCTTTTTATCTCCCTACTTCTCCAATAAGAAAAGAACATAAACATGAAGGGAAAATCCCACTAGCATTCCCTAATGTAGACAATTAAGGAAAGGCAATTTCAACACCTAAACAAGAGGATGAGCTAATGAACCAAGGCAGTAGTGACAGGATGAAAACACAGGACAGATTCAGAAACTACTCAGAAGTTGAAATTGATGGGATGTAGTGACTGAATGTGAGGATGAGACAGGGGCATTCAATAACGATGCCCCAATTCCCAGCTGGGAAGACCCAGTAGATGATGACGCTACTCGGTGATAAAAAGGAAGGAGGAGGTGTACACAGCAGTGGGAAGTCATGAACCGCAGGTCCTCTAACTAGGGATGCTGGTCAAGCAATGCCTTGGGAAAATTAATGTGGCAGCAATATACAAAAACTACAAAAGGGAAAAATACCAGAGAGAAAAAGACTGGGTGACTAGTATAATAATCCAGGAACAAGTAATAAAAACCTGCATAAAGTGGTACAGAAAAAAGAAAAGGGGATGATCAGATTTCCACACAGAAATGATAGGGCTTGTAGATATGTGGGTTACAAGAGGAATAAAAGAGAACTCCCATGTGACAGCATGGGAGAAGGTAGTACCCATAATAACACACGATATGCAATTCACTATTTTTGGAAACTGGCAAAAAAAATATAAATCAATAAATAAAAATTATTTAAAGATAGCATATCCATTATAGCAAGACAAGGAGAAAATAAAACCCAGCCCCCAATGTAGGTGAACATAACCAAAAAAACCAAACCCAGTGCCGTCAGATGAGTATAGCCATACATTATTTCATCATTAGAAAAATAATTTTTGAAATATATATGAACTTTATGCTTACTCAAGAATGTAAATGACTATATCTTATTTTAGTATATAAAAGAAAGCCTCTTAAATGTCCGTAAAAAAACTGACAGGAAACTAAGCTTCTAGTATTAAAAATTATAATTAACTACTTGCAACAATCATTGATTTACAATCAGCAATCTGTCATAGTGTCTACAACAAATTGCTGAAGAGAAAAAAAAATTTACTCCACATAGTTCTTTCATGCAACATGGTCCAATCGCCAATAGTAGGAGAAGCCCTTTCATCTCTGCTGAAGCTTAGAAGTCAGAAGAGCTTTTTTTACTACTTCAAATAGACAGCCTTAACAAGAATTTTCACTTCAGTTTTATACATTTTACAAATTTAGGTCTGTTTCAGGCAGTAAGCATTCACCAAGAAGGAATGGGGCCAATCAGGGGCTAAGTGTTACAAACTGTCATTACAGTAAAAAATAAAGTACATTCTTTCCAAAAAGAATAGAGGCAAGGAAATTTATTATTAAAAAAGTTACTTTTTAAATAGCTCATAAAATTAAATACAATGATTATCAGTAGCAGGAGATGAAAAAAATTAAATACTTAAAACACCTGCTTTTCTCTAATTAAAAAACGCAGCTATAAAATAAATAGTAGAGACTGTATCCGAGGATATACAACTACTAAATATTACCTGTTGCTGTCAACTCAATTCTGACTCATAGTGGCTGTTTAAGGACACAGTAGAACTGTCCCATAGCGTTTCCAAGGAGCACCTGGTGGATTCGAACTGCTGAGCTCTTGGTTAGCAGCTGTAGCACTTAACCACTATGCCACCAGGGTTTCCTACCAAATATTAGAATACTACAAGTGTTTTTAAAAAAACCCAATTACCACAAGTCGATTCTATCTCATAGCAACCCTCAATGAGATGGACTGACACAGGCTGCAACAATGGGCTCAAACATAACAGCAATTGTGAGGATGGCACGGGCCAGGCAGTGTTTCATTCTGTTGTAAATAAAGTCGTTATGAGTTGAAACCAATACAAAGGCACCTAACAACAATAATAAATGTTTACCCTACTGAATTTAGAATCCCTTCTTAAAACTTCTCTTTCATACTGCACAGATAACTGAAGAGCAAGAAAATGGAACTAGATATATGTGATCTTATTTTTATTTCTAGTTTTTGTTATTTTCCTATTTTATTTAATGGCTATGTATACTTTTATTTTTTAAAAAAAAGAAAAGAAACAAAAAAAATTATTGGGAGATAAGAGAAAAAACTGAACGAATTAGGTAGGAACTAAATACAAATGAAAATGCGATCACACACACACACACTCAAAAAGAGGACATTTCATTTTCCTCCTTTCTTTTCCACGAGTTTTCCACTCTTTCTCCTCCAGCAGTGCTACCTGAATAGAGAACTAAACAATGAAGAATGAAGTGTCAATATTTAAGGAACCTCAACCTCTGACCCCAGGCTTAATCTTATTCATGGCCTCGATGGAAACTTGGTTTGCTCCTCTCAAACCCAGGATGCCAGAATCTTCTTCCAAAACACCTTTAGGTCCTGACCCTTTCTCTCAAATAAAAAATAAGAAAACAGTATCCCAATACTAAAGTCAAAGGTTTTGCTCGTCCTGTTTAACAGGAACACTAGTCTTCAACAACCAATATAAATTTCTTTTCTGTTAACACAGACAGAGAGTTAATAACTTTGAGGCTCACAGTAAAAAGCAAGAAAATCCTAAGCACTGATTCAAGCTGATATAATATTCAACTTTTAACAGCACTGTCATAAGAACCTATAAAAAATTCTGACATAAATTACAGATTTCT
The DNA here is from genome assembly GCF_024166365.1 of Elephas maximus indicus. Classification (NCBI taxonomy): domain Eukaryota; kingdom Metazoa; phylum Chordata; class Mammalia; order Proboscidea; family Elephantidae; genus Elephas; species Elephas maximus. The sequence continues at coordinate 83,126,176 of NC_064820.1, forward strand.
CCCTAAATTTCTCTTTGGTTGCCACCAAAACAATAAAGATTGGGAGAGTTACTAACATAGCTTTGGTTTTCTTTCCAAATACAGAGACTTCCACTGAGTCATTTTAGGTCTACCTCCTTCCTTATAATAATATATACTCAAATGTGACCCATTAACACGTAACTACTCAGTCATGAAAATTAAAAAAATTCTTTTTGCTAAACAACAAAATATCTGATTAAAAATAATTCTGAAACAGTAACATTTTCACTGAATCTTTGCTGGAAACCAGGACTTTTCTCAAATACATAGTTTTTTATTTACTTAGTTACCTTCGTGTAGCTTTCTAGTTTTGAGCAGTAGGATGCTGTTATAGATTAAATTGTGTCCCCCCAAAACATGTGTTATAAATCCTAACTCTATGCCTATGGTTATAATCCCATCTAAGTGTGAGTTCTTTGTTATGTTAATGAGGCAGGATTAGTGTAGGGTATGTTTTGAGTCAATCTCTTATAAGATATGAAGAGTAGATTGGGCTTTTTTCCACTCAGTGGCTCAGAGGACAAGGAAAAAGGTGCTTAATTTTGAGGTCGCAACTGTCTGCTGATAACAGCAGCCTTGTCACATCTCCTCTGACACTTCTCATATGTACAGATGAGCTCACATCCCCACACCCAGGATTCTCGTGCTCTACCTCTGAGGACTCTGGCTTGTGGGCAAAGACTATCAATAGAGACTTGCTACTTCTGAGGGTCCTAAGAAGAACCAGAACTCACTGCCTTCTTTGTGCAGAACAGCATGGTTCAATATGACTTGGTAGCCACTAGCCACATACAGCTATTAAATACAGTTAAAAATTCAGTTCCTCAGTTACACTGGACACATTTCAAGAGCTCAACAGTCACATGTAGTTAGTGGTACCTACAGCAGAGATACAGAAACATTTCATCACCATAGAAAGTTCTATTAGGTCAGGTATAGAGGGCCAGTGTCCCTGTCTTCCCCTTCTTGTAACCCCATTTTATCAGTCAATAAAGTTTTGTAATTAAAAAAAAAAAAAGAGCAAATTATGACAAGCAACAAAGCAGAGAGGGGAGAATAAGGATACCAAGCCACATGAAGATCACCTAGGAACAGAAGCTCAGAGAGACAAGGACCTTCCCCCAGACTGGACAGAGACAGAAAGCCTTCCCCTAGAGCTGGTGCTCTGAATTTGGACTTCTAGCCTCCTAAACTGTGAGGAAATAAATCTCTGATTGTTAAAGCCATCCACTTGTGGTGTTTCTGTTATAGCAGCACTAGACAACTAAGACAGATACCAACTTTATTTTTACTTAAGTGACATCTTGTGGTGTTAAATGGTATAACTTTTCTTTCATGTTCAAAATATTTGCCCATTTTAGTTTCAAGGGTTAGTTTCAAGGAACAGAGAAAATGCATAACTGAATGGTTACAGAAAATCTTATAATTATCAGGAAAGTCATCCTTATTCAGCGCCAGAATAAAATAGCAACCATAATCAAAAAGCAAAAATTTACCGGTTACATATAAGCACTTAGGTTTCGGTGCTTTTATGTAATATAAATTACCTCTTTTTAAAAAATCTATAATCATAACACCATTACAACTTACACTTCCTTTAAGGACTATGTAAATTAAGGGAAATAGTCTAGTCACAGACTTAAGACTATGTAGCACTGTATACTATATCACTGATAATCAAAATATTGGTCAAGGAAGTATGATCTAAGAACTCATTATCAACCCACAAATTTTTGTTACTGATCCGTAAGAAGATATATACAAAAACTGGGAGAAAACACATTTAGAAAGTCTATTTATGAGAGCTCCAGCTACTCTCCCCAGCAAAGTGCCATTGCTGAAATCACTGCTTAGCTCTTTAACCTCTCAGTTGCTGTTTTTCAGCTGGGTTTCATGGAATCTCACCATGTGAAAGTGTAGCCAAGTCCCTGGAAGGAGTTTGTACACAGCTTTTTGTGCTCCTTTTTACTGGTTCCTATCTCTGTGATTATGCACTTCAAGTTCGAGTCACTTTGGTATTCCTGAACTTCAACATCTGTCTCCTCAGACTAGTAAAACTGTCACTTTCTCCTTGGGCTCTATCTTTCACACGACTATTTGAAAAATACACTCAGGGAAAAACCTGGTGAAATGAGGAGCTTGCTTTGTGTGCCTCTCTTATTTCAAGGATCATGGGCCTTCAAGTCATGCCTGCACTGGTTGATCTCTCCAGTGTCTTTGGAAACTTATTGTATATATTGTTTCCAGCTTTTATAGCTCCTTTCTGTGGCAGATTTAGCCTGTTATAAACTACAGCATCATGGGTAGATCTGGAAGTCCCCAGAGTCTATTCTGAACATGGCAGCCAGAATGACCTTGTTGAATATATTAGATCATGGCTCTCCTCTATTCAGAACCCCACAATGCTTGTTATTTCATTTAGAGCGGCCTTGCTAAATACCCTGGGCTTATAGTTAAAACCACAGAAGGGTCACAACTGAGGAGCAAGCATGATGCTCTGGAAGTATGAGAAAACCTGAAATAGACAAGGTCTGAAAAACCCTAAAATTGAGTTTCAATAGGATCAAGGTGATCTGCTGGTATTCTATTTACCTGTCAGGGGAAAAAAAAAAAAAAACACTCAACCCTTTTTAGAAGATCATATCATCCAGGCCCTCATCAATATATAGAACAAGACATATAAAACATACATGTATGCGTATATACAGACAGGTATATTTCACTATTATATTTCACTATATATATACAGTGAAATACATAAAACATTTCCCATTTCTACCATTTTTACTTGTATAATTCAGTGCCTTCATCAATTTTTTATCTTAAATATCCAGCAACTCATCAAAATTTATGAGACACGCTATAAACAAGAAGAGATGTCAAAAAGAAAAGAGGGAGGGAGGGAGAAAGGGAACAGGCCCATGGAAGATTCATATGTTAGAGTTATCAGACAAGGACTTTAAAATAACTACAATTAATATGGTCAGGAAAAGATGGACAAAATAGTTGAAAAAGAATTACAACAAGGGAATGGAATCCAAACAAAATAAGCAAGTGGGCATTTAGAACTGAAAAATATAGTATCTGAAATTCAGAACTCATTGGTTAGGTTTAACAGCAGACTGGAAATAGCAGGATTAGTGAACTTGAAGGCAGGTAACCAAAAATGATATAAATTGAAACACAGAGAAATAAAAGAACAGAAAACAGAACAGAGCATCAGAGACATGTGACATATAGCTAAAATATCTAACATACCTCTAACTGGAGTCCCAAAAGAGAGGAGAGATTGGGACAGAAGCAGTATTTCAAGAGATAACGGCTAAGGTTTGTTCCAAATAAACAAAAGACATAAAACCACATACTTAAAAATCCTAGCAAAGCAGGACAAACATAAAGAAAACTACACTACATATTTCAAAGTCAAACTGCTGAAAACCAAAGACCATGAGAGAAGTATTAAAAGCATCGAAACAAAAAAGATATTAAGGCAAGAGTTAGCGAACATTTTCTGTAAAGGGTCCAAGGTTGCTGTTGCTGCTGCTGCATGCTGTCGAGTTGATTCCAACTCACAGTGACCCTATAGGGCAGAGGAGAATTGCCCCATAGGGTTTCCAAGGAGCAGCTGGTAGAGTCAAACAGCCGACCTTTTGCTTAACAGCCTGAACTCTTAACCACTTCGCCACCAGGGCTTCAAAGGGTCCAATAGTAAGTATTTTAGGCTTTGTAGGTCATACGGTCTCTGTTACAACTACTAAAGTCTGCTGTTGTAATATGAAAGCAGCCACAGACAACATGTAAATAAAGGGAATGCTGTGTTCCAATAAAACTTTATTTAATGAACAGGAGGTGGGCTACAGTTTACTGATCCGCGCCTTTAAAAGTACCAACAACAATATTGATAGCTGACTTTTCAACAGATATTATAAAGGCCAGAAGATAATAGAATAACATCTTTAAAGTGCTGAAAGAAAAAATGCTGATACAGAATTCTATAAACACTGAAAATATCCTTTAAAAATGAAGGTGAAATAAAGTGGTTTTGGTGGAGAATCTGTTGCCAGTACACCTGCACTACAATATCTACTAAAAGAGTTCTCTAAGCTAAAAATGGAGCCCTGGTGGTGTAGTGGTTAAGAGCTCAGCTGTTAACCAAAAGGTCAGCCGTTCAAACCCACCAGCCGCTCCTTGGAAACACCATGGGGCAGTTCTACTCTATCCTGTAGGGTCGCTATGAGTCAGAACTGACTTGACAGCACCTAATAACAACAAGCTAAAAATGGTTCTATATGGAAGTACATAAGGAATGAAGAACACAAGAAAGAGTAAATATATGGATAAAGATAAACAGCAGTAATAACATCTTACAGGGCTCAAGAAATACGCAGAAATAAAATATACGAGAACAACAGCACAAAGTGCAGAAGGGGAATGAGTGGAGCTGTTCTAAGGTTCTGGCATTGTTAGGGAAGTAAGAATATTACTAATGAAGATAAACTTATTTAAGGTCATAAATCAAGGATAAATATTATACTGTCTAGCGCTGTATCATCCAATTATTTAATTAAAAATAAATTAAATTAAAAATTCAGTTCCTAGTCACACTGGCCACATTTCATGTGCTCAATAGCCACGTGTGGCTGATGGCTACTACACTGGACAGTGCAGATACAGAACATTTCCATCATGGTAGAAAGTTCTTGATTAATCCAAAAGGAACTAAGAAAGGAGGAATAAAAGAACAAAGAATAAAGAACATGTGGGACAAACAAAAGATCAAGATAGCAGACATATTCAACTATATCAGAATTACCTTAATATAAATGGACTAAATAGTTCTTTCCAAATGCACAGAGATTTACCAGAATAGACTATATATGCTGGATAAGGCCTCAAAAAATTCCAGAGATCTGAAATCACGAAGAATATGTAAAATCTAACTACCCACCCCACTGCCGTCGAGTCGATTCCTAGAAATCAGTAATAGAAAAATAACTAGGAGAACCCCAGATATTTGACAATTAAGCAACACACTTTAAATGATCTATGGGTCAAAGAAGAAATCACCAGAAAAAATAGAAAATATTTTTAAATGACTAATAAAACTGCAACATTTTACAACTTGTGGCAGGCAGCTAAAACAATACTTAGAAGTAAATTTCTATTTCTAAATAAAAGAAGATTAAAAATCAATGATCTACAATAGGGGGAGAGCAAGTGGGAGAAGGGAGTAAGATCTATGTAAACTTACATGTGACAGACTGATTGGAATGGTAAATGTTCACTTGAAGCTTAATAAAAATTAATTTAAAAAAAATCAATGATCTAAGCTTCCATTTCAAGAAGGCAGTAATAAAAACTGAAAATTAAACCCAAAGTAGAAGGAAATACTAAAGAGGAAAATTCAATAAAACAGAATGTAAACTATACCAGAGAAAAATGAACAAAACTAGAAATAGGTTTCTATTTCTAATAGGTAGTAATGAAGATTTAATGAGATAATCTGTGTAAAGCATGTGTAATTGGTAGACATTGATTTACTTAATACCCACTACATGTCAGGAACTGTTCTAAGTACTGGGGTTCCTGATTTAATGGAAGTTACATTATAAGACAGAATGAGAAAGGCGGCGGGGCGAGTTAAGGAGGCGCGAGGAAGGGACAGAGGCAGGCAGGCAGGGAGGGACGAAGACCATATTAAGTACCATGCAGATAACATAGGTTAATGTGATAAAGAACCGCCAGGTGTTCACAGATCTCAAGGGACAAAGAGCCAACCACAGGAATTATACAAAAGTACTAGTGCAGGAATGAGCTTAGATATATGAGGACCCAAAAGAAGATCTATAAAGGGTTTATAAACATAGGCTTTAATTGTTTTCTCAAGTAGACTAAACTTCTTACAGACCCATAACAGCCACACCAAACAAAACTAAAAAACAGGCACACAGTAAATATTAATTGAAAGAATAAATGAATGCAGACAATGTACTAAACTTGTTCCTTAGAGGGATACAGAAAAGCTCCAAACTTTCACTGGCTTCTCAAAAGGATCCAAGATCTCAATAAAGGTCAAAAATCAGTCATACATCTTCCATTTGTACATACCATGCACACATGCATTAAAGACCATGATGCCATACATATACCACAGGAAGTTTCCATATTTACCAAGCCTCTTTCCAATGTCCCCGGCTACTTGGTCTCTTGGTTAAAAAAAAATTATTGCCGTCGAGTCCATTCCAACTCATAGAGACCCGACAGGACACAGGAGACCTATAGGGTTTCTAAGGAGTGGCTGGTGGATGCAAACTGCCAACTTTTTGGTTAGCAGCCACAGCTCTTAACCACTGTGCCACCAGGGCTCCTGGTCTCTTGGTAGGCAGCAGGAACTATGTTCTACTTCTGCTCAGGCGATAAGAGATATCTTCTAGAATGTAACTAACCAGCTAAACCAGGTTTCCATTCTTTCCATTGCACCACCCAGGGAACACCGTGGCTGTTGTTATGTGCTATAGGCTCGATTCCAACTCACAGAACCCTACAGGACAGAGTAGAACAGAACTGCCCCATAGGGTTTTCTAGGCTATAATCTTTCTGGGAAAGATCACCAGATCTTTTTTCCCAGTTCCAACTGCCAACCTTTTGGTTAGCAGCCAAACGCTTAACCACTGTACTACCAGTGCTTGTTAAGAATGTGACTACTCATCCTTAAAGTTTTAAAGAAATTCTGCGGAGCACCTGACCTAGTTGCATTTATATACACTGAAGCAAAAATTTATTGGATCAAGCACAAAGTTCTTTTTCATTGTTTAAGAGCACTATAAACCAAAAATGTCACTTTCTATAAAAGACTGAAAAGATCGGGGGAGTCTGGAAAGCAATAAAAGAAAAAAAAATCAATAAATATAAACACGGAAAGTTTTAAAACTTTTACACGGGGCGGGGGGAATCCATGCCATAAACTAAGACAAAAGACAAAGAAACAAAATAAAATTAATTTCTGATTTATATGACAGAAATGCTGGTGTCCTTAAAACACAAAGACCCCTTAATTAATCAATAAGCATTGATAACATAGAAAAATTGTCAAAGGACATAACAAGCATTTCACTGAGAGAATAAACCAATAAATATAAGGGAGAAGACTTAAATGTGCTCATTTCACCTATAAGACTGGCAAATATGCAATTTGAGGGTACTTAGTTTGGGTAAAGGTATGAGGAAAACAGACATCATTGTTGTGTACTGAGTTATACCTGGTAAAACTGATCTAATTTAGCAATACCTATCATTTAAAATCCAATTAACATCTAACTTACAATTCTACCTTTACGAATAAGAATTTATTTTTTCCTACAAATAGATTAATTGAAGTAATATCAAATGACTTTCAATACGGGGGCTAATTAAACAAAGGGAATATTACAGGGTGGTTAAAAAGACTGACATAGTTTCATAAGCAAATACTGAAAGACCTCCAAGATTTATTAAGTGAAAAGCAAGGTACATAGTTATATAAAAATAATAAACTGGCTTAATTTTTTTTTTCCTAGAAGGATACATAAAAAGTTGTTCATTATAGTTACCTCTGGGGTATGGGAATGGGAGTTACATACTTTCTATATTATTGACTTTTTTACCTCTACTATGTCTTGCATTTATAACATATAAATAACTTACTTAGGCAACCTGCTAGTGGCATTATTTTCTACAGCTATATAACACTATCTTATTTTGAATCACAAAGTCACTACGAAGCATGTATGGCTATTACTATTCCTAGTTAACAGATAATGAAACTGAGGCTCAGAAAGTATAATGACTACATATAAGTAGAAGACTATACAATATATAAGTAAGTCTAAGATCATATAATTTATATCATTATACAACTAGGGAATGGCAAAGTGAGGAATTAAACTTGGGCCTTGTTTTGAAATCCAACATTTTTCCCATTTACCATATTGCTGTCAATTTCTGCTCTAAAACTGAGTACGTGAGTAATATATCTCAAGAACTATAAATATCTTTAAAGTAAAAACTCATGACCTGCAGTGTCACTACACTTCCTCCCTAATCTATAATTTACCACAAGAAAAATTACTGTATTTTTATCTTTTAAACTCAAATTTTTTTATGGAAAGAAAACTGATGACTAGCACCCTAATAAACACTAATTCTAATTATTCTCAATGGTAGTCTAAAACATCTGTGAAACGCTTCTGCATAAGTCAAAATAAATTTTATTTTCACTGATATTACTTTGACTATATTTGGTTAACATTATCTCATGTAGATTCATCAGCTCAAAATTAATTAGTATTACAGAATAGTGTATTCCATCCAAACAATTCATCTTTGTTGGCTCCCATGCTTCACTGCTACTGGCATGCCAACATAATAGTGGGCATAGTGCCACAGTAACAGATGGGCATAAACACAGGCATGCCAAAGAGTCAGTTTGTGCATCAAGTTTGAATATTAAGATTAGATTTTCCTCCAAGAAATGCATAAACTATAGTAAATACAAGTTTTCTATGACTGTGTTAAGAAGATATGCCAACTCAAAGCTAGATTAATTTTTTAATTCTTTAAAAAAAGAAACTTTCCAAGGCCACAGAAGGCAAGTTTTCCACCTGATGCGTTTGGATCAATTCCCTTCTATGTGCGTAATTGAGAAAGCCAATATGCAATCTCTACCTTAGATGAGTTTCATCCCTGAATCACTTGAAAATCTCAGTAAAAAAATCAGTTTCTAAAAAGTCACATGGCCCCACCAGGCTTCCTCATGGATAGCCCAAGGAGACTACGTGGGCCTAGAAACATAAAAAAGGTTCTACAAATTCCTGCTTGACAAGAATAGGATCTGAAAGTACAAACACTAAAGTTTACAAGATTATTTAAAAATCTGGCATCTGTTGAAAAACTCAAAATTTACTCATGAATTTTCACATGTAGCTTTAAATTTCTGTATTAAAACTTTTTCAGTTTCACTACATGAATGAAAACAGCTTTAAAATATTAAGAATGCTAAAGAAGGAAAAAATCATATGCGGTTACTATCATCCCAAATCATCTGTTATGTAATATACACAGTACCAGAATAAACGGTATTGTGTGTGTTATTTTATAGTTATTATTGTCAGATAGGCAGAAGCTATTTATGAAGAGTTATGTGTTTCTAACTTTATTTAATTTGCTTTTAATTAACCTTAGCATTTTTACAATATATAATGTTAAATATGAGTTGCCTATTTTGATCTTAAGCATATAAAAGCACCAAAACCAAAAAAAAAAACAAACATTGCCTTCGAGTTGATCCCAACTCATAGCGACCTTACAGGACAGAGCAGAACTGCCCCAAAGGGTTTCCAAGGAGTAGCTGGTGGATTCAAACTGCCAACCTTCTGGTTAGTAGCCATAGCTCTTAACCACTGTGCCACCAGGGTTTCATGTAAAAGTACAGTACTTGCAAAATTTCTACTGCCTAATTCCTACTAAAGGTGGTGAGCTCAAATATTCATAAGAGTATCGCAGACTTCTGGGTTTCAAGGACTAGATAAAATTTCAATGAAAATTCTGGATAATGACAGAGTTGCCCACTTTATACTTGGCCAAAAAAAAAAATAATAACAAAAATTACCCTCTAGCATTACCACTAGAGCCCTAGTGGCACTGTGGTTAAGAGCTATGATTGCTAACCAAAAAGTCAGCAGTTCGAATCCACCAGCCGCTCCTCAGAAACCCTATGGGGCAGTTCTACTCTGTCCTATAGGGTCGTTATGAGTCGGAATCAACTCATGGCAATGGGTTCAATTTGGTTTTTTATCATTACCATTATTCCACAGTAAAAAGTAGGAAGGACGTTTGCATTCCTTTGACTTCTAGTTTAGTAGCCGTGTGTATTCCTTCTTTAGTAAAGTGAATACTCAACATTATTTGGGGGTAATGTTCTTTAAACATTATGTTTTTATTTTGTGCATTCCCAAATATTTTGTATCAGCCTTTCAATAACCACAAACACATCTCAAGAAAATACTTTTGACAGAATTTGCTTAAATTTAATGAAAAGTGCAATTAAGCCTTGAAACCTTTAAGTCCTTGATTCCCACCTCCTTTGGCCCAAATCTACTAACACCACTCACCATTCCCTTCCTCTTCATACCCATTTATACCAACAAAGTCTAAATCACTATTGCATTACTCTTAGACTTTTTTTAACAATCTCCTTTTTGACTCCTCTGTCTCCAGCTTCTTTTCTCCAATCTATTCTCCCTACAATGCCAAGTTAACCTTCCCAAAACACCACTGCAATAATCATCTAAAATCATCAACTCCCATTCTTAGAATGGAAGATGAAGTCCAGTTTCCTTCACACACTAGCAACTATCACTCAAATTTCCTTTTCTACTGTTTCTTTCTAGGAACTTTTGTCTTTATCCAAACGAGTTCATTCACTGCTAATTAAAAAAAAAAAAAAAAGCCAGGCCATTTTACCTTCACCCTTGGTTTTTCCCTACCAAGGATACAATTCATTCTTTTGAAATTCTTGTGACAAGGCTTAAATCAAAGCCCACCTTCCCTCCTTCAAACTCCTGTAGTACACCTTACTAAATCCATTTGACATTAAGCATATGCTAACTTTTATTTATTTTTTATGTTAGTATAGCATTCTGATAAAGAAAATGTAGGAAACAAAGTACATGAAAGTGCTACGCAAACTGATAAATGGATACATGACCCATGGAAAACTGTTTTCAAAGGACAAATATAAAAGTCCTGGAGTTCCAAAGCCACAGACGCATGAAGGAATAGTCCCCATGAGTTCACGCAACACAGGAAATGGTCCCCTACATTGGAAACTAAGAGACCTTCTAGACAATGACGTATCCTGGATCACAGTAAGGACTCAAAAAAGGGGGAAATAGTACAAGTACGTGGGCATGGGGTCCTATAAAAATTGAAGGTGTGATTGATAAAGAGTTAACCTAGGAGTATTTGGATGGGACAGTAATAGGGTATAAAATCAGATGGGATAAAGAAGCAACCCATATAAAAAGGCATTTAAGAGTTAATGTGATTCAGATAAACACGAATCAAAAAATTACTTCTGATCAAATAACTGGATACATATCCACAACACTAGTGAACAAGAGAGCTTTACATGCACTTAGTGCAAATAACTAGTCAAAAGAGGCCCAGGCTAATGGGGCCTGGAGATCTCTTGGGGGTTGGGGGAGACTTAAGGAAGAGAAGAAAAAGCCTATAGTATAGGAGCCCCTTAAGAATGGTGATTTTGAACACGAAGGATTTAGACTTGATTTTGCCACCAGGTTCTGTAGGCAGGACAGAAGACAAGTCCTAAAAAGTTACTAGGAAGACTGGGGGTCTTATGAATTTTTGAGGTATATAGGGGGGAATGGCCAGAAACTCATAGAAAATAAAAGTATTATATAAATACATTATTATTACAATAATAACATTGGTCTGTATCCCCCAAACCAAAAACAGAGTCTATACAAAGCAGCCACTCAATAAAGGTTGAACAATTATGGTGATGGTGGTACTAGATGGAATGGCAGGGATGAATGGTAACAGTAACCATTATTTTTTCCAACAATTACTTAGTAACGTTTCATTTACATGCTGTACTGTTCCCCAACTTTAAGGGAGGCATTCAAAAATAATCACTCACTGAACTTAGTCAACCCCGTCCATCCTTGCCGTTGTCATCCCTCAGTGCTCCACTCAATTAAGACTTTTTAGCCAGTCTATTTTTCTAAGTGACTTCAACATCAGGAGATTCATTCAGTACCCTGACTTCTAAGTTTCTTGGTCTAATCATAATCATCTTCATGAAGATGATTTTCACTTCCAAGCCACTCTCAGGGATTCACTCCCACACCTGCACCCTAAGGCAGAAGCTGTTCAACCTCTGAAATGTTAAATTCATACAACTCTCTGATCAATCTCCTATCCTTCTAGCACTCTCACTCCATTACTCCCACTTCACCTGTTCCTTTAACTTCTTACCGACTTCTAGTCCCCTGTCCAAGCCCACTGCCATCGAGTCGATTCCGACTCATAGCGACCCTATAGGTCAGAGTAGAACTGCCCCATAGAGTTTCCAAAGAGCGCCTGGTGGATTTGAACTGCCGACCTTTTGGCTAGCCCTCTTTTATTTCCTGTCAGCCTCCTACTATCTTTATTTCTTTCCCATTCCACCTTAGACACCAGGTTTAATTATTTCAGCTTTCTTACTAAACTGTCATTTCACAGCACCAGCCTAGAAAAACCTCAATTCTCCATCATCTGAAGACCGTTTTTTTTTCACATTTATACACAGACTGCAGAGTACTGCTAGTCAAAAAGGTCATGACCAATCAGACTGCCAGCAATATAAATCAATGGCCTAAAACCTCAAGTAGGGAAGCCCTCAACAGCATCCTCGTGGTGACAGCTTTTTCTACCAATAGACCTTCCCATTGTCTCTAGCAGCTACTTTACGTCTCTCCTCAAATGTTTATCCCTGTCACTTCCCTCTCCCACTCTAACCACTTCTCCCTCTCATTAGCAGAGAACTATAAACTTCATCAACCTTACACTAGAATCATTGTTCCCAAGTCCCTAACAGCCATGCAGAAGAATTCACCTACTGCTTATTAACTTCCTGTGGTACACATTATTTATTATATTATTTTCCTGTGGTACACATTAAAGACATGTTCTATAACTTAGTTGTTTCAAATGCTTGTGAAATATTATCTGGAAAACAATTTAACGATAACTTAAAACATAAAACAATGGTTAATGTGAAAATTAACAATGATTCTAAAATTTTAACATTTGGTAGAAAGGATTCAGTATAAGCCTAGTAAACTGTCCATAAAAATACACTGTATAAAAATAAAACAAAACAGAATCTTTTAAAAAAAAAAGCTCAATTGATATTAATGGTGTTATCATGATAATAACTATGATGCTTACTATGTATCAGGCACTGTTAACCATTTACATATATTAATTCCTTTAATCCTGACAGTAATTATCATAAAAGCCCAAACCCGTTGCCATCAAGCCGGTTTCGACTCATTGTGACCCTACAGGACAGAGTAAAACTGCCCCATAGGGTTTCCAAGAAGTGGCTGGTAGATTCAAACTACCAACCTTTTGGTTACAGCCAAACTCTTAACCACTGTGCTACCAGGGCTCCATTATCATACTCATTCCTATTTTGCAGATGAGAAAACTAGGGGCATAGAGTGGTAAAGTAACCTGCCCAAGTAAGAACTACTGTGATAAGTTTTCACACCCAGGTAGACTGGCTCCAGAGTTGGTGTGCTTAACCACTACACATTGCGCTTCAATGTACCACAATGACCAATTTACATGTCATCTTCCTCCTACAGAAGTAGGAAGTGGACTTGGCTCTTTTCCTCAATCTTAAACACAATGCAAAAGCTCTGCTTATATAATCAACTTCTATCATTTCCCCAAACCGCTTTCTCTGGGTTTTCTCTCTCTTCTCCATCTTCTAAGTGAGCTCCAATTCTCCCATTCCCTTCAATGCTGACTTTACCGAGATTATTCCTTGGCCTTTTCCTCACATAGCACACACTTTCCCTCCAATTAGCTTCAAATATCATATATCAACTGACTCCCAAATCTATAACTCCAGCCCAGGTAGCTCTCTTGAGTACCATATCCATTTATCTAACTGCTTACTGGATGTCCAACTATCATCTCAAACTCCGCAGATCCAAAACCGAACTCAACACCTTCTCTCCTCACTCTAAACTAATCCATCTTCTGTGTTTCCAGTTTCCAATATTAGAGAACACCAACAGCATTTACATATTTGTTCAATTCAAAATCTTAAAAACCAAAAACCCAAACCCATTGCCGTCAAGTCGATTCCAACTCACGGCAACTGTACAGGACAGAGTAGAACTGCCCCCATAAGGTTTCCAAGGAACAGCCGGTGGATTCAAATTGCCAACCTTTTGGTTAGCAGCAGTCACGGATTGAATTATGTTCCCCAAAAAATGTGTGTATCAACTTGGTTAGGCCATGATTCCCAGTATTCTGTGGTTGTCTTCCATTTTGTGATTGTAATTTTATGTCAAAGAGGATTAGGGTGGGATTGTAACACTCTTACCAGGTCACATACCTGATCCCATATAAAGGGAGTTTTCCTGGGGTATGGCCTATACCGCCTTTTATCTCTCAACAGATAAAAGGAATGGGAAGCTAGCGGGAAGCATGGGGGACACACCTCATAACACCAAGAAAGCAGTGCCAGGAGCAAAGCATTTCCTGTGGACCAGGGGTTCCTGCTCAGAGAAGCTCCTAATCCGGGGGAAGACTGATGAGAAGGCTGACAGAGAGAGAAAGCTTTCCTCTGGAGCTGATGCCTTGAATTTAGACTTTTAGCCTACTTTACTGTGAAGAAATAAATTTCTCTTTGTTAAAGCCAACCACTTGCGGTATTTCTGTTATAGAAGCACTGGATGACTAACACGGCAGCCAAGCTCTTAACCACTGCACCACCAGGGCTCCTCCAAAACCTTAGGTGCAAAAAAAAAACCCACAAGACCTAGATGCAGTCAGAGTGATCTTTCAAGAATACAAATTTCATAATGTTGCTCCCCTACTTAAAATCCTTTGGTAGCTCCTTGTTGTGCAAACCTTCATGATTAAGCACAAATTTCTAAGCATGATATACTACATCCTTCATAATATAGACCCTGCTTACCTATCAACCATTTTCATTAGTCCCTCATTCTCCCCCAACTCTGCGTTCGACCCATATTGGACTTTTCCCTCTTTGCCAAATAAGCCATGTTCTCCCTTGCCTCTAAACCGGCAGTGTTCAATAGAATTTTCTGCCATAATGGAAATGTTCTTTATCTGTACTGTCCAATATAGTAACTACTAGCTACATTAAGTATATGAAATGTAGCTAGTGTGCCTGTGAAACCTAAGTTCTTTTTTAAATTTTTAATTAAATTCAAATAATGACCTCTGACTAGTGGCTACTGTACTGGACAGCAAAGCTCTAAACCTATGCATATGCTAGCCCTCTGCCTACAGCCCTCAGTCCCCTTCCCCACATCACCTCCCCTTAACTGGCTAACTCCTACATGTCCTCTAGATGATCAGCTTACCCATTTACCCACTATTTTACCTAAGAAGCCTTCCCTAACCCCACCAAGTTTGTATCACAGTTAGGTTCCCCCATTACGTGTTCTCAAAGCATAATGTACTTCCCTTAGAATATTTTACTTCCTATTGGCTCAACTATATCCCCTACTAGACCTGAGCTTCATAAAGGCAGGGAGTCTGCTTAATGTGTCTACTGTTTTAACTCAATGTCTAGTATATACTTGTTGAAGGATAAACAAACGAAAAAATTAATCAGTTAACTGGTAGAAAAGGGTTGATTATGGGAAAAAGATACATATTACATAATTGTCTTATTATCCCATATCTCCTTCCTCTAAATTCCCTTTGAAAATATTTCAAGGTGCAATATGTAGCCTCTCTCATTTCACTTGAGCCTTTGTGAGCAGTGCAGAGATGATCTGGATTACTCAGAACCTGCTCTTTAGATACAACTTAAATTTCCAATGAAGTCCCTGGGTAGTGCAAATGGTTAACATGCTCGGTTGTTAACAAAAGGTTGGAGGTTCAAGTCTACCTAGAGCTGCCTTGGAAGAAAGGCCTGGTGATCTACTTCTACAAAATCAGCTACTGAAAACCCTAGGGAGCACAGGTCTACTCTGACACGTGGGGTTGCCATGAGCCAAAGTCCATTCTACAACAACTGGTTTGTTTGTTGTTTAAAATTTTCAATAGTACATTTACTCAATGGAACCTTAGGGTATCTTTCAATTCAACAAATTTTTATTCAGTGTCATCTACTACAGAATGGGGTTAAAAATGTGAATGTTCACAAAAACAACAATAACATGCAAGATGTTAACTTTAAAAAGGGGGGCACAGAATCAAAAAAAGTATGTTAAAAAAAATTTCAGCAGTAATTGTGTTTGCATGATGGAAATAGTGATTTTTTTCTCTTCTATTTTTCCAAAGTTTCCAAATTTCCTATATGATAAGAATGTGTACATTTCAATTTTTTTAATTAAAATAAAAAAAAATTTTTTTTAATGGAACTCTTCATTTCCTGATAATAAATGCAAAGACAATTATACACTGGTATGTGTGTAAACCCCTGGGTCAGTGCTACTATTCAACATCATTGGTATTCATTCTTTTGTTAAGTTATTCCTTTTATTTATGTAGTTTAATAACGTCCTATTCTATATAAGATACTACTAAAATCCTTTAGTTGGAACTAGCTATATGTCATTTGTATACCACAGTTGTTTAGTTTTTCTAATAGTTTAGTACTTTCTCCAAGATAGTGGCTTAATTACAATTTGTCCTAAAAGGATTATCACTTTACAAAGTAAACAAGCTATATACACTAGTAAATAAAAAGCAAATCAGGAAGTCATATTACACTGAAAAAGAATATAGCTTTGCTTTAAAGATACACAGTGTACACATGCAAAAAAAAAAAAAGACTGGGACATATACATTGTGTTAATTGACTGATTCTGGATGTTGAAATCAGGGTTTTTTGGGTTTTTTTAAGCTAATTTGTACTTGCTAAATTTTCTATAATGAAAAAGGGATATCGATCTAGTCATTCTCTGTTGCATCATTAATTTTCCTCCTCTATTTGATCAGTTGGTTCTGTGACCAAACAAAATATTGTTTCTTTCATCCTAAAAAAAAAAAAATCCCTTGACCTAACATGCCCTTCCAGTTACCACTCCATTTCTCTGCTCCCCTATAAACTAATACACACTAACTGCAATTCCTCTTTTTTCTCTGTTGGACCCCCTCCAATCAAGATTTCAACCCCACCATTTCTCTCCACCACCACCACTCTGATTCAAGTCTTCATATTTTTTTTGCCTGGATTATTGCAAGTCTCCTCCCTGGCCTCCCTGTCATAGATCTGCAATCTATTTCTAGTTCAGCATGCATGTTGTTGCTATTGTTAGTTGCCATCTGAGTGGCAACCCCATGAACAACGGAATTAAGTGTTGTCCAGCCCTTTGCGACACCCTGATCAGTGCAGACCAGACCTTTGTGATCTATAAGGTTTCACTGGCTGATTTTCAGAAGTCGATCCCCAGGCCTGTCTTCCTAGTCCATCTTAGTCTGGAAGCTCTGCTAAAGCCTGCTCAGCATCAAAGCAACAGGCACGCCTCCATGGACAGGTGTGGTGATTGCACAGGAGGTGCGCTGGCTAGGAATTAAACCCAGGCCTCCCACATGGAAGACAAGAATACTACCCCTGAACCACCACTGCCCCCTTTCAACATGTATAAAAATAAAAACCAAACCCATTGCCATTGAGTCAATTCCAACTCATAGTGATCCTACACTACAGAGCAGAACTGCTACATAGGGTTTCCAAGGAGTGCCTGGTGGATTTGAACTGCCAAGCTTTTGGTTAGGAGCCATAGCTCTTAACCACTACACCAAAGGTAAACTGGATCATCTCACTCTTCTGCTCGACACTTTCCAAGGGCTTCCCTTTTCACTCAGAGAAACCAAAGCCCTCACAATCATTTACAAAGCCCTGTACAATCTGGCCCCCACCTTGCACCCAGTCCCTTACCTCTCTGACTTCATCGTCTATGAATTTCCCCCTCTTCATTCGTTCTTTCAGCCACGTTGGCCTTTTTGTTGATACACAGATCAGAAATTCTCCTGCCTGGGCACTTGCTACTCCCTTTGACTGAATACTCTTCCCCCAGATATCTGCATATCACTTTCTGGCCTCTTCAGGTAGAGGAGGTTCCATTAACAACTTCTTAAGGACCTTCTCCAGATCCTGCTATTTCAGATCTCAACCTCACTCCTACTGCCTTTCCCCTTTCACTGCCTTACTTTTTTCCACAACACTCCTTGTCATCAAATGACCATATACTGATTTTTTTTTTACTGCCTGTCTTCCTCCCACTAGAATAAACTCAATGATAGCAGGGATTTTGTCCACTGCTTAATCCCCAACATCAATAACTGTGCTTAGCACACAGAAGGCATTCATATTTTTTTAAATCAATAAATTACTTTCACATTTAAGTTATTGGAAATAAGAGTAGAAATAAACAGGCCCAAGTACCCCACAGACATACCCATCATGAAGAAGGGAAATAAATCTGGCACACAACAGGCACTTAATATTTATTGACTGACCAGCACAACTTAATCAAGACAAAGTCATAGAAGCTTCATAGACACATCCAAACTCCCTGAGAGACCAAGTTCCTGGGCTTAGGGCTGGGGACCATGGTCTCAGGGGACATCTGGCTCAACTGGCATAGAAAATGGTCTACATCCTACTTTGGTGAGTGGAGTCAGGGGTCTTAAAAGGTTGTGAGTGGCCGTCTAAGATACATCTACTGGATGCCACCTGCCTGGAGCAAAGGAGAATGAAGAAAACCAAAGACACAAGGGAAAGATTAGTCTAAGGATTAATGGACCACAACTACCACAGCCTCCACCAGACTGAGTCCAGGACAACTAGATGGTGCCCGGCTACCACCACTGACTGCTCTGACAGGGATCACAACAGAGAGTCCCGACAGGGTGGGAGAAAAATGCGGCACAAAATTCAAATTCACAGAAAAAGACCACCCTTACTGGTCTGACAGAGGCTGGAGAAACCCTGAGAGTATGGCCCCCTGATACCCTTTTAACTCAGTAATGAAGTCACTCCTGAAGTTCACCCTTCAGCCAAAAATTAGACAGGCCTATAAAACAAACAACAGCACACACAGTTCAACCACGTATATGGGACTAAATGGGCACACCAGCCCAAAAGCAAAGACGAGAAGGAAGAGACAGGAAAACTAGACAAATGGAAATGGGGAACCTGAGGTAGAGAAGGGGAGAGAGTTGACACATTGAGGGGTTGACAAACAATGTCACAAAATAATATGTGTATTAATTATTTATTATTTAATAAGAAACTAACATCACAAAACAATATGTGTATTACTTAATGAGAAACTAATTTGCTCTGTAAACTTTCACCTAAAGCACAATAAAAAGGAAAAATAATAATAAATACTTATTAACTGGCACCTAAATGACCATTCTGCTCAAAACCCTCCAGTGGCTTCCCTTCTCCCTCACAGTGAAATTGAAAGGCCTTACAATGATTTACAAGGCCCTACACAACCTGGCCCCCACCTTCTACTCCAACCCTTACCTCTCTGACCTCATACTCTACTAATTTCCCCATCATCCTTCATGGCTACATTCTTAACCTAGGCTTTAAGAAACTTTGAAAAAATCCATTCCTAGACTAAGAAGCTGGATTTATGTAGCTCTGCCAACAAATGATTTTGAAACTAGCCTTATTCATTAGTCTCTCCCTTGTCCAGCTGCCAAACCAACTCACTCAGCTGAAGAATTAAAGACACTAGCCTTATAATTACTACGTTAGTTCCTATTAGCAATACAAATAATCAATCCAACAATAAGCACACATTGACTATAAATCGATGACTTCTGTAGATCTATGAGCGCTTTCCAGCTGATATGCTAAATAAGTCTTCCCTAACTACACAAACCAGCATTATTCATAATAATATGAAATACAGGAAAATCATTTCTTTCTTGATTATTCTGCTTTGGGCTCTTCACTTTAAATTTTGAATTCGGATTGCAGGCAATTTGTTTCTGTCAGCAGTTCATTTACATACACAAGTGTAATTCTGTCAAATTATTGCACTGTAATACATTTGTCATTCTGTGAACATTTACAACTTCTCATGCCGTAAAAAAGAACATTTCAGCCAACCATCTGTCTGCTTTTTTTGTGTGTTTTAATCACTCAGCTCTAGCGATCCTGCTCTAAATTCTAAATGTTTTTAACGATAGCATATCTCACATCTTGGGATTTAATAGTAAGGCCTGAAATAAGTATTACAGATTTCTCACTGATTTCACCACATGATCGATTTTAAAACGACACCGCCTATACTAAGGGATGAATATTTTTTTGGTTGTTAAGACAAAATGCAAAAGTAAAAAAGGATTCTCCTCCAAGAGGAAATGCAAGCCAAGCAAAATAAAAAGGAATATTTTAATAACCTGTTGAAAAGTAAGACTTAACTTACAGGCAACGTTTCCTCAGATATTTACTTAATGTAGTAAAATCTTATTTGATTTGAAGTATATTTCAAGAAATATACATTATAAATTGAACACTACTGCACCACTAAAGTGATAATCCTTGACTTGAGTAGGGAGACCTTTGTACTGAAGCTAACAGTCTTACTTAGGCGGAGACAAAAACTAGTTCATCCAGCTGAGAATATACTGCGGATAGCAGTATACTTCTTTGGTCAATCGCCATCAGGTAACAAATGTTAGCATTTACTTAATGAAAGATCAAGAAACCACTGATATTAAATGTGTCCTTTGTAAATAAAAAAGTAGTCTCCAACTTAAATAGCATGCAAATATGTTGTTAACATCCCTAGAAGTAGATCTAAACCAAACCAAACCTACCGCTGTGGAACTAATTCTGACTCGTAGTGACCCTAGAGAACAGAGTAGAACTGCCCCATGGGGTTTCCAGCGAGCGGCTGGTGGGCTCAAACTGTCGACCTTTTGGTTAGCAGCTGAGTGCTTAACCGCTGCACCACCGGGGCTCCAGAACTAAATCTAGTGATCACAAATTTCAACCTACTAAGCAGAATTAAACGCTGGTGGCGTAGTGGTTAAGTGCTACGGCTGCCAACCAAAGGGTCAGCAGTTCGAATCCACCAGGCGCCCCTTGGAAACTCTCTGGGGCAGTTCTACTCTGTCCTATAGGGTCGCTATGAGTCAGAATTGACTCGACGGCACTGGGTTTGGTTTTTGGTTTTAAGCAGAATTACCAAAACTGGATTTAATAGAACTCATGGGATTTAAATCTCCGGAACTTGAGGATGATCAGGAGCACGCACAATATGCTACAGAAATCATTAGTGGGGTCTGTTTTTGTACCTGCAACACTCGGCTTCTAAGCACACCAAAAAGGAATTCACAATCAGGAGTGCCTCCTGGTATCAGGGCTCCAACACTTGCAGGAGCTCAAACTAAAATGTATATGACATTTCAAAATACCAGCATTTCCATTTTCCTCAGCAAATCATTGCTGACATTATGGCTTGTAATAAATACCTTTCAGTGTTATTACACCTTTCCTGCCAATTAGGAAACTGAAGTTTGAAGAGATCAAGCAACTTGAACAAGGGAACACTACTACAAGTGGAAAACATTAACTTAAATCCAGATCTTCTAGCTCTAGGTACAATCCTCTTCCTTATAAACCATGATGTTCTCAAAAGGAAAACATTTAAAATTTTAGTCACTTCACTAATATTATGAAAAATTATTGTGTTTATTACTTTCTAGAAATTAATTCCTAAGTTAATGTTTTACCCAAATATAAATTAAACTGTTTAAGACTCATACACACACATCCAAATTGGTTAAAATAAAAGACGTGGTTCTTCTTTTAAAGATAAAAAAAAGTAACTTAGAAAAATACACTAAAAGCAATAAAGGTTTAGATTCTAAAGGAAACAAAAAAAAACCCAAACCCATTGCCGTCAAGGTGATGCCAACTCATAGCGACTCTAAAGGACAAAGTAGAACTGCCCTATAGGGCTTCCAAGGAATGGCTGGTGAATTTGAACTGCTGACTGTCTGGTTAGCAGCTGAGCTCTTAACTACCGTGCCATCAAAGTTCCATTTTAAAGGAAGGAAAACAAGCACTGAAAAAATTCTTTACATTCTAAATGAAAAAATTAAAAATCTTGAAGCCAAGAATCCAATACACAGGCCTCATAACCCAATAAATGATGTATATGATCTGCTTTTATAAAACTATATAAAATACTCCACAATTCTAATTCTGTTTAAAGGGGGAGGGGACAAATAAGACTGATATGTCAAACATGGAGTAAGGAAAGAAGTTAAACTCAGAAAACAAAAATCATCAATAATACTGTCACTTAGGAAGTGACTAGCATCCTTTAGATGGTTAGCGAAAGATCAGAAGTCAGGAAAAGGGAACACAGAGCTTCAGCACTAGAGGCTAACAAGCGTAACAGTGGACGCAGAGGGGGAGCTGGAGCATCACCATTTTGCAGCCATCAAGGCAAAGATTCACTCTGGAGATTCATCAATGGTTTCTTAACATAGGGGGTGGTAAGTTAAATGAGAAGGTATCTGCATGTCTCAACGAGTTTCCCCACAGATAGGTTATTCAAAAAAGGAAAAACAGTAGCAATACAATAGAGAAACTGGATGGCCCCTTCACTGGAAAAAATTAATATCAAGAAGATGGCCATCTGCCATGGATTGAACTGTGTCTGCACAAAATGTGTTGAAATTCTAATCCCTGTAGCTGTAAATACGATCCTGTTTGGAAACAGGGGTTTTCTTTTGCTACCTTAATGAAGTCATACCAGAGTGCGGTGAGTCCTAAGCCTAATCACTTCTAAGTTATAAGCAGAGCAGAACAGAGACAGAGACAGCCATGGGGGGAAAATATATGCCAGGGAGCACCAAGGAATGCCAAAGAACACCAAGGATTGACAGCAGTCATCGGAAACTAGGAGAGCAGCCCACAGGAAGAATCAACACAGCCATTTGGACTTTCAGCCAAACTATGAGAAATTTGGAACCAGAGATGGGGCTGCTGCTCTAGCACATATCTAAAACGTGGAAAGGGTTTTGGAATTGGGTAATAGAAGCTGGAGGATTTGGATGCACTTGATAATAGGAGCCTAGATTGCCTTGAAAAGGCTGACAGAATTTGGACACTAAGGGCTATTCCAATGAGGGCTCAGAAAGAATTGAGAGCTGTAGGGAAAGCTTACAGGATGTTGCTGGAAATGTGGACGTTAAATACTCTTCCAGTGAGGCTTAAGAAGGAAATGATGAAGATTAGGACCAAGACTCAAGGGATATCACAGTCACCCACCATAATATATTTCATAAAGTTTATGTTCTACATACCAGTTTGGTGAGTAGTGTCCGGGGTCTTAAAAGCTTACCAGCGGCCATCTAACATACAACTATTGGTCTCTACTCGTCTGGAGCAAAAGAGAAAGAAAGAAACCAAAGACACAAAGAAGTAGTCTACAGGACTAAAGGTCTACACCAACCACGGCCTCATCTACCCTGAGACCAGAACTAGATGGTGTCCGGCTACCACTATCGACCATTCTGATCAGAGCCACAACAGATGGGCCCTGATAGAATGGGAGAAAAATCTGCAACAGAACCTCAAATTCCTAAAAAGAAAAAACAGAATTCCTGGACCAGCTGAGACTAGACGTCTCCCCAAAACAACACCCTGAGACACTCTTTAAATCTTGAACCGAAACTAGCCCTTGAGGTCACCGTTTAGCTAAATAACAGATTGGCTCATAAATCCATGAGGACTGAGCTCCTTTAAAAAATCATTTATGAATTGAGAACCCAGATATAAACGCATCCACATATGAGCAGCTGATATTTGACAAAGGACCAGTGTCAGTTAACTGGGGAAAAGACAGTCTTTTTAACAAATGGTGCTGGCATAACTGGATATCCATTTGCAAAAGAATGAAACAGGACCCATACCTCACACCATGCACAAAAACTAACTCCAAGTGGATCAAAGGCCTAAACATAAAGACTAAAACGATAAAGATCATGGAGGAAAAAATAGGGACAACATTAGGAGCCCTAATACAAGGCATAAACAGAATACAAAACATTACCAAAAATGACAAAGAGAAACCCGATAACTGGGAGCTCCTAAAAATCAAACACCTATGCTCATCTAAAGACTTCACCAAAAGAGTAAAAAGACCACCTACAGATTGGGAAAGAATTTTCACCTATGACATCTCCGACCAGCGCCTGGTCTTTAAAATCTATATCATTCTGTTAAAACTCAACCACAAAAAGACAAACAACCCAATCAAAAAGTGGGCAAAGGATATGAACACGCACTTCACTAAAGAAGATATTCAGGCAGCTAACAGATACATGAGAAAATGCTCTCGATCATTAGCCATTAGAGAAATGCAAATTAAAACTACAATGAGATTCCATCTCACTCCAACAAGGCTGCCAGTAATCCAAAACACACAAAATAATAAATGTTGGAGAGGCTGCAGAGAGACTGGAACTCTTATACACTGCTGGTGGGAATGTAAAATGGTACAACCACTTTGGAAATCTATCTGGCGTTTTCTTAAAAAGTTAGAAATAGAACTACCATACAACCCAGAAATCCCACTCCTCGGAATATACCCTAGAAAAATAAGAGTCTTTACACGAACAGATATATGCACAACCATGTTTACTGCAGCACTGTTTACAATAGCAAAAAGCTGGAAGCAACCAAGGTGTCCATCAATGGATGAATGGTTAAATTGTGGTATATTCACGCAATGGAATACTACGCATCGATAAAGAACAGTGACGAATCTGTGAAACATTTCATAACATGGAGGAACCTGGAAGGCATTATGCTGAGTGAAACTAGTCAGAGGCAAAAGGACAAATATTGTATAAGACCATAATTATAAGATCTTGAGAATAAACTGAGAAGAACACATTCTTTTGTGGTTACGAGGTAGGGGAGGGAGGGAGGGTGGGAGACGGTTATTTACTGATTAGTTAGTAGATAAGAACTACTTTAGGTGAAGGGAAGGACAATACTCAATACAGGGAAGGTCAGCTCAACTGGACTGGACCAAAAGCAAAGAGGTTTCCGGGATGAACTGAATGCTTCGAAGGTCAGCGGAGCAAGGGCGGGGATTGGGGACTATGGCTTCTAAGTCAATTGGCAAAATAAATTCTATTATGAAAACATTCTGCATCCCACTTTGAAGTGTGGCATCTGGGGTCTTAAATGCTAACAAGTGGCCATCTAAAATGCATCAATTGGTCTCAACCCACCTGGATCAAAGGAAAATGGAGAACACCAAGGTCACACGATAACTGAGCCCAAGAGACAGGAAGGGCCACATGAACCAGAGACTTACATCATCCTGAGACCAGAAGAACTAGATGGTGCCCGGCCACAACCAATGACTGCACTGACAGGAGCACAACAGAGAACCCCTGAGGGAGCAGGAGAACAGTGGGATGCAGACCCCAAATTCTCATAAAAAAGACCAGACTTAATGGTCTGACTGAGACTAGAAGAATCCCGGCGGTCATGGTCCCCAAACCTTCTGTTGGCCCAGGACAGGAATGATTCCCGAAGACAACTCATCAGACATGAAAGGGACTGGACAAGGGGCTGGAGAGAGATGCTGATGAAGAGTGAGCTACTTTCATCAGGTGGACACTTGAGACTGTGTTGGCATCTCCTGTCTGCAGGGGAGATGGGAGGGCAGAAAGGGTTAGAAACTGGCAAAACGGTCACAAAAGGAGAGACTGGAAGGAGGGAGCGGGCTGGCTCATTAGGGGGAGAGTAAATGGGAGTATGTAGTAAGGTATATAAGCTTATATGTGACAGACTGACTTGATTTGTAAACTTTCACTTAAAGCACAATAAAAATTATTTAAAAAAAAAAAATCACTTATAAGAGACCAAATAGTCAACAATTACTTTAAAACAAAGATGAGAAACTAAGGCACCAGGTAAACTAGATTTATGGAAATGGAACAACCAGAATGGAAATACCGAGAACATTCACAAGTTGTAAAAAATGTAACCAATGTCACTGGACAACTGGTGTAGAGACTGTTGAATGGGAACCTAAACTGCTGTGTAAACTTTCACCAAAAACACAATAAAATATTATTTAAAAAAAAAAGGAAATGATGAATATGTTATTGGACACCTACGAAAGGCAATCCTTTAACAGGGGCAAAAAACTTGTCTAAATTATGCCTGAATGACTTGTGAAAGGTCGAGCTTATAAGTGTCTAAGCAAGATCTTAAAGGAGTGGCATAGTTTCTCCTTGCTGCTTTAATAAAATGCAGGAGAAAAAAGAGATTTAGAAAGGTCTGTGCAAAAAGAAGCTGGAACTTAAAGATCTGGAAAATATTATTGTAAAAACTAAGGGTGTAAAAACACAATCTTTTGCTAAAGCGAATAGGCCTGTGACTGATAAACCTAATCGATAACCTCAGTAGAAGGCCTGTCGATTTAGATTTAAAAGGTCAGGGACAAGCAGGAGATGAAGAAAATCTGTCTGCCTCCTGCAATTCTACAGGCAAGAAACAGGCCAACGGAGCTAAACCAAACCAAACATGTTGCCACTGAGTTAATTCCAACTCATAGTGACCCCACGGGACAGAGCAGAGCTGTCCCATAGACCTTCCAACGCTGTAAATCTTTACAGAAACAGATTGCCACATTTTTCTTCCAAGCGGCTGGGTGATTTGAGCTGCTGACCTTTCGGTTAGCAGCCAAGTGCTTTAACCACTGCACCACAGGACTCCTCCAATGGAGTTACTTGGTTGCAAATAACTGTTGTCCTCCAAGAAAAGAAAGGGACATCCCTGGAACTTAGAAACCGGAGAACTGTCAAAAAGAGCACAGGGGGCAGGGCCGCCACTTTCCATGTTTCAAAGAATAGAGCCAACACTTCCTCGGTTTTGAAGAGTGGAGCTACTGCCTAAGTTTCAAAGAGTAGGGTCATCACCACCTCAGTTCCAGAGGTTGGTACAGCCTTTTGGGTAGGCCAAGAGAATGGACTGCCATGCAAAGTTGAGGTGTGGGGCTGCCATGTCAGTTGGCCAGGAGAACTGAGCCACCCAAAGCCAAGAGTAAGGGGTTGCCATCGCTGTGGCCTGGAAGGTGGTGCTGATGCCCAGAACTGAGAGACCTCCACCCAGAATCTGGAGATCACTGTCAATGCCCCGAGTACAGTGGGCAGGGGCCACTGCCCAGATGTATCTAGAAAACAGATCATTTTCAAGCCTCGAGAGTTAATGAGATTTCCCCTGTTGGGTTTTAGACTTGTTTGATCTAAACCCCTTCTTCCCCTACAATTTCTCCTATTTGGAATGGAAATGTCTACATTATGCCTAGTTTATCATTGTACTTTAGAAGCAGATGACATTCTAGGTTTCACAGGTCCCCAGATAGAAAGGAATTTTGCTCCGGGGGGAACACACCCAGAGTACCATTCATGCTCAATTTAGATGATTTAGAAGATGAGTTAATGCTAGAACAGATTAAGACTTTTGGGATAACATGGTAGGGTAAATGTGTTTTGCATGTGGGAAGGACATTAATTTTGGAGGCCAAAGGGTGGAATGTTATGAATTAAATTGTGTCCCCCCAGATGTTTTGAAATCCTAACCTCTGCAGCTGTAAAGACAACCCTGTTTGGAAACAGTTTTCTTTTGTTATGTAATGAAGTCACACCAGAGTCGGGTGAGTCCTAAACCTAATTACTTCAGAGTTGTAACAACTGAGGCCATGGAACACCAAGGAATGCCAAGGATTGACAGCAGTCCTCAAAATCGAGGAGAGAGGCCCACAGAAAGAACTGCCATGTCACAGACTGTGATCTGGACTTTAACCTCTAGAACTACGGAAAAATTAATTTCTGTTCTTTAAAGCCATCCACTTGTGATATTTCTGTTACAGTAGCAGTAGGTAACTAAGACAGTATCCTATGCCTCCAGATGTAATAGCCTGGGGACACATGATGTTATTTAATCTGAATCTAATCGTAAGGAAACATCGGCAAACCCAAATTGATTAACATGACACAAAATAACTGGACTGTAGTCTTCAAAAGGTCATGAAAGACAAAGAAAGGCTAAGGAACTACTCCAGATTAAAAGAGATTAAATAGCTAAAACAACTAGATGAAATACATGATTCTTGACCAAATCCTATACCAGAAGAAAAGAATGCTTAAAAAAAAATTACTGACAAAATGGCAAAACTGGATTACAGACTATACATTGTCGCAACATTAAAATTTCCTGACCGTAACATTACTATGGTGGCGCAGTGGTTAACAACTCAGCTGCTAACCAAAAGGTCAGCAGTTCAAATCCATCAGCTGCTCCTTAGAAACCCTATGGGGCAGTTCCACCCTGTCCAATAGGGTTACTATGAGTTGGAACCAACTAAACGGCACCTAACACAACAACATGGTTGTGTAAGAAAACATCCTTGTTCTTAAAAAAATATGGGGTAAAGGAGCATACTGCATCCAAACTATTCTTAAATGGTTTAGAAAACATAATAATATAAATATGCATGTCTGTGCGTGTGCATATGCGTGTGCGTGTGTGTGTGTGTGTAAAGGGGGGAGAGAGAATGATAAAGTAAACGTGACAAAATGTTTAAAAATTACTGACTCTGCATAAAGAGTATACAGAAATTCTCTGTACTATTGCAATTTTCCTGTAAACCTGAATTATTTCACATAAACAGTTAAAAATAAGAGCCAACGAACAGAGTAAGTATTAAGGTTTTGACATAAATTTTGTTATCTGATTATCCCAATAGCAATCCTGAGAGGTAAAAAAAAAAAAAAAGTAATATTTTATAAAAAAGAGAATATAGGCTCAGGAGACATTAAATGACCAAGTCCAGAAGAGGGGTCTCCCTGTTCCTGTGCAGCCCATTAAACTGCAATTCAACGGTCAAAATGTTTCTAATTCTTGGAAGCTTCATGATCATACACTGTCTACAACTACCATTCAGCTTTAAACTTTCAATGAGTTATATGTGTTCTCTAATAAAAGCACTGAGGCTTTGGCTCGAATACTTCAGGCACATCATCAGGAAAGATCACAACTGCTAGAAAAGAACATTATGGTAGGTAAAATAGAAAACTAAAAAAAAAAACCTGTTGCCATTCAGTTGATTCCAACTCAGGGCAACCCCACGTGACCCCATGTGTGTGGAGTAGAACTGCACTACGTAGGGTTTTCATGGTTGTGACGTTTAGGAAGCGCATCGTCAGGCCTCTCTCCCAGGCACCTCCAGGTGGGTTTGAACTGCCAGCCTTTTGGTCAAATGCTTAACTGTTAGTGCCAACCAAGGACTCCTGGTAAAGTAGAGAGTCCGTGAAAATGAAGGAAACCCTCAATGAGATGGACTGGTACAAGATCCACAACAATGGAGCGAGACATACCAAAGATCATGAAGGTGGCACAGTACTGGGCAATGTTTCCTACTGTTACACCTCAGGTTGCCATGAATCAGAGATGACTTGAAGAAAACTAATAACAACAACAATAAAGGTAAAAGTACCATATATTTCATCGAGTAGTAAATAACATATCCAAGTGCTTGTGAGAATGGGCTCTGAGATCAGAATGTCCAGGTTTCAAATACTGGTGGTGCTGTGTTCTTGCTTTGTGATCTTGGCCAAGTTAACCACCTGTGCTCCAATTTCCTTATCTGTAAAGTGGGATGAGAGAAGTATCTCTGCCACAGTGTTGTTAAAAAAAAAAACAAAACAAAACAACCCACTACCATCGAGTCAATTCTCACTCATAGCGATCCCATAGGCTTTCTGAGGCCGTAAATCTCTATGGAAGCCAACTGCCAAGGAGTCGCTAGTGGTTTTGAACCACTGACCTTTTGATTAACAATCTATCGCTTTAACCACTGTGCAACCAGGGCTCCATAGTGTTGTCAGAAGTGCTAAATGTCATAATAAACATAAAACAGTGTGCACTAATACCTAGCGTCTAGTAGGCAGTCAATAACATTTGCTACTTTTATTTTAAATCTAACCTCCTAGGCCACCTTGGCAGCACTAGGCAGAGGCAAAGCCATATTTTTTTTCCAAAATCAGGCCAGAATCTGACAAAATACAAAGTCAGAGGTTCTAAGATGAAAAACATTTTAGAAATTTACAAAAATATTAAGTAAATTAATTGTAGGCAAATTACAAGCAAAATAAGCCAATGCAGATGTGCAGTTTAACTCAACAGTTAAACCATTTCACTAACAGAAGCAAGAGCTGCAACAAGCTCCTTAGTTGAACATCTGACAATGTAAATGGACAGGATGAAAAATTAAAAGAAATAAGTTATTTTACTTTTAAACTTTTCTACCATGGGAATAAGGAAAACAGAAAAAGACTTTATCCACACACTAGATATAAGATTTCAGTCTGCTTAATACAGCCAAATTTAATCCCAATTTCAACCACCAACCACTTTCTATGCTACTCAATCTTGTTAGTGAAGTTTAAACTTTAAATTTTAATTATGCCTTTTTGACATCTGAAAAGCTACCACAACTAGTTTATCTTAATTCATCATGACTCTAGGGACAGCCTATTAGGTGACCACGCTGTTTAGTACTGAGATTAAAAATAACAAGTGTAAACAACAAAAAAAAGATTACAATTAAATATAAACAAAGTTGCCAGGATTCTGTAAGTCAATTTCCTTTAAACTCTCCCAATAAAAACAATTTGGCAACGTTTTATTTCTATTACTAGGTGGTACTTAAAATATTTTTTACTAATTTTTTACAAAATTAATTGTACATTGTCTAATGTTCATGTTAAAACCCACACTAATTTGTAAAAGTTTAAGATTTGTTGATACGTAAAATGAAAACCCTATCGCGGTCGAGTCGATTCCTACTCAGCAACCTTTTTAAATAGTCTCTACTCATATTCTTATTATTTTGCTTCGAATTGTGGGTTTTTCGTATGTACTGCAAGGAATATTGTCCAAGAACTTTAAAGCTTGTGTAAACCAGTTTTTCCATTCATAAAGGCCCTAAAATCACCTCCTTCCCCGCTTCACTCAAGGATCACAAAGCAGGTTCCCCTAACCAACGCTCACACTTCCCCTCTCAACTTCAGAAAAACCCTTTCACTCTAATTAGCGGATTTCTCAACGTTTAGTCACGCGCACATGAAATTAACCAAACAAACAAACAAACAAACAATCCCACTGCCGTCTAGTCCATTCCCACTCATGACGACCCTATAGCAAGAGTGTTTTTTCCCCAAAATTCAGATTCCTGTGCCCCAGCCCAGACCAACTCAATCCGCGTCCCTGGGGGTGGGATCTAAGCTCCCCCAGTGATTCTTTATTTCACTAACGTTTGAAAACTACTAGAGGTTCCTACACACTCTCACCCCAGACTCTCAACAACTCCCACCACCCCCAACTGACCCAACCCGACGCTCCCACCTACCCTCAGGTAATGCTGCTGCCACACTGCGGTGCAGTCTCAAGGCGACCCCACCCCTCTTTCGGGAGCCTGAGCCTGGAGCTCGCTCCTTCGGAGTCCCCAGCCCCTCAGCCAAGTCCCCGCACCCCAAACCCTTCTCCTCACTTCTTCAAGTCGCTGCTAAAGAGGCCAAAGGCGCCCGAGGGGGAAATGGTTGAGGTCGCCTCCTGACCCAACTCCGTTGCCTCCCCTCCTCCGGACTGCTCACTGTAAGCAAAACTGTTGCTGGACATTGCCGCAGCGCTGGCGGGTAAAGGACTGGTCCTGCCCGGGGTTCTCTCTGAAGGTGTCCGGTCCAGAGGACACGGAACAGAACTAGTTCTCGTGCCCAGGGGCGCGCGCAGGCGCTTCCGGACTCGTCACAACTCCCTAAGCCGACCTGGCAGTCCGCCCCCTGCGCATGCCCAGTGTTCAGGCTGGCCGGAGCCCACCTCAGGCGCTCCAGGCCCTGCCTGGATTTCCCTTTTCCAGGTTTTAGCAGTAGCTGGGCTTCTCGGGGAAGCCCTGTTGGCGGAGCGGTTAAGAGCTAATGCTGCTAACCAAAATGGTCGGCTGTTCAAATCCACCAGGCGCTCCTTGGAGACCCTACGGGACAGTTCTACTCTGTCCTATAGGGTCTCTGTGAGGCGGAATCGGCTAGACGGCAACCGGTTTGTTTTTTTTGTTTGTTTGTTTTTGGGGGCGTCTCAGACCTTAGCTGTGAACATGCACGTGACTTGACTTGAGGCTCAAAAAGAGTCTATGTGAGAATGCACATTTTATCCATTTTGATCCCATAAGAAGATACCCCGAGCCTGGACGCCTCTTTGCTTGACTTCTGCTGTAAACTAGTACCTTTCAGATTTCTCTTGAAACGGCATTAAAACCATCAGATCGACTTCCCTAAATCCTTCACGATCGCCTTTCGTTTTTATGCCTTTGTTCCTCTGCCTCTAGCCGGAGTGACTTTCACATCCGTCCCCAAGGAACCTTTTTCCAAGACCTCTACACTTTTGACGTATAACTCCCCAACAAACAATCCCTCTTTACTCCTTCAGTGGTGTCAGCGTCCCCCAGGTGAAATACCGAGCACAGCGATCCCTGACGGTGGACTCTAGGATCCACAGAGAAGTGATTTCAGTGAAAACTTTGGGATGCTTTCCAGGCGCCAGCAGCTCCCACTCAGAACTAAAGGAGTGCGTCCTACCTGCGTCTGACTACCAAAAAATAAAATAGAGCCACTTCGCGCTCAGGTAGTAGCCTACCATCTGGGCACCTCCTTCCTTCCTTCTTTCGCGGTCCCAACACTAACATCTACTAGGGAGCCCGGGCGGGATGGCCCCCGGGGTAGCTCTGATCTCGAGGTGCCGGCAACTAAAAACGCGCCTTTTCAGTCGTAACTTCACCGAACCCGCTGTCTTACGTGAAATTCAGGGCCTCCCCTCCCGTTCCTCTACTGCCTCCCTTGTTGGCAGGCATTAAAACCCCAGTGCCCCGGAAGCCAGGTGCTGAAACTGTCACGGGACTACCGGAGTGGCCAGAGCGAAACGTCGACCTGGGGTCCCACTGCCACTGGGAGGAGGGGGCGGGGCAGGTTCAAGGATCACACTGTGGACCTCATCTGCTCGAAAACTACACTGTTACTACGGAAAACCTCGCGGTTGTAGGTCTAGGTGAGAAAGGGGGGAACGTATTCCAAACTTCAGTGTGGTCAGAGCTGTTGGTTGTTGTTGTTGTTAGCTGCCCTCCAGTCGCCTGGACTCATGACGACCCCGTGCACCACAGGATCAGACTTTTGTAATCCTTACCAAAACCAAACCCAGTGCCGTCGAGTCGATTTCGACCCACGGCGACCCTATAGGACAGAATAGAACTGCCCGGTAGAGTTTCCAAGGAGCGCCTGGCAGGTTCAAACTGCCGAGCCTTCCGTTAGCAGCCATAGCACTTAACCACTACGCCACCAGGGTTTCCTTGTAATCCTTATGGTCACAAAATGAAAATTGCTCGATTTTCAGGAGTAGATCACCACATCTTTCTTCCCAGTCTGTAAGTGGGTTTTTAAATCAGCTTTTAGAATACCCCCTCAGAGATGCAATGATGGAGCGCCTCATATTTGTTGTCGATTTATGAAACTTCACCAACAGCTGATTATTCATGATAACGATGATGATAACAGAGAGCCATGTATTACAATATTATATTGAGCTTAATACGTACCAGGCACTATTCCAAGTAATCTGCATATATTAATTTATCTACTTACAAAAGAATCTTGGCTTTTGGTTTCCCTATATACACATGTGATAGAGAACCTCTGAGATATATATCTCAGTGTAAAATTTCTTGGTTGTAGAATATGTGCACCTTTGCTGGACATCTTAAACTGTTCTCCAATATAATTTTATCAACACTAGAAGTGCTCAGGAAACCCTGGTGGCATAGTGGTTAAGTGCTACCGCTGCTAACCAAAGGGTCAGCAGTTCAAATCCGCCAGGCGCTCCTTGGAAACTCTATGGGGCAGTTCTACTCCGTCCTTTAGGGTCGCTGTGAGTCGGAATCTACTCCACGGCAGTGGGTTTGGTTTGGTTTTTTGGTTTAGAAGCGCTCACTCATCTTTGCTAAGAAATTTGGAAGACAGCTACCTGGCCAACCGACTAGAACAAATCTGTATTTATGCCTATTCCCGAGAAAGGTGATACACCCTGTTGCAGAAATTATCAAACAATATCACTAATATCACATGCAAGTAAAATTTTGCTGAAGATCTTTTAAAAGTGGCTGCAGCAGTATATTGACAGGGAACTGCCAGAAATTCAAGCCGGATTCAGAAGAAGACATGGAACCGGGGATACCATTGCTGATGTCAGATAGATCCTGGCTGAAAGCAGAGAATAACAGAAAGATGTTTACCTGTGTTTTACTGACTTTGCAAAGGCATTCTATTGTGTGGAACATAGCAAATTATGGATAAGGTTACGAAGAATGGGAATTCCAGAACACTTAAATGTGTTTGTGAGGAACCCGTATATAGATCAAAAGGCAGTCATTCGAAGAGAGCGAGGGGGTACTACGTGGTTTAAAGTCAGAAAAGGTGTGCATCAGGGTTGTATCCTTTCACCATACCTATTCAATCTGTGTGCTAAGCAAATAATCCTAGAAGCTGGACTATATAAAGAAGAATTAGGCATCAGGATTGGAGGAAGACTAATTAACAACCTGCATTGTGCAGATGACACAACCTTGCTTGCTGAAAGTGAAGAGGACTTGAAGATCAAAGACCACAGCCTTTGGTATGGAGTACACCTCAACATAAAGAAAACAAAAATCGTCACAACTGGACCAATAAGCAGCGTTATGATAAACGAAGGAAAGATTGAGGTTGTCAAGGATTTCATTTTACTTGGATCCACAATCAACACCCATGGAAGTAGCGGTCAAGAAATCAAAAGATACATTGCATTGGGCAAATCTGCTGCAAAAGATATCTTTAAGGTGTTGAAGAGCAAAGATGTCACCTTGAAGACTGAGGTGCACCTGACCTAAGCCATGGTATTTTCAATCCCGTCACAGTCATGCGAAAACTGGACAATGAATAAGGAAGACCGAAGAAGAGTTGATGCCTTTGAATTGTGGTGTTGGAGAAGAATATTGAATATACCATGGACTGCCAAAAGAATGAATGAATCTGCCTTGGAAGAAGTACAACCAGAATGCACCTTAAAAGCAAGGATGGCGAGACGTACTTTGGACATGTTATCAGGAGGTATCAGTACCTGGAGAAGGACATTATGCTTGGTAAAGTAGAGGATCAACAAAAAAGAGAAAGAACATCAAAATGAGATGGATTGACACAGTGGCTGCAACAATGGGCTTAAGCATAAGAAGGATTATGAGGATGGCGCAGGACAGGGCAGTGCTTTGTTTTGTTGCATATAAAAAAAAAAAAAACCATAGGGTCGCTATAAGTCAGAACTGACTCAATGGCACCTAACAACAATAACAACATAATTTTAGCAGTTCACACTTCCACCGAAGAGTATAAGAGATCTCCTTTCCTCACATTCTCATCAACATTTGGTTTTCTGAGTTTTTTTTATTGTCAGCAGTATGATAGCTATAAATACTATTTTTATTGTAATTAATATTCATTTTCATGATCATAATGAATTTAGCACCTTTTGTATGAGCCCTGCAGCCCTGGTGGTAAGAGCTCGGCTGCTAACTGAAAGTCAGCAGTTCAAATTCACCAGTTGCTCCTTGGAAATCCTATAGGAAAGTTCTACTCTGTCCTATAGTGTTGACTGACAGTAAGGAATTTGGTTTTGGCATATGAACCCTGGTGGCATAGTGGTTTAGCGCTCTGCTGCTAACCTAAAGGTCTGTGATTCAAACCCACCAGCTACTCAGTGTGCGAAAGATGTGGAAGTCTGATGTGGCAGTCTGCTCCTGTAAAGATTACAGCCTAGGAAACCCTATGGGGCAGTTCTACTCTGTCCTACAGGGTCACTAGGAGTCAGAATCGACTTGATGGCAATTTTTTTTTTATGATCATTATTCCATTTGTGTTTTATTTTCTGTGTCTTGTATGTGAACATATTTGCCCCGTTTTACACTGAGTAGTCTCTTTTTCTTATGAATTTGAAAGATTCTTTGTTCTTGAGTCCTTCATTTTTAATTCACTACTTGATTTTATTGCTAATATTTTACTTGGTAATATTTTCACTTTTTCATGCAGACTCATCGTCTTAGTCATCTACTGCTGCTATAACAAAAATACCACTAGTGGATGGCTTTAACAAAGAGAAATTTATTCTCTCACAGTCTGAATTCAGGGTGCCAGCTCTAGGGAATGGCTTTCTCTCCCTGTTGACACTAGAGGAAGGTCCTTGTCATCAATCTTCCCTTGATCTAGGAGCTTTTCAGCACTGGAACCTCAGGTCCAAAGGACACTCTCTGATCCCGGCATTGCTTTCTTGGTGGTATGAGGTCCACCTGTCTCTCTGCTTGCTTCTCTCTTTTATGTCTCAAAAGAGATTGACTTAAGACAAAATCTAATCTTGTAGTTTGAATTCTGTGTCATTAAAATAACTGCCAATAATCCTACTTCATTAACATCATAGAGGTAGAATTTACAATACATAGGAAAATCACATCAGATGACAAAATGGTGGACAATCATGGCCTAACCAAGTTGACACATATTTTGGGGGGGACACAATTCAATCCATGACACTCGTGTAGAAGATTGACCTATTTTTTTTTTTTTTTTTTTGCACTGTCCTTGAATGGCATAGGTCTAAAAATATTATATTCCTCAAAAAAAAAAAAAGTTAATTAGGTAACATTCTTTTCTTTAAAATATTATTATTGTGGATATAATTGTGTTCCTCAAAAATATGTGTTGATGCAGACCCCAAATTCTCACAAAAAGACCAGACTTAATTGTCAGACTGGGACTGGAGGGACCCCAGAGGCCATGGTCCCCAGACCTTCTGTTAGCCCAAGACAGGAACCACTCCCAAAGCTAACTCTTCAAACGGGCATTGGACTGGAATAGGGGATGGAAAATGATATTGGTGAAAAACGAGTTTCTTGGATCAAGTGGACACATGAGACTATGTTGGCATACCCTGTATGGAGGGGGCATGAGAGGGCAGAGGGGGCCAGAAGCGACCCGAATGGACACGAGGAGAGAAAGTGGAGGGAAGAACTGTGCTGTCTCATTGGAGGGAGAGCAATTAGGAGTGTATGGCAAGGTGTATGTAAATTTTTGTTTGAGAAACTGACCTGATTTGTAAACTTGCACTTAAAGCACAATAAAGATTAATTTAAAAAAATACGTGTTGAAATCCTAAACCCTGTGTGTGTGGATGTGATCCGTTTGGAAATAGGATTTGCTTTTTCTTATGTTAATAAGGTTATACCACTGTAGGGTGAATCCCAAACTTAGTAACTTCTGAGTTATAAGATGACCAGAATAGGCACAGACACACATAGAGGAAAGACAGACACCAAGGACGACCAATGAACACCAAGGATTGTCAAGACTCGCCAAGCATTGTGAGAAAGGCTCACAGAAGTAGTCAACACAGTGGAGACTCTATGTTGGACTTTTAGTCACCAGAACTGTGATAAAATAAATTTCTGTTCTTTAAAGTCACCCACTTGTGTCATTTCTTTATGGCAGCACTAGGTAATTAGGAAAATTATGTATAAGATGCAAAGTACATACATCTTGAAAAATAGATGAAAGTTTCTTTTATCAATCAATAAACAAATAAACCAAACCCATTGCCATTGAGTTGATCCCGACTCACAGCAACCTTATAGGACAAAGTAGAACTGCCCTACAGGGTCTCCAAGTCTGTAATCTTTTTGGAAGCAGACTGCCACGTCTTTCTCCTGCAGCTGGTGGATTCGAACCCCTGACTTTTCAGTTAGCAGCAGAGCACTTAACCACCATGCCACCTTAATTGAATGAATGAATGAGTTGATACATATAAGTCTACCTCATTGTATTAAATATCTACATAGTATTTCATTTTATAGATGTACCTTTATTTGCTTAATCAGCATCCTTTTTCAAAAGGTCGACAATTACTCCAAAGCAAAGATGAGAAGTTAGGTGGGCAGGGAAACGAGAGTACTGCAAATGGAATAATCGGACCCCAATTAAAGAGAACTAGTTACATTATAAAAAAATGTAATTAATGTCACTGAACAATTTTTTTTAAGAAACTGTCAAATAGGAACCGAATTGGTTGTGTAAACTTTCACCAAAAACACAGTAAAATATTATTTAAAAAATCAATAAATAAACATGAGGAAGCCAAGCCAAAAATACACATCATATTGGTAGACAGGTAGATTGTCTGGAATTTTGGGCTAATACATCTTTCCAAATTTCTCACCAAAAATAAGGTACCAATTATCTCTTCCACCGACATGTCTCTGTTTCACCATACCCTTTCTAGCATTGAGTATTATGTATCTCTGTAATGTTTGCTAATCTGATTGGCAAAAAATGATAATCACCTTCATTGTTGTTTACACTTACCTTTCTTTTATTATAACCAGAGGGACCATATAACTTATTGTCAAAACGGGAAACTTTTGAGATTGAAAAGCGACATGAGTTGTGATTTTTCTGGAAGGACACATAAAGAACAGTATTTTCCCAGAGAAATAGAAATATACAGCTACCCTAAATATGAGTTGAAATATACTGTAAAGGCCATTTGAACTTTTCTCCTGTTAATTTTGCAGACTTGGCATTTGCTTATTTTTATCTGGGTTATTCATTCTATTGATGTGTAGGCATGCATTATAGGTAGTGAATATTCACCTTTTCTCATTATTTTCTAGGAAGGTATAAGTTATAAAAATTGATTGAGAAAGTTGTTGGAAACCTGAATAGACTAAATAACTATTAAAAAAATTAGAAGAGTTGTCAAAAATCTACCACAAAAAAGCCAATATAGTTCTATTGAGTTTGTATGGGGTTTTCTATTTTCTGCTATTTTAAGCTGTTATTGAATATTTAAAAAGAAAAAGATAAAACACTCCCAGATTCATATTATCAGGCTAGGATAATTGATATCCAAGCACGAAATTTTTCAAGTGCCAAAAAAAAAGTGCTATTGTTTTAGACTGGGTTCTCTAGAGATGCAAAACCATTAAAGCATATAAATACATAGAAAGATTTCTATCAAAGAAACAGCTCACACAATTGTACAGGCTGGAACGTCCCAAATCAATGGATCAGAACAGAGGCTTCTCCCGGTTCATGTAACCGCAGGGACTGGTGAACCCAAGATCAGCAGGGTGGAAAGTAGGGGTCTTGCTCACAGGCTGTGAATATCCATGAATTCCAAGACTGGGAGGCATGACCACAAGGTTTTTCCTTCACGTTGCTGCAGAGGCTGGTGAACCCAAGATCCGCAGGTCGAAGAGCAGGGCCCCGCTCAGAACTGTGAAGATCAATGAACCCCAAGATCGGCAGATAAGCTGATAGCACAAGCTCCAAGAACCGGAGGTCAGATGAACAGGAGGCAGCAGCAGGATCCAGAGCAAGCAAAAAGCCAGAACCTCTGCTTATATTCAGATGCAGACCACACCACCAAGGAAACTCCCTTCCAAATGATTGGCTACTCACAGCAGATCCCATCATGGAAGTAAACACATATAAACACTGAGAATCATGGCCCAGCCAAGCTAACACACAATCTTAACCATCACAGCTATAGACTAAATAAAACATGAAACAAATATTAAGAGAAAAACATAAAATAACCCAGTAGGTTTTGTTCTATGATTAATTTTTCAATATTAAGAAATTTATTATTATATGAACAGATATCAGAAACGCATTTAATAATACTCCATCAGCATTTCTGATTTAAAGGAATACTTAGTAAACCAGAAGTAGAGAAAATATTCTTACCATTATTATGTATATATAAATGTGTATATAGATTATGGTAAAATATGCAAAATAAAACACATATTATATTTAATAATGAGACACTAAAACATTCCAACTAAAGTCAGAAAAAGGACAAATAGGCCTATTAACACCATTATAATTTAACACTGTTTTGCAGATTCTAGACAATGTAATAAGATGGAAAAAAGTAAGAAAACAATAGTGGAAAGAAAAGTTTATAATAGTTATAGATGATATGATTGTCTATCTGGAAAATCAAAAACTAGTAGGCCTGTAAATTAGTTCATCAGAGTGGCTAGATTAAAAATCCAATAGCACTTCTACACAGCAATAATATCTAGTTAGAAAATGTAATTTAAAAAAACCCTATTCCACTACAGCAACAAATAAGCCATTAGAAATATACGAGACCTAAATTAAGAAAAACTACAAAATTTTACCAAAGGGTAACAAGGGAGGTGGAAGACCTGAAAAGGGAGTCTATGTTTCTGGATAGGAATACTCAAATGAATTTATATTTTAATATAGTTTCAATCAAAATTCAAATTTAATTTTTTTAATTGGCAATTTAACCCTAAGGTTCTTCTGAGAGAATAGACTCACCTGAAAACAAGAAATGAGGTGGGGGGAGGGGAGAGGGGAAAGCATGATGGAAGACTTATCTTTGTTAAAGCCACCATTTGTGGCATTTGTATTACAGCAGCACTAAGAAACTAAAAGAGACTTGAATAGGCATTTCTCATAAAAAAGATATATAAATGGCCAATAAGGACATAAAAAAAATTTCAATGTTATTAATCATTAAGGAAATCCAAATCAAAACCGCAATGAGATATCATTTCACCCCTACTCTGAGGGCTATTATCAGAAAAATGAAAAATAGCAAGCATTGGTGAGAACGTGGAGAAATTAAAACCCTCATTTATCGCTTGTGGGATTGTATAACTATGCAGCAGCTGTGGAAAACAGTTTGGTGGTTCCACAAAAAGTTAAACATAAACTACCATATTATCCAATAATTTCAATTCTACTTATACTATAGCCAAAATAATTGAAAGCAGGAACACGAACAGAAACTATACACAATGTTAATTGTGGTACTATTCACAACAGCGAAACCAAAAGGTGGAAACAACCTAAATGTCAATCAAGAGATGAATGGATAAACAAAATGTGGTACATACATATTATGGAATATTACTCAGCCATAAGGGGAAATGAAGTTCTAATACTGCTATAACATGGATTGTCTTAGGCTGGGTCCTCTAGACAAGCAAAACCAGTAAATCATATAAATATGTTTATAGAGAGAAAGGTTTATATCAAGGAAACAGCTCATGCCATTTTAGAGGCTAGAACGTCCCAAGTCTGTGGATCAGGATAGAAGCTTCTCCTGATTCACGTAGCTGCAGGAGCTGGCCAATCCGAGATCGGCAGGTCGGAGAGCGGGACTCTTGCTCACAGTCTGTGAAGACTGACAAATCCCAAGATCTGCAGGTAAGCTGCTAGGTCAAGTCCCAAGAGCCGGAGCTCAGATGAACAAGAGGCAGCTGCAGGATCCAGAGGGAGCAAAAGCCCGAATGTCCACATATATTCAGATGCAAGCTACATGCCCAAAGAAACTCCTTTTCAACTGATTGGTTACTCACAGCAGATTCCTTCAGGGGGCGATCACATATAAGCACTCAGAATGGTGGCCCAGCCAAGTTGACACACAATCTTAACCATGATATGGATGAATCTTGAAAACCTTATGCTGAGTGAAGTAAGTTAGGTACAAAAAGGCAAATATTGTATGATCCCACTTATATGAGCTATCTACTATATTATTATTATTTTTTTTTACTATAGGCCAGTGGTTTTGTTGGTAGTTATCAGGGGTGAGTGGTAAAATGCAAACTCCTTACCATGGTCCTACTTGATTTGGCCTTTTCTTAAAATCTCTCTTGACCTCATTTTGAACCACTGCCCCTGGTTTATTTCACTGCAGACATTCTGGCCTTTCTGTCCCTTCATTCACTAAGCTTGTTCTGACCTGAGAGACCTTACCTACTGGGCTTTCTGCCCAGAATGCTCTTTTCATAGGCGTTCAAAAGGCTGGCTCCTCAGCTGATATTTGACAAAGGCCCAAAATCAGTTAAATGGGGAAAAGACAGTCTTTTTAACAAATGGTGCTGGCATAACTGGATATCCATCTGCAAAAAAAATGAAACAAGACCCATACCTCACACCATGCACTAAAACGAACTCAAAATTGATCAAAGACCTAAATATAAAATCTAAAGTGATAAAGACCATGGAAGAAAAAAATAGGGACAATTCTAGAATTCCTAATACATGGCATAAACAGTATACAAAACATTACTAACAATGCGGAAGAGAAACTAGATAACTAGGAGCTCCTAAAAATCAAACACCTATGCTCATCCAAAGACTTCACCAAAAGAGTAAAAAGATTAGGTGAAGGGAAAGACAACACACAATACAGGAGAGGTCTGCACAACTGGACTAAACCAAAAGCAAAGGAGCTTCCTGAGTAAACTGAACGCTTCGAAGGCCAGCATAGCAGGGTTGGGGTTTTGGGGACCGTGGTTTCAGGGGACATCTAAGTCAATTGGCATAATAAAATCTCCTAAGAAAACATTCTGCATCCCACTTTGGAGAGTGGTGTCTGGAGTCTTAAACACTAGCAAGTGGCCATCTAAGATGCATCAATTGGTCTCAATGCACCTGGAGCAAAGGAGAATGAAGAACACCAAAGACACAAGGTAATTATGAGTGCAAAAGACACAAAGGGTCACATAAACCAGAGACTACATCAGCCTGAGACCAGAAAAACTAGATGGTGCCTGGCTACAACTGATGACTGCCCTGACAGGGAACACAACAGAGAGCCCCTGAGGGAGCAGGAGAGCAGTAGGGTGCAGACCCCAAATTCTTGTAAAAAGACCAGAGTTAGTGGTCCGACTGAGGGTAGAAGGACCCCAGAGGCCATGATCCCCAGACCTTCTGTTAGCCCAAGACAGGAACCATCCCCAAAGCCAACTCTTCAGGAAAGGATTGGACTGGACTGTGGGATAGAAAATGATGCTGGTGAAGAGTGAGCTTCTTGGATCAAGTAGACACATGAGACTATGTGGGCAGCTCTTGCCTGCAGAAGAAATGAGAGGGCAGAGGCGATCAGAAGCTGGCCCAATGGACAGGAAGATAGAGAGTGGAGGGAAGCAGTGTGCTGTCTCATTAGAGCGAGAGCAACTAGGAGTATATAGCAAGGTGTATATAAGTTTTTGTGTGAGAGACTGACGTGGTTTGTAAACTTTCACTTAAAGCACAATAAAAATTAAAAAAAAAAAAAAAAAGGCTGGCTCCTTCTCATTATTATTCAGGCTTTAATTCAAATATCACATCTTCAGAGAGGTTTTCCCTGACTACCCAATCTAATATGGTACCTTCTGCTCACCCCTACCCCCAGCGATTACAGTAATTGGGAAAGCTGATCTGTTTAGCTTGCTGTGTGTGCTCTCCAATACATACCTTTCTGAAAGATTTGCCTTGAATTAAAGAGGATAATTTTCCCAGGTGGAATAGGAAGTTTCTTTTGCCAAATGTACATGAGTTTTAATCTCTCCTGTCCAAAAAAAAAAAAAAAAAAAAATCCCATCATTAATTATTTTGGAACCCTTCTATAATTAAATTTAGGTAGTCCTCCTATTTACCAACCATTCAGAAATTTTCATACTTCAGATTTTCCTGCAATAGTATATACCTGCACACTTGTGCCTTGAAAATGTATTATTCATTATTATACTTCATAATAAAATTGATCTGGAAAAATGTGATCAGCCCTAAATTAGATAATGACTAATGTTAATTTGAAATGATGATTTAGGAATGTAGAAAGACTGTATCAGTAAATATCATGAAAGGAATAGTTAAGGCCATTTATAATTTTCTTAAGAATCTTAGATGGCCTTACTCTCAAAGGCAAAGGCTTAAAGTATACAAAATGATTTTGTTGTTATACTTTTCTTCGTATGCCTAATACACTGAATATTTTTATTCAGTACGAGGTGTTAGAAGAAGTTTAAATAGCTAAGAAATGTGCTTAGCAGAGTGAAGTAGTGCT
Organism: Elephas maximus indicus; assembly: GCF_024166365.1. Lineage (NCBI taxonomy): Eukaryota > Metazoa > Chordata > Mammalia > Proboscidea > Elephantidae > Elephas > Elephas maximus. The sequence goes on from NC_064820.1 coordinate 83,170,025, forward strand.
GAAGTGCAGAACAGGAACCTCTTCCTTTACTGCTCTTCTTCAAGGCTCGCTTGCAAAGATAGTGAGTGCAGCCTTCCTTTCTGCCTCACTTCTGTAGCAGAAAGGACAGTTAAACAGACCCACGCTTGAACCTTGACTCTATTACTAGCTAGATATATGAGAGCAGACAAGTTCTTAACCTTTCCAGGGGTCTAAAAATTGTTAGTTCTCATCTTAGTTAAAGACAAAATTCTTAAAAAAAAAAAAAAAAGGGAAGAAAAGAGAATAACACATAGAATGGAGCTCCAGTTAAAAATAAACTTCCCATGTCTATGTGAACAAAATACTTGCCTCCAAATGTTGAAATTATAGGATTGGTCCTGTTAGCTATCTCCTGAAACTACTCTAAATGTAAAGTTCTGAAATAATGTTTATGTGCAGAGAGGAAACTGAATGTTTATTAAGTCAGTTAACAAATGCAAGTGGTATTTGTAGTATACGTGAGACATGCTGGAGACCATGTAGAGCACAAACTGGAAGAAACCAGGCCTTGTCTTCAAAGAGGTTATAATAATAGAGGATTATAATCGAGGAGATAGACCTGTACATGAATGAGTGCAATACTACAAAACAAAACTGGAATGCTGAAAATATTTAACAGCGAACACAAAAAAGTTTTAGTTTTTCATGAATTATATTACCCAAAAAACAGGATTCAAAAATCATTCACTCACATTGTTAGTTTGGTTATTTTACTATGTGTCAGGCTCTCCTCTAAGTGCAGCAGATTTGCCCAGTGCAATTCATCACTTGATTTCTTGACTGCTGCTTCCATGGATGTTGGTTATGGATCCAAGTAAAATGAAATCCTTGACAACTTCAATCTTTTCTCCGTTTATCAGGATGTTGCTTATTGGACCAGTTGTGTGGATTTTTGTTTCCTTTATATTGAGGTGTAATCCATACTGAAGGCTGTGGTCTTTGATCTTCACCATAAGTGTTTCATTCAAGCCCTCTTCACTTTCAGCAAGCAAGCTTGTGTCATCTGCACAACACGGGTTGTAAATGAATATTCCTCCAGTCCTGATTCCGTGGTTCTTCTTCAAATAGTCCAGCTTCTCAGATTATTTGCTCAGCATACAGCATACAGATTGGAAGGATATAGCCCTGACACACACCTTTCCTGACATTTTCCGTAGACATTTGAAACATAGAATAATCCTGTATCTTAGGTGAATGTACATGTCTGAAGACATAAAATTGAACAATACTGTTTTTAAAGTTAGTAGCTAAAAGAGATCATAAAGCAGGTCCTACAGGAGCCAGAAATAAATCTTCATGGTACCATAAAAAATTTCCCAAACCAGTGAGGTAGCACACTAACGTATTCAAATGTGCCCACGCAGCTGGAGCAGACACTGCCACAACCGTTGATATAATCACAGATGGAATGGCTATCATGGAAGTATAAAAGCAAAAGGGGATAAAGCAAAATGGAATGGCCTTAAATTAAGTGGTAAATCATTTGATTTTGAATCTTACAGTTCAGAATTCAAACCAAGGGCCCGTGTTTGAGGAAACTAATGCAAATTTTACTAGAAGTCATACAAAAGGCACCGAAAAAGAACACTGCATTTATGATAGAAAAATATTTTAAACCACCTTCAAGTTCAATGCTAGCAGAATAGTTAAAATCATGGCACCACAGCTTGAGGAACTATGAGCCATTAAATATTATAAACATGAATACTGTTTTATGAATCAAGATTCTTTTTGTTGCAAGTAAAAGAATCTCAGTCAAACCAACTTCAGCAAAAAATAGAGGAAAAAAGAACTTCAGGGCAGAGATCTACTGACTTTCATAACTGAAAGAGACAAGGGTCGTACTGCCTTCAGAAACAGATGGATCTAGGGACTCAAATGATACCACCAAGGTTTTCTCTTTATCTCTCAGTTCTGCTTTCAGTCTGTGTTGGCTTCATTCTCTTGAACTACAAACTGAGGATGTACCCGCAGGGAGCTTTAGCCTTGCTATGTCACAGTTTAGCAAACCAGATGAAGTCGACCCTTTCTTCTGTGAAATTCCCAGGAAAGGGCTCTAGTTGGCCCAACTTGGGTCACGTGGCTACCACTTAGGCTAGTAATTGTGGCCGTGGAGAGGAATTATTATGACTTATGACTGGTCAGGCCTGGGTCATTTGAAGGGCCCTAGAAGGAAACAGTTGAAGTAAGGGAGGCAGAGTTCCACAATGACAGAGGGGTGCTGTTACTGGAAGGAGGAGCAGAGATGGCAGGTAGACAAAAACAACAGATGTCCATGTCATGTAAACCAATAAACCAGCTGCCACCAAGTCCATAATCCCATGTGTACCAGAGTAGAACTGTGCTCCATAGGGTTCTCAATGTTTGGGTTTTTGGAAATAGATCACCAGGCATCTCTTCTGAGGTGCCTTTGGTTGAACTTGAACCTCCAAACTTTCAGTTGGACTCCCCATGTCATATAGCAGCAGTGAAAGTACTTCTTACTAAATGGTAAGTAAAAATAGTAGAATAAAAATTGTATCTATGCTTTGATTACAAAAGAAATTTAAAAAACAAACAAACAAACAAACCCACTGCTGTTGAGTTGATTCTGACTCATAGAGACCCTATAGGACAGAGTACAATAGCCCCATAAGGTTTCCATTTCCAAGGCTGTAAATCTTTATGGAAGCGGGTTGGCACATTTTTCTCCCATGCAGCGACTGGTGGGTTCGAACCACCAACCTTTTGGTCCACAGCCAGGTACTTTAGCCACTGTACCACCAAGGTTCCCACGCTTTGATTATAACTACATAACATTTTGAACTCATATTTACCTAGAGTGAAAGAAAAAACGAATAAATAAAATAAGAACGAGTGATATATTGGCAGTGGTTCTCAATTAGGAGTGCTTTTGCCCTGCCCCCCCCCATTCATTTGACAATGTTTGAAGACAATTTTGCTTGTCACAACTGGAAGGGTGCTACTGGCATCTAATGGGTGGAAGCGAATGACACTGCTAAGCATCCTACAATGCACAATAAAGAATTTTCTAGCCCAAAACGTCAATAGTGCTGCTGTTGAGAAACTGGCAAAAGGGCAACAGGAGTGATTTGTTTTCCTTTAAAAAGGTCTGTTGTTGCTTGCTCAATAGAAGGAAAATAGATGGAAGGAAGGGAAGAAAGAGAAAAGAATGGAAAGAAAAGGGATGGAAGGTAATGAGAGAGAAGACAAAAGAATCAGAGACATAGAATATTGAAGTCAAGACACCTAATTTCTAGTCCCATCTCTGCAGTGTGACTTTGGCAAATTGCAGACTCAGTTTCCTCACTGACAATGTAAGGAATTAAGCTAATTAAACCGTCTCTGAAGCTCTTCCGTCTTGAAAATGCTATGACGTTATCTTGGATAGTCAGGTAGACCCAGCTAACAGGTAGTCAAGTTTTCTTGATCTATGTGTTCATGGCTAGTTTTAAATCCTGGCATTCTTTCCTATGACAGACACATTACAAATTTCTTTTTTTTATCAACATTTTTGATAGAAAATGAATCATGGTGCCAGTTTAAAAAATGTTAGGCCCAATATTAGACTTTTGCTCAGGTCTTGGCATCAGGAAAATCACCCGGTCCATTTATCAGTGATATTCAGGCAAAATCTTATTTTTTTTTACTAAAAAAACAAAACGAAACACACATACACAGGCATGGGCTCTTCAAAAAATTCTATGTTGTGGGGATAAGAGGGAAGAATAAAAGAGACTGAAGAGACATAAAAAGCAATCTGTGAGCCTTGATTCAATCCTGGATTTTAAAAGAACTGCAAAAGATACCTTTAGGATATTAGAGAAATGTGAATATGGGCTATATATTCTGTGATATTATTGAATTACTGTTACTTTTTTAGGTATCCTAATAATATCATGGCGAGATAGGAGAACGGCCTTGTTTTTAGGAGATGCGAGCTGAAACATTTAGGGGTGGTGTCATATCTGCAACTTACTTTTGAGTGGCTCTGAAAAAAAAAAAGTCTCCTTAAAGCATATATATGCGTATCAGGAGAGAAGAAAAAAATTGTGACACCATGACAAAATATTAATAATTGGTGAACCTAGGCAAAGAGTATACATGTACTCATTGTTTTCTTCTTTCAACTTTTCTATAGATTTGAACTTTATTTCCAAAACAAGAAGAAGAGAAAGGGCACTTAGACCTAGAATCTCAAGGTAATAGAGGCTCTTAAAGTTCTAACCGCTTCCTCAGTGCACTTCGTTGAGACTAGGCTGCAGTGCCAATGCAGAAAGCTTCAAATGACCTTCTTCACCCCCATAAATTACTAATCCATATGACTGCACTAATGTTTTGTAAAAGCCATGCACCAATATCAATGAAAAAGGAAACAGGTTATTAATTCTCAATTAAATGTGATTATAAATAAATTTATAATAAATTTAATAAGGCTGTTTACCAAGCAAACGAAAGAAACCAGAAAGAGACATTTAGAGCATACTTCCTGGAAATGCTCTTGCCCTGTTACCTCCATTACTTATTTCCCTATCCCCAGTTTGGAATGGGGGGGGATCTCCCCTCTTCCTCTCCCAAATTCAAGCATTGAAAATCAATGTAAAGCATGCTATGATATTAACTGCTTTCTTTATACTAACATTGCATACTGTATTAGAAAACTTGACTTTGTAACATGTTGTCTACATCAGATGAAATTTGGAAATAGAAAATAAGTTTTTATAAGTAAAACTGGTTTAGAAATACATTCACAGCATAGAGTCCATTTCAGCATTGTTGGCTGGCCAGGTTTGGCATGAATGGTTGGCCAGGTTAGGGATGAATGAAGGAAGGTAAGACTCTATGATCTAACTAATGCAAATACGTCATCTTAGTCAAAGATACAGCATTTCTCTAAAGTCAAAGACATCAAGAGCCCATCTTTCAACGTAGCAGCTGGTGGCAATGACTTACTACAAGTGGTAGTCACACTGCTAATTAGTTGCAGAGATGGGACTTGAACTGCTTTCCTAAGTCACCCAAATAAAGTACTCAAAGAATTAGCATTTCATTCCCTGGAGATCAATGGATTTTATTCTTTTTGCGGAAGTAACGACTGACTTCTGTGTTATTTTTCAAAACACATGTGTGTGTCCCTTAGCAAAAGTAGGAGGTAGGATTTATTCTAACATAACTGACTCCAATATCACCCCCATATGTGTCCTCACTGAAGGATTTTAATCACAGAATTAAATAAATTATTTTGGACTGACTTTAACCAATCTAAACGTCTCCATTTAGATTATAAATTCCTCAAGGACAGAGACCAGCCCTTACAATGCTTGATGTCTATCTAGCGCAGTGCCCTACAGATTCGATAATGCTATTGGCGATTGCCTTTGCAGTAATGATGATGCTGTTTTGGGGGGGTTTTTTGCAACAAAAATAAAGGAAACTGCTAAATCTACCAACCCAGTGGAATCTTGGGAAGATAACAAAAGTCTTTAAAATGATTTGATATTGCCTGAATAAGATTCTATTGTTTGAAGAGCGTAGCAAAGGTTATAAAATTTAATTAAGTCAGAGATAGTGAAGAATACTTGAGAAGATTTTATTTTCCCTTCATAATTGCAATCGATATGATAAAATTGTCCCCAAGCAGTCATTTCTGTCACATTAACATATACAGTTTCAAGTCCCAAAGGATATATTCTCCTGTTGTTTCATGTGTCTTAACTGTTAAGGTTAATATAAAGGACCCACATTCATTAGAATAAAATTGTGCTAAAAATACAGTCTGAATCTATTACTGAAAGAAGCTCTTTCTTGTCTGGTATGAGTAGTAATTCCAGTTGCTGGCAGCAGAGGTAGTTGTTTTCACAGAAAACATGAGATGCTAATTGCTCATCTATGAATTTCTCTCCTAATTATAGTTCCATATGCTAAAATCTTGTAAACTATTGATCTTTTGTATTATAGTTCCTTCTTTCTCTCCTTTTGCCCTTTCTTTAGCTAGTATATTCTGCTATATAGGTCGACACTATTAATGATTTTTTTGTTTACTGTTTTTAACTCTCTAATTGGGTCCTCAATTGCTATGACAAGCATAAATATCCCAGGGTAGACACTATTATAATTATACCACCATTATAAAGAGACGGTTTCCTGTAGAAGATTTTAAAATCAATTTAACAAATATTTATTGAATAATCTACATGTGCAAAGTACTGTGGAAGGTGATATGAGAAAAATAAAGACAAACGAGTTCTACCTCAGCACAATAGGTTTAAGTCAAGAGTCTGTGGATAATAAATACAAGACATTCATTTCTGGAAATGATGTAATTTGAGTCCTGTCTTGTGTCTGTCTTAGGGTCTTGAATGTCCTGAGATGAAGTATCAACATTCAAATGGACAAACATCAAATCTATGTTGATCTATTTGGTCCCTTTTCTTTCTACCATTAATGTTGCTTCTAGAGCAATTAGCTCTATTTACTGCCTAATTGGAGCCCTGGTGGTTCAGTGGTTAAGAGCTAACGGTGCTAATCAAAAGGTCAGCAGTTCAAACCCACCACTGATTAGTGCAAATGGGTTAACTAGCCCAGCTGCTATTTGAAAAGTTGGAGGCTCGAGTTCACCCAGAGGTGCCTTGGAAGAAAGATATACTTCCAGAAAAATCAACCATTGAAAACCCTGTGGAGCACAGTTCTACTGACACACATTGTGTTGCCATGAGTCAGAATTGACTCGATGGAACTGGTTACTGCCTAATCAGTGGGATGTGAGTGAGTTACCTAACTACTCTTACCCTCAATATCTCCAACAGTAAAATGAAGATAATCATACCAACTTCAGAGGATCGTAGTGATAACCGAAGGCGCCCTAGTAGCACGGTGGTTAAGCCCTCCGCTGCTAACTGAAAGGTTGTTGCCTTGAACCCACCAGCCACTTCCCTGGAGAAAAATGTGGCAGTCTGATTCCATAAAGTTTTACAGCCTTGAAAATCCTATTGGCCAGTTCTATTCTGTCCTATAGGGCCACTATGAGTTGGAATGGACTTGACTGCAATGGGTTTAGTGATGACCAAATGAGATATGGAACGTGAAACTACCTCTGCAGGGCCTAGCACCTATATCAAAAACCAAACCCTTTGCCATGGAGTCAATTCTGATTCACAGCAACCCTATAGCCTATAGGTGTATTCAGTGAGTATTATTAGTTCTTTGTCTCTTACTATCTACCAGCAGCTCGTCTACTCAATTGGACTATCTAGACATTTCAGACCAGGGGGAATATGGCAAAGATAAAATATAATACTAGGCCATGATGCCAGTGATAATTGTAGTTGCTAGTCTTAGGATGCTTACTTCACAGTTTATATGCTGGATAATTTTCTTCTGTTTAATTTGTGTCCATTGCCCCTCCATCCTTAATCCCTACCTCCACCATGAGACTCATAACACCCCAGGATACATTTCCCATCCCGGGTACCCTATTTTCATAGCGTTCAGCTGCTAAAAAGAAAGTTGGAGATATAACACAGCAAAGCACACAAACGTTGATAAAGGAATAATTTAGGTGGTAGGGTCACTATGAGTGGGGATCAACTTGGTGGCAACGGTTTGGTTTTGAGAGCAAAGACAGGAATAATAATAGCAATTTAACATATTTTATTCTTCTGATACGCGAAAAATTTGACAAGATTCCTAAGAAAGGCTAGGAGCTTCAATCACTTTAATTTTGGTAAAAATCATTTTAAGGCATTGCCAAAGAATCAACAAATGATGATACTATCTTATTAAACTAGGATGTATTGGTTATTATTTCCATGATGAACTGTAACATTTTTACTACACTGAAGTAGATGTGAGTGCATGCTGTCTTCGTAGGTTTGAAGCCCTAGGCAAATCAGCAAAAATAGTCCATTGTTTTTACTCTCCTTAAACAACGGAAACAAATAAATAATTCAACCCCAAACTGGTGTCTGTCACACCAATCATACACTCAATTAAAAATGAACGTAGACAAATCTCTGGAATACAAACATGAAAGCTATATTGGGAATCTATTAGATAAAATGTTTGTTTTACCTTGACAAAATAATTCTACAAAAATCGAAGTAGCACGTGCTAGCTTACCTATAACATTTTGGAATACATTTCCTGGGATATTTTTGCTTAGTGAATTTTTGCCTGACAAGATAGCTTACAGAGCAAATTTATGGCCAGATTTTATTTTTGCTGCTGAAGTCAAGAGAATACAATTAAACCTAACAATTGCTAGAGTTCAACAATACAAAAATAGCTAAACAGCTGAAGTGACATCAATAAATTATTCATGAAAATATAATTTTGATGATAATTTAATATTATTTAGTAAAGGGCCTAGTTTCTTATCCCTAAAAAAATTATTATTTCTAATTAGAAAGTCTTACTCCAAATAATTTTATATTTTATATGTGGTAGCAAAAAAATATTTGAAATGGCTGGAAGCAAAAACTGAATAACTCTCTTAGCCTAGCAAGTCATAGTGTCTCAATATAACCTAATGAGTAGAGTGAATGGTAATGTGAAATCACTGTCGACTATTTTTGCTCTCCTCCCTGGCAATACAGTGATGTACAGAGATTGGAATATTGAGCATTTCAGGCCAGGGCCAAGGTAATTTAAATTTTTATTGCTATATTTAGTACTTGGCTTTAAACAAACCAAAAAAGAACAATCCTCTGAAAAAAGCAATTTACTGAATCATAGTACCAATCAAATCATGAGCAGCCAAATTGCAATGTTTGGCTTTTCTTGGGTTCCTTTTGTGCTGTTAAGACGGTAGACAAGGCTGACTGACAGGTAATATTTTGCAGAAAAGGAGTTCAGAATGCTCTCTTGGCAAGACTGATGTTATCTTCTTAACTAAGATTCATTTGCTGTGCTTCCCTCTTGCTTTATTTGCCCTTGGAATAATTAACGTTGGTTCCAAACTCCCAGTCCACAGGCTAATCCATTTGGTGAGGCTCCAGTAAACTTCCTCCAGCTTAGATTAATGACCATCAAAAATTCTGTGATTCCTTAGAAGAGCCACCAGTGAACCAAAATATTGGTCATCAGGGTCAAAAAAAAAAAAAAAAAAAATGCCAAAAAGAACAAAAAACCCAAGCTCCTTAAGAGAAGGAATCATGCCTTATTCATGCTTACAGGGTTATTGTAAAGATTAAATGAGTTGATGCATGCAAAGAACTTAGAATAGTGCTTGGCCCAAGGTGATCACTCAGAACATATTTAGCTGTTGCTATAATTGTTAATGTTTACCATGTCCAGCACAGCAACTGTCATACAGTAGAAAATCAATATATTTTAAATTATTTTAAGTATGAATATAGCCCTATTATTTTCTCTGGTCTGTTACATGCTCATTGAAGGAAATTAAAATTAAAGATTTAGACTGAAAAAAAATGGTTACTATATGTTTAACAAATTTGAAAGCCACTGTTGCAGAGGAAGGAGATTCAGTAAAGATGTTTTAAAAGGAGATGATGTGATCAGATTTGCATTTTTAAAACATATTCCAAATTGCAAGTTATTTGAGGGGTTAGGCTTGAAGCATAGAAACCAGACTGGCAATTCCAATATCCGTTTTTACTACACCAAATTAAGGCAATAGTAATGGGAATAAAGAAGAGGTCAGATCTGAGAGCTTATATGGGCATGAAAGTTATGGTATTTAATGACCAATTCTATGGTGAGAGTAAAGAAGTCACAGAGGACAGTTCACATGATTTTAACTTGGGAAACAGAAAGACGCTGACCATTTACCCGGACAGGTTGTCCATGAAGATGAGCAAGTTTACTGACAGAAATAGTTGGGCATTCAGATAAAACATTCCATAGGCAGTTGTTGTCAGTTGCCTTTGAGTTGCCTTTAACTCATGGCGACATTATGTACAAGAGAATAAAATATTGCCTGATCCTGCACCATCTTAGCGGGGGTTGATATGTTTAAGTCCATTGTTGTGGCTGTTGTGCCAATCCACCGCATTGAGAGTTTCCCTCATTTTTGCTGGCCCGTGACGTCCTTTCTAGCGATTCGTCTTTTCTGATGACATGTCCAAAGTAAGCAAGATGAAGTCTTGCCACCATTGCTTTTAAGGAACATTCTACTTCCTCCAAGACTGATTTGTTGGTTCTTCTGGCAGTCCGTGGTATATTCAGCATTTTTTTATAACACCATAGTTCAAACACATTGGTTCTTTTGTCTTCCTTTTTTCACTACCCAACTTTCACATGCATGTGAGGTGATTGAAAAGACCGTGGCTTGGGTCAGACACACCTTAGTCATTAAAGTGACATCTTTGCTTTTTAAACATTAGAGGTCTTTTGATTTCTTGACTGCTACTTCCATGAATGTTGACTGGTGATCCAAATAGAATGAAATAGTTGACAACTTCAGTTTCTTTCTCCATTTATTACCATGTTGTTTATTGGTCCAGTTTGAAGATTTTCATTTTCTTCACATTCAGGCATAATCCATACTGAAGGCTGCAGTCTTTGACCTCCATCAGTAAGCAAAGAACATTGTGTCCTTTCTCCAATCCTGATGCTGTGCCCTTCTTCAGATAGCCCAGCTTCACAGATGATTCATCAGAGTGGAACTGTGACATAGAGTTTTCACTGGCTGATTTTTTGAAAGTAGATTTCCAGGCCTTTCTTCCAGGACACCTCTAAGTGGACTCACACCTCCTACCTTTCAGCAAGCAGCTGAGCATATTAACCATTTGCACGACCCAGGGACTTCAGAATGATTACTAGGAAGTGCCTTTGTGATCAACCCCTATGAAAGGGAGAAGAAAGAGCATGACTGAGCAGAGGAAGATGAGTTACACTGCAGGACCAATGACAGTCTCAGCTGGCACAACCAGGAGCTATGGAGCTAAAATGACCTGTAAGAGCTGTCTTGCATTGGGCTTAAATGGCTAGGTATCTAAGCCCCCACATAGATCAGTCATTGGATATAGGCCTCCTTAGGAAGGGCATGAACTTGGGCAAGGCAGTTCTCTGCAGCTGAGGCAATCCCTCAAAGGGCTGATCACTCAAGGCTATCTGCTGACAACACTCCCAGCAACTAGGGTAACAAGTCCTTCCTTGAAAAGGGATCTGGACACCACAACTCTGGGTCTGCCTCAGATCCCTAAGCCTGGGGCCCACTTTATGTGTGGTAAGAGGACCTATAACTATGTAGCAGAGAACTCTAAGGAAAATTTATGTATGTAGGCAAACCAGAGTTTCCTTAGAAGAGAACCACCTAGAAAGCGAAGGGCTCAAAAGCAGAGCTCGAGGGAACAGTTAAAGGAATTAGGAGCCAGTAAGACATTGAGTGATGCAATAATTGTATGTCTTTAAATATTTTAAAAGGTTTCAGGTGGAAAAGGGATTAGACCTGTTCTGCATGGCCACTGTCAGGAGAATTAGGACAAATGAGGGGCCGTTTGAGAGAGAAGGAGATCAAATAGATACAGAGCTTGTAGTCATCAGAGCTTCCCAAAGCAGGAATGGCTCATCTTGAAAAAAAAGAATGTTCTAGCCCCAGAAGTTTGCAGTCATAGGATAGGGACAGGGGGTTTGGGGAAAGGGGATAATCATATAGAGATGATTTCAAGCATCAGATGGACAGTTAGACTATATAGTGTTTGAGTCTATTCTAGTCTGAGGAATCAAAGATTAATTCTTCAATAAAAATAACCACGATAGTCATCACAATCCCAGAAGAGAAAATTAAATTTGGCTTATGGTAAGTTAAATCCAGTGAAAACACAAAAATTTTGTCATTGCTTTAACATTCACTTTTTATTCTGTCCTCTTTCATTTTCAGAAATGAATTCATACGAGGCAAATCTATAAAGGAGAGCAGTAGAGGTGAAAATATCACGAAAAAGGCGAGCAGTTTGACTAGTAAACTCATCAGGTTGAGACAAGTGTGAAACCTCATTACAACCTGAATTTCTCACACATCTCAGTTTCTCCTCCCTTTTAAACTTCCTAATAGAAAAAGTTGAATTCACATTATTGGCACCTCCACTATTTGCCCTTACTTCCATCAAAAAAAAATAAATAAAATAAATTAGAAATACCTCCTTTACCACATTTATTTCAATCTAGAATGTTGTGATCCCTCAGAATTTATTTTATAGTTTCTCAAAAGACCAAATCTTGGAAACTTCACTCTTAAACCCACAGGGAATATGTCTATTTCTGTTTTATTTGCTCAGGTGAATTGAGAAGGAATGGGGTTTGATTTAATACCTGTTAAAGTCTGTAGACTGTGTATTAAAGGTGTTGCAGAGAAAAATAAATACTGCAGTAAAGTTCTATGTTATTTCACATTTGAAGAAAATGTTGCTGACCATCGTTATTACTTATGTATGAATGAAACTGAAAAAAAAAAAATGAATTGGTAACCTCATCAGCTTTCATTGGTGGTTTATTTTCTTTCTCCAATATTAGAGTCTTGTTAACTCCTTAAAAACAGAGAATATATATATACATATTAATCACTAAACCTCCAACAAACCATGGGTAAACTAACAGTGATTCATTAAGTGCCTCCTTTGTGCCAGGTGCTTGACATACATTATTTCATTAATGAAACAACTTTTTATTTACGGACGAGGAATCTGATGCTTAAAGAGTTTTAATTACTACTTTAATAAGGCAACATAACTAATAAGTTGCAGGGCACTTCAAAGTATGGCTTCTGTTACCCCATCTAGCCTTCTTACCTACTATGCATACAAAGTGTAATGTGGCAGGTACTGCTTTTGTCTACCAAGTATCCACTCTTTCCTTCTTCCTTGTAACAGAATCCTGAATTTTAGCTGAGCGTATTGTTCAGCTGAGGCTGTTTTTCAACCTCCCTTGCAGCTACAGTCCTTGATGGCACAAATGGTTTGCTCTGGACTACTAACCAGAGATTAGTTGTCGGTTTGAACCCACCCACTGGTGTTACAGAAGATAGGCCTGGTAATCTGCTTCTGTAAAAATTATAGTCAAGAAAACCCTATGGAGTAGTTCTACTTTGTAACCCATGGGGTCGTCAAGAGTCAGAATTGACTCAACAGCAAGGGGTTACAGCTAAGGATGAGCATGTATCTAGAAAGTAATAATATGTAAACAGAAGTATTTTACGGAACTTCTTCTCCCACCTGCTGTTTAGCTCCTGCTGGGGCTCTAGGTGCTGTCTTGGTGACTTTGAGGATAGATTCCAAGACTGAAGTTAGAAAGCATGTCCTGACATTCCCTAAGGACATCATAGGGATGCCATGCCAATTCTGGGCTGTCCATGCCGGGACTTGTTTTACATGAGAGAGAAATAAACCTCCGTCCTTTTTAAGCCAGCTGAATTTATCCCTAACTTTAGACATAGTGTATCATACTTAATATCTTTTTATAGGATTAAATTTGATTCCTCCTGCCTGACACTCTCTTATGCCTGTTTCCCAATCTCCTTCCTTTAAAACCTCGCTTAATTTTCAACTTCTTTATAAAGCTTTCCCTAACCACTATTTTCTTTATGGTAAGTTTCAAATAAGTTACCAGATATTTATACTTATCTTTTTCTTAACTTTTATTATGCAAAATTTTGGACATATACAAACATAACCACTGCTGTCAAGTGGATTCCAATTCAGGCCAACTCTACAGGACAGAGTAGAACTGTCCCCATAGGGTTTCCAAGGCTATAATCTTTATGGAGCTTCTGGGTTCAAACTGCCAACTTTTTGGTTGGCAGCCCAGTGGTTAACCACTGCATCACCAGGTCTCCATTTATACAAACATAGAATAGTATAATGGAGAATTTTTATAAAACGTGTCTTCCTAATAGTCAAAAGAGGTGATTTGACTTCAGGGGCTGGATTCCTGCCCTCATCTCTCCATGTGCATCTCTGGGCTCAGATGAAGATGATGCTTCTTCCAGATATTCAAAATAGCCAGTTTTAAAGTATTTTGGAAATATGGTATTATTTTTTATTAAAAAAAAGAATACAGATCATTCCTACCATCCTGTTTAATGGTACCAAAAAAAAGATAGGGCAAGGCATTTAAAGTCAGCTCTCGTAAACCCAATTGGATGTGGATCAATCGGGTCTGAAGTCTGAGCATGTAAATATTCCGGAAAATGCTCATGTTGGTGAGTACCTTAAGGGTGACATGATATTGTCAAGAGACCACCTAGATTAGTCAAAAGAACTGCTTTCAGGTCCTGACTTTGCCTCTTCACCTTCCTGGGCCTTCCTTCATCTCCTTGCTGGTAATGTGAGGGAGTTGGACCTGGCCATGCTTTATTTTAAGTTTCTTCTTTGAATTTCTGCAATGGGCATTGCCAAACAGAAAAACTTCAGTGATTCCACCTCTACTAATTTAACATTTATAAACTCGTAGTAGTCACTTAATCTCATTTGTAAAACTGAAAATTCAGCCTAGCTGATTTCTAGTCATTTTCAGTTTTGCATTCTGTGGTCCCATCTAGTCTTGTGTGTTTTAATGTTATTCATGGTTAAAGCCAAAAAAAGGCCTTGCTGAAGGACAGGGTTGGGATATTATACATGAGGTACTTAATACTGTAGATAATGCCTATCGTAGATAATGCTTGTGAAATTTGTCATTCCTTGCTGGCATTCCAACCTTTTCAAGTGTCACCAACATCCCTCGTATTAGTCTAAGGCTGAATGAGTCATTAGGACTGAGGTGAGATGAGGAGAATCAGCAATATTTCTAAAATATCACCTAAGGCACAGGCACTGAGCTTGATGCTGGAGAAATACGGATGAGCCTGGTAGTCCTAATCCCTGTTCTCACAGAGTGGGAGCCCTGAAGTTGTTCTTTCATAGTTCCACTCAGTGTCAGGCTGAACTCAGATGTCTTTAAAAGGAAAATGAACCTGTGGAATTCTTTCATGAAAAAAATTCAAAAGGTAACTAACATGGAATATCACCACCAACACCCATTGCTATCTAGTTGATTCTGACCCATAGCGACCCTATAGGACAGAGTAAAACTGCCTCATAGGGTTTCCAAGGAGAATTGGTGGATTGGAACTGCCAAACTTTTGTTTAGCAGCCAAGCTCTTAACCATTGCATCACCAGGGCTCCTTTGGTTAAATAACTTCAGATTTGATTAGGCATCAAATTTATTTCTAACTATAAAGTATTTAATTTCTCCCTTGAAATAGTGTCCTTCTAATGTTGGGTACTGAGAGATACTCCTAGGTCAGCCGTGGCTCAGAGCCGCCCCCAAATAAATGTTAACCCACCATTGCATGTTCTAAAAAAAAAATGTTTTTTTAATTTTATTTTGAATAGATAATATAGTCACCTGTTTTAAAAATCAAAATAATACGTAAAAGATACATATTAGAAATCACACACCCAGTACTTATTCCTTTGTCTTCTACTTCTATTAATCTCGTCTGAGTCTTTATGTTTGTCTTATACAAAAGCTAAGATAGGGTATAAACTCTTATCAATTTTTTTAAAGTTAATATGTCTTGAAAATCTTTTCTTGTTAGTGCATAGATACTGTTCTCTCTCTCTCTCTTTTTTACAGCTGCCTAGTACTCCGCTGTGTGAATGTGGCTCACTTATTTAACTGGTCCTCTATTGATGAATGCATTGGTTGTTTCCAAATTTTGCCATTACAGCTAATGGAAGAAATAACCTTTTAGTTAAACTTAGAGTTACCATTTGACCCAACAATTTCACTCCTGGTATATCCCCAAGAGAACATATGTTCACACAAAAGCTTGTACACAAATGTTCACAGAAACATCATCCGTAACAGCCAAAAAGTGAAAATAACCCAAATGTTCATCAACTACTGAAGAGATAAACAAAAATCTATACAATGAAATACTATTCAGCCGTAAAAAGAATGAAGTACTAATACATCCCACAATATGGATAAACCTCGAAAACATTAGGCAAAGGGAAAGAATTCATACAAAAAGGGCCATATATTGTATGATTCCATTTATATGAAATGTTCAGGATAGGCAATTCCATAGAGATAAAAAGTAGATTAACGGTTGCAGGGGGTGAGGGAAGGGAGGAACGGGGAGTGGCTGCTAACGGGTACAAGGTGTTTTTAGGGGTAATGAAAATGTTCTGGAATTAGTGGCCATGGTTGTACAGCCTTGTGAATATACTAAAAATGACTAAATTGTATACTTCTAAAATGTCAAATTTTATGTTGTGTGACTTTTATCTCAATTAAAAAGAAATAACCTTGTACATATCATATGAGAAAAAAAAAAAACCAACGCAGTTGCCATCAAGTTGATTGTAACTCACGGTGACTCCATACGTTTCAGAGTAGAACTGTGCTCCAATGGCCACGGTCTTTTGGAAGTAGATTGCCAGACCAGGCCTTTCTTCCAAGGTATCTCTGAGTGGATTTGAACCACCAACCATTTGGTTAGTAGCCAAGCACTTAACCGTTTGTACCACCCAGGGACTTCAGTTAATAGGAGTACAGGTACATTTATAGGATAAAATTCCAGAGGTGGGGTTGCTGGGTCAAAGGCATGCATACTTTTAATTTGTAATTTTGATAGATTTTGTCAAATTTTCCTCCAGACTGTGTGCCAGTTCACACTCCCATCAACATGTGAGAGGGGACTTGTTTCCCCCTAGTGTTGCCAATAGCATATTGTCATATTTTTGAAGTTTTGCCAGTCTAATAGATAAACAATGATACCTAGCTGTAGTTTGAGTTTGCTGTTCTCTTATTATGAGCGAGGTTGAACTTTCTTTTTTTGCATATTTCTTACAAAACAAATTTAATTATTGGAAATACTTGTTTGTACTGCCAAATCTTGTTACGTAGGAATCTGTAGCTCTTATGTTAGGAAGGAGTTTGCTCCATTTCCATCCCTCTCAATCAACCCCAATTTCAGTTCTATTCAACAGTTCAGTATATAATTATTCAAATTAGCAATGATTCTAGTTGGCAACAAATTGAGCCTCTGCAAAAATAAACCAAATACCATAAAAGGAACATAAAAGCTGAATTTTTAGCCTCTGAATCTGAGCTTTTGAAAACTGAACAAAAGGCATCAGCTTCTCCGAATTACTGATTATGCAATTATCTCTGAATCTTGACATCTGATTTTTTTCCTAGGGTTAAATTAATGACTGGTAGCTCTTCTAGCAAGAAAAATAGACCTTATAAACACCATTCATTCCTTAAATACAATTTATCTGCATAGCTCCTTCCATCACTGAAGATTAATCCTCCATCTGTGTGATAATTTGGATCACAAATGTGCCCATTTTTGGGGGGTGAAAAAACAGGTTCTGATGAGAACTCCCATATTGAGATCAATGGCAAGGCTGTCTGCCAACAGTGTATAGCTATTCTGGTTTTTAATAGTAATACTTCAGACTCTACAATTTCAAAACAACTGTTTGAAATATAATTTCTTAGCTATCCTTAACTAAATTAATTTCTAAGCAGATACGTAATTTAAAATTCAGTTATGCTTCACACCCAGTGTTCCTCTTAGTAGCATTTTCCCTCCCCAGATCTGAGGTCTTAAGTCTCTATGCTGTAGAGATCATAGAAACAACTAAAGTCAGAGCTTGGAATAACAGTGAGAGCTAATATTTCTGGAGCACTTCCTATGTGCCAGGCTCTGTTCTAAGAACTTTAAATATGTTAACTCATTTAACCTTCACAGCAGCCAATGAAGTATGGATTATAATTATCCCCATTTTATAGATGAAGAAACCAAAGCATAGAGAGTTAGAGCACCTCGTCCAAGGCCACGGACATGGTAAGTAGCAGAGGTAGGATTCCAGCCTAGAAAGTCTGATCTCTTGCCCATGCTTCTAATCACTACCATGCATTAAACCTCTGGGCAATCTGATTCCACAGCCACATTCTAGAATTAAACTGCCTGCGCTCCAGAGAGGTGCCTCGCACTAGAAGTCCTACTTTCTGTTCTTGGTACGATGCTACATAAAGGAAAGTGGGACAAAAACATCCCTGAGTTAAATCACACATGCATTATGAATTAGGCCAGTCTGACTGAGTTCGGAGGAAATGACAATATAATTAGTTTAGGAAGCCATACACCTAGAGTTATCAAATTTAGTGAATGAAAATACAGGGTGCATGGTTAAATTTGAATTTCGGGTAATTAATGAATGATCTTTTAGTGTAAGTATATCCCATGCAATATTTGGGACATCAAAAAAACCAAACCCATTGCCGTCAATTCCGACTTATAGAGACCCTACAGGACAGAGTGAGTAGAACCGCTCATTAGGGTTTCCAAGGAGCAGCTGGTGGATTCGAACGGCAGATTTTTGATTAGCAGCCAAGCTCTTAACCACTAAGCCATCAGGCCTCCATTTGAGACATATTTACACTAAAATATTATTTATTGTTTATCTGAAATTCAAATTTAATGGGGCATTCTGTATTTTATCTGGCAACCCTATGTACACTGAAAGGCAAAACGTTAATTGTGCATCTTGAGAGCAGTAGGGGGGCGTTTCTTTCCAGGCACTTGTACTTCTTACTTTATCCAGCCCTATATTGTTTGAATTATTTACAATCATCAAGAGATTCAAAACCTTTTCCAAAACTCCGAGCAGACCTCAACTGATGCCCATGGCTGAACTAATCTTCGATAAAGATTGTCATGATAGCCTGGATTTACCCCAGATGAGCAAATACTTTAAGAAAATTTGGCTTATATTAATGAGTATTATGTGTATTGTCTAATATGGTAGCCACTAGCCACATGTGGCTATTTTAATTAAAATTAAATAAATGTAAAAAAGCAGTTCTTCAGTTGCACTAGCTGCATTTCAAGTGCTCAATAGCCCACATGTGGCTAGTAACTGCCACGCTGGCCAGTGCATGTAGAACAGTTCCATCGTTGCAGACAGGGCTAGCTTTAGAGGTGTGTGACCAGTGTAGCTGCATAGGGCCCTGTGTTTAGAAGGCCCCTGCAGTTGGTTTGATGCTTTGCTGTTGCTGCCTTGAAATTCTTTATAATTTTTGAATAAGGAGCCCCGCATTTTTATTTTGCACTGGTCCTGGCAAATTATGTAGCCAGGCCTGATGGCAGGAAGTTTGACTGGTCAGTCCTGCTGAATGTCAGAGAAGTAAAGAAGGTAGACTCTAATTGGACTTGACGTCAAAAACGGAGGATTTGAACTGTGCAGTTTTCCACGAGCTAGTTCCGCCTGTCTGAAGGAAAAACACTCTTTCCAGCCCCTTCCTCCTCAAAGGACAGCCAGATAAAAATCTTTACACAGGATTTGTATTCACATGCAATATACTTGGGTCCTGAGCTCCCTCAGGACTGCCCCTCAAGCCGACTGGCTGCTGCTACCTCACTCCACCCCCATATCTGTCCTGGTACTGAGCCTAGAGGAAAATGACCCAAAAGTCATTCCTAAAAAAAAACCTAACATTCAAAATCAGTGAACAAGTTTTTAAGTAGAAATAGTTCTCATGTGGACATGTCTTCTTGGTGCCTCAATTGTTGTTAGCCGCAGTGGAGTCAGCCTCCCAACTCATGGTGACCTCATGCACAATAGGATCAGATCATTGTGGCTCATAGAATTTTCATTTGCTGATTTTTGGAATTAGATTGCCAGGCCTTTCTTCCTAGTCTGTCTTAGTCTCAATACTGCCAGATAAAGTGCTGAGTTGAGAGGCAAGCCACTACTTAGATTCATGGTTGCTCCATAAACTGCAACAAACAAAGCATGCTTGTCTGAGTCATATTGACTGGAACATCTTTCATCTTTCCCAACCATGAAGTCTTTACCAATTAGAAGTGAGGTAGAAATATTCTATACTTTGCCCTGCTTGAACATGCAAATCTTATGCCTGTTTATTTCATTTAATAAAATACTTAAGAAACTTACCCCATTGTGGTGACAAGAGCTTTTAGAGAAGTGTGAAGTAACAGAGTGCAGCAGCCAGGAACGATCTTGCCGAGGTGGTTTCCGTGGTTTACGGGTGAGGAAATGATCGTTTATCAAAGAGTACATAAGGGATTCCCAGATGTGAATCACTGGTGAATTTATCTCAGCGGGGTATTGAAACCAGCACAAACTGGATGCCTAGGAGGAAAACCTGCAGGACAATAATTATCAAGATTATACTGAAAACCAAGGCGTAATTAGCTCCATTGGTTAAACTAATTTAGTGAGAGAAAAAAAAAAAATACTTTTAGGAAATAAAATTTCAGATGTTAAATATTAAAGCATTTGTACTACAATCTCACAATAGCTTTGAGAATATGTAAGTACAATTTAGAGAATAGTTCTCCATAAAATGGAATGATGAAGGTAGCAATAAATGATGTAAAATGCATATTACAGGCTGTGTGTGATTTACAACAAGTCCACACTTTGTGTTAAGTACGCCAGTGGGTGCTCATGTTTAATGTCATGTTTGGGTGTTCAAAACAGTGTTGCTCCTTTTGAGTTTCTGTGATTGGCTATTACAGAGTTTTAGTTTAGAGTTAACGCAGAATACCCGCCCCCCCCCCCCCCGTAAATTCTTAAAATCTGTCTTACTTATCATTACCCCAATACAAGGAATAAAAAATGCCTTATGTTGGTATTATTTTGTTCTTTCACAACCAGATTTTCCTGGATAGACACCCTGCATCCACCCATCTACCATCCATCTATCCATTCATTAATTTGCTCATTTACTCATTCATTAAACACCTGGATGTCCACCTATTTTTTCCAGGCACTGACCTAGGAGCTAGGGATACAAAGCTACAGTAGCTTATAATCTGATTGAGGGAGACAAGTTTATAAACAAATAAATGTCATTAGTTGTGATGGCTTCTATGTTAGAAGTACTTACAGGTTTTGATGGGACATGGGGGCGGTGTTCATTGTAGGGACGGGTGAGCATGGGAAGGAAACTCTTTATACAGTAAGAAATGCTGGAGTTGGGCCTTTAGTCTCCTTTTTCATTTACTGCCCTAGAATACTCTTTCCTCAATTCTTCATCAGGCTAAACCCTGCTCAAAACTTTTTAAAATCATATGTATATCTTCTTACTGAGCATGCATATTCAATTCAAAAAAATATTTAAACAGTACAAAATATGTAAAATAAGTAATGTTAATCCTTTCTTCACCATGCTCCCCAATACTCTTCTCCTTAGAGGCAGTGCTTTTTTTTTTTTTAATTAACTTTTATTGAGCTTCAAGTGAGCGTTTACAAATCAAGTCAGACTGTCACATATAAGTTTATATACACCTTACTCCGTACTCCCACTTGCTATCCCCCTAATGAGTCAGCCCTTCCAGTCTCTCCTTTCGCGACAATTTTGCCAGCTTCCAACTCATTCTATCCTCCCATCCCCCCTCCAGACAGGAGATGCCAACACAGTCTCAAGTGTCCACCTGATATAATTAGCTCACTCTTCAACAGCATCTCTCTCCTACCCACTGTCCAGTCCATTTCATGTCTGATGAGTTGTCTTCCGGAATGGTTCCTGTCCTGTGCCAATAGAAGGTTTGGGGACCATGACCACCGGGATTCCTCTAGTCTCAGTCAGACCATTAAGTATGGTCTTTTTATGAGAATTTGGGGTCTGCATGCCACTGATCTCCTGCTCCCTCAGGGGTTCTCTGTTGTGCTCCCTGTCAGGGCAGTCATCGACTGTGGCCGGGCACCAACTAGCTCTTCTGGTCTCAGGATGATGTAGGTCTCTGGTTCATGTGGCCCTTTCTGTCTCTTGGGCTTTTAGTTATCGTATGACCTTGGTGTTCTTCATTCTTCTTTGCTCCAGGTGGGTTGAGACCAATTGACACATCTTAGATGGCCGCTTTTAAGACCCCAGACGCCACATTTCAAAGTGGGATGCAGAATGTTTTCATAATAGAATTATTTTGAGAGGCAGTGCTTTTAACAGTCTTTCCGTAACTTTTTATGTGCATTAACATATATAAAAAAATACATATATATAAATATATATATTTACATATACATAGGAGTTCCTGGATAGCATAAATGGTTAACGTCCTCAGCTGCTAACTGAAAGGTTGGAGGTTTGAGTCCATCTAGAGGAATCTCAGAGGAAAAGCCTAGAAAGCTACTTCTAAAACATCAGCCACTGAAAAGCTCTATGGAGCACAGTTCTACTCTGACATATGTGGTGTCAGCTGATTATTAGAATTGCCGTCAATAAGTTGTACACCTGTAAAAAGTTGAATTGGCATAAGTTGTGAGAGAGACATATTTACAATGACCAAAAAAAAAAAAAGGTAGCTGCTGAGGCTGCTTATGTACAACCAAAATCTTCACTGGAGTTCGATTTATTGTTTGGAGGTTTAGGTCATGGCTTCATGGGGCATCCCAGCTAAGTGGCCTAATAACTTGTTTAGTGCTTCAGTTCTGCCTACTAGTTCGTTGAGTACTGCCTGGGGTCTTCAAAGTTTGCGAGTGGCCATCCAAGGCACAATTGGTATCTGTTCGCCTGGAGCAACAGAGAAAGAAGGAGTGTTAGGAATAGAAAGAGAATATGGAATGTGTGGCTAATTGTCTCCATGTACAACTGCCTCCTTTGCTATGAGGCCAAAAGAACTGGATGGTGCATGGCTACCATCACTGAACATTTTGATCAAAGGTCCTATAGAAGAATCCTGATCAAAAGTGAGGAAATGCACACAGAATTTCAAATTTTATCCACTCCAGACTTGCAGAAGCCATGAAGATTGGATGAATCCCTGAAGCTATTGCTCTGAAATAATCTTTAAAACTTAAACAAAAAATATCTCTGAAGTCTTCTTAAAACCAAGCTTCTTAGTTTAACTGGTAAAAAAAATCTGCCTTGAGCATTATGCTCTTTCGAGAACTATCCACATGGGATCAAATTGACAATAGCAACTTGAAAGATTAGATAGGAAACTTATGGAGAGTGAATTTATGTTAATGGGGGAGAAGCAACTGAGAAAAAGAGGGTGAGAATGGTTGTGCAATTAGAAGAATGTAGTCAATGTCACTAAAAGATTCATGTAGAAACTGTTGAATTGGTATGTGTTTTGCTGTATATATTCTCAACAACAGTAACAAAATAAAGAAAATTAAAAAAAATTAGCCACTGAAAAACTATGGAGCCCAGTTCTACTCCGACATACATGGGGTCATCATGCATCAGAATCAATCTGACAGCAACTGGTTCATGGTTGGTTGGAGATATATGTACATACACACATATATACAGGGTCGCTATGAGTCGGAATCGACTCGACGGCACTGGGTTATAGAACCCTGGTGGTATAATGGTTAAGAGTTACATCTGCTAAACAAAAGGTTAGCAGTTTGAATCCATCAGGCGCTCCTTGGAAACTCTATGGGGGCAGTTCTACTTTGTCCTACAGAGTGGCTATGAGTTGGAATCGACTTGACGGCAACGGATTTGGGTTTTTTTTTTTTTGGTTTACGTACATATATGCATATATGTTGTTGTTGTTCTTGTTAGTTGCCCTTGAGTCGATTCTGACTCATGGTGACCCCATGTGTGCAGAATAGAACTGCTCCATGGAATTTTCAAAGCTGTAACGTTTCAGAAGCAGATTGCCAGGACTGACTTTTGAGGTGCCTCTCAATGGATTTGAACCATCAACCTTTTGGCTAGCAGTTGAGTGCTTAACCATTTATGGCCACCCAGGGACTCCTTTATGTGTATATAATTATATAAGAAACCCACTGCTGTTGAGTCAGATTCCGACTCATAGTGACCCTATAGGACAGAGTAGAACTGCCCCAGAGAGTTTCCAAGGCTGTAAATCTTTACAGAAGCAGACTGCTACATCTTTCTCCTGCAGGGCAGCTGGTGAATTCTGACCGCTGACCTTTCAGTCAGCAGTCAAACTCTTAACCACTGTGCAACCAGGGCTCCCATATAATTATATACATATGATAAAATAAATATTGTTCTTTGATTTGTTTTTTAATTTAACATTAGATTATGGATATAGTTTCATTGCAGTACTTCTATGTCAAAGTCCAAAAGTCTGGATTACCGTATTTATTTAGCCAATCCCCTGGAGATAGAAATTTAGAGTTTCCCCTGAAATTTTCACCACTATAAATGCTGACATGAACATCCACAAACAAATTTAATGCACACATGAGAGTACTTCTGTAGAATATATACCTAAGAATGGGATAATTATTTTAAAATCATGATAGATACTGTTACATTACCTTCCATAACACATGTAGAAGAGTACTTGTCTCCTCACACCTTTACCAATAGAGAATATTGTCAACCTTTCAACATTTTGATTGTTAGATATGAGAAAAACTTATTATTTTAATTCCTACTTCCCTGGCTTCAGGTGAGATTAAGCATCTTTCATATATTTCCTTGAAACTAATCTTAAAGGATGAATCAGAGCTCAGCAGAGGGAAAAGTGTGAGCAAAAGCATAGATCCATTAATTCCATAGTGCCAGGGTGTTTAGGGGGACTGCAATTGCTTAGTATAAGGAATAAGAAGGCAATTTCAAGGAAAATGAGGCTTAGAGAAATAGATAGGTGTCAGATGATGGTGGGCCGACTGTGCCAGTTGTTTAGACTTTATCCGGTAGATGATGTGAGCTATTGAAGAGCTTTAAAGCAGGCCTGAGAAAAGGCCAGATAAGCTTTCGAAAATATTAATCTTGCTGCTGTGAGAGGAATGGAATGAGGCGAGAACACAGAGACTGGAGGAGAGCAAATGGGACAGAATTATGGCAGTTCGCTGAGGGAGGGCAGTGGTGCTGGGCCTGGAGGCAGCTAGATAGGAGAGGCGTTAGGGAGAGAGAAGCCACCTCCTGCGGATGGTCTGTGAGGGCCCGGAAGTGGACGTCTAGTTTGAGAGCCAGTTTTCCATTACGTGTATTGAGGTAAATGATTCTCCAAGAAGCTTCTGTTACAGCAAACAATGTGAGAGAGAGGTTCCACTTAAACTAGTTAAGTGTAATTTCAATGAGATTTCCACAAATATTTAAAAGAATAGGAAAAAGTGCACACTTAATTAAAAGAGAAAAGATATTGATCAAAAAGAGCCAGTAATAAAAGAATCTAGAAGGAAAAAGAGTGGAAAATAAGACAAGATTTGAAAAGATGGGTAAAGGAAAGAAGGTAGATGAGGACATGAGGCTTTTTTGCTTTTGTTTTTACATGTCGTACAAAGTTGTATCATGAAAATAATATATTGTAAATACAGATTGTTAATTCATAGGATGTGATAGATTCTGAACTTTGCTTTTGGATAAAAATCTCAAAGTTATTTCTAATAACAGCATCTCTGTTTTTTTTAATTCTCTTGAGAACCTGAATTTCATCTTTCTTCTGCAGCACTCAGTTACTCTCTTGTTGTAATTTAGTTTGGGAAGAAATCATTATCCTCATTAACCCTATTTTATAGAATAGGAGGCTGGGTGGCGAAAACAGTTTGCAAACGGCTGCAAACCTAAAGGTTGGGGATTTGAATCCACCCAGCGGCTTCATGGAGGAAAAGCCTGGTGAACCACTTTTGTAAAGATTACAGCCAAGAAAACCCTATGGAGTGGTTCTATTCTGTAACACATGGGGTTGCCATGAGTTGGGGGCCGACTCGATGGCAGCAAACAACAACAGTTTATAGAATAGGGTCCTGATTCATAAAGAAGGTTTAGTGTACATGTTACCAGTTAGTTAATTGATTTTAAATACTGGGGTAACTTACACGGGAGTTCAGAAATCCCCTAGCATTCCAATTCTCCTTCCCCTGGACTAAGTATAGTCTCCTCAGAGTCTCTTTCTTAGATACAGCAATTATTACTATCTCTTTAAACCTTTATGTGCTAATCTTTAGACCAATAATGATTTATCTTGGCATCAGTGGTACTGTTTAAATGCATGCCTGTAAAAACCATCTTTGTTTAAAAGGTTCTGTGTAAAAACAGCGATTTGCTATTATCGTCTTCATGAAACTGCCAAGGAGTAAATAAACAAATATTATAAACTTAGAAGTAAAGCATAATAGCAATATTGGGTATTTTGATTTTAAAATTTTTATTTTTGAGTATTTAGAAAATATGGAAAAAGCACAAAGGCAAAACAATCATCATCTGTATTTTCACTACCTAGACTTAATCACTATTATCAGATTGGCAAGTCTTCATATTTTTTAAGAAAAATTAGTCTATTCTCATTATAAGGGTTCAAATAACACAGAATTACACAAAGATCAAAGTTTAAACATCACTCCAAATCAACTACCCAGAAATCACCATTATTAGCATAAGAATAACATTTTTCTATGGAAATCCTGGTGGCATAGTAGTTAAGTGCTACTGCTGCTAACCAAAAGGTGGCAGGTGCTCCTTAGAAACTTTATGGGGCAGTTCTACTCTGTCCTATAGGGTCTCTATGAGTCCGAATAGACTCGACAGCAGTGAGTTTGGTTTGGTTTTGGCGACACATCCTTCTGGAACCCTGGTAGCGTAGTAGTTGACAGCTTGGCTGCTAACCAAAAGGTTGGCAGTTCAAATCTATGAGCCACTCTTTGGAAACGCTATGGGGCAGTTCTACTCTGTCCGATAGGGTTGCTATGGGTTGGAATCAACTTGATAGCGATGAGTTTGGCTTTTTATACGTGCTTCTAAGGAGCCCTGGTGGCACAGAGGTTAAAGCTGCTAACAGAAAGGTCAGTGGTTGGAACCTACCAGCCGCTCCAGGGGAGAAAGATGTGGCAATCTGCTTCCTTAAAGATTATAGCCTTGGAAACCCTATGGGGCAGTTCTACTTTTCTGTAGCATCGCTCTGAGTCAGAATCCACTTAAGGGCAATGGTTTTGTTTTGTTTTTTAAATACCTCCTTCTAAGCATATACATAGAATGAATACTTCTATAAACGTGGGACCCTACTGAAGATGTTATTTAGAGTAAACATTAAATTTATTTTAATTTAATAGAGGAAAGAAAACTTGAAGAGAAACAGAAAGAACTGCTGAACTTTAAATATTTCTCTACCACAAGGGAAATTATTCCTTAAAGAATCCCAAATACACCAAAAGATTAAAAGGCTGGATGTTGTTGTGTGCCGTGCAGTTGATTCCAACTCATAGCACCCCTGTATGACACTGCCTGATAGGGCTTCCTAGGCTGTAATCTTTATATAAAGCAGCAGATCCTCAGGTCTTTACTCCCTCAAAGATGACAGTGGATTCCAACTGCGGACCTTTCTGTTAGCAGGCAGCCATTAACCATTGCATCACCAAGGCGCTTAAAGGCTGGATACATTGTGCCTTTTTTTTTTTTTTTTAAACAAACTACATTTTGATTATACAGATCATCAAATGACTCCCTGCTTGGAAAAATGAGCACCTCAGACTTCCTCCCATCTCTCCATCTCCCCTCCTCAAGTTAAAAACATTTACTTTCTATTTCATAACCCTAATTCCCATAATTTTTAGCAGGTACAACTAATGTATTGAAAAATCGTCTGCCTACACCTCTGCCATTCTCAATGTTGTTCACATGGAAGCAGCTGTTCCTTAAAACTCTCCCCCTCCTACTGTCAACTGCCAACCCAAAACCACCACCACCATCCAGTCTCTGTAGCTCCAGACTTACCTCACCCCTCCCCCACCCACTCCCCTGTCTCCCTAATAAGGCCCAAGAGAAAGGCAAATGGAAAATGCCTAGAGGATGAACAACCCCAGAATTTTACTTAGCTCATGAAGCTGTGAACACTCATGCACTAATAATTTTGACCCTATATGACTTTTTATAAACTTAGAATTTTCTGGAATGACATAAGAACTCAGATTATGCAACTGGTTTCTGAGAATTTACTGAAGAAGTGGGGGCAGGAAGTCCAGAGTGAATAGGTTCAAAAGGCAGGGAGTGATGGGAAGTGTATTCTGCCTCTGGTGTTAGCATCACAGAAAGGCCCCATCTCCATCTCAGAGGAGCCAAGCCAGTCTTTACTCATCTCTGCGCTTCCTGCACATTTTAACAGAAAGCTCAGCGTTTAGAGCTAAACATCTGGCCTGACAGCAGGGGATATGCAGTTAGTGGTGGTTCAGAGGAATTGCTGTGTTCACAGCTGTTTCTTCTTGATAAAATAATTGTTGTTCCAAATGGGAAATTATTATGTAGAATCGGAACCGAATGAAAAAGTGGTGTCTTCGTACAGCTTGATTTAAAGGTATATAAATAGGGTTTGAGAAAGGAAATTATAACATTAAAAAGTGAGATCATTATAAATGGTGGATAAGCCCTTTCCCAGAGAGCAAAAGGGAACAATGTTAGGGAAATGTGACATATAACTGAAGAGGTATGGGTCACATGTCAAACCAATGACTATACATGTTTTCTAACCCTATCTCATGGAAACATGCACACAAGATAAAGTATTTGGCAGTCTGCTTTGCCTAGTCTAAAAGCTCAATTGTTACTGGTAGGCACGGGAAAACTGGTAGCAACAGCTATGCATGTGATTTAAAAATATTTCTCAAGGGCCTTTTACCGAGTGCCAAGCTGTAATTTGCCTGCAATAGCTATTAGTTGAAGGCGCAGTGGCGGTTCAGTGGTAGAATTATTGCCTTGCATGTAGGAGCACTAGAGGCTTGAGTGTTGCTATGATGTGGAAATGGTTTCAGTGGAGCTTCCAGACTAAGACAGACTAGGATGAAAGACCTGGCAATCTATGTCTGAAAGTCAGCCAAGGAAAGTCCTATAAGTCACAACAGTCTGATCCACAACAAATCATGGGGATGACACAAAACCAGGCAGCATTTTGTTCCATTGTACATGGGTCACCATGAGTGAGGGATGACTCACCAGCAGCTAACAATAGGTGAAGAAAGGTATTAATAAATGAGCGATGCATCTAGTGTTTGCTATTATCTACAAAAAGCGGTTGAGGCTGTACAGACTACTTAGGTCCTAAGGTGAGAAGGGAGCTTTAGGAACCTGCAAAGGGCAGTGATTGAGTGAAAGAAGCAAAAAGAGAGCCTGGGATAGGAATTTCAGAACATGCTCCATCCCCTGGTTTTCTTTTTCTGTGATACCTGGTCATGGTAAAGACTGTAGATGGGATGTACACTGTAATTTCTTAGGGCCTATGTTGCAGGTGCAGAAAAGGAGGGGTTGGCTAAATATGGTATAACAAAAATTTCAGCCAAGATGGCGGACTAGGCAGACGCTACCTCGGATCCCTCTTACAACAAAGACACGGAAAAACAAGTGAATCGATCACATACATAACAATCTACGAACCCTGGACAACAAACACAGATTTAGAGACGGAGAATGAACTAATACGGGGAAGCAGCGATTGTTTCAAGAGCCTGGAGCCAGCGTACCAGTCAGGTACGGCACAAGCACAGAGACCTGCTCCACCCCCCTGAACTAACCCCGGGAGGGGGACTAGCCGGTTCCACGGGCGGCGTGGGACGCAGCCGTTAGGAGAAGTCCCTGGGAGGCAGTGACTGATCTTGGAGCAGAAAGAGCACCATCCGAGCCAGGGAACCGTCCCGCAGGGATTTGGACTGCACGCAGGTACGCCATAAACACGGAGAGTTGCTCCACCCCCTGAACTAACCCCGGGAAGGTGACCAGCCGGGTCGCGCGGGCGGCGTGGGACGCAGCCGGTAGGAGAAGTCCCCGGGAGGCAGCGACTGGTATTGGAGCGGGGAGAACAGCGTTCCAGCCGGGACACTCGGTCACGGCACAAGCACGGGGAGCTACTCCACCCATCTGAACTAACCCCGGGAGGGGGCCCACCTGGTTCACGGGGGCGGCATGGCCACGCGGCTGGAGGGACGAGAAGTCCCCGGGAGGCAGCGACTGATTTTGGAGTCGAGAGTGCACCGTCCCAGTAGGGGAGCCTTGACGCTGGGCGTGGGGCTGGAAGCGGAGGATCTGACCGTGACTCCAGCGGGCCAGACCCTCCGGGGCAATCTCCACACAGCCAGCACACATAGGCGACGCGCCCGCGGGAATCTCAGATATAATAGTCATTCCAAGCAAGACAAGCAACTCTGGCTATATTCTGAGGTGCTACTCTCCTATCTCTCTGTTCCCTCCCCCACCCTCCCCAGGCGGCTTCATTAACATCTGAATAGCCTGAGCCAGAGGGAGAAGTCTGATAGGGATCTGACTGCTGTTTTTTTTTAGCGGATTTTCTGGAAAAACTAGTTTCCCAGTGATGGCTCGGAGACAACAATCCATATCAAACCACTTAAAGAAGCAGACCGTGACAGCTTCTCCAACCCCCCAAACAAAAGAATCAAAATCTTTCCCAAATGAAGATACAATTTTGGAATTATCAGATACAGAATATAAAAAACTAATTTACAGAATGCTTAATGATATCACAAATGAAATTAGGATATCTGCAGAAAAAGCCAAGGAACACACTGATAAAACTGTTGAAGAACTCAAAAAGATTATTCAAGAACATACTGGAAAAATTAATAAGTTGCAAGAATCCATAGAGAGACAACATGTAGAAATCCAAAAGATTAACAATAAAATCACAGAATTAGACAACACACTAGGAAGTCAGAGGAGCAGACTCGAGCAATTAGAATGCAGACTGGGACATCTGGAGGACCAGGGAATCAACACCAACATAGCTGAAAAAAAATCAGATAAAAGAATTAAAAAAAATGAAGAAACCCTAAGAATTATGTGGGACTCTATCAAGAAGGATAACCTGCGGGTGATTGGAGTCCCAGAACAGGGAGGGGGGACAGAAAACACAGAGAAAATAGTTGAAGAACTTCTGACAGAAAACTTCCCTGACATCATGAAAGACGAAAGGATATCTATCCAAGATGCTCATCGAACCCCATTTAAGATTGATACAAAAAGAAAAACACCAAGACATATTATCATCAAACTCACCAAAACCAAAGATAAACAGAAAATTTTAAAAGCAGCCAGGGAGAAAAGAAAGGTTTCCTTCAAGGGAGAATCAGTAAGAATATGTTCTGACTACTCAGCAGAAACCATGCAGGCAAGAAGGGAATGGGACCACATATACAGAACACTGAAGGAGAAAAACTGCCAACCAAGGATCATATATCCAGCAAAACTCTCTCTGAAATATGAAGGCGAAATTAAGATATTTACAGACAAACACAAGTTTAGAGAATTTGCAAAAACCAAACCAAAGCTACAAGAAATACTAAAGGATATTGTTTGGTCAGAGAACCAATAATATCAGATATCAGCACAACACAAGGTCACAAAACAGAACGTCCTGATATCAACTCAAATAGGGAAATCACAAAAACAAACAAATTAAGATTAATTAAAAAAAAAAAATACACATAACAGGGAATCATGGAAGTCAATAGGTAAAAGATCACAATAATCAAAAAGAGGGACTAAATACAGGAGGCATTGAACTGCCATATGGAGAGTGATACAAGGCGATATAGAACAATACAAGTTAGGTTTTTACTTAGAAAAATAGGGGTATATAATGAGGTAACCACAAAAAGGTATAACAACTCTATAACTCAAGACAAAAACCAAGAAAAACGTAACGACTCAACTAACATAAAGTCAAACACTATGAAAGTGAGGATCTCACAATTTACTAAGAAAAACGCCTCAGCACAAAAAAGTATGTGGAAAAATGAAATTGTCAACAACACACATAAAAAGGCATCAAAATGACAGCACTAAAAACTTATTTATCTATAATTACCCTGAATGTAAATGGACTAAATGCACCAATAAAGAGACAGAGAGTCACAGACTGGATAAAGAAACACGATCCATCTATATGCTGCCTACAAGAGACACACCTTAGACTTAGAGACACAAACAAACTAAAACTCAAAGGATGGAAAAAAGTATATCAAGCAAACAATAAGCAAAAAAGAAGAGGAGTAGCAATATTAATTTCTGACAAAATAGACTTTAGACTTAAATCCGCCACAAAGGATAAAGAAGGACACTATATAATGATAAAAGGGACAATTGATCAGGAAGACATAACCATATTAAATATTTACGCACCCAATGACAGGGCTGCAAGATATATAAATCAAATTTTAACAGAACTGAAAAGCGAGATAGATACCTCCACAATTATAGTAGGAGACTTCAACACACCACTTTCGGAGAAGGACAGGACATCCAGTAAGAAGCTCAATAGAGACACGGAAGATCTAATTACAACAATCAACCAACTTGACCTCATTGACTTATACAGAACTCTCCACCCAACTGCTGCAAAATATACTTTTTTTTCTAGCGCACATGGAACATTCTCTAGAATAGACCACATATTAGGTCATAAAACAAACCTTTGCAGAGTCCAAAACATCGAAATATTACAAAGCATCTTCTCAGACCACAAGGCAATAAAACTAGAGATCAATAACAGAAAAACGAGGGAAAAGAAATCAAATACTTGGAAAATGAACAATACCCTCCTGAAAAAAGACTGGGTTATAGAAGACATCAAGGAGGGAATAAGGAAATTCATAGAAAGCAACGAGAATGAAAATACTTCCTATCAAAACCTCTGGGACACAGCAAAAGCAGTGCTCAGAGGTCAATTTATATCAATAAATGCACACATACAAAAAGAAGAAAGAGCCAAAATCAGAGAACTGTCCCTACAACTTGAACAAATAGAAAGTGAGCAACAAAAGAACCCATCAGGCACCAGAAGAAAACAAATAATAAAAATTAGAGCTGAACTAAATGAATTAGAGAACAGAAAAACAATCGAAAGAATTAACAAAGCCAAAAGCTGGTTCTTTGAAAAAATTAACAAAATTGATAAACCATTGGCTAGACTGACTAAAGAAATACAGGAAAGGAAACAAATAACCCGAATAAGAAATGAGAAGGACCACATCACAACAGAACCAAATGAAATTAAAAGAATCATTTCAGATTATTATGAAAAATTGTACTCTAACAAATTTGAAAACCTAGAAGAAATGGATGAATTCCTTGAAAAACACTACCTACCTAAACTAACACATTCAGAAGTAGAACAACTAAATAGACCCATAACAAAAAAAGAGATTGAAACGGTAATCAAAAAACTCCCAACAAAAAAAAAGTCCTGGCCCGGACGGCTTCACTGCAGAGTTCTACCAAATTTTCAGAGAAGAGTTAACACCACTACTACTAAAGGTATTCCAAAGCATAGAAAATGACGGAATACTACCCAACTCATTCTATGAAGCCACCATCTCCCTGATACCAAAACCAGGTAAAGACATTACAAAAAAAGAAAATTATAGACCTATATCCCTCATGAACATTGATGCAAAAATCCTCAACAAAATTCTAGCCAATAGAATCCAACGACACATCAAAAAAATAATTCACCATGATCAAGTGGGATTTATACCAGGTATGCAAGGCTGGTTTAATATCAGAAAAACCATTAATGTAATCCATCACATAAATAAAACAAAAGATGAAAACCACATGATCTTATCAATTGATGCAGAAAAGGCATTTGACAAAGTCCAACACCCATTCATGATAAAAACTCTTACCAAAATAGGAATTGAAGGAAAATTCCTCAACATAATAAAGGGCATCTATGCAAAGCCAACAGCCAATATCACTCTAAATGGAGAGAACCTGAAAGCATTTCCCTTGAGAACGGGAACCAGACAAGGATGCCCTTTATCACCGCTCTTATTCAACATCGTGTTGGAAGTCTTAGCCAGGGCAATCAGGCTAGACAAAGAAATAAAAGGTATCCGGACTGGCAAGGAAGAAGTAAAGTTATCACTATTTGCAGATGACATGATTATATACACAGAAAACCCTAAGGAATCCTCCAGAAAACTACTGAAACTAATAGAAGAGTTTGGCAGAGTCTCAGGTTATAAAATAAACATACAAAAATCACTTGGATTCCTCTACATCAACAAAAAGAACACCGAAGAGGAAATAACCAAATCAATACCATTCACAGTAGCCCCCAAGAAGATAAGATACTTAGGAATAAATCTTACCAAGGATGTAAAAGACCTATACAAAGAAAACTACAAAGCTCTACTACAAGAAATTCAAAAGGACATACTTAAGTGGAAAAACATACCTTGCTCATGGATAGGAAGACTTAACATAGTAAAAATGTCTATTCTACCAAAAGCCATCTATACATTTAACGCACTTCCGATCCAAATTCCAATGTCATATTTTAAGGGGATAGAGAAACAAATCACCAATTTCATATGGAAGGGAAAGAAGCCCCGGATAAGCAAAGCACTACTGAAAAAGAAGAAGAAAGTGGGAGGCCTCACTTTACCTGACTTCAGAACCTATTATACAGCCACAGTAGTCAAAACAGCCTGGTATTGGTACAACAACAGACACATAGACCAATGGAACAGAATTGAGAACCCAGACATAGATCCATCCACGTATGAGCAGCTGATATTTGACAAAGGACCAGTGTCAATTAACTGGGGAAAAGACAGCCTTTTTAACAAATGGTGCTGGCATAACTGGATATCCATTTGCAAAAAAATGAAACAGGACCCATACCTCACACCATGCACAAAAACTAACTCCAAGTGGATCAAAGACCTAAACATAAAGACTAAAACGATAAAGATCATGGAAGAAAAAATTGGGACAACCCTAGGAGCCCTAATACAAGGTATAAACAGAATACAAAACATTACCAAAAATGATGAAGAGAAACCCGATAACTGGGAGCTCCTAAAAATCAAACACCTATGCTCATCTAAAGACTTCACCAAAAGAGTAAAAAGACCACCTACAGATTGGGAAAGAATTTTCAGCTATGACATCTCCGACCAGCACCTGATCTCTAAAATCTACAAGATTCTGTCAAAACTCAACCACAAAAAGACAAACAACCCAATCAAGAAGTGGGCAAAGGATATGAACACACATTTCTCTAAAGAAGATATTCAGGCAGCCAACAGATACATGAGAAAATGCTCTCGATCATTAGCCATTAGAGAAATGCAAATTAAAACTACGATGAGATTCCATTTCACACCAGCAAGGCTGGCATTAATCCAAAAAACACAAAAGAATAAATGTTGGAGAGGCTGTGGAGAGATTGGAACTCTCATACACTGCTGGTGGGAATGTAAAATGGTACAACCACTTTGGAAATCTATCTGGCGTTATCTTAAACAGTTAGAAATAGAACTACCATACAACCCAGAAATCCCACTCCTCGGAATATACCCTAGAGATACAAGAGCCTTCATACAAACAGATATATGCACACCCATGTTTATTGCAGCTCTGTTTACAATAGCAAAAAGTTGGAAGCAACCAAGGTGTCCATCAACGGATGAATGGGTAAATAAATTGTGGTATATTCACACAATGGAATACTACGCATCGATAAAGAACAGTGACGAATCTCTGAAACATTTCATAACATGGAGGAACCTGGAAGGCATTATGCTGAGCGAAATGAGTCAGAGGCAAAAGGACAAATATTGTATAAGACCACTAGTATAAGATCTTGAGAAATAGTAAACCTGAGAAGAACACATACTTTTGTGGTTACGAGGGGGGGAGGGAGGGAGGGTGGGAGAGGGTTTTTTATTGATTAATCAGTAGATAAGAACTGCTTTAGGTGAAGGGAAAGACAACACTCAATACATGGAAGGTCAGCTCAATTGGACTGGACCAAAAGCAAAGAAGTTTCCGGGATAAAATGAATGCTTCAAAGCTCAGCGGAGCAAGTGCGGGGGTCTGGGGAACATGGTTTGCGGGGACTTCTAAGTCAATTGGCAAAATAATTCTATTATGAAATCATTCTGCATCCCACTTTGAAATGTGGCGTCTGGGGTCTTAAATGCTAACAAGCAGCCATCTAAGATGCATCAATTGGTCTCAACCCACCTGGAGCAAAGGAAAATGAAGAACACCAAGCCCACATGACAACTAAGAGCCCAAGAGACAGAAAGGGCCCCATGAACCAGAGACCTACATCATCCTGAGACCAGAAGAACTAGTTGGTGCCCGGCCACAATCGATGACTGCCCTGACAGGGAGCTCAGCAGAGGACCCCTGAGGGAGCAGGCGAGCAGTGGGATGCAGACCCCAAATTCTCATAAGAAGACCAAACTTAATGGTCTGACTGAGACTGGAGGAATCCCGGCGGTCATGCTCTCCAGACCTTCTGTTGACACAGGACAGGAACCATCCCTGAAGACAACTCATCAGACATGAAAGGGACTGGTCAGCGGGTGGGAGAGAGACGCTGATGAAGAGTGAGCTAATTATATCAGGTGTACACTTGAGATTGTGTTGGCAACTCTTGTCTGGAGGGGGGATGGGAGGATAGAGAGAGAGGGAAGCCGGCAAAATTGTCAAGAAAGGAGAGACTGAAAGGGCTGACTCAAGACGGGGAGAGTAAGTGGGAGTAGGGAGTGAGATGTATGTAAACTTATATGTGACAGACTGATTGGATTTGTAAACGTTCACTTGAAGCTTAATAAAAGTTATTATAAAAAAAAAAAAAAACAATAGTTTAGCTTAACTAGTAAAAAAGGTCTGCCTTGAGCATTATGCCCTTTTAAGAACAATCGATATGGGATCAAATTGAAAAGATTAGATAGGAACCTTAGGGGGCAGTGAGTTTATGTTAATGAGGGAGGAACAACTCAGAAAAGGAAGATGAGAATGGTTGCACAACTCAAAGAATGTAATTGATGTCATTAAATCGTACTTGTAGAAACAGTGGAATGGATGTATGTTTTCCTCTGTGTATCCCCAACAACAAAATAAATAAAATTTAGGAAAAAAAAAAAAATAATAAAAAAATAAACATTAAAAAAAAAAAAAAAAAATTTCAGAATCTCGAGATTCCAGACATTGAACCTGGGTGACCAAGCTTGCTGAGTAGCAGAATCCCAAGGTAGTATGAACTGTTTCCAGGCACTGATGTGGCTCTGCTTGAAGGGAAACATATAACAGCCTAGGGTTCCTTTGTCAGTCTCATCAGACCCAAGGAGTTTCTCACCTTGTACCTCCACCTTGGCACCAGAAGATCACCAGAAGGTCTTGCGCGCTTGGATGTATCCTTTGTTTGTGCTGTTTACATTTCATGTTGATTTTTGATAAAACTTATGATAGAACAAATCAGAGTCTGTGACTTCTATTCTGTCATTCCATTCCCAAACCAGACCTTCTCACACTTGTTCTTGAGACACCTAAAGCCCCTTTAACATTTAACATTAGCCTATGACCAGTGTAAATTCAAAATGCTATATACCCCATATTTCATTTGTTAATAATCCTGTCTTGCCCGCTTCTTTTCATATTGTTTCGGGCTTCTTTCAAGTGCCTTTTTCTCCTCAGTGCCAATTAATGGAATCTCAGTGCTTGGCCTTTAAAAACTGGAGACACTTCTAACTGCTCCCTCTCCCAGGAGCTGAATCAAAAAGCAGATAGTATTTTGCATTATAATTCTGTCCTTGTAAAAGTTATTTCCATCAAAGGAGTCTTTTTTTTTCTTAAAGAGCCAGATAGCAAATAGCATAAGCTTGTGGGCCATTCGTTCTCTGTTTCAACTATTGACTCTGCTGCTGTACTAGAAAGCAGCCATGGACTATACATAGACAAATGGGTGTGGCTGTATTCCAATAAAACTTTATTTACAAAAACAGGAGGCTGAGGGGGCAGTAGTTAGATGCCAACCCCTGTTAGACATGTAGACTTCAGACATTATTGCTTCTTCCCCCCCCTTTTTTTTTTCTTTTAGATATAATTCACGTACTATGAAATCCACCCTTTTAGGTGTCCAATTCAGTAGTTTTCATATATTCACAAGGTTGTGCAAGCATCACCACTGTCTAATTTCAGGATATTTTCATCGCCCCAAAAACAAATCTTCTACCATTTGCACTCGCTCCTCTTTCCCCGTCTAACTCCAGCTCTTGGCAACCATTAATCTACTTTCAGTCTCTATAGATTTAACTGTTCTGGACATTTAATACAAATGAAATTACATAATATATGGTCTTTTATGTCTATATTCTTTCACTTAGTATAATGTTTTCAAGGTTCATAATCCATGTTATAGTATGTATCAGTACTTAATTCCTCTCAGTGGCTGAATAATATTCTACTGTATGGATATACCACATTTTGTTTATCATTTTATCAATTGATGGACATTCATTTGAGTTTTTTTCCACTTTTTGGCAATGATGAATAAAGCTGCTATTAACATTTGTGTACAAGTTTTGATATGAGCATATGTTTTCAATAATTGTGGGTATATACCTGGGAGTGGAATTGCTAGGTCATATAGTAACTATATGTTTAGTCATTTGAGGAACTGCAACATTGTTTTCCAACTGTTTTATATTCCCACCATCAATTTATGAAAGTAACAATCTCTCCACATTCAAACAGTTACTACTTGGTGCTTCAGGGAAATTGTTGAAATTGGAAAACCATTTGGGAAGATGGTGAGCAGTTTCTGCATTTTTGGAAGCTGGAATTTGTCCTTGAACGTGGAATCACCCTCATCTTTGTTCTGTGCATGACAATCTTTGTGAATTTTTTAAAATTACATTGTTATAACCAAGTACCTGGCTATTCTTGCGGATGTCCTGAACCAAACACGGATGTTTCTGATTAAGATATTAAGTTTGGTTTAGCAATAGAAATTGTGTTATATCTTTCTAGAATGAGGCCATTATAAAGTTTGGGGGCAGGAATCTTTCTACCAAATAAAAAATAATTATTTTTGAGAGATGAGTACCTTTGTATTTGGATATTTGCTTATTTGGTAGAGTGTCAGTGAAAAAGAGGAAGCCATCAGATTGGATTGACACAGTGGCTACAACGATGGGCTCAAACATAGCGATGATTGTGAGAATAGCTTAGGATAAGGCAATGTTTTGTTCTGGTGTACATGGGTGGCAATGAATCAGAAGCACCTAACAAAAACATTTGCTCCTAGGAAATCACGAGACTAGGACCACGCCTGAGAGGACACCATGTAGGTCTAATACCCTCCTCACTGCATGCCGGAAGAAAGACTGTGAAATGAAAGAAATGTACTGGATCGTTGCAGCCTACCATGTAATGCATACATTAATGTCTCACCTGGATACCGTTTACAACTGAAGGAACCCAAGTTTGGGAAGTGTGTTGTCAACTACTGGGATTACTTTGATAGGTTATGGGGCCAAAACATTCCTGGGAGTGAGGGTAAAGAAATCTCTCCTGAGGAAAATGGTAGACACATTGTCAGCTTCCTAAAGGAAGGAATAAAGAAGGCTGCAGATCAGGGAAAGGGACGACCTCATCCTCTCTGTAGGTTGCTGGCAGTGGGACCTGTCTCTGGGTATAGAGGACATGATACAGATACACGACTATGGAAAATAACATGTGGTAGGTCACTTGTGGCATATTAAGGCTGAAAGTGGAAAACAGCCTGCAAGGTTCCCTCAGTGCAAAGAAATGGCTGATTGACTCTAGAACTAATATCAACATTTCCCTTTTATACGTTTTTCTTTTAAACATTTTAATTCCTCTTTAAATTTTTTTTTTAATATTTTCAAGCTTTTAGTAAAATTTTAAGTGTGACAGTACAGTGTTATATATGCTATGGAGAATTAAGGAATGGGTCTGCATTCACACCCAAAACAGAGTCAAGTAGAAGTGTGAGATTTCACCAATTCTACCCTCTCTTCCTTTAGGTCAGCTTGGTGGTAGTTGTCAGAAAATTGAGCTGATGTCACGACTGAGTGGAGAGTGATTGTCACATGCCAGGCAATAGCTGAAGTGCAGGTGGACATTATTCCCAACATAAGACAAACCGCTTCCCAGCCAATATTCTAATGGTAGGGAATTGGTAAGCAGCTAGGGAGATAGTCTACTATTATATGGATGGAACTGACTATCAAGCCAGTAGATCTTTTTGTAATAGCTTGCCGGTCACCTAGACAGAGTTGTTCAACGAGGATAGTACAAGCTAGGGTAACTTGGCAATTAAATTACAGTAGCTTGTGGTACTTTGTAACTCTTACCCTAAAACCAAGCCTGTTGCCCTTGAGTTGATTCCAACTCATAGGACCCCACAGGACAGAGTAGAGCTGCCCCACAGGGTTTCCAAGGAGGGGTTGGTGCATTCAAACTGCTGACCGTTTGGGTGGCAGCCAATGTCTTAATCACTGTGCCACCAGGGCTCAATAACTATCATAGAATATCCAATTGAAGAAATAAATTACCCATGGTTAGTGATTAATTTGCTTGCTGAAAGTGAAGAGGACTTGAAGCACTTACTGGTGAAGATCAAAGACCACAATCTTCCATATGGATTACACCTCAACATAAAGATAACAAAAATCCTCACAACTGAACAAATAAGCAACATCATGCTGAAAGAAGAAAAGATTGAAGCTGTCGAGGATTTCATTTTACTTGGATCCACAATCAACAGCCATGGAAGCAGCAGTCAAGAAATTAAGAGACACATTGCATTGGGCAAATCTGCTGCAAAAGATCTCTTTAAGGTGTTGAAAAGCAAAGATGTCACCTTAAAGACTAAGGTGCACTTGACCCAAGCCTTGGTGTTTTCAGTCGCCTCCTATGCCTGTGAAAGCTGGATAATGAATAAAGAAGACCGAAGAAGAATTAATGCCTTTGAATTGTGGTGTTGGAGGACAATACGGAATATACCACGAACAGTCAAAACAACAAACAAACCTGTCTTGGAAGAGGTACAACCAGAATGCTCCTTGGAAGCAAGGATGGTGAGACTATGTCTCACATACTTTGGACATGTCGTCAGGAGGGATCAGTCCCTGGAGAAGGACATCAGGCTTGGTAAAGTAGAAGGTCAGCAAAAAAGAGGAAGACCCTCAATGAGATGGGTTGACTCTGGCTGCAACGATGGGCTTGAGCATAACGACCGTGAGGATGGCTCAGGACTGGGCAGTATTTTGTTCTGTTGTACAGAGGGTCACTATGAGTTGAAACCAACTTGGTGGCACTGAACAACAACAACAACAACAAATTGATTAATAATAAAACAATGAGATCATTACCTTCTCAAAAATGTTTAATATCGAGAAAGAATGTGACAAGAACAGAAAATTGAGTTTGGTTACACCAAAGAAAAAGCAGATTTAAAATGAATGCAGCCTGCTTCTCATAAAATTTTTTTCTACAATCTCTTTAATGAGATCCGAAAGAATTGTTGTCTATTGAGATACTGAGACAAATGTTTATATGTTTAAAACATATTGTTTGGAGTCTCTTTGTTTATATGCCAAAGGCACAAATTCCTCCCATTCCCTAGAAAAATTCTACTGCACTTAAGATTGTTAATAACCCATGTGATTTTTTTTTGGCATGTCAGGATTCCTATTACACCTGCTTAGTTAGTCCTAAACACATGCTGAGGGGATTAGTTGCTTGTTACAATGACACCGTGGGACACTTAGGTTGATCTACAAAGTACCATAGTTCTTCACAGGTGCAAACATTTCTAAAACCTAATTGGTGATGGGCAACAGAGATGGAAATGCACATATTAAAACACTTTCTTTTCATTCAGCATCAGCTTTGTCACAAAAATGTTGCAGTTCAGTATATATATAAAATATCTGTAAATTTTGATAATTACAGGCACTAGTGTTTTTTTTTTATTTTGATCGGTGGGTTATTCCCGCTTGTTTGGACACAATTATAAATTTTAGATTCATCAGGATCAATTATATGTACACTTATGCACTACAGATTTTTTTAATAAAGTAGAATAAGGGTTGGCAAACTATGGCCTGAGAACCAAATATGGGCACACCATTTGTTTACATATTGTCTATCTGCCCAGAGTTAGCCGCATGCAAAGTTGAAGGGCACAGTGTCCAAGACTGCTCTCATTCTGATATCAGCTGCAAGCCCAGGGCCCTCCCAAAACCTCCTTCAGGTTCAATAATTCACTAGAAGGACTCAGAGAACTCACTGAAAGCTGTTATATTCACAGTTACAGTTTATTACAAGGAAACGATACAGATTAACATCAGCCAAATGAAGAGATGCTAAGGCAGAGTCTGGGAGGCTTCCAAATGCAAAGATTTAGACATCTTCTCCCATAAAGTCAGAACCTGTTACCCTTCTAGAACTGATGTGTATTGTCTACCAGGGAAGGTCACCTGGACTTCAATGTCCAGAGTTTTTACCGGGGCTTCATTATTAGGTATGATTAACTGATTTCCCATGTGGTTGAACTCAGTCTCTGTGTCGACTGATACCTCATAACCCAAAGTCCTAATAATAACTCACATGGTTGGTCTTCCTGGAGTGTCCAGCCCCCATCCTAAGACTATTGGGTATGACCAGCTCTGTCCTTACATCCAATGTGCACAGCTGTCATGGATTGAATTGTGTTCCCCAAAAATATCTGTCAACTTGGCTAGGTCCTAATTTCCAGTATTGTATGATTGTCTACCATTTTATCATCTGATGTGATTACCGTATGTGTTGTAAATCCTATCACTATGATGTAATGAGATGGATTAATGGCAGTTATATTGATGAGATCTACAAGATTAGATAGTGTCTTAAGCCGATCTCTTTTTTTTTTTTTTAGTTTTTTGCCTCTTTTTATTTATTTATTTATTTTTTTATAATAACTTTTATTAAGCTTCAAGTGAACGTTTACAAATCCAATCAGTCTGTCACATATAAGTTTACATACATCTCACTCCCTACTCCCACTTACTCTCCCCGTCTTGAGTCAGCCCTTTCAGTCTCTCCTTTCTTGACAATTTTGCCGGCTTCCCTCTCTCTCTATCCTCCCATCCCCCCTCCAGACAAGAGTTGCCAACACAATCTCAAGTGTACACCTGATATAATTAGCTCACTCTTCATCAGCGTCTCTCTCCCACCCGCTGACCAGTCCCTTTCATGTCTGATGAGTTGTCTTCAGGGATGGTTCCTGTCCTGTGTCAACAGAAGGTCTGGAGAGCATGACTGCCGGGATTCCTCCAGTCTCAGTCAGACCATTAAGTTTGGTCTTCTTATGAGAATTTGGGGTCTGCATCCCACTGCTCTCCTGCTCCCTCAGGGGTCCTCTGCTGAGCTCCCTGTCAGGGCAGTCATCGATTGTGGCCGGGCACCAACTAGTTCTTCTGGTCTCAGGATGATGTAGGTCTCTGGTTCATGTGGCCCTTTCTGTCTCTTGGGCTCTTAGTTGTCATGTGGGCTTGGTGTTCTTCATTTTCCTTTGCTCCAGGTGGGTTGAGACCAATTGCTGCATCTTAGATGGCTGCTTGTTAGCATTTAAGACCCCAGACGCCACATTTCAAAGTGGGATGCAGAATGATTTCATAATAGAATTATTTTGCCAATTGACTTAGAAGTCCCCGCAAACCATGTTCCCCAGACCCCCGCGCTTGCTCCGCTGACCTTTGAAGCATTCATTTTATCCCGGAAACTTCTTTGCTTTTGGTCCAGTCCAATTGAGCTGACCTTCCATGTATTGAGTGTTGTCTTTCCCTTCACCTAAAGCAGTTCTTATCTACTGATTAATCAATAAAAAAACCCTCTCCCACCCTCCCTCCCTCCCCCCCTCGTAACCACAAAAGTATGTGTTCTTCTCAGGTTTCGATCTCTTTTTTTAAAAAATAATTTTTATTGTGCTTTAAGTGAAAGTTTAAAAATCAAGTCACTCTCTCACATAAAAACTTATATACACCTTGCTACATACTCCCAGTTACCCTCCGCCCAATGAGACAGCCCACTCCCTCCTTCCACTCTCTCTTTCTGTGTCCATTTTGCCAGCTTCTAAGCCCCTTTACCCTCCCATCTCCCCTCCAGGCAGGAGGTGCCAACATAGTCTCAAGTGTCCGCCTGATCCAAGTAGCTCACTCCTCACCAGCGTCCCTCTCCTACCCATTGTCCAGTCCAGTCCGTGTCTGATGAGTTGGCTTCTGGAATGGTTCCTGTCCTGGGCCAACAGAAGGTCTGGGGGCCATGACCACCGGGGTCCATCTAGTCTCAGTCAGACCGTCAAGTCTGGTCTTTTTATGAGAATTTGGGGTCTGCATCACAGTGTTCCCCTGCTCCCTCAGGGGTCCTCTGCTGTGTTCCCTGTCAGGGCAGTCATCAGTTGTGGCCAGGCACCATCTAGTTCTTCTGGTCTCAGGATGATGTAGTCTCTGGTTGATGATGTAGCCCTTTCTGTCTCTTGGGATCTTTATTACTTTGTGTCCTTGGTGTTCTTCATTCTTCTTTAATCCAGGTGGGTTGAGACTCATTGATGCATCTTAGATGGCCACTTGCTAGCATTTAAGACCACAGATGCCACTCTTCAAAGTGGGAAGCCAATCTCTTTTGAGATATAAAACAGAGAAGCAAGAAGAGATATGTGGGGAGCTCATACCACCAAGAAAGCAGTGCCAGGAGCACAACATGTCCTTTGGACCTGAGGTTCCTTCACTGAGGTGCTCCCAGACCAAGGGAAGACTGATGCATCACAAGGACCTTCCTCCAGAGCCAACAGGGAGAGAAAGCCTTCACCTGGAGCCAGCACCCTGAATTTTGACTTCCAGCCTACTGGACTGTGAGAGAATAAACTTCTCTTTGTTAAAGCCTCTACCTGTGGTATCCCCCAGGTGTCTGTCAGTTTGTCATACTGTGGGGGCTTGTGTGTTGCTGTGATGCTGGAAGCTATGCCACAGGTACTCAGATACCAGCAAAGTCACCCATGTAGGACAGGTTTCAGCTGAGCTTCCAGACTAGGACAGACTAGGAAGAAGGACCTGGCAGTATACTTCTGAAAAGCATTAGCCAGTGAAAACCTTATGAATAGCAGCAGAATATTGTCTGAAGTAGTGCTGGAAGATGAGCCACCCATGTTGGAAGGCACTCAAAAGATGACTGGGGAAGAGCTGCCTCCTCAAAGTAGAGTCAACCTTAATGATGTGGATGGAGTAAAGCTTTT
Source organism: Elephas maximus indicus (assembly GCF_024166365.1). Taxonomy (NCBI): domain Eukaryota; kingdom Metazoa; phylum Chordata; class Mammalia; order Proboscidea; family Elephantidae; genus Elephas; species Elephas maximus. The sequence continues at coordinate 83,215,000 of NC_064820.1, forward strand.
GGGACCTTCATTTGCTGATGTGGCATGGCTCAAAATGAGAAGAAACAGCTGCAAACATCCATTAGTAATCAGAACCTGGAATGTACAAAGTATGAATCTAGGAAAATTGGAAATTGTCAAAAATGAAATGGAACACATAAACATTGATATCCTAGGCATTAGTGAGCTGAAATGGACTGGTATTGGCCATTTTGAACTGGACAATCATATAGTCTACTATGCTGGGAATGATAACTCGAAGAGGAATGGTGTTGCATTCATTGTCAAAAAGAACATCTCAAGATCTATCCTGAAGTACAACGCTGTCAGTGATAGGATAATATCCATACGCTTACAAGGAAGACCAGTTAATACGGCTATTATTCAAATTTATGCACCAACCACTAAGGCCAAAGATGAAGAAATAGAAGATTTTTATCAGCTTCTGCAGTCTGAAATTGATCGAACATGCAATCAAGATGCATTGATAATTACTGGCGATTGGAATGAGAAAGTTGGAAACAAAGAAGAAGGATCAGTATTTGGAAAATGTGGCCTTAGTGATAGAAACAATGCTGGAGATCGAATGATAGAATTTTGCAAGACCAATGACTTCTTCATTGCAAATACCTTCTTTCACCAACATAAACGGTGACTATACACATGGACCTCTCCAGACGGAACACACAGAAATCAAATTGACTACATCTGTGGAAAAAGAAGACGGAAAAGCTCAATATCATTAGTCAGAACAAGGCCAGGGGCCAACTGTGGAACAGACCATCAATAGCTCATATGCAAGTTCAAGCTGAAACTGAAGAAAATCAGAGCAAGGCCATGAGAGCCAAAATATACTCTTGAGTATATCCCACCTGAACTTGGAGAATCTCAAGAATAGATTTGACGCATTGAACACTAGTGACCGAAGACCAGACGAATTGTGGAATGACATCAAGGACATCATCCATGAAGAAAGCAAGAGGTCACTGAAAAGACAAGAAAGAAAGAAAGGACCAAGGTGGATGTCAGAGGAGACTCTGAAACTTGCTCTTGAGCATCGAGCAGCTAAAGCAAAAGGAAGAATTCATGAAGTAAAAGAACTGAACAGAAGATTTCAAAGGGCCTCTCGAGAAGACAAAATAAAGTAGTATAACGACATGTGCAAAGAGCTGGAGATAGAAAACCAAAAGGGAAGAACATACTCGGCGTTTCTCAAGCTGAAAGAACTGAAGAAAAAATTCAAGCCTCAAGTTGCAATAGTGAAGGGTTCCATGGGGAAAATATTAAATGATGCAGGAAGCATCAAAAGAAGATGGAAGGAATACACAGAATCATTATACCAAAAAGAATTAGTCAATATTCAACCATTTCAAGAGGTGGCATATGATCAGGAACCAATGGTACTGAAGGAAGAAGTCCAAGCTACTCTGAAGGCATTAGCGAAAAACAAGGCTCCAGGAATCAATGGAATGTCAGTTGAGAGGTTTCAACAAACAGATGCAGCACTGGAGGTGCTCACTCGTCTATGCCAAGAAATGTGGAAGACAGCTTCCTGGCCAACTGACTGGAAGAGATCCATATTTATGCCTATTCCCAAGAAAGGTGATCCAACTGAATGTGGAAATTATAGAATAATATCATGAATATCACACGCAAGCAAAATTCTGCTGAAGATCATTGAAAAACGGCGGCAGCAGTATATTGACAGGGAACTGCCAGAAATTCAGGGCAGTTTCAGAAGAGGACGTGGAACCAGGGATATCATTGCTGATGTCAGATGGATCCTGGTTGAAAGGAGAGAATACCAGAAGGATGTTTACCTGTGTTTTATTGATTATGCCAAGGCATCTGACTGTGTGGATCATAACACACTATGGATAACACTGAGAAGAATGGGAATTCCAGAACACTTAATTGTGCTCTTGAGGAACCTTTACATAGATCAAGAGGCAGTTGTTCGGACAGAACAAGGGGATACTGATTGGTTTAAAGTCAGGAAAGGTGTATGTCAGGGTTGTATTCTTTCACCATACCTATTTAATCTGTATGCTGAACAAATAATACGAGAAGCTGGACTATATGAACAAGAATGGGGCATCAAGATTGGAGGAAGTCTCATTAACAACCTTTGTTATGCAGATGACACAACCTTGCTTGCTGAAAGTGAAGAGGACTTAAAGCACTTACTAATGAAGATAAAAGACCACAGCCTTCAGTATGGATTATGCCTTGACATAAAGAAAACAAAAGTGCTCACAACTGGACCAATGAGCAACATCATGATAAATGGAGAAAAGATTGAAGTTGTCAAGGATTTCATTTTATTTGGATCCACAATCAACAGCCATGGAAGCAGCAGTCAAGAAATCAAAAGACGCATTGCATTGGGCAAATCTGCTGCAAAGGACCTCTTCAAAGTGTTGAAGAGCAAAGATGTCACCCTGAAGACTAAGGTGTGCCTGAGCCAAGCCATGGTATTTTCAATCACATCATATGCACGTGAAAGCTGGACCATGAATAAAGAAGACCGAAGAAGAGTTGACACCTTTGAATTGTGGTATTGGCGAAGAATATTGAATATACCATGGACTGCCAAAAGAATGAACAAATCTGTCTTAGAAGTACAACCAGAATGCTCTTTTTATTTTTGCCAAAAGAACGAACAAATCTGTCTTAGAAGAAGTACAACCAGAATGCTCCTTAGAAGCAAGGATGGTGAGACTGCGTCTTCCATACTTTGGACATGTTGTCAGGAGGCATCAGTCCCTGGAGAGGGACATCATGCTTCACAGAGTACAGGGTCTGTGGAAAAGAGGAAGACCCTCAACAAGGTGGATTGATACAGTGGCTGCAATAATGAATTCAAGCATAACAAGGATTGTAAGGATGGCGCAGGACTAGGCAGTGTTTTGTTCTGTTGTGCATAGGTTTGCTATGAGTCGGAACCGACTTGACAGCACCTAACAACAACAACAACAACACTTGTGGTATTTCTGTTATTGCAGCACTAGATGAATAAGACAACAGCCCTTGCCCTAAATAAAGACACTACTATTGGTATGGCATCAATTACCTTCCAGAAGCCAAGGGCAAGGCCAAGTTTTTTTTAACACACTGTGGCAGGGTTGGATAATTATTATAGAGACCACACGATCCAAAAAGTTGAAAATATTTACTACCTGGCCCTTACAGGTAAAGCTTACTGACTGCTGAACTAGGACATTATTTTTAGCCCAGTTCAGGATAGATCATGTGACTCTGCCATCTTGCAGGGTACAGCACGGGCCCTGGAACAATAGGCTGGTAAACCAAGCAGTTGGCAGAAACAACATTCTTGCATTCTTCTTCTGTCACTCCCACCAGAGACCCAAAGGAATTAGTTGTCCCTGGCCTGTTGTGTACAAACAATATTTTATCAGAGGATGCTTGGGAAACTGTCATAGAAAGGAAGGTGTCAGTTATTTTGTGTGTGGAGTCAAAAGAGAGACAGACGGTCTTTCAGATTTAACCAGATAATATGTGAAACAATGCCAGAATCTGGAAAACCAAGTGAAGGTCTACCAAGCCCAACCTGGCTTACTTTAATGCAACTAGTAATGATAATACTTGGGAAAAAATGCTAAAGTGGATAGTTTAAACAAACATGGCAGATGTAAACCAGGGCTCTTCTTGTTAAACCTCTAAGATTAAACAAAGAAACAAACAAACCAGCCTCAGACTATTCATAATACCCAATGCTAGTAGTTCTTTGGGAAAGAAGTGTTATGCCCAGTCAAATGTTGTTCAAAAATTTTAGAACAAAACAAAACAAAAAACTCAGAGAACATAGGTCTCAAGAATGTTTTAAAAAAATGACTAAAAGGTGAACTTAAGCAAACCACAGGATGAACGGGGAAAAAGCAGCAAAAAGACTGAGGGAGAGTACTGAATTCACTTCAATGTAAAATGAAGACTAAAACAGCTTTAGTAATTACAGTTACAAAATAGAATATAAACTATGCCAATATAGAATAATGATATAGCATAATTGGGAAGGGGAATTGGTAAGAAAGAGAAAAAGTAGTATGACTGTGTGTACCATTATTGTATTTTATCATAAGACAGTTAAAAATTTTAGAGATGTAAGTATATTTACAGGTATAATGGCAAACATTAAAAGAAGTGGGACTCAAAATGTAATAAATCAAAATTAAGAGGGAGAGGGAAGGTGAGAAGAAATGGAAACATACTAACTTTGTCTTTGCTTATAGTGGGGATGATAAATCATTTGAAGAAAATTAAGATTAAATGTATTACATAAAATTATAGATGTAGCTATCAGAATAATTGAAAGAAGACTGAGAAACTTCCAAATCATCACAAGGCACTGGCACAGAAAACAATGCAAACTCAGGATTATACACATGTATACACTTAGCAGCATACACAAGAAACCGATAACAGCGGTTCCCTTGTGGGATGGGAATTGGGGCTCCAGGAGCATTTAAAGTTTTGAGGGGAATTTTCTTGACACTGTACACTTTTTTTTTTTTTACTATTGAACATTGTATCACATGGATATGTTATCAAAAATAGAGTATTTACAAATTTAAAATTTAATTAATGCAGAATCATTAAAGTCCCAAGACATTCATGGCAAGTGATTGTTGTTGTTGGGTACTGTCAGTTGGTGTGGTCTGATAATCATCCGTGTATAACAGAATGAAATGTCACCGAGTCCTGCACCATCCTCACAATCGTTATATTTGAACTTATTGTTGCTGCCACTGTGTCAATCCATGTCATTGAGGGTCTCCCTTTTTTTTTTTTTTTGATGACACTGTACCAAGCATGATGTCCTTCTCCAGTGATTTGTTCCTCCTGATAATGCGTCAAAAGTAAGCAAAATGAAGTCTGACTGACCATCTGAGGGACTGGCCAGATGGAGGGAGGTGCGTGTGGTGGAGATGGGTAGGAGCATTCTGGCTGTATTTCCTCCAAGACTGATTTGTTCATTCTTCTGGCAGTCCATGGTATATTCAACATTCTTCATGCAGGGAGCCTCCTTGCTAAGATTGGATTTAAACTTCTAACATGTTTTGTTTTTGCACTGAGTGGTGTGATTAAAATTTGGGATGTCTTTCCATTTATTTATATCTCTTTGTTTCCTTCAGCAATATTTTACAGTTTTCAGTATACCCGTCTTTGACTTCCCTGGTTAAATTTGTTCCTGGGTATTTTATTCTTCTAGATGTTGTTATAAGTGAAATTCCTTTCTTAATTTCCTTTTCAGATTGTACCTTGCTGGTGTATAGAAGCACAACTGATTTTTGTGTGTTGGTCTTACACCCTGAAATTTTGTTGAAGTCACTTACTAGCTCTGGTAGCTTTCTTGTGGGTTCTTTGGGGTTTTCAATATATAGGATCATGTCATCTGTGAATAGGAATAGCTTTACCTCATCCTTCCCAATTTGGATACCTTTTATTTCTTTTTCTTGCCGAATTGCTCTGGCTAGGACTTCTCATACAGTATTGAATAGCAACAGTGAGAGAAGGCATCCTTATCTTGCCCCTGATCTTAAGAGAAAGACCTTGTTCTTTCTATGTTGACTATGATGTTTCTCCATTGAGAATGAAGTTAGTTGTGGTTTTGTTTTGTTTTCATAAGTACCCTTTACTATATTGAGGAATTTTTTGTTCTAGTCTTAAATTGTCAAGTTTTTTTTTTTTTTAATTACCATGAAAGTGTGTTGGATTTTATCAAATGCCTTTTCTGTGAGGTATTTGATTAAGATGATCATGTGGTTCTTTTCCTCTGATCTATTGTGGTGTATTGCATTGATTGATTTTCCAGTGTTGAACCACCCTTGCACTCCTAGAATAAATTCCCCTTGATCATGGTGTCTAACCTTTTTTGTACGGTGTTGGATTCAGTTTGCTAGTGTTTTGTTGAGTATATTTTGCATCTATATTCATAAAGGCTATAGTTTCCTCTTCTTGTAGTATTTTTGTCTGGTGCTGGTGTTAGGGTATCTTAGGCTAGGTTCTCTACGGAAACAAAACCGGTGAAGAGAGAGAGAGGAGAGAGGTTGATTTATCTCGAGGAAATGGCTCATGTGGTTGTGGAGGCTGCTGGCAAGTCTCAAGTCCGTGGGTCATGTGTCAGGCTGGAGGCTTCTCCTGACTCATGTAGCTGCAGGGGCTGATGGACACAAGATCGACAGGTCGCATGGCAGGCTGCTGGTTCACAGGCAGCGAAGGCCAACAAATCCCAAGGTTGGCAGGCAATATGGCAGGCTGCTCGCTCAAGTCCCAAGAACTGGAGATCAGATGGTATGAGCCAGGTGCAGGATCCAGAGCAAGCAAAAGCCAGTGAGCTTTGTCAGAACATCCATATCTATTGGATGCAGGCCACACCCCCAAGGAAACCACTCTTACAAATGATTGAGTGGCTGATCACATCAGATCACATCATGTAAGTAAGGACCTTATATCACAAAATGGAGGATAACTACATCATTACGTAACTGCCAAATTACATCATTATATAATTGCCAAACTACATCATTATACAACTGCCAAACCACTAAGAGTCGTGGCCCAGCCAAGTTGACATACAACCTTAACTATCACACAGGGTAATATTGGCTTCATAGAATGAGTTAGGAAGTATTGTCTCCTCTTCTATTTTTTGAAAGCATTTTAGAAGGCCTGGTATCAATTCTTCTTTAAATATTTGGTAGGATTCTCCAATGAAACTACCTGGCCTGGAACTTTTCTTTGTTGGGAGCTTTTCGATTATTGATTCGGTCTCTTCCATTTGTTACGGGTCTGTTGAGTCAATTTAGGTAGCTTATGTGGTCCTAGGAATTTATCCGTTTCATTTAGGTTATCTAATTTGTTAGTATACAATTGTTCATGGTATTTTCTATTTCTCTGTTGTATAGGGTTAATAGTAATGTCCCCAATTTCATTTCTGGTTTTAGCTACTTACATTTTCTCTCCTTTTTTGTCAGTCTAGCTAAAAGTTTGTTGATTTTTTCAAAGAACTAACTTCTGGAGTCATTGATTTTCTCTTTTGTTTTCCTATTCTGTATTTCATTATCTTCTTTCTGATCTTTGTTACTTCCTTTAACCTGGTAGCTTTGCTTTGGCTTAGTTTTCTTTTTTTTCTAGGTGACTAATTAGTGAAGTTATTGATTTGAGATCTTTCTTTTTTAATGTATAAATTTTCCCAAGTACTGTGTTCACTGCATCCCCTAAGTTTTGGAATGTTGTGCTTTCATTGTCATTCATCTCTAAGTATTTTCTGATTTCCCTTTTGATTTCTTCTTTGACCCATTTGTTGTTTAATTTCCACATGTTTGTAAAATTTCTAGTCTTTCTTCTGTTATTGATTTCTAGTTTCATTCCATTGTGGTCAGAGAAGATACTTATATGATCTCAATTTTTTAAAATTTATTGAGATGTGCTTTGTCATCTATGAACTGTGGTTTTAATCTCAGCTCTGCCTCCTAGCTGGTGTCCTGGATCTCTCCACCTGCTCCTCTTGATGTTACTACTTTTCCCTTTAGGTTCCTAGAAGCTCATGGATACCCTCTTCTTCTGCCCAGAAGTGCTTGATATTGCCATCCCACTGCTCAGCCTAACCCCTTCTCTCCATTCTCCAATATTGGCAAAGTCAATGGTTCTGAAATGAGGTATTTCTTTCTCTACATGAGGCAGAGCTCTCTCTTCTCATTCCTTACTGTGTGCCTAGTGATAATAGTTCTTTATTTAGCTTTCTCCCTATTACAGCTTTTCTCTCCCTAGGAGTTTGGCATGAGTTTCTGAGGGCTGGACCAGAAGGCAATCTGAACAATGCATATCCCACTGCATCCAGAATTGTCCTCCCTCTCAGACCTCAGACTTTGTTTACAGAACAAGCCTGAGCCATTCCTTTCCTAGAGCTGAACTCTTTCTCCACCAGGCATGCTGACTATGAGGGGTTGAAGGAGGAGTTTCTGTTCCCCAGTGGGTTCAATGGCTTAGGCCTAGAGGCTGTCAGTATCTGTCATTGTCCCTCCCATGATACTCCTCAGACCTCTTAAAAATGCACTCTGGCAGGCCTGTTGACCAGCTATCCTGACATGTTTAGACATGTCTGAGTTCTCAATGCCTCAGCTTGAGCTAATGTTCTGTAACTTCATTTATTTAGAATTTATTGGAACTTGATTTTATTTTTGTGTTAACATTATTTTTTAAAATCTCATATCACTAAATCTCCACTGAGTTTATTTTTCGAATTCTGTTGTGTACCAAAATACAATTTAATCAGGAAAACAGTCAAACTGCTTTGAAAGTGTGATTAATTTCTTATCCTTGCCCACCAAAGTTAATGTTTTCTCCTCTTATTTTACTACCAGTGACTTTCCTGATTCCTTTATGGTGAAAAGTGGGTTCAGAAAAGGAAAGAGAGGGCAAATGATTTTGTAATCTTATTTTTTATACAGGAATTTTACTGTTCTTTAAAAACCTTTTGGAAACATTTATTATGGCTTTTATGTATTATGACACAATATAGCAGCATCACATGGCAAAAATTTGGAACATATGGCAAAAACTACAATTAACAAAGCAAGTCATAAAAGGTTAGAAAAGCTTTTAGGTGAGTGCAAATCTGATTTGAAAAAGATTTCCTTGGCTTTGACTCCATCCATCTCCGCAACCATTCAGCTTCTATCCTGTGCCAGAAGCTGTGCTTAACGTGAAAATAATCATGGCATGGAGTATGCCTCAGAGGTATACATAGAGAGAGACAGACACATGTCAGAGAGTGTGGTAGACACCACTGATGCCTCGCACCACATTCCTTGGTTACTCTGACTTGAGCTGTAGCTGTGGTAGACGATAATCACGTACACTGAAGGCTTCTCACTGCTAGTGCCCACTTATTTTCTCAAATTTGTGGCTTCAGTGCTTTCCCTGAAGATACTCTACTTCTTAGAATGTGTGTGTAAGAGAGGGGGGCAATTAGCACAACGCTGTCACCGTGTCTCCCCATTCATTTGGCAGGTGAACATTGGTGAAACATGAGTTACAGTAGTGTGCCTAAATAACAAACAAAATTATGTCACTTCTCTAAACAAGATAACAGGGATTTCTCTACTTGGGCAATATAATAAAACCTAACGTAGAACGTGGCAGAAACAGTATAGAACCCCAGATATGAGGCCTCAATTTCTCACAATAATTCTTAATATAACTCTCAGATTTACTTCACCTCTCTGAGTTCCCATTTTGTTATTTGCAAAATGGAGATACTACTTATTTCCCAAAGGTATGTTGTTACATATTTCCCAAAGGTATATATGTTATACATTGAGCCGCCAGCATTTCAGTACCTGGCATATGCTAGACACTCAAGACATTCTAATTGTCTCTACTTTCTCTTCCTATAAGGTAGGAAGGACAATAGCCACTTTAAATAAAACTGATTTTTAAAAAAAATTTCTCAGGATTAAAGTAGAGGAGGAGAATCTAAAAGCAATTTTTTTTTTCCCCCTTAATGGCCTAATTATCAGATTTGGGGGTATTTCTTTTGGGAGATCAGAAAATGGGTTAGATTGCTGTGATTATTTCCTCTCTTACAAGAATCCCCTGAAGATTCATGCCGAATTTGCAATTTAAGAATTGTAAACCATCCTTACTTTGAAGACTTTTATGAAATTGTATAGCCACTAAGTAATAACTAGTATGATTACATAATTTATGGCTCATGAAAAAAACAAAATCTAGTTTTCTAAAAATGTGACTAGATAAAAATAGTGGTATCTTCTTTCTGTTTCTTCACACACAGATCAAGTTGAGTATCCAAAGTATTTATAGAAATATAATATTTATTTAAAATTTATAATAGTTTAAATATGATCATTGGTAAATGCCTGCTTAATATTTCTGTATATATATATATATATATATATATATTATACATACATACACATATACCTACATATACATGTGATACCTTTCTGGCAAAATGAGGATAATTTCACTATGATGTTCTCATGTAGACTATTCTAGGAAATAAAATGAGCCCTACAGTTAGTTCTTGCCTCTCCATTGACTCATACCATTTGAAATGCTTCCATGGTATTTCTATGAAGTCATCATTTAGAATTCAGAATTTCAGTCCAGAAGATCTTATTATCATAGCTGTACAATTTTGCTTGTATTGACTACTAAAATCTTAATCTTATATTTGGGGTTACTTTGGTCAAAGCAGTTAAGTGTCAAACCCTTTTATAATGCAAGAGATCTTAACAGTAAAGACAATTATTTTTTGAGCACCTATTATGAGCAGGAAAACCCTGGTTGCGTAGTGGTTAAGAGCTACTGCTGCTCATCAAAAGGTTGGTAGTTTGAATGTACCAGGTACTCCTTGGAAACTCTGTGGGGCAGTTCTACTCTGTCCTATAGGGCCACTATAAATCAGAATTGACTCAACAGCAACAGGTTTGGTTTTACATTATGAGCAGAGTGCTGTACTAGGCCCTGTTAGGGATACAAAGATGACATTTCTCCCTGCCTTCAGAAGCTCACATTATGGAGAGAGACAGATACATTCATTCACTCACAAAATTAAGAACTCACTGTATATGCTGGGTATGTACTAATAACTTTACTTGCAAGGGAGATTGTCTATTATGAGTTCTATAACAAAGATTCAGAATTAGTTTGGATACTATAGTGGAGAAAAAGACAAATTTGGATTAGGGATATCCAACAAGGATTTATACAGAATGTGTCATTTGAAATTGGCCATGAAGGATCGACTGGGCCTTGACAGGTAGAATTTGAGTAGAAGAAGAACATTCTTGGTAAGGGGGCTGTATGTGCACATATCACCACCACCACCAGTTGTCTTTGAGTCGATTCCAACTCATGATGACCCATGTGTGTCAGAGTAGAACTGTGTTCCATGGTGTTTTCAGTGGCTGCTTTTTGAGAAGTATTTCAATATGTATGTATAGTCATAGGAGCCCTGGCATTGCAGCGGTGAGCTATGGCTGTTAACCAAAAGGTTGGCAGTTTTAACCCACTAGTCACTCCTTGAAAACTCTATGGGGCAGTCCTACTCTGTCCTATAGGGTCTCTATGAGTTGGAATGCACTCGATGGCAACCGGTTTAGTTTTTGGTTTGGTATGATCATAGATAAACAGAGACTCTGAAAATAAATTTGTTTTTATAATGTTCATTGTGTTCCTATATTACAGAAGGCTTTTACAAAATGAATTATAAAAGAATGCCACCGTGATGTAATTATCTGGAGAATACCAACATCATTTAGCATCTTGAACAGCATATAATCACATGGGGAAGGGTGATTACTTTAGAGACAAATAGTAGGGATGAGATTGGATTAGGTGGAAAGCTTGAGAGTCAGTGAGCTGGGTAATGGATGGTGGTGTGGATCTATGACTTCCTAGTAGTCAAGTCACTGATTTGAAGATAACAGGCAAGTAGACCAAAGCCCCTGGCGAAAAAAGCAAAGCATCTTTTCTGTGTTACCTTTTCTCTCTTGATGTCTCTCCACAGTGAATGTGGGACGAGGAAAGCATTTGCATCCTGTGCTTACTCATATTTATGCTTTTCCTTAAGCTTTTTGTCCCAACAGACATACTCCTTCTTTTCCCTGCTTCATGCTATCAGGCCTTCAAGCCCAGATCATATCCCTTCTTTTCTGTGAAGATTTCACAGCTCACTTCAGTCCACAACCACCCCTCTTCTGTCTAAACACCTCTGTTGCCTATTGTCTGCCTATCATGAACTGCCTTCTTGCACTTTTATACTTACTTGGTTCGTTCCTGTGATATTAATTTGTCCCTTAATAAGTATCATTTAGTGAGCATCCTAAATTTAATTCTCTCAACAATTCTATGAGGTAATACTATTACCTCTATTTGATAATTTCATTTTTTTTTAACAAATATATTTTGAGTCCTTGAGTCAGAATCGACTCGATGGTAACAGGTCTGTTATGTGCCAGGTACTCTCTTAGCCACTGGGAATACGTAAACGAACCAAATTGACAACAATTCCTGTCCTCACAGAGCTTATACTCTAATGACTGAAAGTATGTGAGATGGTGAAAAGAACTCGAGAGAAAAAGAAAGTGGAGAGGGAAAGACGTGCCAGAGACTGGAGGATTAAAAATTTTAAAGGGTGGTCAAGGAAGACCTTAGTGATAAGATAGTATTTGAGCAAAGACTTGAAGGAGGTGGAGTGAGTGGGCCATGTAGTTACAAGGGGGAAGGGCATTTTAGGCGGAAGGAACAGCAAGTACAAAGGCTCTGAGATGGGAGCATGCTTGGTGTAGATATCAAACAGTAAGGAGAATGTCAGGGTGGCTGGGGCAGAATAACGAGGGGAGAGCAGCAAAAAATGAAGTTAGAGAGGTAACAGGGGGCCACATCAGGTAGGACCTTGCAGGCCCATTGCAAGGATGTTGGCTTGTATTCTGATAGAACTGGGAAGCTACTGGAAGGCTTTGAGTGAATGAGTGATATGATCAGACCTACATTTTAAAAGAACCAAGTTGGCACTATTTTGACAACAAATCGCAGGGGTACAAGAGCAGAGGCAGGGGGACCAGGTAAGAGGCTATTGCAGTGATTCAGGTGAGAGATGTCAGTCTGGACAAGAGTGGTAGTGAAGGTGAGAAGTGGAGCCTGAGGGACGATGAGCAACTTGCCCGAAATCACACGACCCAGAAAGCAGCAGAGCAGAAATTGGAGCCCAGGTGCACCTTCTTTCAAGCTGATGCTTCACTGTGGTTGTCTCATTTCACCCACTTGGTTAGAAGGAGAGAGGGCCTAAATGCAGGGTCTGCACTTGCATGACCTTGAGAAACAGTACCTTCTTAAAATTTGTGCCTAGACACATCTCTGGCTTTATCCTAGTCCTGGCAATGAACCTTTAATATTTCAGGTTCTCTCTAGTGTCAAAGACAGAGCCTTACCCCAGATAATGTTCCAGAGGTTTGTGGGTTGATAGACAACAGTGGAAACTCGCCCTTGAAGCCCAAGTGCCTCTCTGTATGCCCAGGTGCACATACTGTGATAATGTGGGAGAATTGAGGCAGTCCTGTGAAGTCAGAGGAACTGCCTTGACCACTGAGGAAGCCACTTTACTTGTCAGTGTTAGTGGCTGGTGTAGCTCTACAATCTCTAAACTTCAAAACATCCTCGGTTCAGTCCTGTTCATGCAACAAATACTTATAACTGTTTTGCAAGCTATTGTGAAAAGTACTGGCAAAAAATAATAGTAATCATAATAAAATAAATCTATCCTTGATGAGTTCTCAATTTAGTTTTCCACAGTAAGAAAAAGTTTTCAGTGTGACACACACACCCCACAGAAACCGAAGTTTCAGGAACACTCATGTTTACTCTATGTCATCACATCCTTGAATATCTCCTGTTCTCTTTTTAAAATGTGCTGGTCATGATCCACTAAAATGGTTTCAAGACTCACTAATGGGTTGTACTTCAGGACCTGAAGTTTGAAAAAATTGGAGAAGGGGAAGTGGATGTATAAATAAATAAATAAAATAAAATACATGCAGGGAGAGAACAGGGAGGACAAGGCTGGAAGTGAAGGTTGAGGCCAAGTTAGGAAGCACCTTGAATGATAACGTAATCAATTTGCAGTTTCTCCTCTAGGTGACAAGAGACTTATAAAGGTTTTTAGGCAAGGGAGTACTTAAAATTATTTTTTAGGAAGATAATATTTGCAACAATAAGCAATCCATTCAAGAGGTGTCTCAGTAATGGAAGCAAAGACGATGGGACCCAAACTGAAGTTGTGGCATTCATTCATTCACATTTGCCAACACTGTGTCAGATGCTGGAGTCACATGTTTACAATACAGTCCTGCCTTTAAGGTGCTTATAGTCAAATGGAAGAAATAATACAATTAAAATACCAATTATAGGACAGAGTAATAATTACTCTGACGGTGTGGTGAGACTTGGTGATGAAGGGAGAAGGTGAGCAGAGGAGGCAGGCTTCCTGGAGGAGTAGACAGAGGGAGGAGGAATCAGATCTAGGAGAAGAAATATATGGCATTGCTGACTATTGATTGGCTTTTCAGAGTGAAGGAGAGACAAAGGTAGAACATCTGCTTCCCTTTAACAATATTCATCAATTACAAAGTCAAATATAGATGGTTTATGTCTCTGTTTCTCTCTTTTTAGACTACGTCAGTGCTATTTACATAGCTAATTAAAGTTGGGCATAACAGAATCTTCACTCAAGGTAAACTGAATGACATTCATTTTCTCTTCCGCAACACTACTTGCATTTCTTCCTTGAGCTGAAGGATCTGCTGCTTGGAAATCTCCTTAGACACCAGCGAGCTGAGTGACATATCCCTTTTCTTTTTTCTCTACTTTCTGCACTCCAGTGGTATGTATTTTCTTTTGTGGCTGGAACAAATTATTACAAATTTAACAACTTAAAACAATACAACCTACTTTGTATATAGCATTTCTTCCTCCTATATGAAACTCAGGAGCCCTGGCGATGCAATTGTTAGGCACTCAGCTGTTAACCAAAAGGTTAGCAGTTCAAAGCCACCCAGCTGCTCCGCAGGATAAAGACTTGGCAATCTGCTTCCATAAAGGTTTTTTTTTTAGAATATAGCCTAGAAAACCCTACAGGGTAATTCTACTCTGTCACATGGGCTCCCTATGGCTCAAAATCGACTCAGTGCCACCCAACAACATGTGAAAACTATTATTATCATGAAACCTATCAATTTAATATCTGAAACTCCAGTCAAGGGATCCAAGTTCTGTATCTACTTCCTCCATTCACTTCCTTTGTGATGGAGGCATTTACCCCATACAAACTAAGTTTCTTCTTGTGAAAAAAAAAAAAAAAAAAAAGGCTAAAGTTCCTTTCAGTTCTCACATTCTGTTATTCTAAATTCCACTAAAGCTAATGAATTAATAAGCTCACCCATGAACAACAGGGCTGAATATCCTTATATCAGTGTTCTTCAAGTATAGCCAGCATACCACCACCATCAGAATGACCTGGGATCCATTAACATCCTCATTTTGCAGTTGTTAAAAAGAATGAATTGTACGTTTATTTATGGATTTATAAGGATTTCCACAAGGCACGTGATCCCACATGCTCAGCTGATTCTCATTACTTTGGTACCCATTGCCATCCAGCGGATTCTTACTCATAGCGACCCTGTAGGACAGACTAGAACTGTCCCACGCAGTTTTCAAGGTGAGGCTGGTAGATTAGAACTGCCAACCTTTGGTTAGCAGCCAAACACTTAACCATTGCAAAATAGCTGCTGGCTGAGTTATTTGGAAATCAGGTGGAAAAAGAGAAGGCCAAAGTGGTCAGAGATGCAGAGCAGCTGGGTAAGGTTAAACTCTGAAGAGAGACAGCAAAGTACAATGAGATAAGAACTCTGGGCTGGGCCCCTTGCCCTATTCAGATATTCAACCAATTATTTGTTAGGCACTAACAAATGCAGGTGCCCTGGTGACCCTGTGGTTAGGCTGCTAGCCAAAGGTTGGCAGTTCGAACCCACCAGCCTGTTCTGCGGGAGAAAGATGTGGCAGTCTGCTTCCGTAAAGATCACAGCCTTGGAAACCCTATGGGGCAGTTCTACTCTGTCCTATAGGGTCATTACGAGTAGGAATTGATTTTACTAGAACAAGTTTGGTTTGGGTTTGAAACAACTATATGCAGAATACTTTTCCATATCTTATTCTATCCATAACCCTCTACAGACTTGGAAAAGTGAAGGAGTAACATAAGTTCGTACAGCAGTATCAGAATCGGGATTTGTAGTGAATAACCATGAGTCAGGCACCAGGCAGCTGCTGAGAATACCATGTTGGGCACAATAGATTGTTTGCTCTTTTTCATATCTAGACTTTTATGGCTCTGCCATAATCACCCTAGTCCGCTGTCAATAGCTCACACTCTTAGTTGGCTGCTTGGAAGCAGCTGCTTTGTAATATCCCAACTTGGGGCCCATCAAAAAGAGACTGCATCAAATAAATGTGCTCTTCCTGCATCATCTCTGTCAAGTGTTTTCACAGCGAGGAAGAAGTATTTCCCAGGTGACTATGCATACTGCAAGCCTCAAAAAGGTCAAGGGAGATTAAATCTAGACCCTTCCAATTCTTAGGCACCACCAAATCAAAACCGTTCTAGCTCTTCGTAGCTTGTCTTTCTAAGTGCTTTTCTGTTAGGGCACAAGGAAGATCAAAGTGGGGGAAAAGATTCCATCTCATCAAGTCCAGGAGTGGGTCGACAATAGTGCAAATGCGTTCCTAACATACGCATGTTTTTCAGTAACCTCATCCCTGGTGTTGGGCAGAGAGAAGAAAAAACCACAGGTTTTTGTACTCAAATGCCTGAACGTAAACAAAAACGAGAACGTTCTTTTTCTCATCCAGTAACATCAACTTGAGGGCCTTGATCTCTGGACATGTGCCACCCTCACGCCCACCTCGTATCATTTCCGGAGAAGTAGCCATTTTGCACGTTCAGAAGGATGGGAGCAGGGGCTGGACAAGGTACTGAATTTTCTTTCTTTCCCAAACCTCTGCGGAACCAATCAGGCTCGGCAGCGCCAAGGCTGGGCTCCGTAATTTAGCAGCAACCTAGAGTCGGAGAGACCGGAAGACGGGTCAGGGGTGTGCGGAATTCATTAGCGCGGTCAGGGCCCCACGGCACTTTCCCATTGGAGACAGGTGCGGAGGTTTCTCCAGTTCTCCGCACCTCTGCAGCCCTGCAGCCAAAGCGTGATTAAACAGCGACTTCCTCCCCAGGTGTGTAGCCTGCGTCCCAGGCTGCCTTCCCACCTGGCGAAGGGGGTCACTGAGCGTCTTTCTCGCAAAGTACCACCTCCTCCCTTAATCACGCTCGGTCACAAGGTTTCGATTTAAGTCGGTGTCAATACAATCGAATTCAGATAAAACACATCGCCTCTTCAAGACGCCGACCCACTGTTGAGTCCTTGGGGTGTACGACCGACTCCTCCCCCTCCCTTTCCTCTCCCGGCTCCCTCTGCCTCTGATCCCTATTCGGTCAAAGCCAAACTCCGGAGCGCTGGATTCCAGCCGGGAGAAACGGGACGGCGAACAGGAGCAGCGGCGCCAGCTCTGAGCCCGCCGCACTGGGCATGCTCAGTGGCGCGGCCGGCTGAGGCCCCGCAAGCTGCACCCGGATCTGCTCGGCGGCGGCGGCGACGTGAGCGCGCAGGGGGGCGGCGGCCTCGCCTCATCTCTGTATCTGCGCCTGGGTCGGGTGGGAGACGCCGAGCGCCGGAGACATGTCGGATTTCGACAGTAACCCGTTCGCGGACCCGGATCTCAACAACCCCTTCAAGGTGAGCGTCGTTCCCTCGCATCTCCCGCCGTGCGACTCGTCGTTGAGAAAACAGACAAGTTCCTTCGCGGCCACTGTGCCCGCCTTTCGGCTCCTCTAAGCGGTCCAAAGAGGGGCTTGGGTCCGCCGCACCCCATTTGCGGGTCCCCGCGTCACTGGTTTGGGAAGTCGCGGAAGGTCTCAGCTCCCTGTCCGGCTGCCCCTTCCCCGCGTGCCCTGCTGGGGAGGGTCCCGCCCGGGAAGGGTCCTGGCAGGCCTCGCCCGCCCCTCGGGGGCGGGGAGAGTGAGAGTCTAGGGCAGGTGGAGTCTTCACCTGGCCAGCAAGTGTAGCTGGCCGCGCCGGGCGGGGGCCAGGAAGCGGCGGAGGTGGAGACCAGTCCTCGGGTGGGGTTGTCATGGGGACCCGAGGCGGCGGCGGCAAGGAGCTGCGTGGGGTGATGGCAGTGGTGTGGAGGAGGAGAGAGGTGAGGGCACCGAGTACGCTGCAAAAAAAAAAAAAAAAAGGTTGTGTTTTTATTTTTTAAGCTTGTGTTGCGCCCAGGTACCACCAGTGGCGCTGCCATCCCCCATTAGACTGAGTGAGGGTACTGATCTCAAAGCATAAGTGAAAAAGAAATAAACATACCTGGAAAACAATAGTGCACGTGGACGACATTTCCCTACTTCACTGCTCCTAGGAAGATAAAGGAAACCCTGGTGGCATAGTGGTTAAGTGCTACGGCTGCTAACCAAAGGGTCAGCAGCTCGAATCCACCAGGTGCTCCTTGGAAACTCTATGGGGCAGTTCTACTCTGTCTTACAGGGTCGTTATCAGTCGGAATCGACTCGATGGCACTGGGTAGCAAGGTAAAAGACGGGATATTTTCCAAGCTCCGAGTGCGTCACCGGTTCTCTGGGCTGTATGAGGTACCATTTCCCACATAAGCTTCTTTCTTTGTGGGAGCCGACCTTATCAACACCAGTTTCGAAAGAGCTTGGCACAGAAACCAGCAAAAGGAAGGCGGCCGAAATGTTCCTTATCTGTTCTTTAATTAATGCACCATTTAAATGAATACCTCTTTAAAATTACTCCAGGTTTCTTAATGAGCATAGCTGCTTAATTAACACGGGTAGTTTGTTTCCAACTGTTGGTTGAAGTTAGTTGTTTCTTAATCTCCCCTGAGTATAAGCAATAGTAACTTTAATTTGTGTAGCCAAGTAAAAAAAAACCTTAATTTGTGGCCACACAGGTGTTATTTTGGCTTGTCGAGTTTACCTTTCTTTTTTTTTAAGGCTGGTTTTATCTCTTATTAAGAATCCTGGAAGAGGAAATATACCTGTTCTTATTATTAGCCGAAAACTTCATGGAGGTTATTTTCATGAAATGCACCTGATTATTATTGACGGTTTAGTAGAAATGTAGAATAGTCTCAGTCACCATTTCATTGCTTCTAATGAAACTCTGGTGGCATAGTGGTTAAGAGCTATGGCTGCTAACCAAAAGGTCAGCAGTTTGAATCCACCAGGCGCTCCTTGGAAACTCTATAGGACAGCTTTACTCTGTCCTATAGGGTCGCAGAGAGTCAAAATCAACTCGATGGCAACGGGGAATGTCACTTAAAAAATTCTGTACAGCTGGCCTGGAACTTTCACGTTTTTAGAGCTTATATAATTGCTCTTTAAGGAGAGTATTTTTCCCTCAGAAGTTCTGTTTCAGTGAGTATTGTATACACTTAGGTGTTGTGGAAAACCTGATTATTCTTGTTATAGACATTATAAAGAGACATTTCATAAATTGCCAAATGGTGTTATTTTAAAATATTTTGAAGGCGTGGAATTAAGAATTTACTAGCTTTTCCTAATTCAGATAATTCAGTGATGCTCTTTATTCAGCAGCTGACAGTTCGGCTATGTTCTATTTGGTCATTCTATTTCGTGGCTCGTTTCATGCAGCCAATTCTCTTGTAAGGGCAAGACATTGTCTTCTGAGCCAAGACTGCTCTTTTGTGACATCTAATGTTGCCATGACACTTTCCTCTTCTGACATTCATAAGATTGCTGTACTAATTCTAAACCCAAAAGTAGTTTTAAGTACTTATTCCATGTAGCGAAAAATTGTAAACCTTGTCTGTTCTTTGTAGATGGATGTACTTAGAGGACAATGATTTTTCAAGTTCAAAAAATTCTTCAAGGGACGGATACTTTAGGTCTAAAGAAGACTTGGTTGTTCAGGTATTCCACCTTATGGCCTTTCCCTGTTTTTGGTGACTGTCACAGCGTTGTCAGCGTATCTGACCCTTTCTCTTCCTGCTTGTATCCAGTTTCCCTTTCTCTTTTCAAAGTTAAGCTTTACATATATACTATACCAAAAAAACCCAAACCCACTGCCGTCGAGTTGATTCTGACTCATAGCGACCCTATAGGACAGAGTAGAACTGCCCCGTAGAGTTTCCAAGGAGCGCCTGGCGGATTCGAACTGCTGACCTTTTGGTTAGCAGCCGTAGCAGTTAATCACTACGCCACCAGGGTTTCCAATATATAGTATATATGTAGATATATATTTCTTTTCCTTTTTCTACTTTGGGCTTCTTTCTATGTTTCTGTGGTATTTAAACTAAAAATTTGGATCATCTGTACTTTAAAAGGTCCTTAGACTCATCTTTGTGTTACCTTATAACTTTTGTTTTCAAATCTGTTTTTTTTTTAGTATTTAAATATTTGAGTATTTGAAAATAAAGTCCTTATTTTCAAAATATATGATTTTTCACATTTGGTAACTATCCTGATTTCTTCATTAAACTCTGTTTGGTTTCCATTGCTTTTTTTTTTCTGTTCCTTAACACATCTTTCACTTTTATGTTAGGAACACTTAAACGCATCTTCATTTGACCCATGACGTGAAAATAATTTCTGAGTATACCTTCCATAGATAATATATGCACTGTGGCTTACACAAGAGCTCTGGTGGTGCGATGGTTAAGTACTAGGCTGCTTAACTGAAAGGTCTATGGTTTGAACCCAGAGAGGGAGAAAAGACCTGGCGATTTGCTTCCATAAAGATTACAGCCTAGGAAACCCTGCAGAGCAGGGGCTGAGCTAAGCTCAGTGATGGTTTCATGGAATTTGAATAGTTTAATTCTGCATCAACAAACTTGGAATAACTCGAAATACAAAAGAAAAACATTAATCATATGGAAGTTTCTGAGAATGCATTCTTGAGTTTTTCATAATGTGTTTTTAAAGGTAGAGAGGAAAAATATTTTCCACATACCCAACAAAACCCAGTGCCATCGAGTCGATTCCGACTCATAGTGACCCCATAGGCCAGAGTAGAGCTGCCCCATAGAGTTTCCAAGGATCGCCTGGCGAATTTGAACTGCCAACCCTTTGGTTAGCAGCTGTAGCACTTAACCACTGCGCCACCAGGGTTTCCATTAGTTAACATGTATTTACTGAATTGTTGTATGTCCCTTGGTCTTCTGTTCCATTGTTTATTCCTTCATTCATTCAATAGATACTGAAGAAATATCTCTCTCCCTAAGGATATTAGTCTAACATGGAAACAGACATGCTTGGAAAGTCAAATAAAAGAACAGTAGGGGTCAATAATATAGGCTCTTATAAGTCAGTGTGAGAACATGTGATTAAGTGCCAGAATGAATGCAGTTTGTTCATAAAACATAGGAAGGAGAAATTAATTCAGTAGTAAGAAAATTTTCATGCTTCTAATGTGCTTGTGCATATTAGTATGCTGAGTATTCGATTTGATTGCTGGCATGTTTGAGTCCATTTGTTGTGGCTATTTTGCTAATCCATCTCACCAGTAGTCTCTCTTACCCTTATTGGTCCTTTGCTTCACCAAATGTGATGTCTTCATGTAGCAATTGATCCCTCCTGATGACGTGTCCAAAGCAAGCAAATGGGACAGATTTCTGTTGTGATCCATAAAGTTTTCATTGGCTAAATTTCAGAAGTAGATCACCAGACCTTTCTTTCTAGGTTGTCTTAGTCTGGAAGCTCTGCTGAAACCTGTTTGCCACGAGTGACCCAGTTGGTATTTGAGATAACTTCTGGCATCACAGCAACATACAAGCCACCTTAGCACAACAAACTTGACGATGGGTGGTGGCCACTAGGAATAGCCTGGGGTTTTTACATAGTGGCAGCAGTGTTCCAAGAGGTCAAGAGTCAAAGCTACAAGGCTTCTTGAGCCATATGTCACTTCCACTGTGTTCTTTTGGTCAAAACAAGCCACAAGGCCAGTCCAGATTAAAAAAGGAGCGGGGAGGATTAGACTCCACTTCTTGATAGGAGCTTCTAGGTGATGCAAACAGTTAATGGAAAGGTTGGAGATTCAAGTCTTGTTAGAGGCATCTCAGAAGAAAGGCCTAGTGATTCACATTTGGAAAAAAAATATCAGCTGTTGAAAACCCTATGGAGCACAGTTCTACTCTGACACTCATGGAGTTGCCGTGAGTTGGAATTAGCTCGCCAGCAAATGGTTTTGTTTTTTTTTTTTTTGACGGAAAGGGATTGTGGAAAATTTGTGACTATTTTTAATTCACCATGGTTTGCCCTCTTGCCATAATTATTTTACAATCCTCTCCATGGAAAATACATTCATCCTCTTCCAGAATCCCTAAAAGTCTCGTCTCTTTGAGGCATCAAACTTAAAGTCCATGATCTCACAGTCTGCATTAGGTTCGTATGCAGATGAGACTCCTTTGCTGCAATCCTTTTAGATACAGACCTATGAACTGAAAAGATACACTCAGCATAAAATGGTGAGAGAGGCACAGGATAACCTCAGAAGATCCTCTCATTCAAATAGGGGAGGAGTGGGAGGTATATAGCAGTTTCTCATCCGTAGCAATTCTGAAATCCAGCCAGGAACATGTTGTCAGGATCACCCCCTTCAGGGTCACTGAGTATTCTTTGATTAAGGCCCAGTTCTGCTACCTGGAAGTGGTTTCCTGATCTATGATTTTCTTCTGCTTTTGGCATCTTTTTTTTCCCCATAAGAAATGACACTTGTTAGCAGCTGAGTAGCATTTTCAGTGTGCTTCCTGCCCATTGAAAGTTTGGTGCCCAGAGGAATCTTTTCACTTTAAAATGTCTCTGTTTCTTTTAGTCCAGGATGGTACAGCTCTGGTAACAATTTCTTGTTAATCTGATTAGAGTTCACAGCATACCGTAAAAACCTTCTTTTTGAGACAGTCGTCTTAGGGTAGAGTGACAGGGTGCTATGGATCAGATCCTTAAGATATTTAGAGAATCTGTTGTCTAGGTTCAGCATCTCCTATGGCCAGTGGAAGCTGCCAGGCAGTTACAATAGGATACTGTGGTGTGTGCAGAGTACCTCTCGTATCAGCTACATGACAAAACTGTAATTGAACACAGTTCTGTTTTGATCCCATAGCTTTAACAACGCTCATACTTGGGATGATGATGATTGTGAAAAATTTTGCAAGTAAACTGTTTTGTGTTGATATTACTAAAAAAAGTTCTAGAGTACGGTTAACATTTAGTAGTACTGAATGCAAATCTAGGACATTTATTGGCTGTTTTCTTAATATGAGTCACCAGTGTGATATTGTTGTTTAAAACATATGTATCAGATTAAGTAAATTAGTGGCCAGTTCTTAGATAATAATTCCATAATAGTCTGTTTTGGTCAGATCACGTGGGGATATTGTCTCAATTCCAAGTGCATACATGAAGAGTGGTTTGAACCAAATAGAATGTGTCCAAAGAATAGTTGTGGGTCTGGAATCAAGTCTTAGGAAGAATGATTTAGGTTTATATTTCTTAATAGGTTTAGTCTACAGAAAGTTGAGGAAGCATGAGAGCTGCTACCAGATCCTTGAAAGGGTCTTGGCTGGTGGAGAGAATAAACTTGTTCTTTCTTGTTTCAGAAAAAATCTAAGGCTTGTTGACAGAGTTTACAGGTAGAGCTTGTCCTAGCTTAAAGATAAAAAAAAATCTGTTAGTCTGTGATGGTTTTTGGCAGGGAGCTTCCCAGCACTTGAAGGAATTCAAGCAGAATTTGGATTACCTGTCAGGGACGCTAAGGTAGAAATTTTTGTGTCTTAAGTTTTTTTTTCTGTTTTGAAATTCTGTTACATTTTTGTGTCTGTATGGACCACTTTGAATACATAATTCTCTCATGTTTTAATATATTGGATATTGGACTTGAGTTTGGTGTTTCAGCTAGAGAGGAGGTTCTATGTCCTGGGGACTTGCCATGCTCTGAACTTCAACTTTTGTTGATGGAGCAGCCCTAAGTGGTTGCGTATACACAGGTGATTATGTCCTCTATTGTGTGACCCTTGCCACCCTGGCCCAAGGTACCTGGCTTAAGGGATGCCAATCTCTGGCCTGATCAGAAGCATATAAGACGGCTTAGTCCAAAAATTCTGTCCCAACGAGAACAATGATAGTTAGCTGAACTATTTTTCCTCAGGAACCTGAGCTGCAAGGACAAAGTAGTTGGTAGTGGGAATAATCATGGAAAGACACAGATAGGAGGAAAGAGCTGAATTATCATAATGGTGAAGCATTGAAGTGGGAATCTTCTGATCAGGGCTTCTGAGAATCATTTTCTAGAATTTCTCCCCCTCATTAGAGCTGCAGTTGAACTACCAGAAATGTTTCTGTGTCTTCAAAAATTTCAGTCTCTGTGAAGCCTGTCATCTGTCTTTCTGCATATATCTTTCAAATACTGTCTTAGCCATCTAGGGCTGCTGTAATAGAGATACCACAAGTGGATGGCTTTAACAAACAGAAGTTTATTCTCTCACAGTCTGGTAGGCTAGAAGTCCAAATTCAGGGCATCGGCTCCAGGGGAGGGCTTTCTCTGTTGGCTCTGGAGGAAGGTCCTTGTCATCAATCTTCACCTGGACTAGGAGCTTCTCCACATAGGAACCCTGAGTCCACAGGATGCACTCTGTTCCTGGTGCTGCTTTCTTGGTGGTATGAGGTCCCTCTGTCTCTCTGTGCCCTTCTCTCTTTTATATCTCAAAGGAAATTGGCTCAAAACACAATTCAATCTTGTAGATTGAGTCCTGCCATGTTAACATAACTGCCACCTCTCCCACCTCATTAATATCATAGGGAAAATCATGACAGATGACAAAATGGTGGATAATCATACAATACCAAGAATTATGGCCTAGCCACATTGATACACATATTTTGGGGGGACACAATTCAATCCATGATAAATTCCCCACCCCCCAACATCTGAGGTGACCTGAGTAGTCTGTTTTAGTCAACCAAAATTGCCAAATGTTAAATGTGAAGTAACATTTTTTTACCAAAACCTTGATAGAATTAAACCTGTATTCAGAGCTACAGTTTTTGGTAGTAAAACGGGGTAGTGCAAATCCAAACATGAAATGTTTTTGAATCACAAGGGAGAATTTCTCAACTGTCAATAGGTGTGAGAATTGAAGGGTGACATGGATGTTGATTGGATTTGACTTTGTAACAAGTCCCTTACCACTTTCATTCTATTTCATTTGGCCCGACTGAGGCAGCCTGTACTGTCCTATGGCATCATTCTTCTCCCTTTTTCTCTACAAGAACCAACACAGGAAGACCCAGCGCCCAAGGAGCAATCCAGTATTCACCTTCTTGGATTTGGTGTTAGATGCTTTTAAGAATTAGTAATGCCAATTAGGTAGATTTGAAATGGACAAGAATGAAGCTTCTTGTTACAGAAAAAAAGTGCACATGTATTCTCATTTGGGTATTTGTAGCTTCATTAGCATTAGTTTGAAACTTTTTAATTTTTCTGGAATAATAGAGAGGAAAAAAAAATATTGAAATAAGTCTGGAGGAGGGGGCGGGATGTAGAGGGAAAGAAACAAGAAGATGCATTTGGTGAGTGTGTTATCTATTGCTGTGTAACAAATTACCCTAAATTTAGTGCCTTAAAACAATAAACATTTATTGTTGTTGTTTTTCAAGGCTGTGACCTTTGGAAGCAGATTGTCAGACCTTACTTATGAGGTGCCTCTGGGTGGGTTTGAACCACCAACCTTTTGGTTAGTAGCACTTAACCGTTTGCCCAATCCAGGGATTCCAGACATTTACTATTGTATACAATTTCTCGGGACCAGAGACCCAGGAGTGGCTTAGCTGGATGGTTCTGAAAAAACTTGTTTTTTTCTTGCTTTAGTAAAAAAAATTATAAGGCTAAGTCAAACCAGAGTTTCTTGTTAGGTTGCAGTCATGGTATTGGCTGGGGTGGCAACCATCTGAAGGCTTGACTGGGGCTGAGAGATCAGCTTCTAAGGTGGTTTACTCACATGTATGGCTGTGGGCAGAGACCTCAGTTCCTTGCCATGTAGACCTGCTTGAGTATCCTTGTAACATATCAAATGGATTCCTCCAGAGAAAGTGATCCCAGAAGGCAGAAGCTGCAGTGTCTTTTATGACAACCTTGGAAGTCACACACCATCATCACCCTGCAATAGGTCATCTATATTCAGTTGGGAGAGTACTACACAGAGATGTGAATACCTGGAGGCAAGAATCATTGGGGACCATCTTGAAGGCTGGCTACCGCAGTGAGTGAACATTAATACTTCCTTCAGGAGCTAATGTATCCGTAAACTTTTCAACAACATTAGTAAAAAGTAAAAATAAATTAGAAAGCCTGATTAAATGACTAATGAAAGAAGAAAGAGTTCAGAAGATAGAAGACAGATAATGTTGAGGCAGAGTTTAAATCGGGGATTGTAAACCAGTTCCATGCTGACTGATATTAGGACTATTAAGGAAAGTATCATTATAACACCTGTTTCCCTTCTCTTCCCACAGTCCCCTCCCCAGCCACTTAGCTGGTTGCTTCTTTGGATTTGTTTTCAGCCATATTTTTCTCGCAGTACCTTGCCCCATACTGATGACAAAATCTCTATCCCATTCTTGAAAAAGTTGAACTCAGCCCCTTTCATGTCCAGATTACAGTTAATTCCTTCCAAACTCTTGGGGCAAACCTAAAGAAAAGAGATTGCTTTTGAAAGATTGCTGATCTCTGATTTTTTGGGAAAAAAAAAAATGTAGCAAATAAGAATACATGAATCTCACAGACCAGGTATGCAGGGATGGTTCAACATTAGAAAAACAATGTAATCCATCATATAAATAAAATAAAAGACAAGAACCACGTGATCTTATCAATTGATGCAGAGAAGGCATTTGACAAAGTTTAACACCCATTCATGATAAAAACGCTCAGCAAAATAGGAATAGAAGGAAAATTCCTCAACATAATAAAGGGCATTTATACAAAGCCCGCAGCCAACATAGTCCTAAACGGAGAGAATCTGAAAGTATTCCCTTTGAGATCTGGAACCAGACAAGGATGCCCTTTATCACCACTCTTATTCAACATCATGCTGGAAGTCCTAGCTGGAGCAATTAGGCTAGGTAAAGAAATAAAGGGCATCCGGATTGGTAAGGAAGAAGTAAAATTATCTCTATTTGCAGGTGACATGATCTTATACACAGAAAACTCTAAAGAATCCTCAAGAAAACTACTGAAACTAACAAAGGAGTTCAGCAGAGTATCAGGATCCAAGCTAAACATATAAAAATCAGTTGGATTCCTCTACACCAACAAAAAGAATGTTGAAGAGGATATCACCAAAACAATACCATTTACTGTAGCCCCCAAGAAGATAAAATACTTAGGAATAAATCTTACCAGAGACGTAAAAGACCTATACAAAGAAAACTATAAGACACTACTGCAAGAAACCGAAAGAGACCTACATAAGTGGAAAAACATACCTTGTTCATGGATAGAAAGACTTAACATTGTGAAAGTGTCTATTCTACCAAAAGCGATCTATAGATACAATGTGGTTCCGATCCAGATTCCAAAGACATTTTTTTAATCAGATGGAGAAACAAATCACCAACTTCATATGGAAGGGAAAGAGGCCCCGGATAGGAAAAAGTTTTAGCTATGACATTTCTGATCAGCATCTGATCTCTGAAGTCCACATGAACTGTAAAAACTCGACTACAAAAAAAACAACGCAGTTAAAAAAATGGGCAAAGGATATGAACAGGCACTTCACTAAAGAAGACATTCAGGTAGCTAACAGATACATGGGGAAATGCTCACCATCATTAGCCGTTAGAGAAATGCAAATCAAAACTACAGTGAGACTCCAGCTCACTCCAACAAGGCTGGCATTAGTCCAAAAAACACAAAATAAAAGTTGGAGATGTTGTGGAGAGACTGGAATACTTATATACTGCTGGTGGGAATGTAAAATGGTACAGCCACTTTGGAAATCGATTTGGTGCTTCCTTAAAAAGCTAGAA
Source organism: Elephas maximus indicus (assembly GCF_024166365.1). Taxonomy (NCBI): domain Eukaryota; kingdom Metazoa; phylum Chordata; class Mammalia; order Proboscidea; family Elephantidae; genus Elephas; species Elephas maximus. The sequence continues at coordinate 83,242,688 of NC_064820.1, forward strand.
ATGGAACTACCATGTGATTCAGCAATCCCACTCCTCGTAATATATCTTAGAGAAATAAGAGCCTTTACACCAACAGATAGATGCACACGCATGTTCATTGCAGCACTGTTTATAATAGCAAAAAGATAGAAGCAACCAAGGTGCCCGTCCGTGGATGAATGGCTAAATAAATTATGGTATATTCACACAATGGAGTACTACACATTGGTAAAGAACAATGATGAATCCATGAAACATTTCATAACATGGAGGAATCTGGAAGGCATTATGCTGAGTGAAACTAGTCAGTTGGAAAAGGACAAATATTGTATGAGACCACTGTTACAAGAACTCGAAAAATAGTTTAAACAGAGAAGAAAATATTTTTTGGTGGTTACGAGAGTGGGGAGGGAGGGAGAGGGGTATTCACTAATTAGATTGTAGATAAGAACCATTTTAGGTGAAGGGAAAGACAACACAGAGAGGTCAGCAGAAGTGGACTAAAGCAAAAGCAAAGAAGTTTCCTGAGTAAACTGAATTATTCGAAGGCCAGCATAACAGGGGCGAGGGTTTGGGGACCATGGTTTCAGAGAACATCTAAGTCAATTGGCATAATAAAATCTATTAAGAAAACATTCTGCATCCCACTTTGGAGAGTGGCGTCTGGGGTCTTAAATGCTAGCAAATGGCCATGTAAGATGCATCGATTGGCCTCAACCCACCTGGAGCAAAGGAGAATGAAGAACACCAAAGACACAAGGTAATTATGAGCCCAAGAGACAGAAAGAGCCATATAAACCAGTGACTACATCAGCTTGAGACCAGAAGAATTAGATGGTGCCTGGCTGCAACTGATGACTGCCCTGACAGGGAACACAACAGAGAACTCCTGAGGGAACGGGAGAGCAGTGGGATGCAGACCTCAAATTCTCGTAAAAAGAACAGACTTAATGGTCTGAGACTAGAAGGACCCCAGAGGTCATGTTTCCCTGACCTTCTGTTAGCCCAAGACAGGAACCATTCCCAGAGCCAACTCTTCAGATAGGGATTGGACTGGACTATGGGATAGAAAGTGATACTGGTGAGGGGTGAGCTTCTTGGATCAAGCAGTCACATGAGACTATGTAGGCATCCCCTGTCTGGTGGGGAGATGAGAGGGCAGAGAGGGTCAGAAGCTGGGAGAATGGACTCGAAAATAGAGTGGAAAGGAGTGTGCTGTCTCAGGGGGAGAGCAACTAGGAGTATATAGCAAGGTGTATATAAGTTTTTGTATGAGAGACTGATTTGTCAACTTTCACTTGAAGCACAATAAAAATTAAAAAAACCACATGAATCTCAAAATGGATACGTGTTCTCTTTCTGAGTTTGCTTCTGCAAATAGTTTTTAGTATCCTGTAGCTAGTTTTTTTTTTCTTTTTTTCTTTTCATATGCCTGATTATAGTCTAATCAGAGGATGTGCTATCTGGTTTTCACACCATGATTTATGTTCTTTGTGTCTCTTTGATATTTATTTCTGTTTAGTATTTTTTTTTTTGTGGACTTTTTAAAAAACAGCTTTACTGAGAAATAATTCATGTACTAATACAATTGACTCATTTAAAGTGTATCATTCAGTGGTTTTTAGTATGTTCACAGATATATGGAGCCATCACCTCAATTTTAGAACATTTCCATCACTTCTCAGAGAAACACTGTGCCCTCCTGTCCACCGCCATCCCCAGTAGCCCAAAGCAAGCATAAATCTACAGATTTCCTTATTCTAGATGTTTCATATGAATGGAATCATATAATATATGGTCGTTTGTGACTGACCTCGTTCCTAGTATAGTCAGGGTTTGTCCGTATTGTAGCATGTATCAGTACTTCATTTCTTTTTTGTGGTCAAGTAATATTCCATTGTATAGATAAACCACATTTTGTTTGTCCCTTTGTTTATTGATGGACATTTGGGTGGTTTCCACTTTTTGACTATTATGAATAATGTTGCTATAAACATTTGTGTACATGTTTTTATTTGAACACCTGTTCACTTGTCTTGGGTATATACTTAGGAGTGGAATTGCTGAGTCATATGGTAACTGTATGTTTAATCTTTTGAGGATCTGTCAGACTTTTCCAGAGCAGCTGCACCATTTTACATTCCCGCTAGCAGGAGGGACCAGACTTTGGAGAAGGAAGACCCTCAGTGAGATGGATTGACGCAGTGACTGCAGCAGTGGGCTCAAACACAGCAATGATTGTTTGAGGATGGCACTGGACTGGGCAGTCTTTTGTTCTGTTGTACTTAGGGTCACTATGAGTCGAAGTGACGATGGTACCTGACAACAACAAAGCAGTACATAACAGTTCTGATTTCTTGTTTATGACTTTGCGATTCTAGCCTTCCTGGTTGGTGTGAAGTGGTATCTCTTGTTTTCGACTTGCATTCCTCAATGGCTAAGGAAGGAGCCCTGGTGGTGCAGTGGTTAAGCACTCAAATGCCAACCGAAAGGTTGGTGTTTTGTACCCACCAGCTGCTCCGAGGGAGAAAGACATGGCAGCCTGCTTCCATAGAGATTTACAGCCTTGGAAACCCTGTGGGGCAGTTCTGCTATGTCCTCTTGGGTTTGGTTTGGGTGGAATGGCTAATGAGGGAACTTTGGTAGTTTATTGGTATAATTTTGCCTTCCCTGTGGGAGACCTGGATTCAGTTCCAGCCAGTGCACCTCATGCATAGCCACCACCAGTCTGTCATTAGAGGCTTGCCTGTTGCTGTGATGCTGAACAAGCTTCAGAGGAGCTTCCAAACTAACATGGACTGAAAAGAAAGGCCTGGCAATCTACTTCCAAAAATAAGCCAGTGAAAACGCTGTGGATCCCAGTGGTCTGATCAGGGGATGGTGCAGGAATGGGCAGAGCAAGGCTGTGCAGCTTTTTGTCCAGTTGTGCACAGGGTCGCCATGAGTAGGGGGCTGACTCCGAGGCAGCCAACCGCGATAGGTAAAGAAGGTGGACTCTGGAACCAGGCTTCTTTTCCACCTCTTGGCTAGATGACCGTAGGCAAATTACTTAATTTCTCTGCCTTCAGTATTTACTTGCTGGTTCTTTTACATTTCTTATAGTTCCACAATTTTTTCTTTTGAGTGAAGACAGAGGTAGGAAACTCTTAAAATAACAGGTAAATATCAGTGCAAGATTATCTGTGGTTGTAACGTGATTATTCTTTATTTCATCTCTGAATTGTCTGTATTTTCTAAAGCAGACTAGTTTCTATTAACTTTTAGACTTTCTGGTATTAACAGAAATAGTAGCAAGAAACGAAACATGCAAATTACTGGTTGTGTTACAAAATTTAGGGATTTTAGAAGCTATTATATATCAGAACTTGAACTGAGGGTAATAGTAAGGGGAGCTCGTTTGACTTCTATGACAGGTCACCTTGTGATAAAAGTTTCATTTCAGTGTTGGAGAGGTGTACACTTGATGTTTAATGTTGGTGATTTTTGAAATGGATGTCTAATGTTCTTTTTACTGTATTTATGTCCAATAGTTATAAAATTTGTGATTACTCTTTCAAGTCATGGGAGGCTAGCCAGAGATGAATCCCTGGTCTCACAGCTGGAACTCTGAGCATTTTTTCTCCATGGATACATTGTTGTAGAGAATGCTTGGATTTGGTGGTACTATTCTTCTAAGGAGTAGCCTACTTAACCACCACTTAGAATTCAGTTCATAAGAAAATGTCCTGTGCATTATACATTTACTCTCAGAAAAAATGCACTTAAAAGTTGCCTGCCTAAAATATGACCAAAATCTTAAAACATTTAAAAATTCGTTCACAGGTTTTTGGTTGCCACGTTTAGTGATAATTGTCCTGGTATTTCAGTATTAATAAAGGACAGTGACAGGAACCTCACTGATCTTGGCAGAGAACCACCACATACGATAAAACAAACTTCTTCGAAAATCTCTTGACAGTGTACTGAAAGGAAGGGAAAATTGTGTGGGTGAGTCCCAGATGTTCTACCCCTAGAGTATCAGTTCAGTGCCTCAGTTTTTGAGGTCAAAGGTGATTTAACTTGTGGGTCAGTTGAATAGATAGATGCATGATCAAATATTTTCTTGTTGTGTGTGAACAATCTTTTTTTCTACTTTTTATGGCTGTAGACTTTGGTGCATTAATATGAAGGTACCTAGCTCCATTAGCCACTCAGATTTTCAAATTTCAGGGGAAATTTTGATGATTTAGTATGATAAAAGGCTAAAATGAAGTCTCTAATTTGTAAATATTCAAACTCTATTGTCAGTGTAGTTCTTGCTTACTATTCCGCTAACATCATCCCTTCTTATTTCTCTCCTAAAGAGCATTTCTGTTTATTTAATGAAGGCATTGAGTGATTTGGTGTTCTAGTTTTTGAAGGCATGGATTTATATAGCTGGTTGGCAACATTTCTTTCAAGGAATATTACATCTGGTTATTTTTTTTAAACAGCTTTATTGATATATAAACTCATGTACTGTACAATTCATCAACTTAAAGGGTGTAATTCAACAGTTTTTAGTACATTCACAGTTGTAAAATCATAGCTACAGTCAAGTTTAGAAGATTTTTTCATTCTAAAAAGAAATCCCATACTATTTTGCTTTCACTTCCTTTTCCTTCCGTCTCTCCAGCCCTAGACAGCCATTAATCAATACTGTATGGACATTTTATATAAGTGGAATCATGTAATATGTAATTTTTTATGACCGGCTTCTTTTGGTTAGTATAAAGTATTCAAGAATCATTTATACTGTAGCAGGTAACAGTACTTTGTTTTTATGGTGGAATAATATTCTGTTGTGTGGATATACCAAATTTTATTTATCCATTCATCAGTTGCTGCACATTTGGGCTGTTTCTACTGTCTAACTATTGTGAATAATGCTGCTGTAAATATTTGCGTATACTTTTTTTGTGACTGTATATACCATCATTTCTCTTGGTTATGTAACTAGGAGTGGAATTGCTGGGTCATATGGTTACTGCCAGACTGTTTTCCAAAGCAGCTGTACCATTTTATATTCTCACTAGCAGTACCTGAGGCTTCCCACCACCACTTGTCTGCCTTTTTGATTCTAGCCATCCTAGTGGGTGTAAAGTGTTATCTCATTGATAAATATTTTGATATACATTTCCATGATGATTAATGATGTTGAGTATCTTTTTATGTGCTTGTTGGCCATTTGCATGTTTTCTTTGGAAAAATGTCTATTCAGATCCTTTGCCCATTTTTAAATTGTGTCATTTGTCCTTTTATTATTGAATTGTAAGAGTCCTTTATATATTCTAGATCCACGTCACTGATCAGATAAATGATTCGCAAAAGTTTTATCAAATTCTTTGGGTTGTCTTTTCACTTTCTCGATGATTTTGTTTGCAACATGGAAGTTTTTAATTTTGATGAAATCCAATTTATCAGTTTTTTCTTTGGTTGCTTTTGGTGGCATATCTAGGAAGCCATTGCCTAATCCAAAATCATGAAGATTTATACCTACATTTAGTCTAAGGGTTTTATAGTTTTAGAACTTACATTTAGGGCCTTGATTCATTTTGAGTTAAATTTTGTATGTGGTGTGAGGTGCTGGCTGTGGATGTAAGGTTACCTTAATTTTTAAATCTTTTTTAAGGACTTATTATAAATGTATTTTTAAGGACTTATAAATGTAAGAAATTTTGATCCTATTTTTTTTTTTATTCTTTGGCCCACTACTTGCTTTAAGAAGTCATTCGTTAGGCTTCTTAACACTGTTCTGTCATTAGACATATTGTCTTCTTTGGTTTTCAAGTAGTTCATGCAGCTCAAAAATGGTGCTACATAATAGAATGTGAAATTTGGATTAGCAGAACCCCTTTATTTCAGTGGTATTTCACAGCATTTGCTGGTGGACTGTCTCATTCTTTTCCCAGTGGACCATCTAGTTTCTGTTGTTCTAACCAGATGATTGCTGTATTTTAACACAAATAACTTGCACCTTCTGTGTTTACCCAGCAAAACCAAACCCATTGCCATTGAGTTGATTCTGACTCATAGTGATCCTGTAGGACAGAGTAGAACTGCCCTATAGGGTTTCCAAGAAGCAGCTGTTGGATTTGAACTGCTGACCTTTTGGTTGGTTAGCACCAGAGCTCTTAACCACTTAACCACTGTGCCACCAGGGCTTCTCTGTGTTTATTAAAAAAAAAAAAAAAAAAAAAAATTTTTTTTTTTTTTTTTATAGCAACTGTAAAAATTGGCAGAGTGGTACTTATGAAAATACCTGTGGCAGGGGGAAAGTGCGTGGTTGGCAAACAGATGTAGAAGGCATGGTTATTTGTGTAAAAACAGGACTGTAACTTTAAGTGAATCTAATAGCATAATTTGAAAAACAGGCATAGTATTTTGTCAGTCTTTATCATACTTGGAGCATTTGCCAGTTTAATATGTTCTTTAAAGTTATTTAAAATTTGGTGTAATTGTTGTGATTGCTTTAGAGATTAAAGAGTTAGGTTGCTACCAAGAGTAGGTTGTTGATTTGGCAAACATATACGGAGCTCCTAAAGTGAGTCAGACATTGTGGTAGTCACTAGGGATACCCAGGTGAAGAAGAGAAATAAGTCCCTGACGTCAAAGAATACACACATTATTTGGGAGACATAATGTGTGATGAATGCTTTGATGCTAAAGAAACAGGAGTAGCGCATTTTTAGGATTGCAGTGTAAAATTTCCCGAGGTCATGCCTGAGTTCAGCCTTGAAGGACAAAAAAGTAGTCAGTATTGTGCCCTGGGTTTCCTGAACTGCAGAATCTGAGGCAGAAGACATATGTGTTATTGTAACTCACCCCTCATTGTATAGATGGGGAAATTCAGACTTAGAGGTTGATTTTTCTCTAAGTTTACTCAGGAGTGACAGCACTTGGACTACAACTAGTTTACGGAGTGGCTTTCATAAGAATAACATAGGATGATTTCTCACGGCAGCTGCTGAAATTGCTGCTGATAATACAAAATGGAAGAAAGAAAGCAACAGATCTGGGTTTCCTTTTGACTATAGGCTAACAAACTAGACTTGCTTATTTTCTACATTATGTAAGTTTCTTACACATAGATCACTAATTATCTGGAGGAAGTCCTCACCAAATTATGGTTTGTTTCCAAAGGCTTCTTCATCTAGAATCCAGACTGTACTGGATGATTTTTTAGGGGGCATATAATGCTAGTATTAACATGATCAAATAGTGCAACCTAGGTGGTTTGTTTACTTTCAGGTAGGACTGCCTTTCATTATGCATACTTATGAGGAATTAAACTAATGTAGAATTAAACAAATGAATACCTTAATTAAGAGCTGATTTGAGTACATAAAAATTAGTTTGTGAGTCTCTTTTAGGTTTGAGTAAGATTGTCATGACTCTTGCCATGAATAGGAATTTTTCAAAATCACGATTTATTGGATATTTCCTAGTGATTATTAAGCACTTCTCTCAGTGATTTGTAAGAGTTTTGCTAAATCTATGTTGCTTTAGTTTTGTGGATATTTTAAATGGCTTCTCCTAATCTCCCTCCCCCTTTTTTAATGATGGGGTGTTTACCTATTATAGTACTTACTGTTCCTGATAAGTGAAATTGTATTTATTAAATTCAAATGATTACAGTAGCTCTGAGAAGTGTAGAGTAGGAAAATAATTTAACTCTCTGAGGCTAGGGCCTTTCATGGCCCCTAGTTTGGGGCTTTTGTTGTTTAGTCAAGTTGCCTAGTCGTGTATAATATTGATCGGAGTAAGCCGAGCTGTTGCAGAGTATTTGAATTAAGCTTTGTGGACTAATACAGTATCAGAGGATGGAGAGAGACCAGTAAGGAGGATATTGCAGTTTGCACGTGAGAAATGATGGCGGCTTGAACTGGAGGAAATGAAGAGAAGTGGACAGAAAGGAGGAGGAGAGGGGCGCTGTTAGTAGCTTGGGTAGTTTATTTTTGTTTTTCTTTGCTTGTATGCATTTTGAAGATGATTGAAACTTGGAAATAAATATGTAGGATCTGGTTAAAGAAAGCAGTTGAATTTATGAGAGAACAGGATAATTGAGTAATCTAGAGAAAAGATGGGAAGTGATACAGCTTAGACATGAAGAGTCTTTTCAGATAAAGAAAAAGAATAGGTTTTGTCAAATTGACTTAAACTTTTGAACTGCAGGGAATATCTAAATAAGAAAGATAAAGAATAAATTAAATACTAGAGTTTTATCATCCCCTACCCTTATTTTTTAAATTAGAAGGGGAAGAGAAGAGAAAGTGAAAACTAGAGTTAAATTATGCAGTGATAAATGGCAGTTGCAGATCAGTGCATATGTTGGGGATAAGTCTGTATAGTAGGCATCAGTATGTGTTCATATTTAACATCTTTCTCTCACAGCAGATTTTACCTAAATACTTACTTTTTTTTTTTTATGGCAGTAAACAGTTTTTACATAATTTACTTATTATTTTTCAAATTATATTTTTTATTGTTGTAGAAATATAAACAGCATTTGCCAATTCAACGTTTTTCACATATACAATGCAGTGAGATCAGTTACACTAATCGTGTTATGCTTCCATCACCAGCGTTCTTGTTCTGTGCCGTCAGGTTGATTCCGACTCATAGTGACCCTGCAGGACAGCAGAGCTGCCCCATAGGGTTTGGAAGGCTGTAATCTACAGAAGCAGACTGCTACATCTTTCTTCCATGAAGCGGTTGGTGGGTTTAAACCTAGGACCTTTCAGTGAGCAGCGAAGTGCTTAACCATTGCGCCTCGGAGGCTTTTTGTCTTCGCCAATATCATTTGCCAAGTTTTTACATAGAGTTTTAATGTAATACAAAATGGCAAAAAATATTGGTTCCACTTGTTCTGGTTCTAAGGTGTAGAGATGTTCTCATGTTACCTTAGGTGATGCATGTTTATTGCAAGGATTCTCGGAGGAGGGAAGGAAGCTCAGCTTGGTCTCTGTAGTTGTAAAGAAAGTCTCAGGGAACTAACGAGGGGTTTCCTCAATCCACCTCTGACCCCTTTCACACACACACAGCCTGAGGGTGATATGTGGAAGCATTTTCAAACGAAATCAATACCAAAACCAAAAAACCATACCCGTTACCGTCCAGTCGATTTAAGCTCATAGTGACCCTATAGGATAGGACAGAGTAGAACTGCCCCATAGAGTTTCCAAGGAGCACATGGGGGATTCGAACTGCGGACCTTTTGGTTAGTAGCCATAGCATTTAACTACTATGCTACCAGGGTTTCCTGAAATCTATACAGTATTTATAAAACAGACGAGAGTTGAGCTGCACCAAATCCGATGAAGATGGTGGGGTAGGGGAGGCTCTTCTCCCTCGTTTGCTCTTCTTTTCCTTCCTCTACCCCTCTCACATTTGCTCCTCATTTTTTTCTTCACCCTGATGCCCTTCTGAGTACTGCAGGATGTTGTGAAAACTACCAGGCAATTCCACACCAATTAGAATAGCATTGACAAGTTACTTTACTACAAGTTAATACTGTTCCAGGAACTTCTGAATGGTGCAAATGGTTAAGCATTAGTGGTTGAAAGTTTGAACCCACCTAGAGGTGCCTCAGAAGACAGGCTTGGAGATTTGCATCTAGAAGGTCAAAGCCTTGAAAGCCCTATGGAGCAGTTCTACTCTAGCACCCATGGAGTCACCTTGAGTTGACATGAATTGACTCAAGGGCAACTAACAACAATATCAATAATGTCCCAAGAGTCCCTGGAAGGTGCAAAGGAGTGCTGGGTTGCTAACTGAAAGGTTGGAGGTTAGAGTCCACCCAGAGATGCCTTGGAAGAAAGACTTGAATTGTTTGTTGAATAAATTTCCTCACTTCTACAGTAATGATACAGCTAAAGAAGAAATTACTCTCTGCCAGGTTGGAATCTTCCTATGAGGTTATATGTGGCAACCATTGAAAAATGTCTGGTTGAGAAATATCCAATTTAATGCAACAGTTGAAATAGAATGAAGGTGCAGAACTCTGCAGAAATTTACTTACTCTCTTTGAAAAAACATTTGTTTCATAATGCATCTTGCTTTTTAATAAAATATAAGACTAGTAAGTTAAGTGCCATTGCTTAAGAGTTAATGGAATAGCCTTGGATAACCTAAATGAATAAAGATACAACTGTTTAATGTCTGTGCATAGTCTAGTCCACATAGAATATTTAAATTAAACTCTAAAGAATGTCTTTACTTGCTACCTGAAAGTTAAATACAGAGCCTACTATATTCCTCTGGAGTCAGTAAAGTAAGACTACCCAGAATCTTAGCCTTGTTAGAAATGCAAATTCTCAGACATCATCCCAGACGTACTAAATCAGAAACTCTCCGGCTGGGGCTCAGCAATCTGGGTTTTAACAAGCTCTCCAGGTTTCCAATCTATGCTGAAGTTTGAGAACCACTGCCATAGAAGACACAGTTATCTATTGAAGCAATTTCATCTGGATTGTGTTTAAGAGGAAACAAACCACATTTCCTGCCAACGTTTTGGAATCATTACTAAACAATCAGCTCAGCCAATGTCTTGCAAAAGATGTGGTTTTGGTGAACTCTATTTTTAGTATAACCAAAAAACCAGCTGCCATCAGGTCCATTATGACTCATAGTGACTTCTGTAGGGTTTCCAAGGCTATAAATCTCTCCAGAAGCAAACTACCACATCTTTCTCCTAAGGAGCTGCTGGTGGTTTCAAATGGCCAACTTTTGGGTTAGCAGTCAATTGCTTTAACCACTGCATCATCAGGGTATCTGGTAGAAAGAGTGTACATGTTGTTAAGTGCTGTTGAGTTGGTTCCTACTCATACCAACCCTATGTACGACAGAACGAAACACTGCCCGGTCCAGCGCCATCTCACAGTCGTCGTTTGCTTGAGCCCATTATTGCAGCCACTGTGTCAATCTGTCTCATTGAGGGTCTCCCTCTTTTCCGCTGACCCTGTACTCTGCCAAGCATGATGTCCTTCTCCAGGGACTGATCCCTTCTGACAACATGTCCAAAGTATATAAGATACAGTCTCACCATCCTTGCTTCTAAGGAGCATTCTGGTTGTATTTCTTCCAAGACAGATTTGTTCATTGTTTTGGCAGACCATGGTATATTCAATATTCTTCACCAGCACCACAATTCAAAGGCATCAGCTCTTCTTCGGTCTTCCTTATTCATTGCCCAGCTTTCACATGCATATGATGCGACTGAAAATACCATGGCATTGGTCATGCGCATCTTAATCTTCAAGGTGACATCTTTGCTTCTCAACACTTCAAGAGGTCTTTGGAGCAGATTTGCCCAATGTAGTGTGTCTTTTGATTTCTTGATTGCTGTTTCCGTGGGTGTTGATTGTGGATCCAAGTGAAGTGAAATCCTTCACAACTTCAGTCTTTTCTCCGTTTATTGTGATGTTGCTTATTGGTCCAGTTGTGAGGATTTTTGTTTTTATGTTGAGGTGTAATCCATATGAAGGCTGTGGTCTTTGATCTTCATCAGTAAGTGCTTCAGGCTCTCTTCACTTTCAGCAAGCAAGGTTGTGTCATCTGCATAACGCAGGTTGTTAATGAGTATTCCTCCAATCCTGATGCCCCGTTCTTCTTCATATAGTCTAGGTTCTTGAAGTGTTTGCTCAGCATACAGACTGAATAGGGTATGGTGAAAGGATACAACCGTGACACACACCTTTCTTGACTTTAAACCAGTCGGCATCCCTTGCTCTGTCTGAACAACTGCCTCTTGGTCTATGTAAAGGTTCCTCATGAGCACAATTAAGTGTTCTGGAATTCCCATTCTTTGCAGTATTATCCATAATTTGTTGTGATCCACACAGTTGAATCGCATTGCGTAGTATTCTCTGCTTTTCATCCATCTGACATCAGCAATGATATCCCTGGTTCCACATCCTCATCTGAATCCGGCCTGAATTTCTGGCAGTTCCCTGTGGATATACTGCTGCAGCAGCTCTTGAATGATCTTCAGCAAAATTTTGGTTGCGTGTGATATTGTTCGATAATTTCTGCGTTCAGTTGGATCACCTTTCTTGGGAATAGGCATAAATATGGACCTCTCCCAGTCGGTCTGGCCAGGTAGCTGTCTTCCACATTTCTTGGCACAGGTGAGTAAGCACATCCAGCGCTGCATCCATTTGTTGAAACATTTCAGTTGATATCCCGTCAATTCCTGGAGCCTTGTTTTTCGCCAGTGCCTTCAATGAAGCTTGAACTTCTTCCTTCAGTACCATCGGTTCCTCATCATGTGCTCCCTCTTGAAATGGTTGAACATCGACCAATTCTTTTTGGTATAATGACTCTGTGTATTTGTTCCATCTTTTTTTTGCTGCTTCCTGCATCATTTAATATTTTCCCCATAGAATCCTTCACTATTGCATCTCGAGGCTTGAATTTTTTGTTCATTTCTTTCAGCTTGAGAAATGCCGAGTGAGTTCTTCCCTTTTGGTTTTCCATCTCCAGTTCTTTGCACATGTCATTATAATACTTCACTTTGTCTTCTCAAGCCCCCCTTTGAAATCTTCTGTCACTTTTTTTTACTTCATCATTTGTTGCTTTTGCTTTAGCTGCTTGATGTTCTAGAGCAAGTTTCAGAGTTCTGACATACGTTTTGGTCTTTTCTTTCTTTCCTGTCTTTTTAATAACCTCTTGCTTTCTTCATGTATGATGTCCTTGATGTCATTCCACAGCTTGTCTGGTCTTCAATCATTAGTGTTCAATGCATCAAATCTATTCTTGAGATGGTCTCTAAATTCAGGTGGGTTATACTCAAGGTCGTACTTTGGCTCTCGTGGGCTTGTTCTAATTTTCTTCAGTTTTGACTTGAATTTGCATATGACCAGTTGATGGTCTGTTTCACGGTTGGCACCTGGCCTTGTTCTGACTGATGATATCAAGCTTTTCCATCATCTCTTTCCACAGATGTAGTCAATTTGATTCCTGTGTATTCTGTCTGGCGAGATCCGTGTATATAGTTGCTGTTTATGTTGGTGAAAAACAGTATTTGTAACGAAGAAGTTGTTGGTCTTGCAAAATTCTATCATGTTATCTCCAGCATCATTTCTGTCGTCAAGGCCATATTTTACAACTACCGATCTTTCTTCTTTGTTTCTAACTTTTGCATTCCAGTCACCAGTAATTATCAATGCATCCTGATTGTGTGTTTGATCAATTTCAGACAGCAGAAACTGGTAAAAATCTTCAGTTTCTTCATCTTTGGCCTTAGTAGCTGGTGCGTAGATTTGAATAGTAGTCATATCAACTGATCTTCCTTGTAAGTGTATGGATGTTATCCTATCACTGACAGTGTTGTAGTTCAGGATAGATCTTCAAATGTTCTTTTGATGACGAATGCAACACCATTCCTCTTCAAGTTGTCATTCCCGGCATAGCAGACCATGTGATTGTCCAATTCAGAATGACCACCAGTAGTCCATTTCAGCTCACTAACGCCTAGGATATCGATCTTTATGTATTCTATTTCATTTTTGAGGATTTACAATTTTCCTAGATTTTTACTTCGTACATTCCAGGTTCCGATTATTAGTGGATGTTTGTAGCTGTTTCTTCTCATTTTGAGTCTTGCCTCATCAGCAAATGAAGGTCCCTCAAAAGCTCGACTCCATCCACATCATTAAGCTTGACTCTAGTTTGAGAAGGCAGCTCTTTCCCAGTCGTCTTTTGAGTACCTTCCAACCTGGGGAACTCATCTTCCGACATGGCACCAGACAATGTTCTGCTGCTATTTATAAGGTTGTCACTGGCTAATGCCTTTCAGAAGTAGACTGCCAGGTCCTTCTTCTAGCCTGTCTTCATCTGGAAGATCAGCTGAAACCTGTCCACCATGTGTGACCCTGCTGGTATCTGAATACCAGTGGCGTAGCTTCCAGCATCACAGCAACACACAAGTCTCCACATTATGACAAACTGACAGACACATCGGGGAGAGTGTACATACACGCGTAAAATCCTGACTTTACGTATAATTGACCTCAAGTAAGTTTCTGGACTGTTTTAAGGCCAGAGCTTCTGTTTCTGAAAAGTGGAACACCACCATCTATCAGGAAGGACCATTGCATAAGTAAGTGCTGGATACCTAATAGGCATTAAAAGATAATTTATTATTACTTAAATCTTGTTCAGCTTTGTTATCCTCTCCCAGTTTAGAGACCACAGCTTTCTCAGCACTACTTACATTTATTAAGGCTAATCTGAAACTTTAGTTATGTGATAATTTAGAGAGATCAGTTCTTTACCTTCCTCAAATCTAGTCTGATTCTTGGCATTTACTGTGCATACCATACGGCTTCGTCACATATACTACATTAGGAGAGATTCCAGATTGACTAGAAGTGAACTTGCTTCACTTGAGGCAGTGATTTTGTCAAACCACCAGTTAACTTTCAGGCTGGGTTAATTTTTTTTTTTTTTAAATCTAGAAGGAAACAAGTGCGTTGTAGTTGTTATAGTCAAAAGTAGAGAACTGGAAGAATGATTTTACTCTGTGTCTTTTTAAAACTAAGCTATACCTTTTTAAAAAAGAGTTTATGATGAATTTCAAGACATTTGAGATAATTAGATATGTAAATTTGTAAAATGAGAGGTGGAACTCATTGCACTACTGTAGCATTCAGAGGCTGGCTTTGATGGCATGGATATTGGCTAAGCAAAATGCATTTTGCATGCCCTCCTTTTTGAATTAATTTTGTTTTATAATTATGTAAAACATTTTTGTGGTTCCAAAAACTATAAAACAATATACATTCAGAGAAATCTAGCGTCTAAGACTATCTTCTCTTTAGTGTTCCCTTTCTTTCCCTATAAAACAAAAAAAAACTACTGCCATGGAGTCGATTCCAGCTAATAGCGACCCCGTAGGACAGAGCAGAACTGCCTCATAGAGTTTCCAAGGCTGTCATCTTTACGGAAGCAGACTGGTGGGCTCGAACTGCTTGAACTACTGTGCCACCAGCGTTCCTCCTTTCCCCTAGTAAAACTTTTTATTAATTCTTGGTTCTTCCTTTTTAAAAATATAAATACACACGTACATTTATTTTTATCTTCCTTGCATAAAAGGTAACACCTTATTTACACTGTTCAGTACCTTGCTTTTTTCACTCCATAGCAGTGTGTAGACTTATAACATTTAACAACTCCTAATACTCAGCCACGTAGTACTGCTTTATCCTGTAGATCCAAGAAGCAGTTACCAAATACCACTAGGCATGTATGATAAAAAAAAAAAATAAGACCTGCTTCTTGTATTCAAAGAGATAACAATGTAATTTGGGAAGAAAGACTTGCGTGCAGATCATTATGGTTCATTGAAGTAAATGCTAACAGATAAATACTAATTGCTGTGGTAGGATTGATTCCAGGGATGGAGTGACTTGGATAGGGGGAAGGTATCAGGAAGGTTATTGTTTAGCATCTGAGGTAATATTTGGACCCTGTCTTTAAGGAAGAGGAGGAGGTTGATTGCCAGGCTGACCCTGCTGGGATGAGTATTCTGCTAGAGGAAGCAATGCAAAGACTATGTTGTTTAAGGAATCACAGATCATCTGGTTTTGTGGCTGGTGGTGAGAGTGGGCATTGAGACGCCAGCTGAAGGGGTCTGCATTTGTTGACACTAAACCTACTTCTTAATTAGGTTGACCCCACCAATGCCAAGCTGAAAATTTTGGTTAAAACATTCACTTTTCCATTTTCTTCATCTTCTTCCTAAAGCAGGCATCCCGTTTTGATAATCTTCCTGCTCCTCTCACTTGGGGGTACCTTCAGAGGGAAACCCTGGAGAGTACAGTGGTTTCATTCCTCCTCCTCTCTTTTTTAGGCATTGTAGGTCTTTGCCTTTCCCCTCCAGCCCATTTTATTGTTAAGCAAATCTAAAGCCTTTATTTTTTGTCTGTACCGTACTTTTTATTTATCCTTAGTACTTGCTTTTTGCCAAGTTCAAGACTTCTTATGCAATAGCATATTTCATTTGGTTATGGGAGAAGGATATGGCAGGGTGAGGGTGGTTATGTGAGAAGGTTGATGAGGCTGAAAATGTAGGCAGGGACAAAATAGTCAGAATCTTTACATTAGATTTGGAGGAGTTTGTTTTATAGTTAGTGGAGAGCCTCTAAATGGGGTCTGAAATGGAGAAAATTGGAGAAGAGGAATGACAAATTAGCCTAGCATTTTAGAAAGGTAATTTCAATGAATGTGTTGAGGAAGGTGTTTTGAAGAAAGTACAGTATAGACGAGGGCAGTGGTCTCTATACCAGCAGCAGCTTCACCTGGAAACTTCTTAGAAATACTGATTCGTAGACCACACTGCAGCCATACTGAATCAGAAACTCTGGGGGTGGGGTACAGCATTTTGTGTTTAAATAAGCCTTTCAGTTCATTCTGATGCGTACTAAAGTTTTAGGCTCAGTGAACTAGAGATAGGAAGGCCAATTAAGCTACGTCACAGTTTACAAAATATTTTTCATGTCAATATGTGGTTGATTTTATTCATTATATTTGTTTTTTGCAGTCACAATCAAGAGAAATAGAATAATTACCTAGCGTTTTGTGATTTTAGTTGTTTATAGGAAAGCCTAGTACTAAAAGATCTGAAAAGCCAGATAGAGTGGTAATATATTATACTTGGACAAAGGGAGACTGTCCAGAATCATGTGCAAGAAAGAAGTGGTCAAGTAGAGATATCTGAATAGAATTAAAAAAAAAGTAAAAGACATTTCATTCTCAATGCTACAGATGTTGGCCATCTATGACATTGATTGGTAGTGTGATATTTTAGATCTGCAGCAGGGAAAACTGACAGAAATACTATCAAAAAGGGGAACATGAACTCTTGGCGGAGCCCAAAGGAAAGGATGGATGGTGGACTCACTCAGGGTTTGTGAAGATGCTGTCTTGCCATCAGTTTCACACAGCTGTGAAGACGTGGTCTATTTTGAATCCTTATTTAATAGCTAGCAGCTGATTTGCAGCTAATCTCATTTTTGTTTCTCTTTGAAGCTGTGAGGGTTGAGGGTTTAAATTTCAGCTTTGTTGCAATGGGACTCAGTAAATCTCTTGACAATCATTTTCTTTTATTTCCCTTTGTTAGCTTTTCTGAGCGACCCAAAATACAGGTAAAGCAAGTGCTTTGTAAAGATCAAAATTGCTTCTTAATGGATAAGTAATCTTTTTTTCTCCTTCATATTTTATTCCAGGATCCATCAGTTACACAGGTGACAAGAAATGTTCCACCAGGACTTGATGAATACAATCCATTTTCGGATTCTAGAACAGTAAGACTATTTTTAATTGAATTAATTTTAAATGTTTAAGTTGAAATTAAATAGGAATTTTATTTCACTTATGGTTTCTTTTTTTGTCAGTTGATTAAACTTTTGTAAAAGCTGTTAATGTTTTATTTAGAATTTAGCACGGTAAGACCTTTTTATTTTAAACAGGAAGGAATATCAGTAGTAATTGAAAAATGACCACGAAGGTCCTAGTAGATACTGAAATGAAGTTGCTAAATGTTGACCGAGCATGTAAATTACAGGTTGAACCTTGCAAAATAGCCCGTAGGTTGACCAGTTTTTTTTTTTTTTACGTAAATACTCAGGGACTTTATTTTTTACTATATATATATATTTTTTTTTAATTAACTTTTATTAAGCTTCAAGTGAACATTTACAATTCCAATCAGTCTGTCACATGTAAGTTTACATGCATCTTACTCCCTTCTCCCACTTGCTCTCCCCCTATTGAGTCAGCCCTTTCAGTCTCTCGTTTCGTGCCAATTTTGCCGTCTTCCCTCTCTCTCTATCTTCCCATCCCCCCTCCAGTCAAGAGTTGCCAACACACTCTCCAGTGTCCACCTGATTTAATTAGCTCACTCTTCATCAGCATCTCTCTCCCCCCGCTGACCAGTCCCTTTCATGTCTGATGAGTTGTCTTCAGGGATGGTTCCTGTCCTGTGCCAACAGAAGGTCTGGGGAGCATTGCCGCCGGGATTCCTCTAGTCGCAGTCAGACCATGAAGTATGGTCTTTTTATGAGAATTTGGGGTCTGTATCCCACTGATCTCCTGCTCCCTCAGGAGTTCTCTGTTGTGCTCCCTGACAGGGCAGTCATCGACTGTGGCCGGGCACCAACTAGTTCTTCTGGTCTCAGGATGATGTAGGTCTCTGGTTCATGTGGCCCTTTCTGTCTCTTGGGTTTTTAGTTGTTGTGTGACCTTGGTGTTCTTCATTTTCCTTTGCTCCAGGTGGGTTCAGACCAATTGATGCATCTTAGATGGCTGCTTGTTAGCATTTAGGACCCTAGACGCCACATTTCAAAGTGGGATGCAGAATGTTTTCATAATAGAATTATTTTGCCAATTGACTTAGAAGTCCCCTCAAACCATGTTCCCCAGACCCCAGCCCCTGGTCCACTGACCTTTGAAGCATTCATTTTATCCCGGAAACCTCTTTGCTTTTAGTCCAGTCCAATTGGGCTCACCTTCCTTGTATTGAGTGTTGTCTTTCCCTTAACCCTAAGCAGTTCTTATCTACTGATTGATCAATATAAAACCCTCTCCCTCCCTCCCTCCCTCCCTCCCCCCCTCGTAACCGCAAAAGTATGTGTTCTTCTCAGTTTTTTCTATTTCTCAAGATCTTATAATAGTGGTCTTATACAATATTTATCCTTTTGCCTCTGACTAATTTTGCTCAGCATAATGCCTTCCAGGTTCCTCCATGTTATGAAATGTTTCAGAGATTCGTCACTGTTCTTTATCGATGCGTAGTATTCCATT
The DNA here is from genome assembly GCF_024166365.1 of Elephas maximus indicus. Lineage (NCBI taxonomy): Eukaryota > Metazoa > Chordata > Mammalia > Proboscidea > Elephantidae > Elephas > Elephas maximus. Next base: position 83,261,489 of record NC_064820.1, read on the forward strand.
GTGTGAATATACCACAATTTATTTACCCATTCATCCGTTGACGGACACCTTGGTTGCTTCCAGCTTTTTGCTATTGTAAACAGAGCTGCAATAAACATGGGTGTGCATATATCTGTTTGTGTGAAGGCTCTTGTATCTCTAGGGTATATTCTGAGGAGTGGGATTTCTGGGTTGTATGGTAGTTCTATTTCTAACTGTTTACGATAACGCCAGATGGATTTCCAAAGTGGTTGTACCATTTTACATTCCCACCAGCAGTGTATGAGAGTTCCAGTCTCTCCGCAGCCTCTCCAACATTTTTTATTTTGTGTTTTTTGGATTAATGCCAGTCTAGTTGGTGTGAGATGGAATCTCATCGTAGTTTTAATTTGCATTTCTCTAATGGCTAATGATCGGGAGCATTTTCTCATGTATCTGTTGGCTGCCTGAATATCTTCTTTAGTGAAATGTGTGTTCATATCCTTTGCCCACTTCTTGATTGGGTTGTTTGTCTTTTTGTGGTTGAGTTTTGACAGAATCATGTAGATTTTAGAGATCAGGCGCTGGTCTGAGATGTCAGAGCTGAATATTCTTTCCCAGTCTGTAGGTGGTCTTTTTACTCTTTTGGTGAAGTCTTTAGATGAGCATAGGTGTTTGATTTTTAGGAGCTCCCAGTTATCTGGTTTCTCTTCATCATTTTTGGTAATGTTTTGTATTCTGTTTATGCCTTGTATTAGGGCTCCTAATGTTGTCCCTATTTTTTCTTCCATGATCTTTATCGTTTTAGTCTTTATGTTTAGGTCTTTGATCCACTTGGAGTTAGTTTTTGTGCATGGTGTGAGGTATGGGTCCTGTTTCATTCTTTTGCAAATGGATATCCAGTTATGCCAGCACCATTTGTTAAAAAGACTATCTTTTCCGCAGTTAACTGACACTGGTCCTTTGTCAAATATCAGCTGCTCATACATGGATGGATTTATATCTGGGTTCTCAATTCTGTTCCATTGGTCTATGTGCCTGTTGTTGTACCAGTACCAGGCTGTTTTGACTACTGTAGCTGTATAATAGGTTCTGAAATCAGGTAGAGTGAGGCCTCCCACTTTCTTCTTTTTCAGTAATGCTTTGCTTATCTGGGGGTTCTTTCCCTTCCATATGAAATTGGTGATTTGTTTCTCTATCCCCTTAAAATACGACATTGGAATTTGGATCGGAAGTGTGTTATATGTATAGATGGCTTTTGGTAGAATAGACATTTTTACAATGTTAAGTCTTCCTATCCATGAGCAGGGTATGTTTTTCCACTTAAGTATGTCCTTTTGAATTTCTTGTAGTAGAGCTTTGTAGTTTTCTTTGTATAGGTCTTTTACATCTTTGGTAAGATTTATTCCTAAGTATTTTATCTTCTTGGGGGCTACTGTGAATGGTATTGATTTGGTCATTTCCTCTTCGGTGTTCTTTTTGTTGATGTAGAGGAATCCAAGTGATTTTTGTTTGTTTATTTTATAACCTGAGACTCTTCCAAACTCTTCTATTAGTTTCAGTAGTTTTCTGGAGGATTCCTTAGGGTTTTCCGTGTGTACGATCATGTCATCTGCAAATAGTGATAGCTTTACTTACTCCTTGCCAATCTGGATACTCTTTATTTCTTTGTCTAGCCTAATTGCCCTGGCTAGGACTTCAAGTACGATGTTGAATAAGAGCGGTGATAAAGGGCATCCTTGTCTGGTTCCCGTTCTCAAGGGAAATGCTTTCAGGTTCTCTCCATTTAGAGTGATATTGGCTGTTGGCTTTGCATAAATGCCCTTTATTATGTTGAGGAATTTTCCTTCAATTCCTATTTTGGTAAGAGTTTTTATCATAAATGGGTGTTGAACTTTGTCAAATGCCTTTTCTGCACCTATTGATAAGATCATGTGGTTTTTATCTTTTGTTTTATTTATGTGGTGGATTACATTAATGGTTTTTCTGATATTAAACCAGCCTTGCATACCTGGTATAAATCCCACTTGATCAGGGTGAATTATTTTTTTGATGTGTTGTTGGATTCTATTGGCTAGAATTTTGTTGAGGGTTTTTGCATCTATGTTCATGAGGGATATAGGTCTAAAATTTTCTTTTTTTGTAATGTCTTTACCTGGTTTTGGTATCAGGGAGATGGTAGCTTCAAAAAATGAGTTGGGTGGTATTCCGTCTTCTTCTATGCTTTGAAATACCTTCGGTAGTAGTGGTGTTAAGTCTTCTCTGAAGGTTTGGTAGAACTCTGCAGTGAAGCCGTCCGGGCCAGGACTTTTTTTTGTTGGAAGTTTTTTGATTACCGTTTCAATCTCTTTTTTTGTTATGGGTCTATTTAGTTGTTCTGCTTCTGAATGTGTTAGTTTAGGTAGGTAGTGTTTTTCCAAGAATTTATCCATTTCTTCTAGGTTTTCAAATTTGTTAGAGTACAATTTTACGTAGTAATCTGAAATGATTCTTTTAATTTCATTTGGTTCTGTTGTGATGTGGTCCTTCTCGTTTCTTATTCGGGTTATTTGTTTCCTTTCCTGTATTTCTTTAGTCAGTCTAGCCAATGGTTTATCGATTTTGTTAATTTTTTCAAAGAACCAGCTTTTGGCTTTGTTAATTCTTTCAATTGTTTTTCTGTTCTCTAATTCATTTAGTTCAGCTCTAATTTTTATTATTTGTTTTCTTCTGGTGCCTGATGGGTTCTTTTGTTGCTCACTTTCTATTTGTTCAAGTTGTTGGGACAGTTCTCTGATTTTGGCTCTTTCTTCTTTTTGTATGTGTGCATTTATTGATATGAATTGGCCTCTGAGCACTGCTTTTGCTGTGTCCCAGAGGTTTTGATAGGAAGTATTTTCATTCTCGTTGCTTTCTATGAATTTCCTTATTCCCTCCTTGATGTCTTCTATAACCCAGTCTTTTTTCAGGAGGGCATTGTTCATTTTCCAAGTATTTGATTTCTTTTCCCTAGTTTTTCTGTTATTGATTTCTAGCTTCATTGCCTTGTGTTCTGAGAAGATGCTTTGTAATATTTCGATGTTTTGGACTCTGCAAAGATTTGTTTTATGATCTAATATGTGGTCTATTCTAGAGAATGTTTCATGTGCACTAGAAAAAAAAGTATATTTTGCAGCAGTTGGGTGGAGAGTTCTGTATAAGTCAATGAGGTCAAGTTGGTTGATTGTTGTAAGTAGGTCTTCCGTGTCTCTATTGAGCTTCTTACTGGATGTCCTGTCCTTCTCCGAAAGTGGTGTGTGGAAGTCTCCTACTATAAATGTGGAGGTGTCTATCTCACTTTTCAATTCTGTTAAAATTTGATTTATGTATCTTGCAGCCCTGTCATTGGGTGCGTAAATATTTAATATGGTTATGTCTTCCTGATCAATTGTCCCTTTTATCATTATATAGTGTCCTTCTTTACCCTTTGTGGTGGATTTAAGTCTAAAGTCTATTTTGTCAGAAATTAATATTGCTACTCCTCTTCTTTTTTGCTTATTGTTTGCTTGATATACTTTTTTCCATCCTTTGAGTTTTAGTTTGTTTGTGTCTCTAAGTCTAAGGTGTGTCTCTTGTAGGCAGCATATAGATGGATCGTGTTTCTTTATCCAGTCCTTGACTCTCTGTCTCTTTATTGGTGCATTTAGTCCATTTACATTCAGCGTAATTGTAGATAAATAAGTTTTTAGTGCCGTCATTTTGATGCCTTTTCATGTGTGTTGTTGGCCGTTTCATTTTTCCACATACTTTTTTGTGCTGAGACGTTTTTCTTAGTAGATTGTGAGATCCTCATTTTCATAATGTTTAACTTTATGTTAGTTGAGTCGTTGCGTTTTTCTTGGCTTTTTTCTTGAGTTATGGAGTTGATATTCCTTTTTGTGGTTACCTTATTATTTACCCCTATTTTTCTAAGTAAAAACCTAACTTGTATCGTTCTATATCGCCTTGTATCACTCTCCATCTGGCAGTTCAATGCCTCCTATATTTAGTCCCTCTTTTTGATTATTGTGATCTTTTATCTATTGATTTCCATGATTCCCTGTTATGTGTATTATTTTGTTTATTTATTTAGTTTTTAGAATTAATCTTTGTTTGTTTTTGTGCTTTCCCTGTTTGAGTTGATATCAGGGCATTCTGTTTTGTGACCTTGTATTGTGCTGGTACCTGATATTATTGGTCATCTGACCAAACAATCTCCTTTAGCATTTCTTGTAGCCTTGGTTTGGTTTTTGGAAATTCTCTAAACTTGTGTTTATCTGTAAATATCTTAATTTCTCCTTCATATTGCAGAGAGAGTTTTGCTGGATATATGATCCTTGGTTGGCAGTTTTTCTCCTTCAGTGCTCTGTATACGTCGTCCCATTCCCTTCTTGCTTGTATGGTTTCTGCTGAGTAGTCTGAACTTATTCTTATTGATTCTCCCTTGAAGGAAACCTTTCTTTTCTCCCTGGCTGCTTTTAAAATTTTCTGTTTATCTTTGGTTTTAGCAAGTTTGATGATAATATGTCTTGGTGTTTTTCTTTTTGGATCAATCTTAAATGGGGTTCGATGAGCATCTTGGATAGATATCCTTTCGTCTTTCATGATGTCAGGGAAGTTTTGTGTCAGGAGTTCTTCAACTATTTTCTCTGTGTTTTCTGTCCTCCCTCCCTGTTCTGGGACTCCAATCACTCGCAAGTTATCCTTCTTGATAGAGTCCCACATGATTCTTAGGGTTTCTTCATTTTTTTAAATTCTTTTATCTGATTTTTTTTCAGCTATGTTGGTGTTGATTCCCTGGTCCTCCAGATGTCCCAGTCTGCATTCTAATTGCTCGAGTCTGCTCCTCTGACTTCCTATTGCGTTGTCTAATTCTGTAATTTTATTGTTAATCTTTTGGATTTCGACATGCTGTCTCTCTATGGATTCTTGCAACTTATTAATTTTTCCACTATGTTCTTGAATAATCTTTTTGAGTTCTTCAACAGTTTTATCAGTGTGTTCCTTGGCTTTTTCTGCAGATATCCTAATTTCATTTGTGATGTCTTTAAGCATTCTGTAAATTAGTCTTTTATATTCTGTATCTGATAATTCCAGGATTGTATCTTCATTTGGGAAAGATTTTGATTCTTTTGTTTAGGGGGTTGGAGAAGCTGTCATGGTCTGCTTCTTTATGTGGTTTGATATGGACTGCTGTCTCCGAGCCATCACTGGGAAACTAGTTTTTCCAGAAAATTCGCTAAAAAAAATGCAGTCAGATCCCTATCAGAGTTCTCCCTCTGGCTCAAGCTATTCGGATGTTAATGGAGCTGCCTGGGGAGCGTGGGGGAGGGATCAGAGAGCTAGGAGTGTAGCACCTCAGAAAATAGCCAGAGTTGTTTGTCTTACTTGGAATGACTCTTATATCTGAGATTTCCGCGGGGCACGTCGCCTATATGTACTGGCTGTGTGGAGATTGCCCCCCGGGGGGTCTGGCCCGCTGGCGTCACGGTCAGATCCTCCGCTGTCAGCCCCACCCCCAAGGTTAAGGCTCCGCTACTGGGACGGTGCACTCCCGTCTCCAAAATCCGTGGCTGCCTCCCAGGGACTCCCCGTCCCGCCAGCCGCGTTGCGCACCGCTTCCGTGAACCGGGTGGGCTCCCCACGCCAGGTCAGCTCAGGAGAGCGGAGCAGGTCCCTGCGCCTGAGTCGCTACTGCGTGTCCCGGCTGGGACGCTGCTCTCCCTGCTCCAAGACCAGCCACTGCCTCCCGGGGACTTCTCCCTCCGGCGCGCCACGCCGCTCGCGTGAACTGGGTGGGCGCTGCCCCCATGAACGGCTGGGGCCCCCCCGGGGTCAATTCAGGGGAATATAGCTGGTCCCCGCACTCACGCCCCGCCCACCCCCGCCAAAATCCCGGCGGGACGCTGCTTTCCCCGCTCCAAGACCTGTCACTTCCTCCCGGGGACTTCTCCGTCCCGTGCGCCGCGCTGCTTGCGCAAACTGGGTGGGCGCTGCCTGCACGAACGACTGGACGCCCCCCGGGGTTGACCAGTTTTGACCCATAAAAAAAATGACAGTTTCATGTGGTTAAACCTTATAGTAAATTAGTGCTGTCACTGTATGAGATTTCAGTTTGCTGTAGTAATTTGGTAAGAGGAAAAAGAGTGAATATATTTTAGTTCAGTATATAGAGCTCTTCTAATATGATTCAGGGTGGTGGAGATGGAAATGAGCCTTTTAAAAGTTTGCTTTTGCTGGCGTGGAGTGAAGAAAGGTTTTCGTATTGTTTTTTAGAAGACTTTGTCAGCGAGAAAGGTTTAGCCTTTTTACAGTAGCAGCTTTAGATTAGGAGTAGTGATAGTATTCTTAATCAAGGTGCCTACTTTGTGTCATGTGCTTTACTTATCTTATTGAATTCTTACAACAATCTTCAAAATAGGTGTTTTAGATTTCCATTTTACTGGTGAGGAACCTAAGACACAAGTCATCCAGCTATTAAGTGGCAGAAGGCTTACTCATCTGTAAAGCTTTTGCCTTTTCCATTTTGCTATTGCTATCTTTTGAGATAAATGCTTAAGAAATAAAAAATACAGTCCTGGTTTTTAAAAAAAATTTCTTACCTAATTAGGATTTAAAAAATTACACATACACAAAGAAGATATATCTGGGACAGATAAAACATAAAAATATAAGTTATCGTCCTACATGTTGAGCCTTTACAGTCAAGGAAAGGTTTTCCTTTTTTTAATATATAATTTTATTTATTTTATTGTTCAGAATATATACACAAAACATAACACCAATTCAGCAGTTTCTACTTGCACCGTTCAATGACATTAATTTCATTTTTCAAGTTGTGTAACCATTCTCACTCCTTTTCTGAGTTGTTCCTCCCCATTCACATAAATTCACTGCCCCCTAAGGTTCTTATCTAATCTTTTGAGTTGCTGTTGACAATTTGATCCTATATAGATCTTAAGAGAGCATAATGCTCAAAGCAGACTTTTTTTTTTTTTTTTTTTTTTAACTACTTAAGCTAAACTATTGCTTGGCTTTAAGAAGACTTAAGGGAATATTTTTGGTTTAAGGTTTAAAGATTATCTTAGGGTAACAGTTTCAGGGATTCATCCAGCCCTCATGGCTCTTGCAAGTCTGGTGTTCATGAGAATTTAAAATTCTGTTCTGCCCTTTCTCCCTTTTGATCAGGATTCGTCTATAGAATCTTTGAACAAAATGTAGTTGGGCACCACCTAGTTCTGGTCTTAAGACAAAGGAGACAGTTGTTCATGGGGGCAATTAACCACACATTCCATATCTCCTCTGACTTAGGCTGGGTTATCTAGAGAAGCAAAACCAGGAAAGCATATAAACATATACATAGAGAGATTTATATTGAAATGAATCACGTGGTAGAGGCTGGAATGTTCCCAATCCGTGGGTCAGACTAAAGGCTTCTCCTGAGTCATGTAGCCACAGAAACTGGTGAACCCAAGATCAGTAAGTCAGACAGCAAGGTTCTTGCTCACAGGCTGTGAAGACTGACATTCCAGGATCAGTAGGCAAGATGCCAGGTAAGCTGCTATTTCAAGTCCCAGGTACCAGAAGTCAGATGCACAGGAGCCAGCTGCAGGATCTAGATCAAGCAAAAACCCACAATTCTTGCCAGAAAGTCAACTTATATTTGATGCAGACCACACCCCTGAGGAAGTTCTCTTTCAATTGATTGGCTGCTCACAGCAGATCCCATCTTGGAGGTGATCGTATTATATCACATCTCATCATGGAAACGATCACATCATCATACAACTGCCAAACTACATCATAACTGCCAAACAACTGAGAATCATGGCCCAGCCAAATTGACACACAACCTTAACCGTAACATCCTCCCATTCCTGACTTTCTTTCGTCCTCTCTTGTATTAGGTGAATAGAGACCAGTTGCTGTGCCCTAGAAGGGAAGGTTTTCTGAAAGAGGTAGGCTTGAGAAGGAAACTAAGCAAGAATGAGAAACCTGTTTACGTAGTGGGAATGAAACATCTCTCTTAGATTTGATGATCATGATAAAGTGTCAAAACCAGGAAATTATCACATGAGAGCATTTGGTGCATTTCCCACTAAACTTTTTACATATGAGAAAAACACAGTTGAAAAAATTCAAAATTCCTGTTTCCTATATGATATGATATGATTTCAGAAATTTGCCCTTTTTTATGGCTGGTGCTATTTTTCAAAATAGATTAAATGTACTTGGATAATTGATTTAAGTGATACATTAGAATTTGATCCAAATGCTACTTTAGTTGATTGGTAGCATTCGTATTTGTCTCAGAAAAAATTTTGTGAAAATAAAGCTTCTGGATTGCTGCATAAGAGTCTGATGAGCTACTTAAGGTCAAGTAAGAAGATCCTCCCAACAGAATATGTGTGTGTGTTAGCCCACTGAAATTTAGGAAGTTCCTGTCCTGTTCTTGCCTTTTTTTTTTTTTTTTAGTTAGGTTTCCTTTCATTTTTACTTTTCTGTCTGAAAGGAAACTTTAAAGTATTTAAGAACGGCAAGAGAGTGGAATAGTTGAATAATTTTAATAATTCACATATTAGCTCTATAGTATAGTTTCAGAGAAAGGAATTGTTATAAGACACATTATAGACTAAGTGTGTTGACTATCATGGAAGACTGTTGAGCCCTAGAAATGTGGCTAGTCTGAATTAAGGTGTGCTTTCATTGTAAAATAAACACTGAATTTTTGAAAGCTTAGTATGAAAAAACAGTGTAAAATATCTCTGTAACAGTTTTTTACATTGATTATATGTTGCACTGATAATATTTAGGATATATTTGGTTAAATAAAGTATTACAATTTTTTCTTTTTTAAAATGTGGCTATTAGAAAATTTAAAAAAATATATATGGCTCACACTTGTAGCTTACATTATATTTGTATTTGACAGCATTGTGTTAGAGATCAGTAAACCTCCTGAAACATGTTAAAAAATCTGTATGTGCATCATGCATCCAGCACCCAGATCTTGGTTTCTAATACCATTCTCAAATAAAAAAGGCAGGGTTCCTTGGAGAAATCACTGATTGTAGACCTGGAGCGGGAAATAAATACAAGATTAGCCTGGAGTTTCTTGTAGTGCTGGAAAGTAAGGAAATGCTCAAAAACAAAACAAAACAACAACAAAACATAAAACAATGGAGGCATATCAAAGGGTCACAGGAGGCCAACCCTTGAGAGAACTTCCAATGGCCAAAGATGGAGCAATGTGAGCAAAAAAAATAAGTACTAATAGTGCATAACTCTCCATCCCTTGATGAGTTGCTTATGAAGAGTGGAGTGTGGAAAGAGGAAATAAAAGTAACACTTACTATGGAAAAACTTGGCAAATACCACCTAGGCCACATGATCAAAGTTAACATCATCAGTGATAAGTCATGTTGATAGCATGTTACCCTTGATATGATATGATATGATAAGACCGATGTTCACCTCTCTGTTCTTCCTTCCTAAAACCCATAAACCCTAGTTTAACCGTAAGAAAATCCTATGGAGCAGGCCTCCTTTGCAACATATGGGGTTATCATGTGTCGGAATAGACTTGAGGGCTACTGGTACTAGTAACCATGAGAAAAACATCAGACAAACCCAAATTGAGGGACATTCTGCAAAATACTGCAAAATACCAGTACTCCTAAAAGCTGTCAAGGGTCATCAAAAAACAAGGAAAGTCTGAGAAATTGTTACAAACCAGAGGAAGCTAAGGAGACATGATGAAAAAATGTAATGGACTATCCTGGATGGAATCTTCGAACAGAAAAGGGCATTAAGGAAAAATTAATGAAATCCAAATAAAGTATGAAGTTTAGTTAATAGTGATATACCAATGTTGGCTCATTAGTTGTGAAAATGTACCATAGTAATGTATGATGTTAACAGTAGGAGAAACTGGGGGATGTTATATGGGAACTGCCTATTTTTGCAGCTTTTCTATAAATTTAAAAGTATTTTGAAATAAAAATGTTATTTAAAACAATGCTGTATGTGGCCGAATTATAGGTGTTCATCGCTTTCATCAGATTTTCAAAGTGACCCAAACCCAAAGCCCACTGCCGTCTAGTCGGTTCCGACTCATAGTGACCCTATAGGACAGAGTAGAACTGCCCCATAGAGTTTCCAAGGAGTTCCTGGTGCTTTCGAACTGCTGACCTTTTGGTTAGCAGCCATGGCACTTAACCACTACGCTACCAGAGTTCAAAGTGACCCATGACCCCTAAATGTTAAAAGAAACTTATTTAAATAAAATTTTAATGTAAGTTTTTTTTAAACCATTTTGTAGTTCTAAAATTTCAATGGCTTAGGTTATAAGTCCCCCACATGTCTGTCAGTTTGTCATACTGTGGGGGCTTGCATGTTGCTGTGATGCTGGAAGCTATGCTACCGGTATTCAAATACCAGCAGGGTCACCCATGGAGGACAGGTTTCAGCTGAGCTTCTAGACTAAGACAGACTAGGAAGAAGGAACCGGCAGTCTACTTCTGAAAAGCATTAGCTGGTGAAAACCTTACGAATAGCAGCAGAACATTGTCTGATATAGTGCTGGAAGATGAGCCCCCTAGGTTGGAAGGCCCTCAAAAGATGACTGGGGAGGAGCTGCCTCCTCAAAGTAGAGTCGACCTTAATGATGTGGATGGAGTAAAGCTTTCGAGACCTTCATTTGCTGTTGTGGCATGACTCAAAATGAGAAGAAACAGCTGCAAACATCCATTAATGACCAGAACCTGGAATGTAGGAAGTATGGATCTAGAAAAGTTGGAAATTGTCAAAACTGGAATGAAACGCATAAGCATCGATATCCTAGGCATTAGTGAGCTGAAATGGCCTGGTATTGGCCATTTTGAATTGGACAATCATATAGTCTGCTATGCTGGGAATGACAACTCAAAGAGGGGTGGTGTTGCATTCATCGTCAAAAAGAACGTTTCAAGATCTATCCTGAAGCACAGCACTGTCAGTGATAGGATAATATCCATATGCCTACAAGGAAGACCAGTTAATATGACTATTATTCAAATTTATGCACCAACCACTAAGGCCAAAGATGAAGAAATAGAAGATTTTTATCAGCTGCTGCAGTCTGAAATTGATCGAACGTGCAATCAAGATGCATTGATAATTACGGGTGACTGGAATGTGAAAGTTGGAAACAAAGAAGACAGATCAGTAGTTGGAAAATACGGCCTTGGTGATAGGAACAACGCTGGAGATGGAATGATAGAATTTTGCAAGACCAATGACTTCTTCATTGCAAATACCTTCTTTCACCAACATAAACGGCAACTATATACACATGGACCTCGCCAGATGGAACACACAGAAATCAAATTGATTACATCTGTGGAAAGAGACGATGGAAAAGCTCAATGTCATCAGTCAGAACAAGGCCAGGGGCTGACTGTGGAACAGACCATCAATTGCTCATATCCAAGTTCAAGATGAAACTGAAGAAAACCAGAACAAGTCCACGAGAGCCAAAATACGACCTTGAGTATATCCCATCTGAAATTAGAGACCATCTGAAGAATAGATTTGACGCGTTGAACCCTAGTGACCGAAGACCAGACAAGTTGTGGAATGACATCAAGGACATCATCCATGAAGAAAGCAAGAGGTCATTGAAAAGACAGGAAAGAAAGAAAAGACAAAGATGGATGTCAGAGGAGACTCTGAAGCTTGCTCTTGAGCATCCAGCAGCTAAAGCAAAAGGAAGAATTCATGAAGTAAAAGAAGTGAACAGAAGATTTCAAAGGGCCTCTCGAGAAGACAAAGTATTATAATGACGTGTTCAAAGAGCTGGAGTTGGAAAACCAAAAGGGAAGAACACGCTTGGTGTTTCTCAAGCTGAAAGAACTGAAGAAAATTCAAGCCTCGAGTTGCAATAGTGAAGGATTTCATGGGGAAAATATTAAACAATGCAGGAAGCATCAAAAGAAGATGGAAGGAATACACAGAGTCATTATACCAAAAAGAATTAGTCAATATTCAACCATTTCAAGAGGTGGCATATGATCAGGAACCAATGGTACTGAAGGAAGAAGTCCAAGCTGCTCTGAAGGCATTAGCGAAAAACAAGGCTCCAGGAATTGATGGAGTATCAATTGAGAGGTTTAAGCAAACAGATGCAGCGCTGGAGGTGCTCACTCGTCTATGCCAAGAAATATGGAAGACAGCTTCCTGGCCAACTGACTGGAAGAGATCCATATTTATGCCTATTCCCAAGAAAGGTGATCCAACTGAATGTGGAAATTATAGAACAATATCATGAATATCACATGCAAGCAAAATTCTGCTGAAGATCATTGAAAAACGGCGGCAGCAGTATATTGACAGGGAACTGCCAGAAATTCAGGGCAGTTTCAGAAGAGGACGTGGAACCAGGGATATCATTGCTGATGTCAGATGGATCCTGGCTGAAAGCAGAGAATACCAGAAGGATGTTTACCTGTGTTTTATTGACTATGCCAAGGCATTTGACTGCGTGGATCATAACACACTATGGATAACAGTGCGAAGAATGGGAATTCCAGAACACTTAACTGTGCTCATGAGGAACCTTTACGTAGATCAAGAGGCAGTTGTTCGGACAGAACAAGGGGATACTGATTGGTTTAAAGTCAGGAAAGGTGTGTGTCAGGGTTGTATTCTTTCACCATACCTATTTAATCTGTATGCTGAACAAATAATACGAGAAGCTGGACTATATGAAGAAGAATGGGGCATCAGGATTGGAGGAAGACTCATTAACAGCCTTTGTTATGCAGATGACACAACCTTGTTTGCTGAAAGTGAAGAGGACTTGAAGCACTTACTAATGAAGGTCAAAGACCACAGCCTTCAGTATGGATTACACCTCAACATAAAGAAAACAAAAGTGCTCACAACTGGACCAATGAGCAACATCATGATAAATGGAGAAAAGATTGACATTGTCAAGGATTTCATTTTATTTGGATCCACAATCAACAGCCATGGAAGCAGCACTCAAGAAATCAAAAGACATGTTGCATTGGGCAAATCTGCTGCAAAGAACCTCTTCAGAGTGTTGAAGGGCAAAGATGTCACCCTGAAGGCTAAGGTGCACCTGACCCAGGCCATGGTATTTTCAATAGCATCATATGCATGTGAAAGCTGGACAATGAATAAGGAAGACCGAAGAAGAGTTGACGTCTTTGAATTGTGTTGGCAAAGAATACTGAATATACCACGGACTGCCAAAAGCACGAACAAATCTGTCTTGGAGGAAGTGCGGCCAGAATGCTCCTTAGAGGCAAGGATGGCGAGACTGCGTCTTAGATACTTTGGACATGTTGTCGGGAGGGATCAGTCCCTGGAGAAGGACATCATGCTTGGCAGAGTGCAGGGTCAGCAGAAAAGAGGAAGACGCTCGGTGAGGTGGATTGACATAGTGGCTGCAACAATGAGCTCAAGCATAACAAGGATTGTAAGGATGGCGCAGGACCTGGCAGTATTTCGTTCTGTTGTGCATAGGGTCGCTATGAGTCAGAACCAACTCGAGGGCACCTAACAGCAACAACAGTTTGTAAGTGTGATAGAAACATTCTTTAAACTTTACAAATTCAATTCATAGAAGTAAAAAGAATGGCAAAAACTTTCAGAAAGTTGATTCATTTGAGCTTCTAGATTATTAAGAAATCCTGATAGTTTTCTCTTTAGAAGTTTTAAGACTCTAGAATCTTTGATCCTTTTACAGTTTAGTTTTTTTTTTTTTTGATTTGCTAGTTCATGAAGCCTCAGTGTTTTTATTTACAGGTTTGATGATTTGATATGATTCGTAAAAACTCATTTATTGCTTGCTGAAAGAAAGAACAGAAGAAACTTGCTGGTCCTATATATGGTTTTATACTGTTTTGGACATTCAGAATTTTATTTGATAGGAAACTTTATTTTGGGTTTAAGCAATTTTTAAATGATGAAGGTTGAATACACTTCTTATCGCTGATACAGTTATAAAATACGCAATATATTTTATTCCAGCAGTTTTAAATATTTTAAGGATTTTAGGTAAATGTATGTAAAGTATTTCTGAAGTTTAATAATTTATATTCTAGGTATCATTTAGGGCTTTTCTCTGAGGTTTTAGATAAAATTTAGAAATAGTTTTTTGGGTTTTTGTTATAAAAAAGAATATGATCAGTGTAAGAAATAAGGAAAAAGAAGTTAAAATTCACCCAAAGCCCGATCACCTAGAGACAGCCTTTTTTTGGGTAAACACTTTTTTGCTGTTGTTGTTTTTCTTGAATATTTTGTTTTACCTTGTTGTATTTATTTTCTGTTATGCAATTTTATATCTTTTCATAGGAGAAAAGTTGTTTGAATATTTTAAAATCTTTATAAATGTTTTAATGACTATGCAAGATATTATCGTTAGTTTTCCCATCCATAATTTACTGAGCTAATTATCCCTGTTTTTTGAGATGGTTTAGTTATTTCCAGAAAGTGATGGTTTGTATTTGGGATTTTTGAGTCAAAAGATCTGAGTTAAAGGCTTGGCCACTAAACTGGCTGTGTCCTTGGACAAGTTGTTTAAACTCTCAAAACCTCAACTTTGTCATCTGAAAAATGATAATTACGATAGTACCTAGTCATACATTAAGAACTATTTGCCTGCCATTTGCATTTTTCCAGATATTGGGGGCAGGGGTGTAGTAATAAAACAGATGTGGTTTGTTTTCTCATAGGGCTCACTTTCTAGTCTTTCAGAGGCTTGGTTTCTTTTTTTTTTTGTTTAAGAAAATTTAAAAAAAAATTTTTGTTGTGCTTTAAGTCAAAGTTCACAAATCAAGTCAGTCTCTCGTACAAAAATTTGTATACACCTTGCTGTATACTCCTAATTGCTCTCCCTCTAATGAGACAGCACACTCCTTCCCTGTACTCTCTCTTTTCGTGTCCATTCAGCCAGCTTCTGACCCCCTCTGCCCTTTCCTCTCCCCTCCAGACAGGATATGCCAGCATAGTCTCATGTGTCTACTTGACCCAAGAAGCTTATTCTTCAACAACATCATTTTCTATCCCATTGTCCAGTTCCTGTCTGAAGAGTTGGCTTTGGGAATGGTTCACTGGCTAACAGAAGGTCTGGGAACCATGACCATTGGGGTCCTTCTAGTCTCCATCAGACCATTAAATCTGGTCTTTTTATGAGAATTTGGAATCTGTATCCCACTGCTTTCCTGCTCCTTCAGGGGTTCTCTGTTTTGTTCCCTGTCAGGGCAATCATGGGTTGCAGCTGGGCACCATCTAGTTCTTCTGGTCTCAGGCTGCTGTAGTCGGTGGTTTATGTGGCCCTTTCTTTCTCCTGGGCTCATAATTACCTTGTGTCTTTGGTGTTCTTCATTCTCATTTGTTCCAGGTGGCTTAAGACCAATTGATGTATCTTAGATGGCCGCTTGCTAGCATTTAAGACTCCAGATGCTACTCTTCAAAGTGGGAGGCAGAATGTTTTCTTAATAGATTTTATTATGCCCATTGACTTAGATGTCCCCTGAAACCATGGTCCCCGAACCCCCACCCCTGCTACACTGGCGTTTGAAGCATTCGGTTTGTCCAGGAAACTTTTTGCTTTTGGTTTAGTCCAGTTGTTCTGACCTATCCTGTATTGTGTGTTGTCTTTGCCTTCACCTAAAATAGTTCTTATCTAGTATCTAATTACTGAAAACCCTTCTCCTTCCTTCCCTCCTCCTTCTTGTAACCATCAAAGAATATTTTCTTCCATGTTTAAACTATTTCTTGAATTCTTATAATAGTGGTCTTAAACAATATTTGTCCTTTAGCAACTGACTAATTTCACTCAGCATAATGCCTTCCAGACTCCTCCATGTTACGAAACGATTCCCTGTTTCATCATTGTTCTTTATCGATGCGTAGTATTCCATTGTGTGAGTATACTATAATTTATCCATCCATCTGTTGATGGGCCTCTTAGTTAGTTGCTTCCATCTTTTTGCTATTATAAACAGTGCTGCAGTGAACATGGGTATGCATGTATCTATTCATGTGAGGGCTTTTATTTCTCTAGGATGTATTCCAAGGAGTGGGGTTGCTGGATCGTATGGTAATCCTATTTCTAGCTTTTTAAGGAAGCACCAAATCAATTTCAAAAGTGGTTGTACCATTTTACATTCCCACCAGCAGTGTATAAGTGCTCCAGACTCTCCACAACCTCTCCAAAATTTATTATTTTGTGTTTTTTGGGTTAATGCCAGCCTTGTTGGAGTGAGATGGAATCTCATTGTAGTTTTGATTTTCGCGAGCATTTCCCCATGTATCTGTTAGCTACCTGAATGTCTTCTTTAATGAAGTGCCTGTTCATATCCTTTGCCCATTTTTTAAATTGGGTTGTTTGTCTTTTTGTAGTTGAGTTTTTGCAGCATAAGATAGATTTTAGAGATCAGGCGCTGATAGGAAATGTCATAGCTAAAGTCTTTTTCCCGGTCTGTTGGTATTCTTTTTACTTTTTTGGTGAAGTCTTTGGATGACCATAGGTGTGTGATTTTTAGGAGCTCCCAGTTATTTAGTTTCTCCTCTGCATTGTTGGTGATGTTTTGTATACTGTTTATGCCATTTATTAGGGATCCTAATGTTGCCTCTATTTTTTCTTCCATGACGTTTATCATTTTACATTTTATATTTAGGTCTTTGATCCATTTTGAGTTCATTTTTGTGCATGGAGTGAGGTATGGGTCTTGTTTCATTTTTTTGCAGATGGATATCCAGTTATGCCAGCACACCATTTGTTGAAGAGACTGTCTTTTCCCCATTTAACTGACTTTGGGCCTTTTTTAAATATCAGCTACTCATATATGGATGGGTTTATATCTGGTTTCTCAATTCTGTTCCATTGGTCTATGTATCTGTTGTTGTACCTGTACCAGGCTGTTTTGACTACTTTGGCGGTATAATAGGTTCTAAAACCAGGTAGAGTGAGGTCTCCCACTTTGTTCTTTTCAGTAATGCTTTACTTAACTGGGGCCTCTTTCCCTTCCATATGAAGTTGGTGATTTGTTTCTCCATCTCATTAAAAAATGTCATTAGAATTTGAATCAGAATTGCATTGTATCTATAGATGGCTTTTGGTAGAATAGACATTTTTACAATGTTAAGTCTTCGTGTCCGTGAGCAGGGTATGTTTTTCACTTTTGTAGGTCTCTTTGGGTTTCTTCCAATAGTGTCTTGTAGTTTTCTTTGTATAGGTCTTTTAAATCTCTGGTAGGATTTATTCCTAAGTATTTTATCTTCTTGGGGGCTATTGTAAATGTTATTGATTTGGTGATTTCCTCTATTTATTTATTTATTTATAATAATTTTTACTGTGCTTTAAGTGAAAGTTTACAAATCAAGTCAGTCTGTCACATATAAGCTTATATACACCTTACTCCATACTCCCACTTACTCTCCCCCTGATGAGTCAGCCCACTCCCTCCTTCCAGTCTCTCCCTTCGTGACGATTTTGCCAGTTTCTAACCCTCTCTACCCTCCTATCTCCCCTCCAGACAGGAGATACCAACACAGTCTCAAGTGTCCACCTGATACAAGTAGCTCACTCTTCATCAGCATCTCTCTCCAACCCCTTGTCCAGTC
Source organism: Elephas maximus indicus (assembly GCF_024166365.1). Lineage (NCBI taxonomy): Eukaryota > Metazoa > Chordata > Mammalia > Proboscidea > Elephantidae > Elephas > Elephas maximus. The sequence goes on from NC_064820.1 coordinate 83,279,081, forward strand.
CCTTCCATGTCTGATGAGTTGTCTTCAGGAATGGTTCCTGTCCTGGACCAACAGAAGGTTTGAGGACCGTGACCGCCGGGATTCTTCTAGTCTCAGTCAGACCATTAAGTCTGGTCTTTTTATGAGAATTTGGGGTCCGCATCCCACTATTCTCCTGCTCCCCCAGGGGTTTTCTGTTGTGCTCCCTGTCAGGGCAGTCATTGGTTGTGGCCGGGCACCATCTAGTTCTTCTGGTCTCTGGTTCATGGGGCGCTTTCTGTCTCTTGGGCTCATAGTTATCGTGTGACCTTGGTGTTCTTCATTCTCCTTTGATCTAGGTGGTTTGAGACCAATTGATGCTTCTTAGATGGCTGCTTGTTAGCATTTAAGACCGCAGACGCCACATTTCAAAGTGGGATGCAGGATGTTTTCATAATAGAATTATTTTGCCAATTGACTTAGAAGTCCCCTTAAGCCATAGTTCCCAAGCCCCCGCCCTTGCTCTGCTGACCTTTGAAGCATTCAGTTTATCCCGGAAACTTCTTTGCTTTTGGTCCAGTCCAGTTGAGCTGACCTTCCGTGTATTGAGTATTATCCTTCCCTTCACCTAAATTAGTCCTTATCTACTAACTAATCAGTAAATAACCCTCTCCCACCCTCCTTCCCTCTGTCCCCTCGTAACCACAAAAGTATGTGTTCTTCTCGGTTTATACTATTTCTCAAGATCGTATAATAGTGGTCTTATACAATATTTGTCCTTTTGCCTCTGACTTATTTCACTCAGCATAATGCCTTCCAGGTTCCTCCATGTTGTGAAATGTTTCACAGATTCATCACTGTTCTTTATCGATGCATGGTATTCCATTGTGTGAATATACCACAATTTATTTAACCATTCATCCGTTGATGGACACCTTGGTTGCTTCTAGCTTTTTGCTATTGTAAACAGAGCTGCAGTAAACATGGTTGTGCATATATCTGTTCGTGTAAAGGCTGTTATTTCTCTAGGGTATATTCTGAGGAGTGGGATTTCTGGGTTGTATGGTAGTTCTATTTCTATCTTTTTAAGAAAACGCCAGATCGATTTCCAAAGTGGTTGAACCAATTTACATTCCCACCAGCAGTGTATAAGAGTTCCAATCTCTCTGCAGCCTCTCCAACATTTATTATTTTGTGTTTTTTGGATTAATGCCAGCCTTGTTGGAGTGAGGTGGAATCTCATCGTAGTTTTAATTTGCATTTCTCTAATGGCTAATGATCAAGAGCATTTTCTCATGTATCTGTTAGCTGCCTGAATATCTTCTTTAGTGAAGTGTGTGTTCATATCCTTTGCCCACTTTTTGATTGGTTTGTTTGTCTTTTTGTGGTTGAGTTTTAACAGAATCATACAGATTTTAGAGATCGGACGCTGGTCAGAGGTGTCATAGCTGAAAATTCTTTCCCAATCTGTAGGTGGTCTTTTTACTCTTTTGGTGAAGTCTTTAGATGAGCATAGGTGTTTGATTTTTAGGAGCTCCCAGTTATCTGGCTTCTCTTCGTCATTTTTGGTAATGCTTTGTATTCTGTTTATGCCTTGTATTAGGGCTCCTAATGTTGTCCCTATTTTTTCTTCCATGATCTTTATCGTTTTAGTCTTATGTTTAGGTCTTTGATCCACTTGGAGTTAGTTTTTGTGCATGGTGTGAGATACGGGTCCTGTTTTATTTTTTTGCAAATGGATATCCAGTTATGCCAGCACCATTTGTTAAAAAGACTGTCTTTTCCCCAATTACCTGACACTGGGCCTTTGTCAAATATCAGCTGCTCATACATGGATGGATTTACATCTGGGTTCTCAATTCTGTTCCATTGGTCTATGTGCCTGTTGTTGTACCAGTACCAGGCTGTTTTGACGACTGTGGCTGTATAATATATTCTAAAATCAGGTTGAGTGAGGCCTCCCACTTTCTTCTTCTTTTTCAGTAATGCTTTACTTATCCAGGGCTTCTTTCCCTTCCATATGAAGTTGGTGATTTGTTTCTCCATCTCATTAAAAAATGTCATTAGAATTTGAATCGGAATTGCATTGTACCTATAGATGGCTTTTGGTAGAATAGACATTTTTACAATGTTAAGTCTTCCTGTCCATGAGCAGGGTATGTTTTTTACTTTACGTGGGTCTCTTTTGGTTTCTTCCAGTAGTGTCCTGTAGTTTTCTTTGACACTACTTTTAAATCTCTGGTAGGATTTATTCCTAAGTATTTTATCTTCTTGGGGGCTATTGTAAATGGTATTGATTTGGTGATTTCCTCTTTATTGTTCTTTTTGTTGGTGTAGAGGAATCCACCTGATTTTTGTGTGTTTAGTCTTGTATCCTGACCCTCTGCTGAACTCTTCTATTAGTTTCAGTAGTTTTCTTGAGGATTCTTTAGGGTTCTCTGTGTATAAGATCCTGTCATCTGCAAACAGAGATACTTTTACTTCTTCCTTGGCCATCAGGATGCTGTTTGTTTCTTTACCTAGCCTAATTGCTCTGGCTAGGACCTCCAGTCCAATGTTGAATAAGAGTGGTGATAAAGGGCATCCTTATTTGGTTCCCAATCTCAAGGGGAATGCTTTCAGACTCTCTCCATTTAGGATGATGTTGGCTATTGGCTTTGTATAAGTGCTCTTTATTATGCTGAGGAATTTTCCTTCTGTTCCTATTTTGCTGAGAGTTTTTATCATGAATGGGTGTTTGAGCTTTTTCAAATGCCTCTTCTGCGTCAGTTGATAAAATCATGTGATTCTTTTGTTTTATTTACGTGATGGATTACATTAATTGTTTTTCTAATGTTCAACCATCCCTGCATACCTGGTACGAATCCCACTTGGTCATGGTGAATTATTTTTTTGATAAGTTGTTGAATTCTATTGGCTAGAATTTTGTTGAGGATTTTTGCATCTAAGTTCATGAGGGATGTAGGTCTGTAATTTTTTGTGTGGTGTCTTCACCTGGTTTTGGTATCAGGAATATGCTGGCTTCATAGAATGAGTTTGGGAGTAAATCTGTCCTTTTCTATGCTCTGAAATATCTTTAGTAGTAGCGGTGTTAATTCTTCTCTTAAAGTTTGGTAGAACTCTGCAGTGAAGCCGCCCGGGCGAGGGTTTTTTTTTGTTGTTGTTGTTGGGAGTTTTACGATTACCTATTCGGTCTCTTCTTTTGTTATGGGTGTATTTAGTTGTTCTACCTGTGTTCGTGTTAAGTTTAGGTAGGCAGTGCGTTTCTAGAAATCCATCCATTTCTTCTAGGTTTCAAATTTGTTACGAGTACATTTTTTGTATTAATCTGATGGGATTTTTTTCATTTCAGTTGGGTCTTTCGTAATATCCCCAATCTATTTCTTATTTGGGTTTTTTGGGTTCTCTCCTGTTTTTCTTTTGTCAGTTTGGCTGATGGTTTATCAATTTCTTCAGAGAACCAGCTTTCAGTTTTAATTCTTTGAATTGTTTTTCTATTTTCTGTTTCATTTAATTCTGCTCTAATATTTATTATTTGTTTTGTTTTCTTCTGGTGCTTGAGGGTTTCCTTTGTTGCTCTCTATTTGTTAAAGTTGTGGGGATAATTCTTTGATTTTGGCCTTTTGTTCTTTTCGTACGTGTGCATTTATTGATATAAATTCACCTCTGAGACTGCTTTTGCTGTGTTCCAAAGGTTCTGATAGGAAGTGTTTTCACTGTCATTCGATTCAATGAATTATCCTTAATATGTTCTGTAACCTAGTCTTTTTTGAGCATGGTATTGTTTAGTTTCCAAGTATTCGATTTCTTTTCCCTGCTTTTTCTGTTATTGATTTCTACTTTTATGGCATTAAGGTAAGAGAAGATGCTTTGTAATATTTTTAGTGTTTTGGACTCTGCTAAGGCTTGCTTTATGACCTAATATCTGGTCTATTCTAGAGAATGTGCCATGTGCACTAGAAAAGAAAGTATACTTGGCTGCATTTGGGTGGAGTATTCTGTGTATGTCTATGAGGTCAAGTTGGTTGATTGTGGCATTTAGATCTTCCATGTCTTTATTAAGCTTCTTTCTGGATGTCCTGTCCTTCACCGAAAGTGATGTGTTGAAGTCTCCTAGTATAATTGTGGCGCTGTCAATCTCACTTTTCAGTGGTGTTAGAGTTTATGTATCTTGCAGCCCTGTCCATGGGCGCGGAAATATTTAATATGGTTATGTGTTATTGTCCCTTTAATCATTATATAATGTCCTTCCTTATCTCAATAGCACCTTTTTCTTTTTATCCTTTGTGGTGTATTTAACTTTAAAGTCTATTCTGTCAGAAATTAATATTGCCACACCTCCTCTTTTTTGATTGTTGTTTGCTTGATATGTTTTTTCCATCCTTTGAGTTTTAGTTTGTTTGTGTCTCTAAGTCTAAGGTGTTTCTCTTGTAGGCAACATATAGACAGATTGTGTTTTCAATACATTCTGCCACTCTCTGTCTCTTTATTGGTGCATTTAGTCCATTTACATTCAGCGTGATTATGGATAAGTGTGAATTTAGTGCTATCGTTTTGCTGTCTTTTTTTGTGTGTTGTTGACAGGTTCTTTTTTCCACTTAATTTTTTGTGCTGAATAGTTTATATATTGTCTTTTCCTCTTATTCATTTTTGTTGATTTTGTTTATGCTGAGTCTCTGTTTTTTTCTTGTATTTTATCTCGATGTGTAGGATAGTTTCCTTTGTGGTTACCTTAATATTTACCCTTGTTTTTCTAAGCTTAAACCTAACTTGTATTTCTTTATATCATCTTGTCTTCGTCTCCATATGAAAGATCTATGACTACATTCCCTCTTTATTGTTTTAATGTTGTCTTCTTTTACATAATAACATTGCAGTTTCCCTGTTTTGAGCGTTTTTTTTTGTCTTGATTTATTTTTATGATTTCCCTGTCTAGGTTGTCATCTGATTGCTCTGTCCAGTGTTCTAGTCTTGGGTTGATATTACTGATTTTCTAACCAAAGAACTCCTGTTAGTATTTCTTGTAGTTTTGGTTTGGTTTTTACGAATTCCTTAAACTTCTGTTTATCTGGAAATTTCATAATTTCGCCTTCATATTTGAGAGCCAGTTTTGCTGGGTATATGATTTTTGGGTGGCAGTTTTTTTCATTCAATGCTTTATGTATGTCATCCCATTGTCTTCTTGCTTGCATGGTTTGTGCCGAGTAGTCCAGACTTATTCTTATTGACTCTCCTTTGTAGGTGACTTTTTCGTTTACCCGTAGCTGCTCTTAAAATTCTTTTTCTTTTGTTTTGGTTATAATATGTCTTGTTTGATTATAATATGTCTTGGTGACTTTGTTTTAAAATGTACCTTATGTGGAGTTCAATGAGCATCTTGGATGGATATCTTCTCATCTTTCCTGATATCAGGGAACTTTTCTGCCAACAAATATCCAACAATTCTCTGTGTATTTTCTGTTATCCCTCCCTGTTCTGGTACTCCAATCATTTGTAGGTTATTTCTCTTGATAGAGTCCCACATGATTCTTAAGGTTTGTTCATTTTTTAAAAAATTCTTTTATCCGATTTTTCTTCAAAGATATTAGTGCCAAGTGCTTTAACTTCAAGTTTACCAATTCTGCCTTCCACTTTCTCGATTCAGCTCCTCTGACTTTCTGAGTTGTCTAATTCTGTAATTTTATTGTTCATCTTCTGACTTTGTAATTGCTGCCTCTCTATGGATTCTTGCAGCTTATTAAATTTTTCATTATGTTCTTGAATAACATTTTTAATTTCTTCAACTGTTTTATCTGTGTGTTCCTTGGCTTGCTGTGCGTATTTCCTGATCTCCTTCCTGATGTCTTGAATTCTCCTGTATACTCATCTTTTGTATTCTGCATCCGGTAATTCCAGGAATGGACTTTCGTCTAGCAGATCCCTTGATTCTTTGTTTTGAGAGCTTGTTGAAGCAATCATGGTCTGTTTCTTCATGTGATTTGGTATTGACTGTTATCTCTGAGTCATCTTTGTTATTATATTATGTTTACTTACTGCATCCTAGCTTCTTTTTTTGTTTTGTTTTGATATGGCCAAATGGGTTGCTTGAGTGAGCTGTCTTGATCATTTTCACCTTTGAAGCTGTCACCAGGTGGCTAGAGCTGTTATTAGGTATATCAGTCTAGGAATCCATTCACTTTTCTTGTAGGTATTCTGCTCAGGTGTCCAGGTAGTTGATCATCACGTGTGTGGTACAGGGGTGATTGGTGTAGGTACTGGTATCTGGTTGCAGCAGGGTGTAACGCTCTGATCAAGGCAGGGGGCTGATAATTGTCCCCCAAATGTCTGAGGAAAGTGCATCCCTCTTCCTTAGAGCGTACAGGTGGGTGGGTTCTGTGGACGGACCAGGGGCACCCAATGCTTTTGGTTGTAAGGACTGGGAGGTACTAGTTATCCTTGGACCCCTGTCACGGGTGGCTGGGTGACCTGAGTGGAGCTACCAGTCCTTAGGCCCCTGATGTGGTTAGGTGAGTACTCTGCATAGCAGAGTCAAATATCAAACATCCATCTCTCTACCACACAGCTGAAACGGTTGCAGTCTGCCAACAAGGGCGTGTTCTCCCAAGGCCCACACAGGTCCATGCAGGGGGGAAAGGTGTTCAAAGTTCATGGACTATTTATGGCTGGACAGGAGCCACTTCTTTCTGGAGCTCCCCAGGTTACTGAAGCTGGCAAATTATCTTTTCCCTGAATTTTGAATTTATTCCTTCTCCAAGGCCAGGAGAGTGGTTCCCGGTGCTCAAGAGGGCCTATCTCAGGCCCAAGGAAATCAACAGCCTCTGAAGCCAGCTAGCGGAGAGGGGGTTGTGGGGGGCAGTAAAATATATGCACGTACTTAGTTTTTGCTGAGAGTGCTGTTCTTCTCTGGTTCTGGAGGTGTGAGTAGGCTGTGCAGCTGGCTGTTTCTCCCTGAGGAAACTGATGCCGATCGCTACTCCCAGTCTGTCACAGCCACTCCCTGGAATGGTGCCTGAGGGTTCCTGGTGATTCTGGTCCGGCAGCTCCACTCTGCTTCTGAAGAGTCTCTTCCTCCCTCTGCCGCTTAGTCCATTTTCTAACTGTGCCTTTGATGTTCAAGGCTCCTAGCTTGTCACAAACATAATCATTTCACTTGTATTTTCGGGTCTTTGTTGCAGGAGGGATCTCTGGATTGTCTGGGTATTCCACCATCTTGACCCTGCCTCCTAAAAAATTTTTTTTTAATTGTGAAATATTTTAAGCATACAGAAAAAAAAATTCATGGACTTACCACAGACATTTACAGTTAGTATAATTTGTCATATTTGCTTGAGAATTTTAAAATATATATATACAGATGAAACCTCATCTCCGTCACTTTTTTTCCCTTTTCCTTCTTGAGAGGACCATTATCCTGAAGTTGAGTTGTATCATTGTCATGTATGTTTTCATACTTAAACAGTGTACATTTAGTGATAAAGCAGAAACAGATTCATTGGTCCTCAAGGATAAGAATAAATTTAAAAAATGTGGTTTGGTTATATAACAGAATACTTTGTAGTATTTATACTATATAGTAGTTAAAGCAAATACACAAGATTTATACATATTGACGTGGATAAATCTCGGGCATAATGTTGAGTATATAAAAGCAAGGTGTAAAAGCACATCTAAAATAGTTTAAAAACAAACAAATGATATGTATCACAGGGTTTTGTGATCAAATGAGGGAATATGTGTAAAGCATCTAAGGCATATAGTATTATAATAAGTGTTAACTAATGACTCAACAGCACTGGGTTTATTCTGGGTTTAATTAGTAGTTACAATAGTAGTAGAGTTATAAATAGCATCTGCCAGTGCCCGCAGGAGCCGTGGTAGTTCAGTGGTTAAGAGCTCATCCGCTAACCAAAAGTTCAGCAGTTCGAATCTATCAGCTGCTCCTTGGAAACCCTATGGGCAATTCTGATGTGTCCTGTAGGGTTGCTATGAGTTGCAATCTACTCAGTGGCAACAGGTTTAATGCCATCTAGCCAAGCACTACCAGTTGAACAAGTTGGGTTTATTATTTGTTATAGCAGGAGAATGTGCAATGGGAACCATAATACATCTCGGTAAGAGGATATTAAACCAAAAACCAAACCCACTGCTGTTAACTCGATTCTTACTGAGGGAGACCCCATGTGTTACGGAGTGGAACTGAGCTCCACAGGGTTTTCTTGGCTGTAATTTTTGTAGAAGCAGATTGCGGTGCTGCTGGGATGAATTTGAACCACCAACCTCTTGATTAATAGTCAGATGCAAACCGTCTGTGCCACCCAGGCACCAAGGGAATATTGGAAAGGACTTATTACAGGATTTGGGCTTTGGTTAGATGATATTGGCGAGCAGACAAGAAAGTGGAATTGGGTGCTCTCAGAAAATGGGAACAATTCTGTGACTGACTATCTCAATAAATTTTTTCTTTTGGAAGGGCAGACTAGAGTGAAGCTAACACTGTAATTGACAAAGGAGCATAATTCACTGCTTACCTAGGGAAGAGAGTATTCGGTATTTTTTGGGTTGTACAGTGACCTTGTTTTTGTGGTTAAATGAAATTAAGATGTCTTCTTTGTCTCACTTTATCATGATCCCTGAGTGACCTTGTCTGAGATTGTTTTTTGTGAGATTGTTTATGTCCAAAAGGAGAAATAACAAGGTCTACGTGTGAGTGCCAGGCCAGCTTTTGACAACACTGAGGCCTAGTTTTAAGTATCAGACCAATTCTCAGATGTCAGTGGCAGCTTTTTTCTTTCTCATGTCTTTGTGCCTATGTCTCTTTACACATTTTATGTTATTGCTTAGGATAGATGCCTAGAGATAGAATTGGTCGGTTAAAAAATTGGTCTATTCATTGCACTTTTACTCTGCACACATTGGGTCACCATCAGTCGGAGTCGACTCAATGGCAACTAACAACAGCAGTACTCTAAGTGCTCCTTTTATACTGGTTCTTCTGTACTGCTTTAATTCTTGTCTTTATTTTCTCTTGCCATGCATTTCTCTTTCTCCCTTTCCTTTTCTCCTCTGCTTCTCACTGTCTTACCTTTCTTGAAGGTTATTATATATCCCTTCCAGAACCAATTTTCTGTTTCTAGTCTCTTTTAATGATTCTGTTGCCTTTTGTCCTAGTGTCATTGGCTAGAAATACGTTGAGTTCTCTTTGGCTCAGAGAACTTCTTTTCCTGCATCTAATCAGTTGCCACATCCTGTCACATATACCTCCAAGAGATACTACCTGACTGTCTTTTTCTTACTGTCTGAACTGTCCTGGTTCAGGCACTCACATGAAATAATAGCCTATCTAGTTACTTGCCTCTAAACTCTCTCTCCTTCAAATCATTTTGTGTGCTGTAGTGCAGTGGTTAAGTGCTTGGCTGCTAACTGAAAGGTTGGCTGTTCGAACTCACTAGCCACTCCACAGGGGAAAGATGGACAATCTGCTTGCACAAAGATTAAAACCTTGGAAACCCTGTGGGGCAGTTCTGCTTTGTCCTATAGGGTGGCTATGAGTCAGAATTGACTTCATGGCAATGAGTTTTAACTACAGTTATTTTCTGGAATCGGATGTCATATCAGATCATCTACTTTCCTTAGAAATCTGTGCTGTGGTTTTACATTGCTAGCTTAGTAGTGGTATGTGGCATAGTTTGATCCTAGACTGTCCTTTTAGCCTTATCCTCTAATGTGCCATTTGCTCTAGCTGAAGTCATGTATTCACTAACTCCTCCCTCTTTACCCCATTGAGACTGCCTGCCATCTAGACTTTCTGTCACTGCCAGGGGGATCAAGAGAGACTGTGTATAGACATATGTCTGTCTTCCCTATGTTATCCTCACCTCCTTCAACAGGTCAAGATAAATCCCTCACAATGGGTATATCCATTTCCTGTTGCTGTGTAACAAGTTACCGCAAACTTAAAGTGTCTTGAAACAACACACATTTATTATCTCAATTTCTGTGTATCTGGGCTCTAGGCATGGCTTAGCTAGGTCTTCTGCAGAAGATCTCGCAAGGCCGCGATGAAGGTGTTGTCTGGGCTGTGTTCTCATCTAGAGGCTCGATTGGGGAGGAATATGCACCCAACCTCATTCAGGTTATTGGTAGAATTAATGTCTTTATGGTTGTATGACTGAAGGCCTTGCTTTTTTGCTGGCTGTCGGCTGCAGGCTGCCCTCAAGTCATAGATGGCTGTCCACAGTTCCTAGAGGCTGCATAGTTTCTAGCCCTGTGGGTTACCCACCATGGCAACTTCATCAAGCCTGCACAGAGAGTCTTTTATTCCAGTCCTCTAAGATGGAGTGTTACCAAAGGAATGACAGTTCATCACCTTTTTTATATTCTGTTGGTTAGACGCATGTCACAGGTCCTACATACACTCAAGGGCAGCGGCGGGGGGTGGGGGTTATACAAAGGCATAAATACCAGGAGGGGAGAATCACTGGAGTTCACCTTAAGGTCTGTTCGGCACACTGAGAATAAGATGGTCCATTGGAACTAAGACGGTGTTTCTCCAGGTCTCTTCATCCCCATTCAAAAAGGGTCAAAGTGGAGTACCTAGAACATGTTCCCTTTCTTACCCTCAGCATTGATCTGCCCTAAGTTTATCAGGATGAATGTCATTATGCCTGGATCCCTGTTGTTGTCAGTCTCTACAAGAAGCCTCAGACTCCCAGGGTACTTCTCTTTTCCTGGATTTTAATCCTCATAATGCTGTGCACATTCCTTATTCTGCCCCCTTTTGTTCTTTAATTTCTGAAACTTTCCGTTGTGTCCTCTGAAAGTCACACTTCACCTTCATCAAAATCCACTATATCCTCAACTTCTTCTCTGAATGTTTTATTTGCCTTTTTTGCTCTATGGAAATTGGTCCTTCTGTGAGGGCTCTGCTTCCCAGCAGCTCTCTCAAAAGATAACTGTTTTTTTTCTCTCTGTTCTCAGGCAGCTGAACATGAAGGTGGAGTAGATAGCCTCTTTGTTTCTCATTGTTGCTTCCAGACATGTCTTCCTTCCCGTCTAAAAAATTGCCACCTTTGAATTTCATGTAATCAGATTCTGTTATGTACTACCAGTTAACTGTGGCTGTTATCTCCTGATCCCTGAATCACCAGCCCGCATTTCTTAATTTTAGCTTTTAGTTCACCACTACTCTTTCTCACACTTATTTTGAATTCTTGGTAATGATCTTTCCTAGTACTTGACTTCTTTCTTCTCTTCTGTGATTTTCTCTTTCCATGTTACTTCAGTCATTCACTTCATGGTCATATCCTAGAGTTTGTTATTACCGATAAAATGGCTGTGTGAGTATCTTCTCCCTCAGACACCAATTTTAAATATCCTCTCTGACACCAATTGCAAATACAATTCTTCTTCTGACCCAAACTATCAGATCTTACAAGTTAAAGGGCACAGTTGTCCAAACTGCCAAGTCTACCCAAGACTTCAGATATCAGTTGCAAGTTTGGGGGTCCTCAGGATACCTGAATTTTGACTAGCTGACTACAAATTAAGAGGTTCCCACTACCCCATGGGGTTCATTAATTTGCTGGAACCACTCACCAAACTCACGAAAGTGCTATATTTACAGTTACAGAGCTTAGAATTTTTATTGGGGTTTCATTATTTGGCATGATTGATTGAATCACTGCCCACATGGTTGAACTCAATCTCGACTCTCTCTCCCCTCCCTGGAGATTGGGTTGATATCACTTGGTGGATCTTCTGAGCCCCGCACCCTGAGTCACTGTGTTCTAGTTATTAGATTCTAATAATAATGATTAGATTCTAGTCATGAGGGATATTCTAAGAGTTTAGAGATTATACCTCAGGAACTAAGGACAAAGATCAAATTCTTTTGGTAAAGGTAATTGTTTACTCTAAAACCTGTTACTTAACTCCTCCATAATCTTAATTTCATATATCTCTGGCCGCTACCCACTATCTCTTTAGTTACCCTGCTAGTCCCTCGATTTCAACATATCTTTTAACTCCAGCAGGATCTGTGATCCTACTGTCTGTTCATTGCCCTTTATCCACCTTTTGTCCTTGCTTCTCAGCTTAAATTCCATGTTTAGTCATTATAATCACTCTCCTGAGTGCACTCTCAACCCCCTTGTCCCCTCTTCTTACTTTGAAATAAATTCTTGATTAAAATACAGCTCGATGTCTACTCCCTGCCCTCACCTTTGCAGCTAAAGATGCCTGGGCAAACACACAATCACGCACAAACTGGCCTCAGTTTCAGTTCATGGCCAGTTTTAAATTGTACTGACTTGCCTAGTGCATTCAATTATCCACTCACCTTTTCCTCTCTCCTCAATTTCAAAATCTCTTTTGATGCTCTCCCTCTCAGCTGATGACCTTGCTGCTTTTTTCGCTGAGAAAATTGAAAGCTATTAGTGGAGAAAGTCCACAGACTCCCACCACCACATCCACCTACCGACAGCATTTGTACCCAGACACTCTCCTTTTCTGCCTGTTCTTTAGATAGACTATCTGTGCCTCTGTCTAAAGCCATTCCCTCTACTTATGTACTAGATCCTGTCCCCTCTCATCTCAAGGGTTTTACTAAATCCCCCTTCTCCTACATCAGTAATTTTTTTCACTTTCTATTGGAACATTCCTATCAATATAAAAACATTATTTCTCCCATCTTAAAAAAATCACAAGAATGTGTCATTTATTCATTTATTTTAAGATGTAATTAACATACCATACACCCATTTGAAGTACACAATTCATATTTTTTAGTATAGTCACATATGGTTTTGCAACCATAACCGCAATGTAGTCTACAGAAATTTAAGAATATTCTTGTTCCCCGTAAGAGAAACCCTTCCCCTTGCCCCCTCCCTCTGCAGCCCTAGGCAACTGCAAATTAACCTGTTTCTATACATTTGCCTACTGTGGACAGTTCATATAAATGGAATCGTACAATATATATATAGTCTTTTGTGACTGGTTTCTTTCACTTAGCATGATGTTTTCAGGGTTCATCTATGTTGCAGCACGTATCAGTACTTCGTTTCTTTTTATTGCTAAATGATATTGTCTGGATATGCTAACATTTTATCCATTCATCAGTTGATGGACATTTATATTCTCAATATCTGGCTACTGTGAACATTTCTGACAAGTTTTTGTGTGGATGTGTGTTTACATTTCTCGAGTATGTACCTAGGAGTAGAAATTTTAGGTCATATATTTAACATTTTGAAAAACTGCCAAATTGTTTTACAAAGCGGCTGTGCCATTTTAAATTCTCACTAACAGTGCATGAAGGTTCTAATTTCTCTACTTGTCAGCACTTATTATTATCTGTGTTTTTGAGTATATAGCCATACGTAGTGGGTGGGAGGAGATATCTCCTTGTGGTTTTGATTTGAATTTCCCAGATGGCTATAGTGTTGAACATCTTTCATTTGCTTATTGGCCATTTGTACATCTTCTTTGGAGAAATACCTATTCAGCTTCTTTGCCCGTTTTTAAAATTGTGTTATTTGTTTTTTTAGTGTTGAGTTGTAAGAGTTAGTCGCATTCTGGATGCAAGTCCCTTATCAGAGATATAATTTGCAAATATTTTCTCCCATTCCGTTGGATGTCTTTTCCCTTTCTTGTTATTGTTCCTTGATGGATGAAAGTTTTTAATATTGATAAAATTAATTTATCTGCTTTTTTCTTTGGTTGTGCTTTTGGTGTTGTATTTAAGAAACTGTTGCTTACCCCAAGGTCACGAAGATTTATATTCTGTTTTCTTTTAAGAATTGTACAGTTTTAGTGTTTAAATTTAGGTCTATTTTGAGTTAATTTTTATGTATTGTGTGAGGTAGGCATCCAACTTCATTCTTTTGCACGTGGATATCCAGTTTTTTGAGCTCCGTTTGTTGAAAACACTATTCTTTGCCATTGAGTTGACTTGGCATCCTTTGTCAAAAATCATTTGACCCTCAATGTGTGGCTTTATTTCTGGACTCTTAAGTCTATTTCCTTGATCTTTATGTCTATCTCAATGCCAGTACCACACTGCCTTGATTACTGTAATGGTTAATTTTCAGGCTTACCTTACTGATCTATTATTAGCATTGACATAGTTGATCAGTATCTCATTCTTAAAACATTTTCTTCACTTGGCTTTCAAAACACTAAGTTGTCCCTTCTCAATCTTCTCTGCTGATTCTTTCCCCACCCTCAACATTTTAATATTGGAATGTACCAGGAGTAGTTGGTCCTTGCCGCTTTTCTCTGTATTACTCTATTGGTGATTTTATCCAGTCTCATAGCTTTAAATACTGTCTACACACTGATGACTCTCAAATATACATTACTAGCCTAGACCTCTCTTCCAACATATATTCAACATATATTTATATATATATTTTCATATGTTCAACTGACTTTTATAAATGCCTACTTGGATGTCTTAGAAATTGCAAGTTAATCATGTCCAAACTTGAACTGAGTCTCTTCCTCTTAAACTGCTCATTTTGAGTCTTTTCCATCTCTAACCTTCTAGTTTCTTGGGCCCAGACCATGGTAGTTGTTCACTCCTTCCATTCCACTATATCTTACATCATTTCATCAGAAAATCCTCCTGACTTTACCTTAAAAATGCATCCAGATCTGACTCCTTATCTCCACAGCCACCGCATTGGCCTGAGCTGCATCATCCTTTGCCTGAATTACTGTACTGGTAGTTGCCTAACTGTTCTCTCTCCTTCTGTCTTTACCCGTTTTCAGTTTATTTTCAACTCTGTAGCCAGAGTGATCCTTTTTAAAAAAAAAAAAAAAGTTGATCATTTCAGTCTGCTGTTCAGACTCCCTCATTGGCTTTTAATTTTGTCAGAGTAAAATCAAGATTCCTTCAAATAGTGTCTGATCTGACCTCTTTCTGTTCTTATCTCCTCACACTCTCCCTGGTGTACTCCTGTCTAGCACACTGGTCTCCTTGCTGTTCCTTGTATATGCTGGACATCCTCCTGATTTTGCACTGACTGTTTTCTCTGCCTAATATGGTCTTCCCCTGGATATCTGCAGGACTACCTTCCTCATTTCCATATAGAGTCTTTGCTCAGATTTGGCTTCCCTGACCACCTTTGCAAAATTACCCATACCCACCCTGCGCTCATCACCCTTTACCATGCTCATTTTTTGTTGTTGTTCTATAACATTTATTACCTTCTAAGATACCCTGGTGGTATCGTGGTTAAGAGCTACAGGTGCTAACCAAACGGTCAGCAGTTCAAATCCACCAGGCACTCCTTGGAAACTCTACGGGGCAGTTCTGCTCTGTCCTTTAGGGTTGATTTGAGTTGCAACCGACTCAACAGCAATGGGCTTGATTTTTTTTGGTTAAGATACTTTATAATGTTTTTTTTTAAAAATGTGTGTATTGTTTATCTTCCCTTGCTGGATGTAAGCTCCATGAGAGTAGGGGTGTTTGCTTCTTTTGTACATTAACATATCCCAAGTGTATGAATGAACATGTATGGTCATGCTTCTGTTCCTTAGTGTGCCTTTTTCTACTTGGAATTCCCTTCTTGGTCTTTCCCTTCTTTCCTCCAATTATGCTTGCACTCCCACCTATCCCCCAACAATTGTTCTAATTTTTAAAAGTTTTGGTTTAAAATAGTTATTCTGATAAAATTATTTCTATTTGTCCTTAATCTGAGATTGTCATTGTTAGGTGCCATCAAGTCAGTTCCGACTCATCTATGTACCACAGAATGAAACACTGCCCAGTCCTGCGCCATCCTTACAAGCGTTGTTATACTTGAATCCATTGTTGCAGTCACTGTGTCAGTCCATCTCTTTGAGGGTCTTCCTCTTTTCCGCTGACCCTCTACTTTACCAAGCATGATGTCCTTCTCCAGGAACTGATCCCTTCTGACAACATGTCCAAAGTAGGTAAGACGAAGTCTCGCCATCCTCGCTTCTAAGGAGCATTCTGGTTGTACATCTCCCAAGACAGATTTGTTCACACTTTTGGCAGTCCATGGTACGTGCAGTATTCTTCTCCAACACCACAATTCAGAGGCAGCAATTCTTCTTCAGTCTTCCTTATTCATTGTCCAGTTTTCACATGCATATGATGCAATTGAAAATCCCATGGCTTGGGTCAGGTACAGCTGAGTCTTCAAGGTGACATCTTTGCTTTTCAGCACTTTAAAGAGGTCCTTTGCAGCAGATTCACCCAATACAGTGCTCTTTTGATTTCTTGACTGCTGCTTCCATGGCTGTTGATTGTGGATCCAGGTAAAATGAAATCCTGGACAACTTCAATCTTTTCTCCATTTATCATGATCAGAAAACCTGAGATTATCATGTACAATGTTCACCACCCTTAATAACCAGAGAATCTGTGTTAAGCTCTTAGGGCATAGGCACAGTGAGTCCTTGTCTGCTGAAACAGACTTATAAAGTCAGTGAAAGCTTCAAAACATTTTAGGTTTCTTTTGGTGTTTTTTCTGTTAGTTGAAAGAATATAACAATGGCTTATAAAAATTGCAAATTTTAATGCCTTTGAGGGGAATTCTCAAATTTCAAGGTGTCTTAGACTCACCCAGTGGATCTTGTTAAAGATGCAAATTCTTTTGCCACAGCTCTGAGTCAGCAGGTCCTTGAGGGGCCCAGAGTTTGCATTTTCAGTAAGTACCAGGGGTTACCAGGGGTTTCTGATGCAGGAGACCCATGAACATGAATTAAGAAACAGAGACCCTGAGTGTACTTAGGATATTTTTTGGTTCGAAGATAGAAAGAACAGAAAATAGAGAGAAATTTTCTTGAATATAAGTGTTTACAATATGGAAGAAAACCAGGAGGAAAAACATGTATTTGTTTATGCATGGGAAAGACAAGTCATGGACACCCATACCTTGAGAAAAAACAAACTCGTTGCCATTGAGCTGGTTCCAACTCATAGTGATCCTATAGGACAGAGTAGAACTGCCCCATAGGATTTCCAAGGAGTGGCTGGTGAATTTGAACTGCTGACCTTTTTTTTTGGTTAGCAGCCATAGCTCTTAACCACTGCACCACCAGGTTCCCCATGCCTTGAAGGGACTTTGAATATTCAGCTGTTTGTTTAGTAATGGAACACCATCAGAATTTCCAGTCCAGAGAGTTCACCATATTATAGAACAGCGTACCCTATCATTGTACAACCATACTTGTTATAATGTTCTTAATTCTATTCAGCCAAAATATATCTTCTATAATATTTATCTCTTGGTCCTAGTTGAGTTCTCCAAAGCCACACAGAACAGGCAAACGTAGTAGATAAATTCATGTTGCATTTTTTCCTACTTTCTGGCCTCGCAGGGTTTCCTGTCAGCTCAGCCATGTTTTTTATAAAATTATTTAAATAAAATTTGATCCAGCATTTTTAGGTATTATGGCACTAGGTGAGTCTGTATGGGTATGTGTTATGCTGTGTTGCCAGAAATGGAAGCCTTAAGTGGCTTGTTTTAATTTTCTTTCTGCTCATACATGCTCAAGCAAAAAGTTAGAAAAGAGTTAGGACCCATCACCAAAATCAGTTTTTAATAATTACTGCAAAAAGTCTTCCCCCAGAAGCTATACTTGGCTTGCTGTGTCTAACGGTTTTCCAGTACTGTTGTGGCTAAAGAAAATACTGAGTCTCAGAGCTGAAGAGAGGTCTACAAATTTGAAGAAATTATTAGGATAATAGCTATCCGATTAATATGTTTTTAGTGATTTGTACTTCTCCAACATTTCTCATCATCGCCGTAACACAAACAACTATCACCTCAAATATATCAAACTACTAGCCCTAAATAAGCCTTAAGTATTTACAGATTTTATAGTAAAATATTCCAACTGGATGAATGCCTGGGTAATCTCTTCTGTGTCTTTCCTGCAGTGGGCTGCTAGGCTAAGTTTTCAAAGCCCTTTTTTTTTTTCTTTCATTGTTTTGTTGTTGCTGTTTATTAAACCATGCTTTAGGGCCACGCTTGTCTAGTTGCAGAACAGTTAAAAGTGATTAACTTCAGTTTTTCTAGTACTGTGTTTTTCTGCAAATAATGTGTGCCTTCTGTGTTTGTTTGCCAACCACATCCCTCACCCATGAGGTATTTTCATAAGCATGCTATGCTAACTTTTTTACAGCAAGATGTAAAAAAATTGGCATAGTGATGTTTATGAAAATACCTTGGGGTGGGTGTGGTTGTCAAACATATGTAGAAGGCGTGAGTTGTATTCATAAAATATGGTAATATGGGATATTGGGGTGGAGGGAATAGGCAGCTGGGACAGAATTTATAATTGTTTCAGTGGCAAAAAAATATAGTGAGGATAAAAAGTATAAGAAACCAAAGTTGTTGCCATTGAGTCAATTCTGACTCATAGCGACCCTATAGGACAGAGTAGAACTGCCCCATAGGTTTCCAAGGAATGGCTGGTGGATTCAAACTGCTGACCTTTTGGCTAGCAGCCAAGCTCTTAATCATAATTCCACTTTCCAGAATCATTATTAACATTTTGATTTATTTTTACTATATTTTAAAATACAAAATTGACATCATTCTGTATCTACAGCTTTATTTTGTAACTTGATTTTATCACGTGTTGGTACACGTGTTCCACATGTCATTAAATATTCTTTTAGAACTTAAAAAAAAAAACTGCATATTATACTCTCCTATGAATGCTTAATTTAACTGTTTCTCTATTACTGGAAGTTTGGTTGTTTCTAACATTTTACTTTTAAAAATAATGCTGTTGTGAGCATTCTTGGCACACCCACAAGGATGTCTTTAATTACTTCCTTAGGATATTTTTCAAGGCTCATTCTTCATGGATCATAGGCTATAAATACCTGTATGGCTGTTGATACATAAAGCCAAACTGTGTTCCAGGATTGTTATATGTACTAGTTTTTACTTCCGTTTTATCATAGAGAGCCCTAGTGGCACAGTGGTTAAGAGCTTTGGCTGCTAACCAAAAGGTCAGGAGTTGGATTCCACCAGCTGCTCCTTGGAAACCCTACCAGGCAGTTCTACTATGTCTTACAGAGTCACTATGAGTCGGAATTGATTGGATGGGAACAGGTTTGGTTTTTGGTATTGGAATGTGAGAATGCCTATTTTACCACACGTTTTCCAAAGTGTGGTGATAATCCCACAGTAGTAATCATTTTAAAAATAATTAGGTGAAATTAGCATTTCTTTGATTGCTAGTGAGGTTGAAAATTTTTATATGTTTATTTTTCTTTTGTATTTATTTTATAGCTTGCCTGTTCAGGGTTTTTTAAATACATTTTTTTCCTGGTAACAAGTTCATCTATGTATTATTGATTTCTCCGTAATGAAATATATTAGATAATTGTTATATGCATTGCTTATTATTTACCACTTACCTTTTATTCTTGGTTATGATATGTTTTACCTCATCACAGTTCTAAATTTTTATGTAATTTAAATATATTACCTTTTCATTGTGATTTCCCTCTTCTCACCTCTTCTTTATGTTTAGAATGGCTTTACCTCAAGATCAGATAGTCATCTATGTGTGAATGCTATATTATACTGTATTTTATAGTTTCTTTTTTTACTTTGTACTTTTAATCCATTTGGAATTTATTCTGATAAGATGCAAGGACCTTATTTTTTCCCCTCCAAACATTTAAATAATTATTCCAGCGCTATTTATTGATAAGCAGAGATGTCAGTTTAAGGACTAAGGTGCACCTTAACCAAGCCATCGTGTTTTCAGTCATCTTACGCATGCGAAAGCTGGGCAGTTAATACAGAAGACCAAAGAAGAATTGACTCCTTTGAATTATAGTACTGGTGAGAGTATTGAATATACCATGGACTTCAGAAGAATGTGCAAATCTGTCTTGGAGGAAGTATAGCCGGAATGCCCCTTAGAAGCGAAGATGGCGAGACTTCGTCTTACCTACTTTGGACATGTTATCAGGAGGAATCGGTCCCTACCAGGGCATTATGCTTGGTAAAGTGGAGGGTCAGTGAAAAAGAGAGAGACCCTCAATGAGATAGATTGACACAGTGGCTGCAACAGTGGGCTCAAGCATAACAACAATCACGAGGATGGCGCAGAACCAGGCAGTGTTTCATTCTGTTGTATATAGGGTCACTGTGATTTGGAACTGACTCAAGGGCACCTAACAACAACAATTTATTGATAATCCTTTCTATTTCCATTGATTTGAAATGTTTTCTTGGTCATATGCTTTAATATTTACAGATACTATCAATATGTATATACTTTAATTCCAGATTTTGGTATTGTCAGACTTTACATTTTTCTTTCACAAGATTGTAAATGATATTTATTGTTTTTGTACTTCTTGATCCCTAATGAGATTGAACATGTT
Organism: Elephas maximus indicus; assembly: GCF_024166365.1. Lineage (NCBI taxonomy): Eukaryota > Metazoa > Chordata > Mammalia > Proboscidea > Elephantidae > Elephas > Elephas maximus. The sequence goes on from NC_064820.1 coordinate 83,299,428, forward strand.
TTCATGTTTATTGACTTCTTTTCCTTTTGTATTGCCTGTTTAGATTTTTGTCAGTTTTTCTATTAGTGGTTGGTATTTTCATGGATTCATAGGAATTCTTTATGTATTCTGAGTAACAATTTCTTATTATATGCATTATAACTTTCTTTTTTACAGTCTGTTATTTGACTTTTCATTTTATGTTATTAAATTTCATTGTGGTTGAAATTGTCAATCTTTTCTCTTAGGGTTTGTGTGTTTTTTAATCTTAATTAATTTAACAATAGCTTACTGAGCATCTGCTGTGTCCAGGCACTGTTCTGGGCGCTTGGGTTATGTCATAAACAAAATACAAATGATTTCTAGAGTTTACATTGGAAAAGCTCTTACCTAGCCTTAGTTCATAAAAATATTTACCTATTTTTTTTCTTCTAGAAGTGTTTAAGTTTTGCTTTTTCACTTTCAGGTCATAAATTCAGCTGGAATTTATTTTCGTATGTGGTGTGAAATAGGAAATCTTGGGTGTTTTTTTTTTCATATGGTTCTGCCAAGATCTCACCTATTTACTACTTCCCAGGGCATTGGCACGTAGTTTTCTTAAGGGGGAAGAGTTGGCAGTTAAGCTTGGTTTAGTACTTCAGCCTGGTGCTGTGTTTTACTGCACAGAAATACTTAAAGATAGTTTTACTTGTGGTACCCCTGAGGAGAATGTTTGTAGTGTTGTGCTAAAGGTGGCAGTCAGATTGAAGAATTGAGAAACGAATGGGTTTGAGAAAATGGAGATGGAGCGCTTAAGTAGCTCTTTGTCTCCTGCTTGATTATGAGAGGGCAGGAGCAGTTCTTCAATTTCACTTTTTATTGGTGTTATACCTTTTGAAAGAAATAAAATTGGATCTTTATGTTATGTAATTTGTCTTTGTCTTAATCTTCCTAGCCTCCACCAGGCAATGTGAAAATGCCTAATGTACCTAATACACAACCAGCAATAATGAAACCAACAGAGGAAGCTCCAGCTTATACACAGATTGCAAAGGTTAGTTCATGTTAAACCACTGCCGTCGAGTCAATTCTGACTCATAGCGACTGTACAGGATAGAGTAGAACTGCCCCATAGAGCTTCCAAGGAGCACCTGGTAGATTGAAACTGCTGACCTTTTGGTTAGCAGCCATCATACATAACTACTACACCAGCAGGGTTTGCATATTAGCTGTGTAAATTCATTTTGGAAATTAAAATGTCAATAACATTTGCTTTTTGGGCAAAATAATTCTTTAAATTGTTGCATTCCTTATTGTTTAAATTTTAACCTGCTTTTGAGTCTGGGTTAGCTAACTCGTTAACTCTGTAATAATTAGATACTGTTCGTTAGCTTATAACATTTTGTTTATTCTGTCATTTGCGGTTAATGAATACATATATCTTGTGTACAGTTTGTATAGAGAAAATTTTCTTGCCTTTGGTTTCACGCTTTAATGCACAATATCATTACAGTAACGATGATAGAATAGTAGATATTGGGAGAGCATTATAATGGCTAAACAAGAGACAGTAGTAGTAGGTGTGAGAAAGTGGCCAAAGTACAAGAAAAAAGATGACTAGAGTGCCTGGTATCACGTAAGGACAAGTGGAGTTATAAATCAGAATTTTTTACCCACATCCTTCTTTGATCTCATTATCTCGTGTAAGATACCATATTATATTCTTGGGTACCTTATTTTCCATTTAACCCAATTGACAAGAGCCAATTCAAATGTTACCCTTGCCTCTATTCTTCATGTTCAGTTAGGCACAGAAATCTCCTTAATTTTGTTTTCTCAATTAGCTTATGACTTTCACTACTCTTATTGAGAGAAGTTTTTCATGTTCTATTAGACCCAACATTCCCATTGAGGGTTGTCATAATCAAAAGACCAAAGTGGGCCAAATATCCCTGTAATATTTTCTGAAACTTTAATCTTCAATAATTCCTGTATATTAGAAAAGCATTTGAACTAGCATAGTAGAGAGAAGTAGGAGATATTGTATAAATGGTTTAGTATTTCATACTTCTTGATAGACACTTACTGATATTTTTGTTTAGGAACATGCCTTGGCCCAAGCAGAACTTCTTAAGCGCCAGGAAGAACTAGAAAGAAAAGCTGCAGAATTAGATCGTCGAGAACGAGAAATGCAAAACCTCAGCCAACATGGTAGTATGCAAAGAATCTTGAAATAAAATTAACTTTTAAACACTTCAAGTTATGTCTGCACTAGCCCTGGGTCATTTGGTTTACGGATAAAACCGTGCCCTGTTTCCTGTTCTAGCAAGGAGATCTGATACAGCAGATTGGCTACTTGATACTCTAGCTCTCTGATCTTGGCTGATTTGCATAGTCTTTTGATGGATTAGAACAGTGTTATCATCGGCACACAGAAAGTGAAAGCCAATATGGTAATTCGGGTTTATTCTAAGGCCAAGAAGCTTTGATTTTGTACTTGGCCCCTCTTTGGGTCTATTGTAGCTTTCTGAGTACCTGCAAGTGTACCTTCTGTTTGACCAGATCAATTTCACAGTATCTCCTGTTTGCCCCCACAAGTATATAATATTAAATCATGTTAGAAAAATATGTGGTGACTCTAGGAAGCCTAGGGTACTTAGATGATGCCAAAGAAATAAGTAAGTGCTAAACTGATTATTTGCTATGAAATCTATTCAGTTGTGACTCCCAAAGGTCACTTCAAGGGAGTACCTGAGGGAAAGCTAGCATTCTCTGGATAAGAAGGGAAGGAAGGTCTAGGCAAGTCATTATTGGAGGTCTGGGATAGTGGTGGAATGACCACGCTAGGATAACAATAGTGCACAGACCTGTTTGTTCCTTAAAATGTGGAAATCTAGGGCCTCATAGGGACACTTTTATCCTGGGCCATTTTCTTGCTTGCAGTACCAGAGACAGCATCTGTAGAAAGAGACACTGAAGATTTAATGCACATCAATGTTTTTGAAAGACCTTTAAAATCAGTCCTGTTGCCTTAGCATTGACTAACAAATTATTTCTGTGGTAGTGTTTTGGTAAAGATAGTAATGAGGAGTAGGAAATTAAGAGAGTTAGACTCTCAGTATGGTAGTGTATTTAAGTACTTTTCATCTATTAACTCATTTAATCCTCAGTACAGTCCTGCAAAAGGAGGTATAATTGTTATTCCCATTTTACAGATGGACAGATTAAGGCTCCAAGAGGTTAAGTTGCCCAAAGCCACTCACCTTTTGGCCTTGCTGAGTGCCTAGGTGCTTGTGGTTCCAGAGCCTCTGTTCTTTACCACTGTGCTTTGCTGTCTCTCACATAGTTTGAGACTGGTATGAGAAATGTATAAACTAGGGCAGTTAGACTAGTATGATAGGTGTAATAGTGGAGACATGTTGGGGAGAATTAGAAATAAGTCATGCTTTTTTCACTATGCAAAAAATTTTCCTGGCCTGTAACAGCAGTGGGTTTGGGTTTTTGTTTTCATAAAAGGTGTGTAAAATTGAATTTTTAAAAAAGAGTTTTAGAGAAACACCTAAAATTAGAAAATGACCTTTAGGTGCTGTTTTTGCCCTCTGTTTTTATATTTTGTCTTCTTGCTTTAATTTTAATTTTTCATTTCCCTACTGTTTACCAAGCCCTTATTGTCAGTCGAATTTCTTCATATATATGCAGATTTTCTCCTCATATTTAAAATTTTTTTCTTATAGGTTTTTGACAGTGCTGTAATCCCTCAGCTTCTTTCTCATGACTGTTTTATGTTTTCTAACACTTCTATGGTTTTCTTACATCTGTCTTTTGAATATTATTGGTTTTTCTAAATTTTGAGATTTCCAAATTTGATTCTTTGGTATTGATCTAATCTTGTGTTTCTTCATGAAGTTGGCAGCTGAAAACTTGATTCAGAAGCTAGTCATCCCTTACCACATGAGTTTTGAAAAGAGCAGAATTATATTTTAAGATTTAAAATGCTGATGAAGAAATTATATAGGGTTTAAGAACTGAATGGTCTTCACCTGGGAGCCAAACTCTTGGGAATTTTGTACAAGTTGGTTTTTAGGGTAGAGTCACAAGTTCTATCCCTGTAATTTTTTTTTTTTTTTTTTTGGTTTCTTCTGTACATCAGTGGTTCATACTAAATATTATATGACATGATATTAGAAAATTATTTTACTATCTAATGTGTTCTGAAGTGATAGGCTGAGAAAATTTTGAAAAATATAAAGCTTTACTTTCAAAATTATAGGGGTATAACGTACTATATTTTAAGACACTTTGTTTTTATTAAAGAGTAGATAGAGTTGTTCTTTATTATGAAACTAAAAATAGATTAGCATGTATTTGTCCTAATGTAAATAACTTTTTTAAAATTTACAGGCAGGAAAAATAATTGGCCGCCTCTTCCTGGCAATTTTCCTGTGGGACCTTGTTTCTATCAGGATTTTTCTGTAGACATTCCTGTAGAATTCCAGAAGACAGTTAAAATTATGTACTACTTGTGGATGTGTGAGTATAAAATAAATTATATGTTTGTTTACACTCTTATGTTTTGTTGTCAAGATCCACCCTTTTTTTGAACTCCTGTTTTAAGGACAGTATAGTAAATCAGGCTTCTTTTCCAAAATGTGGGGAAATAATCATAGTTTTCAAAGTGAAAGATAATATTAGGTACTTCAGAATTGTACTGCATGTGATAGTATAAGTCCTTAGCCAAGGAAAGCTTAGATATATTTGCTTTGAAAATAATTATGCATGCTATTTTTATGCAGAGAAAGGGCATTTAAAAATTTTGTTAAATGTAGGCATTATGACTTTTTAAAAAGGTGCATAAAATTATAAACTGTAAATATATTTTTTAAATAGCTTCCAGCACAATTTACTTTTTATTTTTAAATGGTTATAAATACTTTTTATTACTGAAAATATCTGGTTGATATATAGGGAGCTTTATTGCATAGAACATTGGAGTATATAGATTTTAGGCTTTGAGGCTTGCATTGCTTTGAATGTAATTGTAGCTCATGAAATATTAAAATAAAAAGTCAAGCTGTAAAAAGTTTTTATGTATGTACACAGAATCACCACTTACTCTCTCTTTCGTTTTTATTCCCAGCGGTAGTCTCAATCCCATTTAATATCATTATGTCAGTAGGGGAGGTAGCTATCATGGCTTCTCACTTGTACAACAGCTGGGTTAATGGATGATTTGTAGGGTATGTTGTTGATGGAGGAAGATTGGTATGTTTTTACTTTATGATTAGGGAGACTTTACTTTTTTCCTAAATAGATGAGATAATTTTCATCATCATCTTTTAGGAGTGTTCCTTAGGTATGTGAAGTTGCTTTGGAATGTGACAAACGATTCTTTATAGATAGTACATTTTAAACTCTTATTTTTGGTTTCTTTTTGAGATTTTGTTCTTGATCTTTTCTGAGTTTCTAGTATCAGTAGTACTATATTTTCTTAATATTTAAGGTTTGGATTTCATCTGTGTCAGTACTAATCAACACATATATTTAATTTAATCAAATGCAATTTGGTATATGTGTATATCTTTTAATGGCCAGAAACTGGCCTAGCATTTTAGGTATAAGTTCTCTGACTTAGGGGAAAAATTTTTTTTTGGTGGGAAGGATGGAGACTGGAGGAAAATTATGTAATGAATTTATTAGTAAATAGAAGTTGAATGGGGAAATAGATTAATTTCAACGATAAATTGTTAACCACTTTTCCAGTGCTGATTGTTTCAAAATGGTCTGTTTTGTGTTAGAAATATGTAACTTTCTGAGGCTTTCCTAATATGTTGTTATGTGCCATTGTGTTGGTTCTGACTCATAGCGACCCTAATATAGTTGGCTATAATTTTCCCCAATCCTGTTCAGTTGGCAGCTCTGTTAACTGTTTTCAAAAAGGGTTTAAGATTCCAGTTTAGTTTCTGATTTGAAGAAGCATTATTTGAAGCCAAGTGAGATGTAATACCAGCTCAGTAATGTACCCAGATTTCATAGAGTATAGGCTGTGTTAAGAAGTTGTTATCAAGAAGGTTTTAAGTGTCACCTTGTTGTTGATTTTGGGGTTGACTAATGCTGTCCTTCTGTAGTAATAATTATGAGAGCTAACATTTATTGAGGAATTATTTTGTGCAAAGTATAGTGCTAATCACTTTACATATATTATATTATTACATCCTAACCACACTATGAAGCAGTTACTGCATTACTTGGTTTTATAGCTAAGGAAGCTAAAGGTTAGAGAATTTCAGTAACTTGTCAAAGATTAGTTTGGAACTGGATACTTTGACTCTTGATTTCTGCCTACAAAGTACCAAAATGAAGAAATAACTTTACATCTTAGACCCAAATATGATGAAGATAAATACTGAAATAATTGATCCTATAAATGAACTGACACAATTAGAAATATCACTGTGAAATGAATCTAAACCTCTTTGAGTGTGGTTTGGAATTTGAAAAAAAAAGGAAAGAAAAACAAGTTAGGTACGTGAAAGTGAAGATGACAGATCTACTGTTACAAAGCTATTTGTGTTAGGTGTCTATATTGTAATGCAGAACTTAGATTAAGAAGAATGTTACAGTAATAGTGGCAGATTTAGGTTCTTTATTACCAGATTTCATTGGTTAGTAAAGCAAATAGGAGTCATTCAACTTGCAAATAATGTATAAACAAAGTGGCCTAAAGATTTCTTTAGTGGTCTGCCTGCACTTAGAATCTACCAGCATCCATTCAGTTGCTCACTTGAATAGATTGAAATTAGCAACACAGAATCATGCATTTCATATTAGATTGTTTTTATGTTTTTAAATCTCTGCATAAGTGGACAGAGTGCTCAGTAAGTAGGTCTAGACATTTTACTGCTCTTCAGGGTGCAAATAAATAACTTACTGATTATGGTTAGTAGTTACTATGAAAACATTTAGAAAACCTTTAAATAGATTACAGAAAATTAAATTGATATTTTTACGTGTACTTGGAAGAATTTTTGTGAGCTTTGAAATACACACATACCCAGATGTTCTGTCTCATAAGTGGATTGGGAGAGGAACCTTTAAAATTTATTTCTTTAAAGATTGAAATTTGAGTTAGAGTTTTCTAAACATTAAACATTTTCTTAGGCAGCTGGATGCCATTTAATGTTGCAGAGTAATAATTTGCTATTTCGTTATCTTTTGAATTCTGTTTTTAAGCCTCTTACAGCACTGTATTTTGGGGCAAATGATTTTGAGTAAAGTTATTAGTGAACTATTTTTCATGAGAAGTAAAAATCCTAATGGGAATAAAGTAGTAAGAGTGTCTTGCATGTCCTAGAATGCAGTGGAATTTTAAAGCTAGAAGAGCTCTTGTATTTTATGGCTGAAAAATTGAGGCATACGTAGGTAAAGTGGTTGGCTCAGTAGTATTAGACTGTAACCCAGATCTCCTCACTCTTCCTCTGGAGTTCCTTCTGCAACTTTCAAGTTTGTGAATATTTTGTGGTTAGATGAGAGCAAATTTAGAGGCATTCTAGAATTTGTGTTTTTATCCTGTTTCACTAATGATTTATAGGATTCATAACGAGATTTTAAAATTAGTTTTTAAAGTATGTTGAGATTTTTTTAAATTTACATTTGTTAGATTTTCTGTTATTTTTAGTTCAAGTCATAGTTGGTATATTCTTAATATATGGATAATTTACATTGACAAGTATTTTCGCTTTTGAAAGACTTTATTTCGTGTAATAAATTCAGCCGACCCATTTTTTAAAAAAACCCTTGAAAAAGTTATTAATTATAGTGAGTAAATGCAACTCTTCAGGATCATAATGTAGTTAGATATTACTCAGAATTTTTGTTTTTGTTCCGTCAGGGAAAGTAATTATTAAGAGCACATGAAGAGGTTGCTAAGATCTATTTGTGTTGGCCAAAACAAAGGTCTGCCACAGCAGCTGAAATGCATCGTGGTGTGCTTTTTTTTTTTAGTAAGTTGAATCCCCTGCCAACATTTTTTAAAATAACTGCTATAAAATAACTATATAACCACTGGAAATTGCTGCTGTTTTAGTCCAAATGTCCTAATTTTATTGCTGAAAAAAAAAAGTTATAATGATATTTCACAGGACACTTGTCCGTTTTTCCTCTTTTCTGTAGTTCCGTCTGGGAGGATTTTGCAGTTCCACTCTGAAAATGTAGCTCTTAGTGTAGGATCTTTCCCCTCCTAAATACTGATTCTTTCCTTGGCGGAGATTACTTTTCTTGTTGGGCTTTGGATTAAGGGACACATCACATGTTTCCTTCTCAGGCAAGAAGCCCTTAAGGTAGTGCTTCTCTGTACAGCTGAGTAATTGTCCAGAAAGAGAGGGCCAAAAAGAACTTTTACTGAACAATGCATGTATTAAGACTCCTTTTCCTGTATATGTTCTGTTTTCAAAGCATACATGTCAGAAATATCAGTGTTTTGAAAAATACTGAATAGAAACATTGAGTAGAATATATTTGTTATTAGTAAATTTTTTTTATAGTTTTTATTGAATGAACTCAAATTGAATGTAAACATTTCATTTCTATTTTGTTTTTGATTCCACAGTCCACGCTGTAACACTGTTTCTAAATATCTTCGGATGCTTGGCTTGGTTTTGTGTTGATCCTACAAGAGGGGTTGATTTTGGATTGAGTATCCTATGGTTCTCGCTTTTTACTCCTTGTTCATTCGTCTGTTGGTACAGACCACTTTATGGAGCTTTCAGGTAAAATGTGTGTGCTTTTAAAATATGCTCTTTAAAACCTGTGAAGTAAATAATTCGTAGTAGTACCTTAGAGGGAAAAGTGACAGATTTTTAATTTTTAAATTTTTTATTGTTTTATAACACGTCTTCACGTCTTTAGAAAAGTAAATATAACATGCCTGAGTACTCATAAAATTCAATTCTTCTCCCACTTGAAAAAAAGATCAAACGTGTAAATTAATTAAGGAAAAATGAAAGCAGTCTTAGACCTTCATATTTGTAAAATACTCTTTTCCATATGATACACTTGACTCTAAGGAAAATTTTGCTTTTCATCCTCTCACCCTCTGACACCCCCTCCCCAATCATAAGTGGTGATTCCCAGTAAAACAAAACAAAACAAAACAAAACAAAAAAGGTGATTACAGCCTTAATTTTTGAAGAGCCTAGTTAAAGTAAACATCCAAAAAAAAAAAAAAAAAAACCAAAATCATTGCCACTGAGTTGATTCCGACAAATGGAGACCCTATAGGAGAAAGTAGAACTGCCTCATAGGATTTCCAAGGAGTGGCTGGTGGATACGAACTGCCGACCTTGTGGTTAGCAGCCGAGCTCTTAACCACTACACTACCAGGGCTCCAGAGTAAATATACATATGATAATTAAAATGAGTCAGTTTCATCTAGCACTTTTAAACTATGCTCTGTGTAGATTCATTTTTGTTTTTTCAAAATACAGCAACATTTTAAAAACTATTTAAGCTATAAGATTAAATGTAATGTTTATCTAGTTTATTTTAACGTATAGTTAGGTTAGTTTCCTAATTGCGTGTTTTGTGGGATAGAAACAGGTGTGAGGGAAAAGGAGGGTTCAACAGCTTAATAAGTTTGGGAAAAGCTGAATAGTACAGTTAATTAAGTTTTTTTTTTTTTTGAGAATTTTTTAGGCTTTTTAAGAGGTTAGTGTGCTTTGTGACTTGACTATGAAACCATTCTTTCCTTGTGGAGTACCTTGTTGGACCCTTGCCTGAAGAAATAAATGTTGAGAAATGCTGATTTAGATGATAGTCCTGTATGATTCCTGTATTCAGTACTATATGAATTAATTTCTGTTTAACTGTACTCATTTATGAAAAATAAACCTTTTTTCTTTCCAGCTGTCATGAGCGAGGGGAAGCATTACTAGAATACAGGCATGTGTTGCACAAATGATACATTGGGGAAATTAGAGGACCACGCTCAATTGTGTAATTTTTTCCATTTCAACCTAGCATCTCTTTAATTAACTGGAACATGTATCTCCCTCACTGCCCCGCCCCCCACAGAAAAGTCATTAGAAACCCAAATGTGTAAGCAGATTGGGAGGGGGGGCAAAGAGTAGGGTTGGGGAGTTTGGACAGAAAAGTAAGTTGGTTAGAAATGAAATGAAGGAGAAAAAATAGATGCAAGGAGGGAAAAAGAAGAAAGAACCTTTTAATATATTGAAATATGGGAGGTTGTTTGTCAAGGAATGGGGAAAGATGCCCCTATAGATGTGAGAGAAGAATGAAGAGGACCTACTTACTCCGTGCATAATCTTACAGGCATAGTTACTGCTGTTCTTTTCCTTGTTATCAAGGCTTTTTTTTTTTTATGGCGGGGGAGGGGGGTTTGATCTCTGCTTTAGTTACTCCATCATGTTTCCAGTGTTATCTGTAATGATGCTGATGGATAGCAGTGGGGATATCTTCATAAGACTTTACTTTAAAAGTGATCTGACTTGAGAAATAGTATAAACTGAGCAGAATACATACTTTTGTGGTTACGAGGCGGGGAGGGAGAGAGGGTGGGAGAGGGTTATTTACTGATTAGTTAGTAGATAAGAACTACTTTAGGTGAAGAGAAGGACAATACTTAATACACAGAAGGTCAGCCCAACTGGACTGGACCAAAAGCAAAGAAGATATATAATAATAATTCTATTATGAAAACATTCTGCATCCCACTTTGAAATGTGGTGTCTGGGTCCTAAATGCTAACAAGTGGCCATCTAAGATGCATCAATTGGTCTCAACCCACCTGGATCAAGGGAGAATGAAGAACACCAAGGTCACACGATAACTATGAACCCAAGAGACAGAAAGGGCCACATGAACCAGAGACTTACATCATCCTGAGACCAGAAGAACTGGATGGTGCCCGGCCACAACCAATGACTGCCCTGACAGGGAGCACAACAGAGAACCCCTGAGGGAGCAGGAGGTCAGTGGGATGCAGACCCCAAATTCTCACAAAAAGACCATACTTAATGGTCTGACTGAGACTAGAAGAATCCCGGCAGTCATGGTCCCCAAACCTTCTGTTGGCCCAGGACAGGAACCATTCCCGAAGACAACTCATCAGACATGAAAGGGACTGGACAGTGGGTAGGAGAGAGATGCTGATGAAGAGTGAGCTACTTGTATCAGGTGGACACTTGAGACTGTGTTGGCATCTCCTGTCTGGAGGGGAGATGGGAGGGTAGAGAGGGTTAGAAACTGGCAAAATTGTCACGAAAGGAGAGACTGGAAGGGCTGACTCATTAGGGGGAGAGTATGGAGTAAGGTGTATATAAGCTTATATGTCACAGACTGACTTGATTTGTAAACGTTCACTTAAAGCTCAATAAAAATTATTTAAAAAAGTGATCTGAGACTAGAGACTTTGTAATTTAACAATCTATGATTTATGTAAAGGAGCCCTGGTGGCACAGTGGTTAAGCACTCAGGTGCTGACCAGAAGGTCAGCGGTTCAAACTTTCCAGCCACTCTGAGGGAGAAGGATTTGGGAGTTGGCTTCAGTAAAGATATATCCTTGAAAACTCTATAGGGCAGCTCTCCTCTGTCTCATAGGGTTGCTGTGAGTCAGAATCGATTCGACAGTGACAGGTTTGGTTCAATTTGGTTTTGGTATGACTTATGTAGTGAAAATAAACTACTAACAGCCAGCTCTGTGTCTTTTATTGCTGGAAGTCAATTGGTTCCTTCCCCCCCGCCCCCCCATCTTTGCATGGTGAAATAAAAATGCTTTGTGACTACATGGAGGCTTAAGGTCTAGACGTCCTTTCATCTTCAGCTCCCCTGGTGGAGCTTTCTCTGTAGGGACTATATCCACTGCTTTTCTCCCTGGAGATGAATAATTAAACGTTCTGGCCTGATGGTACCCAGCCTGAACCTTCAATGGGATGATGAAAGGCTGATGGTTTCAAAGAATTATTTCTAAACTACATAAGGGGTTCTGAAGGTTTGAAGACTTAGACCTTTGCTTGGTTTGATAGTACGTTAGTGGTTTGGCCACATGTAAGTAGGAGCCATCCAGTTCCATAGACGAAAATTGGAAGTACTTTTCTTATTGGATACACTTCTAGAGGTCAGAAATTTGAAATCCGTTTTACTGGGCTGAAGTTAAGGTGCCTGGAGGGCTGGTTCCATTCTGGAGGCTTTGTGGAATAGGTGGAAGCGTTTTCAGTTTCTAGGTTAAATCTTTAGCTGCGTTTCAGCACTTCAGCCTGTATCACAAATACATTAATTATCTGGGTTTCACTGCTCAGAGCAGAACTGAGAGGAATAATATTTTATGGGAAAAGTTGAATTAAAGTATTTTAAATCATTAATATACCTTACCAGTATGTAACTTTGGCATTTTCTTCACCCAGGGTACCAGGTGTTTCTGGGTCTGCTAAACCTCCTTTTGTAAAGTATCTGGTAGTGTATATTAAACATTTATTGATGACAGAGTTCTTCCTTAGTAATATGAAAATCTAAAACCAGATAAATTAGGTATGATTAGGGAGCCCTGGTTGCGCAGTGGTTGAAGTGCTGTACTGCGAACTGAAAAGTTGGCAGTTCAAAACCACCAGCTGCTTTGTGGGAGAAAGATGTGGCAGTCTGCTTTCATAAAGATTTACACCCTTGGAAACCCAATGGGGGTGATTCTACTCTGTACCATAAGGTCACTGTGAATCGGAATCAACTCTACAGCAATGCGTTTGATTTTGGTTGTATTTATATTACTTGTAGAGTCTTCAGTAGACTTTGCTTATTCACTTGTTTAAGATCAGTTTTGACAGGAATTACTACCTTCGAGAAAGTGCAGAAGTCAGAGAATATGCAAGTGTTTCATATTCTGGTCCAAGACAGAAGATTAAGATATGGAACAAGCACCTGAGCATATTACATAAATCAGTAGAATATGGGCAACTAAAACCTTTTGGGTCAGGTTTGCATATTTCTTAAAAGAAGTTGTTATTGAAAGCATTTAGCTTTTATTAGTCAAGAGATTCTAGAGTTAAGCTAATGTGCTTTTAAAAAGTTACTAATTTATTATTCTGTGGCTAAGGATATATTTGCCTCTCCTTCTATAACGTTGTTTAAACCTATAAATTTAATTTCTCCAGGTTTTCTTAGTAGTAAAGAGATGATAGTAAGCAATAAGAAAAACATGGCAGTAATTGATTTTAGTATAAACTAGTTATTGCAAGCATACGAGTTGGAGGGGACGTGTTGTTGTTGTTGTTGTTGTTAAGTGCCATTGAGTTGGTTCTGACTCATAACGACCCTACGCACAACGGAACGAAACACTGCCCGGTCCTGAGCCATCCTTGTAGTCGTTGTTAATACTTGAGCTCATTGTTGCAGCCACTGTGTCAGCCCACCTCGTTGAGAGTCTTCCTCTTTTCCACTGACCCTGTACTTTGCCAGGCATGATGTCCTTCTCCAGGGACTGATCCCTCCTGACAACATGTCCAAAGTATGTAAGATGCAGTCTTGCCATCCTTGCTTCTAAGGAGCATTCTGGTCGCACTTCTTCCAAGACAGATCTGTTCGTTCTTTTGGCAGTCCATGGTATACTCAGTATTCTTCACCAACACCATAATTCAAAGGAGTCAATTCTTCTTCGGTCTTCCTTATTCATTGTCCACGTGTCTGTCAGTTTGTCATACTGTGGGGGGTTGCATGTTGCTGTGATGCTGGAAGCTATGCCACCGGTATTCAGATACCAGCAGGGTCACCCATGGTGGACGGATTTCATCTGAGCTTCCAGACTAAGACAGACTAGAAAGAAGGACCCGGCAGCCTACTTCTGAAAAGCATTAGCCAGTGAAAACCTTATGAATAGCAGCGGAGGGGACATTAGATTCAAGAAAGTGATCAGATTTTTTGTTTTTTTTTAGCTGCCTAGTAAAAAAGATTTTTTTTCTTGTGGGTGTGTAAGTAGGAATTCCAAGTTTCTAGAGTAGCTGTTGGAATCCCTGGGTGGTGCACGATTAACATGCTCAGCTGCTAACTGAGAGATTGGAGGTTTGGGTTCACCCAGAGGTGTCTTGGCAGAAAGGCCTGGCAGTCTACTTTCAAAAAAAATCAACCATTAAAAACCCTATAGAGCACAGTTCTATTCTGACATACATACATGGGGTCGCCATGAGTTAGAATTGACTTGGGCCACTGGTTTACTGGTAAAGTAGCTGTTGGCTTTGTGGTGGAATGATAAAAGTAACTAGAAGGCATACCAGAAAGTCTTTATTTCTGGAATCATCAGTACCTTGTTTGCTGTCCCTTAGTTGGTTGGGAATTAAATTGTTAATTGCCATATTAGTTTTATCTCCCCTTTTGCCCTCCTTCTGACTTACAGCCTAAAAGTAAATAAATTCAGTAATCTCAAGAAAACCTGTTTTAATGGTTAACTGTTAATCTTGTGATCAAGAATTTCTTGTAGTTTGCTTAATGATATGATGGCTGAGTAAACATTTTCTATATGGACTCCAACCTGAGAAGACAATGTAATTATTTTAACTGAATTATAAAGTGCCATTATGTTGGGTTCAAATATTTGATAATAAGTAAACTCAAACCTGTTCAACATTCTCAACCTACATTTAAGTGATAACACTGATAATCACATATGCTAAATCATGTTGTTAATGACCTAATGATTTTTATATGTGATAAAGGTAGAATCTACTTAGAAATAGTAGTTTTTTAATTATATGGTTGAGAAGTTGGTTTCTTACTGTCATCTGAGTTTCTGTTTTACTGTTTGCAAGTTCATTATTAAGTTTACTTGATTCTTTTAGGGAGATACTAAGTTAAATGACTATGATTGCAAAGGAGTATCCTTGGTTAATACAGTTGTAATATAGTTAAAACATAAAGTACCTTAAGGTTAAATTAATCACTCGTTGAGCACTGACAGTATGCTGTAGATACAAACAAGACAGTACTTACCCTTAGAAATGTATAATATAAATGATTTAAAAGTAGGCATTTCTGAAACTTTGGGTAGCATAACTCATATATAAAAATTGGGTGATATTCAAAGACTCTAAGATATGCTTGAATTACAAAGGAATTTAATATTGGTATTGCACCTTGTTTTCTCTGTTTATCATGATATTGCTTACTGGTCCAGTTGTGAGGATTTTTGTTTTCTTTATGTTGAGGTGTAATCCATTCTGAAGGCTGTGATCTTTGATCTTCTTCAGTTAGTGCTTCAAGTCCTCTTCACTTTCAGCAAGCAAAGTTGCGTCATCTGCATATTGCAGGTTGTTAATTAGTCTTCCTCTAATCTTGATGCTGCGTTCTTCATACAGTCCAGCTTCTCAGATTATTTGCTCAGTATACAGATTGAATAAGTATGGTGAAAGGATACAACCCTGACACACACCTTTCGCGATTTTAAACCCTGCAGTATCCTCTTGTTCTGTTCGAACAACTGCCTCAGTCTGTGTACAGGTTCCATGCGAGCACAATTAAGTGTTCTGAAATTTCCATTCTTTGCAGTGTTACCCATAATTTGTTATGATCCACCCAGTCAAATGCCTTTGCATAGTCAATAAAACATAGGTAAATATCTTTCAGGTGTTCTCTGCTTTCAGCCAAGATCCATCTGACATTAGCAGTGATATCCCTCGTTCAACGTCCTGTTCTGAATCTGGCTTGAATTTCTGACAGCACCCTGTCGATGTACTGCAGCAGCCACCTTTGAGTGATCTTCAGCAAAGTTTTGCTTGCATGTGATATTAATGATATTGCTTCATAATTGCCACATTGTGTTGGATCACCTTTCTTTGGAATAGGCATAAATATGGATCTCTTTCAGTTGGTTGGCCAGGTAGCTGTCTTCCAAATTTCTTGGCATAGACAAGTGAGCACTTCCTGTGCTGCATCTGTTTGTTAATACATCTCAACTGGCATTTCGTCAGTTCCTGGAACCTTGTTTTTTGCCAGTGCCTTCAGTGCAGCTTGGACTTCTTCCTTCATTACCATCAGTTCTTGATCATATGCTACGTGCTGAAATCATTGGATGTTGACCAGTTCTTTTTGGTACAGTGACTCTGTATATTCCTTCTATCTTCTTCTGATGCTTCCTGCATCCTTCAGTATTTTACCAGTAGAATCCTTCAGTATTGCAGCTTGAGGCTTGGAATTTTTCTTCAGTTCTTTCAGCTTGAGAAATGCCGAGTTTTCTAACTCTAGGTCTTAGTTCATATTTCATTGTAATACTTCACTTGGTCTTCTTGAGCTGCCATTTGAAATCTTCTGTTCAGGTCTTTTACTTTTATCTCATCATTTCTTCCATTTGTTTTAGCTACTCTATGTTCAAGAGCAAGTTTCAGAGACTCTTCTGACATTTCTTTTGTTTTTTCTTTCCTGGCTTTTAAATTACCTTTTGCTTTTTGGTGTCTTTGATGTGATCCCACAACTTGTCTGGTCTTTGGTCATTAGTGTTCAATGCTTCACATCTATTCTTGAGATGCTGTCTAAATTCAGGTGGGATATGCTCTAGGTTGTACTTTGACTCTGGTAGACATGTACCAATAAACCATAGAAGTTTATTGACAAACGGAGAAAAGATTCAAGTTATCAAGGATTTCATTTCACCTGGATCCATAATCAATGCCCATGGAAAAGGCAGTCAAAAAATCAAGGACAGATTGCATTGGGTAAATCTGCTGCAAAAGATCTCTTTAAAGTAGTAAAAAGCAAAGATACCACCTTGAGGACTAAGGTATTTTCAGTTGCCTTATGTATATGCGAAAGTTGGGCAATGAATAAGGAAGACTGAAAAAAATTGACGCATTTGAATTATGGTGTTGGCAAAGAATATTGAATATACCATGGACTGCCGGAAGAATGAACAAATCTATCTTGGAAGAAGTACAGCCAGAATGTTCCTTAGAAGGGAGGATGGTGAGACTTTGTCTCACATACTCTGGACGTGCTATCAGGAGGGACCAGTCCCTGGAGAAGGATGTCATGCTTGTTAAAGTAAAGGGTGATTGTAAAAGAGGAAGACTCTCAACGAGATAGATTGACACAGTAGCTGCAACAATGCGCTCAAACATAGCAATCAACGTGAGCATGGCACAGAACTGGGCTGTGTTTTGCTCTGTTATATATAGTATCTCTGAGTCAGAAAATGCAATGACACCTAAAAACAGCAACATTAAACTTTGTGATCGATCCATAAATATAAGGTTGGTTATTTTTAAGTTAACTTTCTTGGGTTACCTTTTTGAGGATTTAAGGTTTTTATAAATATTTTTCTCTGGAACCAGGAAAAAGGGAAACCCGATTTTACCGACACCATCAAAATATCAGAATACTCATGAAAAATACAGTTTTTCAAACTCTGTAAAATACTGTTTTATGAATATGGCTTCTCAACATTCAACCAGGCAGCTCCTTTTACTGGTATTTTTCAAGGACTTTGTCTTCTATAAGGTAATCATATTGGATAAATCTGAAGGAGAATAATACAGAGAACCTTCAAGTGTACGTGCTTTTAAAAGTTAGAATTATTAGCTATCTGAATGGATTGACCATTAAACATGCAGTTGCGATTTTTGGATTTTAAAAATACTGCAACTTACTTAATTTTATGGTTCTACAAATCACTGAGCGTTAGGTAAATACTTTAATATATTAGGTAATTATTAATATAGCACCACCATTATTGCAAGAGCATAACTATTAGAAACAGACTTAGAAAGAGAATCATGGTATCCTGCCTTGAAAGCTGTGTGGCCTTGGGCAGATGTGGTAAATCTTGGAGCCATAGTTTAAGTATAAATTAGGGATATTTGCAGAGCTGATAAGAGGTATAGGTGCTTAACAAATGGTGATTAGAATTAATTTTGAACTTGAACTTCTTTGTCTTTGTTAGGCTGTATCACCTTTCTTTTAAAATTGTGCTTTAGGTGAAAGTTTACAGCTTAATTTCTCATACAAAAATTTATAGACACATTGTTATGTGACCCTAGGTGCAATCTCACAATGTGACAGCACACTCCCCCTTAATACCCTGGGTTACCCGTATCCATTCAACCAGTTCCTGTCTCTTTCGGCCTTCCCATCCGGTCTCTGGACAGGAGCCGCCCATTTAGTCTCGTGTATCTATCTGAACTAAGAAGCACACTCCTTGTGAGTATTATTTTTATTGTGCTTTAGGTGAAAGTCTACAGCTGTAGTCAATTCCTCATACGTTCATTTATACGTACATTGTTTTGTGACCCTAGTTGCAATCCCTACAATTTGAGAGCACACTGCTCGTTTCTACCCTGGGTTTCCCGTGTCCATTCAGTTAGGTCCTATCCCTTTCTGCTTTCTCGTCTTGCCTCCAGACAGGAGCTGCCCATTTAGTCTCATGTATCTACTTGTACTACGAAGCACACTCGTCATGAGCATTATTTCATGTTTTATAGTCCGTTTACTCTTTGCCTGAAGAGTTGACTTTGGGAATGGTCTCAGTTCTGGGTTAGGAGAGAGTCTGGGGGCCATGTCTTCTGGAGTTCCTCTAGCCTTAGACCATTAAATCTGGTCTTGTTACTAGAATTTGAGTTCTGCATCCCAGTTTTCTGCTGCTCTGTCAGGGACTGTCTGCTGTGTTCCCTGTCAGACATTAAAGAGATTTCCCAAGATGTAAAATAATGCTACTTTCTCACTTTTTATTTTGAAAATATAATTATCGTTCATAAAAATGTTATTTTTGTTAACTTGTAATAAATACTTTAGATACTTCTGTTTTAATATCTATTTGGCTAAACCAATAGTTATAACCCACATAAAGATAGTTCTTTTGAATCCTCAAGTTTTAAGAGTATAAAGAAGTCCTAGGTCCAAAAGTTTTGAGAACTGCTGCTCTAATCCTTGTTGCCTTAGGGAAGATTGCAGAAAACTTTACTCAGTTTTCAGAGGCTCTGTTTACCTTTAGCTTCAGAATTTGCGATACCACTTGAGGGAAAAGTTGGCTGCATGTTAGGGCCAGTTTTAGGGTTCTGACTTCTCATCAGTATTGTTATATTAATATCTCTAGCCCTGTGAGACTGCCAAAGTTCTGTTGGTTTCTTTGTCCCCCAGCAGCAGCCCTCTATACAGGCAAGGCCTGGATTTTCAGCTGCTTGTGCTGCAGCCAGTGAAGAAGTGGCTATGCAGTAGTATCAACTTACATCTTCTATAGTTCTCTAGAATCATGATCCCACTATTGCTGATTGCTTCATCAGCTGTTCAGTGGATTTAAACAGATTTTTTTTTTTCTCCATATTTATCCTGGTTTTCTTATTGTTCTTGGTGGTAATTTGGCTTGCCACAATTATTCTGTCGTATTCAGAAACCTAAAAATTAAATTAATTGATCATTATCTCAAACCCAATAAATGGTGTTTAATGCGTTGGTTTTTATCATTCGCACACGATGGAAACAGTGCCATTGGTCTTTTTAGCTTTCAAGACAATTTCCAAAGCAGTACTTTAATCTATTTTTAAAGTGTGACATACTTGATATATATAAAATAATATCTGAAACATAAATTATGAGGCATAATAATGAAACATATGTGAGCTGTACACCCACTGCTCAGTTTAAGAAATAGAACATTATTAATACTGTTGAAGCTCTGGTTTGATCCCATTTCCCTGCTCCACAGTTAACCATTAGGGTGAAGTTAGATTTTTATTTTATTTTTGCTCATTCCATTATTATAATTCTAGTTTTATCATCTCTGTATGTGTCCCCTAGTTTTTTTTTTTGGTGTGTGTGTGTCTATTTATGGACTTTCCCCATTGACTTGTCTTGGCATCTTTGTTGAAAATCCATTGACCGTAAACATTAGGATTTATTTTTGGACTCTGTTCTGTTCTGTTGAACTATATGCCTATCCTTATACCAATACCCATTCTTGATTAATGTTCTTTGCACATGTGGGGTCGCCATGAATCAGAATTGACTTGACAGCAACTAACAACAACAGCATAGTAAGTCAGTCCTTCAATTTTGTTCTTCATTTTCAAAATTGTTTTGGCTATTCAGAGTCCATGGCATTTCATTTAAATTTTAATAGAACTAGCTTGTTAGGTGCCGTTGAGTCACTTCTGACTCACAGTGACCCTACATACAACAAAACAAAACACTGCCCAGTCCTGCAATGCTCACAAGCATTACCTTGCCATGCTTGAGTCCATTGTTGCAGCCACTGTGTCAGTCCATCTCATTTTGCTGATCTACTTTGCCCAGCATGGTGTCCTTCTTCAGGGACTGGTCCCTCCTGATAACATATCCACAGTACGTGAGATGAAGTCTCATCATCCTTGCTTCTAAGGAGCATTCTGGTTGTACTGCTAAGACAAGTTTGTTCTTCTGGCAGTCCATGGTATGTTCAGTATTCTTCACCAACACCATAATTCAAGGGAGTCAGCTTTTCTTTGGTCTTCCTTATGCATTGTCCAGCTCTCATGTGGATGTAAGGCGAATGAAAATACCATGGCTTGGGTCAGGTGTACCTTAGTTCTCAGAGTGACAACTTTGCTTTTTACCACTTTAAAGAGGTCTTTTGCAGTAGATTTGCCCAGTGCAATGTATCATTTGATTTCATGACTGCTGCTTCCATGGGCATTGATTGTGGATCTAAGTAAAATGAAATCCTTGACAACTTGAATCTTTTCTCCACTTGTCATGATGTTGCTTATACTAAGTCCAGTTGTGAGGGTTTTTGTTTTCTTTAAGTCGAGGTGTAATCCATACTGAAGGCTGTAGACTTTGATCTTCATCAGTAAGTGCTTCAAGTCCTCTTCACTTTCAGCAAGCAAGGTTGTATCATCTGCATATTGCAGGTTGTTAATGAGTCTTCTCCAATCCTGATGCTGGGTTTTTCATGTAGTCCAGCTTCTCAGATTATTTGCTCAGTATACAGATTGAGTAAGTATGGTGAAAGGATACAACCATGATCCATACTTTTCCTGACTTTAAACCACATGGTATCCTCCTGTTCTTTCTGAACGACTGCCTCTTGGTATATGTACAGGGTCCTCATGAGACAATTTAGTGTTCTGGAATTCCAGTCTTCACAATGTTATCCTTAATTTGTTATGATCCACGCAATTGAATGCCTTTGCATAGTCCGTAAAACATAGTCGGTAAATATCTCCCTGGTATTTCTGCTTTCAGCCAAGGTCCATTGGCTCTTAATCATACGCTACGTCCTGAAATGACTGAATGTCGACCAATTCTTTTTGGTACAGTGACTCTGTTTATTCCTTCCTTTTGTTTTTGGTACTTCCTGCATTGTTCAATGTTTTCCCTGTAGAATCCTTTAGTTTTGCAACTCGAGGCTTGAACTTTCCTCCAGTTCTTTTAGCTCGCGAAATACTAAATGTGTGGTTTTCTAACTTCAAGTCTTTGCATGTGTCATTATAATATTTTACTTTGTCTCCTAGAGCTGCTCTTTGAAATCTTCTGTTCAGCTCTTCTACTTCACCATTGCTTCCTTTCTCTTTAGCTACTCTAATTTCAACAGCAAGTTTCAGAGTCTCTTCAGACATCCATTTTGGTCTTTTCTTTCTTTCCTGTCTTTTTAATGATCTTTTATTTTTTTAATGTATGGTGCTCTTGATGTCATTCCACAGCTTGCCTATTCTTTGGTCATTAGTGTTCAGTACGTCAAATCTGTTCTTGTTCAAGTATGATATACTCAAGTTTGTATTTTAACTCTCCTGACTTGATGTAATTTTCTTTAGTTTCTATTTAAACTTGCACAGGAGCCTTTAATGGTCTGTTCCACAGTCAGCCCCTGGCCTTCTTTTGACTGATGATACTGAGTTTCTCCATGGTCTGTCTCCAGAGACACGGTCGATTTGATTCCTGTGTATTCCATCTGGCTAGGTCCACATGTATAGTTGTGATTTATGTTGTTGAAAAAGGTATTTGCAACGAAGAAGTCCTTGTTCTTGCAAAATTCTATCATGCGATCTCCGGCATCGTTTCTGTCACCAAGGCTGCTTTTCCAACTATCAGTCCTCTTCTTTGTTTCCAACTTTTGCATTCCAATCACCAGTTATTATCAATGCATCTTGATTGCATGTTTGATGAATTTCAGACTGTAGAAGTTGGTAAAAATCTTTAATTTCCTCATCTTCGGCCTTAGTAGTTGGTGCGTAAATTTGGATAATAGTTGTATTAAATGGTCTTCCTTATAGGAGTATGGCTGTTATCCTATCACTGACAGTGTTGTACTTCAGCATAGATCCTGAAATCTTCTTTTTGACAATGAATGGGATGCCATTCCTTTTCAATTTGTCATTGCTGGCATAGTAGACCATATGATTATCTGATTCAAAATGGCCAATATCAGTGTATTTCAGCTCACTAATGCTTAGTAATTCGATCTTTATGCAGTCCATTTGATTTTTGATGCCATCCAGTTTTCATAGATTCATAGTTTGTACATTCTGTATTGTACTTATTAATGGATGTTCGTAGCTGTTTCTTCTCATTTTGAGTCATGCCACCTTAGCAAATGATGGTCCTGAAAGTTTGACTCTATCTACATCATTAAGGTTGACTCTACCTTGAGGAGGCAGCTCTTCCCTGGTTGTATTTTGAATGTCTTTCCAACCTGAGGGGCTCATCTTCTGGCACTGTATCAAACAGTGCTCTGCTGCTATTCATAAGGTTTTCACTGGCCAGTTTTTTCAGAAGTAGACTGCCTGGTCCTTCTTCCTAGTCTGTGTTATTCTGGAGGCTCCACTGAATCTTGTTCACCGTGGGCGACCCTGCTGGTATTTGAAATACCAGTGGCATAGCTTCCAGCGTCATAGCAACACTCAAGCCACCACAGAACAACAAACTGCTGATAGACACTTGGGGAGAACTAGTGAATCCACTTCTATAAAAAAAAGTCTACTGGGATTTTGATATAATTGGATTAAATTTGTGGGTCAATTTGGGTAGAATTGATGTCTTAATATTAAGTTTTGTAATTTATAAGTATGGAATGTCTCCATTTATGTAGATATTGTTTAATTTCGCTAAGCAGTACTTTATGTTTTTAATGTTATTTTAAAGAGAATTATTTTCTTAATTTCGCTTTTGGAACCTTTGTTGCTAGTAGTTGGAAATATAGTTTACCTTCGTTATTGATCTTGTATCCTTCCACGTTGCTAAACTCCTTTGCTCTAGTAGTGTATGTGTTTGTGTGCATGTGCGTAGATTCCTTAGGGTTTTCTATATATACGATAATGTCTTCTGGAAATAAAAAGAGTTTTTCTTTTTCATTTCCAAAGTAGATATCTTTAATTAATCTACGTTTGTTTCTTACTTCTATCTATCTATTTATCCTTCCTCTCTTCCTCCCGCCTGCCCACCAATCCTCCCACTTTCCCTCCTCCCTCCCCTTCTTACCCACTCACCCACCTTTACTGCACTGGCTACAATCTCCAGTACTGTGGTGAATAGATATAGAAAGAGCAGAGATTCATGACTTGTTTCAGGTATTAGGGGAAAAGCATTAACTATTAAGTATGATGTTAGCTGTAGATTTTTTTGTAGATGCCTTTTATCAGTTTGAGGAGCCTTCTTCCATTTGCAGTTCTTTTTTAAAAAAAAAAAAATTTATATTTGCAATTCTTGAGAGATCTCTTTTTTCAAATCTCCTTTTTATATCTTTTAGTAGATTTCTGAGAGAAGAGTACTAAGGAGATTCTTCCTTTTTTAGGTCTTAATACTTGAGGAAATACTTATTTCTTACTCCACATTGAGTTTATAGTTTGGTTGAATATAAGGTAGAAATCACATCCTTCAGAATTTGGAAAACTGTCCCTTGGCTTTTAGCATGCAGTATTTCTATTGAGAAATCTGGTGCTATTCTGATTGTTCAACTTGGGTATTTTGTTTGTTTGTTTTCCTTTTCTAGGAACTATTTAAAATTTTCTCTCTACCCTTGGTATTCTGACAGTTCACAAAAATGTGTCTTGGTTGGTAAAGTTATATTCTTTCATGATTACGCTGGGCACTCTGTGGACCTTTAGTCTGGAGCCTTAGCTTCTGAATATCGAAAAATTTATTGTATTATTTCTTTAATCATCCCCTTTTCTCTGTTTTTTTTTTTTTTTGTGTTTTTGTTAAAAAGGCTTCTCGTTTGTCAGATATTGAAACTTGGGTAAACCTATTGTTCTTATCTTTTCTCTTGTATTTTCCACTTTCCCCTCCCCTGCTTTCTAAGACATTTCTGGAAATTTATTTTACAATAATCAGGATGACATCAGTCTTTTTAGTGGCAACACTGACAAGAAACAATGGGGCAATGCCTTCATTGTGGAGAAAATATGATTTTTAACGTAGAATTCTATGCCTAGTTAAACTATCAAATTTAATGTAAACTCAGAGATACTGTAGACAGGATTATAAAAACTATACCTATGCATATGTCCTTATTCAGGAATCTACCAGAGTAGAAGATGATTTCTGCGAAAATGAGGGAGTAAACCAAAAAAGAGGAAAACATGGGTTCCAGAAAACAGGAGTTCTAATACAAGAGAGAGCTCTAGTTTATTCCCAGGATAATGTTGAAGGGAGGTCTCAAGATGACAAGTAGATGGCCAGTCCAGAGCTCTATCAGTTCAGATATGAGCAGGTTAGAGACTTTAAGAGAAACAGCTGCAGGAAAATAAAATTGTTAGACTTCTTAATGGATTTAAATGTGTTAAGAGAGATTTATACACATGAAGGAGAAATTAGAGGTCAATTACTGGTTAAGAACATAGAAAAAAAAAACAAAAGACAATGGAAAATTAAAAAAAGATTGTGCAGGATGGGAAAACTAATCATACTTTACCTCATGGTTCAACTGTGAATAGTATTTATATAGTCAAAATAAGTGAGCAGTAAACCCATTGCCGTGGTGTGAATTCCCACTCATATCGACACTATAGGATAGAGTAGAACTGCCCTGCGGGGTTTCCAAGGCAGTAATCTTTATAGAAGCAGGCTGCCACATATTTCTCCTGCAGAGTGGCTGGTAGGTTCGAACCTCCGACTTTACAGTTAGCAGCCAAGCGCTTAACCACTGTGCCACTAGGGGTCCTTAAAGTGAGCAGTACTAACCAAATTTACATTAATCCAGCCAAAATTATGACTGTATTGGGAAGAAGAGGGAAACAGGAAGCGCGCATATGCATGGTAGTTACGGAAATGTGGAGGAATGTATAGGTAAGTTGTGTCCTTATTTTCTAGAATATAAATCAACAGTTAATATTTAAATGAAAAAAATCAAGAACCTTGAAAACATCACACTGAACGAAATAAGTCAGTCACAAAAGGACAAATATTGTATGATCTCACTTATATGAAATAAGCAAATATATAGGAACCAAAGATCTATCAGTAGTGGAGAGAGAAGGGGCGAGGTTTTGCTTAGGGGGCATTGTGGCTATGTTAATGGTGGTTGAATGATTTGGAAAAGATAGCGAGAATGGATGCACAACTTGAATGTACTCAATGTCGCTGAATTATACATGTAAAAATTGTTGAGATGGCATATGTTTTGTTATGAAAAATCAAGAAGTAGCCTTCCCCCACTACCTTTTGGTTTTCATTTGAGAGATTTAGGAAAGTTTTTAGCCTAGAGATATATTTTCTTAGGTTTTTAACTATTCTTATTTATTCACTTATTTAAAGAAATTTCAAAGGCACTTTTGTCTTTTTACCATCTATAAATGTTTCTTTTAATGTACCATTGTTACTTCTTTTCATGACCTGTTATTTTTTTAAGGCACACCTGTTTTTTAAGATATGCTGTTGTGCTATCTGGCATCATTTGCACTTCAGAGTAAATCAGTACTGTCAGATATCTTCTGAAAGGCTAGCTGAAGTGCAGAAAGTGTTAGTTTCAGCGTTTTAAAATCCCTGGCACTGTTATAATATTTGAGGTTTGCAGTAAATGTAGGAATTATATAAGGTGCTTGAGACAAATACTTCTTAAAATATCTTTTGGTGAGTCAGTTCTTGATTGTGTGTTTTGTTAGCTGGTTATTTTATACACATCTGGTGTTAAACGGTAATTCAAATAAATAGAGTAGCATTGCTTCTAGAACAGTAAAAGTAGGTATAGAAGAAACATTTAAGTATTTTATAGCTAAGAGTAGTTTAAGGGTAGAACAGAGTACAACTCCTCTACCTACATGAAGTCAGTAGTAGTACCTACATCATGAAGGTATCGTAAGGATTAAGTGGGAAAATGCATGTTTGGCATGGTCCCTGACATATGGTAAATGTTCAACAGATGTTAGCTATTATTGCAAAGTAGAGTTAGTTAAGTATAAAAGATCCAGAGCTTGAACCCAGGTAGTGATTTAGGTATTAAAATTTCATTACAAAAGCATTTTTCATTGTGCCTCTCGGCTTTTGGAAGAACATAGATCGGAAGAAGATAAAGTCCAGGTAGGATCTTCCATCGCAGTCCCATGTTTTTTCATCTAGTCTAGTGGTGGTTAATATTTTTAAGTTGCAGTCTCCATTATGGATTTAAAATCTGTGAACCGTCTTCCTAAGAAAAATACGCATATACAAAATTTTATGCATAATTTGGGGGTTACAGTCCTGCCTTTTAAAGCCTATTTTGGAACTCCCATTCTGGAGAAAGAATTGATTTCAGCACAAAATAATCAGAGGAAAATGGGGCTGGTTTAGCCAGTCTTGGATTCCTAGGTAACTAAGAAACGTAGCTGTACTTTTTAGGTTTCTTTTTATCCTAATATCTTTACATTTTCAAAAATTTCATGTGTTACTTGGTCTGGTATTAGTAATGAAGGTGCTAACTGTGTCTCAGATTTTGTTAGCAGCAGCCAAATATTATTTATGAGCAGAACATTACTTCTGTGAGCAAACGGTTTATTAGTGGTACTGTTGTACTAGCGGAGCCGTGGTTAAGAGCTTGGCTCCTAGCCGAAAATTCAAGTCTATTCCTTGGAAACCCTATAGGGTAGTTCTACTCTGTCCTATAGGGTTGCTGTGAGTCCAGATCGAGTCGATGGCAACGGGTTTTTATTGTGCTAGTATAATGGAGATACTAACAAATAAGATTTGTTGATTGCTTACTGTGTGCCTGCGTATCTCCCTGCCAAACACTTCACAGATATGATTTCATCCTTACAAAAATGACTGCACTGTTATCCCTGTTTTGCAAATGGAAAATTTCAGACAGAGGGGCTTAGTATTTTGCCCAAAGTTATATAGCTTAAAGTGTAAGAAGCTAGATTCAAATCGAAGCCTGCCTTTAAAGCTGCATGCTTTTGACCATTCTGTTGAGTTGCCAAAGGTAAAGAAGTTGACTGTTTTAGTTCTCAAGGTTCAATGTAAATTTTTGGTTAGCTCTTTTGAAATAATGAAACATCTTCCCTGTTCCCTCAAATTGTATTTATAATGAATATTTCTAGTATTGGTTTGGAAACCCTGGTGGCATAGTGGTTAAGTGTTATGGCTGCTAACCAAGAGGTCGGCAGTTCGAATCCTCCAGGCGCTCCTTGGAAACTCTGTTGGGCAGTTCTACTCTGTCCTATAGGGTCGCTATGAGTCAGAATGGACTCAACGGCAGTGGGTTTGTTTTTTTTCTAGTATTGGTTTGGAATGTGAAATGAACTTTATAAGTGCCTAGAAGCCTGTTTTCTCAGATTTATTATGGTGATTTAGGGGATTACTTTCTTGTAAAGGTTTGCTTTAACTTGATAATGTATTATTTTTAAAAAAAAAAAAAACCAAAAACCACTGGCTTCTTTGGGAATTTAGTTCTCTAATACTTCGATCTGGAAGAGCCAGGATGGCAAGTAGTAGGAGGTTTTGTCTCGCTCTGTCCATCCATCCGATCTATTTACTTGTGCATTCAGAAGAGGAAATAGATTACTTAGGTGGAATCATGATACCGTGGATACTTCATTGTAAACTGAGGCAGATAACATCTTAAAACCACTAGGCTTAAATCAGTGTTTACCTAATTACATTTCTCCTCTTTCTTTTTTGACTTAAGATGGCTGTGTACGAACTGGTTTATTTAAACAGTCAGCTTCCTAATCCCTTCTTGCATACAAGACCCCCTTCACATTTGGTTCTAGATGCAAGAAATCCTTTTACCTGTCCAGTTGTGTTTTTTCTCCTGGACTTTTTCTGTCTCTGGCTCTGAAACAGCCCTCCTCCTGGGGGTGATCTGGCTTTTCAGAGCTCCTTATAGCTTTACCTGGCACTTTCCTCAAATGAACTTAGTACTCAAGTGATGATTGTATTGCTCAAGTTTGTTTATACTTTAGAGTATTTTTTACTATTTGGTGTATGGGAAGGAAATTATTTATAGTTAATATGCTTTTTAGTACTGTGAATAGCTCAAGTTTTTGCATGTAAGTCCTTAATAAATTTGGGCTTTTGGCAGGGAGTGCAACCTCATTATTTTAAAATTATTTTTAACAGGACAGTCAGATGCACTTTTTTGTATCATTTTGATATATCAAACCAAGCCCACAGCCATCGAGTCAATTCTAACTCATAACAACCCTGAAGGACAGGGTAGAACTGCCACATAGAGTTTCCAAAGCTGTAACCTTTATGGAAGCAGATTGCCATATCTTTCTCCTGCACAGTGGCTTTTGGTTGGCAGCTGCCTGCTTTAACCACTGTGCCCACCAGAGCTTCTTTCATTTTAATATAAAGAACTAGAATTTCAGTGACTGCTTGTAAAGTTAAAAAAACAAGGCAAACTTTTTAAAATTTGAATGTGACTGATTTTGCATTTGGACAGATCAGATAGAGGAAGATTTGCACTCTCTTGGAGGTAAGAGTCCAGATAGTTAAGTGCTGGGATACGGAATTTATATTTTAGAGAACTTTGAAGTGCTTAAAAATAATCATTCATAATTAGCATGGTAAATGTACAGTGGAATGAATTTTACTTTCTCCTTGTTCATAAATAGAAAAGTTGGCTATTTATAAGTAAATAAGGTAAACAGATTTTATTGGCGCTTCCAGATTAAGATAGACGTGGAATCCATAGTGACAGAAAGGACTGGATGGGCAGGATGGAGGTAGCGTGGTGAGGGGGCACATGAGTATAAGGAAACTTTTGGGAATATTCACCATTTTAGGGGACGATGGATATGTTCATTTTCGTTATTAGGCAAGGTTCATGGGTGTATATATACGTGTCAGAACTTCTCAAGTTATATAAATATTTGTAGTTTATTATATGTTAATTAAACCTCAGTATAGCTGTTTAATTAAAAAAGGAAAGCAAAAATTTTTTTGTGTGTCAAGATGGATGTGTTACAGTTGGAAATTGAAAGGACAAGGTTAGAATAATGATAACATCCTCATCTAGTATTTAAAGTGTTCACATATCTTATTATGTTGTTATTATTTTAAATTCAAGCCTCAGGTAGTTGTCATTTTTTAAAAAAGCTTGGGTGTCAGTCTGCATTGAATGTAAAGGTAATAAGAAAAATGACGTTTTTCCCTTTTTCTCTCCCCCTCCCCTTTTTTAAAAAAGGAGTGACAGTTCATTCAGATTCTTTGTATTCTTCTTCGTCTATATTTGTCAGTTTGCTGTGCATGTACTCCAGGCCGCAGGATTTCATAATTGGGGCAATTGGTAAGTTATCTAATTACTCCAGTTTTAAGCTGTTAATCTAATATCTTTACATAATTTATGGCTTTTAAAAAATAGTTACACAGAAAAGCAAAAATAATGAAAGATGCAATTTAAAAATTTCCTAAGACATAACATTTGGATAAACCAACCTGTTTGAAGATTATATTCTCATTTTTTAAAACAGTAGATTATATATAATTTAAATAAAAGGCACATGTAAATTGGCACCAGGAAGAAAAAGGCAAATGAAACTAAAGAACGGTCAGAGAGATAGTAGGGCTAATGATTGTGGAAGGGAGTGAAAAGAACTTTAAAGATTTTAAGGAAAGGTGTACCTGTTATGTGTAAAGCACTATGTTAGGTGCACAGGGATGTGTGTGTGCACACCCACATTTTCATATATACACACATATAGATGCAGGTGTGCTGCATACACATTTACAGTCATGCTCCACATAACATTAATTCAGGTAATGTCCAGCCACTTATACATCACCTCCCGTTTCCTTTGTGGATGCACAGCCCTGGTGGTTCCACTCCTCCAGGTACACAGGGGCCCGAAGAGGCTGGAACAGCAGCCATGGGATGGGATTTCTGAGGCAGGGGAGAGAACAGGCTCTGGGGTGCTCGGTGAACTATGAAGGGCCAGCGTTGGAGACACTGAGAGTGCTGCTTGTTTGTGCTGCTGGTGCTACTGCTTGTCCCATTTGTGCTGAACAGCAGCCACAATGGGGACAAGGGCACTGGGCTCTGCAGGGGCCTGCAGGGCAGCCTGGGAATGTGGAGCCTAGAGGAGGCGTGGTCCGCTGCTGAAGGGGGCACGGATGAGTCACCTCATCCTCCCATCCCTGGGCAACCTCAGAGAGGTAGTGTATATAGTATGATGTTTGCACAACACCCAAATCACATAACATCCTCTTTCACAGAATGTAACGTGGATGTTAAGTGATGCATGACTGTATACATACATCTTTAAGCAGTAGAATCATTCTAACTGTGAAAGGATGCTCACTTAGTGAGGCACCCTTAGAAAGAGACTGAATGGACCCAGACCAGGAGATAATAGCAGATTTATATGTGTGTTCTCACACTCTGGAGCAAACATTCTTTGAGTGAAATGATTGGCAGAATTGTACACATTTGTAAAATTATCCCTCCCTCTCTTCTTTCTTTTTCAACTGAGTTGCATACAGTCGAATTCTTATAAACTAAAAGTATATATGATACAACTTGGATGTATTGTGTTCATAAACTAAAATCAGCATGTAACAAGAGTATTGCTGAAGACTGACATTTAGTATGCCACTACTGAAGCAGAGTCGTGACGAGCTGGCAGACAACTATTGGTAGCTTTGTAGAGTTCCTTGTGGACATAGATACTTGCAGAGAATTTATATAAGTCTTTTAAATCAGTTTTTAGGAAAAGTTTTCATTATTACCTTAAATACTACTTAGTTTTTGGCATTTGAGGGAAAGGAAATGATTTAAATGTTTAATTGAAAAATACACTTAACAAGATTTTTGTTTTTATGAGATTACTTTTACTTTCTAGCACAAAGTTAGAAAAAAACATTGAAGTTGAGCGTAATAGCATGTATAGTGACAAAATAGCACAGAAAGAGTCTGCCAATGAGGGTGCATACAGGATGAGCTGTTTCAAGATCTCATGCAGCTCAGATTTTTAAAAATTACACTTTTGAGATAATTGTGGATTCACATGCAGTTGTAAGAAACAATACCGAGTGATTCCCATGTACCTTTTACTCAGTTTCCCCCAAAGGTAACACCTTGTAAAATCATAGTATAATATCAAAACCAGGATCTTGACATTGCTGCAGTCACAATGCAGAGCATTCCCATCACCACAAGGGTCCCTCATGTTGCTCTTTTATGGCCATACCCACTTCCCTCCTGCTCCCACTCTCTCCTTAACCCTGGCAGCTACTCATCTGTTCTTTGTTTCTATTCTTCTCTGTTTTCAAGAATGTTATTTAAATAGAATCATGTAACCTTTGGGGATTGACTTTTTACACCCAGCATAATTCACTGGGCATTCATCTAGGTCGTGTATATCATTTCTTTGTACTGCTTTTTATTCCTCTTTATTGCTAAATAGCATTCCACGATGTGGATGTCCCACAGTTTGTTTAACCACTCTCCTGTTGAAGGACGTCTGGGCTGGGTTGTTTCTAGTTTTGGGCTATCGTGAATAAAGCTGTGAACATTCATGAATAAATTTTTGTGTCAGCATAAGTTTTCATTTCTCAGGAATAAAAGTCGAAGAGTGTAATTGGTGGGTCATATGGAAGTTGTATGTTTAGTTTTCTTAAAAAAAAAAAAAAAAAGGCTGGCAAACTGTTTCCCGGAATAGCTGTACCATTTTACATTCCCATTGACAATGTTTGATGTGATTCAGGTTTTCCACTTCCTCACCAGCATTTGATATGGTCACTAGTTTTTATTTTAACTATTCTGATGCATGTGTAGTGATATACCTAATTTTGGTTTTACTTTTCATTTCCCTAATGAATAATAATGTGGAACAACTTTTCATGTGCTTTTTATATCCTCTTTATATCCTTTTGGTGAAATGTCTCCATGTATTTTGCCCATTTTCTAATTTAATTGTCTTTTTTTTTTTTACTGT
Source organism: Elephas maximus indicus (assembly GCF_024166365.1). Lineage (NCBI taxonomy): Eukaryota > Metazoa > Chordata > Mammalia > Proboscidea > Elephantidae > Elephas > Elephas maximus. The sequence goes on from NC_064820.1 coordinate 83,331,692, forward strand.
TGAGTTGTGGGAGTTCTTTATATGTTCTAGATGCTAGTTTTTTGTTGGATATGTGGTTTGCAAATTTTTCTTTCACTATTCAGCAGAATTTTAAATGATCATTTAGAAGAGGGATTAATGAATTCTTAGGGTTTAAAATGCAGTATAATTTGGTGGTAAACACTTCAGGCTCTGGAATTTGATGGTTTGGGTTTGAATTCAGACTGTGTGATTTATTAGCTGTGTGACGTTGGGCAAGTTACTGAATCTTTGTGACTCAGGTCTCATTTACAAAATAGGGATTGAAAGCAACATCTATCTTAATGAGATTCTTGTAAGAATAAAGTGAGTTAATATATGTGTGGGTATACACACACACAGATGACTCACTTCATACATTCACACACACACCCCCCCAACTCACTTTGTATATATATATATACATACATATAAAGAACTTGAACAGTACCTGTCTCATGATAAGTGCTGAATATGTGTTAGGTATTATGTTATTTTTTAAAAGTGTGCATTAACTTATTTGTTTAATTTTACTTTTCCTTAATTCGTAGTGGTTGGATCTCATCCCTTACTGGTCTCAATCAAAGTATTCCTGTTGGGATCATGATGATAATCATAGCAGCACTTTTCACAGCATCCGCAGTCATCTCACTAGTTATGTTTAAAAAGGTAAGTGAAATTCTGTATCTGTACATTTTTGTAGTGATGTTCAGTGTACATTTTTCCCATTTTGCTTGTAATTCATGTAACTTCAAGCCATTTTGTTCTTTTTATGTAAGTTTGCTCTTTCAGGATTACTTTCTACAACTAAAAGTTATGCATAAACACATTTTAGAAATTGCTGCACCTTTTTGGCTTCTGGTAAATAGGGAATATTTTTTCAAAATCCTGTTGTGAACCAAAGGTGTCTTTATGAATTGAAGTATCAACTTCATTTTTTAAATTTGGATGAGGCATATTAGCCTGATTAATAAATGTAAGTGAAGCTATTGTCTAGTGCATGCATTTTATTTGTATTTAAAATTTAAAGACACAAAATTATTTATTGATGAGTGTAAAATGATCTGGTGACAGGTTCAGGCTGGATCATGACATGAATTTTGTTTTTAGTAACTGCCCCATTATCTTGGCTATAATTCTTCCTGTAGAACTGCCATGGTCATGTTCCCATCCTTAAAAAAAAAAAAAAGATCATTATGTAGGGTGGGAGCTAAATCAATATTTTTGTTCATTTATAACTTTTGTTGTGTCTTGGCTATATATTGTTAATATTCTACTTCTGTTCAAACATGATATAGAAACTCTGAATAACACTTAAATTTCAAAATGATAAAGACTTCGGTGGGCCTCTTTCTCTTTTTTATTTTTGTTTTTTAAATTGTCTTAAATGCATATGTAACAAAGTATTTGCCATTTCAACATTCTTTACAGGTATACTTCAGTGACATTATTTATTTATCATATTGTTCAGCCATGTCATTCTGTTATTTTTTCATCACCTTTAACTGAAGCTTGGTGTTCCCTAAGCAATGAGATCTCACTTTTCCCTCCCTCCCTCCTGCCCTTGGTAACCACTAATAAAATTTGGTCTCTGTACACTTGTCTATTCTAGCTATTTCATGTAAGTGAGGTCGTATATTTGTCCTTTGTGACTGACTTATTTCACTTAGCATAATCTTTTCAAGGTTCATCCATGTTGTAACATGTATCATGACTGCATTTACTTATCCATTCATCTGTTGATGGATATTTAGGTTGCTTCTACATTTTCGGTATTGTCAGTAGTGCTGCAGTGAACATTGGTGTACAAATATCTGTTTGTGTTCTTGCTTTCAGTTTATTTGGGTATATACCTGGGAGTGGAATTGCTGGATCATATGGTAATTTTGTGTTTAACTTTTTGAGGAACTATCAAACTGAGCGTGTGCTATGTGGCAGACACTATTCTGTGAATGAGGTCAAGGAGTTCAGTTTAGTGTGAGAGAAAAACGATTGGGCACCGCAATTCAATGATTTAATGTCCATTATGGGGACAGTATAGGGAGCACGCAGGAGGGATGCCTAAATTAGTTGTGAAGGTCTTTCTAACTAATAAAACTTAGTTAAATACTGCCTCAACTGGGATATAACGATGTTAACTAAGTAAAAGGTAAGCGTTAGGGGAGAGGATAAATAGATACCAGGTAGCAGGAATACATGTTTATCTCTAGATGGAGGAAAATAGCATGACAAACTCAGAAAATTACAAGTAGCTCAGAATGGATGGGGAATGAACTTGGCACATGAATTGGGGCAGGGAAGAATGTGTGGTGTTGGTGGCAGAAGGTAGGGGAAGATGAGGCTAGATAGGTTAAGTGGTAGCTGTATCCTGCAGGATCTTGTAAACAAGGAAGCCTTCTCCAAAGAGTGGTGGTGAGTCATGGAAAAGTTTTGAGGAGGAGAGTAAATGAATTGATCAGATTTGAGTTTTAGATTATTCTGGAGTATGTGAGATCTGTTGGACAGGGGTGTAGTACTTGGAAAAACTAAGTCTGGGAGACCAACTAGGAAGCTGGTTAGTGATGATGGTGGCCGAGACTAAGGAAGTGTCAGTGTGTGAAGTAGATATAGTCAAGAGAAAGCAAGCAGGTAGTGATTGATTTGACTTGGGGCTTGGAAGTGAAGGCTGAGGGAAGAGCCAAAGATGACCCCCGGGTTTGTAGGCGATGGGCTGTTCAGAAAGAAAGAGTACAGGTTTCCCCTGCTATCCGAAAATGGAATGTTCCTGTGAAACCTTTCATTAACCAAAATGATGTAAAGTGAAGAAGCAATTACCATGAATTTATATGGGAAAAAATTTTGAGCATTCCCAGACCCGAAAAATAACCCACCAAATCGTACCAAATAATACACAGAACCTAAAATAATACTAATGTGTAGTAAGAGCAGGAACGATACGATAAATACACAGCCTATATAAAGTAGAACTAATGCATGTACAGTGTAGTTTGACTTACCAGAATTGGGAAGACAGTACAGATGCTCACAGACATGGCGGCTTGATGCTGAGATGCTGAGTGTAGTTGCTGGGGAAGGAGCTTGGTGAGGCCGCTCTCCCTGCTCAGGGTACCTGCTGCCTTTCGCCTTTTTTCATAAAAGCGAAAATTCTATTTGGATTTCTTTTCGTTAGCGAAAGCAGGTACTAATGTAGGTCCTTCGCAAAAGTGTAGTGGCGTAAAGCAGACTTTTGAAAAGCGGGCATACCTGCATCAGAAGAAGAGCAGGTTTGAGGGTTAGATGATTTAAACTTTGGATATGGGAAGAGTTTGAAATGCCGGCGGGGCATTAAAGTATAAATAGTCGGCTTTTGGTATACACATTGGTAACAAAAGAAAGAGCTTTAGTGTGGATTTCTAGATTTGGAAATGATTGACTTGTGATGTAAGTGAACCTATAAGGTGTGTATGGAGTAAGAAGAGGGCCTTCAGAAGAACATAACCATCATTTAAGAATCTGTTGAGGGAAGAAAAAGAATGGAGAGAATTTTAAGCAGAGTAGTGGTGTGGGGAATATGCGGCACAGATAACTCATAGAGTCGTGCTGCTAAAAAGTTACAAGTTAGGTAAGGGTGTGGAGGGAGCATTTATTCTCCAGCTGCTGTGTGAGGACAGCTGTGTGCAGCACTCTGAATTCTTTAACCTGCAATTTTATTTCTCCTTCCGTTTTTCAGGTACACAAATCGTCAGGATTCAGCTCATGAAAGGAAAAGTTTTAGAGCTATGCTTACTGTGTGCCAGACATTCAAAACAAATGTGACTGTTTTCCAAAAAAGAGAAAATTATTAATATGGGGATTATGCAGCATACTCTGTTATTTTGTTTTGTTATTTTGATTGACTTTTTTTTTTTTTTTAAACTTCATACTTAAAAAACTCAACCAAGTCTCTAAACTTTTCTGGGTCTCATATTCTTTATTCATGAAGTAAGGAGTTTAGATGAGATGATTTTCTGTATAATTTTATGAAGTACAATAGATGGGGATAATATAAGCTAAAATACCATTTGAGCCAGTCTTAATATTTGTAATGACAGATGTTTTCCTCGGCTGCTAACTAAAAGGTTGGCAGTTTGAATCCACCAGCCACTCCTTGGAAACCCTATAGGGCAGTTCTACTCTGTCCTGTAGGGTTTCTGTGAGTTGGAATTGACTCCATGGAGGCGGGTTTGGTGTGTGTTTTATAGAAGAAATTTAAGATCTGATAAAAACACCAGATTTTTCTTTCTTTTAATTTTTTGTTGCTTTTTCAAAACCAGCTGCTTAAAAAAAATCCTTTGATGGGTTTGTAGCTGTGGTTTGTAACCACTAGGGGTCAGGCTCTTCATAAACAGTTAATGCCCTCTAAAAGTAATCTATGCACATGATTTTGATCTAGGATTATTGGCTTTTATTATGGCTCTTCTGTCTTGCCGTCTCCAACCAAATGTGCTCTAATTCAGTTTCAGTTGAATTAAATAAAAATTTTAGAATTTTGTTGGCTTTTTGGAGCCTTGCATAATTAGAGTGGCTAATCATTGGTATGTAGGAGGCCTAGTATGAGCACTATATTATCTTTATTTCCCCCAATATCATTTTATAATCCAAATTTCAAATAACTGTAATGTAAGAATATATGTGTCTTGTACCTCTTAATGGAATGGTTCAGTCCTTATTTTTCACAAATATGTGATTTCTTACTTCCAAATAAGAAGCCCTGGTGGTGCAGTGGTTAAAGCACTCCGCTGCTAACCAAAAAGTCAGCAGTTCGAACCCGTCAGCCACTCCGAGGGAGAAAAATGTGGCAGTCTGCTTCTGTAAAGATTTACAGCTTTGGAAACCCTCTGGAGCAGTTCTGTTTTGTCCTATAGGGTCTCTACGAGTAGGAATTGACTTGTTGGCAGTGGGTTTGGTTTGGTTGGTACCTCTTAGTAGATAACGGGAACGGTTCAATCTTTGTTTTTCACGAATACATAGATTTCTTAAGTTTTTCTCAGGTTACTTCCAAATAAGGAGCCCTAGTAGCGTGTTGGTTAAGTGCTTGGCTGCCAACTAAGAAGTTGGCTGTTGAAACCCACCAGCCGCTCCATGGGAAGAACGGTGTGGCAGTCTGTTCCCATAAAGATTATAGCCTTGGGAACCACAGGGAGCAGTTCTGCTCCGTCCTGTAGGGTTGCTGTGAGTTAGAATTGACAGCAATGAGTTTGGTTTTGGTCTTTTGGTACTTCCAAATGTTATTTTTTTAAAAGGCCCTCTTTGTATAGTAATCTATTACAATTGAATAATGGTTTGGGGACAAGGGGGAGATATTATAAGTAAGTTAAATAACAATAATGAGTCACAGGAAACTTTATACCAGGGGAATCCAATTTTTTTCCCTTCTTTTAATTGGTATAAGAGTTAGAATAACTTAATATAGAAGACGTGAATAGATAACGTTACGGTTGTTCTTATGTGCCATTGAGTCAGTTCCAACTCATAGCGACTCATAGGACAGAGTTGAACTGCTCCCATAGGGTTCCCAAGTGGCTGGTGAATTCGAACTGCTGACCTTTTGGTTAGTAGCCAAGTTCTTAACCATTGTGCCCCCAGGGCATAATTTATATTCCTTTTGGGATATAGTTTTGAATGATTATCTTTTCCATGAAATTTTAAAAAATTGTACATAGACTAATGTCCACATTAATAAAACAATTATTAATAGCCATATTTTTGCATTTCAAAAGAATTTTAGAAAAAAAGTTGTTTCACTTCTTTAAAAAACAAATTTCCTTAAGTACTTCAATTTTTTTTTTATCAAAATCTGATGTGAAAATATTTTTTTCAATTTGTGTGACAGTGTAGAATTTGGGTACATGATCCAGAATAATGGCAAACCTCATTTATTAGTTGAATTGGCATTTTACGTTAAATGCTTTGCGAAGGTATCCTAGTATATAAAGTGACAGCCTTAGATTAAAGACAACCTTTACTTTCTTCGGAAGCATTGTTTCTTGCTTACCCATATTTTGGTATATTTTTCACCTAGGTCAGAAAGCTGATAATGTACTGTTCTTCTGTAGTCACAAATAGGCATGCTGCTTTTCTTTCCCCCTTTTACTCTTAGAACTACCCAGCATTATAGTTTGTCCTGATTATGAAGTAATTCCATATGATTCACATTGCCTATTAAAAAGCTGGTCCAGATACTTCTCACCTTCACTCAGGGGAACGGAGTGACGTATTTTTTTTGCAAATAATGCGCCCATGTACATACAACGTGGGGAAATGATGAAATTAAGTAAAACAGTTCTGGCATAACACATGCATTGTTTGCATAAAAATATAGTAGGTACAGTAATACTTTTGAATTCCTAGGGGAAAAATTTGGCACTCCTGAGCAAGTTACTTACATTCTGTCCACAGCTGGTATCCTTGGTATTTTTACTTTTAAAAACATTTAACCCCTGATTAAGCCTTATACTTTGTAACGTAAGAAAAAAAAAAAACAAAACAGTGCCGTCCAGCCTGTTAAAGCAGTATTGCACTTACTTGGTAACTTTTTTTTAAATAATATGGATAATTTGGGGCCGTTGTTTAATTCCTAGTAGATATAAAACAAACAGGTATTTATTCAGTGGCTTCTACTGCAAGTTACTGCGCTGTGTATTTTAGGGGTATAACAATGAGGAAAAATTAACTCTTACTTTGAAGGAACTAGAAGTATGTTGGGTATAATAAGACATGGTGGGCAGACTCTACAAAAAGAAGCACAATATATATACACATGCCATAAAAGATGTACAGAGCATTGTGAGTGCTCATAAGAGGGAGAGCCACAGCTGGTTCAGGCAGAAAAGAAAGCAGAGCAATATTTAAGGTATGTCGGAATTTCAGCAGGGTAAAATTAGGTGAGCACTAGTTGTAAATGAAGAGTAACGGGAATCTGACCCAGATCCGAGGGCAGAAGGGCTCATAGAGGGTTTCTAGGAAATGTTATATTTTAATTAAAAATATGAGGCTTAGAGCCCATAGGTTTAAAAAAATTTTTTTAAGTGAAATGTATGTGTATATCAATATATACACACAAATGAATTTTTACTTTTTATACACACATATCGAATTCATTTGTTTTTATTTTCCCACCTTTTATAAAGTAAAAATAATTGTGGTATGATAGAGATCTATTAACAAAAGCATAATTTCTTAAAATGCTATTCTGTAAGCTTTAATGGAAACATGCTTGAATTATTTTGTTTTAATAAAGTACCATGTTTCTTTACTTTCCATAGTATACAATTAAAAAAAACTGTTTTACATAGCAGATTAGGTTCCCATTTAACAATTTTTATACAGATTGTTCTGTGAAATTGGTTACATTTTTCGCAATGTGTCAACATTCTCATTATTTCCATTCTTTTTGTTCTGTTTCCATTAGCTTCCCTGCCCCTCCTTCGCTTCTCATCTTTGTTTTAGGGTATATGTTGACCATTTCATCTCATGTATTTGATTATTTAAGGGAGAACAGTATTCATGAGTGATATTGTTTATTTTATAAGCCAGTCTATTATTCGGATGAAAAGTGACCACCAGGAATGGCTTCATTTCCAAGTTAAAGGGTATTTTAGGGTGATAGTCTTGGTGGTTCTTCTAGTCTTTATCAGTCTAGCAAGTCTGACCTTTTTTAGGAATTTGAGATTTGTTCTACATTTTTCTCCCTTTCTCTCCAGGACTGTCTATTGTGTTTCTGGTCAGAATGGTTGGTAGTGGTAGCCAGACACCATCTAGTTCTGGTCTCAGGCTACCTGAGGCCGTGGTTCATGTGGGCTGTTAGTCCTGTGGACTAGTTTGTTTTTCGAGTCTTTGGTTTCCTTCATTCTCTTTTGTTCCAGATGAGTAGAGACCAATAGTTGTATCTTAGATGGCCTCTTGCAAGCTTTTGAGACCCCAGATGCTACTCACCGCACTAAAACGTGGGACATTATCTTTATGAACTATGTTATGCCAGTTAACCAAGTTGTCCCACAAGACTGTGGTCCCAAGCCATCAAACATAGTAAACCAATCCTTGGAGGTGTTTGGTTGTGTCTAGTAAGTATCCGTAACTGTGCACCCTGTGTGGATTATTATATGTATATATGAATATATATGCAGTTTTTGTACTCATAAACATACAGAAGCTTTGGTAGCATAGTGGTTAAGTGCTACGGCTGCTAACCAAAAGGTCAGCAGTTCGAATCCACCAGCGCTTCTTGGAAACCCTACTGGGCAGTTCTCCTCTGTTCTATATGGTCGCTATGGGTCTCAATCGACTCAGAGGCAACTAGTTTGGTTTTAGAACAGGTTTGTAAACATATATATACATGTGCCTACAGATACACTTCTACATGCACATCTACCTATGTAACCACACACATATATGTACCTTTGGTTATTGCTGCAAAATCGTGTGCCATAGTATATGATTTCGACATATGCCACCACAGTGTGCACGAGGATCTGGTTCTGAAGGTACACTAAGGAGCTTCTGGAGTTGGTTGTGACACTTACACATTTACGTATGTTCTCGTCTGATCCTTAGAAAGTACTGCCTAATCAGATAGAAAGTAGTGGAACAAATAGATTCGAAGTCTAGTGTCCTTTCTCTGATACTTTTAGAACTAAATATTTAGGCTGATGTTATTCTCATAAGTAGAAAAGGTGGCAAATATTTAAGTTGGTTACTTTTTTAAATTACAGTGATCTTAAAACTTTCTCCCTGATTTCCTAAGGAATATGGTATCAGTAGATATCAATCTAACATGGGAGGGAACCTATAAACTTTTAAAGAGCACTGTGGCAAGGAACACATGTGTGATCTTTTCCCTCTAGGTGGCTCTCTGGTTCTGTATAGATACAGACTGTTAAGAAATACTTGCCATTTCTACTTTTATTTCTTCTCTTTGCTTTGTGGCTGTGGATTTTAAGTTGTAGTAGTTTTTGTAAGTGAAGAAGGTTAGTTAGATTTCTGTAATATACTTCAGTTTTCTAAAAACCAATCGTATTTACTCACTGTGAGATAAGCTTGAACACAGGTATAGCAATTTATTTGTATCTTTAATTTTCCATAGAAAACTTGGTTTTTAAAAGTGGATAAAAATAATTCTCTACTTCGGATAGTGCTATGGTACTAGGGAAAAAAGAACTTTACAGTTTACCAGTGTATGTATTTGTCAGTGCGCTCTTTACCTGACCATTTTATTCTTCGATCCACAGTAACAATGGTGTTTACTTTTACTGCTCCATCGAAAGCACTTGAGGCTGTCTTGAGTATTTTTACCTTTTACCTAGTAGTTCTTCATTCTGTGACATGCATGCTTCCTTTGACATTTTGTTTTTCTCATCCCTCTCCTAATCATCCCTTCTTGTTGTGGATGCTCCTTAGATATTGGTGTCTTAACAGGCTTCTGTACTTGGCACTCTTTTGCCACTCGGTTTTCTCCACGGCCAATTTCATTTAAGCCAGGGTTTCAGCTACCATTTATATGCTGATGATTTCCAAGTCCATGTCTCTAGCCCGTTCCAATCTTGAGCTCCAAAACAAATGTCTTCACCTGCCTGCTGTGGCAGGCCTAGAGTATGTGTTCAGTGAGGATTTTTTGAATGAATGAATGTTCAGAACTGAGGTTATCATCTCCCTTCCCCCTTAAACCAAGATACCCTCTCTGTTCTCTATCTTCTTGAAGCCAGACCCAGAATCCAAGCTTGACCGGAGACTCTAGTCAGGCCAGTCACAGTGCAGTGCAATTACAGGTTTAGTACTTGTGTCCCTCCTTTGCCTCCCAAGTTTGCGGGCATGTAATAAGTAAAAGAATGGTTGTAATTTGCATTGTTATTCCTTTTTTCAAATTTGTATTAAACTGAGTGGCTCATGTTATGTATTGATGGGCTTCCACATTCTACAGCTTAAAACATATGTTGATACAAAGAGTGTTTTTGAAACCCTGGTGGTATAGTGGTTAAGTGCCATGGCTGCCAACCAAGAGGTTGGCAGTTCAGATCTGCCACCCAGGGGCATTGGTGTATAGGTAGCCAGCTTAAAAATAGAGAGGTCTTGTTCTTGTTGAATTGTCTTGGGTAGTAAATTTATGTACTAAACTCAGATTGTTTCTTGTCCTTATGTTTAAACCATTCTGTTGTAATGCTGTAATAACCTTAATAATTAACTCACTGGGTACAGAGGAAAGCATAGGTTTTTGCATTTGGTTAAGAAATTGTTCTTTAAATTATCTGAGATTTAGCATAAGCATAATTATCTCTTCTGCATTAGGGAAAATAAGGAACAACCTATAGTAACAGAAAATACTTAAATGCAATATTGTGTGTCAGTGTGGTGGCTGATGCTCTTGATCCTAGGAATTGTGACTCAAAGCTAGTCCTTTTATCTCTGAGTAATACTGAGATTAAGAGCTGCTGAAGATGAATGTGTAGATTGCCGCTTACCTTTCCCACCTTTTTATGTCTCCATAGGTCCACGGACTATATCGCACAACAGGTGCTAGTTTTGAGAAGGCCCAGCAAGAGTTTGCAACAGGTGTGATGTCCAACAAAACCGTCCAGACTGCAGCGGCAAATGCAGCTTCAACTGCAGCAACTAGTGCAGCTCAGAGTGCTTTCAAGGGCAACCAGATTTAGGGAGTCTTCAGACAAAACGCTGTTACCTTTTGACTGTACTTTTTCCAGCTACTGTATTCTATAAATATTTTTATGTTCAGAACACAAAGTACACACAGCATGTATATTTCCTGTTCACTTGTGCATGGGCTAAAACCAGAAAAATTTCCTGTCTTATTATTTTACCTAATAGTTTTCTTAATATTTCAGTACCCCTTGCAGAAAAAATAATTACTTGCAAAAAAATATTCTCCATATTTTTTGGGGGATGAATGTTCAGCAGATTATTTCAGTGGTGACACACTGAAATTAATATGGTACTTATGACTGAAAATGCATTTAGTATTAGCTGCAGTAGTTCTTTTAAGAATCTTTAGACATAAGGATTACACATTGGAGCAGTAAAGCAGTGCTTCATTCCTGTTTCCCTATTTATGCTGAAAGAAATAGGGCAGTGGAGACTTAGGAAATTTTAAATTGGCTTGCTTTTTATCAGTTTCAGTCACCAGCGAAGAGCCTGTGTGAATTTCATAGTTGATAATGTACATTTTATCTTCTTTTTATTTTTTAAGAGTAGTTGATATTTTGATATCAATCTCTGATCTTGCATGAATTAGTATTTTGGGTTCTGCACTGCTTATGGTTGTTGGAGATTTTTTTTGGAATCAGAAATGATTTTCTGTAATAGTTTCTTTTAAATAAAAAATGTATTGGAGTGCAATAAGAGAATTTAATATAATCTGCAGTGCATTATCCAAAAGAAAAGAAATATAGTCGATGGAGTAGAGCTTAGTGATAAGAATTCATTTTAAAAAGATTTTCAGTATTCATATCATAGAAAGATATTACTGTATGGAAACTAGTATATTTTTTGTGGCTTATCTTTTTAATTGAACTGAGAATGTGTTTGGCAGCTTTTCTTTTTTTTTTTTGGTGTAATTTTTACAGAGGTATTAAAGTCTAGCCTAACTTCTTATGCAAAAAGAGCAGACAGTATTTATGGGATTTTTCTTCTAGCCTCTCATTTCTAATGATATTATTAAAAAAAAAAAAAGACCCTGGCATTTCACATCTACTGAATTCCTAATATGTCTCAGTCTTTCAGGTTTTGAGACAAACTGAAAACATTTAAAATTGCCAGGAATAGAAAAAACATTTTAATTGCTCCAAGAAAGAAAATACAAATTCAGTTAACTATTAATTATGAATACTGAAATTGTTACTACGCAGTGTGGAAATTCATTCTCATAGCCCGCTTGGGTTTAAATTTTGAGTCATTTTTAATGCTGATCAAAGGGCTCAAAGATACTGGTAAAGACATGGTCCTGTGTTTTAGAAGTCTTTGGCTACTTAAAGATTATAGAATGATAGGTAGTGATTTATTCAACTTGATTTTAAATAAGGGGATCGTCTATTGGATTATATTACTTAAGATTGCAAATCTTTTAAAAAAAAAAAATCAGAATGGCAGAGATGGTTAAATCACTTTTGTTCTCCTCCCCAAATAGAGAGTTAGAATGAGTTTGTGGTGGGGGTAGGATGGTGAGGAGACATGGTTTTCACTGTTTATGAAGAAGCTCTGCATGATGCTAGGTGACACAGGTCCATCCAGATGGTGTTTACATTTGATTTATTTGGGGCTTTATTGAAATAATATACTTGGAAGATACTTCTTTTCTTCTGAAGAAAATGGAATTCAAAATATGAATTCAAAGCTGTTTTCATGAATATTTCTGACTAGTGATAATCTCTACCCACATTCTCAACCAACTAAGTCCACTTAGCTCTTCAGAGCATATAATCTTTTTATTGAGAATTTGTTTCATCAGTGTGCTTTACTGAGTGTGGATTTTTACAGACATTGCAACATTCACTAGAAAAATACAAGAGCACCTATATTCATTAATTTATATCCCAAGTTTATTTTTGTTTTTCTTGAAAATATAAATAAAAGATATAGGGAGATTTTTGAAAAATACTGAGATACATTGAGTATTTTTCTTCAGAATAGAGATGTTATCTCTCTATTATCCAGAAATCCCCAAAGATAACATTGTTAAATATCAAAGAATAGTTGCAACCATGGTATCTTTTGTGTGGATAGGGAAAGTAGTATTTTAAAATCCAGTTGTTTGGGTTATTTTAATACACATTTGTGGGAGAAAAAAATTTTTTTTTTTTAAACATTGAATTAAAATGATGGCAGTACTTACAATTTGATCAGGTATAAAAGAGGATTTAAATTTTTATATTCCCTAATCTCTGAACAGTAATCAGTAAGTAGTCATATTTTCAGTCAGCAAAAGATTGGCATTTATTAGTGTTTCATATTTAATACTAAATTACCCAATACGGAAGTCATGAAATGGTCTTCACATAGTGAGAGGCCACGTCATTTTTCACTTTGCAATATTGTACCTTGGCTATTTGAACACTGGAAAATCATTCCTCAGTGATTTGTAACTTGGGACTTGGATTATTTATCTAGGATGTTTGTATATTTTGTCAATGAGTAATATTGCGCTGCCATCCTGGTGATTGTTGTGGTTCTATATAAATGCCCTCCATCTGTTCCTCTAATGTTGCATGTTTTCAGTGGTTTGGAAGTTTTGTATATTTATTGTATCAACACAGTGTGTCATAAAATAAAATGCTGTTTACTGGAGGGCTTGTTTGTATAATTTTAAACACTATATTAATACTTCAGAGGCAGAAATTATGCAGAAGGTTTAATGTACATAGAAATTCCACATTTGATTTTTAAAAATAATCTGTATAATTCTATAATGCGCTAAAGCAAATAAATAATATGAAAAGCATAGTCAAAAAACAGCACCATAAAATGACAATTTTTCTGTTGCATTAGACCTTAATAGGCAGTGAAAACATGAGCTTCACTGAACCCAACTTTCAGGTCAAAATACACCAACTCCTAGAAGCTAGTCAGAATTAAAATGGAAAAGGCGTTTTGTGGCTCGGATTTTTCCGTATGGGTTCCAATGAATGCCTGTGTACTAGTATTGTATGGATTCTGTTGAACTTGTGTTCTGTTTCCTAACCTCACTACTGTTGCTGTTTTATGTATTGTTGAAAGTACCTGTTTATGTATTGTTGGACTTTCACTTGGTTATCTAAAGGGGATGTAAAAATATAATTTAAAATAATGTTCATAGTGAATCTTATTTTGGGAAATACATGTTAAAACAGGTACAGTATTTTAGATTTTCTAGGTGTTATCTAAGAAAAAATGAGTTTAGATTTGCAAACCTAATTTACTAGGAAAATACCTTATTCTGTAATCCACATTGAGATAATTTATGATTTGAATTTTAGAGGGAATTTATGTTCAATTAGGCTTATTGTTTCTGTAAATCATTTGTAATAGCATAATGCTTTTATAGTTATTGTGATTTGATAATCTTTTTCTGAAAACACTGACATTTAACATCTAATTTTTATCTTTATTGGTAAAATCTATGTTTAGCATGACAATGTAACAAATTTAGGGCATTTTTTGTTTCTTATCTATGGGTTAAAATGACTGTTCTCATACACCGTTTCACTGTATCTCCCTTTTTTCCTTATAGGAAATGTTTAGAGAAATTTGTTCATTCCGTGTGAGTAAGCCCTTTAGAGGTGAAATAAATGTGACTAATTTAAAAATAATTTAGGATGGTTAAAAATAAAATACACTTTGATAGATTTTCAAGCACCATAATATAATTTTATTTGGAGTAGAACAATGTGTTTTAAAACATTAGAGTTGTTTTAAAAACTTGATTATTAAACTAAAAAGTTATATATCATTGGGTATTATGAAAAGTGAAATATTTCCACTAGAATTTTAAAGTACTTTTAACAAAATAGCATACTTTTCATATTGATGGTTTTTTTTAAACCTTCATTAGGTTTTATTACAGTATATAGAGAGCTAGCAAGAAATCTATAGAAATTTTCTAAGCCAGACATTGCCACTTATTTATCCTAGATAGACAAATATCTCTAAAGATTCTAGGAAAAAGGAAGAGACTTCTCTAGTCTTTCTCATCCTTACTGTGAGCTTCATACTTACAATTTAACTTTGTGGTTTTGGGTAAGACAAAGCCTTAAGCCTGTGGAATTTTCATTAGCATTGTGCATGATTTTAAACATGGAACATGGAAGCCACTGTGTAGCAGTGCATTGAATCATATATTGTATTAAATTTTATGTTGGTCCAAATCATGATTTATTTTTCAGCTCAGATTTTTCTGGGCTTGGCATGGCTGATGGTATAGCTAAAACCCACCTGCCATTAAAACCTGTTTTATTTTTTCTTTAACAGGGACAGAAAATCCTTCTACCTAGTAATTTTTCGTATACTTGCATAAGACTTCTCTGAATATTATCGTCTTTACATTAAAACAACTCTATAATTAAAAAAAATTTTTTTTATTATAATTTATAGGATCATACCATACAAGTTTTATTCTTGAGCTCTTTTTTTTTTTAGCACTTTGATGTAATCCTAGAATTCCTCTAGAATATGAGTATTTTGTGGGCCAGTGATTCTCAAGATAAATCATGGTTTTGAGCTGTTGTGACTCTTGGGGATTTGTAGTACTCTTCAGGTATACTGGAGCTGGGGAAAAAAATACCAAAAATCACTTTTATCTGGTGATCATAGTGGTTCCTACAATATTGTAGTCCCTCACACAAAAACGGAGCCCATTGTGAAATACTCAGTGAGCATACACGTCTCTCAAAGTTTTTTTGTAGCTATGAATGTAACATATACCCATTGTAAAACAATTGGAATAAATAGAAAATTGATAGATAAGATGATAAGTTATGAATAAAAAAATAAAAATAACCCTTAATTCTATCACCTAGGGATACCACTGGTGATATTTTATTTTCTTCCATTCTTCTTCTATGCATATGTATTTTATAGAATTAAGGGATATACGGTCGCTATGAGTCGGAATCGACTCCACGGCAGTGGGGTTTTTTTTGTTTGTTTAAGGGATATAAGTAACATGGATTTTTTTTGTCCTTTCCTCCCTCACTTGGCATTATTATAATGGTCTGATAGTTTAGGTTTTAAAATTAACTTTTTTCTTTGCAAAAGTACACATTTCAAGTACAAACTTGAGAAAATAGTTATAAGCTAAAGAAGGTAATTAAAATTGTTTATAAATCTATAACCATGAATAATCACTATCCAAATGTGGTTTCTTCTATTAATTTTTCTAGGAAGGCACCTTTTCCCTAAAATTAAAAAAAATGAGATTGTACTCAATATCCTATAGTAGAAGCTCTTACAGGCCTCGTTTGTTTGGGCCGCTGAAAACCACATTGGCATTGTATGTCATCATGCATGGCTCATCAGATTTTTATGCTGAATGCAGATTTTTCCAGAGTTGTACTATTTGAGAATTTGGGAACTATGGGTAGCTATATTTTGCCATGAGACAGGAGTCACAAAGAAAGCCTGTCTGCAGTGAAAATGAACAGCCAAGCAGGCATGTAAAGAGATGCAGAGTAAAGGACATAGAAAGGCTCTTAATACCTTCCCATTCCCTTTCTGGGGCCGAACTGTTCAGCCTTGCCTCATCCTATTATTCGCAAAGCCACCCCCTCCCCGCCAGCTTTCTTAGCTGGTTTTCTATTACTTGCAACTGGAGAATGTTAACTAACACAGTGGTTTGTAATCTGTTTTCATATATATCTTGAATTTATGTTTCTGAATACATACTTTTAAAACATTTTAGTGGCTATATAGTTAAACCATTGTATGTGTTTATCATTAATTATTTTTCTAAGTCTTGTTATTCCCTTTAGATACTGCCTTTCAGGGTTCTTTTTTTTTAATAAATTTATCAAAGAATATTATTGCTAAATTTGGGGCTTAGGCTTTTATTTTTTCCTTAGGACAGATTGGTGGGCCAGAGTACATATATGCTTTAAAGACCTTTGATGCACATTGCCAAATTGCTTTCCAGAAAGATTGTACCAGTTTATGTCCTCCATCAGCAGTGTGCAAAAGGGCCTCTCTCCACACCCTAGCCTGGATGTTCCTTATCGAATAAGTCTTAACCACCAGTAGGTTTTTTTTTTATTGTGCTTTAGGCAAAAGTTTACAGTTCAAGTTAGTTTCTCATATAAAATTATACACTTATTGTTATGTGACCCTAGTTGCTATCCCTATAATGTGACAGCACACTCCCTCTTTCCACTGTGGATTTCCCATGTCCATTCAACCAGCTCCTATCGCTTCCTGCCTTCTCATCATGCTTCTAGACAGGAGCTACCCATTTAGTTTCCTGTATCTACTTGAACTAAGAAGCACACTCTTCATGAATATTATTTTGTTTTATAGTCCAGTCTAATCTTTGCCTGAAGAGTTGGCTTTGGGAATGGTTTTAGTTCTAGGTTAACAGAGAGTCCAGGGTCATGTCTTCTGGAGTTCCTCTAGTCTTGGTCAGACTATTAAGTCTGGTCTTTTTTATCTGAATTTGAGTTCTGCAACCCCCTTTTTTTCTGCTTCGTCAAGGACTCTCTGTTGTTGTGTTCCCTGTCAGGGCGGTCATTGTTGGTAGCCGGGCACCATCTGGTTCCTCTGGTCTCAGGCTGATGGAGTCTCTGGCTTATGTGGCCCATTTTGTCTCTGCTTTTTTTTTTTTTTTACCAATAGGTTTTGATAAATAATCAGGAGGTCTGTTTTCTGACCATAGTCTGGATCCGCATAGCTCTTGGGTGCACCCAACACTACCTGTTAATTCTTTTGGTTTTGCTAAACAGGAGTAACCGTAGGCCTTGCATCCACAGAGGTATCTTCCACTTCCTGAAAGCTGTAACCTAAAGATGATTAGCAGAATGCTGTATTATAACAGGATGTAAAAAGAGTAGCCTTCAGGTAACCAATCCATTGAGCCTCTCAAAGTAAAATTAGGTTGGTTTTGCCAAAGGGTTGTTACACTTCACAAAATGTAATTTTTTTTTTTTTTTAACAACTCTGGTATCAATCAGGGCAGACGGGACTCTTTTGTCTTTTTTTAAAATAACTTACTGAAGAGTTGCAACATACTAAGCACTATACCAAGTGCAGGACCCTGGTGGCGCAGTGGTTAAGAGCTACAGCTGCTAGCCAAAAGGACAGCAGTTCACATCCATTAGGCACTCTTTGGAAATCCTGTGGGAACAGTTCTACTCTGTCCTATAGGGTCGCTGTGAGTCGAAATCGACAACAAACCTATGATGTAATTTCTGCTATTGGCCCCATTTTTGTTACTCCAGGTCACCCATTTAGAGAGCGGTGATGGTGGAGGTAGGAGAAGGGGACAGCTAGAACCAGGTCCCCTGACTTGCCAAGTGTGGGATGTCTACTGCGTGATGCCACCTCTCTCCAGTATGCTGTGTACCCACATCTCTAGTTAATTCATGCCCATCCCCTGAGAACAACGGACAATAGGAAAAAAAAGCTAGAAAAAAGTACAACATGTGTTTTTGAAGTCCCCAGCCCCAGTGCTAGCTTCACAACCTATAGGTGAGTACCTGTTGCCTCCATCTCAACAGTGTTAATTTACAAATGGTCTTTGGCATTTGTGTTTAGAGACACTTTAGTGGAGGACAAATTCTTATTTGTTAGGTTAACTATGAAAAGAAAAATATGCCTCTTAAAGTCATTGTAATAGCTACTTCCTCTGGACGAGAGATTATTTATACTAAATATAAATAAGTAAATAGAAGCTACCAAACCCTATCATTTGTTTTACCACTGTTATATACCCTACAAATTGTTAGCATCTGTTTCAGAATTGAACTAAGTCAGGATTGATGAATTGAGATCTATAGTGTCATCTTTAAACCGTTTGAAAAATTACCAGGTTTTTTTTCGAAAGGGAAGAAAAAGCGGTGTTTTCATCAGTTGTCATCTTAAGGTGTAACCTTTTTGGAGGTATGCTTGGAAGTTATTTGAAGTGTTTACCCTGCTGAGATGTTGGTGTTCCCCAGAGGTTTGTACTGGCCTTCTTACCCTGCATATTCTAGATAGAAGGAAACATAAAGTAGCTGTTTAAGAGCATTGATTGTGGTGTCAAACCTGGGCTTGAGCCTTGTCTTTGCCACTTGCTAGCTTTTCGACTTTGGGCAAATTACTTAACCTCAGTTACTTATGTGACAGTTATCGCATCTATAAAATGGGGTTAATAATAGTATCAACCTCATAAGGTGTTGAAGAATTAATGAAATTATGCAAAGTGCTTAGCACAGTGCCTTCATATAGAAAGTACACAATAACAAAAAACTATTACTGTCTATGCATGGGCATTGTTGACTCCAAACTCTCTACCTCTAGCCTGGTCTTCTGTCCACAGTATATTCCCAGTTGCACACAGAATCTCTCCACTGGCAGCCTAAGCTGAACCTTCTCTACCTTCACTGTCCCTGCTGCTCCTGGATTCCTGATCTTGGTGATGGCATCAGTGTACACCCAGTGTCCAAACTAAATAATCCTAGACTCTTTCTCCGTCCCCCACACTTCTAATCAGCTACCAAGCTGTCCTTTCTCCCTAACATCTCTCCAATTCATACCATTGATTACCTTCACTATCACTGCCTTAAATTAGGCTCTCTTCTCTTGTAAGGAGCCCTGGTGGTGCAGTGGTTAAAGCTAACCAATAGATTGGCGGTTTGAAACCACCAGCCACTCTGTGGGAGAAAGATGTGGCAGTCTGCTTCCACAGAGATTTAGATTTACAGCCTTGGGAACCCTATGGGGTCGCTATGAGTCAGAATTGACTCAATGGTGGGTCTTGTAAATAAATGATAATGGCTTCCCCTAAACATAAGCAGTTGATCTGCTTACCTGTGGGTGTCAGATCATTCAGGATATTCAGCTCTAATAAGCCAAAGAGCTGCTAACACCTATGTGTTATTTTTCTTTCACATGTGGTTTGGTTTTACTACTTCCTCTTATATGTGCTTTTATCTATATCCTGTGTGCCTAAGTCTTAAGACATGAACTGCTAATTTTGCTTCTCTTGCAGAACTCTTCAGGGCGAGGAGAGAAAGCTGCAAGGAAGAAGATAGTAGTATGGGCAGCATTGGGATGGCCCCAGCCAGGTGACTAAGCTGTTGATGGGCCTCTGAAGTAAAGACAATGATTGCTTCTGCTTTGAAGAGTAGGCTTAAAGTTTGCTTTGATGCCCTAATCCTTTAGCATTTGAGAGTCAAAAAGGAATTATTGAAAACTACTGAAATAAGACCCACTTAAAGAAAATTGATAGTAAAGGCTGATTGATAGTGAAGATTGTTCTTGTGTGGTTTTGTGATAAGCTAAGACTTGAAGAGGAGCTGGCAATAAGTTGAATACAATGCATTCCAGGAAGATGTCCTGGAAAGTTGATCCAGTAGCAACATTTCTAGGTAAAAACCAAGAGTGAAATAGGAAGCATATATGTGGGTTCCCCTAACCCCTGCTGAAATTTAAATCCAGGGTCCTTTCTCTTAAAGATTAACTTTTGAAAGTTTTGCTTGGATTATTCAGACCATGATTTGTTTGGAAAACTACTTTGGTTAGTGATTTGGATAATTTTGTCAACTTTTGATTTCTGTTAGAAATGTGGCAGGTGTCAGGTCTGTTTAAAAGCCAAAGCATCAGTGTAGTTTCCACTGTCACAGGCTTATAGGTCAGGGGGAGAAATAGTCATAGCCATTTTTGTTTATTCTGTCAGGTGATTCATGGGATATGGAGAGGAATAAGAATTTTAAAAGAATGGTTAGTGTCATCTTTGTGTTAAGAAATTAGAATTCTACCTATAGTGGGTGAGACTTTTTTTTTTAACTTAAATTTATTGCTCATAGTTCTGGAGGCTAGAAGCTTTAAAGTTTTCTTGGCTGTGTTTTAGGTGAAAGTTTGCAGTGCAAATTTTTCATTCAAAAATCTTATACACAAATAGTTTTGTGACTGGTTATGATCCCCACAATGTGTCGGCACTCTTCCCCTTTCCCTTTCCACCCTGGGTTCTCAGTGCCCATTCATCGAGTTTTCCTCTCCCTTCCTGCCTTCTTGTCTTTGCTTTGGGGCAGGTGTTGCCCATTTGGTCTCATATAACTTGATTGAACGAAGAAGCACGTTCCTCATACCCCTGTCTAATCTTTGGCTCAAAGGCGGACATCGGGAGTAGCTTCAGTTCTGAGTTTGCAGAGTGTCCAGTGGCCATAATCTCAGGGGTTCTTCCAGTCACCGTCAGACCATTTAGTCTGGTCTTTTCTGTGTGTGTGTGTGAATTTGAATTTTGTTCTACATTTTTCTCTCTCTGAGGGACCCTCTACTGCGATCCCTGTCTGAGCAGTCAGTGGTGGTAGCTGCCATCTACTTCTTCTGGGCTCAGGCTGCTGGAGGCTGTGGTTCACGTGGTCCATTAGTCCTTTAGACTAGTATTTTCCTTGTGTCTTTGGTTTTCTTCATTCTCTTTTCCTCTGAATGTGCTGGGACCAATAGATGTATTTCAGGTGGCTGCTCACAAGCTTTTAAGACCCCAGACGCTACTGTGGGTGAGACATTTTGTGGGCAGGATGACCTTCAGGAAATGTGGATGTGGAACTACTTTGTATGATTGACTTTTAATTTTGGTATTTTAGTTGGAAGAAGAGACCGTGTCCTTCAGTTGTTTTTTTCCCCTTGTCACTATTATACGTATTTCTTTACATTAGCTTGTAAAGCCTTTTTAATACTCACAAGCATTTCTATTTTATTTCATAGCTTTACTTTAAGATATTCGTACAGTATTTGAGAGCTTTTTTCTCCGCTACTTATAATTATGTTGAGTCTTCTCCAAGGAGGTATTATATGCGGTACTTATCTTGAAATTAAAGCTAATCTAGGGTAGGGATATATACATATAATGTTACTAGTAAAGGGAATAGTTTGAAATACCTGAATATCCTTTCTCCTGTCATCAGAATTACACAAGTTAGTATTTAAAATAAATTTTGACTGGTAGATATTTTCTTGATCAAATTACATCATATTGAAGCCAACATACTCAGACTTGAGTCAGAATGAGTTTGCAAAATCTGGTTTAATTCAGATCTGGGGAGGGGAAGAGAGCAAGATGTGAAAATACATATGCAGAGGAACTTAATCAATGCTAGACAAACAATGTATTAGTTTACAATATAATAAGATAACCACAAATTTGAAAGCTCAAATTGAGTCCATCCGCTGTAAAAAGTTTTATATTTGGCTCAAGTGGCTGTTGAATATCAAGTGGTGCTGAGTTCCTCCAAAGCACCTAATGACACCCCACCACCCCCCAGCTTTGGATGGAGTTTCACTACAGTCTCAGGAGAAATCCCAGTTGTGCCTTTAATTCTTTTGGCCCTTTGGAGTCACTGCTACCCAAATACAAATGTAGACCAGGAATTTCCAATGGCCACATGTTATTGCACAGAGAGGTCTGTTCTAAGCCAGACTCTTAAGGCTATGAAGGTGTGAGAATAGCCTTAAATAGTGGTCTAGCATTAACATGGTCTATAAAAGCATGTTAAGAAATAGCTCCTTAGTGATTATGTACCAGCTACTAGTTATCACACTAACAGAAAAGGCAATGTGGCAGCTTCACATTTCACATGAAAGACTAGTATTAACTGGGCCTGGCTTGCTGGCTTGACTTTTATATAAATCTAGTGATTATTTTAAATTAGACCCAGGAAAAAATGATTTCATACTAGTCTTTTCTTCACATAAGACTTGTGTAGCATTAAAATTGTTATGGACTAATGATTAAGCCATGAAGGCAAAAATGTGTAACTCCCCTTTGCCAAAACAGAAACATCCCTGTTCTGACTCCTGTCCAGTTTCCACAAAAACAAAACATACACCTTTGTTATTGCACATCTTTCACACAGACTTGTGTATGTATAATATACATCTCTATATATTTTTAAATATGCTACACAAAAAAAGACTATGGCACTTTACAGAATACACGTTTAACAAAAGATCATCACACCACAGGCGTTTGAAAACTACAAAAACCCTTAATTAATGTAACATTGTTGAGTTAGCACACAGGTTTAAAGAATCCACAGACTCCAAGGCAAATATTTCTGCTTCCCTGGAGTTCATTGAGAAGACTAGCCCATCATGACACTTTTTTTAAGCACAAATGCAGGCAAAAATAAATAAAGACTTTCTTAGTAGTAGCAGTAGTAGTGGTCCAGCTACATTAGATTTTTAGAATGAGGTGATTAGGTGATTGATAGAAATTTATTAGGAAACTAGGTGTAGATCAAACAGTAATTGTTTTTAACATTTTTTTCTAGCACATTCAGTGGTTGTTAAAACAGCTGTGCAGAAGAGTTTTTTAGTCTAGCCTAGCATGATTTTCGATGTTCCACTCATCCCAACCAAAGCATGGCTAATGGATAAAAAAAAAAAAAAAAAAAAAGGTCTAGCATTACCATTTACTGTCTCTGCTAGAGAAATTTCATCTCTGCTTACTAAGTGTTCAGGTGGTTTTGGGTTTTGTGTGTGTGCTTTTTTGGGTATTCTGTAGCATTCAAACTAATGAGATAAACATTGTCAAGTGGCTTTATTCTGGCCAACAGAGGTCACATTTCCACTTGTGACTGTTATCAGATTGCTCTCTGGCCAGTCAGCCAGTAAAGACAGACGTGCTTGGGGGATTCTCTGGGCTTACGACTTCTCTGTAAGAAGGAGATTGTGCGATTAGTATAAGGAAGAGAGTGAGATTGTAAGATTAGTGTTAGAAAAGTGAATTCTTTATCTTGTAAAGAAAAAAAAAGTTGAGTGAATCTTCTGATGATAAATTTAAGGAAGAGAAAAGCTGTTTTTATCAAGATTATTTGCTTGATAAAGGGAATTGGTTGGTTTTAAATGAAAAAAGGTTTGATAAGTAGTTACTATGGTGGCACAAGGACTTGGTTGTTGTTAGTTTCTGTCAAGTTGAATTCCGACACTTGGCAACCCCACGTGGGCAGAGTAGAACTGCTCCATAGGATTTTCAAGGCTGTGACTTTCTGGAAGCCTATCACCAGGCCTGTCTTCCCAAGCGCCTCTGGGTGGGTGGGTTCGAACTGCCAACCTTTTGGCTAAGAGTTGAGCACTTAGCTTTTTGCCCCTCCTGGGGACTCCTAGGGACTTGGTTAGTACATTATAAATGTACAGTCAGGGACTGGAGCTTTGTCCAGTGGCTTCCATAGTCTATTTCCGTTTGCTGTTAGAGACATGGTTAGTGTGTCCTGAGCTCTTACTAATGTAGATTGCTATGAAGATACCCACTTACCCCTTTTCTTTAAAAAAAAAAAAAAAAAGTCATTGAATTTATGGCTTGCTTACTTTGAACTTTGGTCCAAGAATGGTAAACTCATTAAGACCTGCGCCCGCCCTGCTCTTAGCTCTTAAATCGGTGTGATAAAATGGTTTCTGGAATATGCCAAAGGCCAGAAGGAAATAAAACATTAGTTGCTCCATTCCATCTATTTATATAGCAATTTGTTCTGCACGGAGGCATGGCTTTAGACTCACAGCTTTAAGATGATTCACTCTGGGCAAAGTTGTAAAATGATTCTAGGTTCTGTACCTGGTGGCATAATTCCTTGTGCATAAAAGGTGCTTAGGAATTATTTGTTAAATTTTCCAAACAAAGCCTTCAAGTGAGCAGATTCATAAACCCAAAGAGACCTATACTTTTAATGCTTCCAGAAATCTGGCTGGTCCACCCCACTTGCTTGAGTTGTGTTTTCTCTATTATTCTGCAATTCTGAAGGTAAAGGTAATGCCAGACTGGTTTCTTTCTGACTACTTTGTTCACTCTGAAGTAAATTTTAAGCGATGGTTGGCTAATACCATCTTCTTCCCTGAATTTATGGAAACGAGACTAAAAACTCCTGAATCTTTTAAAATAGTGGTGTTCAATTCTTTTTTGTAAACAGATGTAGGCAGATCCTATAAGCTTGGTCTAGCTCCAGTTTTTGCATTAACTTTCTACTCTGTGCTTTCCTGGGAATGAAGGCTTTGATGCAACTCTCCAATTGCAGCAATTTAATGTTACTTCAGTCGACTTTCAGGATCCACACCAGTAACTAGAAAAAAACTCAACGCCCATGACTAGCTTCTGTTTTTCTGTAGGAAATACCATTCTGCTGCTGATTGGGTTGTAAATACAGCCTAGTTACCAAACAGTGGGAAAGGGCTCCCCTCAAGTGCTGAGATCCTGGCAAGTCCTCCCAGCCAGTATCTCAATGAGCCACAGCTGGCTTGGAGACCTCTCCCTGGAATGAGGAAACAGCATGAGGTTGCCTTTGGCAGTCAGAGTGCAGTCCTAACCCTGGGAGAAAAACACGTGATTTACAATGGAAAAGGGATGAATTTGTCTTCACTAGCAGGATTTTTTTACTTTTATCCTCCATATGATTGTTCAGGTAATTATTTTTTCTTTACTCAAATTTCTAAAATCTTGGAGTGACAGTTCAGTTGAGCATTCCTGGAATTCAGCTTAGGAGGAGTTCCACAACAGGGTCCCCACGTTGTCCTTGCTGACCCTTTGGTCAGCTAAGCAAGAGGGTCTTGCTATGCCCTTTAGCACATACCCTGTCCCCAGTCAAGTCTGTAGTCTTCATTTTAGTCTCCAACCTAGACAAGTTATAAGGACTAGGAGGAAAACTAAAACACCAACCTAAAACCTTATCCTGAGGCACAGATGCTCACAGGCATGCAAACATGTGGCAGAAACTGTCTCAAAACAGCTTGCAAATCTGGCTAGCTGGCTCTTCTATTTCCAGAGAAACTGCTGCCTTAATGATTGAGATCATTATCCTTCAGTGAGCCCCAGGGGGAGATGGAGTCTGACAGAATTTGTCAACTACATGTCAGAGTGTATATACTATCTTCAGGTTCTAGCCCTTAAAATTTGCACTGTGGCCCTCATGCCCAGTAACTTTGCTTAGCTGGATGTGGCCTCTCATTGGTCCTGTTAAGGCCTGGGGCTGTGGAATGCGGCTTCGGTAGATAGAGGCTAGTTCTCCACTTGACTCAAACCACGAAACAGGAGATGGATTGTTTCACAAGGTTACATAAGGAAGAAGATGGCACTAATGTCTCTTCCAAACTAAAGGAGGCAGATAAGGTTTTTCCCCTCTTCAATTTCTTCCTGTACTTTGTCACTAGAGGTTGCAATTTCTGCTTGTGCAGAGAAGACAGCACAGATGAAGGTCAGGACTGTGCCGCCGATGGCAGTATAAAAGGCCCAGCCCAAGGAGCAGTCTCCAGGTCTGTAGGCAGATGCATAATGTCCACAGTAGCTTACGGCCTTCTGGCACCCCCAGCCAGCTGGGTAGAGTATCAAACCCAGGATGAGGAAGAGACCTGCAGGGAAGAAGAGAAAACCACCACCAAATTAGATGAAAACTGCAGTGACTCGAAAAAGTAAAGGAACTGGCTGGACAGATCTGTTGCCATTGTTACTTGATTTGCTACTTTAGACAATGGCATATAGAATGTGGTCTGCAAATAGAAAGCCTTAGGCTCTGTTTTAAGCAACTAATCTGACCTGATCAAGAAATGTTTTCAGCCACTTTTGTAGCTGTCGGGATATAAATCCACCAATAATTTTCCTTCTAGAGAGCAAGTGTAACTTGTTGCCATTTTTTCCTATGGGACTCTTATTTCAGTGAATATTTCCATTTTGGTCTAAGGCAGAGGTCAGCAAACTGAAGTCCTCAGGCCAAATATGACCTGTGGCCTGTTTTTGTCAATCAGGTTTTATTGGAACATGGCCTTTGTGCTAGAACACCTGAGCTGGGGAGTTGCTATAGACCACATGGCCTGCAAAACCTACAATATTTACTCTCTGGAATTTTGCAGAAAAAGTTTGCCAAGCCCTGGTCTAAGGGAATACATACAGAACCAAATAGACCTGGTGAAATGCAAGAGACAGGGGCAGTGAAAGACCCCAGACCTTTACCCTGAATTTTCAGCACCTTTTTTTTTTTAAGTAAGTCCAGGAGGAGTCTGTTTTATGGCATTCACCAATAATCAATGCATGTCTGGGGCAGAAATCTCTGTATTTACATATACAATAAGAAAAAACTACAAGTTTCATAAGTATTTTTTTGGTCTGGATGCTTTTAAGTGAACTCACCCTTGAGCAGACAGTAATAAGCTCTGTTCAATTCAGCTGATCCTACTGTCCTGTCATACCAAACGTCCACTTTTGTATTCCTCACAGCTTTATACTCACTGTGTACCTGGAATGCAGCAGCTGAGAGTTATTTTTCCTGCCAGCCCTGGAAGGTTAGGAGCTACCGTTAGGAGGAAGGTGAGGCAAGTGAGGTGCCCAAGGGGCAAAATTTAAGGAGGTCCTCACTCTCAGGTGCCCACCCTGTACTTGGCATGAACTTGAGATGCCTCACTTGCCTGACCCTGGCTGCCACTCACCCGGAAAAAGATTCTTACAGAGAAGTCTGGAACCAAAAATAACAAAGGCAACCAAGGCCCCAAAATCTTACATGGAAAAATTTTTTGGTAGAAAGTCTTCCTTAAAGACCTTTATTTCACCTTCCAGATTCTGCCAAGAGGAGGATGGCCTTATTCTATACAGCAGAAAAAACTTTTCTCTGAAAAACAACACCTATAAAATCAAGATTGTTAAACCATAACCACAAAATCTGTTTTTAGATACCTGATCTTATACCTGAAAGGTGTAAGGATAGTAGTTCAATCCTTACAGATTACTCTTGGCTCTAAGTTCTGTCTCTCTTCCCACCTGAACTGAAATTCTCTGGGTTTACCACACCAAAGATTTCAAGTATAGCAACTGTTTACCAAGAGAACATGACTAAATTTTGGTAGCATGAAGTTCGAAGTTCTTTCGAGCCATGCTTCTTCAGAACTTAATGACCTCTGGCCATAACTTTCACAGCTATCTCCATCCGGCAATGTTAGTTCACTACTGGAGCGGTTTTTGGGTCTGGTTGCCCCTCCTTCCTTAATTAATCCCACTGCTCTACTCAGATGATGGCCTCGGGGGGCTTACTAGCAGGGGTGCAGTAGAGGGAATTCATTCACATGATTCACATCTCGATGTCTGAGAAAGGTGATTCACAAAGGAAGTCTTTCTAACCCTGCAGCCCTCTTTCTCGCTAGGTCTGAGTGTTGGAAGCAGTCAAGGCAGTGATGTGTAGCTGGGGAATTATGGTCCAGTGTTGGGAAGTGTAAGCAAGTTGGAGAGGAGCAACAGAATGAGGCATCGTGGAGAGATGGTGTTAGAAATATGCCTGGGAGCATGGAGCCAATTCCTCCAAGAATAACGGCAGCCAGTGGAGAATGTATCATTGCTATCCTGGAATATGGAGGGTCCTGAATCCTGGTTGGGTCTCTGGAATCAAGTCAAAGGGTAGAAATCATATAGTAGAAATGCCCCTACAGTCCAGCATGGTGCTAGAACACAAGCCAGCAAAATGACGGGCCATGGCAAAGACTCTCTAAAGAAAAAGGTAATGCAGCTAGTAGTTTAGAGCTGTGGTTTTGGAGTCACTACAGGCTTGAATCCAGACTTTGCCATCTAGAAAATTTCTTAAGTCTGATGCATCACCTGTAAAATAGCGCCAATCCTTACCTCATAAGATGATGGTGAGTCTTAAAGTCTGTAAAGAGTGCTTTCTCTGCCCCTAACAACACAACTAGAACACAGACTAGCAGCTTGACAATGAGTTAAAGCCTTTGGCAAGCCCCTCCCATAATAAATACCAGCAGTTTAAAGTTTACCAGATATGAATAAGCAGATCAGCTTCTTTTTGAAAGGTGTAATAATCTGGGGAGAGGGAAGGTCACCAGGCAAAATTTAGCATCTTTGAAAGAATAAACTATTCTCCATCTGAACAGAAGTTTACTCAGCTGGGGAGAACTAAAATGATATAAGCAATTATTTTTCAGCATTTCCTAAGGCCTAGGATAAGCTCTCATTAGTCCTGACTGCATCCCCACCTTGTTCCCTAAGAAGCCTCACCCATCCTTGGGCACAGGAAGACTGTATATGAGGGACTGACCAGTGTTTGGGTGTACTCGGTGATGCTTGCTAGTTTCCCTCAAGGTCCTAAGTTTCCCCATGGGCCTTCTCTAAAACTTGTACTCCCTTAGGATTTGATGGTACCCTCTTGCATGCAGCTTCTGCTCCAAAGCTTCAAGTGCAGGCCCTAGATAAGCATTGTAAGAGTCTAAAGTGTTCATACTTGAATTGTGGCTACAATTAAATATTAATTGCACACTTTGTTTGTATTAATATGGCTTAAAACGAGCCCAGTAAGTAAAATGAGTGCATTTTAATCTGTTAGGGACAGAAGACAAAGCTTGAAGTTCATTATCACCAGAAGCTCTACCATGCTGGGCCAGACTCTGGCTGGTTGTAGAACACACAAAATGCCTGAATTTGGATGTCTCAGATGCTCTTTGGAGGTCCAACAAAAACCCAGTTTTTGGAGGTAGGCAGGTTTAAAATAATTGAGACACAGAATCCTTACTTTAATAGCATCAGACCCCTTTCCACAGCATGTGGAGCCCCACTGGGAACATTCACCTCCAGTACTACTCCCAAGCTCCCTTAGGTAAGTTCCCTTTTCTAATAGATGCGATTCCTGAGGTACCTCCAGCCATTTTAAAACCTTGTGGCTGCAATCTGTGAATCAGGACAGCAGAGAGACTTTGCTTATCATGTAAGGGTACTGTGCTTAGAGTTTGTTGAAAGCTTCAGCTTGACTGTAAGCCCACAGTAAAGTAATGTGGGAGGGTAATAAAAAGTGAGCTTTGGTGTGTCAGCAAGCTCCAGTGGATGTGATGTGTGCTGAAACCACACACTCCCAACCCAGCAGCCAGCCTACACAAACACAAGAGTGCCTTATCCAAATTGTCAGCAGGTCAGTGGGAGGAAGTTGCCACTGTCCACCCTGCCCTGGCCAGCTGATGGGCCAGAGTAGACCTTACCTCCCAGCACTCATCCAAGTTGTCATGATGCCATGAAAATGCAAGCCACTAATGTGAGCCCAAGCTGGCACCAGTGTTCCTTGCTTCACTGTTCTTGGGGCCAGGAGCCACCAGCACCCTAACAAGCATGCATTTATCTCCAACATTATCCCAGTTGACTGAGAAAAAGGCCATAAAGCTTTCCCAGCTCTCAGGTAAATCCCAAACTTCTCTCCCTGGCTTTGAAGGCCCTGTGTGATCTGGCTCTCTATTACGTCTCTGAACTCACCTCCTGCCTTTCTCACCCTAGCTTTCTGCTCCAGCCACACTGGCTGGCTGGCTCTTCCTTGATGCTCAGGTCTTTGCACTTGCTATTCCTTCCACTTGGAATGCTCTTCTTCCCAGTAGCTTTCAGGTCATCTTTAGCTAAATGCTACCTTCTTGGTGTAGTCTTCTGTGGCACTCTTTAAAATTTCAACCATCCACCTCTCCCCTACTTCCTGCCCTCCTTGCTTTAACTATTTCTCCTTAGCACTTGTCACTAATGTAGTATATATTACTCTGAGTCATATGAAACTGTCAGTGCTTGACAATATTTTTACCCACAAAAATGGCCATTTCATATGGTTTAACCTCATATTTTACTTAGTTTGATTACTGTACGTCTCCATCCTAGATCTTAAGCTCTATGAGGGCAGAGACTTTTGTATACTTGGTTTACTACTATAAAGTCAGTGCCCATAATAGTGCCTGGTTCATAGTAGAGCTGTAATAAAATTTTACTGAATTTAATACAGTTTGTTTTGTGGTGTTTCTAAACCATAGTCCCCTGGGTTAAAATGGCAAAATAACTTTTCAACAAATACCAATCAGTAAGAATGAAATGTGTCAGCAAGAAGGAAAACGGAGATCCCTTAGTTGGTTGGCTTACCTGCTACACTGCCTTCTTCTAGACCTGTGAGTCCCTGGGTATAGAAGGAAACTTGGGCCCTGACATCCAGATGGGCTTGATGACACCAGCTCATGAAATAGAATTAAAATTAATGACTTCTTAAATTGGCATGTGAGACAACAGGGAAAGAATACGGTAAGACATAAGCAAGTTTGCTGCAAGCCTGCCATGGTTTTCTTGGTCCTCAATTTGGAGTGTACCCACAGAGACTATCAACTTGATTGTGGGTTATATCTAGAGGCCAGATGGAAGGTGGAGTGTGCTCTGGATTGAGTTTCACATAAGAGCCAAGCCAAAAATGGTCTGATCTCCCTCTGCAGTTCCTGAAGTTAGGCCAGCCTCTAGTAGCCTCTAGGGCCTTTCCCTTGCCTTGCCTTATTATTACCATTGGGATATGTGTGTGTGTGATAGCGGGTGACAGAGAAGGTAAGGGACTAGGCATTTACTTTTCTCCGGACTGGCATGTCTCCCTGGTACCTGGCTGAGCTGTAGCAGGCCCAGCTGGGAGGCAAAGGAAAAGCAGGGAGAACGATACTGGCGTTCAACCAAAGAAAACAGCCACCATGGAAAGAAACCAAAAGTAACAAGGGCTAGCGACCTCTGACATGGCTCAATCTATTTAATAAGACGACAGCCCAAGAAGGTACTATTTTAACAACCTTAAAGGATACCCTCATCCTTGTATTTTCTCTCTTGCTAACAGCCTCCCAGCTGATTGTACCAAGAGAATTAGATGATGCCAGTATATGCTGACCTGGGAGAAGGTGGGGGGCTCAACCTTATCTAGGGAAGAAAAATAAATACATGACAAGAAACTGATGGTTAGTCACTTGGATTACCATACAGATACCACTGTAAGCTGGAAACATCCTTGAAAACGTAACCAGCGAGCCCCTTATGGTCCTGGCCTTCATGATCAGATGAGCACCAGCTACTTCAATGCTAGCACCCAGCCTCCCCTTCCACGTGCCCCACCTGAAAGGAGCTTTTAGATTCAACCTTGGATTCCCAGCAACTCTCTCCTCCTGCACAGAAATTTTTAAAAGTGTATGGAGAACCTAAACATTAATTTAGGTTTAACGCAAATAATTAAACCGTGAGAGCTTCACAAGGGCAGGAATTGTGTTTTATCACTGTGGTTTGCCTATGACATAGAATATGCTAAAAAAAAATGAATGAAACATCCCAGAACCTCTCCTAATGCCATAACTGCCTACGTCCCCAACCCAACCAGGAAAAGTAAAGTCGTAGTCCTTCTGCTTTCTGCTCAACGTTCAGCACTGACTGATCAGACCGGCCACAAAATTATGTCTCGGGTCAATTTCTTGCTACTGCCTTGGAATCAAATAATACCATATAAAATGTAAGTTTTAATTAAATCCCTTAGGTGGAAAGACAAATATCTCCACAATCCTGCCAAGCTCCCTATTTTGGAAAGGCTAGGGGCTGCTGAATACAAAGAATAATATTTTATTTGGTCTGAAGATGACCAACACACGCTTAGGAATAGGGCATGTTGTGAGCCAAGTCTGAACCACAGCTCTTCAGCTCGCAATGGAAGCAAGAAAAGGCTCAGTGGCTATTTCACAACCTTTCTTGGGCTTTTTAAGTGCCTTCTGCTTCCCTCCATATCAGTCTCACAATTACTACACTCCTTCACTACTTGCTGGCCAAGGGACTGGACTCAAGATTTCTTGTCTTTTGTGGGTCACTCACCACAAGGCAGGTAGCTATTTTTCTTAGCCTGAAAAACGTGAGAACTTTAAGTTGGCTCATGTCCTCCAGAATAACTATGTGAACAAGTAAGTCTCTAGACATCACCCTTCTACTTCCTCTTCGGACAGTCTTTCAGACTAAATATTAAAGACTGACTAGACCTCCGTTTGCAAAGGAAATTCTCTATGGACAGGAACAAAAGAAAGCCATGTGTTACTGCTACCAGCAACCTGCGGAGAAGCCACCAGTGAGAGACACAGCACTTAGCTTCTGCTAAGTCATAAACAAGAAACTCACTCTAAAGCTATGAACTATGTTAATATCTCTGGAGAGAGTTTTCACAGCAGACAACTGACAGGAGGCTGAAAGTATCTTGATAACATAAGAAGAATGAGAATTCTAGAACATTTAATTGTGCTTATGTGGAACCTGTACATGATATCAAGAGGCAGTCGCTCAAACTTAAGGGGATACTGTGTGGTTTAAGATTGGAAGAGGTGTACGTAGGGTTGTATCCTTTCACGTTACTTATTCAATCTGTATGCTGAATAAATCCGAAAAGCTAGAGTATATGAAGAACATGGCGTCAGGATTGGAGGAAGACTCATTACCAACCTGTGATATGCAGGTAACAGTCTTGCTTACCAAAAATGAAACTGACTTGAAAATAACCTCAAGCATTTTGCGATGAAGGTCAAAGACTATATAGCCTTCAGTATTACTTATGTCTGAATGTAAAGAAAACAAAAATCCTCACAACTGTACTGATAACATCATGATAAATGAAGGAAAAAACTGAAATTGTCAAGGATTTCATTTTACTTGGATCAACAATCGACATTCATGGAAGCAGCAGTCCAGAAATCAAACGATATACTGCACTGGACAAATCTGCAAAAGAACTTTTTAAAGTTTTAAAAAGCAAAGATGTCACTTGACCTAAGCCATCCATGGTCTTTTCAGTCACCTCATATGCATGTGACAGCTGGACAGTGAAAAAGGGAAACAGAAAAAGAACTGATTCATTTGAACTGTGATGTTACCAAAAAATACTGAATATACCATGGACTGCCAGAAGAGTGAACAAATAAGTCTTAGAAGAAATACAACCAGAATGTTCCTTAGAAGCGAGGATAGCAGGACTTCAATTTGCTTACTTTGGACATGCCACCAAGAAAGACCATCACTAGAAAAGGGCATCATGGTTGGTAGAGTAGACTGTCAGTGAAAACGAGGGAAGCCCTCAATGAGATGGACTGACACAGTAGCCACAACAATGGACTCCAACATACTAACAATCATAAAAATGGCATAGGACTGGGCAACAGTTGCCACAGGTTGGAGCTGACTTGACGGCAACTAACAACAATCTTTTGATCTGCGTTACACAGATGACATGACCTTGCTTCCTGAAAGTGAAGAGAACTTGAAGCACTTACTGATGAAGATCAAAGACCATAGCCTTCAGTATGGATTACACCTCAACATAAAACAAAAATCCTCACAACTGGACCAATAAGCAATATCATGATAAACGGAGAAAAGACTGAAGTTGTCAAGGATTTCATTTTACTTGGATCCACAATCAACACCCATAGAAGCAGCAGTCAAGAACTCAAAAGATGCATTGCATTGGGCAAATCTTATGCAAAAGACCTTAAAGTGTTGAAAAGCAAAGATGTCACCTTGAAGACTAAGGTGTGCCCTAGTAAATTCAGTTGCTTCATATGCACACGAAAGCTGGACAATGAATAAGGAAGACCGAAGAGTTGATGCCTTTGAATTGTGGTGTTGGCAAAGAATACTGAATATACCATGGACAGCCAAAAGGATGAACAAATCTGTCCTGGAAGAAGTACAACCAGAATGCTCCTTAGAGGCAAGGATGGTGAGACTGTATCTTACATACTTTGGGCATGTTGTCAGGAAGGATCAGTCCTTGGAGAAGGACATCAGGCTTGTTAAAGTAGAGGGTCAGTAAAAAAGAGGAAGACCCTCAACAAGATGGACTGACACAGTGGGTATAACAATGGGCTTAAGCATAACGATTGTAAGCATGGTACAGAACTGGGCAGTGTTTTGCTCTGTTGTACATACGAGTTGGAACCAACTTGATGGCACCTAACAACAACAAGGAATATCCACTAAGTATACACTATGTGGTGGTCCCCATGCCAGGCCATGGTAGAGTTATGAGTCAAATGTTGTAGGGCTCATGGGCTTTGGACATTTTAAATACTTTCAGGCCAGCAAGGCTCAATGAATCTGGTCACACTACACACATCACCAATCCCTGAACAAGGGGCTCTTATTCATGCTGACCCGTGGGCCCTCATCGACCTGCAAATACCCCTTCATCCCAGTTCACACGTCATGTCTATGCAGAACATTTGTCACTACTTCCTGCCAGAATGGTATTCTCTTTGTGCTCCACTGCCTGTCGACATCCCTCCTCTTCAGCTCTTTATGCCATTTTTGTGTATTTAATCAAGAAGTACTTACTGAGTTATCTACTATGTGTCAGACGCTATTCTAGGCCCTGAAGATATAGCAGCCTTCTGGGGGAACTCTGAGCCCCTCAAGGCAGGGCAGCTTTTTTCCTCTTGGTATTCCCTATACCCAGCACATGTCCTGACTTTACTATTAGGTACTCAGTGTTTACCGAATCAACACTAATTCTCTTGAGACATCACGATTTTGTCATACCATTATTCAACAATAAATCTGATGAGTGTATGTCACAGTTAACCTTGAATAACCAGGTAAAGAGCTCAAATTATTTCTGGAACTGAACAACCATTAACATATTTAGGAACACAGCAGGAGACCTTCTGACTATCAAACATCCACCCTCCTTCCAACGTTCCTCTGAAGATATGGGGAAAAAAAATCACGCAGGATTGTCTATCAGGCCTGCCATGTGACTCAGGACGTTTGGACCATGGTCCTAACTAAGCCTGAGATTCATCAGACCCAGCTGACTTCACTACAGCAGAATGCCAGGATGCTGCCCTGCCACCACATACCTCAACTCCCACCTCAGGCAGCCATCTCTCCAACATGAGGCAAAAGGAGGCAGGCAGGAGACTTAGAGAGTATCCCTTCCCTATTATACTGGGACAACTCAGCATTCCTGGCTAATTGGGGGTGGTAGCTTCATCTTTATCCTTACATAAAACGTGTATCAGCAAGTTCAAAATGTACTGACAGTACTGGACTAAGGAAAAACTAGGCCAAGGCAGTCATTACCACATGGATTTTAAATCATCTGCCAGTGTTTGTTTAGCCACAAGGTGGGAACCCTCATTGGCCCTTCCTTCTCAGGATTCTTTGCTCTTCCTTATCTTTCCAGGGATCAATCCTTGGTCCTCTTTTCTATCTACATTCTTCTTACTGATCACACTTGGTACCACAGCTTTAAATATAGCCTCTATACTGATGTCACCTGAATTTTTATCTCCAGCTTTGAACTCCAGGTTTGTATATCCAACTTCCTACTTGACTTCCACTTGTATGTCTAACATGGTACTTGAAAATTATGTCCAAATCTGAACACTTGATTCCCACTCCCCATGTCAAAAATCTTTTCTTCACCTTGTCAATCCCATCTCAGCAAGTGGGATTTCAATCTTATAGCTGCTCAGGTCAAAAACCCTGGAATCATCCTTGACTCCATCATTTCTCTTAGGGCCTATACTGATCTATCAGCAAAGCCTGTTGGCCTTCTTTCTACCTAGTCCGTCTGCCTGGGATGCCCTTTCTTTTGATCAGTCACATTGTTAACTCCTTCGTCTTCAAGTCTTTGGTTAAATCTCTTCTCAATGAATCCTACGCTGTCCACCTTATCTAATGTAATAGTACAACCCTCCCCCGCCCTGCCCAGGATACCTGACCTCTCTTATCCTTGGCTATACCTTTTTTTTTCCCTTATAGCACTCATCATCTTTTAACATACTATATAATTTACTTATTTTGTTTATTGTTTGTCTCCGCCAGCTTGAATGTGAGCTCCACGAGGGCAGGGAGTTTTGTACAGTTCATTCTTTGTTTCCCAATTGCCTAGAACAATGTCTGACATGGAACGGGTGCTCAGTCAATACTTTTTTGAATGAATGGATGAATGCAAAGAGCATGTTGTGATGTAATTATTGTACATTTTTAAATGAAGCCACTGTGGAAAGCTCTTGCCAACTCTGTGAAGTGGCTAGAGGAAAAGCTTCAGTCAATAAGGTGAATCCCAGGGGTTGGAAATTTTAGTCAGTAGAACACCCGCTATGGTGTTACTACTGAAACACAAAGAGGATCCAAACCATGAGACTGGCCTTTAATTTGACTGCCAACACTGAAAACCTCATTCCTGGCTACAGAAAATGGCTATTTGTTGGGAGGTCGCATAGAAAAAAGTAGTAAGCTGATTAAGATGTAATAAATTTTCAGTTACCTAGAGAACCAGCCTTAGTTAAGCCTCAAAACTCTGAAATTATTTCCACCTCTGCCTGGCTGCAGTGAGGACAGCTGAAAAGACAGGCTGTAGCTGCCGTGTGGAATGGCCAAGGCACCTGCTGGGTGAGGAGCAGCAGTGTGGGAAAAACCTGGACAAGTGTAGGAAAACGACAGGTGATAGAAGACACAGGGATAAAAGGGGAAATGAAGAAGGAGATGGACTGCAACAGTTCGCACATGAGGAAAAGGATGGTATCTAGAGGCAGCAGTGAGTCTGGAGAGTGGGAAGACCAACAGAGAAGGTGCCAGAACTGAAGGCAGAGAAGGTAGAACTGCCCTTGTTGTTAGGGGCTGTCAAGTTGATTTTGACTCATAGAGATCCCATGTAACAGAGAGCTGCCCCATAGGGTTTTCTTGGCTGTAATTTTTACAGAAGTAGATTGCCAGGTCTTTGTCCTGTGGAGCCACTGGGTGGGTTGAAACAGTCAACCTTTCATTTAGCACTGAAGTGCTTAACTGTTTGCATCACCAGGGCTCCTTAGAATTGCTCTACAGCCCAGGAAAATATTCACTCCTATCAGCAACCCTGAGGGCAGTGCCACAGATGAACCTCTGTGTCTGTGTGTGTGGCGGGGGTGGGGGGGGGCGGGTCTCTGTTTCCAGTAGAGGAACAGCATGCTCAGTTATTTAGCTCTAAGTCTGGGACCATCTATCCCAACCAGGTAGGTGATATGTACTTGTACAGAGTGATATACAACATTCCTATGCATGCTATTTAACATTTATCCATCTGCTTCCCTCTCTTTTTCTGTCTAAATTTGTATTTTTCCCCAGGTCATCTTCCGTGCTGACACTTGGAAGTCATTTCAGTAGTCCCTGATAGCTATTTGTAGGTTTTCAGCTGTTGTTAGGTAGGGACATTTTCTCATTCATAATACCCTAAGCAAATTGTCAGATATTATGAAGGCTGTGCCTTGAGGAGGACACAACATATCTGACTATGGTTCCCTACCAGTTCCCTACCCCCTGAATCTGCCATCAAGATACTCTCTTGCTGAAGACCACTGTGTGATCCTGTGTACTTCTCATGTGCAGGGACTTGGAGATGCTGTAGTAATGATCCTTAGTCACCAAGAAAAGGCTACACTAGGGGCCCTACACTCTGTTTTAAGAAATAAGAGACACATATAATACAATTTAGAATTTCATGGGTAAAAAGTTTAAATAAAAATTAAGAGTAAATGGTTAGCCAACTATTTGGAAAACTATCCAGAACAATGACAGTAAAAAATACAAGCCTTACTGTGATACAATATGCATTTGTGCCATAATAAAACAGCATTCATTTAAAGACCTCCTAGGTTTTTTTTGGTATCTCTAAGTATGTATTTTTGGCTCCTTTGAACTTCCATTGATTGTAGACATGGTGACAGTGGTAAGGAATGTGTTCCCTATTCCTTGGATTCTGTCTCCATCCCCATCCGAAACCTTCACATTTGGGGAGTGTATTACCTAGTCCTCTATACCTCAGCTTATTATAGTGTTGACCACCTTTGCATGTCATTTCTGATTCCTATTGCCTTTTCATTTTCTAGTCTTCTTTGGAAGAACCTTTGGGAAGGTCTTCTACGGTAAAAGTGGCAGTTTCCAAGTAAAAATGACATGTATTGGGTTATGGAATTGAAGCTATAAACATCCTCCCCTAATTTTATACATTTATAACCGATGCTGTAATGAAAGTTGGAAGTTTGTATAGATGATTGTAATGTCTTCATGATCATAATATTCGTTATAGCAATGGCAGCAGCTTAATGTTTATTGAGCACTTAATATGTGCCAGGCAGTGGTTAAGCACTGTATAACAACTCACAACAATGCCATGAGGTTGATACTATTAATATCATCGTTTTACAGATGATGAAACTGAGGCACAGAGCAGTTAAGTAAAGTTATACACCTAATCAGTGGTAAAGCTGGGACTCAAATCCATGAGCTGTTGGAGAGCTGATGCTAAAGAGCAGTTATCAAGTGAAGGGAAGGATGCACTAAAACAAGGGGCCATTCTTTGTCAGGAGGATTGATTTGCTAACCCTACGGCAAGACATTCTGAGTATCCCCAGTCTCCTGACTTCAGGTATAGATGCCACTTTAGAATGTCTGTCCTTGGCCAAAACAACTTCGAGAAAAAAACCCTTGTGAAAAAGAACAATGTAGGATCTACTATGATGTCCTGTTATGCAGGATGTGGAACATCTGTATGAGCAGAAAACGGCAAACAAAAGGCACAAACCCCCTCGGACAGAAGGAAAAAAATCTAAGCAGTAAAATCAGCTTGCATTTAAGTCTTTCCTCTGAGACCCTATATCCTTGCAGCCTTACCTGTATACAAGGGGCTTGTTAATCGTGTTGTTAACGAGAGATCTGCTTGTCCCTACATTTACACGTAGTGGATGTTGCTTTCAATTTGGGGCATGTGGCTGTTGTGAAATGTTGCTTATGACAACTGCAGACACTAGGGTCATGCCCCAAGGGCTCCTTCTTCCACTGAAAGCCCAGAGTCCAAAGGCTGATCCACAGAGGTAGTCAAGCCTGCCTGCCTTCTTTACACACCAGGACATTTTAACACAAAAGTGGTGAAGGATGTAGTCTGAGAATAAATTCAGCTTTATGAAACTTTACCACATTGTCCTTATTGTTCTTGTTTTTGCTGTGGACTGGTAAAAACATCAGCACAGACCAGACCAGCACTTATTCAAAGGCAGTGTTTGTGAACCACTGGTCCAGTGGATCTTCTGAGGGGTGTGTGGGCATAGGAGTGAGCTTGTGTTAGGATGGGGGCTTCTCTAGGAAGCCTGGTCACTTACTGTGCAAGTGAAGGGTGAGGAGGCTCTGAGTTTTCTGCCCCACCCCCCCTTGATGTCTAGAGTGTAACCGTTTTTTGTTGCATATCATTTTAAAGTTTTAAGAGTTTATAGACAAGCTACACGGGGCCCAGCTATGACCTTCAGTACCTCTGCTTTGATGGCCAGATGAGGAACTGGAGGTCAGAGGGTTCTTCAGTGTCTTGGATTTTAAAATAATGCTTGTATTAATCCTTATGCTGACTCCCTGGAGTCTAGTGGGGCACCTGTTTTCTGCTAAAAACACTCCCATCAAATTATAAGAAAAATACTCTTCCAGGGTGGAGGGCGGAGAGAGGATGACAGAGCAACATAAAAGTGAAGTATTTGAGAGACAATTAGAGCACAGTTGTCATAAAAAAAAAAAAAAAAAAAAAAAAACCTTAGAACCACGGCCCCCAGCGGAAATTTCTGTTATAATTACTCAAAATTAATGGTCATCGATTAAGGATTGATGCCCTTAGAATGTGTAGAGAAACAATTTGTAAGAAAGATGCAGTCTCCCATTGTTGAAGCTTCCCTAGGTTCTTCTCAGCAGTGATTCACATTTATGTGCCAATTACTTCATTGGCAGTTTCCAAAGCTCTAACTCCTAAAGTGTTGAAATGTATCCCAATGGACTAACTTAGCCAGATTGTGCCTTCCCATCAGTTAGGGATAAAGTTTTACTTCACACTGGGGGTGAGAAACTGTTTGCTAAACTGTTTACATGCGACTGGAAGAATTTTATGAAATATTTTCTTGATGAATTATTCACCCAACATGGAGGATTTAAGAAAGATGGAGCTCCTGTTTAACTATAACTGAAATGCATTGATAATTCAAAATAAGTCGCCAAAATAAAGTAAAAGACACTTTTAAAAACAATTTAGTTATCAAGCTGTGAAATTTTTATTATAATAAAGTAAATTTCTTGCCTGTTTAGGTCTCTGGGTCTAGATAATGTTAAGTAATTTCCATAATGAGTCAGGTGACAATTGTACATGTTGGTTTGAAATTATTTATATTCATGAGTACATATTTGTATTAATTCTTAAAGTCCTTTAATATTGGCTTCGTTTTCTTAATCCATGCATTTTTAGATTTAGTCTATACCAGGGGATGTCTTTTTTAAACAAATGATTGCTAGCAATTCAGTAAAGCTACTAAAAAGGCCATATAGAAATGGACTCGTAAATCTGGCTGACCCTGCCACAGCAGTTCTCCGTAGGAAATGCAGTTTATTTCTGAAATGGCTTTACAGCTTGAACGACTACAACTGTTGCATTAAGCTATTAAAACAGAGTACCTGAACTGCTTATGTAAATATTCACAGTCATGCTTAGTGATTATTTGTTAATGGAATCTGAACATAGATCATCCATGGCTCCAAGATAATTTATGTCTACAATTAAGTGGTTACCATTGCAAACTACTTTCTACATATTATTTGCATATCAATTGCTACCTCTGAATTTTAAGAGAGTTTACAATTTTCTTCTAGATCTTCCAACTGATTCTTTAAAATAGGGCCCAGTAGATTTACTCAAATTAATGCCTGCTCGGCCTGCTGGCTTTAAGGCAGTAGTTTTTTATCTAATGATATGGTTCTTTGTTCCCTTTAAACATAATGATAATAAAAAATATATATATTTTTGCATCTCTGGGGTACAGTTTATGAAATGATGATTCTCTAATACGGCTTGGGAACAGAAACTGAAGAAATTGTAGACCTGAATGCCTCTGGGACAGGTGTTTGCATTTAGTAGGCATACAATAAAAGCTCCTTAAACTGGACTTTAATTATGGCCTACATTTATCGTAACATTTCTGCCTTCTTCAGCTTTTGGCCAAGGGCTAATTAAAGGTTGATGAATTAGTAAATAGATCATAGTTGATTCAGACATGGAACGGGTTGGGCCTGACTTCTGGGGGAGGCATTATCTGACTGGAAATACGGAAACTAAGAACCTCTTTTTGGCAGTCTGAAGCCTCCAGGGCCTCATTCTCACTGAGGAGGAAAAGCACGGGTTGCTCCCTCTACTTTCTTCAGTCACCTTCTTTGAGGGTATTCTGAAGTTGGGCAACCACAGTCACACTGTGTTGTCAGAAAAATCCGACGAATTTTTCTGATGTAAAATTTCCCTCCCTCTCCCAAAACTTCCCAAACCCCTGTCCTTATTTCTCTCCTCTCCCATGGGTGATCTGGGCTTTCTGGCTTGGGAATGAATGAGTAGGGCACTGGAGAAGTCAAAATGGAAGCCGGGACTGGGTTGGGTTGTGGTCATCTTCTGGATGCTTAAGGTTATTTTTCACCCTGTGAAAAGCAGCAGTGAGGATGAAAGTCCTACAGAGTGATCCTGGTCTATTCATACACATTCACATTTATAATAAAAGCTATTCTAAAAGCAGCAGAGGCAAATCCCTCCACTTGTCTTCTCTCAGATTTTCTTTTATTCCTTTTCCGTCCTTCTCACCCTCAATCATCGTTCACTCCCAATAAATCTGAGCCTGCACACCCTGTGCCCTTAGCCACCACAGCAGAGAACAGCCCTGCTGACCACACCCTCCAGCCCAGCCCTACAGAGCTCTGCCCACAGCAATCCCTCTGCTCAGGCTGGTGGGGTGGCTCGCTGAGGCAGTCCTGCTGTTCTGAGACTGATGGAGACAGAGGGCTAGAGGGAGAGCCAACCAGACTTAAGGAAGCAAACAGGCGTATGAGGGAAAACTAGAAGACAGCAGGCAGCCAGGCCCTGCAGCTCTTGTGTTAGTCCAACCCTGGGGCAACCCCAGTGGAATAGACCAAGCCAGCACACGTGAGCCAAACCCTGAGCTCATTTCAATGGCTTCCGTCCTAAACCTGAGTCACCGGGGATTCCGTGGACTTCTAACAGAGCCCTACGTGCTTTTCCAAAAACAAACTGCTTGATGCTGTCATGGAAAACCTGGAACTTTGCATTCTATGGTTTTGCTATGGATTACATCCAGGTCACAACCTAAGGAAGATAGTTGGCAAAAACCACCCTGCTGGCTGATTACCCAGCTTTTGTAATGAATACCAGAGGGATATGAACCGAGTGTGTTTCTGGCTCTGTCAAGTCCTGGACAAGTTCTCACCCAGTGAAGACTAATCAGTCTGTGATTTATTTGCCAAGGGAGCCTAAGAAACCACCTGCAATCAAGATTCAACTGTTAGAAGCTGCCTACAGAAAGGAAAGGAATGGAGAGTGTGTCAGGGGCAGGGGAGAGGGAGGAAGAAGTTGTTTTCCTGTTAATTCGATTCCTATCATCTGCTTTTTAAAAAAATACCTGAGGACACCCATATTTACACTAAAGCCATGGG
Source organism: Elephas maximus indicus (assembly GCF_024166365.1). Lineage (NCBI taxonomy): Eukaryota > Metazoa > Chordata > Mammalia > Proboscidea > Elephantidae > Elephas > Elephas maximus. The sequence continues at coordinate 83,374,632 of NC_064820.1, forward strand.
AGTGCTCTGCACCCTTCATCTTTGACACAAGCAGCCTAGTAAGGGGCCAGGGAGTGGCCCTAGACAACATAATCATGTTTGATTTTAATAGAACAAAGTCAATTCTGAAGGCCATAAAAGGCACCCCTACTCCTTAGACTACAACAATTCTAGGAAACATAAAATATATATGAAAACCTACCAAGAAAGCAGAAATACTTTAATAATAATCACATAGCTCCACCACCCACCCATCTGTCCCTTTGCTGTACTATGAAGCCTTGCATGTTGATGTGATGCTGGAAGCTATGCCACCAGTATTTCAAATGCCAATGGGGTCACCCATGGCAGGGCTTCCAGACTAAGACAGGCTAGGAAGAAAGGTTTAGCAATCTAATTCCAAAAATTAGCCAATGGAATCTCCATGGATCACAACAGAATATTGTCCGATACAGTGCTAGAAGATGAGCCCCACAGTTTGGAAGGCACTCAAAATACACAGTGGCCACAACAATGAACTTGAGCATACCAATGATTGTGAAGATGGTGCAAGATCGGGCAACATTTTGTTCTGTTGTACACAGGGCACCAAGAGTTGGAGTCAACTCTACAGCAAAAATCATATAGCTAAATTTATTGAATATTTACTATGTGCAAAGAACTATGCTTATTAAGCCTCTGTCATACATTATCTAATCCTCAAAGCAACCCTCAGGCATGTACTATTATCATATCCATTTTATAAGTGAGAAAACGGAGGCTTAGAGAAATGAAGTAAATTGGTCAACATTTCACAGCCACTTCAAGGTGGGGTCAGGGCTGACCTAGGACCAACTGAAGCTTGAACTCTAATTACTGACAGAAATGAGTGCTGGACACCAAGGGCATTTGTGTGCAAGTATTCTGGAGAGTCAACTGATGCTCAGCATTAGTTCTTGAAGGCAAATCCTGGCATCTGGTTAATTTAATAGTTAATAATCGTGTGTGTTTTAAGTAACTGTATTTTGAGGTTTCTACTAAGGTAGCAGATTCTTTCATACTCAACTTCTAAAAATATCAATTTTTTAATGATTTGTTATACTTTTTATAAACAGACAATGAGGGCTGTGTAAGTCTGTAGCCAGCTTATTCTTTAAAATTAGGTGTTACAAAGGAATTTGCTTATAATATCTTATAATCTCCCCCAGCAACATTTTACAAAAATGTCATTTTTGCCAAAAATGCGAATTGTGAGAACAAACAGTCAAGAGTGTGCTTCTAACAGATTCTTTTGTTTCTCTGGCAACAGCCTCCTTTCTCACCATTTGTTTCACTGTCTGATAGATCCAGGGTTGAAAGAGAATGGGGTATGGAGAAAGAAAAGACTGATCCTCACAGCTGCAGCCAGTCCTGGCTCAGCCTGGACTGACCAGATGCTAATACAGATTGGCAACAGAGAGAAAGCAAGTCAGCTGCTTCAGACACTGCTGTGACAGCTTTCTCAGAAGAGATTCAAGAATCATGGCTGCCATTTATATTGGCTTGAACTACCTGGTGTATAGCTCCGTTAGGGGAGGACAAGCCCACTGAACCTCCCTTTACAGATGTGTCCCCAGACACAAGGAAGTATGCTAATGGCTGACCTAACACTTAGGCCCTATTTCCCATGATTTCCTCTCAGAGGGGTGCTGTTGGGCTGAAGGAGAAAGGAAACCACTTCTTTCCAGTTTCTCAGTGGTCGGCCTTAAAGAGGTACTTTGATGATACAGGAACTTCTGTCTCCCTCCAAATGTAAAATTTTGAGTAATTTCAGAAATTTTGAGATGTTCTGTGTATGTATGAGGAGCTTAAGTAAAGGAATGGGAAGAAAGTAAAAATTTCTTTTAGAAAATGCAGACTTTTTCAAAAGACGGATAGCCAGCTGACTAGCCCCTCAGGTGTGTTGCTGCTCCCTTCTCCTCACCCCTTTTTCCCAGAGGCCTTACCATAGATAAAGGGAGAAAGTCAGGAATAACTCATTGGAACACGTGAATAACATCTAAGATATGTACTGATTTTTGTGCCAAAATGAACACTTACTGCCATTTATGTGAAATAAACAAGACCACCAAAGGATTTGTTGGACAAATCTGCATTCTTAGATCTTGAATTCACTGGACTAACACCTTCTTAAAAACTAGATGTAAATAAATCTCCAAGACTGATATAAATAAGTCTTTGCTTCTGACAGATCGGTCATGGTATTTTGGCCCCCAATGTCCCACCCCTTACTGTAAATGGCCAGTGCATTGCTCGAAGGCAGGTAGATCACCATTGTATTTCTCAGGATGAAATGCATCCCTCGAGATGACAAACCAGGGGTCTCACCTGCATACCAGCATACTGATAAAACCCATTATAAGGGCATGAAGTCATCGAGGATGTGTAAATATAGCACAGTGAGTGAAAACTAAGCAGAACTTTGCCTCTCTGGCCAGTTGGGACTCTTCAACAGGATTAGTAAATAGTGTGTGCTGACTTCTCCTTAGACACGTTTATTTTGACTTTTCAAAAGCCTTTGGTAACACTTCTCAGCTAACTTTTTAGGATATAGACATCTGTATATGCATTCACACCTGAAGCAGTGTGTGTGTAAGGAAAATAAAGTAGGGGCATTTATCTGACAAGCAAAAGAAGGACCCCATCCTATTTAACATTTCTGAGAGGTAAAATGCCAAACTGAATGGGATATACTTCAAAAGATTTCAGAAGTGAGTCAAAAAGGAGACAATGGGACAGAATCAAGAAATAAGATAAGGGCATGTTTTCCAATCTACCTATTTTTTCAGAAGAGGAAAACTGAGTTCCAGACAGTGGTGCATTTATTTCAAGTTAAATTTCTAGTTAGAAACAGAACTAAAAATTAGAATCCTGGCTCCCGATTTCTATAAATGTCTGTGATTGCCTGAGTCACTTACAGTATGGCTGATCCAAGCAGATAAAGAGATGAGGGTCGTGAGATTTGTCACTTTGGGCCAGGAGATTTAAGGACCCTCGTGCCTGACTGGAGTATATCCCCCGGGGCAAACAAATCAGGACCATGAACTGGGTCCTCTGTCATTTCTGTTGGCCTATTAACCCCATTGCCATGGGTCCCTCAGATGTGAGGAACAGAGAATTTTATCAACTGGGTGGAAAAATGGCATTTGATCTATTTATTTGGAAGCAGCCCTGCTGAGCTCAAGAATGTGCTCAAAGGCAAACCAGAGTTAATGCATTTGGGGTCCTTTGGTGGGGGGTTACAGTTGGATTGCTGTTTCTCCTGTTAGATTTCTGATTGATAAATATCTTGGCTATGGTTGTTTAAAATGTGAATACCTTTTTTCTGAAAGTTAAAGCAAGAGTCTATTCCTCTACTTCCTTGGTGATATCTTCAAACTCATCAATCCTCGGGGGTGTGTGTGTGTGTGTGTATGAGTGAATTTCTGTTGCCAAGAAGTCCTTTGAATCAAGATAGACTGATATCCCCTTGGTTCAGGACCTGACTTTCAAGCCCACAGGAGGAAGCTTAAGAAAGTGCTGGCAACAGTGGACGTGTTCCTGCAGCTAGTTGGGAGCCCTCCCTCTGGGATCGCTGTGAGGCGCTCAACACTTTTCTTTCCAATGATTTCTAACAAGCTCATTAGTGCGAATTATGCAGAAAGGGGGAAGAGTTAGCTTGCATTTTCTGATCTGAGTGCACAGAACATTCTACCAGGCTCCAAGAGACAATTTAAACCAGAACGTTATTAAACACAGAGCAGCTGAAACTGATTCTTCCCAACCCACCTCTCCCCCTCCTGCAGCGGGAGATGCAGGATGGAGCTGAGCATGGTGTGGTAGGACCAGGCTCACCAACTCTTAATGAACTCCCAGCACTTCCATCCTTTCTCAGCATTGAGCGCCTGCTACCGCTGGGATTCTCACACCATAATTCCTCAGAGTGGGATCCACTGACATGGAAAACATGCTTTTAATTTAAAGGGAAAAGCAAAAAAAAAGAGTGGTTACTCAAACCAAAACCAACAACTTTGAACACTAGGAAACAGCAGTGAAGAGGAACATGTGAGACCAGACAACAAGACACTGGCTTCCTGTTAGGTGAGAGAGACTGAAACAGGGACACTGAGGGAAGCACGCTCATGTTTCCTGGAACAGTACTTTAACAAAAGAAGCCTGATTACACAGCAGCCTGTCTCTAAAACCTGGCAGTAACTGCCTACCTGCAGGTATCCCCCTTGGCTCTCAGGCCCCTCCCTCTGCTCGCACACTCACCTGCAATCCCTTGCAATAGCCCGCAGACATTGAAGATACTTTTCTTCATGATACTCTGCACGCACATGGTGAAGACGGACACCAAGGCCACCGTGCAGAGAATGAAGATCCCCACAGCTAAGAAAATAGCAGTGGCCTGCCAGAAGCCACTGGCAATCTCGGCAAAGTTCTCGGCATAGGGCCCGCACACCGTCTCCCGCTGGATCGGCTGCGTCCCGGGGTTGCGGATGCAGCGGGCGTAGATGCCCAAGGTGGGATGATGGGGCTCCGAGACGCCTCTGGTCTGGTTGTCCGCCTTCGCATGGCTGTGAGTCTTGGCTTTTCCAATGAGCCAGTCTGCGCTCATGAAGGCAATGAGCTCTGCAAAAGCCACCACAATACTCAGGAGGGTCCAGAGCATCGAGCGACAGGTGACAATGACATGACACATATTGATGTTCAAGGCGGATGAAGAGTCAGGACTCCACGGGGTTAATCAAAGAGGAAAGCGGAGAACAAGAAAAGAGCACCGGGAGACTAAGTCCTCAGAGGAGGAAGTTGGCCCGCCGCCGGTCATTCACTCACTCGGCCCGAGGGCTTCTTGTTTTTTCTTCCTCTGGCAGCGCGGTCCCGGGCAGCGAGCCCCTCGGTCAGCATTCATACTGACACATGGCGCTTCCTCCAGCTCGCCCGGGGCTCCTGCGATCGCGGCCGCCCCACAGCGCTCACCTTTAGGAGAGAAAGGAGGAGGGCGGTTAGCAGAGCTCCCAGGCCCCGCCCCTGCAGCCCTGCCAAGAACAAACTTCGAGGTCTTAAACCCAAGTGTGAGTGTTCAACAGTCTGGGCCGTGGTCAGACTCACTGGGCTGTTCCAGCGGCTGGGAAACTCCCTGCCTCTGTGGACTTCCCTGGCCTCTTGCTCTCACACACCGTCCCTTCTCCCGACAGTGCAGCGACTCCAGTCCCGGGCAGAGCCCTCCTCTATCAAATCCTGGTCTCTAGCCAGCTTGCCTGCTGTTCGTTCCTGGGGTATTTGCTGCATTTCTTTGTTTCGGATGCCCCGTACCATACACTGCTAAGTCCATGTGGTCGTTAACCTTATCTTGAGGAACCATGACAGAAGGAAAGAGGCCAATGCCAGTTCCTGCACCCATCTCAGAGGCACCCTGCCAAACAGGGGGCACTGCCCTAAGCTGCTGTGCTCTTGGGACACAGCTCCTGCCCCATCATCTTTTATTAGAAAAAATCAAACAGCGTAGACATCCAGCTAGCTCTAGATATGACGGGGCTGAACTATGTTAAGGGACTGGCTACTTTCTTTTAAAGTTTGTGGTATTTTTCCTGTTTACTTAGTGCACCATAAGCTAAGTTCTGAGAAAGCTGCACCAAAAGCTTTTCCTTAGCAACATCCAACTTTTTATTACCTGGAAATTATTACTAGCAATAAACCAAACAGACACATAAGAGTATTTGCTTCATAGGGAAATGAAAATGCAAAGGGAAACAATTCCATGAAAAATAATAAAACAGTGTCGACAGCACTGGGTTTTTTGGACTCCCAACTATTTTTCATCTATTTCTCAAAGGTCATTCTTCCACTAGGAAGGGTTCATGACTTACTCACTTGGGGAAATTATTCAAAACTGAGGCATTAATGACCATTAACTAAGTATCATTACAACTCAGTCGACTTGTTGACAACAGAAACTTGTCTTGAAGAATGCGTCCCTTGAGTTGTCCCAATTCATCACCATGTCCCTCTGCCCCAGCTTCGATTCACCCCTGGTCTGGACCTCAACATGCCCATTGTTTCTGATTTCACAGAGGACTCATTCTGTTCCCGAGGACAAATGACTTCATTACCAGAGGACTTTGCTCTCACAGCTCAAACCTCTACCACAGGAGCCTGAACCCTGAAACAGAAGCCATCAGGGTTTGTTCGAGTCCCATTTCTGCTACTTCCCCAAGGATAGGAAGAACTGTGCAACTCACATTTGCCATACGGGTAACATGGCACTGGTCTGAATGACTAGATCTTATTAACCCAGGTCACCGTTAACTCCAAGTGAACTACAAAGTGCGCCTGGCATGTTGGGGGTGGGAGGGAAGGACAGAGTTATCTAAGGGAGAGAAGGAAGCCCATTGTCAAATTTTAACCTGCTTGTTTCAACACCATGCATCAGCTGTCAGCAGCTGCCTGGGATTAAGACATGACTCTACTCACCTCGTAAGACATGACCTATTTCAAAATCCTCACATCTAGCACACAAGATGCTATTTTGGGGGAACTAGCACAATGCTAGGACATAGGCAGGGTACGTGTGTGTTTAATAGGGCTGTGCTGAGCACTGTGTAAGGGAGAGGTGGTGTGGTTCAACATGAGAGTTTTGGAGTCCATCATGTTGGGGTTCCAAATCCAGCCATGTGGACATCTAACTTCTCTGAGCCTCAGCTTCCTCTCTACCACATGGGGATAGTTAGCATACTTACCTACAAGCTTATGGTTGTAAGGAATAAGCAAGAACCTGTTAAGGCACCTTTCACAGTGGCTGGCAGAGTAAGAGCTCAATGAGTGTCAACTCCTCTCCCTTGGAAGCTTTTCCTCAACATGGATGATATTGGCCAGACAACAATTTAGCCAACGGAAGTGGTCAGCACATAATAGAAACCTGGCCATTACACACAGAAAATGATTAAGCTCAGGCTATTCAAAGATAGATGAGGTCATTCATGTTTAAGCTTCCCTGGTGGGCTTCAAGGGCAGGGTCCTAGTGTTACTTTCTACTTCTCCACTGTCTAACCCAGCTGTCAAACTCAACTAGTGAAAGTAAATTAGCATTAGGTCAGAAGGCATATCCCCCTCCCACTCACTCATCCTCCCCTCCAACTACTGCCAATAGAAAAGGCTTTTGAAAAGTCACTAATACAAAAGCGCTTTGGAGAAGACTGTTTATAATGAAAGTGATCCTTATGAGTGAGAACAAGATAGTGAAGCCACAATGATCCACGGGAAGCCCTGAGAAGCTACACTTGCCCACGAGTCATACAGAAACACTTTGAACCTACGGGAGAGAGCCCTGCCCATTAGCAAAACACGAGGCTTCTACAAAAGTCTTCCAGTTTTGATTAGAAAACCAATTTTCTGTTATGCTCACTCAATCTATCTCAAATCCTGTCCTTCTGTTATTGGCATTTTTTTTTTTTAATTGTGGTAAGTATAAATATATACAGAAGCCCTGATGGCATAATGCTAACTGAAAAATCAGTGGTTCCAACCCACCAGCCGCTCCACTGGAGAAAGATGTGGCAGTCTGCTTCCCTAAGGATTTACAGCCTCGGAAACCCCATGGGGCACTTCTACTCTGTCCTTACAGGATCACTAGGAGTTGGAATCAACTCGATGGCAATGGATATATATATACATAACAAAACATTTGCAATTTCAACTTTTTTTACATGTACGATTCAGTGACATTAATAACATTCATCATGTTGTGCAACCATCACCACTATCCATTTCCAAGTTTTTCCATCAGCCCTAGTAAAAACTCAGTGTCCCTAAGCAATGATTCCTTCTTTCCTCCTCCTTCCTGCCAATAAACTTTGGTTTCTATGCAAAAAAAAACCCCAAACCCACTGCTGTGGAGTAAATTCCAACTCATGGCAATGCCTGGGTGGTGCAAACGATCTTAACATAAAGAAAACAAAAATCCTCACAACTGGACCAATAAGCAACATCACAATAAATGGAGAAAAGATTGAAATTGTCAAGGGCTTTTTTTGAACTTGGATCCACAATCAATACCCATGAAAGCAGCACTCAAGAAATCAAATGATGTATTATTGCATTGTACAAATCTGCAAAAGACCTCCTTAAAGTGTTAAAAAGCAAAGATGTCACTTTGAGGACTAAGCTGCACCTGTCGCAAACCATGGTATTTTCAATTGCCTTATATGCATGCAAAAGCTGGACAATGAGTAAGGAAGACCAAACAAGAAATGATGCTCTTGAATTATGGTGTTGGCAAAGAATATTGAATATACCATGGACTGCCAGTAGAATGAACAAATCTGTCTTGGAAGTACAGCCGGAGTGCTCCTTAGGAGCAAGGAGTGAGACTTGCTATGTAAATATGTCTCACTTACTTTGGACATGTTATCAGGAGGGACCAGTTCCTGGAGAAGGACATCAGGCCTGGTAAAGTGGCGGGTCACTGAAAAAGAGGAAGACCCTCAACGAGCTGGACTGACACACATGGAAGAAAGACATGGCAATCTGCTTCTGTAAAGATTATAGCCAAGAAAACCCTACGAAGCAGTTCTACTCTGTAATACATAGGGTCATTATGAGTTTGTTTCTATACATTTGCCTATTCTAGATATTTCATGTAAGTTCAACATGAGAGTTTTGGAGTCCATCAGGTTTGGGTTCCAAATCCAGCCATGTGGACATCTAACTTCTCTGAGCCTCAGCTTCCTCTCTACCACATGGGGATAGTTAGCATACTTACCTACAAGCTTATGGTTGTAAGGAATAAGCAAGAACCTGTTAAGGCACCTTTCACAGTGGCTGGCAGAGTAAGAGCTCAATGAGTGTCAACTCCTTTCCCTTGGAAGCTTTTCCTCAACATGGATGATACTGGCCAGACAACAATTTAGCCAATGGAAGTGGTCAGCACATAATAGAAACCTGGCCATTACACACAGAAAATGATTAAGCTCAGATCAGAGATAGATGAGGTCACTGATGTCTAAGCTTCCCTGGTGGGCTTCAATATTTGTCCATATAATATTTGTCCTTTTGTGACTGGCATTTCACTCAGCATGATGTTTTCAAGGTTTATCCATACTGTAACATGTATCAGGACTTTTTCATGGCAATTTTTTGATGTGAATATAAAATGCCTACATATTTTTGTCTTCTTTAAGAACCTTGGGACTCGGCTACAACCTCTCAGGTGACTTGTATCTTAATGAAAATGCCAAGTGCCCACTATCCTGGCCAGCATGCTCTGCCCAGTCAGCAGTGCAACTAGGTTGCAACGTCTTAAGATATAGGATGTGAAACTTCAGGAGGAGGAAGATGGGACACTCATACTTAGTCACTGTAGCTGAGACCTTACCAAAGGGCTAAATTTAAGGAAGGACTATTTAGGGACCCATGTGCTAGAATTCAGATAAGAGAGTTCCCTGTCCATTTGTGCTAAAATGATCCCCATCTACTGCCCCAAATTCGCATGTCCACACCAGAATGGCTTGAACGAGGCTTTTAGTCTTCTCTGTCTTGAATGGGGAGGTAAGATGCTTTGGTCTCCCCAACAAGCTCACTTATTGCTACTGAAAGAGGAACAGTCACTGTATGCAAGGCTGACCAACCAAACTAGGGGCTTCCCTTAGCTCCTTTTAAGCCCTCAGGTTTGCTGTGCAAGGAAAAATCCAGAAAAGCAGCAGGGGTTTTCTAGAGTGGTTTGTGGCCTGTAAAGTGTCACATTTTGGCCATGCACATGTACACAGGGACAGGCAGGAACCTGCTAAGACAACACCTGTATCAAGAGAGGAAATCGATCCTCATGAACTGCAGGATACCAGCAGAGCTCCTCAGTGTGAGCACTGGTTGCTATTAACCGTAATTCCTGCTTCCACGAAGCTCACTTAACAAAACCAGGCCTCTATGGCCATTCTGTGCAAAAGCCTTCTCCCATTCTTGGTGGGCCACTAAATATACTTCTCCTCTAGAACACATGATTATCAAATCCCTGATGATCAAGGATAATCTGGACAGCTTTCTGGCTTTTATAAAATGATGTTATGATTGTCACAAAGGTCCACAAAGCCTCCTAGCAAATAATTAAAAGGAAAAAAAGAACAAAGAAACTGGAATCCTGCAGAAAACTACAGTAATACTGCAGTCAGAATATAGAACAAGGAGGAGTTGATGGAGGTTGGTCAGCGGGAGTCATATATACTCTCCACAAAGCCCTCACTGTACATGGAGTGTGCCGAGCAGAGCTGAACTAGTGTTGGTAACTTAGGTCAGCAGGGCCCTATCTTTGGCCACTTCCTGCTGTCAAAACGAAGAAAGTGCACGTATGACTTGCACCACCCAGGGCCTGTTGGCTAGAAGATTAGAAACCCAGAGCAAAGTTCACATTTGCCAAGAAAGGTGGAGGGAAACTAAAAGGACTTCAAATCAAAGCTTCATCAGACAGCCCACGCTCCACCATTACAAGAGCAACAAACCCAAAGAATGAGGCCGTGACAATGACTTGCAGAACACTAGCTTGCTTACTCATCATGGATCTTTTTTTTAACTTTCTCATGAAACATTTCAAGAGATAACTTGAAAAGAACAATAAACACCCCAGTCATATACCCAACACCCAGATTCAACATGTTAACATCTTCCTCATTTGTTCCATCTTATCTATAATATGGGGCCCTGGTGGCGCAGTGGTTAAGCACTGGGCTGCTAACCAAAAGGTTGGCAGTTTGAACCCATCAGCTGCTCTGCAGGAGAATGATATGGCAGCCTGCTTCCAAAAAAGTTTACAGCCTTGGAAATCCTATGGGGCAGGTTCCACTCTGTCCTATGGTGTTGCTATGATTTGGAATCGACTTGACGGCAACGCGTTTGGTTATTTTGGTATCTATAGCATATATACTCACACCAACACTCACACAAACATTTCTTCCTGAATCATTTGAAAATTAGTTGCAGATGTCTTGACACTTCACCCCTAAATACATTAGCATACACCTCCTAAAAAAGACATTTGCCTATGTAACCACAATCAAATCAACATGCCCAAGAAAACTGACAATAATGCTCTTATTTATACCCAATGCCTACCCCCTTGTACCCAAAGCCTACTCCCTATTCAAATTTCCCCAGCCTCTCCATTTTTATAGCTATTATCGTTGGGCCACGATTTGGTCAAGGTTCACATAATGTATTTGATTATGTGTCTGTAGTTTCTTTTAGTCAAGAATAATCTTTCCACTCCTAACTTCACCTTCCCCCCATAGTTTTTTCATAACACTGACTTTTAGAAAGATACCAGGCCAGTCATCGTACAGTTATAAAACATTCTGGGTTTATCTATTTCCTCACGATGTCATTTAAACATGTTCCCTATCCTGTGTTTCATAGGAACTGCAGATTAAGTCTAAAGGCTAGTTTAGATTCAGCTTAAACAGTTTTGTCAAGAATCCCTCACAGGTGACGCTGTACCACATCCAACAGACTTGAGCATATCAACGGTACTAGACCTACAGCTCCAAATTATCTGTGGAGGCATCAAAAGAAATATATAATATGAGAAAAACAGACACATGCCCAGGATCTTCTCCAGTGCTAAAGCATCAGAATTATCAGGAGTTTGGTGGTCTGGGTGGTAGAAGGCTGGTCTGGGCAGGAATCTGTATCTTTTTAAAAAAGTACTTCAGGTAGATTCTGATGCCATGGCCGACATGCCCTGTTCTAAGATGTGCCACCCTGGAAGCTACAAAAGTCTTTACCAGAGGAACTTCTCAGAGATGTTTGCCATATTTCTTTGAAATAGAACCATGTTTTATATTTAATTTATGAAAACACAAAAAGATCTACAGACCTAGGGAAAGAGATACAGCCTTAAACAAATGCAGCCCTTTCTCAGAGATTTTACTTGAACCAAGAGATCACAGGTTATAGTGATGGAAAAAATTCTTGTGTGATCAAGAAGGCCATAATTTAACAGTGGCCCGGGCTCCATAACCCTAATCCTGTCTAAATTCAAAGCTCTCTCTTTCAAAAAGGACAACCCTGGGCTGCCTGAAACTTCTCTCTGACATGACTCTCTTCCCATCACGCCTTGCCCCTGGCCAATTTGGAGGGACATTACATATGGGACAAACCCGTCTGTCAGTTTGTCATACTGTGGTACTATGATGCTGGAAGCTATGTGACCAATATTTCCAATACCAGCAGGGTCACATAGTAGAGAGGTTTCAGTGGAACTTCCAGACTGAGACAAACTAGGAAGAAAGATCTGGTGATCTACTTCTAAAAATTAGCCAACGAAAACCCTATGGATTACAATAGAAGATCATCCAATATAGTGCTGAAAGATGCCCCCAGGCTGGAAGACACCCAAAATGCACCCTGGCTGCCAACAATGGACTTGAGCATATCGACAATTGTAAAGATGGTACAGGACCAGTAACATTTTGTTCTGTTGTACATAGGGTTGCCATGAGTTGGAGCAACTTGATGGCAACTAACAACAACAACAACTACTACTACATGTTGCGAGGCACTAGGCAATGCCACATTGGGAAAAGAGCATTGAACTTTGTTAGGCAGGATGGCAGAGTGCTTTAAGAGCTTTCTAAACAGATCTGGGATCAAACATCAGCTCTGCCACAAAATAAGTATGAGTCCTTGGTAGGTTATTTAACTTCTGCAAGCCTCAGTTTCCTCATCTGTAAAATAAGGACAATAGGATCTTTCTCACAAGGGTGCTGTGAGAATTAAAGGAGAAAGTTATCTAAAATAATCAGCATAGCATCTAACTCATACTGCTCAACATCTGTGAGCCATTATTAATCATTATCATATGGTTATATCAACAAATGTACCGTGTGCACTCAAAAAAATTAGCTCTTATTAATAATCAATTTACTATGTTGATCCATGTGGCCCAAACAATCAATGCACCTCCAAACAGATCGTTATTTTGCCCCCATGTCACTGGCAGTTTCTTGGCCAATCTCTATTTTCATTATTACCATCTGTCTGAAATATATACAAGTCTCATACAGGTTCGGCAACACAAACTTCATCCCAGTGTCTTCTGGAAGAATAAGAAGACTAACCAAAACCAGACCCGTTGCCGTTGGGTTGATTCCTACTCATAGCAACCCCACAGGACAGAGTAGAACTACCCCATAGGGTTTCCAAGGAACGGCTGGTGGATTTAAATCGCCTACCTTTTGGTTAGCAGCTGTAGCTCTTAACCACCGTGCCACCAGGGCCCCATAAGACGACTGGTGTTAGGTGCCGTTGAGTTGGTTTAGACTCATAGCGACCCTATGTACAACAGAAGGAAACACTGCCCAGTCCTGCACCATCCTCACAATTGTCGTTATGCTTAAGCCCATTGTTGCACCCACTGTGTCAATCCACTCACTGAGGGTCTTCCTATTTTTTGCTGACCCTCTACTTTTGGAGCCCTGGTGGTACAGCAGTTAAGAGCTAGGTGGATAGAATTTATGTTCTTATTCTCTCCAAAAGTTGAAAAGGCCCTCTAGAGTGCTGCTTCTTAAAGTGTGGTCCCTGGACCACCTTCATCTCCTAGAGGGGGACAAAGGCCGTCTATTTAAAAAGCACTGACTTGAACTCTCTGAAGGTGATGCCAGAATCGGCATCTTTAACAAGCCCCCAGAAAAGTCTTTACACAGTGAATTTTGAGAGCCATTTAGGAGGAAGCCTCAAAGCTCCGTGTGAGGTAGGCCTGCCCTGTGCAGTTCCTTGGTGCTGGGGAGGGGAGGCTGGAGAAGAAAGGGAGGCTGAGGAGGGAGGGAAGGAGGAGCGTGGCCCAGCTCAGTCAAGAGAAAGCCAGTGGCCAAACCACTTGTCCTCACCACACCTCACAAAACCGTGCAAGTTACAGGGACAAGAGATTCTGTTCCCCCAGCTGTTCCCCCAGCTCACATGGTATCCAAAAATTCTCCCACAGCAGGAAATGAGCTCCGTACACATTCAGGACTCTCTCTTTGGAGCTCAAAAGCAGTTTTCAAAACTGAAAGGATAGTGCTGGTACAAAAAGTACAGCCCCTTGCATGGCTTTTTTTTTTCCCAATCAGTTATCAAAGTAAGTTTTGAAAACTCTCACTTACCCCGGGCCACTCTGTGAGACACACACCGATTACAGAAACACAGACATCTTGACTATATTTAAGAGAAAGGTCCAACTACACTAATAATTAACATTGTTTGGGTTACTGTCTAAACATGCTCAACATCACTTGTTTATTTCCAATGCCCTTTCCTGATTTCCTGTTCCTCAGTGATAAACCCCCATCTCTGATTCTACTGGGCAAACTCTGGGGCAGTGGTTCCGATTAGGGTCGGTGTTGCCTCCCAGGTGACATCTGGAAACGTATAGAGAAGTTTTTGGTTGTCATCACTTTGAAATGGGAGATATTACTGGCCTCAAGTGAGCAGAGCCCAAGGATGCTGCTTACTAGCTTGCAACACACAGAATAGCCCCCACAACAAACAACTGTCCAGCCCAAAATGTTAGTAGTATAAAAGTTGAAAAATCCTGTTCTGGAGGCTTCCCACAGAAAGCCATTTTTTAATTTGTATCTTTTTGTAGGTGTAATTTAAAATAGATTTCTAAAATTTTTTTTTTACAAGTAAAAGGTCATTAAATATGAGGAGGCTATCTTCTATAGACATTGATAGATTTACTAAATTAACATTTCAGTTGTTTTCTTTCAGTTGTTTTTTTTAAGGTCCACACTAGTCGCTATGTCCATGATGACAGGATAACAGGAACTCGTAACCAGCTACCAGGGTGCGCAGACTCAGAAGCATTGCCCTGATCCTGCCTCTCCTGGGGGTCCTAGGGGTTTTCTCTGGATCACTCACTAAAGTTAGCTCTTACATTCAGTAATTTCTATTTGGCGAATAGCAAAATGGGACTCCCCATAAGCTCACTGCTGTTTACTTTCTTTACTTCCACCTGAGGGGGTGGATTTTGCTTCAGAAAATTGCAGATGTGGCTACGTACCCTTTATTTCTCTCAAATTTTCCCCCTCCAGAGCTGGGCTGGCCACTTAGTCCATGTTCACGTGGTCTTGGCCACTCTAAATGGGGAGGAATCTCAAGGAATGTATGAAGTGGATCTAAGTCATTTCCAGGGGGTCCAATTATGACCCCAGCTTGACTCTTTTCTACAAGATGCTCCTCCATTGTCATGGTGGTGGAGGAAACAGGGTCTCCAGTCCCGGTTTCAGGTGCCCTGGGTTCCCCCCCAGAGCAACAAGGGCTCTACTCTTCAGAGGCATCTGAACGAGTCTCTCTTTTCAGGGCACAGAGCACCCAGTGAGCACCCTTAAGCGGTTGCTCACTGTCAGGTTTGTTTGCTAATTCTCCAGCCCTGGCCAGTCATACGTTTCTTTCTCAGTGCCCACTCCAACTCCTCCCACATCCAATCAATCTGCTTCCTGAGCACTGATTTCCAGAGGGATAATTTTTACATTTCCTGTCCTGAGGCATTAGCAGCCCTAGATAGCAGATCCGCTTGTTTGGTCTTACTTTTAAATGATCCACTCTTTAAGATTTTTGAAGCCCACTTAAACATTCTATAACTTTTTTTTCCCTTCTACAAACATTATCATCCCGAAAACTTCAGGAACCAAGTCTTTCTTCATTTATCTTTCTGCTTCTGTCTCTCAGCCAAGAAGGACTGAAGAAACAAACTTCCAAGGTAGACCTCGATCCTCTAAGCCAGGGGCAACATGCTTATGCCCTGTACACACCATGGGGTCAATAGGTGTTTTGGTTTGTTTAAATGGAAGTAGGACGTGAGTTTCAAGAGTTGCCTTTTAGTCTCTCTGTTTTACATAATTTTAAACAGTGTTTTTCAAGTTTACAATTAATTGTGACATTTGGCAAAATGTAAGTCTTAAAGTGAGCCTCTTTTGGCTTTTCAGGATCGATAAGAGAGTTTTAATGGGTGGAAAAGGGTGGAAAGTAAAGAACTTATAAGATCTCATACATAAAAATCAGGAAGACAATTTCCTTCTTCATGAACTCCCTGATGTCCTAAAGGGGAAGTGCCAAATGCCCTCTGTTCAATTAACTCTTGAGAACAAATCACCCTCAGAGGATAGGCATCTGGCTTGTCTACGTGGACAGCTGGGCAGCCTCTCCCAGGGCTGGCGAAGCAACCAGTGTTCACCCTCACAGCAACTGGAGGCTTTTTTATCCTTTTTGTGCAGAGGCAGAAAGAACCACTTCTTGTTCACAAGATAAAATACCATCAGCCAGGTTCCCTTCCAACAGCTCAAGAAACCCAAAACATGATAAATGGGGAGGATTATCCCATTTGTTACTTCTGAATTTCTCACACAAACCCATAAAACACCAGAGAACACAAGAATCAACTAGAACAAGAGTCCCTTCTTGACCAGAAGCTTCTGGGAAAGCTCCTGCGGAAGACTGTATTATTGTCTAAAACACTCTCTGTCCCTCCTTGGAGGAGAGTTACATTGACACTGGCATCAAGTCTGGCCACGTAACTTGCTCCCAACCAATCCAATGCAGCAGAAGCGACACGTGCCGCTTCTGGGCAGAAATTTAGGAGCTTGTGCTTTGATCTCCATCCCTCTTTCCCCACTGCCACAAGATCAGAAAAATCCCAGAGACCTCTCTCCAACAGCCTGAGTCTCTGACATGAAGCAGAAGTGCAGCTGATCTGAAGCGGACAAAGGGTTATTGACCATCCCATAACTTTTTCAGAAAAGTCTATTTTGTTACATTTTTGTTACAATTTTTACAACACCTCACCGTGATTGGTTTCCTCTCTTCTCCTGGCAGGAGGCCAAGGCGCTGGTGCACTAACTCCAAATTTACCTGCTATACGACCTTCCTGGGGTGGCAGTAGCAAGCCCTCGCCATTTTTTCAGGGCTGTGTGCAGTATTTTTAGAGCCCTGCACAAAAACTCATTCACGAAAATTGTGCGGACTGCACATGCATCGCAGGACTGAAGATCCTCCCCTCAGTGTTCATGAATATGTATGTCACTCCCTATATAAGGAGCAAATCTGCCTTAGTTCAGGGAGCTCTGGCAGCTTTAGGTCGTGAGACCCTGCTTGCCTCCCAGTTTGTAAACTGTGAATAAACCTTTCTTTTCTTGCAACCCTGCGTCTAGCCGACCTCAATTCACTAGTCTGCTGGACAAGGACCTATTAGTTGTCGGCTTCAGACCATAGAAGATGTAGTGTGGGCAAAAACCAAACCTCTGTTATTGCCAAAGCTGAGATTTTAGGGTCATGGCACTCTTCTGAGGGACAGAGCTCTTGACTGGGCCTGAGTGTCTATGACACTTGGTGTCAGATTAAATTCAGTTTCATCATCCCCTATCATATACATGACAAAGAATTTATTTGACATTAAACCAAAATAAAAGTCATTGAGAGAGACATATTAAAGCTTGGTAATTATCTTAGAAGCATTCACTATACAATTCAAGCAGGTAAGCTGCTACAACAAAAATTTAGCTCTTTTATTATATTTATTAAGCAAAAAGGACTTGAAGCACTTACTGATGAAGGTCAATGACTACAGCTACAGTATGGGTTACACCTCAATGTAAAAAAAAAAAAAAAAAAAATCCTCACAAGTGGATCAGTGAGCAATGTCATGATAAACAGAGAAAATATTCAAATTGTCAAGGATTTACTTGGATCCACAATCAACACCCATGGAAGAAGGAGTCAAGAAATCAAATGATGTATCGCTTTGGGCAAATCTTATGCAAAAGACCTCTTTAAAATGTTAAAAAGCAAAGATGTCACTTTGAGGACTAAGGTGAACCTGACCTAAGCCATGGAATTGTCAATCACCTTATATGCATGCAAAAGCTGGACAACAAATAAGGGAGACTGAAGAAGAACTGATGCCTTTGAATTATGATGTTGGTGAAGAATACTGAACATACTGTGGACTGCCAGAAGAATGAACAGATCTATCTTGGAAAAAGTATAGCCAGAATGCTCTTTATGTACTTCAGACATATTTTCAGGAGTGACCAGTCCCTGGAAAAGGACATAATGCTTGGTAAAGTAGAGGGTCAGCAAAAAAGAGAAAGATTCTTAATAAGATGGACACGGTGGCTGCAACAATGGGCTCTAACATAGCAATGATTGCGAGGATGGTGCAGGACCGGACAATGATTCATTCTGTTGTACACAGGGTCACTATGAGTTGGAACTGACTCGAGGACATCTAACAACAACAACAATATATTTATTTTAGGGTTAATGAAAGGAAAACCTAAGATTCTTCTTCTTTCTTGGCTAAGTAAGAAGGAAAAATTCACTTTTGAGTAAATGAGGGCATCAGAAGACTCATTTCCCACATTAGGTGCTTCCAAGGTCTCTCCTTGAAGTATCGTGACTTTTACTTGGAGTGGCTTCAGCTTTCCTTTTCCTGCTTCTATTTCCCTCCACCTTTTGTTCTCATGAAAGCTACCCTTGAGGTGGCTCTAACCACCTCGAACAGGTGCCACTTAGGACTGCAACTAGGAGTCCGCATCTAACAACCACAGAAAGAGAGCTCTGACCTTTGTGTGAAGGGGAAAGCTTGGCCAGCTGGGCAGCTCTGGAGAGGCCTCAAAGACCATTGGTACCAGGTTGTGCACAGCAGAAAGGTGCAGCATTTCCTAGAGTCTTCTCTTCAACATGCATCAGGCTGGGTGGAGACTGCAGGGCTGAAGTAAGGGTATCAACTAACGGTGGGGCAAGAAGTTATTGAGGAGAGCAGTGGGGACACCCAAGGCCAGGGACAAGGGAATGGTAGGCCATGACGCAAAAGAATCCAAGCGGGGACAGTGAAAAGCTGAGTCAAGTGCAGGCACACATTAGAATTAGTGAGTTACAGACTTATGGATTAAACTGTATCGCCCCAAAATATGTGTTGAAATCCTCATTCCTTTACATGTGGAGGAAACCCTAGTGGCGTAGTGGTTAAAAGTTCAGCTGCAAAACATAAGGTGGGCAGTTCAAATCCACCAGCTGCTCCTTGGAAACACTAAGAGACAGTTCTACTCTGTCCTATAGGGTTGCTATGTGTCGGAATTGACTTGACAGCAACGACTTTGGTTTGTTTTTTTTTTTTGGTTTTTATACCTGTGGACGTAATCTAAGAAACCCTGGTGGCGTAGTGGTTAAGTGCTACAGCTGCTAACCAAAGGGTTGGCAGTTCGAATCTGCCAGGCACTCCTTGGAAACTCTATGGGGCAGTTCTACTCTGTCCTATACAGTCACTATGATTCGGAATCGACTCGACGGCACCGGGTTTGGTTTTATTTTTTGGTTTGGACGTGATCTAATGTAATCAGTTGAGGTCATACTAGTGTAGGGTGGATCCTAAACCTAATGACCTATGACTAATGTAAAGAGTAGCACAGACACAAAGACATGAAAGCACATACCAGGAAGACAGATGTCACGTGAATATCACGAAGAGCCAATGAACTCCCGGAGCTACTGACAAGAATGGATAGACAATGCCAGGCCTGTGAGTTGGACTTTTAGCCTCCAGACATGTGAGAAAATAAACTTCTGATCTTTAAAGCCACTCACTTGTGGTATTTGTGTTACAGCAACACGAAGAAATTAAGACACAAGTAGACAAATACGCTGTGACCATACTTCCAAATTTTTTTCAGGTAATTTCTACCACAAGTATCCTAATATTCCTTCTAGGGAAATGGCCATTTCAGAGATGAAGGAGAAGAACACGTAGCATCAGGGTGAAAATTGGTGGTCCTAAGAGGAAGACTGTATCAGCTCATGAGAATGCCTGTCACCTTAAAAATGAAGTTATTTTAATTGAGGTATTGCCTCCTTTTGAATTGAGGTTCCCCCTCCCTTTTTTAACAGCAATATAGCATCTTATAAACTCAATACTTGGTAATAGACAAAAAATGTTAATCTAGAAATATACACAGATGGTTAAAAAAATGGCAAAAAAGTTTTTCTCTCCTTGCACCTCCACAGGCCCTGAAAACCTGACCCTTAAATGGTGCTGACAGAAGAAAAGGGGAGGGGTAATGGTCAAGTCTGGCCTTATTGCCAAGGTTCCAAGAAGTCGTTAAGGGGGTGACAGGAAGTGAACAGAAGTACAGCAGAAACCTCTTCCCACAGTAGCCAAAGGGGCAGTCTAACTGCAAGGGGGTTCCTTGTCTGCCAACCCAGGAAATTCCCGGAGGCCCTAGGGCAGGCGCACCCCCCTTCACCTAGGATCAAGGTAAAACAAATACCCCAAGCGCATCACAAAGCTACTAGCCTTAACTCAGTTTGCTTGCAAAGTTATCAGCAGAGTGATGCATTTCTAATTACCCAAAGAAGGATATTAGCAGTGAACTAACTGGGTCTACTCATGTAAAACAACCCATATCCTTAAGAAACCAAGAGCCTAATCTGGGATTTACCCAGGGACCAAGACAATGCTAGTCATTGCTCACTTAAAAAACAAAAAACAGTAACAACAAACAAAAAAACCAACCTTCTATAGTCTTACTGAAGTCACTTCTCTTTCTAGCCAACATTACTAAGCAGTAGTGGAATTTTAAAAAGTCTTTTGAATGATTTAAAGTAAAGTGCCAAAGTCTAACATAGGCTATGCTCATATTTCTAAGAGCATCACTGAACTGGTCAAACTCGCTTGTGTTTTATTACTTCGCTCACATCAATGACTTTATTATTTTTTTATTGTGGTAACATAAAATTTGCCATTTTAATCATTTTTTAAGTGTACAATTGAGTGGCATGAAATCCATTCATAGTGTTGTACAACCATTGCCACTATTTATTTCCAAAACTTCTTCAGCACCCCAAACAGAAACTCTGTACCCGTTCAACAATAGCTTCCCATTCCCACTCCTCCCAGCCCTGGTAAACTCTAATCTACTTTCTGTCTCTATGCATTTCCTTATTGCAGGTATTTCATGTAAGTGGAATCACATAATATGTGCCCTTTAGTAAGTCTGGTTCATTTCGCTTAGCATGTTTTCAAAGTTCACCCATGTCATAGCATGTATCAGAACTTCATTCCTTTTTATGGTTGAATAACATTCCATTGTATGTATAAACTACATTTTGTTTATCTATTTATCTACTGATGGACATTTGGGTTATTTCTACCTTTTGGCTGTTGTGAACAATGATGCAATGAATATTGGTGTACAAGTATCTATTTGCACTCCTGCTTTCCATTTTTCTGGGTATGTACCTGTCTTAATTTATCTAGTGCTGCTGTAATAGAAATACTACAAGCAGATGGCTTTAACAAAGAGAATTTTATTTTCTCACAGTTTAGGAAGGTAGAGGTCCGAATTCAGGGCACCAGCTGCAGGAGAAGGCTTTCTCTCTTTCGGCTCTGGGGGAGGGTTCTTGTTATCAATCTTCCCCCATCAAGGAGCTTCTCAGCTGGTCCAAAGAAAACGAGCTCTGCTACCGGTGCTGCTTTCTTGGTGGTATGAGGTCCTCCTGTCTCTCTGCTTGATTCTTTTATAACTCAAAAGAGATTACTCAACACACAACCTAATCTTGTAGATTGGGTCCTGTCTCATTAACATAACTGCCTCTAATCCTGCCTCATTAACAGCACAGAGGTAGTATTTACAACGCATAAGAAATAACATCAGATGACAAAACGGTAGACAATCACACAATACTGGGAATCATGGCCTAGCCAAGTTTACACACATTTTTGAAGGACATGACTCAATCCATAACAGTACCTAAGGAGTGGAATTGCTGGATTACATGGTAATTCTCTGCTTGAGTTTTGCATAATGCTGTTTTTCTACAACCAAAGTACAGTCTGCAGCACTAAGGTCTCAACCTCCCTGTCTTGATGTCCTGATCTTGGCAAATTTTATGTTAACACACACACGTACAAAGCCAGGATTGATATGAGTGAAATAACAAAAAGCAGGTGAGTCTGAACAGTTCAGTGTTGCTCTAAGAAATATGAACATAGCCTACATTAGACATTGGCCCACTTTGTCTTGGTGTTTGTCTTGGTGCCCACAGTATGCACTTCCTGAAGGCCACGACACTGGGGTGCTCTGAGAGGGATTTGAATATGGCATAAGCCTTTATGTACTGAACACACAGGCAATAAAGAACAGAAAGTGCAAGGTACATGTTGTGCAAACATGGCTTTTTATAACTTTTTTAAGCATCGAAAATCTCTCCTTCCTGCTGCTTTGTTTCTCACATATTATTGCTGTTGGGTGCCATCGAGTCGATTCTGACTCATAGCAACCCCATGTGACAGAGGAGAACTGGTCCATAGGGTTTTCTTGGCTATAATCTTTATGGAAGCATATTGCCAGGTCTTTCTCCCACAGAGTTGTTGACTGGATTCGAATAGCCCACCTTTCTGTTAGCAGCTGCAAGCTTAGCCGTTGAGCCACCAGGGCTCCTTTCTCTCATATAAGACTCATGAAATAATGCCTGTTCAGGACTACACACATACACACACTTGTAATGTTATATATATTTTTAAACATCTGAGAAAACCAGCAAGACTGATTCATATGCTGCATCCACACCCAGTCCATTAAACACTGCCCCTCTCAACTATTCCATAGCCAGAGATCAAGCTACCCAGCATTTTTCAACTTTTCCTAATGAGAATGCTAAATTTAAAACTGTAGACAGGTTTTAACTTTCTTCATTTGTTAACTAGAGAATTCCCCGGATATTTGGGATTCAAACTGTGTTTTGAAAACAGATGGGCTTATGTGCACTCCCAAAGGGATGCACGCTCCTGGAGGAAAGAGAAAGTTCAACACACAGCTGCCAGCAGCTCCAGGTCCTTGCAAATATAGAACGATCCTTACACTCCAGCAACAGCCTTGGCCTGCTTTACTAAACTGGCCTAATGACTCAGGAATGTACCCACTGGGAGGAGGAGGACCAATGAGCTTTCCTCATGGCAGCTCAGATGAAGTCACTGCAGGCTCAAAGTCCAAGATGGTCACAGAAAACCCCCTTTTTTGGAAGCCTGTACCCTCATACTTGCTCATAGGAGCCAGCACCCTCTTCCTGGAAATAAGCACTGAGTGTCACAGCTCCTAACAAAAGTTAGATATACTAAACAAAGATAAAGTTCAACTGGATCTCTCAGAAGAAGACAGTATGTTTCAAAACACCAGGCCATTCAAAAACAAAAGCAATAAGTGGTGGGACGGCTCAGAGCAGAAATGGCTTTAGGTTTATTTCTATAGAAAGAGACACCCCCCTAATGCCCTATTCCCCAACTTACCAACCTACTCACTGCTACAGACTCCCAGGGGCCACAGTGGGAGTGGGACCATTCTCCCAGCATGAGCCAGGCTGGAGTGGATGACTCACTGAGGACTTGCCTGGCGCTGAGTATGAGAAAGATGCTAGGCAAAAGAGCTTGGGCGAGTCAGTGGAGAAAAATACAGACTCTGTTTTGGTTAGGTAATAAAAAGGAGCATCCCTGGGGTGCTGATAACATATTTCTCTGAGGTGGTTATAATGAAAAGACTTCCATTACTGTAAATCATTTCCTTCGGCCTGATCACCAAAGGCCTCAGGAGAAGACATTTGCACATGGCAGACAAGTTCCTTTTTTCTGCACACCAAGTACTGAGGCCTCCCATACGTGGAGTGGCTCAAAATCCTGGGTTCCAGCATAAGATATGGGCTGGAAAATTCCACTGGAGAAGCTCTGTCAGGCTTATGGAAGAACACACAGGACAAGGGTGAACTCAACAGCTTCCCTGTCAGGGTTAATACAATGCCACTGCTCTGCCCTCCCAAAGCAATGAGCTCATCCAGAAAGGCAGCATCAGGGAGTGATGAACCTGGAGCCAGGCTGTCTGCATTTGAACCCTGGATCTACTACTGCATAGATGGTGACCTTGGGCATGGTCATGTATCCGTGCCTCAGTTCCTGTGTCTATAACATGGACTCATAATAATGTGAGGATCAAATTAGTTAAAATAAGTAATAAGCTTAGAACAGTGCTTGACACATGGTAAGCACTCCATGAACATAGACTACCTTTTCTGGAATAGGATCAGTCTCCCCATCCCGACTTGGCATAAACATGGCCACCTCTGTGGTCGTGTCTCAAGCACACCTTTTGCCATTTAGATCTTCCTGTTCTAGGCCTACTTGGCATGTAGGTAGTCAGCCTCACCTTTAAATACCAATTTTTACTGTGTAAAAGGAGTTGTATGGGTGAAGGGACATAGCATGGAGCTAGACTTGCTTCAATGCTATGAACCTGGGTCTACCATTGACCAGCTGTATCTCTGAGCAATTAATTTCCCCTTCCTGGGGATCCATTTCCTTATCTCTAAAGTGGAGATAATGGAAAGTATATGCCTCCCAGCATGTTACCTGGATTACAAAAGTCATGCATGTCAAGCATAGGAACCATTATCATTACTATTATTATGGTCGGCACTTATTTTTTCTGTTGTCACAGAGCTGCTTGTCTCCACTAAAAAGAAATGAACAGTTGCCATCAAGTTGATTCCAACTCACGGTGACCCCACGTGTGTCAAGAGTAGAACCATGCTCCATAGGGTTTTCAAGGGCTAAGTTTTCGAAAGTAGATCACCAGGTCTTTTTTCTGAGGTGCGTCTGGGTGCACTCGAACCTCCAACCTATTGGTTAGCAGCTAAGCGTGTTAACTGTTTGTACCACACAGAGACTTCCTTGTCTCCACACAGCCACACAAATTATTATCAGTAACTCTGAAGACATAAGTTAGCCCAATGGCAAAGTATTAGGAGGGAAAAACCACTAGACAGGAAGCCATGGAAACATGGGTTCTGGCACAGGCTCTTCACTATCTAGTGTGCGACTAACTACAGCTCCCTTGATAACTCTGGCTCAGTGTCTCAAGTACAAGGTAAAGGGCCAGATCAGCAGACCACCACTATCATTTTCAGCTCCAAAACTCAGTCATTCCAAACATTTGACTACCTCTTACCACCTTCTCCAGAAGTCTTCCAGACTAGTGACTCCTCTAGATAGCAGGTGGCTCTCCAGACCTGTTCCTCCAGAGAGGGAGGCCTCTGAAAGGGAAGGGGAGGGACCCTATAGAGTAAGAGAATGCTGAGTACAGTGCCTTGAAGGTGGCAGAAGAGAAGGTCACATTTTCTTACAGTAGGCAACAGGTTGGGGCCTATCCTTAGGCCCTGCACAGGGACATGTCCGAAGGCCATTGCCAAGGGGAGTGGGCTAGGCTGGCTCTCTCTTCCAATCATCCGTCTTTTTTTTTTTTGAGTTGGGGTGAGGGACCCCAACTCAAACCTTTCATTTCCAGTTCCAGAGTCTCTTCCTGTTCTTGAGAATACAGTAAAGCAGTCCCCACTCCTATTGTTGAGCTAATCCCTAAAACTGAAGCCCCCTCTTGTCCTTAGCTTCTGAGATGGACCCTACAATTAAAGGACCCTAATTCAGTTCTGAAAAATCCATAGCCATAAAAAGATCCCTTCTCTCTCACACATACTTCCTGTTTAGACAAGCAAAATGCTTGGAGTCATGAAGAATTTGATTGCCATATATCAGAGGACATGGTCCAATAAAAGTTTAATCACCTTCTAAACTATTTATATATTGGTTTCTTATGTACTTCAAGAAAGGTGGCAACTGACCAACAATGGCATGTGAATACGAATTCTCCAGTCTGGGAGGCTGGCAACATGGGAGAGTCCTTTTTAAGCGCTTTACTTTCAGGCAGGAGTCAAAAGTCATGTCCCTTTTATCTCAAAACATAAACCGTATGAAACTGTCCTATAAAATTAATGTTTGATGTTTATTTTCTTTTCCTTGGTGAATTATTAAAGTCAAGCAGTATAATTCTCTCATCATTTATAAATGGCCCCAGAAGACTGATGTACGTTCATCCCAGGTGCACTTACTTTTGACACGGATTCTTGTTAATGATCTAATAAAATGTCTTGTCTTGTTACGATAGAACAAAAAAATCCAACACTCCAATCCAATAGTCTGCTGATGACACTGCTGAGCTAACATTAATTTAAAGTGATGTTTAATTTTACTTGGCATCATCAGTGAGATCATGGGTGGATTAAAAAAATAATTAAAAAAAAAATTTGGACCCCCAATGCTGTCAAAGGCAATATTTTACAAGGCTCAGTAAAATCGATCCAATTACAGTGATAATCACAGATAGCAAAGGCCCGGGGTGAGAGGTTCTGTAAGAAAAATTATTTGGCAGTTGGCCCCAGCCATCCTAAACTGGCAGGCTGGCTACAGGCCCGGGCTGTAAGAATAAAGCTATGTCAACAAGAACAATACTCACAAACACTTGCAGCTTCACTCCTCCTAACTTCTCGACCTTATTCCAAACTACCCTTTAGTGGGGGTGGCCATTCATGAAAGCAAGGCTAAACCATATTTGGCCTTTGTGACACCAGCAGGAATAAAAATGCCTTGTAAGGCTGGATAAGCATGGGTTGGTAATAACCTAATAAATGAGCTGTATACACACCTAGGAATCCCCTTGAGAAACCAAGGGCCCAGATTCCTTAATAACCAATACCAAACCTGCTGGTTATCAAGTCGATTCTGAATCAAAATGACCACATAGGACAGAGTAGAACTGCCCCCTAAGGTTTCTAAGGCTGTAAATCTTTACGGAAGCTGACTGCCACATCTTTCTCCCACGGAGCTGCTGGTGGGTTCGAGCCATCGACCTTTCGGTTAGCAGGCAAGCATTTAACCACTGTACCACCAAGGCTCCTCAGACGCTTTAATAGAGGACCAAAAACAAAACAACAAAAAAAGCTGAATCAGTTGCTGTGGAGTTGATTCTGACTCATAACTACCCTGTGTGTGTGTCAGAATAGAACTACGCGCCATAGGGTTTTCAATGGCTGATTTTTTAGAAGTAGATTGCCAGGCCTTTCTTCCAAAGTGCCTCTGCATTGACTCGAACTGCCAAACTTTTAGTTAGCAGCTGATTAACCATTTCCATCACCCAAGGATTCCTAACACAGGTCAGAAGCTATAAATTTCTGAGGTACTAGGCAAAACTGCACCAGTTCTGTAAAAAATAGCTCTTAGAATTTTTCCCAGGATGCAGAATGTTTAATTTGACTTTTCTCCTCGTCTCAAACCTCACCCACCTTCTTTGAAAATAGTGCTCATTAATATCTGTTAATAAGGTGGCAATAAAACCACGCTTCCTAGTTTATGATTGTGATTATTAACCAGCCTTTATTGACTAAGCAGGGAAGCTCGAAAGAGATAAGGCAAGGTAGGTAACCTCTAGGAATCTAATCTCTTTTTCAAGATCTGATGGTCCAAGGTATGTAGAACGATGTACTGGGTAATGGGGGGTGGAGTGGGCAGGACAGGAAGGAGACATAAAGATACTCGTACTGCCCCTGAGCAACTGTCTTTAAAGTTAAGAGTCAGAAACACTGATAAAATAGAGGCCTAGGCCCCCAAGTTCCCATGACTGGGAACTTAGTATGCTGGGGCAGGGTGGGGTGGGAAAGGAGGGATGACAATCTTGAGAAGCCATGATAATGTTTTATCAGGAATATGATAACTGGGAAGTAAAAACAGATGGTGAATTCAACAGGGAGAGTTGCAGTGAAGGAAAATGTTGGAAGTTTTTCTGCTTTTGTTGGATAACCTTGTGTGGTGGGTTGAATGGTGGCCCCCACATCCTAACCCTGGAACCTGTGAATGTGAACTTGTTTGGAAAAAGGATCTTTGCAGATGTAGTTAAGGATTTTGAGAGATTACCCTAGATTGACCAGTGAACCCTAAATGCCATCACGCGTGCACCTCTAAGGAGGATAACACTGACACACAGAGGAGAGGTGGCAGCAAACGTGACCGTGGCCAGGGAGGCAGCAATTAGAGTGATGCAGTAACAAGCCAAGGAAATGCCTGGAGCCACTAGAAGCTGGAAGAGGCATCTCCTCTAGAGCATTAGGGTGGAGCACAGTCTTGATTTGGACTTCTGGCCTCCAGAACTGTGAGAGAATAAATTTCTTTTATTTTTAGCAATCAGGTATGTGGTCATTTGTTATGGCAGCACCGGGAAGCTAAAACATCCTGGACTGTTACAGAAAAACACTTCTTCTAACCCTTTCTAAAGGGCTGGGTCATGCTGATGTTACTTATGTTTTGAGCAAAACGGAAGTGGCTGGTAACTTTTACATTTTTTGGAGTGTTGGGGTGTGTGTATGTGTGTGTGTGTGTGTAAATAGAAATGGTGGCTGAAACAGTGAATGATATTTAATCCAAACATATCTGCTAACTGTTCAGTATGACCAACCTTGAAAAGAACTTAAAAAATTAACTTTACATTCTTCACAACCTCTCTTACCCATTCAAATTTACTTTTTAACTTACAGGATTATTTGTAAACTATTTATAATGACCGTTACATGTGTCTGTCTTTCTGATCCAAATCCCATCAAGGAAGAAACTCCTAGGGCATATTCGGTTTATCTAGTTTAATTAAGAGATAAATGTGCAGTTGGGTATCAAGATCACACAGTATTTTAAAAGGCTGGAAGGGTGATATTGGGCAGGCTGGCTTTGCCATCTTCTGCTTTTGTTCCAGAGTAGGGGCAGTGGTGGTTCTGTGGCAGAATTCTCACCTTCCACGTAAAGACCCAGGTTCAATTCCCAGCCAACGCACCTCATGTGCAGCCACCACTCATCTGTCTCTAGAGGCCAGTGTATTGCTATGATGTTAAACAGGTTTCGGCAGAGCTTCCAGACTAAGGCAGACTAGGAAGAAAGGCCTGGCGACCTGCTTCTGAAAATCAACCAATGAAAACCCTATGGATCACAGTGGCCTGATCCATAACTGATCACAGGAATGGTGCAGGACTGGGCAGCATTTCACTCCACTGTGTGTGGGGCCACCATGAGTAAGGCAGCAGCTAACAACAACATGGTTCATATGCTCTGACCTTGAAAAGCTGGTGCAAGTAGAAGAAAAAGTCATAATCATTCAATGAAGCTGTTTGTATACTTCATAGAATAAATATGAACTGTATTTGGCTCAGGAAAAAAAAAAATCACCACACTGGGGGAAGACTGACTATAAGGTGTGATCCCCAAAAGAAATTTGCAAGCCCTTTTGCAGTGTGTTCCTTCCCACTAAATTCTCTCTCAGCATATGACCACATGGGCCTTTTCAGGCAAGGAAGGAGGCCCCAGTCGATCCAACGGAGAAAACTACATGCTATTCATTTTATGTAAGATATAACATTTCCATGGGTCCCCTAATTTACTCAACAGAAGAAAGCAAAGTTTAAGCAGCATGGTTGACAGAGGTCATTCCTCAGAAACCACAAACCGAACCCCTGGAATGAAGGGGTGAGTTGATCTCATTGCTGCCACCGGACAGAGAGTGAGAGCCGGATCACATTCACATACCATCAAGCACATTAGCTCATGTGCCTGGTTCTGAGCCAGCTGCTGGGCCACTACAATGGTCGTCCATTGTCAAGGAGGTCACAGGCTAGTGGGGAGATAGACAAGTCAGCAGGCAGTTACAGCACAGCACTGTCAGTGCAAGGGAACACCAGAGGGGACCTGCCCCGCTCTGCCTGGGAGACAGAACAGGCCAAACAGAGCCAGTGCTGAGAACATGCCGTGTTCTGTTTGTGATAGGAGTTGCGACAGTGAGGCATGGGCAAGAATAATGCAGGAGGATGAAGATGAGGTCACACTGTGAGGGGCTGGACAAATCATATTTAGGATTGTGAACTTTTTCTTATACATTTTGATGGCAAGTATTATGGATTGAATTGTGTGTCCCCCCGCCCCCAAAATGTGTGTCAACTTGGCTAGGCCATGATTCCCAGTATTGTGTGATTGTCCACCATTTTGTCATTTGATGTGATTTTCCTATGTGTGGTAAATCCTACCTCTGTGATGTTAATGGGAGCCCTAGTAGTGCAATAGTTAAAAGTTTGGCTGCCAAATGGTTGGCAGTTCAAACTCGCCAGCCACTCCTTGAAAATCCTATGGTGAAGTTCTACTTTGTCCTATAGAGTTGCTATGAGTTGGAACTGACTTGACAGCACATAACAAAAACAGCAACATGATGTTAATAAGGCAGAGTTAGAGGCAGTTATGTTAATAAGGCAGGGCTCAATCCATAAAATTAGGTTGTATCTTGAGTCGATCTCCTTTGAGATACAAGAGAAGCCAGCAGAGAAACACGGGAACCTCATACCACCACGAAAGCAGTGCGGGGAGCACAGCACGTTCTTTGGACCTAGGGTTCCTGGGCTGAGAGGCTCCTAGATCAGTGGAAGATAGATGACAAGGACCTTCCTCCTTCCCCTGGACCTGGCACCCTGAAAATGGACTTCTAGCCTCCTAGACTGTGAGAGAATAAATTTTTCTTTGTTAAAGCCATCGACTTGTGGTATTTCTGTTAACAGCAGCACTAGATGACTAAGGCAGGAAGCATCTATAATATTTTCAGGATAAGAGTGAAAAGATCACATTTACATTTTAGAAAAATCCCCTTTAGGATACCTGTGAATGGTGAGTAGGTAACAGGAAAGGAAAATTGTGTCAGGAATAGGGGTGTGTCTGTGTGTGTGCATGAGTGCACAACATAGAGGCACTCAGGGAGTATGGGAGCTAGAGACTGTGAGGTCTGTGAAGTGCTGCCAAGCCCCAGATCCAGCATTGCTGCCAAGAGACCATGCTATGCAGCTTGCAGAATGCCTGTTCATTTCCTCTTCTCTGGACTACATGGAAGGACAAGGAGGAGGCAGGCCTGGAAGACCGGAGGCCAGCTAGGAAGCTCTTGCAGTGATCCAAGTGAGAAAGGGTAAAGACCTGGACTATTGCAGGAGAGGAAACAAGTTAAAGAAATGTTTAGAAAGGACAATGAGACTTGGAGACTAAGTGGTTAGAAAGGTTGTTGGGGAAAGAGAAGTCTAGAAGGACTCCCAGATTTTGGTTCCAACTACATGAAGGTTTTCATTCCCTGGAAAAAGAATATGAGAGAAGGGATGAGTTGGGGCAAGATCGTGAGTCTAGTCTGGGCCAAGAACTGCTTGAGGTAGCTATGGACATACATCGGGAGCTCGAGAGATGGAACTATCAGAGTAAGGAAAGCCAGGGGTATGGATGAGATCACAAGGTAAAGGTATGGAGTAAGAAGCCACAAGAGGCAGGGGTGTCCTCTAGGAATACCGCGTATCCAAGACAGGCGAATGACAAGAAACCTGCCAAAGAGATGAAGGAGCAGGCCAAGGGGGAAGAATGAAGAAGGAATGTGTCTTGGAAAGCAAGGGAGTAGAGCAATCTGAGGGGTGGAAACAGGCAGCAGAGACCAGCGGCCAGCAGTCACTTTCATCTCCTACCAAACAAACTTTCTACCCTAGAAAAAGCAAATGAGAATGGTAAGCAGCAACTAAGGCAGTCTCACTGTGGTCTGTGTGATATACTTCAAAATGCTATGTGTTATATTTTAGCTGTTGAAAGCTGGACAATGAATAAGAAAGACTGTAGAATTGATGCCTCTGAATTGTGCTGTTGGCAAAGAATACTGAATATACCATGGACTGCCAGAAGAACAAACAAATCTACCTTGGAAGAAGTACAGCCACAGCGCTCCTTAGACATGAGGATGGCGAGACTTCATCCCACGTACTTGGAGGACGTTATCAGGAGGTACCAATCCCTGGAGACGGACATCTTGCTTGGTAAAGTAGAGGGTCAGCGAAAAAGACGAACATGAGATGTACTGACACAGTGGCTGCAACAGTGGACTCAACCACAGCAACGATTGTGAGGATGGTGCAGGACCGGGCAGAGTTTCCTTCTGTTACACATAGGGTCACTATGAGTTGGAACCAACTCGATGGCACCTAACAACAACAAGCATTTAATTAAAAGAAAAATGTCCCAAGGAGGGCTTTATCTGAGGAGTCATTATAATAAACAGGCAGTTAGTACAAGGTCAAGATAAGGAAGAATGTGAACAACACAATGGTGTAGATGTGGGGAGGGTGTGGAGGGAGCAGGGAAGGAAATGAGCCGGACAATGCACAGATGTCTAGGCTTTTGCTGCCAGGAGTTCAGACAAACAGGAAGACCTTAAACTTCTCCAAATGGGAACGCTCATTTTGCCTGATGAGCAGTGGGGCCGAGCACATGACTGGAACACAAAAACAGAAGGTTGTGATTAAGGCTGCGAGAACC
Source organism: Elephas maximus indicus (assembly GCF_024166365.1). Taxonomy (NCBI): domain Eukaryota; kingdom Metazoa; phylum Chordata; class Mammalia; order Proboscidea; family Elephantidae; genus Elephas; species Elephas maximus. The sequence goes on from NC_064820.1 coordinate 83,406,859, forward strand.
GCTCCACAGACAACCTACATCCAGCCTGGTTCTCATAAAAACTCAGGCTTGGCTTACCCTGGGCCCAGAAGAGTCTCCCTCAGCCTGCAGCCCTTTTCCCCTGGGCAGTTCAACGGGACTTTCTGCCTCAGGGCCTGTGGTACAGTGTGAGCCACACCTACTCACGGGACCCCAACCAAGGCCAAGCACCAGATTTCGCAATTATAAAAATTCCTGCTGACATTAGCAGAGAATTTATGTGTATACAGCCACCAAGTGAGAACCAAAGGAAAAGAAGGTCTGGGGTAATTATCCAAATGACACTCTGTTCCAATAACCATATCACAACAGAGGTATGAATTGTTTGAAATCCTTTGAACTTCATAAGTTAGCATTTCATGAAACATTTTTCCTTGTAAACAGTTACATATTTTTTCACTCTACAGAGTAGTTTAAAAATAATTTTTAAAACTACGCAAACATGGAATACTAACTGAAATTTCAGAACAGCACTTAGAGAGTAACACTTAACTCTCATACATAAACTCTCAGCTATGTCTATAACAAGGTTTCTTAACCCTGGCACTCTTCACTTGCTGAGTCTGGTAATTCTTTGTTGTGGGGGCTATCCTGTGCATTATAGGATATTTAGCAGTATCCTTGGCCTCTTCTGACAAGAACACTACCAGTTGTGACATTAAGAACTGTCTTTAGACATCGCTGAATGTCCCCTGGGTAACAATTCTGCCGCACAAGGTACACGCTTGTGGTTAAGGCACAGGATCTGGACTGAGATGAGGGTTCAAGTCCTGGCTATGGCATATGTGGCAGAGTGAAGTTGGGCAAGTAATTAACCTCCTTATGCCTCAATTTTCTCAGCTGTAAAATGGGGATAATAATATCTACCTCATAGGGTGAAGATGTCACCTTGAAGACTAAGGTGCGCCTGACCCACGCCATGGAGTTTTCAATCGCCTTATATGTATACGAAAGTTGGGCAGTGAATAAGGAAGACCAAAGAAGAATTGACACCTTTGAATTATGGTGTCCGCGAAGAGTACTGAATATACCATGGACTGCCAAAGGAATGAACAAATCTGTCTTGGAGGAAGTGCAACCAGAATGCTCCTTAGAAGCAGGGATGGGGAGACTACGTCTTAGGTACTTTGGACATGTTATCAGGAGGGATAAGTCCCTAGAAAAGGACATCATGCTTGGTAAAGTGGAGGGTCAGCAAAAACGAGGAAGACCCTCGATGAGATGGACTGACACAGTGGCTGCAAAAATGGGCTCAAACATAACAATTGTTAGGATGGCACAGGACTGGCCAGTGTTTTGTTCTGTTGTACATTGGGTCACTACGGTTGGAACTGACTCAACGGCACCTAGCAACAACAACATAGGGTTTGTGTGAAGATTAGATGAGCACAAATATGTAAACGCTTTGCACAGAGCCTGGTATCCAGTAAGCATTCAATACATAGTAGCGATGATCATGAGTAAGAGGGGGTCATGGACCCATGACCTTAGAAGACAAAACTGAGTTGGTCATTCATATGCCCATCCAGTAAGAACAAACTACCTGCACTGTTCATGTCCAAGAAGTCTGAACAAGGCCACCTATGGCTACTGTGTTAAAAAGACAATCACTTGTTAACACTATCCTTGGTGGAAAGCAAGTTGCTTTTATTCCCGTTGGGGATGGAAGGGGAGTGAAAATAAATGAAATGGGAAAATGACTACAGAGACAAAAGAGAAATATCCTGCTACAAAGAAGAGAAGGTGAAAAAAGAAAATGTAACTTTTTAAAACTACTTGAGCCACAAATTAAAATAATCATGCTCAATTTGGGGGAAGGGCACCACATAAGAGTTGGTGGGTATCTGAATAAAGACAATCACTGGAGATGAACAGGACAGTCTGGAGTTAAGTCAGCAAAGAGCAAAAATAATATGGACAAACATCAAAGAAGCAGAAAAATGTGGGCATCGCAGAGACCCTCTCTCTGGCCAAGAGCTGCCCTACAGAGACTTCCTGTCAACACAGCTGAGCCTGCTGAAGAAGGTGCAGAGCTCTCCGAGTCCACTGGCTTTAGGGGCCTCAAACCAGGACCTCTCCCACTGGCTGTTCCCTGGCCCTCAGTGGGACTGGCACAGTTTTACATTGCTCTGTGGGAAACTGCACCACACGGAAGAAATTCTCCCTTTCAGCCTCCTCCGCCAGCCTCCCCTAGTCCCTGGCCCACGTCCACCACCTCTCCACACACTGCCTTTCACACTCAGTCACACGCTCAGCTTGCGATTCACACATAGACTGGGTCTGGCTGGCCTAATCAGAACACAAACACTATGAGTCAATCAGCATCCAAACCTTCTTGGGTTTGGAAATGATCAGTGACTTTATCCAGTAGCTAAAGTTTGAAACAAGCCATTTAAAACAATTGTCTTGAATTTCTATTTGACTCACAGAGAATGAAATTCTATATTGGATAGATCTCCTAAGTAGCAATTAAAAATACAACCAAGTCTTTATGAGAGAAAGCCAGGAAATATTTAGTGAAATCCTTTCTTTACAGTCTTTTTTTAACTCATGTTATACTTATATCTCAATAACATGCAGTTGTCTATTATGTCATTCAAATGCACCATATTATTCTGTTCTCATTAAAGTAAAATAAATAACCCAGAATAGTCATAGGCTTGTGCCCAGTATTTAAGGCTGCCCACATTAACATGAAACAAAGAACCCACACATCTATAATCTTCTGAGCCCAAGTCGTGTCCACACAAAAACCCAGTGGAGGCGAGTGATTTTTAACTCTGATATGCTATTATGTTGTTGTCAGTTGAATGCACTCTAAGAACTAAATGAGGAAAACGAAGACAACTGACCATTCTTTCCTGATGGAAGGCCACATAACGCCCTCCACTTGACCCCAACGTCAAATCAAAGACAGCACGGTGCCATTTATATTCCAGGGTAATTTTTACAAGATAAAAACTTTCACAGCACAGCTTGGAAAAATAAAATATTTGATATAAATGAAGAGCCCAACATGTAGTAGAGGTCAGAAATTTGAAAAACAGGCAACAAATACATAGTTACTTGAAATATCCTGAACCATTTTGAGAAACTCCAGAAAGCTGAATGTTAAATTCACTTTGTTGGAATTAATTCTGGGAAACGGTTAGTCCTGGTTGAAGGAGAAATATATCTCCCCAGCCAACATTTTGTCAAGTCACCATTTTCACAGTTGTTCATGTCAGTGTCCAGTCTGAGTAACTAAATGTTCCTCTCCTGCCTTGGTTGGGAGGATTAATAAGGTGCTGAACACCCTGGAAACAGAAAAACAAACTGATTCGGTTTCTAACGTTTTTCACTCAGTTCTGTCTGGAAATCAGGAAGTAAGACTCTAAAGATCAAGCTTCAAGGGGAGCTCTTAATGCTGATGAAAAGTTTTTTTTTTTTTTTTTTGAAGTTCAAATGAGGAGTCACCCAGCGCCTAGAAGTGAAGATGGCTAACAAATGGCAACATGACTTTCAGATTGCCTCCAGGGTGACACAGTCCAGCCCCAACCCCTGTGACAATTTGAATTCAAAGGATCAGAAGCTTTGGAACAGAGTCGTATCCAGTTATTCTACCTGATCCTTCTGTATTTGCGAATTGTGTATACAAACTCCATTGCTGTTGTTAGGTGCTGTCGATTCAATTCTGACTCATAGCGGCCCTATGTACAACAGAACGAAACACTGCTTGGTCCTATGCCATCCTCACAATCGTTGCTATGTTTCAGCCTACGTTGCAGCCACTGTGTCAGTCTATCTCGTTGAGGGTCTTCCTCTTTTTTGCTGGCCCTCTACTTCACCAAGCACAATGTCCTTCTCCAGGGACTGGTCCCTTCTGATAACATGTCCAGAGAATGTGAGACAGTCTCACTATCCTTGCTTCTAAGGAGCATTGTGGATGTACTTCTCCCAAGACAGATTTGTTTGTTCTTCTGGCAGTGCATGGTATATCCAATATTCTTTGCCAGCACTGCAATTCAAAGGCATCAATTCTTCTGTGGTCTTCCTTATTCATTGTCCAACTTTCACACGCATATGAGGTGAATGAAAATATCATAGCTTGGGTCAGGTGCACCTTAGTCCTCAAAGTGATGTCTTCACTTTTTAACACTTGAAAGAGGTCTTTTGCAGCAGATCTGCCTGATGCAACACGTTGTTTGATTTCTTGGACGATGCTCCCATGGGCATTAATTGTGGATTCAAGTAAAATGAAATCCTTGACAACTTCAATCTTTTCTCTGTTTATCAGGATGTTGCTTATTGGTCCAGTTGTGAGGATTTTTGTCTTTTGTTCAGGTGCAATCCATACTGACCTGTCTAGAATTGCGCCTAGGATGACCAGATTTACCTCCAGTGGAGCCAAGGAACGAAACATTTTCTTTCTCAATGTTTAAAATTTCAATGTTATAATGGTTTTTAGTTCTGTTGAGTGACTAAGCAATGCCATCCAACCGAAAAAATTAGCTATCTCCCTTCCCAGCCTTATTTATTCAAATACATGTGGTTTTCAATGTTTATGGAACTTGCTAGATAAGAGTGCAGAGTCCATCAATGCTTCCAGTTCTTAGCTCTGAGGGGTGTAAGCAACAGATGGGAGCCAAGACAATGAAGAGTAACACTAGTCTCTATTTTTCATTTCTCTCATTTCTCATTTCTGATAACTCCTTTTGTTTTCTGTACCTGACAGCTGCCTGGAATTTTCACTGATTAGAATGAATTCTCATTTATCACCATCTGTCTAAAGTTGGATCTCTCTTTAGGGTAATTGTGCTCCCAGAAGCTGGAAACAATACTGAAATGTTTAAACCAACACATTTCATTTGGACATTTAGATTAAACCTGTACCTCTTATGTGCTTCCACGTTAAAATACACTCTAGCCGGTAGACACCATATCCTAACTCAGCCCTGTTCTCACACTCCCTACTTCATGCTCTTCGACTGTCCCTTACGGTGTTTATTTCAACTCATCGCCATGTTTGTGCATTTGCTGGAAAATGTGTTCACACGGCAATACCTAAGAGCAATGGTGCCATTTACAGGGCCTGACCAAGGTGGCAAGGAGCCCTGGTGGTGCAGTGTTTCAAGTGCTCAGCTGCTAACCGAAAGGTCAGTAGTTTGAACCCACCAGCCACTCTATGGAAGAAAGATGTAACAGTCTGCTTCTGTAAAGACTACAGCCTTAGAAACCCTATAGGGAAGTTCTACCCTGTCCTATGAGGTCACTATGAGTTGGAACTGACTGGATGGCAATAGGTTTGGTTTGGTTTTTTGACCAAGGCAGCAGGCCCTATGCTAAATGTATGTCATGTAGAGCTACACACATTCCTCACAGATCTCAGGTAGGTACTAACATCACCTCTATTTCACAAATGAAGAAACTGAAGCACAGGTCATTTAAGTGCTTCAATAATACCAAACATTCCCTCCAGCACTTGGGATACTCACATATTAACACCCACACTCAAAAGATGCTAATAAATAGGATAACCAAGATATTTCTATTTTAACCAGTATAACCATAACCATGAAAATAAAACAATGAGGTACTAACAATGCTAAGAATGAAAATGAAGTGCTTTTCAGGAACTCATTCTCTGATTAGAAACAAACAACTAAGCATCAAAGAGCCTTGCCAAAGACAAGCACCTTCAACACCTTAAAATTTAAAGTGTAGCCATATTAACACCTGGGATTCTGTGGCAGGTGTCTTCACTGGAACCAAAGAGTACATTTGCAGGTGACCTCATTTTCTTGTCATAACATTCCTGTGAAAGGTTGCGAAGAGCTGATGAAGTACAGTATATAGCGCCTCTCTCTGAAGTGTGAAGCCACAGATGGCCTCCGGAAACGGCTCTGCAGTCTAGCAGAAACAGGGACTAGCACAAGAGAGAGCCAGGGCCGTGCAGCAAGGCTGGTATGTCGCTGGATGAGAAAATGCTCACAGCTTTTAAACTAGAAAGTATGACATGAGGAGACAGATGAAAGGATTTGTGAAGCAAATCGCTGAATTTTTGCAATGCTACTGAGTCTCAGGAAGGGAAGTCATCTGACAGACTGACTCATGAATTTGTGCAATGTGAGAATTTATAAAAGCGTCGGGGTATGAATCATAGCCACGAATATTTTTTTTAATGGCCTTGCAAAAACCAGGCTTGTGCATGTAACAACTCTTCCAAAAACACTTGTCTTTTTTTTTTTTTACGTGTTGACTCACAAAACAATTTGTAAAAAAGAAAAAAAAAAATTGTTTAATCTACCTGAAGATTAAATTTCTGAAAACTAGAGGAGGAAAAAAGTAAATACATCAAACTAGTTTAAACCACAGCACAGGAGATTGTTCGAATGCCATTTAGTCTGCAGAAACATTACTGAAGAGAGAGATTATCGTTTTATTTTTTCTGATGCCAAGGAAAACTGTAAGACCCACTGTGGGTGTTATTTTCAGTATAATTACCCAAGTGCATTCCAATTCACAGCTAAACACCATCAGTAGTCCTCTTCTAAAATTACAAATCATTTTGTCATAAAATTTTCTAAATGAGCTTCTCTGAAATGTCAGGTGATTGTTGAAAGTTATGAGAAAATTCTCAATTATGACTCTAATAATCACATCATTAGGATTTAAAAACAGTAAATTAACTATTTTTGGTTTCACATGTACATGTGGCCTTAGTCTATTTTCCCCCAAACTTCTTCTTGCAGAAGGGCATAGCCACTAAGAAGGTCCACCAAACCCCAGCTGAGCCATAAGAATTCTTTCCGAGAGGTTTATCTACTCATGGAACAGCGAACTGGAGAGTCTTATCCCGGCATGATGTATTCATTCATTCCTTTCCCAGTAAGGGCCCATCATGTGCTGAGGTCATTTGCCCACAGCTCCAAAGCAACTGATAAGATGTTCTGAGTCAGTGGTTGTGGGCAGAGTCTTCCTAGAATTTCCTCACTCCATGGTTGTTGACTCTGGGCTGATTGGGTCAAACATTACCAATCATTTTTATAACATGGACCCCACAATGACCACAGTCTCTGACCGTACAAACTCATCTCTGATCACCAAGAGCCTATCTGTCTGTGAATTCTGCATGCAAATGTGGAGATGTTATTGCACATTCATTCCCAAAGGACTGGGATTGTTTCTGAGAGGTTCTTGGGTGACAGCAATATTGTCCCCATAAGCTTTGCCCTGCCAATGGTCTCCCCTTAGCCACAAGTTTACTCATTTTATAACCAGCAATGGGTAAGGAGGTCGGGGCCAGGCCTCTGGTGAGGGAGTGAGGCACTCGTCTCAGGTGTGTAAAACTTGAGGGGTGTCAAAAGCTAATACAGGATTTAGAAAATCAAAATTAATTAAACATTCCACCATGAACAAAATATTGACATGGTCAGCATTACTAATTTTTCCTTTTGCCTCAGGCTTCAATATGGCACTGTGGTATTCTATTAAAACATCATCTATCTTAGGGGGCAGTGAGTTCATGTTAATATGGAAGAATAACTTGGAAAAAGAAGGTGAGAATCATGGCACAACTTGAAGAATGTAATCAATGTCACTGAATTGTACATGTAGGAATTGTTCAACTGGTGTATGTTTTGCTGCGTACATTGTCAACAGCAACAAAAATAAAATAAATCATAAAAAAAAAACCTTACCATTTATCTTGATTACTGGGATGATTTTTGGCACCCCCTTAAATTTTGTGCTCAAGTGCCTCACTCACCTCGCATTAGTCCTGGCCTGAAAGAATCCCTATATTTTGGGATGATAATGTCCCAGATAGAAGAAGCCTTGGTGGTACAATGGTTAGGAGCTCCATCGTTAACCGAAAGGTTGGTGGTTCTAACCCACCATCTGCCCTGAAGGAGAAAAGACCTGACAACTGCTCCCAAATAGATTACAGCCTAGGAAACCCTATGAGGCAGTTCTATTCTGTCCTATGAAGCTGATAGCACACAACAATAACAACTCCCACATAAGAAACCTACATTTCCCAGCTTCCTTTGCAGATGGGGTGACAAGTGAGATTAAGCAGAAGGGATGGTGTCTTAGTTATCTAGTGCTGCTACAACAAAAATACTAAAAGTAAATGGCTTTAACAAAGAGAAATTTATTTTCTCACAGTCTAGTAGGTTACAAGTCCAAATTTAGGGTGTCAGCTCCAGGGGAACGCTTTTTCCCTTTGTCAGCTCTGGAAGAAGGTCCTCGTCCTCAATCTTCCCCTGGTCGAGGAGCTTCTCAGGCACAGGGACCCCAAGTCCCAAGGACACGCTCTGCTCCTGGTGCTGCTTTCTTGGTGGTATGAACTCCCCAGCTCTCTGCTTGCTTCCCTTTCCTTTTATCTCTTGAGAGATAAAAGACAGTACAGGCCACACCCCAGGGAAACTCCCTTTACACTGGTTCAGGGAGGTGACCTGAGTAATGGTGGTGTTACAATCCTACCCTAATCCTTTTAACATAAAATTACAACCACAAAATGGAGGACAACCACACAATACTGGGAATCATGGCCTAACCAAGTTGACACATACTTTTGCGGGGACACAATTCAATCCATGACAGATGGGAAGGAATTTCTGGGAAGGCTCTTACAAGGAACCTTACTCAGCTCTGACACTGCCTTTCTTCCTGCTGGAGACTGTGACCAGAAAGGTTCCAGTAGCTGTCTCACAACCATGGGAAACTCAGAGAACGGAAAGTCTAGTGCTAGCTATGGCAGAGCAAAAAGGTAAATTAGGATCCTCCTATAGGATTTCTTGTTACATGAAAATAATAAAACTCTCAATTTGTTTAAGGCACTGTAATTGGGTCTCTCAGTTGGTACCTGACAAATGCAGTTCCTAATTGATATACCAAAAGCCCATTGCCCTCAAGTCGATTCCTACTCATAGCAACCCTACAGGACAGAGCAGAACTGCCCCATAGGGTTTCCAAAGAGTGGCTAGTGGATTCGAACTGCCGACATTTTGGTTAGCAGCCATAGCTCTTAACCATTGCATCACCAGGGCTCCTGATATACTATAAAAAACTCATAGCCGTTGAGTCGATTCTGACTCATAGAGACCCTATATACTAGAGATACCGAAAAAAAAAAAAAAAGCTAAACGCCTTGATAAAACCATCACCTTCACTTAAATGGGGCTGTGTTCAAGAGATATCACCATCTCAGAGGCTTCTCTCCCTTCATCCTATTAACCAAAACACCAATGTTTCTACCCAGATTATTCTAGTGCCAGTTTAGTATTATAAAGTTTACTTCATTGATCTTTCAAGTAATTACAGAGGTAAAAATCAGGGAAGGCCATGGCTCGAAAGTGTTCCCACCTCTAACATCCCCCATGGTGAGCAGTGGCTCAGGTGGAAGGCTGACAGCACTCTCACCTGCTGCACGTTGACAAGTGGACACACAGAATCAAACCAATGGTGTCAAATGACCCCTGTTCTGGTTTGGACTGGAGAGTGCATCAGCTGACTTCAGGGACTTACTTGTCTCTTGATGTGAAATCTCCTTACCCACAGAGCTGCTCTCTCCTTCACTGAGTCCATTTACATTCTTTCCAAAACGGGTTGCATAAACTGAGCCCCCCTGCTTCCTCAGCACACTGGGGGACCACTGCTTGACTGGAGCAAAAGTTAACTCAGGTCTAAGTCACTGTACCACCCATCTGTCAGTGGAGGCTTGAGTGTCGCTGTGATGCTGAACAGGTTTCAGAGGAGCTTCCAGGCTAAGACAGGCTAGGAAGAAAGGCCTGGCAATCTACTTCCAAAAATCAGCCAATGAAAAGCAGATAGATTGCAACAGTCCAATCCGGAAGTGACGGTGGGGAAGGCACAGGATCAGGCAAGCCTTTTGTTCCACTGTGCAGGGGTCGCCATGAGTCAGGGCCAACTCGACAGCAGCTAACAGTAACAAGTCAAGGCTGTCATCTTTCCAGAAAACAAGACTTTAGAAGACATCTTCACCTTGGTGATGTTGCTCCCCCTATATTAAGGTATATTGGGGAGCACTGAACATTGTGCCTTAACTAAAGAATATTTTTAAACAAATGAAGCTTTGTTCCACTAAGGACAACAGTAATTCAAACCATATGAATGAAGTGTTGCCTGGTGAAATTCCTTAGAAGACTTGTGATGAATACACACAAACATTTAAGAGGAACTCATAAGGAAGAGAAGTGTTAGTCTGAAAGCACACTGTCAATACTGGGAGAGGAGAACAGGGAGGGGTAGGATGCCACGGAAAAGGTAAGCACAACTTTTCAATCTCCTTGAACAAAGGAAATAGGAGGTGAAAGCCTTCAACGACTAGAAGGAGCTCAGTGTCCAGACTAAAGGCTTGTATTCCAGGGTCAGAGCCCCCTTCTCAGCAGAACAGAAAAGAGTACTTCATTTGCATTTCTCCCTGCTTATATGAGTTGTTAAGTAATAAGCCATGTGCCCAAACCCTAATCTGCAGGATAAGCTCTGAAAAGAGGGAAAGAACTCTGCCAAGCGTTTATCAACACCTTAAATCATTCCTCTTCAATTCCCAGGACTAAAGCTGTTTTATGAAAATTTTTCAACCTTGAGCCCACCATTCCCCTCCAAACCTGCAGACACTGCCTTGGATTCTATGCCACTGCTCTAAGAATGAAGGAAAAAAACATGCCAGAGAAGCTATTTGTGCAACAAGAGTAGAGGCCTCCTAAGCCTGGCCCTAGCCCAGCCACCACATACCCTAGCTGTGAGCCTCAGCTGTACTGATTCTCTCGCAGCCTCCTGGACTACTCAGGAGAGCCGACGCCAGCCCTGGAAGGCCAAAGCAATCATGTGAAGCTGGATGTTGGGGCAGGGAAGGAGGGATATGAGGACAATGAGGCTGGGCCCCTGCCCCAGACGGCGGGTACAAGTCGGGGGCTTTCTGGGGACCAAAGATCTGACCTCATAACACCCCAGAGTCCCTCCTGGAGGGAAAACAGAAGTAGCTCTCAGGGGCTAAAACCTGAAAGAACAGGAGAAGCTCCTTCCCTGGTCCTGGACTCTGGAGGATATGTGGGGCCACAGTGAGGAGTAGCAGATCAGGGGGATCCTAGGAACCACCACTGTGCAGCGAGGAGAGCAATGGACTGGGAGTCCAGGAACCTGCTGCCTTCCAGTACTGACCCTCACTATCTGTGCATCCTTGGACAGGTTGTTTTTCTTTACCAGGGCCTCAGCCAGCTCCTCTTCAATCAACAAGGCAGTTAGAGACTTATCTAAAAACACTCACAGTTCCAATGTCTGTGACTCAATGGTTGTGTCTTCATACCTCACCCATTTCCAGGGCTGACTTAGTCCAATATATTGTGAACATTGGGTTTTCTCTTCCTGACCATCCTTTAAATTAAAAACAAAATAGGAACACAAAGGCAAACTCCAAATGTGGGGCTAATCCTTCCCAATTCCCATGATTACTGAAATGGCTTCAGGTCCTTCAGGAAAGCAATGGCCTAACTTTGAGTTCCAGGCAGTCATCAAAGGCCCAGCATCTCTTCTGTCTGAGCAGGCTGTATTTTGTCAGGACACCCCATCAGCAGCAAAGGGTGCCATGAAGTAACACCCAGCGCCTCAACTCCCAGTAGCCCCACCATCCCCTACTTTGCACGGGTAAAACTCCCCTTTCCTGCCAACTCATGTGGGGGAGGTGGAGGCTGGGATGAGGTCCAGGGGTTTCACGTAGAGAATCACTGCCAAAGTCATATGCCTGCCTCAACTTAAGCTTCTAAAATCTTAGGATATTATTTTTGCCCTCTGCTGTAAGTCCATGGCAAAAACTTAAAAGCTTTAATGGCATTTTGTTTCAAGTTGAACAAGTCTGCTGAGACATAGGAAGAAAAACCAACAATATCTTAGAATTAAAGGTGAAGAAAGCCCATCTACGAGTGTCCCACAACAGGAAGTGAGGCTTCATCTGAACCCTAGAATATACCATCAGATAAGACATAAAGAAGAGATGTTGTCAGAGAAAGCGGTTTTGCCGAGGGGTCACAGAGATAGTTTCTGAATTGGAACACGACACTTAGCATACAAGTATTTGGCCAACCCAGACACCCTTCCAACTCTTACCATGGGCCAGTTATTGTGGGGAAAACAGAGGAAGACCGTACTCAGAAAACCCCCTTGGGTCCCTCTGGTACAGAGACACTGCCCTTCCCATCTCACTGCCCGCTCTGCTTATCTCTCATCTCCCCAGTGCTCCCCAAAGGAAAGGGGGATTGTACCCAGTAGCCAGTATGAGGTGGGAGGAAGAAAGAAGAGGAGAGACCCAGGACCCCCTTCCCCACAGAGCTACACAGAGGGAAGAGCACATTCAGGCCAGTGTGAAGGGCAAGGAAAGAGAAAATTCATCCACAGAAATGCCTCAGTGTTGGCCTCCAGTTCTGTCCCTGCCCAGGCCTGCTCCACCAGCTAACTCGCGACCCCAACCAATCTGCTGATGCCCTTCCAAGCCCTGGGGGGCTCCTGTACAGTAAGTGGAGGAGGCTGAGTCCTTGCTCACCTGCTAAGCCTGTGGCTGGGAGCGCCTCTGGAACTCCCACACACTAACCACTGACATATCATTACTAATGGCCACTGGACTCCATTACCACAGTACCCCATGTCTCAGTGGTGGGCAGGCTTCTGTGGACTCCTTCTGACCTAACCACACCACTTCCACATGAGAATGGGCCCTGGATTCTGACACAAACTGATGTGTGACATGCAATCAAACTCACAAGCTGGGGCCCACCCATCTCAGAGTTTTAAAAATCAGACTGTCGTGTTCTTGGGGTGACTTAGGCATACCTCCTGAGGGTATGGAAGTCAATCAAAGACCCGAGAAAAAGTAACTCAAAGGATATAATACACCTCCTTCATAAAGATCACCCAGTCACGCCTTCCACAGCCAGACTTTACCACAGTCTCTGAGGAGCCTGTGCCATGAATGAACCAACGTGACAGATTGAAAACAGCCCCCGGTGACTAACCATGATCATGAGGGAGTGGAGAGAGCTGGAAAAGAGCCTGAGCAATGAAGAAATCACCTGCAGGGAGGGTGGGAGGAATGTAACCATGATGCCTCTTTTAGGGGGCACTCAGAACTGTCCATACACAACCAGTTGTCAGAGGCCTCAGCCAAAAGACCCATACAGGGAAAAGTCTTTCAAGGAGATAAAGGGCTGTAGTTCACTTCTTGCCTCTGGAATAAACCTCACCATCTCACAGAACCAACACGCGTTTGGCCCTCAATCCTCTCAAGCATGGTCTCGTCTTTCTCAATCTGGAAGAGACTGTAGAACCCATAAAAACCCTGGCCTCTCAAGTGAATGGCTCTATGACTCCCCAAATAACAAGCTACCTCCATCCTCTTTAAAGTTTTAAAATTATCGAAATGGCTTTCACCTCACCGTTTCAATGTCAGGGCTATTACTTTGCCCTTACAGTGTCAGTCAAGTCTGGTCCATTATTTTAAGAGTCTCAGTTATACATCAACTAGTATAGGGCTATATGTTACTAACTTAGCCATTACATCTACAATGTTTAGATTCTGCTCAGTCATATGCATTTTTACCAATAAAATAAAAAAATACAACACTAGTAATCTAGGAGTTAAAGTATCAGCATGCAAGAAAACTTCATCAGTATGACAAGCACCAGCTGTCAAAGCGTTTGCCTTTTTATAACCAGACACAAGATGATAAAAATTCAGTGGGATAGTTGCCTTATCTGCCTGCCTTCACCCTTTCGCAAAGTTCCAAAGCTCATCGGTAGATTCTAAGCTCTTGCAACTTCAAGTGTGGTCCCCGGACCACCAATATCAGCATCACCTGGGAGCTTGTTAGAAAAGCAGAATCTCAGACCCCATCCCAGACCTACTGAATCAGAACCTGTATTTAACATTCACAGGCACATTCAAGGCTCCAAGACCTCTCCCCTCCCACCCCATGCCCCCCCCACCCATCCCTTACACATACACTTTGGCCCCAGATCTGAGGTCAGCCTTTGCTCCCTGGAGGTCAGAGAAGCGTTCTCCAACGGGCCTTGTTTCCAATGGCAACCCCATTCTGGCTGGCATCCCACCCACCTGGCTGCACCCTGGTCTAGTCAGCCTTCTCTTTTGATGTGCTGAGGCGAGATTTATCTGGGATGGTTAGAAATGTGCAAGGCCTTATGCCCCATAAAATGTTTATTCCTGAGGAAAAAGATCTATTTTTAGGTGTCAACTGCCAGCCCATCCTGGCTCACCCAGTCCCTCTCCTCCCACTTGTCTAATTAGAAATATCATATTGTTTCCTGACATACAATTAGGGCATTGAACAGGCAGGGGACCCAGAGAAGGGCTCCAAGAACAGCTCTTACGGAATGGAAACAAGATGGTTTCTGCTCAAAGCCATTTCCTCAGCACCCACTCTTTCCTCCTACCACGGACTCTATGCTAAAGGGTGCCACGGCTATGTGGAAGTAACAGAACACCAGAGTATGAAAACTTTTGTTTTACACTCAAAGTACAGCAGCAAGAAGGGAGAAACAATCAGTTAGCTCCCCCTTTATCCCACCCAAGTTGAAAGCTCAATATCCTTGCCCCAATTTCCCAGATGAGGGAGAGATGAAGCCAAGTTTTCCTTATGTGGAGGAGTGCACATTAGAAAGAAGAATTTAAAAAGTCAAAAGTTTCTGACCTAGTTGTGTTCTCAAATTCTGACTTTTTAAGGGAACCCTGGGAATGATCATAAACACACAATTTACCTTATTATAGCCTTGGTCTGTTACAGAGATGGCAAATAAGTGAGGCCATTTTCCTTTTCTCTGCTCACAGTAGATGGCACTACTTCATAACAGTGCCTTTCCCTGCTGAGCCTAGGTGCTGCCTTAGAGTCCTTCTCCACAAAGGCCTAGTGCTGCAGAATCTCAAACCCTACTCCAGCCCTACAGAATCAGAACCTGCATCTTAGGAAGATCGCCAGGTGATTCAGACGCACACTGACGGCTATGAAGCGACAGAGGAAGTAGTTGTCCCTGATGTGAATCCGTAGGGCGGAATCCACTGACGACTCCTGGACTGTTGTCCTGGTGTTTCTCACCTCCAGATCCCAATTTATATTCCAGCTTCTCTGGAGGTTTCAATATTATATTATATACCATATACATTCCCACATACCAGAAGAGTTTCCAAGGAGCAGCTGGTGGATTCGAGCTACCCATCTTTCAGTTAGCAGCCAAGCGCTTAACCACTACACCACCAGGGCTACGACCAGAAGATGAGTGAAGCCAAATAATGGTTGCTCTCTTTAGACGAGGCACAGATTCTCCAGTTTGCCCCAGTTCCCACTACTCCCTACTGCCTTACACTAGCCTGTTTTACTCATTCTTGCTGCCTACTTGAGTGTGTCACTATACTATAGTAGAGACTACAGTAGTTTCCGAAATCAATAAGAATGATTGCCTGTGACAACATCACCTTCACCTGCTTATTCAACTCTGTCTACTGATTCTGAAGGTAGGCAACTGTACCTGCGTTGGTGTAGTTCCCCCATATGATCTCTATGCTAGGGGAAGGAGCACCTGAAATATAAGCTGTCACTTTATACAGTTCCCATCCTTTCGAGAGATCTCTGTCTCGAGAGATCTCTGTAGGCTGCCCGAGGTCTGCAGCCACACACCGCATATCCTTTCTATTGTCTAGTGCCTGGGACCAACCACACACCTGGAAGCATAATCCTTAAGAACATGAGCCATAAATTTGCAACCTCATTCAAATTCCTGGCTCTGCCGCTGTCTAGCTGTGAGATGACCCTAGGTAACCTCTCTGAGCCTGTTTCCTCATCTGTAAAATTAGGGGTAACACTTAACTCACTACTTCACTGAGTTATTGTGGGAAGTAAACAAAAGAATGTTGTAAAGGGCTTAGCACAGTGTCTAGCATCTGGTATGCATTCAATAAAGTGTGTAGTTATTACACACAGTTGTTGCTCAATAATGTTTGTTAACTGATTGACTTTCTCATCACCTTTGATTACTGTCTCTTCTTTCAGGAAAGGACTCTTCCCACCCTCTACCCCCAGGGAAATGGATACAGTTCATACCCGGCACGCTGTCGCCCCGGGCAAGGAATGAGGCATTACAGACTGTGGGGTTTCCAGACAGGCTGCTCACATTAGCACCCAAGGATGTGGGGTGGTGGAACAGGGACCTAAAACCACAGCCTACCAGGCAGTGGTACTTTCCTCACCCTCACTCAACAACATCTACATGAACAAGCCCAACTTTTTACACTTTTTTTTTTTTAAGTTAGCATTTGCATACCCTTCCCTTTGAATTTACTAAGATATATGTATTTTACCAGCCTTCTCTGGTAATTCCCGCCCACATAAATTTCTCTTTCTTTGATCTTACACTGAACTGGGTTAGGGTCACACAGTTCAGCATTTAATGCTCTCTTAATACTTCATATAGGCTGTTTGTCTCTTCAAAAAAACTGTGAGTGGGCTCCAAAGGGGATTAGCACAGTGTGTGGCAAACAGCATGTGTTTAAAAAAAATACATATGCACTTTACAATCTCGCCCCCAATTCCTTCCTTCAGGCAGAAAAGACAGCAGTTCTGCATTTATTTAACACCAACAAAGTGCTAAGCGATGCAGCAAACATAACACATACCATACACATCAATATCTATTCCCTTGTGTTCTAAGAGACATGTTTTATGTTAGCTAAACTATGAAATGGAACTCTTTCAGTTTTCTTTGGTAATGCTTGAACTATAACTGTATATGTAATGAAAGGGACTGAATTGGGTCACCGTCTTGTTTGTTTATTTCCTTAAAAAGGGATGGGTGATGATCTCTGGGCTGCAGCATTTTATCTGCCAACGTTGCAAAACTGACGGAAGAAACATGATGTGTCTTTCCAAAAACAATAGTTTCCATGCAAGTGAAACATATAGTTCCTCCTCTCGGTTTTAAAATATCCATCACTGATTTTAACCCTGACCTCAGCCGCGCTTTTTAGGGGCTGTGATGGCCTCCACATTCATGCTCTCTAGAATGCAGAGGGCCTGGCAGCCACCAGTGGGAACTGGCTGGGAGGAGAAACACAAAGGTAGGTGCAGGGCTGGTGTATTCCATTTTAGTTGTGCTGAGATGGGGAAGTGGTACAAAGGTTAACATGCTCAGCTGCTGAAAGGGTAGAGGTTCAAGTCCACCTAGAGGTGCCTTGGAAGAAAGGTCTGGTGATCTACTTTTAAAAAACCAGCCACTGAAAAAACTATGAAGCACAGTTCTACTCTGACACACAGGGGCCTGCCGTGAGTCAAAATCAGCTCTATGGCAACTGGTTTGGTTCGTCGGTTTTAGAGGTGCTTAGGATCATTCCTGGCACCTGTGGTCTGTGGGCATTTATTAAAAGACACTGTCGCTACTGCTTCTCCATAACCAGCTTTGACTAATACGTGCAGGTTAAAGCAGCTAGAAAATTCACTGTTTTAACAGCAGCCCTGGACATCAGCTCCTCTTCTGTGGCACAAACAATGGCTTTACTGAAGTGACTTTCTGGGGCTAATTTGGAAGGATCTTCTTGTCAGAACAAACCACACAGCCCTGCTGGGCAGCCCCTATCTTGCTATTGGAACACGGAGAGTTTTCACCCCACATCCTTGCCTTTAGCAATAAGGAAACCCCAACTGTCTGTGACTTTCCTGTGTCCTTGTGAGGGAGCAACGATGACCTCTAGCACTGCCAAAGGGATCATGGGAGAGTTTTAAGTAAAGGCTCACGAGGAAAAATGGCCTCAATATTAGCACTAAAAACAAAGGGACAGAAAAATCCCTTACCTCCCACTTAGAGGAGGCATGTTCCTTAATTAATTGCTTCATATATATCACCATTTAGCCAGTACCCCACCTCCCCAACCATCCATCACCCCCACTTCGCCCCAGACCTGCATCGCATTTGCTCTCAGGACAGACTAAATCAGTCGCCTCTGAAAGAAGTCATTTAACAGGACCTCTCAGCCTGTAGTGAACGGGGGAAATGAAACATTTGGGGAGCTCGAGGGAGGGGAAAGAGCCGGGAGGGCATCTTCCATGTATTTATTGATAACAAAGTATTAACACATTGACCTGAGGCCCAAAGATCTTAGGCACACTTTCTTTGAAGTGTCTTGCCTGCTCCTGGCTCCTGAGTCACCCCAAGCGTAGCCATGAGATGTGGGAGCTGCTGAAGGAGGTCACAGAGCTCATATTTCAAACGTGACTGCAGCTTGTAGAAGCCATTTCACATTTACTGCCGTGCAGAAAGCACCAAGGCAGCCCATGGTCCGTTACACTCCATGTCGGGGGCTCGGGCTGAGCTGGTCACAGCGTCCTCGGGGAAGGAGGTAGGGACCCCTTTCATAAACTCTTGCAGTGAGGTGTGTGACCAGCCTGGCACCTGATAAATCAGTTACTAAAAAAGATCCTGGTCTTCTGGTGACTGGGGATTCAGTAACACTCAAAAGGGGGAAAGATATTTAAAAAAAAAAACAAAACCATAAAAGACTGCTGCAAAACCCACACAAAAGAGAACTTTCAGTTCAGACTGCTTTGCAAGAAAATGGTAGTAATTAAAGCAGCCCTGGGTACCTCCTTCCACGGAGGGCAGCTGTTCTTGTGCCCACCACCCAGCCTACGGACAGTAGAAACCAGAGCCGCTGTGGTTAAGTTACATTTTTAAAAAATAGCACCCCTGCTTTTAAAGCATATTTCTGCAGTAGAGATATCACTATAACACTTTGAGTTTGAATTATGACAAGGGTCCACTATACAAAGAAAATAATTTGCAATGCCAGAATTTCAAGTTACAGAAACTTAATAGCTTTGTGACCTTTGGATTCATTTTAAAAGACTACTGTAGCTGAACTTTGGTCCAACTACCCCCACGTCCTTCAGAAATAAATTCTCCAGCACCATGTGATGGCTCTGACTTGCCATTAGGAAAAGAAAAGTTAACATCTCTAACATGCCTCAGGTTACCCCAGAATTTGCTTTCTCCAGTATGTCCCTTGAGAGGCTCAGGTTTCTGAATGGGAAATGCTGATGTGACCAGCCTCAGGAGGGTGATCAAATATACCCATTTTTATAGAGCTGGCAAGCCTACTCTCCGTTGTCCTTCTGTTGAATCAACCAGCAAAGTTGCCTGCAAATTGATTGCCAGGACTTCCAGGAATTGCCTTTGTGGGCTCCTCCTAGTTGGGCTGCCTGTTTGCATCCTGGGGAGGCACTGAACCCAACTGAACCTTTCCAGGTGTACTTCCCACTACTCCTGAGCTCTGGCCACGAGGATTTCCTGCACATGCCCACCTCAGTGCCTTTGTTCCTGCTGTGGTCTCCTCCTGAGAGGCCTTCACCCCTTCACCTCCACATGTCTACCTCATTCGTACCTGTCTGTTAGGAATGAATTGTGTCCCCGAAAATATGTGCTGGAATCCTAACCCCTATACCTGTGGATGGAGCCCTGGTGGTATATTGGTTAAGAGTTCAGCTACTAACCCAAAAGACAGTAGTTCAGATCCCCTAGCCGCTCCTTGGAAACCCTATGGGGCAGTTCTACTCTGCCCTATAGTGTTGCTATGAGTCAGAATCGACTTGATGGGAGAGCAGTGGAATCCAGACCCCAAATTCTCATAAGACCAGACTTAATGGTCTGACTGAGACGAGAAGGACCCCGGTGGTCACGGCCCCCAGACCTTCTTTTGGCCCAGGACAGGAACCATTCCCAAAGCCAACTCTTCAGACATGGATTGGATTGGACAATGGGCTGGAGAGGGATGCTGGTGAGGAGTGAGCTTCTTGGATCAGGTGGACACTTGAGACTATGTTGGCATTTCCTGCCTGGAGGGGAGATGAGAGGGTAGAGGGGGTTAGAAGCTGGCGAAATGGACACGAAAAGAGAGAGCGGAGAGAGAGAGCGGGCTGTCTCATTAGGGGGAGAGTAATTGGGAGCGTATAAAAGCAAGGTATATATGGGTTTTTGTGTGAGAGACTGACTTGATGTGTAAACTTTCACTTAAAGCACAAAAAAAATTATTAAAAAAAAAGAATCGACTTGATGGCAACTGGCAAGTGGGTTTTTTTTTTTATACCTATGGATGTAATCTCATCTGGGAATACGGTTTTCTTTGTTAACAGGGCCATGTCAGTGCAGGATGTGTCTTCAGCCTAAAAACTTCTGCAATATAAAAAGAACAGATTAGATACAGAAAGCAGCAAGAGCAAATGGGAGAAAAAGATGCCACGTGGACATTGCCCAGGCACCGAGGAATGCTGAGGTTACAGAAGCCGAGACAAGGATTTCCCCAGAATGGACAGAGAGAGCCTTCCCCTGGAGCTAGTGCCCTGAATTTGGACTTCCAGCCTCCTAAACTGTGGAGCCCTGGTGGTGCAGTGGTTAAGAGCTCAGCTGCTAACCAAAAGGTCAGCAGTTTGAATCTACCATCCATACCCTGGCAACCTTATGGGACAGTTCTACTCTGTCCTATAGGGTCGCTATGAGTCGGAATTGACTCAATGGCAACGAGTTTTTTTTAAACTGTGAGAAATTTTAAAACCTGTTCATTAAAGCCACTCACTTATGGTATTCCTGTTCCAGCAGCACTAGGTAACTAAGACAACTGGCCTTCAAGGTCGAGCTCGAATGCTTCCTAGTGCATGAAACCTTTCCCTTTAAAATATTTACCCCACGGGATGGGGCATGATTTGTATCTGAGCTACTTCAATAGCAAAGTTCTTTCTACTTGGTGGACTAAGAGTGTGTCTTTTCTCCCTCATTAGACAGTACATGCACCCCTTGAGGTCCAAATCCTTGTCAGACTTACCTTCACATCCCTCACGGAGGATGTGCTCAATAAATGCTCAATAATTGCCTATGGAAACCTCCCTAATGCCTTTCCTGCCCTTAGGGAGGGTGCCGGGTCTCCACAGACTGAGATGGTGTCTCACCTTTCTTGGGTCTCCACAGACTGAGATGGTGTCTCACCTTTCTTGCCCACCTCCGATTCTCAGCACTTCCTGCTGAGGCTCTCTGGGCTTTCCAGGTGTGTGCTCCTCAGCAGCCGCACCTGTCTCCACTGCCCCTGAGGAGAGAAAGCATGGCAGGAGGACCATGCCCTCTCCCTTGGCCCCGAGAGAATCCACAGACCCTGGGCCTGGCCCCTGGGTGTAGGGAGATGAGGTGAGGCACCAGCACAGTCCAGGGTGGACCCCTTGGGAGGCAGGCCCCAGGAGTTCCAGAGCACAGGGAGGCCAAGGTGGGGCTGAAAAAAAAAGCCTCTCCTCGCCAGCCATGACACCTTCAGGTACACACAGCTGGAGGACTGAAGAAGCATAGGTGAGATTTGTGGGCAGTGACAAGGACAAAATGCCATGAGGATAGCAGTGGTTCAGTGACAGAATTCTCGCCTTCCATGCGGAAGGCCCAGTTCGATTCCTGGCCAATGCATCTCACACGCAGCCCACCACCTGTCTGTCAGTGAAGGCTTGTGTATTGCTATGGTGCTAAACAGGTTTCTGGGAAGCTTCTAGACTAAGACAAATGAGGAAGCAAGGCCTGGTAACCTACTTCTAAAAATCGGCAAAGGAAAACCCTATGGATCACAACAGTCCAATCCACAACCAACTATGGGGATGGCACAGGACCCAGCAGCCTTTTGTTCCACTGTGCAAGGGGTTGCCATGAGTCAGGGCAGCTAAAAACAACAAAGGCAAGACGTAAAGCCATTGCTGAATGTGAACTGGGGGCAGAGAAGGTGAGTAGGGGAGGAGTCTGTCTCAGCCTTTACTTCTCTGCCCCACCTCTTGTAATTCAAGGGGCTCTGATGCTGGAGGCAGCTCCCCCTCCAGGGGGCCGTGCCAGGTGCCCTCAGGCACGCTCATCCCTGGCTCTTGTGAAGGGTGGCTGAGAGGGCTGCATGGCAGACTCACTGGGACTAGGGTGGGGAAGACTGAGGGTGGCTGTGGAAAACCACTGGCCACCCACCAGTGCTGGGGCAGCAATGAGAAAGAGAAAGCTCGATCTGCAGAGTCAGAGTCTTCAGTCCTTGGCTCTGAGCAGCTCCCTGGATGGCTTTCTTCCTAGAGAGCCTTACTTCAAAAGCCCAAGCTGCAAAAGCTTCAACTCCCAGGTTGCAATGGACAGGGCAGACATTGGGTATGTCTCCCACATGCAACATCTGGCATACATAGCAGGTGTCCAAAAAATACCTGTTCAATGGCACTTTGGGGGCAAAGAGAGCTGAGATCTTTTGGTTTTCAACTGCTGAAGGTAGCACGTTTTGAAGTAGCCCTGGTGGGGCAATGGTTAAGCACTTGGCTGCGAACTGACAGGTTTGTGGTTCCAATCCACCCAGCGACTTTGCAAGAGAAAGACCTGGCAATCTGCTCTCATAAAGATTACAGCCTAGAAAAGCCTCTGGGGCAGTTCTACTCCCTCACATGGGGTCACCAGGAGTCAGAATCAACTTGATGGTACCTAATAATACGGATAGCGCATTTTGAACACAAGGTACTGATAGCAAACCAGCCTCGGCATTTTGGGATTTATAGAGTAGGGTACAGGCAAGGGCATGTAAAATCTCTAAAACAAAACCAATAGTAGCTTTTTTTTATATGGCTATCATTTTTATGGAGCCTTGGTAGCACAGTGGTTAAGTGTTTGGCTGCTAACCAAAAAGTAAGCGGTTCAAACCCACTAGCCGTTCTGCGAGAAAAAAATGCCTGGAGATCTGCTCCTGTAATGATTACAGCCTAGGAAACCCTATGGGGCAGTTCTACCCTGTCTTATAGGGTCACTATATGTTGAAATGGACTGAACGGCATACAACATCATTTTTACAGTGAAAATTCAGCAAGGAAGGCCTCTGTTGTGATTTTTTTGTTGAAAGGATGAGTATGTATTATCTGTCTGAATCCTCAAGTAATCAGTCGGTGCAGATACAGTGCGGACCCGCAGCCCGCTGAGCGCAGCAGTTTGAAAGCCCACAGAGTTCACAGCCACTCCTTCCAGCCAGGTCAGGCCACCGTGGTGAGGAAGTCTGGCCAATGGCAGAAAAACGTTCCAGGAGGTCCTAGGCCATTTTCTTGCACAAAGAAAACAACCGAAGTGACTGTTTCAGCAGGCATTTAACTGCATTTCAGTCTGCTTTTCAGTAACTGGGTCAGAAACTAAGCTTTTCTTTCTTTTTTTTTTTTTAAACAAAACATTCCCTAAGCAAAATATGGAATTCATCTGCATTGTAATCCCAAGTGGAGAGTGGACTCATTTCCTCTTGATCTGTGTTTCACTTACTCCCACTCACTCTCGTTTCTCATGGACAATGAATGGAAACACTCCCCTGCAGGAATTTCAACCGCCCTCTTTGAGACAGATGTTTTGGAAACCACTGAAAAACTGCCTGTCACTGTGAGGCAGATCACACACTCCCCAGCCACTCAGGTCCAAACTGTACAGACAAGGCTTCTTCATGTCCAGGTGTTAAAAGGACCTTAAAAAAAAAAGTACAGTTGCCATCCAGTTGATTCTGACTCACAGTGACCCCATGTGTGTCGGGGAACAGTGCTCTATAGGATTTTCAATGGCTGATTTTTCAGAAATAGATCACCAGCCCCTTCTTTGAGGCGCCTCTTGAGTGGACTTGAACTGCTAACCTTTTAATTTCAGCTGAATGTGTTAACCATTTGTACCACCCAGGGACTCCTGCAAGATCTTGTTCTTAGCTGCCTTTATGCAGCCTCCAACTCCTGGCAACACCAAGCACAACGGAACAAAAGACTGGCCGGTCCTGTGCCATTCCCATGATCGGTTGCAGATTGAACCATTGTGATCTATAGGGTTTTTGTAGGTTGATTTTTGGAAGCAGATTGCCAGACCTTTCCTCCTAACTTGTCTTAGCCTGGAAGCTCTGCTGAAAACTGTTCAGCATCATAGTAACATGCAAGCTTCCACTGACAAACAGTGTTGGCTGCACATGAGGTTTATTGGCCCATAATCAAGTCCAGGTCTCTGCGTGGAAGGCGAGAATTCTACCATTGAACCACCAATGTTTCTGCAAGACTTAGATATTTGTTATTTAGCAAACTTTTTCTCCACCCTCTTTAACCAACACATTGCCCACCAGTAGGCACTACCTAAGGCGTACCTCAGCATAGCCAGCATCGTTTGCTACAGAATCAAGAGTGAAATTTTGTGAGCATTTCTCTGTAGAGATCTAGTGTGGTCAAATCCTTTGATAAAAACATTACTTTCAACACAAGGAAAATATAAGCCCGAGGGAAAGGGCCATAATAACCACAAACTCCATCAGCCTGAGACCAGAAGAACTAGATGGTGCCCAGCTACCACCAATGACTGCCCTGACAGGGAACACAACAGAGAATACCTGATGGAGCTGGAGAAAAGTAGGATGCAGACCTGAAATTCTAGTAAAAAGACCAGACTTTATGGACTGACTAAGGCTCGAGGGACCCCAGAGGTCATGGTCCCGGACTCTGTTAGCCCAAAATTAAAACCAAAGTCAACTCTTCATACAAAGATTAGACTGGACTATAAGACATAAAATGATACTGGTGAGGAATGTGCTTCATAGCTCAAGTAGACACATGAGACTATGCGGGCAGCTCCTGTCTGGAGGCAAGATGAGAAGGCAGAGGGGACAGGAGCAGGTTGAATGGACATGGGAAATACAGGGTGGAAAGAAGGAGTGTGCTGTCACATCGTAGGGAGAGCAACCAGGGTCATATAACAATGTGTGTGTAACTTTTTGTATGAGAGACTGACTCGAACTGTAAACTTTCACTTAAAGCACACACACACAAAAAAAAAAAACATTACTTTTAGCAAGCAAGTTAGGCACTTGGGAAAGAAAATGAACTTTTTTAAAGTCACCAAGGCACTATTGGTAAACTGCTGGGCAAATGGGGTCCTCCTGCCTGCAGAGTTATTGCTCTATACTTCCCAAGCAGCCATCTAAGTTCACGTTTCTCCCTCAGGGTCTCACTTCTTCCATGAGAGAACCTCACTATAAACTTTAGTCTTACTTAACACTGGTGTGATGCGTGGAGGCAGACGATCATTCCAGCCACCTGGATGTGCTGTGAAATAGTTTCCCAAACAGACCCAGCTTTTCCAAGTGCACCTGGAAAAATGAAACTAAATGCCTGTTAAATTCACCCTTTAGGGGACCTATCTTGCTGCAACAGAGTTAACTGGCTGGACAGAAGCTTTCAGTAGAACTTAACAATCTTGCTGGAACAATCTGGTTACCGGCAAGAATGAAGGCTAGGTTCCTGCATATTTGGAAGGGCATGAAATCAATCACTCAAGAGCAGACCCTCAAAGAGAGACCCATCTTTACTTAGCCTTTGGCTAAGGCCATGATAGCCAGCTGCTGTCGAGTCAACTCTGACTCATGGCAACCCCATGTGTGTCAGAGTAGAACTGTGTTGCTCCACAGGGTTTTCAAAGGCTGATATTTGGACGCAGATCACGAGGATTTTCTTCTGAGGGCCTTCTGGGTGGGTTTGAACCTACAACCTTTTGGTTAGCAGCCAAGTGCGTTAACTGTTCACACCACCCAGGGAAGGTCATGATACACAAGATGAACAGGAGAAGCTAATGTACAATCTTGGAAAAACACCCAATAGGTAAAAACTTAAAACCTGTGCAAAGGTTATCCATTGCCTTAGTGATGTTACCTGCTGCTGTGGCCCAAGAGTA
The DNA here is from genome assembly GCF_024166365.1 of Elephas maximus indicus. Taxonomy (NCBI): domain Eukaryota; kingdom Metazoa; phylum Chordata; class Mammalia; order Proboscidea; family Elephantidae; genus Elephas; species Elephas maximus. The sequence goes on from NC_064820.1 coordinate 83,432,641, forward strand.
CTAATAAAAACTTTGGAAACCCTGGTGGCACAGTGGTTGAGTGCTACGTCTGCTAATCAAAAGGTGGGCAGTTCAAAACTATAAGGCGCTCCTTGGAAATCCTATGGGGCAGTTCTATCCTGTCCTATAGGGTCACTATGAGTTGGAATCAACTGAACGGCAACGGTAATAGAAACTTTATAGCGGCTATCTGTAAGCCATTAGATCCAAGCATAAATGTACACTTTCAGAGGAATACGTGCTTGCCTAGTAGTCAGTGTGACACTGTTAAGGTTATTCTACTGGCTACTTTTCTCTATATTCTTTTCTCTACCAATAAGGGTCATTTATATGTAACATTAAATTTCAACATTATATGGGGAAGTCTTTGAGTAGATTGATCATAAAGTTGTAACTATGACAAGAAAGACATTTCCTCAAACTAGGCATTCTTATTTAGTCCACTTACCAAAACCATTTAAAAATTTATACATAGCTTTAAGACAAGGATAAAAATTAACCGGGATTACTAGAAAGAGGCAACACAGGAGAACATTAAAGAGTGTAAACTCTAGCCAGAGGGACCTATCCCCAGCTCCATTATTTTATGAGCTGTGTGACTTCAGAAAAACTACTCAATCCTTTTCAGCCTCAGTTTCCCCTTGTGTGAAATGGGTATAATCATAAAAACTCACCCTTCCTAGGATGGATGATGCATCCCTAGGCACAGTGCCCAGCAAATGGAAAGCTCTCAGTAAATCGTAGCTTTTATCATGTGTATCTTTCTAACCCTGACTCCAGGGCTTGCTGGTACTTATTTAAGGACACAATTTGGCAAAGTCACCTGCACATATGGCCAGTATTGGCTTCTTGTCCTGTTATGGATTAAATTGTTGTTGTTATTAAGTGCTATCGAGTTGGTTCTGACTCATAGAGACCCTACATACAACAGAACAAAACACTGTCCAGTCCTGTGCCATCCTCACAATTGTTACTATGTTCGAGGCCACTGTTGCAGCCACTGTATCAGTCTATCTCATTAAGGATCTTCTTTTTGGCAGACCCTACTTGACCAAGCATGATGTCCTTCTCCAGGGACTGGTCCCTCCAGGTAACATATCCGAAGTACATAAGACAAAGTCTCATCATGCTCCCTTCTAAGAAGCATTCTGGCTGTACTTCTTCCAAGACAGATTTGTTTGCTCTTCTGGCAGTCCATGGTATAGTCAATGTTCTTCACCAACACCATAATTCAAATCCATCAATTCTTCTTGAGTCTTCCTTATTCATTGTCCAGCTTTTTCATGCATATGAGGCAATTGAAAATATATGGCTTGGGTCAGGCAGACCTTAGTCCTTAAAGTGACATCTTTGCTTTTCAACACTTTAAAGAAGTCTTTTGCAGCAGATTTGCCCAATGCAATACATCATTTGATTTCTTGACTGCTATTCCATGGGTGTTGATTGTGGATCCAAGTAAAATGAAATCCCTGATGACTTCAATATTTTCTGTGTTTACCATGATGTTGCTTATTGGTCCAGTTGTGAGGATTTTTGTTTTCTTTATGTTCAGGTGTAATCCATACTGAAGGCTGTGGTCTTTGTTCTTCATCAGTAAGTACTTTAAATCCTCTTCACTTTCAGCAACCAAGCATACTGCAGGTTGTTAATCAGTCTTTCTCCAATTCTGAGGCCATGTTCTTCTTCATACAGTCCAGTTTATCAGATTATTTGCTCAGCATATTGAATAAATATGGTGAAAGAATACAGCTCTGATGCATGCCTTTCCTGATTTTAAACCATGCAGTAGCCTCTTGTTCTGTTCTAATGACTGCCTCTTGGTCTATGTACAGGTTCCACATGATTAAATTGTGTCCCCCACCCAACTCTGTTGTAAATCCTATCCTCTATGCCTGCAGTTATAATTCCATTTGGGAATGAGTTGTCTTTGATATGTTAATGAGACAGGATCAGTGTAGGGTTATGTTTTAAGTCAAACTCTTTTGAGATACAAAAGAGATTAAACAAGCAAGCTAGGAAACAGAGATGGGGGAAGAGAGCCACCAAGTCACATGAAGATCACCCAATGGCAGAAGCTCAAAACAGACAAGGACCTACCCCCCAGAACCGACAGAGAGAGAGTCCTTTCCCTAGAGCTGGCACTCTGAATTCGGACTTCTAGCTTTCTAAACTGTGAGAAAAAAAAAATTATTGGTTAAAGCTACCCATCTGTGGTATTTCTGTTACAGCAGCGCTAGATAACTAAGATATCCTCCTTGCCACTTCGAAGTCACACTCTGTGTATTCTGTTTATATTGACTAAGAGTTTCCCGATGACATAGTAGTTACATAGAAACATCTATTTGTTTAGTTCTTTGCTGTCTGCTGCTTCCAAATGTCTGTGGATTGATCTATGTGGATCCCAGAAATATAATCTGTAGTTGCTTGGCTAAAGAGGCATCTCTCCATGTTTATTTTTACTAGAAGTCAGTTTTCTGAACCTGTGGTTTTGCAAACTTTGTTTCTGGGCATGGAGCACTATTTATCAAACAGAATCTGCCAAGGAACCCCCGTTTCTGTATATGAAACTGATAAAAAGTAGAGCTGTGCTGGTTAAAAGGGGGAGAGGGAGTAGAGAAGGGCTCCCTTGCTCTCGCTACCACCATCACCTCCATGTAGCCCCTAAAATGGAGTAAGAGCTCAGTGGAACACACTCAGAAAACACTGACCTAAATTATACTTTCAATTTCAACCTCATGGCCTTTAACTCCACATGGCCTAAACTTGAAGTCTCATTGGTGAGCTCCTGCTTTTCACCTCCTAGCTTCATCAGTTAATGACAAACCCAGAGACCCAAAAAACCACCGTCCCTTGCTTACCAAATGCTCCTAAGGTGCCTGTGGTCAGTGCAAACCCACAGACCCTTACGGTCTTTTTCTGACTGTACACTGAGTTGCATCAGCTCCCCAAATGAGATGTCCTAGGACCACAGTGTTTACACGGCTGTGTCAACAAGTATGCATGACGTATAATATCACTTTTTTTTTTTTTTTTGGCTTCTGGAGGAGCCATGTTCCATTTATGGATTTTTGCACCCATGAAGCCATGGCATGTCAACCAAGGCAATCCAATCTAGCAAAAACTCAAAAGAATTTTCATTGAAAACAGTGTCCCCATTGTGGAATATACACTCCTTACAATGCTTGTCCACCACCCATCTGTCAGTTTGCTGCACTATGGTGGCTTGCCTGTTGTTATGATGCTGAAAGCTATGTTAACAGTATTTCAAACACCAACAGGGTCACCCATGGTGGACAGGTTTTAGCAGAGTTTCCAGGCTTAGACAAACTAGGAAGAAAGGTCTGGCAATCTACTTCCAAAATTAGCCAATGAAAATCCTACAAATCACAAAAGACTATTTCTGTATAGCACTGGAAGATGAGCCCCCGAGGTTTACACAATGACCACTGCAAGGGACTCACATGCCAATGATTATAGAGATGGCACAACACCAGGCAGTGTTCCATTATGGGTGTACACAAGGTTGCCACGAGTTGGCACTGACTCGATGGAACTAACAACAACAATGCTCATACCAGCACAGTTTCTGTACATTTGAAACATACCGGGGGGTGGGGGGGGGGGGGAGAAACAGAGATAAATTCAGAGTAGGAGATCATAATAATGAAGGAGCTAGAAAAGTCATTACTTCCGAAAGCACCAAGAATAGGAAGCAGGCCCCATGTCTTTGCCTTAATTGCAGCTCGGCGGAAGCACGACATAGATTTAACTGTGGGAATACAAGAGGTAGAGGACGACTTGTTCAGGGTGGTCTGACGGAGACCAGCCAGTAGTGATGGGGGCTGGAGCCAGCCAACAAAAAATCTCAACCAATCATGAGGAAAATATTTCCTCCACAGAAAAGGCCGCTACATTTCTCAAGGGAATGGCTGGAAGACTCCCAGCCTGAGTCATAGGAAACAGATTTTACAAAGTGCTCCAGGGTATCCCAGGGGGAATGATCTGGCAGTGTCTGAGGAAGAGGCTTCTTGACCAAGTGGGTCTTTTCCAGCTCCAACTCCCATGATTCCCTGGTCCTTTTACTTCTTCCCAACCCACTGACGTGTGGCTAGTGCAGCCCTATTATGACTGTCACGATCTTCTGACTGAGTGTTTTAAAGCCTGGACGTTGCTATTGACATGGCTCTGGCTGACACCGCCCAGCTGTGGTAAGGAGCTGTACTCTCTACTTCCCCATAAACAGCTCCACCTGGCCTTGGGGCACTGAAAGGACAACAAATGTAATTTCCCAAGGATCTGGTGCTGCCAAGCCGACGCTCTCAACAATCAGGCCTCAGCATGAGGCACAGACCCAAGGCCTCTCATATTTCTACATCTCATCGGCTGGCTGAAAATGGTCCCCTTCAACATCTGCTAATTAGATTTTCTCCTAGAAGCCAGAGATAATTAAACTTGCTCTATAATGGGGTGCACTGGGAAAGTCTCACATCCCCACAGCTGGGCAGTGGACTGCTTAGGGCAGATGGGCCATATCCGAAGCCATGTCTGTTTAAATCTAATTATTAAGCTGTTTAAGAATGAGCCCTAAGTGACACTGGCCACCTTCAGAAGTAGGGATCAGCCCTTGGGAAACTCCCGAGAGCAGGTGGGAAACCTCTCATTGGTTCATTTGACCTTTCTGAGGCAGCATTAGTGCAATGACCCATGCTGAACCACTCCTTCTGTGGTGAGGTACCATTTTCTGGTGCCGTTAATCACATGCCAAACACATTACGCTCTTTTTAACTAATTCACTTGACTCAGGCTTCTGGAAATTTTAAAATTCTGTTCAGAACTTTAGACCAGAGAAGTCTTACAGAAAGTTACAGATTAGATAAGCAATCATTTTTTTCTGCTTTGTTTCAAAGTTTTTGTTGACTACAATAGTAAAAAAAAAAAAAAAAAAAAAATTTTTTTTTTTACTATTGTTTAGGTGAGTGTATTGGGTAACAAACCACCTCAAAATTTAGTGGCTTAAAATGGTAATGATTTATTATGTTCCAGGATTCCATGGGTTGGCTGGGTAGTTCCTCTGCTGTTTTGCCTGGGTTTGCACATGTGCCTGCATTTGGCTGGAGGACTGGCTATGCCAGAAAGTCCATGAAGGTTTCATTCACATCGCTGGTAGATAACGCTGCCTGCTGGCTGCAACACCTCAGTTCGCCTTCCCATGGCCTTTCATCCTCCTTACATGGAGGTCTAAGAGCAGCGTTCTAAGAGGGTGAAAGTGGGAGCTGCCAGATCTCTTGAGGCCTGGGCTGTGGAACTCACGCAACGCTTTGCTGTACTCTCAGTAAAATCAAGTCAGAAGTCCAGCCCAGATTCAAGGGGCAGGGAAACAGGCTTTTCCTCCTTGATGGGAAGAACTAAAAAGGATTTGTGGCCTTTCTTAATCATTTAGCGCTGCTGTAAAGGAAATACCATGAGCGGATGGCTTTAACAAACAGAAGTTTATTCTTTCACAGTCTAGCAAGCTAAAAGTTCAAATTCAGGGTGTCAGCTCCAGGGGAAGGCTTCCTCTGTCCTTGTCATTAATCTCCTTGGACTAGGAGATTCTCTGAGAAGGGATCCCAGGTGGAAAGGATGCATTCTGCTCCCGGTGCTGCTTTCTTGGTACTATGAGGTCAACCTGTCTCTCTGCTCTCTTCTCTCTTATATGTCTCAAGAGATAGCCTCAAGACACAATCTAATCTTGTAGGTTGAGTCCTGCTTCACCAACACAACTGCCGCCCATCCTCCCTCATTAACATCACAGAGGCAGGATTTACAACATACAGGAAAATCACACAATATGGGAATCATTGCCAAGCCAAACTGATACACATACTTTTGGGGGAACATAATTCAATCCATGATATGGCCATGTTTAATCTACTACATGTCAGCATCTCCCCAACTGTTATCAGAACAACATGTATCTGGGAGACAGTCACAGGTGCTCTGATACCAAAGGGATCCCAGGACAAACACTGAATACTATATCCCACCCTTGAAGAGACACCGTACACATTAGCATGCTGAAGTCTCTAAGAAGTCCTACAATAAAAATAAATCTTCCTCAAATTTGTTTCCAAACCAAACCCATTACCATCAAGTTGATTCTGACTCCTGGTGATCCCATGTGTTACAGAGTACAGCTGCTCCACAGGGTTTTCTTACCTGTAATCTTCATGGAAGCAGATAGACAAGCCTTTCTTCCGTGGTGCCACTGGACAGGTTCAAACAGCCAACCTTTATGTTAGTAGCTCTGATGGTTTAGATTGTGTGTCAGCTTGGCTGGGCCATGATTCTCTGTGTTTTGGCAGTCGTGTGATGTTGTGGTCACTTCCCTATTGAGATTTGATATGTGATCACCCACGTGATGGGATCTGCTGTGGGTAGCCAATCGGTTGAAGAGGAATTTCCTTGGGGGTGTGGCCTGCATCTAGTGTGGGCGGATGCTCTGGCAGGGCTCCGGGGCTTTTGCTCACTCTGGACCCTGCAGCTGGCTCCTATTCGTCTGATGGCTCTTGGGAATTGAGCTAGTAGCTTGTCTTAGATCTTGTCTGCCAATCTTGGGATTCATCAATCTTTGCAGCTTATGAGCAGGTGCCCTGGTCTCCAACTTGCTGATCTTGGGTTCGCTAGCCCCTGTGGCTACATGAATCAGGAGAGGCCTCTGTCCTAACCCACAGACTTGGGATGTTATACCCTCTACAACCTCGTGAGTCATTTCCTTGATATAAATCTCTCTCTCTCTCTCTCTATTTATATGCTTTACTGCTTTTGCCTCTCTAGAGAACCCAGCCTAAGACAGTAGTTGAGCACATACTGTTTGCGCCATCCAGGGACCTTAACTCTGTTTAATGACTAACAAATAAATTTATAGAAGCACAGGAAGGGCACTCTCTTGTAACACCATTTTGAAAACCTTGGTTATGAATCCTACATTTTGGGAACAGGTCCAGTTTAGCATATTTTATCTTGCTGTCTCATGAAATGTCCCAGAAATACCACACAGATGTCAAAAATACTTTCTAAAATGTAGAAATAGCAAAAAATCCTCTATGTCCTGAGTGAGTTATAAAAATAAAGGCTACCAGAGTTATCTCTCAAGTAGTTAGATACGAAGAAATTTCCACTCAAAATCATCTTGATTAGCTTCGGAAAACTTTTTTAAATGTTGTATGCACAAAGATTTGGAGTTTTTTCTTCAGATACAATATTTTTTGAGCGTTGACAGAAGTCTTGGATCCTACAAAATGAGTGTTAAGATTCAGTCCATGACTAAACTTCACAAGTTTAAAATCGAGTGAAAATAGCATAACCAACAGCAGCACAAGAGACTGAAGGCTATTCCTCCACAGGGGCTAACTGACCACTAAAGTACCACTCTCCTTGCAATATCAAATATTTCTATTTCTTATCAGCCTGTTAGCCACCAATCTGTACCCACCCATACAATTTTCTGCACAATCAGAAAAGAAAGAGTTCATCCATCCTGAAAACCAGGAGCTCCACCGGCAGTTTTCAATAGTCATGGTGTGGAAGAAACTCACATAAGGCTCTGGCCATGAGACCACAGTGGTCCCAAAAGTGGGTGACCATTCACATGGAAATGGCCAAGTCAAGCCCAGGACTAAGGTTGTTATGATGACAGCACTCACTAGACCAAAAGCAGTCAAAAGCAGTCTCCTCAGATTCACAGAACAAAACCCCAGTCATAGTCCCTGTGGGTGGGGAGTGGTGCCATGTACACAGTGAAGGCACTGTAATTTTGGATGATAAACACAAGACCGAAAAAACGTCCTATTTGCTTTTGTATTGGAAAGAGTAACCAGGAAGGCGTAGAGAGCAGGATGTCAGCATCTGGCTGCTGGAGCAGTTTCTTAGAATTGATTATTCTTGTGCTCATTCAACTAAAGGACAATGATTCACAGCAGTCAGTGACCGATTTTACTACATTGAATTCTAGATACCCTAACATTTCTTTCTTTGGTATCAAATACCTTTAAGTCTTATTTTATGTTGTAAAATTATCAGAGTACCATCTCCTAAAAGCCTAACTGTGATTTCAAGGGAGGGAATAAAAGTGAATCTTTACAGGAATAGGGAATTCCATAGGGAAAAAACATTCCTTGAATGATTAAAGAGGAAGTAGAAATTCCTAAGGGAGAAAGACATATTAGTGCACTGGTTAGTCTAAGAAAAAAGTAAGTAAAACCAAGGTGACTGCTCGCAAGAGTTCTATAGCAAAGCTATTTGAAGAACCTTTCTGAGAATGGATGGATGCCAAACATTATATGCAATTTTGAATTTAAGCAGTGTAGGGTCAATCAGGCCATGATTTGGTGAGCTGGCAATCCAATCTACCCATCTCCCTTGGGGTTACCGGAGGTGTGTGTGGGAGTCACTGTCAGTTCCTGCTCCTAATTCGCCTTGAGAAAAAGCCCCAGGGCCTGGGCGCCACGTTGAGCTTTCTACCAGGACAGCTGTTCTATCAGGAACAAAAAATAAAGACAACTGATTTATTTGTCTAATGTAATACGGGGGAAAACGTGATGCCAATTTACTACTTTGTTCCTCTCTCAGTTCACGTACTGAAGAATTCGAAGATTAGCTGTACTCCCGGGCATGGCCAAAAGCACCCACACACTAATGCTGTCAGACAACTACTGCAGGGAAGGGATTAGGAAAAACAGCCAAGCACAACCAATTTCATATATCATTAAATATAGCTAGATATTTACAGAAAAGTAGAACACTTGAGGCTTGTTGGAGGCATAGAAAAATGCATGGCAAATAGGGGATAAATAATACATTTTATATGTAATACTGATTACCTGCTTGAAGCCTGTTAATTTCCCCTTCAACAGGGCACCTATAGAACATACAGAATCATTAATCAGCCACCTAGCTCAAAATATCAATTTCATTACCATGTGAAAAAAAGCTACATCTTTGGGACTTTGAACCCCACATGAGCTCTATAAGCTCCAATCATCATCCTGTACCTAAGCTGTTTCTAAAATGGCAGGACATTTGGTGGGAACTTGGACATGGGCTGACGGAAGTGGTTCAATCAGAAATGTACACACTGTGACATTCCTGTGGGAGAGGCCATAAAAGCCAGGCCAAGGCCCTCGGGACAAGCTGACCTCCCCTGCCTACTACTTCTGCAACCTCACAACACCTTATATTTAGGTCACACCAAACCATCACTGTTTCCTGGCCATGCCCACACTTTAACACCTCCTTGCCTTTGCCCATATTTGTCTCTACCTGGACTGCCATTCCTCCCTTCACCCCTTAGCAAAACCTACTCTTCTTTAAGGACCAATTAAAATGTCACAGCTCTGGGAGGCTTCCCCCATTGGCAGAATTAGTTAATTAATTAGTTATCACAATATAATTAGTTTATCACAGTGGCAGTGACTTTTCTGCTTGTCCTCTCCTGCTGGACTGGGAGCTCTTTAAGGACAGGGACACTGTCCCACACTATTTTTCTAGTATCACACAATATGTCTAAATGATTAGCTGTCTACGAACTTCAAGATCTTATCCCCTCATCTCCCGAGTGACACTAATGGAAAAGTTAACAGGCTATTAGAATGTATTTTCCATGGTACAATGTGTCAAGACTATTGATTAGTAAAACACAAAGGAACAGAAAAATATATACCACAGAAGGGTTTTTTTTTTTTAGTTTCTCATTCAAAAATTTATACACAAATTGTTTTGTGGCATTGGTCACAATACCCTCGCTGTGTCTATTCATCCAGGTTTCCTGTCCCTTCTTGCCTTCGCTTTTGGGCAGGTATTGCCCATTTGGTCTCGTATACTTGATTGAACTAAGAAGCATGTTCCTCAAATGAGTTAGTATTTGTTTTGTGTTGCTGTTGTTGTTAGATGCCATCGAGTTGGTTCCGACTCATAATGACCCTATGTACCACAGAAAGAAACACTGCCCTGTCCTGTGCTATGCTTGCAATCATTATGCTTGAGCCCACTATTGCAGCCACTGTGTCAATCTATCTCTTTGAGGGTCTTCCTCTTTTCTGCTGACCCTGTACTTTACCAACCATGATGTCCTTCTCCAAGCATGATGTTTTATAGGCCTGTCTAATTTTTGACTGAAAGGTAGTCTTTGGGAGTGGCTTCAGCTCTGGGATAGCAGGGTGTCTGTGGGCCATAGTCTCAGGAGTTCCTCCAGCCTCTCTGTCACACTAGTGAGTCTGGTCTTATCTTGCAAATTTGAATTTTCTTCTACATTTTCCTCCCACTCTGTCCAGAACCTTCTATTGTGATGCCTTGTCAGGCATCATCTAGTTCTGGGCTCAGGCTGCTGGAGACTGTGGTTCACGTGGTCCATTATTCCTCTGGACTGATATTTTCCTGTCTTTGGTTTTCTTCATTCTCCTTTGCTCCAAAAGTGATAGAACCAATAGATGGACTTCTGGCCAACATGGCGCCATAGACAGAAGCACCATGCCATCCCTCCACAGCAAAGACTCAAAACACTAAGTAAAACAGAGATAAATGTCTTTCCTGGAACCAGAAGTGTCAAATGAAGAGATAAAGAACTCAGCCAAACACTGAATGGAGTAAGAAACTGACAGAGGACAGAGAGCAAGGAGAGATACGTGCAGAGCTTCCTTTTTAGCTAACACAGCATGGACCCGTCATCTCGGACTCCTGTCGGAGATGGGCTGACAGGGAGCACAGGAAAGCAGCTTCACAGAGCTCCCAGCAGGAGACAGAACACCTGGTCATCCTCTCCTCACTGCTCTACCTCCAAGCTTCCTGGCTGGCTGTAGTGGCTCACCTGGACAGGAAGTGCAGCATCCGTGCCACTTGGATTCACCCCACCCACATCACAGACTGGTGGACAGGGAGTACAGGAAAGCAGCTTCACGAAGTTCCCAGCAGGAGAGAGAGCACCCAGGAACAAGTGATACATGCTTTCCTAACCCCCACCTATTTCCCACCCCCCCGCCTTCGGCCTCCTCTCCTTCCCACAAGCCACAGTCTCTTGGCCAGGAGGCAGCTGCTTCCACCCCAGATCACTGGGATTCGCCCTACCCACATTGGCCAGGTCCCTGAGCTGGGGTTGCTTCTTTATGTCTCTTTTAGTTTCTTCTGTGCCTCCCACTATCTCCCCCTCCTTTCTCTTGAACACCTGGCTCCATGTGCCATCTTTGCTTCTCCTTGAAAGGCTGTGAAGCCTCGCTTGACTGGGGAACCACTCCCCCAACCCACAACACCACACTGGTGGGATCCCTGGGGTTTATTTTTTATTTTTGCTTAGCAGTTCTCATCTGTCTATACTTACCTTCCCTTCCTGTCTCCTGAATACCTGGTGCTATGTGACATCTATACCTCCTCTAGGCAGGCTATACTGCACAGCCTGGGAGACTTCCCCAGTCTTCGACACCACACTGGTGAGACCCCTGGGGGCTTTCTTTTCCTCTCCCCCCCGCCAAATTTTTATCTACTTATTTTTTTCTTTTTCCCTTTTTCTTATTTTTTCATTTTTGCTTTTCTCCATTTCTCAGTTTCTCATCACTCCAACGCCAAACTCCCCTTGCATTCCTTTTTTTTCATTTGTTTCTTTGTTTTGGGCTCCTGTTTCTCTCTTCTCTTTCCCATACCCATATTAGCTCCACACATCACAACCTCCCCTCTCTATCCTGCCTACCGGCACTGTGCAGTAAACATCACACCTCCAAGCAGCACAGGCACGACTTACCAGAACCTGCCTGGCAGTGATTCGTAGCCTGCCCTGCCAGCCCTAGTACATGCCACAAACAACCCATCCCAATCCTTCTCCTTCAACTGGACCTGCCCTGCTACACCACAGCTGAGTGACTGGCCCCACCCACTGGACAAGGACATGAAAAGTATTGTGACTACAGACGAGCAAACAACAAAGAACGCATAGCCCAACTGCTCAAATAGCCAAATAAAACAAAAAACCAGGATGAAACAAACAAATCTACAATCAAGAAATGAAGAAAACAACTAGTGAATGTCCCAAAGACGGCAGACAATATCAAAACATATAAAAAAAATCAGGACAGGATGGTTCCAGTAGGTGTCTAAAATAAAACACCAGATGACCTTCCACTAGAAGAAAAGGCACTAGAACCACCTGACAGGGAATGCAAATCTCTAATATTCAGAGCTATCCAAGTGTTGAAGCAAAAAGCAGACAAAAATGAGGAAAAAAATAGACAAATTTATGGAAAAGGCATACAAATTCAGGGAAAATACAGTCCAAAAAATGGAAGAATCTAGGAAAACAATACAGAACAAAATGCCAAAATAAATTCACAACTAGAAATCATACAAAAACAACAATTAGAAATCCAAAAGATAAACAACAAGATTTCAGATATGGGCAGTGTCATAGAAAGGCTGAGGAACAGGTTTGAAATGACAGAAGACAGGATCAGTGAAATTGAAGACAAACACTCGGATACAACTCTGAGGAAAAATTAGAAAGAAAGAAAATAAATAAAATGAGGAAAAAAGAGGAAACCCTGAGAATTATGTGGGATACAATCAAAACCAAAAATTTGCAAGTGGTTGGAGTTCCAGAACAGAGAGAGAAAATGGAAAACACTGAGAGGATCACTGAAGAACTGCTGACAGAAAATGTCCCTAGTATCATGAATGATGAAAAGCTTACCATCCAAGCAGCTCAACGAACCCCATACAGGATAGACCCCACAAGAAAAACACCAAGCCACATCATAACCACACTCGCTAAAACCAAAGACAAAGAAAAAATCCTGCAAGCAGCTCAAGAAAAACAAAAAGTCACAGATACAGAGGACAAACAGTAAGACTAAGCTCCGATCATTCAGCAGAAGCCATGCAGGCACGAAGGCAATGGGATGACATACATAAAACCTTGAAAGAAAAAAAACTGTCAACCAAGAATAATATATCCTGTGAAACTTTCATTCAAATACGATGATGAAATTAGGATATCTCCAGATAAACAGAAATTAAGGGAATATGTAAAAACCAAACCAAACCTATAAGAATTATTAAAGGGAGTCCTTCGGTCTGAGAACAAACAACATCAGACTAAAGCCTGAATCTAGGATGCAAGATTGTACCAGCCAGATGCCAACCTGGGAAATGAGCCCTCAAGGACTATCCAAAACCAAAAGAATTGCAACAGGGAACCAGAGAGGTTAATCTGTAAGTGGCAACAACATCAGAACAATAAAAGAAGGAATGAACGGTGAAGGTATAGAACTTTCTAATGGAGAGGAAGGCAAGGTGATACCAAGTAATAATAGACTGGCTCAAACCTAGGAAGACAGGGTAAATTTCAAGGTAACCACAAAGAAAGTTAACAAACCTACTCATCAAAATAAAGAAGAAAAACATAAAGTCTCAAACCAAAACCAAACCAAACCCACTGCCATCGAGTCAATTCCAACCCATAGCGACACTATAGGACAGAGTAGAACTGTCCCATAGAGTTTCCAAGGAGCGCCTGGCGGATTTGAACTGCTGACCTCTTGGTTAGTAGCTGTAGCACTTAACCATTACACCACCAGGATTTCCATAAAGTCTCAATAAAAACAAAAGAAATGAAAAATAAATCCACAAACAAAAGGAACTCAGCACAGGAGAGTAAGAGGAACAAAGAAAACATTAGGACCACAAAAAAAAAAAAAGCACTACAAAATGACAGCAATAAATTCACACCTATCAATAACTACACTGAATGTAAACAGCCTAAATGTACCCCTAAAGAGACAAAAAGTGACAGAATGGATTAAAAAAACCAGTACCCATCAATATGCTATCTACAAGAGACACACTTTAGAAACAAAGACATAAATTTATTAAAAATCAAAGGATGAAAAAAATAGACTTGATAGATAAAATAGACTTGAGAACAAAATCCACCATAAAAGACAAAGAAGGCCACTATATATTGATTAAAGGGACAATCCACCACCAAGACTTAACCATAATAAACATCTACACACCCAATAACAGGGCTCCAAAATACATAAAACAAACTCTAACAGCACTGAAAACAGAAATTGACAGTTCCACAATAATAGTAGGGGACTTCAACATACCACTATAGGTAAAGGACAGAACATCTAGAAAGAAACTCAACAAAGACACAGAAGTGCTAAAGAGCACAATCACCCAACTTGACCTCATAGGCATGTATAGAACACTCCACCCAACAGCTGCAAAGCACACATTCTTTTCCAATGCACATGGAATGTTCTCCAGAATAGACCACATCTTAGGCCAGACAGCAACCCTGAAAAAAATCTGAAACACTGAGATAACACAAAGTATCTTCTCTGACCACAATGCCATTGAAGTAGACATTAACAACAGGAAGAGTAAGGAAAAAAAAAAAAAATCAACTACATAGAAACTGAATAACACCCTGCTTAAAAACCACAGAGTAATAGAAGAAATCAGAGATGGAATCAAAAAACTCCTAGAATCAAATGAGAATGAAAACACCAAAACCTTTGGGACACAGCAAAGGCGGTCCTTAGAGGTCAATTTATAGCAATAGATGCACTTATCAAAAGAGAAGGAAGGTACAAAATCAAAACATTAGCTGCACAACTTGAACAAATAGAAAGAGAACAGCAAAAGAAGCCACAGCCATTAGAAGAAAGAAAAAAATAAACATCAGAGCAGAAATAAAAGAAATAGAAAAACAATAGAAAGAATCAACAAAACTAAAAGTTGGTTCTCTGAAAGGATCAACAAAATTGACAAACCACTGGTCAAACTGACAAAAGAGAAACAGGAAAGGACGCAAATAACACAAATAAGAAATGAAATGGGTGACATTACAAGAGACCCAAACAAAATAAAAAGGATCATAACAGAGTATTATGAAGAACTATACTCCAACAAATTTGAAAACCTAGAAGAAATGGATAAATTTCTACAAACACACTACCTACCCAAACTAACACAAAATGATGTTGAAAATTGGAACCAACAGATGTGTTTTAGATGGTCACTCACAAGCTTTTAAGACCCCAGGCACTACTCAGCAAAGTAGGATATAGAACACTTTCTATATGGATTATGTTAAGCCAGTTGAGGATTGTTTTTAAAGTCCACTAACAACACTAGATTCCACCTTCTTTCCTTTCCCAGGAATTTCTCCAGGTAATGAAGGGGCTCTGTTCAGACTTGGCTGACCAAAGATTTCCATCAGATTTTTGTTTTCTTCCAGATCTAAGTACTTAGGGAAAATATCATAATTTCCTATGGACCTAGTTATAATTCTGTAGGCTGATAAGCACTGAGGAAACCTCAGCCCTATAAGGAGCCCTGACAATCCAGTTGTTCCATTTGTTACTGTTAGGGCTCATCAGAAGAGGACTTGAAGCATTTACAGGTGAAAATCAAAGACTACTGCCTTCAGTATGGATTACACCTCAATATAAAGAAAACAAAAATCCTCACAACTGGACCAATAAGCAACATCATGATAAATGGAGAAAATATTGAAATTGTCAAGGATTTCATTTTACTTGGCTCTACAATCAACGCCCACGGAAGCAGAGATTAAGAAATTAAACGATATAATGCATTGCGCAAATCTGCTGCAAAAGACCTCTTCAAAGTATTAAAAAGCAAAGATGTCACCTTGAGGACTAACGTGCACCTGACCCAAGCCATGGTATTTTCAATTGCCTCCTATTTGTGCAAAAGCTGGACAGTGAATAAGAAAGACTGAAAAAGAATTGATGCCTTTGAATTATGGTGTTGGTGAAGAATATTGAATATACCACGGACTACCTGAAGAACAAACAAATCTGTCTTGGAAGAAGTACAGCCAGAATCCTCCTTAGAAGGGAGAATGGCGAGATTTAGTCTTATGTACTTTGGACATTATATCAGGAGGGTCCAGTCCCTGGAGGACTTCATGCTTGTTAAAGTAGAGGATCAGCAAAAAGAAGAGCCTCAAAGAGATGGACTGACACAGTAGCTGCTACAATAGGCTCAAACACAGCAACGATTGTGGGGACAGCACAGGACTAGGCAGTGTTTTGTTCTGTTGTACGTAGAGTCACTAAGAGTTGGAACTGACTGGATGGCACCTACCAACAACAACAACAAGGATTTATCAGCATTTGTTCCTGAGGCAAGGTGTGTCATTCCAGGAACAACATCCAGAAACCTCTCGGAGGTTCTCCCTGAATCTTCCATTCCCTGGTTTCAGGATCAGTGGTATCAACTTCTCACTATCATTTAAATTCCCTCCAACATCTACCAGGCACTGATGTAATTTAAGTTCATTCTACGGGTGATCTGTGAATGTGCTATTTCTGACCACCTGAGCTAAAAGAAGCTTGTCTATCAGTGCCCCTTCCATAACCCCTCAGTTCCCCAGCCTAGCACAGAGTCCATCTGAGGACTCCGTTTTGGCCCAAGCAAGCAGCAGGCTTTAAATGTTTGTCTCATGAGCAGCCCTCAGTGACAGATGGGAGTTGGAGGAGACCTATCCCAGCTTGCTGGCCCCTCAGATGAGATAATTCTGAAAGATCTTTCCTAGAATTCACCAGAAATTGAGTCCCAGATACCCACAGCAGCAACCTACTCAGTAACAATCCTTTATTGACTTTCCCCCTTCCCTATTCCTTTAACCCATGACTCATCTGTCAGATGGTGGTGGCTTGCATGTTGCTATGATGCTGGAATCTATGCCACCAGTATTTCAAAAACCAGTAGGGCCACCTATGGTGGACAGATTTCAGTGGAGCTTTCAGACTAAGACAGACTAGGGAGAAAGGCCTCGTGATCTACTTCTGAAAATTAATCTATGAATCACAACAGACTATTGTCCAATACAGTGCTGAAAGATCAGTCCCCTAGGTTGGAAGGCACTACACTATGGCTACAACAATGGAGTCAAACATACCAACCATCAATAAGATGCAAAATTTCGTTCTTTTATACCTAAGGTCGCTATTAGTGGTCAGCAACTAACACCATTCCCTTAACAATGCTTCCTTGGATTACCCATGAAATAATCTCACTGAGCTTGAATCTTTGTCTCAGAATCTACTTTTGGGGAGCCCAACCTAAGAAAAGTAATACCACTAATGCAAACTAATACAGATAAGGGGAGGCAGACCCACAGGGACACCCCATAATAAGAGGCAATAAATACAGTAAATAAAATACTGCTGAGGCATGTTTCATTCTGAAGAACCTTTCCATGTCATATTCATAGTGAGCTTGAGTGTCTCAGGAAGTGAACTGAGCTGTCTTTAAATCTCTAGGAATTAGTGTGTTATATGTCTTCTGAGAACTGACTGGATCTCAGTAACTGTTTCCAACTTTCAAGGTATTAGATTTCCACTTATTCTTCCCAGCACCATGTTACCAATAAGCCCCAAAAAAACTTACCCTTGGGGAAGGATATTTTGCTATCTTAATAAAGTCTTCCAAACCTTAGGAGACAATTCACTATATTTTCATTCTCAAAAATATTCATTTTACTCCCTCAAAGAATCTTATAAAAATATTTTTCTTTCTTGTCTGAGTTCCCTGGGAGGTAAGCTAAAAAATTTGCTAATAAAGGATAATTCCAACATTATAAAAACAATGCATAGTAGGATATGGGAATATTTAAGACTCAAAGAAAAAAAAAATCAAGCCCTCAAATCAAAAACCCTTTAACTAGAAAGCATTGTCCAGGAGCTTTTATTTGTTTACCATACATTAGGCATTATTTAAGGTGTACTTTGCTTTAAACCAAGCAAGTAGCTGAAAAAAATCCAAGTTGCTACAAAAGGCAAATTAATGGATGAAGATTCACTTCATGCAAAGAATTCCTAAGTAGATTCCATTACAATAGCATGCCTTTTTCTCCATGCAAAATATAAACTTTGATTTGTTTTAGAGAAATCTGATTTATCCATTTTTAAAATAATATATCTAATTGGGACAGCATTCATTCCTCGTTCAGTGCACACTGACTGAATGTTCATGAAGTGAAGCCTCGACGAAGGCAGTAGGAACAGAGATGAAGATGAAGGAACGGGTGTGAAGGAAGCAGAACTGATAGGACTTGATATAAGCAAAAAGAGAGATTTCATCTGGGGGTTGGTGGATAGCTGGGGCATGGTGGATGGAGGTAATTTTACTGGAAATGGAATTCAATCCACAGGGCTGGTCAGGAAGGGGAGAAAGGTTCATTTTGGGACATACTACATTAGATGTGCCAGTGGGACACTGGAGGAAGACCCCTAGCAGGCAGCTGGCTGTGTGGTCTGCAGCCTGGAGGACAGGTTTGGTCTGAAAAGGTCTGGCCTATGGGTGGCAGCTGAAGTCATGGAATGGGCTAGATAAATCAGAAACAGCAAGCAGACCAAGGAGAGAAGGGAGCCAAGGACTACCTGGAAACAACAATTAAGGGAGAGGTAAGAGAAGAGTAGTCAACCAAACAGCCTGAAAAGAAACAGGTAAGAGAGGAGAAGTAGGTAAGAATTATTTCAAGGAGTCAATAAACACTTAACTATGAGCCAGCATTGTTTATAATTATTATTCTGTCAACATGAATTATACCTGGTATGACTGAACAGGCAGAGGGGAATAAGAAGTACCAGGGCAGGGCACAGAGTGATGACAGGGTGTCCACAAGTCTAGGTGAGGTGTGCGAGGGTGCTCACTGGGAGGGTTGACTTTCCAGAGGCTAATGATCACTACCAACAAGTCATTCTAGAACTTGCCTGTGTGTTCTGTTTGTCACTTCCACACCTGATTTCACCTCAAATGTAGAACAATTTCATATGCAGTTAACAATTAGTGAGCAGATAATACATGTGAAGTTATACATCCCAATCAACCTTTCTAGGGAAATTGCTGTCATAAATGTCACAACTGTCACCTGAAAGGATGGATATGAACAGACAACTCACAAAAAACAAAATACAAATGTCTATTCTGTATATGAAAAACATTCAACTTCACTTAGCAATTGAAACACTGAAAAAATAAGGTGCCATCCTCATTTCCCAAATTGGCAAAAATTTAATAATCTGATAAGTCATTACTGATTAGGGTGTTACAACAAAATAAGCACTTATACTGCCAATGACAGCCCAACTTTCCTGGAAATATTTTTAAAAACTAAACAAAGATACCCATAAAAGGATATTCAAAGTTAGTATTTAAGAGTTAAATAACCAACCCAAATGTCAAAATATAGAAGGAGGGTTAAAATATGATAGAATAACCATTTATTTATTATATTTATTTATTTTAAAAAGCATTTTAATGATATGGGGAAATACTTGTAATATTAAACAAAAAAGTAACGGAACATAAAGTTATATACAGAGTAAGAGCTCAACTATGTCAATTAACGAACACACAAAAGAGAGACTCTAAGAAACATGGCCACTAGATAACCAATGGCGATCCCTAAGGGGATTTGATCTTTTTCCCCTACATGCTGATAATTTTCTTTATGAACATGGATTATTTTGATAATATGGAAGAACAACATATAAACATCTTCTGGTAATTCTAGTCCAGCATAATAATAAATACATAAGGCACATTGCTTGGCTTCAAGAGTATACCAGTGTGCAGGCCACTAGGGAAGATGGAGGTGGGATCTTGGACATGTGAAAACCATCTTTGCTTTGAGATGTACCCAGAAAACCCAGTGCCGTCGAGTCGATTCTGACTCACAGTGACCCTATAGGACAGAGTAGAACTGTCCCCATAGAGTTTCCAAAGAGTGCCTGGAGGATTTGAACTGCAGACCCTTTGGTTAGCAGCTGTAGTACTTAACCACTACACCACCAGGGTTTCCCTTGAGATGTACAGATAATGTAAATATACAAGCATAAAACACAGACTATCACAGCAGCTAAAGAAAAATGTAACTCACTTAGGTTTTTCCCAGAGACTTTCCTACAACTACCCTCTAACCAAAATGCCTGCGAGATTCCAAATGGATAGGCTTAACTGTGCCTGATGTGGAGTGTGAATGACCAATAAACTGGCTACCCTGACCTTGAACAATGATGAGAGGTCCTTGAAAGCACTTCATCACCACCCTAGGCTGTGTCTTTCCAATCCACAGTCATTCTGAATGTTAGGAGAAAAATGGATTGAACTTCAACTGAATCACGGATGCAGTTTGAGAATGAAGCAAGAAGAGGCCAATGTGGTTGTGAAGCAACAAGAAATAAACCAGCTCTTTCAGATGAGCCACACTGGAGCTCTAAAGTGGGTTTTCAGTCATATTTGCCTTTGTTAATGAACGAGGTGACCTAAGTTGTGAGTTAACGACAGGAAGTGTCCACTTTCCAGCACAACTTGGTTACATATATAGCATGATCTGGATCAAAATCAGGTACATTTCCACGTCCATTTGAGCATGCCAAGTAGCTTTAAGAGTTTGTCACAGACTGTCCTGGGATGGCAGCATAAGCTACAGAGATTGGGGCCAGTCCACCTCTACAGGCTGCCCGGTTCACTAGGCCTCTAACAGGGAATGAGGGGCTGGCCCATGTCTCAGAGGGTATGCTGGTGCCGGGGCTATTTGGAAGGACCAGGGTATGACCATTGGTTTCCCCAGCATGAGAGCACAAGTCCTGAATTGCCCTCGAGAGGAAAAAGATCACAAAACTTTATTTTAGTGACTGAATTAATCTAAAAGGGACAGCAGATTAAATCAACATTAATTCAGCAGTTGATTTCAGTTAGGAAGTCATGACAAAGTTTCAAAGGCCAGACAGGGTGTTTGTGGGGGCAAGATCTCGGAACATCGGTACTATTCTTGTTATTATGTGCCTTCGAGTCAATTCCAACTCCTAACGACCCTGTAGGACAGAGTTGAACTGCCCCATAGGGTCTCCTAGAATGAAATCTTTACAGAAGCAGAGAGCCAGGTCTTTTCTCCTGTGGAGCGGTTAGTCGGTTCAAACTACCAACCTTTCGATTAGCAGCCAAGTGTTCACGCATTACACCACCAGGGCTCCTACTGCCTTCTTTAGTGGTAAGCAGAGATTGCTATGGCTTGGCATGAGAAAAGATAAAGAAGAATACTAAATAAAAATGTGAAAAGCTACTACTTTCCTATATTAACAAACTTCATATAAGAGCATACAGTGAAAATGAGAGTTACACCTCTATACCATTCTAGTGTATATTCACTCAGCCAAATTCAGTTAATCTCCTGCCTTTTGAGGAGCAATTTAAGAAGTGGTCATTAAAAAAGCTTCTAGGTAAGGGTCATGGGCATTTCTTCATGTAGATGAAATGACAACAGGAATACCAACAGGAACCAAATCTAATTGCTGGAAGATTTGCACAGAGCTTTGTTCATTGACTTCAGCATTCAGTCACAAAGCCACACTTTTATTGATGTGAGATCCAGAAAAATCCCATGGAATAATCCCACTAGAGGGAGGACCAGAGTTCACAGTAAGATGTCCCCTCAGCCACACCAGCACAGAGAAGAACTCCTTTACACTTAGGTAAACGTGCATCCTTCTCAGGCCCCCAGCTCCACCTCCTCTCTCCAAAGCAGATGACTTTTCCTCCTACTTCTCGAAATAGCTGAGACTACCAAAGGAGAATTCTCTTAACACCTATTTCTTATACTTTAAGCCTAGCGATGACACTCCCACCCTTCCTATGCCAAAGAGCTTCCTCTGCTCCTGACCAAAGCTAACCCACGGACACCTGCTTCCCTGTGACTGTGCTTCATCAGTCAGCTGCAGCCCTCCCCACCCTACTCTCCCAAACTTCTCTCTCAGGCCTCATCATTTCTAGCTAGTGATGCCTTCCTACTGCTCTCCTGCTCTCTAGTCATTCTGCCACCATTTCGGGCCCTCCTGTTCAACACCACTTTTCTGCTTAAAAGTAGCTTTGTAGCTTCCCAAATTACAAGTTGGTCATGTTCCCAAGACTCCTTTGTAAACTAGAAATTATATTTAAGCCCACATTCATTCCTCCATTTGCCAAACATTTGCTGAGCACGTATCATGTGCCAGGCCCCATGCTGGGTAGCCTATAATGTGCCTGAAGTAGATTCTCTCTGGAGAACGCTATAGGAGCAGCTCTACAGTCTAACCATCACTTATCCTCCATCTATTCAACTGATAGGTCACTAAGCACCTACTGTGTATCAGACATTGCACTGGGGTACCAACGATATAATAAAAGATTGACTACGTGCCCTCACGAAGTCTGCAATCTATCATGGGAAGCGACATCTTAGAGAAGATAATGTCTGCCCTGGGAAGAATTTTCAGGACTTTCCTGCAGGGCAGGCACAGGCCTAGCCAGAATTTACCAGAAAAAACCTGTCAACATGCAAATAACTTTGGAAAAACAAAAAGAACTGCAATCCTTTCAAGTCTTTAACGTATTTATTTACTTTGATTTGCTTTTTTTTATGTCTTGTAAAGCACGCTGTACTTCTACTTCATCACTTTCCTATCTGTAGACCATATATTCGGTCCAATTTACCTCAGCAAAGAGTGAAGGCTATGACACTCTTTAAGTTCTTCCCCTTCTCTGTTAACTGCTTCAGAGCTGAAGCGTCCAACACTGGAATTTAAGAACCTCACTGTCACAACCGCTAAACTCTGTGCAAGAAAAAGCCACCTTTCTTCAGCTAAAGACTCTTCATGAATTTAGTGACTATTTCTATTTAATACAGAAGTATCAATCCTGCTTAATCCTGGGTAGAGCTTACCATACTAGAAACTCGCTCATTTAGTCTGGAAAAGAAAAAGGATGACAAAGTATCTGCTGTGTTTATCATGTGAAGGGATGGGGTGTTGCAGATCTAACACAATGGGAGAAGTATGAAAAGGAAAGGCATTGGTATTTAGTGGCATCAAGTACACAGGAACAGGTCCAGTAACCTCGCCAACATCACCTTGTAAGCGACTTGCCAGGATTCAAACCCAGACCAGTCTGATTCTGAATCAAAAACCCTTTCCACATCCTATTCAAATGCACTTAAGCATCATTCAGGACATGAATAAGAAACAAATATACAGATAACGTTAACTGTATTATCTTCTCAAGTTTCATCCATACACTGGTTACAACTAAGCATCTAGTTAGCAATCATTCCCTTGGGGATGTATGTCCCTACTTCTCATATCGTAGTAAGAAAAAAAAAAAAAAGAGGGTGCTAATTCACTATAGGTAATTAAAAGTCTTTCTCTTAAGATGATAGTTTCTGATCTCCTGGGGCATGACCAGCTGTGACTCTGGGAACATGGTACCTGCATTGAATGCCAGATAATCATCAAGAAAGTCAAACATTTGGCTGAAAAATAGTGTTTGGGTTCATATCCTGCCAGATGTTGTGAGGTGGAGCACCACCCTTGGTCTGCTTCATAAGAACGCTGACAGGAAAGACCAGCAAGGAAAGACATCAAAATTGAGCCTCAAGGTGTATTACACAAGGCTCAGGTAACACGGATACTACGTGCTTTTTTTTTTTTTGCTTTCCAATTTTAAATATTTTTTTAAAATTCCTCCAAACTTGTTAGTTGGCAAACTGTAAACAACAATCACACACACACACACACACACTTTCTTAAGCCATTTTTTACAGACTATTGGGGGAAAATATTTTACTTAATAAATTAGAAATTATCCAGTTCTTTCAAGAATCTTCTAGAGTAGCACTATCCACTGGAAATAGTAAGCAAGCCATGCATATTACTTAAATTTTTATAGTAGCAACATTCAAAAAGCAAAAAGAAATTAATTTTAATAATGTTTAACCCAATACACAAAATATTGTCATTTCAAAATATACTCAATAAATGTTTTATATTCTTTTTCTCTCATATTAAGTCTTCAAAATCGGGTATATATTTTGCACTTATAAAACACCTCAATTTAGGCACTAGGTTTTCCTCAGAAATACTTGATCTGTATTTAGACTTAACAAAATTTACAACGAAAAAGTAAATTCACATCCCCAAATTGGTACAAGCATACTTAAAGTTTTCTATAACTGAATCGACTAATAGTTTGAAATTTTAAATGAAATAAAATAAAAAATTTGGTGCCTCAGTGTACAGTCAGTCCCTGGGTTATGAACAGGATCCGTTCCTGAGTGTGTCTTTAAGAATTTATAAATAAGTCAAACAGGTGCATATGGTTCTTATTTAGCCCTACTTTAGCACAAGAAAAGGGTGGAAGCCTTTCAAGGATTTAAAAGCTGCACGTGCAACAAGTGAAGGTGATTGAGATGAAAAATTCGCTGTGCATAGGGGTAGGTTCAAAGGTTTCAAAGGGAGGGCAAATTTACATAATATTAAAGGGCAAGTCCCACTTACCTTATGTAAATCTGATGAATGTTTGTACCCTGGGGGCTGACAGTACTACATTTCAAGTGCTTAGCTGCCTCCTGGGGTAAATAGCTACCATACTGGACAGTGTTGATCTACAGCTTCACTTCACTCATTCTATCATTTCTAGTAAGAATTCCCCCAGATAAGGAAAGACCTGCTCCTCAGCTCACTGGTGAAGATGACCCAGGAAGATTAATCCCAAATGCTGTACTCCTCTGATGAGGGAGTTCTTCTACCTTGCAGGCCATGGTTACCCACATATGATTCAGGAGAAAGATTTCTTCCCCGGTCCAAACTAACATAGCATGATATAAAAGGCAGCTAATAAGTCAAAGTTCAAACTCGAGAGATTTTAAACCTGTGGATTTCTTTGTCATATTTATTGAGACTGACTAGGTGCCAGTTCTGTACTTCCCATTGTCCATACAGTAAGCCATTTAATGTCACAGCAATCCTGTGAGACAGGTGACAGCCAGAGAGGGTATCAATGACTTGATCTAGGTTATACCTCTAAATATAAGAGGTGGAGCTGGGATTCATGACCAGAAAGTGGCTAGATTAAAGAAATAAAAAAAAAAAAAAGCCCACTAGAAGCCCTTTATACTAAACACACATGCTAAATACACACTTTTCAAAACATTCTTGCAATTCTCACAGAGTAGGCAGGGAAAGACAGAGCAGGTATTATCTTGCCACTTTACCAATGAGACACAGGTGGTAACATCTTTGGGTAAATGCCCAAAAGATGCATGATGAGTGCTTGGCAGATCAGTTCCTCAGACTCCACATCTAGTGCTCTTTCCAAGAGACTCCTTGTCAGGGAGCCAGGCAGGGGATGCTTATTGTTTACTATGTACCACACATCTTTGCCTCATTCAATCTTCCAAACCACCTTGGGAGGCAGGGATTATCCACAAGTGAAGAAATGAGAGTTCTATGAAGTAAAGAAACGTGCCTTGGTCACACAACCAACTCGCAATGGTTGGGATCCCAACCCAGGTCTGTGCCCCACAAAGGAGGAACCTTAGCCTAGGATTGCCTGACACCAAGCCTAAGGCACTCCCCAAACTGCAATGGCTCTCCCTGCTGAAGAGAAATCTTCCACAAAGTTGACATAATGTGAGCGACATTATATAACAGAAAGTAGGATTGTATTCTCCATAATTTGGATGTCATTAATTCAGAACGGTTGTTCTTGTGTTTGTTTGACTTGGTAAAGTTTTATTGTATTTGTATGCAATAGATTCACAACTTAAAAACAACAACAAAAAAACACCAAGGAGGGTGGGTTTATCTGGTTAGATCTTCAGAGGGGAAGGTTTCAAGAGAGACCATTGACTTGGCTACTGGAAAGACTGGCAGAAAGGAACTGGCTTTTCCCCAGAGCTGTATTAAACAGACCAGCCTGGCAGTGATCCAGAGTGACAACCCACAATAGGGCATTAAACTATCGCTGGAATACATCGGAAATATGGTGCCACTTAGCTAGGGTTTTCCTGAGCAGCTCCTCGTGTAACGGGCAAAATATCAATCAGTCCTGTTTCCACTCAAGGAGACAGTGCCTCTGAGTGAAATAAGCACACTCCTCAGCAGCACAGACCTGTCTCTGGTGAGAATATTTTCACTCCTACAACACTATGAGCAAAAACAGGCTCTACTACCAACCTCAATGTCACCTAGCTAACATGCACCTGAAATTCTGGGACTGAACAACACATAGTGAAGTGGTACTATTATCAAATGTCACGCAGTTTTATATACATCTGGTTTGGAAAATCACACATAATAAATCCCTTGTTTTCAACATACAGGAAAAGGTATGTATTTTTAATTAAAATCAGTTACTCCCATCCCCACTAAATAATACTGAGAAAATATGTACAGATTATCAGTTTGAAAAGGTGTCAGTTTTATGAGCCTGCTCAGGACACCCACATGTCTCGGGTCAGCCTTGGCTTTCCCATGAGAAGGAACTTTGTTCAAATAATTCCATAACTCATAAGTCTTTACAGTTCCCATTAAAAAAAAGAACTTCCTGCCATAACCCAAGTAGAAGTAATTGTTAGAACAATTTAATAACAATTGAGAAGTCAGCAGTTCAATTCATAACACAAGAGCCATTTTTCCTTCACCAGAATCTGGATGCTAATAAGGTCATCTTTCTGCAAATGAGATAGTATTTGTGAAAACACTGTGCTAACATCTGGCACATGTCCTGCTAATGGCCTGCCTGGAGAGGTGTCAGTCAATGCTAAATCCATGCTACCTACCGGGTCCCTGGTTTAAGCTGTAGCCTTAAGCTCATAATGCGGTCCCTAGAGTACTTGAGCTGTAACTGAAGAAAGGTTTTGTTGAACAAGCCTTCTCCCTTTTGAGAGGCAAAGCTGGATCAAAGTCTTTTGGGACAATTATTTAATGTTTTATTGCCCTGATTTTCTTGAATGCATATTGTAGATCACTCAACCACTATTCCAAAACCAAAACCCACTGCCATCAAGTCGATTGAGACTCATAGCAAACCTACAGGGTGTCAAGGCTGTAATCTTTATGGAAGCAGATTGCCACATCTTTCTCCCTCAGAGCAGCTGGTGGGTTCGAACTGCCGACCTTTTGGATAGCAGTCGAGCGCTTTAACCACTGTGCAACCAGGGCTCCTTCAACCGCTATTACTGTTCCTAGTATTTTCCAAAAGTGATCTTTAAAAATTAACATCTATAGAGTTAATAATAAATCACCTACTAGCCAATTGTTTTCAACTTTTATTCAGCCAATTCCTTTACCTGAGCCATCAGGAAGTAATAAAACTGAGTAATTCGAACTGGCCATCTCTACTTCCACTTTCTGAGAGAAACATTAACAAATGTTAAAACGGTCCATAGAGAAGCACAGAAGAAAAGACAACTTCAAGTTGGCCATGCCCATTATAAACAGCTCTGAAACCTGCTCTCGAATGGTGAAAGACCAAAGCATGTCAGAATTCAAGCATGGAAATTATCCCATTAAATCCAACACTATTTATGAAACTTCACAGGGTCCTTTACTATCTTCATGTATGCACATCCAAGTGGTGTGTTCAGCCTAAAAAAACCCTACTGTTGACCACGCGCAGTCCACAAGTTTGAAACACTGCACCTCATTCAATTAAGCAAGTGGCTACTCACCTGGAGAGTGTTGGAAAGAATCACCAACAATAAAGGCATCTGATTTCATTTACTTACCTATTTATATCCCACAGGAATGCTGGGAAGTCTCAATGAACACCTTCAGAAAAATGCCACCTGGAGAAACAAAGTAAACAGAGCATATGATTTTTTTTCCTAACACAAAGAAGACTTACCACGTAATTTTATGTCTCATTAAAATATGCGATGTTTCAAATCTTTGTTCCCAGGAGCACACAGTTCAACTTGCATTAGGACGAATGTAACCACTCCTTCCCTGGAACACTGACACTAACACACAGGGTACAAACCACTGATGAACCAGAACACAAGAGAAGGGGGCAGCAGGGAATGTGCAAGTCACTGAGCGTGCATCTAATTACATCCTTTCCTTTCCCCTCACAAAGGGACTGACTTGAAAATACTACTTTTGTCCTTTAGGGCACTTTATGGACAACCATAAAAGGTTCCAATACTCCAAAAACAAACTAAGGAATGAAATATGAAATTGTCGATGAGGAAACAATCCTGGCAGCACTTCACACCTTTTTCACTGGTTCTATTAACCTTTTTTTAAAGCTAAAATTCACAAAGATGTCAAAGACGGGAGACATAAAAACATGGCCATAATAATTCTAATATATTAACATTTAACCATGAGTTAGTTTATTCAGAAATCAAGTATTCCTTTTGGTGTTCTCAAAGTCTTTAGAAAATTATAAGCTTAGAACATTCACAAGACATCGAAATCCAAATGCCTGATCACCATTGCTTTGAAGTACTTAACATAAATAGAAAAATGTATAATATAAATAACCACAGTTGCCGTTTGTTAGAAATCTACTATGCACCTAGGAATGTATTACAAAAAAACCAAACTCATTGCTGTTGAGTTGATTCTGACTCATAGCAACCCTATAGGATAGCACAGAGCTGCCTCATAGGGTTTCCAAGAGCAGCTGGTGGATTCGAACTGCTGATCTTTTGGTTAGCAGCTGTATGCTTAACCACCAGGGCTTCAGGATTGTATGAGGCACTACATTATAACCCTTCCAGACGGGTGTTACATCTGTTAGCAGATAAGGAAACTGATCTTAAAAGAAGCAGAGAACCTGGCCCAGTATCACATGTATCCAGGGTTTCCAAATCACGCCGTTTTCACCCTATTACTTGACTTTGCCCTTGAAAGCACTCCTTATACTCTACCAAGCCTATTACCACCTACCCAAATAGAAACGTGGCATTTCCTAATGCAAGACTCTGTAAAAGAAATAGGCGAGCAGGTAAAATTAACTTCTGCTTTTTGCATATGTAAAAATGATTAGCCTAATCATGCTAATTAGGGCTATCATGTAATATTATATATGAGTAAAATTTTAGAAATAAAGGGTTTGTTCTTGTTCTTGGGCGCCATCAAGTTGATTCTGATTCATAGTGACCCCACGTGACAGATTAGAACTGCCCCATAGATTTTCTTGGCTGAAGTCTTTACAGAAGCAGATCGCCAGGTCTTTCTCCCACGGAGCCACCGGGTGGGTTCGAACCAACAACCTTTCAGTTAGCAGCTGGGTCCTTACCCATTGTGCCACCAGAGCTCATTCATAAAGGGTTTAGAGTTCAAGAAATACTACAAACATAATTAGGAGTGAAGAAATATTTTTAACTCAATAAAAGATGTATCACAGAGAACACATTCAATAGCCTCAATTCTCTAGATGATAAACAGGAAAAGTCCACATGCCCCTTGTACATTGTCAGACTTTAAAACATATCCAGGGGCTGACAATGAACCTCTGTAATGTAGAGCCACGAACATTCACACATATATCTAGATAACTGGTTTAACCTCAATGACATCAGTTTTAATTCAAATTGCACCTGAGGTTGAAAGGTCAGTTTGTGACTGAAAGGCTCCTCTATCTAAAGAGATCATTTTAATTTAGTTGCATACTTGAAGATACCGTAGTCATTGGTTTTCACTTCATAAAAAATAAATACATGAAAGGATTCTGAACTCATAAGATCCTTTGTTATAATAGCTTAGGGATGTTATTTATTTTTTTCTTTAATGCTTCTTTGTAAGTTAATTACTAGCTAAATTCCCAGCATTTCCCACAATTTTATTTTACCCCTTCCGGGGAAATCATGATCAGTATTTTTATCTGCAAAAGGCCTTTGTGAAAATGACCACTAAGAATATTCTGAATGGGTCTACTGTAAATGGAGCTCCTGATCAACATTTCATCACCTCTAAAAGCTAAATGGGCCACAAAAATGTGTGAATCTTGGTACTGCCCAAATTCAAAGATAATATTTTTAAAATTTTCCTTTTTACATACAACACAAGCACAGCTCTGAGTTGTTAAGACATATTCCAAGATCCTAACAAGAATAGAGATGACAGGGTCGTTTCTTGATTCCCGCCTAAAATTTTCCAAACTCACACTGACAGTAAAAAGCACTTCCTAGAATAAATAAAGTTTATCTAAAGCTCTGAAGAAAAAAGGCATTTCGTAATAAGTTCATATTGTCATGATTAAGTTTTTCTAACAAAGAAGTCACATCGTGTGAAACCACCAAAATGGTCAGAAAGATAAAACATGCCAGTTCTGTTACTGGGTTTTGGTTAGTCGGTAAATAGTGTGTTATAGCTATATATTTTTTAAAATATAATATTTCAAAAACAAACAAACAAAAAAAAAACATAGAGTATACTAAAATATACTAAGTCATAGAGACCCCAAAGGCTTCCATGCAATAGTGAATGTATACGGCCTTAACTGTCAGGCACCGTTTCATGTACTTTATAGGAATTAACTCATTTACTTCTCAAAAAAAACGTGAGGTGGGTACTGGTGTTCTCCTCATTTTAAAGATAAGGAAACGGGCACAGAAATTTAAAGAACTTTCTGAAAGTCACATGGCTTGAAGTAAGAGATGGAGTCAAGATGTGATCTATATACATCATCATATTAATCCCCGTAACTAGATAATGCAGACAAGGCAGAAAATTTTAACCTCATTGTAAATTTTAGGGAAACTGAAATTCTGAGGAATAAAGACTGACTTCCCCACAGTCACACTGCTTGGTAGTAACAGAATCAAGAACAGAAACCAGGGCACCTAACTCCATGGCTGATATTGCTTATTCCTTTGTTTTTGCTTTAAACTCTGTAAATCAGTGTGTAACTCAATGTAGACAGCGTGGTCTGCCTTTGCTCACTGAGAAAAAAAAAACATGGCTTATGGTGACTGTAAGCGAGTCGAGTGTATCACACAAAGGTATTATCGTGCTGTTGTATCGCCATCTTCCCGTTTCTCTATGTGCAGTTATGTTTTTCACTTACTGGTGGTTAAATGGAAACCCTGGTAGCATAGTGGTTAAGTGCTACCACTGCTAACCAGAAGGTCGGCAATTTGAATCCACAGGGCGCACCTTGGAAACTCCTATGAGGCAGCTCTACTCTGTCCCATATGGTCGCTATGAGTTGGAATCAACTCTATAGCAGTGAGTTCTTTCGGTGGTTAAACAATCAGGATCTTATAATAATTATAAATATTTGTTTTTAATATTCATCATCCTTTTGATTTCATTTTTGTATATTAGTGGTCTGGTTAGTCCCTTAAATTTAGAGCCCAGTAAATGTAGGCACTGTTTATTCTACTAGCATTTGAAATAAAATGAAAACCACAGAATTTTTTGTACATTAAGGAGTTTAAAAGTTTTTACTTCCCATTCATCTCTTCTCGGGTCTCCTGACCTTACATTCCACTTCTGGAGATTGGGAAGGAAAAACAATGGCTGCCTTTAGTGTCTGAGCACAGCCCTTGTGATAGGCACCAGGGCTTATTTATTCCACTGAATTACTGAAAACAGGAAGCAGAGTTAGGACCCCTTTTCAGTTATAAATTTCTAAGACTTGAATGGACTAATTTGAGTTGTTTCATGTTATTCTGTAAAACCAGAACCAAGGAGTGGAAATTATCTTAGAAGTTATAAGAGTAAAATTCAGCTCAACTGAAGAAAGACCTCGGTAATAAACAGTTGGTCCACAGTGGTCCAGGTTGCCTCTAGGGTGGGGTAAGAGGCAGTTGTTCATACTCACAGAGGTAACAGAGGGGAAAAGTCTTGCTAACTGTCCTCTAACAAGGAGAGTTCTTCCATGAACCCAAGAGAGTTCATTCGCCCCATCCTTGGCAAGAACAGGAGTTCCCAGGACACAGCACTACATAAGCTACGTGACACTTTCAAATTCACTTTCTCATCTGATCTCACTATGAGAGAACCTGGCTGGGGACAGACATAACTTATTATCCCTTTTTACAGACTAGGAGTTTGACCAACTTAAGCTGAATCACACAATTAGTTAATGTTAGAATCTGGGTTCAGTCTCAGACTTCTGTCTCCCAAGTTTGTTGTATTTCTGGCTACCATCAGGCTTACTCATCAAGGATAGGTCCCACTAAAAGCATGCAGGCAATGCCAAAGGAGATTAGCTAAAAGCAAAATATGGTAAGAGCTCTCCTGCTCTCACAAACTCTCTCTCTACCCCACTAAGAAGTACACGGGCATTCTTGGTAAACATACGCCCTGGTGGCTCAGTGGTTAAGAGCACCGCTGTTAACCAAAAGGTCGGCAGCTCGAATCTACCAGCTGCTCCTTGGAAACCCTACGGTGCAGTTCTACTCTGTCCCACAGGGTTGGTATGAGTCGGAATCAACTTGACGGCAATGGTTTTTTTGGTTTTTTTTAAAATACTCTCTAAGGCTCTTTTTACATGAGTCAGGCTAAAAAAGTAATTGCCCAAATCCTACTTTACTATAGTCTGTTGATATAACCAATGCTTGGGGAAGTTTGTTCACATGTTAAGTGCAGGCAGTGGCAGCACAATAAACACAAGAGCAGCGCCCCATTTCTGCATCCAAAGTGTAAGTTGTCACGCAAAGACTAAGCTGGTAGCTTTTTTTTTTTTTAAAGTCAATGAATGCATTGACTCCATTTTTACAGTGGGGCCAAGATAATCTCACACTTGTGTCTGACAATAGGAGTTTAACAGAAATGGGTCAGCCATTGAAGGGCTGTTGAACCTTTCAAGATTTTCAAGGAAAGACACGAGACTGTCAAATTTCACGAACTCGTCTACCAAGTAGAGAGAATGGCAGGCTGCCCAAGGCTGGACTATGTTAACTCACGTAAAAAGCTAGGAACTTGGACCTCAGGATGTCTGTCCTGCCACTTAGCCACAACGGTGAATGACTAAGGTTCAAGTTTCCAAAGACCTTATGAACTAGAAGTCAAATGTCTGCTGATCTACTTCTGAAAAATCAGCCACCAAAAACCCTGAGGAGCACAGAGCATCATGAAAACTTCCTTTTACTCTTACGGAAGGAAAAGCTACTTGATTCAAACATTACCACATCAACATGAAGCTGCAGAGATTGTTAAATATCTGAGACAACGGAATAGCCTATCAATGTGCCAGCAACAAGCCAAACTCAATTATGCTGCATTTTGACAATTCAGGTTTATGCCATCACATACCAAGACCATGTTCATTCACATAATTGTTATCCTTTCCCCAATATTTAGTATAAATCTACCAGACCACTAGCTCCTTGAAAACAAATCTAACTCTAGCTGAAACTAGTTGCCATTCAGTCAACTTTGACTCACGTGTGTCAGAGCAGAACTGTGCTCCAGGGGGTTTTCAGTGGCTGATTTTTCTATAGTAAACTGCTAGGGCTTTCTTCTCAGGTACTTCTGGGTAAACGCAAACCTTCAACCTTTCAATAATCAAGCACATTAAACGTTTACACTACCCAGAGACTCCAGCTCTAGCTTACTCCTCTCTATACCTCCTGTATGAAACAGCGTGTGGCACAGAGTAGGCGTTTGATAAATGTTTACTGAGTAAACAAATGCATGATTGCCATTAGGAAAATTTCTTATGGATATTAAGAAAATGTAGGAGGGAGAAGAGAGAAATGCTGGGTTAATACCAAAACCAAACCAAACTTTCCATCAAGTCGATTCCGACTCATAGCAACCCTATAGGACAGAGTAGAAGTGTCCCATAGGGTTTCCAAGGAGCACCTGGTGGATTTGAACTGCCAACCTTTTGGTTAGTAGCTGTAGCTCTTCACCACTGTACCACCAGGATCTCCACTAGGTTAATAGGAGTGGAGAAAATTACCAAGAAAAGATGTGAGCAGGAATTCAAGAAGAAAAAGCAAGCACAAGAAGCAACGGATGAATCAGCAGGCAGCAAAGGAACAAGTGGGCAGGAGTGTGGGGCTGTTTTTGCAAGTTATGCTTTCTACTGTAGGGGCGGGTCCTCAAGTGAGTGTGTTTTTTTGTTTTGTTTTATAAACACCAGAGGTTCACCAACCTCCATGAACTTCTGCCCTAGAATAGCCTAGAATCTGGGTGGTGAAGGACAGTGAATGGGCAAGTGTGCATAATTAAAGAACTCTTCAGGCAATTATGAGAAACCCTCCTCCAGATGATAACAACTCTTAATATCTTGCTGTTTTTTAACCTTTAATACAGGTATGTGATTATTTTGCAAGATAGAAACTCTGTGAATACCAGCAATGTATAAACCTCCTCAACTATTTATCCAACAGCCAGTGATTTAAGATTGACAGACACAGCTCATTACAGGCAGACAGGTGAATGTAGCAGACACAGGGAACGTGCTGAGGAAAACAGGCAGCCACAGCAAGGAACTAAGATTGTAAGTGCTGACAAGCCCTTTCTCTGTTTGACGTTTCTTAGCAGTCTGCATTCCAAATCCAGACACAAGCTTTAAGTAATCACAGACCAATGTTTTTAAAAAACAGATGTCAAGATTAACACTAGAAATAAAGAAAGTCTACTCATTAAAAAGATATCCAACCAAGGTATATGGACACACGCAGGCCCAGGCATACATAAAACAGGCAGAGACCCTACTCCCAAACTGGCCGCCAACCCCTTTAAGCTCAGGGGAATTCCTGGGTGGTACAAACAGTTAACATGCTCATCTGTTAACAGAAAGGTAGAAGGTTCAAGTCCACCCAGAGGGACCTCAGAAGAAAGGCCTGCCGATCACTTTTGAAAAATCAGCCATCGAAAACCCAGTGGTGCACAGTTCTCTTCTGACACACATGAGGTCACGACTCAATGGCAACTTTTTTTTTTTTAAGCTCAGGAATGCGCCGGCTTAACCTGTAGAGTGCTTCTTAAAGGCTCTTACAAATCTTCAAGGATTTCTAATCATGCCTACTAGGAAACTGGCTAATTATGCCACCAGCTCATCTCCACATGGGCGCTTGCCCCACTCATACAGATGAAGCTCGTTGTAGGTCCCTTGCACCATGAAGACAGGCCAAGGCACCATTTGGGAAATGCCTTTCCTTTAAAGGATTTGCAGTTTTC
Organism: Elephas maximus indicus; assembly: GCF_024166365.1. Classification (NCBI taxonomy): domain Eukaryota; kingdom Metazoa; phylum Chordata; class Mammalia; order Proboscidea; family Elephantidae; genus Elephas; species Elephas maximus. The sequence goes on from NC_064820.1 coordinate 83,467,611, forward strand.
TGAAAATGAAGGAAAGAACCCAGTCAGAGGCAGGGGGTCTCTGCATCTAAGCAAGGCCAGCTCTAATGGTGAAATGGAAGAGTTTGCTTTTGGAGTCCCAGATCCCTCATCTAAAATAATTTCCTTTTTCATTATCTTACGTATTCATAAAAGCATTTCCTTATCCACTGTCCTACCCATCCCCAGTCAAAAAAATATCTACTGAGCACCTATTCCCTGCTGGGCACTGAGGAGACCAAGACAAACAAAGTGTTACTGGCTACCCCAAGAAATACATTCTCTCTCCATGGCACCTCTTAGCACCCCTCTGCCCACCTTCTCTGAGACGTCACTTTGCTAGCCGTCACTTACAACACAACATGCACAGATACCTCTGTTATGTTTCAGTCTACAGACTCAAAGGCTTTGAGCTTTAATAAAATGTGACATTCGTGAGCAGGTTAACAGCATTTTGGTGAGGAGTAAAAGAAGAGGATCTTCAATTATACCATGAAAGAGAGCCCAGAAGGCCTGCACCAGCTGAGCATGAATTAAGAAAGCTTCCGACATGAATTTCAGGAATATAAAATCATTTTGAACACCAACTACATGAGGACATTGTGACTAAACTTTTACCAATTTCAGGGAAAAGACAATTCAAGAAATTTGTGAAAATAATCTGTATCATGACAAAATGAACAGTACATGAACTCTTAAATGAACTATTTTTATAAAGCTGATGATAGTCTTAAATTTTGCTCATCAATGTATAGTATAATTCATCACCTTAGAAAATTCCTTAAAAAGCCCTTGGCAAAGAAGTCCTATACTGAGGCCTCCCGAGAACAATTATTACCCGACAAGTAACCGAAAGTACATCCAATGGCCCTAGAAAGGTGGGACCATGGCGTGGTTGTTCCTTATCTCCTGGAACAACTTTGCTCACCTAAGTAGAGAAAGATACACAGCACACAGAAACGGAATGATTAAATATTAAAGAACAAAAACTAGTATACATAGCAGAAATCTTATCCCTGAATCATTGTACTTATAAAGTCTTTGGGGGAAAAACTAAAGAGCTGGGGATGGGGGAGTAGGGGGAATGGGAAGGATGAGGCTGAAAAAGAGAAAATGAAGGCAAACAAGTTAAAACAAAAATCATGCCAAGGCTGCTTAAGGAAGATGCCACATTTTCCTGGAGAGTCCTTGCAGCACATTCATCCCATTCCTAATGTATGCCCAGACTGCGGGTGTCCCCCAGAGTCCACACCCCTTCATTTAGGAGAACCCCAACATGCCCCTCCATCCTTCCCCTGGTTCAGAAGCAAAGGCCAAGACCCACCTTCTCTCCTTCAAGCTTTCAGGCATCAGAGCCAGGTCCCTTCTTGGCCACATGACACAACGGAGTTCATTTTCAAAACATATAAATGACTGACCTTCTAGCCAAGGTGGCAGAGCCTTCAGTAAACACTTCGAAACCTGAACTTTGTGGCAAAATGAAGGGGACAGGGTAAGGAGGATGTAGGGAGGGATCACTCTCAGGGAGGCATCTGCAAAGAAGGGAAAGAGAAAAACCCAAGGTTCTTTCTCCCATCTTCCCTTTCCCAAGAACAGCATTCAAAGCCAGATTAAAGGAATCTGTCCTGTTAGAGCATGTCTGTCCCCATAGTTTACAGAACACTCTCCACCACAAGTCATGGTGCAATGCTCCCCACCTTTTGTGGCCTGTATTGACCTGAATCAGATGCTGTGTCAAATCTCAGTTTGAGACCCAGGACATCTGCCTCCATAGCTATGCTGCCTCTGTGTCCTTCCCAACTGTATGCACTGGAGTTTTCTAGAAGGCACTTAAATGCCATCTTCCATGAAGCTTTCTCTAGACCTATCTTCCCTTTGCCCTCTTCCACCGCTCCCTCCTCTGAGCTCACACAGACCTCTGGCATGCCGCTGTGTCACACCCACCACACCATCATAATTATCTGCTTGTCTGACTTGCTGTCTCAAGTATACTCATCCATCTCCAGGCTCACATTTACAAACTGTGGTGTGGGGCAACATTACAAAAATGGCTGACTCAGTCTTTGACTTGGAGGACTAACAGAGGGTGAGGCAAGCCTCCTAAAATCACAGATATTCATGACTTGTCCCCTCACTTCATTCAGGTCTCTGCTCAAATGTCACCTCCTTCCCTGACTGCCCTAGCTAAAAGAGCACAACCCACATCCTGTCTGTCTCCAGCACAGCCTGCCGTCCTTACCCTGCTTTATTCTTCTCCATAGCCCTCATTACCACTTGATATCCTTGGGTGTATGGGTGGATGGGTAGATGGGTAGATGGGTGGACGGGTGGATGGATGGGTGGGTGGGTAGGTAGGTAGGTAGACAGACAGACAGACAGACAGATAGATAAAGGATAAAGATACATATATTCTAAAAGTTAGTTGCTTGTATATCCACTAAAATGTAAGCTCCATGAAGGCTGGGCCTCTAATCTGTTTTGGTCCATGCAGTATAGACCCCTCATATCTGGAACACAGCCTAAGACAGAGTGAGTTACCAGTACATACCAATTGAATGAATACACGTGTGGGAAGACGATAAAGTCTTGACCAAGACTGGGAACCCAGGAAAAAAAGGGGATCGGGGAAGGTGGGAAGAAAAATTTGCTCTGTTGGGCATTTTGGGTTTAAGGTACCTAGGGTCACTATGAGTCGGAATCGACTCGATGGCAACAGATTGTTTTTTTTTAAGGTGGGCAACCAGGTATAGGGTATTCTAGCAGGCAACTTGGTCTAGAACTTAGAAAAGGAGTTAGAGCAGTCAACATAGCTTAGGAAATCATCAGCGTACAGGTGGTGAAGGTGAGATTACTCCTGATAATCATGTCAAGTGAGTGAAGGAAGAACTGGCTGGGTGTAAGTTGAAAAAACAATCCCTACTTCATAGGGATGACACGTGTTATTAAAGGAGCTGCTATACATGAAGCATGTGATCTCTGGCTTAGACAAATTACATAGCCGGTGCCCAGTAAGTGCTTATTGAATATATGATCACCTTTTAACACTGAGAAAAATGTCATCTTACTCTCAAAGCACTAGGCACAGCATGGATCCAAGGACTGTACATTTACACAAGACCGATTTTCTTTTGTAGGGCTCTGAGTTACTCCAGCCTGTTCAAAGATTAAGAGAAACTCCACCATATCTTCACTGTGAAATAACGCTGTGTTGCTTTTTATTATCTAGTGAGAGAAAGAAAATAAGCAGAAACACAATCACTGGAATGAGGTATAACATGAAAAATCCATTCCAACAAGGTCCATGAACCCTACCACGGTGCAAGCACTATAGCTACAGATTTAAACCTGAATCAGTGGGGAAAAAAATTTCCTGGCAGAGACTAAAAAGTAGCAAGAAATATGGCTTTCCGGTTAAACTCAAAGGATGAATTAAATGTAAAGGCTCAATTTCAAGACAGAAAAAAAAAAATCACTGGTTAGCATAGGTGGTTGGCTTTTAAGTTTGCAACTAACTATAGCTCAAGTAAAAATAACCACCTCAAGTTAATGATGGGGGACCTGAACGTCACTATGAGTGCCTCATTTAGAAGAGTTTAAGAGGGTTTACCAACACCAAGACCACTCACCACCTAAGCAAGAGGGCTAAATTAGGCAGGCTGTAATTCTCTCTCTCGGAGGGTGGCTTTTCAGTGGAAAAGCCCTGGAGTTTCACGCGGGGGGAGAGTGGGGGGGGCAGTGAGCCAACCTCCTCTCCAGTGACAACTAGAGCAGCTCTGCTTTTATTTATTTTTTTTTAAATATTGGAGCCATGCTTAAAATTTTGTTTGAGGAAAGCGTACACTGTTAAAACAGTTTGGAAGCCACCTCCCTGAGTACATTCATCAAAAATTAATTCTGGGGAAGAAAATCAACGCAACTTTGAAATTCTAATTTTCACACCCATTTTTACAATTGACCCAAGAGTATCTTGATGAGGTTTATTGTGCGAGTGTGCTGGAGCAGAAATTAAAAGGTGTGCAAATTTTATAATTTTGTGTTTGAATTTTATATACGTCAAATGAATATTGTTTTAATCAAAAAAGCATGTGAGATAGTCTGCTTCAGACTATTGTCTTTGCTATTTTCTATAGAAAGCCAATTACAGCTAAATCTAATTGCTTCCCTGGGCAAAGATGAAATCCTACTGACGCGTCATACATTACTTCAATTATGTTGAGAAACAAGAGAAAATGTTCCATGTTTAAAAGCAAAAAAAAAAAAAAAGTAAAAATTATAATACTATTAATTACAGAAAAAAGTTTAAAAAAAAAGTAAGAATCTATTCATACAGATCCATTCTCTAAAGGAACTCTGTGCACTGGAATCATGTTTGTTTGTTTTTTCCAAACCATTTTCCTAAGATTCCTGTGCGTTTTTCTTATACAGAAGAAAATTAAGAATTTCAAAGTTTAATTACAAAACAGTGTTTAACTAAATGAAGGAACCAGAACAAAAGGGTCCAATTTGAGAACAATGGAGTGTTATTTTGAGACCCTCTGTTCTAACTTAGTGTAGGGAATTTTGTCTTCAGACTAAAGAGACTCACTAACAACAGACACTAAAACACATGGAATATTTCGTATTTTTGTTTTAGTTGTTAAAGATGTAGGCAGGGAACCCTCCATATGCCAAGATGAGACAGCCAAGTCCTTCTTTACCAGGACAAAGGCCCTCCTTGGTTCCAGGAGGAAAAGCTGATTCTGGATATCTTTCCATGCTCTGTAACCCCTCCCTGTGGCTCATGCCCCACATATAAGAGACAGTTGGTCAGGGTTAAAAGTCCAGTCTGGCCACAGAGCCCTGCCCTGCTAACTGGCCCACATCACGAATGAACCCAGATGTTGGCCTCACCAGCCCCATTTTCCAACCAGATGTGCTAACTGGCAGCAGATTCTTGAATTACTATGCCTTAGATGCATTTTCAAACTTAAAAAAGTGACAGGACATAATTTTCTTTAGTAAGGACAATTGTTGTATTTATTAATAGTTAGCTAACCACTTACCAGCACGTTCAACTACCATCAATGGTAAACAACAACCCACAACTGGTTTAAATCCCTTTGTCCACAGGATTCTTCTGAATTAGATGTTTGCAGATGACTCACTGAAATCTCCAGAAAGCATTTTTTTCAGAGACAATTAAGCTGATACATGGTTTTGGTTCCCAAGCTTTCATTTGCACGAACTGAAGACCATTCACGCCAGAACGTGAAGATTCTTCCTTTAACCAGACCTTCTGTTCTTGCCGTGTGTACTGGTCCTCTCTCACCAAACATGTCGCGGCCTCAGCGCTCCCTGTGTGTAACTCAGAGCTGCTGATTGCTAGGGCGGGAAGGACCTCAGAGATAAGCTGGGGCAAGATCATTTCATAAAAGAGGGAAATGGAGTCCAGAGAAGTGAAGTGACAAAAAGCCTTGGTGGCAGAGCTGAGGACTACAACCCACACACTCCTTCCTATCTCTGGGGTCTTGTCACCCAATTTAAAGCTGGGCTCCTCAGCCCCAGGTACCCAGATGTGCCTCAGGAGCTACGGGCAGGAGGAGGCCGAGGGGCAGCCCCTCAGAGAGCTGCGGTTTCTGTTTCATATACTAGGGTTGGACACAAGATTTCATTTGAAAGAAAGGGTTCCACTATAAATAAACAAACATCTTGAAAACCACCACATGGCAGAACTAACTTCAAATAAAAGGCAAGTTAAAAGAGAAAATTAACTAAAAACACAGGGTCTTATTTTAATGACTGTGTCCTTTTTTGAAATGGAACAAGGAAAGAGAACAGCACTAAAAGCAAATGTTGTCATTTCAGAGTTCTCTCCTTTATTTTTGTCTGCCCAGGAAAATAAAACAAAGGGAAAATAATGTCTGTCAATCTCAGGTCCCTGAAAGTCTCACGTCCAGTCGATGCCGTATGGACTATTCCAGGAAACAGAATCACAAAGAACATTCACCTCCTAATCAAAATTCTTTACTCAAAAAGAGCGGAACAGAATGCAAACAGAAACCTGTATATCAACATTCACTGCAACACTTCTCACAATAACCCAGAAGTGGAAACAACCAAAACACCCATCAACAGATGAATGGATAAACAAAATGTGGTATATACACTCAATGGAATACTGCTGAGTCCCGATGCATGCTACAACATGGATGAACCTTAAAAACATCAGGAGTGAAATAAGTCAGTCACAAAACAACAAATACTGCATGATCTCACTTATATGAAATAAGCAAATATACAGAAGCCACAGATTATTAGTGGTTACCAGGGGTGCGATGGAAGGGAAATGGGGGCGCTGAGTTTATGTTAACGGTGGTAGACTGATTTGGAAAAGAATAGCAAGAATGGTTGCGTACCTTGAAGAATGCAATCAGTGCCAATGAACTGTACGTGCAGAAACTACTGAGTTGGTATTATTTTGTTACGTGTAATTTTCACCACAATTAAAAACACAGAATAGAAGAAAGGAGAGTTTTTATGAATTCCCTGCAAAAAAAAGTAAGGCTCCCAATTTTACCTTTTGCTTTCCTGCCTGCTGAGCACATTTAACAGCTTTCAATTTCCCCCATTCCTAAAAAAACAAGTCCTTTTTTACAGGTGTTCACAAGCGTAAATGGTGTCTCTTTGAGGTCTGCAGGAGGGAAGGGAAACTGGTTTGCCACTATGTAGATACAACTTTGCAGAGGAGAAGCACAGGGCCCACAAGACCCTGGTGACTGAACAAGTCATCAAGGGCTGTGTTAACTGTGATTTGCATTCCACAAAGAACCTTTTCTTCAACTTTTTAATTTTTGTCATAGTAGGTTCATACTAAGGTGCCGTGGTGGTACAGTGGTGAAGTGCTTGGCTGCTAACCGAAAGGCTGACGGTTTGAACTTCCCAGTAGCAATGCAGGAGAAAAGACCTGGCAATCTGCTTCCATAAAGATTACAGCATAGAAAGCCCCATGGGGCAGTTCTACTCTGTCCTACAGAGTTGTTTTGAGTTGGAACTGACTCAGCGGCACACAACAACAGGTTCATGCTGGAGCCAGATGATTTTAAAATCCTGCTTCAGACCGTCGTCTTAACTTTTCAAAGCTAATGGCTACCAATGACACTGAAACAAACAACTGCTTTGCATTTTATAGATCACTTAATTTTTTAATGCCAGCAAACTTGATTGTTAGTAACGCAATAGATCTTTACTGGAAGTGCCTCAAGTTAAGTACATTTCTTCGGGCATTTTGTTAATATGCTCAGTTCAGTCAAGTTAGTTCTGTAGAAGCCAAGTATCCTCTCAGTACTATCCTAAAAAGAAGAAGATCAAATGTCATTTTCTAAAAGGACAACCTTCTTACTTCCTCCCTCCCACTCACTCCTAAGTTTCTACAAGTAATATTATCATACAGTGCAAATGAGAGACAGCCATTTCTAACCAAGGGTGCTGGCAAACACTTTTAAGAATTCAAAGGGTAATAAAAGAGACGCAAACAGACATGCACACCTATGTTCACTGCAGCATTATTCACAATAGCAAAAAGATGGAAACAATCTAAGTGTCCTTCAACAGATGAATGGATAAACAAAATGCAGTACACAGAGACAGTGAAATACTATGCACCCATAAACAACGATGAGTCCTCGAAACATAACATGGTTGTATCTGGAGGGCATTATGCTGAGTAAAATAAGTCAATCGCAAAAGGACAAATATTTTATGATTTCACTTTTATAAAAAGACAAGAATAGGCATATATACAGAAACCAATGTTCATTGGTGGTTACCAGGGATGGGTCAGGGGGAGAAGGGGAATCACTCTCTAGATAGTAGACACTTGCTCTTTTGGGGGATGGGAAACATAACACTAAATGTGAGTGAAATGTGCATAGATTAATCAAGGTAAATGATGTCACTAAGATGAACACAAGAAAAAAAGACCTTTTGGTAACTGCTATGCCGTATTTAATTTTGCAGTAACAACAACCAAAAGATAAATGTGCGAATATATACGTGTATAGGTATGTGTACATGAGTGTATGTGTGTGTATATATGGATGTATGCATATGCATATATACTCATATATATATATAATAAAGCACTTAGGGGGCACAGTTACATATATTCTTAGACATAACCAAATACCTTGTGGGATCGATTTTCTGGGTTTGGAGGCTTAGGACCATAGTCTCATGCGACAACTCAGTCAATTGGGTTCACATAGTTAGTACAGCCTATGTCCTACTTCCTAGTTTAGTGAATAGTGTCTGGGATCTTAAAAGCCTGCAAGTGGCCATCTAAGATACAACTATTGGTCCCACTTTGTCCAGAACAAAAAAGAAAGAAGGAAACCAAAGACTCAGAGAAGAAACTAAGTTAGCCATGGCCTCATCTACCCTGAGACCAGAAAAATTAGGTAGTGCCTAGCTAGCTACCACTATCAACATTTTTTGTCAGGGCCAAAATAGATGGATCCTAACAGAATGGGAGAAAATGTTGTGCAGAACCTCAAATTCTTAAAAAATCCAGATTTACTGGACTGGTTGGGACTGGAGGGCTTCCAAAGACTGGTGCCTTGAGATACTCTTTAAACCTTGAACCAAAACTATCCTAGGGTCACCTTTTAGCTAAATAACAGATTGGCTCACAAAATAAAGAATATTACGCATGAGTACTGCATGCCTTTAAAAAAAAAAACCATTAATATGAGACCAAACTTAAAAACAAAGATGAAAAGGGAAACTAGATTACTAGAAAAGGAACAACCAGAACAGAAATAATGAGAATGTTCACACGTTGTGGAGAATGTAACCAATGTCACTGAACAATTTGAGTAGAAACTGTCGAATGGGAACCTAATCTGCTATGTAAACTTCCACTGAAAACACAATAAAATATTATTAAAAAAAAAAAAGAAGAAGAATCCAAAGGGTAAGCTAACAAAGAACTGATTTTCCTTCCACTCTGAAGATATATGAATATTAACACATGTCGTTTTATAAACTTGGAACACTTTAAGAGGCCATTTTGGTCAGCCTCCAAGCAGGCTTACTTAAGTGACCTAATTTTTATGTTCTACTATTTAAGATCTCCAGGACAGAAATTCCACAGTCTTCACTAGTAGCCTGTCTTGTGGTTTAATTTCCTCCAGAGCCAAAGAGGGACTGTTTCTCTCAATTTTTTAAAAAAGTTAAACGAGAGTTTAACTCTTGTTAAAGGTGTCATTCAGATCTGAAACTGGCAAGTAGAACAACACAGACGTGAACAACCAAGAATTAGGCTACAGGCTAAAATACAGGCTCACAGCAAAGGTGCCTGGCTCAGTAAGGGTAGCGATGCTGCTGTCTCTCCTAGCTGAGTCCAAGCTGTCTGCATTTACAATTCAAGTACACAAGCTTAAGATATAACTCCCCAGCTCCAGGGAGGAAAGTAGCACATGCGCAAGGAAGAAGTATTTCCTGGTCACTGGAGAAAATCTTTTCCAGGCCTTCCACACTTTCCAAACGAGGAAAAGAAACTTTTGTTTTTTTGATGTTCTTTCTCTTTTCTATTTTTTAACATCATACTCAGTTTTCTTTTAAAATTTTTAAAAGGGTGAACCTTTCAATGAATAACACTTCTTGATACAAGCCTTCCGGAGATTTTGTCCTTGGCCTCCTGGAATTTTTCAATGAAACTCAAAAGAGATGTTTACCTGACCCCAAATGTTATCCTAATAAAAACTCTGTTTTCAATTCTTTGAACTCTTCTCTTTTTCGTTTCTTGTCATGCCCTCTGGGAAAGAAAGACAAGTACAGATGTTGGTTTAACCTCAACTGTTAAACACTAAGATAATCAAGTTCTAATAGCTTGTCTCACTTACTTTGGACATGTTATCAGGAGGAACCAATTCCTAGAAAAGGACATCATGCTTGGTAAAGCAGAGGTTGTTGTTGTTCTTGTTAGGTGCTGGCAAGTCGATTCCAACTCATAGAGACCCTGTGTACAACAGAATGAAACACTGCCCAGTTCTGCGCCATACTCACAATGTTGTTATGCTTGGGCCCACTGTTGCAGCCACTGTGTCAATCGATCTCATTGAAGGTCTTCCTCTTTTTCACTGATGCTCTACTTTACCAAACATGATGTCCTTCTCCAGGGACGGATCCCCTGATCCCTCCTGCTGTCAATGAAAAGGCAACCCTATGGGACAGAACAGAACTACCCCACAGGGTTTCCAAGGAGCAGCTGGTGGATTCGAACTGTCAACCTTTTGGTTAGCTGCTGAGCTCTTAACCACTTCACCACCAGGGTTCCATTGGTAGAAAAGTGAAGATTAATTTAAACCCATTACAAAAGTACACTGTAGTTTATTTCCTCCTCCTTCTTGAATCTGCTTTGCAAAGAGATGAAAACTGCCCTCAAGCAAAGCTAAAATACCCTCACATGGCCTATACAGTGACCCAAGTTCAAGTGATTTAGCTATTCGTTACAGCCTGGCTGTTTCCCTACACCGCAGTGCAGACCAACACAATCAATTGGAGCCATGGTTCAAATCATCTCAGGTTTCGGAAACAAGTAGACGGATGCATCTATCACAATGCCCATCATAAGTGCTTCATTTATATTTGCTGACTCATTGGACTGATTGATAGCAGCTTGAAAAAATTGCTCTTTGAAATCACATTAAATGAGAATACTTTCCATTTATATTCCAGTTTAGTATGTCTAATCAAGGATTTGAATGGGGATCTTGTAGTGAAGAAAATGACCAAGCAAATCACTGGAATTTCCTCATGTGGGGGTGATAATGGCGTAGTGGTTAAGTGCTATGGCTGCTAACCAAAAGGTCAGCAGTTCGAATCCGTCACGTACTCCTTGGAAACTCTATGGGGCAGTTCTACTCTGTCCTATAGGGTCACTATGAGTTGGAATCGACTCGATGGCAGTGGTTTTTTTGGGGGTGGGGGGAACATCAGAAACAAGGTGTTTGAGCACTCTTATGGTAAAAGAAAAAAGTCATAGGATTAGCAGTAACAGGAAATAAATAAAATTAAGTAAATAAATAAAGGTTTTCAATCTTTTTGTTTATCTTTATCCAGCTCAGTTCAGACTGGCCACCTCTTTACCTCTGGACCACTTTGCATAAAGTGGAAAATTAGACATAAAATAAGGGAAATATTTTTTTCCCGTTCCATTCAAAATTTCACCTACTAAGTTGAATGTTAAATGGTTTTGACTTTTTAAAGTGTGATGGTTTTTCTCTTAGATGTTAAATAAAGGATCTTCAGTCTTGTTAGTGTACGTTGAAACCACATGGCCTAAATGATGACTCTGGGCTCTTGGGAAGGAGCTGATTAGAATATTGTTATAGATTGAACTGTGTCCCTCATATTCAATCCTAACCCCTATACCTGTGGATGTAACCTCACTTACAAAGAGGGTTTTCTTTATTATGTTAATGAGGCCATATCTGCATAGGGTATGTCTTAAACCAATCACTTTTGAGATATAAAAAGCAGGGCTTCCAACCAGCTCATTCTCGTTTGAACCCCTGCTGAGAATTTGTATTTCTAACTGGTTCCCAGGAATGTTAGTGCTGCTGGTATGGACCAGTTCTGAGAACCACTAGTAAAGCTGTGGTTCTGAAAATTTATTATACATAGGGATCACCTGGGGATCTTGTTAAAATGCAGATTCTGATTCTGTGTGCCTGGGGTGGAAATGCAAATTCTCAACAGGGGTTCGAACTGGTTTGAAGCCCTGATAAAAAGAGTAACAGAAGATAGCATGCACAAGATTGATGTCACCAGGAGATCACCAAGGACTTGAGAAAGAGAAGCTGAAAGAGACAAGGATTTTCCCCCAGGGTGTACAGAGACAGCCTTCACCTAGAGCTGGCGCCCTGAAATAGGACATCTAATCTCCTGAACTGTGAGAAAATGACTTTCTGTTCATTAAAGCCACGGACTTGTGGTATTTCTATTACAACAGCATTAGATAACTAAGACACATGTTGTAAATGAAGATGGTAATCTAAGCTGCAGAAGATTTCAGGTGGAATGGGGAGGCACTGACCAGTTTAAGATTTTCATTAAATTTACATTAAAATTGAAAAAAATGAGAACAGAAGCCTCTCATGGCTTTTCAGCTTCTCCTAACTACATGAGGACGAAAAGCCGACCAGGATGAAAATCTTCTCAAGAGAGATAAAGAAAACAGAGCAATGGCATCTACTGGAAAGTACTTCTACTGCACCAAGAAAACTAGGAAAGCAGTGTGACCCAGATTTTGTGTCACCTTGTAGGCCCGTCTCTCCCTGCTTCCAGGAAATGAGATGATACTTGCCAGCTCCTGGTTAAGTTACGCAAGGGGACATAAAGCTTGGTCCTGCTTGGGATGAAGGTGCTACACAAATATTTAAAGCATGATTCGTAGGAGAATGTCAGACAATGAGTGTCTTTGGCCTCTGGAAGGCGTTGGGGGGGTGGGGGTAGCATGAACGATAGGCCCAGCTGTCTCCATTGCTTGATGGGGTGGAAGAATTTTGAGAGTTTGAACTGGGGTATGTAGAATGAATAGGAAACAGATGATGAGAAGTGTTCAAAAGCAGTTATTCCTGGAAGCCAGACCCCAGGAAACTCTTGAGGGCGTGTGGAGCAAGGGAGGGTCAAGAGTGGGTGTTCAGCTGGGAAGTGGCCCAGCCATGCATGGTCCAGGGAGGCAGAACTTTCTGCAACTATAGCCTGAGAGCATTGAGAACCTTGGCAGTAACAGCCAATCATCGTCATCTCAGCATTGGCATCATGATGTATTGACTGAGCCTTTTCTAGGTGTCAGGCAGTATGCTAAGCACGTAATAGCATTTATCTCCATGTAACACTCACAACAATTACATGAGGCAGGCTATTAATCCCATTTTACAGATGGGGAAACAGTGTGGGGGGTTGGACAAAATAGCTGCCAAAGTTCATACAGCTAAAAAGCATCACAAGCCCTTCTCATACTACCTTCTAAATCCGTTGCCGCTGAGTCAATTCCAACTCACAGCAACCCTACAGGACAGAGTAGAACTGGCCCATAGAATTTCCAAGGAGCACCTTGTGGATTTCAACTGTCAAACTTTCGGTTAGGAGCCGACCATTTAACCACTACACCACCAGAGCTTCTCATACTACCTTCTAGTGGTCTAAAAGACCAAAGAGCCTCTGAGTTGAAAATGGAAGGAATGATAAGGCCATTTTTTATATAGTGCTTTCAGCTCTCCAAAGGACTTGAGCAGGAGGAAATGGCACCAACTCTGGAGTTCAAATTCTTGGGTTTAAGAACCAGCTTTGACACTTGTAGTTTGAGGATATAATGAACTAATACACGAGACATGGCCTAGCACAGAGCCCAATACCCATGGATGGTCAATAACTGTGCATTTTACTCCTCCTTCCTTTGGGCAAATTACTCAACCTCTATGAGCTGTTTTCGCATCTCTAAAACAAGAATCACTGACACACTACCCCACCAGGTGGCTATGCAGATTAAGTGACATGATTTTATAATGATAAAGCACAACACAAATGTTGACTGGCTGATTGCTTTTGTTTGCATTTCTATTTCATGTTATCCCATTTAATTGTCATGTTGTCTCATTTGCAGAGAAGTACTATTCCATCTGGTTTTTCCAGAAGCACTATGTGGAATACAGGAACTGTAGTGTTCTCATTTCATAAATGAAATAACTGAAGCCCAACTGAGTCATCCCACAGCTGGCATACCACAGACTCTCATCGTTTGTGCCTTCTTCTACCATTTGTTTCAGTCACCACAAAACCTCAACACACTCAAACAACTGAGTCTGTGAGGAGTACTACCACTGAGCATGGCTTCACAAGTAACCAGTTGCCACCAAGGCAGTTCTGACTCATGGTGACCCCATGTGTGTCCATGTAGAACTGTGCTCCACAGGGTTTTCAATGGCTGAGTTTTTGGAAGCAGATCACCAGGCTTTTCTTCTGAGGAGCCTCAGGGTGGATGCAAACCTCCAACCTTTCGGTTAGCAGCTGAGCACCTAACCGTATACACCACTCAGGGACTCCTAGAACAGTTTAAGTGTTCTAACAGTGCTTTCGTACAATGCTGGCACACACTCCTGCTACCATATATATATAAAAAAAAAGTATAGCCACTAAAAAAAAAACAACAGCAAAAACAACTTCCAGATTTTACAGGAAAAAAAAAATCCATCCATAAATTCTGTCCCACTAGTCAATTTTTTTTAGTCAATTTAGGGTCTTCTGCTTATTAATATAAGTATAAGCTGAGTTTTTCTAGCAATTATTGTTTGGAAAATTCTAGAAAGGGGCATTTCAATATAGCAAGAACTATAATATTCTTTTTATATATATACACCAAGACTTGGAATATTCTTTCTAACTTTTTCCATTGCCTAATGAATGCTTACTGGATTGTTAAACGCAGTAAGCTCATTTATTTAAGGTTGGGAGAAGCCTAGTATAGCAGTTGCTTCGAAAAGAAACAACTGTTATATTATTATACGACTCCTATCCTTTTGATCTTTTTCTTCAATGGAACTTTATTGTTTAAAAAATAGAGAAATTTTTACAGTCAGTGAAAGTCTTTGCCATATGAATTATGAAAAACATATTAAAGAAGGCAAGCCTGCATACCTTGAGCTTTGCTTGCAATGTTAAACTAAATTGTCTGTTGCACAGCCAATTAAAGATGGTCACAGAGACTCACATTTTCCACAATCGAGCTGCTGGCATATTTCATGCTTATTGGCAAAGAAGCCAATTAGAGCCTTCTTACCAAATGGGACAAATGATGACAATGTTAGACACTGCAAGCAAACCCTCGAGGGAGAATTTCACCACGTTTAAGGGCCTGCAGGCCAAGAATAAATGAAACAACTGGAAAAGACCATCAGAAAATGGTGACACCAGAGCTATCTACATCCCACACCTCCTGGGCACAGATACTCAGTCCTGAATCTTAAATGCTCTTCGTCCACATGTAAGCCATTATGGGTAACTGTGCTTGAAATTCAACTCCAAATCCGCTCTTCTGCAGTCTTTGGAAATCTTACGAATTTCTCTGACAATTGTTTGCAAACGCCATAATCACAGGCATCTGTAACTGGATCCGAGACTACAGGGCAAAACACCACATAATTCCAAGAGGCTTTTGATTCAACCTTACTTGGTTTCTTCTCTCTCTTGCTCTCTTTAAAATTGAGCTAAGCCTTCAGTTTGTAGGGAGGGCTGATTAACATTGGAAGAAGGCGGCCCAGTTCCTCTGTATCAGCCCTAGCAAATAAATAGGCCCTGGGCAAATCCTTACCATCTCCCTTCAGATTGCAACCACCTGGCCCACTTTCAGGAAGAAGTTTCATAGCTCTGGCAGGAGCAATCTAAGCTAGGCCCTAAGTGGCCCAGAAAACACTCATCAGCATTTCCCCAACTATTTCATTTGGGTCGTTCAGAAGCTGTGTGGTTCAGGGACTGCACCTGCCCTTTCTAATCACAGTTGGCTACTAACGTGACATGTGACCTGACAAACACAATTAACCTCCCTGTATCTGTCCATACTGGGGAAAAAAAAAAAATTAACAGCCACCATTGTTCAGAAGGACTCCTGAACACATACTGTTTTTCCTTACATTCTATCAACACTCACAAGAGTTAAATGGAAAAAGTTCTTGTATCAACTTGGTCACATACTGATTTAGTAAACCTGGGCAAGTCACTTTCCCCTGGGCACCTCGGTTTTCTCATCCAGTTTTTAGCCATTTCATATTTATTATTATGAGAAACCAACATAAAGATGTACATAGAAGTGTTCCCCAAAGGACAAAGTTCTGTAAAAATCTAAGGTATTATTACTGCCATCATTCTCATTATCCTCTTCCAAATTCCATTTCAACGGTTAAGAGCTCTAGAACCAGACTGGCAGGGTTAGCCCAAATTAATTAACCACTCTAGCCTCAATTTTCTCATTTGTAAAACAGGGATGAAATAATAGCACCTATCTCAAAGAGTTACTGTGAAGACTGAATGAGTTAATTAGCATAAAGCACTTAGAATAGTCCCTGGCACAGTAAACACTGGCTAGTAGTGGTTAAGTGCCATGGCTGCTCACCAAGAGGCTGGCAGTTGAAATCCACCAGGCACTCCTTAGAAACTCTATGGGGCAGTTCTACTCTGTCCTACAGGGTCGCTATGAGTCAGAATCGACTTGACGGCAGTGGGTTTTTTTTTTTGGGGGGGGGGGAATATTAGTTATTCTCATTATTCTATAATTAACCCTGCTTTATTGTTTTATCAGGCACCTTTCAAAATAAACTGACTTCTTGGAGCTATTCAATGTCACTGGGTTAAGACGAGGGAAGAGACTAACAATTACTGTAATATATCTCATATAATCCTCCCAACCAACATGTTTGGCAGATTTTATTATGCCCTTTCTATGTGAAGTTCAGGAAGGTCAAGTGGCTATCAGGTGGCAAGCAGGATTCAAACTCAGACCTAAGCGACCTAGACCGTGCTTTCTCAATTTCCCTTTAGATATAAAGTGGTAGAATAAACAAACACCAATGAACAAAAATCAGAGTCATCTAGTTTATGTAAGTGTGTTGTTCAAAGTCTATTGTGAACAATAGCTTTAGATTTGGATATAAGTAGAAAAGACCCAGTTCAAACAGCATCTATGCTTGACCTCCTTACCCTGGCCACTCCTCGGCCTGCATCCTCATTGAGTAGGTGAGCAGAGACTTTTGCTGCATGCTCCACCTGTGTGGACTTGATGCAGCACTGATCACAGAACTGTGGTTCATGTTTGTCTCCTCTAGCAGACCATGGCTGGCTCCTTGAGGCTGGGCACTATGGCTGGTTCACCTTGTATCCTACAGGCACAGCCCAATACCCAGCCTAGAGCAGAGGCACAACACCATCAGTGCAATGAACTTATGAATGACAGTCATCCAGATAGTACCTGCTACACTGAGGACTAGTTCATTTGACAATTACTAGAGGTTAAAAAAACCTGTTGTCACTGAGTCGATTCCAACTCATAGCAACCATATAGGACAGAGGAGAACTGCCCCACTGAGTATCCAAGGAGCCGCTGGTGCAGTCACACAGCCAGCCAGCCTTCTGGTTAGCAGACAAGCTCTTTACCACTGTAACACCAAGGCTCCAGAGACTAAAGGGGTCCAGGACTAAAACTGTCCTCTGTTGGGTGTCGCTTCAGAGTATGATCTGGGTAGTATGCAAGATCACACCTTGTAGACAGCATTTCATAAGCCCATGTAATTAGAAAGAAAAGATAGATACCTAATTTATCTTATTATAAAACTTCAGTTTTCGTGTCTGCTTTGAGGCACAGTATACAAATGCACACATTTTCACACACATGGCTTTACTATAGCTATTATAGTTCACTCCTTTTTTTTTTTTTTTTTTGGTCCAGGAAGAGCCAGCCAGTAATAACAAAAACAAAGCAAAACAAAGGGCAATAGTTTCAGAGGTATGTTGTAATTAAAGGTTACTTTGGGATCATTACATTTCCTACTTGACAAGTACCTGGCAAGACAGCAGATACCAAAAAAAAAAAAAAAAAAAAAAGACAGCAGATACAAACTTAGATAAAACCATTAACTGGTTATAAAAGAAAAACAAAACCCAAGATTTTTATACTGTACCTAGAGCCTCAAAGTCAATAGCTTGCCTGTTGATTTTTTTTTTTAACTCAGAATATCAAGCTAATTTTTTCTTTCTGACTTTCTATATTTTTGCAACTAACAAATACTAAAATTACAATATCTATCAAAGGTAGTTTGGAGGGCTGTTACTGAGGGTTTTTTTTCTTTTCAAGTTTAGAAATAGTTCTCTTCTGGAAAGGTTGAAAACCACTGAGGCAGACAACTACCTCTTGAAATTTAAGTGCAAAATTGCTAAACAATTGTTTTAAAAAGCATCTATGGAGTTTATTCCTGGATATAATAACAGTCAGTATACTCTGTTGTTACAAAGGATATTTTCTACGGGATACATTTATACTTCACTAAACACACATGTTGTTGTTGTTAGGTGTCGTCCAGTCAGTTCCGACTCATAACAACCCTATGCACCACAGAACGAAACACTGCCCCGTGTTTACAAAACCTAAAAATAGTTCCATCCATGCTGGCACATTTAGTCTTACCAAAATTATGTACAACAAGGTAAGGTCATAATACCTGTAGAAATTTTTATACAAATGAATAATGTAGATTATGCCTTATGTAAGGTCCCCAGGTGGCACAAACGGCTTGCACTCCACTACTACTGGCAATTCCAACGGCGACACAAAAGAATGGCCAGGCAATCTGCTTCTGTAAAGATCACAGTCAAGAAAACCCTATGGAGCAGTTATATTCTATAACTCATGGGTTTGCCACTAGTCGGAATTGACAGGCAACGGGTTTGGGTTTTTTCGTTTGTTTTGAACCACAGGCTATAGCCAAGGACACTTTCTATTCTCTCAAGCTTCTGACACTATTTAGGGTGGTGCAAATGGTTAATACATTCGGCTGCCATCAAAAGATCCAAGGTTCGAGTCCATCCAGAGGGACTTTTGACAAAAGCCTGGCAATTCACTTCTGAAAAATCAGCCATTGAAAACTCTATGGAACACAGCTCTACTCTGACACACATGGGGTCGCTGTGAGTTGGGGTAGACTTGACAGCCACTTTTTTTTTTTTTTAACCCTTCATACCTGCAGGTATGTGTCATTTCTAAGAAAATCAAACTGTTTACCAATAAAAGCCAACCAAGTATTTCTCAGCTGTAGCCTAGTGACACATTTAACGAACTATTTTGTGGGGGGAAGAGGGAAACCTAATTTACTGCTTTCATAAAATCACCTCCCACGCAGTTCCCGTCTATACAGAAAGACACTTTCAGGAGGTAAAAACACCCACGACTTGGTATATATGCATAAGCTTACAGACAAGAATAAAGATGAGGACATAACCCCTAAATGACCAGTTTGACTACTCCCATGGCCAAACAACAAACGAAATTCAAAGAACAAGGGCACGTACTTGACCTAAAGGGCCCCAACATTTTCCCCCTGCAGCTTTTGAAATAGTTTACAGTTTCTTTATCTTTATTAGGACATTTCCTTATCAAATTAATGAGTCACTAAACTAAACTAAAATGTTTACATTGGGAATAAACTATTAAAGCTTTGGCACACACACACAAAAAAAAACGGATCTTTATTTGCATTGCTTTTCCATGGAATCATCTGGGACAAGCAAGGCAGAAGAGCTGGGACAGAAATACAGGATGACAACGTAAAAATTCAAAGTAAGTCTACAGACCAACTCAAAGAAAATGTTTATAATCCTGTAATCTTTAACATCACCGTCATCACCTGTCATGGAGTACTTTCTTTCTGACATTTATTAAACAAGACATCCTTCTGGAATAATCAGCATTGTTAAAACCAAGTATTGTGCCAGGTAAGGGAGAGGAGTAGAAGTCAGTAGAAACCTTGTGTTATGAGGACTTAAAGGAAAAAAAAGGAAGAATGTTGTTTAAGACAGCAAAAACAAAAGCCAGGCACATTTAGACTATGGGTAGCAAAGAGTAAAGGGCAACACAGCCGTCCTTCAAAATATTTTATGGCTCTATCTCTTCACATGCAACTGGCACAAACACATGGTTGATAGGTCTGAGACACTGACTGGAACTGAATACAAGACTGAGAGCCTGCATAAGAGAGGTGGGAAGGGGCCACTGCATATCCAGGAAGTTTCTGAAAAGAAATGGCTCCCCTTAAGTCATTCCATTTGGTGGTCCACATACAGCCTTAGTACAGTGGTCAAGAACATGTATTTCTGCATTAGTAAATAGCATAACATTTTTCTTAGCGATCAACATGAACCAACAGCTAGCAGTTGAAGGGAAGTTACATGGGCTGGCAGTGAAATTCCATCAGGGAATTCTGGAAGACACCAGAAGAATCCAAGAGGGTGAGGCATTCTGTCCCAGTAGCACAGGATGGACCCACAGCACCTCATCCACAGGAGTGGGAAGGTGAATCCCTAAAACTGCAGAAAGGAAACTCATGCAAATCCACAGCAAATCCTATTGCAGGGATTTCTCTCTCCAGAAGACACCCTGATAAGCACAGCACCACAAAGTCAGGTTTCTCTTATGTCTCTTGAATAAATTTCTGCTGTGTGTCATATATATCTTCTGCATAAATTATCTGCATTATGTGGGGAGTGGATTTTTTTCCCTACCAAAAGTTTCGCAGTTATTTACTAGACTGGCCATTTTGAACATCTTTTTCTTCACTTCTACTTCCATCTACATTGAGTTCTGCCAGATCACTCCTCAAACTTAGTAAAAAACCCAGGTACATGTAAACGCACGCTCAGCTGAATTACGCCTCTGACCCAGGTTGTCCTACTATCTGAATTTCAAAAAAAGATTCAAAGCCATACAAACAAAGCTTCTCCTACACAACCTGTTAGAACAGACTCTACCTACTTCTGAGCCCAAACGTCCCCAACAGGAAAAAGCCAATGGTCAGTTTCCACTCCTCATTTTAGCAAGTTGCACATAATCTCTGTCATGGATAGTTTCTGGTTGGGAGCACCTGTTCCACACATTGCGGGGTCACTACCAGTTTCTGACATTACATGGGGACCGAAGGCGATGCCAAGTGAGCTGACCAATGCTCCTTCCAGTGAGTCCTTTCTTAGGTAGCATAGTTTCTGCATCAGGCATGACTGACTCACATCTCTGACTGGTGGGAATCAGATAAATTGTCCAGTTTCACTGCCCTGAAATAAGGTAGGAAGTAAGACCTCCAGATTCCCTGGATTAAGGAAGAGGGAAGAGCTAAAATCAAGAGCCCAATGTCTTGAGATCCCTAGGGACGTGTTTCTACATTGTAGTCCAGTCTTAGGGTCTGGAGTTTCTGGGTGGCACACATGGTTAAGCACTCAACTACGAGCTAAAAGGTTGATGGTTCAAGCCCACCCAGAGGTGCCTCAGAAGACAGGCCCAGAAATCTGCTTCCCAAAGGTCACAGCCTTGAAAACCATATGGAGCAGTTCTACTCTGCACACAGAGTCAGCATGGGTCAGAATCAACTTGATGGCAACTAACAACTGTCTTACAGCTGAGGAAGATGCAGTCTGAGACTTCAAAGGTACCAGCTGACTCCCTTTACAATATCATTTTCATGATAAAAAGCTTTGTTTTGTTTGTTTTTTAATGCCCCACGAAGCTCTCACAGACCTATCTCTGCCGTCTAGGAGGTGAGAGTTTATGGCTTGCAATTCCGGCTACACTAGCTGGAACATACAGACAACAGGATAGGCTACTAAATCAATATTTGAATGGCAATGATATATTTATGGCATGTGTGGTACAGGCTGAGGACAGGCTTATTTTAGGGAGAATAAGGCAACCTGTGGAAGCAACTGGACCAGAGACTGGATAGACCAAGTATCTGTAGAAAACATTGGGAACTACTTATACAGCCTAGAGAATAAAGGATAAACCAGGTGTCTGAGAAGACCTCACTCACAAACCAACAGTTCAGGACCCTTCCCCAATCTCTCCCCACTCTGACGCATTTCCACAAGCTGATCCACAGCATCTTGCATGGTGAGGAAAGCAAGAAGAGGAGATGGAGAGATATCTCATTCCTATTAGTTTTCCAGAGAGTATACAAAAAATAGCAAACATTTGCATAGTGCTCATTATGAACCACACATTTTTCTAACACTTTACAGACATCAAGTACTTTAAAACTCACAACCACAGGTACTGCTTCATCCACTGCTGAAGAAAGAAAAACTTGGAGGAGTAGGGTCATGGTTTCATGGGACATCCCAGTTAACTGACCTAAAATTGTTTTTAGTGCTTCTGTTCTACATCGCACTTGGTCAACAGTGTCTGGGATCTTAAAAGCTGGCAAGCTGCCACCCAAGGCACAACAATTGGTCCCTATTTGCCTGGAGCAACAGAGGAAGAAGGGGAGTCAGGAATACGAGGAGCAAACGGAATGTGTGGATAACTGCTCCCATGAACAACTGCCTCCATTGCCATTAGTCCAGAAGAACTGGATGGTTCCTGGCTACCACTACTGAATATTTTGATCAAAGATTCTGCAGAAGAACGCTGGTCAAAAGAGCGGGAAATGCAGAATAGAATACTCTCCTGGAATCCAGACTTTCTGGAGCCACTGAGGTTGGATGAACCCTGAAACTATTACCCTGAGATAATCTTTAAATCTTAAGTGAAAACTATTCCCTGAAGTCTTCTTAAAACGAAACAATAGTTTAGCTTAACTAGTAAAGAATGTCTGCCTTGAGCATTGTTCTTTTAAAGAATTATCTCTATGGGATCAAACTGACAATAGCAGCTAGGAAGGCTGGATAGGAAATTTAGGGGGCAGTAAGTTTATGTTAATGGAAGTAGAACAATTTGGAAAAGGAAGGTGAGAATGGTTACACAACTTGAGGAATATAATCAATGTCACTGAATCATACACGTGGAAGTTGCTGAATTGGTGTATGTTTTGCTGTGTACACTTGTCAACAACAACAAAAATAAAATAAATTAAAAAAAAAATTAAGACACTTGCTCAAGGTTTCGGAGGTAGTAAGTATGGGAGCCAGGCATTTATCCTTGCTCTTAACTATTATGCACCCTGCCTCTCTGAAAAAAATGGCTATTTACATATCACTAGGAGTCCCTGGGGAATCCTGGTGGCCTAATGGTTAAGAGCTCAGGTGCTAACCAAAGAGTGTGCAGTTCAAATCCACCAGCCGCTCCATGGAAACCCTATGGGGCAGTTCTACTCTATCCTATAGGGTTGCTATGAGTTGGAATCCACTCAACGGCAACAGGTTAGGAGTCCCTGAATGGTGTGAACGGTTAACATTCTTGGCTGCTAATTGGAAGCTTGGAGGTTCAAGTCCATTCAGATGTGCCTTGGAAGAAATGCCTGGTGATCCACTTCTGAAAAATCAGCCATTAAAAACCCTATAGATTTGGAAACCGATTTGGTGTTTCCTTAAAAAACTAGAAATAGAACTACATATGATCCAGCAATCCCACTCCTTGGAATATATCCTGGAGAAATAAGAGCCTCTACACGAACAGATATATGCACACCCATGTTCATTGCAGCACTGTTCACAGGAGCAAAAAGATGGAAGCAACCAAGGTGCCCATCAACAGATGAATGGATAAATAAATTATGGTATATTCATACAATGGGATATTACCCAACAATAAAAAACAATGATGAATCCATGAAACATTTCATAACACGGAGGAATCTGGAAGGCATCACGCTGAGTGAAATTCCACTACCACTATCTGCTGCCGTCGAGTCAATTCCGACTCACAGCGACCCTACAGGACAGAGTAGAACTGCCCCACAGAGTTTCCAAGAAGCGCCTGGTGGATTCGAACTGCTGACCTCTTGGTTAGCAGCCACAGCACTTAACCGCTATGACACCAGGGTTTCCTGAGTGAAATTAGTCAGTTCAAAAGGAGAAATATTGTATAAGATCACTATTATAAGAACTTGAGAAATAGTTTTAACAGAGAAGAGAATATTTTTTGATGGTTATGAGAGGGGGTAGGGAGGGAGAGGGTTTTCACTAATTAGACAGCAGGTAAGAACTATTTTAGGTGAAGGGAAAGACAACACACAATACAGGAGAGGTCAGCACAACTGCACTAAACCAAAAGCAAAGAAGTTTCCTGAATAAACTAAACACTTTGAAGGCCAGAGTAGCAGGGGCAGGGGTTTGGGGACCATGGTTTCAGGGGACACCTAAGTCAATTGGCATAATAAAATCTATTAAGAAAACATTCTGCACCCCACTTTGGAGAGTGGCATCTGGGGTCTTAAACGTTAGCGAGCAGCCATCTAAGATGCATCAATTGGTCCCAACCCACCTGGAGCAAAGGAGAATGAAGAACACCAAAGACACAAGGTAATTATGAGCCCAAGAGACAGAAAGGGCCACATAAACCAGAAGCTACAGCAGCCTGAGACCAGAAGAATTAGATGGTGCCTGGCTACAACCAATGACTGCCCTAACAGGGAACAAAACAGAGAACCCCTGAGGGAGCAGGAGAGCAGTGGGATGCAGACCCCAAATTCTCATAAAAAGACCAGACTTAATGGTCTGACTGAGACTAGAAGGATCCCAGAGGTCCTGGTCCCCAGACCTTCTGTTAGCCCAAGACAGGAACCATTCCCAGAGCCAACTCTTCAGAGAGGGATTGGACTGGACTACGGGATAGAAAATGATACTGGGGAAGAGTGAACTTCTTCGATCAAGTAGACACGAGACTATGCTGGCGTCTCCTATCCGAAGGGGAGATGAGAGGGTAGAGGTGGTCAGAGACTGGCCAAATGGACACAAAAAGAGAGAGTGGAGGGAAGGAGTGTGCTGTCTCATTAGGGGGAGAGCCATTAGGAGTACATAGCAAAGGGTTTATAAATTTTTGTATGAGAGTCCAACTTGATTTGTAAACTTTCACTTAAAGCACAATAAAAAAAAAAAAAACCTATAGAGCATAATTCTATGACACACATACATGGGGTCACCACGAGTCAGAATCGACTCAACAGCAACTGGTTTTATGTATCACTAGACGCATAAAGAAGCTGAAGGCCACATGGCCCTACACAGCATGTTATCTCTGCTTCCCTTGGTTTTAGGAGAAACAGTGTAGCTTTAAGCAGAACCATCCTTCAAGTCAGGCTGACCTGGGTAAGACATCAGCTATTCGACTTGGGCATGTTAATTATCCTGAGTATTGGCTATTCACTGCATCTGTAATATATGCCACCCAGCATATCTGTGAGGATTAACTAAAGCTCCTGGCACATGCTCAAGAGATAGAAGCTATTATTCTCTCAGGGGAAGCTCTCATAACATGCAGCTGATACACAGTCACCATCGGACAAATGAATCAAAATTCTCTAACAAAGTATTAATGGCTATAAGTTTAAACTGGCATGTAGTAGTCAGTTCACAGCCAACCAGAAACACACACACACACACACACACATTGCCCTTGAGTCAATCTGGACTCATAGCGACCCTATAGGACAGAGTAGAACTGCCCCATAGGGTCTCCAAGGAGCCGCTGGTGGATTCGAACTGTCGATCTTTTGGTTAGCAGCCACAGCTCTTAATCAGTGCAAGAGAGCCCTACAAATCTTGAACTGTTCCTTCATCACACTGTTCAGGTGGGGATTCTATATTTTTTCCTAACTGCTCCCTTGGGATGGTTAAGAAGCAAGACACAGGAAAGAGAAAGGGACAAATTTATATGTTAGCAGAATGTTTTGTTTTAAAACATGGTGCCAAAGTTAAAGATAGTAAAAAATTTGACATTTTACAATAGTCTTCGTTTGATTCTAGAAAGCCAAACATCCCATAATTACTAAATCACATATAAAATGGACGGCTTCCAATGACCAAAGAAAATAAATTGCATATGTCACATCTCAAACTTCAGAGAGAAACCATCTGATCAAGCTGACCTTTGGAATGGGTGCTAGTGTTATGCTCTTTCCTTCTGAATGGAGCTTGGTGGTAGGCATCTGGCTGTCCTCTCCCGAGTAGACAGCTGTCTCTCAGTGAACCGATAGCACAATTCATACCCAGCACATTTTGAACTCACATTCAAGGATGTAATAATAATCAGCAATACCATCTAAACATGTGCTGATGGACGTTTTCCAGGATTGTTTCAAACCAGGATCTAAGGTGAAACAACACGTTAGACCAGCCCTGTACTAACAGGCTGCCTCCAGCCAGGACGCAGGGATTCTCCTTCCTGGAGACAGGCTATATTTTTACAACAGGCTTTTCTATTTTCCTTATAGATCTTTTCAACTGTAACAGCACAAATCAAACATCTGAAATAATGAGTCACCTACTGGCATGAATCCGGGACGCCGGGTCAAATGCAGTTGAAGCCACGTCAGTGTTTAACGGCAGCTCTAGCACAGTGAGTGGACAGATTTCTTCCCCCAGAAATGTACGTGCCCTTTCCATCACGGAGGATAGGGAAGCATTCCTGGCCACTCAGAACAGCATCAGGAGAATCTATGGCCTTCCTTCTCTCTTAAATTGCCCCTCTTTGGAGGGGATTCCTGACAAAGGAAAGCTAGAAAAAATGAACTTGAAGCATATTTTTTTTTTTTTTTTTTCATAAAGGGTAGCCTCATAGAAAGGGAGGTTTAAATTAATAACAACGGCATTAAGTAAAATCACTTTTATTTGTGGGTTTATTTTAGATTAGTTCTCGATTATATTAGATAATAAAGTTGAAACATTCTTTCATCAGCTAAAGAAAAAAAAAGCACTCTCAATTCTCCAGCTATACTGGACTGTAGAAACAGATCACAGGAGTTACATAAATTATAAACAACTTCATATGACATCCAAATTATACATTTCTTTTCTTTCTTCATATTAACATTAAAATGGCTATAATTAAAGCCAGGAAAAAAATATAATTTCAAATTGAACTAAAAGGATGCAGAACTACAAGATTACTTCTCAAGAAAAATGGAACAAGAAAGGTTTCTCGTTTCAAAAAAACTGGATTTGCAGGAAACACAGCCTGTTTTGGATATCCTGGCTAGGCATCGTCTCCCAGGAGATAAGAAGCCGGGCGCTTGGAGGAAGACTTCCCAGAGAGAGTTTAACTCTCTGTTGAATAAATTATTAAGGCATATAGACATGAATGAATGAATGAGTAAACACATCTGAATGAAGTAGCCCTGGGACTGCAAAGTTCCAGCAGTATTTTTCTCATAGTATTTCTCTTAATAGCTGACCCAATTTGTCTTACCTCTAAAATATACTGGAAATGTGATAAAGAGAAGCACAGTAAAAATTACCGATCTTCCTCAGGCGATCCTTGCGACCCTTATCTAATCACTCCAGACAGGCATCACCCACCTGTCTGAAATTGTCTGTTATAGTCATGTCCCAATTGTCCAAAAGTCAGCCCCTGCCCCCACCCAGTCAGAACTCAAGCTAGGAACCAGGAAGGAGAAAGGCTCTGAGTGGGAAAATGCTGTCCGAAGCCCAGCAAGCAAAGCTCTGATAATGGTGGGGTATAAGTTATAAACAGAACCCTAGAAAATACAAATTCCTCCTTTTATGATCATGTTGATAGTTTTTTCCACTTTCAAGTTTTTGCGTTCTCATTAAACAACAAAAATGAAGCAACTCCAAGTTGTTCAATTGGTAGTTACTGACTAAATAAATGGCAAAGTATTATTTAACACATCAAACATAACAAGCAAATCGTCAAATTGGTCTCAGCCCTTGTTTCATACCAGAATCATCTGCGGGACTTGGGAAACTCACAGATGATCCGGCACCACCCCTAGAGATTATGGCATGGAGTGCCTGGGGTGGAGTGGCCATTTCCATTCCTGGACAAGAAGCCCGGAGATAAGGGTTTTAGTTTCAGCTTCTGTCTTCACTTCCTGTGTAACCTCAGGTATGTCACGTTCCCTCCCTGAGTTTCCTCACTAAAATGAGAGCACTGTATTAAATAATATTCCAAGTCTCTTCTGGCCTAGTGTATGGTTTTTCTTCTGAGGAAAAAACAAAAAACCTGATGTCGTGAGTTGATTCTGACTCATGATACCCCATGTGTTACAGAGTAAAACCTCTCCACAGGGTTTTCTTGGCTGTAATTTTTTTTTTTAATCTTTATGGAGTGTCTGTTAGTTTGTCGTACTGTGGGGGCTTGTGTGATGCTGTGATGTTGGAAGCTATGCCACTAGTGTTCAAACACTAGCAGGTTTCAGCTGAGTTTCTAGACTAAGACTGGGAAGAAGGACCCAGCAGTCTACTTCTGAAAAGAATTAGCCAGTGAAAATCTCATGAATAGCAGTGGAACATTGTCTGATATAGTGCTGGCATTAGGTATTGACCATTTTGAATCAGACGATCATATGGTCTACTAAGGCAGGAATGACAGCCTGAAGAGGAATGGCATTGCATTCATCGTCAAAAACAACATTTCAAGATCTATCCTGAAGTACAACGCTGTCAGTTACAGGATAATTTCCATATGCCTACAAGGAAGACCAATTAATACAACCATTATTTAAATTTACACACCAACCACTAGGGCCAAAGATGAAGAAATTGAACATTTTTACCAAATTCTGCAGTCTGAAATTGATCGAACATGCAATCAGGATGCATTGATAATTACTGGTGATTGGAATGTGAAAGCTGGAAACAAAGAAGAAGGATTGGTAGTGGGAAAATATGGCCTTGGTGATAGATACGATGCTGGAGATAGCATGATAGAATTTTGCAAGACGAAATTGCTAAGACACTAGTAGCACCACAGAGAAAGTTTAGGAACTTCTAGGTCAAGACGATCTTACAATCAGATTCTTTTTATAGCACAACTTAACTCTCTTGATTGAAACAGATCTAACAGTGAATTCTGATAAAGCAGTCTAGAGAAGTTCCAGAATACTACTTTCCCAAAACCAAAACCAAACCCACTGCCATCAAGTCGATTCCAACTCATAGTGACCCTACAGGACAAAGCAGAACTGCCCCAAAGAGTTTCCAAGGAGCACCTGGAGGATTTGAACTGCCAACCTCTTGGTTAGCAGCCGTAGCACTTAACCACTACGCCATCAGGGTTTCCCTACTTTTCAAAGGATTCTTAGGTAAGAGTAAGGAATCATCATGAATGTCCACGAAGTGATCAGTCAGTAACTTCCTGAATTATTTTCTTCCATGCTATATTCTAAATAACGTTCCAAGGTAAAAAAAAATATATAGCTGTGTTATATTATCCTGTTTTCATGGTAAGCATTATTGCATCTGTGCAAAGCCTTGAAACATGAGAGCCTCATTTACTTCAGAAGTTTTGAATATAAGTAATTTCAATAACAGATCTGTTAGATAATCCAAGTCCAGTTATCACTAGTTTTTCAAGTGCCAAGTCAGGGGAAATGCTGAGTTCACTTTAACTGTTGGTACGCCTGACTGCCCAGCCAATCATACTGACTCACAGTCCTCTTTTGGCACAGCAGTGCTCTCTGCTTCATGTCACAGCATCATACCCGTCCTCCCACGTACTATGGATATAATTTTATTTCCTCAATTAATGTAAACTGGATATTGTTTGAGACTTTCACGATTCCTAGAGATAAAAACGTCCCAAGAGTGAAAAGCCAAGAGTAAACCCTACTTCCACCAGGTGGAACTTTGTTAATGAAAACACCATATTGTCTACACACAGGCCTTGCTTGCCAGTTCAACAGTTCAGCCAATAACAAACACAAAGGCTGTCGTTTTGTCTTGGGAGCTTGCCTAGCTGTGACTTGGCACAACTAACAGCATAATGGTGAGTACAATGAAAGACTTCCTTCTGCATGTATAACTGCTTCAGCCAGTCTGAAAATCTTGGATTTTTTTAATTGTCCCTAAAAAATCTGAAAAGACAATTTTTTTTTTTATGGTACTTTAGATGAAGGTTTACAGAGCAAACTAGTTTCTCACTAAATAATTAATACACATACTGTTTTGTGACATTGGTTGGCAATCCCAAAACATGTCAACAATCTTTCCTCCTTGACCTTGGGTTCCCCATTACCAGCTTTCCTGTCCCCTCCTGCCTTCTCATCCTTGCCCCTGGGCTGGTGTGTCCATTTAGTCTCCTTTTGTTTTATGGGACTGTCCAATCTCTGGCTGAAGGGTGATCCTCAGGAGCAATTTCATTACTGAGTTGTAACGGTGTCTGGGGGCCATACTCTCAGGGTTTCTCCAATCTCTGTCAGACCCGTAAGTCTGGTCATTTTTTTTTTTTTTTGTAAGTTAGAATTTTGTTCTACATTTATCTCCAGCTCTGTCTGGGTCCCTCTATTGTGACCCCTGTCAGAGCAGTCAGTGGTGGTAGCCAGGCACCATCTAGTTGTGTTGGCTTCAGTCTGGTGTAGGTTGTGGTACTTGTGACCCATTAGTCCTTTGGACTAGTATCTCCCTTGTGTCTTTGGTTTTCTTCATTCTCCCTTGCTCCAGACAGGGTGAGACCAGTGGAGTATCTCAGATGGCCATTCACAAGCTTTTACGATCCCAGACACTACTCACCAATGTAGAACGTGGAACATTTTCTTCATAAACTATGTTACACCAATGGAGCTAGATGTTCCCTGAGACCATGGTCTCAGCCCTCAGCCCAGTAATTTGGTCCCTCAGGGAGTTTGGATGTGTCTATGGAGCTTCCACAGCCTTGCCTTGAACAAGTTGTGCTGGCTTCCCCAGCATTGTGTACTGTGAAAAGACTGAATTTTTTAAGTGACTGCTCAGAGTCGAATCCCTGACTAAAAGAAAATTTTCAGTGACCAAGCAAATCTTAATTGTGGCTTTCTTAGCAATTAATCTGTCACTTAGATTAATAATGAGCAAACAACACACTTTTCACAAAGAGCTACCTTCTAGGAAATCAGAGGAGATAAAATAAAGGGAACATTCATGTGTGAAAATTATTTAACACCTACAAAATTCCTAAGCAGTTTTGAAAATTTCCAGGCGAGGTTTTTCATTTTAAGATGAGCCATTCAAGTCAAAAAACTACAGAGCTGTTCTTTTCAACGGATCAAACTAGTTACCAACTCTAACAAAAGTTACGTATTGTCTCCCAATATATGACCATACCAACATTTCAGAATAAAGGTTAATTAGTAAGCTCTTGAGTTTGGGGTTGGAGATAATGAAAGAGAAGAAGCTAACATTTTAACATGGGACAAAGAGAATTTTTCACTTCTGGAGTTTTAAAGATCAAATCATACCACTTTCAGAGAGAAAAATGACTAATGAATGCATACAAACAATATATTTGCCCCCCTCAGAGAGCTATCACTAACTAAATACTATGATGGGAGTTGGTAACTAAAGTGAAAAGCACATGTTCTGGCTGAGAAAATACTTTCCATAACAGACCATAAATAGAAGACCAGAACAACTCTTCATTTGGCTTATGTCTGGACTCAAATTGGCAGTAAAAAAAAAAAAAAAAAGTTAACTGAAACTCCCAAAACACTAGAAAGTAAAAGGGAATCACATTTAGATCTGCCCAGTTCTTGACCAGCATACCTGCCATTTGTCCCCTCCCCCACATCAGAGTGACCCTGCTGGTCTTCAGGGCACACAAGTCTGAAAGATCAAGTAACAACAGGCAGGGAAGCCTCAGAGGAAAAACTGTGAAAATACAACTGAGTAGAACAACTCCTACCATTTGGTCTGGTGATGAAAGGAGAAATGAGGTGTTACTGAGGATGATAAATATTTGGACCCTTGACTTCCTTTTCAGGGGAAGGTAACAGAACAAATGTCTTTTCTTGAAGGGGTGATTTGGTTTGCTTGGAGATTTATTAAGCTGAGATGATTCTATCATGTTCATAAAATTGCTATCGTGAATGCAGGTCCCAGGGCAGAAGGAACTAGGAATTTAGAGTCATGACTCATTCACTGATTTCCTTTGCCCAGAATAAGTCCACACTACCTGCAAATTCTTTTCTAGTCCTTGCTTAGTCCAAAGAAAGACAATGTAATGAATTCGACAGCATAGAAAGAAAAAAAAAAAGTCTTCTATCTCCTCACAAGCTTTCCTCAGGGCAAGGTCAGACACACGATGAAATCCCCTATGTTGCATTCTCATCAGACCACTTGTTAACCTGCCGGAGAAAGAAGCCAGAGCACTGTGGTGAGGCGGGAGGCAGGGGCCTTCCTCTGCAAACTTTCAGCCTCCTCAAGAGGAAGTCAGTTTCCCTAACAGCCTAAGTTTAATTCATCCAGTAATGGAAACACTATCGTAATCACCACATCCTTAGTCAGATGGCTGAGTAATCATAAAACTCGTGGTTGGACCTCAATATGAAGACGTCAATAGATAGGGGAAGTTTATCTCCTTAAAACCAAAAGAATTCAAAACTGTTATTAAAAAATGTATTAAGGTGGGAAAAAAATACATACATATGTGTGTATGTACATGTATGTGTGTGTCCTATGTTGTTGCTGTTGTTGTTAAGTGCTGTCCAGTCAGTTCAGACTCATAGCGACCCTATGTATAACAGAACAAAATGCTGCCCTGTCTTGCGCCATCCTCACAATTGTTGATATGTTTGAGACCATTGTTGCAGCCATTGTGTCAATCCATCTCATTGAGCGTCTTCCTTTTTTTCACAGACCCTCTACTTTACCAAGCATGATGTCGTTCTCCAGGGCCTGATAACATATCCAAAGTACTTGAGATGAAGTCTCATCATTCTCCCCTCTAAGGAACAGTCTAGTTGTATTTCTTACAAGACAGGTTTGTTCATTCCTTTGTTAGTGCATGGTATGTTCCATATTCTTCGCCAACACCATAATTCAAATGCATCAATTCTTCCTCAGTCTTCCGTATTCACTGTTCAGCTTTCATATTCAAACAAGGTAACTGAAAATACCATGGCTGAGGTCAGGCGCACCTTAGTCCTCAAAGTGACATCTTTGCTTTTTAATACTTTAATTAAGAGATCTTTTGCAACAGATTTGCCCAATGCAATATGTCCTTTGATTTCTTGACTGCTGCTTCCGTGAGCATTGATTGTGGATCCAACTAAAATGAAATCCTTCACGACTTCATTATTTTCTCCATTTATCATAATATTGCTTACTGGTCCAGTTGTGAGGAATTTTCTTTTCTTTATGTTGAGGTGTAATCCATACTGAAGGCTGTAGTCTTTGATCTTCATCAATAAGTGCTTCAGGTCCTCTTACTTTCAGCAAGCAAAGTTGCGTCATCTGCATCCAATCCTGATGCCATGTTCTTCTTCATATAGTCCAGCTTCTTGGATTATTTGCTCAGCACACAGATTGAATAAGTATGGTGAAAGGATACAACCCTGATGCACACCTTTCCTGATTTTCAATCATGCAGTATCCCCTTGTTCTGTTCGAATGGCTGCCTCTTGGTCTATGCACAGGTTCTGAATAGCACGATTAGGTGTTCTGGAATTCCCATTCTTTGCTATGTTATCCATTGTTAATGTCACGGGGAAGTAAAAGGTGCAACCCCTTCCTACAAAACTCAAATGAGTTCAAATTCTTTTCTACCAGCTTCTCTAAAGGCATTTTATTCAAGCTAAGGAAATGTAGGGTTGAAAGGAACATATACTTCTCAAGTTCTCCTTTTTTAACCAAACAAAAAGTTTGCTACATGGCCACGGTTGATATTCTCCTTAGATTTAATCCTTATTTGTTTGTCCTTAAAGAACAAACATCTCCCCGTGGGAGAGTCCCAGTCAGAGGGGCTCTTCACCATCAATATTAATTCACATACAAACCTGAGAATAACTCACATTATTAGTGGGAACTTACCCAGGCAGAGGAACCCTGACCTGAAATTCAATGAACACACCTGAGAGGACACCACGAACCTGAAGACTTTGGGGAGCAACTTGCTGATGCTGCATTACAACCAACTCAGGCTCTGCTGCCACAGGCTACCCAGGCAGAGCAAATCACAGCTCTCATTTATTGGCCACAGAATATAAGCCAGGCCCTCTGCTAATTCATCCTGTTATACTACATGATCTCGTTTAAACCTTGCAATCACCCACAATGAGGTAGGTCATGTTAAATGCATTTTACAAATATGGAAACTAAGGTTCGGAGAGGTTAAGTAACTGACTTTGGCCATCTAGCTAGTAAGTACTAGAGTCAGGATTGGAACCCATACCAAAGCCTGTGCTCTTAACCACTGCACTGAACTGTCTAATTTATTGATTAGCCCACAGTCAGCCAAGTCTCACAATAGATACCTGAAAACCATTGTTCTCTTACCAATGAAAAGGTTTTAAACCTCAGAAATAATTTCTTTTCCTTCTCATATCTCCCTAAAGGGTTCTTAAAACAAATGGGATGTACCAATATGGCACAAGAGCTACAAAAGAGTCCATACACTTTACCAGGCATTTCTCTTTGGAGAAATTTATCCCCAGGAAAGGACCATAGGAAAGAGAGGAAAGCAATCTGCTTAAAGATGTTTGTACCAGCATTATTTATGCCAGCCCCAAGCTGGGAAGAATTCAAATGCCCTGGTACAGGGCTAGTTAAGCACACTATGGCATGTTAAAATGAAGAAATACTAAATGGGCTATTCAAAATTAGTACAATGGGGTTAATGCAGATATACAGAATGTAAAATTATAATAATGCCAAATTTTTCAAATGCAAAAGTATGTACTCGTCACTTAAAACCATAAAAATCCTATAAGGATATAATTTCGGAACCACATTCAGAGAGATATAAAGAAGAGTTCAATCTGCTATAGTTTTGTTTTGCTGTAAAGCTGCTGAAAAGAAACACAAACTGTGTGAAAAGTCAAATCAGAGATGAATAAATTTATGGCTATGTGTTTAAAAAAAATCTGTATTCATGACAACATAAGATGCATACCCTGGCAACTTGAAATTAATTCCTTAATTTTTGCAATTAACATATCTTTCTGCTCTGGAGCTTCTTGAAGAGGAAGCTTTAAAATAAAGTCAACAGAACTCCTGGGGAGGGTCATGAGGTACAAGATTCTACATCAGCGCTGCTCAGGATACGTTCCTTTAATCCTTTTTGTTTATTCTATTCACTGCATGTATGAACTCTCTAAATCCCTTCTCCTTAACCATAGCACTAAACAAGTAGGATTAAAGACACGGTGAGTATTCTAACAGAATGTTCTTAGATTTAGGTCTGAGCAGTGTGTTTACCCAGTGTTGCACGTCAATAATTTGCTGAATGAATCCGTACAAAACAATTCCTCTGAAAGGTCATTTTTAAAGTTTGTTTTATCAGACAATGAGAGGGAGGTTTCCATTATGTTCCTTAAGAAAAGGTTGTCCAGCCCCACTCAAGACTCTGCATGTGTTACGAGGCTTCTGCCGCCCCACGTCTGCCAGGCTGTTGTACTGTGGAGGCTTGCGTGTTGCTGTAATGCTGGAAGCTATGCCACTGGTATTTCAAATACTAGCAGGGTTACCCATGATGGATAGGTTTCAGCAGAGCTTCCAGACTAGGAAGAAAGGCCTGGCAATCTACTTCCAAAAATTAGCCAATGAAAACCTTATGGATCACAACAAAATACTGTCTAATATAATGCTGGAAAACAAGTTCCCTAGGTTGGAAAGCACTACACGATAGCCACAAAAATGGACTCAGACAAACCAATGATCATGTAGATGGCACAGGACCAGGCAAGGTTTTGTTGTGTCATACGTAAGGTTGCCACAAGCCAAAGCTGGCTTGATGACAACTAACAGTTGGGCTTCTGAAGCTAATGACAGAAAACTGTGGCTTCGCTAGGGTTTAAATTATATTTTAAATATTATTAGGATGAAGGGCTTAATGGACACTGTTACAATGTGTTGTTCCGCTGTTTTTAAGTGGTGAAAATCAGACATTCTACAGGACATCAAGGCAACAATGCAACTTTAAAAGCTGGCAGGTTTAGGAGAAGACAAGTATTCGGTGCATTCTCGCAGGATGATGTCTGTCTCGATAATAGATGGCTCTGACAGAGGCATCAGCCATTTGGCCAATCTGTTTCATGGGCCCCTTCTCTATACCGTAAGCTGTCAATCATTTCTTCAGCCATCCTTCAAAGTAGTCATTAGGATTTCTAGGATCTTTTATGTCATCATTACCACCATCCCCATTATCACATTACCACTTCAACTGAGTGGAATTCAGAC
Organism: Elephas maximus indicus; assembly: GCF_024166365.1. Lineage (NCBI taxonomy): Eukaryota > Metazoa > Chordata > Mammalia > Proboscidea > Elephantidae > Elephas > Elephas maximus. Next base: position 83,503,443 of record NC_064820.1, read on the forward strand.
AGGCTACCTTACCACATTCCTAGCTTCCAAGATGGGCAAAATCAGAGAAAAGACACTGATGTATGGTTCTACTTTAAAGTATTAATTTTAATTAAATCATTCTTGCTGACTCACTTCTTACTTTGATCTGTCACAAAATTTAATTCAGGAATCAAGACATAACAACCTGTAGATTAATTATCTTTAGATTTATCATCTCTGCTTTTTAAAATTGCCCAGAAGTGAACAAAACCCAAAAATTAATAATCTCTGCATAACAGTGTCAGCAGACAATATCAATTACTTTACATTTACGATCTGGTTTCAGGTTCTTCCAAAACTTTCCCGTTTGTTATTTAACCCTCACAATCCTCATATAAAATGAAAACTCTCTAGTCAGCCACTTATAATAACACTTTTTACAAAATGAACATCACCAATATCAGCTCTGATGGAACAACACCAAAAGTAAGATGGTGTCACCAGCAAAAATTCTGTTCTAAAATGCATGTTGTTGTTGTTAGCTGCCACTAAGTCAACACTGACACATAGCAACCTTATACATAACCGAGCAAAACGTTGCCTGGTCTTGCACCATCCTCACTAAATGCACAGCTAAAATGCATAGCTCAGTTCACCTCAATGACTATCAAGTGTCCCCTATGCCCCAGGCAATGTTCTCTTAAGACAGGTTTCTTGAGGGGAACGATACCTGACAAAATTAAAAATTTAATTCTATGTCGGTCCCTAAACTTTTTTTAAATTGGTCCATGAAATCCAAGTCTGGGGCCACTCATCTGAGAGATGTTATTGCACCTTTATTCTCTCGATGCCTTAGCTGCCATCTGGTTTCAGACGGCCGTCTCTAGAAGGAGCATTAACTTTTTCATGCCACTAGGGACTAGGCGGTGAATTACTGCTCAGTGCCATTTAATGTACAAGACAGAAATTTATTAAATGGCAATGAAGTAGTAATTACTAAATGGTCCCCCAGTGGCTCAAAGAGTCAGTAATTAAATAACACTTACTGTGTGTTGTGCAGTAAGAGTGAGAGTTATTAAATAGCACTAAAGGAACAGTTCATTAAACGGTACCTTAGTGTCCTGAAAGAGTCATTTCTGTACAACTCAGCATGAGCATATTTAAGACACTGGGAGAATCCAGCTGTTTGTTAGAAAACAAAGTGAGCTGACAATAGCAGCCAACTCCAGCTAGTAGCCTGGCATCTGGCTAGATGGCTGTGCAAGCACCTTATTCAGTGTACCCCCTTGAATGTCCTTGGTATTGTGATTTGCCCTGTAGCCTGAGTAGTGGGTATGACAAGACAGTGAATCCATTACAATCCTATCTCTTTTATCAATCCACACCCAAAGTTGAGGTGTTTCTTCTCTCATGGGTCTGTATTTTGTCATTCTGACAAGAACATTAAGTTATCGAATTACAAATCCAATTTCCATGTTTACTCTTAGAACCTCCTCTAAAACGTCTTTCCTGTGTATCTTAGTTACTTCCACCCACTTAGTTCCCACCTTTCATTCTCACATTTTCTTCTCGACCAGCCTCTCCACCAGCTGCCCCTTCCCTCCTGTTAGTCACCCCAGCCTTTGAAATAAAAATTACACATGAAAAGCCCATCTCCTCTAGAAGGCATTACCTGATGAGGCAAGACATGGGAAAACCCTCCCAAACCAAAAAAAAATCGCTGCAAAATCCAAATAAATTTACAAAGAAAATTAAGCTTTGTTGTGTTTTTTTTTCCTTCTTAAACTAAAGGTATCTACATCTTCTTTTTGAATTTGTCTTAATAGGCAAAGTCTATCTTTGGTAGATATGTGTAATACCTAGACAAAAAAAGCACATAATGAACATTAAATATTAAATTGCTCCAGACACTAAAAGAACACACACTGAAAAAAGCTTTTTAAGAAGATACATGATACCCTTATCATTAGATGAACTCAAAAAAGTGTAAAAGAAAGATAAGCAATTCACCAATGAAGTGGTAAAAAGTTTCAAATGACACTAGGGGATGGACAAATGAGACCAAGAAGATAAAGTTCAAAGAGGTGGAATAACAGGTAATTAATCACAAGGATCTGGGAAAAGTCTCACAGGCTGAAGAAAATGGAGGAGACATTCTAGAAAAAACCAGAGATGTTCATGAAAGCAGTACTTCCTTAGTATAAAAACTAGAATACTTACCTGAGGATTATACTTTCAAATAAAAACTTAAGAGTTATTTTTAAATCCCTGTCAAACTACAGGATTTAAAAAATAATTCTTAGTTTCTTTGTTTTTTAATCCCTATCAAATTATCCACCACTCATCTCTCAGTTTGTCGTACTATGGTGGCTTGCATGTTACTGTGATGCTAGAAGCTATGCCAGTGGTCTTTCAAACACCAGCAGAATCAACCATGGTAGACAGGTTTCAGAAGAGCTTCCAGACTAAGACAGACTAGGAAGAAGGAACTGGTGAGCTAGTTCTAAAAAAAACTGGCCAATAAAAACTTTATGAATAGCAGTAGAACGCTGTCTGATATAGTGCCAGAAGATGAGCCCCTCAGATTGGAAGGCACTCAAAAGACAACTGGGGAAGAGCTGCCTCCTCAAAGTAGAGTCGACTCTAATGACATGGGTGGAGTAAAGCTTTCAGGATCTTCATTTACTGATGTAGTACAACTCAAAATGAGAAGAAACAGCCGCAAACATCCATTAATAATAGAAACGTAGAATGTACAGTGTGAATCTACAAAAATTGGAAGTCGTCAGAAATGAAATGGAATGCATAAAGATCGAAATCCTAGGCATTAATGAGCTGAAATGGGCTGGTGTTGGCCATTCTGAATCAGACAACCGTATGATCTGCTATGCCAGGAATGACTAATTGATGAAGAATGGCATCGCATTCATTGTTAAAAGGAGCATTCCAAGACCTGTCAGTGATACAATAATATCCATACGCCTACAAGAAAGACCAGTTAATACGACTATTATTCAAATTTATGCATCAACTACTAATGCCAAAGATGAAGAAATTGAAGATTTTTACCAACTTCAGCACTCTGAAATCGATCAAACATGCAATCAACATGCCCTGATAATTACTGGTGATTGGAATGAGAATGCTGGAAACAGAGAAGCAACATCAGTAGTTGGAAAATAAGGCCTTGGTGATGGAAACAATGCCAAAGATCACAAGATAGAATTCTGCAAGACCAGTGACTTATTCATTGGAAATACCTTTTTTTCAACAACATAAATGGTGACTAAACACAAGAACCTCAGTGGAAGGAATATACAGGAATCAAATCAACCACATCTGTGGAAAGAGACAATGGAGAAGCTGAATATCACCAGTCACAAGGCCACAGACCGACTGCAGAACAGACCAATAACTGCTCATATGCAAGTTCAAGTAGAAGCTGAAGAACACTAAAACAAGTACATAAGAGCCACAATACAACCTTGAGTATATCTCACCTGAATTTAGAAACCATCTCAAGAATAGATTTGACACACTGAACACTAAAGAACAAAGACCAGATGAGTTGTGGGATAATATCCAGGACATTATACATGAAGAAAGCAACCAAAAACCAAAACCAAACCCAGTGCCATCGAGCTGATTCCAACTCATAGCGACCCTATAGGACAGAGTAGAACTGCCCCATAGAGTTTCCAAGGAGCACCTGGAGGATTCGAACTGCCGACCCTTGGGTTGGCAGCCGTAGCACTTAACCACTACACCACCAAGGTTTCCGAAGAAAGCAAAAGGTCATTAAAAAGACAGGAGAGAAAGAAAAGACCAAAATGGATGTCAGAAGAGACTCTGAAATTTGCTCTTGAACATAGAGTAGTTAAAGCGAATGGAAGAAACGATAAAGTAAAAGAGTTGAACAGAAGATTTCAAAGGGCAGCTCAAGAAGACAAAGTATAATGAAGTGTGTAAAGACCTGTAGTTAGAAACTCAAAAGGGAAGAACACGCTCAACATTTCTCAAGCCGAAAGAACTAAAGAAAAAATTCAAGTCTCAAGTTGCAATACTGAAGGATTCTATGGGCAAAATATTGAACAATGCAGGAAGCATCAAAAGAAAATGGAAAGAATACACAGAGTCAGAATGTAGCATATGATCAAAATCCAATCGTACTGAAGGAAGAAGTCCAAGCTGTACTGAAGGCATTGGCAAAAAACAAGGCTCTAGGAATTGATGAAATATCAGTTGAGATATTTCAACAAACAGATGCAACGGTGAGCTGGAAGCACTCACTTTTCTACGCCAAAAAATTAGGAAGATAGCTACCTGGCCAACCGACTAGAAGAGATCCATGTCTGTGCCCATTACAAAGAAAGGTGATTCAACAGAATGCAGAAATTATCAAGCAATATCATTAACATCGCACTTAAGTAAAATTTTGCTGAAGATAATTCAAAAACAGCTGTAACAGTACAGTAACAGGGAACTGCCAGAAATTCAGGCTGGATACAGGAGAGGATGTGGAATGAGGAATATTACTGCTGGTATCAAATGGATCTTGGCTGGAAACAGAGATTACCAGGAAGATGTTTACCTGTGTTTTATTGACTATGCAAAAGCATTCGACTGTGTGGATGATAACAAATTATGTATAACACTGCAAAGAATGGGAATTCCAGAACATTTAATTGTGCTCATGCAGACCAAGAGGCAGCCATTCGAACAGAACAAGGGGGTACTGTATAGTTTAAATCAGGAAAGGTGTGTGTCAGGGTTGTATCCTTTCACCATACTTATTCCATCTGTATACTGAGAAAATAATCAGAAAAGCTGGACTATACAAGAAGAACATAGCATCAGGATTAGAGAAAGACTCATTAACAGTCTGTGATATGTAGGTGAGACAACCTTGCTTGCTAAAAGTGAAGAGGACTTGAAGCAGTTACTGATGAAGATCAAAGGCTACAGCCTTTGGTATAGATTACACCTCGACATAAAGAAAACAAAAATCCTCACAACTGGACCAATAAGCAATATCATGATAAACAGAGAAAATACTGAAGTTGTCAAAGATTTCATTTTACTTGGATCCACAATCAACAGTTATGGAAGCAGCAGTCAAGAAATGAAACGACGTATTACATTGGGCAAATATGCTATAAAAGACCTCTGAAAGTGTTAAAAAGCAAAAAAAAAACTTTGGGGACCTAAGGTGTGCCTGACCCAAGCCATAGTATTTTCAATCGCCTTATATGCATGCGAAAGCTGGACAATGAATAAGGAAGACTGAATAAAAATCAATGCCTTTGAATTAGGGTTTTGGCAAAGAACAGTGAATATACCATGGGCTGCCAGAAGAATGAACAAATCTGTCTTGGAAGAAGTACGGCCAGATGCTCCCTAGAAATGAGGATGGAGAGACTTCATCTCATGTACTTTGGACATTTTATCAGGAGGCACCAGTCTCTGGAGAAGGACATCATGCTTGGTAATGTAGAGGGCCAGCAAAAAGAGGAAGACCCTCAACAAGATGGACTGACCCAGTGGCTGCAACGATGGGCTCAAGCTTAGCAATGATTTTGACGATGGCGCAGGAGCGGGCACTGCTCGGTTCTATTGAACATAGGGTCACTATGAGTCAGCATCAACTCAAGGGCACTTAACAACGACATCAAATTACAAATTTTTTTTGTTTTGGTTTTTACTTTTAGTATCACAAAGCTCTTCTCAGCAAAGTTTTAGGAGTAATACGAAAATACAGAACAGATTGTCCAAAATACAGACGAATAAAGGCCATTATTTTCTTTACACAACCTCCATGTGATCATTATTTAAAACGAAAGAAAAAAAAAAGATGTAACTGCAGACTAGAAGAGGAAATACATACTAGATACATATTTTTTTGGTTTTTCACCACTAAAGCTCAAAATTATCATTAAATTTCCCCTTAATTTTTAATTAGTATCCAAGCACTATTTGCCAAAAAAAACTATTTGAAAATTTGAGAAATTTAATCCCTTAGACCTCATTAGAGAGTGACACTAAAAAAAGTCGGCATCATGCGGGAGTATAAAATGGTGTAAGTTTTCTGGAGGCAGTTTGTCAACATTCATGAAATCCAAAATGGTTATTCTCTGACTCAATAATTTTAACCTATTTATCCTGTAAGATAAGGAGCCTTGGTGGCACAGTGGTTAAGCACTTGGCTGGTAACTGAAAGGTCAGCGGTTTGAGCCCACCAGCCACTCCACAGGACAAAGATGTGACAGTCTGCTTCTGTAAAGATTTACAGTCTTGGAAACCCTATGGGGCAGTTCTACTCTGTCCTAGAGGGTCACTATGAGTCAGAATTAGCTCAACGGCAAGGGTTTAGCTTGTTTGTTTTATCCCATGAGATAATTAGACAAATGTAGCACAAGAATCTTTACTGGAGGATTGAATAATTAACTGGGAAAAATTCCATCTACAACAGATTGGTTAAAGAAATGATGACACTTCCATACAATGGAATAACCTTCAGATATTAAAATCAAGGTATCTCAAAATTTACTGGCCTGGAGGGAATGCAACAGTATATTAAGGAAAAAAAATTAAACAATGCTTTAAAATATGATCTCATTTATCTAAGATTGTGTGTGCGTATATGTGTGTGACAATCAAAATATGGGCAACAATTATCTCTAGAAGGTTAGGTACTTGGCATGGTTTGCATTTTACTTGCACTTTTATGTACTGCTTGAATTTTCTACAATATGCATTTTTTAAAAATTCGGAAAAGAAACCAGAAAATTAAGCTCCTTCCACTTGGGAGCAAGAGGAAAGTCATTGCTACATCTTTAAAAAATATTTTTATAGAGAGTAAGAGTCACCTTTATACAACGAGAATTCACAGCTGCACATCAAGAGCTCCTGAATGGAAGCAGCCCCAGTGCTCAGCCTGGTACTCCCTACCAGGCATGTTAAGTGCCTGGTTGGGGCAGCAGCTCCCAGCATAACTGGAGTCATCACCCCAGGCTGTTGTGAGACAGAGCTGGGCAGAACTACCTCCAGTCAGACCCCACCAGAACCACTGGACCACCAGCCTCCTGGTCCACGCATCCCCCAGTCTCCTGCCTCGCCACCACGAAGTGGCCGAATAGGCTCTGGGACCCTACAAGGGTCAGGGTAGGACAGCAGGGTCCTAGCTTAGGACACACTCCCTGGGCATTCTAAACAGAGGATGGCTGGTAACAAAACTCCACAGAAAGGGAGTGGGAGAATAGAGAAGATAGGACGCCTTGGGCCTGTTCCACTTTTCCAAAGATGCTGCCATGGGGCTACTGGGAAGGACTCAATCTATGAAGATCAGTAAGCATGCCCACGAAATACTGGTGAGATGTCACTCAAGGATCAAAAGGTCTAAACAACTACCAATGAACAGGTAGGTAGCAGAGGTCCATTGTGGACCCAGAACCGTGGTGCGCACTGGAGGAAGCTGAGGGAGGCAGGGGAGAAGGGAAGGCCACCTATCCCCTCTAACCAGTACCAGCTGCCCTCTGGCCAATTCTCACTCATGGAGACCCCATGTGTGTCAGAGTAGTAATGTGAGCCATACGTACAATGGCTGATTGTTCGGAAGTAGATCACCAGGCCTTTCTTCTGAGGTGCCTCTGAGTAGACTGGAACCTCAAATCTTTGGGTTAGCAGTCAAGCACTTTAACCATTTCTACCACCCTATGTACAACAGAACGAAACACTGACCGGTCCTGTGCCATCGTGCTGATCGTTGTTATGCTTGAGCCCACTGCTGCAGCCACTGTGTCAATCTATCACATTGGGGGTCTTCCTCTTTTTCACTGGCCCTCTACTTTGCCAAGCATGATGTCCTCCTCCAGGGGCTTGATCCCCTCCTAATATGCTTAATATCTTCCAAAAATCAAGAAAAATGCCCACCAGTCGTCCCTCTGGCATATAGTAGCTTCAAAGTCCAGTCTCTCTAACGACTAAAGCACTAGTCTCCCAAGGCACTAACATCTTTGAAACAAAACAAAACGTAACACCACCATTCATTAAGCAAGGGATAACAGTCCCTGCCATCAGAGCACTGACAGCCCATGGGGCCAAAAGCAGCATGAGTCAACACCCGGAACGTGGTCAGCTCTGAACAGAATGGTCTGGTGCAAGGACAGCACAGAACAGGGCAAGGTCAATGTGGGCAGAGTTTGCAGGAAAGACTCAATGTGGAACTCTGCCTGGGCCTTGAACTCTGACAGTTATCAGTCTGCACTCCAGCAGGGGTTAAGAATCAGCTGGCACTGGCCCATGAGGCTTCTAGGCTCCCTTCTCCATAACTGACATCCCAGAGCCTAAAGAGGTGATGCTGAACTTGAGCCCAAGGAAGCCACACCAGGGACGTAGGGCAAGGGCAGTCTAGGCAAACAATCACATGCAAAGGCCCTCCGGTGGGCAAAGCTGAGCGTGGGATCTGAGGACCAGAAAGGCCTAATGAATGGAGCACACTGAGCATGGGGGAGAGTTAGAGATGGGGCTGGCGAAGCAGGCAGGACTAGATCATGCTTGGCCTCATAAGTCTTGGCAAGGAATTTGGATTTAATCCTATGTGCAATAGGAGAACACTGGAAGATTTTCAGCAAGGGAGAGAATGTAGTCCAATTTGCAGTCTAATTTACATTGTTAACAATCCAAACAGCTGCTGTGTGCATAATGGATCGCGTGGGGGCTCAAACTGTAAGATTTACCGAAAACCTATGGTTAAATCTCAAAATGGAATAAGACTACAAAGGTGAGTCTTTTTCTAACTCCATTTTTCCCTATCTGTGGTAAAGAGAAGCTCCTAGAATGCACACACTCACAACCAGGTGTCTTTACTCTTAAAATACCCCTAGTACATTATAAGATGGTCCTTTCTAGAGAGTGTATTTCTCTCTGAAACAACAAAGCAACTATTTTTATTTATTTAGGTGTTTCTCTCCCAAAAGAGAAAACAGAGAAAGAACAGTAAGACAGAAAAAAAAAAAAAATTCTTTTATAATAAAGAATGCTTTCACTAGACATTTTGTTACAAATTAATGCAAAGTTAGCTGCTCATTGACAGCGGGGCATTTCCTACTTACTATCCACTACTTAGGATTCAAACTCTGGCACTCCAAAAACATATCTTAGATATTAAAAAGATTTCTTTTTAACTGGTTGAACAATTTTAGGGAAATACGAAAACATCAGCCCAGTCTTCTGCATAGATTTCTCTTTAGAAATTAAAAATAGGAAAATAGCCACTGAAGCAAACAGCTAGTAGCTGAGTGTGGTTTCCATCTTTCAGAAATGGAATGCCACAACTGTGAAAATATGACTACTATTTACCCAGAGCCCTCCTTTAAGCAGTTAAAATGCTTTACAAATATCATCCTCATAATAACCCCATAAAGAGTGAAGAGTTTGCTATAAAAGTTCATTGGGCGTGAAAACTTGGCTTGGTTATTCAGCAGCTCGATCCAAAAGCAATTATTAAAATTAATTTTTAACAGCAACAAAAATAATTTGGCTGAAAGAGTAAACTAATAAGCAGACAACTACCTACCCATGGCACATTTCCTCTACACAAAGGCTGCCTTTCCTTGCCCCAGTACACAGAATTACTTCCACAAGGCTGACTCCTGTAGATAGTGATGGCCCAGACGTCTGGTGCCAGGGGCTGTCTCGAAAGCACAGTGGGCTGCTCCATTTTGTAGCTGCACTTGGTCCCACATTTAAAGTGACCTTAAGGCTGGCACCAAATGAGCTGGGGAGACCATGATTTCCTAATGAACTAAGTTTGAGCAAAAGACCATCCTTCATAATGCATTTTGGATGGTCTCCACTAATAGCTGGAGAATAGACAGACTCACACTGGCGTGTCCTCCCCATTAGCTCCACGATATGCAAATCTGGCAATCCTGAGGTCCTCTCGAAAGGCAAAGTACCAAAGGATGGGGTGCCTCTCTGGGGCAGGTAGTTGTGCACAGAAGCTGATGCATTTGCAAGTGCGAAACATGCCAATTCCCATAGCTCTTGTCCAGGTTTCCCCTGAAGAGCAGAGGCCATAGGAAAGAGGCTGAGTCCAAAGAAAACATTATTTCATTCTATAAGACCATGAGATACTTGGAACGTGTACCCAGCTTTCCTGTTCCATAAACAAAGGATTACCCCCACGTGCCCTAGAAGCTACTGGAAGTACCTGGGCAACGAATCTCTCTACAGCCTTTTCACAGTATGGCCTGGTGACAGGGAAGGTAGTGAGAATAAGATTCACATCCCTGCTTTGCCACCTACTAGCTGTGTCATTTCCACAAGTTACTTACACTCACTGAGTCTCTACTGTCTCATCTGCAAAATGGGTCTAATACTCACCTAATAGGGTGGTTATGAAAATTAAACATGCTAATGAATGTACAGTGCCTAGCACAAGACAGATGCTCAATATTTTCTCCCTTTTGTTTCCATGACGTCAACCTCCTCCTGTATCAGTGACTTTTGCTCTTCTGGGCTTGCTGGTTCCTCTCAGTTTCAATTTTAAAACCCATTCAAAAGGGACTATCCATGTCTATTTCATACTAATAGGATGTCCAGGGCAGTGATTCAAAATAGGCTTTGGAGTCAGGCAGTGCTGTGTTCCAAAACCAAGTTCTGCCACTTATTGGCTGAATGGTCTTGGGCAAGCTGTCTAACATTTTATTCCATTTCATCAGGTATGAAATAGGGGTGATATTAATGTCTCCATTAAAGGATTATGGGGAGGATTACTGGAAGGAGTTCACAACTGTCTTCGCAAGAGAACCCTGGTCTTTCCTTGTACTTTGAGCACTTGAGTCTCTGAGTAAAATCTACTCATTTTAAGGGAAAATAATTTACTTCTAGCTCTACCTTTGAAATTAGAAAAGCAGTCCTAAAATAGACATATTTAATATGAGTGCTTCTTATCTGGCATGTAGACCTATTATTTCTGTTATCATACTCCAGACTCTGCTATATCATTATTAACTGTTTAAGAAATATTGTAAAATTATTTTCTTATATTTGAATTTAAAATCATGGTTAATACTAAATTGGCTACATAAGTACAAAAATAGGAGCATCAATATAGCTCACATATACAAAAAGAAGGATGTAGGAATAGGGAAAAGGCCTTGGGGGCTCCTTAGAATGGTACAACGAAACCTGTGGGAGCCAGAGCTCGATGGATTGCACTGTTTTTTCAGGTCTCACAAGTTCTCTGCCTTTGACAGGATGCAGTCGTACCACTTTTCTATCGCTCGTCTTAGTAGAAAATATTTTGAATTGTCCTTCTCTGACAGGTTTCTGCCATATACAGGCTCTGGCTATTACAGGTTTCACTGTATTTTATTAAAAACAAGTAACTAGTGAATACTTAAAATATGTAGGTACTGTTCTAATCAATATATCTTCATAAGACCCTATAAGGTATTATTAGCCTAATTCACAGAGGAGGGGGCTGAACAAAGGGACTTAAAGTAACTGCCCAAAGATCACCCATCTAGTTTCAAACCCAAGCAGTCTAACTCCAGAGCCTGGGAATGAAGAAGGAGGGCAAGAAGGAAAAACCACATAAGTCTACTAGTTTATTTTATCTTAGCTAGTGGCGTAGTGGTTAAGAGCTACGGTGTGCTACAGCTGCTAACCAAAAGGTCAGCAGTTCGAATCCACCAGGCACTCCTTGGAAAACCTGTGGGGCTCTGTCCTATAGGGTCGATATGAGTCAGAATAGACTAGACGGCAAGGGGTTTGGTTTTTGTTTTTTTATTCACAGCGTATAAATCAAAATTCAAGACTTCCCCCACCGTAACTGCAGAAGAGCCTTTGACCTGCACCTGCAATGAGAGCACTATTGATATACTAGGAGGGATGTGTGCGCAAGCATTAAGGATCGCTGGTCCTTGTTCCCAGAGAGCTTATGCGCCAAGCAGCCCCCTCCCATATCCAAATGCCCTGGCAGAAGAGAGTCAGTCCTGTCCCAGTTGAGAACCACTATAGTAAACAGAAAAGACAATGAAAAGGACATCAAAAAATTTAAACAAGAAATACCTGTTAGAAAACAAGGGAAGATGAAGAAAGGAGAGACAAAGGGAAGATGGCATAACAGATTTCTCCCTTTTTCTTGCACCAAACTCTGCATTATTAAACTGGTAATTAGACTTCAAAACAAATGAAATTTTTGAGAAGTCATCAGGGCTCAGCAGCTAAAAGAAAAGTGTTTTCTAAAAACAAGCCCATATATGGTAGACGTTCTTCATCTGTTCTTTCACAAACTTTAAGCTCATGATTTCAAACTGACTTATGACCTGTCAGGCAATCTTACTGGGAGCATGGTGAGTAGGCCTTTCTCTTGTTCAGCCTAATCCAAAAGGCCTCAGATTGTCACAAAGTAAAAAAATCAAACTTGAAACAAAACCTGGTTCTACAGAGACCTACATCACCCTGAGACCAGAAGAACTAGTTGGTGCCCGGCCACAATCGATGACTGCCCTGACAGGGAGCACAACAGAGAATTCCTGAGGGAACAGGAGATCAGTGGGATGCAGACCCCAAATTCTCATAAAAAGACCATACTTAATGGTCTGACTGAGACTAGAGGAATCCCGGCGGCCATGCTCCCCAGACCTTCTGTCGGCACAGGACAGGAACCATCCCCGAAGACAACTCATCAGACATGAAAGGGACTGGTCAGCGGGGGGGGGGGGGGGGGGGGAGATGCTGATGAAGAGTGAGCTAATTATATCAGGTGGTCACTTGAGAGTATGTTGACAACTCTTGTCTGGAGGGGGGATGGGAGGATAGAGAGAGAGGGAAGCTGGCAAAATTGTCACGAAAGGAGAGACTGAAAGGGCTGACTCAATAGGGGGAGAGCAAGTGGGAGTACGGAGTAAGGGAGTAAGATGTATGTAAACTTACATGTGACAGACTGGATTTGTAAACGTTCACTTGAAGCTTAATAAAAGTTAATAAAAAAAAAAAAAAACCTGGTTCTAGCACTTATTAATAAGAACGCATATTCTGGTACAAGAGAACTGATCATTTGGCTCCAAAAATATAAATAACCAAGAAGCCAGGTCAAGCTGATATTGATACAAGAAATACAACACCCACAACCCCTTCCTCAACCAGCCCCCTCTTCTTAACCACCTGAATGGACACTGTTCTGGAAAGACCATCAGAAGTAACTCATTCTTTAGGTGACTACAAAGTGAACAGGTTTTCTTAAAAGTGCTGGTAAATTCACATTTACGTGAAATCTTCACAAAGCTGGTGCTAGGATGTAGGATTTGATGTGCCCAATGGTACTCCTGTTCTTAAGAACAGGAATGCTTATAAAATAGTTACACTGTCTCCTCTACCACCCACCCGTTGTTACCTGCCCTGGACTCAATTCTGACTCACAGTGACCCTACAGGACAGAATAGAACTGCCCCATAGGGTTTCTTAGGCTGTAATCTTTACGGGAGCAGATTGCCCGACTTTCCTCCCACTGAGTGGCTGGTGGGTTCGAACTGCCAACCTTTCGGTTAGCAGCCAAGCACTTAACCATCATGCCACCAGGGCTCTTACCAGCCACCTACCTACTTCTTTTCCCTCCTGTCCTCCTTCTTCTTTCGCCCTCTATCCTTCTCTTTTTCTCTTCCCCATTCTTCCAGTCCCTCACCAAGTCCAAACCTCTTTCTCCAGTTTTCCATTGTAATTCCCCTGACTATGGATTACTTCTGAGAACATTTTACTTAAAACTAGAAAGGCCAGGAGAATAAGAATTCCAAGGCAGTCACATCCAGGTTTCAGAAGGCCATGCCAATAGGTCTGTTCTTCTCTAATCCCTGGCCTGTGTACTGGCGTATCCCAGGGAGAAACAGGAAGGATGCTAAAAGGCATTCCGGATGTGAATGACCCTCAAGGTTCACCCTAAAGGAAGTCTGATTTTCACTGGCAGTCCCTCACGGCCTTTGCTGGAAGATAACCATTGCTCCCTTTGCAACACTACAGCCATGGTTCTTGATATTAGTCTGACTCTTCTCACTGCTGTTGGCTTTAAAGTGGCACGTCTGGATGTCTATACCCCTAATGACTGAATTTGTTTGCATTCTGGCATCAATCTGCCCTAATGAAGGAGAAACGATACTGATATCTGTGTGGCGGTTGTTAATTATGAATTTCTGAAGCAAATCCTGGTTTCTGGAAGAACTGACCACTTAGGTCTCAACACCTGAAGTCTCACCAAACCAAACCCACTACCATTGAGTTGATTCCGACTCATAGCGACCCTATAGGACTGAGTAGAACTGCCCCATAGAGTTTCCAAGGAGCACCTGGCAGATTCAAACTGCTGACCTCTTGGTTAGCAGCCGTAGTACTTAACCACTACCCCACCAGGGTTTCCTGAAGTCTCACAAGTGCCTCTAATGATGGTCATTATTTTATTTCTAGGGTTTCTTAAAAGTGCCAGTAACTTCACATTTACCTGAAAGCTATTAATTCTCTCATAAGAAAGAGAGAAGTTTGAATAACTGTATATTTTTCCTCCCAGCTCAGCCTACAGGACAGCTATTCTATATGCTGACAGACAGGTGGACAACATCTATCCACCCCCAGGTGCAATTTGTACAAAATATATTTTAATGCTATTCACCTCTAGAAGGCATACTTTTTACAGTGCTTACAACCACTCTAAGTTTAGGACAAACTGCTATAATCTTGTAAGAATCACTGACATACTCTTTCAATCTTCAGGGAAGATCCAAAGGGTTGCCTTGGGACATGAGAGCAATACTTTGGGATAAGGGACTAGATGAAGCCTGGGCTCTGATCCTAATCTCCAGATTAAACCAGAGCACACTCACTTGTATCTGTTTAAGTTATTATTAAATGACATTAAAATTAAAATATTTGTTAATACTTTCATAGAACATGCCAGAAAGACATTAAAGTCAGCAGAATAGAACAAAAAAATGCATATGATCATGATTACCCTTAAAAAAGTCCTTAGGAAGACAGAGCCATGTTGGAAACCAACAAACCATCTCTCAGGAAGCTTCTATAAGAAGTCTTTCAGTAGAGTACCAGATGAAATAGCCAGTTTATTTTTTAGGAGTCATTTCAAACAACAACCTTTTTGTAGTGTCTCACATTTTGAGGGTAAGGAATTTGGGCAACTTGTGATGCTTCTCTTCTATGTGGCAAAGGTGAAGGTCATTAGGGGGCATTCAACTGGTGTATGGGCTATTCTGGAGGATCCAAGATGGCTAAATTCACATGTCAGTGGGGATGGCTAAAAAGTTGGGATCAGCTGAGGCTGTTCACTGCAGTGCCTACATATGGCCTTTCCTGCCACGATGGCCTCAGTTTAGTCAGATTTCTTAAATGGAAGCCCAAGTTTAGACAACAAGGGAGAGGCTCCATGGCCTTTTAACCACCTAGCCACAGAAGCCACATGGTGACACTCCCACCACACTCTATTGGTCAGATGGCTACAAGCCCACCCAGATTCAAGGAGAAGGGTCCTGTTTTAAAACCAGTTACTTCCCCAGCCATATTGTCTAAAAAACAATCCAAACACTTTGATAAAGGTTATTTTCACTGAGCCTCCAGCATATACGTTCAGAATTGCCTGTTTCAAGTCTCTGAGCCTAGAGGCTACAAGCATTCAGAGTCCAAGAAGGAACCAGTATGACTGCTTTTTAGAAAACTGGTCAAAAGCGCAGGAAATGGCCCAATCGATGATATTATCCAGACTCAATAAACAGACTTGAGGCTCAAAAATTGGCCACGAACCCCACTATTACCAAGAAATTCTGAACTGACAAGCCAGAGATTTGTTTAGGTGAATTAATCACTTTTTCTTGGCCTTCAGAAATTTCTAAGAGACAGACTGAGGCTGCTCTCCCTTGAGGAGTAAATCCCTAATGCTGTAAATCAATTGTCTCTGAGCTATTCTTTGCAGCTTACACTCACTACGTCTCAGACTCTTTATTTTCTTTTATTCACTCACTCATACTCAGTAATGCAAGATGATCTGAGAGAGCACCTCAAACTGTGAGGTTGAAAAGCATCACCCTCACTCTAAGGCAGTGGCTCTCAACCACTGCTCACCCACAGAGGACATCTGTCACTGTTTGGGGACATTCTCACAACTTGGAGTGTGCTACTGGCATCTAGTGGGTAGAGGCTAGGGATGTTGCTAAACCCAGGCAACACGCACAGGGCAGCCTCCTCAACAAAGAATTATCCAGCCCAAAATGTCAACAATACCAAGGTTCAAAAAGAATTGCCCTGGGGCATATACTCTAAACTGAGAGGACTATTAAGCATCTCCCCATTATTTTCATCATGATTTCTCTCTCCCTAATTTTGATATGAAGCCCTGGTGACACAGTGGTACAGATGACCCAACCTTGCTTGCTGAAAGCAAAGAGGACTTAAAGCACTTACTGATGAAGATCAAACACTACAGCCTTCAGTATGGATTACACGTCAACATAAAGAAAACAAAAATCCTCGCACCTGGGCCCATAAGCAACATCAAGATGAAATCAAACAATGTACTGCACTGGGAAAATCTGCTGCAAAAGACCTCTTTAAAGTATTAAAAAAACAAAGATATTGCTTTGAGGACTAAGATGTACCTGACACAAGCCATGATATTTTCAATTGCCTCATACGCATGCCAAAGCTGGATAATGAATAAGGAAGACCAACGAAGAATTGATGCCTTTGAATTATGGTATTGGCAAAGAACACTGAATAGACCATGTTGTTGCTGTTGTTGTTAGGTGCCGTCGAGTCGGTTCTGACTCATATCAACCCTATGCACAACAGAGCGAGAAAAACTGCCAGGTCCTGAGCCATCCTTACAATCGTTGTTATGTTTGAGCCCATTGTTGCAGCCACTACGTCAATCCACCTCTTTGAGGGTCTTCCTCTTTTCCGCTGACCCTGTACTTTGCCAAGCATGATGTCCTTCTCCAGAGACTGATCCCTCCTGATAACATGTCCAAAGTAGGTAAGACACAGTCTCGCCATCCTTGCTTCTAAGGAGCATTCTGGTCATACTTCTTCCAAGACACATTTGTTCGTTCTTTTGGCAGTCCATGGTATATTCGATATTCTTTGCCAACACCACAATTCAAAGGCATCAATTCTTCTTCTGTCCTCCTTATGCACTGTCCAGGTTTCACATGCATATGATGTGATTGAAAATACCATGGCTTGGGTCAGGCGCACCTTAGTCTTCAAGGTGATATCTTTGCTCTTCAACACTTTAAAGAGGTCCTTTGCAGCAAATTTACTCAACGCGCTGCATCTTTTCATTTCTTGACTGCTGCTTCCATGGCTGTTGATTGTGGATCCAAGTAAAATGAAATCCTTGACAACTTCAATCTTTTCTCCGTTTATCATGATGTTGCTCATTGGTCCAGTTGTGAGGATTTTTGTTTTCTTTATGTTGAGGTGCAATCCATACTGAAGGCTGTGGTCTTTGATCTTCATTAGTAAGTGCTTCAAGTCGTCTTCACTTTCAGCAAGCAAGGTTGTGTCATCTGCATAACAAAGGTTGTTAATGAGTCTTCCTCCAAGCCTCATGCCCCATTCTTCTTCATATAGTCCAGCTTCTCGGATTATTTTCTCAGCACACAGATTGAATAGGTATGGTGAAAGAATACAACCCTGACACACACCTTTCCTGACTTTAAACCAATCAGTATCCCCTTACTGTCCGAACAACTGCCTCTTGATCTATGTAAAGGTTCCTCATGAGCACAACTAAGTGTTCTGGAATTCCCATTCTTTGCAGTGTTATCCATAATTTGTTATGATCTACACAGTTGAATGCCTTTGCATAGTCAATAAAACATCCTTCTGGTATTCTCTGCTTTCTGCCAGGATCCATCTGACATCAGCAATGATATCCCTGGTTCCACATCCTCTTCTGAAACGGCCCTGAATTTCTGGCAGTTCCCTGTCAATATACTGCTGCAGCCATTTTTGAATGATCTTCAGCAAAATTTTGCTTGCGTGTGATATTAATGATAAAAAAAAAAACTAGTGCCATCGAGTTCCCTGTCAATATACTGCTGCAGCCATTTTTGAATGATCTTCAGCAAAATTTTGCTTGCACGTGATATTAATGATATTGTTCTATAATTTCCACATTCGGTTTGATCACCTTTGGAATAGGCACAAATATGGATCTCTTCCAGTCAGTTGGCCAGGAAGCTGTCTTCCGTATTTCTTGGCATAGATGAGTGACCACCTCCAGGGCTGCATCCATTTGTTGAAACATCTCAACTGATATTCCATCAATTCCTGGAGCCTTGTTTTTCACCGATGCCTTCAGAGCAGCTTGCACTTCTTCCTTCAGTACCATCGGTTCCTGATCATATGCTACCTCTTGAAATGGTTGAACATCAACTAATTCTTTTTGGTATAATGACTCTGTGTATTCCTTCCATTTCCTTTTGATGCTTCCTGCATCATTTCATATTTTCCCCGTAGAATCTTTCACTATTGCAACTCGAGGCTTGAATTTTTTCTTCAGTTCTTTCAGCTTGAGAAACACCGAGCATGTTCTTCCCTTTTGGTTTTCCATCTGCAGCTCTTTGCACATGTCATTATAATACTTTGTCTTCTAGAGAGGCCCTTTGAAAACTTCTGTTCAGTTCTTCTACTTCATCAATTCTTCCTTTTGCTTTAGCTGCTCGACATTCGAGAGCAAGTTTCAGAGTCTCCTCCGACATCCATCTTGGTCTTTTCTTTCTTTCCTGTCTTTTCAACGACCTCTTGCTTTCTTCAGGTATGATGTCCTTGATGTCATTCCACAGCTCATCTAGTCTTCAGTCACCAGTGTTCAATGCATCAAATCTATTCTTCAGATGGTCTCTAAATTCAGGTGGAATATACTTAAGGTCATATTTTGGCTCTCACGGACTTGCTCTGATTTTCTTCACTTTCAGCTTGAACTTGCATATAAGCAATTGATGATCTGTTCCACAGTCAGCCCCTGGCCTTGTTCTGACTGATGATATTGAGCTTTTCCATCGTCTCTTTCCACAGATGTAGTCAATTTAATTTCTGTGTGTTCCATCTGGCGAGATCCATGTGTACAGTCGCCGTTTATGTTGGTGAAAGAAGGTATTTGCAATGAAGAAGTCGTTGGTCTTGCAAAATTCTATCATTTGATCTCCAGCATTGTTTCTATCACCAAGGCCATATTTTCCAACTACTGATCCTTCTTCGTTTCCAACTTTTGCGTTAAAATCACCAGTAATTATCAATGCATCTTGATTGCATGTTCCATCAATTTCAGACTGCAGCAGCTGATAAAAATCTTCTATTTCTTCATCTTTGGCCTTAGTGGTTGGTGCATGAATTTGAATAATAGTCGTATTAACTGGTCTTCCTTGTAGGCATATGGATATTATCCTATCACTGACAGCACTGTACTTCAGGATAGATCTTGAAATGTTCTTTTTGACAATGAATGAAACACCATTCCTCTTCGAGTTATCATTCCCAGCATAGTAGACTATATGATTGTCCAATTCAAAATGGCCAATACCAGCCCATTTCAGTTCACTAATGCCTAGGATATCGATATTTATGCGTTCCATTTCATTTTTGATGATTTCTAATTTTCCCAGATTCATACTTCGTACATTCCAGGTTCCGATCATTAATAGATATTTGCAGCTGTTTCTTCTCATTTTGAGTCGTGCCACGTCAGCAAATGAAGGTCCCAAAAGCTTTACTCCATCCACATGATTAAGGCTGACTCTACTTTGAGGAGGCAGCTCTTCCCCAGTCATCTTTTGAGTGCCTTCCAACCTGGGGGGCTTATCTTCCAGCACTATATCAGACAATGTTCCGCTGCTATTCATAAGATTTTCACTGGCTAATACTTTTCAGAATTAGACTGCTGGGTCCTTCTTCCTAGTGTGTCTTAGTCCAGAAGCTCAGCTGAATCCTGTCCTCCATGGGTGACCCTGCTGGTATCTGAATACCGGTGGCATAGCTTCCAGCATCACAGCAACCTGCAAGCCCCCACATTATGACAAACTGACAGGCACGTGAATAGACCACGGAACGCCAGAAAAACGAAGAAGTCCATCTTGGAAGAAATACAGTCAGAGTGCTCCTTCGAAGTGAGGATGGAGCGACTTCATCTCATGTACTTTGGACATGTTATCAGGAGGGACTAGTCCCTGGAGAAGGACATCATGCTTGGCAAAGGAGAGAGCCAGCAAAAAAGAGGAAGACCCTCGATGAAATGAACTAACACAGTGGCTGCAACATGGGTTTATGCAAAACAACATTTGTGAGG
The DNA here is from genome assembly GCF_024166365.1 of Elephas maximus indicus. Classification (NCBI taxonomy): domain Eukaryota; kingdom Metazoa; phylum Chordata; class Mammalia; order Proboscidea; family Elephantidae; genus Elephas; species Elephas maximus. The sequence goes on from NC_064820.1 coordinate 83,523,754, forward strand.
ATGGCACAGGTCTGGGCAGTGTATCATTCTATTGTATGGGGTCACTACGAGTCAGAACCAACTGGACAGCATCTAACAACAGTTTTGAATCATGCATGTATAGCTGAATTTCTATGTGTTAAATGCACACATACGGTGTAGCTCCACTGAAATAATCTCATTTAAAAAGAGTTCTACGAAAAGTTTGAAAAGCATGATTCTCATCATAAAAATCCTTCTTTAATCTTTGTCACTTTAATTTATATGATCTAATCACATCAGTAATACAAAAAACAAACAAGCAAAAAAACACTTTAAAGGATTCAGTGCTCAGCGGTTTCCATACGCTCCGGTCTTATGTTTCTTTAAAATAATGAGCCAACATGTTTATGCATGAGTGCAAGCCAACCATGAGGTACAGATTAACAGCCACGCTTTCATTACAGCCTCTTCCATCTGTCACTTCCCAGCAGGAGAACAATAACAGCAATGACACAGACATGGCCCTAATATGGCCAAACACACCCTTGTGCTCTGCCACCTGTCCCTAAGACAACACAGATGCCTGCCTGCACATCTCCATGGAGTGACTTTCTTCTTTGCAGGCATACCCTGTCACACACTCTGCTCTGTTAGTGGTGGTCATACCTTAGTTTATCCTTATAAATCAAAGGCTGGCAAATTATAAGACAGTAAACACCATTTATAAACTCTCACATTCACCTTCAGGGATCTCCTGAAAATCATTTTTATTGGGTCTCTTCCACCACAAATTTGTAAAACTATTTCCTATTTCTAAACATTAATTGCTATTTTCCTCTTAAAGCAAGGTTTCAATGCCACCAATACACGGTACATAAAACCACAATTCCCTCAGTGAAATAAATTACCTTGCTGGGTTGGTGCAAGCTGCAGTGCAGGACTGTTAGCAGGCCAGCCTGTTAATGTGTGTGATAGGTTGCCATGCTCCCAGGACAAACATAAACACTTTTTATACAATTTTTGGCTTTGCATCCCCCTTTCCAACTTTTTTGTTTTTTGTTTTTTTTCCAACTAAGATTTTACTTCAGGAGGTAGATTCTTAACTGTCCCACAAAGCAGAATGCCACAGAGAATGTTCCTCACCTCTCGTGGAATACATATTCTTAACAAATCTGACCACAGGCTAATTTTTTAAGTATCTATTAATTCTAACTCATGTCAAAATACACTTGAGAACTCCTCTGATCCTAAAGTCAAAGGCAGGCTTGGGAAATACCAGTTTACAGAACCTGTGTGTTACAGAGAGAGAAGAGTAAACATGAGACACACCCCACCAGCTCCAGGAAACTCAGTCAGTTGTTTTGACGGACAGAGTGGCTCCAGCATTTAAACAGGCTACAGCCCAATGGTTAAGCACTCAGCTGCTAACCAAAAGGACGGCAATTTGAACCCACCCAGTCGTTCCTCGGGAGAAAGATCTGGTGACCTGCTTCCATAAACATTACACCCTAGGAATCCCCAGGGGGCAGTTCTACTCTGTCACATGGGGTCGCTCAGTTGAAATCGACTTGATGGCACCTAACAACAACTTGCCTAAAAGGAGTCCCTGGGTGGTGCGAACAGTTAACGTGTTTGGCTACTAACCAAAAGGTTGGAGGTTCAAGTCCACCCAGGCACACAACCCTACAGAGCACAGGTCTACTCTGCTACACAGGTGGTCAACATAAGTCAGAATCAACTTGATGGCAACTGGTTTAGTTTTACATGCTTAAAAACAACAGCAGCTACAAAAAGGCTTTGAGCACCTCGGCTGAGGGGGAAACAAACAGGCAACTTTCAGTTGTTACTGGATTACTCAAAGTAAGCTTGCTCCTGTTGAAAAGTACTGATAATTACCACATACTGCATTCCAGCAATGCTTTAAGGTTGTCTAATTTAATTCTCATAACTATTCTATGAAGTAGGTATGAATACCCCCATTTTATAGCTAAGTCCTGGAATTGTTGTTTTGTGCTGCTGAGTCAATTCCAACTCATAGCAACCCAACAGGACTGGGTAGATTTGTCCCATAGAGTTTCCTCGGATGTAATCTTTATGGAAGCAGATCACCCGGTCTTTTCTTCCCAGAGTTGCTGGTAGGTTCAAACCATCAACCTTTGGGTGAGTAGACGAGCACTTAACCATTGTGCCACTAAGGTAACCATAGAGTCAGGGAGTGGTGAGCAAGGACTGGAAGGCTGGGTCTTCCCCATCACAGATCCTGCCCAAACACAAAGAGATCAGTCCATCCACAAGGGCAAAATGGGGCTCAGTAGGCCTGTCTCCAAGCATTCTCTTCCTCCAAAGAGTCTGCAACAAAACTTTCTAACATTTCTTAATTGGTAAAACATTCAAACAGGCTGTGGAGTCACCAAACAAAACCCAGCCCTATGTATTCAATCATTAACATTTTTAAGCTACAGAAAATGCATGTTCTTTAGATTCAGGGTGAGCTGGGGCTGCTTGTTAGGAGAAGCTGGGCTCCAGAAAGAACTAGGTGACAACCAAGACAACCTTGGGGTCTGGCTGAAAGGAGAAGCGAACCGGATCCTGTCACGAAGACCCAACAGTTCAGGCCTTACAAACAAGTGGTGATTAAATCAAGGTGACACTCAGGGATTTTATCCTGGTCTGGGGAAAGCACACAGAGGAGAGAACATCAAGAGAAAATGCAGAAGGTCTGATCAATGGAAAAAAGACAGGACACACTGAGGACTTCCTTGATTTGTGTTATAAAAAATGGGAGAAAGATGCTTGTAAAATAACCATGAATGTAGATTTTTACACTCCTACTCCCTATAAAATTGTACTTCAGTGATTTATACCTGATTTGGAGAGTAATTAATGAATTTACATATGCTTTCACTTTATAAGAAAATCATGACTAAAAACCAATATTCTACATTAACATTAATTTTTATAGCAAGTTGGAATCCAACAAACACAGAATTCCATCACATTTTGACATTTAATTTTGTAAATATGAATAGTACATGAACTTCCATAAACTTTCTTTCTGCCACCGTGCTAAAGAAGAGAAAAGAGAACTCCTGAATTGAAACTACGTCAATGCAAAATGTAGACAGTGTGCCTACATCAACAGGCAACCCTGAAATACTTCTTCTACTAAAGGGTTTGCTTCCTACATGACCCTTCATAAAAAGTCAAAGCTCATAGTCAGTGAAGTTGGACACTCCTACCCCACTTTTGTTTGTGCTTGCAAGAATTTTAAAGAGAATAATCAAGTTTTCCCCACTTATATATGAATTCAAAACACTACATTTTCCAAATAGGCTGTTTTGTCAACACGTATGTACTCTTAAAATACTGAATTTGTTTCTAATTTGCATGGATTTACACACAGAATATCTTGGATTCAAGTAAACATTTACAGTTCACCTCCAAAGCATTGTACTCTTACTATACAACAGGACAAGCTCACAAGTAACTGTGCAACAGCCAGACAACTGCCCCAGGGGAAGTTCAAACACCAGATTACGAGGGTTAACATGAAGTCACTTCTCGCGGCTTGATTTTCACCCAAACACAAAGTAATGATTAAGGCCATTGTACAAGTTCAAGTTTGTTCTCTTTATTCAAGTCCACATAATCTAGTCATCAGCAATAATTCTTCTTGCTGCTATGGAGACCTGATCGAATCCACCTCTGGCCTGCAGAAAGCCTGCCAGCTTTAGATCAGTAAGCCCTGCGGATCTTAGTGCAGAAGCCTGTCACCCAGCTGATTCTTTCAGTAGGCGTAAATCACAGTCAGACTACAGTTTGTCTTATGCCACACGAGGAGATTGGATGTTTGCTGCTATTTCCCGGACAGGCATATGGAGGGAGACACGTACGAGTCAGCATCACCAGAAGTCAGGTGCCCATTGCATGACTTGGCCTACTTGATTGGGGCCAATGACAGCAGAGCTGCGATTTTCAAAACAGGGTTGGGAGTGGTGGAGTCCCTGGTTTACTGGATAATGGTATCCATTAGTCTGGAGAGCTTAGTCCTAGCACAACAGTGGTCAAACATATCTAGTCCTTCCAGTCCCACCACCAGAATCTTGTACACACATCTGCCTCCACAAACAGATCTACAGTTTGATGAGTTCCAAGTAGTATGGCTCTCTAAAAAGGAGATGATTGGGCTACAAAAGGGGTTGGACTCCCAGCCACTGGGTACTATTATTGTTGGACAGAGAGGCAACTTCAGACCTATTTGTCCCCCCCAGTCATTTTGACTCCCCCAGGGAAGCTGAGCTATTGGGGCTATCACCCCTCCACAGCAGAGGCACCGCACAGCTCCACGGGTACACCATCACACAGAATACAGAGTGTCAAGCAATACGGCATTCCTGCTTCCCATTCACCCAGCCTGAAAGAGTCTCCCTTTCCTTCAACTTCACCAACTTTAAGGAACCAGTTGAATATTGCTATGTCTCAATTTTCTCATCTCTATGTAATCTCAAGAAAGTCTCAACTACATAAATGTACCACTTCTGACAGATTTTCAGACATAAGTTTCTCAATGAGCATTAGATGGGGAGCCAGAAGTCATATCATTTACAGCATTCATTCACCTAACAAACGCATATTAAGCATCTAATACATGCCAGGTACCAAAGGCACAAAAGTAAACAGTATGGACAGGACCTCTGCCCTCATAGGCTTTGGCCAAGTCATTCAGGGGTCTGGATGAGAAGCTCTGCAAAGTCCCTCCTAGCTCTCCTTTTCTCTGCTCTCTGCCTTGGTGCCAAGACTGAAGCATTCTGGAATGTTCCACTTCCCTGAACAGGTGCTATTTTTATTCCACATACATATAGCTCAGGCATTAGCCGTGTGACTTATCTCCATTCTGTAAAACATAAACTACTCATTTGCACCCAGAGTTTATCAGACTAAGTGCTGCCCTAATCTAGAAGGTCCATTGGCATAAGCATCTAAGGCTCCTTGGCACAGGGACCCTCACAGCCCCATTACTCTCACATGGAGGAAACCTGGTCTCTTCAGATCTACAGAAAAAACAGGAGCAGGGCTGCCAAGGCTTCCTCATATGTTGCCTGTGTTTGTTTATTTCTTCTTCATCAACTCACATCATTTCTGACGCTGCACTTCAACTTCCTGGACATAGCCAGAGAGAAAAGCTTTTAAAAGGCACTGAAGTACAGCCAACTTCTGATTAGCCACAATAATGAAGGAAAGGAACAGCAGATGGCCAAAGCAAGACAGCTCTTGCCTCTGAGTTCTACAAGGGCAAAGATTCTTACTCAGGATATGATGAAGCACTAATGAAAGCAAGTGAAAATCTCCTTTCCCTACCACCACTCTCTCCCTCCTTCCTAATAATTACCTCAGATAACATTTCAGGAAAACATTTGGTGAGAGTTTTGCCTTCTGAGAGTTCCCAGGGGCACAGCATCCACCAGAAAGGGAGGTCTCTACAGTCTATATTATCAACTCGCAGGGTGAAAATATCAGCTCCTGAACCAACTGGGAGAACAGATTTTTATAAGACCTATAAAAACTTAAGCTATTTTATGGTTAAATGCACTTAACAGTGGTCAACATCTTTACAGGAGTTTTCATTTTTCAGAGCTGAGAGGGAAGAGCAAGACAAGGAACGAGTCAGATATGAGATAATAATCCAAATAAAGGTGGACATGGAAATGGCTGAGACCCCAAAAATAAACCAGCAAGATGCAGCAATGTGAACAGTTCATGGCTCTGTCGTTTCTGATTCTGTGCACAGGCACTCCACAAGTTAATCAACACTCTGCTGATGAATGTTTCAGACAAACCAATAGTCTTCACATCCTCTTCTCCCAATCCCCACCCCCCCCTCAAAATTCCTCCTTTGCCTTGCCCACCCTTGGTCACTTGGTTCCCTTCAGAAAGAAACCAAGCTGTCTTGGGGAATGGTGCCAGCTGGTGGCTGGTACAGAGAAATGTCTACTTACCACTACTCTGCTCTTCTCTCTCGCTTCGCTTGGAGAAGCCTCTATCACTCTCCTCCTCCTCTTTCCTCTTTCTTCTTTGTAATTACAATCACAGAGGACTTAACTTGAAAGTTACCAGCCCAGGATGGAACCCCAGATCCCACACCTCCCTACTGGGAGACCTTAAGCAAGTCACCTAACCTCTGTTTGTCTCATTCTCTCCCTGTAAACATGAATAGAAATACCTGCCCACCCATACACTTTTATGAAGCAACAGGTATGAAGGTACACAGTGACTAGGACAACGTTAATGAAAGAGAAGACACAGCTATTGCTTCTCTGCTAACTCTTCACTCCGCAGTTTAAACGAACCACGTTTGGAGACGCTCAATGGAATCTGACAGGTGACCATCATGCTTCTAATAAACCAAGTCAACATCAAATGACTGGCAGGACTTCCTTAGATGTAAAACACCCATCCAATTCTAAAATGAGCTCTCATCTGATGGGTGCCTTTGTTTTTCCGTCTGCATGCCATGTTCCTGTGTAATTGGTAGAGTGGTATTTCAGGATTTACATCAACTGTTTTGAATTACTAACCTCTCACATAAAAAAAATAAATAACACCAAACCAGTTGTCCAGTTGACTCTGACTCATGGCAGCTGCATGTGTCAGAGCAGAAACGTGTTCCATAGGATTTTCAGTGGCTGATTTTTCAGAAGTAGATCTCCAGGCCTTTCTTCCGAGGTGCCGCCGGGTGGACTCGAACCACCAACCTTTCTGTTAGCAGCTGAGTGCTTAACTGTTTGCACCACGCCAAGGGCACCAACCCCTCACTTAGGGCAGGAATAACTCTGTGTTCCTGACCATTCTGCACCAAGAGGGTTAAAGTGACTCCCCAACACCATCACCACCCCCATGGAAATCTAGCTCTGGGTTTACCTGGAGGGAAACGGATAGCTCCTATGAGGCTCTGTCACATCCCAAAATGCCATTTCACTGTGATAAAGATCTCAAAAAGGCTAACAAAATTATCTCCTCAGCCTTTTATTCCTCAGTAACAACCACAAAATTAGATGAGATGGCCCCCTGCTCCTCTAATTTAAGGGCTGCTTTATTACCTTCAGCCCCAATTCTCTCTCTTTTGAACGGATACAAGACCCTGAAGACCCACAGGCCAATGGGATTAGTAATTGACTGCTTTTTCCTCCTGGGCTGCTCTCCAGAGGGAGCTTCTCCTACCCCGGGGGTGGGGTCACAATCAGTTCAATCTTCATGCTTCACAGACATCCCCTTTGAACAAGATCAAATGATTCCCCACTCGCTGCTTGGTCTCTGCTCAAAGGAGCAGCAGCCCCTTCTCACTCCGAGCATTCGCATCAACTCAGCCAGAAAGGCAAAGGGAAAAAAGGAGGTCAGTGTGGTTAATTGTCCACTCGCCTAAAACACAGGTCCACTCAAACCCGCACCTTGGGAGGGCTGATCACCCCCATAAAATGTTAAGTGCACTTTGAACCCAGGAACAAGGAGAATGAGAACTATTTTCTCCGCCTGCTGGGCTACAGTGAGATCTTCAGCTGTTTGTTTTCTTTTTCTGATTGTGGCCATAAAGGGAAGAAGGACTTCTTTGCAGCAACTCCAGCAAAGCACACAAAATAGGCGAGATCTCCAGGGCTTGCCAATCAGCACACAAAGTAGAAGAAAGATATGCATCAATGGAGGAGGCAAGAAGTGGTCCAAAGACAGCCAACCAAGGCTTTGGGATGGGCCATCTGAAGAAGGAACCTGAGATAACAGAATTCCAGAAGCCTCAGAAATTGCTCAATATCAGCACTGATCCGTGGGGGTGGAAAGGGACCTTATAAAACGCTGGGTTATTTATTACCATTGAAAGAGTCTCTCGGCGGTGCAAATGGTTAGCACACTCAGCTGCTAACTGAAAGGCTGGAGGGTTAAGTCCACCCAGAGGTGCTTTGGGAGAAAGACCTGGTGATCTGCTTCCAAAAAGCTAGACACTGAAAACCCTGTGGCGCACAGATCTATTCTGAAATGCATGGGGTCACCGTGAATTGGAATCGACTTCAATGGCAACTTGCTAGAAGAGATGGAAGAGGAAAGTTTTTCATTCTCTTTGGTCTGTTTGGAAAATGTTACTTTTATTAACCTGCTATCCAAAGGCCTCCTTCCTTCCAACTCCTAAATCCTGAAGAGACACTGAGTTACAGGAGACAGCCACTTCTTGACTGAAAAAGGATACATAAGAGTAATGAAAACACCACCTCAAGTCCTTTGGTAAAGCCAAATTCTAAGATATCCTATTTAAAATCACTTTTCCTGGAAGTAAGTGTCTATAAATATTCTTCCAAATCAACAACAAAGTCCCTATTGTCAAAAAGGAAAACCAGCCAGCAAACCACAGTAAAAAGTAAAAAGTGGTTCCTAAATTATATACTGATTGGGCTCTGAAAAGGAAAAGGGAAACTCTTCCCAAAGATATCAATAAATGGTAGCAGCTACGGCTAAACCTGGAAAGGCTGTTTTGGAGACTCTGCCTCCTCTTTAAGAAACTATGTTGTTATTGTTGCTGTTGTCAGCTATCGTCGAATCAACCACCAACTCATGGTGGCCCCATGCACAACGGGATCAGACTATTTTGATTCATAGGGTATTCACTGGCTGATTTTCTGACATAGATCGCCACGCCTTTCTTCCTAGTACATCTTAGTCGGAAAGCTCTGCTGCAACCTGTTCAACATCACAGCTACACACAAGCCTCTACTGATGGATGGGTGGCGGCTGTGCATGAGGTGCATCGGTCAGGAATCAAACCGGGGGTTTAAGAAACTACAGCTGAAGATAGAGGCTTCACCTGAAAAAAGCCAAAGAAACCTGAAGAGGAATGTGCCCATTTCTTTGTTATATTGGTGACCAACTGCCAGTCCAGGTTCCAGAAACAAAGTCCCAGGCATTTCAGCGACAGAGGAAATTGTCAGTCCAAGACCAGTATGTTAACGACACTGGGGTCCGAGACGGACGGCCATGTCCGTTAGTTGCCTTTGCTCTGATTGGTCCCAAATGCCTACACTGGGACACAAGGGACCTATGCTCGACAGTGTCCTTGGATCAAGGCGAATGCACAAAAATAGCTCTCTCGTGCTCTCTCTCACAAACACACACTCTGATGTACAAGTTCTGCTGATGAGGCCAGCAGTCCCACCTTCAGGAACAGTAAACATTTCATTGAGTGAATAAACAGCACTGTAGCAGAAGTTCAAAAAGCAAAGTTCAGAAGCAGCTCTAAGGAAATTCAGGAGCTATACCATTTCTTGAACTTTATAGTCAGAATGATGTGGGGCAGTCACGATTCAACTACAGACAGCTGTGAAGCACACCTGACCCTGCACCCGTGTGTGACTGCCCCTGTGTGGAGGGGGCAATCAGCTCATTTGGAGGTCTTAACTTTCCACGGTTTTTGCCTAACTGGATTAGAACCGTATTGTACGACAGGAGGCATTCTGAGAATCAGACGTGTCCTAGAACCCCAGTGAGGTGTTAGTCACTATTATTTGGTAAACACTTCCCAGTGTGAAGACCACACCACAACGCCCTGCACTCAGCCTCCAAAGGATGGTATGACACAAAACATTCAACAGTATTCTCAATTCCAGAGACTGCTAAGACCCACTCTGATTTTAAAATCTGGGCTTTAAATTTCAATTTCTTTCCTTAGTTTATTTTTCAAGTATGAGGACAAACTGGATTCCACGGAGACTGGAAATTCCTGAGCAAAGCTGAAGTCCTCACTCCACCCAAGCCCTAGGAAGCTTGAAGAGCACAAAGGGGGTCAACTGGGAGTCAAATCTCGTTTCCTGCCTTGTCTTTCACTAAATTCTCCTTCAGGCAGCTGTATGACAGACTCAGCACCAGGAAGAAGCCACGAGGATGTCACTGCTTTTACATGTACCTTGTTGGCTGGGCAATTCTACTAAGCTGTGGAAAGCACGCACAGAAACCAGAAGACAACTTCTTTCTCTTTGTCTTAGTGCTCACACAACCAACCAAAACGTTAGGATAGGCTGAACAATGAGCAGTGTGAACACAAAGCAGAATAAGAAGACAGAAGCAAAACCCCAAGACCATAATCTCCTGTGTGAAACTAGTCCTCGATTAGATTTAAGCACCATCCTCCCCTCCAATCTTGGTGGCACAGCGGTTAAGTGCTATGGCTGCTAACCAAAAGGTTGGCAGTTCGAATCCACCAGGTGCTCATTGGAAACTCTACGTGGCAGTTCTACGCTGTCCTATAGGCTCACTATGAGTCAGAATCGAGTCAACGGCAAGGGATTTTGTTTTTTGGGGTTTTTTTTTTTTTGGTTCTTCCCTCCAACGTGTAGTGAACTCAGCCACCCATTGGTTCTTGACAGAACTCAGGCTCCATTTTGGCTCCAACGCTGAGGTGAACCACCACCCTGGGGGTTTCTATTCCCAAACTACTGGATAAAACAGTAATGCATCGAGCCAATCAGTGCACCATTCAAAGCACCCAACTTACCAAGAAGCATGGGGAAAACTAAGATGCACTGATTTAAAAGCTTTTTTTTTTATTAAAATTATTTAAATCCTGGTGGTGCAACAGTTAAGAGCTCAGCCATTAACCAAAAGGTTGGCAATTCAGACCCACCCAGCAGTACCATGAAGAAAGACCTGGTGATCTGCTCCTATAAAGATTACAGCATAGAAAATCCTATAAGATAGTTCTACTCTGTCACATGGGGTCTCTATGAGTAGGAATCAACTGCACGCAACAACAACAAACTGCATTATAAAACAAATCCTCAAGCCACTTGGAAGTATTTTTATTTCCTACAGATTGCTAATTGGGAAAGTCTTTTGTTTGCTCCCTTGCTGCGTACATGTTTAAATATATGTTCAGTCCTCTGATGGTGTGAAGCCAATGGCTGGGCTGACTGGGGTTTCCAAGGTCTGGTAGACACCTATGTGTCTCTCATGGCAGCCCAGGGTGCTGTCTGCTCACGGTCACAGGTTGCCATTTAGTATATTTCTGCTCCCATGACCTAGCATCACTATCCTTCTCAAGAAGAGAGATAATGAAAAAAAAAAAAAAAGGTAAGACTTCCTAGCCTTTTCAATAGCACTAAGAATCTAAGCTCCTATCGACCTAACTATATTATGGCCAATTCTCAATTGGTAATTGAGCAACAAACCATGCAATTAATATAAAAAGCAATCTACAAATCATGCAATTGGTTTAGGAGTATGGAATGATTTTTTTATAGTCATGCCTTAGTTTAGTAGGGCATTTTTTTTCTCCTCGACTAACATTCGTTTTTTATTGAAAAATTTGTTATAGCCAGGAACCAGGCTAGATGGGAAACGGTGGCATAAGGGACTTGCAGACTAGAGAGGGAAAAAGACACGCACGGACAAAGAAGTAGAGCTCGCTACGACAAGTACAACATGCTGTGTGAGCTCAGAGAAGTGGTGAGTAGCCCTGCTGGAAAGCTGAAAAAAGGCTATGTTCACAAAAAGCCTCTCGTCCAGACAGTCTGACGAATAAAAGGTACAATTTGGGCTGGGTCTTAAAAGAGGAAAAGGAGTTCTAAGGGACCAACCCCAGTGGGGGGTGGGGTGGGGAAGGACACCTGGCACAAGAGAAAGCTTGGGTGATGAGATGGCCAGCAGCATCCAGGGGAAAGCCACTCAGAGAGACATCTCCATCAGATAACGCACAGCTGACCAGGGGGCCACTTCACACCTTTCTTAGAGGAGATGTTGCCCCAAATGTAAGGATGTTCTTAATGAAGGAGAACTTTGTGTAGTTATCAAAGTGCAATTGTCATGGCTATAGTTCTCTGACATCCAACTGGGCATGAGCCTGTCCCAAGAGCCAACACTTTACCTGAAAGAGGAGATGTTTCCTGATGAGATGCAGAAACTAGAGGCCAGCTGTGAACTCAGCAGTCTGCTTCCCAGTTCACTTGAAGAACAACAGAAAAAAGCCATTTTTGTTAACTTGCAGTAGCCAGGCCTTTAATGGTCCCAGTAGAGTCCTGCAGACCAGGGCTAGGCCTCTGTGGTCTCAGAGCAGACACAGTGCCACTTGGCCAAGGGGCTGGGCCAAACAGACCTGGTGAGAATTCTGGTTTTATAACTCAGCGTAATCATAAGACAGGTACTTAACTTTCTTGTGCCTTTGTTTTTCTCCCCTGCAGTACCTACCTCAGAGAATGATTAAAAAGGCTGGTACAAATGGTTTGCACTTAACTACTAACCAGAAGCATTGCAGAAGAAAGGCCTGGAGAACTGCTTCTATAAAAACTGCAGCCAAGAAAACTGTACGGAGCAGTTCTACTCTGTATCTCATGGGGTTACCATGAGCCGGAATCAACTCAACAGCAGCGAGTTTTGGCAGATATCATGCAAGAATGAGCATATGATGGGTTCCCGGCTCTCAGGGAGCTCGCAATCTACAAGACAGATAAAGGCTAACAGGTAGAATCATGATGGTGATGAATAAACGACAAGGGCCAAAGTAACGGGGATACAAGGTGACATGGGAGCAGATGCTGATTCTAGGTGGATCAGCGGAAGGACGCAAGAGCAAGTGATGGCTACGCTGAGTTGGCCAAACTAACAGAGCAAGCAAAGAAGCATGCCAGGCACAGGGGCAGCACCATAGGATGCCTGGAAGGAAGAACACAGTGAGTTCACAAACGCAAACAGGTTGGTGACCACCGGAATCTCTCAGAGGCCTAGTGGAAGACTGGCGAGAGACAAAGCTATAGCTGTAGGCAGTCATGAAAGGCCTTGCAGCTATTTTAAGACAGTTTGGACATTATCCTAGGGCCAATGGCAAGCCAATGAAGGCTTGCATAGAAGAGCAGCATGGTGATATCTGTGTTCAGAAAGCTTTCTGCAACATCAGAGAGACAAATGGATTGGAAGGAGGCAATGAAAGCCCTTCTCAGCTGCCAAAAATGCCACATCCATGGTCTGTTGTGGAGAAGACCAGAGACAGAACTAGGTACCCCTCTAGTATCTCCAGTGAACCACTGATTCTGAATTTCTGGTTCCTTCAGTTAAGGAGATTCCCACCAGGCCAACACCAACTCAGAAGCACTACCTCAGCAGCAGAGGCTGCCTGCCTCAACAGTCTCCAGAGGATCAATGACTGCCAAGGTATTCCAGCGGTTCTCAGAATGTGCTCCCCAGACCAGCAGCATTAGCATCACCTGGGAAGGATTAGAAATGCAAATTCTCGGGCCCATCCCAGACCTAGTGAATCAGAATCTCTGGGGGTGGGCCCAGTAATCTGTGTTTTAATCCTCCAGGTGATTCAGATGCGTGGTGATTAAAGTTTGAGACCCACTACCTTACTGCAAATGGGGGGAGTGACGGTTGTAGGGAGATGGCGGTTGGCAGAGCCAGTCTGGTCGTGTTACCCAACAGCAACCCTGCTCAAGGCCTCACATTCTACAGAGTCTTTGATGTCCATCCGTTTCTGTTCAAAAGAAAACATACAAAGCCGGTTTTGTAGAGGCTTGGAACCTTTCCTAGCCCTGCAGAGGGACAGGGTAGAGAGCCCCAGTCTACCTCCAGGGTAGGCATATGGCACTCAAGAGGATTCCGTGACCCCAACAGTGGGCCCTTCCTCTTGCCTGCAGCCTCCTTTTTTTAGGGACAGACGAAGGGAACCCACACTTCAAGGAAAGTAGACCCATGATTCTCCTCTTAGACAGCATTTTCCCTCCCACCTAGATAACGAATCTGGTCACTCCAGAAAAGAAACAGTGAGGTTATCCTGGAAGGCGCTGCATGGTTTTATTGGAGGGTCAAGTTTCTTTTTGGAGTGTGGACTAGATCCGTGGTTGCAGAGACACCAAAGCCCAGACAGAAGCCATAAAGTAATTCAGGGTTGGGAAGAGCTCAGTTTAGCTGTGTCTCTCTTTGAATATCTAACTTCTCACTACAAAAAAGAAACAAAATTACCCTTTCCCCCCAAAATAAGCATACTTCTGTAAAACCCATTGCTGTTGAGTCGATTCCGACTTATAGCAACCCTGTAAGACAGGAGAACTGCCCCCACAGGGTTTCCAAAGAGCAGACGGTAGATTCAAACTGCCGACCTTTTTTGGTTAGCAGCTAAGCTCTTAACCAGTATACCACCAGGGTTTCCATGTTTCTGTAAAGGGGGGGCAAATTCTCATAGTCTTAGATATGTTTCTGTAACAGTTTTCTTTACAAAGGGGGAAAAAGGGGCCCAAAGGGTAAAAATGGTGTTCAAATAAAAACATCATGAAGTGAGAGGATACGCTGCATGTCCCATGCAAGCTCAGCTTCCAGGGTCTGCCCTCTTGCCTCTGCTACAGCAAGGGTGGCTTAGCAGCAGGGCCTCACAAAAGGATGAGGAACCCCACGTGGTTATACTCGTCCTCCCAGTGCACACCAGGTAATGCTGCAGAAATCTGACTTTCCCATGTAATGCAGCCCTGACTGCACACTCAGCTCTCCTGCCTCCTCAGCTGCCCCTGTGCCTGGGGGCACCCACTTTCACTGAAATTCCTCTCACAGTACAATTTTACATATAGGCCCAACAGTAAATAGATTCCACCTTTGGGATAAGGATCCCTTTCTACACACCGCCAATCCTGCCACGCTGATTATTTCCTTCTTCGTGTCCTTTTTAAGCTGACTATGTCTCTCTGCATTTGAAGAAATGGAGGATAAAACTGATAGAATCCTAAGGAAAGCCCGCTCCTTAGTCTGCCAATTCACCTGGTCAGAACCAAACTGGTCTGTGGAGGATTGGGTGCCCTTCTTCATCAATTTCTGGTCAGCATCTACTTAAGAAGGAGACACACTCATTATCCCCCTCATGTGAACTAAAGTAGGGCAAAGAATGGGAAAGTTGGATTCAAGGTATTCTCTAAGACTTCTTGGAAGAGGCCCACAGCCCTACTGCCCTGTATGAGTGCCCCAAAGCACTTAATAATCAGTGTCTGTAAAACCTGCCTAAAAATAAAGGCTTCAGGGAACTGACTTCTCTACACTGTTGACAAAGGACTCTCTGATTCGTCCCCATCCAAGATAAGAGCCTCTCTGTAAGAATAAAAACATGTGTCAAGATAAAAGCTGAAGTGCAGCCAATGGGACAGAAGGCAGCCCTTGACAAGCACAAGCCAAATACCCAAAAAAAAAAAAAAAACAGGTGAGGGTACCCCTTGACACTGCCAAGATCACAGGCTCAGATATTCAGGTTTGCTAAAACTGATGTTTCTCTAAATTGGTGTTTCTAGAACCTGCCTGATCACAAGAACCACCTAGAAGCTTTCTTTTAAAAATACGGATTCCCAGGACCCACCCCAGACCTACAAAATCGAAAGCTGCACACGCAGGGGGGAAGAATATATATTTGTAACTAACACCTTGCAGAGTATACTGGCCAGTTTGAATAAGTGTGTTCTAAATGACACAACAGGTATTTTTAAACTTTATAATCACATAACTTAAAAAGCTGTATGGTAATGTGAGAAAATGCAGGTCTAATTGGAGGAAGTTAGAGCCTTCTTGATCTAGTAAAATTATGGAATATAATCAACAATGAGGAAAACGAATTAACTAAAACTTATTATATGCCATCGAGTCGATCCCAACTCACAGTGGCTCTAAGACAGAGTAAGAACTGCCCCCATAGGGTTCCCAAGGCTGTAATCTTTATGGAAGCAGATTGCCACATCCTTCTCCCAAGGAGCAGCTGGTTGGTTCCAACCACCGACCCTTTGGTTAGCAACCGAGTGCTTAACCACTGTGCCACTAGGGCTCTTTAACTAAAACTTAGGAAAAACAAAACTTAGCTTAACCATATCCCAACTAGAAGACCTCATAACTTCTCTACACTACACAGCTGCTCCTGGAAGTTACTAAAAGACCTGAATGGAAGCCACACAGCTGAGGGCCCTCGGGCTCCTCCCAATAGAAGCCAGCCCTAAGTAGCAGGCAAACACGGGGCCCTCCTGGTATTCAAGGTTCAGCTGAACATCAGATAACCACTGAATAACCTTATTCACGCCCTAGTTTTATATAGGGCCTTCCTCCTCAAAGTGTGGCCCACCCACCAGCAGCCATCATCACTACCACCATTACCTGCAGCTGGTCAGAAATGCAGACTCCCAGATCCCACCCAGCCCTGCTCAATAGGAATCTGCAGTTTCACAAGATCCTGGCTGATTCCCATACACATTCAACTTTGAGAAGCTCTGCCCTAGGGTCGGAATCGGCACTGAGTTTGGTTTTGGGTCTTAAGGGCAGGGGAGAGTGCCAGTGTGAGACTTTCACCACCCCACCCCCACCCCCACCCCCCCCACCTCCACCTGTAGAACACCCAGTTCACCAGCCCACCCACTTAAGCTCCAGACTCTTTACTCTCTAATCAGTCCTAGTTTGTCCTGGGGCCAAATCACCATCAGCAGGGCCAAAGGGCTAGCAGACAATCCAAAGCCCTATTTTTACAGCATCAAAAGAGGCACTAAGTACCAGCTCATCTCCTTTGATTTTCATCTGGCTGTTATTTCTGCCTCCCTTAGATGGCAGGAATATGGACTCCAAGACCATAAATCAGTAGAGACAATCCAGTCAAACAATACCACGGAATGTTTGCTCTTTTGGTTACAGCACACGTTAATGAGGCCGAGGTCACGGGTATGATTAGCTTCCTCTGTATTTTGGCACAGACCCCAACCCTCTGCCCTCTGGCCTCTTACAAAGACTGACACACCCTGGGTTACTAAGAGGACTTGGCAAGAATGGCAAGGAGAGGCTGAACAGCGCAGCACGAGAAAATGACCCAAAGAACTTGAATGGCTGATGAGCAAAATGTATCCAGGAACAACACGCAGTCTGGAGGGATGGCTGACGTGACAGATGACCAGGTCAGAATGCAAAATTATCTGGACAGGCTGGACCGCACACTACAGCTGAGAAAGTCGAAATTTCACAAGAAGAAATGTGAAGTCCCATGGTCAAAATTTTAAAAATCAAATATAAGTTAGAAGAAATATAACTTGGTGGCAAGTTCCTATTTAAAAAAATTTTTTTTTAATAAAAATGTTTTTAAACATAGACGTTTTGTTGACTAACATGGTCAAGAGAACTAACACACTCTTACGGTCCCAGAGTCTAGTTTCCGGATCAAGGAGAATGGTGATCCCTCTGTACATGGCTGGTCAGACTATCTTGAACAGTGCCCAGCCACCTGCTCATACAACCTGTCACACTTTTTCACCACCATCACTATTTGGGTTCTTACTATTCAGTGTGGCCTTTTCACTCATAGTGTCCCTAGTTACAGTTCTTCTTGGCTTTGTATATAAACATTTCACACATCAGCTTAGCTTGATGCTGTCCTTTCCTTACCAATCAAGAACAGAACAATCAACTTAAGAACAAGCTGGAGGGAAAAAAATAAAAATAAAGCAGTGAACAGATAAGGCAACCTAAACATACCCATTAACCAGAAGGATCTGGATCAAAACTAACTTAGTGTCACCTGTGTAAGCCAGCACACTGGGGATTTGTGGCGCTGCGTATGACGGCACAAATCCGTGCAGAGTCAGTAATCAGACCAGTAAATTATGAGCTTTCACTACAGAAGAACTCCGAAAGGAATACTCTAAGACTGAGCAAATGACAGGGTAAGTATCTGTTTAGACACATACTTCTCTATGTAGAATTATCTTCTAGGAATGGACACTTAAATTTAAATAAAGGATGTGATTTTAGATTATTTTTAAAGTGGTGAGCCATGTTTTTCTTAAACTGTGTATTTAATATACAAATGGTAGTCACTTATTAACACGGGCACATTGCTTACTGGTACAGTTTATTATTTTTAATTTCAGAAAATACATTCTCTATGGGCAAGAAGGAGCTCTGGTGGCACAAGTGGGTAAGAGCACGGCTGCTAATCAAAAGGTTGGCAGTTCAAATCCACCGGCTGCTCCTTGGAAACCCTATGGAGCAGTTCTACTCTGTCCCACAGGGTTGCTATGAGTCGGAATCGACTCGATGGCAATGGGTTTACGGGCAAGAAGAGAAAAATAACGCTTTTTAAGAAGTTAATTTTTTAATAACTATGTGCCATACACCACTTATTTTAAGATTAAATGAGACTGTCTACTATCTACACAGCTAGAGCTTTCCCTGAAAAATTGGCTAAATTTCTCAAAACTGGAAAACAATACATAAAATTCAGCCCAACTGCAGTCTGCCACACGAGAAAGGAAGTTTGAACTCCAGGTGCCCCTGACAACACAGCTCAGTGTGGAAAGGAAGAAAATGCTGAACAATAGAATCAGCAGAGGAAAAAGAGCCCCTCTAATTCTGGGGGGGAGGGGAGGTGCTTCTGAAGAAATATTTAAGACCTCACTGTTGGTTCATGTTCAACTGAATGCTGGAATAATTTTAAAATAAATCTAATGTGCTAGTATAGTTATAGATTTAGATTTAATTCAGTACTACTTCTCAATCGGGCAGATTTAGGTGAAGTGATATGCCTCTGAAATACCAGTTAAAATGTTTGTGAAAATACACAAAATGTACCGCTGGTACAGTGTAGGTTCTTCCCTATTGTTCAGAGGAAGCTGCCCCACTCTGCTTTGGGTCATAACACCCAGTCCTGGTTGCCTTCCTCCAGCTTTCCAGTATTTTTACTATATTTGTAATGAATATGGATTTAAATTCTGTTTAATGACAGTCACACGCAAGATGTACAGTGCTGCAATCAAAACTGTGGGTACACTTTTGTACAAAAATAAAACAAACCACCAACTGCTTTGTTCTGGTTTTAAAAGAAACATGCTACTTTTACAGAAAATCTGGAAAACAGAAAAATAAAGAAGAAAATACGTATAACCCTACTAGTCTGAGACGACCAGTTAAATTTCTAGTCTACGTCCTTCCAGTCTGTCTGTGGCTACAAGTTCTCCTTGCAATGGCAATCCAGTCAAGCAAGGGTGAGGTGAGGCATTGCTGCTGATTGCACAGACTGATGATGAGGAATAACCTGCCATGGGACTCACCCTAAACCCAGAGCAGCAGTGTAACAGAAACAGTGGTTAAGCACAAATCAAAAAGCATGCATTCAATTCAACAAGCACTCATTGGGGTCTACCGCTCACACTTTCATTCATTTTACAAATGAACAAAATTCAAATTAAATGCAATGGCCCTTGAGGACCATTTACTAACCTGAGAAAAGAAGGTGGACAAGTCTTGTCCCCAGTGCACATGAAACAAGTTAATTCTCCTAGTACAGAGACTAGGAGAGCCCTGATCACCCTTTCTCAGACAGGAAGGTAAATGTTGCGGAGAAATGGTGTGCAGAGCAGTTGAGATAAAGATTAGGAACCTCAAACATGTGCAGCTGCCCATCAGCATCCCAGAGGTCCCTACAAATCTGTGGGATTTTAGGATCAGAAAGATTCAGCCCACAATGAAATGTTGTCAGGTACACTAACAAGGAACATTTTCAAAGATCACATATTTACAGTTATAGCACCCCAGCTTCATTGATCAGCTTGGGCTACAAATCCTCAGCCTATTACCCTTGTGCAACCAAAGGCTGGACAACCTGGTCAAGCCTTGTTGAATCATTCTTTGGACTTGAAGAAGGCATAAAGAACTGCTTTTACTGCTAATGTCACCTCAGCAAGTGTTAAAACATTGTTTATGAACCCACTGATATCCTCAATCTTCTTCTTCAAATACTATAACTAGGTACAGGGATCGGTAGCCTATTGTTTTAGAAACCACGTGACTAGTTTTAAAAGTTGGTTTGGTTGAACTCTCCTAAATGGCCTCAAAAGTTCAACCCAAGTAAACAACTCAGAAACCTTATTTAAGCTTAACTAAAATATTTTTTAATTGTCATTGGTTTTAGCTGCTGTTAAATTGGCCTCCAACCCATGGTGATCCCATGCACAAAAGGATCAGACTGTTGTGATGCACAGGGTTTTCATTGGCTGATGTTCAGTAGATGGCCAGGCCTTTCTTCCTAGTCCATCTTAATCTGGAAGCTCCACTGAAACCTGTTCACCATCATCATCCTTGTTGTTAGGTGGCTGCACCCATACACAGGCCAAGAGTCGAACCCAGGTCTCCCGAGTGGAAGGTGAGAATTCTCCCACTGGGCCACCACTGTCTCCCCACTTTCTAAAAATTGTAAACTACTTAATCAATAAAATGCGGTATTAAATCAAAATCAGAACAAAGCTACAGGAGAAAAAATGTCAAAATACACTGAAGTTCTCCTTTCTTATCTGCCAAGTATCAAAGTCAAATTTAGGTGTTTCTCTTGAACTAGCTGGTTAAACTAAGAAAATGTGCAGATAACATACCAGTCTTTTGTGGGTATACACAAAACTAGTTTACATTTTCAGAAAATAAAGGACATTTTACATTTTTTTAGATAGATGTACACACACACACATCTATAGTATTAATTTTATCAGTATATGTCTGATCGTTACATATGTTTAGAACAATTTTATTTACATTCCTCTTTACTATCTCGGCTCAAAATAACAAACAATCTCACCAAGTCTGGCAAAATAACATTAGTGAGAGCTGGTCACTTGAGGCCAAGGTCTGGGCTTGACCATCGCCAGTTAGGCCTGGTGAAAGGATGAAAGAGAAAAATTCAGTTTTAAGGACAATGCTTCTTTTTCACCCACCTTGGCGCTATGTGAAGTCCTTGGGGTGGCACAAATAGTTTGTGCTTGACTACTAACCTGAGGTTGGTAGTTGGAACCCACCCAGCAGTGCAGCGGGAGAAAGACTTGGAAATCTGCTTCTGTAAAGAATACGACCAAGAAAAGGCTCTGTAGCACATGGGGTCACCATGACTTGGAATCGACTCAACAGCAACAGGTTTGGTTTTTGGTCTTGTTGGCACTATTTAGTAAATCTAGAGAGACCGGGCAAGAGAGGACGTTCTCCTTACAACCACTTGCCACTACTGTAAAAAAAAATAATTCCATCTTTCATCTCCAGCTCCAGATTCCTCTCCCTGCCTGTATATCTAACTCTCTGCTGGGCATCTCTCCCTGGATGGCTCACAGTCCAGTTTTCAACTCAAAACTGAACTTACTACTTCTCACTATCTGCTCAAACTGAGTTTCTCCAAAACTGCTTATTTCAGTGAACGGTGCCATGACCCACACCAGTCACACTGACTTCCTCTCACTAAGTGTCCACCCCAGGGAGATGACCAAGGAAGAACCACCAATCACTCAGTCTCCACTCCTCTCAGTCACCACGGTCTTGGCCTTGGAAAGCCCTCATCAAGTCTTGCCAGGATCCCTGAATTACTGCACTAGCCTCCTAGCTCACCCTCTGGCCCTGCCCTGGCCTCCTTGTCCCTTAGCCTTCACACTCTTACAGCCACAGAGCTCTTTTTAAAACACACAATACTGTCATTTTCTTCCTGCCAATTCCCCAGTCTTCTACATGGCTTTCAAGATACAGTCCAGATCCTCACCTTAGCCCCCTGTCTTAGTTATCTAGTGCTGCTATAACAGAAATACCGCAAGTGGATGGCTTTAACAAACAGAAGTTTATTCTGAGTCAAGTAGGCTAGAAGTCCAAATTCAGGGCATCAGCTACAGGGGAAGTCTTTCTCTCTGTGTTTCAGTTCTGGACGGAAGGTCCTTCTTATCAATCTTCCTCTGGTCTAGAAGCTTCTCAGCACAGGAACCCCAGGTCCAAATGACAAGCTCTGCTCCTGGCACTGCTTTCTTGGTGGTATGAGGTCCCCCTGTCTCTCTGCTGCCTTCTCTTTTGTATCTCAAAAGAGGTTGACTTAAGACACAACCTAATCTTGGTGATTGAGTCCTGCCTCATTAACATAAATTCCTCTAATCCTGCCTCATTAACATCATAGAGGTAGGATTTACAACACATAGGAAAATCACATCAGATGACAAAATGGTGGGCAATCACACAATACTGGGAATCTTGGCCTAGCCAAGTTGACACACATTTTTGGGAGGACACAATTCAGTCCAAAACAGCCCTCAAGACTCTAACACCAAAACCAAACCCATTACTGTCAAGCCAATTCCGATCCATGGCAATCCCACGTGTTACAGAGTAGAGCTGCGCCCTGAGGGTTTTCTTGGCTGTAATCTTTACAGAAGCTTTTCGTCAGGCCCTTCTTCCTCAGCATCACTGAATGGGTTCGAACTGCCAACTTTTCAGTTAGCAGTCGAGCATTTCATCATTCGTGCCACCCAGGAACCTTCCCAAGACCCAAGCCCTAGATACTTCTCTTCCACATACAACTTTGATTTCAGTCCAAGTAACTACTGACAGTACACTGTCTTATACCATTATCAAGCCTTCTAGATTTCCAACATACACATTTTTATTGCATCATTTATCACCTTTGTCATTTTAAGAGCAATGAAAACAAAAACCTTAAAGGTGTTTGAGGAATCAAGTATCTGCTCTTTCACTCACATCTTCTACACAAGGGAGTCGAGTGTTTCAAGTACCAGACTCTTCCCTGGACATGATCAGGGTTTTATAAGCTAATGAACAGATCCTACCTCTGACTCTTCTTTCTTTCTTTCTTTAAGGCTGAGAAGTCTCGCTTCTGGAAAAAAAAAAAAAAAACAGTTTGTTTTTATGGAAATTGGCTGGCAGTTCTACTGAACCACTATGCAATCAACTGGACATATACTTTTACAAAATACAGAAACAAGCTCCCCCTTCTCCCTTACTGTATGGAGGACCCACAGGAGGACAATGGGAGGCTGGCTCCTGCCTCTACTCTCAGCCAGATGGCTTCCCTCCCATTAGGCTGGCTTGTGGAAGAGAAGCACACCCAGTGTACTGCCTTCCCAGCATAGGCTGTTCTGAATTAAAAAGGGAGCTTCCAGGATTATGGAGACAGAGGTATTTGGCATACAGAGTTTGCCAAGGTTGGTCTCTCCCACTAGAATATATGCTCCGTGAGAGAAGAGGCCTGCTCTTGTTCTTGCTGTGTTAGCAGAGCCCAGAATAGAGGCTGGCCCCTGGCAGAGGATCCATAAGTATCTGCTGAATGACAGGATGAACGAATGAGTGAATGAATGAACACATAAGCTTTCCCTCAAAATAATAAGGAATACATAGCATAGCTCCCCTGCTTGAGAAACATCGTAGTTTTGCTAGGAAAACCTTTTGTCCACTTTGCTCTGTAACTCTGTCAAAGGCTGCATGCCCAGTGAAAACTAGACAGTGCAACATAAACTCCAACCTATTTTAAAAAAGACCATTGCCGTACAGCTGATTGCAACTCATATCCTCCTTCAACAGCAATGGTTAACTCCAACACAGACTCTAAAAGTTGCTGTTGGGAATAAATTCCGGAGATTAGATACTTACTTACTGTTTGTATCTTTCTTAGCACTAAGTACTGGGTAAAACAATACTTTCAAGATTCCCAAGAGAGACACTGACCATGTCTGCCACTTTATCCAGTTAGTTTTCATTTTTCCCCAAAACATAGCTGGGTATTTACTTCGTTGGAATGTGGGACCTGAAAACCTGCCATAGTAAGTAGGCAGTCACACCTGTGCTCCTGCTGTGGAATCCACACTGAGCCTGTGCTACATGTTCCCTGGAACTGGGGTCCTCAGAACAGACTGACCAGAATAAGCCAAAAGGATGCTGCTGCTAGGGGCATGGCTATAGCTCCAACTTAGAGTCTATCGCTCTAAAATCAGGTACCCTTGCATTGGGACCCTTTGAATGGCCTTTCCTGGGCTTATGGAATACTTGGTAATCATCATTAACATTTCTGAGCACTTACCCAGTGCCAGGCACCGTCCTGACTCCTATACAAAAGTTAGCACATTTACTCCTCAAGGTGATTCTTTGACTTGTACTTTTACCGTTATCCTTTTATAGACACAGAAACTGAGGCTGAGAGAAATCTGTTAGCTCTCCCAAGGTCCCAGGTAATTAAGTGGCACATCTGGGAACTCAACAGCTGGAAGTTGGATCACCTGTATTTTGGTCTTCTACTTTGTCAATTCTTTTCAGTAAAAATGTTGAGAAGCTGTTTCCAATAGCCATTGTAAAAATAGGTAGTTTTCTCTATATTGCTTTTTTTTTATCATCTCCTACTATGGACTGTTTCTCCCCACCCTGCCCAAACTTTCTCTGCACAAAAGCGTCATCAATTCTGAACCCACCCACATGCATAAACAGTATACGTTATTTCTTCCAGAAGGCAATGTTTTGCTCTTTCTACAAGGATTCTTCTTCCTTCCTAGAAACAAATTACTGGTTCATGTATCATTACTCAAATTATATTCCAAGATGACCCTTCCAACAATGCTCATTAGCAATGTAATTACTCCTAACTGCTCTAGAGATAAATGAATTCCTCTCCCCAACCCCCATCTCCTGCAACAGACTTGCCTTAATGTCTTTTTTCCTGGTATAAAACGTTTGCTGCACCCTTTGAAAACCACAAGTCACACTGTCTACAATCTGTGTGACCGCTTAGGGGAAAAACAGTATCACACATAGTGTCTTATCTGTTATTACCTTAAACCCCTCAGATATTATTTCATCAGAATCAGATATCTGACATAGGTTAATAACAAGCCTATCACAATGACAGCGAAAAGAAAGGAAAATCTTGGGTTTTATTTATCCACTATGTGGTTAAAACATTCAACCTCTCCACTAACATGCATTCTCTATCTCTTAAATTTAAAAAGGAAGAATAGTTTTTTTGTTTTTTTAAAGGATCAAGTAAGAGAGACTCAACAGGAATACAAAGAAAAGGCAACACCAAAGAAATTGGCACACAATGCTTTCTTAACCCTGACGGGTGGAGTTATCAGGCCAGTGGATAAGGCAAAAGCAACGTGCAGATCATACATAAATGTCCTCTCAAACTGGGTTACTCAGGTTTAACTCTGGGGCAAGGCTTTAACATCCCCAGCTCCCAACCCCAGCCCTTCCCTCTCTGGCTCCAACACACACTTTTGTCTACAGTGGCCGTTCTGCAATTTCAAAAAGAAGGTCTACTTTTACATGTGGGTCACTGATGGTAACTTACATACACAAACACACTCAAACAATCGCAGTAGAGAAAATGAGAAATACAGGAAATGACCTGGGTTGGAGTGAGGATGGGGGTGGGGGATAAGACTTTGTCTTTATTCTCATATTACTCCCATTGAAACAGCTCATGGACTTCTATAAAAATCATGACCTTCCTGAAATAAGAGAAAAGTTGAACGGGGCTTGAAGAAAATCTTTGCTTTTCCGAGTTCAGAGAACACAGGATGGCTGAATGGAAGGAAAAAAATGTGCTTAAAAAAAAAAGAAGTTCAGAAACACACAGTCTCCCCAAATCCTTCTCCAATCCCATGGGCTCAACCCACTCGTCCCAGATGTTGTCTTCCCCGCTCCACGCCCACCTTCCTCCATCCAGCCCGTACCCCAAATCGCTGCGCTTCCCACAAAAATGCAGCCCAGATCTGAGAAGCGGCTGACGTCTGTGGCCTGTGTGACCCACACGCCACAGCCCAGGCCTGGTGGGGGCGGCCACAGGGCGTCCCCCAGGCGCAGTACCAGGTGCTCTGAGCCCGGCGCTGAGCTGCTCCCAGGACCCGAGCGCCACCGGTCCCAGTAGTCGGCGCGGGTTGAACCCTGTCAGCAGTGGCGGGAGAGCTCGGTTCTCGCAGCTTCCCGGGACAACGCTGTTCCAGGCACAACTTTTTCCACTTCTGCTGCGGCGTGGAGAGCAGAAGCTGCAGTTCCCTTCCCATTCCCAGCATCCAACACCGGCGGGTCAGGGGACGGTCCCTCCTCCCTCTCCCCACGGGCTCCAGGGAACTGGAGCGAGTTCCCGCGCCAGCCGCAGAAAAGGCACCCCATGCGCCCAGTACCGGGTCCCCTCTCCCGCCCGGCCCCACCTGGCCAGGGCTGCAGGTCCTCCTCTCCTACAGTGCTCGCTGGGCCTGGGTCTCCAACACCCCGGACGCCGGGCTCGGCGTCTCCCTCCGACTGCGACCGCCAGCCTTCCCCACGCCGGGGCTTTCCGTTACGCCTCTTAGCAGCCACCTCTCTCCTGCCCCGCTGGCCACTCGGGCAAGAAGAAGGGAGGAGATAGGGGAGGAGGCAGAGAGAGGAGGGGGCGAGGGAAGGGAGGGGAGAGGGTCCACGGGTGGGGGAGGAGAAGGAGGCAAGGCGAGAGCGCCAACCTCAGTGCAGCAGCCGGGCTAGCACTGAGGGAGGAGAAAGAGGGGCGGGGGCAGAGAAAGAAAGACGCCGCCGAGCCGCTCGGCCCAGGACCCGGCCCATCGCCGCGGCTGCCCAGTCACCACCGCCGCCTCCGCAGCCTCTGTCCGGCTCTCGGCTGGGCGTCCAGGGGGCGGGGGAGGGGCCCGGGCTCTCCCGGCGCAGCGGGCGGGCGGGCGGGCGGGGGCAGCTGGGGGGCTGCGGTCTGCCGGAGGGGCCGGGCCTCCGGAGGGGAGTGTCCTGCAGCGCCCGGGCGGTGTTGGCGAAAGGGGATCCCCCGAGAGGAGGGGCCGGGGGCCTGGGAGCCGGTCACTGCGCCCGCCGGGCGGCAGCAGTGGCGCCTCCTGGAGTACTGCGCGGGTCCAGGGGCTGCGCAGGGCAACCTCTGAGGAGAGTTTCGAGAAAGCGCCTCGGGAGCGCGAAGAGCTTGTCCCTTCAGTGATCCCAGGCAATTCAAAGCAGAAGGGTGGGCTGGAGGTAACTGGACTACTGGACTCCGGTCCTCCCAATCCCGGGTCTTCTTCCGAATAGGAGACTCCGAGCATAAGTTTTCTTGCCCTGTGAGTCTCTCGCTAGAGAAAACTTAGTGCTAACAGCCACAAAGAATTTTTGAAAATAGAATTCTTAGGGACCTGAAACATCGTATCCTTTACTCAAAATACGGTTTCAGGATGCATTTTGTGGACGCTTTAGCCGACAGTCTGAAAAGACACCCTCGTCCACAGAGGGGGCTCACCAATCCCCCACCTGCAGCCCGAGGTGGGAGCAAAGAACACAGTTAAACAGCCACAAACCTAAGGTGCCAATATTCCTTGTGGTTTAAAGGTCAGGACGCAGCACTTAGCCAAGCAAACGTTCTTTTTTTTTTCCTGTCTTATTTGCTCCTGTCCCCCTTCTCAGCCCCTTTACTGCATCACTTCTCTCCACCAGTCGCCTGGGACCCAATCAGTTTTGGGCCTCTCTCCTCCATCATCAATAGCCACTCCCATTGGTTCTTTCTTTTTAATGTCTCTCAGATTGCCCTGTCCTTTCCAGGCCCACAAGCACCTCCCTGGCTCTCGCTGGGACTTGGTAACTTCAGTGGCCTGCTCACCGACCGGTTCCCTGCTCTAACCCACTCTGCACCTGCATCCATTTGCACGTGCCCACAGTTCGCTATGAGTCGGAATCGACTTGCCGGCAGTGGGTTTGGGTTTTTTTGGTGACAGGCTAATGAACCAAAGACATCATCTTGAAGACTAAGGTGCACCTGACCCAAGCCATGGTGTTTTCGGCCACCTCATATGCATACAAAAGCCGGACAATGAATAAGGAAGACCAAAGAATTGATGCCTTTGGATTGTGGTGTTGGCAAAGGATATTGAATATACACCATGGACTGCCAAAAGAATGAACAAATCTCTCTTGGAGGAAGTACAGCCAGAATGCTCCTTAGAAGCAAGGATGGTGAGACTATGTCTCACATACTTTGGACATGTTATCAGGAGGGATCAGTCCCTGGAAAAAGACATCCAACTTGGTAAAGTAGAGGGTCAGCAAAAAAGAGGAAAACCCTCAACGAGATGGATTTACACAGTGGCTGCAACAATGGGCTCAAGCATAACATCAATTGTGAGGATGGCGCAGGACCAGGCAGTGTTTCGTTCTGTTGTACACAGGTTCACTATGAGTCACAACTGACTCAACAGCACCTCGCAACAACAACACAGGTTAATGATCCGAGAACACCACTCTGGCAGGCCACTACCCCTTCTAGAGACTTTCTGAGGTACTTTGCTAGAGAAAAATCTGAATTCTTTTTTTAAATCTTCTATTCAACACCACCCAGCAATGGGTCTCACCCCACTTGCCCACCCCTCAGAACCTGGCGGTCAAGCCAGACTGGTCTCCTACCCTCCCACCAGAAGGTTACAGGCCTGTATCCCCGTGGAAGCTGCTGGTAATCTTGCAGTAGACAGCTCTCTTTCATCTTCTCCAGCCAGATCCTCTTGCCTTTATTGAAAGCGTAGTTTAAAATGCAACATTTCAGCTATAAAAAGATATACATGTTCTTCCCATTTTATGAAATCACTCTAGAAATAACAAGTCTTATGGGAAAAATAGGGTTAGGAACCAACAACTGAAAACCTATGTAACGTTGCAGCCAAAGCACTAAAAAATGAAAACAGTAACCACACCAAAAACCATACTAGCAGAGTTTATAAGCCATGCTATTAAATTCCTAATAAATATTTTAATAAATATAAATATAGGACTTCACATTTATAAAAAAGATGAAGGTAAGTGACGAAGGAATTGGAAAAAATAGTTGTTTGAGGCTGCTTAGATAAGGACATAAGCACAAAATGTACAAATAAGAGGAGAACCTCCCGCTCCAATAAACTCTTCCATAGCTAAACTAAGCCAAGAGAAAGAATGTGGGGTGAATGGACATTGGGCATAGCACTGTATTCTCAACGACTTAATACATTCCACCAAGTTAGTATATTTTACTCCCAGTTGCTATTACTTGGCCAGGCCAAATATTACAGTTCTGGGAATGATGGCATATGAACGAACACAACTCTTCCATCTTATTAACATCCTTTCCCTACATATCAATCATACATGAGTTAATTTGTTACATGCTCTGATTACAGAAACATGCTTTGTAATTCAGTGGCAACTCAATGTCAGAGTAGAGCTGTGCTCCATCAAGTTTTCAATGACTGGTTTTACAGAAGTAGATCACTAGGTCTTTCTTCGGACGTGCCTCTGGTTGGACTTGAATTTCCACCCTTTTAATTAACAGCCAAGTGTGTTAACCATTTGTACTGTACTTAATTCTGTGCTTAAAATAGACTATACTTCATTCATTCATTCTACATATCTATTAAGTACGTAACTAGATGCAGTCCTAGAATAGGAACTGCTCTAGACACTGAGGATGCATCAGTGAACAAATGGACTATGGGTACTCGAACATGATATCACCAGATGATTTGGATCATTCTGTGGTATTACATGTTTCATATGTGTGTAGCTTGAATTGATACCACATATACATTTTCATCTCTTTGAGGGTAATGGTTGAGCCTTATGTCTTTATATCTTCTACAATGTCCGGCACAGTAAATACCTATTGAATCAAGGGCATATCCACTGGAGTATGGGACATGTAAATTAGGTAGTTATACCCACTTTTGTTTTTTTTTATAACCACTTTACACCTTGTATTATTAAGTTCACAGGAGGACCATCTGGGAGATCTAAAACTAAAGTTTTTTTTCAGAACCATGTTTGTTGCTGTCTGGGCTACAATCAAAGATAGGGTATTTGGATCTAAATGGTAAATCTCATGCAATGGAAAGAGGGGAAGTAGGGGTGGGCAGGTAGAAGGAAAGATACAGAAGGAGAGAGATGCTAAAAGGCGTGGTTCAAGAAGAAAGTACCTGCTAAGATTTGTGGAAAGATATTGCTGGAGAAAGAATGATAACAACAGGAGTTTTGGGATACTGTGAATGGTGCTTCTATTATGTCCTTCAGCCAAATTTTCAAGAAACATTGACTGTGAGGAATAAGTGAGATTATAAGAAATTAAAGAGTATTTGCAAAGTTTGGTCAAATGAAAAGGAGGCCTTGCAAGAAAATAATTACGAGCCATTTGGATAGGCCATAAGGTAAAATTACAGTGGTGCCTGGGAGAAATGTTATGATTCTGAATTTACTTGCCTGTGCAGGTAACTCTGTTCTCGAAATGTCTGCGTGTTATAGCCCACCTAGAGTACTTGCATCAATACATGTTAACGCTTTGTAGTCTATTCTTTCTAAGTGTGAATCTGTGTGGAATGTAAATAAATATGCATTTATAACAAAGGAAAGCATTTGATACATTTTCCTGATGTCAGCACACTGTCGATTAAATTTGCTTATTCATCTTCACAAAAACCTACCTCTCAAATCCATCCCCCATTTGGAAAGATTGATATTTCCTAAAACTGTGCATGAACATAGAATTTCAGTGCTAGACACAAACTTGGAATCAGTGCCTTTTGAAGATCACATAAAACATTAAACTATTTAAGCTGAGAATCTCTTCCAGGAAATTAGCAAAAATGCAGTTCACTAACGTGAGGTCCTACGGAAAATCGTTGACCTAAAAATGATCATTCTGGCTTTTTGTTCTACAGATGTAATTATACAAAGAAGTCTTCTGAAATTCTATGAATCTACTATTTTCCTTGACAAACAGGGTTGAGAAAAAGCAACTTTGAGCATCAAGACTTAAAGGTCTCCTCCACTCATTAAAATCAGCGCTTTGACTTATGTGAGGCAATGTTCCATGAGTCACCTTGCTGGCCACAGAAATGACCTGGCCAAAATCTCCAATGGACTTACAACAGCCACATGTCAATTTCTGCTTTAAACGGACAGTTTTTAAGTCAAGGGCAAAAATGAAGTCCATAAATACAAAAGAAATATCATTCATACTAAAATCCTATCACCAAGGCACTGGGCTGTCTGCTGAATGAGGATTATGAAATGTATCCAGCTGAGAACAAACATTACAGTTGCAAATAGGAAGTAACCACATATAGAGAGGGCAACTTCACCAAGCCAAACATGAAGGGCCATGGATTCCTGATAAAGAAAATCCCAATGATCTGTGAAGACTTCCCTCTTCCTCATGGATCTGGTAAGGATGCCTTCCACACTCCAGTTCAGCCAAAGAGAAACAAGACCCTCAAAATATTCACAGTGGCTAAGTCATGAAAGAAAGAAGAGCACAGAACTTCAGGCACTGGCACTCTGTAGGTTAAAAACTGAGGGCTGTTGGCCACTTTCATCTTCTAGCCAGTATCTACCTCCTGACCTCCGTTTTTCTCTATACGTGAAGTAATAGTCTTAATCTTTCCATCAAAGTAGTTTGCTTTCCTGCTTCTAGTTCTAAAACTAGACTCCACTTGGCTCTGGCAAAACTCAACCCATGAAGGTGCTCCATTCATTTCCTCCTATTATATCACCACTGCCATAAACAAATCCATTTGGCCCTCATCCAATCGAGCTTACCCCTGAAGAAAGTTGGAAATTTCCATACAGTGAGATTGTTTTCTTTTTTAACTGCCACGGTACTTTAACAGTTGCATGCAAATTCTGCAACACTCTTAGCTTCTCAGTAACAAGGATCTGGTAAATTCAATCAGTCATTCACTCCTAATCTTCACCTGCCAACCTTTTTCCCGGATTACAAACCTTTCTTGGAAGAAGCACACAATACAAGAAGCTTGGGGGATTAGCTGCTTTACAGTATTCATGACAGGCATAAACCACCAAGACAAAACGTGCTTTGGCCCTTGGCAACAATGGTGCTGTTCATCTGGTTCATGACTTGTGCTTTCGAGCTTTATCTTTCCTATTATAAATTATGTGTTCCTCTCAAAACCTCTAAGAGGTAAGGTTTTACTATTATCCTCACTGGTACCTACAGTGAAATACGGAAAATATTCACTAAGTGTAATTTAATAGCAGTGCTAAGACGAGGAGTTGAAGAAACGACTGCTGCTTTTCACATTGTTGAAGAGGCTGCTTATCCTTAATCTGGACCAGTCTGAAAATCCTCATCGCCAATCTGGAAAACTCGCCTGCAAAGACCTTTTTTATTTTACTCTTCCCCAATCCTCTACTTGGAAAAAAAGAAGCACAAAAATATTTATCTACAAAACTAGCAATTGGTGGTTTGGTCACCCAATTTTCATTTAGTGCTAGCGTTAGAAGATATATTACATTTGATTGATAATAAAAATATTGAGATACTATTTATTATAACATATGCCTTAAAAAAAAAAATGCCTTACCTACTTCCAAATGGACATGGGATGCCTTACTATAAAGCACATAAGAGATATTAGAAATCACATACCAAGGTCCTAGTTTATCACAGTCTAGTGTTAAATTTAGCTCTGGGTTTCTTAGAGCCAAGGAAAGAATCACATACCAAAACCAAATCAAATCCATTGCTGTTGAGTTGATTCTGACTCATAGAGCAACCCTTTGGGAAAGAGTAGAATTGCCCCATAGGGCTTCCAAGGCTGTAATCTTCACGAAAGAAGACAGCCACATCATTCTCCCTTGGAGAGGATGGTGGGTTCGACCACAGACCTTTCAGTTAGCAGCAGAGTGCTTAATCACTGTGCCACCAGGGCTCCTTGAATGACATAGAGTGAAGGATATAGTTCTCATGGTCTAGTACAATAACAATAGTTGTTCTTCAAGTCGGTCAAACTTTTTGCTGGTACTAGCTTCTAAGAGGAATTGAATCCTGGGAATCCTTACATAAGAGACACTGGGCAATCTAAATATCTAGCTGCAGCATCTTCCCTCAGAGAAAGCAATAGAAACAGTGAGGGGAAGAAGTTAACACAGGGTGACAGACTGTGTTTCTGTCATAGCTGAAACCACATTATCTAGACTTAACTTCCTCCTGAACTCTGGGACCCAGCAGGTACTTTCTGTGCCTTCATGAATAGAAAAATAAAGAAGCCTTGTATTAAGTGAATTATGCCAAAACAATGCCATTTCTTCACTGACTTCACAAATCCTTTCTCAATTCTGAATCTTCTTCTATTTCATATAGAACTCATTTGACAACTAGGATCTGTGTTCTTTTCAGAACGTCCTTGGGAAGGTTTTCAATGACAACAAGTATTAAGGACAAGGCCCATCCAGACAGCTGCGATTAGT
Source organism: Elephas maximus indicus (assembly GCF_024166365.1). Classification (NCBI taxonomy): domain Eukaryota; kingdom Metazoa; phylum Chordata; class Mammalia; order Proboscidea; family Elephantidae; genus Elephas; species Elephas maximus. Next base: position 83,556,733 of record NC_064820.1, read on the forward strand.
TCTAGCTTTTCTTCCAACTGAATGACATTGTGCTATGCTAATTATACAACATAATGTCCTATCACTTTTGAGGCCATGTAAATGAAAATAACGTAAGCTGTGAAATTAAAACGAACCATTAAACTATTTTATAGTTGAAGAATGATTTCTTTAAGTATCCCATGAAATTTTGCCTTAGACAACTATCTTTAGACAAAATTAAATCTCTTTAATTTTCTAGAATGTCGTGAGAAAATATTAGACATTAATGAATTCAAGTCTCTTCCCTGCCCTCAGATGCAGTTTGTGCTTCCTAGATGTGTGGTAAGAAAATCCATATCTCCTTGTTGTAAAAAGAGCCCTAGGGACTCTATAAATCAGGTTTCCTCCACCTCTTACTATATGATTTTCGGAAAGTTACTTAACCTCCCAAACCTTAGTTTCCTCGCGTTTAAGTGAGGATAATCCCATGTATTGCATGGGGTTGTTATGACTTTTTTTTTTTTCTAGTTATGACTAGTACATAATTATTATTACAATGTATGTGAAAGAATCTAATACAATGCCCAACATATAATACTTGCTTAACAGATACTAGTTTCTTCTCCTTCCCATCCATATTCTTGGAAGAGAATTTTCTCCCCATTCAAGGAAACCATTCTTCTCAACTTGTCAGTGATATAGCCTTCATGTACTGTTTTTAAAAATGATATGGGAATCAAAACAGTGTGGTACTAGCCTAAATATAGACATATAGATAATGCAATAGAACTGAAAGTCCAGAAACAAACCTTTACATTTATAGTCAACTGATTTTTAACAAGTGAGCCAAGATATTTTAACGGGGAAACAACAGTCTTTTCAATGAGCGTTGCTGGAAAACTAGATATCCACATGCAAAGAAATGAAGTTGGCTAATGAGTAATGATGTTGAGCATCTTTTTGTGTGCTTATTGCCAGCAATGTCTATTCTTGGGAGATACGTCTTTTTAAGTCCTTTGTCCATTGTTTAATTGGATTATTTGCCCTCTTATTGTTGAGTTGTAAGTGTTCTTGGCACTTGTCAGATATTTCATTTACATAATTTTTCTCCCATTCTGTGGATTGTCCTTTCACTTTATTGATGGTGTCCTGTAAATCACAAAAATTTTAATTTTGAGAAAGCCAGTTTATCATTTTCAAATTGTCTCTTGTGCTTTTGGTATTGTATCTAAGAAACCATTGCCTAGCCCATAGTTACAAATATTACCCCTATGTTTTGTTCCAAGAGTTTTATAGTTTTAGCTCTTACATTTAGATATATGATTTTGAGTTAATTTCTTTTTTCAGTATGGTATGGTATAAAAAAAGCAAAGATGCCACTTTGAAGACTAAGGCGTGCCTGACCCAAGCAATGGTTATTTTCAGTCACCTCATATGCATGTGGAAGCTGGACATGAATAAGGAAGAAGAATTGATGCATTTAAATAATGGTATTGGCAAATATTATTGAATATACCATGGACTTCCAGAAGAAACAAACAAATCTGTCTTAGAAGTACAGCCAGAATGCTCCTTGGAAGTGAGACAGGTGAGTCAGACTTCGTCTCATATACTTTGGACATGTTATCAGGAGGGACCAGTCCCTGGAGAAGGACATCATACTTGGTAAAGTAGAGGGTCGGCAAAATGAGGAAGACTCTAAACAAGATGGATTGACACAGTGGCTGAAACATTTGGCTCAAGCATAGCAACGATTGTGAGGAAGGCACAGGACCAAGCAGTGTTTCGTTCTGTTGTACACAGGGTTGCTATGAATTGGAACTGATTTGATGGCACCGAACAACAACAATCTTTACAGGAGTAAATCGCCAGTTCTCTTCCCTCCCCCCACCCCCCCGCCACGAGCCATTGGTGGGTTTGAACTGCAAACATATTGGTTAGCAGTCAAGCGCTTAACAATTACACCACCAGGGCTCATAATCAGGGAGTCATTGAGGGCTTTAAATTCCAGGAATGATCCAGTGTGTGTTTAAGAAAAGATTGCTCTGGCTGCCACGGATTAGATGGATTAGACTAGGAATGGAGAGACCTGTTTCTTCTTTCAGGAAAGCAGTGATGAGGGCCTAGATTGGTGGTGCAGTGGGATTGGGTGGGCAGTGAGAGAATAAGTCAGACAGGATAAAAGTCAGGGATGACCTCCAGGTTCCCAGGCAGCACACAGGGTACAATCCGCTGGGTTGGGGTATGGTGAATTGACATACCCCTGTGTGGGTGGAAAAGGTCATCAGCCGTACGCAAACCTGGAGCTGTCCTCCAGGAAACTTAAAAACCAATATCAAATCTTTCCCTTTGCCACCAGATTCTGGAACTGGGCCCAGTTATACTTTTCTAGGTTTGTAAGCCTAGAGCAGACCTTCAGGAACTAGAAGATACCAACTTCTGTCTCAATAACTCAAGACTACATTAACATTATTAGATTGTGCCAATAAATCTTTGCATATTGAATGTTTTCCAGCCAAATGAAAAATGTCAGCTAACTGGCTGTAGGAAAGACTTCCAGGAGACTTTGTGATTCTAGTTTTTGTTAGAGGTTGGGAGACTCTCTCTCCAGAAGTTTGCACGGGTTGGATTGAATCAAATACCCTTGTTATTTATTATGGAGAGCATGTGAAATGAACCAGTGGTCTAAATCGGTATCCCTAATGGGCATCACCTCATTAAATATTTCAACATTAAAAATACACTAAAAAGAAGATTTTTACTTCTTTTGCACTTTTTTTTTTCCCAGCAATGCACACTACTTTAGAAACGTTCATAGTTTTGTAGGCTAGAAAAATCCCTGAAATCCTAATGGAATTATTGATTCTCAAGTCAAAACGTAGTTTCAATGCAACTCTTAATGCATTTAATCGATTGCTGATAGGATCAAAATTAACATGAAAAAATAATCAATAAAAACATCCTAAAATCAGTTACATCAGAAACCATCTCTATGTCTTCCAAGCAAGATTCAGTCCTTCAGAAACCTGAACTTTCTTTGACCTCATAGAAAGTGGCCGCTTCAGCATAGGATGAAAGACAATATGATATGCCTGTTCAAAAATAAACAATTGTTTAAAGTGCATTTTAACCTCTAAGACCTCAAAAGAAAAAGCAGCTACTATGTTTACTGATAACACGAAAGGAATTCAGGAGAAGCATTTCAAGCTTAAGGAAAAAAAAAGTTAAATCTTTCTTATTCTTTGTTTGAAACTGGCTATTGTCCAGAAGCTTAGCTTCTCTTTCCCTCAGCCCAGAACATTTCCCAAAGCTTCCAGGCTCATAATGGCATTGTAAATGGAGGAAATTTGCCAGAAGCTGAAGGTAGCAACACCAGCAACATGCTAGCATTTTAATGTAAGAGATGGTTTGTACATTTACTGTATTCTTTAAGGAGCCAGCTAAAGGAACAACTTTGAGAAAAGGTATTAATAGCTCTCATTTCTCAATAGTGTTAAATAAAGCCATATAGTGCTTGTTTATATGTATACATTGAGTTTCTTTTCATGAATTCATAGTTTTTAAACCCCAAATCTCACAAATCTTCATGAAAATTATTAGCAATAGTTGATAGTATTTTACAAAGTACAAGCTGTGGCCATGGTAGTTCAATTATTTTGTCTCTGTTTTCTTCCAAGAATTTTATAGTTTTAACTCTTGCATTTAGATATATGACTTTAAGTTAATTAATTTGTGGTAGAGCGGGAGAACCAAACCTTGGTTTCTTGTCTCACAGTTCGTTGTCCAAGCCCTAGGCAGGACCATGATTTGATTACAGGGTATTTTTCTAATAAATTAACCTAATCAAACATTCTGTCCAGCAGTTGGATGGTGAAGAAATGCTTTAGATAGATTCATTTTACTTGTATCTTGAGGGAACTTAGGCTAGACTATATCCCCACTGAAACAAACTCATGAAGTAGATTTGCTGAGTGCGAAGATCCAGTAGACAGCAAGTGTCTACTGGTCCAGTTTTGGTCTTCAGCCAATGTTTCAGGATCAGCTGATAAGGAAGGGTGAGACTGAAAGGTACTAAAGTTTTTGCTTTGTACACATTTAACATTGATTTGATTTCTACAAAGAAACATGAAAAAGGACAAATGTTATGTCCAATGTAATTAGTTAATGATTAAAACCAGTTGCCATGGAGTTGACTCCAACTCATGGCGACGCTATATGTGTAGAGAGTAGAACTGCGCTTCAGAAGGTTTTTAATGGCTAATTTTTCAGAAATAGATCACCAGGAGTTTCTTCCACGGAGCCTCTTGGTAGACTCGAATCTTTTATCTTTTGGTTAGCAGCTGAGCACGTTAACCATTTGTGGCATTTGGGAAATGTTCTGGACTGAGAGAAAGAGAAGCTATGCTTCTGGACAATAGCCGGATTCAAACAAAGAATAAGAAAGATTTAGCTTTTTTTTCCTCCCCCTAAGCAATGGAGTTCAACATTAAGGAACATTTTCGTCTACAAATATTAAGATCCCTTCTGTATATTCGGAATTTGGCCGGGGAATGGAAGTAGGATGCAGAAAAGAGATGGTAGAAGAGTGCAAAACACAAACCTCTGCTTCTTTAAAACTTTACCAAGTCAGGGCTGGATTCAGGCTGGTTTCCCAGGGCTCAGGGGAGGGGTGGTGGTGGTGGTGGAGGGAAGATTTTGCAGCATCTAGCCAGCCTGTCCCCAAATGAGGACTCCCTCCCCCCACACAGGGCAAGGCTGGGACACCATTGTCTTTGAATCACCATTGGATCACTCAGAAAATCTCGCTGAACTAAACTGAATTAAGAAACATAGTCACCAGAGGAACAACTTTTCTTTCTTGGTGCTTGACAACAGCTAACTGGAAAGGTTGGGTGGGAAACTTAAGGGTGAGTGAGTTTAAGGTAATGGTGATTAAATAATTTGGAAAAGGATAGCAAGGATGGTAGCACAACTTGAAGAATGCAACCAAGGTCGCTGAATTGTACATGTGGAAATTGTTAGAATGATATATCTTTGGCTGTGTATATTTTCACCAAAATTAAAAAAAATTTTTTAAATCATCCTGAAAGAATGAAAACAGCCAATGCCAATTGAAGAAGAGTAATTACTGATTTGAAAATTAAGAAAACTGTATACCACAAGACTTTTTTTCCTATTGGATTGAAAAACACTCAGTTTAAATGAACATACCATGAAAAAAGATACTTGAATATATATATACTTTATATATGTATGTATAATTTTTTAAAACGAGTTTATTTCATCAACTTTATGCATCTTTTTACATCACTGAGATCATACTTCAGATAGCCTTGTAGCTTTCTTTTGTCACTTAACACCATGACCTAAACATTTCTTCGTATTAGTAAAAATTCTGTCCACCCCAACTTTAAATCCTCTCCCTCTAAGCGAGGCCTGTTTCTGCACCCTGTAGTGATCAGCCCAGGGTGTACGTTCTATAAGGGGAGCCTCATGGTTTCCATACATCTCTGTTGAGATGCCAACCATCTCAATAAAACCAAAAAAACACCAAACCCGTTGCCATCAAGTCGATTCTGACTCATAGTAACTATTTCAATGATCATTTTAAAACATCTAAATTTTCTGTCATTCCAGTGTCTTGCATTGCTGTCTAACAGTGACTTCTGCAGTCAACCAGAGAAGCCCCAGGCAGGCCGAGGAGAGTCACAGAGAACAAGGGATTGATGCTGGTGGAGCATCCAAGCCACTTGCCTGGTTCAAACCCAGCCAAGCCGCCTAATACTGTCACCTCAGACAAGTTATTTAATCTCATTGTGCCTCAGTTTCTTCATCAGTAAAAGTAGAAAATGATAAAAATTTCTACCTTACAGATTTGTTGTAACTGGGTACATGTAGTATGCTTGTGACAATGCTTAAAACCCAAACCTGTTGCCGTCAAGTCGATTACTACTTATCTTGGTATGTAATAAATGCTTGATAAATGTTACTGTTGTTTTTGTTATTAACTAGAATTGGATACCCCTGGGTTTGAAGTCCCTATTTTCCACTTGCTCCTGAAAGATAGCAGGCACTTTGCTGAACCTCTCAGTACTTCAGCTTTCTCCCCTCTAAAATTGGTATTAGGAGGTCCACGGATGGAGCACACGGTTAAGTGCTTGACTACTAATCAAAAGGTAGCGGCTCCTTGAAAGAAAGCCCTGGCAATCTGCTTACAAAAGATCATAGCCATGAAAACCCTACGGAGCGCAGTTCTACTCTACAACACACAGGGTAGCCATGAGTCTGAATCGACTCAATGACAACTGGTAAAATTGATATTACCTATCTCACACAGGGTTGTTATAAGAATTGCCATTTAAATGAGCTCTGTCCTAAGCAGCTGCTGCAGGGCTTGCTCAGAGTGGACATGCAAGAAATGGTTGTTATGTCTTAGGCCCCTTTTATAAGCCCCCCATCCCCAAAATTTCATAACAGGTGTTTTTGCAAGTTGAGGGGAGAGGTTTGGGGCCAGAGGATTTTCACGGCAGGAAGGGAGGCATGGGCGCTGGCATTTGGGTGGTTTCGCTGATGGCAGAGCCTCATGGAGTACCCCCGACCCCAAGACCCACCCATCAAGGTGAGAGGGGCCGCCTGGGCCAGCAGATTGTTTGAGTGTTCTTAATTCATTTCTAATCAAATGTTCTGGCTGGAGGACATTTCCTGCAGTGGTAGGGTGGGAACATTTCAATGAATGCTTTTTTCCAAAAGATCTGGTTCCTCTGTTTTAAAAAATCTATCACTGTGCAATCACAGAAATGGAAGAAAGGGCTTGTGATAAAACAAGCACCCCAGGCAGCTCCCCCACAGAAGGTTATTTTGTAGAGTTTTCTTGGGTGACTTTTCAAAGACTCTTACCCAGCTGGCCTGCCCTAGGCAAGGCCTCTGAGTGGGACTCAGGTTGAACAATGGGCGGTTCTCCACAGACAGAGCTCCTGAGAGCCAGTGCCACACTTTGGCCCTTTTATTTCAGCATAGCACACGGGCTCAGCCAATTTAAAGTGCCTAACTACCTTGGGAGGTGGTGTGGGAAGAAGTGGTGGTTCAGTGGTAGAATTCTCACCTTCCATACAGGTAGTGCATCTCATGTGCCTCCACCACCTGTCAGTGGAGGTTTGCATGTTGCTATGATACTGAACAGGCTTCAGTGGAGCTTCTGGCCTAATACAGACTAGGAAAAAAGGCCTGGCAATCTAGTTCTAAAAATCAGCCAATGAAAACCCTATAGATCACAGTGGTCTGATTGGCAACCAATCATGGAGATGGCATAGGATTGGACAGTGTTTAGTAACATTGTTCTTTGGGGTTGCCATGAGTCCAGAGCAACTTGACAGCTATCTTGGGAGTCAGGTAAGAGAATAAAGGGAATCAATTAAGATCTAAGTATGGTACTCAAACAACTCAGAAATGATTAAAATGAGACTCAAAAAGTCCATCTGTCTCTTTGACTCAGGCCTGCTTCCTTCACCCTCCAATCAGCTGGTTCCTTGACCAACCCCATCCCTGAGAAGCTCCCTTCCTGTGTCTCACCTTATCTCCAGCACCATGTCCAAGGCTGCACTCGCTCCTTTAGCGCCCTTGTACCCTGGAGACTCTATCTGCCTGGGCCAGAGGGCAGCACCTCGGCTTCAGATGAAAGCTGGCTCCTTAAAGCCCCTGAAACACGCAGCTCATGGTTCGCCTGCGTGGTCACAGACTCCTGCTCCACCTCTCCCACTTCTGAGGGCCTGTTCTTGGCTCACTTACTGAGTTGAGCTCCTTGGCAGTCCTGCCCTGCCTTCATACAGCTCACCTTTGCTGGCAGACATTAGAGTGTTAAAGAATTCATTTTTGGCCCCACATCCTGGCTTGGGTCCCAAGTATTGCTTTTCCCTCATCACATGCTTCATATTTATTTTTTATCAAACCTGCTTCTTCAGCCTGAAGCCAATAATTAGTAAATATTAATGAAGATTTTTGGGGGCAAAGTGTTGTGCTGGAGGCCCAACAGAATGGAAGGCAATAAGACTTGGGTTCATCCTCAAGGAACTTCTGAGCTAGCTTAAACTAGTTGCTGTTGGGTAGATTCCAACTTATTGTGGTCCAATGTGTGTCAGAGTAGAAACATAGGGTTTTCAAAGGGTGATTTTTTTGGAAGTAGGTCACCAGGCCTTTCTTCCGAGATGCCTCCAGGTGGGCTCAAACCTCCAACCTTTCAGCTAGCAGCTGAGTGCTTTAACTATATGGACCCTGCAGGGACTCCTGAGCTAGCTTAGGAAGCCGTATAAGGCGTTAGGTGCTACTGAGTATACTCATGATGGCAACTAGGATGACGGTTCTTCACTGGCATGATCAGGGAAGGCTTCCCAGAATAGGTGGGATTTGAACTGAACCATAAAAAGTTAGGAAGGCTAGCGGTTCTCAACTTATTTTAAAGAAATACATGTGCTGGGTCCCTACCATAGGTTGGGGGAAGTGGGGTCAAGTTGCTGAATTATTTAAGTTTCATGCATGACTAAATTAAGTGACCAGTATTGAGAATTGCTGATGTTGGTGTTGATCAGGTAGAAGGAAGAAGGAAGGCATTTCAGATACAGGGAACAGCTTTAACCAAAGAGGAAAGGCAGGAAATCACAAAGCTTTTATTGGGGGTGGGGAGCAGCAGGAGGACAGATAATAAGTAGACTAGTTTGATATACTTTGCACAGTGGTGAGCCACTGATGGTTTCTGAAGAGTGGAGAACTTCTAAGGAGTATGAAGAAGTTTCTACAGCAGACCCTTGCTGTGCCTAGGGTTAGCTCTCTCCTCAGATCATTGCTGTGCTGTGTCCAAAAAGCATTAGTCCTAGTTTCTTTTGCAAGTTGCAGGTGAAGCTAAAACTAGATGCCACTGCTGAATCCTGCCCCAGGATGACTGGCAGTAATTATATCTACTGTTTTGCCCCCACAGTCTGCAAAAGGCAGGCAACAAAAATGAAAGTCTCAGCCACTCAGTCATGACTATGGAGAGGTGGGTAGTTTTCACTGTAGTGCAGGTAAAGATGTTGGAACAGAAAGAAAGTAGGAACTAGAATAAGACCTATAGCAACGGCAGAAGTGTAGGACTTACTGTCCAATTGGATTTGGAACTGGGCAGCCCAGATTGTACGTCATAAACCCTGGGGAAGAACAGGGATTTTTAATTTGCAGGCCATCTGCCTTTCAGAGACCCAAAACACTGTCACAGAGTAGAAGCACTAGGTTTATTGAATGTATCAGTATTTGAAGGACTCTCTCACACTGGAAGTCGTCTGAAAGCACAAGCTTTCTCAAGAAGTAAATGGAATAAGAGTGTTCAACCGGATCATGGAGGCTAAGATATAATATTTCAGGACTCCAGATTCTATTAAGTCCTGATACATATATAATACACATATAGCCAGACATTATTCTCAGCAACAGGTCATCAGGAACACAGGACTATAATGAACCACCCCGCTGCCAAAAAAAGAAAAAAAAACAAACCTGTTGCCATCAAGTCAATTCTGACTCATAGCACTGCTTACAACAGTGATACCTTTCATTTGTGTAAGACTGGGCTTTAAGCTTTTTTTGAACTCTGCACAAAACCTGGCATCCTGTTAGGTTCTAGTAGTTGCTGATGAAAAATGTATTCCTTAGAGCCTCTTTTAACCTAGCAGCTGAAATAACCGAACGCATTATCCGAAAGAAACACGTTATATTTATAGAGCATAATCTTCCCCCTTAAAAATGAAAAACTCTCTTTGTCATTAGTTCTTTCCACTAATGCTAATGATGTATTCTCTCTAGAATCAAGAAAGCTCCCCAGGGGCAAGCTAGATGCTTGGCAATGTTCACGAGCTCTGAAAAAACTCCTGAAAAACAAGACCTTCAGGAGATGAATGGTCTAATAAAAACATAGGAAAGGGCAATTTAATAGCTACTTTTCTAAAATATATACCTTGAGTTCTATTAGGAGGATGCTGAGCAAAAGATCTTCACTACTGCTGAGAATAAGAAGAAACAGTCTTAACTTTAATTATGATATAAGAATAATAATAAAAAAAAAAAAAACCCGATGCTGTAGAATCGATTCCAACTCATAGCGACCCTATAGGACAGAGTAGAACTGCCCCATAGAGTTTCTAAGGAGCATCTGGTGGATTTGAACTGCCGACCTTTTGGTTAGCAGCCATAGCACTTAACCATTATGCCACCATCTTCTGGTGTAAGATTAACCTTTGGGAAAGTAAATGCTTTCTATGTAAATCTCTGAATAATGCAAACCTCTTCTTTGAGAATGGCATTAAACTGTACCTCTAAGTGTGTGCCTTCATTCTATAATTAGCTCTCTTTATGATATAACTGAAAGGTTGACGGTTCATATCCACCAGCAGCTCCATGGGAGAAAAGACCTGGGATCTGCTCCTTAAAGATGACAGCTTAGGAAACCCTATGAAGCAGTTCTACTCTGTCATATAGGGTCACTACGAGCTAGAATCGACTCGAGGACACCTAATAAAAACATGACACACTTGTTAGACTGTGAGCACCATGAGGGCAGGGACCGTTTCCACTGCGGTCATCACTGCATTTCCGGCATCAAGCACAGCATCGGGCTCACAGTAGACGCCCACTGAGCATGTGATTAAAGAAAGAAGAGATTTGATTACCCACTCCCTGAGAGTACTGCATAGATTAGTTATGAAAGTAAAGAAGTAGCCAAAAAAAAAACAAAAAAACCCACCAGCAGCACCATTCCCCCACATAATATACAGCTCGGTAAGTAAAGAAAAGCCTTGGATTGTAATGAAGAGCTGTAAGGGGCCATCCCTGGAAACTGTGTAGACTTGGAAAAGGACCAGCAATACTCAGGCAGATCGTGAACTCAGCCTGTACAAGATTAGAGCAGTAAACTGAATATATTTATCATTTAAATGAACTACAAATGGGAACCTCACTTAAACTTTGTACTCACAGAATGAACACTTTGCAAATGGCCTCAGGGTTACAGATCTTTAAAGAGGTTCACATTACTGTGCTAAGATGTGGTGTGCCTGAAATACTACGATGGGGTGGTGATTGCGCCAAAAAGCTAGCAAGGCAGATACACAGGAAGAGAGAAGATTGCCTTCTGTCTCCTGGATTGCAAGTTTCTGAGAACCAGCTGTTTTTAAAAATGGAAAAAATCTAAAGGGAAGTTTTTGTTTTGTTTTGTTTTTAATTTTTATTGTGCTTTAAGCACAAGTTTACAAATCAAGTCAGACTCTCATACAAAAATTTATATACAGGAATAAAATGAATGCTTCAAAGCTCAGCGGAGCAAGCGCGGGGGTCTGGGGAACATGGTTTGCGGGGACTTCTAAGTCAATTGGCAAAATAATTCTATTATGAAATCATTCTGCATCCCACTTTGAAATGTGGCGTCTGGGGTCTTAAATGCTAACAAGCAGCCATCTAAGATGCAGCAATTGGTCTCAACCCACCTGGAGCAAAGGAAAATGAAGAACACCAAGCCCACATGACAACTAAGAGCCCAAGAGACAGAAAGGGCCACATGAACCAGAGACCTACATCATCCTGAGACCAGAAGAACTAGTTGGTGCCCGGCCACAATCGATGACTGCCCTGACAGGGAGCTCAGCAGAGGACCCCTGAGGGAGCAGGAGAGCAGTGGGATGCAGACCCCAAATTCTCATAAGAAGACCAAACTTAATGGTCTGACTGAGACTGGAGGAATCCCGGCGGTCATGCTCTCCAGACCTTCTGTTGACACAGGACAGGAACCATCCCTGAAGACAACTCATCAGACATGAAAGGGACTGGTCAGCGGGTGGGAGAGAGACGCTGATGAAGAGTGAGCTAATTATATCAGGTGTACACTTGAGATTGTGTTGGCAACTCTTGTCTGGAGGGGGGATGGGAGGATAGAGAGAGAGGGAAGCCGGCAAAATTGTCAAGAAAGGAGAGACTGAAAGGGCTGACTCAAGACGGGGAGAGTAAGTGGGAGTAGGGAGTGAGATGTATGTAAACTTATATGTGACAGACTGATTGGATTTGTAAACGTTCACTTGAAGCTTAATAAAAGTTATTATAAAAAAAAAAAAAAAAAATTTATATACACCTTGCTCTATACTCCTAGTTGCTCTCCCCCAGTGAGACAGCACACTCCTCTCCGCCCACTATTTCTGTGTCTATTCAGCCAGCTCTGTCCCTCTCTGCCTTCTCATCTCCCCTCCAGACAGGAGCTGCCCACATAGTCTCATGTGTCTACTTGACCGAAGAAGTTCACTCCTCACCAGCATCATTTTCTACCTTATAGTCCAGTCCAATCCCTATCTGAAGAGTTGACTCTGGGAATGGTTCCTGTCTTGGGCTAACAGAAGGTCTGGGGACCATGACCTCTGGGATCCTTCTAGTCTCAGTCAGACCATTAAGTCTGGCCTTTTTATGAGAATTTAAGGTCTGCATCCCACTGCTCTCCTGCTCCTTCAGGAGTTCTCTAATGTGTTCCCTTTCAGGGTAGTTATCGGTTGTAGCCAGGCACCATCTAGTTCTTCTGGTCTCAGGCTGATGTAGGCTCTGGTTTATGTGGCCCTTTCTGTGGTTTTCTGTCTCTTGGGCTCATAATTACCTTGTGCCATTGGTGTTCTTCATTCTCCTTTGCTCCAGGTGGCTTGAGACCAATTGATGCATCTTAGATGGCTGCTTGCTAGCATTTAAACCCCAGATGCCACTCTCCAAAGTGGGATGCAGAATGTTTTCTTAATAGATTTTATTATGCCAATTGACTTAGGTGTCCCCTGAAACCATGGTCCCCAAACCCAAAATGGAATCTCACTGTAGTTATGATTTGCGTTTCTCTAATGGCTAATGATCCTGAGCATTTCCTCATGTGTCTGTTAGCTACTTGAACGTCTTCTTTAGTGAAGTGCCTGTTCATATCCTTTGCCCATTTTTTAATTGGGTTATCTGTCTTTTTGTTGTTGAGTTTTTGCAGTATCATGTAGATTTTAGAGATCAGATGCTGATCAGAAGTGTCATAGCTAAAAAACTTTTTCCCAGTCTGTAGGTAATCTTTTTACTCTTTTGGTGAAGTCTTTGGATGGGCATAGGTGTTTGATTTTTGGGAGCTCCCTGTTATCTAGTTTCTCTTCTGGTGTTTGTGCATTGTTAGTAATGTTTTGTATACAGTTTATGCCATGTATTAGAGCTCCTAGCATTGTCTCTGCTTTTTCTTCCAACATCTTTATTGTCTTAGATTTTGTATTTAAGCCTTCGATCCATTTTGAGTTTGTTTTTGTGCATGGTGTGAGGTATCAGTCTTATTTCATTTTTTTGCAGGTGGATATCCAGTTATGCCAGCACCATTTGTTAAAAAGACTGTCTTTTCCCCATTTAACTGACTTTGGGCCTTTGTCAAATATCAGCTGCTCGTATGTGGATGAATTTATGTGTGGATTCTCAGTTCTGTTCCATTGGTCTATGTATCTGTTGTACCAGTACCAGGCTGTTTTGACTACTCTGGCAGTATAATACATTCTAAAATTAGGTAGAGTGAGGCCTCCCATTTTGTTCTTCTTTTTCAGAAATGCTTTACTTATCTGGGGCCTCTTTCCCTTCCATGTGAAGTTGGAGATTTGTTTCTCCATCTAATTAAAAAATGTCATTGGACCAGTGCCTGATCTCTAAAATCTATATGATTCTGTTAAAACTCAACCACAAAAAGACAAACAACCCAATCAAAAAGTGGGCAAAGGATATGAACACGCACTTCACTAAAGAAGATATTCAGGCAGGTAACAGATACATGAGAAAATGCTCTCGATCATTGGCCATTAGAGAAATGCAAATTAAAACTACAATGAGATTCCATCTCACTCCAACAAGGCTGGCATTAATCCAAAAAACACAAAATAATAAATGTTGGAGAGGCTGTGGAGAGATTGGAACTCTTATACACTGCTGGTGGGAATGTAAAATGGTAAAACCACTTTGGAAGTCTATCTGGCGTTTTCTTAAAAAGTTAGAAATAGAACTACCATACAACCCAGAAATCCCACTCCTTGGAATATACCCTAGAGAAATAAGAGGCTTTACACGAACAGATATATGCACACCCATGTTTATTGCAGCTCTGTTTACAATAGCAAAAAGCTGGAAGCAACCAAGGTGTCCATCAATGGATGAATGGGTAAATAAATTGTGGTATATTCACACAATGGAATACTACGCATCGATAAAGAACAGTGACGAATCTGTGAAACATTTCATAACATGGAGGAACCTGGAAGGCATTATGCTGAGTGAAATTAGTCAGCGGCAAAAGGACAAATATTGTATAAGACCACTATTATAAGATCTTGAGAAATAGTATAAACTGAGAAGAACACATACTTTTGTGGTTATGAAGGGGGGAGGGAGGGAAGGAGGGTGGGAGAGGGTTATTTACTGATTAGTTAGTAGATAAGAACTACTTTAGGTGAAGGGAAGGACAATACTCAATACACGGAAGGTCAGCTCAACTGGACTGGACCAAAAGCAAAGAAGTTTCTGGGATAAACTGAATGCTCCAAAGGTCAGCAGAGCAAGGGCGGGGGTCTGGGGACCACGGCTTAAGGGGACTTCTAAGTCAATTGGCAAAATAATGTTTTCTATTATGAAAACATTCTGCATCCCACTTTGAAATGTGGCTTCTGGGGTCTTAAATGCTAACAAGCGGCCATCTAAGATGCATCACTTGGTCTCAACCCACCTGGATCAAAGGAGAATGAAGAACACCAAGGTCACACGATAACTATGAGCCCAAGAGACAGAAAGAGCCCCATGAACCAGAGACTTACATCATCCTGAGACCAGAAGAACTAGATGGTGCCCGGCCACAACCGATGACTGCCCTGACAGGGAGCACAACAGAGAACCCCTGAGGGAGCAGGAGATCAGTGGGATACAGACCCCAAATTCTCATAAAAAGACCAGACTTAACGGTCTGACTGAGACTAGAGGAATCCCAGCGGTCATGGTCCCCAAACCTTCTGTTGGTCCAGGACAGGAACCATTCCCGAAGACAACTCATCAGACATGGAAGGGACTGGACAATGGGTTGGAGAGAGATACTGATGAAGAGTGAGCTACTTGTATCAGGTGGACACTTGAGACTGTGTTGGCATCTCCTGTCTGGAGGGGAGATAGGAGGGTAGAGAGTGTTAGGAACTGGCAAAATCGTCACGAAGGGAGAGACTGGAGGGAGGGAGCGGGCTGACTCATTAGGGGGAGAGTAAGTGGGAGTATGGAGTAAGATGTATATAAGCTTATATGTGACAGACTGACCTGATTTGTAAACTTTCACTTAAAGCACAATAAAAATTATTTTAAAAAATGTCATTGGAATTTGGATCGGAATCGCATTGTATCTATAGATTGCTTTTGGTAGAATAGACACTTTTACAATGTTGAGTCCTCCTATCTATGAGCAAGGTATGTTTTTCCACTTATGTATAGGTCTCCTTTGGTTCCTTGCAGTAGTGTCTTGTAGTTTTTTTGTATAGGTCTTTTACATCTCTGGTAAGGTTGATTCCTAAGTATTTTATCTTCTTGGTGGCTACTGTAAATGATTGTATTGATTTGGTGATTTCCTCTTCGATGTTCTTTTTGTTGATGTAGAGGAATCCAACTGATTTTTGTAGTTTATCTTGTATCCTGATACTCTGCTGTACTCTTCTATTAGTTTCAGTGGTTTTCTTTTAAGGTTTTCTCTGTATAAGATCATGTCATCTGCAAATAGAGATACTTTTGCTTCTTAAAAGGAAGTGTTTTTAAAAAGCAAAGATGAGGGATAGTAGAAAAGAAAAACAAAAGTAAATCACAATGTAATGCTTGGAAAAAGAAGAAAAAAAATATTAAGGACAATCAAAGGAAAAGAAAGCATCAGTAAGAATAAGAATTCCAGGACTATGCATGTAAAAGAGGAGGATTTTGAAGGCCTATCTGTAAAAACAGTAAAAATGTAACTACTAAGCAGAGGCCTCTGGGAAGCCTTGAAGTGTAAAGGCATATCATATCCAAGTCTTGCAAGAAGAGCATTTGTTCTATGTTTAAATTGTGACAGGGATCCAGCTTTCCTGTGAATACCTTCCTCTCAAGGAGAAGTACTATCTCCAACTAGGCTCAACCAAATTTGAATACAACTTAGAAAGTTTTTGTGGAGGAAGTATTGGTCATAGCCAACACTGTCACACTCCTACCCTCATCAAAATCTTCCCTTTCACCAACTCCAGACAGCAGTCAGCTAAAGGCCACAGGTGACACACGTGGGTAATAACTTTTCCTCTGTTCTTTCAATACCACTTCCTTTCATCTCCTCACTTTTAATCTTGTGCAAGAGTCCTTTTTTACCTTCATTTTCCACCATTCACGGGACGTTAAATTTTACCTCAGGAAATTTATTTTTCACATGAATTTACCAAACCTGATAGGAAACCAGGATAATCAGTCTCTAAAGGACTTGAAAGAGCCCAGAAAATCCTTCCAGAATTTCACAAAAATAGTCCTCTGTTGGCTCATTGCCACAAACTCCAGTTTTCACTATAAATTCTGTTTTTTTCTCTTCATTTTTTTCTGTCATGTTTAAATACAAATGTGTTATTTTCTAATCCTCTTCATTCCCATTATATTTTAGCTACATTTTAAATGAAATACCGTTTCTGAGACTTGTTATACAGACAACCTGTTGCTGACAAGTCGATTCTGACTCATAACGACCCCGAAGAACGGAGTAGAACTGCCCCATAGGGTTTCCAAGGATTCGAACTGCCACCGACATTTTGGTTAGCAGCCAAGCTTTTAACCAGTGCACCACCAGGGCTCCATTATACAGACACGGCCTGGTGAAATGGCATGTTGGGCTGAGGTTCCTCATCTCTGCCTCTCTTGACAGCCTGGCTTTCTTTGCTACCTTGTGTATCTGCTGCTTTAGGCCTAGCCTGACATGGCCTCCCAGTTTACATGTCTAAGGCAAACTGATTCTGTCTCTCCATTCAAAATCTTGACAATCCAAATGACATAGCCCCTCCATGGCTTTACTTTGAGGTGCAAAGATCTCAGCCACACCTGTCCATCCCTGTCCAAATAGTTGTGGACAGACTGGGCTAGGAGCAGAGAGGTAGGTTCTCTAAGGAGGATGTGAGTGGGACGAAGTGATTGGCATATTTTCCTTACAATCTCCCACTCTGTCATGGTCCATACAGGTAATAAATAAATGGTTGCTTTTTTTTTTTTTTTTTTACTTTAATTGATCTTATATTCTTAACTTTAACAATTAATGCAATTACCTATCAAACAGATTCTATGAGAATTATTGTCTGATTTTCCAGCCTCTGGTTATTTGTTCAATAAAAAAATGAGTTCTGAGAACACCTTTGGGGATAAGTCCTTTCAGGTTTTCACAGGGCAGAGGATCTTGGTACAGACAGAAGCAGCCCTTCCATGTGTGTAGTCACTAGGCCTGGCCCAGCCAAACTCTCAAAGTGAGTGAAGTTTGCCTGTGGCCCTCTCCCACCTCCCGGAGAGTTATCGTGAAGACTTACAGTTGTAAGTGCCCTAAGTTTACCAGCACTGTGACATGGATTATCTCATCTGATGCTCACGAACACCCAGAGTGCACAGACATCATCACCATCATCATCCCCATCTTACAGTTAAAGAAACTGAGGCTCATTCAACAAATATTTATGGAGTAAGGACTAGGTATCGGGCCTAGTGGGAACACAGTGATGACGGGTATACAATTCCTACCTTTAGGGAGGCTCATCAGGGGAACTAACCACAAACAGGCAGCAACAACACAACTCTAGGTTACGAGAGCCTGTAGAAGAGCCACTGATTCAGGAATGGAAAAGTTGTCTATGGGAGCTATTACTGACTTTTACATTCCACAGTTAGTAAGGTGACAAGAGGTGCAAGAAAAGCATTCTAGGTCCCAACAGATTCTTATTTTACCTCTTAAAGATGAAACTTACCAACTTAAATAAATTTCCAATGGTGAAATTTCAGACCTTACAACATAGCCAAAAGCAGGTAACGTGTACAGTAGTTGGGGCCCAGAGGTATCATCCTGTAGTCCCCAGATTGCATGCGCCTCCCTCCAGGGCCCTCGGCCAGCCTCCAGGGCCCTTTTCTGAGTAAGGATGTACTGTAGATACTGCTCCTGAAGCATAGCATAGAGTAACTCTCCTTTACCCCTTCCCTGAATAAGAAAGTATAAGTACAGATCACATATACCACATAGAGGGCAGCACCTAAGGAAGTGACAATCAGGAAAATGGTGTCAATGCTATTAAACCACAAAGACATAATCTAATAATTGCAAGCATCGAGAATGTTATCATCAATTGTTTGTGGTCAGAAGTGGGAGTTCAATCCAGAACTTGTTAAATCTGCCTGAAAAAGAAGAGATAGAGCCTGAGTCCTACCTTCCCCTAACCCTAACACACACACAGAGGACAGGTGGCTAATCCCCCAGGGCAGCCACCGAACAGATCTCTGGGAACTTTTATTACCCTTGAGAGACTAGTCCAGTGTCTGCAGATATTGTCAGGTGTCATCACCACTGCATACCTTTGATTTTTCTCTTAGTTGAACAGAATAAACAAAACCAAACCTGTTGCTGTCAGTTGATTCCTACTCAGTGTGTAGAATAAAACTGCACTTAATGGGGTTTCCAAGGCTATGACCTTTTGGAAGCACAACACCAGGCCTTTCTTTTTTTTTGGTGTACTTTAGATGAAGGTTTACACAGCAAACTAGCTTCTCATTAAACAGTGCACATATTGTTTTATGACATTGGTTAAGAACCCCACGACATGGCAACACTCTCCTTTATCAACCTTGGCTTCTCTATTACCAGCTTTCCTGTCTCCTCTTGCCTTCTAGTTCTTGCCCCTGGGCTGGTGTGCCCCTTTAGTCTTGTTTTATTTTACAGGCCTGTTTAATCTTTGGATGAAGGGTGAAGGAATGACTTCATTACTGAGCTAAAAGGGTGTCTGCAGGCCATACCCTCAGGGTTTCTCCAGTCTCTGTCATGCCAGTAAGTCTGGTCTTTTTTGCTCAGTTAGAATTTTGTTCTACATCTTTCTCCAGCCCTGTCTGGGACCCTCTATTGTGAGCCCTGTCAGAACAGTCAGTGGTAGTAGCTGGGCACCACATAGTTGTACTGGACTCAGTCTGGTGGAGGCCGTAGTAGTTGTGGTCCATTAGTCCTTTGAACTAATATTTCCCTTGTGTCTTTAGTTTTCTTCATTCTCCATTGCTCCCGAAGGGGTGAGACCAGTGGAATATCTTAGATGCAGACCTTTCTTCTAAGGTGCCTCTGGGTGGGTTAGAACCACCAACCTTTCAGTTAGTTGATTACTTGCACCATCCCGGTACTCCAATTGAGCACAATAATACAAAATTATTTTGAGGAAAAATAAAGCCACTTTTAGCCATACTACCCCTCCCCTTTAAAAACATCTGGGATAGTAACATGGGTGAGATAAGTGTAAAATAATTTTGAAAGGTATTATTCCTAGAAATAGCACAGAACTGCTTCCTTATACAGCCTGTGTGGTGATGGCCAGGGGTCTGCAGGCCACATTGGACCCAGCCTGGGAAGTGACTCAGTTGTGGCAAAGAAGTCACGTTGTTGAAGAACATCCTGGGGCTGGATTTGGGTATACACATATTCAACGATGATATAATTCTGGTCTTGTGCACATATTGTTTTGCAAAATCCAGGCATGAGATCATTCGGCCTCAGTGTTTTCTCTGAGGGTTTCTCACAGACAAACAGAGTTATCTGAATTGACTTAGACCAGAGGAAAGGCATTTGGGGGATTATCTGATTGTGAATGTGGACATTTAAACATTCTCGGTCAGGTCAAAAACCAAAGGTTTTCTGTTTGATTTCAAGAGCCCACAGCTCTCCAATCGTATCATCTTTATCTACTGGTTTACAGAGAAGAACTTAAAATGCTTTCTCCAAATCATGGGCAAGAAGAGAAAACAGCTGTTGTTATTCTTGAGAGGAGTGTTTATGTGGCTAGAGGTATATTTTTGTTTGTTCTGCTTTCTGTTTTAGACTATTCGGAAGAAGAAGAATTCTCTAAAATAAGCCATAGTTTTAAGTAGGGTTTTCTACCACAAGCAAGAGGTCATTAATATCCATAGCTTTAGAGTTGCTATACTCCATGAGAAGGGTTTGACCGATCATATCACACCATTGCAGTGATCATGACCATTTGCATTAAAATCACCCCACAGAACCCTATAAACTGCAGATTCCTAGGCTTCACCCCAGGAAGCCTCACTCATTAGGTCTGGGGTCAAGCACAGGAATCTTCAGGTGTTTCTGATGACCTCCACACTTGAGATCCACAGCAAGGCTAATTGCCAGATAAAGTGGTCATTTTCTCACTCTGCCACCACTTGTTTCCTTTGCTTAATTCTGCTACAAACATTTTTTTTTTTAATATAACAGCTTTTGAAGACCGAACTATTTCCACTCAACAGAAAGGTAGGGGACATTTTGACCTATTAACAGTGTAAAAGACTGAAGGGCAAGGAAGAACATGAGGTTTATTTGTTCATAATTTTCTTGAGTGGAAAGAGAGGGAGGCAGGTGTCCTAGAGGCAAACCTGCAGGGCAGAGGGGGAAAGAGATAATGTGTAGTAAGGGAGAGGCCTGTGCAAGAGGTCAGGTGTGGGGACTTCTATCTTTCATTTATCTGTAAAACGTTGAGTCAAATTCTTTAGTAAAGAGACTTGATTATGAGGACAGCCTGAGAAATTGAGTGTTCTTTTATTTGGTTAAGGAAGAAGATAAATTTTCTAAATTTTAGAAAATCCTGAAAGCATGGGTTGGAAAAAGAACATGTACCACAAAATTCAGAATACTAGAAATGGGAAAATATCCATTAATGCTTGAAAGATGGTTTAAGTGTATGTAAAAGCAATTACTGAATTACAGAACTGGTAGTAAACTTAAGGAACTTATTATCCTAAGGGATACTCCAGGTTGAGAAATATAAGCTCAAGAAATATTAAGAAAGTTAAGGATTACAGACATATGACAGATTATTAAGAAAACTGGTGATGTTTGAGATACATGCCCCACTCTTGAGGTTGATTTCCTTGGGGAACAATTGAGGTGTTCTAGCAATTACTCTTGGGGTCACAGATCATAATATGGTATTTCTAGAGTTTTATGTCCTTAGCTTTAGGGTATACATCTGTTCTATAATGGTAGGCATATAGGAGAACCACCACTGTCTGGCAATTTGTTACACTCTGGTGGCTTGCATGTTGCTATGATGCTGGAAGCTATGCCAACAGGATTTCAAATACCAGCAGGGTCACCCAGGGTAAATAGGTTTCAGTGGAGCCCCCAGACTAAGACAGACTAGGAAGAAAGGCTTGGCAATCTAATTCCTAAAGTTAGCCAATGAAAACCCCATGGATCACACAGAATACTGTCTGAAACAGTGCTGGGCCCCTATGTTGGAAAGCATTCAAAATACAAATGGCAGCAACAACAGCCTCAAGTGTACCAATGATGGTGAAGATGGTACAGAGCCAGACAAAATTTTTTTGTACATGGGTCACCATGAGTTGGACCCGACTTGATGCCTGCTAACAATAACGGCATATAGGAGAAAGAGCACAAGATCTGAATTTCAATTCTATTTCTCTTGCTTAGTAAGTGTAAAATATTGGGCAAGTTACTTTACCTTTACTAGACCTCAGTTTCCTCATCTGGAGTAGCTCATAATATTTATTTCACAGAACTGGCATGAGAATGAAATATGATGTTTGTGAAAGTGACTCATGAGATAGGTACTCAATGAATGCTTCTGAATCATGACATTTCAGGCTGAATTATGGGCAAAATATGTGTGTTGTGTATGTCAGCCATATGTAGTAATTGCAGTCCATACAGTAAATATCAGAATGTCTACATTAAAAAAAGGCACAATGCATTATCTATCATCAAATTAAATAAAAACACAATTTAATTTATTTCTGAGTTTTAAAAACAATTTATAGTAAATGCTTTGTTTCCTAGAAAAGCAACTTATAAGAAACGCTAAGTATCTGCATTTGAGAATTCACACCAACTAGGTAAGTCTGAGGGGCAGCCTTGTCAAAAGTCCTCTGCTCTTTCCTCCCCTTTCTGTTGGGTAGTTGAGGTAGGACTAGACCTACTCCACAAGTGAGGCAGGATCACAGCCTGAAAAGCCCAGGTTCCCAGGAAGAAAACATGACTTAGGCTGCTTGCCTGGCAGTGCTCATAAATTATGGAAGGCACAATTAATTCTTTTCTATTCTGAATACACATAACTTCTCTGCTCCCAAATGCAACTTTGCACTTTATATTCTCTATTCTCCAACATGGTTCCAATGGAGAATTAAATAATTTATATTTATATTAAAACTTTCTTGCTACTGTCAAAAATTCCATTGTATAAACAGCTTTCTCAAAAAATACATTTAATAGGGTCCCAAAAAGTATTTCAAGTGGTATGTTCAAACCCAGAGTCCTGGTGGTGCAGTGGTTAAGGGCTCAGCTTCTAACTAAAAAGTCGACAGTTTGAATTCACCAGCCGCTCCTTGGACGCCCTATGGAGTAGTTCTACTCTGTCCTATTTGGTTGTTATGAGTCACAATTGACTCGATGACAATGATTTGGGTTTTTGTTATGTTCAAATTCACATTGTATTTAAGTACCTGAAAGCAGGTGCTTGAATGCTGGCACAAGCCATTGTCCTGTAGCTACTTCAACACTGTGGTGAATTAAGCTTGCTAGCCTACTGTAGAGCAAGAAAGGTACCCTGGGTGTATTCCTTTTGACTTTGGACGTGGATTAGTGTTGGTTTGGATTATACATGGTATTTTGGTCTTCTGGCTACCAATTTCTTACATCTTTCATGTTAAGAGCATTTTCTTGCAATTTTTCCCAGCTCTCGGGTGTTTTTTTTTCTATACATTAGAAAAGGGAAGTCTAAAAAAAAAAAAAAAAAAGGATACCATTATCTGATCATTTCTAACTAAATTGTCTCTTATGGAAGTTATCTTCTAAAGCTTTCACTAGTGGCAAATCTTTGTATAATACTTTGTAGTTTATAATGTTCAATTTTTTCTTTGATCTTCAGAGCAACCCCGTAAGGTAGGCAGGGCAAGACTTATTACTCCATTACATAGATTAGGAAGCTGATGTTTAGAAAGTTCAGAAAGGACGTAAAAGACTTGATGGTTTTTCATTTCAAGTAACCATAAATATCACCTTTCTATGACAAAACATCTTTTTCAGCTGCTCATGGCTTTCTTAACTTCTAAATTATTACCCAAAACAGCCCCAAAGAGGTGAAGAAGTCCTTGGTACACGTTCTCCCATGGTTAAGCCCTACTGTAACAAATTCTATTCCAAAGAAGGTAATGAAAATGATAAAAGTAGCTAACGTGTATTAATCATTTACTATATATCGGGTACTGTTGTTGAATGCGTTATGTGTATTATTTCATTTAACCCTCACAACATCCCTAAGTAGTTAGGCACTATCATTCCCTCCATTTTATAGATAAGGAAAATGAGGCTTGGAGAGATCTAGTGATTTGTCCAAGGTCACAGAGGCATGTTGAATATTATTGAAACCCACAAGGACCAGCTCTATCCGACTCCAGATCCAGCATTCCTAAGCCGTATTCTATACAAAGCTAATTCTATGTACCTGCTAATGACATAAAATAAAGGTGCTTGTAGATCTGTCTTCAATGAATGGTCTTTAAAAAAAAAATTCAGTAATACATTGCTGGTATAAATGCAAAATTGTGCAACCACTCTGAAAAACAATTTGTCAGTTTCTTATAAAGTTAAGCATATACTTAGCATTGTTGTTGTTGTTAGTTGCCATCAAGTCAGACTCCGACTCATGTTCTGCAGGGTAGAGCTGCACTCCCAGGATTTTCAAGGCTGTGACCTTTCAGAAGCAGATGGCCAGGCCTGTCTTCTGAGGGGTCTCTGAGTGGGTTCAAATGGTCATTCTTTTGGTTAGTAGTCAAGCACTTACCTGTCTGTGCCACCCAGGGACTCTATGCTTAGCGGGTGACCCAGCAATCCCACTCCTAGGTATTTACCCAACAGAAGTGGAGACACATGTCCACACTAAGACTTGAATGGGAATACTCATAGTAGCTTTATTCATAATAGCCCTAAACTGGAAACAGCCACAAAAAGAATTGCCATTGAATTGGCTCCAACTTATGGCAACTCCATATGCGTCAGAGTAGAACTGTGCTCCGTACAATGGTCAATGGTCTATCTTCCAAGGCACCTCTGGGTGGTCTCAAACCTCCAACCTTTCAGTTAGAAGCTGAGTTGTATTAGCCGTTTGTGCCACCCAGGGACTCCAGAAACAAACACAATGTCTATTAATTGGTGAATGGATAAACTGTGGTATATCCATACAACGGGATTAAAAAAAAACAAAAACGGGATACTACTCAGCAATAGAAAAAACTATTGACACAGGCAACAACACAGATGTATCTCAAAAGGGTTATGCTAAGCAAAAGAAGCCAGGCGTAAAAGACTACCTATCATGTGATTCCATTGATATGGAATACTAGAAAATTTAAAACTATACTAACAGAAAATAAATCAGTGGTTTCCAGGGGCTTGGAGGTAAGAAGCAAAAACCAAAACCAAACCTGTTGCTGTTAAGTTGATTTTGACTTATAGCAACCCCATAGGACAGAGTAGAGCTGCCGCATAGGGTTTCCAAGGAGCAGCTGATGGATTTGAACTGCCAACCTTTTGTTTAGCAGCTAAACGCTTAACTAAAAGGGGTTCGAGAGAACTCCTGGTGTGATAGACATATTCTGAATCTTCATTGTTGGAGTGATTACACAAGATTACACATTTGTCAAAACTCATCTAATTGCCTACTTGCAAAGAGTAAATTTTATTGTATGTGAATTACACCTCATTAAGTTTGACGCAAGGAACCCTGGTGGCATGAGGTTAAGTGCTCAGCTAGTAACTGAAAGTTTGGTTGTTCCAACCCACCAGCTGCTCTGTGGGAGAAAGATGTGGCAGTCTGGTTCCATAAAGATTTTTGTTGTTGTTGTTGTTAGGTGCCGTGGAGTTGGTTCCGACTCATAGCGACCCAATGCACAACAGAACGAAACACTGCCCAGTCCCGAGCCATCCTTACGAACATTATGCTTGAGCTCGTTGTTGCAGCCACTGTATCAATCCACGTCGTTGAGGGTCTTCCTCTTTTCCGCTGACCCTGTACTCTGCCAAGCATCATGTCCTTCTCCAGGGAGTGATCTCTCCTGACAACATGTCCAAAATATGTAAGACGCAGTCTTGCCATCCTTGCCTCTAAGGAGCATTCTGGCTGTACTTCTAAGACAGATTTGCTCGTTCTTTTGGCAGTCCATGGTATATTCAATATTCTTTGCCAACAGCACAATTCAAAGGCATCAATTCTTCTTCCGTCTTCCTTATTCATTGTCCAGCTTTCACATGCATATGATGCGATTGAAAATACCATGGCTTGGGTCAGGCGCACCTTAGTCTTCAGGGTGACATCTTTGCTCTTCAACACTTTGAAGAGGTCCTTTGCAGCAGATTTACCCAATGCAATGTGTCATACCACCTCATACCACCAAGAAAGCAATGCTGGGAGCAGAGGGTGTCCTTTGGACCTGAGGTTCCTGCTCTGAGATACTCCCAGACCAAGGAAAGACTGATGCATCACAAGGACCTTCCTCCAGAGCCGACGGAGAGAGAAAGCCTTCCCCTGGAGCTGACACCCTGAATTTGGACTTGTAGCCTACCCGACTATGAGAGAATAAACTTCTCTTTGTTAAAGCCGTAAAGATTACAGCCTTGGAAACCCTATAGGGCAGTTCTACTCTGTCCTTCAGTGTTACTATAAGCTGGAATTGACTAGATGGCAATGGGTTTTTGAGTATTGGAAGTTTGACTTAAAACAAATATAGTATTAAAAATAGGTTCAGAGTGCACAATATTGTGAATATAATATCATTGAATTTTACACTCAAAATGGTTAAAATGGCAAATTTTATGCCAAATATATTTTATCACAATAATTTTTTAAAAAAAATAACAACAACAACAAAAAAGGCCTCAGCCTCTTTCCAAAAAGTATTTGATTATAGGAAACCTTGGTGGTATAGTGGTTAAGTGCTACAGCTGCTAACCAAAAGGTCGGCAGTTCTAATACCAGATGCTCCTTTCAACTTCCCTCACCCCTTCAGAAGTATCCTACAACTCTCTTCATTTCTTTTCCCAAATATTCTATCCACTCCCCTCTATGACTCAACTTAGTCTTTTAAAACCAGTAAACAGCAGCCACAAACCAAAAAGAGAAATTTCAGTGGACAAGCTCTTATCTAGCTCACTCCCTTTAAAAAAAAGTTTTATCTTCAGTTCTGTTTCTCTTCTAGTCTTTAAAGACAAGGAATGGGATTTTCAGGCAATGAACTCATTAAAACAGTGTTTTCCAAACTTGGGTGATCATGAGAATCACTTGGAGAAGCTCATTAAAACTGCAGGCCTTGCCCCTAAAGATTCTGTCTTGGGAGGTCTGGGGCAGGGTCCAGGACTCTGTAGTTTAAATAAGCTCTCCAAGAGATTGTTAGGATCAGGCAAATTTACACAGTAAAACAAACCTACTTGTAATCAAGGAATCTGGCTATCTGGTGGAATGTATGTGGCCATTCTGCTCAGTGTGAATCTGTAATGAGAAGCTGCTTTAATGGCACACAGCAAAGGCTGTTTAAGACTTCTTTTATTAAGCAGGAGTCCCTGGGCAGTACAAATGGTTGAAGTGCTCTGCTGCTATCCAAAATGCTGGAGGTTTGAATCTACCCAGAGGCACCTTGGAAGAAGGACCTGACAATCTACTTCCAAAAAATCAGCCACTGAAAACACTATGGAGTACATATGAGGTTGTCATGAGTCAGAATCAACTTAATGGCGACTGTTTTTTTTGTTGTTTGTTTTTTTATTAAGCAATTCCTACTGCCCCTGGGTGTCAGCTGGGTCTCCTCCTGAAGGAAAGAGATTAAAAATGGGACTTCAGTGGCTGACATTCTGAATATACCAAGAGAAGGTTAAGGATGATCCTGGATTGTGCGAGCTCACTTTGAACTTCTATAGAAGTGGGATAGGTAGAGTCACAGCAATGCTCTGAGCAGCAGCTTCAACCACACAATGAAAATATTCAGCACATGCCCTGTTATGAGGCTGAGCCAGTGCACCACAGTGTTGTGAGTAGGAAAAAACTTAGAAACTTGAGGGAGAAATGCACTTAATACCCTTAAAACAGATATTGATCTTCTTTCCTTTTTTTTTTTTTTTTTAATATATTAAAGATTTGGGCTGGAGAAGAAAGGAGATCAGA
Source organism: Elephas maximus indicus (assembly GCF_024166365.1). Classification (NCBI taxonomy): domain Eukaryota; kingdom Metazoa; phylum Chordata; class Mammalia; order Proboscidea; family Elephantidae; genus Elephas; species Elephas maximus. Next base: position 83,584,182 of record NC_064820.1, read on the forward strand.
TAAATATTTTGAAATAGCTGAAGAGTGCTCATGTGGAAGAGAGGTTTGGCTTTCTACCCTATGCTCCCAAGAGGCAGAAATAGCCCTAGTGGCTGGGAGTTACAGAGGGAGATACGGATCTGAGAAAGGAAGAGCAAGTAGAAAGAACAAGAAATTCTAGTGCCACTGGCTGCTGTTCATGTGCTTGCCCTTCAACTCATTAGCTATGTGATCTTGGGCAAGTAGCCAACCTGAGTTTTCTCAATTGCAAAATGGAAAGAGCAACAAGTATCTTACAGAGCTATTATGGTGATTAAGTAAGATGACGTACTTGGTAGTACGTGGGTAGTATGTTGACCATGTAATAAGTGCCAAGTAAGTGGTAGACAAAAAACATACAAAGTTATGTAAGGTGAAGTGGTTGCCTAAAGTAGCAGTGAGTTTTCCATCACCAGTGGTGTTCAAGCATTTATGAGAGTGGGATGGGAATGTAGGGTGGAGGGGATCTAGGAGAAATAGGGGGCCTCTAAGCATTGTATGAATGGTTGGGTTGGACAACCTTTCAAGTCCTTTTCACCCTGAACAATTTATGGAGCATAGAAGAGGTGGGGAATACACTTTTTTTGGTCTGCAAAATGATTATTCTTTTGCTTTTCGTGAAAATATTTACTCTCTCTAGGATGCCAAGACTTAGCCTTTGAGCTTAAAAATCTGAGAGTTTATGACCTAGACTCTACTGGGAAGTTAGAACATTACACATACTCACTCATATTCCACCCTTAAGACCAAAGATTGGAATATGAATCATAAAACAAAGTCAGGGCAAAGTACATACCAAAATAGCAAGGAAAATAACCAAACAGAAGTCTTGACTGACAAGTCCCCTGCATAAAGAACACTGCGTTACACTGAGAACAATTAAGGAAATAGCATTATCAGAGAGTCATAAGATTGTGGAATGGTTATTTTCCCTAACTAGGGCATAAAAGCATAATTTATAATGGCATAATTTACACACCAACCACTAATGCCAAAGATGAAAACTTGAAGATTTTTACCAACTTCTGCAGTCTGAAATTGATCAAACATGTAACCAAGATGCATTGATAATTACTGGTGATTGTAATACAAAAGTTGAAACAAAGAAGAAGGGTCAGTAGTTGGAAAATATGGTCTTGGTAGTAGAAAGGACATGGGAGATCGCATGACAGAATTTTGCAAGACCAACAATTTACTCATCGGAAATACCTTTTTCAATAATATAAATGGTGACTATCTGTGGACCTTGCCGAATGGAATACACAAGAATCAAATAGACTCCATCTGTGGAAAGAACTGATAGAGAAGCTCAATATCATCATTCAGAACAAGGTCAGGGGCCAACTGCAGAACAGACCATCAGTTGCTCATGTGCAAGTTCCAAATGAAGTTGAAGAAAATGAAAACAAGGATATACAACCTTGAGTATATCCCACCTGGATTTAGAGATCATCTCAAAAATAGTTTTGACACATTGAACACTAATGGCTGAAGACCAGATGAGTTGTGGAATGACATCAAGGACATCGTACATGAAGAAAGCAAAAAGTTATTGAAAAGAAAGAAAAGACCAAAATGGAAGTCAGAAGAGACTCTGAAGCTTGCTCTTGAATGTTAAGTAGCTAAAGCGAATGGAAGAGATGATGAAGTAAAAGAGCTGAACAGAAGATTTCAAAGGGTGGCTCGAGAAGACAAAGTAAAGTATTATGATGACATGTACAAAGAACTGGAGTTAGAAAATCAAAAAGGGAAGAACACACTTGGCGTTTTTCAAGCTGAAAAAATTGAAGAAAAAAATTCAAGCTTCGAGTTGTAATATCGAAGGATTCTACAGACTTTTTTTTTAATGCTGAACAATGCAGGAAGCATCAAAAGAAGATATGAGGAATACACTGAGTCACTGTAGCAAAAAGAACTGATCAATGTTCAACCATTTCAGGAGGTAGTATATGATCAATAACCAATGGTATTGAAGAAAGAAGTCCAAGCTGTACTGAAGGCATTGGCAAAAAAACAAAGCTCTAGGAACTGAACGAAGACCAACTGAGATGTTTCCAGAAATGGATCAAACACTAGAAGCACTCCACTCACTCATCTATGCCAAGAAATTTGGAAGACAGCTACCTGCCCAAACTGACTGGAAGAGATTCACATTCAAGCCCATCCCAAAGAAAGGTGATCTAACAAAATGCAGAAATTATCAAACAGTATCATTAATATCACATGCAAGTAAAATTATGCGGAAGATAATTAAAAAATGGTTACAGTAGTACCCTGACAGGGGATTGCCAGAAATTCAAGCCAGATTCAAAAGAGGATGTGGAACAAGGGATGTCAGATGGATCCTGGCTGAAAGCAGAGAATACCAGAAGGATGTTTACTTGTGTTTTATTGACTATGCAAAGGCATTCAACTGTGTGGATCATGACAAATTATGGATAACACCAAGAAGAATGGGAATGTAAGAACACTTAATTGTGCTCATGAGGAACCTGTACATTGGCCAACAGACAGTTGTTCCAACAGGACAAAGAGATACTTCGTGGTTTAAAATCAGGAATGGTGTACATCAGGATTGTATCTTTTCACCATACTTATTCAGTCTGTATGTTGGGCAAATTATCTGAGAACCTGGACTATATGAAGAAGAACAAGCCATCAGGACTGGAGGAAGACTCATTAACAACCTGTGCTGTGCACATAGGAAACCCCGGTGGCAGTGGCATAGTAGTTAAGAGTTTGGCTCCTAATCAAAAGGTTGGCAGTTTGAATCCACCCGGTGCTCCTTGGAAACCCTATGAGGCAGTTCTACTCTGTCCTACAGGGTCACTATGAGTCAGAATTGACCGATGGCAATGGGTTTGGTTTGGGTTTTGGTTGTGCAGATGACATAACCTTGCTTGCTGAAGTGAAGAGGACTTGAAGCAGTTACTGAAGATTAAAGACTCCAACATTCAGTACGGATTATACCTCAACATAAAGAAAACAAAAATCCTCTCAACTGGACTAATAAGCAACATCATGATAAATGGAGAAAAGATTGACGTTGTAGAGGATTTCATTTTACGATGCACAATCACCATCCATCAAAGCAGCAGCCAAGAAATCAAAGGACGCATTGTATTGGGCAAATCCACTGCAAAAGACTTCTTTAAAGTGTTCCAAAGCAAGGATGTCACCTTAAGGACTAAGGTGCACCTGACCAAGTCATGATATTTTCAATTGCCTCATATGCATGTGAAAGCTGGACAATGAATAAGGAAGGTGGTAGAAGAACTGATGCCTTCGAATTACGGTGTTGGCAAAGAATATTGAAACACCACGGACTGCCAGAAGAATGAACAAATCTGTCTTTAAAGCAGTACAGCCAGACTGCTCCATAGAAGCAAGGATGGTGAAACTTTGTCTCACATACTTTGGACATGTTATCAGGAGGGACCAGTCCCTGGAGAAGGACATCATGCTTGGTGGAGGATCAGCGAAAAACAGGAGAACTTTCAGCTAGATGGATTGACACAGTGGCTGCAACAATGGACTTGAAGATAGCAACAATTGTGAGGATAGCTCAGGACTGGGCAGTGTTTTGTTCTGTCGTACATAGGGTTGCTTTGAGTTGGAACTGACTAAATGGCACCTAACAACAACAATAGGCCTAAGGATAACCAAATGCTCCTGATAATTGGAATAAAGGTAAAGGGAAATTACTACAATTTTCCTATATGCCCACTGGAAATCAATGTACAGGGATTTTCAATTAAACACGGTACGTTGAACATATGCATTTATAGTTCTTCTTCCTGAAAGACAACCAGTAAGGAAATATTACATTATGAACATGTTCCATTCCTAAGTCTGTCCTGAAGTCGAATTTGTAGATAAGTCAGAACAGTTAGGTATGGTTTTTATCTAACATCAGTTAGTCAGATGTTTGTCTTAGTATACAGTGCATAAAAAACATGAAAGAAACACTTTAACGTAATAATACAGTAATAATAATAATGTTTCAATGTGCATCGCAAAGTAGTGCCTGTTTGTTATTAGGAACCATTACATGTACCTCCAATATTTAATAATAGGCTTTGTGGGGGTTAGTTTGTAACTATGGGTAGTACTTAAGTCAGACGTTTATAATCTCGGGACTGCCTGTAGTGACTGGTATATAGCAGAGCTGAGAAAATCTAGGTACTTTCAGAAGGAAGTACCAGTGAGAAGCAAGCCAATTTACCCTATAAACCAAAAACCAAACCTGTTGCTGTCAAGTCAATTCCAACTCATAGTGACACTACAGGACAGAGAAGAACTGCCTTGTAGGGTTTCTAAGGAGCAGCAGGAGGGTTTGAACTGCTGACCTTTTGGTTAGCAGCCAAATGCTTAACCACTGAGTTGCCATATACTAAAAAATCTGAAGCCTGTTGCTGTCAAGTCGATTCTGGCTCATAGGAAGCCTATAGGCCAGAATAGAACTGTCCCATAGAATTTGCGAGGAGCACTTGGTGGATTCGAACTGCAGTTTTGTTTAGCAGCTGTAGCTCTTAACCACTACGCCACCAGAGTTTCTGAGTCACCCTTTATAGAACCCTGGAAAGTCTGAGGAATTAGAGTGTTAGGTATTATGGATGATGGATGTTAATTATGGAAATACAAGCAGGAGACGGGTTGTATAAGGAACTGTCTTAGTTATTTAGTGGTGTTATAACAGAAATACCGCAAGTGGGTGGCTTTAACAGACAGACATTTATTTTTCTCACAGTTTAGGAGGCTAAAAGTCCGAATTCAGGGTGCTGGTTCTAGGGGAAGGCTTTCTGTCTGTGGGGTCTGGAGAAAGGCCCTTGTCTTTTCTGAGCTTATGTTCCTGGCCAGTCTTCACGTGGCTTGGCACCTCTCCTCTCCCATCTCTGTTTCTTTTGCTTCTTGTTTAATCCCTTTTATATCTCAAAAGAGATTGACACAAAACACTTCCTATATTAATCCTGTCTCATTAACATAACAAAGAAAACCCATTCCCAAATGGGATGATAACCACAGGCATAGAGGTTAGGATTTATAATGAATATTTTAGGGGGACACAGTTCAATCCACAACAAAAGCATTTGAACCCTATGTCCTTTCTCCTCCCTTAAGGTCACTATGAGTCAGAATTGACTCCATGGCAATCAGTGGGTTTGGTTTTATGGTTTAACCAGTAGCCAACTGCCCCTACTCCCAATCCTGCCTGAAAATCAGAAGTTTCTGCTTTGGAAAAAGACACTCTCCATTATGAGATATCAGCACATCGGGGTGGGAGAAAGGGTAGGAGAAACAAGAACCTACTGAAAATAGGGAGTCTGAGTAAACGTCTGAATACTAAACAGAACCCCTCAGCTCCTTCCCTTCCTAGCTTCCAGAACAATGGCAGCCAGAATTGTAGCACTCAAGCAAAAAACTGGAGTCTTTTTCTCTGAAGAAGCTGAAAGACTCCAAAGAAGAGACCTACAGAGCCTGACATTTTAGGAGATCCCCAATAAAAAGGGCAGCTTAGTGCTTACTCTCTCTACAAGAGAGCCTACCAAGAAACAAGCCCCATTTTTTTTTTTATCTATACATCTTTCAGTGAACTCTGTAGTGTCTCATTCTTAAATTTGATCGAACAACTAAGGATCACCAGATATTTGTGGGAAACCTCCAACACTAATGACAGAAAAAAGAGCATACAAGAAAAAAGACCTTGGTAATGTAGAGAATAAAATTTTTAAAAATCCCTAATATTCTCATAGAAGTGAAGAAGATAGTGTGTCCATGAAATAAGATCAGGATGTTAGAAAGGAACAATTGGAGATTAGAAAAAGCATCCTTGGAAATTGAAACCATGATAGCTGAAATTAAAAATTTAATAGAAAGATTAAATGATTAAAAAAAACTCTCCCAGAGAGTTGATGAAAAAGACAAAGACTTAGGCAATAGGAGAGAAGATACATTGAAAGTTAGAGGGCCAATCCAGAAAGTTGTACAGCAGACTAACAGGAGTTCAAGAAAGAGAGAAGAGAAAAAATTGAGTGAAAAAAAATTAAATATTAAATAAACAATAAATTTCTGAGTGTATAATAACACTACTCTCTAGATTGAACAGGTTGTGCATCCGACTTAAAGAGTCAAAAAGATCCCTGTCGAGACACATTTTAAGCTACAGTATACCGGGAAGAAGAGAAACTCCTAATGTTTCCTGGGAGAAATAAATTGAGGGAAAAAGGTGAAAAATAGAATGGCATCGGAGCTTTCAAAAGCAATACTGTAATCTCGAAGACAGTAGAACAGCATCTTCGAATCTTGAATCAAAGTGATGTAGAATTCTATACCCAACCAAACCCGTCAAGTATTAGGGTAGATTAATGACATTTTTAGACATTCAATGTCTCAGATAAGTACGTTCTAAGTGCCCTTTCTGGGAAATTTCTGAGAATGTACTCCACCAAAATGAGGGAATAAAACAAAAAAGAGGAAGCCATGGGATTCAGAAGACAGGGTCTGTGGCAGACCTGGAAATGTGCTGCTCAGACCGCTTCCCAAGAAAAAACTTGCTACGTAACTGCTTGGAGTGTGTTTGCTGACAGCCTCCAGCTGGTAGTTCCTTCAGGGCCTGCCTCAGCTTTTTTTTTTTTCTGGCACTAAAAACCATTTATTAACCTTTTTTTTTGCGATAACGGTAGATCCATGTGCGGTTGTAAGCAATAATACAGCGAGGTGCTTCGTGCGCTTCACCGATAGTAATGACGTCTTGCAAAACCGTAGTGCAGTATTACAGTCAGGATATTGATGTTGATGCGGTCAAGTGCAGGCCGTGTCCCTCGCCACAAGGGCCCCCCATGCCTTCTTATAGTCACAGCCACCTGCCCCCACCTTCCCATCTCTAAACCTTGGCAATCACTCACCATGTCTCCATTTCTATAATTTTGTCATGTCAAGGATGTTTTACAAATGGAACCACACAGTATGTAACCTTCGAGACTGGCTTTTTTCATTCGGCATAATTCCAGGTTCATCCTGGTTGTTGCCTGTGTCAAGAGTTTATCCCTATTTATTGCTGAGTATTATTCCGTGGCTGGTGCAGATGGTTACTGCACTCGGCTACTACTGAAAATTTGGTGGTTCGAGTCTACCCAGAGGCACCTCAGAAGAGAAGCCTGGCAGTCTGCTTCCAAAAAATCAGCCACTGAAAACCCTACAGAGCACAGTTCTACTCTGACACACACGGGGTCACCATGAGTTGGAATTGACCCAAGGGCCACTACTCTTATGCCTGTATCAACAGTTTGTTTATCCACTCAGCGGCTGAAGGGCATTTGCTGCCTCAGCTTTTGAACCACAGTAACATTCTTGGGGCAGCCGCTAGCCAACGTCTGAGCAAAGCATCAACGAGGGCCTAACTATTTCTACCTATCATGGAACTTCTGTAAAGGACAGTTTCACACTGGAGTTCTGTGTTGGACTGATAAAGCCTTTCTAGAGTTTGTAACACAGTCTGACAGCTTCCGCTTTCCATCCTGCGTCATAGGTGTTCCTCCTCAATAAACATTTTGCACTCCTAACTCTGTCTCATTGTTGTCTTCTCAGAGAACTCAACTGGCTCAGGATCTAATATATGAGAAAAGTGATAGAATGATGGCTATGCAGCAGGCCTAGAGAGCAACCAGCACAGATTAGAAGGATGTCAGGCTTCCAAAAAGTAACCCCCAGGTTAAAAAAAAAAAAAAAAGATTAGATTATCTGATAGGTTTTACCATGGGAAAATTGTTTTAAAGTTGTTTTACACTTCTGTGGGAGAATCTGGATTCAGACACAGGTACATAAAAAATTAAAAAAAAGAGAAAGTGTACAACCATGCTCATTGCAACGTTATTCACAATAGGCAAAAGGTGAAAACAACCTAAATGTTCATCAAGAGATGGATATGATATATATGGAATATTGCTCAGCCATAAAGAGAAATGAAGTCCTGATGCATGCCACAACATGGATGAACCTTAAAAACATTATGTTGAGTGAATTAAGTCAGTTATACAAAGACAAATATTTTATGATCCCATTTATATGACATAGGCAAATTATAGAGGTTAAAGTTTATCAGTGGTTACCAGGAGTGGGAGGGAGGGGGAAAGATGGAGCCATTGCTTAGGGGGCATTGAGTTCCTGTTAATTACGGTGGAATAATTTGGAAAAGGTTAATGGTGAAGGTGAATGGAATCAGTATCACTTAATTGTACATGTAGAAACTGTTGAATTGGCAAATGTTTTGTTATATAAATTTGTACTATGATTAAAGAAGGTAAATACAGAACACGAGAAGTTGTAAAAGAGAGGAAATATAATCGTACTTCACTAATTGACTTGGCTGGGAACAAAATAATGTAAAAACTAAGGATTAATTTTATAGAAAAGTTGTGAATACTCTATCGGAAAGGAGATGTGGAGATGGTAGTGAAAGAGAGCTAAATTCCTCATTCTACAGTTAGTAAAAAGTCAACAGATAATGTCTAAAATTGATGTGTCTGTAATAGCAGTATAAATATAAGTATGGTAAATATCGGGAGAAACCGTTGAAAGAGTTCAAAGTCAATGCTTCTGGGGAATGAGACTGAGTGTGAGAAGGAGTGTTTTTCTTAAGCCTTGTAATAGAAGTTGACTTTAACTTTGTGTATGTAGATTAAAAAAAAAAAAAACTTACAAAAAGAAAGAAAACTCATAGGCAGTGAATGGAAACCTCACCAACAGGCCATTGGTTCCCAGTGGGAATCCGCAGAAGTATCTCTTGAAGGAAGAATGTTGGAAGCAGTGGTAGCCTGAAGTTGCTGTAGGTCCCTGGCCTCATCCTCAGTGTAGTATTCAGGGCTCCAAGGTCCCCTCCACTAAGATTCTGTAATTCTGTATACTATAATCTGAGAGTCCCTAATCAGTATAACCCTTTCCCTGTAAACTCTACCTGCTAGTTCATAAATTGGAATTTTCTGGCCTACTCAGGGGGTGTTTTTGACCCTGGCTGGGAGTTGAAGAGAAAACTTGTAGGAAGGGAGAAGAAAAACAAAGAGCTATTACTGGCCAGCTGGCTAGGGAAAATCCATAACCAAAAAAACCCAAACCGGTTGCTGTTGAGTTGATTCTGACTCATGGTAATCCCACGTATCGTAAGTAGAACTGTTCTCCATTCGGAAGCAGATCATCAGGCCTTTTTTCCAAGGAGTCTTGGGTGGGTTTGAAGCACCTACCTTTCAGTTAGTAGTCAAGCATCTAACCACCCAGGGACTCCTGGAAAACCCATGGATATGATAATGAAATAAGGCGAGGAAATAAATAAAATTCAGTGGGCTGATTTTGTCAGAAAATATTTTTAAACTCCTGCCAAATGGCCAGCGTCTGTGATAGAGAGCAGTAAGGTAGGTTTGGACGGAGGTTTAAAAGGAGTCCGCAGAGAAGGAAAGTTCCAGCAGGTCAGAATAAGGAAGAAACATTGTGCGTGCTCCCCATACTGATGAACAAGATTGTGATGGAAAGATTAGGGGATGCTTGCTCAAGGTCAGGTGCAGCAAAGGGAGTCAGAGAGAGGTTACATAAACACAGCAAACAGGGAGGGTCAAAAGGCATTTTAAGCAGCGACTTTCAGGAGAAATACATCATATAGGGAGACTGTGTGCAGAGTGACGATGCTAAACAGCTGTGGGCACTCTTATTTGGAGCTTACCCCACTTTTAAGGATGATTTGGAAAACCTGAAGAGACAGTAGCACAGAAGCTAGGTTTTGTGCTGAGTTTCTGGTAGGAGGTATAAAAGCAATTAGAGCTCCCCATTCATTTTTCATTAAAAGTTTTATTTAATAGGTTTTACTTGTATTTGGCTTTGGGATTTTGAATAATACATTAATTTTTTATTATAAAATTATAGATTCATTTTAAAAAAAAGTTGCTGTCAAGTCGATTCCAACTCATAGCGACCCTAAAGGACACAGTAGAACTCCCCATTGGGTTTCCAAGGAATGGCTAGTGGATGCAGTCATAGGAAGCTGCAAAACAGCACAAAGAGCCCCATGCATACTCTGCCCAGTTTCTCCCAATGATTGCATCTTACGTATCTATAGTACAATGTCAGAACCCTGAAATGGGCATTGGAACAATGTACATACATATATAAACCAAAAACCAAACCAAACCTAGTGCTGTTGAGTTGATTCCGACTCATAGCGACCCTATAGGACAGAGTAGAACTGCCCCATAGAGTTTCCAAGGAGCACCTGGTGGATTCAAACTGCCGACCCTTTGGTTAGCAGCCATAGCACTTAACCAGTACTCCACCAGGGTTTCCATGTATATATATGCATGTAGTTATAGTCCATTTGATCACATGCACAGATTTTTGTGTGTAAACACCAAAAAGATCTCTCCCTTGCTACCTCTTTATAGTCATGCCCCCTCTTCCCCTACAATCCCTAATCCCTAGTAACCACTAATCTGTTCTCCATCTCTATAATTTTATCGTTTTAAGAATATAATTTAAATAGATTCATACAGTATGTGACCTTTCATGATTAGCTTGTTTTCCACTCAGTGTAATAACCTTGAGGTCCATCCCAGTTGTTGCGTGTATTAAGAATTACGCGCAAGAGTGTTTAACTATTCAACTCTAGTCTCCAGCTTTTGGCTATTAAAAATAGAACTGCTATGAATGTTTCTGTCCAGGTTTTGTGTGGACCTAAGTTTTCATTCTTAGGAATAAATGCCCAGGAATGTGATTGTGGGTTGTACAGTATGGGTATGTTTAGTTTTTAAAAGGCTGTCAAACTTTTCCAGGGTGGCTGCACCATTTTGCATCCCCAACAGCAATGCATGTAAGTTCAAGTATCTCTGTATCCTCACTAGCATTTGATATTGGTTTATTTCTTTTTTAAAGATGAGAAATTTCCTGCTGTCTTTCCTTTTTTTACCCTTGAAGTTTTAAGTTATTCAATAGCATATTGGATTGAATTGTGCCCCTCCCCCCCCGCAAAATGTGTGTCAACTTGCCTAAGCCATGATTTCCAGTATTGTGTGATTGTCCACCATTTTGTCATCAGATGTGATTTTCCTATGTGTTGTAAATCCCATCTCTGTGATATTAATGAGATGGGATTAGTGGCAGTTACATTAATGAGGCAGGACTTGACCTACAAGACCAGGTTGTGTTTTAAGCCAATCTCTTTTGAGATATAAAAGAGAGAAATGAGCAGAGAGACATGGGGACCTCATACCACCAAGAAATAAGAGCAAGGAGAATAGTGCATCCTTTGGACCCATGGTCCCTGCACTAAGAAGCTCCTCAACCAGGGGAGATTGATGACAAGGACTTTTCTCCAGAGCCCACATAGAGAGAAAGCCTTTCCCTGGAGCTGGCACCCTGAATTTGGACTTTTAGCCTCCTAAACTGTGAGATAATAAATTCCGCTTTGTTAAAGCCATCCACTTGTGATATTTGTGTTATAGTGGCACTAGATAACTAAGACAATTACGTATGTTATCTATAATCTGTATAACATATATAATTATGTTGTTGTTAGGTGCCATCGAGTCAGTTCCAATTCATAGCAACCCTATGCACAACAGAACAAAACACTGCCTGGTGCTGAGCCATCCTTAAAATCATGGTCATGCTTGAGCTCATTGTTGCAGCCACTGTGTCAATCCACCTCGTTGAGGGTCTTCCTCTTTTCCGCCGACCCTGTACTCTGCCAAGCATGATGTCCTTCCCCAGAGACTGATCCTCCTGACAACATGTCCAAAGTATGTAAGACGCAGTCTAGCCATCCGTGCTTCTCAGAAGCATTCTGGCTGTACTTTTTCTAAGACAGATTTGTTCGTTCTTTTGGCAGTCCGTGGTATATTCAATTGAATTTTAATAATTATATATTCACATAAGTTCAAAGCAAAATAATAAAACAAACATCTGTTAACACGCTACCGACTTTAAAAACTAGAACATTACCAAACCCAATTCTATTCCTCTGCTTCCCACTGCCTCCCCCATCAAGACGGTAACCACTCCCCTGACAGTGGTGTGCTAGTAAACCAGTTCTCTGGGGGAAAAAAATGCTATGATTTGTAGTACTTGTCAATTTCAATGGTATAAATTCTCTTACGTGACTGATTTCAAGCTACCAACTTAAAGTCACTGAGTGCATAGCTAGGAAGGGATGTGCAGAATTAGCTCTTACAAGCTTGTGCAAGCCCAGTCCAGGACCACTAAGCCTGAATTTAGCACTTATCAATGCAGAAAAAAAAAAAAAAAAAAACTTAGAAGGATGTATGATTGTATTAGGGCCCACCCAGATAATCCAGGATAATTTCCCTGATCTCAAGATCTTTAGTTTAATTACATCTGAAATTACACATCCTCATAAAATGGAGGCAGAGAGAGATTTGACTATTAAAGGGACGGTAGCAATGGAATGATGTGGCCAGGGAATACTGGCAACCACAAGAAGTTGGAAGCAGTAAGGAACAGATTTCTCCACAGAGCCATTTTGGCCCAGTGAAACTGATTTCAGATTTCTGGCCTCTAAAACCGTGAGAGAATACATTTCTGGGTAATATGTATTATCTAGAAGTTGTTTGTAATTTGTTATAGCAGACATAGGAAACTAACACACATACCCACACAAACACATGCAGTGTTTTACTGCTGTTAACAGATCTACCTATCTAGTTCATTTAGCTAGATCTTATCTTTATAAAATGGTCTCTTCCTATGTGTAGATTCTGGGACATGTTTTTCATTTAATACTGTTTCTAAAGTTTATCCGTGTCATTATGTGTGTTGTTAGGTGTTCAACTCACAGCAACCCTGCATACAACATAACAAAACATTGCCCAGTCTTGCACCATCCTCACAATTGTTGTGTTTGAACCCATTGTTGCAGTCACTGTGTCAATCCATCTCATTGAGGGTCTTCCTTTTTTTCACTGACCCTCTACCAAGCATGATGTCCTTCTCCAGGGACTGGTCCCTCCTGACAACACGTCCGAAGTATGTGAGACGAAGTCTCATCAACTTTGCTTCCAAGCAGCCCTCTGGCTGTATTTCATCCAAGACAGACTTGTTTGTTCTTCTGGTAGTTCATGGTATATTCAGTATTCTTCACCAAAACCATAATTCAAAGGCATCAATTTCTTCTTCAGTCTTCCTGATTCATTATTTGCAGCAGACTCGCCCAATGCAGTAAGTTGTTTGATTTCTTGACTGCTGGTTCCATGGGTGTTGACTCTGGGTTCAAGTAAAATGAAATTCTTGACAACTTCAATCTTTTCTCCATTTATCATGATGTTGCTCATTGGTCCAGTTGTGAGGATTTTTGTTTTCTTTATGCTGAAGTATAATCCATACTGAAGGCAAGTCTTTGATCTTCATCATTATTAAGTGTTTCGTGTCTTCTTCACTTTCAGCAAACAAGGTTGTCATCTGCATATCTCAGGTTGTTAATGAGACTTCCTTCAATCCTGATGCCATATTCTTCTTCATATAGTCTAACTTTTCAGATTATTTGTTCGATATACAAATTGAGTCAGTATGGTAAAAGGATGGAACCATGACACACACCCTTCTCGATTTAAAACCATCCAGTATTCCCTCTTTCTGTTTGAGCAACTGCCTCTTGATCTAGGTACCGGTTCTGCATGAGCCCAGTTAAGTATTCTGGAATTCCCATTCTTTGCAATGTAATCCATAATTTGCCATGATCCACAGTCAAATGCCTTTGTACTGTCAATAAAACACAGGTAAACATCTTTCTGGTATTCTCTGCTTTCAGCCAAGTTCCATGCGACAGTAAGAGTGGGCCATCTTTTCTGTTTCTGCTATTAAAGGGAATTATTATAATATTTTACCCTTAAGAATGATATTTGTTGTAGGATTTTGGTAGGTATCATTAATCAGGGTAAGGAAAACTTTTCTATCCCCTCCAGCTGAGATTATACCTACAACATCATACTTCTTTTGTTCTTTCACTTCAAGGATTGGGTATGGATAAAAATAGTGGAAGTTAACAAGTTAAAATGAACGTCATAAGATTATGGGGATTCCAAACACTCAACTAAGAGTAAACACGAGTGAGTCATCTCACCCATATGGAGGGAACACCAGGTAAGATAAATTGGGGTGTGACATGGTCAGGGTTTCTTCTCAGTAGCCTGGAGCTGTGCTTAGCCATAGACGAGAGAGTGCTGCTCTGCTTCCACCCACCTTACCCGACCATACAGAAAACCCAAAAGGGAGTGTGGCTAGTGAGGAGTCAGAGCCCCTCTGGTTGAGAAAGAATCCATGAGGATAGAAGAATGGCTGAAGACATGGTGACTCACCAATGTGAGAATGGTCTATTAGATGAAAGCCAAGAATAAGATGACTGCAAAAAGGTTTCTGACTTCTAGTTGGGCAAAAGACTCCTGCTTTCTCTGAATACCCAGGAAGATGAAAGGCATGAATGGCTTTGAATGAACTGAGCATGACTCAGCCTGGTACAAAATGGATAAATGTTTGTGAGACATTTTTTCTTTCTCCCTTTGAAGGTTTGCCCTGGACAGAGTCTTGCCTGACTGGCAGGTGACTCAGCTCACAAACCTGTGAGTCACTAGTGAGCAACATGTTTCTTCACCCCTCACCAAATATGTGAGCCCCTCCCTCCATTGCCACTAAAATTATTCCTTACACAGTGATTTCATGAGTATTGTAGACTCTATTGATGATTTCAGTGGGACATGGAAGGTAAGTCTTCTTTTGGACCACAGCACAATCAACTGAAAAATCTGTCTTTCAAAGTAATGCTCTGTCAAATTCTTACCTAGGAATTGCTGAGTCAGAGGACTTGCATTTCTTATTTTGATATATTCCTTTTACCTTGGAACATGAACATACTTTTGTGCACGAGTCCCCAAGCACTTTATACGGAGGAGGAGCTCCTTTTTCAGAGACAGAGCCACTGACAGGGATGGCCTTAGTAAGGGAACACTTGATTGCAGAGGTAAGCCTGCCTGGATTCAGGTGGGTCAGTAGCAAGAAACTAAGACATCTCTTGGACAAAGGCTTTCTCAGTCACACTCATAGCACCACATTCGTGGTGAGGAACTGGCTGAGCTCATCCCTCACCATCACCCTTCCTATGTATTTGTAGGCAACTGTCAACTGTTCTTAGTTTCTAGTGCTGCTGTAGCAGAAAGACCACAAATGGATGGCTTTAGCCAACAGAAATTTATTTTCTCACAGTTTAGGGGCCTAGACGTCCAAATTTATGGTGCCAGCTCTAGTGGAACACTTTCTCTCCCTTTCTGTTTTTGGGCTTGTCTCTTCAGCTTCTGTTTCCAGGTTCCTTGAAGATCTCCATGTGGTTTGGCATCTATCTTCTTCCATCCCTGCTTGCTTAATCTGCTCCTTTTTTTTTTTTATATCTTGTAAGAGATTGAATTAAGACAAACCCTACACTAATCCTGCCTCGTTAACATAACAAAGACAACCTATTTCCAAATGAGATTATAACCACGGGCATAGAGGTTAGAATTTACAACTTTTTTTTTTTTCTGGTGGTGGGGGGAGGGGGCACAATTCAATCCACAACACTCACCATCCTTCCTACATATTTACAGGCAATTTTCAACTCTTCAGCATCTGTTCCTCCAGCCTGGGGATCACTTAAGCTTTTTCCTTCATCCTTTTCCATTGCTTGCCCTTTGGTCACCTAATTTCTTGTCTGTTCCTACTCCAGTGACTGGGTAAACATATAGGGATAATTTGTGAAGAAGAAAGGTAAAAGGATATTTTAACCTTTACTACCTCATGAGGTCTCCATGAGTCAGAATGGACTCAACAGCCACTGGTTTGGTTTTTTGGTTTACTATCCATGTCATCCCTGACCCTCATCATTTATGGATAATCTAGAACAGTTTGTATGTCACAACCTCCTGCTTATGAGTTGTTCAGCAGCTTTCCGCTCCAGAGCCAGGTAGGGAATTCCAATTCCACCTAGCTAGAACACATCAGGTCTCCTAATTCTCCATCCAGAGTTCTCTTTCCATTACACCATATTCTATTTTACAGAGTTGAAATTGAAGACACATTTGCAATCAGTATTTCGGTAGGACATTTAGCAGATCACTATTGGCTCTTGTTTGTCTTGGATGGGCTGGTGATAACTCTGAAGGTCTTTGCCAACAGCTGTCGGCAGTCTTTATTTCCATAATCATAGGCTGAGTCAGTAAACTCACCTGCAAGGCAATGTCTTTTGCCTTTAGGAACAACACTAACATTGGTCATGTGGCCAGCAGCCCCCAACTTTCCTAGATCTATTCAAAATCAATGGCTGTCTTTGCAAAGCACAAAGGCAAACACCAAACCATCCAAAACCGATAGTGAAGAGTGATAGGGAAATAGGACCAGGAGGCACAAAGGATGAAGAAATAAGAAAGCCAAAGGTTATGGAGTGATTGCACTCTAATTTGTCTCTATAAAAAGGAAAAAGAATTGAATGAGAGATTGGCAAGTCACAGAGTAAAAACGTCAGAAACATTTTATGTTCTAAAGCTCTGCCACACACTGTCTTGCACAATGTCGGAGGAAGTGAGGTTGAAATTGAGAATATTTTCACAAGTCTGGGCCAGCCAGAAAGCTAGGGGAAAATACTTTTAAATTTAGGAAAATTACAGGCCTCCTCAGAACTTATTCTGAGAACTTGAACAAGAGAAGTACTTCAGGCCCTGTGCCTGGTCCAGGGGAGGGTCAATCCCTCTAGGACTTGGAAGAACTATTGGTGGAGGCCTTTAGGGAAGCACCTGTCAAGGAAGAATGGAAAAGGGGACCTACATTTCTGCTAAGCCATCTTCTAAATATACACAGAGAACAAAGGCATAGAGAACCTGACACTGAAGACTGGGGCTCAGGTGAGAACACGTGAGCTTGGTTTGGGAGCCCAGCCTCCTTCCTTAGGCATGGGCCCAGTATCACAGCTAAAAATTATGTAATATAATTTATTATTTGAAAAAGAACAGTGATGAGAGCACAAGCCCAGTCAGGTAATGAAGCACAGTAGCAAAATATAACATGTAAAATTGTGTGGTCATGCACATGAATAGTCAGAGCTCAATGAAGCAAACTCGAAGGACTATTGCTGTTGTTAGCTGCTGTTGATTGATTCTGACTCATGGTGACCCCATATGTGCAGAGTAGAACTGTGCTGTACAAGGTTTCTAAGGATGTGACCTTCGGAAGCAGATTGCCAAACCTGTATTCAAGGTGCTTCTGGGTAGGTTTGAACCGCCAACCTTTCAACTAGCAGTCAAGTGCTTAACCATTTCCACTGCCCAGGGACTCTTTGAAGGACCATGAATAGATCCAAATAGAAATAGAAATTTAGTACAGAATGAGTCAGTTGGCTTTTCAAATCTGTATGGAAAAATGACTCATTTTTAAAGCGGGGTAACTAGTTAGCCATTCAAACAAAAATTAATCACAGAAAATTCCAGATACAGCCTTCGCTCAGTATCCATGGGGGATTGGTTCCAGGACACCCCCCCCCACACACAAAATCCTTGGGTGCTCAAGTGCCTTATGTAAAACGATGTAGTAATTGCATATAACCTATGCACATCCTCCCATATATTTTAAATCATCTCTAGATTCTTTACAATACCCACTACAATGTAAATGCTGTGTAAGTAGTTCTTATACTGTGTTCTTTAGGGAATAACGACAAGAAAAAAAAGTCTGTACATGTTCAGTACAGACACAACCATACTAGGCCTAACCACATATACACGTCAGCAAAAAACGTAACTTGTTTTTCCAAATATTTTCAATCCATGGTTGGTTGAATCCTAGGATAGAGAAGCTGTGGATTTGGGGGGTCGACTATAGCTGAAAGGCTTAAAAGAACTGTACAAATACTAGAAGAAACATAGTATTTTTTTTAATATAGGCATAGAAGGCCTAAGTATGATACAAGGCTTAGAAATCATTAAAAAAAGAAGATTGATGGACTTGACTAAATGAAAATGCATTTCTGCATGGCAACTCCTCCTCAGTAAGCAAAGTTGAAAAACAAATGACAAACTGGGAAATTTTTTTTTTTTTGCAGTTCAAATTACAAACAAAAGAGCTAAGTCCCTTAAAAAGCTCCTACAAATTAATAAGAAAAAAAAATCAATAGCCTGAGTTCACTCAAACTCATGAGAATACAAATTGAAACTACAATGAAATACTACTTTTACTTATTAGACTGGAAAAGAGAAAAAAACCAACAGAGGTTCTGGAGAAGCAGGCATTGTCTTACTGTTGATGGTAGTGTAAATATATTCAACTTACTGGAGGGCAATTTGGAAAATGCCTACCCGAATTATAATTGCACAGTTAAATCCAGAAACTTTACTCTTAGGAATTTAATATATAGATCCACTTACACATGTGTGAAATAAAATAATCGACAGATATACTTGCACATGTATAAGGATGTTCTTTACAGCATTATTAATGCGAAAAGACTTAAAATCTAAATGTCTATCAATAGAGGATTGGTTAAATAAATTTCATTACAGTCAGTCAATGGAAAACAATGTAGGAATTAGAAGATTAAGACAGCTCTGTGTATACTAATACGGAATGGTCTCCAAGATATATTTTTAAGTGAAAAGAGGCAAGGTGTAAAACTGTGTGTGTCTCTTGGAGAAGGACAGGACATCCAGTAAGAAGCTCAATAGAGACACGGAAGACCTAATTACAACAATCAACCAACTTGACCTCATTGACTTATACAGAACTCTCCACCCAACTGCTGCAAAGTATACTTTTTTTTCTAGTGCACATGGAACATTCTCTAGAATAGACCACATATTAGGTCCTAAAACAAACCATTGCAGAATCCAAAACATCGAAATATTACAAAGCATCTTCTCAGAACACAAGGCCATAAAAGTGGAAATCAATAACAGAAAAATTAGGGAAAAGAAATCAAATACTTGGAAACTGAACAATACCCTGCTGAAAAAAGACTGGGTTATAGAAGACATTAAGGAGGGAACAAGGAAATTCATAGAATGCAACGAGAATGAAAATACTTCCTATCAAAACCTCTGGGACACAGCAAAAGCAGTGCTCAGAGGCCAATTTATATCAATAAATGCACACATACAAGAAGAAGAAAGAGCCAAAATCGGAGAACTGTCCCCACAACTTGAATAAATAGAAAGTGAGCAACAAAAGAATCCATCAGGCACCAGAAGAAAACAAATAATAAAAATTAGAGCTGAACTAAATGAATTAGAGAACAGAAAAACAATTGAAAGAATTAACAAAGCCAAAAGCTGGTTCTTCGAAAAAATTAAAAAAATTGATAAACCATTGGCCAGGCTGACGAAAGAAATACAGGAAAGGAAACAAATAACCCAAATAAGAAATGGGCCACATCACAACAGACCCAACTGAAATTAAAAGAATCATATCAGATTATTACAAAAAATTGTACTCTAACAAATTTGCAAACCTAGAAGAAATGGGTGAATTCCTAGAAAAACACTCCCTACCTAAACTAACACAATCAGAAGTAGAACAACTAAATAGACCCATAACAAAAAAAGAGATTGAAACGGTAATCAAAAAACTCCCAACAAAAAAAAGCCCTGGCCCGGATGGCTATACTGCAGAGTTCTACCAAACTTTCAGAGAAGGGTTAACACCACTACTACTAAAGGTATTTCAAAGCATAGAAAATGACGGAATACTACCTAACTCATTCTATGAAGCCACCATTTCCCTGATACCAAAACCAGGTAAAGACATCACAAAAAAAGAAAATTACAGACCTATATCCCTCATAAACATAGATGCAAAAATCCTCAACAAAATTCTAGCCAATAGAATTCAACAACATATCAAAAAATTAATCCACCATGACCAAGTGGGATTTATACCAGCTATGCAAGGCTGGTTTAATATTAGAAAAACCATTAACGTAATCCACCATATAAATAAAACAAAAGACAAAAACCACATAATCTTATCAATTGATGCAGAAAAGGCATTTGACAAAGTCCAACACCCATTATGATAAAAACTCTCACCAAAATAGGAATTGAAGGAAAATTCCTCAACATAATAAAGGGCATCTATACAAAGCCAACAGCCAACATCACTCTAAATGGAGAGAGCCTGAAAGCATTTCCCTTAAGAACGGGAACCAGACAAGGATGCCCTTTATCACCGCTCTTATTCAACATCGTACTTGAAGTCCTAGCCAGAGCAATTAGGCTAGACAAAGAAATAAAGGGCATCCGGACTGGCAAGGAGGAAGTAAAATTATCGCTATTTGCAGATGACATGATCTTATACACAGAAAACCCTAAGGAATTCTCCAGAAAACTACTGAAACTAATAGAAGAGTTTGACAGAGTCTCAGGTTATAAAATAAACATACAAAAATCACTTGGATTCCTCTACATCAACAAAAAGAACACCGAAGAGGAAATAACCAAATCAATACCATTCACAGTAGCCCCCAAGAAGATAAAATACTTAGGAATAATTCTTACCAAAGATGTAAAAGACCTATACAAAGAAAACTACAAAGTACTACTATAAGAAACTAAAAAGGACCTACTTAAGTGGAAAAACATACCTTGCTCATGGATAGGAAGACTTAACATAGTAAAAATGTCTATTCTACCAAAAGCCATCTATACATACAATGCACTTCCGATCCAAATTCCAATGTCATTTTTTAATGTAATGGAGAAACAAATCACCAACTTCATATGGAAGGGAAAGAAGCCTCGGATAAGTAAAGCATTACTGAAAAAGAAGAAGAAAGTGGGAGGCCTCACTCTACCTGATTTCAGAAGCTATTATACAGCCACAGTAGTCAAAACAGTCTGGTACTGGTACAACAACAGGCACATAGACCAATGGAACAGAATTGAGAACCCAGATATAAATCCATCCACATATGAGCAGCTGATATTTGACAAAGGACCAGTGTCAGTTAATTGGGGAAAAGATAGTCTTTTTAATAAATGGTGCTGGCATAACTGGATATCCATTTGCAAAAGAATGAAACAGGACCCATACCTCACACCATGCACAAAAACTAACTCCAAGTGGATCAAAGACCTAAACATAAAGACTAAAACGATAACGATCATGGAAGAAAAAATAGGGACAATATTAGGAGCCCTAAAGGCATAAACAGAATACAAAACATTACCAAAAATGACGAAGAGAAACCAGATAACTGGGAGCTCCTAAAAATCTAACACCTATGCTCAACTAAAGACTTCACCAAAAGACTAAAAAGACCACCTACAGATTGGGAAAGAATTTTCAGCTATGACATCTCCGACCAGCGTCTGATCTCTAAAATCTATATGACTCTGTCAAAACTCAACCACAAAAAGACAAACAACCCAATCAAGAAGTGGGCAAAGGATATGAACACACACTTCACTAAAGAAGATATTCAGGCAGCTAACAGATACATGAGAAAATGCCCTCGATCATTAGCCATTAGAGAAATGCAAATTAAAACTAGGATGAGATTCCATCTCACACCAACAAGGCTGGCATTAATCCAAAAAACACAAAATAATAAATGTTGGAGAGGCTGCGGAGAGATTGGAACTCTTATACACTGCTGGTGGGAATGTAAAATGGTACAACCACTTTGGAAATCTATCTGGCATTATCTTAAAAAGTTAGAAATAGAACTACCATACAACCCAGAAATCCCACTCCTCGGAACATACCCTAGAGATACAAGAGCCTTCACACAAACAGATATATGCACACCCATGTTTATTGCAGCTCTGTTTACAATAGCAAAAAGCTGGAAGCAACCAAGGTGTGCATCAACAGATGAATGGATAAATAAATTGTGGTATATTCACACAATGGAATACTACGCATCGATAAAGAACAGTGACGAATCTGTGAAACATTTCATAACATGGAGGAACCTGGAAGGCATTATGCTGAGCGAAATTAGTCAGAGGCAAAAGGACAAATATTGTATAAGACCACTATTATAAGATCTTGAGAAATAGTATAAACTGAGAAGAACACATACTTTTGTGGTTACGAGGGGTGGAGGGAGGGAGGGTGGGAGAGGTTTTTTTTTTTACTGATTAGTTAGTAGATAAGAACAGCTTTAGGTGAAGGGAAGAACAATACTCAATACATGGAAGGTCAGCTGAACTGGACTGGACCAAAAGCAAAGAAGTTTCCGGGATAAAATGAATGCTTCAGAGTTCAGCGGAGCAAGGGTGAGGGTTTGGGGACCATGGTTTAAGAGGACTTCTAAGTCAATTGGCAAAATAATTCTATTATGAAAACATTCTGCATCCCACTTTGAAATGTGGCGTCTGGGGTCTTAAATGCTAACAAGCAGCCATCTATGAAGCATCAATTGGTCTCAACCCACCTGGATCAAAGGAGAATGAAGAACACCAAGGTCACACGATAACTATGAGCCCAAGAGACAGAAACGGCCACATGAACCAGAGACTTACATCATCCTGAGACCAGAAGAACTAGTTGGTGTCCGGCCACAACTGATGACTGCCCTGACAGGGAGCACAACAGAGAACCCCTGAGGAAGCAGGAGAACAGTGGGATGCAGACCCCAAATTCTCATGAAAAGACCATACTTAATGGTCTGACTGAGACTAGAGGAATCCCGGCGGTCATGGTCCCGAAACCTTCTGTTAGCCCAGGACAGGAACCATTCCCGAAGACAACTCATCAGACATGGAAGGGACTGGACAGTGGGTAGGAGAGAGATGCTGATGAAGAGTGAGCTATTTGTATCAGGTGGACACTTGAGACTGTGCTGGCATCTCCTGTCTGGAGGGGGGATGGGAGGATAGAGAGAGTTGGAAGCTGGCAAAATTGTCACGAAAGGAGAGACTGGAAGGGCTGACTCATTTGGGGGAGAGCAAGTGAGAGTATGAAGTAAGGTGTATATAAACTTATATGTGACGGTCTGACTTGATTTGTAAACGTTTACTTGAAGCTCAATAAAAGTTAAAAAAAAAAAAAAAACTGTTTGTGTGTGTAGAGATTATATACACATAATATACCCAAACCCACTGCTGTCGAGTCGATTCCGATGATAGCGACCCTATATACTTACCCTATATACTTACAATTCCATAGTTAATTTTAGAAGGGCATGTAAGAGACTGATCTAACAGTGGAGAGGTGGATGAAGACTTATTTTTCACTGTATATCTTTTTTTGACCTTTGACTTTTGTACCTTGAACATGAAATTACCTGTTGAAAAATAATTTAGAAAGTGACCATTTTGAGTGCTATGAGACAGACTTGTATGTCATGATTATACACAGGAGAGTAAATGTTGTTTCTAGTATTTTGCAATTATGAATAAAACTGCTATGAACATTCATATACAGGTTTTTGAACTTAAGTTTTCATTTCTTTGGGATAAAGCCCAAGAATGCAATTGCTGGGTCATATGGTGATGTTTAGTTTTGTAAGAAGCTACCACACTGTTAACCAGAGTAGCTGAACCATTTTACATACTCACCAGCAATAAATGAGAGATCCAGTATCTCAGCATCCTTGCCAACATTTGGTATTATTACTATTTTTTATGTTAGCCTTTCTATTCATGTATTGCTGTTGCTGATGTTAGGGGCTATTGGGTCGGATGTGTAGATATTGAATATTTTAGAAATATCACTTCTTAGAAAAAAGTGAGAAGAAAATATAGGTGAAAATTTTCTGACTTCTGGTGGAGGAATGACTTTCTAAAATCAACAGGTTTGACCAGAAGAGTTTAAAAATTCTAATACCCCCAAATATTAATAACACTAACAACAGCAAAATACAAGCAATAAATTAGGAAAAAAAAAATGACTATGAAAATAGTTTAAGTCCTGCATTACCCAGACCCCCAGGCCTAAGTGCTCTGAAGGCTCAGGTTCAGTTTATCTTAGAGAGATTTCAGTAAGTAGAAACATTTTAAAAGTTCTCGATATACACGGCAAAAGCTTCCTAGAAACGTTGTACCACTGTGTAGATCCACCAACAGTGTATAATAGTGACCATGAAAATGGTCATTTTAAGATTTAGAAAACCTGGATCTTAATAAATAAACAAAGGACAGAAAAGAAAAAATTTTAAAACAGACTAATGATTTTAAAACATAAAAAATTGTAACTGCATTAAAAATAAAAATGCAAAATTACCTAAAAAAACAAACAAACAAAACCCAAAGCTGTTGCCATCAAGTCAATTCCAACTCATTGAGACCCTATACGACAGAGTAGAACTGCCCCACAGAGTTTCCAAGGAGTGCCTGGTGGATTCAAACTGCTGACCTCTTGGTTAGCAGCCGTAGCACTTAACCCACTACACCATCAGGGTTCTAGACAGGATATATTTATCAAAATATTAAAAACATAAAGTGAGAAATGAAGTTCTGAAACATGCTATGACATGGGTGAACCTTGAAAACATTATGCTGAATGAGATAAGCCAAACACAAAAGGACACTTGCATGTAATATCTAGAATAGGCAAATGCATACAAACAAAAGTCCATTAATGGTTATCAAGGGCTGCGTGAGGAAGGAATGGGGGTGATTGCTGAAGGGGTACTGAGCATCCGTTTGGGGTGATGTAAAACTTTTGGAAATGGATAGTGATAATGGTAGCACAACACAGTGAATGTATAATTAGTGTTGCAGAATTGCACACTTAAAAATGGTTAAAATGAAGAATTAACAAAGCCAAAAGCTGGTTCTTCGAAAAAATTAACAAAATTGATAAACCATTGGCTAGACTGACTAAAGAAATACAGGAAAGGAAACAAATAACCCGAATAAGAAACGAGAAGGACCACATCACAACAGAACCAAATGAAATTAAAAGAATCATTTCAGATTACTACGAAAAATTGTACTCTAACAAATTTGAAAACCTAGAAGAAATGGATGAATTCTTGGAAAAACACCACCTACCTAAACTAACACATTCAGAAGTTGAACAACTAAATAGACCCATAACAAAAAAAGAGATTGAAACGGTAATCAAAAAACTTCCAACAAAAAAAAGCCCTGACCCGGATGGCTTCACTGCAGAGTTCTACCAAACTTTCAGAGAAGAGTTAACACCACTACTACTGAAGGTATTTCAAAGCATAGAAAATGACGGAATACTACCCAACTCATTCTATGAAGCCACCATCTCCCTGATACCAAAACCAGGTAAAGACATTACAAAAAAAGAAAATTATAGACCTATATCCCTCATGAACATAGATGCAAAAATCCTCAACAAAATTCTAGCCAATAGAATCCAACAACACATCAAAAAAATAATTCACCATGATCAAGTGGGATTTATACCAGGTATGCAAGGCTGGTTTAATATCAGAAAAACCATTAATGTAATCCATCACATAAATAAAACAAAAGATGAAAACCACATGATCTTATCAATTGATGCAGAAAAGGCATTTGACAAAGTCCAACACCCATTATGATAAAAACTCTCACCAAAATAGGAATTGAAGAAAAAGTCCTCAACATAATAAAGGGCGTCTATGCAAAGCCAACAGCCAATATCACTCTAAATGGAGAGAACCTGAAAGCATTTCCCTTGAGAACGGGAACCAGACAAGGATGCCCTTTATCACCGCTCTTATTCAACATCGTACTTGAAGTCCTAGCCAGAGCAATTAGGCTAGACAAAGAAATAAAGGGCATCCGGACTGGCAAGGAGGAAGTAAAATTATCGCTATTTGCAGATGACATGATCTTATACACAGAAAACCCTAAGGAATTCTCCAGAAAACTACTGAAACTAATAGAAGAGTTTGACAGAGTCTCAGGTTATAAAATAAACATACAAAAATCACTTGGATTCCTCTACATCAACAAAAAGAACACCGAAGAGGAAATAACCAAATCAATACCATTCACAGTAGCCCCCAAGAAGATAAAATACTTAGGAATAAATCTTACCAAGGGTGTAAAAGACCTATACAAAGAAAACTACAAAGCTCTACTACAAGAAATTCAAAAGGACATACTTAAGTGGAAAAACATACCTTGCTCATGGATAGGAAGACTTTACATAGTAAAAATGTCTATTCTACCAAAAGCCATCTATACATATAACGCACTTCCAATCCAAATTCCAATGTCATATTTTAAGGGGATAGAGAAACAAATCACCAATTTCATATGGAAGGGAAAGAAGCCCCGGATAAGCAAAGCATTACTGAAAAAGAAGAAGAAAGTGGGAGGCCTCACTCTACCTGATTTCAGAAGCTATTATACAGCCACAGTAGTCAAAACAGTCTGGTACTGGTACAACAACAGGCACATAGACCAATGGAACAGAATTGAGAACCCAGATATAAATCCATCCACATATGAGCAGCTGATATTTGACAAAGGACCAGTGTCAGTTAATTGGGGAAAAGATAGTCTTTTTAACAAATGGTGCTGGCATAACTGGATATCCATTTGCAAAAGAATGAAACAGGACCCATAACTCACACCATGCACAAAAACTAACTCCAAGTGGATCAAAGACCTAAACATAAAGACTAAAACGATAAAGATCATGGAAGAAAAAATAGGGACAACCCTAGGAGCCCTAATACAAGGCATAAACAGAATACAAAACATTACCAAAAATGATGAAGAGAAACCTGGTAACTGGGAGCTCCTAAAAATCAAACACCTATGCTCATCTAAAGACTTCACCAAAAGAGTAAAAAGACCACCTACAGACTGGGAAAGAATTTTCACCTATGACATCCCAGACCAGCGCCTGATCTCTAAAATCTACATGATTCTGTCAAAACTCAACCACAAAAAGACAAACAACCCAATCAAGAAGTGGGCAAAGGATATGAACACACATTTCACTAAAGAAGATATTCAGGCAGCCAACAGACACATGAGAAAATGCTCTCGATCATTAGCCATTAGAGAAATGCAAATTAAAACTAGGATGAGATTCCATCTCACACCAACAGGGCTGGCATTAATCTAAAAAACACAAAATAATAAATGTTGGAGAGGCTGTGGAGAGATTGGAACTCTTATACACTGCTGGTGGGAATGTAAAATGGTACAACCACTTTGGAAATCTATCTGGCGTTATCTTAAAAAGTTAGAAATAGAACTACCATACAACCCAGAAATCCCACTCCTCGGAATATACCCTAGAGATACAGGAGCCTTCACACAAACAGATATATGCACACCCATGTTTATTGCAGCTCTGTTTACAATAGCAAAAAGCTGGAAGCAACCAAGGTGTCCATCAACGGATGAATGGGTAAATAAATTGTGGTATATTCACACAATGGAATACCACACATCGATAAAGAACAGTGACGAATCTGTGAAGCATTTCATAACATGGAGGAACCTGGAAGGCATTATGCTGAGCGAAATGAGTCAGAGGCAAAAGGACAAATATTGTATAAGACCACTATTATAAGATCTTGAGAAATAGTAAAAACTGAGAACAACACATACTTTTGTGGTTACGAAGGGGGGAGGGAGGGAGGGAGGGAGAGGGTTTTTTATTGATTAATCAGTAGATAAGAACTGCTTTGGGTGAAGGGAAAGACAACACTCAATACATGGAAGGTCAGCTCAATTGGACTGGACCAAAAGCAAAAAAGTTCCCGGAATAAAATGAATGCTTCAGAGGTCAGCGGAGCAGGGGCGGGGGTCTGGGGAACATGGTTTGAGGGGACTTCTAAGTCAATTGGCAAAATAATTCTATTATGAAAACATTCTGCATCCCACTTTGAAACGTGGCGTCTGGGGTCTTAAATGCTAACAAGCGGCCATCTATGAAGCATCAATTGGTCTCAACCCACCTGGAGCAAAGGAAAATGAAGAATACCAAGGTCACACGACAACTAAGAGCCCAAGAGACAGAAAGGGCCACATGAACCAGAGATCTACATCATCCTGAGACCAGAAGAACTAGTTGGTGCCCGACCACAATCGATGACTGCCCTGACAGGGAGCACAACAGAGAACTCCTGAGGGAACAGGAGATCAGTGGGATGCAGACCCCAAATTCTCATAAAAAGACCATACTTAATGGTCTGACTGAGACTAGAGGAATCCCGGCGGCCATGCTCCCCAGACCTTCTGTTGGCACAGGACAGGAACCATCCCCGAAGACAACTCATCAGACATGAAAGGGACTGGTCAGCGGGTGGGAGAGAGATGCTGATGAAGAGTGAGCTAATTATCTCAGGTGGACACTTGAGAGTGTGTTGGCAACTCTTGTCTGGAGGGGGGATGGGAGGATAGCGAGAGAGGGAAGCTGGCAAAATTGTCACGAAAGGAGAGACTGAAAGGGCTGACTCAATAGGGGGAGAGCAAGTGGGAGTACGGAGTAAGATTATGTAAACTTATATGTGACAGACTGATTGGATTTGTAAACGTTCACTTGAAGCTTAATAAAAGTTAATAAAAAAAACGGTTAAAATGGCAAACTTGCATATATTTCACAACAAAATTAATAAAGTGATATAAAGTATATACTAATCTTAATAGGAATGGATTGAAGCAAACACTCTTACACATTACTTTCTTCTATAGGTTTTCCCTCTTTCCTGGTTTTATAACCCTGGTTCCTAACTCCCACTCCTTGGGATCATTCCCAAGTAAACTGTCTGACATAAGCCTTTGTCCCAGGCTCTGTTTTTAAGAGTACCAAGCCTGAGAGGGAAAACCCGGTGGTGTAGTGGTTAACAGCTATGGCTACTAACCAAAAGGTTGGCAGTTCAAATCCTCCAGCCGTTCCCTAGAAGCCCTGTGGGGCAGCTCTACTCTGTCCTTTAGGGTCATCATGGAACGCACTCAACGGCAATGGGTTTTTTTTTTTTTTTTAAAGGCTAAGAGAATTGGTAACACAGGTTGTTGGTTCTAGAAATCAGACTATCAGGACGGGATTGTGGGGTGTAGTGGTGATAACCTTTGGCAAGCAATAGTGTCAAAATCACTAGGCCTCTCAGCTGTGTTCAACTGAGATGAGGCACAGGTAGAAGGTAAAACACTGGGTTATAAGGCAGCTGTGACACTAGAATATAGAATGTGAATAAAAGAAATTATAAGGATCGGGAAGTTGGTTGGATTTTTTTAACTCTTTGGAAGTCTTGAACAACAAATATATTCAGGTTAGCTAACTATCAGCTGAAGGTATGATGTGAAAGCCAGAAGGCCTCCAGCAGTTTCAGGGTAGAATATGCAAAATGTTGGTCCCAGGATCTAATTGTAAAAGGGGCAGAGCTGCAAAGAACAGCGAATTCACAGCTTTAACAGTTCCTCTATGGCAAAGTAAGGGTCCTGATAGAAAAAGATGAGACCCTGAGGTCAGGTTTGAGGCTATTTGAATGGATGAGCCTGAGAAGCTTGAACTCTCATAGTCCTGTGAACCCTCTCCCTTGCTAGAGGAGAGCAGCCTCCTCTTGCTTAGACACCTTGCTAAGAACCTACCTAATGCTAGTATTCCACAAGATTACACTGCATCCTCTTACTGCTTTCAGACCAATAACATGGATTAGGTCTCAGCACCATCTGAGCAGAGAAACACTACTTCTTCAGGAATAAAAAGCTTATACACCAAAGGAATTATAGGGTTTGGTTAATATGTACCAGTAGGAATCAAGGATCACACGCAGATGTGGATCTTGAAGGTTATCAGATTGGGCTGGGTTGGCGGCAAGAGCAGAAGGTAAGGCCGGATGAGGGAGAAGATATTGATAAAAGAGCCCTCTCTCATAACATGAAGTTTAACATCAGGGAAAGAAAGCCTAGAACCAGTCCCCACGTACTGCTGGGATAGCTTCTTGAAGTTTGGGTCAAACAACAGCCCGCATACATGAGGTGCAGATTCTGCGACTGCCTGAGCATAGATAGTATTGATGGAGGGATCAGGAAGCTCAGGGATGTGGGAACGTTACAACAGACTTATTATGTAAGACCAGAGGAGCCACCAATTGACTATATTCCTCATGAAGGTGGATATTCCCTTCACTAAAGAAATAAGGAAGGTACCAACATCTTTGAGAAGTTTGATGGTGGCTGTCCTTTGTAGGATCAGGATTGACAGGAAATACTGTCATGGAAATAGGCTCCCTAGTATCAATGGGAATGACAGAGTTCTGAAATAACTAAATGGTGGCGGTTAACCATCACAGCAAAGGAGGATGGAATTACCAGAACGGGCAGCAAGGCCAGAGGAGCAATAAGCGTGCTTTTGCCCAACAATCATCTGTGGCAATGGCTAGTAGATCATGGTGCTCTTCGAAGCAAAATAGATGGACAGCCTATTAGGATGCTACTTAACTTGTCAATACTGTGAAGGGTCTGAGATTTTACCATAATTGCAAGCTAACAAGTTAGCCTCCAAAAATTTCGTGCATGCCAGCAGAAGATATGAGAATCCTGAGTCAGAGACAGAATTTTCTTACTCATGGCAGAGCAAGCAGCTTGAGATTCATGTTTGCACTGGTCCCTCTTGCCCCCAAGTCCCACTGGGACAATGTTGAGGGATGCAGGAGGATGCTGATATGCAGTGGTTTTGTGTTATAACTGAGAAACCCTGAGCTTAGGGAACCTGCCTGAATTTTGCTCCAGAGGAAAACATCTACCATCTGCTTCACAGGGAGACACTAGCTCTTATTGTTCAAGGCCATTCAGTACACAAAATACTTCAAAATATAGTTAGGAACCAATGCCAGCTACTGCATCTGCTTAAAAGACATGAAGAAACAGGAGAGACCATGGGGAATTCAAAAAATATAACAAAAAACAAACAAGAAAACTTTGTGGTAAACATATTTTATCAAAATTCCAATGAAGAGATCTTTCTGTAGATCATTTATGGGGATGAAGATTTGACTTTGCTACTTGTCTGTCAGTTTGTCGTATTGTGATGGCTTATGTGTTGCTATGATGCTGGAAGCTGTGTCATCGGTATTTCAAATACCAGTAGGGTCACGCATGGTCAACAGGCTTCACTGGAACTTCTAGACTAAGACATACTATGAAGAGAGGGCTAGCAATCTACCTCTAAAAATCAGCCAATGAATACACTATGGATCACAACAGAATATTGTGCAACATAGTGCTGGAAGATAAACCCCTTAGGCTGGAAAGTACACAAAATACACAGTGGATGCAACAGCGAGCACAAGCATACCAATGATCATGAAGATGGTGTAGGACCGGGCAATGTTTATATTCTATTGTACTTGGGGTCACTATGAGTTGGAGCCAACTCAATGGCAATTAACAACAACTTGCCATTATGCTGGAGCTGCTATCATGGGAGTTTATCTGCTCCATGGATAGTTCCCCTATAGCTCTCTTATCTGCCTACTCCTTGAGTCTGGGCTTGGCTGTGGGCAATAGAATGTTAGCAGCATCTCACAAACAGGACTGAATAGTGCTTGCGTGATTCCGCTCACTCTTGTGTTCCTCCACGCTGCCGTGAGAACATGCCTGAGCTCACCTGCAGGAGGAGGAGAGAGATGTGGTGCTGAGCTGAGTCGCCCCAGCCAACTCATAGTTGACTCTTAGATGTGTGAGGCTCCCTTGCTGACCATTGCAGGCACATGATCCAAAAATGCTTATCGTTGTCACTGAGGTTTTATCATTATTTATTATGCAGGATTATTGTGGCAAGAGATTAGTGATACCATGAGGCAGACATATAAAGAAGAAAATGGTTTTTGAGAGAAAGAAGAAATGATTCCCTTAAGGGATCCAGTATTGTCCTTTTTTCTACTCTTGCACAGTTGGCACCTGGATAGAAGAATGCTAGTGGTGGAGATTAGCTCATACTAATACAATAATGACAATAACAACAATAACACCACCACATTTATCAAGCCCTATTTTTTTTTATGTTAAATAGTTTACGTATTACTTCTGATTCTTACAACAACCATGAAAGATGATACGTTATTCTCAGTTTATAAAGGAAGAATCTGATCAGAGAAGATAAGTGGCTTGTCCGAAACCACACGGCGGGTAAATAGCTTAGCTTAGACTTGACCCCACCCTGTGTAACCCCAGATCGTACTGTCTTTAAGCAGGTGCACAGCCTTAGCCATTCCCAAGTGAAGGAGGCAGTGGGAATCACCATGCAGCTGAAGATTTTGTAGTCTAGACTTTTCATAGGACCTTCACCCCCTTGTCCCACCAAGGAAGAGGGGAACCAAGAAAGAGGGAGACCAACCAATTTTCTTACTGTTTATTACCTTACTGGCTTAGAAGTATTACAATTTTACATCAGCATTGTTAAGTATATAAAACAGCCCCCACCCCCAGGCATTGCAGGAAAGGATTTTCCATAGCATGATGCTGCCTCCACAGAGCAGGAGGAAATGAGAAGGATGCATCTGCCCATGGATTTGGGAATTGGAGATCATGAAGTGTTTTTCAAGGGACAATTTCCTGAGAAGTGTGAGGCATGCCCAGGCTGGGCAGGCCTGGGAGGGCCTTGCCGGTGTGTGCAGCTGCCTCCTTCCCTTACACCACCCCTCATCAGCTACCTGCTCCCCTTCTCCCTTCTACTGGTAATGAGCAAAAGGACCTGCAGTCTCAGTCCGATAAATATTTATTGAAGCTTCACACTGCCTGTTGCCCTCGTAGGGGAGGAGGAAGCCGGCTTCAGATGAAGATGTGGTGTGATTCCTGCTCCTGGGCACCAGTACTTGCTGAAGATACATTTCTGCGAGTGTGGAGAGAGCACTGAACTTGCAATCTGGTGATCTAGATTTGTGTCGCAGCTCTGCTCCTATCCAATTGTGGGCTCACAAATACATCCTATAACTTTCCAGAGCCCCTGTTTCTGCCTTTGTAAAACGAGAATAATGATGCTTGCCTCACAAATGTGTGGGAGGGTTCAAGAGAAAAGCAACAAATGGCATGAGTCAGAAAGGAGTCCTGGAAGTGGTGGATGGGTGCTATGAAAATCAAGCACTAAAACTGGCAGGGGACATAGACTCCAGGCTCTGGAATGGAGGTGGACTGACTACACAGGGTATGGAATCGGAGCTGGCAGGAGCCAACAATAAGCCTTGCTTATCAGGGAAGAGGGAGACCCAGGCCTGGAGGGGACCTGGGTACTCTTGCTTGAACTGGTTTTACCGACTTTGTTTGACCCTGCGTAAGCAATGCTCCCCTTGCTGCCCTTGTTGGAAGCCCCCACAAGTGCCACATCCTCATCCCCACCCACCAGCGGCAACATTCACAGCTTCAGCTCAGTGTGGAACTCCAGAGACTCAAATGTAGACTCCTGCCTCAGGCTGTAGGATGTAACTGCAGTAGTCTGAGGCTTCCTGGGATTTGGAACTTGAAAACGAGGTGTCCTTTGGAGCCAAATCCCCATGTGAACAGAACATCTGACCACCTGCCCAAAGCCAGAGTCTGGGTCCAAGGCTCTAATCTAGAAAAGGCTAGGTTGGAACAAGCTGCATTCTCATCTACTACTTGAGGGATGACTATACCAATAGGAAGGGACTGGGTGGCATAGAGACCAGATAACGAGGAACCAGGAAGCAAGACAATGACAGCTTTATCCCGGATGGTCCTAGCAGGGGCCTGGTGGTCAGTCCCAGGAGCCACAGGCTTCTCCACGCCTGGGTGAGAGCCCTCAGGGGGCTGGTCCTGTGCCCTGTGTCTTCCTTCTCTCCTGTGTCAGGGACAGTGCACATCCTTTCCTTGGATTTGCTGCTTCTGGCCATATGGGTGAGCATCCCCTCTGATTCTTCCTGACCCAGAAACCTCACACCCTGGGGGCAAGCCTCATGGCAGGGTTCCTGCTGGGTTGGCCAGGCCCCTCTCCAGGACTTCCTTTGCTGAGATTCCACACTCATCAAGCAGCTTCCAATGATTGATTCAGCCTCAGATACCCCACCTCCAGCTGGGGAGAGATTTCCTGCTTGGAGACACAAGTATTCTGGCATCCTGAGTGACAGTTACTTTGCAGGGAGGACTTTAGAGAGGGAACATTCTGTATAGAGTGGGGCTTAGAGACTGGAAAACTTTGAGCCCCTCAGATCTATGACAGGTGTTGCAGTTATTAACAGAAACAGATTGAGGACCCCGGTAGACACTGACGGGGTTTAGAGGAGGCCAGCTTTCCTGTAAATACCCTTTGTGTAGACTGGAGCTAAAGGCAACAATCGGTCTGGGAGCCATGATGAAGGGGACTCAGTCCTTAATTTTTATCCATTCAGACAGGGGACCTAGAAGAGGGAGCCTTTCCTACTTAGCACAAACACACCTTCAGGCTCACGGCGGCCCTGCTGGGACCTGACATCTGTACAGACCTGTGCACCGGCAGCACCAAATCTTTTCTAAACTCTGCGCTGGGCTCTTTTCTAGAGTTTCTTGTAGAGACACAGCAACGAAGCAGACATTTGCTTTTAAATCGCCATCCCAGTTCCTCCTGGGCTGTACTCAGAGCCCTCTGGCAAAACTCACAAGCTTGCCTGTACCATCCAAGTTCAGCCAGGCCCTGTCCTGTGTATAAACAGGAAGTCTTGGGGTTCCAGGGTACACCTTCTTCAAGCTATAAAGGCTCTTAACGAGCTCCACAGTAAAAGACACTGAGGCAGAAAAGTAAACTTTCACAGAGGGGAGACTGCATTAATGGAGTTGACTAGCCATTATTAGTACCACCCCTCTACTTTAATGGTTTGCACAGATGACCTGGACAGGAAAAATAAAAGCCAGGCTTCCAAAAAATCACAGAGCATCGGAATTCAGGAAGTGCAACCCACAAGTAGGAAAGTCTGAGCAATTACTGAGAAGGGAATCAAAGAGGAAAGAAAGATTCTCACTAAAACTCTAGAAGAAGTTGAAGGAAATTCAAACTTGGAAGGAAAGGTAGAGAAATAAAAGCAAATGAAATGAAAGAAAAATAAGTCCATCTCTGATAGGGAGAATGATCTTCAGGCAGTCCACAGAGGCCATGTGGGTGTTGTTAGGAGGTGGTTTCCCAATGCCAGAACTCAATAAACAGCCGCAGGAAAAAGGTAAACAGGATGCCGGAGTGAAGTGAAAGATGACATAATATCATAGGAAGTGCTGTTATGACTATATAAGGTTCAGAATAAAATCTCATTTAGGTTCACTGCTTTATTATCTTGAAAAAAGCTGACACCTTTTTGGCTTTTCTCCTATGTAGGGAGATCATAAACTGTCCCTTTAAAAGCGTCACCATTGTTGCATTTGACAGTAAATCACAAAAGCAGAAACAAATATCTATATAGAAATAAACGCCTTTATGAAATATGGAGTTCCATTCTTTCCAAAGCCAGAGCGTCTATTTGATAATAAATTAGAAACCCAGAAGAAAATATTCACTGTTTTAGGCCACAGTAATAATGACAAATATTATATGGTATTTATTGTATACCAAGCACTATTCTCAATGTTTTCCATATTTGAATCCTTTTTTAATCCTAACACCAACTGCATGAGGTAGCTACTATTATTATTTACAAATGTGGGAAAAACCAAAGCACAGAGAGATTAAGTGGCTTGCTCAAGGCACACAGCTAGTAAGTGTTTGGGCTGGGATTCGAACACAGGTAGTCTGGAGCCACAGTCTGAGCTTTTGAACACTAAACTATGCTGTTAACAAGAATGTTTCCTAAAGAAAAAAAAAATGTCTCCTAGTCACACAGAAGAATTTGTATCTAACAGTTTTAATAGTAGAGAACTGACTTTAAATGAATGTTTGTGCTATTAGGTCACAATCTGGGCTGCAACATGGAGATCATTTAATTTTATCAGTCCCAGTATTTTACTAAAAAGCCCTCCAGTTGACCTTTCAAAGTTCTGTTTTCCCTAAGTTTATCTTCCTAATGAGGTGAGAGGGATCCCCAGCATATACTTCTAGGAATAAGACAGTTACCTCAGCACGTCCCATTTAAATCAGTTATTTTTGTATGAACTGTAAAGAAGCCATCCTTATGTATGACTAAATAAGAGCAGGGCTTTGTGGGTCATTCCATTTGAACCGCTGCTGAGAATCTGCATTTCTAACAAGTTTCCAGGTGATGCTGATGCTGCTGGTTAGGACAATTCTGAGAACTGCTAGTAGAACAATGGTTCTCAAAATTTATCATACATAAGAATTGCCTGGGAATCTTGTTAAAAAGTAGATCCTGATTAAGTATATTTGGGGTGGAAACGCAAATTCTCAGCAGGGGTTCGAACCAGAACAAACCAGTTCAAAGCCCTGAATAAGAGTTTGGGGAAGAAGAAAAAAACTGAATCATAAAATCACAGGCCTTGGGCAACAATTTCAGTCCTTCCCGTCTTCTCGTTCCTACTTTGATTTTAAAATATTTCAGTTATATTAAAGAGCACTTTCTAGACCAAAGGCTGATGATGAGCTGTCAATGAGTAAAGCTTTCTCCTAACCTTGTTTTGTCGAACCTCCAGTGCCTCCCAGTCTCCAAGGAAACCCCATCCCAGGGCCAATCTAGACACACGTCCCAAGTGAGCCAGTCTTAAAATTGGCTTAGTGCGAACATTTCCACTCTGAAAGCTTAAAACCAGTAATAAGATAGAAAACAGTACACTTGTAGGGTTTCTATCATGTTGTTGTTAGCTGCCATTAAGTAGGTTCCCAACTCATGGCAACCCATGCACAATGGGATGGGACCATTGGGATCCATATGGTTTCCATTGGCTGGTTTTTGAAAGTAGACTGCCAGGTCTTTCTCCC
Source organism: Elephas maximus indicus (assembly GCF_024166365.1). Classification (NCBI taxonomy): domain Eukaryota; kingdom Metazoa; phylum Chordata; class Mammalia; order Proboscidea; family Elephantidae; genus Elephas; species Elephas maximus. The sequence goes on from NC_064820.1 coordinate 83,620,980, forward strand.
TAAGTCCTTCTTAGGCTGGGAGCACCGCTGAAACCCATTCAGCATCATAGCAATATGCAAGTCCCCACTGACAGATGGATAGTGTCTGTGCTTGAGGTTCATGGCTGGGAATCAAACTCCCCTCTCCCACAAGGAAGGTGAGAATTCTACCACTGAGTCTCCACTGCCCCTTCCCCATCACGTTACAAAGAAACATAATCTAATGACCATCTAGCCAACAGAGTGAAGAAAAAAGAATTAATGTTTTTGAAACCATTAAGATGCTTATTGAAAATATTCCATGAGTTAAATAATCATTGATCACAAGATATAATTCAGAGTTATTATTTCCCTCACTCCTGTAACTATAACCTCAGTTCCCTAGGTTGTAATTTTGATGTATGTGAATGCTTTTGGTCAGTTTCATAAACCTTTCAAACTTCTAAAATGTAATTTTAGTTAAATGTGATTCTGTGTCAAGGAAGCACTATTTAACTACTTCAGAAATTTTGCTCTAATGCCCTTGTCTCCTGCGGTCTTTGAGACCCTTTAGAATAGCTCAGGGGAATGGATTTCTATTGGTGGTTACTTTTATTTTGTCAAACTATACAGATGCTAATGAAGATTTCCTGGTTGCTTGCTTAAGAAACGTAATTAAGTCATTCCTAAGTGTGTTTGTGGGCTTGGTGCCAGGTGCTTTCTTGCATACACTTGGAGAGAGAGCTAATTAAAAAAAAATTACCACCACAATGAAGAGTTGTATAATGCATGTTTGCTAACAGCATTTTCTGAATGTCCTTTATCATGTAAACTGAAGGATCTTCATTCTATGGTGAAAAGCCACTGATAACTTCAATCACTGTGAAAAGTCAGTTTCTAAATGATTTAAACAGAATTTCATTCTATTTATATGTTTCGTATATTCACTGTAGAAAATATTAAAAATACAAAAAAAAAAGTACAAGGAAAACATTAAGATCACTCATAACCCCACCTCCCAGAAAAAAAAAAAATTAACATTTTGATAGATTTCACTCCTTTTCAATCCATGTATACACATATATATTTTTAAAATCTATTTTTTGAGCCTGAGCTCTGCTCTGCTTTGCCCTTTTCTCCAATGATTAAGGCTTGGTAACTGGGCTAAGTTGGTCACCTCAGTCTTAATTCTTCTCTCTGGGTGAATTCATTCCTAACAGGATCCTCAGGCATTTGCTCACCTAAACACACTTCTGGTGGACAGGCCCCAGCAGTTTCCAGAAACTCAGTCATTTCTGAGCTTTAGCTTGGACTCAACTAGGGCCATCCTCCCACGCCTACATTTGCCCCTACATTTAGTGTGAAGAATAACAGAAACAGGACAGCTGCCTTCTAGCGTTGGAAAGGTGATCATGGAGCAGAAGGAACACAGTGGTCCTGTGGAGCTCTAAGGGACATAACTGAAACTGATGGGAAGTTGTTGTTTTTGAGAAGCAGTGAGTTCTCTGCCACTGGGAATATTCACTTGTCAAGATGGTTGTAGGTGGGGTGGGGTGGAGGGCAGGGACAATTGTTGACAGTGTTCTTGCCGTAAGGCTCTGAGACTATTTCTCTCCAAGTCTATTTGGTATGATTTATGAGTATCATGAACTGTCTACCATCACATCCATTGTCTTGATCACGACCATAGCCACAGGGCCCAGAACAATTGTGGCCCATACTAGGTGTTCAGTAAATATTCGCATGAATAAATGAATAGCTCTTCCACTTTTCTGCTGTGGTTGTTCCTTTGCTCTCTACTTTCGGAGACTACAGACAAGCAGATGTGCTGGCATTTGACTAGGGCTTGGTGGGGAGTGATAGAGAACTGTTGGCTTCTTAGTTCATGGAATTATCCGTTTTCTGTAGTTTCTTGGGAGGACACTTGGTCTTTGCTTTCACACGGTGGTATGTAGAATAGGCTGGGAGACAGCCAATCTGGGCTTTTTCATCTACCAAACAAAACAAACCCAAAACATTTGTTTTGATGGATGGAATCCCCAAGCGGTTGATTTCACTCAGTCCTTTAAACAATGGAATGAGACTACTAATCTCTTGCAGGCTTTCTCCTGGTTGGGGGTAAGGGTGGAGTAGTGGGCTGGAATGGGGTGATAACAGACATTAAAGCATGGAAAAAAGAGAGTTACTTTAGGAAGCACCCTTTTCCAGAATGAGATGCCACATACAACCCTAACTTATAACGTAGAAATCTAAAATCAAGTATTCCTATATCTTTGTGGCATAAAGAGACAATGCTTTCTTTTAAAAACTTTCCAACAAGATAATATTAGTTTAATAGTTGATATTAATATTTCCTGGCCTGCTTGAATGAATACAAATAGCAGTTCCATGAGCAGAGACCAATACACATAGAGTAGATTTGAAACAATAGCTTTAGAAAATTATATACCTGAGGTTAATTCTATGCCTGGGAATGAGAATTGGAAACCACTGGCTAGGAGTTAATGTCTGTTTTTTTGCTTTGTCATTTGCAAGTGGGTTATGCCTGGGAATCTCTCTGGGGCTGAGGTCAGCCAAGGTTTCATTTTGAAACCTTAGGGATGGTGGTGTGTTTCAGAAAGGTGCCCTTAGAGCAGTGGCATCACTGGGTGTGTGCGTGTTTGTGTACCGCACCAGGTGACACTGTCAGAGGGCATGACACCAAAATGGCTGTCTATAAAATTTTTGTGCAGTGTTTTAGCAGAAATTTATTATTTTTTTAATTAAAAAAATCCCTGTAGTTATAACAACAAAAACATTTTTTGTAAGCCCAGCTTACACGTATCAATATACCTACAAAGCTAAAAACTCTATTTACTTTAAACTTCTAATGCTGTCTGGTCAGAGCTGTCATTACTACTCAACTACAGTGATGCTTCAAATCACATGGTTTCGTCTATAAGCAGCGCATCGTTGTTTTCATTGCTAACGGTATTTTTATAGTTGCTGAATTTGTCAAATTTCTGGTGTTTTAGCTACTATATTGCGGCAGTTAGCATTTGTGAACCAACATCAGTAACTTTTTTGAGAATGAAGTAGTAATTGAAGGAAAAGAAGGAGTTATATACAGAAATAATGATTTATGAGTAACATTAGTACAAAAAAATTACTAAGGATTCTGTATGGTCTGGTATGGGAAGAGGTCCATGGGGGGGGTGACACCAATGCTAGTGACGTCACTGCCTCAAAGGTAGACCACTTAACTAGAGATGCCTTTTGCCCACCCTACCCAAGAATGCCAAACATAACCACTGTTCCTCCACTTTGTTCACACTAGTAACATTTATGGACATTGAACAGTATCAGTGGGCACACAGTCTCAGCATTTTTAGGGGGACACACTGTACCTTGAGCCTTTTTACCTATAGAAACTGTCAAGTGGGGCATCGCTGGGCATTTACTTAGAACAAATAAAAACTTCTGTGAGTTCCGTGAAAGAGAAAATACGCCCAGTGTTAGTTACTTTCTGGTATCAGCAGTTACTACAACATGCACTTCACCACCTGGCTTCGGACCACTGCCCACAGGTGAGTCAACACATCAGACAGACTCATAACCCACCAGCTAAAGCACAGTTATCTAGAGAGACCATTTGCTAGATTAAAACGGCAGTTACTTGCAAATAATATTGATTAGCAAAATAATAAAGTTATACCCAGCAGCAAAATCTCCAGGAGCCAGTGGGAGTATAACAGGGCAGTGATTTTGAATCTGGCTAGGATAAAAGCCCAAAGCTGCACATCCTAGAGAAATATAATCTGCATGACATTAGTCCAGGGACTCTCAGGCCTTGCCCGCTGTCAGCCCTCCCGGGACTCACCCACCCTCCACTACTAGAACTAATTCATCATCAACCTGCAACATCTCCTTCTCTTCCTCCTTTCTCCCCAGTAACTGGACCCACCCCCAACCTGGCAGGCTGTGCCAGCCTACCCTACCAACCTCCCCCCACCGCACCATGATTTTTCCAAGCCAAGAGACTAAAAGAAAATCCAAATTTTTTTTTTTTTCTGAGGCTGCTTAGCTAAATTACTCCCTTCGTTTTGGCCAGTTCTGTACAGCTCGCAAACAGTTGCTGTCTGGTTGATTCCGACTCATGGCAACTCTATGGTTGTCAGAGTGGAACTGTGCTCCATAGGGTTTTTAATGGCTGAGTTTTCAGAAATAGATTGCTAGGCCTTTCTCCCAAGGTACCTCTGGGTGGAGTTGAGCATCCAACCAAATCCACCAGGCGCCCCTTGGAAACTCTATGGGGACAGTTCTACTCTGTCCTGTGGGGTCGCTATGAGTCGGAATCGACTCCATGGCAGGTGGGTAGTAGGTGGGTACCTCTATTTTAACAAGACTATGCTATTCACCACCCCACCACCCCCAAAACTCTGCTCTCACTTTGGGCCAATTGGACCAAACATTTCTCTTTTTTCCCTCGAAGAGAGCTCACTTCCAAAGATGCCTAAGAAATTGTTCTTTTACCGAAGATTTGAAGGGAGTGGGAATGGGCAGGAATAGGCTAGAAGGGGCTGGGGGTGGAGGCGGCAGGGAAGGTTTATATCACACGCACACACAATTCCGCTTTGAAATGCCTCCCAGATGTGTCCCTTTTCCCTAAGTCTCTCCTCTTGGGTCCTTCCTCCTCAAAGCGCCCACAGCATCGCTGTCCCAGCCTTTTCCCTCACCCCAAACTCCCTACCCTTGACCACCTGGCCTCTTCCTTAATGCAGTGTATTAATTTAGCTCATAAGCCTGCAGAGGCCAGATGACTTTATGGTCTGTAAACAAGAACTCTCCCAGCCACCAGCGCCTTCTTGTTGGAGAAATTTTAAATACTTGATCCTTTTTCTTTTTTTCTCTGTCACCTACACTGTCTCTTTTGGGGCAGCCTGCAATGTCACCTCTAGGGAGGTCACCCCTTGTCTAACCCACCATCTAGATGGTGGTAGCTTCTCTTTGTGCCAAATGATTTTCTGGAAGGAGCTCAAGTCCACAAATGGACATCCATTAACCTGAGTTTCTAAGCTTTTGTGACCCCATCCACAGGGCAGGCTCATAGGTGTGCAACCTATGCACTCACACAGGGCCCATTTAATAGGGGGCATATTTTTTTTTTTATAGTTTAATGCTCTGCTCTTGCCATCTTCAAATTCTTAAGTTTGAACAAAGGGTCCTGCATCTTCATTTTATACTGGGTCCTGCAGACTATGTTGCTTGGCCTGCCCACACATGATCATCACAGACAATCTCCTTTCCTACAAAGCAGTTTTTCTATAGCTCCCCATAAGCCTTAAACTCCAGGCCCATCTTCCTGGCCAGTCCCTTCCCCCATTCACTGCAGGAGACTGGGCCTGCAAAAGACAACTGTGCAAATGGTATGGTGGAGCTCTTTATTCGAATTTAGCCACAGAAACCAGGGTCCCTGTGGAAGAGACGATGGGGGAGAAGGCAGGAAGATTAGAGGGTGGGATAGGGTGCAAAATTAGCCACCCTACCCCGCTACTAATTCCAGAGATTCCACTAGTAGAGAGGAATTCCTTTGTGGTAAAGCCCTTTCCAACTGTTTTAAAAATAAGAATATTCCTGAGAGGGTCAACACCCCACATTATTGGTCTCTACCATGCTGTGAGCAAGTCTGTAAAGCTGTGTAGGCTAGCTGCTGGTGGAAGTCTTGGCACAGGAGACATTTTGATGAAAGAATGAGAGGGATATTTTTAGAACTTGGAGGGGTGCGTTCATGAAGGCTAAATCTGGGTAAGGCACTACAGAGTGGGTAGTGGAGTTTGGGAGTCAGAACAGGGGATAAGGGAAGGGATGGAGAAAGTTGCTGGATATTTCTTCACAATTTTCCTGGGCTCTGAGGACAAAAGCTTCTCTGCTCCTCCGCTCTTGATGAGTAAAATGTTCTGTATTAGTTTCCTAGGAGTCCCTGGATGGTACAAACAGTTAACATGCTCAGCTGCTAACAGAAAGTTTGGAAGTTCAAATCTACCCAGAAGCACCTCAGAAGAAAGGCCTGGCAATCTACTTCCAAAAAATCAGTCATTAAAAACCTGACATAGGGAGTCATCATGAATTGACAACAACTCCACGGCAACTGGTTTGTTTCCTAGGTCTGCTAAAACATATGACCACAAACTGGGTAGCTCAAAGCAGCAAGAGTTTTTTCTCATAGTAGTGGAGGCTGGAAGTCTGAAATCAAGGTGCCTGCAGGTCTGGTTCCTTCTGGAGGCTCTGAGGGAGAATTCACACCCTGCCTCCCTCTTAGCTTCTGGTGGCTGTCAGAATCCTTGGCATTCCTTGCCTCGTAGACAACATCACTGCAATCTCTGCCTCGGTCTTCACATGCCTTTGCTTGTGCGTGTCTCTGCCTTTCAAATCTCCCTCTCCTTTCTTTTGTAAGAACACCAGTCATGATCACATCTCAAAATCCTTAACTGAATTATACCTGCAAAGACCCTACCCAAACCCAGTGCCGTCGAATCGATTCCGACTCATAGCGACCCTATAGGACAGAGTAGAGTCGCCCCATAGAGTTTCTAAGGAGCGCCTGACAAATTTGAACTGCAGACCCTTTGGTTAGCAGCCATAGCACTTAACCACTATACCACCACTATTTGCAAATAAAGTTACCCTCACAGGTATGGAAGAGGTTGGTTAGGACTTGCACAATATTTCTGGGGCCACAATTTAACCCACTAGAGGGTCCTCTCATTTTATGTTTCTGTTTGCTTTTTATTCATGCTTTACTTGAACTTCTGGCTTTGGTTTTCTCCTTGATAGAAATACTGAAACCTTGAGACCCATTATTGAAGAATACTAGCAAAATCTCTGCAAATCCGAAGCATTTTGCAAGTAGTTTCCATGTGACAACCTGCAGGATTTCCCAGTATCCCAGGAGAATGGGCAAAGAACAATAGAAAAATGCCTCAGGAGAATGTTTCAATAAAAGCTAAGTCTTGTGCTTGAAATGTTGCTGTGTATTAGAGTATAGAAACGTGAATGTTCACACTCCTGAATCTGAATTGGAAAACTTAGCAAAAACGTGGCTCTAGATTTTCATTAGATGCGTTGATGAACCTAAGGCAACATTTGTTTCAATTATTTGATTCACCCGTTGAAAAATTTGGAAAAGCCTAACACAATATTTGTAAATAAAACCTCAAGTAACTGAATCCCATCCACCACCCCCTTATTGTACTCTTAGGAAAACATGTCAAAATTTATCTAAATAGTGTCTGAAATTATGTGTGACCCCTAATCACTAAAGAAAAATCCAATTATCTGAGAGATGTGGCAGACTACCGTATTTTTACACCAATGATGAATGCCTTCTACGTTTGTTTGTCAGCTGCACCCCACCCCCAGCAAAGTATTTTTGTAAGTGCTGCTGTGGTGCAAGTTTTAAAATAGGAAAATTAGTTTTCAAAAATGAGGTCCCCCCCTCAATTATCTTCATCAATTTGGGTCATTTCTTTTCAAATATCATCATGGTTTGGATCAAGGCCAGAAGGTATTCTTCAGGCTCGAGACTGGAATTTATCTGTCCTGAATTCAGATTACTCCCATTTCCTTCTTTTATGTTCAGAAAATCCCCAAACACTCCAGTGATGCTAACTCATCCTAATCACATTTCATGACCAGTAATACCACAGGAACCCTTGTGGCACAATGATTAAGCGCTCAGTTGTGAACCGAAAGGTTCGCAGTTAGAACCCACTCCTTGGGAGAAAGATGGGGCAGTCTGCTTCCACAGAGATTAGTCCTATTCTGAGGCAGTTCTATTCTGTCCTACAGGGTTGCTATGAGTTGGAATCGACTCAACAGCAATGGGTTTGGTTGGTCTGGAATATTATATCACGTAGATAGTTAACTTAAGAAATTGTTTTCATGAAAAAATAAAAAATAGCCAGGAAAATGATGAAAAAAACAAATAAAAGGGAGTAGTCCTACTATGTATACTACTGTACATAAAACAAAACCAAGCCCACTGCCTTCGAGTCGATTCCGACTCAGAGCAACCCTTTAGGACAGAGTAGAACTGCCCCATAAGGTTTCCAAGGAGCTCCTGGTGGATTCGAACAGCTGACTTTTTGGTTAGCAGCTGTAGCTCTTAACCACTCTGCCACTATTGTACATGGCTACAATAATTAAAACACTGTGGTGCTAGCACATAAAGAGCCATATAAATCAGTGGAATAAAGTAGGAAGGACAAAAATAAACCTCAGGAGTTTAAATATGAAAAAGGTGTCATTTCAAATCAACTAGATAGCCACTGGAAAAAGATAAATTTGAATCCATACCTTACACCTTAAAGTAAAATAGTAAATGCATCAAAGGTAAAAACTTAACAACCACAAACAACACACACAGTGGTTCTCAAAATTTAGTGTATATAAGAATTTTCTGGGAATCTTGTTAAAATATAGATTCTGATTCAGTGTATCTGGGTAGAAATGCAAATTCTCAGCACAGTTGGAACCAGAATGAACTGATTCAAAGCCCTGAGATGCATAGATTATTTTAAGAAATTACACAAAGAACTGCTGACATTTGTTGTCTGGGCAAGAGACATGCGAGACAAGAATGGGAGGGCGGAGGTTCACTGCATACACTTTAATACATTTTGAATTTTTTTTTTAGGTTGAATTACTTTAATATTTTGTTTAACCCAATATATCCAAAATGGTCTTTCAGTATTATCAATGTAAAAAATATTAATGGGGTATTTAACATTCCCTTACTGGTGTTCAGGCTTTGGAATTTGATGTATATCTGACACTTGTATACAGGTCATGGTCTGAATTAGTCGCTAATCACATTTAAGTACTCAAAAGTCATATGTGGCTGTTGGGTATCATATTGGACATTGCAGATCAAGAGGACACATACAAATGTGAGCTTAAATCTTTACATGCCTACCTCAAACCCCCTTGCCTGTCTTCCTAAAGTACGTCTCAGATTGCCATAGTTAGGAGTACGGGTTCTGGAATCAGGCTGCTTGAACCTGAAGCATATTCCCACTGTTTAATAGCTTTGTGGCCGTGGGCAGGTCACGTATCCTCCCTATGCCTCAGTTTTCTCATCTCTCAAATAGGAAAATAATATTTTTCTTATAAGGTTGTTAGAAATAGTAAATAGGTTAATATAAAGCAAGAACTTAATTATTTTAATTATCAACAGCATATAAGAGCTCAAAAAATACCGGTGAGGATTGCTTTTGTTATTGTAACCTAGCCTTTGAAATGTGAAAATCCTTAACATTCACCTCCAGGCTCCATTCTTTTCTCTGTACAAGCTCTAGGAAATTCTGTCTATGCCAAGGACCTCAATTCCTATCTCCACGCCAACAATTTCCATACTTTTATTTTGGACTCGGATTTCTCATATCCTGACTCTAATGCCAAATAGAGTCTTAAACACTTCCACTTAGATTCCTCAAAGTATCTAAAAATCAACATATTGATAATAGAACTCACGATCACCTTCCCTAAACACTGTCCATCACAAATAAATGAACCAAAAGAGAGATCATCCTTTTCCCTCTGAATAGCACCAACATTTGTCCAGAGTTACACGTCTGAAATATAGATATTATTCTTGATCCACACTCTACCTCGCCAATCCTATCATATAATCTCTAAATTTACTGTATTTTTTTTTTTTATTGTGCTTCAAGTGAAAGTTTACAGTTCAAGTCAGTTTCACATACAAAAATTTATACACACATTGTTATGGGACCCTAGTTGCTCTCCGTATAATGTGACAGCATTCTCCTCCTTTCTATCCTGTATTTCCCATGTCCATTCAACCAGCTCCTGTCCCTCTCTGTCTTCTCATCTTGCCTCCGGGCAGGAGCTGCCCATTTACTCTCATGTATCTACTTGAGCTAAGAAGCACACTCTTCACAAGTATCATTTTACTTTTTATACTCCAATCTAAACTTCATCTGAAGGGTTGGCTTCAGGAATTGTTTTAGTTTTGGGCTAACAGAGAGTCCAGGGGCCATATCTTCCGGGGTCCCTCCAGTCTCAGTCAGACCATTAAGTCTTTTTATTAGAATTTGAATTCTGCACCTCACTTTTCTCCTGATCCATCAGGGACCGTCTGTTTCTTCCCTGTTAGGGCGGTCTTTGGTGGTAGACAGGCACCATCAGTCTGATGGAGTCTCTGGTTTATGTGGCCCTTTCTGTCTCTTGGGCTTATATTTTCCTTGTGTCTTTGGTGTTCCTCGTTCTCTTTTGCTCCAGGTACCGGGGTTGAGACCAATTGATGTAACTTAGAAAAAAAAATATTTTTTTGAGATGGCCACTAGCTTTGCTAGCTTTTTCAAGACTCCAGATGCCACTCACCAAAGTGGGATGGAGAAAGTTTTCTCAATAAACTTTGTTATGCCAGTTGACCTAGATGTCCCCTGAAACCATGGTCCCCAGACCCCCACCCCTACTACTCTGCCCTTCGAAGTGTTTGGCTGTATTCAGGAAACTTCTTAGCTTTTGGTTTAGTCCAGTTGTGCTGACTTCCTCTGTATTGTGTGTTGCCCTTCCCTTTGCCCTAACATAATTCTTGTCTACTATCTAGTTTGTGAATACCCCTCTCCCTCATTCCCTACCCTCGTAACCATCAAAGAGTGTTTTCCTATGTTTAAACCTTTTCTTGAGTTCTTATAATAGTGGTCTCATACAATATTCATCCTTTTGCTACTGGCTAAGTTCACTAAGCATAATGTCTTCCAGATTCATCCATATTATGTGATGTTTCACGGATTCATCATTGTTCTTTGTCATTGCGTGGTATTCCATTGTGTGAATATACCAAAATTTGTTTACCCATTCATCCATTGATGGACACTGAGGTTCTTTTCATCTTTTTGCTATTGTGAACAGTGCTGCAGTGAACATGGGTGTGCATATATCTATTCATGTAAGGACTCATATTATTACCCAGGGTATATCCCAAGGAGCAGGATTGCTGGATCTTACAGTACTTCTATTTCTAGCTTTTTAGGGAAGCATGAAAGTGATTTGCAAAGTGGTTTGTAACATTTTACATTCCCACCAGCAGTGTATAACTGTTCCAGTCTCTCTACAACCTCTCCAACATTTATTATTTTTGGATTAATGCTAGCCTCATTGGGGTGAGATGGTATCTCATTGTAGTTTTGATTTGCATTTCTCTAATGGCTAATGATCACACCCATTTCCTTATGTATCTGTTAGTCTCCTGAATATCTTCTTTGGTGAAGTGCCTGTTCATATCCTTTGCCCATTTTTTAATTATTTGTCTTTTTGTTGTTGAGGTTTTAGAGTATCTTATAGATTTTAGAGATTAGACACTGATTGGTTTTGTCATAGCCAAAAATTTTTTCCCAGTCTGTAGGTTGTCTTTTTACTCTTTTGGTGAAGTCTTTGGATGTGCATAAGTGTTTGATTTTTAGGAGCTCCCAGTTATCTAGTTTCTCTTCTGTTGTTTGTGCACTGTTAGTAATGTTTTATATCCTGTGTATGCCATGTATCAGGGCTCCTAATGTTGTCCCTATTTTTTCTTCCATGATCTTTATTGTTTTAGATTTTGTATTTAGGTCTTTGATCCATTTTGAGTTAGTTTTTGAGCATGGTGTGAGGTATGGGTCTGGTTTCAGTTTTTTGCAGACGGATACCCAGTTATGCCAGCACCATTTGTTAAACAAACTGTCTTTTCCTCAATTAATGGACTTTGGGCCTTTGTCAAATATCAGCTGGTCATAGGTGGATGAATTTACATTTGGATTTTCAATTCTGTTCCATTGGTTTATGCATCTGTTATTGTACCAGTACCAGGCTGTTTTGACTACTGTGGCAGTATAATAGGTTCTAAAATCAGGTAGTGTGAAGTCTCTCACTTTGTTCTTCTTCTTCAGTAATGCTTTATTTACCCGGTGGCCTCTTCCCTTTCCATATCTATGAAGTCGGCAATTTGTTTCTCCATCTCATTAAAAAACGCCACTGGAATTTGGATTGGGATTGCATTGTATCTGTAGATCACTTTGGGTAGAATAAACATTTTCACAATGTTGAGTCTTCCTATCCATGAGCAAGTTGTGTTTTTCCACTTTTGTAGGTCTCTTTTGGTTTCTTGCAGTAGTGTCTTGTAGTTTTCTTTGTATAGGTCTTTTATGTCTCTGGTTAGATTTATTCCTAAGTATTTTGTCTTCTTGGGGGCTATTGTAAATTGTATTGATTTGGTGATTTCCTCTTCAAAGTTCTCTTTGTTGGTGTAGAGGTAGCCAACTGATTTTTGTATGTTTATCTTGTTTCCTGATACTTTACTGAAATCTTCTATTAGTTCCAGTAGTTTTCTTGCAGATTCTTTGGGGTTTTCTGTGTCTAAGATCATATTATCTGCAAATGGAGATACTTTTACTTATTCCTTACCAATTTGGATGTCTTTTATTTCTTTTTCTAGCCTAATTGCTCTGGCTAGGACCTCCAGCACAGTGTTGGGTAAGAGTGGTGATAAAGGGCATCCTTGTCTAAATACCGTTTGAGTTTGTAACAGGTGAATGTTATTACCTAAACAAAGATAAATGAACTGTTTAAAAGGAATATTCTTTCAGTAATTTTAACACTGTCTAGACTTTAAGAATATTTGAATGAAGAGGTAACTTAGGACAAATCTTCAAACTGAGGTACATGTAGCCCTGAAGGTGCAAAGTGATTTTTTGCCAGGGTGTATATAAGTGTGTTAAGTTAAGGGAACCAGTTTCTACATACAGTATGTCTTCAAAAGCTCTAGGCTAAAATTCATTGTGTGGGAAAGCACCTTGCTGGGCTGTTCTGCCTCCTTGCTTCTTCTCTCTGGCCTTCCTTCCCCTACTTGACAAAAGGCAGGCATACTTCTCATCTGTCCTGCATTTTAGCATGGTACATTGCCCCAGGGTGGAAAACCTTATGGGAGGCCAAACAAAGAAACAATTCAAAACACTCTCATTGGTTTTGAGAAAAAGAACAATTTTGAAGATTGGGAAATACATCATTTTGCAAGCCCAGTTCTTGCAAAAGGTAGTTTCCCACTTTTCTTGCTTTCTACAAAGTTGAAAGATGAGTTGTCACCTGCTGAAATGTTAAAAATTTTTTTTGATGGTTGGTCACTAATGCCATTTTTACTGTCACTCAGGACTACAAAGAAATAAGTGATATTTCTATGATAAAAGTCTCTCCACGGTTATCTGCATCAGCACTGACATTCTTAAAAACAAAAAATAGGAATAAAATTGAAGTGATAAATAATCATCTGAGCTGAAGTTATTTAAAAACTAAAACAGCCCTATTCATCTCACTAAAAGATGTATTTCCTAAAATAAAAGAATCACATGATCATCTCAATCAAAGCAGAAAAGGCATTTGACAAAGTCCAACATCCATTCCTGATAAAAACTCTCAATAAAATAGGTATAGAAGGGGAATTCCTCAACATAATAAAAGGCATTTATGCAAAACCAACACCCAATATCATTCTTAATGGAGTGAGGCTGAAAACATTCCCCTCAAGAACAGGATCAAGACAAGGATGCCCTTTAACACCACTTCTTTTTAACATTGTGCTTGAAATCCTAGACAGAGAAATAAGGCAAAAAAAAAAAAAAAAAGAAATAAAAGGCATCAAAATTGGTAAGGGCATCCAAACTATTAAAGAAGAAGTAAAACTGTGCCTATTTTGTGGATAATATGACACTATACATAGAAAATCCAAAAGTCTTCACAAGAAAACTACTGGAACTAATAGAAAGTTTCAGGAGATTAGCAGGATATAAGATAAACATACAAAAATCAGAAAAACAATTCAATTTATAATAGCCCATAAAAAAATAAAATGCTTAGGAATAAATCTAACCAAGGATATAAAAGACCTATACTACAAAGGAGACTACAAAACACTACTGCAAGAAACCAAGAGAGACCTGCATAAATGGAAAAACACACCATGTTCATGGATAGGTAGACTCGACTTTGTGAAAATGACAATTCTACCCAAAGCAATCTACAAATACAAAGCAATCCCAATCCAAATACCAATAGCATTCTTTAATGAGATGGAAAAACTAATCATTAACTTCATATGGAAAGGGAAGAGGCGCTGGATAAGTAACGCACTATCGAAGAAAAGGAATAAAGTAGGAGAACTAGCACTACCTGACCTCAGAACCTACCATACAGCTACGGTAGTTAAAACAGTCTGGTACTGGTACAATGACAGACACACTGACAAAGGGAACAGAATTGAGAACCCAGATGTAAATCCATTCACCTATGGTAACTTGATCTTTGCAAAGGCCCAAAGTTCATTAAATGGGGAAAAGACAGTCTTTTTAACAAATGGTGCTGGCATAACTGAATGTCCATCAGCAAAAAAATGAAACAGGACCCATACATCACACTATATGCAAAAACTAATTCAAAATGACTAGAAAATCTAAATATAAAACCAAATAAAGATCATAGAAGAAAAAATAGGGTCAACACTAGAGGCTCTAATACATGGCATAAACAGGATACAAACAATACACAAACACCAGAAGGTAAGTTAGATAACTGGGATCTTGTAAAACTTAAACACTTATACTCATCAAAAGATTTCACCAAAAGAGTAAAAAGAAAACCTACAGACTGGGAAAGAATTTTTGGCTATCACAAACCTGACAAAGGTATAACCTCTAAAATGTATAGGAAAATCTCACACCTCTACAACAAAAAGACAAATAATCCAATTAAAAAACGGGCAAAGCAAATAAACGGACACTTCACCAAAGAAGACATTCAAACAGCTAACAGACACATGAGAAAATGGTCTCCATCTCTAGCCATTAAAGAAATGCAAATCAAAACTACAATGAGATACCCCCTCACACTGACATTACCACCAAGAATAAAAAAAAAAAAAAACAGAAAATAACAAAGGTTGGAGAAGCTTCGGGGAGATTAGAACTCTTATGCACTGCTGGTGGGAACGCAAGATGGTACAACCCTTTTGGAAAATGATATAGTGCTTCCTTAAAAGCTAGAAATAGAAATACCATATGATCCAGCAATCCTACTTTTAGGAATATATCCTAGAGAAATAATAGCCATTACATGAATAGACATACGCGTACCCATGTTCATTGCAGCATTATTCACAACAGCATAAAGATGGAAACAACCTAAGTGCCCATCAACAGATGAATGGATGAACAAACTATGGTACATACACACAATGGAATACTACACAACGATAAAGAACAATGACAAATCTTCAAAACAATTCACAACATGGATGAATATGAAGGGCATTATGCTGAGCGAAATAAGTCAATCACAACAGGAGAAATATTGTATGAGACCACTACTATAAAAACTCATGAAAAGGATTACACACAGAAAGAAACAATCTTTAATGGTTATGAGGGAGGGGAGGAATGGGAAGAGAAAAATACTAACCAGACAATAGATAAGTGGTAACTTTGATAAAGGGTAAGACAGTACACAATGCTGGAGGAGCCAGCACAAGTTGACCAAGGCAAAGTCATGGAAGCTCCAAAGACAAATCCAAACTCCCCGAGGGACTGAATTACTGGGCTGAGGGCTATGGGGACCATGGTCTCAGGGAACATGTAGCTTATTTGGCATCACATAGTTTGTGAAGACAATATTCTACATTCTACTTTGGTGGGCAGGGTCTCGGGTCTTAAAAGTTTGTGAGTGGCCATCTAAGATACTCCACTGATCTTACCCCATCTGGAGCAAGGGATAATGAAGAAAACTAAAGGATACAAGGGAAGGATTATTCCAAAGAACTAGTGGACCACAAGTACCACAGTGTTGACCAGACTGAGTCCAGCACAACTAGATGGGGCCCAGCTACCGCCACCAACTGCTCAGACAGGGATCACAATAGAGGGTCCTGCACAGAGCTGGAGAAAAATGTAGAACAAAATTCTAACTCACACACACAAAAAAGACAGACTTAATGATCTGACAGAGACTGGAAAAACCCTAAGAGTATGGGCACCAGACACCCTTACAGCTCAGTAATGAAGCTGCCCCTGAGGTTCACCCTTCAGCCAAAGATTAGGCAGGCCCATAAAACAAAACAAGACTAAATGGGCATACCAGCCCAGGGCCAAGGACAAGAAGGTAGGAGGAGACAGGAAAGTTGGTAATAGGGAACCTAGGGTAGAAAACGGGAGAGTGTTGACATGTCGTGGGGGTGGCAACCAATGTCAAAAACAATATGTATATTGGTTAATGAGAAACTAATTTGCCCTGTAAACCTCCATCTAAAGTACAATAAAAAAAAGGATGATTTTCTTATAAAATTTTACTTTTTTTATTGAATGATTACAGTTGGTGAAAACAATTGTGGTGCTAACTCCACCTAAATTTTCTTATATTTAGAGCTGTGTGGTCAAAGGAAATATTTTTAATGTCAATTTGTTTACATATTTTTGTTGTATCTCTATATGTATATATACATGAGATCTCTATCCACACACAAGCATAGATAATGGAAATGTTGAAAGAAGATGGATAAAGAAATCCAATGTAAATATTAATGAAATGAAAGTTGGTATAGCTTTATTAATATCAGTTATCTCTAGGAGGGACCATTTAATGATAAAATATATATTTTATCAGGAAGATATAAAAATTCTATATTTGTATCCTTTAAAAAAATAGAGCTTCAAAATTGTACAAAGCAAAAATCGACAAAAAAAAATTGGGAAAAAAGACAAAAATATTATCTTAGTGGGAGTTTGTAATATACTTTGTAACTGATAGAATAAGCAGACAAAAATCAGTAAGAACATAGAAGGCTTCAACAATATGATTAGAAAATAACCTGGTATACATGTGGAGCATTCAACAACTGCAGGGTATATATTCTTTTTTCAGCACATGTAGAAATTTGATGATATACTGTGCCATGAACAAGTCCAAACAAATTTCCAAGGATTGAAGTCATACAGTATATGCTGTCTGGTCACATTGCAATTAAGATAGAAATCAGTAATAAAAGATACTCAAAAACCCACATGTATGGAAATTAAGAATATACTTCTAAATAATCCCTATGTCAAAGAAGAAATCACAACAGGATTTAGAAAATATTTTGGACTGCATAATAAAAACAAACAAACTTGTTGCCATCGAGACAATTCCAACTCATATTGACCTTATAGGGCAGAGGGGAACTGCCTTATAGGGTTTCCAAAGAGCAGCTGGTAGATTTGAGCCTCTTGCCTTTCGGTTAGCCGGCGAGCTCTTAACCACAGTGCCCTGCATAATAATAAAGATATTACACATCAAAATTTGGAGAAGTTCTTGATTATTGCACATTATCTATTGACTTTCTACTATGGATGAGCTGGATTTAATATTTTAAAACCTTCCCCTGATCCCCTTCATCTACATTTCTTCTCCCCATCCTCCCAAATGGTACATTTTGGTCAAATTAATATTCGCTACGTATTTTGCCTATGTAAAAATTTTTCACAAACTGTTAATGGAATAGACGTTGCCTTCAAGGTAAACCAGTCTTCACCTCTTATCTACCCTCTATCCTTGAACATCCCATCTCCACGTCAGTGGTCAGTGACATTAGCGAACAGTTAAAATAGCTAAGTACCTCCTCATTCAGACTGCCAGGGCAAAAGCTCCCCAGAGCTAATGGCAACTCAGGATGGAAAGACATGTGTTTGCATATTGCAAGATGGCAAGAGCAAAGGTAAGGGATGTGCAAAGGAAACAGTACAAAAAAGAGGAGGCAAGTACTCTCAAAGTGGATGGGAAAGCTGTTCTTTTTGGTTAATTGTAAGAGTATAGAGAAAGAATAGACTGATAGTTGAGTATTCTTAATGATTTTATTACAAGAGAAAAGTAAAAGTTCAAAATTGTCTTTTCACTTTCCTACTTTTCAATACCTAAAATGAAAAAAGGGGCTATTCCCAGAGTACAAATCCATTGCTTAGTGAATGTTCCCCGGGTACCAAAACTGTGCTTATGAATGTGAGTAGGTGAAATCCTTTCCGCTGTGACTCCTAGGAGACATCACTCTTTCTTCACCAAGTGCAGGAGGTAGATGCAAAGAAAAGAATGGAAAGAATCCTCTCTCACAGCTAGAGCAGATGGGGAGGCAAAAAAGCAACTGTCTTCATTAAGGGCACTGAAGCAAGATGAATATAAATTTGGTGTGCTGAGTTCCCAGTTGGAAATCAAATACATTTTCCATAAGAAGCAGAGAGACTCTGTATAGCTATTAAGAACTGTCACATGTGTGGTATACTCTTGTATCAGGATGGGAGAAGAGGATAACAGATACCACCCATTAAAAACAAAGAGTTAGTTCTCAGATAGAATGGGATAAAGATGTAGAATGAAACTCATATTCTTTAAAAAAGCCCAGACTAACTGGACCAGTTGAGACTAGAAGACTCCCTGAGACAGCTGCCCCGAAATACTCTTTAAACCTTGAACCGAAATTATCCCGAGATCACCTTTTAGTGAAATGACGAAGTGGTGTACAAAATAAAGGATATTATCTGTAAGTACAGTGCTCTATTGAAAACCCATCTATCTGAGGCCAAAAGGTCAACATTTACTCTAAAGCAAAGGTAAGGGAGCAGGTAGAGTATTAGAAATGGAACTACCAGAACACAATTAAAGAGAATGTTGACACATTTAGAAAAATGTAACTAATGTCCCTGAACAATTCGTATGGAAATTGTCAAATGGGAACCTAGTATACTGTGTAAACTTTCACCAAAAACACAATAAAATATTATTAAATAGCTAGGGTTCTATTTTTCTCTTGGTAGAATGTATAGATTTCTGTGAAAGTGGGAAATTTATTCACTGTCTTAGGCTGGGTTCTCTATAGAGAAGCAAAACCAGTAAAGCGTATAAACATATAGCCCAAGCCCGTTGCCATTGAGGGGATTCCGACACATAGTATGTACAGAGAGATTTATATCAAGGAAATGGCTCTCACCATTTCACTCCCAATGAAAATACCTTTCAATTGATTGGCTACTCACAACAGATCCCATTATGGAGGTGATTGCATTATATCAAATCTCATCATGGAAGGGATCACATCATCATACAATTGCCCAAATGTAACACAACTGCCAAACCACTGAGAATCATGTCGCAGCCAAGTTGACACATAACCTTAACAATCACAACCACCGTTATTTTTCTCATTCATTCAACAAATATTTACAGAGCACTTACTGAGTACCAATAGCTGAACTAGGTATTGGGGACATAATGTCAAAAAAGCTGGAAAATTCTCTCAAATTGGGCTTATAGTCTAGTAGGGGATTCACATATAAAAAGGCAATCATAACTGTGTAACAAGGCTCAAGCGGGGCAGATTTAGGTGCTGCAAAATCACACAGGAGAGAAGCAGCTGGAAGGATGGATGGAAAGGCTTCTGAAAGAAGTATAATCTAGGTTGAGACCTAAAAGATATGGATTTGTGGCACTGTGACTACAAAAAAGTGTTAAAAATTCTAAACTTTGGATTTACTAATTTATAAGACCTAACCTACACAATTATGAAGAAGAACGTGGCATCAGGATTCAAAGAAGACTCATTAATGACCTTCAATATGCAGATGACACAAGTTTGCCTGCTAAAAGTGAACAGGACTTGAAGCACTTACTGATGAATGAAGATTAAAATCCACAGCCTTCAGTATGGATTACACCTGAACATAAAGAAAATAAAAATCCTCACAACTGGACCAATAAGCAAGATCATAATAAATGGAGAAAAGATTAAAGTTATAAAGGATTTAATTTTCCTTGGATCCACAACCAGTGCCCTCGGAGGGAGTGGTCAAGAAATCAAACAATGTATTGCATTGGACAAATCTGCCAAGGTCTCTTTAAAGTGTTAAAAAGCAAATATGTCACTTTAAGGACTAAGGTGTGCCTGGCCCAAACCATGGTGTTTTCAATTGCCTTCTATGCATGCAAAAGCTGGGCAATAAAGAACACCAAAGAAGAACTGATGCCTTTTAATTATAGTATTGGCAAAAAATATTGAATATACCATTGAGTGCCAGAAGAAACGAACAAATCCGTCTTGAAAAAGTACAGCCAGAATTCTCCTCAGAAGCAAAAATGGCAAGACTTCCTCTCACATACATTGGACATATTATCAGGAGGGACCAGTACCTGGAGAAGGACATCATGCTTGGTAAAATAGAGGGTCATTGAAAAAGATGAAGCCCCAAAATGAGATGGATTGACACAGTGGCTGCAACAAGCATAACAACGATCATGAGGATGGCACAGGACTGGACAGTGTTTTGTTCTGTTGTACATAGGGTCACTATGAGTCAGAAGTGACTCAATGGCACCTAATGACAACCACCTGCATATTATTAATGACACAAAAGGAGAAAAACAGCTGCAAACATCCATTAATAATCAGAATGTGGAAAGTACAAATTATGAATCTAGGAAAACTGGAAGTTGTCAAAAATGAAATTGAATGCATAAAGATTGATATCCTAGGCATTAGTGAGCTGAAATGAATTGGTATTGGCCATTTTGAACTGGACAATCATATGGTCTACTATGTCAGGAAGGACAAACTGAACAGCAATGGTGTCACATTACACCTGTAAGGAAGACCAGTTAATACAACTATTATTCAAATTTACACACCAACCACTAGTGCCAAAGATGAAGAAATTGAAGATTTTAACCAACTTCTGCAGCATGAAATTGATCAAATATGCAATCAAGTTACATTGATAATTATTGGTGATTAGAATATGAAAGTTGGAGACAAAGAAGAAGGATAGGTAGTTGGAAAATATGGCCTTGGTGATAGAAACGTCATTGGATCACATGGTAGAATTTTGTAAGACCACTGGCTTCTTCACTGTTAAATATCTCTTTTTGACAATGTAAACGGTGACTATACATGTGAACCTTGCAGATGGAATACACAGGAAATCAAACCAACTATATCTGTGGAAAGAGACAATAGGGAAACTCAATATCTTCAGTCAGAACAAAGCCAGCGTCTGACTATAGAAAAGATCATCAATTGCTCATGTGTAAGTTCAAGATGAAGCTGAAGAAAATTAAAACAAGCCTACAAGAGCAAAAGAAAGACCTTGAGTATATCCCACTTGAATTTAGGGACCATCTGAAGAATGATTTGACACACTGAACACTAATGACCAAACACCAGAAGAGTTGTGAAATGACATCAAGGACATCATACATGAGGAAAACAAAAGGCCATTAAAAAGACAGAAAAGACCAAAATGGATGTCAGAAGAGACTCGAACTTTCTCTTGAATGTAGAGTAGCTAAAGCAAAAGGAAGAAATAATGAAGTAAAACAGCTGAACAGAAGATTTCAAACGGCGGCTTGAGAAGACAAACCAAAATATTATAAGGAATTTTGCAAAGACCTGGAGTTAGAAAATCAAAAAGGAACAACATGCTGGTCATTTCTAAAGCTGAAAGCACTGAATAGAAAATTAAAGCCTTGAGTTGCAATATTGAAGGATTCTATGGGCAAAATTTTTAATGATGCAGGAAACATCAAAAGAAGATGGAAGGAATACACAGTCACTTTACTGAAAAGAATTAGTCAACATTCAACCATTTCAACAGGTAGAATGTGATCAAGAACTGATGGTACTGAAGGTAGAAGTTCAAGCCACACTGAAGGGAATGGTGAAAAATAGGGCTCTAGGAATTCACAGAATATCAATTGAGATATTTCAGCAAACAGATGCAACACTGGAAGTACCCACTCGTTTATGCCAAGAAATTTGGAAGACAGTTACCTGGATAACCAACTGGAAGAGATCCATATTTGTGGCCATTGCAAAGAAAGGTGATCCAATGGAATGCAGAAATTATCGAAAGATATTGCTAATATCACATGCAAGTAAAATTTTGCTGAAGATCATTCAAAAACAGTTGTAGCAGTACATTGACAGGCAACTGTCAGAAATTCAAGCCATGTTCAGAACAGGACATGGACCAAGGCATACCATTGCTGATGTCAGGTGGATCTTGGCTGAAAGCAGAGAATGCCAGAGAGATGTTTACCTGTGTTTTATTGACTATGCAAAGGCATTTGACTGCGTGGATCATGAGAAATTATGGATAACATCGCAAAGAATGAGAATTTCAGAACATTTAATTGTGCTCATGCAGAAGCTGTACCAAGAGGCAGTCATTCAAACAGAACAAGGAGATACTCTATGGTTTAAAATCAAGAAAGGTGTGTATCAGGGTTGTATCCTTTCATCATACTTATTCAATCTGTATGCTGAGCAAATAATCTGAGAAGTCGGACTGCATGAAGAAGGTGGCATCAGTATTGATGGAATTCTTTAACAACCTACAATATGCAGATGACACAACTTTGCTTGCTGAGAGTGAAAAGGATTTGAAGAACTTACTGAGGAGAATAAAAAACTATACCCTTCAGTATATGGATTACACCTCAACATAAAGAAAACAAAAATCCTCACAATTAGACCAATAAGCAACATCATAACAAACAAAATATTGAAGTTGTCAAGGATTTTATTTTACTTGTATTCACAATCAACGTCCGTGGAAGCAGAAGTCAAGAAATCAAATGACGCATTACATTGGGCATATCTGCTGCAAAAGACCTCTTTAAAGAGTTAAAAAGCAAAGATGTCACTTTGAAGACCAAGGTGTGCCTGACTGAAGCCATGGTATTTTCAATCACCTCATATGCATGCGAAAGGTGCACAATGAATAAGGAAGACAGAAGGAAAATTGATGACTTTGCGTTATGGTGTTGTTGAAGAATACTGAATGTACCAGAAGAACAAACAAATCTGTCTTGGAAGAAGTACCGCCAGAATACTCCTTAGAAGTGAGAATGGCAAGGCCTTGTGTCATGTACTTTGGACATGAAATAAGGAGGGACCAGCCTCTGAAGGAAGATGTCATGCTTGGTAAAGTAAAGAGTCAGTGAAAAAGAGGAAGACCCTCAACGAGATAGATTGATACAGTGGCTGTAACAATGGACTCATTCATAGCAACAATTGTGAGGTTGGTACAGGACCAGGCAGAGTTTCATTCTGTTGTGCATAGGGTGGCTATGATTTGGAACTGACTCGATGGCACCTAACGACAACCACCACTGCCTACATATAAGGATCCCTGTTGGCACATTAGTTAAGCACCAGCTGCTAGCCAAATGGCTGGCGGTTTGAATTCATCCAGCAGCCCTGAAGGAGCTGTCTCAATCCTATGGGTCCGTTCTACTCTGTCACAAGGGATTGCTGTGAGTCGAAAATCTACCCCGTGGCACCTAACAACAACAGTAACCTACATGTAAATTTAAGATTGCTTGTATGCTATTTCTTCCTAAAACATAGGTAGAAGTCAATCATACTCACTGTTGCTAAGACTTCTGAAGGTTTTTACAATTATCTTAACCCAAACTCTCTTGCTCTGTTTTCCACATCACAACCTAAAAAAGTCCCCATCTACTCATCTGCTTTGTTCTACTTCTTCCTGACCCATTATGCAGTTTGGCCTCAAAATATTAGGAATTCAAGGAGAGTTCACACTGTGAAAGGCTGGGAACTGCCTTTTAGAACTTGTTCAGAAAATGCCAAAAGGTAACTAGCCAATTCCAGCTTTTGATCAAATTTTAATGATCACACTGATATAAACCACTTTCTGTTCCTGATCTATTTCCCAGGATTTTTCCTGCAATGAATCACCAGCTGAATGGATTCTGAGGCTCCAGACCAAAGCAGAAATGCTGCGGGGCTTGCAAGCTTCTCTACAGATTGTGCAGGGAAGCTACAGAGCACTTTTTATTAGCTCAGACTCACTCTGTGCTGCCTCCGCAGCCTTAGGAAGGCTTGCCTGTAACCTTTGTTTTCCTGTTTCCATGGATATCACCCAAAGGAGCTTTGAAATCTTCTAAGTAAGTTTCCTCTCTCTTTTGGTACTTTCACTGGAACTCAGTGGTAGGGGCCATCTGGCTCTTAGTTTTCAGATGGCTTGGCATTCTGTTGATCATCTGCCCCAGTGTGGCACTGGATTCCCCTAAGTCATCGGGAAGGCAACATTAGGTTAGCCCAAGCACTAAGGCTACCTCCAGAAGCCAGATTTCTTTGACCTGGGATTTGACTTGTCTCTTGTCAGAGACAAGGCGATTGGGTTCCCTGTTGACTGGACAAATGAAGTGGGGTAGAAAATTGAGGTCATTTTCTCGGACAATCAGGCTAGAAATAAATAAAAGCAATTCAGCTTCAATTTTCTGGCTCTTTCAGTGAAAAGAACGACAGCCCAAATTATCAGGAACATTGCCTCCACCTTACATTGTATACGTGGACACGGCCTTAGCCCAGTTCCGCCACACCAGACATCTCCACTCCGCATGCACTTTACAAGGGCATGCTCTCTGCTGCAGAAGTGCTTCTTGGTTCTCCCATTTTTCTCTATATTCCTTGCAAGAGGGGGAATCATTCCTACTTTTCTATTCTAAGCAATGCTTGTATTTGGTCACAGCTGGAAAACTGTAATAAGCAGGAAGGGAGAAACGAAGTCCTGTTCACAACTAATGGGTGAACCTGCAAATTCATTACTCATGGAGATGTTCAAAAAAAGTCGTGAAGGAGCCAGGTAACGCTTGTGGATGAGTGAAGTATAGATAGGTGGGCTGTCCTTAGCTATGGTCCAATTCCTCATACGTGTCTGGGCGGTGTGAAGGGTTGGGTAAGAGGCAGAGAAAAGGGCAGTGGGGAATCTTGTTTCCTTGGCAGCCCATCTGCTGAGGTCATGAAAAAGCCCACACTTCAGCCTCCGTGCCATCTCGGGCTCCTGGGTGGTCTCTCACACTCACACTCACACTCAACAAGCTACACAGCCCTCCCTGTGCTTATGGTCTCTGCCAATGAGTCTTTATTAGGAACCCTGTCTCCTTGGGAAAAGTACATAGCTAGTTTTTTTGAATAGGGGTTTATACTTAAAGACTTTATTAGCTTCCTGTTGCAAATTTCCATGGCTAATGGGATTTAAGCCTGCATTATTTATGGCATTTGGAGGCTTACAATCAATCAATCTCACCTATCCTCTTATGTCTCAGTGCCCCCCATACATCCCCCCACCTCCACCGCTTGTCTGCCAGGAGGTAGGAAGTTCCAGAGTTAATGGGAAAAAGGCTCCCAGGGTCTCTACACTGGTCTGCATGAATTTGTAGAGTGACCAAAACTAGGCTGGGAAGTGTAGCAAATCTAATACCCATTTGTCACGTTTTGTCTTCTATTCTTAGCCCATTCCATAAGTAATCAGGGCATTACGGCAGCTGAAGCTGGACTTTATCCATGGTTTATCAAGATTGTCACCATTAGGGAGTATTTAGAAGCTCTCTTGGGAAGAAAAGTGGAGGTTCTTAGAGAGAAGGGGCTGAGAACTATGCTTGAAGCTGCCAAGGGAAGCTGGCAGAATACGATTATGAGATCAGTACATTTTTCCTAGAAAGAGTAATTTTCTTTCCTAATTCTTGTTGCATGAGAGAATTAGTAATAATAAAACAGCTAATATTTGAATACTAACTTGTGTCAGGGACTATTCTAAGCACTTTATATGCATGCTCTCGCTTACTGCTTGTGTAGTGGCTCTACACCAGGAACTACATTTCCTGGGCTTCCTTTAAGTCAGAGAAGATCATATGACTCTACCTTCACCCATGGAATGTGAGCAAGAATGCCATTCTCCAGATCTCTTCCCCATGCTCTTTTTCTCTTCTCATTGGCTGGGTTGGTAAAAAAGACTGATCTTAGAATGCATATGTTGCTATCAGACTGGTTCCTAAGCCATTTACCAACCCAGAGCATCTGTCCTGGATGGTTTCTTGAGAGAGAAATAAACCATTTGCTCCTTAGCCTACCATATTTTAAGGATTTTTATTAGAAAGCTTGAGTTATCTTAACATACTTTGCAACAACCCTCCAAGGTAAGTTTTTTTTTTTTAATTAAACCCATTTTACTAATTATAAAATTGTGGCTCAGAGAAGTTAATTTTCTAAAGTTATATGGTTAATAATTTGCATCACTGGGATTCAAATTAGGTTTCCTGAAGCACGTATGATAATACAGGTCAGAATAATGGTTAACTTGGGTGGAGTGGATTGACTAGGAGGTGTAAGAGGGAGACTTCTGGGGTGCTGATAATTTTCTATCTTATTCTGAATGGCACTTATGTGGGTGTATATATTGCAAAAATTTACTGAGATATATGCTAAAGATGTGTATACTTTACTGAATGCATGTCATACTTCTATAAAAACAAGTTAAGGAAAGCAAAAAAACAGGTTGTTTGAATGCAATGCCAATCAATTCAATTAGATCTAGTCCTGGGGTACCAACCACTTTATGTGGAGTCAGGAGCAACATTTTCCTTTATTTCTTGGAGTTTAGTTTGTTACTATTTACATATGTAACCATTAAATATCCAGTTTCCATGTGATTCAGTCTAGGATTGGTATTGCCACGAAAAAGAATGAAGTTGGACCCACACCTCACACCATATTTGAAAATTAAATCAATGTGGATCAATGACCTAGATACAAGAACTAAAATCATAACATTCTTAGAAGAAAATATAGGAGTGAAGCTTAAAGACCTTGTTTTTGACAATGAATTCTTAGACATGACACCAAAAGCATGAGCAACAAAAGACAAAATAGATATACTGGACTTTATAAAAACTGAAAGCTTTGTATATGAAAGGACTTTACCAACAAGGTGAAGAGACAACATACAGAATGGGAGAAAATATTTGGTAATCATATACCTGATAAGGGTTTAATATCTAGAATAGATAAAGAACTTCTACAACCCAACAGTAAAAAGACAAACGACCTGAAGACATGCAAATACCTGATAAGCATATGAAAAGATGTTTACCACAGCATTATACACAATAGCCAGAAGATAGAAACAACCTGTGTCCATCAACAGACAAATGGATAAACAAAATGCTGTATATACATACAACGGAATATTATTCAGCCATAAAGAGGAATGAAATTCTGAGACATGCTATGACATGGATAAACCTTGAACACATTATGCTGAGTGAAATAAGTCAGACACAAAAGCACAAATACTGTATGATCCACTTATATAAAATATCTGTTGTTCTTGTTAGTTGCCATTGAGTTGGCTCTGACTCATGGTGACCTTATACAAAATGGAACAAAACAGGTCCAGCCCTGCACCATTTTCATGACCATTTGGTAGTTTGAATTCATTGGAGCTATTGTGTCAAGCCATATCGTTGAGGGTTTCCCTTATTTAAAAAAAAAATATATATATATTTATTTTGTTGTTGAGAATACACACAACAAAATATACACCAGTGAAAGGGTTTCTACACATACATTGGAGCCCTGGTGACACAGTGGTTAGGAGCTCGGCTGCTAACCAAAAGGTCAGCAGTTTGAATCCACCGGCTGCTCCTTGGAAACCCTATGGGGCAGTTCTACTCTGTCCTATAAGATCACTATGAGTTGGAATTGACTTGACAGCAACAGGTTTAATTGGGTTTTGGATTGTACAAATGGTTAACATGCTTGGCTGCTAACTGAAAGGTCCACCCATAGGTAACTTGGAGAAAGTGCTGGTGATCTGAAAAATCAGTCACCGAAAACCCTAAGGAAGACAGCTCTACTCTGACACACATGGGGTCACCACGAGTTGAAATCAACTCCATAGCAACTAGTGCTGGTCTTTTCTTTTATAGGACACTACTCAGATTAAAGTAGGTCTTGTATGACCTCATGCTAACTCAACCAACTAACATCTTCAAAGACCCTATTTCTAAACAAGGTCACATTCACAGCTACCAGGGTGCTAAGAAAACTTAAATCCCACCTTTCTGACACCAAACTGTAAGGATCACATCAAATCAATTTATTATCACTTCTGTTCTCCTCTACTCCGCTTTTGTTATGACACCAGTTGCACATGCAGCACTTCTTCCTCTGACCCTAATCACCTCACAAGTTAAAGGGCACAGTCCTCCAGACTGCCGATCTGCCCAAGATCTCAGACTCCGGCTGTAGTCTTGGGAGTCCCCCGTGACACCCACTTCTGACCTGTTGGCTACAAATTTGGGGTTTTCCTCTTCCTCCTCAGGATACCAACCATAAGATGAAGGGTCCCCAGGGCATCCTGACTTCTGACCTGCTGGCTCCCAGTACTCCCATGGGTTCGAGAATTTGATAGAACAACTCACAGGAAATAGTATACTTATGATTAATTTTATTACAGCTAAAAAGGTACAAATGAAGAAACACAGAGTGAGGTTTTGGAGCATCCCAATACAGAATTTACATGTCCCAAAAAGGAATGCACTACCTTCCCATATGCACTGATGTCATCAACCAGGAAGCCCATGGAGCTTTCGTGTCCAGAACCTTTACTGGGCCTCGTTACATAGGCATGATTTACTAAATCATTTCTCCCCCTCCCACCTGAGGTCAACTGATACCATAAGGTGGTGTTTCTGGTTTAGCCAGTACCCACCTGAGACACCTCATTAGCATAAACCCTCATGTGTGGTCTAGAACCAAAACCCATTGCCATGGAATAGATTTCAATTCACAGCAACCCTATAGGACAGAGTAGAACTGCCCCATAGGGTTTCCAAGTAGCAGATGGTGGATTTGAACAGCCGACCTTTTGGTTAGCAGCCATAGCTGTTAAACACTGTAACACCAGGGTTTCCATGTGGTCTGTAGGCCTCAACAAATGTACTTCAAGAACTGAGGAAGTCGCAAGGTTTTAGAGGTTTTCTCTCAGGAACCAAGGACAAAGACGAAGTTCTTTGGGTAAAGTTAAAATCTTTACCCCACACAGGGGTTAGGAATTCAACATAAATTTTTTTGTGGACACAATTCAATCTATAATATTCTCCATTATAGAAGTGATTCACCATAGACAGCATCCCTTAGTTTTAAAAACACCGTATACATGTATTATACATATTGCTACCTCTTGGTCTTACTATAAACATCCTGACCAGTCAAAAAGATGTACTCCATGACTTGCTTGTTCATTCAAAACCCTCTCTAGAATTTCCTGGGTACTCTCTCTTAATTCCGGTCCCTACAGCCTCTACTGCCACCACCAATTCTATTGTGTATCTGTACACAGAGCCCTGTCCCAGGGAGACCAAACTCCTTGGTTCAAAGGATAAGGAATAAAAGTAAAATAATTGCTCACATGTGTGAGTACCTGTGCATTCTGGGTGTGTGTGTGGGAGGGTGAAGTCTTACACTTACCCTTAGCATTTTGCTTCCAGAGTTTGTCTCTGGTTACTCTTTAAGGACCAAAATTCGTTTTCATGACAATTCCTCAGGGTAAGTGTAGATACACCTTTCTTTCACCTCCTCAGGTATACAGAGGTTTTGGCTGTGTTCCCAGTCTGCCAAGTCAATGCAGTTGCTACCCCATAGGCCCAACTGCTGTGCCACAGACAAGCTTTACAATGCACTGGACCGAGAAAGCCAGCGGTCAGAGCTGCCTAGTCTGGTGAGGATGGCCACCTCTCTATGACCTGAGAGATCATTGTCTGCCATGTGACCTCTCTAGCAACTTGCAATCTATTGCTAAGACTCCGACATTACTAATCAATGCTTTGTTTTCTAAGCCCCAAATCACCAAACCCATTGCGTCGAGTCAACTTCCAACTCACAGCAATCCTAAAGGACAGAGTAGGATAGCCCCATGAGGTTTCCAAGGCTGTAAATCTTTACAGAAGCAGACTGCCACATCTTTCTCCCACAGAGCAACTGGTGGGTGTGAACCACCAACCTTTCAGTTAGCAGCTGAGCTCTTAACCACTGCACCACCAGGACCCCTCTTTGTCTTATGATTCCCACAAATAGTGGATTTTAAATTGGGAAGAAAAAAAACCAGTAAAAATAAATTTTATATTGGCTTTGCATACATACACAGTATAAACAAAAGTATTTTTTGGAAAATAACTAATTTTACCCTTACCCTGTATGTTGCATAATGATACATTTTACTCAACTTAATTTCATTAAAAAAAAAAAAACTGCTGGGTGTAACCCAATGTTATAGATTGAACTGTGTCCCTCAAAAATATGTGTTGTAAATATGTCTTTGCCTGTGGTTAATGGGTTGTGTTTGTTATGCTAATGAGGCGGGATTAGGCTGTATTTTGAGCTAATCTCTTTCAAGATATAAAAGAGATTACACAAGAAAGCAAGAGAAACAGAGGTGGGGGAAGAGAGATGGGAAGCCACAGGAAGATTACCCTGGAACAGAAGATCAGAAAAGACAAAGATCTCCAGAGCCCACAGAGAGAGAAAGCCTTCCCCTACAGCCTGCAGTGTGAATTTGGACTTCTAGCCTTCTAAACTGAGAAAATAAATTTCTGTTTGTTAAAGCCATCCATTTGCGGTATTTCTTTTACAGCAGCACTGTATAAGACACCCACTAAATTGATTTTGTGACAGGAGGTGACCTGCAGTTTG
Source organism: Elephas maximus indicus (assembly GCF_024166365.1). Classification (NCBI taxonomy): domain Eukaryota; kingdom Metazoa; phylum Chordata; class Mammalia; order Proboscidea; family Elephantidae; genus Elephas; species Elephas maximus. Next base: position 83,651,536 of record NC_064820.1, read on the forward strand.
AAGAGCACATAGGCCAACCATTCTATGCATAGTCCCTAGGGTATCACCAGCTTAACCTGTGAGGACCTTCCCACCAAATGCTTCCAGCGCCCTTTGTCTCAGGACCCCAGCCAACTCCATTCAGCCCAGGAGTGCATGAGGCCTCCTGTGCCTGCACTAGGTGGGGCAGGCATGTCCATAGGCCTCAGACTTCATCTCCTGCTCCTTCATGAGGAGTCTCAGAGTTGGAAGGGACACTTTCTCAGCTGCATAAATCCCTCCACATCATACCAGCACAGGTAGTCACCAGGCTCTGCTCAGCACCTCCAGGGCCCTGGAGCTCAATGCCTGCAGCATTAGCCACCTGAATTATTAATAAGTTCTTCATTGTTTTCAATACGAATGAACTTGCTGCTCCTTGTATCCTTTCATCCCGGTCCTGCCCTTTGAAGTCAGGTAAATTCAATCACTTTTCTACACTACATCTTAAAACATTTGAAGAGAACATCCATAATTGTCCTTAAATGCCATCTCTATTTCCTTCCATCTCTAAGAGACATGATTCCCAGGAACCTCAACATTCTGTTTCTGAACACGCTCAACTTTGCCAACATCCATCCGTCAAGTGTGGCTCCCAGAAACCCCTAGTGAGTGTTTGGAGTTTATAGTATGGGGTGGGTGTACAGGTACAGGTGGGATGACGGCACCCATGGGGGTGATGGTACAGGTGTGGATAGGAAGGGGAGTAAAGTAAGGGTAGAGGGAAGGGGTAGAGGTATATTGCTGGTGCAAAAGGATAATGCATTTGGCTGCTAATCAAAAGGTTGCAAGTTTGAGTCCACACAAAGTGCCTCAGGAGAAAGACCTGGCGATCTACTTTTGAAAAGCCAGCCATTAAAAACTTTATGGAGCACAGTACAACTCTGGATGTAAAGCTTTCGGGACCTTCGGTTTTTGATGTGGCGTGACTAAAAATGAGAAGAAACAGCTGCAAACATCCATTAGTAATTGGATTGTGGAATACACAAAGGATGAAAATTGGAAGCCATCAAAAATGAAATGGAAAGCATAAAAATAGATATCCTAGGCATTACTGAGCAGAAAGGGACTGGTATTGGCCATTTTGAATCCGGCAATCATATGGTCTACTACGCCGGGGATAACAATAAGAAGGGGGATGATGTTACATTCATTGTCAAAAAGAAAATTTCAAGATCTATCCTGAAGTAATTTCAGGAGGTAGCATATGATCAAAAACTGATGGTATTGAAGGAAGAAGCATATTGACAGAGAACTGCCAGAAATTCACGCTGGATTCAGAAGAGGACATGGAATGAGGAATATCATTGCCCATGTCAGATGGATCCTGGCCAAAAACAGAGAAATGTTTCCCTGTGTTTTATTGACTATACAAAGGCATTCGACTGCATAGATCGTAACAAATTATGGATAACATTGCAAGAACGGGGATTCCAGAATGCTTAATTGTGCTCTTGAAGAACCCATACAAAGACCAAGAAGCAGTCCTTAACAGAAGACGGGGATTCTACGTGGAATCAGGAAAGGTGTGCCTCGGGGTTGTTATCTTTTCACCATACTTATTCAGTCTGTATGCTGAGCAAATAATCCGAGTAGCTGGACTATATGAAGAAGAACAGGGCATCAGGATTGGAGGAAAACTCATTAACAACCTGCAACATGCAGATGGCACAACCTTGCTTGCTGAAAGTGAAGAGGACTTGAAGTACTTAATGATGAAGATCAAAGATTCCAGCCTTCAGAATGGATTACATCTCAACATAAAGAAAACAAAAATCCTCATAATTGGACCAATAAGCAACACCATGCTAAAGGAGAAAAGACTGACATTGCCAAAGATTTCATTTTACTTAGATTCACAATCAATGCCCGTGGAACGGGCAGTCCAGAAATCAAACGATGTGTTACACTAGGCAAATCTGCTCCAAAAGATTTCTTTAAAGTGTTGAAAAGTAAAGATGTCACCTTGAGGACTAAGGTGCACTTGACCCAAGCTATGGTATTTTCATTACCCTCATTTGCATGCGAAAGCTGGACAGTCAATAAGGAAGACCGGAGAATTGATGCCTTTGAATTATGGTGTTGGCCAAGAATATTGAATATACCATGGACGGTTAGAAGAAAGAACAAATGTCTTGGAAGAAGTACAGCCAGAATGTTCCTTAGAAGGAGGATGACAAAACTTAATCTCATGTACTCTGGGCATGTTAATAGGTGGACCAGTCCCTGGAGATGAACATGATTGATAAAGTAGGGTCTTCGAAAAAGAAGATCCTTAATAAGATGGACTGACACAATGGCTGCAACCATGGACTCAACATAATGATTGTGAGGATGGCACCGGACCAGGCAATGTTTTGTTAAAAAAAAAAATGTTACGTAGTACAAAATGTTGCTATGAGTTGGAACTGACTTGATGGCACCTAACAGTAACAACATAGAAAGTCTTGAACAGAATTTAAAATTGTTATAGAATCCAGACTTACTAGATCTATTGAGACTAGAGGAACCCCCTAATCTATTTTTCTGAGAAAACCTTCAAACTATGTACCAAGATTATTCCCTGAAGTCATCTTTAAAGTAAACAGCTGTTTAGCTAAATTAGTATAGAATGTCCACTGTGAGCATTGCACTCTTTTAAAGAATTATCTGTATAAGATAAAATTGTCAACGGTAACTCTAAAGCATAGATGAGAAGTTTAGGGGACAGTGAGCCTAAGTCAATGGTGGTGAAACCATATGGGTAGAGATAGCAAGAATGGTGATACAAAGTGAAGAATGCAACCAATGTTATTGGATTGTACATATAGAAATGATGAATGGGTATATGTTCTGCTATGCATATTTTCACCAAAATTAAAATAAAAAAAGTAGAAAATTCTTTTTCAGCACCCCTAACCCTGGTGGTGTAGTGGTTAAGAGCTAGAACTGCTAATCAAATGTTGGCAGTTCGAATACACCAGGTACCCCTTGGAAACCCTGTGGGGCAGTTCTACTCTGTCCCATAGCATCACTATGAGTTGGAATCAACTCGAAGGCGACTGGTTTAACAGATGGTTATTCAGCCTCTGTATGCCTCTAGCAATAGGAAGCTCGCTACCTCACTATGTTGGCTTTCCCAATTTAGAAGTCTTTTTTTTTTTTTTTTTAATTGTGCTTTAGGTGAAGGTTTACAGATCAAATTAGTTTCTCATTAAACAATTAATACACATATTGCTTTGTGACATTGATTGCCAACACCAGGACATGTCAACACTCTCCCCTTCTCGACCATGAGTTCCCCATTAACAGCTTTCTTGTCCCCTCCTGCCTTCTCGCCTTTGCCCCTGGGTTGGTGTGCCCCATTAGGCTCCTTTTGTTTTATGGGTCCACCTAATCTTTGGCTAAAAGGTGAACTTCAGGAATAACTTCAGTACTGAGTTAAAAGCGTGTCTGGGGGCCATACTCTTGGATTTCTTCAGTCTCTGTCAGACCAGTAAGTCTGGTCTTTTTTTGTGAGTTAGAATTTTGTTCCACATTTATCTTCAGCTCTGTCCAGGATCCTCTATTGTGACTCCTGTCAGAGCAGTCGGTGGTGGTAGCCAGACACCATTTAGTTGTGCTGAACTCAGTCTAGTGGAGGCTGTGGTGCTTGTGGCTCATTAGTCCTTTGGACTAATCTTTCCCCTGTGTCTTTGGTTTTCTTCTTTCTCCCTTGCTCCACATGGGATGTATCTTAGATGGCTGCTCACAAGCTTTTAAGACCCTAGACACTACTCATCAAAGTAGGATGTAGATTTTCTTTATATACTATGTTATGTTTATTGAGCTAGATGTCCCCCCGACCCGAGACCATGGTCCCCAGCCCTTGGCTCATTAATTTGGTCCCTCAGGGAGTTTGGATGTGTTTATGAAGCTTCCATGACCTTGCCTTGGTCAAGTTGTGCTGGCTTCCCCAATATTGTGTACTGTTTTACCCATCACCAGAGTTACCACTGATCTATTGTTTATTTAGTGTTTTTCCCTCCCCATCCCTCCTTTTCCTTGTAACCATCAAAGATTGTTTCTTTTGTGTGTAAACCTTTTCATGAGTTTTTATAGCAGTGGTCTCATATTTGTCATTTTGTTATTGCCTTATTTCCCTCAGCATAATGCCTTCCAGATTCATCCATGTTATGAGATGCTTTGAAGATTCATCACTGTTCTTTGTCATTGTGTAGTATTTCATTGTATGCATGTACTATGCATAGTTCATTTATCTGTTCATCTGTTGATGAGCACTTAGGTTGTTTCCATATTTCTGCTATTGCGAATAATGCTGAAATGGATATGAGTGTGTCTATGTCTATTCGTGCAACAGCTCTTACTTCTCTAGGGTATATTCCTAAGAGTAGAATTGCGGGTTTGTATGGTATTTCTATCTTTTTAAGAGAGCACCATATTGTTTTCCAAAATGGTTGTACCATTTTGCATTCCCACCAGCAGTGTGTAAGAGGTCCAATTTCCCTGAAGCTTTTCCAACATTTGTTATTTTCTGTTTTTTTGATTTGTGCCAGTAATGTCGGGGTGAGATGGCATCTCATTGTGGTTTTGATTTGCATTTCTCTAATGGCTACTGATCGAGAGCATTTCCTCATGTGTCTGTTAGCCACCTAAATGTCTTCTTTGGTGAAGTGTCTGCTCATATCCTTTGCCTCTTTTTTTTTTTAATTGGATTATGTCTTAGTAGTCTAGTGTTGCTATACAGAAATACCACAAGTGGTTGGCTTTAACAAAGAGAAATTTATCTCCTCACTGTAAAATAGGCTAAAAGTCCAAATTCAAGGCGTCAGATCCAGGGGAAGGCTTTTTCTCTCTCTGTTGGTTCTGGAAGAAGATCCTTGTCCTCAATCTTTCCATGGTCCAGAAGCTTCTCAGGTGCAGGAACCCTGGGTCCAAAGAACGCGCTCTGCTCCTGGTGCTTCTTTCTTGGTGGTATGAGGTCCCGCACATTCTGCTTGCTTCCCTTTCCTTTTATCTCTTGAGAGAAAGAGGTGGTACAGGCCACGCCCCAGGGAAACTCTCTTTACCTTGGATCAGGGAAGTGACCTGAGTAAGGGTGTTGCAATCCCACTCTAATTCTCTCAACATAAAATTACAATCACAAAATGGAGAACAACCACACAATACTGGGAATCATGGCCTAATCAAGTTGATACACACATAATTCAATCCATGATTATTTGTCTTTTTGTTGTAGAGGTGTTAGATTTTTCTATAGATTTTAGAGATTAGACCTTTGTCAGATTTGTCATAGCCAATTTTTTTTCCTAGTCCGTAGGTTCTCTTTTTACTCTTTTGGTGAAGTCTTTTGATGAACATAAGCCTTTAATTTTTAAAAGATCCCAGCTATCTAGCTTATCTTCTGAAATTTCTATACTGTTAAGTTATAGTTTGTATCCTGTTTATGCCATGTATTAGGACCTCTAGTGCTGACCCTATTTTTTCTTCTATGATCATTACAGTTTTACTTTTTATATTTAGGTCTTTGATCCATTTTGAATTTGTTTTTGTATATTGTATGAGGTATGGGTTCTGTTTCTTTTGTTTTTACAGATGGACATCCAGTTATGCCAGCACCATTTGTTAAAAAGATGATCTTTTCCCTGTTTAACGAACTTTGGGCCTTGTCAAAGATCAGGTGACCGTAGGTGGATGGACTTACATTTGGGTTTTCAATTCTGTTCCATTGGTCAATATGTCTGTTGTTGTACCAGTACGAGGCTATTTTGACTACCATATCTGTGTAGTAGGTTCTGAGGTCAGATAGTATGAGTCCTCCTACTTTATTCTTCTTTGATATTACTTTACTTATCCAGGGCCTCTTCCCTTTCCATATACAGTTAATGATTACTTTTTCCATCTCATTAAAGAATGCTGTTGGTATTTGAATCAAGACTGCATCGTGTTTGTAGATTGCTTTGCGTAGAATTGACATTTTCACAATGTTGAGTCTACCTATCCGTGAGCATGGTATATTTTGCCATTTATGTAGGTCTTGTTTGGTTTCTTGCAGTGGTGTTTTGCAGTTTTCTTTGTATAGGTCTTTTACATCCCTGGTTAGATTTATTTTTAAGTATTTTATTTTTTTAGGGGCTATAATGAGTGGTGTTGCTTTCCTCACTGCCTTTTTGTAGTTCTCTTTATTGGTGTATAGGAATCCAACTGATTTTTTATGTTTATCATGTATCTTGCTACTTTGCTGAAGCTTTACTAGTTCCAGTAGGCTTCTTCTGGAATCTTTTGGGATCTTTATAGTATCAGATCATTCACAAATAGGAACGGATTTACTTCTTCATTACCCGTTTGGATGCACTTTCTTTTTCTTGCCTTATTGCTCTAGCTAGGACATCCAGCACAATGTTAAATAGGAGTGGTGATTTCCGGGAAAATGTTTTCAGCCTCTCTTCATCAAGAATGATATTGGCTGTTGGTTTTGTATAGATGCCCTCTATTACGTTGAGAAATATTCTTTTTCTATACCTTTTTTTTTTGGAGAGTTTTTCTATCATGAATGGTTGTTGGACTTTATTGAATGCCTTTTCTGTATCGATTGAGATGATCATGTGATTTCTTTTGTTTTATTTATGTGATGGATTACGCAGATTGACTTTCTAATACTGAACCATCCTTGAATACCTTGCATGAATCCACTTGGTCATGGTGTATTATTTTTTTGATATGATGCTGAATTCTGTAGGCTAGAATTTTCTTGAGAATTTTTGTATCTTATTCATGAGAGATATTGGTCTGTAATTTTCTTTTTTTGTGGTGTCTTTCACTGGTTTCAGTTTCAGGGTTTTGGTATGCTGTTTTCATAGAATAAATTTAGAGGTATTCCTTCTTTTTCTAAGTTCTGAAATCATTTGAATAGTAAGGGTGCAAGCTCTTCTCTGAGTGTTTGGTAGAATTCTCCAGTGAAGCCTTCTAGGCCAGGGGTTTTTTTGTTGTTGTTTTTGGGAGTTTTTTTAATTACCTTTTGAATCTCTTATTACAGTTCTGTTCAGATTTTCAACCTCAGTTTGTGTTAGTTTAGGTAGGTAGTGTGTTTCTAGAAATTTGCCCATTTCTTCCAGGTTGTCCAATTTGTCAGAGTGTAGTTTTTCATAAGTAATCTGTTATGATCTTTTGTATTTCAGTTGGGTCTGTTGCAACATCCCCTATTTCATTTATTTGGGTTATTTTCATCCTCTCCTGTTTTTGTTTTGTCAGTTTGGCCAATGGTTTGTTGATTTTGCTGATTCTTTCAAAGAACCAACTTTTGGTTTTGTTTATTCTATTTTCTGTTCTCTAATTCATTTTTTTCTGTTCTGATCATTATTTCCTTTCTTCTGGTGGCTGTGGGCTTCTTTTGCTGTTCTCTTTCTATTTGTTCAAGTTCTGTAGCTAATGTTTTGATTTTGTCCCTTTTTTTTTTCATTTTGATGTGTGCATATTGCTACAGATTGCCCTCTCAGCACTGCCTTTGCTGTGTCCCAAAAGTTTTGGTATGTGTTTTCGTTCTCGTTTGATTCTAGGAATTTTTATTTCATCTTTGATTTCTTCTGTTACCCAGTGGTTTTTAAGCAGGGCGTTATTCAGTTTATATGTATTTGATTTTTTTCCTTTTTCTTGCCATTCTTAATTTCTGGAAACCCTGGTAGCGTAGTGGTTAAGTGCTACAGCTGCTAACCAAAAGGTCGACAGTTCAAATCCACCAGGCGCTCTTTGGAAAATCTATGGTGCAGTTCTACTCTGTCCTATAGGGTCACTATGAGTCGGAATTGACTCAACGGCAGTGCGTTTGGTTTTTATTAATTTCTACTTTGACGGTGTTATAAGAGAAGACACTTTGTAATTTCTCAGTGTTTTGAATTTTGTTGTGGGTCTCTTTGTGGCCTAAGATGTGGTCTATTCTGGATGATGTTCCATGTGCATTAGAAAAGAACGTGTACTTTGCTGCTGTTAGGTGAAGTGTCCTATATATGCCTATGAGGTCAAGTTGGTTGATTGTGGCCTTTAGATCTTCTGTATCTTTGCTGAATTTCTTTCTAGATATCCTGTCCTTTACTGAGAGTGGTATGTTGAAATCTCCTATTATTGTGGAACTCTCAATTTCTCTTTTCAGTGCTGTTAGAGTTTGTTTTCTGTATTTTGGAGCCCTGTCATTGGGCCTGTACATACTTATTGTGGTTATGCCCTCGTGGTAGACTGTCCCTTTAATCATTATATAATGTCCTTTCTTGTTTTTTGTGGTGTATTTTGTTTTAAAATATTGCCAGTGCTGCTCTTTTTTTTGTTGCTTTTTAAAAAAATTTTTATTGTGCTTTAAGAGAAAGTTTACAAGTCAAGTCAGTATCTCACACAAAAACTTATATACACCTTGCTACATACTCCCAATTGATCTCCCCTTAATGAGACAGCCCACTCCCTCCCTCCACTCTCTCTTTTCCTGTCCATTCCACCAGCTTCTAACCTCCTCTACCTTCTCATCTCCCCTCCAGAAAGGAGATGCCAACATAGTCTCAAGTGTCCACCTGATCCAAGAAGCTCACTCCTCACCAGCATCCCTCTCCATCCCATTGTCTAGTCCAATCACTGTCTGAAGAGTTGGCTTTGGGGATGGTTCCTATCTTGGGCCAACAGAAGGTCTGGGGGCCATGACCACTGGGGTCCTTCTAGTCTCAGTCAGACCATTAAGCCTGGTCTTTCTAGGAGAATTTGAGGTCTGCATCCCACTGCTCTCCTGTTCCCTCAGGGGTTCTCTGTTGTGTTCCCTGTCAGGGCAGTCATCGGTCGTAGTTGGGCACCATCTAGTTCTTCTGGTCTCAGGCTGCTGTAGTCTCTGGTTTATGTGGCCCTTTCTGTCTCTTGGGCTCATAATTACCTTGTGTCCTTAGTGTTCTTCATTCTCCTTTGCTCCAGGTAGGTTGAGACCAATTGATGCATCTTAGATGGCCGCTTGCTAGCGTTTAAGACCCCAGACGCCACTCTCCAAGGTGGGATGCAGAATGTTTTCTTAACAGATTTTTTTTATGCCAATTGACTGAGATGTCCCCTGAAACCGTGGTCCCCAAACCCCTGCCCTGCTACACTGGGCTTTGAAGCATTCAGTTTACTCAGAAAACTTCTTTGCTTTTGGTTTAGTGCAGTTGTGCTGACCTCGCCTGTATTGTGTGTTGTCTTTCCCTTCACCTAAAGTAGATCTCATCTACTATCTAACTAGTGAATACCCCTCTCCCACCGCCCCCCCTTCTTGTAACCATCAAATAATATTTTCTTCTCCGTTTAAACTATTTCTCAAGTTTTTATAATAGTGGTCTTATACAATATTTGTCCTTTTGCAACTGACTAATTTCACTCAGCATAATGCCTCCAGATTCCTCCATGTTATGGAATGTTTCACAGATTCATTACTGTTCTTTATCGATGCATAGTATTCCAATGTGCGAATATGTTATAATTTATCCATTCATCTGTTGATGGGCACCTTGGTTGCTTCCATCTTTTTGTTATTGTAAACAGCCCTGCAATATATCTGTTCATGTAAAGGCTCTTATTTCTCTAGGATATATTCCAAGGAGTGGGATTGCTGGATCATATGGTAGTTCTATTTCTAGCTTTTTAAGCAAGTGCTAAATGGACTTCCAAAGTGGTTGTACCATTTTACATTCCCGCCACCAGTGTATAAGTTTTCCAGTCTCTCTACAACCTCTGCAGCATTTATTATTTTGTGTTTTTTGGGTTAATGCCAGCCTTGTTGGATTAAGATGGAATCTCATTGTACTTTTGATTTGCATTTCTCTAATGGCTAATGACTGTGAGCATTTCCTCATGTAGCTGTTAGCTACCTGAATGTCTTCTTTAGTGAAATGCCTGTTCATATCCTTTGCCCATTTTTTAATTGGGTTATTTGTCTTTTTGTAGTTGAGTTTTTGCAGTATAATGTAGATTTTAGAGATCACGCACTGATCAGAAATGTCATAGCTAAAAACTTTTTCCCAGTTTGTAGGTAATCTTTTCACTCTTTTGGTGAAGTCTTTGGATGAGCATACCACTCCAAAAACCCACTGCCATGCAAAGGTGTTTGATTTTTAGGAGCTCCCAGTTATCTAGTTTTTCTTCTGCATTGTTAGTAATGTTTTGTATACTGTTTACGCCATGTATTAGGGCTCCTAACGTTGTCCTTATTTTTTCTTCTATGGTCTTTATTGTTTTAGATTTTATATTTAGATCTTTGATCCCTTTTGAGCTCCTATTTGTGCATGGTGTGAGGTATGGGTCTTGTTTCATTTTTTTGCAGATGGATATCCAGTTATGCCAGCAACATTTGTTAAAAAGACTGTCTTTTCCTCCATTTAACTGCTTTGGGGCCTTTGTCAAATACCAACTGCTCATATGTGGACGGATTTACGTCTGGATTCTCAATTCTGTTCCATTGGTCAATGTATCTGTTGTTGTACCAGTACCAGGCTGTTTTGACTACTGCGGCAGTATAATAGGTTCTAAAATCAGTTAGTGTGAGACCTCTCACTTTGTTCTTCTTTTTCAGTAATGGTTTACTTATCCAGGGCCTCTTTCCCTTCCATATGAAATTGGTAATTTGTTTCTCCATCTCATTAAAAAATGTTGTTGGAATTTGGATCAGAATTGCATTAAATCTATAGATGGCTTTTAGTAGAAAAGACATTTTTATAATGTTAAGGCTTCCTATCCATGAGCAAGGTATGTTTTTCAACTTATGTAGATCTCTTTTGGTTTCTTGCAGAAGCCTTTTGTAGTTTTATTTGTATAAGTCTTTTACATCTCTGCTAAGATTTATTCCTAAGTATTTTATCTTCTTGGGGAGTACCGTAATGATATTGATTTGGTGATTTCCTCTTTGATGTTCTTTTTTTGGCGCAGAGGAATCCAACTGATTTTTGTAGTTTATTTTGTATCCCGATCCTCTGCTGAAATCTTCTATTAGTTTCAGTAGTTTTCTTGAGAATTCTTTAGGGTTTTCTGTGTATAAATCATGTCATTTGCAAATAGGGATACTTTTACTTCTTCCTTGCCAATCTGGATGCCCTTTATTTCTTTTTCTACCCTAATTGCTCTGGCTAGGACTTCCAGCACAATATTGAATAAGAGTGGTGATAGATGGCATCCTTGTCTGGTTCCCGATCTCAAGGGGAATGCACTCAGACTATCTCCATTTAGGATGATGTTGGCTATTGGCTTTGTATAAACGCCCTTTATTATGTTGAGGGATGTTCCTTCTATTCCTATTTTGCTGAGAGTTTTTAGCATGAATGGGTGTTGAACTTTGTCAAATGCCTTTTCTGCATCAATTGATAAAATCATGTGATTCTTGTCTTTTGTTTTATTTACATAATGGATTACATTAATTGTTTTTCTAATGTTGAACCATCCCTGCATACCTGGTCTGAATCCCATTTGGTCATGGTGAATTATTTTTTTTGATATGTTGTTGAATTCTATTGGCTAGAATTTTGTTGAGGATTTTTGCATCTAAGTTCATAAGGGCTATATGTCTGTAATTTTCTTTTTTTGAGATGTCTTTACCTGGTTTTGGTATCAGGCATATGCTGGCTTCATAGAATGAGTTTGGTAGTATTCCATCCTTTTCTATGCTCTGAAATACCTTTAGTAGTAGTGGTGTTAACTCTTCTTTGAAAGTTTGGTAGACCTCTGCCGTGAAGCTGGGCCAGGGCTTTTTTTTCTTGGGAGTTTTTTGATTGCCTTTTCAATTTCTTCTTTCGTTATGGGCCTGTTTAGTTGTTCTGCCTCTGTTTGTGTTAGTTTAGGTAGGTAGTGTGTTTCTAGGAATTCATCCATTTCTTCTAGGTTTTCAAATTTGTTAGATTATAATTTTTCATAGTAATCTGATATGATTCTTTTAATTTCAGTTGAGTCTGTTGTAATATCACCCATCTCATTTCTTATTTGGGTTATTTGATTCCTATCATATTTTTCTTTTGTCAGTTTGGTCAATGGTTTATCAATTTTGTTGATTTTTTCAAAGAATCAGCTTTTGGTCTTGTTAATTCTTTCAATTGTTTTTCTGTTTTCTATTTCGTTTAGTTCTGCTCTAATTTTTATTATTTGTTTTCTTCTGATGCCGGACGGTTTCTGTTGTTGCTCTCTATTTGTTCAAGTTGTAGGGATAATTCCTTGATTTTGGCCCTTTCTTCTTTTTGTATGAGTGCATTTACTGATATAAATTGACCTCTGAGCACTGCTTTCGGTGTATCCCGAAGGTTCTGATAGGAAGTGTTTTCATTCTCATTGGATTCTATGAATTTCTTTACTCCATCTTTAATGTCTTCTATAATCCAGTCATTTTTGAGCAGGGTATTGTTCAGTTTCCAAGTGTTTGATTTCTTTTCCCTGCTTTTTCTGTTACTGATTTCTACATTCATGGCTTTATGGTCAGAGAGGATGCTTTGTAATATTTCAATGTTTTGGATTCTGCTAAGGCTTGTTTTATGACCTAATATGTGGTCTATTCTAGAGAACGCTCCATGTGCACTAGAAAAGAAGGTATACTTGGCTGCTGTTGGGTGGAGTGTTCTGTATACGTCTATGAGGTCAAGTTGGTTCATTATGTCATTTAGATCTTCCGTGTCTTTATTGAGCTTCTTTCTGGATGTCCTGTCCTTCACCCAAAGTGGTGTGTTGATGTCTTTTACTATTCTTGTGGCACTATCTCACTTTTCAATGCTGATAGAGTTTGTTTTATGTATCTTGCAGCCCTGTCATTGGGTGCATAAATATTTAATACATTATATCTTCTTGGTATATTGTCCCTTTAATCATTATATAGTGTCCTTTCTTATTGTTTATGAAGGATTTAACTTTAAAATCTATTTTGTCAGAAATTAATATTGCCACTCTTGCTCTTTTTTGATTGTTGTTTGCTTGATATATTTTTTCCCATCCTTTGAGTTTTAGTTTGTTTGTGTCTCTAAGTCTAAGGTGTGTTTTTTGTAGGCAGCATATAGATGGACCATGTTTTTTAATCCATTCTGCCACTCTCTGTCTCTTTATTGGTGCATTTAGTCCATCTATATTCAGAGTAATTATGGATAGGCATGAATTTAGTGCTATCATTTTTAAGTCTTTTTTTGTGTGTTGTTGACAGTTTCTTTTTCCCACTTAATTTTATGTCCCAAGTAGATTATCTTTATGTATTGTCCTTTCCTTATATTGTTGTTAATTTTGTTTCTGCTGAGTCTCTATTTTTGTCTTGTGTTTTACTTTGACATATAGGATAGTTTGTCTCCTTTGTGGTTACCTTATTACTTATCCCTATTTTTCTAAATTTAAACCTAACTTTTATTTCTTTGTATTGCCTTGCCTTCCTCTCCATATGGAAGATCTATGACTACAATTCTTAGTCCCTCTTTATTGTTGTCTTCTTTTACATTAATAACATCACTATTTCCCTGTTTTGTGTTGTTGTTTTCTTGTTACATTTTTTTCCATCCTTTGATGTTAATATATTTATGCCTTTGTTTCTAAGGTGTCTCTCTAATAGATAATATATGGATGGATCTTTTTTTTTAATCCATTCTGTCACTCTGTCTCCTTATGGGTGCATTTAAGCCATTTACATTCATTGTGATTATTGATAAGCATGAGTTTATCGCTGTCATTTTGTAGTGCTTTTTTTTTTGTGGTGATGTTTTCTTTTTTCTTCCTACTCTCCTACACTGAATTCCTTCTGTTTGTAGATTTTTTTTGTTTGTTTCTTTCATTTTTGTAGATTTTGTGTTTACTGAAACTTTACCTTTTTTTTATCTTGATGAATAGGTTTGTTTACTTTCTTTGTGATTTCCCTGAAATTTACCCCATCTTCCTAAGTTTAAACCAGTCTTTTATTACTTGTTAATGCCTTGAGATCCTCTCCATTTGAAAGTTCTGTGCCTACACCGCTTATCCCCTCTTTTATTGCTCTGACGTTGTTGTCATTTATGGATTGTTCTCTCTGGTTCCCTGTTGTAAATCTTTAAAAAAATCTCTTTTATTCTTGAGAGTTCATTACCTTAGTTGGTATGTGGTTGATACTATCTTGTGTCCTAGATTCAGGTTGTTGGTTCTCTAACTGAAGGTCTCCCTTGAATAACCCTTGTAACGTTTATTTGGATTTTACATATTCCCTTAACATGTGTTTATCTGGAAATGTCCTAATTTTGCCATCATATTTGAGAGAGAGTTTTGCAGGATATATTATTCTTAGTTGACAACCTTTTTCTTTCAAGGTTTTATATATGTCATCCCATTGCCTTCTTGCCTGCATGTTTTCTGCCGAGTAATCACAGCTTAGTCTTACTGCTTCCACTTTTTATGTGACCTTTCATTTTTCTCAAGCTGCTCCCAGGATTCTTTGTCTTTGGTTTTAACAAGTGTGATTATGACATGTCAGTGATTTTCTTTTTTAAATTTTTACTGTGCTTTAAGTGAAAGTTTACAAATCAAGTCAGTCTCTCACACAAAAACCCGTATATGCCTTGCTACACACTCCCAATTACTCTCCCCCCTAATGAGACAGCCCACTTTCTCCCCCCACTCTCTCTTTTTGTGTCCATCTTGACAGCTTCTAACCCCCTCCACCCTCTCATCTTCCCTCCAGGCAGGAGACGCCAACATAGACTCAAGTATCCACCTGATCCAAGAAGCTCACTCCTCACCAGCATCCCTCTCCAACCCATTGTCCAGTCCAATCCATGTCTGAAGAGTTGGCTTTGGGAATGGCTCCTGTCCTGGGCCAACAGAAGGTCTGGGGACCATGACCACCGGAGTCCTTCTAGTCTCAGTCAGACCATTAAGTCTGGTCGTATGAGAATTTGGGGTCTGCATCCCACTGCTCTTCTGCTCCCTCAGTGATTTTCTTTTGAGATCTATTCTACATGGGGTTTGTTGAGCTTCTTGGATGATCAGCTTTTTATCTTTCATGATATAAGGGAAGTTTTCTGAGACAAAATCTTCAATGGTTCTCTACTGCGTTTTCCATTTTCTCCCCCTGTTCTGGAACTCTGATCACATGCAAATTTTTGCTTTTGATTGTATCCTACATTGTTCTCAGGGTTTCATTTTTTTTTCTCTTATTTTTCCTCAAACAAAATGGTATCCAAGGATTTGTCTTCATTTCACTGATCCTGTCTGCCAATTTGCTCCTAAAATCTATTGTGCTGTCCATTTCTGAAATCTTGTGGTCTTTTGGATTTCTAATTGCTGTTTTTATATGGTTTCTAGTTGTGAATTTATTTTGACATTTTGTTCCTGAATTATTTTCCTGAATTCTTTCATTGCTTTGTCTGTCTTTTCCATGATTTTGTCTATTTTTTCTTTATTTTTGTCTTTGTTTTCCTTCATCTCTTAGGTAGTCCTGAATATTAGAGTTTTGAATTCCCTATCAGGTAGTTCCAGTGCCTTTTCTTCTACCAGGAAGGTCATTTGGTTTTATTATGTTTATGTTTTATTTTGGATGATTTCTGGAGCCATCCTGTCCTGTATTTTTGTTTTGATTATCGCCTACTGTCTTTGGGACATTCAAGAATTATTTTCTTCATTTATTGATTACAGATTTGTTTTAGCCTGCTTTTTTTATTTGGTTATGTCTGGGTAGGCAGGCTGGGTGTGCTTTGTTGCTTGCTCATCTGTGGGCACGATACTTCTCATCACTGCATCCAGGTGGTCAGGGCCAGTCACTTGTCTATGGCACAGCAGCACAGGTCCAGTGGAGGGGAAGGGTCTGGACTGGGTCGTTTGCAACATGTACTATGGTCAACAGGGTGGGGCTGGGGCGGTGTAGAGTGGGTTCTTGTGGTCCACACCTATGCCTTTCAGGAGTGTGGTGCTTGGTGCATGGTGCAGATAGGCAGGCAGGAAGGAAGACGATGTAATGTGTGGAGCTAAGTGGGTGAGATAAAGGAGAGAAAGAAACAAAAGCAAAAAGAAAAAAAGGAAGAATGAAAAGAAAAATTGAATAAAATGATGGCATGGTAGGATTCAGCAAGTGGGGGTATGGCAGAGGCAGCAAGGCCATTTGCCAGTGGCTCTCTAGCCAAGTGGTGTGGCTTGGTCTGTTGAAAAGGGATGTGGGCAGTGCATGGGCTAGGTGGGCTAGAGAAAGGAAAGAAAAGGTAAGGAGAGAGAAGAAACAAAACAAAACAAAAACAACAACAAACATATGATGTTGGGGGATCTGGCCACTGGGGACAGGATGGAATTGGGGTGCTGGCGAGCTGATGTCTCTCTCACCAAACAGCACAGTAGGGCCTATCAAGAAGGGGTGGGGGCAGCACTGGGCCTAGATGGGAGGGAGAAGGAAAAGGCAGGAGGGGAAAGATAAAGAAAAATAAAAAATACGGCACTGAGGCAACCAGCCTGTGGGGGCAGTGCAAACCTGGGGAGGCCGTGTGCCAGAGGCCCTCTAGCCAACTGGCACAGCACAGCCTGTCAAGAAGGGGGGTGGCGCACAGGGCTACGTGGGTGGGAGAAAGAAAAGGAAGAGAGAGAGGAGGAAACAACAAAAATGAAAATAAAAAATAAATGTGCTATAGGGGCCTGCCAGTGGGGCGGTGTGGACCCAGGGAAGCCATGTGCCAGTGGCTCTCTAGCTGGGCAGTGTGGGCACAGCCCATCAAGGAGTGCAGATGGAACGTGTGGTTGGGTAGGTGGGAGAAAGGAAGGGAAGGAAGGGAGAGAGAGATAACAGAATAAAAATGGCCCTGAGGGAGCCTTCCGACAGGGTGGCGCGGACTCAGGGAAGCCACGTGCTGGTGGCTCTCTAGCCGAGTGGTGTGGCACAGCCCATCAAGAAGGTCAGAGATGGCACACATGACTAGGTGTGTAGGAGGAGGGAAGGGATAGATTGATAAGAAACTGAAAAAAAAAAAAAATTGCACTGAGGGAGCCTGCTGGGTGGGTGTGGTACAGACCAGGGAAATAATGTGTCAGTGGCTGTCTAGCCTAGTGGTGTGGTACAGCCTGTCAAGAAAAGGCAGAGATGGCAAATGGTACTAATTGGGTGGGAGAAAGAAATGATGGAAGTGAGAGGCAAAAGAAAAAGAAAACCAAAACAACAATTAAAAAAATGGTACTGAAGAAACAGCCTGGTGGGGCAGGGCTCATACAGGCAGCGAGGATCTGACGTCTCTCTGGCTGAGTGATCGTGGCCTGTTTGAAAGTGGCAGCGGGCACGTAAAGGAAGAAAGCTGGGGGGTGGGGTGGGAAAGCATGTATCCCTGGTTACCAGGTACTCTGTCTCCTGTTGGGAGCTCCATGCAGTTGCCTTCCTGTGCTCTGTCTGCCATTCTCGGTGGCTGAGGTCCAAGGTGGCGAGTCTGCACCAGGTCAGCTGGTAGGGGACCTCCACTCCATAGCTCTCCTTATTCTCTGTTCTGTCAGTTTCTTATTTCATTCAGTGTTTGGTTGAGTTCCTTATCCCTTCAGTTGATGCTTAGGGTTCCAGGATTGACATTTGTATTTGTTTTACTTATTTTTCAGGTCTTTGCCGTAGCTGGACAGCATGGCTTCTGTCTATAGCGCCATATTGGCTCTGCCCCCCAATTTAAAAGTTTTTTGATGTTGAGCTGATTATCTGTGTTTTTTTTTAACTTCTAAGTTCTTCCTTCTGGAGCCAGATTCAATATCCCTTTAGAAATCTGAAACTTAAGTCTTTTGGGTGCCATTTGTTTTCTCTAAATTAAAATTTTCCAGGTCCTTCCATCCTCCCTCATTTGGCACATACCACATCCCGTCTGAAATTGTTAATTAAAGTTTTACACACTTCTGTGTGCTTCCTTAATGGAGATCCCTGAAGGGAAGGACCATGTCTAAGGCTTCTGTAAACTAGGCTGCAAAGCCCTGCCCTACTTGAAGTTTCTGAATGAAAATGTGTCTGTTGACTTAGATGGGAAAAATGATATTTTGTGTTAGATATAAATATAATAGATCTTTGATTCCAAGGAACTTAAATGATTTTAAGTATTTTAAGAAATCAAACAATGTATTACCTTGGGAATATCTGCTGCAAAAGATCTCTTTATGGTTTTAAAAAGCAAAGATATCACTTTGATGACTAAGGTACACCTGACCCAAGCCAGTCTTTTCAATCACCTCATTTGCGTGTGAAAGCTGGACAATTAAAAAAAAAAGAATTGATGCATTTGAATTGTAGTGTTGGTGAAGATTACTGAATATACCATCGACTGCCAGAAGAATGAACAAACCAGTTTTAGAAGAAATACAACAAGAATGCTCCTTAGCATTGTCTGTTTCCTTTGGCACATCATCAGGAAAGACCAGTTGCTAGGAAGGACATCATGTTTAGCAAAGTGGAGGATCAGTGAAAACTAGGGAAACTCTTAATGAGATGGATTGACACAATAGCCTCAACAGTGGATTCAAACATATCAAAGATCATAGAGATGGTACGGAACCAGTCAACGTTTTATTCTGTTATGTATAAGGTTGTTATGAGTTTGAGCTGGCTTGACGGAAACTGACACCAATAAACATATTTTGGACCATGTATGAGGAGTGAGAAAGTTTGTGTATCAGTCTATACTCTGTATGGGAAATAGCCATAGAATACAGTATCTTAATGAAGAGGCTTGTTACATAAAGTTATAAATAAAAACAGTGTCCTGCTAACTTTGTATTATCAAACTAGGGCTATGTGAGAAACTATGGCTATGTACTTTGGATTATTATCATAATTTAGGGGAAGAAAATTTTTGCTGTCTAAGAACCTTCTTTGAAATGTGAGTCCAGTCCTAACATCTGCCCCAGGGTGAGGGCCTGGACACTGTATTTCAATCCAGATCACATCAAAGGGCTTTCTGGTACCAGGTTTCTCCACCCCCAGAGCCATCTTCCAAACAAAGCCTCACTACTTCCTGTAAAAGGTACTGGTTTCTAGGAGACTATATAAATTAAGAAAGCCCATTCCATCCAAATCTTATCCGTTCGCTTTCTTCCCAGTTCATTCACAGGAAACCCACTTGAAAAGTCTGTAAGTAAACTTTCTTTGATTCAATAAATGCCTGCACTTTGGGCAGACAAAGACTATGCCAACTTGGCTGGTTTACATTTTTTTAGGTTGAGTTTACAAAAAGGAAAAACTATGTGCTAAGTTTTACCAAGGCTTCTCTTCTCTCCTTCCCACGAGACCAAATTTAGCCAGAAGCCAAATAATCGCTCTGACAACATAACTGTGTCCTTACCCTTCATGTTTCTTTTCTAAAAATAAGGGGAAAAAAATCTAAACCTATGGTCATGTATCACTTCAACAGAGGAAAGAGCTGTTGACTCTGTTCAGATGGGGACTGGGAGGTACTGGTTCCACTTTGGACCTGGGTAGGATTTTCAAGCAAGCATGATTAGGAGCCTCTGATACCACTGGTCTGCCAGTTTTTCATACTGTGGTGGCTTGCATCTTACTATGACACTGGAAGCTATGCCATTAGTATTTGAAATACCAGCAGGGTCACCCCACAGTGGACAGATTTCTGCGGAGCTTCAACTAAGATAGGCTAGGAAGAAAGTCTGGCAATATACTTCCAAAAATTAGCCAATGAAAACCCTGTGGATCACAACAGACTATGGTTCGATATAGTGCTAGAAGATGAGCTACCTATGTTGGAAGGCACTGAAAATACAGTGGCCACAACAATAGACTGGAATATACCAATGATTGTGAATGTGGCACAGGACCGGGCAACGTTTTGCTCTGTTGCACGTGAGGTTGCCATGAGTTGGAGGTGACTTGATGGCAACCAACAACAACAATGATATACTTGTGATGACTCTCGTCAACTGCAAGCTTAGTAAATGTAAAATGAGCCTATACTTTTTTTTTTACTGCAGAAGTCAGGAGACAAAGACACATCTCTTTAGGTAGGCATCTTCTAAAATATATGTGAGCAACTTAGATCTAACCACTATTGAAAACACATGTTTTGCTCACTCCCAGCGACAATCTACCTGTTGAACATGGCCCCATGCTCAACACAGGTGTTACAGACTCTTATAGTTACTGATTGTTCTCAAAGTGGCTGGGGCTAGTCTGGTGGAGGTGCTGGGAGATGGTTCCTGAAACAGCTAAGAGCAAGAGAACAGAGAGTGTGTCAGTCATGCCTACTGTACCCCAAGTCTCAAGTCTGGATAAGCCCAATTCTATGTCCGGCATGCTTAACACTGAGCCTGAAAACAAGTAAAAATAATCCATTGGAGTTGGCTACCAAAACAGATGGAATGTGAAAGAAAGGGTGGGAGGTAGTCAGGAGAGAACACAGAATGATTTCGTGGATTAATTGGGTAATTAGGGTAAACTGGGTAATTAGGACAGTTTCCCAAAGTAGAAACAGCATCCAGGCTTGGGTTTATTGGTTGCCCAAAGTGTGGTGGGTCTGTTGGGTTTAAATTAGAGCATACTGGAAAACGGCTGCCTTCAAACAAAATTATTTTGCTGTCTGGAGCTGCCCTATCAGCATTAACAGCTTCACCTTCACTCTGGGGTCAAAAAATATCTCCCTCTTGAATGTAGGAGCCAAACCTAAGCTTGTTAGATATTTTAAACCTCTGAACTTTAACCACATTGTTTGTTCATAGAGTAAAAAAATCTCAGTCTTCTTCTGATTGGAAAGTTTAGAGATACTTAGCACAAAGTTGGATCCTGGATCCATATTTAAAAAAAAATTTTTTTTTCCATTTCAGTAGAAGAACTTCAATTTAACGGTCAGAGCACTGCTTTAAGACTGAATAAATTATGACCATAAAATAATACACTTTTTAAATCTTTTTAATGAAATGATGCTGTTATTGCTCAACACATTTTCAGAATTCCTCTTTCCAAAAAAAGAAAAAAAATTTTATCCTCCAAAATGACTGAGCAAAAGCAAAAAATGTTACCTGACCTCATAATCTCAGGTTTACTTCCTTGATCCAATGTAACTTTCTGCCTTTCATGCTCAGTTTTTTAACTTACCTCTGCCCTACCCCAGTTCTTTACAATGTGAGCTAATAACCAAGGATCCCAAGAGATTTGTGGTAATGGTGCTACCTGAGAACAGAAGGGTCCAGGAGAAAGGCTGTGGAGCCAACTACAGTTGGGAGATATTACAGCATGTTTGAGTAGAAATGGGAAATAGGAAGGGAGAGGTTGAACAGATGAACAAATGGGGCAAAACTGATGAAGCAAGGACTCAGAAAGCAGGATGGGATGGATCTAGAAGAGAACAGGTGTCACACAGATGTAGGAATAATAGCAGTAATTCTTCTGGAAAGGGCGACCTCTACTCACTACCACCAGGTGCTTACTTTACATTGGTAGCTCAGCTAACTGCAGTCTGGTTCCTATACCAGTCACTGTACTGGTTACCAGTGACTTGCCAAGGTTACCAGTCACTATGCTCCTCTACCCCCTCAAACCAATGGGCACATTTTAGTTCTTCTATTAATCAACTTTCTAAACCTTCTTCCCTGAGTTTCTATGGAAACACTCTTGCTATTGTTTTTCCACTTTTCCAACTGATCTGTCTCACTTTTCATCCTCTATCTACTCTCTCTTGGGCTCTAAGAGTTCTTCCAATTCTTAGGAGGAAATAGTTGGTGCATAGCTGATTCACAGTCAAGGAACCTTCTTTAGCTAAATGGCTTGGAGTTGGTGCTTTCTTTCACTTAGAGGTTCATCTCTCACCAGGTGTTGGTGTAACAAGTCAGCTTGGAGCTGCTTCATTCAGGAGAAACACATGTCCTAAGGTTGCAGTTTCCACCAGCAATGCTCCAGGATCCAGGAACAAACACCTATTTGTTCCCTTATCCTTACCTTGCCTCTCTATAAAAGTGATAACAGAAAGCCGAGATTTACATCTGTGCTTTTGAAGAGAGGGGATGAGAAGCTGCTTAGTCTATTGGTCCTAGATCTTGCATCTGCCAACCACAGGCTAGAGATTTCCATAGTTAACCGTAGTTAGGTGAACCCAATTTACAAGGTCTAGGACTTCACACTGATATCTGGAGCTGAAGCCCTCAAACATCCGTTCTTTAGGGTTTCCTCTGCCTGGCTGTATCCTTTGTGAACTCATCTGCCCCAGGATCTTAGGACAGGATTTAGTTGTTGAGGTTCTGGGTGCTGGGATTCTCAAATGCATCTCGATCGGACTAGCTTGTATCCAAAGCCTATTTTCTTCTCTATATGCACTTGGTCTGTGGAATCTGATCCAACCCCAGGGCTTCAAATACTGCTTGTGTGTGATGGCACCCAATTATGATCTCTAGCACAGACTCAAACTAGTGCCAGTTGCTATGGAGTTGATTCTGAACCATGGCTACCCCATGTGTATCAGAGTAAAACTATGCTCCATAGGGTTTACAATGGCTGATTTTTTGGAAATAGATCACTAGGCCTTGCTTCCGAAGCATTTCTGGGTGGATGCAAACCTCCAACCTTTTGGTTAGCAGCTGAGCACATTATCTGCTTGCACAACCCAGGGACTCCATAGGACAGACAGCACTTCTGATCTCCAAACTCATTATTTACTTACATGATCAAAGTGTCTATAAGTAAAATCATTAGCACTTCCTAGCCCCATCCCTTCTCCTGTCCCCATTCGGTCTGCAATAACACTTCCTGTGACCCTTTGTATTTGTCTGGTCAGCTCTTATTTTGAAAAATGTAGCCAATGTGAGAACTAAAATCATAAAACTCTTAAAAGGAAAAGAGTAATGCTTTGGGACTTAAGTTTTAACAATTATTTCTTAGATGTAACACCAAAAGCATGAGCAACATGAAATAAAATAGATAAAGGGACCACATCAAAATTAAAAAATTTGCACAAAGGACTTTATCAATTAAGTGAAGAGACAAGCTACAAATTGGGAGAAAATAGTTGGGAACCATATATCTGATAAGGGTTTAATATTCAGAATATACAAAGAACTCCTATAACTTTTCAACAAAAAGACAAACCACCCAATCAAAAAAATAGGCAAGGATATCAAATAGATATTTCACCAAAGAGTATATACAAATGGCCAACAAGCACATGAAAAGATGCTCAGTGTCATTAGTCATTAAACCAAAGCTCCCAAGCCCCCTGCCACTGAGTCAGTTTCAACTCATATCGACCCTGTAGGACAGAGTAGAACTGCTCCATGGGATTTCCAAGGCTGTAAACCTTTATGGGAGCACACTGTCACAACTTTCTCCTGCAGAGTGGCTGGTGGGTTCAAACCACAGACCTTCTGGTTAGCAGGTGACCGCCTTAACCACTGCACCACCAGGTCTCTTTTATTAGTGATTAGGGAGATACAAGTCAAAACCACAACAGGATACCTCTTCACCCCCATTAGAATGGCTGTTATAAAAAATGGAAAACAACAGGTATTGACGAGGATGTGAAAAAATTGGAACCATCATCTACTGCTGCTGGGATAGTAAAATGATGTAGCCATTGTGGAAAACAGTTCAATTCTTCAAAAACTTAAACGTAGAATTACAATGAACCTCTGCAATTCCACTCCTAGGTATATACGTACCAAAAAATTTTTAAAGCAGAAACTCAAACAGATACTTGGGCACCAATGTTCGTTGCAACACTATTCATAAAAGCCAAAAGCTGGGAACCCATGTCCATCAACAGATAAATAGGTAAACAAACGTGGAATTATCATTAACCTATAAAAAGAAATGAAGTCCTGATACATGCCTCAACATGGATGAATCTTGAAAACATTATCCTCAGTGAAAAAAGCTACAAAAGGACAATATTGCATAATTTCATTTGTTTGAAATAGGCAAATGTATAGAGATGAAAGTTTTTTAGTGGTTACCAGGGTTGGGGGAGTCTTAACTTAGGGGGCACTGAGTTTCTGTTAATGGTGGTGAAATACTTTGGAAATGGATAGTAGTGATGATTACACATCATGATGAACATAACCGATGTCACTGAATTGTACGTGTAAAAAGTGTTGTTGAATTGGCAAATGTTTTGTTATATATATACCTTACCGCTTCGGTAGAGAAGGGGCATGTTTGTTTCTTCATTATTCTTGATCCATCTTCTCATAACCTTTTCTCCTTACTCTCTCCCCTCTCCTCCCCAGCCTTCATCAGGATCCTCTAGGGCTAAGCAAATGAGAACAAATGATAGGAAAGGAACAGAGGGCATTATATTAAACATGTGTAGCTTGTGGTTTTGGCCTGAGTGTCTGGTGTCCTTTGCATTCTAAATATGGCTGCTTTGTAGGCCATATTAATGTGACTTGAATATACTGGCTTCTACTCTCACCACAGGGACTTCCCACACTGGACTATGGGCATGCCCTCAGCTGATCTCTTAGCCTCTCTCTGCTGGGATCCTCTGCCCTCTTAGATAGAGTCCTTCTCCAGGAGCTCTGGTATCACATGGCCTATGGAAACTCACTCACCCTTAACTCTTCAAACGGCAGAAATGCATCTTACTACCCTGCTGTCCTCTGTCCCCTTATCCTACCACCCAGCTCCAGCTAGCTCAGCAAGCTCTCCTGAGAACCATGGCATTCTCTATTCTGGTAGCAGTATTGTGCAGGCTGAGAGATTTTGGCACCCAGCAAGCTTTTAGCTGTGAAGTTTGTCTCCCCTTCTTGCAAAAATCCCCAACCTGAGGTTCTCTTGGAATCCCTATTTTCTTGCTTTGGGGCGGGGGATCCCCTTCCCCTTGCGGGGGTGGAGGGAGGGAAAAACAAAGCTTGCTTCTCTTACAAATTCCCTTCAAAGAACCTTCTTTCTCATGGGCCTCTTGTCTCTTAACTAGTCTTGTGGATTTCCTTTAGCACCTCTCTTTAGAATGTAGGCTCCTTATCACCCACTGACAGCTTTAAAGCTTTAGCCAACACCTGAGACAACAGGAAGAGTGCCATTCCATATCTTGTTAGTTTTGGTTCTGCTTAAAGTGTTCTTTCTCCTTTCCTAGACTTGTCTTCAGCCTCAACCCTCTTTCCTATCCCACCCCGTTAATCCTTATCTAAAATGTCATAGAAAAACCCATTGCCGTCAAGTCGATGCCAAATCATAGCAATCTTGTAGGACCGAACAGTGCTATAGGGCTTCCGAGGCTGTAGATCCTTACAGAAGCAGACTGCCATATCTTTCTCCCACAGAGCAGATGGTGGGCTTGAACTGCTTGCTGACCTTTTGATTAGCAGCCGAGTGATTAACCACTGTGCCACCAGGGCTCCTTAAAATGTCATAGTAAATAGCAAATAGTGAGGAAAAAGGGGTTTGATGAGAACTTTATCACAGAACAAAAACTAAAAATCAAAAAAATATATTTATTTAATAAAATAGGGATTGTAAGTATGATCGTACACTTATTTTTTAAATTGTGTGTTAGGTGAAGTTTACAGCGCAAATTAGTTGCTCATTCAAAAATGTATATACTAATTGTTTTGGACATTGGTTGCAATCCCCACAATGTAGCAGCACTCTCCCCTTTTCCCTTTCCACCACGGGTTCCCCAAGTCCCTTCCTGCCTTCTCATCTTTGCTTTTGAGCAGGTGTTGCCCATTTGGTCTCATACTTGATTGAATTAAGAAGCATGTTCCTCACATGTGTTATTGTTTTATAGGCCTGTCATCTTTGGCTGAAAGGTGGACTTCGGGAGTAGCTTCAGTTCTGAGTTAGCAGGGTGTCTGGGGTATATACTCATCCTGAAACTAAAAAAAGAATCAAAAATTTTTTTGGCATTAACTGATAAACTAATATGATAGCACAGTATGTCTTCCTTCACTTTACATTCAATGACAGGAAGATGAATATTTGTACAAAAATATTCAAGACTTTCATCAGTTTCCTGAGAGCTTCTCTTACACTTTTGAAATTCAAATCACCTTCTTTTGAAGAGCCCGGTTTGTCAAAGTCCTTGTTGGTTTTCTCTCCCTCCCTGTCAGCTGCTCTAACTGCCACATCCTTTTTTGTTAATGGGTTTACCCAAGAGTGAGTAGTTCTCCAACTTCATGCTCACTTCATGAAAGTGCTTCCAATTTGCATCTTTACAATATCCGAAAAATCAGCTAGAGGCCGAAGGAGGTTGAGATGACTGGCTAGATAGAGGCTGGTTTAACAAAGATAGGGTGTTTGCGTGCAGACACATTTTATAAGTGGTGAGCAAGCTCATCAGTGAACATCAAGTTATGACAATTTTTGCTTCTTCATGCAACCCCCTAACTTTGGAGCTTAGAGACAGAGTACTGGGATAACCAGGGGCCCCTGCCAGCCCCCAGGGAAGAGTTGGATCTTAAGTGCTTCTCAACTAAGATAAGGCAAAGACTGACTAGAGTTGCAGAGAGCTCACAGAAGATGAGAATGATCTGTGCTTCAGAGCAAATGTTGAGTCATAGAGCTGTGAAGGGACTGGAAGAATCTGAAGGAGGAGTGGGGGGAGGTACCAAGACCAGTTTGGCCTCTGTGACCAAATGGGTCAGCCCTGTACTAAAAAAATGGGACAAAAATGACCTTTTTTGGTCAGTTGGAATTCAGCTCTGCGCCTTAAGGAACTAAAAGCATCCTTGTAAGATGGCAGATTCCTTACCCACATCAACATACAGGATAGAGGTTCAAGTCATATTTTGCAAAATGGGTCCTCCCTAGTCAAACACTTCCAGAAATGATCTCTTCCTAAACCTATCCCCCCTCCCACCCAGTACTTCAATGTCTGCTTGGCCTGCTGAGAGGCTCTACCAATACAAGCAGAGCATCTAATCTTAAAGTCCTGTTAGGATTTAAGGCCATTCCCCACTCTCAGTGACAGAGAAAAGATAGAAGCAATCACCATTCCTTTCCATAAGCACAACCTGAACTGGGAAGGAAAGCAATGGTGTATTAAGGAGAATGGAAATGGGGGGCAGGGTCACGGTGGGCGGCCTGTACGGTGGCTGACAGTCATACAGTGTAATCCCCTCCTTTTCAGTATGGGCTGGATTTAGTGACTCATCTCTAGAAATAGAACATGACAGAAGTAAAGGATGTCAGTTCTGAAAGATTAAGTCATAATAGATTACTGCTTGCACCATAGGTGCTCTCCTTCTCTTGGATCCCCCCCCATTCTACACCCAAGTCAAGTCTTCAGGTGGGGTAGCAACTTCCACCAACAGCTGAATTGTAACCCCAAAGAGAACACTGGAGCCAGAGGCATCCAGTTGTGCCCATATTCCTGACCCTCAGAAACTGGGTAAGATAAGACTTTGTTTCTAGCTCCTATCATTCATGTTAATTTGCTACACAACAATAGATAATATGGGAGGGTGTGTGGTTATCGTATGGGAGTCGTTACCTCATTTTCTGCATCCTAAGAGAAAAATATTAGAATTTCTGAACAATACCGCAAGTATATGAGGTTTTAGAACTTTTTTTTTGATGGCTCTCTAAGTCCTATTGCCACGGTCAGTACCAACAGTGCCAGGTCAGGGAACATGAGTGCAACCAAAATGCTCTGCTGCCCCTGCACATGCTTCCTGCCTGTACCACGACACTCACCATTCTGTATTGTCATTGTCTTACCAGGCTGTGAGCTCCTTGAGGGTAAGGACCATGTATTTTTTCTCTTTGTTACACACTGTGTCAGATGCCAGGATACACAGTAGGCGCTCAATAAGTGTAAAAGAAGTCGTAAACATGTTTGTGCTTTACACTTTCCATCAGGGCTCATGCTATCCTAGTCCAACCTAGGTGACTAAGCTAGCATTCCTATTAACCACTCCACTACCTGTTATTTTTTTCCAACTCCATTTTCCTTAAGGAAATAACTAATTTATCTCCATTGTGTCTAAACCAAAAAACACCCACTCCACCCTGTGGAAGGAGAAAACCTCTGTAAACATGGATCGATGACTAAACAGCATCAGGAAACGTGCCACCTGCCCTTTGCAGTGAGTCCTTGATCTTTGTAGGCTTATCTCAGCACTAGGTACAAGCTATAAACCAGTCTTGTGCAGGGAAAGTCCCACATGGAAAGAAAAAAAAAAAAGCTTGAACAAATGGAGGGGGGAAATCTCAGATAAGGATTGGAAGATGAAGAGGGAAAAACTGAATCTATCTAAATCTGGAGACCATAAAAGTGTTTGAAGCCATAGCTGATATCTTGGAGGAGATTCCAGAGTAAACAAAACTTGCCTAAGGAGTCTGGATAGTGTAATTGTTCACCCTGATTTGACTAAGGCACTGAAGGTCTTCCAGCTGATACAGACCGAGCCCTTTGAAGAAGCCCAAAGCCCCAGATACATACTTTCCTAGAATAGGCAACAGCGTGGAGCCCTATCAAGGCTGAGTAAACACAACCTGAAGGTAAGATATATCCCCCTCCATTTGTTCAAGCTGTATTACAAATGCTTTTTCCATGTGGGACTTTCCTTGCACAAGATTGACTTCACAGCTTGTACCTAGTACCGAGATAAGTCTTACAAAGATCAAGGACCCA
Organism: Elephas maximus indicus; assembly: GCF_024166365.1. NCBI lineage: Eukaryota > Metazoa > Chordata > Mammalia > Proboscidea > Elephantidae > Elephas > Elephas maximus. Next base: position 83,680,020 of record NC_064820.1, read on the forward strand.
CTGCAAAGGGCAGGTGGCATGCTGTCTGATGCTGTTTAGTCATCAATTTGTATTTAGAGTCCTTGAAACCCTGGTGGCATAGTGGTTAAGAGCTGTGGCTGCTAACCAAAAGGTCAGCAGTTCAAATCTACCAGGAGCTCCTTGGAAACTCTATGGGGCAGTTCTACTCCGTCCTATACGGTCCCTTATGAGTGGGAATCGACTCGACGGCAATGGGTTTGGTTTTTTTTTTTTTTTTTTTTTCTCCTTCCAGAGTTTGGAACAAGGGCCAGACTTTGAAATCAGCAACAAAAATATCATCCTAAAATCAGAAGATGATTAGGTCCTTTGATTTCAACAAATTAAATATTCACTCAATTAGTATTATTTAAGTGCCAAGCACTGCTCTAGGAAACCAAGATGTTCTATTCAACCATCCAGACATGGGACTTCCACCTGGTGGGAAGACAGATTTATACATTTATACATACAACACACACAATACATTGTGGTGTTTACTCTTCCAGGAGAGGTACAAAATAGGAGCAGCTATCCCAGGTCAGCGATGCTGTGTTGTTGTGTGCCATTGAATCATTATGACTCACAGCAACCCAAGAAAGAATAGAGCTGCCCCATAGGGTTTCCTAGGCTGTAATCCTTATGGGAGCAGATCACCAGGTCTTTTCTGCTATGGATCAGCAGGTGGGTTCAAACTGCCAGCCTTTTGGTTAGCAGCCCAGAGCTTAACCAATGTGATACCAGGGCCCCTTTCCCAGGTCGGTAGAGTTAAAGGTCCCTTCCCTGGGAAGGTTTCCCCAAGTTTAGACCTGGAGGATGAGTTAGTAAAACAAAGAGGAAAAAGAAAAAACTAAGCAAAGCAATCAGCATATATGTTAAGGCTCAGAATCAGTTAAGAATCTGAATTAATCATCCTGGAAAAGAAAAGGCTAAAAGTTGAATGAAAGATTTTCAGGTATAATGAGTTCTTTATACAGACGGCAATGACCTCCTCCCTCAGGCTACCTCACAGGAAAGCCTCGTCAGAGTAGATCCAGGCTCAGGGAAGAACCAGCCAGTGTATATGGGCCTGGAGGCATCGAAGCACTGTCAGGAGAGAGGTACAACTGTGGTAATCGGAATCCTCTCAGGGAGATCCTGCGTGGGGTTGGATGGAATATGGTCTTTGGGGGTGAGTAAGAGCCCTCCAAAGGGTTGTTATATAAGAAATAAGTGGTCATTAAACTGCCTTCTGAGAAGTGGAGTCAGTAATCTGCCAGGCTTTTGTTTTGTCAAATGGAATGTGCCAGTTGGCACATTCTGAGGCTGAGATCCCAGAGGAGTGTCTGGGAAGCCTCCAGCTGCCTTCCCTCTCCAACTTCTCCCATCCAGTGCTCAGCCTCTCCTCTAAGAAGTTTGATATTAAAAGAACATCACTTTGAAGGAACACCAAATTATTTGCCTTCCCAGAAGGTTCACAAGTCTGTTTGGCCCTGTCCATAAGAAAGAAGGACATTGACTATTCTTCATCCACATTTTACACTTTTCCCTGCCTCCTAACAGTCTTCCAAACACTGCATATAAACCAGAAGCAGTTGATTAGCACCTGGAATGGAGGAAGGGGAGCCCCAGCTGAGATGATGGTTCAGAAACAAAGCCAGCTCCAAATTGAGTGCTGGAGATTCTGTTCCTTAACCCCTTCCCTCTACCACAGGGCCAGTGAGATTGAGGGTGCCATAGGGACCAGTAAATATAAGGAAAAATCCAACATACCGACATTTAAGGAAACACAAATTAAAAAATGCATTCATATTTAAACCTGTCAAACAAGCAAGCCATTTTAAAATTGGATAGTATCAAGAACAGGTAAAAGTGAAGTAAAATTCTATTCACTAATGGTATGATGTGTAAAACCTTTGTCAAAGCCAGTTGCCATTGAGTTGATTTCCACTCATGGTGACCCCGCATTATGTCAGAGTATAGCTGTGCTTCATGGGGTTTTCAGTGGCTGATTTTTTGGAAATAGATCAGCAGCTTTTTCTTCCGAGGCACCTCTGGGCAGACTTGAACCCCTAACCTATCAGTTAGCATCCAAGCATGTTAACTGTTCGCACCACCCAGGGACTCCATCAAAGCCCAGTAGGAGATATATAGAAGGGGTTTTAAAATATTCATATATAACCCAATAACATGGGAAATGTTATGTTTTAATGTTAAATGGAAGTCAGAGCTACATGGAATATGTTCTCACCTATGCAAAATAACAAATAAGATAAATTAACAAAGGTCATTGCTGGGTGATGTGATATATGGAACACTCTGGCTTCACACATTAGTCTCATGAGCTTGGTCAATGTGAGTTTGTATATTGAGATGGATTTGTTCTCAGGATCCTTATAAAATTTTGAGCAAGGGCAAGTTGCAAAGCCTGGATCACATTAAATCCAACAAACTAATGAACGACTACCTGTCACTCCTTTCACTGGCAACACATTCAGTATCACTACTGGACACTTGTTACTAGGTCCAGAAGACAGGAAAGAACAAGACAGCGCTCCAGTCACAAATGACCTGCCAAGGTCAATGCGTAGAGGTAAACCAACGCATAGAGGAATGAGTCAGAAACTGCTACCAGACTGTTGTAAAGAAAGGGTCTGTCACAATAAATAATAGCCTCATTACCTGAACCAGAGTGCAGGGTCAGAGTGGGACAGCTGGGATCCATTTCCCTTGCTTAGGGCCTGGTCAGAGCTGCCTCTAGTGGTGGGGTTTGGGAGGACCTAGTAGAGAATGGGCTGCATCTGAAGGGACACCGAGGTGAGGCACAAAAAACAAAAAGAAAACAACCAAAACTGGTGCCATCGAACTGACTCTGACTGATAGCAACCCTATAGGACAGAGCTGCCCTATAAAGTTCCCAAGGCTGAAATCTTTCTGGAAGTGGATTGCCACGTCTTCCTTCCACAGAGCAGCTGATGGGTTCAAACCGCTGACCTTTCAGTTGGCAGCTGAGCATTTAACTACTGTGCTACCAAGGCTCCTTGGTGAAGCACAAGACCCCTGAAAGCCAATGAGTTAATGGTACAGTGATGCTAGCAGCTGCTGGTGATATAGGGGAGAGGCGAGATTAACAGATGGAATCTTAAAGCTCACTAAGCTTCTGATGATGATGCTGGCTTGAAAATGGAATTTAATATCGTTATCTAGTTCTGTGACCAATAGACATCAATCAGTCTAATCTTTGGGCACACTCAGTTACCATCTTGCTGAATTCTGGAATTCTGGAAGTGGATGGCTCCTACTAGCAACCCAAACCATGCCTTTTATAGTCAATAGCACCCCATTCATCCTTTGTGTTTAGGTGTTCGAGATAAATGTCCGTTGACATTTCAGTTGTATACAATATTTCTTAAAGTTGTATCTGTAATGATTTATCTTTGGGGATTGGGATAATAAGAGAAAGCAGTGGTTAGCTTGTATGCGTGACCTTTCTTATAAACAATATTGTTTTGTGAGGGTCTCTCCTTGAAAAAGAGGAACAAACACTGGCTATGTTTGTGAAGGTCTCTCCCTGGAAAAGAACAAATACTGGCTATGTTTAGGTTCAGGTAGTATATTTGTCTTTAAACTGTTAAATCAGAGTTATATTGGCCAACAAAAGCCTATTTAAAAAATGCTTTGATTTCTATACAGGTAGTCCCTGACTTATGACAAGGTTACATTCAGACTCCGTCATAAGTCAGTTTTGACTTAAGTCAAGTAACTTTCTTGTTGCTAGGTGCCATCAAGTCAGTTCTGACTCATAGCAATCCTATGTACAACAAAACGAACCACTGCTCAGTCCTGTGCCATCCTCACAATCCTTGTTATGCTTGAGCCCATTGTTGCAGCCATTGTGTCAGTCCATCTCATTGAGTCTTCCTATTATTCTCTGATCCTTTACCCAGAATGTCCTTCTCCAGGGACTCATCCCTCCTGATAACATGTCCAAAGTATGTGAGACCAAGTCTTGCCATCCTTGCTTCCAAGGAGTACTCTGGCTGTGCTTCTTCTGAGACAAATTTGTTCGTTCTTCCGGCAGGTCATGGTATAGGCAATATTCTTTGCCAACACCATAATTCAAATGCATCAATTCTTCTTCAGTCTTCCTTATTCATTGTCCAGCTTTTGCAAGCATATGAGGTGATTGAACATACCATGGCTTGGGTCAGGTGCACCTTAGTCCTCAAAGCGAGGTCTTTGCTTTTTAACACGTTAAAGAGGCGTTTTGCAGCATATTTGCTCAATGCAATACACATTTGCTTTCCTGACTGCTGCTTCTATGGGTATAGATAGTGAATCCAAATAAAATGAAATCCTCAACAGTATTTTCTCTGTCACAAAAGACCTGCCAAGGTTGATGCGTAGAGGTAAACCAGCATGTAGAGGAATGAGCTAGAAACTGTTACCAGAGCTGCTGTTAAAAAGGGTGCCTGGTCACAATAGATAAGAGCCTCATGACCTGAACCAGAGTGCAGGGTCAGAGTGAGATCCACACTAAGGCCACAGCAACCTCGGTAAGTCTTCTGTAACTTTTTTCAGTTTTCATTATTTGACTTTTATTATTAGTATCTTTATTTTTTTTTTATAAATCAGATCCTTGTCTTTAGGAGTTGGCATGAGAATGATAACATCAGCAAATTTCACCTGTGACATTCTATGTAGTACATATCACTGACCATAAGTAAAAAAAAAAAAAAAAAAGGTCATTAAGTATGGTTCGTCGTTAACTCGAATACATCGTAAGTTGGGGACTAGCCATTAAACATTGTTGCCTTAAGTAAAAAAGGTTAAGTAGCTGAGCCAGTAATAATTATGCCCACAACTCCTCTCACTGGGTGTTGGGTGAGCACCTGTTTCTCTTGCAACAGGCCTGGGGGATGCCTGCTCCCGTTGGCAGGCTCTGGACTAGGGCTGTAAGAAGGTTGGGCTGCTTCTACCGGTGATGCTTTTAGACTGGGTCAACTGTAGTGATTACTCCTGTACAAACCCACCAAGTTATCAAGCAGATTAAATCCAAAGTAATGAATAAGATCTAGTTAATCTGTTAGATGAGGAGAGACAGCCTACCTTGGGACAGAGGTGCCTAGGTGCAAAAGTGAACAGATGGTACCATATCTTTTTCTTACTAATAACATCAACTAATTTTTTAGTGCATATTATATGTTAGCACTGATCTAAGTTCTCTGCATGTTCTTTGCTCATTAAACCCACTCAACAACCTTATGGAGTATTATTATTACCTCTATAGAGGGAGAAACTGAGGCACAGGGACGTTAAGTAACTTGCCCAAGGTCTGCCAGCTGTAAGTGGCAGAGTCAGGATTTGAACCCAGGAAGTCTGGTTCCAGAAGCCATGCTTTTAGCTACAAAATTAGGCTGCATCTCAGTACTCATTACTCATGCAATTAGGCATTTTCTCATAACAGGTGTGAATAATCCTCAATTTAGTCAAACACACAGGTGGGCGAAGAAAATTTGAAATAGACTGCTGTAAATTAGTAAAACTAGCCTCCAAGTCATTCTGTGACTGAGGCCGTCAGCAGTTACACCAAGTACAAGAATACTCCACCTGGTGAAGAGAAGGGCCTCACACTCTCTCCTCCCATTTCATGAGCTTTGGTAGCCTTAGGCAAAGTCCATGAAAGCCCAGAGTCCCCACAGGCAGGAGGGAATGTAACTCACCCTTGATTTCTGGAAGAAACAGCATCACTCAAAACATCTGATGTGGACAAAATCCAGTTTATTTTTCAAGCTTTTCCAGGCCCAATTCTATTATCTCTTGGCCGTTCTTTCAACTGTATAACAACTCTTAGGAAGTTTTTTGGCGCCACTCCAATCCATGGTGCTGTTAGTTTTGTCTGAGTTCACTGGGACAAGAGCATAGACCATCACCCACTTGGTGGGGGAAAGCAATTTTCACATTAAGTGTATGAAAAACATAAATAAATTTCCTTTCCAGGCTGATAATTCCAACTCCTTTCTCATGTTCTTTTTTTCTAAGCCTCTAATTAGCTTTTTATCCTGCAGCTTTCACATCTCTTTTAGTTGTCATTACTTCTCGGCTTATCTGTCACTTTAGCCTCCTCTGCGGTTTCCCTACCCCCACCCATCACACCCCCTCTGCTTTGCCGATGGTCTTAAAGTCTAACTGTTAGCATATCACTCACCAGAGGCCCCTCCAGTCCTGACTTGTAAAAACAGGACTTCCTACACATTATACTCTGTCCTAAAGGCACAGGACAAGAGAAGGAAACCCAAGAATGACAGAAGGAAGCCCTGGGCTAGGGGCTGCAGGGCAACAGCTCAGGGTAGTAGAGAACAGGGTTTCAGTGAGGCGCATTCTGGGCTCCAATGCCAACTTTACTGGCTGTGCGACATCATGCAAGATAATCTCTAAAAATGGGAAAAAGTTTTACTTAACTGGTAGGTATTATCGTGACAAGTTAAGTGGTCATTATAAGAGTCAAATGGCATCTGGCATATAACCAAAAACCAGTTGACCTCTAGTTGATTCCAGCTCATGGCTATTCCATGTGTGTCAGGAGAACTGTGCTCCCCAGAGTTACAACAGTTGGTTTTTCAGACGTAGATCACCAGGCCTTTCTTCCAAGGCACCTCTAGATAGAGGTGACTCTTGGTTGGCAGCTGAACACATTAACTGTTTGCAATACCAAAAAACTACCTGGCATATAGTATGTCCTTAATAAATGTTAATTTCTTGCCTTGCCCTTGTAATTAGCAGGATACGGCAACCCTGAAGGGTTAAATCACAGTCTCCAAAGGGGTTAAGTAAACTCGGTCCAGATGAGGGTCACTTGGGTACCTAAGGGGTATGAGCCGGTGGATGAGGCAGAGCAGCAGCAATTTCTAGGCATTAGTGACATTTGGAGCCTCTTGGGACGGCAGCTTTATGATCCAGGGACCATGGATTACAGTCCTGGAATTGAAGCAAGGGAGAAGGGATCAGATCACCAGTTCGATATCTGACTCAGAAAACTTTTTCTTAACCTAAGAACCACCCATTTTCCCTTTTTCCTCCTTTCAGTGTTTTAGTTATTTCTCCTAAACATTTCATCTCTGTATGTTGCATCTCCACCAGCTTGGTTACTGACATTCCCGGCTTCTTCCTTGGTTGGATCCTCTGTGATTTCTCCGTGTTGCAGAGGATATGTATATTGATTTTTTACTGTGTTTATACATTTAGCTCATTTAGTGTGCTTCCCTCGCTTTGGGGCCTCCAAGCACTTGAGCAAAACAGTCAGGAGGAAAGCTCAACTGGGATTCTTCCTGGAGGAAAAAATGGCCCAAGGGCAAACAGAGGGGACAGTAGCAAACCAGGAAGTAATCAGTCAGCACCAGCACCCACGAGGCAATATGATTGATTGGGCCTGAGCACACACCAAAGAGACATCCCTGCCCTCAAGGAGTTTCTGTCTCCAAGACAACATTGCCAAGTTGTAGACATTCATTGAATTACTTATTTAAAAATGTTATGTACTTGTCAGTTTTCTTTTATTTCTTCCAGTTACCTCAACAAACTCTCCTGTGGTGGAGTATTCTCAGACTCAAAGCCTTTGGCCAGAAACTGTTCCTAGCTCAAATTTAATAGCAATTCATATTCGTTGTGTATATTTTTATGACTACCAGTCATACTGGGTTCCCCTTTATCTTGGTGATAAAAAGCATCTCTTTGGGGCTGGGAGGAGGGGTCATGGGGAGTTACTGCTTAATTGATAGAGTTCCTGCTTGGGGTGATGAAAAAGTTTTGGAAATACATAGGGGTATAGTGGTGATAAGGAGCCCTGGTGGTACAATGGTTAAGTGCTCAACTGCTAACTAAAAGGCAGGCGGTTTGAACCCACCAGCCACTTGGTGGGAGAAAGATGTGGCAGCCTGCTTCTGTAAAGATTATAGCCTTGGAAACCCTATGGGACAGTTCTACCCTGTCCTCTAGGGTTGCTATGAGTCAGAATCGACTTGATGGTAACAGGTTTGGTTTGATAGTGGTGATGGTAGTACAACAGTGTAAATATGATTAGTGCCAGTAAACTGTGCACTTAAAAATGGTTACAATTAAAAACAGCGGAGAGGGGGGTTGGGAGACAACAAAATTAAGAGGCTCCCATGAGCCAAAGATGGGACCATTTGAACATTAATAAAAATAGCGGATTGAAATGCACATATGCAGGCACTCTTTTAAACCCCAGTACTTACTCTAGTTAAGAATAGTGTTTCAGGAGAAGTGCCATGTAAGAATCTCAGCGGTGGCACCTGAGTTGACCAAAGCAGTGAAAGGGCCAACGTGAGTGACAGAGATCTGGCTGAGGCCCCTGCATGGCTGCCGAGATTGGGCAGTACCTTCTGTCAGCTGGGAGGTACCCCGGCCTGGGGGAGCTCTGGCCCTGGTTGCCTAGGGGCTCTAGCCGATGTTAGGGGAAGGAATAGCTGCGGAGCTCAGTGACAGAAGACAGGCAGGTCTCACTAAGTGTGGCCCTCCTCCTCGAGCTGGATGTTGGGGCCACGCACTTCCATCCTTGCCCTCGCCCTCCCACCAGTCCAAACGCTTTCATTCAAGCCCTGGCCTAAAGAACCAAGACAAGGTAGCACCCTATAATGACGCTCCAGCAAGTAACATTTTCAAACCACACCAGCTGCTTCCCCAATAAGACTCAGAGGGTCCTCTAATCAAAGGTTTTAGCTTTAAAAATAGTTTATACAGAAAGAACTCAGTGGCTCTCAAGAGTGTAAAAAAAAAAAAAAACCGAAATTAAGGTAAAGTGAAGTTCCCTTACTGGACTTTCCACTTCCTTTCCTCTGGCTCGTTAGCCCTTTCATTCCGGCTGGCTGCTCCTGACCGCACCAGGTGCCTCCTCCTCCTCCTGTCTGCTGGGCTTTACGCTTGTGCTTCTTTATAAGCGAGCATCATGGAAACGGAGTCTGCTCTGTTCCTTGTACTGCCCTCCTTGCCCTCGATGGACACACCAGCTGCAGGCAGACACCAGGCCTGCCATCAGCTGCCCCTATTCTCACCTCCAATGTATGTCACAGAGTGGGCGTGAATGATTCCACCCGCAAAATTCTGGCACAAATGCCCAAGGGCAAATCCAAGCTTTAATCCCTTTAATTTAAGTAAAAGCACAATAAGCCTGCTTACCTGAGGAGAGGAGTATGTGTTTGTGTTTATCCCCTCTGCCTGGCTCTTTAAGATTCTGATTTGAACAGGAGACCAGTGGCAGGGCGCTGCCAACCACACTGTCTGGTCAGATGCAGTTTCGGTCAGAGCCCCTTACTTGTTGGTTTGATTGCACGCTACCCACCTGAGCAGGCCCCAACTTGAGGTCCATGGAGGGAGTGGGCAGAGCAGTGGGGTGTTAAGCCAAGCTCCTTTTGGAGTAAAAATCCCAAGAACATCTATCTGCACTTTAGTAATGGGATTAAAATAAAGATTTCCAAAAGAGGAGGCAATTTATTTATCTACCATCTTGAGTCTCTAATCAGGGCTTAACTGGCACAGTGGGATTTGAAAACCAACACAGGAAGTGGGCTACTTCTTAAAATAGGTACAAAGGGGGTCTAACATCTATCTCTGGGTGGTGGATTATGAATTGTTTAACTTCCTTTTATGTATTTTCTAAAATTGTTCCTACACTTCTAAAATAGAAAATTGATACTTATATATCACCAGGAGCCCTGGTGGTACAGTGGTTAAGTGCTTGGCTGCTAACCGAAAGGTTGGCAGCTTAAACCTACCAGCCGCTCTACAGGAGAAAGATGTGACGGTCTGCTTCTGTAAAGATTACAGCCTTGGAAACTCTATGGGGTAGTTGTATTCTGTCATATAGGGTCACTGTGAGTCAGAATTGACTTGACAGTAATGGGTTGATTGGGTTGTATGTCTATCATTAGAAAAGTAATAAGGTTATTAAATAAAATAACCTAAGCTCAGTGATTGGTTACTTGGGTGAATTAGTTGAGAATTAAAATGCCTCTCCAGGTTCCTGATGGTCACAAAGCCCTGAGGTCAGACCCAAGGAAGCGTAAGTCATGCTTCTCCCCTTCTGCTTCATGCCATTTTGGTGGGTGGCTCCCATGGTAACGAGGCTCCTGGGGGTGAGAGTGATGTCAATCCATTCGAATCCACCTGCTGATCTGTGAGGGGATGGCCCAGGGTGAGCAGGTTGGTTTCCAACAACCTGAAAATGGACCAATCTACACAGGTATAGGGATCAGTCCCTGAAGAAGGACATCATGCTTGGTAAAGTAGACAGTTATCAAAAAAGAGGAAGACCCTCAACAAGATGGATTGACACAGTGGCTGCAACAATGGTCTCAAGCACAGCAATGATCATGAGGATGGCGCAGGACCAGACGGTGTTGTACATAGGAGTCACTGTGTGTTGGAATCGACTCGATGGCACCTAACAACAACATAGGTATGGCTACTCTTTACTTGAAAAAATTGATTTTAAAGTTTGAATGGTGACTGGGAAGGATAATAACGATTTCAGTATTTTTAATGTTGATGGAATGTTCTCAAAAACACTGTAACTGGGAAGAATTGTCTTGTATATCACAGAACTAGATTGTAAGCTTTGTAAGGGTAGGAGGCATACTTTCTATCCAAGGGCCTTAAGCCCCCACCCCCAGCACCTGACACATAGGTGTGAACCCTTTAGGAAGACCCCCAGCAGCAAAATGTCAATTTTGGAAATCTAACTCGGTGGATAATTCTTTGCATTTACAAAAGGATTCACAAAAGGGCTTCTTCAATTAGTCAGTTTCCTCTGAGCATTTAAAATGTTTTATTTACAAATGTATGTGTTTTTATAAGCATATTTTAGAAACACCTATTACACAAAATGAGAGAACTATGTAGTGCTCTTTTTGCTAAAAGGCAGATTTTTTTTTTTGCTTGTTTTTTAAAGCATTTTTGTATTGAGGTATAACAGAGAAACCACAGAGCGTATAACTTAAACGTTTGTTGTGACATAATAAATGTTTGTTGTTTTAAGCTGCTAAATTTAACGGTTATTTGTTATGGAGCAATAGATAACCAATACACTTTACTTTTACTCCTACCTTTCCTCAATCTCCCTCCAGTATCTTAATTTATAGTTTCTTTTTTTTCTTAGGGCAATGACCGACTCTCTCTCTTTCTATATATATATTTAGGTCTTCCATTTTCACTATTTACTTGTTTAACTACTTTGTTGAGTGGTATAATTCACATACAATAAAATTGGCTGACACATTTTCAAAGATGAATTTAACTTTATTTTGTTCCTCAAATCTGGAGTAATCATGTAGCAACCAAGAAAAACTAGACCAAAATTAAATAAAACTTTCTTTAAAGGCAAACAAATTTAGGGAGAAATACCATTAACACGTCTACTGATAACATATGAATCTTTTCACAGTCTTGTACACCTAAGAAAATCTAATAAGACATATTATAGATAAAACTAAATCTCATAATATTTTTACCAAAAATAAAAGTCTTTTTAAATCTATTGAGTGCAGAACATCCTCATCCTACATAGCTATCAAGGGGCTAGAATTGGGGACAGGTGTTGGGAGTACACAGGGAGAAAAAATAAGTGTCATATAGTGATGGCCTCAAATAATATTAATGGCTTCCTGCTGCCACGTAACTAGAAGGCTCCAGAGAAGGAATCTGGGCTCAGTTCACAGTATCTGGCACAAGTTTGGAAGTAAGAAGTGGAGGCATCTCAGCCAGATGTTTGCCAACCCAGGAGTGGTAAAGGTTGGTTTCATTAGTTCTACCACCATTTCCTTCCAGCAGTCTTAATTTAAAATACTGGTTAGATGTTGTTGTTGTAGGTGTGCCATCAAGTCACCTTCAACTGATAGTGACCCTATGTACAACAGAGTGAAGCATTACTCTGTCCTGCACCATGCTCAAAGTTGTTGCTGTGTTTGAGCCCATTGTTGCAGCCACTGTGTCAAGCCATCTCGCCGAGGGTTTTCCTCTTTTTTGCTGACCCTCTACCAAGCATAATGTCCTTCTCCAGCGACTGGTCCCTCCTGATAACATGTCCAAAGTACGTGAAACGAAGTCTTACCATCCTCACTTCTAAGGAGTATTCTGCCTGTACTTCTTCCAAGACAGATTTTTTCATTCTTCTGGCACTCCATCAGATACTCAATATTTTTTGCCAACAACATAATTCAAATGCATCAGTTATTCGGTCTTATTCAGTGTCCAGCTTTTGCATGCATATGAGACAACTGAAAATACCATGGTTCGGGTCAGGTATACCTTAGTCCTCAAAGTGATATCTTTGCTTTTTAACACTTTAAATAGGTCTCTTGCAGCAGATTTTCCCAATGCAGTATATCATTTCATTTCTTGACTGCTGCTTTCAGGGGCATTAATTGTGGATCCAAGTAAAATGAAATCCTTGACAATGTCAATCTTTTCTTCATTTATCATAAGTTGCTTATCAGTCCAGTTGTTAGGATTTTTGTTTTCTTTATGCTGAGGTGTAATCCGTACTGAAGGCTGTAGTCTTTGATCTTCGTCAGTAAGTGCTTCAAGTCTTCTTTACTTCCAGCAAGCAAGGTTGTGTCATCTGTATATTGCAGGTTGTTAATGAATTTTCCTCCAATTCTAATGCCCTGTTCTTCATATAGTCCAGATCCTTGGATTATTTGCTCAACATACAGACTAAGTATGATTAAAGCATACAACCCTGACAGATGCCATTCCTGATTTTAAACCATGCTGTACCCCCTTGTTCTGTTCTCAAACACTGCCTCTTGGTCTGTGTATAGGTTCTGCAAGCACAATTAAGTGTTCTGGAATTTCCATTCTTCACAATGTTATCCATAATTTGTTCTGATCTGCACAGTAGAATGCCTTTGCATAGTCAATAAAACACAGGTAAACATCTTTCTGGTATTCTCTGCATTCAGCCAAGATACAGCTGACATCAGCAATGATATCCCTTGTTCCACACCCTCTTCGGAATCCAGTTTGAATTTCTGGCAGTTCCCTGTCCATGTACTACTGCAACCATTTTTGAACGATCTTCGGCAAATATTTCCTTGTGTGTGATATTAACGATATTGTTTGAGAATATCTGCATTCTGTTGGATCACCTTTCTTTGGAATGGGCACAAATATGGTTAGTATTGATCAGAAAATATTGCTGCGGAATAAAACAATGGCTATACCATGACCTATATAATGCTATTTGGTGGCTTTAGTGTCCTTTGAAAATAGAACTGAGGAACAGTTTATATTTTTATTTCTTGCCTCCTAGGGGAAAGGAGACAAAAGATTACCTTTGGTAGGTATACAGGGTCGTTATAAGTCAGAATTGTCTCGATGGCAATGCATCAATAGGTCAGGCATATTTTCTTTTTTGCCCCTCCCCCCCCCACCCCGAAAAGACATTACAACCTTGCTATGGAGTCCAGCTATGAAAACTATGCTCTTACCCCAGGAGGGCAGCTTGAGAACAGAAAAGTGGCAGTTGAAGGACACTGTGGCACCCTACATTCAGCTCATTGGTCTAGCATCTTTCATGGCATGAGGCTGTCTCATTAAGTCACTTGTCCATGTTTTCATTAAAAACAAAAAAACTAGCACTGAATGCCTCCTATGCACCAGGCACTATTTTAGGAATTCATGATGAACAGTGGACAAAACAGTGGCACTTCTGCAGGAAAGAGTAGAGCATGGTTTTTGTTAATATTCCTCTAAGGCTGACACTCTCTGGATCTAGTCTAGACTGATTCATGTTAGTAAGATGCTATAGTTCTCCGCTACTGAGAGTTTACAGGTCAAATTGTGCATCCTTTCTCCCCAACTTGGAAACCTCAACATAGGAGGAAAACAGAGAAAAACAAAACATGAATGTGCCTCCTTCACTTTTACACAAGGCTCAGGATCCTGGACCCCGGCCATTTCTTTCTTCAAACTGCCCACTTCCACCATCTCAGGGCATCATTTCCTGGAGTTTGTCTTCACTACTAGGGAGTAACAGCTCCTCTTAATATATTATGAGATGCAGTCACAGTCAGGCTACAGACTCCATGCAGTTTAGAAATAATCTCACTGAACAATGACACAGACCCAAGCATCACTTTTCACCCTCCTCTATGCCCAGCACAAGCACTTTCAAAGAGCCAGACTCAACCACCACCCCAAGCAAGGTACCAGCTTCAACAACCTGGGTTTGTGTCACAATTCCATGGTTTACTTGGGGCAAAAGGAAGGCAAGGTTCAGCAGTGCTCCTAAAATCAGTTGCGCTCAAGGTTGAGAGGCATAGCAGTTTTTCTAGGCACAGGACACCTGAGTCAAAAGGAAGAGCAGGAAAAGAGACATAGGTGGTTGGGGGTGGCAAGAAGTCTAGACAAAATGAGCAGTGGTTGGAGAAAAAAAAACAATTTGGGACAAAAACAAACAAAAAAATGTTTCTTTATTGTAGAAACCAATACTGAGGTGTAGATACATTGCCATGTTGACTTTAACAATAAAATGGGCCTTATGGTATGGACAGAGTGACGGACTGAGGGTGAACCAAGAGGGGTTATTCCCATGGAACGCCTGAACATGGTCTCTCACAGACAGGGAGAACCCTTGGCCAATAGAACCATTAACAATTGTCTGCTCCCTTCATTTGTTACAAGAAACACGAGTCATTCCAATAAAACCCAGCTATTGGCAGAAGGGAAATCTAATGTCTGAATTGTGAGGCAAAAAGAACCAGCTGCTTCAGCTTCTGGGACTCAATTAGAACTTCCTATTTCAAGTCAAGTTCTCAGCTGTCCCACAGCTCAGGAAAAAGGGGATGAACCCAGCCACTCTCTCCTCTACATACATGCCCCAGCCAACAGCAGGGTTGTTCCATATTTTATTGGCTTCTTAAATGCATTAGGAGTTGAACTTAGATACCACAGGATGATTTAGGAGCAGGGCTTCAAACCAATTCCTTCCAGTTTATTCCCCTGCTAAGAAATTGGTTAGGGAGTAGGGACTAATTCTGAGAACCACTAGTATAGCAGGGGTTCTCAAAATTTATTATACATAAGAATCACTCCGGGATCAGAATGAATCAGAATCTACATTTAAACAAATCCCCATGTGATCCTTACGTATAATAAAATTTGAGAACAATTGCTCTACTAGTGGCTCTCAGAATTGGTCCCTACTCCCTAACCAGCAGCATTAGCATCACCTGGTACCTTGTTGGAAACCTTGGTGGTGTAGTGGTTAAGTGTTACGGCTGCTAACCAAAGGACTGGCAGTCGAATCCACCAGGCGCTCCTTGGAAGCTCTATGGGGCAGTTTTACTCTGTCCTATAGGGTTGCTATGAGTCGGAATCTACTCAATGGCACTGGGTTTCGTTTTTGGTTGGTTGGTACCTTGTTAGAACTGAAAATTCTCAGCAGGGGTATGAATGGGTTTCAAGCCCTGTTTAGGAGCAAGAGAAAGACGAAGTGAAGCCAGGTTGGGAGAACAAATGAGATGAGAGTCACATGAATGAAGGCCTAAGGTCCAATTTGTAATAAAAAATTTTTCTAGTCTTCCCCAAATGCCTGGAAGCTTACATCCATGGGCCCCATGCACCGGTGCTCTCTGGGTCACAGCGGGGGTCCTGCGCAGGGTAGTACACGGGCACTGAGTGTTTGTGGTAGAACTGCAGCCGGGAAAGGAGTTGCTTGATGACATGGGGATACTCTCTTGAAAGGTCATGTCTTTCTTCAGGGTCCTGCTCAATATCAAAGAGCCAGAGAGTTTTGGTTGGTGGGTCCAAAGATGGTATCTCAGAAACATTGGATTGAGATGGTGGTGGGAACCAGTAACCACAACCTGGCAAAGGCATAAAACAGTTTATTGGGGGAGAAGCATCGTAGGCAGGTTCTAGCTTTAGAGAGGGAGTCTGGGGGTAAAGGCTGAGCTGGACTGTGGGCAAGTAAAAAAAGATGCAGCCCTTTGATTACCATTTCTACATTTGTCTCAGACTCCCATCTCTGGTGCTTTAACTGTTCATATCTACAACTTTACAACCAGGTGCACCCAGGAATGTATGTGTTGGAGGGTGGTGATGGTTGACTGTCACAATGACGGGGGCGGGGGGGTGCTATCGGCATTTAGTGGTCGGGGCTAAGGATGCTAAAACATCCTGGATGCATGGGATGATCCCAAACAATGAAGGACTGTCTTGCCTCAGATGCCAACAGTGTCCCCATTAACAAAAAAAAACAAACCAAACCCAGTGCTGTCGTCGAGTCGATTCCGACTCACAGCGACCCTATAGGATAGAGTAGAACTGCCCCACAGAGTTTCCAAGGAGCGCCTGGTGGATTTGAACTGCTGACCTTTTGGTTAGCAGGCGTAGCACTTAACCATTATGCCACCAGGGTTTCCGCCCCCATTAAAAGTACTGCTTAATTGCATCGCAGCCTTAACCATTATACCACATACTTAAAAAGTATTGAAAGGACGTCACTTTTAGAGAATGCTCAGGGAAGCAACCTCCTCCCCCAGTTGCACCACTGATTGAGGGTGTAGCTCTTAGAGATTCTCTTTGCTAGCTAGATGTGCTGCGCCTTGATAGACACGCATATCTGACCTCCTCATTTTCTACAAACAATCAGAGTGGATGGAATTCCTTCTTCTCATGTCCCTACATTTAATTCCCGCCCCCCTCTTTTTTTTTGTCAGAACCAGTAGGTTGAACGCAGCCTCCTCATTCAGCAGCCCCAGAGATATGTTTTTGTAAAAGGGCAGTTACTACTTCCCGTTTTCTCCTCCTGACGTTCTGGTGGGAAAGCCTGTAACGATAAACTCGGACCATCCATCCCAACAATGGAGGCTGTGTGACTGGGAACAAGCTGAGTCTTAAAAGTAGGAAAAGAAAATCTCAAACAAAGAGTCGTCTTACTGTGACACATACCAGCAGGAGTCATGAAAGGTTTTAAAGACAACTTAATATCCAGGTGTCTGAGTGGAGTTAGGAGAGTTGGTCTGGCTTTGGAGTGTTGAGGGGTCAAGTAAGAAGAGGTGGGAATAGAGACAACAGGAGATGCGGAGTGGTTAGAGCTAGAGTGATAATGTCCTCACTTTCCGGGAAAATGGCTGAGGGAAATAGGCCCAGGAGCATGGATAGACTTGAGGTCCTGCTCAGAGGACATAGCCTGCCTCGCCGGCTACAGGAGGGGAGTTTGCTAAGCTAGGCATTCTACCTGGATAGCCCGTCAGGAGCTTCCAGTTTCTGTGTCTGATTGCAGCATGGAAAGATGTGTTGAAGGCTGTGTAGTCTGGAAAAGAAGAATCACCCTTTGCTGGAGCTGTGCTGTTCCCAGGACCTGAGAAGAAATCGTTTGGGAGAATTAGATCGCTGTTATTGGAACGTGTCATTATAAATTAGCATTTTACATCCTTCTTGTAGAACAGTAGCTTTTATTCAACACTGGAGTGCAAATGTGTATCCTGCCACAGAAACGAATCTTTTATTAAATATAAACAGAAAGCTATAGTTACATTAAATGTCAGTCATAAACCACCACAAATATAAAAGGAAATCCCAAAGAGATTAGAACACTAATTCATCCTTAAAATCACTGTGCTCTGCCAACGTGCGGCTTGCTGTATGCAGAACAGTGTTCTGTTACAGCAGGGTGGTTTGTTTTGTTTTGTTTTATTGTTAAGAAAAGTTCAAATAAAATAAATACATTTTCTGTATGTACTTACACCTATGTAGCTAATAGACTAATTATAAAATGTACATTTTAATCAGGTCTCTTTCAAAATATGAGAGTTCAAGCATGCCATGAAAAATAGTACGTATATTTATTTTTTGAAACCACATTTATAAAATCTAAAAGTGAGCAAAGCTCACAGTTAACTATTCAGACAGGGCAATTCTGTATGTAAGAATAAATTGTGTCCAAATTATTGGTTGGTATATTATTTTTTATATAGAGAGTGCATTAATTTTATCATCTTAAGGTCTTATATTAGTTGATCATATGTTTTTAAGGGAAGCAATAACTAACACCTATTCCTTTTCCTCTCTTGAGTTTGGAGCCAGTTGAGAGTAGGGGTAGATTTCCCAATAAGCAAGGCAAACGTGTGCTTACCAGTACTTACCAGTAAAGAAATTGGAAATCTAGTACTTCACTATTTATGTGAAGTTTGAAAAACTGATTTTTCTGAGTGCAGAGGCCAGTCCTATGATAATGCTGCCAATATGTCAGAGCACAGGGATGTGTTACCCAATAGAAATGTAAGTGCGTGGTTACGGTGCTTACCGCACACCATCTGCTGTGCATTCACTTAATCTTGGAGCCTACAAAATTAAGTAATCCGACCTTGGTTGAGAGGTAGAGGCCAAGCACATGGAACTAAAAATATTGCCTTTATTATTGATACAGTTGATTAGAAAGAACATAGCTTCAAATCTGCAGCAGAGAGGATTCACTAGTAATCGTCCCTGGATTTAGAAAGAGGTTTCCCTGGGCGGTATAAACAGTTTGTGCCTGGCTACTAACCAGAAGGTAAGAGGTTGAAGGTTGGAATCCACCCAGCAGCACTGTGGAAGAAAGGCCTGGTGATTTGCTTCCATAAGATTACAGTTATTGAAAACCCTATGCAGCACAGCTCAACTCTAAAGCTCATGGTGTTGCCATGAGTCAGAATCGACTTAATGGCAACATTTTTTTTTTTTTTTAACTTAGAAACACTTGGCCACCTGTCAGTAATCTTGCTGGACAATCTCTGGCGTCCCTTAGAGCACACAGCCAAGAGCATAGCAGAGCTTATATACATCCTGTGGACACGTTGGCTCCAAAATTAAACAAACGAGTTTTCTTGTGACACATACCAGTAAGGGTATAAAAACATTTAAAGACAGCATGCTCAGTTCTTTAGTTTGGATAACTTTCCTCTTTTCTGCTGGTAGAGAGGGATGAGTGAGGTGCACCAGCAAGGCCAAACACTACTCTAGTCAAAGACTCCGTGGAAACCTGAGGGCAAGCCATGGCGGGTCCCCTCCTCACCCTTCTGTCTATGCATATGTAAAAACCTCAGCTTAAGACCTAACCCATAGCTTAAGACCTAGCTGTATAGTATTTAGTCTATTTTAAGTCTATATTTATCTTTTTTCAAATATGGTTATAGCAATCATCTTGGGAACACTTAAAAATGTTGCTAAACTACCAGCTCAAAAATTAATAGCCATAGTATATGATATGTCTGTTCAAGTACAGGCTCCATCAAGGTGGTCAATTCATCTGTTTTTCTTTTAGAAAAGGCTTTGAGAGCACCCGTACCCACCAAAGCAGGACTTCTCTGCTCCTCCTGGTCTTAATGCAGAAGGCAGGAGCATGGTCATTGGTGAAAAAGCCCCGTTCTTTGTCAGTCTTTTGGGAAAAAACATGGTAGAGACATGCTAGAGAGTAATCAAGTAAACATCGGTGGTTTCAGACTTTCAGTCTTAACAATCATGAACCAACAAATCATTAGCACCACAGAGGAAAATCTTTCTGACTTCTTCCTGTTTGTATGTCTTTTGGCTCCAATACAAACGGATGCTTCTAGTGGTTAAGGTGCCTGAGGATGGCTATCACAGGAAATACATTCTTAATATACAAACTGTGAAGCCTCATGATTGTCTGCTCATAAGTTTGTATAAAGACCCTGTTTGGATAAACAAAACAAGTATGTTTTGTGAACATAAACAAAAAAAGGAAACATAGCTATCTCAGTTATACTTATATACATTTTTTCTTAAAACAAACAGGAACATCAAATACCTAAACAATAAATACTACACAAAGAAGACTAATAATGAAAGATGCTCTTATCTCAACTTTATTTACTTTTTTTTTAAATTTTGAGAAATTAAACAAAGAGAATACTATAACTAACACCCTGTGAGCCATCACCTAGAATTAACAGATATTGACATTTTGTCGTATTTGTATTTTTTTTAAATAAAGGAAACAAGACAATGAGGTGGAAGTCTCCTTTGTCCCCATTCTCAGTCCCAGAGCCCTCAGCCACTCCTCCAGAGGCCACCGCTGTCATGAATTTAGCGTATCCCTCAGCCATTGTAATATACAGTAATGTATATGTGTCTGTGTGTGAAGGAATAATATATAGTATTGTTTTTTACTTTAAAAACTTGTATACATGTGTCATGCTCTACATATTCTGCAACTTGCTTTTTTCACCCATTATTGTGTGTGTGTTTTAAGGAGCCCTGGTGGAACACTGGTTAAAGCACTCAGCTGGTAACTGCAAGGTCGGCGGTTCAAACCAACCAACTGCTCTGAGGGAGAAAGATGTGGCAGTCTGCTTCCACAAAGATTTACAGCCTTGGAAACCCTACAGGGCAGTTCTACTCTGTCCTATAGGGTCGCTATCAGTCGGAATTGACTCAATGCAGTGATTTTATTGTGTTTTTTAGAGACTATGAATGTATATATTCCTTTTAACTGCTTAGTATTTCCCCTTATAAACATACCACATTTTATCTATCCATTCCCCTGTTGATAAGCATTTAGGTTTTTAATTTTTTTTTTCTATTATAAACTATCTGCTTTCTGCACATGTACAAGAGTTTCTCTGGGGTATGTGTCTGGAAGTCGAATCGCTCATTTGTAAGGTGCACACATTTCCAACTTTACAACGTGCATACTAACTGGCCCTCCCATATACTGTACCTGATACTGTCAGGCTTAAAAAAAAAAATTGCCTATTCAAATTTTTAAAAAACAATTTCATGGAGAAAAGTGAGCAAAACACAGGTACAGGCTTGATGAACAGTGACCTCTCCCGTGTAAACACCAGTCTAATCACAGAACAACATTACCAGGACTTCCGAAACCTCTCTCAACCGGCGTTCAATCACTACACTTTTCTCCCTAAAGGTAGTTGCTATCCTAACTTTAAACAGAGATTAGTTTTTGTCTGCTTTTGAACTGTGTATAAATGAAATCATACAGTATGTACTCTTTATTTCAGGCCTCTTTTGATCACCATGAGATTGTAAGGTCCATCCATGTTGTTGTTTCCAGTACTTCACTTATCTCATTGCTGGATAGTATTCCGTTGTATGAAAATCTCACAACCTCTAACATTTAAATTTAAAACCCACCTAGAAGTAATTTTTGTATAAGGAATGAGGTTTTTTTTGTTTTTGTTTTTAAATAGGGCTATCAACTGACCAAGCACTCTTTATTGAAAAGGTTATTCTTTTCCTATTCACCTGCAGTGACACTCCCTCCCAGCCAGGGGGTAGATGGACCCCTCCCTTGCTCAGTGCCTCTTGACCCGGGTCCCTCACAGAAGGGGTCTGTATATACATTAAGAAAAGCCCCACCCCCTCCCATGTTGCATGCATGTTATACTCTACAGCCAAAGCGCAGCTGTTCCTCCTGTAACCTCTGCCCTGCCTCCCCCTGCTGGGGCCAGAGGGGTAGGGGTGGAGGAAAGGGTGGAGGGAGACCGAATTTGGGCTTCCTGCACGGTTAACGGAATCCCTGGTGGCACAGTGGTTGAGAGCCACAGCTGCTAAGCAAAACGTCAGCAGTTCAAATCCACCAGGCACTCCTAGGAAACTCTATGGAGCAGTTCTACTCTGTCCTGTAGGGTCGCTATGAGTCGGAATCGGCTCCAGGGCAATGGGTTAGTTTTTTTTTTTTTTGGTACAGTTAACTCTCTCATGTGGATTCTGTGGAGGAGGAAATGGGCATCAAGACTCTAAAGCAGTAGACAATCCCTAAATGCCATCTCTAGATTGGAACTGCTTTTATTTTTTATGCATATATTTTAGGGCTATAGATGTACTTTCCTAATTTTGTTTTCCATGGCTTATTTTTGAGCACAAAATGATTGTAATTGATTACGTTTATATCATCACCTCTTTGACTTTTCAAAGTCCTTTTACACTATTGGCATTTTCCTTACCCTAGCCCATGAGGTAATTGGGACGAGCAGCGTTGTCTTTTTTACAGGAGACCTGAGGAAGTGAAAAGTGGGTTTAAGATCTAGGACTAGAGAAACTTGGGCCTCTTACCGCCGAGGCTGGGTGGCAGAAGTTTGGCTGAATAAGCGCTACAGTTTCACGAAGGGGAACCTGAAAACCTGCAGTTATTCACTGAGAACTTTGTGCATGTCCAACTCTGCTCTAGGCCTGGTACAGCCACAAAGAAGCCAGCCCTGCTTTTGCTTTTTCTTTAGGCCTTGCTAATAAGAGAGAGTTGACCGTAAAAAACCATACTTCCAGATGAGGTGGGTGGGTCTCTAGAGTAGTGCTGTCCAAATGAAGTTTCTGCAATGATGGAAACATTCTACATCTGCATTGTCCAGGGCAGTAGGGTGGGACTGAATCTAGGGGTCAATCTGGGAGCACTGATTTCTTAAAATATTGAGTTTTACAATTCATGTACATGGTGTATCTCGACATTTATTCATGTCTTTTATATTTTCTTTAAATAATGTATTATAGTTTTCTATGTAGAAAGAAGTCTTCCATGTTTTCTTGGATATACTCCAAGTTGGCTAATGTTCTTTATATTAAAGTGATATTTAAATTTAATTTTTGGTGAAAATATACACATCAGAACATGCTCCCGTTTGACAATTTCTGCACATATTGTTCAGGGACATTGCTTACATTCTTCACATTGTGTCAACATTCTCATTATTTCTGCTCTAGTTGTTTTACCCTCATTAATTTAGACCCACTGCCCCTAAATTTCTCCTCTATGCTCTAGAGTTACTGTTGTTCCTTTGGTCTCATATAATTTTTTTTTTTTAAAGCACAATACTTAAGGATGACATTTTTTACTTTTTCAGCTAAACTGTTTTGTTTTTGCTTAAAGATGACTTAAAACAAAAGTTTAAAGGTTTGAAAAGTATCTCAGGGCAATTGTCGCAGGGATTCCTCCAGGCTCAATGGGTCCAGTAAGTCTGGATTCTTTGGGAATTTGAAATTCTGTTCCATACTTTTTTCCCTTTCTATCAGGATCTATCTACTGTGTCCCTGATCAATACATTTGGTAATGGTATTAAAATATATTTTATTTTCTAAATATTTGCTGGTATTAAAAAAAACAAAAACAAACAAAAAACATGTTGCCATTGAGTCAATTCCAACTCAGAGCGACCCTACAGGACAGTAGAATTGCCCCATAGGTTTTCCAAGGCTGTCGTCTTTAGGGAAGCAGATTGGCATATCTTTCTCCCTCAGAGCAGCTGGTGGGTTCAAACTGCTGACCTTTTGGTTAGCAGCTGAGCGCTTAACCACTGTACCATCAGGGCTCGCTCCTCTGTTGCTGGTGTGTAAAAATACAATTGACTTTTTTTTGCATCTTGATCACATATCCAGTGACTTGGCTAAACTCATTTGTTAATTCTAATCTTTTATAGATCCTTTGGATTTTCTATGTATGCCATCATGGCATCTGCAAATAATGACAACTGTTTCTGCTTATATCATCTTTACACCTCATTTCTTTTTCTTGCCTTATGGCATTGGATAGAGTACAATTTTGAATAAAAGTAGAGACAGTAGGAATTCCTATCCCATTCTTGATTTCGGGGGAAAGAAAAGCTTTCAATAATTCACTGGTAAGTATGATAGCAATAGGATTTTTGTAGATACACTTTATCAGATTAAAGAAGTTCCTTCTTAGTCCCAATTTACTAATTTTTTTTAATCATAAGTGGGCGTTACATTTTATTACATGATTTTCTTCATATAATGAGACTATCATATAATTATTCTCCTTTATTCTTTAATATAATGAATTATATTTATTATTTTTAAATGTTAAACTAGTCTTGCATTTTTAGAATAAACTCCTTTTAGTCATGATGTTTATCCTTTTCTATATTGCTGGATTCACATTTTGTTTAGGATTTTTACATCTGTGCTTGAGGCAGAAATTGCTCTATAATTTCCTTTCTTGTAATGTTTTTGAATCAAGGTTATGCTGGTCTTATGAAAGAAATTGGGTAGTGTTCCCTCTTTTTCTATTTCCTGGAAGAGTTTTATAATATGGGTATCACTTGCTACATATTTTGAAAAATCCACTGCTGAAGCCATCTGTCTTAGTTATCTAGTGCTGCTATAACAGAAATACCATAAGTGGATGGCTTTAACAAAGAGAAATTTATTCCCTCGCAGTCAACGCATTGCAAATTCAAAGTGAAGTTCAAGTTACTAAGGGTTGCACTGTGCCAGCCAGTTGGAGCCTGGCTGCCCGGCGCCATGTGTCCTTCTCTAGGCCGTAGAGTGGTCAGGCTGCATCTGGAGGGACCCTCCGCACATATGTGCATCAAATCTCCACTCTGTTCGTGTTTTTACTTGTTCCAATTACTGTGGGCTTAGGCTGAGTCTGCTCTCTCATTTCGCTGTGTGGTAAGCAATTGCATACCCAGTTACACATGTGTTCATTGTTGTCTTGATTCTTGATTTTAAAAATCATTGTGGATCTAAAAACAAAAATTTTTCTCCAAAAATAGTTCCCCAAGAAACACTAGCTAGAACACCCGCACTCCAAGCTACCCCTCTACTGACCCTATTTGCTTCCTTTTCAGAGATGAAAAAAGCCCCCAACAGCTTACATAGGGCCCTCCCTGCTCCAAAGCTGAATTCACAGAGCTGGATTTAAGAATTTAGCTGTAGCATTCTGTATGCCTTTCCTCTATATTTCCGAAAAGGAACTAATCACTGTGCATTTTAGGAGCCTTGATAATAATCTCTTTTTATTATCTCATTAAATCATCTAACAACTCTGGATTTCAATTTCCTTGTGTGTGAAATGAGGATAAAAACAATGCCTCCCACACGGGATGAGTGTGAGGATGGCATAAGATCATACGTATGGTAAGGGTTCTGTGCACTGCAAATATAGAAATCCCACTTACAGATCTTCTGAATTCCCACAGAAGTTGCCATAGGGCTGGCATACAGACAAAACTGATTAACCAAATGAAAGAAATCATTGCAATTTAGGTTGAACCCATGGCCTCTGATTGATAGCCATCAAAATCAAAGTGTGACCAATTGCCGAATCCTGTTATGACTGTAAGAGCTGAGCCAGCTGTCAAAGAAACAAGGTATGGATTGGAAAATTACAGGGAGGAAAGTGTAGTAATACCTAATTTCTACTTGCTAAACCACCTGGCCAAAGTTGTGAAAGTAGAATGAACTAGAATAGGGATTCCCAATTCTGGCTCTGCATTGGAATCACTGACCCCTGTAGTCACCTAAGTATCTAACTCTGGTTCATTGAGCCCAGTCCAGCCCAGCCCTGGCACAACATGGGCAGCTGGGCCGCTGCCACATTCAATGACCTGCCATCATCACCTGAGCAGCAGCATTGATTGTACTTGTGATGGACCTGACCTAGCTACTGCCCTAGGTCACCAGACAGCCCATTCTATGGATGAGCAGCGATAGCAATCAGAAAGCTGTCAAGTTTGCCTCCCTGTATTGTCCACCCCATTGCTCTTATTCTGTCTACAGTGAGCATTCAGAAGACATTTAGCACTCTTTCCTTAAAATACCTCTTTAATAATTGAAAACAAACCTCTTTTCTCCATCTCCACATTTATTATACAGATAGTAGGGACAGGAAGAAACAGGTAGTTTCTATTCTAGTCACCATTTTTATGTGAAATTGATGTTACAGCTAAATCAAATGTCTATGAGCATGGATGTTCTTGGTTGGTGAGCAAATTTTAGAAGCCGAGAAACAAACAGAAATCTCTTCCTGATTGTTTGCTGGAGAATCAGAGTCTAGAAAGGAAAAGGAAGGACAGAGTGAAGAGGTGGGAAATGCCTGAAGTATGTGGCCATGGTACCTCCAGAAATAGTCATTTACTCAGTCAACGAATGTTTATTGAGCGAGTGCTACCAGCTGGGGACATAATACTGATGAAGTAGGATGACTGTTGTGACAGAGGACAGGGAGCTCTAGGAACACAGGTGGGGACTTGGGTTAGTCTGGGAGAAAGTGAAGACTTCCCTGAAGAAATAATGTCTAAGATGAAACTGGAAAGCTGAGTGGAAGACAGAAAGATTTTTTTTTGGGTGAGGATGGGGTGTGTTTGTGGGGGAGGATGTAAAGTAAGAAAAGCGATCAGGGCAGAGGCACAGATGTAATAGGCTCTGTAGTATCTATACATTTAGACACCAGAAATCCTCAAGGTATTCAGTTCCTGCTGTACCTTTAACTTTGGATAAACATTTCTTTAGGAGTTTTTGAAACATCTAACCTCAGAGCTGGAATCAACCTCATCCCATGAGACTTTGTCTCTCAGGCTTGCAGTAAGCTACAGGTGCTATATTAAAAAAAAACAAAACAACAAACCTGTTGCTGTTGAGTAGATTCCAACTCACAGTGACCCTATAGGACATGGTAGAACTGCCCCATAGGGTTTCCAAGCAAGGAGTGGCTGGTGGTTTCAAACTGCCAACCTTTAGGATAGCAGCCAAGTACTTAACCACTGTCCCACCAGGACTCCAGGTGCTATAAAAAAATCAAAACCAAACTCAGCGCTGTCAAGTCGATTCCGACTCATAGTGACCCTATAGGACAGAGTAGGACTGCCCCACAGAGTTTCCAAGGAGTGCCTGGCAGATTCAAACTGCTGACCCTTTGGTTAGCAGCCTTAGCACTTAACCACTACGCCACCAGGGTTTCCATAGTGGATTCTAAATTTGCTTGCCAGTAATTTTATGGATCGGTCTGTGATTCCTGGTGTTACAGCCCTGTTTAAAAAAATTCCAGGGGCCCTGACTCAAAAGTGCAATTCTAATTCATAAACCATTTTTTGGGAAAAAAATGGATTCAATAGTCTTCAATTCCACATGCATGAAATAAAGTAACATGTTTTTTTGAGACCAGGTAACTAACACTGAGTAATGAGAGGAGATAGCATGTCTAGGGTAGAAGTAAGAGGAGAAGTAACCTGTCCTGGCTTTATGGCAGAAATAACAGCTAGAAGAATCTAGCAGGAGGAAAAGAAAAGCAGAACAATAAAGGTACAAGGAGAAAACAGGAAAGGAAGAAAAGAGGTGGAGTGAAGGAGTGGAGACAAGAGAACATAGTACAAAGGGGCAGGAAGGGGAAGAAGGAAGCTGTATCAGCCTGGCCTTTCAGGGGAGTATTTAGAAGCCATTTTTTGCTTTGAGCCCTAGTGGTGCAGTGGTTAAGTGCTCTGGTGCTAACTGAAAGATCTGCAGTTTGAATCCATCAGCTGCTTTGTGGGAGAAAGAGCGTGGTGATCTGCTCTGTAAAGGCTATAGCCTACAAAACCCTATGTGGCGCAGTCCTACTCCATCACATGGGTCACTCTGAGTTGGAATCAACTCAAGGGCACAAAACAACAACCCTTATTTATTTGCCTCTCTGCTTGTCAGAATTTGATGAGGCCGTTGAGGCTGGGGGATAAAGTGAAACTCAGAGTAACTAGGGTTCAAGCATTATTAAACTCCATGGAGCACAGTTCTACCCTGACATACATAGGGTAGCAATTAAGTCAGAATCAATTGGACAGCATCTAGTTAAAAAAAAAAAAATTAGCTACTTTGTAAACATTTGTTGCATTATTTTTAGTTATTTGAGCAGCTCCACTACTTTACCAGAGCTAATTTATGGCAGTATTAGCAGTGATATGACGATCCCTGATTTGGGAGTCAGATTGCCTGGGTTCAAATCCCAGCCCCACTACACAGCTCCATGGCCATGGGCATTTTATTTAGCTTCTGTTTTCTCACAGGTAAAATGAGTACCTATCTCAGTGATCTTGTTTTGTTTTTTGGCGAGAATTAAATGAGGTATTACATTGAACGCCCTTAGCACAGTCCCTGGTATATAATAAGCTCTCAGAAAATGTTAACTATTATGATTTATTATTATTATTAAATTAATAGTTGTTGGAACTACACAATTTTGTTATGGCAGTGGTTTTCAAACTTTCTGAGTGGCAAAATACTCCCCAAATCTTATATAGTGAACCTCCATCTTGGTTCACCTTTGACAGTCTCCAAAGGACTCCACAGGCTCCATGGACCCCAGGGTGAAACCCAGTGACTCACGTGGGCAGAGGCAGAAGGGGTGTGGGGGCCTGGAGGGCCTGGAGAAGCCATGTCAGCATTAGGGGAGGATGGAGCTGGTTGGTGGGTATGGGTTACAGTGGGCCATAAGCCCCTTGCCTACATGGCCACCCCACCCCTCAGAGGCCTGTGCAGAAGAAGCCCTGTGCCTGGAGAAGAATAAAATAGGGAGGCCTGACCACCATCAAAAATTCCCTCACCAGACTCATCCTGCCCCTTATTTCTGGATTTAAACTTGATTACTACAAGTTTGCTATTACACCCACACGACTTATTTAGAATCCTTCCTGTCCTTGGCTAAATCCTTACAACATGAAACAGGAGTGTCGGGAAAAATATGCCAGACATGAAGCTAATCAGAAAAAGGTGAGGAGGAATATTACAGCTGTTATTTATTAGCTGCAAGGGAAAAATAAAAATGCTCATAATTTTTCTATGTGCACTTCACATGATATATTTCAAATGAATCTAAGTTTATGATTTTCAGTTTACAAAGTCAGTTTCTCTAACATCTACTCACTCAGTCCATATTTGATATTTTAAAAGTCCTAGTGAAAAACAAGCTTTGATGTGGCTTGCTCAGCCTAGATAGAGTTCAAATGTTAATCATTATTGAATTGTGTATAATAAGTATCCAGAGAATGTGCTTGTGTTACAGAGAACTTCAACAGTTGGTTAATGTCTGACATTAGCTGGGAGTGTTAATTGAACAGTGTAAGCTGAAACAACAGAAAACAACCATACAAGGAGTCCTCAAACTCATGACCCTCCCAGTAAATTAAGCCATTTCTCTCTGAGGTGGGTTGAAGAACATACTTTGGCTTAAATTGAATCTGAATAAATAACCTCTTATACATTACTCATTCATTCACCTACAGAGCAGATATTTGTTTTGCTGATCACTCTATGTGCCAGATATTAAATCTTCAAAATGAATAAGCTAGAGTCCAGCAGGTAATAATCAAATAATTATGCTAAAAGACCATAAATTCTAAAACAGTGGAATAAGCATTTATTGACTGAATTAATGTACGAAGTGCTAGGAAATTCCAAAGGAGATACCAACCTTCCTGGGAGCTGGGCCCTAAAGGACTGAATGAATGTGACAGGTAAAGAAAGCATGGCAAAGATGTTCCAGGCAGAGGGGACGTCTCAAAAGTTTTCTTCTCCCTATGATATCTCCCTCCTTTTCAGTCTCTAATGGGAAAATACATGCAAAGCAATTAGCACAGTGCCTGGCACAGAGAAAATGCTCAATAGGGTTAGTTATTTTTGACATTCTTTTTCAGCCTCCATTTCTTTTTCTTCTTCTGTTTATCCTCCAAGGTTCTATGTTCAACATTCCCCTGGATATGCTAGACTCCACAATCTTAACTCTTGCCCAAACAATTGTGCCTAATCTCCAACCAGAGCCCTGGTGGCAGAGTGGTTATGAGCACAGGCTGCTAATTAAAAGGCTGCCAGTTTGAATCTAACACCTGCTCCTTAGAAACCCCGTGGGGCAGCTCTACTCTGTTCTAGAGGTTCACTGTGAGTCAGAATCAATGGCAACTGTTTTTTTTTTTTTTAATCTCTAACACAGCTGTGTCTCTAACCCAGGCTGACCTGCCCAGGCACCAAGTGGCCAAAGTCTAGACTTCTTCCCTCATTCATGCACTGCACCTTCCATCATGCTCCATTCCTGCACTTGTAAATATGGAATTAGATATCCATCTCCTATTTCTGGCTTTGACTATCAAAACAGACTCAACCTCTTCAGCTCATCTCCCCAACCCAACTCTTCTAAAAACAGTTTAAGTACTCTCTCTGGCTCTGTAATCTTCCTGCTGCTCCCATGAGCAACTCTGACTGTTTTCAGCCCCATAACCAGGGTAAGGAGTTGGGGCAGGGCTCAGAAAAATCCTGTATAAATAACTGCCTATAAGATAGTGTCCATAGGCAGTTACTCTCCTCTGATGTCCCATAGGCATTGCAGTGTCCTGGAGTCCCAAGCTGGGTGCACTGTCTCCAGCTCTTCCTGCTGTAATTAAAGTGGTAGAGAGAAAGAGACAGGGGATGGAAACCTGGGCAGAACCAACACTGAAAGGCAAAACAGAGGGAAAGGAGCCCCCAAAACACAGAGGAGGAGGAGTTAGACTAGAAGAGTGCTACAGAAGTCAGTGGAAATATTCCAAAGAGAAACTGGTTAACGTTGAAGAGAGAGAAATACGTATGAGAATGCCGGAAAAGAGAGCACTGGATTTGGCAAATAGGGTGTCATTGATGACTGTGGAGACAACAGTCTTACTGGCCATGTATGAGGTTTACATTACTTTACCCAAAGAATTTGGTCTTTGCCCTTGGTTCCTGAGAGACAACCTCTAAAACCTTAGATTTTTTCCAGTAATCGTAAGTGTCTTTGATGAGGGCTCCAGATCACACCTAACCTAACAGGTTATGCTAATGAGATGCCAGGCCAGAAAAACTCACTCTGTAATTTCAGCCTCATGATCACCTTGTGATATGGACCAACCTCAGGGGAGAGGGGCTAGAGCTTGAATTATATAACAAGACCCCCAATAAAAGCTTGGCAATGGAAGCTACCTGGGCTTCCTGGTTGGTGAAAGACATTGATGCATGTGGGAGACTAGCATGTTACTTTTTGGGCCATGGAAGCACTTTGGGAACCCTCCCAGACCTCATCCTATGCATTCTTTTTGCTGTAATAAAACTGTAATTATAAGTATAGCACTTTCTGTGAGATCTGTGAGTCATTCCAGCAAATTATTGAACTCAAGGGAGTACTGGGAGCCAGCAGGTCAGAAGTGAGGGGGCTGGGAACCCCTAACCTTATGGTTGGTTTCATGAGGGTATAGAGGGAACCCCTGCATGTGCAGCCAGCAGGTCAGAGTGAGGGGAGCCCTGGGGACTTCCAAGCTTCCTGCTGCTGCCTGAGGTCTTAGGCAGACTTGTCATTCTGGGGACTGTGCCCTTTAACTTGTGCTCACTGACCTAGTGCTGGGGGCGGGGCGGGGGGGAGGGTAGGATTAGAGGAAGAAGTGCTGCCTATGCAGCTGGTGTCAGAACAGAAGTGGCAGGGAAATGAAAAGTGGGGGTTTGTTATATCCTTACAGCATGTAACATACAATGCCCATGATAAACATGAATGTGAGGTCCAATATAACAAATACAGATAAAAGAGTGTGTATTTTCTCTAATCATCCTCAAATTAATGTGATAACAGTCATTTCCAGTTCTGACATCATTACTCATGTGCAACCACCCTCTCCATTGGGCTTCTGCCTCACAACAGGCTAATCGAATGCAGAACTGTGGCTTTCCATTGAATTCACATTTTTAGTCTGTCTCCCTCTAAATACAAGTTTTTTCAAGTAATTGGTAGAGTCCGTCAGCAAATAGCTATAAATAGGTACTGTGTGTATGAAAAAAAAAGGGAAAATAACCAAAAATATTCCTCCTCAGCCTATGATTGAGATGATGAGCATGGACTGGGCTGAGTCGTCTGTTCTCTGGCTGGGGATGAAAGAATAAAGACTCCCCCGCCCCCCAACATGGCATTTAGTGAAATCCCAACCACACAGCCTCATGGTTCAAAATGCCTTGCTGAAGGCCACACTCTTCCTGTGCTGTGTGGCTCATATTCCAGTGTGCAGGAAAGACGTGTCTAGGCTCTGAAAGCATTTTTGGATAGGGATGAAATAAGGCTAATTTAATACTTAACTTGGAAAGGGGGCCCTGCCCACTGAATCAACCCATGATGACTGTCGGATGGGCCTGGTTTCCCTGCGCAGCTTGGTGATACCGCCCTTCGCGACCCTGGAAGCCCACGTTAGGGTAACACCGACAACAATTACAATCCAGGAAACTGAAGCCTATTGGCACCCTTCCAATGATAGCCCTCCACGGCACTGCCATACCATAGTCCCCAAACCCCGGCATGCTATTGTAATCACTGAAATGAGGGCCACAGGGTACTGCTTGCCAAAGGTAAAAAAGCAAATATCTGAGACTTTTTCTATCCTCCCGTTCTTGGCAGCAGCTCAGCTGAAACTAAGGATGTTTCATATTTTGAGAAGTATCAGAGTCTCATATGAACTAGGGTTCAGAGCACGATCTCTCTTTCCACTGAAAACTGGAAGCACATCTGAGACAGTAAGCAAAGAGGGTTTCTCTGATCTACAACTCATTGTGAGAGAGCAAAATATTCAGCAGGTGCCACTAGCTCTTCAGATCAGCTTTGAAGAGGTTTGATTCCAGAACACGCTCGCCTTAATGTTCATGAATTTTTAGGTGCTGATGTGAATTTGGCAGCACAATTATGGAATCCAACAGACAGATATCCTGAGATTCCTGAAGCTGCAGTCCTCACCCTAACAACCCCTATTAACTCTCACATCCATAATCCCAAAGTGCTCGCCGAGGATCGCTGATGTTAGATATCTCACACACATCCGTGAAATGACTCAGAGAAAGGGCGGAATGTGAATCTGTGTGGGCCAACCCACTATGGAAATTTCAAAACTCTCTCCTTAACAGTGACTTTGCCCTGCCATTTTGAAGCTCAAAGCAGGTGGGAGTGACTTAACCCTAAATATTACTACCCATTTCTTCCCCTTCCCCTCCTGCAGTGTTAACCTGCTCACATGAGGGAAGACGTGTACAGCAAAACTCCACTTCTGAGACCCGGACGTGGAAAACTAATTAAGATGGGGCAATAAACAAGACAGAACTGAAGTTTCTATCTGATTCGAATAGGAATGTTTAGAATCAGGTAGATTTGGAAATGAAATGGAGGGGCTACTATCATATCGGGGACTCACTTTACTAGAGGACAATACCCTACAAAGCCAGGATATATTCTGAAAGTTTCGCTGGTTGGTCTGATGTCTGATGTCTTCTCCTGGCTCTAGCAGAGGTTTGTCACATAAAAAATCCTGGTAACATGGAAAATGTAAAAGACATACCGCCCCCCACCCCTGGCAACACTCCTACCCCCTGCAACCGCTTGCTTGGTTAAAATAAGGGTTGTGGAGAGCAAAGTGGGAATCTTAGCAACTGAACACTCCATGACAAACCCAGGGTCGGCCTGAGTGGGCAGAGGAAGCAGAGTAGGAAACTGCCTACAGACGGGTAAAGAGTTGCTGACAGTCTCTGCTCTTCACCAAATATGTCACCCACTGGCCTCCCTCTGGGGCTAGAATTCCCAACAAAAGCATCCTCCCACAACTGACAAAGACTTTGCATTTTAGAAGGGATTTTATGTTAAAATGATGACAACAACAACAGCATCTCAACAAGAGTTTTTTGAGCATCTGCTTTGTTCAAAAGATTGAGCAAGGTGTCACAGGAATTATAAATAGAAAAGCATTAATTAATTGATTTAAAAAAATTTTTTGAGGATGTGCCTGGTACTATTTTTGATATTGGGAAAAGTCTCTCTATTCAAGAAGTTTAGAATGAATTGACAGATAAATACCAATATCAGGCAATACATGATAAATGCCAAAGGAGTGGTGAGACATAATTTAAGCATTAATGGAGCATCTGGAATTTACATAAGCCATTGTGCAAAAGACTTTGGGGAGTAAGTGCTACAGAACGGCAGAGACAGAAAGCTTATTGCTGGTGGGCGGGGTAAGGAAAGGATTCCCAGAGAAGGGAACCTAGGTGGGGAGGGTGTGCATAGAAGGATCAGTAGGACTCAGAGAGGCAGATGGATAGAAAGAGGGTGGCCCAGGCAGAGGTGAATGACATGAGGAGGAATTCACCAAGGCTCCACGGATTTTGGAGGATAGTTGGAAAGCTGGCTGGCAGGAGGAGGACAGGGTGAGAACATTTTGAAAACGATGGGTTGAGTCAGTTTCCCCTAAACCATAGAAGTTAGAGCCTAGAACTTCTTTCGGTAGCTAATTGGAAACCAGTGACATTTTCTGAGCAGGGGTGAAAGACATACTTTAGAAAGATTCAGCTTCATGCTCACTGTACTCTGATTATTAAGTTTCCCATACGACTCAATACTGCGAAAATGCTCTTTATGACCACTGGGAGGGAATATTCTACATTGTAAGATCATAAATAAGTATTCTGTATCAGATGAGGAAGAAACCAACCAAAGAGTCTAGCTGTGCAAGTACTGAAACAGTCCAGGCCCAGGAGGTGGAGGGAAAAGCCTAATGACAAGAAACCAAAACCAAACCCATTGCCATCGAGTCAATTCTGACTCATAGTGACCCTATAGAACAGAGCAGAACTGCCCCATAGAGTTTCCAAGGAGCGCCTGGTGGATTCAAACTGCCAACCTTTTGATTAGCAGCCGTAGTTCTTAACCACTACGCCACCAGGGTTTCCTAACGACCAATAGAGCAGGAAAAAGTGAGGCAGCAAAAATGACCACCAGCCCTGCATGGCCATCAGGGAAAGAAGATGAAAACAATGAGAAGAATGTTACTTTTTCAGGGGAAGGATTAGTTTGGTTTTAAGCATATTGCATGACAGAAGCAATTGCATGCATAGGTTTATGATGCAGGTGCATTTCACTTCACATTTTTCAGTGCACTGGGAATGACACCAGAGCTCCACAGCATGGCCCACAGGCCCTGCATGATGTGCTATATTCCTTCCTGGGACTACCATCCAATCAGGTTCTGCAGTTAGGTGTATGCCAGTGGAATGTGAGTGGAAGTGGGCACACCACTGCCAGGCCCAGGCCCAGAAAACCCTCTTGTGCACAACTTCCCATGCAGACAAGCATGCTAGCCTTGGAAGGGCCACAAGATGGAGGGGCTGTGCTTCCTGAGACACTTATTGGGGGAGAGCTGTATACTGCTCAGGAATACTCATTTTGCACTTTACATGAGTGAGAAATGAATGTCTATCTTATTTGAACTGTTAAGAGCTTTTGGTTTGTCACAGCAAATAATCCGTCACCTCTCCAGTGTCCTCTCACACCATTCCCCTCATTTAGTATATTCCGACCATACTGCTTTTCCTTCAGTTCTGCGGACACACTATGCTGTTAGTCCAGTCCAGTCCTTCCCTGCAGCAGGGGTCTTTGCCTTTGCTGCTCCTTCTACCTAGAACACTTGTGATAACTCTTGGCCTGGCTAGCTCCTTTCCCAGGCCTCAGATCAAATTATACTTCCTCAGAGTGCTTCTACTGATCTCCCAAATTAAATTAGGTCAACCCCTTTTGTAACACATACTACAATTCGTAATTAGGTATTTATTTACATGTTTATTTAATCTCCCTTTAAAAATATAAGAGCCAAAAAAGGAAGGGATCATGCCTATTTTGTTCACCAGTATATTGTACACTCAGCACCTTGCACGGTGCAGGTGTTTGATAAATATTTTTGAATAAATGAATGGCCTGGAGCTCAAAAAAGAAGCTCTGATGAGATGTGAGAGTGATATAAATACAGACTAGACAGATGGAGGGTGGGGAGAGCGGAGCAGAGAGCTGAGACAGAACTTAGGGAAATGTGCGCTTGGGTGGGGCATCTACAACTCCGTTTCACTGGGTGGTTGCCATCTCCACACCCCTAAAAAGAGTCAGCGTAAACGAATAAGGTTTAGAGAAAAGGAACTAGGATAATTAGGAGAAAATCATTCTAGAATAAAGAATGTTAGAGCTGTGGATAATATCTCATCTGAGCGCCCCTTTGCATAGATGAGAAAATGGAAGTTTATTTCCTTGACTCAGTTTACCCAGCTAGTTTGTACCCAAGGTGGGAATTGCTTGTCAGGCATCAGCTCTGTATTAACCCAAAACCCATCACCGACGACTAAGTTTTGATTCATAGCAACCCTATCGGACAGAGTAGAACTGCCCCATAGGGCTTCCAAGGAGTGGCTGGTGGATTCAAACTGTCAACCTTTTGGTTAGCAGTCAAGCTCTTACCCAGTGTGCCACCAGGGCTCCAGCTCTGTATTAGGCCGCACTAAAAAGGGGCCTTTTCTCCTGAGCAGTCAAAGGGAAGGGGGACTGTGTGCAAGCATGAGTGGAGGAACGAACATCTAGGTCCTTATTTAGTTGTGTCTGCTCACATGTTACAAGGATGAGATAAAGAGCCTCCTCAGAGAAAACACCAGCAGGCATCCTGGGATCTGGAAAGAAGCACCACATTTCCTTTCCCGGGTGACTCAGCTTCTCCATGGAGAGTGTTTTCACTTACACGTTGGAACTGGAGCTCTAGCTCCAAGACCGGCAATTCCCTGTATCACACTTCTCTCTGCACTGGGGATCTTCTTGTATTAATACGATTAAACTAGCCTGTCAGTCCTGGGGTAGCCTTTGAACACTTGAGGGAAAGCTAGCAGCTTTCTGGGGCTTTTCCAAAAGAAATATTTGTTACTAAAGAGTGATTCCCACACATATCCCTGCCTCCCTTGATCAGGAGATAATTATTGGGCTGCTAAAGCCGCTGAAGCCAGGGCCTGGCAAGGCAGTGTGAGCTGCTGCAAGAGCACCAACGGGAGCAGAGAAGGCCCTGGATTTGCACTCCACTCATCCCCTCCACTCTTGTAAGCTTCGATGAGTGATGTCAACAGCATTCAGGATCCAACAGAAACAGTACTGGCCTCTTTGTCTGCATCTGACAGAGACCAACAAGGCTTGGATCAGCCATCTGCTTCCCTGCTATGGCTGTTTTCCTACTTTGTTGTTATTGTTGTTAGGTGCCATGGAGCCGGTTCCAACTCATAGTGACCCTCTGTACAACAGAATGAAACACTGTCCAGTCCTGTGTCATCCTCACAATCATTGTTATGCTTGAGCCCACTGCTGTAGTCACTATATCAATCCATCTCACTGAGGGTCTTCCTCTTTTTCACTGACCTTCTACCTTACCACGCATAATGTCCTTCTCCTGATAACATGTCCAAAGTATGTGAGATGAGGTCTCTTCATTCTCACTTCCCTTAAAGAGGTTCCACTGATGAGAACACTATAAAGACTGGAATTCTTCCTCCATGGAATACAGTAATTTATCCTTTCTTTCAGAAAATATTTATTGAGCATCTACCCTGTGCATAGAGTCCCTGGGTGGTGCAAATTGTTAACGCTCTTGGCTGCTAACCAAAATGTTGGAGGTTCAAGTCCACCCAGAGGTGCCTGGAAAGAGGGGCCTGGTGATCTACTTCTAAAAAATCAGCCATTGAAACCCCTATGGAGCACAGTTCTGCTCTAACACACATGGGGCTGCCATGAGTCAGAATCGACTCAACAACAGGTTACTGGTACCTTGTGCCCGGTGTTGTGCTAGGTACTGGTTTTATTCTACCAATGAATATTTATTGAGCACCTACTATGTACTGGGAACTGTGCTCCAGTGCTATGGGAAATGCAAAGATGAGAAAATTACATTTCCTGCAGTCAAGAAGCTTGCAGTCTATTGAAAGAAAGGCCTGCTCATTGTTTCAGTGGCGTTGCTCTCCAACCCGAGGGTGTCGGCAGAACTAGATAGGACTCCTGGCTATCTTGGCCAGGAAAGGGTAAAAGCAGAGTTCCCAAATGGTTCCGAGGGCCTTGAGTCTTTACCCATTATTGTGGGAATAGGAAGGAATGCCCTTTAGTTCCAAAGAGCTCATGTAAGATATATGCAGAGTCAGAATCCTGTAAAAGGAAACAGAAGTACCAGGGAAGAGATTCTCTCTCAGGATTAGTAACTGCTCATTGCAGATGTAAGGGAAATGTGGAATGAAAAGAAAAAATGTGTTTCATTCTTAGCACAGGCTTTTTTTTTTTTTTAAACCAAAACTAGTTCAATCCTCTTTCCTTTCCTTGCCACCTACTCCAACCCACCTAGCCACTGAGGTTAGAGAACATGGTGAATAAATCACAAAAGTTTCTTTTAAGTAAAAAAAGTAGAGAGTAAGTTAGGGAAGAGAGGAAGGCTGGGAAGTGCCTAATTTTCATGTGACACAGAAGAAATGGAAACCACTGAACTATTTTGGCTGGTAGAGCAGGGTGAAAGCTACTCAGAAGAAAAGGGTGAGAGCTCAGAGGGATCAAGAGAAATCTCTTGACACGGCAGATAATTAATACACCAGAACTAACAGCCAAAGGCAGAAATGGAAGCTGTAATTACCCAAATGCTTTCAAAGAGTGGATCCTGGAGGGGAGACAAAAATGAGTAGTTCCTACTTTAGCAGATGTTAATGATCTAACTGGGTGGTGCACATGGGTAATATCCCTCCTCTGCTAACTCAAAAGTTGGTGGTTCGAGTAAACTCGGAGGGCTTCAGAAGAAAGATCTGATGATCTACTTCCAGAAAGAAAACAATTAGCCATTGAAAACTGTATGGAGCATAGTTCGCTGACACATATGGGGATGCTGTGAGTCAAACTGACTCAACACAACTGGTTTTTGGCTTGTTTAATGGCCTAGTAGGGACTGATCCTTCCATTCCCGCCACGGGGTTGATGGAGTTGTCTACTGGTCTCTGACCTCCTGGCTCCCTCCCAAGTCTTCCTGCTCTAGGGCAGCAATCCCTCTGGCTGTGTACCCTGGGGGAATTGAGAAAATGCAGCCATGCGTTCATGTCTCTTCTGAAGTCTGTGTCGTCTGTCTCTAAAATCAAGGCCACTTGAGGGCAGGGACTGTATCTTCCACATCCTTTCACATTACCCCCTAAATATCTGTCCACTGGCTGATTTTTGTCTGCAACATTCCTGAATCTGTCAACCAGAGACAATTGCTGAATTCTCAGTATTGGCTTCCAGGGTTTTGTGAGAACAACAACACACAGACACTGTTTCTTAGGAATAGGAAGTTCCTCACAGGCTTACTCAAAGGAATGCACCTTGAAGAGAGGGAGAGACCCCTACCAAATTAGAAAAAACATTTCAAAAGGACTGTTGAAAATACCAAAGGCTTTTCCTAATAACTGCTGAATGCCAGAACAAGGATCAGACCTAATCCTATATTCATATCAGGTTGGCCTGCATGCTGAGTTCCTTTTGGCATTGACTATTATCTGTGTTGACAATGGATCCCTGGTGACAGTGGTGAAGAGCTTGGCTGCTAAACAAAAGGTTGGCAGTTCTAATCTACCAGGGGCTCCTTAGAAACCCTATGGGGCAGTTCTACTCTGTCCTATAGGGTTGCTATGAGTCCGAATTGACCTGATAGCAACAGGTTTGGTGTTAACTGGGTGGCGAGAATCTGACATAAAAGTGAGAGAGCAGAATTAAGTTGGTGAGGCACACGGTCATCTAGTGTTCTATCATTAGAACCAACGTTTTAATCAGTGATTTGACACCAGGTATGTGATTACGACTTAATAAGGTTAAAAGGAGAATAAAACAAGGTTATTTGGAAGAAAAATATCTTTTTGTTTTTATTCCTTAATTGTATTTCTAATTATTTTCCTCCTTTTCATCTTCCACTATTCAAGGAAGAGGATAATGCAGTGTTTCCCTCTGCTTTCCAAGACAATAAGAACTATTTCTGAGAAAGAACTCACTCGTCTCTGCATTAGATTTTTCTGGTTCTCTCTGACCTGACTAGAAAAACAAGAGGGAAAGAAAGGGAATGATAATAAGTGAGAATATACAACTAACATGCCTCTGTTCCCTCATAAGGAAGATGGCAGTGTGAGCTGGAATGTCTAATTGAAGCAAATTTACAAGTTTTGATTATCGTTTTCTGAGCGCTCACCTGGGTCTGTGGGCTCTGGTACACCCAAGAAATGTACCTGTTGTGCTGGTTGCAGTAAGAACCCTGGGTGAGGAGAGCTTGAGGAAAACAGTTCTTCACTGCTCAGTGAAGGGCAATGCTGAGTGTAGTCATGAAGAGCCTGGACCTTGCCATTGATTCCAACTCATGGGGAGCCTATGTGTGATACAGGAACCTGGACTCCAATCCCAGCATGCCACCTTCTGGCTGTGCAGCCACGAGTAAATGACTTAACTTTTCTAAGACTTGGTTAATTTATCTGTAAACTAAGAATACTAATAGTGCCCACATTCATGAGTTTTCTTTGAGGATTAACTGGGCTAATGTGTGTAAAGTGCAGAGGCAATGACTAGCACATAATAAAGAGTCTATAATGGTGGCCTTTTTTATTATTGTCATTGTTACAAAAACCTCTCTGGCCTTATTCTCCTCTCTACCACTATATTGTGTAACGTAAGAATTTAAAGGAAACAACAACAATAACAAAAAACTAACTGGCACTCAGAGGAAATAAGAAACAACAGGGTCACAGTGTGCCCTGTTGTACATAACAACTTTATATCTGAAAGATGTCATGAGGCTATTAATGAGCATGGATTTTTAGTGATCACCTCCTGCATGTAACACATCGTATCAGGAACCAGCAGAGAAATAGTAACTTTCACTAACAGCTAACATTGACTGAGATGGCCCCTTTCAGAAGCTTACAGGAAACAAAACATGATTTTTGGATTTGCCCTCCTCATCTGGATATATTACAATATTGACGCTTCTCAACGTCTCCATGCAACTGGATTTTTAAAAAAACTTTTGTAGGTCTGTGCAGCCACATCACACTCTTTCCTCATAGTAAGTTCCCAGTCAGCCATTCCTCCTTACCCTGCTCTTTGTAGATGGCCCCAAGCCCAGCATACTACATTCACTCATATTACATTCCAGCCTGTTAGATTTGCCTCATTATTCTCAACTGTTAGCTTCTCTGGGATTCTGACTTAGTCTTCTAATGTACTCACTCTCACCCACAGACCCCACCACTTCTGAAATGTGGTAAGTATGGCTTTGGTAGCTTCCTCCAAGTCACACCACTAGAAGGTAGAATATGGTTCGGCAGCTAGACAAGGTGGTTAAGTCAAACGGGTAGACATCACCAAAAACTCTACCATTCCACTAAAGACTTTACCAGCCGACACACACTTGACATGCTTACTTCTTCACTCCTCGTCACCCCCAACTAGCTAATCTCTTTCTGTGCTGTGTTTGTGGACTGCACAGATGAGAAGTTGGGGTGGGTAGGGAGTGTTTTAGAAACAACAAGGATGGTGGAAATGATGCCAATGAAAATGAACACTGAAAAATGTTAAGCTAATGTACTTCAGTGCTTCCAGTCTGTGGAGGGAGATAAAGCAGCAACTTTTGAGAGATTAAATAATTCAGTGCTGAGCCTGCCCTAGACACTTACTCTTATGTTCCCAACTGGCTTGTCATTCCCAGGCTCTATCAGATAGCACACCATTGTCAAATGGCTTCTCAGTAGATTTAGCCCCATTAAAATGTCTTTCTTTAAAATGCTTCCATGCCAGCTCCCCTGAGATACAGGCACAACGAAAATGGTACATTTCTCTTCTATAACCTCTCATGAGGGAGGCAGTGATTCCTCATTTGAGAGAGGCAAGTGATTAACACCCAGAAAGAACATTAAAGCCAATTTCAGAGACCTGGCTTCCAATACTTTATGCTGTCCCCTTTAACACCAAACCCAACCCCGTGCCGTCGAGTCGATTCCGACTCATAGTGACCCTATAGGACAGAACAGAACTGCCCCATAGAGTTTCCAAGGAGTGCCTGGCAGATTCAAACTGCCAACCCTTTGGTTAGCAGCCGTAGCACTTAACCACTACACCACC
Organism: Elephas maximus indicus; assembly: GCF_024166365.1. Lineage (NCBI taxonomy): Eukaryota > Metazoa > Chordata > Mammalia > Proboscidea > Elephantidae > Elephas > Elephas maximus. The sequence goes on from NC_064820.1 coordinate 83,721,730, forward strand.
AGGGTTTCTGCTGTTCCCTTAGCCCACCTCAATAGCAACTGGAGGAAAAGCATCTCAGTTTTCAAAGCCTTTTAAACATATTTGAGGAAACTGAAGGGAAGATTTTTTAAGAAGGTGCTTAGGTGGTAGAGATACCAATAGTTTGGGCCTTTTTCCATAACTAAGACGTCCTCAGAGGTGACCTTGGATGGGACAATAATAAACATAATAAGACAAATTCAAAAAGTGAAGGATGAGAACAAAATAACCTTCCTTCTAGCTTCTTTCCCACATACTTAAAAAAAAAAAAGTCTTATTTTGAAAAATCTTAAACATACACAAAAGTAGACAGAATGGCATAATAAACACCAATGTACCCAACACCTACCGTGAACAATTATCAATTGATCGCCAATCTTGTTTAATCTCTACTTCTCATTCTTCCCTCCCCATATATATATATATTTAATTTTTATTGTGCTTTAAATGAAAGTTTACAAATCAAGTCAGTCTCTCACACAAAAACTTGTATACGCCTTGCTACATACTCCCAATTGCTTTCCCCCAATCTTCCCCATATTATTTTGAAAAAAAAATTCCTGTCCTCATAACATTTCATCTGTAAATATTTTAGTTGTAAACATTTTAGTATATGTCTTTAAAAAAATAATAAAAAGTCACAATACTATTAAACTTGTTGCCAGCAAGTCGACCCTATAGGACAGAACTGCCCTATAGGGTTTCCAAGGAGCAGCTGGTGGATTGAAACCACCAACATTTTGGTTAGCAGCCAAGCTCTTAACCACTGTACCACCAGAGCTCCACAATACTATTATCACATCTAAAACATCAACCATAATTTCCTAATAACTCCACCTATCCAGTGAATGTTCAAACGTCTGACTCCACACGGTTTGCAGGAAACTTTTCTGGTGAGGCCAGTTACCCCCCCGTTTGGCTGAGGATCCTGTCCCGGTGCACGTAGCTAGCTCAGGCAGCCCAGCATGCCTCAGAGCACATCCTGTACTGGGTGGAGTGAGATTCATTTCATATTGCATTTACACCTCCCAGCAGAGAGAAGCACTCCCTTTAAAGCATTTTCCTTGTTTCCAGAGCCACAGGCAGCTTCAGAAAGCCAAATTCTTTTCAATGCCACGGGGATCAATCTCCCTCCCAGCCTTCAGGACAACTCAACACTCCTGTCTTTGCTGATGCCTCGCCCAGTTTGCAGAGTCACTGGAGGGCAGGACGGCCCCTTAGCCCTCTCTGCTGGGGCCAGCGATGTCCGGCTAACTTTCGTGGAGTGAGGTGGGGCAGCACCTAGGAAGGCACCAATAAATGACAGCTATTCCACTTGCCCTGCTTTTTGCTTCCTAAACTAAAACAAACAAACAAAAAAACCCAAACCACTTGCCATGGAGTCAATTTTGATTTGTGGAGACTCCATGTGCTCCAGAATACAAGTGCGCTCCATAGGGTTTTCAAGGCAGTAAACTTTTGGAAGCAGATTGTCAAGCCTTTCTTCCACGGTTCCTCTCAGTTTGAACCACCAACCTTTGACAGTCGAGTGTAAACCATTTGTGCCACCCAGAAACTCCTAAACTAGCCAAAGTTAATCGTTAATAAGTGCTAAAGATAAGAGATTTGCAAAGCAGTTACGTGTAAAACAGACATGTGCTGTGTTGGAGGGGATACAAAGATGTATGGACTGACATCCCTGTCCCTGTCTTTGAGAGGTTTGGAATCTACCAAATTACAATAGGGAACACTATCAAAATGGGCTCAGTGGTCACCAAACCAAACCCAAACCCACTGCCGTCGAGTTGATTCTGACTCATTAGCGACCCTACAGGACAGAGCAGAACTGTCCCACAGAGTTTCCAAGGTGCGCCTGGTGGATTTGAACAGCCAGCCTCTTGGTTAGCAGCTATAGTACTTAACCACTATGCTACCAGAGTTTCCAGTGGTCACTAGGGAGGAGGAATTAGTGCTTCATTCTGCCAGGAAAGGTGGTGGTGGTGCTGGCTGAGAAGGCCTTTCCAAGGAAGGTTACATTTGAACTGGATCTTGAAGAATAAGTTGGATTTTAGCAGGCAGAAAAAGGTAAGAACGAGCCCAGAAAAAAAAAACCCAAACAAAAAACCCATCGCCATCATGTTGATTCTGACTCATGGTGACCCCATGTGTGTCTGAGTAGAACTGTGTAGTATAGGAGTTTCAATGGCTGATCTTTTGGAAGTAGAGTGCCAGGCCTTTCTTCCATAGCACTTCTGGGTAGATTTGAACCTCCAACCTTTCAGTTATAGCTGAGTGCAAACCTCATGTGCCACCCAGGGACAAGAGAGGGCAGTCAAGACAAAAGGAACAGCATGAGGAAAGCACAGAGGCAGGAAACCATGTGCACATTTGGGGAGCAGGGAGAATCTGGCAGCGTTGAGTCTGAGAGCCAGTGGGAAGGAGGGACAGGAAACAAGTCTGGACAAATTGGCGGGGCCCAGATGTTCAGGGCCTCTGAAGTGTGGACTCACGGACTCGAGTCCAGCTTTATTCTGGAGCCGGCACGGGAGAGTCACTGAGGGATTCGAAGCAGGCGAGCAACTCTCATGGAAAGGATTCGAGGTCCACCCCTGCCAGCAGGGGAGGTATTTGGTGACAGATCTTTCAGCACTTACCATGGGTGACTCCTATATCTACATGAAGGGACAGGCCTGTGGAGGAGCTAGAAAGAGTGAGGAACAAACAAGGAGACAGAGTATTCTGGAGCACGTTGAGGAGGAATGTAGTGACTGTTGGGCCTGCCTCAGCTCCCAGAGCCAGCAGCGCTTCTTGTACTTCAGCTGGAGCTGGGAGAGCTATGCTGCAGTCAGGTTGGGTCAGGTCCAGGCCTGACACTGGGCCAGAGCCCTCTAGCAACTCCACAGCCACTTGGTAGAGGGTATCAAGTCACACTTGCTGTCAGCTTTCACCCTGTGCTCCTGCTGTGATAACCATGCCCTGGCCACCTGCCTGATCGAACTGGACTGCCTGGCTGTTGCCAGCCTACTCTCCCCACAGTAGGCCTGCCAGTCTGGCCCTAGACCCCATTGTACTGACGTGCTTCTTAAGCTAGACGCCCACTTGCCTGGCTAGAATTCTGGCTGACCCTGGGATTCCTGGCCACAGCCATGAAGTGGAGGCAGCTGAATGTTCGCAGACAGTGTAATCTATAAAGCAGGGCCCATCTCTTGGCTCTCCTCATCAAACCTTGGTCTGGTGGCCCAACATGGACCCCTAAGCAGTTTGACCCAGTGGACAGTGGCCCATCTGCTGCCCCAGAAGTGAAGGTGTTGCTCCTCCGCTTATCCTTAGCAAACCTTGTTCTCCTAATTTCTATTCACTTCTCAAACTTCCTATCCCATCATCCTCAGTGCGCCCCTTAGATCTCTCTGCCAAGGCAGAATGTCAATTCATCTTTTCTTCAAGTGTTCACAGCAGGATATAGACAGATAACAACAGATTCTGCCATGCAGGGAGCCAGGTCAGGCAGGGAAAATAAAGACAGAAATATTAAATCTTTTTTCAGAATCAAATCTCTGATCCCATGGATTTCTAGTATAACTGGTACAAGGACTTCAGAGAGAACTGTATTGTGAAAAGACAGATAGAAATCGCGCAGTGAAAACCATTCTTGCTTTGGACGGAAAATGAAGTTACTGCCTGAGAGTTGTTTCTCATTTGCTTTGGAAAGAGATTGTCTAGGCAGTATGGAAGCCTCCACTCCATTTAGGAAAGCAGACCAGATTTCTCCTGACAGTTAGTTTGGCAGGGGATAGATTCTGTGTACTATGCCATGTGAGCTCATTTTCCGGGTGACATATGACACAGTTCTAATTCTAGACACTAACAAAGCTGCACCTTCAGTCACGAAATTTTAATTAGCATTGAATTGTCTTTGACTTTTTATTTGGGATGCATTTTAAGAAAATAAAGGCCTTCCTTTTCCAAATAGTGAGCACCCTTCAGGGACTATGTTAGTTAAACATCTTTAACCATGATCTACAGCTTGTCCTTCGCAGGCTAGTGGAGTTTCAGGCACTTTCTACAACAGAGTCCCATGTTTTGGTTGTATCAGAAAACGGCTGTGGTTGGATTTCTCCCAAGACCTTAAAGGCCTTGATTCTTTAACCGAATGTTGTTAACATACTTAAACTTCTTTCTACACAGAAGGTTTTACATGATACAACAATTTAGTAATGCAAGAAAGGTTAGATAAAGTTTCTGTAGAAAATTCAGGCCCTGAAGTGTTGGATTGACGGTAGTAGTGGTCTGAGTCCACCCAGAGGTACCTTGGAAGAAAGGCTTGGTGATCCAAAAAATCAGCCATTGAAAACCCGAAGGAGCACATTTCTACTCTGACATACATGGGTTCACCATGAGTTGGAATCAACTTGAGCCTATCTTCAGCTGTCTGCTAGGTCCTGGGAGGGGCACAAGAGAAGCACAAGAGCTGAGAAGAAAAGCACAGCGTCCTGGAAGGTAGAATTCTCGTCTTCCATGTGGGAGGCCCGATTTGATTCCCAGTCAGTGCACCTCATGTGTGGCCACCACCCATCTGTCAGTGTTGGTTTGCATGCTATGATGCTGAACAGGTTTCAACAGAGCTTCCAGACTAAGATGGACTAGGAAGAAAGGCTTGGAGAACTGCTGAAAAATCAGCCAATGAAAATCCTATGAATCTCAATGGTCCAATCAGCAACAGAAATGGGGATGTCACAGTACCAGGCAGCATTTTGTTCCATTGTGCATGACACTGCCATGAGTTGGAGGTCATCTCAATGGGAGCTAACAACAACAAGGTGTTGGGTTAAATTATAAAATTTGAAACAACAGCTGGGGCATTGGGCTAATAAGGTGAAGGTTCTCTCTCCTTTTGAGCTCAGCAAGAGCACAGTGTAGAACCACTTGTTAGACACTTACCACACACTGCCATCCTACTGTTATTTTAGGTTTCACCTCTCCAACAAGAACGCAAATTGTTAACATTCACTGTCTTGCCCACATCTAGCTGTAACACAGTGGGTACTCAGCACTATTTGTTGATTAAATGACCAAGGGCACACACTGATAGGCTAGCACTTTTAGGAGGGGGCATTCTCCTGGTTGGTGGCATTCTGTTCTGGATACTGAAATTTCCTCTCTCCCTGCCTCCCTAAGAACATGAATTCCACTAAAAGGTCACAATCAAACTGGCAATATTACCTAGTGGGACACTGAAATTCATCACACCAAACCTGTTGCTGTCGAGTCAATTCTGACTATTAGAGACCCTGTAGGACAGAGTAGAACTGCCCCATAGGGTTTCCAAGGAGCAGCCGGTGGATTTGAACTGCTGACCTTTTGGTTAGCAGCCATAGCTCGCTGTAGCTCTTAACTACTGCACCACCATAGGAGGCCACTAAAGAGTTAATTCAGTTCTGACATAAGAATTATGTGACAAGGGTATAAAGATTGCATACAATCGATTTATAACACAATAAGATTATTATTATTTTTTTTAAAGGACAAAAGTAGTGACTGGGGACATTTCAGATGAAGAAATAACCATGTTAACCTCACTGCCTTTTAAACATTTGCATCTGTGAACTGCAGAGGCTCAACATAAAGCAGATATCCACTGAAAGCCATTCTGGCACGAGAAATTTCTCTTGAATAAAGCAAAACAGATGTCTGAGAGGGAAAAGCAAACTCTTATGGGCGTATCAACATTCAGAATTATATAGTTATCTCAGGAACCATACATTGTGTGAAGCAATAAATATAGAATCTTGACCACACTATGTCCCTAAAAACCAAATATAAAAGGCAGAAATTTAATAGCTGGAAAACACTAATAATTAATGCAGATGAAAAACTAAGCAGTATATTCACATTTCATCTATCATTTTTTTTTTTTTTTAAACCGGAAGGATACGTGTCAACTGAACTAACCCTGTTCCAGAGATAAATATTCAGAACTTTTTGGCCAAGTGCTTGTAAAAGATGTGAGTTCAGATTCACTTGACTGTTTAAGTAATTAGAAGTGCCACATCTTTGTATGTGCTTCCAGAGCAGGAAAGAGTATACCAGTGTCGTATGTATTTATGTCCACATCTTGGGATCCACAAACTAATTTGAAAATAGGAAAGCGTTCAAAGGCTACACCACTTGATGTGCCAATTGGTATTGCAGAGCCGTAGCCTGTGTTCAAGGAGTCCCTGGCTGGTGCAAATGGCTGCTAAATGAACAGTTGGAGGTTTGAGTCCACCCAGAGGTACCTTGGAAGAAAGGCTTGGTGATCCAAAAAATCAGCCATCGAAAACCCGAAGAAGCACATTTCTACTCTGACATAGACGGGTTCACCATGAGTTGGAATCAACTTGAGCCTATCTTCAGCTGTCTGCTAGGTCCTGGGAGGGGCACAAGAGAAGCATAAGAGCTGAGAAGAAAACCACAGTGTCCTGGAAGGCAGATCCACCCAGCCAAAGAAAGACATCTCTATGGTAGGAAGGAAAGGAGTGAGAATAGACAAACTCAACAAGCAACCCTCTGAAACCAGGCTGGAAAAGCTTTTCACAGACGCTTAAACTTTAGCCTATATGTACAATGGATGTATATAATAGTCTGGGAATGGCTGTACTACAGTAAAGATCAATTTGGTAGGAATGAATGCTAATATAACTAAAATAATCTCAAATGCTTGATTTGGTCACATTACAGAAACAAAGTCACAGGAACATTCTGTTCAAAAAACACACACACATACTAGATGTGGCTTATGTATGTAGAAGGCTCAGAATTGTACTGGGCACACATCCATATTATAACAATTGATGATGGTAATTAAAAAGCTTACACATTATGTGCATACATATAAGGAGTAAGTAAAAATATTTTCACTAAGTTTTTCTACTCATTCAGTTAAACAAATTAAACTTCAGATACAGTCTCTACTAAAAGCCACATGGCATTTATTTACCATTAAAAACAGCAGAGATTCGTACTCCATGTAAGAGTCAAACAGTTCTATACAAATCTCCACTTTTTTCATTATTTATTATGAGTATTAGCAAAAGAGTGGGTTTTGTTCACTTTCTTCTAATTTTGTTGTTGTTAGGTGGCAACCAGTTGGTTCCAATTCATAGTGACTCAATGAACAACAGAACAAAACACTGTCTGGTCCTTCACCATACTCTCAATCATAGTTATGCTTGAGCCCACTGTTGTAGCCACTGTGTCAATCCATCTCACTGAAGGTCTTCCTCTCTTTTGCTGACATTCTACCAAGCATGATGTCCTTCTCCAGGGATTTGTCCCTCCTGAGAACATGTCCAAAGTATGTGAGACATAGTCTCGTCATCCTTGCTTCTAATGAGCATTCTGGCTGTGCTTCTTCCAAGACAGTTTTGTTCATTCTTCTGGAAGTCCATGGTATGTTCACTATTCTTCACCAACACCATAACTCAAAGGCATCAATTCTTCTTTGGTCTTCCTTATTCATTGTCAATTTTGCATGCATATAAGGTGACTGAAAATATCATGCACCTTAGTCCTCTAAGTGACATCTTTGCTTTTGCACTTTAAGGGGCTCTTTTGCAGATTTGCCCAATGCAATGTGTCTTTTGATTTCCTGACTGCTGCTTCCATGCGTGTTGATTATGGATCTAAGTAAAATGAAATCCTTGACAACCTCAACATTTTCTCCTCTTACCATGATGTTGCTAATTGGTCCAGTTGTGAAGTTATTTTATTGTGCTTTAGGTGGAGGTTTGCGGGGCAAATTAGTTTCTCATTAAACAATTAGTACATATATTGTTTTGTGACATTGGTTGCCAACCCTGCAACGTGTCAACACTCTCTCCTTCTAGACCTTGGGTTCCCCACTACCATTCATCCAGATTTCCTGTCCCCTCCTGCCTTTTCGTCCTTGTCCCTGGGCTGATGTGCCCATTTAGTCTCAAATATGTGGTTGAGCTATGTGTATTATTGTTTATGAGCCTGTCTAATCTTTGGCTGAAGGGTGAACCTCAGGGGTGACTTCAGTATTGAGTTAAAAGGGTATCCAGGGCCATACTCTTGGGGTTTCTCCAGTCTCTATCAGACCAGCAAATCTGTTTTTTGTTTTTTTTTTTTGTGAGTTAGAATTTTATTCTATATTCTTCTCCAGCTCTGTCCAGGACCCTCTATTGTGATCCTTGTCAGAGCAGTCAGTGGTGGTAGCTGGGCACCATCTAGTTGTGCTGCCTCAGTCTGGTGGAGGCTGTGGTGGTTGTGGTCCATTAGTCCTTTGGGCTAACCTTTCCCTTGCGTCTTTGGTTTTCTTCATTCTCCCTTGCTCTAGACTGGGTGGGACCAGTGGAGTATCTTAGATGGCCGCTTGCAGGCTCTTAAGGCTCCAGACACTACTCACCAAAATAGGAAGTAGAACATTTTCTTTACAAACTATGTTATGCCAATTGAGCTAGATGTCCCCTAAGACCCAGTTGTGAAGATTTTTGTTTACTTCATGTTATACTGAAAGCTGTGGTCTTAGATCTTCATCAGTAACTGCTTCAAGTCCTCTTCACTTTCAGCAAAGTTGTGTCGTTTGCATATGGCAGGCTGTTAATGTGTCTTCCTCTAATCCTGATGCAGCGTCCTTCTTCACACAGCCCAGTTTCTTGTATTATTTGCTCAGCGTACAGACTAAGTATGGTGAAAGGCTACAACCTTTCCTACCTTTAAACCAAGCAGTATCCCCTTGTTCTGTTCTAACGACTGCCTCTAATTCTGTATACAAGTTTCTCATGAGCAAAATTAAGTGTTCTGGAATTCCCATTCTTTGCAATGTTATCCATAATCTGTTATGATCCACACAGTTGAATATCTTTGCATAGCCAATAAAACACAGGTAAACATCTTTCTGATATTCTCTGCTTTTAGCCAAGATCTGACATCAGCAACGTCAGTTTGTCATACTGTGTCTGTCAGTTTGTTGTGCTGTGGTGGTTTGTGTGTTGATGTGATGCTGGAAGCTATACCGACAATATTTCAAATGCCAGCAGGGTCACCCATGGTGGACAGGTTTCAGTGGAGCTTTCAGAGGAAGGAAGAAGGACCTGGTGGTCTACTTATGAAAAAATTGGCCTGTGAAACTCTTCCGATTTTACTAAATATAATGTTTTCCAGCATTCAAAATTGTTTGAGTGAGAAAAAATGAATTATAAAGCACAAGATTCAAATAGTCTCCAATAAAAACACTTAGACAGTGATCCATTTAAAAAGACTGAGCTCCAAATATGGTTATATGAATAAACAAAGGCTGCACTGTACAAAGAGTTGTTAGAGTATTTTCACATTTAATTTTGTGACTGCTTCCTCTATGTCACGGATTTGTAATATAGTCTGAGATGTCTGTAGCCCTGTCACTTCTGAAAGAAAATATACAGAGTAAAAAGTATGCTGAGAAGGAAAACGTTCATTGTCAACACAAGGCTCTTGCATCTGAATTTAATAATCAGATGTCATTTCGAGTCTACATAGTTTTTCAGGAATATAAACACTTGAATAAATCAGGTTGAAATTATATATAACTCGGTTCATATATGTCAACTGTGATTAATCTATTTTTACAAGCACATGGGCAATTTCTTATGAAATATTCTTAAAAGCAACCTAATAAGGAAGAACAAGCTTGTGGCTCAAAAGGATCATCAACAAAGCAATGGAGAGAGAACAATTCAATCTTCCCCTAGGATGCTTTGAGCTGTCACCACCTAAGCCCACCATGCCTTTATTCAGATACTTTCCCTACCTGCAATGCCTTCGCCCCCCCCCCCCTTTTTTTTCCAAATTGTGGTAAAAATATATATAATAAAACATTGGCCAATTCAATGATTTTTACATTTATAATTCAGTGACATTGTTTATGCTTATTATGTTGTACAACCATCACCACTATCCTTTTCCAAATTATTCTACCACCATTAACAGAAATTCAGCACCCTCTAAGTAATAACTCTCCCTGCCCCCCTCCCTCCCACCTCTAGTAATCACTAATAAACTTTGGTCTCTCAAACCCGTTGCCATTGAGTCGATTCCGACTCATAGCAACCCTGTAGGACAGAGTAGAACTGCCCCATAGGGTTTCCAAGGAGCACCTGGTGGATTCGACTGCGACCTTTTTTTGGTTAGCAGCTGTAGCTCTTACCCACTACACCACCAGGGTTTCCTTAATCTCTATATATTTGCTTATTTCATATAAGTGGGATCGTATAATATTTGTCATTTTGTGACTGACTTATTTTTCTCAGCAGAATATTTTCAAGGTCTATCCATGTTGTTTATCCATGTTGTATCATTTATCAGGGCTTCGTTTCTCTTTCTGGCTGAGTAATATTCTACTGTATGTGTACACTACATTTTGTTACTCTCCTTTATTTAAAGGCCCAATCTCTCTTCTGAAATCTTTTGAGAACTCCATTTAGGAATATTCTTCCTCTCTCTACCTAATATCTCATCTACTCTGTTTTCTCTATTATTCATTTGGCTCTTTAGCATCTACTGTTGAGTATTATTAGTTAACTTGACATATGTCTACCCCCTATTTCCCTAACTTAATTATATGCTCTTTGAGGGCAAGTAACTATGGATGATACTCTTTCCATCCCCTATAACAACCTTGAATCATCAGAATTGTCTGGGTGTTTGATAAAAATAAATCTTCAGAATCTTGTTTCTGCATACATAGGGACGGGGAGCGGAGGGCAGGAAGCTGCATTTTAAACATGTTGCAGATTAAACATTTTAAACGTGTTGCAGATTTTAAACATTTTTATGCAGATTAAGATTGAGAACCACTGCTATAGCCAAGGATTAACAGAGTGCTGTGAACATAATCCATACCAAGAAGTATTTGTTGACTATATAAAGATGGAGCCCTGGTGGTGCAGTGGTTAAGCATTTGGCTGCTAACCAAAAAGTCAACAGTTTGAATCCACCAGACGTTCCTTGGAAACCCTATGGGGCAAGTTCTACTCTTTCGTATAAGGTCACTCTGAGTCAAAATCGACTAGACAGAAATGGGTTTGGTTTTTTAGTTTTATATAAAGGTACATTAAACAAACAAACAACAACAAAAAAAAACCCAGGCCAAACCAAACCAACCACAGCCACCACCAAACCAAACCAACCAAATAAAAAACAATGTGTAAAGTTAGGAATTAGAATTATCTAGACTTATGTCTATAAGTTAAATCACAATCCATTCATCTTCTCATGTAGCTGACTGTACATCAAGTGTTATTTTAAAGAGAATGCTTATTTTTAGTCTCATGGTTGCTTAATAAGGCAAACTATTTCCCTATACTCCTAATTAGGAGATCATATGGCCAACTCCTTGTCCCCTCCCTATTTACCTCCCCCAGAACTCTTTCCCTTGGCTTTCCTTCTTGTCTCCGTTGCTCCTTCACTGCTTTCTATCTGTCTAAGATATTGGTTGCTTTTCACCCATCTCACTGCAGTTCACAGGTTCAAGACAGAGTACCTTTGTATAAGAACAAGACATCCCTTCTGTGCCAGGGAACATGGCTTGATAAATGAAGGACAGGCTATGCCCTTGTGCACTTAGCAACCCGCAAACCTGTGCATGGCAGCCTACCAAAAAAGGTGGAGTACAGCATCTGAGCCTACCATCCTTGCTCCCACATTTTCCTGAAGATGGTTTTTCCAGATGTGCTTTTATCTGACTTAACACTTTTATTATTGAGCCCAGATGCTATTGAGTAATAAGGAAATTTCCAAACATTATTTGTGTAAATGCTCAGAAGGAAGCTGCATGTGATGAATTCTTGTGAGACAAATGTGAAGGATTTGCTTTTTATTTCTACAAAGGAACGAATAAAAGGGAATGGATTTACATTTTGGAAAAGTCCAGAATAAAGACTTTTTACTATAAGGGAGACTGAGGAATTCTCACCTCTGGATATGCTCTGAAATAATATAAGGAATGATCCATCTTTGGTAATTTATGGTTGACCTGAGCAAGATGGTGTCCTGAAGCCCCTTCTTTTTCAGTGAAGGCATTTTTCCTATAATGCTATGATCCTAGTCCTGCCTTTGCTGCCATTTCTGCTGAAACCACCTGAGGTCCTGAGGACCCCTTCCAGGAGTACAACCTTGGGTCTCAAGTCCTTGCTTCTTATGCCCCAGGTTATCTTTTGAGTAGAAAGCTGGTGGCAGCTACAGCAGCAGCAGGCACTCAGGCCAGTGGTAAATCTATAAAACTACTTTCTAATAGATATGCAGATTTCTCAGGAAACAAGTAGTATCAGAACAGCATTTCCAGTCTGGGACATATCTTACAGTCTCACTGGATTCTGAACTCCTGAAGGGCAGGGAGTCCTATAGGTAATACTCTAATGCTTATAGGGCCCAGCAGAGAAGTTTCTCGACAAAAATGCTTATTGACTAAAGGGGCTTTTTATTCTTGAGCTCAGACATCTAATTCTGCCCTAAAAATTCTTCTCTGCTTGGCTCTTCAAGAATATTTTCCTTCCTTGTGTCACTCCACATGATCCTTTCCCATTCCTGGTTACAGTTTTCTGGTCCCTGGGCCACGGTTACTAAATAAAACACCAGTTACTGTTGAATTGACTCCCACTCATGGTGACCCATGTATGTTAGAATAAAACTGTGCTCCATAGGATTTTCAATGGCTGATTTGTTTGAAACCAAGCCTTTCTTCTCGGGTACCTCTGGGTGGACTCAAACTTCCAAACTTTTGGTTAGCAGTTGAGTGTTAACCATTTATACCACTCAGGGACTTGACCTTAGAATAGGGAGATTAACTGGGTGGGTCTAACCTAATCACATGAGCTGGTGGCAGAAGAGAAGTCAGATAGCATCTAAAGGTGAGAGGGATTCAACATGGGGAAGGTTCTCTGTTGCTGGCTTTGAGATGAAGGGAGTCATGGGGCAAGGACCTGAGAGTGACCTCCAGAAGCTGAAAGCAGTCCTTGGTCAACAACCAGCGAAAAAACAGGAACTTCAATCCTACAACCACGAGCAGTTGAATTCCACCAACAACCTGAGTGAGCTTGGAAGCAGATTTTTCCCCAGAGTCCCTACACAAGAGCCCAGCCTGACTGATACCTTCATTTCAGCCTGTGAGGCCCTAAACAGAGAATCCAGTTGAGCCTGCCTGAACCTGACCTACAGAACTGTGAGATAATAAATGAGTGTTGTTTTAGGCCACTAAGTTTGTGGTAATTTGTTACACAGCAATAGAAAACTAATATAGCAGCCCTTTGGGAACTTCTGTAGCACAACCCTACTTGCCTCCATGACTCTAGTTCAATCATTTCTCTACTTGGAGAGATAAAGAATGGGCATTAATAGACTGAAAATAAGCAATAGCTATGATTATGATTTTTGTTGTCATTGGTCACTGACTCATTCAACCAATTGCTTCATTCTCTCTCGTATTTGTGCCTCGCTCCCCAAACTCACACATCTGTCAAATCTTCCACCTGGCTATTTGTCTAGGTTTGTCTGGGTTTTGGTACCTTATGGTAAAAGCCTCTGTCTCAAGCCATATCCTCTGTGCTTCAACACAAACAATTGGAAATATCAATATAGGCCCTGCAGAGTATCTACAGACAGATCTGGGGCAATCCATGGATCAGATAATGTGACTTATATAAAATAGACTTGAACAGAATAAGAGTCAGATTAAGATCACTGACATACAACCACAGCTGCTCAGACTTGAGCTTTTAGGACAAGGACAGCCAAAATCCTGGGAGCTTTTAGCAATGTCTGAGATATTGACTCCCATTTCTAAGGTTCGGGGCCTTGCTCAAGCTACATGGCACTTGACAGTGGTGCTCTTTAGACTCTAGCTCCCTTGACATTTCTTCCTCCCTTCAGAAATTCCACTTTCCTTGTGTTTAAATCAAAAGAATCCATCAAACAAAGCTTCTGTTATTTTTGAGAGAGGTGAAATGATTTTCAAATACATTGCTTGATCCCGTCATAACTAATCCCCCTCCACCTTGAGCAACTTTGCTCGATCCTCTTTTTAGCACTAATTTTATTCTGCTTTCCATTTTAAGTGGTGGGTTACATGTGTTCCCTCCCTCCAGCTCCTTGGGGCAGGGGCCATGTCCCATTTATCTTTATGTTTCCCCAGGGCCTGCACCATGAGCATTCAATATGTGGGTAAGGAGTTTAATTTAAGCATTGGGTCCAATTATAGTTGAGATTTCCTTTTCTGTCAGGTTTCAGGTAGGACGTTTAAGACCCCTTGATCCAGGGAAACAAGGACCAGATGGCAGCTGCAGCTGAGTCTACTGGGGTCTGCTCACAGGAGTAAGAGGATGTTAGGAGGTGATGGTTCCACAACCCTGAGGAGGTTAAAGACTGGAAGGGTAGGGTAGAGAGAAGCTCCAGATGGAGGGAAGGGAGTGCCAACCTCACTTCCCACCCCTCAGCTTGCAGCAAGCAGGGGGTTCCTTCTCTAATTTGATCTTCGCAAAGGCCAAGTGCATTCCCTGGAGAGCAAATGTGAAACAATGCAGTTGCTGTTTCAAAGCATAGAAAAATAGTGGCGGTGGGAAAATGTGAGGAAAGCATTTTTCTTGATTTATTTTTTCTTTTAAATGCATGCTAGGGGAGAAGCAGTCATGAAGATAAAATATGCAGCAAATTATGAACCATGACAGAAAGACATTTTCTACTGTCCTTTAAAATCTTTAAAATGTATCTAATCATTTCTTCAGTCACTTAGCAAACTTCACATCTACCCTGATTAGAGCAAGCTTCACTCTGTGTGATGTGTACGTGCTTATCTTCCAGACTAGAGGGTCTCCAGGGCAGGAACCTTCCACAACTCGTTTTCATTCCCCCAAAGCCTCGCGCAATGACTGAAGACACCAAGAGCTCAGGAAATGGTGGCTACTGGCCAGGAGGGAGACAAAAAGGGCAGCAGAAGCAGAAAGGTTAAGGGAGGACTGACGAGACCAGAAGGGCCAAGTGCTTCAAGGAGAGGGGAGTGATCAGCACTGACAAACATCACAGAAGGCCAGTTGGCTCATCCTAAAAAGGAACCAAGGGCTTTGGAAATTAGAAGGCTACTGGTAAGAGGTGTCTGGGGGAAGGCAGGTAGTAGTTGGGTGAAGAGTAAATGGAAAAAACACTCCCTGGAGAGCACAAATAGACATGTTTAAATACATTCAGCTCTATGTCCATTGTTACAGTAGTGGCTACAGAAATGGTAGAATACTGTGTGTCAATTAGAACAATGAGGAAATATCAGGGTTTCTCAACCTTGGCACTACTGGCATTTTGGGTGGATAATTCTTTATCATGGGGAGCTAACCTGAACATTGTAGGATACTTAGCAGCATTCTTGGTCTCTACCCATTAAGATGTTAGTAGCAGCCCCTCCAACCACAGTTGTGACAACAAAAAATATCTCTATAAATTGCCAAATGTCCTGGGAGGGGGGGATTGCCCCTGATTGAGAACTACCAATCTATATGTAAAACAAAACCAAATCTGTTGCCATCAAGTCAATTCCAGCTTACGGTTGACCCCACGTGTGTCGGAGTAGAACTGCGCTCCATAGGGTTTTCAATGGCAGTGATCTTTCAGAAACAGATTGCCGGGCCTTTCGTCTATAGTGTTGCTGGGTGGATTCAGATTACCAACCTCTCTGTTAGTAGCCAAGCACAAACCATTTGTACCAACCAGGCACTTGCACATAAACCCAAAACTCGTTGCTGCCAAGTCGATTCCAACTCATATCGACCCCATAGGACAGAGAGAATTGCCCCACAGTGTTTCTAAGGAGTAGCTCGTGGACTTGAATGGCTGACCTTTTGGTTAACAGCCAAGCTCTTAACCACTGCACCTTCCATTCTTGTACATAAACCAAAAAAAAAAAAAGAAAAGAAAAGAAAACCAAACCCACTGCCATCAAGTCGATTCCAACTCATAGAGAACCTACAGGACAGAGTAGAACTGCCCCATAGAGTTTCCAAGGAGTGCCTGGTGGATTCAAACAGCCAATGTTTTGATTAGCAGCCACAGCTCTTAACCACTATGCCAGTAGGGTTTCCTACTTGTACCTACTGACCTGGAAATATCTCCAAGCCAGATCACTGGGTGAAAAACGCATGTGACAAAAAAGTACATTTTATGTGGTACTACTTACTCAAGAAAAATACTATATACACACTCACCCCTCCATAAATACATATTATATAAGTAAGCACATTTAAAGTGATCTGGAAGGATAAAACTGTTAACGGTGGTCTCCTCTGGGGAGGGAGCTAGGATTAGTGAATTTTGGCTTTATCTTTACTGCTTGCATGTAAAAAAACTAATGAAAATATAACCGTGCATTGCCTGGTATTAAAATAAAATCATTTTTAAATGAATGGAAATTTAAGATATGTAGAAAGCATATGTAAATTACTCCTTGACATGTTTAGGGATGAAGAGAAAGGTGTGAGAATGAAGCAGAGTTATAGGAAAGAATTTTTAGGATATGGGATAATTGAGCACTGCTAAATCCAGTCAAAGTTAAATTTTGTATAAAACATTATGAGGAGGTGGGTGAATAACTTTTGGAATGCTTCCACTTATTAGCTCAAGATTTCAATAAGGCTTTGCCAGCAATGACTTTCCCACTACAGTAAAATATGCATGAAATGATAGAATTTCTCTGTTTTTCTACCGCATGTTTCTTTAATTTATATTTCTTTGGTGTGTGTACAGATTTCTGTAACTAAAGTGCTGATGCCATTATGGAAACGATCATTCTTCAGAGCTGGAAAGACCTGAGAAGAAAAGCTGACTTTGACTTGTGTTTCGTCTGGCATGGCTGGATATAGTGCAGAAGTATATTTGTTTTTCATTAATTTGTTTGTCATTTTTCACCATGATCTATGGAACATTTATTTCCCCTGAAGCAAAAGGATCTGAAATGTCAGGGGTTTCTCTTGGTTCTGCTGGGGGTAGTGAATTGTTGCAAGAACGAGATTTTCTTCATGCTTTTTGATTGTAGGAAGAGGCATTTTATGACCTTTTGGTGTTTTACAGTGATAATGAATTTTGTGACAAACCTGGAAACTTCGAGCTTCTTTGTTAAAGTAATAAGGCTTGAGAAATAACTTTGACCTGGACCTCTGGAGAATTAATCAAATACAGATTCTGGAAAAATTGATGAGCTTGGTCTTTACTGAGACATTCTAATTTATTACTGTCACAGAGGCAGTACACAGATCTATACCACATAAAAACATCAAACAATTAGCTACAGACCCAAGACCCTAAACAGAGATTTCAGCACTTTTGGTGGGAGGAGCTATAGGCTCAGGAGACTTTCAGCCTGATCACAGTGTTGCTTTGTTTCCTAGTTCTTTTTTTTTTTAGTGTAAAAGTGCTTATACAAAATATGGCCTATATGGAATAGAGTGGAAAGGAAAATAAAAATCATCCATAATTTTACTACCCATGACAACACTATGGTATATTATTTATAATCTTGGTTTTGATGCCTATATACACGTACACAGTTGAGATGAAACTGAATATAAAATTTTACATCCTCCTTTCTTCCCTCTTAAATATTTCATATAATGTTTTATTTCTAATCTCTAAACATTTTAAAGTACAACTATACTGAATCCTGTTAGGATGTTCAAAAAAGCCACCAATTCATGAAAAAAGCAAGTCATAAAGGTTTTCTTTTTTTCAATAATATGTTGTTGTTAGGTGCCACAGAGTTCGTTCCAACTCATACCGACCCTATGTACAACAGAATGAAACACTGCCCAATTTTGCGCCATCCTCACAGTCGTTGCTATGCTTGAGCCCATCATTGTAGCCACTGTGTCAATCCGTCTCATTGAGGGTCTTCCTCCCTTTCGTTGCCACTCTACCAAGCATGACATCCTTCTTCAGGGACTGATCCCTCCTGATAACATGTCCAAAATACATGAAACCAAGTCTTGCCATCCTTGCTTCTAAGGAGCATTCTGGCTGTACTTCTTCCGAGACAGGTATGTTCATTCCTCTGCCAGTCCTTGGTATATTAAATATTCCTTGCCAGCACTATCATTCAAAGGCATCAACTCTTCTTTGGTCTCCTTGTTTAGTGTCCAGCTTTTGCATGCATATGAGGTGATTGAAAATACCATGGTTTGCATCAGGTGTACCTTAGTCCTCAGTGACATATTTGATTTTGAACACTTTAAAAAGGTCTTTTGCGGCCAATTTGCCCAAAACAATGCATCATTTGATTTCTTGACTGCTGCTTTCATGGGCATTGAAAGTGGATCCAAGTAAAACGAAATCCTTGACAATTTCAGTATTTTCTCTGTTTCTGGGTATCATGACATTGCTCATTGGTTCAGTGTTGAGGATTTTTGTTTTCTTTATGTTGAGGTGTAATCCAAACTGAAAGCTGTAGTCTTATCTTTATCAGTAAATGCTTCAAGTCCTCTTCACTTTCAGCAAGCAAGGCTGTGTCATCTGCATACAGCAGGATGTTAATGAGTCTTCCTCTAATCCTGATACAGCATTCTTCTTCATACAGTCCAGCTTCTCAGATTATTTGCTCACCATACAGATTGTATGTAATAAGTATGGTAAAACAGTACAACCCTGATGTACAACTTTTCTGATTTTAAACCATGAAGTATCCCCTTGTTCTGTTCAAACTACTGCCTCTTGGGCTACATACAGGTTTCACATGAGCACAATTAAGTGTTCTGGAATTCCCATTCTTCACAATGTTATCCATAATTTGTTATGATTCACATAGCCAAATGCCTTTGCATAGTCAATAAAACGCAGGTAAACATCTTTCTATTATTGTCTGCTTTCAGCCAATATCCATCTAACATCAGTAAGGCTAACCCTCATTCCATGTCCTCTTCTGAATCTGGCTTGAATTTCTTGCAGTTCCCTGTCAATGTACTGCTGCAACCCCTTTTAAATGATCTTCAGCAAAATCTTACCTGTGTGTGAAATCAATGATAATATTCTATAACTTCCACGTTCTGTTGAATCACCCTTCTCCAGACTGGGCACAAATATGGATCTCTTCCAGCTGGCTGAGTAGCTGTCTTCCAAATTTCATGGCATAGATGAGTGGGTGCTTACAGTGAAACTTCTATTTGTTGAAATATCTCAATTGGCATCCCGTCAATTCCTGGAGGCTTGTTTTTCACCAATACCTTCTGCGCAGCTTGGACCTCTTCCTTCAGTACCATTGGTTCCTGAAATGGCTGAATGTTGACTAATTCTTTTTGGTATAGTGACTCTGTTTGTGTATTCCTTCCATCTTCTTTTGACGTTTCCTTTGTCACTTAATATTTTCCCCATAGAATCTTTCAGTATTGCAACTCGAGGCCTGAATTTTTTCTTCAGTTTGTTCAGCTTGAGGAATGCCAAGCACATTCTTCCATTTTGGTTTTCTAATTCCAGGTCTTTATACATGTCATTATAATACATTACTTTGTCTTCTCCAGCCACGCTTTGAAATTTTCTGTTCAGCTCTTTTACTTCATCATTTCTTCATTTTGCTTTAGCTACTGTAGTTTAAGATCAAGTTTCAGAGTCTCTTCAACATCTATTTTGGTCCTTTCTTTCCTTCCTATCTTTTTAATAACCTTTTGCTTTCTTCATGTATGATGTCCTTCATGTCATTCCACAACTTATCCAGTCATTAGTGTTCAATGAGTCAAATCCATTTTTGAGATGGTCTCTAAATTTAGGTGGGATATACTCCAAGTTGCACTTTGGCTCTCATGGGCATGTTTTAATTTTCTTCAGCTTTGACTTGAACTTGCATATGAGCAATTGATGGTCTGTTCTGCAGTCAGCCCCTGGCCTTGTTTTGACTGACCTTATTGAGCTTCTCCATCATTTCTTTCCACAGGTGTTGTCGATTTGATTCCTATGTATTCCAACCCATGAGGTCCACGTGTACAGTCACCGTTTATGTTGATAACAAAAACTATTTGCAGTGAATAAGTCATACGTCTTGCAAAACTCTATCGTGCGCTCTCTGGCATTGTTTCAGTCCCCAAGGCCATATTTTCGAATTACTAATCCTTCTTTGTTTTCAACTTTCACAATCCAATCACCAGTAATTATCAGTGCATCTTGGCTGCAAGTTTGATCAATTTCAGACTGCAGAAGTTGGTAAAAATTTTCAATTTCTTCATCTTTGGCATCAGTGTTTCGTGCATAAATTTGAATAACAGTCATATTAACTGGTCTTCCTTGTAGGTGTATGGATATTATCCTATCACTGACAGTGTTGTGCTTCAGATTAGTTCCTGAAGTATTCTTTTTGACAATGAATACAATACCATTCCTCCTCAATTTGTCACTGCCGGTATAGTATACCATATGATCCTCCTATTCAAAATGGGCAATACCAGTTCATTTCATCTCAGTAATGCCTAGGATATCGATCTTTATGTGTTCCATTTCATTTTTGACAATTTCCAATTTTCCTAGGTTCATATTTCATAGATTCCATGTTCTGGTTGTTAATTAATGTTTGTATCTGTTTCTTCTCTTTTTGAGTTGTGCCACATCAGCAAATGAAGGTTCTGAAAGCTATACTCCATCCATGATATTAAGGTTTACTCTATATTTTTGAGGAGGCAGTTCTTTCTGAGTCATATTTCAGTGCCTTCCAACCTGGCCGCTCATATTCTGGCACTATGTAAGACAATGTTCCACTATTATTCGTAAGGTTTTCACTGGCCAATTTTTTTAAGAAGTAGATCACCAGGTTCATTTTCCTAGTCTGTCTTAGTCTGGAAGAACTGCTGAAACTTCTCCACCATAGGTGACCCTGCTGGTATTTGAAATACTGATGGCATAGCTTCCAGCATCACAGTAACCTACAAGCCACCACAATACAACAAACTGACAGACGAGTGGTGGTGCAATATATGTAAATATTGCATATATATGTATATGTATGTAATATTATAATAGGAGCATTATATTCTACCATGTTCCCTCTGAATGTATGATGTCATCAGATACATTTTTCAGATTCTCTATAATTGTGGACATGATTATCCTTTATTTTTGGGAGGTGAGAAGAGAATACAGACTCTCTGAGGTCAGGATGCAGGACAAGCTCACAATGACAATTGGCGAGGACGCTGTATTTACCACAGGGACAGGGTGACTGACCAACAGGCCAGTATTTCCGTTACTCTGCAAGATCAGAGTAGGTACTTGAAAAGAGTCAGAACCCACAGCACAAACAGGATCTCAAAGAAAATTTGTGTCGGAGAAGTCTGCTACCTCACTCTTACTTTGGGAACCACATTTCCTGAACGGTGGAAGCTCAGGTCACTGCCTTTTTCTGGAAGCTTGAGTTTTCTCTCTGAATGTTGATACAATTAGATCATCAGGAGCAAAAGGAAAAGGAACCAAGCCTGTGAGATAAATTCTAAAATCTTCCACTCTTGGTGACTTAAATACATGTTGAAATTTTTTCATCGACACACACCACTTTAGGATCAGAAAACAATTTGACATTTGGATAATCAGAATGATAATGTAAATTGTTATCCAACTAGCCTAAATAGGAACTTGGGGAAAAACAATAAACACTTAAAAAACAATTTTGAATTTTAAGGTCTTGTACCTCTGTTTTAATTGTATTATCTCACAAAAAAGGTTTAATTAGTCTTAAATTGGTTATTCATGCAATATTTTATGTTATTAGAAATCTTGAGCTTCAAACTGGGTGAAAGTCCTTTAGGCTAGAGGCTTGATACTCAAAGTGTGGTCAGAGAACCAGTAGAATAGGCACCACCTGGGAGATTGCTATAATTGCAAAATCTCAGGTCCTGCCCCAGACTTACTGAATCAGGTGATTCACATGCACATGCAAGATGGAGAGGCACTGCTCTAAGTACAGTGGTACACCAGAGGTCTGGGATGAAAAATTGTTTTCACCTGGTGGTCACAGAGGACTTAACAGGCCATGAGTTAGAGTTGTTAGTTCTGTTCACCACTTGTTCTCTTCTTTCACATTAACAGCTTTCATTTTCTAGTATTACCTTTTCATCACCACCTTATCGACACTCAAAATCTGCCCCTTCTGTTGAGTGAGAATATAGCTCAGGTAACTAACTGTGATTTTCTAATGCCAACAATGCCAAGATTGTTATCTTCTTTTGGTCAGGCTAAGATAGGCTTAAAAGGAAGATTGTTGGTATGAAAGCCTCTGATGGGTTGGAGCACTGCACTGATAATAATGCATTTTAACGGCTAGTGATTGATAAAGAGTGCGTTTTTCTCTCACTCACTTCTGTTTCCAGAAATACAGCAGTCTTTTGGAGCCCTGGTGGCGCAACAGTTGAGAGCTTGGCTGCTAACCAAAGGGTCAGCAGTTTGAATCTACCAGCCACTCCTTGGGAACCCCATGGGGCAGTTTTACTCTGTCCTGTAGGGCCACTATGAGTTGGAATCGACTTGATGGCACCTAACAGCAACAACATGGGCAATATGCAGCCCTAGTGGCACAGTGGTTAAGAACTCGGTTGCCAACCAAAAGGTCAGCAGTTCAAATCCACCAGCACCTCCTTGGTAACCCTACGGGGCAGTTCGACTCTATCCTATAGAGTCACTGAGAGTTGGAATCGGCTCGATGGCAACAGGTTTTACAGGCAATATGAAGCCCTGGTGGCACAGTGGTTAAAGCACTTGGCTGTTAATTGAAAGGTTCAGCGGTTCAAACCCACCAGCCATTCTGTGGCAGAAAGATGTAGCTGTCTGCTTCCGTAAAGATTACAGCCTTAGAAACCCAATGGGGCAGTTCTACTCTGTCCTACAGGACTTCTTGAGTCAGAATTGACTCAATGGCAGCTGGTTTGGCTTTTTTGGTACGGGCTATGTAAGTTTTCAGGAGCATTTAAAAGCAGGCCCAAGGTCAGGAATATGTTTGGTTTAGTAGTTAATGAAATTTAAACTCAAACCCAGTTAGTTTTTCATTCAGCTGAATCATCAAAACTTGATGAAGTGCCATCAAGTTATCTAAAAGAAAGCAGATACTGCACAATGGAACGGCTGATGTCATCTTTGCAGCTGCCAAACCATCAACGATTTGGAAAGTGATTCTTTGACAGGGAAAATGTAAAATTATGAAAAACACGTACGTCTTAGATTTGCTTACAGGCTCTTCCAAGTGTTTGGTGATTTATGTTCATCTCTTTCCTTTCTTCCCTAATTTAGTTTCAACTGTCAATATTTTCACTTTAAAAGAATGTGTACTCATTTGCGTTCAATGAAGGGTAAATGCCGCACTTTAAAATCTGTGGAAAGTTGAAAAAAAAAGTCATGTAAACTTGAAAATATAGTTGATACTAGAAAAAGGGAAAGGTTTAAATATTTTTTCAGTTTCGATCATTTAATTTTTAAAACATTAGTTGTTAAGTTAAAAATCAAGTACTATAACTTGTATAGGAAATAATCCAAATCCAATCTTAAAATTTCTTTAAATGAACTATATTTATACTCTAAATAAATCTTATTTCTCAGTCAAAGGATTATAATGGAGGAAAGTACTTGAGCTGAGTTTCTCTTTCCTGTTTTATAATCTTTCTTCTTTATGAGAAAGGAACTGAAAGTCAGAAAAGCAACAAATTATTTTCTGGAAGGAGTTTTTACAACATGATAGAAAAGAATGTCTCTGAAATGAATTTTTACAAGTAGTCCAAATAATTGTGACTTTCTATTTAAGTCATTAAATTTATAATAGTGTCAGTCACTGGTAAGGATGGGTTTTTTCCTCTCTTAAACTTGACATCAATTAAGTCAAATCCAAGCTTCCTGTGTCTTACTTTATAAACAAACATTAACTATTACAAATCAAGTAGTTTATGGCATCTACTCAATCTCTACAGATCTTTTAAAGTCTTTCCTTTTATTACTATTTTTTTATATAAAGAAAGACATATATTCAACAGCTACTTTTTGTTGTGACACTGTTTGGATATACAAAAAAAAAAAAAAAGAATTCATTGCCATCCAGTCCATTCCAACTCACAGTGATCCTATAGGACAGAGTTGAATTGCCCCATGGGGTTTCCAAAGAGCACCTGGTGGATTCGAACTGCTGACCTTTTGATTAGCAGCCAAAGTCTTAACCACTACACCACCAGGATTTTAGTAATGAATAAAAAAGACAAAAATGTCTGCCCTCATGTAGCTTATATTTTCATGGGGTGCAGTAGATGATAAACAAATAAGTAATTAAAATATAATTATGTTAGATGGTAATATGTGCTCTGAAGAAAAGTAAGGAATGGATAAAGGATGGGGTAGTGGTGGGGAGGATGCCTAGATAGTGCCTAGAATACAGTGCATTGTCAACAAATGTTAGTTTGTTTCTTTACTCCTCTCCATGTTATTTCTCTCAACTCCCCTCACTTAATCATGTACTTACTTTGTTCAGAAATGTATATGTGGAAGCATCTAGGAAAGAAAGCACTACCCAACAGAGCACAGGTATATAACACCCCTCACATACTAAAGGAAGATGCTAAAGCTGACTGAAAACTCTTTTCCTGAGAAGACAGTATGGTGCCCCCAGAAAGTAAGTGGAGGAGATACAAACTTTTACTAACATTCCAAATTTGGAAATAAGGACAGGTCACAAAACAGGATGGAAGCCTCCCAGTGAGAAACTTTTTCAATTATTATGAGTCAAGAGTATTAAGAATCACCTATGCCAGGAAGCACAAAAGTATCTCCAGAATATCATATGGGAAGCTTGCAAGTAGGGAGTTCATCCTAATAGGGGGTTCAGTAGCACTAGGAAAAGAACTAGGCACAGTCACCTCATACCTGGAAAAGAGTTCAAGGTAATGACAACAAATAGCAAAACTGGCTCCAGATCTGTGGCTCCATCAAATACAAAGAGGCCACCTAGATACTGTGTTTCCAGTCTAGTCCTGCTCACTGCACTAGAACACATCTCCTCATCCACCGGCTATTTGACCTTGTATCTTACATACACTAGCCGTCCTACTTTCATATTTAAGATTATTCTAACAGTATCCAGTGATAATCCACCTATATTGTTTTCTGAGAAAACCAATCAGTTTACCTTAAGAATGAGCAAACAGAATAATACTAACGTGGAACATATGAAAATATACAAAGACATGAAATATTATACAACATAAAAGAAGATGAACATATCATATAGTGGTAGAGATGAAGCATCTATGAGAACTATTTACTGAAGATGGAAACCCTGGTGGCGTAGTGGTTAGGTGCTACAGCTGCTAACCAAAGGGTCGGCAGTTCAAATCTGCCAGGCGCTCCTTGGAAACTCTATGGGGCAGTTCTACTCTGTCCTATAGGGTCGCTATGAGTTGGAATTGACTCGACAGCACTGGGTTCTGGGTTATTTACTGAAGAAAAAGAGTAAACTCTGAGAAGTTAATACAATCAAATTAAATATTTGTGAAAAAGAGGTAAAACATAAAATAGTAAAGAGACTTTTTTTTTTTTTGAAGAGCCGAGAACCTATAAAAAGGCAGTGAGGAAAGAGTTTTACTGTACTACAATTTGAAATACCATTGGAAGCATTACAAAGAAGCAGAATCAGCTCTATAAAAAATTAAATAAATGATGTAGTACTCATCTCAGGACGTAAGGGACAAGGTCAAAGAGGTAAAAGTGGCAAGTGACAGAACAGATATATAAAGGACAATGGATATCCAACATACATGTAAGTGGTGGTCCTTCCAAAAAGAGCAGAGTAAATTTAACAGAGATAAAATTTAAAAATATAGCAGAATAAAACTTCCCTCAGCTGAAATAACTTGAATTGTGCACTGTTCACTGTGTACTAGGAAAAACTGATGAAACAAATCCAAAATTCACTGGTAATTTTTTTTTTTAATTATCAGTGCCAAAGACAGAACACTATCCAGATGGAGGAAGAAAAACTAGATACCTCCAAAGCAAGGAAATCAGGCTAGACTGAGATATTTTTCTGTAACAATAGATGTCAGAGGCCATGAGCAATATCTGCAGAATTTTGAAAGAAAAAGTTGTGACCTTGGGATTGTTTACCCAATGAAGTTGTCACTATGTGAAAAAGACACATGCTCAAAAACTCAAGGACTCAGGAAGCATACCACCCATGAAATTTCTATGGAAAAAAGATAATTCGAAGCCAACCAAAAAAAGACAAAATAAAATTTCTATTTCTAGATAAAATTAGTTGTAGTAAAAGAGAGCAAGCACTAAATGTATAGGAATTTATATAAAATTAAGTCTGTCCCTCACTCCTGTATCCTGGGATCACTTCCCAAATAAATTGCCTTCACATAAGCCTTTGTCTCATGCTATCCTTTTTGTAAACTGATACTAATACAGCAGGCATGAATGAAAAATTCATCACATGACATTGAAAATACTGGTAAACTAAATTAAAAGTTTTTAGTTCTCTAATTCATACCACATAAGAAAACAATCTTTTTTTTTTTTATGAAAACAATCATTTCTGGTAGTATAGTGGACTAGAAATCTCAATGGACCCTCCCTTTGAAAATAACTAAACATGCTATATAAGTTTATTTTGAAAAGAAAAAAAAATTCAAATGTATTGTTGAAATGTTAGAAAAGTATCCTTGAAAATTATATGGTGAGAAACTGCCATGTCCAACAATATGGAGGATTAGGAGTTAGATTTGCCCTTCTGCCATAAACAACTAGAAAACTGGACAATATATAAGAAGCAACTGTTTTTAGGTATTTAACAACAGACAAAATTAAAACCTCAATGATATATCATTAAATACCTACTTGCATGGCTAAAATTAAAAAAGACTGCCAATACCAAGTGTTGGTAAGAAAGTAGAGTTACTGGAAATCTATACACTGTGAATGAGAATGTAAAAAAACTAAAGTTTGTTACACCGGGTAAGAGAAAGAAACCAAATACAAAACTCTGCTATATACTCCTTTCAACAGACATACTTAAAACACTGGGAATGTAGAAACGTTGAAAGTAAAGAATTAAAAAGAATATAACAGAGAAATATTAACCAAAAGAGAGCTTGTATATCTGGGGAAAAAAAAAAAAAAAAGGACTTTAGGCATCACCACCCATTCCCCCACCCCCCCGCAAAACAAGCACTCAAACAAAAACCCAAAAACATAAGAGAAGAAAGGCTACTTAGCTATGATAAAATGTTCACATAGTTTGATATAAGATTAAACAAGATTAATTTGTATATAACTAACAACATGACCTCATGTTAGACAAAAAATTAGTGAGTACATAAAAAATTTGAAAAAGAAAATTAACGAGCTGATCTAATACATAGACAGAGAACACTAAGCCCAACAATTGAAGACCACGTTTTCTTTTCAAGCACATATGGAACATTTATAAAACCTGCCTAGGTGCTAGCCTAAACAAACTTCAGAGGATTGGTCTCTTTCATGTCACATTCTCCGATACCAATGCAATTAAGATAGAAATTAAAAACAAAAGAAATTACTAGACAAGCCATGTATTTTCAAGTTTAAAAAAACACATTTTTAAACAACTCATGAGTCTAAGATGAAATAAAACTATATTTATAAATGAACAATAATAAAAATACAATATACCAATATATATGGGATGTAGCTATGGCAATATATATTATATATTAATAAAATTATATCTATATATAATTACTTCAGAAAACAAGAAAAAAATAAGTGAATTGAATTTCAACTTATGTTAGAAAAATAACAGAAAAAATAAGGAAAATAAAGAGGAGGAGTTAGTAAAGTAGAAAATACAGACAATAGAGAGGAATAGCAAAGTCTAAAGTTGGTTCTTTGAAGACTAATAAAATAAAAAAACCTCTTAAAATGTTGATAATGAAAAAAACAGAATGCATGATATAAAATATTAGGAAAAGGGGAGACTGTAGAGATAGTGTTAGTTTGAACCATACGAAACTGCTGTATTTGTAGGTCAAAAAAGGTCAAATGTTGGCAATTTCATATATTTTAATCTAATAAAAGATTATTTTTACCAAATGTGTGCAAATAAATTAGAAACCTAAAAAGTATAAACTCATAGAATTTAGACTCTAGAAAAAAAGGAAAAATTTAATAATCCTAAAATTGGAATCAGTAGTTAAAATTTTTACCACAAAGAAAACACCAAGCCCAGATGATTATCACCCTTGAGTTCTACCAAACATTCAAAGACAAGTATCTCCACATTTGCAGAAACTCTTACATAAAAAGAGGAAATGTCCTCCAACTTATTTTATGAAACTAGTATAACCTTGAAAAGACCTGACAAAGACAGTATAAGAAATCATAATTACAGAATACTCATAAACATGAATGTAAAAATACTGAATTAAATATTAGCAATTTGAATACAACAATGTGTAAATTAAGTGTATCCTAGAAATACAAGTTAAACATCAGAAAATAAACAAAGAAGAAAACCATATGATCATTTCAATAAATGCAGAAAAAGATTGAAAAAAAAGCAAGCACTATTCGTGATTTTAAGCAGTAGTTAAGAGGCTGGCAGTTCAAATCCACCAGGCATTCCTTGGAAACTCTATGGGGCAGTTCTACTCTGTCCTATAGGGTCACTATGAGTTGGAATCGACTCGATGCAGTGGGTGGGTACAAACGAGGAAATGAAGAGAATTCTCTTAATCTGATAGAGAGTATAAAAAAAAATCTACAACAAACATCATGTTGTTGCTGTTAGGTGTTGTTGAGTCGGTTCCAACTCATAGCAACCCTATGTACCATAGAATGAAACACTGTCTGGTCCTGCATCATCCTCACAATCATTGTTATGCTTGAGCCCATTGTTGGAACCACTGTGTCAGTCCAACTTATTGAGGGTCTTCCTCTCTTTGCTGACCTTTGACTTTACCAAGCATTATGTCCTTCTGCAGGGACTGGTTCCTTTTGATAACATGTCCAAAGTACGTGAGACGAAGTAATGCCATCCTTGCTTCTAAGGGGCATTCTGGCTGTACTTCTTTTCAAGACAGATTTGTTTGTTTTTTGGCAGTCCATGGTATATTAAATATTCCTCTCCAATAGAATAATTCAAGGCGTCAATTCTTCTTCAGTCTTCCTTATTCACTGTCCAGCTTTCACATGCATATGAGGTGACTGAAAACACAACAGCTTGGGTCAGGTGTGCCTTAGTCTTTAAGGTGACATCTTTGTTCTTTAATTTAAAGAGGTCTTTTGCAGCAAATTTGCCCAATGCAATAAGTTGTTTGATTACTTGACTACTGCTTCCATGGGTGTTGATTGTATATCCGAGTAATATGAAATCTTTGACAACTTCTCTCTTTTCTCCATTTATCATGATGTTGCTTATTGGTCCAGTTGTGAGGATTTTTGTTTTCTTTATGTTAAGGCGTAATTCATACTGAAGGTCTTTGATCTTCATGAGTAAGTGCTTCAAGTCCTCTTCATTTTCAGCAAGTAAGGTTGTCTCATCTGCATACTGCAGGTTGTTAATGAGTCTTCCTCCAATCCTGATGCCACACTCCTCTGCATATAGTCCATCTTCTTGGATTATTTGCTCAGCATACAGATTGAATAAGTATGGTGAAAGGATACAACCCTGACACACACCTTTCCTGACTTTAAATCACTCAGTATCCCCTTGTTCTGTCTGAACAACTACCTCTTGATCTATGTACAGATTCCTCATGAGTACAATTAAGTGTTCTTGGAATTTCCATTCTTTGCAATGTTATCCATAATTTCTAATGATCCATATAGTCAAATGACTTTGCATAGCCAATAAAACACAGGTAAACATCTCTAAGGTATTCTCTACTTTCAGCCAAGATCCATCTGACATCAGCAATGATATCCCTGGTTTCACGTCCTCTTCTGAATCTAGCTTGAATTTCTGGCAGTTCCCTGTTGATGTACGGCTGCGACCACTTTTGAATGATCTTCAGCAAAATTTTAACTGCATATGATATTAATGATGTTGTTCCATAATTTCCTCATTCTATTGGATCACCTTTCTTGGGAATAAGCATAAATATGGATCTCCTCCAGTTGGTTGACCAGGTAGCTATCTTCCAAATGTCTTGGCATAGACCAGTGAGCACTTTCAATGTTGCATCTGTTCGTTGAAACATCTCAATTGGTATTCTGTCAATTCCTGGAGGCTTGTTTTTTGCCAGTGCCTTCAGTGCAGCTTGGACCTCTTCCTTCAGTACCATCGGTTCCTGATCATAGGCTACCTCCTGAAATGGTTGACGGTTGACTAATTTTTTTTTTTAATTAACTTTTATTAAGCTTCAAGTGAACGTTTACAAATCCAATCAGTCTGTCACATATAAGTTTACATACATCTTACTCCGTACTCCCACTCACTCTTCCCCTATTGAGTCAGCCCTTTCAGTCTCTCCTTTCGTGACAATTTTGCCAGCTTCCCTCTCTCTCCTCCCATCCCCCCTCCAGACAAGAGTTGCCAACACACTCTCAAGTGTCCACCTGATATAATTAGCTCACTCTTCATCAGCATCTCTCTCCCACCCGCTGACCAGTCCCTTTCATGTCTGATGAGTTGTCTTTGGGGATGGTTCCTGTCCTGTGCCGACAGAAGGTCTGGGGAGCATGGCCGCCGGGATTCCTCTAGTCTCAGTCAGACCATTAAGTATGGTCTTTTTATGAGAATTTGGGGTCTGCATCCCACTGATCTCCTGCTCCCTCAGGAGTTCTCTGTTGTGCTCCCTGTCAGGGCAGTCATCGATTGTGGCCAGGCACCAACTAGTTCTTCTGGTCTCAGGATGATGTAGGTCTCTGGTTCATGTGGCCCTTTCTGTCTCTTGGGCTCTTAGTTGTCGTGTGACCTTGGTGTTCTTCATTTTCCTTTGCTCCAGGTGGGTTGAGACCAATTGATGCATCTTAGATGGCCGCTTGTTAACATTTAAGACCCCAGACGCCACATTTCAAAGTGGGATGCAGAATGATTTCATAATAGAATTATTTTGCCAGTTGACTTAGAAGTCCCCGCAAACCATGTTCCCCAGACCCCCGCCCCTGCTCCGCTGGCCTTTGAAGCATTCATTTTATCCCGGAAACTTCTTTGCTTTTGGTCCAGTCCAATTGAGCTGACCTTCCATGTATTGAGTGTTGTCTTTCCCTTCACCCAAAGCAGTTCTTATCTACTGATTAATCAATAAAAAACCCTCTCCCTCCCTCCCTCCCTCCCCCCTTCATAAGCACAGAAGTATGTGTTCTTCTCAGTTTTTACTATTTCTCAAGATCTTATAATAGTGGTCTTATACAATATTTGTCCTTTTGCAACTGACTCATTTCGCTCAGTATAATGCCTTCCAGGTTCCTCCATGTTATGAAATGTTTCACAGATTCGTCACTGTTCTTTATCGATGCGTAGTATTCCATTGTGTGAATATACCACAATTTATTTACCCATTCATCCGTTGATGGACACCTTGGTTGCTTCCAGCTTTTTGCTATTGTAAACAGAGCTGCAATAAACATGGGTGTGCATATATCTGTTTGTGTGAAGGCTCTTGTATCTCTAGGGTATATTCCGAGGAGTGGGATTTCTGGGTTGTATGGTAGTTCTATTTCTAACTGTTTAAGATAACGCCAGATAGATTTTCAAAGTGGTTGTACCATTTGACATTCCCACCAGCAGTGTATGAGAGTTCCAATCTCTCCGCAGCCTCTCCAACATTTATTATTTTGTGTTTTTTGGATTAATGCCAGCCTTGTTGGTGTGAGATGGAATCTCATCGTAGTTTTAATTTGCATTTCTCTAATGGCTAATGATCGAGAGCATTTTCTCATGTATCTGTTGGCTGCCTGAATACCTTCTTTAGTGAAATGTGTGTTCATATCCTTTGCCCACTTCTTGATTGGGTTGTTTGTTTTTTGTGGTTGAGTTTTGACAGAATCGTGTAGATTTTAGAGATCAGGCGCTGGTCTGGGATGTCATAGCTGAAAATTCTTTCCCAGTCTGTAGGTGGTCTTTTTACTCTTTTGGTGAAGTCTTTAGATGAGCATAGGTGTTTGATTTTTAGGAGCTCCCAGTTATCGGGTTTCTCTTCATCATTTTTGGTAATGTTTTGTATTCTGTTTATGCCTTGTATTAGGGCTCCTAGGGTTGTCCCTATTTTTTCTTCCATGATCTTTATCGTTTTAGTCTTTATGTTTAGGTCTTTGATCCACTTGGAGTTAGTTTTTGTGCATGGTTTGAGGTATGGGTCCTGTTTCATTCTTTTGCAAATGGATATCCAGTTATGCCAGCACCATTTGTTAAAAAGACTATCATTTCCCCAATTAACTGACACTGGTCCTTTGTCAAATATCAGCTGCTCATACGTGGATGGATTTATATCTGGGTTCTCAATTCTGTTCCATTGGTCTATGTGCCTGTTGCTGTACCAGTACCAGTACCAGGCTGTTTTGACTACTGTGGCTGTATAATAGGTTCTGAAATCAGGTAGAGTGAGGCCTCCCACTTTCTTCTTCTTTTTCAGTAATGCTTTGCTTATCCGGGGCTTTTTTCCCTTCCATATGAAATTGGTGATTTGTTTCTCTATCCCCTTAAAATATGACATTGGAATTTGGATCGGAAGTGCGTTATATGTATAGATGGCTTTTGGTAGTATAGACATTTTTACTATGTTAAGTCTTCCTATCCATGAGCAAGGTATGTTTTTCCACTTAAGTATGTCCTTTTGAATTTCTTGTAGTAGAGCTTTGTATAGGTCTTTTACATCCTTGGTAAGATTTATTCCTAAGTATTTTATCTTCTTGGGGGCTACTGTGAATGGTATTGATTTGGTTATTTCCTCTTCGGTGTTCTTTTTGTTGATGTAGAGGAATCCAAGTGATTTTTGTATGTTTATTTTATAACCTGAGACTCTGCCAAACTCTTCTATTAGTTTCAGTAGTTTTCTGGAGGATTCCTTAGGGTTTTCTGTGTATAAGATCATGTCATCTGCAAATAGTGATAACTTTACTTCCTCCTTGCCAATCCGGATACCCTTTATTTCTTTGTCTAGCCTAATTGCCCTGGCTAGGACTTCAAGTACGATGTTGAATAAGAGCGGTGATAAAGGGCATCCTTGTCTGGTTCCCGTTCTCAAGGGAAATGCTTTCAGGTTCTCTCCATTTAGAGTGATATTGGCTGTTGGCTTTGCATAGATGCCCTTTATTATGTTGAGGAATTTTCCTTCAATTCCTATTTTGGTAAGAGTTTTTATCATAAATGGGTGTTGGACTTTGTCAAATGCCTTTTCTGCATCAATTGATAAGATCATGTGGTTTTTGTCTTTTGTTTTATTTATGTGATGGATTACATTAATGGTTTTACTGATATTAAACCAGCCTTGCATACCTGGTATAAATCCCACTTGATCAGGGTGAATTCTTTTTTTGATGCGTTGTTGGATTCTACTGGCTAGAATTTTGTTGAGGATTTTTGCATCTATGTTCATGAGGGATATAGGTCTATAATTTTCTTTTTTTGTAATGTCTTTACCTGGTTTTGGTATCAGGGAGATGGTGGCTTCATAGAATGAGTTGGGTAGTATTCCATCATTTTCTATGCTTTGAAATACCTTCAGTAGTAGTGGTGTTAACTCTTCTCTGAAGGTTTGGTAGAACTCTGCAGTCAAGCCGTCCGGGCCAGGGCTTTTTTTTGTTGGAAGTTTTTTGATTACCGTTTCAATGTCTTTTTTTGTTATGGGTCTATTTAGTTGTTCTACTTCTGAATGCGTTAGTTTAGGTAGGTAGTGTTTTTCCAAGAATTCATCCATTTCTTCTAGGTTTTCAAATTTGTTAGAGTGCAATTTTTCATAGTAATCTGAAATGATTCTTTTAATTTCATTTGGTTCTGTTGTGATGTGGTCCTTCTCGTTTCTTATTCGGGTTATTTGTTTCCTTTCCTGTATTTCTTTAGTCAGTCTAGCCAATGGTTTATCAATTTTGTTAATTTTTTCAAAGAACCAGCTTTTGGCTTTGTTAATTCTTTCAATTGTTTTTTCTGTTCTCTAATTCATTTAGTTCAGCTCTAATTTTTATCATTTGTTTTCTTCTGGTGCCTGATGGATTCTTTTGTTGCTCACTTTCTATTTGTTCAAGTTGTAGGGACAGTTCTCTGCTTTTGGCTCTTTCTTCTTCTTGTATGTGTGCATTTATCGATATAAATTGGCATCTGAGCACTGCTTTTGCTGTGTCCCAGAGGTTTTTTTTTTTTTTTTTTTTTTTTTATAATAACTTTTATTAAGCTTCAAGTGAACGTTTACAAATCCAATCAGTCTGTCACATATAAGTTTACATACATCTCACTCCCTACTCCCACTTACTCTCCCCGTCTTGAGTCAGCCCTTTCAGTCTCTCCTTTCTTGACAATTTTGCCGGCTTCCCTCTCTCTCTATCCTCCCATCCCCCCTCCAGACAAGAGTTGCCAACACAATCTCAAGTGTACACCTGATATAATTAGCTCTCTCTTCATCAGCGTCTCTCTCCCACCCGCTGACCAGTCCCTTTCATGTCTGATGAGTTGTCTTCAGGGATGGTTCCTGTCCTGTGTCAACAGAAGGTCTGGAGAGCATGACCGCCGGGATTCCTCCAGTCTCAGTCAGACCATTAAGTTTGGTCTTCTTATGAGAATTTGGGGTCTGCATCCCACTGCTCTCCTGCTCCCTCAGGGGTCCTCTGCTGAGCTCCCTGTCAGGGCAGTCATCGATTGTGGCCGGGCACCAACTAGTTCTTCTGGTCTCAGGATGATGTAGGTCTCTGGTTCATGTGGCCCTTTCTGTCTCTTGGGCTCTTAGTTGTCATGTGGGCTTGGTGTTCTTCATTTTCCTTTGCTCCAGGTGGGTTGAGACCAATTGCTGCATCTTAGATGGCTGCTTGTTAGCATTTAAGACCCCAGACGCCACATTTCAAAGTGGGATGCAGAATGATTTCATAATAGAATTATTTTGCCAATTGACTTAGAAGTCCCCGCAGACCATGTTCCCCAGACCCCCGCGCTTGCTCCGCTGAGCTTTGAAGCATTCATTTTATCCCGGAAAC
This sequence comes from Elephas maximus indicus, assembly GCF_024166365.1. Taxonomy (NCBI): domain Eukaryota; kingdom Metazoa; phylum Chordata; class Mammalia; order Proboscidea; family Elephantidae; genus Elephas; species Elephas maximus. The sequence continues at coordinate 83,756,839 of NC_064820.1, forward strand.
TTCTTTGCTTTTGGTCCAGTCCAATTGAGCTGACCTTCCATGTATTGAGTGTTGTCTTTCCCTTCACCTAAAGCAGTTCTTATCTACTGATTAATCAATAAAAAAACCCTCTCCCACCCTCCCTCCCTCCCCCCCTCGTAACCACAAAAGTATGTGTTCTTCTCAGGTTTACTATTTCTCAAGATCTTATAATAGTGGTCTTATACAGTATTTGTCCTTTTGCCTCTGACTCATTTCGCTCAGCATAATGCCTTCCAGGTTCCTCCATGTTATGAAATGTTTCAGAGATTCGTCACTGTTCTTTATCGATGCGTAGTATTCCATTGTGTGAATATACCACAATTTATTTACCCATTCATCCGTTGATGGACACCTTGGTTGCTTCCAACTTTTTGCTATTGTAAACAGAGCTGCAATAAACATGGGTGTGCATATATCTGTTTGTATGAAGGCTCTTGTATCTCTAGGGTATATTCCGAGGAGTGGGATTTCTGGGTTGTATGGTAGTTCTATTTCTAACTGTTTAAGATAACGCCAGATAGATTTCCAAAGTGGTTGTACCATTTTACATTCCCACCAGCAGTGTATGAGAGTTCCAATCTCTCCGCAGCCTCTCCAACATTTATTATTTTGTGTTTTTTGGATTAATGCCAGCCTTGCTGGTGTGAGATGGAATCTCATCGTAGTTTTAATTTGCATTTCTCTAATGGCTAATGATCGAGAGCATTTTCTCATGTATCTGTTGGCTGCCTGAATATCTTCTTTAGAGAAATGTGTGTTCATATCCTTTGCCCACTTCTTGATTGGGTTGTTTGTCTTTTTGTGGTTGAGTTTTGACAGAATCATGTAGATTTTAGAGATCAGGCGCTGGTCGGAGATGTCATAGCTGAAAATTCTTTCCCAATCTGTAGGTGGTCTTTTTACTCTTTTGGTGAAGTCTTTAGATGAGCATAGGTGTTTGATTTTTAGGAGCTCCCAGTTATCGGGTTTCTCTTCATCATTTTTGGTAATGTTTTGTATTCTGTTTATACCTTGTATTAGGGCTCCTAGGGTTGTCCCAATTTTTTCTTCCATGATCTTTATCGTTTTAGTCTTTATGTTTAGGTCTTTGATCCACTTGGAGTTAGTTTTTGTGCATGGTGTGAGGTATGGGTCCTGTTTCATTTTTTTGCAAATGGATATCCAGTTATGCCAGCACCATTTGTTAAAAAGGCTGTCTTTTCCCCAGTTAATTGACACTGGTCCTTTGTCAAATATCAGCTGCTCATACGTGGATGGATCTATGTCTGGGTTCTCAATTCTGTTCCATTGGTCTATGTGTCTGTTGTTGTACCAATACCAGGCTGTTTTGACTACTGTGGCTGTATAATAGGTTCTGAAGTCAGGTAAGGTGAGGCCTCCCACTTTCTTCTTCTTTTTCAGTAGTGCTTTGCTTATCCGGGGCTTTTTTCCCTTCCATATGAAATTGGTGATTTGTTTCTCTATCCCCTTAAAACATGACATTGGAATTTGGATCGGAAGTGCGTTAAATGTATAGATGGCTTTTGGTAGAATAGACATTTTTACTATGTTAAGTCTTCCTATCCATGAGCAAGGTATGTTTTTCCACTTAAGTATGTCCTTTTGAATTTCTTGTAGTAGAGCTTTGTAGTTTTCTTTGTATAGGTCTTTTACATCCTTGGTAAGATTTATTCCTAAGTATCTTATCTTCTTGGGGGCTACCGTGAATGGTATTGATTTGGTTATTTCCTCTTCGGTGTTCTTTTTGTTGATGTAGAGGAATCCAAGTGATTTTTGTATGTTTATTTTATAACCTGAGACTCTGCCAAACTCTTCTATTAGTTTCAGTAGTTTTCTGGAGGATTCCTTAGGGTTTTCTGTGTATAAGATCATGTCATCTGCAAATAGTGATAACTTTACTTCCTCCTTGCCAATCCGGATACCCTTTATTTCTTTGTCTAGCCTAATTGCCCTGGCTAGGACTTCAAGTACGATGTTGAATAAGAGCGGTGATAAAGGGCATCCTTGTCTGGTTCCCGTTCTCAAGGGAAATGCTTTCAGGTTCTCTCCATTTAGAGTGATATTGGCTGTTGGCTTTGCATAGATGCCCTTTATTATGTTGAGGAATTTTCCTTCAATTCCTATTTTGGTAAGAGTTTTTATCATAAATGGGTGTTGGACTTTGTCAAATGCCTTTTCTGCATCAATTGATAAGATCATGTGGTTTTTGTCTTTTGTTTTATTTATGTGATGGATTACATTAATGGTTTTACTGATATTAAACCAGCCTTGCATACCTGGTATAAATCCCACTTGATCAGGGTGAATTCTTTTTTTGATGCGTTGTTGGATTCTACTGGCTAGAATTTTGTTGAGGATTTTTGCATCTATGTTCATGAGGGATATAGGTCTATAATTTTCTTTTTTTGTAATGTCTTTACCTGGTTTTGGTATCAGGGAGATGGTGGCTTCATAGAATGAGTTGGGAAGTATTCCATCATTTTCTATGCTTTGAAATACCTTCAGTAGTAGTGGTGTTAACTCTTCTCTGAAGGTTTGGTAGAACTCTGCAGTCAAGCCGTCCGGGCCAGGGCTTTTTTTTGTTGGAAGTTTTTTGATTACCGTTTCAATGTCTTTTTTTGTTATGGGTCTATTTAGTTGTTCTACTTCTGAATGCGTTAGTTTAGGTAGGTAGTGTTTTTCCAAGAATTCATCCATTTCTTCTAGGTTTTCAAATTTGTTAGAGTGCAATTTTTCATAGTAATCTGAAATGATTCTTTTAATTTCATTTGGTTCTGTTGTGATGTGGTCCTTCTCGTTTCTTATTCGGGTTATTTGTTTCCTTTCCTGTATTTCTTTAGTCAGTCTAGCCAATGGTTTATCAATTTTGTTAATTTTTTCAAAGAACCAGCTTTTGGCTTTGTTAATTCTTTCAATTGTTTTTTCTGTTCTCTAATTCATTTAGTTCAGCTCTAATTTTTATCATTTGTTTTCTTCTGGTGCCTGATGGATTCTTTTGTTGCTCACTTTCTATTTGTTCAAGTTGTAGGGACAGTTCTCTGCTTTTGGCTCTTTCTTCTTCTTGTATGTGTGCATTTATCGATATAAATTGGCATCTGAGCACTGCTTTTGCTGTGTCCCAGAGGTTTTGATAGGAAGTATTTTCATTCTCGTTGCTTTCTAAGAATTTCCTTATTCCCTCCTTGATGTCTTCTACAACCCAGTCTTTTTTCAGGAGGGTATTGTTCATTTTCCAAGTATTTGATTTCTTTTCCCTAGTTTTTCTGTTATTGATTTCTAGTTTTATTGCCTTGTGGTCTGAGAAGATGCTTTGTAATATTTCGATGTTTTGGACTCTGCAAAGGTTTGTTTTATGACCTAATATGTGGTCTATTCTAGAGAATGTTCCATGTGCGCTAGAAAAAAAAGTATACTTTGCAGCAGTTGGGTGGAGAGTTCTGTATAAGTCAGTGAGGTCAAGTTGGTTGATTGTTGTAAGTAGGTCTTCCGTGTCTCTATTGAGCTTCTTACTGGATGTCCTGTCCTTCTCCGAAAGTGGTGTGTTGAAGTCGCCTACTATAATTGTGGAGGTATCTATCTCACTTTTCAATTCTGTTAAAATTTGATCTATGTACCTTGCAGCCCTGTCATTGGGTGCATAAATATTTAATATGGTTATGTCTTCCTGATCAATTGTCCCTTTTATCATTATATAGTGTCCTTCTTTATCCTTTGTGGTGGATTTAAGTCTAAAGTCTATTTTGTCAGAAATTAATATTGCTACTCCTCTTCATTTTTGCTTATTGTTTGCTTGATATATTTTTTTCCATCCTTTGAGTTTTAGTTTGTTTGTGTCTCTAAGTCTAAGGTGTGTCTCTTGTAGGCAGCATATAGATGGATCGTGTTTCTTTATCCAGTTCGTGACTCTCTGTCTCTTTATTGGTGCATTTAGTCCATTTACATTCAGCGTAATTATAGATAAATAAGTTTTTAGTGCTGTCATTTTGATGCCTTTTCATGTGTGTTGTTGGCCATTTCATTTTTCCACATACTTTTTTGTGCTGAGACGTTTTTCTTAGTAAATTGTGCGATCCTCATTTTCATAGTATTTGACTTTATGTTAGTTGAGTCGTTACGTTTTTCTTGGCTTTTATCTTGAGTTATGGAGTTGTTATACCTTTTTGTGGTTACCTTATTATTTACCCCTATTTTTCTCAGTAAAAACCTAACTTGTATCATTCTGTATCGCCTTGTATCACTCTCCATCTGGCAGTTCAATGCCTCCTGTATTTAGTCCCTCTTTTTGATTATTGTGATCTTTTACCTATTGACTTCCATGATTCCCTGTTATGTGTATTATTTATTTATTTATTTAAATTAATCTTAATTTGTTTGTTTTTGTGATTTCCCTATTTGAGTTGATATCAGGACGTTCTGTTTTGTGACCTTGTATTGTGCTGGTATCTGATATTATTGGTTTTCTGACCAAACAATATCCTTTAGTACTTCTTGTAGCTTTGGTTTGGTTTTTGCAAATTCTCTAAACTTGTGTTTATCTGTAAATATCTTAATTTCGCCTTCATATTTCAGAGAGAGTTTTGCTGGATATATGATCCTTGGCTGGCAGTTTTTCTCCTTCAGTGCTCTGTATATGTCGTCCCATTCCCTTCTTGCCTGCATGGTTTCTGCTGAGTAGTCTGAACTTATTCTTATTGATTCTCCCTTGAAGGAAACCTTTCTTTTCACCCTGGCTGCTTTTAAAATTTTCTGTTTATCTTTGGTTTTGGCGAGTTTGATGATAATATGTCTTGGTGTTTTTCTTTTTGGATCAATCTTAAATGGGGTTCGATGAGCATCTTGGATAGATATCCTTTCATCTTTCATGATGTCAGGGAAGTTCTGTGTCAGGAGTTCTTCAACTATTTTCTCTGTGTTTTCTGTCCTCCCTCCCTGTTCTGGAACTCCAATCACCCGCAAGTTATCCTTCTTGATAGAGTCCCACGTGATTCTTAGGGTTTCTTCATTTTTTTTTAATTCTTTTATCTGATTTTTTTTCAGCTATGTTGGTGTTGATTCCCTGGTCCTCCAGATGTCCCAGTCTGCATTCTAATTGCTCGAGTCTGCTCCTCTGACTTCCTATTGCGTTGTCTAATTCTGTAATTTTATTGTTAATCTTTTGGATTTCTACATGCTGTCTCTCTATGGATTCTTGCAACTTATTAATTTTTCCACTATGTTCTTGAATAATCTTTTTGAGTTCTTCAACAGTTTTATCGGTGTGTTCCTTGGCTTTTTCTGCAGTTTGCCTTATTTCGTTTGTGATGTCTTGAAGCATTCTGTAAATTAGTTTTTCATATTCTGTATCTGATAATTCCAGGATTGTATCTTCATTTGGGAAAGATTTTGATTCTTTTGTTTGGGGGGTTGGAGAAGCTGTCATGGTCTGCTTCTTTATGTGGTTTGATATGGACTGCTGTCTCCGAGCCATCACTGGGAAACTAGTTTTTCCAGAAAATCCGCTGACTGGTACGCTGGCTCCAGGCTCTGAAAACAATCGCTGCCTCCCCGTATTTGTTCGTTCTCCGTCTCTAAATCTGTGTTTGTTGTTCAGGGTTTGTAGATTGTTATATATGTGATCGATTCACTTGTTTTTCCGAGTCTTTGTTGCAAGAGGGATCCGCAGTAGCGTCCACCTAGTCCGCCATCTTGGCCCCCTAATTTTTTTTTTTTTTTGGTATAGTGACTCTGTGTGTTCCTTCCATTTTCTTTTGATGCTTCCTGCATCATTTAATATTTTTTCTGTAGAATCCTTCACTATTGCAACTTGAGGCTTGAGTTTTTTTCTTCAATTCTTTCAGTGTAAGAAATGCTGAACGTGTTCTTCCCTTTTGGTTTTCTCCCTCCAGGTCTTTGCATATGTCATTATAATACTTTGCTTTGTCTTCAACAGACATCACACATCATGGTGAAACTCTGAAAGCTTTCCCTCTGAGATTGGGAATGAGACAATGATGGCCAATATCATCACTTTTTATTCAACATTGACTAGAAACAGTACAGTAAAATATGAAAAACAAGCGAGAGGTATAGGATTGAAAAGTGAAAAAAATTTCATTATTCACAACTTCCTTATTAATATAGAAACCCGACAAATAATTAGACTTGATAACAGGGTTTGACAATGTCATTTACTAGATGTAAGATTAATGTCCAAAAGACAACTGAATTCCCATATATGAACGGAATTCAAAATGAAAAAGGCACCTTTGTGTACCATTGTCTAGGTACAAAAACATAAGGTACCGAGAAACAAATCTAAGAGAAACTTTTGAAAATTATCATACTTTACGGAAAGTCATTAAAGAAGACATAAATCAATGGAGAGACATACCATGTTCATGAATAAGAAGACTCGATATTGGTATAATGACAATGCTCTCCCAATTGATCTACACATTCAATGCAATTTCAATCACAATCCCACTGACTTTTTTTCACATTGGTGGGTATAAAAATACTGATTTTGTTATTTTCAAACTGTAAGCCTATGTTGCATTTATTTTATTGTATCTAGAGTACAGTTTCTAGAAGAGTTAAATGTGAGAGGTTAAGTATTTGGAGGACTGAAGAAAATATAGGTAAATATTTGAACTCAGAATGAATTTTTAAACAAAAACATTAACAAAATGGAAGAATTCTATAAAATGAAAATTTTTAATTTAAAAAATATCATAAAAAATTAAAGGTCAAATAACAAAGTGCATATTTTAATATATAAAAATTTCTTATCAATTGATGAGAAAAATCTTTTTTTCTTAACATTGAAAAAGGACACAAAACTAGTAATTATGGCCCCCAAATAGCCCCAAAACATTAAAAAAATCCAACCTTAGCATTAGTTAAAACAATTCAAATTAAACAACATGCTATTTTATTTATAAAACTTGCAAATGTTAAAAAAAAAAAAAAAGCTAATATGTCCTATAATCAAGGTTCCAAGAAATAAGCACCCCCATATGTTTATGGTAGAAGTATCAGTTGGCACTATATTTCAGGAAAGCAACTGCACCATATATATATATATATATATTAAAGAATCTTCAAAATGTTTATACCCTTTAACCCAGGAATTTTGCTTTCAACCATTTATACCCCCAAAATAATGGATGTTCACCACAGTTTTATTCATATCAGTGAAAATATGGAAATATCCTGAAGATGCAAAAATAGGCTAATGGTTTTATAAAGTGTATCCTCATGTTAGAATGGTAGATGAGAGTGACAGAATACCATGCTGTGCAATGTACTAGCAGAAGTTTTACAAAAGAATTTTAAAGATGAAAAGTTTCTATGCTTAATAATGCTAAAAATGAAAACCAGTAAACCAGTTGCTCCAACTCATGGCAACGCCATGTGCTTCAGGGTAGAACTGTGCTCCATAGAAATTTTAAAAGTTATGACCTCTTGGAAGTAGATCAACAGGACTTTCTTCCAAGGCACCTTTAGGTGGATTCAAACCACCTACCTTCCTGTTAGCAGTTGAGCACTTAACTGTTTGTACCACGCAAGGACTCCTTGACAAAAACTCAGTAATGACATAATATATCATATGATCCAAATTCATGTGTGTATCAGTGAGTGAGTGTAGAGGGGAAGAGAAGAAGAGAGAGGAGGGGAGAGATAGGTGAGAAGAGGGAGAGAGGGAGAGGGAAGAGATGGAGCAAGTGGGGTAGAGAAGAAGAGGAGGTGGGAACTCCATCAGCCTGAGATGGGAAGAGCTAGATGGTGCCCAGCTACCACCGATCACTGTCCTGATAGGGAACATAACAGAGGATCCCTGATGGAGCAGAACAGTGGGGATGCAGATCTCAAATTCTCGTAAAAAGACCAGGCTTAATGGTCTGACTGAGACTAGAGGGACCCTGATGGTCATGTTCCCCAGACCCTTTGATAGCCCAAGATTGGAACCATTCCCAAAACTAACTCGAACTATAAGACAGACAATGATGCTGGTGAGCAGTGAACTTCGTGGCTCAAGTAGACACATGAGACTATGCGGATGACTCCTGTCTGGTAGTGAGACGAGAAGGAAGAGGGGGACAGGAGCTGGTTGAACAGACACTGGGAATACAGGATGGAGGGGAGGAATGTGCTGTCTCATTAAGGGGAGGATAGCTGGGAGTGCACGGTGGGGTGTGTATGGATTTTTGTATGAGAGGGTGACTTGATTTATAAATTTTCACCTAAAGCACATTAAAAAAAAAAAAAAAAAGAAGAGGGATAAGAGAGAGAGAAACAACAACAACAAAAAACACCAAAATATTAACGCTGCTTATTTTGGGGTAGCAGGATAGTGGGATTAGGGTTATTTCTACCTTTAGCTCTAAGCTTTCTGTATTTTTCAAAATTTCTCCTTGAATAAGACAAAACAAAAACAAGCAGGTAGCTTCCCAATGCATAGAGGATGAAGTCTAATCTCCTTAGTCTGACATACTAACCTTACTTATCTTTCCCATCTTCTCTTCTATGCCTTTCCTTTGTCCTTTGAACAGGTTCACATACACACACTTTTTCTTACACTCTATGTTTTTTCCACCTCAGTAACTCTTGCTTCAAGTTTCAGAGAAAGTTTCCCTTCCCTCCATTACCTTTGTGACTTAGCCTTCCTTCACTCTCACAGCAACTGTCAGAGTCCATGGAAAAGACTTGGCAATTAATCGAGAACAACTTGTAACATCTCTACCACTGTTGCCTTGAACTGTTATTTTTTCTTTGAATTCTTTGCATATTTTTGTTTTTCTCTTCAACTAGGTTATAAACTATTCTTTGTATTTCCCATTAAGCCTAGCACAACAGAGTGTTTGTGGTAGGCAGAATAATGCCCCTCCAAAGATGTCCACATCTTAATCCCTAGGACCTGTGAATATGTTAAATTACATGGCAGAAGGAAATTAAGGTTGTAGATGGAATTAAGATTGCTAATCCGGTGACTTTAAAACAAGGGGATTATCATGGATTATCAGGCAGGCCCAATGTAATCACAAGAGTCTTTAAAAGTTGAAGAGGGAGAAAGAAACTCTTTGATGGTTATGAGGGAGGGAAGGAGTGGAGAGGGAAAAACACTAACTAGACAATACGTAAGTGATAACATTGGTGAAGGGTAAGACAGTACACAATACTGGGGAAGTCATCACAACTTGACCAAGGCAAAGTCATAGAAGCTTCATAGACAGATCCAAACTCCCTGAGGGACAGAGTTACTGGGCTGAGGGCTGGGGACCATGGTCTAGGGGAACATTTAGCTCAACTGGCATAACATACTTTATAAAGAAAATGTTCTACATCTTACTTTGGTGACTAGCACCTGGGGTCTTAAAAGCTTATGAGCAGCCATCTAAGATACTCCACTGGTCCCACCCCATCTGGTGCAAGGGAGAATGAAGAAAACCAAAGATACAAGGGAAAGATTATTCCAAAGGGCTAATGGACCACAGCTAGCACAGCCTCCACCAGACTGAGCCCTGAAGAACTAGATGGTGCCCAGCTGCCACCACCAACTGCTCTGCTAGGGATCATAACTGAGGGTCTCAGACAGAGCTGGAGAAAATGTAGAACAAAATTCTATCTCACAAAAAGAAGACCAGACTTACTGGTCTGACAGAGACTGAAGAAACTCTGAGATTATGGCCCCTGGGTATCCTTTTAGCTCAGTACTGAAGCCGCTCCCAAAGTTCACCTTTCAGCCAAAGATTAGAAAAGCCTATCAAACAAACAATAACATGCATAGTTCAACCATATACACGAGACTAAATGGGCATAAAAGCAAAGATGAGAAGGCAGGAAGGAAAACTGGATGAATGGAAATAGGAAACCCAAGGTCAAGACGCAGAGAGTGTTGACACATTGTAGGGTTGGCAACCAATGTCACAAGACAATTTGTGTATTAATTTTTTAATGAGAAACTAATTTGCTCTTTTAACTTTCACGATTAAAAAAAAAGTGGAAGAGGGTAGCAGAGAGGAGACATGATGATGGAAGCAAGGTCAGAGTGATACGAGAAAGACTCAATCCTCCAATGCTGGCTTTGAAATTGAAGGAGGGGGGTCATGAGCCAAGGAATGCAGGCAGCCCCTAGAACCTGGAAAAGGTTTCCCCCCAGAGCCTCCAGAAAGGAACACAGCCCTGCCAATACCTTGATTTTAGCCCAGCGAGACTTGGGACAGAGCTCTGACCTACAGAATTGTAAGAAAATAAATTTGTTGTTTTGAGCCACTAAGTTTATAGTAATTTGATCTCATAAAAATAGAAAAATTAATGCAATGTTAAATATTATTTGCCTTCATTCACACTGAAATCATGAAAGATAAGACCAAAGCTGATGAAATCAAATAAAACAACAAATAATAAAAATCCTTTTCAAAGAAGTCTTTCCTAATCATGCCTAAATGCTATTTATTCATTTCTCTTTAGTGTTTATGTACTTATGTTATATCACTTATCATTTGTCTCTATTTTATAACTGTGTTGATATCATTTCCTATGCAAATATATATATAATTATTTTTTTTAACTCTGATTCAAAAGACTTTTCAGAAGCAGGAGCCATGTACTCATTCCCTAGGCATTTGCTCCCGGAGATAACAGACTTCGGTCTATAAATGCCTGATTACTAACATCTTACTTTATGGGTTAGTTAAGGCAGATCATTTATTCAGCGTTGTAGAGCTCATTCATGTTTCAGAAATTTTTAAAAAAGAAGTTTTATTTCAGACTTATACACAAGCAACCTAAAGCCCCTAAAAATAAAATCTAACCAGATTAGTAAATACTTAGAAAGTAGACTCTTCACAGTAAAAACAATTTATTGTGGTAAAATATATAAAACAAAACATTTGTCATTTTAATAATTTCTAAATGTTCAATTCAGTGACATGAATTACCTTTGCCATATTGGCAACCATTATCACTAGCCAACTTATTACATTTTAATTTCATTAGATATATCTCATACAATTTTGTGAGGTTTTTTCAGAATTCTCTGGAAATAAAGGAAGTGGTCTAGATACCCCAAAATCTTTAACAGTCCTGGGTACAAATTGGGCTCAGAATTGACTCAACAGCAGTGGGTTTTTGGTGGTGGGTAGGGTGGACAGAGCTGCTAGATCTGAAAGGGACTATTTGGAGGGTGGTCTGTTTTGTGTTGGATATTAAAATCAGCATAGACCTTTTTAATCAACTAGAATTGACAGGCTACTCTTTGAAACCTAGGCTAAAATTTCTAAGCTCTACCAGAACTAAAGAAAAGTAAGCAAGTAAATAAGTGGTCAGTTGGAAATAAGAAGGTTTGACATCATCATAACTCTGGGAAAAAATAAAAGCTGTGATGTGTAAATGGGGTTATGGGCAAGTAACCACATGGTGTTGTACGGAAAGGAATTCAGAGAGGCAGCTGGCCTTTTGTCAAATGCTCTTATACCCAGCGGCTGGGCCAGACCAAGCCCTGGCCTTTCAAGTCAGGTTCCTTATCTGGCCCTGGGAAGCCTTAAAAAAAGTTGCTTGCCCTGATTTCTCCAAACATAAAATTGGGGCAGTGGGATCTGTCATCTCTGTGTAGCCTATGTCTGTGGCGAGGATTAATTAGTGTTTTTAAAGTGCTGTGGATTTGGTTTGGTTTATTTATTTTCTCAGGATGAAAGCCAATATGCCAGAACCAAGTGTTAATAGTAAAGGTTTGATGTCTATTACTTGAAATGTGCTGTGTGAAGTGGGGTAGATAGGATATGAGGCTTGTGGGACTGCCTTTGGCATCAAAAAGGCCACATTTCCAAACGAGCTTTAGTACTCCCAAAGTGGAGGAAGCAGAATAAACGCCTTTGAAAATTAAAAAAGAGGAACATGATCTGGGTTTTGGCTCTGTTATTGAGAGCATGTACCAACCCACACAAAGGAAAATTTGACGAGCCACTGTAGACAAATATAGGCAGCTAGAGATGACACAAAATTCTGCTAATTTGGTGATAAGTTGTAAAACGAGCTCCTGTTCAGTGAAGAGAAAGAATCTGCAACCAAGGATATGAGGGCTGATGCTGTCATATACCAGTTTCTCTGATCCTATATGGGCAGGTTCTCTGACCCTATACAAGCAGGCATAAGGAGCAACAACTCCTATAGCCACAAAACTCACTCACTAAGAACCCAGCAGCTTCACAAACACTGAAGTCTCATAATAGCCCAGGTTTTTTTTTTTTTTTCCAATAGATCTTTATGACTTTTATTCCTGAGGATGGAAATAAAGTGTTCAGTACTAAAAATTAAAACCGTAGCTTTCCCCTATCCCTATAATCCCAACAGCCAGAATACAGTTATTGTTAACTGTTGTTTGGACATGTTTACAGGAGATTGGTATAACTGTCTCCAATTTACAGGTAATGAAACAAACAGCTCAGAGAGCTTGTCCACAGTCTTACAAGAAATAAGTCAGAGCTGGTATTCGAGCCCAGGTCTTTCTGCCTTTCCATAACTACATGTCCCATTAGGCTACACTGACCCAACCCCATACTCTGCTCCCTCTTCCTTCCACCACTCTCAAATATAATTATTATTAGGCACTGACAGGGCTTCCATAACTAGCTTTACAAACAGAAGCATTTATCATTCTAGAGCTAGAGTACGCATGAAACCAGCCTCATTTAGATGTATAATGTTCCATAAACATATTATTTAAGCAAGATAATTGTAACTAAGATCTGAGTGTACTTTTCCCATGAAACAAGTGTAGGACGGAAAGCAAAGAGACCCCTGAAATCAATAGGATGTGACTCATGTGCAAGCCCTGAACCTGGACAGCCCAGAGTTCCAGTTCTGTTATTTATTAGCTGTATGTGACCCAGTACCCAATTTCTTCATCTCGATTTTGAAGAGGGTGGATGAGCTGATTGTCAAGGTGCCTTCTAGCGTCTGGCGTTGTATGTAGTGATGGGCAGTTTGTAGCTGATTTGCCACTGCATCCTGCCTAACTCCTTTTATTCTGCTCAATATCTAACTTCAGAATGAAAGACAGGAAGCTGCTTCTGTGTTGCTACTTCTATAACTATCCACAGAAATAAATGAAAGCACTTGAAAACCATGTATATTGTTTTTGCTCTTGCTAGATTTACTCTAATCAAATGAGTTGGTGATAAACAAATTATTAATTTATTAGCATAAATTCATTCAATATGTAATAATCTCTTACACATAAGGCATTGAGAGAGTTATACAGATGAAATCTTGCCCTCCTTGGAGCTTACGGTTCTAGAAGGGAAAAACACACAAATCTACATAACCGTAATGCAAAGTGACAAGAGCTCAGTGTCCTAGGAAGCTTCAGAGAAATTCAAGGGATTCAAGTCTGGGGCAATCAGAGATGGCTTCATGGAGGCATAGAGATGTGAACCTGGCTGTAAAGGGGGAGCAGAGAAGCCGAGGAAGATGAGGGTGACTGAAGGAAGGCATGCAACAGACAGTGCTGAAAGGTCGTTTTAGCTGAATGATGGTAGGAGGTGGGCTGAGGAGTCTGTACTTGGCTCTTCGGGAAGTTGGGAACCACCAATGGCCCTCAAGCAGGGAAGTGGGAGGCTATGTCGATGCTCTCTTCCAGACCAGTTTCTAACAAAACTTAAAGCCTAACTGATCAACAGTACCTAGAACAGTACATCCTGAGCAGTAAGTATTTAATAAATAAATAATCTTGGAAATAGTAACATAATATCAGGAAATGTGCTTGAGTGTTGCTCTAAAGAGGAAACAGAGAGCAGCTCCAAGCATTCCAACCTGGATGACTCTTGGATCTCAAGTAGAGATTTGGCAGTTTTACCACAGCAAATGCATGTGAGAGTGGAGAGGAAGGGAAGACTGTTCTTCCACCCTATAATCACGAGCAGAAATAACATCTCATTATGACCTTTAAAGAGATGAAGCCCTTTAAATGAAATAGTAACAAAGCTGTACAGAATCACTTTGAAGACAAGGCCTTTGGTGGTGTGGAAAATGCTAACATCTGTCAGTGCCCTTCATCTATAATCAACCTTCTACTAGGAGAATCCTAGCGTTTTGTATGTGTGCCTATGTGTTAAGTACATATGTCAATATTACACAGTTGGATGTATGCGAGAACTCTAACGATTCACAGAATGCTACATTTGGCTTTACAAGGTGAGTTGTATTCTCAGACGGGGTAGGATCATTACCTCAGAACAGCCAAGATCAATCTTGGGGTCCACAGGATGGTGTATATATTTTCTCTAAAGCAAAATAATGCTTTAGAAATTATTTCTCCTTGTGGTCTGAGACATTCTGCTTAGAAGCTAGGGGAATCACAGAGTTTGGAGCAAAGCTCCCCTCTGAACCACATGAAGATGAAGAATCTCTGGTCTGGGCCTAACTTGGGACAATGGCCATTACCCACCACTTTGAATGTTCCAGGCTTTCCCATAAATCAGCCTGAATGGTACTCATCCCGCCCCCTCAAGTTCTCTCAGTTTTCCTTACTGCCTGTCTGTACCCCTAGAGAAAGATGTAGAGTCTTTTCAGGAAAAGACTTCAAAATATTTCCGGGAAGAAATATTTTAAAGACATGGGTGAGTAAATAATCCTTATGATCTATTCTTGGAGGGGAAAAAGAGAAGAGAAAAAGGTATTATCTGAACGGAGACCAAAAAACTTCCAAGATTTCCTCAGAACAAAGCATCCAAAGATGGGTAAAAAGTTTCCTCAAACCACACAGAAAATCAACAACAGCCCACACATCTGATGACATTGTGATGAGGGCTGTGGGGAGACAGAAGTGTAGCACTGAGACAACCAGTGATGGATGAAACAATGTGAAGGGGAGCTTTCCGCTGGTACCTAACACCACAAAGAGAGCGGTAAGAAGAGGTGGTGCTCCAGACCCAGAAGGGAAGTCAGGCTGAGTCGAGACCAGAGGCAGGGGCTTTATAAATATATATTTGCCTCCCAGGGAGGTCTAGGGGAAAGGAATGAAGATGGATAGGGAAAGTCCACATTACCTCTTCTGGCTGATAGTTTCAACACTGTGGAATAGTGAGAGTGAGCATTTATAAGCTGGATAAATGGTTTCAAACATCTGTATATGATAATACCAATTAAAAATTAAGAAGTGGCTTGTGACTATTACTTTTATGTATTATAAAATGTAGGATGTAGGTTCAGGATTTAAGAGTAGAGTGTGAACCGGTATCTGGAGGTCCTTCTGGGCTCAGGAAAGGGTAAGAGGCAATAAAACAATAACTTTTCAACCTGTTGATCTGTTCATCATTTATGCATTCAGCAAATATTCACTGAGAACTTACTATGACGGTGGCTGGCCCTGTGCTATGCACTGGGAATAGAGCAACAAATAAAAATATACACACCCTGCCTTCATGGAGTTTCTATGCTTCGTTGAGACCTCTTTATGCTTTACTGTGGATTTCCCTTGGTCTATAGGAAATCCTATGGCCTCTGTTTTATGTGAGCTAGACATTTATGCCAGTCTTTTGAGAGTATTTTTACTGCTAATATTAAAGCTACAGCCTACCAAGGGTAAAAAAAAAATGTTACTGTATAAATAACCCCATACCCTATACCCTTAGAGTAAGGGAGTGAAGGGGTAATAGCTGCTATCAAGGGCCCAGCTTCTTTGTTTTACTTTTTAATTCCCATTATTTATTTTTTATTGTGCTTTAGGTAAAAGTATACAGAGCAAATTCATTTCTCATTCAAAGATTTATACACAAATTGTTTTTTGACATTGGTTGCAATCCCACAATGTGTCAGTACTCTCCTTTCACTCTGGCTTCCCTGCATCTATTCATCCAGTTTTCCTGTCCCTTTCTGCCTTCTTGTCTTTGCTTTTGGGCAGGTGTTGATTGATCTAAGAGGCACATTCCTCACATGTATCATTGTTTGTTTTATAGGCCTGTCTAATCTTTGGCTGAAAGGTGGACTTCAGGAATAGCTTCAGTTCTGAGTTAACAGGACGTCTAGGGGTCATAGTCTCAGGGGTTCCTCCAGTCTCTCTCAGACCAGTAATTCTGGTCTTTTTTGTGGATTTGAATCTTGTTCTACATTTTTCTCCCGCTCTGTCTGCGACCCTCTATTGTGACTTCTGTCAGAGAGGTCAGTGGTGGTAGCTGGGTACCATCTAGTTCTTCTGGGCTCAGGCTGGTGGAGGATGTAGTTCATGTGGTCCATTAGTTCTTTGGACTAATATTTTCCTCGTGTCTTTGTTTGTTTTAAATTGAGCTTTAGGTGTAAGTTTACAGCTCAAGTTAACTTCTCATCCAGAAATTTATACACATATTGTTTTGTGACATTGGATGCAATTCCCACAGTGTGACTGCATGCTCCCCCTTTCCATCCTAGGTTCCCTGTGTCCATTCATCTAGTTCCTGTCCCTTCCTGACTTCTTGTCCTCCTCTTGGCCAGGAGCTGTCCATTTGGTCTCGTATATTTCGAATGATGTTAAGAAGCATGTTCCTCACATGTGTTATTTTTTGTTTTATAGGCCTTTCTAATCTTTGGCTCAAAAGTGGGCTTCAGGAATGGTTTCAGTTCAGGGTTAGAAGAGCATCTGGGGGCCATAGTTTTGGGGGTTCCTCAAGTCTCTTTCGGACCAGTAAGTCTGGTCTTTTTACGTGGATTTGAATTCCGTTCTATATTTTTCTCCTGCTCTGTCTAGGACTCTTTCTTGTGATCCCTGTCAGAGTAGTCGCTGGTGGTAGCTGGGCACCATCTAGTTTTTCTGGTTTCAGGCTGGTGGAGTCTCTGATTCATGAGGTCCTTTAGTCCTTTGGGCTAGTATTTTCCTTGTGTCTTTGTTTTTTTTTCATTCTCCTTTGCTCCAGGTGGAATGCGCCCAATAGATAAATTTTAGATTGCAGGCTTTTATGACCCCACACTACTCACCAAAGTGGGATGTAGAACATTTTCTTTATAAGCTTTTTTATGCCAGTTAACCAACATGTCCCCCAAGGCTACAGTCCCCAAGCTTCAGCCCCTGCTACTCAGTCCCTCAAAGTTGGATGTGTTTAGGAAACTTCTTTGCTTTTTCTTTGGTCCAGGTGTACTGACTTTCCCTGTATCGTGTGCTGTCCTTCCCTTCACCAAAGCTGACACTTGTCTACTGTCTAGTTAATGATTTCCCCTCCTTCTCCCTCACTATTCTTGTAACCATTAAAGAATGCATTTTTCTATGTGTAAACCTTTCTTGAGTCCTTATAATAGTGGCCTCATGCATATTTGTCCTTTTGTGAACAACTTATTTCACTCAGCATAATGCCCTCCAGATTCATCCACGTTGGGAGATGTTTCACAGATTCATCATTGTTCTTTATCGTTGCATAGTATTCCATTTTGTGTATGTACCATAATTTGTTCATCCCTTCATCTGTTGATGGGCATTTAGGCTGTTGCCATCTTTTTGCTATTGTGAATAGTGCTGCAAGGGCCAGCTTCTAAGGGAATCTGGTGCTACTTAGGGCTTACTTAGGATCGATAGGACTTCCCTGGGAAACGTCCCATACCTACTCATATGATTCAAGATTAGGGAGATACTGGTCCACAACCCCCAAGAACACCCACTGAAGGAGAGAGAGCAGACGGAAAAGTAGATTAATGCCAGGATGCTTTAGAACAGAAATCAGACAGGTGGACGAGGAGTAGTATTAACAATATCATATAATAATTTGAATTACTCTGGTGTTTATAATGTTTCTAACATTTTCACCTGTATTCATCTATTTGCCACATGCTGTTGGCTACATCACTGCTCATTAACAAGTGCACCCTTCCTGGCAGGGTAAAAAAGTAGAGAAACCGAGTGAATAGCTTTGTTCTTTTGAGGTCCTATTTATATAGAGACCTGTAGAATGGTGAAGCCAGAGACCTTAGAGATAATTCAGTATCTTCACCTCACAGATGAGGAAACCATGAAGTGGCTTTGGCAAAGGCAGAAATAGAGCTCTCCCCTCTTCTCCTGTAGATAAGTACAATCTGGGATAAGCTGAATTAGAAACCAAAGAAATGTTTCTCTGATAACACTGACCAAATCCTTAATCATTACATTACACTTTACACTGGCTGCTTCCTGATTCCACAAAAGCTTCCAGAACATATTCACAGATCATACTCTAACAGAACATACTCGATGAATATTATTTCTAGGCTTGGCTCTCCCATAAATACATATTTTCTTTTTAAAATTTTCCCCACAAATTAGTTGCATAGAAAAGGAAATGGACTTGGATCATATTCTAAAAAGGAACAAGCCCCATAAAAAGCTCTCCTTGTTTCTACCTTTGCCTCACAGTGGATTGAGGTAAATAAAAAAACTGGGGAGAAAAGGCCCATGGTGTTTCCCCACATATGATGAGGAGGGTAGCACTTTGCTACCTGTAGTCAGAGACAATAGAGAATACCCATTGATATGGACCAACAGTGAACGTGGTTATAGGTCAGTGTAAGGGCCTGACATGTTCCTCTGGTGGGGCAGCCCCAGGCACCATGGCAGAAAGCCCTGGCCTGAGCAAGGGGAGGCCAACATGAAGGCCTAGAATGTGCTTCAAAGGTAGGTAGGGAGGTGAACCAGAAGATCAGAGAGCATCCCTGAATGCGCATCTTAGTAAGTCCTAGTGCAATCCCCAAAGCGAAGAGACTGGCTGAAGTCCTTACAACTCATGGGTAGCAAGCCTAAGACAACTCTCTCTCCTGATTTACATTCCTCTGCTAACTTTTACACTGGAGAAACATTTTGCTGTGCTGTTATTTTGCTAATGGCACTTTAGGGAAGATAGCAAGAATCACAGCAGGTTCTACCAAAAACCCTGCAGTAAGCAGTGTTGTGGCCAGGAATACAGGAATACAGGACAGGAATACAGTTCTTAAGCAAGCTCCCATTCTGATATTCAAATACAGCTTAGTGAGGGAAGGGAGGGTCTAAGGCTTTTAATTTTTAGGTAGAACTTAGTGGGTGAGAATATTTTATAATCATTATAATGTTGGCAAGGGGACCCTGGGTGGTATAAATGGTTTGTACTCATCTACTAACCTAAAAAGGGTCCCTGGTGGCACAATGGTTAAGTGCTTCGCTGCTAACCAAAAGGTCAGCAGTTCATATCAGCAACTCCTCGGGAGAAAAGACCTTGAGATCTGCTCCTGTAAAGATTACAGCCCAGGAAAGCATATGAGACAGCTCTACTCTGTCCTGCAGGGTTGCTATGAGTTGGAATTGACTCAACAGCACACAACAATAACATTGACCTAAACTAGTGGTGGGAGAAAGCCCTGGTAATCTAATTCTGAAAAATCAGCCATAGAAAACCCTATGGAGCACAGTTTACTCCGTAACACATGGGGTCACCATGAGTTGGAATCAACTTGAGGGCAACAGGTTTGCTTTTTCTTTTTAATAATAATGTGGGCACTGTATTTCACACATCATCTGGAACCTAGGCTATAATGGGTTTTGTGGCATATTAAATTACAGAAAAATTTTAAAAACTATTCCTTCCTTTCTTCCATTCCCCTCTGGCCACCGGGAGAGATTTTAATACCACCCCCTGGTAAGGAATTACTACCCTAGTGAGCCAGCTGTGGACTAGAATACATCATATCCCTTAGTTGTGCTGGGGCAGGGAAAAGTTTACGAAACACCCTCTTCAGGTCTGAGAACCATTCTTTTCAGGTCTAATACTTCCACTTTGGTCCCGATTCCATCTCAGCTCCCCTCTAATTGCCCATTCAGTCATTACTGAGTAACTACCAAGGGCCAGGTATTTGTGTTAACTGATGAGGATAAAAAAGTAAATAAGACATAGTCCCTGACTTCCAGGAGCTCTCAGTTTAGCAGGAAATGCAGGCATGCACACGAAGAAGTACAATCTGATGAATGCTATACAGAGACAGGGACAAAGGCATGCACAGAGGAAGGACTGACTGCTGCTTTGAGGGCGTCTGGCAAGCATTCCCAGAGGAGGGACATTTGGGCCGGGTTTAAAGGGAGGAGAAATTTTGTGGAGAGTTAGGGAAAAGGTGTTTCAGGCATAGAAAAGAGCATATGAATAATCTGCCTATGTAGAAGTGACAAGTTAGAGCAAGAACATGGCAAGGATGCTAGGAATGGAGCCTGGCAAGGCAAGCTGGGCTCAGATGCCCAATGACACATTTACATTTACTGCTGGCAATGGGAGCCACTAAAGATATCTGTTAATCTAGTTAATGCAGAAATTATTCTAGTGTCAATCTAGAAAAGTTCATTCAGTGGTGGGAAGTAGCACAGACTGAAAGGACACACACGTAAGGAGAGGCTGAACTAAGGGGTAGCAGTATGTCTAGAAACAAGAGGATGTGAGCATCCAAGTGAATAAAAGGAATGTAAGGGCAATATTTTCTGAAGATAGCTTCAAGATAAGGCACTCTGATGGAACTGGGCAAAGGACCTAATGGTTAAGGTTTTCTAGGCCCAAATTCACTATACTACGGGCATTAGGGCCACTAGCATAGTATTTATGCAGGACAATTAGAGCTTATTGTGATCGGAGAGAACTCAATTGTCCCTTCCCTGCAGGAAGGAACGTGGCTTCCTATGGTTCCCTAGGCAACTAACTGAAAGACTAACCGAATCCATCCAGCTGCGCCACAAATGAACAGTCTGGCAGTATACTTCCATAAGATTACAGCCATTGAAAACACTATGGAATGCAGTTCTACTCTGACACACAAGGAGTCGCTATGAGTTAGGCTGACTCCATGGCAATGAATTTGGTTCCCCTCTCCCCGCTACCACACACAGAGGTATAATTTAGGCCATAGGGAGAATCGAGCTCAATTACTTCCAGGATCTGTAGGAAAGTCAAACCGTCTGATGGTTAGGAGGCTGCATATGCTCTAAATCAGCATCCAATATATGGTGCTGTTTCTCTCATAGCCAGGATTCACAGGTCCAGGAATCAAGGCGCAGAAATGGGAGTGGCACCATTCACTATTACTCCTAGTGACCCACTCACAAAATTTTTGTTTCCTGTCTCCACGACCCTATGCTCTCTGGGTCTAGAGGTCTTAGTTCCAAAGGGAGGAATACTCCCACCAGGAAACACAGCACTGATTCCACTGAACTGGAAGTTAAGAATGCTACCCAGTCACTTTGAGCTCCTTGTGCCTCTGAATCAACAAGCAAAGAGGGCATTACCATATATTGACTGGTGTGACTGATCCTGATTATCAAGGGGAAACTGGACTGTTATTATGCAATGGAGGTAAAGGAGGGTGTACTGGGAATACAGAAGACCCCTTAGGGCTTTTAGTACTACCATGCCCTGTGATTAAAAAAAAGGAGGGTGTATTGCGAATACAGGAGACCCCTTAGGGCTTTTAGTACTACCATGCCCTGTGATTAAGTCAATAGAAAACCACAACAACCCAGTTCACACAGGACTAGTAATGGCTCAGACCTTCAGGAATGAAGGTCTAAGTCACCCTACCAGGCAAAGAACCACGATCAACTGACATGCTTGCTGAGGGCAAAGAGAACACAGAATAGGTCATGGAAGAAGGTAATTCTAAATACCAGTTACAACCACATAACCAGTTGCAGAAATTAGGACTATAATTGTTATGAGTATTTCTTCCTTGTTTTGTTATGTGTTTCTGTGTGTGTACATATATAAAACCAAAACCAAACCCATTGCCGTTGAGTTGATTCTGATTCATAGTGACGCTATATACACATACATACATATACATATGAACATATAGCAAATATCTTTGTTTTGTTCCTTCCTTTATCCTATTACTCATTATAAAATACAAGATGTAAAAGGGGCTAGTGTGTTTTCGGTTGTATGCATGTTAGTTGTATCGTGTTAGGTATAAGTATGAGTTTATCACTGTCTTTATTTTGAGATTATGTATGGTTTAAGGGGATGTGTATAGGTGCCAATTTGACAAAGAGTAGACTGTGATGGTTAATGTTATGTGTCAACTTGGCTAGGCTGTGATTCTCAGTGGTTTAGCAGACATTGGACTGGTTGCTCTTCCATGATGTAATACAATGTAATCATCTTCTATGATATGATCAGCCAGTCGCATCATAGAAAGGAAGCTTTCTTGGGGTGTGGCATGCCTCCAGTATGTAAACAGATGTTCTGGCAAAGTTTATTCTCTCTCTTGAGGCTGTGACCCTGCACTGTTCTTGTCATTTACCTCCAATTCTTGGGATGTAAGCCTGCAAGAGTCTTCCAGGCTGCCAGCTGACCTACAGATTCTAGATTCGTGAGCCCCACAATCCTGTGAGCCAACAGAGTTCTCCAGACTGCCACCTGACCTCACACCACAATTGTGAGAGCCATTTCCTTGAAGTATCTCTCTCTCTCTATGGATATATATACATAGATATATGTCTCACTGGTTTGCTTCTCTAGAGAACCCAGACTAAGACACACCTGGAGACCCAGCAGGTGCTGGGTAGACCAGGCCAGCCCAATCAAAGGATGGCTCACACCACTCTAGAACTTGACCCTGGCTTATTTGACCATGAGTTTTCTGCAAGAGGGCTGTGGAGCTCTTCAGTAAGAACAGGACAACCACATGAGAAGACTCAGAGATCCTATGGTTTCTCCCTCCCTTACAGAGAAAGAAACTGAGGTGCAGAGGGTAAAATGGCTTAAAGGTCACAGAGCTAAGAAGTGGTAGAGCTAAGAATAGAGCTCATCTCTCCTGATTCATAACCTGGTACTCCTTTCACAGCACGTTGCCTCAGTGGCACTGAAGCCACAATGAGATTAGTGGGACTATGTGAGGGAGAACTGTTTGGGTTTGTCAACTCAAGTGATGAAAGAGAAAGCTAGGACAGAGAAACACTAGGTATCTTTGTGAGCCAAAGTGATTAAGGAGCAACGAACTAGGTACTCACATGGTGATATATCTACAAAGTTCGGGTCGATGTTATGCAGCAGCTCCACTCTGGGGGATGGGCTTCCTTCACTAGAAAAAGAATTTTTTAGGAAACATTAATTTCCTCTCTCAAATGGTAAAAGTTATTTTAATACTTCCTTTCCTTCCACTTGTAGAAAATAACAAACCTACCAGTTAACAACTTTGTCATGAACTCAGAGGTCTCCAAAATCTCTGGTTGGTGCACCCGCAAGTAGTCATAATTTGTCTACATTCTAACGATGACTAAACATTTATATAAGAGCCTCAGCATCAAGCCTACGGTGGTTTTAAAAATATAAGTCCTGTGACCCTTCGCAATAAACAATGTGCTGCATTTAAATATGGCCATTCTTTACACCAGAGAAATAAGAACTCAAGTCATCCTGTGTAGACAGCTAGCTTCATACTGAATACACACAAGCAAATGAGGAAAGAGTATCTGCCAGAAATGGTGGCACCAATATTACAGATGCAATACGCCTTTTAAACATTAGCCTGCATTAGGAAAATTAATATCTTTTGCATTCAATTTTGTAACATGGAACGTAGGTTTAATATAAATACATATGAAATACCTAGATCTCTTTAAGATTTTTTTTTAAATGTACATGTAATTACAATTACAATCTACATTTTTTCTAAAAAGAAACTTGGAGATTACTTAGCCCAACTTCCTGGTGTTATAAATGAGGAAGGTATATAGTGACTTATTGGCAGAATACTGGGTGTGTGACTCTTAGAATCATGTTCTTAAAAAGTTGGAAGCATAAATGCCACCAGATACATGTGAGGAGTGCAGGAAATACCCAGGTAATTTTGCTTAAGGCTTAGTCTTATGGAAGAAGTTGTTTAATATAATTTCAATCACTGGGAGGGTACTGAGGATTACTTGATAACTCACTACTGTCTAGTAGCAAATGTTGCACAGTATTGTTAACACCATAGGATTTGAAAACATATGAATGACCAATAAAGCTCTTGATGTAACCAACAGGACATGCTTTCAGGTGACCCAATGTTCACCTGTCTGATTTCTGTTCTAAAACATCACAGCAGTAACTCACTTTCCTACCTGCTTTCTCTACTTCATGTGTGTTGTTGGGGACTGGGGGATTTCAGGGACCAGTTAAGTTTCAAAAAAATCTGGATTGATATTGATATTACTTTACCAAGTAAGAAAACGTTAAAACAAAAATAAATGAATGAATAAGTAAAATTTGAAAAAATAAACAAACCAAAAAAACTTCAACTATCATCATTACTATTTCTTAAAAAAAGTAATTGAACAGGAAAAAGTAGGATGGTTACACTCTCAAAAGAAATACCAGTCCTTTAAATTGAATACATTTAACTTTAGAATCCTGTAAGGTTTCCCTGTCCCTCTCTACTCCATAACACTTACTACCTATACAGATTAGAAGGAAATACTCAGGATGCCTCTAGTCTTGGGTACAGCAGGGGCAGCATGGGGGGAAGGTTCTTATCTCCCAGTGCTCTTTTCATTTTATTTCTGAGGCCACTTAGCTACATGCGTATGCTGGAGACTGTCAACCAGTCCCAAATGCTAGAAATTAGGGTTAGGAAAGAATAAAAGTAGAGAGCCCATATGGCTGTGGTCCTCTGATGGGAAGTAATACCTAGAAACATGAAAACTACTGCAACATACAGAAGAAGGAAGACGAAAAGGTTGACTTCTGAGTCCAGCACAGAGCCATTCAGAGAAACCTCTCCCAATATAGCACACTTAACTATTTTGCATAAAACATGCTGAGTTGTCAAGAAAGAAAGGTCAAATCTGTAGGGTAAGTAGGCACTGGAACTGACATTTGCCTTAAGGTATCTGGGCATCACTGATGACCCAGAGCAAAGTTTTAATTAGCAGCAAACAGGGACAAAGAGCAAAGCCTACTTCTGGGGGGGGGGGGGGTGGGGGGAGGAGGTGCTCTGGGGTAAAGCATCAGATCAAAGACTTCCCATACAAAGCTGAAACTCCCAGAGTTCACAAGAATGATAGTGGTTATACAAACCTCTTCTGGTCTTAGCTCTTGGTTGAAGTGCAAAGGAGAAAAAAAAGCTGCTCTGAGAATTCCTAACCACAAGCCCATATTTGTCTGGGTTTGAGGCCTAAATTCATACTACCTTTGTGACCTGAAAATCCGTAACACGAATATTTAGTTTATAGTAATCCCAGGTTATTAGAAGCAAACGCATATCATCTTGGGAGTAATAAACTTTAAATATAGACTGGAAGAATTCCAATTGCACTATTGACATTTTCAGCCAGATAATTCTTTGTTGCGGGTGACTATTCTGTGCATTGCAGGGCATTTAGCAACATCTATGGACTCTACCTACTAGATGCTAGTATTACTTCCCTAGTTGTGACAACCAAAAATGCCTCCGGATACTGCTAATGTCCCCTAGGGGGAAAATGCCTCAGTTGGGAACCGCTGCCATAGATAAAATCCAAAGAATGTGAATTCATAATAAAAAGTCACTGAAGGCAGGAGAAAACAAACCACCATGAGTGAGAATCAGCAGAAACAACCAGACCATTAAAGAAGATATGCTTTCAGGTGGGTTTATCAGATACAGAATATATAATAAATATATTTAATATAGCCAAAGTAATAAAGAGAATATTAAAAATATGTAATGAAAGAAAAAAACCTGATCAAAATTGTCCAGGAAGATTTGAAAAACAATCAAATAGAACTTTTAGATATAAAAAATTATATAACTGAAATTAGAAGCTCAACGAACAAGTTAAATAGCAGGTTAGAAATGGCAGAATGACAGTTTAGTGAATTGGAAGATGGACCTGAAGAAATTACACAGCAAGGAGCAGAGAGAATCAAAGAGCTGAAAAAAATATGAGAAGAGACATGGGGGACAGAGTGAGACCTAATATATATTTAATTAGATTTCCAGATGGAGAAAATAGAAAGAATGGGTGAAAAAAAAAAAAAAGGGTGAAAAGTCAGTATTAAAAGAGTTAATGACTAAGAATTTTCCAAAAACTGTTGAGAGATGTCAGTCCTCAGATGCTCATATCAAGCAAACTCTAAATAGAAAAAAAAAGTCCATACTTCTACATAGTGTAAGAAAGCTGCAGAACATCAAAGGCAAAGAGAAAATATTAAAAAGATCCAGATCGTAAATGCAGAGCAGCTACAAAGAACAAAGATTGACAGCTGGTTTCTCAGTAACAATAATAGACGTTAGAGGACAGAAGAGTCATAGCTTTAATGTGCTGGGAAAAAGTATTTTCATTTTAGAATTTTATATCTAGCAAAAACAAGGTCTTCGAAGAGCAAAGGTAAAATAAAGATGAATAAAATTTTCAAACAAATAAACAAAAAAATGAGGGCACTTACTACAAACAACCTCGTTAAAAAAATTCTAAAGACTGCACTTCAGGAAGAATGAAAATGATTCCAGAACTTCTGAGAGGCAAGTGGGGATGATAAGCAGAGAAAATGGTAAACGTTAGAAAAAAGAAACCACTTACAGAATGATTATAATGATGTCTAATTTGTAGGGTTAAAAATAAGCACAAAGAATTAAAATCTTGGATAATAGTGACAAATAAGTTGGAGGGGAAAATAAGGATGAAAGCATTTTGAAGTCTTTGTATTGTTCAGAATAGGGCAAGGCTGTTCATTAGATTTAACTAAGTAACATTTACATGTTAATTTTTTAGGGTGACTACTTAAAAATTAGAATTTTTCTGGACTACAGAAAAAATAAAACAAAACTCATTCAATTCAAAAGAAAGAAAGGAGAAAAAACCTAAAACTTTCAAGGACAATTTTTTTTTACATATATCTTTAATAGCAGAGTTCACTAGAATACTCTTAAAACCCTAAAATACTAGGCACAATTAAATAAAGGATATTTTTCTGATAACTTTAGAGAGAGTTTATCTGTATATTATACATTTATTTCATTTCTTCATTACTCAGAAGAGCGAGCCGCATGTATTTCAAAATAAGGAAACAGTAAGATGAGATGACATTTTGAACAGCAAAGGTTGCGGATAATTCCTGTAACTAATTATTTGTTTGGAAAAATCCCCACAGGCAGAATCATCATGATGCAAATAGGAAAGGGGAGGGAGCTCTCTTAAGTCAAGTATGTTGTGAAGTTGCTTTTTAAAATGTACTAATCAGAGTATTTTGATAAGGACATGATTAGAGATAATGAGCCAAGAAAACACAATATGTGGCAAGTGATTAAAATGATGGTCCAAACATCCTTAGTGGCTCCAAGTTATTCAATAAAAGAAGAAAACCAAATGTCTATTTATGAGAACTGAATAAAATATCATAAATCTTGAGTTACCCCAAGCATAGAAATTCAAAATATAAAAGGTTGTTAAAATTCCTATACAAGGGCATATAGCAATTCCTTGCTGCTAGTCCTTTAGGAAATGATAGATTTTAGAAATATCTTCAGGTAGATTTTTTTAAAAGGTGACTATACATGGGAAGGGAAATGGTAACAATGGAAACATGGAAACATGCAACAAACTAGTAACTAGGGTGGGGGATGGGTAAGTGACACTGTAGAGGGCTTTTACTTTCTACAGTGCTTTATATAACTAGCATGTATTACTATTATAATCGAAAAAAGAATTAATTACTTTTAAAGTGGAACCTTAAAGAAGTATAAACATAATTTGTAGAAATTCCTGAACTCCCACAAGCACATTTAAAAGTATAACAGGAAGAAAACGCAGATATTCTACAGAGTTCTAGGACTTTAAAGACAGGAAAACTATCCATAATTACAATGTATGGTAATATTTGAATGCAATAGTCAATTAAAAAATTAACTATATTCTACCTACTTATAAACTATCACAATAATTGATCATGTAATTTTCACTTCAGGAGCATGGAAATTTCCCTGTATGCTTAAGAGCAGAACTGCCTCTACACCTACTGCTCACTTATCAACATGGTTAGGTTCCAAAGACCAGGTTGTTATGCGAAAATTGGCATTATGCAAAAATGAAGGATGACCACATCAGACCACAAAATGGAGGATGACTACGTCATTACAAAACTGCCAAATTACATCCTTACATAACTGCCAAACCACTGAGAATCATGGCCCAGCCAAGTTGACACATAACCTTAACCGTCACAGCCAGTGTTACTCTTGCCTCACGCCTCGGCATTTGTTACTGCCAGATGTACATCATTAATGCTCAAAATAGTTGGAGAGTAGATTTTTTTAGTATTGTTGTGAACACAAAATGTCAGATAACAAGATAGACCATAAGCAAAGAGTAGGTGTCCTGAAAGGTAGAAAAAACAGGCATGAGTTTAGGATCACTAGGTTCTCATGTCCCACTGCTGAAGTCCGTTAGTTTAGTTTACGTTAAGGCTGCAGGGTCTCAATGCCTGGGAGAGAGGGGAGGAGAGAGGTCAGAGGTGGAGGAGAGGGTAGGAGAAAGTAATGAGAAGGAAAGGGGAGATAGAAGGTAAGGAGAGAAGATGATTCTGTTAATCATCACATATTAAATTATTAGCACAAATTAACTAAAACAATTATATACACACATACATACATACACATCAATTGATGAAGACACAGAAACCTTATGGGCAAGGTTAACTTCACTGGAGACAAGGATGCAGTACGTTGATGGTGGAACAGGGAAGGTGGACTCAAGTCACCTGGAGGAAAACATGGTAGGGAGAATGGGGCTGGTGGGAGATAAGCTGAGAAAACTCAAAGACTAACCATATGAGTCCCATAATTTTGCCTAGGAAACAGTATATAGTTATAATTTTGAAAAGACCAATAAACGGCAGAGAGACCTTGGTCACTGCAGAGGTGTGGATTGTTGTTGGGGAGGGCTAGTCCTTTAGGCCTGAATGACATGCCCAGGAAGAACATGGACCTGACTGTGCTCAGGTTCCACTGTTTACATAGGAATTCAATTTCCCCAGAACTTAGAAACCGTACATGGATACTCTAGTTCCTGGGAAGGAACACCCAACATTGTATAAATAAATTAACATTCTCCTTTATATATTAAAAGAAAGAGAAGTTCAGTAAGTGTACATATATATTCAGTGTACTTTAAAAACCCTCTTTTCCTAAGAACTCACAAATCCTTGGCCACTTAAATTTGTGTAGTCTCTAATAATCACATGAAAGATCTCGCTCTTCTATCTGGAGGGAAAATGCTAGGTCTTCTCTCCCTCCTCGTCCCCCCCAACGCCCGGCCCTGTGTCTTTTTTGGGCCAGCCTCACCCCGCTGTTGTCTTACGCCCATCCCTTCCCTACCCGCTTGGAAGTTTATTGTCATCAAAAACCTCCACTTTCTTCTGTACATTATGTTCTTCCTATGTTTTTTTTTATGTTATCTTAGCCCTATGTTAAAAAATAAATTTATAAATTTGCGTTATCAAGCATCTAATCTTTATCTTTACCATCAAACCTCTTCCAGCAGCTTTTTACATTGGTGATTCTCAAACTTGGCTGCACATTAGAATCACCCTGAGATCTTTTAAAAAATACTGATGCTTCTTGGCCTCCACTGTTGAAAGAGATATAGTTGGTCTGGGATTTAGTCTGGGCTAACAGTTTTTTTGAGATATAATTTACAAACCCTACAATTCACCTATTTAAAGTATGCAACTTCATCTTTTTTAGTATATTCACAGAATTGCACAACCATCACCAGAGTTTAATTTTGGAACATTTTTATCCACTCTAAAAGAAACCCTGAAGGGGTTTTTTGTTGATGGCACCTAACAACAAGAAATCCTTTACCCATTAGCAGTCACTCCCTATTCCATCCCTTCCTGCCCTTGAGTTCTAGGAAACCTAATTTACTTTCTGTCTCTATGATTTGCTTACTGTGAATATTTCATTTAAATGGAATCATATAATATGCGGCCTTTTGTGAATGGCTTGTCATTTAGCATAACGTTTTCGAGGTTCATCATGTTGTAGTACGTATCAGTACTACATTCTTTTCATGGCCAAATAACATTCCACTGTATGGATATACCACATTTTGCTTATCCATTAATCTGTCGATGAACATTTGGATTTTTTCTATTTTTCAATATAATAATGCTACTATGAGCATTCATGTACAAGTTTTTGTGACAGCGTTTGTTTTCATTTCTGTTGGGTATATACCTGGTGTATATACCAGGTCTTATGATAACTCTATGTACATCCTTTTGAGGACCTGTCGAACTGCTTTCCAAGGCAGCTGCATCACATTACACTCCCATCAGCAATGTATGACGGTTCTGATTTCTCCACACCCTAATAGACACTTGTCATTTTTTTTCTAGCCATCCTAGTAGGTGTGAAGTGGTATCTTACTGTGGTTTTGATTTGCAGTTCCCTTTTTTTTTTTTTAATGACTAATGATGTTGAGCACCTTTTCATGTGTGTGTTGACCATTTGTATACCTTATTTGGAGAAATTTCTATTCAAACCCTTTGTCCATTTTTAAATTGCGTTGTCTTTTTATTATCGAATTGCAAAGGCTCTTTATATATTCTGAATGCAAGTCCCTTATCATATATATGGTTCAAAGATATTTCCTCCCATTCTTTGGGTTGTCTTTTCACTTTCTTGATGGTATCCTTTGTAACACAAGTTTTTTAATTTTGGTGTAGTCCAATTTACCTAGTTTTTCTTTTGTCACTTGTGCTTTTGGTTTGTATCTAAGAAATTATTGTCTAATTCAAAGTCATAAAGATTTACTCCTATGTTTTATAGTTTTAGGATTGGTTACAGGACTGATTATTGCTATATTACACTATGTGTTAGCTTCTGTCTTCTATATGTTGTCTATATGTATACATATATATTTATCCATTCGTTTATAAGTAATACCACAAATAGTGTAGTATTTTTCACATTATACTGTTCCAAAGTTTCATCTCCATGCAATCAATCAACAGCACTAGAAAGTGGCAATGTCAATTTCTTCAATAGCTTATGATCTTCCTTCTGACAGTTTTGCAGGGCTCACTCTCTCTTACGCGGTACAACATTGTCTTTAAAAGCATAGAATTTGAAGGTTTACATCTCACCTCCACAAACTACTGGATATATAAACTTCGGCCTTATTTTTCCTCAGTGGACTGTGGATAAAAGTACCCACCTTCCAGAGCTGTGGAAGCCCTTTTATCACAAAATGTGTATTTCTGACTCTGCAGACATGGAAAGGGTATAAACACAGACACAAGACTATCACCTGAGACACAGATACAAAAATAATATGTAGAAACAACGGAACATTCATATTCCTAGCCATTCTTCTTGCTAGCAAAGTTCTCTTTATGGATCACACTGTGGTTGCTATAACTTTAATTTCTAAGACAGGATGTTCTCTTCCTTCTTAGAACTTCTTTTTAGAAACTGTAAGCGTCAAATATGGCTTATTTATGCAGTCTACTCATTATGGAATTGTATACACAAAAGATATGTTGCTCTTTGTTATCTAGGAATTTTCCTTAATTTTTTTGTGTAGACATATGGTATATTTGAGCTGTATAAGCAACACTACCTTCTTCACTGAACTGTGAATTCCATTTGTGAAATTTAAATCTTTGAATAAGTCATGGGAAATGACTTCATTTTCATACAAGTTCATGAAATGCTCTAGTTTTAAGTGAATCAAGGCAATGAGTGTTTTTATTATGGAAATGTATGACTGCTGGCTGATATGAACAAAGCAGAGCTCTCTAATTAGCTTCTGTAAGGTAGGTACTGATGGGCCCCCTCAAGGATCCTATGCACACTGCATCACACACCCATTATACATTCATATTTATGGCGGTAAGTACGTAAAGGATTATGTAAAGTAAAAGAACTAAGTGATTTTTGTTCACCATTGTCTACCTAATGACAGAAATCTACCTCTAAACAAGTGAAATATGAATGTTTCATCTATGTCCATAACACACCAAACTGGAGTTAATTTTGGTTATTGTTTGTTTGCTCGCTTTGGCCAGGCTAGTTTGAATAACAGCAGCTAGCATTTATTGAGCATTTCATATGTGTCCCATGCCATTTTAAATGTTTACCAGTATCATCTCATTTAGCGAACACTCAGTGATTGCGGCACAGAGTAGTTAAGTAACTAATGAGAGCATGGGATTGAGCAGGAGTTGGAATCAGGTTTGAAACTCAGGCAGACTGACTCTGAATCCCTACTTCTAACCATATGCTAAAGTGCCTCCTTAGTAAAATGTAGACATGGCCTCAGTGTCTCCTTGCACGTGTTAAGTTTCCATTCATTTAGCTTATTTCTTAGGTTCTATTAACAACTATCTCCATTAACTGGAAACGTATCTATATCAAAAGAGTTATCATTGTTCTCCATCCTCTTCTCTTTAAGGCTTATATAGTTAATTGTCTCTGGTGAAATTTCAGTATTCAGTTTTAATTTACCTCAAATTTTGTATTTTCTGGATTGGTTTAAAAAAAAAAAGAGGCAAAGAGACACTAATCACTGACTAGTTTCTAATATGCTATAAATATTTTCTAAAAGTCTACAGTTTCAGACACTGAGATCACAGCATTGTCCATTTATAAATAGTTTCCAATTTTTGACTTTCATTTTCCAACTAGTTGAAGGGTGGGGCAGTAAAACATTTCCCATAAATAAATGAAATGCTATGACATTCCATACTTCTTTTACCACTAGCTGTTGACGATCTGTCATAAAAAAGACACACCCAAGGATGTAGTATCAAATTTTTGGACATAGCAATGGCAATATTTTCTCAGAAGAACCTTAAAAACAAACAAAACACAGTCACTGATTAAAAGCATCTTCATGTGTAAGCTTCATCATTGTTATCATCTTACTCCCAGAGACTGAGTTCTCACTATGTTCCAGGCACTATAGTTAACTGGTTTATACACATTCTTCCATAAATGGCTATGGGGCAGGTACTACTAATGTCACATATTACACAATATGAAATTGATGCTTAGAGACGTTAAGTAACTTGCCCAAGATCACACAAATAATAAATGGAGAAGACAGGGTTTGAACCAGATCTAACCAAAGAGTGTACATTTTGTAACCACCATACTAATAGAATTCCTTGCAGGACTTAATTTCTTTGTTATGTGGGTGTGGGTGATATTGAGTTTACATAAATCCCATACTCCTTGAAAAGCCATTCTAGCACGCAGACATAACCATGAATAAAAAGTTTAGGTATGGAAATTATACAATTTTGACTAAGTTTGATGAGGAAATATGTAAGTTGAATTCATTTGATATAGAGTTATAAATGGAAAGAGTTTTTTTATGTACATTTTTAAGGAGTCAATTTTATTAAGTTTTTAAAATAGGCTACTCAAGAAATTATCAATATTATTTAAAAAAATCACTGACTCACACCCTTAATATAATTTTTTGCTATTCATTACTGAAAAATAATTGGTAAGACTTCTGAGTTAGTACTGAGGCAAACCAACAGGGCCTAATATGACTTTCTTCCAATTTCCGTTATAATACCCATGAAGAATTACAAAAAGATGAAAACTGGCAACAGTGCTGGAAACTAGAGAGAAGGCCAGATGCCAAAGTCCCAAGGGAATTTTCGCTAACTTCAATGCTGAAGAGATTAACAACATATTCCTGGATTCTATAACAAGAATCAAAACCTTATCCCAAAGAAAAGTAGAAAAAAGATGGATTCACTCTGTCTACAGGACTCGGGATACACTAAGCACAAAATGGCGATGATCTCTGATTAACTGTCTAGCCAGTCGTGCCTTTCCTCTCCCAACCGCAGGCCCCTCCCTCTCTAAGTCCACCCAGGCAGCAAAACAGTATAAACTAACATGGGAGGAAATAGAAGAAACAAGGTATAATATGTAGCCTCCTAGAATGTGAAA
Organism: Elephas maximus indicus; assembly: GCF_024166365.1. NCBI lineage: Eukaryota > Metazoa > Chordata > Mammalia > Proboscidea > Elephantidae > Elephas > Elephas maximus. The sequence continues at coordinate 83,790,715 of NC_064820.1, forward strand.
AAAATTTTTTTTTTTTTTTTTAGAATGTGAAGCTACCTGACAAAGAATTTGGAAATAACCCTTAGAACACTACACGACATGGGTATAGGATAAAAACAAAACAAAAAAATAGTTGCCCTCAGGTTGATTCTGACTTGTGGCGACTCCATGCATGTCAGAGTAGAACTGTGCTCCAGAGAGTTTTCAAGGCTATACATTTTAGAAGCAGATCTCCAGGCCATTCTTTCAAAGTGCCTCTGGGTGGGTTTGAACCATCAACTTTTCAGTTAGTAGTTGAGTGTTTAACTGTGCTGGTAGAAGCTCTTTTATCAAAAAACTTGGTAGAGAATCAAAGATAAGACATTATACCTCAGATATTTTGTTTTAACTTAAAAACATTTATATAGTCACTTGCCAGTCACTAGGTGCAGTGCCACTGGCTAGAGCTCTAACGTTTTTATTTGATAAACCATACCTAAAATCCTTCAACTACAATGCCTAGGGCTATTTTTCTTAAAGTGGAGCAAGAGCCTAAGAATGTGTGAATTACCAGGGTTCCCTAGAATAATGTTGGCCATCTAAATTTAAACCTCTTCATACATTCTCTTTAAAAAATACGTAGATTGATAAGGAAAGAAAGTAGAATCATCCAAAGCCTAAGCCTACCACATAAGTAGGAGGCACAGCATATTTCAACCCTGGAGGCAAGTGAGGAGATAAGCATCTGAGGCCAGATCTGTCAGTGGTGGTGTTCACACCGCCCAGAGTCAGGATGAGATTATGCAGAAGAGGGTGAGGGAGTATGAGAGGGGAAGGGACTCAGATCATATCTGCTAAGGTCCACCCCCAGAAAGGGAGAACCTCACCCTGAGTGACAAAATGCTGTTATACAGGACTGATACTTGCCGAATCAGAGCACTGAAGACAGGCAATTGAAAGGGGCTTGGAAAGTGTGGAGGATGAGCATGGCAGTCCTAGGCAGGCACCAATTCCGAGAGAAGAGTGATTGAAGAACAGCTGTCTCTTGGAAGGTTAATGGAAAAGGGCAAGAAGGAGGTAGGTGAAGATCAGGGTCCTACCGAAACAACACAGTATCACAGAACTGTAAGATGGCACACCAGAAAGAAGAGGTAGCACTTCTTAAAGAAATTCCATTTCACTGCAGCAATGGAAGAAGGTGCTCTTGAACTGAGAAATAAATTAAATTACACAAATTCAACCCCCACAGATCCCCTGCTATTGCAGGTCAAGGAAAAGCCAATATACATAAACATGAACAATAACAACCAAAGGAACACAACATCTAAACAAAATTACCAGAGAGATGTTAAAAAATAGAAAATGAGAATTCAAAACTTCTGGCAAATGAAAACATTCCCCTACTATGGAAAAAAAAAAAAAAAGCCACAAAGCAGAGGAAAACTGTTACACAATATTTCAACCCGAATTAAATATAATTACATCAACAATTGACAGTATAAAAAACACTATGAATCAGAAATTTAAAAACTCAGAATAGAAATGCACAAGCAGAAAGCTGTGAAACAAGAGCTCATCAACTCAGGAAAGAAACTAAACAAAAAAACAAAATCTCAGAAACAAGGGTACATTATATATGACTGAAAGTAAATGAAAGCATATAGAGAATAGAAATAAAAGAGAAAAAAATGAATTTAAAATTTAAAAATAGAGCTAAGAGTGTAAAGAAAGGGACATATGTAAAATATATGTGAAGATTCAATAAAACACATAATTGGATTCTCTGCAGAAGAGAAAAACAATGGAATATAACTAATACTTAAAACTATAATTCAATTAAAACTTTTCTGAAATAAAAGAAGGCCTGAATTTATACACTGAAAGAACCCACTTGTGCATCTGTGAAAACTGACCCAGCATTGTCACCTTTGAGACAAGTCTACTAAAATTCTAAAAACTTTAATAATAATGATGATGATAATAAAAAAGATGTTCTGGGCCTCCATGCAAAAGGGCCAAGTAATTTGCAAAGAAAATAAAATCAGGTTGGCATTATATTTGTTAACAGTAACATAAAACAAGAAAAAAGTAGAAAATATTTTCAAAACTCAAGGAAATAAAGAATGAAACAAGGATTTTATATCAGCTAAGCTAAGCTGTCTTTCAATTATCACGGTTATAGTCAAAGTTTTCATAAACGTGTAAAAATCTAAAAAATCCTGAGAAATCTATTAAATAAAGAATTTCTCCAATTAACAGGTCATTGGGAAAACTTGGGAAACAGGTGGTTAGCTTTGAGTATATTACTGTAGGTATAAACCTAAAAGAAAAGTGTGGCTAAAAGTAGAAGAACAGTAGTAAATGTTATATGCTCTAAGTAGAAATAACACAGCTAAAAACAAAAAAAATGTGAAGAGAAGGGAGAGAAGATTAAGTTGAATACACTAGTTGACACCCATATAGGTAATAAGTGGGAGTCAAAATGTCACTTAAAGCTGACATATGAAATAGTAGAAACCTAAGTAAATAAAAGGGACTAAAGGAATTATTCATAAGGGATTATTCAATATCATCACTCAGAATATGGCCAGGGGCCAACTGTGGGACACACCATCAATTGCTCTCATGCAAGTTCAAGTTAAAGTTGAAGAAAATTAGGACAGGTTCACAAGAGCCACAGTATGGCCTTGATCCCAACGGATTTAGAAACCATTTCAACAATAGATTTGACGCGTTGAACACTAATGACTGAAGACCAGACGAGTTGTCTTCACACATGAAGAAACCAATAGGTTGTTAAAAAGACAGGAGAGAAAGAAAGACCTAAATGGATGTCAGAAGAGACTCTGAAGCTTGCTCTAGAATGTCGAGTAGCTAAAGCAAAAAGAAAAAATGATGAAGCTAAATAGCTGAACAGATGATTTCAAAGGGCGGGTCGAGAAGACAAAGTATTATGATGACATGTGCAAAGACCTGGAGATAGAAAACCAAAAGGGAAGAATATGCTCGGCGTTTCTCAAGCTGAAGGAACTGAAGAAAAATTTCAAGTCTCGAGTTGCAATTCTGAAGGAATCTACAGGGAAAATATTAAACAACGCAGGAAGTATCAAAAGAAGATGGAAGGAATATATAGAGTCACTATACCAAAAAGAATTGGTCAATGTTCAACCATTTCAGGAGGTAGCATATGATCAAAAACTGATGGTACTGATGGAAGCATCCAAGCTGCACTGAAGGCAATGGGGAAAAATGGTATGGAAGCGTCCAAGCTGCACTGAAGGCAATGGGGAAAAACGTGGCCCCAGGAATTGATGGGATACCAATTGAGATGTTTCGGCAAACGGATGTGGCACTGAGGTGCTCACTCATCTATGCCAAGAAATGTGGAAGGCAGCTACCTGGCTAACTGGAAGAGATCCATATTTGCATCCATTCCAAGGAAAGGTGATCCAACAGAATGTGGAAATTTTCTAACAATATCATTAATATCACACACAAGTAAAATTTTGCAGAAGATCATTCAAAAGTGATTGCAGCAGTATATCAACAGGGAACTGCCAGAAATTAAAGCTGAATTCAGAAGAGGACGTGCAACAAGGGATATCATTGCTGATGTTCACATGGATCCTGGCTGAAAGTAGAGAATACCAGAAAGCTATTTACCCATGTTTTATTCACTATGCAAATGCATTTGACTGTGTGGATCACAACAAGTTATAGATAACATATAAAAGAATGGGAATTCCAGAACACTTAATTGTGCTCATGAGGAAACTGTACTCAGACCAAAAGGCAGTCATTTCAACAGAACAGGGGATAGTGTGTGGTTTAAAGTCAAGAAAGATGTGTCAGGGTTGTATCCTTTCACCATACTTATTCAATACCATATGAAGAATGCAGCATCAGGATTGGAGGAAGACTCATTAACAACATGCAGTGATATGCATATGACACAACCTTTCTTGCTGAAAGTGAAGAGGACCTGAAGAACTTACTGATGAAGATTAAAGTCCACAGCCTTTGGACCAATAAGCAACATCATGATAAACAGAGAAAAGGCTGAAGTTGTCAAGGATTTCATTTTACTTGGATCCACAATCAAAATTCACGGAAGTAGCAGTCAAGAAATCAAACAACACATTGCATTGGACAAATCTGCTGCAAAAGACTTCTTTAAAATGTCATAAAGCAAAGACGTCACTTTAAGAACTAAGGTACACCTGAACCAAGCCATGGTGTTTTCAATCACCTCATATGCATGTGACAGCTGGACAATGAATAAATAAGGAAGGTCAAATAAGAATTTGGTGCCTTTAAATTATGGCATTGGCAAAGAATATTGAATATACCATGGACTGCCAGAAGAACGAACAGATCTGTCTTGGAAGAAGTACAATCAGAATGCTCCTTAGATGCAAGGATGGCAGGGCTTCATTTCATATATTTTGGACATGATATCAGGAGGGACCAGTCCCTGGAGAAGGACACTGTGTTTGGTAAAGTAGAGGGTGTGTGAGAAAGAGGAAGACCCTCAATGACATTGACTGACACAGTGGCTGCAACAATGGCTCAAGCATAATAACTGTAAGGACGGTGCAGGACAGGGCACTGTTTCCTTCTGTTGTACACAGGGTGACTATGAGTCAGAACCAACTCAATGGCACCTAACAACAACAACACAAGGGAATTACATAGATTTTATAAAGGTGAACACTAGAATAAAAATATGAATCTTCCTAAAGATTAAAAGAACTAAAAAATAAATAAAAGGTAAAAAAGAAAATGTAAATATCAAACAATTTGAAAGAGCTAAGAAGAAAAATAACAATCGTAGAAATATATACAAATGGGCTTAACTCATCTACTAAAATAAAAACATTCCCAGGTTGTATCACAAGGAATATCCTAACACTACGCCTAAAAAGGGCAGAACGCATGTTCTTTTCCAGTATACATGGAATAGACATCAAGAAAGACTCTATTCTTAGCCATAAATCTTTAATTTAAAAGGATTATTCAATAATAATAAAAAACGTGTCTTCTGACCACAATAAAATTAAACTAGAAATCAGTAATATATCTAGGAAAACCTAAACTATCTAGATATTAAACAACACACTTCGAAATACATAGGTCAAAGACGAAATCACCATTTGCACCATTCCCATCATGTGCTAACCAATAATTTTGGCATAAATTTTACCTTTGAAGATAGAATCATATATCAAGATTGCAACTCCTGCTTTCTTTTTTTGTTTGCATTTGCCCGATATACTTTGCTGTGACAGTAACTACCAGAGAACAATAAATCAATTTCTTCAGAATCTTGAGGAGAAAAAGTTTGACAAAATGTCTTTATCAAATTCTTATTTGTGCTTAAGTGTTGACACATCGTGTGGCTGGCAACCAATGTCACAAAACAATACGTGTATTAATTGTTTAATGGGAAATTAATTTGTCCTATAAACCTTCATTTAAAGCACAATAAAAAAATTATTTGAAAGTTAAATAAAAAATATTATTCCATATGCAAAGATTCAGAAAACTTACCATTTATGTGCTTCTACTGAAAAAATTACTTAAAAATATTAATCGACTAATCAAAAGATTAATTAAAATCCAGAACTCAAGAATAGAAAAGCTATATAAGAGTAAAGACTAACACTAACATGTTATTTCTCATCTATAAAGAATACAAAATCTTTGTTGCTGTTATTGTTAGGTGCCGTCCAATCTCATAGTGACACTATGTACAACAGAACAAAACATTGCCCAGTCCTGCACCACTCTCACAGTCATTGTTATGTTTGAGCCCATTATTGCAGCCATTGTGTCAGTTCATCTCATCTAGGGTCTTCTCTGTTTCACTGACTGTCTACTTTACCAAGCATGATATCCTCCTCCACGGCCTGGTCCCTCCTGATAATATGTCCAAAGTATGTGAGACGAAGTCTCTCCATCCTTGATTCTAAGGAGCATTCTGGCTGTACTTCTTCCAAGACAGATTTGTTCATTCTTCTGGCAGTCTACAGTATATTCAATATTCTCTGACAACACCATAATTCAAAGGCATCAATTCTTCTTCAGTCTTCCTTATTCACTGTCCAGCTTTTGCATGCATTTGAGGTGATTGAAAGCATCATGGCTTGGGTCAGGAGCATGTCAGTCCTTAAAGTGACATCTTGTTTTTTTTTTTTAAAACACTTTAAAGAGGTCTTTTGCAGCAGATTTACGCATTGTAATGTATCATTTGATTTCCTGACTGTTGCTTCCATGGGTGTTGACTGTGGATCCAAGTAAAATGAAATCACTGACAACTTCAATCTTTTCTCTGTTTATTATGATGTTGCTTATTGGTCCAGTCGTCGAAAATTTTATTTTCTTTGTGTTGAGGTGTAATCCATACTGAAGCTGTAGTCTTTGATCTTCATCAGTAAGTGCTTCAAGTCCTCTTACTTTCAGCAAGCAAGGTTGTAGCATCTGTATAACACAGGTTGTTAGTGAGTCTTCCACCAATCAGGATGTTACGTTCTTCATGTAGTGCAGCTTCTCAAATTATTTGCTCAGCATACAGATTGAAGAAGTATGGTGAAAGGATTCAACCCTGATGCATACCTTTCCTGATTTAAAACCACTCAGTATTCCCTTGTTCTGTTCAAATGACTGCCTCTTAGTCTACGTACAGACTCCTCATGAGCACAATTAAGTGTTCTGGAATTCCCATTCTTTGAAATGTTATCCATAATCTGTTGTGATCCACACAGTCAAATGCCTTTGCATAGTGAATAAAACACAGGTAAATAGCTTTCTGGTATTATCTACTTTCAGTCAGATCCATCTGACATCAGCAATGACATCCCTGATTCCACGTCCTCTTCTGAATTCAGCTTTAATTTCTGGCAGTTCCCTGTTGACGTACTACTGCAATCACTTTTGAATGATCTTCTGCAAAATTTTACTTGTGTGTGATATTAATGATATTGTTAGAAAATTTCCACATTCTGTTGGATCACCTTTCTTTGGAATGGGCACATACATAAATCTCTTCCAGTCGGTTGGCCAGGTAACTCTCTTCCAAATTTCTTGGCATAGATGACTGAGCACTTCCAGTGCTGGATCTGTTTGTTGAAACATCTCTATTGGTATTCTGTCAATTCCTGAAGCCTTGTTTTTTGCCAATGCCTTCAGTGCAGTTTGGATTTCTTCCTTCAGTACCATTGGTTCTTGATCATGTGCTACCTCCTGAAATAGTTGAACATCAAGCAATTCTTTTTGGTACAGTGACTGTGTATTCCTTCCATCTTCTTTTGATGCTTCCTGCAGTTAATTTTTTTTCCTGTAGAATCCTTCAATATTGCAACTTAAGGCTTGAATTTTTTCTCCAGTTCTTTCAGCTTGAGAAATGCTTAGCATTTTCTTTCCTTTCGATCTTTCAACTCCAGCTCTTTGCACATTCCATTATAATACTTTGTCTTCTCAAGCCACCCTTTGAACTATTCTGTTCAGCTCTCTTTATCATTCTTTCCTTTCACTTCAGCTATTCTGCATTTAAAAGTAAGCTTCAGAGTCTCTTCAGATATTCATCTTGGTCTTTTCTTTCTTTGTTGTCTTTTCAATGACCTCTTGCTTTCTTCATGTATGATGTCCTTGATGTCATTCCATAACTCAACTGGTCTTCAGTCATTCGTGTTCAATGTGTCAAATCTATTCTTGAGATGATCTCTAAATTCAGGTGGGATCAATGTCATACTTTGGCTCTCATGGGCATTTTAAAATTTTTTTCTGCTTCAACTTGAATTTGCATAACAGCATTTGATGGTCGGTTCTGCAGTCAGCCCCTAGCCTTGTTCTGACTGATGATATTGAGATTTTCCATTGTTTCTTTCCACAGCTGTAGTCAATTTGACTCCTGGGAATTCTACCTGGCAAGGTCCATGTGTATAGTTGCCGTTTATGTTGTTGAAAAAAGGTATTTGCAATGAATAAGTCATTGGTCTTGCAAAAGTCTATAAAATCTCACTGAGACTAAAATATAATCTTGAATAAATGAAGAGAAATAAAGCACTATGTTCTGAGTGAGAGGAATGAACGTGTCCATTCTTCTGAAAGTAATTTATAGGTTTAAACTTATTTAATACAATTTATAAGAAATATTTCTTTTAACAAAATAATTCTGAAGTTCATTTAAAAAAAAAGAGTAGGAATTGTCAAGAAAATTTTGTAAAGGAAATATGATGAAGAAGCTGATAACTATTTCTACCAGCTATTGAAACATACACTAAAAAGACAATAACAGTGAGGTGTTGAATAAGAACAGATAAATCAGTGGACTAAGATAGAGGGTACCAATACACATCAAAGTATTACTAAGAACTTAACACATAACTCAAGGTTTTAATGAAAAAGGAAATATGATTCAATAACCAGTCTGAGTTGTCTTCTTAATATCTGGAAAAGAATCATTTTAGACCAGAGGTTTTTAACCTTTGCCTCACGGACCATTATGTTTATTTAGGCTTCAGAATAACTATGAAAGTGGGGTGTGAAAAGTGATTTATTTTTCCTTCAACTTCCTTCCTAAAACTGAATCTATAAGGGAAAATAATCTTTATAATGTCATATTAAGTTTTTAAGACATTTTACGTGGTCAGATAATATTCAGTTACCATTGCCATGTAATGACATTTAGAAGAATTTTCCAAGGATGAGACCAAAAAAAAAAAAAAAAAAACCATTATCATTATGGGGTCTGCTTTTACTATATGAAGCCAATTAAATATAAAATAAGTCAAAGGAAAGAAACATGAACTAGGAATCCTTTGGTTTTCCTTTTGTCAACCAAACTTAAAAGATACAAAAGCCATAATGCTGTTACATTGAAAGATTCTTGTCAATGAAAGCATGCGACTCACCGTGTTGAAATGTTTTGAAACAACCTACAGACTGTCAATCATACTGAAAAGCAGAAAAAATGTACAGAACTGCAAAGATCCTGGAGAAGCTGTATCCCCTGGAAATGACAAACATGGTGTGTGGCTTGGAACAGAAGAAAACTGAAGCAGTTGAAGTAGCTTCTGCTGGAAACAATGTCACCCACTCCAGAATTGCTGATATTTCTTCAAATATTCTAACATTTTGAAGCAAATCTAAGAGGAATTGGCAACTATGCAGCTAGATGAAAGCTTTGGTGCTCTCAGCGCAGCCAATTTTGTTTTTCATCCATTTTTGGCATTCCTATTTCATGAGCCTCTTTTGAAATTTCCAGAAACTACCATCATCTTGAAAATGGTGAACAAGTTTATTTTCCAAGTAAATATCTGATTGGAAAAAAAGTTCCAGAGCTCAGGACACAGGTCAAGTGACATTTGGCTGCCCCCTTTGTTTTTACCCCTTTGGAAAAGAAGCTCCAAACGTCAATGTGGCCAGCTGATTCTCTATCAACAGGCGTGGGTACCAAATGTTCTGCCACGGATACTGGAAGGAGGCTTGCCCAGTGCTGTGAGAGTCATCAGCTTCATCAGGGCCAGGGACTGAGTCATTTTCTCAGAAACTTTTATCAAGAAATGGGAGCAGAATGAGAGCAGTTCTTCACTTACTAAACAGAAATTTGCTGGATTTTCAGAAGACAAGTCTTGAAATGCTTGGTCAAACTTTGGGCAGAAATTTCACTTAAAAAAAATCAATGAAAAGGAAAGCCCACTTTCTCATGGCTTAGCATACTTGGACAATATTTTTGGCCATATATTTTGGTTAAAGCTCTGCAGACAGTATCATGTACACAGCTGAAGAACGCAGAGCTCCTGTATTATAAGAGGAGATTGGTCATACGAGAATGTTCTAACACTGAAGAAAAACCTCCTGTGATTTAGAGTTAAAGGGGACCACATTTTCTCCAGTTTTTCTGCAGGCAGAAGCAAGCATGGGCTGAACTCTTAAAGGTTACTTCTGATCAAGATAATTTTAAGATTGAAACAAGGATTTATGAAACATCAATGACATGAATTTTGCCAAAGATTGAATGGGGACAAAGAAAAGTGTTCAAAATGAATTCAACTGTTTCTCAACTCAAGCCTACTCTAATCTGGCATAACGTGCTGGGGAGCTTTGATTCCATTTGCCACTGAGTGCTTTTACAAGTCAGGGTTTTGTCACCAAAACGAAACAAAGCAGAAATAAAAACTGATGGGATTCAAACACGGCACAAATGTTGCTATGTCAAAAGCACTCAAAATTTTCTCCTAGTTCTTTAAGGCAAACCTCAGTAGCCTTCACATTGAAAGTTGGTGATAAGCTAAACTGAAGTTCATGTTTTGCTCTGCTTGGAAAATTTTATTTCCTTTTTTTCACGAAGTTGGTATTAACTTTTGCATTATAACTTAGCAAAAGAGGGCTAGGTTTGTAAAGAATGTTTCTCATATTTTTCTATGTGTAAAGAAAATAATTTTCTAATACCATGAAAAAAACTATCAAAATTTGTGTGCATATGTTTAGGTACTTCTATTTTCTGCAAGTGCACAGCTTTCAGCAGAGTCTCAAAAAGGTCTAGATCAAAAACTCTCAGGGGAAAAACCCTTATTTAGATACTCACGTCATATAACATATACAACATCTCAAAAACAATTCAAGAATTATATGGAAGAAAATCAAACCACAACATTTAGAATAAAATATCGACAAATATTTAGCATATTTTAGGCTGAGAAAGGGTTTTCTGAACAAAAAAAGCAAGAGAAAATTGGCTTAACAAAATGTGAAAGACATCTATGTCAAAAAACATTATCAACAAAATTAAAAGACAAATTAGATAGGAAAAATATTTGTAAGAAATAATCAAAAGACTTAACATAGAACAAACAAACCTGTAAGAAAAACACATATTCTTCAGTAAATGAATGTAAAAAGGCATGAAGTGAGTACTCTCAAAGGAGAAAATACGAATGGAATATAAACATTTACAAGGTTAGTCTCTTCAATAATCAAAAATATTCAAGTTAAAATGAGATTGTTTTGCCTATAGTATTTGGATCCCTGTCGGTGTAGTGGTTAAGAGCTCAGCTGCTAACCTTTGGCAGTTTGCTAACGCTGGCAGTTTGACTCCACCAGCCACTCCTTGGAAACCCTATGGGGCAGTTCTACTCTGTCCTATAGGGTCTCTATGAGTCTGAATCAACTTAACGGCAATGGGTTTGGTTTTATTTGCAAAGATTTTTAAAAACTATACCCATTCAAAGCTGTGAAAGAGATGAGAATTGTCGTACACCAATGGACTAGCATACATTGGCATGGTCTTTCTGGAATGAAATCATATAATTTGTACCAAATGCTTTTAAAATAGTCATTCCCTTTTAGATCAATAATTTCAAATCATGTACATCTAAGGGAAAAATCCAAAATATAGAGATGTTATATACGAAATGTTTATTTACAGTGTTACTGATTTTAAGAAAATAAAAAATAAGTTAAGGCAATGATTAAATGTATCAAGGCACTTACATACAACAGAATATGCAGCCTTTATAATGGCCTTTGCAGTGAGTTTTTTGCGTAACATGATCAAAAACTAATGATATAATGTTAAATGAAGGAAAAAGAAGTAGTAAAAAATGCTGAAAAGAAAAATTATAAGGAAATATGGCAAAATGATTACAGTACATGGGGTTTGGGTGATTATTTTTGTAATCTGCAAATTGCTAATTTAAACTATAATGAGCACAACCAAAAAAACCAAACCCATTGCCGTCAAGTCGATTCAGGCTCATAGAGACCCCATAGGACAGAGTAGAACTGCCCCACGGGGTCTCCAAGGAGCAGCTGGTGGATTTAAACTGCCAACCTTTTGATTAGCAGCTGCGCTCTTATCCACGACACCACCAGTGCTCCAATAATGACCACAAACTCGTTGCCAGAGTTGATTCTGACTCATAGCAACCCTGTGTGACAAAGTAGAACTGCCCTACAGAGTTTCCAAGGAGCACCTGGTGGATTTGACTGACAACCTTTTGGTTAGCAGCTGTAGCACTTAACCACTACACCACCAAGGTTTCCAATAATGAGCATATGTCACTAATATTCAGGAAAACAAAATAAAGTAAAAATAGAGCAATTGCTGAACACATACGGATATACAAAGTTTAGATCATGGATAGCAGAAATATTTGAAAGAAACAAAGGGTGATCTCATATGAATATACAAATAATGGGTACCAACTTTCAAAATAACTGATGGGATAAAATGCTCTGTTGTTTGTTTTTGGGCTTAGCTGTCCGGTAGTGCTAATTTTCCTGTGACTTGGATGCTATTGAGTGTTCTTTAAATGGCAAATAATAAATGATCATTTATAAATTGATCATTGTCTCCAAAATGACAAATCAACTTATCAGGCAAAAGTAAAAACAAACAATTTGGGGCTAGTAAGAATTTTTCTGTTCCAAATAATATAATTTACAAAAAGGATTGAAATAAGTTGAAAAAGGTGAAGAGCTATCCAAGTGGTTTAAATTTTGCTGCTTGAAAAACTGATCTTTTAAATTTGATAAATTCTCCAAGGAGAACCTGGAACTTTGAATTACAAAATAATTTAAAGAAGATGGGTTATAAAGCTAATTGAATCAGATGTTCCCTTTGGTTTGCAGGCAATGAGTATTTTCCCTCTTCTCACCTCCTCTGGGTGAAACTCACCTGAGTGGAACCAATAGACTGGGTGGTTGCTGAGAGGCCAAGAAGCCCAGATGAATGCTTCTTCCATTCACTCCTAAACTAACAGGGAGCTTTAAACTATAATAGCTGTAAAACTTGCTTTGTAAAATAATCTTCTGCCAAACCCTATTATTTTTTAATGTTGAAGATTATTGATCACAGAAGAATTTACATATAAAAATATTAGCAATAACCTATATATCCAGCAATTGGAGATGATTAAATTGTAGTATATCCAGGCTGTTGAATACTGTGATTAGGTGGATCACAGATTATAAACTTAAAAGTCCACAGGGACCAGCTATTTCCCCCCTGCCTGGTCTTCATTCTTCTAGGGCGGGGCCCCTAACCCACTGCAGGAAGCTTTCAGTACCACATCCTACTTCTCAGGACAGTGTCTCCTCTTTAAAGGGCACTCACACTTTAACAGACCTTCCACAGAGGATGAAAGGCTGAGGAAAATCTTGTTCTTCATGTAAAATATGGGCCCACATCTCAAATTTAGAGTTTAAAAATATATATTGCAATATTTCTAAAAGCATTTCCTTTTATTAAAAAAAAAATCACATTTATTTGAGAGCAGGACTATCATTTCAACACAAAAGCTATCATCCTGACTCAATTAAGTCAACTTGTTCTTGGGGTTTCAGTCCTAGGAGGAAAGACAGGAAGGTTCAGGTACCTGACAGTTTTCCAAACATCGAAGCCATCCAGGGGCTTGGTGCCATTTGTGTGTCCCCCAGCCAGCTTCACCAGAGTCGGCAGCCAATCAGAAATGTGGATCAGCTCCCGGTTCTTCACACCCTTCTGTTTCAGCAAGGGGCTTGCCACAAAGCCCACCCCTCGAACGCCACCTTCCCACAGGGTCCATTTTCTTCCTCGGAGGGGCCAGTTATTGCCCCCAGCCAATGTCTGTCCTCCATTATCTGAAACACAATTAGTTCTTGGCATGAAGACAATGTCAACCATTAAATACATTTAGGAACAGGAGACTTCTATGTACTTTGTTATCAAACAGTATCTAAAAAAGTAAAAATGAAAAACTCTTCCTTACCCTCTCCCATACCAAATACCCTTCTTCCACTCCACACTACCCTCCTACCATTAAACACAGGAAAACCTGAATCCAGAGTGGTACATACCCTCCCTCCTCCATGGATAAAAACCAGTTGTTATCAAGTCTACGCTAACTCACGGAAGCTCCATATGTATCAGAGTAGAACTGTACTCCACTGGGTTTTCAATGGCTCATTTTTTGGAAGAAGATTGCCAAGTCTTTCTTCCAAGGTATCTCTGGGTAGACTCAAACCTCCAACGTTTTGGTTAGCAGCCAAGTGCATTAACTGTTTGTGCCACCCAGGGACTCTCCTCCATGGATAAGGCCACTGAAAAATAAGAAGGTTCCTTGATTGTAATTGCTTGGGATAGGTCCCTTGCCAAGAAATCAACTAAGTTTCAAATGCATGTGTGTATGTCTTTGTATAGCCTAGGAGGATGAGTCTATGTAAGTTGAGGCCCCCCGGTACATGAAAAGATACCTTTGAATTCATTTCTTTTAGTGACTTAAAGCTCCTGAGAAGTGGAGACAGTGGATCTTTTTTTTTGTAACTGAATTAGCATTCTACTCCCTGGTGATCTAGCCTCTTTCTTAATTGTGAAAGTTGATTTCTCTAGTGGGTTAAATGTCTCTTATGAACGGAGCAGTCAGCTGGAAAAATAATTGCAAGAAAAATTATTCCCTTTTAATAGCATGGCAAAATAAAGCTGCATCGTGTGCAATGCCAGGAAAGAGAAGGTTTCTCCTCCAAGACAACAGAGGGAATGGGGACCTTGGTGAAGACAAAGCAGAAGTTCAAAGAGTGACTGCAATTACGTATCTCACCAGCCAGGAGAGGGCTCAGAGTTAGCCTGTAGAATAGGAAGTGGTTGTTTTTATACTAAGGTTGTAGCATCATACTAGCTCAAAAAGCATCCATACATTTAGGTGACTTTAGAGACACATTTTAAATAACTCTTATCTGCATGTGTATTACACTTCAATTTAAAAAAAAAGTCTGCTATCCAAATGAACCACATGAGGGCAGTATGGCAGACCTGCTTTATAGAACGTTGTAGATAAAAATCTAATACAGAAATCAGAGATCTATCAAAGCCACAGGATAAACATGGAAGCAAAGAGAACTACACCTACTATGTTAAGCACCTACTATGTGCCAGAGTCTCTGAGTGGTACAAACGGTTAACACACTCAGTTGCCACCACAGCCAGAGGTACCTCAAAAGAAAGACTTAGTGATCGCCTTCTGAAAAATCAGCCATTGAAACCCTATGGAGCACAGCTCTACCCTGACGTAACTGGGGTTACCAGGAGTTCAAGTGGATTCGATTGCAACTGTTTTTGTTTTTTATGTGCTGGGCACCACTCTGTATTCACATTATCTCTCCAGAATCTGGAGTCTGACAGACCTGGAATAGGCCTAACTCTAGCCACTCACTGGCTGTGTGACCAGAGACAACATGCTTGCCTGTTTCCTCATCTTTAATGTGGAAATAATCATTCCTTCCTCATACATTATGGTGAGGATTAAATGACACCGTTTATGAACACTGCTTGGTAGGGTGCCTGGTACAACTTAAGCGCTCAATAAATTGCAGCTACTGTTGTCATTGTTATTTTTGATTTTTACGACAACCCACATGCTCTAGGATTATAACATTTTACGGCCAAAAAAAAAAAGCAAAACAACAACAGAAAACAAGGTTTGGAAAGGCCAAACAGCTAGTAAGTGGCAAAGCTAGGATTCAAACAAAGTCTGTGCGACCCCCAGATCCAGCCTCCTTCTGTCCCTGGAGTCCCATGCTCCTGAAGTCCATTTGTAGACTTGGTTTTATACCTCTAGGTCACAGAAAGCTTCCCTGTGAACACACTGTAAACTTCTCAGCAAGAGCACTGGTCAATCTCAGCAAAGTGCACACTCTTCCAGTGACCCAGCAGAAGAAGAGTTATTTTAAGGTGATGATCATTCCCTTTAGAGCCTTTATCACTGGTCAATAAGAAATTCAAGGCCCTACTGCCAAGGAGGCATCTGATCAAGCCCTTAACACACCAGGTCCTCAATTCCTTTCTGTGCTTCGTGAAGGGGAACAGAGAAGAATTTTTGAGCTAGATCAGATGAAGATAATTCCTCAACACATGGGCTAGCTGACAATCAATCTCATCATTCATATCACAGGCTTATAAGAACCTGTCCTCAAACCTCACATCTCTTCTTGGCAAAAACTCAAGGCCCAAACATTCATCCATGCCAGTTTATTGAATACACACAAGCTGAACAGACCTGTATATTCCAAACAATAAGAGGGCCCTATTTCCAGAAGAGTGAAATTCCTCCATGTGCTCTGTTCACAGAGTACCAGTCACCCATAATCTATGTAATAAAACTTAAAGGAAAGTACTGTGCATGTGATACAAAAACACACTGGAAAAAAATAAATTTACACTCGCCCCATGATACCAAGAAGGCTGAGACAAGCACTATTATTTCACTCATTGTCTAGATTGCTATAAAAGATACTAGCTCAATGCTCATAGAATACGTCTGGGTCTTATGTTGTCTTCTTTTTTAAAAAAACAAGCTCCTTTGAGATATTACATTTCGTGTCCTTCATATTTTTATATTTATTTGTTAGTGTTCAATACTAACAACAGTCTTCAATATTGGATGAGGATAGTGGTGAAAGTCAGAGTAGAGATGCTGGGGATAAGGGCGGCTGGAATTGGAATCTGATTCTAGGGGCAGCCTTTCAGTTATGACTCAGGAAGGAAAATGCTCCGAGCTGTTATGAGAATTTGGCCACTGCTGCTACTGTAGGAGCTGGAAGATGTTTCCACATATTACTAGAAAGGGCTTTGATGGTGTGCGTGTGACTGTTTTTGCCATTAGCTCAAGTGTGATGTTTTTGCCATTAACATCGATAAGCATTTCTATCATCAGTTATCAGCGTGGTTTCCCCCATCATTTATATTTTCAAGAGCATTCCAGGGAAAAAGCACTGCCAGTTGACACACCTGCAGCTTCCCCTCTTAGACTCCCACCACAGAGCCAACTGCAGACTTGGCGGCATGAGGGTGGCCGTTCAGCTTTGCTGGGCTTTTACCTGCTCAGGTGGCATCTAGCTGATGGTTGCCACCTGCCCAGCAAAGGAGCAGACTCCACTAAGTCAGGCCTTTAGTTTAGGCCTTTAGTACATGTGTGAGAAGGTAGGCAGCTGGCCATCATTTCTAGTTGCAGTCTCCTGGGTGTTTCAAAGAGTTTGGCATAAAGCTGATCAGATTTACAGCAAATGCGAAACAAGCTCTGTGAAACAAGGGAGAAAAGAGGGTCTCCTGTATTGCTTACTTAAGTCTGATATAAATTTAAAAAACAAAAACAAAAAGCCAATGGTACCACCACTATTCCAAACATGTTTCTTCTCATTTTCCCTCCTAATTTTCTTTGTGGCAAGGGTTAATTTTTTCTCTTGTTAAGAACTCAGTTTCAACAGAACATTTTCTTGTTTCATTTCCTGACTGACTTATGAAAAAACTTCCAAATCAAAATAAGATGACTCTAACCAGTAAAGGAAGCCATGAAACATTATTTTTTTCAGGGAAATAGTTTTTCTGTAACATCTTGGCAGAGGGAAAACCTAATTATAAAAATCTGCTGTCTAGAAAAGAAATGTCAAAATAAAATAAATGTTGTCATATACAGATTGTAAATCTCACTTTATTATTCATTATTGAACAAAAATAACTGTCAAAAAGTCATGGAAAAACATCGGTTTGCCAACGATCTGAGTGAAAGCACTAAATGTATGACAAGCCTCATCCCTATCCAGCTGATAAAAATTAGGGTGAAACCATGACAACAAGACTAGTTTTTAGGACTACTCCCCAAACAATTTACAGTTGTGGTTTGGCTGTGGAAGGCTGCCCTGAGTCATCATGTATCTCTAGCTCCCCACCCTGGTGGCTCCATCGCTGGCTTACTCCTCACTTTGACCAGGGGATCATGAAAGGAAAAGCAAAACTCCAACAGCCCTGCACCAGGGCTTGGATGTTCCTCTGAATAGGGCCACCAATGCGAGTGTGACGGGTTGTCTAGGCAACGTGATTTCAAAGACAGAGAAGCCTCTTTGTCCATAAATGGTGCCTGCTTGTTAATGGTTAATTATTTTGGGTTAATTTTTTTAATTGCTAAATTGCAAATATATCTCTTATAGGGCTAATACCTGCCTCAGTAGCCATGTAAAAGATTAGATAAATTCACTTGTTTCCTCCAAAACATTTTGGAGACAATAAACCAGTAAAACCAGTTGCTGTTGAGCCGACTCTGACTCGTGGTGATGCCATGTGTGTCAGAGTACAACTGAACTCCATAGTGTTTTCAGTGGCTGATTTTGGGGAAGTAGATCACCATGCCTTTCTTCCAAGGCACATTTGGGTGGACTTGAACCTCCAACCTTTTGGTTAGCAGCCTAGTACCTTACCCATTTGCACGACCCAGGGACTCTGAAAAAATATCTATCCAGATACTCAGCTTACAACCTAATGTTCTCAAATCTTTCCCTCCTGCTCTACGTTAAATCATTTCTTATTGATTATTCAGTCAGTTCTGTCCATTTCTATCTTTAAAATGTTTTTCAAGTCCATTCCCTCTCCTGAATCCCACTGCCTTGGGTCTGGCCTGCACGCCTCTCACCTGAACTCCTCGAGTAACTTACGTAGAGCTTTACGTGGTTGCCAGAGCTGTGTTTGTGAAGCCCCAAAGCCAATCAGGCCACATCCTTGTTTAAAGACCTCTGATTGCTTTACAAAGCCTTCAGGAGAAAGTCTAAACTCCTCCATCCAACATACAGAAACCAAATGGCAACAAGTTTGTTTTTTGTTGTTGTTGTTGTTTGCTTGTTTGTTTTTATTACTGGGGCAGAGCCAGAATGACTCCATTCTATTTCCATGGCTTTAAATAAGCCAGAACGCTCCTTAGAAGCAAGGATGGCGAGACTGCGTCTTACATATTTTGGACATGTTGTCAGGAGGGATCAGTCTCTGGAGAAGGGCATCATGCTTGGTAAAGTACAGGGTCAGCGGAAAAGAGGAAGACCCTCAATGCGGTGGTTTGACACAGTGGCTGCAACAGTGGGCTCAAGCATACCGATTGTAAGGATGGCGCAGGGCCAGGCAGTGTTTCGTTCTGTTGTGCACAGGGCCGCTATGAGACGGAACCAACTCGACGGCACCTAACAACAACAAATAAAGCACCAACCTACTTAAACCTGTGCTTTAGTCACATAGAACTAACTTCTCCCCTTTGTTAGGATATGCCGTGTCCTCTTGTGCTAATTTTTTGTACATGTTGATTTCCTTGTCTAAAATGTCCTTCACCTTTTTTCCCGCCTGACTTCAATTTTAAATCCCAGGTTAAATGTCACATCTTCTGTGAACCCTTCATTTTCTTTCCCAGACAGTCTTTATCTCTACAGCCATAAAAACACAATAAAAACTAAATCAGTACTTCCACTGCAATACACAATACTGTATAACACATGTGCGTGTGTTTACTAACAGCACTTATGTCTGTGTATTGTTAATTAGTTGTTCATGGGTTTGCCTCCTCCATGGACTCTGCCTAGAAGGGCAAAACAATGTCTCATTCTTTGTATCCCCAAGACCTAGGACATGACTTCTTCAAAGCTTCTGGAGGAACAAGTAAATGAATGGAAAAGAGGCCACCAAAAATAGAGGCACTAAAAATTAAATTTGGTTACTTTATAGGTTTTCTGAGTCTTGGTCTAGAGGCTGTTCTGTGTACAAATGCTGTTTATTCCACAGGATATTAGCGAGGGGAGCTCCTGGGTCTTTGATGATTTAAGCAGATAAAGCTCACAAATACCAGAGTTGTCTATTCAATCTGACACCTGGTCAATTATATTGAAGTGGAAAAAGTTTGTTCTCAGTTCTCACCTTTAACAAATCTTTTTTGATGCCTACCACGTGAGTGCTAGGGACCATCTAGCTCTGGGCAAATGGCAGAGAATGAACAGACAAGGTCCTCTGTCTCATAGAGTGAGTGATAAAAAGAGATGAGCTCTTTCCATTCATGGTAGGCAGTGACTGGGGTGGGGAAGGACAGCCCCAGTGTGTGCCTGTGTGGGGTAATAGCAGAGGTCTGGTAGGGCCTCTCGGAAGAGCTGAAACCAGAATGCTGGGACAGAGCCAGTCGCGTGACCATCAGCAGGGAGCCCAGGCAGAAGCAGCAGGAGTTTCAAGGGCCTTATTCAATGACACATCAGATAGTGGGGTATTCTGCATCAAGACTGCCTTTTAATTAAAGATTAATTATCCACTTAAGAACACTCTGTTGCCAAAAGTTCGGGAAAACTTGATCTGAATGATTACTAGGTATCAGCAAAAAGGTGTACAGATGTTTTGTGACTGTCATCATTTTTCTCTATCATTACTATTGCCACGTTTCTACACTCACTGAAATGTACTCAAGTGACAGGAGTTAAGCACTGTGATTTTAGGATTTACTTAATCTCTTCAAGCCTAAGTGTCCTCATCTGAACAAGGACAACAACAATACCTAGCTTAATGCAGTGTCTGGCATAGAACTAATGCTCCATCAATATTAACTCCCTGTATTAATGATAATTAGCAGCAGCAGCATCAAAGTATGCAGAGCAGAACAGACTCCTATCTGGTTATTTATTAAACACACACTAGATTTAAATATTATACCCATATCTAAAGAGCGCTGGTGGCACAGTGGTTAAGCACTCGTGTAGCAGTCTGCTTTTGTAAAGATTACAACCTTGGAAGCCCTACGGGGCAGTTCTACTCTGTCCTGTAGGGTCACTATGAGTCGGAATTGACTTGACAGCAGCAAGTTTAATTATTTACTTTTTACCCATACTCTAAAACACCAAGCTTTTGTAAGAAGAAAGCATTTAAACAGAGCCTTTCTACGTTGCACTCTCTAGTCTGCAGGTAATTTCTTCAGAGCTATAAACACACAATGAATTGTGAAGGGTTTTGTTCTTCTTAGGTCCTTGGGTGGTGCAAACAGTTTGGCTCGACTACTAAAGGTTCGTGGTTCAAACCCAACAGCATTGCCATGGAAAAACAGCCTGGAAATCTGCTCCCATGAAGATTATAGTCAAGAAAACCCTATGGAGCAGCTCTACTCTGTAACACATGGGGTTGCCATGAGTTGAAATTGACTTGATGGCAGTGGGTTTGGTTTTGTTGTTGTTATTGTTGTTCTTATTACAGAGGCAGAGCCAAATGACTTCAATCTATTTCCATGATTTTAAATACAGCACATCAGTTATCAAAGAAAGGCATCACGACCATTGCCTATGACTCAACTAACCTCAAAAAATGAATATTTACTCAAATATTCACTAGAATATTTGTAGGGGTATTTATGCAACACTATATTTCACCAACGCCTTTACAATGTTTTGTAGCACTCAGGGCAGATAAGTGCTTTGACCCCCAACTCATAGTTAGAAATAATCTGATTTAACATCTTGATTGAAAGCACCAGCATGGGGAGCATTCCTGTTGAGCCAGCATTAGGAATGGAATGGAATTGGCAGCAGAACACCAAATGACTGATGCAGCCACCAAAAGAGTTGAAGATAAAGGAAGATGGATGCAGCGGAAAGGACAAACCCAGGAATGAATGGGAATTAAGAAGAAAAAAATTATAGACGGTTATAGTAAAAGATTTCTTCATTTTCATTGCTGGTAATCATCAGATACCAACGGGACTTTATCTCTCCTTTAAAATTGATTAAGGAAGAAAAGAATCAAAAGTTTACTGAAAGATGGAAAACATTTGGTCTCTAAAAGTCAGATGGAACTGGAAACCAGAATCCAAATCTTTTACACATTGTTGTTGGTTGCCATCAAGTTGGTTCTGACTTAGAGCGACCCTATGTATAAAAGAATAAAAAAATGCCTGGTCCTGTGCCATCTTCACAACTGTTGTTACGCTTGAGTCCACTGTTGCAGCCACTGTGTCAATCTATCTCGTTGAAGTTCTTCCTCTATTTCGCTGACCCTCTACTGTACCAAACATGATATCCCTCTCTAGAGACTGGTCCCTCCTGACAACATGTCCAAAGTATGTGGCATGAAGTCTCTCCATCCTTGCTTCTAAGGAGCATTCTGGCTGTACTTCTTCCAAGACAGTTCTTCTGACAGTCTGCGATATATTCAATATTCTTTGCCAACACCGTAATTCAAAGGCATGAATTCTTCTTTGGTCTTCCTTATTCACTGCCCAGCTTTCACATGCATATGAGGCAACTGAAAACACCATGGCTTGGGTTAGGAGCACCTTAGTTTTCACAGTGACATCTTTGCTTTCTAACACTTTAAAGAAGTCTTTTGCAGCAGTTTTGCCCAATGCAATGTGATCTCCAGCATCATTTCTATCACCAAGGGCATATTTTCCAACAACCAATCCTTCTTTGCTTCCAAATTTTGCATTACAATCACCAGTAATTATCACTGCATCTTGATTGCATGTTTGATCAATTTCAGACTGCAGAAGTTGGTAAAAATTTTCAATTTCTTCATCTTTGGCATTAGTGGCCGGTGCATAAATTTGAATAATAGTTGTATTAACTGGTCTTCCTTGTAGACGTATGGATATTATCCTATCACTGACAGTGTGTCACTATGAGTTAGAATCGACTCGACAGCAACCGGTTTGTTTTTTTTGGTTTTTGACAGTGTGTACTTCAGGATAGATCTTGAAATGTTGTTTTAGATAGTGAACGATGCCACTCCTCTTCAATTTTTCATTCCTGGCACAGTAGACCATATGATTGATTCAAAATGGCCAATACCAGTTCATTTCATCTCAGTAATCCCTAGGATATTGATCTTTATATGTTCCATTTCATTTTTGATGATTTCCAATTTTCCTAGATTCGTACTTTGTATATTCATAAATTGCTTACGTATTTGTAGGCGAACAATTTAACTCTGTAAGACAAGTATAAAATAAGAGTTCTAAGATAAGTATAAAATTTGCTCTCACTTAGGAGGCATGGTGTTATGGATTGAATTGTGTCCCCCCAAATATCTGTCAACTTGGCTAGGTCATGATTCCCTTGTATGACTTTATGATTGTCTACCATTTTATTACCTGATGTCATTTCCCTATGTGTTGTAAATCCTATCGCTGTGATGTAATAAGATGGATTAGCAGCAGTTATACTGATGAGAGCTACAAGATTTGATGGTATCTTAAGCCAATGCCTTTGAGATATAAAAGAAATGAGCAGAGGCCTCATACCACCAAGAAAGCAGCACCGGGAGCACAGCAAGTCCTTTGGACCTGGGGCCCCTGCACTGAGATGCTCCCAGACCAAGGGAAGATTGATGACAGGGACCTTCTTCCAGAGCCAACAGAGAGAGAAAACCTTCCCCTGGAGCCGGTGCCCTGAATTTGGACTTCTAGCCTACCGGGCTGTGAAAGAATAAACTTCTCTTTGTTAATGCCATCCACTTGCGGTACTTTTGTTATAGCAGCACTAGATAACTAACACACATAGGTAATGCTGGATTTAATCTCCATATTCTGGGTCCCCCTAACAAGTAGCAAAGAAGCCCTGTGTTTGGGGCACTTAGAGGAAGCAGAAACACCAAATGTTTGCTCCACCCATTTTACAACTAAAACCTTTCTTGTTTCTCTTGCAGTTTGATCTTGAAAGTATGTTTGTTTTTTTTTTTTTTTAATAATGAAGTTAGGAACTTCAGGGAAAATTACAATTTTTTGGCACCCTGAGGGAATTTAATAATTTACTAATAAATTATTTGGTTCCCCTTTCAAAACTGGGAAACCCTGGTGGCATAGTGGCTAAGTGCTACAACTGCTTACCAAAAGGTCGGCAGTTGGAATCTACCAGGTGCTCCTTGGAAACTCTACAGGGCAGTTCTACTCTAACCTATAGGGTTGCTATGAGCCGGAATTGACTCGACAACAAGCTTGATTTGCTTTTCCAAAACTGAAACTCCTTTAAGGCAGCAAGACTCAAAATGAGAAGAAACAGCTGCGAACATCCCTTAATAATCAGAATGTGGAACGTATGAAGTATGAGTCTAGGAAAATGGGAAG
The DNA here is from genome assembly GCF_024166365.1 of Elephas maximus indicus. Classification (NCBI taxonomy): domain Eukaryota; kingdom Metazoa; phylum Chordata; class Mammalia; order Proboscidea; family Elephantidae; genus Elephas; species Elephas maximus. The sequence continues at coordinate 83,814,549 of NC_064820.1, forward strand.
TCATCAGAAACGAAATGGACTGCATAAAGATTGATATCTTAGGTCTTCCTGAGCTGAAATGGGCTGGTATCGGTCATTTTGAATCAGACAGTCCTACGGTCTACTATGCCAGGAATGAAGAGGAATGGTGTCACGTTCATTGTCAAAAAGGACATTTCAAGACCTATCCTGGATACAGCGCTGTCAGTGATAGGATAATATCCATACACCTACAAGGAAGACCCGTTAATACGACTATCATTCAAATTTAGGCACTAACCACTAACGACAAAGATGAATAAATTGAAGATTTTTACCAACTTCTGCATTCTGAAATTGATCAAACATGTAATTAAGATGTATTGATAATTACTGGTATTTGGAATATGAAAGTTGGAAATGAATAAGAAGGGATCGGTAGATGGAGAATATGGTCTTGGTGACAGAAATGATGCTGGAGATCACATGATAGAATTTTGCAAGACTGATGACTTATTCATTGCAAATACCTTATTTCCACAACATAAACAGCGACTATAAACATGGACCTCACCAGATGGAAAACACAGGAATCAAATCGACTACATCTGTGGAAAGAGACAATGGAAAACCTCAGTATTATCTGTCAGAACAAGGCCAGGGGCCACCTGCAGAACAGACCATCAATTGCTCATACACAAGTTCAAACTGAAGCTGAAGAAAATGAAAACAAGTCCACGAGAGCCAAAATACGACCTTGAGTGTATCCATCCTGAATTTAGAGGCCATCTCAAGAACAGATTTACCACACTGAATATTAATGACCAAAGACCAGATGAGTTGTGGGAAGACATCAAGGTCACCATACATGAAGACAGCAAAAGGTCATTAATAAGGCAGGAAAAAAAGAAAAGGCCAAAGCGATGTCACAAGAGACTCTGAAACTTGCTCTTGAAAGCAGAGTAGCTAAAATGAATGGAATAAATATGCAGTAAAAGAGCTGAACAGAAGATTTCAAAGGGCAGCTCCAGAAGACAAAGTAAAATATTATAATGAAATGTGCAAAGACATTTCTCAAGTTGAAAGAACTGAAGAAAAAATTCAAGTCTTGAGCTACAATTTTGAAAGACTCTATGGACAAAATTTTGAATGATGTGGGAAGCATCAAAAGCAGATGAAAGGCATACATGAAGTCACTGTACCAAAAAGAATTAGTCAACATTCAGTCATTTCAGGAGATAGCATATGATTAAGAACCAGTGGTACTGAAGGAAGAAGTCCAAGCTGAAGGCATTGGTGAAAAACAAGGCCCCTGGAATTGATGGAATACCAATAGAGACATTTCAACAAACAGATGCAGTGCTGGAAGCGCTCACTCATCTACGCCAAGAAATTTGGAAGATAGCTACCTGGCCAACTGACAGGAAGAGATCCGTATTTGTCTCCATTCTAAAGAAAGGTGATCCAACAGAATGCAGAAATATCATTAATATTACAGGCAAGTAAAATTTTGTTGATGATCATTCAAAAGCTTTTGCAACGCTGCATTGACAGGTAACTGCCAGAAATTCAAGCCGGATTCAAAAGAGGATGTAGAACAAGGGCTATCATTGCTGGTGTCAGATGGATCCTGGCTGAAAGCAGAGAATACCAGAAAGATGTTTCCTTGTGTTTTATTGACTATACTAAGGCATTTGACTGTGTGGATCACAACAAATTATGGATAACATTGAGAAGAATGGGAATTCTAGAACACTTGCCTGTGCTCAGGCAGAACCTGTACATAGACCGCGAGACAGTGATTTGAACACAGCAAGGGGATACTGCATGCTTTAAAATCAAGAAAAGTGTGTATCAGGATTGTATTTTTTCACCATACTTATTCAGTCTGTATGTTGAGTAATAATGTTGAGTAGATAATCCAAAAACCTGGACTATATGAAGAAGAAATGTGGCATCAGCATTGGTTGAAGACTCATTAACTACCTGAGATATGCAGATGACACCATCTTGCTTGCTGAAAGCAAAGAGAGCTTGAAGCATTTACTGATGAAGATCAAAGACTACATCTTCAGTATGGATTACATTTCAACATAAAGAAAACAAAAATTTTCACAATTGGACCAATAAGCAACATCATGATAAACGGATGAAAAATCGAAGTTGTTAAGGATTTCATTTTACTTGGATCCACAATTAACACACATAGAAGTAGTAGTCAAGAAATCAAACAACGTATTGCATTGGGCAAATCTTCTGCAAAAGACCTCTTTCAAGTGTTAAAATGCAGGCGTCACTTTGAGGACTAAGGTGCATCTGACCTAAGCCATGATATTTTCAATCACTTCATATGCATGCGAAAGCTGGACAATGAATAAGGAAGACTGAAGAAGAACTGATTCCTCTGAATTAAGATGTTGGCAAAGAATACTGAATATACCAGTGGACTGCCAGGAGGAGGAACAAGTCTGCCTTGGAAGAAATACAGCCAGAATGCTCATTAGAAGCAAGAATGGCGAGACTTCATCTCACATACTTTGGACATGTTATCAGGAGGGACCAATCCCTGTAGAAGGACATCATGCTGGGTAAAGTAGAGGATCAGCAAAAAAAAAAGGAAGACCCTTGACGAGATGGATTGACACAGTGGCTGCAGCAATGGGCTCAAACATAACAACGATTACATTTCAACATAAAGAAAACAAAAATCCTCACAACTGGACCAATAAGCAGCATTAGTGTTTCCTTCTGTTGTACATGCTGTCTCTATGAGTTGGAACCAACTTGATGGCATCTAACAACAACAGATATGTTTTTACTAGGTAGCAATTCATCCTTCAGTAAATGCCAAATGAGAAGTAATAGATTAGGAAAGTATCACAGAAGTGCTTGAGAGTCTAGCAGGTTCAAGGACAGCAGAAGAGAGGTAAAAATACCATCAACAGATAAAAAAAAGTGGAATTGTGATTTCAAAATAACAGGCATACTAATTACTTGCATGAGAAAAAGGGGAATTCAGGTCAATAATGTTTTAGAGAGTATTAAACCAGAGAAAGCTAACATATTCTACTTGGGCAAACATCAGCTACTTTAATTTGTCTTTATATTGCCAAATATGTAATAGAAGTTAAATGTTCTGAGTTTACCCTTCAAGCAAAAACAACATTTTACTTAATCTCTACTTCATAATTAGGAAGATATGGTTTTAGGGTTACTCAGAAAAATCAGTGACCCAAAGTGGTTAAGAGCTATGGCTGCTAACCAAAAGGTCAGCAGTTTGAATCCACCAACCGCTCCTTGGGAAACCTAGGGGGCAGTTCTACTCTGTCCTATTGAGTTGCTATGAGTCAGAATCCACTCGACAGCAATGGGTTTGGTTTGCTTTGGCAAACTAAGTGGACAGGCAGTTTCACTTCTCCAGTGCTCTTCTCTGAAATTTTCCCAAATTAATGGATCTTACTGGTGTATGTGTGTTGAGTGGTGGGAGAGACAAACAAAAGTCACAAGAACTTTGATCCACATAAACCTCTTAGATGAACATGGAAGAGTGAAACAATGGCAGAAACAAAAGTTAATAAATCTAAATATCAAAGAGTTTGTTAAAAGTATTTAAATATTTAATGCATACTTAATAAAGATACAAGAAAAAGATTTCCTTCACATCTGCAAAAGACACTTGCTCAAAGCCAAAGTAAAATAAGCCATCTGGGGAACGTGAGTGAGCCTGCAGGTGCAATGTGTCCTCCTGACCACGTGAGGCAGAAGCACCCTTTCTGACCTGGGTGTGCACGGTGGGAGTGTGGACAAAATCTAGGGGACACTGAATATCTCAACCAGGTGAAGCCAGCCACTGGCTATTGGGGAGTGAAGGTGGCTGGAGGTGAAAATAATGTGGGAAGTGCCTGGGTCTCTGTGCATAAGGGGAAGTAAGTGGCTAAACGGAGGCATTTTAGCAGGCGACAAGAGGGATGTTGACAGAGGTAGAGCCAGTGTGTGGGAAACTCAATGTTCCCTGAATAGCTATGAGCCAGGAAAAAAAAACAAGATCAAACAATCACATAAATCAAAACAAATGCCCCCAAGAAGGCACGATAAGTATCACAAAGTCTATGCAATCAGGTCCTGTCTCCGGGCTTATTTAGTCTTAGGCATAATTCTAATAATATGTATGATATTTGGTTTCTTAATTTCACAACAGACTAGAGTCTGCAAATTGGAAAGGTGTGTATGTTGGAGATGGTCTCTGTAGAGATAGAAGGCAGCCTAAGAGCGAAGGAAGAAGAAAAAATATATATAAATTTTAAAAGTAGACAACGAACTAAAAGTGCACTTGCCTGTTTTCCAATGTTAAGTGATCCAAACTGGTGTATATTAAGGGCAGTACTCTACAAAGCACAATACTATAATTAAAAATTTTAAATGATAACCCCAGAACATGAAGAGTCTATTCATAGAGTTAAAAATAGCTTAGACCTAGAAAAAGGTTTATATTCATATTCAAGTCACTGATTCTGTCTACATCAATATAATGTGGCCCTCCTCACATTCTAGGGGTGGGGAACCAAGAGTGGAAAGAACCTGTGATTCGTCGCCTGGTGGGGCCTGGGGGTGGGTGAGGGGATGGCAAGGATCAATGCATTCTAAACAAAGTCTTCCTGAAAACAGAACAGAAGCCTATACTTCTCAACTCGTTCCATGAGGTCAGCATTACTCTGGTACCAAAACCAGACAAAAATTTTACATAAAAAAGAAAACTATAACAATATCTCTCATAAACCTGAATGCAAGATCTCTAACAAAATTTTGGCAAACCAAATTCAGCTATATACAAAAAGCATAATACATCAGTGTATTTTTTTTTTTATTACTGCAATATCAAGTTACTACAAACTTAGTGACTTAAACAACACAGATTTATTATTTTATAGTTCAGTAGATTAGAAGTCAAATGAGGATCTCACTAGACTAAAATCAAAGTGTCAGGAGGGCTGTATTCTCTTCTGGGTGCTCTACGGTAGAATCTGGCTCCTTGTCTTTTCCAGCTCCTAGAGGCTGCCCACATTCCTTGGCTTGTGGCCCGTTCCTCTAACTTCTAAGCCAGAAATGGCAAGTTGAGCCCTTCTCACATCACAACACTGAGCTTTTCTTCTCCCTCCTCTTCCACTTTTAAATACCTTTGTGATTACATCAGGGCCACGCAGATAATCCAGGATAATTTCCCCATTTTCAAAACCAAACCAAACCCGTTGCTGTTGAGGTGATTCTGACTTTACAGCGACCCTGTAGGTTCTACAGAGTAGAACTGCCCCTACAGGGCTTCCACTTTAAGGTCAGCTTATTTGTAACATTAATTCAGTCTACAATCTAAATTCCTCTTTGTTACATAACATAACATATTCACAAATTCTGGAGATTACAATACGGAGGACATCTTTGGGAGGGGGAGGCACGTTATTCTGTCTACCATAATCACAGTGATCAAGTGAGGTTTACCCCAGGATTGCAAGCAATTTTAAAATCGAAGAGCAAAGTTAGGAGAATTACATTACCCAACATCAGGACCCCTATAAAGCTAGAATAAACAAGACAGCATGGCACTGGAATAGAGAGCCCAGTAAAAGAACCACACTTAAATGATCATTTGATTTTTAGCAAAGGTGTCAAAACAAATCAATGAAAGAAGAAAAATCTTTTTAACAAATGATACTGGTGTAATTGAATACCTATATGTAAAAAAAAAAAAAAAAGATAGAACCTTGATCCCCTACTTCACTGCTTCACAGCATACATAAAAATTAAAGATGGGTCATACTATAACTCAACAATAAAAAGCCATAAATCAATGAAAACATGCACAAAGAATTTGAATAGACCTTTCTTTGGAGAAGATAAAACAAATGATCAATAAGCACATGAAAAGATGCTCAGAAAATCAGTCCTTAGGAAAATGCAGATCAAAGCCACGATGACATACCATTTCTTATCCACTAGAATGGCTAGAATCAAAAAGACAAACAACAACAAATCTGGATGAGGATGTGGAGAAGTTGGAACCATTACACACTGCTGATGAGAACGTAAAATGGTGCCAGTGGTCTGGAAAACAGTTTAGCAGGTCCTCGCAAAGTTAAATACAGAGTTACCACATGACCCACAATTCTGCTCCGAGGTATATACCCAAGAGAAATAAAAACATATGTTTATACAAAAATTTGTACATGAGTGCTCATAGCAGCATTATTCATTATAACCAAAAAGTAAAAGAACCTATTCATTAATTGATGAATGAATAAACACAACGTGTTAAAGCCATACAGTAGAATATTATTCAGCCATTAAAAGGAAAGAATTCTTGATACATGCTAAAACATGGATGAAGTTTGGAGTCACAAGAGGTCACAAATTCTAAGACTCCATTTTTATTAAATGTCCAGAATAGGCAAATCTGAAGAGACTGAAAGTAGGTTAGTGGTTGCCAGCAGCTAGGAGGAGGAAGGAAACACTGGTGGCGTAGTGGTTAAGTGCTACAGCTGCAAGCCAAAAGGTCGGCAGTTCAAATCCGCCAGGTACTCCTTGGAAACTCTACAGGGCAGTTCTGTTCTGTCCTATAGGGTCGCTATGAGTCGGAATCGACTTGATGGCAGTAGGTTTGGTTTTTTTTTGGTAGGAGGAGGAAGGAAAGTGGAGTGACTGCTATTGAGTATAGGGTTTCTTTCTGTGGTAGTGAAAATGTTCTGAAATTAAATAATGGTGACGACTGCACAACTCTGAATATATGAAAAACCACTGAACTGTGAATTTTATGATATGTGACTTATATCTCAATAAAAAAATTGTATAAGAAAAATAGATGGGTCAAAGACCTAAATGTAAAAGCTGAAATCAAAAAATATTTATGGAAAAACATAAGAGTATATGTTTGTGACTTGGGGGTAGGTGAAGATTCCTTAAAACCAACAGTTCTTTTTTTTTTTTTTTAAGTGCATTTATATATAAAAACTGATAAGACATATAATGGTGTAAGAGAAAGCAGAGTGATGATGTAAGCTCAAAGGCAGAATAAGCAGTGGGAGAAAGTGCAGCTGTTGGTGGGGATCTCACTGCAATTAAGCACCCATCCTGAATTTTTTGCTCTTTGGATGAGAGATGGGTTAAAGAAGAAATTTGATGTTCAGGAAAACTCTGCCTGCTGTCACAGGAACGTACACAGTCTGCTTCATGGAAACAGTCCAAACCTGCCCGCTCAGTGTATATTTCAGAGCAGAGGCAAGGATATATCTCAAAACAACAGATGTGATTCCTTCAGACAGGATTCTAAATACCACCCTAATTATCAAAACCCAGAGGTTCCAGGACATGTCAGATTCTTTGTTCTTGTCTTCACCAGTCCATCAAATTGACTTGGCTTCTTTTAAAAACAGTAGATCTTTTCTGGAGTCAACGTGTCTCTCTCTCTCTTATAGGTCCTACATCTATACCTCAATTTTTTATCAGGACCTTTTGTGGTAAGCTGAGCCGACAAAACATCTGCCTGGCACATGACATACAAAAATCATTTTTGGAAAGCTTTTTATATGTACCCAAAGAGAGTGTTTCATTGTTTATTCCATTTTTGGCTTTTCTGCAAGGTTAAATATGGAATCAAGTGGAAAATGACTTCAAAACAGATGAGATTACATGAATCTTTTCCATATTTCATATAGTCATAAAGATTTATTAACCCTTTCAGATATGAAATGGTGTGCTAGTGATTTCTTCTATTTCTTAATTTATATACAGCATAATTCACTCATTTTGGTGTGCAGTTCTATGAGTTTTGACAGATGGATAGAGTCCTGTAACCACCACCACAATGAAGACACAGAACAATTCCATCATCCCTTGTGCTACCTCTTTGTGGTCAAACCCTCCCTCTACCCTTAACCCCTGACAACCACAGATATTTTCCCATCTTTATAGTTTTCCCTTTTCCAGAATGTCATATAAAAAGATTGATGCAGTATGTAACTTTTTGAGACTGGCTTCTTTCACTCTGTGTAATGCATTTGAGATTCATTCATGCTGACACATGTATCAATAGTTCATCCCTTTATATTTGTTTATCCATTCACTAGTTGATAATAATTTTTTAAGTGTTTTTTTTTTTTTTTTTCCAGTTTTTGACAATTACCAATAAAGCTGCTATACATGGGGCAGGAGGGGGAGGTTGTATAAACATATGTTATTGATTCTCTTGGGTAAATACTCAGGAGTGAGACTGCTCATTTGAAGATTTTTTTTTTCTTCATCTTTGGTTTTAAGCAGTTTGATTATGATATATCTGGATGTAACTTTCCTTCAGTTTATCCTGTCTGAGTTTCACTTAACTTCTTGAATCTATACACATATCTCTTAGCCTATTTATAAAGTTCTCAGACATTTCTTCATATATTTTTTCTGCACCAATATTTCTCCTCTCCTTCTGGGACTCTATTAAGATGATAGGTCCCTGCATCTTTGTTCATTTTGTTTCTCTATCTTTCAGGTTATATAATTTCTATTGGTCTATCTTCAAATTCACTGTCTTTTTCCTCTATCATCTCATTCTGCTACTGGGCCCTTGGAATGAATTTTTTATTCCCAATATTGTATTTTTCAGGTCTAAAATGTCCATTTTTTTAAGTTTATATTTCTGCTGAGAAATTCTGTCTTTCCATTCATTTCAAGAGTATCATTTATTATCTCATGAAGAATGATTATAATGGCTGCATTAAAGCTTTTGCCTCACAACTCCAACATCTGGGTCATCTCAGAGTTGGCCTCTGGGGATACTCTTTTACCATGAGTATTGGTCAGATTTTCCTGGTTCTTTGTATGCTGAGTAATTTTGGGTTGAATGCTGGACATTTTTAACATTATGTTGTAAGACTCTAAGTCTTGTTAAAACCCTCTTAAGGATGTCGATTATTGTCTGTCTTAGCAAACAATCGACCCAGATAGATTCAGACCACAAGGTTTGTTTTATTTTCTGTGGGCCATGGTTCTAACATTAATTTTTTAAGCCTCTTTTATGATGTTTGAGTCTGTCCAGTGCTTGTACCACTCAGGAGTTAGTCTAGAACTTGGGCAGTGGTTTATATTGCAGTTAAGTTCTTGAAGACTTTGCTTTACTTCTTTGGGTCTATGTGGGAACTTGGAGGTGAGCCTGGACTTATGTCAGCTTATATACAGAATCAGGGAATCTTCTTCCCAGCCTGCTCTTCTCTGAGATTCCCCCCATACTCTCTGGTTCCAGGGTTCCCCTTTCCTAGTTCCTCTGGTCAGAAAAGGAGCCCCAGTGGTGCAATGGTTAAGTGCTTGGTTGCTAACAGAAAGATCCATGGTTCAAGTGCACCAACCATTCCTTGGGAAAAAAGACCTGGTGATCTGCTTCCATAAAGATTTCAGCTTAGGAAACACTTAAGGGCAATTCTACTCTGTCACACGGGGTCGCTATGAGTTGGAATTGACTCAATGGCACACAACAACAACTGGTTAGAAAGACAGATTTCTCTCAGGTTGTAGCTCCCCATGCTGTCACACAGTTCTGCACGACTGAGGCTGCCTTTGGAATAAAGCTGCAAAAGAAAAGAGGGAGAAAAAGTAATGGAATTCTACCACACTCTCTGGACAAAAAGGGCCCCATTTCCCTGGTCCTCTGATCAAAGAGATGCGTCTGACCCATCAGATCATCTACTGGGGCTGGCCTTAGCACATGTTTGGGAGAGGGAAGAGAGAAAAAACAAGCAAAATGTAAATTCCTCCATGTTCTCCAGCAAGGGACCCCTTTCTGGGATCTCTGGTTAGAAATATGATGTTTCTCCTGGAGATTTTGTTGCCAATGCCTGTTGTATAGTTTCATAATTCCACCTGCCCTTGAGTCAAAGCCAAAAGATACAGGAGAAAAAAAAAAAAAAAAAACCCATAAAGCTCACCCCCATTTCGAGGAATTATTCCAGTTTTTATTTCATTTCCCATTCACCTGATATTGTTTACTTTTCAGAAGTCTCAGGTAGTTGCCTTCTGTATTTTGTCAAGAGTTTTTAGTTGTAATCAATAGGAAAGGTGCTTTAATTGGCCTATTCCATCTTGGCAGCACCAGAAGGATGTGCTAGTAATTTTAATGAGAAAAGACCCAAGGGACCTCTATTGTCCAGACTTTATTTATTTATTTTTTTAACCTTTGCCTGAATTAATACAGAAGCAGAATGAATGATTCCTCAGGCCAGGCAAATATAAAAAAGAAAACAATTATTTAAAAAACTTTAATTAAGTACCTGCTGTTTAAAAAAAAAAAAAAAAATTAGTTTTTTTAGTGTTCTCAGGATCCTGGTGGCACAGTGATTAAGAGCTCAGCTGCTAACTGAAGGGTTGGCAGTTTGAACCCACCAGCCACTTCATGGGAGAAAGATGTGGCAGCCTGCTTCTGTAAAGATGTATAGCTTTGGAAACCCTACCGCAGTTCTACACTGTCCTACAGAGTCACTATGAGTCTAAATCAACTCAACACTAACAGGTTTTGGTTTGGCTCCATGCCCACTACTGCTGTCCATACTGTGGGGAAAGGCAACAGAGGTTCAACACATGGTCCTCGCTCTCAACAGATACGCCAAATAAGCCTGGCCCATGGAAAAGGTACAAGACTGCACACAAGTAAGGGGTATCCAGAAAAAGGAGAGATCAATGAAAGCTACGGAATTAAAGAAGGAGTCAGAGAGGCAGTTCAACTCATGTTAGACCTAGATGGAGAAGGGAAGCAACATGCCACCAGAGTGGAAGGGGACTTGATGAGGTAATTATTCTTCTAAAGTTGGTTTTGTACCTTTTTATTACACATTGAGTTTATTTTCCAGAAGAACTAAGAGGCAGTTTCTAAGGGCAATTTATTACTCCTGACCCAGTTCTTCCCTCTACTTCTCTCAACTTCATAGAAAAGGTTTCCAAGACTTTGATTCAAACTGTGGACTGGAGGCCCAGCTATGCCGCAGTGAGTCATGAGAAATTTCCTGGGGACTCTTGAATTACCACAGTCCAAATTCTCAATAATTGTTGTAACCCAGCTGGTTGCTGGCACTGCTTGTATGTTTTAACTGAGTGAAAGCATTCAGAAATGTATTTTTCATATTTTATTTGTGTTTATTCCTATAATTACAAAGCCAGTGTCTTTATCCTGGGATGTTATCTGTCATATTTGAAGATACTTTTTTGTTAAGTATTCAGAAAGACTACACGTAAAGGCCCTGCTAGAAGACAACAGCAAAGGAGAAGAGGCCATGGTTAGAGTAGTTGCACAGATGGCATGCATAAGCAAATGGGGGCCACATCCGTTGTGAATTTTGCTTGCAGCTGTGTAGAAAATACCTATGCTGGTGACTCAAGGCCTTGGGATTTCTAGCTTTAACTCACAGCAGGGAAGAGAACTTTTTCAAATGCTGAGCACATCGGGAGACTGGCTTACTGCAGCCAGTTTTGAGCCCATCAGCTACCATGCACTGAAATACAGAAAGAAATTAAAAAAAATAAAAGGATTATAGTTACAATCTAGGCATCAAGCTTGGTACCTGGACAGCTGGCACAGCAGCCAACCTGGCAGAGATACTGTATCCACTTCCGATAAGAGAAATTTATCTTCCTTCTAGTGCCGCTTCCTGCTGAGATCTTGGTTTTCTTTTCTGGAATGAGGTGTGTTCAGAACCAACAATATTGCTCTGTCAATCCATCAGGGTCACACGTAAATGTCAGGACCAATGATTGTATCACATTTGTGCTTTTTCATGGTTTGGTCTGGGAACTTCAGTTGGTGTTATAAAAGACCATGTGTCCTCTGATCCCCATCCCCTCACTTTCACCCTCATCCTGGCCTATTGCTGGGACTGTATTCTGTCACTTATCTAACACAAAATAAACAGAACAATCTGGAGCTAATTTAAGTGGTTTACCATATCAGGATACAGCTGGGAAAGATTTTAAGAAAAAGGCTCAAAAGGAACAATAGTGCTGTGAAGTGGAGTAGCGGTAGAGAGCACAGGAAGCCAGTTTCAGACAGCCAGGCAGACAGCTGTCAGCCACTCCAATAACAATCCCCACAGCCAATGAAAATGGGCAGGGTCTGTTCGGGCAGATTGGCCGGAACACCAACAATGAAAACAAGGGATTAGAGGGCGTTCTGAGTTAATGGCTCAAGTGTCAGGGCCACCAGTCTCCCAGGAGCCCTTCTGCAGGGCTCCCATCCTTAAGGACTGAAGAGGAATTGCAGATGAGGAGACAACACTTCATTTCTCCGCAACACTGGCCAAGACTTTTTTTTTAGCATGCATGCATACATGCTGGCTTTATCCTGACTTATGAATCCAGCAAGGCCCACAAAGGAACATCTGTTTTTGACATCATTTTCTTCTACACTGCAGGCTGGTTAGATTTTTAACTCTTTGGGGGCCTCTGGCTAGACCTTGAATTTCTGGTGCAACTTGACAGAGGTGAGAGGGCTTGAAGGAATTAAATAAAGCTATGTGCTGGCCTTGAAAAAATTTTAAAATGCTTTATACATTAAAGCAAAAATAAAACCCCTAGGATCAAGCTCTTGACAAAAATCCAACTGATTAGGTAAACTGTATACTCCTAAAGGCGGTGATGTTTAGTGCAAAGAACAGTGAGTTGGAAGTGTGGAGACTTGGACTCTAGTTTACTCTTGCCACTGCAAAAGGTTTGTGGGTCAAAGTTTCCTCAACTAAGACCAGGTGCTCTTATCTAACTACATTTTTTAATTCATAATATTAGGTGATACACCTTTCTTCCAGAGAACACTCAATTTAGTAAAAATTCCATCTGTTATGACTCACTTTAAAAAATAATCCTTGACTCTGTTCTCAAGAAGAATACCATCTGGAAGGATCAATAAAAAATAAGCAATGAAGAAGTAGAAATTAAATGAAGGTTTCTGTTAGTCACTGCTCCATTATTTTATGATATGTCATAATAGATCATTTAAATAGCATTGATTATCAAAGTTTCCATGATAATAGAATTTGAGACTAAAATTTCAGTATGCAAATATGCAGAGATATGGATAGGTCTTCTGAGAGCAGAAAATAATATGAGAACTTCTAAAGGATAAAAAGATAAGAAGGCTGGGAAATTTCCCCTTTAAAAACATACAAAACCAGTTGTCACCTCTGACTCACGGTGGCCCCATGTGTGTCAGAGTAGAACTGTGCCCATAGGGTTGGCGATGCCTCATTGTAAAGAAGCAGATTGCCAAACATTTAGCAGCTGAGCACATTAACCATTTGTACCACCCAAGGTCTCCTTAAAAACATAACATCCCTTTTATTTCGAGAGCAGTTTATGTATGATTACTTTGAAAATATCTGGACACAATTTAAAGAAAAAAAAAATTCAACCGCCTGAAAATATAAAACCTCTTCAGAAATGTTCTCAAACAATAGCACATATGACAGTCACATGGAGGGCATATTAAAGCACACACTGCTGGGTCCAGAGTTTCTGGTAGGGGGCAAAACCTGAGAATTTGCTTTTCTAACAAGTTCCCCCGTGTTGGTGATGCTCCTGATCCCAGGACCATACTTTGACAACGGTTGCTCCAGAGAGAGATTTACCCATTAATGCATTAAAGTCAACTGGTTTTACCCTGTATCTTTTTGCTGTTCTTTTCAATCCCTCATCCAGTTAAAACCAAATCCATTGCTGTCCAATCGATTCTGACTCATAGTGACCCTATAGGACAGAGTAGAACTGCCCCATAAGGTTTCCAAGGAGCGGCTGGTAGATTTGAACTGCTGACCTTTTGGTTAGGAGCTGAGCTCTTAACTGCTGCACCACCAGAGCTCTGGTTAAATAGTGAGAGTGGACAAAATAAGCAAGATCACAAATGGGTATAAATCAATGCAGAATAAAAAAAAAAAAAACTAAACCTGTTGCCATCAAGTCAATTCCAACTCAGCGACCCTATAGGACAGGGTAGAACTGCCCCATAGAGTTTCCAAGGAGCTCCTGGTGGATTTGAACTGCTGATTTTGGTTAGCAGCTGTAGCACTTAACCACTACGCCACCAGGGTTTTCCAATGCAGGATAGTTCAGAATGATTACACAAAGAGAAAATTGTTGTAGTTGTTGTTAGATGCCGTCGAGTCAGTTCCGACTCACAGTGACCCTAGGTACCACAGAACCAAACACTGCTATTCATAAGGTTTTCACTGGCTAATTCTTTTCAGAAGTAGACTTCCGGGTCCTTCTTCCTAGTCTGTCTTAGTCTGGAAGCTCAGCTGAAACCTGTCCTTCATGGGTGACCCTGCTGGTGTCTGAATACCAGTAGCATAGCTTCCAGCATCACAGCAACACACAAGCTCCCACAGTATGACAAACTAACAGACACGTGGGAGAAAATGGCTGGACCTTAAATTCTGTGAGGATTAAATTACAAAGGCAGTTATTTTCTGAAGGGTAGAATTGTCCTTGATTTAAAGATGACAAGATGTGGCAAAGGGCAAGGCTTTATAATAGTGAGTCGGAATCTTGGGAGAGGGCTGTCTAGGTGATTTGGAAGTAAGAGGGAGATTGTGAACTGGCCTAGAAGTGGCTCTTCGCTGAAGCCCAGAAGAAAAGACGAAGCACTGACATAGCGTTTTATGGGTGGAGTTTTTAATCTCCATGACTGGACCACAGAATCTCAGATGGTATCTTAGAGTTCAACATGAAGATAACCTGAAGAAAGATTAAGTGGCATGCAAGAGGCCACACAACTAGTGAGAACCAAAGTCAGAATTAAATCTCCTCTCTGAACCTCATCCAAATCTCTGTCTACCATATTATTTCATTACAACTGTGACGATAGTTTAAAAAATAGAAAAAGGAAGTATTCGAGAAGGATCTAAAATAAAGAGATCTTGGTACACAAAAGTAAGGTCAATTATCATCTTGGAGATTAGAGCAGCTTCATTCAAACTGTCCATTTTAAGAAACCGAGGCATTAATGCAGGCTTTCATCAATCCCAAAACTAAACTTTTAATGAATGGTTATGCAACCAGGCCTTCACTATCTACAACCTAAGTGGTTACAGTAAAGTTAGTCAGTGACATTACTATAGTACATGAAGATAACAGGAATTTGAAGAAGGAAAAAAGAGAGAAGATAGACTATGGTGATGATATCTGGCAGGCTTAGCAGCTCAGAGCCAAGTTCCTCTCCAGCAAGCTGTTTCTGACACTCCACCAGCAATATCACCATATTGCGCTGAGAGAGGTTTGCCAGAGGGAAAGTGAGGTCGTGGAGTAACTTGATGAGGCCCACAGCTTGCTGTGACTCAGCCTACTTTATGGAACTCAAAGTGAATTAAAACTACATTTTAAAAGCCACATCTTCCACCTGGTTCCCATCACTGTTTTCGGCTGGCAGGAAAAGGACCTGTCAGTTTTATCTGCAGGAAGTAAAATGGGACAGCACATTGCAGGGAAAAGTAAATAAACATATTTGCGGTGATGGTTCCAGTGTTTACCAACACAGCAGGTGGGCTGGCAAGCCCCGCACCACCGACATTTCAACATCGACATTTCACTCAATCAGATAACATGACATCACATGGTTGATGAGACAGCATGTTTTGAGCTCATGATACTGAAGAGAGGTCAGACAGCATTTGCTCCAATTATTGGACTGAAGCACCTACATTTTATGAGAACCTTTTTTCCCTTGGGATCAATTCATAATACCAGAAATTATTTTTAAAGCAGTTTTGTTGAAAGAATATTCAAAGCATTGGGAAGAATAATCATTGCATCATTTTGATCATTTAAAAGCCTTTTTCATGGCTTTTTAAAGCATGATCAGAAGTAGGAGATGGGGTCCTAGAAGCTTATTTCCTGTCAGCCAGGACAATGCCTCCTTCACCAGACCTTGTTCTACCAACAAAAACAGTGGTGGTAACCAGACCTTTAAAATGTATTTTTAATTCACTTTGCATATCATAAAGTAGGTTGAGTCACAGACAAAAGCAGCAGTTTGGAGTGGACTTAGGGTTACTTTTTCCCATCCTCAAGTGTGATGAAACCTATTTAATTCATGTGATCCTCAAGTTTCTGATACTACGAACAAACACAAATGTAGTGGTTCCTATCCGTTTACTTTATAAAAATGAGTTAAAACCTTTAAATATTTAAATACAAGCTCAGTTTCGCAAATGTGTATGTGGAACGGAAATTTATAGGCTTGCTATTATAGACACATTACGATTATTATCTGCCACTATATTTAACTGTTTATGTCCAAGTATCAAATTAAGGTATCCAGAAATTTTAGACAAAAAAAAAGAAAAATCTTTCTTTGCTAGCTGTAGTCACCCAAATCATAAGATTTCCAAAAATGACTGCTGTAGTTAAAAATCATGTTTTTAAAGAATCTTTACTGTCAGAAAAGTTTTCAATACAGAATATTAAGTATTTCCTTTACACAATAGGATAATGAACAATTATATTTTTCTCTTTATATCTTTTTATAATTTTCTACCATAATCATGTATTAATTTTTATCATGTGATTAAAGCAATTTTAAATAAATTAATAAAGAGATACAAAGGATTCCTTTCAAAAGCTTATATTAAATCTAAAATAAGTGTGCCTTACTGTATAATAAAGTCTACTAATCTGGTAACCCATAGGTTAGAAAATGTTATTTTAAATGTGAAGTTAAAAAAAATGAACTGGGGCATACCTTTTTTTAGAGGGAAAAGTTTAACACTTTGGAGCTATATTGTTAAAAATATAAAATGAAACAAACCTTCAATATTCCTCACCAATACTTCTTCATGCCATTCATCACAACAAAATAACCCACATAAGGGAATGGAGGGGCTCACGTATCTGAACAGGGGCCTACAAATACTCAGAGCTGTATCATGGTTCCAAAGATACTTCATTATTCATTACATTTCATGAAAGTCATCTTAGGGATATTAAACATTCCTGTTAATTTTTTAGGTAATTTGCCAAGTAATGTACTTCCTTCTCCAGCTTTTGAGCTTGCTCCTTGTTCCTTACTTGTTTTTGCCTCGAAGACCCAAAGACAGTCCAATTCTGGCAGAAACATTTTCTTTTGTCAAATAAATCTGGTCATCACTGTTGATGTGCAATCAGTTTGTTTTCTCTTTCCTATTCATTCCCTCCATACCTTCTTTACTTCTCTGATAATTACTTGACCAACTAACTACTACTGCCACTTATATTCAATAAAGCTGGACACTTGACACAATTTATCTAGTCATTATTTCTAACCCATTGGCTTTTACTTTATTTACTTTTTTGAGCTTCACCAGTCACGGTACGAAAAACTTTACTGAGCTACACTGATAATCTAAAAGGAAACCAGTGAGCCCAGGATCATGAGTATTAAGACATGATCTTCAAGTCTGTTTGGGGCGAGCTAAGTCTGTACTAAGAGGAAAGGTGCCCTACTGGCAATAATGAGGAAAGTCAAACAGACATTCTATTATACATGAAGACAATATTAACTTGGGGGGAAAAAAAGAATGTAAAAAAGAAGGTAAGGTGTAATCTGACATCTCAGATTTAAGTGTATGCTTATCCCTTGCTATACCTTATATAATCTTTGTGACTTCATTTACACTAAGCTTAACATGTATTGCAAGTCTCCCCTAAAACAAATGATTCATTGTAAAAGTTGCTGAAGTTTTAGATGAGCATAAAATGTGAGAAGTGAGGCATGGCTTCCTTAAAACCCAAAATATCCTAGACACATACATTTCCTGTGTGAACTGGTGATAATAATCACACCCTCTATCTTATCTTTCTTCTAAGGATCTCAGCAGGAGGTTTGTGAAGGCTTCCTAAGCAAATTCTAAGGCAGATAAGAGTCCATGCTATATCAAGGTGCTGTATTGAGTGAAACCAAAAGATGAGGCCCAGAGATCCTCCCCAGCTTGTTCAACTCCAGAGCCATGAAGGCTGGGCCTGGGAACATGGATAAGCTTTCTTTAGTGTAAAGCCAAGGGGTGACTTCATCAAACTTCTGGGTTAATGTAGTAATACACTAAACTTGTCTATCTTCCGGAAATATTCAGGCAGAATATTCCTAGTAATGACCCCTGGGAATCCTAGTCCAGGACCTCCTTTTTTTCTGTCCCATTTCCAAAGTCATCTTTCTCTTACTGACTAAAGCCAGAAGATAAGGGAGCTAAAACATCAATTTGTTCTGCAGATAAAATCTTACTTTAACGCTAAGTTTTCTCCCTGAGATTTATCATTTTCCTGTTAACCTGTATCATTTATCATACCCTAAAAGCAATACTAAAGAAAATCAGAAATGGAGTCGGAATGAGAAAAGGATTTAGTGGCTGAAGTTATTCATTCAAGGGGGAACTTTCTGGCACATTTTCAACCAGTAATTATGTATGCATGAGTGCCTATACATGCATATTGCAATGTCAAACACTAAATCATTAACCTACTATGTGCCAGTGTTCTAAGCAGGGGGTATGGTGGTGAACACGACAGACAGGGTCCCTGTTCCCATGGAGCTTGATTCCGGTGAGGCAGATAGATGATAAACAAGGAAAGCATCACACCAGAAGACAAGATAATTCACACTGTGGTAAGTGCTATGAAGAAAGCAAAACACTGAGAGAGGACAGACAATGTGCTGATGAGGCGGAGCTGACTTGTAAACTGCGACTTAAAATGACAAGGAGTCAGCCCTGTGAAGGTCAGGATGAAGAGGGTTCTAGACAGAAGAAGCTCAAATTCCAAGGCTCTCTCTATAATATTAGGTAGTGGGATCCACTGTTCCAATGTTTCTTTTAAATTAAAGACTACTATTTATATTGCTGACAATTTTCTCTTCTCTGGGAATGCATGAGCTAAATGATGCCCAGAAAAAAATAGACCACTTCAAATCAAATGTTGTGATTATCACTTTTTTTCTCAATGACTACCCATTTACTTAATTTCATTGAAATTTATGTATATGCTAGGATTGAAAAAAATGCTTGAAAGCATTTTTTGAATGTAATTGTGTTTAAAGATGGCAAATTGAACCACAGATTCAAAGGGAATCAAAGCAAACTGTATATTCTTGCAAAGCTAATCAAATTCAGCCAACATCAGTTAATTTCTTAGAAACTTATAATGGAACAAACCCAGAGAAAGGCACTATTCAAACTGTTAGCAAACTTCCCCATGTTGGCTCATCAGCATCATGAAACAGACTTTAAACCCTAAACACAATAAAGGCATAGTTTCTAAATGAAAGTCTGACTCAGGTATAGACAGTGGATTTATTAGCACACAGTAGATTTATTGTTCCTTTTGGGAAAGATATCTACAGGGAGGTATTTGGCAATTAAATGTTCTCCATGTAATTTCATAGCTAATGTTTTTGTAATTCTGTAATTTCACAGCTAATACATTTGCACATGCTGGATTTCTAATGGCATTATCAGGAACTAAAACTATGACTCCTAATACTTCTCTTAGGGAGCCTTAGGAAGGCGATACATCATCAGTTTGTTTTTTTTAATAAAGTTATTTTTTAAAATGGAATTTCACTTACAGAAAATTTTCAGGGATATTCCCATTCAATTCATTGCAGAATATACATAAAATGATTTTAAAGGAATCTTATGTTTATTGTTAAAAACACATATTTGTTTTTAAATAAGCTATTAATTTTAGAATAGTTTAAGATGTAAAGAAAAGTTGCAAAGATAGTAGAGGGCCCATATGCTCCACACCCAGTTTCCTCTATTCTAACTTCTTACATTAATTAGTCCTATATATTTTGGGTGACAGTAATCACATGCCAGCACACATACACATGCCTGAAGAACTCCTAATCCAATGTGTTATTTCTTATATGCTTTAGTATGAAATTACAACCTTTTAAGACCTTAATGTCTGATTTTCTAAATTTTAGAACAGTAATTTATTAAATTAAGTAATTCTTCTCCAGCCATTTTTAGTCGAAGTATTTTTTTTTTATTAAAAGGTCACTACCAAAGAATCGTCAAATTAGCAAAAACATTTTTTCGTAGTTCAGAAAATAATTAGAAATTATAACCGTAAAAGGGCGTTAATTGGGTTTTCCCAGAAGCCTGAAGTGCCTGAGCATTTTTCTGTTTGTTTCACTGTCTTCAGTGAAGACTGCCCTAATGAATCCTTTGTCTTCTGCATGACAACACCAGTATGAAATGATGGGGTCCCCATGAGTCTGAATTGGCTCCATGGCAAGGGGTTTAGTTTTTTGGTTTAGTAGGGGAAAAGAAACAAATAGAGTTAAGGAGGCTTTGAGATTTTCCCAAAGGGTATAATTTCCTATCAGTGGACACAAATTCAATACAGGAAGCTAGGAACTCCATTCTCCAGTCTGGGAGAAGAAGGTGGAGGTGGGTGGGGAGAATCGAGCTCTATGTGCCCTCATGGGAATGTCTGTTGCAATGTTTTATAGCAAGTTCCTATGACCCCTATCGTGCCAGTGAGGCTGTGACAACCCAGATTGGAGAGTGATCAAGACAGGGCAAGCTGTGGGGACCACAGGGTCCCTATTCTATACAAATGTCTACCCATGTGCTACAGATTGAACTGTATCCCCCAAAATGTGTGTCAGCTTGGCTAGGCCATGATTCCCAGTATTGTGTAGTTACCCACCATTTTGTGATCTGATGTGATTATCCTATGTGTTGCAAATCCTAACCTCTATGATGTTAACGGAGCCCTGGTGGTGCAGTGGTTAAGAGCCTGGCTGCTAATCAAAAGGTCAGCAGTTGGAATCCACCAGCCACTCCTTGGAAACCCTATGGGGCAGTTCTACTCTGTCCTATAGGGTTGCTATGAGTTGGAATCAACTCAACGGCAACAGGTTTGGTTTGTTTTGTGGAGCCCTGGTGGCACAATAGTTAAGAGCTCAGCAGTGCTGCTAACTAAAAGGTCAGCAGTTCGAATTCACCAGCCACTCCTTGGAAGCCTTATGGACAGTTCTACTCTTGTCCTATAGGGTCAATATAGACTCAACAGCAATGCATTTGTCTTTTTTTAATGATATTAATGAGGCAGGATTAGAGGCAGTTATGTTAATGAGGCAGGGCTCAATCGAAAGGTAGGCTGCATCTTGGGTCAACCTCTTTTGAGATATAAAAGACAGAAGCAAACAGAGAGAGGGACCTCCTACCACCAAGGAAGATGAGCCTGGAGTGGATTGCATCCTTGGACCTGGTCCCTTCTCTGAGAAGCTCCTAGACCAGGGGAAGATTGATGACAAGGACCTTCTCCCAGAGCTGACAGAGAGAGAAAGTCTTCCCCTGAAGTCGGACTTCTACCTACCTGAACTGTGTGAAAGAATAAACTTCTGTTTGTTGAAGCCATCCACTTGTGGTTTTTCTGTTATAGCAGCACTAGATAACTAAGACAACCCACTACAGATGTCAGCCCATTTATGACATCCTGATGGTTCATGAATTGGAGAGAATGCTGTTGCTGGTAACTAGCCTAGAGTGGACTTTAAGCAGGGCTGATATACACCCCAAATGCCTGATGGAGTTTTGTGGAATCTGATTCACTTTGTGTGTTTAGCACAGAGCCTTCCACAGAGGAGCCACTGAGAGAATATCTGTCGGACAGATGAAGGAGTCAAGAGTTCACTCACCCCTAAAAGAATAGCAGAGATTTGGGGTTATATGCAGCTGTTGGAGCCCAGATATCAATGGTTTAGTGGTCCCAGTAAGGCAACTACAGAGATCTCATTTGAGTTTGAAGCATGGCTGGCTTACAGTTGCTGCTAAGCAAGCCACTGTCTAAGAGCATGAATGCCTTTTCAGAGGACAATGGCCAGCTCCTCTACATCCCAACCCCCAAGAGGAAGGAAGGGGGAACGGGGCAGAGGGGCTACCTATTACAAATAAATTCAGGAACTGGTAAGGGTGGTTTTCTCTGAGAAAGAAACTCCGTGGCTGGAGGAGAGCAGTAGAGACACAGACACTTTACTCAAACACTTTCGAACATTTTTAAAATTCTGTACTTCATGCATTATTAAAAAATAAATATTACTAAAAATTAACTGTGGGTGAAGTCATTTACCTGGAATAAGATAAAATGGTCAGTAACCTGAGGAACCTCTCAAATAGAAGTAGGATGGTAGAGGGGGCTGAGAGACATACTGTGGGGCTCAGTGGGGCTGTCAGAACCCTCAGTGGGTGGACAGGCGAGGTGAGCAGCCAGGACCCACACCACCAACAGGAAGGGAGGACAGGACCATCCCTCGGTATCTCGATTCTCATCCCCAGAGAGTTTTGTACATTTGCTAATTGGACTCCAAATCCTAATAATTCCCAGTTCCTGAAATCCCTCCTCTGCACTTCTGGTCCTCACAGACCACCATCAACAAACATCCTTAGATCCTGAAGCCCTGGCTCTCGCCTGAGGACACTGCTTCCCCAGCCACCTCACTGTGCATTATTGGATTTCCTAACATTTTTCCTACCTTATTCTCTAACCTCCCACCCCAGGTTTGAAGCTCATGCCATCAGATCACACCACTAACTAAATTACTTTATTGCAGGTGTTCATAGATACCTCCTGCCACCCCATCTGAAGATTTTAACAACTAGCATCCTCTCACTCTAGTACTGTTCCTGTCATAATACTTGATGATTTAAACATCTATACAGATGATATTTCCAAAAACCTGAACCCTCAGGTACCTGACTGTCTCTCCTTCAATGCTCTTATCTTCCCCCCTACTACAGTCACCAACTCCCACAGTCATACTCCAGACCTTGTTTCCCAATATTTGCAAATCCTCCACAATCTCAATTTTAAGCACCATATTCCCCAACCACCAACAACCATCCTTCCAGCTCACTCCCTCTAGAACTGAGCTATTTAAAACAGTAGCCACTAGGCAAGTGTGGCTATTTTGCATGTGAAATGGCTAGTCTGAGCTGAGGTGTCCTGTAAGTTTAAAATATACACTGGATTCTGAGACTTGGTATAAAAAAGACCGTGGAATAACTCAATAATTTTTTATATTAATTACAAGTTGAAATGATAGTATTTTGGATGTACTGGGCTGAATAAAATATATTACTAAAATTAATTTCGCCTGATTCTTTTTACGTTTTAAAATGTAACTACTGGAAAATTTAAAATACATATATGGTTCACATTTGTGGTACACATTATATTTCTATTGGAAAGTGCTGGTCTAAAACTTCCCTTCAATAACTCTTCAACCCCAACCTGGGGGTTGAATACTATATGCCTTAACAACCCTCCACCAAGTCCTAATTTCTCTCTTTAGCCAGCCCACAGGAGCCCTGGTGGCCCAAAGGTTAAGTGCTCAGCTGCTAATCAAACAGTTGGCAGTTCCAACCCACCCAGCGGTTCTGAGGGAGAAAGAACTGGCAATCTGTTGTCATAAGGATTACACCCTAGAAAACCCTATGGGGCAGTTCTACTCTGTCACAAGGGGTCACTATGAGTCAGAATCCACTGGACAACACCTAACAACAACAACAGCCAACTCACATTTGATGGCCCATCATAAGGATTGCATCCTATGCCCCTTGCCCTTCTCTCTCTTCATTATACTCACCTGGGCAAACCCAACCTCGTTAATTCAACTCCCATGGCCCCCTGGGTATCCAGAACCGAGTATCATCAGTGTTTCCTTGGCCAAATTCTGTCATCATCAGTTTTTTCTACTGGGAGCTCAAGTGGCTTGAGAGCCAACACAAAATCAGTAAGGAATATAGAATGAATGACAGTTTTAAAAGAAAGGCCACTGCCCAAAAAGCCTGAAAAGGATTCTATTCCCGACTCTGCCTCTAACTAGCTGTGTGACCTTGGGAAGTAACTTAATATCTTCAGGGCTCAATTTCCTTATTTATAGTATGAGGCTCTTAACCTTTCTAGCCTCAACATGCACTGATTTTGTGAAGACAATGGGATTCAGTATGAACATGGGGCTATGAATAAATGCTTTTTTGACACTGTCTTTGCCTGGGCCAAAAGCAGAAACTTCCTTGCTGGTAGTTTACTTTGGAAGTGATCCCAGGGAGCAGGAGTAACAGATTGTGGGAGTTGAACAGGAAAGGAAGGAGAAACAAAACAACGATGTGTTATCAAGTTGGCCACTGTCACGGGTGACTTATGCTCAATCTCACTGGAGCCTTCTGAGAATCCTGATGAAATTCATCGCAGAACTGTCACTCTGGAGGGTACACAGGGGAAAACATTTATCCACTGGATCCCAGGGGTTAGGTGGTCCTATGGGCATCAGCTCCCAGTACATCTTGGTTGTGCATGTGGGAGTCCCTCAGTGTCAGAGAATTTATGGGCTCAGGCAAGGCACAGAGGTTGCCCCTGTGAGAACATGATCAAAGCATGCTCTGGCCTGGTCACCACAGCAACAGCTGGAGCAAGATGTGGGGCTGAGCAAATGTGTAGTGATGCACAAGAGGTGTCTAATGCAGACACTGTATGAATAAGTGTAGTTTCTAAATGAAAGCTTAAAGCTAACAGATGTAAGCGTGGCTCTGCTTTTCACTGTGAATCACTGTCCTTTAAGCCCATCTCTTCATCCAAAAAATGGGGAATAGCATACCTACCTCGTATTCTGGGAAAGGCTTAAAACCAGAATGTTGCCATTAAATGGTTTTAAGAAATTCAGTAGCATTTAAGGACTGTAACTAGCTAATGGGTCATAAACTCATGCCTCCTCAGCTTGCCCAGTTGCAGATTCTGAGACCTTCAAAGTATAGACTCAGCTCTGCTCAGGCCCTGGATACTGGGAGCTCCAGACTGGAATGTGCAGCTTTCCCTGTAACGCTAACTTCTCTTTATGCCAGGCCTAGTGCCAAGTCCTTTACATGCATTATCTCATTTAATTCTCACAAAAATCCCAAGAGTAAACTTTACTTGCAAATAAGAAAACTAATGCTTAGAAAAGTAACTTATACAAAGTCACCCAATTACTAAGTGGTAGAATGAGGATCTGAGCTCAGGTCTATCTGATTACAGAGCCCCTGCTCCATCTTAACCGTTGGTCCATGCAGACTCTCCAAGATGGGAACCAAACTTACAGTGTCTCCTGGGCCATTATAAATAAGACTCTTTGCCAGTCTTCTGGAGCCAATCCTATAATCAGCTTAGCCTCCTACCCCTGGGCTTTGCCCAGACCTGGCTTCACACCCTCTCCCCATTCCCACATGCCAAGTAGTTGAGTCTGCTATTAACAAGGTTTTCCGGGGACTTCTATATTGACTGAAGCTGGAATCTTTTTGGGCATGTTATATGGCACTTGACTTGGATAGCCTTTTTAAGTTAAAACATAATATAAATTTCTAGTGTTCTCTTTGAGTGAAGAAAAAAATTTATGTGCTTTAGCAGATAAACGGAACTAGGCAGGAGATATGACTTGTAATTTTTAAAGCTAATGTTTGTGGCTCCCAGACACCCTTTTAACTCAGTACTGAAGTATTTCCAGAGGTTCACCTTTCAGCCAAAGATTAGACAGGTCCATAAAACAAAATGAGACTAAATGGGCACACCAGACCAGGAGCAAGGATGGGAAGGCAGGAGAGGACAGGAAAGCTGGTACTGGGGAACCCAAGGTCGAGAAGGAGAGAGTGCTGACATGTCATGGTGTTGTCAACCAATGTCACAAAATACTATGTGTATTAACTGGTTAATGAGAAACTAAGTTGTTCTGTAAACCTTCATCTAAAGTACGAGAAAAAAAAAAGTCAGAAAAAAAAGTAACATTTATCCTGAAATGCCAACATGTAAAACCATTTTTCTTTTCCTAAATGTGTTTCTTAACCTTCACACATTGTATACACATGTGACAGGGAGAAAGATCCACTGGCCGTTACTCCAAATCTTGAACGCTTAAGGAAACAAACCTTGGCTGACTGCAGGTAACCTTGTCTGCAAGAAAGAGGCTGTTTATGTCTGCTTCTTTCTGAATCCTCCGTCTTGGAGCACCCTGTTATCACGACCCATAATTTCTTTCTAATTTAGAGTTCCCTGCAGGATCCCCAGCTGATGGTTACACAGACTGTACACTAATCCACAGGAACACAGTTTCTGCATTCAGTATAACAAGCGACATCACTTAAGTTCCAAAATCAATTAGTGCCTGAACTTGGGAAAATATTATCAACAAAGGGACAGGCAGCTAAGAAAAAAAAGTAATGTAAGTTCCTGCAGAGAAAATAAATACCACTGGTTTTCAGTCATACACAGCAATAAAACTGATTAAATTCCTCAAGAATATGAGCTGACAAAGCAGTGGGAATGTGATGATGACGGTTTCACAGCTTCAGAGTCACTTTGCCTCCAAGAAAGCTAGCAAGGATGCCTATATCCTTGAGAGGAAAGGAAAAGCACCAAGATCAGTAAATCAGTTCTTCTTTACCTTGTTTAACTTTCTAAGCATGTTATAAATAGCTATATTATTAAACAAAGCATTGTGTAGAATTTAATGGAAAGTGTGCCAAAAAATGAGACATACCCCCTCACTTTTCAGAACAGCATGTTCGTTTGTGAACAAAAGACAATTTGGTACTCACATATCCATGTGGGAGTGCAAACGCAGTGGTCGGGATGGAAAGCTAAAATTTTCAAACCCTTTCTTCTGTCACTGATCCCCTGTGCTTCCCCCCCCCTTTTATAAAATAGTGATAATTATTTGTAATTGGCTTATTCCACAGAATTAGAAAACAATGCATGCTCTACAACAAAGAACAGTTTTAAAAGACTGTAAAAAACACTAGCCTTCTTTTTGGAACAGATTATTTCTATTTTTGAAGAAATAGTCCATTAATTGTGAACTTGTCAAAGAAAAGATTTCATAATCTTAAAAAAAAAAAAAAAGACTTCTGAAAACAGATTCATTAGCCTTGAGGCTATCTTTGACTTATCTAAGAACTAATGATCAAAATTCAAAGATAATATGTTACAAAATTTGGGCATTTAAGAATATTTTGATATAGGATCCCATAGTCCTATTTGCTATATGTTGTAGCAACTTTCCTTCTGGCAGGAAGGAAGAAGCTGTATCACTTTATGTCAAACAAGTTAAATATTTTGGGTTTTCTTTGGAGTAGTTCCTTTCCCTTTTCTGTCCCAACATGCTGCAGCCTGCATGGGTAAGATAACAAGTATGACCATCTTTCTCGCCCAAGTACCTTCTAGCACTGGAGATATGGACTTTCAATGATGAAATTTTTTTCCAGAACATTTTTTCCCAGAACATTCTAATCCTAGGCTTATACAGCCAAATGAATTGGGCCTTTTAATGGGGTCACTGGGAGGTAATATCCTTATTTCAATGATGCTGTCAATATTCAAAGCTGTTTTTAGAATTGCCTTCAAAGCCAGTTTATTAACCTCATAAAAAAAATGATCTCACCTCACATGCCTTCAAAGAAGTATGTTAAATAGTCACAGCTCTTGCCTTACAGAACTTTATAGCTACTATGTGTTATTCCCAACTTAGCCAGTCATTAAGACAGGAAATCTTCAGTAAACAATCCCTGGGGAACTTCCAAGAGGCATGAATTATTACAATGATCAAGATACAATCTAGAGCAGCACTAATAGAAATATAATGTGAGCCACATATATAATTTTAAATTTTCTAGTGGCCACATTAAAAAAAAAGGTAAAAAGAAAAATTTTTTATTTTTTCTTCAACCCAATTATCAAAAATATTATCAATTTAACATATAATCCATACAAAATTATTGAGATATTACTTTATATTCTTTTTTTGTATCAAGTCTTTGAAATCTAGTACGTATTTCACACTTACAGCACATCTCAATTCAAATTAGCCACATTTCAAACGCTCAATAGCCACATGTGGCCACTGTACTGAACACTGTAGATCTAGGCTCTTTCTCCCTTGAATAATGAAGGCAAATGTGCTATTTAGTACTGGATAAACTGAGTTCTTGGCATTTTCTAAATTCCCTTGACTTGTGAGTAGATGACCTTGGTACAAGAAAGCGCTCTATAACACTGGTCAGAGTTTGGTGTTTTAACAAAGTAAACCTTACAACAAAGTCAACTGGACACATGCCATTAACCATGGCAATTAAAACAGAAATGGTAAAGAAAGGTCTCGAGGCTCTTTCACCCACCAGCAATTCCACCTCTGGTTGGCCTCAGAAACTACTCTAGCTTGAAGAGGCTGAATATGGCCTTCTCAAAGCTGGGAGAAGGCCAGAGTCAGCTTTGAAGAAAAAAAGTTTGCCTCTGCCTGGGAAAAGGGCATCTGTTATCTAAGTTACCTAAGGATTACAACCTAACCATGTTGAAAACAAAGGAATAGTATGGGGGTAAGGGCCTGGGGACAGCGGGAAACCTGAAGAGCTACAGAAGTGGGGATAGGAACTTCATGCTTAGGACCAGTTGGAGAGAAAGGAAAGGAAATTGGAGGCTCAGGAAGGACCTCTGAAGAGCCTTAATTCCATTATCCTGGGAGACCAAGGCCGCCAGGCATCCTCACATTTGTAGCAAAAGGTATAGGCTCCATGGCCCCAGACCTGTGCACAAACGTATTTTGTGTCTATTGTGTGGGATGGAGGCACATCCCTTAGGAGGAGCCACACTAACCACCATTAAGATTTGCCACCATGATGTGCATAGTGTCAAAGAGCACAGCACAGTTATGACAAGTCCAAATAGCCTGGGCCTCCAACTTGCGTTCTCTAACAGCTAAGCAAAATCCTTGGCCATGTAGCCAAGTGCTGGACTCCTTACCCCATCTCCCAAAAGGAGTTAAGAGGAACCACAGCTGTGCTTCAAACTCTAAGTAAGGATCTGTGGGCAATTCGATTTCTACTGACTTTTAATTTTTGGGGGAAGAAAGGGAAGGAGGGAAGGAGGAAGGGAGGGAGGGAGAAAGGAAAGAGGAAGGGAATTGATCTCCTTTAAAGAGTTTAAAATTTTTTACATCAAAGGATGAAAACAAAAGAGTGAATTTGAAATTCTGAACTTAAGAAATTGATTGCATTCTGTCCCATGATTTGCCCTTGTTTGTACTAATAGAAAAATGTTAAAAATTATTTACAAATTAAGTTACTTAATTTTCCCTTCTATACATTCAAGCAAAATTAACATGCCAGAGAGGTATGTTCTGTTTATATTGTGGTTTTATATATCCCTTTGAATACCAATGGAAAGGAGGCCTCCCAGGTAGCTGGACTGGCCTCATCACCAGGCCCAAAAGACACAGTTGCTTTCTGCCTCCTGCATATCTGCTCATGCCACTTTCCATACCCAAAACGACCCGCCCTCTTTTCCCATTCACCTACCTATATCTCATTAATCATCCAACTTACATCCCATGTCCTCTGTGAAGCCTCCCCTTATGGCTCCTTTCCCCAGGGCTCTCTCTCTATTCCATTCACTTGTCCCTGAATCATGGTCTCTGTGGGTGTGTACTGTATTTAGAATGCATGCACACTCCTTTAAAATGTATGCACACTTCTCCACTTGCAAACATTTCCTGAGTTCTCTGCTAAGTGCTGTGCTAGGCTAGCAGCTCAGGATATGTTTTTGTCCCTGTCCTTACCATTCATGCACACATCAGTAACATTTCTCTTTACCCTAAATGATTTTCAGCCAGGAAGTCAGAGAATAAACACAAACCCTTCTAGGGGATATATCATAACCTCAGACACATGAAAGGGTTTCTCCAAACCATACACTTAACCTGGAATTCTCCTCACCCCCAAGCGTATCAGATACTTAGCCTCACCCTAAATTAAAGACCACTACACTAGATGTTCTTTAAGAGAGATGACCATATCATGTTGAGCTTCAGATCTCCCCAGGGCCAGCATACTGTCTTAAATAAAATATAGAGCCGTCAAAATAGAAAATATATAGAGACTCATGCTAGTTAATTAACTAACTCTTGTCACCAAGACGAAAAATGATCAATGGTCAGGGCCCTCACCAGGTGGCAGCCTGATGGCCACAACCCACCATTGTAACCAATCATGCCATTTCCCTCCAGGACTCAGATATGAGCTACGTGTACTGCACACAGCCCACTTGGGGGGACTGGATTTTCAATGGACCCCACCATTCTGTTACCCACTCTGTTACCTCTGGCCAAACACGATACCAGGGTGGGATTTTAAATTGGCACCAGAAAGTCCAAACACACCATTCCCTTTCCTCCGCTTCTTTTACACTTTTCACTAATTTGTATATGCCCGTATATGTCTGAGTATGTCATATCATATCACAGGCTGTTTTAAGGATAGGTATAACGTTGGTTTCTTGTTGTTTTGTTTGTTTTTGTAGTCTCCACAGCAGTAACTGTCATTTTTCATGTTTGTTAAATTATTTGAAACAATCCTTATTTTTAAAAATTCACACATAAAAGAAAGCACTCTGGGATGGAAATGATAAAAAACAAAAACAGACACTCTGCTTTGAGCAACCATCTTAGGAGAGGCTGATTAGATGTGGCCCATGCTGTGAAAGAAAAACACAAAAGAGAGATCATAGAGATTACAGTGGTTAGGAGTGAAAACCACCAGAAAGGAATAAACCTGTGGTGCCAATAATCTCTGAAGTATTTTCTTATTAAGAAAACATGAAGAAAGAGCCCCACACCGTTAAGGGCTGTTCTGTAAGAGGGGAACAAGCCCGGAAGACAGAATTTCTGTATACAAAGCTTTGTTGATGCTGTGCACCTAACTGCCAAAGTCAGCAAGAGAAGCAACTGGGGAATTTTTCAAATATATTTTTATTATTGTTTTTAGGCCTGATGGGGGGGTCTCATGCTTCTGAAAACAAAGGATGAGCAGCCTGTTTGAGGCCAAGCACAGCAGGGCCATCTCCTGCCAAGAGCGTAGGCAACTCGGTTCCCAGGCCCTCTGCAGAATAGCAAGTCTCCATAAAACCCCGGGAAGTAAGGGCACTGCGGGCTCTTCTCAGCTGACTAAAACAGGGTCCCAAATCAGGTTAGAAAACCACAGTAATCACTGCATAAACCCAAACGGGAGAGGAATCTGGGACAGAATGCTGGCAATAGCTAGCCCTGGAATTCTCTTATTTTTTTGGAAAAAATCCCTTCTAACAAATATATTCCACACATATGTATAGCAGTTACCATTGCCCTCAGGGAGAACCCCACATGTGGAGAGTAAAATGGGGGAAGATTTAGGCTGTTTTGGTTCTTTAGTAGCTAAAATTTTCTTTTCCTAAAAAAAAAAAAAAAAAACTACTAAAGAATAAATTTCCCTATTTTTACATTCTGGAAGATATGAGTATAAAAAATATTTGGCTTTTTTTTTTTTAACTGATAATACTGATACCTCATTTGAAACCTAAGCATTTATCTTTCATCTATTATTAATAACATTGATTAAAAAAAAAAATTCTAGACCAAAAGCTATGGTCTAGCAATTCTGCTAAATTTATAAACTAATAATTCCTAGATCAGTTAAGCCCCTCTTTCATCCTCCAGCTGCCTACTTTGGGCCATTTCTTTGCCTATTAATATCTCTACTGGAAGGTGAGAAGAACTGGAAAAAGATAAAATCACAGTAAGTCCATTTTACCACTGGATGGGAAGCAGGATAAAAGGTAGAAAAGCATAATGAAATTTCGTAGGGAGTAACATTTTCACATCATTGGTAAACACAATATTTTCTATGCCAACACATACCCAATTCTTAAAGTTGACTGCATACATATAAAAAAGAAATACTTTAGAGAAAAATTCACAGGCAGTCAAAAAGCTCTTTGCTTTAATAGGAAAGAACGAGCTATGATCTCCTGTGGTGGAAACCATTCCCATGAGACTTTTATATACTGCTGACAACTCATGAGCCTGAAGCATCCTACAACTGCATTCCAGTCCCCAGGAAGGCAACTCTAAACTCTTGTGCATCCTTGTCAGATGGCCTCACCCAACTATGATGGGAAAGCAAGAACAGGATGCTGGGAGTAAGAGACCAAGGTTGCTTTAATCCTGACATCACTTACCTGTCCAGGTTTCTGCTTCCTCATCTTTAAAATGAAAAGATTGTACTGCAATCGTCTCTAAAATCTTGCCAGTTCTAACACTGCAAAACTCCACTTATCCAAACTTTCTGAAGGGCTCCCAAACACCCTTTCCTTTATGCCGACCTGGGTTCTCCTCCTGGATCATGGCCAACTGACTCAGTGATTATGAGTTTGAGCTCTGAAATAAGATAGCCCTATATCTGATTCCACCCTATCACTTAGGAAGTGCTATGCACGACTTTGAACAAGTGACATCACTCTCTAGATCTATTTCTTCATCTAGTAACTAGAAATAATTGTAAACCCATTGCCATCGAATCAATTTCGATTTATAGTAACCCTATAGGACAGAGTAGAACTGCCCCACAGGTTTTCCAAGGCTGTAATTTTTACAGAAGCAGACTGCATATCTTTCTCCCACAGAGCCCCTGGTGGGTTCAAACTGCCAACCTTTCAGTTAGCAGCTGAGTGCTTAACCAGGGCTCCTGAAATAATAGTAAAAAATAGTAGTACCCATTAAATGAGTTAGGAGCACTCGTGGCCCAGTGGTTAAGTGCTTGGCTGCTAATCAAAAGGTGGGGGGTTTGAACCCACTAGCCACTCTGCAGCAGAAAGATGTGGCAGTCTGCTTCCATAAAGATTTATAGCCTTGGAATCCATATGGGGCAGTTCTACCCTGCCCTACAGGGTCGTTGTGAGTCAGAACTGACTTGACAACAGCGAGTTTTTTTTTTTTTTTAATTATTATTAAATGAATTAACACATGTAAAATGCTTGGCACAGTGCCAAACATACAGCAAGTGCTCCTGAAATGTTGGCTGTTAATGTTACTGCCACTATGATTACCTCCATGACAGCATCTAAAATGAACTCTTCTCTCTCCCTCTGCCTAATCAAATTTTAAGTATCCTTCCATTTCCAGCACAAATCCCACCCCTTCTGTGAAGTCTTCCCCATGCTACTCTAGCTATTTCCCTCTCTGCTATGAACTGTTACAGCAATTACTGGTGCAGTCACTGCCACACAATTTAGTACTTTAGTTATCTAAAGTCTTACATTGCTAGCAATTGGGTCAGATGCTAGTCTTACCTTTAAGAATGCAAGCTCTTGAAAACAGAACGTAGAACTTCTATATCTGTGGAAGTACAGAGGTGACTGCATTGCTCATCACACAGTGGGTGCTCAATAATGCAGGTAAGCTGAGGAGCTTATTTTACAAAAAAAAATATTAATGCAAGTTCCCAAGGTGTGAAAAGTATACCTGTAGAATGGAGAATGGGCCTCAGGTTTTAGCATTACTCAGAGCTTCCTACATATTTTTCAGGATTTACAACAAATTCCTAAGTAGAAGAAAGTGCTCTGTAGATTCCCATGAAAACTAAAGCCAACCCCTCCTCAAGTTTCAAAGGCTCTAAGGTATAATCCTACTAAAAGCATCTATTTATTCAGTTGTTCTTATCTTCACTGTCACTCACAAATGACATTTAAAAACATTTCATTATCCTTATCATTCAGAACTCCGGGCCTACAATTGCTTTTTTTGAGGAAGCAAATGGTGATATGGTATAACCACTGTCTGTTTTCCAGTACAGTCTGCTGAGTCCACTGCCCTGTGGACTCACAAGTGCCACCACGTAGGTATCAGTACGAGAATTTGCCCTTGTTGTTAATATGTGTTGCAGGTATAGAACTGGTAGAGAATGGTAGATGATTAGAAAGAGTTCTGGAAATTTTCCATCATTCCAGAGGTGATTGCATATGGTAGGCAAAATAATAGCCCCCAATATTGTCTGTGTCCTAATTCCAGAATCTGTGAATAAGTTATGTTACATGGAAGAAGAAAATTAAAGTTGCAGATAAAATTAAAGTTGTTATCCAGGTGCTCCTTGGAAACTCTATGGGGCAGTTCTACTCCATCCTATAGGGTCGCTATGAGTCGGAATCAACTTGATGGCAACGGATTTTTTGTTTGTTTAATCAGCTAATTTAAACATAAGGAGATTATTTTAAATTATTGTGGGATGTGTTATGAGCTCTTAAAAGCAGAAGAAAGAGGAGGAAGAGCAGATCAGAGAGATAAGACAAGAAGGAGGGAAACTTTGAAGCATGAGAGGGACTGGATGCATTTTGTTGATGTTGAAGATAGAGGAATGGGGTCATG
This sequence comes from Elephas maximus indicus, assembly GCF_024166365.1. NCBI lineage: Eukaryota > Metazoa > Chordata > Mammalia > Proboscidea > Elephantidae > Elephas > Elephas maximus. The sequence continues at coordinate 83,848,741 of NC_064820.1, forward strand.
AGCCAAGGAATGTGGATGACCTCTAGAAGCTGGGAATACCCCTAACCTGACAGCCAACAAGAAAACACAGCTCTTGACCCCGCAACCGCAAAGAACTGAATTCTGCCAACAACCCAAATGAGAAAGAAAAGGATCCTCTCCTAGAGCCTTCACAAAGGAACATACCCTGAAGACACATTAATTTTACCTGGTAAAATCTGTTGGGCTTCTGACCTACAGAACTATAATACATTTTTCTTGTTTAACCTGTTAAGGTTTTTGATAATTTGTTACAGTAGCAATAAAAAACAAATATACTGCATTTCCATTAAAAAATAAAAATAATTGAACTGTTATTGTTGTTAGGTGTCATCAAGCAGCAGACTCATAGCGACTCTGTGTACAACAGGAGGAAACACTACCCAGTCCTGCACCATTCTCATAATCATTGCTACATTTGAGCCCATTGTTGCAGCCACTGTGTCAATCCATCTCGTTAAGGGTTTTCTTTTTCACTGAACCCTCTACCTTACCAAGCATGATGTCCTTCTCCAGGGACTGGTCCCTTCTAATATCATGTGCAAAGTACACGAGATGAAGTCTCACTATCCTGGCTTCTAAGGAGCATTCTGGCTGTACTTCTTCCAAGACAGATTTGTTCGTTCTTGACAGTCCATGGCATGTTCAATATTCTTCACCAACACCATAATTCAAAGGCAACAATTCTTCTTCGGTCTTCCTTACTCATTGTCCAGCTTTCTCTTGCATGCATATGAGGCCACTGAAAATACCATGGCTTGGGTCAGGCGCACCTTAGTCCTCAAGGTGACATCTTTGCTTTTCAATACTTTAAAGAGGTCTTTTGCAGCAAATTTGCCCAATGCAATATATATTTAATTTCTTGACTGCCACTTCCATGGGAATTGATTGTGGATTCAAGTAAAATGAAATTCTTAACTACTTCGATATTTTCCCCATTTATCATGATGTTGCTTATTGGTCCAGTTGTGAGGATTTTTGTTTTCTTTCTGTTGAGGTATAATCCATGAAGGCTGTAGTTTTTGATCTTCATCAGCAAGTGCTTCAAGTCCTGTTCACTTTCAGCAACCAAGGTTGTATCATCGCAGGTTGAGTCTTTCTCCAATCCTTATGCCCCATTCTTCTTCCTATAGTCCAGCTTCTTGGATTATTTGCTCAGTATACAGATTGAATAAATATGGTCAAAGGGTACAACCCTGATGCACAACTTTCCTGATTTTAAACAATGCAGTACCCCCTTGTTCTGTTAACAACTGCCTCTTGGTCTATGCACAGGTTCTTCATGATGAGGACAACTAAGTGTTCTGTAATTCCCATTCTTCAAAATGTTATCCATAATTTGTTATGATCTACACAGCTGAATGCCGTTCTGGTAAACATCTTTCTGGTATTCTTTGCTTTCAGCCAAGATCCATCTGACATCAGCAATAGTATCCCTTGTTCCACGTCATCTTCTGAATCTGGCTTGAATTTCTGGCAGTTCCCTGTGGATGTACTGCTGTAAATGGTTTTGAATGATCTTCAGCAAAATTTTACTTGCATGTGATATTAATGATATTGTTTGATAATTTCCACATTCTGTTGGATTACCTTGCTTTGGAATGGGCACAAATATGGATCTCTTCCAGTCGATTGGCCAGATATGTGTCTTCCAAATTTCTTGGCATAAGATGAGTGAGCACTTCCAGCGTTGCATCTGTTTGCTGTAACATCTCAAATGGTATTGTCAATTCCTGGAGACTTGTTTATCGCCAATGCCTTCAGTGCAGCTTGACTTCATCCTTCAATACCATAGGTTCTTGATCATATGCTAACTCTTGAAGTGGCTGAATGTCAACCAATTCTTTTGGGTACTGTGACTCTCCATATTCCATTTTCTTTTGATGATTACTGGGTCATTCAGCATTTTCTCCACAGAATCCTTCACTATTGCAACTCGAGGCTTAATTTTTTTCTTCAGTTCTTTCGGCTTGAGAAATGCTGAGAGTGTTCTTCCCTTTTGGTTTTCTAACTCCAGGTCTTTGCACATTTCATTGTAATACTTTGTCTTCTCGAGCATCCGTTTGAAATCTTCTGTTCACCTCTTTTACTTTATCATTTCTTCCATTTGCTTTACCTACTGTACATTCAAGAGCAACTTTCAGAGTCTCTTCCAACACCCATTTTGGTCTTTTCTTTCTTTCCTGTCTTTTTAATGGCTTCTTGCTTTCCTCATGTTTGATGTCATCCCACAACTAGTCTGGTCTCTAGTCATTAGTGTTCAATTTGTGAAATCTATTCTTCAGAAAGTCTCTGAAGTCAGGTAGGATATACTCAAGGTAGTATTTTGGCTCTCATGGATTTGTTTTAATTTTCTTCAGCTTCAACTTGAACTTGCATACAAGCAATTGATGGTCTGTTTCACAGTCGGCCTCTGGCCTTGTTCTGACTGATGTTATTGAGTTTTCCATCATCTCTTTCCACAGATGTAGTTGATTTGATTCCTGTGTATCCCATATTGTAAGGTCCATGTGTAAAGCTGCCGTTTATGATGTTGAAAAACAGTATTTCCAGTAAATAAGTTGTTGGTCTTGCAGAATTCTATCACATGATCTCTGGCATCATTTCTATCACCAAGGTCATATTTTCCAACTACTGATCCTTCTTCATGGAGCTCTGGTGGTGCAGTGGTTAAGAACTCAATAGCTAACCAAAAGGTCAGCAGTTCAAATCCACCAACCGCTCCTAGAAAAACCCTATGGGGCAGTTCTACTCTGTCCTATAGGGTAGCTATGAGCTGGAATTGATTCGATGGCAAGGGGTTTGACCCTTCTTTATTTCCAACTTTCACATTCCAATCACCAATAATTATCAATGCATCTTGATTGCATGTTTTATTAATTTCAGACTGTAGAAGTTGGTTAAAATCTTCAATTTCTTCTTCTTTGGCATTAGTAGTTGGTGTGTAAATTCCAACAACAGTCGTATTTACTGGTCTTCCTTATAGGCATATGGATATTATCCTATCACTGACAGTGTTGTATTTCAGAATAGATCTTGAAATGTTCTTTTGATAATGAATGTGACATCGTTCCTCTTCAATTTATCCTTCCCAGTACAGTACAGTAGGCCATATGACTGTCTGATTCAAAATGGCCAATACCAGTCAATTGCAACTCACTAATGCCTAGGATATTGATCTTCAAGAGTTTCATTTCATTTTTGATGACTTCCAATTTTCCTAGATTCTTACTTCGCACAAGCCACATTCTGATTATCAATGGATGTTTGCAGCTCTTTTTTCTCATTTTCAGTCAAAACGTCAGCAAAATAAGTTCCGAAAGCTTTACTTCATGTATGTCATTAAGGTTGACTCTACTATGAGGAGGTAGCTCTTCTTCAGTTGTATTTTGAGTGCCTTCCAACCTGAGGGGCTCATCCTCAAGCAGTATATCAGACCTTGCTCCACTGCTATGCATAAGATTTTCACTGGCCAACTTTTTCAGAAGTAGATGGCCAGGTCCTTCTTCCCCATCTGCCTTAGTCTGGAAGCTCTGCTGAAACCTGTCCACCATGTGTGACCCTGCTGGTATTTGAAATACTGGATGGCATAGCTTCTGTCACAGCAACAGACAACTACCACAGTACGACAAACTGACAGATGAGTGGTGCATAATTGAACTATACCCCCAAAATTCAGCTACAGATAAATTTACTACTACCATTTATCTAAACCTGGGAAGGTAGTCATATCCTAAGTATAATATTTTACACTATTTAAATAAAATAACAAATTATCATGGCAGAGAAATTAAATGACATTAAAGTTCTGGATAAGAAATGTGTCCGGAGCATTTTGGGTTAGCCTCGCAAATCAAATTAGATTTTAAAAAGCAGAAAATTTTTATGTATTCCAAGAGTGCTCCAATGGATTTTTTGAAGTCTTTTTTTTAAGTGGACTAGGTACCCGAAATAGGAAGATAAAAAATAATCACTAACAATATTAGAGTAAAAAATAAATATAGTAAGTATGGATTTGGCCTCAATAGCAGTCAAATCTGTTGCTTGAGTTCTCCATTAACCCCTTAAAAGCCAAAGAGCCAAAGGCCCACTGCTATGTCATTTCTTTCATCCTTGAACTTGAATATGAGCAATAATGGTGTGATTGTTTAACTTTCCCTCATAACTAATCAGTGTAACTACATCAGTAAAACAAAAGAGGTGCATTATTTGGGGCTTTTATTAATATCCAAGCAATCTCTTTCAAGTATATTCTAGATGTCATTTGGGGTGAAAAAACCTTATGTGCTTTATATGTAGCAGTTATAATCGAAGTACAGACATTTCTTACTGCAAGAGTAAAATACTTCAATTAATGACTGTTCATACTACAATGTCATACACATATATGTATTTAAGAACTTTCAAATTGCTTTAAAAATAGGAAAATGAATTAACAGTTAATATGAGAAAGTGTGGCAGCTAGATAAATTTAGGAAGAAATATATCCTAACGAAACAATAAATACCTATAAAAATTAAATAATACAAGACAGAAAAGCTTAATCAAAATTCTAGTTTTTCTAGTAGTATTTGCTCAACTATCATTCATAACACCAAACAAAATGACCTTTAAGAACTACATTCAATTTTTGATTATTTAATTTGTCATAAGTTTTTCAAGAAAAAAGTATTGAATTAAAAGCAGAATTTCAATTTTGCTACTCCAATAATTAATGGTAGAAAAAACTCCCAAATCACGACCATTATCTTCCATGATTACCTCCAATTTAGACAAAACAAAGAGTATAGGAAAAGAAGAAACATCAGAGCGGAAAACAGGTTCCCAAAGCATAAGGCATTTTCAATAATCACTTAAAAATAAAAGATTGCTTTAAGAAAACAATTCCTTAATATTTTCAGAAGATGGATGCTAAATATGTAAACAAAAAGTTCATCAAAATAATTGCTACAGAATGTCAGCCATCTTCAGTAGTTGAAGATGGAGACTTTTTACATTCCTGATGCTCACTTACGGACTACTTGAATTAGGAAATTTCCCCTATGGACAGTCAACCTCATTTTCTGCTATTTCCTGTGGGCCTAGCAGAGAGTATGGTCCGTACTAGGTGTTCAGTTGATGACTGAAAAAGTGAACGGATGAATGAATGGGTATACGTATTAGTAAATGGCTAGGTAAGAGTAACATGATGAAAAAAAAAAAAAACAAAAAACAAATTTGAGACCAAAATGTTAGAATGGTTTTGCCTCTGGCCAGTTAGCTATTACTTTGTACAACGTAACACAGATTTCATACTGTCAGCTCAGTAGTAAAACATCTTAGCTTCCCAGTGGCAGATCCGGGTTCACTTCGTGGCCAAGGTACCTCATGCGCACCCACCACCTGTTCATCAGTGGAGACTTGTGTGCTGCAATGATGCTGAACAGGTTTCAGTGGAGATCCAGACCAAGACAGACTGGGAAGAAAGGCCTGGTGATCTACTTCCAAAAATCAGCCAGAGAATACTCTATGGATCACAACTCTCTAATCCACAACCAATCATGGTAACGGTGCAGCACTGAGCATGAGTTCGCTGTGAGTTGGGGCTGACGTGATAGCAGCTAACAGCCACGACAATAGGTCAAAAACTGTTGTAATCCCAACAGCTCAGTCAGGTAGATACTATTTTTTTTCACATTTTCCAGTGAAGAAACTGAGGCACTGAGAGATTTAGTAGTTTACCCAACATTGCATAAGTAGCCAGGGGCAGAGCTGGGTGTTAAACACAGGTATTCTGCCTCCTGAGTATTATAAAACCAGTCCCTCTTTGGGTCTTAAATTCATCCTCTACAAGATAAAATAATTTTATAAGGTCCTATGTGACTCATTAAAAAAAGTGTGGAGGGGGGGAGGCGGAGTAGGAGTAATACAAAATGACAAGTTGCCCTGAACTTGATTCAATCAAAATAAACAAACCTCTACTCTCATGGGAAGCTACCACTCTCCCTCATATCAAGAGATTTCTCACTGGTGCTTTCTAATTAGTTCATTATTCTATTTTGTTCATCTCTAGTAAACAGTATTTGTGATTATTAAGTTTGTGTGTCAGCTTGGCTGGGCCATGATTCTCAGTGGTCTGGCAGTTATGATGTAGTCTGGCAGTCATGTAATGATGTAATCACCTCCATGATGAGATCTGATATAATGAGATCACCTCTGTGATGGAATCTGCTGTGAGTAGCCAATCAGTTGAACGGGAGTTTCCTTGGGGGTGTGGCCTGCATCCAATGTATGTGCACTTTCTGGTAAAGCTCACTGGCTTTTGCTCTGCTCTGGATCCTGCATTCGGCTCATCAGCATCTGACCTCCAGTTCTTGGAACTTGGGTCAGCAGCCTGCTGTCTTACCTGTCAATCTTGGATTGGTCAGCCTTCACAGCTGTGAGCCAGCAGCCTGCCATCTGACCTGTGGTTATTATGTTCATCAGTCCCTGCATCTGTGCGAGTCAGGAGAAGTCTCCAGCCTGATGCTTGATACATGGACTTGGGACTTGCCAGCCTCTACAATTGCCTGAGCGATTTCCTTGAGATAAATCTCTCTCTCTCTACATATATATGCTTCATTGGTTTTGTGTCTCTAGAGAATCCAGCCTAAGTGAGTATCTTAAAGTCTGAAAGGGCCTGCATATTTCTTTATGCTTAGACAGGGCTGATCTGGCTAGCTGTCCAAATAGGAGTCTTAACAGTTACAAAAGGAGCCCCGGTGGTGCAATGGTTAAGCACTCAGCTGCTGACCTTTTGGTCAGCAGTTCAAACCCACCATCCACGCCACAGGTGAAAACCTGTAAAAATTACGGCCTAGAAAACCCTATGGGGCAGCTCTACTCTGTCACATAGGGTCTCTATGAGTCAACTCAACAGCACACAATAGCAGCAACACATCCAATAACATTTGTTGGCAAAGTTCACAGACACAACTTAGCAATTAGTCTGTCTTAATGAATTTAATACCTTTAAATATTTGATTGGCCTGACCAATTTAGGACATAGCAGATTTAGGTACCAGGTGTGATATAATATAAATATACACATCCCCTGGTGGTGCGGTGGCTAAGCACTCAGCTGCTAACCAAAAGGTTGGTGGTTTGAACTCATCAGCTGCTCTGCAGGAGACAGATGTGGGAGTCTGCTCTGTAACGATTACAGCCTTGGAAATCCTCTGGGGCAGCTCTACTCTGTCCTATAAGGTTGCTATGAGTTGGAATCAACTCAACGGCAACACGCTGGACTGACTGGACAGTTTCTCGTGACCCGATTTCACTTCAGTCCCTTCTGCATGTTTTGACAACAGTTTCAAGGTGATTACTTCCACCTAGAATCTACTTTTCCTTCCACTGTACCCTCCAGTGCCGCCTGTCCAACACAGCATTCCTTGACTTCACAGGGAATTTCGACTCCAATGAGTTATGAAAGGATTGAACGATATAAAAAATGGAACCATGCTAAATGTGACCTTTAAAGTGGAATGCAAGAGAAAAGGAAAAAGTAAACCGAAACACATTGGAAAGCTTTTTGAGCTTTTTATCCTGCAATTTAGTCAATAAGTATGCTCAGTTCAATCTGTATTTCCCATTAATTATAAACTCAAGAAAAGGCCACAGTGCTGTCCTCTCGCAGACGTGTGAAAATAACGATTATTTCATGTTTCTTCTTCCCGCTACAACATTCATAATGTCAACAATGCTATATTATATAACAGCATATAATAAGCAATAAAATTAAATGTTGACGATCTGATAAACACGGGGATTGAGACATCTCTTTTGCCTTAGACTTTAGGATTGTGGATTCAATGGTTTGTCACAGAGAATACAAAGACAAGACTTTGTTCTAGAGGCCTTTAAAATGCACTGGCTGTTATTTTCCTCTCAAAATAATCAATAAAGCTATACGCATTATTACCTATTACTAATAAAATTCTAAATCCAACGTGCTTTCAGCATGGCATTAACACATAAAGCCTGAAGAGTGAAATGGATTGATGACTTCTGGCTAGAGAAAATCCAAAAATTAGTTGCCGTTGAGTAGATTTCGACTCATAGAGACCCCATATGTGTCGGTGTAGAACTGCGCTCCATAGTAGTAGAACTCTACTCCAAAGATCAATGGCTGTCATCTTTCAAACGCAGATCACCGGGTCTTTCTTCCAAGGCACCTCTGGGTGGGTTTGAACCACCAACTATTCAGTTAGTGGCCAAACGCTTAAGCATTTGTGCCACCCAGGGACTCCTGGCTACAGAAAAAAATCATTCTAAATCTCAGTTTTGAGCCATGTGTTATTATCTCCCTCTGTCCTGGTTTGAATTGTGTCCCCCCAAAAGTATGTGTCAACTTGGCTAGGCCATGATTCCCAGTATTGTGTGATTGTGTACCATTTTGTCATCCGATGTGATTTCCCTGTGTGTTGTAAATCCTATTTCTATGATGTTGATAAGGTGGGATTAGCGACAGCTCTGTTATTAAGGCAGGACTCAATCTACAAGATTAGGTTGTGTCTTAAGTCAATCTCTTTTGAGACATAAGAGAAGCGAGCAGAAAGACAGGGGGACCTCATACCACCAAGAAAGCAGGGCTGGGAGCAGAGCCCATCTTTGGACCCAAGGCACCTGTGCTGAGAAGCTACTAGACCTGAGGAAGACTGAGGACAAGGACCTTCCTCCAGAGCCAGCAGAGAGAAAAAGCCTTCCCCTAGAACTGGCATCCTGAATTTGGACTTCTAGCCTCCTAGACTATGAGAGAATAAACTTCTGTTTGATAAAGTCATCCACTTGTGGTATTTCTGTTATAGCAGCACTAGATAACTAAGATACCCTCTATGACAGATGCATTAAATAAAGGGAACATTGCAAAGAGAAAGATTGTAGACCTACTGTGTGATTTATTCACATAACAGCTTTCCTTTAGCTTTGTCAAAATGAAACTCACATGTTCAAATAACCTAGTGAGATTTGTTCTTGGCACAGAATTTCTAATACTTTAAAAGTCTGCTAATTGCATACATTTAAAGCCATGGAAGAATTCTCCATTTGTCAATTACCAGTTTTTACAAAAATTTTACATGGAAGGGAGAAAGGAACATAATATCTAGGGGAATTCGTTAAGACTCTTCATTACTCTATTTGAGCTAATAAAATACATTTAATTTTGTGAAAGCTCAGATCATAACCATTAGAAGTTTAGGTTCTGTAATAACTAGCCCTGTTAGGTTAAGTAGGAACATGCTATCGAACACTATCTATTAAGTGTTCCTCAATGTTGGCGCTCCTGATGTTTAGGACAGGACACTTCTGTGGAGCAAGGCTGGCCTAAGCATTCCCGGTCCCAATCCAATAAATGGCCCCTTTGTCTTCAAGTTACTGTGACAACCAAAGCCATTTCACACATTTCCATATGCCTCCTTCCCCAGTCTGAAGTGGACAATGGATCCACAGACTCAGGGTCTAATGCTTTGAGGATTATATGGACACTCTGGCCATGGCTTGCAGTCTTTCCGGCTCTCTACAAATGCATCCCACTGCCAGCAGAAGGGTCCACAGCAAGATTATGGATGGCCCCATCTAAGGCTATCATCAACATCAGCAAAATTAAAAACCCACAGAATTCCGGAACCATCAACTTTCCTAATAACAAAAATTCTTAAGAGTTCAGCTGATCCAACCTCTCCTACATATTTCTTAAATCTGTCCTTTCCTCTCCACCAACTTTCCTTCTGCCTTTATTCAGACAGTCATTGTCGTCCCATCCCCCTTTACTGTCTGCCTGCCTCCAACTATCCTCCATGCCAATTCTGAAATGAAAATCTGATCCTGCTTAAAACCCTTCAATGCCTCCTCACTGCCTTCAGCATGCCATCACAATCCCTTCCTGCATGCACACAGGCCCTCTTTGATCCGGCTCACACGTCATGCTCTCCAGCTGGTATCTCACCATTCCCCGTCTTATACTCCAGGCTCCAGCCACGCTGAACCACAGACAGAACCGCTTTCTCTGCCTTCATCCACGTTACTGCTCTCTCACAGTTTAGAATACTGCCCCAATCTCCTCTCCACCTGCACACCACTTATCTGGGCAACTCATTACCATCGTTAAATCTCAGAAAGCCTCCCAGATGCACCCTGGGCTGCATCACAGAACTCTTCTGCTGTGTTATAATTATAAATTTACTTGTCTGCTTCACTAAATTGTGAATTTCCTACAGGCTAGAACGATGTCCTATTTGTCTTTTTATTTGCACTGAAAGACTGAGTGAATAAATGGCTGATCAACTAAGCTTCCTTGAACAGATGATGAAACTGAGACTAAAGTCTCCATAACTAATTAGTACAAAAGCTGTAACTTGATCTCTGATCATATCCTACCAGAGAGGGATTAGAAGGGTCAACTTTTTATAAAAGAACACGGCATTATGTTTGTAACAAGGCAGGCAACATTTGGTAACAGTGGTAATAATAATGCATCGCAGAGTGGCACTAATCTATCAAGGTTGTAATTTACATGCAGTAAGAGCACAGAGAGTAGAATAATGAAATTTAAATTTTTCTTCTTAGCTTTTTGAAGTTTACTTCTAGAAATGGGTGCATCTTCATGAAATGAAAATGAAATTACTTGGGAGAGTCTGAACTTCAAAACTCACTTGGTTTCTGTCACATATGTGTGTGAGTGTGTATGCGTGCATGTTTGTGTGTGTGTGTGTACTGTATATTCCTCATTAGGTAAATTCCCAAGGTCTGAATAAAAGTTACCTTAGGAGAGGTTCTCAATTTTTTTGTGTGCAAAATCATCACCTGGATTCTTGTTAAAATGGAGATCTGTGGGCCCTGACCCCAAGGTTTCTGATTCAGTAGGTCTGTGGTAATGTCTGAGAAACTGCATTTTTAACTAATGCCCCACTGTTGCTGGTCGTCCTGAGACGACACACCGAGAATAACCAACCACCTTCAGCACTCAAATGATGGGTACAAGTGATGAGGAATGAGAAGTCTCATGGATTTCTCTTAGATTACAAAAGGGATATATTTCTTTAAAAAAAAAAACAATTTTCCCAAACATCAAAACCTAAAATATATGCCTTTGCCTCTCCCTTTCACTAAATATAAGTCCAATACCAACAGGCTAGTTTATTTCTGGGTTTTCTGTACTTAATGGATTCAACATTCATTTGCTTGGAAGCCATGTTCTCAATGCATCCAGTATTTTTACACTTTTAAAGAAGAGCAATGCTGAGTGAAGTAAAGTGAGAAAACTCAAAAAAGTGAATCACTGCCCTATGACCTGCCAGATCCAGGTCCTGCTTCCTTGGGTTTTAATCACATTATTATAGCACATTACTAAATTCTACTTCAGGTAATGAAATTGTCAATAAACACAGAAAATGTCTCTGGAGAAAAACTGCAAGTTTAGTTTTTCATTTGTTATTCTGATAAGAGTTAATGTAAACTAAAAAACGACTGCATATAATATGTTGGGATCAATCTATCCCAACTTAAATCAGTTCACTGTTTCTCTTCAAGGTTTTAGAATTAGTCTTCCCAATTTTAATTCATGATCTAGTTGCCCAAGGGTTGGCTCTAATTTTAGTTCATTTTAGTCAGGGTCAGATTTCTGTGCAAATTCCTGGAGTTTAGCAAATATAAAGATCAGCTGTGGAGATCCAGGTTAAAATGATGTCATCCTAGCAGCCCCTGGTGCTGCTTCTCTTAACCAATATCCTGCTAAAACAACAAAGACACAGAAAAAGATGAAATCCCATACAACATGAGGAACTAAGACTGGCAGACAACCTATACTGCAGAATCTTGGAGAGATTTTCATAGACTGTATGGCCAAAGAAGCTGGGCTAATGAAATAAAGGCTGGCCCACCCTGCTTTGCCTCATGACATCTATCAACAGTGCCCACCTAAAAAGAGGCAGGAAGACAGCTTTAGAGGTTGTTATTAGGTGTCTTCGAGTCAGTTCCCACTCATAATGAACAGCAGAATGAAACACTGCCTGGTCCTGTGCCATCCTCACGATCTTTGCTATGTGTGTGTGTGTGTGTGTATGTATGGTTGCAGCCACTGTGCCAATCTATCTTGTTGAGGGTCTTTCCTTTTTTTTTGCTGACCCTCTATTTTACCAAGCATGATGTCCTTCTGCAGGACTGATCCCTCCTAATAACATGTCCAAAGTACATGAGACAAAGTCTCACCATCCTCTCTTCCAAGGAGCATTCTGACTGCACTTATTGCAAGACAGATTTGTTTGTTCTTCTGGAAGTCCATAGTATAGTCAACATTCTTTGCCAATACCACGATTTCAAGGTATGAATTCTTCTTCTTTCACATGCATACGTGGTGATTGAAAACTCCATGGCTTGGGTTAGGTGCAACTTAGTCCTCAAAGTAACATCTTTGCTTTTTAATACTTTAAAGAGGTCTTTTGTAGATTTGCCTAGTGCAATGTGTCATTTGAGTTCTTGACTGCCGCTTCCATGGGCATTGATTGTGGATCCAAGTAAAATGAAATCCTTGACAACTTCAATATTTTCTCCATTTCTCATGATGTTGATTTTTGGTCCAGTTTTGAGGATTTTTGTTTCCTTTATGTTGACATGTAACCCATACTGAAGGATATAGCCTTTGATCTACAGACTGGGAGGGTACGGTGCTAAATTTGAGGTGACCAGAGAATTATTACCTCCTCAACTTTCTATGTGCAGATAGAGACTACAACTCCCAGAAAACAATGAGAAGGGGAAGAAAAAGGTCTAGCAGTGGGACACACTGCATCCTGGGAATGTCCCCAAATGTAAAGCCCTGAAAGTCTGGATATAGGAAGAGACTGGTTACTGGGCATGCTAAAGTTCTTTTAGCATGTCAAAGAACCAGGTAGCAAATAAATAAAGGAAAGGGGTAGCCAAAAGACAAGAAAATGTCAACTACGTCAATGGTGTTCAGTAAAATATATAAGACTTAATACTTTTGAGGAAACCCTGGTGGCGTAGTGGTTAAGTGCTACGGCTGCTAACCAAATGGTCAGCAGTTTGAATCTGCCAGGAGCTCCTTGGAAACTCTATGGGACAGTTCTACAACAGTTCTACTCTGTCCTATAGGGTCACTATAAGTTGGAATCGACTTGACGGCACTGGGTTTGGTTTTTTGGTTTGGTAATGCTCTTAAACATAGAGTAGCTAAAGTGAAAGGAAGAGATAATGAAGTAAAAGAGCTGAACAGAAGATTTCAAAGTGTGGCTCGAGAAGACAAAGTAAAATATTATAATGAAATGTGCAAAAAGACCTGGAGATAGAAAACGAAAAAGGAAGAATATGCTCAGCATTGTTCAAGCTGAAAGAACTGAAGAAAAAATTTCAACCTCGAGTTGCAATACTGAAGGATTCTATGGGGAAAATATTAAATGACACAGGAAGTATCAAAAGAAGATGAAATTAGTCTTCTTCAAAAAGAACTGGTTGACGTTCAGCCATTTCTGGAGGTAGCATATTATCAAGAACCGACGGTACTGAAAGAAGAGGTCCAAGCTGCACTGAAGGCATTGGCGAAAAACAAGGCTCCAGGAACTGACAGGATACCAACTGAGATGTGTCCACAAATGGACGCAGCACTGGAAGTGCTTACTTGTCTATGCCAAGAAATTTGGAAGACACCCACCTGGCCAACCAACTATAAGAGATCCATATTTGTACCCATTCCAAAGAAAGGAGACCCAACAGAATGTGGAAATTATCAAACCATATCAATAATATCACATGCAAGTAAAATTTTGCTAAAGATCATTCAAAAGTGGTTACAACGGTACACCGACAGAGAACCGTTGAGAACTTCAAAGCAGATTCAAAAGAGGATGTGGAACGAGGGACATCATTGCTGATGTCACATGATCATAGCTGAAAGCAGAGAATACCAGAAAGATGTTTACCTGTATTTTATTGACTATATAAAGGCATTCAACTGTGTGGATCAAAACAAATTATGAATAATATTGCAAAGAATGGTAATTCCAAAACATTTAATTGTGCTCATGAGGAGCCTGTACTTAGACCAAGAGGCAGTCATTTAAACAGAACAAGGGGATACTGTGTGGTTTAATGTCAGGAAAGGTATGCACCAGGGTTGTATCATTTCACCTTAGTCAATCTGTACACTGAACAAATAATCCGAGAAGCTGGACTATATGATGAAGAACGTGCATCAGGATTGAAGGAAGGTTCATTAACAACCTGTGATATGCAGGGGACACAACCTGGCTTGCTGGAAGTGAGAGGACTTGAAGCACTGACTGAAGAAGATTAGAGACCACAGCCTTAAGTATGGATTACACCTTAACATAATGAAAACAAAAATCCAATGGATAAACAAAATTATGGTGCATATACACAATGGAATACTACGCGATGACAAAGAACAATGAAAAATCCATGAAACATCTCACAACATGGATGACTCCAGAGGTCATTATACTGAGTGAAATTAGTCAAAAAAGGACAAATATTGTATGAGACCACTATTACAAGAACTCAAGAAAAGGTTTAGACACAGAAGGAAACATTCTTTGATGGTTACGAGGGTGGGGAAGAAGAGAGAGGGGAATTCACTAACGAGATAGTAGACAAGAACCATCTTGGGTAAAAGGAAGGACAACACACAATACGGAGGAAGTTAGCACAACTGGACTAAGCCAAAAGCTAAAAAGTCTCCTGAACACAACCAAACACTTCAAGGGACAGAGTGGCTGGGGCTTGGGGGCCATGGTTTCAGGGGACATCTAGGTCAATGGGCATAACAAAGTTTATTAAGAAAATGTTCTGCATCCCACTTTGATGAGTGGCGTCTGGGGTCTTAAAAGCTTGCAAGCAGCCATCTAAGATGCATCAGTTGGTCACAACCCACTTGGAGCACAGAAGAATGGAGAATACCAAAGACACAAGGAAAATATTAGCCCAAGAGACAGAAAGGGCTATATAAACCAGAAACTCCATCAGCCTGAGACCAGAAGAAGACCTCCCTGGCAGGGAACATAACAGAGAGTCCATGCTGAAGCAGGAGAAAATTGTGGAACAGAACTCAAAATCACATTAAAAAAAAAAAAAAACCCGGACTTAATGGTCTGACTGAGACTGGAGGAACCCCTGAAGTCATGGCCCCCAGACGCCATGCTAACCCAGAGCTAAAACCATTCCTTAAGGCCACTCTTCAGACAAAGGTTAAACTGGACTATAAAATATAATACTTGTGAAGAGTGTGCTTCTTAGTTCAAGCAGATACACGAGACCAAATGGGTGGCTCCTGTCGGGAGGTGGCATGAGAAGGCAGGAAGGGACGGGAGCTGGTTGGATGGACATGGGAAATTGGGATGGAAAGGGGAAGTGTGCTGTCACATTGTAGGGACTGCAACTACTGTCCTATGACAATACATGTATAAAATTTTGTATGAGAAATTAACTTGAGCTGTAAACTTTCGCCTAAAGTACAATAAAAAAAAAAAAGAAAGAGAACAAAAAACCTCACAGCTGGACCAAAAATCAGCATCATGAGAAATGGAGAAAAGATTGAAGTTGTACAAGATTTCATGTGACATGGATCCACAATCAACGCCCATGGAAGCAGCAGTCAAGAAATCAGACGATGCATTCCATTGGGCAAATCGGCTGCTGCATTGGGAAAATTTGCTGTAAGAGATCTCTTTAAAGTGTTAAAAAGCAAAGATGTCACTTTAAGGGCTAAGGTGTGCCTGACCCGAGCCATGGTGTTTTCGATTGCCTTATATGTATGCCAGGGATGGACACTGAAGAAGGAAGACCAAAGTAGAAGTGATGTCTTTGAATTATGGTGTTGGTGAGGAATATTGAATATACCATGGACTTCCAGAAATATAGACAAATCCGTCTCGGAAGAAGTATAACCAGAAAGGTTGGTAGAAGCAAGGATGGCGAAACTTTGTCCCACATACTTTGGACATAATATCAGGAGGGACCAGTCCCTGGAGAAGGACTTCATGCTTGGTAAAATAGAGGGTCAGTGAAAAAGAGGAAGACCCTCAACAAGATGGACCGACACAATGGCTGCAATAACGGGCTCAAATACAGCAATGATTGTGAGGATGGTGCGGGACAGGGCGGTGTTTCATTCCTCGTGCATATGGACGCTATGGTTCGTGATCAACTGGACAGCACCTAACAACAACAACAACGTCTGAAAGCCATTGGGAATTGAGTGAGTTATATGTGTGCATCAACTTGACTTCAAGCTACAGATGTAAAAAGGAATTCAACCAGGAAACAGTGACTAGAGCCCAAGAGACCAGTGTGTGCTCTGTCTGGCAAGATCACTTATACTCACAGGGAAAGTAGATAGCTGGTAATTATTTACAATGAAAAATGAAGATCTAGAAAAGTTCTATTCACACAAGCTCAGGAGAAGCATGGGTTCTGTGAGCGGAACTGGAGAAGCCGAAGTAGAGACAAGGGACAACAGAATGAGATAAAAGGAAAAGATGACGAGACGCAAAAGCACAAATGATTAGTGCTTAACAGGTGCTGACCTCAGGATTGATCTGGTTTGAATTCTAGCTCTTCTATTCACCAGGTGTGTGGCTTTGGACAAGTCACCAAAGCTCCTTAACTGTGTTTCTCCATTTGCAAAAATGGGGATAGATACCGATCTCACAAGGTTATACTGAGCAAATGCTTACAACATGATTGAGATGAGAAAGGATAGGAAACACACGAGGACAAGGTTCAGGCACGCAGTAAATATTTAATAAAACATTAAACCGTTGCTATACTGACTCATGGTAACCCCAAGTGTATCCAAATAGAGCTGTGACCCATAAGGCTTTCAATGTCTAATTTGGGGGCAGTGGGTTACCAGGCCTTTCTTCTTAGGCACCTCTGGGTGTGCTCAAACCTCCAACCTTTCGATTAGCAGCTCAGTAAGTTTACCCTTTGTACCAAGAAGGAACTCCAATAAAAGGTAACCACTCTTATTAATAAAAAGCTTAGAAGAAAAGGGAACTGACTGAAGAAAGAATTACAAAGAAACTAAAAATACAATCAGTAATAATCTACACTGGAGACACTAAAGAGCAGGATTAAAACTGCAAAAGAAAAAACAAACAAACTGGTAATGTGGTGGAGCCCTAGGAGGCTAAGAGAAAGGGCAAAAACTGAAAATAATGAGAGAAAAGCTGAATCAGAGGTTCAACCTATTAATTAAAGATATTTTTGAGCAGAACAAAAGTAATAAGCTAAAATATGAACAAGGAAAACTTGCTGGAGTGAAAAATAATCTCTGTATGAAGATCAAAGGCCTCACTTTATTTCAGGCAAAATTAATTTTAAAATATTTTAATCTAGCAAAAAATTTAAGCTATGGAGATAATTAAAAAAAAATAATAATAATAATTAACTCCATAAAAAGGTTCCAGGGAACAGCTTAATCAGGGAGGTCTTTCAAACATCTGTAAGCTGTTCCAAAACACAGGAAAAGATGAAAAACCACCCAAATTATTCTATGAAGTGAGCACAACCAAGACAACAAAACCTGACAAAGATGGAAAAGAAATCACCAACCCCACTTAAACTTAGGAGTTGGTGCAAAAATCCTAAATAAAACACTAGCAAACTGAAATCAGTAGAACAATAAAATACATCCACATGATCAAGTTGGATTTATTCCAACAATGCAAAGACGGTCCCAGATTAATTTATTAATATATCATAGTGCCAGAATATAAGACAACCTTAATCTAAAGCAATTTCCATTTTCCCAGTGAGAAGTTCCAAAAAATTTTTTCCAATTTGCATGAGTATTATTTTATGGATGTATATAAAATACTCAAATACCTATTTAAAAATATATAGTTATGTATTTGAAAACACAGAATAATACATTGATTTTAAAATACTGGATTTTTTTTTCCATTGTCACATATGAAAAAATTTATTCCACCTCTTCCCCTTGCAGTCTTGATACAATTTATCTGTCTGTTGTCACAGGAGCCACTCTGAGACATTCTGCACTGTTTTCCAGTGTATCCCGTCTTCACTTCTGAGTAATTTTTTTTTTTTTTTTACTGTGCTTTAAGTGAAAGTTCACTGCTCACATCAGTTTCTTATACAAAAACTTATACACACCTTGTTATGTGACGCTAGTTGCTCTCCCTATAATGTGACAGCACGCTCCTCCTTTCCACCCTGTATTTTCCGCGTCCATTCAACCAGCTCCTGTCCCCTTCTGCCTTTTCATTTTGCCTCCAGGCAGGAGCTGCCCATTTAGTCTCATGTATCTACTTGAACTAAGAAGCACACTCTTCCCAGGTATCATTTTATGTCTTATATAGTCCAATCTAATCTTTGTCTGAAGAGTTGGCTTCAGGAATGGTTTTAGTTCTGGGTTAACAGAGAGTCTGGGGGCCATATCTTCTGAGGTTCCTTCAGTCCCAGTCAGACCATTAGGTCTGGTCTTTTTACTAGAATTTGAGTTCTGCACCCTACTTTTCTCCTGCTCAGGCCGGGATTCTCTGTTGTGTTCCCTAGCAGGGTGGTCACTGATGGTAGCCAACAGCCATCTAGTTCTTCTGGCCTTAGGCTGATGGGAGTCTCTGGTTTATGTGGCCCATTCTGTCTCTTGGGCTAATATTTTCCTGGTGTCTTTGTTGTTCTTCATTCTCCTTTGATCCTGGTGGGTTGGGACCAATTGATGCACCTTAGATGGCCGCTGGCTAGCTTTTAAGACCCCAGATGCCACTCACCAAAGTGGGATGCAGAACATTTTCTTAATAAACTTTGTTATGCCAATTGACCTAGATGTCCCCTGAAACCATGCTCCCCAGACCCTCACCTCTGCTACTCTGTTCCTCTGAATACTTTTTAATCTGCATTTTAACTCACATATGATTTCATTTTAGGGAATCATTTGTCCTGAAACTACAGAATCGTTATCTCAAAAACAAATGCTTTTTTTTTTTTAATAAGCTTATGATTTCCAATTCTTGCAATTGTGAGGTCATATCCCAGAAGTAATTATTTTATCAGTGTTATGTCTTGCCTCCTATTTTATTGACTCCCTCTAGTGACCTCTTCAATACCAGCACTGATTAAAGTGCAATATTAGGTTGTTAAGAATAAAGTAAATTGAGAAAGATTCTTAGAATATGAGACATTTTAGAATATCAGTATATTTCCCTCTTTTCTGAAAGGTAAGTTTTGGGAGAAAAATTTCTTTTTATATTCAGTCTTTTCACAGCAGGGCACACTTAGAAAATTACAACATTTGTACTGCTCACTAAACCAACTGAACAAGGCTTATCAGGCTAGACAAAGAAAGCTCTACAGTAACGTTAGCTTCCATAAAAAAAATGTAGATCAGTCTTTCAGAGGCAGGATACTTCCATGGAGCCAGAAAGACTGAACCCTGGCTCTGCTACTTAGGAGCTATGTGACCTTGGGCAAGTTACTGAGCCTCTCTGTGCTTCGGTTACCCATACGAAAGATGGATAATAATGGTATCCAGAGAATTATTGTGAGAGTTAATTGAACTAATTCCTGTATAGTAAGCATCAATAAATGCTAGTTTCAATGACCATGCCCGATGAAAAGAAAAGCAAACAAAACAAAATGTCTCTCAAAAGAAAAACATGCTTGCTCATGCCCCTGCATAGTCACTTTACAGTGAAATTCACCAGACAATTAGGCTGACCTCACACTTGAAGCTTCCAATCAACTTTTTAGGTTGTAGTTGAGGATCACTAGGGAGATGAGGAAGCTTCCTAAATGAAAGACAGACCAAAACAAAGACACAAACTGGCAGATATAAAAGAACTTGGAAGGAAGAGATACATCGTTGGAAATGCAGGCAAACTTATAAAATATACATAAAGGAGCCCTGGTGGTGCAGCAGTTAAGAGCTCGGCTGCTAACCAAAAGGTCAGCAGTTCGAATCCACCAGCCACTCCTTGGAAACCATATGGGACAGTTCTACTCTGTCCTGTAGGGTGGCTGTGAGTCGGAATTGACTCGACAGCAACGGGTTTAGTTTATATGTGTATATGTACACACACATACGTATGCATATAAATATATTTGTATTATCAATATGTATACACATGTACATACATGGACACACATATATAATTAACAGTAAAGGGCACAAGCACTGGAAAAATAAGTTATTATATCTATAAAATAAGAACAGAATGTTACAAAAACAGAATTACTAGAAAACAAGAAGAGTTCTTTCAATAGAAAAATTACAAAACAATGTCATGGAAATTTCCCAAACAGAAGAAGAAAATAGGAAAGGAAAAAACAAAAAAAAAGAGAATCTTAGAAAATCAATCCAACACTGAACTAACAGGAGTTCCGAAAAGAAAGAATAGGCGGAAAATGCTAGACAAGGCCAAAGAATTTTGGAAGATCTGCATTTTCAGACAGAAAATGCTCTTTGAGTGTTCAGCAAATGAATAAGCAAAAATCTATACCCCAAGCACATCATGGTTAAAATTTAGAAAACTGTGTTCAATGAGAAGAAAAGAAGTTACATATGTAAGGAAACAGGAATCAAAATGGCATTGCATAACGAAAATGCTTTTAAAGAGTTATCTCTGGGTGTGAGATTATGAATTTTCTTTCCTTCTTAGTCTTTTCTGTATTTTCTATAATGAACAAGTATGACTTTTATTGTCAGAAAACAATCAATATTAAAAAATATATTCTTGTAGACCCTAGCCTGGGTTTAAATGGCCGCATTTCTTATCTGTCTTCATAATGTCATAATCAATCTCTGAGCACTGATACAAAAGCCTGGCTAGTCAGCACAAGTCATCTTCATAGAGGATGCTTGAGCTGTAGAGAGAGCAGAGAACAACCACTCCAGGGACTCGCTACCCAGCTGTATTTCCGCATATGAATGACATACACTCATATGTACTCAGCTAGTGAACTCTTGTTTTTTAAGCAAACTCCCAGAATATTTTGATATCTGAAGGAAGGGGGCAGGGAAAGCCTACAATTCTTTTGCCTAGGCACATCTTTCGGTCATGTCTCCACCATTGCAGTTAGCATTTATTTTAATAAGGAACTGCTAAATGCTCCAATTTGTCTTCATTCTGTTTATCGAACACTATGTCTGAGGCTTTGCCAGGAGATGATTTCCCTTTTGACAGACTTACCTGTGGAGAAGATGAATACTGTGTTGTCCCAGAGCCCACGTTTTTTTAAGGCTGCGGTGACATTTCCCACTGCTTCATCCATAAGTGACACCATTCCAGCATAGTGACGCCTGTTCTTATCTTCGATAAAGTCATAGGGCTTCAAATATTCTTCAGGGACCTGAAGTGGCTCATGGACAGACTGGAGAGCAAGGTAGAGGAACAGAGGCTGGAAAGAGATTTTGTGCAAATCAGTTAAGAAGGCATGGAGGCATTAAATGTAGAGTAAGACTGTCCAGATTTATCAACACACACAAAGAAAACCAAACTCATTGCCATTGAGTTGATTCTGATTCATAACGACCCTACAGGACAGAGCAGAACTGCCCAACAGGGTTTTCAAGGCTGTAAATCTTTAGGGACGCAGACTGCCACATCTCTCCCGAAGATAAGCTGCTGGGTTCGAACAGCTGACCTTTAGGTTAGCAGCTAAGCACTTTAACCACTGAGCCACCAGGGCTCTGTTAAGCATTTCTATTAAAAAAAAAAAAAAAAAAAAAAACCTGCTGCCATCCAGTGGATTCCGACTCATAGCATTTCTATACTATTTTCAAATCAATAAAAAATTAATAGAGCACCGTTTTCAGTGCTACATGGTGGCTCAGTGATAGATAAATTAACTAGGGCTCCAAAGTTCTCCAAACACGATTAGGACTCCACCTGCAGCCACTGCTCCTGAGACCACTGACTGTAACAGCTGTAGCCAATTTCCCCACACCTGCCAGTCTCAGTTCACCATCAGACTTAACTAAGCAGCCACCATTCTGGGAATGAGCTCGTTTTAGTGAGTCTAGCTCATGATTACTTTACTGTACTATACTGTCCATTGACCTCCACTCCAAGCCTGTGCAATCTGCTGGTCCATTCTGACCTTACTGACATCCTGATCTGAAACAGTAAAGTCCCTGGACCACTGATCTCCAGTTTAAGCTGAACCTTGATGTTTCCCTTGCTCCTTCTTGGATCCAGCTGGGTTCAAACATAAGAAACATACCCAGTACCAGCTGCTACCTTTATATCATTCTAACCATAACCTTTCAGATTTCTTAGGAATATGAAACAGAATTCTATATGTGAAACCACGGCCAAATATTTAAGTAATATCAAAGTAAGACATCACCACGGCCAAATATTTAAGTAATATCAAAGTAAAACATCATTACCTAAAGACATTAATAATGTTTAAGATACTAATGGTTTTTTCCTTTCTTATCATGCCACGCAGCTACTGAGATACACACTCTAAGTATCCTCACCATGCTAAGAAACCTTATTTCAATGAGGAAGAAAGCCTTATTTCAATTTCTTTAATACATTTTCTTAATTTAATGCGTAAAAAAAAAAAAAAAGAACCAAGTGATGTGTTTTAAAATTGTGATTCTATCGACTTCCAAATTAAGGTATTTCTGCCCAAACTGTGCCAGGGAACTGTGAGAGCCTACTATGAAAAATGTACATTTTCTTTAAAAAGCTTCTACCAGACTAGGGATATAAGAAAACATTTGTTTTTATGCGGCAAAGTGTTGTGTAGAAAGAGCTATTTTTAAAAGAAAGATGTTCTATGAATATGTTCCTTTCACTTTGTAGTGTTATTACCATAGGAGTTATCCTGTAGAAAAAGGACATTCTTCCTCAGCACATGTGGAATGGCTATTAACAGTATCTCTCCCCCAGTCTAGCATCAACAACTGTTTGCTACAAAATAGCTCTATATGCTTTTTGCTGGCAAGTGCTCTTTAAAACCGGCACAATTTTAAGTTGGCTTCTAGATACTTCATGTGTCTTTCTTTAATGATTTGCATTTCTGAACTTGCCTATGTTACATTGTTATTGTTAACTGTCATTGAGTTGATTCGGTCATGTCACCATATGTGCACAGAGTAGAACAGCTCCATAGGGTTTTCAAGGCTGTGACCTTTCCGAAGGAGATCACCAGGCCTGTCTTCCAAGTTACCTCTGGGTGGGTTCAAACTACTAACATTTTGGCTAATAGTCGAGCACTTAACCATTCGCAACACCCAGAGATTAGCACAGAACTAGATTTAACATTAGGATAAAAAGCCCCACTCCTGCAACTGGTTTGAAATATTTTAATGAGAATTGAAAATAAAAACATTTGATTATCCTCCTATTATTATTTCATTCATTTATACCTATCTTGAAAATTTACTTTGAGGATGCTATGAATATTAGGCACTACTTGAGAATAGTTCAAACACTGTAGGAAAATGACCATCCTCTAATCTGGCAACTTCCGTAAGGTTACTCATGAGCAGCACCTTAATAATACTAGCTGAGATAGCTTGCAAGTTCTTGCTGTTAGTTGCCATCGAGTCAATTTTTGACTCAGAGTGACTCCATGTTACAGAGTAGAACTACCCCCATAGGGTTTCCTAGGCTGTAATCTTTATAGAAGCAGATCACCAGGTCTAACTCCCAGGGAGCTGCTGGGTATGTTCGAAATGCCAACCTTTTGGTTAGCAACTGAGTGCTTAACCATTGTACCACAAGGGCTCTCAGGGCCTCGCATTGTCCTCAATTCCCGCGCTTTCCCCATCACACAAAGTTAAGATAGTGACCCACAAAAATCCTATCTCACCCCAGCTGCTTCCTGTGCTTAATGTTACGGGGCACACTGCAAGGGAATACTCTATTATTCTTTAATAGGCTGAAATTGACTCGACAGCACCTAACAACAACAATTTTTATTATAAGCATATTATAGTTATTACATGATTAAAGTACTGTTATATTTACGAACCTGTAAAGGTCAATAGGCTTCTGCATGACCCTCTATGTTTGAGGTGAGTGCCCTGAACGACACATGGTACAATGCTCCTAACCACACAGGGTGTCAACAGTGGCTGCATATCAGAAATCACTGGCAGAAGTGGGTGGGGGGGGAGGTTAATTAAATACCAATGGTTGGAAACAATAAATCAGAATTTCTGGCATTTTCCAGATGACTCTAATCACAGCCAGCATTGGAACCCTCAAGCTGAATCGTGTAGCAGGCTCAGAATCTCTGATCTTTGAGATTAGCTGTGAACTAGGGAGGCTGATTAAGTACATGAGCTCCAGAGTTAGGAAGCATGGGGTTAAATTCTGATTCAGACTCTCAATAGTGTTCTGTGACCTTCAACAACTTACTTCTCTAAGCCCATTTGCTTATCTGTAAAATGGTACCTACCTCAAAGGATAGTACAAGGACGACAGTTCCCTTATGATCTTACCTTATTCTTTGAGTTTTTAGCCGTATCTATAAAATGAGAAGTTAAGCCAATTACCTAGCAGTTTTTTCAAATATTTGAATATTGGTTTAGATCTAGATTTAAAACATGCACATTTCTCCATATTTGAGAGAACATTCCAATTTCTTCCATATTCCACAGGAAGCATAATCACTCCAAGATGTCAACATATAAGAATGAGGCAGAACTGAGATCAGATACCAGGGAAAGATCCTGAGTAAGAGTTGGCAAAGACAGAGCCAGGAATGAACCACTTCAAAAAGGGAGTTAGCAGTTGGTTATCAAGTTTGATCAGGTACGTAAACTAGAATCTAAATTGTGACCTGCACTAAGGACCTTCAGGCATTGTCGAAGAGTCAAAGTACTAGAAGAACCAGGTAACATTGACCCTTTATGTTTGAGGGGAGTCCCCTGAATGACACATGGTAGAACGCTCCTAACCACGCACCGTGTCAATAATGGCTGCATATCAACATCACTGGAAGAAGTTGGCGGGGGCGGGGGGGGAAGGTTATGTAATTTGCCGTGTCAGGGTCCCATTGAGGGACTAACTGTGGGTATGCTAATGTACTTCTTAATGAAGCCATATTTTGAGCCCGCTGCCTAACAACACAAGTATTTGACCCAATTTTAAAAGCATTTGTAAACTAAAGTCAGAGAACTTAGCTTAAACTTCAGCTCATGAAGTTGACTCTAGGCTGAGAAAAGAAAAAGAGAGAGAGCTGTTCAGACTCTTTTCTATTTTTACCAAATCAAACTCATTGCTGTTGAGTTGATTCCAACTCCTAGCAACCCTACAGGACATAGGAGAACCGCCCCATAGAGTTTCCAATGAGCGGCTAGTGGATTTGAAGTGCTGACCTTTTAGTTAGCAGCCAAGGTCTTAACCACTGCATTACCAAGGCTCCATTTTTACCTATAGATAAGTCAGAAGGTTTTTATCAGCACATGACATACACAATAGCTTCAATATGGTAAATGTGAAAAAACAGGTTCATTAATATGCCATATTTACGAACTGAAGCTCAATACTGTTAATATATCCTTTTGACCCAAACTGACATACAGATTCAATGCAATTCCAATCCAAATACAAGCAGACTTTTTTTTAGAAATTGACCAGCTGGTTCTAAAATTAACATGGAAACACAAAAGGTCTAGAATAGCCAAAATAATCTTGCAGGTTAAAAACAAAGTTAGAGGGCTTGCATTACCTGATTTTACAATGTGTTATAAAGCTCTAGTAAATTACAAAATGTTCCATAGCAAACAGGGCCACTGTAAGATGTCATATGTGGAAATGATATTATGGTATCAGCATAAAGACAGCCAAATAGATAAATGGAACAAAACTGAGAAACAGACCCACACATAAAAAAAAAAAAAAACAACACATATACAGGCTATTAATTTTGATCAAGGTGCCAAGCTAATTCAGTGGGGAAAAGGAAGTATTTTTAGCAAATAAGGTTGAAGCGATCGGGTTGTATGTATGTGGGGAAAAACTTACTCTCAAACAATTTGATGGATGTGGTGAATTGAATCCACCTAAACCAAGAACAACAAAGCCCAGGTCCAGCTCAACTACGAACTACATTGACTCAATGCACCAGACTAACGGCCTGACAGAGAAAAAAGTGTTCCCTTTTCTGTGTGTAAATTTTATTTGCTTTAAGCTCTACTGTTCCTTTACTCAAACTGTCTGGGATTACATCAAGAATTACAAGATATGCGAAGAAACGAGAAATATGATACAACATCAAGAGAAGACATAGCCAATATGAGATACAGATACAGCCCAGATTCTAGATTATCAGACAGACTTGAAAATAACATTAATAAATATATTAAAGGGTCTAATAGGTCTAGTTAATCTGCATGAATAGTTGGAGAATCTTAGTAGAGAGATAGAAGTTATTAAAAAAAAAGGCAAAGAGAAATGCTAGGAATGAAAAAGTACACAATAGAGATGAATAATATTTTTGATGGAATTAATAAATTAGACAGAAAAGAGGAAAGTATCAACGAACTTGAAGACAAGTCAATAGAAATTACTCAAACTGAAAAACAACGATCTAAAAAAAAGGCTGACTTACATGTATAACTGGACTTCCAGAAAGAAAAGAAAGAGAATAGGGCAAAAGAAATACATGAGCTGATGGTCAAGAATTTTCCAAAGTTGATGATAAACACCAATGTACAGTAAGCCCTAAGGAGGACAAATACAAAGAAAACCACACCTAAGCACATCATATACTCAAAATACTAAAAAACAAAATCTTGGAAGGATCCAAAGGCAGAAAAATATATTACATCCAGAAAAATAATAAGAATGTTGGCTAATTTCTCATCAGAAACAACGGAAGCCATAAGACAATGTAGTGATATCTTTAATGTGTTGGGGGAAAAAAATCTGTCAAGCTATAATTATATATCCAATAAAAATATCCTTCACATGAAGGTGAAATAAATACTTTCCAAATAAACAAAAGCTGAAAAAAATTGTCTCCAGCTTATCTGAACTAAAAGAAATACTAAAGGAAGTTAAGGGCTAAAGGGAATCTATATTATGTCTGTCTTTTCATCTTTTTTGAAAAAATTATTAGTATATAAGATTTGTGGTAGATTTGTGTATCTACAGAGGAAACACACAACTTATCTAACAAAACAAAGTATTTCTAAAAAAACTTTGACAGTGCCCACTTGGTATTAGGAAGAAGTTATTTTTAAATGATCTGAACCATTAATTTATTACAGTAAATCTGGCAAGACATATATTTGGCAAAGCTTCGTTAGCTGCTAGCTTACGTTATTTATAGATAAGGTATAGAAAATTATCCTTGATATATTTCTTGTACTTCTTTTAACCAAAAATCATATTAACCACCATGACCATTCACTTCATTAAACATATTTGTGTTCTGACTTACTTTAATTCAAATTTATCTTCAAAG
Source organism: Elephas maximus indicus (assembly GCF_024166365.1). Classification (NCBI taxonomy): domain Eukaryota; kingdom Metazoa; phylum Chordata; class Mammalia; order Proboscidea; family Elephantidae; genus Elephas; species Elephas maximus. Next base: position 83,876,206 of record NC_064820.1, read on the forward strand.
TGTCAAAATTTTTAACACTACCGAATGATGTCCCCAAGGACATTCAGATTTGTGTGCCCCCACTTCTGAGGTCAGTTCCCACAAGATAATTTCCAAAAACGTAACTGAAATAGGAGTTTATAATTGAACTAGGAGTAATTCATAATTACTTGAATTGAAATAGGAGTAAGCCTTCAAAAGCAACTATTCTCAGCCACTTTGACTTGTTATGGGGTCTGTGCTGTCTGGTAGCACCAAGCTGCAGGTGGCTACTGAACACCTGAAATGCAGGCAGTACAGACTGAGATGTGCTGTACGTGTAAAATATACACAAGATTTCAAATACTCGTAGGAAAAAAGGAATGTAAAAATATCTCATTAATATCTTTTTATATTTGATTATATGTTGGAATGATATTTTGGATATACTGAATTATTAAAATTAATTTCTTCTTTTACTTTTTAATGTAAAAATTTTTTAATTACATATGTAACTATTTCTACTTGTACAGCACTAGCATAGGGTTGCTAAAGGGTCTATAGGGTCACTATGAGAATCAACTCGACAGCAACAGGTTTGGTTTTTTTTTTTGCCTGGAGCAGTGCTTTTCAAACTGTAATAAGAATCATCTGGGCACCTTATTAAAATGCAGATACTGATTCAGTTAGGTCTGGAATATGGCTTAAGGTTCTGAATTTCTGACAAGTTGCCAGATGATGCTAATTCTGCTGCTCTCCAGTCTACAATCTGAGTAGCAAGAGACTAAATGATCTCTCAGGGCCACATCGAATTCATGTTTATATAGCAAAGCAGGGGTCAGCAAACTACTGCCTAAGGGCCAGTTGGCCTACCACCTGTTTCTGTAAATAAAGATTTATTGGGATATAGCCACACCCACTGTTTACATATTATCTATGGCTGCTTTTGCTCTACACTAGCAGAGTTAAGTAGTTGTGACAAAGACCTTATGGCCTACAAGGTATAAAGTATTTACTACCTTATCCTTAACAGAAAGTTTGCTGTAACAAAGCCACATCTTGTATTAAAACTCATTTTTTTTAAAAAGAGGCATTTAACTAATTTCTTACAGCACATACATGAAATACGCCAAAATAATAAAACTATTTGTAGTGAAATACTATAGACACATTACTCCTCAAAGTGTGATCTGGGGGCCACTTGTACAGAATCACCCTTGAGGACTTTCTTTCAAACTCTGATGTGTGGATTTCCCCTAGACCTACAGAATCAGACTTTTAGAGGTGAGCTCCAGGAATCTTCATTTTTAAGAAGCTTCTGAGGCTGATTCTGATAACTCTAAAATTTGTAAACAACTCCCCTAGAGTTTGTTAGACTTTCATCCAAAGGACAATGGCCTTTTCCTGTACTCATCTGAAGAAGTGTTATCTTAACAAGATTTTGATATCAGTAAAGAATCAAGACATACCTTCTCTGGTGGGTGGTTAGCTATGAGGGCTATAGCCCTTTCGGTAAATACATTGGTTGAATACATATTTTTATATCCAGTTGCCACTTCTTCACCATCTCTAAAATCAAGAGCACATCGTGTGACATTCAGGGCATCGATTAATGTGCAACGCTCATGGGAATAGTAATCTTCACTCCCTAGGAGATATCCTGTAACAAGAACAGAAGATGAGTCAGCATAGCAAAAAGCTTGCTAAACAAACTAATGTTTCAGCATTTAATTTGCTAATGCAACTGATTGCCTGTGACAAGGCTAATCAAATGACAAGGCTCATCAGAGCATGGTTTCTTAACATCTCTATGTAGGGTTGCCATAAGTCAGCAGTGAGTTTGGTTTTTATATTTGATAGTCTGAGGCATTAAAATGTTACTGTATAAAAGTTCAAATCCTTTCCTCAGTCAAGTCTTTAAAAAACAAGCGCTATCATACAACTGTCAAATCACATGGTTGCTTCCAATTAAATATGCTTAGGAAAAAGATCAGAGTTCGAATTCTGCAACAACGATTAACATCTTAGTCTTTGCAAGCAACTAATGGCAAAAAACAATATATGGCTAATGAGGTTTGTTACAAGTTTTTACTATGAGGTGATCATATAAATAAACATAGATTTAAATAATGCTGCTCTTGACATTCTGAGACTGGCTTCAAGGTTATTTATGGAAACAGCTCTAGGAGGAATCATCTTTAACTAGATACTGACACCCACTGGTAGAAGACAAACCTTTCCAAACAGAGGCTCTCCAGACATAATGTAAAGGAGCCAAAAGACTAAACTAAAATGCGGCACTGAAATGAGATCTTTCTGCCTACAATGATCTCTATTTCTCCCCAAATTTAAAGGGTATCAATTGCCAATCCCACCATTTAGACTTAAAAATAGAAGAAAACAGTTTTCTCAACTAATAGCAAATCTTTTACATTTTCCTAAAATATTAAAATAAGCTATGCTGTATATTGTATGGTTCCATATATATGAAATATCCAGAATAGGCATCTATAGAGACAGAAAATAGATCAGTGACTGCCTAGGGCTAGAGGGATTGGGGGAAATGGAGAGTGACTCCTAATAGGTACGGGGCTTCAATTTTGGGGTAATGAAAACGTTCTAAAAGTAGATTGCTGTGATTGTGGCACAATCCTGCGAATTTATTTAAAAACACTGAATTGTACACTTTAATTGGGTGAACTGTATGGAGTATGAATTATACCTCAAGAAAGCTGTTAAAAAGAAATAAGCTGTGCCAGACTCTTACCTGTTTCTTGACAAATACTGCTTATTAACCTAAAAATAAGAACGATAAAAATGGCCCAGCCCTTTCCATAGTCTTAAATTTTCCCTATTATATCACAATTAAGAGCTTTACATAGCTTATACAATAAATTAATTCATTTTTCATTAATTACTCCTTTCCCAGGAGCCCTGGTGGTACAGTGGTTAAGTGCTGGGCTGCTAACCAAAAGATCAGTAGTGTGAACCCACCAGCCACTGCACAAGAAAAAGATGTGGCAGCCTGCTTAGGTAAAGATTTAAGGCCTTGGAAACTCTATGGGGCGTTTCTACTCTGTCCTGCAGGGTCACTATGAGTCAGAATCAACTCAACGGCAGTTGAGTTTGTTTTTTTCTTTTTCTGCTCTTTTCCCATTGTGATGGTTAAGATTATGTGTCAACTTGGCTGGGCCATGATTCTCAGTGTTTTGACAGTTGTATAAGGTTGTGATCACTTCCCTGTTGAAATCTCATATGTGATCACCCCCATGATGGAATCTGCTGAGTGGTACAGGTGAGGGCAGGGCCTGTGGCAGCTCACCGCCCCCTCAGCCTTCATTCCTCCACCCTCCACCACCTACTTCCTTCCTGCTTGCCTTGCCAAGGTTTTTGGCTTGTTCTGGATCTAGCAGCTGCCTCTTGTCGGCTGGTTCTTGGGACTTGAGCTAGCAGCTTACCTGTCAATCTTGGAATTCCTAGACCTTCACAGCCTGTGAGACAGAGCCCTGCTCTCTGACCTGATGATCTTGGGTTCACTAGCTTCTGTGGCTGTGTGAATGGGGAGAGGCCTCCATCCTGATCCACAGACTTAGGACTTTCCAACCTCTGCAATCATGTGAGCTGTTTCCTTGATATAAATCTCTCTCTATACATATTTATACCCTTTACTGGTTTTGCTTCTCTAGAGAACCTAGCCTAAGACACTCATGATTCAATAAAGTCAATATCCTGAATATAATTAATATCTTGGTCTTAAGCTAACTTTTCAATATGATAGTTTTTAATGGTATGTATATAAAAGAAACAGAAATTTGATGTGTTTGCTAATTAATATGTAATAGAGAAAGAAATGTACCCATGAAAATAATTTCAACCATTGTATGGGTGATTAGCGAGGTTAGGAACTGCTGTGTGTTAGGGCTTGAAGAAAGAACTTTAGGTTATGTCTTAGGCTGTATTCTCTAGAGCAGTAAAACCAGTAAAGGATATAAATATATACATAGAGAGAGAAAGATTTACATCAAGGAAATGGTTCCCGTGGTTGTAAAGGCTGTAACATCCCAAGTCTGTGGGTCAGGAAAGAGGCTTCTCCTGATTCACGTAGACGCAGGAGCTGGTAAACTCAAGACTGGCAGGCTGGAGAGCAGGGCTGTGGCTCACAGGCTGTGAAGATCCACAAATCCCAAGATTGGCAGGCAAGGCTGCAGGTAAGCTGCTAGCTCAAGTCCCCAAAACCAGAGGTCAGACAAACATGAGCTGCAGGATCCAGAATGAGCAAAAGCCCCAGAGGCCTGCCTGAACATCCACACACACTTGATGTAGGCCACACACCAAAGGAAACTCCCTTTCAACTGACTGGCTACTCACAGCAGATCCCATCACGGGGGTGATCACGTAATAAATCTCAACAGGGACATGATCACAACATTATATGACTGCCAAAACACTGAGAATCATGGCCCAGACAAGTTGACACACACTCTTAACCATCACAGTCCACCCTCTGTCAACTTGGTACCCATACACGTCTCCTTAAACCATATATAATCTCTGAATAAAGACAATTACAAAGTCATACTTGGGCCTAACCTGATACAACAAACACACATACAACTGAAAATGCAATAGCCCTGCATCTTATATTTTATAAGTGAAGAAAACAAAAATATTTGATGTACACATACAATGCAGAAATACTCAACAATTACAGTCGTCATTCCCGCAACTGGCCATGTGGCCGTAACTGGTATTTAGAACTACCTTCTTCCACCACCCATCCCATATTCCCTTTGCCCTCAGCAAACACCTCAGCTGGTTGTGGTTCTTTGCTTTGGTGGGGTGACCTGTACCTTCTCCTGAAGGGTCTGGGCCATTAGTAGTCATGTTGGAATTGGGTTGCTATAGTTTTCCATTGACTTTAATCACAAGGCATGGTAGTACTAAGAGATGCCCTAAGGAATCTCCTGCATTCCAGACATACTCTTCTTTACCTCCATCATGTAATTCAATCTGATTTTCTCTTAGTACTCAGGATCAAACACACCAGCCAGTATGGTTTTGCCTGTTGATCCAGAGACATAAGGAGCCAAAAGTGGCCAGGTAGCATTCTTAGCTTCTGGCTCAATGGAATCAGTGATGTGTCTCCAGGTGAGAGCATTCTTCCCTTTGGAACCTCTAGACCCACAGAGCATAAGGTCATAAGGACAGGAAGCAAAAATCTTTTGAGTGGGTCACTAGGGGTAATAGTTAGTGATGCCACTCCCATTTCCACCCCTTCATTCCTGGACCCATGAATGCTGGCTATGGGAGATACAGTACCATATATTGGATGCTGGTTTAGAGCATATACAGCCTCCTGGAGAATACTGCCCCAACCCTGCAATGTATTGCCACCTAGCTGTCTTTAGGAGGCCATTCCATCGTTCTTTCAAGCCAGCTGATTCAGGATGATGGGGAACATGGTTAGACCAGTGAATTCCATGAGCACGGGTCCACTGCCACACTTCATTTGCCGTGAAGTAAGTGTCTTGATCTGAGGCAATGCTGTGTGGGATGCCATGACAACATTCTGTAAGTCCACGGATGGTAGTTTTGGCAGGAGCATTGTGTGCAGGGAAGGCAAATCCATATTCAGAGTAAGTGTCTATTCCAGTTAAAACAAAATGCTGCCCTTTCCATGGTGGAAGTGGTCCAGTGTAATCAACTTGCTACTAGGTTGCTGGCTGATCACCTTGAGGGATGGTGCCATTTTGGGGACTCAGTGTTGGTCTCTGCTGCTGGTAGATTGGGCCCTCAGCAGTGGCTGTAGCCAAGTCAGCCTTGGTGAGTGGTAGTCCAAGTTGCTGAGCCTATGCATAATCTCCATTCCTTCCACCATGGCCACTTTGTTCATGAGCGCATTGAGCAATGATGGGAGTGGCTGGGGAAAGAGGATGACTGATTTCCACAGAACATTATCCACTTGATTGTTAAAATCCTCCTCTGCTGAGGTCACCCTTTGGTGAGCATTCACATGAGACACAAACATCTTCATTTCTTTGCCCCATTCAGAGAGGTCTATCCACATACCTCTTCCCCATAAATCCTTGTCTCCATTTTTCCAATCATGTTCCTTCCAAGTCCCTAACCATCTGGCAAAACCAGTGGCCACAGCCCATGAATCGGTATACAGTTGCACATCTGGCCATTTCTCCTTCCAGGCAAAATGAACATCCAGGTGCACTGCTCGAAGTTCTGACCATTGGGAGGATTTCCTTTCACCACTGTCCTTCAGGGAGGTCACAGAAAGGGCTGCAGCTGCCGCTGTCCACTTTTGAGTGGACACACAGAACCATTCCTAAACCAGGCACAAGTATTCTCTTCTTCAGCCAACTGATCAAAAGGAACTCCCCATGAGGCCATAGGTGCAGACTGGATAATGGAAGGTAATGTGACAGGAGTGGAGGCCATGGGCATTTGGGCCACTTTGTCATGCAACTTACTTGTGCCTTCAGGTCCTGCTTGGGCCCAATCTTGTATATACCACTTCTATTTAATGATGGAGTGCTGCTGTGCATCTCCAACTTCATGACTCTGTGGATCAGACAACACCTAGTTCATGATGGGCTGCTCAGGCTGCATGGTGACCTGGTGTCCTGTGGTTAAGCGTTCAGTCTCTACTAAGGCCCAGTAACAAGCCAAGAGCTGTCTCTCAAAAAGAGAGTAGTTATCTGCAGAGGACAGCAAGGCTTTGCTCCAAAATTCTAAGGGTCTGCACTGTGATTCACCAATAGGGGCCTGCCAAAGACTCCAAACAGCATCTCTATCTGCCATGGACACTTTAAGCACCATTGCATCAACCGGATCATATGGCCCAAGTGGCAGAGGGGCTTGCACAGCAGCCTGAACCTGTTGCAGAGCCTTCTCTTGTTCTGGGCCCCACTCAAAACCAGCAGTTTTTTGAGTCACTTGATAAATAGGCTGGTGTAGCACACCCAGATGAGGAATATGTTGCATCTAAAATCCAAAGAGGCCCACTAGGAATTATACTTTCTTTTTAGTTGTGGGAGGAGCCAGGTGCAATAACTTTTCCTTCACTTTAGAAGGAATATCTCGACATGCCCCCCACCAGTGGACCCCTAGAAATTTCACTGAGATGGAAGGTGCCTGAATTTTTGTGGGATTAATTTCCTACCCTCTAAGTTTTACCAGTAAGTCCAGAGTCATTGACACTTCTTCCTTACTAGGTCCAATCAGCACAGTGTCATCCATGCAATGGACCAATGTGACATCTTGTGGAAGGGAAAGGCGATCAAGGTCCCTGCGGACAAAATTATGACATAGGGCTGGAGAGTTGATGTAGCCCCGAGGTAGGCAAGTGAAGGTGCATTGTTGGCCTTGCTCCTTATGGTCTTTTGAAACAGATATGGAGAAAAAGGCATTAGCCAGATCAATAGCTGCATACCAGGTATCAGGAAATGTATTAATTTGCTCAAGCAATGAGACTACATCTGGAACAGCAGCTTCAATTGTAGCCACCACCTGGTTAAGTTTTTGAAAATCCACTCTCACTCTCCAACATCCATCTGTTTTTTGCACAGACCAAATAGATAAGTTGAATGGGGATGTGGTGGAAATCGCCACCCCTGCATCCTTCAAGTCCTTGATGGTGGCAGTAGTCTCTGCAATCCCTCCAGAAATGCAATATTGCTTTTGGTTTACTGTATTCCTAGGTAGGGGCAGTTCTAAAGGCTTCCACTTGGCTTTTCTTACCATAATAGCCCTTGCTCTATTTGTCAGAGATCCAGTGTGGGGGTTCTGCCAGTTGCTGAGTATATCTATTCCAATTATGCATTCTGGAACTGGGGAAATCACTACAGGATGTATTTGGGGACCCACTGGACCTACTGTGAGATGGACATGAGCTAAGACTCTATTAATAACCTGACCTCCATATGCCCCCACTCTGACTGGAGGGCTACGGTGACATTTTGGGTCTCCTGGAATTAGTGTCAATTCAGAGCCAGTATCTAGTAATCCTGAAAAGTCTGATTATTTCCTCACCCCAAATGAACAGTCACTCTCATAAAAGGCCATAGATTCCTTTGGGAGATGGTGAGAAGAAAGATTAACAGTGTAAATTTTTGGCAGTGTACTGAAATCTTTCCTTAAGGGGACCTGGCCTCCCCTTCAATCAAGGGGTTGTGGGGTCTGTAAACTCACTCAAGCCTGGCAATTGATTGAGGCATTGTGACTCTCTATTCTGGTGATTCGAGTTAGACTGTTGTTCACTTGACCTAGAATTCATCTGCTTATACAGATCAAGTAAATATTTAGTAAATTTCCTATTTATTTCACTCCTGGGGGGACTAAGTAACCAATGCCATAAGTGGATATGAGTCAGAATACTCGGATTACTGCTTTGAATCTGCTGTCCATTATAGTACCACGGCCACCTTGCCTTTGTCAACTGAGTGCCGCCACTTGGCCCCTACCACCATGGGCACCAATCAGCCCCACTGCAGTTAGGTGTCTTAATTCAGTTAGGGCAGTTCCCACTGTCAAAACTGACTTAAATAAAAAACCAATCATAGCAGTCTTCAAGGATGCTAGGATGCCCTTCAGAATTTGTTCCTCACAGTTGTGGTAAAAGGTACGTCCTCTGGGAACTCCATGTGTGGGTCTGTGGGTCTAACCTGATAAATCCACCCTAGCATGCCAATTTCCCTAAGCCTTTGGATACCTTCTTCTACAGTATACCAAGGCAGGTCTGGTACTTCAACTTGATTTAGTGTAGGCCATCACATAATCCATGTTTCAGCAAACCAACCAAATAAACTATTAGATCCTTTCCTAACTTCTCAAGCTGAAACACTGAATAAGGAATCTATGCTTAGTGGGCCCATATCAATAAACTCAGACTGATTCATCTTGCACCATTATCCTATACCTTAACAGCCATTCCCGCGCATATTCCCCAGGTTTCTGTTTGTACATATGAGAAAATTCAGGCAGCTCTTTTGGAGTATATCATACCCCCTTCTGGGTTACACTTTATAGTTCACCTTTTGGGGCTCCCTGAGACTTAAGTTTAGTTATAGGTCCAGAAGCCAAAATCGGTGGGGAAAGGTTTTAAGAACATTCAGCACAGTCTTGTAAAGTATCTGCCTCAGGCAGTGTCCCAGGCAATGACTCAGACAAAGGCACTTTAGACGCAGCTGGGTTAATCTCATTAGATGGGAGTGGAGGAGCTAATGGTTCTGTTGGCAGTAGTGATTCAGTGGAATTTAGGGGTTCAGCGTCTTCAGCTTCCTGATTATCCGCCCATATGTCCCCATCCCAGGTTTCAGGATCCCATTTCTTCCCTTACTTCAACTGCAGACACCTCTCAATTTTGAGAGTTGAGTTGGTGTTGTAATTCAGCCACTTACAATAAGACTCTAGATTTGGTTTTCAGCAATATTAGTTCTGTTACTATACGAAATAAGCCTTTCTTTCAAGACACAAGTAGAAACTTTGAGGTCATTTGTGCAGCACTTGAGCTTTGACTCTGAAGCCCTGAGCTCATCTCTTTCTTTCACCAGTTTGTCTAGTGAAAGTAGGGCTAACCAACCAGCTTCTTTATATTTCTCATTATGACAAAACTATAGAAAGGTATCATACATGCAATCACCCAGAGCCTCATCTTTCACCAACACCTGATCTATTGGTGGTGATATTTTCTGTATTTTAATTGCCACCTCATGCCATGGATTAGCAGTGCCCTCTTTACTACTGGAAGCAGAGTCATCAACATCTTTAAGACTAACCAGACTTGAGAACCAATTTAGAAAACTCATCCTTACAATTTTATTTCTCTAGAATCACTCTTGGTACCAAATGTCTTAGGCTGGGCTCTCTAGAGAAGCAAAAACAGTAAAGCGTATAGATAGAGAGAGAGATTTATATCAAGGAAATAATTCACACATTTGTGGAGGCTATAAACACCCAAGTTCGTGGGTCAATAAAGAGGCTTCTCCTGATTCACGAAGACACAGGGGCTGGTGAACCCAAGATCATCAGACCGGAGAGCAGACCTGTTGCTCACAGGTTGTAAAGATCCACAAATCCCTTGATCGGCAGGCAAGACTGCAGGTAAGCTGCTAGCTCAAGTCCCAAGAACTGGAGGTCAGACAAACATGAGCCAGGATCCAGAACAAACAAAAGCCCAGGAGCCCCTGTCTGAAAATCCATCCACACTCAATGCAGGTCAATGCAGCCCAAGGAAACTCCCCTTCAACTAACCGGCTACTCACAGCAGATCGCAATATGGGGGTGATCACGTATCATATCTCAACAGGGAAGTAATCACAACATTATACGACTGCCAAAACACCAAGAATCATGGCCTAGCCAAGTTGACGTACAACCTTAACCATCACAGTTTCTTCGTCGGTAAGAGTAAACTGTTTTCTACCATTTGGCAGAATATGTACACAGAATATATCTGATTAAAAAACATATGAACTATAAATAATTTAAAAATATTACTAACAGGAGGTTTCTGGGAATAGAATCTAGTCAAACTGATACCAAGCAACCATGTGACAATCACACAGAGCTTTTCATCATAACAGTGACTCACAAATTTGAACTGACATGCTGAACCTAAAGAAAATGGCAGGCTATGCTGTTTGGGGAAAAATCAGAAGTATTTTTTGAAAAAATAAATCTCTGTTTTAACAGCTCTATTAAGAAATAATTCATAAACCATGCAATTCACCCATTTAAAGTATACAATTTAAAGGTTTTTAGTGTATTTACAGAGTTGTACAACCATCACCCCAGTCATCGGCCTGCTGCTTAACAGAATATCTAAAGTGTAATAGCGAAAACAGCTGCATAGTCATCACACCCTCCTTTATGCAAGTTTCTTATTAGTTCACTTCCATGTGAATGTGGGCTGTTTTCTCTGTTCATCTAAGTCTTGGCTAGGTTTCTTAATTCTCATAACAGGTTATCATTTCTACCTTCTGTTCAACTGAATTTTTTAAATATATAAATTGGTTTTTAATCAGAAATTGAAAATACTCTAGTCTATGCTCTTGTCAAAGTATAGATCTCAACCTGTATTTTAGCAAAGGCCTAATTGAAAATTTTCAAGGAATGTATAAACTATTTATTCCTCTAGGATTTCCAAGATGACAAAGAGATCTTACACCCAAGTCCAATTTTTAGGAGTCATTCGAGGATACTGAGGATATGTCCACCTTCATCAAGAAAGAATGCCATTATTGATTAGTGATAGGAGTGGGCACACAGGCTTTCATGTCTGATGTCTTTGAATCTTGATTTTAGCCCTGGATCTAACAAAGCACGTCAGAGCTGCACGCTTCTACTGCACTGATCTGCCCCCATACAGTCACTTTCACTGAATTACGCTTTGGTGCTATGGCCCTACCTTGCATGGAATATCTCGAAAAACATCTACAAAAAAAAAAACTATTTTATTACTAAAATGATGTTTTTAAGGATGCTGTCCACCTTACCTTTATAAAGATCCAAAGGAGAAATTTCTGTCAGGCCAAAGAGCCAGAAAATGCCTTACTCTTCCTAAACATCTGGTTTACGTTTATCTGATGCATAATGTGACTCTTAACAGCCTTTTCCTTTTTTGCTTTGGACTTAAGGAGTCTGAGTTGAATGTGAGGCCTGCCTAGAACCTCTCCCCCTTTTTTTGGCCATTTAGTGCCATGTAACTATTCCATCATTTTCTATTCTCCTTGATTTTTTATTCTATTTATCTTTAAACTTCTTGTATTCATTGTATTTTCCTTTTTGGATTGTAAGTAAGCAAATGAAAGTTGTAGATAAATGAAGAGACAGATGGGAAGTATAAAACCAAAAAACCAAACCTGCTGCTGTCGAGTCGATTCTGACTCATAGCGACCCTATAGGACAGAGTAGGACTGCCTCATAGAGTTTCCAAGGAATGCCTGGCGGATTCAAACTGTCGACCTCTTGGTTAGCAGCTGTTGCGCTTAACCACTACACTACCAGGGTTTCCATCATGGGAGGTATGTAGGTAGCTAAATAACCTGACAGAAAGATAAGTTAATATAAAAAGAGCTTGATATATAGCTACTGGCAAAATAAGTATGTTGCTAATTAAGACATGACTCACAACAGATTTGAAGAGGGCAAATTTTAAAACAGACTTATGTTTCACATATATTTTTATGAGGCTATCAAGGCCATTGGAGCTCTGGTGGCACAGTAGTTAAGAGCTCAGCTGCTAAGCAAAAGGTCAGCAGTTCGAATCCACAAGCCACTCCTTGGAAACCCTATGGAGCAATTCTACTCTGTCCTGTAGGGTCCCTATGAGTTGCAATCAACTCAGTGGCAATGGGTATTGAGGCCATTAAGTATTTCTTATTATCCTTCCTTTTACCATTTGTTACTTACCCTCCTCATTTTATTTTTGATCTATCTTCTCCAAACTAGTGATTTCAAAAACAGATCTCACAGATGGGAAGAAAGATGCCAATGGAAAAGAGACTTCCCCTGACACCCTAGGAAAAAAAAAAATCTGAATACAGGGCATACAGAAAAAATATACTGAGCCTTTGAGGGGGAAACACTCTTGTGTTGAGTTTCACTGAAAACTGAGAAAAAAATTAACCTACACCCTCCTTTGGTAATAAAGTTCTCTGAGAGTACCTGGTCTCTGGTGTGGAGGTAGTAAACTCTCCTAAGGCCCTAAGGTGGCATCTAGCATCCTGTGGGCTCATGCACACCATGTGCTAAGCACAGAGCCCTGTTTTAGGAGGTACCATTATAAAGCAGCCCCACTGTGGTGCTGACTGATTCACTCTGTGTTCAAGTTTCCAGTTATGTCATTTGATTACAGTTGGGTGTGTTTTATGAGATGGCTGCAGTTAGTCTGGGTTGTTAAAGAAATGTGCATTTCCATTACCAAAGTAGGTATCAAATCCTCGCCGGGTTGGAAGGCATTCTTTCCGGTACATTCCCAGGTGCCATTTTCCGACCATGTGGGTAGTATAGCCTGCTTCTTTTAGAAGCTGGGGCAGGAGTTTTTCATCCAGGGGAACGCAGCTGGGTTGGCAGGGCCAGATTATTTGGTGCTGTAAACCTGTATGGATCTTAAAGAGAGAAACATAAAATTATGGATTATTGAAGTTGAAACATTCTGAATAAGCCAGCAAAGTGGCTGCCTAATTTATTGGGACATATTTGTAGACTTGGATGTTTAACTTTATTCCCGTACTGGCTTAAGGATATTTCTGAAAGGCAGTTTACTCACTTAATCAAATGAGGTAATGGGCATAAGCAAGATCTGAAAAATGAATAAAAGCATTTTAATAAATATTTTGACAAATACTTATCAAGGCATTATGTTAGAAACCATTAACTTAAGTTTTCACTTCCTATCTGAAAAAAAGTAGCAAGAATATGAGGTGTGGATTTATCATGGAAAAAGTGTCCCAATTCCTGTGCACACAAGAAGTTGGCATTTGATTAGAAGCATGTACTGTCATTGTTAAAGATTTGGTGACTGTTTTAAGGGTTATTTAATAGTCTAAGAAAACTGATGATTCACACTCCTTATTACACTTCATATAAATAAACTGTAATCTCAAAAAGAATGACAAACTTTTTTCTCAACTACCCTCCCCCACAAAAAACCAACAACAGCAACAAAAAAAAAACTAAACTAAAATTCCAAGGGGAAAATTCTTCCGTCTGTGGTTAAATAAAACCAAAGCATCCATACAACAAGCACTTGTAGAGTTTTACTGTAATATTAAAATAGAATATGTGCAAAGTATATGAAAAGGATTTTAAAAATATCTTTCCCTTTTCCAACTACTTATCTTTGTGAAGCCGGATTTTCATCATAAGCTTCATTCCAAACAATATATCCCGACATTGGATACAGAGGCATATGTAACAATCTAGGTATCTTCTATTAATAAAAGAGATTTGCAAAAACATAAAACCATGTCACTCTTCTCACTCAATTTTTTGTTTTGGAAAATACAGTTATTTTTCATATGCTATTTATGTTAAAATGCATAATTTATTATTTCTGTCTTTCAATGAATAAAAAATATTTTTAAATTTATCACTTTTAGCTTCTAATATGGTAAATATTGATAGGTATAATCCACAAAACCATAAGGCTCTTTAGGGTCCTCAGTAATTAAATGTATAAACAGGTCCTAAGCCAAAAAGTTTGAGAACTGGTGATATTAATGCCAGAAAGTTACGACTTCTATGAAGAAAAATAAAGCAGGCTAAGGAACTTCTCTGAGGAGGAGATATTTGAGCAGTAACCTAAATAAAGTGAGAGTTGTTGTCAGGTGTTGTCGAGTCAGTTCCAACTCCTAGCGACTCTACATAAAAAGGAACGAAACACTGCCTGATCCTCCACTGTCCTCACAATTGTTATTATGCTCGAATGCTCGAGCCCATTGTTGCAGCCATCATGTCATTAAAGTGAGAGTGAGCCTTGCAAAAACCGAGGGGAAGGGCAATCTAGGCCTAAGGAATAAAAAGTACAAAGGCCCTGAGACCTGAACATGCTTGGCAAGTTTGAAGGCCAGCTTGGAACCAGCGTGGTCCTTGTCACAAGCTTTATGCTGATGGATGCCACTGAGCCCTCTGCTGGTGCACAACAGTGATCTCTCCATCTCGCGTTAGACCAGGGGGCCTCCCTTTCTGCTTGCCTAGGCCCTCCCTTCCTTAAAACCTGACACCTTTCTGCACCTGTCCTTGCTTAGCCAAGGAGGCACTCTTCTTTGTTTGAAGTGGGGCTAAGGGATTGCATTCAGCTCTGCACTGGTCTGCACTGCTGATTTCCCTAGACTAAATCAGGCTCTGGGGACATCGAAGGCTGAGAGTGCCAGTTCTCAACCCAGGCCACAACTGTCCTGTGCCTCCATCAGCTGTGAGGTGAGACATAAGCAATTTGTTACTGATAATGGTGAACATGTGTTTTCAAATGATTTACTTGCTTTACCATTCAAACAGATTCCCTGGGTGGTGCAAATAGTTAACATGTTCAGCTACTAACCGAAAGGTTGTAGGTTTGAGTCTACCCAGAGATGCCTCAGAATAAAGGCCTGGCAATCTATGTCTGAAAAATCAGCCACTGAAAACCCATGGAGCACAGTTCTACGCTAACACACCTGGGGCCGCCATGAGCTGGAATTGGCATGACTGCAGTGGACGGCACTGGTATAATTTAAAGCAGAATAGCCTAAAGCTCAGGGAATTAAATCCCAGCTCTGTCACGTACCAGCTTCATAACTCTGGACAATAACTTCAGTAACTCAGGCTCGAGCTCATCATCTGTAAAATAATAATAATAATATCCCCTCCCAGGGTTGTTTGGAGGATTAATAAGGTAAATAAAACACCAAGCACATACTAAGTACACAGTACTTGCCATGGTAATAACTGTAAGCATTTTAATATGCTTTCGTGAGCAAGAACAGGGTGTTATTGCAAAGAGCATGCACCTAAGCCTGGGCCTGCCCCCAGGTATGTGTGTAGTGCATAAAAATATCATAGAAAATGTAAACTGGAACAACCAATCTATAGCTCTGCTAAATAGATTAGATACCTGCCCTTGAGCCAACTCTGACTCATGGCAACCTTATGTACAACAGAACAAAACGTTGCCCAGTCCTGCGTCATCCTCAGGATCGCCGGCATGTTCAAGGCCATCGTTGTGACTACTGTGCCAATTCATCTCATCAAGGCTCTCCCTCACCTTCCTTGGCCCTCTGCTTCACCAAGCATGATGTCTTCCTCTAGAGATTGATCCCTTCTAATGACATGTCCAAAACAAGCAAGTCAGACAATGTTCTGTCATGATACAACAAAAACCAAACTCACTGCCGTCGAGTTGATTCAGACTCATAGTGACCTTATAGGGCAGAGCAGAACTGCCCAATAGGGTTTCCAAGGAGCGGCTGGTGGGGCTGACCTGCTGACCCTTTGGTTAGGAGCTGAGCTCTTCATCACTGAGACGCCAGGGCTCCACATAAGGTTTTTATCAGCTGATTTTTGGAAGCAGATCATGAGGCCTTTCTTCTTGGTCTTAGTCTGGAAGCTCTGCTGAAACCTGTCCACCATGGGTGACCCTGCTGGTATCTGAAATACTGGTGGCATAGCTTCCAGCATCACAGCAACACGCAAGCCACCGCAGTACAGCAAATTAAGAGGTGTTGGATAACTCTGCTAGTACTGGCTAAATATATTATTTACTACCAATTTTCTCAGATCACAATATTGAAGACAAGACAAATTCACAGATTTTTTGTGGTTCTGCTTTTTAATATTAGGTTAAAAAAAAAAAAAAAAAAACAGGTACAAAGTGGAGACCAAAAAAAAAAACTTTTAAAATCACATTTTTCTTTTCTAATTTATTATAAGCACTACTGAAAGGTTGGCGGTTCGAACCCACCCAGTGGCTCTACGGGAGAAAGACCTGATGATCTGCTTCTGTGAAGGCTACAGTCTAGAAAACCTTATGGGACACTTCTACTCTGTCACATGGGGCGACTAGGAGTTGCAATCAACTCGACAGCATCTAACAACAACTATTAAATAGCTTTCTTATAAGTTTTAACATTGTCTTGAATTTTATTTTTTGTGAGTGTCTTTCCAGATTGAACATTTTCAGAACCACACCTGCTGTTGCTTGATTTCATATCTTTCCACACTCCTCCTCAAAGAACCATATGGAATATCTTAAATGTTAAACTAAAGTGAGTTTATTGAGGGTAATGGATAAGTTCATTATCTTGACTGTGGTGATAGCTTCTGGGTGTACAAATATGTCAAAATTTATCAAACTGTATACTTTAAATTTGTGCACTTTATTATATGGCAAGTATATCTCAATATAGCTGTTTTAAAAATTAAAGTGAGTTTAAGTTTTCTATTGAGATATTCACGCCTCTCCTAGGAGTAAGTGTACACACTCATCAGGATAAGTGCTAGACACCTTCCATTTGCCCTCCATATCCACTCTCTGTCTTCCCAGTCCTGCTCTCTACTCTGGGAGGCTGGCCTATGTAGACTAAATCAAAAGGTGACTGGATTCAGCCAATGGGGAGCCCAGGCAGGAGATCAGAGAGAAGAAAGAGTGAGTGCCCTCGGCCTGGCTATGTCTCTCTAGTGAGGGTCACTCTGAGAACAGCTTTCTCTACATGACTCTCTCCTTCTAGGTTCTTTCTAGTCACTGCCCTTTCTTTTTCTCCCTTCTGGTCTAGGGGTAGTAACAGTTCCACTGGGTTACTGGACCAAGAAGGTTCCCCCACATATTCACACCTCTTAAAATAGTCTCTTTGTAAATAAACCCTCCCTAAATTATCCTAATCTGAATGTGCCATCTGTT
The DNA here is from genome assembly GCF_024166365.1 of Elephas maximus indicus. NCBI lineage: Eukaryota > Metazoa > Chordata > Mammalia > Proboscidea > Elephantidae > Elephas > Elephas maximus. The sequence goes on from NC_064820.1 coordinate 83,893,553, forward strand.
TACAGCTGGGACCCTGAATGATACAGAATGTTACAATATTCAGGTAGGGAAACACTGTTCTCAATCAAGAAATATATATATAAACATACCCACACCCCAAAATCAAAGAATGGTTCTTTCCATGGTTAACACTAGAAGTTGACACAATAGAAAATTGATCCCAGGCTCAAAAACTTCATAATATATACTAATGGGCAAGAGAGCAAGATGAGTAAAGATAAAGATAATATTTTTGTGGAATCCAAAAGACCCAGTGAAGATAAATGCTGTGCACTTTTTTTTTTCTTTTAATGGAAAGCTCATCCATCGCATGCAAGGAGTTAACTCTGATCGCTAAAAAGCACTGCCAAGGGAAAGGATGCTCCGTGATTTGGCTTTCCTAAGCCACCGGCGCCAAGCCAGGTGCTCAGCTGAAGCCTGCCTCCATTATCTGCAATTGGATGGAGCAGGGAATTAGTTCTTTGCAGTTCCTGAGAATTTATTTGACTGAGCACTTTTATGATATTTTGCGGGAAGCGGAAGCCAAACTTGGGAAGACCACCAAAAACATGCTTTTGGTCTATTCTAAAACTATTTGAAGTATGGAAGCTGTAATGTGTAGAGAAGCAGTAAACAGGCAAATGCCAAGCTGGTTCCAGCCTAACACTCTAGTTTCACACAGAGCTATAAAGCCACAGCATGCTTCACAGAGCAGGAAAATACACCTAAACAGGGTACCAAGGAATCAAAAGAAAAAAATAAGAATGCTGAGCTTCAACAACAGAATCCCCTTGTAAGTACAAGACCAAACCCAAATCAATCCTGTCGCGCTTGAGTCAATTCCAACTCATAGCGATCCTAAAGGACAGAGTAGAACTGTCCCATAGGGTTTCCAAGGAGTGCCTGGTGGATTTTAACTGCCGACCTTTTGGTTAGCAGCTGTAGCGCTTAACCGCTACGCCATCAGGGCTTCCTTGTAAGTACGACAGATGCAAAAATAATTTCATTTTAACAGGTATCTATAATGCCCAAAGAATATATGTGAATGTAGAAGATCCCATATAGAATATATGAAAGTCCAAAGGAGTTACCCCTCCTATCTACTACATGTGGCTATCTCTCTTCCTTCTTCATCAATCTGAAGCTTCTTCAATAAATAGCATCTATTAAGATTTTATTTGACCATGAAAGATTCCCTCCACAAAGGCAAAAGATCTGCACAGTGAAGGAACTGACTTGTCTCTGCAGTCTTTCTGTCAGATAACTATGAGATAAGAAGGTAAATCCTTCTTTTCATGATTGTGTTGCACGTAACAATGTATTTTCTCCTGAGAGTTATTCTTTCCTCTGTAGACCAGCTAACAATATAGTTTCACAAGCTTGAAAGAGAAAAACCAACCTGGAGAAAAGACAGGAGAGGAGGGCAGCTCCCACACCAGAACCTCTTACAATCCCTCTTGAAGAAGGTCCAGGAAGTGTATCTGTTATCTATTCAGGAGCTCAGAGTACAGTATTTCAGCTACACTTATAATAAAATTTCCCAGGGGCTAGGTGAACCACTGCCCACTGCCACATATATGGCAATAAATACTCTTTCTCTCTTAACATCAGTAGTGTAGAAATATTGTCCAGTTGAACAGAAGGAAGGCTTGTCCTGTCAACGTAAGGTGTGCTAGATGAACTCATACCTTCAATAAAATGTACTTGTGCAACACCTCCTTCTCTAGAACTTGAAATGGGCAGATACACTCTTCTACTTACACACCAGGAAGTCTAGAGGGACACTTAATGACTGGAACACAATTATAGAGCAGGCTGGTGGCCAGGCAGGAGTTCAGAGTTTCTAGCCTATGGATCGGCCAGTACACTCCAGGTCTGAACCACAGTGAAGTACAACTCCTGCCACCCTAGAGCTTACTGCTGGAGATGCCCCAGAGAAAAACAAATGGATAGTGGAAAGTCTGCTCCCTCCCCCCTTACGCCTTCTATAAGCAGTCAGCTGCCCACGATGCAAAAGCCAAGAGCCACAGAACACACATTATGTGTGCTAGGGGCTTGGGCTTGCCATCTGGCCTGGGCCTGTAGTGCTCAGGCAGCAGAACTGGATGGTGTCACTGACAGTTTTAAGGGTCTATTTATTTTGGTGTTGATTAGTCCAAGAGTGCCAATTGCTGACTAAACCCACCAAATGGATGCTGTTTGTAAAAAGAATAAACAAGGTAGGAATTGTTTCAGTGCCTGCCTCTGTTTAAATTATAAATCCAGCTGAAAGCCCAAAATGAAAGGTAAGGAAAATATGGAGAAAGCTGAGCTATAGTAAGGTGACATGATAAAGGAAACAAAAACAAAAGATATTGGTCAAATTCTGAGAGTAACAGCTTCTGTTCAACGTGATTCTTCAAATAACAAATCTTGTAAGTTAATCAACAACAAAAGCCCCATAGGTCAATCATTCATACTCAGCCCCAAATTTGCTTCCTTAGCTCCAATTACTTGGGAGGTAAAAAATATATATATGATAGAACTGTTTCTTTAAAATATCTTTAATACATGCAGAGTAAGGCCTCCAGACTCCTCCTGCCTTCCAGGAAAATGTGTCTTGGCTCTTGCTAGGCTTGGGAATGGCACTTGGGTTTGGCAAAATCAATCAGCGCTCCCTGAGGTGCGGGACTGATGTGTTTTAGTTGGAAGCCATCTTGCCTGTCACTAGGAAGCTGTTGCATCCTTTGTTTTTCCTTCTAACTGAGCACAGGAATAAAGACTAACAAGTGTTTTCTCTTCAGAGGCACTGACAGCCTCTGGACTGGATGCTCCTGTTAACCCTCATTCCTAGAATGCCTTTGCCAGAATATTCCTAGGAACATTCCCAATTTCCAATGCCCACCTTTCCCAGCTCTTTACTTCTTTGTTGTTGTTGTTGTTATTAGTTGGCACTGAGTTGGCCCCAAATCATGGTGACCCCATGCACAATGCAATGAAATGTTGCCTAGTCCTGTGACATACCTATGATCAATTGCAGACAGGACCATTGCGACTCAAAGGGTTTTCACTGGCTGATTTTAGAAGAAGATCTTCCTAGTCCATCTTAGTCTAATGCTCCACCGAAACCTGTTCAGCATCATAGCGCCATGCAAGCCACCACCGACAGATGGGTGGTAGCTGCGCATGTGGTATACTGGCTGGAAATGGAGGCCATATCTCCCACAATGAAAGTGAGACTTCTGCAACTGAACCACCAATGTCTCCATCACTTCTTTTTACCATACTTCTAGTCTTAGAGCCCAAGCAGAGGTGACCGCTGGCAGGAGTCCACTGAGAGGCAAGCGCATGGGGGAATGATGAAGAATGGGTGGGCGCAACACTGAGGGCCATGAGGAAAAGCAGCAGCAAGGGGAGGACATCCTCAGGCAGCACTGCTCTTCCCATGGCACAGTATGCAATGTCCTATCCTCCTGCCACCATGGGTTTTGGCTGCTTGCATTTTTGAAGCAAGCTTGGGAAAATCACAAACCACTCGTGATGTTCCTGCACAACCTTCTTTCTGCATTTCTTGTCCAAGGCTCTGCTTCAGGGGCGAGTAAAAAGCCTGAACATGTCTTGTCCATTTATCAATGTGATTAAGAAAAATGTGGCTTGGGTCCCTTAAGAATATAAGCTTGGAGTCATCTTTCATCACTTCTATTCTCTGCCAAGGTTTATGGAGTTCTGGTGGAGTGGCCCCCCCTCCCTCCCCAGTCTCCAAGGTAAGAATGTCCCAGTTGAGGACCAAAGTTACTTTTCTGTTAGTTTTTTTCCAGAAGGCAGTATTTCCACTAACCTACCACTTTTGTTACCTCTTAATCTTTTTTTGTTTCTTGAAAAAAGAATCAGGGGACTCGAGATAACATGTCAACCCTAAGCAGTTTAGTTAAGATAGTGTGCTTTTTGTGGAAATTCTCCTGTGGTAAAGTGCTCGGCACACTCTATTAATTCAGCTGTTCAACACTGAATGTCACTCTATGCCAGAAAACGAGCAAGGCAATCTAATGGAGAGGTCAGACCTGAGAACAAATGATCATAATTAAAATGTCTGAGTTATGAAAATACAGAGGTAGAATTAGTATTTTGAATTAAATAAGACTAATTCATAAGAATATGAAAATTTAGTATTTTTGTCTTCTATCTTAACTAAAGACAGTACACAAATTCTATTAGAAAAGCTGAAGGACTTTTAAATTAATTTTTTTATCTTAAGATTTTAAACAAGGGGAAAACTAATACAAAATCTGCTTACTTATATACGCATAAAATGCCTCTGAAGGATCCCAAGGCGCTAGTAAAGTGGGGTTACCTATGGGTTGCTATGAGTCAGAATCAACTCAGCGGCAACGGGTTTGGTTTGAGCAGTGGTTCAGAGCTTGGCTGCTAACCTAAGAAGCTGGCAGTTCAAATCCACCAGCCACTCCTTGGAAACCCTGTGGGGCAGTTCTATTCTGTCCTACAGGGTCGCTATGAGTCAGAAAGAAATTAACGTAGATCTAAATAAATGGAAAGGCATCTCATGTTTATGAATTGGAAGACTTGACATTGTTAAAATAGTAATACTCCCCAAATTAATCTATAGATTCAGTGCAATTCCTATCAAAATGCCAAGTGCCCTTTTTTACAAAAATGGACAAGTTGGTCCTAAAAGTCATATGGAAATGCAAGAGACCCAGAGAGCCAAAAACAGTCTTGAAAAGGAAGAAGAAAGTTGGAAAGCTGACACTTTCTGATTTCAAGACCTACTACAAAGATACAGTAATCAAGGGTGTATAGAAATGGTAGAAGGACAGATGTATAGACCAATGATAGAGAATTGAGGGTCCATAATAAGCTGATATATTTATGGTCAATTGAGTTTCAACAAGCGTGTCAAGGACATTCAACAGGGAAAGAATAATTTTTCAACAAATAGTGCTGGAAAACTGGATATCCACATGCAAAAGAATGAAGTTGGATCCCTACCTCACCTGATATACAAAAATTAACTCAAAATGGAATAAAGATCGAAAAGTAAGAGCTAAAGCTACAAAACTCTTAGAGGAAAACATAGTTGTAAATCTTTGTAACCTTGGATTATGCAACAGTTTCATAGATAAGACTCCAAAAACGTAAGCAACCTAAGGAAAAAATAGATAAATTGGACTCCTTCAAAATTAAAAACTTTTGTACTTTCAAGAACATTATCAAGCAAGTGAAAAGATAATCCGATTTATGAGAAAAAAATATTTGCAAGTCATATATGTGGATCTTTATATATCCAGAACATATAAAGAACCCTTACAACTCAACAATAAAAAGACAACCCAATTTAAAAATGAGCAAAGGGTCTGAATAGACATTTCTCCAAAGAAGAAATACAAATGGCCAATAAGTACATGAAAAGATGCTCAATATCATTAGTCATCAGGGAAATGCAAATCAAAGCCGCAATGAGATATCACATCATGCCCAGTAGGATGACTATAAAGCTATAAACAAAAAGACCGATAATAACAAATGTTGAGAAGGATACATTGCTGGTGAAAATGTAAAAAGTCTGGCAGTTCCTCAAAAAGTTAAACAAAGGATTAGCACATGATCTAACAATTCCTTTCCTAGACCCAAGAGAACGGAAAAAAATGCTCATATAAAAACTTGTACATGAATATTCATAGCAGTATTATTCCTAATAGCCAGAACATGGAAAACAACTCAAGTGTCCATCAACTGATGAATGAATGAACAAAATGTGGTATATCCATAAAATGGAATACTACTTAGCAACAAAGAGGAATAAAGTACTGATACACGTGACTACATGGATGAATCTTGAAAACATCATGCTAAGTGAAAGGAGCCATACATAAAAGTCCATATATTATATGATTTCATATATGCAATTACCAAAACAGGCAAATTTATAAAGACAGAAAGTATATTAGTGGTTGCCATGGGCTAGGGGAAGGTAAAATGGCAAGTGACTGCTATTGGGTCTGGGGTTTCTTTTTGGGGTGATGAAAAAGTTTTGAAATTAGATAATGGTGATGGTTGCACAATGTTGTGAATATATGAAAAACCATTTAATTCTATATTTTAAAATGGTCAATTTTATAGTATGTGAATTATACCTCAAAAAAAAAAAAAAAGAATATAGACGAAAAGACAATATCATATATTTCTGGTAGATATGTAAACTGTGGAAACCCTGGTGGCATAGTGGTTAAGTGCTATGGCTGCTAACCAAAGGGTCGGCAGTTCGAATCCACCAGGCGTTCCTTGGAAACTCTATAGGGCAGTTCTACTCTGTCCTATAGGGTCGGTATGAGTCGGAATCCACTCGACGGCACTGGGTTTGGTTTGGTTTGTATGTAAACTGTACAACCTTAAGAAGTACAATTTTGCAATATCTTTTTTTTTTAATCAGAATTACGAAAGCACCTACTCTTAAATAAAAAAAAAAATCTTTCTCTAGGAATTATCCTACATGTATGTGCAAACATGTACAAACTGACAAGTACAGCAGCACTGTTTGATATAGTAAAAGACTGGAAACAACCTATATGTTCATCAATAGGTGACTGGTTAAATAAATTATGATATGTCCACTCAATGAAAATTATGCAGTCATAAAAATTAATGAGGATGCTTTACCCAAAGATATGAAAAGATTTCAAATGTTAAGTGAAAAAAACCACAAGGTGCAAAACAGTGTGAAGAGTATGGTACCATTCGTATAAAAAGGGAGGAGGGGAATACATACGTATTTGCTGGTTTATGAATAAAATACTTGCAGAAGACTATATACAAAACTGGCAGTATTATTTGCCTCCTAGATGGCTGAGGAACGGAATGAGAGGAACATTTTCAATGTAAGCCCCTTTGTAACTTTTGAACCACGTGAATATACTTCCTATTCAAACCAAAACCAATTGCCATCTAGTCAGTTCTGACTCATAGCAACCCTACAGGACAGAGTAGAGCTGCCACATAGAGTTTCCAAGGAGCGCCTGGGGGATTCGAACTGCTGACCTTTCAGTTAGCAGCCTTAGCACTTAACCACTATGCCACCAGGGTTTCCTCCTATTCAACAGATAAATAAAATATAACTTTTTTAAAAAAAAGGATTCATGTGACTGAGGAAAGTACATTAACCTGAGGGTACACAGACCTGAATTTTAGTTCCTGTATTTACCTCACATTAGGCTAGTCACACATTGCTGACCAGCCGCTCCTTCCCCCCACCTCACTCCCAAGTTCTATGTATTTTTCACCAAAACATGAAGGTTATAAAAAGTTCATAATGAGGATTATGAACAATTAAATGATTCAACATAAGAGGCTGAATTCACACTCCTCTTTAAGTCCCTAGCAGCAGAACAAGTGTCCATTAAGTTTCATTTCTCTTTCTACCAGTAGATGGGGTTAGTGAGTATGATAACATGCCTTTTATCAAGTTAGAAACTTGCCCTCAAAGGTGAAAGCCTTAGAGTCAAAAAAATTTAGAGTTAGACAGAGCCTTAGAATTCAGCCTTACTCCCGTATTTTACATATGAGGAAAACGATTTCCAGCGAGGTCCAAGTCTGGCACAATAAAGACTGACACCCGTATCTTATCATTTCTAACAAGTCCTGTTTACTATTTTTGCAAGCCAAAAAACTAAAACTCAGGACTTCCCGGGGGTGCAAATTTCAATCAGTCAATCAAGACTTATTTATCATCATACGCTTTTTTAAAATTAAAGAATTATGATAAGGTGGTCTCTAAACATTAACTTAAAGCATAATGTCAAAATTTACAGATATGACTATTAAATAGCTCTTTAAAGTATCTAATTTTGAAACAGCCAAAACAATTCATTTCATTGTTTAAAATTAACACCAAATGATTCTTTCAGAAATAAAACCTTTCTCCCTATTGTCATTTTACATGTAATACAGGCAATTCCTGAGGTTTCCTGGGTGGTGCAAACAGTTAAGTACTTGACTACTGACTGAAAAGGTGGCAGTTCAAACCTACCCAAAGGTACCTTGGAAGACAGGCCTGGTGATATGCTCTCAAAAAGTCACAGACTTAAAAACCCTATGGAGGAGTTCTACTCTGCACACATAGGGTCACCATGAGTCAGAATCCACTCAAAGACAACTAACAACAGGCAATTCCCGACTTAGAAATGTTATGGGTTAACCTCTTATACTGACTTACTTACAAAAAAACCTAAACCCATTGCCGTCGAGTCGATTCCGACTCATAGTGACCCTATAGGATGGAGCAGAATTGCCCCATGGAGTTTCCAAGGAGCATCTGGTCGATTTGAACTGCCGACCTTTTGGTTAGCAGCAGTAGCACTTAACCAGTACACCACCAGGGTTTCCTGACTGGCTTAGGAGCAGCCCAAATGTCCAGAAATAATAGAGGTATTATTTAGTAAATATTATGTATCTCTTAAAATGATCTTTTTAATAATTCTGAGTAGGTAATATAGTGTAATGGTGATAAGCACCAACCCTGGAGCCACACTGCCTGGTTCAAATCCTGGCTCCACCACTTGCTAGCCCTGTGACCTCAGGCAAATTTCTTCTCCTCCTCCAGCCTTGGCTTCCCTACTATAAAATAGAGATAACAGCAGTACCTACCTTACAGGGTTGCTGTGAGAATTTAAGGAGTTAATACATGTAAAGTGCTCAGAACAGCATCAGCATAGAGTATATGAGGGCAGCAAAGCTCAAGCATCCTGGAATGATTTATTCCTTTTAAAGAGGATGCTTGCCCAACTAGATGGTGCCCAGCTTACGACCACTGACTGTTCTGACAGAGGTCACAATAGAAGCTCCCAGACAAAGCTAGAAAAAAATGTAGAACAAAATTCTAACTCACAAACACAAAAAGACCAGACTTGCTCACTTAACAGAGACTAGAAAAACCCTGAGAGTAAGGCCCCTGGATACCCTGATAGCTCAGTAACAAAGTCATTCCTGAGGTTTCCCCTTAAGCCAAAATTTAGACAGGCGCATATAAAACAAAATGAGACTAAACGGGCACACCAGCCCAGGGGCAAGGACAAGAAGGCAGGAGGGGATAGGAAGGCTGGTAATGGGGAAAACAAGGTCGAGAAGGGAGAGTGTTCACATGTCGTCAGGTTGGCAACCAATGTCACAAAACAATATGTGTACTAACTGTTTAATGAGAAACTTGTTTTCCCTGTAAACATTCATCTAAAGTACAATTTTAAAAAGTTAGAAAAAAAAAAAAAAGAGGATGTTTGCTAACCCAAGATAATTTTTAATTGGATCTCATGAACTGTAACAGAATAAAGTAGGGGCAAAAGAAAAGTAAAATGTTAAGAGTCAGCCAGCCCTGCTTTAGAGTCTGTTATGTTGAATGGTCTCTAAATCTGTCCTGGAGTGCCTAGCTTCTGCCTTCTCTCATGCCTTGACCAGAGTACTCTGAACACTCAAGTTTTTTCTCCAAGACTAAATGTTGGTGATTGGTGGGGGAGAATGACAGAAGCAGTCATTGTATAAACCATTTTTGAAAGGGTTATTGGTGGGAGCAGGGAGCAAGTCAGAAGAATGAATGGCCCACCTATTCTTGTGCAATCTGAATTCAGTTTTCTCACTTAAGAGCAAATGCAGAACCTTTGGGGAAGACCTTGTCTGTCCTTTTTCTTCTTTCCCTCATTCCCCTTTACTCTTCCAAAGTATCTAGCGTGAGATTTGCATTAGCACAGGATTTCTTGATTAGACTTGGGAGCCAAAGCCAGAACTTCAGAAAGTGCTTAGAGTTGACAGTGAAGGGAAGTACTCTTTCATCCCCACTCAAACCCTGGCTAACTCTACTTCTCAGTCCCTTATAAAATACTATCTTTTCTCTTTATAAAAGTCTTCAGGCCACTATGCAAATCTTTATTACAGGCGAACCCTCCCCTGGCTTGATCTCAAGACAGTATGAGTAAACTCCCATATTCTCTCACTGATGTAGATAGATAGGCTAGCATTGATCTGAATAAATAGTGTACATTTATGTTAAGTATGCATGTGTTCTCAAACAGTACCCGTCTATTTTATTTATACGTCATATTCACAACAGGATCTTATAAAAGCTTAAATTTTATTCAGATGAAGGAGGGAAAAGTCCAATTTGATAGGCCTGAGACGACCCCTGCATGGAGGAAAGGCACAGGGCCCCGCTTTACCACTTTGTTCCAGGGTGATTCATAATGTGTCATTGTCTCGGGCTTATTTCTTCAACTGTAAATGGGGAATCAAAGAGTAACAGGTACCTTATGGCCTGTTTAAAGAATTAACTTTAAAGACAATAAAGCACTATGCAAATATTCTAGTCTTAGTATTCTTACATATATACACGCTCTCAACATATAAGATCCCCGGGTGGTGCAAACAGTTTGCGTTCATCTACTAACCAGCAGATTGGTGGTTCAAACCCACCCAGAGGTGCTCAGGGAGAAATGCCTGGTAATCTGCTTACGTTAAGATTACAGCCAAGAAAACCCTATGGAGCGCAATTCCACTGTAACACATGGGGTTGCCATGAGTCCGAATCCACTCTGTTCCACGAGTTTGGTTTCTATGTATATACTGGAGCCCTGGTGGTGCAGTGGTTAAGTGCTTAGCTGCTAACCAAAAGTCAGCAGTTCAAACGGGCAGCTCCTTGGAAACCCTATGGGGCAGTTCTACTCTGTCCTATGGGGTCGCTGTGAGTTGGAATAGACTCGATGGCACACAACAAATGTATATACTTCTATTAACTACAGAGAAGCGTTTAAAGAGAGAATGGAGATACTCAGAGTTCACTATAAGGTTAAATGTGAAAGGAATATCAGCAACCCAAGAAAAATCAACCGGGGTAGGTTTCATTCGAGGGTGCTGAGAACCTGGAGAAACTACTTTGATCTTTGGTCCGACACTCCTAACCTATGACCGCTGGGCTCACAGGAGGTCTCAGTCGCATCCACAGAGGGCATTCTTTCATTTTAGCTCTGCCGTTTGCTTTCCTAGAGCCCTCCGCCTCTCTCGCTCCACGTCCGGGCGCCCCCACCACCATCTCACTTCAGCAACGCTCCGCGGGGTCCATTCTGACCCTTCGCCTACCCGCTCGCAGCGCCCAGCCCCTAGCATGCTTCGGAAACTCCTTCCCCTGACCTTAGAACACGGAAGACGGAAAAAGGAGTGTACCCGGGCCCCACTCTCTAAACCCGATGAGGAGCCGGGCATGCGCAGAGCTGCGGCGGGCTACGGAGCCGGGACGGACGACCGGGCACAGCCCCGACCAGAAGCCGCCTCCGTAGACCCCAGGTTACCCGGCCTCCTGGACCCCTTCCGGCAGGCCTCGCGGGACGCGACGAGACTGGGCCAGTGGGGCTGCGCCCCCAGGAGGAGGAGGGCCGCGGGCGGAGGCGGAGCCGACGCCGGGTGCCGGCAGGCCGGCGGGACGCTGCGTACCTGGTAGCGGCCGCTGAGCAGCTGGCTCCGCGATGGCGTGCACAGCGGCTGTACGTAGTAGTTGTCCAGCCGCACCCCCCCGGCCGCCAGCGCGTCCAGGTGCGGCGTGCGGATGCTCGAGCCGTGGAAGCCCACGTCGTTCCAGCCCAGGTCGTCGGCCAGCAAGAAGACGAGGTGGGGCGGCCGGCCGGCCGAGCATGATGGCGGCGGCAGCAGCAGCAGCAGCAGGAGGAGCAGCGGAGGCAGGACGGCGGAGAGGAGCGGGCTCGGGCTGGGGCTTCGGGGCAGGCTCGCCGCGCCGCGCGGGCCCATCCTTCGCTCTCCACCGTCTCCGCTCCTGTGGCGCCGCCAGCGCCCGGCACCACTTATAGAATCAGGAACTGGGCTGCCAGGGGCTGCTCCGCCCCACAGTGGGACTTCCACCCCCGGCGGGCCGCGAACACGGGCTCGAGGGGCCCAGCGCCGGAGCCCCAGCCGCCTCTAACCCGGCTCCGGGCAGGTGTGGCGGGGGCGGAGCCGGCGGAGAAGAACCGTGGGGCTCCTGCTGCCCAACTCCGTGGAAACTCGGTTGACCTGAAAGGGGCCCAGGCCCGATGCCTTTCGCAGTGGTGAACTGGGTGCAAAGTTGTGAGCCTAACACAAACTCAGTTCTGACTCCAGATTCTGGGCTGTGAGTTTTTAAAGAAAGAATCATTTCTAACAAAAGAGCCCTGTCTGGGACAAGTATGAGGAAGGGGAATGGACAGAGGTTCAGACCTCGGTTCAGATTCATGTGTGGGAACTGTCCACCCGGGAAACCACTCCCTCCCCACTAGCAAACAGGGCCAACGACACAATCCAGCTGCGGGGTGCATTTTTGAAGGTGCAGTTTTACTTCCAGGCTGCCCTGGGGGTTGTTTCTAGGCACTGGTGACAAAAAACAGTTTGCGCTCGGCTAGTACCGAAAATGTTGGCGGTTTGAACCCACCCAGCAGTGCCCCAGAAGAAAGGCCTGGTGATCTTCTGTAAAGATTGCCAAAACCAAACCAAACCTGTTACGTGGAGTCGACCCCAACTCATAGCGACCCTATAGGACAGAGTAGAACTGTCCCATACAGGTTCCAAGGAGTGCCTGGTGGATTCAAACTGGTAACCTTTTGATTAGCAGCTATAGCTCTTAAGCATTAAGCCACCAGGGCTTCCCTGCAAAGATTACAGCCCAGAAAATCCTACGGATCGTGGTTTTACTCACGGGGCGTCACCACGGGTTGGAAGCACTGGACAGCGAAGGGATTAGTTTTTGGTTTCGGAAGATCATTGAGTGAGCTCATTATCTTCTCCAGGTATGAGCCAATTCAGAGCTGGCTCCCCAACGATCAGTGAACCAAAGAAGTATCTAATTTGCCTGAAAGATAACGTGGAAAGAAGTATTTCCTTATTCTTACGCTTCTTGAATTGAGACGTTAACCTGTAACTGCTATATTCCCGTTGTTATGGAAGACTATTCCTGCCTACTCTATATCATAACAAGTATAGGGGGAAATTTTTGCATTGCCTAAACACTGTTCAAGGTTCTTTTGAGTTTCCAAGAGATCTTTTACAACTCTGTAAATTTTAGATAACTGATAGCAGTGGACAGTAATTCTTGTTTATTGACATGCAAATGAATTCTGTCTAGTGGAAGGACAATCCCCACCACCAAAACCAAAAACCAAACCTGTCGCCATTGAGTGGATTCTGACTCATAGCGACTGTATAGGACAGGGTAGGACTGCCCCATTGGGTTTCCAAGGAGTGCCTGGTAGATTCAGACTGCCCACCTTTTGGTTAGCAGCTGTAGCTCTTAACCAGTACACCACCCGGTTTTCTGCCCATCACCACTGTGACCATGAAATAAACAGTTTTGCTTCCATTTGCACATTTATTTTAATATTCCTGATCTATTCTGTAAGTCCTTTGAACTGATTTTAACACCTTACCAGTTTCCTCATTAATGAGTTAAATAAAATATTTAACACATTTATTTTTTATTTTTATATCTGTATGAGTCATAATTTTACCTTTTTAAAGAAATTATCCTTTAACACATGAAATACTTACTTTTACATATCTATACTGTTTCCTTTGCATGAAGTAGATGAGTTTGTATTGCGTCCACTTTTCATATATAGTGTAATCAATGAAATTTCGCAGGAAAAAACATTTTAGCTAACTAAATTTTTAAAAGAATAATTTTGAAAAGCTGTTTGACTCTTATCATGTTAAAACTGAAAAGTTTCGTTTAAAGGCCCTGTAACAGACCTTAAAGGACGGAAGATTTTCATGGTGGCTCTTGAATGCCCTTCTCCCCCATAGCTGTTCTTCCCTACCCTTCTTGATAAAAGTCAAACTGCTCAAACAGTGGCTGCTAATCTGCAAGAACAAATCCGCCTTTGACCAGCTAGCTGAACTAGTTCCTCAAACAGCTAACTTTGCACGACCCTTCTCATGCACTTTCAAATAAAGACCTATACTAAGGGCGCTCTGGAAGTGCGAAAGAGAAGAGTTAAATCTAGTTTTCATATGTGTTGAACACCTACAATGCACAGTAAATGATTTGATGCTGCAGGAAATACAAATAAGAATCGGATAGGCAGATAAATAAAATTGATAATCCATACACCGAAAGATTATTTAGCCGTGAAAAACAATGAAGTACTAATTCATGTTCCAACATGGTTGAACCTTGAAAACATCATGCTAAGTGAAAGAAGCCAGTCGAAAAGATCATATGTTGTATGCTTCCATTTATATGAAATGTCCAGAACAGGCAAATCTATATAGACAGAAAGTAGATTAGTAGTTGCTTAGGGCTGGGGGACTTGAGGGAAAAATAGAGTGACTGTTAATGGGTATGGAGTTTCTTTTTGAGGTGATGAAAATGATCTAAAATTGATTGTGGTGATGGTCGCACAACTCTGAATATACTGAAAACCGTTGACCTGGGTGAATCTTACGGGGTATAAATTATATCTCAATAAGACCATTTTATATATGTATAAAATGAACAACATGAGATATAAAAAAGACACTGACTGGCTTATGAAGTTTACAGATTCTGAGCATCACCTATATGGTAAGGGCACATATCCTCCAAAACTGAATAGAAATCAAACTTGACTGTATGGTGCTATATCTTTAGAGCTTTTTGGTAATCTCGACACATTCTGTAGTTGGGCTGTATCAGTGGTTCTCAACCCTAACTGCACATTAAAATTACAGGGGAGTTTTAAAAAAAAGTCCTGCCCACATCTGACCAATTAAATCAGAATCTCTGGGGGATAGGGGTCAGGCACCTGGACTTTTAAAAAAGCTTCCCCCATTATTTCAATGTGCAGCCAGGGTTGAGAGTAAATGGACTAGATCCACATTAAAAATTTCATATATGCGTGTGTGTGTAGATAAATAGAGAGATATACATGAAACTAGGACTGTGCTGTCGGGATCATGAGGGCAGACACTTCTTTATCTAGTCTACCATTGAATCCCCAGGGCCTAGCAGCTTTCTGGTACAGTGTTCAATAAGTACTTACTGAATAATGACATGAAATACCTATTTCCCCTTCATATAAGTCTAAAACACTGGCCAAAACACAAGAAGTCATTTAATAAAACCATTACTTTTGTATAACCACAGTACAGACATCAAAATCAGGACATGAGCAATGATAGAATACTGTTAATTTCATTCCAAACTACATGCACACTGGAGAAACAAAGCCAACTGTCAGAGACATCGTGGGTATTTTCAGTTTTCAAGGCAAACGCACTCATACCAGATTTTTCACCCTTGGTGTGTCACTAATCTTTGCATAATACCCCTAGGCTAAAAGAATTATTTAATGGTTCAGTTTGTTAAATTGGGCCCAAATATTTTAATAGTAGTAGTTCTACAGTGTCTGCCTCACTTGCAAATTGCATATCTAACCTAGGGACCTTATTCACGCTTTACCAATTATTCCAAAATATTGTCCTTTATAGTAGAAGAACATACTAGATCATGTGTTGCCTTCAGTTGTCAAGTTTTCTTAGTCTCTTTTAATCTGGAACTGTTTTCAGCCTTTATCTTTCATGACATGGATATTTCTGAAGAGTACAGGCTAGTCATTTTGCAAAATGTTTCACAATTGCAGTTTGATGCTTCCTCATGATTAGATTGTGGGTTTGTGCCGCAATATCACAAAAGGGATGTAGTATCCCTCTCAATGCCTCATATTAAGAGGCACATGATATTGATTTGCTCTAATTATTGATCACTTTTTTTGTTAAGGTGTGTTTCTCTGCTGTAAAATTACTATTTCACTTCTTGTAATTTATAAGTATTTTACGGGGAGATGCTTTCAGAGTATGTAAATATCCTGTTACTCCTCAAACATTTGCTTATTGTAACATCCATTGATGATGATTCCTGCCTCAATCATTATTATGATGGATGTCAAATGGTGATTTTTTAGTTCCATTGTTCCTTCTCTACTTATTAGTTGGCTTACTACTGTAAGGACGAACTTCCCTTTTTCCTCTTTTATTTATTTCTTCACTATTGTGGATTCTTGTTTTAATTAATAAGTTATAATCCTTTAGTATAATTCTTTCAATGCTCAAATTTTCTGACTATGCTAGTGGGAACCCTTTCAAGCTGGCTCTGTATTCCTTTGGCATGTCACCTTCAATCCTTGAGCACTTTCTTATTTTTTGGTACAAGATATTCTAGGCCCATTTTGTACTTTCCCTGCCCCAGCCACTGGAATCATCCATTTTTCCAAGGTGCCTGCATTTCATTTAGCGGAGAATAGCATTTAGAAACCAAAATCTATGATTTAGGTATGCTCATTGCTATTGTAGTGTCATTGCTTCTAGAATCTCTACAAACCAGGCATAGGTTTTCTCTTCTTCAGCCAACTGATCATAAGGAACTTCCCATGAAGCCATGGGTGCAGACTGGGAGATAGAAGGTAATGTGATAGAAGTGGAGATCATGGTCATTTGGGCCGCTTCCTCAAGCAATTTACTTTTGCATTCAGGTCTTGCTTGGGCCTGATCTCATGTACACCACTTCTATTTAATGATGGAGTGCTGCTGGGCAAGTCCAACTTAATGACGCTGTGGGTCAGACAACACCCAGTTCATGATGGGCAGTTCAGGCCACATGGTGACTTCGTATCCCATGGTTAAGCTTTCAGTCTCTACTAAGGCCCAGTAACAAGCCAAAAGCTGTTTCTCAAAAGGAGAGTAGTCATCTGCAGAGGATAGTAGGGCTTTACTCCAAAATCCTAAGGGTCTGCCTTGTGTTTCACCAATAGAGGCCTGCCAGAAACTCCAAACAGCATCTCTATCTGCCACGGATACTTCAAGAACCATTGGATCAGCTGGATCATATGGCTCAAATGGCAGAGCTGCTTGCACAGCAGCCTGAACCTGTTGCAGAGCCTTCTCTTCTTCTGAGCCTCACTCAAAACTAGCAGCTTTTGAAATCACTTGATAAATAGGCCACAGTAGCACACCCAAATGACGAATATGTTGCCTCCAAAATCCAAAGAGGCCCACTAAGGATTGTGCCTCCTTTTTAGTTGTAGATGGAGCCAAATGCAATAACTTATGCTTCTCTTAAGAAGGAATATCTCAACATGGTCCACACCACTGGACCCCTAGAAATTTCACTGAGGTGCGAGGAGCCTCAATTTTTGTGGGATTAATTTCCCACCCTCTAGCATGAAAATATTTTACCAGTTCAGAGTCATTGACACTTCTTCCTTACTAGGTCCAATCAGCATAATGTCATCAGTGTAATGGACCAGTGTGATGTCTTCTGGAAGGGAAAAGCAATTAAGGCCCCTTCAGAATAAATTATGACATACGGCTGGAGAGCTGATGTAGTCTTGAGGTAGGCAAGTAAAGGTGTATTCCTGGCCTTGCCAGCTAAAGGCAAACTGCTTCTGATGGTCCTTTGAAACAGGTGTGGAGAAAAAGCATTAACAGATCGATAGCTGCATACCAGGTACCAGGAGATGTATTAATTTGGTCAAGCAATGAAACTTCATCTGGAATAGCAGCTGCAATTGAATTCATGACCAGGTTAAGTTTTTGATAATCTACCATCATTCTCCAAGATCTATCTGTTTTTTGCACAGGCCAAATAGACAAGTCGAATGGGGATGTGGGGGAATCACTACCCCTGCATCCTTCAAGTTCTTGATGGTGGCAGTAATCTCTGCAATCCCTCCAGGAATGTGGTATTGCTTTTTGTTCACTATTTTCCTATGTAGGGGCAGTTCTAATGGCTTCCACTTGGCTTTTCTTGCCATAATAGCCCTTACTCTATTTGTCAGGGATCCAGTGTGGGGATTCTGCCAATCGCTGAGTATATCTATTCCAATTATGCATTCTGGAACTGGAGAAATCACTACAGGCTGGGTTTGGGGACCCACTGGACCCACTGGGAGACAGACATGAGCAAAGACTCTGTTACTAACCTGACCTCTGTATGTACCCACTCTGACTGGTGGGCCACAGTGCAGTTTTGTGTCTCCAGGGGTTAGTGTCAGTTCACAGCCAGTATCTAGTAATCCCCCCAAAATCTGATTATTATTTCCTTTTGCCCAATGAACAGTCACTCTCATGAGGGAAGGCTGGGAGAAAGATTAACAGTAAAATTTTGGGCAGTGTATTGGAGTCCTTCCTCAAGGGGACCCAGCCTCCCCTTCATCAAGGGGGTGTGGGTCTTTAAACTTGCTCAAATCTGGGAATTGATTGAGGGACCATGACTCTCTATTCTGGCAATTTGAGTTAGATTGCTGTTCACCTGACCTAGAATTCATCCATTTGTACAAATTGAGTAAATATTTAGAAGATTTCCCATCTATTTCACTCCTAGGGACACCATGACTAAGTAGCCCAGGCCATAAGTCCAAAAAAATCAGACTATTCTGATTACTGCTTTGACTCCACTGTCCATTACTGTAACCACACCCACCTTGTCCTTGTCGATTGAGTGCAGCCACTTGGCCCCCACTACCATGGGGTCCAAACAGCACCACTGTAGCTAGGGGTCTTCATTCAGTTAGGGCAGTTCCTGAATTAAATCCAACCTACATAAAATAGCAATCACAGCAGTCTTCAAGGATGCTGGAGCTCCCTTCACAAATTTGTTCCTCACTGTTGTCCAAAAAAGGGGTATCCTCTGGGCACTCTATGTGTGGGCCTGTGGGCGTAACCTGATAAATCCACCATAGCATGCCAATTTCCCTAAGCCTTTGGATACCTTCTTCTGTAGTATACCAAGACAGATCTGTTACTTCAACTTGATTTAGGGTAGCCCCCCTTGTAATCCATGCTTCAACAACCCAGTCAAATAAGCTATTAGATCCTTTCCTAACCTCTTGAGCTGAAACATTGAATGAAGACTCCGTGCTTAGTGCATCCATGTCAATAAACTCAGGTTGATCCATCTTTATGTTCCTTGCACCATTATCCCTTAATAGCCATTCCCACACATATTTCCAGGTTTCTGTTTGTACGTATTAGAAAATTCAAGCAGTTCTTTTGAATCGTAGTATACCTCTTCCTGGATCACACTTTGTACTTCACCTTTTGGGGCTTCCTGCGACTTAGTCTAGTTATAGGTGTAGAAGCCAGAATTGATAGTATGAAATTGTTTTGAGAACATTCAGCATTGCCTTGTAAAGCATCTGCCTAGACAATGCCCCAGGCAATGACTCAGGCAAGGGCTCTTTAGAGGTAGTTGGGCTGGAGCTAATCTCATTAGATGGAATGGAGGGGCTAATGGTTTCCCTGGGCAGGGTGGTTTAGCAGACAAACAGGAAATAACCTCTTCAGATTGGAGTGGTTCTGTTGGCTGGAATGATTCAATGGAATTTAAGGGCTCAGTGTCTTCAGCTTCCTGATTCTCTGCTTATAAGTCCCCATCCCAAGTTTCAGGATCCCTTTTCTTCCCAGTCAATGCCTCTACTTTAACTTCAGGTACCTCTCACAGTTGGCAGTTGAGCTGGTGTTGAAATTCAGCAACTCATACAAGAAGGCTCTGGGTTTCATTTTTGGCAATTTCAGCTGTTACTACAAGAAATAAGGCTTTCTTTCAAAGCACAAATGGAAACCTCAAGTCCATTTATGTGGCACTTGAGCTTTGACTCTGAAGCCCTGAGTGTATCACTTTCTTTCACCAGTTTCTCTAGCTAAAGCAGGACCGACCAACCAGTTTCCTTATACTTCTCGTTCTGATAAAACAGTAGAAAGATATCACACTTGTGTTCACCCATTGCCTCACCTTTTATGAATACCTGATCACACGATAACTATGAGCCCAAGAGACAGAAAGGGCCACATGAACCAGAGACTTACATCATCCTGAGACCAGAAGAACTAGTTGGTGCCCGGCCACAACCAATGACTGCCCTGACAGGGAGCACAACAGAGAACCCCTGAGGGAGCAGGAGATCAGTGGCATGCAGACCCCAAATTCTCACAAAAAGACCATACTTAATGGTCTGACTGAGACTAGAGGAATCCTGGCAGTCATGGTCCCCAGACCTTCTGTTGGCCCAGGACAGGAACCATCCCCGAAGACAACTCATCAGACATGGAAGGGACTGGACAGTGGGTAGGAGAGAGATGCTGATGAAGAGTGAGCTATTTGTATCAGGTGGACACTTGAGACTGTGTTGGAATCTCCTGTCTGGAGGGGGGATGGGAGGGTAGAGAGGGTTAGAAGCTGGCAAAATTGTCACGAAAGGAGAGACTATTTTTTTTTTTTTTTTTAGGGGGAGAGAAAGTGGAAGTATGGAGTAAGGTGTATATAAACTTATATGTGACAGGCTGACTTGATTTGTAAACGTTCACTTGAAGCTCAATAAAAATTAAAAAAAAAAAAATTAGCCAGTGAAAACTCCATGGATCACAACAGTCTGATTCACAGCCAGTGCATGGTGTTACCATGAGTCAGGGGCCAACTCCATAGTAGCTAACGATGACAATATATGATTAAAACCTTCCAATAATTAACAGTAACTTGCCAATAATTGTAACAATAAAATATTTGAACCAAAAAAAAGGCTTTTTGGGACAGGAGGATTTTTATTGTTGACATTGTTTAGAATTTTCCACATACGGTTGTAATAAAGAAGCAGACTGACTTTTAATTGGTTTTATTATTTTTAAAAAATTCTTTACAAATAGTTCAGCCCCTATTGTCTGCATCTCAGGTTGTAGATTCATCTCAGGTGTTTGTTCCACAGGCTTGGAAGTGTGAAAGAGCAGTTATCCCAGGAGTCTGATATTGTTGGATCTTTATAATTTGTAGAATATCATCTACTGTATTTACTTCACAATAAAAAGAATATTTAAATAATCTGTGAATGTGATTAAAAGAAAATATAATGATTGCAACTATGACAACCATCTTGTGTCCATGTGGCAACAAATCTGAGGATGACAGAGTCGGAAAAGAGAACTGAAATGCTTAATGGCATCATTGAGCCTAGCTCCAAACTTCTTGTTATGTAATTTAGTAAAATAAATAGTTATTCAAACTACTGTTAATTGAAATTTTTACTTTCAAGTAAAGCCTCCTAATTGATATCCTTTATAATCAATCTTATTAAGAAGCTGATCCTGGTTAGTTAAAATTCTCTTCCTGTCTCTACCTTATTATCTCCTAATTGTCAGTGCAGTCTGGCCTGCAACACCATCCAGTCAATGCAGTTTCACCCTCACTGGTCCCCTGAAACGGTTCATATCAATGGCACCAATGGGCTACCCTGTTGCTTAACCCAAGGGACACTTTTCTCTTCCCGTACCTTTCATGACACCATAATTTGAAACTAAGTATCTACTTGGTTTTTGTAGCTAACTGCTTGACCTCTCTGTAAGCTCCATGAAGGCAGGAACCATGTCTCTTTTGTTCACCACTGTTTTCCCAAAGAAGCCCTGATGGCTCAGTGGTTAAGAACCTGGCTGCTAACCAAAAGGCTGGCAGTTTGAATCCACCACCCATTCCTTGGAAACCCTGCGGATCAGTTCTACTTTGTCCTATAGGGTCACCATGAGTTGGAACCGACCCAACAGCAATGGGCTTGGTTTCATTTTGGTTTTCCCAGTACCTGGCTATAGTAAGTACTCAACAAATATGTGTAGACTAATGAATACCTCAGAAATCCCTGGTGGTGCAAACAGTTAAAGTGCTCAGCTGCCAACCTAAAGGTTGGTGGTTCAAGTACCCCTTAGGCACCTCAGAAGAAAGGCCTGGAGATCTACTTCCAAAAAACCAGCCATTGAAAACACTATGGAGCACAGTTCTACTATGACACACAAGAGGTCAACATGAGTCAGAGTCAACTGACAGTAATTGGTTTGTTTTCTTGTAATGAATACTTCACTAAGGAAAACACTTGTTCATAGAACTTTAAATACAGTAAAGGCTCTGGTAGATGATTCTGTAGTCTGTGCTTAGTTGGTAACAGAGCTGGGAAAAGTAGGTCTTCTGGCCTTTGTTCCAGTAGCCTTCATACTACCCACAACCACCTCTATGCTTCATGAAATAGTAATATTTTCAAAATCTATATCTTGTGAAAATGTAATTAACTAATGTGTTATCCTTTTATAATTCATAATACAGCTTCCTATAAACTACTGAAATATTCTAAAGACTCATTAATAGCAAAGAGATAAACAATGGCAGGACGATAATTTCTATTTTTATATAAAGATTCATCAGAAAAAGGGCATAATTAACTTGATTTTTAGTTTCCTACTTTTTTGGATTTAGGCTAAAGGATGCTATTTATGTAGCTGAAACTTTCTTCCTTTCACAGCTTCTGTTTCCTCATAATGTCAACCTTTCTTTTTGTCCAGTTTGAATATGCACAAAATCCTTTCAGTAAGATTCCAGAATCCAGTCTGCCTGCTATTTAAAATCTCACACAGCACACTTAAAAAAAATTTTTTTTTTTCTGTCACCTTTCCTATCAGCAGAAAAGGAGAAGGACATAGATTAGTTAGGGTGTGAACATTAGTGAAGTAACAACGTTCATAAATGTTTTGATAATGAGTTGACTGAAAAGTGCTTTTGCAGCCCTGAAAAGTGTTCCTAGTTCAGGGGTAGAAAGTGCCTTTTATTCATCATCATACTCTTGAGAATGTTTTTTCCTAAGCTGTAGACACAGGCTTCTTGCATATCACTGAAGTACTCTCAAGTGTGCTGGTTGTTTGTTGTTCATGGCTGACACGAATCCTCAGCACATTCCTTTGAGGCTGCTCTCAGTATAAATCCCACTTTTCAGAAGCTAGTGATTTTAGGAGTCCCTGGGTAGTGTAAATGATTAAGTGATCCGCTACTAACTGAAAGGCTGGCAGTTTGAACCCACCTAGAGGTGGCTCAGAAAAAGGCCTGGTGATCTACTTCTGCAAAAAGTGAGAGGCTAGATCTTCCGATTCTCAGCCAAAGGCTTTAACCAGCATTTAACACCACAGCTAAGATAGAGCAACTGGATAATATTCCCAATAATTAGGAAATATTTGTTACCAACAGGATTCCCCCTTTTCTTATGTAATAGTACACACCAAAGAGAAATGAATAGCGTATTGAAGAGTTCCAATATATGGCTACTTGTATGAAACATTTAATGAGCCCTGGAAGTGCAGTGGTTGAGCACTAGGCTGCTAAAAGGTCAGCAGCTTGAACCCACCAGGTGTCTGGTGGGAGAAAGACATGGCAGTCTGCTTCTGTAAAGATTACAGCATTGGAAACCCTATCAGGGGGCAGTTCTGCTAAGTCCTATAAGGTCGTGAGTTAGAATCAACCCAATGGCACACACAACAACATGAAGCATTTAAAATGTAAATTTGGCACCTTTTCAAAACTTAAAAGTAAATAAATTATTTTAAAGTTTATTCTAATTACATAACCTTATCTTGCTTCATATTCAGCTTTCTTTAATACCTAGAAAAAGTTCAATAAATGTATAACAAGTATGCGTGATATAAATTAATTATAAATGATAAACTGTCTTTAAAAAAGAAACTTCTGACTTATTCAGACAATTAAACTGAAATAATTTCAAGAAGTATATCAAAGAATTATTTCTAATTTTTTTTTTTTCTGTATATAACGCTAAGGGTGATTCTGTCAGCTTTTAAACTTTTGTTTGACCTGCTTTGTCCAACACTTCGTGAAATGATAATCAGAACAGCACTGGGTGATGTCAATTTGCATTAATTTTTTCCCAAGGAAAGGTGTTCAGTATTCAAACTGTGTTTGTACTGGCACAATCTATTTATGTTTCAGCTTCATTTCTGAAAGTTTACAAGTACTGCTTCCTTTGGAAGACTGTTCTTTTTTGCAATTTCTCTTCTAAAAAACAACCTTTGAAAGGACAATAATGATATCCTATAAAGCTGCTTTCGGGGAAGTCATTAAGAAAATAAATATTTCAGAGACTTGAATAAAAATGTTATTTCTATATCAAGTTTAAATTTTACTGTTTTCATCATAGATACATTATGAAAAATAAAAACAATCGCTTACTCGTCTAAGAAAAAATTTCTCAATAAAGTAAATCTATCAGTGGTATTGCATTTGTTTTCATGTAAAGCATAGTTTTCAGCCACCAAGAAACATATGCATATATTGTTAAAATTATATAATTGTCCTCTAATTTAGTTATAGTAAAGACTGCATATTAACAAATGCCTAAATCTTTTGCTGATTCTCATAAATGACAACATGGGATAGTAAAAACATTCATTTCAAAGTTTCTTCATTTGAAAGAACAATGTAAATCATTAATTCAATACTCTCATATTCCATCTTGCTTAGAAAGCAATTAAGAGAAAGTTTTATTAAGATTCCAAATCTAGATTTTAATGGTTCTGAAATGAATTCTTGGCTCCTCTAATCACCTGGAGAATCAATAATAATAATAATTTCAAGTATAGTCATAAAGCAACCATAATTTAGTTGATTGTTAAAGGTCTTTTTCAAATTTTGCCCTTTCCACCTTTTTTCTGAAGTCGGTTTCTGGCTGGCTCTGTTAATACCAAGGGTTCTTGTATGACGACTGCTGGGTAATTTTTGCCTAATAGTTCAACTTCCACTTGCTGTCCCACTTTACTTAGCTCTACAGGGACGTATGCGAACGCCAGGCTCTTCTGGATGCTGTAACTGTAGCTTCCAGACGTTGTGTTGCCAACCACCTGAAAAACAAGAGCCAACACTCCTCAGCATCTCGGTCACTTCCTTGTACAGTACGGCTTTGTGCTTCATTTCCCCAGATGAAAAAACCTAAAGTATAGATGCAACTTACTGGATGAAAGTTTTATGAAATGCTATCCGTGGGGACAATGCCAGGGTCACAAGGAGCAAAACTCTACTTTTTTTTCAGAAGATTAATGAAAGTTTACAAATTACAAAAAATAATTATCAAAGTATATAACTACATTATTCTTAAATTTCTCATTTTAAAATAATACAACTTAATTTCATTAATGCCTGACACTATTTTACTCAGTTTCAAACCAGGAGATCTGATAGGAGGAAGAATGAAATATTTTCATTTTATTGTAAAAAAAAATTCTATCGTCAAACAAGCATGGCAGTAGTGCATAAAGAGGGGAAAATTAAAATATATATATATATAATCAGAAAACCAAGGCAGTAAACATAAAGACTAATAATTGAGCCAAGATTTGTTCTGCACTTTGAAGTTGGGTGGAATTAGGTTAGTAGAGACAGAGTACAGATGGAGGATAAAACCTTCCAGGATAAGGGAAGACAAGAAGTTAGGAATTGACGAAGAAGCAAACAATCAAAATTAAAGAGGCTGAAATAAGGTAACTTGGGATGCCAAAGCAGAGGGGGGAGAAAACTAAACAGGGAATAAAAACTTAGGAGATGAAAACAAAGCCTTCATGCTACAAGAAAAATGTGCATAACAAGCCTTTCTAGATGATAAGAGAGCTAATGGAAACCAGATCTAAAGGAAAGAATGAAAGGGAAGAAAAAGCAGAGCACAGTAAAATACAAAAAAATATATGTGTGTGTGTATATATATATATCCATATAAAATACAGAAATGTCAGGTCAAAACACTGTACAAAAAGTAAAAGGAAGACAACAAAAGCTAAACATGATATATCCAAAAGAATCAAACCAGTTGCAATCCAGTCAATTCCAATTCATTGCGACCCCATGTGTGCAGAGTGGAACCATGCTCCATAGGGTTTTCAAGGCTGTGATCTTTCCAAAGCAGATAGCCAGGCTTTTCTTCCTAGGTGCCTCTGGATGAGTTCAAACCACCGACCTTTTGGTTAGCAACTGAGCACTTAACTGATCGTGCCAGACATATAGCCCTACTCAAAATGGCCTCTCCTGGCCACATGCCGTTGCCATAATCCTTACATCCCCATGTCTCGCATAGTGGGCTGCTTGTAGCTGGTGCTCAAAAAAGTTCATGAGCATGAATTTGCCTGGTGATTATTCAGCTGCCTTGGCAAAGAGCCTACTATAGTCAACAGTCAATCATAGCATTTCTAGTCTTTTAGATGCTGTTATGGATTGAATTTTGTACCTCTCCCCCATCCCCCCAAAAGTTATGCTGATGTCCTAACACTTGTAAATATGACCTTGTTTGAAAACAGAATATATTGTTATGGTAATAACAATTGTTATATATATTATATATGTTATGTTAAGGAGGTCATACCAGAGAATTGTCACCTTCTGAGTGGCACCTTATAAAATGAGTAGAATAGACACATACACACAAAAAATACAAAATCTTGCCTGAGAGGAAGACAGACATCATGTGAAGACATAGCTACAAGCAGTCAGAGAACACCAAGTAACGCCCGGGGCTATAAGAGGAAGGACCCTTCCTAGAGCCTATGCCCTGATTTGGACTTCTAGCCTCCAAAAGTGTCAGAAAATAAATTTCTGTTCCTTAAAGCCACCCACCTGTGCTATATTTTGTTATGGCAGCCCTAGCAAACTAAGATAGATGCTAACACATTTATGATATTAAATACAGATGCCTATCTCTGTAGCCCCGTTTTTAATTATCTCTTTGAAATGTTAAATCAGAAGCTCTCAGTGTGATTTCTGAACTTATCACGGTAAAAAAAAAAAAAAAAAAAAAAACCCAAACCCATTATTGTAGAGTCAATTCCAGCTCATAGCACCCTATAGGACAGAGTAGAACTGCCCCACAGGTTTCCAAGGCTGTAAATCCTTATGAAAGCAGACTGTCACATCTTTCTCCCTGCTGAGCAGCTGGTGGGTTGGAACCACAGACATTTCAGTTAGCAGTTGACCGCTTTAACCACTGGACCACCAGGACTCCTTCTTATTATGGAAAGAACTGGTTGATTAGGGGGAAAAAAAAAAAAAAAGATTTGAATGCATTCAATAGTAAATGCCTCTCCCTGGCAGATCATTAACTGCCAAGGCACTGCTGGGATAACACACCTGCTTTAAAATTGCTTTTCTCCTTTAGATTGTAGTTAAGTGACAGGAGGCAGGAATTTGGGTCAGGCAGGTTGGGGTTGTAATCAATGCTTTTTGAAAGGCTTTCTTGGTAACCTTGGTTTCACTTCCCAGTCTGTAAAGCAGAGATTTGTGTTTGGAGCCCTGGGAGCATTAACCCCCATTTGCCTGAGTATCTTAAGAAAAGAGGAAGAGGTTTCAGCAGATCTCTTGGTCCAATCCCCTGACTGGCTAGGTCAAAGCTCAGAATTACTCTTCAGAGGCTGCATGCACAATTTCCTCAGCCTTTCCACCCTCCTCAAGTCCTGGCAGTGATCCATCTTGCAGTCGTTTCTGCATTAGCAACCTAAAGAAATAGGTATTTATTTTGTGAGTGCTGTTTTAAAAGTATTTATCAAGTGCTTTGCTTTCCGCTGGTATTTACTTTCATTTTTCCTTTAATTTCTCTCTTATCTCAGGGTTAACAGCCCAGAGTATCTTAGAAGTCTGGCTTTTTCTTTACCTTATTGCTAAATCTCTAGGGAAAGGTTTCTCCCAGGATAAATTTTAAATTGTTCTACCTTAAAATCTTCCAAGTTCAATTAAATCTATTCCTTCTTTTTGCTCAGTGAATACTAAGAGCAATTTGTCCACACCCTCTGCCTAACAGACTCTCATATTCTCTGTTAAGTCAGACACTGGATACCTTTTTTACTAATGTAAATAATACTAATTTATTTTTAGCCTTTTCTCATTTTCCTCTTAAACTATTAGACTTAGAGAAATCTCTGACTTAAAGAAGATAATGTGGTAAACCGCCTTTGAAGGAGGTAGCATAATTTCAGCCGAATAATATGTGTCTCTTCAGCCATCCCTATGTGCGTAGTTTATAAATAATGAAAATCTTCTAAAATCTTTAAACTTCCTTCTCCACAAACCTCTTCTTCAAAATTTCCTTCCCAGCAAAGTTTCTTTTATTATGTCATCACTCAACAACATACAAACCCTTTTCATGCCTACCCTTATGTCTTGATTTTTTTTAAACTAATCCTTATTTAAAATTATAGTCTGTCCCTCCAGCACTGCCCATCCCCTAAGTGGACTTTATTTTTCTCCAGAAGACTCATCACCATCTGGCACGCCATATATTTCATTGATTTTTTGTTTATTTCTCCCTCCCTGGAATGTAAACTCTCTGAGGGCAGTGATTTCTTTTCCGTTTCGCTCAGGGCTGCATTTTCAGTTCCTAAAATATTGCTGGCACACAGCAGACACTCCATAAAAATGTGTTGAATAAGTGAATAAGTTTTGTACCCTGTCTCTAGAATTAGAAATATTTGCAAGAAGAGAATACTAAATAGCAAAAGCAACATAAGCCAGGAGAAAGTCGGGGGGGGGGGGGAGCAAAAAGTATTCCACATCATTCCAGAGTGTAAAGAAGATCAAAGAGGGCTATCTACACCAATAAAATGATGACCTAACTAAGCAGCAAAAAACAAGAGCTCATGTCAGGAAATCCAAGAGATAAGTTGTTAATAAAGAAACCTACAGTAAGATGAGCAGCTCTGTAAGCAGCTGTCATGTCATAGGAAAGATGAGGACCACAGCATGTAAATACACTGCACATATACGGCAAGAGAAATAAAATTGAAAAACAGAGCTTGGGTTTCCAGGTTTTTTAACTTTGAGTATCATCAGATTTAAGATGGGTAAAAATCTGTTAGTTGATCATGGTGATGTGAGGTTCATAGAGAATATTATAGCATAATGTATCTATCATCTCACAGTCCAGTAAAACACAGTGTTGGTGGAAGAATGGACATAGACTGAAGTGCTAAGAAAGTTTGATGGGAGAGAGTGAAAAATGTAAGACAAAGGAAAGATGAGCGGAGCAAATGTAATGACTAAGAAAAAAAATACTAGAGGTGGAAAGAACCTTAGATATTATTTCTTCCAACTGTTTCATTTTATAGATGAGAATACTGAGGCCAAGAGAGGCTAAGGCTAGGTTGTCATTGTTGTTAGGTGTTGTCCAGTCAGTTCCGACTCATAGAGACCCTATGCACAACAGAACGAAACACTGCCCGGTCCTGCACCATCCTTACAATCGTTGTTTTGCTTGAGCTCATTGTTTCAGCCACTGTGCCAATCCACCTTTTTGAGGGTCTTCCTCTTTTCCACTGACCCTGTACTCTGCCAAGCATGATGTCCTTCTCCAGGGACTCATCCCTCCTGACAACATGTCCAAAGTATGTAAGATGCAGTCTCGCCATCCTTGCCTCTAAGAAGCATTCTGGCTGCACTTCTTCCAAGACAGATTTGTTCGTTCTTTTGGCAGTCCATGGTATATTCAATATTCTTCACCAACACCACAATTCAAAGGTGTCAACTCTTCTTTGGTCTTCCTTATTCATTGTTCAGCTTTCACATGCATATGATGCGATTGAAAATACCATGGCTTGGGTCAGGTGCACCTTAGTCTTCAGGGTGACATCTTTGCTCTTCAACACTTTGAAGAGGTCCTTTGCAGCAGATTTGCCCAATGCAATGCATCTTTTGATTTCTTGACTGCTGCTTCCATGGCTGTTGATTGTGGATCCAAGAAAAATGAAAGGTTAGCAGTTAGTTAATGGCAGAGCTGGTTATGAGTAAACATGATGTAAACCATGGTCAAATTTGAAATTGCAAGAAAAACATATACTAAGAAAAGAGAAACCTTTTCATAGTAGCCAAAAGGTGAAAACAACTGAAATGTCCATCAATAGATGAATGGATAAGCAAAGTGTGGTACATACATACAATGGAATATTATGCAGCCATAAACAGAAATGAAGTTCTGATGCATTCCACAACATGGATGAACCTTGAAAACGTTATGCTGAGCAAAGTAAGTAGTTGCAAGAGGACAAAAACTGTATAATCTCACTTACATGAAATAAGCAGATATATAGAAACCAAAGATTATTAATGGTTCCCAGGGGTAGAAAGGATGGAAAAAGGGAAAGGTTTTGTCTGAGGGGAACTGAATTTATGTTAATGGTGGTAGAATGTTTTAATGAGGACAGTGATAATGGTGGTACAACATGAAAATGTAATTGATGTCATTGAGTCGTAAATGTGGCTGATGTTTTGGTGTGTATGCTTTCACTACAAGAAAAAAAAAAAGAGATAGTGGACCAGAGATATAGAGCAGAAAGAGGAAGGCGGCATTGAGATAAGAGTAGAAACAGTTCAAACAGAAGAACAAGCTCAGCACAATTAAAGGTGAAGCTACAAAGGAAGTGGAGGTTAGCCTGAAAAGTATGGTAGAAAGGTGAAGGAGTTTGAGATCTGAGAAAGGCCTGTTGGCTTCACAGTATCTGAGAACGTCCACCTGCTATTTATATGTACAAGAACCTTGAGTATAGAATTACATTCTAACAAGAATGCAGTGGGGCATCAGCACAGGGAGAAGAGAAAGCAGATTGGAGTACTCAACATGGCTTAGAAGAAAGAACAAAAAACTCACAGTCCAACTATACCTGGGTTGGAAATCAACTCTATCAACATTAGCTGTAGAACCTCAGGCACTTTACTTAACCTCTCTGAGCCCCAAAACCTCATCTTTAAAATGAGGATGATCATATATATCTGGCAGGGTGTTATAAAATTAAATGATAGAGCACATGAAAAATATCTGGCACATAGTAAGAACTCAGTAGATGTTAGTTCTATGTCAACCTACCACCTGCAGCCCCAAATTGTCATTTCTTTAGTAATCCAAAAGCTCTAGGGCTCTTTCAGGGAGGTGCAAAGGTGATGCACTCAGCTGCTAACCAAAAGGTTGGTGGTTCAAACCCACCCCGCCACTTCATAAGAGAAAGACCTGGGATCTGCTCCCATAAAGATTACAGCCTAGAAAACCCTATGTGGCAGTTCTACTCAGTCACATAGGGTCGATATGAATCAAAATCAATTTGATGGCACCACTACCACTCTTTTTGTCACTGAAGAGATGAAGAGGATGGAAAAAGAAATCAATTAGGCTGCAACGAAGGAGAAAAAGTCCAGGCATAGAATCTCTGAGCCTTGGGTATCGACCAAGCTGACCCTGTTCAATATGGAGCTCAGATGAGTCTTGATGGAAGGATGATCCCACGGTTGGGCCCCACGCTGTGCCCTCCCCATGGTCTGAGCTGTGTGTCCCACAACTGCCTGATAACACCAGCCAGAACACATCAAAATGTTTAAGCAAATTGGGTTTTATAAATAGTCATAATAAGTGGAGGGAATGAAGTTCTTTTGGTAAGTAATTTAATTAACCTTTCTTTTATTGAATACAAATAGAATGAAGTGTAGCATTCCAAAAGGAGAGTAAGGTAACTTCACTCTCCCTAAAGAACCAAGTGGTTTCCATGTTGCATTTGACTTTCCAGAGTTCTACCCTCTATTGTCATAAATGTTTTCCTTTGGGTTTTTTTTTTCTTTCTTTCTGCCAATATGCTAAATAAAGAATTGCCTCTTTCTTAAAGGTCTCTGAGAATCTAAATCAGAATGCCAAATTCGTTATGAAATTCATCTCTTGCATTCGCCGATATTGGTGTAGTGAGCAAACAGATCATTTTATCCTCTAAACCGTACCGCCCTCATTGTCCCATGTATTTTCAGTTCCTGGGTTTGTTTTCTTTAATCAAAGCATACAGGATTTTCTAAAATGAACAGCATGTCATTTTCCTTTCAGTTCATTGCCTTCTGTTTCTTGAATGTCAGCTCAGAAATGGTGATTGTATCATCCACTAAATAAATAACAAAAAATGCTAAGGATAAACAGACAGGCGGAACAGGAGACTTTCTGTTGCAAAAAGATACCATGGTCCCCAGCAATGAGGTTCTCAGCACTCACCTTGCCATCATACCAGATGCTTTCATTTCCCTCTGGATCAACATCATCCGTCGCCAAGGTGAGGCAGACCAGTCTCCGTTTCAGCCCCTTGGCTTTAATCTGTTTCAGTGCTTGCTTTCCTATGAAGTCTGCTGGCTGCAGGAATCCAAGATAATGATGATGAATGAATACTCAGACACTGTGACAAGGTTAGAGATGCAAGCATTTAAATTTGTCTTTGCTATTTTCTCGCCAATTACACATTAAATAAAAATACAGATTGGATCAAACATCTAGACAAATATTTCTTAGTCCTCAAATGACAGGATCAGCCTTACCTGTTCCTTCAGAATATGTCAGACTTAAGGGTAATAACTTGTCATGACAATTTTACCCAAACCACTTAGGCAGAAAAACATAAGGGGTTATACTGTGATGGTGGATTATGAAAATGACCCTCATATCTAATGGTTCTGGACAGTGGTACTGGCTGTCAGTGAGCAAAGTGCAACTCAATTTCTGCCTATAGTAAGCCTTTCACAAGAAGGAGATTCACTTTTTTGAAACATTGTCCTTTTTTATTTTTTCCTTCTTCAGAATAATGGTCCCTGGAATATATTAACCTATCGGGTCATATTTGTTAGTTCACTTAAGAAACATCTATTAAGCCCTTACTATGACACATGATGCTTGCTGTGTGGGTTACAAAATGAGTCAAAGACATTTTGATCAAAGAGCTTATTCTCTAACACTGTGTTTTCAATAATTTTTTTTTCTTCTTTCATGAAACACATGACGGATGACATTCCTATTCTTAATATACTCCCATGGGCACACCTAGGGTTATTCCCAATGCAACACAAGTGAGTGAGATCAACATTGTTATAAGGTTAACCTTGAATCCATTCTTATGTATTAAAAAAAAGTAAGAATCATGCAAAATTCAAGACTTTAGCATTTATTAGTAATACACCCAATAACTGAATAGGTCATACAAGTAAGCGATGAAATAACTCTTCAGTTAAAACACTTGGCTAATAAGAGAGATAAAATTCTACCCAATCAGACTTCCAAGGGAAACTTGATCAGTGTGAGAGGGTAAGAGCAACGAGCACAGGGCGAAAGGCTGATGTCCCAGTGGGACCTGGCTTCCAAATAAATGTACCCAAACAAGCATCTCTTATTTTATGAGGGGGAAAGAAGAAGTGTGATATACAAATTATTTCTCTGGTGAATGATATTTAATCAGAGATTATTGTTGTTAGGTGCCGTCAAGTTGATTTCAACTCATAGCAGCCCCACGTGACGAAGTAAGGTTGTCTAGGCGGGGATCTTCACAGGAGCAGTAGCCAGGACTTTGTCCCATGGAGTCACTGGGTGGGTTTTAACCACCAACCTTTCAGTTAGCAGCTGAGCACTTAACTGTTGCATCACCAGGGCTCCTTAATCAGAGCTTACAATGTAAAAAAACAAGTACTTGAAACAGTTCTCATATACAGACTACTCTCTGAAAGCAAAGAAAGGAAACAACCACAAACTTTCATTTCTTCCTTAGGCATAAAAGAAAAGGAAACAATATTTCATGCCAGAGATGACCACCATCACCAATACTTAGTGTTTATACAGGTCTTTCTGTACATAAAACATTTAGGATTGAGTGCAATAAATCCCCCCTTGAAATCCCAGTGAAGCAGCAGCCAGAGGTCCTCAAACACTTTCTGCCCAAGACACCTGGTTCACTTCTTTCTGATTCAGACTTCCAGGGTAAGCCCACACTTCCGGAAGATTCCCAGGGATATTACAACTCTGAATTGCTGACTGCACAGGAAACTAAGACACTGTTAAATTAATATACAAAATGAAAGTCTAATTTTTTTCTCTTTCCCTCTGTGACCTAGATGGAGATAACCAAGTACATAACTATAAAGCTTTAACATGAAGTCAGATAATAAAAATCAAAGACTGACCCAAGTTATTTAATATAGAACTACTAAAAAAAAAAAAACAGCGAGGAGAATAACCCTTCAGGAAGAGCTTGATTTGCTTTGAGTTCTATATGTACAATAAATTCGTGATAACAAAAGTTGTAACAAAAGAAAGTTCATTAAATTAAAACATGTATATCTACCTAGATACATAAAGGAATACTATACTGAAATTATTTTTTTCTACGCTCTTAAAAGAAGACTTGCTACCATGGATAAATCATGATTAGAACTGATTTTAAGAAATGTGGTCCATGTAAGAGTCAATAACTACAGTGAAAAACTGTAACACATTATTGTGTGGAAAAGCGTTCTGAATGCTGAACAAAAATTAGCAGGCAACTCACTATACAATGTGATTCATAGATTGCCAGGAGATCCTAAAGAGTCTTCTCACCTCCCGTCATAGTATCTGAGACTTTAACATTAGAGATTCATTTAGATAGTGAAGGTTTAAGGTCTTCCTGAATTTCCTTTTAAAGAGTTTTCTTTGAATTATTGATTCAACTGTTGTTATGCATCTGCTGTGTCTCAGATACTCTGTTAGGCCAAAAGTATTCAGAGCTAAGTAGGACATGGTCTTGTAGCTTGGAGAGGCCCCTGGGAAGATAAGGCCCTGCCCCGCCACATCGCAACATGTCCTGTCCTGAAATTAATACATCTCCTCAATGCTCTAACATGTCAGAAGAGAATAATTTGAGGTTACTGGAAACATAGGATGTGACACAGGATAGCACATGAAATCACCTATACGAATCTTCAAACATGGCTCATGATTGGTTCCATTTGATGTTTGAGAGTGTAGAAATCACAAGTATTTTGTAAACTTAAAACAAAGAAAGTCTAATGTATGAACAAAGAAATGCAAACAAACAGATGCTCTGATAGAGGTTCGTACAGTGGGGGCCCAAGGAAGAGTGTGGTAAACTCAACTACCAAGGGTGGAAGAGTGGGGTTCTGTCAGCAACAGTTTTATAGAGGAAGTAGCTTGAGTTGAGTTTTGAAAGATGAGTATGTGCTCATAATAATTACTGTCTGCATAGTCTTTTCCAAAAGTGCTTGCACTTACATTGTTATTTGATCCTCACAACAACCCACAGATGGTGGATTCTGGACTAAAAGTGGACTAACTTAGCCAAAGGCAATCAACAAGCTGGTTAAGAACCAAGATCTCAGGAGTTTCAGCCTTATTCTTTTCCTCTACTTTGAGCTGCCTTAACTCCCCCACTTAAGTCAGTATCTCCTACACCTCTGGAGAGGTCATGGTGAAAGCCAGCCATGATCAAAGTTCTCAGAAATGGGGCCTTTTTTGGGTACTGGTTGAGAGCTACTGGGGTAGGTGCCAGGAGGTAGATGAGATGTGCTGGAATGGGAGCCTAACTCTGCCTTTGCCAAATTCACAATTTTACCAAATGCTAAGTAGAAACATAAGGTATCAGGCTAATCCTGAGAAAAATAGGAACAAGGGGAGAAAACTTTCTTTAGAAGAAAAAAACTTTAAACAAAGAAAATCTAACGTTTACATTTAACAAAAAAGAATAAACAATATTAGTAAATAACATTTACAATTTATTAAGCACTTGCTACGTTTTTTTTTTTTATGTGCCATGCATTATGCTGAGGGTTTGATGTTCATGAGCTCACCTAATCTCATGACAACTCTGTGAAAGAGATTTTTATCACGAGTTCATGAACTGAAAATCGTAACTGAGGCTCAGTCACATGGCAATATAAATCACTACCTTTTGATTTTATCCATATTTTTTAAAATGACTGTGCCTGGAGTCTATCACTGGAAAGTGTAGCTGATGTAAATACTCTGAATAAAGAATGTTTCTTTTGAATTACTTCTAGGTGGCCTGAACCTGTTTTGAATGACATTCATTAGACAAAAAAATATATTTGTACTACATGAAAGGATTACAAACCACCCTGAAGGTGAATAGGAATGACATTTGACATTGGCTTTTTTTTTTTTTTTATCTGTATACCCTTGAGCTAGGAAATGATCTTGTCAGTAATATCATCCTCAGACATGAATGAAAACAACACTCTAACAAACACCAACAGGAACCACAAACCTCTAACTAAAAGTAAGGAACACATACTTAAAGCACAAATAAGAAATGGCACCTGTGCCTTGAGGTAATTCTTCCTTCTCAAGGTAAACATGAGCCTGACTTGGGAAGAATTAATTTGGGCAAAGGCATTCCATTTTCACGTTACTTGGCTTTTCTCCCAAGACTGCAGATTTTACTCTATATTATCGTTATTTTGGAGCCCTGGTGGCACAGTAGTTAAAAGCTTGGGTGCTAACCAAAAGGTCAGCAGTTCAAACCCACTAGCTACTCCTTGGAAACCCTATGGGGCAGTTCTACTCTGTGCTATAGGGTCACTATGAGTTGGAATTGACTTGACAGCAACAGGTTTGGTTCTGGTTTTATACAGTTATTAAACATAAATGAGAGAAATGTGTGCCTGAAGGTTAATGCTGTAATTAAAATTGGTGCCTTCGCGATGACCCAGGAACAGAAATATATTCCTTTAATAAGTCACTGACAAATTAACTGTATAAATAGCTACTCTGATAAACTTGTAAATTCCTGGGTCACTGAGGTTATAGCTTAATAATAGTCCTGGCATGTAGCTTTAATAATTTTTAAAATTAAAACAGCCACCTGTAATACGTACTAAATATAACATCCACGTATATGAAAACATTAAGTAGATTTTCAGTGGAATGTAATTACTCATCTCTCTCTCTCTTTTTTTATTAGCTCTATTGAAAGCACACATATTATCTAAAAGCATATGTAAATAAAATAAAACAGTATTGTTTGGTTGTGATACTGAGGGCAATAGAGAGTTCTCAGATACGTGGTTAAAGTCAAATTTATTCTGCTATAGAGAGTTAGGGCAATGGGCTATAATAGACCAGGAGACAGATTATAACATCAGATGCTGGGCTTTCTCTCTTCCATATATGTGGAGTCAAGAACCTTTAAAAAAAAATTAAGGAAGTAATCAGTTTGACTTATTTTTGGCCAAAATCCTTTTTATCTAAATATGAAAGTTTCCAAAGACGTAAGGGAATCAGTGTAACATTCTTTGTGCAGTAAAGCCTCCTGTAGAAACCAGGTGCAGTGCTGGTTGTGGAATCACTCTCCTGTTTTACACCAAAGAGAGAATGG
Source organism: Elephas maximus indicus (assembly GCF_024166365.1). Taxonomy (NCBI): domain Eukaryota; kingdom Metazoa; phylum Chordata; class Mammalia; order Proboscidea; family Elephantidae; genus Elephas; species Elephas maximus. Next base: position 83,930,519 of record NC_064820.1, read on the forward strand.
CAGAGACCCTCTGATCACCAGCTACTGTAAGTTGCAGAGTAGGGATGAGAACCCAAATGATAGGCTTGTGCCACTTCCCTCAATACTTCACTGAGAAGTTTCTCATTTAAAATGGGCTCAGGCAATAAGGCAAGAAAAGAAATAAAGGGCATCCAAATTGGTAATGAAGAAGTTAAACTGTCCCTATTTGCAGATGATATGATACTATACATAGAAAACCCAAAAGACTTCACAAGAAAACTACTGAAACTAATAGAAAAATTCAGCAGAGTAGCAGGATACAAGATAAGCAAACGAAATCAACTGGATTCCTATACACCGATAAAGCAAACGATGACAAGGAAATCAGGAAAACAATACCACTTGTAATAGCCCCTAAAAAAATAAAATACTTAGGAATAAATCTAAGCAGGGATGTAAAATACCTATACAAAAAAAACTACAAAACACTACTGTAAGAAACCAAAAGAGATCCACATAAATGGAAAAAACATAGCATGCTCATGGATAGGTAGACTCAACACTGTGAAAATGACATTCTACCCAAAGCAATTTACAAATACAACACAATCCTGATCCAAATACCAATAACATTCTTTAAAAAGATGGAAAAACTAATCATTAACTCTATATAGAAAGAAGAAGCCTCGGATAAACAAAGCTCTATAGAAAAAGAAGAATAAAGTAGGAGGAATCGCACTACCTGACCTCCGAACCTACTCTATAGCTACAGTAGTCAAAATAGCCTCGTACTTGTGCAATGACAGATACATTGACCAATGGAACAGAATTGAGAACTGAGATGTAAATTCAGCCACCTACAGTCACCTGATCTTCAACAAGGGCCCAAAGTCCATTAAATGGGAAAAAGAAAGTCTTTTTAACAAATGGTACTGGCAAAACTGTATGTCCATCTGCAAACAAATGAAACAGGACCCACACCTCACACCATACACAAAAGCTGATTCAAAATGGATCAAAGACCTATATATAAAGCCAAGAACTATAAAGTTCATAGAAGAAAAAATAGGATCAATGCTAGAGGCCTAATTCATGGCATTAACAGGATACAAACCACAACCAACAACACACAAACTCTAGAAGATAAGCTAGACAACTGGGATCTTCTAAAAATTAAATACTTATGCTCATTTAAAAATTAAATACTTATGCTCACCAAAAGGGTAAAAAGAGAACCTACAGACGGGGGAAAAAAAAACTTCTGGCTATTACAAATCGGACAAAGTTCTAATCTCTAAAATCTATAGGAAAATCCAATGCCTCCACAACAAAAAGACAAATAATCCAATTAAAAAATGGGCAAAAGAAATGTCTTCACCAGTGAAGACATTAAAGTGGCCAACAGACACATGAGGAAATGCTCTCGATCACTAGCCATTAGAGAAATGCAATCAAAACCACAATGAGATACCATCACCCCTGCATTACTGGCACACACACAAAAAAAAAAAAAAAACAGGAAATAACAAATGTTGGAGAGGCTGCGAGGAGATCGGAACTCTTACGCAGTACTGGTGGGAACACAAAATGATACAAACATTTTGGAAAATGATATGGTGCTTCCTTAGAAAGCTAGAAATAGAAATATCATATGATCCAGCAATCCCACTCCTATGAATATATCCTGGAGGAAAAAGAGTTCTCACAAGAATGGACATATGCACTCCCATGTTCATTGCAACATTGTTCACAAAAGCAAAAAGATGGAGACAACCTAGATGACCATCCACCAATAAATGGATAAACAAACTATGGTACATACACACAATAGAGTATTGTGCAACGACAAAGAACAATGATGAATCTACGAAGCATCTCAGAGTAGGGATGAATCTGGAGGGCATAATGCTGAATGAAATAAGTCAATCACAAAAGGACAAATATTGTATGAGACCACTAATGCAAAAACTCATGAAAAGGTTTACACACAAAAAGAAACAATCTTTGATGGGTATGAGGGAAGGGAGGGGTGGGGATGGAAAAACACTAAATAGACAATAGATAAGTGGTAACTTTGGTGAAGGGTAAGACAGTACACAATGCTTGTACAAGGCTAGTTCATGGAAGCTCCATAGACACATCCAAACTCCCTGAGGGACTAAATTGCTGGGCTGAGGGCTGTGGGCACCATGGTCACAGGGAATATCTAGCTCAATTGCCATAACATAGTTTATAAAGAAAATGTTCTACATTTTACTTTGGTGAGTAGCGTCTGGGGTCTTAAAATCCTGTGAGTGACCGTCTAGGATATTCCACTGGTCTCACCCTTTCGGAACCAAGGGAGAATGAAGAAAACTAAAGATGCAAGAGAAAGACTAGTCCAAAGAACCAATGGACCACAACTACCACACCCTCCACCAGACTGAGTCTAGTACAACTAGATGGTGCCCAGCTACCACCACTGACTGCTCTGACAGGGATCACAATAGAGGATCCTGGACAGAGCTGGAGAAAAACATAAAACAAAATTCTAACTCACAAACAAAGACCAGATTTGCTGGCCTGACAGAGACTGGAGAAACCCCAAGAGTATGGCCCCCAGACACCCTTTTAGCTCAGTAATGAAGTCACTCCTGAGGGTCACCCTTCCGCCAAAGATTAGATAGGCCCATAAAATAAAATGAGACTAAAGGCACACACCAGCCCAGGGACAACTAGAAGGCAGGAGGGGACAGGAAAAGCGGTAATAGGGAACCCAAGGTCAAGAAGGGAGAGCGTTGACAAGTCATGGGGTTGTTATCTGATGTCATAAAACAATACGTACTAACTGTTTAATGAGAACCTAGTTTGTTCTGAAAGCCTTCATCCAAAGTACAAAAAACAAGGAGGGGAGGGCGGTGGAGGGACCATCGTTTGAGAACAATCCTGGCAGGAATCCCTTTGTACAGCATATGACCATTAGTCTCCCAGTCCAACTGATAAAACCATGTACCGGCTCTGTTCATTTGGGGATGGGTTGACTGATTCACCACCTCACAAAGTTATGCCATTATCTGCTTCATATTCATATCATTAGAATCACAGAAGTGTTTTTTTTTGTTTGGTTTTTTTTTTGAGTTCTGATGTCTTATTTAGAAACACAGACACCAGTGAATCCATAAAAAATCCTTGGCATTTAGTTTTTCTTCCTTTCTTTTAAATGCCACACCAGTTAGACAGTCCTAGATAATAAAAGTATTTACAAATTGAATAGAAATTAAATACAAAATAACTGAAGAGCAAATTACTTATGCATTGATTCATTTTGCACTCCTCCTGTTCATCTTCTGTTTCATTTTTCTTTGCCGTTTGTGTATCCTTTTCTTTCTTGCTTTCAAATCAACTTTCGGTTCTGGTTTTACCCACTGTATTTCTATCGGTTTTTCCTCAGCTAGTGTAATGAAAACATGTGCAGTGAGACCATATGGTAGAATAGTCTTTGGTCCTTTCTTTCTCAGTTTCTGCACATCTTTCACTTGCTGTTTCTCTTTGTATTTCACAGCTGTGATGGATCTTATGATACAGCTATGCATGTTTGGTGACTGGTAGTGAGGATTTTCATATGAAGTTGGTCCTCCAAAACCTCCCTGGAAAATCTTTATGAAATTTAAGACAAAACAAGGTCCTCTTTCTACAAGAGCAGCATCTTCCTCTATAATCGGAAAGCTTCAAAACCGTATCCTATTATCCAAAATGGTGAAAGTAAACACATGGTCCACAAATGGCTGGCTTTTGGGATGATACCGTGGTGTACGAAAGATCTGAATTAAGAGTTCTTTTTACAAAGCATAATGTGGTAATTTATCAAAAGCAGGGTCAAAAGACAAACGAGTTCGACAACCTTTCAGTTTCCAGTCATCTTTAGTTCAGCTAAGGTATGAATATTTTGAACAAGGAATTTAGCAGATGGCCCATGAGGTGAATTTGAAAGCCACCTATACAGATTGTTTTTTCTTGGCCTCAAAATAAATACATTTATTGCAGTTTTTCATTTCACAGACCTCATTAATCATGAACAACTTATCTTTCCGATCCATTTTAGTATCTGCTTTAGAATGAGGCATCAACATTCTTAAATCTTGCATTAAGTGTCTTGTTCTGAAATTTATTCCTCTGGAGGAAAAGGTGAGAATCCGTTCTTTATTCTTCCACTTGCCCTTGCAAATGGGACCTGGGGTACGGTCTCTATCCTCTTCCTCAGCCTCCTCTGCGCTGTAGTGCAGCTTACCCGGCGTCCCAGCATCTTTTTTGTTCCTTTTTGGCCTCTTGGACTGGATTACCAGGTCTCCACGCTGTTTCCTCTTGGTCGCTGCCGTCTCAGAATCACGGAAGTTTTTAAGCAAGCAGGAAACTTAGTCCAATCTCATTTTTCATATGAGAAAACTAAGGTTCAACGAAGTTAAGGGTCTTGGCCCAGAGTGCTCAAGTGAATTACTATCACTGAGCCCTGAACCCAGGCTTCTTAACTCTCTGTTTCTGTTCCACTATGCACAGCTTCTTAATATTCTACATACTAAAATTATAATAAGCTTGATTTCAATACCCCTTTGATAGTAAAATGTTAAATTATTAGTTTAGCAAGTTCAGTCTGTTAGTATTGTCTGGAAAATGAACACCTTCACATACATGTACTTTTCATTCTCTGCCCTCAGCAATTCAAAGACACAACTCAGCTAGCACTTCCCTAACCAAAATTACTAACTGATTAAGAATTCAGCCTCAAAAAAACCTCTGAATATAACTAGAAAAGAGACCCTGATAACTAAAAGAGAGGATAAACAGAAACCTGGTGAAAATATTTAAAAATTCTCTACACCAGGTAAATAATTAGGTTAATTAGTATTTGAACCAAAAATGATTTTTCAAAACTTAAAATAGCCCCATTACATGTCTCTTATGACTTTATGTTTAAAGAGAACATTTACTCAAGTTTTTTGGGTCTAATGATTCAAAGGAAAACTGTGGAATGGACTTGTGGCTTTGTCAGGTGTGCTTTTATGTTTAACTGCATTTGCAACAATTACAATATGTAGTTTTTATTTCTCTAGACTAGAGCGAAGAACAATTACCCATTTGGTGTTTTCATATAGCATTTCAAAATATGGAAAACTGCTAGGCCTCATTTATGTTTTTCTTATTTCCTTCAATAATTATTTCCTTTGCATTTAGGCCTAAGATGAGTTGTTTAATAGAGACAAAAGATCTTGCTTGCTGGAACATTCTAGAACTTGAAAGATTTTAGCTATAGCTGCTCTGTCCTAAAAGAGTGAATTAGACCAGATACAATAAAAAGGAAGAGAACTTCTAAAATCTATATGATTCTGTCAAAACTCAACCACAAAAAGACAAACAACCCAATCAAGAAGTGGGCAAAGGATATGAACACACATTTCACTAAAGAAGATATTCAGGCAGCTAACAGATACATGAGAAAATGCTCTCGATCATTAGCCATTAGAGAAATGCAAATTAAAACTACGATGAGATTCCATCTCACTCCAACAAGGCTGGCATTAATCCAAAAAACACAAAACAATAAATGTTGGAGAGGCTGCAGAGAGATTGGAACTCTTATGCACTGCTGGTGGGAACGTAAAATGGTACAACCACTTTGGAAATCTATCTGGCGTTATCTTAAAAAGTTAGAAATAGAACCACCATACAACCCAGAAATCCCACTCCTCGGAATATACCCTAGAGAAATAAGAGCCTTCACATAAACAGATGTATGCACACCCATGTTTATTGCAGCTCTGTTTACAATAGCAAAAAGCTGGAAGCAACCAAGGTGTCCATCAATGGATGAATGGGTAAATAAATTGTGGTATATTCACACAATGGAATACTACGCATCGATAAAGAACAGTGACGAATCTGTGAAACATTTCATAACATGGAGGAACCTGGAAGGCATTATGCTGAGTGAAATTAGTCAGAGGCAAAAGGACAAATATTGTATAAGACCACTATTATAAGATCTTGAGATAGTATAAACTGAGAAGAACACATACTTTTGTGGTTACGAGGGGGGGAGGGAGGGAGGGAGGGAGAGGGTTTTTTACTGATGAATTAGTAGATAAGAACTGCTTTAGGTGAAGGGAAGGACAACACTCAATACGTGGAAGGTCAGCTCAATTGGACTGGACCAAAAGCAAAGAAGTTTCTGGGATAAAATGAATGCTTCAAAGGTCAGCGGAGCAAGGGCGGGGGTTTGGGGCCCATGGTTTAAGGGGACTTCTAAGTTAATTGGCAAAATAATTCTATCATGAAAACATTCTGCATCCCACTTTGAAATGTGGCGTCTGGGGTCTTAAATGCTAACAAGCGGCCATCTAAGATGCATCAATTGGTCTCAACCCACCTGGAGCAAAGGAAAATGAAGAACACCAAGGTCACACGACAACTAAGAGCCCAAGAGACAGAAAGGGCCACATGAACCAGAGACCTACATCATCCTGAGACCAGAAGAACTAGTTGGTGCCCGGCCACAATCGATGACTGCCCTGACAGGGAGCGCAACAGAGAACCCCTGAGGGAGCAGGAGATCAGTGGCATGCAGACCCCAAATTCTCATAAAAAGACCATACTTAATGGTCTAACTGAGACTAGAGGAACCCCGGCGGTCATGGTCCCCAAGCCTTCTGTTGGCACAGGACAGGAACCATCCCCGAAGACAACTCATCAGACATGAAAGGGACTGGACAGTGGGTAGGAGCGAGATGCTGATGAAGAGAGAGCTAATTATATCAGGCAGACACTTGAGACTGTGTTGGCATCTCCTGTCTGGAAAGGGGATGGGAGGATAGAGAGAGTTGGAAGCTGGCAAAAATGTCACGACAGGAGAGACTGGAAGGGCTGACTCATTAGGGGGAGAGCAAGTGGGTGTACAGAGTAAGATGTATATAAACTTATATGTGACAGTCTGACTTGATTTGTAAACGTTCACTTGAAGCTCAATAAAAGTTAATTAAAAAAAAAAGAAGAGAACTAACATTTAATGAGGTAAAAATGTTCTTTGTCTCATTTAATAATAACAAACTTATGAAGTGCATATTTTTTTCATTTTATAGAAGAGAAAAACTGAAGTGCTTATAGGTCAAGCAGTTTGCTTGGTCTTAGCACCACTGAGTGGCAGAGCCATGATTCAGACCCTTCAACAAATATGTACTAAGCCCCTACTAATTATCAGACATGGTGCTAGGCCCTAAGGATGCTCACTCAACCTCTGTCCTCAAGAAACTCACAGTCTAGCTGAGGAGGCTAGGATTATGGTGTGGTAAGTTCCAACCTCTCTCTGGCTTTATTACCATCCATATATGAATGATTTAAATCCACACCTCCAGAGCACAGCTCTCCAGACCTGTGTGCCCAGCTGCCTTCTGAGGCTTTCTTCTTGGCAGTCCTACAAGCCCTCCAGTCCCACAAGTCCTCCCAACCTTCCAACCACACCCCTCTTCCTTTGTTTCCCACTTTATTACTGTTATCCAAATCCTCTTTTCTACCCCCTCACATGCAGGCCCATTCTATTTGCTAATACCCGCCCCCCCCCCCATTCTTCTCCCTCTTCACACCACTGCCTTGGTTGAAGCCTTCAACATCTCTCCACTGGGTTTCTTCAGTAATTGGGAAAATGATCTCCAAGTCACCATGCTACACTCTTTTAACCTGTTCTCCAGCATCAGAGTGTCAATCCTTACTCAAAATCCATCAATGGCTCCCCAATGTCTCTAAGATAGGCTCCAAATTCCTAGCCTAGCAGGCAAGGTCCTTCAAGATGAGTTCCTCATACTTCTCTGGCATCATCTCTTGACACTGCTTTCAACAGAAAAAGAAAATATTTACTAAGCCAGCCCTGAGCTAGGTCTGTAAGCAAAACAGATTTTGTATTGTAGCAGCTGTACTCAAGAAGCAGGTCTCTGGGTGGCACAAACAGCTTGTGCTCACAAACTGGTTGGCAATTCAAACCCACTCAGTGGCATGGCAGAAGAAAGTCCTGGGGATCTGTCTCCATAAAGATTACGGCCAAGAAAATTCTATGGAGATCAGTTCTACTCTGTAGTACATGAGGTCACCATAAGTGAGGATCGACTCAATGGCAATGGGTTTGTTTTTTATGGTACTCAAGAAGTTCACATTCTTTCAAGAAATAAAAGAAGAAAAAATAAATAATAAACTGGAATAAGTATATACGGGGAATAGGCAAGGGGCTGATAGTCTAGCAGAGGAGATCTACTTTACAGAAAGTAGATTATGAGCCATGACTAGGGTGGATGTGAAGATGAGGATGGGGGTGAAGGTTGAGAGCATTGGTGGGGAGAACACATGGCCCTAAGGCAGGAAAGAGTTTAGGGTATTTGAAACACTCACACACAAAAGAAAATGCATCATGAGCAGGAGGGAGAGTTGGAAAGAGGAGACTAGAGAGCTAAAGACGGGCCAGATCAAAAAGAGCCCTGTTGGCCATTGTAATAAGTTTGAGTTTTATTCTAAGTTCAAAAATGGAAGGGTTTTAAGTGGAGGAGTGGATATCCTTCAATTAGCTTTGTAACTCTGGCTGCTATACGTAGGTTGGAGAAGAAACAGCAAAAATACATAACAAAAATCAGTTAAGAGGGTGTCTGAGCAGTCCAAGCTTGAGACAACAGTGGCCTGAATAAAGACAACCGCAGAGAAGATGGGGATAAATCTGAGATTACTTTGAAGTTGAAATTGACAAATCTTGCTGATTCATTTACCATAATTAAAAAAAAAAAGATAATACATCATTATCAATTGGGTTTATCATTGCAAGGTTGCCTTAAATTTGAAAATTAACCAATGTATTTTACCTTTTACCATAAAAATTAAAAAAGAAAAAATCATTCTTCAGTAGATGCAGAAAAAGCATTTGCCAAAATCCAATGTTCATTTCTGATTAAAAAAAAAATGTTTAGCAAACTAGGAATATAAGGGAATGTTAGTTAAGCTGATAAACAGCAACTATGAAAAACCTGGAAACCCTACAGCTAACCTCACACTTGATGATGAAAGACTGAATGCCTTCCTTCCACCTAAGATCAGGAACGAGATAAGGATGTCTGCTGTGATCACTTCTATTCAATTTTGTTGAAGGTTCAACCAGTGGAGTTCTAACCAGTGCAAGAAGGAAGGAAAGAAGGAGGGAGGCAAGGAAGGAGGGAGGGAGGCAGGAAGGAAGGAAGGAAAGGCAACTAGATTACAACCAAAAACCCAAACCCATCGCCACCAAGTCGATTCTGACTCATAGCGACCCTGTAGGAAAGAGTAGAACTGCCCCACAGAGTTTCCAAGAAGCACCTGGTGGATTCGAACTGCTGACCTTTTGGTTAGCAGCTGTAGTACTTAACCACTACAACACCAGGGTTTCCCCAGATTGCAAAGGAAGGGGAAAATCTTTGTTTCATACGATAGGATTGTCAATGTAGAAAATTTGATGGAATCTATAAAAAAAGCTACTAGAACAAATAAGTAAGTTTGGCAAAGTTACAGACTTGGTGTTTGTTGCAGAGGAGTCAATTCTGACTCATGGCAACCCCACAAGGGCAGAGCAGAACTGCTCCATAGGGTTTTCAAGTCTGTGACCTTTGGGAAGCAGATCTCCAGCCTCCCCTAGGTGGCTTCCAAGTGCCAACCTTTTGGGTTCTGGGTGGGTTCAAACTGCCAACCTTTCGGGTTCAAATTAAACTGCCAGCCTTTCCTCTAGTAGTGGAGCACTTAACCATTTGCACCACCCAGGGACCTGTAATAAGTGAGTTTAGCAAAGTTACAGAATATAATATTTATACAAAAACCAATTTTATTTCTATATACTGGCAGCATACAACTGAGAATTTCTATATACTGGCAGCAAACAACTGAGAATTGAAATAAAAATACCATTTACAGAGTTCCAGTGTGACCCAGCCAGCTCGGTGATCTTGGCATGTTTAATAAAACCAATACTAAACCCACTGCCATTGAGTCATTTCCACTCACAGTGACCCTATAAGACAGCAGAACTGCCCCACAGGGTTTCCAAAGCTGTAAACCTTTATGGAAGCAGACTGGCACATCTTTCTCCTGCACATTCTCAATAAGGCTGTTAAAATAATAAAAGTAAAATAAAAGCAATCTGAAAATTATTCCCAACCATTCCTAGCCCAGGGTTTTCATGGACTTCCAAATTATAAACCAGTTTAATAGCACACTTAAGCTTTTAGGGTGGAAATACAGTATTGTTTAATAGCAGAGAATTAGGTATATATGAGGATGATAGTCCAGTGGCTGTCATTTAATGTATTCTGAAAGGTATCTCAGGGATGACAAATTATACTTCAGCCTAGGTTTTGCCTCTTTCTTTTCTTTCTCTTCCTACTTCCTTTCTCTTTCCTTCCCTCTTTCTCTTAATCTTATCCTTCAAGATTGGAAATGAGTAAGAGAATAAGAATGGCTTAATTAAAATGACAGAATTATGTGGCTCATATAGAAACATGGCACCAATGTCTTCCACCACTATGCCAGTTGGCAAGAATTTTAGACTTGCAAGGAAACTTTCATTTTACAGATTAGAAATTTCACATACAAAATGAAGTTAAAGAGTTTTCCCAAGGCTACACAGCTAGAATGAGGTTTTATTTATTTATTTATTTTTAATTCACTTACTGCCCAATTCCAAAAGAACTACCAAGGTCAGAGTATTATTAACCAGTGGCCTAGCCAGAATAGGTCACAGATCTACTAATTTACTCCCAATCCACTGCAGATTTTGTACTACCATCATCAGACCAGTTCACCTATTTTTCTGCTTTCCTGTTTATTCCAGGACCATAACTAGTATATGAGGTTAAAAAGACTACGACAGTGGTTCTCAATCTTTACTGCATAATAAAACTACCTGGGGAAGTTTAAAAACAAAAAATCCATGCCCAATCCTATGCCCAGAGTTGATGCAATTGGTTTGGGGTAGGTCAGTGAGTCTCAAACTTCAGCACGACTGAGAGTTACCAGAAAGCCTTATTAAATCAGAACCAAACTTTTTTATTTTTGGGGTCTGGAAGGGGGCCCACTAATTTGCATTTCTAACAATCCCCAAGTGATATTGATGTTGCTGGTCTGTGGACCCCACTTTGTGAATCACTGGAATAGGGCATCGGGTAATTTTTTAAAGTTCCCCAATACATTCACGTTCAGACAGTTGAAAATCATTGCTCTGAGACCATGGTTCTCAATCTTTTCTGGAATCATCTGGGGAATCAAAAAAAAAAAAAAAAACTAATGCCAATCCTTTACCCCAGAGATTCTTTTCTAATTGATCTGGAGGGTAGCTTGGGCCTTGGGATTTTTTAAAGCTCCCCAGGTGATTCTAACGTGCAGCCAAGACTTAGCATCACTGAAAATCTGCTGTCTCCTCAATTCCTATTACCATTTAAGCTAAAATATTCCCTTTCTGTTTGAAGAAGCCAATCTATTCAGACTAAGCCAAAATGGAGTTGGGTACTTTACCACTACGCTGTATTAGAAATTCCATTTTAACTGGCTGTCTATGAACAATTTCTTTCCACTCTGATGTTTTAATAATAGTTAACATTCACTGAATGCCTAGGATGTTGTCGGCCTCATGGTAAGTGCTTTATCTTTCTATCAATTCTTTTGTTTGATGTTTGCTTATTAAATAGTTATGCTTTAAATAATTTTTCCCCAGAAACAGACCCTGTATTGTCTAGGACCAACATTGTTTTCTAGCTTATGATGAATGTATATCACATTTTATTTTGTTTCTACTGGTTAGAAACCTAAGACATGCTACATTGTGTGTGTGTATCTCTTACAGAAAAGCAAGAGAAAACAGTTCTTCTATTTGCTTAAACATATTTTTGTTTTTATTATTATGCTTTGTACTTGGTACTTGTTGAATCTGGGTAGGGGTTCTCTGGCAACAGACAAAGATTCAATAATTCTAAGGGGAAAATTCCAACAACATCTATGACTCTATTCTAAGCCAGCTGATTTTCCATTTGCTCTTGATTAACACATTTCTTCCATTTCCAACTAAAAGAAATGCCACTGATTGTTTCCCCTGAAAAGTAATGTCCTTTGTAATAAATCACAATACCATTTCTAGTGGTGATATGAATAGCTTTGGGTAAAGGGGTTTTGTTTGAGGAGATGATAAAGTACATTCAATTATTTTTACCTGTATCAGTTTTGGTAAATGCTTCCTTTCAGACCCTCCCCCGCCCCCCCGCCCCGCCCCGCCGGCTCACTTTCCACAGGATGGTATGTTTATCTCTGCTCGACAGCACTCCTCAGGTAGAACGTTATTTTCATAATTAACTCTAAGAATTTATTCTATAGTTTTAACTCCTGAAATGCCAGGTGTTTCAAGCTTCATGAGATCTGAGAATTATTTTATTACTTAGAATTAATACTTTAGACCTGTGGCCTTAGCAAGGTGTTTAGTAAGTGGTGCTTAATGTTTGCTAGATGAATGAGTGTGTGCATATACGTGTGTTCCCCTCACAGCCCTCAATGTCCCGTGGGACTGAGGCTCAAACAACTCTAAAGAATAAGGAGGGTAAGTGCCATTGGACCATCTTCCTTTGTGGTCTAAGGTCTCTTCAGAACTCCATTTCTCTTTTTCCTACTTTCATGCTAACTTACTAGGAAGACATTCACCCTAAGGAGGCCTCATAGCCCATTTCCTCAGTGTAAGAAGAAAATGGGTATTTTTCTTCTCAAAATGGGCAGGGCAGCTATTCTCTGATATACTACTGTAAAACACAAAATTCGTTATAACAAAACATGACTGTGGGAGGTATCAATTGGTAAGACGTATCCCATTCAAATGCTATCATGTATGTTGCCAAAAAAAAAAAAAAGACTTCCTGGGCAGTTTCTCAAGGTTTGTAGGCCCATTAGGGGGAAAGGACCTGTTGGGAAAGTGGTGGGTGAAATAGCCCAACAACAGAGGTCGGAGGTCAGCATTCAACCTGTGGCTAAGGCAAATGACTGAACCTAAGTCACTTGACCCCTCTCTGCTTTGGTTTCCTCACGTGCAAAGTGAGGAGGCTGTACTGAGTGATCTCCAGGAATCCTGCTAGCTCTGACACAGTCTGCATCTCTATATTTTTTCTTCATATTATGGTTTATACAATCAATTGTGCTAAAACCCTTAAGGGCCAAGAAGAGAATTTTACATATTTGCTTTGAGGGACAGTAAAGAAACGATTTTAAACAATTGTAAAATGCTAATTTTGGGGGGGCGGGGAGGGGTGAGGTCTTGAATATAAAGTTCCCTGGATGGTGCAAATGGTTTGCATGTGACTATTAACCTAAAGGTTGGTGGTTCAAACCCACTCAGTGGCACCATAGAAGAAAAAGCCTAGGGATCTGCTTCCATAAAGCTTACAGCCAAGAAAACCCTATGGAGCAGTTCTACTCAGTAACACATGGGGTCACCATGAGTTAGAATTAAATCAAAGGCAACTGGTTTGGTTTTAGTATTAAATATCAGTGTCCCTCTATATTAGCTTCTGCTTCTCTTTTTATATAGCATCAATTTTCTGAACCAATATGGACTTGTATTATGTTATTCTTTAATGTTCTATGAAGCTAGTTTGGGTGACATTTTGATTTTCAGGCACAGGACTTGAATTATCGAGTTGCATAGCTTACTTTGAAACATTCATAAGTTTTCCAGGAACCAAGATAAAGTTGTTATGAAACCATCAAATAGGACCTAAATAAAGTTGATTTGATCTATTCACCCATTTTGGAAAGTCACAAGCATCAGTATGATTAGGCTGACACCAAATAACCACTTGAATCAACATAACTGAAAAAAAAACTGGCTCAGTTAGATCCTGGCCCTTGGGCTACATGAGCCTTCACCCAATGAAATCATTAGAAATTAACTCATTGACACCAGAATGAGAACCAACAATTCAGAAATCATAAAAACATACCACGAATCAAAATTATTATCTATTAAACAACTAAGTTCTTAAGCTGAGCTTTGATTGTTAAAATAGTTTCCAAAAAACCCAATACAATAAATCCACACCTGCTTATGATCATAAAGGGAGTCTTTAAAATTCAATTTTAATATGAAGAAATCATTTATTCATGCCTTATCCCCAAACAATAATATTCAAATGCTGAAGGAAAAGAATCAGTTATCTATTATATCTACCTACTGGTGACCAATAACATAACTTTAGTGCTTTCAGGAGTCAGGCCATTTTTATCCTTATTTTAAATAGCTAAACTAAGACTTCTGTTATCAGAAGGAGCAATCTGCTGCTAGGGTCTGCCCGAACACCAAGCACCTGCTTTCTCTGGTCTGGAGGCAGATGGTATATCATAAAAATAAAAGCCATGGAAAAATGTACAGAAAAATACTCCCTTTAAAGCCCTTTAGGAGAATCATTTTCCTAAAATCTAATACTATAAATGTACATGTTTTATGCTTCCAGAATTTGGGAACTGATGCATGGACATAAAAAAAAAAAAAGGTTTCTTAGACTGCTTCATATGCATGTGTTCATATACTTCCATAGGTGAGGAAAACAACCTTCGGCTTATAAGCACACAGGACAGGACAGTTTGTATGTGGAATTCTAACGAGCACCCTAGGGGGCATTGGTGGTTCAGTGGTAGAACTCATGCCTTCCCTGAGGCAGAACTGAGTTTGATTCCCGGCCAATGTACTTCATGTGTGGCCACCACCCGTCTGTTAGTGGAAGCTGGCAGGCTTGTGTGTTGCTGATGTGTTGTTGAACAGGTTTCAGCAGAGCTTCCAGACTAAGACAAACTAAGAAGAAAGGCCTGATGATCTACTTCCAAGAATCAGCCAAGGAAAACTCTGTGGATCACAAGGGTCCACGCAGGGCCGGGCAGCGTTTTATTCTGTTGTTCCTGGGATCACCGTGAGGGGGCTGGTACCAGGCACTGACAACAATTACCCTAAGTAGCAGCTACTGTCCTAATCCTTCAATACTGCCACTAACTGCAACTCTATGTATTAAGCCCTTTAATAATAACTCTACGGCACTTGCTCAGTGGGATGACCTCATTTGTATTTGTTGAACTTTTACAGGTGAGCCGGGCTGTCATAAGTTGGCCGCATAATATGCTTTTTCATCATAATCATGGAGAGTAGAGCTTCTCGAACTTTACGTGCACCAGAATCCTCTGTAGGGTTTGTTAGAACAGAGATATCTTGGCCTGACTCCAGAGATTCTGATTTAGTAGGTATAGGGTGAGGCCGGAGAATTTGAGTTTCTAACAAGCTCCCAGGTAATGCTGACTCCTCCTGTCTAAGGACCACACTCCAAGAATCACTGAAGTAGGGTTTCCCTTTGTGTTGTTAATATCACTTATGATTCTTTGGGCCTGCACTGGCTTCTCAGTAACTACCCATTTCATGCTGAACACGTTTGAAATGTGTCATTTGCTTACACTCAGATGTTGTAGTTACACACAAAGATGCTTAATAATCGGATGGATCTGCTGAGGTGAGGCTGCTTCATGCTGTGAGGCAACTAGGGAGAGTCAATGAATGCGGTCTGTTTGATTAACAGGTGGACAAACTCACACGTCACCAGGAGTCACTGTAACATACGACCAACTTGGTACAATTCCTACAAGAATGTCAGCTGAAATATGACTGATAATTATCTTATCCTTACTAATTTTTAACTTAGAACTTAGAGTTAGTCTCTAAAGATGCTAGATTCTGCTCTCTTACATCTATAAGCACACTCTAATAGTTTGAACTGATATCAAATTTTAACAAAAGATTAGTATGAAGCAATTGAGTGATGTTTGATATTTATATTTATATTCAACCCAGTTATCCTATAACACACTTGGTTTAAAAAAAAAAAAAAGAAACTTAAAAGCATGGCTCTGTTATGAAACAGCATCCTAATTTTAAGGTTTACTTCAAGCACACTTTGGAATGTAAACATACCTTATTTAACTTTACAAAATATTCCAGTCCAGCTTCCAAGGGATTTGTATCACAGTTCATCTAAAAGGGAAACACACATCTTAAATCTTAAATGAGGACAAATCATTTTAGTAACACTGCTTTCATATTTTTCTTTTTTTGAGGGAAGGGAACATTTTTTAAATTTTGCATATAGATTCTGAAAAAAGAAAATTCTGGACTGATCTTAAAAATAATATTTTTCACCTAAAATTCAACTGTAGTCTTTCAACAAATACTGTCATTTGAATATAGCCACTATGGAAGCTAAAATTCAGTTTGTTTCCATGGGTCTTTTATTTCCATAAACATCTGAAGGATACCACAACATGATATTTCTTCCAGAAACAAAACTGCCATATGTTTTAATGTAATAACTTTACATAAATAGATTTTTTAAGTTGCTAACTAATTGACTTATCTTAAAATTAGCCAAGAGTCAAGATAAGTAGGAGGGAAAAGCAGATGGTAGAAAAATGATTTCTATAGAGTCCAGGAAAGGAAAAAAAAAAGGGTTTAACCTCAACCTTTTCAAACACAGTCGAGTCATTAAGATATACTTCAAGTCAGAGCTAAAGCCAGTATTTGGGAACAGACCTGAAATAAGGGTGGTTGTTCTTTCATTTTTTGTTGTTGTTATTTTCCTCTAATTAAGAATATGGAAAACTGGTCTAAACTCCATGAAAAAATACTCAAACTTTTAAAAGTCAACACAGCATTTTCATAAACCAGATAAGCAGTATAAAGTTATTTTTACATGATATAAATTTGGTCTCTTATTTCTTACTATGAGCTTCTTTAAAATTATTTTTTTATTTGCTCAGAGTTTTAAAATCTCTCTAGAAAAAAAAAAAAAAAAAAGCACAGAAGATTGATTGCTATAACAACACTAGAGGGCCCTGTGGCACTGCTGGGAAATTGGAGGGAACTCAGGAGAAAAGCTCAAGAGGAAGGAAGAGAAAACAGAAGACAGGAGAATGGAGAAATGCTGAACTCCCAAGGGACTCCATCCGCTGCTTCAGTCCTTAGGGAGTACGGGGACAAATTATCCTCTATTTTATTTTTTAATCATAAAAATAAAAGCCATGGAAAAAGGTACAGAAAGATAGTCTGCCAAACTCATCTGCTGCTATTGTTAGCTGCCATCAAGTCAGCCCCCACTTCATGGTGACCTCATGCACAACAGAATGAAATGCTGCCTTTCTTCCTAGTCCATCTTAGTCTGGAAACTCCACAGAAACCTGTTCAGCATCATAGCAACACGCAAGTCTCCAGTGACAGATGGGTGATGATTGCAATGAGGTGCACTGACTGAGAATGGAACCTGGCTCTCCCACATGGAAGGTGAACCACCAATGCCCCATGTTTCATGTCCATATCTTAGCTCAGAATTTGGGAACTGATGCAAGGGCATTAAAAAGGTTTATATGCATGTGTTCATATATTTCTATACCCGTTGCCATCGAGTCGACTCTATAGGATGTGAAAACAACTTTTAACTTATACACAGCTAAAGCAGGCCTCATCTAAGGTCCCAATTGTACATTGAGAACCCCTAATAGAGCACGTGTGCTATAGATGAATAAACTTGCCCAGTGCTCTCCTTCCTTCAATGACCCCAGTAGGCTGTCCTCTCTATCTCAAAGCCCTCTCACTTGCCTCTGCCCATAGGCTAAATGCCTGAGGGGCCCTGTCTGAGCTTTCAAACCCACTTTGCCCTCTCAGGTGCCAGTTAAATGCACTCTATTATATGCCTGGCATTTTATAGACTATCTCTTACATCTGTGATAACTAGGTAGGGTAAATATTATTATCTCCATTTTATAAAAAAGGAAACAAAGGTTCTGGAGGATTAAGACCTCATGGCTAATATGTGGTGGAGGATATATTCACACCCAAGAGTCCTCACTCTGAACTCCATACTCTCCCACCATCCCTTATCTCAGCTCTCAGGCCTAAAACCTCAATGACTTCCAACAACCAGTGAATTGGACAAAGTAATGGGTCCAGAGCTAGCCTGGCATATTGGAGAGAAAACAGGAACACAGGCTTTGAACCACAGTTTGGCCTCTTACTGTGTAATTTGGATGACGCCATTCACTGAATCTTAGTGTGATTGTATATAAAACAGGGATAGGGATAACTCTCTTCTTAGGAGAGTTGAAAGGGTAAATGAGATCATGCACTTGAAAATGCTGTGTAAATAGTAAAGCACTAAACAAACAGAAAGTCTTAGTTACCAATATTAATTATTAATAACAGAAGAAGGCTGGACCAACACATCCAAGGCCACCACCTCTGCCCCTCAGAAAGATACCTTAGTTGTTACTTCTCTAAAAGGTGCAAGATAAGAAGAAAATGAGGGTAGCTACATGACAGAGGAAGAGGAGAGAATTTGAAAGGTGGTCCGCGGTCACATGGGTTAGCAGGCTCCCTGCTCCAAGCCCACAGAGACAGCTGATCAGGGCTCTTTGCCAAGCAGAAAGAATTAAAGCAGAATAAACATGTCAGAATTCCACTGAACTTTCAACTGGGAAAATAAGGAGAAAAACCACTTCTCTCAATTAAATAAAGTTATCTAATAATACATAACTCCTACAGCCAGAGTCAACATTAATGCAGTTAAAACTAGCCCTTATAAAAAGCAGATACAATAGCCATATTGTACAAAACCCAGATACAATGCCATAAAATTTTAATTAAGACAGTATCATTTCAAACCTCTGACCCCCAGGCTCTGAACGCTTTCTCCAGTCTTAAGACATTCATGGCATAGGTTCCAAAATTGTCAATGCCTTCCTCCTGGCCTGCACTCATGATAGCGTCATAAAGTGCCAAAGAATCTTCTTGTCTGTGATACAGCTCCCAACCCAGCTCTCCTGAAATAAACCCAAAGGTGCCACACCAGAGTAAGAACAATGATCACCAGATCTAAAATGCATTAGCTAAAATACATAAAAGCAGGAGAGAGTCCATTTATGCAACACAGACATTGTCAGTTTTTAAAAGACCAGTTCACAAAAAGCTGCAACAAAACCCCACTGTTACATCATAGGTGCATTTGTGCCCAATCCTGAGTCTCATAGAGTGTGGAATGTAGGACACCTCTTCTAATGACACATAAAGACTGTAATGCAGGAGTTAATCTCCACCCTTGAACCCAGCTTCATGAGGCTTGACTATATTTTCAGGGACAATAATGTCAGGTGCATAATTAGCATGGCATAGGTTCTGGGTTTTTTAGTTTATCAAGATAATGGGATAATGGGTTCAAGGTTTAGACACTCTAACTCTCACCCCCTTGCCCAAGAATCCCAAGGCTTGAGAATATAGCCAACTGACCTAAAAACCAAATCCACTGCTGTCAGTCAATTCTGGCTCATAGTGACCCGACAGGACAAAGTAGAATTGCCCCATAGGGTTTTCAAGGCTGTAAATCTTTACAGAAGCAGGTTGCCACATCTTTCTCCCATGGAGTAGCTCATGGGTTCCAACCATCAGCCTTTTGGTTAGCAGACAAGCACTTTAACCACTGCCACCAGGACTCCTTAGTCAACTGACAATTATGTAAATTGTCTTCATTGTGGGACATCCATAGTCTGTGACTCCTCCCACTCCCTATTTCTTCCCCACTAGTCATTTCATTCACATTAGAGGTACGGGCAAAAGTCAAAGGAAATGAAACTCAACCCAAACAGTTCTGCTCATTTTTTATTCTGGATACCATTTTGCTGCGATTGGGTAGGGAAACCGTAGGGGAAATGGTAGAATGATAGCCCAGGGAAGAGCTATGGCCTTTAATACTATGTGTTCTTTTTGTTCCCCAGCATTGAGGGCCAATGGTAATGTGCTTTTCCAGGATAACATCAGGACATGGGGAACACGTTATTGTTGAATGGATGCTTGGGCACCAAGTACTTCTATAAAGGGACAAGGAGGTCTAGAGGAGATTAGAAGTGAGCCCTAGAGCACCAGTGGGGAACTAAAGAGCATTCATTCATCTCTGTATCAAATACCCACTATGTGCAAGGTTAGGCAATATATGAAGACTTTCCTAATGAACTTATGGTGCTGAAGGGAAGATGGATAGTGGTAATGCTCTAAGAAAGGTGCTGATACAGTGCTACGGGAGGCCATCTTGAATGTTCCCAGGTAGAGTCTGCTGACTTGAATATTCTGTCAGCCCTCCAACTATTCCAAAAGCTCACTTTCTTGTCTATCCTTTCAAATAAGAGGCAAGTATAGAAACGGACCAACAACTGGAAATTTGTGGAACCACTCTCGCAGATTAGAAGTGAATAGACAGGACTGCGGTAAGAATTGGGTAGAGGAAATCTTTGTTCAAAGTACATTGACAAAAGCGAATGTGTGTGTGTATATATTTCCGGCAGCTTCTTTTAGATTTTAGAGACTTTAGGTTGTTTCCCAGTTCTTACCAGTATGTTGTTGTTGTCAGGTGCTGTCAAGTCAGTTCCAACTCATAGTGACCCCATGTACAACGGAATGAAATACAGCCCAGTCCTGCACTATGCTCACAATCATTGCTATGTTTGAGCCCATTGTTGCAGCCACTGGGTCAATCCACTTACCAGTATAAGATATCCTAGTAGCAGTGACAGGAATGTTAGCAACATTTAAGGACTTGGTTTGAAGAAACTTGAAAACATCATCACTAAGATCTTCAGAGGTGAGTTTCTGAAGGACCTTTCTTGCATGTGGTCCTGCAATTCCAAGGACTCCAAGCTCATCAGTTATATTTCTGATTTCAACATCATATCTACCTTTTATTGCCTCTTCTTCAATCCATCTGCATTTGAGTCATAAACATTGTGTTAAATCTTGTTTGAATAATGCATTTTGGTAACACTATTTCATTGAAGATATGGTCTGTGTCTAGATTTACAGAAAAGTCCTCAGAATGTCATTTTATATAACCACATAATTTTTAAAGTTAAGGAAACTGAGTCCCTGACGTGTTAAGTGATTTTCTTTAAAACACTCACTATAAATATGGGAGTAATTTTTCATAGTATAAAAGATACTTCAATTTAAATAAGCTCTGTCTCACAATTCCTTTAAATAGTGACAGCCCTTTGCATTTAAACTAATGACTCAATCTTCAAAAATTAATTTAAACCCAAATTTTCTCTAATATCTGCACACGGGAAGCATGCTTGCGCTGCTAAAGGCTAACAATGCACCTGCCACCAGACACAACTGCTTTGACAATCATAAAGAAGTGATAAAAACTCAAAATGCTAGTTTGAATTTCTAAGTCTTGTTGAGTTATTAGAACCCACCTATAGGGCTGGTTTATAATGTATTGAGCAATTCTTGGAGCTATTCAAGTCTATTATAAAATGTTCACCTGGACTTACACAAAGCTAAGTGACTAAGGTGACCCCCAGTATATCTTGGGTTGGAACATGTAATTTAAATCATTTTATAACTAAGGTGAGGATCTGTCAGATTAAAATATTTATTAAACATCAATGGTATTCCAAATATGTGTATACTAAAGACTATGCAAAGGTTCAGCTTGATAGATCAATGATTTAGATCCACCTGTAGGCCAGAGACCATAAAGCATCACAAAGGGAGAAGCTAACTTAGGAAGGCAGCTTGCTAAATAGACCGAAGGTGGACATCAGAATCAAAAAGACTGGATTGAGCAAGTCCCTTCAACTTCAGTTTCCTTAACTGAAAATAGGAATAACATTAATAATATTGCAGAATATTTAGCAAATTAAGATAATGTGTAAAAGGGGTTCTGGCACCCTGATGATGCTTAATAAATGACAATTTAATATTATTACAGCCAGTAAACTCTATGAGTGAATTACTTTTTTTTTGGGTGGGGGGAGGACCCTCACTTTAAATGTTTTCCTATAAAAGACACGAAGTTCATTTGAAACGATAAGGTTTAAGAATTGAAGTTGTGCTTCTAAGGACTGATAAAAGAGAAACTCCATGTAAGATTTAGTCAATACATAATACATACAAAATTTTATTATGAGATGTGTGCTTACCTAAGATCATGAAGTTCTGATCCAGAACCAGTTATTAACAGAAACTCCCCGGGAGACTGGTGAGAAACAGTCAACTCAGCATACACTCGACCTTTTGGTGTTAACATGTGACTTATATTTGTAAAGCCCACCTACACAAATAAATTTAAAATTACGTCAGGATGAAATAGATATCTTATGGACCCTTTTAATATAACATGTAAATAAAAATGAAAAGGTTCTGAATCTTATCATTTATATTGATTGTATTATCTGTAAATCTACTAAACCTAAACTCAAGATTAATTTTGAAGTCCTCAATTTAAAGGATCATTTAATTGTAGACAGTTTTAAGTTTCCATTGACATAATTAAGGAAAGGTATAAGGCCCTTAGATGACAATTCACTCAACAAAAATTTAAATTTAAAAATTAGCTATTTTCTTGGTCAATTAAAGAGAAATTCTAATGTTCATACAGAAATTACTAAGTAGGCTAAAATAGTGATTTTTTTTTTTTTTTTAATGAGAGGATTGAGAATTAAATAGGCCAGGATTCTGGACCTTGTCTCCCCAGAAGGTTATTTACCTTTGGAATGACATTTGCAAAGACATAGTCCAACAGTTTAACGGAGTCTTGGCCTTTGATGTTAAACTTGCCAAAGGGTGACAGGTCAATCACACCTACTCTTTGCATAACCTGTTTATACTCAGAGCCCACAGGCTCAAACCAGTTTGTGCGGCGAAAACTTGGCCTGGAACACAACGCTTAATGTCATTAAAAAAAAAAAAAAACTGCCATTCATTTTTAGAAAATTAGAGAATAAAAACGTTTAAATAGTCCTGTTTATCTAGAAACTCTTTTATTTGGAAAAACAACATGCAACCTAAAATTCTGTTCTGCAAATCATTTGTATATCTTGGAACCTATTTTTTAGCCTTTGAAGTTACTTGTCTATCCCTTTGACCCGTATAATAGAGAATAAAATATTAATTAACTAGAAAATAAGATAGAACACCTGGGCTCTCAGATCTGGGAGGGAACTTAAAAGTTACCCAGTCTGGTGGTTTTCAGCCCTGGTTACATAGTGGAATTCCTGGGGAGTGTTTTTAAATAATACCAATGGCTGGGCCTCTGCTCGTTGCGGTTGAGTAGATTCCGACTGATCGCAACCCTATAGGACTGAATAGAACTGCCCACTGGGTTTCTAAGGCCATAATCTTTACAGAAGCAGATTGCCACGTCTTTCTCCCACTGTAAAACCAAACCAAAACCAAACCCAGTGCTGTCGAGTCAATTCCAACTCATAGCAACCCTACAGGACAGAGTAGAACTGCCCCATAGAGTTTCCAAGGAGCGCCTAGGTGGATTCGAACTGCAGACCCTTTGATTAGCACCCGTAGCACTTAACCACTACGCCACCAGGGTTTCCTCTCCCACTATAGACTAATTAAATCACAATATCTGGAGGGTGGAGCTCCTCAGGTGATACTAGTATGCTGCCAGGATCATGAACCATTTATCTAGCCCAGTGCTTCTCAAGATTTAATGCCCATATAAACCATTTTCACTTGTTCAAATGCAGGTTCTGATTCAGTAGGTCTCAGGTGGGGCCTGCTAGTTTGCCTAGAAACAAGCTCCCAGGCGATGTCGATGTGGTTGGTCCACACTTTGAATAAGCAAAGATCTGGTCCAACATCTTCATGTTTCAGAAAAAAGACACAAAGTGACTTGCCAAGGCCTTTGCATTAATTAATAATAGAGCTGGGCCTGGACAAAGGTCCTTTATGCCTTACAAACTGGCCTCCTAATACGGTATTTTAACTTCAGAGAAGAATACTAAGTCTGCAAAATGAGTTTCCTGTAGTTTAATTATTAAAATTACAGAAGCAGCTTAGGCCAGACCCACACAGCATAAGGTGAAGAATAGATCTGGAATTTATCTGAGTCATTTATTAAAAACAAGCCAATATTTTGCAATCAAAAAATCTAGACTGACTGCCTATATAACCTAAATTTATTAATCAACAACCAGCCCTCTACTATTCTTTGAACTATTTAGACTTGGTCTGAAGTAGAAATCAAAACCTGATTAAGTAATCAAAATGACAGCTCGAAAAAGGTAACTTAATGTCTAAATTAGCTATTTGTTTTCTCTTGATTTATGGGTTCCCATGAGAAAAAAATATACAGCCACTACTGGTCACTAGGAGTTGGAATCAATTCACCGACAACAGGTTTGGTTTTGGTTTTTATAAATCTCAAGTACAACAACAGCATGTAACAGTTTAGAGGAATTCAGAGAATTCTTTTCATGGTTTTGCTTAACCTGAGATGTTAAGTAAATGATCGTTTCTCCTAATTTATCAACTATGTATATAATTTGCATAACTCAGTACACATAGACTAAAAAGCAGTTACTCTGAGCTATTCCATGATAAAAAAAAAAAAGAGAAAACTGGAAAAATCTGGGCACTTTTCATTCTGTGGTTGTATACTATGTGATTCAACTAAGCATCCTAAACCATGGAGAACCTTTAGAAGCCCTGTGGGAATCTGGACGGGGTTGGGAGGGCTCCTCTGAGCTTCTGGTAAATGTCACACTTAAAAGAGGATTCACTGGGGCTGGTTGTTGTACTCTTGGGTCATGTAGGAATATCGGGGAGAGTGGGAGTGGGGAGGTATCCTAGATGTGAGCAAATGTCAGGCAGACTAGACTTAGGCCTCCACTGTCAGAAAATAATTTCCATACCAAAGGCTCAATGCTCCTTGTAACGGGGTGGAATGATGGACAGGGGGAAATCAAACTTCTCTGACTTTCCTTCACTTCAAGTAGTTTTACTCTTCAATCAGAGCCACAGGCCAAGTTAAGTCCTTCACTTACTTGTACTGAGTGTCTTGCCCTGGTTTGTAGAACCAGTGTGGCTGCTCCCAGCCCGCGTGGAACCCCATGGAACACTTAGACTCCAGGGTACTGTAGAGCCCACCAACACGCTCAGTCGGCCTCCCGGCAAACCGTTCTTCTTTAGGAAAACTGACTGAAATGGATAATTGGCACTCTTAATAGCATATAATCAAAACATTTTGGAAGTATTCAGAAAATGAAAAAAATAGTATGTAAATTCTAGAAGCATAGTGACATCTGTTAAATTTATATAAAAGTCAAGTCTGTCATTTATACTGAGAGTAAAGCAAAATTGTTTTTAAAATTTAAAATCAGTGATGAACTCCACATGTTAAATATATACATTCATATATATTCCTTGATGAGTCTCAGAGGTTCCTTTTAGGATCCCTAACAACCCCTCCCCCAGTGAACAGAAAAAGAGCATCTAAAATCAGAGGTCTGGTGGTACAGTGGTTAAGTGATACGGCTGCTAACCAAAAGGTGAGCTGTTCAAATCCACCAACCCCTCCTTGGAAACCCTATGGGGCAGTTCTACTCTGTTCTCAAGGGCTGATATGGGTCCGAATCGACTTAATGGCAATGAGTTTGCTTTGTTTTGTTTTTAATCAGAGGTACTACAAATCAATTCTGTAAACACTTTTAGACAACGATGAATTTGCACTTTACCGATATTGTTGAATCCGTATGACTCTCTTGCTTTGGCCTCGGTGTACTGAGTTGTTGTCCATTTTCCATACCGATTGGGATCCAATTCTATCAAATCAAAAGGAGGTTCTCCATGCAGGATCCAGTCACTGAGATATTTCCCTACCCCACCAGCATGGATTATGCCATATCTTTCAAACACAGAGATAAATATTCTGTTACTAACACATGTTATTTTCAAATAATGACGTATGTCCAAATATTTGGCAGGGTCTCAAAGTAGGAGTGTTCTATGTTATTCAGAACACACAATTAACATAATCTTTGTGATATAAATTTTTTTCTCAAAAACTACATTTTTAGGCATCCAAATTAAACCTGCCTGACTTAATAGCTAGTTTCGAGAGATGCATACCTTCAAAATAGCCTATGACTCTAAGCCAGTAAGGACACTCGTTTTAGGAAAAAAGGGAGGGAAAGGCAGCAAACAGACAGGTGTGGTTGATACCTTATCAGCCCTTTGGAGCTACCACAGTCCTGACTGATAGGAAACTTTGTGGAAGAAATATGTGTACTGTAGGATGGAAAGTCTGTCTTTTCTCAGACTCAATTTAGCTCTAACCTCCTTTAGTGATGACCTCTGTGCAAGGATCCTGGGCCATTATATTAGAAACACTCAAACAAAGAGGCCTTTCCCCCAGGGACCTGTGGGGAAGAAAAAAAATCAAACCTGTTGCCATTGAGTCGATTCCGATTCATAGCAACCTTATAGGACAGAGTAGAACTGCTCCACAGAGTTTCCAGGGAGTGCCTGGTAGATTCAAACTGCTGACCTTTTGGTTAGCAGCTGTAGCACTTAACCACTATGCTACCAGGGTTTCCCTGTGGGAAAGAGGTGGAAAGAAGCACTGGCTTCTGTATTACGTAACTCATGGGTCACTTGGCGGGCTTGTTTTGGTGGGTTTAGAACCAAGAACATGATTGTGGCAGATAAAGTTTCTTGATTTCAGAAAGAAGGAATCACAATTTTACATTGGCCTTGTGTAGCTCTACCCACTCACTCTTGTCTAATGAACATGGTTTAAGTCAAGAGAAGTTGAATGAGGAGTTGATGAGCAGGGAATCTTGGGGGGAAGAACCAAGAAAAGGAGCTAACTACATGAATAGACATAAAGATACAAGAAAATCCAGTACCCCAAACCACAGCAACTTAACAGCCAGGACCCAGCCTCTAAGAGGTTGGGAGGACTTTAAGACTGGAAATGTTAACTATTTTTTTCCACAGTAATATACCAGTTTTGCTATTTTACAAAAATGAATACCTAGATTTGTTATAAGAATATTTCTCAAGAAGAAAAAAAGGCATTAATTTATTCTTCTCCTGGAAGTTTAAAAAAGAAATACGGATCATCCAAATTATTCACAATGTCTCTAAATTTCGAGAAGGCAAGAAAAACTAAGTATACACTTGATGAAGTTTATTAAGAGCAGCACATTCATTTAACTGGGTCCATGATATTCTATAAAATATTTATCAGTATTGAAGGCTATAGATACTGTTTACAATACTTGAAACTGTATAAAGCTTTATTGACATTTATTGAGTACTTTTTATCATTTACAAGGCATTGTTTCCATGCACCTATATGTACTAGATAACTTATTTTTAGCAACCTGATTTTACCAATGATAAACCAACTGTTTTACAAATAAGAAAACCCAGGGACACAGTGGTTAAATAAGATCACAGAAATAAATAGAAGACTCAGGATACAAACCCAGTCTTCTGACCCCAGAGTATATATTTCTTGTTATTGGAACTTACGTCTTCAATGGTTCTTAACCTGTTTTTAGCCAACCCATGCGACAGATACTACTTGTATCCTTGACAAACTCCCTGGGTATAGCCAAGGTGGTGCTTCAATTTTCCTGTGGTCTAGCTGTTACATCACCACGTTTGTTCCTTTTTAACAATGTGCATGAACAAGCGTATGGGGAACAGTGCTGTTATTTGGGAATAATTCTGAATCAAATTGTCTTAGTTATCTAGTGCTGTTATAACAGAAATACCACAAGCGGATGGCTTTAACAAAGAAAAATTTATTCTCTCACAGTTTAAGAGGCTAGAAGTCTGAGTTCAGGGTGCCAGCTCCAGGGAAAGGCTTTTTCTCTCTGTCAGCTCTGGAGGAAGGTCCTTGTCATCAATCTTCTCCTGGTCTAGGAGTGTCTCCCTGGGGTCCAAAGGACACGCTCTGCTCCTGGTGCTACTTTCTTGGTGGTAGGAGGTCTCCTTGTCTCTCTACTCATTTCTCTCTTTTATATCTCAAATGAGATTGACTCAAAATACAATCTAATCTTGTAGACTGAGTTTTGTCTCATTAACATAACTGCTCCTAATCCTGCCTCATTAGCATCAGAGAGGTAGGATTTACAACACATAGGAAAATCACATCAGATCACAAAATGGTAAACAATCATGCAATACTGAGAATCATCGCCTAGCCCAGTTGACACATATTTCTGGGGACATGATTCAATTTATAACACAAATCTAATTTATTTTTCAAAATTAAATCTTTTACAAACTTCAGCTATCTAACCACTAACAAATCACATGTAAAATGCAATACAGGTGAGTGTTATGACCCATCTATTGAGAACTCCTGACTTACGAGCTGAAAGTTTAAAAGCACGAATAAGAAAAATCTTAGTATTTTTCTGGTTCTGCCACTATCGGCTGTGTGACTTTGGGCAAGTTTTCTAACTTCTGTGAGATTTAGCCTCCTCATCTGCACACTTTATTTATGGTGCTAAGTGAAGAATTAATTGATATAGCATTTATAAATCACTTAGTACATTGTCTACCACATAGTAGGTGAGCAACACAGGGTGGTTATTAAACCCTTGTATAGCCAATATCAGTGTATGCTTATGCCTGATTTATAGAACTTTAATAAGGAAGTAATATATGAACAGAAAATGCAGAGGGAACTTAATGAGGATAGGAGAACTGGGTTCCTCTTCCACCTCTAGCATTCATCTGCAGAACCAGATTCTTCTAAATGGTCACAGGCTGCTATGCTTTTTGACTGTTTGTGTCTACTTTTTATGGTTACTCTGCCAAACTGTCAGACATTACATCTCACAGCACTTTCTCCACTTTAAATTTGCAGTTTATCATCTGTTCGAAGCCAAGAAAACCAGACTCAATTCAAAAAAACTTTTTAAAATACATATTACATACTGGGTAGCCCTGGTGGCACAGTGGTGTAAGACCTCAGCTGCTAATCAAAAGCCTGGCAGTTCAAATCACCAGCTGCTCCTTGGAAACCCTATGGGGCAGTTCTACTCTGTCCTATAGGGTCACTATGAGTCAGAATCTATTCAACGGCAACAGGTTTTTTTTTTTTTGGTTTGGTATAACATACTGGATGCTTTACAAGTCACTGAGAAGCAGAAAACCAAGCTAGACACTTTATAAGTCACTGAGAGACAGAAAACCAAACTAGATACTTTGTAAGTCACTGAGAAGCAGAAAACCAAACTTGTTAGAACTGTGACAAAACAAAAGTAAAACTGCTTGACTTAGGGTATTCTGTAGGTACATGAACACTGGCACACATGTAGATGGTTTGCAAATGTCTATTCCGTGGACTGATTGTACCAGAATCACAAACAATATTGAAGTACAGATTTGTAAGTCCCTGTCCACACTACTGAATCAGAATCTGTTAGAGCGATGTCTGAGAATCTGTTTGCTTGTTTTCCAATCAACACATCTTTAATGGGTTTCTGGTGGTAGAAATAATAGGAAATACAAAGATGAGATGTAGAAGATGAAAAATATTCAAGTGACTAACACAAAGATGGGATTCTGTTTATTAACATATTCCTCAGCCTATTCTGCTGTTCAGCCAGGTATGGTAAACATTGGTCTCTAGAACCAGGGAATGGGTATACTAATAAAAGCAAGGAAAGACAGCCAGTGTGGGTATTCCAACAAGTTGCTTAAGAAATATCTTAGAAACCTCAACCTATAAGTAATAGGAAAATCTTTTTTTGGTTCAGGCCAAATCCATCAAAGAGAGTATGGCACTCCCCATCCCCATTTCCCAATTTTCCCCTGTCCTCTTCCCCACTCAGCTCCCAGTGCATAAAACCTGGAACAATTACCCAGAGCATTCAGAGCAGGAGTCTAACATCAGCCCAACACAAGTAGATATAATTACTAGGTAATAATTTAAGTAACCAGTGTTCTAAAGGAAGCAAATTCCTAACTTATTTAGCAATTAGTTGATAGCTGTTTCACTAAAACATAAACATAATGAGGCTAGAGACATTGTCCACAGCTCAGAGCAGGCCAATAATCTGCAAATATTTTTGACTGAATTAATAAATTTGTTATTGAAGTCAGTGGTCAACTGATTTTCTACAAGGGTGCTAAGTCCATTCAATGGGGAAGAAAGAGTATCTTCATTAAATGGTGCTGGGAAAATTGGATTTCCTCATGAGAAAGAATGAAACAGGGTCCGTGCCTCACACAATACATAAAAAAACAATTTGAAAATGGATCAGGGACCTAAATGTGAAAACTAAAACCATAAGATTCTTAGAAGAAAATGTAGGGGCAAAGCTGTGGAATGTAGTGTTTAATGCTAGATTATCAGATATGATAACAAAAACTGGCAGAGCAAAAGACAAAATAGATAGATGACACCTCATAAAAACAAAATACTTTTGTACATCAAAGGATTTTATCAACAAAGTGAAAAGACAATCTACAGATTGAGAGAAAATTTTTGGAACTATATATCAGATAAGGGCCTAATATCCAAAATTATAGATATAACTTCTACCATTTAACAACAAAAAGACAAACAACCTAACCAAATAATAGGCAAAGTATTTGAACAGACAGTTCTCTAAAGAAGATATTCGAACAGCTAAAAAGCAAATGAAAAGATGCTTATCATTATTAGCCATTAAAAACAACCTGCAAATCAAAACCAGAATGAGATATCACCTCACCCCCATTAGAATGGCAATGATCAAGAAAACAAAAAACAAGTTCGTGAGGTTGCAGAGAAACTGAAACCCTTATCCATTGCTGGGGGGGAAGGTAAAATAATACACCCATTGTGGAAAACAGGTTGGCAGTTCAAAAAATTGAACACAGAATTACCATATGACCCAACAATTCCAATCCTAGGTGAAGAAGTAAAGGCAGGAATGCAAACTGAAACCAGTGTTCATTGCAGCATTTTTCACAATAACATAAAAGGTGGAAAAAATGAAATGTCCAACAAGAGATGAATGGATGTGGCTTATGTATACAATGGAATATTATGCAACTGTAAAGAGAAATGAGGAGGTGGAGCCAAAATGGCACCTCAGACAGATGCACCATGCTGTCCCTCTGCAGCAAGACCTGAAAAACTAAGTAAAATAGATACAAACATCAGTCCCGGAATCCTAAGCATGAAGGGATAAATAACTAGATCAAACACTGAATGGAAGCGGAAATTGATGGAAAACAGAGAACAAGGACAGATACAGAGTGAAAGCCCCTTGCCAACTAACACATCTTGGAAGACAGCCGGCAATGACCCCTGATAGGGAGTATCGGAAGGCAACTTCACAGAGCTTCCAACAGGAGACGGCACACCCAGTAACCAGATACACATACTTTCCCACCATTAACCCTTCTGCCCCGTATGCTACTTCCTCCTCTTCTTGCCAGCCCCTGGGCCTACCCCACCCCCAATGACCAGCTACCGCCTTTTTTTCTTGACCTTTTTTTTCTTTCTATCTCTTTTCTTTTCTTACTACCACCAAGCCCTGCATGCCACCTCCACCCCTTCCCAACAGCCCCCACCATGCCACTATGGCTACAGTGTCTGGTGCTCAGGCCCACGGCCACACCAGGCCTGCACCACCCTCCCCTCCTGCCACTCAACCAGCTGCTGAACAGTGGGAAGCGAGCTTGTACCACTACCTGTCTGACACCCCAACCATCTGGTGAGGGGCCGTGAATGCTCCCACACCACTGAACAAACATCAAATGGCAGACAGTGCCTGACCAGTCTGCCATCAGCTGCCTCACCAAACCAGTGTATAGCAAAGCTGGGTTGCCTTGTCAGCAGCTGCCCTGCCCATCCAGACAAGGTAGTGAGAGCTATTGTGCCCACAGATGAGCAAGCAGCAAAGCACACCCAGTCTGCCTGCCCTGACATATCAAAACAAAACACAGAAGCAGGATGAAACAAACATACAATCAATAAATAAAGAAAATAGTAAATTAATGTCTTGGGGACAGCAGATAATATATAAAAAAAAAAAAAAAATCAGGACAAGATGACTCCAGCAAGCAACCAAAATTAAGAATCAGATGATGTTCTGGTAGAAGAACTACCTGATATGGAACTCAAAAGACTAATATTTAGGGGTCTCTAAGAGATTAGGAAAGAGAACAAAGAAAACACAGACAAAACTAAGGAAAAAATAGACAAAATCATGGAAAACACAGATAAAACCAACAAAAACACAGCTAAAATCAAGGAAAATACAGACAAAGCAATAGAAGAATTTGGGAAAACAATACAAAACACACCATTGAAACAAACAATTAGAAATCATACAAAAATGGCAACTAGAAATCCAAAAGATAAACAACGAAATTGCAGAAATGGACAACTCAATAGAAGGTTTTAGAAGCAAATTTGAAACACAGAAGACAGAGTTAGAGAGATTGAAGGGAAATCCATGGATGCCATGTTATTTGAGGAAAAATCAAAGAAAAGAATGAAGAAAACCTAGGAATGACTTGGGACACAAGCTCAAAAAATTGCATGTGATTGAGTTCCAGAACAGGGGTAGAAAATGGAAAACACAGAGAAGATTGTTGCAGATCTGCTGGCAGAAAACTTCCCAAATACTATGAAAGACAAAAAGCTGACCATCCAAGAAACTCAACAAACCCCATAGAGGATAGACCCCAAAAGAAGGTCACCAAGACATGTCATAATCACACTGGCCAAAACCAAAGACAAAGAAAGAATTCTGAGAGCAGCTCAAGAAAAACAAAAAGTCACTTACAAAGGGGAAACAATGAGACTACACTCTGATTACTTGGCAGAAACTATGCAGTTAAGAAGGCAATGGAACGACATACATAAAACCTTGGAAGAAAAAAACTACCAACCAAGAATAATATATCCTGCAAAACTGTCTCTCAAATATGGCAAAATTAGGACATTTCCAGAAAAACAGAAATTAAGGGAGTTCATAAAAACCAAAGCAAACATACAAGAAAGACAAGGAAGTCTTTCAGTTATGGAACCAACAACATCAGACAACAACTTAGTCTAGGATGAAGGACAGCATCAGCCAGATACGACCCTAGGTAAAGAACTCTCAGTAATAAAACAAAGCTAAAAGATTTAACACAGGGAAACAGACATCAATCTGTAAATGACAACAATGTCAAAACAATAAAAGGGGGAATAAACAGTGTAGGTATAACCAAAATACCCGTTGCTGTCGAGTCCATTCTGACTCATAGTGTTCCTATAGGACAGAGTAGAACTGCCCCAAAGAGTTTCCAAGGAGTGCCTGGTGGGTTTGAACTGCCAACCTTTTGGTTAGCAGCCATAGCACTTAACCATTACGCCACCAGGGTTTCCAGTATAGGTATAGAACATTCAAGTGGAGAGGAAGTCAAGGAGATTTCAAAAAATAAAAGACAGGTTCAAAATTAGGAAGATTACTGTAAATTTCAAGGTAATCACAAAGAAAGCTAACAAACCTACTCATCGAAATAAAAAAAGAAGAAAAACAAAGACTCAGTAAACATAAAATCTATAATAACAAAAGAAAAAAGTTCACAAGCAAAAGAAACTCGGCACAGGAAAGCTGGAGGAACAAAGAAAATGTCGGCACCACAAAAAAAGCACAACAATATGACAGTGATAAACTCAAACCTATCAATAACCACGCTGAGTGTAAAAAGCTTACCCAGTGCCATCGAGTCGATTCCGACTCATAAAAAGCTTAAATGCACCCAAAAAGAGACAGAGAGTGGCAGAATAGATATAAAACACAACCCATAATTATATTATTTACAAGAGACCCACCTTAAACACAAAGAAATACGAATGTTAAAAATCAACAGATTGAAAAAAATGTATCAAGCAAACAGAAACCAAAAAAGAGCAGGAGTCACAATGCTAATCTCAGATAAAATACATTTCAAGTCAAATTCAAACATAAAAGACAAGGAAGGATAATATCTATGCACCCAATGACAAGGCTACAAAATACATAAAACAAACTCTAACAGCACTGAAAAGAGAAATAGTCAGTTCCATAACACTAGTAGGCGACTTCAGCACATCACTCTCTGTAAAGAACAGAACATTTAGAAAGAAACTTAAAAAATGTGGAAGATCTAAAAGCCAAAATCAACCAACTTGACCTCGTAGACATATATGGAACACTCCACCCAATAGCAACAAAGTATACAGTCTTTTCCAGCACACATGGAACATTCTCCAGAATATGACACATTTTAGGCCACAAAGCAACCCTCAAAAGAATCCAAAACACTGAAATAATACAAAGTATTCTCTCTGATCATAACACTATAAAAGTAGAAATCAATAACAGGAAGAGCAAGGGAAAAAAATCAAGCACATGAATAACACGTTGTTTCAAAACAACTGAGTAATAGAAAAAATTAAAGAGGGAATCAAAAAATTCCTAGAATCAAGCAAGAGTGAAAACCCACCATACCAAAACCTTAGGGACACAACAAAGGCAGTGCTCAGAGATTAATTTATGGCAATAAATGTACACATCAAAAAAGAAGAATGGGCCAAAATCAAAACGTTAGCCCTACAACTCAAACAAACAGAAACAGAACAGCAAAAGAAGCCTACAGCCACCGGAAGAAAGGAAATAAAAGATTAAAGTAGAAATGAATGAAATAGAAAACAGAAAAAGCAATAGGAAGAATCAACAAGATCAAAAGTTGGCTGTTTGAAAAGATGAACAAAATCGACAAACCGCTGGCCAAACTGACCAAAAAATAAGTAAATAAAAAACAGAACAGGAAGAAAATAACCCAAATAAGACATGAGATAGTGGACATAACAACAGACCCAGCTGAATAAAAAAGATGATAACAGAACACTATGAAAAATTGTACTCCAACAAATTTGAGAACCTAGAAAAAATGGACAAATTTCTAGAAACACATTACCTACCTAAGCTAGCACTAACTGAGAACATCTGAACAGACCCATAATGAGAAGCGAATGAAGAGGGAATTAAAAAACTACCAACAACAACAACAAAAAACCTGGCCCAGAAGGCTTCACTGGAGAATTTATACCAAACATTCAGAGAAGAGCTCACACCCCTACTCAAATTATTTCAGAGCATAGAAAAGGAAGGAATACTCCTGAAGCCAGCATAATCCTGATACCAAAGCTTGGCAACCTGTGAAAAAAAACAAAAAACAAAAAACCAAACCTACTGCTGTTGAGTTAATTACAACTCAGACACCACAAAAAAGAAAATTACAGACCAATATCTCTCATGAATATACATGTAATAAGCAAAGCGTTATTGAAGAAAAAGAACAAAGTAGGAGGCCTCACACTCACATTAACTGATCTCAGAACCTACTATATAGCCACAGTAGTCAAAACAGTCTGGCACTAGTACAATGACATATAGACCAATGTAACAGAATCGAAAACCCAGACATAAATCCATCCACCTATGGTCAGCTGATCTTTAACAAAAGACCAAAGTCCACTAAATGAGGAAAAGACAATCTTTTTACAAATGATATTGGCAAAACTGGATGTCATCTGTAAAAAAATGAAACAGGACCCATACCTCACACCATACACAGAAACTAACTCAAAATGGATCAAAGACCTAAATATAAAGCATAAAATGACAAAGATCATGAAAGACACAATAGAGACAATGCTAGGGGCCCTAATACATGGCATAAATAGAATACAAACGATAACTAACAATGTGCAAACACCAGAAGACAAACTAGATAACTGGCATCTCCTGAAAATTAAAACTTATGCTTATCAAAAGACTTCACTAAAAGAGTAAAAAGAGAACCTACAGAATGGGAAAAAAACTTTGGCTACTACATATCCAGCAAGGGTCTGTTTTTGTTGTTGTTGTTGTTAGGTGCTGTCGAGTCAGTTCTGACTCAAAGGGACACCATGCACAACAGAACGAAACACTGCCTGGTCCTGCGCCATCATTACAATCGTCGTTATGCTTGAGCTCACTGTTGCAGTCACTGTGTCAATCCACCTTGTTGAGGGTCTTCCTCTTTTCTACTGACCCTGTACTCTGCCAAACATGATGTCCTTCTTCAGGGACTGATACCTCCTGACAACATGTCCAAGGTATGTAAGATGCAGTCTCGCCATCCTTGCTTCTAGGGAGCATTCTGGCTGCACTTCTTCCAAGACAGATTTGTTCGTTCTTTTGGCAGTCCATGGTATATTCAATATTCATCGCCAACACCACAATTCAAAGGCGTCAACTCTTCTTCGGTCTTCCTTATTCATTGTCCAGCTTTCATGCATATGATGCGATTGAAAATACCATGGCTTGGGTCATGCGCACCTTAGTCTTCAGGGTGACATCTTTGCTCTTCAAAACTTTGAAGAGGTCCTTTGCAGCAGATTTGCCCAATGCAATGCGTCTTTGGATTTCTTGACTGCTGCTTCCATGGCTGTTGATTGTGGATTCAAGTAAAATGAAATCCTTGACAACTTCAATCTTTTCTCTGTTTATCATGATGTTGCTCATTGGTCTAGTTGTGAGGATTTTTGTTTTCTTTATGTTGAGGTGTAATCCATGCTGAAGGCTGTGGTCTTTGATCTTCATTAGTAAGTACTTCAAGTCCTCTTCACTTTCAGCAAGCAAGGTTGTGTCATCTGCATAACGAAGGTTGTTAATGAGTCTTCCTCCAATCCTGATGCCCCGTTCTTCTTCATAGAGTCCAGCTTCTTGGATTATTTGTTCAGCACACAGATTAAATAGGTATGGAGAAAGAATACAACCCTGACACACACCTTTCCTGACTTTAAACCAATCAGTATCCCCTTGTTCTGTCCGAATAACCACATCTTGATCTATGTAAAGGTTCCTCATGAGCACAACTAAGTGTTCTTGAATTCCCATTCTTCACAGTGTTATCCATAGTTTGTTATGATCCACACAGTCGAATGCCTTTGCATAATCAATAAAACACAGGTAAACATCCTTCTGGTATTCTCTGCTTTCAGCCAGGATCCATCAGACATCAGCAATGATATCCCTGGTTCCACGTCCCCTTCTGAAACCGGGCTGAATTTCTGGCAGTTCCCTGTTGACATACTGCTGCAGCCATTTTTGAATGATCTTCAGCAAAATTTTGCTTGCGTGTGATATTCATGATATTGTTCCATAATTTCCACATTCAGTTGGATCACCTTTCTTGGGAATAGGCATAAATATGGATCTCTTCCAGTCAGTTGGCCAGGAAGCTGTCTTCCATATTTCTTGGC
The DNA here is from genome assembly GCF_024166365.1 of Elephas maximus indicus. Taxonomy (NCBI): domain Eukaryota; kingdom Metazoa; phylum Chordata; class Mammalia; order Proboscidea; family Elephantidae; genus Elephas; species Elephas maximus. The sequence goes on from NC_064820.1 coordinate 83,967,658, forward strand.
ATAGATGAGTGAGCACCTTCAGTGCTGCACCTGTTTGTTGAAACATCTCAATTGATATTCCATCAATTCCCAGAGCCCTGTTTTTTGCCAATGCCTTCAGAGCAGCTTGGACTTCTTCCTTCAGTACCATCGGTTCCTGATCATATGCCACCTCTTGAAATGGTTGAATATCGACTAATTCTTTTTGGTATAATGACTCTGTGTATTCCTTCTATCTTTTTTTGATGCTTCCTGCGTTGTTTAACATTTTCCCCATGGAATCCTTCACTATTGCAACTTGAGGCTTGAATTTTTTCTTCAGTTCTTTCAGCTTGAGAAACACCGAGAGTGTTCTTCCCTTTTGGTTTTCCATCTCCAGCTCTTTGCACATGTCATTATAATACTTTACTTTGTCTTCTCGAGAGGCCCTTTGAAATCTTCTGTTCAGTTCTTTTACTTCATCAGTTCTTCCTTTTGCTTTAGCTGCTCAACACTCAAGAGCAAGTTTTAGAGTCTCCTCTGACATCCATCTTGGTCTTTTCTTTCCTTCCTGTCTTTTCAGGGACCTCTTGTTTTCTTCATGGATGATGTCCTTGATGTCATTCCACAACTTGTCTGGTCTGTGGTCATTAGTGTTCAGTGTGTCAAATCTATTCTTCAGATGGTCTCTAAATTCAGGTGGGATATACTCAAGGTCATATTTTGGCTCTCGTGGACTTGTTCTGATTTTCTTCAGTTTCAGCTTGAACTTGCATATGAGCAATTGATGGTCTGTTCCACAGTCGGCCCCTGGCCTTGTTCTGACTGATGATATTGAGCTTTTCCATCATCTCTTTCCATAGATGTAGTCAATTTGATTCTGTGTGTTCCATCTGGCAAGGTCCATGTGCATAGTCGCCGTTTATGTTGGTGAAAGAAGGTATTTGCAATGAAGGAGTCGTTGGTCTTGCAAAATTCTATCACTCGATCTCCGGCATTGTTTCTATCACCAGGGCCATATTTTCCAACTACTGATCCTTCTTCTAGTACTAGGCCTGGCACAGAGCTGGCAATCACTGAATATAAGTAAAATAAATGACCACATAAAATGAGGAGGAAAAGCAAATTTGAAGCTGTGATATGATAGCAAAATGAGCTTGACATCAATATTCACCAAATTAATAGGGCAAATATTATATATGAAACACCAAAGGGGTAATGGAATAAAAAATAGGAAGCAACCTGAGGAATTATAAAGAAACAAATCATGTTGGACAAACACGAATTATGATGAAAAATGCATCACATGTATTATGCATTAGATATTTTGAATTATCTTTGTCACACTGTGTTATGAAAACATCCTTGTGAAATTGAGGCAAATTGACCTACACAGCATGAGAAGAGATACGAATAATGGAAATGGCAGGAAATATGCAAAGAGAAATTTCCAGGAAATCACTTCCCATCAATGTGCTAATCTTTAAAACCAATAGAAGTGATTAAACCATTACATGGTCAGGGTTTTAAGACTGAAATTTTTAATGCACATTTCATTGATCATGAAAGGGAGAAAACTCTCTCTCTGACCCTCCACATTTTCCCTTTTGGCCTTGGATTATGGGACAAGACTTATTTAAAAATATTATTCTATAATAAATGTTGAATTACACAGGGATACTCACCCAAAGCCTATAGCCACCCAGTAGTTTCTGACCCCCTGATGGGGCCCCACCATAGGAAGAATGTCAGGAGAATAGGTGATAGGACCATTGACGATATTGATGATGTCAGCCTTTTTCAAGACGGGCACCATTTCCATGGCAGCTTCAACATGTTCCATGATTCGGTCAAAATCAGACTCGAAGAGTTCCTTTCCAAAACCTGAAAAGACATGTCACTGTCATCAGTGTTCCATAGCTGCACTGACAAATGCTCTAAAGTGATTTAAATCTCTGAAACAGAGGCGTCTGGTGTCTTAAATGCTAGCAAACAGCCATCTAAGGTCTCAACCCCGCCTGGAGCAAAGGAGAATAAAGAACACCAAAGACATGTGGTAAAGATGAGCCCAAGATAAAGAAAAGGCTACATAAACCAGAGACTACATTAGCCTGAGACCAGAAGAACTACATGATTCCTGGCTACCACCAATTACTTCCCTGACAGGGAACACGAGAGAAAATCCCTGATGGAGCAGAACAGTGGGATGCAGATCTCAAATTCTCATAAAAAGACCAGGCTTAATGGTCTGACTGAGACTAGAGGGACCCTGGAGGTCATGGTCTCCAGACCCTTTGTTAGCCCAAGACTGGAACCATTCGTGAACCCAACTCTTCAGACAGGGATTGGACTGGACTATAAGATAGACAATGATACTGGTGAGAAGTGAGCTTCTTGGCTCAAGTAGACATGTGAGACTATGTGGGCAACTCCTGTCTGGAGGTGAGATGAGAAGGAAGAGGGGGACAGAAGCTGGTTGAATGGACCTGGGGAATACAGGGAGGAGAGGAGAGATGTGCTGTGTCATTAAGGGGAGAGCGGCTAGGAGTATACAGCAAGGCGTGTATAGCTTTTTGTATGAGAGGCTGACTTGATTTGTAAACTTTCACTTAAAGCACAATAAATAAATTTAAATAAAAAAAAATAACCTGTTAAGAAGGTACTTTCATTTTGCTAATGGTCCTTGGTATTCAATACCTACAGATGGGCAGTCATCATATTACTGAGAATAATAATTTTATGTTCTTGAAAAACAAAATCATGGAAGTCAACCTTTTTCAATTAATTAAAAAAAAAGAAGTTGCTATCAGGTTGACTCCAACTCATGCCAACTCCATGTGTGTTAGAGTAGAACTGTGCTCCATAGCATTTTCAATGGTTGATTTTTCAGAAGCAGACTGGTAGGCCTTTCTTCCAAGGTGCCTTTGGGTGGACTTGAACCTCCAACTTTCAGTTCATAGCTGTGCTCCTTTCTAATTAAGAGAAAATTTAAATTTATGTCTATTAAATTTCTCATATTTAGTCCAATCACAATTCTTTTAAAACCAACCAACAATTTAGTTTGCCAAGACAGGTCCTTATCCTTCAGTTAGCCATAAAAACCTGCTTCATTCTCCCAACTGAGAGCAAATGGGAGTTTACAAAGCCAAAGGATCCTGGGGAAAAGTACAAAAGTATTTCCAGATTTAAGTTGATGGATTCTAGCCCCCTTTTAACATACCTTTTCAGTTGGGAAGGAGTGGTACAGCAACCTTCTTACTCCAGCCTGCTTCCACACATATCCAAAGGCTAGAGTTCTATGAAAAGAGGCAAGGTCTTGGAGTACAACCATTTTCTGTCTTAAAAAGCACTGTGGTTGGAGACAGGCCACAGATGAGCTTACAAAGAACGTCTCCATTTATACGGCTGATTTCCCACACAGAAGCCGGTCAGCTTCTTGCTCCTACTGTGGACTGCATGTTAGGTCAGTCACAGTAGAGGCATCCAGACTAACAGGGCCAAACCAGTACATGGGAGCACCCAGGGGCAGCTAACAATCTGGCTGTCCTTCCAAGTGATATTATTTAAATATTTGTTTGGCATTTATTTGGAGAAGAGGCATATAGAGCATGGAGGGAGAGCAGAGAAGGAGATTCCTAGATGGCAGCTCAGCCCTTCCTCTGTGATCATGAGCTATTCCACTCAGGCCCAAATGTGCACCCACCTTCTATGGAAGGCAGTTGAGTGATCATTTGCTGTTACTTGGGCATAGCTGTTTCATGGGGAGTGGGAGGAGATTCCCCTCTATCTCAAGAAGACCATCAAAGTATACTTCTAGAAAGCACAACTTTCTCCATGTCTTCAAATTCGCTGTAATATTTCAGTGTCCCAGTGATATTTTAGCTCCCTTTATAGATTCACACAAGTGGTCTAATCTTTAATCCAGATCTGCAGAAGTTTTCTTTCCATGAAAAGCAAAAATAAAAGATACATCTCCCTTGCAGAACTTGGAAGGGAAGCTAGTACCTCCTGCTTTAAAATAAAGGCCTGAGCCTTTTCCATACCATTTCTATAACATGGGAGGACCCTCAGTCTGCAGTAACAACCCACCCTGCTCTGTTACAGACTCCCAGGCTTCCATTCTCTGTAGGCTGGATGTCCTGCCTCAGGTACTTTTTTAAAAATAATATCTTATTGTCTTTTTGGTGAAAATTTACACAGCAAATCAGGTTCCCATTTTAAAATTTTGATATACATTATTCAGGTGACACTGGTTACATTTTTCACAATGTGTCAACATTTTCATTAATTCCATGCTGGTTGTTGTGTTACCATTAATCTAGCTTTCCTGCCCCCTCTTACCTTCTCACCTTTGCTTTACAGTAAATGTTGACAGTTTAGTCTCATATAGATTATTTTTTAAAAAATCTTAGTACTCACTGGTGATACTGTTTATTTTATAAGCGAACCTGTTATTAAGCTGAAAGATAACCTCTGGGAGCAGTTCAGTTCCAAGTTTAAAGGGTAACTCGGGGCAACAGTCTCAGAGGTTCCTTTAGTCTCTACTGGTGCACTAGGTCTTGCCTTTTTTAAGCATTTGAATTTTGTTCTCCATTTTTCTCCCATTCTATCTGGGATCATCTATTGTGTTCCTGGTCAGAACCATCGGTAATGGTGGCTGGGCACAATCTAGTTCTTCTGGTCTCAGGATAGATGAGACTATTAGCGGGCTACTAGATGTAGGCTATTAGTCCTTTAGAATAGTTTCTTCTTTGAGTGTTTGGTTTTGTTCTTTCTCTTTTGCTCCAGATGAGTAGAGACCAATAGTTGTACCTTAGATGGCCACTCATAAGGTTTTAAGACCCCAGACACTACTCACCAAACTAGGATGTAGAACATAAAGTTTAGGAACTACATTATGTCAATTGACCAAGGTGTCCCATGGCAAACCCAGTAAACCAATTCCATGAGGTGTTTGGTTATGTATATACAAATGTTTATATACATATGCCTATAGATACACCTATACATGCACACATATACTATATGCCTTCCTATATACACATACATATCCTCCTATGTAATCACAAATATAAAAGGAGCCCTGGTGGTGCAGTGGTTAAGCACTCAGCTGCTAACCAAAAGGCTGGCAGTTTGAACCCACCGGCTTGGGAAAAAGATGTGGTAGTATGCTTCTATAAAGATTACAGTCTTAGAACACTTTGGGGCAGTTCTACTCTGTCATATATGGTCACTATGAGTCAGAATTGACTCAACGGCAATGGGCTTGATTTGGTTTAACCATACACATATTTTTTGGTTGTTATTGCTTGTCGTTGCAAAATTGTATACATTACAGCATTTACCAAAAAATGTCCCTTATTCTTGTGTACTTCTTAGTGTCATCATTTATCTTGGTCAAGTTGTGCAGATTTCACCTGCATTCAGTATTCCCTTTCCCATTACCAAAAATAACAAGTGTCTACTGTCTAGAAAGTGACACTTCCCATCCCTGGTACCCACCAAAGAATACTGCTTTCTGCACGTGTATCTATCCTCATCTTTTCATAAAAGTGAGATCATACAATATTTGTCCTTTTGTGATTGACTTATTTCACTCAGCATGTCCTTCAGATTCATCCATGTTAAAAGATGTTTTAAGAACTCATCATTACTCTTTATAGCTTCAGAGTATTCCACTGTATGTATATACCACATTTTGTTAATCCATTCATTCGTTAATGGGCACTTAGGTTGTTTCCATCTTTTTGCTACTGTGTCTTGGATACTTTTGTGTTTCCAACCACCAAAGCACAAAAGCAGCTATATCCTAATCTTGTGAATAGACCAAGTGATAAAATGAGGAAGGCAGGAGGTTAGTATGGGCACGTAAAAATACACTTGGGGCCTTTGAAAGTAGCTACAACGTCTCTTCAGCTTCTCCACCACCAACAACTGCATCTCCTCTCTTTCCTCATAGAAGCCTCACTCTTTGCTGTGATTGTTCAGAGGGATATGAGGGCAGTGGTCACTTCAAACCACTTACTTCCAACACCCAGGTGTCTGATAGACTAGTATTATGGTGTCATTTTATTCTAGACCTTTATACCTTTTCATTTGCTGAACCCACCTGGAGGGACTCCATTGGTGACCCAGGAATCCTGAAGTTTCATTTTCTCCTGGCTTTCATATGGACCAAACAAAAGTCCATCCCTTTCCTGTCGAAGGTAATAAGATCCTTCCAGATCACGGAGCACAGGGAGTTCTCGTTTCAAAGCTTTCACTTCAGGTATAGTTGATGTGACAACATATTGATGCTGAACCGGAATAAGGGCATGTTCTAGTCCAATCATTTTACCAACTTCACGAGCCCAAAATCCTTAAAATAAAAGTCATTTAAAAATCTCATCATATATATAAAAATACCACATCTGACAATAACAATGTAAAATAAAACATTTTGGAAGATATGACTGCTCATGGCAAAGTCTGAATGTCATAATAGTCTTTAAATGTTTTGTCACTGCAAAATTGGGTGAGAGAAAGAAAACAACGCAATATTTTACAGTGAATGTAATTAGTGTCACTGAATTGTACATGTAAAAAATGTTGAAATGACAAATGTTTTATTATATTTATATACACTTACCACACACACACAAAGATGAGAAACACTGCCATATATGAAAGAAAAAAATTTTACATTGCTCCAGAGTTGTGAAGATATCTGTAATCTAAAACAACTCCATTCCTGAAAAAGTGTTTTGCCCATAATCAAAGGTGGACAGGAAAAAAACAAAGAACTTTATTTTAAGGGAAATAAAACTGTGATCGACATAATACGTAATAATAATAGTACATAGTAAAACCCTGGAAGTCAGCCCCTCTATTCCCCAAAATCTCCTCTATTCAACTTGTTGATGCCCAAAATTCCAGTCTATTAACTTAAATTTAAAAATGTATATACTTTGGGAGAGACAGCACGTTCAGTTTTATCTGCTTTTTAGAAGTTTAGTTTGAGTTAGTTTTAAGATTCTCTCTTGCAAAGAGCATGAAGGTACCCCAGAGTTACAGCTGAGAGGAGGAGCCACAGCTCATGGGGGAGGGTCTCATAAGTGGGTGGGGAGTTCCAAAAACAAATGTTTCTCACTCCACAACTTGCACAGGGACTGTCTTATTGGTGGACATGAATGTTATTTTTTCATTTGCAAAAGATAGAACAGGATAATTTGAGGCTGTAAGGAAACCTGATTTTCTCTGAGGCCACCTTTAGCATACAGATGTGTAAGCTAAAGTCCAGAGAAGGTAAGAGACCTGCCCAACATCACTCTGGAAGACTGGAAACATCACATTTTTGGTTTTCTTGCTGCACAAAGCCTTTATTTTAAAAACTAAAGACACCTTCACTTGTATAAAGATATTTTAGGATCTAAAATGATTATTATTTGGCAGGGATGTGGTGACACCTCATTTATCAATGAAATATTTTGGAGTAGGGAGTTGTATTTACTTGTTCGTCCTATAGTAGTTTTGAGTATTCATTCAAGTGTTAGAGAATCTTAAGTTCTTTCTTTAGAGGTTACACTCTCTAATTTTTAATCATTTCTGTTTCTTCTTTTTTCTGAATCTAATAGAGAGTTCTGAAATCTCTGTCATTATGAAGCTCAGAGCTAGATATAGCATGAGTCAATCTAGAAACCCAGATTATGGACTACTAAGTGCCCAAGTTTATTTCCATTTAACCATCCAAGCATCACCCTTTCGTTCCATTGTGTTGTTTTAGCCTAACAGCTACTGTCTTGGTTATCTAGTGCTACTATAACAGAAATACCACAAGTGGATGCCTTTAACAAAGAGAAGTTTATTCTCTCAAAGTCCGGGAGGTTAGAAGTTCAAATTCAGAGTGCCAGCTCCACGCGAAGGCTTTCTCTTCTCTGTCGGCTCTGGAGGAAGGTCCTTGTCATCAGTCTTCCCCTGGTCTAGGAGCTTCTCTGTGCAGGAACCTCAGGTCCAAAGGACAGGCTCTGCTCCTGGCACTGCTTTCTTGGTGGTATGATGTTCCCATGTTTCTCTGCTTGCTTCTCTCTTTTATATCTCAAAAGAGATTGGCTTAAGACACTATCTAATCTTGTAGATCTCATTGATGTAACTGCCACTTATCCATTTCATTACATCATAGTGGTAGGATTTACAACACATAAGGAAACCACATAAGATGACAGAATGGTAGACAATCATACAATACCGGGAATCATGACCTAGCCAAGTTAACAGATACTTTTGGGGGACACAATTCAATCCATGACAGCTATGTTATTTACACTTTTATAATAATCCCAGAAATGGGTGCCCATTTACAACCAAAACTCTGATCTGTGGGCATCAGAACTATTTGTTGGTCTTTTATTAATTTAGAGATTGGATTTATTTTTGCTAGCAGGAAGATATGAATTAGCAAAGTCAGGATCTTGTAGGAAAACATAGTAAAACCACATATCCTAGTTATATATACTAGAGCAATTTGAAAAATATAGAAAGTAAAAATATTTAGCCTAGCAATTCAAACCACTGCAATATCCTCAATATACTTGTTTCAATTAAAAGCATAAATTAAAAAAAATAAATTCTGCCACATGGTTGCATATTTATGAATTCTGAGTCCAACTGCTTGGTTATTATTGCACTCCATCATTAAAATAAAATGAAAATGTATGCGTAAGTACCATATAACTATATTACTTCAAACCCCATAGCAAGCTCTATACTGTTTTACTCTATGGTGGTAGTGTCTGTTGGCACTCTCTTCCTCTATATGTCAATCAAGTTAACCTAAATCTAGCCAGGATTATACTTCAACTTCTGCCAGATCACCCATGTAACAAGTTCAAAGGGAAGAGGGGCAAGTATGAAGGAATCATTGTATAATCTACCACTGTCACCTGAAAAACAACTGAAGAGTCAATAATAATGATCATTTGAAATGGCTTCCATTAAAAAAAAAAAAAAAAAAAACTGCAGTGATTAATAGAAATGGGGTTAAAATGAAGGGTGAAGTTTCATGGACAAGTTTGTTTCTACTGGAGAGTTTATCAAGTGACAATGATGGGTTCATTCTTTGATGCAGAATCCGGGAAAATTAAATAATTCTTTTTGGCTGAACACTGGGTTTCATATTAGCACGATCCTCTCACATTTCTGGTTTATCAAATAAGGAAAATCTTTAAGAAAATTTTTCAAAAGTTATCTCAGGCTAAGTAAGCCAACTGGAAGTGAGGTCAAGAGAAACATTTATCACCATGCAAAGAAAAAGCTTCATTATGATAAAGAGCACCTGCCCATGCCCCGGGCATACAAAAACTGAACAATGAATAAGGAAGTCCAAGGAAAAATTGATGCCTTTGAATTATAATGTTGGCGAAGAATACTGACTATACCGTAGACTTCTAGAAGAATGAACAAATCTGTCTTGGGAGAAGTACAACCACAATGATCCTTAGAAGCAACGATGAAGAGACTTTGTCTCACATACTTTGGACATGTTACAAGGAAGGACCAGTCATGTTTGGTAAAGCAGAGGGTCAGTGAAAATGAGGAAGACCCTCAGTGAGATGGACTGATACAGTGGCTGCAACAACAGGCTTGTGTCTAGCAATGGTTGTGAGGATGGCGCAGGACCAGGCAATGTTTCATTTTGTTGTACGCAGGGTCGCTATGAGAGGGAATTGATGCAACAGGGCCTAACAACAATAACATGCCCCTGCGCTGCACCTAAGGGAGGGAAATAGAACGAAAGTGGGATGAAACAGAGTTTGAAAGCTTTGGGTTCTAGAGGCAAACTAGACTATTGCACATATTGCACACCCAGAGTTCAGGGGCATCTAGAATCTGTTTCTCAGCTCTGCTCATTCAAGAATAAGGCCACTACATTCTCCCTCCTATAGGAACACCTATGGTGACTCCACTGTATCAGAGTAGAACTGTGCCCCACAAGGTTTTCAATGGCTGATTTTTCAGAAGTAGATTGCCAGGCCTTCCTTTTGGTTAGCAGCCGAACACATCTGCATCATCCAGGGACCCCACTTATATAGTGGTGTTTCTCAAAAGGTGTTTTACAGACCATCTGCTATAGACTCACATGGAGTACTCGTCTATTTTATAGATTCTGAAACTCCACCCAGAACTCCTGAATTAGAATATTTTTGAAGGCTGGGAAACTTCCCTGGATGATTCTTACGCACACTAGGTTGAGAACCAAGCTGTCTGGAAATTCAATACTCATAATTAACTACTCTCCAAGATGCGTACTGTCATTGTTAGTTGCTGTCAAGTCGACTGCAACTCATGGTGACACCATGTGGGCAGGGTAGAGCTGCTCTATCGAATTTTCAAGGTTGTGATCATTCCAAAGCAGATTGCCAGTCCTTACTTCCAAGAAGCCTCTGGGTGGGTTTCAACCACCAACCATTCAGTTAGTAGTCCAGCACTTAACTGTCTGTGCCACCCAGGGAGTCCTTGGATGGGTACTATTAATCCCCATTTTACAAATGAGCAACGTGCCCAGGCCACGCAGTTGGCATCACAGAGACCCCCACTCCCTGAATAGTGCTGGAAACATACCAGCAAACGGACAAATTTTTACTCTTAGGCTTTGGTTTTCATGGGTATTCTGAGTACCCAGCAGCCTTCTTTTATGACTCCACTTAGAGAAACTTCCAGCAGTACACAACTGAATAGGTAATATTAAAAAAAAAAAAAAAACCCAAACCCACTGCCCTTGAGTCAATTCCAACTTATAGCAACCCTTTAGGACAGAGAACTGTCCCAGAGGTATTCCAAGTCTGTAAATCTTTACAGAAGCAGACTGCTAAGTCTTTCTCCCATGGAGCAGCTGGTAGGTTGGAACTGCTGACCTTTGGGTTAGCAGCCGAGCGCTTTAACCACTGTGCCACCAGGGCTCCAGGTAATAGAGGCCTTTAATTGCTGGTTTCTTAATTAGATTTCAGAGCTGGTCTGGTGACCTGACCCTAATATGAGACATACTGGTCTCCCTGGGGAACCCTGGGAAACCTTCCATCAGCCAACATATTCTCAAACCATGTTAGCATGATGCCTTCCACAGATGGCTGCTTTCATTCATAAAATTGATCATTGCTAGCTTCAGTTCCAGAAGGGGTCATATCCTAACCTTTGCACCCAATTACTGAGGCTTACCCTTTTGGCGGCATCTATCCTTTACATAAGATTTCCTTAAACACAGACTTGTAAATAATTAAACACACGCACACATGCAGTACCTCTCCTGTACATTACTAATTTGTAATCAGGTAAACTTTTTCCAGCGAATTTTTCCCAGTGGAAGAGATACAGGAGGAAAAAAAAAAAATGATTATAGACCAGAGATCTGATTTCAATGACATAAAGAAAGGACAGAGTTGTGTTCTTCTGTTGAGAGGTTATGTTCTTCACACAACTTCCAGCAAGGAGCTGCCTGGAGTTACCAGGAACCAAGGACATGGAGTGGCTGTGGCTGGGTAGAAGGCATCAGGAACAAAGAACAGAGGGAAGCATTACTGCTCCACACAGTTCCACACTGTCTACCTAGTTCCAGGAAATTGTTCTCCCAGGCCAGCACCAGAATGCTGCTCCACCCCCACCCCACACAACTTCACAGCTGCAAGAAAACTTTGGTAGCACAAATGTCCTGGATCTATCTAGGCCAGATCTCTTTGGAGATTATGCTACCGTTTTCTTCAGTAATTTCCTATTCCTCATGGTTGGTGGCTTATTTAAAAAATAATTATTATGGCAATTAATTATGTAAAACAAAGTTTATCCATTTTGGGAAAACAGTGGGTAAATGTGTTAAATTAAGGTCTTGCATATCTCAAAATATCAGTTGGGAATGAGTAGCTGCCTGAAGCATGGTGTTGAGAAAAATGGTGGGGCTTTGTCCAAGCCCATTTGAATGACTGCTGCCATCAATTAGCAATGCTGCCACAGTGTTGGATATGGGAGTCCGAATATATTTGTTTAGTATTTGCCTTCACTATGAAAACAGTCAAATAGGTTTATAGGGACTGATTTCATGAGACCATAAATAAAGTTGCAGTATTACAGGGAATCCTTGTTACTTGGAAAAAAAAGTATGAATAATTTCGAATAGAATTCTAGTAAATTAGAATAAATTAATAAATAATGAATAAATTAGAATAAATTCTAATAGAATTTAGACCAGTGGTTCTCAAAGACAGTGGGGGAGGGGGATATGAGATGAAGATTAGAGTGCAAGTGAGGTTCAAAACAAAGCAATGTTTTATGTCATTGCTTTTATTTCTTAGACAAATCATTTACATTATTTTGAATTTCAAATGATGTTAAAGAAGGCATGAGATTTTGTGCTTTTCAAAGGAGGGCTTGGGTTAGAAATATTCAGAAATAGTAATTTAGACTCTTAAATATTGAAAACATGACCTTTTTTTTGACCACTAAATATGTTTTGTAAACAAAATAACACCAATTGGAAATTATAATTTAGAAGAAAGAATTGGAAGGCATACACGTTTCTGGCATTTCCTCATGGCATATAATTCAATCAGACAAATAACAAAGCTTGTTTTCATTTTATAACTTAAAGAACAAATCAAAGAGCAGACCACAAGAAAATCAATTAAAGCCTCATGCTTATTTTAACTTTTAAGTGAACTATTATGAACTATGGGAAAATATAAATTAATTTATATTTAACTGGGAAAATAGTCCAGTTTAGATCATACAAGCATTTTCACTAGAATTTATTTTCGTATATATGAGAGTTGAAAATGACTTTTCATGCAACCGAACTGTTAGAAAGTGTATTAACTCAAGAATCAAAAGGCCCAAGTTCAAGTTTTGGCCCTGACATAACTAGCTGTGTCACTTGGCCAAGTAACATGACCCTCATGGACCCTGGCCTCTGCAAATGGAAAATGAGTAGGTTGTTAAAAAAAAAAAAAAAAAAGGTTTTAGATGACCTCAAATGTCCCTTTTTGTGTCAATACTCTATGATTCTAAGCTGTAACACAGAACCCTAAAACCAAAAACCAAACCCACTGGCATCGAGTCAATTCCAACTCATAGCAACCCTATAGGATAGAGTAGAATTACCCCATAAGGTTTCCAAGGCTGTAAATATTTATGGAAGCAGGCTGCCAACCTAAAGGAAAGATTGCCAAATATGTTTAACAATGTTCTGAAAGGAAAAGGGTTAAGTCTTTTGACTTGACGCAAATGTAATCAGAAATGAAAGAGAGTGAGAGAACACAAATCATCAAGTCTGCCCTAAAAAGCTAACTGAGAACAAAGGAGATGCTCACAGTTTTGAACACTAAAATTTGGCTATAAGTATAAAGAAGAAGACATAGGAAGGAAAAGTAAAGAATGATTTGGCAAAGCACAGTCCGGAGCAGAAGAAAAAGAGGAATAAAGGAGAGTACCAGCTTTCTATGTGTGGATAACCAAGGACAGAATAGTATCTTACTCACTACAGGCAAAGAGACAGGGGCGGTGGTGAGGGAGGGATTTGTAGCTTAGAAACAGATAAAATGTTTAACTTTGGAGGACCACAATGTTTCATTACAGCATGAGTAGTATGTAACATTACTTTATGGTTATCTTTGCCACTTTAAAAAAAAAAGCACTAATTAAAAAAAAAAGGTATGATGCTTACCTGCAGCATTCACAATTCTGTTTGCTCTCATAGATCCCTGTGGTGTTTCAACCTCCCATGTTCCGTCTGACCTGGGTTTCAAAGAAGTCACTGGTGCAGGATATTTTAAAAAGGCACCATATTTCCTGGCCCCAGCAGCCAGGGCCATAGTTAGAGAATACGGATCAATGTGACCATCTCCAGGATTATACAGTCCAGCTAAAACCTAAATGGGTCACAAAAGAGTCAGTATTCAAACCAATATATAGTTATCACTCAATGTAAACATGTCCTGCCAGACATGCGTAATAAAACTTTTAAAGTATAATCTATCACTTGGCATCAGATTGATCTGCAATTCTTTTTTCTGTATCTAAGATTGGACGTAGGCGGGACTCACTGAGCGTTGAGTAGACAGGCTTGCAGTTGTCTCCAATGTTCATTCTCCCTTTCTCCCATAGTGATGGAGCCCCAGTGTTTATTTAGATACATGGCCACTGAGAAGGGAGCCCAAAGCACATTTTCCAAACTCTGGGGCAGCTATTAGTTCCAGCTACTAGCCAGGACTATTACTAAGTCCTGGTCAATGGGATGTAAGTGGAAGTGTTGTGTGGCAGCTTCCAGGAACCATTTTAAAAAGACACCTGGCATATGCCCTGTACCTCTTCTTCTTCTTTGTATCTTCCTCCATCTTGCTGTCTGGAATGCAGATAAGATGGCTGGGGTGCTAACTGCCATCTCTGAATAAAAACACAAGAGTCACACTCTAGAAATGATAGATCAGTGACCGAGAAAGTGACTAGGTCTCTGAAGTCTTCATGGAAAAGAGCTACCACTCAAGTCTTGGACTGGCTAAATGAAAGATAAATAAACTTCTATCTTGCTTAAATATTCTTATCTTGCTGTCTGACACTTGCAGCCAAATCTAATTCTAACTGATACAGCACTGTTTTTACATTCTCATAAATTATCATTTACATTTAATTATTTAATGCTGTTCATAAATGCACGTGTTAAATCTATACCTGTTGTCAGCAAAATGTATACTCGATTCAATCATTCAACAACTAATTCTTAGTTACTGTGTGCTGGGGAAAACCCTGATGGCATAGTGGTTAAGTGCTATGGCTGCTAACCAAGGAGTCGGCAGTTCAAATCCACCAGGCACTCCTTGGAAACTCTATGGGGCAGTTCTACTCTGTCCTATAGGGTCACTATGAGTCGGGATCGACTCGATGGCACTGGGTTTGGTTTTTTGGTTTATGTGCTAGGGCTTCAGGCTGGGTACTGTGAGGGTTAAAAAGAAGAATGGAGGTTAAATCAAGTTGCTTAAAAGATAGAACATTGTAAAGCATTAAAATTAGATCTCATCCATTTAATGAAAATCTACTGAGCGCCATACGTGTGCAAGGGTCTATTGTCAAATGCTGGTTCTGTGTCTATTGAGATGATCATGTGGTTTTTGTCCATTATGCTATTAATAGGGTTATTTGATTGCTTTTCAGATGTTAAGCTAATCTTGAATTTTTAGGATAATTACTTCTTGGTCCTACTATATAATCCTTTTAATATGTTGCTGGATTCAGTTTGCTAGTATTTTGTTGAGGATTTTTGCATCTATAGTCATTTTTTAGTCATAAGGATATTGGTGTATAGTTTTCCTTCTTGAGATGCCTTTGGTTTTGGTATCAGGGCAATACTGGCCTCCTAGAATGGGTTAGGACATGTTCATTCTCTTCTATTTTTGGAAGAGTTTATAAAGAATTAGTATTAATTTTTCTTTAAATTTACAGTATAATTCACCAGTTAAGGCATTTGGGCCTGGGATTTTCTCTGCAGGAATTTTTAAAATTACTAATTCAATCTCTTTACTTGATATAGTCTAGTGCAAGGGACTTTGGATTTTAATAGAATTCACATTACTGATGATTTCCAAATGTCAAGCTGGCATTTATAAATGAATATGTACTCATTGCAGTGTTGTCATATTTATTCTATTTGATACCCTCCCCCAGACCCAGAATACCTTTCACACATATTCCCCATTGCATAACGCTCTTAAGAAAAACCCATGATGGCGAAGGCTCTCAGCAAAGTATTCCAAGGGTGACTTATAAACAGACATAAGCACATCTTTGCTGGTAGCAGAGATGGAATTTCAAGGCAGCAATGCAGTTCAACACCAGCCTGCCACCATACCAGTATCACACAAAACTACTTCCCACTATAGAAATGGAACGTCAGCAATCTGTAAAGACTCTCAAGGGCAAACAACTCCAGCATTCAGATCAATAATAGAAACTCTTCAGGGGTCAAAACTACCAAAGTATTAACCAGTGGGGAAATGTAAGCATCTGCTTTCGTGAACAGCATCACCCGGTACACTGAAGTGGTATGTGCAACGGAGCCAGGCAGCCTGGGTTCAAATCTCTGCTCCCACTCTTTCTAACTGAATGAACTTGGGCTTACTATCTAAACTATCTAAGTTTCAGTTTCCTCGTTAGAAATAATATATACCTCATAATATTATTATGAAGATTAAATGAAATTATGCATGTAAAGGGTTCTGCCATAGTAAGGTATGTAAATACGTGCTCAGTAAATGTTAGTCAGTGTTCTTATTATTTAAAAGAGGTTATCATCCAGCAGGAAAAAGCACTAAATTCCTTGTGGGGTAGATTATCTCAGCCAAATTTGATGTAAATCTGGACCCATACCTGGCACAGAGTCTGTCAGGGAAGTACAGCTAGGAGCTCAGGTGATAACTGTATAGCAAAATAGCACGGTACTTCTTAATTTGATTTTTAAAAACATTTTAGTAATACAGCCTTTCTATACATATATTTATCATACCAGGGTATCTTTTTGTCTGCAGTTCTCAAATAGGCTTATGTATGGAAACTCTTAGATCTGGGGGCACCGCAGCATAAAGTATTGAAAATGTTTCCTTAGGTGTCATAGGTGGGGAACAACTAAGATTTTGCATTACCTTTTCATATTTCATTTAGCATACCTGACATCTCACCTTCTAACCAGATGCCATCAAGCAGATTCTGACTCCTGGTGACCCCATGTGTGTCAGAGTAGAACTGTGCTCCATAGGGTTTTCAATAACTTTCTTCCAAGGTCCCTCTGGGTGAACTCGAAACCACCAACCTTTCATTTAGCAGTGAGCACATTAACTGTTTGTACCATCCAGGGATTAGCCCACCTTCTACTTTGCCCAAATGCCAGCATTATTCACCGGTTTTGCCAACTAAAATGTGTGCACAATATTTTTCTCACTTTAATTAACTTTATAAAATGACTTTTTCTAATTTTAATTCAGGCCAACAACTGGTGAAGATATCCTTAAGATAAATACCTTGCTCATGTTGAGTAAAGGGAACATCTCTTGAATTTTCTCCGGTTCAATAATATACTGCTCTGTTGCATGCCAACCAGTCCGAGTCATTTGGTATTTAAATTCGTCTACTCTTACAGGAGTTGTAGCAATTCGGATACTACCTGGCTGATGGAATCCTACCACCTGTGACAATAATTTCAACAAAAGTACATAAACAAATCATATGAACTTAAACATGGTTTATTCTCCTCTGGCATAATGAAAATGCGGGTGTACAAGAAAAGAGATTTACTGGGCAGAGAAAGAGATAACTATATAAAACATAGGTACCTTATGAAAGGACATTAATTCTTAACTACTCACTAAGTGTCTCTTCTGTGCCAGGCCCTACGCTAAGTCCCAGGAATGCAGGAGTGAACAAGAGAGGAAAAGACCCTGCCTGCGTGGTGCTTACAGTCCATAGGTGAAGACTATCAACTAAAAACATAATTACAATAAAACAGGGTGAGCGTGAATGTACATACTGAAAGAAAATTATGTGAAAAGAGAAGGACAAAGGATTTGAGGAGGGAATACAAAATATCAAAATGTTGCTAATGATGAAATTAAGTGTGAACTGAAATAAACATGGCAGTTGTGGAGGGCCATCAGTTTGCCAAGCACTCACTTGTAACTCAGCTAGGCCCTGGGTTACTGAGATTAAAGGTTTAACCCTTGCCCTCAAGTTGTTTACAGTCTGTAGGGATGATCAACCAATATAGCAGTGATTACAATAAAGGCAAGGATTATAAAACGGATGTGTACAAGATGCTCTTAGAACCAAGAGATGAACCATCCAGCTCTGCATGACTGGAGGGTGAAGGTCAAGAAAAGCTTCTCAAAAGGGGCAACCTACAAGGAAGGTGAGAGAGTGAATACTGAAGATGGGGATTAGAGGGAATGTTGTTTTAGGCAGAAGATAAAAAAAACAGAAAACAAAACAAACGAAAACAGAAATATGAGACAGCCTAGTGGATTTCAGAACTGTAAATCCTTGAGAATGGCTGAATTACAATGAGCATTTTGAAGAGCAGCAAGAGAAAATGTTGGAAAGGCAGGCAGGGGTTGGCTGATGAAGATCCTCCTCAGGCCAGGCTAATCCTTTGGCCTTTATCATGTAGACTATGGGGAGCCATTTGATGGTTTTAAGCAAGGAGGATAGCATAAAAACTTTAAGCAGACTCAGTCTTAGCCTAAGGATAGTCTTTGCAACTTTATTTTGAGAGCGCCAGTAAATACAAGAAGGGATAAAAATAAAAGCGAGGGGCTTGAAGTGAAGCACTTTTCAAAGCTGTGAACAATCTGGCATGCACCATTGTCAGATCCTTTACAATCCCATTGCTGAAAGGCTCTGTCTCTTATCATCCAGATATAGTAACAAGCTATCAATTTTTTTTAAAGCTGCTTTTTATTTTTTCTTTATTTAAAAGAATCAGGCAGAACTGTTAATTACATACACTTCGAGAAATTAAATTGATTTTTTTAATCAGACTGTAAAGGTTCTTACATTAAACTCTCATCAGATTTCTCTAACGCATTAAACACCTGACGTGGTATTGATGTCACTACACCCAGTTATATATAATGGTAAGTCAAAATCTTTTAGAAATCTTACATATTTCTGAGAGATTGATCTAACAGGCAATTGCAAGTTAAACCCATTTACCTGTCCGGTTTCTTCTTCCAGTTTTTCATAAAGTTTGATGCTGTCATAATGTATTTTCTTCAAGTTTATTCCAGGATGGAAGTAAGTTGTTAAACCTGCCTTGAAAGTAAAGGGAAAGGGAAATACTGAAAAAAAAAAAAGTTAACATTCTCAAATGTTTGATAGTTTATCTGTCCAGCAATAATTTATTGCTGGCAAGAAACTGAGACACACCGGCCAGTCCTTTGGAATGAGAACACAACAGCATCAGTTTAAATGCACTAGAGCATAAGGCTCATGACAGCTAAAAGAACCAAGTTGATTCCATAAATGTTAAGAGAATATACACTAAGTCTCTAAAAGTCACTAGGAAAGGGTTGTTTGGAAAGCTCAGAAATGGAATATTTAGGTGGAAGGTTTAGGAATACAGGGTACTGGGAAGAATACAGGGTGATGGCATACAAAGTGGACTCAAACCAACAAACCATGTGTACATCCCTTCAGCAGATAAACCATGGACTAACAACGGTTTTCCTTGACCCACTCCCTACTTTTCCCTTGAAGAAAGCAGTGCTTCTGTTCCCCTTCCTGAAATTTTCTAATTCAATAATTAGAAAATTCCTGGGTATTAGAGACTTGTGAATTGGTGAAAAGACTTTTGATGAAGTTTAACGTGTTGATCACCACATAGCTGACACTCAAGTGTTTGTTGGATAATTACTGGTTAATTACTTTCAGGAAAAATTCTAAATATTAGCCATGCCAAAACCCCTTTCATTAGCTGTGGCAGATACAGTGTGGTATTCAGAATAAAGAATTCTAAGCAATTATATGAAGCAGGTTCTCTCAATTAATTACCCAAGGTCTCTTTTTCAGCTAATTTATTCTGAAAGCTCATCAGAATGCAATCTGTCCAATACAATATCTGTTATGGAGTATTTCTAGGGTTCTTCTATGATAGTGGTGGGCATTTGGCTCTCCTGAACTCAAAAACGCCCCACTAAAGTTCATCAATACATCCATTTTGGACCAAATTCATGGGGCTTCTATAGAGTACTTGTGCAAACATTTGGACAGATGCACAGCTATTTTTTGAGAAAAATTCCTGGCCCAGCTTATAGGCCCCCCTGTAGTACAACTCCATGTAGGACTGAAGATGGGCTTCCATTAAGATGAAACTGGCAGTCAAACATGACTCTTCCAGTCAAACATGGTCAAGCATCCCCTTCTCCTCTTACATGTTTGGATCTAGCCTGAATATGAACTTTTTTGGTTCAATATAGAGAATGTGTGGACTTCAGGTATTTGCTAGTGAGACCAGTTTTGTCTTCCAGATATCTCCTGTCAGTTGGGCAAACAGATATTCATGAGCACTGGTCGACGGTTCTGTTCAACAGTAACACCTCAAGACCCTCTAACTTAACCAGGTTAAACCAGACCACCAGAAAGCTATATTATATATTTACACTATATCAGTCCTCTTCTCCCCCACCCCATCACAGATACTCTTTCATCCAGAAGTGTCACGTAGATTCATTTTTGCAAAATAGTTATTCATGACATTTAGTCTAATGTACTTCATTTAGGGAACAAATTCTTTTAGGAACTCATAGTCAAGGAAAAACTGGTCTGCCCTACTGAAACAGTTTACCTATTTCTACTTAAGAATTCATACTACCTTCTTTTACTTGTTGCTTTTTTTTTTAGGGCAGCCAGGTATAAGTTCTTGGCTCAATTTTCTCAACCAGACATAAAAAACATATTATTTATTTCTTTGTATACGTTCACTTTTTATCATCTGACTTTTGTCTTTTAATCTGTGCTTTTATTATTATAAGTTATTTAAATGTAAGGGCTTGCATGGTATTTATTGCTAATTTATATGCCAGCCTTGTGACACTGGATGTAAGGAGGACACAATGTGTTTCTCTTCTGTAACTTCAACAATATTTTAAACAAGAAGTTTGAAGAAGGAGAAAACATTGTTCTTAGCCTTCAGAATTTTATAGTCTGATTAAGGTCATGAAATTTTCATTCATGGAACAATTAAACCAAGAGCATTAGGTGCCAGACTGTAAGGTGAAACACATAAGACCTATGGGAACTAAGAAAAGGGAAAGATTCTGGAAAGGTCATAGAAGTCCTTAAAAGGAAGGGGACTTATCTTTGATTTGAAGAAAGAAAATTATTATAGTTGGGATAGAAGATAAAAGAGGGAAGATAAAACAGAGGCATGAAATAACCTTTAAGAAGTATTAGCCCTTGAATAAAATAAGAATTTATAATTTCCCATTGATAGAAATAAATGAATAAGCAAATAAGTAGGGGAGTAGGCAAAGCTCCTACTTATAATAGACTGACCATTAATGAATATGAGAGGAATGGTGGAGTTCAAAAATCATCAATGGATGCTAAAACTAGTGGTGCTCTCCCGACCTTTTAAATAACCTTTCCCCCTCTTTCAGGAGCCTCTATTCCCCTAATAAGTCCAGCGACTGATGTCAAGCCATCCTATACACCAGTAGCTCTGAATCTTTTATCCACGCATTCACTTACAATAAAAATATTTGAGCTTATCTTCCAAACTATGTATATTTCTTTATTTATACATTATATATAAATATGTATTATTGTGTTAATAGCGATCATAAAACACACAGAAATAATCTGAAATATTTTAAATAATTATTTTACTTACTGTGTAGAAAAGCATTTGAATGTTAATATTATTAATAATATTTTAGCAAGAGCTATGCAATCAATATCTTCATTTTTTTTAAAATATTGGATTCACATCAATTGTTGTTGTCATTCTTAGCTGTCATCGAGTCGTTTCCGACTCATAGCGACCCTATGTACTACAGAACAAAACACTGCCCAGTCCTGCACCATCCTCACAATCATTGTTATGCTTGAGTTCATTGTTGTAGCCACTGTGGCAATCCATCTCCCTGAGGGTCTTCCTTTTTTTCACTGACTCTATACTTTACCAAGCATGACATCCTTCTCCAGGGACTGATCCCTCCTGATAACATGTCCAAATTATGTAAGACGCAGTCTCGCCATCCTTGCTTCTAAGGAGAATTCCGGTTGTACTTCTTCCAAGACAGATTTATTCATTCTTTTGGCAGTCCGTGGTATATTCAATATTCTTCGCCAACACCACAAGGCGTCAATTCTTCTTTGGACTTCCTTATTCATTGTTCAGGTTTTGCATGTGTATGTGGTGATTGAAAACACCACGGCCTGGGTCAGGCACACCTTAGTCTTCATTGTGACATCTTTGCTTTTTAACACTTCAGAGAGGTCTTTTGCAGCAGATTTGCCCAATACAATGTGTCTTTTCATTTCTTGACTGCTGCCTCCACGGGTGTTGATTGTGGATTCAAGTAAAATGAAATCCTTGACAACCTCAACCTTTTCTCCGTTTATCATGATGTTGCTTATTGGTCCCATTGTCAGGATTTTTGTTTTGTATATACTGAGGTGTAATCTATACTGAAGGCTGTGGTCTTTTATCTTCATTAGTAAGTGCTTCAAGTCTTCTTCACTTTCAGCAAGGAACGTTGTGTCCTCTGCATAACACAGATTGTTAATGAGTCTTCCTCTAACCCTGATGCCCCATTCTTCTGCATATAATCCAGCTTCTCAGATTATTTGTTCAGCATATAGATTGAATAGGTATGGTGAAAGGATACAACCCTGACACACACCTTTCCTGACTTTAAATCAAGCAGTATCCCTTTGTTCCATTCCCAAACAACTGCCTCTTGATCTATGTACGGGTTCTTCATGAGCACAATTAAGTATTCTGGAATTCCCATTCTTCGCAATGTTACCCATAATCACGATCCACACAGTCGAATGCCTTTGCATAATCAATAAAACACAGGTATACATCCTTCTGGTATTCTCTGCTTTCAGCCAGGATCCATCTGACATCAGCAATGATATCCCTGGTTCCACGCCCTCTTCTGAATCCGGTCTGCATTTCTGGTAGTTCCCTGTTGATATACTGCTGCAGCCACTTTTGAATAATCTTCAGCAAAATTTTACTTGCATGTGATATTAATGATATTGTTCGATAAATTACACATTTGGTTGGATCACCTTTCTTGGGAATAGTCATAAATATGGATCTCTTCCAATCAGTTGGCCAGGTAGCTGTCCTCCAAATTTCCTAGCATAGATGAGTGAGCACTTCCAGTGCTGCATCCGTTTGCTGAAACATCTTAATTGATATTCTGTTGATTCCTGGAGCCTTGTTTTTTGCCAGTGCCTTCAGTGCAGCTTGGACTTTTTCCTTCAGTGCCATCGGTTCCTGATCATATGCTACCTCCTGAAATGGTTGAATGTCGCTAGTTCTTTTTGGTATAATGACTTTGTATATTCTTTCCATCTTCTTCTGATGCTTTCTGCATCATTTAATATTTTCCCCATGAAATCCTTCACTATTGCAACTCAAGGCTTGAATTTTTTCTTCAGTTCTTTCAGCTTGAGAAATGCTGAGCATGTTCTTTCCTTTTGGTTTTCTATGTCCAACTCTTTGCACATGTCATTATAGTACTTTACTTTGTCTTCTCAAGCTGCCCTTTGAAATCTTCTGTTCAGTTCTTTTACTTCATCATTTCTTCCTTTTGCTTTAGCTACTCAACATTCAAGAACAAGTTTCAGGGTCTCTTCAGACATCCATTTTGACCTTTTCTTCCTTTCTTGTCTTTTTAATGACTTCTTGCTTCCTTCGTGTATGATGTCCTTGATGTCACTCCACAACTCATCTGGTCTTCAGTCGTCAGTGTTCAACATATCAAATCTATTCTTGAGATGGTCTCCAAATTCAGGTGGGATATACTCAAGGTCATACTTTGGCTCTCGTGGACTTGTTCTAATTTTCTTCAGTTTCAACTTGAACTTGCATGTGAGCAATTGAAGATCTGTTCCACACTCGGCCCCTGGCCTTGTTCTGATTGATGATATTGAGCTTTTCCATCATCTCTTTGCATGGATGAGTCGATTTGATTCCTGTGTTTTCCATCTGGTGAGGTCCACGTGTATAGTAGCCGTTTATGTTGCTGAAAAAAGGTATTTGCAATGAAGAAGTCATTCCATCATGCAAAATTCTATCATGCAATCTCCAGCATCATGTCTATCATCAAAGCCATATTTTCCAACTACCGATTCTTTTTCCATGTTGCCAACTTTCATAGTCCAATCAATGCATAATTATCAATGCATCATGATTGCACGTTCGATCAATTTCACACTGCAGGAGCTGGTGAAAATCTTCAATTTCTTCATCTTTGGCCTTAGTGGTTGGTATATTAAGTGGTCTTCCTTGCAGGCATATGGATATTATCCTATCACTGACAGCATTATACTTCAGGATAGATCTTGAAGTGTTCTTTTTGACGATGAATGAAACGCCATTCCTCTTTAAGTTGTCATTCCTGGCATAGTAGATCATATGATTGTCCGACTGAAAATGGCCAATACCAGTCCATTTCAGCTCACTAATGCCTAGGATATCAATGTGTATGTGTTCCATTTCATTTTTGACGATTTCCAAATTTCCTAGATTCATACTTCGTACATTCCAGGTTCCGATTATTAATGGATGTTTGCAGCTGTTTCTTCTCATTTTGAGTCATGCCACATCAGCAAATGAAGGTCCCAAAAGCTTGACTCCATCCACATCATTAAGATCGACTCTTCTTTGAGGAGGCAGCTGTCCTCCAAGCGTATTTTAAGTGCCTTCCAATCTGGGGGGCTTATGCCGGCACTATATCAGATAATGTTCCACTGTTATTCATAAAGTTTTCACTGGCTAATTCTTTCCAGAAGTAGACTGCCTGGTCTTTCTTCCTAGTCTGTCTTAGTATGGAAGCTCAGCTGAAACCTGTTCACCATGGGTGACCCTGTTGGTATCTGAATACCGGTGGCATAGCTTCCATTATCACAGTAACACGCAAGCCCCCACAGTAGGACAAACAGACAGACACGTGGGGATAACAGGAATTAGAGCATCTAATTCTAGGTTTATTTTCTTTTGGGACTGATTTTAATGACTGTCATAACTGAAATAGATACCTTTCAATGACACATAAAGCCAAGTGAGAGATGTGCAGTTGGCTGAGCTTTCTACATCATAATGCCTCTTCCTCAATCTCAATCAACACCTACACAAAGGTTTCAGTTGAAATTTAACTATGTTTCATCTTCTCTTGTCCATCAGTTGTTGTTACAAACTAATTGTAAAGTATTGCATTTTTAAACAAATGGATTTGAACCCCACTGAAACTCCTCATTTGGGAAAATTTTAAACAGGTTAGAAAAATTTGCCTCACAATATGTAAGTTTTTATAGGTGACATATTTGGGCCAGAAAAAAAATCTCATAATGATCTAATAATTTCCAAATATCCCTTCTCAAAATGTTCTCTTCCCAACAGGACTATTTTACAAAAAGCACTTATTTCTTCCATATTTTAAAGTATCACTTTTAACTTGGAAGGAACAGACTGAATGTATATATATATATATATATATATATATATATATATATATATATATATATATATCTGCTATGTAGAAACACTCATAAGACATTTTCAGTGCTAGAGAGGTCAGCAAATTTAGGGCTGTTTGTAAAGGTCTTTTTGCAAAAGAGAAACTTATCTTTAATTTTCATAATATTTTTAATTATTTGCTATGAGATAACCAACAAACCTCTGTATGGTATAAGACTCTCAAGGTCACCCCCTCCTTTCTACTTCATTACAGAATATTGCAAATTTATATTATTTAAAGTCCTGTCTTTATAAAATTAGCCACAATGATGGCTTCCTATAACATGCACTCTGCTATATGTCATGAATATTCTGAAGACAAAAGAAAGAATGAGGATGCTCCCATGGTGGTATGTCAACTTCCCCATTAGTCAATCTCTGGAGCCATGCATGATACATGGCCCTCATCAAATGTTAGGGCTATTTATAAGTATTAGTAAAGCTTAATTTCTTTCTTACATTTTTAGACTAAAAGAAAAAACAAGTTCTAATGTTGTCTTCCTATAACCTGAATGTCAGCCCTACAAAATACCCTCTTTGGCACCATATGCAGGGGCAGGCCTCTCGTGAGCACCTCATGCTCTAAAATTGCTTGTTATTCTAATCCTCCTTTATGCCTCCATCCCACCAAAAAATGCACTATTTTATTAGTAGTATCATTTTTTTTTTCATGTGTTAAGAAAGCAGTCTTTTAAAGTACTGCAACACTTTAGGATTTATGGATTTGTGACTCCATTTTGAATATTCACTTTGTAAGCTATCCTTTCCTCCCTAAGCACTTTATTCCTATGCTCTCCAGCCACTTCAACACTGAACACATTTTATACTTGAGTGAGCATCTTTTATTTTTGTGGCCCACCCTTTAGCTGGCTCCCCAACCTTCCACACTGTATGTCTACTCCAGAAACTTCTCTATATTAAACATCCCTAATATGTGAGATTTCTCCTTGCTGATCATTAGAGGGATGTCTCCTTGTCTATCAAAACATCCTAGAATCAGCTTCTTAGGCAACTCTCTTTTATTTTCCTTTATTCCTATGAGGCTAAATAACTGGGCTTCTGTTGACTGGTTCCATCTTGAACTCAAGCTGCATGACTCCTCCCTTTGGAAAAAATAGTATCACCCATGAAGCAGAATAATGCCTTTACTACTCACCTTAGAATCTCTTTGCTTAAGGGAAAATCATTTTTGCACAGTTAACTTTTAACAATAAGCTATCACCTTAAAAACTTTGCTACTCTTCTTTCAAGAATTAAGATTGTTACTTTTTATTCATAGGATTAGCCTAAGAGGTAAAATTGCAGCGGATCCTATAGTCAAATGAGTGTATCAATGAGCAAATAAGTAATTAAAATATTTAGGTGTATGCCCTCCTTAGCTATCTGAAGGCGTTAAGGGGTATAAGCCTTCCCTGTCTTAGGACATTTGCACTTGCTATTCCCTCTGCCTGAATGTTCATGGGCCAGCTTCCTCACTCACTTCTTCCAGGTCTCTGCTCACATATCACCTCTTCAGCGTGGTCTCCTTCATCACTCTGCATCCCTTTAGCCTGCTTTACTTTCCTTCATGGCACTGATGTGTATTTCTCATGTACTACATATGCCTACTCCACCAGAATGTGAGCTCCAATAGGGCAAGGACTGTTTTGTCTTCACTGCTGTGTTCTCACCTCCTAGGACAGTGCCAGCCTGATAACAACATAGGCTCTTAGTAAATACGTGTTGACTGGGTGACTGAATGCACACTAAAAAGAAGTTACAGGAGACCTATAGGAGAAATGCAGGCAGTAGAGTCACTAAGGGAGGCCACGGAGTAGACTGTACTGGGTGATGCTGTCAAGGGGGTGACACCAAGGTGACTGCTTATAACATTTTTCTGCAGTGTTTCAGCAGAAATTTATAGTTTTTATAAAAATAATCCTTGTAGTTAGTTATAACAACAAAAACATTCTTCATAAGCCCAGCTTACATGTATCAATATACCTACAAGGCTCTATGCTAGTTTACTTTTTGAACCTTCTAATGCCCTCAGTCACAGCTGTCATTATTACCCAATTACAGTGATGCTTCAAATCACATGCTTCCATCTGCATGCCTTACAAGCACATGCTGTTGTTTCTGTTGCTGCAGGTGTTTTTATAGTCATTGACTGGCAGACTTTCTAAGGTTTGAGCTACAATACTGTGGTAATTAGTATCTGTGACCCTATATCAATAACTTTCTGGAGGATGAAAGAAAGAGTAATTAACAGAAAAGAAGGGGTGATATACGGGAATTATAATTTACAAGTAACCTTTGTACAAAAAACATTACTAAGAATTCTGTATGGTCTGGTACAGACGGAGGTCCATGGTGACACCATGAGTTACCACAGTGGGTGACACCAACTCTAGTGACGCCACTGAATGTAGGCTTTCTTTTAAGTGATAACATGAAGCCTAGATATAAAATCTAGTTGGAGGAGAGAAGAGCCAGGGGTGTGGGCAGCTTCCCTGACCCTTCTCCCCAGGAATGAGGAAGCAAGTTCAGGGAGAGCTATTGAAGCAGGAGACAAGTGTGACTGTAGAGACTATGCCATTGTACTCAGGAAGCCCAGGTGTCCAGGTCTCCTGCCTACCAGACTGAGGGATGAAGGGCTTGGGTCAAGAGGAAAGACTAGAAGGGGGCCAGGCTTGGTGTGACTTTTCTAGGAACCTCTGGCCAACCAGTGTGTGTATGGTTTGGCTATGTGACCACTGGCACTCTAGGATGAAGTGGTTTACTTAATCCTGGGCAGCAGTCTCCCCCAAATTCAGCTGGAGGCAGGCAACCCTTTTAGTGCTCAACTCTCCACCCCATCCTTCAGCAGGTTCTGGATGTCAAAAGGCCCCTAAAAGCAGGGTACTCTCTTGCTGTCTCAGAAAAGGAAAATAATGATGATGAGCAGAGGCTAACACTGCCCAACTCTTCCTCCAGAAGAAAACTGCACCAGCAGTCATAAAAACCTCCTCTCCCATTCTTAGAGACTTCAGGAATAATTGGTTTGGCAATATGAAAGCAGTGTTAATTACCTCATTTACCTGAGCTGCTTTCCATTTAAGCCCAATTATTGTGTAGCACGGGGACAATTATATATACTATTAAGCACGCAAGATTGACTTTCTCATTTTGATTTCATTTAACACTAAAGCTGTGTCACAGGTTCTGTCTTCATATTTAAGCGCTCAAGAAGCAAGCTATTATCTTAGATCACAAAATTAAAATCAGAAATTAATACAAATAAAAGGACCACTAAACCCGGTCGAGGGGAGTATAAGTAAAGGTCTTGAGCCCACTTTCAGGATCACCCAGCCAGTACCCTTCAAGGGAAAAGCTAACATTTATTAAACACTTACCATGTGTTTAATAACTTTATACATATTAACTCATCTAATCTTCATCACAAACCTGTTAGGCAGGTGCTATTATTATCCCTGTTTTACACATCAGAAAATGGAAACTTAAATAACTTGATGGAAGTCACATGGGTAGAAAATGGCAGAGCCAGAATTGGATCCAGAAGGTACATTCTCAAGATGAAACCAAAACCAAACCCAGTGCCATCGAGTCTATTATGACACATAATGAGCCTGTAGGACAGAGTAGGCTGCCCCACAGAGTTTCCAAGGCTGTAAACCTTTTCAGAAGCAGACTGCCACATCTTTCTCCCGCAGAGTGGCTGGTAGGTTCAAACTGCCAACCTTTCAGTTAGCTGACAAGTGTGTTAACCACTGCACCACCAGGGCCCCTTATTCAAGTTAAAGGCACCATAAATGCTGGCCACCACCTAGACGTGCCCAAGTAGACTGCAGTCCCATTTCACTGAAAGGGAACTCACTCTAAAAAGCTTGCAGTGGTGAGTTGTGAATGGGAAGGAAATTAATTGCACTATTACACAATTCGGAATGATAAGCAAAGTTTACATGTAACAATTCTGAGGTGTTTTTCTTACTGCGTGCCAGGTAGATCCAGCAGTGAGCTCCGATTTCTCCAGGAGGACCACATCCTTCATTCCCGCTTTGGCCAGGTGATAAGCCAGGCTCACACCAACGCAGCCACCTCCAATTATCACTGTTTCTGCTCTGTCTTTCCATTGTGTTTCTGGAGATAAGGGTGATTTTTCCTCTCTGGAAGACATTTTTTTTTTTTTTTTAATGGTAACTTTTCTAGGATATAGTAGCTATAGGCTTTGTCCGTCAAAGATGCTTCCCCTTACCTTTTTAGTAACTTAATGTCTCTTTGTAGTTGTGTGCTGTTGAGTCGATTCTGATCCCAACGACCTATAGGACAGAGTGGAACTGCCCCACAGGGTTTCCAAGGCTGTAAATCTACACGGAGGCAGAGTACCACATCTTTCTCTCATGGAGTAGATGGTGGGTTCAAACCCCCAACCTTTAGGCTAACAGCCAAGCACTTAACCATTGCACCACCAGGACTTCTTCAACATCTCTTTAGTTCCCTTTAATTTGAGACAGTTCCTCTGACTTTCTTTGTGTTTCATAACCTTGACATATTTGGAGTACTGGCCAGTTATTTTACAGATACACCTTATTCTGGATTTGATGGGTGTTTCCTCGTGGTCAGATTCAGGATAAACATTTTTGGCAAGAAAACCACAAAAGTGATGTTATGCCCTTCCCAATACATTTTATTAGGAGCCACGTGATATTGGTTTATCACAATGTCAGCATTGTTGTTAGGTTTGATAAATTGCACGAAGTGGTGTCTATCAGATTTACCCACTGTAAAGTTATTACAAGCAATATGTTGGGTGATACTTTAAAACAAACAAACCCATTGTCATTGGGTTGATTCAGACTCATACCCTGCTCCTCTTCACACTGCCTCTGAGTAGTTTTAGCACCTATTGATGATTTTCTAACTCTATCATTTCTTAGATGTATAAGTTTGCATTCCACTGTAAGAAAGTGCTTTCCTTTCTCCCCTGTTTCCTTGCTTATTTTATTGTTTATTTATATTAGTATGAACTCATGGATGTTTATTTTATTTAATGGGTTAAAATCCATCACTATCCTTCATTTATTTTAATGCCAACTTGTCCCAGACTTGGCCAGCAGAGGGTTATTCCAGTTGGTTCCCATGTTCTTTCAGCATGCCCCTTGATTCTTACTTTCTAGAGTCAAATTCTGCTGAATCACCTTTCTTTGGAATGGGCATGGATATGGATCTCTTCCTGTCGGTTGGCCAGGTAGCTGTTTTCCTAATTTCTTGGCACAGATGAGTGAGTGCTTACAGCCTTGCACATGTTTGTTGAAACATCTCAATTGGTATTACATCAATTCCTGGAGCCTTGTTTTTTTCCAGTGCCTTCAGTGCATCTTGGAGTTCTTCAACACCATTGGTTCTTGAGCATACGCTACCTCCTGAAATGGTTGAATGTCAAGCAATTCTTTTTGGTTCAGTGACTCTGTGTATTTCTTCTATCTTCTTTTGATGCTTCCTGTGTCATTCAATATTTTACCCGTAGAATCCTTCAATATTGCAACTTGAGGCTTGAATTTTTTCTTCAGTTCTTTCAGCTTGAGAAATGCTGAGCATGCCCATACCTTTTGGTTTTCTAACTCCAGCTCTTTGCACATGTCATTGTAATACTTTGTCTTCCTGAGCTTCCCTTTGAATCTTCTGTTCAGCTCTTTTACTTCATCATTTCTTCCATTCGCTTTAGCTACTCAACATTGAAGAGCAAGTTTCAGAGTCTCTTCTGACATCCATTTTGGTCTTTTCTTTCCTTCCTGTCTTTGTGTGTGTGTGTGTGTGTATGTGTGTATGTGCTTCAGGGGAAAGTCTATAGCTGAAGTTAATTTCTCATGGAAAAATTTATACACATATTGTTACATGACATTAGCTGCAATCCCTACAATGGAAATTATCGAACAATATCATTAATATCACATGCAAGTAAAATTTTGCTGAAGATAATTCAAAAATGGTTGCAAGAGTACATTGACAGAGAACTGCCAAAAGTTCAGGATGGATTCAGAAGAAGACGTGGAACAAGGGATATCATTGCCAATGTGTCATGGATCCTGGCTAAAAGCAGAGAATACCAGAAAGAGGATTACCTGTGTTTTATTGACTATGCAAATCACTCGACTGTGTGGATCATAACAAATTACAGATGACACTGTGAAAAATGAGAATTTCAGAACACTTAATTGTGCTCATGAGGAATCTGTACATACACTAAGAGGCAGTCATTCAAACAGAACAAGGGAATACTGCGTGATTTAAAATCGGGAAAGGTGTATGTCAGGGTTGCATCCCTTCACCATACTTATTCGATTCTTATGCTGAGCAAATAATCCATAAAACTGGACTATATGAAGAAGAACATAGCATCAGGATTGGAGGAAAACTCATTAACAACTTGTGATATACAGATGACACAGTCTTGCTTGCTGAAAGTGAAGAGGACTTGAAGCACTTACTGATGAAGATCAAAGACCACAGCCTTCAGTATGGATTATACCTCAACATAAAGAAAACAAACAAGCAAAAAAACTCACACCTGGGCCTATAAGAAACATCATGATAAATGGAGAAAATACTGAAGTTGTCAAGGATTTCATTTTACTTGGATCCACAATCAATGCCCATGGAAATCAAGTGATATATTGCACTGTGCAAATCTGTTGCAAAAGACCTCTTTAAAGTGTTCAAAAGCAAAGACGTCACTTTGAGGACTAAGGTGCACCTGACCCAAGCCATGGTATTTTCAATCGCCTCATATGCATGCGAAAGCTGGACGATGAATAAGGAAGACTGAAGAAGAATCGATGCATTTGAATTATAGTGTTGGCAAAGAATATTGAATATACCATGGACTGTCAGAAGAACAAACAAATCTCTCTTGGAAGAGGTACAGCCAGAATGCGCCTTAGAAGCAAGGATGGCAAGACTTTGTCTCACATACCTTGGACATGTTATCAGGAGGGACCAGTACCTGGAGAAAGATATCATTCTTAGTAAAGTAGAGGGTCAGAAAAAAAGAGGAAGACCCTCAATGAGATGGACTGACACAGTGGCTGCAACAATGGGCTCAAACATAGCAACAATTGTGAGGATGGTACAAGATCAGGCAGTGTTTCGTTCTGTAATACACAGGGTCGCTATGAGTTGGAACGACTTGACGGCACCTAACTACAACAGAATCACATTATGTTCTAGTACTTTCATTTAACCGATTTTTAAATGACTTTTGTCATCTCTTTGTGTACTGTGTAAGGCATAAAATAATGCTCTTACGACTACTGACTACTTTGCATAGAAATAAATTTTTAAATGACCTGGGGATATCTTGTACTTCAGTTGAAACCAATTATAGTGGTAACAAACTATTCATTTTAAAGATACTTTTTTTGCACTGAAATGAAAAAAATATATATATGATTCTTTCAGGACAGGCCCAGGTGAAACATAAAGAATATAAGGTCGGGAAACCTGGGTTTGAGACTTCAACCTTATTGACTATTTTAGGAAAATTTAGTCAAGGGACTCAAAATTTTCTCATCTGTAAAACAAGATTGTGAAGGTTCAGTTTGGTAATGTAGAATGAAGCATTATCAAATGTGTATTACTCCTCTGCCCAGCATGCCACAATGGGTTTCATATCAGATACAGTGTTTGTAAATTGACTTGGAAGTCATTGGAGATGGTTGTAAAGATACTGGAAATCATATAAATTCAGAGATATGCAGACACGTAGGTTACCTATCTTCTATTAGAGATAGAAAATTTTTAATTGCCAGTGTGCTTGTCCAACTGCTTTCCAAAATAAAACATCATCTTGATAGTTTGGAATAGGTATATAAAGAACATGCAGGAGAAACAAATTATTTTAATTTTTATTTGTTCACTATAGATCTGCACACTACTGAAGAGAGCAAAATCTAATTTCTGGATAGCTCTGAATTACTTATTTGTCTAATCAGTTTTAAACAGACCCATTCCATTTGGACAAATTTCTATTTAAATTTGCACTGGATAGCATTCAGGGTCTTAAAGGCCTATAAGTGGCCACCTAAGACAGTCCACCGGTCTCACCCCTTCGGGAGCAAGGGAGAATGAAGAAAACTAAAGATACAAGGGAAAGACTAGTCCAAAGGATTAATGGACCACAACTACCACAGCCTCCACCAGACTGAGACCAGTACAACTAGATGGTGCCCAGCTACCACCACTGACTGCTCTGACTGGGATCACAACAGAGGGTCCCAGACAGAGCTGGAGAAAAATGTAGAACAAAACTCTAACTCACCAAAGGGGGGGGGGAAAAAGGACCAGACTTACTGACCTGACAGAGACTGGAGAAACCCTGAGAGTATGGCCCCTGGACACCCTTTTAGCTAAGTAATAAAGTCATTCCTGAGGTTCACCCTTTAGCCAAAGATTAGATGGACCCACAAAACAAAATGAGACTAAAGGGGCACACCAGCCCACGGGCAAGGACTAGAAGGCAAGAGGGGACAGGAAAGCTGTTAATAGGGAACCAAAGGTCAAGAAGGAAGAGTGTTGACAAGTCGTGGGGTTGTTAACCAATGTCATAAAACAATATGCGTACTAACTGTTTAATGAGAAGCTCTTTTGTTCTGAACCTTCATCTAAAGTTCAATAAAAAAACATTTTTTTTTGCACTGGATAAAAAGTATTATTAATATTATTAAACATCTATGAGATGTTTTAAGGAGCCCTGGAGGCTCAGTGGTTAAGCGCTCGGATCCTAACCAAAAAGTTGGCAGCTTGAATCCACTAGCTGCTCTGCAGGAGAAAGATGTGGCAGTCTGCTTCTGTAAAGATTAAAAAGAAAAAATTTTTTTTACAACCTTGGAAACCCTATGGAGCAGTTCTACTCTGTCCTATAGGGTTGCTACAATTGGAATCAACTCAATGGCAATGAGTTATGTGACATTTTACAGTTTACAAAGCACTTTTACACTCATTGTCTTATTTAATATTCACAACAATCCTGTGATTAGGCAAAGCATGTACTAGTATCCTCATTCTATAAATGAGGAAACTGAAACTCAGAAGTGTAAGGTTACATCCCGTGCAACTGATAGAACAGTCACTGCAGCTTGGTGACTGCTGTATCCCCAGCACTAGGAACAAGCCTAATACATCACAGACACCTAGAAAATACTTTCTGAATGAAAGGATGGACAGATGGATGGATGGACGGATGGGTGGATGGGTAGATGAATGGAACTCAAAACCAGGTTTTTTGATTCCAGAATTTCAGGTCACAGCATGTAAAATAATGAGTCAACTCATAATGTTGAGAGATGCTAGTAAACAGAAGACTGTCCTTGCAGCCTTGAATAATCCATCGAAATAAAAAAGTTAAAAGATGTTCAGCATTATTGTTGTTGTTGTTGTTGTTACGTGCCATCGGGTTCGTTCCAACTCATAGTGACCCTAAGCACAACAGAACAAAACACTGCCAGGTCCTGTGCCATCCTCACAATTGTTTGTATGCTTGAGTCCATTGTTGCAGCCACTGTGTCTGTCAATCCACCTCACTGAGGGGCTTCCTCATCTTCACTGACCCTCTATGTTACCAAGCATGATGTCCTTTCTCCAGGGACTAATCCATCCTGATAGCATGTCCAAAGTATGTGAGATGTAGTCTTGTCATCCTTGCTTCTAAGGAGCATTCGGGTTGTACCTCTTCCAAGACAGATTTATTTGTACTTTTGGTAGTCCCTGGTATATTCAATATTCTTTGTCAACACCACAATTCAAAGGGGTCAATTCTTCTTGGGTCTTCCTTATTCATTGTCCAGCTTTTACATGCATATAAGGCTATTGAAAACACCAGGGCTTGGGTCAGGTACACCTTAGTCCTCTAGGTGACATCTTTGCTTTTCAACACTTTAAAGAGGTCTTTTGCAGCAGATTTGCCCAATGCAGTGTGTCTTTTCATTTCTTGACTGCTGCCTCCACAGGTGTTGATTGTGGATTCAAGTAAAATGAAATCCTTGACAAACTCAATCTTTTCTCCTTTTATCATGACATTGCTCATTGGTCCGGTTGTCAGGATTTTTATTTTCTTTATGTTGAGGTGTAATCCATACTGAAGGCTGTGGTCTTTTATCTTCATCAGTAAGAGCTTCAAGTCCTCTTCACTTTCAGTAAGCAAGGTTGTGTCATCTGCATAACGCAGGTTCTTAATGAGTCTCCCTCCAATCCTGATGCCGTGTTCTTCTTCATATAGTCCAGCTTCTTGACTATCTGTTCAGTATACAGATTGAATAAGTATGGTGAAAGGATACAACCCTGATGCACACTTTTCCTGACTTTAAATCATGAAGTATCCCCTTATTCTGTTCAAATTGCTGCCTCTCGATCCATGTACAGAATCCTCATGAGCACAATTAAGCGTTCTCGAATTTCTATTCTTCCCAATGTTATCCATAATTTTTTACGATCTGCACAGTCAAATGCCTCTGCATAGTCAATAAAACACAGGTAAACATCTTTCTGGTATTCTCTACTTTCAGCCAGGATCCATCTGACAACAGCAATGATATCCCTGGTTCCATGTCCTTGTCTAAATTCAGCTCGAACTGTTCCATGTTGATATACTGCTGCAGCAGCTTTTGAATGATCTTCAGCAAAATGTTGCTTGCATGTGATATTAATGATATCGTTGGATAATTTCTGCATTCGGTTGATTCACCTTTCTTGGGAAGAGGCATAAATATGGGTCTCTTCCAGTTGGTTGGCCACGTAGCTGTCTTCCAAATTTCTTGGCATAGACGAGTGAGCACTTTTAGTGCTGCATCCATTTGTTGAAACTTCTCAGTTGGTATTTCATCAATTCCCAGAGCCTTGTTTTTCGCCAGTGCCTTGGGTGCAGCTTGGACTTCTTCCTTCAGTACCATCGGTTCCTGATCATATGCTACCTCCTGAAATGGTTGAAACAATTTTTTTTCTAATTTTTATTGTGCTTTAAGTGAAAGTTTACAAATAAGTCAGTCTCTCACACAAAAACTTATATATACCTTGCTACATACTCCCAATTGCACTCCCCCTAATGAGACAGTCTGTGCCCTCCCTCCACTCTCTCTTTTCGTGTCCATTTCATCAGCTTCTAATGCCCTCGACCCTCTCATCTCCCCTCCAGGCAGGAGATGCCAACATAGTCTCAAGTGTCCACCTGATCCAAGAAGCTCACTTGAACCAATTCTTTTTGCTATGGTGACTCTGTGTATTCTTTTCATTTTCTTTTGATGCCTCCTGCATCATTTAATATTTTCTTCGTAGAATCCTTCAGTATTACAACTCGATGCTTGAATTCCTTCTTCAGTTCTTTCAGCTTGAGAAATGCTGACCGTGTTCTTCCTTTTTGGTTTTCTATCTCCAGATCTTTGCATATGTCATCATAATACTTTAGTCTCCTCAAGCTGCCCTTTGAAATCTTCTCTTCAGCTCTTTTACTTCATCATGTTTTCCTTTTGCTTTAGCTACTCGATGTTCAAGAGCAAGTTTCAGAGTCTCTTCTGACATCCATTTAGGTCGTTTCTTTCTGTCCTGTCTTTTTAACGACCTCTTGCTTTCTTTATGTATCATGTTGTTGATGTCATTCCACAATTTGTCTGGTCCTCAGTCATTAGTGTTTAACATGTCAAACTTATTCTTGAGATGGTCTCTAAATTCAAGTGGGATATGCTCAAGTTCATACTTTGGCTCTTGTGGACTTGTTCTGATTTTCTTCAGTTTCAAATTTAACTTGCATATGAGTAGTTGATGGTCTGATCTGCAGTCAGCCCCAGCCGCATTCTGAATTATAATATTTAGCTTTTCCATTGTCTCTTTCCACAAATGCAGTAGCTTTGACTCTTGTGTATTCCCTCTGGGAAGGTCGATGTGTGGAGTCACCGTTCAGGTTGGTGAAAAAAGGTATTTGCAATGAAGAAGTCTTGCAAAATTCAATCATGCAATCTCTGGCATTGTTTGTGTCACCAAGGCCATGTTTTCCAATTACTGATCCTTCTTTGTTTCCAAGTTTGGCATCCCAATCACCAGTTGTTATCAGTGCATCCTGAATGCATGTTTGATCAATTTCAGACTGCACAAGCTGATAAAAATCTCCAGTTTCTTTATCTTTAGTCTTAGTGGTTGGTGTGTAAATTTGGACAACCCACTGCTGTAAAGTCGATTCTGACTCATAGCGAAATTTGGACAGTAGTCGTATTAACTGGTCTTTCTTGTAGGCATATGGATATTATCCTATCACTGACAGCATTGTACTTCAGGATAGATCTTGAAATGTTCTTTTTTGACAATAAATGCAACGCCATTTCTCTTCAAGTTGTCATTCCCAGCATAGTAAAAAAAAAAAAAATGTGATTGTCAGATTCAAAATGACCTATACCAGTCCATTTTGGCTCACTAATGCCTAGGATATTAATGTTTATGCGTTCCATTTCATTTTTGACAATTCCAATTTTCCTAGATTCATACTTTGTACATTCCAGGTTCTGATTATTAACAGATGTTTGCAGCTGTTTCTTCTCATTTTGAGTTGTGAAACATCAGCAAATGAAGGTCCTGAAAGCTTGACTCCATCCATGTCTTTAAGGTCTACTCCACTTTGAGGGGAAACCCTGGTGGCACAGTGGTTAAATGCTACAGCTGCTAACGAAAAGATCGGCAGTTCAAACCTGCCAGGTGCTCCTTGAAAACTCTACGGGGAAGTTCTACTCTGTCCCAAGGGGTCGCTATGAGTCGGAATCTACTTGATGGCAGTGGGTTTGGTTTTCAGCTTTTTTTTTTCTACTTTGAGGAGGCAGCTCTTCCCCAGTCCTCTTTTGAGTGCCTTCTGACCTGGGGGGCTCATCTATATCAGACAATGTTCCGCTGGTATTCATAAGGTTTTCACTGGCTAATTATTTTCAGAAGTAGACTCCCTGGTCCTTCTTCCTAGTCTGTCTTAGTCTGGAAGCTCAGCTGAAACCCGTCCGCTATGGGTGACCCTGCTGGTATTTGAATACCGGTAGCATAGCTTCCAGCATCACAGCAACACACAAGCCCCCACAGTACAACAGACTTTAGGATTTGTAGGGTTGCTTAGCATTGCTCAGTATTTGTTCATACAAATACAGATGAAAAAAATAAAATAACCATTTTTACCTATTAGCTTCAGCAAAGACCAAAATATTTGCTACTCTTGGTTCCAGGAAAAATGTGGGGAACAAACCCTCACACACTGCTGGTGGGCATGCAGATTGCCCTCACTGATTTGGAGGTAAATTTGGCTCTATCTTTTAATATTTAAAATACACATAACCGTTTTCCAGCTGTTTCACTTTTAGAAATTGATTCTACAGATAGCCTTCCCAATGCACTCAAAGGTACATGCATAAGGATGTTCACACCCACATTGTTCTCAGTAACAAAAAACTGGAAACAATCTAAGCATTAACAGGTGATTGCTTAATTATGTCGTGGAATATTGACAGGATGGAAAATCATGCAGCTATTAAAAAGAATACCACAAATCAATATGTGATGATATGGCACAATCTCCAAGACATATTGTAAAGTGTAAGATGTAAGTCAGCCAAAGGAGTCCCTGGGTGGCGTGACTGGTTAACTTTCCCGGCTGCTAACTGAAAGGTTTGAATCCACCCAGAGGGCCTCAGAAATCAGCCACTGAAAACTCTATGGCGCACAGTTCTACTCTGACACACATGGGATCACCATGAGTCCGTATTCACAACTGGCTTTTTTTTTTTTTTTTTGGTAAGCCAAAGAACAACATATATGCATAAACCAGTGTTTGTCTACGCGTAGACCATCTCTGGATTGATACAGAAGACACTATTGACAGCTGTTGAGTGGGGAATGGGATTAGGGCAGAATGGGCTTTGCATGGGGAACCCTTTAATATTTTTCGTTTGTACCGGTGGGCGTGGAAAAGAAAACA
Source organism: Elephas maximus indicus (assembly GCF_024166365.1). Lineage (NCBI taxonomy): Eukaryota > Metazoa > Chordata > Mammalia > Proboscidea > Elephantidae > Elephas > Elephas maximus. The sequence continues at coordinate 84,006,843 of NC_064820.1, forward strand.
TAGTTCAAGAAGAAAGCCCATCTCTAGGAGGCAGAAATTCTCCTAACCCCGGAGGCTGCCTCAGTTCCTCGCGCCAACCCCCTCGAGTGTCCAGCAGCCACTGTGCAGGCGGGACCCCGACTCACCCCTCCTGGCTGTAGACTGAAAGCGGGCGGCCAGGGGAGTGCGCAGGCTCCGCGCCCCGCAGCAGGAAACTCCGCAGAGGGAGGCGCCGCAGCCGCTGAGCGCCCGGGCGGAACATGGCGAGCCAAGGGCGCGGGCACCTGCTTCGAAGACAGCCCGCAGCCGGGGAACTCGGGCCGGCCGCGGAGCCGTAAGACCCTCCCCCGGGTAAGGGGCGGGCGGGCGGCTGAGGGGCGGGCTCCTGGACTGGCGCTCGTCCGTGCACCAGACGCCCTACGAAGCCGCGGCACGATGGCACCAGCCGGAGGTCCGGGAACCAAGAAGGTGAGTTTCCGGGAGGCCCGGAGGTCCTCAGCCCTCCTGGCCGGGAGACTCCGACCGACTCGAGTTCAAATCCCACGTCAGCCCCTAACCAAGCTCTGTGGCCTTGGGCTAGATACCTGCCCGGCTCTGAGCTTAGTTAACCGGATTATGAGTTACCGAGGATGGTGATACTGTCTCCGTGTGATGACTAGATAACAATCAGCATTTGTTGAGCCTTTCCTAAATGTCCCGCACTCTGCAGGGTGCTTTATGCGAATTACCTCCACTTCTTCACAACCCCTCATTAATAAGTATTATCATTTCACACCTGAGGAAACTGAGGCTCAAACGACTAGCTCAGGCTGCCCACCTAGTTCAGGATGGAGCGGGGATTTGAATTCTGCGCTCACTGTCTTCCCTCAGCGGTCCTGCGCCCGCAGCTTTTGGGGCTCAAGCGGCCCCAGACCTCGTGGAAACATCCCTCGCACTTTGGAAAGGGCCGGAGCCTCAACCTGTGAGTCGCGGGGGACGGGCTTGGAAGTATTACTGGACTCCCAAGCCACCGCAGGGGTCGGTGGGCGCACGCGGATTCCACCGCTTTCACGCGCCAGGGGCCCAGCTCTCCCGGCGTTCTGTGGCTCAGGCCCCTCTCTACCCCCCTTCCCTGGCCAGGCCCTTGATGTCACCGCTGGCTGTCAGCTTTGTCCGCCCATTTCCACCCTGGGGGTTGGGGGGGGGGGGCGGGGAAGCAAGGGGATGACCAAGGGAAATAAAGGCGTGAACTTGGAAACAGAACAGACCAGGACCTCTCAGAGCAACCCACCTGAGCCCGTAATTCAAAATGTGGGGAGAGGGGAGCGGGAGGAAGGCTACAGGTATGGAGGTGTACACTACCTATTTATTGATACTAAAAAGTTAGGAGCAACCAAGATGCCCTACAATAGGAGCTCGCTAAATAACTTCAGATTCATTCACTTAATAAGTTATTAAAACCAAAAAACCCGTTGCCATCCAGTCTATTCCGACTCATAGTGACCCTATAGAACAGACTAGAACTGCCCCACAGAGTTTCCAAGGAGCAGCTGGTGGATTCAAATTGCCAACCTTTTGGTTAGCAGTGGTAGCTCTTAACCACTAAGTCACCAAGGCTTAGGCAGTCATTACAGAAGTATGGAACAGGCAAAGGGCTTTGGCAATATGAAGTTACAAAGGAGATATTGTATCACAGACCAATCCCAACTATGCAAAGTATTTATGTAAACACCCTAAGGAAGGGCAGAGCCCTGTGGCGCAGTGGCTAAGAGTTTGGCTGCTAACCAAAAAGGTCGGCATTTCTAATCCACCAGCCTCTCTTTGGAAACCACATGGGGCAGTTCTACTCTGTTCTGTAGGGTTGCTATGGGTCAGAATGGACTGGACGGCAATAGGTTTTTTTTTTTTTTTTTTAAGGAAGGGCACAATAATGGTAATACTTATTTCAGGTATGGAATACGAGTTTTAAAAAACATGATTTTGGATATGTTTTTCTGATTATAAAAGTAAAACGTGCACAGTGAAGAAATGAGAGTAACAAAAAGATAAAGCAAAGAACTTTTGGTGATTTTTTTCTGTAATGCTATCTATGTTCACTTTCACAGTTCATTCTTTTTTTTTAAGGTTTAAAAATATGCTGTCCATGTTCAGTATTTTCTGAGCCTCTGCTCTAGCAACACCAGTACGATCATACACTAATCCATGTTAATGTGTACCAAGGATCTAAGGTGCTAGTTGGAACGAGCAAATTCCACCTCACTTCTCAGCTAACGCATACCTTTTAAGAGTGGCACACACAACGTCTCCAATTAATTGTAGAATCCAAAAGAGCAGTTCTGTTGGCAATTTCAGGCCTATGGGGAGATATTTTAGGCAGATTGGGTCCCTCTGGCCTCCTCTCTCCACAGAGTGATGTTGATAATATATATGAATATATATATATGAATGAATAGAGCTCTCCTAAAGCCAGACCTTAAACCCAGAGGTGTTAGGTATTCATATCTGAAACAAAGGGGTATAAATGTACCCCAAAGCTCACTGTCAGGTCAGGGGCAGTTACACTACCAAACAAAAGGGAAGGATGGAATGAAGATATAAATGTACTGCAAATTAACTCACGCTGCTCTTTGTTTTACACATTCCTCTGGCAATCATTCTAGAGTTTTCTTTAGATTGTACTGGTGTAGTGGTTAATTGAAGGGATATATATATCGATGCCTTTGAACTATGCTGTTGGCGAGGAATATTGAATATACCATGGACTGCCAGAAGAACAAATTAATCTGTTTTGGAAGAAGTATAGCCAGAATGCTCCTTACAAGCAAGGATGGTGAGACTATGTCTCACAAACTTTGAACATGTTATCAGGAGGGACCAGTACCTGGACATGATGCTTGATAAAGTAGAGGGTCAGCAAAAAGAGGAAGACCCTCAATGAGATGGATTGACAAAGCAGATACAACAATGGGCTCAGGCATAACAGCAATTGTGAGGATGGTGCAGCAGCGGGCTGTGTTTTCCTCTGTTGTACATAGGGTCGCTATGAGCCAGAACTGACTCAGCAACACCTGACAATGACAACAACATATGGCAGGGAAGGAAGGGCTAAAAGATGCTATGAATTCAAATATTGGTAGTTTAGTTATTTTACTGATGGCTGTTTATAAAACTAGCAAAATTTAAAATATTAGAAAAACAACCAGATAATAGATGAAAATGTCTTATCATTCATTACTTCGTATCATGAAAAGAGTAAAAATATACACTATAACTCCAATAAGGCTGGCATTAATCAAAAACACACAAAATAATAAATGTTGGAGAGGCTGTGGAGAGATCGGAACACTTATACACTGCTGGTGGGAATGTCAAATGGTACAACCACTTCGGAAATCAATTTGGCGCGTCCTTAAAAAGCTAGAAATAGAACTACCATATGATCCAGCAATCCCACTCCTTGGAATATTTCCTAGAAAAATAAGAGCCTTTACACGAACAGATATATGCACACCCATGTTTATTGCAGCACTGTTTACAATAGCAAAAAGATGGAAGCAACGAAGGTGCCCATCAACGGATGAATGGTTAAATCAATTATGGTATATTCATACAATGGAATACTACACATCGATAAAGAACAGCGATGAATCTGTGAAACATTTCATAACATGGAGGAAACTGGAAGGCATTATGCTGAGTGAAATTAGTCAGTTGCAAAAGGACAAATATTGTGTAAGACCACTATTATAAGAACTTGAGAAATAGTTTAAACTGAGCAGAAAACATTCTTTTGTGGTTACGAGAGGGGGAGGGAGGGAGGGTGGGGGAGGGAGGGAGGGTGGGAGGGGGCATTCACTAATTAGATAGTAGATAAGAACTACTTTAGGTGAAGGGAAAGACAGCACACAATACAGCGGAGGTCAGCACAATTGAACTAAACCAAAAGCAAAGAAGTTTCCTGAATAAACTGAATTCTTCGAAGGCCAGCGTAGCAGGGGCAGGGGGCTGGGGACCATGGTTTCAGGGGACATCTAAGTCAATTGGCATAATAAAATCTGTTAAGAAAACGTTCCGCATCCCACTTTGAAGAGTGGCATCTGGGGTCTTAAATGCTAGCAAGCAGCCATCTAAAAAAAAAAAAAAATAAGATGCATCAATTGGTCTCAACCCACCTGGATCAAAGAACAATGAAGAACACCAAAGACACAAGGTGATTATGAGCCCAAGAGACAGAAAGGGCCACATGAACCAGCGACCGCATCATCCTGAGACCAGAAGAACTAGATGGTGCCTGGCTACAACCAATGACACCCCTGACAGGGAATACAACAGAGAACCCCTGAGGCAGCAGGAGAGCGGTGGAATGCAGACCCCAAATTCTCATAAGACCAGACTTAATGGTCTGACTGAGACTAGAAGGACCCCTGTGGTCATGGCCCCCAGACCTTCTGCTGGCTCAGGACAGGAACCATTCCGGAAGCCAACTCTTCAGACAGGGATTGGACTGAACAATGGGTTGGAGAGGGATGCTGGTGAGGAGTGAGCTTCTTGGATCAGGTGGACACTTGAGACTATGTTGGCATCTCCTGCCTGGAGGGGAGATGAGAGGGTGGAGCGGGTTAGAAGCTGGTGAAATGGACACGAAAAGAGAGAGTGGAGGGAGAGAGTGGGCTGTCTCGTTAGGGGGAGAATAATTGGGAGTGTGTAGCAAAGTGTATATGGGTTTTTGTGTGAGAGACTGACTTGATTTGTAAGCTTTCACTGAAAGCACAATAAAAATTATTTAAAAAAAGAAAAAAGTGCATATACACTATAATTTTCTTAACTGCTAGGTGCTTTTCTGTTTAAAAGTCTCATTTTTTGAGATGGGCGATATGACAACAGACCGAACTGAAATTAAAAGAATCATATCAGAATACTACAAAAAATCGTACTCTAACAAATTTGAAAACACAGAAGAAATGGATGAATTCCTAGATACACACTACCTACCTAAACTAACACAAACAGAGGTAGAACAACTAAATAGATCCATAACAAAAGAGGAAATTCAAAAGGTAATCAAAAAACTTCCAAAAGAAAAAGCCCTGGCCCGCACAGCTTCCCTGCAGAGTTCTACCAAACCTTCAGAGAAGAACTAACACCACTACTACTAAAGGTATTTCAGAACATAGAAAAGAACGGAATACTCCCAAACTCATTCTATGAAGCCACCATATCCCTGATACCAAAATCAGGTGAAGACACCACAAAAAAATTACAGACTTATATCCCTTATGAGCTTAGATGCAAAAATCCTCAACAAAATTCTAGCCAATAGAATTCAACGACATATCAAAAAAAAAAAAAAATTTCACCATGACCAAGTGCAATTCATACCAGGTATGCAGGGATGGTTCAACATTAGAAAAACAATCCATCATGTAAATAAAACAAAAGACAAGAGCCACACGATTTTATCAATCAATGCAGAAAAGGCATTTGACAAAAGTTCAACATCCATTCATGATAAAAACTCTCAGCAAAATAGGAATGGAAGGAAAATTCCTCAACATAATAAAGGGCATTTATACAAAGCCAATAGCCAACATCATCCTAAATGGAGAGAGTCTGAAAGCATTCCCCTTGAGATCGGGAACCAGATAAAAAACCCACCCACTGCCTTCAAGTTGATTCCGACTCATAGTGACCCTATAAGCTGGAATTGACTTGCCCTTTGTCACCACTCTTATTCAACATTGTGCTGGAGGTCCTAGCCAGAGCAGTTAGGCTAGATAAAGAAATAAAGGGCATCCAGATTGGTAAGGAAGAAGTAAAAGTACCTCTATTTGCAGATGACTTGATCTTATACACAGAAAACCCTAAGGAATCCTCAAGAAAACTACTGAATCTAATAGAAGAGTTCAGCAGAGTATCGGAATACAAGATAAACATACAAAAATCAGTTGGATTCCTCTACACCAACGAAAAGGACATCAAAGAAGAAATCACCAAATCAATACCATTGACAGTAGCCCCCAAGAAGATAAAATACTTAGGAATCAATCTTACCAGAGATGTAAAATAGACCTATACATAGAAAACTACAAGACACTACTGCAAGAAACCAAAACAGAACTACGTAAGTGGAAAAACATACCTTGCTCATGGATAGGAAGACTTAACATTGTAAAAATGTCTATTCTACCAAAAGCGATCTGTAGGTACAATGCAATTCCAATCCAAATGCCAATGACATTTTTTAATGCAATGGAGAAACTAATTGCCAACTTCTTATGGAAGGGAAAGAGGCCCTGGATAAGTAAAGCATTACTGAAAAAGAAGAACAAAGTGGGAGGCCTCACTCTACCTAATTTTATAGCCTATTATACTGCCACAGTCGTCAAAACAGCCTAGTACTGGTACAACAACAGATACATAGACCAGTGGAACAGAATTGAGAATCCACACATAAATCCATCCACACATGAGCAATTAATATTTGATAAAGGCCCCAAATCAGTTAAATGGGGAAAAGACAGTCTTTTTAACAAATGGTGCTGGCATAACTGGATATCCATCTGCAAAAAATGAAACAAGACCCATACCTCACACCATGTACAAAAACTAACTCAAAATGGATCAAAGACCTAAATATCAAATCTAAAATGATAAAGATCATGGAAGAAAAAATAGGAACAACACTAGGAACCCTAATACACGGCATAAACAGTATGCAAAACATTACTAACAGTGCAGAAGAAAAACTAGATAACTGGGAGCTCCTAAAAATCAAACACCTATGCTCATCCAAAGACTGCACCAAAAAAGTAAAAAGATTACCCACAGACTGGGAAAAAGTTTTTAGCTATGACACTTCTGATCAGCATCTGATCTCTAAAATCTACGTGATACTGCAAAAACTCAACTACAAAGAGACAAATAACCCAATTAAAAAATAGGTAAAGGATATGAACAGACACTTCACTAAAGAAGACATTCAGGTAGCTAACAGATACGTGAGGAAATGCTCACGATCATTGGCCGTTAGAGAAATGCAAATAAAACTACAATGAGATTCCATCTCACTCCAACAAGGCTGGCATTAATCCAAAAAACACAAAATAATAAATTTCGGAGAGGTTGTGGAGAGACTGGAACACTTATACACTGCTGGTGGGAATGTCAAATGGTACAACCACCTTGGAAATCGATTTGGCGCTTCCTTAAAAAACTAGAAACAGAACTACCATATGATACAGCAATCCCATTCCTCGAAATATATCCTAGAGAAAGAAGAGCCTTTACACGAACAGATATATGTGCACGCATGTTCATTGCAGCACTGTTTACAATAGCAAAAAAATGGAAGCAACCAAGGTGCCCATCAGTGAATGAATGGATAAATAAATCATGGTATATTCACACAGTGGAGTATTATGCATTGATAAAGAACAATGATGAATCTGTGAAACATTTCATAACATAGAGAAATCTGGAAATCATTATGCTGAGTGAAATTAGTCAGCTGCAAAAGGACAAATATTGTATAAGACCACTATTAGAAGAACTTGAGAAATAGTTTAAACTGAGAAGAAAACATTCTTTCGTGGTTATGAGGGGGAGAGGGAGAGAGGAGAGGGGTTTTCACTAATTAGATAGTAGATAAGAACTATTTTAGGTGAAGGGAACAACAACACACAATACAGGAGAGGTCAGCACAACTGGACTAAACCAAAAGCAAAGAATTTTCCTCAATAAATTGAACACTTCAAAGGCCACCGTAGCAGGGGTGGGGTTTGGAGACCATGGTTTCAGGGGACATCTAAGTCAATTGGCATAATGAAATCTATGAAGGAAACATTCTGCATCTCACTTTGGAGAGTGGCGTCTGGGGTCTTAAATGCTAGCAGGTGGCCATCTAAGATGCACCAATTGGTCTTAACCCACCTGGACCAAAGAAGAATGAAGAACACTGAAGACACAGGTAATTATGAGCCCAAAAGACAGAAAGGACCACATAAAGCAGAGATTTTTTTTATATTAGCCCGAGACCAGAAGAACTAGATGGTGCCCGGCTACAACTGATGAGTGTCCTGACAGGGAACACAACAGAGAACCCCTGAGGGAGCAGGATAGGAGTGGGGTGCAGACCCCAAATTCTCATAAAAAGAGCAGACTTAATGGTCTGACTGAGACTAGAATGATCCTGGAGATCATGGTCCCCAGACCTTCTGTTAGCCCAAGACAGGAACCATTCCCAAAGCCAACTCTTCAGACAGGGATTGGACTGGACTATGGGATTGACAATGATACTGGTGAAGACTGAGCTTCTTGGATCAAGCAGACCTAAGACTATGTTGGCATCTCGTGTCTGAAGGGGAGATGAGAGTGGGTCAGAAGCTGGCCAAATGGGCACAAAAAGAGAGAGTGGAGGGAAGTGGAGTGCTGTCTCATTAGGGGGACAGCAATTAGGAGTATATAGCAAGGTGTTTATAAAGTTTTGTATGAGAGTCCAACTTGATTTGTAAACTTTCACTGAAAGCACAATAAAAAGTTTTTTAAAAGTTTCATTTTTTTCTCCCCAGGATCAAATTTTAGCATATGTGACACCTGTGTCATTGTCAAAACAAACCTGTCTCTCTAGCTCTTGGCATATTTTATTAAGGGACTTCGTTAGGTGCTGTGTGAGGTAGTAGGTCATGGACAAATAAGATATGTCACCTGCCCTCTGGCATCTTACAGCCAAACTAGGAGGCAGGTAGGTAGCCAGATACTGTATTAGGATGTGACGGATGCAGGAATAGAAGGTATACGAAATTAGTCCAGTCCATTTGCTGATGAGTTGTTGCTGATTCATGGTGACCCTGTGTCGGAGTAGAACCTATAATGCCAGAATTCTGTGCCAATGTTTTTCCCCCCTCCAGGATTATGTAATGTGTAATATTAAATTTGATTCTTCATGTGGTTAACTTATTGACGTGTATTAGATTTTCTAGATGAGACTTTATCTAGTATGGCTATACCATTGATTCTCTCTTCTATATCCCTGTGCGGCATTTACTTATGGCACTGAGCTGTAATTATTTGTTGACCTACTGGCTTTCCCCAAGGTGACTGGACTTTCAGCTTCTTGAGGGCAGAGACCTTGTGTTATTCCAACACTTATCTCTATTGCCTAGCACTGTACCTGGCACGTGTTAAGGTCCCAGTAAAAGTTTAAAGTTTAAGTCCTCTTTATGTTTCAAAAGTACAAAATGAAAAGAGTGAATTGCATTTTATGGAGGGAGTAGAGAGAGAGATGAGAAGCATGGTTAATATTAACATTTCTTCCACATTCAGCTTAAATTCTACAGGAGTTGTAAAATACAGAAAAATACCAGAATGAGGAACTCTCTGCCAAAACAGTGTTTTTAGGTCAGCACAGCTGGGCTTCGTTCAACTTCACACCACATGTACAGTAAAAAGGAGATGTTGTAGACATGGTAGCTGGGTACCCAGCCTCCGGTACAACCCCGTACCTTCTTGTACTGCAGAGGATGGAAGATAAAGACATCTTCAGACTCTTTTGCAGTGTGAGTTCTGGTAAGAATTAGCGACCACCATCAGATGTACTTGTGTGCTTCGGGGACAGTAACCAAGAGGCAGAGGCCCTCTTCCTGCTGCTTTGACTTTTACTGGTGAGCACGGGCATAGCACAGCATTCCAGCAACTTAGCTTTTACCCTAATATTAACATGTAGCCCACTAAGCTGTCGCTGTGCCCTGCTTGCTGTACTCCTTGAATTCAAGAACTGCGGGATTTATATTGATTTCACAGTTAGAAGGGGCACCTCGAGGCTTTTCTCCCCCATCCATGTGTTGCTGTATGTCCAGCTGTGGCTAGAGCTGAAATGAACTGGCCTTATATCTTTAATAAAAGGTTGCATTTTCAACTAAGATGGTCTATACGAGAGAGATAGGGATTTCCAAGGTGGTGTTTATGGTGTTACATGGGTGAGAAGGCCTCCCTGAAAAAGAAGACACTTGATCAGAGACCTGAAGGAAGTAAGGAGGTGAGCCATGTAGATATCTGGGGGAGGCATGTTTCAGACAAAGGAAACCACAGTGCTTGGCTAACTCTTCGGGTATACCTTTAATGTAAGTTATAGGTGGACTGAATGAGTCCGAATCAACTTCGTGGCAACTAACAACACAACAACAAGAGTAGGAAAAAACTAGATTAGGAACTTAAAAGGGCTGAAATCTCCTTTTCTGCTTACTTAGCTCTGTGATCTCGAGCAAGTCACTTAACCTTGCTGAACCTCGGTTTTCTATTTATAAAATGGAAATAAATCTGCTTTGCCTGGCTCACAGAATTGTTGAGGACCAAAAGCTAACATATACATGACCATGCTGGATAAATGTAGGGCGTAATTATGAACTTGTCCATTAGCACTGTGTTCAGTAGCTTAAGCAAACGAGAGGCTTATTTTTCTCATTCAGTGAGAGGGCTAGAGGGGGCAGCAGTCATGGCTGCTGCAGCTACTCAAATATGTCACTAGGAAACCAGGCTCCTGTCAGCGGTCTGGCCCACCAGCCTTAGCATACAGCTTCCAGTGACACAGCTGTGAGAAGACCAATACACCTCCCGGTATTATATCGATATTCTAATCAGAAAGAAGAAAAGGAGACGGGAAGGGAAGGGAAGGACGTCTACATCAAGAAAGCAAAACTTCCCAGAAATTCTCAGCAGACTTCCACTTATTTCTCATTGGCCAGCATATGCCACATGGCCATGCCCAGCAGCAAGGGAGACTAGGAAATGGATTTTTCTTTTTAGCTGAGGTCATTGTCACCACAAATAAAATACATTAGTTAAAAAGAAGGGGGGTGGAGAATCTATATTAGTTAGGTAACTAGCACTGTCTGTCACAAGCGTTTTGTAAACTGCTATAGAATTGGCAGTTCACTATAATTTGGCTCAGCTTAAATCTTATTTGAAAAAAAATAGTCACAGCACTTTAGCTGCACAAAACAAGTGCCTGGATTGACCAAGAGATGTATGTATGGTCAACCTGAGATACTGTGAGACGCTAATGATTTCAACAAAGCTAGAGCTGTAAGAACACGGTACCCACCTTTCTTAAAGTTAGAAACCACATTTAGAAAAGAAAAGCACTTAGGTGGATTTTCTTTCTCTTTCTCAGGGTATTTTGGAACGTCTGGAGAGTGGGGAGGTTGTCATTGGAGATGGAAGCTTTCTCATAACTCTGGAAAAGAGGGGCTATGTGAAGGCTGGACGCTGGACTCCAGAAGCAGTAGTAGAACATCCAAACGCAGGTTGGTGATAGGATCACCCTAAAGTATCTATCTGGGTGACATCTTACTTAGATCTGATTGAGAGCAGATAAATAGCAGGGACTGTCTCCCAAGGACTGTTTCACTTGACAAATTGCCATGACATCATGGCAGTACTTGGGTTGAAAACACGCAGAAGAAAATCATCTCTCTCTGTCTGTCTGTCTCATGCACACACACGCAAGTGCACACACACATGCATACACATTTGCATTTTCATATATAGGAAGTGCTAAAATATTTGCTCCATGATTATTTACCTTGCAGGTAGATACCCAAGAGTTTACTTAAAATAGCAAAACCGTTGTTGCTTCATTGACCTCCTGCTGGCTAATGTGTGTACTCTGTTTTAACAACGTGCATAGTGTGATTAACAATAGTCACCAGCTTAACAGCACAGACAACTGGGCTCTGTTGAGAGGGGCAAAGAAATAAACACATATTTACCTCATTCTCCTGACCAAAGAATAAAAAGAGTTGGGAATAGAAATTGTGTTGGGATTGGCTAGTGACATTAAACTGGAACTTTTATTGAGTCTTTTTTGTTTATTCCCAGAAATTAAAGTGAGAAGATACAACCAAAGTATGAAATAGGTGACACAGGATAGACTGAGAACGGAACTTTTAATGTTACTCTGATTTTATTCATATATGCACAGTGTATGAGACAAACCTGGTTCCTGTCCTGACTTTTCCACAGACCAGCTATGTGACCTTGGACAAATCACCTGACCTCTTTCTTAGTTATCTAGTGTAGCTGTAACAGAAATACCACATGTGGATGGCTTTAACAAACAGAAATTTATTTTCTTACTGTTTATGAGGCTAGAAGTCCAGATTCAGAGTGCTGGCTCTAGGGGAAGGCTTTGTCTCTCTTTCGGGCCTGGAGGAAAGTCCATGTCAATCAGGACAGCCTATTTCAGCTGTTTCCACAGGCAGGCCTCTCTCTGGCCCTCACCCCTTGGCCCAGTGTCTGCCCTGCCAGGCTGTTACAAAGCTCTTTAGCTCTACCAAATAAGTGTCCAGAGGCACCCCACATCACTAGGAAACCTCCTGCCTAAAGGCACGCAGTCCCTCTCCCTCCATGTATCATCTCCCCTGCCTGGTTCTGCTGCTGCCATTTCTCTGTCACTTGCTTCTCACCATCTCCAGTGTTATAGCTCTCTCTCTGTGTCTTCTAGTTCTAGAAAGTTCTCAGCACAGAGGCCCCAGGTCCAAAGGACATGCTCCGCTCCTCTCACTTCTTAGTGGTATTGAGGTCCGTCTCTCTGCTTACTTCTCTCTCCTTTTATCTGTTAGAAGATAAAAGGTGTGACTTGAATAAGGGTGATAAAGGTGGTGACTGGGGTAAGGGTGGTGGTGCCTGGAGTCACACCCTCTAGTAAGGTGGTGACTCAAGATACATCCCACCCTAATTCTGCCTCATTAACATAACAGACAGGACAACCCGTTCCCAAATGGGATTGTAACCACAGGCATAGAAGTTAAGATTTACAACACATATTTTGGGGGGACATAACTGAGTCCGAAACACTCTCCAAACATCAATTTCACCATCTGTTACATGGGGATAGGATATGAAGTAGTTGTGAGGACTTTTGAATTAATCCATATGAAATACCCAGTGTATCGTTAAGTACCCAAAGACATTATTATTATTTCATCACGCTCAGAGTTGTAGGGCTAAACAAAGTTTTGCCTCTTCGGTGCTTAGAAAGTTTTCATATGGCCCAAGAAGAACTTGTTCTTAATTTTAGAAGACCTTTTTCTAAACCAGGAAGGTGTTAAAAAAGCAAGGATAAAAAATGGGAATGGTAGGGCGAGAGACAAAGAAGAAGGCAGAGAGAGAAGAGAGAGATAAAGAACTTTCTGATAAACGAAGGAAAGTTCCTTGCTTTCCCTGAGTGCTGTTTGCTGCTGAATCAGCTTGATATGGGCACTACCTATGGACATTCTGCCCACAATGAGAATTTCCTCATTCTACTCCCAGACCTACCCAATGCTCCCTGACTACAAGTAGACCAGCTATGTCCTTCACAACACTGATGTCGGAATAAACGCTCTCTAAACCAGGAGAAAAGTGGCCAGCCAGGCCTCAATCCCCACATCGGACTGCGCCAGGCCATTGGAGGCCGTCAGCAGGACAGTGTGAGGCTACTCTAAACAGTCCTGACTTGGCACTCTGCCATGTCCTGCGAAACCTTTAAATTGTACTGCCCTTAGTCTGCAACATTTTCTAAGTATTAGATTTGAAACTGTGTGTGATTGAAAAAGATGTGTGTGGATGAGGTGCTGCTGCTGAAAATGATAGTATCCATGATTTTTAATTTCTTTTATTTCACTTTCAAAACCAACTTTTTTGTAGTTCGCCAGCTTCACATGGAATTCTTGAGAGCGGGATCAAATGTCATGCAGACCTTTACCTTTTCTGCCAGTGAGGACAATATGGAAAGTAAGGTAAGTATGCAGGAGAGGGACTCATCTGTAATAAAAATAACCTCTTGATGGGAAGCTATGGAATCAACATGATGAGTTAGCACACTTTGTTGACAAAATCCACATAAAATGTATATTAATTATTAGATAAATATATATACTAAATGGATGAGCTTCTTTCTGTCCCTTTAGGTAAGGGAGGAGGAGGAGGAGTAGGACTGGGGAAGCATCCATTATTAGAATGGCATGGCCAACCTTCTGTTTTTTTTTTTTTTGAAAGAAAGCACACTTTGAGATTCCTTTTTTACCTTCTCATTTCACATTCCTCTTTTCTGTCTTGTCCACCTGGAGACACGGTGGCCCTGGGGAACACAGCACTGGTCTAGGAATAAGAACAATTGTGTTCCATATCCAGTTTTGCCACCTATTGACACTGTGATTTTGTGTAGGACACTTAACTGCATCGAGCATCACTTTTCTCTCTGCAAAATGGAGATAAGAGTATTGTTGAGAAGAGCAGATACGATGAAGGGTGTGAAAATATTGTAAAATATTCTGCACATGTAAAGGGTTAATGCTTGTCAATGTGAATGCTCATTTATTAATTCAAGCAACCAACATTTATTATCTGTTACAGTCCATTCACTATGCTCAATGTTTATAATCCATTTACTATGCTATCTGCTAGATTCAAAAATGATACAAAGGCATAGACCCTATTCTAAAGATGGTCATAGTCAAGTGTGGTAGACAAACAAATAAACAGTTGTTAAAATCCAATGTGGTAAGTACAGTAGTGGAAAGATAATGTCACTGGTAGCAGAGGAGATGGTACCCGACCCTGCTGGTCCTCTCCTATTGTAGTTTAAACCAGAGACTTGTACTCATAGTACTTGCTCGAAACTCCCTGTTATCTGTTATATTTTACCTTTACAATGCCAGGCTCACCTTCTGTACTCTTCTGTTCTCAGTGGGAAGATATAAATGCCGCTGCCTGTGACCTTGCCAGGGAAGTGGCTGGAAAAGGCGATGCTTTGATAGCAGGGGGAATCTGCCAGACATCAGTGTACCAACACCATAAGGATGAAGCTAGAATTAAAAAAATTTTTCGACTGCAGCTAGAGGTTTTTGCCAGGAAAAATGTGGACTTTGTAATTGCAGAGGTAAGCCTAGTATAGAGGGAAAGGATTAAATCCCTTTGGCAAGTACCATCTGCACAGTCTTCACCTTTCATTAGGGCATTGAACTGCCTTATGCCCTCATTTCCTCCATGTGGATGGTCAAACATTTATTTAAATGTACTGCAGTCAAGGTCACCATCCTCTCACATCTATGCTAGGTTCTCTATGAAACCGAAAGAGAGATTAAGGAGAGGCTTGGCCACAGTCATTGGTTTTCTAAGGTCTGGGGGATGGAAGCAGCTGATCTCTCCAAGGATCCTTACAGTGCAGAGTGAGAGGAGGGGACAGTGGTCTAGTGAGCATCATCTCCTGAAGAAAGGGCAGGTCTGGAAGGAGCAAATATGTGGGCCGGAAGCTGTGAAGGAGCAAAGTGTAAGAGATAGGTGTCTGCTCAGGCTCGTCCAGGCCTCACCATGTTACTCAAGTACCCAGTCCTTTCCTTACCCTCCTCCATCCATGCCTTGCTCACTCTTACTGCTCTGCTTCTATTCATATGAAAATATGAAAACGTGTTAGTGCTGTTTTGAAGAAAGAATCATTAGGACTTGGTCACTGATTGGACATGAATGCCCAGAACATTATCCTTCCTCTACCTCCAAAAAAAAGCCCTCAATACCTATTTCCTGTAATAACTGCTGCTGCCTTGGGATAAGCCCTCACACCCAAGTCTTTACCCTAAGCAAGGGCAATAGCCTCTGTCCAAACTGCTATTTGCCTAACGCCTCTATTGAACCTATTGAAAAATCTATCACTATCCATTACCTCATCAAACTTCCCAAGGCTCAACACTGCTCCAACCTGGCTAACCCATCTGGGGACAACCATTTGCAAAGAGTAGAACACACTCTGTGCTAACTCTGCCCTATCTCTTCTCCAAATGGAAGGGAACACAAGTGTTGCATTTTGTTTTGTGGTCTGAGACCCCCTCTTTGACTCTGTCATTCCTCAAACACTACTGCTGCAGAATCAGTTTCTAAGTCAAAGAGAGAAAACAGGGAGACTTCTGCCAGTTTTTCTCCATTTACGTTAAAGTCAGCTTTTCAACTGTGGCACTTAGGTGGTTCCTGGAAAGGGGGTTCCTGGAAAGCACCTCTACAAATGCCATGGGTTTATCAGACAAGGTGTTCGATCCGCCATTGGCAAAGTAACTGAGTAGCTATCCCTTCCCACTGTTTGCCTCAGTGTCCTCATCTGTGGAAATCATCATATTTCCCTTCCTACTTTGTGGAACACTTAAGAATATGTAACTAGAAATGAATATAAAAGCACTTCAAAAGTATAAAGCACGATAAACTACTAATTATATTTCAGAGATTACCCCAGTTCCATTAAAGATAAGTCCAAGATTTGTGAGTAAAAGTTTTGTCCCCTTGAAGTGATGATTTTAGCCACTGGGGTGAACAGCTGGTTAATTCCTCAAAACGTTAAACACTGGACAGAGTAGAGCTGCCCCATAGGGTTTCCAAGGATCAGCTGGTGGATTCCAACTGCTGATCTTTTGGATAGTGGCCGAGCTCTTAACCACTGCACCACCAGGGCTCCAGAATTACCATATGATCCAACAATTCCACTCCTAGGTATATGCCCCAAAGAATAGAAAGCAGGGACAGAAACACAAACGGGTATTTGTACACCAATGTTCATTGCAGCAGTATTCACAACCTAAAAGTCCATCAACAAATGAACGGATAAATAAATGTGGTACATAGGTAAAATGGAATACTACTCAGCCAGTGAGAGAAATGAAGTCTTGATACATGCTACAATATGGATGGAACTTGAAGACATAATGCTGAGTCAATCATGAAAGGACAAATATTGTATGATCCTGCTTATATGAAATATCTAGAATTTGACAAATGTATAGAGGTCAACGTTTATTAGTGGTTACCAGGGACAAGATGGAGGGAGAAAAGGGGAGTCATTGCTTAGGGAGCGCTGAGTTTTTGTTAAGGGTAATGGAAAAATTTAAAAACAAATAGTGGTAATGATTGGACCACATGATGTTAATTAATATCACTGAATTGCACGTGTAAAAAAATGTTGAAATGGCAAATGCTTTGTTATATGTATTTTTACCACAATAAAAAAAATAAAATAACTATGATTTTCAATACTAAATTACTTTAAAGATCTTTGTGAGTCCTCCCCCGCCACCCCGCCCCAACTCATCATCTCATTGTACAGGTGATCCCTGAATGAAAATCTGTATTATTGTTAAAGTAAGTAAAATATTTACTCAAAAGTATATCCTTTAGTCAGTTTGATAGAGGCCCATTCCTTAACAAGTTTTACCTCATATTATGAATTTGGTAATTTTTATAACTGTTTTATAACATTGGAGTTCTATCATTCAAAATCTGTATTTGGACCAGTAGAAAAACTGAAACTTCTTTTAGTATTTTGAGCATGCTGAAGAAGCTGTGTGGGCTGTGGAAGTCTTAAAGGAAGCCGGTAAACCCGTGGCAGCTACCATGTGCATAGGCCCAGAGGGAGACATGCATGATGTAACACCCGGAGAATGTGCGGTTAAACTGGTAACGGCAGGTAATTTGGATTCATAATATGTAATAAGCGGCTCGGTTGTTGTGCAGGAAACTCACCAAGTTTGCTTAGTATTTTGAGAGCAATTCGAAAATAGAAGTGTTAACTTGAATCAGTGATGTTATCTGTAAAACTTGAGGGAGGAGAGGGGAATAGCTAATCCCTAAGGTACCTTCTGGAATCCCTGGGTGGTGCAAACAGTTAACATTCAGCCGATAACCAAAAGATTAGTGGTTCCATCCCACCCAGAGGCACCTTGGAAGAAAGCCCTGGCAATCTACTTCCGAAAAATCAGCCACTGAAAACCCTGTGGAGCATAGTTCTACTCTGACACTCATGGATGCAGTCACCATGAGGCAGAGTCAACTCCACCGCAACAAGTAAATTACCTTTAACTTCAAAAAAAAAGGACTGAACAAACAAGTAGGTAAATAAAATTGTAAAAGTTCTTTATTTCTTTGCTTAGGGGCTTCAATCGTTGGTGTGAACTGCCGATTTGGACCCAGAATCAGCTTGAAGACGATGAAGCTCATGAAGGAGGGTCTTCAGGCTGCAGGGTTGAAAGCACACCTGATGGTGCAGTCCCTGGGATTCCACACACCTGACTGTGGCAAAGGAGGGTTTGTGGATCTCCCGGAATACCCCTTTGGTAAGCTTATGGAGAATTCTTGTGGTTTCCTGTTGTAACAAAATTGAAACAACCATAAGTTGTACAAGGAGCCCTGGAGGTGCAATGGTTAACCACTCGGCTGCTAACTGAAAGGTTAGTACTTTGAACCAACCAGCAGCTCTTCAGGAGAAAAGACCCTGTGATCTGCTCTGGTAAAGATAACAGCCCGAGAAACCCTATAGGGCAGTTCTACTCTGTCATATAGGGTTGCCATGAGTCAGAACTGCTGAACAGCACACAGTTGTGCTGTCTGACAGGATGAGTCTACATAAAACAAAAACACTTAATGTTAACCGAAAAGGAGTTATCTAAGGAGAACATAATCTGAAGTTTATAGTTTTTTAATTGAGGAAAAAAAAAAAGACCCATCAGAACATTTGTCCTTTGAAAACGAGGATGGTAACAGAAGTGCCATAACTATTATATTACAGGATTGGAGCCCAGAGTTGCAACCAGATGGGATATTCAAAAGTATGCCAGGGAGGCCTATGACCTGGGTGTCAGGTACATTGGCGGTTGCTGTGGGTTTGAGCCCTACCACATCAGGGCAATTGCAGAGGAGCTGGCCCCAGAAAGGGGATTTTTGCCACCAGCTTCTGAAAAACATGGCAACTGGGGATGTGGTTTGGACATGCACACCAAACCCTGGATTAGAGCAAGGTAGGAATTTTTAAATTAACATTCTTACTGTTTTCCTTTAATCTCATTTTATTTATGGTTATAAAAGTTATGCATGTACATGGTAATAAACAAACAGTATAGCAGTGTATAAAATGAAAAGTAAAAGTTGCCTCCTGACACCAGTCCCATTCCCAGAGCTATCCTGTTGTATCCTATTTGCCATTTGAGTGTTGAGGTCTTGTATCTCTATTTGTCATTTTATCAATTTTAAGCATTAATTATTGATGATCCCATATAAAAGCTAAGGAATTTAATTCACATAACCTTCCCCTGTTCCCCATTCTCCTTCTCCCAATTTTGATTTATTATACTTTTATTTCTTCAGTTGATCGTCTTTATAAGTTTAAATTACATATTTAGCCACCTTTTTCTTAAGCCATCAATATTAGACAGTATCTCTTGACTCCACTCTCTGTAAAATAAAAATTGACTCCCTTCTGCTTCTACTTCCCCCTCCTGTCCACCGCTTGGCTTCTTTAAGTTATACCATTATTTTTATATTGCCAAAGTTCATAACTAATATGTTCTTTTCTGTAACTATACGTCTTCCATACTTGGTCTGTAGATTGATTCTAAAAACGCAGAGTCAGTAAATAACATTTACAATATTATTATATCTGTAATATTAAACACACAGGACTCCTGAAATGTAGTCGGAACTCAACCTTGTTTTTGTCTCCCTTTATCTTTTTAAACCTGTTCTATCCCTTCTTCTGCCTCTGTTTGAAAATACTGACGTCTCAGGACTTTTCTAGGTACTCTTAGATAACAGAAAGTTCCATGATCACATTACTTTGCAAACATAGTCTCAGTTCATTTTTTAAAAGTGTTCAGTTCCATGTAAAATCAAAACTCAGAACATGTTTCGAACTGAAAATTTTTCATGTTTTCCAGCAGAAGCCTTCAGCAGGCAGAAGGCCAGAGGAGACCTGTAGGGTTCTTCTCTCTTTCCTGGCCTTATGCTTTCAACCTTCCCTCCCATCTTACTAACCATGGTTTTTGACCTCTTTGGAATCAAATTAAGGAGAAGATAGAAAAGGAGAATAAAATGAGTATTACTCGGCTCCACCCTAACAGGAAGACTGCATTCTCTGGCCCTGGAGATCTTCCTGAGCACTTTCATGGTTCCTCAGAAGATTCCACTGGGAACTTTGTTCTGTACCTCTCACACCACAGGCACTGTGTTTTTTCCTGATTGCTGCTTCCCCCTCAGATATATCCTACTTTGGGGGTTGCATTGTCCTTCCCAGTGATTCTTTTAAAAATACCTCCAAGCTGGCTCTCTGTCTCCATCAGGCTCAAAACTGTCTACAATGCCTTTCACCCTTCCTTTATCTAGATCTGATCCCAATATAACAGCATCCTGTCTGCTCACAAGCAAAGTAGCCAGCCCATTGTTCTCTTGTGTTCCAGATTTTCCACTGTAGAGTCTGGTGAGTCATCTGACTGATTCTAGAGCACCTACTTTGAAATTTCTGCAGTGTGGCCTATCTTGCAGCTCACTTTGATACCTGTTATCTATAATATCTTGGTGCCTCCAATAAAACTTCCAATCTAACATCCTGTCACATTATTGATTTTCTAAACATTATTCACTGCAGAACCAAGTGGTATGAAGGAAGCTATGGGGAAAGAGAAATAATCCTATTTTACAAAATTTGAGCCATTTGGAGGAAAATGTTTCAAGCATCAAGGTCAAATGAATTATATTACATCAGTTGCCCAGGTGCATACCATATTTTAATTTGCTTCATGCTTGGACTGTGACTCTCTTTATATAACATTTGGTTTTCTGGGAATGTCTAATTCTTTTTTCATTGGTAACAAGAGAATAAGAGGCCTTTACCTTCTCTTTCCAGTTTTCAAATTATACTATTTCTTATAGTCAATCTACTTTATTATTGAAGATATTTTTCTTGGGGCCCCTGAACTACTGCTTTGTTTTGGATCATTGCTTTCTGGCCATACTGTACAGTTAGCATCCTGATGATTTTACATTGCACTTTTGGGTTCAGTCCACTGCTTCTCAGATTCCATATTCTGCTCTTTCTTGGCTTTTGTGTTAATTCAAATCATTTGTGGAGTATATGCCAAGACAGGATTAGACATACAAGAGATTTACTGGGGAAAACATCTGTGAGGGAAAATGGGGGGAAGGGAACCAAAGAACGTACAGAAAGCCATCATACTGAGATGTAGATCTGAGCCTTGTGAAGGAGAGAAGAAAGGAAAGAGGGTTAGACAGAAGGAGCCTGCACAGTTCTAAGAATGTTTTGACCAAGCTGATAGGAGATGAGAAGGTCTTTGAGCCAAAGTCAGATGCCAGAGGAGTCTTGCATATGAAGGCATGGGCCTACATTACTATCCCTATCATCCTCTGTCATTGACTGGGAGCAGCCCAAGGGAAACATGGCCTCTGCAAGAATGTGTCAATTACACTTCCCAGAAAAAAATTTTTTTTTTTCCCAGAGCAGAGATCAAAGTGCCACAGATTTCTTATTTTGCTGGAGCACATAAAAAAACTCAAGTAAATTTTTCAGAAAGGATACATGTGACCTAAACTTTCTGAGTTCTTGTATGTTTGAAATTTGCTTTATTTTACCATCACACCTGATTGATATTCTGGCTGGATATAGAATTCTAGGTTCAAAAGTAGATTTCCTCAGAATTTTGACGTGCCTGTTCCATTTTCTTTTAAACTTTAGTGTTGTTAAGTACTCTGAAGCTAACCTGATTCAAGTTTCTTTGAGGGAGTTTTTCATTCTCTCTGAAAATTCTTGAGATCTTTCATGTATCCTTGCCATTCTGAAATTTCATGAGGACATGTCTAAGTGTGTGTGTGTGTGTGTGTGTTTAACTGATATAAGTTAGTGCTTGATAAGACTTTCAATCTTAAAACTTTAATCCTTTAATCTTTATCTTTGGAAAATGTTTCTGTTATTTCTTTGATTAAGGATTTTTCTTCTGTATTCTCTTTTTCTGAGACATAGATAAGATGTTAGACTTTCTAGATCATTCCTCTCTGTCTCTTAATTTTTCTCCCATATTTTCCATTTCCTTGTCTTTTGTGGAATTCAGAAGTCTTCATTTTTGAGCTGAAACAGCTTTCTTATTGTAAATTTATTTCAATTGTAAAAGTAGGCAAGAAATCATTTAGCCAAACCTATCTTCTGGGAGATATGGATAGCTTTGATAGATACCATGCTTGTAAGAGAAAAAAAGTACTAAATATAAATATAATTAAAAGGTAAGGAAAACATACTTTGGTGATGATTAAAATAGCTTAAATAAGTGAGATATAGCTTATTTTAACTATCAGCTTCTAGGGATCCTTAAAATACATTAACCATTATTTCTTAAAGATAAGACATTATTCTGTAGACTTAAGCCAGGCACTCCTCAAACTCTGAACTTTCAAACCTACTGATGTTTGCAGAAATTTATGATTACACAGGAACTTGTATAAACTCCAGGTTTCTGACATTTTTATCATCTAAAAATATTGTTTTATTCCTTGTTTTGTAAGTAAAGGGTAAAAAACTATAAAAATATATTTAACACTAGGGTCTGCAACTAGGAACCTTTGTACTCTTCTTTCTTTGTTTCAAAATAAAGAATACTAAAGAAAGTAATTTATATTTTGTCTGTATGAGTCAGAATCCACTGAATGGCAGTGGGTTTTTTTGGTTGTGAGTTAATTTTTTTTTTCATATATTAAAAAACTTTGTCTTCATGAACTTGTCATTATGTTAAAATACTAAATGGAGTTAGAAGACCCTGCCAGAAATTTCAGAATGAATGTAATTCACACATACAAACACAAATGCAAAATTCAAGTACATTGTCTTTTTCTGTAAGGTGGCATAAAACCTAATGATTGTTAGGAAGGATATAAATGTGAGAAAGGCCCCTGGCATTCATGTATATAGACACAGTTTTTTTAGCTGTATGTTGAAACTGAAGTTCCACTTTTCTTGATCATCCATCAGACTTAAGTGTATTTGGCAAATATGTATTTAAGACATGTTGGACTTAAAAATAGGTATTAATCTGTTAACTAGTAATATATGTATGTGTATATATACATAATATGTGTGTGTGTGTATATATATATATATATACACATACACACACACATTTTTTTTTTCAACCCAGGGCTAGAAGGGAACATTGGGAAAATCTGCTGCCGGCTTCAGGCAGACCATTCTGTCCTTCGCTGTCAAAGCCAGATGCCTAAGGAGTGAAGAATGAAAATGCTGAAATGATAGAGCAGAAGGAAATCTCATTCAGATCCTATCTGGAACTCTTCCTCACCTTTGTCTTCAACACACCTGATATTTCCAGCGGCTGAACAACTAATGTGCTGCATTCCCACCAGCTCAATTCAACAAATACGTGTTGAACTGCTATGGTTCAGTACCATGGTGGATGCCAGAGGAGATGCAGAGATAAGTGAGCTAGGCCCCTCACCCTCCAGGTACTTACCGTCCAGTAATGCTGTGATTCTTCTTTTTGGAGATAATCAAGAATAGCCCATCTTTTAGGGTGAATTTGACATTTTAAAATAACCAGAAGTCACTGAGAACCAAACCTAGTAAGTAATACAGGTTGATTAAGGCATGTGCTTGAGGAAAATAGACCAGAACTCTAAAGCAATGAGTCTGCTTTTTTCAAATGACTTGTATAATGGATCTAAAAACAATCCCCAGATAAAAGATGCAAAAAAACGTTTTGAGCAATGGCAGGATTATTGAACTATGTGTATAAACTTCCAAATTGATTACTTTGAAAGGTGATTTTTACTTAATAGTATTAGGTCCTAGGATTTTTTAAATGTGTCTTTATAATCACAACTAGCTAGATTATAAGATATTTAAGGATAAGGACCATGTGATATGCTTCTTATATTTCTCCTTAAAGTATTTAGCATTGTACTGGAAATAATAATAGATAACTCAAGGAAATACTTAATATTGATTGTTTATAATAAGTAAAAATAGAAAAACAATTTGAGAAAGAAACCCTTTTTCAAAGTCAGAGTTCAAATCTATCTTGGTCTAATATTTTCTTGACGTATGTTTATGTGATTTGCTATGAGTCTGTTTCTAATCTTGTTCTTAATGGTATACCAATTTGTGACGATAAAATTGGAATAGTTTACCTTTTATAATGTTTGAGTATCTAAACTTTCATAGACCTTCTTTGGAATAACAGTAAGCAACATCTATCACCTATTACATATGTCTTAGGCTTTGTTCTAAGCACCTTATGTATATCAACTGATACAATCTTCAGAGGGATTAAAAATGAGATAGTGTTTTTAACACAGTATTTTACAGATGAGAAAACTGAGGCGCAGTAAGATTAACTAACTTTCTTTGGGTCATACAATTCATAAACGGTAAAATTGAGACTTGAACCCATGTGGTCTGGCTCTGGAATCCATGTTCTCAACCACTCCACTGCACTGCCTCTATCATGCACCTAACTTGGTGGCACAACAGTTCAGCACTCAGCTGCTAACCAAAAGGTTGGTGGGTTGAAACCAACCAGCAGCTCTATGGGAGAAAGACCTGGTAATCTGCTCATGTAAAGTTTACAGCCTAGAAAACCCTATGAGGCAGTTCTTCTCTATCACCTGGGGTCACTATGAGTCAAAATTGACTGGATGGCACCTAATGACAACAACATCTGAATTTCTCTGCTGCCATGTTTAAGATATTTTATCAATTTTATGTAATAAGAATCAACCCTGGCATGCTTGTTTCTTGTAATGTTGACAACCTAGAATTCATTAAATGTTGTCACTTTACCCATAATACACAACTCCAACTATCCTGCTGGAAATCAGGTAGTGACTCATTTACTGTCATCTCAAGGTTATTGGGGCCTTTAAGGATAACTAGCCCAAACTGCTGATTAAATACCTGAGTATCTTTGTCAGCATCCCCAACCACGGCCATCCAACTTCTATTTGAACTTTTCAGTAATAAGTAACTCGCTACTTCACAAGATTTTTTATTCCTTTTTCAGATAAATCTCATCCTTGGAGAGTTATCCCATATATTAGCCAGAAATCCACTTGTGGACAACGTCCACCTGCTATTCAATATTAGACTCTAAGCTTCCATAGCTTCCTCATTTCCTGCAACCAAAAGGCATAGACTGTGCCATACACCAGCCATGTAACACTGGACAGCTTCTTTTCTGTCTTAATTTTCTCATCTGAAAAATGAGGATAACAATAGTACCATCTTCAGTGGGGTGCAATGAGAATTAAATGAGATAACAAAGTACTTAGGGACAGTGCCTGACATATAGTAAACACTCATTACATATTATGTTTTACAGTATAATCATGTGATTTGGCTTCCAGTCCTGTTCATGGTGACCCTTTTCTGGGCATACTCCAGTACCAAAGATGGGAGTGGTCTGATTGCTCAAAAAATGCTTGCTTCGCTTTAGACATTGAAAACCCTGTGGAGCATAGTTCTACTCTGACACACATGGGGTCACCATGAGTCCAAGGTGACTCAACAGCAACTGTTGGTTTTTTTTGTTTGTTTTGGTAAATTCAGAAAGGGCAGTACGTAGCATTGTGAGAAGAGCAAGAGCTGAGAGGTTGCAGAGTAACCATCGGGAAGGGCAGCTGCCCTCTACTCCGAATCTCTTCCCTTGGGTCTACACCAACACAAATTAACACCTTGGTCAACTTTCATACAGTTTAGAAGTAGTGCAACAAATAAGAATGAATTACATGTGGTAGGCGGTAAGGAAGTGTTTTTTTTAAATCTAGGCCAATAAAAAATTAAAATCAGTTGAGGTCCATATGAACAAAGGGCAACTCATTTAGCCTTCTAGAAAGACTAAAATTATTCATCAGCTTTTCAGATTGACAATTGTGATATATGCAAAGAATAATTGAAATAAATTCTTTTCAGAATTTGTTAATCATAGGAGTGACATGGGTTGAAAGATGTGAATAGAAAAAATGCATTTGAAGAAGCTATGCAGACTTAGAGCAACCATTAGAAGATGAAACAGGCCATAAAGATGGGCTTCAGCAATAATGTAAGTTATCCCCACTTGATAAAAATAGTGCACAACACCTGAAAACTGTGCTCAAGAAAATATTTAATAACATCGTATGTATTGCTTTGCTTCAGTTACTTATAATCTGAGCACTACTGATAGAGTAAAAGCCATCCAAGATTTGTTAAACACATATGTTTTATTTTGGGTATAATAAGTATAATTTCCTGGAATAGCATGTTGATGAGACTGAGGTTAATAAATCTTCTGAGAGATAAGCTGATAGACCAATAAATGCTAAGTAAATCTTTCAAAGATAGATATTCTACACTGAGGGACTCCAAATTTTATGCAATGATTGCAACAGATTTTAAATAATAAGAACAACTTTGGAGAGATGTATTTCAAACTAAGTAGCTCTGACTCCAATTTAATTATTAAAAACAAAAACAAACCAAACTCATTGCCATCAAGTCAATTCCAACTCATAGCAATCCTATAGGACAAAGTACAGCTGCCCCATAGAGTTTCCTGGTAAATTCGAACTGTTGACATTTTGGTTAGCAGCTGAGCTCTTAACACTGCGCCACTAGGGCTCCACCAATTTAATAATTTGATAATTGTACTCCCAAAATAAAGTCAAGAAGGGATGCTCAGTATATCACATTATTTACCTTGTTCTTGCAATACCAGATGTGCCCCCTCAAAGTATGTATTGAATTCCCAAGTAGAGTGGGTACTAGATCTAATCACTTCTGAGTTATAAATGGACACAGAGACACACACAGGAAAGACAGAAGCCATGTAAGGATTGTCTACATGTCAAGGAATGCCAAGGAACAAAAGTAACCTGGGGCTACCAACAAGGAAGGAACTGACAGGGCCAAGACCCTGATTGCACTTTTAGCCTCCAGAATGGTGAGAAAATAAATTTCTGTTCTTTAAAGCCACCTGCTTGTGGTATTTGTATTACAGCAGCTCTAGGTAATAGAGACACTTAGATATAATTTTTAAAAACTGGAAAGGCAAAGACAAAATTACCATTTTCCATGGATGAAATGGTTACATAACTAGAAATCTCAAGAAGATCATCTGGAAAGTTATTACAGACAATAGGAGAATTCAGTAAAGTGAGTGCTTTTCCATATACATTTAACAACAATTTTGAAAATGTAATGGAAAAAGAGACCCATCTTAAATTATCAGCAAAATGACTATGTATCTAGGAATAAACAAGAAATATGCAAGAGCTACTGAAGGAAAATTTGGGATACTACTGTAAGTCTTGAACAAGGCTTGAATAAATGTGGTCTTAAACTCAGTATTTTAAGATGTCAGGTGGCTGTGAACTGGTTAATTTAATATCTCATTGAAAAACGCCATCATGATTCAAAGGAAATAGGCAAATTCTTAAGTTCATATGGAAAAAACAAACTGTAAGAGGTGTGAGAACATTAGAAAAGAGGTGTCGTGAGGAAGGCCTTGCCGGATAATCACTCTGTGTAACATAGCTAGAGTAACTAAAACCACAGGGAGAGATCAGTGAACAGAATAGATTCTAAATGCATGTGAGAATAAATCTATGATAATAAGGGCATTTCAGGTCAGTGAGGAGAAGCTGGATTGTACGGTAACGATAGACAATTGTCCAACTCTCTGGAAAGAAAAAGCCGAATCTCTTATAACAGAGCAAGTTTCAGGTTAATCACACTTTTAAACATGAATCCATAAAAGAAAAGAGTGATAAGTTTTACCATATAAAATATTTTAATGTATGTACAGAAAACAACATATTCTAGCAAAGTCAATCTAGAAAAATGTGTAACAGGGGTGTCAGTAACCACTATTCCAGTAAGGGGGTCTTGAGCTGTTTTAGTTCAACACTCTCCACCCCCATACAGATATTGTGAGGGGGGCTCACCTCTGTGATTGGACTCCACTTCACCCCATTTTCTTGGACTTACAGGTGTTATGAGAGGGGGCTATCCTCACAGAGTAATCAGCTGGAGATGAAGCAAAGCCATAGAGTCAGCCCTGGCACCATCATCATCCCTGAGTGACGGTCGCTATTTCAGGTCTAGGATGTGATTCTGTGCACCCAGTGCCCCAGGAAGCACAGGGCATCTAGTGTAGGTGATACAAGGTGCCGGTCTGTAGAGGCTGCAGGCACTGACACAGAGCTCAGGCAGCTTCTGAGCATTCAAACATTGCCCCTTGCGGTGGTACCTACCAGGTCAGTTTGACTCTTCTCAGACAGCAAATTCTCTTCCTTTTTCGACGACTTCCTGGGATCAACTCTCAGCTCCTGCAGCCTCCACACACATTTTACTGCCTCCTTCTTTACCTCTCCCAATGTTACAATTTTTTAACATTTTCTGAAAAACACGCTTTTCCTCTTACACGCCTTATAACCAAGACATTAGACCAAAAGCAGTGGAAAAACAAGACACTCTTTCCTTGAGGGCACCAGTATTGGAGATGGAGAAAATACTTGTTCTACATCCTTCAGTGCAGGAAAAAAAAGAGGAAGAATAATAAATCTACAGATCAAAACAGTCTGCATGCTAATATCCTGCCACAAATATTTTCACACATTTGATAAACTAAAGGAAACTCCTTAATTTATAAGTATTTCTTACCAATCAATGAGTAAAAGACAAACAATCCAGTTGAAAACTATCCAAAAAACAAAAACAGCTCACAGAAAAAAAAAAAAAAAAAAAAAGACTTTTAAATATAGGAAAAGATGTGTGCTACATTCAAAATTAAGGAAATGCACATCAAAACAATGAGACCTTTTCGCCTACCATTGGCAAAGACCAAAAAATCCATTACTGTATTTTTTCTCAAATAATGCACACCTTCTGCATTTGTTTGCCTGTGGCACCCTCCTCCTGCAAGGTATTTTTGTAAGCACACTATGCTAGTTTTTTACAGCAACATGTGGAAGAGGATTGGCATGGCTGCACTTGTGAGGGTGCCTCATGGGGGTAGGGCACAACTGGCAAGCAAATGCAGAAGGCACACGTTATTTGAGTAAAAATACAGTATACCTTGTGTTGACAAGGGTGGTGTATGGAAACACATTCTCATAATATACTCTTAGTAGATACATAAACTGTACATACTATTTGGAACAAAATTTTGCACTATCTATCATACTTTTTTTTTTTTTTTTTTTTATCATACACCCCTAAGCTAGCAATGGAGTCCCTGGATGGGTCAAACAGTTAATGTGCTCGACTGCTAACCCAAAAGTTGGAGGCACTTCTGAAGAAAGACCTGTGGCAATCTACTTCCAAAAAAATCAGCCATTGAAAACCCTGTGGAGCACAGTTCTACTCTGACACCCATAGGGCCGTCATAATTTAGAATCACCTCAATGGCAATGGTTTTCTTTGTTTTTGTTTCTTGAGTTTTTTTAAAGCATGCAATGGCACTTCTAGGAACGTGGTCTACATGTTAGATTATATTTTCATGCATGTGCAAAGGTGCATGCCTGGAAAATACCTAAAAATCCAAAAATGAAATATTAGTTAAGTGAATTATAAAACATCTATAGGATCATAAACCATGGAGCCATTACAAACAACACATTTGATTAGAATGTAGAAGGACCACCTAGGTATGTTGTTAAGTGAAAGTACGCTTCCATTGTGTGTGCATAGAGAATTTCCAGAAGGAATATTTTCCTCCTTTGGGAGGATGGGAGACTGAAAGTGTGGTATGAAACGAAGACTTTCTTTCCTCTAACACCACTTTATAAGGTGTCTTAATTTGTTAATGTGAGTAGGTATTACTTTTTCATTGAAATAAATTAGTTCTAAAGAATGATGTGAAGATTTCTGATTAAAATGGGGAAAAGTAGTTGTGAAAGAAAACCGTGTTGTGGCACAGCATGAGATATACTATGTCACCAAAAGTGCTGGAGTAGAATATAATCAAGCCTGGAGATTTCACTTCCAATTAAACAACACCATGGGGAAGCGATCGGTCAACTTGTTTATTCTACAGGACAGCTGTTGACCTGGTCTCTTCCTCAGGTCAGTGTCATGAGATTGCTCATTCATATATGAAAAGCTGAGGCAATGTATGGTTCTGTACTGGATCACAGTTTGCATTTTTGAAACAACTGGGAGAATATGAACATTAACTGGGTTTTAAGTATTAAGAAATCAGTACTAATTTTGGCTATGTAAGAAAATGTTCTTAATTTTCAGAGATGTATACTTTTTAAAAAAAAATGTCAAACTACTATTTGCTATTTACTTTAAAATATTTTAGCATACAAAGAAGAGTTTTTGAGCTTTTTTTAAAGGGAAGATTTCCACAGGTTCTGAAAGGGTATGGGAGAAATTAAGAAGACAATTATCTGTAAAAAGCAGGACTGATACATGAAACTAAGAAAAAGTGGTTTGAACTAGTTCTTTCCAGTTCCACAGCAGATGTTTACTGTACTAGAGAGTTGTCAAGGATAGCAGATGGCCTTCTGATAAACCCTGCTGTACACAGAATCAGCAGTGTAGACCAGCAAATAGCTGGCGTGGAAACCACCAGTAAGGGATCGAAGAGGTGTGTGGAAATTAGGGGTGAAGGTCAACTGGAAAAACAGTTCCTGCTTTCCAATGATCACAGCCATGATTTAATAACCATTATGGAAAATCGTAAGCAGAGTTAAGCAACCCATGTTGGCTGTACAGTTAGCTGCCTTGAAGACAAGCACGTACTGTTTAATCAACAATGAAAATGCAGAAAAGAGTTTCAGAAGGGTGCAATTTTGCCTGGGATTGGGGTTTCTTAAAGAGTCTGGAGAAAAGTAGACAGGGCATGCAGACTATGGCATGGTTGGCACTTTGTCAGTCACACTTTATAACCTCATTTGGTTGGAGTTGGGGGGAGGAAAGAAGAGAGAAGGCGAAACATAAACTGTATTTTTCATGATATAAGTCCCAGAAGGACTGGCCCCTTCAAAATCATGAAATTGAAGAAGCATCTATTCATTTGTGGATGACTACGTACCTTGAGGGTTCTGTGTTCTCACACCAACTATATGCATTTATTCATTCATTCACTCAATCATCTCTTTGTTACTCAAATAACATTTATTTAGTGCTTGCCTATATTATATTTATTTAGTGCTTGCCTATATTATATTATAGGCAAGCACTAATTCGCTGCACCCCAACAGTTGCTGTCAAGTCAATTCTGACTCATGGCGATCCCATGAATATTAGAGTAGAACTGTGCTCCATAGGGTTTTCAATGACTAGTTTTTGCAGAAGTAGATCACCAGGCCTTTCTTCTGAGGTGCCTCTGGGTGGACTCAAACCACCAAACTTTTGGTTAGCAGCAAAGAGCATTAACCATTTGTACCACCCAGGGTCTCTTTACTTCCATAAAAACAAAAACCAAACCCAGTGCCGTCGAACCCAGTGCCATCGAGTTGATTCCGACTTCCATAGTACCCGACGTTTATCATAAACATACAATGTAGTTTTTACACTCCCTTGGTTGTTCCTGTTTATTTGCCCATCTCCTACTTGAAGGAACAGAGAAAGTATCTTATTAATTGCTTCATTCCCAGTACCTGGCATATTGTAGAGCTCAATAAAGATATGCTGAATGAATAAATGAGTGATTGAGCAAACGAGTGAGTGAGCGAGTGAGTGAGTAGGTAAATGGACGAATGTAAAAACCATGCTAGGACCAAAGGATGCAAAGATGAACAAGCTCCTGTCTTATGCTGCCTTGCCAAATTCTCTTGCCAAAAATATTTTGAAGAGCAAGTGTGTGATGTCTTACAGAAACAGCATCAGATTGTGCTGTTTCAAAGAGGCTGCGGTGGGGTAGACTGGTGGAAGGAGACAGGTGGAACCAAGAAGTGGAACACTAGATCGTGCAAGCAGAATATAGCCCAGGGAGTAACTCCAGAGAGACCTAGGCTGGAGCAGATGGAAGAAACACTAGAATAAAGGAAAGAGTTGGGACTCTGGATCATTAACAATGGGAAAAGTTACATATTTAAAAATGTGTCATTGTCATTTAATACATGGAAACTATTGTAAAGTCTAAAAAAATAAATAAAGCCAACAAGATAATTTTAACTGTTCATCTAAATAACTGGCATGGGACACACTATTCCAAACTACTTGCAGTAAGAACAAAATTGATAGATCATATTTTTCTGATTAGGAAATATTGGTTCTTCATTCATGGAATTTGGGCCCTTGTGCATGCTGAAGCCTTACAAGTTGCTATAATGGACAGATAGACCTACATTTTCTTATTTTAAGGGCAACAAATGTTCTCCTTACACTCACTCTAAAAGCACTTCTTTTCTCTAACCTACTTGCTCATTCTTTCGTTTATTCAACAAATATTGATTAAGGCTATTATGAGCCATAGGAGCCCTAGTGGGCCAACCATTAAGTGCTCAGCTGCTAACCAACAGGTTGGCAGTTTGAACCAACTCAGTGGCTGTGCTGGAAAAAGACCTGGTGACCTGCTACGGTAAAGATTATAGCCTAGAAAACCCCGTGGGGCAGTTCTAGTCTGTTACATGGGGTTGCTATGAGTCAAAATCAATTCAACGGCACCCAACAGCAACAACAGTATGTGCCAGTCACTGTTGTAGGTGCTGGGACTATATAAGGTAACCAACAGTCCTGGTTTGGTCAGGACTACATGTTTTTAGCTCTAAAAATTTCATGTGCTGGATAAACAGAAACTCTTGGTCCCCCTAGATCCTATATCAGTGAGATGGGGTTGCTGTTTTAGATAGGAAGGCCAGGAAGCCCTTAATAAAAAGGTACTTTCAAGTAAAGACCTGGAGAAGATAAGGACAATGCCAGTATTGGTAGTTGCCATCAAGTCAGCTCTGACTCATGCTGACTTTGTAATAGAACAAAGCATTGCCTGGTGTTGCACCATCTTCATTACCACTGGTATGTATGAATCCATTGTGTGGCTATTGTGTCAATCCATCTTATTGAGGGTTTCCCTCATTTTCATTGGCCCTTAGTTTGTCACACTACGTGCTTGTGTGTTGCTATGATGCTGGAAGCTATGCCGTCAGTATTTCAAGTACTAGCAGGGTCACCAGGGTGGACAGATTTTAGTAGAGCTTTCAAACTAAAGCCAAGAAGGAAGATCTACTTCCAAAAATTAGCCAATGAAAATTCTATGGATCACAACAGTATAAGGTCGGTGTTGTTGTTGTTCAGTGCCTTCGAGTCTGTTCCGACTCATTCCAACCCTACATACAACATACAACACAATGAAACACTGCCCAGTCTCATGCCATCCTCACAATTGTTGCTACGTATTATGGATTGAATTGCGTCCCCCAAAACCGTCTGTCAACTTGGCTAGGCCATGATTCCCAATATTGTGTGGTTGTCCTCCATTTTTGTGATCTGGTATAATTGTCCTATGTGTTGTAAATCCTAATCTCTATGATGTTAATGAGGCAGGACACAATCTAAAGGATTAGGTTGTATCTTGAATCAATCTCTTTTGAGATATAAAAGAGGGAAGCAAGTAGAGAGGAGAGGCACCTCATTACCACCAAGAAAGGAGAGTCAACGGTAGAAAATGTCCTTTGGAACTGGGGTCTCTGTGCTAAGAATCTCCTAGACCCACAGCAAAATTGATGACAAGGACCTTCCCCTAGAGCCTACAGTGAGAAAAAGCCTTCCCCTGAAGCTGGTACCCTGAATTTGGACTTCTAGCCTCCTAAACTGTGAGAGAATAAATTTCTGTTTGTTAAAGCCATCCATTTGTGGTATTTTTGTTACAGCAACACTAACTAAGACACTATGTTAGAGCCCACTGTTTCAGCCACTGCTTCAATCTATCTCGTTAGGGGTCTTCCTCTTTTTCACTGACCCTCTACTTTACCAAGCATGATGTCCTTCTCCAGGGACTGGTCCCTTTTGATAACATGTCCAAAGTACATGAGACAAAGTCTCACCAACCTCATTTCTAAGGAACATTTCAGCTGTACTTCTTCCAAGACAGCTTTGTTCATCTTCTAGCAGTCCATGGTATATTCAATATTCTTCACCAACACCATAATTCTAAGACATCAATTCTTTTTCAGTCTTCCTTATTCATTGTGCAGCTTTTACATGCACATGGAAAAAAAAAATTTTTTTTTTTTTTGAGGCAATTGAGAATACCATGGCTTGGGTCAGGTGCACCTTAGTCCTCAATATCTTGGGAAAGAGCAGTTCAGAAACTGCAAAGCTTGGCATATTTAAGGAACAGCTAAGAAGCCAGGGCGACTGGAGGAAGAGTGAAAGAGGGGGCATCCAAGAAATAATGGGCATCAGATTATGTGAGGATTTATAGTCTTAGGAGGATTTCGGCTTTTATATAGAGTGATATGAGAGGACACTGGAAGGTTTTCAAGAGGGAAGGGACAGGACTACTTTGGCTGTTGCGTTAAGAATAAACCACAAAGGTCTAAGAGCAGGAGCAGGGAGGCCTAACATTTAAATAATCCTTTCGGAAGCTCTAGTCCCTCTCATCTGTGCCAAAGAAAACCAAGGGAAAGGTCATGGTCCACTTTTGGACCCAGTTTTATCTTTAAAAAAAGAGGGAGAGGTATTTACTCTGTCCTGATTCAGCTGTGACTGTTTAAATCTCAAATTTCTAATGAGAAGGGAGCAGTTTCAAATGTGAAGAATAGAAATGGTGTTAGCTAAATCAAAACTCTCCTGGTGACATAAATACACTGTGGTAAGAGTGCGCATTGAGGATGGGAGGATCTGGGGCCAGATTGGCTTAGTTTGAATCTCAGCTCCACTACTTACTAGCTATGTGGCCTTGAACAAGCTTGAGGAAGGTCCTTGGTTTCCTCATCTGTAGGAATAATAGAAATACCAACACTTAGAGGTGTAGGGAGGAGTCAGTGAGTTAATAAGTGTGCCTGGCGCATGGTAAGTGCTTATTAATGTTAATCACTGTTGTAATTATTAAATCATCTAAGAATAGAAGCTGAGCTTTAGAACAGATGTGAGCTTTCAGAGGCAGGGCTTGTGTCTTTCTAATCACCACATTCTTTTCAGCTCTGAGCACAAGATCTGCTGAATGAATAAATAATTGTTAGTAAAACATCAGTCATACTATTTTATGGACTAAAATTTTTTAGTTAAAAACAGACAACTCAAAGATTACTTTTTGTCTTGGAAAATGAATACTTAGATCCTGGATGCATGAGAGATTGTTTGAAAAATAAACTATCAGTCAAAGTTCTTGTTGGTCAGCAACGACACCCGTTCTATCTGGTTTTTAGCAGGAAAAGGATTTATGAAGGTTAACTTGGGAGCTCACAGAACCTCCAGGAGAGCCAGACTTAGGCTGATCTGAAAGAATAACACCCAAACCAGTTTATGGGAGACCCCGCTGCTGCTGCTTCTAGACACTGACATGACAGCTCACCCTGCTGACAATAAATACGAGGACCTCCCTCCATCGTTGCTGCCTCTGCCACAACCCCTGCCAGGAACAGGATTCTACTTGATGCCTGCTACATCAATCACTCCGCTGGCTTCTAACTCAGAGTCTGAAGTTTGTGTGTCTCATCACTGAAATCCATTGCTGTTGAGTCAATTCTGACTCATCGTGACCTCACCTGTCTCAGAGTAGAACTGTGCTCCATAGGGCTCTCAGTGGCTGTAATCTTAACAGACCCATAGCTGTAGTAGGGTCGCTATCAGTTGGAATCAATTTGGCAGCAGCAGGTTTGTTTTTGTTTTTAATCTTAACAAAAGTAGATCACCAGAGCTCTCTTCTGTGATGCCACTGGGTGGATTCGAACCACAGACCTTTCAGTTAGTAGTCAAGCACAAACTGTTTGAATCACCAGGGCTCCTTCTGTGTCTGATACAAAATCCATTGCCACCAAGTCTATCCCGACTCACAGAGACCCTATAGGACAGAGTAGAACTGCCCCCATAGGGTTTCCGAGGCTGAAATCTTTATGGAAGCAGACTGCCAGACTGCCACATCTTTCTTCCCCAGAGCAACTGGTGAGTTCAAACCACTGACCTTTCAGTTAGCAGCCAAGGACTTTAATCACTGCACCACCAGGCTTCTGTGCCTGATTGTTTTTGTTGTTAAGTACCATCAAGTCCTTTCCGACTCATAGCGACCCTATATGACAGAGTAGAACTGCCCCATAGGGTTTCCAAGGAGCACCTGGTGGATTCAAACTGCTGACCTTTTGATTAGCAGCCGTAGCTCTTAACCACTACGCCACCAGGGTTTCCTGCGCCTGATTAGTGGGGCCTAAGTCACAGGCCTACTACATCCTAGCTGTTAGGAAAGCTGGAAAAGTGAGTTTTGAGGTTTCTGCTCTGGAGTTCAGAACCCCTAATATGGGAAATTCCCTTGAAATATAGGAAGGATGTCCAAAGGTTGCTAGACAGCCAGACGAAATGACCACACTGATAATAAAATATTTAATTGAGCACTAACACCTCTATGATTTTATTGCATTAGAATCTAAGCAGATACATGAGATAGATATCATATTTAATACATAATTGAGGTCATAAGCTGAGAACACATGTTAGAGATAAAGATTGAAATAAAAAATAAATGAAGAAAAAAAAGATCTAAGTCTTCCAGAAACTTTAATGACCATGAAGGTCTGGTTTAAAACATAATATTTATATTTAACTGATAGGCTTACTCATTTTTTTTTTCCAGATTTTCCTTCAAAGTGAAGCTATTCTGTATGCTACTGTCATATATTGAACTGTGTCCCCCCAAAATATACGTCAACTTGGCTAGGCCATGATTCCCAGTATTGTAGATTGTCCACCATTTCGTTATCTGATGTGATTTTCCTACCTCTATGATGTTATGATGATGCAGGATTAGAGGCAGTTATGTTAATGAAGCAGGACTCAGTCTACAAGATTAGGTTGTGTCTTAAGTTAATCTCTTTTGAGATATAAAAAGATACGTGAGCAGAGAGACATTGGGGAGCTTATACCACAAAGGAAGCAACACCAGGAGCAGAGCGCATCCTTTGGACCCAAGGTTTTTGGGCTGAGAAGCTCCTAGACCAGGAAAAGAGTATGACAAAGGCCTTCTTCCAGAGCCACCAGAGAGAGAAAGATGGAGATGGTGCCCTGAATTTGGACTTCCAGACTGTGAGAAATAAATTTCTCTTTGTTAAAGCCATCCGCTTGTGGTATTTCTGCTAGATGACTAAGAGAGATGCCTGTTTTGATGGACACATGGCATTATGCATTTGTCAAAACCCATGGACTATACAACCCAAAAGAGTGAGCTCTAATGAACACTATGGACTATAGATAATATTGTTGTTGTTGGTTTTGTCAATTCCAACTCATGGAGACCCCACGTGTATAGTGTAGAAATTCTCCATAGGGTTTTCAAGGTTGTGACCTTCTGGAAGCAGATCGCCAGGCCTGTCTTCTGATGTGCTTCTGGGTGAGTTCAAACTGCCAGCCTTTTGGCCAGCAGCCAAGCACTTAACCATTCGTTTGTGCCACCAGGGACTTTTAGTTAATAATACCAGTCACCAATTTCTGCTGAGTCATTTCCTACTCATGGCAACCAACACGTGTCAGAGTAGAACTATGCTCCATAGGGTTTTCAATGGCTTATTTTTGCCAAAGTAGATTGTCAGCCTTTCTTCTAAGATGTTAATAATG
Source organism: Elephas maximus indicus (assembly GCF_024166365.1). Lineage (NCBI taxonomy): Eukaryota > Metazoa > Chordata > Mammalia > Proboscidea > Elephantidae > Elephas > Elephas maximus. Next base: position 84,044,356 of record NC_064820.1, read on the forward strand.
TCTCGATATTGGTTCATCAATTGTAATAAATGTACCACAGGAATGCAAGATGTTAATAACAGAGAAACAGTGTGCACTGAAGAGACAAGGTATATGGGAGTTCTTTGTACTTTCTGCACAATTTTTCTGTAAACTAAAAACTACTCTTTAAAAAAATTAAGTCTATTAAATGAAGAAGAAAAAAAAAAAAAAGCCAAAACCAAAATAGAAATACAGCATTTTAGAGCCCAAGGAGAATATCTGTTCTGGTTCAATGCCATTACATTTGGTATGAGAAAATGGGGGCCAAGGAAAGTTCAGTGACTTGCTCAAGGTCATTGCTGAAAAAGAAGTCAAGTTAGAAGGCCAATTTGTTGAATTCTTTTTCACCAATCTTTTTTCAGAGCCTCCCACAATTTGATTAGGAAGCAGGAGGCTTTGGTTGAAAGTGAAGCAGGCAGCCTTAATGCCCAGCCCTTCTAAGAGACAAATGCTCTGGCTTACCCTCCTACACCAAGCAGAATAGGCTGCACATTCTTCTGAAACTGTCCTTGACAAGATAGCCATAGAACGAATGATAGCATAGCTGGCCTCAACCAGTCTTAGCAGATTTTCTATGCCATCTTAACACTTCAAGTGACCTATTAGCTCATTAAGTGCAATATATATATAAATACCCCATCTCTGGGTGAAGACTTAATATGCTAATGAAGAATAATCAACCTCTTCCTCCATTCTAGGGGATTGAACCCTTGTCTAGAAGAAATGCATAGTCATCCCCAAGCCCTGAGCACCTGCATGAAGGTCAATCCTGAATATTCACGATGAATTTGCATTTCCTTGTCTGCTGTCCGTAAAAGCCCACCTCCCCAAGCTGCCTGTGAGCAGTCTTAGAGGCAACAGCCCCAATTGCTCCTTTCCTTGCACAATGAAATAAAGGCACCTTTCTTCTCTCTTACCTCGGCCTCTTGTTTCTTGGCTGTAACAAGTCACATTGAGCGGAACCTGGGGTTTCTACCTGGCAACAAAAGAGTCCAAGTTTTTGCTCCCTTCCATATCCAGCCAGAATGGCAGCTTCAGCTTGCTGTGCTCCTCTGGAGAGGTTTATTCCTGCCACCTCCCAGTGCGCTGTATCCCAAGCCTCATGCAAGAAGAATGAGAGAAATAGAACTAATTTCCACAGAGGCCATAATGTAGAAAATACTGCTTCTTTTTCCCTGCTAAATCAAACATTTGGGCCAGCTTTACCTACAAATCTTTTTTCCCGGTTGCAATATAGTGGCATTCATTTGACAAATATTTATTGGTAGCCTCCTTTGTGTCAGGCAGTATACTAGGCAGTGGCCTGCATTTATTACCATCGATGCTTTAGGATTAATTTGGAGAGCATGGAAGCTTGATGTTCTCACTAAAGGCCTGCAATCATCTAATAAAAAGATCTCTTTGAAATGTAGTAGAAAAACCTATACGCAGTCACATAAGGCAGTGATAAGCTGTTAAATAAGTAGCCTTTGGAAAACATGCTCTTGCACTTAACATTTTAAGGAACAGCATATGTAAAAAGAATATAATGGGAAAAATAATAAATGTCCCTAAAGCCACCCAGGTAAGTTTTCTCTATAAGGATTACCACACTGAATAATGATGTGGTTGACAAATGGGGTGGGGGGGGGCAGGTATTAAGAAGTGGTGGTACCCAGCATTGCTAGCTCTAATCAAAAAACAGGAAATAACAAATGTTGGAGAGGCAGCAGGGAGATTGGAACTCTTATGCACTGCTGGTGGAAATGCAAAATGATACAACCATTTTGGAAAATGAGATGGCACTTCCTTAGAAACCTAGAAATAGAAATACCATATGATCCAGCAATCCCACCCCTAGGAACATATCCTAGAGTAGTAAGAGTCATCACAGGAATAGACACATGCACACCCAGGTTCACTGCAGCATTGTTCACAATAGCAAAAATGTGGAAACAGCCTAGATGCCCATCAACAGATGAATGGATAAACAGTGGTACATACATACAATAGAGTATTATGCAACAATAAAGAACAACGATGAATCTGTGAAGTATCTATAATATGGATGAATCAGGAGGGCATTATGCTGAGTGAAATAAGGCAATCACAAAAGGACAAATATTGCATGAGACCACACACGAAGAAACAATCTTTGATGGTTACAAGGGAGGGGAGGGGTAGGGATGGAAAAATATTAAACAGACAATAGATAAGTGGTAACTTAGGTGAAGGGTAAGACAGTACACAATACTGGGGAAGCCAGCACAACTTGCCTGAGGCAAGGTCATGGAAGCTCCATAGATAAATCCAAACTCCCTGAGGGACTGAACTGCTGGGCTGAGGCCTGTGGGGACCATGATCTCGGGGAACATCTAGCTCAACGGGCATAACAGAGTTTAAAAAGAATATGTTCTACATTCTACTTTGGTGAATGGTGTCTGCGGTCTTAAAAGCCTGTGGGTGGCCATTTAGGATACTCCACTGGTCTCACCCCTTCAGGAGCAAGGAAGAATAAAGAAAACTAAAGATACAAGGGAAAGATTAGTCCAAAGGACTAATGGACCACACCTCCCATGGTCTTCACCAGATCGAGGTCAGTACAACTAGATGGTGCCCGGCTACCACCACTGACTGCTCTGACAGGGATCAAAATAGAGGGTCCCGGGCAGAGCTAGAGAAAAATGTAGAACAAAATTCTAACTCAAAAAGAAAGACCAGACTTGCTGGCCTGACAAAGACTGAAGAAACCATGAAAGTACGGCCCCCGGACACCTTCTCAGCTCAGTAATGATGCCACTCCTGAGGTTCACCCTTCAGCCAAAGATTGGACAGGCCCATAAAACCAAATGAGACTAAAGGGGCACACCAGCCCTGGGACAAGGACTAGAGGGCAGGAAGGGACAGGAAAACTGGTAATAGGGAATCCAAGGTTAAGAAGGGAGAGTGCTGACATGTCGTGGGGTTGTTAACCAATATCATAAAACAATATGTGTACTGTTTAATGAGAAACTAGTTCTGTAAACCTTCATCTAAAGTACAATTTAAAAAAAGGTGGGGGGGTGTGGCAGCAAAGGACCCGTTGAAAATGTGTTACTTGGTCCTTTGCCTGTACGATATCAATAGCTGTAGGGAAAACTGTTGTTTATGTTGACTTGACCAAATGTCAGGGAGGTAGGATTGTTCTTGTTAGTGGCAATGCAGCAGATTCTGACTCATGGTGACCCCATGTGTGCAGGGTAGAACTGCTCCATGGGGTTTTCAAGGCTGTGACCTTTCAGAAGAAGCACACCAGGCTTCCTGGGTAAGTTTGAACCGCCAACTTTTCAGCTAGTAATCAGGTAAAGAATAGCAGACCTGTGTTCAAGGCCCTACCAGTTCCAATAAAGACATCTGTGATGTTGGACAAGTCATTGAGTCACTTTGAGCCTCAACATCAAACAAAGTCGAGAGAATAATATCTGCCTGAAATATCTCGCAGAGTTGTTATGTTATCCAGCTTGGGGTCTTGTACAAATAAGCTTTCAGTAATGAGCGCCCGCAACTGGTTCCTCTCTTTTGACATAATTGGGGGCTCCAACCAGAATTTCAAGCCCCAGCTATGCCTGCCACTTTTTTTTGTACTCAATTCATGAGATAGAGAAGAGCGGACTGCTCTGGTGCCATTCCCTTCACCACCTCTAACTCGACAGCTGCAGAAACCTGCTCCCTGAAGGCTCAGACTCCCCTGGTGCTGACAGAGCCCTCCCCAAGTCATTCTGGTTGCTGCCCCAGGGCTCTCTCCTGAGCAACTGGCAAACAGCCCACTGGTAAACAGCCAAAAATGTGCGAGAGTTAATGTCCACGGGACAACCCTCAATCAGTGGGGAACAGAGCCCATGAATTAATGCTCCAGCATTCTGTCCTTCCAAGTAGACAATTCCAATAGATACTCTGGATGATTCTCGGGGTTCCCAACAGAAACAATGTAATCCTCATTGACCACAGCAGCCACCTCTATAGGGCACCTGCATTTGGGCTCTTCCTCATTCCCTCTCTCACTCTCCCCACATCCTATTCTGGCTTCCGGGAGTCACAACCTGGATAAACTACCAGAAACCAAGTCCTTATCTCAGGTTCTACTTTTGAAGGAACCCAGCCGAAGACAACATGATCCTTAAATTTAAATTAATTTCTTTAATGTTTTATAGCACGCATGTGTATATATGTATGTTGCTGTTGTTAGGTGCCGTTGTGTCAATTTTCCCTCATAGTGATCCCATGTAACAGAATAGAACTGCCCCATAGGGTTTTCTAGGCTGTAATCTTAACGGAGGAGGCTTGGTGGAGCAGTGTTAAGCATTTGGCTGGTAACTGAAAGGTTGGCAGTTTGAACCCACCATGGGAGAAAGACGTGGCACTCTGCTCCTGTAAAGATTTACAGCCTAGGAAATCCTATGAGGGGCAGTTCTTTTCTATCCTATAGGGTCACTATGAGTCAGAATCAGCTTGACAGTACACAACAAGAATCTTTACCAGAGCAGATCACCAGGTTTTTTTTCCTGCTGGGTAGGTTTGAACTGCCAACCTCTTGGTTAGCAGCCAAGTGCTTAACTGTTGCACCACCAGGTCTCCTTATACATATGTATGTATGTGTGTATATATGTATATATGAATGATACAAGCAGTTCTTAGTGTACAAATAGTTGTATTCTAAAGTATATTTATACATTTAAAAATAGCTTTGGACTTGAAACATATTTTCCCTCTTTGGAAGGTGGTTGGCTTCCCAAGCCAGTCCACAAAGTTCCCACTCTGGGGGTGAAATGGGAGAGGGTGGTCAGGGAAGGCTTTACCAGGGAAAACTTTGACCTGAATCTTAAAGGATACACAGGAAAACAGAGACAACAGCACATTCCAGGTGGAAGAACTCCAAGAATACAGTTTTGAATTCTCACCCCAACAATATGGAACCTAATATGCGTACATAGCTCTTTATAGCTTAACTACAGGGATTTTAAAAGCAGGATGGTCTAAAAAGAGTAACTGTCCTGTCTCTCCCAGGAGTGCTAAAGGCAGGTTGTTGAATACTCAAAGCAGAGAAGCAAGATAAGTAAGATTCATTTTTATTTCAGAAGAAAATAAGGTTGAGTGGGTAAAGTTGTTTCGAGATTTGCGTTTCCTGTGGCATAACAAACTAATCCCAAAACGAGCTGACCAGGCATAGGGTGAAGGCATAGGGAGGGATGGTCCTAGAAAGCAGGCTTTGTGGGAGAAAGAGAAGGAAACGGAACCTCCAAACGTTGACCAGGATAGGGGTAGAAGAGAAGTTCTGCCTGCTGGGGGCTATTGGGCAGGGGTGGCCATTCCTTTGTCAATCACTGGTTGCCTTTTGGCACAGAAAGAGAGCTGAGAATGTAATTACCACATTGGGAGGATACTTCTGGGAAACTGTGAGTGTCCAGAATTAATAGGAGCTTTTTTTAGAGGACTCCTTTGTGGAAAGCCAGGAGGCTCTGGACAAGCTGAGATCTGTGAGCTCTAGGGATGCATTTTTACCTGTGTTGGAGGAAGACCTGAACAGCCCAGCAAAAGCAAAATTCTCTGCTGCTTCTCCAGGCAACTAGGGAATTGAAAGTGAAGGTTCAGCTGTGGGCAGAAGTTGGAGGCATGAGCAAGAGCCAAAGGCACCCTCGGAGCCAGATTGAGGAAGTGCTTGCTGACCAGAAGGGGAAAGCAAATACAGCACCCTGGAAAAAAGCTGTTTTAAACTTTAAATTTATGCCAAGCCAATTGCAAAAACAAACCTGAAAAGTCACTTAGCTTTATCTTCTAATTTTACATCTGAAGAATCCAAGGCCCTTAAAAAGGGAGTCCAAAAAAAAAAAAACCAAACCCGTTGCCGTCGAGTCAATTCCAACTCCTAGCGATCCTATGGTACAGAGTAGAACTGCCCCGTAGAGTTTCCAAGGAGTGCCTGGCAGATTTGAACTGTTGACCTTTAGGTTAGCAGCCATAGCTCTTAACCACTACACCACCAGGATTTCCAAACGGGGAGTACTTGTGTGATATGATTGATGAGTGTGGTATGCTGGGATAAATGTTGAGTATGCTCAGTGCAATGGACAGAGGGAATGAAGTACTACCAGAAAAGATAAAGCAAAGCAGGAATGTAAATCCAGGGAGGAGAGTTTTAAGTGAAAAATCCACTCCCACTATCCCTTCATTAGGATACTGGGCAGTGGCAATGAAAAATCACTGAAGCTAGTGACAGTAGGAAAACATAAGGAAAGTGGATCATTCAGTTTGGAGGCTATTTGCAGGGAACTGAGACCAAAGGACATCTCATATATTTCTGATAACCTCAAATATACCTTCTATTTACAGCAGAAGTTCAAAGCTTAAATGCCTCCAAAGTGAGGTAAACATATGAACCACAACAGTGTAGGACAGCTAGGTATGGTGCAGACTGGAAAATAGGAGAGTGTTTTAAAAACACTGACCTTGCCTGAAGAAATGCAGTGGTTGGCCATGTTTTTCCTTTGAGTCACCAGTTTGCAACCACTGTTCTTCACAGTGTTAAAACATAAAACATCTTCAACAGTTTGAGGCTGAAAGAAACATTTTTAGTCTAAAAAGAACTATGAAAACCCAGTTTAAAGATGATTCAATTCACCCAACGGAATTGCAAATAAAAAGTCCTGTCTTTTTCCCATCTACATATTGATAAAGGGGTTATTTTTTCTTTTTCCAGTAGGTATGCCATTTATTTATTTTTCTTGCCTTATTCCACTTGACAGGATCATGAGTGCAATATTGAATGAAACTGATAGGAAATTAGTAAAATATCTTTGTGTTTTCCTGATCTTAGGTACAAAACATTAATTATTTCACCATTAAGTCTGATGCTAGTATAGATTTTTCCTGAGTACACTTTATAAGCATGAGGAAATTCCCTTATATTCCAAGTTTGTTTAGAATTTTTGTCATAAATGGGTGTTGGTTTTTTTAAATGCTTTTTTTTTTATTGTGCTTTACATGAAGGTTTACAGAACAAATTAGTTTCTCATTAAACAATTCATACACATATTGCTTTGTATCACTGAGTGCCAACCCCATGACATGTCACACTCTCTCCTTATTGACTTGGATTCCCCATTTCCATACATCTAGCTTTCCTGTCCCCTCCTGCCTTCTTGTCCTTGTCCTTGTCCTTGCCCTGGACTGGTGTGCCCATTTAGTCTTGTATACGTGGTTGAGTTATGTGTATTATTGTTTGTTTTATGGGCCTGTCTAATCTTTGACTAAAAGGTGAGCCTATGGAGTGACTTCATTACTGAGTTAAAAGGGCACCCGGAGGCCATACTCTCGGGATTTCTACAGGCTCCATCAGACCAGTAAGTCTGGTCTTTTTGTGTGGGTGTGAGTTAGAATTTTTTTCAACATTTTCTCCAGCCCTGTCTGGGACCCTCTATTGTGATCCCCGTCAGAGCAGTCAGTCAGTAATGGTAGCTGGACACCATCTAGTTGTGCTGGACTCAGTCTGGTGGAGGCTGTGATAGTTGTGGTCCACTAGTCCAAAAGGGCTAATCTTCCCCTTGTGTCTTTGGTTTTCTTCATTATGCCTTGCTCCAGATGGGGTGGGACCAGTGGAGTATCTTAGATGGTGACTCACAAGCTTTTAAGATTAAAAGAAATACTTTAGAACTTAAAATAATGGTATCTATCTCCCCCCTTGGAAAAAAAGGGAGAGATATCCTTTATCTCAAGGAGCCCTGGTGGCACAAACAGTTAAGCACTCGTCTGCTAACCTAAAGGTTGGAGGTTCGGACCCACCCAGTAGCTCTGCAGGAGAAAGACCTGGTGATTTTCTTCCATAAAGGTTACAGCCAAGAAAGCCCTGTGGGGCAGTTCAACTCTGTCACATGGGGTTGGTATGAGTAGAAATCAATTCAATGGCATCTAACAACAACATTCTTTATCTCAAGCACCATGTTGGTTCAAAATCTAAAAATCAGTTTATGTAACATATCTTATCAATAGAATAAAAAGTAAAAATTGCTTTTTGGGTGTGAGTGTGTGTGTGTGATCATCTCACTAGACACAGAAAAAGCATTTCACAATATCCAACACTTTTTCATGGTTTAAAAAAACTCATTAAACTAGGAATAAAAGGGAACTCTTCAACCTAATAAAGAGCATCTATGAAAAAGTCACAGATAACATCACACCTAATAGTGTAGGATTAGATGCTTTCCCCCAAAGTTCAGGAACAAGACAAGGATGCCTACTTTTACCACTTACATTCAGCATTGTACTGGAGGTTCTAACTAGGGCAATTTGGCAAGAAAAAGAAATGGAAAGCATCCAAATTATAAAGAAAGAATTAAAACTATTTCTATTCACAGGGTGAGAAATCTTGTATATAGAAAAGTCTAATGAATTCACTAAAAAAAAACTATTAGAATAATAAATAAGTTCAGCAAGGTTACAGGATACAAGACAAAGAGAAAAAAAATCAGTTGTGTGTCTATATGCTTGCAGTGAACAATCTGGAAATGAAATTAAGAAAACAATTCCATTTATAATAGCATCAAAAAGAATAAAATACTTAGGAATAAATTTAATAAAAAAAAGTGCAAAACATATACTGAAAACATTGTCAAAAAATTGAAGAAGATCTGAATAAATGGAAAAACATTCCATGTTTATGGCTGATAAGATCTAAGATTAAGATGGCAATATTCACCAAACTGATCTACATATTCAATGCGATCTCCATCAGAATCCCAGCTGAATGAAATTGACAAATTGATTTAATTTCATATGGAATTGCAAGGGACCCAGAATATCCAAAACAATCCTGAAAAAGAAGAACAAAGTAGGAGAGCCCAGAGTTCCTGATTTCAAATTTTATTACAAGGCATAATACTCAATACAGTATAGTACTGGCACAAGGATAGACATACAGATCAATGGAATAGAGTTGAAAGTCCAGAAACAAACCCATACATATATATATGGTTAACTGATTTTCAACAAGGGTGCCAAGACCATCCAATGGGGAAATAATAGTCTCTTCAAGAAACGGTGCTTGGACAACTGGATTTCCACATGCAGAAGAATGAAGTTGGACCCCTACCTCACATCATAGATGAAAATTACCTCAAAATAGATCAAAGACCTAAGTGCAAGCACTAAAACCATAAAACTCTTAGAAGAAAATATAGGAACAAATGTTTATTACCTTAGATTTGGCAGTGGTTTCTTAGGTATGACACAAAAAGCTTGAGCAGAAAAAATTAAAAAATTATAAAATAAATTAGATGTCAACAAAATTAGAAACATTTGTGTTTCAAAGGATTACCATAAAGAAAGTAAAAGAACAACCCACAGAATGGGAGGAAATGTTTGCAGATTATATACGGGCAGTCTCTGAGTTATGAATGTTCAACTCATGGACAGTTCGTACTTAAGAATGGATTGCCATAAAGCCCATTATATTAAAAATTTGAGTTAAATACAATGGTTCATAATAACAAATGTACGCACTACTTTGTGATGCTTATGAAAACACAGCATGGTTTGGAAGTGTTTCTTAAGTGCTTTATACACATAGAAAGGTAAAATATATACTATATACTAACAATGGGGTACCAAGGGGATACTGAGTGGTTTAAAGTCAGGAAAGGTGTGTGTCAGGCTTGTATCCTTTCACCATACCTATTCAATCTGTATGCTGAGCAAATAATCCAAGAAGCTGGACTATATGAAGAAGAACAGGGCATCAGGATTGGAGGAAGACTCATTAACAACCTGCATTATGCAGATGACATGACCTTGCTTTCTGAAAGTGAAGAGGACTTGAAGCACTTACTGATGAAAATCAAAGACCACAGCCTTGGATTACACGTCAACATGGAGGAAAAAAAAATCTTCACAACTGGACCAATATGCCACATCATGATAAACAGAGAAAAGATTGAAGTTGTCAAGGATTTCATTTTACTTAGATCCACAATCAACAGCCATGGAAGCAACAGTCAAGAAATCAAAAGACACATTGCATTGGGTAAATCTTCTGCAAAGGACCTCTTTAAAGTGTTGAAAAGCAAAGATGTCACCTTGAGGACTAAGGTGTGCCTGACTCAAGGCATGGTATTTTCAATCGCATCATATGCATGTGAAAGCTGGACAATGAATAAGGAAGACCAAAGAAGAATTGACTCCTTTGAATTGTGGTGTTGATGAAGAATATTGAATATACCATGGACCGCCAAAAGAAGAACAAATCTGTCTTGGAAAAAGTACAGCCAGAATGCTCCTTGGAAGCAAGGATGGTGAGACTGCGTCTTACATACTTAGGACATGTTGTCAGGAGGGATTAGTCCCTGGAGAAGGACATCATGCTTGGTAAAGTACAGGGTCAGTGGAAAAAAGGAAGACCTTCAACGAGATGGATTGACACAGTGGCTGCAGCAATGGGCTCAAGCATAACAATGGTTGTGGGGATGGAACAGGACCGGGCAGTGTTTTGTTCTGTGGTACATAGGGTCGCTACGAGTTGGAACTGACTGGACAGCACCTAACAACAACAACAACAACACAACAAGACTAACATTTGACTGACCCTAAAGAAGAACCGTATGTACCTGTTCCAACTTACCTATAAATTTGACTTAAATACAGACTTAGGAACTGATCTCGTTTGTAACCCAGGGATTGCTTGTATCTGATAAGGTGCTCTATCCAGAATATATAAAGAATCCTTACAATTCAATGATAAAAAGACAAATAACTCAATTTAAAATGGGCAAAGGATCTGAATAGGAAGTTATCCAAGGAAGATATACAAATGGTCAATAAGCACATAAAAACATGCTCAATGTCATTAGCCATCTGTGAAATGCAAATCAAAACCACAATGAGTTGAGCAACATAATGAAACCATTTAATGTCACTGAACTGTACATGTGAAGATTGCTGAACTGGCAAACATTGTTTTACTTATAAATTTATCACATACAAAAAAAGAAGTCCTGCAGTTAAAACAAACAAAAAAAGGAGCTACTACTTCACACCCAACCAGGATGGTGAGAATCAAAAAGCCAGATAAGTAACAAGTGTTGACAAGGTTGTGGAGAAATTGGAACGCTGATACATTGCTGGTGCTAATATAAAATGGTGCAGCTGCTTTGGAAAACAGTCTATTAGTTCCTCAGAAGATTAAACATAGACTAGGTATATGCTGAAGAGAAATGAAAATATATGTTCACACGAAAACTTGTATATGAATGTTCATAGCACCATTACTTGTAATAGACCCAAAGTGGAAATAATCCAAACGTCCATCAATTGATTAAAGGATAAACAAAATGTGGTATATCCATACAACGGAATATTATTTGGCCATAAAAAGGAATGCAGTGGTGATACATGCTACAACATGGATAAACCTTGAAAACATTATGCTACGTGGAAGTAGTCAGTCATGAAAGACCACATATTATATAATTGCATTAATATTAAATGTCTAGAACAGGGAACTCTATATAGTCAGAAAGTAGATGAATAGTTGCTTAAGGCTGGGGTTAGGGGGAATTGGGGAGGTAATAGCTAAAGGGTATCAGTTTCTTTTTGAGTGATGAAAATGTTCTAAAATTGAGGTGATGGCTACACCTATCCATGAATATACTAAAAACCACTGAATGTTATACTTTAAATGAGTCAGTTGTATAGTATGTGAATAATATCTTAATAAAGTTGTTTGAAAAATATGAAGGGGTGGATCTTGAGATCTAACCCTTGTCTTCCCCTTTGGGGCTTATTTTTTAACCTCAAACACCTTTGTACAAGACCAAGGACTTCGGTGTTATGACCTCCCTCATCTCATTGCTCTAGCAAAGATCAGAGAACATGGGCAGCCTTCCAAGAACAGCATATTACAGAACTCACTTCCCAACTGGTATCCAAGCGGACTTGGTCCTTTAGGAATGGGGCAAAGGAACTTCAGAGCTCACGCTGATAACCCTTCTAACTCCCGGAATTCACAGTTGTTTAGTACAAAGAGGGGGCACCTACGTTACAGCAGTGTGAGGAGTACATAACAGTGTGCATATGTAAAAGGCTCGGTGTTGATGCACCTGGCACATAGTAAATACTTAGTGAACTATGGATATTATTATCTACTATGGAAATAGTAGGAGAATTAATTTTTAAAAAATAGATCTAAGGGGGGAGGGAGGTAGGACAACAAACAGAGTCTGAGGAAAAACAAAAATATTTTGACAGCTGTCTATAAATCATTTTGGAAACAGGTGGAGGTGGATAAATGTCTAAATAACAAAAATTCCCTACATTTAAATACAACTCCTTTATATACATGTACACACTTAGATGCACATAGAATTTCTCTGGAAAGATAGTTAACAGGTAATAGTGGTTTTTTTTTTTTTTTTTTTTTTTTAGTGGTTACCTCCAGACAGGGGACCTGAGGAACCAGGAACAGCAGCTGAGGAAAGATTTTTTTTTTTTTTTAATTTTGCCTATGTTGTTGTTGTCAGGTGCCATCGAGTTGGTTCTGACTCACAGCAACGCTATGTACAACAGAACAAACACTGCCTGGTCCTGCACCATCCTCAGAATTGTTATGCTTGAGCCCATTGTTGCAGCCACTACGTCTCAATCCATTTTGTTGAGGGTCTTCCTCTTTTCACTGACCCTCTACTTTACCAAGCATGATGTCCTTCCCCAGAGATTGATCCCTCCTGATAGCATGTCCAAAGTATGTGAGACCAATCTCACCATCCTTGCTTCCAAGGAGCATCCTGGCTGTACTTCTTCCAAGACAGATTTGTTCATTCTTTTGGCAGTCCATGGTATATTCAATATTCTTCTCCAACACCACAATTCAAAGGCATCAATTCTTCTTCAATCTTCCTTATTCAGAGTCAAAAATTCATAATTCATTTTAAATTTAGCGCTACTAGTTTAAAATTCTTCTAATCTTTGCTGAGTTTTACAAAAATTGGGAACGTCTGTTTTGAGCCTTTACTGACTGTCAGAGCCCTGATATCGCCCCCTGGTGCCTGCAACCCCTCACTGCAGCTGCCCTATGAGGCCACAGAACATGCTCAGTTGTTACCTGTTCGCCTCACCAATACTCACCAGGTTAATACCATAAATTAACCGTTCATAACACATTAGCTAACTAAATTGTACCTATTAAGATACTGCAACACCTTGACGTGAAGGATAACATTACCTCACGTTTCATTCTTGTTGATCCCAAATTTGGGGCGGGGGGGGGGCGGCAAATGAAATGTTAGATTATTTGAGTGAGAATATTTGCACCCATTCTGCTTTTTTTTTTTTCCATTTTAAATTTAACACAATTTGAGGTGCGCAGGCTGAAATAAAGGCTCATGTTCCACATACAGAATTTTCTCATGTGCTTTTTATTTGGGTAAAAAGCTCTGCACGATTTCAGACTTTTTAGTTGCTCTCCAGTCTATTTACAATCATGATGTACATTTTTCAACATGTTTTTTATTATTTTAAAAATCAATTTGTTCTCATTGTAAAAATATTTTTGGAAAATACAGTAACACATAAAAAGTAAAATAAAAACAAGCCCTAATTCCATCATTAACAGATAACTACTGTTAACATTTTGAACTATTTCCTTCCAGCTCTTCCAATGCCTAAACATTTTTATACATCGTTGCCACGTTGAATTTTGAAGCAAGTCTCCGAAATACATTCCCACTTTCATATGTAAATATTAAAAGCCTGTCCTTGTTAATTACTGCAACGATGCTCTGTTAGGAATCACCATACTATTAGAAACTGTAAGGCATGTTTGGGTAAGGTCATTTTGAAAATACCCACTAATTCAGGGTTAGTAATTCCGGTAAGTTTGAAACCTGAGCAAGTGGCAATCTCATATACTTTTCTTTTTCTCTCAGTGTTTCCACACATTTGGGAAAGCAATCTTGAGCACCCCTTTCGCAGGGCAGTTTCCTAACCAGCACGTGGCCTGAATAAAAGGCTGGTGGGTGTGTTCCCCGTCTGAGGTCCGCGTTGGACCGCGCCTAGCCAAGAGAAGCCCACCCCGCGAGAAGGAGCGGGTATAAATATGAGCCAGGTAGGCTGCGGCCACCGGGCAGCAACAGACTTCGCAGAGGGGAAAGGCTCGCCACGTCGGCCCGCAACCCTGCCAAGTAACCACGAAGATGGCACCCGTTGGAGGCAAAAGGGCCAAGAAGGTAAGTCTCCGGAGGCGCTGGAGGGCACTCTCTGTCCCGACTGAGGATCTGGGTCCAGATCCACTGGCCTCGCACCCCAGACTGGGAGAGCCCAGAGAGGACCGTGGAGCCCAGCTGTAGACCTAGCACTCTCCACCCCAACCCAGTCCTCAGACCAGAAGGAGCTCCCAGAACTTCTCCTGGAGGACACCAAGGCACCTCTGGACTCCCCATTCCTGCCGCAGATCGCGCACCTCTAGCAGCCGAGCCTTCTCTCCCAATCCTCCTCCCCCTCTCCATTCGGACCAGAGCGTGCCCCAGACCTATGCCTTCGGACCCAAAGGCGCCCTGTGAGTCACTCCTGACTCGAGGGTACCCCAGAGCCCACTCTCCCAAACTTCCAACATCTTCTGAGTCCTGCACTCCAAGGCCAGAGCGCGCCCCCAGGGCCGCCGCTCTTGGACCCAGAGACGCGATTCCCCTCTCCCACTGCGATAGGATCGGCTGGCGCAAGGCAGCGCGCCCAGGGTCCTCCGTGGCTGTACCCGTCTCTGCCGCGCGCACCCCTCCAACGTGGGCAGAGGAGGAGGGAGTGGCTCGCTTGTCACGCTGCCGACCGTTTCCCGCCCGCACCTGGGTGGTCACCCGAGTAGTGCCGGCCTCCAGGTTCTCGCCTGGCTCTCCATCCCCACCACAGCCCCTGGTAGAGGCGTTGCTTCGGTGATGGTACGTTCTAACCTGGAGTTTGGTTTCAGCGTTCACAGAAAAATGCACCACCCTGGCGCTAAGCTCATGTCCCTGGGTTGCACAAACGGTTTGCGCTCACTACTAACCTGAAGGTTGGTGGTTGGAACCCACCTAGCCACTCAGCGAGAGAAAGGCCTGGTGATCTGCTTCCATGAAGATTACAGCCTGTGGAAAACCTGTGGAGCGTTTCCACTCTATAACACATGGAGTTGCCATGAGTTGGAACTGATTACACCAGCAATGGGTTTGGTTGTTTGGTTTTGGCCCCAAGCCAAGAGGTTTCAGAACAAAAGAGGCAGAAGGATCTTAAGATATTCTGGGAAAGCAGTGGCATAACTAGGGTTGGTGACACACAGTACAGTAACTCATGGTGTCACTCCCCCTCCGCCATGGACCTCCTCCAGTACTGTTACTCACAAATTATAATTCCCATGTAGCACTCCTTCTTTTCCTTTAATTATCTACTTCATTCTCAAAACACTTATTGATATAGGTTCACAGATACTAATGACCACCAGAAAATTTGACAAAATCAGAAAATATAAAAACACCAACAGCTACAAAAACAACAGCATGTGCTTGTAGCCTGTGCAGACAAAACCATGTGATTCGAAGCATCCTTGTACTTCGGTAATAATGACAGTTCTGACCGGAGCCCATTAGAAGGCTCAAAAAGTAAATTAGCAAAGTGTTTAGCCTTGTAGGTATATTGATACGTGTAAGCTAGAGCTAACAAAAAATGTTTTTGTTGTTATGACTAACTACAAGGATATTTTTATAGACAGTCATTTTGGTGTCACCCTCTCTGACAGTGTCACCTGGTACAGTCTGCACTCCCCCCACCTCCCTAGTGATGCCACTATGAAGAGCAGTTAATAAAATTTAAATAACCGCCAAGAAAAACAGCAGCTACAGCGCCTGGTAAACAAATCCATCCTTTACTTTCCCAGTGACTTGTTGGGACGAGAGTTCTCAGTATAATCAGCCTTCATCTTCTCTAGGGGATGGATGGATAGATGGTCGGACTGACTGAGGGAGTGTGGTTGGAGGGGTGGGAAGATAAAACCAAAAAGAGGAGGGGATATATTTGATCCTTCAGTGTCAAAACACCCAGGGACAGAAACCCCCAGGAGAAAGTAGGGAGGCAGACAGGGCCTGACCAACTGGTAGCCCTCTGCTATAAGGTCAGTGAGGACAGGTCCATGTCTCATCTTCAGTCCCTGGTGGGTAACATATCAGGGTCTACCTAGTTTCTAAAGGGATGTACCCCAAATCAAAAAGACCTTCACACAAGGAGAAAAGTTAATTCATCTAAATTTTTTAAATGCCATGTAATATCAATAGGGTGTATGTTGATGACCTGAGGAGGGATGTTGAGATGGTACATGATTATAATAGGCTGTCACAAATTCACCTAGTCTGAGAATTTCTGTCAACCTACAAATCTAAATGCACAGTCAGTGCAGACTGGGAAGAATGATTCCTATAGAGATTAAAAATATATATATATTTTTTGGTTTGGCACCATTTTCATATCTATGAATTCTAATCCACTCTCCGAACTCAAACAGAAAATTTAACATTTTAATGGATTTATTGTGTATTTACATATTTAAGCAACAGATGGGCATAAATGGGGGAAAATGTTTCCTCGGTAAACGTGTTTTCATGTGTATGGCAGTGTTAAAACATGGACAATAGTGTATCTACATGTTTGAGCTTAAAATTCAAATATATGTCACAAAACTAACATGTGTTCACTGTAAGCAAATAGGAAAAGCACAAAGAACAAGGTCTTGCTACATTTTGGTAAATATTCTGCTAGTTTGTTTTCTAGACAAATATGTACATTTTATACAAAAATACCATACTGTTTTATAGTACTAAGTTATATCTCATTTTATGTGACCCTTGTTCATGTTGGTGATATAACTGTACTGATATATTAATTAACAAGAATATATATATATTCTTGTTAATTGGTCCATAATGATCAAAATTGTAATTTTAAGATGTGGCATTTAGAGGCATTGTAATCATGACAAATACTTGGATTTCTGAATTACTCACAAGCAATTCTATATTTTTGTAGTAGCTGTTACCTCATGGATGCCCAGGCTTGAAAATTTTTAGATTTGGAAGGGGTATTAGGGAGGATATAGCATAATTCTCTCATTTTAATGATCTAAGATGAAAATGTCAGTTATTTCTTCTCTCTGAGCACCAGCTGTCCATACGGCATTCGGAGGGGCAGTAGAGGGGAAGGTTTAAATGAGGAAGACTCTAAGAAGATGGCCAGGAATTAGGATACAAACTCCTATCAATACCTCTCACAGATTGATGTAACCTTTCTTATTAGATCTTAGCATTTGTTTTATCAGCCATTATTGGTAATAAATGGAACACAATAAGTAAATAAAAATGGTAACTCTAGAAAATTACTTTCCACAAAGCCCTTTAAAAATACTGAATTCAAAATTTATCTACTAAGCATTAATACCAGTCAGAATTGACTTGACAGTAACAGGTTTGGTTTTGTTTTTTGGGGTTACCATCAATGTAATAGGTATAATGATTAGACTGGAAATTGTTTTTACAAATACTGTCCTTCTCTCATCCCTGTTGTTGTAGTCTCACTAGGAGAGTGCAGAACGCAGAGTCATAACTTCCCAGACAGCATAGCATAGCTGCTGTCGTAGAAACTGAATTTTAACACTGTAGAAGAAGACTCTGAGTGTCCACCTTTGCAGTGGTATCTTCTTCTGTCTTTACCAAATCTCTTTGGACTTGTTAGTCTTCAAAATGCCATAATAACCATAATATGCCACTTCAACTTCTTTATCAATTTTAATCTGCTCTTTAGTTTATTGATAGTGTGAACAAAGACTAGCATTCACCATTTTAAGAATGTGTGCTTACGGATTCATTTGAGGCTTTACAACAAAGCCTTTTAATTTAATCCCTCAGCAGATATGTCTTCAAACATAACATCCTCCCACAATGTTTTTCAAACGTTCTTTAATATGTTTGAAAGCAACAGCCCCTAACCCCAGCACCTACACACAAATTTTCATTATATGAGCATTCTGGCAGTTTGCCTCATAGATAGCCAAGAATTTATGTATAAAATATTATGCATGTATTTTGTTCTAAGTATTTTAAAGAAATCGTACTCCCCAAGAATATGCTAGCAAAAGTATTAGAGAGAATTCTCATACAAACTCAAGTAACTCGTTTTCCACGCCCCATCTGTAATTTTAGGGCATTCTAGAACGTTTAAATGCTGGAGAGGTTGTGATTGGAGATGGAGGGTTTGTCTTTGCTCTGGAGAAGAGAGGTTATGTGAAGGCGGGACCCTGGACCCCAGAAGCTGCTGTAGAACACCCAGAAGCAGGTTGGTACACAGCTCTATTCTAAGTTCTCATAAAAGCTCAACTATGTTGACCCACGTCTATCTGCAAGCATATTATCAAACTGACACATTCATGCTACATTTTCCAAATATTTATTATTTCCTGCTAGGCATTTAAGTATAGGTTCACATTTTGGATAAGTGCAATAGCCCTCCTTGTTCTGTTAACTGTCTACCTCCTGGTCCCTGCCCCTCAGTCACTGACGACAGGCTCACAGCCAGCATTCTACCTTGATGCTTTGCTTTAGAGGGTGTCCTCTGACTGGTAGATGAAGGGGATTTGGCAGATATGCCTGAGATAAGACAAGACAGTGGAAGTGAGATGCCTCAGATTACTGTGTAAAACACCTTTAAGGAAGAATTTGAGTCTTCAGATGAAATTAGAGAGTGTTATGGTAAATATTATACAAGATGAACAGTTGTTTTATGTTTAGTAAAGAAACGTATATTTCAGTGATAAAGGATAGAAATTAATAAACCACTTAAATAGGCTGAGAGACAGAAAAGTTTTGAGGCAAAGCATATAGACTCTAGAGCCAGACTGTCTCAATTAAATCCTGTCAGCCAAGTAGGCTGTGTGACCTAGGAAAAATTACTTAGCTTCTGTGGGCTTCAGTTTCCTGTTCTATAAAACTGAGATAATATTAACATCTACCTCATAAGGTTGGAAACCCTGGTGGCGTAGTGGTTAAGTGCTACGGCTGCTAACCAAAAGGTCGGCAGTTCGAATCCACCAAGCGCTCCTTGGAAACTCTATGGGGCAGTTCTACTCTGTCCTCTAGGGTCGCTATGAGTTGGAATCTACTCGATGGCAGTGGGTTTTATTTTATTTTTTTAAGGTTATTATGAGGATTAAATTAGTAATGTGTATTTAAAATAGTGCATGGTACATGTTAAAGACTAGTATTAACTATTGTTATTATTAAGTTGGCTAAGTTGTTTCTTCTCTTAGTAATGTTCTTGGTTTTATCACTCTATTTCTGCTAGAGAAGTACAGAAATGTATTCAGGACTCAAATCACACAATCCCTACCTGGTATTCAAAGTAAAAGAACTGTGAAACTCAGCAAATATACACAACAATTATATTTCAAATAAAAGTAAAAATAGTTTTGTGTTGTCCCCTAAAAAAAAAAAAAAAGATGAAATAGGCCCTTGGGAAGCTAAAACAACAGGGCTTCTCAATTTTCAGTTTCACCAGCAGAGTTTACTATTTTTATGGATTCCTAGGCCCAACTTCCAGAGCTTTGGGTTTGCGAGTCTGTGAGTGGATTCAGGAATATACATTTATAATAATTGTCCTCCAGGTGATCGTAAAATAAACCACACTTTGAGAAGCACTGCATCAAAGTGATTTAAGAGACACAGTGGAGTAATAGAGGAACATCATAGAGGGAAGGTTTCAAATATACCTATGGTTTGCTTTTTAAAGTCTGCTTCCTGCTAAACTCAGAATAAAATATTTCTTGGTCCAAACTGATGTTAATGGTGTACTACCTTTGCCTCATATGTATACAAAAGCTGGACAATGAATAAGGAAGACTGAAGAATTGATGCCTTTGAACTATGGTGTTGAATATACTGTGGACTGCCAGAAGAACAAACAAACAAATCTGTCTTGTAAGAAGTACAACCAGAATGCTCCTTAGAAACAAGGATGGCAAGACTTTGTTTTGTGTACTTTGGACATCTTATCAGGAAGGACCAGTCCCTGGAGAAGGACTTCATGCTTGGTAAAGTAGAGGGTCAGCAAAAAAGGAAGACCCTCAATGAGGTGGATTGGCATAGAGCTCAAACATAGCAACAACGATTGTGAGGATGGCGCAGGACCGGGCAGTGTTTTGTTCTGTTGTATGTACGGTTGCTATGAGTCGGAACAGACTTGACGGCACCAAACAACAACAACCTTTGCCCAGACTGTGCCAAGTAGAGAAAGCAAGACTGTTATTTAAGCCACAAGTCTCAATTTTGTAAACGACATAAACAAAGTTATATATATTAGAGGAGCTCATGAGAAACTACTGTGATACTGATTTTCTTCTGTTTTATTAATGCAGAAACAGTATTTTCTCTCTTGATATCTTAGTTATCTAATGCAGCTATAACAGAAATACCACAAAGGATGGCTTCAACAGAGAGAAATTCATTCTTTCACAGTTTAATAGGCTACAAGTCCAAATTCAGGACATATGCTCCAGGGGAAGGCTTTCTCCTCTCTGTCAGCTCTGGAGGAAGGTCCTTGGAGCTTCTCAGCTTAGGGACCTTGAGGTCCACAGGATGCGCTATGCTCCCAGTGCTTCTTTCTTGGTAGTATGAGATCCCCATGTCTCTCTGCTCACTTCTCCCTTTTATATCTCAAAGAAGATTGGCTCAAAACTCTTATAGATTGAGTCCTGCCTCATTAACATAAGTGCCACCAATCCCATCTCATTAACATCATAGAGAAAGGATTTGCAACAGATAGGAAAATCACATCAGATGACAAAATGATGGACAATCACACAATACTGGGAATCAGGCCTAGCCAAATTGATACACATATTTTGGGGGGACACAATTCAATCCATGATATTTGGCCATCTGTGCCTCAAGTATTTTGAACTTATTAAGGCATTTTCAGCTCTACTTTTTCTTCTGGAAGCTCCGTGTTTTTCAAGAATTAATGAAAACTCCATGATACTGAGTCATTAGATTTAATTCGTTCTCCTGCAGACTGAAATCCCATATAGTTGACTGTGCCAGCCTAGTCCAAATTCTGTCAACCACAGTGGACTACTGGATGCATCAGAAAATACTAATATCCTGCAACAAATCCTCATAGCACCATCTTCACAGGACATTGGCTATACTTAGCCTTTTTCTCGAGGTGAAAAATATTTAAGGCATTCATGCTCTGAATGATTTGTTTGCTTTCCCAATTTAGACTAGGTGGTAGGTAGAATTACTATAGATCCTCAATAGCTTCCCTGCAAATTACCTTTCCAACTGCATCTCCCACCACTTTAACATGACCTCAACTCCAGCCTTTCAGACTATTTGTCATTCCCCCAAATACCCCAAATACCAAGCATGCCCCTGCCTACATGTCTTTTAACCCTCCACAGGGGATGCCCTTCCCCCACTTCTCTGTCCAGCAAAAACACTTTGAATTCTTCAAAGTGCAATTCAGATGATCCCTCCTCTGTGGGACGTCCCTCTTCCCTTCACCTCACATCCAAGGTAGAAATGATCTCTTCTTCCTGCATAGCCCAACCATGCCGCGTTGTAGTCAGTTATCCTTTGATGGATTGTAAATTTCTCCAAGAATAGGACAATAGATTGTTCATATTTGTATCCATGAGTGCCCTCCATAAATACAGTCAATAAATGATGAGCTAAATGAGCAAATACAAGAACGTGAGCACCCCTTCTGACCACCCATCCACTCAACTACAGCAAGTTTGGAGGAGTTGCTGAGAGGCCCCAGATCCACCTTACATTAACCCCCAGGATGTGTCAATGTCAAACAACCAAACACTTAAGCAGTTATTTTCAGGTTTATCTGCGAGCCTTTTGAAAACACGTGAGTTAATAAACTGGTAGAAATTCATGTATTTCCTCATTCAATCTCGCAGTCCGCCAGCTTCATCGAGAGTTCCTCAGAGCTGGATCGAATGTCATGCAGACCTTCACTTTTTATGCCAGTGAAGACAAACTGGAGAACTGGGGAAACTATGTCGCAGAGAAAATATCCGTGAGTAAAACCATCCATGGAACTCTTCTTAGAGGGGTATGGTAGATACATTTCATAACCAAGGTTCTTACAGAGAATAAGATGTTGAAGAGCCTCTTCAAAGGCTTTTTTTTTTTTAAATAATAGAGAAATGAGGCATGTATGAACAATACCCTTAGGTTTTAGCTGGAGTCCCCAAAATTAACAGAAAGGCACTTAATGAAGCAGATTAAACGAGAAGTACCTAATGATTAATGATTCTCCCTGTCCCCTGTCGAAGTTGCTGAGTAAAGTGGGCAGCATTACAAATTCTTACTTCCCCACAGTTTTTTTGATGCAGCGTGGTGTACGGGAAAGATTATAGACATGAGGAATTGATGAACATGGAACAGTCCCTGACTCAGCAACAATCAATGATGTGATGGCGGGCAAATCATCAACCCCATCAATGTTGCAGTTTTTCCATCTCTAAAAAGAAAGTTCTAAAATTCCTTTTATCTGTACGGGCTATAATAGTGGCTTTTCAAGGACAAGAGTTAATTTTTCATGTCAAATTAAAAAAAAAAAAAACCCTTACAAGTTATGCATGTATTAGTTGAGAAAATAGATGACAAGCAAACATTTGTTAATTCTGTAGTCATTTTAATTGAATTTTAATCTTATTAATCATAAAGACAAGTCATCACCATCATCACTATTTGGTACGTATTCTAAGGGATGCTTAGGCATTGGAAGACACTGATCCTTTCATGTAAAGACTTTCACTTTTTTATAGGTCTATGGTATAATGTAATGTCCTAAATATAACAATTACATTTATTATTTTTATCACTGTTGTTAATTTGGTTATTTCAAACTGTTCAACCCAGTAAAATATTGAACCATTCAATAATTTCATTTTCTGGAATAAAATCACTGTTGTAAAGCTACAACTAAGACGTGGGTATTTGAATAATAATTTTATTTCAATTTCACATGAAAATTTAGATATATATTAACCCGCTTTAGGGGCAGAAAGTCAACGAAGCTGCTTGTGATATTGCCCGGCAAGTGGCTGATGAGGGAGACGCTTTGGTGGCAGGAGGTGTGAGTCAGACACCATCGTACCTCAGCTGCAAGAGTGAAACTGAAGTTAAAAAAATATTTCAGCAACAGTTAGAGGTCTTTATGAAGAAGAATGTGGACTTCCTGATCGCAGAGGTAAACGCAATCATCAGAGATATGACATGTGTGCTTAGTACATTTTCTCTGTTTTTTGCTCTCACGAAGACCATGCAGGGTTAGGTGTTAGTCATGATGAGTAATTATAATCAGTTTTTGAAATCTTTGTCCAGTTTAGGGCTTCTTCCAAATTCTATCCAGTAAATCTAATACAGTGGTCTACAATTCACAGTAAGAAATCACCATTTGTTTCATTTTTTAAAAAATGTTAATGCGTCACACCTCAGAGTTTGAAAAACACTCCTGTAGTGATAATTAAGTTATTAAGCAATAGAATACGTCTGCAAATTGTTTGGGGAGAAATAAGATTAAAAGTATCCTAAACTGAATTTATTTCAGTATTTTGAACACGTGGAAGAAGCTGTATGGGCAGTTGAGGCATTGAAAGTGTCTGGCAAACCAGTGGCAGCTACCATGTGCATAGGGCCAGACGGGGATTTGCATGGAGTGGCCCCCGGCGAGTGTGCAGTGCGGCTGGTGAAAGCAGGTGATGATGGATTTGCAATTGGTGACTCTTAAAATAACTTACAAATGAACATTCATCTACAAATCAGTGTATACTTCTCTTGTTAACAGGAAAACCATTCGTTTACTTCTTTAGGAATATTGATAATATTATTGTTGAGTCCCAAAGGAGACAGAATGTTAACAGGTGCACACACACACACACATACACACCCCAGCCTTTTGGAAGGGGCAACTAGACCTATGCTAGAGATTTACACCTACAAATGAGAAGAATGTTTTAGTAAATGGAAAGATTTTGGTCCTTAGGAGCATTAGGATACATTTTCCTTTTTTAAAAAACTTAGATAGAGGTATTTAAATGTTAATAACTTTAAGGTTAGTTGCCTCATTGCCAAAGTTTTTCCATTATCATAAATTACTGGTATGCTTTGCTTTTTGTAATTGGTATAATAAACTAAACAATCCTTTGGTAGTGACCACCTAATTTATCTTTTTATGTAATTTCCATTCTTAATATTGGTTTCATTTAAATTAGTGACAACTTACAAACTTTTTTCCAAGCTGCCTCATTTTAAACCCAAGGAATAGCTCAGGATCAGTGGAAACGCCAGAGTCATTCTGTGTAATGGGGAGATTTTGATGGGTTCTTTGTTTAATTTTTGACTTTCATCCACTCCTGATTTTTCAAGAAAGTTACTCTATATTCTTCATGAACGACAACAGTTATTTAGATTTTGGAATGAAAGTGCATGATCCTAATATTTGATTGGAAACATAAATATAGGGGAGAAAAAGCAAGTTAATTCCTCTCAAAAAGATCAGAGGAGGCAGTCATCATCCCCACTGTTGATTGGCAGGGGCTGCTGGCCTGCAGCTAATCCTTCCCTCACCACCCTTAGTGTTTTATATCACCGTACCCTGTTTATATGGGGGCAGTGGTGGTTCAGTGATAGAATTGTCACCTCCTCTGTCAGAGACCTAGGTTTGATTCCCGGCACCTCAGGCACAGCCACCACCCGTCTGTCAGTGGAGGCGTGTGTGTTGCTATGATGCTGACCAGGTTTTAGCAAAGATTGCAGACTAAGACAGACTAGGAAGAAAGGCCAGGTGATCTACTTCTGAAAATCAGCCAATGGAGTACACAGCCTGGCAGAGACCAGGGAGTCTTTTCATTTCATTGTGTGCTGGTTGCCATGAGTTGGGGGCCAACTCAATAGCAGCTAACAACAACAACAACAACCCTGTTTATATCCTTCACAGAACTTCTCATTTATTTACTTGTTTAGCCTGCCTCCCTCACTAGATTGTAAGATGCATAAGGGGAGGGACTATGTCTGTTTGGTTCAGCACTAAGTACCCTGTGCCTAGCACAGTGCCTAGCCCATAATGTTGTGTTGTGTGGTGAACTGATTCTGACTCATAGAGACCCTATATGATAGAGTAGAACTGCCCCATAGGGTTTCCTAAGGTGCCCTGGTGGCACAGTGGTTAAGCACTTGAACCCACCAGCTGCTCCACAGGAGAAAGATGTGACAGCCTGCTTCTGTAAAGATTACAGTCTTAGAAACCCTATGGGGCAGTTCTACTCTGTCCTACAGGGTCACTATAAGTCAGAATTGACTGGACAGCAATGAGCTTTTTTTTTTTTTTTTAAATCTTTACAGGAGCAGATTGCCAGGTCGTTTCTCCTTCGGAGCTGCTGGGTGGGTTTGAACTGCTGACCTTTCAGTTAGCAGCTGAGCACTTAACTACTGTGCCACCAGGGCTCTTTAATAAATAGCCATTGCACAGATCTAGGCCATTCTCCATGTTTAGTTTAAATCCACCTCCATGTATCCTTCCATAATCATCCCTACCCCAAATAATCTTCTGACAACTCTTTCTAAATAAACAAGTCATTTGGAACTTTTCAAATCCTCATTCCACATTTACCAAGAAGGAGATAATAGTGAACAGCAACTGCCAAACTTAATTGATCATAGAACCTTATTTTCATGTAGCAAATTTTGGGAAGCACTGTACTAAATTATAAAATCCTTGATGTCAGGAACTATGTCCTCTTTCTATAACCACCCACAAAAGCCTAATACCTAACAGATATCCAATCAATAATTAAAGTATGATTAATTCATGAGTGTCATGAAGTCAAGGCAAGAAAAGAGAAACTGGCAGCAGGACATCCAAAAAAAGGTACTCAAGATCCAAATGAAGATGTTAAGTAAGCTGTTGAATATGCAAGTTTGGAACCCAATGGGAAGATCAAGGTTAGAAAGAAAAATCTGAGAAACACCTGGATATAGATGGTATTGACAGCCCTGGAACTAAAAAGGAAGTGTAGATGGAGAAGAGAAGATGGTTCAATGGGAATCCTGGGGCACTCCAGGATGCGGGGTTCGGCCTTGAAGATGAGTCAGCATATAATACTCAAAAGCAGCAGCCAGGGAGGTAGAAGCAACTCTCAGAGAGTGTGGGAGTCTCAGAAGCCAAGAGAGGGGGAGTATTGATGAAGGAGGGCATGGTCCCCAGGTTGAATGTGGCTGAGTAAGATGAGAACAGAGAAGCGACTACTGGATTTGACAACAAGTCAGGGGTAACCTTGACAAAAGCCCTTGCAGAGACATGATAGGGAGTAAGGCCTGATTGGAACAAGGATGGAGAGCAAACTGCAGACCCAATAGAAGGGACCACTGAGGTGCCTGCCACTGAACGGTGGATACCAGCACCTGTGGCATCAGATCTGCTGCTCCTAGAATCTGGATGGTGGTGCCTCTCTTACCACAGCAGAATCTCTCCTACCCTTGTTCTTGGTACTTCCATATCTAAGATACAAAATCTTAGGCCATGAGTCCAACAAGAATAAGTCCTATTTGGAAATTCTTCTCATCTTGAGAGGATGGAGTAAAAGAATAAGAATGTCATATTGCTTCCACACATCTTCTGGGGGCAGGAACCTCCAAAATCATGTACAATGATTGCTATGATAATTCATCCTCAGTCCAAATATAATTAAGAATATCATGACTATGAATAAAGTGAAAACCCTGGTGGCATAGTGGTTAAGTGCTACGGCTGCTAACCAAAAGTTCAGCAGCTCAAATCCGCCAGGTGCTCCTTGGAAACTCTATGGGACAGTTCTACTCTGTCCTATAGGGTCGCTATGAGTCGGAATCAACTCGATGGCAGTGGGTGGGAATGAATAAAGTTTCAGAAAAAAAAAGGGGGGGATCTAAAACGTATTTTGTTCTTACTAATCAGACTTCAAAATTACAGATTTTACAAGAAAGCTTAAAGAAGACTATCCCATAGTTTTGAGTCTAGGGAGGCTAAAATGTAAATGAAAAACTTGTCAAAATGATTGATAAACTGTTAACCACTTTCAGTAGCTGAAGTCAGAGAATTTTTGAGATTTCTTCCAAAGTTACTACTCCTAGACAGAAAGAAATTTTGTGTCTGAAAAAAACCTTTTCCCAAACGATGTTCTGCTGTGCACAAGAAGGTTAGCAATGTTACTAAGTTGGTCTGGTGAAAGGGAACATTTATTGATACCCAAAATGAGAAGTATGATAAACCACTGGTGTAATCTAGCAGCTGGGAGTATTGAAAAATTACTCTGTTTGTGACATAATGTCAAACTTTGAAAAATTGACTACTAAAACTTGAAGTTAAAAAAACTCTAATAATAATTTTTATTTTTTATAAAAGATGGGCAGCCAAGTGTGCATAAACGACACTTCAATTATGCCAGACTCCTCAAAGCACTTTTCAAAGAAAGTACTTTCTGCCTTTTAGTAATTGCTCTCTGCTAAAGGTAAAACGGGTTTATGGATCCCAAAAAAAAACCATTGTCGTCAAGTCAATTCCTACTCATAGTGACCCTATAGGACAGAGTAGAACTGCCCCATAGAGTTTCCAAGGAACTTCTGGTGCATTTGAACTGCCAACCTTTTAGTCAGCAGCTATAGCTCTTAATCACTGTGCCACCAGGGTTTCCAAGTTTATGGATAGTGAGGACCATATGTATTTTCAATTTATTGTTCCAAGTAGAAGCTTCCTGATTAAGAGAGGAGAGTTGGACCTACTAGTATCTGGTGAATCCCTAAAGGTGAAACATTCTTCCCATTTGCAGGAGCTTCCATCATTGGCGTGAACTGCCATTTTGACCCCACAACTAGTTTAAAAACAGTGAAACTCATGAAAGAAGGCTTGGAGGCTGCCAAACTGAAAGCTTACCTGATGGTCCAGCCCTTGGCCTACCACACTCCTGACTGCGGCAAACAGGGATTTATTGATCTCCCAGAATTCCCCTTTGGTAAGACAGACTTTTTATAAATAATCTCAGTAGCTTTATATGTGACAAATCTGTAATACACCTGTAGCCACAGAGCTTTTGTGATTGTAAAGAAATGGCTGCATATCTCTGTATCTGTTGCCCCCGGTTTCTCTCTCTGTACCAACCTTGATATTAGGCAGTAGAAGAGAGAAAAGATGGGATCAGCAAACGAAGACCTCTGAACGTAAATATAAAATCAAAGATGAATCTACATCTAAATAGACAATCAATGAGTCATATTTTTAGGGTGGTGAAAAGGATGCTGGGTAGAATCAGCAGAGATTTAGGTTCTGGTTCTAGCTCTGTTGCTGAGTTGTGTGACCTTAGGACAATCTCTTAATTTCCCTGGATCTTAATTTGCTCACTGGAAAAATAAGACTGTTAGACCAGATTATCTCCAAGGTCCTTTTCTCCTATTTAAAATTTTGCACAGATACTCTTACAGAGTTTTGGGGGTGAGGAGAAGATACCATCACTGGATGACTGTAAAACAAATGTGAGTGAAGAGACTGAGCCAATGATGTAAACAAATACTTGCACTCTAGGCAGAGGCAAAAAATCTCTTAGCATGTTGGAAAGTGAGATCAGACTACCTTGAAAATCAACCCAGGGAGGTCAGCAGGGCCAGAGTATGGCCAGCCTCCTATGCCATTCTCAGGTCCTTATACCATCTCCTATATCCTATAGGGACTCTCAGATAAGCGAAATAATCAGATTGATGTTATACAATGATCAGTCTGACAGAACCACAAGAGAAGAATAGCAAGGCATTTGTGTTACCTACTGTATGTAACAAATTACTACAAATCTTAGTGGCTTAAAACAACACACTGTCTCACACTTTCTGTGGGCCAAGTATTTGGGAGTAGCTTAGCTGGGTGGTTTAGGCTCAGGGTCTCTCATGAGCCAACAACCCAGATGTTGGCTGTGGCTATAGTCATCTGAAAGCCTGACGGAAGCTAGAGGATCCACTTTCAAGTTCACTTACTTGGCTATTGGCAGTCAATGTCAATTGCTTGTTGGTTATTGGCTGGAGGCCTTGGTTTCTCATCAATGGGCCTTTCCATAGTGATGCTGGAGTATTTTTACAACCTTGTAGACGGCTTCCTCCAGAGTAAGTCTTTCAAGAGCAAGCAAGCCAGAAATCATAATGTATTTTATGACCTAGTCTCAGAAGTCATATGCCATCCCTTCCGCCATATATAAACATAAAGTAGCTAATTGTTTTTTAAAAAAACTTAAAACAAATATTGACAACTTGTTCAATCCATTTATTAAAAATTACATATTCATTTTAGATATTTATTTTTAATATATTTAGAATAACAGATTAAGGCAAAATCCCATTTATTACAGGACTAGAACCCAGAGTTACAACCAGGTGGGATATTCAAAAGTACGCCAGAGAGGCCTACAACCTGGGTGTCAGGTACATTGGCGGTTGCTGTGGATTTGAGCCCTACCACATCAGGGCAATTGCAGAGGAGCTAGCCCCAGAAAGGGGATTTTTGCCACCAGCTTCCGAAAAACATGGCAGCTGGGGAAGTGGTTTGGACATGCACACCAAACCCTGGATTAGAGCAAGGTAAGTACTCTTAAATTACATTTGCTAACCCAAACTCATTTAGATTATGTATATGTCTAAGGGAGGCCATTACAAAGAGTGCAGCTAATTTGCTGTGTGATGGTGAAGAATCACTTATCCTCCTTAAATTTTCTCACATAGATATTTATAAAACATCCTTATGGGGTAATTTCTCAAGAAAGCCTTAAGAAAAAAGAATGTAAATAATGTGATGATGAAATGCAATGAAATGTGATTTCATGCCCTAATAAAGGACTGCCCATGTCGCAGATGATAACATTGAATGGCACTGAGTATCAAGAAAAAAGCATAGCTAAGTATAACAAATATGAAGTAAATGCCAGTTCTGTGCCAAGCATGATTCTCAGAGCTGAGAATGCAGTGGTGTACGAGATAGAGCTGACATTCTAGTGAGAGAGATAAATAATAACCAAGAATAAAAAGGGTATGTCAGACACTGTGCAGGGCTCTAGCAATACAGAAATGGATGGCTGTGGTCCCTGGCATGGAGAATCTCAGTCTTCTGGGGAAAATGGATAGGAAAGCCAAAGTATTACTATGCAGTGACTGCTTTAGAAGAGGCAAGGATAAAAAGGCAAGAAATGAAGAGGAAGAGAGTGACTGAGTATCTCTGCCTAAAAGAAAGAGATTTTACTGTTTGGTTTTGAAGACTAAGGGGTCCACCAAATGGAGGATGGGGGTAGAGGGTCCATGCTTAAGCAGAAGGAGCAGTTTTGCTTCTTTCAGAAGATGTTAATTGAACACAGCCAGCTGAAGTCTGACATTGTTGCAAGTGCTGAGATAGTGAGCTGGACAATGTTGTAGGCAGAGAAATAAACAGATAAGTTCAAATCAGTACAGTAAATTCAGGAGTGAAGATAAGCACAGGTGCTATGGGGTCTGAGCTAATGTCCTGTGGAGGCAAAAGACAGAGATGGGGAGGGGGGGGGAATGGTTAATGAAAGACCCCAAAGAAAGGTGATGCCTAAGCCGAATTTTGAAGGATCAATTGCATTAGCCACACAAGTGAACAGCCTGCAGGAAACTGCTGAGAGGTGAAAGTATGGTGTATTGAAACCAGAAGTTTAAGAATATTGGAGACAGAATTTGATAGAAGACAAACCTCAGGAGTAGAAGGAGGCCTTTAAGTAGTCCTGTTCATGAGCTATGTATGACCTCATCCCAAAGGCTATGGGGAGTATAGATGGGTCTTGCCCAAGGGTGCAATGTTAGATTTGCAAATAAGCACACTTTAATAGCCTTGAGGCAGGGAAACTTGTGAATAGGTCTTTCCTAGAACAGATACCAAACCTAATTAAGCCTGAACTAATGGAGGTGATGCAAATAGAAAGCAGAGGATACAGAATCCAAAGTCAGAGGTGCGGAAGTAATACTAGGCTTGGGAAAAAGCAACAAATGTGGGCTCAGCTGATTCATGGGGTAGAGTACCAGAAGGTGAGGATGGAGAGGGAAGGTAAATTGTATTGAAAATCTTCCTGTTTTGAATTCTTAGTTTTTGATCCCTATACACAAATAGGAAGCCCTGGTGGCGCAGTGGTTAAGAGCTCAGCTGCTAACCAAAAGGTTGGCAGTTTGAATCTACCAGCCGCTCCTTGGAAACCCTATGGGGCAGTTCTACTCTGCCCTTAAAGAGTCACTATGAGTTGGAATCATCTTAACAGCAGTGGGTTTGGTTTTTCTGTTTGGTTGGCTGGTTGGTTATAGAACCAAAAACCCATTGCCATCAAGTCGATTCTGACTCATAATGAACCTACAGGACAGAGTAGAACTCCCCCGTAGGGTTTCCAAGGAGCGGCTGGTAGATTCTAACTGCCAACCTTTTGGTTACCAGTCATAGTTCTTAACCACTGTACCACCAGGGCTCGTTACTGAAATAAGGGGATTCTTTTTATGGTTATTAGTTGGAAGAGGAGATGCTAAAATTAAGATATCATGAAACAAATCATAGAAAGCACAGTTAAATTACAATTAAGTAGTATACTGCTATCTGGTTAGCCATGTTCTCTGGTTAATAGAGGATTAATATGATAATACACATATTTAAAAAGGAAATTCAAAGTAATTTTAGACCTACAGATTCTGGTGGGGGGGGCGGTTAGTCCAAACTAATAAATTGTGTTTCAATGGACACCCTCTTAGCATCCAAAGATGCCTCCATGGATGTATCCTAGCTCAGTGGCATATAGAGGCCGAAACTAGGGGAGGAGTCTAACGCTGGCGTGTTTTGTTCACACAGGGCCAGGAGGGAATACTGGGAGAATCTTCGGATAGCCTCAGGCAGGCCGTACAACCCTTCAATGTCAAAGCCCGATGCCTGGGGAGTGACCAAAGGAACAGCCGAGCTGATGCAGCAGAAAGAAGCCACGACTGACCAGCAGCTAAAGGAGCTCTTTGAAAAACAGAAATTCAAATCTGTACCATAGCCTCAATGGAGAATCTATCTTTGGTGAATTCCTCTGTTTGGGCCACAGTTCCTAAAAATAAGGAAAAGATGGTTAAAAAGCAATGCATGTATTAATTCCAGGCTACACGTTTAATTGGTATTAGTTGAATGAAATAGAAGTACAAATAGCACTGGAGAATTTTAAAAGTAGGTTTTAGAAGTTTACTTAGAAGTAAAATAAGAAGTAAATCTTAAATAGGTTTACAAAGCACCTGTGGGAATCACTTGGCCCAGGAAAAGTAATTCAAGCACTAATCCTGGTTCAAGAACTTTTCAAGCTAGTGAGAAAGATGAGGCGTGAACCTTCGTAAGTGAGTCAGCAAGCAGGCAGGGACAGCTGAAGTGCTATGGAAAAGTGCCTTCCAAGTTCGTTTGAACATGACCTATAATAAAAACAAACAAAAACAATTTATATAATGACCCAGTAAGACATGTAATACATAAATATGAAATAAAATGTGATCCATCTTGTCATTTTCTATTCCTTTCTGTTCTGTTTCATTAATAATAAACTGGTGATTAAAAAAAAACAACAACACATTGTCATGGAGTTGATTCTGACTCATAGTGACACTATAAGACAGAGTAGAACAGCCCTGTTGGGTTTCCAAGGAGTGGCTAATGGATTTGAACCACCACCTTTTGGTTAGCAGCTGTAGCTCTTAACCACTGTGTTACCAGAGCTCCAAACATGCTGGTTGAGACTTTTAAATTGACTTTATGACTCATTAATTGGTTTTGGCCCACAGTTTTAAAAACATTGCTATAGGCCATTTCACATATGGGGACTTTCCTCTATTTTGAAATTTATTCTTATTAAGAAGATCAAGGTCATCTAGAATCAATACATATTTAAAACCTAAAGTTCTGATTCTGGCTTTAGGTTCCTGTCTCCGCTTCCTGACTCATCTCTACCTCTGAGAAACATACACCAATATGTTGGTATTAAAACACTATCCATCCTGCTCAAAACTGGACTGATCTAAATGCCTCAAGTCTGTAAGCCTGAGGAGCAATGAGCTTGTGTTACTTTGGTATCTTAAAAAGTAACTTTGATAGTAATAAAAAATAGAAATTTTCCAAACTCTAGCTAGGTTTCTTACATTGAGAACTAGGATGTTTTTAAACTGGTAATTTAATATCTACTTTCCTATGAGAGCTCAACCCCAAAAATGCATGAGCACTAGATATAATTTACACATAAAATTTACATATAAAAAAGTGTATGTGCTGCTTTATAAAACATTCCTAGATTGGTTTGACTTTTTGAAATCATAATTTTTTTCAGCTATTAAAAAAAAAAAAAGACTATTTCGGTTGTATTTGATTCTTTAGTTCTACAATTTGCTAAATCTTGTATGAAAACCCTCAACCTCAATTTATCCATCTATTAAATAGTAACACTACCCATGTACTTTATTAGAATTCTGGAATTTCAAAGGAGGAGGTAGCAGTATTTAAAGGAAAAAGAAATTTCCAGAGGTTTTTTTACCCAGAGAGTCAATCATCTACTTCTTATCCCCCAATCCACCACTCGTCTGTCAGTTTGTTGTACTGCGGTGGCTTGCGTGTTGCTGGGATGCTGAAAACGATGTTACCAGTATTTCAAATACCAGCAGGGTCACCCATGGTGGATAGGTTTCTGCAGACTAAGACAGACTAGGAAGAAGGACCTGGCAATCTACTTCTGAAAAAATTGGCCAGTGAAAACCATATAAATAGTGGTGGAACATTGTCTGATATAATGCCAGAAGGTGAGACCATCAGGTTGGAAGCCAGGGGAAGAGCTGCCTCCTCAAAGCAAAATCGACCTGTAAAAATGGCTTGGAGGACAGTATCTGACATCCTCCAACTACACAAGGGGCAAGGAAAACCAAGATCAACAGCACAGGGCTGATTCCCATGAGGTGGAGGCCAGACAAGCTCCCCTCTCTGCCATCTTTCCTAATTCTGATACGAATTGTCCCTTGCACAGCACTCTCTACTTCTCTGCTGGGTTCGATAATTCATTGCAATGACCACACAGAACTCATAGGCAACACTCATGATTATGGGGTTTATTAGGGAAGTAACAGTTACAATTCAGGCTCAAGAACACTCAAGGATACAGCTCTTCCATCAGGACAGCCTCTTCCCAGTGGTCCTCGCAGGCATGCCTCTCCCTGGTCCTAGGCCTCTCCCCAGAGGCACTCAGCTTTCTCTCTTCGTCCGTGGGCTGGGCATCCCACTGAGCTGTCTCTTGCTGCTGGGTCTCTGCTGCTACCACTTCTCACTGTCTTCAGGGTTACAGCTAGTTTGCTCTCTCTCTCTCTCTCCATCTCCTGATTCCAGGAGCTTCTAAGGGCAGGGACCCCAGATCCAAAGGATGTGCTCTCCATTCCTGGCTGTTTTTCCTTGGTGCTGGTAAAATCCTCCTCTCTGCTCTGGAATTGGCTCTCTTTTAAGGCAAAACTGACCAATCCCCTTGGTGGGCCACAATTACCCTATCACGCAGTCCTACCAATTACCTGGGTGGGGGTTACAAGGCCATGACTAGGAAGGCCATACAAGTGTAATTAATTGTACTGCAGGACCTTAATGACATGGATGGAGTAAAGCTTTCAGGACCTTCATTTGCTGATGTGACACAACACAAAATGAGAAGAAATAGCTGCAAATATCCATTAACAATTAGAATGTGGAATGTACGAGGTATGAATCTAGGAAAATTGAAAGTCATCAGAAATGAACTGGAACTCATAAGGATGGACATCCTAGGCATTAGTGAGCTGAAAAGGACTGCTATTAGCCATTTTGAATGGGAAAATCATATATGGTCTACTATGCTGGGAATGACAACTTGAAGAGGAATGGCATTGCATTCATGGTCAAAAAGAATGGTCAAGATCTATCCTGAAGTGCAACGCTGTCAGTGGTAGGATAATATCCATACACCTACAAGGAAGACCTGTTAATATGACTATTATGCAAATTTAGGCACAATCAACTAAGGCCAAAGATGAAGAAACTGAAGATTTTTTTTATCAACTTCTACGATCTGAAATTGATAAAGCATGCAATCAAGATGTATTGATAATTACTGGTAATTAGGATACAAAAGTTAGAAACAAAGAAATGGGCCAGCTGTTGGAAAATATGACCTTAGTGATAGAAATGATGCTGGAGATCACATGACAGAATTTTGCAAGACCAATGACTTCTTCACTGTAAATACCTTTTTTCAACAACATAAACAGCGATTATACACGTGGACCTCACTGGATGGAATACACAGGAATTAAATCAACTACTTCTATGGAAAAGGATGATGGAGAAGCTCAATATCATCAGTCAGAAAAAGGCCAGGGGCTGACTGCAGAAGAGACCATCAACTGCTCATATGCAAGTTCAAGCTGAAGCTGAAGAAAATTAAAACAAGGCCATGACAGCCAAAGTATGACCTTGAATATATCCTGCCTGAATTTAGAGACCATCTCAAGAGAAGATTTGACGTACTGAACATTAATGACCAAAGACCAGACAAGTTGTGGGATTATATCAAGAACATTATACATGAAATGCAAAAGGTCATTAAAAAGACAGGAATAAAGTAGAGATCAAAATGGATGTCAGAAGAGACTCTGAAAGTTGCTCTTGAACGTAGAATAGCTAAAGCATAATGGAAGAAACGACGAAGCAAAAGAGCTGAACCAAAGATTTCAAAGCGCAGCTCGAGAAGACAAAGTGTTATAATAGCATGTGCAAAGACCTGGAGTTAGAAAACCAAAAGGGAAGAACACACCTGGCATTTCTCAAACTGAAGGAACTGAAGAAAAAAATTCAAGCCTCGAGTTGCAATTTTGAAGGATTGTATGGCAAAAATATTAAACAACACAGGAATCATCAAAAGAAGATGGAAGGAATACACAGAGTCATTGTACCAAAAAGAACTGCTCAACGTTCAACCATTTCGGGAGTTAGTATATGATTAAGAACTGATGGTACTGAAGGAAGAAGTCCAAGCTGCACTGAAGGCATTGGTGAAAAACAAGGCTCTAACAATTGATGGAGTACCAGTTGAGATGTTTCGACAAACGGATGCAACGCTGGAGGTGCTCACTTGTTTGAGCAAATCTGCTGCAAAAGATCTCTTTGAAGTGCTAAAATGCAAAGATGTCAGATTGAGGACTAAGGTGTGCATCATATACATGGGAAAGCTGGACAATGAATAAGGAAGGCTGAAGAAAAATTGATGCCTCTGAATTATGGTAGTGGCGAAGAATATTGAACATACCATGGATTGCCAGAAAAACAAACAAATCTGTCTTGGAAGAAGTACAGCCAGACTGCTTCTTAGAAGCGAGGATGGCAAGACTTTGTCTCACATACTTTGGCACGTTATTAGGAAGGACCAGTCCCTAGAGAAGGACATCATGCTTGGTGAAGTAGATGTTGTTTTTAGGTGCAGTCGAGTCAGCTCCGACTCATAGTGATGCTATGCACAACAGAACAAAACACAGCCTGGTCCTGAGCCATCCTCACAATCATTGCTATGTTTGAGCCCATTGTTGCAGCTACTGTGTCAATCCATCTTGTTGAGAGTCTTCCTCTTTTTCGCTGATCCTCTACACTACCAAGCATGAAACAAGAAACAAGAGCCAGGAGAGAGCTCATCCCTTGAACCCTGGGCTGAGAAATTCCTAGACCAGGGAAAGATTGATGACAAGGACCATTCCCCAGAACTAACAAAGAGGGAAAGCATTCTTCTAGAGCTGGTGCCCTGAATTTGGACTTCTAGCCTCCTAGACTGTGAGAGTGACCACACGTCTGTGTTGAGGATCAGGGAAAAAGCAGAGCCTCAACGAGATTGATTGACACAGTGGCTGCAACAATGGGCTCAAACATAGCACAGATTGTGAGGATGGCTCAGGACCAGGCAGTGTTTGGTTCTGTTGTATATAGGGTCGCTGTGAGTTGGATCTGAGTCAACGGCACCTGACAACAACGACACTCCCTAATGCACAGGCACAGAGCCCAAGCAGCCAACTTTCAGAGAATGTATATGGCTGAGGTGAAGTGAGATGTTGACCTGAGAGTGAACTCTATTTTTTAATAAAAAGTTGCTATCTACCATTTCTCCTATATTCTCAAACCAGGTTTAATATTTAATACTTTCATTTATATTGGACTTATTACTCTATTACTGTGTAAGATGCATGTACCTTTAATATTCCTTTCAGAACTTTATCACCACACAAAACATAACATTTAACCATTCTTATCCTTTGATTCAAGAAATGTTTCTCTCAAAACAGATTGAAGAGATCCTTGAGTTAAACTGTATGTCAACACTGCCTCCTGGTGGCATATTTTATATTTTGAAAAATGTTTTTGAAATATAGTCCCTCCTCCAAGAGCTATCATTTTATTTCCAGAAATCTTCACTGAAAGGGAAAGCTCATTTACATAGTACCAAAGAGTTTCTTTATGTTAAATGTATATTTCTAACCAGTACAGGTATTTTTATGGACTCACAGCCAGAGGGACCTTAGAGATCAAAAGTCCAAACTCTCCTTTTTAAGGAAAAAATTATGAAGGCAGGGTGCCAAGTCAGGAAGGATTTTAGTTCTTGCTAGTTCAAGTCTGCCAAAGAGAGAAGGTTTTAGCTTGGGTTCTTGGTAGGAGGAGCATGGAAGCAGAACAGGACAGATGGTTCACAAAACTAAGGAGTTCATTCTCCAGCCAGGAAATCAAACAAAGATCCTTGTGTTACTGGGAGTCAGCATAAACTCACTGAATAAACCGTTTGCAGTTCATGCCTGGGCACATCTTCACACTATGGTAAAGCACCTTTGGGTAAGTGAACTCCAATGCAGCCTCACCGGGCTGCAGAAGCCAGTGGCATCACTATGGGGGTGCAGGGAAAGTGGACTGCACTGGATGACACCATCAGAGGTGGTGATCCCAAAATGACTGTCTATAAAATTTTTGTGCAGTGTTTCAGTAGAAATGTATTTTTTTATATATAAAAAAAAATCCCCGTAGTTAGTTATAGCAACAAAAACACTATTTTGTAATCCTGGCTTAAATGTATCAATATACCTGCATAATGGAGAATAAAAACCTGACAAAGACAGATCAAAAGCTTCAGTTCCCAACTGTTCCAGAGGGGGGCAGTAGGTTACCAGCAGGAAATGCCAGAGTAGCCCTATCTTGCATAGACCTTAAGATATATTTTTTTTAAGATATTTTGTCGGAATGAACTGTAACATTAAATGGCAGAAATAGCTGCAGCCTTCTTTTTTGTTTTGGTCAGTGTTTTTCTAAGATACATGAATCTTTGAGTCATATGTAGGACAGCTCACCCAGCAGGGAGAGCTTTCTATATATCCTACCAGAGGCCCGTTTCCTCTACAGACCTTTACTTTTCCCAGCTTTGAACACATTGATTGAGTGAGATTATTATAGACTTTTTTTCTCCCAAGTAGTCTATCTGTTAATCAATAACATTCCCTCGACTAGTCCAGAACCTCCCACATGTTACCTGCCAGGTAGACAACTCTGACTCTTATAAAACAAAGAAGGAAAAAGTCACCAGTTTGAAGAGAGAATAGTAGAGGAGACCTGTGAGTATGCCTGATCATAAGTTAAACAAGGGAATTAGAGATAATAAGGCCCAATATTTCCAAATATCTTCAGTAACAAATGAATGTTTAGTGTTTGAACAAAAAATGACAGAAGGCAGCCAAATGTAGCCTTCTCACAGATGGTGACAGGATGTACAGCGTCATTTAGAGAAATTGGTGGGCGACTGTGGTGAGTGAAAGGAGTGTCCAGAAAAGACTTCCAATTTTCAAGCAGCTGGAAGCATTCTTTTGGCCTGGCATAGAAGAAAAACTAAAGGGATGGAAAGGGAGAAAGACAGATGTCGTCATTTTTGCTGCTGTGAGTTACAGATCCCCAAAAATAGTGCCAACCAATTCAACTACAGCAAAATGGTAAAAACGAATTCCTTTATATGCCACTAAATCAAACACATGATAATTTTAGCATGTGGTTTGACTGACATTTGCACATATGTGAATGAATAATTTATTTCTGAAGGATCAGCACAAAGTTGTTTCCTATGAGGCAGAGGTTAAAGATATCCCAGATGTCCCACTTTTCCAAATTTTTGTATCACTCCATCATTTCTAACATCAACTCCTCCTCCCCTGAGTACTCCCTCTCTTGTCTTTGGATTCTGTAATTCACTACAACATCTCACAGAACTCATAAACCATCAAGGAAATGGCTCACATGGTTGTGGAGGCTGGCAAGTCCCAAATCCGTGAGTCAGGTGTCAGGCTGGAGGCTTCTTCTGACTCACATGCTTACAGGGGTTGATAAGCCTATATCAGCAGGTCAGACAACAGGCTGCTGGCTCACAAGGCTATGGAAGCTGGCACATCAGGTCAGATGATAGGCTGCTGGCTCGTAGGGCCGCAGAAGCCACTGGCATCACTATGGGGGTGCAGGAAGTGTGGACTGCACTAGGTGACACTGTCAGAGGGGGTGATCACAAAATGACCGTTTATAAAATTTTTGTGCAGTGTTTCAGAAGAAATGTATTTTTTTTTAATAAAGATATCTCTGTAGTTAGTTATAGGAACAAAAACATGATTTTATAAGCACGGCTTACATGCATCAATATACCTGCAAGACTAAAACTCTATGCTAATTTACTTTTTGAACATTCTAATTTGTTCTAGTCAGAGTTATCATTATTACCCAATTACAATGACACTTGGAATCACTTGGTTTTGTCTGCACACATTACAAGCACATGCTGTTGTTTTTGTTGCTGCTGGTATTTTTATATTCTCTGATTTTGTCAAGTTTTCTGGTGTTTTAGCTACCATATTGTGGTAATTAGTATTTGTGAACCTATATCAATAACTTTTTTGAGAATGCAGTAGTAATTAAAGGAAAAGGAGAAAAATTTAAAAAGGCATCTGCTCAGACTAATAATGTTGTAATTCAAAACTATTTTGTTAGTATTTATATAATCTAAGAAATATTACATTTAAGCAATTTACAAGTATATTTATCACATACTATTCTATGATTAAAACTGATAATAAACATTACTAAGGATTCTGTATGGTCTCATATGGGAGGAGGTACACAGAGGGGGAGGGTTACATCATGAGTTACCACACTGGATGACACCAACCCTAATAATGCCACTGGTGGAAGTTGGCAAATCCCAGCATTGGCAGGTCAGACAGTAGGATACTGGCTCAAGTTCTAAGAATCAGAGGTCAAATGATGGCAAACAAGATGCAGAATCCAAAGCAAGAGAGCAGAATCCAGAGGAAGAGAGAGAACTTGGCCAGAGCATTCATATACATATATATTGGATACAGACCATACCCTCAAGGAAACTCCCCTTGTTTGAACAAGGTGGTACAAGGGTGTGGCTTGAATAAGGGTGGTAAGGATGGTGACTGGGGTAAGGGTGGTGACTTGAGTTGCATTCTCTAGTAAGGCTGTGACTCAAGATATATCCCACTCTAATCCTGCCTCACTAACATAATGGACAACTCACTCCCAAATGGGACCATAACCACGGGCATAGAGGCTAGGGTTTGTAACACATTGCAAAATGGAGGCTAATTACCTCAGATCACAAAATGGAGGATGACTACATCATTACATAACTGCCAAATTACACCATTACACACCTGCCAAACAACAGAAAATCATGGCCCAGCCAAGCTGACACATAACCTTAGCCATCACAGGTTCAATACACCTTATATGCATTAGCAACAAGTCGCCCAATCCCCTTGGTGGGCCACAAGCGCCTTTTTTGCATAGTCCTACCCAATCACTGGAAACCCTGGTGGCGTAGTGGTTAAGTGCTATGGCTGCTAACTAAAGGGTTGGCAGTTTGAATCCACCAGGCACTCCTTGGAAACTCTATGGGGCAGTTCTGCTCTGTCCTATAGGGTCACTATGAGTCGGAATTGACGGCACTGGGTTTGGTTTTTTTTTTTTTTCGTTTTTACCCAATCATTGTATGGGAGTCACAGAGACCATGTTTAGAAGGCCACATAAAGTAATTCACTGCACCGCAATATGATGCTTGTGAAAGTTTCCTAGGCAAATTTTTACATAAGTTTTCACGGGAAACATTTAGCTTACTTTTACCAAAAATTTATTTCCCAAAATGCCTAAAATATCTTAAGCAGTCATCACTTGTAAGGAAATTGTTAATGTACCATTTATAAATTATTGGTTTGTTCCTTTGAGCAGGTTCAGTAAGACCTCTACTTGGCCCCATTTTGTGGTTATTTGTTCCAGTTCACTACATGGCCTTGAAAGGAAAAAGCTGAATACCTTTTAAAACAGTTCAAACTTTTACCTTAATTCAGACTAGCATTCCTTCCAGTTATTTGGACCTAATGAGGTTTTACCGTTCTTTAGAAAGGTTGATGTCTCGACATTTTAATTGGCATAGAGAAATTCAACCATTTCTCAAAAAACACAGTGGAACATAGCAGAAAAAGCAATGAATACATTTAGAATGTGGAATTTGGGGTGTAAATTCTAGCTTTGCCACTACCTGGCTGTGCAACCTTGGATAAATCACCTTGCTTCTCTGACCTTCAGTTTTCTCATCTGTAAGATGAGAGTCTCTAACACCCTGCATTCAAACGCCATGATTTTGTTTCCAATTTGTTGATATGGATAAACAATAGCCTCATCATTGTCAGTAAACATTTACTGAGTGCCACTTGGTAGTGTGTTCTAGCAGACTTAGTTGTTAATTAATTATTCCCCTGGCTAAACAGAAAGCAGACTAAAACAAATAACACTGTTCAGAGGCCCCGGAAAATGTTATTAGCCTTGACTCGGCCTGGCCCTGGAAAATAAAAATGTCATGCCTCCCCACAGGTGCTGATTCCTAAGGAAAGTTGGTTCTGTGGTTTTTCATATTATGAACTGTTTCTATTTTCAGGGCTCAGAGTTCTTTCTCTGTAGATTTGCATAAGCTACTGAAGTTCTAGAAACCTTCAAGTGGATGATTCTCATCTTAAGTTCCTTCATCTACCAGGAAAGGAGAGAACTGTCTTCTTAAATTTTAAGAATAATGTGGTAGAGTTTGGGAGCTGAAAGTCTTGGAACTTTTTCCTCTCATAAAACCTTTCTCAGCAGCTTGATGACTTCCAAATCGGTATCTCCAGCCTGGACATAGGTCTAAAATTTGCACACTTGACATCATCTTGGGCTTTAGACCCAAGCCAGCATCCCCTGCCCTGGGCCCTAAGCCTCGCGTCCCAACCCCCTTGCCAGGGTGCCCAAGCCTGGACCTGGTTCCATGTGGATGCTAGTCACTGAAGGTGCCACCCTCAAAACTTTCTAAGTCTCCCTCCTGTAGCTGGGATTGGCTGGGGCCAGTCGTGCATCCAGGAGGGGCACCCAGAGTCTTCATGAGACCCACTTTCAGTTTCTGCCCTTCCAGGTGCTCAACAACTTTCTACTGCCCTTCCAGGTCCCTCATATCTACCTAGTGCCTAGAGTCAACCAAGTGCCCCAGGAGCTCAGGAATTGTGTTGGCCCCATTCCAGAAGACAGTCCTGGTGACAGGATAGTTCCTGCTGAGCTGCCTAGAAGGGTACTGACACTCTGATTTTGTGTGGCTCTTGTTAGACTCAGGACAAGTTTAGGACCCTAGGCTATTGAAGGTCCATTGCCAGCCCCTGACTTGAGCTGAGTATGCAGGCCCCTGCATTGGTGCTGACCTGTTGGAGTTCCAGCTGCTGCGCTGCCCATGGTCTACAGCACTTGAGGACAGCAGAGGTAGCAACAGGTGCTCTTTACCCTGGGCATTCCACCGCCTCCCCACTGCTGGTACCCAGGGTGGTTACCACCCCTCCATAGGCTCTGCTACACGTGTCAGGCTGTCCTTTTGGGATGTCTGTGCCTCATCCTCTGAGGATTTTCCACAGATGGCTCTGCAATGTCAACAGGCTGGTCTGATCAATGTCCTCTCGCCTCCTATGGATGTGATGCTGCTGTAGTCTCCAAGGTTGGTACTAAGTGCTGCCAGAGAGGAAGAGGCATTCCTTAAGTGAATGGGGCCTCTCTTTCTGCTCTGCCCAGGTGGTGTGCAAGGCAGATGGTGGTGTGCAAGGCAGGGGTGCAGCCAACATGGAAAGAGCATATTCTAAGAAGGTACTGAGACCTAAAGAGTTCAAGAGAAGACGTGGTTGCAAGATACATACCTCTACCTTTACACTATAAAATTCCCAACAGCAAATTTAATAGAAATTTACCATACAATGAGTTATTATTCACATTTTCCCATATATTACAGGCAAGACTTGCACTTGTGATCATCATCAACGAAGCACAGTTACCAGCTCTGAGAGAGTCACTGGAGGCAGTATTCACAGGCAGCACCATGGACGATGTAGCACCAGAAATAATGATGTAATCAGTATTAAATAAATGGCATTAGGGAGCTGCAGAAACAAGATCTATACTGTTTCAATACAAACAGGTTCCAAACAGCCATGGCATTGTAAGTAATAATAGCACTGCTATCTCTCTCCTAGTGGGAGATATGAAAGTGGCACATTTGACAGTAAAGAACAAAAAGAGGCAGCTTCAGTTCCTCAACAAGGAGAGATGGAATCTCCACCTGCACTGACTGGATCATGAACAAATATCTAAGTACCTCTTCACAACCAATTTTTCTAAATCCTGGTCAAGAGATCACTACATCTCACAAGAGACCATGAATTTTCTACTACATTTTAAAATAAAATTGTTCATATAGATAGGTGCTCCATAAGAAATATTTGCCCAGGACCTCCACACCCTGGGAGCATTCCACCTTGACTCTGAAAAACAAAATTCTGATATCCCAGTGCTCACCTGAACTTACCCCTCCCATAGTAGTCTTCATTTTAGAAAACGACAACTCCAATCTTCCAGTTGCTTAACCCAAAATGTTTGAGTCATCCTTAACTTCTCTTTTCTCTCACACTC
Source organism: Elephas maximus indicus (assembly GCF_024166365.1). Taxonomy (NCBI): domain Eukaryota; kingdom Metazoa; phylum Chordata; class Mammalia; order Proboscidea; family Elephantidae; genus Elephas; species Elephas maximus. The sequence continues at coordinate 84,088,540 of NC_064820.1, forward strand.
ACATTCAATCCATTAGCAAAGCCTGTCAGGTCTACCTTCAAAATACATCCAAAATCTGAAAATATGTGAACACTTTTCACCTCCCCCACCATTATTTCCCTGCACCAAGTCACCATCATCTATCACCTGAATTATTGCACAATGAGTTTCTCTGCCAGTCTCCTTGCTTCCTCCCTAGCCTCCCTACTAAGTCGGATCATCTCATTCCCACCACCTCAGGTCTTTGCATTGGCTGTTCCCTCTGCCTAGAGCATGGTACCCTCTAGATTTTCACATGGTGGAATCTTCTTGTCATTCATATCTCAAATCAACTGTTACCCTTTCAGGAAGACCCTCCTAACCACCTAATCTAAAGTGGTCCACCCACCCCAGTTCCCCTACTCTGTCAATTCTCTGTCAAATAGCCTTGCTTTTTTCCTTCATAGCAGTTAACACGATCTGTTCAGTTATTTATTTATTGTGTGTAGTCTGCCTCCCCTGTCCTGCACTGTAAGTTCTGAGGACAGGGACCTTGTTTGCCTTGCTCACTGCTCTAGCTCCAGTGTCTACAAGAGGGCCTGGCACACCCAAAACTAAAAACCAAACTTATTGCCGTTGATTGAATTCCAACTCATGGCAACTCCATGTGTTACAGAGTACAACTGCACTCCATAGGGTTTTCTTGGCTGTAATTTTTATGGAAGCAGAGGCGCTGCTGGGTAGGTTCTAAAGAGGCTCAACAAATATTTATTGAAGGATTATGTGAAAAGTGAATAAAAAGATAATGCTTTTACTGAGACTTAAATAATGAGTAGCAAGTTAGGCTAGTAAGTTGGAAACTCCGATGGTGTAGCGGTTAAGAGCTACGGCTGCTAACCAAAAGGTTGGCAGTTCGAATCCACCAGGCCCTCCTTGGAAACTGTATGGAGCAGTTTTATTCTGTTCTATAGGGTCACTGAGTCAGAACCAACTCGAGGGCAATGGGTTTGGTTTTTTTTTTTGGTTTAGGGTGGGAGTGGGAGTGAGGCATTCCACAGTTCAGGAAAAGTTTTTTTGTAAAGAAATGGATTATGCTTTTTTTTTTTTGAACCTCCGCAGAGGTCACAACATGAAAGTCTTCAGGAATGCATCTAGCTCAATCAGCATAACATAGTTCATAAAGAAAATGTTCTACGTTCTACTTCAGTGAGTAGTATCTGGGGTCTTAAAAGCTTATGAGCAGCCATCTAGGATACTCCACTGGTCTCATCCCATTGGGAGCAAGGGAGAATGAAAGAAAACTAAAGACACAAGGCAAAGATTAGCCCAAAGGACTATTAGACCACAACTACCACAGCCTCCACCAGAGTGAGTCCAGTTCAACTAAATGGTGCCCAGGTACCACCACTCTAACAGGGATCACAGTAGAGGGACAGAACTGGAGAAAAATATAGAATGAAATTCTAACTCACAAAAAAGGACTAGACTTACTGGCGTGACAGAGACCGGAGAAACCTTGAGAGTATGGCCCACGGACATCCTTTCAGCTCAGTACTGAAGTCACTCCTGAGGTTCACCCTTCAGCCAACGACTGGACAGACCCATAAAACAAGAAGAGACTAAAGGGGCACATCAACCCAGGGGCAAGGACCAGAACTAAAGGTCAAGAAGTTGAAAGTGTTGACCTGTTCAGAGGTTGGTAACCAAAGTCACAAAACAATATGTGTACTAACTCTTTAACGAGAAGCGAGTGTGTTCCATAAATCTTCATCTGAAGTACAATTTAAAAACAAAAAGGCTTCAGGTCTGGGTGATGGTATATGGAGATTCTTATATCATTCTCTCTAGCATTTTGAAATTTTTCATCGAAAAAAAAAACCTCGGAGCCATGTAGATAATGTAAAGCAGCGCTAAGTTTTAAGCCTAGAGATGGAACCTGGGATAAATTGGAGTCAGCAGGCTCTGCCAAAAGGCATTCAAATGCAATTTTTTCCCAAACACAAGTCTGAGCCAAACAAAACAAATTCACATTCAGTCAGTTTGAGACCCCTGCACTGCATAGGCTAGGTCATGGATTCTAAATAACCTGTTAATTGTTTTCTAAAAAACTCTTACACAGAGCTCCTCAACCATCTGGAGACCAAACTTCAATAATACTGAAGGATCAGGCTCTTTCCCAGGACCTTACTTGGAGTCCTTGAGTGGTGCAAATAGTTAATGCACTCACTGTAAGGTTGGCGGTTCAAGTCCATCCAGAGGCACCTTGGAATAAATGCCTGGTGATTTACTTCCCAAAAAAGTAGCCACAGTTCTACTCTTACACACACTGGTAAGACAGAGGTCCCCAGGCTTCGGAAAATTCCGCTCCCTTAAGCAGCTTGCTTGGCATGCCCCTGTAGCTTTACATTAAAATTCTGGTTCCCCTCTCCTTAAGTGCTGCCCGGAACTAGAGGAAATCAGCAGAAACCAGTTTAGGCATCATGCTGACATTCAGGCTAACCTTTTAGCTTATTAAATACCTCCGAGATAGAACTTCCCCGCCTCTGGGTAGAATTTAACCAGCATTTTCTGAACATTTGATGCATGAAGTTATATGTAAACTCCATTGCACCTCCACAGTATGATTAAGAATCCTGCTGATGTTATTTGTATGAACTTCCTACTTGTAAACCCTTTAAAAATAACCTTCCCCCTCACGCTTGTTGAGTAGTCTTCGCAGCAGCAGCCCTGACTGTTCCTTTTCCTTGTGCAACAAAATAAAGGCACCTTTCTACTCTCCCACCTCAGTCTCTCGTTTATTGTGCCAAAGAGAACCTGGGGTTTCCACCTGGCAACATAGGGTCCATGTGAGTCAGAACTGACTCTACAGCAACTAGTAGCTGGTAAACTTCTGCTATGGCTGGCTCTTATGACAGAAGTGCATTTTCCCACCTTCTTCAAAACTCCCTGCTGGGGAAGGAGGCGTGAAAGCTCCTCACTGCTACTTCCAACCATTACTCTTCCACCTCCATGAAAAACCTCTCCTCCTTTCGGGCTCATGTCATCCAACCACACTACACTCTTCCCACCTTTGTTCTTTTAGTCTTTTACCCTAGGTCCCTCCACCTCAGTCAGCAGGGCCTGGACACCTCCTAATGGGCTTCCTCTCTGCTTCCATGATCCCAGAGGACTACACACCCATGCTGAGGCCTATGGGGGGGGGGGTAGGGCGAGTGTCCTGGGCATCACTTGAGACAGGGCCCCAGTGAGCAGTATCTATTGGCCATCACGGTTTCCAGCACCAGCTGTGAGAGGTCGTTCAGCAATTTAACACAAATTGCTCTACGCACTGTTGACATAAATAGGCCCCCGCATCCGGGGGTGGATTAACCAGTAAGCAAGGTATGCATGGGGTTTCATTAAGCAAGGTATACACCAGTTCACTTATGCTTATGTACTAATCTGTAGTGCACAATTTCACATGAGTTTCACCACATCTTTGATGTAGTGAAAAACAGATGAAAATGTGCACTACAGATTAGTAAATAGGTACAAGCAAGCCTGTGCATACCTTGCTTCTCGGATAATTAGTCCCTGCCTGCACCCACAGTCTTACCAGCTACTTCTCCCTCCCAGTTCACTTTAGCAGAAGGCCCATTTAAGCCACACCTGAAACTCATTATAACCTTCAATCCTGACATCCCACTCTCAGAGGCAATCTCCCTTCTGAATCCAGGTCTCTATTAGTCCTACTACATCTGGAATCTCCAATATCTTGGCCTTTCATTCTCTCTTCAATCTATCAGCCCCTATCTAACTTCACTTTTCCTCTAGAGCAGTGGTTTGCAAGTTAAATATTAGAATTGCCTGAAGAGCTTTTAAGACTTAGGATGACTAAACCACCTTAATCAATTACACCAATCGATTACTCAACCATTAGTACTTCCTAAGGCTTCCCAAGTGATGCCAGGGTGACAAACCACTGTTTTATAACCTGGACCTCATGGTTCATCACTTTAACCAGTTTCCTATCAACAACTTCACTTCCTCATTCTCTACTCCTCTGCCATATGCTCCCTGAAAAACCCCAGCCTTGGTGCAATCCCACTGTATATTTTTACACCAAAGCTGCTTAAAAATCACAAAACTGCCCGTTTTTTTCTGGAGGGCAAGTCTTACATAAGGCATAGCAGTCAGGCACTAACATGCTGGAATTTGAAGGATTCTGGAATCCACCATTCAAGAGTCACTCCTCCGAGACACAACTGAGTTCTTTAGGCAAATGTCTTATTAAATGCATACCTCATTAAGAAAAGTTATAAACATATGAATAAGAATTATTTTTTGATGGTGTAATACCTGGGACTCTGATTTTAAGTAACTGAAACCTCATTGAACTTTAGTAACAGGGTGGTGTGAGTTTCCAAGGGAGAGCTAGTCCTGCCCCCACATCATCAGAATAGTGCAGGAATCACAACAGGGTTAGCACGCTATTGAGAAAAAGTTATGAAATTCTCAGAGACGAAATAAAAGAGGGTCCAGTTACTAACTAGAGACTCCTATACTCCCAGGACCTAGAGAGATTGGACTGGTTTGCCAGGTTCTATCATGAAAAGGTCTGAGAGGGCTATTCCCATTTGCGGAAAACACAAAGTTTGATAAGAAACTCTGGTCCCTAGATTGGCCTCTTCTACAGAGCAGAGGAAGTCGAACTCAGTGGAACCACTCCAGATTTGCGGGTATCTGGGAGAAGGGAGGAAACTCTGGTGGCATAGTGGTTAAGAGCTACAGCTTCTAACCAAAAGGTCGATAGTTTGAATTCATCAGGTGCTCCTTGGAAACCCCATGGGGTGGTTCTCTACTCTGTTCTATGGGGTCGCTATGAGTTGGAATTGACTTGACAGCAAAGGGTTTTTGGTTTGGGAAAAGGGACGACTTACATCTCAGTCCCTGGTTATGACTGGTGACCACTGGTCCTGCTGGTCTGCCAGAGGAGGAATGAGCATTGAGGCCACAGTGTGGTGATGTGATCAGATAGAGAGGGGCCAGTGAACACTCTTGAAATTCCCACTTCCTCAGAAGTAGGGAATATGAGCCTGTTCACCTCCTCTGTACAAGCATTGGACCACAAAAAGTGTGTAAGATTGGAGGCAGCAGGCTTATCAGGGGCCATCAAGGCATGAGGCAAAGAGGTGCTGGCAGTAGAGGAATGTGGTAGGAGACTTACAGCTTGGAGTCACCAGATCTCTCAAAAACCTACCCCTTGTGTGTTGATTAGGTATAAATCCCTTAAGGGAGCCGCCACCCATGTGCCTCAGAGACAATAAGCTCCACCAGCAGTACTGACTTTGACTTCACTTCAGAGACATCTTTTTCTCTTCCTTTCCCCATGCTAAAACACATAGAAGAAGGGCATGAAAGAAAGTACAAATATCTTAAGGGTATAGGACAAGAAACAGGAACTCTACCTGTTACATCTTATGCCTGGAAAATAAGGGTGATACATAGAACTCTCATTAAACATATGTATTATTACAGAAGAGGGTCTCCAGCTGAGTGCCTGGAGGTGTTCACCTGTTGGAAGCATATGACTGTCAAGATGACTCAGAGCTGCACAAATTAACCGCTGGGTACACTGTAGGCAGAATCAAATTTTAGAGTGTAAGACTGTGTAGCTTTGCATTTGTGGGCAGGAGTGGGTGTACAGAGAATGAAAAACAGGGCTAGGAAAGAGAGCAAAACAAATTCCTAATTCTTCTCTTCAACTGCTTGTACAATTCAGTAGCTGAGCTGAAGTTTTCAAACAGAAACCAAGGATAAGAAATGGGAAGTACCAACATCACCTGATGTCTAAAGAACAGTTTGAAATTATTTTGTGTGTGAAAGGAAGTATGATTAGAAACAATGACATTTATTTTAAAGGTAATCTCAAAATACATTTCCTCAAACATATTCAGAACTGGATTAATGGAACCAGGTAGAGTGATAAATTAAGAAGACTGGCCTGTTCTCCAATTCCTAGACATTATATAAGTTCCCAAAATCGAATAACCCAATGCCTTATTTAACGATTAAGGGCAACAAATAAGACTCAAGTCAATGTAAAGAATATATTAAAATAACCAAACTTAAGCAACACAAGCAAACAAGATGTAAGATTCTAACAATGCTCCTTTAAATAAGGCACACATACTCGATGTCACTCCTCTTATTTCCAACCCTCCCACCAACACACTGTAGATGGTGTCCCTGGAGGAAATAATCAGAGCAGTAAAAGAGTCAGGGAGAGGAAAGTGAACAGAAAGGAATACTAGGAAAGACCCTGCAGGCCTGGAACTTGGGTTATTCATCTCAGAAAGGGGAAGAATTGCCTCCTTAGTCCCATCACCAAGAACAAACTGGCTGCCAGTGAGGCCATTCCAACTCATAGCAAACCTATACGACAGAATAGAAGGGTCCCTCCCATAGAGTTTCCAAGGAGTGACTGGTAGATTTGAACTGCCAACCTTTTAGTTAACAGCTGAGCTCTTAACTACTGCACTACCACAGCTCTTTCACAAACCAAAACCGAACCAAACTCAGTGCTGTCGCGTCTATTCCGACTCATAGCAACCCTATAGGACAGAGTAGAACTGCCCCATAGAGTTTCCAAGGAGCACCTGGCAGATTCAAACTGCTGACCATTTGGTTAGCAGCCTTAGCACTTAACCACTACGCCACCAGGGCTCTTTCACACTAACCCTAAAATTGGCACAAGAAAAATTCTCTAACTAACTCTAACAATAATATATCCTCAATGGTCCTTTAAACATCTTCTCAACAAAAGTCTATATCGTTGGTTCCTCACTCCACCCAGGAATTTCCAAAGATGGGAAATGTTTTCCCTGCTAGATTCATATGTTTCTAGGGAACTTTGGGACATCCTGGAAGTGTTTTGTATGATTTTTTTTTTAATAATATTTTATTGAGTTTTTGGTGAAAGCTTACACAGTAAGTTGGGTTCCCGTTTTACAATTGCAACAAAAATTGTTATATTTCGATGTTTTGGATTCTGCTAAGGCTTGCTTTATGACCTAATATGTGGTCTATTCTAGAGAATGTTCCGTGTGCACTAGAAAAGAAAGTATACTTGTTTGTTCTTGGGTGGAGTGTTCTGTATATGTCTATGAGGTCAAGTTGGTTGACTTGGCCTTTAGATCTTCCGTGTCTTTATTGAGCTTCTTTCTGGATGTTCTGTCCTTCGCTGAAAGTGGTGTGTTGAAGTCTCCTACTATAATTGTGGAGCTGTCTATCTCAATTTTCAGTGCTGTTACAGTTTGTTTTATGTATCTTGCAGCCCTGTCATTGGGTGTGTATTTAATATGGTTATATCCTCCTGATATATTGTCCCTTTAATCATTATATACTGTCCTTCCTTATCCTTTGTGGTGGATTTAACTTTAAAGCCTATTTTGTCAGAAATTAATAGGTGCCACTCCTGCTCTTTTTTGATTGCTTTGCTTGATATGTTTTTTTTTTTCCATCCTTTGAGTTTTAGTTTGTTTGTGTCTCTAAGTTTAAGGTGTGTCTCTTGTAGGCAGTGTATAAGACGGATCATGTTTTTTATCCATTCTGCCACTCTCTGTCTCTTTATTGGTGCATTTAGTCCATTCACATTCAGCGTAATTATGGATACGTGTTTTTTTTCGTCAGTTTAGTGCTATCATTCTTATGTCTTTTTTTGTGTGTTGTTGACAGTTTCTTCTTCACACTTATTTTTTTTACGCTGAGTAGTTTATCTTTATATATTGTCTTTTCCTCTTATTCATTGTTGTTGATTTTGTTTCTGCTGAGTCTCTATTTTTTTCTTGTATTTTATTTTGATGAGTAGGATTGTTATTCTCCTTTGTGGTTACCTTAATATTTACCTCTATTTTTCTAAGTTTAAACCTAACTTATTTCTTTATATTGCCTTGTTTTCCTCTCCATATGAAAGATCTATGACTACATTTCTTAGCCCCTCTTTATTGTTTTAACGTTGTCTTCTTTTACATGATGAAATTGCTGTTTCCCTGTTTTGAACTTTTTTTATCTTTATTTTTGTGATTTCCCTATCTGGGTTGACATTTGATTGCTCTGTCCAGTGTTCTAGTCTTGGATTGATATCTGATATTATTGATTTTCTAACCAGAGAACTCCCTTTTGTATTTCTTGTACTTTTGGCTTGGTTTCTACAAATTCCCTAAACTTCTGTTTATCTGGAAATGCCCTAATTTCGCCTTCGTATTTGAGAGACAGTTTTGCTGGATATATGATTCTTGGTTGGCAATTTTTTTCCTTCAAAGCTTTATATAAGTCATCCCATTGCCTTTTTGCCTGCGTGGTTTCTGCTGAGTAGTCCGAGCTTATCCTTATTGACTCTCCTTTGTAGATGACTTTTCATTTTTTCCTAGCTGCTCTTAAAATTCTCTCTTTGATTTTGGCAAGTTTGATTATAATACGTCTTGGTGACTTTCTTTTAAAATCTACCTTATGTGGAGTTTGATAAGCATCTTGGATAGATATCTTCTCATCTTTCACGATATCAGGGAAGTTTTCTGCCAACAAATCTTCAATAATTCTCTCTGTATTTTCTGTTATCCCTCCTTGTTCTGGTACTCCAATCACTCATGGGTTATTGCTCTTGATAGAATCCCACATGATTCTTAGGGTTTCTTCATTTTTTTAAATTCTTTTATCTGATTTTTCTTCAAATATATTGGTGCCAAGCATTTTATCTTCAATCTCACTAATTCTGGCTTCCACTTCCACAATTCTGCTCTTCTGACTTTCTATTGAGCTGTCTGCTTCTGTAATTTTATCGTTAATCTTCTGAATTTCTGATTGCTGTCTCTCTATAGATTCTTGCAGCTTATTAAATTTTTCATTATGTTCTTGAATAACCTTTTTAATTTCTTCAACTGATTTATCTGTGTTTTCCTTGGCTTATTCTACATATTGCCTGATCTTGTTCCTGATCTCCTTCCTGATGCCTTGAATTGTTCTGTATATTAATCTTTTGTATTCTGCATCTGGTAATTTCAGGAAAGCACCTTCATTCAGAAGATCCCCTGATTCTTTGTTCTAAGAGCTTGTTGAAGTGATCATGGTATGCTTCTTTATGTGATTTGATATTGACTGTTGTCTCTGAGACATCTATAAGTTACTGAATTAGTTTATATTTGTTTACTGTATCCTAGCTTCTTGCTTTGTTTTGCTTTGATATGCCCAAATAGGTTACTTGAGTGAGCTGGCTTGATTATTTTCACCTTTGAATCTGTAACATCCTGTCACCAGATGGCTAGAGCTATTATCGGGTACATGAGCCTAGGAGTCCATTCACTTTTCTTGTATGGATTTGGCTCAGGTGTCCAGGTAGCTGGTCATAAAATGTGTGGTACAGGCTCTGTCCCGTAGTCTTAGAGGGGCAGAAGTGATTGGTGTAGGTACAAGTATTGGTTGCAGCAGGGGGTCACAGCCTCAACAAGGCAGGCAGCTGACAACCATCCCCCGAGTGCCTGTGAGGAAAGCTCATCTCTGTTCCCTAAAGCACAACGGTGAGTGGGTTCTGCAGATGGACCGTGGGCACCTGATGCTTTTGGTTGTGAGGACTGGGAGGTACCAGTTATCTTTGGACCCCTGTAGCGGGTGGCTGGGTGACCTGAGTGGAGCCACCAGTCCTTAGGCCCCTGATGTGTGTAGGCAAGGTCCCTGTTTAATAGGCAAAGTGGTGTCAAACATCAAACACTCACCTCTCCATTGCACAGCTGAAACAGTTGCAGTCTGCCAACAAGGGCCTATTCTCCTGAAATAGGCCCACACAGGTCCATGCGGGGGGAAAAAGTATTCAAAGTCCATAGACCATTTATGACTGGACAGGAGCTGCTTCTGTCCTGAGCTCCCAAGGTTAGTGGAGCTGGCAGATTACCTTTTCCCCCAGTTGTGAATTTATTCCTTCTCCAAGGCTGGGAGAATGGCTCAGGGGGCTCAGCACAGCCTATCTCAGGCCCAGGGAAATCAACATCCACTGAAGCCGGCTTGAGGGTGGGGGACGTGGTAAAATATATGCAAGTAATTAGCTTTTGCCAAGAGCTCTGATCTTCTCTGGTTCCGGAGGTGTGAGTAGGCTGTGCGGTTGACTGTTTCTCCCCGAGGAAACTGCAGCTGAATGCTACCACCAGCCTGCCACAGTCGCTCCTGGGAATGCTGCCTGAGAGCTCCCAGCAATTCAGGTCCGGCAACTCCTCTCTGCTTTTGAACCATCTCTCCCTCTTCCTGCTGCTAATTCTGTTTTCTAACTTTGCCTTTGATGTTCAGGGCTCCTAGCCTGCCATAAATATCATTGTTTCACTTGTTTTTTCAGGTCTCTGTTGTAAGAAGGTTAACAGGTTGTAAGAGGGATCACCGGAAGCGTCTGACTATTCCGGCATCTTGGCCCTGCCTCTGTTTTGTATAATTTTAAAAGAGCCTACAATAATGCTCACACCATAGCTCTGCTAATAAAAGTGACGGGACACTTCACCAACAAAGACATTCAGGCTGCAAACAGATACACGAGGAAAGGCTTGTGATCATTAGCCATTGTTGTTGTTGTTGTTAGGTGCTGTCAAGTTGATTATGACTCATAGTGACCCTATGTACCACAGAATGAAATGCTGCCCGGTCCTGCGCCATCTTTACAATCCTTGTTATGCTTGAGCCTACTCTTGCAGCCACTGTCAATCCATCTCATTGAGGGTCTTTCTCTTTTTCACTGACCCTCTATCAAGCATGACGCCCTTCTCTACGGACTGATCTCTCCTGATAACATGTCCAAAGTATGTGAGACATAGTCTCACCATCCTTGCTTCTAATGAAGATTCTGGTTGTACTTCTTTTAAGACAGATTTATTTGTTCTTCTGGCAGTCCATGGTATATTCAATATTCTTGGCCAGCACTTCAGTTCAAAGTTGTCAGTTCTTCTTCGGTATTCTTTATTCATCAATCTGGCTTTCACATGCATATGAGGAGAGTGAAAATACCATGGCTTGGGTCAGGTCCACCTTAGTTTTCAAGGTGACATCTTTGCTTTTCGATACTTTAAAGAGGTCTTTTGCAGATTTGTCCAAATGCGTCTTTTAATTTCTTGACTGCTGCTTCCATGGATGTTGATTGTGGATCCAAGTAAAATGAAATCCTTGACAACTTCAAACTTTTTCTCCATTTATCATGATGTTGCTTATTGGTCCATTTGTGAGGATTTTTGTTTTCTTTATGTTGAAATATAATCCATACTGAAGGCTGTGGTCTTTGATCTTCATCAGTAAGTACTTCAAGTCCTCTTCACTTTCAGCAAGCAAGGTTGGGTCATCTTCATAACGCAGGTTATTAATGAATCTTCCTCCGATCCTGGTGCCCCGTTTTTCTTCATATAGTCCAGCTTCTCAGATTATTTTCTCAGCATACAGACTAAATAGCCATTAGAGAAATGCAAATCAAAACTACAGCGAGATACCGTCTCATCTCAACATTACTGGCACTAATCAAAAAACAGAAAATAACATGTTGAAGAGGTTGTGGGGAGGTTGGAATTCTTATGCACTGCTGGAGGAATGTAAAATGGTATAACCACCATGGAAAATGATATGGCACCTCCTTAAAAAGAAATAGAAATACCCACAATCCAGCAACCCCACTTCTAGAAATATATCCTAGAGAAGTAAGAACCATCACACAAATAGGCATATGCACACCCATGTTTATTGCAGCATTATTCACAACAGCAAAAAGACGGAAACAACCTAAGTGGCCATAAACGGATGAATGGATAAACAAATTATGGTACATACCCACAATGGAATACTATGCAAGGATAAAGAACAATGAAACATCTCACAATATGAATGAACCTGGAGGGCATTATGCTGAGTGAAATAAATCAATCACAAAAGGACAAATATTGTATAAGACCACTATTATAAAAACCTGAGAAAATGTTTACAAGGGAGAGGAGGAGTGGGGAAGGGAAATCACTAACTAGATAGTTGACAAGTATTAACTTTGGTGAAGGAAAAGACAACACACAGTATAGGGGAAGTCAGCACAACTAGATGAAGGCAAACTCATAGAAGCTTCCTAGACACATCCAAACACTTGAGGGACTGAGTTACTGAGGCTGAGGGCTGGTGACCATGGTCTCAGGGGATATCTAAGTCAACTGGCATAACATAATTCATAAAGAAAATGTTCTACATCCTACTTTGGTGAGTAGCATCTGGGTCTTAAAAGTTTGTTGTGAGTGGCCATCTAAGACACATCTATTGGTGGCATCCCATCTGGAGCAAAAGAGAAAGAAGAAAACAAAACACACAAGGGAAATATTAGTCCAAAGGACTAGTGGATCACATGAACCAGAGCTCCATCAGCCTGAGCCCAGAAGAACGAGATGGTGCCTGGCTACTACCACCAACTGCTCTGACAGGGATTAGAGGGTCCTGGACAGAGCGGGAGAAAAATGTAGAACAAAATTCAAATTCACATAAAAAGAACAGACTTATTGGTCTGACAGAGACTAGAGGAACCTCTGAGACTATGGCTCCCAGCCTCCTTAATTCAGAGCCGAAGCCACTCCTGAAGTCCACCTTTCAGCCAAAGATTAGATAGGCCTATAAAACAAACAATAACACATGTGAAGAATGTGCTTCTTAGTTCAATCAAGAACATGGGTCCAAATAGGCAACACCAAAGCAAAGATGAGAAGACAGGAAGGGACAGGAAAACTGGATGAATGGACACAGGGAATCCGGGGTGTAAAGGGAAAGGAGAGTACTGATGCAATGGGGGATTGCAACCAATGTCACAAAATAATTTGTGTATAAATTTTTGAATGAGAAACTAATTTGAGCTGTAAACTTGCAACTAAAGCAAAAAAAAAAAAAAAAGTGAAGGAAAAATGTTAGAATACACAGAAAGCTCCCTGAAAGTGGGATCTGTGGCTTCATTGAACAGTAAAAGGGCGAAAGCAACATTTACAAAGATATTAGCATTAGAATGGACTAAATATGGTATTTAAAATGATATTTTTTAAAATAGCCTCTTCTGCTGACAATATAATGCTTTTGTCTACAAATGGAATGGCGTATTAAAATATCCATTGCTATTTGTTCATTTATTTGTTGACTAAATAGCATTTATTGAGTGTCTACCCATGTGTGCATACATCATGTCAGGCGCTGGGGTGGAGGGGGAAATAGAGAGAGTGATAGTAACAACTACCATTTACTGAGTGCTTATTATATGACTACCTCCTTAAGCCCCACAATACCCTGAGCTACATATTATTATTTCCATTTTCCAGAAGAGGAAATTGAGTCCTGCCTAAGGTCACCTAAACCAAAAGGATGGAGCTGAAGTTGAGCCTCAGCACCTGCTGCTCTTCATCACCAATCCCGTGACTTCCTGCAGTCAGATAATTAGGTTAGAATTTATTTCAAAATCTCTAGCAGCCAGCACATTATAGCACATGGCAGGCTCTTAATAAATATGTGCTGAATGAACTGAAACTGAAACAGCTAATTTTTATTTTAATTTTAGGTTATTTTTATAAACAAGTGTGTTAGCCACTTATTCAGTTTGGTGGGTGTGATTGTAAATGATCATAATTTAACCCGTTGGTTGCAAATACTGTGTTGGTCACTCTTGATACTCTTGCTACAACTGTCAAACCTGAAGCTCCTGGACTTGAGAGTAAATTGCAGATTATAAAATTTTACGCAGAATGAGCCTAACACTCCTTTCTCTCTACAGATTATTCCTATTTTGGTCTCAAGTGAAGTTGCTGGGGCTTTACAAGCTAATTTAAATTGAGTATTTTATTTATTTACTATTTTATTTAAAGACAAGCAGTAATTACCATAGGAGTGAGGGGCAAGGGAAGGTGTGTGGTACAGGGAAAAGATAGATCCCAGAGGTCTGGGTTGCACACCAGGTCTGCTATAATCTAGTGGTATGAGCTTGAAAAGCACAACTCCGAACCTCATTCTGATAGGTTCAGAATGAATGGTCTTGCAACTACCATGTAACTCCAAGACTTTCAATTTCAGATCCTCAACTTCACTTAGAAAAACTGTTTCAATTATCTACCTGAAAACATGCCCAGGGTCCAGATGTTGTGTAGGTTAATAATAATCAATGATGAAGTAAAAGAGCTGAAGAGAAGATTTCAAAAGGCAGCTTGAGAAGACAAAGTAAAGTATTACAATGAAATGCGCAAAGACCTGGACTTAAAAAGGCAAAACGGAAGAACACATTCAGCATTCATTTCTCAAGCTGAAAGAACTGAAGAAAAAATTCAAGCCTTGAGTTTCAGTACTGAAGAATTCTACGGGGAAAATGTTAAATGATTCAGGAAGCATCAAAAGAAGATAGAAGGAATACACAGAGGCACTGTACCAAAAAGAATTCGTCGATGTTCAACCATTTCAGGAAGGAGCATATGATTAAGAACTGATGGTACTGAAGGAAGAAGTTCAAGCTGCACTACAGGGAATGGCTAAAAGAGGCTCCAGAAATTCACGGAATATCAATTGAGATGTTTCAATAAACAGATGCAGCATGGGAAGCTCTTACTCCTCTATGTCATGAAATTTAAAAGGCAGCTTCCTGGTGAACGAACTGGAAGAGATCCTTATGTGTGCCCATTCCAAAGAAAGATGATCCAACAGAATGTAGAAATTATCAAACAATATCATTAATATCACACATGAGTAAAGGTTTGCTGAAGATCATTCAAAAGCTGTAGCAGTGTATCAACAGGGAACTGCCAAAAATTCAACCTGGATTTAGAAGATGTGGAACCAGGAATATCATTGCTGATGTCAGATGGATCCTGGCTGAAAGGAGAAAATACCAGAAGGATGGCAAGACTTTGTCTCATGTACTCTGGACATCTTATCAGGAAGGACCAGTCCCTGGAGAAGGACATCATGCTTGGTAAAGTAGAGGATCAGCAAAAAAGAGGAAGGTCCTCAATGAGATAGACTGACACAGTGGCTGCAACAATGGGCTCAAACATAGCAACGACTGTGAGGATGGCGCAGGACCAGGCAGTGTTTTGTTCTGTTGCACATAGGATTGCAATGAGTCGGAACTTACTTGACAGCACCTAAAACAACAAAACATTCTAAAAAGGAGCCCTGGTGGCACAGTGGTTAAGTACTCGGCTGCTAACTGAAAGGTTGGTGGCCAAAACCCATCAGCTGCTCCATGGGAGAGAGACATGGCAGTCAGCTTCTGTAAAGACTCAAAAAAAAAAAAAAAAAAAGGCAAACGCTTTCACATGGATAGAGTAGAACTGCCCTATACAGTTCCATAGGGCTTCCAAGGAGTGGCTGCTGGATTCAAACTGCTGACCTTTTGATTACCACCAGAGCTCTTAACCACTGCACCACCAGGGCTCCTCCATAAAGGTTACAGCCTTGGAAACCCTATGGTGCAGTTCTGCTCTGGCCTACATGGTCACTATGAGTCGGAATCAACTCAGTAGCACACAACAAAAACCATTTAAAAGGAACACACACACACGCACGACTTCTAGCCACTCCAAATCTTTCTACAGCACTGGATATAAAACCTGGGATTTTCCTGAGATATAAAAACCTCTAGGGCACCAAACACAGAGAGAATTCTAAATTCATTGTCGAGATGGTGAATGATTCTACTGTTTGATTAAATAATCTCTTTGTAGATCAGGTGGTTCCCAATTCTTTGCTGTCAATATAATTGAAGCAGGACGTGTTAACTGACCTCCCCACATGTCTGTCCATTTGTTGTAATGTGGGGGTTTGCATGTTGTTGTGATACTGGAAGCTATGCCACTGGTATTCAGATACCAGCAGGGTCACCCATGGAGCACAGGTTTCAGTCTACTTCTGAAAAGAATTAGCCAGTGAAAACCTTATGAATAACAGCAGAACATTATCTGATATAGTGCTGGAAGATGAGCCCCCCTAGGTTAGAAGGCACTCGAAAGATGACTGAGGAAGAGCTGCCTCCTCAAAGTAGAGTCGACCTTAATGACACGGATGGAGTCAAGCTTTCAGGACCTCATTTGCTGATGTGGCATGACTCAAAATGAGAAGAAACAGCTGCAAACATCTATTAATAATCAGAAGGTAGAATGTATGAAGTATGAATCTAGGAAAAATTGGTTACCATCGAAAATGAAATGGAACACATAAAGATTGATACCCTAGGCATTAGTGAGCTGAAATGGACTGGTACTGGCCATTTTGAATTGGACAATCATATGGTCGACTATGCCGGAAATGAAAACTTGAAGAGGAATGGCATTGCAGTCATCGTCAAAAAGAACATTTCAAGATCTATCCTGAAGTAAAATGATGTCAGTGGTAAGATAATATCCATACACCTACAAGGAAGACCAGTTAATACTATTAGTCAAATTTATGCACCAACCACTAAGGCCAAAGAAAAAGAAATTGAAGATTTTTACCAGCTTCTCTAGTCTGAAACTGATCAAACATGCAATCAGGATGCATTGATAATTACTGGTGATTGGAATTCCAAAGCTGGAAATAAAGAAGATGGATCAGTGGTTGGAAAATATGGCCTCGGTGATAGAAATGATGCTGGAGATCACAAGATAGAATTTTAAAGGACCAATGACTTCTTCATTGAAAATACCTTTCTTCACCAACATAAACAGTGACTATACATATGGACCTCGCCAGATGAAATACACAGGAATCGAACTGACTACATCTGTGGAAAGAGATGATGGAAATATCATAGCTCAGAACAAGGCCAGGGGCAGACTGTGGAAAAGACCATCAATTGCTCATATGCAAGTCAAGTTGAAACTGAAGAAAATTAGAACAAATTGACAAGAGCCAAAGTATTACCTTGAGCATATCCCACCTGAATTTAGAGACCATCTCAAGAATAGATTTGACACATTGAATACTAATGACAGAAGACCAGATGAGTTGTGGAATGACATCAAAGGCATCATACATAAAGAAAGCAAAAGGTCATTAAAAAGACAGGAAAGGAAGAAAAGGCCAAAATGGATGTCAGAAGAGACTCTGAAACCTGCTCTTGAATGTCAAACAGCTAAAGCAAAAGGAAGAAATGATGAAGTAAAAGAACTGAACAGAAGATTTCAAAGGGCGGCTCAAGAAGACAAAGTAAAGTATTATGATGATATGTGCAAAGACCTGGAGATAGAAAACCAAAAGGAAAGAACATACTTGGCATTTCTCAAACTGAAAGTACTGAAACAAAAATTCAAGACTTGAGTTGCAATAGTGAAAGATTTCCTGGGGAAAATATTAAATGACGCAGGAATCATCAAAAGAAGATGGAAGGAATACACAGAGTCATTATACCAAAAGGAATTGGTCGACCTTCAGCCATTTCAGGATGCAGCTAAATGATCAGGAACTGACGGTACTGAAGGAAGAAGTACAAGCTGCACTGAAGGCAATGGCAAAAAACAAGGCTCCAGGAATTGACAGAATATCAATTGAGATGTTTCAACAAATGAAATAGATGCAGCACTGGAAGCACTCACTCATCTATACCAAGAAATCTGGAAGAGAGCTACCTGGCCAACCATCTGGAAGAGTTCCATATTTATGCCCATTCCCAAGAAAGATGATCCAACCAAATGCTCACGTGTGATATCATTAATATCACATACAAGCAAAATTCTGCTGACGATCATTCAAAAGCAGCTGCAGCAGTCTATCGACAGAAAACTGCTAGAAATTCAGAGCAGATTCAGAAGAGGACATGGAACCAGGGATGTCATTGCTGATATCAGATGGATTCTAGCTGAAAGCAGAGAATATCAGGAGGATGATTACCTGTGTTTTATTGACTATGCAAAGGCACTCGACTGTGTGGATCATAACAAATTATGGATAGCATTATGAGAATGGGAATTCCAGAACACTTAATTGTGCTAATGAGGAACCTGTACATAGATTAAGAGACAGTTGTTCAGACAGACATAGGGGTACTGATTGGTTTAAAGTCAGGAAAGGTGTGAGTCAGGGTTGTATACTTTCACCATACCTATTCAATCTGTATGCTAAACAAATAATCCATAAAACTGGACTATATGAAGAAGAATGGGGCATCAGGATTGGTGGAAGACTCATCAACGACCTGTGATATGCAGATGACACACTTTGCTTGCTGAAAGTGAAGAGGACTTGAAGCACTTATTGATGAAGATCAAAGACTACAGCCTTCAATACGGACTGCACGTTAGTATAAAGAAAAAAATCCTCACAACTAGCCCAATAAGGAAATGGAGAAAAGATGGAGGTTCTCAAGGACTTCATTTTACATGGACCTACAAACACCGCCCACGGAAGCAGCAGTAAAGAAATCAAGTGACGCACTGCATTTGGTAAATCTGCTACAAAAGACGTCTCTAGAGTGTTGAAAAGCAAAGATGTCACTCTGAAGACTAAGATGTGCCTGGCTCAAGCCACAGTATTTTTAATCGCCTCAAATGTATGCGAAAGTTGGAGAATGTGTAAGGCAGATGGAAGAAGATTGGCACCTTTGAATTATGGTGTTGGCAAAGAATATTGAATATACCATGGACTGCCAGGAGTACAAATAAATATGTCTTGGAAGAAGTACAACCAGCATGCTTCCTAAAAGTAAGGATGGCGAGACTGCATTTTACATACTTTGGACATGTTATCAGGAGGGACCAGTCCCTCGAGGATGACATCATGCTTCGTAAAGTAGACAATTGGCAGAAAAAGAGGAAGACCCTCAAGGAGATGGACTGACACAGTGGTTGCAACAATGGGCTCAATCATAACAACGATTTTAAGGATGGTGCAGGACTGGGCAGTGTTTCATTCTGCGGTACATAAGGTGGCTATTAGTCAGACCTGACTTGATGGCACCTAACAATAATATGACAATGTTAGCTGATGAACCCACTGCCATCAAGTTGATTCTGACTCCTAACAACCCTATAGGACAGAGGAGAACTGCTCCATAGGGTTTCCAAGGAGTGGGTGGTAGATTTGAATTGCTGACTTTTTGGTTAGCAGCCAAGCTCTTAACCACTGTGCCACCAGGGCTTCTGTCAACTGATAGATCATTAATAATAATTCTTGATGATAAATTATTGTATAATCTCAGACAGAAAACTTGGAAGGAATTCAGAGCATTGAGTGATACTGCTATAACAAAAACTTATTTCCCATCTGCTTATTTATGTGAACAAGGTTCTCAGCACTTATATCCATAAAACAACAGATACAGAATTGATGCTAAACTCTTATTCTTTTAATAAATAATATCCAGACCTGAACACATGAACTAAGAAAAGCATTTCTAATGAAAATTTACTTCTATTTAATAGTTATATATCAAAACTTATCATATATTTATGTTTTGATCATCTGTATACTAGCAATAATTATAATAACTCAATCCAGGCAATTTTTAACACTTAGAGCCTTACGGTCACAAAGAACTTTAAATTTAAATGTGTGTGCATGTATATATATACATATACACACAGGCAGGAGGAGCTCTGGTAGCACAGTGGTTAAAGCGCTCGACTACTAACCAAAAGGTCAGTGGTTTGCTGATTTGTGGGAGAAAGATGTGGCAGTCTACTTCCATAAAGATATACAGCCTTGCAGATCACAGAACTGGACAGAACTGGAGAAAAATGTAGAACAAAATTGTAACTCACAAAAAAAGTCCAGACTTAGGGGTCTGACAGTAACTGGAGAAACCCTGAGATTATGATATATATATATACATATATATATATATATATATGTATATATATATATATGTATCAGAAAAGTCTGATGAGGTTATCCACAGAAGACTTTCGGACATAAAAATATATTACAATGGGAGGGGGAAGGGGAGTGGAATGAAAACAGGTTTAAGAGAGAAAAATGAGAGGCAAGGCCAAGATCATGGAGTAGCCAGATGCTTCCAGCTATCGCCCTTACAACAAAGTCCTGAAAAAACAAGTGAAACGATTACATTTATGACAAGCTAGGAGCCCTGAACACCAAAGGCAAAGTTAGAAGACGGACTGAGCAGCAGGGGGAGGGAGAGATGGTTCAGAAGCAGAGAACTGTCAGGATCCCTCAGGCACCATTCCCAGGAGTGGCTGTGGCAAGCGGATAGTAGCGTTCAGCCTGATAGTAGTGCTCGGTCATAGTTTCCTCAGGGAGAAGCAGCCAGCTGCACAGCCTACTCATACCTCCAGAACCAGAGAAGAACGGCACTCTGACAAAAGCTAAGTACTTGTGCATATTTTACTGCGCCCCTTGCCCCCAAGCCGGGTTCTGAGGCTGTTGATTTCCCTGAGCCTGAGATAGGCCCGGTGGAGCACGTGGAGCCATTCTCCTGGCCTCGGACAAGGAATAAATTCGCAATTGGGGGAAAAGATAATTTGCCAGCTCCATTAACCAAGGGAACTCTGGACAGAAGCAGCTCCTGTCCAGGAATAAACACTCACTTTCTCCCCTGCAGGGACCGGTGTGGGCCCGTTTTCATGAGAATAGGCCATTGTTGGCAGATTGGAACCGTTTTAGCAGTGCAATGGAGAGGTAGGTGTTTGATGATTGATACCACTTTGCCTATTAAACAGGGTCCTCACCTACCCACATCAGGGGCCTAAGGACTGGTGGCTCCACTCAGGCCGCCCAGCCACCCATGACAGGGGTCCAAGGACAATTGGTACCTCCCAGTCCTTACAACTAAAAGCACTGGGTGCATGTGGTCCGTCTGTAGAATCCACCCACCTGTATGCTTTAGGGAAGAGAGATGTGCTTTCCTCAGAGTCACGTGGGGGATGACTCTCAGCCTCCTGCCTTGTTCAGAGTGTGACCCCTGCTGCAATCGGATACCAGTACCTACACCAATAATCCCTGCCCCTCTAAGACTGTAGGACAGAGCCTGTACCACACATTTGATGACCAGCTACCTGGACACCTGAGCTGAATCCGTACAAGAAAAGTGAATGGAATCCTACACTGATATACCTGATAACAGCTCTAACCATCTGGCGACTGGACGTCAGAGCTTCAAAGGTGAAATTAATCAAGCTAGCTCACTCAAGCAACCCATCTGGGCATATCAAAGCAAAACAAAGCAAGAAGCTAGGATATAGTAAGCAAACATAAACTAATACAATAACTTATACATGGCTCAGAGACAATAGTCGATATCAAATCAATCACATAAAGAAACAGACCATGATCGCTTCAACAAGCTCTCAGAACAAAGAATCAAGGGATCTTCTAGATGAAAGTGCCTTCCTGGAATTACCAGAATACAAAAGATTAATATACAGAACAATTCAAGACATCAGGAAGGAGATCAGGCAATATATAGAATAAGCCAAGGAACTCACAGATAAATCAGTTGAAGAAATTAAAAGGGGTATTCAAGAACATAATGAAAAATTTAATCACCTGCAAGAATCCATAGAGAGACAGCAATCAGAAATTCAAAGGATTAACAATAAAATTACAGAAGCAGACAACTCAATAGAAAGTCAGAGGAGCAGAATTGAGAAAGTGGAAGGCGGAATCGGTTAGCATGAAGATAAAGCGCTTGGCAGCAATATATTTGAAGAAAAATCACATAAAGGAATTTTAAAAAATAAAGAAACGTTAAGAATCATGTGGGACTCTATCATGAGAAATAACCTACGAGTGATTGGAGTACCAGAACAAGGAGGAATAACAGAAAATACAGAGAGAGTTGTTGAAGATTTGTTGGCAGAAAACTTCCCTGGTATCGTGAAAAATGAGAAGATACCTAACAAGATGTTCATCGAACTCCACATAAGGTAGATTTTAAAAGAAAGTCACCAAGACATATTATAGTTAAACTTGCCAAAACCAAAGATAAAGAGAGAATTTTAAGAGTAGCTAGGGATAAATTAAAAGTCACCTATAAAGGAGAGTCAATGAGGATAAGCTCGGACTACTCAGCAGAAACCATGCAGGCAAGAAGGCAATGGGATGACTTATATAAAGCGTTGAAGGAAAAGAATTGCCAGCCAAGAATCATATATCCAGCAAAACTGTCTCTTAAATATGAAGGTGAAATTAGGACTTTTCCAGATAAACAGAAGTTTAGGGAATTCATAAAAAACAAACCAAAATTACAAAAAATACAAAAGGGAGTCCTCTGGTTAGAAAATCAATAATATCAGGTATCAACCCAAGACTAGAACACTGGACAGTGCCAGCAGATGTCAACCCAGAGAAGGAATACACAAAAATAAAAAAAAGGTAAAGTTCAAAATAGGGAAACAGCGACGTTATTATCTAAAAGAAGACAACATTAAAACAAGAAAGAGTGACTAAGAAATGTAGTCACAGATCTTTCAAATGAAGAGGAAGACAAGGTGATATAAAGAAATAAAAGTCAGGTTTAAACTTAGAAAAATAGAGGTAAACATTAAAGGTAACTACAAAGGAGACTATTCCACTCATCAAAATAAAATACAAGAAAAAAATAGAGACTCAGCAGAAACAAAATCAACAACAATGAATAAGAGGAAAAGACAATATATAAACTACTAAGCACAAAAAATTAAGTGGGAAAAAGAAACTGCCAATAACACACAAAAAAGACATAAAAATGTCAGCACTAAATACATAAAAAAAAATACATACCTATCCATAATTACACTGAATGTAAATGGACTAAATGCACCAATAAAGAGACAGAGAGTGGCAGAATGGATAAAAAACATGTTCCGTTTATACACTGCCTACAAAAGACACACCTTAAACTTAGAGACACAAACAAACTAAAACTCAAAGGATGGAAAAAAAAAAACATATCAAGCAAAGCAATCAAAAAAGAGCAGGAGTGGCACCTATTAATTTCTGACAAAATAGCCTTTAAAGTTAAATCCACCACAAAGGATAAGGAAGGACAGTATATAATGATTAAAGGGACAATATACCAGGAGGATATAACCATATTAAATACACACCCAATGACAGGGCTGCAAGATACATAAAACAAACTGCAACAGCACTGAAAATTGAGATAGACAGCTCCACAATTATAGTAGGAGACTTCAACACACCACTTTCAGCGAAGGACAGAACATCCAGAAAGAAGCTCAATAAAGACACGGAAGATCTAAAGGCCAAGTCAA
This sequence comes from Elephas maximus indicus, assembly GCF_024166365.1. Lineage (NCBI taxonomy): Eukaryota > Metazoa > Chordata > Mammalia > Proboscidea > Elephantidae > Elephas > Elephas maximus. The sequence continues at coordinate 84,111,684 of NC_064820.1, forward strand.
CCAACTTGACCTCATAGACATATACAGAACACTCCACCCAAAAGCAACCAGGTATACTTTCTTTTCTAGTGCACATAGAACATTCTCTAGAATAGACCACATATTAGGTCATAAAGCAAGCCTTAGCAGAATCCAAAACATCCAAATATTACAAAGCATCTTCTCTGACCATAAGGTCATAAAAGTAGAAATTAGTAACAGAAAAAGCAGGGAAAAGAAATTAAGCACTTGGAAATTGAACAATACCCTGCTCAAAAAAGACTGGATTATAGAAGACATTACGGATGGAATAAAGAAATTCATAGGATCAAATGAGAATGAAAACACTTCCTATCAGAACCTTTGGGACACAGCAAAAGCAGTGCTCAGAGATCAATTTACATCAATAAATGCACACATCCAAAAAGAAGAAAGGGCCAAAATCAAAGAATTATCCCTACAACTCGAACGAATAGAAAGAGAGCAACAAAAGAAACTCTCAGGCACCAGAAGAAAACAAATAATAAAAATTAGAGCAGAACTAAATGAAATAGAAAACAGAAAAACAACTGATGACTGCCCTGACAGGGAACACAACAGAGAACCGCTGAGGGAGCAGGAGAACAGTGGGATGCAGACCTCAAATTCTCGTATAAAGACTAGACTTAATGGTCTAACTGAGACTAGAAGGATCCCGGTTGTCATGGGCTCCAGACCTTCTGTTAGCTCAAGAGAGGAACCATTCCCGAAGCCAACTCTTCAGACAGGGATTGGACTGGACAACAGGATAGAAAATGATAGTTGTGAAGACTGAACTTCTTGGATGAAGCAGACACATGAAACTATGTTGGCATCTCCTGTCTGGAGGGGAGATGGGAGGGCGGAGGGGGTCAGAAGCTGGGCAAACGGACACAAAAAGAGAGTGGAGGGAAAGAGTGTGCTCTCATCAGGGGGAGAGCAATTAGGAGTATATAGCAAAGTGTGTATAAATTATTGTATGATAGACTGACTTGATTTGTAACCTTTCAGTTAAAGCACAATAAAAATTAAAAAAAAAGAAATGAACAATTTAACATTTCTACTGTTAAAGGGCTTATTAATTATTTTTAAAAGGGATGAAGGCAGGAATCAAATCAATTTGACATTTTGCTTTGATTGAATATAACTGAGATTTTAAAGTGTCAGTTTACAATTTGGAAATCATATCTTTTGCAAATATTTAATCTTATGATTTTTTAAAAATTAGATAACTTTTAATATGTAATAAATTTCTATTTTTTTTTTAATTATTTTTGGAGCTAAGAGAGCAAAAAAAGTTTGAAAGCCGCTGTATCAAAGATCTGAGGTCCATACAAACTTTGAAGGATCTATGGCTTTGCTATCTTGAAATTTCTAGTCAAAGAAACAAAAACACGGTGATATTGGGTAAAAATTGCCATTTCAGAGAAGTATCCTATTAGCACAACCAGTGTTCATAACACTTGATATGCAATCAAGTTTAATTAAAATGGCTCTTATTTTAAAAGTCAGCATTCATAAATTCCAGGAACAAATTCTAGAGATTAACATTGAATTCTACTTGACATTCATTTACTCATTCAACTAATCACTGAGGCCTCTCATAAGCCAAGAACTACGTGAGATACTGAGAGTACAGCCCTAGACACTATCAGCAACATCCTTGCTCAAATGGAGCTTACACTGCAGTGTGGGGAAGACACTCTGTAAGCAGGAAAGCACAACAATACAGTAATTTCAGGTTTTGTTAAGTTCTAAGGAAAATGAAACCAGGCGAAGTGCTAACAATTAATTGGGGAGTGGAGACAGAGTGGGAGTTACCACGAAGCTTAAGTTTCAGAGCTTCTTCATCTGCACGGACCCTGTCCAAGGCCCTGAGAGGGACTCTAGAACTCGTGAGCGCAAGCAGACACACACACACACACACACACACACACTCACAAAAAACACTTGAAATGTCCTAAAGTTTTCCAATCCAAAAGCCAAACCAGTTGCTGTGGAGTCAGTTCTGATTTATGGAGACCCCATGTATGTCAAAATAAAACTGTGCTCCATAGGGTCTTCAATGGCTATGATCCTTTGGAAGTAGATTGCCAGGTCTTTCTTCTTAGGTGCCTCTGGGTGGATTTGAACCACCCATGTGTAAAAGAAATTTAATAGAGCTTTCCCTAAGCTTGACAACAATTCTACCAAGAACAAATAAAGAATCATTGTTAAACTATCAATAATAAAAGCACATCTCAATCAATGATGCTATATGGAAGACTGAATTATCTTTTCATTCTCCCTATAGAAAATAATATCACCCACTCATCATCTTATGAAAAGGTGATCAAAAAGGATGTAGCCAAAAAATGCAGAGGAAAAAAGTATTATGTTAGGTAGTTTCCTACCAAAAATATTTTTTTCTGGCTTTTGTAATATTTGTGGTATTTATCAGCTTTTCTGTTTTGCCATTTGTTGTGATTTCATTTCTTATACAAAAGAAGTGTTGACTTTTGTATGAATTTTCATATTCATAACTTTGTAGTCCTTCTCTCAAAGAGGCTCCTCCAAAGCTTCAGGCCTCACAAAACCTGTCCAGTCCCTGTGTGTTGCTGACATTGAAGCAGAGGTCTGAATGAGGGGAGCATTCTAGGAAGAGGTAATGGTGAGTGAAATGACTCCGGGGTGCGTATGGTCTTAGCTCTCCGGAGCAGCAGCAACAGGGGAGAGAAGGCTAGTGTGGCTAGAGCAGAGGGAGCAAGGGGAGGAAGCAGTATCTGAGACCAGAGGTGGGCAGCAGCCAGCTCATTCAGGGCCTCGGAAGCTGGGGAAGAAATTTGCATTTCATTCTAAATACACTCAAGTGATCACCTGATTCATGTTTAGACATAGCAGCATCTATATTTTTTGAAAATGCAGAACATTTATGATAACCTAAAGTCCTAATACGCATTTATTGAAGGATCTTCCCACTCATAAGAGATAGAAATCATTACTTTCGTGATTGCCTCAGGAGCACATATACTAAAATTGGAATGATACGAAGAAGGTTAGCACGGCCCTTGCATAAGGATGGCACACAAATTCATGAAGCGTTCCATATTTTTAAAATTACCAAATAGATAATTCTGTCCCCAAGACCTGTTGCTGTTCAGTTGATTCTGACTCATAGCGACTCTATAGGACAGAGTAGAACTAACTGCCCTATAGGGTTTCCAAGCAGCAGCTGTTGTATTTGAACTGCCAATCTTTTGTTTAGCAGCCATAGCTCTTAACGCACCTATGTACAACCAGGACTCCAAATAGATAGATAGTACCAAAAACCAAACCCAGTGCCGTCAAGTCGATTCCGACTCATAGCAACCCTACAGGACAGAGTAGAACTGCCCCATCGAGTTTCCAAGGAGCGTGTGGTGGATTCAAACTGCCGACCCTTTGGTTAGCAGCCATAGCACTTAACCACTATGCCACCAGGGTTTCCAGATAGATAGTAGACATGTGTTAATATCGGTGAAGGGAAAGGCAATACACAATATGGGAAAAGTCAGTACAACATGACCAAGGCAAAAAAAAATGCAGCAGTGGTTAACAGCTATGGCGAGCTATGGTTGCTAACCAAAAGGTCAGCAGTTCAAATCCACCAGCAGCTCCTTGGAAACCCTATGGGACAGTTGTACTCTATCCTATAGGGTCACTGTGAGCTGGAATTGACTCAATGGCAATGGATTTTTTTTTTTATGGTAACTACTACAGCACAGACAATCCTGCAACAATAGTATTAACAAATAATACCGTATGAATGGATACATAGATAGATAGATACGCCAAGAGGTGTGGGAGGGTGTAAGACAGCACACCCACTGGCAGATACAAGTTGGGTGGTGGATATTTCTAAATACATGACTGTAGGTGGGCCTCATATGTTAATATAGACAATAGAGCACACAAGTGGCACAGTCAGGGAAACCTCTTGGACATAAAACCAAATGCCTCGCAGGATGAAGTTCCTAGGCTCGAAGGCAAAGGACCATAGACTCAGGGGACATCTACATCAATTGAAACAACACAGTTCACAAAGACTACGTTGTTCTACATCCTAATTTGGTGAGTAGCATCTGGGGTCTTAAAAGCTTGCAGGCAGACATCTAAGATACAACTATTGATCTGTTCCAGTCCAGAAAGTAAAAAAAAAAAAAAAACAAAGACTCAAGGAAGCAATGAGTTCAAAGGACTGCTGACCACATGAACAACAGCCTACACAACCCAGGACCAGAAGAACTAGATGGTGCCCAGCTACTGCTACTGATCACCGTGACTGGGATCACAACAGAGGGTCCCGGACAGAGCAGGAGAAAAAAGTAGAACAAATAAATCAAATTCACAAAAAGACCAGACTTACTGGTCAAACAGAGACTGGAGGAACCCCCAAGACTATGGCCCTAAAACATACTTCTGACCTGGAACTGAAGCCATTCATTCTAGCCAAACAACAGACAAACCCATAAAATAAACAATAACACTTGAGAGGAATGTGCTCCTTACAACAATTATATGAGATCAAAAGGGCAATAGTTGCCCAAAAACAAAGAGAAGGCAGGAATGGGTAGAAAATCAGGACAAAATGAAACAGGGAGCCCATGGCAGAAATGGGGAGAGTGCTGACACATTGAAGGGAATGAATCCAAGGCCACAAAACACTTTATGTACAAGCCATTGAATGGGAATCTAATTTGCTATGTAAACTTTCACCTCATGCACAATTAAAAAAAGAAAATCATTACTTTCTATGTGAAAAGCTACTGTCCCTCAGTGGTAAAAGAAGAAATATTCAGAATAGCAAAATTCTTTAGCTAAAGAAAACAAAATCCATCAGTTTTGACAAACTTCTTCACTAAACAATAAATCAAAATGCCAAATTTCTATACCGTATGAATTCTAAGATTACAGAGTTAACAATAGGATTTTCAAGCAAACCTGAGCATAGGAAGCCCACGAACAAATTACTTATTAATGTGCTGGTAATGACTCCCTTCCTTTCTGCCTTCCTTCCTCTCTCCCTATATGTTATGGATTGAATCGTGGCCCCCAAAAATGTGTGTTAACTTTGCTAAGCCATGATTCCCAGTATTGTGTGGTTGTTCTCCATTATGTGATGTGTTGTAATTTTCCTATGCGTTGTAAATCCTAACCTCTAGGATGTAAATGAGGCAGGATTAGAGGCGGTTATGTTAATTAATAAGGCAGGAGACAATTTACAGGATTAGGTTCTATTTTTAGTTAATCTCTTTTGCGATATAAAAGAGGGAAGCAAGCAGAGAAGAGAGGGGCCTCATTACCACTAAGCAAGATGAACCACGGGAGAGGAGGGGCATGCATCTTTTGGACCTGGGGTCCCTGTGCTGAGAAGCTCCTAGACCAGGGGAAGACTGATAACAAGGACCTTCCCCCAGACCCAACAGAGAGTGTAAGCCTCTCCTGGAGCTGGCGCCCTGAATTCAGACTTCTAGCCTCCTAAACTGTGAGAGAATAAACTGTGTGTTAAAGCCATCTACTTATAGTATTTCTGTTGCAGCAGCACTAGATATCTAAGACACTATGAGATAACTTTCCTACATTCTCCCTCCCACCTTTATTCCTTCCTCTCTTCTTTTTATCCTTCCTCCCACAAGTGTTTTTCGAGTGCCTCCTTTGTGCTAGGTAACCAAGACAGACACCAACTTGCAGCTGAGTAAGGACGGCAGCTAGCAAGCAACTGTTTTATTAATTGCACCCATAGTGTTTGCTACTGAAAGAAAAGTTCAGCACGTTTGGAAGTATCTGTCAGGGGACTACCCTTGTCTGTAGAGTTAGGAAAGATTATTTTGGTGAAGTGATCCCTAAGTTGATGCCTAAAGGACTGCTAGGAATTAGCCAGATGAGGGTGGAGGGGAGGAGTGTTTCACGCAGAGAAACAGCATCTGCAAAGGCCATGAGATGGGAAACAGCATGGTCTTTGAGGAACTAAGACCAAGCAAAGAGGGAGATGGGCTGAAGATGAGGCAGGAGAGGCAGGGAGGGTCCTGATAATAATAGCGGATTTAATATTAAGAGCAATGGGAAAGCAGTGAAGGGTTAAACGAGTGGGACAAATGGGACTTCTTATATTGTGAGTAACAGAAACCATAGCTTCCTTCCCTCCCTGTTATCTATCCACTCAGTTCCCTAAGCTAAGGCATTCAGAGATAGCTATTCATATACATGCAAATATGTCTATGTATCTTTTCATCCTTTAATCAGTGGTAGCATACTGTACATACTGTCTCAAATCTTTTTTTTTTTTTTTTAACACAGCAGTATATCTTGGCAATCATTCCATATCAGTACATACAGAGCTGCCTCATTCTTTTTATGTGCTGGACCAGATGTCTATTGTAGGGATGCACCATAATTTATTTAACTAGTCCCCTACTGGTGGACATGTAGGTCATTTCCAATCTTTGCTACTGCAAACAGTGCCACACTGAAGGTTCTTGCATATATTATTTGGCACCCATGGGAGGATATCTGCCAGATAAATTCCTAGAAGTGGAAATGGTGGGCCAAAGAGTATGTTTGTTTGGAATTTGGTTAGACATTGCCAAATCGCCCTCCCTGGAGGTGACATTAGTTTATACAACCACTGGTAAGGATATGACAGGTGAAAACATGGTATCTCAATAGAATTTTAATTTGTACTTCTTTTATTAAGAGTGAGCTTGAGCATCTTCTGATCTGATTAGGAGATAATGCTTGCTATGAATTGAAGATTACCTAATTAGGCTGAGAGCCAAACAAAGACCTACAGCTAAAAATAGAATTTCATTCATTCACAAATAGTTTTTGAGAAATAACTCTGTACTAGGTACACTTGTAGGCACTGACAAATCTAAGGTGGGTGAGACCTGGTCTCACCCCAGATGAGCTCAAGTCTAATAAGAAAGATGATGTGAAAATATGCAATTAAATGCAATTTGCTATTTAAAGAAAAGGGAAGGAACATAGAAACATGGGAGAACAGAAAAGCGCAACTAATGCTTATCTGTCAGCCACTCGCATATATTTTCTTGGAATACCAAACTTTTAAAAGGTTCGGGGGAGAAGACTGTTAATACGTTTAATAAATTTCTTTGAGGCCTACTTGGATTCCTTTAAAGACTTAGTTCTGTGCATTAGCAAAAATATCCATAACTGTTTTAACAGAACTAAGACTTCCAAAGTGTTTTAACTAAAAATATGCCTGAAAGTATGGTAAGATCCCCTCCTCCCTAGTGAAGGGGTATGAGTATGGATGACTCAAGAGAGAAAGAACCTCCTCGCACAAAGGCCAAGTTTTAGATTGGCAGGCCACAGCAATTTAAGTAGAGACCCCCAGTTCATCCCATTCCATACCCGCTCTGCTCCCAGGCTCACTCAAGATGCATTCTGATTGATCGCTTTCATCTTCAAGGAACTCTTGGGTGAAAAACAACAATGTGTCACTAGTTAGATCCTTAGAAAAAGCACTTTGGCACCTACATACTTTTAAACATTTTAAAATCTGTTTCTCCTTCTGGTTGTTACTTAATGGTAAATTCGATGACTAGTGACACCTCATGCAAAATAGGGCTGGAGACAGAACTGCCTCTCAGTTTCTGAATGGCATGGTGAAAAGCAAAGGATAAAAATGTTTTCAGAAAGAGTGGGTCATACATTTTCTCCCCACCTTGTGCTTTCTAACTTTTAGAAAGCAGGAGCTTCTAGGTTTAAGGGCACCAGAGCAAGGAAGCACCTATCAGAAGGCAGCACTCATGTGCTCTGGTGAAAAGCAGTCTTTCTGAGAGCACCCTGAGCCCAGGCTTCCTCTTCTGGCAGGCTTGGACACTGATGCATGGGCTAGGCTGAGGACATGGGTTTACACATGAAAGGGATGGGACCTATACAATGACACTGCCCATTGTGGACCTGCATATAAATATAACCTTGAGTCAGGGCCTCCTACCAAGTTTGTACTTTTGCTACCTCTGGGCTTTGTAGATTTCTCTCTAGTGAATATAGTCTAAGGCCTTCCTAACATGATTAGCTAAACCTCTAGAGGAAAAAAAAAAACAGTTGCCATTGAGTCCAACTCATGGCAACTCCACGCATTTCAAATTAGAGCTGTGCTCCACAGGATTTTCAATGGATGATTTTTCGGAAGTAGATTGCCAGCCCTTTCTTCCAACGTGACTCTGGGTGAACTCAAACCACCAACCTTTCAGTTAACAGCTGAGCACTTAACTGTTTGTACCACCCAGGGACTTCAAACCTCTAGACAGGATCCAGCATATACTCCTGAGGACATTTTCCCCTTTTTCTGTGACCTCTGTCTCAACCCTACTTCCATCAGGGCATCTTCCTCTCAAATTGCCCTGGAAAAAATCTAGAAATCTGAAGGTTTCTTGTAGACAATTCTTGAGCAAAACTAATGTTCATAATAGGATGCATCTTTATGAATGGAAGAAGGCCTTTCTCCTTAATATAAGAACAACAGAGTTTATTTGTGTTATAGCTTCCTCAGAGTTTTCATTCCACTACTTCAATATTCTCTACAAATGTTGTGAAGTTAGTATTGTCATGCCCATTTTACAGATATGGAAACTTTTTATTTCCCATTGATCCACAGTATACAGAAAAAAATAGAAACATGGAGCTGGAAAACCTGCTCTTAAGGACTATATCAGCCACACCATTAATTCAACAAATATTTACTGAATGCAACTATGTGTCAGGTACTGCTCTAGGTACTGAGGCTACAGAGATGAAAAATTCATGGTCCACTGCCCTTTAAGAGATCATTCTCTAGGAGAAGGAGACAAATATTAAGCAAATAAGTATAATAAAATGTTACTCTTGCTGGGGCACAACGGAACACAAAAGAGGAAGCAGTCAATTTCCTGCATGGAAGAAGGAGAGAAAGTTTTCTAGAAGAAAGGACTCCAGCTATTTTGAAAGATAAATAATGAAGATGGGATAGGTGGTAGGCATTTCAGGAAGAGAAAGCATGCAAGTAAAATAATAAAGTAATTAAAAAAAAAATAAACAGAGCACTTCTGCTATACAACACTTTGTAAATATGGAATAGTTATTCGTTTATTCATCAACAAATATATTCAGTTCTCAATATATGCCAGACTGTGTACTAGGTGCTGAGAATAGAAAGGTAAACAAGACAAAACCCTCTGTCCCCCTCCAAACTTTGAAAAAGTATAAAGAAAGGATATAATTTCAGAGAGTATACATTTAGTGAAGAACACAAACCAAAGGAACGGGATGAGTGGTGATGGTCTCTGAAGAGGTGGTATAAAAGCAGAGACTTGCATGATGAGGAGACAACTCACAAAGATCTGAGGAAATACACTGCCAACAGAGGGAAGAGCAAGTACAAAGGCCCTGAGACAGAAATTAACTTGGTAAGTTTGCGGAACAGCAAGCGGGCCAGTGTGGCTGCGCAAAATAAGTAAGGGGGAAGGGGACAACCTCAGGGAGAGGTTTATGTACCAAATTAAGGAGTGTAGCTTTGTGTTAGGTGTCACGGAAGCCACCAGCACGTTTTAAACAGGTCAGGGATATAATCTATTTAGGGTTTGAAAAAAATTACCCTGACTAGTTTTGTGAAAAATTGACAAGAGGAAGCAGAAGTAAAGGCCATTAGAGGTACGATTAGAGGTACTTCTCCCCTTGTACCAAACGGGTAGAAGTCAGAGGACAAATCTGAGTGCTAAATAACTGGCAGGCCATCCAACCAATTGACCATCCCAGAACTTTGAATACAATCATTCAGTCACCTGTAGATCCATCCTCCAAAAGTCTCCCCTCTCTATCCCACAGCCACTGTCCTCGGCTCCATCCCTTATTATCATTCACCCAGACATTAGAAGTAGGTGTATAACCCGTTTCCCTGCCTCCACTCTCTCCCACTCCAAAATAGCCTCCACACGGCATTGTTGTTAGGTGCCGTTCAGTTGGTTCCAACTCACAGTGACTTTATGTATAACAGAACAAAATGTTGCCCAGTCCTATGCCATCCTTCAAATGGTTGCTATATCTGAGCCTGAGCCCATTGTTGCAGCCATTTGTCAATCCATCTCCTCGAGGGTGCTCCTTTTTTTCACCAACCCTCTACTTTACCAAGCATGGTGTCCTTCTCCAGGCATTGGTCCCTCCTGATAACATGTCCAAAGTAAGGAAGACGAAACCTTACCATTCTCATGTCTAGAGAGCATACTAGCTGTATACAGGTTTGTTCATTCTTCTGGCAGTCCTTTGCCAAAACCACAATTCGAATTCATCAGTTCCCCTTTTTTCATTGCCCAAGCTTTCACATGTATATGAAATGACTGAAAAAAACATGGCTTGGGTCAGGCTTACCTTAGTGATCAAAGTGCCACCTTTGCTTTTTAAGACTTTAAAGAGGTTTTTTGCAACAGATTTGCCCAGTGCGATACATCCCTTGATTCCTTGTCTGCTGCTTTCATGGGATGGACCTCCAGAATCGCAGTTTTAAAACAGTTGGGCTCCAGCATACCTTTCCCTGACATCTTTCAAAACACTGGGTTTTAGCCAAAAAAGGAGAACTTAAGAATTCCAAAACATGACATGTTTTTTCATGCCCATACCCTTTGTTCACCCTCCTTGAAATTCTCTTCTTGAAATTCTTCCTTCTGGAATCCCTTCAACCCTAAAAATCACCTCCTAAATGAAAACTTGCTCACACCCCCCAGGAAAAATGAGTTATTCCCTATGCTGTGTCCCCACAGTAAGCTGTTCATACTGCTAATATAGGCACATCACATTTATACTGCTGATGCAGAAGGCTCTTTATATTACATTATATTCTGTTATGCTATATTATATGAAAATCATGTAATAATTATATTGTAATTATTCTAGAAGTATCAGTGTTCTCCTTTATCAGGAACCTGCCACTTATTTTAGTAAATAAAGTTTTACTGGCGCACAGCCGTGCCCATTTGTTTATGTCTTGTCTGTGGTTGCTTTTGCACCACAACAACAAAGTTGAGTAATTGTAACAGAAAAAGTATGGTCCCCAAATGCCAAAAATGTTTACTATCTGGATTTTTACAGAAAAAAGTATGCTGACCCCTGTCCTTGAAGATTCCTTGAAGGGATTCCCAGAACTTAATCCAACGCCTGACACAATAGCAGGTACTCTATATGTGTTAACTGAATTGTCTAGAAAGCACGTAGGTTCAAGAACAAGAGAAAAAAACAGAAACAAAAAGAGAGGCACCTTTGAGAATACTGACACAAAAGTAGGGGGAAAAAGAACCTGTCCTCTGGTATGTAAAGGATTATTTTAAGAGAAATGAGCATGGATGTTTTGAAAACAAATGATTTTCTTATTCCAGGTAATGAGATTTGGCTTGGCCTAAGGAAAAATATATTTAGAAAAGGAAAAACTTGTGAACTTTTCAGCTCCAGTAAGCATAGAATATCGGGAATTCTGGAAGATTAGGACAAACATCATGTGTTGGACTTAAGTCAGGCTTATGTTCAGCACCTTGTTCAACACCTTGAGAGTTCTAGCCTGTGATTCTGTGATGATATTAATTCACTTTTGTGGTACAGTCCTGGGAGTTCCTAGGTACAGGTGCAAGGACTTGACAGGTGAGCACTGTATGACAATTTAATGCCTCATTGTCTTTCTTTTGAACATTTACATAAGTAATCTGAAAATTACATTAACAAATTTTTTTGCGTAAGTCTATAAATAACTCGGCTGAACACATTCAAAGTTTTTGTGGTCACTTTACACACTAAAGTGAATTATGCCTGTATGCAAAACTGACTGGTGAAAGAGTATACGGTTATATGACAAATACGGCAAAATGTTGGATTGTGTTCTACGTGGTGTTATTAAGTGCCATATATGAAATTATTAAAAATTAGAAAATAATTATTAACTCCTGCTGCAATCAAGAATCAAAGCATTCAACACCAGCAATAAAATTTTGGAGGAATTTAATTACAAGCAGATACGTCACAGTGAAGTGAACACTTTATCCACTGATGGAAAAAAAAAACAAAACCCAAATTCATTGCCATCCAGTAAATTCCACCTCCTAGCAATCCTGCAGGACAGAGTAGAACTGCCCCATAGGGTTTCCAAGAGTATTAAAAGACAATAAGGTAGAAAAAAAAAAATGTTTGCCCCATATATGACAAATGGTTCATCTTTATAGACAAATAGTTTATGCATTGATTTTTTTAAAGTGCTATAAAAATAGTATAGTAAGTAAAGGTTAAGAATTATTCAAATAAGAACTATAAGTGACTGATAAAAAAATCTTCAATGTTATTAGCAATATAAATGTTGAAATACAAATAACAATGAAAGTATTTTCAGTAAGATGAGACTTGTGCTTTTATAGGCTGTTGGTGAAGATGGAAACCCTGGTGGTGTAGTGGTTAAGTGCTATGGCTGCAACCCAAGAGGTTGGCAGTTCAAATCTGCCAGGCACTCCTTGGAAACTCTATGGGGCAGTTCTACTCTGCCCTATAGGGTTGTTATGAGTCGGAATCGACTTGATGGCAGCGGGTTGGGGTGAAAATGAAAAATCATGACAACCTTTCTCAAAGCAATTTGGCAGAAAGCTTTAAACATATTTATTTCTTTTGATCCAATAGTTCTTTTTTAGGACTTTACACTTAAATATTTTATATATATATATGAGATATATGTAATGATGAAAAATTGGAACAACAAAGAAATGTTTAAATAAACTGTTGTACATATATGACATACACGTACATACATGTTGTAAATACATGACAGCATATTATGTAGCCAATAAAATTATATTTTTGAGAAATATTTAATAATGGGAAAATTCCCATTGTATAATTTTTAAATGAGATTATCCTTTTTTATTTTTCTGATAAATTGTTTAAACAATTTTGATATGTTCTTTACAAATCCCAGTGATGAACACTTCAAAGGCCAGAGTAGCAGGGGCGGGGGCTTGGGGACCATGGTTTCAGGGAACATCTAAGTCAACTGGCATAATAAAATCTATTTAGAAAACATTCTGCATCCCACTTTGGAGAATGGTATCTGGGGTCTTAAACCCTAGCAAGCGGCCATCTAAGATGCATCAATTACTCTCAACCTACCTGGAGCAAAGGAAAATGAAGAACACCAAAGATTCAAGGTAATTATGAGCCCAAGAGAGAGAAAGGGTCACATAAACCAGAGACTACATCAGCCTGAGACCAGAACTACATGGTACCCAGCTACAACTGATGACTGCCCTGACAGGGAACACAATAGAGAACCGCTGAGGGAGCAGGAGAACAGTGGGATGCAGACCTCAAATTCTCATATAAAGACCAGACTTAATGGTCTAACTGAGACTAGAAGGACCCCGGTTGTCATGGGCTCCAGACCTTCTGTTAGCTCAAGAGAGGAAACATTCCCAAAGCCAACTCTTCAGACAAGGATTAGACTGGACTATGGGATAGAAAATGATATTGGTAAGGAGTGAGCTTCTTGGATCAAGTAGATACATGAGGCTATGTAGGCAGCTCCTGTCTGGAGGGGAGATGAGAGGGCAGAGGGGGTCAGAAGCTGGCTGAATGGACAGGGAAATAGAGAGTAGAGAGAAGGAGTGTGCAGTCTCATTAGAGGGAGAGCAACTAGGGGTATATAAAACCAAAAATAAATCCAGTGTCGTCGATTCCAACTCATAGCAACCCTATAGGACAGAGTAGAACTGCCCCTTAGAGTTTCCAAGGAGTGCCTGGCGGATTCGAACTGCCAGCCCTTTGGTTCGCAGCTGTAGCACTTAACCACTACGCCAGGGGTATATAGAGAGGTGTATATAAATTTTTTTTATAAGAGACTGACTTGATTTGTAAACTTTTACTTAAAGCACAATAAAAATTTTTAAAAGAGAAAAAAAAAAATCCCAGTGGTGCCTGGGCCAATCAAAAGCAGCATATTTAGGCACCCTGGTGGTGTAGTGGTTAAGAGCTACAGCTAGTAACCAAAAGGTCAGCAGCTGGAATCCACCAGCCACTCCCTGGAAACCCCATGGGGTAGTTCTGCTCTGTCCTGTAGGGTTGCTATGAGTTGGAATCGACTCGACCGCAATGGATTTTTTTGGTTTTGTTTAAAAATTAGAACAAATGGATTATGCCTCAATAATGTTTTGTAACCTGCTTTTTTAAATTAATTAATTTATTTTTAACCTGCTTTTTCACCTAATCATAAAGGGATTCCTTCTATGAAAGTATACATATAATCTACATCTACATTTCATCCTTTTAAGTTTCATAATATTTCATTGTGTAGATGTACTTTATTCTTAGTAAACAAATCAATAGGCTTTATTATTTATAGTATTCCATCGAATGGATGTGGCAATATAACAGTAACACAGAAAACAATATTTGCGGTTGGTTTAAAAGTGCATGTCAGTCTGTCCATCTGTATGCACAGAAGATTCCAGAAAGATATACACCAAGGTGTTAATAGTGGTTAGCTCTAAGTAGTGGGATTATAAGTAACTTAAATTTTCTTCCTTACACTTAGTTGTATTTTCCCAAATATCCTATGAATATATTGTGTTACCTTGGGTGGTTTTGGCAGGCAGTCAGGCTCATCTCTTTCCTGGGCTTTACCGAGCAGGCATCTGCTTAGCCTTTTCTTCCAGTTAGGGTGTCCTCCATCTGTCTCCAAGCCCTTTCCCTCCTTCAAAGCCCAGACCATCTCCTACCTCCTAGAGGCAGCCTGTTGGGATTATTCTAGACTATATAGCACTTAAGTGTGTCCTAACTGTTCTTGGTTTCTTGTCTCCATTCCCATCAGACCATTAGCACCCTGAGGATAAAGCTCTTGTAACAACCTAATGTATTCTTCACAGTGCCCTGTACTGTAATGGGCATGTAAAAAAAAAAAAAAAAAAAAAAAACCTTTGCCATCGAGTCAATTCCATCTCATAGCGACTCTACAGGACAGAGTAGAACTGCCCCGTAGGGTTTCCGAGGAGAGGCTGGTAGATTCAAGCTGCTGACCTTTTGGCTGGCAGCCAAGCTCTTAACTGCTGTGGTAGTGGGCATGTAGTAGATAATGAGTACGGCTTGTTCTTTTTTTTGTGTGTGTGCTTTAAGTGAAGGTTTACAAATCAAGTCAGTTGTATTTGCTTATTTTTAACTAAATAAGATAACAAAGGTGAAAGCATCCAGCATGATGCCTGGCACAAGGCAAAATGAACAAATCAGAGGGGAAATATTTAACCACTCATTGGGCCAAAACAAGAGCAGGAACCAGGTGTGGAGTAAGGAAGAGCCACAGCCCACCTACCTGGGATGGCTATTAAAGATTATATTTTAAAGTGAAGGAAAAGTGAATACCTAGACGTAGAATGAAGCAAATACTTTCAATGCCTTAAAAGCCAATCCGGACATTTTAGAGTAGTTCAGTCTTCATGCAAAAACATTTCCCATCTATTGTAGATTAAAAAGACATCTTTGATCATCTTAAGCCATTTGTTTGCCAACATGGTATTTAATTTGCTCCGTGAGCCTCTGCATTTTACCTGTCCATCCTCCTCTCCACATATACTATCTGCCTCCCAAGAAGACCATTGAAAGTTCATTTTTTCTAAAGCTTTTAGTTAACTTTTCAACAAGCCCCACAGAGTACACCTATGTGGCATAATTTTATAGGCATTTCAGCCCAAATTCATAAGTTTGTCCACCTGCTTTAGAAACTGAAAAACCTTGATGAGGAATCAAAGTGATTAATGTATTCCATACTCAGAGACAAGGCTTTAAATGCACATTCCCATAGGAAAGCAAAAGTACTTAAATTCATTCTAAACTATTCCCAGGTGCTTTTATCTTGACTCATTTTATTCATTACCATGCATATGAAGACAACTTGAAAATTTTTATCTCCAGCCTAGGCCTCTGTCTCCTCAGGCTTAAAATCTGATTATACAACTGGCAACTTAACTTGCCTTCTCTGGATTCTCGAAGGTGCCCAAGTTTAACATGGATTCATGCTCTCTCCAAACCCACAACTACCCAACACCCCTAACCTAGTCCCCAATCTCAATGGACCAGCCATCCAGTCAAACAATCCTAAAAACCAGAAGTCATCCATGACACCTCCTTTTCCCTCACTTCCATATCCAATCCATCCCCTAATTCTGTCAAAGTTGTCCACTTACCTCCATCTTCTCTGCCTTCTTTAATTAAGCTTTGTCTGTTTTAATAACCTTCTAACCAGTCTTCTTGTATCCCTTCTAAGCCTAGCCAAACCTATTTACTATATTACAGCAAAAGAGATCTTTTAAAATACATATCACACCCCTAGACCCACTATTATTATGCAGATCTACCTGCACTATTTTCTTGACTTCAAATACTCTTCCTTCCCCTTGACAACCCCAACTCCTTCACATTTCTGCTCAAGCATTAGTTTCTCAAGGGAGCTCTCCTTGACTTTTCTGACCAAGTCAAATCCCCTATCTCCTAGCGCTCTGTACCTATTCTTCACAGCGCTCATCAAATTGTAATCTAACATTTATTTGTGTTACTGTATTTTCTCCCTCACTAGACTAAGCATAAAGGCATAGATCATGTCTAATTTTCTTCTCTTCTCGTGTTCAAGCACCTAGCATAGTATACATAATAGTTGCTCAAGTAATATTTACTGGATAAATAAATGCATAAAATGTAAATGTTGTTGCTGTTAGTTGCCATTGAGTCATCACTGACTCGTGGTGACCTTATATATAACAGCACCATCCTCACGGTCTTTGGTACGTTTGAGGCCGTCGTTACAGCCACCATGTCAAACCATCTCACGGATGGTTTCCCTCATTTTCCCTGACCCTCTACTTTACCAAACATAATATCTTTTTCTAGCAAAAATAGAAATAATCAACACCAAATACTTTCCCACAAATAAGTTTTTAAGACTGATACCACCTAGAAGGAGAATAAGGTATTTTCTTAAATGAAAGAATATGTGAAAAATGCCTGGCGCATAGTATATGAACAATTTTTGAATACTCACATGTTTTCTAACTTTCCACAGGGCCAATATCTGCAACCTATTTCTCTCCGTATTTATGGGAAGCAGGACTGAAGTGCTGTGATTTGTAGTTCCAGGATGCTAATAACAATGTGTTTCTTTTTTGTCTGCCTGTTTCTGCTTCCTGAACATTCTTTGATTTGTTTAAATTTACTGTGACTACACAAGACATATCAAGCCAAACAAAAGAAAAATTTGTTAAGAATTTTCACTGTGTGGATGCAACCTCACTTCTTAAGTTGGGCAGGATGCCTTGGAGAGATGAAGTATAGGTTTTCCCTGTAAAGGCAATCCAGCTGTTCAGTCTTTAAGGCTTAGATAAGGAATATACACTAGAAAGAGAATTATTTCCAATTATGGGCTAGAGAATTTAGGATTTCAAGTTTAGCCTCCTCAATGTGTGAGTGAGCACTTAAAGGGCTAGAAGATGAAGCGAACAGCATGAGTTCACTTAAGGACACTTCCCAATAAGGAAAAGCTGTGGGGCTTATGATTGTTTTATAAAACAGTGTGAAGAGAATTGTTTGGCACTCGTTTGCACATGACAGACGTATTACGATTCATTTCTTTAAATATGAAGCTTCAAATCACCCCATCTAAAATTGTTTCCTACTAAGATTGCTTAGTAACTACATATAATGATTTGCCCTTCCATTTACAAAACTCCTGGTCAAAATATTCAGGTTCTTGTCCCATTTCTCTGTCACTGATTAGCTCCGTGGCTCTCACATGGTCTTAGTTCTTCATGTGTAAAATGAGAAGGCTGGATTTTTTTTAAATCCCTAAAGTCCTTTCCAGTTCTAAGTCCTTTGATTTCTGCCTGAATCCATGCTAGTGGATTGCGGTCACCTCCAAGGATGGTGGAGGCATGTAAATGTTTAGCCTAGAGGTCCTCCCTCTTTGGTGGCATAGTGGTTAAGTGCTCGGCTGCTAACCAAAAGGTCAGTGATTCCAATCCACCAGCCGCTGTGTTGGGAAAAGATGTGACAGTCTGTTCCTGTAAAGATTACAGCCTTGGAAACCCTATAGGGCAGTTCTACCCTGTCCTATAGGGTGACTATGAGTGAAAATTGACTCAACGGCCAACGGGTTTGGTTTTTTATTTGTTTATTATTTTTCTAACCTCAACATGCAAGCACTGATCTCACAGGCATCACTTCCTTCAGCTGTTGACCCACAGGACTCAGCTGAGAATAATAAGACATCCATGACTGTCATGGATTGAACTGTGCCCCCTAAAAGTATCTGTGACCTTGGCTAGGTCATGATTCCCAGTATTGTGTAATTGTTCACCATTTTGCCATCTAATGTGATCTTCCAACGTGTTGTAAATCCTATCTCTATGATAATAATCAGATGGGATTAGCAGCAGTTATGTAGACTCAATCTACAACATTAATCTACAATTTAAGCCAACCTCTTTTGAGATGTAAAAGAGAGAAGCAAGCAGAGAGACAGGGGGACCTCATATCATCCATGAAAGCAGTGCTGGGAGCAGAGAACATCCTTTGGACCTGAGGTTCCTGCGCTGAGAAGCTTCTTGACTAGGGGAAGATTGATGACAAGGACCTTCCTCCAGAGCTGACAGAGAGAGAGAGAATGCCTTCCCCTAGAACTGACACCCTGAATTTGGACTTCTAGCCTACCGAACTATGAGAGAATAAACTCTGTTTGTTAAAGCCATCCACCTGTGGTATTTCTGTTACAGCAGCACTAGATGACTAAGACAATGCCCCACTTGTCATGTTTATAGGGCAGTCCTGCTTGCCTTTTTTTTTTTTAGTGTCTTCTCTCAATATACCTCTGGCAGAGTTACCCCACAACAGAAGAGAAGTACATGGACAAGAAGGATATTTTTTATAGGAGGCACAAATTCTAAGTTCTATCACTTTGTGCCTTCTTCCCTTGCAGAGAGGACAGACCTTCCCTTTTTCCTCTCCAGATGAAGCACTGTATCTCTATTCAGGCTTTACTATGGGCAGAAAGGCCAATATCAACCTTAAAACTATAGGGTAGTTTTGGTTGTTCAATGAACATACCAGAAGAGGAGTCTAAATTCAATTTCTTTGCCTTATTGTCCAGATGATAAATATATTGCCTTATCTAGGACACTTTTTTTTTAAGTGTTACACAACATAGAGCATGTCCAAATAATTTTGAAGTTTAATACCTGTAACTACACAATTTCTAAAATGTAGCAAAGTGCAATTTGTTTAAGAGTAATGTTATAAATGGAAATTTGTACTTGGCTATAACACACATTTATCATTTCTTAGAAAAAAAAATTACCTACTTACTCCCTTTTGAATTGTTTTCATATTTTATTTGAATAAAAAATTAAATAGATGTCATAAAAATAATGTTTCTGTCTTTGAAATAGCCACAATATTAGCTCATTCTTTTACTATCCAGTCCTGCAACCTCACCTGGTCTATTTTTTGCTTAAGCCAATCTTTCAATATTTACTTTATGTAGGTAAATAACACTTGTTCCTTTTGGAAATGCTTCTTATATTCTAAAAGCAATGTCTGTCCACTGCTGTCATTCATGCTTTAGAGTTCTAATTCTTTTCCTGGGTAACCAGAGGCAAGGCCCTCATCCTGCTGGATTCATTATGAATAACAAGAGGATAATGGCACTTTTAATTACTGCCAGACTGCTTGACACCCTCTTTGAATTTCCCAAAAGCAAGAAGCTCCAAATGTACTCTCATACGTGTCTATTAGTTGGTCAGAATGCAAAGCAAATCTTGTGGCTGTTACTGTTAGGTGCCGGTGCCATCAAGTGGAATCAGACTCATAGCCACGTCACACACAACAGAACAAAACACTGCCTAGTCCTGAGCCATCATCACAATCCTTGCTATATTTGAGCCCATTATCATAGCCACTATTTCAAGCCATCTTGTTGAGGGTCTTCCTTTTTTTGCTGACCTCTACTTTACCAAGCATGATGTTCTTCTCCAGGGACTGGTCCCTCCTGACAACATGTCAAAAGTACGTGAGATGAAGTCTCACCATCCTCACTTCCAAGGAGCAGTCTGGCTGTACTTCCAAGACAGATTTGCTCATTCTTTTGGCAGTCTATGGTATACTCAATATTCTTCACCAACACCATAATTCAAAGGGATCAATTCTTCTGTGGTCTTCTTATACATTGTCTAGCTTTTACATGCATATGAGACAACTGAAAATACCATGGCTTGGATCAGCTGAACCTTAGTGATCAAACTGACATCTTTGCGTTTTAATATTTTAAAGAGGTCTTTTGCAGCAGATTTGCCCAGTGCGATACATCATTTGATTTCTTGACTGCTGCTTTCATGGGTGTTGATTGTGGATCCAAGTCAAATGAAATCCTTGACAACTTCAATATTTTCTTCATTTATCATGATGTTGCTTCTTGGTCCAGTAGAAAGGATTTTTGTTTTGTTTCTGTTAAGGTGTAATCCATACTGAAGGCTGGAGTCTTTTTTTTTTTTTTTTAATTGTTTATTAGATGAAGGTTTACAGAACAAACTAGTTTCTCATTGAACAGTTAGTACACATATTGTTTTATGACATTGGTTAAAAACCCCACAACATGTCAACACTCTCCCTTCTCAACCTTGGGTTCCCTACTACCAGGCTGGAGTTTTTGATCTTCATCAGTTCAAGTTCTCTTCTCTTTCAGCAAGCAAGGTTGTGTCATCTGCATATCACAGGTCGTTAATGAGTCTTTCACAAATCCTGATGCCCCATTCTTCTTCATACAGTCCAGTTTCTCAGATTATTTGCTCAGCATACAGATTGAGTCAATATGGTGAAAGAATACAACTCTGATGGACGCTTTTCCTGATTTTAAACCACGCAGTATCTTGCCCTGTTCTTGTGCCTCTTGATCTATGTAAAGGTTCTTCATGAGCACAATTAAGTGTTCTGGAATTTCCATTCTTCACAATGTTATCCATAATTTGTTATGATCCACACAGTTCAATGCCTTTGCATAGTCAATAAAACAGGTAAATATCTTTCAGGTATTCTCTGCTTTCAGCCAGGATCCATCTGACATCAGTAATGATATTCCTCATTCCATGTCATTTTCTGAATCCAGCTTGAATATCTGGCAGTTTTTTAATTATTTTCAGCAAAATTTTACTTGCATGTGATATTAATGACACAGTTTAATAATTTCTGCATTCTGCTGGATCACCTTTCTTTGGAATGGCCATGAATATGGATCTCTTTTAGTAGGGTGGCCAGGTAGTTTTCTTCCAGATTTCTTGGCATAGACTAGTGAGCACTTCCAGTGTTACATTTGTTTGTTGAAATAGCTCAGTTGGTATTCTGTCAATTCCTGGAGCCTTGTTTTTTGCCAATGCCTTCAGTGCAGCTTGGACTTTGTTCTTCAGTATCATGGTTCTTGATCATATGCTAACTCCTGAAATGGTTGAATGTCGACCAATTCTTTTTTGGAAAGTGACTCTGTGTATTCCTTCCATCTTCTTTTGATGCTTCCTGCATTGTCCAATATTTTGTCCATAGAATCATTCAATGTTCTAATTCAAGGCTTGAATTTTTTCTTCAGTTCTTTCAGCTTGAGAAATGCCACGCATGTTTTTCCCTATTGGTTTTCTAACTCCTTATCTTTGCACATGTCATTATAATACTTTGTCTTCTCAAGCCACCCTTCGAAATCGTCTGTTCAGTAAATTTTAGCTTACTCAAAATAAAATGGCATTCTACACAAACCATGGCCTCATCCACCCTGAGACCAGCAAAACTAGATGGTGCCCAGCTAACACTATTGATCATCCAACACAGTAGATGGGTCCTGATAGTATGAGAGAAAAATATGAAACAGAACCTCAAATTTTTTTTAAATCCAGAATTACTAGACCAGTTGAGACTGGAGGACTCCCCAAGATAATTGCCCTGAGATACTCTTTAAACTTGAAACCAAAACTATCCCAAGTTCATCTTCTAGTTAAATAACAGATTGGATCACAAAATAAAAAATATCACCTGTTAGTACTGCACTCCTTTAAAAAATCATCTCTATGAGATCAAAATGCCAACAATTACCTTAAAAAAAAGAAAAAGTAAAAGATGAGAAGGTAAGGGAGCAGATAAACTAGATTACTGGAAACAGAACATTCAGAATGGAAATAATCAGAATGTTCATGTATTGTGAAGAATGTAACCAATGTCGCTGAACAATTTGTACAGAAATTGTTGAATGGGAACCTAATCTGCTGTGTAAACTTTCATCAAAAACACAATAAAATATTATCTAATAATTATAGTAATTGCTTTCTACATATTAGCAATAAACAATTTTAAAAATAAATGGCATTTTTTCATTTATTTGAGTAAAATGTTTCTAGATTAAAAAGAATATGAATACTTATGTGCATAGATACATGACCTGTTTGCACAAAGGTACCACTGTAAATAAAATCAACATGTAACAATTTTTAGTGATTATTACTGATGTTGAAAATAGTCAAATCCCACTAAATAGATTACTTTCCTTATAAGTCAAATTGTGTGCTTCAGAGATAGTGGTTTAAAAATTATAAATTCAAATGGCTTATTTTAAGATTCTGGGAATCAAATGTCTAAAGATCTATCTACTTGCTGGCCACCTCCCTTCTCCCCTGACACACCTTATAGATCAAATCTTTTAATATTGCTTTGAAAAGAATTTTCCAGCCTTCCTTCTGATGTCACATCCTATTTTTATGTAGTAAATTGGTTGACAATTTGATATCTTAAACTCTACGCCTATTTTCATCTATCTCCAATCTCCATAGAAACTACAAATTCAGCACATTGTAAAACATTCAACCAAAGACAAATATATAGCCAAGAAGAAATTGTTTTCTAAGCATCACCAACTATGTGCCAGTCTGGTATGTTTGATATGGAGTTCCATTGTCAACATCTTTGTAATGGATTTAACTATGCCCTTTAAACCACCCCCTTTGGAGAAATGATAAGAAGTTGCTCAAATGTGTTGGTAAAAACAAAATAATTGTCTAAACTGAAATCAAAAGGGAAGGCAAATCATGAGGTCAGGTGAGGCTTCACCATGACTTGAGCAAAACTATTACTTCCGTCAAGGGTGTAATTTCCTTTCCCATCAGGAAACTCATTGGAATTCCCCTGAGTCAAGTGTAAACTATGCTGCTATAGATGTAACATGAACTCACATCCATGATCATTGCCCCATAACTTTTTAATGTAAACATTTAAAACCCCATATGACGGTTTCATGGGCCTGCATGTTCTCTTAATAGTTAAAGATGATGAACTACAAATGATACTTAGCCAAGTTACAGTAACGCTGCAGATCTCTGCCTGGCAGATATGGTGACCACACCACAGTAACTTATATGTTTATAGGTCGTTTTTCTCAGCACCCATCATTATAACATTCAGGTGTTATAACACATCAAGTATTACAACACAAGACACTGCCAAAAGCTTACACAAATTACAAAGCCACGCTGTGGTTGGCCAATGATTCAGATAATTAAAATGAAAATAACATCAGCAAAGTTCATAAACGCAGCCCAATATTAAAGGAAACAAATGAGGCTTTACTGCATGGAAAAGGAATCACTGAATCCAGAGCTGGAAAGGGCCTCAGAAGTTATCTAGTTCAGGCATCCACCTGATGCAGAAATCTCTTGTATAATGTTCTTGACACTTAAGTGTGTCCTAATTGTCGTACTGTGGGCGCTTGTGTGTTGCGATGCTGGAAGTTATGCCACCAGTATTTACATACCAGCAGAGTCACCCACGGTGAACAGGTTTCAGCTGAGCTTCCAGGCTAAGACAGACTAGGAAGAAGGACCTGGTGGTCTACTTCTGAGAAGAACTAGCCAGTGAAAACCTTATGAGTAGCAGCGGAACACTGGGTGATACAGTGCCAGAAGATGAGCCCCTCAGGTTGGAAGGCACTCAAAATGCGACTGGGGAAGAGCTGCCTCTCAAAGGAGAGTTGACCTTAATGATGTGGATGGAGTCAAGCTTTCGGGACCTTTACTTGCTGATGCGGCATGACTCAAAATGAGAAGAAACAGCTGCAAACATCCACTGATACTTAGAACCTGGAATGTATGAAGTATGAATCTAGGAAAACTAGAAATTGTCCAAAATGAAATGGAACACATTAACATAGATATCCTAGGCATTAATGAGCTGAAATGGACTGGTACTGGCCATTCTGAATAGGACAATCATATGGCCTATTATGCCAGGAATGACAACTTGAAGAGCAATGGCACTGCATTCATCATCAAAAAGAACATTTCAAGATCTATCCTGAAGTACTATGCTGTCAGTGATAGGTTAATATCCAAATGCATGTAAGGAAGACCAGTTAATATGACTATTATTTAAATTCACCCACCAATCATGAATGCCAAAGATGAAGAAATTAAAGATTTTTACAAACTGCTGCAGTTTGAAATTGATCATAGACTCAAGATACACTGATAATTACTGGTGATTGTAATGCAAAAGTTGGAAACAACAACAACAAGAAGAACAACATATACACATACATACTAGAGGAAATAGGTAAATTATTATAGATCAATCTGATGGAAAATTTGCAATTAAATAATATGACATGTTAAATATGGAAAGATGTTTATGATGTAATATTAAATGAAAAAAAGAGCCCATAATGTATTATGGTGGGATTATCAGATTATCACTATTAAAATATATATACTCAAAAACAAAACTGGGAGAAAATACCCACAAATGGAAACAGTTTTGTTAAAATAGTAGAAAAATTCACTTCAAAATCTTAAAATATATATTTATGCAATAGAATATTATACAGCAGTTGTCCAAATGGTTAACATGCTTGGCTACTAACCAAAAGGTTGGAGACTTGAGCCTACCCTCAGGCTTCTAGGAAGAAAGGCCTGGAGATGTACTTCTGAAAAATTAGACAATGAAAATCCTATGGAGCACAGTTCTACTCTGACACACATGGGGTCACCATGAGCTGGATTAGACTAGACAGAAACTGGTACTGATTTAATAAAATGAATTCAAGCTACATACGCCAACATGAATAAATCTTGAACAAAAAATATAGCAAGTTTCTTGGAAAAATAGGGGTAAATATTAAGGTAACCACAAAGGAGACAAACTATCCTATACATCAAAATAAAAAACAAGAAAAATATGAAGCCTCAGCAAATACAAAAGCAACAACAATGAAAAAGAGGAAAAGACAATATATTAAAAAAAAAAATACTCAGCACAAAAAATTAAGTGGAAAAAAGGAATTGTCAACAACACAGAAAAAAAGACATCAAAATGACAGCAATAAATTCATACTTATCAATACTTACGCTGAATGTAAATGGACTAAATGTACCAATAAAGAGACAGAGAGTGGCAGAATAGATTAAAAAACATGATCCATCTATATTCTCCCTACAAGAGACACACCTTATACTTAAAGACACAAACAGACTAAAACTCAAAGGATAGAAAAAAATATATCAAGCAAACAACTATCAAAAAAGAGCACAAGTGGCAATATTAATTTCTGACAAAATAGACTTTAAAGTAAAATCCACCACAAAGGATAAGGAAGGACACTACATAATGATCAAAAGGTCAATATGCCAGGAGGACATAACCATAATAAATATTTACATACCCGACAACAGGGCTCCAAGATACATAAAACAGCACTGAAAACAGAGATAGACAGCTCCACAATAATTGTAGGAGACTTTAACACACCGCTTCTGCTGAAGGACAGAACATCCAGACAGAAACTCAATAAAGACATGGAAGATCTAAATGCCAGAATCACCCAACTTGACCCCATAGGCATACACAGAACACTCTACCCAACAGCGGAAAAGTATACTTTCTTCTCCAATGCATATGTGACATTCTCCAGAATAGACCACATATTAAGTCACAAAGCAAACCTTAACAGGATCCAAAACATCGAAATACTACAAAGCATCTTTTCTGACCATAAAGCCATAAAAGTAGAAATCAATAACAGACAAACCAAGGAGAAAAAATCAAACACGTGGGAACTGAACAACACCTTGCTTAAAAATGAATGGGTTATAGAAGAAATTAAGGACTAGAATAAAGAAATTCATAGAATCAAATGAGAATGAAAACATTTCCTATCAGAACCTTTGGGACACAGCTAAAGCAGTGCTCAGACGTCAATTTATAGCAATAAATGCACACACCTAAAAAGAAGAAAGGGCCAGAATCAAAGAATTATCCCTACAACTTAAACAAATATAAAGAGAGCAGCAAAAGAAGACCTTGGGCACCAGAAGAAAGCAAATAATACAAATTAAAGCAAAATTCAATGAAATAGAGAACGGAAAGACATTTGAAAGAGTTAACAAGACCAAAAGTATGTTCTTTGAAAAGATCAACAAAATTGGTAAACCACTGGCCAAGCTGACAAGACAGAAAGAGGAGACGAAGCAAATAACCTGAATAAGAAATGGGATGGGCGATATCACAACAGACCCAACTGAAATTAAAAGAATTGTAACAGAATACTATGAAAAATTGTACTCTAACAAATTTGAAAACCCAGAGAAAATGGACAATTTTCTAGAAACACACTACCTACCTAAACTAACACAAACAGAGGTAGAACAACTAAATAAACCTATAACAAAAGAAGAGATTGGAAAGGTAATTAAAAAACTCCCGACAAAAAAAAAAGCCCTGGCCCTGATGGCTTCACTGGAGAATTCTAACAAACTTTCAGAGAAGAGTTAACACTACTACTAAAGATATTTCAGAGCATAGAAAAGGATGGAATACTCTCAAACTTATTGTACAAAACCAGCATAAACCTTATACCAAAACCAGGCAAAGACACCACAAAAAAAGAAAATTACAGGCCAATATTCCTTATGAATGTAGACGCAAAAATCTTCAACAAAATTCTAGCCAATAGAATTCAGCAACATATCAAAAAATAATTCACCATGACCAAATGGGATTCATACCAGGTATTCAGGGGTGGTTCAACATTAGAACAATCAATGTAATCCATCACAGAAATAAAACAGAAGACAAGAACCACATGATCTTATCAATTGATGCTGAAAAGGCATTTGACAAAGTCCAACACCCATTCATGATAAAAACTCTCAGCAAAATAGGAAAAGAAGGGAAATTCTTCAACACAATAAAGGGCATTCATAGCCAACAGCCAAAATCATCTTAAATGGAAAGAGTCTGAAAACATTCCCCTTGAGGACAGGAACCAGACAAGGATGCCCTTTATCAACACTCTTATTCAACATTGTGCTGGAGGTCCTAGCCAGAGCAATTAGGCTAGATAAAGAAATAAAGGGCATCCAAATTGGTAAGGAAGAAGTAAAAGTATCTCTATTTGTATATGATATGATCTTATACAAGAAAAACCCCAAAGAATCCATAAGAAAACTACTGAAACTAATAGAAGAGTTAAGCAGAGTATCGGGATACAAGATAAACATAAAAAAATCAGTTGGATTCCTCTCCACCAACAAAGAGAACATCGAAGTCGAAATCACCAAATTAGTGCCATTTACAATAGTCCCCAAGAAGATAAAATACTTAGGAATAAATTTAACCAGAGATGTAAAAGACCTATACAAAGAAGACTAAAAAAGACTACTGCAAGAAACCAAAAGAGACCTACATAAGTGGAAAAGCATACCTTGCTCATGGGTAGGAGGATTCAACATTGTGAAAATGTCTCTTCTACCCAAAGTGATCTACAGATACAATACAATCCCAATCCAAATTCCAATGGCATTTCTTAAATGAGATGGAAAAACAAATCATACAGAGAGGGAAGAGGCCCCAGATAAGTAAAGCATTACTGAAAAAGAACAAAGTGGGAGGCCTTACACTACCTGTTTTTAGAACCTATTATACTGCCACAGAAGTGAAAACAGCCTGGTACTGGTACATCAACAGATACATAGACCAATGGAACAGAATTGAGAATCCAGACATAAATTCATCCACCTACGAGCAGCTGATATTTGACAAAGGCCCAAAGTCCGTGAATTGGGGAAAAGACAATCTGTTTAAGGAATGGTTCTGGCATAACTGGATATCCATCTGCAAAAAAATGAAACAAGACCCATGCTTCACACCACACACAAAAATGAACTCAAAATGGATCAAAGACCTAAATATAAAATCTAAAATGATAAAGATCATGGAAGAAAAAATAGGAACAATGCTAGGAACCCTAATACATGGCATAAACAGTATATAAAACATTACTAACAATGCATAAACACCAGAAGAGAAACCAGATAACTGGGAGCTCCTAAAAGTCAAACACTTATGCTCATCCAAAGACTTCATCAAAAAAGTACAAAGACAACCTACAGACTGGGAAAGAAATTTTGACCACAACAAATCTAATCAGTGTCTAATCTGTAAAATCTACAAGATACCGAAAAACCTCAACAACAAAAAGACATATAATCCAGTTTAAAAATAGGCAAAGGATATGAACAAACAATTCACCAAAGACATTCAGGCAGCTAACAGATATATGAGGAAATGCTCAGGACCATTAGCCATAAGAGAAATGCAAATGAAAACTACAATGATATTCTATCTCACTCTAATAAATTAAAAAAAAAAAAAGGCAGGCGTTAATCCAAAAAACACAAAATAATAAATGTTGGAGAGGTTGTGGAGAGACTGGAACACTAATACACTACTGGTGGAAATGTAAAATGGAATGGAAATAGATTTGGTGCTTCCTTAAAAAGCTAGAAATAGAACTACCATACGATCCGGCAATCCCACTCCCTGGAATATATCCTAGAGAAATAAGAGCCCTTACACGAATAGCTATATGCACACCTATATTCATTGCAGCAGTGTTTACAATAGCAAAAAGATGGAAACAACCAAGGTGCCCGTCAACAGATGAATGGATAAACAAATTATGGTATACTCAAACGATGGAATACTACGTGCAATGATAAAGAACAAGGATGAATCCAGGAACCGTCTCATAACATGGAGGAATCTGGAAGGCATTATGTTGAGTGAAATTAGTCAGTTGCAAATGGACAAATATTGTATGAGACCAGTATTATAAGAACTCAAGAAAAGGTTTAAACACAGAAGAAAACATTCTTTGATGGTTACAAGGGTAGGGAGGGAGGGACAGGGGTATTCATTAATTAGGTAGTAGACAAGAATTATTTTAGGTGAAGGGAAGGACAACACACAATACAGGAGAAGTCAGCACAACTGGACTAAACCCAAAGCTAAGAAGTTTTTTGAATACAACCAAACACTTTGAGGGACAGAATAGCAGGGGCGGGGGTCTGGGGACCATAGTTTCAGGGGGCATCTAGGTCAACTGGCATAACAAAGTGTATTAAGAAAACATTCTGCATCCTATTTTGGTGAGTGGCATCTGGGGTCTTAAAAGCTAGCAAGTGGCCACGTAAGATGCATCAATTGGTCTCAACTCACCGGGAGCGAAGGAGAATGAAGAACACCAAAGACACAAGGTAAATATGAGCCCAAGAAACAGAAAGGGCCACATAAGCCAGAGACTCTATCAGCCTGAGACCGGAAGAACTAGATGAGCCCGGCTACCACCCATGACTACCCTGACAGGGAACACAACAGAGAATCCCTGATGGAGCAGGAGAAAAGTAGGATGCAGAGCTCAAATTCTAGTAAAAAGACCAGACTTAATGGTCTGACTGAGACTGGAGGGACCCCAGATGTCATGGCCTCTGGATTCTCTGTTAACCCAAAACTAAAACCATTTTCAAAGCCAATCCTTGAGACAAAGATTAGACTGGATTATAAAACATACAATGATACTGGTGAGGACTGTGCTTCTTAGCTCAAGTGGACACATGAGACTATGTGGGCAGCTCTTGTCTGGAGGTGAGATGAGAAGGCTGAGGAAGACAGTAGTTGGTTGAATGGACACGGGAAATACAGGGTGGAGAGAAGGAGTGTTCTGTCATATTGTAGGGAGAGCAACTAGGATCACATAACAATGTGTGTATAAGTTTTTGTATAAGAAACTTGAATTGTAAACTTTCGCTTAAAGCACAATAAAAACAGTAAAATAAAATAAACCTAAAAATATATATATAGCAGGTTTCAAAAAGATACATTTTACATACTTGTAACTTATAAATGCAATATCGTACGTCATGTATCATATATTGTTTGAGGGGTTACAAGCATACATACATACATATAAATGTAGTAAAAGTTTAAATATACCCCACTTAACAACTATCTTGTTATCCAACATTTTGCATTTACAACAATAGTAAAAAATCTACTATCCAACTATTTTGCACATTAATGACACACGTCTGGCAGTAAGGAACACCAAGGTGTGAGGCGAGAGTAATGCTGGCTTTGATGGTTAAAGTTATGTGTAAACTTGGCTGGGCCATAGGTCTCAGTGGATTAGCAGTTATGTAATGATATACTTTGGCAGTTATGCACCGATATAGTCGTCTTTCATTTTTTGATCTGATGTGGTCATCCTCCACTTTCAAATAATGCCAATTTTGCAATACAACTGGTGTTTGGAACCTGTTGTGGATCAAATTGTGTCCCCCAAAAATGCACGTCAACTTGGCTTGGCCACAATTTCCAGTATTGTGTGGTCCTCCATTTTGTGATCTGATGTAATTATCTTTTGTGTTGTAAATCCTAACTTCTATGATGTTAATGAGGCAGAATTAGAGGCAGTTATGTTAATGAGGCAAGACACAATCTACAGGATTAGGTTGTATCTTGAGTCAATCTCTTTTGAGATATAAAAGATTAAATAAGTGAGCAGAGATCAGAGGGACCTAGTATCACCAAAAAAGAAGAGCCAGTAGCAAAGCACATCCTTTGGACCTGGGGCCCCTGAGTTTATAATCTCCTATACCCAGGTGAAAAATGACAAGGACCTTCCCCAAAGCTGATAGAGACAGAAAGACTTCCCTAGAGCTAGCACCCAGAATTTGAACTTCTAGCCTCCTAAACTGTGAGAGAATAAATTTGTTTGTTAAAGACATACTCTTGTGATATTTCTATTACAGCAGCACTAGATAACTAAGACAGAGCCTAACCATGTCGATAAGTGAGGCGAGGATGTATTTGGCTGGGAATAATAAACACCAAATTTAGGGTAGTAACCTAGGGGTAGAGAGGGAAATGTTATCAAGGATACACAAGATATTTCTTAAACTGGTTGGACAGTAAACAGGTTATTTTTAAATATTACTCTCTACTAGTAATTCTCACCCACTAGTAATTCTCAACCACTGTGCATCAGAATCATCTGAGGAGTTTATTCAAAAATAAAGGTGCTTGGGTCCCACCACTATAGGTTCAGATTCAATTGGTCTAGGATAGGGCCCGGGCATTGATAATCTGAAAAGATCCCCAGGTGATTCCAAGCCCTGGTGGCACAGTGCTTAAGCACCTGGCTGCTAATCCAAATGTTGGTGATAACACCAGCTGCTCCACGGGAGAAAAATATGGCAGTCTGCTTCTGTAAAGATTACAGCCTAGGAAACCCTAGGCGGAAGTTCTACTCTGTCCTATAGAGTCACTATAAATCGAAATTGATCCGATGGCAATAGGTTTGGTTTTTTTCCCCAGGTGATTCTAATGTGTACCCAGATTTGAGAACTAATACATTTTTGTATATCTAAAACATGTAATAATTATTTTAAATGGCTTTTAATTTTGATATATTGTTGAGCAAATAAAAATATGAGATTTAAAAAATATATATCTTGGACTCTCTGGTTGGCTCTTAAAACAAGAGTGCCCTACAGCTCTCCAGGCTCAGCTACCTGTGGGGCTCCCTGCTATCCACAGTACAAAAAAACCTGGCATGTACATTATGCAAGAGTAGAAACTAAGCCCAAACAGATCAGGGAAGCAGCACTGTTTAAATTGTCATGCCAGCAACAGCACAAATGAAAATGACACCCCCACAGTATTGTTTTCCCTGCAGAGTGAGTTTCACAAGAGCTCCCTTGCAGTGGGAGATTTCTACACCTGCAGCTTCCTCCTGCTCTCGGCCTGTGACTGTAATAAAGGAGAGAAGAGAAAGAAGCCGATCTGTAACGTCTCCTCAAGGCAGGCTTGTCAGATTTCCACGATGCCAGGTCAGTGGGTACAGTGGCAGAATCACTCTGTAGGCCAACAGTAAAGATAACCAATTGCCTTCTGAGATGTTCTGTCCTGAGAATTGTCTTAAAATCATGAGCAGAAGCCAGAGGAAGATGTGGCGGCCAAGTCCTGGCCCTTAGGTTGGCTAGATGACGCAGATGGAGCCAGAAGTGTTGATGACAGGTCTGCCTCACCCACTCACCAGCTGTTCACCTTCCTCAGCCTCTCCTCCTCTGTTGCTTTGCCTTGTACTCTTTGCCATGAAATTCTGTCTTTGCCCTTATTCTTCCCCAAGTTTTCTCTAGAAACCAGAGGGTAGACTGTGGGAAACAGGATATTAAGCAGAAAAAGGAGAGATGAAGCAGTAATTTTTCGTGGCCAGAACAAACAATAAAATAAATAAAATGTGGGAGCATTTAGGGAAAAGACAAACAGAATAATGCTTATAGACTGAATTTTGGTTTCTTAGCAACTTAAAATTAGGTGTTCTTATAGAGAAAAGAAATGCCTTCCTTTGGCAGAAAAAACAGTCACTAACTATTGCATTGTTTATTGCACATTTTGTCATCAGCGGAACCTACAAGTTCTGACAGGTCATTGGACACTCTAGCACACCGGACTTTGGGAACATTTTTACTAGGGGACTTCAAAGTCCCACTAGGCCACAAAGGGTTAAGCGCAGGATTATAAAAAAAGGGTGGAGGAAAGATATATATGGAATGAAAACTGCATTGCTGAAATTTCATTTTTGTGAAAGAATCCGAGGTTTTTCAATGGGGAGATTTCAAAAGACACTGCTGTCTAAGAGGGCCTAAGAAGTACCATATTAAAAACAATGACTTTCTTAAAACAAACAAAAATAGTGACTTCCTTTTCTTAGAAAAGGGAATTCATGACAGTGAGTGACTCCTATGGTATCCTATGGTCCATTAGAAAGAAGAACAGAAAAGAGGCCTTTCAATTCTCTCCAGACTTAAGGGACAGTGATTAATTCTGAGACATTACAGACGGATGTGCGTGTAAACAAACGTGGGCAGAGGCAGGAAGGTTAAGAAGGAATGTTACCACTGCTATTATGCCTGGCACACAATTTTTTTTTTTTTTTTTTTTACTTTATTTCTCTAGAGCTAATCATCCTAGCACCAGAAACAAGAGCTGAGGGATTAAGCTCTGCTCTAGAAACAGTTTTGATAATATTAATTACATTGATAAATAAACTCAGAAACAACAAACAAAAATAAAACCAGCCAGATTTCAGCTCCATTGGAAAAGCAGTGTTTTGTAAATGGAAAAGGCCTCAATAAACAGAGGAAAAAAATATTTTCAAGCTTCTAAAGGAAATCAAACTATGTACTGCATTGGGCAAATTGGCTGCAAAAGACCTCTTTAAAGAGTTGAAAAGCAAAGATGTCACTTTGAGGACTAAGGTGCACCTGACCCAAGCTATGATATTTTCAATTGCCTCATGCACACAAAGGCTAGACAATGAATAAGGAAGACAGAAGAATTGATGCCTTTGAATTACAGTGTTGGCGAAGAATATCAAATACACCATGGAAGAGTGAACAGGTCTGTTTTGGGAGGAATATAGCCAGAGTGCTCCTTGGAAGTGAGGATGGAGCAACTTCATCTCATGTAGTTTGGACATGTTATCAGGAGGCACCAGTCCCTGGAGAAGGACATCATGCTTGGTAGAGGGTCAGAGAAAAAAAGGAAGACCCTGGATGAGATGGATTGACACAGTGGCTGCAATAACGAGCTCAAGCATAACAACAATTGTGAGGATGGCACAGGACTAGGTAGTGTTTCGTTCTGTTGTGCATAAGGTTGCTATGAGTCAGAACAAACTTGACAGCACCTAACAACTACAGAGGAAGTCTAGCCATGAAGACTCAAAAAAAAAAAAAAAAAAACTCCATAAAGTAAAAGAAAAGGGAATAGAGCCATTTGCTATTCTAATAAATATTGTGATCTTTTTAAAAGAAAACAACACTTCAATGACTGGAACATATAATGGAGAAGTGCTCAGCTGTTCACCAAAAGGTTAGCAGTTTGAACCCACCCAGCAGCTCCACAGGAGAAAAACCTGGTGACCTGCTTCTGTAAAGATTGCAGCCTAGAAAACCCTATGGAGCAGTTCTAGTTTGTCGCATTGGGTCACTGTAAGTCAGAATCAACTCAATGGCACCTAACAGCAACAACAATGACTGAAATGTATTAGTGATTCTCTGTAACTATGTGATGAAGTTATGTACAGGGAATTTGTGTTGTACTCAATTAGTCATTTGTGTAGTCACCAAGCAAGGAATGCCAAGCCTTTCATAAAACCTGATGTCCTCAGAAGCAAAGACCAGTCAGACGAGTTTCCAGACCGAAATAAAAATTAATACACAAAAAGTAGAGACTGACATTACATGGAGAAGGTACAGCTTGTCAACAAAGAGAAGACAGACAATTCTTGGAGAAGAAACTAAATGAGGTACGGTGATTCATAATCTAATGTGAATTAATAACTCTATACAAACTCTATTACCACTCAGGTATCTAAATAAACTATTTTTTTTGGACCATTCTGAGTTATAAGCACAATAATACTTTATACATACGAGCTGCTTTCACATCAAGATGCAAAATGGTTCAGGGACACTTTGGTTAAAAAAAGAGCTTGAAGCCAACACTCCCAACTCTAAAGTTGCTTGCCTAACCACCTCAGTGAATTAAGGCTGAATCACCCTTTGGGTGGATGACAGTTGATGAAAATAAAATGGAAAGATGACAAGAGCCTCATCAATAAGTATACACACTCTAGAACCTTGTTTTCTAAGCTGTGGGCCACAGGTCTTGGGTCAAGGGCCATGTTCAAATTGATTGTCTTCCTGCCAGGATATTGACTGTGCACTATAATCATTATAGTGCAGACTTCTCCAGTCTAGGGACGTCAACAGTTAAAAATGATACATTAATACCCAAATTATACCAGATTCATCCATCTCAGGTCTCATCTTGAGATACCTTCCCTCTCTGGTATTGTTTGGAGTTTGTACCCCAGTGGTGGTATCTGCTGAAACAAGCTCTGGTTCTATTATCTTCATTCATTCATTCGTTGGTGATTCCAAGGGATGACTTGAGGGGGCATTAGACACACCCCTTTTATCACTATCATTGATTATTTGCAGCTACCCATAAATAAAAATTATGGGCTTTTTTCTACAAATGTAGCTTCAATTCAAGTCCCCTAATTTCTAATTCTGGAGCCCTGGTGGCATAGTGGTTAAGAACTTGGCTGCTAACCAAAAGGCTCACAGTTCAAATCCACCAGCCGCTCCTTGGGAACCCAATGCGGTACTTCTACTCTGTCCTATAGGGTTGCTGTGAGTCGGAATCAATTCGACAGCAATGGGTTTTTTTTTTTTTTTTAATTTCTAATTCCAACCAGATGGTCACCCCTAAGCCATTTCTACACCAAAATCCTACAGATACTACTGCATTCATCTTTCCATAGACTTTTATTTCTGAGGTACTGGGTTTTTTTGCGGGGGGGCGGGGCGCTGGACACAAGGAGCACTAGTGGTTAAAATGCTGGGCTGCTAACCAAAAGTTTGGCAGTTCGAACCCACCAGCCACTCCACAGGAAAAAGATGTGGCAGTTTGCTTCCATAAGGATTTATAGCCTTGGAAACCCTATGGAGCAGTTCTACTCCATTTTATAGGGTTACTAGGTGTTGAAATCGACTCGATGGCAATGGGTTTGATTTCCCATTTATTTGTTTGGGCTGGACACTGAGGCTACTGCTAAGAGCAAGATCTATCTGGGCCCCTATCCTTAGGCATGAAGAACTAGGGGAATGTCTGCTTGGGGTGAGGTGGAGACAGGATGGAGTTAGGAAGAGAATTCTGATTTCTCAATGCTTTTAAGCTGGAAAAGCCCTAGAAAAGGATCTAGAGTGTAGACATTGCTAAATATTGTTTTGCAAAGCTAGCTATAACTGTACTAGATATCCATTAAGTGCCTTTCAGAAATAACAGTTAACATGTACTGAACATCTAAACACATAAATGGTTTCTGATTTACACAGAGCTCTGGTGGCACAGTGGTTAAAGTGCCCAGCTAACCAAAAGGTCTGCAGTTTGAACCCACCAGCTGCTCCACAGAAGAAAGATATGGCAGTCTGCTTCCGTAAAGATTACAGCATTAGAAACCCTATGGGGCAGTTCTACTCTGTCCTACAGGGTTGCTGTGAGTCGGAATCAACTCAACAGCAGTGGATTAGTACTCATTTTTCTCATAATATAGAGTGGACCACTCTACAAAGACACTGAAACTTTTGCAATCAAGTTGTGGCTTCACGGAGAGGTCTAATAACTTGCCCAAGACCACACAGCTTGTAAGCGGTGGAAAAACAGGATTCAAACCTTGTGGGTCTGACCCCAGGCCCTGTACTCTTAACCACCATTCTGCATGAGGTATTGATATTACTAGTTTCACTTGTCCTCACATTCTGGAACCTTTTGCAATGTAAGCACAATATTTTGGAGGACGGGTCCTCTGTGATATAATGAAAATAACTCTAGACTGAATTTCACTCTTATTCCAGCTCTACTAATTAGCCCTGTGAACAAGGACAAGTTTCTTCATCTCCCCATCTCTGAGTTCCCTCATCTAGAAAATGCTGACATGGAACTGAATGGTCTAAAAAATCCCTTTCATTCCTAAAATTCAAAGCTTTAAGGAGTATATATTCTAAATTACGTCATGATTTAAATTATAAGTCTTAGTCTATAATGACATATTTAAACTTGAGTCTATTTTAAAGGAAAATGCCATGGAGTTTTTGTTTTTTTTATAGAAGGTTCTACAACATTGGATTTGGATAAAATCTCAACTTAAAAATCATTTCATTC
This sequence comes from Elephas maximus indicus, assembly GCF_024166365.1. Taxonomy (NCBI): domain Eukaryota; kingdom Metazoa; phylum Chordata; class Mammalia; order Proboscidea; family Elephantidae; genus Elephas; species Elephas maximus. The sequence continues at coordinate 84,148,854 of NC_064820.1, forward strand.
ACCCTTTTCAGGAGATTGGGCCCAGCTTTGGCAATGTCTTGGACTTATGAAGCTCCTTTCTCAAGGCTGAGCAGAGATAGGTACTTTCTCCAGTGGCATCAGGACATCTCTCTTGACACCACGACATGTAGGTGGTAGCAAGGACCAGCACTGGTGGGAAATAGAGAGTAGTGGAGTGAGAGAAGGTGAGAAAAAGACAGATGGTAGTAAGGGAGAGGGTGTGACCCACCCTACAGAGTGAATACCTCCAACTGTCCAAGATCGTTATCGGCATTGACTTCTTAAAAGAAAAACAAGTTTCATACATATTAGAGTATATGAGTGGCTCCTGATTTATGCACAACTTGTACACATACACTTAGCCCTTCTTCCTGCCTTAATGTCCCTTATTCCTCCTTCTCTTGTTCCAACTCTTGCTTCTACCTGCTTGGACCTCTGACTAAGCAGAAGCTTAGAAATGGCGAGTCCTTGTTTGGGCAGGAGTGGGGACAGAATAGAGCTACAAAGAGAATTCTGATTTCTCAAGATTCTTTAGTTGGGGAAAAAAACGAAAAAGAACCCAAGATGTAAACATCTCTAAATATTCTCAGTTGTGCAAAGTTCGACCCTGAAACTATACTAAATACCCATAGTGTGCCTGACAGTGTTTGTTAATGTTGCTGTTGTTGTTGTTGTTAGGTGCCAATGAGTCAGTTCCAACTCATAGCGACCCTATGCACAACAGAACGAAATACTGCCCGGTCCTGCGCCATCCTTACAATTGTTGTTATGCTTGAGCTAATTGTTGCAGCCACTGTGTAAACCCACCTCATTGAGGGTCTTCCTCTTTTCTGCTGACCCTGTACTTTGCCAAGCATGATGTCCTTCTCCAGGGACTGATCCCTCCTAACAACATGTCCAAAGTATGTAAGATGCAGTCTCGCCATCCTTGCTCCTAAGGAGCATTCTGGTTGTACTTCCTCCAAGACAGATTTGTTTGTTCTTTTGGCAGTCCATGGTATATTCAATATTCTTCACCAACACCACAATTCAAAGGTATCAATTCTTCTTTGGTCTTCCTTATTCATTGTCCAGCTTTCACATGCATATGATGTGACTGAAAATACCAGCGCTTGGGCCAGGTGCACCTTAGTCTTCAAGGTGACACCTTTGCTTTTCAACACTTTGAAGAGGTCCTTTGCAGCAGATTTACCCAATGCAATGCATCATTTGATTTCTTGACTGCTCCTTCCATGGCTGTTGATTGTGGATCCAAGTAAAATGAAATCTTTGACAATTTCAGTCTTTTCTCCATCCATCAGGATGTTGCCGACTGGTCCAGTTGTGAGGATTTTTGTTTTCTTTATGTTGAGGTGTAATCCATTCTGAAGGCTGTGGTCTTTGATCTTCATTAGTAAGTGCTTCAGGTCCTTTTCACTTGCAGCAAGCAAGGTTGTGTCATCTGCATAATGCAGGTTGTTAATGAGTCTTCCTCCAATCCTGATGCCCTGTTCTTCTTCATATAGTCCAGCTTCTCAGATTATTTACTCAGCATACAGACTGAATAGGTATGGTGATACAACCCTGACGCACAACTTTCCTGACTTTAAGCCAATCAGTATCCCCTTGTTCTGTCCAAACAACTGCCTCTTGATCTATGTACAGGTTCCTCATGAGCACAATTAAGTGTTCTGGAATTCCCATTCTTCACAATGTTATTCATAATTCGTTATGATCCACACAGTCGAATGCCTTTGCATAGTCAATAAAAACATAGGGAAACATTCTTCTGGTATTCTCTGCTTTCAGCCAGGATCCATCTGACATCAGCAATGGTTTCTCTGGTTCCACATCCTCTTCTGAAACCAGCTTGAATTTCTGGAAGTACCCTATCGATATACTGCTGCAGCCACTTTTGAATGATCATCAGCAAAATTTTGCTGTCAGTTTGTCGTACTGTGGGGGCTTGTGTGTTGCTGTGATGCTGGAAGCTATGCCACCAGTATTCAGATACCAGCAGGGTCACCCATGGAGGACAGGTTTCAGCTGAGCTTCTAGACTAAGACAGACTAGGAAGAAGGACCCGGCAGTCTACTTCTGAAAAGCACTAGCCAGTGAAAACCTTATATTAATAATATTGTTCTATAATTTCCACATTCAGTTGGATCAACTTCCTTGGGAATAGGCATAAATATGGATCTCTACCAGTCAGTTGGCCAGGAAGCTGTCTTCCATATTTCTTGGCATAGACGAGCGAGCACCTCCAGTGCTGCATACGTTTGCTGAAACATCTCAACTGGTATTCTGTCAGTTCCTGGAGCCTTGTTTTTCACCAATACCTTCAGAGCAGCCTGGACTTCTTTCTTCAGTACCATCAGTTCCTGACCATGTGCTACTTCTTGAAATGGTTGGACATCGACTAACTCTTTTTGGTATAATGACTCTGTGTATTCCTTCCATCTTCTTTTGATGCTTCCTGCGTCGTTTAACATTTTCCCCATAGAATTCTTCACTATAGCAACTCGAGGCTTGAATTTTTTCCTCAGGTCTTTCAGCTTGAGAAATGCCAGGCATATTCTTTCCTTTTGGTTTTCCATCTCCAGCTCTTTGCACATGTCATTATAATACCTTATTTTGTTTTCTCGAGCCGCCCTTTGAAATCTGTTCAGTTCTTTTACTTCATCATTTCTTTCTTTTGCTTTAGCTGCTTGATGTTCGTGAGCAAGTTTCAGAGTCTCCTCTGACATCCATCTTGGTCTTTTCTTTCTTTCCTGTCTTTTCAATGACCTCTTGCTTTCTTCATGGATGATGTCCTTGATGTCATTCCACAACTCGTCTGGTCTTCAGTCACTAGTGTTCAACGCATCAAATCTATTCTCGAGATGGTCTCTAAATTCAGGTGGGATATATTCAAGGTCATATTTTGGCTCTCGTGGACTTGCTCTGATTTCTTCAGTTTTAGCTTGAAACTTGCATATGAGTAATCGATGGTCTGTTCCACAGTCGGCCTCTGGCCTTGTTCTGACTGATGATATTGAGCTTTTCCATCATCTCTTTCCACAGATGTAGTCAATTTGATTCCTGTGTGTTCCATCTGGCAACATCTGTGTGTGTAGTCGCTGTTTACATTGGTGAAAGAAGGTATTTGCAATGAAGAAGTTGTTGGTCTTATAAAATTCTATCATTTGATCTCTGGCATTGTTTCTATCACCAAGGCTGTATTTGTTAATAGATAATATTTACTAAAAAAAAAAAACCAAACCCAGTGCCGTCGATTTACTAAGTGCTTACTAAATGCCAAGCACGTTTTAAGGAACTTACGCTTACTAACTCATTTTGTTCTCCCAACAACCCTATGAAATAGGAACTATTATCTCCATTTTATAGATGAAGAAACTAGCCACTAGAACATAAACAATTTTGCCCCAAATTACCTAGCAAGTAAGTGGAAGAACTTGGCTATAAAGTCAGGTGGTTTGGGTCCAGAATCCATGCTCTAACTGCTACCCAGTGCTGCCTTGATACAGAAGTGATTCCCCAGGGATGCAGGATCCATCTTACAGATAAGGAAATCAAGACTCAGGGGTGTTAAGAGGCTTGCCCACATTCACACAGCTAGGTAGGGGGATAGCCAACAAAACACTAATCTCCCAACTTCTAGAACAATGATTCTTTTATTTTTGCTGACTCTGAAGGAGTGGGCGGAGTGCTAGAGGAGTGGGAAGTGCCTTGGTTTCTTATCCTTGCCTCAAGAAGAAGCTCCCCATGACCTTTTGGTTCTCTTCTCTGGGAGGTTCTGGCTTTCCTGAGATATGGACCTAGAACATACTCTGGCTGAATATCTCCATCAGCAGGGGCCCAGAAAAAGTCTCATTCTCCTCCCTAAGGCAGTTTGCCCACTTTTTAAAAAAACATAAAATCATTCCTCCTCAAGGATACAATCAGTTGCCACCTTGGCAGAACTTGCCCCAAACTTGATGAGGTTTTTTTTGTTTTAAATGTTTTACACACACATACACACTCAATGCAGAATCATGAGCCAAACTGAGAAGATTCTAATCTCAGCTCTACCACTTTCCATTGGGAGGCTTTTGGAAAGTTACTCAACCTTTGTATGCCTCAGGCTTTTCCTCTGAAAAATGGGGATAATAAGCCTCACAGGGTTGTTGTGAAGACTAAAAGAGTTAATATATATCAAGCATTTGATGTTAATGGTTTTTACCATTAGCAGAGGTAGCATTGGTTCTCTGAAAAATTAACCCACCCTGAGAGATAACCAAAAAAACCCAGTGCCATCGAGTCAATTCCAACTCATAGTGACCCTATAGGACAGACTGGAATTGCCCCATAGAGTTTCCAAGGAGCACCTGGCTTATATAAATGTGCTGCTAGGGAAATTTGAAAAATCTCTCAAGTTCAATGAATGTGTGACAATTATATGTCTGTGATAGTCCAGACTGTACAGCATGAGCTTTGGTATTCCAAGGTTGTGCCTCTCCAAAATCTTTCTCTCAGTGTAACCTGAAGATATGCCCTCTCATTCTTCCAGGATATCTTGGAGGTGAGTATTAAATGAAAGTCACACACACACACACAAACACACACAACACCCTCTAAAGATAAACAATAATTTTCAAAGGCAGTACACTCATATTAAGGTATATTAAGAGAACAAAATAGCCCACTAAGTGTAACATGATCAGCTTAGAGGTCCAGATCCACAGTGGAGATGGAACAGCCCATTACTATGTTTAGCTGTATTGGCAACCGTTTGTTAAGCTAGTTCCAAGCTTCTAAACTCACCCCAGTTGATTATCCTGCATACACACCAAACCAAAATTCTGAAATTGAAGGCTTTTAGTTACCCTTAGGCCAGATTAGATTCTTCCACAAGACATCCCTCTTCTCCTATGTTAATCTCTCCAAAGGAATGATTGCAAACATGAGGGTTTAACTTCCGGTGCTGTACCCAGCCCCCAAAGAGTCAGGAGGTGGTATGAAAGATTTGTTCTTCAAGCTATATTCATGTCAACATTTTTATATGTCTTTAGAAAAATTCAGCATGTTTTGTTTTATTCAAATAAAAAATTTACATGTACATTGTATTTTGTGTACTGGTTGATATATTAACAATGCAGAAAAATATGACAAACAAAATTATGATAAATCTATTGAATCAGAGATGATTAAACCCCTCAATGAATCCACAATTATTTGTTTCAAAATGCTTCATTTTCCTGATTAAACAGCCAAAGTAATTTGAGGAATTATCAAAATCAATCACTGCTTGAAATGTACAGTGTAGGCCTTCTAAAAACGAAACTATATCCATACGAGTTGAGAACAATATGATGGTTAAATCAAATAACAGATAGGAAGTTGCAGCCAAACTTATTACATTCAATCTTTTCGGTAGTAATTTGAATTTAAACAAATTTTATTTAAATCAATTCTATCCTAAATTATGTGCATCAATGCAATCATTTTAAATAGTAGATGGAGCAGATATAGATAAATAACACTCGGAGACTAGTAAGTTGAATTAAAAAGAAACTGTCATCTTATTCTAATTAGAGGAAATCAGGGAAGAAATAACAATTTGGAGAACTCTGTGATGTGAAAAGTGACTTTGTGACCTCATAGAAGGAGCCTAATGGAAAGAAAACCTTCAAATTAACTTTTGGCATATCAATCCAACCATATTTTCTAGATTTTATATCAGTTCATTTTATTTGGTACTAATCAACCTAAATTTTAATATGTGAGACTCAAATGAGTGCATATAAAAAGAAATGCAAAAAATAAATTTCTAAGGAGTTAAATGAAATATTAATCAATAGTATGAAATTTCAGCTTGCGTCCACCTCATCAGCTTGTATTTCAAATTTATATTTATCTTAAAATATAGTATGCTTCCATTTTTTACTCTGAGAAGCCATGTCATCCAAATCAATAATGAACCCATTTGAAATATCCACATGAAGTTCTAATACATAGAAAACATTCAGAGAGAAATTATTTTGGCATAAAGAAGCCAGTCTTTAGAGGCAACAGAAATTCAGGTTTCCACTCTGCCACGGTTATGGCCTGAGTATGTATATTTATAAAATTTAATTAATATAATGTCATTTTTCTTTCCCATCAGCACCAGAATTTTACTTCACTGAATTTACTTCCATTCTCTTGCCTGCCTGTGACCCTCATCATTCCCTGATGGCATCTACTAGAGACAGCCCTTTGTTTGTTCTGGGTGTGGCCTCATGTTGGATGGAATAACTGAGAGCTAATTTTTTTTTTTTTTTTTAAGCAGGATGCACATGTATGATTAAAAAAAAAAAAACAGAGAAGTGCCAGCAATTTTATAGGCTTTATAGTCAGTGGTATTTCATATTAATTTCCTGTGATTTGATATCTTAATCCGTAATTGCTTCGTTTTTCAACCAGCCATCTGCAGATAATGCAGGTCACAGGCACCACATTAGTCAGTCTCACACTCCTGAGGCCATTTTGTACATCTGCCAACAGCATTCAGAACAGAAGTGACCAGAGGGTCACAATGGACAGATTGCTGGGTAAAGAAAGTTGGCAGAGACCAGTGGTTCTCAAACTTTGATCCCTGGACCAACAGCATGAGCATTGCTTGGGAATTTGTTAGAAATAAAAATTCTCACTCTCTACTGCCCTGCTGCCATTGCCTCGAGTTGATTCCGACTCATAGTGGCCCTATAGGAAAGAGTAGATCTGCCCTATAGGGTTTCCAAGGAGCACTGGGTGGATTCGAACTGCCAACCTTTTGGTCCAGACCTACTGAATCAGAAACTCTGGAGTTAGGGCCCAGCAACCTGAGTTTTAACAATCCCTCCAGGTGATTCTGATGCATGCTGAAGTTTGAGAACCCCTGGACTAGAGTAATTCCCCAAATGTCATGACTTTTAAAAAATTTAAGATACTTTAATTTGATCACAAAGTTCAAAGGATCCAAGATAATGTTCATATTACACTGCCTTGTATACAGCTATGGAAAATAAATGTTGGAGATTTGTTGGGATTCTAAAGAGCATACTTTTAAAAAACATAACCAACTTTATATTCTAGGCATGAAGTTTGGGTAGAGAAAGGACACACATCCCCTTTCCAAGACTTACAAACTGCCAAGGCAAAGCCTCTCTGGGAAAATTCCCCAGAGTCCCCAGAGATGGGGCTGCCATTTCCTGGGAAGTAATGCTTAGGCAACAAGGGCAGGAGGTCAGGCCCTCGGAGACTTGGATCACCATCATCACAGCGGGGCAGCTGTGTAACACTATAACAGCTATAACACTGACTCATTCATTATTTTGTTCGGTAAAAATCCTTGCCCTCCCCAAAGTATACTGTTAAGTCTAGTCAGGAAGAGTCAGGACTGACCCACCAAGACAGCTTAAGTCTCTGTACATGCATGTTGACTGGATGTAGGACACCAGCTGCCCTGCCAACTCCAATCCTATCCTGGGATCTCCCAAAAGGGTGGAGGTGCCAGCCTCCAGCACGGAGTTTGGTACACCAAGTACGTTTACTACCCTCAGAGAATGAATGTATCTAATATTTAACTGGTGTACATTAATGCAGAATGAGTAAACAAAAAAGCAACAGTAATAAAAAAATAAGGGATACGATTAATTACCCTTTCTTTATCAGTCTTTTTACGGGGGCCTTGTTCCTTACCTAGTTACAGAGTGTTAGTGGTGATGGTGGTATTTTTTTGTTCGTTTGTTTTTCTTAATGAACATAGGGTTCTTTTTATGGTAGTATTTTATGATAATATAAATTCATAGCCCTATTTTTTCTAAAATAAATTATGCCCATACAGTAGCTTCCAATGAGAAACACATATATAACACATTTATTGGAATAAAACTAGAAAATCAAAATCATAAAAGGAGAATAAGCACATAGTCTAGCCCCAAAGGCTAATATAATAATTGTGAATGATTATTAATTCTATTTCTGCCAACTAGAAAAAGAAGAGCAATACAATGTGTTGCATAACCCTTGGAACGAGAAATAAGGAAATCAGTTTTTCAGAAGGGATTTTTTTCCTAGTACTAAAACCTAAAATAAAATAAACCCACTGTCTTAGTTATCCAGTGCTGCTATAACAGAAATAACACAAGTGGATGGCTTTAACCAACAGAAATTTATTTGCTCACAATTCAGGAGGCTAGACATCCAAAATCAGGGTGCTAGTTCTAGGGGAAATCTTTCTTTCTCTGGAGGAAGGTCCTTGTCTCTTCTGAGCTTCAGCTCTTGGGCAGTCTTCACATGGCTTGGCATCTCTCTTCCCCGTCTCTGCTCACTCCTTTGTTTGTTTAATCGCTTATATCTGAAAAGAGATTAACTCAAAACATACCCTACAGTAACCCTGTCTCATTAACATAGAAAGATAACCTATTCCCAAGTGGGATTACAACCACAGGCATAGAGGTTAGGATTTACAACACATGTTTTTGGGGGACACAATCCAATCCATAACACCCATCATATGATGCCTTATACAAGAGACACTATAGGGTATTTAAATCAATAGTTTAAATAATTTTATAGAATATCTGATCCTCATAGTCTCTAAAAGATAAACTCAGGAGTAAGGATTATGGAGAGGACTAAATTAATGTCACATAAACATACAGCTTCCTGGTGATATAATTTAATCTTAAAAAAAAAAAATGCCATAGAGTTCATTCTGACTCACGGCAACCCCATGTGTGCATTCTGTATATGGTTTTCAAAGCTGTGACATTTCAGAAGCAGATTGCTAGGTTTTTCTTCCAAGCTGTCTCTGGGTGAATTAGAACTGCCAACCTTTCAGTGAGTAGCTGAGCACTTATCCGTTTGTGCCATATCTAAGGACAAATCTTAAAGTTCACCAAAAAGTAGATGAATAGCATGTCCCTTGAACAATCTTCACTAAATGTCACTTTTCTCAGCTTAACTTTTGAAAGGAGTGAGATAATTAACAATTCAATGCTGTTCTCCAACCACAATCAAGAGTATTGGGATTTGATGTTGCTGACTGGTAGAAGATACATAAATATTGTACATCAAGCAAGTAGCACGGCTAACATTCTATTAGGAAAATTGAGAAACCTGCCCAAAACCCTCTGCTCTGGACCAAAGTCAGAGTTTTCCCTTAAGAAATATCGTTGCCTCCATTCTAGTGCTGGACTGATATCCTTGAATACACAAATCTGCAGAATTGCATGGTACTCATCGCCCTTGAAATCATGCTTGGGAAAGCCTGCTGTAGGTAAGCTTGATCTGGAAAATTTTCAGAGCAGGTATCATCAACTTTGCCACTCAGTTATAGAAAAAGTCTGGTAATGCTCCTGTGGAACATTTGATTCTGAGCAGCATGATTTCCTTCCTGATGTGCCTGCCAGGGTCTATTCACTGCAAGACGAATGGCCAGGTACCTGTATAACTTGACCTGCTACATGCAGTAATGTGAATTCTGGCGAATGTCCACAGAAGGCAGCAATTGATACTTGAGCCATTCTTTCTGGGATAAGCTAGATAGTAGGAAAAATGGTTTATAGAGACACACTATAATATATGATATTAAAACCGTATCTTATGCATAAAAAAGCAAAGCTGTGTGATTTGTTATGGTAAAAGGGCTTGAATTTCTAGTTAACAACAACTACAAAAGTTCCTATTACCCAAACAGGAAGTCTCTGGGCGTAAATAGTAAAGGCACCAGCCTACTAATCTAAAATTGGAGGTTCCAGTCCACTCCAGAGACACCTTGTGAGAAAGGCCTAGTGGTATCCTTCTGAAAAATCAGCCATTGAAAACCCACAGTTCTCTGACACACAGGGGGTTGCCAGGAGTTGGGATTGACTGGCCGGCAACTTTTTTTTTTTTTTTAATTACTGTCTTAGTCATCTAGTGCTGCCATAACAGAAATACCACAAGTGAATAGCTTTAACAAAGAGAAATTTATTCTCTTACAGTCTAGTAGGTTACAAGTCCAAATTCAGGGTGTCAGCTCCAGGGGACGGTTTTCTCTCTCTGTCGGCTCTGGAGAAAGGTCCTTGTCCTCAACCTTCCCCTTGTCGAGAAGCTTCTCAGGCACAGGGACCCCAGGTCCAAACGATGCGCTCTGCTCCTGCTGCTGCTTTCTTGGTGGTATGAGGTCCCCAACTCTCTGCTTGCTTCCCTTTCCCTTTTATCTCTTGAGAGATAAAAGGTGGTACAGGCCACACTCCAGGGAAACTCCCTTTACATTGGATCAGGTATGTGACCTGGATAAGGGTGGTGTTACAATCCAACCCTAATCCTTTTAACATAAAATTACAAACACAAAATGGAGGACAACTACACAGTGCTGGAAATGATGACCCAGCCAAACTGATACACACATTGTTTTGGGGACATAACCCAATTTGTAACAATTACTGAAACATAAATTAAGGAATAAACCAAACCCACTGCCGTCGAGTTGATTCCGACTCATAGTGACCCTACAGGACAGAGCAGAACAGCCCAATAGGGTTTCCGAGGAGCGGCTAGTGGATTCAAACTGCCAACCTTTTGGTAGATAAAATGTAGTCCTGTTTTACAGCCTTTGAGATGGTTGTTTGATCTCACAACCTTTTCTGGGCTCCCTTGAATTTTGAAAGGGCATCAAAAGAAGGAAATTTAAAGTCTTTATGGTTGTCGTTGTTGTTAGGTGCCATCAAGTTGGTTCCAACTCATAGTGACCCTATGTACAACCGAACAAAACCCTGCCCAGTCCTGCACCATCCTCACAATTGTTGCTATGCTTGAGCCCATTGTTGCAGCCACTGTGTCACTCCATCTCTTTGAGGGTCTTCCTCTTTTTCGCTGACCCTCTGTTTTACCAAGCATGATGTCCTTCTCCAGGGACAGATCACTCCTGATAATATGTCCGAAGTATGTGAGATGTAGTCTCACCATCCTTGCTTCTAAGGAGCATTCTGGATGCACTTCTTCCAAGACAGACTTGTTCATTCTTTTGGCAGTCCATAGTATATTCAATATTCTTTGCCAACACCACAATTCAAAGGCGTCAATTCTTCTGTCTTTCTTATTGTCCAGATTTCACGTGCACATGAGGTGATTAAAAACACCATGGCTTGGTTCAGGCGCACCTTAGCCCTCAAGGTGACATTTTCGCTTTTCAACACTTTAAAGAGGTCTTTTGCAACCGATATGCCCAATGCAAAGGGTCTTTTGATTTCTTGACTACTGCTTCCATGGATGTTGATTGTGGATCCAAGTAAAATAAAATCCTTGACAAACTCAATCTTTTTCCCATTTATCATGATGCTGCTTATTGGTCCCGTTGTGAGGATTTCTGTTTTCTTTATGTCGAGCCGTAATCCATACTGAAGGCTGTGGTCTTTGATCTTCATCAGTAAGTGATTCAAGTTGTCTTCATTTTCAGCAAGCAAGGTTGTGTCATCTGCATAACGCAGGCTGTTAATTAGTCTTCCTCCGATCCTGATGCCCTGTTGTTCTTCATATAGTGCAGCTTCTTGGATTATTTGCTCAGCATACAGACTGAATAGGCATGGTGAAAGGATACAACCCTGACGCACACCTTTCCTGACTTTAAACCACTCAGTATCCCCCTGTTCTGTTCTAACCACTGCTTCTTTATCCATGTACAGATTCCTCGTGAGCACAATTAAGTGTTCTGGAATTCCCATTCTCATAATGCTATCCATAATTTGTTATGATCCACATAGTTGAATGCCTTTGCATAACCAATAAAACACAGATAAAAATCTTTCTGGTATCCTCTGCTTTCAGCCAGGATCCGTCTGACATCAGCAGAGGTTCCACGTTCTCTTCTAAATCCAGTTTGAATTTCTGACAGTTCCCTGTCAGTATTCTGCTGCAGCCACTTTTGAATGATCTTCAGCAAAATTTTATTAGTCAAGGATTTATAGTAAGCCCTGTGAAGGCCAACAATAAAGATTGTTCACTGAGTGTTGGGAATACCTGCTGCTGAAGGTTCACACCATCATCCCTCCTTGAGAATTGCCCTAGGCCATGGGAACTGCCCAGGCCTAGCCCAATCATACCCTGCCTGGCTGATAAGACAAAAAGTGTTGGCCCCACGGCTTCATTTAGGGGGCAACTCTGAAGAACTATCCAAGCTATAGACCTCCTCACAGGATCATAGAACAGGCTGAGGCCTCGGTTGCAACTGCATTGTGAGTCAGCTTCTCCTTGTTTCCCAGTCTTGCCATCCTCACTTCCTCACAGGTGTATCTCCTGAGAGTTCCCTTTAATAAACCTCCTGCATGAAACTCTTTCCAGATGGATTTAGTCAATGGAGTGCCACAGGAGAAGATCCAAGAGTAAGTTCAGATACTGTATTTATTTTTCTGCCTCCCTGCCCCCAAGGGTGCCTCTGGTTGACTTTGTCACTTGATCAAGCTAAGGTCATTACTGCTCTCAGAAATGGTGTGCTCTCAAATCGGTGTGCAAAAATTGACTCTTTCCTTCCAAGTTCTGGTAACATCTATCTCCCTCCTTTTGTCCACTCAGATGTGCTGGTGTTGTTAGCTGCTGTTGAGTTAGCCTCCAAGTCATGGTGACCACATGCACAACTGAATGAATGTTGCCCAGTCCTGCATCATCCACATGTCAGTTGAGAATCAGACTGTTGTGATCCATAGGGTTTTTACTAACTATCAGAAGCAGAAAACCAGGCCTTTGTTTCTAGTCTATCTTAGTCTGTAAGCTCCACTGAAATATGTTCAGCATCATGGAAACATGCAAACCTCCACTGACAGACAGATGGTAGCTGCACATGAGATGCACTGGCCAGGCATCGAACCCACATCTCCCACATGTAAGATGAGAATTCTACCACTAAACTACCCCACCTCACCCCCCTGAACATAGGGGTATGAAAACTCTACTGCTACTATCACTTGTGCTTCCCCTGCACCAGCCACATCTTTATAATTAGCCCCTCTTATAAATAAATCCTCCTCAAATGATCCAGGTTTGATTGTGCCACTTGGGACCAAGACTAATCTAACCCCCTCAAGTACAAGAAGAAAGCTGCATTTCTCCATTGGTTCCTGCCTGCACCAGCAAAGTTTCAGCACAGGACAAAGAGGAAGCAAATAAATAATAATAGTATATATGATATAATATCTAATACAAAACTATTGTAATAATAAAAATGACAACAACAACAATAAAAAACCAAACCCATTGCCGTCGAGTTGATTCTGATTCATAGAGACCCCCGTAGAACAGAGTAGAACTACCCCATAGTGTTTCCCAGGAGTGGCTAGTGGATTCAAACTGATGGCCTTTTAACCTTTTAACCTTTGCTGAGCTCTTACCTACTGCGCCACCAGTGCTCCAATAACAATAGTAGCTAATATTTATTGAGTGCTTACTCTGTGCCAGACACTGTCAAATAAAAACAACAACAACAAATTTGGACTTTATTCAAGAAATAAATAAATAAAGGAGAGACTTTATTCAAAAGAATTATCACAAGGCAGCGAAGAGATGTAATAAGTGGGAGGAGGACCATGGCAGTAGGGAGAACACTGACAAGACTTGCACGCTCTAAGGGTTAGGCAAAAAGGACTTTTCTTTTATGTTGTTGTTAGTTGCCGTTTAGTTGATACCGACTCATGGTGACCCCATGTGTGCACAGTAGAACTGTGTGCCACAGGGTTTTCAAGGCTGTGACCTATTTGGAAGCAGATCATCAGCCCTGTCTTCCAAGGTACCTCTTGGAGGGTTCAAACCGCCAAAGTTTGTACCACTCAGATACTTTTATAGGGAGGAGTAAACAAGGCTAGAAAGAACCCAGTGTGTGAAATAGGCTGTGATGGATTGAACTCTGTCCCCACAAAATGTGTGTCAACTTGGCTAGGCCATGATTCCCAGTATTGAGATTATCCACCATTTATCATCTGATGTGATTTTCCTATGTGTTGTAAATTCTACCTCTATGAGGTTAATGAGGCAGGATTAGAGGCAGTTATGTTAATGAGGCAGGACTTAATCTACAAGATTAGGTTGTATCAATTTTCTTTGTGGTATAAGGGAGAGAAGCCAGCAGAGAGACAAGGCAACTTCATGCCACCAAGAATGAAGAACTAGGACCCGGGCTCCTTGCTCTGAGAAGCTCCTAGACCAGGTGAAGATTGATGACAAGGACCTTCCCCCAGAGCTGACAGAGAGAGAAAGCCTTTCCCTGGAGCTGGCACCTGAATTCGGGCTTCTTACCTCCTAGGCTGTGAAAGTAAATTTCTCTTTGTTAAAGCCATCCACTTGTGGTATTTCTGTTACAATGGCACTAGATAACTAAAACATATGATGAAAGGGTGGCTAGGCTCAGTAGGATAATAGATTAAGGAATGTTTTACCCTGAGGCCAGCTCATTCTCAGGAGGAGCTATTAAGGAAAGGTTATATGATGGCTCAAGCTAAGGGCTGGCCAAAGTTTGGGGGCTTGGGGGAAAGAAAGACCTTTAAGCAAAGTTTGGTTAACAAGCATTTTGTTCCCATTGATCAGTGGGGAGAATCAATTCAGGTAATCATTTATAAGACAAAGAATGGGAATTTGGAAGGTCTTTGTTTGGCCTGGTCATAGGTAAATAAGAGGTGGGATCCTTGAAATTTATTGAAATCCTATGGGGAAGGGCGGTTGTTTGTAGTATGCCATTTTCTAGAACACAAAGCGTAGGGGGATTTTTTAACCATCCCTGTTTTCCAGGGAAAATTCAACATTGTTCGTAGTATCTAAGAATTTTACCTTCATTATCTTATATAAATTTCTAAACATATCTGCTATTTAAGTACACTATAGCAGAGTGGTTAAAGCCAAAACAAAGACAGTTGCCATCAAGTAGAATCAGACTCATGGTGACCCCACATGATTCAGAGTAGAACTGCACTCAGGATTTTTAATGGCTGGTTGCCATGAGTTGGAATCAATTCGATGGCTACTAACAACGACAACAATCTTATGGAAGTAGATCACCAGGCCTTTCTCCCGTGGCACCCCTGGGTGAACGTGAGCCAGCCAACCTTTCAGTTAGCAGCTGAGAGCAGACTGTTTGCACCACGCAGAGGCCTCAGCAGAGTGTCTAAAGGAGTGCTAATGAGACAAAGGTGGGCAAGTTACCTCACTTTCCTCCTTGTAAAATGGGATTAGTAATTGTCCTGACCTCATAGGGTTGTTGTGAGAGTTAAAAAAGTTAATACGTGCAAAATGCTTACAACAGCTTCTGGCAAGTAGTGAGTATTTGGTAAATGTTAGCTATTATTACTATTATTCCCATTTTTCAAGTGAGGGTGCTGAGGCACTAGGAGGTTAAGTAATTTACCCAGGTAAATACAGATTAAAACCTACCCAGATCTACTCTCCTTACTGCTCTCCCAAGTAGTGGGGAAAAAAATAAAGAGGAAGGAAAGTTAGACAAAACTGTGATAGATTTTCCAGAGTTACTGCCTCCATTTCAAGAAAAAGAGGAAGAAATGGAATCACTTTTTCTCTAACCTGACAGCTATCAAGGCAGTGGCAGAAAGAAAACATCCTTTTCTCCTAGAATTAGCATCTCACTGCCTGCAGTGACTGCCTGTGGTCACCCCAGGCTGACACTGGGGCAGTAGCCCAAAGCCCCCACTTACCTCCCAAATTTTTCCCCAGAATCTCCCCAGTATGGCCAGTCATTATTTTTAGGTGAAATAAGGCTGCAAAAGTCTACAAAACTGTTGTAATTTTTCCTTTGCTAGACCAGTTAGCAAGAGTTCCCTAACTAGGTTATTATTGTGTTGTTGTTGTCATTAATATTACAAAACCAAATCAGTTGCTATGGACCCAAAAGGTTGGTTTGAACTGTCTCAAAAGACAAACGCGGCAATCTGATTTTGTGAGGTTATATAGCCTTAAAAACTATGGAGCAGTTCTACTCTGCACACGGGGTAGCCATGGGTCGAAATCAACTCAATGGACAACAACATAAAGGTAGGTAGGTAGGTAAGTAAATGATACACAGAGAGAGAGACAGATAGATGTTGTTGTTAGCTACTGTTGAGTTGGTTCCGACTCATAGCAAGTCTCAGGAAGGAGTAGAACTGCTCCATAGGGTTTCAAGGAGTGGCTGGTGGATTTGAACTGCCAACCTTTTGGTTAGCATCCAAGCTCTAGATAGACAGATAGATAAACAGACAGAGAGACAGAGATAAATGGATGTTGTTCATTCCAACTCATGTTGTTGTTAGGTGCCATCAAGTTTGTTCCAACTCATAGTGACCCTATGTACAAAAGAATGAAACACTGAAACACTGCCCGGTCCTGGGCCATCCTCACAATCGTTGCTATGTTTCAGCCAATTGTTGCAGCCACTGTGTTAGTCTATCTCGTCAAGGGTCTTTCTCTTTTTTGCTGACCCTCTACCTTACCAAGCATAATGTCCAGAGACTGGTCTCTTCCGATAACATTTCCAAAGTATGTGAGACGAAGTTTCGCCACCCTTGCTTCCAAGGAGCACTCTGGCTGTATTTCTTCCAAGACAGACTTGTTCGTTCTTCTGGCCGTCCGTGGTATATTCAACATTCTTTGGTAACACCATAATTCAAAGGCATCAATTCTTCTGTCTTCCTTATTCATTGTCCAGCTTTCCATGCATATGAGGCGATCGAAAATATTATGGCTTAGGTCAGGCGCATCTTAGTCCTCAAAGGAACATCTTTACTTTTTAACACTTTAAACAGGTCTTCTGCAGCAAATTTGCCCAATGCTATACATCATTTGATTTTCTGACTGCCGCTTCTTTGGCATTGATTGTGGATCCAAGTAAAATGAAATCCTTGATAATGTCAATCCTTTCTCCATTTGTTATTATGTTGCTTTTTGGTCCAGTTTTGAGGATTTTTGTTTTATGTTGAGGTGTAATCCATACTGAAAGTTGTAGTCTTTGATCTTCATTGTGTGCTTCAAGACCTCTTCATTTTCACAAAGCAATCGCATAATATCATTAATATCACACACAAGTAAAATTTTACTGAAGAGTATTCAAAAGCAGTTGCAGCAGTGTATTAACAGGTAACTGCCAGAAATTCAAACTGGATTCAGAAGAGGGCACAGAATGGAGGATATCATTGCTGACATCAGATGGATCCTGGCTGACAGTAGAGAATACCAGAAAGATGTTTAACTGTGTTTTATTGACTATGCAAAGGCATTTGACTGTGTGGATCATAACAAATTATGGATAACATTGCGAAGAATGGAAATTCCAGAACACTTAATCGTGCTCCTGAGGAATCTGTACATAGACCAAAAGGCAGTCGTTCGAACAGAGCAAGGGGATATTGCATGGTTTGAAATCAAGAAAGGTGTGTGCCAGGATTGTATTCTTTCACTATACTTATTCAATCTGAATGCTGAACAAATAACCTGAGATGCTGGGCTATATGAAGAACACGACATCAGAACTGCTAGAAGACTCATTAACAACATGCGTTACACAGATGACACAAGTGAAAGGTAGATTAAATAGATTAGACAGATGATAGATAGATAAGATAGATTAGAGAGATAGACAGATAGTCGTTGATTAGACTTTGACTCATGGTGACCTTATGTACAATAGAACAAAATATTACCTAGTCCTGCATCATCCTCATAATCCATCGTTGTGGCTATAGTGCCAAACTATCTAATAGAGCGTCCCCTCACCCCCTCTGGCCTCTACTTTACCAAACATGATGTCCTCCTCTAGCAACTGATCCCTTCTGATGATGTGTCCAAAGCAAACAAGTCAAACAATGTTCTGTTGTGATCCACATATTTTCATTAACTAATTTTTGGAAGTATATCACCAGGCCTTTCTTCCTAGTCTTAGTCTGGAAGCTCTACCAAAATCTGTTCACCATGGGTGACCCTGCTGGTGTTTCAAATACTGGTGGCATAGCTTCCAGCATCACAACAGCACACTAGCCACCACAGTATGGCAAACTGACAGACTTACTGGTGGCCAGTCCCAGTGTATCAGGGGCCAATTGTGTAACCGGGAATTCTCCAAATCAACTGCCATTAGAACATGTTTATTTTAAAATCAGCTATAAAAAGTACGAACTTGAAGTTTACATATACATAATTCAACAGCACCAAAACAACTGTTTACAACCTAACCAAAGGAAGATATTTTAGGAAGAATTATTTTTATCACTGACAGTATTTAAAATTGCCAACATAATCAGTTTTTATTTTGGTTTTAAAATTCTTTACAGGCAATACCCCATTATTGCTTGCACTCAGGGCAGACAACTTCCACCAATCCACTTAGTGTGATAATGGCATATGGTCACAGATTGAATTGTGTCCCCCAAAAATATGTTTCAGCTTGGTTAGGCCATGATTACCAGTTTTGTGTGGTTGTCCTCCCTGTTGTGATTGTAATTTTCGTATGTGTTGTAAATCCTAATCTCTGGCTGCGATTAATGAGGCAAGATTAAATTATGTTAAAGAGGATTAGGGTGGGATTATAATGCCCTTACTAAGGTCATACCCCTAATCCAATGTAAAGGGAGTTACCGTGGGGTGTGGCCTGCACCACCTTTTATCCTACAAGAGATAAAAGGAAAGGGAAAGGAGCAGAGAGTAGGGGGACTTCATACAACCAAGAAAGCAGCACTGGGAGCACAGCACATCCTTTGGACTCAGGTCCCTGCACAGAGAAGCTCCTAGTCCAGGGGAAGACTGATGACAAGGACCACTTTCCAGAGCTGACAGAGAGAAAGCTTTCCTCTGGTGCTGACGCCCTGAATTTGGACTTGTAGCTTTCTAGACTGTGACAGAATAAATTTCTCTTTGATAAGACATCCATCCACTTGTGATATTTCTGTTATAGCAGCACTAGATGACTAAGACGGTAGGCAAATGTCCTTATTCTTGATTGATGCATGTTCAAGTATTTAGGGGGAAGTAGCATATCTATGGTGTGACTGATAAGACAAATATGGCAAAATGTTAAAAACTGTTGATTGTAGGTAGTGATCACTGTACTATTTATTCAATTATTATTAAATTTTTCATAATAAAAAATTGTAAAAAGCTCCACTTTTACCCTTTGGCAAATTCAAAGAGAAAAACTTACATACACATTTATATTATTATTTTTTATTATATATTTGGTTTTTCTCAATAATTTTTAGTATATATATTTTTAATCAAACAAAAAGAGAAGTTTGAATTCTTAAACGAGGAATTGTCATTTTCCTATTTCTGAAATTCCCCAGTTAATTCAGTGATAACCTTCTATAATTTTTGAAATACTGTCTATTTGTATTAAAACAATATTATGCTTAAAATTTTATTAATGCAATTTTCTTATCTTGAATAGTGCCCCAGTTGGCTGCTGAAATGATCAATCTATTCCACTTCATATCTACTCAATTTCATTCCACTATTGCCCATGCGGAAGCCCTGGTGCCTAGTAGTTGAGAGTTACAGCTGGTAACTAAAAGGTCGGCAATTGGAATCTATCAGGCATGCCTTGGAACACAATGGAGGCAGTTCTACTCTGTCCTACAGGGTTGCTACGAGTCGGAATCGACTCGATGGCAATGGGTTTGGTTTTTTTTGTTTTACTGCCTATGCAATACTTCTGCCTCTGACCTCCACTATCAGATCTTGGTCAGATCTCCAGTTAAAGGACATAGTCCTCCAGACTGCCAAGTTTGCCCAAGACTTCAGATCTCAGCCACAAGCTTGGGGAACCTCACAACACCTCACTTCTGACCTGCTGGCTACAAATCCACAGATTTCCTCAACTCCACCCCCAGGATGCAAGTCTTAAGCTTGGGGGTTCCCAGAGCTCCCCTCATTTCTGATCTGCTGGCTCCCACTACTCGCTTTGGCTTGATAATTTGCTAGAACAACTCACAGAATTCATGGAAAGCTCTATACTTCCAATTTCATTATAAGAAAAAGGATACAAATGAAGAGGCACGTAGGGCACAGTCTGGGAGAGTTCCTAATGTGGGACTTCCACATCTAAAAAGGGACACGCTTACCCTCCCACAGCATTGCACTGATAGCTCTCTCACCAAGCCCATGGAGCTTCCATACCCAGTGCCTTTATGGAGGCCTCATTATGTAGGCATGATTGATTGAGTCAGATTGCCTTCGCTCCCCTGAGGTTGGACTCATTTCACATATTGAGTGTTTCTGGCCTGGTTAGCCCCCAACAAAAAGCACCTCATTAGTATAAATGCTCTGGTGCGGTCTGGAGGCTTCACCAAAGACACTTCAAACACTGAGGAAATTCCAAGGTTTTAGAGATTATTTCTCAGGAACCAAGGAGAAACACCAAATTCTTTGGGTAAAGTTAATAGTAGACCCCACAGATGCATAACTAATTTCATAGCGTGGTATTGTCTATAGGTTCAAACTTTGAAAAGGCCTTTCTTTATCTATTTGGCATGGGTAACAATGTTTAAAACTCAGTTCAAATGTTTTCCACTTCAGGATTTTTTTATATGTTGTTGTTGTTGTTGTTAAGTGTCCTGGAGTCAATTTTGACTCATAGTGACCCCATGTGACAAAGTAGGGCTGCCCTATAGGGTTTTCTAGGCTGTTATCTCTACAGAAGCAGGCCACAAGGTCTTTCTCCTGTGGAGCCAATGGTGGGTTCAAACCACCAAACTGTCAGTTAGCAGGTGAGCATGTAACCATTGCACCACCAGGGCTCCTTATTTATTTTGTTACATTAATTTAAAAACCAATTAAACTTACTTTTTTAAATTAAAACATACCCAGGATTTTTAGAAAAAGTTAAGTTCCAGAATGTAAAATATAAGTATTTATTACTAGAACCTCCAGGTGTGTCAGTAAATTCTGTTACGATGGGCTTCTGGTATACTAATTTTTTGGTATAATTCTTAATATTACCACAATAGTGATGGTTAAGAAATCCTTCCACTCTTTCATGTTCCAAAGATCCACCCCCTCCCATATGACTTAGATAAGACTCACTGATACACCCCTTATTTACTTATGACAAAGCCAGACACCCCAGACGAACCACACACCAGAGCCAGTAAAACCAGCTGCTGCTGGATCAGTTCCAACTCGTGGCGACCCCGTGTGTGTCAGAGTGGAACTGTGCTCCATAGTGTTTTTCAATGGCTGATTTTTCTCACAGAGACCACCAGGCCTTTCTTTTGAGGTGCTTCTGGGTGAACTTGAACCCCCAACCTTCTGGTTAGCAGCCAAACACTTTAATCCTGTGCTTCACGCAAGAGAGCCTCCAAATTCCCATTCTTTGCCTCATAAATGATTAGCTAAACTGCTTGAATCCACTGATCAAAAGGCTTGTTGGTCAAACTATTTAAATTTCTCTCCTTCCCCCAGGTCTCAGAACCTTGGCTAGCACGCAACCCCTCCTTATTAGTTCCACCTGAGAATAGGCTTCCCCACCCCAGGTTCTTTCTAACCTCCCTGGGTGAGAGGTTGGCAGTGAGAACCCACCCAGACAGAGGCTTCTTAGAAGAAAGGCCTGGTGATCGGCTTCGCAAAGGTCACGGCTTTGGAAACCCTGTGGGGTGCAGTTCTACTACGCACAGTTCTGCTATGGGATTGCCATGAGCCATAATCAACTCAATGGCAACTGGTTTGCTTTGGTTTTAATTAAAACAAACAAACAAACAAACAAAATTCTTTTTGCCTAACTCTGGAGATGCCTACAAATTTTACGTACAAATTATTCTCCCTATTGCAATAGTCTCCCTCCCCACTCTCTTTGCAATAATTCTTTCAAATAAAGTCTCTTCTTAGAAGTCCAGATTTGTTTATATGACACCACAATAAAATCTTTGAACTTTTCACTAAAATGTTATCAGTTTCCAGTGAATTCATTGCTTTCTAGTGAATAAAATAATTGTGTGGGTACTCCTGTGAATTTTCTCTCATTTCTCATTTTTAATTGGATACTTTTCTATGCTTCAAATGAAAGTAAGATTGTGCAAAGCAACTTCAATGTGATTTCTAAATGGGAAAGAAGGAACCCAGAAGATGAAAGCATATAAAATCATGAAATATTCCCTTTCTTCTAAGAATTGAGTCTTTGGTATTATGAGATGGACTTATTATCATTAGGCTTATTACAGCTTTACTCTTATTTCTCTAATTTGATAGATATGAAAATAAAAGGCTATTGTTCTTCCTTCAAAAAAAAGTTTAATACTAAAAAATTCTGGACATCTAAGCTTCAATTTTATGCCAATTTTTTAAAAGCCTCAAACTGGGGTTTTCTGATAAAAGTTTTAAGACTCAAATACAAAACAATGAATGAGTAAGAGGAAAAATCACACATGTAAACGAGGGAGCAATAGTCTTCAGGAAGTCAACTCCTCCATGTTGAGAGTTGTAGTCTACCATTCCGGGATCTTGGTTCAGTATTTACATTAAATCTAACCACGAAGACAAGCCTGTGTGAAACCTAAACAAATTGAACTGAAACCAGCGGGAAGCTAAGTGATAAAATCTTGCAACTCTGTTCAGTGCCAAAACAAAGGGAGAGAATTTCCTGGCATCATGCCAGAAAAATTTGATTCCTCATTTTTTTTTTTTTTTTTTAATTAACCCCCAACAGCCCCAGTTTCTCTATCAACTGTAGTATTTTTTTAAAATAGTTATTTTGTTTTGGGTTTTTTTTTTAGTGCTCAAAAAAATACTAGTGCCTTTTTATGTCATGCTTGTTTTCCTCCCAGTATATCGGAATAGAAGCTGGCTGCATATAAAGTTTCCTGGTACCAAAAAAACAAAAACAAAAACTACCCAAACAAATTAAAAAAAAAAAAACTTTTTAAAAGAATTATCTCAGTTATCAGTTGTTGAAAGATGACTTTATTTTAATAAACGTGACATTATATCTTATAACAGAATTTTTTTTTTTTTACTAGTTACATTGGCAAAATGATGCTCAATTTGGGATACTACATTTTCAAAGCAGTGTTAATAAAGAAGAATGCAACTAGAGCAATGTTCACCAAAACAAATTCTGGCCGACACAAATTCTGCAAAACTTCCCTCCACCCCTTGCCCTAACCCCCACAAAAGAATCTCAGAGTCAAATAGGATTAGAAAACCCTGAATACTTTATATATCCCCTAGACCTTCACAATATAATTAGCATATTAAAGCCTATGAGAAGTTCTAAAGTATAGAAACCTCTTTCATTATGTTTATCACACTGTTTTTCATGTATTTTTCTTTTTTCAGTGAATATCCTCCTCAACCAGATTTTGAAAAAACATCACTTTGGGAAATATAATCTAGGAAGTGACCAAGATGCTAAGGATGTTTGGGAAGTGAAGGAACCCGGACTAGGGAAAGAATGTGGAGCTAAGATTCAACTCAGCTACTTAGAAGTTGCATGGCCTTCCTCACCTTAAAATGGATGTGGTAACACTGATTTCATAATGTTTTCATAAAGATTAACGATAGGGTGCACAAAACATCTAGCCCATGGTCTAAACTCACTGATTTGGACCAATAAAATCTTATGCACACCTCTTTATTATTATTACATGTGATTTTTCCTCTTACTCATTCCTTGTTTTGTATGAGTCTTAAAACATTAATCAGAAAACCCCAGTTTGAGACATTTTTAAAATCAGTAGCATAAAATTCAAGCTTAGAGTTCAGAATTTTTTAATATTAAACTTTTTTTTAAAGGAAGAACAAAACCAAACCCACTGCCGTCAAGTCAATTCCGACCCATAGCGACCCTATAGGACAGAGTAGAACTACCCCATAGAGTTTCCAAGGAGCACCTGGCGGATTTGAACTGCCAACCTCTTGGTTAGCAGCCGTAGCACTTAACCACTACGCCACCAGGGTTTCCGAAGGAAGAATAACAGCCTTTTATTTTCATACCCTACTATCCTTTCTCTTTCCTTCACCTTTCTCTTGTCCTGGTGAAGTTCTGTGACATTGGTCGCAATTTCAGCAATATGTGAGCACCCTCCTTCTTTCCTCCCTGGTGTCTCCGTTTCCATTCATCAGGTTTCTCTGTCCCTCTGCACCTTCTCATCTTTGGTTCTGGACAAAAGTTGTACTTTTGGCCTCATATAGTTGATTGTTCTAAGGACCACATTCTTCACAGGTGTTACTGTTTAAAGGCCCATCTATTAATTGTCCAAAAGGTGGCCTCCAGGAGTATCTTCAGTTTCAAGTTAAAAGGTTGTCTAAGGCAATAGTCTTGGGGGTTCCTCCAGTCTCTATCAGACCAGTAAATCTGGCCTTTTTTTTTTTTTTTTTTTAACGTGAATTTTCTTCGACATTTTTTACCCATTCTAACTGGGACCTTCTATTGTGTCCCGGTCAGAATGGTTGGTAGTGGTAGCTGGGCACCATCTAGTTCTTCTGGTCTCAGGTTAGAGGAGGCTGTGGTTCATGAGTGCCATTAGTCCTTTGGACTCATTTCTTCCTCGAGTCTTCATTTTTCTTCATTCTCCTTTGCTCCAGAAGGGAAGAGACCAATAATTGCTTCTTAGATGGCCGCTCTCGAGCTTTTAAGACCCCAGGCACTACTCACCAGAGTAGGATATAGAACATTATCTTTATGAACTATGTTTTGCCAATTGACCTAAATGTCCTCTGAGATTATAGTCCTTTGCCTTCATGGCCAGTAGCTCTGTCCCACTGTCTGAGTAGTTTCTATAGCTGTGCCCTCTGTGTGCTCTGTTATATATATGAGTAGACATGCACCGTTTACAAATATGTATGTAGAAATATCCACAACCATACATATTTAGCATACATATTTGCCTATATATCTAGCCATAAATTGTTATTACTGTTGTTGCAGGATTGTATATGTTATAGCATTTACTACAGCTGCCCTTTATTCTTGTGTCTTCCTTTACCTTGGTCACATTGTGCTGACTTCCCCCATATTGTGTATTGCCTTTTCCTTCACCAGAATTAACACTTGATCCCAGCCCCCCATCCCTGGTAACTATCAAGGAATATTTCTTTCTGTGTATGAACCTATTCTTGACTTTTTATAATAGTGGTCTCATACAATATTTGTGCTTTTGTGATTGACTTATTTTACTCAGCATAATGTCCTCTAGATTCATCCCTGTTTTGAGATGTTCCATGGATCCATCAGTATTCATTATTGTTGCATAGTATTCCATTGTATGTATGTACCACAGTTTGTTTATCCATTCATTCATTGATGGACACTTAAGTTGTTTCCATCTTTTTGCTATTGTGAATAATGCTGTGATGGGCATGAGTGTGCATATGTCTATTCATGTCATAGCTCTTATTTCTCTAGGATATATACCTACAACTGGAATTGCCTGATCATACGGTATTTCTCTTTCTAGCTTTTTAAGGAAGCTCCATACTGTTTTCCATAGTGGTTGTACCATTTTGCTGTCCCACCAGCAGTGTAAAACAGTTCCAATCTCCCTACAACCTCACCAACATTTGTTGTTCTCTGTTTTTTTTTTTTTTTTGATTAGTACCATCATTCCTGGGGTAAGATGCTATCCCACTGTAGTTTTTATTTGCATCTTTCTAATGGCTAATGATCATAAGCTTTTTTCATGTGTTGTTAGCTGCCTAAATGTCCTCTTTGGAGAATTGTCTTCATGCCCTTTGCCCATTTTTTAATTGGATTGCTTGTTTTTTTGTTGTTGAGGTGTTGAAGTTTTCTATAAATTTTAGAGATTAGACCCTCATCAGATATGTCATCATCAAATTTTTTTTCCCAGTCTGTAGATTCTCTTTTTATTCTTTTGTCATCAAAAGATGAGCACAAGTATTTAATTTTTAGGAGGCCCCAGTTATGTAGTGAATGAATAATTTCTTTTATAAGGATCAGCACAAAGCTGGCTCCTATGTGACAGAGGTTAAAAATGTCCCAAATGTTCAACTTTTCCAAGCTGCTGTACCACTCAACCATCTCTAACATCAACTATTCCCTCTCCTCTCAGTACTCTCCCTCCCATCTCTGGGTTCCCTAATTTTGCTGCAACATCTCACAGAACTCATGAACCATATAAAGAAAATGGTTCATGCATTTGTGGAGGCTGGCAAGCCCAAAATTCATGGGTCAGATATAGGCTTCTCCCAACTGGTGTGGCTGCAGGAGCTGACCAACCCAAACTGGAAGTTCAGACCATAGGCTACTAGTTCACAAGGCTGTGGAAGCTGGCAAATCAGGTCACATAATAGGCTGCTGGCCCAAGGGGCGATAGAGGCTGGTGAATCCCAGAACTGGCAAGTCAGACAGCAGGCCTCTGGGGAGGTTAATTGATCACAAACTGGACATGGGATCCAGATGCAGAGAAAGAGAGAGTCTTGTCAGGACACACACATATATTTTAGACGCAGGCCACACGCCAGGGAAGGGTGTAACTTTAGTAAGGATGGGGCTTGAGTCACACCCTCCTACAAGGCTGGGACCCAAGACACACCTTAGACCAATCGTGACTCATCAACCTGTGAAGGTCAGGATTCACAACACACAAAATGGAGGATAACCACACAATACCGTGAATCATGGCCTAGCCAAGTTGACACATAACCCCAACCATCACAGTTTCCATATGCCTTATTCGCATAGTCCCACTCAATCACTGTATGAGTCACAAAGACCATGGCTAGAATAGCCATATTAAGTAATTCATTGCACCACATCTAGTTTATCGTCTGTTGTTTGTACATTTTTAGTTATGTTTAGTATTCTGTTTATGCCATAAATTAGGGTCCCTAGGTTTGTTCCTATGTTTTCTTCTATAAACTTTATAATTTTAGGTTTTACATTTAGGTCTTTGATCTATTTCAAGTTAGTTTTTGTGTATGCTGTGAAGTATGGATCCTGTTTCATTTTTCTGTAAATGGATATCCAGTTTGTCAGCACCATTTATTAAAGAGACTATCTCTTCTCCCTTTAATGGACTT
This sequence comes from Elephas maximus indicus, assembly GCF_024166365.1. Lineage (NCBI taxonomy): Eukaryota > Metazoa > Chordata > Mammalia > Proboscidea > Elephantidae > Elephas > Elephas maximus. The sequence goes on from NC_064820.1 coordinate 84,175,812, forward strand.
CAACACTTTGTTGAACATTAGTAGCCCATTGGTGGGTGGATTTACTTCTGGGTTCTCAATTTTGTTCCATTGGTCTATGTATCTGTCATTGTACCAGTACCTGGCTGTTTTGACTACCACAGCTGTACAACATATTCTGACATGTGAAGTGTGAGGCCTCCTACTTTGTTATTCTTCCTCAGTAATGTTTTACTAATTCAGAGACTTTTTCTTTTTGATACAAAGTTGGTGATTAGTTTTTCCAACCCATTAAAGAATGATGGAATTTGGATCAGGATTGAATTATATCTATAGATCACTGTGGGTAGTATTGACATTTTTACAACGTTAAGTCCTCCTATCAATGAACATGGAAACCCTGGTGGCGTAGTGGTTAAGAGCTATGGCTGCTAACCAAAAGGTCAGCAGTTCGAATCCACCAGGCACTCCTTGGAAACCCTACAGGGCAGTTCTACTCTGTCCTATAGGGACGCTGTGAGTCAGAATTTGCTCGACAGCAACAGGTTTGGTTTTGGGTTTATCTACGAGCATGGTATGTTTTTCCATTTACGTGTCAATAATATATCTTAATTTATTTAACTTCTCCTCTCCTCCTGGTCATTCCTTCCTTCCACTCATCCTAGGTCTAAGGACCACTTACTCCAGGTATCCCACTTCTACCTCTGAGCCTTCTCTAACATTGTACTATATGTGTAGGACACTTTCATCTTCCCCCAACCTTGCCACCTAACCATGAGTACAGCTTCTAATAGCTCGATTCCTCTATTACTTAAAATTAAGAAGATAGAGTCACATTTTAAAATAGAATAAAAATGTTAATTTTCAATGCAGAAGGATCAAGGCTGAAAGAGGATGAAAATGCAATATCTGTGAACAGAACAAACAAGTGTTCATCAAATTTCAGGTTATTAAATAAGCCATGTCTCATTGAGTTTGAAGCAGTTAATTTTATACAAAAAAAAAATTCTCAAAATAACTTTATATATAGCTAGATATCTTCTATTTCTCTCCATCCCTGTCCCCAGAGCCCTTCTTCTCCCTTCCTCAGTAGGCTGATCTCTATGAACTGCCTCAATGGATTTGCTTGGTCTTTGGCTTCCAGTTGGGTTTGGCCAATGAAGATTACTGGCAGGAGATCAGAGAAAGGGAGGAGAGTGAGGTTTGAATCCTTTACAGGTAGGGGATTGAGCTGAATAAAACATATGATAGGGCACATAGGAGAATATGAAACCAAAAATAATGAACATATAGTGATGTTGTACAATATGATAAACATTACCAATGTATTGAATTGTACATGTAAAAACTGTTGAATTTACAAATATTTTATTATGTATATTTTTATGACAATAAAACATTTAAAAATAAATGAATGAATGAGAGGCCTAACATAACTTGCACAAAGCTTGGTGTAGCCTTTCTGGAACAAGGACAAATTTGGCTTCTTGAGTATATGAATGAACACACACAGCAATAAATTGTGCTGCTGAAACGGTAGCACAAGGCTAAAGGGTGCAAGGATGTACTATGTTTAGTGTAGATATTTTTATGGACAATGCCATATTGTAAGAGGCATTGGGTTGTAACCACCATTGGCTTGCTTAATGTTCATTCAGTCTTTTAACTGCTTAACGTATACCACCGTAAGTTATAATACTTGAAAGTGTCTTGAACTCAAAAACACCCAGGTATCTAGGTTTAGCGTTTATGGCTTGAATAATACTTATTGCTTAAAGTCTTGGAAATTAGGATTAAAATGCAAACACATTTGGAAGTATACTAACGCATTAAAGGTAAATGTCAGTAGCTCTCAAATTTAATAGTGTATAAATAAGAAGTCTGTTAAAATATAGATTGCTGGCCCCACCTCCAAAGATTATTTTTCATACAAACAGGGTCTATGAATTATATTTTAAATAAGCTCTCCAGAGAATTCTGATACAGACCACATGCATTAGGTATCTTTTGCCGCAAGTGACAAATTATCCCAAATTTAGCAATTTGAAACAACAAACATTTATTATCACTCAGTTTTTGATTGTCAGGTGTTCAGAAGCAGTTTAACTAGATGGTACTGCTTCAGGGCCTCTCAAAAGGTTGTAGCTAAATTATCAGCAGAGGATGCAGTCATCTCGAGGATCAACTGGGGCTGGAGGATTTTACTTCTGAGTTCGTTTGTGGTTGTTGGCAGGCCTCATCTCCTCACTGGTTGTTGGTTGGAGACGTCAATTCCTCATGACTTGGTCCTCTCAGTAGGGCTGCTCACAACACAACAGCTTACTTTCCCCACAGTGAATGATGAGGGAGAGACAGAGAGAGAGAACAGAGATAGCCTACATCTGAAGCACCAGTTGTTTATAACCTAATCTGGAAAGTGATATACTGTTTCTTCTGCCATATGCTATCAATTGCACAGACCAGCCCTAGTATAAGGTGGGAAGGAGCTACACAAGGGTGTAAATACCAGAAGATAGGGATCATTGGAAGCCACTTTAGAGGGTGGCTACCATACCACATTTTGAGAAATTCTAGCCAAAATGATTAATTTTGGCTCATACTAACAACTGCTTCTTTTTTCAAAAGAGGTTAGAAAGAATAGATGATCCAGTAAGGTATTAGAAAAAAAAGTCCTAAGATGGGAGAAAAGAAGGATTCAGAAAGGATATACTAAGAGTACCATGGGAAACTCTTCCCACTTTATACTTTTGCCTAGTGCCTTAGTTACCTAGTGGTGCTAGAACAGAACTACCACAAGCAGATGGCTTTAACAAAGAGAAATTTATTCTCTCACAGTCTAGGAGGCTAGAAGTCTGAATCCAGGGTGCCAGCTCCAGGCGAAGGCTTTTTTTCTATGTCAGCTCTGGGGGAAGGTTGTCATCAATCTTCCCCTGGTCTAGGAGTTTCTCAACGCAGGGACCCCTGGTCCAAAGGACGTGCTATTCTCCTGTTCTTGTTTCTTGGTGGTATAGGTCCCCCTGTCTCTCTGTTGAATTCTCCCTTTTATATCTCAAAAGAGACTGGCTTAAGGCACAACTTAATCTTGTAGATTGAGTCCTGCCTCATTAACATCACAGAAGTAGGATTTACAATACATAGGAAAATCATACCAGATGACAAAATGGTGGACAATCACACAATACTGGGAATCATGGCCTAGTCAAGTTGACACATATTTTGGGGGGAAATGATTCAATTCATGACACCTAGAATCAGATCCAAAACCCTTGTTATATTTGACAGGTAATAAAAATGCAAAATTTGTAATATAGTAGGTTTGACAGTTTTTTATAATACAATATAATAGATCTGACTCATTGAACACTAATGACCAAAGTCCACACGAGTTGTGGAATGATATCAACAACATCATATATGAAGAAAGCAAAACCAAAAAACCAAACCCACTGCCGTCGAGCCAATTCCAACTCATTGTGACCCTACAGGACAGAGTAGAATTGTCCCATAGAGTTGAAGGCAAGAGGTCATTAAAAAGACAGAAAAGAAAGAAAAGACCAAAATGGATGTCAGAAGAGACTCTGAAACTTGCTCTTGAATGTCGAGTAGCTAAAGCAAAAGGAAGAAATGATGAGGTAACAGAGCTGAACAGAAGGTTTCAAAGGGCGGCTTGAGAAGACAAAGTAAAGTATTATAATGACATGTGCCAAAGACCTGGAGATAGAAACCAAAAGGGAAAAACATGCTCAACATTTCTCAAGGGGAAAGAACTGAAGAAAAAACTCAAGCCTCAAGTTGCAACAGTGAAGGATTCTATGGGGAAAGTATTAAACGAAACAGGAAGCATCAAAAAATGATGGAAGGAATACACAGAGTCACTACACCAAAAAGAATTGGTCGACATTCAACTATTTCAAGAGGTAGCATATGATCGGGAACCGATGGTACTGAGGGAAGAAGTCCAAGCTGCACTGAAAGCACTGGTGAAAAACAAGGGTCCAGGAATTGATGGAATATCAACTGAGATGTTCCAACAAACGGAGGCAGTGCTGGAAGTGCTCACTCATCTATGCCAAGAAATTTGCACGACAGCTACCTGGCCAACTAACTGCAAGAGATCCATATTTATGCCTATTCCCAAGGCAGGTGATCCAACCAAAGGTGGAAATTATTGAACAATATCATTAATATCACATACAAGCAAAATTTTGCTGAAGATCATTCAAAAACGGCTGTAGCAGTATATCAACAGGGAACTGCGAGAAATTCAGGCTGAACTCAGACGAGGACAGAACCAGGGATATCACTGCTGGTATCAGGTGGTCTTGGCTGAAAGTAGAGAATACTAGAAAGATATTTACCTGTGTTTATTGACCATGCAAAGGCATTCGACCGTGTGGATCGTAACAAATTATGGATAACATTGCAAAGAATGGGAATTCCAGAACACTTAATTGTGCTCATGAGGAACCTGTATGTAGATCAAGAGGCAATTGTTCCGACAGAACAAGGGGATACTGCGTGATTTAAAGTCAGGAAAGACGTGCGTCATGGTTGTATTCTTTCACCATACCTATTCAATCTAATCCAAGAAACTGGACTATATGAAGAAGAAGGGGTATCAGGATTGGAGGAAGACTCCTTAACAACCTGAGTTATGCAGATAACACAATCCTGCTTGCGGAAAGTGAAGAGGACTTGTGGCACTTACTGATGAAGACCAAAGACCACAGCCTTCAGTATGGATTACACCTCAACATAAAGAAAACAAAAATTCTCGCAATTGGACCAATAAGCAACATCATGATAAATGGAGAAAAGATTGAAGTTGCCAAGGATTTCATTTTACTTGGATCCACAATCAACAGCCATGGAAGCAGCAGTCAAGAAATCAAAAGATGCATTGCACTGGGTAAATCTGCTGCAAAAGACCTCTTTAAAGTGTTCAAAAGCAAAGATGTCACCTTGAACACTAAGGTGTGCCTGACCCAAGACATGGTATTTTCAATAGCATCATAAGCATGCGAAAGCTGAACAATGTGTAAGGAAGACAGAAGAATTGATGCCTTTGAATTGTGGTGTTGGTGAAGAATACTGAATATACCATGGACTGCCAAAAGAATGAACAAATCTGTCTTGGAAGAAGTACAAACAGAATGCTCCTCAGAAGCAAGAATGGCGAGATTGCATCTTATATACTTTGGACATGCGGTCCCAAGAGATCAGTCCCTGGTGAAGGACATCATGCTTGGTAAAGTAGATGGTCAACGAAAAAGAGAAAAGACCCTCAATGAGATGGACTGACACAGCGGCTGCAACAATGGGCTCAAGCATAACAATGATTGTGGGCATGATGCAGGACCGTGCAGTGTTTTGTTCTGCTGCACATAGGGTCGCTATGAGTCGGAACTGCCTCAACAGCACCTAACAACAAGTAGAGCTATAAATGGTTATTCGTCAAGAGGTTAGAAAAACTCAAGAGTATTTTTTATATTTTGTGGCTTTGTAGGACAAAGACTATGTATCTATACTAAAGGGCCCTTTGTGGCAATGCAATAAAATTCTGAAATGAATAGTTGAACATTGTGGCATTCTTTTTGAGTTATCGATCAAAGGGAGGTTAAAGGCTTTCACTGGGCCCAACCTGTCGGGAACTGTTGGCCTCCATCCTGCGGCCTCCTATGCTCCAGCCACACTGTCTCCTTTCGTGGATGGAGTCCCGACACCATTTCAGATCCATCCTGCCCTATGCTGGGGGTAGAAAGTAGCTCAGAAGGCAGTGTGCCATGGTCAAGCCGGTGCTGGTGCCCAGTCCCTTGTTTCCCAGACTCTTTGCTGTGGTCCCCAACCCTTTGTCTAATTTTCCTGCCCTGAGTTCCTGGTCCCAGGGTCTGACCTCGATGATTTAGACTTGCTGCCCTGACCTGCAGAACCTCCTTCACTTGCTTATTCCCACTCCTGCTACGCACTCCCACAACTGACCTCTGTGGACCTGACCTCTGTCCTGCTATGGATACTGCCCGCCCCTCTTCCCCAGTCTAGCTGGAGCATCCCTAACCTGATAAAATCTGCCCTAGTATGACACAATCTATTGAATTCAGTCAGTCTCTACCATTAAATACATACTCTTTATTTTTCTGTGCTTTAGGTGAAAGTTTACAGCTCAAGTTAATTTCTCATACAAAAATTTATACATATATTTTTATGTGACACTAGTTGTAATTCCATCCTGGGTTTCCCATGTCCATCCAACCAGCTCCTGTCCCTTCCTGCCTTCTCATCCTGCCTCCAGACAGGAACCACTCATTTGGTCTCATGTGTCTGCTTAAGCTAAGAAGCACACTCTTCATGAGTATTATTTTATGTTTTATAGTCCAGTCTAATCTTTGTCTCAAGAGTGGGCTTTGGGAATGGTTTTAGTTCTGGGTTAACAGAGCATACTCTTAACATAAAAGATTTAAATATTGTTACTGTGCATACATTATCTGTATACTATTTAATATTTTCTGTTCTAGGGGTTTTTTTTAAGTTTTTTTTCATTTATTCATTCATTAACTTTATGATTCACTCAATGATATTATTTATCTACCACATGCCAGGCAGATTTCCCCTGTTTGAAACCTACCATCCATGTTCACAGCCCTAGGGATGACACAAATGGTTAAGCACTTGACTACTAACTGAAATTTGGCAGTTCAAATCCACTCAGAGGCATCGCAGAAGAAAAGCATGGCAATCTGCTTCCAAAAGTTCAGACTTGAAAATCCTATGGAGCACAGTTTTACTCTGCAACACATGGGGTCGCCATGACTCTGAATCAACTCAGCAATGGTTTGGTTTGCGTTTTATCTCTGTTTACACATGCTGCTCCTCCTACCAAGAATGGAGTCCATTTCCTCTCTCCCTGAATCTGGGCTAGCCTGGTGACTTACTTGGAACAAGAGAATGCAGCAAAAGTGGCACCCTGCTGGTCCCAGGCCTGGGCCTTAAGAAAATTGGTACCCTCTGTTTTCCCTTTCTTGAAGGTCCTAAGCCACTGTATAAAAAAGTAAAACTGTCCTGTTGCAGAGAAAGAGGCAATTGAGGCAAATAAGTAAAGATGTCTTCATTCCTCCAGCCCTAGTCAAGGCATCTGTGGTGTGATGGATCACTTTTTTATGGCCTTTCTTTCCATGGTCTTATAAACTCCACCAAACAGTTCGGTGGAACTAAGCAAATAAGATACTTGCAAGGTTGGTCCATGCAAGTAAGTGCTTCCCTGCCCATGGAGCAAGAAAGCTGAGCACCTTCAGGCAGGAGGCTTCCTGGTAGAGTGGGCTCCCTCTAGGCACTTGTTGGCAGAGTTAGGCTTGCGGACCCACAAAGTGAGACAGCTGAGCGCCTTAGGGCTGAGGCTTGCTGGTGGAGTGGGGTGCCCCCGGGCACTTACTGGTAGAGCTAAAGAGCTTTGTAACACTTGCCTGAGCAGGACAGAGGCCTGAGGGGTTCGAGGGGCTAAGAGGCCAGAGAGAGGTCTGCCTGCAGGCACGACTGAGAAGCTGTCCTGACTGAAAAACTGTATCCTAGGTCGTGCCTGATTCTGAATTGTAACCTGTTACTTCCCAAATAAACCCCACAATCATGAGTATGGTCTGTGAGTTCTGTGTGGCCATTGTAACAAATTAATTGACTCCAGAAGGAAAGAGTGCTGTAGGGAGGATGGCTGGCACCAGAATTGATAAAAAGGTTAGGAGAGGAGGCAGTCTGACCTCGGCCTCATAGGAATCAGCCTTGGACTGATCCTGACGATGACTCTCTCTCTTCCTCATGCCATTTTTATACCATCCCAGTCAACACCACACGGGACAGAGACAAACAGTTCCCATGCAGCCCTGCCCAAATTGCACGATCGAAACAAATAAATTATTTTTGTTGTTTTAAGCCACTAAGTTTGGGATATGCAGCACTAGATAACATACATTAACAGATATGAAACTTTTAAACAAATAAATATGAAACTTGTAAATTAGAATGAAAAACATACCAAGGGCAGAGGAGCCAACTTCTAGATCTACCAGCCACTCTCAAAACTGAACGACTTGCATTTAATCAAAAACAAGCCATTACTTTCAGTAAAACAGTAGACTCAGAGTATAGTTTACAAGGAGTTAAGAAGAAAGTGATTAGTGAAAAAATAGAAACATACAGGTATAAAAAGCAATCATTCTAGACATCAGAGGAGTCCCTGGGTTGGCTCAAACCACCAACAAAAAGGTTGGCAGTTTGAACCCACTCAGTGATGCCTCAGAAGAAAGGCCTGGCAATCTGCTTCCAAAAGGTCATGGCCATAAAAACCTTATGGAGTGCAGTTCTACTCTGAAACACATGGGGTCACTATGAGTCAGAATTCACTCAACAGCAACTGTTTTTGGGGGGACACTTTTAAAAATGAAAGAAGCCTTGGTAGTGCTGTGGCTAAGTGCTCAGCTGCTAATCAGAAGGTCAGTGGTTTGAACCCACTAGCAGCTCTACAGGAGAAAGATGTGAGTCTGCTCTCATAAGGATTTACAGCCTTGGAAACCCTATGGGGCAGTTCCACTCTATCCTACTGGGTTGCTGTGAGATAGAATTGGCTCCATGGCAACAAGCTTTAAAAAATGCATAAATTGATGAATCCCACCTGTTAGAACCCTGATTCAAATAATTTAGGGTAGGTCAGGATAGTGTTCTGAACTGCTGCTCCGGTTTAGAATCACAGGCTGTGAAGTGAAGAATAAAAATGGGCCTGTTGGTCAGAGGAGGCAAGTGAAGATTTAATCAAGTTTGGGAGAGATTGGTTTATTTTAGAAGTTTCAGGGAAAAGAGCTGGTATAGTAGGTATGGCTGTAGAACTGGTGAGAAAGGGAATAATGCAAAGAACAGCAAAGTCAAAAGGGAAAAGAGAGAAACACACAGGAGGTATTGGTTGAGTGGGTTTCTAAAGAACTTCCAAATGTTGCCTGTAGCCTCAAGAACGAAACTATTGCATGCATATAAAATAATGTGAAAGAATCAGAACCAAACTGGAATATGTATGTTACCCTTTGCAGATGGAAGTATAATTAGAGGGCACTTTCACTCGCTTGATTTTTTTTTTTTTTTTCACAGAGAGAGTATTACTTTGACAATTAGATAAAGGAGATTAAAAAAAAAAAAAAAAAGCATCTGTTCAAGGACCCAATAGATGGATCCTGATCAAAAAGGGGAAAAATGTAGGACTGAATTTAAAATTCTTACAGAAATCAGACTTACTGGATCACTGTGACTAGGGGAACCCCTGAATCTATTGCCCTGAGATAATCTTTAAGCCTTGAACCAATACTACCCACTACCCCATGAAGTCATCTTTGAACTAAACAGTTTAGCTGAACTAGTAAAGAATGTTCTCCTTGAGCAGTGTGCTCTTTTAAAGAACTATCTACATGAGATCAAACTGACAACAATAATTCTAAAACACAGGAGAAGTTTAAGGCACAGAGGGTCTAAGTCAATGCTGGTGAAGCTATATGGGTAGTGATAGTGAGAATCGTGACTAAATGCAAAGAATGTAACCAGTGTCATTGAAACGTAATGTAGAGAATGTTGAATGGGTGTATGTTTTATTATGTATATTTTCACCAAAAATGAAATTAATATAAAAGTGCCTGGGAAAACTTTAAATTAAGTGACTTTAACAATCATTGTACAACTATTAATTTTTTTAAAAAACTATTAAAATGAGCCAATCTAATATTGTTGAGACTAAGGTAAATTTTTTTTTTAATTTTTTTAAGGTAAACTGATATAATCTCAGAATGTGTAACTAGAGACATAAAGCTGTTTATGCCCTTTGGCCTCCTAATTCTGCTTTAGGAATAAAACTCAAGGAAATGACCAGAAAGAAAAGAAGTAGTTTGCACAAAGATGGTCATAGAAATGCTATTTATAATACTGGCAATTTGGAAAAATCTCAAAAATTCAACAATAGGTAAGGCGAAGTAAACTGATACATTATCAAGATGGAAAACTATGGAACACTGACTAGTGTGGGGACTAGATGGATACGCAGAAATGCTAACTGAAATTAAATAAAAAGACAGTAACAATCTCTACGTAGGGATGGCAACTATGCAAAACAGATATGTGAATTAACAAAGGGCAGAGATAATATGGACAGATGTAAATAAAATCGGAATTTTTTAAAACTTGGGGCAACATTTACTGTCATTGTGTACTGTTCAGTCGATTTCAACTCATAGTGACCATATAGGACTTGCCTATAGCAGAATTAACTAGCGTGCTTCTTCTTCTTCTTCTTTTTTTTTTTTTTTAGGTATTATGGATGTTTTAATTTCAGGGTTATTATCCCAAACATCAGTTCTTATTGTTCTGTATGCTTTGAAAAGGTGTAAGGGATTGAGTTGGATCTGTACAGACCTCATATGTCTTTGTTGACTAAGTCCCTGATGTTGTTTACTTCGGTGGTGGTGTTGAGAATATACACAGTAAAACACACACCAATTCAACCGTTTCTACATGTACAATTCCGTGACACTGATTACATTTTTCGAGTTATGCAACCACGCTCACTCTCCTTTTCTGAGTTGTAAGCATGCTTATTCTTTTAACTTCCTTTGCCTGACTATTCCAGCGTTCTCCCACCTCAGCAATGCAATTTAACACCCACAGTAATTTTTGATCAGTGACATTAAGTCGGTGGTTTGAAAACTATGGATGCAGCGAGCGAAGGGTATACCAGGATATCATTGCCATTTGCAGTGGCAGATTTAGAGAGGATATCTTTTTCCTTTCCTTTTCTTGCCAACCAAGTGGTGGAGATAGACTTATGTGGTTACTTTCATTATAAATGAGGGAAAGACTTAATCAGAACTGAACATTTAATTTCTTTAAAAATATTTCAAACATACCAGGAAGCACGCAGCATAATATAATAAACAGCCATGTACTCAACACGCAGATTTAAACAACGTGAATACCTGGAAGTCCCCTTTGTGTCTCTTTCCAGTCCTATTCAATTCCCTCTCTCCTCAGAGGTAAAACTATTTGGATCTGGGTCTATGTCCTGCCCTTGCATTTTAAAATATTTTTGCCACACAGGTATGGATCTATAAATAATACAGGATGCCAGTTTACTTATGAAAAAATAGAAATGATATCATAATGATATAACCTACTGCAACTTTTTTTCACTTAACATCACTTCTGAAATATATCCATGTCATTCCATATAGCTGTAATTTTGTTTTAATGACTACATAATATTTTTAATTATTAATTTTGTTGTGAGGTATTTTTAAAATACAGAAAAAAATGTAGTCATATAATAAACATCCGTATATGCACCACCAAACTTCATCACATATTAACATTGTACTATGATGCTATATTAAATTTGGGTCTTTTTTTAAAAGAAACACAACTTACAGTTGGGCACCTGGAGCACCCATTCCATGATTCTATACCCCCTCCCCCCCCCACTCTAGACACTATGATGAATTTAGTCCTTATAATTCCTATGGATAGTTTAATGTTCCCTATATGTTTATAATCCATAAACAGTATGTAGCTTTGTTGTGAATGCCTGTGATACAGATGGTACATGCTGTAAGTGCTTTTATCACTTAACATGATCTGAGATTTAACCATGCTGACAGATGGTAACTCTAGTTCTTGACAGATATAGTATTAATTCATTCATTTGTATTGCTCTCTATTTTTTTCATTGTATGACTATACTACATATATTATTGATCACTGTATGATGGACATTTTTGTTGTTTCCAGTTTTTTACTCTTATAAGTGATATTGCCAAGAATATTTCAGTAGAAATGGAGAGGCACTGCCCAGATACCCATTCAAGGAAGGGCTTGTTGCCTTAGCTGCCAGAGTACTGTCAGCCTTTAACCTTCCATCACCTCTCAGTCCCTTCAAGAATTGCTTCAGCTTCACACAAGTCACATCCTTCCACCAGTAACCTATATCCAATGACTGGGTAAACACATACATGTCTGGCCGTTGTGGGCACAACTCAGCTACAGAACTCCCCAGTCAGGGCTCTTGGTCCCTCACCACAGCTTAATTCCTTCCTCTCCCTGCTACTCCCTCTCCTTCCTTCTTCCCACAGATCTCGATCCCAAGGGCGCTACCTAGTAAACAACCTGCATATTAAACTCTGTCCCTGAATCTACTTTCCAGAGATCCAAATAGCTAAAAACATCCTTTTTCATGGCTCTATGTGCACACGTGGGAATTGATCTAGGGTAGTAATTCTCAAAGTGTGACCCTCTGAGGACTTGCTAGAGATGCAAATTCTCAGGTCCTAACCCAGACCTCTGAATCAGAACCTCTGGGAGTGAAGCCCAGCAATCTGTGTTTTAACAAGCCCTCTGGGTAATTTGGATGCAGGCTCAAGTTTAGGACACACCGACATAGGGTATATACCTGAAAGTGGAATTGTTGTGTCACAGGGTATGCATAGTTTGAACAGTGTCAAAACTGCTTCCCCAAAGAATTGTCCCAATATGAATACTTTCAGCAATATATAAACCTCTGACAAGACTGACAGGGAAAGATAAGCCAAAAAAAAAACGGAAGGCACAAATACATAGTACAGGTAACCTTCAACTTATGACGGGATTCCATTCTGACAACTCTGTCCTAAATAGGTTCTGATGTAAGTCCAATATCTCATTTTTTTTTCCCTAGTTTTCCTTATTATTGCCCTTTACTATCATTATCTTTATAAATCCAATCTTTGCTTTTGGGAGTTGAAGCATTACATATAAACTTACCAAAATATTTTAATACATAAATATAGGAGCTGATTAACCAGTAAGCAAGATATGTACTGGCTTACAATAAGCAAGGTATGCAGGGGCTTACTTGTGCTTACATACTAATCTGTGGTGCACAATTTCACCTGATGTGGTAAAATCCAGGTGCAATTGTGTACTATAGATATACAGGTAAGTAAGTAGCCACAATTAAGCCCGCGCATGCCTTGGAGAGGGTCAGTGAAAAAGAGGAAGACTCTCAACGAGATGGACTGACACTGTGGCTGCAACAATGGGCTTAAGCATAACAATGATTGTGAGGATGGCACAGGACCAGGCAGTATGTCATCTGTCATACACAGGGGTCGCTATGAGTCAGAACTGACTCGATGGCACTTAATGACAACAAATACACCCTGCTTATTGAGTTATCTGCGTTTGCATATATTTATTGCATGTCGTCCATATTACTAATCGTAAGATGTTTAAAAAAAAAAAAAAAAACAGACCCCTGTAAATGCAGTTCATTGTAACTTGAATATGCTGTAATTTGGGGACTACTTGTATAGGAAATAAAAAGGGGAATAAATACAACAGATACACTAAAAGTTACTGAAATTATAAGAGAACGCTGTAATGAACTTTGTCCTCACAAATTTGAAAATGTAGATGAAACAGAAAATTCTCTAAAAAATATAAAAATGTTTAAAAAGACTCCAGAAAAAGCAGAAAATCTAAATGTAACACATTCAATAAATGAATTGATAGTTTATTAAAAACTCTTCTTGGCCTCCTCTCCCCTCTGTTCCATGGCACCGGACACCCATTCAAGGAAGGGTTTGCTCAGATAGTTTTATAGCTGAATTTTACAAAGAAAGATACCCTGTATGGTATACAAACTACTCCAGAGAAGAGAGACAGAAATATTCTCAAATGATTTTATAAGGCTAGAATAACTTTGAAATAAATTCCTGACAAGAGAGTAACAAAAAATTAAAGTGTGAGACAATCAATCTCCCTTATGAACATAAATGCAAAAATCCCAAATAAAATACTACATAATAGAAGCTACCTTGGGATTACAAGATGGTTTAACACTGGAAAATCAATCAATATAATTCATCTCACTAATAGATTAAAGAAGAAAAATACGATTATCTCAATACATACTACAAGCTATCCTGCTGGAGAGAGAAACCACATGGAGGAGCACAGAACTCCAGACATGGGAGTGAAGAAGCCATATTGGACATCCAGCCCCGTCAAGCCCTAAGTGAGAAAACCACCCAACTAAGCCCAGTCAACCTAGAGAAACATGAAAGATGATAAACTGTTCCTTTAAATCATTAAGCTTTGGAGTGGTTTATTACATAGCAGTAGATAAGAAGAACACAGGAATAGAAGATATCTTCCTTAATATGATAATGTATAGCTACCAAAAGCCTATGCCAAATACCATGAGAGTGATAAATCTTTAAGATCATTCCATGAAACTCAGAAGACTAGTAAACACCACTATTATTTCTAATCAACACTGTCTTGGAGGTCTGGACTCTAAGACCTGTGGTAGGCAGAATAATGGGCTACCAAAGATGTCCACCTCCTAATCTCCACAACATGTGAATATGTTAGGTTATTTGGCAAAACGGAAAGTAAGGCTGCAGATGGAATTGAGGTTGCTAATCAACTGATCTCAAAGAGATTATTCTGGATTATCCGGGCAGGCCCGATACAATCTTAGGGATTCTTAAAAGTGGAAGAGGGACGCAGAGTCAGAGGAAATGTGATGATGGAAGCAGGGTCAGAGTGATGCACTGTAAAAACTTGGCCCGTTGCTGACGGCTTTGAAGACGGAGAAAGGGGCCCAAGATAAGGAATGCAGGCACCCTCTAGAAGCTAGAAGAGGCAAGAAATTCTCCCCAAGGGCCTCCAAAAGGAATTCAGCCCTGTTGATTTTAGCCCGGTGAAATCCACTTTGGAGTTCTGATCTCCACAACTGTAAAAGAACAAATGAATAAATCTGTGTTGCTTAAATTCAGTAAATTTGTGCTAATTTGTTAAAAAGAGTATTAGGAAACTAATACATGACTATATCTATATACACATAAATACATTTGCATATATATATAAAACAAGGGATATAAGAATAAGAAAGTGAGAAAAAAAACATGTACTTAAGAATGTGTGGAGGAACCTTGGTGGTACGAATGGTCAAGCACTCAGCTGCTAACTGAAACGTTGGCAATTCTAAGCTACCCAGTGGCTCTGCAGGAGAAAGACCTGGTGATCTGCTTACAGAAAGATTAGTCAAGAAAATCCTGTGGGGGCACTTCTGCCCTGTCACATGTGGTTACAGTTGAAATGGACTCAAGGGCACCTGACAACAAAAGGAATGCGTACGTTAGTACATTGGTCTTTCTCAAAAAAAAATTTTTTTTTCTTTTTTTTTTTTAATAAATGCAGTTACTGTTTCAGGCTCTAGACTTTATGTTAAACTCATATCCAAACCTTCCACATTCAGGCAGAGGAGTAGAGGAATGGGTGCCACCAATGAGGAAGAAACCAAAGCCCATTTAGTATTTAGCTTAGAATTTGCCTGATACTCTGAAAAATCACCTCAAACAAAATAATGAAGCCATACTCTAAAGATCTGACTCAGAAGATTTTGGAGATTCATTTCTCCCTAATTCTAATTCCTGAAAATTATTCCTGATAATCCACTCAAACTGAAGTCAAGTATTAGAATGTGAGCACCACATCATATTCATATTTGTGTCCTCAATGTGTCATGAATCAATGAGTGAATAGTAGCAAGTTTTCTGAAAGCACAGATGGTGTTTGTGGCGACCATGAGAATATGCCTCTCAGATCTCCCAGTCCCGGCTGCTATGTTCTGAATCTTCCCGCAGGCCGCTTCCAGCCAATGATCGAGTGTGGAAGGATACTAAGGCACGTCTGTTCCTGTGAGATACAAGACTCCTCTGACAAGTGACTTTAGCTTGAGGACTCCCTATTGGCCTCACCAAGGCTGTCTTAGGCTGCATGGTAGTCTAAGGTGCTTCCTACTAAACTTTTCTTTCTTCCCCCTCTCCTTCACTCAGGGTCAGACCTGCATCACAATCTAATAGCTCTCCCCTTTTCTCTACCTTCCTCCCAATTTACTCTCACAGGAGTTTTTCCCAATAAATCTCGTGCACATCAAATCTCTTCTTAGTATTTGCTTCTTGGAGGATCTTAACTACCAGAGTGGTTAAGCGTATGGGTTTCAAAGGATTTCCTAGATACATCATTAAGAATAAGAAGAGAAACAATTAAGGATGTGTTTAATGATTTAACTGCAAGGATGTAACTGATGACAACTTAAATATTGTTCTGAAAGGACTGATAAAATAAATTACTGTATATATATATACACACACACAATGGAGTTCTTTAAAATGATATTAGGGATGGATATTTATTAACTTATTCAAGATACAGTGAGAGTTTACATAATGGTATTTACAGTAGGATTTCATTTTTGTACGTAAATGTAGAAAAAGGTATAAAATGATACATACCAAGATTTTTAAAGTGGTTTTCTCTAGGTAGTGATTTAAAGTTTCTTGTTTTGGTTTACCTGTCATTTTAAATTTATCTCCAATGAATATGAACTGCTTTTATAAGAACACGAGTTTTTTTTTTATCTTAAAAAAAATTTAAGGTCCTTAATTAAGCATGCTACTGTTAGACACTTTCAAACTTTAAAATAAGATTTGATCAGAGATCTAAGCTTTCCTCAACGGCCTCTTTCTTTCTGAAGGCACTGCCTGTACCTCAGACCACCCCACCGCTGCTGCCTCTGCAGAATTCCCAGAGCTGGCTGCAATCCAAGTAAGCCCAGGCTTGCATGGCTCATGCGCCCCACATGTTGAACATTCTGAGACACCCTCCATTTCCAGACTTTGTTGAAATGCCACATGCAAAGCACAGACTCTGGCTTACTGAAGGCTGGCTGGTGCAACCTGGAAGTGTGAACACCTCCTGCGGTGAAATTTGACTTTTGGGAAATGGGAGATGAGAAGAAGCCAGGCAGATACATTTCCCTTCTTTCTCCATTCTGTTTACTTCACTGAGTATGGCTCTTCTTGCATCCCTCGTGGAGAGGTCCTCTTGCTGGGGGAGCATCTTCACGCAGCCCATTGTAAAGTGGTACCAGTGCAGGCATGCCTCATTTCTCATAGCTTCACATTCTTCCTGACTTCCTTTCTTCTTTTTTTCCTCACTCTCATCACTTGGGACTTACACCTCTTAAATGAGGTATTAGCACTTTAATACTTGCCAGCAGCTCTGCTTACAGGGCCTAAGCTTAGAAAGGAGTCCTTGCATAGTGCAAATGGTTAACGTGCTTTGCTGCTACTCGAAAGGTTAGAAGTTTGAGTCCACCCAGAGGTGCCAGAAAGAAAGTCCTGGCAATTCACTTCTATTAAAAAATCAGCCATTGAAAACCCTATGGAGCACAGTTCTCCTCTGACACACACATGGTCCCCATGAGTTAGAATTTACTTGATGGTTACTGATTTGGGTTTTTGTTTTTTTAAACTAAGAAAAGATGAACTATGGATAATCCCATAGTTGTAAAATAAGGATAATTGGCCATAATTGATATAATGTAAAATACTAAAAAGCATAGTTATGGTAGACATGGACATATACTACTCTGAAACCCCTTCAAGAAAGGACTTCACAGCTACCCAGCTGCAAGGAGTTTGGTTAACTGACAGCACCTTCAGCATTTGCCTCAGCTTTCGAGCTGAGGTTACACTCTTCTTGTGGTGGCCCCTGGCCAATGATCAATTGTGACAATGGTAGCCACAATCGTGCTCTTCTTGGGTAGTATGGCTTGTCCTGGGGTAGCCCCCACCAAATGGTTTAGCAAGTCAGTGATACAAGGGCCTAGGCATTTCCACCCAACTTATACCTCCTTTAACAGACAATCTTTGCTCCAGAGCTCCCCATCGGGCTGTCAGAGACTTTGTTAAGTCTGGATCACAGTCTGATGACCCTCCCTGCCCAATCGTGCTTCCTCCATTTTTCTTTCATAGGTGTCCCTCTCCACAAACCTCTTAAGACTCCTAATTCTGTCTCAGTACCTGCTTCCCAGAGAGTCCAACTGACATGGTTGGTACCAGTAGTAGTCCAAGAAAGGAGGCAGTAAGATGGGGTTTGGGACCAGATCATTCACTGCCTGGATAGCAATAAGGACTCCATTCTGGGTGATAAGTAGAGTACCGACAGCCCCTGGCAAAAGGTGATAGCCCAATTTCTAAAACTTTCACTGGTAGTGAAGTGGAACAATGTACTGATGGAAAGAAATGCCCTAGTTAGTATAGAGGCTTAGGCATTTGAAATATAAAGGGAATGATAAACGTAAGGATAATGGGATTTGAGGGTTAGTTGCATCATTACCCTACAGACTGATAGTAAAAAGCTGAGGGAAAGTAACAATAGTTTACTGACTTGAGGTCATTCTCTCAGGACAAGATAACTGACCACCCAGGCAAGGACCCCAGGAGATGATACAAACTTGCTGCTAAGGTATCTCCTAAAAACCTGGAAAAAATACAATGGCCCTCAATGAGCCTGAGTTGAAATGCTTGAATTGTCATGGCATACGAAAGAGGAAGGCAGTAAAAAGCTCAGGGAAGTGAAAAACCTGGAATGGATATATTATGTGAGGCCAGAAGGCCAGTAGAGTATGTGCCCCAGAAAAGCTCAAAGGTGCACCATTCACCAAGGGTATCAGATACGTGCTGGTGAGCAGAGCCCCAGCATCACTGGGAAGTTCAGTGTGGTTCTCCTCTGCAGGCCAGGGCTGATGGCAGGAGAATCTGTCACAGAATTTGGCTCACTGATAACAATGGGATGAGACATCTCCACAGCAACCAAAGCTGAGTGGTAGCACTTAACCATCAGAAGCCAGAGGGCCCCAACGCCTACAGCTATAGAGATGGTTAATAGAACACAGCATCCTTAGGAGCTAAACAGCTGGGCAGCTAATAGGCACTGCTTAATATACCAATACCAAAACCAAGTCTACGGCCATTGAGTTGATTCTGACTCATACCAACCTTGTAGGACAGAGTGGCACTGCCCCATAGGGTTTCCAAGGCTGTAATCTTTATGGAAACATACTGCCATATTTTTCTCCCATGGAGCAGCTGGTGGGTTTGAATCACCAACCTTTCAGTTAGCAGCAGAGCACTTAACCACTGAGCTACAAGGGCTCCTTACTGCTTAACATACATAAGCAAAATAGAGCAAGAATGGCTGAGCAGGAGGCTAAGGGCAGTTCCCCCCCCAAAAAAGTCCCTTGCCCAGTTTCTGGACCTGTGCCAGTTTTCAAACCTGGTGCTGGTTTTGGAAGAGATGTCTGGATTACAGGGGAAAGAACCCTGTAATATATAGTGATTTCCCCAGTCCTTCCCCAAGGAGATCTATAGCCATTTGCTTGAATGACTGTTCACTGGGTAAAGGGTAATGCTCAGGCATTTCAAGCACTGTTGGAGACAGGGACTGAGTTGACACTGATACCCAAAGAAACTTCATCATGGGCTCTGCGTTAGAGTGAAGGCATATGGGGGCAGGTAATAAATGGAGCCCCGGCCAAAGTCTAGGTCCAATGGGTCTGGGAACTCACACGGTTGTCACTCCCTGGTCCTCAAATATATAACTGGGATGGATATATTTGGCAGTTGAAGTAACCCACACACTGGGCCTGTGGCAGTAAGTCTTATTTTATTAGAGAGGGCCAAGTGGAAGTCTCTGAAAGTCCTCCCTTCCATCAAAGTAGTGGATTAAAATAGTATCTCACCCTAGAGATGGGTAGCTGAAATTAGTGCCACTCAAAGATGCAGGCATGGTGGCCTCTAACATATCTCCACTTAATTTGCTTGTTTGGTCCCTGTGGAAACCAGATGAATACTGGAGACTACTGCTCACTCAGTCAAGAAGTAGCCCTGACCACAGTTGCCCCATCAGATGTGGCTTTTTTGCTGGAACAGATTAATACAATCAATTGTAT
Organism: Elephas maximus indicus; assembly: GCF_024166365.1. Classification (NCBI taxonomy): domain Eukaryota; kingdom Metazoa; phylum Chordata; class Mammalia; order Proboscidea; family Elephantidae; genus Elephas; species Elephas maximus. The sequence goes on from NC_064820.1 coordinate 84,195,622, forward strand.
GTGGCCATTGATTTGGCAAATGTGTTCTTTTCCATTCCAGTCAGGAAAGATCAGAAACAGTTTGCTCCAGAGCTGTTAACTCCACCACCATCTGTTATAATATAGCTCGAAGACATATGGACCATCTGGATTATCACAGAGCATCACACTGATCTATTATATTGGTGACATCATGCTGATCTGGCACCAGTAGGAGAATGCTTTCATGTGCTCTAGACACATGTGCTCTAGAGAGACGGAGATAACACTCTACAATAATTCAGAGACTTGACAACTCGGTGAAGTTTCTGGACATTCAGTGGCCAGGTGCATGCCAGGGTATTATCTTCAAAGAAAAGACTAATTTTTGCCTTGTACACTCCCTACTGCAATGAAAGAAGCACAATGACTGCTAGGCCTCTTAGGGTTTTGGAGGCAACATATTTCTCATCTAGGAAAACTGCTCTAGCCCATATATCAGGTGATATGGAAGGCTGCCAACTGTGAGTGAGGCCCAGAGGAGAGACTGGGTCTGCAGCAGGTCCTAGCTGCAACACAGCAGCCCTGCTGCTTGAGACAAATGATCCCAGCAGTCTCTAGGGTATTTGAGATGTCAGTAGTAGAAAAAGATACAACGTGGAGCTTAGGGCAAACCCCAGTAAAAGAATCACAACCCAGGAGCCTGAGGTTATAGAGGAAGCTACACCATCTGCAGCACAGGATGACACACACTTTTAATAAAACAGCTTCTAGTATGCTAATGGGCTCTGATAGGCAGAACACTTGAACTTGGGATAACAAGTGATCATAAGTCTGAAACTGCCCATCATGAGTTGGACAAGAAGTTATAAAGTCAGGCAGGTCTCGTATCTATCATAAGATGGGAAAGGTACCTCTAGGGCTGAGCACAAACAGGAAGAGAAGGCACAAGCAAGCTGCACGAGCAGTTATCCCAGACCCCGATGGCATCTACCATGTCTCAACATGGCATCCACCAGGAGTACCAGGGTGCTTCCTCAGTTCACACTGCAGTTCATACTAACAGCTGAAGGTGGAAGAAAAAGCCCTAGCTTCGTTCAGGATTGGTTGTTTCGGTATGTGAGTACAAACTGAGAGTGGGTACTGGCTACATTACAGCCTTATTCAGTGGGGGCTGTGAAAGACAGTGATGAGGGAAAATCTTTCCCTGGTCATCCATTTTGTGTAAAAGGAGAAGCGGCCTAAAGTTAAAATATATATGGACTTATGGACTGCGATCAATGATCAGGGGCCTGGAAGGAGAAAGATTAAAAGATCAGAAACAAGGAGGTCTAGGGTAGAAACATGTAGATAGATGTATGAAAGTGGGCACAAGGTATCCACCAGAAAGCACCCAATTGGAATGGGCACCAAATAACCAAATGGACAAAATATGTTCAGTTGATGTTCGCTGGCATGACAGGCAAGCAGATGACATGGCCACACTGGCAGAGATGGGGGCTTTGCATGGGTCAAAAAAAATGGACTCCCATTTACCAAGGCTGATCTAGTGACTGCTATCTTTGAATATTCAACCTGCCAGCAACAAAGACCAACGTAGAGCGCCCAATATGAATGGCATTATTCATTGTAGAGGCCAACCAGTCACTTGGTCACAAACTGACTACACTGAACCCTTTCATCTAGAAGAGCCAGTGTTTTTTTTTCGCACAGGAATAGACACGCAGGGTATTAGCAAGCCTTTCCAAACAAGTCCTGCATAGCTCCAACTAATACCACTAGTAAGCCACCTATAGAATGCTCCATGCATAGACATGAAACACAACATTGTATCCAACTGGGAAAACCACTTTGCAGACCCACCTGTCATATCATATACCTCTCCATTTAGAAGCTACTGGTTTAAAAGAGTATTGGAATGGTATGCCGAACGTGCAGCTGAAGCATCAGCTCAGAAGAAATACCCTGCAAGGATCGAGGTACCATCCTCCAGGACATGGTACAGGCATTGAGTCACAGACCTTTATACGGTACTATGTCCCAAACAGGAAGAATACATACATGGGCCCAGGAACCAAGGGGTGGAAGCAGGAGTGAACTGACTTACCATCACTTTCAGTGACGCACTGGGAGTCCTCACAGCTTGGATTCTGCAGGGTTAGTGGTCTTGGTCCCCAAAATGGTTACATTCTTGTCAGGAGACATAGCAAAGCTCCCAAAGAACTACAAACTACAGCTGCTGTCTGCACAGCTTGGACTTTTTGTAGCCAGGGATCAGCAGGCAAGAAAAGTCACCATCTTGTCCAGGGTAACTGAACCTCATCAACAGGACGAGGTAGGGCTGTTGTTACATAATGGGAGCAGGCATAAATTTGTGTGGAACTCAGGTGAACCAGTTGGGTGCCTCTTGGTATGCCTTTGCCTAATTGACACAGACGTAATAATGTAGCAATGGAGGCTACACACTGGTAGGGTTACCAGCAGTTCAGACTCCACAGGAATGAGGGTTGCTGCCACAACACCAGGTGAGCCACTGAGGCCAGAAGAGGGTGAGGGGACTTTAGAATGGATAGTGGAGGAAGGAGATGATGAGTACCAGTTGTGGTCATGAGACCAGTTGTAGTGATGGAGTCTGTAGTTTATCCCATTAACCTTCCTCTAAGTTTCCCCTCAGGTAAAGCTGCTCCCCAAATGTGTTTATGGAGAAATGGATCCATGTGACACACAAGATAAACCGTGATAGACATGGGGATGTATCTCTCAGATCCTCCTTCAAGAAAGGACTTACTGCTCAGCTGCAACGAGTATGGTTAGCTGACAGGCCCTAGCTATTAGTATTTTCAGAGTCAGGTTCAGGTTTTCAGCTTGTGTTTTTCTTGGGGTTTTCCCCAGCCAATGACTGAGCAAGACCTAGCCATGTCTACCCAATGGGGGAACTTCTTTAAGGGGAAATCTTTGCTTTGGAGCTTCCTGTTGGACTAGCCTATCCAATCCTGCTTCCACCCCTTTTCTTTCACAGGTGTTACTCTTCACCCCGCCCCCGCCCCCCCTCCTCAATAAACCTTCACATTCCTTCTTTTCAGTATCTGCTTCTGGAAGAATCTGACACAGATTAGGAATCAGGCCCCTGAATTCAAGTTATTCCCTGCTCCCAACCCCAGGATGTGTGACCTAACTAATCAGAGCTACCGTTACATGTAAAATTAAAGATACTTATTCATTTTCTACCTACATTACATGATTATTGTGAGGCTAAAATGAGCATGTACACAAAAATGCTGTGTCATTTGAAAATCTGTGTAACTATCATTTTTATTAAAAGGCCTAAAGAGTTACGGGGCCCCAGTGCTGTAGTGGTTAAGAGCTCAGCTGCTAACCAAAGGTCAGCAGTTCAAGTCCACCAGCTGCTCCTTGGAAACCCTATGGGGCTGTTCTACTCTGTCCTATAGGGTCACTATGAGTTGGAACCAACTTGACGACACCCAACAACAACAACGAGTTAAGGCATTTCCCAGATGACCTAACAGTCCTCAATAGTTTTAAAAACTTCGAACCGAGATAATAGTTTTTGAGCCCTCTCAAGGTTTGCATGGTGTATGTGGCTTTTCTATAGCTTACTTATTCCCAGGGAGGAAAACATACACTCAGATCTTGCTTGACAATCAGATACAGACCTAAAAAAGAATTGTAGAGTACTACAGTAACCTACCATGTGAATTTTGGGTTGTTTCTTTTCATTTCTAGGATAACGATTACTAAGATAGAAGATGTGAGAAACACTGAAACATCTCTCTTTTGAGAAAATACAATAGTCAGGGTATTGGAAAAAGTACTTAACACCTGTATGACCACACATCAATTTTTTCTAGCATTATGTGATAAGATACAATTTTACATCTGTGAATAAATATTGCAAATTTAATATCCAAAACCCATCTTACTGTCGTCGAGTCAGTAGCAACCCTATAGGACAAAGCAGTACTGCCCCCATAGTGTTTCCAAAGCTATAAATCTTCATGGAAGCACACTGCCACATCTTACACCCTCGGAGCAGCTAGTGGGTTTGAACTACTGACCTTTTGGTTAGCAGCTGAGCACTTTAACCACTACACCACCAAGTCCCAATTAAATTTAATAAACAGTCATGCATTGCATACCGTCCATTCAGCCAGTGTCCAACTGAATTACCTCCATGGTCCCATAATGTTATAAGGGAATTCAGAAATCCCAGTCAGAGAACGGGAGGTAGTGGATGTAACCAGACAGCAATGCAACAGTTTCCTGCACGCAACACATGTATCTCATGTCTCTTGTATACAAAGTGATTGCACTGCCAGGCCTATAATGGTAGAGTACAATACATATATAACCTATAATACATATGTCTTAGTATAAATGACTATGTTACTGGCTTATGTACGTACTATCTACCATTTTTTAATGTGAACTTTCCCTATTTACAAATAAAAACTTTACCATATAACAGCGTAAGCTTCAACTCGTAGGCAGCAGCATCCAATCTCATGTATCACGCATCTCTTAAAGTGTTGTAGCATTAGCTGTTTAGTTTTCTTTCAAAAATATTACTGTGAAGTGCATCAAGGTTCCCAAATGCAGCAAAACCAGCGCTAGCAATAGCAGTTTAGCCAGAGGCAAAGGAGAAGGATCGATTTGGAAACGTGAAGGTGGAAAATTAGTGAATGCTATTGCTCGAGATACAGGCATATTTGCACAATATCCAAATCACATTCTGTAAAATCCTACTTCACAGAATGTATCGTGGACGTTCAGCAACACATGACTGTACATATAAATAAAAGCATTTCCTATAAACACATTCTGTTAGCATTTATTCTCAGTATTTATACTATAATGTATGCAGAGCCCTGGTGGCACTGGTACCCAAAAGTTTGGCAGTTTGAATCCACCAGCTGCTCCTTAGAAACCCTATGAGGCAGCTCTATTCTGTCCCATAGGGTCACTAAGTGTCAGAATTGACTCAACGCCAAGGGATTTGATTTTTTGTTTTTTTAACAATATATGCTGGAGTCCCTGGGTGGTGTAAATGGGTAATGCTCCAGGTTGCTATCAGAAATGTTTGAGGTTCGAGTCTACCCAGAGACGCCTCAGAAGAAAGGCCTGGTGATCTACTTCTGGAAAATCAGCTATTGAAAACCCTATGGAGCACAGTTCTACTCTGACACACACGGGGTCACCATGAGTCAAAATCCACTCCATGGCGACTACTTCAATTGTATGCAAGAGATCTAGTGATCATTGTCAGTAACTTTTTATCAGAAAAACTTTTACCAGTCACTTTTATTAGCAGAAAAGGGAGAATTTTTTATAACGTGCTATTGTTTGCTTAGCTGGTGCTGGAGATTTGCGGAGGGATTTCTCTCTTTCTTCCTGCCTTTTTTTTTTTCTAAACGGGTATGTTTGATTTGTATCTGAGAGGTGACACAGGTTCATAGCTCACAGTTACAAGCTTTCCACACAAAGAACTACAAAAGACTAAGAGACCAAAGTCCTTTTTGCTCATCCTGCCAAAAGAAATGCCTTTCTCCTCCTTTAGGTCAAAGCTGAGTGACAGGGCTAAAACCTTTGGCTGTTTCTTCAGGTATTGGGATAATACTCGACTACGTGTAGCTAGTTATGGAGGAGGACACCACACTTACTGTAGGGTCAGCGAAAAAGAGCAAGAACCTCAATGTGATGGACTGACACAGTGACTGCAACAACGAGCTCAAACAGCAATGATTTTAAGGATGGCACAGGACTGGGCATTATTTCCTTCTGTTGTACGGTTCTGTTGTACACAGGGTCACTATGAGGTGGAAGTGACTTGAGGGCATCTAACAACAACACTTGTAGCTGAAAATGCAAGTTTAATCCAAAGAGTTTTGCATATATCTTAGAAATGTAGATGAAAGTAAAAGTAAGAACACATAATTCCAATTGTACTTTACTGTGGACACAAAATACCTGCAGTATGAACTGGAGACTACTCAGAATGGCGGTAAGATCCAACAGGCAATTTTAAGAATGTGTTTCTTCATAGTTTAGTAAGAATGGTACAGTTCTTCAGATTCATATGGATGGGGGGGGGCATTCTGGGAACTCCGGTAATGGAGTAAAACTTCAAAGGGGCTCAAGCCCAGTGACCCTAAAACGAAGTTCACAGAACAGTACACAATGATGAAACCTGAGGCAATAAAACACTGGATGTACTGAAATGTAAACATTCGATACATTAGGACACGAATGAATTTTGTTTTGAAGTTCTACTGGGTTGTCTTCAGACACCTTCCTTTCTTATCTTAAATTGTGTCTCAAGGGTGTTACAGGAGAATTCAACCGTCTGAGGGAACCCAATAAAGTTCAGGACACAGTTCCCATCATGTCACAGGGTACTTCTGAATATAGGAGTTACCCATTCCGACTCCCTCAGCGAGGGGAGGCAAATTTACATTTTAGGGTCGTTTTGAATGCCTGGAGTTTGAAAAGTCTCAGTTCCTCAGCACTTGTTCCTCTTTCCCCGTGGCTCGGAGGCCATCTGTCCCAGAGGACACACCTGCCACTCACCACCTTCAGAGACAGGAGGCCGTCCGTGGCTGGCTCCGCACCTCGACGAAGCTGCGCAGAATCGGGGAGTCGGGAGCGCGGCCGCTCGCGGGAGCGGGCTGGGGACGCCTAGGGGCGGCCCTGGGCGCTGCGCGCGCCGCCGCCGCCGCGTCACCAGCGTGCTGCACGTGCCCGTGTTTACGTCCCTCGTGGAGCCGCCGACGTCAGCAGCCGAATGGCAACATTGTGGCGATGCTGAGGCGCAGAGTTTAGGAGACGCGTCAGTCCGTCGGGCCGGGTCTGAGCGGTCGGAAAAAGCCGGAGGAGAAGGAGGGGCCGGGGAGATCGGCCCCGGGGAGCGGCGGAGACGCGAACACTGCCGGCCCCGACCGCTGACCGGCCTGCCGGGCCCCCGGGACCCACGCCTCACCTCCAGCGCGCCGCAGACGCAGCCCCGCGGCCTGGCTCGGGGCTCGCCGGGCGCAGCCGCGCGGGGGGCGGCTGGGGCTGGCGCGAGGCGCTACCGCTCCGCGGGGCTTGTAAACAGATCCGGCCGCACGTGACCATGTGAACTACCTGCTCCGGGGACACGTATTGTCTTTCCCGCGAGCCGCGCCACAAAGGAGAGCGGCGGGTCTGAGTGCAGAGGGACGGGCAGCGAGCGGGAAGAGCCAGCCGGCGCGTTAAGATGGCTGAAGGCGCCCGGCGAGGGTGAGCGGGGGGCGCGGCGCAGCCAGCCGGTGAGTCCTCGGGCAGTAGGGCCGGCGGCGTCTCCCCCGCGGTCCGGCGCCGGAGCCACCATGTCGTTCGCGCTGGAGGAGACGCTCGAGTCGGACTGGGTGGCCGTGCGGCCCCATGTGTTCGACGAGCGCGAGAAGCACAAGTTCGTCTTCATTGTGGCCTGGAACGAGATTGAGGGCAAGTTTGCCATAACCTGCCACAACCGGACGGCCCAGAGGCAAAGGAGCGGCTCCCGGGAGCAGGCGGGGGCGCGAGGGGATCCCGAGGCCGGGAGCTCCGCATCCGATGGGCCCCGCGGTCCAGGCAGCCCGGTGGGCAAGGGCCGGCCCGAGGCTGCCGCCTCTGCCACTCTGGGGAGGAGCCCTGGGCCCCGGAGGATCCCTGCTCGTGCGGAGGGCGGCTCTCCGAGGAGCGCGCGCAGCCTTCGGGGGGATCCACTGCTGCGGAGTCCAGCCAGCAAAGGGGCGGAGAGTCCTCTCAGGAGCCCAGTGAAAGCCAAGTCCAGCCCGGTCCGGAGGGGATCTGAAGCCAGAGATGTGGCGGGGACCGCCACTGCGGCAGCCCCTGCGGCGCCCGGCGAGGCCTCCGTGTCCTCGGTGCGGGTGGTAAGTGACTCCGGGGCGGCCTCCGAAGAGATCGAGGTGCTGGAAATAGTGAAGGAGGACGAGGCGGCCTCGACGCCCCTGGCTCTCTCGGACGCGGGGCAGCAGCCGCCCGCCGCCGAGCTGGAGTCCCCCGCCGAGGAATGCAGCTGGGCCGGGCTCTTCTCCTTCCAGGATTTGCGCGCCGTGCACCAGCAGCTCTGCTCGGTGAACTCTCAGCTGGAGCCGTGCCTGCCGGTGTTCCCCGAGGAGCCCTCGGGCATGTGGACGGTGTTGTTCGGGGGCGCCCCAGAGATGACGGAGCAGGAGATTGACGCTCTGTGTTACCAGCTCCAAGTCTACCTGGGCCACGGCCTGGACACCTGCGGCTGGAAAATCCTCTCCCAAGTACTCTTCACGGAAACTGACGACCCCGAGGAGTATTACGAAAGCCTCAGCGAGCTGCGACAGAAGGGCTACGAAGAAGTGCTTCAGCGGGCCAGGAAGCGCATCCAGGAGGTAAGCATCTAGGCTGGGCTCCAGTCACTGGTTTTGGTTACTCGCTACCGAAGGCTGGAGTCTGGGGTGTGCGCATTTGGGATGCTTGTTTTTCTGAGCAAGGGAGAGGGAAGAACTCGAATTTACCTTCCGCTTCCTGCCCTTCGGTGGGAAAACCGTGGCTTTTCCTTAATTGGGTCTGTGAAGGATCTTTGATAAGCCTCTAGATTCCTCTCCCCCTCCCAGTTTATCCAGTAGGTTCTGTGTAATAAGCCGTCTTTGTTTACTACTCAGTACTTGTAATAAGGTTAAAGCTACTAAGAAATAAGATGTCTGTAAACAAATCAACATTTTTCCTTGTCCTTGAAGATCTTCCCAGCAATAACCGCCCAGATATCAACCTTCTTGCCTGGTGTCATGTTTTATTTACTCAAAACAGCTTGTCTTATGGAGTAGAGTTGATATATTTTTTATTCTCTGTGTGTAGCCTGGCAACTTAGGCAAATTTTAGGTTTATTTCTCTAAATAAAATGGCTTGTCCAAATGAGAAAGCACCGAATGACAATTGGATACAAATGGATTTTTAAAGGTTTTATACATACTTTAAAAATATCTCCAATCTTTACAGATGGCTCAGATTTTACTCTTGTTTTAGAGGGAGAAGAGGTCCTGGGCGGGAATGTTTATTGTACTTTCGTAATTACTGTAAGAGTTATGAGAGTGCAAAAGCTTTGAACAATTTGCTTATCTAAGCCTTAAAATAACAGGGAAAAATGGGAAAAAGGTGTGAACCGGTATGTAAAGCGCTTCACAGTGTTTAAGACACGCATAATATGCATGATATGAGGCGGTGCCTACTTACCAGCTTCTGCTGAAGAAACTTTCCGAAAAAGTCTCTTAAAATATACTTAGTTTCCCCCAATGGATACTGACAGGTATGTCAAAGCTATGTATTGTTTTAGTATCAGCACATATTGAATTTGGAGTTGGGGTGGGGAATGCGCCTTTCTGTGGTGTTTGTTATTCCTGAGGTTATGTTGTCAGTTATTAACTTTGCTTATGTATGTGTAATACCTGAGTCGTGCACTTAGGCCAGGAATCTGAATGGTTTCTTCATAGAACGTTACATATGTTTCTTTGCTAGTCTTGCGTATTTAGGAAATAATTCTTTCTCACGTATCCCACAGGGCTTTCTTACAACTTCCTGAATCTAGAATTTCACTCCTTTTTAGTACACTTAATGCCAAACATCAGCGACCATAACACAATCAGTGTTCCAGGGATCTGTTTTTATTTCTCATTTTATCTTCTCACTTCTGGAGTTTGTGTTCTGTCTCAAATTCTTTTTGGAAGGAAGTGAGAGAAATCTTAAATAATCATATACTCTTTAGTCTTTGTTAATATTGACCTGTATTTCTTTTAAACTGCAAGAACCAAATATTTTTCTCTAACTTGATTTACATGTCTATATAATTTTTCTTCCTAACTTTCTATTCATATTTTCATTCTTAAATGACGTAGGCCTGTTTGATTGTAACTGTATTGATACTCAGAAAAAGTAAATGTGTCTGGTTTGTTTTTAATAAAAATTGGGTAAAAAAACAAAGGCTGCCAAAAAATATAGTTAATTACAGTTTTCCAGAACTCTTTAATAGGAAGGCTACATTCTTTAAGAAGAATGTCTTTTTCTGAATCAAGGTTATATTGACCATATCGTTTATAGGAAACATTTATATTTTTTAATGTAATAGGGAAAACATTTAAATTTTTAAAGAGTGTTTTGTGTGTTGGGAAACAACTAAAATGAAATTTATTATAAATTCATTTAACATTAAGTATATAAGCCTGTGGTGCTTCTTTCTGTTTACTTGAACAGTATTTGAAAAATAGCTGTTGAGGACAACAAATATGTTCGTTTCTAATGCCAACCCCGATTTCTACTGGAGAGTTATGTTGAGAGAAATTCTGAGGCCCAGTGAGGGGAAAGGGCGGTGTGATTGATTAGTGATGTCTGCCATGGCATGATAATAGGAGTGCATAGTACACAAGCCATGTATTTGTGTTTTCTAGCTGCTTAAGTTCATTGCTATTTTAACAGTTCTCAGTAATTTTTTAAGTAAAGCCTTTATAGACGTTGTGTCATCTTTGTATTATTAATTCCATTGAGTTTAGTCATCCCATTGAATTCAATGTTGTCTTTTATTCCCTATTTTCAAATTGACTTAGCCTCTGGAATTGGTCAGAGGTTTTAACCTAAGTATATCTGGTAAGTTAAACACATTCTTGGGTGTGTGTAATTAGAAAATTTAGCATTTGGTCATGTTTTTCCTTCTTTAATTTCTGTGAATTTATTTTTTGATTCTTTTTCCTATAGTATTTCCAACCCATTTAAAGATTTTGGCTTAAAGGCTACTACACCTGTTCAAAATAGTCAGTAAATTGTCGAAAGAAAGTTTTTTTTTTTAAATAGAACAGACAGTACAACTACATTGTAACTTCTCAAGGTCACTGGCCTTAACAATGTCTTGGAATTCTCTTTGCCACCTCTAGTTCAGGGCCACACATTTTGTGAGCACTCTTAATAGTGGATAAAGGACACCAGAGTTTTTAAGTATTGTAAGAATTTGAAGTGTTCTTTTAATGCAAGGCTATGAGTAAATAAAATTTTTATAATTTGGTAAATGCAAATTTCTCAAGAAACCTTGCTGCTTAAAGACTGGGAGAAAAGTATGTTAAACTACAAATAATTCCCTGAATAAGGGGTCTTTATCTGGAGCTGATGAATTCCCTATAAGTTGAGGTGGGGGACGTGGATGGGCTTTAATGGGGTACCTGAAGTAGCATGCGCAGTTTTCTGTGCATGGATGAGTGTGCATTTTTGGAGAGAAAGGTCCTTAGCTTTTATCAAACTCTTTAAGGTGTTGGTCAAAAAGAGGTTAAAGCCACAATTCTGAAGTATCTGTTTTGTAAGCTTAGAGCACACCTGTATTGGAGTTTAATTTTTTGGATACCCTTATAATTTAATATGGGAGCATAAGAAGTACTCTCATATCTTTGGTGAGATCTCGAAGAATTAAATCTTAGGTTTTCTGCTAAAAGTTTTTGCTAATGATTAGGATGTTCGGTCAACTGATTGGAAATAATAGTTTGTGAAGAATTACAGTTTTTTCAGTACTAATGAGAAATTATTTTTAGATGACAGGAGTTATAAGATTGTATGCTATTTAGGGCTTTAATCTTCAAGTGAAACTTGAACTTTGTTACATGGTAGGTTTGTCTAGGACTTTTTTTTACGTGGATTTACCATAGGAAGTTCCGTTTATACAGCACTCAATCCCCGAATGAATGGAAGTGCCACCAGGGCCTTTTGGACTGGTTTCAGCAGTAGTCCCGGTTGTTGGTCAGAGCTAAGGAGAGTATTTATAGTGTGTATGCGTAGGTGGCCCACCCTGTGGCTTACCTTTAATGACCTGGATATTGTAAGTAAAGGTTTCTGTAACAGGGACAGCTATTTTTGAAATGATTAATTGTGGTGCTCTAGATAGTAAACCTTAGTTATGATAGTAGTCTTGATTAAGATCTAGGAATTGGTGTTCACCTTGGAATCATCACGTTCAAAAATGTGTTCAATTTTAACTTCTCTCCAGTTGATTCTAACTTCTTTCCGATTGAAACCACTGTTTGAGAGTAGGATGTGTTTTCAAAAGTAGCTTTGTAAGACATGTAGTGGAGCCTACTTAGCGTTTGATGTTACCAAGACCTGGGTTGGACTCATCCTTTGTAACTGTGACCTGCTTAGTTACTTAACCTATTTAAAATAGGGAAAATACTTAAAGGATATGTTAAAATTTAAGTAAGAATTATGAATAAGTGCCTAACAAAGTGTCTGCCACTTACAAAGGAGGCTTCCAGTAAGTATTATTTTCTCTTCTTCGTATAATACGGATTCTCCAGGGTTTTCAACACAGCACATTCAGGGATCATAATAGTACTTCTTGGCACCACTTAGGTTGACCTGATGGTACCCAACAACAACAGATATTGGACACCTCACATTACCTGTTTCCTTTTGTCCCTCCCCATTATCTGTCTTTTGATATAGATGGTGTTTTATACCTATTTTACTGAAGCAGAAGTTGAGGCTTAAAGAGGTTACATGGTTTTGGCCAAGATGAAACAGTTTAGGAGGTGACCAAACTCATTCAACCCCAGATTTGCCTTAACCCATATTTGTGCCTGTTCTGCCACGCCTTATGGCCTATTGGGTTTCTTGATCCTATAGGCCTGCATCCTTCGCCTGAAGCCATTAGAAAGGATCTTTGTCTCCACTCGTGATGATGGGACAGTGGAAATGTTTTCAAATTTCAGTCAGTTCACTAATGACTTTTAAATCAAGATGACTTTCATTTTATTTCAAATTGATAATGATAGGCACAGTGGGGAGGGCAGAGTCCATATGTTGTATTTTAGAAGAAAAAGATTGTATAGTTTAGCAAGGGGTGCAAGGAGAGGTTTATGTTAGCTCAGAATCCCAAGCACTGTCTTTCTTTGTATTTAAAATGATTCAGCTATACACAGCTCTTGATTTGTGAAGTTCTTTAACAGGTAGGGCAAGGAGCTCTATTTGTTTACTACCCCCCCCATCATGACCTTCTTATTTTTCCTCAAAAGCTAAGATTAGTTATAAAACTCCAAAAGCCCACTAAAACCCCAATTATGTATATATATGTATGTATATATATTAGCAAAATGACAGGATTTTTAGGAGCCGTAGGATGTCGATCTTTTCATTGGGCTAGTGAGCTGTGATCCGTGATTAGGTATAATAAGTAGTAGAAGCAGGCTCCAGGAAGGACAAATTGTGGCTGCAGTGGAGAGAGCTGTTCTCCCTGGCAATTGTTGAATGCGGTGACTGAAAGCATTGAGAGACAGGAGCTACAGTCTTAGGATGTAGGGGTGTGTCAACATTGTAGCTTGATGCTCAGCCTAATTATTATATGCTCCCGCAACAGTAGTGCTTTTTAACTGTATTTGTAAAGCACAGCTAAGGAATAATGAGGCTAAGTGAATTTTATGAAATTTTTTAAAGTTGCATTAAGAGGCTTGAAAGCTGGAAGCTGTTAAAATAATGACTTAGATTCTAGTCATTTTTTTAAATTATGTGCCCAAATAAAAGGAGCTCTGGTGGTGCAGTGGTTAAAGTGATCAACTGCCAACTGGAAGGTCAGCTGTTCCACGGGAGAAAGATGTGGTAGGCAGTCTGCTTCCATAGAAATTTACAGCCTTGGAAACCCTGTGGGGTTACTCTGAGTCAGAATCGACTCAATGGCATTGAGTTTTTTGTTTCAGTCCCCAAGTAAGCTTTAGGCCGTTTTTCATATTGATGAAAGAAAAAAAAAAAAAAGATGTTAATAGTAAGATGATTGCATGCTTCTGCGTTAGTGCTTCTATAAAGCAAAAACATGGAGGCTGGTGACAGAATGTCAGACTTCCCGATAAATAATTTATAGGGTGGTTTCTCTGCTTGCTGTTTAACATCACGTGATACACAGTCCACCAGATATTTCACAGACATGAAATCTGGGCACATTTCCTTATTAAAGCAAGGCTAACTTAGACACTTCAGTGATGTGATTCCAAGGGTGGAGTGTGTGTGTGTGTGTTTGTGTAGGAGGGGAGAGAGTGAGTGGGATGTTTGCTCCTCAAATACATCAGTTGCTGTATTCGAAGTATCCACCTCTACTCCCCAAAGCCTCACATGTAACTTTAGTCGGTCACTTGTCTCCATTGCTGCTTTATTTGACCTTTCATTGACTAGAAAATGTTGGAAGTGAAGCCTGAAAGCCTTCAGTGGCCGTCTATTGATGGTTGAATGTATGTGTTCTTATTTTTTGTAATGGGATGTTCCTCTGGCGCTTTTCACTCTCGGTAGACTGCAGTCTGCTTCTTTTGAATCTGTCCGGTTCTCTCAGTTGATAGGAGAAAAATTAGTAAGTGGCAGGAATAAGAGACAGGGATAGTGAAAACTAAACAATAGTTCTTAGTACTGTTTGGTTTTTGGTACAGGTGATGAAATTCATTCGATTTTTCATGCTTCTTGTAGGGGAATGTCAGTATCAAGAAGCCTTAACAGAGTGTATCTGAGTTAGTTATTGAAACTGTATAGGGGCAAAGAAGGATATATTCAGCAAAAAGCAAAAATATTTGAGGTTTTTTTTTTCTAAATGTGGAGAATTGCCGCTTTATGCTTGTCCTTGAATTTTAAATTATGTATGATTATTATTACATACAGCAGACTCTTTTCAGACTGTAGTGAAGGTTTTTAAAATTTTGCTTTTTAAAAAAGGCCTGATGAGCTAGACATTTCAGAGGAGAAAGGTCTTTAGGGTAAATGCGTGAAGTTCCTTTAAAGATTCGGGGTTTTTTGGTAACTTTAAGGTTTGAGGATGGTGGCTCGGAGCTAAATTAGTTCATTCCACAAATATTACTTCATTCAAGTAATATAGACACTAGGAGAATATACTGATGCATAGGAAATAGTCATTTTTCTCAGGAAGAAATTTTAAATAAAATTAGTTACCAGGTCTTCTATCTGCCTGCTAGATATTAGTTAAGAAAGCGTGCTTGTATAGAAGCATCCCACTGCACTATGTCTTTAATTAATGCTTAGTGGAAAGAAAAATTACTGAACATGGCTCAGGAAAATCTGTTTTTTATCTTGATTCTGAAACTAGTTACTTGACCTTAGGCTGTCACTTAATCTCTTCGGACCTTAGTTTCCATCTTGGAAAATGAGGTTAGTTTAGGTAATTTCTAAGGACCTAGGGTAGTTTACTGCAGGCACAGTGTGTCAAGGATTAGAACGTGAGCCAGTTGTGTTACGTGCTTATATCCAGGATTAGGTCTCTTTGCAGTAGAATGACTGTCCAAGTCATAGTACTTCTAATGTTGCTAGAGTTTTTAGGATTTTTAAGAGGGACCTAATTCATTTTTGGGTGCAGAGGGTATTAGAATAGGGCAGAAGTAGTATGTCTTCCTCTTTTGTGTATTTTCTTGTCCTTGTTTTGTTCATTATTTTCCCCATAATTTTTAGCATTAAAACTGCTTTTCTCATCTGTTTTGGATTTCATTGAACTTACACTTGCAAAAACTTCCTTTTTAATTAGCCCATAACATTAAATAGTGACGCTTGTACTCCCCTTCTGTTCATGACTATACTAAATAATTACTTTCCTAAATTTTCCATAACATTAAATAGTGACGCTTGTACTCCTTTTCTGTTCATGACTATACTAAATAATTACTTTCCTAAATTTTCCTGGCTAGGCCAGAAAGGGGGGTGAGGAGGGCAGTTAAGGATGTTATTAATTTCTCTTGCTTTATTTTTAGCTTGGAATACTGCCTCTCTTTTTCTGTTATAGTTAGATAATGTGAATTCTGGTATCGGGGGTGCTAAATGAAAATGAAAAGGTTATAAAAAGTAGTGAGTCCAAGAAGGGTTAAGAGAGAAAGGGTATGAGAACAGACTTTAGAGTTGCAACCTAACTTTAGGCAAGTTACTGAGCCTCTGCTTCTGGTTCTTAAAACTGGTGTAATACTTATACCTGTATCAGAAGGTTGTTAGCTCGTTACCCTCAAGTCCATTCCAACTTATAGCAACCCTGTAGGTCAGGGTAGAACTGTCCTATAGGGTTTTCAAGGAGCAGCTGGTGGATTCGAACTGCCGACCTCTTGGTTAGCAGCCTGAGCCATGTGCCACCAGGGCTCCAAAAACCCATTGCTGTTGAGTCAGTTCCAACACATAGCAACCCTATAGTTCAGAGTAGAACTGCCCAGTAGGGTTTCCAAGAAGCAGCTGGTGGACTCAAACTGCTGACCTTTCGGTTAGCAGCTGAGCTCTTAAACCACTGTGCCACCAGGGTTTTAAGGTTGTTAGGAAGACTGAAAAAGAATGTGTGTAAAGTGCCTAGGATGGTGCCTGGTACATTTAAAAACAAAACAAAACAAAAACAAACCCACTGACATTGAGTCAACTCCAACTCATAGCAACCCTGTAGGACAGGGTGGAACTGCCCCACAGGGTTTCCAAGGAGCACCTGGTGGATTCGAACTGCTGACCTTTTGGTTAGCAGTCGAACTCTTAACCACTACACCACCAGGATTTCCACCTGGTACATAGTCACTCTCAATAAACATCAGCCGTTACTATCATCATAATTCTTCAGCCACTTCTTGCTGAAGCAACTCGTATTGAGTGACAGCTAAGTTCCTTCCAGACCCAAACCTGCTTCTACTACTTAACTAGGTCGGTTTTAACCGAAGCTGGTGCCATGCAGGTAAAATATTTCCGAACTCAAACAGTGTCAAAACAGCAAGAGAAAGGTGACAAGGTCTTAAGCCTCTTATTGTGTCCTCAACGGAGCTGCTAACCCTTGTTGCTGCTTCAGGTGCACATCCTTTTTTTGGTCGACTTTACAGGGCAGGAGGTAGTCCTTTTGGTACAGTTGGTCACAATTTTAATTCCAGTATTTTTAAAAGTCTGCTTTCCAGATAACTCTTTTCCACTTTTCTTGCAATTTTTTTTCCTCTCCACCCTGATCACAATTGATTTGCATTGATTCCCATTGAAATACCTGTAAAAGAGAAAGGTAAGCAATAGCCTCAAAAGCCATTAAAAATATCTGTAAGTCTCCTTCATCAGTGATTTACTAAGTAGTAGATCACATTCCAGGAGCCAGATATACTGTGGAAAACAAAACCGCCCCATCCCTTAAGCTTCACTACAGATTCCACTCATCCATTCATTCTTTCTAATTAAAATTAAGCTTGCTTTTATTCTTTTCTTTAGTACTGGAATTTCTGACCAGTATTTCAATACAACATTTTGCAAGAGAAAGTATTCTAATATTTTTCATTGCATTTGTATATGTTTACCTCTGTTTTGGGTAGCCAGTCTTACAGATTTGTGTCAGTAGAAGTTCAGCCACCTTTGAAAATATTGTCTTTGTGGGAAGCAACAACCAACTTAAATGTGCCTTTAGAATACAGCAGGTTTGATCATGGAGAACTGCTTATAATTAACTTTTCTTTGCATCTTATAAAAAGTAGGTATTTGCATATGCTGATTTTTTTTTTCTTAAAGTTAATTTATTTGACAATTTGCATTCATGCTTGGTTGGGAAGGAGTGGAAAATTATTGTGGTAGATTTAAAACAACTTTAACCTAAGAAACAGGTTAAATCTTTTGCTTTTTTATTATGTAGGTATAGTATTGGTGTTTCTCATAGAGAATGTCAGGTACTTTGGGGGTGGTTAACATGTAGATTTTACTTCATCTTACCCTGAATTGTATACATAAATATAGATAAGCTGACTAACTGAATCCAAGTCTCATAATGTTTATTTTGCAAAGCCATTATTGAAAACTTTGTGCCAAGCTAAAAAGCCTCCTTTTTCAGTCTTTATCAAAGGAACAGCACTACTATTGCAAATGTTATTTCTGGAGATAATCCTAAACTCTTTTTCTGGCTTTATGACTTGAAAACTGTAGCAAGGCTGTCATACTTGGAAAGTGCAACGGAATGATTGGTAGAGGGAGGAGCATAGCGCATCGCTCTTGTGCCACAGGTCAGCATTTTCAGAGATACAGTTTCTGGGCTGGAGGTATAGTTTCTGGGTTTTCACAAGTTGTTGATTTTTATCAGTTTCCTATTTAATATACAAACAGATTGTTTTCAAAACTGGTTTTTTATATCTGTGTATGTTTGTGTAAGGAGCCCCAGAGATGCAGTGGTTAAGTGGTCAGCTGCAAACTGAAAGGTTGGGAGTGTGAACCCACCCAGTGGCTCTGTGGGAGAAAAGGCCTGGTGACCTACTTCTGTAAAGATTACAGCCTAGGAAGCCCAATGAAACAGTTCTACCCTGTCCTATAGAGTCGCTATGAGTCGGAATCGGCTTGACAGTGTGTGTGCATGTGTACCTAGGGTCTTAAGGTATTTATTAAGTGAAATTTTATGCTCCTTCTGCCCTGTGATCATCCCTCACTTCAGAGTTCTATCTAGTCCTGACCTGCAGTCCTGCCTTTCTTCAGTTTGGTTCATCTACCCAGAACGCATCCTCCGTCTGCCACCCCTGACTTGCTTTCCTGTGGTTTTCGACTATGCAGAGGCATTTAGCTCTGTGGATCATAACAAATTATGGATAACATTATGAAGAATGGGAATTCTAGAACACTTAATTTTGCTCATACGGAACCTGCACATAGACCAGGAAGCAGTCATTCATACAGAACAAGGGGATAATACTGCATGGTTTAAAGTCAGAAAAGGTGTGCGTCAAAGTTGTATCCTTTGACCATACTTACTCGATCTGTATGCCAAACAAGTAATCTTAGGAGCTGGACTATATGAAGAAGGACAGGGCATCAGGACTGGAGGGAGACTCATTAACAACCTACGATATGCAGATGACACAACCTTGGTTGCTGAAAGCAAAGAGGACTTGAAGTACTTACAGATGAAGATCAAAGACTATAGCCTTCAGTATGGATTACATCTCAACATAAAACAAAAATCCTCACAACTGGACCAGTGACCAACATCATGATAAATGGAGAAAATACTGAAGTTGTCAAGGATTTTGTTGTATTTGGATCCACGGTCAGTGCCCATAGAAGCATCAGTCAAGAAATCAAATGAGGCTGGTTAGTATGGCGAGAAGTGAGAGGGGCTGGTGTAGGAGTTTGCTCTTTCCAGGGACTTCTGAACAAAAGGGTTAGACTAGTCCTTAACCTGAAATGTGATCAGAATCTCGAAAATCCCAGGGGCTGTTGGTCCCCGGTTCAAGCTGTGTTAGTCGACAGGGCTATTTACATTTCAGGACAGGTCGGTATAGACCCTTCAAGTGGGCAGCTTGTGCCAGGAGGGGTGGTACAAGAAGCGAAACAAGCTCTTAAAAACATTGGTGAAATTCGAAAAGCTGCAGGCTGTGACTACACTAATGTGGTAAAAACTACTGTGTTGCTGGCTCACGTAATGACTTCAGTGCTGTCAATGCAATCTACAAGCAGTATTTCAAGAGTAGTAAAAAAAAAAAAAAAAAAAAATTTTTTTTTCTCCTACTAGAACTACTTACGGAGTTGCTGCTTTGCCCAAATGAAGCCGTGTTGAGATTGAAGCAGTAGCTGTCCAAGGACCACTCTCATCAGCGTGACTGTAAATGGGTCAAGTGTTGTTTAGTCTGGAATTTTCATAATATTTTTAAATAAACATCTTAATTTTTACAATTGATGTTCAAAGTGTAAGTTTGACTAAAATATCTGAAGATCGTTATGACAATTCTTTGTAACGGGGAAAATGAACGTGATGAATCCAGTTGCCGATGTTATAATTTACGTTTATGCACACATCACTGACTGGAAGAAGGTTCACTCATTACAAATAAATAAAAGTGAAGGGAAACAACATGTGTTCTGAGTTGTGAGGATGGGGCAGGACCGGGCTTTGTTTCATTCTGTGTACATAGGGTCACTATGAGTCAGAACTAACTAGATGGCACTTAACAAACAACACAACTACTCAGAACACATCCTCCATCTGTCATCCTTGCCTTGGGTTGTGGTTCTGTCTGGAGTTGTTGTTACGTGCCGTCTAGTCAATTCCAACTCATAGCGACCCTGTGTACACAGAATGAAACACTGCCCAGTCCTGCCCCATCCTCACAGTCATCGCTGTGCTTGAGACCATTGTTGCAGCCACTGTGTCAATCCGTCTTATTGAGGGTCTTCTTTTTCTCTGACCCGCTACTTTACCAAGCGTCATGTCCTTCTCCATGGACTGATCCTTCCTGATAACATGTCCAAAGTATGTGAGACACAGTCTCACCATCCTTGCTTCTAAGGAGCATTCTGGCAGTACTACTTTCAGGACATATTCGTACGTTCTTCTGGCAGTCCATGGTGTATTCGGTATTCTTTGCCAAAACCATAATTCAAAGCTATCATTTTTTTTTTCAATCTTCCTTATTCATTTTCTAACTTTTGCATGCATTTGAGGAGATTGAAAATACCATGGCTTGGGTCAGGCATACCTTGGTCCACAAAGTGACATCTTTGCTCTTAAACACATTAAAGAGGTCTTTTGTAGCAGATTGGCCCAATGACATATGCTGTTTTATTTCTTGACTGCTGCTTCCATGGGCATTGATTGTGGATCCAAGTAAAATGAAATCCTTCTCATTTATCATGATGTTGCTGATTGGTCCAGTTGTGAGGGTTTTTGTTTTCTTATGATGTGTAATCCATACTAAAGGCAATAGTCTTTGATCTTCATCGGTAAGTGCTTTAAGGCCTCTTCACTTTTAGCAAGCAGTTTGTGTCAGCTGCATATCATAGATTGTTAATGAGTCTTCCTCCAATCCTGATGTCATATTCTTCACATAGTCCAGCTTTTCAGATTTGCTCAGCATACAGATTGAATAAGTATGGTGAAAGGATACAACCCTGACGCACACCTTTCCTGATTTTAAACCATGCGGTATCTCCTTTTTCAGTTTGAACACTGCCTCTTGGTCTATGTACAGGTTCCTCATGAGCACAATTAAGTGTTCTGGAATTCCCAGTCTTTGCAATGTTATTCATAATTTGTTATGATCCACACAGTCGAATGCCTTTACATAGCCAATAAAATGCAAGTAAACATCTTTCTAGTATTCTTTGCTTTCAGCCACGATCTATCTGACATCAGCAATGATATCCCTCATTAAACATCGTCTTCTGAATTTGGCTTGAATTTCTGGCAGTTCCCTATCGATTTGCTGGTGCAGCTGTTTTTCAGTGCTCTTCAGCAAAATTTTACTTGCATATGATACTAATGATGTTGTTCGATAATTTCTACATTCTGTTGGATCACTTTTCTTTGGAATGGGCACAAATACGGATCTGTCTTCCAGATTTCTTGGCATAGGTGAGTGAGCGCTTCCAGCGTTGCATCCATCCATTTGTTAAAACATCTCAGTTGGTTTTCCATTAGTTGCTGGAGCCGTGTTTTTCACCAGTACTTTCAGTGCGGCTTGGATTTCTTCCTTTAGTACCATTGGTCCTTGATTATATGCTACCTCCTGAATTGGTTGAATGTCAACCAGTTCTTTTTGATAATGGCGACTCTCCATATTCCTTCCATCTTCTTTTAATGTTTCTTTCATCGTTCAATATTTTGTCCATAGATTCCTTCAGTATTGCACCTTGCGGCTTGAATTTTTTCTTCAGTTCTTTCAGCTTGAGAAATGCTGAGCGTGTGCTACCCTTTTAGTTTTCTATCTCCAGGTCTTTGCACATTTCATTATATTGTACTTTGTCTTCTCTAGCCACCCTTTGAAATCTTCTGTTCCGCTCTTTTACTTATCATTTCTTCCATTTGCTTTAGCTAATCTACATTCAAGAGCAAGTTACAGAGTCTCTCCTGATGTCCGTTTTGGCCTTTTCTTTCTTGTCTTTTTAATGACCTTTTTCTTTATTCATGTATGATGTCCTTGATGTAACCCCACACTTCTTCTGGTCTTCATTTATTAGTGTTCAGTGTGTCAAATCTGTTCTTGAAATGGTCTCTAAATTCAGGTCAGATATGCTCAAGGTCGTACTTTGGCTCTTGTGACTTGTTTTAATTTTCTTCAGCTTCAACTTGAACTTGCATATGAGCAGCTGATGCTCTGTTCCCTAGTCGTCCCCTGGCCTTTTTCTGACTGATGATGCTGAATTTCTCCACAGGCTCTTTCCACAGATGTAGTCGATTTGGTTCCTGTGTATTCCATCTGGGGAGGTCTACATGTATAGTCATAGTTTGTGTTGTTGAAAAAAGGTATTTCCAATCAATAGGTTGTTGGTCTTGCAAAATTCTATCATGTGATCTCCTTCATGGTGTCTCTCATCCAGGTCATATTTTCTAACTACTGATCCTTCTTCTTTGTTTCCAACTTGGCCATTCCAATCACCAGTAATTACCAAAGCATCTTGATTGAATATTTGATCAGTTTCAGACTGCAGAATCAATAGAGAAAAACAAATTTCTTAAAATTACATGAGAGATGTGGTTTTTTTTTTTTGAACAATCAAAAGTCTTTACTTTCCAGGCCCCTTGTTCCCTGGTGATCCCTCCTTTCGTGTGAATCCTGCTATGATCATCTCTGTGTTGTGTTGATTGTACTTGAGCCCTTCTTCTGAAATCATTCTTTGCAGTCATGTTGTATTCTCATTCAGATCCATTTACATTCTGACTCGGTTTGTGTCAATCAGTGAATCTTACTTCCCTCTCAAATTTAACAAACCTGCATCTTCTACATCTTAAATTCAGGCCTTCTTCTGTACCCCAAACATCCTTAATCCTAAATAATCAAACTCTCTTTCCACTTTTTTTTTTTTTTGCATTACTTATGGCACCTTGCCCATTTAGCAGTTCATAACCTGCAGATGTCCACAGCCGAGTTTATTTATTCCCCTCACTTTGTCAGTTTTTGTTTAGCAAAATAGAAAATTAGATTATGATAATGTAATGGATTAGTGATTACATTCTTTTACCAGTTGGATTCTTCTATCATGGATTATAGGAAATGATTTAGACTGAAAAATCTAATGTTTAGTAAATGGCATGTTTTGAAAAGGAGCTTGAAAATGCATTACCTTTACTTTTAAGATTATTTTCAAATACTTAGATTAAGACAGATTGATCAGTTACAACTATAATAGCTTTTAAGGTAATCTAATGTTGGAAAAACATGAAACTTTATAGTAAAGAAAACAAATTAATAAATTAGCAGTGTTAGGTGAGATGCCTTGGGCTTCTCTGCAAGCGTTTTCTTTTAGTTGCTGCCTAATAGCTCTGGAAAGCACTGTTTGAGGATAAAAGGAATGTGAGAAATAAGATACCCAAAAAACCCACTGCTGTCTAGTCGATTCTGACTCATAGCTACCCTATAGAACAGAGTGGAACTGCTGCCTAGGGTTTCCAGGAGTGTAAATCTTGACAGAAGCAGACTGTCACATCTTTTTCCTGAGGAACAGCTGGTGGGTTTGAACCACCAACCTTCTGGTTGGCAGCTGAACGCATTTACCAGTGTGCCACCAGGGCTTCTAAAAATAGGACGTAAGTATGTTAATGTTTGAATAGAATAATTTCCTATCTTTTCAGTTGTTAAACATATTTGTATGGAGTGATTTAATTAATTTATATTGATCTAATTAATAAGCATATAGTGATTTGATGTTTCTGTGTTGGCAGAAAACAGTTTCTAAACTGTTTGGTGCGTTACATTTAATTCAGTGTTCCTGAAAGAAGAACTCGAAGAAGCCAAGTGTCTGAAGTTGCGTTAGTGTTGAATCAAGGCATTCGATCACTTGTAAATTACCTGAGGGAACTTCACTATTGAGATGTTGCTACCGTTTTTGTTTCTTTCATTCTTGAACTATTTTTTTATTCCTGAAACTTGGTAGAAAATAATTACATCAAGAAGAATTATTTCATTTTCAAGTAGAATAAAAGAGGGCTTCTATGGATGTGTATTTCTTACAAGGAGAGAATTATTATCTTCAAAACTATAAACGGATAGAGTTTATTATTCATTGTAAGGACTATCTTGTTGTTTTTATTGCAATATTTCTTCTCCTATCCTTCCTTAATCTGGTTATTCTGTTTCTGGTGTGCGGCTCCTTGGAGTGGTAAGCCATGGTGGAGGTGACCACCTTTGCTACCAGTTGGAATTGATGTCTGGGACCTGAGAAGAGTGCTATGATTAGAAATTGATCATGGCAGCCAATTTCAACTGAAGCTTAAAATGGACGATTCTTAGCCCGTGGTAGGGTCATTATGAGTCGGAATCAACTTGACAGCAGTAGGTTTCGTTTTTCTTTTGGTAAATAATGGGTGGGTGGGCATAGGAAGAGAAACATGTACCATTCTCAGAGTTTTGCCTCATTTTTGGGAAAAAGTTGTACAGTTTTCAGTATTTTAGGGAAAAGGGTAATTTTGGAGATTTCCTTTTTTGATCTGTAAGTCAGAATACCTTTGGGGTGGGGAATGGGGAAGGAATGAAATATAAAACTTCCTTTCTAAAAAATGTATATGTAATTACTTGATGGAGCCCTGGCGGCTAAGTGGTTAAGAGCTCAGCTGCTAATAAAAAGGTCATCAGTTTGAATTCACCATCTGCTCCTTGGAAACCCTGTGAAGCAATTCTGCCGTTTCCGGTAGGGTCGCTATGAGTTGGAATCGACTCGATGGAAACGGGCTTGATTTTTTTTTTTTGTATTTACTTGATAGAAGGCAGTTCAAAAAGGTATATGTGAAATGCAGTTCTTCATCCCTCCCTTCCACCCCCCTATCTACAGGTTCTCCTTCTCAGAGGCAAGCAACCATAGAGTTTATCCTTCAGATACAGTCATATATACAAACATATATTACCTTTCACTTCCTCAAGTATTAGATTACCTTCCCCTTCCCCCCCCGCCTTCCCCTTCTCTAAAACCTAAATGGTAGCATACTATATAAAAACCCGGTACTGCCGAGTGGATTCCAGCTCGTAGCAACCCTGTAGGACAGAGTAGAACTGCTCCATAGGGTTTCCAAGGGTGTAACCTTACATGAGTGAGCAGGCCATCACATCTTTCTCCCATGGGGCAACTGGTGGGTTCAAACTGCAGACCTTTCAGTTAGCAGCCAAGTACTTAACTACTGCGCCATCAGGGCTCCTAGCATACTGTATACACGTGATTTTTTTCATCTTAATAGGCTGTGTTCCTTTTAATAGCTACATTGTACTCCATTGAATGAATATGTTTTGATATGTGAGGTTGTTCTGGTCTTTTGCTGTTGCTGTTAAAATGACATATCTTTGGCCACATGTGCAAGTATATCTGCAGGATAAATTTCTGTAAGGGGAATTGCAGGGTCAGAGGGGAAGTATATTTTGTTTAAATTGCTTTCTGTAGAGGATATACCAATTTACACTTCCTCCAAAGATGTATGTAGTGTGGAAGGCTTCCTTTTGTTTCTATACCCTCTTCAACACGAAGTATATTTTCAGATCTTTTAGTCTTTTCAGTAAAAAAAAATTAATTTGTAATGTATTTTACATTTCTTTTATGAGTAGATCTTTATTTATTTAGGCATCATTTCTGTGAACCCATTCTATTCTTTACTTATTTTTGACTTGGTTGTTTCCCTAAGGAAATTAGCCCTTTGAATTATGTGTTGAAACTATCTTTCCCTTTATCATTTGTTTCTTGATTTTATTTTTTATGTAGCAAGTTTAAAATTTTGCAGTGTAATTTATTCACCTTTTTTTTTTTTTTCCTTCCTAAATGGTTTCTGGATTTTGAGCCATGCTTTAAAAGTTCTCCATAATGAGATTATTTAAAGCAAATAATAACAAACCTCCCTTATTTCTTCCAGTTGTTTCATAAGTTTTTTATTAGGTTGGGATCCAACTTACTTTTCCCTGAAGAAATGACAGTTATCTCAACACGTTCGTTCAGTGATTTGTATTCATCATTTAGTACATTTTTATATGTCTAAACTCTGTACTGCTTCATTGTACTTTCTACTTACATGCTTATATCAGTATTTAAGGTATTTATAATATCTAGTAAGGCATGGAGCTCTGGTGGTGCTGTGGTTAAGAGCTCAGCTGCTAACCAAAAGGTCAGTGTTTGAACCCACCAGCTGCCCCTTGGAAACTCAATGGGCAGCTCTACCCTGTCCTATGGAGTTGCTATGAGTTGCAATCAACTCGATGGCAGCAGGTTTGATTTTTGGTTTAGTAAGGCCATTGCCCTTCTTTACAATTACTCTTCTTTAAAAATTTTTTTTTGGCTATTTTGTCCCCTTATTTTTCTGTGTGAACTTTAAAATCAGCTTTTTCTTCACCACGTAAACATGCCCAGAAGATTTTCTTTCTTTTTTTTTTGAGAACTGGTATCTTTATAATTAGTCTCTCATTTGTTTACATCACCTTTTGGTACTTGTTAGCATTTTCTGTACATGGATATTATGGATTTAAATTTACTCCTGGATATTTTTTTGTTTTTGTTATAAATGGAATCATTACTGGTGGCTGTTTATATTTACTATAAAAGGGCTGTTGATTTTTACACATAAACTATAACAACTTATTAAATGTTCCCATTTCTGTTACACTTTTTCAATTATCTTTGATTCCTGATTGCCACTTTTTAAATAGGTGAAGTTCTATCATGAGAACGAGAATATCTTTATGGACAGTTTGTTATTTTTCTGCAGGCATAAGAGGCCAAATTATGATTTTAAAAAGTACTAAGCATGGCATCAGCATGAAGAGAGTTAATTTGATGATTTTAATGACCATTGACTTAAAACATCTGTCGTCATTGGATGGCCCATATGCTGATTCCATAGCCACTACTCAAGACAATCGCAGGCACAGTTTGTCACTCTGTACCTGACTTTTAAGGAGCCTTGGTGGTGCAACAGTTAAGCACTCTGCTGCTGACTGAAAGATTGGCAGTCCAAATGCACGTAGCCATTCTGTGGGAGGAAGACCTGGTGATCTCTCATAAAGATTGTTGTTGTTGTGTTGTTAGATGCCATCAAGACGCTTCTGACTCATAGTGACCCTGTGTACAACAAAAAGAAACACTGCCCAGTCGTGAGCCATCCTCACAATCATCATTATGCTTGAGCCCATTGTTGGAGCCACTGCGTTAATCCATCTCGTTGAGGGTCTTCCTCTTTTTCGCTGACCCTCTACTCTACCGAGCATCATGTCCATCTCCAGGGACTGATCCCTCCTGATAACATGTCTAAAGTATGTGATACACAGTCTCACCATCCTTGCTTCTAAGGAGCATTCTGGTTTTACTTCTTCCAAGACAGATTTGTTCGTTCTTTTGGCAGTCCATGGTATAGTCAGCATTCTTGTCCAACACCATGATTCAAAGGCATCAGTTCTGCTTCAGCCTTCTTTACTCCTTGTCCAGCTTTCGCGTGCATATGAGGCAATTGAAAAATACCATGGCTTGGGTCAGGCGCACCTTAGTCCTCAAAGTGACATCTTTGCCTTTTAACACTTTGAAGAGGCCTGTTGCAGCACATTTGCCCTATGCGATGTGTTGTTTGATTTCTTGACTGCTGCTTCAATGGACGCTGACTGTGGATTCAAGTAAAATGAAATCCTTGACAACTTCAGTCCTTTCTCCGTTTATCATAATGTTGCTTATTGGTCCAGTTGTGAGGATTTTTGTTTTCTTTTTGTCGAGATGTAACCCATACTGAAGACTAATGTAGTCTTTGATCTTCATCCTTAAGTGCTTCAAGTCCTCTTCACTTTTAGGAAGCAAGGTTGTGTCATCTGTATATCACAGGATGGTCATGAGTCTTCCTCCAATCCTGATGCCCCATTCTTCATATAGTACAGCTTCTTGAATTATTTGCATTTGGCATAAAAATTAAATAAGTATGGTGAAAGGATACAACTTTGATGCCCACCTTTCCTGACTTTATCCATGTAAACCACACAATATCCCTTTGTTCTGTTCAAATGACCGCTTCTTGACCTATGTACAGATTCCTCATGAGCATAGCTAAGTGTTCTGGAGTTCTCATTTTCACAATGAAACCGTGGTGGCATAGTGGTTAAGTGCTACGGCTGCTAACCGAAGGGTTGGCAGTTCGAATCTGCCAGGTGCTCCTTGGAAACTCTGTGGGACAGTTCTACTCTGTCCTATAGAGTCACTATGAGTCGGAATTGACTCAATGGCATCGGGTTTTAGGTTATCCATAATTTGTTATGATCCACACAGTCCAGTGCTTTTGCATAGTCAATAAAACACGGGTAAACATCTTTCTGATATTCTCCACTTTCAGCCAACATCCATCTGACATCAGCAGTGATATCCCTCGTTCCACATCCTCTTTTGAATCTGGCTTGAATTTCTGGCAGTTCCCTGTGGATGTACTGCTGCAACCACTTTTGAATGATCTTCAGCAAAATTTTACTTGTGTGTGATAGTAATGATATTGCTTGATAATTTCTGTATTCTGTTGGATCACCCTTATTTTGTAATGGGCACAAGTATGGATCTCTTCAGTTGGTCGGCCAGGTAGCCATCTTCCAAATATCTTGGCATAGACAAGTGAGCACTTCCAGCGTTGTGTCCATTTGTTGAAACATCTCATTTGGTATTCAGTCAGTTCCTGGAGCCTTGTTTTTCGCCAGTGCCTTCAGTGCAACTTGGACTTCTTCCTTCAGTACCATCGGTTCTTGATCATATACCACCTCCTGAAATGGTTGAATGTCAACCAGTTTTTTCTGATGCAGCGACTCTCTGTATTTCTTTCATCCTGTTTTGTTGCTTTCTGCATTGTTTAATATTTTCCCCGTGGAATCCTTCAGTACTGCAACTTGAGGCTTGAATTTTTTCGGCTTGAGGAGTGGTGAGTGTGTTCTTCTCTTTTGGTTTTCTAACTCCAGGTCTTTACACGTCATTTTTTTTTAACTTTTATTAAGCTTCAAGTGAACGTTTACAAATCCAATCAGTCTGTCACATATAAGTTTACATCCATCTTACTCTGTATTCCCACTTGCTCTCCCCCATTGAGTCAGCCCTTTCAGTCTCTCCTTTCGTGACAATTTTGCCAGCTTCCCTCTCTCTCTATCCTCCCATCCCCGCTCCAGACAAGAGTTGCCAACACACTCTGAAGTGTCCACCTGATTTAATTAGCTCACTCTTCATCAGCATCTCTCTCCCACCCGCTGACCAGTCCCTTTCATGTCTGATGAGTTGTCTTCGGGGATGGTTCCTGTCCTGTGCCAACAGAAGGTCTGGGGAGCATGGCCGCCGGGATTCCTCTAGTCTCAGTCAGACCATTAAGTATGGTCTTTTTTATGAGAATTTGGGGTCTGCATCCCACTGATCTCCTGTTCCCTCAGGAGTTCTCTGTTGTGCTCCCTGTCAGGGCAGTCATCGATTGTGGCCAGGCACCAACTAGTTCTTCTGGTCTCAGGATGATGTAGGTCTCTGGTTCTTGTGGCCCTTTCTGTCTCTTGGGCTCTTAGTTGTCGTGTGACCTTGGTGTTCTTCATTTTCCTTTGCTCCAGGTGGGTTGAGACCAATTGATGCATCTTAGATGGCCGCTTGTTAGCATTTAAGACCCCAGACGCCACATTTCAAAGTGGGATGCAGAATGTTTTCATAATAGAATTATTTTGCCAATTGACTTAGAAGTCCCCGCAAACCATGTTCCCCAGACCCCCGCCCCTGCTCCGCTGACCTTTGAAGCATTCATTTTATCCCGGAAACTTCTTTGCTTTTGGTCCAGTCCAATTGAGCTGACCTTCCATGTATTGAGTGTTGTCTTTCCCTTCACCCAAAGCAGTTCTTATCTACTGATTAATCAATAAAAACCCTCTCCCTCCCTCCCTCCCTCCCTCCCTCCCTCCCCCCTTCGTAACCACAAAGGTATGTGTTCTTCTCAGTTTTTACTATTTCTCAAGATCTTATAATAGTGGTCTTATACAATATTTGTACACATGTCATTTTAATACTTTACTTTGTCTTCTTTAGCCACCCTTTGAAATCTTCTGTTCAGTTCTTTTCCTTCATCATTTCTTCCATTCTCTTTAGCTACTCAATGTTCAAGACCAACTTTCACAGTCTCTTCTGACATCCATTTTGGACTTTCCTTTGTTTCCCATCTTTTAAATGACCTTTTGCTTTCTTTATGTATGATGTCCTTGATGTCATTCCACAACTGGTTTGGTGTTCGGTAATTAATGTTCAATGCGTCGGGTCTGTTCTCCAGATGGTCTCTAAATTTAGGTGGGATATTCTCAAGGTCGAACTTTGGCTCTGGTGAACTTGTTCTAACTTGCTTCAGCTTCAACTTGAACTTGTATATGAGCAATTGTCTGTTCCGCAGTCAGCTCCCGGCCTTGTTCTGACTGAGGATATTGAGGTTTTTCCATCATCTCTTTTCATGGACGTAGTCGATTTGATTCCTGTGTATTCCATTTTGCAAGGTCCACATATATAGTTGCCGTTTATGTTGTTGAAGAAAAGTATTTGCAGTGAAGAAGTCATTGGTCTTGCAAAATTCTGTCATGTGATCTCCAGCATCAATTCTGTCACCAAGGCCGTATTTTCTAACTACTTATCCTTCTTTTTGTTTCCAATTTTCACGTTCCAATCACCAGTAATTATCAACACATCTTGATTGCATGTTCGATCAATTTCAGACTACTGAAGTTGGTAAAAATTCTTCAGTTTCTTCATCTTTGGCCTGTGGTTGATGCGTAAATTTGGATAATAGTCGTATTAACTGGTCATCCTTGTAGGCATATGGATATTATCCTATCACTGAGAGCTTTGTAATTCAGGATAGATCCTGAAATGTTCTTTTTGACGATGAATGTAACGCCATTCCACTTCAGTTTTTATTCCTGACGTAGTAGACCATGTGATTGTCTAAATCAAAATGACCAATACTGGTCCATTTCAGCTCACTAATGCCTAGAATTTTGATGTTTATGCATTCCATTTCATTTTTAACTATTTCCATTTTTCCTAGATTCATACTTCTTACGTTCCATGTTCCTGTTATTAATGAATGTTTGCAGCTGTTTTTTCTTATTTTGAGTCATGTCACGTCAGCAAATGAAGGTCCCAAAAGCTGTTCTCCATCCACATCATTAAGGTCGACTTAACTTTGAGGAGGCAGCTCTTCCCCATTCATATTTTGGGCGCCTTCCAACCTGAAGGGCTGCTCTTCCGGTGCTATATCAGACGGTGTTCTGCTGCTATTCTTAAGGTTTTTCATTCAGTTTTTTCAGAAGTAGACTGCCAGGTCCTTCTTCCTAGTCTGTCTTAGTCACGAAGGTCAGTGAAACCTGTCCGCTGTGGTTGACCCTGCTGGTATTTGACATACCAGTGACGTCGGTTCCAGTATCACAGCAACATGCAAGCCACCACAGTTTGACAAACTGACAAATATGTGGGGGCTATAAAGATTAAAAAAGATTATAGCCTAGAAAACTCTATGGGGCAGCTTTACTCTGTCACACGGGGTTGCTATAAGTCAAAATAGACTCAACAGCACCTAACAACACCGACAACAACTTGACTTCTGAAGCTGAAGATAATTGTGTGATTGGCTTTGTTAAAACAGTTCCTTTTCTTAGAATATCTAAAAATGCTTTAATACAAGAAATGAACTATGATAAATGGTAATTTGGGCCCCACTTTAGTTTAAATAATTAGTGCTAATTGAGCTAATACAGAATGATAGTAAATGGTAGCCTGAGAAATAATGAGATAGGAAAATTAATTATTTTAGGTAAAAAAAAAACTTACATGTCATTTCTACAGATATAAAAATTGAATACCTAATTTATGTAACTGTACAGATGCTTTTACCTTCCCGATTGATAGTTAATATGGGAGTATTGAGGTGTGCACCAAATCGAGGTTTCTCATACTTTAATATGCATACACATTATATGGGGATTTTTTTTTTTTTTTTTAATTGTGCTTTAAGTGAAAGTTTACAAATCAAGTCAGTCTCATACAAAACCTTATATACGCCTTGCTGTATACTCCTGGAAACCCTGGTGGTATAGTGGTTAAGTGCTGTGGCTGCTAACCAAGAGATCGGCAGTTCAAATCCCCCAGGTGCTCCTCGGAAACTCTCTGGCACAGTTCTATTCTGTCCTGTAGGGTCGCTATGAGTTGGAATTGACTTGATGGCAGTGGGTATATACTCCTAGTTGCACCCCCCGCAATGAGACAGCACACTCCTTCTCTCCACCCTGCATTTCTGTGTCCATTCAGCCAGCTTCCGTCCCCCTCGGCCTTCACATCTCCCCTCCAAATAGTACCCGCACACGTAGTCTCATGTGTCCACTTGATCCAAGAAGCCCACTCCTTACCAGTATCACAGCCATCCCATAGTCCAGTCCAGTTCTTGTCTGAAGAGGTGGCTTCGGGAATGGTTCCTGTCTTGGGGTAACAGAAGGTCCGGGGACCATGACCTCCGGGGTTCCATCAGTCTCAATCGGACCATTAAGTCTGGTCTTTTTATGAGAATTTGAGGTCTGCATCCCACTGCTATCCTCCTTCAGGGATTCTCTGTTTCGTTCGCTGTCATGGCAATCATCAGATGTAGCCGGGCATCTAGTTCTTCTGGTCTCAGGCAGATGTATTTCTGATTTATGTGGCCCATCCTGACTCTTGGGCTCATACTTACTTTGTGTCTTCAGTGTTCTTCATTCTCCTTTGCTCCAGGTGGGTTGGGACCAATTGTTGCATCTTAGATGGCTGCTTCCTAGTGTTTAAGGCCCCAGATACATGGGGATCTTTTAAAATGCATATTCTGATTCTGTAGGTCTGGAGTGGGCCCTAAGATTCTATATTTCTTACAGGTTCCCAGGTAATGCTGGTGTTGCTGGTCCCAGACCACACTTAGAGTAGCAAGGTACTAAATGACCATCACTTTGATATGGTCAGTTATTAAATTGAACTCTGTGGACTAAAGATTAAAACAGGGTGGATTGACCACATGTATGGTTCTTTTTTCCTAATCTGGGAATAGGCTTACTACTAATTGAAACATGCTGCATTTACAGACTCACTGTGATGCTGTAGTCCTTAACATGTACCCACTGCTGCCCCTTTCTCTTCACTCAGATTTTTCATCTGTGATGCTTTCATTCGTACGACTTCTCAAATCTGGGTTGCTCTGCCTCACTACCTAGTACTTTCTGTCCTTCAAGACCCAGTTTAAATGTCAGCATTAGAACACCTTTTCCAACTGCTCTAGCCCACTCTGATCCACCTTTTCTCTATATTTTATTGTCTTTTACAGTCAGTGCTTTACTTTTTTTTGGCTATTTTTTTTCCATTGTCTTAAAATATTCGTAACATAAATGTTGCCATTTTAACCATTTTTAAGTGTACAATTCAGTGACATTAATTACGTTCACAATGTTGTACAACTATCAGCACTATCGGTTTCTAAAATTTTTCGTCATCCCAAACAGAAAGTCTGTGCCCATTAAGTGGTAACTCCCCATTCTTCCCTCCCCCCAGCCTCTGATAAACTTTTTGTCTCAATGAATTTACCTGTTTTAGATATTTTGTATATATAGAGTCACATAATGTTTGTCTTCTTGTGTCTGACTTATTTCACTTAATATAGTGTTTTCAAGATTTGTAGCATATATCAAAACTTCGTTTTTTATGGCTAAATAAGATCCCATTTTGTATGTGTATGTGTGTATATGTATACACATGTATGGATATACACACCCATCATGTTTTATCATTTCATCAGTTGATGGACACTTGGGTGATTTTTCACTTTTTGAGTGTTGTGAATAATGCTGCTATGAACATTGGTGTAAAAGTAAATCTGTTTGAGTCATTATTTCAATTTTTCATAGCTAGGAGTAAAATTACGTCATTATATGGTAATTCTATGCTTAACTTTTTGCGGAACCGCAGTGACTGCACCATTTTACGTTTCCATCAGGTTGTGAAGGTTTCAATTACTCCACGTCCTCACCCACACTTACTTTTGTGTTTTTTTTTTTTAATTTTTTTATAGCCCTCTTAGTGTGAAGTGGTATCTCATTGTTTTTTTGATTTGCGTTTTCCCAAAGACTAATGAAAGGATCCCTGGGGTAACAGTGGTTAAGTGCTAGGCTGCTAACTGAAAGGTCAGCAGTTAGAACCCACTAGCCACTCCCATGAGAGAAAGAGGTTGCAGTCTGCTTACGTAAAGGTTACAGCCTGGAAAACCCTATGGGGCAGTTCTACGCCGTCCTGTAGTGTCGCTATAAGTCAGAATCGACTTGAAGGCAACTGGCTTGGTTTTATTCAAGTCCTTTATCCATTTTTTCATTGGTTTGTTTGTCTTTTTGTTGTTGAATTGTGTGAATTCTTTATATATTGTGGTTATTAAACCATTTTCAGGTATATGATTTGCAAATACTTTCTCCCATTCTCTAAATTGTCTTTTCAGTTTCTTGTTAATGTCCTCTGATGTACAAAATTTTTAATTTTAATGAAGTTCAGTTTATTTTTTCTTTTGCTTTCTGTACTTTTAGTGTCATATTTAAGACATCATTGCAAAGTCCAGCGTCATGCAGGTGAGTTTTATAGTGTTAGCTCCAAAGTTTAGGTCTTTGATCCATTTTGAGTTAATTTTTATATACGGTGTAAGGTGAGGGTCCAGGTTTTTTTTGCTTATGGATAGCCACTTGTTCCAGCACCGTATGTTCAAGAGACTATTCTTTCCCCCATTGAATGGTCTCACACCCTTGTTGAAAATCAGTTGACTGTAGATGTGAGGGTTTGTTTCTGGATTCTCAACTCCATGTCGTTGGTCTATATGTCTATCCTTATGCCAGTATTTCACTTTTTTCATTATTGTAGCTTTATAGTCTAAGTTTTAAAATCAAGAAGTATGAGTTATAAACAGTGTTTTACTTTTAAATCTGTTGGTTTTGTTTCCCTAGATGGTAAACATCTTAAGGCTAAGGTCTGTCTTGCAACCACTTCATGACCTTTCCTCTTGGATGTCTATTAAGCACTTTGAGTTCGGTGTCTGTAAATCCCTATCTTCACCTCAAAAAAACCTGTTCCTGTTTTCTTTATTGCAGTGGATGTCAGAAACAAAAAGTGTATTATGACACTATACAACAGGGTAGTACTGCCCCGTAAGGCTCCAAGGAGCAGCTGGTGGATTCCAACTGCTGACCTTTTGGTTAACAGCTGAGCTCTTAACCACTGCATCACCAGGGCTCCAGAAACCTAGTTAAAACTAAAACCCAAACCCATTGCTGTCAAGTCAATTCCACCTCATAGCAACCTTGTAGGACAGAGTAGAACTGCCCCATAGGGTTTCCAAGGAGCAGCTGGTGGATTCAAACTGCTGACCTTTTGGTTAGCAAGCAATCTCTTTAACCACCGCGCCACCAGAGCTCCAAGTCATACTTAATTTCTTCCTTTCTCTTCCCCTTAAAAATCAGTCCATTATCATGTTCTGTTGATTTTATCTCCAAATCCCTGCTTGAAAATGTGCTCTTCTCTTCCCCAGTGTAAGCTACTATCAACTTTGATAGAGTTGATACAGTAGCCTGTGAACTTTCTGCATCCATCTGATGACCTCTCCAATCTGTTATCCTCACTGGAGTATTGGAGTATAACTCAAGGCTGTCATGGTCTGTCTCTGTCTCCAGTATGCTTTTTATTATCGTGCTCCTGCCCGCTGTCCGCTGTCTTTGTTATAACTTTGCTTTATGTTCTCCATGGGGCCTTCGTACATGCCATTCTGTCTGCCTGGCCCAGTCTTCCCTTCCTTTTTTGTGTAGTTTGTGTTTTTTCATCCTGCAGAGCACAGGTCAAGATTCTTTTACTTTGGAAAGTATTCCTTGATGTTTCCTTGGAACCAAAGAGGGAAAACAAAACAAAAACCTTTAATGGCTTCCCTTTGCTTTCAGCATAAAGTAGCCTGGCTTCTGTCTATATCTCCAAGCTATCTACCTTTCTCTTTACAGAGGTATTCATATATGCAGTTTTACATTTGTTAGGGAGTTTCTTTGATTAATGTCTGTCTCCCCTCCACACTCTAAGCTCCTTGAAAGTAGAAACCGTGTCTGCTTTGCTTCACCATTGTGTTCCTAGCACCTGACAGAATGACTACCTCCTATTAGGGTCATAAAAGTGTTTTTTTAATAAATCAATAAGCAGTATCCATCTTAGTACTGGGCACACAATAGACAGTCCACAAATATAGTACTTTATTGAATGACGTAAATCATCTATCTATTAACAGTTGTTAAAATTACCAATATTTGACTTGCTTGTTTTTGCTTTAATTGGCCTCTGTTAAAAACAAACAAACAAAACCAACCAACCAACCAAAAAATTCACCTATTAACAAAGCAGAAAGACTTTGCTCTGAGCAGCTTGTAAAAACAATAGGTCTTAGCAAGGATGAAAACCAGTGTTAATTGGTTACTGTCTCAGTTGTGTAGTGCTGCTGTAATAGAAATACTACAAGTAGATGACTTTAACAAACAAAAGTTTATTCTCTTATGGAAGGCCTGCAGTGCAAATTTGGGGCATTAGCTGCAGGGGAGGAAACCCTGGTGGCATAGTGGTTAAGAGTTAGGCTGTTAACCAAAAAGTCGGCAGCTTGAATCCACTAGGCGCTCCTTGGAAACCCTTTGGGGCAGTTCTCCTCTGTCCTATAAGGTTGCTATGAGTCAGAATCGACTCACAGCAACGGATTTGGGTTTTTTGTTTTTAGCTGCAGGGGGAGGTTTTCTCTCCCCGTTAGCTCTGGGGGAAGGTCCTTGTCATCAATCTTCTACTGGTCTAGGAGCTTCTCAGCACAGGGACCCCGGATCCAAAGGATACATACTTCTCATGGCTCTGCTTTATTGGTGGTAGGAGGTCCCCCTGTTTCTCTGCTCGCTTTTCTCTTTTATGTCTCAAAAGAGATTGACTCAAGATACAACCTAATCTTGTACATCGAGTCCTGCCTTATTAACATAACTGTCTCTAATCCTGCCTCATTAACATCATAGAGGTAGGATTTACAACACAGGAAAATCACATCAGATGACAAAATGGTGGACAGTCACACAATACTGGGAATCATGACCTAGCCAAATTGGTACACATTTTGGGGGGACACAATTCAATACGTAACAGTTACTATGGCTTTCTTTTGAATCTTTTGTTTTGTTTTGTTTTACTTAAAAATACACAACCAAATGTAAGAAATCTCAGTTTGCCTCCTGCCCCTCCCACTCTGGCCTTAGTCTTGCTTTTTGTACATGTTACCATATTACCAAAAACCCAAACCCACTGCCACTGATTCTGACTCATAGTCACCCTCCAGGACAAAGTAAAACTGCCCCGTAGGATTTCCAAGGCTGTAATCTTTATGGAAGCAGACTGCCCCATCTTTCTCATCAGGAGCAGCTGGTGGGTTCTAATTGCCAACCTTTTGGTTTGCAGCTGGGCACTTTAACCACTATGTCACTAGGACTCTTATGTAAATAATTTTGGGGGATATAATTGGTTACTCTCATTTACCTTGTTATTACATAATTTATGCTTATTGTGGGAAAGTTGGAAGCTACAGAAAATTAAAAAAAATCAAGGCACATAATCTGTCAATTCATAGAGAACTACTTTTGAATTCCTTGGTGTATTTCTTCACCTTTTTTTCCCAGTTTTTTAAAATAATATTTCATTGTGTTTTGGGTGAAAGTTTACACAGCAAATTAGGTTTCCATTTGACAATTTCTACACAAATTGTTCAGCGACATTGGCTACATTTTTCGCAGTGTATCTACATTCTTTTTAATTGCATTCTGGTGGTTCTGTTTCCAGTATGCTGTTTTCCTTGCCCCCTTCTCATTTTTGCTTTAGAGTAATTGTTGACCTTTTGGTCTCATATAAATGGTTTTTTAATGGAGCACCATGCTTATGGATAATAGCCTTTACTTTGTGTGCCAACCTGTTATTTTGCCTTAAAGTGTTATTTTGCCTCAGAGGATAGTTTCACTTCAAGGTTTAAAGAGTATCTCAGGGCAATAGTCTCTATAATAGAGCCCCCTAGTCTCAACTGGTCCAGTAAGTCTGAACTTCTTAAGAATTTGAGTTCTGTTCCCTGTTTTTCTCCTGTTCTTTCAGGGTTCATCTATTGTGAGCCTGATCAGAACAGTTGGTAGTGGTAGCCAAAAAAAAAAAAAAGACAGGCACCATCTAATTCTTTTGGTCACAGGGTAGATGAGACCGTGGCTTGTGTAGGCTGTTAGCTCTGTGGACTAGTTTCTTCTCTGAGACTTTGGTTTCCTTTTCATTGCCTGTGATATATTACAGTGTAATTACAGACATGCTATAAATGGTTTATCTTTTTTCTATCTTAGTGTTATATTGTGAACATTTTCTTATGTTAAGAAAAATTCTTCCAAAACAATGTTTAATGGCTGTACAACATCTTATGTAGATAGACTATGATTTGTTTAACTATCTTCTTACTATTAGCTGTTTAGGGGTTTATTGTTTTGCTGAGATACTAATACGTATATGGCTAGCCTGTTCTTACATCTTGTGCATTAAGTTCTTGGCTGAATCTCTGATAATTTTACTTAAGAAAGAGTCTTGGAAGTAGCATTATGGGATGGCCATTCATTATTGGTAAAAGTAATTACTTAGAAGGAATGACTATAGAAAACATGATATTTTACATATTGGGCATTGTCATATGTATCATCATTTTTTATTTCATTTATGTGATGTGGAATAACCCATGATGATCCTCACCCTTCTATAAAAAACCTGTTATTGCTGCCATGTCAGTTCTGACTCACAGTGACCCTACTGGACAGAGTAGAACTGCCCCATAGAGTTTTCTAGGAGCCAGCTGTGGATTCAAACTGCTGACCTTTTGGTTAGCAGCAGAGCTCTTAACCACTGCGCCACCAGGGCTCCTAATCTTGTATTATCCCTTCCTTTTTGAATATGACAGGGACCTGTGAATACTGTGAGATATCACTCCCCTACTTATGTTCCTTTTTATGCTAAAAGGAGATTATGGAAGGAGCCCAATCTAATCATATGAGCTCTTTAAAAGCCGAGCTTTTTCTGGTAGCAGAAGTTGTCAGAGAGATTTGAAAGATGAAGAAGATTCAGCACAGCTGGGTTGAAGATGGAGGGGCCCTGTGAGAAGGAATTCACGCAATATTAAGGAGCTGATTGAGGCTCCTGGCTGATCATCAGCAAGGAAACAAGGACTTCAGCGTACAACCACAAGGAGCTGAATTGACATCAACCTGAATGAGCTTGAAAGTGGATTCCTCCGCAAGGCTGCCAGACAAGATCCTGAGCTGACTGACACTTTCACTTCTGCCTCGTACGACCCTAAGCAAGGAATCCATTCAGGCTTGACTTTATGAGATAACAAGTGGGTATTGTTTTAAGCACCCAAATTTGTGGTAATTTGTTACGTAGCAATAGAAAATTTATATATATGGAACCCAGTGCCACTATTAATTTACTAATCTTATTTTGACTGACCTTTAGGTTTTTTTGTTTGTTTTGTTTTTCTTAGGATTTTGGAAGTAATTTCCCTGAGGTCAGGCTTTTCCGTTTTCACAAGGTTGTAACGTTGTAACTTTCCATCCCTTCCTCTTAACGTGTAAAATGTTTATGATGCAATGTTAGTTCAGAACTTTATATGTGTCACTTTTAATAACTATATGATATCCACCAAGTACATTTACTGTAATGTATTTAGCCATTTCCTATTTTAAGATATATGAAGAATTGGGTATCAGGATTAGAGGAAGACTCATTAACAACCTGCGATATGCAGATGATACAACCTTGCTTGCTGAAAGTGAAGAGGACTTGAAGCACCAACTGATGAAGATCAAAGACCACAGCCTTCAGTATGGATTACATCTCTACATAAAACAAAAATCCTCACAACTGGACCAATAAACATCATCGTGATAAATGCAGAAAAGATTGAAGACAGATGTACTTGTGGTTAGCAGTTCCTTTTTGGTTTTTCTATCTTCCTTTTCTAATATAAGTGTTTAAAGCTATACATTTTCCTCTAGTGCTGCTTTAGTTGTAGCCTATGAATTTTTATAGGTCGTATTTTCATTATTAATCAGTTCAGAATATTTTTTTATTTCCCTTGTGACTTATTTTTTGAACATGGATTCTTTATAAGCAAGATGTTTAATTTCCGAATATTCAGGGGTTTTTCCTGATATTAATTCCGTGGTCAGAAAACATACTCTGTTTCAGTTTTTTTAAATTTGGGGGACTTGTTTTTATGGCTATGGTCTGTCTTGGTACTATAACACATATGCATAGAAAGAATGTGTATTCTGCAGTTGAGTGTAATTTTCTATCAATGCCAATTAGGTTATGGTGGTTGGTAGTGTTATTCAGATCTCCTTTGTTTCCAGTGATTTTTGTTTAGTTCTATCAGTTGCTGAGAGAGGAGTGTTAAAAATCTTCAACTCTGTGAATTCTTTTTCTTTCTGTCTGTTTTTGCCTCATTTATTTTGAAGCTCTGTCATTAGGTGCATATACATTTATGATCATGATGTCTTCCTGATGAATTGGCCCTTTTGTTAGTGTGGAATGTTCTTCTTTGTCTCCAGTAGTACTCTATTCCTTGAAGTCTACTTTATGTGATATCAGTGTCTGTTTCCGTTCAACTTTTCTGTGTCTTTGCATTTTAAAATGCATTTCTTGTAGACAGCACGTAGTTGGGTCTTACTTTTTTTTTATTTAATTCATTCCAACAATATCTTTAAAGTGTTCAGTCAATTTACATTTAAAGTCATTCTCAATAAAGTTGGATTTAAGATTTCTGCTTACTCTGTTGACTTTAGCTATCCCTCTTTGCATTATTTTTCCCCCAGTGGTTGCTGTAGATGTTATACCATACCAAAAAAACAAAATCGCTGCCATCGATTGATTCCAACTCATAGCAACCCAATAGGACAGAGTAGAATTGCCCTATAGGGTTTCCAAGGCTGTAAATCTTTTAAAGATGCAGATTGCTACGTCTTTTTCCTGCAGAGTGACTGGTGGGTTTGAACCGCCAACTTCTCAGTTAGCAGCTGAGCACTTAACCATCGTGCCACCAAGGCTCCTCCTGATTATACCATACTTAGAGTTAACTTTGTACTACTTCGTGTAAAATATAAGAACTGCGTGTCTTGTAGGCCCATCTACACCCCTGGCCTTTATGCTGTAGGTGACATATCCATATACATTATAAACCTTTCAATATTATAATTTTTGCTTTAAACACGCACATATATTTTAGAAAAATTAAAAGAAAAAAGTAATCTTTTATATTTGCCCATTTACAGACCATTTCCAGTGTTCTTTATTCTTTTCTGAAAATCTAAGTTTCCATCTGTATCATTTCCCTTCAGCCTAAAGTGTAACATTACTTATCGTATAGGTCTGCTTGTTTTTTCAGTAGTTTGACTATGATGAACCTACATGTGGGTTATTTTGTACTTATCTGTTTGGGGTTATTTGAATTTTCTGAATATTGTTAAAACAGAAATCGTTCAGCCAGTAATAGAAATTGAAGTTTATTGAATATATGACTTGCAAATGGGGGTAACATTTCAACTGGAGTGTCAGAAATGCTCCAAAGATGAGAAGAACTTCCAGAATTCACAGAACTGATAAAAAAAAAATTTGTGATCAGGAAGAATTTTCATACAGCATTGTCTTGAAGAACAATTAAGCAATTACTGATGTACATAGCTCCCACGCTGATGTTTGGCGTCTGTTTCCCAAAACTAACTGAATTCCTCAAAAGAACACAATGCCGGAAGTAAAGCTGTCTTACTAGTTTATCTGGACCATTGTTTGACTCAAAGGTGGCTTTTAGGAGCCAGTTTTTTCAAGACTCAAGGTTCAAGAAGACAATGGCCTATGTAGGTTACCCCAGCTTCTATGAAAGCAAGAAATCTGGATTTCAGGAGAATTAAAATGGTTTTGTCAGTATGTAAATTAATGTCTTTCACCAAATT
The DNA here is from genome assembly GCF_024166365.1 of Elephas maximus indicus. Lineage (NCBI taxonomy): Eukaryota > Metazoa > Chordata > Mammalia > Proboscidea > Elephantidae > Elephas > Elephas maximus. The sequence continues at coordinate 84,237,579 of NC_064820.1, forward strand.
TGGGATTATTTTGGCAATTATTTCTTGAAAAAAAAAATTTTGCCCCATTTTCTTTCTCCTCTCTTTCTAAACACAACTCCTTCTGGAACATCAATTAGCTGTCCATTAGACCTCTTGGAATTGTCTCACAGGTGCCTCAGGCTTTGCACATTTTTTCTTTTCTTCAAGTTGGTGGAGTCCCTGAGTGGGACAAATGGTTAAGTACTCAACTGCTAACCAAAAGGTTGGTGGTTCAGACCCATCCAGAGGCACCTCAGAAGAAAGGCCTCTGGATTTGCTTTCAAAAGGTCACAGCCTTGAATCCTGTGGAGCGCAATTGTATTTTACTGCAACACATGGGGTTATCATGAGCTAGAACCAGCTTGATGGGTTTGGTTGTGGTTTTTTATCTTCACGTTCACTGATTTTTTTCTGTCATTACTGATGTCCTCCACCCAAAACCAAACCCAAACCCATTGCCATTGAGTTAGTTCTGACTCATGGTGACGCTATAGGACAGAGTAGAATTGCCCCATAGAGTTTCCAAGGAGCAGCTGGTGGATTTGAACTGCTGACCTTTTGGCTAGCTAGCTGAATGCTTACTCCTCCACCCATCCAGTGAAGTTTTTTTTTCCAGATATTTTTCAGTTCTAGAATTTCCTATTTTTAATAGTTTCTGTTTCTCTTTTGAGACTTTCTGTTTATTTATTCTTTATAAGCATATTTCCGTCATGTCCTTTAACATCATTATAACAGCTTCTTTAAAATCTTGCCTGTTAAATTCAAATACGATTCATCAAAGATTGGACAGGTCTATAAAACAAAAAATAACGCATGTGAGGAATATGCTTCTTAGTTCAATCAGATATATGAGACCAGGCAGGCAGCTCCTGTCCAAAGCAGGACAAGAAGGGATGAAGGGCCAGGAACTGGACAAATGGACTCAGGGAAGCCAGGGTAGAAAAGGTGAGTGTGCCGTCACATTGTGGGGATTGCAGCCAATGTCACAAAACAATATGTGTATAAATTTTTGAATGAGAAATTAACTTGAACTATAAACTTTGACCTAATGCACAATTAAAAATGAAATTAGAATGGCATTAGATCTCTTAAAAGCAACATAAGGAGCAGTAAGATGATTGAGCAATACCTTAAAATTTTTTAGGAAAAATAATTTCCAATGTAGAATTCTGTATCCAGCCTAATTTGCATCAGGTGTGAGGAGAAAATAAAGAATTTCAAATATACCCACACACACACACACACAAAAAAAAAAAAACATTGGTGCTTTTAGTTCCCTCCTGCTTTGCTGTGTTTCAGAGTTCCAGAGTCCTGAGATGAGAGGGAGGGAGTTACAAAGCAAGTATTTTTATGCTACATTTTCTACTTTCTTAGTAATGAAGCTTTCTTATTCTACAGCTCTTGGATAAGCACAAGAATACAGAGAGCATGGTGGAACTTCTGGACTTGTATCAGATGGAGGATGAAGCCTACAGCAGCCTTGCAGAAGCCACAACTGAACTCTATCAGTATTTACTACAGCCATTTCGAGACATGAGAGAACTTGCCATGCTACGAAGACAGCAGATCAAGGTAGTATTATTTTTAGACCTAAATAGCACTGGGTTTGGGTTAAATAGTAGACTGCCTGTTTTATAGTCCTCAACCTGGCTGGCTATGTGTGTCTTTTTTAGCTTGACTAATGAATCAGGACATAGAACAAGAGAGACTTAGTCTCAAGATTAACACACTCTCCTTTATTAATGCTTTTGGAAAACATTGTGTTGTCAGACAATTTTATATCATAAACTTGGCATTTTGGTCAAAATGGTAATATGAAATTTAAGTAAGAATTGTTAGACGCTGCAGTTGCCTCCAAAGTTTTGAATGAACTGTAGTTGTTTGTCCATTAACAATTCAACTGGAGGGCCAGGAATGAACTAGATGACGTGGAGGCCCTGACTCTGCTGCCATGTGTAGCAAACACAGTCTGTTCAGTTTAGTGTCAACAATCCAGGACCTATATGAATTTTTACTTTCATATTAATTACATTACAGTTTATATTGGGCATTAACATCAGCAAATTGATTGAACCTACTTGTTAGGCTGTATTGTTACTAGCGTCACTTACTGCTCCATTTTTTCCTGGGAGTTGGGGTGTAGGTGAGGAGAGACAGCCAGCATACTTTAAAAATTTGTAACTTTTTTTCTTTTAAGGTAAAAATTGGATTTTACTACATTCTTTTTCTAAAACATTGCTCTTCAAATATTCCATCAGCCATGACCACCCTTTTTTTTTTTTTAGCTTTCTTGGGAACTTTCAAAAAGAAGTATTTTTAGTAAACAGCTAGATTTACTTAGCAAGTAATTGTTTTCAGACACCACAATAGGTAGTAGTAATAATTGTCATTGCTACGCTCATACAGTATATCAGATTGCATTAAATGGTGCTATTACATAAATTTCCTCATTTAATCCTCACGACAACCATGCAAGTGAGTGCTTTTATTGTCCCTACTTCATAGATAAGAAAAATAATACTGGAATAATTGTCACAGCTAGTTGATAAGTGGTGGAGCTGTACAATACTCAAATTCAGGTCTTCCAAAGAAAAATGCTCTTTTTCACTACGTTGCTGATTACTACTTACTTTTAAATTAGAAAATCCATGCTTAGTAAAATAGCAATTATAGTTGATTTGGCAAGGTATTTGTTATAAGCAATGCTAAAAAATTGCTTATTTTGTGTAGTATCACTGTGTGGCTGTTTGCCACAGAAGTATTTCAGTTCTTACGATGACATTTTATAGCCAGCTCACTTACATTTGGAGCGGTTGTTTCTGATTTGAACTGTACTTGTGTTACTAAGTCAGACTCACAATATCAATACAGATCTTTCTGATACAACTCCCCAAGTAGTCTTTTCAATCCTAATTTAAGTTCTGCTAGTATTTTTTGTGTTACCAAGATACACAGCACCTAAACAAAGTGAGATACACAGCCATGTTTCACTCTGACAGTAGCAGTGTTAGCTGTGATGTGTACTGTGTGTACTGATCTAATGAATCGTCAGTGAGAAAAGCTATCATGTAAAGTAGAGATGGTACCTGAATATATACGTATGTCTGTTGTGCTGTCATCAGTATTCAGACTTATTCTAGGGATATATTATTTTCTTAAGTGCATTTAAGAAGAATTTGCACTGAATTGATTTTGTTATAAATGCATTTTTCTAAGTAACTAGCCTTCAAACATTTTCATTTGTGCCAGTTGCCAGTGTACTATCTGAACCCATGCCCCAGAAGTGGTGGGCCTATGTGGAGCCTAATTCAGCCTGGCAGAACACTTCAGGGCGACTGATTTGGTTCTGAGGTTTTTCTTTTCCCAATGGTCTTTTTGTTCGAATTCTTAGCCGTTTCTTCCTGGGAAGTGAACAAAAACATTCCCAAAACCAAACTCATTGCCGTCGAGTTGATTCCAATCATAGCGACCCTATAGAACAGAGTAGGTCTGCCCAATAGGGTTTCCAAGGCTATAAATCTTTACAGAAACAGGCTGCCACTTCTTTCTCCCGTGGAGCAGCTGGTGGGTTTAAACTGCTGACCGGTCAGTTAGCAGCCAAGTGTTTTAACCACTGTGCTACCAGGGCTCTTTAAACAACATTAGGGCCATGAAATTTTAACGGGAGTCCTTGGCAAGGTATTAAGGAATGAGGATAAAGTTGTGCTTATAAATTTATAGCTTTAAATGCTTATATTAGGGAAGAGAAAATGTCTCAAATCAATTTTCCAAGCTTCTACCCTGAGAAGCTTGGGAAAAAAAGAGAGCAAATTAAACCCGAAGTTACGTAAAAGTTTTAAAAAAAAAATTAGTTGTGGAGATCAATGAAATAGGAAACAGATCCTAAGAACAGAGAAAAATTAATCAAACAAAATCTTGTTTTTTTTTTTTCTTAAATTGAGAAATTTTATAAACCTCTCACTAAATTCATCAAGAAAAAAAGAAAACCACGTATTATCAATATATGGAGTTAACGTGCAGACACCACTGCAGATGCTACAGATGTTGGAAGGTTAATAAGGGAATATGAACAACTTTGTGCAAATAAATTCTGCAACTTAGGTAAAATGAACATACTTCTTAGAAAAATACGCATTATCAGAACAGATTCAAGGAGAAATAGAAAATTTTCAGTAGCCTTATAAATATCTAATAACAAAATTGAGTTCGTAACTAAAAACCTTCCCAGAAAGAAAACTTCAGGCCCAGATGACATCATTGGAAGATTGTGTCAAACATTTAAGGAAGGTATAATACCAGTCCTTCACAAACTCAGAAAATAGAGAAGGGAACACTTCCCAACTCTTTTTATGAGGCCAGCATTGTCCTAATACCAAAGTCAACTGAAGACGTTATAGAAAAAAAGAAAACCACAGATCAGTATCCCTCATGAATGTAGACACAATAATCCTTAACAAAATGTAATCACATTGAATTCAGTAATCTGTAAAAAGGATAATATACTGCTCAGGTTGGTTTAACATTCCAAAAAATAAATCATTGGTGCCTCCTAGTTTGTTGCATAGTGCCTGGGGTGTTAAAAGCTTGCAAGCAGCCCTCCAAGGCACAACAGTTGGTCTCTATTTGCCTGTAGCAAGAGAAAGGAGAGGCAGGAATAGGAGGAGGAGATGGAACATGCGGCAAATTGCCTATACAAATTACAGCCCACTTTAAGACCAGAAGAACTGGATGGTGCCCAGCTACCATTACTGAACATTTTGATCAAACATCCTATAGAAGACTCTTAATCAAAAGGGGAAAATGTAGAACAGAATTTCCCATTCTCATAGAATCCAGATTTTCTAGAGCCAGGGAGGCCGGGCAAACCCCTAAAACTATTGCCCTGAGAGTGTGCTGTCACTTTATAGAGAGAGCACTAGGGTCACATAACAATGTGTGTATTAATTTTTGTATGAGAAACAAACTAGAGCTGTAAACTTTCACTTAAAGCACAATTAAAAAAAAAAGCATATAGTCATCTCAATGAATGTGGAAAAAGCATTTGAAAAAAATCAACACCAATTTATGATAAATTATAAGTGAACTAAGACTATAAGGGAATTTCTCAAGCTTATAAAGAGTACTCAGGAAAAATCTATGGCTAGCATCATACTCCGTGGTGAAATACTGTCTACCTAAGGTCAGTGAAACACAAGGATGTTTTACTGATTTCCTGTCACTTTCACTCAGTATTGTACTCAGTATCCTGTAAAATGGAATAAGGCAAGATAAATGAAAAAAATGGCGTACCTGTTAGAAAAGAAAAAATAAAGCTTTCTTTATTCTCAGAAGACATAATTTAATGAGTGTGTAGAAAATCCAAGAAAATTAAAAAATAATACCAGAACTAGTAAGCTAGGTGTTGCAGGACATTATCAAATTTCAGTGATCCCTGTGAGATGTGCCTTTTTATACAGAGAAGCATATAATCAGGTTGGTTCTTTCCTAACTCTAGCACTAAACTACATTCACTGTAATTTGGCACAGTTTGCATAGGAGAGGTTAACTCTGAAGCCCTGGTTGTTGAATTAATTACCAGGCACGTGTATGCAACATGTAAAATTTTTTTTATAATGATTCATTCTGAGAAGGTGCTCTGAATTCTTATATAATATTTTTGTCATTGAACAATTGTACACCGGCACTGTAGTACAGATCTGTATTATTATATATGCTTCTTGTAATGTTCTCAAATCACCTCACTATTATGTATGTCTCTGTAATGATTTTCACTGTTAATGTTTTCATAGTGCTTCTAAACACCTATGTATAAATCACTATTATATACACATCTACAGTGCTTTTACACTGTTACGATGTTCTTATGCTTTTAAATACCTAGGTGTAAGTCACTATTATGTATACTTCTATAATGCTTTTTACACTATTATGATGTTTTTATAATGCTTTTAAACACTTATGTATAAGTCACTTTAAATGTAAAATTAGACAGTGTCTGAAGTTAGAAATAGAAACATGTATACTTCTATAATACTCTTTAACCATTAACTGTAAGTTGTTAGAAAGTTGTTCTAACCTTGGAAATAGATATTTATAACATATGTCATAAATAACTCCCCTAAATTGGGCTGTGAACCTGTACTCTGTGATAACAGAATATAACAATCAAATCTCTATCAATTAGCAACCATAAATATGTCACTGAACAATTCCCATAATTTTTAATTAATCAAATTGGCCTTGAAATGTATGTAGTAAACAAGAAAATAAATACATTATGCCATAACTGGCAACTCTATAAATTAGCAAAATATAGATATGTAGTACAACTCTTAAACCCATTGCTGTCCAGTCAGTTCTGACTGATGGTGACTATAGGACAGAGTGGAACTGTCCCATGGGGTTTTTAGGGAATGGCTAGTAGATTCAAACTGCCAACCTTTTGTCAGCAGCCTGAGCTCTTAACCACTACAGTTCCCTTAATTGGCAATAAAATATACCAGTTATAGTTAAACATGACAGCACACATTGTATATAAACCCATGGAGTTCTGCCCATTTTTGGAGAAGACAGAAGCCCTGATCCTCAGTGACTGGCCAGACCCAGAGGGCAGAGCAGGCTCTGGGATCATGAAGGGAGACTTGCAGGGGTGGGAGTGGAGTCCTGGAGGCGGCTATACCAGGTAAGCTCTGACCCAGTACAGGAAAAAGGTGAAGTGATTAAGCCACGGGCCCTTCAGTCACACAGCCTGGCTTTATCCAGCTTTGTGTCCTCCAACCCTCCTTCTCTGTAGAGGAGTAATCCCTAAGTGGACTCATCTCAGTGATGAACATATCAGTAAATCTTAGCTGTTATTTCTGGGATCATATTTTCTAAATTTAAAAAATCAGACTAATGGGTGGTCTGAAAACAGAAAAAAAAAATCCTTCATTTTTTCATAATGCCAATTTTCACTCAACAACCTGGTCTTTGAAAACTGACCATGTTGATAAGTGAGAAGTGGGTGTTTTCTGGAGGTCCTAGCCAGTTCAATAATGCAAGAAAGGGAAATAAAAACATACAAATTGGAAAAGGCAAAGGAAAGCTCTCTTTATTTATAGATAATTATAAGAAATCTATAAAATGGCTACTAGAAATAATATGTGGATTTGGTACCATCACAGATACAATGTCAGTATGGGAAAGAAAAAAATCAATTGTGTTTTCTGTGTTATAGCAATGAACAACTTAAAATTTACTTGGGAATAAATGTAAACAAAATATGTGAAAGTCCTGATAATTACAAAACTTTACTGAGGAAAATGAAAGGATTCCTAAATAGAGAGATATACCATGTTACTAAATTGGCTCAATTATGTTTAGATGTCAGTTCTAACTTAACTGAGCTATAAATTCAAATTCCAGGAGATTTTTTTTTTTTAAAGAAATTGGCATGCCAGTTCTAAAATTTGTATGGCAAGACGAAAGACCTAGAACAGCCAAAACAATTTTGAAAAAGAAGACCAAAGTTGTAGGACTTACATTACCTGATTTCTAGACTTACTAGCAAGCTAGAAAAATCCAGACAGTGTGGTATTGGCATAAGGACAGACAGGTAAATCAGTAGAACAGTAGAGAATCCAGAAATAGATCCATGCGTCAGTTAGTTTTTGACAAAAGTGTAAGGTAATTCAATGAGGGAAAGAGCAGTCTTTTCAACAACTGGTTTGAAACAGCTGGATACTTACGTAGAAAAAAATTAACCTTGAATCTTAACTTCTTACAACACATACAAAATTAATTTAAAATATACCATAGACTGAAATATAAAAGTTAAAATTATAAAATCTGTATAAGAAAGCATAGGAGAAAGTTTTTATGGTCTTTGGAAAGGAAAAGTTTTTCTAGACAGGGCTCAGAAAGTTTGAGCCATAAACTAAAAAAAAAAAAAAAATTGATAAATTGGACTTAAGTACCAGGCATAGTGCTTGTGCCTTTATAATTGCTGCTACCTTACTCAATCATCATACCAACCCAGCACCACTGGTGATTCCCAGTAAGTGGCATGACTGGTTTTGAAACAGGTGAGTTTGACCGCAAAGCCTGCTTTTTTAGTTACAGCACAGGGTGTGAATCGTTCTGTATGATTTGCTGCTACCTTACTCAATCATCATACCAATCCAGCACCATTGGTGATTCCCAGTAAGTGGCATGACTGGTTTTGAAACACGTGAGTTTGACCACAAAGCCTGCTTTTTTAGTTACAGCACAGGGTGTGAATCGTTCTGTATGATTTGATTCTAAGGATATATTAGAGATGAGACAGGTGGTCAGGTTCTAGAATGCTATGTCATCCTATGGAGTTCTACCTTTATTCTTTAGTGTCCTTTATAAAGAACTTAATGTCCAGTGGTTTCATTAACCTAGGGTTAAAGTATGGTAGGAAAAAAGTTAACTTGACACCCCGAATGTATAATGCATTAAAACATTTATTTTTATATTAGCATTAATATTTAATATTAATATAATAATATGTAATGCTATTTAGTGTTCAATATATTTTATATAGTCTTAATTTTTACATTGATATAAATAGAAGCTAATAAAGACTTTTCATTGTTTTTAACTATAAAAAACAAAACCCTACCCTTCTTTCACCAATAAGCATTAAACAGCTACTGCCTACCCATTATTATTTTAGATCTGAAAGTCTTTCTGAGATAAAAATTCCTTTGGGGGGCTCCTAGACCCTTCTTAGTCTGTACATTGTTCTCAAAATGTGATCCCCTGACCAGACGTCAGTGTTACCTGGGACCTTGTTAGAAATAGAGATTCTTGGGCTTCACTTCAGATCTCTTCTATGGAAACTCTGGATATGGGGCTGAGCAATCTTTAAGAAGCTTTCCAGGTGATTATCTTGCACACTGAAGTTTGAGAACCACTAGGCTAATAAAGAAGACTTCAGACAGCTAAGGAATGTAGCACAGGGAACTCCCAAGTTATAGCCTGACCGAATTTCAGTTTTCTCATCCATGAGATTAGAGAGTTAAACTAGATGATCCTCTAGATTTTTTAAACCCAGTCCGGTATCTTAATGGGTCAGGGTTATTGAGTTGGCCTACTGATAATCTTCCTGGATCAGCCATAAGCACCTCACACTAAGATTGTCCAATGTATTTCTTTTGATACTTGGCTGAAAGTGAACAAGTTAGAAACCAGGAGTCATCCTAACTCTTTTCTTACCTATGTCCCCACTCACCTTATGTTGTCAGTTGTCTCTAAATTGAATGTTGAATATGCTTTTCGTTTTTTTTTTTTAAATCCCACTGCTACTGCCAGGGACAAGGCAAATCTATAGGTACCATTGTTTGAAACAGACATACACATACCTGCAGACAAATTAGGAAAGGGCTTCTTTCTGGGCAGTTGCAGCTATCCACATGGCTGGGCAAAGCATGGGCCAGATTTCAGTCTTCACTCTGCCCCCTTGGTTGGGTACTTTTGTACAGAATGCAGTTTTTACAGCATTGTGCAGTTATATGCTGTAGCATGTACATCGTGAACTTAGAGTGGTACCACTGTAAATTAAGGCACTTATCTCTTTTTTTTTTTATCTCTTACCTAATATGTTCTTTCCCTTTGTTTCCTTGCTCTTAGATTTTTCTCACCATGTTTAAAAAAAAAAAAAAAGGCATCATTTCACACTCTTTCTTAGGATATAAGAAGCTCTCAGTAAATAATTATTTGAATATAAAAAATGCATGAATAGCTGCTGAATCTAGTCATGTCATTCTGTTAAATCTTTCAGGAGTCAGTTTCAGGTGATTCCTGGGCCTGGGAATTTGACTTACAGATATTACTGTATCAATATATTAATAAATTTATCTTGGCATTTCTTTTACTGAAGAATCTCTGAGTCTTGTTTTTTATTTTTCATTACTCTATCAATAGACAGGAATAATATTCGAGTTTCTCATGAAATCTGGGCAGTGTTTCATTTCTGTAGTACATAGGGTCTCTATGAGTCGGAACCAACTCAACGGCACCTGACAACAGGAAAAACATACAAAATCCAGTATCCAGGAAAGTAAAGTACTGTATAATAAATAATTCCATGCCAAGAAATTTGTATTTATAAACTAGTCTCACTATCCTAGCTACCTAAACTGACACACACTTTTTTCCATGTTAAAAAAAAGCAGGCACTGTTTTCTTTCTAGTTCTGAAATTGAAAACAGAGGTGTCATTGTTTTTACCACATGATTCAGCTGACCAAAGCTGTACATCTTCAAAATTACCAAATTAGGAAAAGAATTTCGTATCCCAGCTTTATGTCTTAGGTACGGTAAACTATAAACAAGTTCTTTAGCAGTCGACTGCAACATTATAGCTACTGCGTCTCAGAAGTTAGCTTAAAAAGATCATACAGAGCATGCTTGAGTTCTTTGTATTTCAGTATATATGAAGGTAAAAGATACTGATCCAACAGCAAAGTATAAACAATGAAAATAAACCAAAGCTGCTGCCGTCGAGTTGATTCTGACTCATAGCGGCCCTATAGGACAGAGAAGAACTGCCCCATAGAGTTTCCAGGGAGCACCTGGTGGATTTGGACTGCTGACCTTTTGGTTAGTAGCCATAGCATTTAACCACTACGCCACTGGGGTTTCTAGCAAAGTGTAAGTTGTGTTGAAATTACACGGGATATTTTTACTTTTCTCTTCAAAAAGCCATTGTTTAAGCGTTCTCACTTTCATTTTTTCTCTCTTCTCGGCTGATAAATAAAGGGAATAGCATTTAGTCACACAATTGAAAAGGATTTGTGACCTAATGTTCCGAGTTAAGATTTTTCAAACTTTGAACACTTCTGTGTTCAGTTTATTAAGTTTCCATTCCACTTGTATCTGTTGGGGTCTGATCAGAAAATCAAACCAGTTGTTTAAGCAAAGAAAAATTTAATATAAGGAATTGTTAACCAGGTATAGAAATGTTAACTAGGTAACTGAAAAGACAAGGAGGTAACTCTCTATAAAGTACCTCAGTGGTACAGTAGTAGCAACTGCAAAAACAACGACCACTCCCAGGGCTGGGGGAGCAGAGAGAAGAGTTTGGAATTACATTAGCATTTTAAGCTTAGAGGAGGAGCCCTGTGGAGAAGAAACACAGCTTGTGAGGTGGGACTTTACTCAGCTGGTGCTGATGCTGTCTGAGCTTGAGAGAGGGACCCAGATCTCTGTCGAGCTGGTGCTATGTGTCTGAGGAGGACTAATTGCACAAAGACTGAAAAAACTGGGTTCTATTACTGCTTCAGGAAGGAACTGCTGATGCTGGGGTGAAGAAGCAACTCTGCAGTGGTGTTCACAGGAACAGGAGACGGACCAGAAACTCAAGGATTACATGTAGGCAGATACGAGTCTTTTCCCCTACTCCAACCCTGCATCCTCCTCCCCTATTGGCAGAGCCTAAGGAGCCCTGGTGGTGCAGTGGTTAAGCACTTGGCTGCTAACCAAGGGACAGTTCGAATCCACCAGTGGCTTCTTAGGTGAAAACACCTGCACCTGCAAAGGTTACAGCCTTGAAAACCTTATGGGGCAGTGCTACTCTGTCCTGTAGGGTAGCTATGAATCCTGTAGGGTCGACAGCACACAGCAACAACATAGTCAGCTGACAAAGCAGAAATGTGGATTATAGATCCCCAGGCCTAACGTCACGAGGCAGAGTGTAGAAAAGGAATTTGGGACTGAGAGGCAAGAACTTATCTTCATCTTCAAACTTTCCAAGTTAGGGGATAAAACAAAATAAAACTCTAACTTAGCTTAAGGTGTTAGGTACAGTAAACTATACAAGTTCCTTAATTGAAAGGATGTTAAAGCTATTAAGTTTGAGAAGTCAGTTAAAAAGCAGTTTTAAAAAAAGCCTACTGAACATGTTCAATATATTTGAGGATAAATATATTTATCCAGTGGCAAAGTACAACTTATCTTCAAATAATTGTCAAAGGATTTAGACTTTCTCTTCAGGAAGCCATAATGCAAGTTCTCTCGCTTCTGTTTTTCTTTCCTTTCCATTGTTAAAGGGGTTTAATTATGGCTTTGAAAAGAACTTCTATCATAATGTCCCAAGTAAGAGTTTTAAATTGTGACAGTGTTCAGTTTATTAAAGTCCTCTTCCATACTTGTGAATACTGAGATTATAGCAAACAAGTTCTCAGGAATCCTTAAATCTAATATGAAGTCTAAATATGCCGATTAGTGTTAAGATTCCCACAGTGGTTTCCTGTTGCCTAGCAAATTAAGTACGACTCCTCAGCTAGACATTTAAAGGCTTCCTCTTAGTGACCACAACCTACTTTTCTGATCTTATCTCCCATTATTTTTATCTATTTCATCTATGCTGTGGTCCCACTGGACTGCCTCTTACCACACTGTGTACTTACCTGCCTCTAGGCTGTTGCTCAGACTGGTTCTTGCCTCCAGAGTGTTTTTTGGGTGATATTCTTTCCCCCATATACTCCATGTGTACCTGTCAAAATACCACCTCCTCTTCAAAACCTCCACAGTTGTGAACTTCAAGGAAGTCTGTCCTGATTTAAACAACTAAATGTGTTCTTTCGCCCTTAATACTTCTACTTTTCTCTAAGGTCTTAAAATACCTTTATTCTTTTTAACCAGGGACACTCTTCACCATCTTCAGTGCCCACCTAAAATTCTACTTGTTCTTTCAGAATCCACTTACTCATCATCTCTCCTAGAAAGTCTGCTCAGATTTTTTTTGCACCCTGACCTCCCACACCTGGTGCTCCCATTGTATTCTAGGCATACCTGTGCCATGACATTTTTCATACTCTTACTGTTCATTTGTTTGTTGATGCCCTCTATTAGGCTAAATGTCTTGCTATTCCTAGTGCCTAGCACAATACTGGCACCCAACAGATGTGTAATGTATCATTGTTTTAAATGAACAATGGAATGTTAAGCCACCTGTCAGAGGTCTCACAGCTAGTCAGTAGCACAGCCAGGTTTCCTCATTTCAAGACAGATTTCCACATCACAGATATCTCTGCCCACCCCACCCCCACCCCCATTAGATTGTAGGTTTCCCGGGGGGAGAATATGTGTCTTACTCATATTCGTATACCCTGAAGTACCTAGCACAATGGTGTATTTTTTTAAATTATACAGTTGAAATGATTTCCAGATATTAGCTGTGGGAAAACCTAAAAGAAAAAATGAACCTTATCCAGCAGCATCATTTGACTCCTGGAGTCTGAGATTAGAGATATAATAATCATCTGAGAATTAAAGAAAAATCCAGTTCAGATGAGTAGGGAATCAAATATCAAGAACCCAGTGTGCCACTACAGGCTTAATTTTGTTTGCTTGACACTTTTTTTTTATAATACCAGAAATAGAGCTCACATAATTTTGTTTCTCAACTATTAAAGGGGGACATTTATGTTCTGGTCATATTTCTATGTCCCCTCCCTCCCCTGCAAACTGGATAAAAGAGGTAACAGTCATAATTTTTTTTTTTTTTTTTTGCTAGGCCTCATGTGAAAACATGAGCTCATTGTTTGCTTGGTAGAAACAGGAAATGTCTGGGATAATGTGTCTTCAGCCTGTCTAGTTGGTATGGCTTGTGAACCCAAGAAGAGATGAAAGCATTTTTTTTTCTTGTTTCTAATTATAAAAGCAATATATATATTCAATAAAGAAAATCTGAAAAGTATGGGAGGTTTTAAACGGAAAAAAATATCACCCATAATCCACTACCAAAAGATGGCATCAATTATAATACATTTTTGACATATTTTATCTTTTGTTTTCTAGAATTTTTTTAATTGAAATTATATCTATGATTTTTTTCCTGTCTCCCCTTAATATTGTAGTAATGCATTTTACTGTTATTAAAAACTCTTCATAAACATATTAATTATTGTATAGATGTATATTTTAAGGGTGTGCCATATATAGCTTTCTACTATCAGATATCTGGGATCTAGATTTTTCTTTATTTCAAACAATATTGCAGTGAACATCATTGATTATTACACCTTCCGTTATGGATTGAATTGTATCCCCCCAAAATACGTGTTGTAAATCCTAACCCCTATACTTGTGGATATAATTCCATTTGGGAATAGAATTTTCCTTGTTATGTTAATGAGGCCATATCAGTATAGGATGTGTTGCCAGCCAATCACCTTTGAGATATAAAACTAGCAGTTTAGGCACAGCGAAGCAAGCAGAGATGGGGGAAGCTTGATATCGGGCCACATGAAGATTGCCAAGGAAGCTGAAAACAGAGAAAGCCTTCCCCCAAGCTGGTGCCCTGAATTCATACTTCTAGCCTCCTAAACTATGAGAAAATAAATTTCTGTTTGTTAAAGCCACCCACATGTGCTATTTCTGTTATAAGAGTACCAGATAACTAAGATACAGTCAGAGTTATGGTACCATAAAGACCCATGGCCGGTGAGTCAATTGTGACTCATAGTGACCCTGTAGGACCAAGTGGAATTGCTCCATAGGGTTTCCGGTAAATGGCTAGTGGCTAGTAGATTCGAACTCTTAACCACTGTGCCACAGGGGCCCCGTGGTATCATAAAATAAAAAAAAAAAATTTTTTTTTTTTTTTATAAGATACTTTCCAAAAACAGTTTGTGCTCATTTACAGTCCACCAGCAGTATGTGAGGATATGAGCATGCGTCTGTTTAACAATGACCACGTCAGCCCTGAAAGGTCATTTGTTTTTAATATTAACTTAGCGAATATTTCTAAAGAGTTCATTGCCCCACCATCCAAAACGGCTGTTTCATGTCTTTTCTTCTCTTCCCTATACCAACTTATTCTTACCTTGCCTCTTTCTTTAAAGGGGAAAACAGACTTCATCAAACTGGAGCTCCCTCATCCTTCCTCTACCAAATTCAAAATGTGCATTTCTTTGTGCTCATGGATTAAGTGTCCCTCATTTACAAGAGTAAATCCCTACACTAGTGCTCAGGGTCCTGTCCCTTTCCATCTTTTCAAGGACTTGGCCTACTCTAGTTAGTTTATTTCCTGCATCTTCAGATTCTCCCTCTGCTGGATGCTTCTGGTTGCCACTCAACCTACTCTAGGATCTTCTGTTAAAAAAAAAAAGCTAAAATGTCCTCCCTTAACTCCACATCCTCCTCTAATTCTACCCCTTTTTCTCTTATTCTCCCACATAATCCAGTTTCTCAGAGGAGTATTTATATATGTGCCTACATTTTTCTTCTCATTAAAAAAAATATGGAAGAAAGTTTTTTGTTCATTTTTATTTTTTCCAGTCATCAGGAATGAATAAAAATCAAATATTTTAGATTGCAGTGTGCTAACAGAAAACAAACAAACAAAAAAAAAAACATACACAGTCTCTGAACCTCATGTACTTACAAGGGGGAAGCAGTCAATATTTACATGTTCATAGAATAATGGAAAGCATGATGGTGATAAGCCCTGTGAAGGAAAGGTGTTACGTGTTGTGCTGAAGAGCTTTTAACGAGGGGTCAGGGAAGACTTCAACGAACTAGTAAGTGAGCTCAGATCTGAGGATGGTATAGGATTTAACAGCCTGTTACACCAGAGCTCTAGAACTGCTGTTACGCTGTTTGGTCCTTGGACAGTAGTGCTCGTCCTACTTGATTTCCAAGCAGCATTTGACAAGGTGAAGTTCCCCTCCTCTGAATCTTGCTGCTTCTGTGATTTCACACTTTCCTAGTTTCCCCCCTTGCTCTGGCTTGGTTTCTGCAGTCTCTTCATCCAACTGCCCAGTGTCAGAATTCCTCAAGGCTCGTTATGAGCCTTTTTCTTATGACTTCTTGGGTGACCTCCTTCACTTTTACATGTCTTCTGTGTGTCAGAGACACCAAATTTATCTCTAACCATATCCTTTCTAAGATCAGTGTTAACATACATGAAACTAAACCCTTGGTCTTCTCTAAGATCCACTACTTCTCCATTGCTTACTTTTTGAGGAAAGGGTACTTTCATGTATTTCGTTTTTCTAAGTAATCCTGGAGTTATTCTTGACCTTCACCCTTGCCTCATCAGTATGCCCCTTAATGCTGCTAATAAATTGTTTGCTGTATGCCGGGTACCATGCTAAGTGTGTTTTCATGTATTTTATCCTCTTATCTGGATTTCTCTTTGTTTGCTTGTTGCTTCAAGACTAAAATCAAGTGTTATCCTTCCTAGGGTGGTTGTTGTTCTTAGGTGCTGTGGAGTTGATTCTGACTCATAGCAACGCCACGCACAATGGAACGAAACACTGCCCAGCCCTGTACCATCATCACAGTCGTTGCTATGTTTGGGGCCATTGTTGCAGCCACTGTGTCAGTCCATCTTGTTGAGGGTCTTTGTCTTTTTCACTGACCCTCAACTTTACCAAGCATGATGTCCATCTCCAGGGATTGGTCCCTCCTGATAACATGTCCAAAGTACGTGAGACGAAGTCTAACTATCCTTGCTTCTAAGGAGCATTCTGGCTGTACTTCCTCCAAGACAGATTTGTTCATTCTTCTGGCAGTTCGTGGTATATTCGGTATTCTTCACCAACACCATAATTCAGATGCCTCAGTTCTTCTTCGGTTTTCCTTATTAATCGTCCAGGTTAAGGGTGTTAAATTTCCAAATGATTAATACTTTGATTTTAGACAGTTCTTTTAATTCCTCTTCATTGCATTGTTTAGAGAATGTGGTCTGTATTATTTCTGCTTTCAAAATTCGTGACAAAATTTTTAGTGGCTTAACGACACTAAATTAGTGGATTTTTTTTTAAGTGTGCCATGGGTAGGCTAACATTTTTCTGATTTTTTTCATTATCCTAATATTGTGTTATTAATTTCTAATTTTTAACAGTCTTTTCTCTATATGTGGTGAAGAAGGGTTATGTGTACAAGGGGCCCATTGGTGCTATTTGTTCTTGTGAACCACACCTTTTTTCATGTTAAATGTAACTGTGCAGTGCTTTGAAATATACTTTGATACTAACATTGTCACTTCTACAAATTGTCTTTGAGCATTTGCCTGATGTATCCTTGTCCATCATTTGATTTTTTTAATACAATTGTGACAAAATATATATTACATAAAATTTGCTATTTTAACAGTTTTTAAATGCACAAGTCAGTGGCATTAATTCACAGTGTTGTGCGACCATCACTACTGTCTATTTTCCAAACTTTTCATCTCCTCAATCAGAAACTCGGTACCCATGAAGCAGTAACTCCCATTCTTCTCTTCCCCCAGCCCCTGGTAACTTTTAATCTACTTTCTGTCTCTATGAAATTGCATATTCTAGATATTTCATGTAAATGGAATGCACATTTGGCCTTTCGTGCCTGGCTTATCTCACTTAGCATAGTATTTTTAAGGTTCATCTATGTCGTAGCATGTATCAGAATTTCATTTATTTTTATGGCTAATTAATATTTCATTGTATGTATACCATATTTTGTCTGTCATTTCATCAGTTGATGGACACTGGGTTGTTTCCATCATTTGCCTATTGTGAATGTTGCTATGAACACTGGCTTACAGGTATCTGTTTGAGTCCTTGTTTTCAATCCTGGTATATAGCTCGGTGAAGATTTGCTGCATCATAATAATTCTATGTTTAACTTTTTGAGCAACTGCCAGACTTGTTTTCCACAGCAGCTGTACCATTTTATAACCTCACTAGCATTCGATGAGGGTTCTTATTTCTCCATATCTTCACCAACACTTATTGTTTTCGCTTTTTTAATTATAGCCATCTGGTGGGCGTGAGTGATATGTCATTGCGGTTTTGATTTGCGTTTCCCTACCTACTAGCTTATTGGCCATGTATTTGTATTTCTTCTTTGGTGAATGTCTATTTGAGTCCTTTGCCCACTTTTTGTTTAGGTTGTTTGTCCTTTTGTTGTTCAGTTGTAGGAGTCTTTATATATTTTGAGTATCAAGCCCTTATCAGATATATGATTCTCCAAAATTTTCTCCACATCTGTGGGTTGTCTCTTCACTTTGTTGATAAAGTCCTTTGATGAACAGAAGCTTTTAATTTTGATGAAATCTCATCTGTTTTATCTTCTGTTGCTCGTACTTTTGATGTTGCAGCTAAGAATCCACTGCCAAATCCAAGGTCATGAAAATTTACCCCAATTTTTTTCCTAGAAGTTTGATAGTTTTAGCCTCAAATTTAGAACGTTGATCCATTTTTGAGCTAATATTTATATATGGTGTGAAGTAGGGGTCCAACTTCCTTCTTTTGCATGTAGAAATCTAGTCCCAGTGTCGTTTATTGAAGAGACTATTCTTCCCCCGTTGAATAGACTTCATATACTTGTCAAAAATCAATTGTCTAAAATGTATAGTTTGATTTCTGGACTCTCAGTTCTATTCCACTGGTCTATACGTCAGTCCTTATACCAGTACCATACTGTTTTCATTATGGAGCTTTAAATTAACTTTAGAAGCTGGAAGGTGTGACTCCTTCAACTTTGTTCTTTTTCAAGATTGTTTTGGCTGTTCAGAGCCCCTTGCAATTCTGTATGAATGTGAGGATTGGCTTTTCCTTTTCTGCAAAAAAAAAAAAAAAGGCCTTTGGAATTTTGATAGGGATTGCATTGAATCTGTAGATCACTTTAGGTGGTATTGACGTTTTAACAGTATTAAGTCTTCAGAATTATGAACATGGGATGTCTTTTCATTTTTTAAAGTCATTTTTAATTTCTTTCAGTGTTTTGTAGTTTTCAGTGTACAAGTCATTCACCTCCTTGGTTAAATTTATTTCTAGGAATTTTTCCAGATGCTACTGTAATTAGAATTGTGTTTTTAATTTCCTTTTCAGATTGTTCATTGTTGGTGTATAGAAATGACTGATGTTTGTGTGTTGATCTTTTACCTTGCTCCTTCCTTTCCAATTTGGATGCCTTTCATTTTTTTTCTTGATACCCACTTCAATATCATATGAAAACTCTTTCCTATACAGCTTCACACCCCCTGGTGGTGGTGTCACAAATTACATCTTTTTAAGTGTGTGCCCAATAACATACGTTTATAATTTTTTATGTATTTGTCTTTTAATCATATAAAACATAAGAAATAGAGTTAGAGAACTACCGTAATACTTTGTCCGTGTATTTACCTTTATCAGATATCTGTATTTCTTCATATAGCTTTCAGTTACTGTTTAGTGTCCTGTCCTTTCAACCTGAAGAATTCTTCTTAGCATTTCTTATAGGACAAGTCTAGTGGTAAGGAAGTCCCTCAGCCTTTTGTTTATCTAGAAATACCTAAATTTCTCCCTCATTTTTTTTAAATAATTTTTATTGAGCTTTAAGTGAACGTTTACAAATCAAGTCAGTCTGTCACATATAAGCTTATATACACCTTACTCCATACTCCCACTTACTCTCCCCCTAATGAGTCAGCCCTTCCAGTCTCTCCTTTCCTGACAATTTTGCCAGTTTCTAACCCTCTCTACCCTCCTATCTCCCCTCCAGACAGGAGATTCCAACATAGTCTCAGGTGTCCACCTGATACAAGTAGCTCACTCTTCATCAGCATCTCTTTCCAACCCATTGTCCAGTCCCTTCCATGTCTGATGAGTTGTCTTTGGGAATGATTCCTGTCCTGGGCCAACAGAAGGTTTGGGGACCATGACTGCCGGGATTCCTCTAGTCTCAGTCAGACCATTAAGTCTGGTCTTTTTATGAGAATTTGGGGTCTGCATCCCACTGATCTCCTGCTCCCTCAGGGGTTCTCTGTTGTGCTCCCTGTCAGGGCAGCCACTGGTTGTGGCTGGGCACCATCTAGTTCTTCTGGTCTCAGGATGATATAGGTCTCTGGTTCAGGTGGCCCTTTCTGTCTCTTGGGCTCATAGTTTTCCTGTGACCTTGGTGTTCTTCATTCTTCTTTGATCCAGGTGAATTTCTCCCTCATTTTTGAAGAACAATTTTGCAAGATACAGAATTTTTTGTTACAGTTCTTTTCTTTCAGCATTTTACATATATTTTTCCACTCTTTTCTGGCCTGTGTGGCTGTGTATGAAAAATAGGCTGTTAATCTTATTGAAGATCCTTTGTACTTGACGAGTTGCTTCTCTCTTGCTGCTTTCAAGATTCTTTGTCTTTGGCTTTTGACAATTTGATTATAAAGTGTCTTGATGTAGATGTCTTTGAGTTTACCCTACTTGGAGATCCTTGAGCATCTCGAATGTGTAGATTTATATCTTTTGTCAAATTTGGAAAACTTTTAGCCATTATTTTTCAAATATTCTTTCTGCTGCTTTCTCTCTCTTTCCTTCTGAGATTCCCTTAATGTGTAAGTTGGTCTGCTTGATGGTACCCCACAAGTCCCTTTAACTCTATTCACTTTTAAAAATTTTTTTCCGTTCTGTTCTTCAGCCTCTTTAAAGTTGGCAGTTCTTTCCTCTGCCTGCTCACACCTGCTATTGAACTTCCTAATGGAATTGCCATTTCATTTATTGTTCTTCTTAGCTCCAGAATTTCTGTTTGGTTCCTTTTTATAATTTCTGTCTCTTCATTGATGTTCTTCTTTTGTTCATACATCATTTCCCTGATTTCCTTTAGTACTTTGCTCCTGTTTTCCTTTAGCTACGAGCATATTTAAGGCAATTTTTTAATGTCTTTGTCTAGTATGTCCAATAGCTGGGTTTACTCATGTTTGGTTTCTGTTGCTTAATTTTGTTCCTTTGAATAGGCCATGCTTTCCTGTTTCTCTATATGCCTTGAGTTTTGTTGTTGTTGTTGTTGGAAACGGGAGACTTGAATATTAGAATGTAGTGACTGTAGAAATAGGGTTTTTCTCTCTTACTGAGGGTTTGCTGCACCCCCGCCCCCCCCCCCGCCACCTTTTTTTGGATTGTTGAAGGTTGTAGTAGGCCTTTGGTTTAGTGACTTTTCTTAAGTTTTTTTTTTTTTTTTTAAATAAAGTATGTATTCCTTGGCATGTGTGATCCCTGAAGTCTGTTCATTTAGCTTGTTCAGCTAGTACAGAGATTTCTTTAAATAGCAAGTTAAAATTCAAAAAAATAAAAACAAACAAAACCAACAGTAGAAAAAGAACACCTGTCTTAGGCTTTGCAGATTGGCTCTGTATGGGGGCACTCCTTCAGTGCTTAACTAGGCTTATATTGTTTCTAGATATCAGCCCAAGGTGAAAGGTCAGGATTTTTTGGGGTATTTTCTGAGCATGCATCTTACCTAGAAATGGGTCTAACTTTGAAAAGTCTCCTGTGTATACAGGTCCTTTTGCATGTCCCTAGTGGTTAAGAGCTACGGCTTCCAACAAAAAGGTTGGCAGTTCGAATCCACCAGGTGCTCCTTGGAAACTCTATGGGACAGTTCTACTCTGTCGGATAGAGAGGGTGGCTATGAGTCAGAATCAACTCGACAACAACTGATTTGTTTTTTGTTTTTTTTAAGTTTTCCAAGGAAACTCTCCTTGGCTTTACCTTTAGTCCTTAGGCAGCCTATCATTTGTCTCAGTTGCACTCTTGTTCCAGGTGGCAACAACGTTTTAGACAATGCTTGTCACTTTTCCTGCCCCGCATGAGATCCAAGATGGACGAAACAAAGACAAGAGCCTTGCTTCTGTTAGTTAGCCCTCTCACAGATTAGCACAGAGACACTCAGTAATTTGTGGATAAGATCTGCTCTGCTTCCTCTGGAACCAGGAACCAGGTCCCATGGCTGCTGTCTTCAAGTTGGCTGCCAAACCAGGGTAGGATTAGAGTATGGGAAAGTAAAAAAAGCCATAGTGCTTTCTAACTGTTTGAGTTGGCCTTTTCTTGATTAAGCATTCTCATGGTGTTTATAAACCTTTGCTTTCCAGAGTTCTGGAAAAGTTAGTTCTAAGAGTTTCTGCTTGTTTTTGATGTTTTTTGGGGGGGATGAGAGCGTGGAGCTTCTTATTCCTCTACCTTACTGATGTTACTTCCTCCAATTATTTGATTTTCCACTCTCCTTTGTCCTCTATTTTAGTTGTGAATTCTAAATAATACATAGCTACTTTTTTCTGTTATTTTTACCCAGAATCTTTTAGTGTGTAGATGGTCTGATTTTTATATACTATCGATTTTAAGATGTGAGTTTTCGATTCTTCTCTTTAATATTAGTTAATTTAATAACTTATTTAAAAGTATTTTATTGGCACAAATAATTCTTAATCTTAAAAAATACGTATCATAAAGGAGGAAACAAATTTCTTATTTAACTCTGTACCTCAAAATAATCAGTATTACCATTTCAGTATATACTTTGAATATATTTTTATATGTTTTGTTGTTGTTAGGTGCTGTCAAATCAGTTACGACTCACAGCGACCCTGTGTGCAACAGAATGAAACACTTCCCAGTCCTGTGCCGTCCTCACAATGGTTGCTATGTTTGCGCCCAGTGTTGCAGCCACTGTGTCTAGTCCATCTTGTCAGGGTCTTCCTCTTCTTACTGACCCTCAACCTTACCAAACATGATGTGCTTCTCCAGGGATTGATCCTTCCTGATAACATGTCCAAAGTACGTGAGAAAAAGTCTAACCATCCTCACTTCCAAGGAGCGCTCTGGCGATACTACTTCCAAGACAAATTTGTTCATTCTTCTGGCAATCCATGGTATATTAAATATTCCTCGCCAAAACCATAATTCAAAGGCATCAATTCTTCTTTGGTCTTCCTTATTTATTGTTCAGCTTTCACATGTATATGAGGCAATTGAAAACACCATGGTTTGGGTCAGGTGAACCTTACTTCTCAAAGTGAAGTCTTTGCCTTTCACCCCTTTAAAGACAGAGTTGCCCAATGTAATATGTCATTTGATTTTTTGACAGCTGCTTCTGTGGGTGTTGATTGTGGATCCAAGTAAAATGAAATCCTTGACAACTTCAGTCTTTTCTTCATTTATCATGATACTGTTTATTGCTCCAGTTGTAAGGATTTTGTTTTCTTTATGTTGAGGTGTAGACTATACTAAAGGCTATAGTCTTTGATCTTCATCAGTAAGTGCTTTAAGTCCTCTTTGTTTTCAGCAAGCAGGTTGTGTCATTCGAATATCACAGCTTGTTAATGAGTCTTCCTCCAATCTTGATGTCCTGTTCTTCAGATAATCCAGTTCCTTGGATTATTTGCTCAGCATACAGATTGAATAAGTATGGTGAAAAAATACAACCCTAACTCACCCCTTTTCTGGTTTTAAACCACTCAGTGTCCCTTTGTTCTGTTCAAGTGACTGCTTCTTTGTCTGTGTACAGGTTCTGCATGAGTACAGTTAGGTGTTCTGGAATTCCCATTCTTAGCAGTGTTATCCATAATCCGTTATGATCCACACAGTCGAATGCCTTTACATAGCCAATAGAACACAGGTAAACACCTTTCTGGTATTCTCTGCTTTTAGCCAAGATCTCATTCCACATTCTCTTCTGAGTCCAGCTTGAGTTTCTGGCCATTCCTTGTAGATGTACTGCTGCAACCTTTTCTGAATGATCTTCAGAAAAATTTTACTTGCGTGTGATATTGATGATGATATTCAATAATTTATGCATTCTGTTGGATTACCTTTCTTTGGAATGGGCACAAATATGGATCTCTTCTAGCCAGTTGGCCAAGTAGCTGTCCTCCAGATTTCTTGGCATAAATGAGTGAGTACCTCCAGTGCTGCATGTTTTTGTTGAAACATCTCCGTTGGTATTCTGTCAATTCCTGGAGCCTTGTTTTTCACCAATGCCTTCAGTACAGTTTGGATTTCATCCTTTAATACCATCGGTTCCTGATCACATGCTACCTCTTGAAATGGTTGAAACTCAGTTCTTTTTGGTACAGCGATTCTGTATATTCCTTTCATCTTCTTTTGGTGCTTCCTCTATCATTCAATATTTTGCCCACTGGACCTGTCAGTATTGGATCTCGATGCTTGAATTTTTTCTTCAGTTCTTTCAGGTTGAGGAATGGTGAGTTTGTTCTTCCCTTTTGGTTTTCTTACTTCAGGTATTTGCACATGTCATTGTAATACTTTACTTTGTGTTCACAAGCTGTCCTTTGAAATCATCTGTTTAGCTCTTTACATGATCATTTCTTCCATTTTCTTTAGCTTCTCTACGTTCAAGAGCAAGCTTCAAAGACATCCATTTTAGTCTTTTCTTCCATTCCTTTTTAATGAACTTTTGCTTTTTTCATGGATGATGTTCATGATGTCATCCCATAACCTGTCTGGTCTTCAGTCGTTAATATTCACTGTATCAAGTCATTTCTTGAGATGGTCTCCAAATTCAGGTGGGATACACTCAAGGTCATATTTTGGCTCTCATGGACTTGTTTTAATTTTCTTCATCTTCAACTTTACCTTGCATCCAAGCAATTGATTATCTGTTCTACAGTCAGCCCCTGGTCTTGTTGTGACTTCTGATTTATTGAGCTTTTCCATCATCTCTTTCCACAGATGTAGCCAATTTGATTTCTGTGTTTTCCATCTTGTGAGGTCCATGTGTATAGTTGCCATTTATGTTGTTAAAACCAGCCTTTGCAACGAATAAGTCTTTAAAAAAAAAAAAAAAAAGTCTTTGGTCTCGCAAAATTCTATCATGCGATCTCCAGCAGTGTTTCTATCACTAAGGCCAAATTTTCCAAGTGCCAGTTCTTCTTCTTTGTTTCCAGCTTTCACATCCCAATCACCAGTAATTATCAGTGCATCTTGATTGCATGTTTGATCAATTTTTACTGGAAAAGTTGGTAGAAATATTCAATTTGTTCATCTTTGGCCTTAGTGGTTGGAGCATAAATTTGAATAATAGTCATATCAACTTGTTTTCCTTGTAGACATATGGATATTATCCTATCACCAACAGTGTTGTACTTCGGCATAGATCTTGAAATGTTCTTTTTGTCGACGAATGTGATGCCTTTCCTTTCCTGTCATTCCCAGCTTAGTAGACCATATTCTTGTCCAATTCAAAATGAACAGTATGAGCTCATTTCACCTCACTGATGCCTAGGATGGAGCCCTGGTGATGCAGTGGTTAAGAGCTTGGCTACTAACCAAAAGGTCAGCAGTTCAAATCCACCAGCCGCTCCTTGGAAACCCTATGGGGCAGTTCTACTCTGTCCTGTAGAGTCACTGTGAGTTGGAATCAACTCGACGGCAATGGATTTGGTTTGGACTATTGCCTAGGATATTGATCTCTATGCATTCCATTTCATTTTTGACAACTTCCAGTTTTCCTGGATTCATATTTTGTACATTCCATGTTCGGATTATTAATGGATGTTTGCAACTGTTTCTTTTCATTTTTAGTGGTGCCACATCAGCAAATGAAGGTCCTGAAAGTTTTATTCCATCCACTTAATTCAGTTTGACTCTACTTTGAGGAAGCAGCTCTTCTCCACTTTAAAGAGGTCTTTTGCATCGGATTTTCCCAATCCAATGCATCATTTGATTCCTTGACTGCTGCTTCCATGGGTGTTGATTGTGGGTGCAAGTAAAATGAAACCCTTGACAACTTCAGCCTTCTCTCCTATTATCTTGATGTTGCTTATTGGTCCAATTGTGAGGATTTTTGTTTTCTTTATGTTGAGGCGTAATCCATACTGAAGGTATCAGTAAGTACTTCAAGCCTTCTTCACTTTCAGCAAACAAGATTGTGTCATCTGCATATTACAGGTTGTTGTTAATGAGTCTTCCTCCAATCCTAAAGTCCTTTTCTTCATATAGTCCAGCTTTTTGGATTATTTGCTGTGCATACAGATTGAATATGGTGAAAGAATACAACCCTGACGCACACCTTTCCTGGCTATTATCCACACAGTATCCCCTTGTTCTGTTTGAACAACTGCCTATTGATTTATGTACACATTCCTCATGCGCACAGTTAAGTGCTCTGGTATTCCCATTTTTTGCAAAGTTATCCATAATTTGTTAATGATCCACACAGTGGAATACCTTTGCATAGTCAATAAAACACAGGTAAACATCTTTCTGGTATTCCCTGCTTTCTGCCAGGATCTTTTGGACATCAGCAGTGATATCCCTCATTCCCTGTCATCTTCTGAATCCAGCTTGAAATTTTATATATGTATACGTGTATACACACATACACACCCCCCCACACACACACACTTATGTATATGATAAGGGAAGGGAAGGATGGAAGTGAGAGGAGGAGAAAACTATTTTGTAGTTTGATTTTTCACATAATGTATATGAACAGATTTGTATGTCAAATATCTTCAACATCATGTTTAATTCACTTGTTTTGTAATTAATGGCTTGGTAGACAAAGTTCTACTCTATAGCAGGGAGGAATACGTGTTACTTTTGTCTACTTTAGATACCCTGGTGGCGTAGTGGTTAAGAGCTACGGCTGCTAACCAAAAGGTCAGCAGTTCAAATCCCCAGCCACACCTTGGAAACACTGTGGGGCAGTTCTCCTGTGTTCTATAGGGTTGCTATGAGTTGGAATCTACTCAGTGGCAACAAGTTTGGTTTTTGAGTTGTTTTTTTTGTGTGTGGGTGGGGGGGTCTATTTTAGCACCAAGGACAATGCCTGACACCTAAACATGCAGTAACTGTTTGAGGAGTGAAAGAAATATACTTATTTTTTCTCTCAAAAGATTTCCATGGAGAATGATTATCTGGGTCCCCGAAGAATTGAGAGCCTACAAAAAGAAGATGCTGATTGGCAGCGGAAAGCTCACATGGCTGTACTTTCTATTCAAGATCTTACTGTGAAATATTTTGAAATAACAGCTAAAGCTCAAAAAGGTGAGTTTCCCAGTAAAATTATCCATGTTTGTTATTTTCAAAAATGAGTGGTTAGGTATTTTATGTTCAAAATAGGTATATAGAAAAGCCTACAAAGATCACTCTTAGTCCTGTCAGTTAAAGAAGGCCACTATTAAGTTACAAAGATTTCAATCCTTTCAATCTTTTCTACACA
Organism: Elephas maximus indicus; assembly: GCF_024166365.1. Taxonomy (NCBI): domain Eukaryota; kingdom Metazoa; phylum Chordata; class Mammalia; order Proboscidea; family Elephantidae; genus Elephas; species Elephas maximus. Next base: position 84,264,506 of record NC_064820.1, read on the forward strand.
TTGTGTGCATGTATATACCACTGTTTTTTTTTTAAGTAATGCACTATGTTATACATAGAAGTTCATGACCTCTTTTGTTCAATAAAACTGACATTTTCCAGTGTTACTAAGTATTTTAGCAGAGGTTTTCAAACTTTAAAAACACAAGAAGACAGTGACCACTTCATTGTAATGAAAACTCTAATGGGGGTTTCCTCGAACATAATAGAATATGAAAAAGGCTCGGTGCTGTTTTTAGTGCAGTTTGGAAACCCTGGTGGCGTAGTGGTTAAGTGCTATGGCTGCTAACCAAAGGGTCGGCAGTTCGAATCCGCCAGGCGCTCCTTGGAAACTCTGTGGGGCAGATCTACTCCATCCTGTAGGGTTGCTATGAGTCGGAATCAACTCGACGGCATTGGGTTTGGTTTTTTGTTTTTTTTTTTCTCCTACCCTTTTGGCTTATTCATCCCCACCTCCATTCCCACCAACTTCCTTCCCCAGGTGGCCAGAGAAAAACTTCCATGGCTGCTTGATAAGCTGTTTAAAATCACTGCTGTTCATTTTTTAAATCTATCTGGCACTAATTTTGTTTAACATTCAGGTTAGTGTTTGAACACATCCATGTTTCCTTTGAAGTTTCACTTTAAGCTGTTTGTACCTTTAGACTGCTGGCCCTGCCTGAGAATGCTTATCTTTATTCCTAATCTACATTTGGCTTTATCATTAAAGAAATAAAAACGACAATTTGATAGGTGAAAAGTATCATAGTTTTTATATAAATTTTATTACATTCGTATTATTATAGAGGTTGTCTTTTTTTTTCTTGTAATTGTTTATTTACACTTTTTTTTTTCCAGTTAATATTTTTTGCCTGTTTTTTTCCATTGGATATTTATCATTTTCTAATGATCTGTGTGAACTCTATAGTTATATTATAGCTGTATCTTTAGTTGTATTTATATTATAGCTGTATATTAACTCTGACATTTGTTGTAAATGTTCATAATTGTTTCTTTTAAATTTTTTATTATGTAAATTTTGTCAGAGCCATCAGTTTTTAAGAATGACCTTTTATTCTTTTTCAATCTTTAAGCTGTTACTTAATTTGTGGTATTTTCTGAAGTAAGCTTCTGTTTTTCTCCAAATAGCTAAAAGTTATATTTTAAAATGTATTCCTTTACATGCTTGAATTTCTTCCTGGACTCTTCTTTTCCATCGATGTGCCTTGTCCGTTCTTATGCTATAGTTACATAATTTTATAATAAATTTTATTATGCAGCTTGGCAAGTATCCATTATTATTTTTCAAATTTTCCTTGTTTGTAAGTAATTATTCTTCCTTAAGAGAGTATTATAATCCTGTTTAAAAATTGGAATTGTTATTTCTCCCCAAATTAATGTACTTCTGATCAAATTTTTTTAGAATTTGACAAACAGATTTTAGTGTTCATAGAAAATAGTACATGCCTTGTGTATTTCTATGTTAACGTGATATTTTGAAAAAATATTTATTCAAGTCTCTTTTCTTCAAGGAAAGTTCTGCATTTTTTTGTTGTTTGTTTAATACTAGATTCTGCACATTTCTTACTGTGCGTATTTTATGTTTTATTTTTGTTATTTTGAAGGGCAAGTGATTCTTTTTAATAGGTTTTGAGCTTTATTTTTTAATTCTGAAACCTTTGCTCCTCTTTTGGCACAATGAATGTTGCGTAAAATATGTTAAAGTGCTTACATAGATATCCCAGGTCTGTACTATGTGAAACTTCTTAGTTACAATATCAATTTTGAATCACTGTATGTGATTTTTACTTTTGAAGAGTAAAGAAAAATGTGGTTTGTTTCTTAGATTTAATAAGAAGTTTTAGGTAGAATTATAATTAATATTTAGTATTCAGGTTTGTGCTTTTCTGCATTTGTTTAAGGCCTGTTTTACTCACTGATGCCTTTTGTGTTAATATTGGCATGGGCGATTTTGTACATTTTGTACAGCTGGTGAAGCTGTCTAACCAGGATGCTTAATGCTGTATTTTAAGCTCATTTTACAGTGTCAGCCATCAAGGCAACTGTGTTACATCTTCGTTGTCCCAGAATGTGGATACTTGTCTAAACAGGTGGTATGATTAGCTTATTTTATATTCTTCTGGTTTAGGAAACCCAGGCTTCTCTTGAGACTTATAAGGATTGTATTATAAATAAGCTATTTTTAAAAAATAACCAAACAGAATAGGACATTTTAAGTAAACCGTATTACTTGCCTCCTTATCCCCATTTCTATTAGACAGTATAACCGTATTAAGGAATATGGAAAATCACATATAATCTATTACTCCACCACCGTTCCACATCCCTTATTCTTTACATTCATGTTTGTACATTTTAATTACTTAAATATTTTTATTTAAAAATATATTAAGATGGAGTATTATTATACATGGTTTATTACAAAATTACATTAACTCTGTCTTACATACATTTTCATATGTAGTTCATAGTTTCCTAGTCCTAATGATTCCATACAAACACATTTTATTCCTGCTCTTATTTATCCATTCCTTCTCTAATTTCAGTTAAAACCTTTTTCTGTGTGGTGAGCATCTTTCTAGGGTTCTAAACGCTTCACATCAGACTCATTTTAATCTTCTTTATTTCCCAATTCTGGCTTCTTTGTCCCAGCAAGAAGCCTTTGAGCCCAAACTAGGAGAAAGACTTTGTTTTACTTTTTAATTTCCGTTTTCTGAGCATCTGTTTCCCTCCTCCCATGCAGGAGAAACAGAATGAAGAGCTCTGTATGGCTTTATGCTGTTGAGAGAGTAATAGCCTTCCTTTATGTTTCCAATCAGAAGGTAACTTTCTGCTTTCTCTTTTTAGAAGAGGAGTAAAACAGGCCCAAGTAACCTAGTTTTGATATATGGCTGCCTAGTAGCTTTTAAAAAATCTTTAATTATTTTAAGTTTTTTTGTTGTTGTTTATAGATTTAACCTGGTATTTTGTGAACACCAGGACTGTGTCTCCCTCATTTTTTTTTTTTTTTATAATTAATTGCAGTAATAGAGTTCATCTCCTAATAATGTGAATGGTCATCTTTATTCATGCCAGCAAATGGAGAGTCTATTTTAGAGGTATTCTGAGCATTTTACACTCACAAAATAGTTTTCTTCACTACTTTCATATTCCTGAACTGTTTAAAAAGAATTCCAAATGAAGTGGAAAAAAAAAAAAAAACTAGTAAATTTAAGAATAGACTCCCTCTGGTGATGTTGGAAGACTAAGTATTTGACTAGGTCTTGGCGTGGGTAACAGCCTGAGACTAATCAGGACAGAGAGCTGCTCCCCAGACATGGTCCTGAATCGGGGAGCAAGAGAGAGGGCCCCCATTTATTTGTGAGTATGCAAAATTTATGATTATTTACTATAATTACAAGTTCGGTAAAAATGGTAGTGTAGTAGACTAACAAATTAAATAACTTGGGTACTAGTCGTAAGATTACTGCTCTAGCTGTGTGGCCTTTTAAGTTACCAAAACCTGTAAGTTTCTCACTTCTGTACAGAAGAAGTTGATAATGCATACCTTGCCTATTTTGGAGGATTGTTGGACAGAGACAGATAACGTATGGAAAAGTGCTTTGAAATTAATATGTTATGTAAATTTGAGGGATTGTGGTATATGCATGAGAGAGAGAAGAAATGAGACAAAACAGGCCATCTGTTGGGCACTGTGATTCTTTTTTTAAAAAAACTGAACCCCAAAATGGTTAAGTTTCTTGCCAAAAGTTATGTACTAGTTATGGGTGGAACTCAAATTTAAAGTATGGGTGGAACTTAAATTTGAAGTTATCTAACTCCAAAGCCCTTGCTTTTTTCTCTTATAGTGCTCTACTGTATTAATCTTATGGTTGCATTAATCTTATAATACAGCTTTCAAAAAAAAAAAAAAGAGGGGCAGAAATGAAAACTGAATCATGTTTGATATTCAACTAACATGAGTAGTTTTTTAGTTATTTGTTGAAAACCCTAGAATTGAGGTTCAAAGATGATAAATTTAAAACATTCTTTTAATATGTTAACATTTAAAGGTTACCCCAAGAAAACACAAACTGAAAGAAACAATGTAACTGTATTGGGAATGGGGAGTCTAGGTACGCAAATTCCTTGTTTGTCATAATAGGAAGTCAATAGATAATTTTTAAAGATAATAAATCAAGAAATAACAATATTTACTTATGGAGGTAACCACCGGAAGTGATAGAAAGTTGGTTACATTTAGGCTAGGGGTTGTGGGGAGAGTTGAGGGTACGAAACTACTGTTTTTTGTTTTGTTATTAACTTGTCTGTACAATTTTAATTTTTAAGCATGTGCAGGTAATAGTGTAAACAAATTATAGGAATTTTCCATAAAAATCTAAAGCACAGGTTACTTTCTTGGAAAAGATGGTTTAGACAAAGTAGCAGTACAAAATTATCTATCAGTTACCGCTGACCATGTAAAAGAAACTACTAGTGAATGTGTACTGGCTTAAAGATTATGACATTCGGTACTAATCAAGTTGTCTAGCTCTTCTTACTTAAAATGTGTTTATAACCTGTTAAAGTACTCTGGAATGGTTTGGCATAAGAATGGTTGGGCTAATCGATAAGGACCTAGGATGAGCCATTACCATACTATCAGTGATAAACTTCTTGAAAGATCCTAGCTATTTGACTGTCAAGATTCTTCTGAACAAGGCCTGCATTGTGACAAAATCCTCCCCTTTCCCCCTTCATATTTATTTATTTGGGGAGAGGTGTATCTTCTTTGGGACTTCCTTGTACCACTCCAACTCTGAGCTCAGAATAAGCTTCATGCCAGCATGGTTTTATAGTAAATTCCATAGCTCTAGGATTTTTCACCCTACAACAAGTCATTACAGTATTTTGGGGGACTGAGAACGAGAAAATTTAGAAATGGGTTTAAGTACTTTTCTATAGTTATAACTCCGATTTCAACAAACATATCCAGTAGAAAGTATGTACTTATACCGAATCAAGTTTGCATAGAATCTTTAAAAGTTAATAACGCTAGACATATGAAAGAATATTTAAAAAATATTTTAAAAAATTAATCTGAAGACTTGGTTTCATGTCCAGAAAGTTATTTCTGAGGATGACTGTTTAAAATTTTTACTGGAGACATTTGAATCTAAGGTATGGTTGAATTATATTTTAGAGATTGTTTTAGGTAATTTATCATGGGAATAGAGTTTTTATGTTTATCTTTGAGTGTATAGTTGTGAAATCTAAGATTTTCAAATCCTTTGTATCAAGTTGTTTCTTAATGTCTCTAAAAAAATTATTATTAATAGCTGTGTACGATCGAATGCGAGCAGATCAGAAGAAATTTGGTAAAGCGTCATGGGCAGCAGCTGCTGAACGTATGGAAAAGCTCCAGTATGCAGTTTCTAAGGAGACTTTGCAGATGATGAGAGCTAAAGAAATCTGTCTGGAGCAGAGGAAACATGCACTAAAAGAAGAGGTAACAAAAACCATGAGAAAAATATCAAAGTCGGGATAAATTGGTTTTTATTTGTGTGCAAAATTGATATTTTTCTGGTCCCACAGGCAATTATTCATCACGTGCTATCTCTATGAGATGACGGTAATGACAGGACTCACCTTGGAACCTGTGATTTGAGTTGGTGCTAATAGAAAAGTAGACCCATCCAGTATTTCCACAGCATCTCAGTATGACTGTTAGAAGAAAGGAGTTTGACATCAGAACTTCTTTGTTAATTTTTTGGTACTGTTAAAGTTCAAAGCTTTCAGGCAATTTTTAAGAAAGTTTCACTGCCCAGAGAAATTTAGTGAAAAAAATGTCAATGCCAAAAAACCTCCAACTCTGACCTTCTGAGAATAAGCTTTGTGTTAGCATGATTTTACGGTAAATCCCATCGCATTTTGCCAGAATTGATTGTATCATGCTCAGACCATTACTTTTTGGAAATTCACATCTTTTTCCTACAGAACAAAACAGGGTTAATAAAGGTCCAGTTCTTTGACTTGTGTTTCATTAGAAACCTCTTCATGAATACCAAAAAAGTAAACTAAAAAGTTGGTGTGGAAATACTTTGGTCCTGTGGGAGATAATTTAAACTGGGAAAAGCCTTTGAAATCCTTAAACAGATGATGTTCTATGTATGTAACCCTGGTGGTGCAGTGTTTAAGAACTCGGGTGCTAACCAAAAGGTCAGCAGTTCGGATTCACCAGGCTGTCCTGAAAACCCTGTGGGGCACTTCTGCTCCGTCCTGTATGGTCGCTCTGAGTTGGAATTGACTCAACGGCAAAGGGTTTTTTTTTCTTTTGTTCTATGTATTCAAAATCATCTAAGATGATATTTAAAAATATATTAACTACTTTTTCTGGTTGTCATCTTGCTCATTAATGGTTTTAGTATGCTTCATAGTACCAGTACAGCCGTGAATATACAGTTGTGCCCATGCTTGAAAGTACTGATGCTATTATTAGGTGTATGCCATTTTTCTTTACCTCCTATGCCAGCATTTTTAAAATGATTATTATATGTTTTATTATTATTAAGCTGGGCAAGAACAGATTGCTTCTTAATGAAAAGGTACTTAAATATCTATATTGATTATTTGCTGATAGCTTTTCTAGGTATTAGAAAATGCTAGGGACTACGAGTGTAATTTTTTTTTTTTAATAGTAAAAGTTTAATAGTTAACAGTGGATGGAAAATAAAACTAGTGTGATGGATGAACCTAAGAGGGTGTTACAGATGGCATATAGCAAAACTTGATGTTTTAGGTACAATTCAGTTTGTACCTTTGTACCCAAAATTAAAACTCAAAATATTTGCGAGAAGAAAAGTGTTTGAATTTTTAAGTAGAGTTTGATTAGTTTCCCCTTGGTTTCATTTTACACCTTACTTTAAACAGTAATTTATTTTCTCATGTATTATTTTATTAAGCCCGTCTGGGGACAAATGAAATCATGTTATTTGCTGGTATCCCATACAGAATATTTCCAAAACCAAATTCATCTTCATTTTCCCTTACCAAAAAACAAAAACTAAACCCGTAGTCATCAAGTGGATTCTGACTTACAGTGACCATATAGGGCAGAGTAGAACTGCCCCATAGAGCTTCCAAGGAGCACCTGGTGGATTTGAACTCCCAACCTTTAGTTAGCAGCTGTAGCAGTTAACCACTATGCCACCAGGGTTTCCTCCATTTTCAAGTCTTCCTCAAATCTCCCCTTTCTGTAAGGGCCTACTGATTGTCAAAATATTCTAGGCCCAAAACTTTAGGGTCCACCTTTAACTCTTCCCCTGCCTTCTTTGTTTGCCTCCGCCTCAGTTTCTTCCTTTTGCAATATTACCCACCTCAAACGCCCAGCTCCAGGAACTGCAATGGATGATGGAGGTAGATGATTTATACTCTCCTTCCTCATTTATTTAGGTTTTTTCCTTTAAGCATGAATAAAGTGTAATCATATGTTTAAGGTTTTTATAGTGGGGCAGGACAGGTACAGAGTGAAAAAGAGCTGTGAGATAGGCAAGTACTTGTCAAATTCAGAGTGGACCTTTGGAGACGGACTGAGCTTTGAACAGAGGGACACAGAGAAGCATGTCCAGGTCCCAGTTCGGGCAGAAAAAGTCAGGCCAGTTATCTGGAGGAGGAGTAGCAAGAGATTAGGTTGGAGAAGTAAGCAAAGTTTGGAGTTAGCTTTATATGCCCTGCCAAGGAGTTTGAACGTTACCCTAAAATCAGATGGGGCCATTATAAGGTTTCAGTTAAGAAGTGACATGATCAAGTTTGTTTTTATGAAATACTGTGCTGGCCAGTTTATATAGAGTGGATTGGCGGTCCATTCTTAAATCCTTAGCACCTATTTCCTTACGCAGGAAAACTGTTTGCTTTTCAAACTTTATTTCATTGCTGATAGTAGAAATCTAGGCACTTCACAGAATATAAGCCCCTTATGAGACACATGATTTGAAAAGTTTTCTCTAGTTTCACGGGTTGTCCATATTGGTTTAATTTTTTAGATTTTAACAAAATTGTTATAATTTCATAAAACAAGTAATTGCTGTGAAAAATAGAAATCGTGTTATCATTATATTTACTTATGCATCTCTACCTTGTTCTAAAAATAGGTATTTAATTTTTTTCTAAATTTTATTTATTTTGTTATTGAGTGTACACAGCAAAACTTGCACCAATTCCAACAGTTTCTACAAGTACAATTTAGTGACATTAATCACATTCTTTGAGTTGTGCAGCCGTTCTCATCCTCCTTTTCTGAGTTGTTCCCCCTTCATTAACATAAGCTCACTGCCCCCTAAGGTTCCTATCTAATCTTTTGAGTTGCTGTTGACATTTTGATCTCATATAGGTAGTTGTTAAAAGAGCATTTTGCTCAAAGTAGACCTTTTTTTACTGTTCCTTTTTTTGTTTTGTTTTTTGTGCTTTAGGTGAAAGTTTACAGCTCAAGTTAGTTTCTCATACAAAAATTTATACACACATTGTTATGTGATGGTACACTCCTCCTTTCCACCCTGGATTTCCCGTGTCCATTCAACCAGCTCCTGTCCCTTTCTGCTTTCTCATCTCGCCTCTGGACAGGAGCTGCCCATTTAGTCTCTTGTATCTACGTGAACTAAGAAGCATACTCTTCATGAGTATCATTTTATGTCTTATAGTCCAGTCTAATCTTTGTGTGAAGAGTTGGCTTCGGGAATGGTTTTAGTTCTGGGTTAACAGAGTCTGGGGGCCATGTCTTCTGGGGTTCCTCCAGTCTTGGTCAGACCATTAAGTCTGGTCTTTTTACTAGAATTTGAGTTCTGCACTCCATTTCTCTCTTGCTCTGTCAGGGACTCTCTGCTGTATTGTTCGGTTTTAAGATGACTTCAGGAGATATTTTTGGTTTAAGGTTTAAAGATTATCTCAGGGCAGTAGTTTCAGGTATTCATCTACCTCCACAGCTCCAGAAAGTTTAGAGTCCATGAGAATTTGAAATTCTATTTTTTGTTTTTCCCTTTTTGATCAGGATTCTTCTATGGAATCTTTGATCAAAATGTTCAGTAATGGTAGCTGGGCACCATCCAGTTCTGGTCTTAAGGCAAAGGAGACGGTTATACGTGGAGGCAATTGGTCACAAATTCTGTATCCTCTTCCTGTTCTTGACTCTCCTCCTTCTTCTGTTCTGCCAGGTGACTATAGACCAATTGTTATGCCGTGGGTGACCATTTGCAAGCTTTTAAGATCCCAGGGACTGCACAACAAACTAAATACTAGGAGGTAGAAAAGAAGGACTAAACACATTATTAGGCCAGTTAACTGGGATGTTCCATGAAACCATGGCCCTAAACATCCAAACCAAGGAACCAAATCCCATGAGGTGTTTGGTCGTACAGAAGCAGCCTCAATAGCCACTCTTTATTTTTTCTTCCTTTTGTCATTGTTGTCATACTGGTTTTTAAAACATTCAACATGTATCTGTGAAGTGTAGTACATTTTAGTCTCTGGAGAAGAACAAAATCTCTTCTCTACTTGTATCAATTCTTATAATAACTTAAAATACATTGCTTTATGAAGCTTTTTTTGCCTTAGGAAGTATAACAAGATGGTCCTCACTGACATTTTAAAAGTTCTTGTGTTTATATATACTCTCATTTTAAAAATACTGTATGAGTTTCAAGCTATAATTTATCATAGCTGTGATCCAGAACGAAATCTTTTTGTTAACATATTTTAAATCATGATTTTATTTTCCCCTCACATTTTTTTATTAGCTAGTATTGTTAGAAATCCCACACAAGGTAAAATTGAAACTTGGCTTTTCCTGGAACTTTTTCACAATTTATAGTCAGAATCTCTTTGCAAGGATTTCAGCCCCATCTTGTGTTCCCCTGAGGCACCTCTACTGCAGTGCTCCCCTGTTACTAGCTCTCTGGGATTTTCTTAAATTCTATAACTTTTAAAAATTAAAATATTCACATTTTATTGGTAGTGAAATAGAGTACCACTCTTTGTCCTCATCACATTGACCAGCTTTGTTGTTCTAACATGGCTGACAGTGAGTTTTTCTGATACCGTTTGGTACCTGAGAGAGCTGCTGAGGGTGAGATTAAGTCTTAAGGTGGTGGAGGAATGACAAGGCAGAGATCGACCCCAAGAGCTTGAGATGATTATCTGTGGGGTCATTTTCCCTAGAGCCATCCCATTAATGTAATGTTCTGTTTTTCAAGTCCTGGGTTGTGTTTGAATTCTTCAAAGGATTTGTTAAAATTGTCAGTTATTCTTGCCAGGTTTATGCTTGTTGTGTATGTAATATGCATGTTGTGCTTTTCACATCTATCTGTGATGATGTACTACACTAGTTTTATTAGCATTAAAGTGACCTCATTATTCATGAGAAATGGAGCAAGCATGAATTATTAAGCCCATCCCAGCCCTTAATATAAAGGCTTTGAACTAGCCTGTAATTTAAGTTGTGGAGAAACTTGTTCTTTAAAAAAATGTCAAGATGTTGTTTCCCCTTGAGTTATTTAAAAACAAAAACATCTTCCTGACATGACAAAATTAAAACACTTTTAAAAATTAAAAAATGTTTAAATTTTAAAAATAAAATGAAATTAAAAAAAAAATGTAGGAATATTTGTCCCAGGTATAATGCTGAACTTGAAACATTTTCTAAATTTACCCTGAAATGTTGAAAATTGTGCTGGCAAGCAAAATGCTGTTTCTTTTTACCTATTCCCATTTTTAACGGTTTCTGAGTCTTGAATTGCATTCGTTCTTACCTTCTTCAATGTCATGAACACCTGTCCCTTTAAGAATCTGAAAGCTGGAAACCCTGTAGTCAGACAGATGTACATATGCACACAGCTTTGCAGTAGATTCCCAAATCCTCTGTAGCTGAGTCTAGGATCCTGGATCTACCACCGATGTTCAGATTTCCCAAAACAACCATAAACAAGCGAAACAAAAAATGGTCAAAATGTCAATGCCTTTTTAACTACTGCCTTTAAAAGAATTCAGGGTGATTTTAATTTAGTGTGACTACTTTATCATACTCTTTCCATAGTATACTGCCCCACCCATGCCTCACCCCACATAGAATAAAAAATAATGGCATAAATTTGACTATTAAGTACACCTGTACTTTCAGATTTGTTATCCAGGTTACATCAGATATAGTGTGTATGTGTTTTAACTATTGGCCAAGATTAAAATATGTATAATCACACAGGTATAATGTTTTATTAGAAGTGTTACTTATTTTTACTTAAATAAAGAGATCATTATTGAAATAAAACAAAAAAACCAACCCTCTTGCTGTCGAGTCGATTCCAACTCATAGCCACCTTCTAGGACAGAGTAGTACTGCCCCATTTGGTTTCCAAGGAGTAGCTGGTGGATTTGAACTGCTGACCTTTTAGTTAGCAGCTGAGCTCTTAACTGGTGTACCACCAGGGCTCCTTATTAAAGTAAGAGGATTCTTTTTATGGTTATGAGTTGAAACAGGAGATATTAAAATTAAGATATATGAAACAAATCATAAAAAGCCCAGTTAAATCACAATTAAGTAGAATACTGCTATCTGGTTAGCCATGTTCTCTGGTTAATAGAGAATTAACCAGGAAATGCTTTGGGTTCCAACCCTTGTGGCTGAAAAGCTCTAAGAATATATCAGTGTGCTTCCTTGCCTTGGCACAGGATGTTATCCATTCCACTTCCCTTTTTTTTTTTTTTAACTTTTTGATTCCTCAAGATCATTTCTGTGAACATACATAAAGCTGCTGGAATATACACCAGTTCTGAGGCTAGTTCATTATAGTTTATAAATGTGTCTTTCTTTTAAAAGCATATAGTTATTTCAGTTTTATTTAATTCATCAAGTATTTATTGAGCTTAGGATCTAGAACAGCTCTGTTAAAGAATTTCCTGCAATGATAGTAATGTTCTATATCTACATTCTCCTGTAGGGTAGCCACTAGTCACTTGTGGCTATTGAGCTCTAGAAGTGTGGCATATGCAATGGAGAAACTGAACTTTTTGTTTAAATTTAAATAGCCACATGTGGCTCATTGCCACCATATTGGCCAGTGCAACTCTAAACTGTAGATTCTGATTCTGCAGACTTATAAAACCTTGGGTGAGTAACTTAACTTCTGTAAAATGTAAATAATACATACCTTCTAGGGGTGTTACAATTTCATGAAATAATGTATACAAAGCAGTTAGCAATGGTGCTTGGCACAGACTAAGAACTCAATAAATGTTAGCTGATTACCTCTAGGTTAGGTGTTGTGTGAGTATTATAAAAGAGGATACAAAGAAGAGAAAGATGTAGAAGTTTACTTAACAAATATTTCCGGTTTCACCAGAAAGGATGCTGTTGAGAAGATGATGTGGCATTTTCAGTGGGCCTTGCCAAAGGTTTTGACAAGCTTTGGTGTGGTTGGTGCTTGTCTAGGCAGGGTGGCTGGTTTTTGGTTTTTATTTATTAATAAGCAGATTGATAAAATCTGTCCTATGTCTATAAACTAGAAATTTCAAAATCTCTAGTTAGATTCCAGTCTAAAGGTTTTGACTTATATAACTTTACAAAATTATATTTTAGCTATCTGAATTAACATTTTGGTAGCAGTTGCCAAAAAAAAAAAAAGGTAAGTAGAAACGTTTTAAATATTTTAAGCCCTGTCCTTAGTGTTTCTCAAAAATAACCCTTTATATTCTGCAAGCCCAGAATCCATTATCTGAAACTCCTGAGGCTAGATGTGCTTCAGAATTATAAATGTTGCAGATTTTAGAAAGATAATTTGGAGCATATAACCTCCAGAGAAGTGTTAATATTCTGGTAATAAAAACATACATTTTAAATTATATGGAATGAGTAGGGACTGTGTCACCTATCAACATAGACCATTTTGTGTCCAAATGTGTTTAAGATTAGATTTTGACACCAGAGAGATTATGGACATTTTTTTTCCTTTGGTTTTCCCAGGATTCCTGGAATTTAAAATTCCAGATAAATTCCATTGACTTATATTACCCTTATTTGTGCAGCTTTTATTGGTGGAACTTGTATTTATGCCCAGGTTTGTCTGGCACTAAGTCTCATATTCTTTCTACTTTTTCCACATTGAAGGGCTAGTCTTGACTGAAAGCTTCTCCTTAATGTTAATTTTCTTAACTGTCCTTGGCTTTCATGACTCTTTGAACCCTCACTTTGTTTCTTGTTTACTGACGTATTCCCAGCAGATCTGCCAACGGGGAATGCTCAGTGAGTGTTGGTTCAATCAGTGAGTCAACTTACAGATACCCTGAAAGCTGTTTTCACAGCCCCTCTTGTGTCAGTTTGAGTTTTCTGGCACAGGAGGATGAAAGACAGGACAAGGGACATCATTAGATTATATAAATTGTTTTTTATCCAGTTTCATTATACACCCATTTCTCACTTACCAATGTGGTTAGGTTGCAAAGACCAGGTCATTATACAGAATAGATTTTATGTGAAATACTCATGATTTCCTGCCCCAGCTTCCCCTCCTCCTCGGTCCCAGCCCCCTCAGCCGGGTGGCTGTAGCCCCTCTGTACCTGCAGCGGTCACTGGCTTGCCCTCAGTCTGCCCACCAGAATCCCAGTCCGTGCTGCAGGCTACTGGGTGCCCAACGCAAGCGCTGCCTATGCCACACTCCCCACTCCCAGCATCTGCCCAGATGGTCCAGACTACGGTTAAACACCCCAGGGGTGGTGCCACTCCTCCTGTCGCAAGCCGTGGGTGAGCTGTGCCATGAGGGTGTTCAGTCGGTGGAATCTTTAACGCACAAAAAAGTAGAGTTATACTGTTGTCACAGATGCAAATGTGGGATAACAAGATAGTAAATGAGGAGTAGGTACATAGTACAGTCAGTCTAAATATGTACACCTGAAAACTACTGTTATCTTCATTCCATATGAGAGAAATGATTGTCTGCAGTCAGCAGTGTATTTTGTTCTTAGCGTGTACTTAATATGAAAATAATGTGGATTGTGGAAGTGAATTGATACTTGGTTCCCTCGCTAGATTTATTGTAAAAATATTATTTTTAGTGGAAAGAGCACTCTTGTAGGAATTGGGAGAATTGGGTCTAGTTCCAGCTTTGCTACTAATAACCTGGATCAATTGGGAAGTCATAATTTGGTTTGGGATCTCAGTATCCTGATATGTAAAGTATGTTTGTTTTTGGGGGGTGGGGGTGAAAACTGGGCAGAGTAAAATTCCAAGGTAACCAAGCTTTCATTGACACACGATTGACTACTTTTTTGAGCACTTACCTACTTCCTCGGCTTCCATCCTCCCAGGGAAGCACTTCCCCCAGGTATAACAAAGACTTCTCCATTGTGGCACCTGCCTTTCCTGCACTGCTCCATTTTCTAAAGGCCGCTCTGGATTTCCATTCCCTTAATACTATGGCTGTCAGCTTAAGTAGGTTCCAGGAAAATCATTCTGAGAATTCTGAGGCCCAGCATTGCCCTATTTGTTCTCTCAGAGGTTGAGATTTAATAGAGCCCTTGTCTGCCTGTCTGCCTTTGGTAAGATTTTGTCTTTCTTTCAAACCCAGCTCTGGCAAAGCCACCCCTGGGCTCTCTTGCTCTCTTGCTCACTGAACCAGAAAACTGGGGGTGAGGTCACTGCTTGTAAAAAAAACACCTGCTGCCTTCCTCAGTTCAGCATTTGGTATTGGCTGTATTCTATTGCCACTGTGTGTCTCAGGTGTTTTTAAGGTACAGGACCCTGAGCGAGGATCAAAGTACTGTTCTGCTTGCAGCTGAGGCAGCCCACAGCGTAAAGTAGATAATCAGCAGGGGCCTTCCACCTTCCTTGCCCAACTAAAGGAGATTGACTAGGAAAGAGAGATTTAGAGAGCAGAGCGCTAGGGGAAGACTGAGCACAGCATCCTGAATATAGCTAATTCATGGTCACTTTCAGCTGGAAAGAACTGAAGTAGTGAAAATGGAACTAACAGCCTGTATCTCTGAACAGTGTCCCTGGAAACTGATCTCAGGTGGAGGTGTTTTAACCGATATACACTAAGGTTATAATTTGACTAGTTACAACTCCCCACATGGAATAAAACCTTTTAACATTAGGCATTTCACCTTTGTATGATGTGCCCACAGAGAGTGCGGGTGCAGGTAACAGGAAGATGCATCTTGGACAGGAGCCCCAGAACCATGTGAAAAGTGATGTTTATAATTTAAGATCACTGAGAGCCCCAGGGCAGATTCTTATTTTATGACTTAGAGAACAGGGGCATTTCATTTTGTCAACATTCCCCTCCCTGAACCACTATAATTAAAGTCACTTTGTGTTTGTTCTATATTAATTGTCACTCATAAAAAATATTTCTTAATGCAGCAGGACCACTGGTTTACAACTTAAATATTTTAGATAATTTATTGATATTAAATAGTTCCCTATTTAACTTTCAAATGTATGCCTTTGCACATTTAGACCTGAGCCTAACTGTTGCTTTTCAGTTCAAATTTTTTTGTTAAAGGAATTTGAGATCATATATAAGGAAAAAAATCCTGTCATTGTGATGAACAACTGTGTGGATATCTCAAATATAAAGGAAAGGCTAGAATCTTGTTTAAAACATACTCCCTTTATGTGCTCATATGTTTCATCACCCCCACTAGTCAGATGACACCACTTAGCAGGAATAAGAAAATTCCTCGGCTATCCCAGGACCATCAGTCAGGTACCTTCCTGGTATTGTGGTAGCCCCAGATGATGCCTCACATGAGCTCATAAACATTTCTCTCATTTCCCTCTCTGCTCTGCCCCCATCCCTGTGGCGCTCACTCCCTGGGAAGCCACTTGAGGTCAGAGCTTATTCACCAGTCTTCCAGGGTCCCAAGGACACACTGATGGCTGTGTCAGGGGTCTTCTGGAGCTTCCACATATGAACCTATAAACTGCCAAAGCAGTGGCACTGTTCTGTTAGAAGAAATGGAGATAGTAGCCTCCCTCCACATTTACTCTCCCACACCACAAAACTATGCTTGTACTTCACATCTCATAGACTCCTGAATAAGCCATTCCTTCGGCTTTTTCTTGCAGCTGCCTTGCTCCCTAGAGCCAAATAGGAATCCATGGAATGGTAGGAACCAGTGTCTGAAGCATACTTTCCCCATAAAACTGTCTCCTCAGGGCCAAAAACCAGCCAACCAAACAAATTTCTCATGCAAGTACATCTACTCCTTCATGAGGCCCATAGATTTTTGAGTATCACCTTAGGTTAAATCTAAGACCCTGATTTTACATTTACTGGTCATCATTATCAGTAGATCGTGAGGATTTCCATCAGAAGCAGTTCTGTTATGCTGTTAACACTGACACACTTACCTCACTCTTCAGCCAGCAGATCCCAGAGGCTAGCCAGGCTGTGACCATGGAACAAACAAAGCCTCAGGTGTGTGGGGCTTACCAGACATTTACCACTGTGCTGTATCTATCTGAGTATCACCAATCTTCTTCATGTATCTCATGAATATTCATATTCTTATATGAATCTATGTTTTAGAGTGAAATAAGAACACTGTTGGCACTTATGTCAGGAACATAGAAATAATGCAATGTCACCCTAGATATGAATGTGTTATAACGTAGATAAGGAGCACTGGTGGCACTGTAGTTAAGCACTTGACTGCTGACTGATAGGTCAGCGGTTTGAACCCACCAGCCACTTCACAGAAGAAAAAACCTGGTGATCTCCTCGCCTGAAGATTTACAGCCTAGGGAACTCTGTAGGGCAGTTCTCCTTTTTGCTGTTTGCTATTGAGTCGGCTTATGCTGACTCTACAGGACAGAGTAGAACTGCCTCATAGGGTTTCCCAGGCTGTAAATGTTCATGGGAGCAGGTCATGAGGACTTTTCCTCCACAGAGCAGCTGGTTGGTTCAAATCAGCGACCTATTGGTTAGCAGCCGGGTGCTTAACCATTGCGCCATAGGATTGCTGTGAGTCAGAATCAACTCAGAGGCATACAACAACAACATAATACAGATTAACTTTTAAAACTGTATTTTTTACCATGTTTGCCTAGTTATTTCCAAAAACCCAGTGATTTGATTGTTACTGCTTTCATACCTCTTTTGTAAAATCTTGATTTCTTGCCTGCAAGTTTCTTTCTTAGAACAATATTTCATGGAAATATCCTGTCCCATTAGTATTCATTTCTAATCATAATTTGATTTTTTTTCTTGTCCACACCAACTGGAAATGTTTTTATTTTCAACGCAGATGCAGAGTTTACAGGGTGGTACAGAAGCCATAGCCCGGCTGGATCGGTTAGAGGCTGATTACTATGACCTGCAACTTCAGTTGTATGAGGTACAGTTTGAAATCTTGAAGTGTGAGGAGTTACTATTGACAGCACAACTGGAAAGCATCAAAAGACTTGTATCAGGTATGGTGTGCACTTAACCACATAAGTCCACAAAAGATATGTAGAAAATATACATGGACCTCAGCTATTTTTTTCCTGTTAAGAACAAGAAAAAAAATAAGAAAAACAAGGGAAACTTTTTAAAGTGTGTTCCTGAAGTCAGACAAGTGGCTCAGTAGGCATGGCAGTGCAACACTATATTGTTTTTGGTTACCTTTGTAAAAAACTTACTTTGCGAAGGTTGCTTCAACCAGAATCTGGATTTTAAAAACTGAATCTTAGGGGGGCCTAGCATTTATTGGAGGAGTCCTGGTGGCACAGTGGTTAAAGAACTTGGGTGCTAACCAAAAAGTTGGCAGTTTGAATCCACCATCTGCTCCATGGGAGAAAGATGTGGCAGTCTGCTTCTGTCAAGATTTACAGCCTTAGAAACCCTACGGGGCAGTTCTACTCTGTCCTTCAGGGTTGCTAGGCGTCCGAATCGACTCGATGGCAGTGGGTTTGCCTTTTTGTTAGCATTTATTGAGCATTTAGTGTCTGCAAGACACCACTAAGCGCTTTGTACACGTTCACCCTGTGAGATGTATTTCTTAATTATCACCATTTTACAAAGAAGGAACTAAGTGTAAGGTTCAAGAGGTAATTGCTTTTCCTGAATTACAGAGCCAGCAAGTGGACTAGAACCCTGTAGCCCGTGCTTTTTAAACACTACCTCTTGTTCCTGCTTTTCTGTAACAGAAAAGAGAGATGAAGTGGTATACTATGACACTTACGAAAGCATGGAGGCCATGCTAGAGAAGGAGGAGATGGCAGCATCTGTGCATTTACAGAGAGAAGAGCTGCAGAAACTACAGCAGAAAGCACGCCAGCTGGAAGCGAGACGTGGACGGGTTTCAGCCAAGAAAGCCTACCTCAGAAACAAAAAGGTATGAGAGGTTAAGATTTCTTGACTATATATAGTCTTAACTTAAAATCTTGTTTTTATTAATTACTTAATCCATATCTAATAATTCTAAGAGATTTGTCACTAATACTGTACATTGTTAAAAGCTGAGTAAGAGTTACCTGTTCTTAATACTCAGGCCATTGTATTAAACATGTACAGTTCTCGTTAACACATTGGAATAGCCAGGAGTGATGTGGTGGTTACCTCCTAAAGGGTATGACTGTAGGATCCTATTTAACACAAAGTTAGCTGGTATTCACATACATAGGCTGCTGAACTATTTCTCTCCTAATTACTAAATTCCTATCTCCTTTTTAACGTAAGGAGGAAGTGATATTCTACAATTTAGTTATGATTCTGCCCTCAGTCTTAAAGGAGTTTTCTAGATTTTTTATTTAAACTTTTTTAAATGTTCCTTTTGATATGTAAAATTAATTATTTTGTGGAAATGTGACTTTTTTTCCTGTGCCTTAGAAAGTTATTTTTTTGCTTTCTAGTGCAGACATTACCGTCTTGGGGTTGTTCCTAGCCACTGAAGTGTGGAGTTGGAACCTGGTTTTGGCCCCAGCTCTAAGGCCTGGACTACACTGACACACTGATGACCCTGTGGTACTGATTTGCTTTAAGCCCGGATATCCAGGCAAAAGAAACCCCCTTCCTGCCCTTCACCAGATTCCAGGGCTTCTACTTTCCCATCCTGCAGACAATTGAAGCCCTTTGTCTCTTGAAATACTTAGCTCTTGCATATGCAGGAAACTCAGGAATGCGTCGTTCCCCACAGTCACTTTGCTTATCCACAGAATAGTTCTTTGGCTTTCAGAGCCATGACTTCTCCTTACTTCAGGAAACAGAACTCTTAGATTTTAAGCTTTAAGCTTTCACATAATTCTGTGCCTTTCATGTTCTTTGACACAAGGGAAATTGAAACCCTTTATTGTCTCAGCCCTGGGCTTGATTGTTGTGAACTTTCTGATCCAGCCTGTCAACCAGATAAACATGGTGATGATTCTAGCAGGTCCCTGGCACTGTCTGTAGAAAAAGGTTTTAGGAGGGAATGGAATGTAATAAGATTTTAAAAGAACAGACTTTTTAGGAACATTAGAAGCACTGTTTCATATATTACTTTTAGTTGTATAATGCAGTACCTTAAAGACTTTGGAGTTTGTGAACTTAAAACTTTTTGAAGACATTTTGCAGAAGGCTATACAATTCAGACGTAATTGATTCATTTTAATTCAGCAATGTGCAGGGCACATTGCTAGACTTGGGATACTGCCCCTTCCAGTCTTGTAGAGAAGGCAGAGTAGGTAAACAGATGGGTGTTATACTACCCAACGACAGAGCAAGAGAAGGGAGTAAAGAAGCCTCCTTGGAGGTGACACTTGGGTTTTAAAGTCTGAAAAAGATTTTGCCAGAGTGATGGGTTTGGGGGTATAATTTCAAGAAGAAGAAAAAATGCTTAGCAAAGACACTAAAGCATAAAGCACCATGGCTTGTCAGGGCACTGTATGTGGTAAGGTACACTGCAGGGTTATGGCAAGTTTTGTACACCACACTGATAAGCCTAGACTTTATTCTGAATGTAGTGTAAATTACTGAAAACTTTTAAGCAAAGGAGAAAGATGAGCAGAATTGCATTTTAGAAAGATAAGGCAACCACAGAGAAAAGGTTAGAGTTAGAAGAGATGGCAGAGTTCTGGTTGGAATGTAAATGTTACTATCCACGTTGGCATGTTAGGAGTAAGAACTGAGGCAGTGGCTGTGGAGATGGTAAGGGATGGACAGATCTGAGAAGTGTCCAGATCTCACACTTTCCAGAAATAGAAAGTCAGTAGGATTTAGTGATTTATGGTGAAGGAGAAAAAAGGAGTGGAAAATAGCTCCCAGGTTTCTGGCCAGGGCACTTGAATCGATGGGTGGCACCCACTAAGATGGAGAACCCAGAGAGGAGAGCACATATGGGTTAGAGGTGATGACCTAGGTTTTAGACTTGCACATAATGGGTCTCTGGGACATCCATTTAGAAATGGGTGTGAGATTCTGGGCATAAGGATTTTGTGATATGAGTGGATGGGACGGTCCTACGAGGAGGTGTTGAGTAAATGATTCTCAGCAGAGACAAGGATATGGGGTGGGGTGTGCAAAGCTCAGCAAAATATTCTTGGCTGAGTGATGAGAAAACATTGTAAAAGACATGGATTATGAAAGATTGAGCAGCTCTGAGGTAGTGTGAGGAGAGCAGCCCTTAGGAAAGAACCCTGGGGAACATCTGAGGGTGTGAGCAGAAGGGGATCAAAGCGAAAGAGTAGTTGGAGTTAGGAGAGCTGGGAGTTAGGAGAAGTAGGAGAGAATGAAACTGCAGAAGTAAAGAGGAAAGATGATTACACAAAGTGGGTTTGTCAGCAGTGTCAGTTGCTCCAAAGAAATGAGGGGGCTTCACGACATTTCATTTTCTGAGACCACTGGGGACTTTGTTTAGAGCATTTTGAGGAGAGAGTTAGGGAAGTGGTTCTGAGAGGGCAGTGCAGCAGAGGTCTAGAGTAGAGACTACGAGGATCACAAAGGAAGTGACTGCGCACTTCAGTGGTCCTCGGTGAAGAGGAGCAGCCTTGCTGACCTGGGCACACAAAGCTGTGCACTCTCGTAGTAGCTTTAAGAGCCTGATTCAGACTGGACCCTTCCCTCATTAGAATGCATTCTCTTCATACCAGTTTAATGAGTATTCTTATAGTTTTTAACTTTATTCTTATATAAATGTAAACCCGAGGTAGCGAAACCCACACCTGGAGAATCTGCTCATTTATACCAGCAGCCTCAGATCTGTTACAACCCATCACATCACATAGTTTCAGGAGGCTTTTAATGACCTTGTCATCTTCCCCTTTTCCCTGAAGCCCACCTGTGGGGCAACAGAATTGCAGTTGGAAGGTGGAAAAACAGAAGAAAGCTGGAAAGAGAGGAAACTAGAAACACTAAGTCTTAGAAAGATAATGAGAAGATCAGATACACTATACAAAAGATAAAGTATGTGTCTCTGTGTAACACTATCCTGAATTCTCTGGTCTACCTAGCAAAAGGCCCAGGACCACGGACCCCTTTTTTTTATCTGGTGCCCACAGTGGGATCGCTTATCCAGGGGTAGCTCTACCTGTAAATAAATCATGCTCTGACTTTCCTGTTAAAAGAACGAGGTAGTCGCTGGCTGTGCTATGAAGGATTTGAAGTCTGTGCTTTGTGGGCAAACTTTTTGAGGAGGATAATAGGAAATAACGTTGTTCTTTATTTTATCTTCTTTAGTTCTCCTAGTAGCCAAGTGTGAGGTAATCCTTTGCCTAAAATCTAGAAAGCTCTGAAAATCCAAAGTGTTTTCATACTTCATTTGGTGATAGCACTAGACCCAAACTGACATGAGGTTATTTACTGTCTTCATTCTTCTTACTTTTACTATTCATGTATTTCACTACAGAAGTACTTGTATTACTTATTATAGAGTTCTGCTTCAGACGCTGCTGGAGATACTAGGTAACATCTGGTATCTGCAACATACCACCTTTCTCAAATCGGAAAAAAAAAAATTGAATTTCAAAACACATCTTATCTCTGCTCTGGGGTAAGGTATTGTGGGACCTGTATCCTCATTTCATAATCAAGGGAACTAAGACTTCTGGTAGTTGGATGACTCACCTAAGGAAAAGCAGCTCGTGTGGGGCAGAGTTGAGATGCTGTCTTAGGTGTGTGTGACTCAGAAGCCCGAGTTCTTCCCACCACATCATTCTGCCTTTGTTTTCCCTGGAGACTGCACTGGACAGATTCGTTGCGCAGTCAGTACTTGTTAGGCAGCAGGGTCGGCCTGTGTGAGAGAGGAGCACCATAGAGGCAGTTGCTTTAAAATACAGTTTTCCTGGCTGAAAAGGCCATCATAAGGTTTTCTCTGGTTAAAACAGTGATTATTTTGTCATGGCTTTGAGAGCTTTGGAAACTAATATTCACCTTTCTTATCTGAAGGAGTTCTCCTGAGGGTATTTACGTTAGTAAGGGCAAAAGATAAATGAAGACTTAACGTGGTACCACTAAAAAGTTGCCAGTCATAGTGAATTCTTTTGTAAAGTAGAACGTATCTCTCATTTTATTAACATTTATTTTCATTTTCATGTGCTTAGAATAAAGCATACTGATATTCTCTTTTATAACTCTGGAGTCAGATTTTTAAAGTCTTTTTTAGCTCAGAGGCCTGTGACCAGAAGATTGAGATCTCATATTATTTAAACAGGGTCTTTACCTTGTCAGGGAGAACTAAGAATACAGACTTTAAGCCAAGAGTTGTAGGTCCTTCTTTTTTGCCCAGACTAGTTTAGAGTATAATATGATTTAGAACCTTCTGGTCACAGACTTCAGAGCTGAAAGAGACCTTTGAGGGTATCTAAGGACACTTGCCCCACACCTCAAAAAAAGATTTATCAGGAGATCTAGAGAAGCTAATAGTAAGCTTAATGAAGAGTCTTTTGTGATCCTGATTATTTGGTTTTTGCCATTTTTACAGTTCAAATAAGAAACCAGAAGTAGCTTACATGGTACTTTGCTGTGTAGGTATATGTTAAGATTAAATTTTAATTTATCAAATAAACTTTGATATGGTGTGTGGAGTCTTTCAAGTTTCATTTATATTAAAGCACATTTTATGTATTTATAGGAAATTTGTATTGCAAAGCATGATGAAAAATTCCAACAACGCCTTCGGAGTGAAGATGAATACAGAACCCATCACACAGTACAACTAGTAAGTTTGGACTCTTGGAGGCTTGGAACAAATTTTGTTTTTTTTGTTGTTGTTGTTTTGTTTTGTTTTGTTTTACTTGTATCAAAGTGGTTAAAGTCTATAGAGAATGAAAAAGTCTTAGAAGATTTTTTTTTTTAATTACATTCAAAACCTTCTTCCAGTCCCACAGTGGTATAAGTATATGCCTATGGTATAAGTATATTTTCCTAAACAGTAGTCTTTTCAGACACTTATGTCTTAGATCATTTAACACCAAAATTTTATATTTAATTAAATACTAATAGAAATGCTGGCATGGCTGTATTTCTGTATTTGCTTATTTTGTAAATTTCCTTTCTTTAGTGTTACATTAAAGGCCAAAGAGCCTGAATTTTGTCTACATTATTGCTTAAGCTTATTCTGGTGTGTGTGAACTAATGCTGCCCCTTACTCTTGATTTTTAATGCACAAAAGTCATCAAATTACCCAGAAGCTGTAAGATTCCTCTTTCTCCTAGAAGGTGGAAATGGCCAAGTTAATTAATGTACTTTTATTTTTCATTATAATTCTCATGGGTCAAAAACTGCTTTGTAAGGATAGACAAGGGGCCAGCATAACAATTAGGTGAATAAGAATGCCCCCTAATGTTAAAATCAGTTACTTACTGATGGTTTACACTTAGAATTTGTGCCCTTTTTATATGAAAATTTTAGCTTCTGTAGAAATGCTGATATTTTGGTGACTGAAGTGACCAATACACTTTTTAGAATGAATATCAAGTCCTTTCCCAAAGAGTTTTATGAGGCAAAGAGCAGTAAAAATGAGGAACTTGATGCTGAAGGGAATCTCAAAGGTAGATCTCATCTGCCTTTTAGTTGCCTAGTAACCAACCTTGGATGGACTACCTGATTGTGGCAGGAGGGCTCCCTTAACCAGTTCAGTCACCTTTAACATGCTTAGCTAAAGGAAAATGAAAGTTGGCTTTGACCAACATAGATTGTTGTTTTTCAAAGCTGGTTTTAAATTACCTTTATCATAATCTTTTGGGTGGTAGCTTGTTTAAAATGTAGATCCCTAGATATTATCCTTATTGTTTCAAAAATTTTCTCTGAAAATCCTTAAAACTTAAATATGTGTGTAAGACTAAGGGAGTTTATTTTAATATTTGATAATAAACTCAAAAACAAAATATTTTTAGCTGATGAAAATGTGAAGATTATTTGCTTGTTATTACTACTGTTTTTTTATTAGCTCAGGAACAAATTAGACTAGAGAAATGGTGGCCAGGCAACAAGTCCATTTTCCCCATTAAAAAAATGGATTCTTGTTTTATGTAACACACTCATAACTCATGGGTTTCGTATTAAGAAAACACATATGGAACACCTTTAAGCTGTAGTTCATAGAAACAGCGATCACAGCTTTTTAGATTATTATATTCACATGGTTACTTGTGGTACTGCCTACGACTTCCACGTTCTGATATATGCCATGCCCAGTCATTGGCTGTTCACATTTTGAAAATAATACTTTTTTGTAAAAACTTTTTATTGAACATCATACATATACAGAAAAGTGTACAAGTCATAAGTGTATATAACTTCCTGAATTTTCACAAGATGAACCCACCATTGTGACCAGCACCTAGGTCAGTAAACAAAGAGTGTTAGAAGCCCCAAGGCCTTTGTGTTCCCTTCCACAGTTTACCCCCCATGTAAATTAACTTCATTTTACAAAGTTGGTAAATGATTTTCCTAAGGTCATCCAGCTAGTAAGGGAACATCTGACATTCCAACCTAGGTCTGTGTATTGTTGACTCTGCTCTTAAACATGGTACTGTGCATTCTGTGGTCTGCTCTATAAAAATTCTGCTTCCCCATGCAAGCTCATCAGCTCATGCCTGAGTATCTGACTTTGTCCTGTTCTGCCTGTATCTTCAAGAATCATACTAAGATCTGACTGTGTTTACCAGCTGACAGACCAGTAGTATGATTAATTCATTTATATCTGAAAGATGCAAATTCACATTTTGGAAGCTCAAACTGAGCATCTCTTAAATACCTGTTTTTGTTCTCAACAACTGAACACTAATACTTCTAAGTCTAGAAAAATCTGTTCACCTCTAGAGTCAGTCTACAAGCCTTAGAAAGACTCTTTGTCCTCTTGGTATCTGTGACATGTATCCAGATGTGGGAAGGCACAAGCTCACTCCCAAATCCAGGTGGTTACCAGATGTACACAGGAGGTTTTGTAGTCCTTTCTTTTTGCTGACTCAGCTGGGAAGGTTGTATGTTCCAGCTGTGCAAACGGAAGGGATCATGGGGTGAGGGCAAGGAGGTGGATGAAATATGTTCTTGCTCACTATATCCTTGAGCCATTCTGAGCCCTGTCTTCTAAAGGAGGAGTCCACATGGGACCTTTACATCTGCTTCTAATGCAGAGCTCAGCTCATATCTTCTCTTTATTTTCCCGTTAGGAAACCATTAAGAGTATATAGCAAGTTTTCTGGCTTCTAGGACTATTACTGAGAGATACCTTATTTTGTATCTGCTAATAAATGGTCTTTGAGAATTCCTAAGACCTTCTCTTAAAGAACTCTCTAGAAGCAAATGATGTTTTTGACCTTCTGTAAGAGGAGGAAATGGGAAAATGTTCGTCTTTACTGATTCGTAACTCTTTTCCCCTTTGCCATATATCCAAGGGCTAATCTGTATCCAAAGAATCCAGGGCACCTCACCAAGAGACAGAAAGTGAAACTGGTCTCTGTTGTGTGTGATAGTTGCATCCTCCTAGGGGACAGGTTGACTAGAGTGGCACTCTTCAAGGCATTTCCTGATCTGCCAAATACAGGTCAGTCACCATCTTTCAACCATACTGTTACACACCACCACTACCACTCTTCATCCTCCTGCCAAGAATCCCACTTTAGTTCTTGACACACTTCTCAGCTTAACTTCTTGTAGCAAATGGCTGCACAATTTCTTAAGAAACCTATTATATGTGGGTTAAGCCTGAGTTTATGAAAATTGTTTATCCGAATTGCCTTTTTTTTGACACAAATCCAGCTTTAACATGTGTCTTAATACCTCATTGTATTGCTTCTCCTCCCTACTCCCCAGTCCCACCTCTTAAATTCCCAATCTGATTTAATGATGCCACCATCCACAAAATGTCAGCCAAGTTCGAAAACTTGAATTTCTCTATCTTACAGTCTCACCAGGGTCAGGTTTATTCCTTGGTGCATGACAAAAAAAAAAGCCAAACATGTTGCCAAAGAGTCAGTTCCAACTCATGGCGACCCCGTATATTACAGAGTAGAACTACTCCATAGGGTTTTCTTGGCTGTGATCTTTCTGGAAGCAGATCACCAGGCCTTTCTTCTGTGGCACCACTGGGTGGCTTCGAACCACCAGCCTTTAGGTTAGTGCCACCCAGGCTATACCCTTCAGCGTTCACTTTGTTATTGCTTATGTGTCTGTCTCACACGCCCACCTCCATTTAGACATTCCTGCTTTTTTTTCCTGATGGTTAATATACTGTTAGTTTTGTGAGATAATCAGTACATATTTGATGGAAGAATGGAATTTCTTTCTTTTAAGCAGTGTTTTCCCTGCCATATCACTGTCTTTGATGATATTTTAACATGTTATATGATTCTTTTCCTACTCTTTAATCTTAAAATGTCTCCTGCTTTTTATTTAGTATTTTCTAATTTAATTCTACTGTCTAAGCAAGATGATATTTTTTCCAGAAGAAATGAGTATCTTGATGTTCGCGTATAAATTTTGATCACTCATCAGATTTTGAAAAACATATCCTAAACATTTCTTTTCTTCACTGTTGCTTTTTAAATCCTTTTATTATGAGTAGTTTTAATTAGTGACTTGCAAAAATGTTTCTCAACCATTCCTATATTTAAAAGGAAAAAGTCTCATTTTTATAAAAAGAGTTACATGATCATTATGAGAGAGTAAAGCAATACAGACAAAATTATAAAGAAAGTTTAAAAAAAATAAACCTCAAAGTGTTACTTTACTTTAACCAGAGAACTTAGTGAATCAGAAAAACCTACTGAAATTTAGATAAATTTCTTGAAAAGAAGATTTGGAAAAACATTGAGTGTTAAGAGCATAATTTTAAAATTGTGTTTCAACTTTAGACTCATGTTATGAAAGATGAAGAAATTATTGCCTTTATACGTTGTTCCGACTCGTTTTTCCCTTCATCTCCCAATATGTTATAAACTTTCGTGATGTAAAAATAATTATATAACTTGTATATTCTTTGTCAGGAGCTTGAGTGACACAAGTGGGTTGTAATAGGCTACTAACCTAAAGGTTGGCAGTTTGGCTCCATGGAAGAAAGCCCTGGCAAATTGCTTCTGTAAAAATTATAATCAAGAAAACCCTATGGAGCAGTTCTGCTCTGTAACATGGGATTGCCATGAGTCGGGTTGACTTGATGGCAGCTGACGACAACAACATATTCTTTGTTATGTAGTCATAAGTTCCAAAGTCGTTTAATATAACCTGTTAATGGATTCAGTGCTAAGTGCCAGTCCTCTTAACACAACTTCTGTATTCTGAGTTTATTTTAATTCATCTCAGAGTTCATTAAATGTCACTATGAGGTACCATTTTAAGGAAAGTTTCATGGTTGCTGTACTTTCAGTTCTGGCATGTTTTGGAAATATC
The DNA here is from genome assembly GCF_024166365.1 of Elephas maximus indicus. Lineage (NCBI taxonomy): Eukaryota > Metazoa > Chordata > Mammalia > Proboscidea > Elephantidae > Elephas > Elephas maximus. Next base: position 84,292,317 of record NC_064820.1, read on the forward strand.
TATATGTTTCCTTAATATTTAAAGGACAGTTTGGCTGGGTGGTATTTCCTCTCTTTCAATATTTTGGAGAACGTTGCTACACTATCTTGTAGCATTCAGTGTCGTAGTGGAAAGGTCTGAGGCCAGTCTCCCCACCGCTCCGCAGGAGACTGTTTTTCTCCCTGGTTGCCCGTAAGAGTCTTTCTTCATTCTTGAAGTCTAGTGACTTTACCAGGCGATTGTTCTGCATCAGGTTTTTCTGAAACTAAATGTACTGTTTCAAACTGAAGGTTCAAATCTTCCTTTATTTCTTTGATGATACTTTTGAATAATTTTTTCTGAACCACCTGTTACATTCTCTGTTTAAACTGTCTCAGTAATATCTACCTCAGATTCTTAGACTGATGTTATCTTCTAGCTATTAGTTTTTGTCACTGCTTTTTTCTGTTTCATTTTGTGTGATCTCTTCAACCCTGGTCTGTTTTCACACGTACCTTCTGCTGTGGCTTTCATGTATGTGTCTTGCCCACCCACCCCACCGTGTATATAGAGCCTCCACCCTCCAGTCACATGCCATTTCCTCTCTTATTGCTTCTTATCTTGGAATGGTGGCAGAGAGAAGCTGGGACAAATCCATATTAAGTTGTGATTTGTTGTTCTAACTAACCTGTCCCCTGCTTAGAAAGACGCCTCTCACCATGTCGTTCCCACATGATTCACAGAAAGCCCTTACAACATAGGCGGCTGTGTTGATATATGAAAATCATTGCATACTTTCCTTCCTCACCCTGCCTCACAACTGCACTTTGCGTTAAACAGGGAGGAGATGTTGAAAAAAAAGGTAATTCTGTATTGCCCCTCCTCCTTCAGCTACAGCCATCCTATGATCTGGAATCAGATATTTATAGGAACGTCCTTAGCTTCCCCTGTGGTCAGCTCTTGTGCCGTAGTTTTATCATTGATCAAAGTGGATGGGGTTTTCAGGACTGTGACTGTGGCATTGATTTTTTAGAGAACTGTCTTATATCAGAGGTTTGAAGATGGCTCTTAGGACCCCTCTTCATTTTTATCAAAATTTCTTTATATCGGCAGTTATTTGCCATTACTTGTGGCTTGGGGTTGGTATCATTTTCTTTTTTTATTGGAAGATGGCATTTTTTCCTCTAATTTTCATTATTTATGTTTTCAATTGGTGTCAAGGAAGAAGAAAAGAGTCAAAAATGGTCTTTGTTTCATCATCTTTTATCAGAAGGTCCCCTGCCCATACTTGGTGGGCATTCAATGAAATCATTTTTCTTAAAGCAGTTCACCTAAATGACCCAAAGAATTATAGGATCATTGCCGTGGAAACATTGTTCATTTTTATTAATGTGTTTCTTACCTTATGCTTCTCTGTTACTTTGGGTACAAGCTAATTTTAGCTCTGACTAAGAGCTATTTCAAATGCTTATGTTAGTATATGGTGCAATTTTGCATCCTTGTGTGCAAATATTATGTTATTAAATAACATTTTATTAAATAATTAGCCTGTCACACATATGTATTTTTCCATTTCCTCTCTCCCCAGACCCCTTATCCATCCTCCTTTTCACATTTCTAAGGAATGAAGGAAAACTAGGAGACCTCTTTATCTCTTCTTTTCCCACGTTTTGATATAATGCAAGGCAAATGCAGCAGTAACTCTCATATTGTCCAAGGAAAAGCTGGTGGGCAAGAGGAAAGAGGTGCTAGGATAAAAGAATTGGAAAAGGGCAGTGGAAGTATGGATGAGAAACAGGCTAATGATGCATTGGAGGCCACCCTCATCACCCAAGTTGACACATTTTTGGGGACACAGTTCAATCTGTGACATTCTACCCTTTGCTCCCCTCCCCCCAAAATTCATGTCCTTGCCTCATGTAAAACACTTGCACCCCATCATATCATCCCAGAAGTCTTAAACCAACGCCAAGTCCAGATTCCATTCTGGGGCAAAGTTCTTCATCTGTGAACCTGTAAAACCTAGAATACAAGTTATCTGCTTCCAAGTACAATGGTGGAACAGACCCAAGGTAGACTCTTCTGTTACAAATGGAAGAAATTGGAAGGAAAGAAGGAATAAGGGGCATCTCCATGTGAAATTACCTGGGCTTATAGAAGGTGTCCCTAATTTTTCAAAACAAAGCAGCCATAACCCATTTACCTATCTAGGAAGCTTTTTTAATTCATTTAACTTATATTTATTTTGCCAAAAGAGATTTTTATTCGACAGCTTTCAGGTGATTCAGCAATATGGGGAAAGTTTAAAACATCTGGAAATGACTGAGTGTGACATTAAACCAAATGATTCATGGATAATAATACTGAATGTATATGTTTTCAAACTGATTATATTGGCTAAAGTAGTGTATAATAACTAAATTACTAATCAGGTGGTTGCTGATTTTCATCAAATGGTCAACTATTTGTGTTAGCAGAATATAGCAGCTGAAAGTATTTTCTACACAAATTATTTAAGCTAGAACCCCAAAGATAAAAGCATTTTTTAGTTCAAAAAATATTTCATTTTATTTAGTAAGGTAGCATCTTAAATTGGGAGTAAATGAAGAAGAATGAAACAGTATTATTTTTGTCAGCATCAGTGTGAATTTCAAAATGATGGTTTCTATTAAAAACTGATACTATTTCTTGCTGTAAAACGTATCATTCTCTGGAGTTGTTCAGTTTACATACTGGGAGAACGCTTGTCTTTTTTTTCCTATTAACGGTAAAAATGAATCAGATACATCATAATGGAATTATTACTCATTTTTTACCAGAAGAGAGAAAAATTACATGATGAAGAAGAAAGGAAAAGTGCCTGGGTTAGCCAAGAAAGACAGAAAACACTGGATAGACTTCGAACATTTAAACAGGTAATAAAAGCATGGTCAGTTTGTTGTTTTTGTTGCTTTTTAAATAGACTACCATTTCAGTTTCTTAGTGCTGCTGTAACAGAAATACCACAAGTGAGTGGTTTTAAGGGACATAAATTTATTTTCTCAGTGTTAGGAGTCTAGAAGTCTGAATTCAGGATCCCAGCTCTAAGGGAAAAATTCTCATCTCAGCTTCCCTAGCATTCCTCTCGGTGTTCCTTGGAGATCTTTACATGGCACATGTCTTTCCTTCCCCCATTCCTGCTTACTTGTCTCTGCGCCTAATCTGCTTTTTTTATATCTCAAAGGTGATTGGCTTAATTGGATCTAAGGGACATATATAGAGCATGCCACTCAGCTTCAGAACAATACACATTCTTCTCCAGGGGACATGGATCATTTTCCAGACTAGACCATATGCTAGGAAACAAAACAAATCTCAACAAATTTGAAAAGATTGAAATCATACAACGCATCTTCTCTGACCATAAGAGTATGAAGCTAGAAATCAATAACAGAAAAAATGAATAAATACATGGAAACTATATGAGAAGAAATAGCTGCAAACATATATTAATAATCAGAAAGTGGAATATACGAAGTATGAATATAGGAAAATTGGAAGTAATCAAAAATGAAATGGAATACATAAGCATCAATATCTTAGGCAGCATTGAGCTAAAATGGACTGGTAATGGCCATTTTGAATCAGACAATCATATGGTCTACTTTGCTGGGAACGACAAATAGAAGAGACTGGCCTCCCATTGATCGTCAGAAAGAACATTTCAAGATCAATCCTGAAGTACAGCGCTGTCAATGACAGGATAATATCCATACGCCTACAAGGAAGATGAGTCAGTACAACTGTTATTCAAATTTAAGCTCCAACCACTAAAGGCAAAAGATGAAGAAATTGAAGATTTTTACGAGCTTCTGCAGTCTGAAATTGGTCAAGTTGCATTGATAATTACTGGTGATTGGAATGTGAAAGTTAGAAAGGAAGAAGGATCAGTAGTTGGAAAATAATGGCCTTGGTGGTAGAAATGACCCTGGAGAGTTCATGAGAGAATTTTGCAAGACCACTGACTTCTTCATTGAAAATACCTTTATTCAACAACATAAACAGCAACTATACACGTGGACCTCACCAGATGGAAAACACAGGAATCAAATTGACTACATCTGTGGAAAGAGACAATGGAGAAGCTCAATATCATCAGTCAGAACAAGGCAAGGAGCTGACTACAGAAGAGACCACCAATTACTCATTTACAAGTTTAAGTTGAAGCTGAAGAAAATTAGAACAAGTCCATGAGAGCCAAAGTACAACCTTGAGTATATCCCGCCTGAATTTAGAGACCATCTCAAGAATATATTTGATATATTAATCACTAACGATCAAAGACCAGATGAGTTTTGGGTGACATCAAGGAGATATTACACACAAAGAAAGCAAAAGTTCATTAAAAAGATGGGAAAGAAAGAAAAGACCAGAATAGATGTCGGAAGAGACTCTGGAACTTAACTCTTGAATGTAGAGTAGCTAAAGCGAATAGAAAAAATGATGAAGGAAAAGAGCTGAACAGAAGGTTTCAAAGGGCTGCTCTAGAAGACAAAGTATTATAATGAAATGTGCAAAGACCTGGAGTTAGAAAACCAGAAGGAAGAACACGCTCGGCATTTCTCAAGCTGAAAGAACTGAAGAAAAACTTCAAGTCTTGAGTTGCAGTTTTGAAAGGAGTCTATGGACGAAACATTGAACAACAGGAAGCATCAAAAGAAGATGGAAGGAATACACAGTCACTGTACCAAGACGAATTGGTAGATGTTCAACCATTTCAGGAGGTAGCATATGATCAAGAACCAATGACAGTGAAGGAAGAAGTCCAAGCTGCACCGAAGGCATTGGAGAAAAGGCTCCAGGAATTGACAGAATACCAATTGAGATGTTTCAACAAATGATACAATGCTGGAAGTACTCACTAGTTTGTGCCAAGAAATTTTGAAGACAGTTACCTGGCCAACTGACTGGAAAAGGTTCCATGTTTGTGTCCATTCTAAAGAAAAGTGATCCAACAGAATGCGGAAAATATCGAACAATATCATTAATACCACACGGAAGTAAAATTTTGCTGAAGGTTATTCAAAAGCAGTTGCAGCAGTGCATCCACAGGAAGCTGCCAGAAATTCAAACTGAATTCAGAAGAGAATGTGGGATGAGGGATATCATTGCTGATGTCAGATGGATCTTGGCTAAAAGTAGAGAATACCAGAAAGATGTTTACCTGTGTTTTATTGACTATGCAAAGGCATTCAACGGTATGGTTCATAAGAAATTATGGATAACATTGCGAAGAATGGGAATTCCAGAACACTAAATTGTGTCCATAAAGAACCTATACATAGACCAAGAGGCACTCATCCGAACAGAACAAGGGGATACTGCATGGTGTAAAGTCAGGAAAGGTGTGCATCAGGGTTATACCCTTTCACCATATCTATTCAATCTGTATGCTGAGCAACTAGTCTGAAAAGCTGGATTATTTGAGGAAGAATGCGGTATCAGGATTGGTGGAAGGCTCATTAACAACCTGCGATATGCAGATGACACAAGATGGCTTGCTGAAAGCAAAGAGGACTTGAAGCACTTACTGATTACGATCCAAGACTACAGCCTTCGGTATGGGTTATACTGCAACATAAAGAAAACAAAAATCCTCACAACTGGACCGATAAGCAGCATCATGATAAACGAAAATATTGACGTTGTCAAGGATTTCATTTAACTTGGATCCACAGTCAACACCCACAGAAGCAACAGTCAGGAAATCAAACGATGTATTGCACTGGGCAAATCTACTGCAAAAGACCTCTTTAAAGTATTAGAAAGCAACGACGTCGCTTTGAAGACTAAGGTGCACCTGACCCAAGCCATAATATTTTCAGTTGCTTCATATGCATATGATAACTGGACAGTGAATAAGGAAGACCAAAGAAGAATTGATGCCTTTGAATTATGGTGTTGATGAAGAATATTGAATATACCACAGACCGCCAGAAGAACCTACAAGTCTGTCTTGGAAGAACTACAGCCAGAGTGCTGCTCCTTGGAAGTGAGGATGGTGAGACTTCATCTCATGTACTTTGAACATGTTATCAGGAGAGCCAGTTCCTGGAGAAAGACATCATGGTTGGTGAGGTAAAAGGGTCAGCATGAAAGAGAAGACCCTCGATGAGATGGATTGACACAGTGGCTGCACCAATAGGCTCAAATATAACAATGATTATGAGGTTGGCGCAGGACTTGGGCAGTGTTTCATTCTGTTGTACATAGGGTCGGTATGAGTCATAACTGACTCAACGGCAGCTAATAACAACAAGTGAAATTAGCATCTGGGATCTTAAAAGCTTCCGAATAGCCATCTAAGACAAACTATGGGTCTCTGCACTTCCAGGAGCATAACAGTAAGAAGGTAGCCAAAAGTTCAGAGAAGAAACAAAGCCTACATGAACTACAAACTGCAGCTACCCTGATACCAAAAGAACTAGATGGTGCCTTGCTTCTACCACTGACTGTTCTGACTGGGGTCACAATAGATGGTCCTGGATTGAATGGAAAACACGTGAAGCAAAACTCAAACTCTTATTTAAAAAAAAAAAAAAAAAGAACCCAGACAAATTGGAATAGTACAGAACATAGCATTACCTGAAGCAATTGTCCTGAGACATTGTTTAAACCTAGAACCAAGCCTATCCTCCCTGGCATCACCTTTTAGCAAAATAGCAGAGTGGCACACAAAATAAAGATGTTGCCCGTAAGATCAGTGCTCTGCTTAAAAACCATCAGTATGAGACCAAAAGGTTAACAGTTATTCAAAAGTAAAGATGATAAGGGGGCAGGGAAACTAGAGTACTGGAAATGGAACAAACAACACAATTTAAGAGAATGTTGACACATTGTGATAAATGCAACTAATGTCACTGAACAATTTGTGTGGAAATTGTCAAATGGGAACCTAATTTGCTGTGTAAACTTTCACCAAAAACTCAATAAGGTATTTATTTTAAAAAGTGATTGGCTTAAGACACACTCTTTGCTGATATGGCCTTGTCATGGATTGAATTGTGTCCCCCAAAAATACTTGTCAACTTCGCTGGACCATGATTCTCAGTATTGTGTAACTGTCTGCCATTTTATGTGATTGTCCACCATTTTATGTGATTTTCCTATATGTTGTAAATCCCATCACTATGATATAATAAGATGGATTATCAGCAGTTGTGTTGATGAGGTCTGCAAGATTAGGTAGTGTCTTGAGCCAATCTCTTACGAGATATAAAGGAGAGAAGTAAGCAGAGAGACACGGGGACCTCATACCACCAAGAAAGAAGCGCCAGGAGCAGAGCGCGTCCTTTGGACCTGAGGTTCCTGCACTAAGATGCTCCCAGACCAAGGGAAGACTAACAAGAAGGACATTTCTCCAGAGTGATGGAGAAAGAAAGCCTTCCCCTGGAGCTTGTGCCCTGAATTTAGACTTCTAGCCTACTGGACTGTGAGATAATAAACTTGTCTTTGTTAAAGCCATCCACTCATGGTATTTCTGTTAGAGTGACTAACAGGCCTCATTAACATAACAAGGAAAAACTGTATTCTCAAATGGGATTATATCTACAGGCATAGGGGTTAGTATTGTGACACATACTTGAGGGGTGGAGGGGCACAATTCATTCCATAACAACTTCAAACATACTCCTATTGTAGGGTTTCTTTGTATGAGGAAACCCTGTTTTTCCCTTGTAATTGTTATTTAGAAAATATTATACACATAGCAATCTTTGTTTTGACTGCATGGCCCTCTTTCCTCTGGTTGTTCTCAAAGAATTAATGTTCTTGTGACCCTTGATCCATGGCTTCAGTAGTTTAAGAGTATAAGATCAGGGCCTCTGGAAGGCCTGGACTCTTCTTGAGTTTTATAAAAGCAGTTAATCCACAATAGACTGTCCACCTCAAGCATCACCTTGTTATTAATTCCACATACATCAGTTCTGGTAGTAATATATGGACACAACCAATAACAGAATTAGAGGGTGGATCAGCCTACATGAGGAATGCTTCTGCTTCCCCCTAGGCTACCCCATGCCTCCGGAACTGTCCTTAAGCCGTGTGGTTCTAGTTATTAAAGTGTTCCAGAACCTTATTTTTATCATGTGGTGGGATCACCTTATAGATGAAGTAAGCTTATGATTGAGTCTTCTTAGTACTACAGTAAAAAAGAAAACATTTAGGGTAGGGTTCAAGACTAGATAAGCATGCATTGAGTAAATGTTGTCTACCAAATAGCGTTAAAGCTAGATTTTACTATAGTAAAAGATATGAAAAGGAAGTTCTTTATATATAAGTACTCGAAAGATTTTGTCCCATCTCCTACTATTCTGTCACAGATTTCTCATTATCAGAGCTTTTTTTTAATGCTAAGTAAGCTTTAAAAAAATTAATATTTTATCTGCAACCATTTGAAAATATATTAAGGAAACTAATAATAGTTTCTTATGCTACTGCTATGCACAAAGCTATATATTTTTGACATAGTTTTTTTTATATTTAAAATTTTTTTTCCATATGAATTAGTAATTTTATCCATTAAAGAATTTCTTGTATCATATGGAAATTTTGAACAGTTGACTTTTTTAACTAGATAAGAAGGTACAAGGTCTTAATAAAGGATTTGATGATGAGTAAGTAATAAATGGTTTGATGATAAGTGTAACTTTGAATTTTTTAGAGGTACCCGGGGCAAGTCATACTTAAATCAACCAGATTGCGACTGGCTCACACAAGAAGAAAAAGCACAGCAAGTCCAGTGCCCTGTGAGGATCCGTGTGACTCTCTACCAGGAACACTACAGGTAGAAGAGAAAACTGAAGAGGTAGAGAAAGGAAGAGGTAATCTTGGGTCATCACAGACAACAGAACCCCAGAGCCTTGCACAACTTGAAGATACTTCATTAGCACAACTTGAAGCTACTTCATTACCTCTCAGTGGTGTTACCTCTGAACTGCCTCCCACTGTATCTCTCCCATTTTTGACTAATAATGACTTTGAACCAGGTTCTCTTACCATAGATCCACTCCCACCACCTCTTCCTCCAACACCACCTCCCCCGCCACCACCTCCTCCCCCTCCCCCACCACCACCACCTCTGCCTGTCACTAAGGACAGTGCCCCAGAGACACTGGAGAAAGGTCTGCCTAGAATGGAGGGGAACGAGAACAAGATCCCAAAGTCTGCAAGCGTCCCCTCTGCACACCTCTTTGACAGCAGCCAGCTGGTCAGTGCCAGGAAGAAGCTCAAAAAGACCACTGAAGGTTTGCAGAGGAGGAGAGGTAATTTTAAAAGATAATTTTCATGTTCATCTGTTACATAAAGTGAGAACTTTATATTTCATAGGACCTTACAAAGTTTAGAACATTATCTTATTTTTGAACATTGCTTGGTAGCAAAGAGATAATTTTTTTAATATCTCAACAGGGGAGAATTCTTACCAACCCACATCAAAAACAGCATCAGAAATCTTGAGCTGTTGTCAGGCATTTTATAAAAATGTGTCTTCTGTAGTGATACTTGATCTGTTTGGTAATGGCTTGGTGGTGACCCCTTTTTTGTCAGAAAAAAATTCTGATCTTAAACCTGGAAAGCATAAGGAGGTTACATCAGAAAGGATAACTCACCTGGTCTGGGCTGTCATGCCGGAAAGACATTGGCAAGACCAGGTAACCCTTGTTTATTGAGGACACCTACTCTTTGTCTAAAGAAGCAAAGAGGAATGGGGTATAATATGTGCAGTTTATTGCGTCTCAGATATATACCTCAGTAAAGCCATTTTTTTTTTTAAAGAAAAATCCATGTCCTTGAGGAGCTTTCAACTTGCATGGGGTGAAAATTGTATATTCACATGTAAAACAACTAAATGAAAAAAGCATAGTCATCAAAATGAACCAAAATTTAATTTTTTAAAATAAATGTATAACCCAGTCACTGTCTGAATTTGGAGATTGGACTAGTAATGGAAGTCCTTTAGGTGTCTCACCCGTGACGTTACTAAGACAGCTTCTAGCTTCCAGTCTGCTCTCTTTTTTCCACAGGAGAAATGATAGGAATACCAACAATGCCAGACATGGAATTTGAGTCTTGAGATTTTCCTTGACAAGGATAGATAACTAGGATCCCCTCTGCCCTGGCACACTCTTCATAATCCTTTTTGTAGATGGCATTTGCATTGTCCTGGGCTATCATAGTCTAAAACTCTAGAGGTTACACAGTTTGACTGTAAGTGCAATCCTAACTGTAACTCTTCTGTTCCATTTTCCAAAGTGAGCTCACCCATGGATGAGGTGCTAGCTTCCTTGAAGCGTGGTAGCTTTCATCTGAAAAAGGTTGAACAGCGAACTCTACCTCCTTTTCCTGATGAAGATGATAGTAATAATATCTTGGCACAAATAAGAAAAGGGGTAAAATTGAAGAAGGTACAAAAGGAAGTTTTGAGAGAATCCTTCACACTTCTGCCCGATACGGACCCTCTAACACGGAGCATCCATGAAGCTCTTAGAAGAATTAAGGAAGCATCCCCCGAGTCAGAAGATGATGAGGAGGCTTTGCCTTGCACAGACTGGGAAAACTAACAAGTAAATGGCCTTATTTTCTTCAGTAGCATTTAGTAGTATGGCTTTTATACTGGAGGATAGGGTCTCTTATTTATTTTTTATTGCATCCAAGACATATTGTTTAACCAGACAGCTCAATTGTAGCACGGATCATAAATTTGTAAGCTTCAGATTTTACATAGTACTGCAGTTCCTAGAAACTTAAGATAACAAAAAAACACTTTTCAAGGAGTATTGCCATATAAATACTATAATTTTTATATCCTGCTTATTCAGTATTTCTGCAGTACAACTGTATCTCAAGTAAAGTGAGGGTCTTATTCTAGTCTTAGAGAACAGAAAAAGGGCTTTTTCTGACTGAGTTTTTTTCAGTTATAAACCATTATGCATATCGAATTTTGATTTCTTATTAGCTGCCCACAGGGAGTTTTCTAAGATCAGTCAAGAAAAAGTGTTGTCTTTTCTGATTATTTAGCTTTCTAAACCTTTAAAACTGAAAAAGCTTATAGTTACTGCATCACCTAGACAAATTTGCAACTAACATAATATGTAAAAATTTGATATGGATCCTGTTGAATATCCCTGTGATTATTATTATGACCCTTTTTGGTTACGCATGTGCTATTAAGGTAGTAGAAAGTTGTACTCTACCACATTTTAATAAGACAATTATGGAATAACATGGCACAAATTATGCTAAATATATGGAGTCAGTAAAGATGATAACATGCTGTACATTAAATAGTATATAGAATTGGTTATCAAAAATGAAATGCTATAATTTAAGTATTCAGAAACGTTCTATTAATTATGAGCTTTTGATGGAACATGTTTCTGTGGGCTTCACAACATTCAACAAGAGAGGAATGACTCTTAGTCCTGGAGGAAGTGAGTAAAGGACTAATTAACTTATTCATCAGCACAGTGATTCTTCACTTGCATAATCATAAGAACTACCTGAGGAGCTTTTTAAAATCTTCCTGGCCGTGACTCCAAAGATTCTGAATGAGTAGGTCTACTGTGAGTTCTGGGTATATACCTGCCCAGAAAAAGCCAATTGCATGGGTCCATCAGGAAAATGGTACTCCAGGTCCGCCCTCTCCCCTGCCCTTCCCCTCTCCCCCGCCCCCACACACACCTTCCCTGGTCCCATCAGTATCTGCCCCAATCAGTAGCTTAACAAAAAGGGTGAAAAATCACATACCTTTAACATGGTTCAGCAAACATTCCATACTACCACTGTCCTACTATGGGTCTTGGGTTGTTCATATCCCCTTTTCCTGTTAGATATATAAAAAAAAAAAAAAAGCCAAACCCATTGCCATTGAGTTGATTCCGACTCATAGTGAGGTCGTAATTATCAGTTGTTTTTTTTTCACGTGACTGATATTTGATCCCAAACTAATTTCAAACCATTTGTGCTTATATATGAACACATGTTCACTATCCTTTGCAGAGTAATGTAAATATATCAGTGTGACTGTGCCATGTGTGAAGGTGTCTAGAGACCCAGGTGTGTCTGACTCAGATTCTTTTCCACACTGGATATTTACAAATTGTCTCCCCCTTTTCAGTTCTTCCTATCTCCTGTGCTGTCTCCTGCTTGTAGCTTCTCAGTGTGCTGCTAAGCATGTGCCTAAAACTACCGTCCTAGTGCTAACCGGTCACTTCCACAGCTGGACAGTCACATGAACATACATTTAGTCCTTTCCTTACAGCTAGCTTGTAGTGGCCTCATTGGGGTACATGGCACATCAGCAGCTGCCCAGGCCCTCCTGTCCCTGTCTGTTTTCCCTCATCCCTCCAGATCCTGCCCAACATGTTGACGTTGCACCAGCATTTCTTATGCTCAGTGGCTGGGATATTTTTTCTAGCTTCTAGCTGCTGATTCAACCTTTATATCAGATGTTAAGAATAGGGTGCATGGTTTATACCACCTTGAAAGTTGCTTAAACCTTTTTTTTTTTTGGCTGATTGTTTATGGCTGGTGTATGTAGTACAATGTTGAGAGAAACAATGCAACACTCCTAGGTGATGGATGAGCTCAGATATCTACCAAGTCATTTTACAAGACTAAATTTGTCCTAGGCCAGGGACAAACCATGGACTAGTTGCAGTCTCTACCATCTGAGCAGGCAGTCATGAAGGACTGTGTATCACTGCTTCATAGTCTTAGAGAATAATTTTCAAAGCTCTGACCTTTTAGATAATTCTCTATAAATTGCTGAAAAGGCTATAATTTTTATTTCCTATTAATTTAATAGGTTTCTTTCTTGTAGTTTTTAGAATCATTTTGGTAATTGCATTCTTTTTTTTAAAAGAGCTCATTTTTCAAAACTTCCTGAAATAAAAAGTGAAGGTCGCCTGTTCTACCTGTCTCCCCCCGACCCCCCGCCCTTGAAAACTTTCCCCAGAGATAGCCATAGTTAATAGTGTTTTCCAAGGGGATTTCTAAACATAAGCAAATGTATATAAAGTATATAGACTTTCTTTAAAGTTTCCAATTTGTTTCCTGTGGATTTTTTCTTAAGCCTATTAAGTAAGCTTAACAGCTCTGTCTAACAGAAATATGTGAGCCACATATGTAATTTTTATCTTTCTAATATTTATTTAAAAGGGTAAAAAAAAACAGACAAAATTGATTTTAGTAATATTTTATTTCAAAATGTAATCAATATTTAAGAAATAAATGGCATACTTTTTTTGTACTAAGTCTTTGAAATCCAGTTTGTATTTTACACTTACTACACACTCAGTTCAGATACTAAATATGCAGTGGTTAAAGTGAAAAGTCCTGTCAAAACAATAAAGTTGTATTTAATGAAAAAATATTTTATATTGCTTCATATTTTTTTATTTAAATTAAATGGAATAAAAATTCAGTTTCTTAGTCACACTTGCCACATTTCAAGTGCTCAGTAGTCATGTGTAGATACAATCTTAGACAGTGGCAAACTATAATAAATTGGGAGCTTATTCACGTGCATGTCAGCTTTTACTTGGTAAGTAGGTCTTTTGTGTATATGCCCCTTTGCCACTTTGAATTAAAAAAAGTCTTGACAAAGCATCTATTTAAAGACCAGTACTAATCATGGCCCCTAGGACTGTCAGAACAGAAATACTCTCTCCAGTGAATTTTAAAGATATCGCTTAATAGTTCTGGTAAGTTCATGAGGCAGTTTATGAGATAAATATTTTAAACTGTATTTACCTTTTTAGTATATACTTTCTGACAACACATTAGAGTAAAAACAATAAAGGAGAAAACATATCTAACATACAATCTTTTAACAGTGATCAAAATCTGTATTTGATTTGTTTTCATTTTTATTGCTTTAAGAATATGAATGTATCCTTTAAAAAAGAAGCGCTCCTGTACACCATTCTGTATAAATGACCATTTATAAGAAAATTTTAACTTGGGCACAAAAAACCATCAGTGTGTGTTCAACCTGAGTATTGCAGAGTGGGAGGGAATATATATTTAGAAGGTCACCTTTTTTAATACATTATATCATTTTGTTTGTAAACAGGTGACTTAATAAAAGAAGAAAAATACCTACAGCTGAAGATCAGTCCTTATACTTTTGGAGAACAACACTTTAATCACTTGGTTCCACAACTGGATTCCATTGGATCAATGGAATTGTATTGGCTCAGTGATGTGAAAAAAAAAAAAAGAGGCACAATGGGCAGGTTATCACTTTTCCAGTCATTCCAGTAGATAGTGGTTAACATGAGTTTTAGATGTGCAATGTTCCTGACTGCAATGAAGAAAGGCCTTCTGGAGATTCCTGGTTTTTAAGCACCTTTCCCCTTCCTCCCCTCACCCCCACTTACATCCTAGTAGTGGCCAGTTAACCTAGGGGGGTCGCTATGGATTGGAAGAACACTGGGTTGACAGAGATCTACTGTGAGCTGTATTGGGACTGCTTTGAGATCCATCTTTCAGTGCACTGAAAAGTCATCTGAAAAATACAGAGCTTCTTCCATATCAGCTTATATAAATAGTACGACACTCTGAAAAAGAAGTTTATCATGATAGCTATAGGACAGGAATTGAAAGAAAATCAGATGGAAATGCACTTAAAATTTCCACATTACTTATCTCCAAAGGAATTTTCATAAAGATGTTCAACAACATCTGAAAAGATAACATAACCATGGAGATACACCTGTTAATGTGTTTACCACAACATGATACATTTAACATGGCATATTTTTAGAAGGCCATATAGTCTTACACTTTGTAAGGTTTTGAAGTAAAAATTTCCATGCTTTTAAATAGTTCTTCATAATTCTGAATTTATAATAGTTTGAATTGTATGTGTATCTTTGTTTATGAGAAGCAATACTTTGTAATTTGATATTTCAAATTATTTTTAGTCTTTTTGTTTCAACTATTGATGACTATAACTCACTTGACTTTCCTATTGAGAATCAAAATGAGGACTCAGTGGTAGGAATGCAGGCCTTAAGTCTGTTTATCAGGCACCACAGTGGGAGGAAGTGTGCTTCACAAAGACACCGAAAGCAGACAGGCAGGAATGCCCCCTTGGCTGACATTCCGCTATCTGCAGATGCTTTGAGTGGAATTTTGCAAGACAGTCTTTATTATGGTCACTAAATTTTTTAAAATACATACGTAGTTTAGGTGCTAGCTTTGCTAATGGAGTCCTAAAGGATACATCTGTATATGAATTGAGGCATTGAGAATTTTCAGCAGGACAGTTGTGGGCATGAATGCAGGTAGCCACGTTGAACCCAGTTTACAGTACTCTGTGGAGTGTAATTCTGCATAAGATAGATCTTGGTCTTTTCCTAGAGGGAATTTAGGACTGAAGTACCAAAAAGAACTTTATTTCTTATAAGGCAGTTCGCTAGCCTAGACCCCGAAAGCAGTACTGGGCTAAAAGCCTTCCAGTGTTGTGTGCATTGGTGTACTTGGAGGAAAAAGAAATGTGGACACTCTTGTCATTTTTAAATGCTATTTCCTGTAAAAGAAGTATGAAGAAAAATTTCTGGTAACAAGATATATAAAGCAAAATCTTTTCCGCTTAAATGTTGGTAAGATGTTTATCGTTGAGACTAGGGGCTTTTGCACAGCATCTCCACAATACGTTGGTTTTACTCCCAGCATTATTTCCAAGGCTATACATCTTGTCTGGGAGGATAAGAAAGACAGATCTAATACATAAACTTCATCTTTATCCCGGGAGATCTGGTGGGGGAGATGAATATTTTTTTCTATACACCTTCACATAAAGCATTAAAACATGTTTTTAACCCAAAGAATGATTGGTATTAATGTTAGTATATTTGAAATTTTTTTTGTAAATTGGCAAACCTTTAAAAAATAAGGATGCTTGCTCATAACCTAGCTTTTCCATTTTTTAAAGTTTAGAAAAATACAAGAGGATCTAGTGTTAAAGTAACAGCAAAAACACTGGAACATACATGCACTGAGAGGGAATTGCTACCCCATTTAATGTCATGCCTGGGATTCCATTATAAGACAGACTTAGAAAACAGAGCTGTGGTCTGCTGTCCCGAACCGTGTTGTAATAAGGCTCTAGCAAATAATGGAGCGTGTACAGAACTCCATTAGGCCTTGCAGGGTTGCAGCCACAAGTCTCAACATGCCCTGTCACAGCACTGCATGGGGATTACCTGGTATCTGAAGATAAGTAGGGTAAAGCAAAGCCTTGTTGGCAGCAGCCTGTGCTTATTCTCTGGCAAATAACTTTGTGCAACACAGCCATTTCCCTGCCTTGAGATTCAGGTTCCTCCTTCCACAAAATTACAAATTACTGCAGGTCATAAACCTCTGGGGTTACTCACAAATAATAATTTTCAAGTAACAAGGGTGACTTCAAGATGTGATTACCAACTGAACCCTCATGTTTACTTTAAAGCAGTTTCAGAGCCCTATAAAAATTATGTAAGCATGGTAAAATTTCCCTATTTTCTTCCCCCTAATAAAATGAAGGCCTTTGGCTTTAGTATTAAATTTATATATATTTAGTTATGATGGTACTTACAGATATCATGTTTCCAGTTTCAGACTTGCCTGTACTTTTGTATGGCTCAAAGGCTTTGACAGTTAATGTTGGTGTTAATGTATCATTTCTGTATTAAGAATCCACAAACAGCTGCTTGCTTGTGCTGAATCAATTTAGAAGTTAATTTACCAATCTAGTCTCAACTGCAGTATATTTAAAATAGGAAAACAAGTAGATGTGGGGATGTTTTGGGATTAATGTCACTGCTCATTTGAATGTCAATTTCAAATATTTCTCTGACAAAAGCAACCAAAATTATGTACATATAACCGATGGAGCATGTATACAAGGTGTCCCGAACGATGGCAAATCCTCCTGGCTCTGTAGTGCAGCAGTATGAGAAATCGCCTGACCACAGAGGAGTTTTAAAGGATGGACAGTTATCTTGCTTATTTCACATATATTTGTAGGTTTATTGAGTTTGTGAGCAGCATAAAAACAACCATTCCTTAGTTATTTCTTCATTGTGGGACTGAAACATTTCTATAAAATGAATTTTTTTAAGAGACTTTTAGACCCAGCTGTAACTTTTGGTGAGGTGTAGTATTTGAACAGTGGGGCTTTCTCATTACATGAAATCATAGAAAATTCTCAGCACTTTGCATTTACTCTGTATGGGGCGGGGGCGGGGGGGCGGATTTCTTTCTTTGAAGCAGCTTTAGCCATAAAATGGGTTAAATTGTAAAGCATACTTTCACCATACAAACACAAAGAAAACTCTTTATGGAAGAAAACCAGTAGAAGAAAAATTAATGGGCAATCCTCTCTATCTGGAATGGGATCAATGTACAATTAATGTAATTTAATTTTATACATTCCCTAAAAATCCATTTTTTAATTATATTCATTGTGAGTGTATAAATTTAAGTCAGTACTGTTAGCCTAAGGAAAGCTTTTTTTTTTTTACCAGGTACAGTGTTGGGGTGTGTGTGTGTGTGTTTAAGCTGTTTAATTTAAATATTATACACTTAACATCAGATACCAATTTGTAAAGGCCCTATTGGGGTAGAAATTTCATACACTTTACCAGGTTATTTGTAAAAAAAAAAAAAAAAAAATCCTTTTGCCTTTGAAAGCTGTAAAAACATTTCAAAATTGTGGCAGATGATACCTTGTTAAAATGAAGCCATTTAATAGGAAAGCAGAATCCTTAACTTTTACCTAATTCTTGCACTGAATTTAAATGATAATATAAAGTCAAACATGCATTTTAACCAGATTTTATTGCCCATTTATTGCTTAGCATAGAAAAAGAACTGTAAGTAGTATTAGGGGACTGAAGGTTTATTTCCTATGGAAGAGAGGTAAGAAAGCGGAAGCACCTTACTGCGGAGCATGTGGCGTTCGTGTCGTGCTGCTGATCACTTCGGTAGTTCTCTCTCAACTTCGCTGCAAAGTGCTCTTTAGTTAAAGAGCTTAATTAATTTGTAAAATGAAGCAAAGGTATTTTTTATCCTATAAATATAGTATAATCTGAAAGTTTTTCCTACAAAATGAGTTTATATTGCTGCCTAAACTATCACATATGTAAAATAAACAGAGGTTTTTAAAGGCGGGAGGGAGCCTGGATTTGTTGTGTGTGTGTTTTAAATGATTGCCCATTGAATTATTTCAAAAATGTGTTCATTCTAAAATTATCTGTTTTGTCCACAGTAAATGTACAACTTGGCATTTCTAGAATTTAGTTGATTGAAATCCTTCAGATAAACATTCACTCTGAATTCCAAATGTATAAATGTTCCTCTCCTCTTACAGATATGTTACACCATCGTCAGGTGCATGGACAGAAACAAGGTTGACATGTGAAGTCTTAGGATGTTGTTTCACACCCTGAATCTCAAAGCAGTCATTTGTTTTTAGAGTTAGAGGGTTTTATTTTTAAGTCAGGTACAATTAAGAATGGCCCAGTTTGGGGAGTCAGGGGTGGGCAGGAAGTCTTTGAAAGTGATGTTTAGGTGTATACAAAACGTATGGTGTTGGCTATAGAGTTCAGTTCTCACATGGGAAGTTTTGTTTTGTTTTGCTTTTTAACTTGCATGTTCTATGATTAACTGTTAAAGGGTGTAATAAGTTATTCCAGCTTCTCCCAATATTAATTATGTTGATTTTAAGAAGTCTCCATAATCACAAGGTGGCATTTTTCCTTCCTTTGTGGACCAAGAGAGGTAGACAGTGCAACCCATACAGTGACTTCTTCAACTTTGACAGAATCCCTAGTCTCATTGAATTTCTCATCGTACTGTATGTCTTGCCAAGTGTGAATCCATAATATGTAGTTTATGAAAAATGGAAGGCTACAGATCATTCTGCATGAATAAAGCCCATTAGGGCTAAAGAAACTGACATGTTTTTAGCCTTTCTGGGTAAATGAAAAATTTAATGGCAAACTGATTCACCATTTACTAGCTTTGTGCAATATTATAAAGGTAGAAGCAGAACACTAACACATTGGGCTCGGCTTTTAAGAATGGCTTTAATACTGTTACATTAAATGGACAGTGTACACAGTGTATCATAAACGCCAACTCTTGCAAATTTACAATACTTAAATAGCTCAATTAACATTCTAAAGTATTAAAAATACAAAGAAAAACTAAGCAAGCACTTATAGCAATACTATGAAATCTCCAATAATTGTTTTGACTGTTGCCTTTTGCTCTTTAGTGCAACTTTCTGCATTGTCATTATTGTGTTGCTTTGTATTTCATGTTTTTTATCCTCATGACTTCAGAGTTAAGTCCTTGTGCACCATGTATTGCAATCACCATTCTCTTGTACATGCAGTGTAACAACATACAGTTTTGGTGCTTAACAATACTCCTTTTTTTTCTTTAATAAAGGATATTTATTTGACTTAACCTCATTTTGTTTGTTTAAAATAGCCTTGGTGCTCAATATTTTCATTTCATTTCAAATAGAAGCAGCAAGCAGGTTGTGCATTTGTCTGTTACAATATGTAGAACAAGATGCAGAGACTGTCTACACCTGTACTTCTGCCTCTTCCTTAGCACTATTATGAAAACTTTCAATGGCAGCTTTACTTGTATTAAGCAGTTGCCACCAGTTTCCACTCACGGCGACCCCATGCATGTCAGAGTAGAACCGTGCACTACAGTTTTCCGATGACTGATTTTTTAGAAATAGATTGCCAGGTCTTTCTTCTGAGGCATCTCTGTTTAGCAGCCAAGCACTTAACCATTTGTCCATCTAAGGACAGCCTGATTCATGCCTTTGGTGTAAATATCTACATAGCTTGGAAATACCTCCAAAAATGAGAGGTATTTAATTTATTTTCATTTTAGTGAACAATTTGGAATCATTTAAGTTGGGGGAGATTATTGGCTTTACACTTAACAAGAGACTAGCTTGACTAGAGCATAGTTAGATCTACCTACCCCAACACACACAAGAGGCACACGTGTAAAAAAGGCAGGGGTCCTTTAAGGGACTTAGATCCCCGGTTGCTGCCCAGCCCCCCCAAGGAAGGGATCCAGTTCCCATTTCTATGCAGCCAGCCCAAGCTGGTTTTGTCCCCTTAGCTACATGGAATTTTTGTTGCTGATTTTTTATTATGAGGACTGTCTAGTTCCTCTGTGCGGAGAGCCACATGATCGGTTCTTTTCTTCTTTCTTCTGCCTTAGCCATGCCCTTTAAATAGCTTGTACCATGGACCAAGACGATATGTGCCTGGATGTAGTTTTCTATAAAAAGGTGGGTTGAACAGAGTGAGCTTTGGCACTTCCTTCCAGCTCCGGGATTCCGTATTAAGAAGTGAGTTTATCCCAAGGAAGCCATTTGTTCCGTGTATTCTCTTTCTACAAATCTAAACTAATGAGAAGGCTTTGATGGCTAGACGTTTTTTCTGAGAATTTGAAGAACGGACTCAGCAGAGGAGCTTTAGCCTTCAGCCTCTTGAATTAAACTTCAATAAAACCCAAGACTTCAGAAGAATGTTTTTCCAACCTACGCACCCTTGTGAAAACCATGATGCAGTTGGCTTGGGATGGGCTTACTGAGTGACCTTCTCTGTTGGGTTAGCCATCATTATGAAGACAGAAGTGAAAACCTCTTGTGGAAATCTAGGCCTGACTTGAGTTCCTAAGTTCTTTGTAACTAATTCATCCTGACCTTGCTGAGTTCATAAGCCAGTTGAAAATCTCATGAATTCTTTGGCACAGGAAACACTGGGAGAGGTTTGAAATTTTTTTGGTGCAAATATACCAACATTCCATTACACTCTGTTAACTGATTGTTAACAAAGTTTAACTATACTTCCCAAGCACTCTGTCTCCGTGCCAAATTATTACCTGGATACCCTCCAAGAGACTTTATCCTTTCCATAAAGTTCCCACAACTTTGTTGCTCACCAGGAATTTTGTTCTTCACTCTTACCGTTTTCTGCAAATTCCCCACTAATCTTGCCCATTCGCATTGACCTTCCTGGTTACCAGTTGTGTGCTCAAATCATTCTCTGAACTTGGCCATTTCTCAACTCTTTTACCTTTAACAAACTGATCGCCTATTAATTCTATTATGGCCATAGGGGTCCATCCTTTAGTCAGTCTCCTATCTCTTTTCCTCACTCCTTCCTCCTCCTCGGCTTATTGCTGTGAATGATTCCATATGCTCAGGCCATTGAACATCTTTTTTATCTCAAGTTCCTGCTTGTCACTACTTCTCATGGCCAGCTCTTGCAGTACATTCAGTAGAATGCTGGACTCTGCCTCCACACTGGCTAAGAAGCACATGCACCAATGCTACAAGGCTTTCTCTGGGCAAACTATGGTCTCTTCCAACTCTTAGTATCTCTGTTTAACATGTTTGTTCTATGCCGTTACGCTTGCACATCTGTCTGCCTGAAATGCTTCTCTTTCTCAACTTGTCAGCATTTAAATTCCATCCATTGAGTGTTAATTTGGAAAGAACATGGGTAATATGTTTGACCCTCCATGTGTGTCAATGTTCTGAATCAGGACCGTGTACATATGGTAATACAAAGGTTAAGTTGGGAAAGGGGAAATTCGAGAATCTCATTTAATTCTCAAAGCAACTCTACAAATGCTACAAACAATGCATTTTGGGGGATGGGAAAAAAAAGGGTTAGAGATTAACTTGTCCAAGGTGACTACTAGGTAGCAGAGAGAGATATTATAAAACTAGGTTAATTTCAGTCTCTGTGTTACTCCCCATGGTATCTTCAGCTTTACTCTTAACCCCGTGCAGTCCAACTGATGGTCAGCTTCCAATTCTTACTGTCTGAGAACATCTCTTCATTCCAGGCTGAAACTAGACTCTGTGTTGAGATGCCCTATAGAAGTGCCTGATCAACAAAAATTTTCAGGAAGGTTAAAACAAACTTTCAAAGGCAGCAAGAGTCACTTCAAATAAAATTCAAATGAAGGCAGTCACAAAAAAAAATCCTATTAGGTTCAAATCTCTGAATTCAGAGTCACCTTATCCTCATCATCATCCCACTGCCATCAAGTCAGTTCCGACTCATGGTGACGCTATAGGACAGAATAGAACTGCCTCGTAGGGTTTCCAAGGCTGAAATCTTGATGAGAGCAGACTGCCAGATCTTTCTCCAGAGGAGTGGCTGATGGGTTTAAATTACCGACATTTCAGTTAGCAGCCAAGTGCTTTTACCACTGTGCCACCAGGGCTCCTTATCCTAGGAAACAAGTTGCAGCAGATCCCTTTTAAGTTCTCCAGGCTCAATCATAGGGCTAATATGGAATGCAGATTTAAGACCCTTGTTTCCCACAGCACAGTTTAAGCAAGATTCATAGGAGTGTATCCCCACCGATGCCTAGGCAATCACTTGTCTCACTTAAGTGATGTCTCCAAATGCTCTCCCTTATTCAGTTCCAGCAAGTTATTTCTATTCTCAGGCTTATATACCTAGAAAATTCCCAATGTCTGCAACCTTACTTGAGTTTTTTAAGCCCTCGGTAAATGACTTGCCATATTCCCCTGGTGATCTGAGCCCTTAATATTAAAATAATATGAAATAATACTTTTATCAAGTAATTGTAAGTCTATAAATATGGTTTTGAGGGAAAACTTCAAGCAATTAAACTACTGGCCAGTTCCTGTCAGAATAGTCTAATACCAAGTACAACTGAGAAGTTATCTGTCCCCAAGGGTGTAGAATTTTTCCCATCAACAGGTGTTTTATATAATCAAAAACTGATGGGAGACTGGCAAATTCTACAAAAAAAAAAAAAAAAACTTTGTTTTTTGTAACCAGTTTATGAAGTATAGCAGGAATCAATCATATTCCTAAAACTTAGAATGAAAAACCCAGAATAAAAAACCTACTGCATTTTTTTTTTTTTTTTTTGCAGATATCTACAGTGTTTAAATGTATATCCAAGCTAAAACAATACCTCCATCAAATAGATTACTTCATACAGTAACTTGGGAGGGCAGTAAGAAGAAGGTGTGGAAGATGTGTTACAGATTGAATTGTGTCCCCCTAAAATTGAAGTCCTAACCCCTGTACCTGTAAATGTGACTCTGTTTGGAAATGGGGGTTTTCTTATATTAATGAGGCCATACCAGAATAGGGTGGGTCCTAAACCTAATCTCTTCTAAGTGGTGTCTTATAAAAAGAGCAAAACAGACACAGAGACACACGGGGAAGACAGATACAATGTGAGGATTGTCTAAAAGCAAAAGAACCCCACAACTGTCAGCAGTCACCAGAAACTAGGAGAGAGGCCCACAAAAGGAATCAACACAGCTGAGACCCTCATTTGGACTTTTAGCTTCCAGAACTGTGAGAAAATATATTTCTCTTCTTTAAAGCCACTCACTTCTGGTATTTCTGTTACAGCAGCACTAGCAAACCAAGAAAAGCCATCATACATACATCATGATATAATCCCATTCAAAATGTATGTACTATGCAGAAGCCATTCTATGATTCTGTGATGGAAGTAACCCATTTGGCAACAACATCCCATAAATGTTGTAGGCCAAAATGATCCCTTTCATGCTTACAGACAGACCAAAACCTCTGAGATCTTATTTGACTAAATGTTCAAATGATTCAATGGTTCAAATTTCCTTTTAGAGAAACTATTTGGTCTCTATACAGGCCACTTAGAAACCCTGGTGGTGTAGTGGCTAAGAGTTCAGCAGCTAACCAAAAGGTTGGCAGTTGGAATCCACCAGGTGCCCCTTAGGGCAGTTCTACTCTGTCGAATAGGGTCACTATGAGTTGGAATCTATTCAGCAGCAACGGGCCTGCTTTTTGGGGGGTTACAGGCCACTTTGCGACTCACCTCGTTTTAGAAAGAAATAGGATGGCTTATCTGGGCAAGTATATGGGTCAATTCCAAAATATTTGAACCAGAATGTTCACTCTATTGTCTGTTCTGTCATCACTTCCAACAACTGTCAGAAAACAAAATCATAAATTTACTGTGACCCAGCACATGCTGAAAGATTTTCCACTGTCAGTCATGACTTTCTCTAACATTATCTAAGCTTTGGAATTATAAGCTAAATCAACAGAAGGTAACAACAAGATATATGACCTCACCAACTCCAGCAATGCTTTCACTGAATTATAAGTGTGGTGATATTATACTTTGGCTGTCATGGACACTTGAGAAGAAAAATATTCCACATATTTCCAAACTTTTTGCATAACTTCTTTTCCCTCTCTTCATAAGCAACCTCACCCTTTCCCATGGTTTTAAGTAACATCCTTATCATGACGATTCCCAATTTTATTTTTTTCTGGCCTATACCTCTTCTCAAAACACTAGCTATGTATATATATTCAACTGCCTGCTGATCTCTTCACTTGGATGTCACACACGTATCTCAAAAAAAAAAAAGTCCAAGTGGTTCCTCCCTCCCCATCATCAAAACCTGACTCCAGCTCTTCCTGAATCCAATCTTACCCATCTTTCACAATTCATCCAGTTCTGCAGTCAAAACCTAGAAGTTATTCTTGATTTCTTCCCACCTTCACCCTCCACATCCAGTTTTCCTGCAAGTCCTATCAAGTCTAGCTCCAATTTACCCCTGGCATATACCCACTTCTTTCTGTGTCCCCCGCTACCATTCTTATCCGGACTACACCTCTCAACTCGACTGCTGCACTAGCTTCCTAACTCATCTTCCCCTGCCACTCATCTTCCTCCAACTGATTCCTCACCCACAAAGTGGTGATACTGTTTCTCCCTTTTGTAAAACCCTCCAATTATTTCCATTATAATTAGAATGAAATCCCAAAACTCCTTCCTATAAACTGCAAGGCTATATGTCATTTGGCTCTTGCTATCGGCTCCACTGCTTCCTGAGCTCTAGAAACATGTGTAATCTATTTCTTACCTCAGGACCTGTGTCCTCCTAGAATTGTCCACTTCCCTCCCCTTTTTTAACATGACCAACTTCTCATCCTTCAGGTTTCCGCAGAAATGTCTCCTCTTCAGGGAAGATTTCCCACCCTTCCTAGGGTAGGTTTCCCCGTTATTTTCTATCTCAGACCCTTGTGTGGTCAAGTCATGCTAATCCAATACTCCATCTGTCTCCCTACATTTCCTGCACCCTCTCACATAGAAGAGCCATTTAATTCTCCAATGAAATAGAAGCAGTAATGTGTGCCACTTTCAGTCTGAGGGAATGAAATATCCATGAGTACTGCTCCAATCTTTCACTTCTCTTGCAGCAAACATAGAGGTCTCATGCACTACAAGATAATGAACCTCTTTTGAGACTGTGAACAAGAAAAGGATAACCTCTATCACCACTTCTTTTCAGCATTTCATTGGAGTTGTAGGATTGGAAAGAAAGGAACAAAATTGACTCTTTTTTTTGCAGATTGTTATTTATATAGGAAATCCAAGATAATCTATAGATTAATTACTAGAATTAATAAGTGTAGTAAGGTTGCTTGATATAAATATTTGAGTTTGTACATGCTAGCATCAAACAGTTAAAAATTAAATTTAAAAAATGTAATTGTTAAAAAAAAACACTGAAAAATCAATGGAAAAAAGACAATGTAGTAGGAAAATGGGCATGACACTGCAGTAGAAAATTCAGAAAAGAGGAAATCCACATGGCCAATACACATACAAAAAGCACTCTTCGTCATTAGTAACCAGGAGAACAGAATTAAAACCAAAGTAAGATAACCGCTATGCTCATAAGAATGGTTAAAATGTAAAGACATAACTTCAAGTGTTGTCAAGGATTTGGAAAACAAGAACTTTCATAGGGTACTAATGGTAGTATAAATTGGCACAAATATTTTGGGGAAAACGCTAGGCATTATCTACAAAAGTTGAATATACGCTCACCTCTGTGACCCAGCAATTCCATACCCAGCTAAAATATCTGTATACATGAACCAGGAAATGACATATGCAAGATGCTTACAGTGGCATTATTCATAATAGCCAACAATTGAAAATAACCTAAAAATCCATCAAGTGGTAAATGAATAAATTGTGGTCTATTAGTAAAATGTGGCATATAATACAGTGCAGTACTCTAGAAAAGAACAAAAGAGAAGATTATGGATGAGAAATGTCAACCAATGTTTGAAAGATGCATGTGAGGTAAATGACATAGGTGAAAGGAGGAAGCTGCCCTGAGAGTGCCTAGCAAGACACTGATGAGAAGCAAGCCAATTGCTGCTGAACAGAAACCCAAGGGCCAAGCACTGGGAGGCACCGTGTTCTTGGAAAGGTGGGGATGAGGTCTAGGGTTGAAAAGAGGGAGAGTGCTGGAAAGTCTGAAAGAGGAGCAGTTAGATCCTCCCACCCCCACGTCCTCCTCCTCTTATCACAAGACAATGAAGTTTAAGTCTCTGCATACAATGAGCTAGAGAAGATCTGGACCCGAATACTAGAAACAAAAGTAGGGCAAGAATAATGCTGAACACTGGAAGAGTAAAATCTACCTTCAGAACCATGAGACCAGAGGCGAGGTCAAGATGGCAGAATAGCCAGACAATTCCAGCAATTTACTCTTACAACAAAGGCCTGAAAAAACAAGTGAAATGATCATATTTATGACAACCTAGGAGCCCCGAAAATCAAAGGCAAAGTTAGAAAACAGACTGATCAGCAGGAGGAGGGAGAGTCAGTTCAGAAGCAGAGAGGAACTGCAGACATGAATTGCCAGGAGCCCTCAGGCACCATTCCTGAGAGTGGCTGCAGTGGGCTGGTAGTAGGGTCTGGCATCAGTTTCCACAGGGAGAAGCAGCCAGCTGCACAGCCTACTCACACATCTGGAGCCAGAGAAGAATGGCGCTGTCAGCAAAAACAAAGTACATGAGTATATTTCACTGCACCCCCACCCCCAAGCCAGCTTCAGTGGCTGTTGATTTCCCTGGGCCTGAGATAGGCCCTGTTGAGTGCCAGGAGAGATCCTCCCGGCCGTGGAGAAGGAATACATTTGCAACTGGGGGAAAAGATAAATTGCCAGCTCCACTAACCTGGGAAGCTCAGGACAGAGGTGGCGCCTGTCCAGGCATAAATGGTCAGTGGACTTTTAATACCTTTTCCCACTGCATGGACCTGTGTGGGCCTCTTTCAGGAGAACAGGCCCTTGTTGGCAGACTAAAACTATATAAGCTGTGCGGGGAAAGTTGGGTGTATGATGTTTGACACTGCTTTCCTATTAAACAGGGTCCTCACCTACCCACATCAGGGAGGGGCCTAAGGAGTGGTGGCTCCACTCAGGTCACCCAGCCACCCACGATAGGGATCTAAGGATAACTGGTACCTCCCAGTCCTTACTACCAAAAAACATTGGATGTCCATGGTCTGTCTGCAAAACCCACCCACCTGTACGCTCTTGGAAAGAGGGATGCACTTTTTTCAGAGACACTTGGGGGACGATTCTCAGGCCCCTGCCTTGTTCAGAGCATCACCTCCTGCTGCAATTGGATACTGGTTCCTACACCAATCACCCCTGCCCCTCTAAGACTGTAGGACAGAGCCTGTACCACACACTTGATGATCAGCTACCTGAATACCTGAGCTGAATTCATACAAGAAAAGTGAATGGACTCCTAGACTAATGTACCTGATAAGAGCTCTAGCCATCTGGGGACAGGACATCAGAGCTCCAAAGGTGAAAATAATCCAGCTAGCTCACTCAAGCAACCCCTTTGGGTATATCAAAACAAAACAAAGCAAGAGGCTAGGATACAGTAAACAAATATAAACTAACACAATAACTTATAGATGGCTCAGAGACATCAATATCAAGTCACATAAAGAAACAGACCATGATCTCTTCAACAAGCTCTCAAAACAAAGAATCAGCAGATCTTTTGGATAAAGGTGCCTTCCTGGAATTACTGGATGCAGAATTCAAAAGATTAATATACAGAACTCTTCAAGACATCAGGAACAAAATTAGGAAGGAGATCAGGCAATATGCAGAACAAGCCAAGGAACACACAATTAAAGCAGTTGAAGAAATTAAAAAAGTTATTCAAGAACATAATGAAAAATTTAATAAACTACAAGAATCCATAGAGAGAGAGCAATCAAATTCAGAAGATTAACAAAAAATTACAGAATTAGACAACAGAAAGAGGAGCAGAACTGAGGAGGTGGAAGGCAGAATTGGTGAACTTAAAGATAAAGCATTGGCACCAATATATTTGAAGAAAAATCAGATAAAAGAATTTAAAAAAATGAAGAAATCTTAAGAATTATGTGGGACTCTATCAAGAGAAATAACCTCCAAATGATTGGAGTACCAGAACAGGGAGGGATAACAGAAAATACAGATAGAATTGTTGAAGATTTGTTGGCAGAAAACTTCCCTGGTATCGTGAAAGATGACAAGATATCTATCCAAGATGCTCATCGAATGACACATAAGGTAGATTTTAAAAGAAAGTCACCAAGACATTACAATCAAACTTGCCAAAACCAAAGATAAAGAGAGAATTTTAAGAGTAGCTAGGGATAAACAAAAAGTCACCTACAAAGGACAGTCATTAACAATAAGCTCAGACTATTTGGCAGAAACCATGCAGACAAGAAGGCAATGGGATAACTTCTATAAAGTATTGAAGGAAAAAAATTGCCAACCGAGAATCATATATTCAGCAAAACTGTCTCTCAAACATGAAAGTGAAATTAGGACATTTCCAGATAAACAGAAGTTTAGAGAATTCGTAAAAACCAAACCAAAACTACAAAAAATACTAAAGGGAGTTCTTTGGTTGGGAAATCAATAATATTAGGTATCAACCCAATACTAAAACACTGGACAGAGCAATCATATGTCAACCCAGACAGGCAAATCACAAAAATAAATGAAGATTAAAAAACCCTCAAAACAGGGAAACAGCGATGTTCTTATGTAAAAGAATACAACATTAAAACAATAAAGAAGGACTAAGAAATGTAGCAAAAGATCTTATGGAGAGGAAGACATGGCGATATAAAGAAATAAAAGTTAGGTTTAAATTTAGAAAAATAGGGGTAAATATTAAGGTAACCACAAAGGAGACAAACTATCCTTTGCATCAAAGTAAAATACAAGAAAAACAATAGAGACTCAGCAGAAACAAAACCAACAACAAATATGAGGAAAAGACTATATAAACTACTCAGCACAAAAAATTAAGTGCAAAAAGAAATTGTCGACAACACACAAAAAAAGACATCGAAATGACAGCACTAAATTCACACCTACCCACAATTACGCTGAATATAAATGGACTAAATGCACCAATAAGGAGACAGAGAGTGGAAGAATGGATAAAAAAATATGATCCGTCTATACGCTGCCTGCAAGAGACACCTTAGAGACACAAAAAAACTAAACTCAAAGGATGGAAAAAAAATATATCAAGCAAACAACAATCAAAAAAGAGCAGGAGTGGCAATATAAATTTCTGACAAAATAGACTTTAAAGTTAAATCCACCACAAAGGATAAGGAAGAACACTGTATAATAATTAAAGGGACAATATACCAGGAGGATATAACCATATTAAATATTTACACACCCAATGACAGGGCTACAAGATACATAATACAATCTCTAACAGCACTGAAAAGTGAGATAGACAGCACCACAATTGTAGTAGGATACTTCAGCACACCACTTTTAGTGAAGGACAGGACATCCAGAAAGAAGCTCAATAAAAACACGGAAGATCTATATGCCAGAATCAACCAACTTGACCTTATAGACATATACAGAACACTCCACCCAACAGCAGCCGAGTATACTTTCTTTTCTAGTGGGCATGGAACATTCTCTAGAATACACCACATATTAGATCATAAAGCAAGCCTTAGCAGAATCCAAAACATTGAAATATTACAAAGCATCTTCTCTGACCATAGAGCCATAAAAGTGGAAATCAATAACAGAAAAAGCAGGGAAAAGAAATCAAACACTTGGAAACTGAACAATATCCGGCTCAAAAACAACTGGATTATAGAAGACATTAAAGATGGAATAAAGAAATAGAATCCAATGAGAATGAAAACACTTCCTATCAGAACCTTTGGGACACAGAGAAAACAGTGCTCAGAGGTCAGTTTATATCAATAAATGCACACATCCAAAAAGAAGAAAGGATCAAAATCAAAGAATTATCCCTACAATGTGAACAAATAGAAAAAGGGCAACAAAGAAACCCTCAGGCACCGGAAGAAAGCAAATAATAAAAATCAGAGCAGAATTAAATGAAATAGAATACAGAAAAACAATTGAAAGAATTAAACACAAGACCAAAAGCTGGTTCTTTGAAAAATTAACAAAATTGATAAACCACTGGCCAAACCGACAAAAGAAAAACAGGAGAGGAAGCAAATAACCCAAGTAAGAAATGAGATGTGTGATATTACAACACACTCAACTGAAACTAAAAGAATCATATCAGATTATTATGAAAATTTTACTCTAACAAATCTGAAAACCTAGAAGAAATGGATGAATTCCTAGAAACACACTACCTACCTAAACTAACACAAACAGAGGTAGAACAACTAAATAGACCCATAACAAAAGAAGAGATTGAAAAGGTAATCAAAAAACTCCCAACAAAAAAAAAAAGCCCTGGCCCGGACACCTTCACTGCAGAGTTCTACCAAACGTTCAGAGAAGAGTTAACACCACGACTACTAAAGGTATTTCAAAGCACAGAAAAGGACAGAATGCTCCCAAACTCATTCGAGGAAGCCAGCATATCCCTGATACCAAAACCAGGTAAAGACACCACAAAAAAAGAAAATTACAGACCTATATCCCTCATGAACTTAAATGCAAAAATCCTCAACAAAATTCTAGCCAATAGAATTCAACAATATATCAAAAAAATAACTCACCATGACCAAGTGGGATTCATACCAGGTGTGCAGGGATGGTTCAACATTAGAAAAACAATTAATGTAATCCATCATTTAAATAAAACAAAAGAGAAGAATCACATGGTTTTATCAAACTGATGCAGAAAAGGCATTTGACAAAGTTCGACACTCATTCATGATAAAAACGCTCAGCAAAATAGGAGTAGAAGGAAAATTCCTCAACATAATAAAGGGCATTTATACAAAGCCAACAGCCAGCATCATGCTAAATGGAGAGAGTCTGAATGCATTCCCCTTGAGATCAGGAACCAGACAAGGATGTCCTTTATCACCACTCTTATTCAACATTGTGCTGGAGGTCCTAGCCAGAGCATTTAAGCTAGATAAAGAAATACAGGGGATCCAGGTTGGCAAGGAAGAAGTAAAAGTATCTCTATTTGCAGATGACATGATCTTATACACAGAAAACCCTAAGGAATCCTCAAGAAAACTACTGAATCTAACAGAAGTGTTCAGCAGAGTATGGAATACAAGATAAACATACAAAAATCAGTTGGATTCCTCTACACCAACAAAAAGAACATCGATGAGGAAATCACCAAATCAATACCATTCACAGTAGCCCCCAAGAAGATAAAATACTTAGGAATAAATCTTACCAGAGATGTAAAAGACTTATACAAAGAAAACTACAAAAAAATAGTGCAAGAAACCAAAAGAGACCTACACAAGTGGAAAAACATACCTTGCTCATGGATAGGAAGACTTAACATTGTAAAAATGTCTATTCTACCAAAAGCCATTTATAGGTACAATGCAACTCTGATCCAAATTCCAAAGACATTTTTTAATGAGATGGAGAAAGAAATCACCAGCTTCATACGGAAGGGAAAGAGCCCCCAGATAAGTAAAGCATTACTGAAAAAGAAGAACAAAGTGGGAGGCCTCAATCTCCCTGATTTTAGAACCTATTATATCATCACAGTAGTCAAAACAATGTGGTACTGGTACAACAACAGATACATAGAACAATGGAACAGAATTGAGAATGTAGACGTAAATCCATCCACATATAAGGCCCCAAAACAGTTAAATGGGGGAAAAGACAGTCTTTTTTAACAAATGGTGCTGGCGTAACTGGATATCCACCTGCAAAAAAAATGAAACAAGACCTATACCTCACACCACGCACGAAAACGAGCTCAAAATGGATCACAGACCTAAATATAAAATCTAAAATGATAAAGATCATAGAAGAAAATAGGGACGACGTTAGGAGCTCTAATACATGGCATACAGTATACGAAACATTACTAACAATGCAGAAGAGAAACTGGATAACTGGGAGCTTCTCAAAATCACACCTATGCTCATCCAAAGACTTCACCAAAAGAGTAAAAAGATTACCTACAGACTGGGAAAAAGTTTTTAGCTATGACATTTCCGATCAGCACCTGATCTCTAAAATCTACGTGATACTGCAAAAACTCAACTACAAAAAGACAAATAAACCAATTAAAAAATGGGCAAAATATATGAACAGGCACTTCACTAAAGAAGACATTCAGGTAGCTAACAGATACATGAGGAAATGCTCACGATCATTAGCCATCAGAGAAATGCAAATCAAAAGTACAATCAGATACCATCTCACCCCAACATACTGGCACTAATCAAAAAAGGAAAATAACAGGTGTTGGAGAGGTTGCAGGAGATTGGAACTCTTATGCACTGCTTGTGGGACTGTAAAACTGTACAACCACTATGGAAAATGATAATGTGCTTCCTTAAAAAAGCTAGAAATGGAAATACTGTATGATCCAGAAGTCCCACTCCTAGGAATATATCCTAGAGAAATAAGAGCCATCACACGAATAGACATATGCACACCCATATTCATGGCAGCATTATCTCAAGAGATAAAAGGAAAGCGAAGCAAGCAGAGAGTTGGGGACTTCATACCACCAAGAAAGCAGCACCAGGAGCAGAGCGTGTCCTTTGGACTCAGGGTCCCTGTGCCTGAGAAGCTTCTCAACCATGGGAAGGTTGACAACAAGGACCTTCCTCCAAAGCCAACAGAGAGAGAAGCCTTCCCCTGTAGCTGACACCCCGAATTTGGACTTTTAGCCTACTTTACTGTGAGAAAATAAATTTGCCTTTGTTAAAGCCATCCACTTGTGGTATTTCTGTTATAGCAGCACTAGATAACTAAGACATCTGGAAATGTCCTAATTTTGCCATTATTATCATTTTTTTTTTATTTGAGAGAGAGTTTTGTAGGATATATTATGCTTGGCTGGCAGTTTTTTTTTTTTCTTTCAAGGTTTTATATATGTCATCCCATTGCCTTCTTGCCTGCATAGTTTCTGTCAAATAATCAGGGCTCAATCTTATTGTTTCCCTTTTGAAAATGACTTTTCATTTTTCTAGAGCTGCTCTCAGGATTCTTTCTTTGTCTTTGGTTTTGGCAAGTGTGATTATAATATGTCTTGGTGACTTTCTTTTAGGGTCTACTATCCTATATGGGGTTTGTTCAGCTTCTTGGATGGTCAGCTTTTCATCTTACATGATATTTGTGTTACTGCCAATTGTGGATTCATGTCGCCTGCCACAAAGCCAATTCTGAGACAGGAGGAGGTAAGCAGAAAGAGGGCTTTATTGAATACCAGTATTCAAGAGACAGAGAGGGTTAAATTTCTCTCAAATTCTGTCTAAACTAGAGGACTAATTGGAGGTTTTTTATAGGGGGAAGGTCAGGGTTTAGAGGTTTTCAAGAACGTTGGTTTTTCTTTGAGGTAGACACGATGATAAAGTGATCTATTATTGAAGTCCTGCAAGTCTCTTCAGGCCATCCTGGAGTCCTGCAAGTTCCTTCACACCGTCCTGGTTTCTGTCACAAGATGGATCTAAGCTTTGTTCAGCTACCTCGGTTTTGTGTGTGTGCGTGTGTTTTTCCCCCTTGGGAGAGGTACATAGTTTAATCAACAACTAAAAATTGATTACCTTATTCTTTTTTATAGAAAAAATCATAAGACAGATTTCAGAGCAAGTAACTATGTTTCAAAAACTAGAAATTAATCACAGTTTATACAGCTATACTTAAATACTAGAAATATATTTTCTCTATTCCAATACTAAAACACCAAAAGAAACATATTTTCTCTACTTCATTTGGGAAGCTTTGTGCCAGCAAATGTTTAATAATCCTGTGTTTTTCATTTCCTCCCCCTGTTCTGGAACTCTGATCACACACAAATTTTTCCTCTAGATTGTTTCCCACATAATTCTTAGGTTTTCTTCATTCCTTTCTCTGAGTTTTCCTCAAAGTGGTGTCGGTGGATTTTTTCTTCAATTTCACAGATTTTGTCTTCCATTGTTTCAAATTTACTCCTACAACCTTCTATTGAGTTGTCCATTTCTCAAATTTTGTTGTTTATCTTTTGGATTTCTATTTGCTGTTTTTATGATTTCTAATTGTTCGATATTTTGTTCTTGTGTTATTTTCCTGGATCCTTCTATTGCTTTGTCTGTGTTTTCCTTGATTTTCTCTATGTTTTCATTGGTTTTGTCTGTGTTTCCATTATTTTGTCTATTTTTTCCCTGGTTTTGTCTATGTTTCTCTTGATCTCTTTCCTAATTTCCTGGAGAGCCCTAAATATTAAACTTTTGAATTCCATATCAGGTAGTTCCAATGTATTTTCTTCTGCTGGAAGGTCATCTGATTATTTCGGTCACTTGCTCACACATCTTGTCTTATTTTTTATATGTTTTCATATTGTCTGCTGTCCCCAAGGCATTAAGGTATTATTTTCTTGATTTATTAATCATATGTTTGTTTGTTTCATTCTGCTTTTTTGTTTTGTTTTTCTATGTCAGGGCCGGCAGGCCGGTGTGTTTTGCTGCTTTCTTGTCTGTAGGCATGATAACTCTCCCCATGTTGTCCAGGTAGGCTGAGCAGCAGCAGGCAGGGCAAGTCTGCTTCACTGAACACTGGATTCGTGAGGTGGCTGAGGGTAGACTTGGTGGGTTCTGTCTTCCTCCTGATGTTGGTCCAGTGCTGTGGGAACATTCACAGTCCCTCACCAGATGGGTGGGGGTGTCGGACAAGGAGTGGTATAGGCTTGCTTCCCAGCATTCAGCAGCTGAGTGGTGGGAGGGGAAGGGTGGTATGGTCCTGGTGTGGCAGTGGGCCTGAGCACCAGGGGCACTCTAGCTACAATGGTATGGCAAGGACCAGCAGGAAGCGGGGGGGAGGTGGTGTATGGAGTAGAACGGTGAGGGGTGGGAAAGCATGTTTCTCTGGTACTGGGTGCTCTGTTCCCTGCTGGAAGCTCCATGAAGTTGCCTTCCCATACTCCCTGCCCAGGGTCATTGTTGGCTGTGTTTCAAGATTGCCATGCTGTGCCACATTAGTCGGCAGGGGACAACCACTCTGTATCTCCTCATTCTCTGTTTTCCATCACTTTCTTCTTTCATTTGGTGTTTGATGTAGTTCTTTATCCCTTTATTTGATGTTCAGGACTCTAGGATTGATATTTGTACCTGTTCTACTTAATTTTTGGGGGTCTTTGCTGCAGAGGGACAGTGTGGTGCATCTGTCTATGGTATCATGTTGGCTCCTCCCCCCGCAAAAGCTTTTAATTAAAATTATTTTTATCAGAAAAATTTGGTGAAATACTGCATCCATGAAACAAGAATACGTTGCAATAAAAAGCAGTATCATAAGAACAAGAAACAGCACTCAGAAATCGAAACTATGATAGCCAAAACTACAAAACCAGTAGAAAGTTTAAAGGAACTCTTCCTTAAAGTTGAACAAGCAGATGCAGAGATGATCAATAGAAAAGATAATTAGAGAATTTAATTCAGCTAATCCAACATATGATTAATGCCAGAAGTGAGAAATGGAGGGGAGAAAATTATTACAGAATATAAGAAGTTTATTCTTTGATTTGTAGCAATTTGAGTTGGATTTCTTTCATGTGCAATAGAAAGATTCCCAGATGGTCGTCTGAGGAGAGGTCAGGCAAGATGAGGACTCAGAAGTGCTCCATGGAATGGACAACGTGGAGGCTTCTGGTGACTTTGGCAAGAAAAATTTTGATGGAAGTGTGCAGGCAGAAGCTAGAATAGAGAAATCTGAGAAGTGAAGGGATAGTTAGGAAGTAGAGATAATTCATGGGTACACAATTCTTTCAGAAAGTTCACAGTGAAGAAGATACCAATCAATAGCTATAAGGATTAAGGGAGGATATTTTTTTACAGGTAGGAGACACTAGAACATGTTTGGATGCTAATTTTGAAAAAGTATATAAAAAGTAAAAGTGACTCAAGATAGCAATTGTTTTTCTGTTTCTGAGGGAAACAAAAGACTACATTTATAATTAGTAAATAAAAATAAAATGGAGAAGAAAATTATCCAAGTCAGTTACTCCAAGCACCTTTTATCTTAATAATGGAATGATTTAAATTCCAAGTATTTGAGGGGGTGGGAGGTATGACTTTTTTTTCCACCCATATTTTACCCACCTCAGTTCTCCATGGTATATAATGCACATGAAAATAGCCATAGATCTTAGCCAATGACGCTGAGAGATTCTCCCTGAGTCTTTCCACTTAGCTACACTCTCTCATGACGTGGAAAAAGTGTGGCCCAGGATCTATGAGATGGATTTTCTAGAAAAAGTTTTGGTTCCTCTCCCACTGTATTTTAGTAGTACATTTGTACACTCACTGATCTGAATATTCCCGTTTAAGATCAGTAATCTTATTATCCACTTGCTCAACAGGTAATTTAATCATCTAGCAAGTATTTATTAAACACCTACAACATGCCCTTGAGGGTACATATGTATCTACAATGCTGGCTAGATGGCACAGGCAGGTTGTAAACAAGACCAGGTCTCTGCCTTCTTGGTGCTCAGTGTGGTGGGAAATGTTAGACGCCTATATTAGACCCACCTATGGTAGGCCTGGTGGTGCCATGATTAACTGCTCTTCTGCTAACCAAAAGATTGGCAGTTTAATCCCTCCCGGTGGCTCTACAGGAGAAAGACCTAGTAATCTGCTCTTATAAACATTACCCCCCCCCCAAAAAAAATGAAAACCAAATCCATTGCCATTGAGTCAATATTGACTCAAAGCTACCCCATAGGACAGGCTACAACTGCCCCACAAGGTTTCCAAGGCTGTAATCTTGACAGAAGCAGACTGCCACATCATTCTCCCACTGAAAGCCTGGTGAGTTTGATCCACAGACCTTTTAGTTAGCAGCTGAGCACTTAATCACTTGCCACCAGAGCACCATCCCGTAAATATTACAGCCTAGGAAACCCTATGGGGCAGTTCTACTCTATCACATGGGGTCACTATGAGTCAAAATTGACTTGATGGTGCGCAACAACAAATGGTACCTGCCACATCTGAAACACAGAGCCTGTTTGCTGTTGCCGCAACACAGCACGACCGTTAGGAGAAACCAGAATGGTACAGAAGGACAATACCATTGGGAAGAGAGGGCAGCCTCACCGTGTGGTTGCCTCCAGAAGTACCGTCACTTGGTCATACGAGTTTCCCCTACCTGCCCGCCATCGGAATTAGGAAGTGCTGATGCTGTTTCTTCAGTCTGAGTTAACTCTAACAATCAGTCTTCTTTCTGAAGTTAACTTCCTAGTCAGTCTGCCAAGCTCTGCAACTGATATTCTGGGAAATCTGCATGAAGAGAAAATCAGTTTAGAGGGATGGCTCTGAGCACAGCAGGTAATCCAAAGGGCCCAGACCACCGCTAAATTACACAACTGTTCGTTTCTGCCTCCCCCAAACCAGCACCAGATCCAGCATCATGCTCGATGTTCACATGTCACAAGGAAAGAACACCATGACCCACAAGGGCACCGTCTTTGCCCCATGCACTTCATGCCTTGGCACTAAAGGGGAGATGAGAGTGGAGGAAGGCAGGGACACAGCTGCATCTGGGCCCTGCCAAATTGTAGCTTGAAAAGTACAGCAGTGTTGGATTGTTAGTGCCAGTTCCAGAAAGGCCTAGTGGCAGTAACTTATTCACTACCCCTGGCCGTAGCTTATTCACTGGAAGAATCTGATTGAACTTCAGTCAGAATCTGCTGTGATGAATGTTCTCTCTGTTTAAAATATCTGCTATTTCAATAGCCATCAAGGGAAAATAAATATACGAAGAGTGAAAGGAACAGTAATGACCAAGAAGCTGTTCCCAGTCACAGAGAATGTTCCTACGCAAAAAACAATTTTATTCGATTTTTTGCAAATGCAAATAAGAATGGAAATTTAACATAGTCATTTCTACCATGGAACAGGCTTTTGTAATTGCTGCCAAGTTCTACAATAGTCATAAATGGCTCTCATTCATTCACATACTAGTGTTTGACTTGTATGCTTCCTCACATTAGTCCAGAATAGAGAATTTGCTGCCTTTCTTCCAGCTGAAATCCAACCATTTTACAGCTTTCATTTAAAAAATGTAAAATAAATAAGTGGACTGAGGGCTTGGTTTTAAGTCTGGTCTTAGACAGCTAAGATATTGGGCTGTGCTATTTCAGCATGTCATGACAGAATGTACTGAAGTGGAGAGACTCAGGGAGAGCAGCAATTTTTAGCTCTGGCTGTGTGAGCTTAGGCCAGTCATTTACCTTCTCTGAGCCTCAGTTACCTCTCTTGGAAAATGAAGAGGTTAGACTGGAGAATCTCTGAGGTTCCTTCCACATCTCACATTCTATGATTCTCTAAGTCATGCCAATTAAAATAGGTGACTCCAGGTGGCTGATAAAACAAGAATGTGTTCTTCATCTTTCTAGTTCCTGAATAGAACATTTACAAAGTAGGACAGGATCTACCCTGAAGAGACACATACCATCTCAGGCAGTGAAGGAAGAAACAGGTACCAAGGAGCCTGCCATGCTAAAAAGGAGGCTGCCCACAAACTTTCCTCTGCTTTATAGAGCCAGCTGGCTCTCTGGAGAAAGAGGGCAAGGTTCAACCGGCCCAGTAACCTACTTTGATCTCCAAGGCAGTTTTTTGTTCTAGGGGTATACCCCAGGCTGTAAGATAAATTCTTTTCCTATACATTTGTGTATGTTGCCCAGAAACCAAGGGACTTTTCAGAATATTTAGAATTATTCTCTTTATCCATCAACCCTTTTTTCGACACCATGGACCCACAAAAATTGTCCATAGTGTCAAAAAAGGGTTGATGGACAAAGAATAATTTTAAATATTCTAACTTTTTTTTTCTTCAAGCCTCAGATTTAGCAATTAAAAGCTGAAGAACAAAGTGGGAGGCCTCACACTACCTGATTTTAGAACCTATTATACTGCTATGGTAGTCAAAACAGCCTGGTACTGGTACAACAACAGATACATGGACCAAAGAATTGAGAATCCAGATGTAAATTCATCCACCTATGAGCATCTGATATTTCACAAATGCCCAAAGTCCATTAAATGGGGAAAAGACAATGGTGCTGGCATAACTGGGTATCCATCTGCAAAAAATGAAACAAGACCCATACCTCACACCATGCACAAAAACTAACTCGAAATGGATCAAAGGCCTAAATATAAAATCTAAAATGATAAAGATCATGGAAGAAAAAGTAGGGACAATGCTAGGAGCCCTAATACATGGCATAAACAGAATATGAAACATAACTAACAATGGACAAACACGAGAAAAGAAATTAGATAACTGGGAGCTCCTAAAAATCAAACACAGGCTCATCAAAAGACTTCACCAAAGGAGTAAAAAAACAACCTACAGACTGGGAGAAAATTTTTGTCTACGATATATCCAATCAAGGTCTAATCTCTAAAATCTACAAGATACTGCAAAACCTCAGCAAAAGACAAATAACCCAGTTGAAAAATGGGCAAACGATATGAACAGGCACTTCCCCAAAGAAGACATTCAGATGGCCAACAAATATATGAGGAAATGCTCACGATCATTAGCTATTAGAAAAATGCAAGTCAAAACTACAATGAGATACCATTTCACCCCAACAAGGCTAGTATTAATCCACAAAACACAAAATAATAAATGTTGGAGAGGTTGTGGAGGGACTTGAACACTTACACACTGCTGGTGGGAATGTAAAATGGTATAACCATTTTGGAAACTGATTTGGCGCTTCCTTAAAAAGCTAGAAACAGAAGTACCATGTGATCCAGCAAACACACTCCTTGGAATATATCCTAGAGAAATAAGAGCCATCACACAAATAGATATATGCAAACCCATGTTCACTGCAGCACTGTTCACCATAGGAAAAAGATGGAAACAACCTAGGTGCCTATCAATGGACGAATGGATAAACAAATTATGGTACATTCACACAATGGAATATATGATAAAGAACAATGATAAATCTGCAAAACATTTCATAACATAAATGAATCTGGCAGGCATTATGCTGAGTGAAATTACTTGCAAAAGGACAAATATTGTATGAGACCACTATTATAAGAACTCAAGAAAAGGTTTAAACACAGAAGAAAACATTCTTTGATGGTTATGAGGGTGAGGAAAGGGGTATTAGCTACCTAGATAGTAGACAAGAATTATTTCAGGTGAAGGGAAGGACAACACACAATACAGGGGAAGTCAGCACCACTGGACTAAAGCAAAAGCTAAGAAGTTTCCTGAACACAACCAAACACTTCAATGGACAGTATAGTGGGAGCAGGGGTCTGGGGACCACGGTTCCAGGGGACATCCAGGTCAACTGACATTAAAAAGTTTATTAAGAAAATGTTCTGCATCCCACTCCGGTGAGTGGCATCTGGGGTCTTTTTTTTTTAATTGTGCTTTTAAGTGAAGGTTTACAAATCAAGTCAGTCTGTCATACAAAAATTTATATACCCTTGCTTTATACTCCTAGTTGCTCCCCACCTAACGAGACAGCACACTCCTTCTCTCCACCCTCTATTTCTGTGTCTATTCAGCCTGCTTCTGTCCCCCTCTGCCTTCTCATCTCCCCTCTAGACAGGGGCTGCCCACATAGTCTCATGTGTCTACTTGAGCCAAGAAGCTCACTCCTCACCAGTATCATTTTCTCTTATAGACCAGTCCAATCCCAGTCTAAAGAGTTGGCTTCAGGAATGGTTCCTGTCTTGGGCTAACAGAAGGTCTGGGGACCATGACTTCGGGGGTCCTTCTAGTCTCAGTCAGACCATTAAGTCTGGTCTTTTTACGAGAATTTGGGGTCTGCATCCCACTGCTCTCCTGCTCCCTCAGGGGTTCTCTGTTGTGTTCCCTGTCAGGCCAGTCATCGGTTGTAGCAGGGCACCATCTAGTTCTTCTGGTCTCAGGCGATGTAGTCTCTGGTTTATGTGGCCCTTTCTGTCTCTTGGGCTCATAATTACCTTGTGTCTTTGGTGTTCTTCATTCTCCTTTGCTCCAGGTGGGTTGAGACCAATTGGTGCATCTTAGATGACTGCTTCCAAGCATTTAAGACCACATCTGGGGTCTTAAAAGCTGGAGAGCAGCCCTCTAAAATGGTCCCAACCCACCTGGAGCAAAGGAAAATGAAGAACACCAAAGACACAAGGAAAATATTAGCCCAAGAGACAAAAGGGGCCACATAAACCAGAGTCTCCAGCGGCCTGAGACCAGAAGAACTAAATGGGTAGCTGCTATCCAGAAGCGGGATGAGAAGGCAGAAAGGGATAGCTGGTTGAATGGACCTGGGAAAACCGGGGTAGAAAAGGGGATTGTGCTGTTACATTATAGGAATTGCAACTAGGGTCATATAACAACATGTATATAGACTTGAATGAGAAACTAACTTGAGTTGTAAACTTCCACCTAAAGCACACACACACAAAAAAAAGTTTACAAAAAACTTCCTTAGCGACATAAAAAAACTTCCTTAGCGACATTACTGAGGAATAATTTACATACAATAAGTTGCCTCCACTTTAAAGTGTACAATCTGATGAGTTTTGACAGTTGTATACTCCTGTGACACTTCCTTCACAATCAAGATACAGAATATTTCCATCACTTCTGAACAATTCCTTGTATCCTTTTATCATCCTATCTTCCACCTCCAGTTAGAAGCAACCACTGGCCTTTTTGTCACTGTAAATTAGTCAGCATAACATAGAATTTAAAATAAATTTACATACAATATGTAATCATGTATCTGGCTCCTTTCATTCAGCATAATAAGATTCGTCCAGGTTGCATGTTTATCAGTAGTTTGTTTCTTTTTATTGCTAACTAGTAATCCATGCTATGGAGGTACTACATTGTTTATTTTTTCACCTGTTGATGGGCATTTGGGTTATTTTCAGTTTTTGGCTAATTGTGAATAAAGATTCATGTACAAGTTTTTTTGTGGACATATGTTTTTATTTCTCTTGGGTAAATAACTAGGAATGGAATGATGTGTGTTGGAAGGAAGTTCACAAAATTTTAAGACAACCAGAAATGACTGCCAGGCATACCTTTGCCCTCGATGAGTGAGAACTGAGTTTCTTTGGAGGCATTCTTAATCATGTCCTTCTCTTCATGTGTTGAATATTGCAGAGATGGAAGAAGAGGTTGGAATAAGTGATAGAACATTCCTATGTTTGCAGAGGAAGAAATTGGGAGATGAAGTGACCTGCCAAAAAACATCTGCCAAGCCATTTCCATCGAGTCAATTCTGATTCATAGCAACCCTGTACGGTTTCCAAGGCTGTAGTCTTTATGAAAAAGCAGACTGCCACATCTTTCTCCCACAGAGGGGCTGAGGGATTTAAACCACTGACCTTTCAGTTATCAGCCAAGTGCTTAACCACTGCACCACCAGGGCTCCTAAAACAGATGCAGGGTATATCAAAGATTTTGGTACGTCACAGGTGTGAAGACCACTGGATGGCAAATACAAGGTGTGTAGAGTACTTCACGGAAGAAAAATGACAAGGAGAGCTGCACAGCGCTGGGCTTGGTACACATTGTTAGAGTTGTGGACTGTCGTAGTGGGAAATTATCTTAGTCACATTTATATCATAAGACACATCTTCTCTACCAAGAATCTGGTGGGAAAAAAATAGTTATTAACGTGAGCTTCTGACAAAACCCCAGAAGCCCCTGAGACTTCATGTGCAGAGACCCTCCACTTCTCCCTGGGCACAGCACTGCCCACTCAAGAGGCTGGAAAGGAGCTAAAGGGGCTCAAGATGGAGGAAGTCAACACCTTTATGGGGACACTTCACACTTGCTAAATACAACTACAAAACCACTAGTAATGAACTTTGCTTGAATTCATTCAAGGGGAATCCCGTGTGGAAATATTTGTTCCTTGTTTGCAATAAAAATGGAATAAAATCATTAACTGACCACATCTCTTCCTTAATCCAAAATATAAATTCA
Organism: Elephas maximus indicus; assembly: GCF_024166365.1. NCBI lineage: Eukaryota > Metazoa > Chordata > Mammalia > Proboscidea > Elephantidae > Elephas > Elephas maximus. The sequence continues at coordinate 84,335,623 of NC_064820.1, forward strand.
ATAAAATGCTAATAAAAAATGATTTCTATTTGCTGTCTATTCTGAATATTCCACATGATTCTTGTAGGGATATTTGTAAAACCATCTATGCTTCTTTAGTGAAGCAAATCCTGCTTTACATGGAGTGGAATTTAATGCAAGACATTTTAAGTACTGCAATCAGGTAGGTCAAAAAATGCACATTTAGAGAGAAAAACATGTTACTTGAAAGTGCTTGATCATAACCTCCATAACAAAATTACTTTCATTCCTCTAAGAAAAAAATTTTGCTTTTGAGAAGATAATTTATAATATGAAAATATATTGGTTAAGTCTTACATGGTATAACTGTTTTTCTTGACAAAGTGAAAAGAACTGGAATGAAATTCAGAATTTCTTTGAATCAAATAATGAAGTGGAAGAAGTAACAGCTGTATGAAAATATGCTATCTTGATCACATTTACAAATTTGTCATTTTTCTCAAAGGAAGCCTAGGCTCTGCTGAGAAAACAAAGGCTACCATCATCATGGCAGTTGCTTTTAAAGGCTGAAGATTACATTGAATCTCAAAGACATTTATATGGTTTTCCTGCCACCACTCCATGCTGTGTGTGTCTAATGAACCCATAGGTGTTCTGGCTCTGGAGATACCCTGTTGGCTTCCAGTCTGCAATGAAAATCTATCTCAGGATTTAGACAAGGTAGAACCAAAGCCTGAAATCTGGGGTTCGCCACATGGCTGAAGTGGAAGGGCATTCGTTACTGGAGAAAGTGTATGAGAAAGGTGAAGAAGGTTCTCGAGGTGGAGGAATGGAGTGCATCATTCATTTTTTATCACTACTGACCTCCCTCTTTCTTTGATCCCAACTCTAAGAACACTGGGGTTTTTTGCAGTGGGGTGGAGAGATAGCAGTAGGAATACCAAGTGCTATCAGCAGTACTGCCAGCTTTTTTCTTTTCTTTTTAATTATACTTTAGGTGAAGGTTTACAGAACAAACTAGTTTCTCATCAAACAGTACACACATTGTTCTATGACACTGGTTAACAACTCTGTGTTTCCTATTACCAGGTTTCCTGTTCCCTCCTACTTTTCAGTCCTTGCCCCAGAGCTGATGCGACTCTTTAGTGTTTTGTTCCATGGGCCTGTTCAATCTTTGGCTGAAGGGTGAACCTCAGGAGTGACCTCATTACTGAGTTGAAAGGGTGTCCAGGGGCCATACTCTCAGGGTTTCTCCAGTCTCTGTCAAGCCAGCAAGTCTGGTCTTTTGTTTTTGAGTTAGAATTTTGTTCTACATTTTTCTCCAGCTCTGTCCCGGACCCTCTATTGTGATCCCTGTCAGAACAGTCAGTGGTACCTGGGCACCATCTAATTGTACTCGACTAAGTCTGGTGCAGGCCGTGGTAGATGTGGTCCATTAGTCCTTTGGACTAATCTTTCCCTTGTATCTTTAGTTTTCTTCATTCTTCCTTGCTCCTGAAGGTGTGAGACCAGTGGAGTATCCTAGATGGCTGCTCACAGGCTTTTAAGACCCCATATGCTATTCACAAAAGTAAAATGTAGGGTATTTTCTTTATAAACTATGTTATGCCAATTGAGTTAGATGTTCCCTGAGACCATGGTCCCCACAGCCCTAAGCCCAGCAATTTGGTCCCTCAGGGAGTTTGAATATGTTTTTGGAGCTACTATGACCTTGCCTTGTACAGGTTGTGCTGGTTTCCCCAGTATTGTGTACTGTATTACCCTTCACCAAAGTTTCCACTTATCTATTGTCTATTAAGTGTTTTTCTGTCCCCACCCCTCCCTTCTCTTGTAACCATCAAAGAGTGTTTCTTTCGTATGTAAACATTTTCATGAGTTTTTACAGTAGTGGTCTCCTACAATATTTGTCTTTTTGTGATTGACTTATTTCACTCAGCATAATGGCCTCCAGATTCATCCATGTTATAAGATGCTTCACAGATTCATCATTGTTCTTTAGCATTGCGTTAATACTCCACCATGTATATGTAGCACAGTTTGTTTATCCACCCATCTGTTGATGGGCATTTAGGTTGTTTCCCTCTTTTTGCTATTGTGAACAATACTGCTATGAACATGGGTGTGCATATGTCTATTTGTGTGGTGACTCTTATTTCTCTGGGATATATTCCTAGGCGTGGGAATGCTAGCACTGCCAGAATTTTTAGTTTCTAGAATCCCAGGGTCTGGATTTCAAAAAATCTGCCATTGAGATCCTTCAGGGTCCACATGGAATTAGTCCACCCTGACAAAGTAGTAACTTTAAGAAGAAAAACTAGAATTAAAAGGAGGAACACTATAAAAATTAAGCCCAAAACCTGGCCTTAAGCTTCCTAGCAGCCAAGGTGATAAGAGAATGGTGGATTTATGTAGTTTCATTGCCTAGAAATAAGGAACATAGGAACAAATTCGTCCAGTCCTAATTTCTGAAAGAAATTTGTGACAGATCTTTCTACAAAAAGGGCATTGAGTAAAATAATGAAAAAAGTCCTTGATAGTATGTTTATAAAACATGCGGAAGTGCTCCTTGCAGCAATTATGAAAATAAGTAAGGCCAGACTACATTAACACAAATTAGTCCCCGGTAGTCAGCAGTAGCTGGCAAGCAGCCAGAACATCGCCTCAAATTTGAAAGTGAGAGGGATAATTTCCTGATCGATAAGGCGAAAAGATGTCACAGGAATTTTAGTTTGTAACCCTGAACTATCCTCAGGCTGGATCTTACTGATTTAGTATAAAATTAAGTGATAGTTACCAATTTATTTGCTTATCTGGTGTCACCTGCCAGGTCTTCTTTGGGGCATTTTGGACCTTTCCCCACAGGCTCCTTCCTAGCTCCTTTGTTCCTTCACACCCCTTTTAATATCAGGGCTCACTAGAGCTTCAGTCCTGCTCTCTTCACCTTCTACTGGATTTTATCCACTTCTGGTGTATTAAGTTTCGTAGGGTGGCTGTATCAAAGTGCTATAAACTGAGTGGCTTATAAGAACAGAAATTTACCTTTTCACAGCTCTGGAAACTGGTAGTCCAAATTTAGGGTGCAGACAAGGGTAAAGTTTGCCCCGAAGACTCTAGGGAACGATCCTTTTGTGTCTCTACTGCTCCAGGTGTTGCTTGGCTGGAAGCTCCAGCATAATTTCGTGGTCTGTCTCTCTTTCCTTCTTTTATAGGAACACCATTCAGATTGGATCAGGATCCACCATATTCCGGTAGGATCTGTTGTTAACTTAGCTGATAACATCTTCAAAGATCCTATTTCCAAACAAGGTCACATTCACATATACTGAGGGTTAGAACTTCAGCATAAATTTTGGGAGACATAATTCAATCCATAATACCATCCAACAGCTATTTTCTGGTAATTCCTCAATTTTTTCTCTATCCTTTACTTCTGTCCCAAGCTTCAGATCCCTAAGACCTCTAGAGCAGCACCTCAAACTCGACCTATTCTAAGCAGAGCTCATCTTCAAATCAACCATCCAGAACCCTAGAAGCCCTCCAGACAGTTACCAAGTCCTGCAAAATTTATATGTAGCAAGTACATTTCCTCAGGCCACAACTAGGGTGTGCAAAGAATATAATTTTGTTCTTTTACAATATATTCATTCTGTCTGACAGCAGAAAACATTGCCTGTCAATTCAAATAAACTTAGCCAATTTAGGCATTCCCTTCTACCATCTTCTCCACAGGGGATACATTAAGTTGCACACATGCAGGCTGAGGGAGTGGCAGTTTCTGCTCCTTGACCTACCTCAATCCATGCTGGCATTTGCTTGAAGGCTGGTTCCCTCTGATCACTTATCCCTGACTGGCACTTCTGCACCAGCACCCACCAAGATGTCCATCTAGTCTTTGGTCCCAGATGAACCCAGATGAGTCTGTGTCCTTCCCGCCCCCATCTCTGTCCAGAATCAGTGGCTCTTTCATTAACTAGTTCTGCACCCTCTGGAGAGGGTGGGGCTAGTAAACTTTTCAGATGCTTTCCTATGAAACTCTAGGATCCCAAGAAACTTGTTGGGATTCTCTTAGCCTAGACACACCCATCGCCATTTCTACTCAAGTGGCTGCTGTATCTTACTGGCCTAGGGGAATTCTACCAGGTTTGTTACTTCTGTAGGCAAAACCTGAAAACTGAGGCATGTCCTCTGCTCTTAGATGCCAGACCTATCTGGGGGTTTGCTTATTTTTCCCTCATTCCCTGATCTAAGTCCAGTGTGTTGAGAGGAGGGGGCAGTGCTCAGGGCTCTTCTTAGGGATACTTACCACCCTTGCAGTATCTTGTTTCCCTTCGGCTCCTATTCCTCTCAGCTTTGGTGGGGCGTGGGGGGAGGGTACTGGTAGTATTTCATCTGGAGTGAGAAACTCAAAGGTGGGGTATTGACTTTCTTATTACTGCAGTACCAATGCAATCCTGAAGGCAAAGAGAATAGAACGCTTTTGGTGCCACCTGAATTGGGGGTGAAAGTAGGGGGTAGTGAGGGAGCAAAGAATGTCAAGAAAGAAGAGATTAAAATTTCAAAATATCATCCCACCACAGACTTCTTGAACGCTCTCATATTTGGTTCAGCTGTTTTTGCATATTTTCAGTTTTCTTAGTCTCTTACCTGGATTTCAAAACCTGTTGTATTATAGTCAATTCCAAATCATAGTGACCCTATAAAAGAGTAGAACTGCTTCATAAGGTTTCCAAGGCTGTCATCTTTTTTTAAAATTTTGTTTTTTTTGCTGTTGTTGTTGAGAATATACACAGCAAGACATACAATTCAAGTTTCTACATGTACCATTTAGTGACGTCAATTACATTCAAGCTGTGCAACCATTCTCACCACCCTTTTCTGAGTTGTTCTTCCCCCACTAATATAAATTCACTGTCCCCTGACAAGTTGCTATTGTCAATTCGATCCCATATAGATAGTTCTTAAAAGATCATAATGCTCAAAGCAGATTTTTTTTCCGTTGTTGTCGTTAGGTGCCACAAGTCGGTCCTGACTCATAGCGACCTTATAGAACAGAGTAGAATTACCCCATAGGGTTTCCAAGGAGCAGCTGGTGGATTTGAACTGTTGACCTTTTGGTTATCAGGCAAGGTCTTAACTACTAAGCCACCAGGGCTCCTATTTTTTACTGGTAAAGCTGAACCAATTGTTTGGTTTTAAGAAGACTTCAGGGGGTATTTTTAGTTTAAGATTTAAAGAATACCTCAGGGCAATAGTTTCAGGGGTTCATTCGAAGTACCTCAGGGCAATAGTTTCAGGGGTTCATTCAAACTTCATGGCTCCAGAAAGTTTGGAGTCCATGAGAATTTGAAATTCTGTTCTATACCCCCCACCCCCCACCCACTTTGATCAAGATTCTTCTATGGAATCTTTGATCAAAGTATGCATGGTAACCAGGCACCATCCAGTTCTTCTGGTCTCATAGCAAATGAGGTAGCTGTTCATGGAGGCAATTAGACACACATTTCAAGTCCTCCTCCTGTTCCTGACTCTTCTTCTTCCTCTGTTGTTCCAGGCAAACAGAGACCAATTGTTGTGCCTTAGATGACTACTTGCAAGCTTTTAAGACCCCAGGCATTACGCAATGAACTACGAGGCAGAAGTACCAAGCATGTTATTTGGCCAGTTAACTCAGATATCCCATGAAACCATGACCCTAAACCTCCAAACCAAGAAACCAAAACCCATGAGGTTTTCGGTTGTACATAAGCAGCCTCAGCAGCTACTCTTAATTTTTGTCATTGTTGTAAATATACAAAAGCAGACTGCCACATCTTTATCCCATGGAGTGGCTGGTGAGTTCCAACCACCAGCCTTTCAGTTAGCAGCCAAGCGCTTAACCACAGCACCACCAGGGCTCCGTTTACCTGGATTACTACACTTAAAAAAAAAAAAAGTCTTCCTAAATCTGGTCTTGCATAACCTTTTTTTAATCCATTCTGGAGCCTGGAATCAGCGACTTATGTTCCCTGAAATGTAAATCCTAATGTGTTACTTTTCCTCCTTATATGTTTCAGTGGCTTTCCATCACCTTTAGGAAAATTCAGAATTGTTGAGCACATGAGATAATGCCCACAGGTCTGGTATTTGTCCACCTGATCTGCTCCGTGCCCATGATTCTGAACATGTAACTCTCTATGCTTGTGACGCTGCCTTTTCCCCAGCACTTGAATCTTCAAAGTGGACATCTATTCATTTTTATTGTCTCAGCTCAAACACTACTCCCTCGACGACATCAACTACTTCACTGTTAACATGCTCATTGGAAGCTCCGACTCCTTTTATAATAGTGGTGAAGTCTTACTGCACTTATTTCTTAGCATGTATTCTTTCTTCACTAGACCATAAGCTTCTTGCGGGTAGGAACTGTGTTTTACCATCCGTGTATCCCCAGTGCCTAGTACAGTGCCCAGTACAGTGCCCAGTGGCACAGGTGCCCACAAAGTGTTTGAATGAACAGCACACTGGCAGGGGATGTCACCAGAAGCACAGCCACCAATAAAGGTGACAAAAAGCTTCTGACATAAGGTGGAGACATTTAAACATTTCAGCTTACGTATTTTCTTATTTCTCCTTTCTTTTTTATCCCACTCCCTTCTTCTCCACTTTGAAGACAATAAAGCGTAGCACTTCTGAGTTTTGAGGAGTCCACATCCTCAGTCATGCCTCAGGCATCCCCTGGTGGTGGCACTACAACAGTTGAAGGAATTAAACTTTACATATGGTGTCCCGTTTTTCCTAAGGCAGTAAGCATGTCCAACAAATTTACCAAGCAACTACTATGTCCAAAGCACCTTGCTAGGTGTTGCCTGTCATAAATTTAGAAAGATCTCCAACAAGATTGTTTAAAAACAAACTTTCTTGAGCTTTAGTTTTCAGGAAAGCTTATTTATCCAGAGTTCATTCTCCTCAGTGATTGGGGTTATAAAATGGCTTGTGTGACATTTTGTAACTGGGTGCTAATTAACCCAGAATACTCCTAATATTTAACAAAGTAGCCTCAAGGTGGGGAAGAATGGGGCAGGATAAAACAGGAAAGAAAAATTACGGAAATGCTTAAATAAGCTAATATATCCATAAAATAGTATACTCTGAAGGAGTTTAAAAAAATGAGATAGATCTATATGTACAAACTTGGACAAATCTTCCAAACAGATTTAAGTAAAAAAGCAAAGTGTAGAACAAGACACATTGTATGATAGAACTTATGTGCCTTCCTGCCTCCCAAAAGCGAACTAGATATTTCTATAAGTACATAAATATTGTGTATAAATGCATTAAAATGCTGAAAGAACCTACACTAAACAGGTTATAGTGGTGATCTCTAGAACGTAAAGGTCAAGGATGAATTTTGTATTTTCTGTATTATTAAAAGAATATATACATGAATCGAAAACCCTGGTGGCATAGTGGTTAAGTGCTACTGCTGCTAACCAAAATGTCGTCAGTTCAAATCCATCAGGCGCTCCTTGGAAACCCTATGGGGCTGTTCTACTCTGTCCTATAGGGTCTCTGTGAGTCGGAATCGACTAGATGGCAACCAGTTTGGTTTATTTTTGGTATACACAAATCACTTATATCAGTAAAAAAAATTTTTTTTTTCTAAAAAATGAAGAGAAGTAGAGATATAGAAATTCAAAGACATAGTACCATTGTGAACATGGATTGCTACCCATTTGATTCTTCTCATTAAGTGATAGGTTATTAAATGATGTTAACTGTAAATTGATAAACTGTTGTAGCTTTCCTTCTTAAAAAGTGTTTGCACTTCATAGTTCAGGCAGGGTCTGCTGGAAAGATTAGGAGGCAGAGGACCTGCTCTACTTTCAGTTCTGCCTCTTACTTAGTAAACTACTTAATCTTGCTGAACCTCAGATCCCTCATTTCTAAAAAGAGGATCAAAATAATACTTAGGTCACAGAAACAGTTGTGAAAATTTGAGATGGTGTACTTGGCTATGTGCCATAGACTTAAGTTGGGCTTTATACTATTACATATGACTTCGGAATTCTAATGCAAAAAAATGTACTTAACATAAAGTCTCTGCTATAGGAGAACATTAATCATTACATAGAAAAATAAGAACAAAGGTGGTTTAAAAGTTAGTTTATTTGATAATTCACAAGTGATTTGCAAATGTCATGGATTATTTGGAGCCAGTCTGGAATACCAAGTGCTCCCCTTTTCTTCGGGGCATGCCTAATACACTCTCGTTTGTTGCCTAAGTTGGGCAGGTAGTGTCTACTCAAGGAATCCAAACTAACTTTAATTTCAATTTAAACTATAAACAAAAATCAAATACCACACAGTAGCCCAAAAGCAAAGTACAAAGGGTGTTTTGTTGTTTTTGTTTAAAATCATGTCCACCATAATTTGTATGCAGTTATGTTTATGAATCAATAATTATAAAAAAAAGAGTAAGGATCATTTAAGATAACAGAGAAGTTAACTCTCTAAACTGTCTGTAGTAATGCAAACATAAAATCACCTGGAACTACTGATAAATGCAGTAATCAGAATAAGACATTTAAAAGGATACATGTAATACATTTAAGCCTCTGAACTCAACTTTCAGGAGGGGCAGATGTGCCACAGAGATAACAGACCAAGGTTCTACTAGGGAAGTGTTCATCCATTTCTTTTTGGCTACACACCTCTCCTTTAAAAATGATGATTACATGCAAGTCCAATGTAATTCGAAAAAAATGTAATAACAGATAACAATGGTAAATACAATTTAATTTAATCAATAAGCCCATAAGAAAAATGAAATTGTTTTCACAAGCAAACACCTGAGACTGGGCTTCCATTTATCAGGAGTTACCGTATGTAGGACCTATCGCTGTTTTGTTTCAGTTGCACGGTACTTAGAAATTCCTGTTTTACACAGAGAAATGGTAGCAGTTCTTCAATAGCTCATCTTGAAACATCAGGATGTTCTTCAATTTACCAGAGATGGCTTTATTCTGGCATCTGTGCAAACCCAATTAATCTAGCACTGTTTGTTGAATTTCAATGTTTCAAATGTTATAAATAGCATATTTTATTTTTTAAAATTGTTTTAAGTAAAAACATATTAGAAAATAAAATACTAATGAAGGGTCTCAATACAACAATTTGAATACTGTCCTGGGATATGGCTTTATTTTTTTGACTTAAGTCTGACTTTCTAAAACTCCACTCTAGGCTTCAATGAGTCTCCACTCATCTGGCTGTCCACTCATCCCTCCTGCCCATCCCTTGTCAGCCTCTTTCACAGGCTCTTGTCCTGCACCTCGCCCAAAGCGACATTTTCACCATTTCTCAAGCTTCATTACCATTATGTCTGCTGACACCTCGCAAACATCTATTTCCAACTCATACTTCTCTCCTAAATTCTATTCACACTATACTTCCATCTATACTTGGATATCCTATTGGTATCTTCAACTCAAAACAGAACTAAATAATCATTCATCTTGCTCTGTCCCTGCCTCCTCGCCTCCACACAAGACAAGCCATTTTCCTCTTGAATTCACTGTTTGTTAAATGGGAACTGGTCATCTAACTCACATTCAGGAGTCACCCTACTTTCCTCTCTTTCTTTGCCATCTACATTAGTCAAGACGTTCTACTGATCCTACCTCCTAAATACTCCCTGAACCTAATCCATCTTCTCCATCCCCATTGCCACTGCTGTAATGCAGACTCTCAACAGAGATTGTGATTTGTACAGCTGCCTGCAATCTAAAGCATTTCGGATCACATCACTTCTCTGTTAAAAAAAACAACAAAAACTCAGTATCTCTCCATTAGCTTCAGAATAAAACCAAAATCTTTCATGTGACTTACAAAATCCTCCCAGATCTGCCCTTTGCCTATTTTCCCATCCTGTTTTTTTTTGCACACCGTTCCCTGACACCCTATTTCAGCTGCACTGACCCATTCTGATCCACAGCATACTCTTCACTATCTCTTTCATTCCTCCTTCAACTAGCAAGCTCCTATTCATCCACCGAAACTCAGTCACGTACCATCTCTGAGCAAGACTTCCCTGTGCTCCCTGGCACTAGTGTTCTCCTCTAATAGAGCACACATGCTCTGCAGTCACTGTCTGCATCCTGCACTAACTGTGACTGTCTATTCCAAAATGGTGCCTGGACATAGCAGGTGCTCAACAGATGTTTTAGGGGTGAAGAAAAGTCATGACTCAGAAGTCAATGGATCACATTCAGGTAGGAGCAAGTCTATTAACACAAACCTCAAGACTGATTTCCCAGAGTTGGCACCTTGCTCTGTGAATCTTTGAAGTCAACCCAATCCTGGGACTAGTACTATATTTCATATTTGCATCCCCTGTACCCAGGACAATGTAGATGCTTTAATAATTGTTTACTGTAATACCTGGTCTGACTGGAAAGTATACCAAGTGTTTTCACTCTGTTTATCACCCATCTAAAAGATCCTAGGGCTGTGAGTTAATTCTGAGGCTGACCTAATAGCTTGATCAACCTGGAATGGCTTTGACTTCCTTTTTTGTAGATGGTAGAACCAGAAATGACCACAAAGTTACCCAGCACTAACTGCAAAACCCACATCCTACTGAAGTACTGTTTATTTTGGGGGATGAGGTTTACAGGTTTATAATTTGTTTCACTAGGGAATTTAAGAGATGAGTTGCCTTCCCAAGGCCTTTATAAAATATTTTTCCACTTCAATTCTATAGATTGAAATTCTGCATACGAACCTTACTTATCTTCCTTGGATTATCTGAAGGCTATATATAAAAAAAGAGCAAAGCTTCGGGGCTGGAACACTTTACATAAATATGTCACCTGCAAGCAAAGCATGATTCATGACCTAATGTAACAAGCACTGTAGACACCAAAGAAAGCTGAAAGAAGAAATGGTCAAGAAGAGTGAATATTAAAATACATGGTTAAGATATTTTTCAGAGCCAGGAGGATAAGCTAAAGGGAAAAATTATATCAGACATACGAGGAAGACCTCTGACTTTGGCTGATGACTGGATTGATGACTGTGGGAACACAGCAGGTGCTATCATTTGAACCTTTCCCCTCCTCTCCCCCCCTCTCCCCCCGCCCCAAGGTACAGTGCTGGAAGGGCTGGAATAAGAAATAAAATAGCAAGCAGTTAGTACAGTGCTTGTCACAGTAATGTTCAGCAAATACTCCCTTCTGTTCCAGTTCATATTGAAGTTGTTGGTATCTATATAGACAGTTTGAATACACAGATAAGAAAAAATTATGCATGTTGATAGAAAGAATATTCACATAAGACATTATTCTACGGAATGGGCTTAATTTAGCATGTATTAGGCACCTGTTATCACCTTAATTCAGTGTTATTAGGAGAAAGCAGAATAATATTTCTGTTCCTGGGTAGATTTGATGTAAAAATGTAGGCTGAATCCCACAAAATGTTGAATTATCAAAGTTAGCTGTCTTAGATTATAAGCTGACAGGATGATGACGGAGTCTTCCAAAAGTCTCTGAAATTCATTAAAGCTATCCCTACTCATTTAGTTAGAAGCAGCAGCAAGGTAGGAGACACTTCGGGGCGGGGGGGGGCACTCCATGTGTCTGGCTGTGCTGATGTGCCTTTGAATCTGAAGTCATCATGTTCCTCCTCTTTTTGGTGGATCTGGTTTCACAAAAAACACCCACCCTCATCCACTCCTGGTATGCTCTGGAATACGTCCTCACAGAAGGGTCCTCGCTGAGATCAGGCAGTTGACTAGAGGTCAGTGGGAGCTTGCGGTTGCCTCCCTAGTCTAGTACAGATGGAACGTCTCTCCTCGGGTCGTGTCTTTTTGGTGAAAACGATTTAAGATGTTTCTTTTCTATCTAGTGCATGTGCAGAACCATTGGACAGTATAGTGCTGATTAAGGCTTTTCTTGGATAAAATTGTTGGTTATTTTACTGTTGTTGTTAGTTGCCATAGAGTCAGCTCTGACTCATGACGACCTTATGCACAACAGATGGAAACACTCCTCAGTCCTGTTCTGTGTCATCTTCATGATCTCATTGGCATGTTTGAACTCACTGTTGGGGCTATTGTGTCAATTCACCTCATTGTTTACGCTGACCCTCTGATATGGATTGAATTGTGTACTCCAATTTTTTTTTTATGGCTGCGGTTGTAAGAATGGGATGTCTTTGTTATGTTAATGAGGCAGGATTAGTGTAGGGTGTGTCTTGAGTCAATCTCTCATGAGATATAAAAGAGATTAAACAAGCAAGCCAGCAGAGCAGAGATGGGGTAAGATAGATGCCAAGACACATAGAGATCTCTAAGGAACCAGGAAGCAGAACCTGAAGAGACAAGAACCTTCCTCCAGAGCCAACACAGAAGGAAAGCCTTCCCCTAGAGCCGGCGCTCTCATTTCAGTCTTTCTAGCCTCCTAAACTGTGAGAAAATATACTTCTGTTAAAGCCCCATCCACCTGCAATATTTCTGTTACGGCAGCACTAGATAACTAAAGACAGAATTTGGTACCAGAACAGTGGGATGCTGCTCTAACAGATACCTAGAATGTGGAAGTGGTTTTGGAATTGGGTAATGGGTAGAGACTGAGAGAGTTTTAAGGTACTTAACAGTAAAAGCCTAGATTGCCTTGAAGAGACCGTTGGTAAAATTATGGACATCAAAGGCAATTCTGGTGAAGGCTCAGAAGGAAGTAAGGAGAGCTATAGAGAGTCTCTGTCGTCTTAGAGAATACATATGGTGCCAGCAATGGACTGCTGCTAGAAATGGGAACATTAAATGTGCTTCTGGTGAGGATTTTAAAGAAAATGCTGAACATGTGACTGGACAATGGAGGAAGGGTGATGCTTTTTATGCAGTGGCAAAGAACTTGTCTGAATTATGTTCAAATATATTTGTTGGAAGGTAGAACTTTTAAGTGATGGACTTGGATATCTGGATGATATTTCTACACAAGATCTTAAAGGCACCGTGTGGTTTCTCCTTGCCACTAATAGTAAAATGTGAGAAGACATGAATTTAAAAATGAACCATGCAAAATGAAAACAGAATGTAAAGATTTGGAAAATTCTGTTGTACAAACTAAGGACACATATCCTAGAATATTCACGAAGGGCGTGGCTACACAATCTTTTATTAAAAAGAATAAGCCTGTGACTGATGGATCTAACCAACTACCACAGCAGAAAACCTATCAGCTCAGACTGAAGGGAACAGAGAACAAATGAAAGAATATTGTCTACCTCTTGGAATTCTACAGGCAGGAAATAGGCCAACAGAACTACATCTGTTGTCCTCCAAAAAAGTAAAACGATCATCCCTGAGTAGCTCAAAGATCAGCAGAACTGTTAGAAGGAGCATGGGAAGCAGGGCCTTCTGGTTTCAAAGTGTGGGGCTGCTGCTCAGGTGTGTCAGGGAGATGGGGCCACTGCCCAAAGCTGAAGGGGTAGGGGTGCCATCTCAAGAGGCAGAACAAGGCCTGTTGGGGCCTGGGGAGTAGGATCGCCACTCAGATGGACAAGGAGAGTGGGGCAGCCCAAAGCCAAGGGAGTAGAGTTGCCATCCCAGAGGGCCTGAAAGGTAGAGCTGAAGCCCAGGGACAAGGGGCCTCCACCCAGAATCCAGAGGGCATGGCCAACACCTGGAATCTGGAAGGCAGGGCCATTGCCCAGATGATCTCAGACAACAGAGGATTATTTTCAAGGCCTGAGAGCTGATGTAATTTGTTCTGTTGGGTTTCCGACTTGCTTGGTGTCTGTTATCCCTTCTTTCCTTCCAATTTCTTCCACTTATAATGGAAATGTCTGCCTTGTACCTGTTCCACCATTGTACCTTGGAAGCAGATTACTTGTATTCTAGACTTCTCAGGTTCATAGACGAAGAGGACTTTTGCCCCAGGATGGACTATGCCTAAAGTCTCACCCATATTCTATTTAGATGATTTAGAAGATGAAATTTTGGACCTGGGGTTGATTTTAGGATTGGATGATGTGATGGCAAGGACATGAATTTTGGATCCAAAGGGTGGAATGTAATGGACTGAATTGTGTCCCCCAAAAATATGTGTTATAAATTCTAACCTCTATGCTTGTGGCTATAATCCCATTTGTTATGTTAATGAGGCAGGATTAGTGTAAGGCTCATCTTGAGTCAATCTCTTATGAGATATAAAAGAGATTAAATAAGCAAGCAGAAAAGCAGAGGTGGGGGAAGAGAGATGCCAAGCCACATGAAGATCACCCAGGAGCAGAAGCTCAAGAGACAAGGACTTTCCTGCAGAGCCAACAGAGAAAGAAAGCCTTCTCCTAGAGCCAGCACCCTGAATTAAGATTTCTAGCCTTCTAAACTGTGAGAAAATAAATTTCTGTTACTTAAAGCCACCCACTTGTGGTATTTCTCTGATAGCAGCACTAGATAACTAAGATGCCCTCTACTTTGCCAAACATGATGGATGTGTATTTCTAGGCCTTGGACTCTCCTGATGACATGTCCAATGTAAGCAAAACAGTTTTGCCATCCTTGCTTCTAAGGAGCATTCCAGTTTTGCCCTATTTTACTAGGTAATATATGAAATGAAAAGAATTAATTTCTTCAATTCAGTAACTGTATTTTGTAACATCTATATATGTTTCTCATAAAGAAAAACCGTCATAAAAACTTTAAGGTCCAACTGAACATGAGTATTAGGAAAATGTACACATGCACAAGAGAACAGGACAAATGATGTATCTATTTCCTTTCTAAAATGATTCTTTTGCAGTAATTTCTAAAATGTTTTCTCATATAAAAATTATTTTCTTGACAAATTCCTACTGAAGTTAGCAGATATCCTACTTAAAAAAAAAACCAAGAGACTAAAATAAAAAAGTCAATCTCACCTTCTTCTTACCTGAGTTTTCTTCTTTAAGATTTTATATAATTGACCTCATAAATGATAAACGAACAATGCTAACTATCCAGGAGACAAAGTTAAAATTAAGACTACACCATGACTTCATGCACAGAATTTTAGGATGTAAAATCATTTGAAATCAAATAATGAAAAGGCTTTTTTAAAAGACCAATGCCACCAATCAAACTTTTCCTGTGGTCTGTCTCCCATTCTAGGACTGACAGAATATCAGGACCACAAGGAGAGGGCAGCTGAGCTGCACACTCCAAGTTGAGTTAAATAAGAACATAGAAAGCTGTAGCATACACATTAAAGAATACATTTAATTTTAAAGAGAAAAGAGTTTTAAAAAATGACAGTGGTTTAATTATGAGTGTCCCTTTAAGTTCCATTTGAAAAAAAAAAAAAAAAAAAGTTTGTTTTTCCTCTAACTGCTTCCCAACAGTTCGATGATAGAAAAACATCAAACCTAAAATGGTGCTGAAGGTGTTCTATGGGGACAAGAAGAAATGCAACTTCTTGAACTTTTTTTCAGTCTAGAGAGAGAGGGAGAGTGATAGACAGAAAGATAAAAATAGAAAGAGGCAGTGATTGAGAAAGAGAGAGAAGGGAACAAAAACTAATTTTCCAGGCAGGGAAATACTTATAAAACCTTTTATGTCAAAGTTAGGATTTCACAACATAACACACTAATGCAAAATCCAGTAGCACCTGTAAGATTTAAGTAAATGCTGCCATCACTTAAATGCTTTTAAATATCTGTAAAAGACTGAAGGAAAACGAAAGATAAAGTACATTCTCCAGAGAACAAATGTATTTCAAAATAAAAACTGTATTTTTGTTATTCTTTTTCAGTTGTTTTTTATACAAGAATTCATAGTTATCATATAATAACTTATAATAGACAATGGGACCAATCTCTGCTCTCCTCTTGTGTCACTTCAAGTTCACACGTTCAGGCTATAGTTCCCAACATTATTTTCTGATAAATATATTACCACAGTTTGATCTAAATATAGATACATTATATAATACTTGTCTCTGGGAAAATCAAATTTCCATATGCAAACTTTTATTCATATAATACAGAAATGGAGAAAACTACAGTAGGCACACAACCTAATTATGACTTGTAGATGACGATTTCTAGATACTCTCCTACTATATATGAATGTTGAAAATAGTCTTAATAAGAATTTTATTTATATGTGCACTTGTGTCCACCTTATCCCATGTACTGTACATGTCTAATGACAATCTGGGAATTAAAAGGTGCAGCCCTCAAGAAATTGTTAAGTCACTAAAAAAAAGAAACAATTAACCTCTATTGGACATGGAAAAAACTCACAAAATTTCCAATTTTAAATTTCATATCAGTAGGAAAATATTAAAAATAATTTTCTGTATATACATATGGGTATATGTATATATTGAAGTACACATATGTCTCACATATCAATACAATCCAAGTGGAGACATTTGGGCGAGTTATTTTCCCATTAAATGACATCTATGTCAAAATTTAAAAATATTTTTATTACATCATTAAAATAACTCACTTACCATTTCCACAGCTTACACTGTTTTTTTTTTTTTTAATTTTTAACTCTTCATAACTAAATTCCCTGACCCCTAGTGTTAAATCCCCTATTTAAATTAAAACCTGGTGCTCTTTGTTACTCAGAAACTGATGGATAAAATCACATCTACTTCAAAATCCCATCAATCAAATAAATTTTATTACCTGATTTATCAGAGAAATATCTCAGCTCTGAGCATGTGTACCTAAATTATTCTCCCTATAATAAATAGGTGAGAAAATTATCCTAAAATAGATGGAGGTAACTTACATGATGTCATAGCACATATAATACATGATGATTGAGTGTCTGATATAAGCTTTTCAGAGACACCTGAAACTCACTTTAGAAACTAACTTTAGAAACAAACCATTTATTTTCACTCTAATATAAATTAATATGTATGTATTTATGTACATACACATACATATAAAACAAAATTGTCTAGTGTTGAATAGCTGTGAGTGAAAAAATGGTTACAAATTGATTAATTAGCTTAATTTTGTACTTAACAATTCAATCATTTGGGGGCACAACAACAAAAAAGTCAGTGCATTTGTAGACTCTCATAGAGTCAGATACTCAAGCATACACTTTAAAAAAGAACCCTCCCTCAACATCACAGGCATTTACAGCAAGAATATATGTACTCTGATGCAATTCCTATTCCATAAGCAGACTAGACAGCACTTGGCTTACTTTTAAAACAGCTTCTTAAAAGAAATATATAAAGAAATGCATGTTTGCTAAAAGTCTTTTAAAATTACATCAAAAGAACATTAAAACCTGTTCACTGAGAAGAGCCTATTGAATTTAATTCCTGTTTTGAAATGCCTAGTTAACAGTTCAGAATATTGCCTTGTGAGGTCTGAATACAGATGTGGTTGATGTGAAGACCCAGGCAGGGTACAAGTCTCCATTTCCACCTGCCACAATCACAATTTAGACACAGTCCTTGGATTGGCTGTTGGATGTAAATGGATTCCCTTGAAAAGAGCTATACACCTTAAAATGATCTATAATAAACAGTTCCCCAATAACCATTATTATTCTTAAATTGAAATGCATTGATCATTCAGAAAAGATTTCTTGCAAAATATATAAATAAATGTAACTGCATATTCTGTAAAGATACTTAGCATTGCTAGGCCAGTCCGTCCATGACGGGCTGCTGTAGTTCAGTTCTGTGTGTCAAATTTATTAGAAATTTAAAAAGAAAAATTTCTGAGGGACTCAGCTGCCTTCATTAGTTGGCTTTAAAATATGTAATAAAATGGGAGACGGTGTCTTCTCATAAATACATGGAATCAATATGGAAAAGTAAACTATACAGTGGACAAGATTAGAGAACACCAGAGTGGTCACCAGAGAGAAATATCTTCCAGTATAAAAAAAGGGAAGAACTCTATACACGCAGTTCGAGTAAGTATGGTTCAATTAAAGGTGCAGCTCTCTCCCACTCCTGGCAAGAATTAATTGGTAATGGCACTGCTTCTCAGCAGTGCAAAAATATCCTGAGAAATTATTCAGATTACAACAAAAGACAGGGCTTTCGTCACTAAGTTTTTGCACAAAACACAGCTCTAGATATCGTAAATAAATTAATTTAAAAAGCAGATAACCTTCACTGTGTTGAACACAAAAAGGGGATGTGACCTAGACATTGTTAATTCTCCCGTTGGCTAATATCAGAAAAAAAAAAAAAAAAGATTGCATTAAATCTCTATTTATAACTTGCTAGTTAACTATGGCCAATAATATACAAGGAGGTAATTTGTAGTTCAAGTTTTTCATCTCTTTTTTTCCCCAACTAGCTATAAGCAGAATTCTAAATTTTACACTGAAATATACAATTCCAATTTTCAAAAGATCCTCCCCCTGGAGGAATAATTTTTTTTGTGTGTGTGCAATCTTGATGCAGAGCTCAAACAGTCCTATGAAGAAAGACAATGTATCTTTTAATCTATTAGCACTGAAATTTCACCTTCCTTAGCTGCATTCTAGTAGCTTGGCCAAGTTATCTCGTAATTCTGTTAGTTCAAATATCTTTCCGTCAAGAATTTCTAAAAGTGTCTTCAGGTTATTGCGAAAAGCTTCTTGTTCATTCTGACTTTTCTCCAGACGTTGCTCTAAGTCAGACAGTTGTCCCTCCAGGTCTTTGTTCCGAATTTCTACTTCCTTTAGAAACAGAAGTGTAACACATAGGTCAGTTCATCACTTAGAAAACAATACAACTTTCTGTTATCACTCATGTTGGGCAGTCAGTGCAGTGTGACAATTAGGATGAGCTTCTGAATGACAACACAATTTACAGAGATTTCAGATTTGGCCACTTGTGAAATCCATGTGGTTCTATGGACTGGCTTGTTCATTTTATCCATCTATCCACCTAATGAAAATTTCCAGACTGCTTACTCCATGCTAAGGCAACACTTCAAATACTAAGACTTCAAATACTAAGATGAGACTGAAGACCCACTTTGTGGATTATCTACATCTCATTTCTATTTCTGCCTACCTCCTTTTCCTAATACACAACTGTTAGGAACCACAGGGGAAAACAGCAGAAAAAAGGAGAGAAATTAATTCTTTCTCTTTGGTGGCAAACCTGGAGAAAGATTTACTGATGAAAACTTTCTAAAATAAAGTTTTAAGATCCTTTGAATACACTAATTTTAATTTTCTTCAATATCAAATGAATGGATGTTATAGAGAACATAAAATAAAGTTTTAAGATCCTTTGAATACACTAATTTTAATTTTCTTCAATATCAAATGAATAGAGAACATAGCTCAACTGTTAAAAAACTGTAGCAAAGACACATTTTAGAGAATTACAAAGCTAAGAATCCCAACATGCTGCAAATTAAGGAAAGAAAAAACTGCAAAAGAGAAGTAAGGGTTCATGACAATAAAACCCTGTTTTTAATTTTTTTAACACAGAATAACCTCATACTTAAAAATATAAGCTATTATTTATTTTTAAAATGTTTCTGATAAATACAATAACCCAAACCAAACTCACTGATGCTGAGTCTAATCCAACTCATAGCAACCCTATAGGACACAGTAGAACTGCCTCATAGGGTTCCAAAGAGCGCCTGGGGGATTCAAACTGAACTTTTTGCTTAGCAGCCGTAGCTCTTAACCACTACGCCACCAGGGTTTCCTAAATATAATAAAGTGACTTTAAAAAATAATATAACATAAGCTAAAGATTTAATTTCAGTTAAAAAATCAAATTCAGAAAGTTGGCAGAAAGCCAACTAAAACACTTCAAATGCTATTCAGATAAGCAATAAATTTAGTGTTATATATCCTTTCTGGAAAGCCCACTTTGACATCTGAAAGGAATTAAGTGACTGACACAAATTACATTCAAATGCATAAATTAAATAGGCCAAGGAAAGTATTTTGGTGTTAGTTACACAACATGAATTAGCCTCGGAAAATAAGATGTTTTAATAAGATTCTATCAAATCTAAAGGACAGTAGAATTTACAATTTTTTTTATTGAAAAGACAATCTGGCAAATGTTAAATTAAAGGAATAGAGTATGAAGCAGCACATATGACTGTAAAAATTTGTATGGAGGAGGACAAATACTGGGAATTAGTGCACAAATAGGAAATAGTTCTGGTGTTAGCATTACAGGCATTTTGGGGGAAATTTTTATTATGATATCTATACAAATTCAACTTTCAAGAAAAACAATTGGGAAATTGGCTTGAACACATGTAAGAAAGTGACTTAGGATTCTGAACATGAAGAAATGTTCATATGCTCTAACAGAAATAACTAAAGACAAGGTTCAAGCACGGATACCACAAATGAGCCTCGAGAGCCTGGAAATATAAGAATGGAATAAAGCAGGTATTGGGAAAAACAAAACCTGTTGCCGTTGAGTCGATTCCAACTAGGAGCCCTGGTGGCATAGTAGTTAAGAGGTCGGCTGCTAACCAAACTGTCGGCAGTTTGAATCCAATAGCTGCTCCTAAAACCCTATGGGACAGCTCCGCTCTGTCGTATAGGGCGCTCAGAAAGCAGCTATAATGATCTACAAATGAAGAATTTAATGAATCCCAATCTAATCTCAAAGCATTTACTGCTCAGTGTTACCATGTATTTTACTAATCTCTTTTCTTTGAACAATCTACAAAGTGAAGATAAGTAAACTGAGAATAGAACCTGAAACCAATAAAATATTTATACATTCAGAAGCCAAATTTGTGGAGGCTCTAAACAATGAGGAAGAACACAGGCCCTGTTATCAAATGTAAAAATTCCATTCATGATTGCACAGCATGCTGTCCTGCCTGCTTAAACAATAAGCTTAAGGGTAGAATGTTTCCAACTATAAAATTAGACCAGACGTCATTGACTAGCAAACACCCACTCCACCAGGCACCACCCAGTTTGTCCTCTAAAGTCTTCCTTAAAAATGAAAGACTCCCTTGTTCTTCTTGCTAACCAATGAAACCCCAATCATTTTCAACAGAGCAAGCAAAACACAAAATTCCCTCAACTATTAAAACTGTGTTGT
This sequence comes from Elephas maximus indicus, assembly GCF_024166365.1. NCBI lineage: Eukaryota > Metazoa > Chordata > Mammalia > Proboscidea > Elephantidae > Elephas > Elephas maximus. The sequence continues at coordinate 84,356,622 of NC_064820.1, forward strand.
TCTATCTACATGGAGTATCCTACTCTAATCTCTATCTCTGTTTGGAGGAATTTTACTTGTCAGATAACAAAAGGGATTCAATACAATGCTGACTGTGCTAGTCTTTTTTTAGACAGAAAATATGTTCCTAGAACAAGAATAGAGTTGGCACAGGGGCAACAAAAGGCAACTGGAACGTAGTTTTAACACTTGCCAGTTTTCTACCTTTTGTCTACAGTTTTCAGCTGTTCTTGCCTTTCGTTCTCCCTCCTAACTCATTCTTCTGCTCATTATCATTGAGTCCTACTATCTGTCCTTTTACTGTTATGTAAAATATGTGTCAGGAGCACCCAGAGGCAGGGTTCAGTCCTGATAAAAAACTGTAGGCCAAATTTTGCTAACCCCCTTACAGTGCTTCAGAGGGGCAGTAACTAAAAGTAGGGAGCAGAGAGAGTCATGCTCTGTATTTGTTAGATATGGAGCCTAAAACACTAGAATTAACTAATAAAATAAAATAAAATAATTATGACCATCATCAATAGGATCAAATCAGCTTCATTTTCCATAATTTTAAATCCTGTATCATTTAATCTGAAGCAAAGCTACAGAAAATTTCTCTTATTGCTTCATATCTTACTGGTCCTATTAGATTATTTGCACTGGGTAGGTTTGGGTTATTAGATTATTAACCTTAATATGTAACGTTGTTGCTGTTAGGTGCTGTCAAGTTGATTCCGACTCATAGCGACCCTACGTATAACAAAATGAAACGCTGTGTGGTCCTGTGCCATTCTCAAAATCGTTATGCTCGAGCCCACTCTTGTCAGTCCATCTCATTAAAGGTCTTTCACCAAATACGACAGACAGGCAGACACGTGGTGGTAATATAAGAGGATATATAAATCATCAAGACAAGTATTAATAATTCAACCACAAAATAGGTAAAATATACAGAAAAAGATAGCTTTCACATATACAAACAATAACTAAAGGACATAAACAGAGAGAGAATCCCACTACAATAGCAAAAAAAGAGACAAGATATAAATAAACAGCAAGAAATAAGCAAAACCCACATGATGAAGACTCTTAAACACCCCTGAAAAACACCAAAGTAGATAAGAACAAATGGGAAGAAAACCCTTTCTCTTAAATAGAATGAAAACCTCATGAAGACGTTAGTTCTCCTAAAGTTACAGTATAAATGTTAAGCAATTCCAGTAAGAATACAAATTTTTATAGACCTAAATTCTTACACTAAAATTGATACTAAGGTTTACATGGAAAAATAAACATGTAAGAACAGTTAAAAAAAAAAAAAACAATGAAAAAGAAAAGCTTTGAGGAGGGTAGCCCTACCAAAGCCTCTACAGTTAAAGCAGCGTGGCACTGGTGCACCAAGAGAGAGTATGAATAGTGGAATGGAATACGAAGTTCAGAAATACATGAAAATACATATGTAAATTGAATATCTCAAATTATTGGAAAATAATTTATTTTAAACAAACAGTAATGGAACAAATGGGTAGACATTTGGAAAAATATAAAATTAGATTATCTCACACCCCACATGAAAGAATAAACCTTAAATGGATCAGAGGTCTTAATGTAAAAATGAAACCATACAAGTACTACTGGGCAATATAGATGAATCTCTATACAACCTGAGTGTAGAAAAGAGCTTTCTAATTATGATTCACAAGCCAGAAGCAAAAAACATAAAGAACGATAAATTTGACTACTTAAAACAACACCTTTAACCAAAGTCAAAAGACAATGACAAACTGGAAGATATTTGGAACAAATAATCACAGATAAAGGATTAATATTTCTAATACACAAAAATCTCTTAAATATTTAGGGGAAAAAGACCAAACACCCTATAATAAAAGGGCAAAAGACACGAAATCACACATACAAAAAGATAAATAGTCTTAAGTTGAAGACTTAATGAAAGATGTTCAACCTCACACATGAGAAACACAAATTAAAATCATCATTTCTCATCTATCACGCATTGGCCCAAATTAAAAAGTATGACAACATATTTTGTCGATGAGGCTGTGGAGAAACAGGCACTCATACACTGCTGGTAGGAGGGGAATTGGCAATGTTATGGATTAAAGTGAAATCTTAATCCCTTGTCTTAGTCGCCTAGTGTTGCTGTAACAGAAATACCACATGTGTATGGCTTCAACAAAGAGAAATTTCTTTTCTCACAGTCTAGTAGGCTAGAAGTCCAAATTCAGGGCATCAGCTCCAGGGGAAGGCTTGCTCTTTCTGTTGGTTCTAGAGGAATATCCTTCTTGTCAGTCTTCCTGTGGTCTGGGAGCATCTCAGCACCAGAACCTCTGGTCCAAAGGATGCGCTCTGTTCCCAGCATTGCTTTCTTGGTGGTATGAAGTCCCCAACTCTCTGCTTGCTTCCCTTTTTATCTCTTGAGAGATAAAAGATGGTGCAGGCCACACCCCAGGGAAATTCCCGTTATGTTGGATCAGGGATGTGACCTGGGTAAGGGTGGTGTTATAATCCCACCCTAATCCTTTTAAGATAAAATTACAATCACAAAATGGAGGACAACCACACAATGCTGAAAATCATGGCCCAGCCAAATAGATAAACACGCTTTTGGGGGGACATAATTCAATCCATGACACCCCTGTACCTGTGGATGTAATCCTGTTTGGAAATAGCGTTTTCTCTGTTGTGATAATATCCATATGCCTACAAGGAAGACCAGTTTATACTACTATTATTCAAAATTACACATCAACAACTAATGCCAAAGATAAAGAAACTGAAGATTTTTACCAACTTCTGCAGTCTGAAATTGATCAAAGATGCAATCAAGATGCATTGATAATTATTGGTGGTTGAAACGAGGAAGTTGGAAACATAGAAGAAGGATCAGTAATTGGAAAATATGGCCTTAGTGATAGAGACAATGCCAGAGTTCAAATGATAGAATTCTGCAAGACCAACAACCTACTCATTAGAAATACCTTTTTTCAACAATACAAATGGCGACTATACCCATGGACCTTGCCAGATGGAATATACAGGAGTCAAATCAAGTACATCTGTGGAAAGAGACGATGGAGAAGCTCAATATCATCAGTCAGAACAAGATCGGGGCTGACTGTGGAATAGACCATCAACTGCTCATACACAAGTTTAAGTTGAAGCTGAAGAAATTAAAATAAGTCCATTAGAGACAAAGTACAACCTTGAGAACATCCCTCCTGAATTTAGAGACCATCTCAAGAACAGATTTGATGCACTGAATACTAATAGCCAAAGACCAGATGTGCTGTGGGATGACATCAAGGACATCATACATGAAGAAAGTAAAAGATCATTGAAAAGACAGGAAAGAAAGGAAAGACCAAAACGGATGTCAGAAGAGACTCTGAAACTTGCTCTTGAATGCAGAGTAGCTAAAGCGAATGGAAGAAATGATGAAGTAAAAGAGCTAAACAGAAGATTTCAAGGGGCAGCTCGAAAAGACAAAGTACAGTATTATAATGAAATGTGCAAAAACCTGGAGTTAGAAAATCAAAAGGGAAGAACACTCTCGGCATTTCTCAAGCTGAAAGAACCAAAGAAAAAGTTTAAGCCTTGAGTTGCAATTTCAAAGGATTCTATTGGCAAAATATTAAAAGACTCAGGAAACATCAAAAAAAGATGGAAGGAACACACAGAGTCACTGTACCAAAAAGAACTGGTCAATGTACAACCATTGCGGGAGGTAGCATATGATTGAGAACAGATGGTACTGAAGGAAGAGGTCCAAGCTTCACTGAAGGTACTGGCAAATAACAGGGTTCCAGGAATCGATGTAATACCAATTGAGATGTTTCAACAAATGAATGTGGTGCTGAAAGTGCTCATTCGCCTATGCCAAGGAAAGTGGAAGAGAGATACCTGGCCAACCGACTGGAAGAGATTCACATTTGTGCCCGTTCCAAAGAAAGGTGATCCAATGGAATGCATAAACTATCAAACAATATCACTAATATCACACACAAGTAAAATTCTGCTGAAGATCATTCAAAAACGGTTGAGGCAGTGCAACAACAGGGAATTGCCAGAAATTCAAGCCAGGTTCAGGAGAGGATGTGGAACAAGGGATATCGCTGCCGATGTCAGATGGATCTTGGCTGAAAGGAAAGAATAGCGGAAAGTTGTTTATCTGTGTTTCATTGACTCTGCAAAGGCATTTGAGTGTGTGGATCATAACAAATTGTGGATGACACTATGAAGAATGAGAATTCCAGAACACTTAGTTGTGCTCATGAGGAACCATACACAGACCAAGAGGCTGTCCTTTGAACAGAATAAGGGGATACTGTGTGTTTTAAAGTCAGGAAAAGTGTATGTCAGGGTTGTATCCTTTCATCATATTTATTCAATCTGTATGCTGAGCAAATAATCTCAGAAACTGGTCTATATAAAGAAGGTGGTGGCATCAGGATTGGAGGAAGACTCATTAACGACCTGTGATATGCAGATGACACAAGCTGGCCTACTGAAAGGGAAGAGACCTTGAGGCACTTATTGATGAAGATCAAAGGCCACAGCCTTCAGTATGGATTACACCTCAACATAAAGAAAACAAAAATTCTCACAACTAGACCAATGAACGACATCATGATAAACAGAGAAAATACTGAAGTTGTCAAGGATTTCATTTTACTTGGATTCATAATCAACACCCATAGAAGAAGCAGACAAGAAATTAAATATGTATTGCACTGGGCAAATCTGCTGCAAAAGATCTCTCGTCAAAGTGTTAGAAAGCGGTCACTTTGAGGACTAAGCATGCCTGACCCAAGCCACGGTATTTTCAATCAGCTTATATTCATGGAAAAGCTGGACAATGAATAAGGAAGACCAAAGAAGAATTGATGCATTTGAATTACAGTGTTGGCAAAGAATGCAGAATATAACATGGACTGCCAGAAAAACGAACAAATCTGTCTTGGAAGAAGTACAGCCAGAATGCTCCTTAGAAGCAAAGATGGCGAGACTTGGCCTCATGTAGTTTGGGCATGTTATCAGTCCCTGGAGAAGGAAATTATGTTTAGTAGAGGGTGAGTAAAAAAGAGGAAGACACTCAATGAGATGGATTGACACAGCGGCTACAACAACAGGCTCAAACAGAGCAATAATTGTGAGGATGGTGTGGAATCAGGCAGTGTTTCATTCTGTTGGACACAGGGCCACTATGAGTCAGAACTGACGATCTGGCACCTAACTAGAACAACAAAAAAAACGCTAATTAGCTCATAACCGAGTAGGGCAGGTTCTAAATCTAATCACTTCTGAGTTATAAAAAGAGCAGATTAGACATAAAGATATGTACACACAGGGGTAGAGGTAGGGAGTGGACAGAGACCATTTACAAGCCAAGGAACTAAGCAATGCCCAGTATTACCTATACAGAAGGAAATGACACAGCGGAGAACCTGATTTGGACTTTTAGCCTCTAGAACTAGCAGAAAATATATCCCTGTCCTTTAAAGCCACTGACTCATGGTATTTGTTACAGCGGCACTAGGAAACTAAGATATCATACCATACTGTAAATATTCTATGATAATGTAAGAATTAGAGTTAATATATGTAAAGTGCTTAGCATATGCTTGACTCAGCAGGGACTCAAAAAACGTTAGCCAAAATAAAAACAAAAGAATGATATACTAGACTGAATTTCCCTCATTTCTTCCAGCCCTGATTATATACTTCTTTTTTATTTTAGTTCTATACCAAATTTCTCAAACTTGATACTACTAATATTTTGGACTGGATAATGTGACGTTTAGCAGCGTCCCTGCCCTCTACCTACTAGAACACCAGTAGGTATCTTGGGGTGCAAAACTGCCCACAGTTGAAAATTATTATTAAAATGTAAAAACTAAAACATTTAATAAAGCAAACCAAAAAGTGAGCTCATTTTCTCCAGACTGCTGAATGCCAGTGATGATGACAGGAGAGGCAGGGAAATATTTCATTTCATATAATGAGTCTGCTTTCTTTATGAAGGGCTCCTACTGTCATAGAGTTTGGTGGTCAAGGACATAGGCTTTAGAATTTGACCATCTCCATTAGAACAGAGGTTGGACAAGTTAACTTCTCCAAGCCTTAGCTTCCTCATCTTTGGAGAGTAACTGTGTCATTATGACTATTACAAGGATTAAATGACATAATACAAGTAAGCCCAGGGCCTGGTACATACCACTCAATAAACATTGGCCATTCTTATTATATCATATTTTTACACAACTAATGTGTGCCTTCTATGTTTGTTTGCCAGTTGTTCTCTCCCCTCACGAGATGTTTTCTCAATTGCACTATGCTAATTTTTTTACAGCAACGTGTAAAAAAAAATTGGCATAGCAGCACTTATGAAAATACCTTGTGGGGGGAGGGAGTGGCTGGCAAAAAAACGTAGAAGGTGTGCATTATTTGTGTGAAAATACGGTAATCTAAGTCCTCCTTCCAATCCTGGGCCTTCGGGTCCTACTTAATCGCTCTTTACTCCAAATTCCTCACTCTGCACAAGCACTTAGAAACCCCCTCACTCTGCACAAGCGCTTAGTGGTTAAGTGCTACGGCTGCTAACCAAAGTCAGCAGTTTGAATCCACCATGAGCTCCTTGGAAGCTCCACGGGGCAGTTCTACTCTGTCCTACAGGGTCGCTATGAGTTGGAATGGACTCGACGGCAACGGGTTACACAAGCGCTTATTTCTATTTCTATTTCATACCCTAAAATGTTCCTTACCCTTTTTTATAGAGGCATCTGGCCACAGGGGTATAAAAAAAAAGTACCTGAGCTGGCAAAAGACTTTGGTAATGAATTTCCAAAAATCTTCCCTAACCATGGTTGACTACCACTGACACAGGGTGGATGGATGTAAATTTGAATCAGGAAGCATGCTATTTATGCAGAAAAAGCAAGTGATATTAATCAGACTGGAGAAAGAAAATATATACTAATTTGTGCTCCTACTAGGGCAAAACCATTGCTATAATTCATATATTATTTTAGTGTTAAAAAAAAAAATGAGTGGAGTTCCCACATTCAATGAAATCCATTTGAGAGTTTTTCTTTAAATTCAGGGTATTTTAATGCTAGAAGTAGACATTTTCAAAATAATTTACTAAAGGCCATTTATAAATGACCATCCATGATGATTATAAGTTGTTCAGATGAAGTTTTCAAGTAATTTTTGAAATATCAAAGACTAAGCATGAATCAGAAGTCTTGGAAAAGCAAAATGACAAAAGACTTACAAAATGAAATTTCAGGAAAAAAGTTATTACTATGTGAAAGATTTGACTGATGCCTCTCTAGGCAGAAATGAATAAAAAATTTATTAGAGCTCACCTGTAGTTTCTGAGTCAAAGAGTCCCTTTGTTCTTGTAGTTCTCTGGCATTATCAATTTCTTGTTTTAATCCTTCTATTTCCTGGAAAAGGTAATGTCATTAACAACAACAATTAAACTATATCAAAGAAAAAGAAGGCCTTATTTTCCCTGAAATTATTGTCCTAGTCCTAAGAAAAAAAGATGATTTTAAAAAGCATCCATTTATTTCGATTTTTAGGAAGATGAATTCACCCAGTAATCCTCTTCATAGATGTGTTTAGTTCAGTATAATCTTAAGGTACAAGCAAGTCTAACGTGGTGGGTTGGGGATGGCACTGCTTAGAAACAACAATCTGAACTCAGTGACATTTGAAGATTGCTTCAAGCTTTGTGGGTAAAATTCTTTCCTGGGATACTGAATCTTTTGATGGGAAATCAGAGAAAGCAACAGCTTGTAAAATTCATTTAACCTCAAATGGTTTTGATGTTGAGCATATGTTGAACACATGAATGCAGCTCTCATATAAAAGGCAACAGGCAGCGTCTCAGCCTGGCTGCATCACCTTAGTTCATACCAATAGAAACAAGTATCGGGGAAATACGAACAAGCTTAGTACCACTCAAGGAAAATATCACCCTAAAAAAAGTATACAACTTTTCCACAAATATCTTTAAATGTGACATACACTCTACATTAGCTAGATTACAAATGAGTGAAAAGTAACAAATACCTCTTCCTTCACTTTCAGTGTCTCTTCCAATTCTTGTATTGTCTGATTTAATTCTGTCTTATGGGTATGCACTGCGTTTGCTTGGCTACTAACGCATTCAAGCTCAGTCACCTAAAATTAAATGAGAACACACGTTAAATTAAATGACAATTTTATAGGTGTTATGGATTAAATAGTGCCCCTTCTCTCCATCCAACCCCTGCCCCCCGCAAATATGCTTGGAATTCTAACCCCTATAGCTGTAGAGGAAACCCTGGTGGCATAGTGGTTAAGTGTTTTGGCTGCTAACCAAGAGGCTGGTAGTTTGAATCCACCAGCCGGTCCTTGGAAACTCTATGGGGCAGTTCTACTCTGTCCTGTAGGGTTGCTATGAGTTAGAATTGACTCAATAGCAGTGGGTTTTACAGCTGTAGATGTAATCCTCTTGGAAATAGGGTTCTCTCTGTTATGTTAATAAGATCACACCCAAGCAGGGTGGGTTCTAAATCTAATTCTTCATTATAAAAAAAAAAACAGATTGGACACAGGTGTGTGGGGGGTGGAAGACAGACGAAGAAAACAGATGCATCTATAAGCCCAGGAACTCCAAGCATGCCAGGAGTTACCAGGTGCTGAAGCAGACAAGCAAGGATCTCCCTCTAGAGCCACGCCTTGAATTCAGCCTCCTGAATCGTGAGAAAATAAATTTCTGTTCTTTAAAGCCACATACGTGCGGTATTTGTGTTTTGGCAGCACTAGGTTACTAAGATACAAGAACTTTTTGCTGAAGACATAATAAGCTCAATTAATCTTGAGAAATATCAAGACATTCAGATAGAATGAATAGGTAGGTTCTTTAAAGATATGAACTTAAGAAAAAGAAAAAAACTAAAGGAAATAATTATTTACATGGCTTGGTAATTAAACAAACAAACCCACTGCCATCGAGTTGATTCCAACTCACAGCGACCCTATAGGACAGAGTAGAACTGCCCCATAGGGTTTTCATGGTGAATTTGAACTGCTGACCTTTTCATTAGCAGCTGTAGGAAAGTTTAAATAAAATAATTATTGACAGTAGAGAATCTGTATAAAGAAGGTCTTCTTTAAAAGTTTTCTCTGAAAACATATTCAAAGTCAGATATAGTAATCTGCCCCTCTATCAGTAGCCTTCCAATTAAATATGGGTTCTAAAAACCTGCCTTGCATAATTGAGAATTTTTTCAAATACAATTCAAAAATGTAAAAAAATATGGAAGAACGATACGCTTAAAATATAACTTAAATCATTCTATACTAGAAAAACTTCATATCAGTAATGCCTCTTATGGTCAAAGACAACAGTTGTTTAGTCAATAAGAATTTAATGAGGGCACAAAGAGCAATATAACAACTTTTAATGAGCATTTGATATTTTTTTGAGGGAAGAGAGTAGGGTATTGTCCTTAAAAATCATACCATTCAAAAACAGAGTCGATATAGCCAGAAGTCAATATAAACACATACACACACCCTAAAACTGCACTTTGCACACATCAGGCCCTCAGTACATTTTGGTGGACTTGTATATAGTAAATATTAGCCTATTAAGGAAACGGAGTAAACCTTTTTCCCCATATTTTCCAAGTATATAATTATTGTCCACATTCTGCCACTCCACCTCTATCACTTTTTTCCTTTCCTCAAGTTTCTCCTAACCTCTGGTCCACAAAACTGAACATCTGTTCAAATCTTTTGGGAATTTCTTCTTTTTTAAATATATATTAGTTTTTTGTCCAAAAAGATAATAAATTCCTTTAAAGGGGTCTAGTTCTGATAATGGAATTTTTTTAATTGGACTAACTAATTGTTACCTAATTCCCATAGATAACAATTGCAAAGTTTAAAATCAACTGTTTGAAGGCCCTGGTGAGTGACAAAATCAGGCAAAAAGCTCAAAGAAAGCCATCACATTGAGTGAGATGTGGACTTACATATCTTTTCGTAGAAGGTATTCCCTAGTCTGTCTGTGTTGCTTGGCTTGTCAAGTAGAAACCCACAGTCTTATTACCCTAAAAAAGCCTGAGGGTTTTGGTATTCCTCAGATCAGCTAAAATAGCTGGAAATTGAAGGAACTGTATGAAAGGAAGCCCCCAAGTATGCATATTGACTTAACTCAAATCTTTAGCTGACCCCTTAACTGAATATGCACAGGAAGAACCCACGGAATCCAGGGGGATGGGAAAACAGCTGACAAGCTGAAATAGCTAAGGTGGGGTAGTGCTTACCACAGAGACAACTGTTTGAAGTTTGAGTGCTGCCAAATTAGAGATCCTTGGTAAGTACCTCAAACTTTCCACTGAAACCCCAGAAGATAAAGACCTTAGAGATAAAGACTTCCCAGGACTAAGAGATTCACCCTAGGACTAAGGGCAACACTGAAATGCACCAACCCCTAATGAAGCATAAACCCATACCTCCACAAATTGAAGGTAATTCACAAGTAATTTAACTGCCTGCTGAAACAAAATTCAACACTATTCAGAGGAAGATAACAGAATCTACAATCTCTACAACTCATTTATGATATCCAATATCCAATTGAAAATGACTAGACATGTAAAGAAACAGGAAAATTTAATCTGTAGTCAAGACAAAAATTAGTCCTTAACACTTGAGACTATGCTGGCATCTCCTGTCTGGAGGGGAGATGGGAGGGTAGAGGGGGTTAGAAACTGGCAAAACAGTCACAAAAGGAGAGACTGGAAGGAGGGAGTGGGCTAACTCACTAGTGGGAGAGTAAGTGGGAGTATGTAGTAAGGTGTATGTAAGTTTATATGTGAGAGACTGACTTGATTTGTAAACTTTCACTTAAAGTACAATAAATATTATTAAAAAAAAAAAAATCAGTCCTTAGGAAGAGACTCATAAAAGAGGACTCATTGGAATTAGAAGAAGAAGGAAAAACTTTAAAATAACTATAATAAACATTGAAGAGTCAACAGGAAAATGAATGGGCAAGAAATTTCACAACAGATTTAGAAATTGTAAAATAAAAACCAAATGAAAATTCTAAAACAGCAAAATATAAAATCTGAAATCCAAAAAAAGTAATTCAATAGGATTAAAAGCATACTGAACACAATAAAAGATCAATGAACTTAAAGATGGTGCTAATAGGTCAATGGAAATCATTCAAACTGAAAGCACGTGGTGAGCAAAGGTGGAAAACAAAATTAACAGTATTAATTGGACAGTATCAAGTGGACTAATATTTGTAATTAGATCCCAGAAAGAGAGGAGATAACGGGGCAGAAAAAACATTTGCCAAAATACCAGCTAAAAATTTTCCAAATATAATTAAAAAAAAAAAAGCTACTCAACAGATCTAGAATGCTCAGTGAACCTCAAGGAGAATAAATACAAAGAAAATGTCCATACCGAGGCACTACGCTCTAGTTACATTGCTGGAAACCAGTGATAAAGAAAAAAAAAATCTTAAAAACAGCCAGTGAAAAATGACACAATATGTGTAGAGGAAAAATAGTAAAAATAATGACTTTCTTTTTAACAGGAATAATGGAGACCAGATGGCGATGGAATGTTGTCTTTAAAATCTACAAAGAAAAAAAAAGTCAACCTAAAATTCTATATCCAGCAAAAAATATTTTTCAAAAATGAAGGTGAAATAAAGACATTTTTAGATATACAAAAGGTGAAAGAATTTGTAGCTAGTATACTTGTAGTCTAAAAAATGTTAAAGGAAGCTATTCAGGCTGAAAGGAAATTACCTGATGGAAATTTAAATCTACAGGCATGAAAGAAGAGTGTTGAAAATTATAAATATGTGAGTAAACTAATATTTCTGATTTTTTCTACCTGCATTTTTCAAATTACATACCTTCTTTAAAAAACAACAACAATAATAAAAATAATAAAAAAGCAGCTACTGACTTGGTGCAACTCTTAATTTTTATGACAATTGTACAGAGTGTATACTATTATTCCCAGCTTACAGATGTAGGTACTGTGTTCAAACAAGGAAACAATTTACCAAACGTCAAACAGCTAATAAGTGACAAAATCAGAATTTGAAATCAGATCTTTTTGACATGAAAAACTGTATAATCTTCATTCCCATAAACTGTGAAAAATATTTTTAACCAAACAGCCATATAGTACAACCCTTATATGTTCTGACAACCCATGCATATTCCCTTAAGATGCACCTCTGCTGAATCTACACGCAAACTTCTTCTGAATAAGGAAACCTGTTAGCCATAAATTGCTATGGACAGCAGCCCTGAACTTACTCTCTTGTGCAGACGTTCTGCTTCCTCTTGATACGCAGCAAGCTGCTGTTTCCATTGTTTCACATTGGCAGTGGACTCCAACAGGGCTGCAGTGAGTTTGGCATTATTTCCTTTGAGGGTAGCCAGTTCGGCCTCCCAATGTTTGCTGATGGCTGAACTAAAATAAAATAAGATAAAAATTCTATCCATTACATTGAATATTGTAACTTTGAAGGGACAGCAGTACTCAGTTCTATTGTAGGGTGTACAGTCCAAGAATGCTTCAAAGACAACCCAAAAAGAGAATAAAAGCACAAATATTTCACTGAAATGTTCCTAGTGAAGTAAACCTACCAAATAAAGAAATATAAAAAGCACAAAACAGCAGGCTTAATGCACAATAGTTCCAACCTTCATTATGACAAATGCGGATATCCCCAAAAGAGTTTCTGCCCATTTTCCTTTGAGGAATAAACATTCTGAAAAATATCTACAAACAAAACCTAAAAATGTACTATATTCTTTAAAAGTACTAAAGCCTGAAGTAATTTCATTTCATAATGAAACCTATCAGGGTGCTTCAGTAAAGTCTGAAATATGTAGTACTTTTTTGGATATTGCTTTATTTCATCTTATTCTAGATTTTAAAACATCAAAAATACAAAAATTGGCTGCAAGAAACTGATTTCAGATCATATGATAGGCTACAACTAGAAATTGGCTCCCATGACTTAATTTCTGATATAATTCCAAGGTCATGTACAGAACAAAACTAAAACAATCACCTTTTCCCTTGTTTAACGTTCTACTTGATAAGTTACCCGAAGTTAAGTATCTCTACCAAGACCATTTTCTATTACAAAGATAATTCAATTAGTTGGGAAGACCGTTCTCTTGATAATTCCTTTCTTAACTTTCCAATGAACAAAGGATTGCCTCATTTGAATGAAAAGATTGTTTCTTTTTCTCATTATTGAGTAGTCTATTTTTATTTTTATTAGTGCAATTCTACTATCCTTGTCCCATTAATTAACTAGTGATGCTTATAAAAAAAAATGATGCTTATAGCTTTCTTTAATCACCATTTTTGTGTCTGATAAGTCATTTACATCACAGAACAAATGAATATATATATCTATTGATGGATATATATATCTCTTATAGTAATTAAAATATATATAAAAGAATGGATGCATAGTTTCTATTGTCAAAATTTCTAAAGCTCATTACCAGTAGCAAGACATACCGGTATCATGAACCCCCTAACACAATGCACTTAGAAGGATACAACATCATTTTTCTGTGGTATTCTTGCAAAAAATGTATAATCTCAATGTAATAGTGAGAAAATATCATATAAGCCTAAATTGAAGGGCGCACTACAAAATAATAGACTGGGACTCTTTAAAAATGGCAAAATAATGAACAAGAAAGTAAGACTGAGGAACTATTACAGAATGTAAGAGACTTAAGTAGAAATACAGAGGGCAGCAGTGGCTCAGTGGCACAATTAGCACCTTCCATGCGGGAGACCTAGTTTCACTTCCTGGCCAATGCGCCTCCAAGCACAGTAACCACCTATGTGTTGGTGGAGGCTTGTGCACTGCAAGGATGACGATCGGGTTTCGGTGGAACTTTTAGACTAAGACAGACTAGGAAGAAAGGCCTGGAGATCTACTTCTGAAAATCAGCCAACGAAAACTCTGAATTGTACTCCAATGGACGGATCTGCAACCAATCATGGGGGATGGCACAGCACCGATCAGCGTTTCATTCTGTTGCTGTGATATAATGGATTGCTCTTTCTGTGGTCTTTCTAGCAGCCACGGTCTTCTAACTCTCATTCAGGTGACTGAGTGTGACAGTGTGATAGGGTAATCTGGCCCACCAAGGGAATTGGTCAGTTTTGCCATCCTGCTGAGCCTGAAATGAGCCACCCTAGAGGCGAGGAAGAAAAGAGCTCATCACCACCAAGGAAGGAGAGACCAGCAGGAGACGGTGCAGTGGGCTTCCCAGCCCATGGTGTGAGAAAGCTGAATGCCCATGGACAGAGACTGAGGGCCAGGAAGAGGCCTATGCCTGATCCACGAATATGGGACTTGCAAGCCTCCACAACTACATGAGCCATTTCCTTTATACTGTTTGTGAGTTCTGTGAGACGTTGCAGTGTATTAGGGAACCCAAAGATTGGAGGGAGAGTACTGAGGGCAGAAGCAGTAGTTGATGATAGAGGTAACGGCGCTCTACAACAGCTTGGAAAAGTTGGACATTTGGGACATCTTTAACCTCTGCTTCATACAAACCAGCTTTATGATGATCTTTATAAAAGAAATTATTTGTTTAGTTGTGTACGAGGGTTGTCATGAATTGGAGGCCAATTTGACAGCAACTAACAACAATAATAAAAAGTTGAAATAACAATGAAATACAATGTGGGATCCTGAATAGTGGGATTCTGGAATACACAAGGGATATTGGTGAAAACTGATGCAATTCAAATAAGGTCTATAATTTAGTTAATAGTATTGTATCAATACTATTAATGTTAATTTCCTAGTTTTAATCTTTGTGTTATGATTATGTAAGATGTTAACATTAAGGGAAGTTGGGTGAGGAATATACAGGGACTTTCTGTACTCTTTTTGCAACTTTTCTTTATTCTTTAAGTCTAAAATTAGTTTAAAATCACAAGTTAAAAAAAATTTCTGAAGTTCAACACTTGAGAGAATTTCATCAAAACCTGGAAGTGCAGAATCAAACAATACACTAAAGCTATTAATTTAACAACCTATTTCTATCCTCAAAAAGAAAGTGCTTCTCTATTTCTTCCTTTGTGGAATGATGGTTCAGATTCAGATTGGCTGAGCAGAACATGCACCAATTCACCTGCTCTAACTGAATAACATGTATTTTTTTTAAAAACTACCTGCCAGTTTTCCCCTAAAGAAATAAGTTTTATTTAAATGGACCCTTCAGTCTGATTTTCATTTACAGGGCGCTTAAAAATGACAACTGAAATCTTATTGAACTAATTTAAACACCTGACATATGCAAATATGAAATCCTTTTAAAAATGAAAGAGAATAAAAAATGATATTGAACATATATTTCTCAAATCCATTTGTTAAAATTTACACAATTATAAATAAGATTACCAATTGTATTTAGCAGGAAAAAGAGCAAAAATGAGGGCAGTTTTGTACTTTAATTCACTAGGTTTTATTTTACATTCTCTATGTAACAAGATCCACTAAGAATCCAACATTTAAGTCATTAACTGTTAACATCACAATTATTTCAAAAATTACTTATGTGGCTTTGAACAAGCCTCTCAATCATTCAACATTCAAGAGCAAGTTTCAGAGTCTCTTCTGACATCCATTTTGGTCTTTTCTTTCTTTCCTGTCTTTTTAAAGACTTCTTGCTTTCTTCACGTATGGTGTCCTCGATGTCATTCCACAACTCATCTTGTCTTCTGTCATTAGTGTTCAATGTGTCAAATCTATTCTTGAGACGGTCTCTAAATTCAGGTGAGATATATTCGACGTCGTACTTTGGCTATCGTGGACGTCTACTTTTCTTCAGCTAAAACTTGAACTTCCACACGAGCAACAGATGGTCTGTTCTGCAGTTGGCCCCTGGCTTTGTTCTGACTGATGACATTGAGCTTTTCCATCGTCTCTTTCCACAGATGTAGTCAACTTGATTTCTGTGTATTTCATCCTGTGAGGTCAACGTGTATAGTCGCCATTTATGTTGGTGAAAAAAGGTATTTGCAATGAAGTAGTCGATGGTCTTTCAAAATGCTGTCATGAAATCTCTGGCATCATTTCTATTACTAAGGCCATATTTTCCAACTACTGATCCTTCATTGTTTCTAATTCTTGCATTCCAATCACCGGTAATTATCAATGCATCCCAACTGCATGTTTGATCAATTTCAGACTGCACAAGTTGGTAAAAATTTTCAGTTTCTTCATCTTTGGCCTTAGTAGTTTGTGCGAAAATTTGAATAATAGTCATAGTAAGTGGTCTTCTTTACAGGTGTGTGGATGTTATCCTATCACTGACAGCGTTGTACTTCAGGATAGATCTTGAAATGTCTTTTTTGATAATGAATACAACATTACTGCTCTTCAAGCTGTCATTCCTGGCATAGTGGACCATACCACTGTCCGATTCAAAATGGCTAACACCAGTCCATTTCAGCTCACTAATGCCTAGGATATCAATGTTTATGCATTCCATTTCACTTTTGAAAATTTCCAATTTTCCTAGATCCATACTTCGTACATTTCATAGTCTGATTAATAATGGATGTTGCTCTTGAACATTGAATAGCTAAAGTGAAAGGAAGAAATGATGAAATAAGAGAGCTGAACAGAAGATTTCAAATGGCAGCTCAAGAACACAGAGTAGAGTATTATAATGACATATGCAGAGATTTGAAGATAGAAAACCAAAAGGGAAGAACATGCCTGGCATTCTCAAGGTGAAAGAACTGAAGAAAAAATTCAACCCTCAAGTTGCAATACTGGAGGATTCTACGGGGAAAATATTAATGGAGGAAGCATCAAAAAAAGATGGAAGGAATAAACAGAGTCACTATACCAAAAAGAAGTGATCGATTTTTAACCATTTTAGGAAGTTGTATACGACAAGGAACCGATACAACAGAAGGAAGAAGTCCATGCTGCACCAAAGGCACTGGCAAAAAACAAGGGTCCAGGAATTGATGGAATACCAATTGAGATGTTTCAACAAACGGATGCAGCCCTTAAAGTGCTCGCTTGTCTATGCCAAGAAATTTGGAAGACAGCTACCTGGCCAACAGACTGGAAGAGATTCATATTTATGTTTATTCCCAAGAGAGGTGATCTAACCAAATGCAGAAATTATCGAACAATATCATTAATACGACACACAAGAAAAATTCTGCCGAAGATCATTCAAAAGCACCAGCAACAGTATATCAATAGGGAAACGCCAGAAATTCAAGACGGATTCAGAAGCGTATGTGGAAACAGAGATGCCACTGCTGATGTTAATACCAGAAAGATGTTTACCTGTGTTTTATTCACTATGCAAAGGCATTTGACTGTGTGGATCAGAACAAATTATGGGTAACATTTCGAACAATGGGAATTCCAGAACACTTCATTGTGCTCATGAGGATCCTGTACATAGATCAAAAGGCAGTCATTTGAACAGAACAAGGGGATACTGCGTGGTTTAAACTCAGGAAAGGTGTGCGTCAAGGTTGTATCCTTTCACCATACTTATATGCTGAGCAAATAATCCAAGAAGCTGAACTATATGAAGAAGAACAAGGAGCCAGGACTGGAGAAAGACTCATAACAACCTGCATTACACAGATGACACAACCTTGCTTGATGAAAGTGAAGAGGACTGGAAGCACTTACTGATGAAGATCAAAGACCACAGCCTTCAGAATGGATTACACCTCAACATAAAGAAAACAAAAATTCTCACAGCTGGACCAATAAGCAACGTCATGAAAAACGGGGAAAAGATTGAAGCTGTCAAGGATTTCATTTTACTTAGATCCACAGTCAATGTCCGTGGAAGCAGCAGTCGAGAATTCAAACAATGCATTGCATTGGGCAAATATGCTGGAAAAGACTTTAAAGTGTTGAAAAGGAGGCAGGGCCAAGATGGTAGAGTAGTCAGACACTTCCAGTGAACCCTCTTACAACAAAAACCGGAAAAAAAAACAAAAGAAACAATTATATTTATGACAAGCTAGGAGCCCCGAACATCAAAGGAAAAGTTAGAAAACAAATTGAGCGGCAGAGGGACGGAGAGGCGGTTCAGAAGCAGAGAGGAGTTGCCGGATCTGAATTGCTGGGAACCCTCAGGCACTATTCCTGGAAGTGGCTGTGGTGGGCTTGCAGCAGCTTTTGGCCGCACTTTCCTTGGGGAGAAACAGCCAGGGGCACGGCCTACTCACACCTCTGGAACCAGAGAAGAACGGCGCTCTCGGCAAAAGCTAAGTACTTGCGTATATTTTATTGTGCCCCAAGTCCCCAAGCCGGCTTCAGTGGCTGTCCATTTCTTTGGGCCTGAAATGGGTCCTGCTGCATGCCCTGAGCCATTCTCCCGGCCTGGGAAATGGAATAAATTCACAACTGGGGAAAGGACAATCTGCCAGCTCCATTAACCTTGGAAGCTCAGGACAGAAGTGGCTCCTGTCCAGGCATAAATGGTCCATGAACTTTGAATACCTTTCCCCCTGCATGGACCTGTGTGGGCCTCTTTCAGGAGAACAGGCCCTTGTTCGCAGACTAAAACTGTTGCAGCTGTGTGGTGGAGAAGTGGGCGTTTGATGTTTGACATCGCTTTGCCTAAAAAACAGGGTCCTCACCTACCCGCATCAGGGGCCTAAGGACTGCTAGCTCCGCTCACGTCACCCGGCCACCTGCAACAGGAGTCCACGGTAACTGGTACCTCCCAGTCCTTACAACAAAAAGCAATGGGTGCCCACGGTCCCTCTTGAGAACCCATCCAACTGTGAGATCTAGGGAACAGGCACATGTTTCCTCACAAACACTTGGGGAATAGTTGTCAGCCCCTGCCTTGTTCAGAGCATCACCCCCCTGCTACAACCACATACCAGTACCAACACCATCACCCCTGCCCCTCTAAGACTGTAGGACAGAGCCTGTACCACACACTTGATGACCAACTACCTGGACACCTGAGCTGAATCCACACAAGAAAAGTGAATGGACTCCTATGCTCATATACTTGGTAATAGCTCTAGCCATCTGGTGACAGGACAGTAGAGCTTCAAAGGCAAAAATAATCAAGCTAGATCACTCAAGCAACCTATCTGGACATATCAAAACAAAACAAAGCAAGAAGCTAGGATACAGTGAGCAAACATAAACTAATACATTAACTAATAGATATCAGAGACAACAGTCAATATCGAATCACATAAAGAAGCAGACCATGATTGCTTCAACATGAGATACGTCCTGCTGCATGCCCTGAGGCACTCTCCTGGCCTTGGAGATGGAATAAATTGACAATTGGGGAAAAGATAATCTGTCCACTCCATTCACCTTGGTAGCTCAGGACAGAAGGGGCTCCTGATTCAAAACCAAGAAACAAGGAATCTTCTGGATGAAGGTAGTTTCCTGGAATTACCAGGTGCAGAATACAAAAAATTAATACACAGCACAATTCAAGATATCAGGAAGGATTTCAGGCAATACACAGAATGAGCCAAGGAACACACAGATAAAGCAGGTGAGGAAATTAAAAAGGTTATTCCGGAACATAATGAAAAATTTAATAAGCTGCAAGAATCTATAAGAGACAGCAATCAGAAATTCAGAAGATTAACAATAAAATTATAGAATCAGACAACTCAATAGAAAGTCAGAGTAGCAGAATTGAGCAAGTCGAAGTCACAATTGGTGAGACTGAAGATAAAGCACATGGCACGAATATATTTGAAGAAAGATAAAAGGATTTTAAAAAATGAAGAAACCCTAAGAATCATGTAGGACTCTATCAAGAGAAATAACCTACGAGTGATTGGAGTACCAGAAAAGGGAGAGATAACAGGAAATACAGAGAGAATAGTGGAACATTTGTTGGCAGAAAACTTCCCTGATATCGTGAAAGATGAGAAGATATCAATCCAAGATGCTCATTGAATTCCACATAAGGTGGATCTTAAAAGAAAGTCACCAAGACATATTATAAGCAAACTCGACAAAACCAAAGATAAAGAGACAATTTTAACAGCAGCTAAAAAAAAAAATCTTTTTTCTTAGGGATAAGTGAAAAGTCAACTACAAAAGAGAGTCAATAAGAATAAGCTCGGACTACTCAGCAGAAACCATGCAGGCAAGAAGGCAGTGGGATGACATATAAAGCACTGAAGGAAAAAAATTGCCAACCAAGAATAATATATCCAGCAAAACTGTCTCTTAAATATGAAGGTGAAATTAGGACACTTCTAGATAAACAGATGTTTAAGGAATACATAAAAACCAAACCAAAACTACAAGAAATACTAAAGGGAGTTCTTCGGTTAGAAAACCAATAATATCATACATCAACCCAAGACTAGAACACCGGACAGAGTCATCAGATGTCAACCCCGATAGGGAAATCACAAAAATAAATCAAGATAAAAAAACGCTCAGAGCAGAGAAACAGCAATGTCATTATGTAAAAGAAGACAACATTAAAACGATAAAGAGGGACTAAGAAACGTTGTCATGAGTCTTTTATATGGAGAGGAAGACATGGCGATATAAAGAAATAAAACTTAGGTTTAAAATTAGAAAAATAGGGGTAAATATTACAGTAACCACTAAGGAGATTAACAATCTTACTCATCAAAATAAAACACAAGAAAAAAACAGAGACTTAGCAGAAACAAAATCTACAACAATGAATAAGAGAAAAAGACGATATATAAAAATGAACTACTGAGCACAAAAAATTAAGTAGGAAAAAGGAACTGATAACACATAAAAAAAAGACGTCAAAATGACAGCACTAAACTCATACCTATCCATAATTACGCTGCATGTAAATGGACTAAATGCACCAATGAAGAGACAGAGAGTGGCAGAATAGATTGAAAAAACACGATCTGTCTATATGGTGCCTACAAGAGACACACCTCAGACTTAGAGACACAAATAAACTACAACTCAAAGGATGGAAAAAAATATATCAAGCAAACAACAATCAAGAAAGAGCAGGAGTGGCAATATTAATTTCTGACAAAATAGATTTTAAAGTTAAATACACCACAAAGGATAAGGAAGGACAGTATATAATGATTAAATGGACAATATACCAGGAAGCTATAAGCATATTAAATATTTATGCACTCAATGACAGAACTGCAAGACACACACACAAAAAAACTTTAACAGCACTGAAAAGTGAGATAGGCAGTACCACGATTGTAGTAGGAGACTTCAACACAACACTTTCGGTGAAGGACAGAACATCCAGAAAGAAGTTCCATAAAGTCATGGAAGACCTAAATGCCACAATCAAACAACTTGATCTTATAGGCATATACAGAACACTCCACCCAACAGCAGTCAAGTATACTTTTTTTTCTAACGCACATGGAACAATCTCTAGAATAGGCCACATTTTAGGCCGTAAAGCAAGCCTTAGCAGAATCCAAAACATCCAAATATTACAAAGCATCTTCTTTGACCGTAAAGCCATAAAAGTAGAAATCAATAACAGAAAAAGAAGGGAAAAGAAATCAAACACTTGGAAACTGAACAATGCCCTGCTCAAAAACCACTGGGTTACAGAAGACATCAAGGATGGAATAAAGAAATTCATAGAATCCAGTGAGAATGAAAACACTGCCTATCAGAACGTTTGGGACACAGCTAAAGCAGTGCTCAGAGGTCAATTTATATCAATAA
Source organism: Elephas maximus indicus (assembly GCF_024166365.1). Taxonomy (NCBI): domain Eukaryota; kingdom Metazoa; phylum Chordata; class Mammalia; order Proboscidea; family Elephantidae; genus Elephas; species Elephas maximus. The sequence continues at coordinate 84,378,397 of NC_064820.1, forward strand.
ATATACACATCCAAATAGAAGGGCCAAAATCAAAGAATTATCCCCACAACTTGAATAAATAGAAAGAGAGCAACAAAAGAAACCCTCAGGCACCAGAAGAAAGCAAATAATAACAATTAGAGCAGAATCAAATGAAATAGAGAACAGAAAAACAATTGAAAGAGTTAACAAGACCAAAAGCTGGTTCTTTGAAAAACATTAACAAAATTGATAAACCACTGGCCAAACTGACAAAAGAAAAACAGGAGAGGAAGCAAAAAAAACAAATAAGAAATGAGATGGGTGATATTACAAATAGACCCAGCTGAAATTGGGTCTATTGTATCAGAATTGTATCAGATTACTATGAAAAATGGTACTCTAACAAATTTGAAAACCTATAAGAAATGGATGAACTTCTAGAAACACACTACCTACCTAAACTAACACAAACAGAGGTAGAACGACTAAATAAACTGATAACAAAAGAAGGGATTGAAAAGGTAATTAAATAACTCTTGACAACAACAACAAAAAAAAAACCCTGGCCCAGACGGCTTCACTGTAGAGTTTTATCAAACTTTCAGAGAAGAGTTAACACCACGACTACTAAAGGTATTTCAGAGCATAGAAAAAGGACGGAATACTCCCAAACGCATTCGAGGAAGCCAGTATATCCCTGATATCAAAACCAGGTAAAGACAACCCAAGAAAATTACAGACCTATATCCCTCATGAACTTAGATGCAAAAATGCTCAACAAAATTCCAGCCAATAGAATTCAACAACATATCAAAAAAATAATTCACCATGACCAAGTGGGATTCATACCAGGCATGCAGGGACGGTTCAACATTAGAAAAACAATTCATGTAATCCATCACATAAATAAAACAAAAGACAAGAACCACATGATCGTATCAATTGATGCAGAAAAGGCATTTGACAAAGTTCAACACCCATTCATGATAAAAACTCTCAACAAAATAGGAATAGAAGGAAAATTCCTCAACAAAATAAAGGGCATTTATACAAAGCCAACAGCCAGCATCATCCTAAATGGAGAGAGTCTGAAAGCATTCTCCTTGAGAACGGGAACCAGACAAGGATGTCCTTTATCACCACTCTTGTTCAACATTGTGCTGGAAGTCCTAGCCAGAGCAATCAGGGTAGATAAAGAAATAAAGGGCAAGCAGATTGGCAAGGAAGAATTTAAAGTATCTCTATTTGCAGATGACATGATCTTATACACAGAAAACCTTAAGGAATCCTAAAGAAAACTACTGAAACTAACAGAAGAGTTCAGCAGAGGATCAGGATATACAAGATAAACATACAAAAATCAGTCGGATTCCTCCACACCAACAAAAAGAACATCGAAGAGGAAATCACCAAATCAATACCATTTATACCAGCCCCCAAGAAGATAAAATACTTAGGAATAAATCATACCAGAGATGTAAAAGACTTGTACAAAGAAAAGTACTACTGCAAGAAACCAAAAAAGGACTACATTAAGTGGAAAAACATACCTTCCTCATGGATAAGATGACTTAACATTGTAAAAATGTGTATTCTACCGAAAGCTATCTATAGAAACAATGCAATTCTCATCCAAAACTCTACATTTTTTAATGAAATGGAGAAAGAAATCACCAACTTCATATGGAAGGGAAAGAGGCCCCAGATAAGTAAAGCATTACTGAAAAGGAAGAACGAAGTAGGAGGCCTCACTTTCCCTGATTTTTGAACCTATATCACCACAGTAGTCAAAACAGCCTGGTACTGGTACAACAACATATACATAAGCCAACGGAACAAAATTGAGAACCCAAACATAAATCCATTCACATATGAGCAACTGATATTTGACAAAGGCCCAAAGACAGTTAAATGGGTAAAAGACTGTTTAACAAATGGTGCTGGCAGAACAGGACATCCATCTGCAAAAAAATGAAACAAGACCCTTATCTCACACCATGCACAAAAACTAACTCAAAATGGATCAAAGACTTAAATACAAAATCTAAAACATAAAGATCATGGAAGAAAAAATAGGGACAATGCTAGGAGCCCTAATACATGGCAAACAGTACAGAAAGATTTCTAACAATGCAGAAGAGAAACTAGATAACTGGGAGCTCCTAAAAATCAAACACCTATGCTCATCCAAAGACTTCACCAAAGGAGTAAAAAGATTAACTACAGACTGGGAAAAAGTGTTTAACTATGACATTTCTGATCTGCGTCTGATCCCTAAAATCTACATGACACTGCAAAAACTCAAGTACAAAGAGACAAATAACCCAATTAAAAAATGGGAAAGGATATGAACAGGCACTTCACTAAAGAAGACATTCAGGTAGCTGACAGATACATAAGGAAATGCTCACAATCATGAGCCATTACAGAAATGCAAATCAAAACTACAATGAGATTCCATTAATCAAAAAAACATAAAATAATAAATGTTGGAGAGGTTGTGGAGAGACTGGAACACTTACATACCCTGTTGGTGGGAATGTAAAATGGTACGACCACTTTGGAAATCGATTTTGCGCTGCCTTAAAAAACTAGAAATAGAACTACCATATGATCCAGCAGTCCCACTCATTGGAATACATCCTAGACAAATAAAAGCCTTTACAAGAAGAGATATACACATACCCATGTTCACTGCAGCACTGTTTACAATAGCAAAAAGATGGAAGCAACTAAGGTGCCCAATCACAGAGGAATGGATAAATAAATTATGGTATATTCAAACAACGGAACAGTATCCATCGATAAAGAACAATGTGGAATCCGTGAAACATTTCATAACATGGAGGCATCTGTAAGGCAGGCTGAGTGAAATTAGTCAGTTGAAAAAGGACAAATATTGTATGAGACCATTATTATAAGACCTCAAAAAACAGTTTAAACAGAGGAGAAAATATTCTTTGATGGTTATGAGAGTGGCGAGGGAGGGAGGGAGGGAAGGAGGGAGGGGGTGTTCACTAATTAGATAGTAGACAAGAATTATTTTAGGTGAAGGGAAAGACAATACACAATACAGGAGAAGTCAGCACAACTGCACTAAACCAAATGCAAAGAAGTTTCCTGAAAAACTGAATACTTCAAAGGCCAACGTAGCAGGGGTGGGGTTTGGGGACCATGGTTCCAGGGGACATCTAAGTCAATTGGCATAATAAAATCTATTAAGAAAACATTCTGCATCCCACTCTAGAGTGTGGCATCTGGGATCTTAAATGCTAGCAAGTGGCCATCAGTTGGTTTCAACCCACCTGAAGCAAAGGAGAATGAGGAACACCAAAGACACAAGGTAATTATGAGCCCAAGAAACAGAAAGGGGCCACATAAATCAGACACTCCATCAGCCTGAGACCAGAAGTACTAGATGGTGCCCGGCTATAACCTATGACTGCCCTGACAGGGAACACAACAGAGAACCCCTGAGGGGGCAGGGGAGCAGTGAGATGCAGATCTGAAGTTCTCGTAAAAAGACCAGACTTAATGGTGTGATTAAGACTAGAAGGACCCCAGAGGTCATGGTCCCGATACCTTCTGTTAGCCCAAGACAGGAAGCATTCCCAAAGCCAACTCTTCAGTCAGGGATTGGACTGGACTATGGGATAGAAAATTACACTGGAAAAGAATAAGCTTGCTGGATCAAACAGACACAAGAGACTATCTGGGCAGCTCCTGTCTGGAGAAGAGATAAGAGGGCAGAGGGGGTCAGAAGCTGGCCGAACGGACACGAAAATAGAGAGTGGAGGGAAGGAGTGTGCTGTCTCATTAGAGGAAGAGAAACTAGGAGTATATAGCAAGGTGTATATACGTTTTTGTATGAGAGACTGACTTGGTTTGTAAAGTTTCACTTAAACCACAAAGAAATTAAAAAAAAAAAAAAAAAAAGAAGTGTTGAAAAGCAAAAATGTCATCTTAAAGACTAAGTAAGGTGCACCTGACCCAAGCCATGGTATTTGCAATCGCCTCATTGGCATGTGAAAGTTGGACAATGAATAATAAGACCAAAGAAGAATTGACATCTTTTAATTGTTGTGTTGGAGAAGAGTATTCAATATACCATGGACTGCCAAAAGAACGAACAAATCTGTTTTGGAAAAAGTATGACCAGAATGTTCCACATACTTCAGACATATTATCAGGAGGGATCAGTCCCTGGAGAAGGACATCATGCTTGGTAAAGTAAGGGTCAGTGAAAAAGAGGAAAACCATCAACAGGATGGATTGACAGGGCAGCTGCAACAATGAGCTTTAGCATAAGAAGGATTATGAGGATAACACAGGATCGGACAGTGTTTCTTTCGTTCTGTTGTACACAGGGTCACTATGAGTCGGAACCAACTCAACAGCACCTAATAACAACAATTCAACCACTCTGATCTTTAGTTTTCTCATGTAAAAAAAAAAAAAAAGATTAGACCTGCATTGTCCAAATGTTACCCACTAGCCCTATGTACCGATTTAAATTTAAATTTAAATTACTTACAATTAAATAAAGTTGCAAATTCAGCTCCTTAGTTACATTAACCACATTTCTGTGCTCAATAGCCATATGTGGCTAGTAGCCACCATATTAAAACCAAAAACGAAACCTGTTGCCATTGAGTCGATTCTGAATCATAGCAACCCTATAGGACAGCAAAGAACAGCCCCATGAAGTTTCCAAGGAGCGGCTTGTGGATTCAAACTACTGACTTTTTGGTTACCAGCCACAGCACTTAACCGCTATGCCACCAGGACTCCAGCCACCATATTAGACCGTGCAAATACAGATGTGTATCATTGCAGAAAGTTCTACTGCACAGTGCTGTCCTAAATAATCTCTACATTTTCTGACTGCCTTTTCAATTCTGTATCTAGTGCTCTCTTCTTCCCTTCAAATATCCACACCATGTATCCTACCAGTCTGCCCTATCTTCCTGGACTGAAGCACATGGGTTATTTCTCCTGTTCTAGACAAGCTAGCTTTTCTATGATGTCTCTTCTTCCCAACCAGATTCTCATTTTCTATGAATTTTTACCCAGATTTCTCTACGCTCAGACTCTGTCTATAAGACTGCATTCTTCTTTTTCATTGGTTCAGGTCTTCTCTAATAAGTCTTTTGTAGTTATACCACCTACCTTTCACTTTCTAGCATAGCTCAGTGCTTGCCAATCTGTTCAGGTTTAGCAGGTACCTTAACTGCCTAAATGGAAAAGTAAAGGTATTCATCAAAGTACAAGGCATTCATTATAAAATAAACACAAACTTATTTGTTATGGACTGAATTGTGTCCCTCAAAAAGATATTTTGAAGAAGGAGCCCTGGTGGTGCAATGGTTAAGTGCTCAGCTGCTAACCAAAGTTTGTGAGAAAAGACCTGGCGATCTGCTCCCACAGGGATTACAGCCTAGGAAACGCTATGTGGCAGTTCTACTCTGCCATATAGGGTTGCTATGAGTTGCAATCGACTAGAAGGCACACAACAACAGCGCTTCTGGTAACTATGAACATGACCTTGTTTGGAAATAGGGTCTTTGAAGACATTATCAGTTAACATGAGGTCATATAAGAGTAGGGTGTGCCCTAATCCAATCTGAGTGGTGCCTTTATAAAAGAGGGGACAAGACACAGAAGACGAACAGTGGGAAAAACAAGAACACCACGTGGCCATAGTGTTATGCTGCAGCTACAAACCAAGAAATGCCCGAGCTTACCAGAAACCAACTTTTGCAGGCTGAAATTGATCAAACATACAATTAAGATGCATTGGTAATTCCTGATGATTGGAATGCAAAAATTGGAAATGAAGAAGGATCCGTACCGGTACCATTGAGTCGATTCCAACTCATAGTGACCCTATAGGACAGAGTAGAACTGCCCCATACGGTTTCCAAGGAGTGCCTGGTGGATTTGAACTGCTGACCTTTTGGTTAGCAGCCATAGCTCTTAACCACTACATCACCAGGGTTTCTGAAGAAGGGTCAGTAGCTGGAAAATATGGCCTTGGTGAGAGAAATTACACCAGAGATTGCATGATAGAATTTTGTAAGACCAACGACTTCTTCAGTGCAAATACCTTTTTTCAACAACATAAATGATGACTACGCACATGGACCTCGCCATATGGAATACACAAGAATCAAATTAACTGTATTTGTGGAAAGATACAATGGAGAAGCTCAGTATCATCAGTCAAAACAAGGATGGGGCCGACTATAAAACAGATCTTCAATCAGTCATATGTAAGTTCGAGATGAAGCTGAAGAAAATTACAGCAAGTCCATGACAGCCAAAGCATGACCTTGAGTATATCCCACCTAAATTCAGAGATCATCTCAAGAACAGATCTGACACACTGCATACTCATGACCCAAGACCAGACAGACGTGTTGTGGGATGACATTAAAGACATCATACATGAAGAAAGCAAAAGGTCACTAAAAAGACAAGAAAGAAAAGACCAAAATGGATATCAGAAGAGACTCTGAAACTTGCTCTTGAATGTAGAGTAGCTAAAGCGAATGGAAGAAACGATGAAGTGAAAGAGGTGAACAGAAGATTTCAAGGGGCAGCTCGAAAAGACAAAGTAAAGTATTATAAAGAAATGAACACACAATCTTTGTACCAAAAAGAATTTGTTGACATCCAACCATTTCAGGAGGTAGTGTATGATCAAGAACCCATGGTACTGAAGTCTAAGCTGCACTGAAGGCTTTGGCAAAAAACAAGGCTCCAGGAGTTGATGGAATATCAATTGAAATGTTTCAATAAATGGATGCAGCACTGGAGGTACTTACGAGTCTATGCCAAGAAATCTGGAACACAGTTACCTGGCCAACGAACTGGGAGAGATCAGTATTTGTGCCCATTCCAAAGAAAAGTGATCCAAGGGAACACGGAAATTATTCAACAATATCATTAACATGACGTGCAAGTAAAATTTTGTTGAAGATAATTCAAAAATGGTTGCAGCAGTATATCAACAAGGAACTGCCAGAAATTCGAGCCAGATTCAGAAGAGCACGTGGAATGAGGGATATCACTGCTAGTATCAGATGGATCACGGCTGAAAGTGGAGAATACCAGAAAGATGTTTGTGTTTTACTGACAAAAGGCATTCAGCTGTGTCGATCATAACAAATTATAGGTAACGTTGTGAAGAATGAGAATTCCAGAACACTTAACTGTGCTCATGAGGAACCTGTACACAGACCAAGAGGCAGTCATTTGAACAGAACAAGGGGGTACAGCATAGTTTAAAGTCAGGAAAGGCATGCATCAGGGTGATATCCTTTCATCATATTTATTCAGTCTGTATGCTGGGCAAATAATCCAAGAAGCTGGACTATATGAAGAATGTGGCATCAGGATTGGAGGAAGACTCATTAACAACCTGCGATGGATGTGTTGATGGCACAACCTTACTTGCTGGAAGTGAAGAAGACTTGAAGCACTTACTGATAAAGATCAAAATATGCCTTTAGTATGGATTATGAATCAACATAAAGAGACCAAAAATCCTCACAAGTGGACCAATAAGCAACATCACGATAAATGGAGAAATAACTAAAGTTGTCAGTATTTCATTTTACTTGGATCCACAATCAATGTCCATGGAAGCAGCAGTCAACAAATCAAATGATGTATTGCATTGGGTAAATCCGCTGCAAAAGACCTCTTTAAAAAGCAAAGATGTCACTCTGAGGACTAAGGTGTGCCTGACTCAAGCCATAGTATTTTCAATCACCTCACATGCATGTGAAAGCTGGACAATGAATTAAGGATGACCGAAGAAGAACTGAAGCCTTTGAATTATGGTGTTGGCAAAGAATACTGAATATACTACAGACTGCCAGAAGAATGAACAAGTCTGTCTAGGAAGAAGTGCAGCCAGAACGCTGCTTAGAAGCAAGGATAGGGAGACTTCATCTCATGTACTTTGGATATGTTATCAAGAAGGACCAGTCCCTGGGGAAGGATATCATGCTGGGCAAAGCAGAGGTTCAACAAAAAACAAGAAAACCCTCAGTGAGATGGACTGACACAGTGGCTGCAACAATGGGATCAAGTGTAACAACGACTGCGAGGATGGCACAAGACTGGGCAGTGTCTCATTCTGCTGTACATAGGGTTGCAGAGAGTCCGAACCGACTCACAGCACCTAACAACTACCACCACCAGAAGAGACAAGAAAGGTTCTTCCTCTACAGCCTTTTGAGAGAATACAGCCCTGCTCTCACCCTAAATTTGGTCTACTAGTTTCCAGAACTGTGAGATAATAAATTTATTTTCTTATAAGCCAACCAGTTTGTGGCTTTTTGGAAACTAACACACTAACCTAGGATTACACTAATGGATATAAGAAGTAGTGAATTTTGCAACATGTAAGAATTAAGTTTTAACTAGTAATAAAAATTTAATTATATTCATTCTGGACCTCTCATTAGAGATGAGATTTCACACCAATATTGCTTATATCCAGTAGAATCAGATGCAGTTTCTGGTCTTCAATGTAAGTCAATCATGCACATATAACAGGGATTTCATATACAAGATGCAGTTCTTAGAGAACTGAGAAAAGACCTGTTCAGGAAAAAGTTACTATTTCTGAACAAGATGACTTGTTTAGGTGTAATTTACAAATTAATACTGATTGGCAGAAATACTTTATATAGCAATAACACACCACATCAATTATTTTAAAAGGAGCCCTGGTGGCACAGTGGTTAAGTGTTTGGCTGCTAACCAAAAGGATCAGCAGTTCAAACCTACCAGCCGTTCCTTGGAAATCACATGAGGCAGTTCTACTCTGTCCTATAGGGTTGCTATGAGTCAGAACACCCCATCAATTATTTTAAAAGATGTGATCTTTGAAGTACATGTTTAAAGTACCAAAAAACAAACCCATTGTCCTCGAGTCATTTCCGACTCATAGCAACCCTACAGGATGCAGCAGAACTGCCCCAGAGGGTTTCCAAAGAGCACCTGGTGGTTGTGAACCTTTTGTGAACCTTTTGGTCAGCAGCTGTAGCACTTAACTACTATGCCACCAGGGTTTCCATATTTAGAGTAGAATAGTACATTTTCCAAATTCCTCATAGGATTTTTCAATAGTTTCATATTTGGTTGATATTTAAAGACCTACCGAGGGTCAAGTTTTAGATACAACTCTTGCAAAAACTTACAGCTAAATATTCTTTAATGGTAAAATCTAGATTGTGTCATGGCCATTTATTCTCTACCTGTGAAAAGAAGGTAATTACACAATTTCATTCTTGGAATGGCATTTATTTATATGCAAAACAGTTATCAAAGCATGTCTAAGACACTGGGAGCTACAGACACAAGGGGAGATTTGTACTCGCTCTTGTAGACTCTCTACCACAGACTTCTACTGGGTGCTCAGGAGAAAGACTGGGGTCAGGGTGGGACACTGGAGAGGACTCCCTGAAGAAAGGTAGAGGTCACCACTGTTGGAAAGCCACAAAGCCCCAGTCAGGACCCCTCTCTGGAACAAAAAAGCCTTAAGTCACTGGCAGAAGGGTAGCAAAACTCGTCCTCCCAGCCCCCACTATCACCCCTGCCACAGGGCACAAGTGAAGACCCATTAGAGTTGGGGGAAAAATAAAATAATAAAACTCTCTAACCTTGTGGGGGTGCAATCAGTTCAGTGCTTGACTACTAACCAAAAGGTTGGCAGTGTGAACCTATCCAGAGGCACCTAGGGAGAAAGGCCTGGTGATCTACTTCTGAAAGGTCACAGCCTTGAAAACTCTAAGGTGCAGTTCTACTCTGCACACATGAGGTTGCCATGAGTCTAACTGATTTGATGGCAATTGGTTTTAGTTACTCTTGCTGGGGAGTCCTTGAGTGGTGCAAATAAATGGTGAGCATGCTTGGCTGCTAAGTGAAAAGTTGATGGTTCGTGTCCACCCAGAGACTTCTTAGAAGAAAGGCCTGACAATCTACTTCTGAAAAATCAGCCACTGAAAACCCTGTGGAGCACAGTTCTACTCTGATATAAAATGGGGTCGCCATGAGTTGGAACTGACTTGGTGGCAACTGGCTTTTTTTTTCCAGCCTTGTGGCAGGAACAGAAAATAGGTCTGGACTCAGATTATTAGAGGTCTCCAACCTCTGGGGAGGGGCAGGATACACCTATACAAGACCATCAAATATACAAGGCTAAATCTGCCTGCCGCTAGGATGGGGGGCATGATCACTGAGAAGGTCTCATCCCTGAGTCCCAGCAACACAGGGCTGGCCCCAAACTCAGGCTGGACAAGGACAAAAGAGAACCCTACCTGGCCCCTACCACCCGGCTGGGAAGCAGTGAATAACACGCAACAGCAGCCTTCCTTGAAGGGAGGGTTTGGAGTGGAGAGATATACCCCTTCTGAGGCACAAACACACAGGAAAGGTTAAAAGCTGAGGATGGAGTAAGAACAGTGAGAAAACCCCTCTACCAAACCAATCCCAACCCTAAACTAAAGTATGATTCCATTAATACAACATTCTGGAAAAGGTAAAACCACAAGGATAGATCAGTGGTTGCCAGGGGCTGAGGGTCCTTCAGAGGGGTTGACTATAAATGAGAATGAGAGAATTTTTTGGGAGGGTGACAGAACTCTCCCTTACCTTGATTGTCGTGGTAGCTATACAACTTTATGAATCTGTTGTTCTCATAAAACTATATACCAAAAAGGATAAATTTTCCTGTATGTAAATTATGCTACAAAAAAAAAAAAAATCACTCAACCAGAAGGAAAAAAAAGGGGGGGGGGGATTTCTAAGAACTCCTAGATGCTCTTCCTGTGACCACAGGATCACAAACCACCAGAAGAGCTGGAAATCAGGTCTTTCTAGACTGTAGGATAGTCTCTAAGTGGCTCTATTCGAGTCTTTATTTGATGGCATGGGAAGAGTCCGGGTGGGCAGGAAACAGAAGGGTGGTTACACATAATATGAGAGTCAAAAATAAGAGGAAGGAGGTGAATGGGCAACTGGAAATGATGATATGTAGATGGGGGAAGGAGGATTAAAAAGGCAGGGATATGCAGACAGGAGTAAGACACTGACAAGGCATAAAAACAAAGAGATTTGGGGAAATAAGAGACCAAAGAGAGACCTCTGGAACAGCATAGAAAAAAGTGAAGGCACAAGTCTTGATAAACTACAGCTTTTTGTTTACCTCATTTCCATGAGCATGTCTTGAATCTTTGAATATTATTAAGTAGTAAGACCTGGCTACAGATAAGCTGTTCAGTGGACTCCCATTAACCTTTTTCTTCTTTGCTACGCAGAGCCAAAGTTCTGCTGATTATACTTAAACAAAATAAATGCTGAAGAAAATGTTTGTATCAGATAAATATTTTTATGCATCTTGAACATAACAATTACGTGCAACAGTATAGTAAACCATAATAATTTGAGACTTAATAATCCTGAAATGAGTACTATAATGTTAAGTTTTTATGCTTCTGCGTTTTCTTACCCTTGGCCACAAGGTAAGTAAATGTGTTTTTCAGGTTATTCTGCAATATGAACCAAAATTTTATCTTTGTAGATTCGAATCTTTCTTACTTCCTCTACTTTATGAACTGCTCCTTTAATAATAATCTCTCTAAAGCACGACGCAAAATACAACTTAAGAAAAAAAAGTTTGTGAATTTTTGTCAATTTTCCCTGTTATCTCTTATTGGCTTTTTTATATATTCCTTTCACCATTCAGTATATAAATGCTTCTATTAGAATAATCTTCAAAATTCCAATTTATTCTAAATTCCAAAGGGTACTCTGAAATAAGTTCTACATGTACGCTATCTCATATATCTCAGGTGTACTCAACTGTACATATGTTTTAATTCTTTGCACAATGATTTTGAAAAAATAATGTACCTTTCTTTAATCTACAACTCTTCTAAGGTATCACATTCCTCTGCATTAGACTGATTTTTAGCAATAACTAATATCTTGAGATTACTTTCTCATATTAAAATTTTACTTTAGTATATCTTATGTGTCAGGAATACTTATTTGACAAATGTTGGGGCTCTCTGGTTGCTAATTTGGTCCCTTTTTTTATAGTTACAGTTTTGACAGTTTTTCTTTACGTAAACTGAAACCGCTAAATTGTTTAGTCGGAGATAAGCAGTGAGTCAGAAGAGATATTGAAAAACCTATGATCTCATGCCTGAATGCTAGAATAAGGGCAAAATAATCCTTTGTTTTTGTGACTGTTTGGTAGTTTCCTTCAAAAAGGACCAGCTGGCTTCCTGTTGGCTTCAAATCTAGAAGTCAGATGATAAAGTTCAGAACACTCCAAAAACATTATTTGAAAGGTACCTTAAACTGGAATTATACAGTTTTCTTTTAAAGTCAAAGCTCTGTGAGAAAGTATTAAACTTCATTAAATTAGCTCTGTAAAACCAAGAAGAAAAAGAACTTCAAAAGACTGTTTAAAAAAAATAAGAGTGAGTCTAATACATGAGCAATGCATTTTCTCAATCTGTGAAGTGACCCATCTACTTGAATGGTCACTTGTAGAATCTAAGAAGGCTGCTTCTCTTCCACACCCCCAGGGCCCAGGACCACCATCAGCGCCACTTCATGTACTTCCTAAGCATGTCTACTTATGTAGAACAGTTAAAAAAAAAAAAAAAAAAGACAAAGTTTTAAAAGAAGATTTAAAAATAGGTTGTAACAGGCTTTTTCTCAACATTACTTTCAGTACCAGCAGTGAGGTCAACCTCCAACTATGAAAGTAAAACAGATGACTCAAGTACTCCTTAACGTTGCCTTGTCTCAGGACCTACCTGTCATTTATCTCCTTACTTCCCACTGCACACCCGTGAACTCAGAAGCAACTAACATTTACTTACACCTACTGCATGTCAAGAATGTCCTTGGGTGGCATAAACGGCTTGCACTGCACTACTAACCTAAAGGTTGGTGGTTGGAACCCATTCAGTGGTGTCTACAGAAGAAAGGCCTGGTGATCTGCTTCCGTAAAGATTACAGACAACCGTAATAGCAGTTCTACTCTGTAACACATGGGGTTGCCATGTGTTATGGATTGAACTGTGTTCCAGAAAAATATGTGTTGCAAATCCTAACCTCTACGCTTGTGGTTATAATCCATCTGGGAATGGGTTGTCTTTGTTAAATTAATGAGACAGGATTAGTGTGGGATGTGTTTGAGTCAATCTCTTTTGAAATATAAAAGAGATTAAACAAGCAATAGAGTAGGGCAGAGACGGGGTAAGATAGATGGGAAGACACATGCAGCTCTCTAAGAAACCAGGAAGTGAAAGCTAAAGAGACAAAGACCTTCCTCCAGGGCCAAGAGAGAGAGAAAGCCTTCCCCTAGAGACGAAGCTCTGATTTCAGACTTCTAGCCTCCTAAACTATGAGAAAATAAATTTGTTTGTTAAAGCCATCCACCTGTGGTATTTCTGTTATAGCAACACTAGATAACTAAGAATTTGGTACCAGAAGAGTGGGGTGCTGCTCCAACAGATACCTAAAATGTGGAAGTGTTTTTAGAATTGTGTAATGGGTAGAGACTGGAAGGTGCCTAATAGTGAAAGCGTAGATTGCCTTGAAGAGGCTTGGCAGTACTGTGGATGTCAAAGGCAATTCTGGTGAGGGCTCAGAAGGTGAGAAGAGTTACAGAGAAAGTCTCTATCATCTTAGAGGATACGTATGGCGCCAGCAACTGACTGCTGCTAAAATGTGAACATTAAATGTGCTTCTGGTAAGGCTTTAAAAAAAAATGATGAATATGATTGAACAATGGAGGAAGAGTGATGCTTTTTATGCAGTGGCAAAGAATTTGTCTGAATTATATTCAAATGTTTGTTGGAAGGTAGAATTTGCAAGTGATGCACTTGGATATCTGGCTGATGAGACTTTCAGCAAGATCTTAAAGGGGCCACGTGGTTTCTCCTTGCCACTTAAGAGTAAAACGCAGGAGGAAAGAGACGGATTTAAAAATGAGCTGTACAAAACGAAAGCAGAAGTTAAAGATTTGGAAAATTCTGCTGTACAAACTAAGAACACGTGTCCTAAAATGTTCACCAAGGACGTGGCTACACAATCTTTTGTTAAAAAAAGTAAGCCTGTGACTGATGGATCCAACCAACTACCAAAGAAGAAAACCCTTCAGCTTAGGCCGAAGGGGTCACAGGAAGAATGAAAGAAGAGAATGCTGTCTGCCTCTTGAAATTCTACAGGCAAGCAACAGGATAAAGGAGCTATATCTCTTGTCCTCCAAGAAAAGGATCATCCCTGGAACAGCTCACAGATCAGCAGAACTGTTGGAAGGAGCATGGGAAACAGGGCCTTCTTGGTTTCAAAGGGTGGAGACATGGTCTCCTGCATCTCAAAGGGTGTAGCCACTGCCTCCTAGGTTTCAAAGAGTCTGATCTTTGCCAATTCGGTTTCAGAGTGCAGGGCTGCCATTAAAGTGTGCCAGTGGGATGGGGCCACCACCCAAAGCTGAGGGGGCAGGACTTCCAAGCCCAAGGATCAGAAGAATGGAGCTTGCTGGGGCCAAGGAGGTCGCCACGTAGATGGACTAGGAGAGTGGGGCTGCCCAAACTGGAGGGAGAAGAGTTGCTGTCCCAGTGTGCCTGGAAAGTGGAGCCGAAGCCCAGGGCTTAGGGGTCTCCACCCAGAATCCAGAGGGCGGGCGTGGCCAACACCCAGAGTCTGGAAGGTGGGGTCATTGCCCAGATGGTCTCAGAGAACAGTGGATTATTTTCAAGCCCTGAGAACTAGTGTAGTTTGTTTTGCTGAGTTTTAGACTTGTTTGGTGCCCATTATCCCTTCTTTCCCTCCAATTTCTCCCATTTGTAATGGAAATGTCTACGTTGTACCTGTTCCATCACTGTATCTTGGAAACAGATAACTTGTAGTCTAGATTTCACAGGTAAACAGCTAAACAGGAATTTTAACCCAGGATGGAATATGGCTAAAGTCTCACCCATATTTTAATTTAAATGATTCAGAAGATGAAATTTTGGACTTGGAGCTGATTTAAGACTTTTTGGATGATGTAATGGGGTAAATGTCTTTTGCATGTGGGAACAACAGGAATTTTGGGGGGCCAAAAGGTAGAATGTTATGGATTGAATCAGTGGTGTCACCAGGATTGGTGTCATCCAGTGTGGTAACTCATGGTGTCACCCACCTCCATGGACTTCCTCCAATACCTGACCATACAGAATCCTTAGTAATGTTTTTTGTACTAATGTTACTTGTAAATCATAATTTCCATATATCACTTCTTCTTTTCCTTTAATTACTGCTTCATCCTCAAAGAAGTTATTCATATAGGTTTACAAATACTAATTACCACAATATTGTAGCTAAAACACCAGAAAATTTGACAAAACCAGTGATTATAAAAACACTGAATATACCATGGACTGCCAGAAGAACAAACAAACATGTCTTGGAAGAAGTACAGCCAGAACGCTCCTTAGAGGCAAGGATGGCAAGACTTCGCCTCACATACTTTGGACATGTCATCAGGAGGGATGAGTCCCTGGAGAAGGATATCATGCTTGGTAAACTAGAGGGTCAATGAAAAAGAGGAAGACCCTCAAGGAGATGGATTGACACAGCAGCTGCAACAATGGGCTCATACACAGCAACAACTGTGAGGATGGCGCAGGACCTGACAGTGTCTTGTTCTGTTGTACATAGGGTCACTATGAATCAGAACCAACTTGATGTCACCCAACGACAAAAATCTTTATGGAAGCACTTGCCAGGTCTTATCTCCTGTGGAGCTGCTGGTGGGACTGAACCATCAACCTTTCGGTTAGCAGCCAAGCACTTAACCACGGTGCCACTAGGGCTCCTTCAACAAGGTGGAGAGACTCATAAAATCCTTGGCTCCCATAGCTGTGCTCCCAGCAGTAACAGCAACATTCCCACTCTACATGCTGAAGAGTCGCTGTCACCGGAGATGACTCCGTACTATAATATCCATACACTACCTGTCTGGCACACAGCCTTCTGTGGTCTCTGACATGTGCTCTAACGCAGCTGTGGCTGAAGAATGGAAATACAAGTGTAAAGGAGCCACAGGCAGACCCAATTTCACTTCAACTTTTTACTCTTGTTGACAGCCCCAACCCACAAAAACCAAAAAAAAAAAAAAAAAAAAACCCACATCTGTTGCCATGGAGTCTATTCTGACTCATAGCAACCCTACAGGACAGAAAAGAACTGCCCCATAGGGTTTCCAAGGAGTGCTTGGTGAATTCAAACTGTTGACATTTGGTTCACAGCTCTTAACCACTACGCAACCAGGATTTCCGCCCCAATCCATGACGCTCTCAAATCTCCAAAGAGGTTGCTTTTGAAAATTTAAAGCAGCTTATTTTCTGTAAGAAAATAAGAGGTATGGATAACAAGTTCTTACTCAAAGATATTTCTGAAAGCCTGAAACTGCTTTACAGGTGTTTTAAACATTTTAACGTAAACCAGGCTTTCCCTACACCAGTGAATTTGGAGGATTACGAACCAGATCTAAGGAAAGGGAATAAAAAGCTGTTCAGTGGATCTATTGCTAGTTTATGAGTGAGAAAAGAATTTATCCAAGGTCATACTATGAATTATACACCTACTATCTTCATACAAGTCAACATCTGTGTTGGTTTCTCTTAAAAACTGATCAATGACTAAAAACTTTCTTTGGATATTTATTCATAGCATGATATTAACTTTATCTTATTGGGGAGATGTCTTCAGGAAAACAGCCTTACATACTAAGTGAGAAATTATTTTTCTCAACTCTTATGAATATGCATCTCTTTTGTAAACAGTGAGACCAATTAATTTCAAGCCTGTCCTCTTATTTATAACATAATGGAATTATAATCATTATAATTTATTCAAGACAGATATGAATATTTTTATTTGTCCATCTATGATCTGATTTAGTTTCAGGGAGATTTAGTTTAAAATGGCTCTGTGGTTGCTGTTAGGTACCACTGAGTAGATGTTGACTCAGTGACCCTATGTATAACAGAACGAAACACTAAATGCCTGTTTCCTTGCAAAGTAAGCCACTTGAGGAAAATCCATCCTAGAAGTTGTTTCGCACAATATTTAGTATTGCTAGCCAATAGCATTATAAAAAAAAGAAAAAGAAATCACTCTAAGCACTTTGAAAAGATGCAATTAACAGAAATTTGTCAAGGCTGAAATTGGGTGGAAATACATGGATAATTTCATAGTAAAATCTGTTTCCAAATTTCCTGTCATGAAAACTTTTCATTCTTTTAGAAACCAATTGTAATCAATTGTTTAATTGGCCAGTATATAATACTCAGAATCAGAGAATTTTGCAATTCAGTTTAAATTTGTTTCTAAAGAAAAGGCCAGGATCAAAAAACATAACTTTAACTACTTAAACAGTTCAGTGACAGTATGCACAAAATTTATTTGCTATTGTTATTGTCTGTGAGACAGAATCATCATTACCAACTTCATTTATTAAATGCATGCATAAGCTATGTAAATAATATACAAAGTTATAGGCCCTGATTTTTTTAAAAAAAGGTGTTATGCAAATAAATTTTACAGAAAGGGAGATGATAATAAGTGAATAGAGCTCAGAATTAATAATAATATCTTGGTCCACTACTGATTTATTGGCTATTATCAAGAGAAAACTTTTTGAATTTCCCCCTTAAGCCCGCCTAGTCAGCATGGACGGATGTAAAAGTTTGTTATAACTCTGAGAACCAATGTTACTGGCCAAGGTAATGAAGTCTGGCTGTACTTCAACTCCAGATTAATACAGCAAGTTATCCATTTCAGCTACAGAAAGATAAAACGACTGAAATTTCTGTCAGCAGGATATTTGCCTTCTGTTATTCTTCCAGTAACGGTGACAGATCTGAGCACAGCCATCACATAAACTCAGTTTCCCTTGATCTAACATTCTCATTTGTAATCTATGACTCTGAGTTTTTCTCTACGTGAAATAAGTAGTCACACATGGTAACACAACCAGTGGCTTGGGCTCCATTTATAATAAGCTCAAGTAACTGAATTAACTAACCCAGATTATTAAACCTAAATGCTGCAATGGATGAAGACTTTCTGTCTTCCATATACCACCACCAGAGCTAGGACTTGAACTAAAGACTTGTGCCTTAAGATTTTCCCAACAAAACCATAATGTCTTTTTTTCACACATGCTATTCCTCTACTCCATCACTTTATCTGCAATTGGCTACATGCAGTCATATAGAAAGGTGTTGAGAATGCCACGCAAAGAGCATTGAAAACTACACAAGTGAAAAAATAGCCCTTTTCAATAAGGTTGGAATATAGATTAATAAAAATCAGAGACAATTAGATTATACTAATTGAAAATAATACCACGAAAATTGAGATCAAATTCCCAGTTTGCTGAAGTATACATTATGCAGATTTAAATTAATGCCCCAAAGGCCTTACATTTCATAGCAAAAATTTTAAAACCTATTTCAAAATGGAGACTGATTACAAATACAGATGGACTAATAAAGTAGGAAGGCTGCCTGTATTTCCTTTCGAGGATATGAAAATAATAGACATCCATGGCACTAAATACTCAAAGCTGAAAGACTTTATATTGTGGAGATGGAGGACAGCACATCTTGCTTGTATTTACAAGTAGTTTTATAACACATATAAATATGAACGAAAAATTAAGTCAGGCCCACTGCTATGAGTCAGAATAGACTCGTTGGCAATTATGAGTCAGAATAGACTCGATGGCAATGGGTTTGCTTTGGTTGGTATGGATAAATGCAGATTCTAGAATCACTAAAACTAGGCTCTTAGGACTAAAATGTGCTTCTAGAGGTTTACTTGATCTATTAACAGCTTTCAGGAAACCATCCCAAATAAACACTTATCCTCAGCTTGAGGATATATATAGTTTTTATATAGATTGTTTTCTCCTGTATTAGTGAGCTGCTTACGTAAATGCCATATTACATGAGCTTGTGATAACTGATGATTTTTTTCCTCAGTTTTCAACCAGTTAAATTATATTTCTATAATTATTACTGATTATAGAAAACTAACTAAAGCTTAGAAGAAACTATGTAAATGCAGGTCTGAAAGGCTAGCTGCCATACTGAGTTTCTTCAAGAATTATATAAAAATGGCATGATTTGTAGCAACTAATTTCATATGTAGCCTATAAAAGGTAATCTTTTGAGAGTGAAATTACTCTTCACTATGCATTTTTGTAAAAGCAAATAAAATCAAGAAGCAAGAAAAATTTAATTTTATATTACTTCTACTGATACTACTTAAAATTGAACATTATATTCAGAGACGATCTTAACAGAGTGCTAATTGACATTCTGGATTTATAACACAGTCAGAAGAGCCTCTTCCTTACAAAATTTAATAATTAAGAATTATAAAACAAATTCTACAAAATTTGTAGGTCTACTTTGGGCATTCATTGGGTTTTATTTGGAGAATATCTATGTAAACTAATTTAAAAAGCATTAACTCACACTGTATCAATGCATTAAGATTTGCATTTTTAGCTTCTCTAGATATGTGATTGCTAGTATTTTGATGGTCATTGTACAACTCAACAGGCTATCAGTTTGTATAATTTCTGAACTTAATTCAAGTAATTAATGATACGTCAACAAGTATTGTCTTTTATGTGTCTAATATTTTGGGGGATATATTTGGATATAACATTTTTCTCATCCTCAAGGAGTTCCTATCCTTACTGCAGAAAAAGCCCTAATACATAAAGTAATAATTAGCCAGTCACCTGATTCAACACACATTTATTGCACACCTACTATATATCAAGCACTTTACTAGACAATGTGAATTCAAGGATGAATAAGCACAGCTACTTCTTTAAAAAAAACATACAGACCAGTGGACTAGAGGTGTCTTTATTTCTTCTATTCTCTTGCTCTCAAAGCTAAACAGTGAGCAGTTCTCTCGTTTCTTCCACCCCAGTCTTTCCCTACAGATTCTTTCCAATCGTCACTACCGTGATCTCACTTAAGGACACTGAACACCTAACTAACTGCTTCAAGGCCAATAAAGACGCCCCTCCCTCTGCCTGGAGGGCTGCTCCTTGCCCATTACACCAGGTCAACTTCTATCCACCGGAGGGAAGAGTGAGATGTAACTCCTCAAGGAGGTTAACCTTTATGATCCAGCCACACCACCATCAGCCCTCTCCCCCTCACTTCAATATCTTCTTTCATGGCACTTTTCGTAACTGTAATTACACAGTTATTTATATAATTATTTTTCTTACTCCCCAACTTAAGTTTAAACACCATGAGAGCAGAGACCTTTTTTCTTTTTCACTGATGTACCCACAGTGCCTGGCACACAAATATTTGTTGAAAAAATGTAAAGGGAAGTATGAGATTGGAGAGGGTTACAGGAGATATGGAGACAGTTGGGGGTTCTTCAGGGCTTTCAGAGTGCCTATGGATCACTGCCTCTGTGCCATGCATTCTGCTTACATGTTCTACTGCCTCACCTTGGACTGGCATACAGAATATGTTCAACAAATGAGTGAATGAGTATTAAGATGGACCTATTGACTAGATGGCAACTTGTTTGATTTTTTTTATTTACATGTGGACAACTGCCAGAAACAGCTGGTCATACTTAGTTTGCCAATGGTTAGTTTTGTTTGTGGGCTCAAGATGATATGTACACACACACACACACACACAAAGTTGTTAGTAAAAGATTTCTAATTCATGTGATTATATACATATATACACATACATATAGAACATTCCACAAAGAAAATCGTGCCTTCCAGCTGTTCCCATCCTATGGGCATGTTTCAGAACCACTGGTTTAGAGATCTCTTTACCTTTAAATAAAATTCTGAACCTACTTTTGAACTATCCAGGGCCTACAGCGGAATGCCTTTGAAGCTATGTTGCAAGTTCCAGCTTGCTGCTCCCAAGAAATGACTTTTGTTGTTACGGGTCCCATCCAGACTTTGTAGGGTTGTTGTACCCTTACATACAAATCTGAGAACTCTTAGGACAAGTGTTATAAGTGTTTGCTGATGCATCATGGGTTCAGAGACATAAAGATTAGTTCTAAGCAGAACTAAAACCTTCATCTATGTACTTGGTAAACATCAGATTGTACTCTTAACTCTAAAGGCATATAATTTATAAGGAAAGTTTACAGTGCTCTGTACCAATATGTACCAATACAAATTATTCAAGTCCCAAAGATTCCCTAATAATTTTGCTTTACTAAATATAAACTACCAGCAATATAATCAAGAGTGCTATGACTACGCACACACACACACAAGCACAGATATTAAACCCTGTTAAGTTACTTTTCAACGTAAATGAAAATAACTATAAACCCAACATGACCATTTTTTACTTAACCTAAATGCAAAGTAGGTTCCCAAACGAATTAAATTAAATGCCTACAGACCTCATTACTCATTGGTGAATTTCAACCACATATTTTAAAGATTCATAATTTATTTTTGTGCCAAATGAGTCTTGTTAATTTTCATCTTTTTGAAGTTTGATCTCCACATGGGTACTTAAAAAGTCTTTAAGACAGATTAGGGAAAAACCAGGGCAGAGCAGCAAGGGATTACATTGAAG
This sequence comes from Elephas maximus indicus, assembly GCF_024166365.1. Lineage (NCBI taxonomy): Eukaryota > Metazoa > Chordata > Mammalia > Proboscidea > Elephantidae > Elephas > Elephas maximus. Next base: position 84,400,050 of record NC_064820.1, read on the forward strand.
TTCTGATTTTGGTATCTATAGATTTTAGAAAAATTCCAACTTCCTTATACCTGAGACATTTTTTTCCACCTGAAAAATAGGAAATGCTATCTACTTCTCATAAGACAACTGCAAAATGAGATAAAAGTAGAAAAAAATTAAAAATCGTGAAAACATAACGATTAAATATAACCCCAACTAGGCCTTTTAATGACTAGACTTCCATATAGACCATACCACCTAATCATTAGAAGTATTATGTTTTGAATCCATAGTGTCATCTGGAAAAATTTTTAATATTTTTAATTATGTGTGTACACAATGCAAATGCACAGGACACTATACATCTTTTTCCTAATGTTCTACTTATAAAAAAAAAAATTTTTTTTTAATTTGCAGCACATAATGGGTTCTTTTACATAGCACAGTAACATTACCAATGTCTTCTTTATTTTAAAATTTCTATTGTGCTTTAAGTAAAAGTTTACAAATCAAGTCAGTCTCTCATACAGAAACTTATACACACCTTGCTATGAAACCCTGGTGGCGTAGTGGTTAAGTGCTACGGCTGCTAACCAAATGGTTGGCAGTTCGAATCTGCCAGGCGCTCCTTGGAAACTCTATGGGGCAGTTCTACTCTGTCCTATAGGGTCGCTATGAGTCGGAATCGACTCGACGGCACTGTGTTTTTTTTTTTTTTTTTTATGTACTCCTAGCTGATCTCCCCCTGAGACAGCATACTTCTCCTCTCTACCCGGTATCATTCAACCAGCTCCTGTCCCCCTCTGCCTTCTCATCTCACCTCCAGACAGGAGCTGCCCACATGGTCTCATGTGTCGACTTGAGCCAAGAGACTCACTCCTCACCAGTATCATTTTCTGTCTTACAGTCCAGTCCAATCCCTGTCTGAAGAGTTGGCTTCGGGAATGAACATTGCTAATGTTTTCATGATCATAAACTCAGTACTAAACCTCATGCCCAGCCCTAGAAGACCACAAGAGTCCATCTTATTCATTTCCTGAACTAAAGGAAGGATCAAGGAGCCCCAGTAGCACAGTGGTTAAGCACTTGGCTGCTAACCGCAAGGCTGGCAGTTTGAATCCACTAGCCACCCCTCAGAAGAAAGATGTGGCAGTCTGCTTTCGTAAAGATTACAGCCTTGGAAACCTTATGGGGCAGTTCTACTCTGTCCCATTAGGGTTGCTATGAGTCAAATCAGCAGAAAGTGACTTAGGAATCATTCTTTACTCTCCTTCTTTATTTAATAGATGAGGAAACCATAGCTTAGAGAAGTGAGGTAATTTGTCTAAGTGAATACTACTGGTGTCAGAGCCAAGAGAACTCAAGTTCAACCCCTTTATTTCTTAGGGATAGAAAGAATGTGCTGTATTTTTAGAGACCAACAAAATGATCACAAAGCCATCACATTAATTACAATCCCTTCCAGGAAATTATACTTTCTACAATTAAAGCAGGTTCAGTATGTATTCTATAAACGATTCCCATAATAAAACAGAAACTGATATAAGCTATTCCTTCAAGTCGTAAATACCAGAAAAGTAATACCGTTAAGGTTATCACCAATACTAACACTTTATATTTCTTCATTAAACAACACTTGTGGTATGTACGACAGTAGGGAGTGGTAGGGTCTCTGATGAAGTGAAGTGTGAAAGGCTCATCTAAAGGTATTAATTTTTCTTTAAGTGAGGCATAACATTTACTAACTTTAATATTTCTTTCCTTTATTAGTTGGTTGGAAGAGCACATGTATTAAATGCTATTATTGTATTTTGGGGGAAAAGGCAAATTTTCTCTAAATTTTTAAACAAAAAAAACATTATTATAAGATTCCATTTTTGGTGTAAAAAACAACAGTAGGGGCAACAGAAACCAGGTTCAAAATTAATTTTAAAGGACTATTTTTATTAATGCTTATCCACAGAATTTTATTAGTAATTTCTTAAACATCCTCAAACTAGCTCATTGTCTGTATAGTGCTTTTTTCATTATTGCATGATTAGAATTTCCAAAATATCATTCTTGGTTCAGTATTCACAGATACGAGCATTAAAGTAAAGAAAGAATATTATGCCACAGACCAATTTATATCAATAGCATATATGAGTGAATACATAAAATGCTTAAATGAGGGAAATCATAAAAGTATTAAAAGAGGAAGTAATTACCACGGGACAAGCTGACTTAGCCAAAGAAAGGCCCCTTCTGTACTTCCCATCCTATACAAGTTAAACAAGTGAACAAGTTAAACAACACTTGTGGTATGTACGACAGTAGGGAGTGGTAGCATCTCAGATGAAGTGCAGTGTGAAAGGCTCATCTAAAGGTATTAATTTTTTTTTAAGTGAGGCATAACCAAAATACAATTTCCTGATTTCAAATGCTTTCTTGTTCTAATGCACTTAACCTAAGACTGTGTTCATTCACATATATTTTTACAGCATACAGAATAAGCTATAAAGCATAGAAATAAATAACTTAGAAAAGTTTTTTTTAACTTATTTATCTCTGAATATCATAAACTTCAATCCCTAAATTCACTTTATCTTTTTCACTGTAACACGGTAGGAACAAAACAGTAGAAAGCAGAAATTTGACAGCAAGTTTAAAGCCTGGCTGGAAGAATCATTATCTAATTCATGATCTGTATCCAAGCTTTGACTTGCAAATGTGGGTTGGTTGATCTTTGTGAAACAGAAAATGTTCTACAATTACTTTCAAGATATGCTATAAAGATGAAATTTTACAAGTGAAACCAAATTCTGTAGAGGATCAAGAATTTTTCTATGCATGAATTTTAACTCATACTTAAAACATCTTCCCCTTATTTATTTAGCATATGCTATTTTTTTTTTACCCTTTTTACTGTGACATGAAACAAAGGTTTATCCTATTCCTATAGTAATCCTATTTTTAATGAAAATATTACTGAGATTCTACCTCTACCTAACAACTACCTAACAACTTAGTTCTCATTAAAATCTAACTTCTGGGAATCTCTATATGCTTGAATCTCATTTCAAGATTTTCATTAAGTTGTTCCTATCTCATAATTTTTTTCCTATTCTTTAAAATTTGAAGAGCTGGGTACCTTTTATCTCCGTAAGTGGCATGAATAATTAAATTCCAGCTAAATAAAGGGGAAACCACACACTTTTACTTTAGCTTTTCTTTAATATAATTGTATTAACGCTTCTGATTGAAAAAAAAAAATCACTGAAACTTTTCATAAAGTCAAATTTTTCTTTATACAAAGGTGCTCATTGATAAATCAAATACAACTTCATTGCCTTAACTTTCATTTTAAAATGTTATCTAGTATCTATTCATAACTCTATGAAGGCATTTTTAAATAAACAAAGTCTTATGATTATAGAAACTACTGACAGAGATACACAAGAGTTATCATTCTAAAATTTTCTTAGGAACATTTAAAATTTGCCTCACAACATCCCTGTGAGGTAGGGAGTTAAGTGTTTTCATATAACAACAAAAGAAATTGACTAAGATACGACTATTATATTACACATAGAAAAATGGCTGTATTTAAAAGTCTTAAGATAAATGGCATCTACAAAGCAGTTCTACTTGTAAGTCCAGGAAAATTAGGTTGCTTATTTTTTCACTATTTTTGTCAGGAATCACAGAGCTATTTTGAATCTCAAAAACCAGAAATTTTTCTCCATCAAGGGCTTTTAAGTCTTTTGAAGATTAAGTGGAACAAGCAGAATGGCATTTTGCCAACGCAAGAAAACACAAGATGAGATGCCATGCCAAGCCTTTTTTATTCTTCCTCTACATGGAGATAGCTTAAATGCTATTAGGCATACACAGAAATTCGAGCAGTTAAATGTCTTCTTTAAAGGTACTACTTCTTTTGGCACTTCAAAGTTAAAACTGTGATGAATGGGTCTTTTTAAACTTTCATATTTCTCCCGTGTTACTCTCTCTAGGTCAGTAACAATTTGTATCTTTTCAATGAGGGCAAGCTGCAGCTCCTCTTCTTTCATGAAAAATGGTGATTCCACTAAATTCCAAAACTAAAGGTGGCCACAGAAGAAGTCGTCCACCAAAGAAAATTGGCTGTCTCCACAGCAGGAAAAAAACCCAACCAGGAAAATTCATCTTTTCAGACTTAAAAAAAAAAAAAAAAAAACCCATCCAATAGGTATCGGGATGCAAGGGATCCAGCATTTTCATAGTAAGAATAAAGTCCAGGCAAAATTTTTTTATATAAAGTGGGAAGCTGGGGGGAAAGGAAGGAAGTCTTTTTAGGTATCTGGTATTTCTCACAGCCCAAGATAATGATCTGTCTTCAGGGAAAAAAAAAAAAAAAAACACCAAACGTGATGATATGCCTAGTACTAGGATCAGGGCTTCACATCTAGTAGGCCCCGTGGTTTGCCAGATTTCCAATATAAGGTATAGTTAAAGGTTACCTCCCTTGTATGCTAAGGAGCCTGGTGGTATAGTGGTTAAGATGTTGGCTGCTAACCAAAAGGTCGGCAGTTCAAATCCACGAGCCGTTCCTTGGAAACTCTATGGGGCAGTTCTACTCCACGCTACAGGGTTGTTATGAGTTGGAATGGAATCAACAGTGTCCAACAACAGGATCAGTTTCACATCTAGTAGGTCCCATGGGTTGCCTGACTTCCAATATAAAGTACATTTTAAGATCATCTCCCTTCTTTGTTAAGGAGCCTAAGATCTTTGACCATATGTAATAATCACAGAATGGCTTTGAAAACAAGTCGAAAAAGTCTGACTACAATAACAGTGTTCTTCAACACAGAAGACACTCAATTATATGGTTTTTCACATAATTTAACAAATTACTAATATCCATTCTCCATATCCCTTTTTTTTATATATATATCCCTAGAGAAAAAAAATCTATTATTTTGTAGAGCTAAAGAGGCCTTAGGTGATCTCTAACAGTAATTTAGCTTGTAAGTAAAGCATACCCTAAAATGATCCAATTACAAAAAACTATTAAGCCAAAGAACTGAATATACTTTCTAAAGATACTTTTACTAACATGCATTTCCATTAACCTCACATTATAGACTCCAATGTAGCTAGGAAGGAAATCTCTATCCATAAGTATGCCCATGGTTTCATGTTAAATGCCACGGCAACTTTTATCACTGGGGGAAAAAAAAAACACCCTCTTGTGTCCTGATAAAAAAATTTTTTTCTTTTTGCTTAATTTAGCTACTGACTTAACTTTCTACTATGTATGCACAGTTTTTAAATGTCCTAAGCCATGATTACGTTGCTGCTGTTGTTAGCTGCAGTCAAGTTGATTCCAACTCTTGGAGACCCCCAATGAGTGCAGAACAGAACTGCTCCACAGAGTTTTTTTCAAGGCTATGAACTTCCAAAAGCACGCTGCCAGACCTGTTTTACAATGTGCCTCTGGATGTGTCTGAACTGCCAATCTTTCAGCTAGTAAGTCAAGTGCTTAACTGTTTGCGCCACCCAGGGGCTCCACAGCATGATTATAGCATCTCTATATTGCTTGAACCCCCACGTGTCTCTGAGTTTGCGAGCTGATGCAAGCTATGCCACCAGTATTCGGTCACCCATGGCAGACAGGTTTCAGCTGAGCTTCCAGGCTAAGATAGGCTATGAAGAAGGACCCAGAAGTCTAATTCTAAAAAGAATTAGCCAGTGAAAACCTTATGAATAGCAGCAGAGCACTGTCAGATACAGTGCCCTAACATGAGCCCCCAAGGTGGGAAAGCACTTAAAAGATGACTGGGGAAGAGCTGCCTCCTAAAAGTAGAGTCGACCTTAATGATGTGGATGGAGTCGAGCTTTCAGGGCCTCCATTTGGTGATGTGGCATGACTCAAGATGAGAAGAAACAGCTGCAAACATCCATTAATAATTGGAAGTTGGAATGTATGAAGTATGAATCTAGGAAAATTAGAAATCATCAAAAATAAAATGGAATGCATAAAGATTGATATCCTAGGCAGTAGTGAGCTGAAATGGACTGGTACTGACCATTTGGAATCAGGCAATCATAGGCCTACTATGCCAGGAATAACAACTTGTAGAGAAATGGCATTGCATTCATCATCAAAAAGAACATTTCAAGATCTACCCTGAAATACAACGCTGTCAGTGACAGGATAATATCCATACGCCTATAAGGAAGACCAGCTAATACGACTATTATTCAAATTTATGCAGCAACCACTAAGGTCAAAGATGAAGACACTGAAGATCTGTTCCAACGTACGCAGTCTGAAATCGACTGAACATGCTATCAGGATGCACTGATAATTACTGGTGATTGGGATGTGAAAGCTGGAAACAAAGGAGGAGGATTCATAGTTGGAAAGGATGGCCTTGGTGATAAAAACAATGCCGGAGATCGCATGAGAGAATTTTCCAAGACCGACGACTTCTGCACTGCAAATACCATTTTTCACCAACATAAACAGCGAATATGCACATAGGCCTTGCCAGATGCAATACACAAGAATCAAATCTACTACATTTGTGGAAAAAGATGATGGAAAAGCTCAGTATCATCAGTCAGAACAAGGCCGGGGACAACTACAGAACAGATCATCAATTGCTCATATTCAAGTTCAAGTTGAAACTGAAGAAAATCAGAACAAGTGCACGAGAGCCAACCTTGAGTATATATCCCACCTGAATTTAGAGACCATGTCAAGAATAGCTTTGACGCATTGAACACTAATCTGGGCAAAGACCAGATGAGTTGTGGAAGGACATCATATACGCAGAAAGCAAGAAGTCATTAAAAAGACAGGAAAGAAAGAAAAGGCCTAAATGGATGTCAGAAGAGACTCTGAAACTTGCCCTTGAACATTGAGTAGCTAAAGCAAAAGGAAGAAATGATGAAGTAAAAGAACTGAACAGAAGATGTCAAAGGGCAGCTCGAGAAGAAAAAGTATTATAATGACACAGGCAAAGAGCTGGAGATAGAAAACCGAAATGGAAGAACAGGCTCTGCATTTTTCAAGCTGAAAGAACTGAAGAACAAATTCAAGCCTCGAGTTGCAATACTGAAGGATTCTATGAGGAAAATATTAAACGACCCAGGATGCATCAAAAGAAGATGGAAAGAATACGCAGACTCATTAAACCGAAAAGAAATGGTCGACGTTCAACCATTTCAAGAGGTAGCATACGATCAGGAACCGATGGTACTGAAGGAAGAAGCCCAAGCTGCGCTGAAGGCACTGGCGAAAAACAAGGCTCCAGGAATTGACAGAATACCAACTGAAATGTTTCAACAAATGGATGCAGCGCTGGATGTGTTCACTCGTCTATGCCAAGAAATTTGGAAGACAGCTACCTGGCCAACTGGCTGGAAGAGATCCATATTTATGCCTATTCCCAAGAAAGGTGATCCAACGGAATGCGGAAATTATCGAACAATATCATTAACATCACAGGCAAGTAAAATTTTGCTGAAGATCATTTAGAAGCTGCTGCAGTAGTATATTGACAGGGAACTGCAAAAATTCAGGTCGGATTCAGAAGAGGATGTGGAACCAGGGATATCACTGCTGGTGTCAGATGGATCTTAGTTGAAAGCAAAGAATACCAGAAAGATGTTTACCTGTGTGTGTTTTATTGACTATGGAAAGGCATTTGACTGTGTGGACCAAAACAAATTATGGGTAACACTGTGAAAAACAGGAATTCCAGAACACTCTAACTGTGCTCATGAGGAACCTGTAAATAGATCAAGAGAGAGCTGTTTGGACAGACCAAGTGGACACTGCATGGTTTAAAGTCAGGAAATGTGTGTGTCACAGTTATATCCTTTCACCACACCTATTCAGTCTGTATGCTGAGCAAATAATGTGAGAAGCTGGACTGTATGAAGAAGAATGGGTCATTAGGATTGGAAGAAAACTAATTCACAACCTGCATTATGCAGATGATACAACCTTGCTTGCTGAAACTGGAGAGGACTTGAAGCACTCACTGATGAAAATCAAAGAACAAAGCCTTCAGTATGAATTGCAACCTCAACATAAAACGAAAGTCCTCACAATGGGAACAATAAGCAACTTCATGATAAATGGAGAAAAGACTGAAGGTCAAAGATTTCATTTTACTTGGGCCCACAATCAACACCCATGGAAGCAGCAGCCAAGAAATCAAAAGAGGAAGGAAAACACACAATATGGGGGAAGTCAGCACAACTGGACTATCCAAAAGCTAAGAAGTTTTCTGAATACAACCCCGGGCCGGGGTCTGGAGACCATGGTTTCAGGGGACATCTAGGTCAATTGGTATAACAAAATACATTAAGAAAATATTCTGCATCCCACTTTGGTGAGTGGTGTCTGGGGTCTTAGAAGCTAGCAAGTGGCCATCTAAGATGCATTAATTGGTCTCAACTCACCTGGAGCAAAGGAGCATAAAGAACACCAAAGACACAAGGAAAATACGAGACTGAGAGAAAGAAAGGGCCACATAAACCAGAGACTCCATCTGCCTGAAACCAGAAGAACTAGATGGTGCCCAGCTACCACCAATGACCACCCAGACAGGGAGCACAACAGAGAATCCCTGATGTAGCAGGAAAAAAGTTGGATGCAGACCTCAAACTCTAGTAAAAAGGCCAGACTTACTGGTCTGATTGAGACTGGAGGGATCCCAGAAGTCATGGCCCTGAACTCTCTGTTAGCCCAAAACTAAAACCATTCTCGAGGCTGACTCTTCAGACAATCATTAGGCTGGATTATAAGACATAAAATGATACTGGTGAGGCGTATGCTTCTAGCTCAAGTAGACACATGAAGCTATGTGGGCAGCCCCAATCTGGGGATGAGATGAGAAGGCAGCGGGGGAAAGGAGCTGGTTGGATGGACACGGGAAATACAGGGTGGAGAGAAAGCATGTGCTGTCACATTGTAGGGAGAGCAACCAGGGTCACATAACAATGGGTGTGTAAGTTGTTGTATGAGAAACTGACTTGCATAGTAAACCTTCATTTAAAGCACAATAAAAAAAAGAAAGAAATCAAAAGATGCATTGCATCGGGCAAATCGGCTACAAAAGACCTCTTAAGTGTTGAAAAGCAAAGATGTCACCTTGAAGACTAAGGTGTGCCTGACCTAAGCCATGGTATTTTCAATAGCATCATATTCATGTGAAAGCTGGACAATGAATAGAAAGAAGAACTGACGCCTTTGAATCGTGGTGTTGGCGAAGAATGTTGATTTACCATGGAAGGTGAAAGAACGAACATCTGTCTTGGAAGAAGTACAACCAGAATGCTCCTTAGAAGCAAGGATGGCCAGACTACGTCTTACATACTTTAGATATGTTGTCACGAGACATCAGTCCCTGGAGAAGGACATCACGCTTCGTAAAGTACAGGGTCAAGGAAAAAGAGGAAGACCCTCAACAAGATGAACTGACACAGTGGCTGCAACAACGGGCTCAGGCATAACAAGGACTGTGAGGATGGCGCAGAACCAGGCAGTGTTTCCTTGTGTTATATATAGGGTCGCTATGAGTTGGAACCGACTCAACGGCACCTATCAACAACAATAACCCTTTTTGATTATTTTATTTCAACTGAAAAATTACTGAAGAAAAAATCCATACTATAGTCTTAAAAAATTAGATAAATAAATATAGCCCCCTTTCCCACCATACATAATAGTAGCTTCACGTATTCTGGACAGATAAAAACCTAAAAGGTAGGAAAGTTCATGTTTTTAGGGAGGAAAAACAAGGTTCAGTGACGTGATTTTAAGAAATAGTGAGCTTTACAATAAGAATTCTCAGTCTAGTTCCCTTTCCCTTTAAAATAAATTACCAATGATCTTTTAAGTATATGGAAGAAAAGCATATTACCACTATATTTGGCAAAGCATAAACTCCTAAAGTCATTAAATTGTAGGGGTGTTAGAGACTGAAAATCACTAACCTATCAGAATACCTATTAATAGGAGAAACACTAAAAACTAGGAACAGAGGGAACTTCCTGAATCTGATAACAAGCATCTACAAAAGACCACAGCCAACATCATACTTAATGGCGAAAGACTGAAAACTACAAAACGTTGTTGAAAGAAACTAAATAAAATGTAAATAAATGGAAAAACATTCCATTTTCAAGGGCTGGAAGACTTAATATTATTAAGATTGGCATATATCCCAATATACAGACTCAATGCAACCCCTATCAGGATCTCAGCTGGCTTCTTTGCAGAAATTGACAAGGTTTTCCTAAAGTGCATATGGAAATTCTAGGGTTCCAGAATAGCTAAAACATTTGTGTGTGTGTGTGTGCGCTTGAAGTGAAAGTTCACAATTAAAGTCAGTTTCTCATGCAAAAACTTACACACACATTGTTATGTGACCCTAGTTGCTCTCCCTACAATGTGACAGCATATGCCTTCTCTCCACCCTCTATTTCCCCTGTCCATTAAACCAGCTCCTGTCCCTGTCTGCCTTCTCATCTCGCCTCCAGACAGGAGTTGCCCACATAGTCTCATGTGTCTACTTGAGCTAGAAACACATGCCTCACCAGTATCATTTTACGTCTTATAGTCCAGTCTAATCTTTGTCTGAAAAGTTGGCTTCGAGAGTGATTTTAGTTTTGGGCTAATAGAGAGTCCGGAGGCCATGAACTCTGGGGTCCCTCCAGTCTCAGTCAGACCACTAAGTCTAATCTTTTTACTAGAATTTGAGGTCTGCATCCAACTTTTCTCCTGCTATATCAGGGATTCTCTGTTGCACTCCCTGTCTGGGCAGTCATTGGTGGTAGCTGGGCACCATCTAGTTCTTCTGGTCTCAGGCTGGTAAGAGTCTCTGGTTTACGTGGCCATCCTTCTCTTGGGCTCATATTTTCCTTGGGTCCTTGGTGTTCTTCATTCTCCTTTGCTCCGGGTGGGTTGAGACTAATTGATGCATCTTAGATGGCCGCTTGCTAGCTTTTAAGACCCCAGACACCACTCACCAAAGTGGAATGCAGAACGTTTTCTGAATACAGTTTGTTACACCAATTGACCTAGATGTCCCCCGAAATCATGGTTCCCAGACCCCCATTTCTGCTGCTCTGTCTCTTCAAGTGTTTGGTTGTATTCAGGAAACTTCTTAGCTTTTGGATTAGTCCAGCTGTGCTGACTTCCCCTGTATTGTGTGTGGTCCCTCCCTGCACCTGAAATAATTCTTATCTACTATCTAATTACTGAACACCCATCTCCTTCCCTCCCTTCCTACCCTTGTAACCATCAAAGAATGTTTTCTTGTTTTTAAACCTTTTCCTGAGTTCTTATAATAGTGGTCTCATACAATAATTGTTCTTTTGCAACTGGCTAATTTCACTCAGCATGCTTTCCAGATTCCTCCATGTTATGAAATGTTTCACGAATTCATCATTGTTCTTTATCTTTGAGTAGTATTCCACTGTGTAAATATACCATAATTTGTTTATCCATTCATCCATTGATGGGCACCTTCGTTGTTTCCATCTTTTTGCAACAGTAAACAGTGCTGCAAGGAACATGGGTGTGCAATATATCTATTCGCGTGAAGGCTCTAATTTCTCTAGGCTATATTCCAAGGAGTGGGTTTGCTGGATCGTATGGTAGTCCTATTTCTAGCTTTTTAAGGAACGGCCAAATCGATTTCCAAAGTGGTTGTACCATTTTACATTCCCACCAGTAGTGTATAAGTTGTTCCGGTCTCTCCACAACCTCTCCAACATTTATTATTTTGTGTTTTGTGGATTAATGCCAGCCTTGATGGGGTGAGATGGTATCTCATCGTAGTTTTGATTTGCATTTCTCTAATGGCTAATGATCGTGAGCATTTCCTCACGTATCTGTTAGCCACCTGAACGTCTTCTTCTGTGAAGTGGCCGTTCATATCCTCCAGCCATTTTTTAATTGAGTTATTTGTCTTTTTGTTGTTGAGGTTTTGCAGTATCTTATAGATTCAAGAGATTAGAGGCTGATCAGGTTTGCCTCATCCCAAATTTTTTTCCCAGTCTGTAGGTAATCTTTTTACTCTTTTGGTGAAGTCTTTGGATGAGCCTAAGTGTTTGATTTTTAGGGGCTCCCAGTTATTCTAGTTTTTCTTCTGGTGTTTGTGCACTGTTAGTAATGTTTTCTGTACTGTTTATGCCATGTATTAGGGTTCCTATTGTTGGTCCCTTTTTTTTCCCCCCACGATCTTTATTGTTTCAGATTTTATATTTAGGTTTTTGATCCATTTTGAGTTAGTTTTTGGAAACCCTGGTGGCACAGTGGTTAAGTGCTACGGCTGCTAACCAAGAGGAAGGCAGTTTGAATCTGCCAGGCGCTCCTTGGAAACTCTATGGGGCAGTTCTACTCTGTCCTATGGGGTCGCTATGAGTCGGAATCGACTCGAGAGAAGTGGGTTTTTGGTTTTTGTGAATGGTGTGAGGTATGGGTCTTGTTTAATTTTTTTGCAGGTGCCAGCACCATTTTTTAAAGAGGCTATCGTCTCCCCATTTATGGCCTTTGGGCCTTTGTCAAATTATCACCTGCTTTTTTTGAATTTATGTCTAAGTTCTCATTTCTGTTCCACTGGTCTATGTACCTGTTGTTGTACCAGTACCAGGCTGTTTTGACTACTGTGGTAGTATAATAGATTCTAAAAGCAGGTAGTGTGAGGCCTCCCACTTTGTTCTTCTTTTTCAGTAATGCTTTACTAATCGGAGGCCTGTCCTCTTTGTATATGAAGTTGGTGATTAGTTTTATCATCTCATTAAAAAATGCCACTGGAATTTGGATCAGGATTGCATTGTATCTGTAGATCACTTTGAGTAGAATTGACATTTTCACAATGTTGAGTCTTCTTATGCATGAGCAAGGTATGTTTTTCCACTTATATAGATCTCTTTTGGTTTCCTGCAGTACTGTCTTCTGGTTTTCTTTATATAGGTCTTTTATTCCTAAGTATTTTATCTTATTGGGGTCTACTGCAAATGGCATTGATTTGGTGATTTCTTCTTCGATGTTCTCTTTGTTCGTGTAGAGGAATCCAAATGATTTTTGTATGTTTGCCTTGTATCCTGATACTTTGCTGAACTCTTCTATTTGTTCTAGTAGTCTTCTTGTGGATTCTTTAGGGTTTTCTGTGTATAAGATCATACCATATGCAAACAGAGATACTTTCACTTTTTCCTTACCAATCTGAATACCCTTTATTTCTTTTTCTAGTCTAATTGCTCTGGCTAGGACCTCCAACATAATGTTGAATAAGAGTGGTGATAAAGGGCATCCTTGTCTGGTTCCCGTTCTCAAAGGGGATGCTTTCAGACTCTCGCCATTTACAATGATGTTGGCTGTTGGCTTTGTATAAATGCCCTTTATTATGTTGAGGAATTTCCCTTGTATTCTTATTTTGTTGAGTTTTAAATCATGAATAGGTGCTGGACTTTGTCAAATCCCTTTTCTGCATCAATTGATAAGATCATGTGTTTCTTATCTTTTATTTATGTGGTGGATTACATTGATTGTTTTTCTAATGTTGAACCACCCCTCATACCTGGTATGAATCCCACTTGGTCATGGTGAATTATTTTTTTTATATGTTGTTGAATTTTATTGGCTAGAATTTTGTTGAGGATTTTTGTATCTACATTCTTAAGGGATACTGGCCTGTAATTTTCTGTCTTTGTCATGTCTTTAACGTGTTTTGGTATCAGGTTATGCTGGCGTCACAGAATGAGTTTGGGGATATTCCATCCTTTTCTATGCTCTGAAATACCTTTAGTAGTAGTGGTGTTAATTAACTCTTCTTTGAAAGTTTGGTAGAATTCTCCAGTGAAGCCACCAGGGCCAGCGCTTTCTTTTGTTGGAAGTTTTTTAATTACCTTTTGAATTTCTTCTTTTCTTATAGGTTTATTTAGCTGCTCTACCTCTGTTTGTGTTAGTTTATGTAGATAGTGTGTTTCTAGAAATCTGTCCATTTCTTCCAGGTTTTCAAATCTGTTGTTGTTGTTAGGTGCCGTTGAGTTGGTTCTGACTCATAGTGACCCTCTGCACAACAGAATAAAACACTGCCTGGTCCTGAGGCATCCTCACAATAGTTGCTACATTTGAGCTCCTTGTTCAAGCCACTGCATCAATCCACTTCGTTGAGGGTCCTCCTCTTTTCTGCTGACCCTGTACTTCGCCAAGCATGATGTCCTTCTCCAGGGACTGATCCCGCCCGACATGTCCAAAGTATGTAAGATGCAGTCTCGCCATCCTTGCTTCTAAGGAGCATTCTGGTTGTACTTCTTCTAAGACAGATTTGTTCATTCTTTTGGCAGTCCATGGTATATTCAATATTCTTCATCAACACCACAACTCAAAGGTGTCAATTCTTCTTCGGTCTTCCTTATTCACTGTCCAGCTTTCACATGCATATGATGCGATTGAAAATACCATGGCTTGGGTCAGGCACACTGTAGTCTTCAAGGTGACATCTTTGCTCTTCAACACTTTAAAGAGGGCCTTTGCAGCAGATTTACACAATGCAATGCATCTTTTGATTTCCTGGCTGTTGCATCCACGGCTATTGATTCTGGATCCAAGTAAAATGAAATCCTTGACATCTTCAATCTTTTCTCCATTTATCATGATGTTGCTTATTGGTCCAGTTGTGAGGATTTTTGTTTTCTTTATGTTGAGGTGTGATCCATACTGAAGGCTGTGGTCTTTGGTCTTCACTGTTAAGTGCTTCAAGTCCTTTTCACTTTCAGCAAGCAAGGTTGTGTCATCTGCATAACTCAGGTTGTTGATGAGTCTTCCTCCAATCCTGATGTCCTATTCTTTTTCATATAGTCCAGCTTTTCCGATTATATGCTCAGCATACAGCTTAAATAGGTACAGTGAAAGAATACAACCCTGACGCACACCTTTCCTGACTTTAAACCAATAAGTATCCCCTTGTTCTGTCCGAACAACTGCCTCTTGATTTATGTAAAGGTTCCTCACAGGCACAATTAAGTGTTCTGGAATTCCCATTCTTCACAGCGTTATCCATAATTTGTTATGACCCTCACAGTTGAATGCCTTTGCATAGTGAATAAAACACAGGGAAACATCCTTCTGGTATTCTCTGCTTTCAGCCAGGATCCATCTGACATCAGCAATGATATCCCTGGTTCAATGTCCTCTTCTGAAACTGGCCTGAATTTCTGGCAGAAATTCAAATTTGTTAGAGTACAATTGTTCATAGTATTCTGTTACGATTCTTTTTTTAATTTCAGTTGGGTCTGGTGATATCGCCCATCTCATTTCTTATTTGCTTTATTTATTTCCTCTCCTGTTTTTCTTTTGTCAGTTTAGCCAGTGGTTTATCAATTTTATTGATCTTTTCAAAGAACCAGCTTTTGGTCTTGTTAACTCTTTCGATTCTTTTTCTATTCTCTATTTCATTTAATTCTGCTCTAATTTTTATTATTTGCTTTCTTTTGGTGCCTGAGTGTTTCTTTTGCTCTTCTCTATTTGTTTGACTTCTAGAGTTAAAATTCTTTAATCTTGGCCCTTTCTTCTTTTTGGACGTATGCATTTATTGCTATTAATTGACCTCTGATCACTGATTTTGCAGTGTCCCAAAGGTTCTGATAGGATTTGTTTTCATTCTCATTTGATTCTATGCATTTCTTTATTTTGTCCTTAATTTCTGCTATAACCCAATAGTTTTTGAGCAAGGTATTATTCAGTTTCCATGTGTCTGATTTTTTTTCCTTGCTTTTTCTGTTGTTGATTTCTACTTTTACGGCTTTATGGTCAGAAAAGATGTTTTGTATTATTTCAATGTTTTAGATTCTGTTAAGTCTTGGTTTATGTTCTAATACGTGGTCTGTTCTGGACAACGTTCCATGTGCGTTGGCAAAGAAGGTATACTTGGAATAGCTAAATCATTCTTGAAAAGGAAGAACAAAGCTGAAGAATCCACACATCCTGATTTCAAAACGTGCCAGAAAGCTATAGTAATCAAAACTACTATAAGGATAGACAGATCAATGGAATAAACCAAGAATTCAGAAATAAATCCTCAGGTTTATGGTCATCTGATTTTTGACAAAAATCAAGATAATCCAATGGGGAAAGAATACTTTTTTTCAACAAATGTTGTCACACTGTGTATACATGTAAAAGAAAAAAGTTAGACCCTCAACTCACACCATATGAAAAAATTAATTTAAATGGACCAAATACCTAAACGTAAGAACTAAAACTATAAAACTCTCAGAAGAAAATACAAGCCTAAATCTACGTGACCGTGTGTTAGGCAATAGCTTTTTAGATGTGACACTAAAAACACAAGCAACAAAAATAGGTAAATCGGATTTCATTAAAGTTAAAAACTTTTGTGCAAAGGACAAAAGAGTGAAAAGACAACCACAGAATGGGAGAAAATATTTGCAGATCATATATCTAATAAGAAACTTGTATCTAGAATATATAAAGAGCTCAATAACAAAATGACAAGCTGCCCAATAAAAAAATGGGCAAAAATTCTGAACAGACATTTCTCCAAAGAGGATATACAAACGACCGATGAGCACCCAAAAAAAAAAGTTCAACACCATTAGCCATCAGGTAAATGCGAATCGAAACCACAGTAATTTGCCACTTCACACCTACCAGGATGGCTACAATAAGAAAGACAGATAATACGAGTTGATGATGATGTAGAGAAACTGGAACCCTCATACACTGCTAGTGGGAACATAAATGGCCTAACAGCTTTGCAAAACGATCTGTCAGCTCCTCAAATGGTTAAACACAGAGTTAAGATATGACCCATGAATTCCACTCCTAGGTATATAACCAAGGGAAGTGAAAACATATGTCCACACAAAAACTCATAATCGAATTTTCTTAACAGCATTAATCATAATAATGGTTGTACTTTCAAACAGTGGAAACAACCCAAATGTCCATCAGCTGATGAGTGGATAAATAAAACGTGGTGTATACATACAACGGGATATTATTTGACAATGAAGAGAAATGAAGTACTGATGCATTCTATGACATGGATTAATCTTTAAAATATTATGCTAAGTGAAACAACCCAGTCACAAAAGTTCCCATATTGTATCGTTCCATTTATATGGAATGCCCAGCATAGGCAAATCTTTAGAGACAGAAAACAGTTTAGTGATTACACAGGGCTGGAGGAGAGGAGGGTGTGTTGGGAGAAAATAGGAGTGACTGTTAATGGGGAAAGGATTTTTTTGGGGAGTGATGAAAATGTTCTCAAATTGATTACAGTGATGGTTGTATACCTGAATATACTAAAAACACTGAATTGTACATTTTAAATAGGTGAATTGTATGGTATATACATTATAACTCAATAAAGCTGTTATTAAAAATATTGAGAACATTAATAACTAAGTGGATCCTGCTAGAACTAAGGCAATAAGCTAATTATTCTTCATATTGGTATCTTTGTTGGCTCTGCCCAGTATATGGTACATTTCCGATGCTAATGATCAAACTGCACCAACTTATTTACCCCCTTCTGTCATCTCAGAAATCCTGGTTAAGTGGTTAAGTGCTATGGCTGCTAACCAAAAGGTCAGCAGTTCAAATCCACTAGGCACTCCCTGAAAACTCTGTGGGGCAGTTCTACTCTGTCCTATAGGGTCGCTATCAGTCGGAATCGACTTGATGACAACGGGTTTAGTTTGGTTTCTTCTGTCATCTCAGTATTTATTAACTCAACAAACTTATTCTTTACCTATTACATATTTAAAATGACTAAAAACCTTATCGGATATGGAGAAATGCAAGTCAATGAGACTTGGTTGGTCCAGAATCTGAGAAGCTGGTAGGGAAGTAGTAAATATGTGTTGAACGATGATAAAAAAAAAAAAAAAAAATCAGGATAATAAATATCTGAAAAATGATACAGAAGGAGAGCTGCCTCATCCAGAATGGACCCTGAAGATCAATGCCTCTGGAGGCTTGTTTGGGCTAACCTAGCCACTAGCAAATAGTGACGCTGAATACTTCTTCCCTGGACTTGCTTCCACTTCTGTAAAATCAAGTGGCTTGTCTATATAATAGCTAAAGTTCCTTCTATCTCCAAAGTTCTAATATCAACTTTTAGACTTCAATTTAGGGCAGAGTCATTAAAATTAACATTAAAATTCGTAAATGGAAAATGGCAAACTGAAAGAAAACAAATATAAATAAAATGTACATTTATTTCAATCATTTAATTGTATCTACATTTTACACATCATACAAGGAAAGTAATCCCTGGAGCATGACTACTTTCAATATGCTTTAGTGAATTAACTGTCAGCTTTTTCCATATGAAATGTGAGTCTAATGTATTATCCCCATGAAGCAAGAGTTGGCCCTAATTTTTACTTCTGACAAATATACACAGTACAATTTTCAATTTTAAAAACCCAACTCACTTCTTTGATTCAAATAATAAGTACTCATGCTGACATTTTATGAGATAATATTTATAAAAATTTTGGTTCTAGTTGGTTTTAAAAATAAAGAATATAAATACTGCCTAGATCTACGGAAAATAAATCATTGAACCACTCTGCACTGCTATTTAAACAAGGAGAAAAATTATTCTCAAGAAAGGATTAAAAATTACTCTATTACGAAAATATACATTTTAGCATCTTCCACATTTTTTAGGAACTTAAGAACATTGTTTATTAACACACTATCTTTAAAATTTCTTTTTACAAACTAGGAAATTCTGAAAAAATTAGACTAAGTCAGCTATACTCAAGCCTTACATTTGACAAGACTGGCATTTTCAAAGAATATAACCAATTTTATAATTTAGCTTCAGGATTTTATGAACTTATGGAGCCTAGGTTTAGCTTTAGCTGATTGAAGCACTGTACCAAGGGCACCAAGAGCATGTACTTAATTTCCAAATGGAAAATTTTTTCATACATGTATTTACTGAATTTCCATGTGCTTAGGTACCTTTGGGATACAAATGGATAAAACATAGTCCTTGTCCTCAGGGAAGACTGAGGAGTTAATGTTAACTGCCTGTCAGTTTGTAGGCAACAGGGATATAACATGGGCAGATACAAACCCAGTCTGTGGGTATGAGAGAAAGCTTACTGGAGGGAGTGATGTGGAGCTTAAATAATATATAGCAATTGACCAGTTGGTGGTTGAGTTAGGGACGGGGTAGGCGTTGGAGGAAATACAGAGTATGTATCTGTGCAAGCAGCCATTCCAAAGAGAAGGCAGAACATGAGCAAAGGCTTGTAGATAAGCAATAGCATGGCTACTTGGTCGGACTATAAACAGTTTTGTGTAACTGCTACAGAAGCAGTTGGCAATGAGGCTTGGGAGGCCTTATCTGATGACCATGGACTGCCTTGTACATACACCATGCTGAGGAGCTAGAACTTTATCTATAGGGAAGAGGATGCCACTCAAAAGTGGCATGGTCAGATTTTCGTGTC
This sequence comes from Elephas maximus indicus, assembly GCF_024166365.1. Classification (NCBI taxonomy): domain Eukaryota; kingdom Metazoa; phylum Chordata; class Mammalia; order Proboscidea; family Elephantidae; genus Elephas; species Elephas maximus. Next base: position 84,419,499 of record NC_064820.1, read on the forward strand.
TGAGAGAACTAATAGTACATGTCAGAGTAATAAGCCACTAAAGAGGAAAATATCCAGGATCCCATTTTTACAAATCATAACTTCTCAAATACCACCACCAAGTCTTCACAAGGCATAAAAACAATGGATATTACTAGCTGGGAATCTACTTAAAATCCCTACCTTGGAATATACCATATATAAGTCACAAAGAATCTATTTGCCCTTCACCTGAAGGTTTGGACTAGAAACTAGGTATGTAACCACTTAGTCCCACATCCCTCTACTTAGCCTCATTTTTATTAATTTTTTAAAATTTCATACCTTTAGATGAGCCTTATTGTCACATCTACCACAAATCTCATATTTTTATGTAGCTTGCTTGGCCTTTACCCATGGTCACATCTTGATCTTGGCCCTTACTAGGCTGATGAGAGGAAAGATAGAATGCCAAACCCAAAGGAAGAGCATTTTCCCCTTAAGTCCTGAAGCAGAGCTATTCATATCACATACCTCCCATTCCCAACTGCCCAACAGGCTGCTGAGAAACAGAGGGAAAAATGGAATTTTAAGGAGTCCACTACCTGGAAGAGATCATAATTAATCTAAGGTCAATCTACTCCATGGTAATGACCACACCTCTGACTGCAGCTAGGAATCTTTAAAACCAAACCAAACCCATTGCCATCAAGTATATTCTGACTTATAGTGACACTCTAGGACAGGGCAGAACTGCCCCATAGGGTTTCCAAGACTGTAAATCTTTATGGAAGCAAACCGCCACATCTTTCTCCCACAGAGTGCCTGTTGAGTTCAAATTGCTGACTTTTCAATTACCAGACAAGTGCTTAACTAATGTGCCACCAGGGCTCCTAGATGCTGACAATCACTGGCAATGGAGAGCTGAACATCCCTTCTCCTGGACAGCAACGTAAGACGGGGGGGCGGGGGGGGGAGGGATTCGGAAATACCAAGGAGGGGGACAAGATTCTTACTGTTGGAGGCAGATCAGCAATATCTTTATCCCATTATGAAGAATGGGATTTTTCTTCTTGTGAACAGCATATTATGTGATAATGCCTGAAAACATGCTTTCATGAGTTTGAACATTTTCCTCAAAGTCTTCTAGAGGACTCTTTAAGAGAATAAAGGTTAGTTCTTCAAAAAATTCAAAATAGAACATTTTATATACCTAATTAAAAAAGCTAATAGAAGGAAACAATTTGTGGTCACTAAACTGTACCTTTTCAATTGTACCTTATTTTAAAATACATAAATTGCTTCTCAGTTCCCAGAGAATGCAGAATTGTACATATTAGCAAATTACAGTTTTCCTTCTTAGAAAATGTTTATCCACTCACAATTATGGTAAAGGAAATTTACTGTTAATATCTATTCATAAACCGCTAATATTTCTCACCAACTAACTTAGCTTGAAATTAATTTTTAAAAACCTATTGTTGAGGCTGTATGGTGGAAAAACAATAATATGGAATCCTACAACTTAAGTTTTTCATCTGCAATTACATCAATGATAAAGTGAAATCAAGTCTAAGCTTTACGCACACAGTTTTACCAAAAGAAAAGTTATCTAAAGAAATTATTCCTACTTTAGTTCATAACTATTATCTTACAAAGTTTGCTTCTCACCCATAGAAAAGGGAAACAGATGCCACAGCTGTGAAGAGTATAGTACCCCTAAGCTCTTGATAACCGTTAACGGTTTTCCTATTTGTATCATCCTCAAACTAACTTTTAGCAAGTAACTTACTTATATGGTACGCAATTACTTCAAATGCAATTTAGGTTTTGAAATTTGATTAGATATTTTTGTACAGTTTTAAAGTAGTAGCTTTCTGAAAATCTGATAATACATAAAGAAATTAATCTATTAAAATAAATGAAATGAACCCACCCAGATTTTATAAATTTTGGTAAAATTGTACTTAAACTGATTTAAAGCAAAATCAATATACTTGAGAGTAAAGTTTCTGCATACATCCTTTAATAAATATTTGTTGGAAATACACGAAGTGGCAGAAAATTTTCCTTAACAGAAGATACATGCAGTACCCCCAAAGTGCATAAATTCTAGCAGCACCATGAAATACATTATCTAAACATTAAAAGAATCTAAATATAATCAATGCTTAAAAGAACCAATGTTCCATTAAACTCTTATGAAAGTTTATCAGTACAAAAATAGTTTCACAAATTGCTAATATATGTATGTCTGTTCTGAACTCTCAGATATATGAAAACACCTTATTTATCATTATATTACTGTATATTTGATGATCATAAAATTACAATGAATAAAATAAAAGTTTTTTTCAGTATCACATTCCAATACAACATTGGAATCCTAAAAAATTAACTACTTCCAAAGAATTGTAGGTAGTTTCAAATCTTTAAAAAAAAAAGCTAATACTTATTATTTGTATGAAATAACAAATAAATCCCAATATTCCATACAACCAATGCTAGGAAGCAAACAACTCCCTGTAGTGAGAGACCAAATCTTCCCCACTTGTATCTGCTAGTCTATCAGTATGTAGCTAGTCTATTTAGCATATAAAAAAATAGCTAATCTAAAACTATGAACTCAAAGAGTGCCCTAACAACTTCAGTAGCCAAAGAGCATATATTTGCTCAGTCCTGAAATGATATTATCATCCAGGTTTTAAAGCATTTCTTTTTTATAAAGGAATGGCAATTTAGATAAAATTTAATACCACTTCCCCAAAGAAATTAATAAAAGATTTCATCATCATGGTCTATGTTACGTCTTCTTAAACCTTTAAAAGTACACTAAAAAGGCATTAGCTTCATGAAAATTATTTAGAAAGAATGTTTCTGCATAGTGTATGACATGGACATAACAGTACTACAGCACTTGAGCAGCCCATACATTTTTAAAATTTAGTTCAGCAGTGTAATTAAAAAGTATAATTAAAAGAAGGAGTGAATGATACAAGAAAATTCTACAATGCCACTGAATCAGGTAGAATATAAAAAGTTGTACTATCTTAGTATGAAAGTTCTAAAAAGCTGAAAGGCAATTAAAAAATTTTATGGATGAAATTATGTCTGGGATTTGCTTCAATACAACAGAGGAGAAATGTGTTGAGGGGGGAGCTAAAATAAGACAGGCCTTTTTTTCAGAACTGTTGGAGGTGGGTAATAAATTCATGAGAGTTCATTATAGTATCCTCTCTCATACACATTAGAAAAAATGTAATAAAATGCCAGAAAGTAATTTAAAAAATCTTGCTAATCTTTTTAAAGCTAAGTAATAACTTTTTAAAAATACAGCTTACAAAGAGTAAAGGACAAACCATAACTAAACATATTTCTAAAATTTTCAGGGCCTTCCTTGGTATATTAGATGACAATTCATAAGCTTCAGGTATAAAACTTAAATTTTAAGGAGTGCATGAACTGGCTTGCTAAGTAGCTATAACTACCCCACCCACCCAGTGCCATCCAACTACAGTCAACTCTTAATTAACTTGACTATTACTGCCCCCTATATTCCCTAGTCTTCCCTCCATCCCCTTTTCCCCCTTTTTTTATGGACATTCTGGTTATTTTGCTTCTTATTTAGCAGCAGCACCACCATACGATCAACCAGAGCAGAGAAAATGGGCAATTTTTTTTTTTTGCTATTCATTCTTTCCTATTAAAATACAAACTAAGGAAGAACATACAATAAATAGCTTAAATAAGCCTTAAAAACATAGATTTTAACTGTCTTCTTTGCCACAGAAAAAAGAACGGTATTATCGGCTAAACCACTTAAAAGTTTCAGATTTAAATAAAATTTGTTAATATTCTTTCTGTCTCTAATTCATGAAAACAGCTGTCTAATGTCTACACAGGTCTCCCAGAATAGGAACAGCTACTAGCTTCCTGATGCAACAATGTGTTTGCATTGGGGATTTGACTAAAACACACTGTGAGCTCACTGGCAGCACGTGCTTGGGTCAAAAAAGCTGAGCTACAGTTCTCACATTACCTGGGATGGCTCACCTAAACTCTGGGATTTAGTCTCCAAAGGCACACCCTTCTAAACTTTGACCTTTTAAACTGTAATTCAGCACATACATAAATGTTTATTACAGAAAAACAGTTTCTACTCTTAATGTGAGTTTTACTCTGGTGTTTTCTATTTGGTTTTATTATATTTCATTTTTTGGAATACCACTCGTAGCCTATTAAGTTTATTTCAAACTACCCAGTCTGGGAAACCCTGGATTAAAAAATCTCGGAGGGCCCCTTCAGCTCTGATGTTGTGGGATACTAACCCATGCAGTGGTAAAGTAGAGGGTTAGCAAAAAAGAGGAGGACCCTCAATGAGACGGAATGACCCATTGGCTGCAACAATGGGCTCAAGCATAACAACAACTACGAGATTACGTAATGCCTTTAACATAATTAAAAGCTTGTAAGGGGAAGACAAAAGTGTTAAGTTTTATATTCAGAACTCTGTCACGTATCTCCATGGCAAATCAATAGATTCCAGTAGTTAAAGAAGGAATATCTTCAAGTCAGAATAAAAAACTCTTATTAGACTTCTCAGAAACTGAGAAAATCAATAGAGGAAGACCAATCCTAGGTACTAACTCCAGAATAAACATTCAGAAAATTAAAGGCGTAGGAAGTAAACTAGAAATAGCTTTTACAAGTTTTAAATATAAAAGTTATTTCTAAATGGTACAGCTATCAACACAAATGTCTCATTTAAGTATTAGCCAAAGAAGTCAAATGTATAAGTATGTTCAGTGCAGTTAACATAGGACGGAGAACTTCTCTTAAACCACAAATAAAATCTTTTTAAAAAATCGCATAGCAATAAAATTGCTCTTTAATTGTAGTTGCATATTGAAATAACCTTATGTTATTAAGTCTTTGGATGAGAGGAACTAAAAACTTTTCATGTGTTTTGTCATCTTTATAGCACAAACAGATAATATGCTTATATTGTAATAGTTAAAGCATGAAATTCATAACTTCAAAACATATCTACTGCCTCATGGAAAACTATTAGCATTTTTAACAACAACATAGAATACCCTCACAGTTAAGTAATTTTCTCCTATTCATTCTTTAGAAAAAGCACACACACAAAGCTTCGTGACTTACTCATCCTTCTTCCTCGGCCTGACCAGGAGGTCTCTCCATTGTTATTCTCTCTGTGGTCTAATAAATTTAATCCTATGCCCCAAATATTCAACGAATTCAATCAAAACAAAAATTCTCTTGAAAAAGAGAATATCTTATTTCATAATTCTTCTTAATATGCTCAGGAATTCGATTTTTTTAATTGGTACCCGAAAAGAGATGCATAACAAGGGAACATTGTTTTCTTAACTTTAACTAAAGCTACCTAGTCAAAAGTTTCCAGAAAGACAAAACAAAAAAAGACTTTAAGATAGATGACAGATAGGTATTTTTTTTACATTTGCAATACTGCTGTTTTATAAACCTTTTTATACCTACAAATATTGATAATTAAGTTTTTGGTTTGGAACACAATTAGGATAAATTCTATCTTTTTAAAGCACTAAATTCTTTTAAAATTCAAAAGCATGCGAAGATTTATCTCCTGTTAGTTAGTTGATGCTCCAAAATAAATTCAACGTTAACAGTGATAGGCTAGTGCTAGAAGTTACCCAGTAACCTAGTTTTTCCTGTGAAATCATGGAGTGAGATCATCTCTAATAAAGCTTAATTCAAGAGTGGTAAGTCTATTTAAAAAGCAAAAACGACTTATAGCTTTCAAGAATATATGTGAAAATAGAAATCAGATGAGGGCCTAGGTTAAAAAATAGATAGAAATCATTTACAAAAATACCTCGTTTGACTAAAAAAAGGTTTTTACGGAAAACCAGCTCAGTGTTCCTTTTCAACATAGATAAGGAAATGTTCATTGCAGTTCATCCAGGCAACTATAGACTATAAATTAATGAAATTTTTCTATATTTCTTTTCCAAGGTTAATGGAAACAATACTCAAAAAAAAGTTTGATCTGGATTTACCTGCAAGGTTTATCTGAAACCCTGAAACCAAGTAAGTTTCCATATTTACACATTTTACTTAATCATGATGGTGGAATTGAATCTGTACCTATGTGAAAATGGCAATGCATTCTGAGTTGGTTCAGCCCTTGGCTCTGAGTTCTGAGTCACATCAGGTGTTCTTTCATCGTCTGTCCCATTGATACTTTCTGGTGTTAAAGGAGACTGAAGATCCCCTCCTGCTGATTCCTTTAAAAAAAAAAAAAAGGTGGGGGGGAGAAAAAATTATGCTTCTGTTGAAGTACACGGTATCATCTTAAAGTTAAAACTGACTCTGATGTATGCTGATGAACTGTATTTCAATAGACATTTTAGTCAAAGGCTTAAAAAAATAAGCTTTGAAAGAGAAACAATTTTTTGAAGCAAAGCAACTCATAATAGCTAAAACATAGCCATTTAGAAATGTAGTTTCAAAGAAGTAAAAACTTTTGAGTTTTTAGAATAAAAGATATTCTAAGAATTAGTTCAGAAGAAAAAGAAGATGGCAGAAACATGCAACAAAGAAGTGGTTTTATTTTGCAGAAAGAGGCAGACAAAAGGAAGGTGTAGGAGAAGAGAATGAGGGGAGGAAAACAAAGGGGAGAGTGAAATGTGCAACAAGTTTTAATTTTCTTATCTGCCCCGCTTTTTAATTCCTGCAGAGCTATTCAGAAAAGCACTAGAAAGACCTCTGTAACATATAATAACTAATGATGTTTACGCATTTCTCGGTTTTTTTCATAATGGAATTATTTCTCTTCACAAAATTTCCTGTCTTCTTTCTACTTTTAACTAAGATCTGTATATCAAGGTACATTTAATTTATTCTTTTGAAAAGTAAATTAAATTAAAATGAACCTCAAGCTGGTACTCACTCTTGTGATTGCCATCATTAGATCTGACATTAGAAATCAGAATGAGAAGTCATTTGATAAACCTGTTAACCAGGGGAGTCCTAGCACCAGATTGTTGAAGGGCAGCTTGACAAACCACTTAGGAGCACTGGGCACTAAAAATCCACAGTTAAAATATTAAGCTATGTTAGGGAAGAAAACACAAATATGAGCATCCAACTGAGGAATTTATGTCAGGTGTGGTCATAATTTAGCAACTTGAAAGAATACAAGATTTCCTCAAATAAAAAAAGATGAATATGTGTAATACCGGAAAATGCATATAATTAGAAAAAAATGGGAATATAAGAGAGTATGTGCTGTTGCTAGCTGCCATTAAGTTGACCCTCAACTTACGGCACTCTGTGCAAGATGGAATGAGGACCGTTTTGATCCATAGGGTCTTCATTGGCTGATTTTTCAGAAGTAGATCACCAGGCCTTTCTTTCTAGTCCATTTTAGCCTGGAAGCTCCACTGAAACTTGTTCAACATGCAAACCTCCAGTGACAGACAAGGGGTGGCTGCACTTGTGCATTGGCTGGGAACTGAACCTGGATCTCTGTGTGGAAAGTAAGAATTCTACCACTTAACTACCACTGACCTCATAAGGAGCTATCTAGGTTATGATAATTTATATACTTTACATAAAAAAATGTTGCATGTGGAAAAGTGCTAAAAAGAAACATGCAAATATTAATACTTTATTTTGGGGGATTTCTGGTTTTATATTGCTGTATATATTTTATTTCACATTTAAATTATTTTAATGAAATAATACTGCTATAAATTATAAAAATACAAGCTATTAAAGATCAAAAGGCTTCTTTCTTGACTCCACATTATCACTTGACCGTTTTTCAATTATTAAAGAGATCTCTATTTTGACCAAAAATTTTGTTCTTATTAAATCTTCCTCCTACATCCTCTTTGTTTCTATTAACAGATAGTCAATGCATGGATTAAATTTACAGCATAATGTGACAACACAAAATTGTTTAACAACAAAGTCAAAAACTACTAAGTGAATAATGGAAACGGTATCTATAAAGTGACTCCTGCTAGGTCAGTTATAAGCTCTAGCAATTAGCAAGAAAAAGTTTAGGCAGCCAGGAGAAACCATGAGATTATCATCTTTGAGATCAATAAATCAGGTCCATTTTTCTCAAGGGCCAAACTAAACTTAATCAAGGCTGACTGCCCAATATGCTAGATAGTAAGTTGGCCAAGCCCCAATTCAGTGGAAATGATAACGGAAACAAATTAATTGGTTAAACCAGGGTTCTCAAAAAAAAAAAAAAAAAAAAGCAAACCAAACCTGTTGCCATAGAGTCAATTCCAACTCACAGCAATCCTACAGGACACAGTGGAACTTCCCTATAGGGTTTCCAAGGAGTGCTGGTGGATTTGAACTGCCAACCTTTTGGTTAGCGGCTGAGGTTGGCATTAAGAATTCACCTAAGGATTTGCTGGAACTGCTTAAGAAGAGCGTAGTAGAAGAAAGCAGAATTGAAAGAGAGACAGGAAGAGGGTCAACCAGTTTGATTCCTGGTTCTTATTACCTTCTGGGGGTAAATGTTCCACCACCTCAAAAAGAAAATAAAGGAGGAGGGTGTTGAGGCATGGGTCTTAGAGAAGTTATGAATGCTGATGCTACTGAAGTAGTAAGGCTGCTCTCAGAGTCAAGTTAAGAAGGAGACAAGGAAAAGGAGGAGGCAAAGAGTAGAGGTTGCAGCAATCCCAACATCTCAATGGAATAAGATTTTCTCCAGAAAATTAGAATATTAAGCTATATTTAATTAAAGACATATTTAGTTATCCCAGATTGTTGTATCTAAAATGAAAAAACAAAAAGCCCAAAGCATGAGTTTTTTTAAAGAAGTAAAATAATTATTTTCTCATATGGACAAAATAAAGTTCTAAAAGTACATACGGTGTAATATGAAAATGAAACCACCTTTCCCTCCAACCTCTCAATAGGTAACCAAAATACTTTGTGAAACCTTCTGAAATTTTGTATATACTAAAAATAGCACTGTGAAACTTTTTTAAATTTAGCATATTCCAAATATCTAGTTCTTTCTTAATCTAAATTTTATATAATCTCTTAAATATGCAACTTTAGTTATTCCTTAAAAGAAAATACTCCCTGTACAAAATCAACATGTTATAACTTCAAATCAAATATTAAAATAAAAAATGTGGAGGCATTATAAAGAAAATATTCTACATTCTACTTTGGTGAGTAGTGTCTGGGATCTTAAAAGCTTGGAAGTGGCCGTCTAAGATACTCCACTGGTCCCATGCCATCTGGAGCAAGGGAGAATGAAGAAAACTAAAGACACAAGGAAAAGATCAGTTCAAAGGACTACAGGACCACAACTACCACAGCCTCCCACCAGACTGAGTCCAGAACAACTAGCTGATGCCCAGCTATCACCACCAAATGCTCTGACAGGGATTACAACACAGAGTCCCAGACAGAGCTGGAGAAAAATGTAAACAAAATCCTAACTCACAAAAAAAGACAAGACTTACTGGTCTGACAGAGACTGGAGAAACCCCCAGGACTCCCTTTAAAGTCAGTACTGAAGTCACTCCTGAGGTTCACCCTTCAGCCAAGAATTAGATAGGCTCATAAAACAAAACTCGACTGAACAGGCGCACCAGCCCAGGGGCAAGGACAAGAAGGCAGAAGAGGACAGGAAAACTGGTAATGGGGAACCCAAGGCCAAGGAGGCGAGTGAGTGTTGACATGTTGTGGGATTGGCAACCGATGTCACAAAGCAGTATGTGTATTAATTGTTTAATGAGACACTAATTTGCTCTGTAAACCTTCCTCTAAAGTACAATTAAAAATACATGGTGGCATATTCATTAGACTACAGATTTTTATAAGAGAAAGATTATTTCTCTTTAAAAAGAGATTATTAAGCTAACATGGCTGGCCACTTCTACTAAATGTTGAAGGAAAAAATCCACAAATAATATCTTCTTTGAAACATATACATGTGTTTATACATATATTCTTCTCTTATATATAAAACAAAAAAAATTGGAAATAAAAACTGAGATCTAGTGAATCTCTATCGCCTTTACATCCTTATTTTGAGAAAACTATCCACACTTACTTTGTTTCTGAGAAATACCCCTAATACTCTCTCCCACCAAAACAAATGATCTGCAATCAGCAAAAGGAAAAGGACAGTCAAATTGAATAAAAAATATACTGATATAAATTAAAGTCTGGTAGAGTATCAAGGTAGCCAAAACTAACAGATGTGACTGTATCAAGAAAAAGGAGACTGAGCACAGATGTGAGTCATGAAGTGCTTCTTAAACATTCAGGTAATGTCTTTCTTTTCCTGCCCATTTATGAAGTGGTAAGAAGGGCAAAAAAAATTAGGAATATTCTGAATTGCACTAAAAAAAAACCCCACTCATCCCTCACTTGAGGGCAGGACTTCAAGAGGATATCACCAACCTACTGTCAGGTGTGTGCTGTAGTAGGCGGGCAGCATTGCCCCTCCCCACTACACCAAATACTGCTACCACCTTCCATTTAACTCCAATAAAGCCTAAAATGGAAATTCTTGTTACAGTTTCATCCTTTTTGGCTTCAGTCAAACAAGCCTCTTCTCTTTTTCACTCTTGAGAGACCCACTCAATTTCAGTCTTTTATACTTAAAAGAAGATGAGAATGCTGCATTCTTTTCTGAGCAAAGGCACTGACAGGGAAAACTAGGGAGGACCAAATAATATGAGTTCCCACGGTGGTGGAAATAAAAAGAAATGGTAGGAGAGAGACAAAGAAGAGCAAAAGGAAAATGAAGATGAGAACTCAGACAAATGTCCCCTAACCCTCTGTCATAAAGCATTCCCTATACCTGGTCACCATCCAGTGCTACCATCTCTGAAATCCCATTTTCTGATGACCATAGAAATTCTTGTAATTTGACTCTTTGGATTAACTCATGTTCCTCTTTTCTGTTTAAAGTACACCACCTAATTCATGCTCAGGGCTACTGCGTTAATCTCCACTCTGCTGACATATTTTTACACTCACTAATTTAGAAGCACTGGTGGCACAGTAGTTAAGTGCTTGGCTGCTAACTGAAAGATCGGTGGTTTGAACCCAGCTGCTCCTTGAGTGAGATATGGCAGTCTGCTTCCATAAAGATTCATAGCCTTGGAAGCCCCATGGGGCAGTTCTACTCTGTAATATAGCGTCACTAAGAGTAGGAATCAGCTCGAAAGCAATTGTTTGGTTTTAGTTATGTTAAATGATTACTAACCGTCAGTTGTGTTTGTCCCAAACCTGTTTGTCAATTGTATTTACACAATTATGTAACTAAATATTATTTAAACCAATAAAATTTGAATGAAAAATTAGAGAAATCATTTTAATAAACACATACGACAAATCACATATCATTGTGATCAATAGGGTTTTCACTGGCTGATTTTTGGAAGTAGATCACCAGGCCTTTACCAGTCTTCCTTAGTATGTAAGCTCTGCTGAAACCTACTCAGCATCACAGCAACACCCAAGCCTCCAGTGATGGACAGATGGGGGGTGCGCAGGAGGTGTACTGATCAGAAATCGAACCTAAGTCTCCTGCATAGAAGGCAAGAATTCTACTACTGAACCACCAATGACCTTTCAATCCTACAACCTAGCAATTTAAAGGTTAAAAAACAAACGAACAAACAAAACCCAAAACCCACAAATTTTTGTTTGGGTACAAACAACTAAAGGGTGAACAGGTTTTAGCCAATTTGAAAGTTTTAGTCAACTAATAGGTTTTTTTTTATTTTGGTCTGATCTCCACTGAAGAGAAATCTGGGTACTATTTCATTATAAGCCCCTTTCTTCAACGTATACTGTGAGAAAACTGCCTCACAAGTTAACTGAAGTACAATATTTTTTACTGTGAATTTTATAAGAAATGTCAGGTTTAAAGTCAATCATCACTCTCAATTTTACATCAAACTGACTGTTCAAAAGATTTCCATGGAAACACAAGATCATAAGATTCCCAATGGAGAAAGAGTTCTAAATGAATGTCTGCTATTTACAGAGGGACATGAAAGAAACTAACAACTTATTCCTAAAGATGTATACCTTGATTAAGACAACATTCTAAGATTATCTGGCATGACCACACATTTATACAACTTTAGTGCGCAACCTAAGAATAGGGAAGGGATTAACTTTGTTCTAAATGCCAGACTCCTTTCATCACAAGTCTTCAGGAAGGTGGAGTGGCTTGTCCACGGCACTGGTTCTCAAAGTACGGTACCCAGATCAACAGCATCAATATCTCCTGGAAACTTGTAAGATAAATCAGAAACTCTGGAGGTGGAGTCCAGCAACCTGTGTTTTAACAAGTCTTCCAGGGGATTCTAATGCAGGGTGTTACAGAGAAAGGCATCTGTGTTTTTCTAAATAACCATTATGTGCCACACACTCTGCCAAGGCTTTACATTATCATCACAACCATTACAACCATCACATCTACAACAACAGCTGTTAACATTTACTGAGCATTTACCATATGCCTTGCATTTTTCTTATCCTGATTTAATTTTCACAATAATAATCCTATAAAGAGATACTGCCTTATTATTTTAGTTGAAGAAAAAGAGCAGCTTGCCTAAGCTCAGAAAACTAGCAAGGATTAGAGACCAGATTCAAAGCCAGGCTCCACAGTATATATTATTAAATGTGGCCTTACATTGCCACTGTCACACATATTCCTCCCACAGCTCTATAAACCAAATAATTTTACACTTATGTTATAGTTCCCTTAGGTTAATCAACTTTCCCAAGATCACACAGCAACAGAAGAAGGATTTATGTTCAAGTTTGTCTGAAACAAAAACCCAAACTCTTAAACAGTTATAACTCCTCAAATAGGAACAAAATTTATGACCAGTTGATTGTCTACTATTATGCATTTTGAAATTGAATCTCATGATTCCCCTTTGCAGAATTCCTGAGTAATATCCTATTCTCAGGTAAAGCATTAATTTAGCAGATCGGGTTAAACCAGTAAGAGTCAAACTCTGCTTTCTAGGTGAGTAGGGTAAGAGTGGCTAAAGACCATACAATCCACACCAAACAGAAATAATAACATCTATAAGAAATCTGTCCAAAAAGAAAGGAGGAGTGGAGGAAAAAAGAAAAAGAAATAAATACCACTCTTACTATTTTCTCTGGCTTCTGTACATTAATTAACATCTCCTGGCTCCATCTCAAATTTCAAATGTTTTCAAAAAATAAATTAAGGTCACTATATTTTGGCTCTCGAACATTAACTTAAGACATTTCTCTATTCTTATTTCACAGCATTTTCAAATATAAGCACCTTTGTTATATTCCTTTGAAGAAAGTAAAGGCTTAAAGACATTCCTTCCACCAAAGAAGAACAGGAACTTGTAATAGGTCATGGTCAATTAAACAAAAAGGAAGCTACGATTAGAGAAATGAGAACTAAGTAGAATGACAAAATTTAATCCATTACAATTTTATTGAAACCCTTGGTGCATTCTCTTACTGAATGTGGTCTTGCATCTTCTTGTAACACTAGAATCAATCATGTAAGGAATAAGAGCTCCCAACATGTACTGAAAATTAATTTTAAAAAGGACTTTTTACTTAAAAGTTATCACTACACTATCATAGTACTTAGAGAAGAGAGATTCAAGAGAAGATTCAAAATGATCATTCAAGTTGTTCCAGGTCACTGCAAGTACAAAGGAGGTGTAAATGGAGCTTTGGCTTCAACTCAGGGTACACTTTTAGACTGTATGGGAATGTGTACTTCAAACATACTTAAAAGAGCTCTCTCTTCCTGTAAAAGAAAAAAACAACTCTTTGTACCAGGAAGGTTTAATAAAGTTGGGTGCCAGGAAGAAGGAGCGAAATGAAGAGCAAATAATTTTCTAAAATGCTCCAGTATTTGGTTAGTCAGTAAATTCTAAGGCAATTCCTATTTACTTCCTCAAGAAAATTCTATGTAAACTGCTACTACTGACGTTATTTCAGAGAAACATTTCTAAACATTCTCTGATTCTTCCTTTTCATAAAAGCAACTGAGTATACTTCAAAAAAAAAAAAAGGTTTACTGTAGGGAAGAATCCAGCATAATGTTGGACCCTAGTCTTAGGATTACAGTTGAAATAAAAATTAATTTTAGGAAAACCTATTATTAAAATCTGAAAATAATTGGCATGCTATACAAATCAAACTATGTACATTAAAACCCTTGTAAAAGTACTGATATATATAAGTACTTAATCAACTTTACTTGGAGATAAAATAAATTTCCAATTGAAGAAAGACTATGAGGGATAAGTAATAGGCACTGACGCATTTAAGGGAAAAATGTGATACTTTTATAAAACTTATAACCTTTGTGTCTCAGTGCTAAGCATAAAGTAGGTACTCTGATTGTCAGATTTAAGTACACTTTAAAATCAGGTAGAACAAATACGCCAATCTATGCTTCTTACATACTTTTACATTGTTATTCACTTTTGAACCACAGTCTCTTCTAGCCTGAGACCAGAAGAACTAGATGGTGCCCAGTTACCACCACTGACTGTTCCGACCAGAGACACAATAGAAGGTCCCAGTTAGAATGGGAGAAAAATGTAGAACAAAACTCAAATTAATAAAAAAGACCAGACTTACTGGACTGATACAGACTAAAGGAATGCCTAAGACTACTGCCCTAGGATACCCTTTTAATTTGAAACTGAAGCCACTTCTGGAGGTCACCTTTCAGCCAAATACTAAATTGGCCCATAAAATAAACAATGACACCCATGAGGAATGTGCTCCTTTAAACAATCAACTATACAAGACTAAATGGTCAACATTCACCCAAAAGCAAAGATGAGAAGGCATGCAGGGGCAGGGAAACTGGATGGAAGGAAATGGGTAGGTGAGGTGGAAATGGTCAGAGTGCTGACAAGTTGTGGGGACTGTAACCAGTGTCACGAAACAATCTGTGTATGAATTGCTGAATGGGAATCTAATTTGCTACGTAAACTTTCATCTAAAATATTTTTTTAAAAAGTCATATTCATATTAAATAATCTGAGTTTTAATTACTAAAATGAGTTTTTCTTTTAAAGATTCTTGTAGACACTAGCATACAGGAAAAAAAAAATCTCCACTAGTACAGATGAACTAAAGGGTGTATTTCTATATCTATTCTCGATTTTACTTTAATTTCTTCATCATTTTCCAGAATTTAACTCTGGTACCATCTGAAAGGAACACGGCTCACAGATAAGAACAGAAATTAAAATACCCACCTGTGAAGGTGTACTGGTAAGTTCCATCTTTTCTTGTGATTTCTCCTTTGCTAGTCGAGCAGCTTCTTTAAATTCCTGAAACTTTTCTGCAAACTGAATGCATAAAGACTATATACATTAACCAAGTAAAAATAAGTCACGGTGCCCACTTTTAGCTTAGTTTTTTAAATTTTCTAAATAACTGACTCTTACACTGGTAACACAGCCCCCAAATCAGTTTCAGGTGTTATACAAAAATGACAGAAAATGAAAACTAATACCAAATGTCTGTTTGTACACTATAAAAGCACTTTGACGAATCTCATTAAAAATAACACACAACATAACTGAAGTTAAAATTCGGTGTCAGCTAGCTTACTCATATACCTTCTTGGTTGACACGGCAGCCCTGATGGCACAGTAGTTAAACACCTGGCTACTAACTGAAAGGCTGGTGGTTCAAATCCACCACAGAAGAAAGACGTGGCAGTCTGCTTCTGTAAAAATTCAGCCTTGGAAATCCTATGGGGCAGTTCTATTCTGTCTTAAAGGTCACTATAAATCAGAACAGACTTGACGGCAATGGGTCTTTTTTTTTGGTTGATCAGAAATAATTTACTAAGACCAAGGTGGTGGTTGGAGTTTGGGGTGAAGGCAGGAAAGACAGGCATACCATGTTTTGCTTATCGCCAAGAAAACGGAATTTTTTAAAGTACCCACTCCTAAACATCAGAGTATTTAGAATATATTTTTAACTTTTATTAGAATATAAACTCTAGTATTAAGTGAGGCACTTTATTTTCAACAATACACATAGTAACATTTTTACTATTATTACTGACACTAATAAAACGTCATTGCCAAAGATTCCTAAACAACTAAGCAGACCGGCAGAAAGGAATAACATATTCCACAAAGGTCTTTAAAACTGGCAACAATTTCAGAAGAAAAATTACTGTACATGAAATGCTGGTTTTTAGGAACCTATAAAAAAAAAATAGGAAACCATAAAATGTTCTGACTACAAGCAGCATCTAGTTGTTTCAGAAATGGAAGCTAGTCTACCACTATCATCCAAGAGAATAAATTAGGACTATATAGAAAAAACAAACAAAAAAAGCAAAAATCTCAATGTAATTTAAGTAGCTGTTAGAGTTGGCAATAAAAATATGAAATTATAGTTCCCTCCTCAAATCCCCGCAAGTCAACCCTAACTTTATTCCATCTTAGGAAGGAAGATGTTGAAGGGAAGGCTCATGATACTCTGACCCGCCTTGGGAAGACAGAAGAGAGTCAAAATTAAAGCTGTCATTATCATAACTTTTCTTTCTTACTTTAAATTTTGTCAGCTCCACCTATAACCTGTACATCAGGGAACAAAATCTGTACCACTATACTTGTGTAACTGAACAGAATGCTTCCTTACTGTAAGAAAATCTGAATACAAAGCTTAAAAGGTCTCACACTGGTGGAAATGAAATAAAAACAAAACCATAATTAACTTCTTTTTCTGTAATTTGAGGTAGTACATAAAGCTGTCTTACACTCACTTAGTATTCCAAAATATTTAATTTCTAAAACCCTTCTCAAGTTTATAGGCACTTAACTCTACTGCTAATTTTTGTATCTTTTGTTTTCAGCAAAAAAACGTGAAGGCTTAGGTTTCCATGATAACAAAATACAACTTTGTAAGCACTCTAACAGTCCAAGCATAGCTGGAATTTTCCTCACACTGGTCAACCTTAGGAACCATACAATGGTTCACCTTCCAAGGACACTACTCTGACTCATTTTGAGAGGCTCTTATCTAGGACTGCCTTCACAGCCCTCTCCAAACTCTTACACTACCGTGAACCACTTATAATTCTTAATGATAAAACAAGCCAGAGTATTAATATGCTTGCTTCATTTATGTAAAAGATGATAAACTCCTCTGGGTCCCCTAAAGCCTACAAAGTGCCAAAATTAGTCTTCAAGGTAGTTAGGATAATAAGTCATGATTCTGTCATCTCTGGACCACAACATTCTGAACACTCTTAAGGTCTTAGAGCCAGGTCTAGCTAAGGAACAGTATTTCCTAATATTCAAGCCACCCTCGAAATATTAGGATTCACCTGCAGTAACACTGGTTAAAAGCATAAAGTAGAAAAAAAAAAAAAAAGACTGTTGAAATATAAAAGCCAAACCCAGAGAAAAGATCAAATGAGAAGAGACAGTATGACAGCATTTAATTGACTATCCCTTTACCACATTAGCTGGCTAATCAGGAACGTGAAAAATGTAACAAAAACCTTAATTTATAGTAAAAAAGCTACTTAGGCTCAAAAATAATTTCATCCAAGTTTATTTGAAAAATTAATCCACGATTTAGTTTCTGTGTTTTCAAGAATTTCAGCAAGTGAAGTGTAATTATATTCTTCATTTTTTCCTATAGACTTTCATAGATTATTTCAAAAGAAAGAGGCCCATAAAGGGTCTGAGTATAGGCAAAAGTACTAGGATAAATGTATAACTTCCCAAAGGGACTATTTTTGAAGGGGCAATGCTCAAGTGGATGCTTGTGTCCTTGTTATGTTGGGTTCAGATACTCTACTTTGTATCTACAATTCATACCACAGTTCAAAAAATGTATTAAGACAGTAAGGTGTGCAAGAGAAACCAAATCGGATAGCTCTGGTTTCATTTAATCATCCCATAGAGGGTGACTTACATTCACTTAGGGCAAAGGTTAAAACTGTCTTAAATTTGAGCTTTAAACTATAATTTCTATCAAAAAATTAACGAAAACAACGCAGTGTAAAGGAATGTTTCCAACTAAAACAAAGGAAACCACATACATAGTAGGTTATTTAAACTACTGAACTAATATAACCTCAAGTCAATAAATATTCAAAAATAGAAATCTTTGAACTCATTGTTAAGATTCTGAATAATTTCTGTTTTAAGTAGCTTAAGATTTAATATAAATATGAACAGTGTGTATAACCAGAGACTAGATTAGCCCGCACTTCAACTCTCAAGCCATCATCAGATACTCTGTATCTTAAATTACATGTAAACTTTTCCAAATAGAGGGTGATCCTTTGAGCTGAATGATTCAGAGAGGTTGGAAGCATAAAACTTCAAACCTTGAGTCTGGTGGGCATAAAATTTGAGGAGCCAAAGTAAGTATACTCATCTCCTTGTTCACCTTAGTATTCTGCGACTGTTTCCTTTTCCTTGTGCCCTCTTCCCAAGTGATATCCACATGAATTTAAGGTGCTCCTGGTATGAGCGCTACATGGATTTTACTTATAGGCAGGGCAAATTTAATTCCCAACATTTAGCCCGACGATGCTCAGCATTTTATTGGTCTTCTGGCCACAGTAACTCACTTACCATCATCCAAGAAATCCTCACGGTGACTGCCGAATCTCACACTGTACTGCATCAGAAGGCTCAGAGTCCTCCAAGCCCAGCTAAAGCACCATTTCGAGCAAATTTCCCTAAACACAGTAATTTATATGTGCCTGCTGTCACATCAAAACACTGAAATCTATATCACCATCAGCTTGAGTTTTCACAATTTAGAAAAACTTGGTACTTATTTATCTTGCTATGTACTGTCACAGACCATCTCCAACTGCGGGTACTAATCCCTGAGCAAAATCCATTTTGAAGTGATAATTCTCAACTGTTACTTCCTATCATACAGACAACCACACAAATCCTTTTCGATCAATGGTGACCATTTTAAATGTGTATAATAATTTTTCCAAATGACAGTGGAATCCAATGATCTCTCACTTCTTCCTCTAAAGTCACTACAGTTCTGAAAATATTAATTTCTCTTATATTTTATACTCTTTCTTTGTTGTTTTACACATTTAAGACACTGGACTTGAAAATAAAGATTTCCATTCAGAGCATATGGTTTATCTTACTTTTGAAAGATGATGCTCAGAGGAGAATCCCAGTCCATAAACAGTGTTTGCCCGGCTATCGGCCCACTGGCCAAACTTCTGAGATGTTTTAGTAAATGTCATGTTTGGGGTGATGGTGCTATTTATTATTGCCTGAAAAATAAAACAAATACAAGGAATCAGTCAAAATTAGCAAACAGACATTTAAACACAGGACCTTTTAGGTACATAACAACTTAAGATTCCTAATGGGCAATAATATTAAATACATAGAGTTTACGGTATTATAAGTGACTGTATAAAAATATAGTAACTAAACCTATTGACACACTTGCTATCAAGAATTTTCAACATTTTACACTCAAAATAATTTTGCTAGGATCCAAAATTTTTCAGATTTTTTACTATGGTGAGTTTTTTCCCTTTGAATGTTTAGGATCAGTATCTATTCATTTGGGATGATAATTACTAGACGTAGGCCTTAGTAGCTTTTTATCAAAAAGTAAGATCCTGCCCCCCCAGAGAATCTTTCAAAAATGAATATATCAATAGAACAAATGATACCAATTTTCTAAGATCTAAAATCCAGGATTATCTGAAAGCTGACTTACCTACATCATGATTAAAAAAAGACTTTTGATTATTTAATATTTTTTCCTTTACTCAAGGCAAAACAAATCCCTAAGTATATACCTTACTTCTTTTCCCATAAAGCATCATAGATTCATGTTAATGAGGATAACTATAGTTTCTGCTTAACACATAGTTTCTTAGGAAACTAATATTTTAGTGTGTTATTAAATATGAACTTTGATGATCACCATAATAAACTTAAAGTGTTAAAGTTATTAACTTAAGTCCATTCCCTCTGCCAGTACTGCAAAAGTATAGAATCATCTTCAGTCAGGTAATCTAATGGCCTCTAGAATTAAGATTAAGAAGTTATCCCAAAATAATAAAAACATACAGGTTATCAAATCCATAAGCATTCATCCAGTGAACTATTAAAAGTCAAATGAAAATGAAGCATTTCCAGGACAAAGCAAAATTTGTTTACCATGTGAACAAGAGTATAAATGTAAATATTTACGAGCTATGCAGGCATTAGTGAAGTTACAACAATAATGCATGGTACATGTTCTAGTAAGGAGGATAGTAAAACAGAGAAACAGAGAGAGCCCCTTGCTCTTTCTCAGAGATGACAGATGTGTTATCTCTTGCTTTGACATCCCTTATTCTTGATTAAGATTTTTACCTCTGAAAAAACTGATAAACTCTGATCCTTCCTTAGCCTTCAGTTTAAAAACTGCTTTTCCCAGTGAGTCATTTTAGATCCCACAAAGCGGGGCTAATAATGGCCAAAAGTGGTGGGACTGTCATCAAATGAAAGATTAAATAGGAAAGAATTTATTAACAAATCCAAAAATTTTTATTGAGCACCGGCAATAGGTTTTTTACTAAATGCCAAGTGCAATTCTAGAAATATGGGATACAACAATGAACACGACAGCAGCGTAATCATGGCCTGCATTCTAGAATAAGAGGAGTCAGTCAATGCACAAGTAAATAAATAGCTGATCAATGCAATTTCAGAGTGATAAGTACTGTGAAGGTCCTGAGAGGATGCAACAGAGAGCAAAAGGCAAGAAGGTAAGGCCTGACAGGCACTACTTTAGGTCTGGTGGTACTGAAGTGTTTCCTAAGGAGGGCACACTTGGGCTGATCTGAGTATATTTAAGGAGAGAAGGCCACTTTACATGTGACCCTAATAATTCTCAAAAATCGGGGTAACAATAGGTTTTACAGGCATCTAAGAAAACTGGCCAATGTACTGTTGGTTACTACCGATCCCCCCTTTTAGCTATTCGAAATTACCTTCTTTCTGCTTTTAAGAATTCCTTTTTAATCCTCATTCTGAAACCTTCCATTCCTCTGTATAACCTGTTTTGGTTTTCTTTTGTCACTGAAGAAAAACTTTAAAATGACAGATGATCTCACACTTAAAATCTTTTATTGATTAAACTTCTTTGAATAGAAAGCTAGTATGAATCCATATGGAGTTCCTGGTTGGTGCAAATGGTTAAAGCGTTCTGTTTCTAACTCAAAGTTTGGGGGTTGGAGTCCACCCAGAGGCACCTCAGAAGAAAGGTTTGAAGATCTATTTCTGAAAAATCAGCCACTGAAAACCCTAGGGAGCACAGTTCTACTCTGAGACACATACGGTTGATATGAACTGGAATCAACTCATGCCATTTAGAAGAAATGGTTTTTTTAATCTGTTTAGAAGAAAATTTCAGTTCTTTAAAATAAATATATCTCTCAACCCCGGAGCTCTTATCCTATTAAGCAAAAGAGGCAAAAATGTGCCTTAACAGGTCATGTAGTACACCCTTGTCCATGCTGATGCTTCTGTAGTATGACTAGAAAGCTTTAAAGCAAGCTCTACATGCACAGTAAGCCACTGGGTGAGAACAAATGGACATTTTCTAGTCACCTAAGGGCTTCCCACAGCCCTGGTGACAACAGTGGTTAAGAACCCGGCTGCTAACCAAAAAGTCGGCAGTTCAAATCCGCCAGCCACTCCTTGGAAACCATATGGGGTAGTTCTACTCTGTCCTATAGGGTTGCTATAAGTTGGAATTGACTCGATGGCAATGGAGAAGGGCTTTCCATCACTTAATCATGAAGTGCATAAATAGGGGTGGTGTGGTGGAGAAGAAAAACACTCCTTTAGCTGTGTCAAATGAATCACTACTGCCTACCATGAAGCAACTACTCCTGCAGGGAACTGCAGCAGTTAACAGCATCAGTTTAGAAAAGTAACTAGCTAACAGAAAATGTGATAGAAAACATAACTCTGTTACAGAAGATAGATTTTGTTAAAAAGACAAAACTTTTTTCACAAGAAGTTACTTAAGACTCTAATAATTACAAGCATTTTTAAGTATATTCAGTAATTTAAATGCCATAAGCAATAATCCATATTATCATAGAAGGAAGAATACATAATTATTTAATCACCAAAATTCCTTCCTGGAAAGTAACTCAAAGTATTTCATTCTCTTGAAGGTTATCTTAGCAACTGAAATCTACTTAAGCACTTCCATATAGTTTCTCTTCTTGTTCATGGGGCTACTTCAGTTCGAATTCATCAGCCGCTCCCTGGAAACCGTTTGGGGCAGTATGAGTCAGAATCAACTTGATGGCAATGAGTTTGGTTTGGTTTTTGGTATCTAGTAACACTCTATTTTATCTGTTGTTTGGGTCAGGAAAGAAACACAGATTACAGAGAATTGGAAGGTTTGAGTCAGGAAAAAGAAAAAAATTAACACTCTGGAGTCTGATATTTAATATCTGTTAATTTCACTAAATCAAAAAGTTACAGATGACAAATAATATTCCTCACTAAGTAAAGCTTCAAAGAACTTATATATTACTATGTCTCAAGACCTTAAATCCTGCAACTAAAAATGAAAAGAGGATCAAATATTGAAATAAATACATGTTGATCACATATGTACAAGGCATTGTTCAAGACACAAAGTACAATTAGCTCCTGGGTCCAATAATCTAGTCAGGGAAATAACAAGCACACACAGAGGCAGACCATGATGGCTTCTGCAAGCCACCAAAACAAAGAATCAAGAAACCTTCTGGAGGAAGACAAATTCTTGGAATTACTGAAGGTAGAATTCAAAAGACTGATAGACAGGATTCTTCAAGAGATCGGGAAGGAGATCAGGCAAAACACAGAACAAGCTAAGAAACACACAGACAAAGCAATACAGGAACTTATACAAGAGCATAATGACAAATTTAACAGGCTGCAAGAATCTATAGAGGGACAGCAAACAGAAATCCAAAAGATTAACAGCAAAATTTCACAACTAGACAACTCAAAAGAAAGTCACAGCAACAGAACTGAGGCAACGGAAGTCAGAATTAGTGAGACTGAAGATAAAGCACTTGACACCAACTTATTTGAGGAAAAATCAGATAAAAGAATTTTAAAAAATGGAGAAACCCTAAGAATCATGTGGGACTCTATCAAGAGGAATAACCTACAAGTGACTGGAGTACCAGAACACGGGGTGAATAACAGAGAATACGGAAAGAATTGTTGAAGATTTGCTGGCAGAAAACTTCCCTGATATTGGGAAAGATGAGAAGATATCTATCTAAGAAGCTCATGGAACCCCACACAAGGAAGATCCCAAAACAAAGTCACCAAGACATATTATAATCAAACTTGCCAAAACAAATAAGCACACAGGAAAAAACAGATTAAAAGTGTAATATTTAATAAAATTCTCTTAAAAATTCCCCCAAAACCACTAGGTAATACATGGTTATAATAATAATAACAATGGCAGCAAATATTTATATAGTGCTTACTATTACACTCTGGAGCCCTGGTGGTACAGTGGTTATGAGTTCGGATACTAACCAAAAGGTCAGCAGTTCAAATTCACCAGCTGCTCCTTGGAAACCCTATGGGGCAGTTCTACTCTGCCCTATAGGGTCACTATGAGTTGGAAATGACTCATCAGCAATGGGTTTGGTTTTTGGCTATGCACACTTTAAGTGCTTTTACCTACATTAATTAATTTAATCCTCAAGATAATCTCATGGTGTAATGGCGTAAGCAGTTCCATCCTTTTTACAGATGAGAAAACTGAAGCACGCAGAAGATAAATACCTTTGCTCAAGGTCACATGGCTAGTAAATGGAGCAAAAATTCAAACTGGACAGTCTAGCTATAGTCTGTGCCCTTAAGCCCCACACTGGACCACTAAAATTTCTTAGAGGGGAAAAGTTTCTTGTCTTCAAGAAAGCTTGAAAGAGGAGAGGAATGGAACATTTACCTTTCTACACACTTTATATCAAGAATCTGATGTTTGGAAATTCTTTAACTAAGTGTGTTAAATAAAATTCACTGATGGTGAAAAGGATTCCCTCACCCCCATCCCCATCCCTTTTTAAGGGTATACCATACACCAGACACCAATCTAAGT
Organism: Elephas maximus indicus; assembly: GCF_024166365.1. Taxonomy (NCBI): domain Eukaryota; kingdom Metazoa; phylum Chordata; class Mammalia; order Proboscidea; family Elephantidae; genus Elephas; species Elephas maximus. Next base: position 84,443,652 of record NC_064820.1, read on the forward strand.
GCTTTGCAGATATTAACTCATTTAATCCTTATAACTACCAGCACTGAAGTGAGAACACTAAGGCTCAGAGAAGTGAAGCAATTTGCCTAAAGTCAATATACTCAGTACATGGTGGAGCTGAGATCTGACCTAGGCAGTTCACGCTCTTAATCACACTACCTTCTTCTCCTAAAAATAAAACCTTAGGTCTTATCCTTATGCTTCCCTTTAGATAAGGGGTGTCAGCTTTAGTGTTGACATTTATAGACTGGATGATTTAGAGATTCTGAACCGCCTACTACTCTATAGAGGTACATTTGAAAAGAATTCTAGTTCCTCGCTAGACTGTACGCTCCGCAAGAATAGACTGTGGTGCAATGGATCACTTTTGTGTGGCCTTTCTTACCATGGTTTTGTAACTCCCACCTTAATGACTGGGTAGGCCTGTGCTAATCGGGTAACTGTGGCCCACCAAGGGGATGAGTCAGTTTTGCCATCCTGCTGGGCTTGAAATGAGCCATCCCAGAGGTGGGAAAGAGAGGATCCAACCACCATCAAGGAAGAAGAGTCAGTATATCCTTTGGACCTGGGATCCCTGTGCTGAGAAGCTCCTGGAACCAGGAAACTAAGAGAGAGAGCTGTAACACTGAAGATGGCGAGAAGCGGTAGCAGAAAAATATCGGCAGAAAAGTACAGTAGGAGATGGTGCAGTGGGCTTCCTAGCCCACAGAGCGAGAAAGCTGAGTGCCTTTGAGCCAAGGCTTACTGGTGGACTAGGCATGCCTCTGGGTACTTATCTGCAGAGCTAAAAGAGCTTTGTAACCTGTGCCCAAACAGGGTAGAGGCGAAGGGGCCAGAGAGAGACGTGTCTGTGGCACACTGCCAAGAGGCTGTCCTGAGGGAAGAACTGTATGCTGAGTGTTCCTGAACGTGAATTGTAACCTATTACTTCCCTAATAAACTCCATAATTGTGAGTATTGTCTGTGAGTTCTGTGTGGCCACTCAATGAATTATTGAACCCACAGAGAAGTAAGAGAGTGCCGTGGGAGGGATGGTTGGTGTCAGAATTGTTAAAGACGGTGGAGAGAGGAGGCATGTGTGACCTCTCCCTCATAGGAATCAGCCTTGGGCTGTTGATTTTGATTCTCCTTCCCCTCTGTGAAATTAGAGGAGGTCAGATGCTGCTGATGTGACATTTTTACAGAGACTATTTTTTTTTTTATATCTACTCTGTTCACCACTATATTCCTAGCACGAAACCTAGCATAGTGCCTGACATATGACAGATACACAACCAATATTTACCAAATAAATCAAACAGCCTCAAACCTGCAGAATATTTTTACATTTAACTTAATATAATATTTAATCCAAGTAGTTTAGTGGACAAAGATGCTGCCATCCTAAGAATGACCAGTTTTATTTTTTAAAAGTTAAGTTTTAAAAATTGACAAGGAAATATTTTATGTTATATGAAGATGAAATCCTCTGGGAGGAAAAAAAGAGAAATGCAGTAATGCATAAAGCAAGACAGCATGATTATTTAAAGTAAATTTAACTTACCTTTGAGCCATCTAAACTGATTATCCTATACACATTTCTTGTGCTGTCATAGAAATAAGACACAGTAACTGCATGCTTGCTGGTGGGTACCCAGTTCTTCTTTGTATTTGGGTCAATCTGGAAGACATGAGCTCGAGTGCTGAAGATAGGTTGTTCCCTGTAAGGCAGAAAATACAATGACTGACTGAGAGCCACCAGTTCTACTCCACTGGACAAGAGAACATGAAAACTGTGAAGATGACTCCCCTTAATTAACCAGCAACTCCCTATATTCTGAAACAAGAAAAACTCTTATTTAAATATCCTAATTATTTTGAATATTCTAATTATCCTTTAGAACAATTACCTTGTTCAAATACAATTATCTTATAACTCATCTTCACTAGATTAAGAGTTTTCACATATTCATATCTGTATTACTCTGCTAATATGTAAATAACTTACTGGGAAAACTTATATTCAGCATAATATCTACTATTTTGAAAAGTAAACAGGAAACAAAGTTGCTCACCACCACAAATAACTTTTACTTAGCCAAAAATAGGGCCTTAAACATATAAAACAGAGACTTGAAAACTATTATTTCAAGAACCAGAACTATTCAAATATATATTTAAAATACTATATTACAAAATTTTTACCATCTAAAAAGCAAGAATGAGTTAGTCTATATACAATACAATTACAATGCAAAATTTTCTAAGTTCTGAGTAAAAACCCTTTTGAAAATAGCATTTATCAGGTTTTTTTTCTCCCCAAATAAAGCTCATTTCTTCACAATAGCCAAAAGGCGTAATAAACAGCTTGAATGTTCATCAACAGATGAATGGATAAGCAAAATGTAGTACATACTATATGCAACGGCATATTATTCTGCCATAAAGAGAAATGAAGTCCTGAATAAACCTTGAAAACATTACGCTGAGTGAAATAAGTCAGTCATAAAAAGATAAATATTGTATGATCCCACTTACATGAAGTATCTAAAATAGGCAAGTGTAAACCCAGTGCCATCGAGTCGATTCCGACTCATAGCGACCCTATAGGACAGAGTAGAACTGCCCCACAGAGTTTCCAAGGAGCGCCTGGGCAAGTGTAGAGAGACCAAATTTCGTTAGTGGTTACCCGGGGCAGGAAGGAGAGAGGGGAAAATGGGTACCCAATGATTAGGGGACAATGAACTTCTGTTAAGGGTGACAGAAAAATGTGGGAGTGGATAAAGGGGATGGTTGAACAACATGATAAACATAACAAATGTCACTGAAGTGTACATACGAAGAACGTTGAGATGGCAAATGTTTTGTTACATATATATTTACCACAATAAAAACACAAAACTCATTTCTATTATTTGCATAACATTTTTCTTTCCTAAAACAGCTCAAAGTCCTTAAAGCAAAATTTAAAGAAAGAAAACAAGGCAAAAGAAAAGAGGAAATGAGAAAAACAGGCAACGCAAATCTGAGACCTTGGGAAAATGGCTCCTTAGGTTACTAATAATGGGTTGGGTGTCACATATGTCTCCTAGATCTACTTTAGCTCTCAGCGAGTACAGTGTGAAAGGGAGGCACTGTCCTTGTAGGTAACCTGGAATGCTCCTTGTTTTATTTCTGGAAACCTCCATAACAGCTTTTCCTACTGAAGAATCTCTTTTGAAATAAAGTGATACATTTTGTGCCACTCCCTATAAAATGAGGTAGAAAGTCTTCATTTCTTGCTTAACTGTGATCATATATGAATTCATTCAACACATAATAATTTACCCTCTGGCAAAATGCTCTGACTTTGAGTGAGATTGGTGCTTAACAGCATGAGTTATCTTCCAAAAGCCCTGCAGCCTCTATTTTTTTTTTGCCTTTTAATGAAAGTTCTAAGTGTAGTTGGTCAGACTGACTGTGGCTGGCTAGCTCCAGTTCACAGGGACATCCAACAACAGAAAACTCTAATATTAAGGCATATAAGAAAGGGTAGTGGGACACTCTAGTCTTTACTGATTTGAACTTTTTTCCCCCAATCTGAGAGTGGCAAATAGTGCAGGAATGTGTTCTAATAAGCATATTTTCTAAAAAACTAGTTAAGACAATGATATTGCTTTTGCAAGCCTTGTATGACCAAACAACAAATCCTTCTTCAATGGAAATGCAATGTTTTCAGCCCACATCATACTTTCCGCATCATACTAAACACTTTTTCTAAATAAAAATCTCTAAACTAGTTATCATATATAAGAAATGACATCTGAATATTAACAAAGTATCCAGCTTTCTTTAATTCCCTTCTGAATAACTGGTTTTTTAAAGAAAGTCATAGTTCAAGATTTCTATAGACAAAAGACTACCCATCAAAGCCTATTTGATAAGGGATAAACCCATTGTTGTCAAGTCAGTTCTGACTCATAGCGACCTTATAGGGTAGAGCAGAACTGCCCTATAGGGTTTCCAAGGAGCAACTGATGCATTTGAACTGCTGACCTTTCGGTTAGCAGCCAAGCTCTTAACCACAGGGAAATAATTTTCACTGCTGATACTGGAATCAGGATTCCTAGAAGTAATGGGTACGTTACTACTTCTAACAGGGCATGCTAATGCATGATTCAAGCATTTATTGAATATCTGCTACATGCTAGGCACTGAGGTAGAGACTGACCCTACCCTTGAAAAATTCAATCTGGTGAGGGAAGACAGGTATATTAAAAAATAAAATGCTCTCCACCATGCCACACTCTTTGAAAGTTAGTGATGGAGGGCTAAGATGGAGGAAGTGATACCTGAGTATAGTTCTGAAACAAATTGGCACAGAACCATACAAAGACACAGCGGAAAGGAGGGCACATTGTTGTCTGTAGCAAGAACCTTAGGTGAGTGCAAGCACCTTTGAAGAATAAGGCCAGAGGTAAAGACAGAAGCCAGTTAGTTCATGAGGGTTCCTGCTGGAAGCTGATTTTTTTAATAGTGCACAGGTTTGCATCTTAGAAAGCTAACTTTGGCAACAGTGAAGGGGGTCAATTAGAGGGAGACAACGTTTCACACAGGGAGGCTAGTCAGAACTCTACTGAAAAATCCAGGCATTAAAAAAAAGAGAGAGTAGGAGGTTAGGAGTGAGATAAAGAACTGAGGAGGGATTTAGGTATATTTGAAAAGTAGAATCAATAAAATTAAGAAACAGATTGGGTGTAGGGCAGGGGTTCTCAAATATGAGTGATTTTGCTCCCTCAGGGATATTTTGCAATATCTGGAAACATTTTTGATTGTCACAATTGAGTGGGGAGAGGGCACATGCTACTGGCATTTAGTGAGTACAAGCCAGGAATACCGCTAAACATCCTACAATGCATAGCTCCCACAACAAAGAGTTATCTGGCCCAAAATATCAACAGCTTAATGTTACAAGAAATGCTTACTGAAACATTTTCCTGTTGGTGTAAAAAATAATTCCAGGAAAATGGTATAACAACTCAGAAGTTCCTGATATTGGATTAAAGCCCTGTATAAATACTATATATAGTGACGTACTCTAAAACAGTATAATATGGATATGCAAAATTGAAAGAATGTAAGTATAAGACGGCCCTAAGAAAAAAGTAAAATCAGAAATTTGTTTTGAAAATAAAGCTTATTTAAATCTCATTAAAGGGTCAGCAAAAAAGGAGACTCTTAATGAGATGGATTTACACAGTGGCTGCAACAATGGGCTCATGCATAACAACAATTGTGAGGATGGCACAGGCCTGGCAGTGTTTCGTTCTGTGGTACACAGGGTAGCTATGAGTCAGAACCAACTCGACAACACCTAACAACAACAAAGAGTTGGTATAGAGAATTACTATATTTAGCTCTCAGGCCATTTAGAAATGGGAATCATGAAAAGCTAAAGAAAACAAAAACACTATTTGCCAAGGTATGTATTTCTACATTTAGGAAAAAAACAAAAAGGTAACATTTATCATTTGGATAGATGTGACTTAAAAAAATCAATGATAATGCTTTGTAAAAATTGCCACTGACGTGTATACTTTTGCGACCTGTATGTGATCTCTCAATAAATCTTTACTCCAAGGAAGTGCGACAAAGTACATCTGATAAACACAATCAAACTCAAGTGTAAGAAGAGAAATTGTACATTTCTCAGCTTTCTTTTAATGCCTAGCTTCCAAATGGTATTTTTCAGATATTCAAGTACAACTAGATATTGTAGCAGAGGGGATATAAAGAAGGGTATGGTTTCAAATAATTTTTCCAAAAAAGTAGCCTGGCAGAGTGAATAAACAGCGTTGATATTTTCTGCTGAGTGCTGGACACTGTTATCGCCATTGTCAACTGATTACCCAATAACTATTCTTCCTCACTCCTTTCTACAAGACTTGGATATCATTCAAGTACTCTACCCTCCTCCACACGACTGTGTGCTTCATTAAGATAATCACTGCAATCCCTTATCCTTGCCAGAAGCTGGTTCAGGAATGGACATTTGACGAAATTCTGGTCAATGAGAAGAAAGGGAAGTTTGCCGGGAGCTTCTGGGTACAGTCACAAAGACATTAACGCATGAGAAGAGATGTTCTCTTAAATTGTGTTGTGTTTGCATGTGACACTTGGATCTGAAGAAGCCATCTTAGTACTGTTAGGGGAGCTAAACTGAAAACAAAGCCAACATTCTGTATCAAGGATAGCAGATGGAAAGACAAAGAATCTAAGTCCTTGACCATGTTACTGAATTGATAAATCAGCCTACTTCTAGGTTTCTTATGTCATAAAACAATTTTCCTGTTTGAGAGAGTTGTCATTTCAAAAATTACAGGAATACTAAATGAAAAAAGAGCTTTACATATAATAAACTCTGCAACTGCATGCAGAGTTTGACTAGTAATTATTAACTAGAATCTTGGAATTTGATTGGCTAGCTACATGTTGTTCATTCATTACTTCACAACACAATCCCACAGTGCACAAAATCAGATTTCTTGGGCCCCACTTAAAATTGCAGAGATAGTCAATGGAGAAATTGATAAGAATAACTCTATAAAGAGGAGTGTGAGGGAGAAGAAGGGGAAAGAGAAATGTGAACGGAGAAATTTCATTATCAATTAAAAGATTTTATATCCAAAGTTTTAATCAAGAAATAGCAGCATTGTCTGGGGTCTTAAAAACTAGCATGTGGTCATCTAAGATGCATCAATTGGTTCCAACCCACCTGGAGCAAAGGAGAACGAAGAACATCAAAGACATAAGGAAAACATGAGCCCAAGAGACAGAAAGAGCCACATAAGCCAGAGATTCCACCGGCCTGGGACTGGAAGAGCTGGATGGTGCCTGGCTACCACCAATGACCACCCTAACAGGGAACACAATAGAGAGTCCCTGATGGAGCAGGAGAAAAGTGGGGTGCAGAATTCAAATTCTACTAAAAAGACTAGACTTGACTGTCTGACTGTGACTGGAGGGACCCCAGAAGACATGGCCCCCAGACTCTCTGTTAGCCCAGAACAAAATCCATTACTGAACCCAACTCTTCAGACAAAGATCAGACTGGACTATAAGATATAAAATGATACTGGTGAACAGTGTGCTTCTTGGCTCAAGTAGATACAGGAGACTAAATGGGGAGCTCCTGTCCGGAGGCAAGATGAGAAGGCAGAAGGTGACAGGAGCTGATTGAATGTACACAGGAAATACAGGACGGAGAAGAGGAGTGTGCTGTCACATTGTAGGGAGAGCAACTAGGGTGATATAACAATGCATATATAAGTTTTTGTACAAGAAACTGACTTGAATTGTAAACTTTCACTTATAGCACGATTTAAAAAACCAGCAGCATAAGAGAATATCAGAGACATGGAGTTAACCATCAAAATAATAAAAATTGGAATTTTAAAAAGTAGTTGCCTCTGGAAAATGGAGGTAGAGGAAGGAGAAACAGCATAGGGGACTGTTACTTCTTTTTATGATTCCTTCAATACTATTTAATTGTTTAGTAAAAGTACTAAAATACATTTTTAAATGGCATTGTACAGGAAAATATCATAATTAATACCAAGAAAGAAATGTTCTAGGAACCATTTTTGAAGGCTACCAAAAATCATAGACCAAAGGACCATTTTTATAGCTTGTACCTCACATGTTTTAACAGTACATTGTATGAAAAGTTACTACTATTCATAAAGAAGAATAAAGGCAAAGAAAGAGTGGAGTAGAAATCCAAACATGTCAAACTGTGCAACTGAAAGTGCTGAAAGTACAACTAACTGCAGGTGAAACACCCTGCTTGATTAGAATAAACAGGAGGTAAGACAAGAAGCATGGGAAGAACAGGCTCGGCATTTCTCAAGCTGAAAGAACTGAAGAAAAAATGAGATGTTTCAACAAACAGATGCAGTGCTGAAGTGCTCACTTATCTATGCCAAGAAATCTGGAAGATAGCTACCTGGCCAACCAACCGGAAGAAGTCCATATTTCTACCCATTCCAAAGAAAGGTGATCCAAAAGAATGTAGAAATTATCGAACAATATCATTAATATCACACACAACTAAAATTTTGCTGAAGATCATTTAAAAGCGTCTGCAGCAGAACGACAGGGAACTGCCAAAAATTCAAGCTGGATTCAGAAGAGGGTATGGAATGAGAGATACCACTGCTGATGTCAGACGATCTTGGCTGAAAGCAGAGAACACCAGAAAAATGTTTACCTGTGTTTTGTTGACTATGCAAAGGCATACAACTGTGTGGATGATAACAAATTATGGACAACATTACGAAGAACAGGAGTTCCAGAACACTTAATTGTGTTCACGAGGAACCAGTACTTAGACCAAGAGGCAATCGTTTGAACAGAACAAGAGGATACTGCATGGTTTAAAATCAGGAAAGGTGTACATCAGGATTGTACTTTCACTATACTTATTCAATCTGTATGCTAAGCAAGTAAATTAAGAAGAATGGGGTATCAGGGTTGGAGGAAGAAGACTCATTAATAACTGGAGATATGCAGATGACACAATCTTGCTTGCTGAAAGTGAAGAGGGCTTGAAGCACTTATTGATGAAGATCAAAGACCACAGCCTTCAGTGTGGATTACACTTCAACATACAAAAAACCAAAAATCCTCATAACTGGACCAACAAGCAACATCGTGATAAACGGAAAAAATATTGAAGTTGTAAAGGATTTCATTTTACTTGGATTCACAATCAATGCCCATGGAAACAGCAGTCAAGAAATCAAATGGCACATTGCATTGGGCAAATCTGCTGCAAAAGACCTCTTTAAAGTGTTAAAAAGCAAAGACGTCACTTCAAGAACTAAGGTACACCTGATCCAGGCCATGGTATTTTCAGTCACCTCATGTCCACGCAAAAGCTGGACAATGAATAAGGAAGAAGAATTGAAGTCTTTGTATTATAGTCTCGGCAAAAAATATTGAATATACTGCCAGAAGAACAAACAAATCTGTCTTGGAAGAAGTACGTCCAGAAGGCTCATTAGCAGCTAGAATGGTGAGACTTTGTCTCACGTAATTTGCACATGTTATCAGGAGGGATCAGTCCCTGGAGAAGGACATCATGCTTGGTAAAGTAGAGGGTCAGGGAAAAAGACCCTCAACGAGATGGGCTGACACAGTGACAGCAACAATGAGCTCAGGCATAGCAACAACTGCAAGGGTGGCGCAGCACTTCATTCTGTTGTACACAGGGTCGCTATGAGTCGGAACTGACCTGATGGCGCCTAACAACAACAAAAACAACATTGTACCTTCAACTTTTTTTTTTTTTTTTAAGTTTGAAGTAGCAAGAGAAGTTGAACAACACTTGTTAAGGCTAAAGGGACACGGGCAAGAATAAGTCAAGGAGTGGACAGACACTACTGACCACATAACTACAAATGTGATGCCTAAAGAATCGTGAAGCGGCACAGTATGTCTCCAAGTCAGCAGAGACTCGGGTACTGGAATTTTCTTAAAAAAAAAAAAAACTATCCTGAACAAGTTAATAATAAATTGTAATTCTACAAGATTATCTGGGAACTGGTTTAAAATTCTAAACTAACTCTCCCCTCCCTCTCTGTCTCTTTCTCTCTCATACACACACACAAACAGAAAAAGTTTATTGATTAAATTAGCTGTTTTGATGTTGCTCAAAGATTATGAATGCATACTGCTTATTTCTATGACCATGTTATGTGTTTTAGTAGCTGACTGCTTATACATGGAATGCCTTTTTTTTCTCTTAACATGCCTACTTTGACCAAAGCAAAGATTATTCTACTAATGGCTACTCAACACATAGTTATACCACAAGAACTCCATCTAGTGATAAATCAAAAATATAGCAGGTGCATGTTTTTTAAAACTTGTAAATTATAAATTTATAGCAAATGCAAAATTATAACGTGACACTGCTGTAACAGAGGTATATATGCTTAAAATGTAAAATGAATAGCTATACAGTATCTTTTCTGGAAGGATTTTTAAAAATCGTATGGTCTAAATTCCTTGGTTTTCTAATCAGTTATTTGCACATTCATATGAAAGATATCTCTAATAATCATTGCTTACATTATAACAATGGGGCATCAGAAATACTCTCATGACACCAAGTATCTGGTTTAACTGGCATATACGAAGAAAATATAATCAAATGAAGTTCCCATTTAGAATTTATGATGACTAAATTATAAATATACATTAAAACAGTAACAACGCTGATTATATTCCTTACCTTAAGAGTAATTTTTATTAATCTCAGTCCTTTATTAGAAATTTTAATATTTACTTATTTTGGGGCACTTTAATCAGTTGTTACATTTAAAAGTCTAAGGGAATGACAAAATTCACAACAAAAAACAAGAAAACCCATGCAATGTATATATTTAAGCAACACCATCAATGCTTAAATACCCTGGCTTGCTATTTATTAACTACCCAGTGACATTGCCTCTACCCCATCCCCTTATTAAAAAATGGAGCCATCTGAGATAAAATAAAGGTGTTTTTAAATATATCAGGAGATAAGCCTGATGTATTTAAATCCAATTACATTTAAAATTAGTATTGTACTTTCAATTTTATTAGGCTTTGAAAATTCTCCTCTTTCCAGGTAATTTCCACTAAGTAAGCTAAATTCTGAGACATGACGATGTAAGTAAATCTAAAAAAAAAGCCTCTTTTCAATAACTAGAGTTTAACTTTTGTAAATAGAGATGGTACAATCCTAAAAATCTAAAACATGTGATTTTCTAATAGACATCGGCTCCTAAAATCCTTAAAAGTGAATTAAATGTTAAAAAGGCCATTTAAGTCCTAATACTGCCATCAAAGAACAGTAATGCTCTTAAGTACTCTTTTTCTTGCACCCTAAACAAATGGATACTCAATCTATTTGATGTCTCAACAAATAAATATCCTAAAAGATAAACTCAGTATTAAAGAGACGAGAAGATACTTTGGCAAAACATTAACATTTGCTAAATCTGAATACTGAGTTGTTGATGCTGGGTCCTGACGGTAAGTTTCGACTCTCAGTGACCCCAAGTGACAGAGCAGAACTGCCCCACAGGGTTTTCAAGGTGGTAATCTGCACAGGAGCAGACTGCCAGGGCTTTCTTCTGCATAGCCACGGGGCAGGTTAGAACCATCAACACTTACATTAGAAGCCGAGCATTTAACCGCTGAGCCACCATAGCTCCCTGAATAGTGGATACATAGGTGTTACATTATTCTCTGCAGTGTTCGGAACATTTAAAATATCTCAAGCAATAAAACTCCAGACCATATCTCCAAGGATTCTTACTGGCACTACGAAATTTGAATAATCAGCCATACTTTATTTTATCCATATAAAGATCACTTACTAAGTGCCATGTATCAGTCCTTGCTATGATTATACCCGCCCTGTCCATATGGTATTACCAGCCACGTGACTAGAGTTCCTGGGTGGTGTAAACAGTTGAGTACTAGCCGAAAGGTTGGCAGTTCAAACCCATCCACAAGCACCTTGGGAGAAGGGCCTGGTGATCTGCTTCTGAAAGGTCAGAGCCTTGAAAGCTCAGTGGAGCAGTATAAGATCACCGTAAGTTGGGATCCACCAGATGGAAACTAACAGTACAAGCCCTATGACTACCGAGGATTTGAAGTATGGCTAGTCCAACTGTGAAACTGAATTAATGTAAGATTTATCTAACACTATATTCAGTTACCAAAAATTTTTTAACTAAGTATGGAACAACTTGGGTATGCGAATCTACTTTTTCAACTGTAAATTTTATGAAATCTAAATTTAGATCAATTATTTTCAGTGAAAATTTGGCATCCAAATTGAGATGTGCTGTAAGTGGAAAATATACAATGGATTCCAAGGACTTAGTATGAAAAAAGAATATAAAGTATCTCAATAATCTTTGTATCACATATTGAAAAGATTATTTTAGATATATCATGTCAAAATATATTAAAATTTATTTCACCTTTAACTTTTAAAGGTAAATTTAAAATTACATACATGGTTCACACTGTATTTCTAGAGGAGAATACTAAATTAGACAATATTTTATGAAGCCACTTCTTTACTGATAGACATATAGATTATTCCCACTTTTGTACTATTATAAACAATGCTGCAGTGAATATCCATGTATATCTTCTTGTATACACATGCAAGAGTTTGACTAAGATACACCAGAAGCATAATTCTTGGTCACAGGGTATGCATCAGAGCATATTTCCAAATTGCTCTTCACAGTGCTTGTACCAACTTACACTTTTATTAGTCTTATACTATATTCTTCCAACATTTGCTAATGTCTAAGTAACATCTTCAAGTTGTACCAACTTGATGGGCATGAAATGATATTTCATTGTTGTTTTAATTTGCATATCTCTGATTACTAGTGAGACTGAGCAACTAGCTCTTGATGTATTTCTGGGCCATTTGAGCCCAGTGGATTTCTGGACTCATTCCTGAGCTTGTTTAAAACCTTATTTTAGCTCCAGATAGTGAAAAGGCCAGAATCTAAAATTCACCACCCAAACTATACACATGTGAACATTTCATAAGTACAATTCTAACCACATGTATAAATATAATTAAGGTCAATCACTAAAGTAGAGAAGGGCAGAATTACTCATTTTTCTAAATCTGATGACAATCAGTATCACCAATACAGCACAAATACAGCACACGTATTCTTTGTTCCATGAAACTTTCAGTTACATATTTATGTATGCTTTTCACAACGTAAGATGCATTTTTTTTTTTTTTTTTTTTTTTTACTGTGGATCATGGTTAAAAAGTTTAAAAACCTGGGCCTGCAAAATACTTTTAGTTACTATTCATGAAAACCTCATGAGGCAGTTACACAACATCCATCTTATACTAAGAAAACAAAGTCCTAAGTGACTTCCCGAAAATCACGCAGTTAGCAAATGGTATGAATAAGCACATTAAAAAAAAAAAAAAAAGGCAAATAAAGAGGAAATTGAGCTAGACTAGAAACAACTGCAAATTAAAACCATGAGTTACCACTTTTTCACCTCTCAAAGTATGAAACTTTTCTTAATGACAGAAATCAATGTTAATGAAAATTTAAGGAAATCTGATGTTTTCAGAAGTGACTGATGGGAATATGAATTAGTAAAGTCTTTCTGGAAAACACCTTGACAATACATATCAAAAAGCCTTTAACCTTTTGTGCATTTCCTTTGACACACCAATTCCATTCTAAGGATTTACCCTAATGAAATAGCCATAGATATGTGTGAAGATTTAGCTATAAGAATGTATTGCCACATTAATACATAACTAAAGATCGTGAATTAAAATGTTTGATAATGTAAAATCAAATAAATTATGGTATATCCATATAATGGAATACTATATAGCCATTACAAAGTCATAGAATATTCAGTGACATAAGATGTTTAATACAGTAAATGGCAATAGCTTATAAAATAGTACAGTATAATTCTTTTTTTTGTTGTTGTTAAAAAATAAGTGCATAGAAAAAAATACATGGGGGATACACTTACTTTAGCCCTTGTCCTGCCTCCCCTTCTGTCAATACAGAAGCCAGAGTGATCCTTCTAAAAACCCAAACTAGCACTGAAATATTCCAGAGGAAAAAAAGGGAAAACGAGTATGGCAAAATGTCAGTGGCAATTAAAGGGGGTAGGATGATGGGTACAGGGAGTTTGTTATATTTTCTACTTTTGTGTATGTCTGGAAATTTTCATTAATAAAGAGTTTAAAAAAAAAAGAAAAGGTAAGTCAGGTGGATCTTTCCTCAGAACCCTCCAATGGCTTCAAATCTCACTCATAGTAAAATCCAAAGTCCTCAAAATGGCCTCAAAGCCTTTTGCCAGGGTTTCTAAACCCTAGCTGGGCATTGGAAATGTCCAGACCCTACCCCTAAATCAACAGTCTGGACAGATACCCCAGCATCAGTGCTTTTTAAAAGGTTCCAGTGTGATTTTGTGAGGCCAGGAGGTATAAACACTGTATGGCTCTTTGCTCTTTCTCAGCTCTCATCTGTCCATTACTCTCTCTTTTAATTTCCGTTTTCTATATGAACACATATTTTATTCATATTAAGAATTTTTTAAGCAAGCAATTTCAATACAATGTGTTTGCTTGTTTTAAAAACATTGCTAGTAGAATTTTGTCCTGGTGATTTCATGAATAAATATATATGTAAAAATTCATTGATTTGTGTACTTTAGTGACCTTGATATACCTTAAATTTTTAAACAATGAGGGACAGTAAAAAATATTACAGTCCAAGTGTTACTGGGCTCAACTAGCTAATACAGATTTGGAGACACCATTGCCTGGGGAATGGCTCCTACAAAAGAAATCAGCCATTGATGCAAATGATGCAAAATCTCCATTGATGCAAGCTTTCCCATCAAAAACTAGGTCTGCTCAGAATTCTCTTTATATGTAACATCACCTAGAGTTATCTTATTCAAGTAACTATGACTCTACAGCTTTAACTGTGAACTAGCAGCCTTGCCCTAATGGTTCCCAGAATATCAACTTTATGAAAGTTAATTATCTAAAACTGGACAAAGTTCCCTACCTGGTCTCCAGATAATACAGCATAGAAGAAGATGACAGTTTCATTAACTAGACAATTACAGACAATATCAGCTGAATCAACTGATAAGTAGAGTAAGTATCATTTCTACTAAAGCCTTGTGTTTGGCAGGCATTCCACAATATTTAAATAGATAATACCAGAACTCCAATTAAGATCACTTAATCCAGCTATTTGATGGCCATTTAGAAACTATTTCTCTTCAGTTCTTCTATAGAAGCCATACCAGGGACTGTGGACAAAACAAAACCCACTGCCGTCAAGTCAATTCTGACTCATAGCGACACTCTGGACAAACTGGTAATATTTACTCTTAAATCTTTCCACGTCAAAAGCAGCCTCTCATTATGTGAAAAAGCTTTAGGGTCTCAATCCAATGTTCTTTTGACACATTTGAGAAAAACAACTAGCCTGTTTCTCAAGAAAGGAGAAAGGAGTGGTGTAACAACAAGGTACTAAAAATAATAGGACGAGCACAGCAAGTCATCCTGCAACAATCTTACATCATGGTAATAAAAACTCTTTATAGCAAAAATAAATATGGCTAGACTATGGAGAAGACTGCAAAGTTTATATGAATTTATAAGTTAAACCACAACACTTAAAGAAACTGACCCAACCTATCCCCAGTACCCTACAGGCATTTACTCTTTTCTACTATTAAGGTACTCTGGCAGAAATATCAAAAGCATTTGTTTAAGGAATCTGTTAACTATTCTAAATTCTCCAAGACTAAATTCCCCTCCAGCGCGCCCCACCCCATTAGTGATATAATCAGAAGGCCAATTTTTGGTTATCTCAGTTCCCTAGAAGAATGCCTTCACTGAGTTAAGATTCAAAGTTCTCTCTTGAATCTCTTAACAGATTCATAAAAGAAACTACCATTGAGTCATGATATTACTGAATATCTCATATGACAGTGCTAGGGAAAAACCTGTCTTGTTGTTCTACCCAAACAAGACTTCAACTCAATGAACTTCTCACTCATTTATTAACAAACCCAGTTCACTTTCCACTCAAGTAATGATATCATCTCATCTCAGATACCTCCTGTATCCATTCATCTACGCCTTTCCAACACTGCGTTAACTGTCCAGTTTTATCTTGTTCTTGATTTTATGAATTACTGAAAATTGTGTGAAAATGGAAAGGTTTAGTTATAATATAATAAAAGTGAAATCACTGAAACACTAGATATTGAATAAAAAATAGTGAGGGAAAAAAGTTCACAGTTTTCAGCTTTTTGCAATTGGAATTATGTGATATTTCAAGTTTCCCTTTTATGCTGATGAGTACATAATAAATCATTTAACAGCTTCCATCTCTTGTGCCAAAGAAGGGGAACCACGGATTGGATAAAATCAAATTTAAGAAATTTAAATATGCCCCACTTAAGCCTGGAAACAAAAGCCTAAACTTACTAAATGGATACGTAGTAAATTCTTTGGCTATCTGTAACATTTATGAGAGCTACCACATGGTCACATAGTCATGCACTATTCTAAGCACTTTATCACTGCTATTTAATCCTCTCAACCTTTAGAGATAGTTACTAATACCTCCTCTAGAAAATGAAGAACCTGAGGCAGAGAGAGATTATATAATTTGCTCAAGATGACATATCTAAGCAACCACTAGAGATGGCATTAAAACATGTCTGGTTCTAAAGCATGTATTTTTATCCTATACTGACTCCTTGGATGGGAAAAGGATTCTTTTGTCATGGAAATCTGAGTTTACAGTTCTAACCAAACTGAAGCCTGGTCCATGGGAGATGTTCAAGAAATGATGGAAGAATTAAATTCTTAGTTGTTTTTGCCAGAAACAAAATCAAGATAAGAAAAACAGCAGGGAAAAAGCAGAAAATATGAGTAATGCTCAAATTTTGCCAAGACATGCTTATTATTCCTATCATGTCATCCTTTTCAGGAATATCATGTGTGAGGAAATCTAACCAATGTCTGAAACAGGTATTAGATACTTAGGAATTATCGACTAACATCTAGTCTCAAAGACCAATGTATTCACCTCACGTAGACCAGTACTAATTTTATTTATATTTTTTGTATTCTGTTACAGAAGTGGAATCATTCAATCAATTTATAAATCAAAGAGGTATTTTCCCTTGAAGAAGGAAAAATCAAGGATAACGATAATTGGCATGAATAAAACAAGTTTTGGGATTTTTCCAACCAATACTAGCATTCCAATGCAGTACTGGAGTATGCATTGTTTTCAAATT
Source organism: Elephas maximus indicus (assembly GCF_024166365.1). Classification (NCBI taxonomy): domain Eukaryota; kingdom Metazoa; phylum Chordata; class Mammalia; order Proboscidea; family Elephantidae; genus Elephas; species Elephas maximus. Next base: position 84,460,521 of record NC_064820.1, read on the forward strand.
ACAGGTAAAAGTGGTGCCAGTGCACACATACACATCCTCGTGAAACCACTTAAGTACTCTTAAGAGTGTTTAACATGCATAGTAACCATGGTTGTGTGCCTGTACTATTTCACTTTCTGTCAACAAAATTCCAGCACAGAGGCAATCATGAAGATAAATCAATAACTTGTCACTTACTCTCTGGATGCTGGTCCCATGCTCTTCACAGTCCTTGTGATGTTGTTATTGAAACATTATACCTGACATTAAAATACCACAAAACCCTCAAACATGAAGTTCTCAAATACTATAAGTAAACAGGGATTCAATCACCAAAATTACTCAAGAATCTACCACCTGGCCTTGATAGTACTGCCCATCTGTACCCTCTCTTGGTATCTTTTTCCAACTGAGATAGTGAAAATGAAGAAAAGATGCTAAGAAAATACCCACTCATAACAGTTTATATTTCTAAGACCTCTTCCAAGCTGACTTTAAGAATTAGATACTATTTACTGGACAATTTACATCTACTGGGTAAAACATCTAGACAGTATATCATTTAACTTTAATAGTCATTAAGCTCATTGTTGAAATTAACCACTTACTTGCCAGCAGAGGAGGGAAGAGGTATTCTGTTTTTATCTTTCCTTGGCAATTTGACCAGTCTATGGAGCTTTTCAGTCTGTTTTAGAAGTTTTATCCTCCTGCACTATCCTTCTTGTTGGCTGGATTGGATGTTTTAGACCACAAACTTCAAATGCAGCAATATTCTGCTCTAAAGCAATCTGTACAAATCAAATTGAACAGGGAGTTTCTGAGATCTCCCCGTATGTAAAGAGTAAGTCACTGGGTAGTGCAAATGGTTAACACGCTCCGCTGCTAACCCAAAAGTTGGCAGTTCAAGTCTACCAGCGGCACCTCAGAAGAAAGGCCTGGTGATCTACTTCTGAAAAAGCAGCCACTGAAAGCCCTATGAACCACAGTTTTACTCTGACACACAAATTCGCTATAAATTGGAACTGACTCTACTGCAACTGAGAAAAATTTATTAGTAAACTAATTTTTCCAGATGTTTGAACATGGGTTTGGGGAAATTTTCTGAAATGTTTAACACAATTTCTGAGCGGCAATGTATGATTCATTTCAATCATCTTTTAATTATAGGGAAAGACAGTAAACAGGTCCATAATAAATCTTAAATTCAATTTTAGCCCAAAGTTGTATGTTTCACAATCTTACCAGGTTTATTTTCTCCATTTCTTGGCAAAATGTCAGATAGTAGATAGCAAGATGGTGAAGGCATACCACAAACTGGATAACAAAATGCTAAAAGTGTCTGCATTGGTATGTAAGTTGTTACTTTCTGAGTATTTTTGCATGGACTGTTTTGTTTAATACTCATAGTGAATCTTGTAAAATAGGTAAAGCAAAGTATTAACAAGACCATTTTACAATGAAGACTTGGCATTCAAGAAGTCAGAATGAGAAACCACATCTTCTGGCTTTAAATTCAGGGCTCTTTCTACTGTTCTGTACTGACTTTAATATGCTTTTGCTATAGAACTTCAATAAATCTCACATACTCTGAGACACTGTATTCTTATTTTGAAAACTCTCACTATCTAATAACTTAAGAACTTCTTATTTGGATAAAGAAGCCTATTACATGCCAAAATCTGGTAAGTAGTAGGGCAATAAAAATTTACTGAATAGTTCAAAAGAAATCTTTTTAATCTAGTTACAAATCTCTAGTACTAAGAGAAACTTTAGAGATTAAGACTCTAGAGCAAACCTCACACTGGAAATCTAAAGAAAGAGGAGGAAATGATCCACAAGTTGCCCTAGGTGACACAGCCAGTTATTGACAAGCAGAAAAGCTTCACCTAGAACGGTACTTGTCAAACAGCCTGGATCATTTTAAACTCATGCTCTGTGCACTGACCTCAATTTGCCTTTGAGTGTCATTCAACATAATTCCAATCTGTCAAAAATCAACCATAACATCATTATTTCAGACATCTTAAAATGCATTGTTAAGATAAAGTGTCACAGCTGGTCCACACTCCTTGGTCTTCACCTCTGATAAATTTTTCCAGGAAAATGTTATGCTTCAATTTTTAAAATGTAACACCCTAACTAGGTGTACCTGTGAGGACACTGTATATACTTTCTTTAACAGTACAGTATTCATACACACAAACACAGGCATAGTCAGACAGGTGCTGGATTCCATAAAAACAAGTTTTATAAAATGCGTTGTATGGATTATTCTAGAAAATACTCATTATTGCCTTGAAAATGATGTGACTTCTAAGACAACATACATTCCAATAGTACCAGACAATCTTTTTTCTTCTGGATCATCATATATAAGAACAACCAAATATTTGTCAGTAAACTGGTGGGTTTTTTTAAATATAATAAAATAAAACTGCATAAAAGCATCCTAACATTTTATAAATAGGACTTATTGATATCCTCGTTAAATGATAAATCATTCAAGCCTTCATCCAGTTAAAATCTATTACCCTGCCATTATTTATACATTTATTCTAAATTTATTAGACATAAGTTTCTAATCATATGCCTCAAATAAAAAGTTTCTTTAATAGCAACGGAATTACTAAAAAGCAGCATGAAATCTATAAAAGCCAACTGGGTATTTATTAAAGCATCTTAGGCAATATGTTTGTCAACTGGGTATCTTCAACTGTAATATGATGAAAATTAAAGCTCAAAAATTAAAAATAACTGCCATGGGACAAGCTATAGTAATTGTTCAAAAGTAGTGAAGACTAGTTGAGTAGCGAGTCTCATTCTCTCTCCATTTCACTAGGCATCAAAGGAACATGTGATCCAGGAAAAACACTGTTACAAATATGAAACTGTTGAAGGACAGAGAGTTAAAGTTATAGGAAGAAACTAACATCTGTTGAATTCCTATGACATGTAATACTTTACATATATATTCTCATTTATATCTCAAAATAACTCTAAGAAATAAGAGAAGTTATGAGATAATAAAAAACAATAAAAGACTTGTTTCAATAATTAGCCAAAGGAGGGATTTAATAATTAGCCAAAGGTCACAAGCTACGAATGGTATTTCAGGGATTCAAACCCTGACTAACTCTACAGCCTGTGCTTTTCCAGTATTCTGAAGAAAATAATGTCTGATAATGAAAACTCAACTTACATTTGTTTTTCCTTCATTACTGAATAACTCAGTGACCAACTCAAAATCTCAGAAGACATAAATCTTTATTGTCATGCTAACAAAATAATCTATTTCCTCACTCCTCTGAGGCAGGCACTATAGCAAAACAAGCTATTACCTCTATATAAATATTAGAAAATATTCTCCTCTATATAATTTTTTTTTTATATATAAATATTAGAAAACATTCTATTTCTTTCATTGGACCCTGTATGGGATTAAACAGTGTCCCTCCAAAATTCATGTCTCCCCAGAACTTCAGAATGTGGTTATTTCCAAATAAGATCTTTGCAGATATAATCAAGTTAAGATGAGGTCATACTGGACTGTGGTGGGCCCTAATCCAATGACTACTGTCCTTATAAGAAAAGAGAAATTTGGACACAGACACACAGGGGAGAAGGTAATGTGAAGAAGAAGGCAGAGACCGGAGTGATGCATCTACAAATCAAGGAATGCCAAGGATTGCTGGCAACCACCAAAAGAACCAACAAAGGATTCCTCCCTAGAGCCTTCAGCTGGAGCATAGTCCTGCTGACTCTTTGATTTGAGACTTCTAACCTCCAGAACTATAAGAGAATAAATTTCTGTTTTTCACCACTCAGTTTGCGGTATTTTTTTATGGCAGCCCTAGGGAAACTAATATCAGGAAGCTAAAATTAGTATCTGGATATTAATACAAACTGAGAATTTGAACTTTCCTGATACACATAAGGAGCCCTGGTGATGCAGTGGTTAAGAGCTCAGGCTGCTAACCTAAAGGTCGGCAGTTCAAATCCACTAGCTGCTCCATGGAGCAGTTCTACTTTGTCCTATAGGGTTGCTATAAGTTGGAATCAACTCGACAGCTACAGGTTTGATTAATGCAAGTGAAAGGAGCCCTGGTGGCAAAGTGGTTAAAGTGCTTGGCTGCTAACTGAAACATCAGTGGTTTGAACCCACCACCTGGTTGTAGGAAAAAGATGTGGCCTTCTGCTTCCATAAAGATTACAGCCTTGGAAACCCTACGGGCCAGTTCTATTCTGTCCTATAAGAATTGACTCGATGGCAACAGGTTTGGTTTTGGTTAATGCAAGTGACCTTTTCATAAGTCATAACTCTCAGACATGAAGCATGGTATCATTACCTTATTTATTCCTTCAACACGTATTTACTGACTATCCACTCTGTCAGGTACCATCAGATGCAATGCCAAACGAAGTAGCAATGTCTGTTGTTGTGTGCCATGGAACTGATTCTGACTCCTAGTGACCCTACAGGACAGACTAGAACTGCTCCACAGGGTTTCCTAGGCTATAGTCTTTACAGGAGCAGATAACCAGATATTTTTTCCCGTGGAGTCACTAGTGGGTTTGAACCATCGACCTTTCAGTTAGCAGCCAAGCACTTAACCACTGTGCCACCTAGATAAGTGATAACAAACCATTTGTTCCTGGCTGCTAACCCAAAGGTTGGTGGTTCAAACCTACCCAGTGGTACTGTGGAAAAAGGCCTGGTGATATGTTTCCATTAAGATCACAGCCAAGAAAACCTTATCAAGCAGTTCCACTCTGTAACGCATGCGGTGGCCATGAGTAAGAACCGACTCCAAGGCAATCATCACCCATAACATATAAATGATTACTAACTACTTATGATGTAGATCTTTCTAAAATATGTTTCACATTCTATCTCGATTTTTTTTATTGTAATATATACATATAACATATCGTCCAGTTCTTAATTGCTTTTTATTTGATTACTTGAATATGGTATGATCACTGGGCAACACTTTCACATTCTCTTATTAAACACTCTCAGCACCAGCTAGCTCTCCTTTATGGAACTTGCCACAGCTGTAACTTTTTATTTATCTATGAAGTTATTAGAAACCCCAGTGCCATAATGGTTAAGAGCTATGGCTGCTAACCAAAAGGTCAGCAGTTGGAATCCACCAGGCGCTCCTTGGAAATTCTATGGGGCAGCTCTACCCTGTCCTATAGGGTTGCTATGAGTCGGAATCGACTCAACAGCAACGGGTTTGGTTTTTTGGTTTGAAGTTCTTATGGTCTACTCCCAGACTTCTGCTTCTAGTCAACACAGAGTAACAGGGACTAGATCTATCCTCCTACCTTAAGTATAAATATTCAAATATATGAAACAAGTTTTTCAGACAGTGGACAACAGGGAGTGCAGAACAGTGATCCTTGAAAGAAGGAAACAACCTTGCTCTAGAAATAATCAGCTTATTGACTAAAGAGAGTTTTCACACTGCAACACAGAAAGGACGAAACTGAACAGAGTTCTGACTTTTAGGAGATGCGGCTGAAGATTAGGAGAGGTAAGGCAGCTAGGCTTCACAGGACAGAGACCTAAAAAGGAAGGAGCTGAATAGATAGGAAAGAGCTAAAATAGAGAGAGTACTCTGGAAATTTGTAGAGGGTTCCCCTCATTTCTTCAGCTGAGTACTGATGAGCACATACATGTTAAAAAACAAATCCAAGGCCAGAGAAAAACCACCAGGAAGAGCAAGCAGGACAATGCTTCCACCCAGCCAGAAAGGAGAATACACAGGACACTGGGTGGGGTATTCATAAGAGCATTTTCTCAGTACTAAGCTAAAATTAGTCATAGATCATATTATTTCCAAGTAACTGAGTCTGAACAAAGCTCAATAATATTTAAAAAAATAAAATATCCATTACCCAGTAAGAAGGAGCCCTGGTAGCATAGTGGTTAAGAACTTGGCTGCTAACCAAAAGGATGGCAATTCGAATCCACCAGGAACTCCTTGGAAACCCTATGGGGAAGCTCTACTCTGTCCTATAGGGTCATTATGAGTCAGAATCGACTCGGCGGCAACTGGTTTTGTTTTTTTTTTTTTTTTTTTACCCAGTAAGGTAATGTTCAAAATATCTAACATTTAAAGGAGAACTAAAATACAAACCATAATGAAGAGAAAAATCTATCAACAGGAACAGGCCCAGAAATGACAAAAAGGGTAGGATTGGTAGGCATGGATATTAAGATAGTTATTATAACTATATTTCAAGTGTTCAAGAAGGTAGAAAAAAGCATAAGCTTGTAAAGGAAAGCTTGAAAAAATAAAAAAGCTCCAAATCAATTTTCTAGACATTCAAGATGAAAAATACACTGGATCAAATTCACAGCAGATTAGACATTGCAGAAGAAAAAAGTTAATGAACTTCTGAAAACATAAACTATCCAAAATGAAACACAGAAAAAAAGACTAAAAAAAGATAATATATCAATGTAATTGTTCTGATCAGCCTAATATATGTATAATTGGAGTCCCCAAAGAGGCAGGGAGTAATAGAAAAAAAGTATTTGAAGAAATTATGGTTGAAACCTTCCCAAATTTGATAATACCACAAAGCCACAAACCCAAGATGTTCAATAAATCCCTGCATAAGAAGCATGAAGAAAATTATACCAAGGCACATTACATTGCTTAAAACCAATGATAACGTGAAAATTTTAATGTAGTCTTGGGCGTGGGGGTAGGGGCACATTACAAGCTAAAAGACAACAGCAACATCTTTAAAGTACTGGAGAAAAAAAAAAGATCTGTTAACCTAAAATTCTCTATCCTGCAAAAGTATCTTCCAAAATGAGTGTGAAATCCTAAATAGACAATAGATAAGTGGTAACTCTGGTGAAGGGTAAGGCAGTAAACAATACTGGGGAAGCCAGCAGAGCTTATACAAGGCAAGGTCATGGAAGCAAAATAGACACATCCAAACTCCCTGAGGGACTGAATTGCTGGGCTGTGGGAACCATGGTCTCAGGGAACATCTAGCTCAATTGGCATAATACAGTTTATAAAGAAAATGTTCTACATGCTACTTTAGTGAGTAGCATCTGGGGTCTTAAAAGCCTGTGAGCTGCCATCTAGGATACTCCAGTGGTCTCACCCCTTTGGGAGCAAGGAAGAATGAAGAAAACTAAAGATACAAGGGAAAGATTACTCTAAAGGACTGATGGCCCACATCTACCATGGCCTCCACCAAACTGAGTTCAGTACAACTAGATGTCGTCCTGGCTACCTGCCTACCACCACTGACTGCTCTGACAGGGATCACAATAGAGGGTCCTGGACAGAGCTGGAGAAAAATGTAGAAGAAAATTCTAACTCAAAAAGAACGACCAGACTTGCTGGCCTGACAGATACTTGGAGAAGCCCTGACAGTATGGCCCCTAGACACCTTTTCAGCTCAGTAATGAAGTCACTGCCGAGGCTCACCCTTCAGCTAAAGATTGGACAGGCCCATAAAACAAAATGAGACTAAAGGGGCACATCAGCCCAGGGGCAAGGACTGGAAGGCAGGAGGGAACAGGAGAGCTGTTAAAAGAGAACCCAAGGTTGAGAACGGAGAGTGCTGACACGTTGTGGGGTTGTCAACCAACGTCATAAAACAGTATGTGTACTAACTGTTTAATGAGAAACTAGTTTGTTCTGTAAACCTTCACCTAAAGTACAATTAAAAAGAGAGACAGAGAGTAAAATAAAGACTTTCTCAGACATACAAAAGCTGAAAGAACTCATCACCAGTGGACCTGTATTGGGTTTTAGATAGAAGAAAAATGATACCGTATAAAAATCTGAATATACTCAAAGGAATAAAGAGCACCCCAAATTGGTAAATATTGGGTAAACATAATTTAAAAAAATCTTTAAACCTCCTTAGATGATACCTGACTGTTTAAATCACAAATAATAATAATTTTGCAGACTTTTTAAATTAATAGAAGTAAAATATATGGCAATAATACCACAAAGGTGAAAGGTAGATAGCATTATACTATTGCGCTCTAAAACAAAATGTAGTAAGTTAAAGATGTATACTATAAACCCTGAGGAACCATTAAAAAACAACCAAAAAAAAAAAAGGTAAACAAGCCAACAAAGGGGATAAAAGGAATAATAAAAAATACTTGATTAATCCAAAATAAGGCAGAGAGAGACAGACAGACACAAACAAACGGAAAGAGACAGGAAAAGGGGACCAAATGGAATAGAAAATAAACGTGACGGTAGACTTAAACTGGACCATATCAGTAATCACATTAAATGCATGTGGTGTAAACACTTCAATTTAAAGGCAAAGATTGTCAAATTGGATATAAATCAACACCCAACTATATTATGCTTATAAGAAAACCATTTTTAAATATAAAAACAGTTTAAAAGTACAAACATGAATTAAGATATAGCATGCAAACACTAATCATAACGAAGTCTATTCTCATTCCCCAACTGCGAGCTCTATGAGGACAGGGGCCATGCCCATTTTGTTCACCCTTGTATCTACAATACCAGGCAAGGTGGCAAGCAGTATCTGTTAAATGAATGAGAAAGTTCTTTTAATTTGTAGGAACTCTTACCTCGTGTTACTAATTCCCAGGCAACGATGTCACCACCGCTCAAAGTCTTAAAAAATTTTTTTTTGCCTAAGACTTTTAACAACTGATGCTTCTTGCTGTTATCTATACCCATCTCCAGGACCTATTCTCTCTCCCTACCCAGTCTCCTGGGGACTTAGAAACCTGATTTTTTTTTTTTCCTTTGCATTTATGCCATTAGTATTTATTGAGTGCCAACCACATGCTGGGCACAGACACTGCCCTTAAGGAGTTTATGTTCTAGAAATGGATTCAGGCAAATGGTTGGCTCAGGAACTTCAAAGAACTCTGACAGATATGGAAGATGTTTCTAGAGGATTCCATGGAGCTCTGTGCTTGGCCCAGTTGAATACTGATTTTGTTGAACACAAAGAAGAAATGCTTATCAAGTTCATAAATACAGGGCATCCGTGGGAGAAATAGATACATTCTGGACAACAGAATCAGGACTCGAAATGTCCTCAGCAGGCTGAACCCACAATGAAGGTACTCTAATAAAAATAAGTGCAAAGTCTTGCATTTAAGTACAAAAAATCCATTACACAAATGAATCATTACACAATGGTTCATACAAAAAGACTTGAGACTTTGTCTATAAACTTGAAGTATCCTAACCACGTGAATGCTTGCTACGTGTTTGAAATGTAGAACTGGGTAACAATGACCTAGGAGTGCTGAGTTCCAAAGGATGCCTCAGTTGAAGAGAGAAATTAAAGGGGATTAAGGTGGTGAAAAATAAAGCACTGGTGATTCAGTGGTAGAATATTCATCTTCCACATTGGAGACTCAGGTTCAATTCCCAGGTTAGACTCATGCACAGCCACTACCAATCTGTCTGTGGAGGCTTGTGTGTGGCTACGATGCTGAAGTGGTTCCAGCAAAACTTCCAGACCAAGATGGCAAAGAAAGGCCTGGCAATCCACCTCCCAAAATCGGCCAATGAAAGCTCCACGGAAAAATGGTTTGATTGCCCATCCAATCATGAAGATGGCATAGGACTGGGCAGTGGCCCCATTCCCTGTGCATGGGGTCACCACGAGTGAGGAGCCAACTCTATGGCAGCTAACAAAAACAACAAGATGACAAAATGTCTGTAAACAATCTGAAATGAGAACTATTTTAAAACAGAAAAAAAGAATATTATAGATGTGTTCAAATATCAAGGACTGTGAAGTCAAAAATGGAGAACTAAGGTTCTGTCTGTTCCAGAGTGTTGACGTCAACTCAACATAAAGTCCATCTCATCACTGAAACCTGATTTATTTATTTCCTAGAGTTACCATAACAAATTACCACAAACTGGGTGGCTTAAAACAACAGAAATTTATTCTCTCACAGTTCTGAAAGCTAGAATGCTCCTAAACTAGCATCTAAACCTCCTACCATGGTCTGTAAGGATCTACGTAACCCGGCCTTAAGCTACCTTTCCAAACCTTGTTTCATGCCATCTTTTTTTATTCTGTGAGAGGCAGTATGGCACTACTGGAAATATCATGAGCTCCTGCACTGGACTGCCTGAGCATGTGATTCTTAGGAAAACCACTCAACTGATTTGTACCTCAGTTTTTCCACATACAAAGTGGGGATATTAATAGTATCTACCAATAAAAAAAATAGTATCTACCAATAAAAAAAAAAAAAAAAACCAATAGGGTTGCAGAAATTAAATGACATAACATATAGAAATCATTTGGAACAATGGCTGCCACACAACAACCCACTTTAGTTGGCATTGTACTAATGGATTAGTATATTAAGTGGTGGGCATTTATCTTTCTCGAGGGAAGAACACAAAGCCAAGCAATAGAAGGCTAGGCTCTATGACAAGCTACCACTTGTGGCCAAGTTTCAAGTTTTCTGGGCCTCAGATGCCTCGCTTAAAAATAACACAGGCAGAATTAATTACCTCTAAGGTTCTTTCCTTCAACTACATGAAAAATCTACTTGAAAAAGTGAATATACAGGTGGAGCACAAGGCATTTTTAGGGCAGTCAAACTATTCTATATGATACTATAATGGTAGACACATGACATTATGCATCTATTAAAACCCATAGGCCTGTACAATACAAACTGTGAACCCTAATAGAAACTACAGACTTTAATTAATAATACTGTGCCAATATTGGTTAATTAATATCACACGCAAGCAACATTTTGCTGAAGATCATTCAAAAGCAGCTGCAGCAGTGTATCAACAGGGAACTGCCAAAAATTCAAGCCAGATTTAGAAGAGCATGTGGAACCAGGGATATCACTGCTGGTGACAGGTGGATCTTGGCTGAAAGCAGAGAATATCAGAAAGATGCTTACCTGTGTTTTATTGACTATGCTAAAGCATTCGACTGTGTGGATCAAAACAAATTATGGATAACACTGCAGAGAATGGGAATTCTGGAACACTTAATTGTGTTCATGAGGAATCCATATACAGACCAAAAGGCAGTCATTCGAACAGAACAAGGGAATACAGCATGGTTTAAAGTCAGGAAAGGGGTGCGTCAGAGATGTACCCTTTCACCATACCTATTTTTTTTTTTTTTTTTATTCTGTAGGCTGAGCAAATAATCTGAGAAGCTGGGCTATATGAAGAAGAATGGGGCATCAGGATTAGAGAAAGACTCATTAACAACCTGCATTATGCAGATGACACAACCTTGCTTGCTGAAAGTGAAGAGGACTTGAAGCACTGACTGATGAAGATCGAAGACCACAACCTTCACTAAGGATTGCACCTCAACATAAAAAAAAAAAAAAAAGGATAACAAAAATCCTCACAACTGGACCAATAAGCAACATCCTGATAAATGGAGAAAAGATTGAGGCTGTCAAGGATTTCATTTTACTTGGATGCACAATCAACACCCATGGAAGCAGGAGTTAAGAAATCAAAAGATGCACTGCACTAGGCAAATCTCCTGCAAAAGACCTCTTTAAAGTGTCGAAAAGCAAAGATGTCACCTTGCGGACTAAGGTGTGGCTGACCGAAGCCATACTGTTTTCAATCGCCTCATATGCATGGAAAGCTGGACAGTGAATAAGGTAGACCGAAGAACTGACCCCTCTGAACTGTGGTGTTGGTGAAGAATATTGAATATACCGCGGGCTGCCAAAAGAGTGAACAAATCTGCCTTGGAAGAAGTACAACCAGAATGCTCCTTAGAAGCAAGGATGGCGAGACTGCGTCTTACATACTTTGGACATGTTATCAGGAAGGATCAGGCCTGGAGAAGGACATTATGCTTGGTAGAGGGTCAGTGAAAAAGAGGAAGACCTTCAATGAGGTAGACTGACACAGTGGCTGCAGCAATGGGCTGAAGCATAGCAACAACTGTGAAGATGGCACAGACTGGGTAATGTTGTGCATACAGTCGCTTTGAGTCCGAATTGACAGGATGACACCTAACAACAACAATATTGGTTCATCAATTTTAACAAATGTATCACAGGAATGCAAGATGTTAATATAGGAGAAACAGTGTGTGAGGGGAGGAGAGGTGGTATATAGAAACTGTGTATTTTCTACAATTTTTCTATAAACTTAAAACTGTTTCAAAAAATAAATTATATATTATATATTATATAAAATGAATATATTGCTATAATTCTTATTTATGTTCAAGTTAAATTACAACATTCAAAATTACTAAAAAACAGCCACTCTGGCTCAACCTAGTATATCTACTGCATAGACATCACATTTTTAGATTGAAATTTCACTCGGCTGCTTAAAGTTCTCCAGACCTAGCACTGACCCGTAGAGGGGACATACATAACCCCCAAGCATAACGTTGACTTACAGCCCCTAGCAAGTAAGGGGCTAGGCAAGTGATACAGGTTGCACCCCTATACACGCAGCCTCTGGAGGAGCTAAAGCCTGTGAGGGAAAATATTCTCAAACACCTGTCTTGTGCTAAGCACTGCAGATACAATTTACATTAAAACTTAGTAAGCTCACAATGGCAGAAACTTTCTTTATTATGTTCCTGGCTATGTTCCCAGCACTTAGAAGAATGCCAGGCACATAGTAGGTGGTCAATATAAACATTTGTTGACTGAATTAATACACAACACAGTCCTTGCCCTTATGACACTTAATAGTCTAAACTAATGCTACCGTAAGCATTTAGAAACACATTTTCAGGTAATAAATATGTACACATTTATTTTTGTTTTTTTCCCTAACTTCATAATTATTAAACATCAGTGTGAGTGACTTAATAGTATCTGACCTTAAAAAATTCCATAATTGGTGACATGTTTAAGAAGAACAATCAGATTATTTAAATACTTTTCTGTAGACTGAGCAATAAGATGGTTTAATTATACAGAAAAAGTTTTCATAAAAACATTAAGTATTTCTTTAAAAATTCATTATAGTAGAAGTAGTGATTGTTCCTACAGTAAGTACCATTTAAATCTCAACTGCCTCACTGAGAACTAATATTTTCATGGTTCCATCAAGGATCTGAAATCAGCCTACTATTTCAAAAGAATCAATGAAATCACAGCATTAAATAGATTAAGTTCTTTGGAAATAAAATATGGGGGAGGGGGAGAAAAAAAATTTAATGGGTATTTAATCTGAAGGGGACAGATAAATTCAATAAACTTATTTTTGGTCTTCAGTGCTACCAAGGTTTCACTTTTTTTGATATTCTTTATTTAGAAAAATATAATTCAGTTGAGTACTAGAAATGTAACTGTAAAATATACATAGTAACAATAATTACCATTTATTGAGTAGTTATTATGTGCCACAAATGCTGTTTTAAGAACCCTGTTTGTATTTTATCTCTTAATCTTCATAATTCTACCCCCAGTTTACAGATGAAGAAACGAAACATACAAAGGTTAAGTAAACTGCCCAAAATCACAGCTAATGAAAAACAAAAAATCAAACCCACTGCTGTCGAGTCTAATTCCGACTCATGGCGACCCTACAGGACAGAGTAGAACTGACCCATAGGATTTCCATGGCTGTAAATCTATATGGAAGCAGACTGCCACATCTTTCTCCTACGGTGACTGGTGGGTTCGAACTGCCAGCTTTTTGGTTAGGAGCCAAGTGCTTAACCACTGTGCCACCAGGGCTCCTACAGAGCTAAAAAGGGGATCAATAATTTAACTGCAGTCATAGTCTAGCTCAACAGATCTTGCCCTCGATAGCTAGCCTGCTCTGGCTGTACTATATATGCTGTACATTCTACTTACAGCTTCTGCGACTCAAACCTGTAGCTCAAGGTTTTAAAAAAAAAAAAGCTTATAAGTGGAACAAACCCCACCAATTTGGGGCCTGATGATACAATTGCATTTTACAGAACAAATGATAAATTTATTTCATTTTGAAGCCTCTGTTGGTTAATTGATTCTTACTACTATGAAAAAGAAAACTACTGCTCAATTAAGACATTCTTTCAGCATGAAAGTCCCCACAATAAATAAAACACAATCCAAGCTTTCATAATAATGAAATCAGAATTAGCGCAGGGGTACAAGTACTTTGGGTTATTATTGCGGAAACAAAGTCCACCCTGTACATAAAGACTAAAGATATTGATATTTATCAACATTAAGAAAAGCAGGGTAAGTTAAATTGCAAAACTGTGTCCAAAACAATAATATATTGAGTTCTCAGTAGGAATCAGAGCAATGTTTAAAAGCTTAAGTCAATTCATTAACTTCTGTGACGTTCCTAGGTATGAAAGAAAAAAACTTATAAAAGAACCACTACACACTATGGTTCACTCTGAACGCACATGTGCTGTGTATGTTTATGTACACTGGGCATAGGTAGGAGATGAGAAGGTAAACATTAAATGTAGTCCCTGGCCTCGGGAGAGCTCCAAGACTTTCCATAGGACTGGGTTTCATAATGCTTTTCAAAGAAAAGACATCAAATATTAAACAAATGGTGGTATTCTGGCAAATTTAGTATTTATTAGGTTTGTCTTCCAAGATGATGGAACATTCTCTACAGAAGGAAAAAGGCAACTAAGGGAGGAAAATGTGGCATATTAAAATAACTGAATAAAACACTGTAAAAATTGGACATACCTCTTTCATGTTTCATTTTTAGCAGAATGAAGACCATGAAAATCCTTCTGACAGTTTTCTGCTTCTTAGGTACAGTGGTCTTATGCATGGAATTATGTCACCCCAAAATATGTGCTGCAAACCTTAACTTCTACGCCTGTGTTTACAGTCCCGTTTGGGAATGGTTTGTCTCTGTTATGTTAGTGAGGCCATCCTCACAATATTTGTTATGCTTGAGCCCACTGTTGTAGCCACTGTGTCAGTCCATCTCATTGAGGGTCTTCCTCTTTTTCAATGACCCTCTACTTTGCCAAGCATGATGTCTTTATCTAGGGACTGGTCCCTCCTGATAACATGTCCAAAATACAGAGACAAAGTCTCACCATCCCTTCCATCTAAGGAGCATTCTGGCTGTTCCTCCAAGACAGATTTGTTCAATATCCTGGCAGTCCATGGGATACTAAGACAAGTAGTAACCTAGATTTAGACAGTTTTAACAATAAAAGCACCAAAACTTTTGACTTCTAACCTCAGGTGGGCCCTTTAAGTTCCTCTTTGTTCATGGTTTGCAATCTCTCCCCTTCTTCACCTCTCTTCTCAAGACCCTGAACAACCTTCATTCCCTACATTCTCAGCATATGGCCTCATCCTTTATCACCCAGTAGAATGTAAGCTCCGTGAAGGCAGGGATCTTTGTTCATCAATGTATCTCATACACTTAGAACAGTGCCTGACACACAGCAGATACTCTATAAATACTTGTTAAATCAATCAGTGAATGAACTGAAGAAACTGAGCCCATCAGTTAAGGAGCTCCCTTTCAGACCCCTGCATATAAACTACAAACTTAATTTGGTCATATCCTTCCTTACATACTTCCCTCCAGTCTATGAGGAAGATATTCATCCTACTTAGTTAACTACTCCACCTGTGTTCCAGATCCTATTCCCTCCCATCTCTTTTCTCAATAATTATCTCCTCTCACCTGTCTTGGTAATCCAACGGTTAAAGCACTTAACTGCTAACCAAAAGATCAGCGGTTCAAAACCACCCAGTAGCTCCACAGGAGAAAAGACCTGGCAATCTGCTCCCAAAAATACTACGGCCCAGGAAAGCCCATGGGGCAGTTTTACTCTGTCATATAGGGTCTCTATAAGTTGGAATTAACTCAACAGCACACAATATCAACCACTGTAATTTTAAAATACTCCTAGCTATAGACTCCCAGGGCCTTCAACTAATGCATAAAATAACCCCATCATGAAAACAAAACCGAAAGAATCCTAGACCTTGCTGCAGCTCTCTCTCTCCATATATATTTTTCAAGAAGCTTGATCTTTAAGTCTGTATTTGTCTCTGCTTCCTCATCCTTCACCACCACCCAAACCCAGTGGCAATTTGGCCTCTAACCCAAGCTGCTCAAACATCTCAAGGTAAGGCCATTAGGGCTCACTTCTTACCAAATCTGATACTTTGTGCCTCATTTGATGCTTCTGCTACATTTGATCCTGACCACGCCTCTTTTGGAACTCCCTCCTTTTCTTGGCTTTTTTGACACTGTTCCCTCTTGGTTGGGCTGACGGTTCTCTCAGCTCCTTTGCCTGCCTCTTAAATGACTATTCCCCAGAGATGCCTGATCTGCTCTTTTCTATAAATACCCTCAATGAGCTCATTCACATTCACCGCTTCAACAAAGACTTATATATTCTAATAATTCCCAAAACTTTATCACCTGCCAATTCTCTCTCCTGAAAACTAGACCTATGTATCCACCTATGAGACATTCCCACATGGATGTCCATAAATATAATCAACTTTTACTCAATTTCATCATCCTGCAAACTTGCTTCTCTACTTCTGGTTCCCTATCTCAACTAATAGCTGACAAAGTCAATCTCCTACTCCCTGTTTCCCTCCCATATATATCTAGTTCACTGTCAAGTCCCATTGATTCACCTATTTAAATCTCTTTTGAATGCAGTCCCAATTCTACTCTATTTATTTAGCTCAAACCATTATCCTCAATTAAATTTTTGCATTTAACCTATTAAGCAATTAAATCTTAGTGTCTCCAAGACCCTCAACCCACTTGCTCTACCCCCTGCCCTCTCTCTCTCTCTCTCTGTCACTGCCCTCTCCCATGACCAATAAACCCGAAACCAAACCCACAGTCATTGTGTTACCGAGTAACACTGCTTACTCCATAGGGCTTTCTTGGCTATAATCCTAACAGAAGCAGATCACCAAGCCTTTCTTCCACAGTACTGCTGGGTGAGTTTGAACTGCTAGTCTTTAGGTTAGTTATCGAGTGTGAACCACCTGTACCACCGAGGGTCCTGACATCCTCCACACTGCAGCCTGAGTAGTTAATCTAAAACACAAACATGGTAGCATAACTCTACCAGCTTAAAATTGTTCCATTTTTCACCATTACTTAATGCAATGACCTTAATGCAATAAAATATATTTACTGTACACCTATATATACAGTAGGGCATGTAATTTATAAATATACATACATTATACACTCAAAATTATTTTATTGATATGGGTACCCCATCAAATTATGTGAAGATCACTAATCTAGAAGAAAAATACAGACATCTAGTTCCTGACTACCTTTCTAGTCTCATCTCTCTTTATGCTATATCCTAGTTGTGCCAAACTAAACTTTCTAACTAGTATACTTTACCTCTGAGGCTTTACTTACTTCACCCTTCTGCCCGAAAATTTCCCCTCTAACAACCTCCCTCACACATCTCTTCTACTACTCTCTCCCCACCTGGTCAACTCTTGTTTGTCCTTTAAGGCTCAAGACTGGCTATGGCCTTCCAAAGCCGAGATAGGGACTTTCCATGCTGTGCTCCCAAACACAATATACATCTCTACTGCAGCACTTAATCACCATACTGTAATTTCTTGTTTACATGTCGACTCATCTTTGTATTCCCAGTGCCTAGCATGACTCATAGCACAAATTAAGTGCTTAATGTTTGTTACAAGTGCTCAAAAGGCACAATGTTGGGGGACAAACTGTAGCAACACCTTAGTTACCCAACACAGTTGAGAAAGTAGGCACTCTTTTTCTGAGTGTTAGGTTTTTAAGATGCGCTTACATCATGCATTCAGCTTTCAGGTGTTGGTTACAAGGGAGAGTTTTAGAAAGCCAATACTTTATCACCCATCAAATTCTAATCAATTAACTGTCAATGGTGTCAACACGTTCTGAAAGCTGCCTTATGTAAATTCAAAAGTTAAGGTTCAGTGATTCTGGTCAAACATAGCAAATTAATCACACACGTTTATCTTCTTTCCAAAACTCCCCATCACATAACAACAAAGAATAGAAGACATGACATCAGTGGATAAGAGATTTTAATGCAGTTTTGAAATAGAAAGCATAGTACCTGACTTGGCAAAGCCAAACATGCTGTAACTAAAGTGCCTGCAATAGGAAAAGTAGTAAGTGAACCATTTGCTGGCCAGAATTTAGAGGTAAAAGGAGTGCAGAAGTGGGTGTGAGGTATGGGACTGAAATCAGAGAGTTTGAAAGTTTAAATAACAGAACAATAAGGCCCCACCCCACCCTCTCCCTCAGTCAGGCAATTACCTCTTCCAATAGTAGAAGGTAGAGATGGGGCCTAAAAATAGTGACAAACTGAACCACACCCCCTCAAAAACTCCTCCCTTCATGGTTCTCAAATTATAGCATGTAATATGTCTCCTAGGTATGTAATGGAATAATACCCTTAACTTGCTCTCAGAATGCCAAGAGGTAGATTACACACACACACACACACACCATTTTTTTTCTTGAGAAACAGGTCAGAGACAAAACCTACAATCTCAGAGAAGAGCCTAGTGCTTAACCACTGTACCACCAGGGCTCTTTTGAAATGGTGAATAGGATGGGATATCGCACAGATGATTAAGTTACTAATCAGTTGACTTAATCATTAAAAAGATTAACCTGGCTGGACCCCATCTATTTAGGTGAATTCTTTAAAAGATGAAGCATTAGAGAGTCTTCTCCTGCTGGCCTTGAAGGCATAGCCTCTGTGAGTTCTAGAGCAGCAAGGAAATTAATTCTACCATCAACCACATGAGCTTGGAAAAGGATCACAAGCCACAGATGAGACCCCAGCCCTGGCTGCCATCTTGATTGCAGCCTTGTGAGACCCTGAGCAGAGGTGCCAACTAACCAGTGCCTGGACTCCCGACCCACAGAAACTGTGAGATGATAAATGGGTGTTGTTTTAAGCCCCTAAATTTGTGGATACTGCCATGCAGCAAAAGAAAACTAATACAGCATTTGGACAAACTTAAGGATATCTAAGCAGAATAAATGACTAGAAGGAAATTATGTTTCCTACTAAATCAGAAAACTTCAAAAGGCAAAGCAGTGTCAGGTAGGTTAAAAAACAGTACATTTAGAAATGTCGGAAGGCAGAAGTAATGGACATAACTCATAAGTACTGCCAAAAGGAAAGCAATAGAGATCAGTTTCAAGTTGTCCTGGGTCTGTTAAGTTATGAAAAATAGATGTGAGGCCGAATCAGTGTTTCCTTTTTCCTCCTCAGTTTAAAATTACAGTTTTTACAACTTGAAAGCAGAGAGAAAATAAAGCTTCAGGCATCTCTGAGGCTTCCAAATGGATAAAAGTGTCTCATGTTTGTAAACTTCAGTTATCAAATGCAGTAATTCTAGTAAGATCACTAGATCAGCAGCTTAAGCATCACCTGGGAATTTGTTAGAAGAACAAATTCATGGACCACTGAATCAAGAACTCTGGAGGTAGAACCCAGTAATGTATGTGTGTGTGTCTAAAACACGCCTTCTAGGTGATTCTGATGCAGGTTCAAAACTGAGATCCACTGATCTTAATGTTAATTTCTGCCACTGCCCTGCTATGCTCTGGTTTTCCTTCTTCAGTCAACAGTTAAAAGCATTTCTAGACTTACTGTATTTTACCTAGATTAGAGTATCACAGTAGCTAGCATATGGTAGGAGCTCAAAAAATATTTGTTGAATAAATAAGGGATGAGATATGTGTGTTTGGCCAAAGAGTTAAAATGCTGGATATGAATGCCTTTTGGCAGGACAATAAGTTTCTCCTCACTTTCCCACAGTCCTCACCTATCCCTATTGTCCTCTACCTTACACCCTCAAACACTTTTCTGCTCAGCCAGTGATAACATTACACAGCTTGTGACCCCTGGGAAAAATAACTCAGGAAGTATAACATTTAATTTTAAATTTGGGTAAGTATGGTTCAACTCTCTCTTACAAATTCAGGACTGAAGTAATTTACAGCTATTTCATGATGCCACACTATGCCACAACTGGCCCTTCCACTTGTCCCAGTCCAGCACTGGGCTAGAAAATGTATTTCAAGATACCATCTCAATCTTCCTTTTTCTGATCTGGAGTCTGTAGAGACTAAGGATATTTAAGTGCCTGCATAAGTATTCCAGAGGCTCATGTGCCCCAAACCACAGGGGCAGCTAACAGGGCTCCAACTGATGAAATGTACCATTTCATATCAATTTCGAACAGGCTACTCCAAATGCATATAATAACATCAAATTATCTGAGAACTGTATTCAAAATGTAATGCACTGATCAGAGATTTAACTACATACAACAAAATACAGTTTCTTTCGGTACCATCTAGAAGGAAAAAAAAATACATACATCTAACGAATTTACCACTAAGATAACAGGCTTGCCCTAAACTTGATTTTTTTTTTTTTTAAGAACTATGAGGGGTTAGAATACTCACTCCAAATGAATCTATACATATCTGAGCATCCATTTAGGATCCCCTGAACTAATGGTAAAAGACCTAAGGAGCCCGAAGACCTAGCACACGATCTACCATTTATTTCACAGTTGCATAATCTCAAATAAGTCACATTTTCCCTCTGAGTTCTAGTTTCAGCTGTAAAAAGTGATGTTTAGTGTTGACACTCTGACAGCAGAAATACCATTTACTCTTTGTTATGGATTTAATTGTGTCCTACAAAAATATGTGTCTACTTGGTTAGGCCATCATTCCCAGTATTGAGTGATTGTCCACCATTTTGTCACCTGATGTGATTTTCCTTTGTGCTGTAAATCCTACCTCTATGATGTTAATGAGGCAGGATTAGAGGCAGTTATGTTAATAGGGCAGGACTCAATTTACAAGAGCAGGTTTTGTTTTAAGTCAATATCTTTCAAGACATAGGAGAGAAGCAAGGAGTGGGGGTGACCACATACCATCAAAAAAGTAGTGCCAGAAGCAGAGTGCGTCCTTTGGACCCGGGGTCCCTGCTCTGAGAAGCTCCTAGACCAGGGGAAGACTGATGACAAGGACCTTCCTCCAGGGCTGACAGAGATAGAAAGCTTTCCCCTGGAGCTGGCACCCTGAATTCAGACTTCTGTTTGTTAAAGCCATCCACTTGAGGTACTTCTGTTGTAGCAGCACCTCATAACTAAGACACACTAAAACAATCTATTTTTGCTGTCATTAGAGCAACTACTTCTTTAGCTAATTCTGAAAAGAAGAATGAAACAAAACTTGAGGTAAGCCAAAATTGATATAAATACACAAGTATATGTAGTAACAGTACTAGATCCTGAAAACATACTGTAGGTATTAATATATTTTTAACAGCCCTAACCCTTAAGCCCCAAGAGAAGCTCTGAAAATTAATACATTCACTGTAATTCATTAATTCATATAATTTACTATAATTAAGATTCCAAAAGAGTCAAGGAACAATATTTCACAATCTTACCATGAGTCAAAACTCACTTGACAGCAACAGGTTTGATTTGGTTTTATAGAAATAAACATGTTAGCACTTCAATGAATTTCCTTCAAATCTTTTTTATGGACATATATATTTTATATCATCTACATCATAGAGAATATACAATATTGTGTCCTGATTTCTAACTAACACTGTACCAGCTGTGAAAACATTCTTTAGGCAAGTTTCCTACCATATGAATAACCTGTAACTTAACTACCCACAGTTCATATATTGATTACTCAGAATACAGTAATTTGCCACAAAAATATTAAATAGCAATAATATCATTAATATCTTGCCATTCCCCCATACTCACATCGACGTAGCAATACATGTCAATTTAACATTAATAATACACTAAATGAAAGCAACAAAGAAAATAAACCAAAAAACCAAACCCAGTGCCGTCGAGTCGATTCTGACTCAAAGCGAGCCTACAGAACAGAGTAGAACTGCCCCATAAAGTTTCCAAGGAGCACCTAGAGGATTCGAACTGCCGATCCTTTGGTTAGCAGCCGTAGCACTTAACTACTACACCATCAGGGTTTCCAACAAAGAAAACAGACAACTAAAATTCTATGGATTATCAATTAAGTAAGGAAAAAGGCAGCCTGCAAGATTTAGAACTATTAAAAAAAAAAATTAAATAGAACATCAAGAAAGATGAATATAAGGGTGACATGGGAGTCTTCTCATTCAGCTTAATGTATACAGATCCCTGGCAATACTGAGTAAACAAGAGTAGGTGGAATCCTCATTCTGTAAACATCTGGGAGCTGGCAGGGTGATTAAGCAAAGCACATGAATTTTAATGTTAAAAGCCACGTGACAGAGATTCATAACAACAGAGTAAGAGAGAAAACAGTACTGTTTTACAAAATGGAAACAAAGAAAGGTAAAGGCACACTTAAAATAGTATAGTTGGTTCAAAATTAATACTTGACCTGTTAAGTTTAAGAATATACAGTCTTACCTTCCATGAAAGAAGACTGATTGAAATTTTCTAATATCAGTACTAGAGCTCTTTGAACATCAAAGCCTCTTAAGATAATTTCCTAGTGACCATTATTAACAGCCTAATGGGAGAAACTGAAAGCAACTAGGGTAGAAAATTCTGACGCACAAGAAAAGCACTGTTCTTAATAACCCTCTTAAAATTCTTACTTACAAATACTTAGGTGAAACAGGGAAATAACAATTGCTTAAGATTGAGGCATGCTTAAATATAAAGAAAGGATCCAACAATTTACCTAGAAAAATTATCACAAAACCTGGCATACCCAACTATATGCCCAATTGCCAGGACTCATAATTTTCTATATATTAAAATTGGGCTCTAATTCCCCAAATTCTTTCAATTTATTTTACACATGTGTGCTATACTATTGAACTAGACTATTAGGAAACACAAAGTACAATAGCCATAGAGAGATGTTTCTGAGCTATGGCTCTGAGCACATTTCCATTAAGAGTCTCCAAGTTAAAGAAAGACAAGGGCAAATTAAAAACAAACCCCTCGATGGAGAGGAAAAGAAGTCAAGAACGCTTCCTCCTACAGCCATCTGTATTCTAAGGCATGGGAACACATGGATCAGACATGCCTATAGACATGATCATAACAAACACGACTTAAAACGACCTTATAAAGTAATAAAGGCTGCTTTGGTATCTGCAAGGCGCCCTGGTGGTGCAATGGCTAAAGCAATTGACTGCTAACAGAAAGGTCAGCAGTTCAAAGCACCAGCTGCTCCAAGGGAGAAAGGCGTGGCAGTTTGCTTCCATAGAGATTCACGGTTCAACACCAATGAGTTTGGTTTTGGTGTCTGCAGTCCCTCAGTACAGTTTTGTTTTAATTTCTATCCAACTCTGGCTTGGTAATTTCATAAAAAGCCTTCAATTCTGGTAACAACTGATCTACCTTGAGGACTTCGCACCAACCTTTGTCAAAGATGACATGGAAACGCTTCATGAATTATGGAAGAACATTAAAATAAAATGTTCATAAAGCAGGTCTATTTTTTATAAAGCTAATATTAGGTTAACATTAAGAGATAGATGATTTTTCAAAATTTAGAGAAAGTGCTAAGGTAAACTGTACTATGAGGATAAAATATTGATTAGGCTGCTAATTTTTTTGAATTACATCAACAATTTTAATTTCCATACAAGAAAACAATGACTTTTTGCTTTCTCTAATATCCTACTTTAAAGAGAAAAGACAGTTAAGTGTAAATGAAATTCAATGCTTAATGAAGTCAAATACTAGTTCTAACCTATTGCCATTAAGTCGTTTCCTACTCCTAACAACCCTATAGGACAGAGCAGAACTGCCCCATTGAGTTTCCAAGCAGCATCTGGTAGTTTCAAATTGCTGACCTTTTGGTTGGTGGCCATGCCACTTAATTACTATGCCACCAGGGTTTTCAAATATTAGTTCTATACAGTATTTAAAATTCTTTTAGCTATACTAAAGCCATAACTGGGTTCATAATCCATAATTAGGGGGAAAAAAACCTTGAGAAAAGATAATTTTTTTCTTCATAAAGCCACTAAAAAAAGATAGCCCTGTAAAATTAACTCTAAATTTTACTTACCAGAGAAGCGAACAGATTTTTTTTTTTTTAAACTTTTTTTAAAAACAAAAATGACATCGCAGTGGGGAGGTCAGTCCCTTTGAGATTTAACCACATTTTCATATGAGACAGTCAATCGTTTAAAAGTAAATTGATTTGGATGATAATTTTTTTTTAAGTGAAATGATAAAGTGGTGATGATAAAGCCACTGAAATTACACTTAAAAAAATGATGAAAATGGCAAACTTTGTTATACGTATTTTACAATTGAAAATTTTCTTTAAAGTAAACTGAGTCTACAAACTATGTATAAGGACAATTTCTATAGTCACTTTCTAACTATCATGAATAACATTTCAATATTTATCCTAAACCAAATGTCATCATTCCCTAATCCCAAAAAAGTCACATATTTAAAATTGTGACCTCATTTCAGAATTATTAAATTAATAAAAACATACCTGTCATGAAACAAAATTAAGAGCTTCTTATAAATGAACACCCTGTATATACTTATATTTTGAACAGGATTTTTTGTGTGTGTGTACACGCTTGTTTGCTCCTGCTAGGTAGCAAGTTTGTTGTGACAGTTTAGTAATTCTATACTAGAACCAGGAAATTAACAAAGAAAATAAAATAATAAGTGAAACAAAAATAGGACCCATAAGGATGTTTTTAAAAAGGATTAATGCCTATGTAACGTGACCAATCAAAAGGTCATAATACTGTATATCTTGTTTTTAAGAATTACATAATCCTAAGAATCCAAAAAAAAACCAAACCCATTGTCATCGAGTCAATTCCGACTCATAGAGACACTACAGGACAGAGTAGAACTGCCCCATAGGGTTTCCTAGGCTGTATTCTTTAGATGTCACTCTGAGGACTAAGTGCACCTGGCCCAAGCCATGGTATTTTCAATCACCTCACATGCATGTGAAAGCTGGACAATGAATAAGGAAGACCAAAGAAGAATTGGTGCCTTTGAATTATGGTGTTGGTGAAGAATACTGAATACACCATGGAGTGCCAGAAGAACCAACCAATCTGTCTTGGAAGAAGTACAGCCAGAATGCTCCTTAGAAGCAAGGATGGCAAGACCTCGTCTCACATACTTTGGACGTGTTATCAGGAGAGCTCGGTCCCTGGAGAAGGATATCATACTTGGTAAAGCAGGTCAGCGAAAAAGAGGAAAACCCTCAATGAGATGGATTGACACAGAGGCTGCCACAATGGGCTCAGACATAGCAACGGTGGTGAGGACGGTACAGGACCTGGCAGTGTTTTGTTCTGTTGTACATAAGGTCGCTATGGGTTTGACTGACTCAACTGCACCTAACAACAACAGCAATCTTTATGGAAGCAGACCACCTTACTCTTTCAGAGCGACTGGTGGGTTTGAATCACGAACTTTTCAGTTAGCATCCAAACACTTAACCACTGTGTCACCACGATTCTTTAACACATCCTAATGTGCTATTGATAATCACCATTTCATTTGTATAAAAACCTCAGCCCAGAGCCAAAAACATCATATACCACATCCATTCTGTCTCCCAAATGATCCCCGTTCTAATACTTGCTCCTCCTCAAAGTTAACTGACATGGCTTAACCAACCTTGACTAGTTTACACAATTTTACCATCAGCTTTGCACAAGTACTCAAGTATTATAATCTTGCTTCTCTTCCTCCCACTCACTTCGTACATGGCTAAATATGTAAATATTCAAGTAGGTTTGGTTTTCATTTTTAAACTGTAGCATAGGACCTAGTTTTTTCTGAAAAACATAAAATATTTATAAATTTAAATACTATTCCTACATCTTGGCAAGTCAACACAACTTGTTATCCCATGTAGTGATCATGTTATCTATCTGGTGGTTGGCAATGGGTAGCAACTTCATCCCATCACCAACAAATTTTAAAAAGAAAATTTCTCCTTCAATTTTTTGGGGGGAGGGAAGGTTCTCAGACAAGTAGCACCAATGCAATCACTGAAGCTAACAGAAACTAAGAAGTAGGGTGGAAATTTCAAGAGCAAATTAGGGAGGTGGCAGGTTTGGGGCTGAAGGTGGGCTTAAATGTTTCCTGTTACTCTTACATTGTAAAAAAAACAATTGTATGGAAGGAAAAACCCATGAGAGTCCGTTGTTATTATCCCCACCACTATGGATCCCTGAAAACCTGCTTGTATCACTAGGAGAAGAGAAAAAGAGGATGAAGTCACAAGGATAAATGAAATAAGAACAAGAACAAAAAGGAACTAATGAAAACTCTTCAATATACGCAATAATAGGTTATATACAGGGGAAGAACATTTGGAAAGAGCAAGCGTGATTTGCTGTTGTATAATTATCGCCAAAAAAAAAAAAATCCAATAACAAAAAATGAGTTCTTTCAAATATAGCTAAGAATGTTATTGTTGTTGTTGGGTGCAATCGAGTTGATTCCAAATCACAGTTACCCCATGTGACGGAGTAAAGCTCCCCCACTGGGTTTCATAGGCTATAATCTTTACAGAAGCAAATCGTTAGGTCATTCTCCTATGGGGCCACTGGGTGGGTTCAAAATAAGAAAGAACAGGGCTCAGTTATTCCATTAATTTATCAAAAAATCAACCAATTCTCAAAATGAGAATTCTTCTCATTGTTGGTATCCTCTTTATATATGTTGATAGAAATAAAATTATAATTCTACATTAAACCGAACCCAAAACCAAACCCACTGCCATCTAGTTGATTCCGACTCAGAGCGACCCTATAGGACAGAGTAGAACTGCCCCATAGAGTTTCCAGGGAGCACCTGGTAGATTCGAACTGCCGACCTCTTGGTTAGCAGCCCTAGCAAATTCTACATTAGTCACAGGTAAAATAAGTATAAAGTTGTAAGGCAAATCTTACCTATACGCCAACCAAACCAAAAACCAAACCTGTTGCTGTCAGGTCGATTCCAACTCATAGCAACCCTATAAGACAGAGTAGAACTGCCCCACAGGGTTTCCAAGGAGTGGCTGGTGGATTCAAACCACCAACCTTTTGGTTAGCAGTCCAGCTACTACCTACACCCGATAACATTTAATTACTTGCTTGAGGGAATTTCAAGATGTTCTCACTTTTACTTTCCATGCAGTTTGTATGCTATCCAGAAAGTTGTTTTCAAACTTCTCAATTCACTATTCCATGGCCCACCTGAGAATGAATGGCTCTGCTACAAATACACCATGCTGTTACCTACATTGGGGGCCCTGGTGGTACAGTGATTAAGAGCTTGGCTCCAAACAAAAGGTTGGCAGTTTCAGTCCATCAGTAGCTCCTTGGAAACCCTATGGGGCAGTTCTACTCTGTCATATAGGGTCCCTACGAGTTGGAATCAAGAGCACAGCAACGTGTTTTTTTTTTTTTTTTTTTTTTTGGCTACCTAGATTTTTACCTCTGCACACAAAATACCCTCATCCTGAGGAAGTCCCATTCAGCCAACCAGATACTTCTCAATCACCATCCCTCTTTTCCATCCATCATGAAATTTTCCAAGGTTGGTCCAACTATCTACCTCCCCTACCCAGCCAGTGTCCATCGCTCTCACTTTGGCATTTCCACAGGATACAACATACAAAACCAATTTCTAAATAATTTCTTTAACTGTTTTCTCACTCTGCTTCCCCTGATCTTTCATGTTACTGTTCCGTTGTTAGGTGCCACTGAGTCAATTCTGACTCATAATAACTCTATAGGATGGGTCAGAACTGCCCCACAGGGTTTTCTAGGCTGTCATTTTTTTTTTTTTAATAATTTTTATTGTGCTTTCAGTGAAAGTTTACAAATCAAGTCAGTCTCTCACACAAAAACTTATATACACCTTGCTACACACTCCCAATTACTCTCCCCCTAATGAGACATCTAGGCTGTCATTTTTATAGGAGCAGATTGCCAGGTCTTTTCTTCTGCAGAGCAGCTAGTGGGTTCAAACCACCAACCTTTCAGTTAGCAGCCAAGCACTTAACCATTGCACTACCAGGGTTCATACTGCTACTCTACTTAAAGCCCTGTAGCAGTTGTGATGTGTGGAATCATGTTATTGTTTTATAGAGTCAAAAACTTAAATTACATTTAGGATGGAGATAGCTAAAATAGAATAAAAAGTAAAACAAATGAAACTATTTTTCCAATAGGTAACATAACCATAAAACCCGTTGCTGTCGAGTCGATTTTGACTCATAGCCATATGAAGGGGAAAATAACACAAATAACTTCTGAACACATATATATCCTCAGTTTAAAAGCAAAAACAAAAAACAAAATCCATTGCCATCGAGTCGATTCTGACTCATAATGACCCTATATAACAGAATAGAACCACACCATAGAGTTTCCAAGGAGTGCCTGGTGGATTCGACTACTGACCTTTTGGTTAGCAGCTGTAGCACTTAACCACTACACCACAGGGTTTCCAAGAAAGCAACCACAAATAAATCTTAACCTCGAAAAAACCCCTGTAATGGTTCCCCAAGCCACCAGTTGCTACCACTGGGTAGTTAAATCAACTCAGTGGGTCACAACCATCGTTCTTCCTTAAAAATAATATAGAAAATAGCAGAGTGCATCACACAAAGTAAAATTATTCTCTGAAATTTTGTCATTTATACACCAGTACACAAGACCATGATGTAAAAATGTTTATCTTACTAATGACTCGTGGCCAAAAAAGTTTAAAATACACTTGCCTACAGGAATGATTAAGTATTTGCTAACTGAGGCTGCAGTTCAAAGCCATCAGCTGCTCCTCGGGAGTAAAGACCTGGCAATCTGCTCCCATAAAGATGACAGCCTAGTACACCCTATGGAACAGTTCTACTCTGTTTTATCGGGTCACTATGAGTCTAAATTGACTCCAAAGCATACAACAACACAGGATAATACAAAGTCTTTTGTTTGGTCTACCAAAACCAAAACCAAACCCACTGTGGTCAAATCAATTGACTCATATGGGCCCCACAGGGCAGAGTAGAACTGCCTCCATAGGGTTTCCAGGGAACGGCTGGTGGATTTGAGCTGCCGACCTCTTGGTTAGCATGGTTAGCAGATGCAGCTCTCAACCACTGTACCACCAGGGTCTGGTCTACAAGGCTACCTAAACTTGGCCCCTGCCTAAGGCTCTGGCTCTATCTCTTGCTATCCCCCCAAGGACCCCAAGCAAGATAAGCCTGTCTTGCCAAATGTTTTTGCAGTTTCTTGTCTTAGTGCTTTCAGTCATACTATTTCCTTTGTCTTGAATGCCCTCTCATTTGTCCATGAGGCCCATCTTACTCATTTTTCAATATCTAACACTTGTCACCTCCACCACAAACCCTTTTCCATCCTTCCCTCAAGCTAATACACACAAACACACACACACACACAGTGCCTTAATGGTGCCTTACCTTATAGACCCTTTGACATTTCACTGTACCTTTTATTTTAAAGCTTGACTGTCTTCCCCACTCAGAACTATAAACTTCTTGAGAGAAAAGAGTACATTTTACTAGTCAGCAGCACTGAGCTCAGTACAGGCCACATAATAAAGGTTCAAAAGTTTGTAAAGTGAACAAATATAAAACTAATGAGTTCCATCTAATTTCTCTGCCCTTAGGGATGATACTATGGTTGCCTTTATAACAAAGCTCATTCATATTTGCAGTGCTGGACTAAGATTTCAGCATTGTTGCTACAATCCCCAGACAGCAGCACCTGGCAGCCTGAGGCACAAAGACGTGTCAGCTTCCTGTCCTTCAGCAAAGAAGGGACTCAGTTCAGTTGCAATGCTGCAGCACCCACTTCCATGCCTCCACAAGTTATCTGGGGAAGGGGAGAGGCAAGATTCCAGAGGCTCCCACAGGTAGGTGAGATAAATCAGAAACTGCACCAGCCAACTTCATTAGCAGGAAGGACCCTCATTTTATATATAAACCAAAAAAAAAAAAAAAACCCACTGCCATCCAATCGATTCCGACTCATAGCGACCCTACATATAAACCAAAAAAAACCAAACCCATTGCCATCCAATAGATTCCAACTCATAGCGACCCTATATAACTAGCTTTAATTGGGTAGGGGGAGCTTTAGTCCTTTGTTGTTGGCACTTAGTTGCCAATATGATCTAAGCAACAATTCAAAAACCAAACCCAGTGCCGTCGAGTCAATTCCAACTCATAGCGACCCTGTAGGACAGAGTAGAACTGCCCCCATAGTTTTCAAGGAGCGCCTGGAGGATCCGAACTGCTGACCCTTTGGTTAGCAGCCGTAGCACTTAACCACTATGCCACTAGGGTTTCCAAAAAAATAAATAAATAAACAAAATATTCCAAAGGTAGCATGAAATAACTGAAGTTACTTGATTTCTGTTGACTCGTCTGACAGCTCTGAAATAGGTAGTGACTCACTGCTCTTATTGTGAGATGCTACTTGGGGGGGGGGGTGGCAAACCAAAGGGAGGGGACCTTCTCACTGAGTTTTCCATAGACTTCATCTTACATACGTGAATGCCCTAATTTTTTATTGTCTGACACAACTTTACAAACGGATACTTCAGCTGTCTTCACTGCAATTAAAAACAGTTCATGCAGCATCCAAGATACTTTGACAGACTCTGCCAACTGTCAGTTTCAGCTGTTCTTTTCAGTTCCACCAGAGTTCATAAATTACTGTTCAGGAGCCACAGATTTTCTTCCCACCTAATCACTCATTTTCTTGAACGTAACCTCTTTTGCTTAGACTTTGCCCTTAAAATTACATTCATAATTAAGGCAAAGAAATAATTTTTACTATGAGCTAGCATCAGCCAAAAATGCATTCATTATATGTGACACTCTTCACTCACAATATTAAATTTCAGACACGTGTCAGAATAAAGTTTTAGGATTGCGTGGGTAAAAGTTTAAAGGTCATTTATAGCTCTGTTTCCTCTTGTTTTACATAGGTGCTGGCAGCTACGCTTACTCCACAAACATTTATTAGGTATAAACATCTATCAAGTTTGGAAACTTGCACAAATGCCTTCTCCTTGTGCTCTTCTAGTCCACTTCCACCTACACTTCCGCTCATTAATTCAAGACGGTACACGTCACTATCAATGAAAAGGGTCATAGCCCCTATAACGGACTTTCTGAAAAATAACGCCACAAACACTCGCTCCCTTTCCACCTCAGTCCACCTTTAAGACTTTATTAACAAAAGGCAAATAAACTAGTTTATCAGCAAATTTAATTATGCTGAAGTATCTAAATGTGTGTTACGTGTGTGCTGGGCACGGGGAGGCTTATTTTTATATTTTAAATCCTAGTCCCCTCAGTATTTAAGTTCATCTCAAGCCTTCTTGGTAAAATGATAGGCATTCATGAGGCTTAAAAAAAAAAATTTTTTTTTTTAAGGTTGTGGAAAACTGATTTTCTTCCAAGATGCTACCGCTCACAATCTAGAGAATGCAGTCTTCAACGTGAAAAACTGCCACTTGATTTTTTTGCTCCAACATATTTTAACCAGAAGAACTGCAGGTTCTCAAAAGAAGCCATATTTCAAAGGCTTTAAATAACAGTATTTTTCAGAATCCCTCCTTTAAAATTAGTGGAGTTAATCTAAAACATTTTTCAAATGCATTATTTTCCAGCTTGTTAAGGTGCTTAAAAACTCTTTACAGAAAATAACATCTCCACCTGAAAGATCTACTTTAAGAAGCCAACTAGTGATCATTAAAATGTAAGGAGAAAAAAGAAAACAATTCATTTTTATAGTTGGAAAAGTCTTTCAAACCCATCTCACATAAGTTCTTCACTTTGCAGATAAGAAGACAGTCCACAGAAGTTAAATATTTGCCTCAGAGCACTAGCCTACTAATAGCAATGCTAGAAACAGAATGAGATATTTTAATTGCTCCCAAATCATGGGAATTACATACATTCTCACCACTTGTAATTTTTTAAGAACAGTTATCACCGTTTTCCATTAATTCCTGAGGAAGAGCTCCTACAATACCCAAGCTATGAAAGTTGTTCAAATTAATTAACTTCACATTTTAACTCCAACAAAAAGGTAGTACTACCCAAAACTTCCTTTCAAAAGTCTCAAGAAGTGTGTGTACACTCCCCTAAACTATCACAAAGAAATGTGAGTCCATCCTTTCAAAATCTGCCCCTCAACCACACACACACACAGAGAGAGAGGGAGGGAGGGAGGGAGGCAGAGAAAATTCTGGAAGTTCCTCTCTGAGGGAAAGCATCAACAATCTGTCAATAAAACAAGTAGATCATTCCATTAATATGAGTTTCCAGCTTAAATTAGGAAGTCACTAGCATTTTATCAAGCTACTCGTGTGAACGAACTTAATAAAAGGTTGGAAAATGCACTCCTGATTGGATTTGGATCTGACAGAAAGGTAGATCTGACATTGTTAACACAAACGGAAAACCTGAGCTTAGAAGTAAAAAACAGAAGAAGTGAACAAGTTCCTTCGACAAAAGACTTTTTCTTATTCAAGTTCTTATTTCCTACTGACTGCACCGCACTCTGGAGACAGCTTCAGTAGACTTTCAAATTTTCATTTAAATCCCCCCAATAAATCAGTTCTAGCTTATATATATACATATATATTTTTAGCTTATATTCAAGGGCAAAACAGAGGGCACATTGAGGGCAATAATTTACACTGGATCATTTTCAAGGACTGTCGTCTAACTGCTATTTAGTTTACAATACAATCGTTCCCTTTGTGCAACTGATTATTCTCAAAGTACTGAGAGAATGCAGTACTTCTTTTTGAAAGACATCGACCAGCAACAAAACCTCAGACACGATTTTGATTACAAACTCATGCAGCAGTTTGTGGAGAATGCGTTGCCTTCTTAAATATTACTGATAAAACTATATTCCGGTTACTAACGTTATACGCGCCGTTCCTTAACTATGACCTCCCTGTGTCACTCTAAAAGAACGCACAAAATAAATTGTTAATAGGTTAACACACCTATATTTTGAAGGTGTAGCCAGCTTAGCAAGGTGGCAAATTTGTTCGAAAACACAAAACACAGACAATAACACACATACATAAACAGATTTGAAGTTGTGTTAAGCACAAAAATCCTTACCCCATTTTGCCCAGTGAAAACTTGCTCTGAAGTTTCTGCTCTTATACGGAATAACTTCCAAAGGAATTTCTCCGTTTGCTATTTCGCCGTTGCTTTTCCACCCCCCGAAGTCCTTTTCCGGAGGTATTTTAATGATGCTGACAATTTGTTTCCTTAAGTAAAATGCTTTCTCCCTCGTAAGTAAGAAATCGTTCAAATAAACTGAGGTGGCATTTGCTTATTAGAGTTAAAATGCTGCGCGGAGAAGACAACGGTCAACTCTATTCCACAAAATGAGTCTGTAGGAAAACGCGGGATCCAGCTTCACCGAGTCCTATAAAAACTGAGTTCGCTGGTCTTTTCGCTCATGTCCTCCTTGACACTCACGAAGAGCTAGGTAACTCGGCCTTTTCGGTGCTACGGGTTCAAATTTCTCCACACCAAGTCCCTGGGGGTGGAGCGTCAACCCACCGCGACGTGCACTTAAAAGATCCCTACCTGAAAATAAACATCCGAAAAGCAGTAATGCCAATGCTTCCCTACGCTCACATTAGAAAAAAATATATAGAAAAATCTCCTCGAAGTGCAAACCCGACAGCTCGCGACGTGCACGGCACTCCACATTGGAATCTGTCTTTTTAATTTTCCCCTCAAGACTCGGAGCAGAGAGGAGGTAGGGAGAAGGAAGAGAAGACTGGGCAGGATCGATTCACTCTCCCGAGGAGAATAAACGGAGCCATATCTCTACTGGCAGAAGGCTGGGGGCGCAGCGCACGCCGGGGAGCAGGGGGAGGGGACCCGATCCCACCTCCCTCAGCCCCTGCCCGCCCCCCGCCGCCGAGCACAATGGAGCCCGCCTCGCGCCCGGCCCTTCATTCGCCGCTGCCCTCTTCCCCCTCCCTTCAGAGCGCAGCGGGTCTCAGGCTCCCGTCGGCAAGGAATGAATGAATCAGAGAGCCAGGCTCCACGCTTCCAACGGCACCCTGCCCCCAGCTCCGGGGCGGGCCGAGCGGCGGCGGAGGAGGGGGCTGAAGGGTCGACGGGCGCTAATGCCGCGTCAGGGACCGGGGACCAGGGCTCCGAGCCGCGGGAGAGCCGCTGCTCCAGCGCCCTCACCCCTGCTCCTCGCCTCTCTGGCTGCGCACTGCCGCCACGCGCCGCCTCACATTCCCGGAGCCCTGCTGCCGCCTCCTCACACCTCCTTCACCACCCGCCTCCGCCGGCTTCCAGCTCCCGCTCGGCAGGACCCCGCCGGACCGAGCGGCCTGAAGCCCGCCGGTGCCTCCGCCTTCGCCCGCCGGCTTGCAGAGCGGAGGGCACCCCTTCCCCGGTCAGCACAGCCCGCAAGAGGCTAGCGCGGCGGCGGAGCGAGCTGCGGGGGGCGGAGGAGGGGGCGGGGAGAATGGGGGCGGGTGATAGTGGCCCCTCCCCCTGCTCGCAGGAGGGGCGGGAGGCGGCCGCCACCGCGGAGGCGCGGCCGGGAGCCGGGAGCTGGGGCGCAGAT
Source organism: Elephas maximus indicus (assembly GCF_024166365.1). Classification (NCBI taxonomy): domain Eukaryota; kingdom Metazoa; phylum Chordata; class Mammalia; order Proboscidea; family Elephantidae; genus Elephas; species Elephas maximus. The sequence continues at coordinate 84,495,129 of NC_064820.1, forward strand.
CTGTCCCTTGGGCCCCGAGGGGCCCTGCGGGGTGCGGGAGGGGGAGACAGCCGCGAGGGGGAGGAGAGGCTGGTGGTCAGGGGCCGAGCCAGCCCTCGTGGGGAGCTAGGCCAGCCAGTCAGCAGGTCCGTCAGTCCGTCCTTCCTTTCTTTCCCCCCTCCCCTAGCGGCCGGCGGCGGGCGGGCCGTGCGCTCTCCTCCTCCGCTGGCTCCTGGCCCCGCTCCCGGCCGCCACAGCCTCCGCCGCTCCCCACACCAGATGCTCGCGCTGTGTCTCCATCCTCCCCGCAGGAGGACCTTTAAATAGCAACGTCAGCGCGCTCCTCTCCGCACACACGTCACCCGCCGCTCACGTCACCAGAGTGCGGGGGATGATGTCACGCGGCCGGAAGCATTGCTAAATTAGGGAAGGAGCAGGGGAGGAGGACTCGGCGAGCTCTTCTGTGCCCACCTGTTCTAGCTTCTCCTTAAAGGCCAAAGTACAGGAGACAGCCCGAGAGGAGCTCCTAGAAGGAAGCGGCTGGAGGAGATTTCCTCGCAACAAATGTGCCAAATGAAGTGAATCATTCATAGCAACAGTTCCGAAGTGTCAGGGGGCGGGGGGTGATATCCTATCTCCCACTCCCACCCCTGTTGCAGCAGCATCCCCGAGCTTTTCACGTCCCAACTAGCTGGGAAATGTGGGAGGGAGAACCTGAACACTAGTGGTAGATATACTTCCAAGACTTGGGAAAATTCACCGTAATTTTCGAAAGACTTATTAAATACCAATCTATAAATTGTAGACGTTAAAACTTCTCTTTTCCCCTCTTTAGTGATTAAGTACAGAAGAATAAAGAGCCGGGCCATGAACAAAGGTTATACAGCAATGCTATAAATGATAGTAAAGGGGAAAGGACATAAAATGATATGTTTTCATTTGCAAAAAAACAATGTTTTGGCATAGGATAATGTTTCAATCTTAGAAAGTTCATTCAGATAATTATCATAGCAACCGAATCACCCGTTGCTATCAAGTCGATTCTTACTCAAAGCAATCCTGTAGGACACAGTAGAACTGCCCTATAGGGTTTCCAAGGAATAGCTGGTGGATTAGAACTGCGGACCTTTTGGTTAGCAGCCCAACGTTCAACCATTGGGCCACCAGGGCTCTTATAGCAAACGCCAGTATATTCTCACTTCCGGTGTACCAACAACGTGAGTTCCAGTTTGTGGAAATTAAAATAAGACCACTAAATCCTTTTTTGTTAACACGAGCACATTTTGATTATTTTTGTCTTCCTTAGTTTTTACCATATAATACATAGTTAAAATATTTCCTAAGTATGTTTTTCACTTCTATTCATGGCAAGGGTGAATACCCGCGTATAGGCTTATTAGCTATGTTTCTGTCTATATTACAAATGCTTTTAAAACTATAAATTACTATAAAGCTTTTACAACTTCTACCTATTAAGACTCAAATATATAACGAATTTTTGTTTAATTTGATTTAACTTGATAGTCATGGGCCGGAAAAAGAATTGCTACCTACTGTCAAAGGATATTACTATTTCAGAGTTAGTCTCTAAATTGAGTGACCATGTATTTCAAACCAAAATCAGGACACATCATATGACAATAAATGAAATACTTGAAATCCGAAGTGACCTGGAAAATCCAGGACATAGGATTACCAACCTATACAGTGATTGTTAACCCGTTGCCTTCGGGGTTTGGTTTGGTTTATGCAGATGATTAAATTCTGACTTTAATATATTTGCGAGATTTCCATATCTCACCACTTTGGTGTGATTCTTATGTCATTTTCTACTGATTTGACTCATAGGGACCCTATAGGACAGAGTAGAACTGCCCCATATAGTATCCAAGGAGCAGCTGGTGGATTCCAACTTCCAACCTTTTGGTTAGCAGCGGACCTTTTAACCCCTGTGCCACCAGGGCTCAAGTGATTGTTAAAAGAGAGTTATAAATCAATGTAGCTTAAACAAGAGAACCTAAAACTCTATAGAATTTATACCCTGTGGGGGGGGGGGACATGTTTTTAATGTTAAGCTACTCACACAATTCCTAATTAAGTAACATTGGTTTTGCAGCTTTCTGCATGTAAATATTCTTAATCAAATTAGGAACCCAAGATTAAAGAACACTGGCAAAAAAAAAAAAAAGATTAATACCAATTTGTAACTAAATCAGGCTTTCTGATCATCTTCACATTATGAAATCATGATCCCTCCCTGATTTCAGAATTTGCTTCAAGTTTGAAATGTTAAAAGTAGTGAATAGAAACATTTTTAAAAGGTTATAAAAAAAAAAGTTAATCAGAAGCAAATCCGTACTTGCCAATTCGTCTAATACATATGAACGTGTTAATAGAAACTTGTACTAACATATTTCAGACAAATGGATCTTCCTACTTACATATAAAATATTAAAAAAATAAGACCATCATTCTTCAAATAATGTCATCTCTTGGCCTCTGCAAATTAAAATAGAAATTAATTTTTTACTCTACTAAATTTTCTCTACAAACTATTTTTTCTCAGAACTGAATCACTTATCCCTCTTTCCTGCTCTTTCCCTTCATGTTAAAGTTCTCACGTTACCATTTTTCAAACACTTCATTCTACCCTTTGATCGCAACTTCCTGTGTTTTACAAACTTTTTCCTCTTAATTTTTACCCAGCTGTCAAAACAGCATGTCAGCTGCCCCCTTGCCTTTAGAATGCTGACCTTTCAATAGAATTTCCACTTTTCAAAGCTGCATGGTCCCTTCTCAGCTGCTCTTTTGTTGACTGAAAACTGAGAGTACCTTTTTTTAAAACATAAATCTAATGGTGCACTGTGATATAATTATTTAACTTTGGCCTCTGCTCTTATTGAGAAAATTCTCCAGATAATCAATCAGTTTTTGTTTCTTGTTTATGTGGGATGAGTATATAAGGGAGTATATATGTCCATGTATCCAAGATAACAAGTAAAAACTTTGAAATATTTTATGTAATATGGAAGCTCAGGAAAAAAATAAGGGAAGTGAGGTCCTATTTTCCCCTCTTGAAATAAATCCAATATAATTTTGAGAGGAGTCAGAGAACCATTCTATAACTTTCCATCTAAAAGTATTATCTTTTCTCCTAAAATGAGCTGACATAACCCAAATCCCAGACATGAATTTCCAACTCTGATTTCTTTGTATGTTTATTAAAGTAGTGAGCTTCCTAGAAAGTAATGTATTTTCTTTTACCGGAAGAGCAAAAAGTGCTTTAGCAGAGTTTCAAATTTTTAACACTTCCTGTTTCCCACTTACATTCCGAAAATTTGTAGAGAGGTTTATGAATACCCTCTGATTTTAGAATCTGTGGGCGAAGGCATCTGTTTTAGTTACAGAGTTTACTTCCATGCCCTTAATAGGAGATGGCAGTCTTCAATGGGTGTTCATAGCTTGGTCATGAGATATGTCTTTTTCAATGAAAAGACATCTAGAACATAGAAAAACTTGGCAGAAAAGAGGGTAAAAGTCGAATTTTATTTTTAATTGCTTAACATTAAATTAGATAATAGCAACTTCCTTTCAAGTTGTCTCTTTTTAATAGCCAAAACACCAGTATTGCTTCAAACAAAGTAATAAGTAAAAGGATACCGCTCCATACAATAGAAACCTCAAGATTTCTAGTTAATGCCACGTAGTTCTGAAGGAACAAAATAACCAGCAAATACTAAACGTGATGAGAAAAGAATGAAAGAGCTGTAGGGAATCAGAATTTATCAAGTTAACTCTCTCAAATCATTCCACCTCTTCCACACTGTAGCAGATATTGGGTGCCATTAAGTTATGTTTGGCCTATTTATAAAAAACATCTTTTGTTATTATCAGTAATGTTCTGAACAGAAACAGGTTAGTTAATAGTCTAAAGAGTGGAAAGGTAAGTGTCTTAATTGTCTAGTGCTGCTATAATGGAAATAAGACAAGTGGATGGCTTTAACACACAGAAGTATATTCTCTCACAGTCTAGGAGGCTAGAAGTCTGAATTCAGGGCACTAACTCCAGGGGAAGGCTTTCTCTTTCTGTCAGTTTTGGGAGAAGGTCTTTGTCATCAATCGTTCCCTGATCTAGCAGCTTCTCAGCACAGGGGCTCCAGGTCCAAAGGACACGCTGTGCTCCCAGCACGTCATTCTTGGTGGCATGAGGTCCCTCTCCTCTCTGCTTGCTTCTCTCTTTTATATCTCAAAATGTATTGGCTCAAGATATAACCTGATCCTGTAGATTGAGGAGTCTTGCCCCAATAACATAACTGCTTTTAATCCTGCCTCATTAATATCATAGCGATTGGGATTTACAGCACATATGATAATCACATCAGATCACAAAATGGTTGACAACCGCACAATACTGTGACTCATGGCCTAGCCAAATTTATACGTATTTTTGGGGGGATACAAGTCAATCCATAACAGTAAGTGTTTGGCATCTCCAAGGCAATTGCTTGAGGACAAGTTTTATCTCTCTGAGTAAGTGAATTTTATCTAATATAGGTATATATGCATTATTTTGTCACAGGAATTTGGGCATGATAGGGTGGTACCAACAGTTAATATGCTGCACTGCTAACACAAAGTTTAGGGGTTCAAGCCCACCCACAGATACCTTGGAAGGAAGGTTTGGTGATCTACTTCCAGAAAATCAGCCATCGAAAACCCTGTGGAGCTCAGTTCTACTCTGACGCATCACATTGTGTTACAGACTCTACAGTAACTTTTTAGGAAGGAGAGAGAAGTTAGAGAATTATCGTCAGGAAATATATGATATTGAGCCCATGGGAAATGATCTCACAGAACTATCTCCTACTCTGATTTTTACTGTAAATTCATTCTTTGTTTTCCAAATACTAGCAAAAAGATAAAAATATAATACAAGCCAGTGAAAGAACATACCAGAGAGTTTTTCATTAGGCACTGTGAGGAACTCATTGTATAATTACGTATGTAAATTTTAAGACATTCAGAAGAGACAGGGATATTGATGTCTTTGAAAAAATTATCTCGTTTAACTCCAGGTTTTTCGATTGTGTTTTTGATTGGTTGGTTGGTTGTTTCAAACAGCAGTTACAGAAAACATGGTGTAAAAATATGCAGCTCTGCAGACAGCTACAGTAAAGACTGTAGTAAAGCTTGAGCTGTACCTGTGCAGTTACTTAGAATGGAATGCTGTAGAAGCTGATTGCTATGGTAACCAATAATCTTTTTCCTGAAAGGGGGAACAGAGCAACCATGAGGAAAATATTTTAAATGAGCTGTTACCTTATTTTGTGATTCTTTTGGTGCCAGCTAGGAGAAAAACAACACCCAAGGTATTTAGGACAGCCGCTCTTATGAAGGGAAGTTGCCTGTTTTTTCAAAGAAATAAGAGTAAAGCAGAAATTTGGCACTATTTTAAAAAGAGGTGGGGGTTTAAGATGGCAATTGCAAACTCTCTGAAGCTGAACATAACTGATAAAGACTCTGACATGGCTAAAGCAGCAAGAAATGATAAATACCTAGATCATGTGTTAAAGGTTCCCCCAAGCGTAAGAGCTCAGAGATTTGATGCTCAACATTTGCAGTTTTTTTAGCCAAGATACTTCATAAGTTACTGATTAGGCTTTTTGGTTTCTTTTAATCTAATTCTAAACAATAATTTCTCTACAAATTAGAACAGAAATGGCAAATATATCTTTAATCAATATCTATTTTGCTATTTTAATAATGAATTCTTTTTTCCTAAAATGTGTGTACGTATGTGTTTGTGTGAGTGTTGTGTCATCTGCTAAAATCTCTCACACTTAGAATAAAATCCAAACTCTATTTCTTAGTCCAAGAGGCACTCCTCGATCTGGCTCCTACCCCCCCTCTTATCTCAGCTACCATTTCCCCCATCAGCTGCTACTCTATGTGTTCCTGTGTTATCAACTCTCTATATTTAACAAGAAGTCTGAAGGTAGGTGGTCCTGTGGTTGGTTTAGAAGGTTCAGGGTGTCATCAGGGTCCAGGATCTTTCCATCTTTTTTATTTTGCCGTCTTCATGTGTTGTCTCTTACACTTGGCTTCTTGTCTCATTGTTGTTAGAAGACTATTGCATTTCCAGGTATCATCTCCTCACAAATAGCATACTAAACAGGAAGGGGGGAAGGAGATTACAGAATTTTCTTCTTCATGCCTCTCTCTCACCCATTGTGGTCGAGTCAATTCTGACTCAAAAGGACCCTACAGGACAGAGTAGAACTGCCCCACTGTTTCCATGGCTGTAAATCTTTACAGAAGCAGACTGCCACATCTTTCTCCCTTGGAGTGGGTGATGGGTTCAAACTGCCAATCTTTCAGTTAGCAGCTGAGCACTTAACCACTGTGCCACCAGGGCTTCTTTGCCTCTCTCTTACCAGGGAGAAAAGCTTCCAAGAGGCCCCTAGAAGCCCCACCCCCCATGACTCATTGGCTAGACTGGGTCACATGCCCATCCTAAATCAATTACTGACAGTTTGGAACAGGATGTTCATGATTGGCAAATGATGGTTCATCCCTTGTGTCTGCACATTGTGACCGAACAAATTTAGAACTCTCTCAGCAAGAAGGAGCAATGGCTGTTGGGTATACTGCACAAAGCCACTCTGATATTGCTGCTGCTCTTCAAATATGCCAAGCTTGTTCTAAATGCAGGGCCTTTGCCTTCTTCATTCCTTTTACCTGAAACACATATTACCAAGATTTTTGCATAGCTCACTCTTCATTCAGTTCTATGCTCCAATTATATCACTTTAGAGAGGTCTCCTGGACATTCTTTATGAACTATCTCCACACTCATAGTCACTCACCCTCCACTTAATCTGCTTTATTTTCTTCATAGTATAGTCAACACTATCTAAAACAACATTATATGTTTGTTGGATCACTTGTAGAATATAAGCTCCATGAAGAGAAACTTTGTCTTGTTCACTGTTCCATCTACAAATGTTAGATGTTATTTCTTACATAGTGGTTGCTCAAAATGTTTATTGAATAAATTAACTGCTAGGACTTTCAGTTATCCTTGGGTAGAAGTTACTTGATTAGTTAAGATTCTTAACAAGTTATTGAGAACAAACAACAGAATCTGCTCTAGCTGGTTTAGAACAAATGGATTTAGTAGAGGGGGATGCTGGGAAATGGTTAACACACTCGGCTGCTAAATTAAAGGTTGAAGGTTTGAGCCTACCCTGAGCTGCCTCAGAAGAAAGGCCTAGCAATGTATTTCTGAAAAATCAGCCCTTGAAAACCCTATGGAGCATAGTTCTACTCTGGCACACACAGGGTCGCCATGAGTTGGAATTGACTCAAGAGCGACTGCGCTTCTAAAGTCTATGGTCTTGAAAGGAGATTCTTCCCTAGTCAAGCCTTGAGATGAGAATGTGGCATAGATGATAGCTTGACTGCAGCCTTGTGAGTCCCTGAGCAAAGGACTCAGCTAAGCTATGCACAGACACTGTGAGATAGTAAGTGTGTGTTGTTTTAAACTGCTAAGTTTGTGGTAATTTGTTTCACATCAATAGGTAGCTAGTACAGCCATGGTCATAATGACTAATATTAAAGTTAAGAGTTTATACCAGTGATGAAGTGTCTTATTCAATCACTGGACAGAAACCAAGATACGAAGTCAGGTACGATGAAGGGAGGGCAGTTTCGTAAAAGATGCTATTGCAGGCAGCACATGCACAGATTCCTCAAAAGAGTTTCTTTGCACGTTTTGTTCTATTTATAACTCTCCCCTTTCCTTGTTTTCTCCCAGGTGGCTTCCTATCTCTCATTCTCTTCTCACCAAGAGTGATCAGTACATCATACTTCAAATTCAATGCAGAGTATTTTTTAAAAGATAGCCATGGCTTTGCAGCATATGAATAATTACATACTTCTCAGAAATATAACTAGTTATAGAGTAGGAAAGATTCACAAATAGATCATTTGTTTTCTTATATATGGAAATATGATTTCTTTTAGTTTTTTATATAGAAAGAATAATTACATATTTATTAGCTGAAAATGGTTTTGGACAAAATATTGACATTATTTATTTATTTTATAAGTACTGTCCATATAGGTAAAGGACCAAGGCAATGGGAAAGATAATGAAAAACTGAGAAACCACTGAAGAGTACAAATGTGAATCTATAAGAACGTTCATCATGGTGCTATTTATGACAGTGAGACATTAGAAATGTAAATCCTCCTTAGCAGCAGACTGTTTAAGTGATTAAGGAATCTTTTGTAATGCAATAGTGTATAGCTTTTAGAAATGAAGGGATCGGCCCACATGCATTGGTGTGGAAAGTGGCTAAAGCAGGTAGCAGGACAGTATGTATGGTATTATTCCACTTTGTGTCAAGTTATACATACCTCAAGGTAGCCATATACATACACTGTATTTTTACGCAAATAATGCATGTTATATGTTTTGCCAACTGTGCAACCCCCCCTCGCTATTTTCATAAGCAAGCTATGCATGTGTTGTATGTGTTGGTGCACTGGGAAAAAAATACGGTATATCAAAACAGTCTGGAAGTATGTTTACCAGAATGGTTACAGTTGTTGCCACTGGGTCATAGAATCAGAGGACTTTGGCTTTCTTCTTGATGCCTTTCTTTACACTTTCTAGAGGCATGTGGGGGAGTGGTTAAGTGTGGGCTCTAGGGCCGTCCTGCCTGAGTTTGAATCCCAGGTCTGTCATTTAGAAGCTACCTGTTGTGATACAGGAAACCCTGGTGGCATAGTGTTTAAAAGCTACAGCTACTGACCAAAAGGTCAGCAATTTGAATCCACCTTGGAAACCCTATGTGGCAGCTCTACTCTTCCTATAGGGTCGCTATTAGTCAGGGTCGCTATGAGTCAGACCCGACTCGACAGCAACAAGTTTTTGGTTGTCTTGACAATGATTCACTTACTTGCCGGCCGTCCAGTTGAAGGGCTCAGCCAGCTCCAAGCCCTCCTAGGTGCACACTCACCGCCTTCACCTTCTTCATCCACAAGAACATCCTGTGGAACTGCCATTTCCTTTCCTAAAATGAAGATATGTTCTTCGCAAGGCCCTAATTTATCGTCTCTGTTTTTCCATTAAAACAAATAGCCACCAAAAATAGCTGGATGAACAAATAAAAACTGTGTTAGTTTGGCATGGTTGTTTTTCTTGGTATTTAGCAAATTTCTTAGCTTCTCAATGCCCATTTTCTCATTTGTAAATGGGGACACTCAATAATAATTACTACCTCATAGAGTTATTGTGAGGGTAAAATGAGTTAATGCAAACGGAACCTTTAGAACAGTGCCTGGCACAGAGCACTCAATAAATGTTATCTATTGTTAATGCTTTTATATGTTATTGTATTTGTATATAGTAAACACATACTATTTTTGTAAACACAAAAAATAAACTGAAACATGAAAAAATAGTCAAATGTTCTACTATATGTTAATCACATTAATTTTTTTTTCAATTCTCAACTAAACAAATTGACCAAATTTTTGCTGATAATTACAATCCCATATACAGGAAGTCCCCAGGTTATGAAACAGATCAATTCCTAACTGTGTCTTTAAGTCAAATTTGTAGGTAAGTCAGAACAGGTGCATAAGGTCCTTATTTACCCTTACTTTTTGGGGGGGTTAGTACAACAAGGAGTCCTGGTGGCATAGTGGTTAAGAGCTTGGCTGCTAACCAAAAATGTCAGCAGTTCAAATCCACCAGCTGGTCCTTGGAAACCCTGTGGGTGTAGTTCTACTCTGTCCTATAGGGTCACTATGAGTCGGAATCAACTCGACAGCAATGAGTTTTTGGTTTTAGTGGATCAAAAGGCTCAAAGCCTTTCAACGATTTAAAAGCTGCACATGCAGGAAGTGAAGGTGATTGTGATGAAGAATTCATTTTGAGTAGGGGTTGGTTCAACCTTTCAAAATGAGGACAAATTTACATAACATTAAAGCACAAGTATGAGTTGTCCTTAAGCTGGATGTTCATAACCTGGAGACTTACTGAATTCATCAGGTAACTTTAGAGAAAGCATTTGACAAGCTAGATAAATATATATATATATATATATATATATATATACACATATATATATACATTATTTAAAATTACTTAACATTCTTCCACCACCTTCTAAAATAAACCACAATTAACATTTTGACCTCATCTATATTTAAAGGAAATACATTAAAATGTTCATTGTGTTTTATCTCTGAGTAATGGAATGTTGGATTTTTTTCTTTGTTCCTTTATGTATATTCCAAATTCTTTCAAGCAACCATGTATTACTTTTTGTAATCAGAAAACAAATTATTTTTTAAAGATAAAATGATTTTCATCAGAATCCTTTTTGCATTTTACAAAGAAGAAAGTAGAAACAAAGGATTTGAGACTTCAGTGACATGAGAGATTGCTTTTGAAACATTCTGAAATTATGTTTTTATTGGTTTTAACAAGATTTACAACCTACTCAAAAATGCAATAGCGTGGGCACCACAAAACAAATTTGTTTGAAAGCACCAGAACCAGCACATGAATAGTCATAACATTCTGCAACATATCCCTGGTGAAAAATAGTTTTGATAATGTATAATGGTGAAAGTTCTATTAACAGGGTAAGCAGCATGTAGGATAAAATGGGAAGATTTTAAAAGTAGAGGTTAAAGATGAGAAAATATTTTGATAAAACTTCCCTTTGTTATGTTAATATAACCAAGTGCAAATGTAAACTATAATCATAGCTTTTTTTTTTATTAAAATGAAGTTTAGTTTTTAACTATACTGTTTGGCTTAAGATTCTGTAACAAAGCTTAAACTTCAGGACCTCTCAAATTTACAGACTCCCCCAAAGCCCTGGGTAGGTCAAAGAATGTGTTCACTGAGTAACTTTTTTATTTGGCAAGAGTTATACATTTTTGTATTCTTTTTGAAAAAGAGGGCACTTGAATTTTATAGCTTCACAAGTAAGTTCTTATATATTGGTAAAGCAGAACATGGACTTTGGAGTCAGACTTTGAGTTTGAGTCCTCTTGGTCCACCCACGTAGCATTAGATAAGCTATGTAGCATCTCTAAGCCTCAGTTTCTCGGTCTTTAAAATGTGAACAATAATAGTACCTATTTGAATGGGTTGTTGTAATAACTGAATGAAGTATAAATTTCTTAGCGGTGTCTGACACACAGCAAATGTGCAATAATTATGCTTTTTTATTGTGATGAAAATATATACAACAAAACATATGCTAATTCAACTATTTCTACATGTGTATGAATTTCCACCACTTGTCTGCCAGTCTGTAGTACTGTGGGGGCTTGTCTGTTGCTTCAATGCTAGAAGCTATGCCACCGGTATTTCAAATACCAGCAGGGTCACCCACTGTGGACAGGGTTTAGAGGAGATTCCAGACTAAGACAAACTAGGAAGAAGGACCTGATGGCCTACTTCTGAAAAAATTGGTCAGTGAAAACCTTATGAATAACTGTGAAACATTGTCTGATAGTGTGTGGAAGATGAGCCCCTCAAGTTGAAAGACACTCAAAACACAAATGAGGAAGAGCTGTCTTTTCAAAGTAGAGCTGGCCCTAATGATGTGGACAAAATAGAGCTTTTGGGACCTACATTTGCTGATGTGGCACTACTCAAAATGAGAAGAAACAACTGCAAACATCCATTAATAATTGGAATGGGGAAAGTACAATGTATGGATCTAGGAAAACTGGAAGTTGTCAAAAATGAAATGGAACACATAAAGAACAATACCCTAGGCATTAGTGAACTGAAATGGACTGGTATTAGCCATTTGGAATTGGAAAATCATATGGACTACTATGCTGGAAATGACAAATTGAAGAGGAACAGATTTGCGTTCATCATAAAAAAGAACATTTCAAGATCTATTCTGAAGTACAACGCTGACAGTGATAGGATATTCATATGCCTACAAGGAAGACCAGTTAATACAACTAATATTCAAATGTACACATCAACCACTAGTGCCAAAAATGAGGCAATTGTAAGATTTTTACCAACTTCTGCAGTCTGAAATTGATCAAGATGCATTGCCAATTATTCGTGATTGGAATGCAAAAGTTGGAAACAAAGAAGAATTTGGAAAATATGGCCTTGGTGATAGAAATGATGTCAGAGATTACATGACAGAATTTTGCAAATCTAATGACTTATTCATATCAAACACCGTTTTCAACAACATAAACAGCAATTATACACACGGACCTCGCAGGATGGAATACACAAGAATCAAATCGACTACAACTGTGGGAAGAGACTATGGAGAAGTTCAATATCATCAGCCAGAACAAGGGCAGGGTCCAACTGCAGAACAGACCATCAATTGCTCATACGCAAGTTCAAGTGGAAGCTGAAGAAAATTAAAACAAGTCAATGAGAGCCAAACTATGACCCTGAGTATGTCCCACCTGAATTTAGAGACAATCTCAAGAATAGATTTGACACAGTGAACACTAATAACTGAAGACCAGATGAGTTGTGGGATGACGTCAAGAACATCATACATGAGGAAAAGAAAAGATCATTAAAAAGACAGGAAAGAAAGAAAAGACTAAAATGGATGACAGAAGAGACTCTGAAACTTGCTCTTAAATGTAGAATAGCTAGAGCTAATAGGAGAATGATGAAGTGAAACAGCTGAACAGAAGATTGAACAGGCAGCTCAAGAAGACAAAGTAAAGTATTATAATGCAGTGTGCAAAGACCTAGAGTTAGAACACCAAAAGGGAAGAACACACTCACCATTTTCAAGCTGAAAGAAGTGAAGAAAAAATTCAAGCCTCGAGTTGCAGTTTTGAAGGTTTCTATGGGCAAAATATTGAACGACACAGGAAGCATCAAAAGAAAATAGAAGAAATACAGAGTCACTATACCAAAAAGAATTGGTTGACATTCAACCGTTTCAGCAGTTAGTACGTGATCAAGAATCCATGGTATTGAAGGAAGAAGTACAACCTGTACCAAAGGCATTGGCGAAAAACAAGGCTCCAGGAATTGATGGAATACCAACTGAGACGTTTAGGTGTCAGCAAACTGACATAGTGCTGGAAGTGCTCACTCATCTATGCCAAGAAATTTGGAAGACAGCTACCTGGCCAGCTGACTGGGAGATCCATATTTGTGCCCATTCCAAAGAAAAGTGATTCAATGGAATGCGGAAATTATCAAACAGTATCATTAATATCACATGCAAGTAAAATTTTGCTGAAGATAATGCAAAAGCAGTTGTAGCAGTACATCAGCAGGGAACTGCCAGAAATTCAAACAAGATTCAGAAAAGGATGTGGAATGAGGGATATCATTGCTGATCTCAAATGGATCTTGGTTAAAAGCAGATAATACTAGAAAGATGTTTACTTGTGTTTTATTGACTATGCAAAGGCATTCGACTGTGTGGATCATAACAAATTTCAGATAACACTATGAAGAATGAGAATTCCAGAACACTTTGTTATGCTCATGAGGAACCCATACATAGACCAAGAAGCAGTCATTTGAACAGAATAAGGGAATATTGCGTGGTTTAAAGTCAGGAAAGGTGTGTGTCAGGGTTGTATCCTTTCACCATACTTATTCAATCTGTATGCTGAGCAAATAATCTGAGAAGCTGGACTGTATGAAGAAGAACTTGGCATCAGGATTGGTGGAAGAATTATTAACAACCTGTGATATGCATATAACACAAACTTGCTTGCTCAAAGTGAAGAGACTTCACTTGAAGCACTTACCGATGAAGATAAAAGAACTCCAGCCTTCAGTATAGATTACACCTCAACATAAACAAAACAAAAATTCTCACAACTGGACCAACAAGCAACATCCTGATACACAGAGAAAAGATTGACGTTGTCAGAGATTCCATTTTGCTTGAATCCACGATCAACACCCGTGGAAGCAGCAGTCAAGAAATCAGGCAACACATTGCATTGGGCAAATCTGCTGCAAAAGACCTCTTTAAAGTGTTGAAAAACAAAGATGTCACCTTGAAGACTAAGGTGCGCCTGACCCAAGCCATGATATTTTCAATCACGCCATGTGCATGTGAAAGCTGGACAATGAATAAGGAAGACCACAGAAGAACTGATGCTTTTGAATTATGGTACTGGCAAAGGATATTGAACATACCCGGACTGCCAGAAGAACAAAGAAGTACAGCTAGAGTGTTCCTTAGAAGCGAGGATGGCGAAACTTCATCTCATGTACTTTGGACATGTTATCAGGAGGGAGTCCCTGGAGAAGAACATCATGCTGGTAAAGTAGAGGGTCAGCAAAAAAGAGGAAGATCCTCAGTGAGATTGATTGACACAGTGGCTACAACAATGGGCTCAAGCATAACAAGGATTGTGAGGATGGTGTAGGCAGGCAGCATTGTTTTCTGTTGTGCACAGGGTCACTATGAGTCGTAACTAACTCGATGGCACCTAACAACAACAACTTTGGACATGTTATCAGGAGGGACCAGTCCCTGGAGGAGGACATCATGCTTGGTAAAGTAGAAAGTCAGTGAAAGAGAGGAAGTCCCTCAATGAGATGGGTTGACACAGTGGCTGCACGCATGGGCTCAAGCACAGCAATGATTGTGAGGGTGGCATAGGACCAGGTAGTGTTTCATTCTCTTGTGCATAGGGTCGCTCTGAGTCATAACCAACTGGCTGGCACCTAGTAACAACCAACCTGAATGGATTATTGTAATAATTGAATGAAGTATAAAATTCTTAGCAGCATCTGGCACATAGCAAATGTTCAATAATTATGCTTTTTTTAATACGAGGAAAATATACATGACAAACATTAGCTAATTCAACTATTTCTACATGTATACAGGTCTCCCCTACTACCTGAAAGCAGAGTGTTCTTACGAAACCTTTTTGTAAGCTGAAATGTAAAGAAGCAATTAACATTAATTTATTTGGGAAAAAAATTTTTGAGCGTTCCTAGACTCAAAAAATAAGCTACCAAATCATACGAAATAACACATAAAACCTAAAATAACACTAACATATAGTAAAAGCAGAAACCCTGGTGGCATAGTGGTTAAGAGCTGTGGCTGCTAACTAAAAGTCGGCAGTTGGAATCCATCAGGCCACTCCTTGGAAACTCTATGGGGCAGTTCTATTGTGTCCTATCGGGTTGCTATGATTTGGAATCAACTCGAGCTTGTTTTTTTTTTTTTTTTTTGTATAATAAAAGCAGGAATGATATGGTAAATACACAGCCTATATCAAGCAGAAATAACATATGTTCAGTGTAGTTTTACCTACTAGAATCGGGAAGATAGCAAGCACAATGAAAGGCTGAGACGTGGTGATGGTGATGATGGTAGCCCTGGTAGCCTAGCTGGCAATGGCACACGGGGCTGGGTTGAAGGGCTAGGGTTCGATTCCCACAGAAGACTGTCCTGTAGTTAGAGAAATGTACAGTGGATGACAAGTCAAGGATGGGATCTTGTAATGTGTGGTGCGTTTATAAGTCACCAGGCATTTGATTGGATGTGGCTGGGTCTTTCAGAAAAGGGTGGGGTAGTTGAAAGGAGGAGGCTGGTCAAGCCGTTAGGTAAAACCAGTGGCTAATGTGTTGACATAGACCCTTTACCCAGAGTCTTGCTTGCTGGGGAAGAGTGAGAACGGGTGTGATTCTCCTGCTGAACACTATATTTGGCTTTTTGCCTTTTTTTGTAAAAGCGAAAATTCTCTTCGGATTTCTTTCAGTTAGCCAAAACAGGTACAAATGTAGGTTTTATAAAAGCGAAGTGGTGTAAAACAAACTTTTGAAAAGTGGGGGCACCTGTAACTCAGTGACATTGATTACTTTCTTGAAGTTGTGCAACCATTCTTGCTATCCTTTTCTGAATTAGTCCACCACCATTTACATAAACTCAATGCCCCCTATAAATATGCTTTTCATATATGGATGACAGCTGTCAGTTTTCTGTTTCTTTTACTGATGTAAAAGGAACCAAAACCTTTGAGATTTTTACACAGAGGCATTCCAATAGTACAAGCATATCATACTAATTCTGTTAGCTTATCAAGTGTAAAGTGAAATAAATCTAGCCTACGAGTAAAATATTCTTTTCAATTTACTTTATGTCCAAAGATTCTGGGTTCTTCTGAACTTCTACATTTTAGTCTCTTCCATCTGTGAACTAAATCATAGATTATCATTGACCCTGTCCTTACCACATGGGTGCTGGAATAAACTCCTGGCCTTAAGATGCCTAACACACTAGAACGCCTTTCCTTTCGCAAAGGCTTACGTCACTCTTCAAAGGCCTTGGGAGGCTTTGACTTGAGTCAAAGTTGGCCTCAAAGCTTGCCCAAGTTTTAGCAGCATCCTTAAGAGTACACTAGAGTACTTGCCTACAATTAATTGTTAGCTAAACCTCCAAAAACATTTATCCTTAAGGGGAAAACCTCTCTTCATAGTTCTGCCCACCTCACACCTACAAGAAGACTTCTCTGGAATAATAGAATGTCCCACTGTTTGGAGCCTTCACCCAGAACCTAGTTTAGAGCAAATGCTAAGTCTTCAGCTACATCGAAATCTCCCCTCATCCATAATGCTCCCTTAACTAACAGCTGCTCTCATGACCCTCCTCATCTAAAAAAGGGGCCAAGGCTCCTGGGCATTCAAGTGTAAATGAATGGGAGCAGCTACTTTTCTGCCTACTTACCCAAACTCTCGACTCGAGGACAGCAGCAGGTTTAGGTACCCAAACTCTCACATTTCTCCTATCACTTTCCCCATTGCTATCATTGGCATTTTCTGCCTCAAAGAACTCAATATCATCTATGAACCTGGTATTTAAAGTAATCTTCTAGATTACTATAAATACATATGTCCCAGCACAGAGGGATCTCTGAAGTCCTGCTGTTTACGCTTCTCTAAATTAAGATGTGTTTATCGACTCATCCCATCCCATCCATCCAGTGCCATCGAGTCGATTCTGTAGGACAGAGTAGAACTGCCCCATAGAGTTTCCAAGGAGCGCCTGACAGATTCGAACTGCTGACCCTTTGGTTAGCAGCCATAGCACTTAACCACTATGCAACCAGGATTTCCTATTGACTCATATCCTCTCTTAAATTAAGCCAGCTCCCTATCCATGTTAAAGAAGGAAAAAAGTGCTGCCAAATTGAATGATGACCCATCCTTTACAATTTCTTATTAATTAGTAAATGTTTTTACATATAAGGGTTTTTGGGAAGTTTTCCATTTGTAAATTTCATTCACTAGTTTCCCTTTTGGCACAATAGTCAATATTTCCCCGAAGAGCTCACAGTATTTCTACATGAATTTTCCTTACAAGCTATGGTGCCTTTTCCCCAGTAGGTTGTTTTTACAGTCTTCAGTGGTCGTACCCTTTAACTACAGATTCAACTAGTTTGTCCAGTATAGTGCTTTACTTGCTATCTGTAAGTTTCCACAGCTATGCCTGTAATCCCTCTTTTAGATAGAATTAAGATAGGCAATCTATCAGTCCCCTGGAGAGTTTGCCATAACAGCGTATACAACTTTGCCAGCAGTTGCACAATCTTATCCTTGATAGTTTTTAAAAACCTAAGTACATCATGTTTTGTTGATTCATCTCCTTCTGATGTGTCAGTTAGTTCCTGGGCACTTATCTCTATGTGTTCATAAGAGTAATACCACCTCATGTTTGTATAATCCTTTATGCTTTTTCAGGTATTTTCAGCTTCTCATTGGATCCAATAGTGTTAATCTCTGTGCACCAAAATATAATTTATTTTTCTGTAAACCTAAAACTGTTCTAAAAAAAATAAAGTCTATTAATTAGAAAAGAAAACTTAAAAAGTGAGAGTCTTTTTTTTTTTTTTGTGCTTTAAGTGAAAGTTTACAAATCAAGTCAGCTTTTCATACAAAAACTTATATATACCTTGCTATGTACTCCTAGGAAACCCTGGTGGCGTAATAGTTCAGTGCTACAGCTGTTAACTAAGAGGTCAGCAGTTCAAATCTGCCAGGTGCTCCTTGGAGACTTTATGGGGCAGTTCTATTCTGTCCTATGGGGTTGCTATGAGTCAGAATCGACTCGATGGCAGTGGGTGGTTGGTGGTTGGATGTAGTCCTAGTTGCTGCCCCCCTAATGAGACAGCACACTCCTCCTCTCCACCCTGTATTCCTTGTGTCCGTTCAGCCAGCTCCTGTCCCCCTCTGCTTTCTCATCTCCCCTCCAGACAGGAGCTGCCTACATAGTCTCATGTGTCTACTTGAGCCAAGAAACTCAAAAGTGAGAGTCTCGGTAATGCTTAGTAAATATGGAAGGAAAAAATTTCGTTTACTCTGTTAGGACTGTTGTGATCCTTTCCACCCTGACTAAGTAGTTTCCCTCATTCTCTACTTCACCTCTTCTGATTTATTTAAAGATTCTTTTCTTGGTTTAGAGTTCCCTTCACAGTGCTTCTCAAATTATTTTGATTTTCATCAATGAGTAAATTATCAGTTTATTTGAAAACAAAACCAGAAAAATTCTATAACTACCATGTAAGAGCTTTTGTTTTGGGGCATCTACTACTTGCCAAGCATTGTGGTAAACATTTTCACTATACTTTCTCAGTCAAGCCTACTGGGGTAAGTATTCTATATTCATCCTCACCTCATAGAGAAAAAAATGAAAGCTCAGCAGGAGTTAGTCATTTGCCCGAGGCCCAGCTGGATTTGAACCCAGATCTGCCTAATCCCAAAACCTTTACCCTTAAATCCTATGCTTTTTTGCCAGTAACCCACCTCTCGCAGTAGCTGCATCACTCCCCAATCACATTTTCTGCCAGGCTGGCCCCTCTTCCCCAGATCCAGTTTTCATTGTGCTCTGCTAACTCTATTTCCTTTCTTTGTTTCTTCACTCCCAGGGGCAAGATAGCTGGCTTCCCTTCTGTTGCTGGTCCCTGAGTACCTCACAATACTTTGTCTCTTCTGTTAATACTGCCTATGTCACTGTGAGCAGTCTTTTCATTAAAGTTTCTTCATTTGAACCATCTAGGGTGAATTCTGTTTCTTCTTAAGACTCTGACTAATACACCATCTCTTACCTAAAACTCATTGAATTGGAATTTAAGTACCTTGTTCTAAAGATGACATTAATGGCCATCAATGAATACCTATTGAACATCTTAGTAGGCTCATGAGACAGAACCCCCACAGTGCTGTATTAAAAATCATGTTTTCTTTGCCCGGCTTTCTCCCCCACAGTGTTGTATTAAAAAATTCTGTTTCCTTTGCTGGGCTTCTGCCACCCCACCTCCCTAGCTTTGAATTTGAATCCTGCTTTTGCTTGGAAATTATATGTAAACCCCATTGCACCTGTATAATATGATTAAGAATGTTTCTGATGTAACTTGTATGAACTCCCTACTTATAAACCCCTTTAAAAGCAACTTGCCTGTTGGCCCTTGGGAAGCAGTCTTGGCAGCAGCAGCTCTGACTGACTCCTTTTCCTTGTATAATGAAATAAAGGTGCCTCTCCAGTTCTCCTACCTCAGTCTCTTGTTTATTGGCCAAGATGAGTCATGCCAAGCAAGACCCTGGGGTTTCCAACTGGTAACATTTCTGGCAAGCCAGCCAGGAGCCATCTGCTCAGTTCCTGAGGTGGATGAGAAAGCAGACCAGCCCCGATATCTGGCACCACCAGGAAATTTCTCCTAGAGACCTTAGAGCAGCTCTGAAAGCCGATCCTCCTGGGACCCAAATGATTGGCTCTGTGGGAGACACAAAATGCTCTTGGGTTGTTTCAAAAGTACCTAGGTAAGGCCTTAGAAGAGTCCCAAGAAGTGGGAGAAATTGACTGTCAAGGGCATTGAGAATCTGAGGTTATTTGGTAAATAACAAGGTAATTACTAGGTAAGATTTAGAAGAACCACAAGAAGCAGGAGGAATTGACTGCTGAGGGCATAAAAGGCTCAGGTATCTCTTAAATTGGTGCACTGGATTAGGTTGTGTGAGTGTGTAAGTGTGTGCATCCAGAGCTTGCTAAGATGCATCCTTAAGAACTGTGAACAGAGACTTGAACAGACATGGCTCTGGCAGCATGCCTGTCCCTTTCCTACTTTTGCCTCTTTACACATACGCCAAGTAAACCTTTATTTTTGCTTTATTAAACTTTGTGGTGTTTTCACCCTATAAGAGTTGATGATGTAGTTGTTGCAGGGATTCTAAAACTACAAATCCAGTCGACCTCAAGGACACCTGAACTATGGAGCAGAAGCTGGCAAAAAAAAAAAAAAAGAGGTCCTAACTCCTGGACCCACACGCTCGTATTCCATGTCCCTTCAACACTCACGGGCTAAGTGCTCTCAGAAAATAAGCCTTTGCTTATTCATTGTTTGTTCTCTTTCTCACGTTTTCTTAAGTTTTGTTTGGCATATTTGTTTGAAAAACCGATTGTTTGATCAGGGAGAATCTTTCCTAGATTTTTGCTTGATTGTTCAGTTAACTTGATTGTTCAGTTTGCTTGATTGTTAGTAACTCTTGGTCAACTGCAGTTTAGATCTGAATTCATGCACTTGAAACATTACAGAGGTAATTCTATTTTCAAAGAGATCTGAGCCACTATAACCTGCAAAAAATTCAGGCATGGGTGGACCAGAAGAAGCCATTAGGGCAGTCTTTGGTACTCATCATGAACATTAAAGACTCCTGTAACACAATAAGGTGGTCACAAGAGAGGCTAGAGCACTAGGCTGCCTGCCACCCATAAGCAAACTCTTGTGCAACGAAGGTACACACTGGTCTAAGCAAAACACTGCCCAAACACTGCAGCTTTCCTTGTCTGGGTTCTTTTTTGACTCAGAGAAAACCTGGGAGATAGTGCTCTGTTTTGCCAAATTTACAAGGGGAGTGGCAGCTCCTGACCTGTTTGGACAAATTTGCTGGGAGAAGTGGCAGCTCCGTACCTGTTTTATGATATAGTTCTTCAATAAAGAATCACAAAGTTAAAATCATTAGTAGCTACTTTAAAGGACTTTCCAAATCAAAGGAACTAGTATATTTAAGGTCTAAAACAAGAGACAGGTCTCTAGCCAGCAGAATGAATCAAGTTCAAAAAGAAGGAAACCAAAAGCTTGAACTTTAGAGCTTAACATCTTTGATAAATAAGCCTGAATTCCCGCCCCCCAACCCCCGCTACCAAGACACTGGTTTGGGTTCATATTTAAAAACACTATAAACTGAGTATACTAGAAGTAGTTTGGAATTTCAGTGACTACTCTGGGAAAATGAGCTTTCATTTGTGTTGTCCTTTCTTTTTGGGAGCATTTTACTTGATGTTCAGGTTTTGTTAAAAGGTCTAATATTCCTCCATCTGAGGCCCTGGCTAGTTAATAACTTTTATCTAGAATCTGTTTTTTCCATTGAATTGAGTTGATCTTACTGGGACAGATAGAGTTAACTGTGCTGGTGGAACACAAGAGCTGTTAAAAGATTACTATCTAGAAGTTGGGTAAACAGGAACTACACCCTGTCAACATAAGGTTGAAACAACCCATGAATTACTATCTCCTTCTTAGTGATTTTGTAGTCCCTTCCCCCTTTACAGGCTCCCACATGCGCAGAAGAACAAAGTGTGACTGCTGTTTAACCTTCCTTAGCCTTCCAAAGATGGCGATGTAGTGCCAAAGATAGTGTGCTTGTGCTATATCCCATAATAAGTGATGCCAAGGGCTCTGAGAGGACTCCATCTTGAATATCAGTGGATTCCATCTTGGATTCCAGATGTGCGCACAACCTAATTAACATGCACCACCATTTTGAGACATACCCACCCGCCCCTTGAAAGAAGCCCACAAAATATTCATTACTCTAGTGTTTCCACTGAACCGTTATAAGCCCTAGCCTTGCTTACCTTTTCAAGTCAGCCTTTTGGAGAGGCTTAGTCCCATACTGACTCCTTTTGCTTGACTCAAGCAAAATAAAGCTTACTGAAGATAAAATTTGTCTTTTGCGTGTATTCTTACTCAGGAAAAGACAAGGATCCTTTGTGTCAGATTGGTGATTGGTAACATTACCAAAAATTGCTTTATATACTTTAAGAAACTAGGATCCCCATATTCTTGTTCTGTGTGGCATTGTTTGGTAAGTTTTTGTGGTCTTTCTGTCTCCTTTCGTTCTGAGAGCTTGCTTCTGGTCTAGAGCATTGTGTCTAAGTTTCTGTCTTGAATCAGGTTGGAGGCTATGGGTGAGAATTACTGGTTTTTGTAAGTCTGTCTTAGAACCTCAATTCTTTCCACATCCAAGAAAGACTGTCTTGTGTCTATCTTATGATTTAGACTTTTAGTAGCTTCTTGGAGCAACTTTGATGGAAATTTGTCTATTTAAAAAGTACAAGATCTTTATGTTCTGTAGGTCAGTCTCAAAAGCAAAACCTTTCTAAGTAATTTAAGCTTGAAATTATATAAAATGTGTTTTATTTAAGGAAAAAGAATAACTTTGTCTTAAAGTAAAAAAACTAGCAGTTCCAGAATAGGAAAAAGGAGGCATAGGACAAGCCTAGGGAAATAGGAAAAAAAAAAAAGAAGGGGAGGCTAGCCAATTGCTTTGGTATTTACTGGGTAGGTTAAAGTTTGTGATAAAGGGAAAGCAAGGCTGCTTCTAAGAGAATAGTAAAAAAAAAAAAAGGGGGAAGGAATTAATTATGTTTTGCCCTGCAAAATGCCTAGGTCAATTTAAACACATGTAAATGTACCACAAATGTCTTCCATGAGTCAAGAGAGTGAGGGCAGGGCAGAATCAGGCCTCCAGCCCCTAGTCTTGCTAGCCAAGAATCTATATGGATTCATTTAAAAAATTGCTAAAGAGCTTTGGCATTTAATGGGTTATTTACGTTTCAAAATGCCTAGGCCAACTTGAACATATGTAAATGAATTGGGATGATCCAATCTTGTCTTCCCTGAGTGAAGAGAGTAAGAGGTCAAGCCTCCCCATCCCCCAGTCTCTGGAGCCATATAGCTCCAGGAAAGCTTCCAACTGAGTGGAGACTTTTTTTTTAAGACAAAGGAAAATAAGAAAAATTACTGCTTTACTATAGTTATCAAAATTAGAGAGATCTCAATCATAAAAGAACTCTAAATGAGTTCTCTCTATCATTAAGAGAACTCTACCTAAAAATCACAATGAGACACATATAAAATGGCCTAAAAAAATGTTTCCACCCCTAGCTAAAGTTATATCTGTCTCAATGAATTGGTCAGTTGAACAAAAACTTTGTGATTTCCAAAGCTGGTTGATAAAATCTTTAAGGGCAAAAATTAGGTTGAGAAAAATAGGAAAAAGAGTAAAATTTAGATAAACACTTGGAATGTTTGAACAAACTTCAACAATTATGTTTTATGGTATACAAGCTTAAGGTAATTTCCAAGACCTTTTAGGTAATTTTCAGATATTCAATTGAGTAAATAGATATTTGTCATAATTTAAGTTTATATGCTTTTGCTTTTTATAGCTCTCTCACACACACACACAAAAGATATATATATATACACATATACATATATATTTGGGTCTGCTAGTGAGTGTGTTCATTTTTGCCATTTTGAAAGGATGTACTCTAAGAGATATAGAACAAAGAAAACGTTTAAGAGGCTTATTAAAAAGAAATTTATTTAATATGATCAAAAGTTTTACCTGTCTGACTAAAGTTTAATGGTTTAATTTATGAGATTTTTAGGAATTTTAATGTTAAATAATACATAAAACAAAGAATTGGGTTTTTCACTGTTAAAATAACAAAAATTTTCTTTGATTTCTGAGTTAAAGGGTTAATTTATTCTTTGTGTAATCTGCCTCAAAGACAAAAAGGTTAAGCCTCTCATTAAAATAAAATTTCTGAGTCAAAAACCAAGCCACATACCCTGAGGAAAAAAAAGATTTTATATAAAGGAAAGTTTTAATATGTTGTAAATTACATGGAATGTGTAGTCAAAGTCAAGAGAAATGCCTGATTCTCTTTGGGTCAAAATTTGTATGTTAGTATTTACTCATGTTTTTTGACTAATATTAAGTAGCAAATGCACAATGTTATGCATAATTTTATTATTATTTATTACTAACTTGGCGACACCTTTATTTTTTTTTTTAATCTAGCATCAAAGCCAATGGTTTGGCTGGGGTATTCACATTATTTACCTATGAAGTCTTTTTATTACTGTTCAGGTATTTAGAGATGATAACCTTGGCATATCCTGACTATATGGTATTATTTCTAAAAATTCTTATATAGTGTATTACATCTGAAGCTCTTTAAAAATAAGGTTGATCAGTATATTTAAAAATATTTTCATCAAAAGTTTTTTTAAACTGACTTTATTTGGTTCTGAATTTTCTGTAATTAGGAGTATTATATTTATAAATTAATCATGACCATATTAAGATTTATTGTCTGCAGATAAGTTTTTACTTTGCTGATTTGCTGAAAACGTTTGACTAAAATATCTCATCAAAAAGACAGGCTATATTAGACTTAGGAAAAGTACTGTGACTAGGCTGAATGAAGATTTCCAAAAACTATTATGTAGAAACTGATGAGTTCACAGGCTGCGGCTGATCTAGAAGCATGTGGAACAGAAATTAACTACGTAAGACTAAGTAAAGGAATACTAAGGGTGTTTTACTGGAATGTTGCTGATGTTTTAAGGTCCTACTTTCTGGATATAAGAAACCATTTTCCTTTCTCCTAAATTATTTAACTAATAGGTTTAGATATTGTAACTCTTGAATTAGAAGTTCTTGTCTCATGAAAACATTTTAGTGACCTGCTTCTGAGAAAGTGACCCATGGCTGTTAATAAGTAAACCAAGAAGGGGCAGCTTGCTCTTGAGAAGAACACTTAGAATGTTTTAAACAGATCAACTGAAGACCTCCAACAGGAGAGGTCCATCCTATATTATCTTGTTAATCATGTATTCTCTAATAAAAATCTAGTTGTCAAATGTGAATTTTTCTGTACCTTTTGTTTCTTCCAGACAAACTTTGTGGGCTCCTTACGGATATATGTTTTTGTGTGGTGGATCCAACTATACTAGTTTAAATGATCCCTTTCCAACTGACAGTGAGTTTACGTGGACAATCTCTTATTTAGATTCCTGGTGAATGCATGGTAAATGTACTTTGAGAATTTTAAGTTCACCTTTGAATATTCATAGTAATGATGCTAGTAAATATTAAAAAGGTAATATTAAATTGTTACACATTATAAAACGAGAGTAAAAAGAAACTCTTGGTCTAATACTCAGGGATGGGCTGGTAGCTTTAATTCCTATTGTGGTATAGTTAAGTTGGAAAAAAAAATCTTTAAGAAATTTATCAATCATTATGGGACATATAACAGATGAAATTGCTAATGAGGTAAAAGCACAACAATAACCTCTGACCTCATTAGCCAAGGTGACATGAAATAACAAAATTACCTTAGATTTTTTTATTAGCCCAAGAAAATGTAGCCTGTGCTGTAATAAATACCTCTTGTTACATTTGGATAAATAACACAGGAGAAGTAGAACAGGATATACATAAAATTAGACATGAAGCTACTTGGTTACACACTGTAACACCCTTACAAACACCAGATTTATTTGGTTGGTTACCATCAGGAATAAGTACATGGGCTAGATCACTACTACAAGGGAGAGTAATATTCTTAGTCCTGATAGTATTAGGTATAATAAAATTTATCTTCTGTTGTCTTACATATCTAAAAGGCAAAAGAAAGCCTCAGGATAAAATGTCTACCTACATTGAGTCCGTTTGCTTCGGCAATGCGATTGATGGGAACATTGCCCTTAATATCCTGGTGAAGAACCAGATGGTATCCAGTGGAAAACCAGCACCATGAGTTTAAAGAGCCTGCCATGGCTGCCATCTAAGGACTCAACTAAGACCAGGTATTAATCATCAATATGTTATCTCCAGTCTCCGATCAAAAGAAAAGAATGATTTAGGAGATAATATTAGAGCCATTATTCCTGTCTTTGAGCATAAAGAATGTGACCAAGCCGGAGCTGGACTCACAAAGGCTCATAAGGACATGTCAACTGGGGCCTGAGGTATAAAGACAATAGCTAAGACGATCTAAAAAAAAAAAAAAAAATTAAGGAAACATTCACATAATAAAAAAAAAAAAACAGGGCATAACAGTCACTCTTTTTCTGTTAATATTTAGTAAATAGTTACACATCAACAAGAAGTCTTAGCCAATATTTGGCCCTTCCTGAAAAAATAAGCCAAACAATTCTGAGCTGGGCTATAGTTCAAAATGGACACTGGTCTTGAATGACCAATGTTCAAAAAGAATTGGAAGTAGTGAGACAGAGCCCCGACAGTCCTGTATTAAAAATCATGTTTCCTTTGCCTGGCTTTCTCCCTTACAGTGTGGTATCAAAAAACTCTGTTTCCTTTGCTGGGCTTCCTCCCACACAGCTTTGCATTTGAATCTTGCTTTTAGTTGGGGGGTATATGTAAACCCCACTGCACCTGCATAGAATAATTAAGAATGTTGCTGACATAACTTGTATGAACTCCCTACTTGTAAACCCCTTTAAAAGTAACTTGCCTGCCTGCCCTTGGGAGCACTCTTGGCAGCAGCAGGTCCGACTGACTCCTTTTCCTTTTACAACGAAATAAAGGTGCTTTTCCTGTTCTCCTACCTCGGTGTCTTGTTTATTGGTCAATATGAGTCATGCCGAGCAAGAACCTGGGATTTCTACCTGGTGCCGTTTTGGAACACTGAGGATTACAGTAAGTACTATGAGAGGGACAACAGTTATTTGTGGCATGATTCTTGCCCTTGAAAAATTTATAATATAGTTAGAAAGTCCATGATCAACACATATTAATATATAACAATTATCATATAACACAGATGAGCCACCAATGCTCTAGCAACCTTATAGGACAGAGTAGAACTGCCCCATGGAGTTCAATTCACAGAACTAGTCAGTTTATGATATAAATTATAGTAGGAAATGCCCACCCTCCAGATATGTCACACTTCTTGTATTTTTTTGTTTATTTGTGTACTGAAAGCTTTTTATTACTAGACTAATAAAATATATCACTAGACACAAACTGGAAAATATTAGTGAAAATTTAACCAACTGTGGAATACTCATGCTTGAAATATTTTGAGTCAGTGAAATGTGTCCAAAGGCACCAGCTGTATAAACATTATGGGGCCAAAGGGGCATTCTTTTTTTTTTTTTTAATTGAGCTTTAGATGAGGGTTTACAGAACAAACTAGTCTCTCATCAAACAGTTAGTACACACATTATCGTATGACATTCGTTAACAACCCCGCGACATGTCAACACTCTCCCTTCTCAACCCTGGGTTCCCTATTACCAGCTTTCCTATTCCCTCCTGTCTTTCAGTCCCTGCCCCTGGGCTGGTGCACCCCTTTAGTCTTGTTTTGTTCCACCGGCCTGTTCAATCTTTGGCTGACCGGTGAACCTCAGGAGTGACTTCATTACTGAGCTGAAAGGGTGTCTAGGGGCCACACTTTCACGGTTTCTCCAGTCTCTCTCAGGCTAGCAAGTTTGGTCTTTCTTTTTGAGTTAGAATTTTGTTCTACATTTTTTTTTCCAGCTCTGTTTGGGACCTTCTATTGTGATCCCTGTCAGATCAGTCAGTGGTGGTACCTGGGCAACATTTAGTTGTACTGGACTCAGTATGGTGGAGGCCATGGTAGATGTGGTCCATTAGTCCTTTGGACTAATCTTGCTCTTGTATCTTTAGTTTCCTTCATTCTTCCTTGCTCCCAAAGGGGTGAGACCAGTAGAGTATCCTAGATGGCCGCTCACAGGTTTTTAAGACCCCAGACGTTACTCACCAAAGTAGAATGCAAAACATTTTCTGTATGAACTATGATATGCCAATTGAGCTAGATGTTCCCTGAGACCATGGTCCCCACAGCCCTCAGCGCAGCAATTTCACCCCTCAGGAAGTTTGGATGTATCTACGGAGCTACCATGACCTTGCTTTGTATAGGTTGTGCTGGCTTCCCCAGCATTTAGTACTGTCTTACCCTTCACCAAAGTTACCACTTACCTATTGTCTATTAAGTGTTTTCCCATCCCCACCCCTTCCCTCCATGGTCACCATCACAGATTGTTTCTTTTTGTATGTAAACCTTCTCATGAGTTTTTACAGTAGTGGTCTCATACAATATTTGTCCATTTGTGATTGACTTATTTCATTCAGCATAGTGCCCTCCAGATTCATCCATGTTATAAGAAGCTTCACAGATTCATCATTGTTCTTTATCGTTGCATAATACTCTGTTGTGTGTATGTACCACAGTTTGTTTATCCGTTCATCTGTTGATGGGCATCTAGGTTGTTTCCATCTTTTTGTTATTGTGAACAGTGGTGCAATGAACATGGGTGAACATATATCTATTTGTGTGACACCTCTTATTTCTCTAGGATATATAACTAGGAGTGAGATTGCAGATCATATGATATTTCTAGCTTTCTAAGCAAACACCATGTCGTTTTCCAAAATGGTTGTATCATTTTGCATTCCCACCAGCAGTGCATAAGAGTTCCTATCTCCCCGCAGCCTCCCCAACATTTGTTATTTTCTGTTTTATTGATTCATGCTAGTAATGCCGGGATGAGATGGTATCTCATTGTGGCTTTGATCTGCACGTCTCTGAAGGCTAGACATGGTGAGCGTTTGCTCATGTGTCTGTTGGCTGCTTGAATATCTTCTTTGGTGAAGTGTCTGTTCATTTCCTTTGTCCATTTTTCAATTGGCTTATTTGTCCTTTTGTTGTAGAGGTGTTTGATTTTCTTGTAGATTTTAGAGTTTAGACCTTTGTCTGATTTGTAATAGCCAAAAATTTTTTCCTAGTCTGTAGTTTCTCTTTTTACTCTTTTGGTGAATTCTTTCGGTGAGGATAGTGTTTAATTTTTAGAAGATCCCAGTTATCTAGCTTATCCTCTGGAGCTTGTGTGTTGTTGCTTGTGGTTTGTATCCTGTTAATGCTGGGTATTAGGGCCTCTAGCATTGACCCTATTTTTTCTTCTATGATCTTCATAGTTTTTGGCTTTATATTTAGGTCTTTGGTCCATTTTGAGTTAGTTCTTGTACATGGTGTAAGGTATGGGTCCTGTTTCATTTTTTTGCAGGTGGACATCCAGTTTTGCCAGCACCATTTGTTAAGAAGACTGTCTTTTCCAAAGGGTCATTCTTATGTACAAAAGCGAAATTTGTTAGTCAAATAAGAAGAAGGGTAGGACATTTGCCATCAATCAATCTGAAACTATTCACCACCCTCACGTACTAGTCAAGCAAGAAAGTGACTAACTGCTGCTAGTTTTTATCTTCAATGGGAGTCTTCTGGTAAGCAGGAAGATATGCATTACAATCTATCTTTGCTCATCGGTATATCTCTGTACTTGGTTCAGAGAGAAGGCCCTAGGGATGGGTAAATGGGTAAAGCATAGGCTATACTTTGGTGCCTAATATGATTATTGCGACCCAATGAAAAGTTTCTGCTTTAAGAGCTTGGATATCAAGCGTACAAATTTGATAGCCTGACCACAGATTGGGAAAAAAAGGCATCAGGATGTCCAGAAAGGTGTTGAGATCTCTCTGCCTGTGTGCAGACAACAATAGGGCTCTCTGCCATCAGGGGGAAGGCTTTTTGCAGGACTCGGGGGCTTGCCCGCAACACTTGATTAGAATTCAGATAGGCAAGAGAGGAAAAGGTCTTAAAGGAGAAAGCAACGATATAAGGGGAGGCAGAGAGATGGGAATGAGCTAGGTATTGCACACAGGACAGTGAAGGAACCAACCTGACTTTATTGCCAAGTATATTTTGAGCAAAACAAAAGCCAAGCCCATTACCGTCAAATTGATCCCGACTTATGGCGACCCTGTAGGACAAAGTAGAACTGCCCCATAGGGTTTCCAAGGAGCAGCTGGTGGATTTGAACTGCCAAACTTTTGATTAGCAGTTGAGCTCTTAACCACTGCATCACCAGAGTGCCATACACTTTGAGCACTACAAAGTAGTATTGGACAGATGTGACACGAGCAGATCAACTTCCTGTACGTGTGCTGCTAGAAGGGAACGGAGCACCAGAATTCCAACTTATTATTAACTATATGATTTCTCTTTAAGTAATGTAACTTGCTTTTAAGTATTAGTGTACCTACTCTGTAGAATCACGGTTAGAAATCGCTGCTATGTTCAACAAGCAGGGCTTGAAGTGGATGGGATCTCATAAGATTTCAGATCTGGGAACTGATTTTGAGGTCCTGTGCATGCTACAGTACATGCAGGGAGAGAGGAAGTTCATAAGCTAAATTGAGGGTGAGGAAAGATCTACAGATGAGGCAACATAAGTTTGCAGCTATAGCAACAATAGTGTCATTCAAGATTGCTTCCTTTCCCAAAGTGGGAGGCAACATAACAATGACTCCCTCTCTCTGCACAGGAGACTGCTTCCTACTAGCAGTGTGGGAAATGAGGGAAGCATTATCATTTGGTGCCAGCCCCATCATTATAGGCACGGGACAAAGGGAAGGGTTATAGGGATACAGAAATAATAATGGGTGGGGATAGGAATTTCCGAGGTCTTAGCAGGCAGTGTCTTGTTGGTGCTACGTTCTGTGGACTTTTCTTTTCCGCCTTTACCTTCTGCTTTTTCAATTCCAAATGAGGAGAAGTGGCTCTGGAGCTTACCAACCATTAAAAACTGCTGCATGAATGTTTTTTAAATACTTGATTCAGGAGTAGCAATTATTGGAGCGCTTAGCTTTTTTTTTTTTAGCTAGTAAATGCCTGATAAGCCTAACCTGAATATCAGAGAATAAAATAAAAATCCTTGAAAACTGGCTGGTATATTAGCAACATCAGTTATTAAAGTGACACATAATTGTTCTTTCACATTAAAGACACCAGTATGATATAAAAACTCATATGAGTAGGAATTGCTTCAATGACAATGGGTGTTTTATCATGACAGTGTGGAGTCCCTGGGTGGTGCAAACGGTTAACATACTTAGCTTCTAACCGAAAGGTTGGAAGCTCTAGTCCACTTAGAGGTACCTTGGAAGAAATACCTGGTGATCTACTTCCAAAAAATCAGCCATTGGGAACCCTATGGAGCACAGTTCCACCCTGACACATATGGGGGTGGTGCCATGAATTGGAATCAACTCTGCAGCAACTACGTAGTTTTTTGTCATGACAATGGCCTTGATTCCTTGAGTAAGCAGAACAAAGGATTTACATTCTTAATAATTTTCAGCAGAAAAAATCTCCCAGTTAGTGCTATTTTTTTCCTATAAACCTGTCTTGCATATGCACCGTTGATGTTAGAGCCAGGTGAGATAGTTATGTAAAGGTGCTTTGTAAACTGAAGAGCTATAGAATGGTCGACGAATCTTTATTACCACCATTCAATGCATCATAAAATGTCATTTGAAGGGCAATATTATTAAATTCTGGAAAAATGAACTTAATCCTCAGAACTGAAGGTATTGAATAGAAATTTGAAACATTATTTGTTATGAGTTTGGTATGCTGGTAACAATTATCTGAAGCGCTAACAGAATGAAATGCATTAAAATAGTATTTCATTACTTTGTGTGTGTGTGCTTTAAAGTACTGTGTTCTAAGTGGATACAGATATGTCTAAAAGTATATTTACTGCAATATCATTATGACAAAACAAATCAAACAAACAAAATGAACCTGGAAACAACTCACTTGTCCATCACTATGGATCTCTTTCATTAAATTATGGTACATTTATATCATGGAGTACAATGTAGCCAATGAAAAGAATGAAGTAGGCTTATAAGTACTGACATGGAAAAATATCCAAGAGATATTAAATGGTAAGCACAAGGTAAAAAACGGGACGTAGTTTATAATTAGTAGGTTTCTAAGAGCTATATAATATTCAAAGAATTGTTGAATTTAAAAAGTCTCTATAATAATATGTGCTAGTAAACAGAAGAACATTCTAGAGGAAATCTACTCTTTCTCTGTTAACAAGGGCTCTCCATATCATGGGTTTAACTTTTTATGATTGTGATGGTTAAGATTGTGTGTCAACTTGGCTAGGCCATGATTCTCAGTGTTTTGGCAGTTGTATAATGTTGTGGGAAACCCTGGTGGTGTAGTGGTTAAGTGCTACGGCTGTTAACCAAAAGACTGGCAGCTCAAATCCACCAGGCGCTCCTTGGAAACTCTATGGGGCAGTTCTGTTCTGTCCTATAGGGTCACTATGATCATAATGTTGTGATCACTTTCCTGTTGAAATTTGATATGTGATCACCCCCATGATGGAATCTGCTGAGTGGTACTGGCGGGGGTGGGGCCTGTGGCAGCTCACCGCCCCCTCAGCCTTCATCTCTCCACTTTCTGCAGTCTACTTCCTTTTCCTGTTCACCTTGCAAAGGTTGTTGGCTTGTTCTGGATCCAGCAGCTGTCTCTTGTCTGACCTCTGGTTCTTGGGACTCGAGCTAGATGCTTACCTGCCCGTCTCGGGATTGGCCGATCTTCATGGCCTGTGAGCAAGAGTCATGTGTCCTGACCTGCCTATCTTGGGTTTGCCAGCCCCAGCAGCTAAGTGACTCAGGAGAAACCTTGTGGTCTTGCCTGCCGACCTTCGGGATTCGACCGTCACGACCTGTGAGAGGGATCCCTGCTCTCCAACCTGCTCATCTTGGGGTCACCAGCTTCTGCAGCCGTGAATTGGGCAAGGACTCTGTCTTAATCAAGGACTTGGGACGTTCCAACCCCTACCATCGTGTGAGCTGTTTCCTTAATATAAATCTCTCTCCATATATTTATACGCATTACTGGTTTTACTTCTCTAGAGAACCCAGCCTAAGACAATAATTCTGTAACGTTTTAGTTTTTCATAATGAGCATATACTACTTTCATAAGCATAAAGACAAATAAATAAATGAGTAAAAGACCTGTGTATCAAATGTAACTAAACATATTAATGAATATATAAGATTGACCATCAAAAAATTGGAAAGAAACATTGAGAATTTGAATCGCTAAAGTCATATAACTTTAGTTCATCTTACTGAGGTTGATTTGGAATTGCAGGACTTGAGAAAATGCTTCAAAATATTGATCCCACTGATCTGAAGCATCAGGCAGTAAGTTCAAAATAAGGTTCAGAGTCTCCATGGGGCTGAAACAACTCTTCCTACTAATACAAACTGAAACAAAGATGAGTTTTAACTCCGGTAAGATTTTTAGCTTTTGTTTGTGACCAATAAGTCAAAGGTCCACATGTCTGTGGAGTACACTGTAAGCCCCAGAGAGAAATCAACTAAAATGGCTTGAACATAGGTTGAATGGGGTCAGCTTGGATTTGCACTAGAGGAAGCACTGATAATGACCGAAGTTAGCTTTGCTATTTGCTGTCAGGAGAAAACAACAAAGTGTGGACTGTTTGGTAAGGAAGATAATTAAAAAATTCAACCATTTCAGAGATGAATGATTACTTATTGTCCTTCATTCATCCATTCCCACACACATTAAAAATACCTAGTCGGTGAATGAGTTTATATAGAGAACATTGATGTTATTAAAATTATAATGCTACAGGCTACTAACCAAAAGGTCAGCAGTTCAAATCCACCAGCTGCTCCTTGGCAACATTATGGGGGCAGTTCTACTCTGTCCTACAGGGTCACTATGAGTTGGAATCAACCTGATGGTCCATGACCACAACATATAGCAACATGCAAAGCAAATCTTATGCAAAAACTTAGAAGAACGAAATTTTATTTTAAAAATTTTCCATTATTATTGTTTTAAAAGCAGGCAAGCCACATACTTTAAAAAAAAAAAAAGAGAGAGAGAGATGATTCCACAAAAAATACGCTTTCTTTTTACATCTCAAGGGATGTACATAAAGAAAAAAAAAAAAGGTCTATTTGCAAAAATAGATTGGTTTTAGATCAACTCTTAGAAATCTTCAAAACTTGTTGCAAACGTAGCAAAAGAAATGAAATTGCTCTTCTGGCACCCTGTGACTGTTTAATCATTTCAACTTTTTC
This sequence comes from Elephas maximus indicus, assembly GCF_024166365.1. Classification (NCBI taxonomy): domain Eukaryota; kingdom Metazoa; phylum Chordata; class Mammalia; order Proboscidea; family Elephantidae; genus Elephas; species Elephas maximus. The sequence continues at coordinate 84,529,232 of NC_064820.1, forward strand.
AACAGACTCTGCAATATTCTGTTACAGGAAAACATTCACAACATAGAGAGTCTTTTGGAATTTGGGAGCTAAGCTTTGTAAGTCTACTACATCCCCTGTGGCATTATCTTATGCGAATATAGAGTAAAATATTGATGAATTAAATAATATCCCTTTCTGAAAAAGCCAAAGATAAAATAAAAAAGAAAGTCTATACCCTTTGTTATATATTTACCTCAAGTTCCTAAAAGTTCCCTACAGAATCTGAGGTCTAGGAATATTTATAATAAAAACATGTAAACATCAATATGTTTGTAATTTAAACATATTAAACCATATTTAATCATCTTAGAAGGGCATGTTGTTGTTTTTGTTAGGTGCCGAGTTGCTTCCGACTCATAGTGACCCTATGTACATCAGAACGAAACACTGCCCGATCCTGCACCATCCTCTTAATCGTTACATTTGAGCCCACTGTTGCAGCCACTGTGTTGATCCATCTCATTGAAGGTCTTCCTCTTTTTCGCTGACCATCTACTTCACCAAGGACAGGTCCTTCTCCAAGGACACGTCCGTCCTGATAACATGTTGTAAGTATGTGCTTCTAATGAGCATTCTGGCTGTACTTCTTTCAAGACAGATTTGTTCGTTCTTCTGCCAGTCCATGGTATATTCAAGATCCTTTGCCAACACCATAATTCAAAGATATCAATTCTTGCTTGGTCTTCCTTATTCATTGTCCACCTTTTGCAGGCACATGAGATAATTGAAAATATCATGGCTTAGGTCAGGCGCACCTTAGTCCTTAAAGTGACATCTTTGCTTTTTAACACTTAAAACCTTGATTCGAAAATACTTTTAAGATATTTAAAAATAACTCTTACAGTAAACTCAAGAAACCAGTTAGGAGGTAGCATAAGCTTGAATTTTGCTGTGATTCAGGCTAAATAAATAATATGCTTGTTACGGATTGAATTGTGTCCTCCAAAAACACGCGTTGTAAATCCTAATCTCTATGTCTATGGTCATAATCCCATTTGGGAATGGATTGTCTTTGTTATGTTAATGAGGCAGGATTAGTGCAGGGTGTGTCTTAAATTATACTCTTACAAAATATAAAAACAGCAGATTAAGTAAGCAGAAAAAGTGCCAAACCACGTGGAGATCACCAAGGAACCAGGAGACAGAAGCTGAAGAGACGAAGACCTTCCCCAAAGCTGACAGAGAAAGCCTTCCCCTAGAGCTGGTGCCCTGAATTCTGACTTCTAGCCTCCTAAACTGTGAGAAAATAAATTTTGTTTGTTAAAGCCATCCACTTGTGGTATTTTTGTTATAGCAGCACTAGATAACTAAAAAACTAAGACAATGCTTAACAGCAGAAATCACATAAAGGTTGGATCTTTTAAAAAAAAATCAACTGATAATGTTACTGAATTGTACTTGTAGAATATGTTTCGATGGCATATGTTTTGTTATGTGTATTTTCCCCACAGTAAAATAAAAAAATCACATTTCTGCAAAAATAATAATGAATTGGTTGATGATATAGGCTGCAAGGTGAATTACAACATAACATGTTAGAGCTATATTGGATTTCCAACTAATTTTAATCAAAGATTATGTAACATAATTGCTTGCTTTTATTCTTGTAAGAACAGCGCCTAAATGGTGAACATTTAAGCTGTTACATAAATGCATTTGCTTGTTTGTATATGTATAATTGAGCTGTGCACTGTGCTCCTTGTTTCTACAGCCAAATATGGTATGTATTTGTTCACTTTTATACTATGTATAATGACATTCTTTTCATATTATCATAACGAGAATTGACAGCATGTAGGAAAAACAAGGAAGGATACATTTTATAATTACAATACTTAAGTTACAATAAGTGAAATAGTGAAAAAAAAAGTCAAACCACAATGATTTTATATAACTCTTAGAAACATAGGCCCCCCCCAAGAGATATTAGAATAAATGATAGATATGTGCGGATAGTCATACATTATTAATGTTAGAAGAATGGATTATAAATATTCCATGCTGAAATGTTTTCTCAGTTCTTTGGAATGAATGTGGCTAATTTATTCCGTTTTTTTTTTTTTTCTCCCCCCAGTATTGCAATTAAGAGAAACTTTACAAGAGAAGCTATCAGTGGTCATGTGCATCCAGAATCTTCTCCCATGTTAAGCCTGCCTGGTCAGCTGTAATAAAAATACTTCAAATAAAAGTAATCCATTTAAATTTAAGTTTTTCCCCAAATACAATCCAATAAGCATTTTTTGTTTGTTGATTTTATTACACAAGTGCATGAATGAATAAAATATCAATTCTATTTTTGGGGCACTTTGTCAAGTAGGAGTCATAAATGAGATACACAAATAACTATAATTAAGTGTACTGAGTTCAATTTAGACAGGCCCAGAAGAGCTTCAAATTAGAGGTGATATGTATATACTTGATTTTGAGGGATAAATAAGAATTCAATGTGAAAACAAGGGGAGTAAGAACGTACCTTTTAAAAATAAAATTTATTATAATTCTATAATCATAAATTGCCTTAGTATAAAAATAAATTATTGTGAAGAATTTTGATTAAACAAAATAGACTTATAATCTATACATCTGCAGCTCCAATGAAAACATTGGCCCAAAATAAAAAAGGCAACTCCTAACTAATAGACAGGTGGAGAAGTGAAATAATGAATGCAAAGATTCTGGCGTCAGACTGCCTAGTTTGATTTCAGGTTCTGCTTCATACTTGTTGAGTAATCTTGGGCAAGTTTCCTAAGTCACTGTCCTTCAGTTTCCTTATCTGTAATATTATCATAATATTAGTACTTACCTCATAAGGTTGTTGTTAAGGTTAAATGAGTTAATAAAGTGAAACACTCAGAACAGTAGCAACTAGTAAATGCTATATAAATGCTAGATGCTATTATTGTACATTTCATTCAAATACTCTAAATTATAAAGTGAATGATAGTCTCCTAGTTCCAACTATAGCTCATGATTGATTTAAAACCAACCTGCTTTCTATCTAAGGCACTGAATTTTCCTGAGAAATGTCCTAGGAAGGAGCACCCAGGGCTGTTACCTTGCTCTTTGGTCAGTGATTCCAAATAGTATACTGATCTGATGCCATTCTACAGGAAATGTGGTAGATGAGCTAGCTGGAATAGAACCCACCTCTTCTCTGCTGGCTGGACAAATGCTGAAGGATCGTTTTATGAAGTCGCTTGGTATTGGAAGGCAAGTTTTCTAACGTAGGATGTAAACACGAAGTCACTTAAAATCTCATGTCATTTTTTCCAGAAAGGCAGAAGATTAAGAAAACCATTTTAAAGTTAGTAACGCATAACCCAGTACACACCAAACACACAAGCTTATCAAAATAAAATAATGTCATAAAGAAGAAAAACTCAGTTTTAAAATTATGAAAAACTGATCTATTGATTAATAAAAGCAAACTACCCAGCAGGATTCCCTGGGAGTCTCGCAGTGGGAGATTCCTTATCATCGTGTCCAGCTGCCCAGTTACTGATCCTAAGACACTGACGACATAGAGGATTCTGTGGCACAGTAAGATTCCCTATGACATGCTTTAGAGTTGCACTAATTTACACATACACAACTTAATTTTGCCACCAATATTTCCATGAACATGGTAGACAAGTTGTAAGTTACCTATAGCCAGTTTCCAGAATCCTGGTGGTACAACGGCTAAGAGCTACAGTTGCTAACCAAAAGGTTGGCAGTTCAAATCCACCAGCCACTCCTTGGAAACCCTATGGGGCAACCCTACTCTGTCCTATAGGGTCGCTATGAGTTGGAATCAACTTGATGGCAATGGGTTTTATAGCCAATTTCCAAGTAGATCATACTGGTACTTCCCCTCCTGCTTCTTGAACCCTATATTCAGAATAAAAACAATAGTTAAAATTAATTTAGAGCTTAATATATGATAGTCTCGACGGTAAGAAATTTTCATATACTGCCTCATTTAATCTTTACCCTGTGTGGTAAGTACATTGTTATGGACATTTTGCAGAGAAGAAGATGGTGGCACAAAGAGGTTAAATAACTTCCCAAGACCATATAACTTTTAAAAAGAGAGCCTAGGACTCCTACCCAGGCTTGTCTAACTCCAAAGCCTATTTCTTTTGCCCCTTGCTGTAATCCTCTCCAGTTTCTGAAAGGAAAGGAGTATTTCTATGTTATGAGGGAAGGAAAGATATGAAATGATTTGAAAGTGAATACAATCAGTCTTAGACAACTTTTTAAAAAATCCTTCTGTCTTCGGTGCCTAGCCACCTCAATTTCTGTACCTTTCTTCTATATTGTTATGCTTCTTCTATGTTTTAGAGTACAAATTTAATAAAGCTATTGGCTCTATTACAACATTTGGTATTTACAAAGTCAAACTTGATTAATTAATATCACTGTTCCCTGTCCCCTGATTTCCCATGGGTATTATGCCAACTCTATTTCCTCTCACCGCCCTATCCTCTTGGCACCTGTGACAGACCCTCGTGCTGTTTAGTAGAGACAGAAAGCCATTCTGCTGCCCCAGATGGATCCCAACACCAGTTCTTTCTAAAAGCTTTCCACCTGTTATGATGACAGCTAATGTGGTCTTAAATTCATATTTACACACAGCTTCTTAGGATAGAATTCTTGAGTAAAATGGCTGCAGTATATTCTGTTTGCAAACCAACATGTTTGATTATCACGTAACATCAGAGACGAAAGGTCATCCAATCCAATGCTTTTTGATTCTTGAGACTAGTGGTGAAATGCACACAACTTGTTAACTAATGATCATGCAAAATTAGAAACCAGGTCTTCTTATCATAACTCTTCTAATAAACAAACAACTACAAGGCCAAAGGCAGCATGATGTGGCAGAAGGAGTATTTGACTAGGAATCAAGAGTGCTGGGTCGAATATTTGATTATTCCACTAACTGTGTAACTTTAGATTGAACTGTTAACCTCTCTGAACCAGTTTCTTCAACTATAAACTGATGGATTTGACGTAGAATTGTGCTGTCCAATAAGACAGTCACTAGACACACATGTGGTTAATGAGCACTTGAAATGAGGCTAGTCCAAATTGAGATGTTCTGTGAGGATAAAATACCCATCAGATTTCAAAGACTTAGTACCACAAAAAGAATATAAAACATCTCATTACAAACAAACAAACAAAAAAACCAAACCCATTGCCATAAAGCCTATTCCGACTCATAGCGACCCTATAGGGCAGAGCAGAACTGCCACATAGGGTTTCCAAGGAGAAGCTGGTGGATTCAAACTGCCAACCTTTTGGTTAGCAGCCAAATGCCTAACCAGGGCCCCAGTAAATTTATATTAAATACATGTTGAAATTATAATACTTGGTGTATACTGGGTTAAACAGAACATATGCTGTTGTTGTTAGGTGCTGTTGAGTTGACCCTGACTCACGGCGACCCCATGAGTACAGAGTCGAACTGCTCCATAGGTTTTTCAAGGCTGTGATCTTTCAGAAGCAGGTCGCCAGGCCTGTCTTCCAAGATGCCTGTGGGGTTCAAACCACAACCCTTTTGGCTACTGGTTGAGCAGTTAACTGTTTCCATCACCCAGGGACTCCAAATAAAATAGATAACTAAAATTATTATTTTTTTTACCAATTTCTTTTTCCTTTTTTTAGTGTGCTACTAACAAATATAAAATTACCTATGTGAATTGTTTACTTCAAGCCAGTTGATTTTATGTTATATAAATTTCACTTCAATAAAGAAAAAAATTACCTATGTGGCCTATTTCTATTAGTCACACTGCTTTAGACAATCTCTCAACTTTCTTCTAGGTCAGGAGTCAGCAAATTTTTTTTCTGCAAAGGTCCAGATAGTAAATCTTTTAGGCTTTGCCAGTCATATGGTTCCTGGTGCAGCTACTCAACTCTGCTTTTGTAGAGCTAAAGCAGCAACAGACAATACATCAGTGAATGGTTGTGACTGTGTCCCAATAAAACTGTATTTGCAAAAACAGTGGTGGGCTGGAATGGCCCATAGGAAGCTGTAGTTTATCATCTATGTTCTATGGGTCTAGTCACTCTTTCACTCATCATTTACTGAGAAGTTTTATCTATCTTAAGATACATAAGATAGTAAAATAAAGACTCAGCTTCTGCCTTGAGTCCAGAGGAGAAGCCAGATGCATAAATACACAAGCCTTTACAATGCAGCATGAGTAACACTGTAATCAAGGGAGTTAGAGAAGACTTCTCAGGGGAGCAACAACTGAGTTAGGGTTCTGAAAAATGAGTAAGAAATTTCTACGTAACAAAAGGTGTATCTAGGGAGGTACGACAGCATATGTAAGGGGAGGCGTTTGTATGTGTATATGGGAGTGGGTAAGAACTGTGGTGGTGATAGCAAGAAGTGAGAAAGGGCCAGATGACGAAATATAAGCTACATGGAGAGCATAGTCAGATTCTATGATGCTATACATCAGACAGGAATTCTGAGGGCCATTCAAAGCATGCCACATTGGGAGCTGGCCCTAAGTGTAGCACCAGCCATGGAAGCTAGCCAGCCTGGCAGAGTGTGGAGAGGCCCCAGAGAACCACAGAAGCAGCCGCAGAAGTGATGAGTGGACAATCTCCAGTAACTAGATCTGTTTTGCATCAGAGAGCTGAAAACTTAGCCCAATGCTGGCCACCAGTAGGGCCAAACGACCTTAGTGGATACTTTCGGCAGGACTAAGGCAGAAGCAGACAAGGAAGGCTCAAGAGGTAAAGGAAAGGAAGGAACATAATTGAAAGAATAAGAGAGTGAGGCGAAAACTGAAGTCTGTAAAAGAGGCAATAGACTGCTAATTTCCTTATGAAACTGTATTAGTTTCCCGGAGCTGCCATAACAAATGACCACAAACTGCTTGGCTTAAAACAACAAAAATTTATTCTGGAGGTCAGTAGTCTGACATCAAGGTGTCAGCAGGGCCATGCTCCCTCCTTCCTCTTCTGATGCCCCCAGGCTTGTAACAGCATAACTCCAATCTCTGCCTACTTTTGTCTTCAGATGGCCTTCTCCTGTGTGTGCCTGTGTGTCAGCTACTCTTTTGATAAGGATACCACTCATTGGATTTAGGGCCCATCCAAAATCTAGGATGATTTCATGTGGAGATCCTAAACTAATTACATCTGCAAGTCCCTATTTCCAAATAAGGTCACATTCTGTGGTTCCAGGTAGACATAAATTTTCAGGGGTACTTTTCAACCCAGTATAGAGATCCTCAGAGATACTGGAGGAGAGGGGCTACCAGCAACTGGTAGGCCAAGTTCTCTATCAGGCTGTACTGAGAAATCCCTTGTATAACAGGAATTTAGATATATAGATGATAATAGATGATGGATGGATGGATGGATGGATGGATGGATGGATGGATGGATGGATGGATGGATGGATGGATGGATGGATGGATGGATGGATGGATGGATGGATGGATGGATGGATGGATGGATGGATGGATGGATGGATGGATGGATGGATGGATGGATGGATGGATGGATGGATGGATGGATGGATGGATGGATGGATGGATGGATGGATGGATGGATGGATAGATGATAGACAGATGGATAGACAGATAGACAGACAGACAGATAGACAGATAGACAGATACATAGTTGGGTCCTGCTCCCAGAGATTTAGATTTAATTGGAATCAGGGGCATTGGCATTTTTAAAAGATGATTCCAGTACATAGCCAGGCATAAGAACCACTTCTGTGGCTGACTAGAAGCTGATGTAACACCCATATGACCATTTGGCTGGTAAGAAGATTCTCAAGAGAAGCCAGGCAAGGCAATACCAATCAAATCCAAAAGCATTTTCATATGTGGGAAAACAATTAAAATTACATGCTATACTAATCCACAAATATAGTCAATTATTGTTATTTGTTACCTATGAAATGTAGCAGCACACACTTTTTTTCTACATGAATGTTTGACATGACTAAAGTCAGAAGGCTGTGCGAAAGAGATTTTTGGTCACAGATATTCTATTCTGTTTTTGTGATATCATCAAACTGCTTGGGGACATGTCTTCAGATGCTCAGCCAATTCAGAAAGTAGAATGTTGCTATAAAGTTAATGAATTGAAGCAGCTGCAGACAACCAGCAGATCTTAAATTCTGGCTTAGAATTTTTCCCCCTTCTGGCAGAAGAGAGATCCACACAAAAATATTTAATCAAGGGCGCACAAATTAAAGAGCTATTAAAAATTGTACTTCACCTTTCTGTAGTGGGAGGAGTATAAATTGCTATTTCTTTGCTTTTTAAACCAAGAATAGAAAATAGGGAACTATTTCAAAAGGTCTGGTCTATCCGACCACCTTATTTAAAATTGCAATGCCTCATACCCTATCTGCCTGCTTCCTTTATTTTTTTCTCTGTATCGCTTCACCTTTTTCCATACTACATAATTATTAGCTATTTATTTTGTTTGTTGTCTCCCCCATCCCCACTAGAATGTAAGAGGGCAGGGATTTTTGTCTCTATTTGTCTAGCCAAATTCCCAGTTTGAAGACCTGGTAGTTAAGAACTAGGCTGCTCACCAAAAGGTCCGCAGTTTGAATCCGCCAGCCACTCTCTGGAAACCCGATGGGGCAGCTCTATTGTCTTACAGGGTCCCTGTGAGTCAGAATTGACTCTGCAGCAGTCTTCGGCACAGCCCAGTAGGTAAGAGCTAAGGCTGCTAAACCAAAAGGTTCGCAGTTTGAATCCACCAGCTGCCCCTATAGGATCACTATGAGTTGGAATCCACTTGTTGGCAATGGGGGTTTATTTTTTTCAAGGGCCGAATAAATATTTGTTGAAAAATCGAATGAATTGTTTAAAAACTCTTCTGTTTAACAAGTTTTAGAACAAGAAGGGAAATGTCTGATATCACTTTAGGAGTAAGTTTCTTTAAGGAGCAAGTTTAAAAAAAATGTTGGAATTCTACGAAAGCTGTTGGAAATGAGTCAATAATACATAACTAGTGTTTAGGTATAAAATCAGTTATAAGCCTGGGAGAAACTGAATGAAGTTAGTCAACAGTTGGAGAATTGCCTGTTGACTGAAAGAAGACCTTGCCTGGATTTTCGTTCAGGTCTAGATCATACACTGTCGTCTTCTTCTTTTTTTTTTTCTTTTGTTACAAGAGACCAAAACAGGTCAGAAGGAACAGGGAGAGTTAGAGAAAGTAACTGAATGTTTTCTTTCTATACATTGTAAGAAAAAGTTACAGATCCACTCAGAGTTTAAAAACAGAGTGGAAACTGCCTATAAGATTTTTTTTTCTTTTTTATGAAACAAAAACCCTTTGCTGTCCAGTAGATTCTGACACATAGCAACCCTATAGAACAGAGTAGAACCGCCCCATAGAGTTTCCAAGAAGGACTGCCAACCTTTTGGTTAGCAGCCATAGCACTTAACCACTACACCACCAGGGTTTCCTTCTTATAAAAATTTGCCCTGAATTTCTATAGTTCTGGAGCTAGGGCACCCTTGCCTACCTCTGATTCTAAGAGAAGATTTACAGCAAATTTAATCTGCATGGGCCCAAGTAAACCAAGGTTAGTTTAAACAGAGGAGGCATTTGACTATAGTTATGTTAAAGGCTGGTGAGCAAGATTCTTGACTATGGAAGATGTTTGATTTTCTTGTCATTGTTATACATTGTTGATGACTTTGTAAAAAAGACATGTCATTTAACCACTATGTATTTTGCATAGTGTATTATTCGTTTCAGTAACTAATAAAGTTCAAGTGAAAAGGTATTACCCGGTGGCAATTAATTACTTCTGTAAGAAGCCTTCCAATTTGGGTCCATGGCTCAGTCATTCCTTCTCACCTGTTGGCAGCAAACTGAATTTTAGGCATGGTATAGGAATTCCAGAACACTTAATTGTGCTCATGGAGAACCTGTACATAGACCAAGAGGCAGCTGTTTGAACAGAACAAGGGGCTACTGCGTGGTTTAAAATCAGGAAAGGTGTGTGCCAGGGTTGTATCCTTTCACCATACTTATTCAGTCTGTATGCTGAGCAAGTAATCTGAGAAGCTGGACTATGTGAAGAAGAACAGAGCATCAGGATTGGAGGAAGACTCATTAACAACCTGTGTTATGCAGATGACACGACCCTCCTTGCTGAAAGTGAAGAGGGCTTGATGTACTAACTCATGAAGATCAAAGACCACAGCCTTCAGTATGGATTACACCACAATGTAAAACAAAAATCCTCACAAGTGGACCAATAAGCAACACCCTGATAAACGGAGAAAATATTGAAGTTGTCAAGGATTTCATCTTATTTGGATCCACAATCAATGCCCACAGAAGCAGCAGTCAAGAAATCAAACAAAGTATTGTACCTGGCAAATTTGCTGCAAAAGTCCCCTTTAAAGTGTTAAAAAGCATAGATGTCACTTTGAAGACTAAGGTGTGCTTGATCCAACTGCCCCATATGCATGCAAAAGCTGAACAATGAATAAGGAAGACCAAATAAGAACTGATCCCTTTGAATTATGCAGCCAGAAGAATGAACAAATTTGTCTTGGAAGAAGTACGGTCAGAACGTTACTTAGAAGTGAGGATAGCAAAACTTTGTCTCATGTACCATGGAAATGTTATCAGGAGGGACCAGTTCCTAGAGAAGAAAATCATGGTTGGTAAGTAGAGGATCAGCAAAACAGAAGAACTTCAACGAGATGGACTGCCACAGTGGCTGCAACAATGGGCTCAAACATAGCAATGATCATGACGATGGCACAGGACTCACTAGCGTTTTGTTCCGTTATACATAGGGTCGCTATGAGTAGGAATGCACTTGACAACACCTAACAACAACCACCACCAAATGGTAATCCAGGCCTGGAGTATTCATCTGTAATACCAGCCCAATGATGTGATGGGACCAGCAATAAAATGCTGGTTATAGTTCTATATCATAGTTAGTTAAAGGAGACAAAGAGACTCAGAGGGCGTGAGAAGAGGAAGGCGAACAAAATGGAGAGACAGGTAAGAGAAAAATGAAAAACAAAAAGAAAGACTATCAGGATAACATGCCTGCATAGGATTTTGTGCACACACATACACACTTGTGCACATAACACAGTGATTCCAGAAAGAAGTAAAATCACACAGAAAGATGTACTTTAGGGTTTGTTAATAAAGGCTTTTAAAGTCATTTCTCTTTTTCACAACATCTAGCTGTAAGCCAATACAATTAAGTCAAGATAAGAAGATTATTCATCCTGCCTTTGGCATTAATAAACATCCGAAACCCTTGATTTTTCCCCAAGGTAACATCTTTCCAAATTACTTCCAACATTCCACCTACTTTGGAGATGTAAAAATGTGTTCAAATATCATGGTGTCCTTGAGTGAACCAAAGAAGATAAGATAAAACAATGTTTTTAAACCCATTTATGAGATCCATAAGAAGAGAAGGATAAGTTTGCCACTTTGGTGAAGGGTAAGTACGCAATACTGGGGAAGCCAGCACAACTTGTACAATGTGAGGTCATGGACGCTTCATAGACACATCCAAACTCCCTAAGGGATGGAACTGCTAGGCTGAGGGCTGTGGTGACCATGGTCTCAGGGAACATCTAGCTTAATTGGCAAAACATAGTTCATAAAGAAAATGTTCTACATTCTACGTTGGAGAGTATTGTCTGGGATTTTAAAAGCCTGTGAGCGGCCATCTAGGATACTTCATTGGTCTCACCTCTTCAGGAGCAAGGAATAATGAACAAAACTAGAGACGCAAGAGAAAGATTAGTCCAAAGGACTGATGGACCACATTTACCACGGCCTCCACAAGACTGAGTCCAGCACAACCAGATGGTGCCTGGCTACCACCACCGACTGCTCTGACAGGGATCACAATAGAGGGCCCCAGACAGAGCTGGAGAAAAATGTAGAATAAAATTCTGACTCAAAAATAAAGACCAGACTTGCTGCCCTGATGGAGACTGGAGAAACCCTGAGAGTCTGGCCCTGGACACCCTTTCATCTCAGTAATGAAGTCACTCCTGAGGTTCACCATTCAGCCAAAGATTGGACAGGCCCCCAAAATGAAACTAAAGGGGCACACCAGCCCAGGGGCAAGGACTAGAAGACAGGAGGGAACAGGAAAGCTGGTAATAGAGAACCCAGGGTTGAGAAGGGAGAGTGTTGACATGTCGTGGGGTTGTTAACCAATATCTTAAAACAACACGTGTACTGTTTAATGAGAAACTAGTTTGTTCTGTAAACCATCAAAAGTACAATAAAAAAATTAAAAAAAGAAGTGAAGGAGAATAAAGGAAGGGAATATGAGTGATAAAGAGAAGTCTCAAACTAAAATTGCACTAAAGTCCCTCCATGCCCTGCCAACATTTCCTTTTGGGGAATCTGCCTTGCTCCCCTTTGTTGGCCACAGGGCTATGCTTTATACCACATAACGCTGCTGCCCACTCCTAACCACAGCCGACGGTATCAAAGGTGGATATCTGATCTTGGGATTGCCACTTCAGTGATTTACCTGTGATTAATAGAATGTAAGCTCCATGAGGGCAGATAGTTTAATCTGTCTTTTTTACTGCTTTTGCCCCAGCATCTAGAAAAGTGCCTGTCACATATTATGTGTTTCTTAAGTATCTGATGAATGAATGAGTGAGTATGGTTTGGCCCAAATAATTGAGTTGTGTCAATTAGAGTACTTTCTTCTGGATAGGGAATTTGAGAAAGAGAGAGGAGTTAGTAGGGGCAAAAGATGAAAGGATATCAGGGGGTTGAATTGTAGCCAAATTGATGTGCAAGTTACCAAGATACTGAAAACAGATGGAGCTGGGAGAGAGGTAATAGAGCATGTGTATAGAAAGATGCCAAGGCGTGACAAGAGACCAAGAGGCTGCTCTGTGCCAGCCTCCTTTGCCATAAGGCTTGTTGTGCTTGGATCTTCATAATGTCTCTGCTGTGTTTTAACGATAACTTCACCTTCACCTCTTACTTTGAATTAGCTTGAGTAGTTCTCTGTTGCTTCTAATTATAAAAGTCCTGACTTAAACAATAATGTTGTATTTGATACAGTAATGACATCCCAAGATAAAGTTATTGTAACTACTAACACAAATACCAAAAGAGAAGATGCTAAACTAATATACAGGAACGATTTAAACTTGTGAAAATAGAAAAATAAGATAATTAAAGATGAAACCAGTCCAGGGCATAAGAATATTAGAAAATATTTATTCACGCAACAAAGATTGTTAAGTGTCTACTAGGTGCCACCAATAGCAATATGAAAAGACATGATCAGTCCTCTTTAGGAATCAACAGTCAAAAAGGGACACAGCAAGTACCATGAACTCTAAAGAAAATCTGAACAAAGTGGAAAGAGAACATGTGAAAAGGACACATTTTGAACTGAGACATGAAGAATGGGTAGGATTTTGCAGAAAAATTTTACCAAAGATGCTGAGCGGGAGGAGGACATTCTAGGCAGGAGAAATGACTGTGCAAATGCATGAAGGCAGGAAAAAAAAACACAATGGTGAGTCTGGGAAGTACAAGAAAGAACCAGCAGAAGAGGAAGCTGAATAGGTAGACAGGGCTAGATGGTGATAAGGGAATTGGGAATTGGAATGCTGAGCACTAGGAAGACAAGATTACATTTACACATGAGCAATTTCACCATGGTGGCCGGGAGATGATAGGGAGAGAGTTTTCAGGTAGTGCTGGTCTTGGGAAGAAGAGATGAGAATACAGTGGAGAGGCTGAATAGCAGAGTTTTGGAGTAAAATCATCAAGACCTGATAATTGATAAAGGTGAGATTGATAGGTTTGTTTAGACAAAAAGAAGAAAGATACGAAAAACAATCATTAACATTTGAAAATAACTTTTTAGTTTCTAAAGAGAATTTACACACTCTCAAGTCAGAACAACACTGTGGAAGAGCTATTGCTATTGTTAAAATACCATTTCAGAGAGAGGGAGACTAAGTCTCAGGAAGCTGAAATGGCTTGCCCAAGGTCACTCAGACTTTGCGAGGCAAAGCGAGGACTAAAACTTCGTTTCTCTGCCTTAAAGCTAGCTCATTCTCTTTCCTTCCATTGGGGCTGTCTCTGTGAAAATCGCACGAATAGATTAGAAGGCATAGAAAAGTTTTCTCACAGCAGCTGTACTGTAGAAAAGGCAACAATAAAAAAAGACAATTTAAAAAAAAGTGTAAGCTTTGTTCAAAGTATTTTTACACAATTAAACTTATTTTTCATTAAAGTGCTGATAGAGCTAAAACATTTAGAACTCATATCTTGATTCTTTTTCTTTCATATATTGATTTTATGTTTATATTCAAAGGTAGGGGTCTTCATTTTTCTTATTTTCCTCTCTGCAGAAAAATGGCATTTTATAGTTTTGTGAGCTGGGTTATTTTTCTTGTTGCAATTTTATACTCTATTTAGAAAATGGCATGAAATACATTTCATAGTGCCCTTGTAGCCTGTTTCTGATGATTCTGAACTGAGACTTCCCATAACACTGCTCTTCTAAGAAACATAATATTCTTTACCAACATTCAACTCACTAATCTTTATGATATCCTTGTCATTTCAAAAGTCATGAGGAATTTTTACTCCCTTCTTGCAAATGGAGAAACTCAGTCCTAAAGTAGGTAAGTCCATGCCCAAGGGTGTAACAAAGTAGATCAATGTCACTCTCTTTTACTTCCAGTCCGCTAGATGACTATGACTCTGGTTCACATTCATTTTACCTGTGTTGAATCCTACTATGGGTTGGATTCAATTACTATGCAATTTATTTTGTTTAATCCTCATAAATCGTCTATTTTTTTCTTTTTAATCTGCTTTGATCATGATTAATGGCATTAATTTAGTAAAACGGAGATGCATTTTTGTTTCTTTTTTTTTGTTTTGGCAACTTGGAAGGAATTCTGAATCTTTCTTTTAAATCACTTTGTACTGAATTGTAACATACACTGAAAAAAAGTAAATGCAAAAACTACAAGTGTAAAGCTCAAAAAGTAAATATTAATGTTTGTCAAGTGAGAAAATAGCTTTTAATTTACATCTGTCTTTTCAAATACTGTAGTAACTTTGCATAAAAATTCCTTTAATTTTCATACTTTTTAGAAATATAATGCTTAAACTGTATTGCACAGGCAATACAGTTTAACCAACAACCACCATATTAAACTGATTTCTCTAGTTGCAAGGCCAGAGGTAACCACTAGGGGGCAAGCAAAGCTGTTATTTCCAAAAAGTTTTTTGCAATTACCGAATCAAAATTTTATAACTGGAAGTGACCCCAAAGGTCATTGAATCCAAACTTCATATTTTATGGACTCAGAAACTGAGACGCAGTGAGATTACTTGATTTTCCCAAGATCACATAGCCTTCTATAAATAGGGGCAGCTTAGAGGTCAAGATTTCTTGCCCCTAGTCCAGCCTATTCTTCCCAATCAGGCCTCACTTCTTTTTTCTATAATATCACTTGGCAAACATTTACTATAACTTGGCCGAATTAATTTTGTTGAATTTCCCAGTTTCTTAGCTTTTGTCTCCTATGTGGAAAAACCTGGAGACTTGTATTAAATTTCTTTCTGTGAGACTGGTGATAACAAGTAATGTTTTTTTGTTTGTTTGTGGAGCATGTTTTTTTAATTTAAAAAACCCAAATGTATAGAACACTATTTAAATCTTCAAATGTCTATTTTCATTCTTCCTTGGAGGCACCTTGTAAGAAAAGTATAACGAAGTCAGTAACAGACAATTTCTAATGAACTTCAAATCCAACATGTATTGGTTACTTTATTCTTAATTCACATGCTTAAGGGGACATAGATCATTTCACAGAATAATGAGGCTCCCATTTGCTTAAATATATGCAGTTTGCTTTTATTTTGTAGGCTTTTTGTGCTTATATAGTAGTTGCTGATCATTCATTCATTTATCTGAATGAAGCAAAAGTTCTCTACATTGTGGCTATGTTAAACAAACCTTTTAATATATATATGTATATATATCTGTATCCCAAACCAAAACTAGACCCATTGCCATCAAGTTTATTCTGACTCATGGAGAATCCTATAGGACAGGGTAGAACTGCCCATAGTTTCCAAGGAGACCCTGATAGATTAGAACTGCTGACCTCTTGGTCACTACGCCACCAGGGTTTCCCCATATATATATGGTATATGTATACCAAAACAAACCCACTGCTATCAAGTCAATTCCAACTCATAGCGATCCTACAGGACAGAGAAGACCTGTTCCTTCCCCATAGGGTTCCCAAGGCTATAATCTTTATAGAAGCAGACATCTTTCTCCTGAGCAGCGGCTGGTGGGTTTGAACCACCAACCTTTTGGTTAGCAAAGTAAAAACCATTTCAACTAACTCTACATATACAATTCAGTGACATTGTTTACATTCTTCAAGTTACGTAATCCTTCTTGTTATCCTTTTCCAACTTATTCTACTGCCATTAATATAAACTCTCTGCCTCCTAAGCTTTTCATTTAACCTTTTGAGAGCTGATTAAGTAAGCTTTTGAAGCCAGAACTAGTGAAGACAGCATGAGCCCTCACTGTTGTATTGTTATTCAGCAAGGAAATTGTCGCCATGTTTATCAAATATACATTCTGTGTACACTGTGGTTTGGGTATGCTTTGATTTCTTAATCTCACCCAACCCAACCCAGTGCTGTCCAGTTGATTCTGACTCATAGCGACCCTATAGGACAGAGTAGAACTGCCCCATAGAGTTTCCAAGGAGCTCCTTATCTCACAGTTATGATAAACACCAGAGCTCTCCACTTCTAGGTTTATACCCCAGAGAAACTTGTGTACATGGTACACCGAAAATGTGAATAAAATGTTCGCAACAGCATTGTTCCAAAAGAGACAAAAAAAAAAAGAAAGAAATATCCACCATCAATAGAATGGGTAACTAAATTGTGGTACACTCATAAAATGGAATTCCATAGAACAGCAAGTAAATGAATTACAGATGCATTTATCAATGGTTGATAAATTTAAAAAACAAGTCGAACAAAAAAATGTAAAACTGTGTGATTCCAATTACATAAACTACTAAAGCAGGCAAAATTAGACAATTTATTGCTCAGGGACACATACAAATGATAAACCTGTTAAGAGCAGCAAGGGGTAGTTAACAAAGTTCAATATATGGTTACCTGTGGGGTGAGTAAGGAAGGGGCTGTCACCAGGGAGAGGCACAAAGGAAACTTGTAAGGTAGTAATAATGTTCTCTTTCTTAAGATGGATGGTGTGTACACTATTCTTTTATTTTCTTCTTTAAACTGCACATATACATATTTACACTTCTGTGTAAAAAAAAAAAAAATTTTTTTTTTTTTTTTTTTTCTGTGTAGGTATGATGTATTCCACAATAAGAAAGTTTTGACAATAAAAAAGCTAATGGTTCCTGAAGTAACTTGGAAATTCTGTACTGGAGTTACAAAGTATACTTTAAATAACTTTTTTTTTTCATTTAGGAGCCGGAGTGGTGCAAGCAGTTTGGGACTGGCTACTAACCTAAAGGTCGGCAGTTTGAACCTACCCTGATGCTCCACACCAGAAAGGTCTGGCAAACTGCTTCTGTAAAGATTACAGGCAAGAAAACCCTATGCAGCAGTTTTTCTGTGTAACACGTGGTGTCATGGATGGAATTGTGTCCCCCCAAAATATGTGTCAACTTGGTTAGGCCATGATTCCCAGTATTGTGTAGTTGTCCTCCGTTTTGTGATTGATGTAATTTTCCTATGTTTTGTAAATCCTAATATCTGCCTGCGGTTAATGAGGCAAGATTGGATTATGTTAAAGAGGATTAGGGTGGGATGTAATACCCTTACTTAGGTCACATCCCTGATCCGATGTAAAGGGAGTTTCCCTGGGGTGTGGCCTGCACCCACTTCTTATCTTACAAGAGACAAAAGGAAAGGGAAGCAAGTAGAGAGTTGGGCACCTCATACCACCAAGAAAGCAGCACTGGGAGCAGAGTGCATCTTTTGGACCCAGGGTCCCTAGCTTGAGAAGCTCCTCGACCAAGGGAAGATTGATGACAAGGATGGTCCTCTAGAGACGACAGAGAGAGAAAGCCTTCCCCTGGAGCTGATGCCCTCAATCTGAGCTTGTAGCCTACTAGACCATGAAAAAGTACATTTCTCTTTGTTAAAACCATCCACTTCTGGTATTTCTCTTACAGCAGCACTAGATGACTAAGAAATATGGGTCACTATGAGTTGGAATTGACTCCATGGCAACAGGTTTTTTTGTTCTTGTTTTTTCATTTAGGGTTAAATCTTGATTTTAGTTTATATCTCAGCACATATTGAGAATTGAACAAATCACAAAATATGTAAATAAAGACAGTGCTTTAGGAAATGAACTTATACTAAGGATGGGTGGGCTAACTATGGCCAGATGTGAATTTATACTATTGAAAATTGTTATTGTTAGTTGTCATCCCATTGATTCTGACTGATAGTGGCTGACATTGGGCCAACACATTTGAAAAACTAAACATCCTCTTTTCATTGATGTTTCAGGAAACATGACCTCATATCTGGTAAGCCTCACATTGAAAACCAAATCAACTTGGTAAGTTTTTCCTTTTGTTTCAGCCATTATATTATAAAAGCTGATGTTTTATCAAAAAGAATAGCACATTCTATTATCCAGTTTAATATATATTCAGCCATATCAGAACCTGAAATTTGTTATTGTTGAAATTAATATAGCCTTAAACAACTATATGTGTGTATATATTTTAGAAACTATATAAAGTATTCCCTATTACCATATGTGTGTATTTATTGTTATATTCTGTTACACGAATATTTAGTTATATTGTCAAGCTCTGTAAAAGCAAGGTCATTTGAAAAGCAGGGACAAAAAACAGATACTTGTACACCAAACTTCATTGCAACATTATTCATGATAGACAAAAGGTAGAAAACCTCCAAGTGGCCATCAACAGAGAAATGGATAAACAAAATGTGGTATTACATACAATGGAATTATTCAGCCATAAAGAGAAATGAAGTTCTAATATGTGCTATGACATGGATGAACCTTGAAGACATTATGCTGAGTGAAATAAGTCAAACACAAAAGGACAAATATTGTATGATCCTACTTAAAAGTAATATCTACAGTAGGCAAATGCATGGAGACTAAAGTGGTTACCATGGGCTGGGGGTAGGAGAGAATGCGGAATTATTGCTGAAGGGGTACTGAGTTTTTGTTTGGGGTGATGAAAAATTTTGGAAACAGATAGTGGTGAAGGTTGTACAACATTGTGAGTATAATTAGTATCACTGAATTGTACACTTAAAAATGCTTAAATGGCAATAATAATATGTGTATTTTACCACAATAAAATGGAAAAAAAAGTAAAGTTAAGACCTCTTGGCTGAAGGGTGGGGCAATTCTCTGTGTCAGTTCCTGGGGGTAGATGTAGGAACTGAGAGCGTAGGCTCTAGGCATGGGGGAATAGGTGAGGGGGCTGGATCTGTCTTTCTCTTGACCTATACTTTGGATATTCTAGATGTCTAGGCAGGACCTCCACACCCATATGATACATGTGTACAAGTTGAGAAAAGGCACCACTTTCTCAAGTCTTCCTTGAGACATTTTACTTCCATTTATTGTAAAATTTCCATAATGTACTGAATATATTGTTGTTGGGTGCCGTCGAGTCAGTTCCGTCTCATAGCAACCCTATGCACAACAGAATGAAACACTGCCTGGTCCTGCGCCATCTTCATAATTGTTGCTATGTTTGAGCCCATTGTTGCAGCCACTGTGTCAATCCATCTTGTTGAGGGCTGTCTTAGTTATCTAGTGCCGCTATAACAGAAATACCACAAGTGGATGGCTTTAACAAAAAAGAAGTTTATTTTCTCACAGTTAAGTAGGCTAAAAAAACAAATTCAGGGTGTCAGCTCCAGGGGGAGGCTTTCTCCCGCTGTTATTTCTGGAGTAAGGTCTTTCTTGTTAATCTTCTATTGGACTAGGAGCCTCTCTGCACAGGAACCCCGGGTCTAAGGGACCCCTGTCTGCTACTGGTGCTTTTTCTTAGTGGTATGAGGTCCCCTGTCTCTTTGCTCACTTCTTTTATATCTCAAGAGATTGCCTCAAGACACAATCCAATCTTGTAGATTGAGTCTTGCCTCACTAACAAAACTGCTGACCATCCTCCTTCATTAACATCATAGAGGCAGGATTTACAACATATAGGAAAATCATACAATACCAGGAATCATGGCCCTGCCAAGCTGATATTTTTGGGGGGGACATAATTCAATCCATGACAAGGGTCTTCCTCTTTTTCACTGACCCTCAACTTTACCAAGCATGATGTCCTTCTTCAGGGACTGATCCCTCCTGATAACATGTCCAAAGTATGTGAGATGTAGTCTCACCATCCTTGCTTCTAAGCAGCATTCTGGTTGTACCTCTTTCAAGATAGATTTGTTCTTTCTTTTGGCTGTCCATGGTATGTTCAATATCCTTCACCAACACCACAATTCAAAGGTGTCAATTCTTCTTTGATCTTCCTTATTCATTGTCCAGCTTTTGCATGCATATGAGGTAATCTAAAACACCATGGCTTGGGGCAGGGGTACCTCAGTCCTCAAGGTGACATCTTTGCTTTTAAATACTTTAAAGAGGTCTTATGCAGCCGATTTGCCCAATGCAATAGGTCTTTTGATTTCTGGACTGCTGCTTCCATGGGTATCGACTGTGGATCCAAAGCAAAATGAAATCCTTGGCAACCTCCATCTTTTCTCCATTTATCATAATGTTGTTTATTGTTGCAGTTGTGAGGATTTTTCTTTTTGTTGAGGTGTTTTGGATTAAGATATTTAGGTGCCATGTGCCAGAAAATTGTTTTGATAAATACAGAAATTTAGGATGTCTATAATGGGAAAGGTGCCCCCTTAGATGTGTTAGATTTATGCAGTGCTCAGTCTTGTTAACTGCGGCTGGTGCTTGTCTATGGTGTTTACTATGTTGAGAAAGATTGGAAGCTAGGAGGAATCCCAAGCAGTATTTTCTTTTCTCAAGGCCTCATGTAGAATAGGGAGATATCTGTGAGAAATCAGACTCTACCCTGGATATGCGATGTTTTGATTTTTCTCCTAACTATCCTCTAGATTTTTGTCTCCTCTTTTCTCAGTCAAGTCTGGTCTCGGGATGGGTGGCAAGATACTACATTGCAAGGAGAACCTCAGGTGGGAGAGTCAGAAGTCTAACTGCCCCTTCTCACCAGGAAGTTCTGCAAGTTACCAGATTGGAAATTTTGTATTTTATTTTGTTAAAGAAAATGACATTTCCTAGCAGATCCTTCCTGGAATTTTATGTTGTCAGGAACCAAGGATCTGTAGTTTTGAAATGGCAAATACACGGACAGAGTTCAGATACTTCAGATGGTAATAACAGCTAATAATAGCTAACATTTATTAAGCACTAATTATGGGCTGTGCGAAATGTTTTACATGTTTATATATTTTAATCTTTGTGACTATTGTATGAGCTTGGTTCTACTATTACTTCCATTTCAAAGAGGAGGAAATTGAGGCTTAGGGAATTTAAGTAACTTCCCAAAATACAGAAGTAAATGGTAGAGGCTAGATGGCATGTAGGTCTGTCCAACTACCTGATTTTAGAGCACACATTTACTGTCATACAATCTGGAGCAGTCCTTAAAGACCCAATAATTTTAGAAATAGACTGAGTCCTGAGACAGATTTACTGTGAATCCAATGGAGCTTAAGTTTCTCAGCTTCTCATTTGCCCGGGTCCCTTCCAAGGCCCTGGGAAGGGTCCCAGGAATGTGCTCACATGGTCTGATGATTTTGTAAAATTTAAGGGTATAAATTTTGTATTCTTTTTCTTAAAGTAGGCTTTTAAATTGTTAAAGCTTCTGGCCCCGTAAAGCCTGATCAACCTCTGGCTAACTGAATATCGTGGGAATAAGCAGTTTATCAGTTGGGACCATCAAGAATTTTTTTCAAGGCAATCCTTCCCATTATAACTTATGCCCATACCGAATAAAATACTTGAGGTATGATCACCTGTGTAACTCACCAGAATATGACTCCTTAATGGCAGACTGCATGATTTTAAAATCCATACCTTCTCAGCATTTAATACATTGATAAGCCCTTAATAAATGTTTTGAATGAATGAACAAATGAACCTGAGGTTCATGAAGAGCAAAACTCCATTTCCTTTCCACAGTACTGATGAGTAAAAAGTCAAATATGGAGAGTTAAATTTTATTGAGAACAGTAGGTTCTGGGTATGCTTTCATTCTAACCAGATACATGGGTTCAGACTTGGCCTTAAGGGGCCCATTCCTGAAGGCAGTGACTGGAGGTAAGAAAGGGGAGTAGGAGGGGCTCTGAGTAAACCCTTGGTCATACCTAGGCCTAAAGAAATTGAAGAGATTAGGTTGACCGCAGGCCTTTTTGAGAGTTCTGCTTATCCTACCGTAGATTTGGGGTTTCACATCAGTCTGGGGCTAAACTAAGTTTTCCACAGAGTCATCTTATACTAACCCTCTTGTGAGATGGGTGAGTGTAGAGAGTATTTTGTGTCTCCCTCCTCCCCTCCGCCCCCAGACGAAGAGGTATCGTTGTTGTTAGGTGCCATATAGTGGGTTCCGACTCATAGTGGCCCTATGTACAACAGAATGAAACATTGCCCCATCCTGCACCAGCCTCACAATCGTTGCTATGCTTGAGCCCATTAGAGGGAGAGGTACTTCATACTCACATCTTAAGGTAGATGAGGGAGGTTTCAGAGAGCTTGATGCATGCTCCTGGAATTGGGAGGATTCAGGAATTAGTACCCTTTGCACACATGAAAGCATCCAAGTGGGACGAGGCTTGGTGAACGGGCCTCTGGAGTTGGGAGTAAGCCTCTGTGGGGTGATGGTGTAGGTTTCCTGTGCTCTGTATGAGTATCCCATAAAAAAAAGGGCTGGATTTTAGTGGTCTTAATTTTAGTGATCTACTAAAATGATCTATCTAAAAGGGTGTGTTAACTTCAACAGTGATGGGCCAGCTAGTATCAAAGCTGAGGGGAGATAGTTGAGTCTGCAAGGGGTGAGGAGAGCAGTGGTCAACCTGAAAATAATGTTCTATAAAAGAAAATTGGAGGTGGGAGGTCCTCAGTAGTAGAAACTCAGAAAATTCTTCAGCACCAACCACAGAGCACTCCCCTTTTCCTCTAATCCTCCCTCCTTCCTTTCTTGGTTAGATCCTGGAATAGCCAGAAATAGTGGCTAGAAAGTATAGGAGGAGGTAGAGTTAGTAAGAAAGAAGAAAAGCCCTTCTCCCAATTATTTCCTCTTCTCTGCTCCCCACCTTCCACCCCCGACACACCAGAACTTTCCCATTTCTGGTTTCCTAGCTTGATTCAGGCCTAAGGATAGAGGTGGGCTGGTGCTGGTGAAGCTTTGAAGCAAATGACAGCATTAGTTGTTGCTGGGCTTTTTAGTACCTGAACATGACCATAAAAGCTAGGATCTCTGCCTGAGGTTTCAACACAGGATAGAGAAGAATAACTCAACAGAGAGGGTCTGAAAGAGTCGTGGTGGGAAAGAGTGAAGTTGTTTCCTTTTGTCCTCCACTGAGTCCAGCTCATTCAGTTAACCACCTACATGCAGTTAGGAGCTTACATGCAGTTAGAAGCCCTGGTGATACTTCATTTTTGGAGTGCCAATTTAGAAAACTTCCTTATGACTACCATTACTTTTTTTTTTTTTTTAAAGTATGGTGGCGAGCTATGAGTTCCCTTGAGATTAAGCACCATGGTCTTAATCTCTCTCCTTTTCCTTTCAGTGAGAGCATTAAGCCAGCCAACTCATTTACTGAAGCAATGGGATAATTCAAGGTTTCTCATCTCCAAAGTATCGACTTAAAATCCTTTTAAGCAGATTGAATATTGTAGCTTTGCATGTATCATTGTAATAATATATGCATCAAAATGACACCAGGCTTAATGAACCAAAAAGGTATGTGATGAATTCAGGGTGGTGGCAGCCTGTTTGAGAAGAGGAGGCTGTTCTTGGCAGGAATTGAAATGCTTTTCGTCAAGGGAAAGAGACTCCTTTTGAGATGCAAGTCCATTTCTCCCCAAGAAAGGTAAACGCTGTCAGGCTATAGCTTTCAAATACTGCCTATTTCAGGGACACTGCCCTTATTTCAGAGAACGATTCCTTTGGCCTTAAGTGTTCATAACAACCCTCAGGGTTTAGCAACTCACTGCTTTTGCCAGTCAGCAAAGTTCTCTGATAAAATGTTGTCGGATCATCGATCCACAAGCTATAAACCACCTACCCACTAGCTCGGTTCCTCGACACTAATTTTCTTTTAATGCCTATTTCTTTGGGGTCGGGTGGGGGAGGATGGGGAGCTATTTTGATGATTTATAACATCTACTTGATCTTCAAGATTTGGTTTGTTTAAATATTGAGTCTGGCATCCAGAAAGCACTTGAAAAGTTTCATAAATAAGTGAATAACTTTTTCTTGGAATTGCACTGAAGATATGATTTATCTCCTTGGTTTCTTCTCAATTGCCTGAAAGTGGCGCATCAGAAGAGGTCAACGTGGAGGGCACCTGTTGTGGCAGCTTTGATTTAAACACTCAAGCAGATTATAAAACCTTCAGGATTAGTAATCTAATTTTGGTTTTCCAAAGCTGCCTCTCTAATGAATGGGAAGAATTTCAGAACCACCAGTTTCATCTTTGTGAGTTTTTCACTTGGTGCTACTTTCAGCTTTCCATTTTGTCTCTTTGCCCTTTAAGGAAGTGCTTCTTCCTTCTGCTTCCATTCTCACTTTTCAAGCCTCAGGGAAGCTTTCCTCTACAAGTTCTCATGTTCTGATAAAATGCTGTCCTCTGGTTACAGCCATCCTAAAGAAAATTTATTTTTTCAAAGTGGAAATGTGACAATCTCAGTATTATCAGTAATGATTAAGAACTTCACAAAAAGCTCAGTGGGCAAGTTCCCCTTGTGTATTAGAAGCTGAAAGCCAGATTAGTGCCTTATCTCTTTGGGCCACATATTCTACTGTGCTCTATTATTAAAAAAAAAAAAAACACCTTGTTGCAATTTGAGTCCAGGGAATTAAAAGAAACTTTTCTTTCTGTCTGCTTTCACTTCAGCTTAGCCAAGGGGTCAGTAACCTTTTTAGCCTGAAAATCAACAGTGAGGCTGTTGATGGGCCTAAGATGTAGGCAGAGAGAACAGAGGGGATACAGAAAATAATCAAAATGAGTGAAAATGAGGGGAAGAAGAACAAGCAAGGAAAGACAGAAGAAAAGAGAGAGAAGGAAGAGAGACATAGAGGATAATAGTTTATGGGAAAGACTGGCACAGTAAGAATATCACACGCCAGAGACAAGCCATGGCCTAATTTAAACCAATAAAAATCATACGTATTATACAAGCCTTTTGCACTTTCTCAGGGTGTGGAAATCACCACAATATTTCATTTTCCTTGGTGCATTTGATGATTTTGGACTCGATTTTATTTTTGGAGGAGAAGGTGATACATACTAGTGGTTTTTAAGAAAACTAAATTTAAAAAGGTAAAATAAAGTATTTGGCCTAATGCCTAGCATATCATAAGCATTCAGTAAAACACTAGATTCTCTTCCTTTTGAAAAAATAGGTACAAATTTTCTCCTGGAAGAAAAAGAGCATGAGAAAAAAAAATGAAATCTATAAATAATTACCTAACTTCCTTTATCTATGGATTCTAATCTCTTCACTACTTCTTTTAAAAGGGTTGTCAGCTAATATTATTATTAGCTGATTTGAGTTTTCCCTTGTCCATTTCCTCTATAAGAAGAGGTAGTATTTACTTTGGTGGGGGGAAGGGTTGGGAGGAGGAGGAATTGTTTTCACTGAGCCATTTTATGCTGTGCTAAGGAGAGTGGACTTTACCTTGCGGCTGAGGAACCAACAGCATTTTTCAAGCCCCGAAGGGGTGCTACAGGCCTTTAGTTTTCAAACACCCCTCTGGAGAGTAGAAGAGTGAGGCTGTAGGCTGGAAATCATTCATTTAATCAACAAATGCATACTGAGTGCCTGTTCTGTGATAGGCACTAGGGAGACAAGGTCCTCGACCTCCTGGAGCTGACAGCATAGTACGTGAGGCAGAAGCTCAAGTAAGCATATAATTACATATTTCGGTAAATACTACGAAGGAGAAGGAGGGGTGCTCTGGATGAAAGGAAATGCCTCTTTGAGGAAGTAATGTTTGGACCTGAGAATAAGTAAGGGTAAGTCAGAGAGGAACAGGACCTTATTCAGAAAGGAGAGATTTGAATGTGCTTACATGCTGGAGGGAAGGATGAAGTAGCAAGAAGGAGGTTAAAGACAGAGGAAAAAAAGCGTATTGTTCATGAAGCAAGAACCCTCAGAGGATTGGGAGGAAACATACCCCAAGCTGAGGTGGAAGAATTAGCCTTGGGCAAGAAGAAAGTTACCACTTGCTCTCAGAAAGGATGGAAGGAGAGAGAATGGAAGTAGATATAAATAAGCTTATAGATGAAGGAGGAGCACTGGTGATGTAGTGGTTAAGAGCTTGGCTGCTAACCAGAAGTTTGCAGTTCAAATCCACCAGCCACTCCTTGGAAACTCTATGGGACAGTTCTACTCTGCCCCATAGGGCCACTATGAGTTGGAACTGACTTGACAGCACCTAACAACAACAACATAGGTAAAGGATAGGAAATGGCAGTTTTCATCTGATGGTCTCATGGTCTCTGTAAAGCAGGAAAATAAGTGGTTGTTGAATCTTAAGGAGAGCTGGTAGAGCAGACGGCTTGAGGAAAGTGGTAACAGGATTGAAGCATCCTCAAAAAGTTAAACAGAATTACCACAGGAGCCAGCAATTCTACTCCCATATCCAAAAGACTTGAAAGCAAGGATGCAAACAGATACTTGTACACCAATGTTCATTGCAGCAGTATTCACAATCACTAAAAGGTGGAAACAACCCAAGTGTCCATCAACAGAGAAGCAGATAAACAAAACGTGGCCTATACATGCAATGGAATATTATTCAGCCATAGAGAGTTCTGACACATGCTACAACATGAATGAACCCTGAAAACGTTATACTGAGTGAAATAAGTCAGACGCAAGAGGACAAGTATTACACAACCCCGTTTATAAGAAATATCTAAAATAGGAACTGCACAGACACCAAAGTTTATTAGTGGTTACCAAGGGCTGGGGGAAAGGTGAAAGGGAAGTTACTGTAGAAAGGGCACTGAGTTTCTGTTTAGAGTGATGAAAAACTTTGGGGAACGGGTAGTAGTGATGGTTGTATAACACGGTGAAAGCAATCAATGTCACTGAATTTAACATGAAAATGGTTGAAATAGCAGATGTTTTGTTATATATATTTTACCACAATTTTTCATAAAAGGATTGAAATAGCTTCCTTAGAAGACTAGAACATCTTGGCAGATGGGTCTGGCTGTGTTCCAGAGGCTTCTGTGATTTCTCTGAGGAATGCCCACATAATTCTCCCTTTCTCTTTTAACTATTTTATTTTCTAGGGAACTCAGTAACGACACACAGGTCAAGCATAGGAGACAGAATTCTCCCATCACACCCATGCCTCCCACACAGAAGAAATAATACATATATGTAGATCTGCTTTCATCCAACCCTTAAATGAGACCCAGTAATGAGACTGGCAAAAATAAAAAATCTGACAATATTGAGTTCCAAAAAAGGAACTCCTATTCCTATAAACTGCTGGGGGGAACGTAAACTGGTATGACTACTATGAAGAGCAATTTTACAATATCTTGTAAAGTTTAAACTGACCACAATTCATGGCTAGATACAGACCTCAGAAGATTATTTTTCAAACTGATGGTAGGGAGCCAATAGTGGGTCCAGAAATCAATTTAGTGGCTGTCAACTAGCAATTTAAAATGACGTAGATTAAAATAAGTAATATCAAAAGTCATTATTCATAGAAAAGGGGAAGTATTTTTCTCATGAAACTATATTTCAGGTATATATTTATATATTAAAAAAAAAGCCAAACCCATCACCCTTGTGTTGATTCTGACTCATAGCGAACGTATAGGACAGAGTAGAATTGCCCCATAGAGTTTCCAAGGAGCTCCTGGGGGATTTGAACTGCCGACCTTTTGGTTAGCAGCTGTAGCACTTAATCACTACACCACCATGGTCTCCATATACTTTTGTATATATACATATGTATATATCTATGTGTAGAAATATATATTGGTTATATCGGCTGCTAACCCAAAGGTTGGTGGTTCCAACCCACCAGCTGCTCTGTGAGAGAAAGATGTAGCAGTCTGATTCTGTAAAGATTACAATTTGGAAACCCCACGGGGCAGTTCTACTCTGTCCTGTAGGGTCGCTATGAGTCGGATAAACTTGACGGCAACAGGCTTTATATACACATCTTCACAATGCGATGTGGGCTGGTCACAAATAAATTTTTCATTGTGGGCTGGGGTCAAAATATGTGAGAAACACTGCTCTAGAGAACTGTTGCACTAGTGCACAAAGGAATATGAAAAAGCTACTTGTCACAGCATTGATTATAATAGTGACTTATAATTAAGGAAGAAATCTCTGTCAATAGATGAATTTTTTTTTTCTTTATACAATGGGATAGGTCTAAAAATATCAGCATGTACAATCTCAAAAGCAAAATTAAGTGAAAAAAAGCAAGTTGCAGAATATGTAAGTATGATACCATTTATGAATTTTAAACAACCTTGAAATGTCCTTTTCATGAGAATTGTCTTTTTTCTCCCTTTACCTTGACTACATCTACTGAGTGTCACAATTTATGAAGCTCTCTTCTGGGCTCTTTCACATACAGCACCTTGTATAATCTTTAAAACACCATAGGCATTTTCATTATCTCCACTTTACAAACAAAACAAACTCTGAGCGCCAATTACTTGTTTACAGAACCAGGCAGTGATGAAGCTAGAATGCAAACTCAGGTCTTATGATAACAAAACTAATGGCACAAATACTTTCTTAACTGGCTAAAGATATTTTGTAATTGCCTGCTTTGATTATAAAGGTTGTATAGACTTTTCTGCCTATAACTTTAAAGAATTCTAGAACAGATATTTTCTTTGTGTTTTTTTGGAAGGTTATTATGAACCACTTTTATGTTTTTCTAAGATTATTCAAGCCTTGAATCTTTAGTTTATTCTTTGAGAAAAAAAAAAAGACCTAGTTCCACATAATGCATTGGTCTCTTTGATTTCAATAACATTTTTCTACTTTTTTACTCATTATATATTTAAAAAATGAACAGTTCAGTCAACCACTAAAAATTAGAGTATCATCTAATGAGAGCAGAATATGAAAAGATTAAGGAAATACTCCTGTTTTATTAAAACTAAACTGAAACCTAATATGAATCAACCATACTTTCGTTTTGTCATTTGATTTTCACAACAATCCTATAAAGCATATTGCGATTTTTTTCTTTTCTTACAGAGGAAATAACAAAATCTCAGGGAGGTGAAGTGACTTGCTCAGTCACACAGATTAGAAGTGGCAGATTCAAGACTAGAACTCAGGTCTTCTTAACTAAATGTCCTTTTCAAAATATCATTGTACACTTTCCGAAAAATTTCACATCTGGGTCTCTAGCTTACAAAAATACTCCCAAATTGTGTAAGACTGTATGTACAAGAATGTTCACTGTAGTATTATTCATAATAGTGAAAACCTGGAGACTACCTAAATATTCAATCATAGAAGATTATTTAAGTGAATTGACATAGTCATACTATGGATCACTAAAAAGCCATCTAAAACACACACACACACACAAACACACACACACACACACACACACACAGGGTGACATGGAGAATAGTCAAATATACTGTTGGATTTAAAAAGCAACTTGCAAAATAGTATCTATACTGTGATTCCATTTTTACGTGAGAAAAAAAACCTGTTTAGGATTGAATTGTATCCCGCAAAAAGATATGTCAAAGTCCTAATCCCTGTACCAGGGGATGTGGCCTTATTTGAAGAAATAGGGGTCTTCCTTTGCAGATGTGATCAGTTAAGGAAGTCATACCAGAGTAGGGTGGGTCCTAATCTTAATTCCTTCTGAGTGGTATCTAATAAAAGAGAAGGGCAGACAAGGAAACAAAGATACACACCAGGCTAAGACAACAAGTGAGAATCCAGCTACAAGCAGAAGAACACCAAGGATTATTGACAGCCATCAGAAACAAAGACAGAGGCATGCAACAGTTCTTCCCCCAAAGCCTTCAGGAGTTGACATACCTGATACCCTGATTTGGACTTCTAGCCTCCAGAACTGTGAGAAAATTTCTGTTCTTTAAAGCTATCCACTTTGTGGTGTTTTGTTATGGTAGCCCTAGGAAACAAGGACAAAACCGTACAAATTGGTATGTCTGTGCATATAAAAAGGTCTGGAAAACACACAAACTGTTAGCAATGATAATACACGGGTACAAGTAGTTGAGAGTTGAGGAGAAAAAGGCATGTGGGCTCCAGCTTATATTGTTTATATTTTTATGATGGATAGACATTACTTTTATACTCGAGTAAAATGTTTTAAGCTGAATTACTAACAATTTTAAAAGTTATGCCACCTCTCAGTTATTCATTGTGTCCTCATTGTGTGTGCTCAGCACTCTGCTAGGGGTTAAAGAACTCACAAGGAACTTCTCTTGAGGAACTTAGACTCTGGCTGAAGAGAGGAGAACTTTGAAAATGATACAGCACAGCTTATGATGAACTGCTATGGAAAATGACCAATAAGCGAGTCGGTCAGGTGCCTTTAAGGAAGAGATTGCATTCTCTTTTGAGGTTTTATACACGGGAAGTTGCCTCAGGTGCCACATTTCTTTCCCTTTGAGTATCATTAAAAATCATAAGTTGCTAAAGGGGCACACCAGCCCTGGGGCAGGGACTGGAAGGCAGGAGGGAACAGGAAAGCTGGTCATAGGGAACCCAGGGTTGAGAAGGGAGAGTGTTGACATGTCATGGGGTTGTTAAACAATGTTATAGAACAATGTGTGTACTAACTGTTTGATGAGAAACTAGTTTGTTCTGTAAACCTTCGTCTAAAGTACAATAAAAAAATTGTTAAGTTGCTCAGTATCGGTTGGGCCAATTAAAATGGAGTAATGTGCCCTCTCTTTGTTCATCTACCATTTATTGCTCTCAGAGAGAGAATTTAATTGGCTTCTCTGATGTTACTTGGCATGAGCAGAAATTGGGCTATTGGACAGACATTATGTGAAGCCATCCCAGAACACCAAGTATCTATTTTGTCTAACCCAATAAGGTCATTTCTGGTTTGTGCACCAGTCCCCAATCTAATCCAAGCTAAACTAAACCATTACGGCTGGAATATGTTTTTTTTTTTTTTTTACTGACAAAGCATGCTCTCTGAGCCACAGCACCTTACAGATAAAATAACTGATTGGTGCTGCTTTTCTTCATAGCAAATACTATGGACTCCTCCTACAGTCTGTTTCACACAGTTGGTAAAGGATGAGAATAATCCGTTGCTGTCGAGTCAATTCCGACTCATAGCAACCCTACAGGACAGAGTAGAACTGCCTCATAGGGTTTCCAAGGAACAGTTAGTGGATTTGAACTGCTGACCTTCTGGTTAGCAGCCAAGCTCTTAACTGCTCTACCACGAGGGCTCCCCTACCAGGGCTTCTGTTAAAGGGTGAGAATAGCAAAAGAAAATGAAGAATATATTCCCGTCTGAGTATAAAACCAAAAAACCAAACCCGTTGCAAGCTGAGTCAATTCTGACTCACAGCAACCCTATAGGACAGAGTAGAATTGCCCCGTAGGGTTTCCAAAGAGTGCCTAGTGGATTCTAATTGCCGAACTTTTGGTTAGTGACTGCAGCTCTTAACTGCAACGCCACCAGGGTTTCCAGTCTGAGTATAGCTAAGGTCAAAGAAAGTTAAGGAGACAATTAGCACCAGTTAGATAGCTTTCTTGAGCAGGGCTGCTCTGTGTAGTTGAACAGGTTGTACCTCAGTGAGGGGGGCTGAAATTCTGACTGAGCTCTGCTGGTCACGTAGTGTGCACTCCTGGCTATGTGTGGCCCTGGCATGTGACCGAAACACTGAAAGGGGTGTGTCTTTTTCTAATTAGCATAAAGGCACCGTGTGGATTATTTTCCCAGGATAATACACATTTACTGTACACTAGCAAACTGTGTAATCAGAACTGAGGGCCATGCTGGAAGATGGGTAGGAAAGGAGACTCAGAGGAAAACTTTCCAATTTGAGCCTGGTCCATAGTAGATATTCAATAAATATTTGTTAAATGAATAAATGATGCTGGGAATAGAGTAATGAGCAAAACAGACAAAATTCTCAAGCATATGTGATGAATGAAAGCAAGTTACAGAACAATATGTACAAATGATGTCATTTTATATTAAAAAAATACTAAACAAATTGTCATTGAGTCCATTTCAACCCAGTGACCCTACAGGACAGAGTAGAACTGCCCCATAGGGTTTCCAAGGAGCAGTTGGTGGATTTGAACTGCTGATCCTTTGGGTAGCAGCCAAGCTCTTAACCACTGTGGCACCAGGGGTCCATTTTATAAAGTGCATAGTTAAATTAAGTTGAAATGTGGATATTCTATGACACAGCAATTCCACTCCTAGGTACGTACCCTAGAGAAATTTGTGAAATTTACACAGCAGGGACTTGTACAAGAATATTAGTAGCTGTTGTTGTTGTGTGCCATTGAGCTGATTTCGACTCATAGTGACCCTATAGGACAAAGTAGAACTGGCTCAGAGGGCTTCCTAGGCTGTAATCTTTATGGGAGCAGGTCACCAGGTCTTTCTTCCCATGGAGCCATGGTGGGTTCAAACCCCCGACCTTTTGGTTAGCAGCCAAGTGCTTAACCACTGTGCCACCAAGGCATGTTTGTAATAGCTAAAACAATATATAAACAAATTGAAACAAAACTCCACAAAATTAACAGTAACCCACATGTTCACTGACAGCAGAATGAATACACTGCCGTATATTCATGCAATGAAATTTTACACATAGTGAAAGTTAATTATCCACAGCTAATTATTTATTTGTGGGTGATAGATAGCATGCCTGGAACTATGACAGACATCTTGACATCATGAGGGAGAAACTCTTACACCACTGAATCACTAAACCAATGGTAGCAGCTGCCTATAAAATAAACTCTGATTAGTTCAGGCCATTGATAGGTTTTCTTGTCATTTGTTCACGTAACCATTTCCAACTGGTACATAGTATTTAACTCTGAGATTGGTTCAGGAATTAGTAAGGATGGTAAATCAGGGGAAACTTTGTATTGTTGAAAATTTTACATTACACATATGTTCATGTATTATTTGGGTAATTAAAAAAAGCACAAAAATGACAAGAAATAGAGTGATATACAGCAGATCACGTAGGTCAGCTTCTCAAGTTCTCTTGGCCAAACTTTTATAATATTCACTTAACTGGCCTTCCACCAGACTCCCCACCAATAATCCACCCTTTCTTTACCTTCGATAAAGTTCCACCTCCTTAACATGACCTATAACCCTCAGTTTTATCTGATTCCCAGCTTTATTTCACAAACCACTCTCTCCATTGCTAACAAAGCTCCTGTTACACAGGCCTTATTTTAGTCCCACAAATGTCCCATTTTCCTGGCTTGGGCCTTCATATATGCTATTGCTATTTCCTGAGATGCTCTCTTCCTCTCCCCCTTCCTCCCTGAACATGAGTCACATTTTCAGCTACTGCTCCATTCTTTCCTGTCCTCTCAGCACTCCACCCCAACCCTATTCTTTCCTCTTCTCACAAGGGAGCAAAAAGGAGGCCTTTTAGCAAAATAATGTGTGCAAGTTATGATATGAGAAAAGAGCAAAATTTGCAGGAAAAAAGCCTTGTTTTAAAAATTTGTTTTTGTTTTGTAGGTTTTTCACTCAGAAGACTCTGAATAGCGTAAGCCAATTCAATTGGAGGAATAGGAAGTCTCACAATTGCCCTCCTGGGATTATGCCTGGAACAAGAATCCTCACGAACCGACTGCATAGTATACTGACTAGATGGAGAGGAACCTGGAGATATAGCAGAGGGGAAGAAAAAGAAAAAGAAACAGGAGAGAGTGAAAGGGGACCCTGACACCCATCTGATGCTATCTTCGTATGGAGGTAATCTAGTAGAGAAAGTGAAAAAATGTTTTGTACCACTCTTTGGATTCTGGGAGCAAAAGTGGGGTGACAGAGCCAGAGTTTCTGAGGGCCTGAAAAAGTGAGGAGAAGGAGTAATTACTGGAACCTGGAGACAGAGAGGGCTGTGTGAAGAAGGCTGCTAACGATCCGCAGTCATGGACACAGCCAGCCCACAAGGACTCCCAACCCCTCCTGGGGAAAGCTGGGAAATAAATACCCCAACCTCTCCTTCCTCCTTATCTCTTTATCTGCTGAGGCTCCTCATTAACCCAACTGAGCCAGAAGACCCATGAACAAGGGAGCCCAGATGATAGAATCCATATAGGTCAGAATACAGGTAAGAAGGTGGAGAATGGATATGCAAGGCAAATGGAAGATATCCAGCACAGTAATGGTAGGTCTGCCCATCCTTTCCTTGTGGGTAAGCAATGCAGGAAGTTAAATTATAACCAGGAGGTTGCTCAGGAAGTATGGAATCACAGCAAGGAGAATCAGTTGGTTCGTGTCCTAAAGTCTGCTGTCGTAATAACATGTTTCTGAGATGGGACCTTACTGAGGCACTGGAAGTTTGAGTTGGTATGTCAAGAGATTTACTACTTCCTCAGCATGAACATGCAGATAATCTATCTATAATTCATTCATTCATTCTTTTTGGGGTCCTTGGCACCTTCAGAAATTTTCAAATTACAAATTCAACTATAAAAAACAAAATCCGTTGCCGTCTAGTTGATTCCAACTCATAGCAACCCTATGGGACAGAGTAAAACTACCCCACAGGGTTCCCAAGAAGTGGCTGGTGGATTTGAACTGCCAACCTTTTGGTAAGCAATTGACTGTCACGGATTGAATTGTGTCCCCCCAAAATATGTGTCAACTTGGTTGAGCCATGATTCCCAGCATTGTGTGATTGTCCACCATTTTGTCCTCTGATGTAATTTTCCTATGTGTTGTAAATCGATAGCACTGTTTTTTTTTTTTTTATGATGTTAATGAGGTGGGATAGGTGGCAGCTATGTTAATGAGGCAGGACTCAATCTACAAGATTGGATTGTGTCTTGAGCCAATCTCTTTTGAGATATAAAAGAGAAAAGTGAACAGAGAGAGGGGGACCTCATACCACCAAGAAAGCCGCGCCAGGAGCAGAGAGCGTCCTTTGGACCCAGGGACCTTAAGCCTGAGAAACTCCTAAACCAGGGGAAGGTTGATGACAAGGACTTTCCCCCAGAACCGGCTGAGAGAGAAAGACTTCCTCTGGAGCTGATGCCCTGAATTTGGACTTCTAGCCTACTAACCAAACCAAAAGCCTGCTGCCGTTGAGTCAATTCTGACTCATAGCGACCCTATAGGACAGAGTAGAACTGCCCCATAGGGTTTCCAAGGTGCGCCTAGTGGATTCAAGCTGCCGACTTTTTGGTTAGCAGCTGTACTAGACTGTGAGGAAATAAACTTTTGTTTGTTGAAGCCATCCACTTGTATTTCTGTTATAGCAGCACTAGATGACCAAAACATTGACCATAGCATATTATTTTTTTGCATAAAACTTCCAATTAGGAATCACTACTTAATTAGGCTGTTTTTCTTTTTCTACAGTTCCATCACAAGCACTAAAAGTTGGCTTTCTTGTGGAGACCACATCTACAAAGAAATAGTGATTTTAAAAAATACCTCACATGTGTCCCATGTATATAAAGATAAAGGAACAATAAAGTCAAATTTATAGGTGTATTCCAGGCAGTCAGGTAAAATTCATTAGCCAGAAATACTGTAAAACTAGAATTTATGTATACAGATTTCAAGTTCTTGCTATTGAAGAGTTATAAATTATTCCAAGGCCAAGGGTTTACTATACAATTGATTATATTCATAATAATCCAATCCAATCATGCATCCCTGAGGTTATTATATTCAGATTACCTTGACTGGATTTGGGATGTTTATAAAACTTTAAAATCACATATTATCTGAAAATCTCTTCTTCTTGTTGTCGTTAGGTGTTGTTGAGTCGATTCTAACTCATGGCAACCCTATGGATGACAGAACGAAACAGTGCCCCGTCCTGCACCATCCTTACAATCGTTGTTATGCTTGAGCCCATTGTTGCAGACACTGTATCAATCCACCTCGGTGAGGGTCTTCCTCTTTTCTGCTTACCCTGTACTTTGCCAAGCATGATGTCCTTCTCCAGGGACTGATCACTCCTGACAACATGTCCAAATTATGTAAGATCCAGTCTCGCCATCCTTGCTTCTAAGGAGCATTCTGGTTGTACTTCTTCCAAGACAGATTTGTTCGTCCTTTTGGCAGTCCACGATATATTCAGTATTCTTCGCCAACACCACAACTCAAACACATCAACTCTTGTTTGGTCTTCCTTACTCATTGTGCACCCTTCACATGCATATGATGCGATTAAAAATACCATAGCTTGGGTCAGGCGCACCTTAGTCTTCAAGGTAACATCTTTGCTCTTCAACACTTTAAAGAGGTCCTTTGCAGCAGGTTTGCCCAATGCAATGTGTCTTTTGATTTCTTGACTGCTGCTTCCATGGGTGTTGACTGTGGATCCAAGTGAAACGAAATCCTTGGCAACTTCAGTCTTTTCTGTTTATCATGATGTTGCTTTTGCTTATTGGTCCAGTAGTGAGGATTTTTGTTTTCTTTATGTTGAGGTGTGATCCATACTGAAGGCTGTGTGGTCTCTGATCTTCATTAGTAAGTGCTTCAAGTCCTCTTCACTTTTAGTAAGCAAGGTTGTGTCATCTGCATGATGCAGGTTGTTAGTGAGTCTTCCTCCAATCCTGATGCCCGTTCTTCATCATATAGTCCAGGTTCTCAGCATATTTGCTCAGCATACAGATTGAATAGATATGGTCAAAGGATGCAACCCTGACGCATACCTTTCCTGACTTTAAACCACTGAGTATCCCTTTTTTCTGTCCGAACAACTGCCTCTTGATCTATATGCAGGTTCCTCATGAGCACAATTAAGTGTTCTGGAATTCCCATTCTTTGCAATGTTATCCATAATTTGTTATGAGCTACATGGTCAAATGCCTTTGCATAGTCAATAAAACACAGGTAAACATCCTTCTGGTGGTCTCTGCTCTCAGCCAGAATCCATCTGACATCAGTAATGATACCCTTGGTTCCATGTTCTCTTCTGAATCCGGCCTGAATTTCTGGCAGTTCCCTGGTGATA
The DNA here is from genome assembly GCF_024166365.1 of Elephas maximus indicus. Taxonomy (NCBI): domain Eukaryota; kingdom Metazoa; phylum Chordata; class Mammalia; order Proboscidea; family Elephantidae; genus Elephas; species Elephas maximus. The sequence goes on from NC_064820.1 coordinate 84,566,756, forward strand.
CACTGCTGCAGTGCCTTTTGAATGATCTTCAGCAAAATTTTGCTTTTGTGTGATTTTAATGGTATTGTTCTATAACTTCCACGGTCAGTTGGATCACCTTTCTTGGGAATAGGCATAAATATGGCTCTCTTCCAGTTAGTTGGCCAGGTAGTGGTCTTCCAAATTTCTTGGACTAGACAAGTGAGCACCTCCAGCGCTGCATCCGTTTGTTGAAACATCTCAACTGATATTCCATCAATTCCTGGAGCCTTGTTTTTCGCCAATGCCTTCAGAGCAGCTTGGACTTCTTCCTTCAGTACCATTGGTTCCTGATCATATGCTACCTCTTGAAATGGTTGAGCATCGACTAATTCTTTTTGGTATAATAACTCTGTGTATTCCTTTCATCTTTCACTATTGCAACTTGAGGCTGGAATTTTTCCTTCAGTTCTTTCAGCTTGAGAAACGCCGGGCTCCGGGCAGTCTACTTCTGAAAAGAATTAGCCAGTGAAAACCTTATGAATAGCAGCGGAACACTGAAAATCTCTTAGGATGTGTAAATTCTTATTTTTTTAAAATTTATTTCATCATTATACATAACATACACATAAAGAACAAATAATATGAACATATAGGTACCTAGCTTAAGAAATAGAATATTACCAGTCTATGTCCCTCCAATATTTCATCCCTCTCCTTTCCTCCCTTTCCTTATGGGTATCCACTACTCTGAATTTTGTATTTATCATTCTCTTGGATTTCTTTAAAGTTTTACCACATATAGATATATCCGTAACAACTGATTTTTAGTTTCAAATATTTTTGAACTTTATGTAATATAAATGGAATCATAAAAGCTCTTTTCTCTTGCAACTTGCTTTTTTTTCTTGCCTCAACATACACGTTTATGAAGTTCATTGATACTGATACATATATATAGTTGTAATTTATTTTCACTGCTGTACTGTATCCCATCTCACCAGTAAACCACAATTTATTCATTTGGTTTCTTGTCAATTGATATTTGAGTTACCAGTTTTTTGCTTTTTCAAACAATGCTGGCATTAACATACTCGTACATGTCTCCTGTAACACATGGGTAAGCGTTTCTTCAGGGTATATACCTAGGAGCGGAAATGCTGACTGCAGGGTATATACATATTCAACATTATCAGAAATGCCACAGTGTTTTCTAAAGTAGTTTTAAACAATTTACACTTCCACCAAGAGTAGTTAAGTGTTCCCACTGTTTCACATCCTTATCAGTACTTGGCATTGGCCTGTTTTTAAATTTTTGCCAGAGATGTCATTCTACACATGGTTGAACATTTCTTTATATTTGTATTCTTTGATTTCATTTTTGAGTTCAACTTTAATCTCAATTGGAAGTTATCTTTCCACCATCCTTACATTGCTTCTACTTCTTATCATCTATCATTTTAAACAAACCTATAGTCCAGATGCTGAAAAAAGCACTGAATGATATTCAATTTGATTTGATGAACAATATTCATTATTTATCAGAGTAGCACCAGCTGGGTAGTGCCCTGGCATAATTTGATTATTCAGGCATCACTCCCATTCCCTTTCCTTTAATTCCATCCATTTACCTCCCATAAACATCAAGTTGACTGAAGGATCAAGTTCATGTGACTTCCATACTGCAATACCTAAAAAGAGACTGGCCTCTAATGTTCATAAGTATAATATCAAGATATAAATCTTGTTATGTGTTTGGAATTTGGAGCCAATTGCTGAATTCTGTGACTGCTCTAACTAAAAATCTAAACTTCAATTCAGTGAGAACTGCTGTTATTTGTTATTATTAATGCTGAAGTTCACTTTAGGGTTCTCTTCTTATGGTAGCAACCAAGGTGTTCAGGTATACAGGGGAGTGAATCAGAGAATACCTCTTACTCAGGCATTCTATGCATATGTTCAGCTTTACTCAGAAATAAGGGGCTGGCAACTTTGTTTGGAATGGTGGTCGAGAGCAAGGAGTCCTGGATATTAGTAACAGTTAAGGTTAAACATGGTAGTACTCATGAAAAGATGAAATGGACAGGTATCTGAATTGAAGGTCAACCATTTTTTTTTTTTTATTAACTTTTATTGAGCTTCAAGTGAACGTTTACAAATCAAGTCAAACTGTCACATATAAGTTTATATACACCTTACTCCATACTCCCACTTGCTCTCCCCCTAATGAGTCAGCCCTTCCAGTCTCTCCTTTCATGCCAATTTTGCCAGCTTTCAACTCTATCCTCCCATCCCCCCTCCAGACAGGAGATGCCAACACAGTCTCAAGTGTCTACCTGATACAAATAACTCACTCTTCATCAGCATCTCTCTCCTACCCACTGTCCAGTCCCTTTCATGTCTGATGAGCTGTCTTTGGGAATGGTTCCTGTCCTGGGCCAACGGAAGGTTTGGGGACCATGACCGCCGGGATTCCTCTAGTCTCAGTCAGACCATTAAGCATGGTCTTTTTGTGAGAATTTGGGGTCTGCATCCCACTGATCTCCTGCTCCCTCAGAGGTTCTCTGTTGTGCTCCCTGTCAGGGCAGTCATCGGTTGTGGCCAGGCACCAACTAGTTCTTCTGGTCTCAGGATGATGTAGGTCTCTGGTTTATGTGGCCCTTTCTGTCTCTTGGGCTCTTAGTTATCGTGTGACCTTGGTTCAACCATTCTTAATAAATATGAAGAATTTACTCCTCACAACAAAGAAGTAGAACTATTATTTTTCTCCATGCAGACAACGAGCTGAGAGGCAGAGACGTTAAATAACTAGTCCAAGGAGCTCACGTGACTGGAATGCCATCCATGTCTAGTACATAGCTAACATGAAGATAAATACATAGGCAAATTGACTTTTTGTTTTTGAATGGTGCCAAGACTTTTATTTTTCTTATTTGATTTTAACCCTATTTCTATTTTCTATAAACCAGGAGCCCCACTTCAAGGTTCTATTCTTAGATTTCTGGCAGTTGGACATCTACTCAGATGATCTGTATTTCAGTCTTTTTTCTTTTCAAAGTACTTACTTGTAGGTGGCAGTGTTAGTTTTAAACTACTTTGCATTCTTCTGGGGAAGATTAGAAAAAGCCATCTGGATAGCATCACCCTGAAAAATTCTTCTCTGAGTGGAACTTCCTTAAGAAAATATTGTAAGAGAAGAGGGTGTGGTAAAGATAGGCAGAATACAAATAGAAAGATTTAAATTCCAATAGCTATGAGAATTACCTTTCTGTAAAATAAACTCACTTTTCTTCCAGCCCAAATTATCTTTTGAGGAAAAGATTCTTTTGAATTAGGCCCTGTTCCTTGACAATATTTTCCAGCTCCTGTTGTTGCCTTGCTCACATATTGTTTATTTGGTCTTGAACTTTGGGCTACTTTTTTAAAATTATAATTTCTGTTCAGGCTTCCTTACTGTTCCCTCACCCTCACTCCCCGCCCCACACCAAATAGTGACATTCTTGTTGTAACAATTTGCCTAGAACGGAATCTGGAAAATAGTGGGCATTGAATAAATATTGGTTGATTGAATGAGTGAATGAATGAAAGTCTATTTAGGAAGTAAAGAAACAAGATCAAAGAAAGTAAACGTGAAACATGTCCTTACTGATGAATTTTGCAAAGAAGTGTTTCTGATATTGATTTTATTTTACATTGCCCTAGAATTTATTAAACTTTACATAACCTTTAAAAGTCTACATAACCATATCATTTTAGGACTCTGATTAGAAAAATGGAATATTAATCTTAAAAATGACTATTGAGTAACAAAAAAAATAAGTTTTTTTCCCAATCTAATTGACTCATTTACATTTAATTGTAGTTATTCTATCCAGTTATTGGAACCTGTTATTAAAAAAGATTCTTTAGGTCTTCATTGCCTAATAAATTACTTTTCCATTCACTGAATTTATCTTTTACTTTGAATCCTTTTGAATACTCTCATATTTTACAGTTCTTTAAAGTTTTCAAAGTAATAAAGTTAAGGACTATGGTATTTAATCATCTGTGTTAAACAAACATTTGCTGATAACAAAAAAATTAAGATATCCATTTGCATTTACTTTTATCTTCATAAAGTTAACTCTTTAAAACACTATTTTCAATCCCACAGACTTTAGTTATATCCTGAGGTTTTTTTATTTCCTTCTTAATACATTTTTGTATTTTCTAAATTTTCTCCAAAAAGCTTTCATTACTTTTATAACCACAGAAAGCAATAAATTCTATTTTTAAAACTATCTAAGCATCCATTTACCACTCTGAGCAAACTGCTATTCAAATTTATGTTTTATTACAGTAATTACTGAGAGCATGGAGAACCTATGGCAGTAATTTCAACCTGAAATGTCCAAGGGCTATATCCAGGTGAATGAATAAAGAATTATATTCATAGTGTATTCATGGAGAATTTTCAATTGCCTTCTTTGATTGTGCTCTCTATTCTCAGGCAATTTCTAAGTTAAAATTACATGCTGATATACTTAAGATGATTTGGTACATATTAATTTATTTCCTTTTCTTTCTTTAATAAATCTATGGTTTTCTGACATGTAAAATGAGAGGCAGGGATAATTGCTAAACTTCTTTTCACCTCTAATGCTCTATTACCTTTGAACAATAAATTCATTAGAACTGATAGAATAGTGTATTTTGAATTCCCATGAACACTGTTCAACTCAATAGCCAGTAAACATTCTCAAAATGCATATAGAAGAACACATTTTGAAAGTGTACCCATACATGAAGAGGATCATACTGGATAGTGAGAAGTAGACAAATTTGGAGAGTCTTAATACTATAATCATCTAACTCTATCCATACAAAGCCTATTTTGACCTTGGAAATATACCTCTGCTTTCAGCCACTCCTTCCTAAGTGGAAAGACATCTGTGTATCTCCATGCGCCATCACTTAAAGAAGAGCAACTTCCTAGCGTTTCTTTCAATGCTCTGTTTCTCCAGCTATAGAATCCTGCTTGCAAGATGAATTCCATTAAATGAAATCCTATCCAGTTACTTCATGACTTTCATGTACATCATTCAGATTATTCCGGATGTCTCCTGCCCTGTATTTAGAAGAGGCAGTAGTCTTTGGGTGGGTTATCAATAAAAATAGTTAGGAGCCAATATATTACCGCCGTCTTCTTTTCAAAGACCGTTTTCCAGTCCTCTGAAGGGAACCAATATAACTTAGTAGTTAAGCAGTTAAAAATAAGAGGCTTGGAAATAAATAAACCTAAATTTGTATACTAGCTGTATTTTTTTTTTACTACTGCCTGTCTGTGGGCTAGTTACTTTATAGCTCTGATCTTCAGTTTTGTAATTTGTAAAAAAGGGATAATAATAGAACCCCTAATTACATGGCATACATAAAGCATTTAGCATCCCATTCAGTCAACCAATGTTTATTGAGCACCAACATGTGCAAGGCACTGTGCCAAGCTCCTTTCTAACTCCTGCTCTTTTAAGTCTCAACTTGAATGGCACTTTCTGAGGGAAAGCTTGCTTGACTCCCCCCTGTTATTTGGTTCAGGTCCCCTGAGAAGGGAACACAAAGACAGGATTACATATGCAGGAGATTTACTGCCCATTAGAGGAGTCCTGCAGCCTGCACTGAAGTATTAGCACCAGTACCTCCACTGTGCTCAGTCATTGGTTGTTCTTAGCTCAGGAGAAGTATGGTAAATCCAGGGGGGCAACAGCTGGGGCTGTCAGTCAACTATGCTCTCTACACAGGAGATCTGAGTGGTGTATTTCCACGGCTGTCACACCCTCCATAACAGGCTCAATCTCCCAATTTTTCACTGTCATGGATTGAATTATGTCCCCTAAGAATATGTGTCAGCTTGGCTAGGCCATGATTCCCAGTATAGTGATTGTCCACTATTTTGTCATCTGATGTGATTTTCCTATGTGTTGCAAATTCTATCTCTATGATGTTAACGAAGTCCTATAGTTGGCAGTTGTGTTAAGGAGGCAGGACTCAATCTACAAGATTAGGTTATGCCTTAAGTCAATCTCTTTTGAGATATAAAAGAAAGAAGTGAGCAGAGAGACATGGGGATCTCATACACACCAAGAAAGTACTGCCAGGAGAAGAACACATCATTTGGACCCGGGGTCCCTGCGCTGAGAAGCTCCTAATCCAAGGAAGGATTGAAGTCAAGGAACTTTCCCCACAGTTGACAAGGAGAGAAAGCCTTCCCCTGGAGCTGACAAACTGAATTTGAACTTCCAGCCTACTAGACTGTGAAAGAAAAAACGTCTGTCGAAGTCGTCCACTTGTGGTATTTCTGTTATAGCAGCACTAGATAACTAAGACATTCACTCTTACAGCAACCAGTATTTTTCTTTTTACAGTTAACACCCTTAAAATAAAAATTTTGTTTTCTAATTTTTTTTTAAGTTATTCTTTCTCTCTGAAATGTGAGCCACATGAAGGCTGGGACATGTCAATCTTGTTTATCACTGTATCCTCAGGGCTTAACTCAATACCTGGCACATAACAGATAGAAAATACAATCGTAGCCATTATTTTCATCCACTCTGTATTTTTTACACATTAGCATTTCCTTTGTAATTTTCCATTACAAATGGGAGTTTACATGTTATCACATTTTATACTGCAGTGTAAATTGGAGATTTCAGTTTATTTTCTCAGGAGCATCTTTATTTTCAACGTATAGCAAAGCTTTACCCAAAGTGGTGAAGCTTTGAAGATAGACTTTTGAAAGTACATGTGTGCACAAGGACAGTAAAGCTCCAAGGACCTCATTGTAAATTCTTTATAGTTTTTTCAGTGAGTAGATCCTGGTACCTTCTCTCTTCTAGGCCAAGAGAGCCCTACAGGCTGCTGATTGTCAGCATGTCTCTAAACGACATTCCTCCTTACCCACATCTCCTCTCCAGAAAGCAAAATTTTCAGAAGATAAACTGTCGGGGGATGGGACTGGGGATGTAAGTTAATAAAGCCAGGATGAAGGAACACTGAAGAAGCTGTACTGCACAATTCACTTTTTTTTTTAACCACTTTTGATGTTTTTCATGATGTGAAATTGTGCAGTACGGATTAGTAAGTAAGCACAAGTGAACCTGTATTTACCTTGCTTACTGGGTAACCTGCCCCTGGGGCTTTTATCTTTATAAATAATTTATGTAAAATGTTTAACAAGGTGCCTACCGTATAGTAAGCTCCCAATAACTCTACTACTGATTCTTGCCAGGACTTCTGTGATACCCTACTTCAGCCGTTTTAAAAATGTGACCCAAAGGAATTTTCAGGAGTTCATGAGGTCAAAACTATTTTCACAATATACTAAGAATTTATTTACCTTTTTCATTGTGTGACAATTGCTTTGATTGTTCAGAAGCAAACCACTGCAGACCACAATGAGATACCATCTCACACCAACTAGGATGGCTATAATAAAAAATACAGATAATAACAAGCGTTGGTGAGGATGTGGCGAAATTGTAACCCCTACATATTGCTGGTGGAAATGTAAAATGGTGCACTTTGAAAAACACTGGCAGTTTCTCAAAAAGTTAAACATAGCTATCATATGAGACAACAATTTCACTCCCAAGTATATATCCAAGAGAACTGAAAACATAAGTTCATATAGAGACTTGTACATGGTTGTTCATAGCAGCATTATTTATAATAGCCAAAAAGTTGGAACAACCCAAATATCCACCAACTGATGAACACATAGACAGAATGTGTTGTTGAAGGGGAAAACAGGCTTTGCGAGGCTGAACATGGCTGTCCTCATGCTTTCCATCAGTTCACTGCTGTTTCTGTTAGTTCACTGCTGTTTTCCAAGCCCGTTATGTGTGACCTTGCTGAGGCAGTCTTCTGTAACTCTGGTGTGAAGCCACCTTTGTCCTCGACCGATATAAAACCTCCACCCTCTACTGCTGGGTGCGGAGATCTGCTGTGGTCCTCTTGCCACCAGGGACCACTGCCTCATTTGTAAGTCTCCCTAATAAAGCTCTTTCACTGCCACACTGGAGTTGCCGGCTTCTTTCTTCAGTCTCTAAGCACCCTCCAATTTTGGAGGCAAATTTCAAGTTACTGCTTCATGCCTACACAGTTATATCCTTACAATAGAATATTATTCAGCTATGTAAAAGAATGAAGTACTGATATATACTATAACACGGATGAACCCTGAAAATATTTTGCTAAATGAAAGCAGCCAGATACAAAAGGCCAAATACATGAAATGTTCAGAATAGGCAAATCCATAGAGATAGTCAATAGATCAGCAGTTGCCAAGGGCTGAGAGAAGGGGAAAATAGGAAGTGACTCCTAATGTGTTCTGGGTGATGAAATTTTGGAATTACATAGTGGCGATGGTTGCACAACTTTGTGAATATACAAAGAGCCACTGGATTGTACATTTTAAAAGGGTATGTGAAGTGTATCTCAAATTAAAAAGAAAGCAATGGTGACTAAAGCTGTTGATTCTTTACTACAAATAAGGGTTTCTCAACCTCAGCATTACCGGCATTTTAGAGTGGATAATGATTGCTGTGGGTAAGCGTCCTGTGAATTGTAGGACGTTTAGCAGCATCTTTGGCTTCTCACTAGATACCAGAAGCACTGCCAAGCCCCCCAGTTGTGATAACCAAAAATGTCTGCTGACATTACCAAATGTCCCCAGACCAAAACTGTCTCCAGTTGAACACCACTGGCATGAATCAAGTATTTCTATTCTTCAGTGGCATTAACTTGCAGTTTAAAAAAATTCCAGTTTTACTGTGAATGTCCTTGATGAAGCAATAAAAAATTAATTTTATTAAATCTTGGCCTTTGAACACACATCTTTTAAAATACTGTATAACAAAACTGAGAAAGTATTCATAAACCATTTCTGCTACATGCCAAAAAACTACAATTGTCTTGAAGAAAAGTTCTTGTAGGATTGAGTTGCAAGCTGAACTAGCAGCTTTTATCACAGAACACCATTTTTATTGGAAGATTTATTGAGAAACAGGTTTTTCAAACTTAGGTGTTTGGCAGACATTTTCTTGAAAATAAATGAAACTGTCAGTTCAGAGAAAACAACTGACAATACTGTTATCATCATATAATGGGGCTTTTAAGCAACAATCAGAATTTTGTAAAAGCTGTATTGCCACTGTGATCTTGACAGCTTCCCAATACTTAAACATTCTTCTGATGTGATCAGTAGTGATGTTAAAAAATATGAGTTTTTGATATTGTAGAATGAAACGTGTCAACATTTGGAAGATGTGTGTAACTCAGTGAGCAATACTTCCAAATGACCACTGTAGGATATTACAAAGTCGTGCATGGTTTAAAAGATTTATTCAGAACGCAAGAAGGACCAGTAGGTTTTCCTGATTTGTTAAAAAAAAATTTAACAGCTGTCTGGAGGTATAATTGACACATAACTGCACATGTTTTAACATATGAACACATCTATGAAACTATCACAAGATAATCACGAGTACCACTCCCAAGTTTCTTTGTCCTCCTTTGTGATCACTCCCTCTTTTCTTTCTCCCCGCCTCCTCCCATCTTCCAGTGTATCACTGACTTGCTTTTTCTCAATATAGTCTGCATTTTCTGTAGTTTTACATAAATGGAACCACACCGTATGTACTGCTTTTGTCTATTTCATTTGGCACAATTATTTTGTGATTCATCCATTAACATTGCATGTATTAATAGTTAATTTATTTTTATGGCAAGTAGTGTCCTATTGTTCTATAGTTTGGTTATACCATAAATTGGTTATCCATTTACCCGCTGATGGACATTCACATTGTTTCCAGTTTTTCGCTATTACAAATAAATTGCTATGAACTTTGCTGTGCAAGCATTTGTGTAGACATATGCTTTCACTTTTCTTGGGTAAATACCTAGATGTGGAATGGCTGGATCACATTTAAATGTATGTTTAGTTTTTTAAGAAACTGCCAAAGTGTTTTTCCAAAGTAGTTGTGCCATTTTACATTCTCATCAGCAGTGTATGAGAGTTCCAGTTGCTCTACATTCTGGCTAACACTTGGGATATACAGTCTTTTTCATAATACCACCATAAGAGATAGGTAGTGGCATTTCATCCTGGCTTTGATTTGCATTTCTCTAATGACTAATGGTGTCGAGCATCTTTTCATATGCTTATTTGCCATCTGTATGGCCTTTTTGGTGAAAGGTTTATTCAAACTTTTTGCTCATTTGTTTATTGGGTTATTTTCTAATTATTGAATTATCAGAGTTTTTATATACATCCTGGATACAAGTTCTTTACCAGATAGGTGATGTGAAAATCTTTTCAGTTTGTAGCAGTCTTTTCATTCTCTTAACAGTGTCTGTTGAACGGAAGTATTTAATTTTGATGATGTTCAATTTACCAATGTTTTCTTTTAAGGATAGTGCTCTTGGCAGATTTTAAATGTTAAATTTAGGTCTATGGTTCATTTTTTACATATGACATGAAGTTTCTGTTTGTTTTTGATTATGGGTATCCACTTGTTTCAGCATTATTAGCTGAAAAATCTATTCTTTCTCCACTGAATTGCCTTCGGCCTTTGTTGAAAATCATTTGACCACATATACATGGGTCTTTATTTGAATTCTCTGTTGTTTCATTGATTTGTTTTTCTCTCTTTACATTGATTTCACACTATGTGGATTACTGTAGCTTCATAATAAGTCTGGAGATCAGGCAGTATAAATTCTCCAACTTTGTTCTTTATTTTCAAAGCTGTTCTGGTTGTTCTAGATCCTTTGAATTTCTGTAAAAATTTTAGAATCATTTTATCCATTACTACAAAAAAATCTTTCTGGGATTTTGATTGGGATTGCTGAATGTATAGGTCAATTTGGGGAATTTTGTCCATTGATCAATTCTTTTCACAATGCAGAAAGCATCAAAAGAATTTGGAAAGAATACACAGAGCCACTGTACTAAAAAGAATTGATCAATGGGCAACCACTTCAGGAGGTAGCATGTGATCAAGAACCAATGGTACTGAAGGAAGAAGTCCAAGCTGCACGGAAGGCATTGGCAAAAAACAAGACTCTAGGAATACCAACTGAGAAGTTTCAACAAATGAACGCAGTGCTGGAACTGCTTACTCTTCTATGCCGAGAAATTTGGAAGACAGCTACCTGGCTGACTGACTGGAAGAGATCCACATTTGTGCCCATTCCAAAGAAAGGTGATCCAACAGAATGCAGAAATCATCGAACAACATCATTAATATCACATGCATGCAAAATTATGCTGAAGATAATTCAAAAGCAGCTGCAGCAGTATATCAATTGGGAACTACCAGAAATTCAAGACAGATTCAGAAAAGAAGGCAGAACCAGGGATATCATTGCTGATATCAGATGGATCTTGGCTGAAAGCAGAAAATACCAAAAAGATGTTTACCTGTGTTTTATTGACTATGCAAAGGCATTCGACTGTGTGGATCATAACAAATTATGGATAACACTGTGAAGAATGGGAATTCCAGAACACTTAATTGTGCTCATGAGGAACCAGTACATAGACCAAGAGGCACTCGTTCAAACAGAACGAGGGGATACCGCGTGTTTTAAAATCAGGAAAGGCATGTGTCAGGGTTTTCTCTTTTCACCATACTTATTCAATCTGTATGCTGAGCATGACCTGAGAAGCTGGACTATATGAAGAATGAGGTATCAGGACGAAAGGAAGACTCCTTAACAACCTGTGTTATGCAGGTGACACGACCTTGCTTGCTGAAATTGAAGAGGACTTTAAGCACATACTGATGAAGATCAAAGACTACAGTCTTCAGTATGGATTACACCCCAACATAAAGGAAACAAAAATCTTCACAACTGGACCAATAAGCAACATCATGATAAATGGAGAAAATATTGAAGTTGTCAAGAATTTCATTTTACTTGGATCCAAAATCAATGCCCATGGAAACAGCAGTCAAGAAATCAAACATGTTGCACTGGGCAAATCTGCTGCAAAAAAACTCTTTAAAGTATTAAAAAGCAAGGATGTCACTTTGAGGTAAGGTGCGCCTGACCCAAGCCATGGTATTTTCAATTGCTTCATATGCATATAAAGGCTGAACAATGAAGACCAAGGAAGAATTAATGCATTACGGTGTTGGTGAAGAATATTGAATATACTGTGGACTGTGAGAACAATGAAAGGATCTCTTTTGGAAGTAGTACGGCCAGGATGCTCCTTAGAAAGAAGCCAAGATTGTGAGACTGTCTCACGTAGTCTGGACATGTTATCAGGAGAGACCAGTCCCTGGAGAAGGACATCATGCTTGGTAGAGACTCAGTGAAAAAGGGGAAGACCCTCAAAGAGATGGACTGGCACAGTGCTGCAACAATGGCCTCAAGCATAGCAACGACTGTGAGGATGGTGCAGGACCGGGCAGACTTTCTTCCTGTTGTACATAGTGCTGCTGAGTTGGAATTGAATCGAGGGCACCTGACAACGACAAAGTACTAACAGCTTTACATCAATAAATCCAAGAACCTAGGTATTTCCACAAACTATCAAAGCTCACTTAAGAAATACCGATAAATATTATAAAATTTGTGAAATTAGCTATTATTATGGGCAGAGCCCTGAGTCTGGATTTGAGAGATAAACAGGCATATTCGTCCCCAAGACCCTCTCAGTTCAGTGGAGGCAAGAAACAACAATTAAAGCTTAATGCTGATCCGGTGGATACAAGTGGTGGAAAACGGTATTGCTGAAACCTTCGCTGGGAAGGAGTCACTGGAATGTGGTAGGAAGGACCAGCAAAACGTTTGTGAGAATAAAACCTACCGCACTTCAGCTCAGGAAGAGGCCCAGACGTAACCGTCTGCGGTTAGCTGGTTCCCTCTAGCCTCTGGAGAATCCTAACTTCTTTCCAGGAGCGCACGCAGCCGCTGAGCGTCCGCATGCGCATTCGAGCATAGAGACGGGAGAAGGGGGTTGCGGCGGCCGCCGGAAGTGTGACCTCTAGCTCCTTGCGGGCTGTTCCCATCCGGGGTCACGTCGATCTTCCGGGTGTCTCTGACAGGCTTTTCTACGCCTCTTTTTCGGCGACTTTTTGGTCTTCGGCCTGTTGCCACCGCCCCCAACCTCCCACACCCTTGTCGGCCCTGCCTTTCCCTGTCTCGCCCCTCCCTTGGCAGACGCGCCCGGGGCTTTGATCGCAAGCCGAAGTCGGGCCTAGGCTTCCCGCGGGCCACTACCTTCTTTGGCTTGGGCGAAAGCTACGACCAAGCGCTGCCGGCAGTCGCCGCTCGGGCCTTGGAGTTCCTGGGCGGGCAGCGCCGGTCGGCCCTGCTTAGCCCTTCCCCAAGGACACCTGTGAGTTTAGGCGCTTTCAGAGAGGGACGCGACAATGTAGGCCTAGTTCGGGGGTGGAGTGCGGGGAACTTTTTCTGAAACTGTAGTGTTTTGTTTGGAGTGGGAGGTTCCAGCAACAGTTTTAGATATCCTAGACTTGTTAGCTTCCCACAGGTTGATGAATTTTTTGGAGAATCTTTGGACCCCTTAGTTTTCTCACTCGTTTTCTCTATCTCGCACCCCCACTCCCTGCCCCGCTCTCCGTCCAGGACCCAAAGAGGAAGATTGTGTTGGCACCCTTGCATGGTGTTTCAAAGGGTGGTGAAGAACTAAGGTAAATACATAACAATTTTATAAGGCATTTGTCTTTAAGACTTTTAGTTAAATACACACGAAATTGCCTCAGTTCTTCACTTTAGAGGAGAATTCACAGGTCATAACTCTTGATAGTTGTTTACCCTCCCTTTCTCGTTCAGCCTTTTAAATAGTCTCTTCAGCTCTTTGTAGGTAAGAGCACGAGGGGCTTATGTGTCTGGTAACCCCTGGATGATCCAAGTTCCTTGTCTTGAATTATCCCTCTCAGCTCTTCGTTTAAAAATAACAGTTATTTAGATTGCGTATGCCAATAGGATAAACAGAAAAAAACAAAGAAAAGGTGGAACTCAAGCTAAATTGGCAACTTGGTAACAGATTTGTGGTGTACGATTTTGTAAGGAAAGAGATTATAAGCAAACACCAAGTTCGCTTGTATTACAGATAATGTACTATTTTAGTAAATACCATCATATCTTATGGCTCAGTATTACATGTACTGATTAACTCTTAATATGTATTAATTAATAGCTAATAATGGTAACAGTTTTTTTTGTTGGTGTCAATAGCCTCAATTTCATCCGATAAGGAAATATATAATGGACAAACTTCATGTGAAACAAGCTGTTTATCAATTGTTTGGAACAATGTGACTAGATTATTTTTTTAATAGTTATATGGACTTTAATTCTTAATAAAAAGGAATGTTCGATTCACATCTTATAAGGAGATTTTGGCAATAGGTGAGCAGGATTTAAGAATTGAACTTTTTGCATTGTGGAGAAAAAAAGCGGGTTTAAGGGATCGAAGGCCTTTGGATAAAGTGAACATAACTTGTTTTAGCCAGTATAGTTCTGGTTTTTATACAAGATAGATTCCCAGTTTCTAGGCATCCCTGAAGAAGGAATTATGTAATCCTGGGTGTTCTCTAATTTGTTGGAGGAGAGTCAAATTTAGAAAAGAAATTTCAGGATGTAAATTATAGGACCAAGTACTGTTGTCACTAGGAGTTTCTTTGTAAACCACTTTGTTAGCCCCATGTTTCATGTATGGTTATTTACAAATAAACATGCATAATTTCCTGTTGGGTCAGCCTTACACAGGAAGCAGTCTTTAATGTTTGCCCCTTAAGGCAAAACACAGTGTATCAGTTTTACAAACAGTTAAAATTTTATCTAGATTATTTTATATTTCGGTACAGATTGAGAAACTGATAACTTTCAAGCTAAGGAAAATAGGATACTACCAATATCTGGGTTTTATTTATCTGTCATGAAATTTGTCCTACCTTTTACCACAGTTAATGTGGAAACGTGTTTTATATAAAATATTCTGTACGTAGTGAAGAAGCCTTTCATTCAGAATATAAAGACAACAAAGATTTAAAAAGCTGTGAAGATTCCCTTAATTATGATACGGTAATAATTTTTACTGGATTTTATTCTACGAAAAAAAAGATTCTGTTCAAAAAATGATTCTTTGTATTGTTTATGATAGGTTATTATTTTGGTGTCATTTCTATTTTCATCAGAGTCAGTGTAGAAATATATGAGGAAAAAATGTATTAGAAAGGAATTGAAATTTATGGGCATTTGGCTGGAACATTCATGTGCCATTGGTTAAATTCCCTAAGAATGATCCTCCTCCCCACTTTGAAGGCTGGCCTGATTGGTTATGAGCCAGACTTGAGAGCCAAGGTTGACACTGAGGAAAATCTGACAGATATTTTGTTTTGGAGGAACTCTAAAAGCTTTGATGCTTATCTGCGAATTTGTGATAGGCTGAAGTAGGTTATTTGCCCTAGCATAAACTTCTGCCTGTGTAATTCTTCTCAGCTTTTAAGCCTGGAATAATTACTTTTTAGCTTTGTAGAGTAGTTCTGGGCCATAAGACACCTTTTGACTTATTAATTTCAATCTGACTATGTAATGGGATCTAAATAAGGCGAGGTCTGGGCAATTATGTCATTTTGGGTCTCGAAATCTGATTACAAGTCCGCATACACATTTATTGGCCCTTACTTGGGTCCAGATGAAAAACATAAGCGCATATTATTGTAGGTACAAATAATGTGTCTGGCATTTTAAGTATAAACTGATTAAATAAATCTGTAAAATAGAACATTTTAACTCTGATTTTTCTGAGTTTCTTCTTTGATCAGATCTGTAGTATCTGTATTCCAACAAAATTAAATATCATGCGGAACGCATTGTACTGAATTGTGTTTAATGTAATTTTCTCATAAATTCTGTGAAATTGCTATTATGTATTATGGGGAGTTGCATCAGGGAAACAATAAAGAAGGGCAAAAAAGAGAGTAAACCTGGGCATGGAATAGAAAAAGGCTTTAGTTGTTGGTCTTTAGTCTAGCAACCCACAATTACTGAGTGCGCTTTTAATGAAGGATTCCCTGAACTGCTGTTTGGCTCAGGGTATTTGTCCATTTAATCTGAGCAGTGAATATCAGGAAGTACAATTCAGGTTCTCTCTCTCTGTGTCTAATCAACATGAAATAAGGGCCTGACAAATTCTTGTTTTCTGGAGATGATAACTCGTCTCTGGTCCTAATTAGAGAGTAACAAAGTTGAGATCACATCTGATGGTGGCTTGGAGACCGTTGTCCACAATCTGTTATGAACCCTGGACTGGTAAATCTGACCAGCCTACAGATTTTAACCTCATAGAATTGAAGAAACAAGGAACAAAGTTTGTTTGAGTCATTTATTTGTTTCTTCCCAGATCTTTTTTTTTTTTCTCTTTTCCTGTTGTCTCCTGCCCCAGTTTTTCTAACCGTTCGGTCAGTCCACAGAGGCAATGACTTCAATTCTTTTAGCTGTGTTAGTGGTATTTTCTTCCTTAGTTCTAGAAAAATATGCTTTTATAGCTCATTGTTTTGATTTCTTCTGAAAATGAGGATTTACCACTTTTATTTACACTCATGTTATATTTTTGTTTAAATATAAATGTATGTTTATATAGACAGTTATAGAAGTATGTATATATAAGACATAGTATAATAAATATGTAATGTATAAAATAAATAAGGAGTCCTGGTGGTGCAGTGGTTAAGCTCTTGGCTGCTAACTGAAAGGTCAGTGGTTTGTATCCACCAGTTGATCTGTAGGAGAAAGATGTGGCAGTCTGCTTCTGTAAAGATTATAGCCTTGGAAACCCTATGGGGTAGTTCCACTCTATGCAGTAGTTTTGCTGTGAGTGGGAATCCACTCAATGGCAACAGATTATAAAATAAAATTTATAATAAATGATACCTGATAAGTATGTATCACAGTTTTTCTAAAGTTAAGTATATTCAATGTTTACATGATTGTATGAACCAAGTAGGTAACTACTGTGATTATATGTTCTTTTTTGTATGAGCATTGAGGGTGTTTTTTCTGTAGTTAGTAATTTCTTTCATTTTTAACTTCTGCTTTTTCTGTATGTCTGTAATTATTTCTGCTCTGTTAGCTGAACTCCTCTTTATGGTTCAATATGTCAGATAATCTTTCAGTTAATTTTTTTTTTTTTCCCTTGGATCCCTTCTTCTTAAAGCCCCCCATCTTCCTGCTCTAACTGGAGGTGGTTGCTTCCCTTCAGCACCATCCTGGGAATTTTCGTTGTCTCTGTTCTGTGTTAAATTTCTCTTTTCATAGATGTCAGGTTTTATTTTTCTTTTTTGTTACTTTACATTTTAAAAATGTTTTTATTCCATGTCTTGATAGTACAGCTATAGAATAATAATAGCTTGAATAGCATTTCTCTCAGAAGCTTGAAGGCATTAGTGAACTGTCTGTGGTTTCCACTGTTGCTATTGAGAAATCCAAAGCCATTTTGGTTTTTAGATTCCTGTTTATGAGATTTGCCATCTTGTAGTTTTTTTAATGGTAAAGTATATTTAACACAACATTTGCCAATTCAACATTTTTTACATGTCCAACTCAGTGACACTGATTACATAAATCATGTTGCACAAGTATCACTAGTGTTTCTTGGGAATATTTTATATCCTTTTCCCTTCATATTCTGAAATTTCACCATACTATGTGTTTCTGTATATCTTTTTTATTGTGCTCTGTAGTCACTGGGTCCTTTCAACCTGAGGATTGGTATCTGTCATGGATTGAATTGTGTCCCCCTCAAAACATGTGACAACTTAGCTAGGTCATGATGCCCAGTATTGTGTGGTTATCTTCCATTTTGTGATCTGATGTAATTTTCCTGTGTGCTGTAAATCCTAATCTCTGCCGGTGGTTAATGAGGTAAGATTAGGTTATGTTAAGGAGGATTACTGTGGGATATAATACCCTTACTCAAATCACAGCTCTAATCCAATGTTAGGAGAGTTTCCCTAGGTGTGCCCTGCATCACTTTTTATCTTACAAGAGATAAAAAGAGGCAGAAGTGAGCAGAGAGAGAGCGGGACCTCATACCACGAAGAAAGAAGTGCTAGGAGTTCAGCGCGTCTTTTAGATGTGGGGTCCCTGTGCTGAGAAGCTCCTAGACCAGGGGAAGATTGATGACAAGGACCTTCCCCCAGACTGACAGAGAAAGCCCTCCTTTGTAGCTGGTGCCCTAAATTCAGACTTCTAGCCTCCTAATTTGTAAGAGAATAAATTTCTATTTATTTAAATTTCTTCACTTGTGTATTTCTGTTACAGCAGCACCGGAAAACTAAGACAGTATCCTTCAGTCCTAGACATTTCCTTATTTTATCTATTTGGTGGTTTCCTTCTCTGTTCTTTCTGGAACTTCTACTATAATACTGGATAGATGGACCATATATTTTGACTCTCTTACATCTTCTTTCCTGTGGCCCTGCCTCCTTCCCCCAGCCAGTTTTTCCTTTCTGTTCTTTCTAAAAGATCTCCTCAATGTTACCTTTTAACGTTCTGTTGCATATTTCTGCTTTCAATTTTGTAATTCCCAAGAGCTCTTTCTGTTTTTAAAATAGCATTCTCTTGTTTCTTCCTAAATCTTTTTTAGTTCTGGTGATCCCTGTATGCCCGTTTTAAATGTTGTTGTTAGGTGCCGTCAAGTCAGTTCCAATTCATAGCCATCCTGTGCCCAACAGAACAAAACATTGCCTGGTCCTGCTCCATTCTTACATTCCTTGTTGTGTTTGAGCCCATTGTTGCAGCCACCATGTCCATCCATCTCGTTGAGGGTTTTCCTCTTTTTCACTGACCCTCTACCTTACTAAACATGATGTCCTTCTCCAGGGACTGGTCCTGATAATATGTCCAAAGTATGTGAGATGAAGTCTCACCATCTTCATTTCTAAGGAGCATTCTGGCTGTACTTCTTCCGAGACATTTATTTGTTCTTTTGGCAGTCCATGATGTATTCAGTATCCTTTGCCAGCATCATAATTCAAAGGCATCAATTCTTTGGTCTTTCTCATTCATTGCACAGCTTTCACATGCATATGAAGCAATGGAAAATATCATGGCTTGGGTCAGGTGTACCTTAGTCCTCAAAGTGACATTTTTGCTTTTTAATACTTCAAAGAGGTCTTCTTTAGCAGATTTGCCCAATGCAACATGTTTGATTTCTTGACTGCTACTTCCATGGGCATTGATTTTGGATCCAAGTAAAATGAAATCCGTGACAACTTTAATATTTTCTGTGTTTATCATGATGTTGCTTATTGGTCCAGTTGTGAGGATTTTTTTTTTTTCTGTCAAGGTGTAGTCCATACTGAAGACTGTAGTCTTTGATCTTCACCAGTAAGTGCTTCAAGTTCTCTTCACTTTCAGTAAGCAAAGTTGTGTCATCTGCAAATTGCAGGTTGTTAATGAGTCTTCTTCCAGTCCTGATACCCAGTTCTTCATGTAGTCCAGCTTCTCGGATCACTTGCCCAGCATACAGATTGAATAATTATGGTGAAAAGAGACAACCCTGACACGTACCTTTCTTGATTTTAAAACACGAAGTGTCCCCTTGTTCTGTTTGAATGAGTGCCTCTTGGTCTATGTACTGGTTCCTCATGAGCACAATTAAGTGTTCTGGAATTCCTGTTCTTCACAGTGTTATCCGTAATTTGTTATGATCCACACAGTCGAATGTCTTTGCATATGTTTAGTCAATAAAACATAAACATCTTTCTGGTATTTCCTGCTTTCAGCCAAGATCCGTTTGGTATCAGCAGTGATATCCCTCGCTTCATGTCCTCTTCTGAATTTGGCTTGAGTTTCTGGCAGTTCCTTGTCTATGTACTGCTGCAACTGTTTTTGAGTTTTCTTCAGCAAAATTTTACTTGTGTGTGATGTTAATGATATTGTTTGATAATTTCCACGTTCTGTTAGATCACCTTTTTTTGGAATGGGCTCAAATAAGTGTAAACCAAAAAAACCAAACCCAGTGCCGTCGAGTCGATTCCGACTCATAGCGACCCTATAGGACAGAGTAGAACTGCCCCGTAGAGTTTGCAAGGAGCACCTGGTGGATTCGAACTGCCGACCCTTTGGTTAGCAGCCGTAGCACTTAACCACTATGCCACCAAGGTTTCCCAAATAAGTGTGGGGTACTAGAAATCAAATTGGGCTCTATGTGCATGGGTGGGACCTGTCAACTATTAGGCTTCATTGTAGATTGATTAGCCAGCTCCCTTGGCTTTTCCTTGGAAGACCCCCAACTTTTACTGTTACAGGTTATCTTGTTAATGTATAGCTTCTCTGTCAGTTTCTCCAGAGAAGAGTTTTCTAATTGGCTGCTTTGGGGAGGGATGTCAGTGTAGAGTGTGTGTGTGTGCGCGCGCGCGTGTGCGTGCGTGTGTGTAGAAATATAGATCTGACTGTCAGCTCTCTGTGAGTTTAGCATAGGCATTAAGTGGACTGAGGGTCCTATTGTTCAGTTTGTAGACTTTTACACTTGTTTTCAGTTTGATACCTTCCTTATCCTTCATAAGTGTGTAGCCTCTCTCAATCGGTCATTGTAAAAGAATAATATCTAATCTCCTGCCTGGGCTAGTGAAAGGTCCTGGGGTTCTGATTGTTTTGTATATAGGTTTTCTCCAATTAATATGGAATAAACCCTCTGAATGATGGAAGTCCTTTATATAAGTTATTTAGACTTTGAGGGAAATCTTAGAATTTTATAAATAGTTGTTGGATAATACAGATTCCTTCCCGTGCTCAATCAGATCTTTAAGATCCAAATCCTAGGAATCAGGTTGTCATATAATGAGTTATACCTTTGAAAAAATTAGATTGAGGATAAATACAAGAATCTGTAGGATTTCATTAAGTATCTTTCTTGGGTACTTTCTTTTGTATTATCAGGGTATGTTGTGATAACTTGATTTTCCAGAAGACTTGCTGATATTAGGGTAAATTTGTTAGGGAAAATATATCAGAAAATTAGAAACTTATATACATTTTACTACTATTTAAATAATAATACATGGTTAATCTAGATTTAAAATTAACTCATTAGTAAGTTTGTTACCTACAATGGAACTGAAGAGTTAAGAGGTCTTTAAAAATTTTTAAAGTTACTTTGTAAATTAAATTTGTTTCTTGGTAACTACCGGTAGTCCCTGACTTATGATGTATCTGAGTTATGACAAACCACATTTATGACTATTTTTTTTAACATCTTTTTGTTAGTAACGTGTACTGTATACAAGGTTGCGGCGAGTAATTTGCTGACGTTATCATTCTCAGATGTTTACTCCCAGATGTTCAATATTATGATTTACTGTTCAAAACACTGCCATATAGCAGGCAATAATGAGAACTTAAAAAAAAAAAAAAAAGATATTCAACTTACATCAGAACCAACTTATGATGGAGTCGTTGGAACAGAACCCTGTCGTAAGTCAGGGACTACGCGTAATTGTTTTAAATAGCAGATAATAGTTATAGAGCTAATGTCAAAGGTATAATAATTTAACATTGTTTTTTAAAATTTATTCTAGGTAGAAGAATACATGTTCACTTTTAGTGAACAAGAGCATGTTCCCAAACTCCTCAATTTTGGGTCGCCCTCCCTTCACTCCAAACCATCAACAACATAATAACTTCTTTACCTTGTCACCAGCTCTTTATTCACACCAGCAGCTTATAGATGCGCACTTCAACTTTCAGAATGCAGAGTAAGTATGGTGATGTTTTGGCACATATCACTTGTAAATTTCATCTTCTATTTGACATAAGCCCTTTCTGTATGAAACATTTGAAGGTAGAGAAAGTGTTATCATGTCTTGTTTTCTTTTGATCAGAGTAATACTTCATTTTTCTGGAACTGTTTTTTTTTTTTATAGAAAAATATGTTATTGTTCTTTCTTATTTTTGGTAGGTTGTCTGGAGCTGTGTCATTACAGCAGTTGACATATGGAAATATCAGTTCCATACAGACCTCAACTTCTCCATTATTCCGAGGAAGGAAGTAAGTACTTCTCACTTAATTGTTTTAAAAGAAAATTTTGTGTTTTTGAGAACTGTGTAACGATGTCTCTCGGATTAAAATTGCATTGACACTATGCCCCAAATTTTGCTTTTCTAGGACCTATGCAGTCAGCCCAGGCATAAAATTTTAAAATTTTTATGTGATTTTTTTAATTTTGAGGATTCTTTTGTTGATTTGTTCTTGCCATTATTATAAACTTTAGGTGGAATGAAGCTATATTTCTCCAGAAAACTACTTTTTACTTAAGATTTTAGGCTAAATTGGATGGGCTTCTTTCTAGTAAAGTTCACTGTGTTTTTCTTTTGATTTTATCTAAATCTTATTCAGGTAATGTTCCATTATAACAGATATTACAGTGAAAATTTCTACATGCCATAAAGTTTTCTA
Source organism: Elephas maximus indicus (assembly GCF_024166365.1). Taxonomy (NCBI): domain Eukaryota; kingdom Metazoa; phylum Chordata; class Mammalia; order Proboscidea; family Elephantidae; genus Elephas; species Elephas maximus. The sequence continues at coordinate 84,589,188 of NC_064820.1, forward strand.
TAGTTTAGTCAGGAGCCAGTTGATTTTAACCTATCTGATTAAAAGAAATTTATGTATTATAAAATAATTATAATGGACTTTACAGATGATTATTAAAATAAGATCTGGCAATATTTGCAGGATATTGCTATTTTTTTTTTATATTGCTATTACTTTAAAACCTATATAGTCCATAATTCTTATATGTAATTAAAAATAACACTGGCTGAGTATTATTGAACATGTTGTAGAGTGTCGTAAGGCCTTTATAAGTATTGACTTACTTTACCACACCTTAGGAGGTTATCCCTCTTCTGTTGAGGAGAAAGCTGAAGCACACAGAGGTTATGTAACTATTATTCTGCTAGAAATGGCATAGCTGGGATTTTAATCCAGGCGGTCTGCCTCTAGATTCCATGCTTACAAACACTGCAAGTTCTTCACAGTTGTCATTGTAGGATTTTGATAGTATCGACTTCATTCAGATTTTCTAAAAAAGTTATCTTGATAGCCAATGTGAGAATCATGTGTGAAAATAAGTTCCATTAACTCATAGCTATATATATATTTTTAAAAATTAAAATTGGCATTCCCAGTAAATGATACTCAGCATATTGTTGTGTATTGTTGAGTCAGTTTTGACTCAGAGTGACCCCATGTGACAGAGTGGAACTGCCTTGTAGGGTTGTTTAGGCTGTAATCTTTATAGGAGCAAGTTGCCAGGTCTTTCTCCCGTGGAGCCACTTGAACCTCCAACCTTTTGGTTAAAAGTAAATATCTCAGTTCAGTCTTTGCTATTTACGAACCAGAACAAGTGGATTCAGAGACCTCTTTTTTTTTTTTTTTTAAATATATTGTACTCAGCTCACCTAATCTTATCCTCCTAATGTTAGAGTTGGATCTTTTTGCTCTTAGTGGTTCTATAAATAGAAGCTTTCCTACGAAGTTTTCACTGCTGAGATGAATTGCAGGAGATTAACCCAGTGTGTATATGTAGTTTGTTTTTTCTATATGCATTATTACCACTTACTTTTCATAAGGTATTGAGAGACATTTATGCTGAAAAGAACTATGCAGAGCTAATAATGTGACCTTGCTAAAAGAGTCAGAATATTGCTGTTATCTGTTATGATATTTATATATTTTTAATTGTTTTCTATTTGAAACCATAAAGTTACATCTTTAATCACTAAGGTATACTGCTTGTTTTCAGGAGATTAAGTGATGAAAAACACCTTCCTTTTGACGGTAAACGGCAACGTTTCCATTCACCCCACCAAGAGCCAACTATAGTTAACCAGATAGTGCCTTTATCAGGTGAAAGAAGATACTCAGTGCCGCCATTGTTTCATGCACACTTTGTGCCAGATATAGTCAGATGTATTCCACCTTTTCAAGAAATATCATTTTTAGAACCTAGAGAAATCACACTGCCAGAAGCCAAAGATAAGGTAATAATAATGTAGCTTTTAATTTTATCTTTCAGAAAATTCATGTAAATAACGTATTGAAAGTATCAGAAATACCTAATGTTTTATATTAAGTGGAACATGCCTTTTTTCAGTGTTTAAAGTGCTGTTCAACACAATTTTCTGTCGAAATATTACTTTGATTTTTGTTAGCTATTCTTTTATGGAAGTGCAGCTATCAGGAAATCAGATTTTCCTGGATTCACAAAAAACTGGGATTAGAGTGCCAAATAAGTTTTTCAGATGGTTATTATAATAAAGTGTTAAAAAATATCTTTCTTTATCTTGAGGTTTTTGAATGTGCAAAAAGTAGAGAAGCCAGGAGTCACTGAGAAAGTAATATATTCAAAGTGTTATAATCAAGGAAGATTTATCAAAAATATTTGTAAACAATATTTGAAAAAGTAGAATGAAACTAATTCTTGGAAAATGATATTGTCAGCATTGAGGAATAATATGTTATTTAACACCCAATATTAGAGCATATTCTCCCTCTCCATTATTAGTGAAACATTAAGAAAAAATACCTTAGGTAATTGAAAAGCATTTATAATATAATTGTCTACATTCTCCTGGATTGTTTATGGCTTACACTTGCCGTTTTTGCATTTTCAAAGCTGCCCTACTATTCGGAAATGGGACATTTGTAGGCTAAGGAGAAGGAGCCTTAATGGAGTGTAGTGATTTTATTATTATTTTTTTACTCATCTTTGGGTTCCCAGCAACTAGCACAGGTCTGAAACATATAAGTGTACAGACAGTGTTGGGTCAAAAAAGCTACACCTGCTTCATTGCTTTTTATTCTATATACCCTCGCCTCACTTATTGACATGGTTAGATTCCAAAGACCAGGTTGTTATATGAAATCAGTGTTAGGAGAAAGTGGAGGATGACTGCATCATTACATAACTGCCAAACCACAGAGAACCATGGCCCAACCAACGTGACACATAGCCTTAACTACTAAAGCCAGTGTTAACTCTCACCTCTTAGTATTCATTATGCCAGACGTACCTTGTTCATGTGCAAGTTAGTCAGATAGTAAATTTTTTTACTATTGTGATAAATGTGAAATTTTGGATAATGAGATAGTCGATAAGTGATGGGGTAATTTTTTTTTAATTGATTTATAATTATACTATAAAACTCACCCTTTTAAAGTGTACAATTTAGTGGTTGTGTTAGTACATTCACAGAGTTGAACAACTATCACCACTATTCTAATTCCAAAACATTATCACCACCCCCAAAAGAAATTTTACTGAGTAGCAGCCACTCACCGTCTCTTCCCCTCTCACTCTCCTTGGCAACCAGTAATCTATTGTTTGTCTGTGGTTTTCTTATTATGAGTATTACATATAATCATATAATATGTGGCCTTTTGTGTCTGGCTTCTTTCACTTAGTGTACTGTTTTCAAGGTTCATTCATGTAGCATATATCAGTACTTAATTCCTTTATGTGGCTGAATAATATTTCATTGTATAGTTATGTTACATTTTGTGTATGAATTCATCAGTTGCTATTTGGGTTGTTTTAGTTTTTTACTGTTATGAATAATGCTGCTATGAACATCCAAATACAAGTTTTTATGTAGTCATATGCTTTTATTTTTCTTAGGTATAAACCTAGGAGTAGAATTGCTGGGTCATATGGTAACTCTGTGTTTAAGTTTTTGAAGAAGTTTTTTCCAAAGAGGCTGTGCCATTTTATATTCCCATCAGCATTGTGTAAGGTTCCAATTTCTCCCCATCCTTGCTAAAACTTATTATTGTCTTTTTTGATTATAGCCATCTTAGTGGGGGTGAAGTGGTATCTCATTGTGGTTTTGATATGCATTTCCCTGATGGCTAATGATGTTGAACATCTTTTCATGTGCTTATTGGCCATTTGTATTTCTTTGTTGGAGAACTATTTATTCATATCCTTTGCCTTTTTTAAAGTTGGGTTGTCTTTTTAATTGTTGAGTTGTAAAAGTTCTCTATATGTTTTAGATACTAGACTCTTACCAGATATATGATTTGCAGATTTTTCCTATTCTGTGAGCTGTCTTCACTTTCTTGAGGGTGTCCTTTGAAGCACAAAAGCTTTTAGTTTTGATGAAGTCCAGTTTATTTTTCTTTGTTTGCTTGTTATTTATATATCATAACTAAGAAACCATTGCCTAATCTAAGATCATGAAGATCAATGCCTATGTGTTCTAGGAGTTTTGTTGTTTTAGCTCTTATATTTAGGTCTTTGATTCATTTTGAGTTAATCTTTATATAGGGTGTAAAGTAAAGGTTGAACTTTATTCTTTTTGATCCAATTGTCCTGGCGTCATTTGTTGAAAAGACTGTTCCTTCTTCCTCTTGTCATCTTTGTCTTAATAAGAGGTGGGAGAAACATTCAGACAAAAGCAATGGGAGGGAGATTAAAAAAAAAAAAAAGTAAAACGAGAAAAGACTAACCTGGGATGTTTTGGTACCATTTCGTTTTCTCTTCTTTCTCCTTTCTTTGCTTTCTCATTTCAGAGAAATTCTTGTAGTGCTATAATGCAAAAGCACGTGGTATAAATCAAATCCGGCCAATTCTTTTAATGAATATATAAGAACCTTTTACTATATATAGGTTTTTAATGTGTATATACGTGTAGGCCTTTTCTAATTAACTTGTTGAAGGTCACAGCTAGTAAGTGGCACAACCAATATTTGACCCGTGTCTCTAATAAGAAAAGGAAGTTGAGATGCTTAAAATCAAGGGTAGGGAGATGACTTTCTTAGAATTGTCTTTAATATCAGGTAATCTGTGACAGTAGTAGTAGCGGATATTTGGCGAGTGTCTCTTTTTGTGGGAACGTACTCAACCAGTTTATATGGCTTACTTCTTTACCTCTGCTAGAATGTAAATTGAAGGGAGAGTTCAGTGTGAGATAAAAGCGGAGCAGTGGTTCACGGCCTTTTGCACAGTAGAATGCCATTTAAGGTTTTTAAGCAGAGGAATAGCACCGTCAGGTTTGTAATTTTAGGAAGAGAGTTCTTGCAGTATAGTGGAATTTGGTTTGGAATGAGGAAGACCTGGAAGAGGGTGATCACTTTGGAAGACTGTTAAATTCACCCAGATGAGAGATGCTGAAGCTTTCAGGTATAGCAAATGGTAGTGGAAAAGATGTGAAAGACAATACATAAGGAAAATGGATATAATGTGTGGAATAATTAGCTATGGGGGGGGGACATCAGTGATTCCAGTGGTTTGATTCTGGGCTACTAACAGATAACCCGTGGCTGTCGAGTCCATTCTGACTTGTAGTGACTGTATAGGACAGAGTAGAACTGCCAAAGGAGTGATTGGTGGATTTGAACTGCCAACCTTTTGGTTAACAGCTGGAGCTCTTAACCACTGCGCCATCAGGGCTAACAGGTAAGGAACCTAGATTTTGTGTGTGTAAGTTGATTGAGGAACTAGTCAAGAAACATAGAGACATTTGGAACTGGGGGAAAATTTGCTTTAACATTTGTGTTCTTGAGAAACCTCATGGTTTCCTTATAAGCATATAGAGCTTTATGAGAAAATAGAGTTGGAGCAAACTACTCAAATCTAAATAATTTTGTAATCAGAACACTCTCAGGAATAATAATTGATACCTTGTAAGATAAAATTTTTTTTTGTTTTGTTTTAAGATAACTTGGACAGACCAGGCAGACACTTTAGAATGGGTGGATGCTGCTAGAGAGGATATTGGAAATACACAAAGTAGAAAGGACATGCTTGCCTGTGGTGAGCACTGAGACAGGGCAGTTAAAAGTGGAGCTCTGAGTCAGTGAGGCTGCTGTTAAGGTAGACGCAGAAGGAAGTGTACCAGCAGAGAACAAGGCAAGGCTTGGAGTATGCTGTTTTTCGAGGAAGTCCTGGATGCATATGGTTATTTTTAGTTGTCTTAGATTTATAAGGACACCTGCTTGTGTAGCAGCCAAGCTGAAGGCTTTTTTCTTTCTTAAAAGGTTATAATTCCAACAATTCCAGGTGACATACAAATCAACACAACTTCTAAGTTAACACCATTCACTTATTTACCAATTGTGCATAAGGCGATTGGTATTATAGAAACATGTGCTGTAGCTTTACTGACTGTATTTGGGATTCAGAAGCAAGGTTAGGGTCAGAGATGTAGATCCTGAAGTCACCTGCAATGAAAGTGATGATTGAAACTTCTGGAGTAGATTACGTTTTGTATTTATTTAGCACTGGGTTTTTTTTTTTTTTAATTTATTTAGCACTCAGCAAATATTTGTGAATGTTTACTTTGTGCTAGGCATGGGAGATACAAGTAGTATGCTAGATATACATGGTCTCTTTACCATGGAACATACAGTAGAGTAAGAGGGAGAGCCATTAGAAAATAATCATGCAAATCACAGTTTTACTTAAACATTTATAAGAGCTAGAAGGAAAATTACAAGGTGCTGAGAGGACATATTTAGGGGCTCAGGGAAAGCCTAGAGAAGATAATGTTTGAGCTGAGATATGAAGGATGAGTAGGGGTTAACAATTCAAGAGTGGTGGGGTAGGGGGGAGATGCTTTGAGAGAGGGAAGAGCATGTATGAAGGCCCTAATGTGGAAAGGAACATAGGGTGTGCAAAGAACTAAAAGGAGGCCAAGGTAACTAGACCTTGGTGAATCAGGGGAGAGTGGCTGAACGTCTGGTTGGATAAGGAGGAAAGGGATACATCATGCAGCATTTTGTAAGCCATTCTTTTCTTTAGCCTAAGCACAGTGGTAAACTGTTTAGAATTGTTTTTTAAGCAGGGAAGGGAAATAAGTTAAAAAGAATCCTGAATGCACTATTGAGAGCAGATGGAACTGACTGTAGGGAAGTCATTGTAGTAATTTAGGTACTACATGAAAGGTAATGGTGGTTTGAATTAAGAAGTGATGGTAGTAACATGGAGAGAAATTGATGGATTTGAGCTGTATTTGGGAAGTGGACTTGATAGGATTTGGTAATGGGTTAGATTATGGTTTTTCAGCCTTGACACAGTTGACACTTGGGACCAGCTGCCAGATAATTCTTTGGTGTGGAGGGGTTGTCCTGGACTTCTGTACATTCTGTGCGTCCCTGTTTTATGCTTGGTAGATGTCATAGCCCCCAGTTATGACAACCAAAAATGTCTACAAACATCGTCAAGCGTCCCGTGGTTGGGGTGGGGCAAACTTATCTTCAGTTGAGAACTCCTGAATTAGATCGAGAATCACTCCCAAGTTTCTGGCTTCCACAACTGGGTCCAGGGTGGCATCATTCACTGAGATAGAAGAAAATGGGAGAGGAACAGGTTGTGTGTGTGTGTGCATGTGCATATGCTTATGTGTTTAAATAGGAATGGGAGGGTGAGCAGGGAAAGTATGAATGTGAAAGGGAGGAGTTAGAGGTAGGAAGTTGGGATAAAGGAGTTTTTTTTTTTTAAACTGGGAGAAAGTTCAACATGTATAAATGTTTATGGGAAAGAATCAGTAGCGAAGGATGAGACTGATCACTCCAGAGAAAGAATCAATATCAATAAGGCTCCATAGAAGGTGGTAAGGGAGTGGGTCCTGAGTATAGGTGGAGCGATTAGCCTTAAAAAAAAGGTAAGAGAAAAACTTTTTTTGGACCTGAAGTGTAGGAGGAGCGGATAGGTGTGTAGGTACAGGAGGGTTTTAGGTATGGCAGGGAGAAGCTAATAAGAGTTATCATACTTCAATGGCTTCTTTCTGTTTTCTCTGTGAGTTAACAAGCAAGGTGGTCATCTGTTGAATGGAGAGGATGAAGTGGGATATCAGTGATTTGAGAATAGTGCAGAAAGTTTGAAATGCCATGTACTGAGTGTTTAACTTTTACTTTACTCTAGTTTTTAGTTAAATATATGATTTTTTAAACAAAAAAGAGACTGTAGAGGAATCAGAGTTATCCTTGCAAAGCTCCTGAGTTTCATCTATTATAACTGTTCTTTGGAAATTCTAGTCAGTTGAAAATATTATATGAATTGATTTCATTGATTTTGAGTTTTGAGTTGAGATAAGATTAGGCTGAGATTTTCTTGGTCCTGACTGTAAAAAATACAGGTAATCCACAATTTATTATGTATTTGAGTTATGATGAACTGCACTTATGATCTTTTTTTTTGTGCATCTTATTAGTAATATGCACTGCATACAGTGTTGCAGCATGTAATTTGCTGATGTTACTCTCAGATGTTCACTTGCAGATGTTCAGTATTATGATTTACTGTCCAAAACACTGCTGTAGAGCAGGCTGTTACAACTGAAAAAGTAGGTTGGAGCCTATTTACAACAGAGTCTTCGGAGCGGGACCCTGTCATAAGTCAAGGACTACCTGTAGATGATTGTGAATGAATTATTCGAAATTTCTTGCGTAATGTTTAATTTGGGGAAGGAAGAAATATTATGGAGTCTTTTGACACCTTTGGAGGAACAGTTTGGAGACTTAGAGACTTATATTTCAAGTCTCTTAAGATCTTAAGACTTAGCTCCCTAACCTGCCCCCCGCCCCCCAAAAAAACCACCCAATTCGTAGCAACCCTATAGGACAGAGTAGAACTGCCCCGTAGGGTTTCTAAGGAGCGGCTGGTGGATTCGAACTGCTGACATTTTGGTTAGCAGCCAAGCTTTTAACCACTGTGCTACCAGGGCTCCCTAAGGGATCTATAAAATAAGATAAGGCAATGTTTTTCAGACTGTAGATAACAAGGATTGTGAAAGTCAGAATGTGCATTATGACCTGTATTTTTAAAGGAAAAATATAGTGTACCACTTGTAATAAGTATTGTTTTGGGTAACTTTTTTCCCATGTGCATATGTGTGCATATAAGCAGAAAGAGAGAGAGGATACTGGGTCATAATATAAAATACATCTTTTTAACATATGTGTTTGTGAAAAAAAAATTGAAAGCCGCTAAGATGTAAATTTATGTAGAATACGTAGACCAGGATTCAGCACAAAGGGACCCTCAAGTGAAAGCTTGTTTTTCTTTTTTTTCCTTCCTTCTCTTACCAGGCAGTTCTTTCTTGGCCAAGTTCATGTAATAGTATATGACTGAAAGCAGGTGGCATATTGGTTAAGAGCTCGGTTGCTAGACCAAAGGTCAGCAGCTCAAATCCACCAACCACTCCTTGGAAACCTTAAAGGGCAGTTCTACTCTGTCCTATAGGGTCACTATGAGTCGGAATCAACTCTATGACACCTAACAACAACAGCAAAAGCGGTCAGCTTTCAAGGATGGAAATCAGTAATTCAAAATGCCTTCTTAATCTGCAGATTTGTAAATTAAGATGACTCTACATTGTGTCCATATACAAAAACATAATAATGATTTAATAGGCTAACAAGGAATGGGTTGTTGTTTTGAGTATAGAAAGGGAATTCAACATTCAGAATGAATTTAAACTTTTATTACCCTTCTACTTTTATTTTACTGAGTAAGTTTATACTAGCATTTTCCACAGTAAACTTGTGTAACAAAGGTTATGAAATGAGAGAGCCTGAGGAATTGCCGGTTTTTATTGGAATGATTGAGCTAATGAACCATTTTCTGGACCATGTTTTATTTCTCCTATCTTGAAAACTCATTGCTAATTTGTGTTTGTAGTTTTTAGGTAGTGCTTACATTTAGGCAAAAACAGCGTTTGTTTTATATTGTAGAAGATGATCAGGTCTTGGTATTCCCAGCTAAAAAGTTTTTTCAGAGTCTTTTATGAAGGGACCCAGCTAACAGGGACAATGGATTTACCTGTGAATTGCAGCCTGTGAAGCCAGTTTTGGTTGCTTTTCCACTTGGTGCTGGATTTCTCAATTTGTGGAGAGTTAGTACCTGCAGGCAATTTGATTTCTGGGCGTTTAGGCCCTAGGACTGTCCAAAATCTCTTCTTCTTTCTTCTTTTTCCTTTTATACTGTTTCTGATAGTAAGGGGTCTTGCTGCTATTGATATTTGGCCCTACTTTCTCATATACTGGGGCTCATGGGGATACTCAGTCATTTAATTGTGTTGTATTTGTTGGCTATGGTTTAGTTTGATTTGATGTATTTGCTTGCTTTATTCTCCTAGTTGCACCGTTTTTTGGAGGGGGGAATCCAGTGATACTAAAAAATGATGTCTTTTTTATTGACAAGTTGCCCAGAATGCCTCTACCTTCTTAAAATGAGTATTCAAAACATGATAAAACTTTTTAAACACTGGGTGAGACTTGGGCCTTGTCATGGACTATGGAAAAGGATTAGAGAGGAAGGGATTGAAAAAACAGAAGAGAAACTGAAAAACTGATAGAGGTATCTTCCTTGAGATGATCAAAAGACTTGGGTACAAAAGTATGGGTAGAGAAATTAGCTTTGAACATAGAAAAAGGACAGCTTTTCTGACAGGAAATGTTATGTTAGTTTAACATATTAGTTTGTAGGCCTGGCATCAGGAAGTTGGGAGTGTCACATCTGATATCCTCATAATGTAAAGTTACCTGCTAGAGAAAGTAGATAAGTACAGTGGACTTCAGGAAATTAGTAAAGATTTTGGAATGGTGATGGTGAAAAATGGAAGCAATATCTCAACAGATACATAGAACTAATTACTGAGTGATGCAAATGGCTGACCTTAGACTATAAATTTGAGACTCCAATAAGCCCCATTGCTGTAAAGTTGATTCTTACTCATAACAACCCTATAGGCAGAGTAGAACTGCCCCATAGGATTTCTAAGGAGTGGCTGGTGGATTTGAACTGCTGACCTTTTGGTTGGCAGCCATAGCTCTCCATAGCTTTTAACCACTGAAACACCAGGGCTCCTATGAAACTCCAATATTGTATTTTTTTTCTTCTTCTTTTTTAAGCAGCAATTCAGATATAAGAGCAGAGGTGGTAGTTGTTTGGATTTGTTTGTTGGTGGTGGTTTGTTAAGAATTTCAGGATAGGTATTAGAGTGCAACAAGGGAATAATGTTTCTAAAGCATGATAAAAGAGAGTTGTTCAAGAGACGCGTTGTGGAATATACACTGAGGGAATAATGTTTCTAAAGCATGATAAAAGAGAGTTGTTCAAGAGACGTGTTGTGGAATATACACTGATAAGGAAGCAAATCATTCCACATGGGTTTTTACGGGTTGGGAGAAAAGGGAGGATTCAAGGGAATCCAGGTTTTTATGGTTCTGGAGCAGGTATGGAAACCCTGGTGGCGTAGTGGTTAAGTGCTACGGCTGTTAACCAAAGGACTGGCAGTTTGAGTCCACCAGGCAGTCCTTGGAAACTCTATGGGACAGTTCTACTCTGTCCTCTAGTGTCGCTATGAGTCGGAATTGACTCGACAACACAGGGTTTGGTTTTTTGGGTTTGGAACAGGTATTAGGGGAGTAAGAGAGTGAGACTTGGACTAATAGGAAAGATTGAGGCCAAGTTAGTATATTGGAATTTAAGATTTCAGAGCTAGAGCAAATCCAGTTTATTGTAAAGACCACATTATGGTTATGGGAGTCAGACAGTGACAAAAAATATTGGAGTAAAAGAAGTCAAGAAATGGCGGGAGTATGTTGTTGTGGTATGTATCCTGTTATAGATAAGGAACTCACCTATGGTGATGGCAAGAGTTGGGTCAGAAGGAAAAGTGTGAATCAGATTGGTGGATAAACCGGTAGGTCAGTAGATGGCAACAAGAAGACAGAGTTCAGGGCAATATTGTGTGAATGGAGAAGGGGGTTATTTGCATGAGTGTCGAAGACCAGGTTTTTGTTTTTTTTTTCTTTTTTTAAAGTCTTTCATATTTGGTATTCATGGTCTTAAAACGAGGGGCTGGGCAAACTTTCTGTAAAGGGCTAGATAGTAAATATTTTAGACTTTGACACTTACATGTGGTTTCTGTTGCACATTCATGTTTGCTTGTTTTTACAATCCTTTTAAAAATATAAAAAACATTCTTAGTGCACAGACCGTTATAAAAACAGATAGCAACTACAGATAGTAACTTGCTGACCCATGGATTATACTCATTAGGAATTATTTTTGACTGCACTTTTCTGTTACTAGTAATATTTTAGTTTGTAAAATGTATGTGTAGTTTTCCCAGCCATTCCCCATCTGTGCTTGAGTAACAGTAGTTCTGTATTGCAGAGTATTGAGGAGATATATATATTTATTTTCTAAATACTGTCTAGTATTGATTTCACTTCTCAGTGTGATAATTACTTTTGCATTTCTGAAAAGTCACAAAATTTTGCTTTTTTTTTGGCGGTGGGTTCAAGTTGAGTCAGCAGATACTGGAATTATTTGAAGCATGTCAGCAGCAAGTAAGTGATTTAAAGAAGAAAGAACTTTGTCGGACAGTGCTGCAGAGAGAAATTCAGCTGTTATTTCCACGTATGTTTCCTTATTATGCATGTCCTTCATGTTTATGTATTCCTATTTTTAATTTTAAATAATACCTTGTAATTTTTGTCTGTTTATCTAGAAAGCAGACTATTTTTGGTTGGGTCCTCTTTGAATGGATTTGGTACCCGAAGCAGTGATGGTGATTTATGCTTAGTCGTTAAAGAGGAACCAGTAAGTAATGAAACGTTTATGCCAAGTGTATTTGTCATGTTAAGTCATTTAAGAAATATATAAAAGTCGTTGAGGAAAAGAACTGTTTATTGTAATTAAAGCAAAGCCAGGAAATGCTTTGGCTTAAGGCATATGTGTAATAAGCATAACAACTCTAGCATGTTTTTAGTTCTAAGTTGTTAAAATGAGATGTCTTCAGCATGTGTTTTTAAAGAGTTCGGCCTGTTTTGAAATGTCACTGGGTTGAACATATTACCAGGATGCAGCAAAGAAAAAAAGCAAGGAAAAGAATATTATCTTCCTGATATATTTTCTTTCCATTTACATTCTCAGTGATTCTGTTTTTAATCTTTATTTTTTTCACTTGAGAATACTTTGGGGTTTGGGTTTTTTATTATTATGGGATACCAAAAGAGAGATTCCACTGAAATTATAATAAGACTATTATAATTCATTACACTTAAAATATTCTGCTATTTTGCTAATATTTTGGCATTGTTTCTTCTTTTTAAGATACTCTTATGTATCTTTAATACCACAAGAGTTGTTGTTTATTAAACTAACCTGAAGCAATCTTTTAAGATCCTGAGGTCTCTTCTGAATTAACAAAGATTAAATTGAGTAGTGTGTGGTATAATTTTAGTACGACTTATTATGTTCCAACTCTTTAAAAATACAAAAAAGGTACTTAATAGTAATGTATATTTTTTTACTATTCTTATTATTCCATCAAGAAATCGTTTCTAGTTGCTACAAATCAAAAAGAGATTTACTCCAAAATAAACTGGTATTTTTCTAGGCTTTAAAGTCCTGTAAAGGAGAAGTAAAATAACCTTAGAGAATACAAGAGTTTTAGTTAAAACTTGCTGTCATGCAGTTAAACTATTTGCAAGCACATCCAACTAATCCTATGGTGTTATTCACGTGTCTGAATCTCGTTGTCATAGCTTATACTCAAGCTGAGACTCACATTACAGACGTGGACTTTATCTTTAAGCAGCTCACAATATAGACAAGAAAATAAAACATGTTATAGAATGTTGAAATTCAGTTTGTTTTTGTTGGAGGAGATTGCTTTTTGTACATTTATACTGGAAAATGAATGACATACATGGTTGTTTCAATATTTCTTTAAAAATTGTGCTTTAAGTTTGAAATAATTACTTGATAAGAAATACTGATTTGAAAGATAGCATTAAAGATTGACTATAATGTAATTTAGTGTGTACAGAAAAAATGAAACAAAAGTATATTGTTTTTTTTTTTATTGAGATGCTTAAGAAAGTGAAACACTAGGTTTAGAGTAATAATGAAAAAACACTTTATTTTTAACTTTTCAGTGTTTTTTTCAGGTAAATCAGAAGACTGAAGCACGGCATATACTCACCTTAGTCCATAAACACTTCTGTACTAGACTTTGTAAGTCTGACCTTCCTCAAGCTCATATGTCATCTGATATAACTATTTAAAATGTCTCTCACTTTATCTTCTGGTAAGAATTGTTTATTTTCTGGTCAGGATAGGTATAATGTGGATCCTTTCTTCCAAATGGATTCCTTTTAATTTTTGACTAAAAGGAAGAGTGACTATTCAACAAATCTTTATTGAGCTTACTTGAAAGATATCCCACTGAATGCAGTGGGGGATTCAAGGGTTTTTAAGCCACAGTTCTTTTTCTCAAAAGGTTGTAGACTATTAGGGGAAACTAAAGCATGAATAATGCAAGCTATCTATGAAAAGCCAAAAGAGTGATCCAGGTACAGTCTTACACGTGTTCATGAGAGGGAGAGAGAATTTCATGTCTTTTGTAATGACATGCACCTTTTCTTGCTTTAAAAATATTATCACTGAATATGAAGCCCAAATGTATTATTGCAGTAGAATGAACAGTGGTTGACTTGCCATTTTACTGTAAAATTTTATTCTTTGAATAAGCTGATTCTAAGCAGATTTTAATCCACATGTTAAGCCATCCCATTTAATTAATTTTATACTTCCACAGATTGTTGTGGACAGGTAAAGTCACACTATGTGATGTTGAAAAGGCAATATGCCCATTTATTTAGGAAATATTTATTATGTGTCAGGTTTTGAGCTGGGAAATGAGTTACTGCCCGCCCTTGAACAGCTTAAATCTATTGTGCGAAAGAAATAAGTGATTATAGTACAGTGGGCTTTAGTTTTTTTTTTTATCTGTAAAATAAAGAAATAATTCATATCTTAAGTGGATTTTTAATAGCTATTATTAGAATCATAAAATTAAAAAAATGGAGAGAACCTTAGAGATCATCAAATGAAGGGTTTTTTTTTTTTTTTGATTACTGTTTTTAATAGTTGAAGTGACTGATGATTAACAGGCCTGGGTTTAGTAACTTGCCTGGAGGGGGTATAGTTGTTGGTGCCAGAACTTGTATTTGGAACTCAAAACTTTGAACTCCTAATCTTTTTTTTTTTCTTCCACTAAAACTCACTGAATTCCTACACATAATTTCCATTTTGAGGCTTGATTTATTTTATGATTTTGGTGGTAAAAACATTATAACGGACAATTTTTAATTTTTAAAAATTTTTAGTTTTTAAAAAAACCTGTTTTTCCGTTAGTTAAAAATGAAGAGATTATTCATTTGGGAAAGGTTTATAGAGTTTCTTCTTTATGATTTCTGTATTTTCCTAATTTTCTACAATGAACATGTATTACTTTAAACTCAGAAAAAAAAAAATCTTTAAACGTTTGATGAAACAAAAAAAATGTGTTTTTCCTCTTAGAGATTCTGCTTCCTTGCGCCCTCTCCTCCGCCGTGTGTCATGTTGCAGGCGTTTTTATATTTAAAATTCTTTGTAAATGTTACTTTTGTAGATACTATTTCATGTGCTATACCAGAATTTAGACATCCTCCCGTTGCTGGCCTAGATTTGAAGTTATTAGACTGCGTTTCTGCAAATAATCTTCATATAAAGCCCTCTTAAAGACTGGACCCTCCAGCCATAGAAGAATTCAGTGATGTCCTCACTTCTTTGTTTTCTTTCTCAGAGACTACACTTTGATTGTTTTAACTTAGTAAAATATAATTTTTAAAAAATACACATTGTAACACTGAATTTAAGAAACATTTATAGATATTCGTATTTTATTCTTCGACTTTTAGCTGGCTACATTGAGAGACCTCAGCTGATTCGAGCAAAAGTGCCAATTGTTAAGTTCAGGGATAAAGTCAAGTAAGTAGTCATTGAACTCCCCTTTTTCATTTGCTTTAGGTCATTTTTAGCATTCATGTGGTGTACATAATTGAGAAATAAATTCTATAATGTAATAACTTACCTTTGTCAGTTTTTAAGATTGCTTGATAGAGTCTTTGAAATGATGAGCAATTCTTCCTCATACTTACCTGTGCTTAGCTATTGTCCTTGACATTTTGAGTATTTGAAACTTTATCGAATTTAAAGAATATATACATATTTACATATTATATTTTTAAGTGACCTACAGTCTTTTGGCATCTACTCTTTCACTAAAAACAAAAAATAAAATTGCAAGAGAAGGATATTATTACACATAAAAAGGCCTTTGTTTTTTGGAAGGAGGATTTCACTTCTGTTCTTACACAAATTCTGGTTTAAAGGTAAGCCAGATGGTGCTTAGAATGGGTGATAAGAAGGTAAGATTATCTCTTCTGTTCCATGTCCATATGACCAATTAACTTTATTCAGCTCCAAGTTCATGGACTTTGTTTTTTATCCGACACCCATCTTTTCGTGTGTGTGATTGCTTTTAATGTATCTGATGAGAATGGGAATTTTGATACGTTGTTTCATCTTTCTCATAGAGAATAGTGTTATTTGGTAGTTTCTAAGATCTTACATAGTTTACATGCTAAAATTATATACATAGTTCTGATTTGTGAGTTTCTATGACAGTTTTGTTTATTTCGTTTGCTCTTTTGCACACATTCATAATTTTTACTCTAATTCAGTTTGGAAAATCTTGGTGTTAGCTAAAGGCTGAATTACATATCTTGGAGCCCTGGTTGTGCAGTGGGTAAAGAGCTATGGCTGCCAACCAAAAGGTCACATTTTGAATCCATCAGCCGCTTCTTGGAAACCCTGTGGGACAGCTGTATTGTGTCCTGTAGGGTCATTATGAATCAGAATCTACTGGATGGCAACGAGTTTGGTTTGGTCTGAGGTACAAATAAACTGGGGCTTCTAGTAGTTATAAACTGTATTGCAGAGGTGGTAGAATCTTTATATCAATCTGTCATAACTAAGAAGGAGTCCTAGTGGTGCAGTGGTTAAGTGCTTGGCTACTGATTGAAAGGTCAATAGTTTATACCCACCAGCAGCTCTGCGGGAGAAAAATTTGGCAGTCAGCTTCCATAAAGATTACAGCATTGAAAACCCTATGGGGCGGTTCTACTCTGTTTGTAGGGTACCTGTAAGTTGGAATCAACTTGATGGCAATGGGATTGGTTTTTTGTTGTTTTTTTTTTTTCAATTGTAACTAAAGGAGCTGTGGTGGCACAGTGGTTAAGCACTCAGCTGCTAACTGAAAAGCTGGTAGTTCAGAACCACCAGCTGCTCCATGGGAGAAAGATAAGGTGTGGCACCTACTTTCGTAAAGATTACAGCTTTTGAAACCCTATGGGGACATTCTACCCTGTCCTATAGGGCCACTATGAGTCGAAATCGATTCGATGACAATGCAGTATTATAACTAAATGTAACTAATTTAATTTTATACCTAATATATCTTTGAGCTAAAGTAGGAACATGGCAAACTAAATAACTAATGTGAAAATCTCACTTCATGAGTACATATTTTAATAAAAAAAAGACAGTTAAAGGCTGTTTACCAATGAAAGTACGCTGTACTTAAAAAATTGGAGCAGAGTGCTCAACTTAGAATTCTCTTCGATCCTTCCTAAACTTCCGTTTACTTTCTGTTAAATCTGTGGACGCTGTTAATGGATACACCTATAATTTGGGAAAACTGTTAGGAAACAAATTTAATAAAGTGCTTTTCAGAGATTTTCATAAGTAATCATGCCCAATGGTAGATTATTTAAAATGTAGCATATATTAAATATAATAGTTTTCTTAACATTTAATGTAATAGGCCATATTCTACCCCTTGAAAAATCTATTTTTTACATCTGAGTTGATCATATGCTTTGTATGTGAAATTTTCCAAGTCATTTATATACTGCCTAATTTGGTAGAATAATTAATCCTACTCTGGTCGCATAATCTTGTTAATATGCCTTTTGTAAAGTATTGTGGAGCCCAGTCTTGTCCAACATAGTAAACTCATTTATTTAAGAACTAATTTTTAGTTACCCTTCATAGAAGGCAGGATATATAATATATAATGTACATTATAGTATATATTGTATATTTATATTATACATATATGTATATATATATCCTAGAATATATAAAAACAAACAGACCTGTTGCCATCGAGTTGATTCTGACCATAGCGATCCTATAGAACAGAGTAGAACTGCCCCACGGAGTAGCTGGTGAATCTGAACTACTGGTCTTTTGGTTAGCAGCTGAGCTCTTAACTGCTGTGCCACCAGGACTCCAAGGATCTATAACATAAAAAAAAAATTATGTATTATAAAATATAGCTAGCTCCTGCCTTTTGGGAATGTAATACATTCTCAATTATGTATTATAATTGATGAAATTTGATGTATATTTATATTGAGGGGCTTGTTATAAATACAATTATGATTAAACAAGTAACTCTTCATTTTAATGAAAGATGTAATACCGAGAATATCATTGTTGCCCTTTTTCCCTTAAATTGTGAATTGCATGATGCTTTTGCTTTCAAAGGAAACCCTGGTGGCGTAGTGGTTAAATGCTGTGGCTGCTAACCAAGAGGTCGGCAGTTCAAATCCTCCAGGCACTCCTTGGAAACTCTACGGGGCAGTTCTACTCTGTCCTCTAGGGTCGCTATGAGTCGGAGTCAACTCAACGGCAGTGGGTTTGGGTTTTTTTGCTTTCAAAGAAGTATCCCTTGTGTTACTTATTTGTTTAATCATTATAACTCTTCCCAGACATCAGTAGCTAAATTTGGCATGGTGAAATAATTTGCCAGCCTTTTTGGAGGAAATACAATGTGTAGATAGAGCCTTTATTTTTTTCTCCTGTACTTTATTTGGCTTCCTATTCCCATTTTTTAAAAAGTAAATCAATATTTGAGAGTATATAACTTAGTCAGATAGTTTGCTCAGAAATGTTTTTGGCCACATAATGTTGTTTATCTGCAACGAATCTCAAGTTTTTAAAAATTTCCTTTGTCTAAAGTAATTGGAACATTACCAGTGCATTATAGATCTTTCGACAGTATCTTATTTTATATTATTAATATATATCAAATCATATTAAAATGATATTCTGAGTATGTATTCATTCTTAATACTTTACTGCTTCATTTTAAAAACACAGCTCTTTGGTCTTTGGGCTCATGCTGTTTTGCATCATTAGATGGGAGGTTATTAATCACTGGGGAATTAGTTTGATTTGTACTTGAGCTAAAGTTTTGTTTTGTGTTTTAATAGTTGTGTGGAGTTCGACTTGAATGTAAATAATGTTGTTGGAATAAGAAACACATTCCTTCTCAGAACTTACGCATACCGTAAGTTTTTGGTTTATTTCCAAATAATTATTCCTTATTTCTTCTTGAAGATGTTTACGGTAAATAGTGATATCTGTTGAGTTGTGTTTAAATGTATTATGTCTTATTTAATTATTTGAATATGTTGCTACACTAAAATCATATACTACAGTAATTATAGGTAAATCAAATATATTTTAATAGCTGATCATTTTTAAAAGGTAATGAAAATAAGTTTTAAAAGTTAGACACATTTGTGGTGAATACAGTATTTGGTACACAGGGAGGTAGTGCTTTTTTTATTGTCATGGAGTTGGGAAATGATAACTTTCAAAGTATCTGTAATACATGCTTACCACTTTAAGTTTTAATTTTACTTTCAGTTGAAAATCGAGTTCGTCCATTAGTACTGGTGATTAAGAAGTGGGCGAGTCACCATGAGATAAATGATGCCAGTCGTGGTACTTTAAGCAGCTATAGTCTTGTTTTGATGGTTTTACACTATTTACAAAGTAAGTATCATGAGGTCTTTTTTTTCCCTCAATTTTTAAAATAGAAATGCGCTTAAACTTCACTGTGGTGTCTTTCCTGTTGACCTGTGTATAAATAGCATTGTTGTAAAAAAATCTCTCTGAGGCCCATGTATCCCATTTTGTTGCTTTGAACAAATGTTCTTGAAATGTTATTTCCTGAAAAATATTATGAAATTTCACTGTGTTCTTATTTTTTGACAATTTTTTTCTATATCCACTTTTGTATTAAAAGAATATTTTCCACTGTATTGTGGATCCGTTATCTTGAGGCAGACCAGCGTTCAGAAGGCCTACAAAAATAAGCTCAAGCACCATTCATTGCATTTTTATTTTTCATTTTCATTCGAGGCAGGAATTAAATGATTTTCTTTTTGGTCAAAGAAGCTTTTAATTTCCTACATGACCAAAATAATTTTGCTTTTCATTCACGGTAAGCTGCCCTCTCCAACTAGATTTTATCTTTACAGGTCTATTGTGTCAGATTGACTCCCAAATTTTAATTCAGTCCAGCTAGCCATTGTTTATTAGACTTTTCTGATAAAAACTCATTCTTTTTCATACTGTGGGAAACAGTAGTAAGTGAACACTTATTTGTAATTTGTGTCATTTATGGATAGGTCTGTGAGAATTTCTACAAGTATTGAAAATTCTCTGGAAATACAGGGCTGGCTAACCAGATCCAATTGAAACCCTTATGTCTAAGACATATTTCATATTTAATATCTTATGTACTGTATTTTGATGCAAATAACACACTCCTTCTACATTTGTTTTGCTGACCACTCCCCTCATGAGGTATTTTCTGAAGCACACTATGCTAATTTTTTCCACAGCAACATATTAAAAAAAAATTTCGAAATAGTGGTGCTTCTGAAAATAACCTTGTGGGGGGAGAGTGCTGTCATCAAACAGATAAAGAAGGTGTGCATTATTTGCTTAGAAATATGGTAGATAAAAATCCAAGAAATAGGAATTAAGTCGTTTTACACAGTCTGCTAAGCTGGATAATAAGAGTTGATAAAGATGGTTGCATGCAGTTTTATAGTTATTAGATTAGGGGTCTGAAATCTTTAATGACTGATTGTCTAAACATATGATATGTGGTGGAAGGGAGGTCAGGTGAAAGACTTGATGTTAATATGGTAAAAGAGTATTTGCCAGGAAGTCTAGGGCCTGATCTTTTCTGGTTAATATTTCCAGAGTGTAGAATTGTGCTTCCCAAAGGTTACAATAGTAAGACATGTTTTAGTATATAATACTCATTTGTTCATTTCATGAATATTTGTTTCGTACCTACTAAATAAATGCCAGGTATTCTAGGATCTGGAGCTACAGCAGTGAACAAAATAGAAAGACAATTATTTTCTTCATGGAGCTTATATTTAAAATTTAACCTTTAGTACCTGTTACCTGCCAAAACATTTGATGTATTAGGAACTGTCACAACTTATGGGTTATTAATGAGATTGTGATGTCAAGGTGATCTTTTTATCGTGATTGTGTGAATTGGGCTACTGTGTAACAAATTATTTAATTATTACAATGCATTGATTTAAAATAATGAACACCTACTTTTAAAATATGCTTTTATTGCATTGTTTGGTGCTTTTTAGATTCTGAGAGAGATAATGGAGATGATATTAGCAGTTTTGTCAGAGGCAGCAGAAAAATCAGGTGGTCAAAAGTTGAGGCAATTTGGTTCCCTTACGGTAGCATTTCTGTACTGAGAGTATTGGGAATTGGAAAGAAGAGGGGACACATTTTCCTTGGTAGATATATCAGAAATGATCAGTGTTGGGGGACATAGTTTTATATCACATATAATTTCTAGGACTCTATGCTTTTTTTGAGTAGAGATTGGAGGATGATCCTCAAATTGAGGATATCTTCATAGTGAGTCATGTTTACTAATAGGAGGATGGCAGTGGTTGGGGACAGAAGCAAAGATTGTCATATCAATGGCTTAAAAAAGAGTGGTTCAGAGGTGAGAGGGATATGTCAGGAATTCTTTCTTTTCAGAGGTCTGGCTTAGCATAAGCAATTAATGAATCATTGAACAAAATATTTCTCAATTATTCAACCTCGGGATTTTAATTCAGTAGAAGCAATGAATAAGACTCCTGGTCACACATTTAATTTTGCCCTTTTGTTTCAGAATTATTATATTTAAAATGATAACTAAACTGTAGCAATATTAAAATATAATTATTTAAAATTTTTATATTCATTTTGAATAAGTCATGCACATATATTCTATAAAATCTGGAAGATACACTAGAGTAGAAAGAGGAAAGAAACAAATTACCTGTATTTCTACCACTGAGAGTCTATTACTGTTAATTTTTTTTTTTTCCCCCAGCTTTGGCTCTTTTTGCAAGGGTTTCAAAATTACTGTCTAGCTAAACATTAAATGCCAAGTTTAATTCCAACTATACTGACAAATAACAAAACTATAATGCATGTTATTTCACTCTGTAAAAAACATGGTTTTCTTAAATAGATAGTATTCTTACATTTTTTTTTTTTTTAACCTGTGCTCTATCACATTGATAAGGAGCCCTTGGTGTACAGTAGTTAAGCGGGTGGCTATTAACTAAAAGGTCCGTGGTTGGAACCCATTAGATGCTCCACAGGAGAAAGACAGGACGGTTTGCTTCCTTAAAGATTATAGCCTTGGAAACCCTGTGGGGTAGTTCTAGTCTGCTCTATAAGGTCTGTATGAGTTGGAATGGACTTGATGGCAATGGGTTTGACACTGATAATAGAACCTTGGTGGCGCTAGACTGCTAACTGAAAAGTTGGCAGTTCAAACTCACCCAGCAGCTCCATGAGAGAAAGACTTGGCAATCTGCTTCTGCAAAGATTACAGCCTAGAAAACCCTGTGTGGCAGTTCTCCTCTATCACATGGGGTCACGGTGAATTGAAATAGACTTAATGACACTTACTGGGTTTTAACAACAACATGATTTCCGGACTTTTAGATTTCATGGAATAGTAAAATTTCAAATGAGGAACTAACCTAGAGTTTAGTTTTCTTGTTGTTGATTTTTGCTATGTTAAGTATCAAAACCAAAAAACGACTATTGGCTAAAGTACCATAATTTCTTAAAAGATGGTGCATATTAACACCAAAAACATAAGAAGGATAGAATCTCAGAATACAGGACAGACCAGTATAATTGTTACCCTCTTATGAACTCCTGACACACATAAAATTATTTTTATTTTCTAAGTTTATCACAGTTCAATCAATTTTCTCTATGATAGGAAATTTTGGGGCTATTTTTTCATATTTAACTCAAATAGACTTAGACTGATTTCTGAACAAAATCTTGATTCTATCTTTAAGTACACCTTCAGCTCAGCTTCCTGTGGAGATAGGGTGCAATCATTTGGGCAAGCGTTTATGTTAATGTTCTTAATTTTCATAAGATGTCAAACATATCCTCTCCTTGGTTATCAAAGCATTTAATATACTCCTAGCCTGAATTTCTGCATTCTAGATTCTTGGCAGAGAATATAACTTTGAACTCTCTATTTCCATTTTTAATCAAAAATTTAGTGACAAAAATGTTTGCGTGATGTAGTACAGATGTAGGATTAATGTCCTTAAGTTGGCAAAGTTTTAAAAAATAACAGTATGCAATCACAATCATACACTTCTGGTGAGAGTATCAATTTGGTACAATTTTGTAATTAGTATTATGTTCATATTCTTCGACTCCGTGATTCCATTTTTAGGAATTTATCCTCAGGTAATAATTAAGGATGCATGTATTTTTTTTATATGAATTTATATATAAGGCTGTTTATCACAGTGTTGGTTATAGTAAAAGATTAGACATGCCTAAGTTTTCAAAAATAGAGGGAATGGTTAAATTAAGTATAATCTACTGTAACATGAAATTTATGCAGACACTAATAATCATATTTTAAAGATATTTAATAATATAAGAAAATACGCATGATAAACTAAGTCATATACTAGATGAAACCAATTTTAATTAAAAAATAGTAACTATATATTTGTGTTTGTGTATCTGTTTGTATATATACAAATACTGAAAAGATATGTACCACAATTTTATTGGGGATTACTTATGGACAGTGGTTTTTTTAAAATAAAAATACTTTGCTGTACTTCTAGGTATTATGTGTTAAATAAGAGATTATATTTTTATTTGAATAATGGAATCAGATGAATTTTTTTTTAGTTATCAACAGAGACCTAGTTCAGATGGGCCAAAGTTTTATGAATCAGTGCTCAGAAAGATTTGATAATCTTCCTCTTTTTTAAAAGCTTCAGATATTACTTTTATATCACTAATTATTTTTATCCAGTTTTACAGTACATTCTGAAACGTACGTTATTGATGCTTTTTAGTGAACTCTGTCCTCCTGAGGATTGCAGTTCAGTTGAATATATTAACAAGATTACTTATAACATAAATATAAGGTAGAAAGAATATGACACGTAGCACCGTCTAGTGTCTATTTGCTTTTTAGTTTTAGTAGTGACTTAAAAATTAGATTTAACTAAAGCATTTACCATCCGTCAGTATGCCTATATGTCCCCACTTACTGTTAAATTAAACATTTTAATTTGGATGTCTGTTTATAAAAATGTACTGTCATAATAGATACCCCAATGTGATTTTGCAAGTAATTTGAAAATTCAGGCATTAGCACGTTGCCAGTGTTATCAAATCATGTTAAAATTTAGTTCAGATTTCGTTAAAGGTTTTTTATTCTTGGAAAAGTGGACCTTTTTTACTGAAGTGATTTGTTATTTAACATTGCTATTTTCAGCCATTTCTGGGTCTTTCTTAAAGGACATCAGCTAGACAAAGCTCACGTGTAACTCTATATTTCAGAAATTTAAGCTACAGCAGTTCCCCTTTAACCACAGTGGATACAGTCCAAGACCTCCCACGGATGCCTGAAACAGCAGATAGTACCAAACCTTGTATTATACTATGATTTGTCTTGTACACACATACCTATGATAAAATTTCATTTATAAATCAGGCGCAGTAAGAGATTAACAACAATAACTAGCAATAAAATAGAACAGTTATAATAGTGTACTGTAATAAATGTTACATGAATGATGGAGTGGAATGGCATGAGATTTCATCATGCCATGCACTTATTTAGCATTTTAGAACTGCAGTTGGCAGCGGGTAACTGAAACTGCAGAAAGAGAAACGATGGATAAGGGGGGACCACTGATATCCCACCCTAGAAGAAATTAGGAAGGAAATTAAAAAAAAAAAAGAACCAGACTCATAGCTATCAAGTTGATTCTGACTCACAGCGACCTAATAGGGCAGAGTAGAACTGTCCCATAGGGTTTCCAAGGAGCGGCTGGTGGATTCGAACTGCCGACCTTTTGGTTACCAGCAGAGCTCTCAACCATTGTGCCACCAGGGCTCCAGAAAGGAAATAGGTGGTTGCATTTCTAGACGGTATCAAATTACAATGAGGAAAGGGGCCTAAAAGAGTCTGCAAGGTGTATTGAGGAGTTCCAGCTCTGCCACAAAGAACTGATTTTTGTGATTTCGTCAAGTCATTGTACCTCTGTGGCCTTAATAGTCTCATCTGTAACATGAATAGATTAGATGTCATTTAACTTTTGTTAAACCTTTTAAATGCTTTACTATCTTTTCTGCCATGAACAGAGAAATGAAACAGGGCCTCTGTATGTAGAAAGACTGAAAACATAAAGCATTTCTTAGGATGAAATGAACGGTTTATAATAGACTACTTATGCTTGGGAAACCCTGGTGGTGTAGTGGTTAAGTGCTATGGTGGCTATCCGAAAAGTCAGCAGTTTGAGCCTACCAGGCGCTCTTTGGAAACTCTGGGGCTGTTCTACTCTGTCGTATAGGTCACTATGAGTCGGACTTGACTCAATGGCAGCAGGTTTTTTTTTTTTTTAACTTATGCTTGAAAAGATGGCTGATGAGAGCATGATGGGAAAACCCACTGGGAAGAGATTTTAATGAGAATCTAAGATTAGGAGTTAATGATAAAGGCAAAATTATAAATTAGTTAGAAATAATAATGCAAATGAATATTCATGGAATGTTCATATGTTACCAAGCAGTTTTAAGTGTTCTTGCATTTTCAGAATTAATGGTTTCATAGTGGTGTTGAAGATCACCTGTTTTAATAGTTGAAATTTTGATAAACCATTGTGGTAAGTTTATGGGTATAAATTTGTTGTAGGTGCCTGATTTGAAAGCCCCCACCCATCTGGACTGCAGGCAAAGTAAAACCTTGTAGATTAGCAATACTCATGATATTACCTGTTAATCATACACTGCAATAGTAAAGCTGTTTTGTTCTGTCTTTAATAGAAAAATTAAAAGGTTGCATCTATAGTGAAGAATTTTAAAGCCAAAACCAATAAAATACTAAGCTCTTTCAGGTTACTATCAGGATACTGTTAATAAATAACTGCCACAGTACACTAATTGCTTCTCTAATGACCAGTGTTTATAAATCTCTAAGGTTGTAAGACAACAAATTTACTGAATGATAACCCATGCCTCCAAAAGTTTCCAAATTTCTGTATTCTAATTCTCTACAGTCCTTTCCTCATTCTTTGTTTTACTATAATTTTAATTTACTGCGTATTTAGTGGGAAAGGAATTCGTATTTTTAAGTTAATCAATTTCAAGTAAGATTTTCCAGTTCGACGTCTATGTTATAACCAAAATCACTCAAAAATGTTACGGAAATATACATTTAGAATTAGAGTGACTGGGGCTTGAGATTACTGGTAGGACCTTCTAGAATTTTGAGCCTTTGAATGCCTCTTGGGTTGGGGGAGCAGCGGGGGTATACCCTTACTTCCTAAGAATTATTCTGGTAAGTAATGAGTAAGTATTTTCCCATAATAGTCTCAGTCATACACTGTGAATAACCAGACTGTCATGGAATTTTATTTTACTCCCAATTTTGAACTTGGCAATGAAGCATGATACAGAAGAGAAATTTAAGTGGTGCATCCTGCTCTGTACTCTTTGGAAGAAATTTTATATTTCTCATCATAGTTGTAGACTGTGTAAGCTGGTCATAATGGTTGGTTACATGTACTGGATTTTTGCAAATAATGTGCCACACAGTACATGAGCACGCACATATAATGCACAGCTCACTTACGGAAACAACAGGTTTGATCAGTTGGCAAAAAAAAAAAACCCAAAACAACTGTATAATGTGTGTGTTATTTGCATAAAAATAAGGTATATTAATGTATTCCAGATGTCACTTTAAGAAGTTTTTGGTAAATAGCAAATTAAAAGTGAATTAAAATTTCTTTGTTACTGAATTTATCTATGTAACGTACTTTTAATTCTTAAATACAGAGTTTATTATATTGGTCTCTCATCTTAAAGAAATCTTGAAAATATATTACTTGTATGTTTCCATATTCAGGACATTATATTTTAGTTATTTCTGTATTGGGAATATTAAGCACTTTGCCTTTCCTATTGCTCCATTCACATTATAATGGTATGCAATTACTGTTAATGCATTTAATGAAGTTATAGTGCATTAACTGCTGAAGGATGAAGAATTATGTTAAAAAATGTAGTGATAATATATAATGGTAATGATTGCTTTGCATGAAATTTAATTCACTTTATAGCAGATTGGTGGAAATCTCCTGATTGAGATTCTAACTTTTGCTCAAAGAGTACATATTCATGAAGTTGACAATTTTTTTCTTAATGCAAGATTCCTGGAAGTGCATCAATTTTGGTATTACTGTTTTATAGTTTTATAGTAGCAAAAGTTAAATATCCAAGAGGGCAATTATGATAGAAACTGTTGTTCTTTTATGATATAGTATCATTGGACAATAGTTTTTAAATTTTTTTTTTATAACTTTATACTGTTTTAACAATGTCCATTCAATACCTGTAGAACAATCCTTTTCTTGCTTATTTTGTGTGTGTGTCTGTTGTTGGACCAAATGATGTATATCCCTTTAAAGATGGCCTATTCTAAAACCATGTAAAGAATGTTGGTTTACATGGGAATATACATAGCTTACTAACAAAACCTTAAATCGTCAACTGAAATATGTTTTAAACAAAGTATTAAGAAATACACTTAATTTAGTAAAGTATATGAAAACTGTTAAATTTTAGCATAAACCCTGATATTAGCAGTTTCATACCTAGGGTGTAACTGACAAGTTATTGCTTTGTAAATGAATCGTGAGTCACGGAAGCTTTAAACTTTTTCTTTTTATAGCCCTACCTGAACCCATCCTTCCATCCCTCCAAAAAATTTACCCAGTAAGTGTTTCTTACGAATTATTATAATATGTATTGTGTCAAGTATATATAGAATTATTATATGCAGTATTAATGTGAACATAAAAGTAGTAATAGTTACCTTCTTAGTAAAAGATAACATTTTCTGTATTGGTTGAGGCATTGGCCACTAGAATGTTTAAGATGTTTTACATATTTTTTCATTAGACTCCGATATTTTATTTTGTTTTTGGCATCCAGTCTGGTCAGTATGTTAATGATGGAACCTTTTGCCTGGTGCTTATGATTATCACTAATGGGGATTAAGTATATTCAGTTGGTCAAAGCCAATTTGGCCTTATTCCAGTTTTCTTCATTCTGTTTTAAAATACATTTTTGTAGCATTTCATTAGTTTAGTGAGTTGAATTTTCTAGCCCAATGAATTTATATTTTGAAAAGCAGGAAAAAAATTTAAGAGATTAAAAAATTTATCTTTCATTTGATCTTACCAAGAAATACACCAATAAAGATAATATTAGTACACCGTTCTTGTGCCTAATATGAAGGATCCTGCTGAAATTAATTGGAAACATTGGAAAAATGAAGTGTGCCTATTAGGAAAAGTTTAATATGTACTCAATTTGAGTTTAGAGAGACTTAAGTAATGTGCATAATTCATAATCTTTTTGTTTCTTTTCAAATTTTCTTGTGTTCTTTTTCCAGAATTCTATTTCCTTGTTTTATAGACTTAATTATTTCCCTGTTTTCTTTCATAGTTTTCTTGTTCCTGGTTTTATTTGGAAATAATATTTTTTAAGATACTTATTTAGAACTATATCATTTCTGTTTGTTTTATATGCTTATAAGAAGAGCTGATTTCTAACCATAGTAGATTATCATATCACTAAGGAAAACATAATATCCAGCTTAGGTGAACTTTCCAAGAACTTATTTATTTTATATGAATCACTAAACAATACATATACTTGACACTTAAATCTAAATTAAACTTAGTTTAACCCCTGATATTTTGAAGAACTAGCTGATGATCTTACCTTTGAGCATCAGTTATTATTGTGCGCCATGAGAGGTACTGGCTGACGGGGTTCATTAAAACAGTCTTGCGATAGCGAGGGCCTCCCAGTTGGCTTTTGCATCATCTACTAGAAGAGACCATTTATAAAAAGTCCTTTTGGAACCTGGGTATCTCACCTTCCTCCTTTTTACAACTAATTTCTACTACATGTGAAAAACTAATATAATGAGTTGCCAGTATAGCTGGGACTGTGTTTATGCTCTCATAAACATTATTAAAAAAAAAAAGTATCAGAAAGTATAGAAACAATAGTAACTTGTACTTTTTGGTCTTATTCTTGTTTTCCCTCCGCCGTAAAGTATTGATTCTTTAAGCCCATACCGAAAGACTGTAAATAGTGACCGTTCTTAGTATTTCATTTTATTGTCCCAGCCTTATTTTTCTTTGTGACCCAGGTTTCGATGTAGAAAGAGCTGCTTATATTTTCAGCATACAAAAAAGGATTTGATGGTTACACATCCTTAAAATAATATATTATTGTGTATTGAATAAATGCTTCTATAGAAATTGTACTTAAAACCCTATGTTACATGAAGCCTTTTTTATTAATATAAAACATTGATGAAATCTCAGTTAATGTACCGTGCTTGGGGGCAGAGGGTATTGATTTTATGATAAGGTACCCAGGTTCTTACTAACATATTTTTGTCTGAACAGCCCAATTTTCACTTCTGTGTTCCATTTTTCTAATTATCTAGCTTGCCCCGTGACAGAGCCCTGACTTCCGTTCAAATATCCAGCCTTTAGCCCTACACACTTCACGCCTGTTTTTAGGTTTTCATTTCTTTCTTTTTGTGTATGACTATGAAAAGAAGACTTTGGGCAAATTGCCAAGGTCATTGAGCATTTTAGTAGAGTAGGCCTCAGAACTGTTCAGCTTTACTTTAACAGTTGCCAATCTTTTTCTTATATTACTAAACAAAATAAAAATTTTAAAGGACTTTCAAACAGTTTTAAACTTCAGGTAAGACAATGACTCTGTCCTATTTCAGAATCAGTTTATAAATTAAATGTTTATTGTGCTAGGTGCTAGAAATCAAAACTAGTAAGAAGCTTTCAGAGCACAAGCTATTGAACATAACCCACTTTTCCTTTTCATTCAGACTTACGTTACACTTTTTAATTTGCCAGAAAATAATATTTAAGTTTTACTATTTTAAAAAATGTTGACCTAAGTCCAATTTTACACCTAACAAGTAAGAGACAAAGGGGATTAAAGACAGTATACTTGTCTCCTTTCTGCCTTTACTCATTATTGCAATTTATGACTTCTTTCCGCCACGCCTGGTGTTAGACGATTAGGATTTCCGTTTGATTCTTGTAATGTAGTACTGTATCGGTTAGAAATGTAAGAAGTCCCAAGTTTAGGAGTGCCATCTTTATGAATCATGCCTGGAATAGAATTTTTCTTCTGCAAGAAAGTTAATCATTTCTTGGTAGTTACAAATTATTGACAGAGCTATAGGTATTGGGGCAAGGGAAGGGATATTTTTATTGCTCCTTTGTTTTCACTGATATTTTTTGAGGACTAGCATTGAATAGATGGACTACCTTTTTTTCTCTGTACTACTAGTTATTTTGGAGCCCTGGTGGCACGGTGATTATGAGCTCAGCTGCTAACCAAAAGGTCAGTAGTTTGAATCCACCAGCCGCTCCTTGGAACCCTATGGGGCAGTTCTACTCTGTTCTATAGGGTTGCTGTGAGTTGGAATTGTCTTGACAGCAACAGGTTTGGTCTTTTTTTTTTGGAGTACCTATTTTGAGAGCCTCTATTTTTCAGCCTTGGAGTTACTCATCAGTTGCCAGGTGCCATCAAGTCAGTTCCAACTCGTAGTGACCTAGTGTACAACAGAATGAAACACTGCCCAGCCCTGTGCCATTCTCAAAATCATCGCTATGCTTGAGCCCGTTGTTCCAGCAATTGTGTCAGTCCATCTCATTGAGGGTCTTCTTCTTTGTCTACAACCCTCTACTTTACCAAGCCCGATGTCCTTCTCCAGGGACTGATCCCTCCTGATAACAACATGTCCAAAGTATGTGAAATGAAAGTCTCGCCATCCTTGCTTCTAAGGAGCGTTCTGGATGTACTGAGTTATTTGGACATTACTAATTAAATTGGTATCTATAAATCTAAAACTGATCTGTTAGTTGGGAATTTTAACTTCAGTTCTGCTTCTGCTGCCTCAACTAATTGATTTTTTTTTTTTAATTCATTTCTATTTTGATGGTAAAGGGGAAAAACAGAAAACGATACTTGATGGCAGTGTGGAAATTACCATAAATACAACAATTATTTTCCAACACATGGACATGTATTACCTGAGAGTCATTTAGCATATTTCTGAGCCAGAGCTTGCCGCTAATAGAGGAAAGATCAGATCTTAAATGAATGGCATGCCATAAGTGAAAAGAATAAGTACTCACAAGTAGTCTTTCTAGTAAGTGTCTTGTTTGGGCATGGATTGCAGGCAAATGATATCTACCTTTATGAATACTGTGGTAAAAATTTGCTAGAATATTGCTTGCTGGTGTGTTTCCCATCTTCTTTTCCCTGACACAGTGCCGCCTTTGTCTTTTCAAGTTTACAACATGTTGAACATTTATCTTCTTTTCCCTCTAAGCTACAAACTATAAAAACAGAATAAAGGAAAATAGGTCTTGAAGTCAGTATAAACACTATTCATATATTAAAGTTACTTTTACGGCCTTTGAGAGAAGTTGTAAGTGGCAGTTAGAAAAAACTCTTACCTTCTACTTAATACAGCCTTCATAAAGCAAAACTCCTCCTTTTAGAAATAATTAAGAAGGAGATATATTTACAAAGAAACCTATATGTTACTGGTTGAAATTTTGGTATGCATAGTAAGATTTTATTTATGGGTTAGAAAATATTTTTGCTACCATAGGGATCCATTTGGGTAACTGAATGATACAACCAAGACAAGGATTAGAATAACTTAGTTTTTCAGGTGCTTTCTGGCCTACTCCACCACCTGCCTGTCAATTTTTGTACTAAGGTGGCTTGGGTGTTGCTATGATAGTGGAACCTATGCCACTGGTACTTCAAATACCAGCAGCGTCACCCATGGTGGACACATTTCAGCAGAGCTTCCAGATTAAGACAGACTAGGAAGAAGGGCCTAGTGATCAACTTCCAAAAATTAGCCAATGAAAATCCTATGGATCAGAACAGGATATTGTCTGACTAGACTAAAACATGCCAATGTTCATGAAGATGGTGTAGGACCTGGCAACATACATAGGGTCGCCACGAGTTGGAGGCGACTTGTTGGTAGCTAACAACAACAACAGTCTGGCCTACTCCAAACACTGTTGAATATCTTTAGTGAAAGAAATCTTCAAATTTCCAAATGGCCAACATAAAGAAAATTGCTTTTCTTCAGAGGGCCTTAGATAAAAATTTATAAAGTTCTTTAGTGTGTTTTAAATGGCTTTACATTATTCCCTTTTTCTTTTTGATAGGAATCTTTTAGTCCTGCTATACATCTGCACCTTGTACATCAAGCTCCATGTAACATTCCTCCTTACCTCTCAAAGAATGAATCAAATCTTGGAGACCTTTTACTGGGCTTTCTTAAATATTATGCTACAGAATTTGAGTAAGTGAAACTTTGTATTTATTTATTTATTTATATATGTTAATGCTACAGATTGTCCCAGGAGCTATATTTGTCAATAGGGGTCCTGTAAACTTGACCAGAAATGTGTAGTTTGTAAAATTTAGTATCTAACTGTTAACCACTACGAATCAACTCGACGGCACTGGGTTTTAACTATTGAAAACTAAATAGATATATTCTTAGCTAATAAAAAGAATATGTAGTTCAGTAAGCCCAGTTTTAATTGATTTCTGTGGTGATCCCATCTTATATTTAGCTGCCTTTTCTAGAGTTGAACTTGAACAAATGTTTGTGTTGATCCCATGTAGGTACTGTATATTTTATAACACCTATTTTCAAGGAATTACAAAGTTTTAGTAAAATGTACAGCTAAAACAAACTTGGAAAAGATCTATTTAATATTTGATATCTGAGTAGACAGTTATGTTAGTTTGATACATGAATCAAGATATACTTTTTTTTTTTTGGTGATGGCAGTGTGTAAACATGAAACAGTAAAGTGTATAATCAGGCAGGACAGAATTGAAAGTTCTTATGGGAGGAGTTCTAAGTTCAGATAGAGTGGGGCTAGGTGTTCATTGATCAATCTAGAAAAGCTTAAAGGAGGAAGAGAGAGGACTTAGGAATTGCAGAAAGTTGGGGAGGGTATAGTGACCATAGGGGACCACTTTGAAGTGGTTTGGAAAAGGAAATGATAATAATGGTAATAAATTGCTCTCACTAGGTAGGAAAAACTTTTAAGCACATTATATGTATTGTCCATTCAGTTCACATACTAACCATATGAGTTGGCATTATATTAACGCTCATTTTATTAGTGAGGAATATACCAAGGTGAAGTAACTTGCCTTAAGATCACAGAATTGTTAAGATAGTTTTGACTGCAAAAATCACACTAACTGATATTTTACTACAATATTAGTATTATTTTATCAGCTACGTTGCTGGTAGCTCTAAAAAATACCTGACTCATTTGAGATGATTTGAAACGTTGGACATGAAAGAAATATTATTCAATATTGTCAAAGTAAATCTTATACCAGATTAATTTTGTCTGGTTTGTTTATAGTTGTACTTTCAGTACTTAGCCTAGTGCCACATAGTGGGTATTTGAAAACTGCTTGTTACAAATAAATAATTTTGAAGCGGAAGGTGAGATTATAGACAGGATTTTAAAAATTACTGAATTAGGTTAAGAAATGGAGTAGAGAAAGTGCTGGAGGAGAGTAGTACTGTAAGGATCAGATTACAATAATCTAGATTAAAAATGACCAAGACCTGAATGTAGGTTTAGGCAACGAGGCAAAAAAGGGAGGAGCCTTCATTTATAGAAAGATAAGGAAAGATTTAAGACTCAGTGAGACATGGGATGTAAGAGACTGTAAAGGTTTGATGGTAATCCTAGAGTTTCTTTTTTAAGATGTTGCAATAACAGTAGCTAATGTTTATTGAGTATTTACCAAGTGTCCTGCACTGTAATAAATGAGTCCCATGTATTATCTCATTACCTCATAATCATTATCCTCACAGTCACCCCTATCAGGCTTAGGATATTTATGTACTTGCAGTACAGCTCAATAGTGGGAAAACTAGTGTTCAAAATCTAGTCTGATTCCAAAACCACATTATTACTTGTTGGACTGTATCAGCAATGTCCGTTGTGTTATGTAAATTAGATTTTGCAGGAATTTTATAGTGAGGGAAAGGATTCTTAGAAGAAAAATGTATGTCTGCCATGCATAGTTTAGGATTAGAGCGTCTAGATACAAATACCTGGAAAATCAGCTATTGTACTGAAGCAAGATGGTAGGCATGTAGATTTGTGATTTAGTATTAACAGAAACTAGTTTACTGTGCCAAATTATATCAGCCAGGATGCTGATGTTTGAAAAAAAGATTTTGAATCTTTTGGATGCCTTAGTTATCACTATAACCTGTGATTTAGGTGACATCCTCACCTGCTGTTTTCATTACATAGTGCAGTTGTCAAGTGCATTGTTTCATGGCAGTTACTTTCAGAACTTTGGCTATAGGGAGCACAGCCAAGAATGTAGTCATGGTAATGAACTAGGTGTTGTGCAAAAGAATTCTGGCAGCTGTTAAAAATGTTGTAGGATTTCTTCTTAACTTTGAGGTATTCAATTAAAAATCCTCTCTTAAAAGACAAAGAGCTGAGTGCTTCTTATGGGATGCTTAAGTATATGGTGTAAAAGTTGCAGAAGTTTTATGTGGGCATTTAAAAATTACTAAGAATTGTTTACATACTTCACTCACAGCTTTTCTCTAAATCTTATTGCTGAACATTCTAAAATTAAAGCTAGGTTTCTAGAACGGTACCTGGGAGGAGAAAACTAACAAAATAGGGAAAACGGATCAGGTGGCCAGGAGAATCTAGAAAATATAATCAGAATGTAATCATTTTGTATTATAACTAAACAAAAGAAAAATTTAAGCCCTAAATATCTTGCAGACTCAGAATACTGGAGAGTCTAGGAACCTTAAAAGGTACCTATTAGAATCCCCTTTATTCCCTTGCAACAACAATGTTGTTAGGTGCCATCGAGTCGGTTCCCACTCATAGTGACAATAAATCTCTTAAAAAGTTAATGTCATTAAAAATAAACAAAAGCAAAGGTAACTTCCAGATTTAGATCAAATACAATGCATCTTTATGTGTGCTGCATCTAGTTTCAAATATAAAAATAAGGCACATGAGGGCACAGTTTTGGATACTTAACTAGACAAAACCAAACACCACACGGGATTGGTTTACTTAGTTTGAAGGATTAGGACCTTAGTTTCAAGGGCCAGCTAGGTCAGTTGGAGCCATATAGTCCATTAAGACAGTGTTCTACACCCAGGTTTGGTGAGTAGCATCTGCGGTGTTAAAGCTTGCAAGCAGCCATCTAAGATATAACTATTGGGCTCTACTCATCTGGAGGAAAAGAGAAAGAAGGAAATCAAAGACTCAAAGAAGAAACTAGTCTGCAGAACTAATATTCTACACAAACAATGGCCTCACCTAACTTGAGACTGGAAGAACTAGACGGTACCCAGCTACCACCACCTACCATTCCCACCAAGGACTCAATAAGTGGTCCTGGATAGAATGGGAGACAAATGTAGAACAAAACTCAAATTCCTAAAAAAAAAAAAAAAAAAAAGTCAGGCTTACTGGACTGGTAGAGACTAGATGAATCCCTGAGATTACTGTCCTGGGATACCCTTTAAAGTGGGAAGTTAAACCACTTCCAGAGGTCACCTTCAGCTAAGCGACAGATCGGCCCACAAAATAATGTCAGCCGTGAGTACTGTACTTGTCTAAATAATAATCTGGATGAAACCAAAGGGTAAACATTTCCCCTAGAACAGTCATGAGAAGGTAAGGTGGGACAAGGAAGCTAGATTAAGGGAAACAGAGCAACCAGAATGGAAATGAGAATGCTGATATAGTGTGAAAAACTATAACCAATGTCACCGAACAATATGTATAGGAATTGGTTAAATGAAAACCTAATTTGCTATGTAAACTTTCACCAAAAACAGAATAAAGTATTAAAAACAAATATAATGGGTGAACCTAAATTATAATCTTGATTGGGATAGGGGAGCCATAAAAGCATTTGAATTGTTGTTAATTTTTTAGATGCTGTTGGGGCTATAAAAGATAATGGCTTTATTCTTAGGAGATATGTGCAAAGGATATAGGAATGAAGTTTTATGATGTCCACATCTTCTCACGTGATTCAGTTCAAACACTCACATACATCAAAACACAAAAGCAGTTCTATTCTGTCCAGTAGGGTTGCTCTGAGTCAGAATTGACTTGACAGCACACAGCAACAGAAGGGGGTTGTGATGCTGAGGTTTGAAGCAAGTTTCAGTATTACACATAAGAATATCAGGGTAGGCCTTATTACTGATAAAATAAAAATAATAAAAGGACAAATTATGGAAATAGTTAACATGATTTTTTTTTCCTTATAGCTGGGACAGTCAGATGATTTCAGTTCATGAAGCCAAAGCCATTCCGAGGCCTGATGGTATTGAATGGAGAAATAAATACATCTGTATAGAAGGTAGCGTTCTCGAGACCATTCTCTATTTACCCTTCCATTATCATCATAGTCCTGTGAGAATTCCTTGATTAATTTCAGTTAAAAGTGATACATTTATGATCATGAAGTTTTTATTTATTTATTTTTTTATAATTTAAAATTCTTTAGTTGTGAGAAAAAAAATACGAATTTGGGCATTTAATCTTTCTAGTTGGTAAGATTTGAGCAGTCTATGTATCTCATACATATGGTTGATTTAAACTTAATTTCATGACTTACAGATGGAAGAAAACATACCCATTCATAATCTTCATTAATTATTCTTATGTTGAAATAAAATGAGTTCTTTTATACTTAAAATATTGATATGTATTGCAAGGACTTGATTTTACCTTAAAAATTAATTGATCTGAAGATACTGTATTTTCTAAAATTAATTTGAATGTTGATGAATATTTCTTTGAGACTTTTTCTTTGAGTCATTGGAAAGCCTATTTAAAACTGATGCAAGAGACAGTATTTAAAATTGTTCTCAGAGATGCCAATTTAAAGAAAGACCTTTGTAAATCTTAAGGTAAGAAAAAGTAAAGGGTTGAAAATCAGCATTTGTAGAAAACGTCAGATTTAGAATATTTTAATCTTGGATTATATACAGCATCTCCTCCAAAGTTTATGAATAATTAAATCTCCTGCTTTGGTGTTTGGTTTGCTAAATTGCACAGTGGGTGTATATTATTTTAGTTACTTTTTTTTTTTTTAATATTAAATGCTGACTTGTATGATGCATGATATAATCTGATACAATTTGGCATATAGTCTTATTTTATGAAAAATAACAGTACTGTGACAGTAAACTTATTTTTTAAACAGCCTTTGTAAACAAAAGCAGTGTTTTAATTTCTGGGCCTGCTTAGAGTATATGGCATATGTAAGGTTAACCTCTCCCTCAGGTTTGCTATACTTTTTTTTTTTTTTTTCCAGATTCTTTCCCCACAGTTAACTTTCCTCTTTCAAGCAACTTTTGTCTTTCTCTTCAGTTCTTCCCCTTTTAGCCTTTAGACATATATAGATCTTCTCATTCTTGAGAAATAGTCTTCATTCGACCCTACTAAAAAACAAAAACAAAAAAAAACCACTGCCGTCGAGTTGCCTACTAACTCCTCTAAATACTGTACTATTTTTCCCCCTCTTCATTGCCCAAACTCTTAAACTCCAGTAATTTTTACGTACTGCTGTCATTATTTCAGCCTTCCCACCTCACTCCTTATGCCTTTTGTATTCCTCCTTTTCTCACTATTACCTTCTGTTTCCTTCTTCTTGTTTCTTCCTTTCCGTCTTTCTATGTAGGGACTCCTCTCTGATCTTGGGGGTGAGGAGTGAGTAGTGCGGAGGTGTAGATGTGGAAGGTGGGGTATGTTGGGCACACACACACACAGACCCCTCTCTTGTCTTCTTGTTTTCTCTCTTTGCTGTTTTGTTTTTTCTCTTCTTTCACTGCCAGATTTCTCACATAAGTTACTACTCTATCTTTTTCTGAGCCATTCACTCATACCCTGACTCTGTGCACCGTCTTCCATCCTTACCAGTATTGAACCTTTACTTTCAAAGGTTAGTGTTGGTCTTCTGCCACATTGTTGATCTTTTTGGTTTCATTGGTCTTTATCTTTCTGTGATATTTGATGTTGGCTATCCCTATTGGATATAATACTTTATTCTTTTTGATAACTCTTTATTCTTTATTTTTATTTCCACAAGGGTAGGTCCTTGACCCTCGGTTAGTCTCTGTAATTCTTCGAAAGTCTTAATTCACTTGATTTAGACTTAATATACCTATGCTATTTGAACTTTCCTTTTTAGTTATCCTCTCACTTGAATCCTAACTACCTTATTAGACATTTCATAGCTCTATTAAACTCTTTTCTGTATGCATAAATCTGATAAGGTATTAGGCCAAACCATATGAAATTGCTGTTTTGTAAGTCAAAAACTGTCAAACCTCAATAATTTCTTGTAGTTTAACTTAATAAGGAAACTTAAGTTCTCATTTCAATAATTTCTCTATGTGCATTTAACATTACAGAACCTTTTGATGGAAAGAATACAGCCAGAGCTGTGCATGAAAAGCAGAAGTTTGACATGATCAAGGATCAATTTTTGAAGGTAAACAATGCATCAGATTAACTCTAGGAATACTTTTCTTAGGTGTTTAAAATGAAGAGTAAGTAAAAACTTGGTCTATGGTGTGCTTTAAAAATGAACATGTATAATAGGACAAAATAGTCCTGGTTCCTATGTTGTGAGCCACTAATATAACACGGTGGGGAATTTATTACTTGAATTTGGATACACTTTTTCTTCAGAGAGATCTGGCTCTGTTTTTGTTGCCATAGCTTTTACTTCTCATGGAAATAAGTATCTTTATAGTGAGCTTAAACTCCAAAAAGGAGTAAATAAAACTTAATAGATTCCTTTCCCTCCTTAAAACATTGGGGAACTTACTATAACTTCAAAAGAAATCTCTTATTTATTCCACACATTTTCTTCTGCATACTCCATTTTAACAAGGTACTAGAGTACTGTTTTTTCTTTATTTGTATTTTGAAAAGTTAAAACAGTATGTGTGTATGTATACGCATTATATATATATAAACTGAAGGTTATTCCTTAGGTCTGTAGTCCACAGTAAGAATTTATTCATCAGTGGTTTCGCCAAAAGTGGCCTCTGTCTCTATCAGCGTGGAAATACATTGATAGAAATATGTAGTATGAGACATAGGAAGGAAAGCTTCATAGAATAAAAAGATCAGAGAGTTGTAAAGATATCAGATTATTTTTAAAAGGACAAAAGATAATTTTAGAGGCTTATTTGTTCATTACTTAGACACACGTAGAATTTTATTTGATGAAAATTAAAAATGCAAGTGTATTATATTACGTGCCATCCTTCAGTTAGGCCCTCGGTTTGTCAAATGCAGAATTCTTTTCACTTTAAAACAATTATCTAAGAGGGAATATTTTGTCTATACGATTAAATTTGAGAACTCCAAAATAACATTGGTATATTACTGTTCTTATTGATGGGTGAGCTTTTATTTAGGATTGTCTAACTGTAAAACTGGTACTTTTAGTTGAACAACTGAAGTGAGAACAGAGTACAAAGATTTGCAGCCACCAGGTAGCGAGTCAGATTTTTAGCTTGAAAACAAGAATTCCAGTTTCTTTCTTTTTTTTGTAAATTCTGTTTATTCAAAAGTGCTTTTATTATAGGTTCACGTTCTCCATAAATATTTTTTAATTGAAAAAATTAGTAAAAACCCAAAATTTTACCTCCTAGATAGAACTACTAGTAACATTCTGCTAGCTCTCCTTTCAGTCTTTTGTTCTGCATGTATTTTAGGTTTTAAGAATGATTTTTCTTTCTCTCCCAGTCATGGCAAAGATTGAAAAACAAGAGAGATTTGAACAGTATACTACCTTTAAGAGCTGCTATCCTGAAAAGATAACTGGCCTCTGTTTCTTAAATTCTTCTGAGAAGTAAAGAACAATAGTAACACAATACATTTTGTTTACCTCTATCATGGCTTCTTTTAAATTGTTCTTGTTTTCATGTTTTATTTTTAAAAGGACATACTTACATAAAGATTATATATTTTATTATGACATTTCTTAATAAACTTTGATTTAAAAATGTATTTTTGAAAATGTTTACATTTATGATTGGTAATGTTATGACATGAGTTATTCGGAGATCAGATAAAATGTTTTGGAGGTAATTACCTGAACAAATAAAAGGTTTTTGATGTAACTTCAGTTAGTTGTACCACATGCTAACACTTAAGAGATTAGTGGAATTTTAGAAAAGGTCTGATTCATACATGCGTAAAATGTAACCTAAAGGAAATAATTTGTTGTCTGAGTCCATTCTAGTAAAGTGAAGATTCAAGTCAGTTATTCAGTTACTTGAAGCAAAAGAAATCTTTTATTTCAGTTCACATTTCTGTGAAATCACTGCGGAAGCATGAAATATGGACAACTGCCTTGAGTCTTCACTTGACTCACTGGGATAGACTGAGGCTTTGGTGTGTGTCTCTGTTAGCATTTCATTCATACCTCATAGGCTTTTGATATACTCTTGAGATTGTTTTCAATTTTGTGTTGAAACAATAAAACATTTTGCACTGTAGTAATATGAGCGCTAACTCTGTATTGTACAGCAGTTAGTGAATTATTTTAAAGAATCAGTTCAGTATAGGCAGTCAGAAAAGATTAAGTCTTCTGTGTAGCTTAGTGCAATGTGCACTTTTGCTTTACTTTGTGTTTTCCTGCTTTTTATTTTCCTGTAACATGAAGCAGCAGAAACTGAAAGATCAAAGTTAAGATTACATCCTATTTATAAGTACCAGATTTTTTTTTCTGTGTACAAGTATAGGATTGTAACCTAAACTGGAATTTTTAGGCAGTAAGCCACTACAGAATGTTTTAAATAAGTCATAACACAGTTATTATAAATAAAAAGCTTAATGTTTGTAAAGATATCTTTTTTAGTATTTCTTTTCCACCTAGTGGTGGCTGCTAAAAAGGCTACAGTGTTTAGTAAGGTTGCTTTTGATTTATGTAAATATTTGTAAATTGGTCGGTGCCTGTAAATTTAAATATAAAAGTAATCTTGAAAACAGTTTTAACTTTTTCAGAAAGACTGTGTGCAACTTTTAGACCTGCTGTAGCACAGTTTGTACCTCTAATGTGTTGGTTTTTTGCAGATCAATTCAAATGCTAAAACTTGCTTTTCTTTGACTTGTAAAAGGTGCATATTTTCATTTTCTTCTTTAAGTTTAAATTTTTGTATGATGTCTAATGAAATAAAGTTTATATATGGAAATTGTTGAGATTTTTTTTTCTGTTAAAGTCTTTATCTTTAATATGAGATGGAGGTTGTGGTTATCATTTAGAACTGAATTCAATAGTTGTGCTTGGTTATTCAGATTATACAGAGAATCTTGGAATCAAGTTCATTCTTGACAAAGCCAACTAACCACATTAATACCTTTTTATCTGGTATTATTAGGAATGAAGCTTTCCACGTAGGTGAATTTTTAAGATTGCTGATATTAACACTATTTAAAAGCAATTAAGCTTTTTATATTAATTTTTTTTCTTGGAACGTTTCCTAAAATGTACTACAAACTGTTCAAGCCTTCTTAATCAGAATGTATAGAGTATAATTAACATTCTAGTGATGATTTCAGAAAATCATTATGAACAATTTTAAATAATAGTCATAGTTGTTAGGTGCCGTTGAATTTGTTCCAACTCATGTACAACAGAATGAAGCACTGCCCGTTCACCAGCCATCCTCACAGCTGTTGCTATGTTTGAGCCCACTGTTTCAGCCCTGTGTCAATCCATCTCGTCCTCTTCTTTTTCGATGACCTTCTACTTTATCAAGCATGATGTCATTCGCTGGGGAACTGGTCCCTCCTGATAACATGTCCAAAGTACATGAGGTGAAGCCTCGCCATCCTCACTTCTAGGGAGCTTTCTGGCTGTACCTCCTCCTTATGGCAGTCCATGGTATATTTGTTACTCTTTACAAACACCATAATTCAAAGGCATCAATTCTTCTTCAGTCTCGCTTATTCATTTTGTGGCTCTCACGTGCATATGAGGTGATTGAAAATACCCTGGCTTGTGTCAGGGTCACCTTAGTCCTTAAAGTGGCATCTTTGCTTTTTAACACTTTGAAGAGGTCTTTCATGGCATATTTGCCCAACGGAATATGTTGTTTGGTTTCTTGACTGCTGCTTCTGTGGGTGTTGATTATGGATCCAAGTAAAATGAAATCCCTGACAACTTCAATCTTATCTCATTTATCACGATGTTATTGGTCCAGTTGTGAGGGTTTTTGTTTTCTTTATGTTGACCTGTTATCCATACTGAAGACTGTAGTCTTTGATCTTCATCAGGAAGTGCTTCAACTCCTCTTCACTTTTTCAGCAAGCAAGGTTGTATCATCTGGCTATCTCAGATTGTTAATGAGTCTTCCTCCAATCCCGATGCCACCTTCTTCATATAGTCCAGCTTCTTGGATTAAATAAGTATGGTGAAAGGATACAACCCTGCTGCACACCTTTCCTGATTTTGAGCCATGCAGTATGCCCTTATTCTGTTTGAATGAGTGCCTCTCGGTCTATGTCCAGGTTCCTCATGAGCACAATTAAGTGTTCTGGAATTCCCATTCTTTGCAGTGTTATCCATAATTTGTTATGATCCCTACAGTCAAATGCCTTTGCACAGTCAATAAAACATAGGTAAACATCTTTCTGGTATTCTGTGCTTTTA
Source organism: Elephas maximus indicus (assembly GCF_024166365.1). Taxonomy (NCBI): domain Eukaryota; kingdom Metazoa; phylum Chordata; class Mammalia; order Proboscidea; family Elephantidae; genus Elephas; species Elephas maximus. Next base: position 84,631,756 of record NC_064820.1, read on the forward strand.
GCCAGGATCCATCTGACATCAGCAATGATACCCTGGTTCCACATCCTCTTCCGAATCCAGCTCGAATGTCTTATAGTTCCCTGTCAGTGTACTGTTGTTAGTGTTTTTTGGTTGTGTTTTGTTTGAATTTTTATTGTGCATTAGGTGAAAGTTTACAGAACAAGTTAGTTTCCCATTCCATAGTTTGTACATGAAGTATTGTATGACATTGGTTTCATTCCCCACGACGTGTCAGCATTCGCCCCATTTTCATTCTAGGTTCCCTGTTGCCTTTGGTCCTGATTTTCTACCCTTTTCTACCTTCTCATCTTTGCTTTTGGGCAGATGTTGCCCTTTTGATCTCATATAACTCATTGTTGTAAGGCTTACATTAATCTCGGATGTTACTGTTTATTTTATGGGCTGGTCTGTGGTTTGGCTGAAAGGTGGTCTCTGAGAATGGCTTCAGTTCTGGTTCAGAAGGGTGTCTTAGCGCAGTAGTCTGTCACACCAGTAAGTCTTGCCTTTTTTGTGAATTTGATTTTTTGATGTATAATTTTTCTCTTGCTCTGTCCTGGACCCTTTGTTGTGATCCTAGTCAGAGAAGTTGGTAATGGTAGCCAAGCACCATTTAGTTCTTTTGGTCTTGGGGTTGTGTATGCTGTGGTTCATGTGGTCCATCAGTCCTTTGTTAGTCCTTTGGACTAATTGCTCTCTGGAGTCTTTGATTATCATCACTCTCCTTTGCTCCGGATGGTAAGAGACCAATAGCTCTATCTTAGGTGGCTGCTCGCAAGCTTTTTTTTTTTAAATAAGGTAGATCACCTTTTCATATGTTTATTAGTTACTTGGAGTTTCTCTTTTGTGAAATGCATGTTCAAGTATCTAAGCATTTTTTAAAAACTGGGTTACCTTTTTTTTATTGATTAGTAAGATTTCTTTATATATTCCAGAAATGTTTCAAATAAATTCCCCACTCTGAAGCTAGTCTTTTCATTCTCTTAGATTCTGTCTTGTAATCAATAGAAGTTTTAATTTTAATGTAGTCCATTTATCAATATTTTCCTTTCTAGTTAGTGTCTTTTGTGTCCCCTTTAAAATTTCCTGGTCTGTTTTCATGTTAGGATTCTACTATGTTCTCTTTTGAGTGCTTCGTTGTTTTGCCATTTATATTTAGTTTTACTATCTTTCCAGAATTTTTTTTTGTGTATGGTGTGAGAAAATAGTCAAGTTTTATTTTATTATTCTATTTTATTTTTTACTGATGACCAATACATACGAAACCATGTGATTTATCTTGATTTGGAACACTCAGAGTGAAAAGAGATGCAACAAATAATTACACTGGAACAAACTGTGTAAAGTGGAATTGTCTTAGGCAAATGGGACATATAATTATTTTAGCAATTGTCCCAGCACCGTGTAATGAAAAAATTCTCATTATTTAGCAGCACCACCTTTGTCATAAAATAAGTATCTGTATATGTATAATTTTGGTTTCTTATCTATTTATGTATCTTCGTTTCACTGCCATGCCATGTAATTACGACCTTTTTTTTTTTTTAACTGTGCTTTAGGTGAAGATTTAAAGAGCAAATTAGTTTCTCATTAAACAATTAATACACATATTGTTTTGTGACAGTGGTTGCCAACTCTGTGACGTGTCAACACTCTCCCCTTCTCAACCTTGGGTTCCCATTTCCATTTGTCCAGCTTTTCTGTCCCCTCCTGCCTACTCATCCTTGCCTCTGGGCTGGTGTGCCTGTTAAATCTTACTTTGTTTTACTGGCCTGTCTGTCTTTGGCCGAAGGGTGAACCTCAGAAGTGACTTCAGTACTTAGTTAAAAGAGTGTCTGGAGCCCATACTCTTGTGGTTTCCCCAGTCTCCGTCAAACCAGTAAATCTGGTCTTTTTTTTTTTTTAGTTAGAATTTGGTTCTGCATTTTTCCCCAGCTCTGTCTGGGACCCTGTATTGTGATCTGTTTCAGAGCCGTTGGTGGTGGTAGCCAGGCACCATCTAGTTGTCTTGGACTCAGTCTGGTGGAGGCTGTGGTAGTTGTGATCCACTAGTCCTTTGGACTTATCTTTCTCTTGTGTCTTTGGTTTTCTTCATTCTCCCTTGCTCCAGACGGGGTGCTTGCAAGCTTTTAAGACCCCAGATGCTAGTCACTAAAATAGGATGCAGAACTTTGTCTTTATGAGCTATATTGTGCCAGTTGACATAGATGTCCCCTGAGTTTATGTTCCTTCTACTTCAGGCCTAGGAACTTCATTCCACGAGGTGTTTGGTTATGCCTAAGAAGTTGCCCTGACTGTGGCCCTTGTGTGCTTAATATATAAGCAGCACCTACAGTTATGTATGTAGAAATATCTACCACCAAACCTATATCTGCAGGTGGGTGTGCTTTCTTACACCCTCCCACATTTCTTGGCATACCTATCAACCTATGTATCCATTCGTTAGTGTTTGTTCATACTGTTGTTGCAGGATTGTCTATGCCGTAGTAATTACCTTTGTTGCCCTTTGTTCTTGCATTCCTCTCAGTGTCCTCCCGTGCCTTGGTCATGTTTTGCTGACTTCGCCTGTATTGTGTATTGCCTTTCCCTTCACCAGTATTAACATGTATCTTCTGTGTATTTGGTAAATTTCCTTTCCTCTGCCTCCCATCCCTGGTAACCATCAAAGATTTTTTTTTCTGTCTGTAAACCTTTTCTTGGTTCTTTATAATAGATTCATCCTTTTGTGATTTGACTTATTTCACTCAGTATAATGCCCTCCAAGTTTGTCCGTGTTATGAGATGTTTTGTGGATTTGTTATTATTCTTTATCCTTGTGTCGTATTCCATTGTGTGTATGTACCACAGTTTGTTAATCCATTCATCTGTTGATGGGCATTTAGGTTATTTCAATCATTTTGCTATTGTGAATAATGCAATAATGAACATGGGAGTGCATGTGTCTATTTGTGTCATGGCTCTTATTTCTTTAGGGTATATACTTATGAGTGGGATTACTATTTCTAGCTTTGTAAGAAAGTGCCATACCATTTTCCATAGTTTTTGTACCATGTTGCATTCATATCAGCAGTGTATAAGAGTTTCAATCTCCCCACAACTTCTCCAACATTTGTTATTTCCTGTTTTTTCACTAGTGCCGGTAATGCTGGGGTGAGATGGCATCTTATTGTAGTTTTGATTTGCATCTCTCCAGTGGCTAACGGTCGTGAGCATTTCTTCATTTATTTGTTAGTCGTCTGAGTATCTTCTTCAGTGAAGTGTCTGTTCATATCCTTTGCCCATTTTTTAATTGGATTGTTTGTCTTTTTGTTGTTGAGGTGTTGAAGTTTTCTATAAATTTTAGAGGTTAGACCCTTGTTGAATATGTTATAGCCAAAATTTTTTTCTCAGTCTTTAGGTTCTCTAATCTTTTGGAAGTCTTTTGATAAGTGTAAGTGTTTAATTTTTAGGACGTACCATTTATCTAGTTCATCTTCTGCTGTTTGTGCATTTTTAGCTATGTTTGGTATTCTATTTATGCCATACATTAGGGCCCCTAGTGACAGGTCGGCAGTTTAAATCTACCAGCTGCTCCTTGGAAACCCTATGGGGCAGCTCTACTCTGTTTTGTAGGGTCACTATGAGTTGGAATTGACTCGACAGCAGTGGGTTTTTTTTTTTTTTTTTTTTTTGGTGTTAGTGTTGTTCCTGTTTTTTCTTCCATAATCTTTATTGTTTTAGGTTTTATATTTAGGTCTTTGATCCATTTCAAGTAGTTTTTGTGTATGGTGTGAAGTATGGATGCTGGTTCATTTTTTCACAAATGGACATCCAGTTTTGCCCACACCCTTTGTCAAAGAGATTGTCTTTTCCCATTTAATAGACTTTGGCCCTTTGCCAAAGATCAGCTGTCCATAGCTAGATGAATTTACGTCTGGATTCCCAACTCTTTTCTATTTTCTCTGTGGCCATCATTGTCGCAGTACCAGGCTGTTTTGACTATTGTTGCTGTATAGTAGGTTCTGAGATCAGGTAGTGTGAGGCCTCCTACTTTGTTCCTTCTTCAACAATGCTTTTCTTATGTGGGGCTCTTTCCTTTCCATATAAAATTGGTGATTAGTTTTTCCATCTTGTTAGAGAATGCTGTTGGAATTTGGATTGGGATTGCATTATATCTGTAGATTGCTTTGGAAGTGTTGACACTTTCACAATGTTGAGTCTTCCTGTCCATGAGCATGGTATGTTTTTCCATTTATGTAGATCTCTTTTGATTTCTTATAGTAGTGTTTTGTAATTTTTTTTTGAATAGGTCTTTTATATCCCTGGTTAGATTTATTCCTAGGTATTTTATCTATTGGGGGGCCATTTCAGATGGTATTGCTTTCCCGATTTTCTTTTTGAAGTTTTCTTTGTTGGTGTAGAGGAATCCAACTGATTTTTCTATGTTGATCTTGTATCCTCCTCCTTTGCTGAATTCTTTTATTAGATCCAATAACTTTCTTGTTATATTTTGGGGGGGATTTGTATGTATAGGATCTTATCATTTGCACATGAGGATAGTTTTACTTCCTCATTGCCAAGTTGGATGCCCTTTATTTTTTTTTCTTGCCTTATTGCTCTAGCTAGGACTACCAGTGGAGCAGTGAATAAGAGTGATGATAAAGGACATCCTTGTCTGGTTCTCAAGGAGAACGCTTTCATTCTCTCTTCATTGAGAATAATGTTGGCTGTTGGTTATGTATAAATGCCCTTTGTTATGTTGTGGAATTGCCCTTCTATTTCTGTTTTGCTGAGAATTTTTATTAGTAATGGTTGTTGGACTTTATCAAATGCCTTTTCAGTGTTAAGACGATCATGTGATTTATTTTTTTAATGTGGATTACATTGATTAATTTTCTAATGTTAAACCATCCTTTCATACCTTGTATGAATCTTACTTGGTTGTGATGTATTATTTTTTTAATATGCTGTTGTATTCTATTGGCTGTAATTTTGTTGAGAATTTTGTATCTGTATTCATGAGGGATATTGGTCTGTAATTTTCTTCTTTTGCGGTGTCTTTGCCAGGCTTTGGTATCAGGGTTTTGTTGGCTTCATAGAATGAATTTGAGAATATTCCTTCATTTTCTGTGCTGGGAAATAGTTTTAGTGGTACTAATGTAACCTCTTCTCTGAATGTCTGGTAGTATTCTCTAGTGAAGCCGACTGGGCTAGGGATTTTTTTTGTTGAGAGTTTTTTTTATTACCTCTTAAACCTCTTGTTATGGGTCTGTTCAGTTTTCGTACGTCAGTTTGTATTAGTTTAGGTAGGTAGTGTGTTTCTAAAAATTTGTACATTTCCTCTAGGATTCCAAATTTGTTGGAGTACAATTTTTTTGTGGTATTCTGTTATGATCCTTTTTATTTTAGTTGGTTCTGTTGTTATGTCACCCATCTCATTTCTTATTCAGGTTATTTGCTATCCTGTCCATCTCTTCTTTTCTCAAAATGGGCAGTGGTTTGTTGATTTTGTTAATCCTTTCAAAGAACCAGCTTCTGGTCTTGTTGATTCTTTCTATTGTTTTTCTGTTCTCTGTTTCATTTATTTGTTCTCTAATTTTTATTATTTACTTTCTTCTGGTGACTATAGTCTTCTTTTGCTGCTGTCTTTCTATTTGTTTGAGCTGTAGGGTTAATGTTTTGATTTTGGCCCTTTCTTTTTGGATGTGTGCATTTAGTGGTATAAATTGACCTCTGAGCACCGCTTTTGCAGCGTCACAAAGGTTTTGGTAAGACGTGTTCTCATTCTCATTTGATTCCAGGAATTTTTTGATTTCCTCTTAGATTTCTTCTGTTATCCAGTGGTTTTTAAGCAAGGCGTTATTCAATTTTCATGTATTTGATTTTCTTCCCTTGCTATTCCTGTTATTGATTTCTACTTTTTTGTTGTTGTGATCAGAGAATATGCTTTGTATTATTTTGATGTTTGGGATTTTGTTAAGGCTTTCTCTGTGGCCTAAAATGTGATCTATTCTGGATAATGTTCCATGTGCATTGGGAAAGAATATATACTTTGCTCCTATTGGGTGGAGTGTTCTGTATATACCCATGAAGTAAGCTGGTTGTCTGTGGCATTTAGATCTTCTGTATCTTTCTTGAGTTTCTTTCTAGATGGTCTGTCCTTTACAGAAAGTGATGTGTTGAAGTCTCCTTCTATTATTGTTGAACTGTCTTTTTCTCTTTTCAATGCTGTTAGAGTTTCTTTTATGTATTTTGAAGCCATGTCATTGAGTGCATATATATTTATTATGGTTATGTCCTCCTGGTGGATTGACCCTTTAATCATTATATAATGTCCTTATCTTCCATGCTGGATTTTGCCTTAAAAATCTATTTTATCAGAGATTAATATTGCTACTTCTGCTGTTTTTTGGTTATTGTTTGCTTGATGTATTTTTTTCCATCCTTTGAGTTTTAGTTTATTTGTGTCTTTTGTGACTAAGTTTTATCTCTTATAGGCAGCATATTGATGGATCATGTTTTTTAATCCATTCTGCCACTGTGTCTCTTTACTGGTGTATTTAAGCCATTTACATTCAGTGTGATTATCGATAGATATGAGTTAAACTACTGCCATTTTGTTGTACTTTTTTTTGTGTGGCATTGACAGCTTCTTTCTTCTACTAAATTTTCTGTGCTGAATTCTTTATGTATATGGATTTTTTTTTTTTTTCATTTCTCTCACTGTTACTGATTTTGTGTTTACTGAGTCTTTATGTTTTTCTTCTTTTTCATTTTGATGAGTAGGTTCTTTGTGGCTACCTTGAAATTTACCTATATCTTCCAAAGGTTAAACCAGTCTATTTCTTCTTTTTTTACAAGTTATCAAGTCTTTTCATCAGTTACCATAATCATGCCAAGATCATTTAAACAGGGTCTTGCCCACGCAATTTGTACCAGTCCCACTTGGCCTCAGAGTCTCTGTTAGCCAAGACATACAACCATTGGCAAGATGAGAATGCCCAGAAGTGACATGGCATCTTTGCCTGCCTTGGTCTTGGGAAAACTCTGCAAATTTTCTTCTGTTAGCATGTCCTTCTGCAAGCTGGCAAACCCTGAGCCCAGACACTCAAAGCTGTGTCCCTGCAATGCACTGAAGAACTTGGTGCAAGCTTTCTGGATCAGAAGACAAGCACAGCTCGGATCATATACTGCCAGCAGATGGGATACTCATTCATGTGCTTGCCACACTTGGCACAGGTTACCATGTGGCCACACTCCAGCAGAACACAGTCAGTGGGTGAATACATGCAGATCTTACACAGGTTCTCCTCCAGGCCAGGTGGCACTGCTTCCTCATTTTGATCTTCAACACCACACACCAGGTGCTGGAGTCCTTTCTGGTCTTTGTACAGCCATATCACCCTTTCTATCCGCTCCCACTTCTTACAGCAGCTCTTGTAGTTTGCAGGTCTTGCAGGGCAGGTGAGGGTATAGCTGGCATTTCTGGTAAAATGATGTATCTGTCTGGCCAGTCACCTGCCTGTGGGTGCAGAGGGCATATTCCCTCATCGCTGGGTTGGATGTTGTGTGTGTGCCCTGCTGATTGCTGAGTGGTTAGGGCAAGGGTTCCTGGGGTGTCCAGTCACCAGGTGGGTGGTGACTGGAGCGGGCACAAGCCTCCAGTTGCAGAGGAGGATGTGATGCAGGGGGAATGTCATCTGATCATGGGTGAACAGGTTAAGGGTGTGCCCCTGTCCATTAGAGCGCATCCTGGGGGAGGTTGTGCAGCCAGTCTTTGGGCCCCTGGTGCAGGTGGCTGTAGGGAGTAGGAGTCATCATGGTCCACAGGTCCCTGGCATGGGAGGTTAGAGGGACTGAGAGGCACCATGGTCCTCAGGCCCCTAGCATGGGTGGCTGGAGGAAGTAGGAGGAACCACTGGCCCTTGGGCCCCCAGCTAGGATGGCCAGAAGGAGTAGGAGGAACCATTAGCCCTCAGATCCCCAGCATGGGTAACTGGAGGAAGTAGGTGGCACCATTGGTCCTCAAGCCCCTGGTGCAGTTGGCTGGAGGGAGTAGGAGGCACCACTGATCCTCAGGTCTCTGACAGAGGTGGCTAGAGGGAGTAGGAGGCACCACTGGCCCTTCGGCCCCTGGCCAGGATGGTAGGAAGGAGCAGGAGACACTGCCGGCCCTCAGGTCCCTGGCACATGTGGCCAGAGGGAGTAGGAGGCTTTGCCAGCCCTCAGGTCCCTGGCATGGGTGGCTACAGGGAGTAGGAGGTATCACTGGCCCTTGGGTCCCCAGCATAGGTGGGTGGAGGGAGTAGGAGACACTGCAGATCTGTGGGCCCCCAGTGCAGGTGGCTGAGTGGAGGGGCAGATGCTTCCAGTTTGTGGGCTCTCAGCTTAGGAGGCAGGGTGGTGGTGGGTGATTCTGAACTACAATAATGTGCAGGGAGTGGGGGTGGGTGAGGAGGGTGGGTTGGGGGCTCCCACAGGCCTCTGGCATGGGGGGCTGGGGTGGGCGTGGTGGGTGGAGTATGTGCACTTAACTTTTACAGGGTGGGAAGCACTCCTGCCTGGCTTTGGATGTGAGCGCAGAGCTGCTCCTGCTTGGCTGCACCAGGTGATGGGGGTTTTGGCTGGAAATGCTGCTTGCTTTGTCTCAGTATGGCTGCACTGTACAGGTTTGGCTAGCAGGGTGCCAGCAATCTGTACTTCTTTGCGTCTGTTATTTTTGTACTGTCTCTCCTGTGCTTGGCACTCAGTCTGATTCTTCAACCTTGTCCTTGATGCTCAGGGTTCCAAATTCGTCACCTGTATCTGATTCACTTGTTTTCTTGGGTCTTTGTTGTAAGAGGGATATTGTGAAGCATCTGATTATTCTGTCATACTGGACTTCAGCAAAATTTTACTTGTGTGTGGTATCAATGATATTGTTCGATAATTTCTACATTCTGGTGGATCACCTTTCTTTGGAATGGGCACAAATATGGGTCTCTTCCAGTCGGTTGGCCAGGTAGCTGTCTTCCATATTTCTTGGCATAGATGAGTGAGCACTTCCAGTATTGCATCTGTTTGTTGAAATATGTCAATTGGTATCCTGTCAATTCTTAAAGCCTTGTTTTTCACCAGTGCTTTCAGTGCAGCTTGGACTTCTTCCTTCAGTTCCATCACTTCTTGATCATATGTTACCTCCTGAAATGGTCGAACATGGACCAATTCTTTTTGGTACAGTGACTCTGTGTATTCCTTCTTTTGATGCTTCCTACTTCGTTCAATATTTTGCCCACAGAATCCCTCAGTATTGCAACTCAAGGCTTGAATTTTTTCTTCAGTTCTTTCAGCTTGAGAAATGCTGACCGTGTTCTTCCCTTTTGGTTTTCTAACTCCAGGTCTTTGCACATGTCATTATAAGACTTTGTCTTCTCGAGTTGCCCTTTGAAATCTTCTGTTCAGCTCTTTTACTTCATTATTTCTTCCATTCACTTTAGCTACTTTATGTTTAAGAGCAAGTTTCAGAGTCTCTTCTGACCTCCATTTTTTTCTGTTTCTTTCCTGTCTTTTTAATGGCCTTTTGCTTTCTTTATGTATGATGTCCTTGATGTCATCCCATAACTATTCTGGTCTTCAGTCATTAGTGTTCGATGTGTCATATCTATTCTTGAGATGGTCTCTAAATTCAAGGGGATATACTCAAGGTTGTACTTGAGCTGTCATGGACTTCTTTTAGTTTTCTTCAGCTTTAGCTTGAACTTGCGTATGAGCAGCTGGTAGTCTGTTCTGCAGTCAGCCCCTGGCTTTGTTCTGACTGATGATATGCAACTTCTCCCTCATCCTTCCACAGATGTAGTCGATTTGATTCCTGTTTATTCCATGTGGTGAGGTCCACGCATATAGTTGCTGTTTATGTTGTTGAAAAAAGGTATTTGCAATGAGTAAGTTGTTGATCTTGTAAAACTCTATCATATAATCTCAAGTGTCATTTCTGTCACCAGAGCCATATTTTCTAACTACCAATCCTTCATTTTTGTCTCCAAATTTTGCATTCCAATCACTAGTAATTAATCAATGCATCTTGATTGCATATTTGATCAATTTCATACTGCAGAAGTAGGAAATCTTCAATTTCTTCATCTTTGGCATTAGTAGTTGGTGCATAAATTAATGGTTGTCATATAAGTTATTATTCAAATTATTTAAATATTTTAATAGTCATAGTACTATATAGTAATACTGTGCAGCTCTCAAGGATGGGTAAGTGTAAGGGCCTTCTACCTCCACAGTAGATAATCCCATACTCTACCATGATGTGGACTCCTTCACTGCCACTTGTTCTTTCCACTAACCCTGCCCTTACTACCATTGCTTTTCGATTGTTCTGCGTAGCAAATAGATTAAGAAGCTAACAAATTTAAAGTTACACCCAATTCTAAATCAATAGACTGAAGCCTAAGAATATGTACCTTGTGACCTGCCAAATATGTCAGATAAATGGGCCGATGTTAAACCCGGTTTAGTAAGCCCTGTGGAGGCTGGACTCTGCTGGTCTTTCCTTCTGCACACTAGCTGATGTTTTTATACTGTATCTGAGCTATCTACAGCTCTTTGCAGGTGGACCTAATACATGCATACAAACTAGTGTAACTGGTGAATAATACCTAACTTCATTCATTATATTTAACAACTCTGAATAGAATTTGCTGTGAATAGAGTTCTTACACACACACACACGCATACACACACAGCGCATTGGTTAAAAGCTTGGCTGCACGGCTGTTCGAATCTGCTAGCCACTCCTTGGAAGCCCTATGGGACAGTTCTGCTCTGTCCTGTAGGGTTGCTATGAATCAGAATTGACTCAATGGCAATGGCAATGGATTTATATTTATATTTATATCATGGATTGAATTGTGTCCTCCAAAAATATGTATTGTAAATCTTAACCTCTATGCCTGTAGTTATAGTACCATTTGGGAATGGGTTGTCCTTGTTATGTTAATGAGGCAGAATTAGTGTAGGATTTATCCTCAATCTTTTGATATATAAAAGAGATTAAATAAGCAAGCCAGAGAAGCAGAGATGGGGTAAGATAGGAAACAGGAAGCAGAAGCTGAAGACACAAGGAACTTCCTCCAGACCCAACAGTGACAGAAAGCTTTCCCCTAGAGCTGGCACTCTGAATTTGGACTCTAGCCTCCAATCTGTGAGAAAATTTGTTTGTTAAAGCCATCCACTTGTGGCAGAAATGCTAGATAACTAAGACCGTGTGTGTGTGCACACGTGCACACGTGTTGGTGGTAGGTGCTCGAGTTGGTTCCGACTCTTAGCAACACTGTGTACAAAGGAACAGAACACTGACTGGTCCTGTGCCATGTTTGAGCCCATTGTTGCAGCCACTGTGTCAATCCATCTATTTCACTGATGTACTTTACTAAGCTGTCCTTCTCCAGGCACTGATCACTCCTGATAACATGTCCAAGGTAAGTGAGTCTACGTCTCATCATCTTCACGTCTAAGGAGTATTCTGGCCATATTTCTTCCAAGACAAATTTGTTTGTTCTTTTGGCAGTCCATGATATATTCAATATTCTTTGCCAACACCATAATTCAAAGGCATCAATTCTTCTTCAGTCTTTCATATTCACTGTCCAGCTTTCATATGCATATGAGGCGACTGACAATACCATGGCTTGGGTCAGGCCCACGTTAGTCCTCAAAGTGACATCTTTGCTTTTTAACATTTTAAAGAGGTCTTTTGCAGCAGATTTGCCAATGCAATACGTCATATAATTTCTTGACTGCTGCTTCCATGGGCATTCATTGTGGATCTAAGTAAAATGAAATCCTTGACAACTTCAATTTTTTACTGTTTTTATCATGATGTTGCTTGGGGCCCTGGTGGTGCAGTGGTTAAAGAGATCAGCTGCTAATCAAAATGTTGGCAGTTCGAATCCACCAACTGCACCTTGGAAACCCTATGGGGCAGTTCTACTCTGTCCTATAGGTTACTATGAACCGGAGTCAACTTGATGGCAATGGGTTTCTTTTTGGTTTGCTATGATGTTTATTGGTCCAGTTGTGAGAATTTTCATTTTATGTTAAAGTGTAATCCATATTGAAGGCTATAATCTTTGATCTTCATCAGTGAGTGCTTCAAGTCTTCTTGGCTTTTAGCAAGCAAGGTTATATAATCTGCATATTGCAGGTGGTTAATGAGTCTTCTTCTAATCCCGATGCCCGTTCTTCTTATAGTCCAGCTTCTCAGATTATTTGCCCAACATTCAGATGGAATAAGTATGATGAAAGGGTACAACCCTGACACACACCTTTTCTGACTTTTAAACCATGCAGTATCCCCTTGTTCTAGTCCAATGACTGCCTCTTGGTCTATGTATAGGTTTCTCATGAGCACAATTAAGTGTTCTGGAATTCTCATTCTTCATAATGTTATCCATAAATTTGTTGTGATCCACACAGTTGAATACCTTTGCATATTCAGCAAAACATAGGTAAACATCTTTCTGGTATTCTCTGCTTTCAGCCAGGATCCATCTGGCATCAACAATGATATATATATATATAATTTTTAACAATCAAAAATAATGTCCATTGTTCTAACCATAAAAATCACCCTCATGAAAAGGAGTATCTTTATATTTTGTAAATATATCTTTACCTATTGTACATACTCACCAGGTCTGGTCATGTTCTCTTCAGTTCGCAAAGGAGCATTCGTTACACGTGTGCTGTGTACTTGATACTTGGCGAGTTTCTGGGCAGGTAGGGGATGGGGATGGTGGGACAAAGATGAGTAATACTCTTACAAAGTCTGCCGGGGAAAGAACACAAACAATTTGAATATAGGATGATGCAGTAACTTGGAAGAGGGGTGCTGAGCTCAACCTGAGGACTTCAAAGGAAAGAGGTGATCCTGATTGGTGAGTAACCAGGTAAATGAAGGTGGGAAGAACCTTTCAGGCATAATGAGCTGTGTAAATAAAGGCACTGTGATGTGACTTGATATTATGTGGGGAACTCCTGATTTCCAAAGAAGAGACAAGACAGGTAGGATGCGGGCTGTGTTAAGCAGGGTATATCTTGGTGAGGAGCTTGAGCAGTGGGAAGCCATGACATGATCCAAGGAGAGGTCTGGAGCCTTTGGGTTGAATATCTGACAAAACCTAGCCAGCCACCCAATGGGGAAAATTGTTCCTCTTCTAGATTTAAGATTAGTGGAGATAAAATTTCATGGTTGAGAAAGTTAGGGGTCACTGAGGGAGAAAAAAAGACCAAACCCATTGCTGTAGAGTCAATTCTGACTCATAGCAACCCTTTAGGACAGAGGAGAACTGCCCCTAGAGTTTCCAAGGAGTGCCTGGTGGAGACCAAATGCCGACCTTTTGGTTAGAAGATGTAGCACGTAACGACTACACCACCAGGCTTTCACACTGAGGAAGAGAATACACAATTTGTTGACTTGCACATGTAAAGGGAGCCCATGGTTCAAAGCTGGGCTTTTAAATAGTGCAGACCTAGCTTTATTTCCCATTGGGTTGCTTTACTAGCAAGGGAATCTTGAGCAAGCAACCTAAGCTCTTTGCATCTATAAAACAGACTGCAACAAAACCTATCACCCACAGTGTGAGGGGATAAAAATGAGACCCTTAGTGCAGTGTTCGATGCTAGTACGCACTCTGCTCAGTAAGAAGTAATTATTTGGCTGGGGTAAAGAATCTAACATAAAACCTACAGAGCCCACTCTGGAGGGGAGGAAGCCAGGACTGAACACCTGTCTTTGGTTTAACCCACTGGAACCCGTGCCCCTGACAGTGGTGATCTTCAGTTGCCCAAAAAGACCGCCAAGGATCTGCCTAAACTGGGGCGGGCACCTCTGGGGGAAGTTGGCAGATGCGTAGGGAAGAGAAGCTGAGCCTTGGCCTCAGAAACTGGCGAAACTCTTCGACGCCTTCTATTTAAAGTCGCAGGGCTCGCCCGCCCCCGGGCCGGGAACCCGAGCCGCCCCCGCAGGGCAGGACAGGGCAGGGGCCAGAGGCGCAGTCAGAGGGAGAACACCAGGCGGGCGCGGGCGGCTCCGGCTGTAGCTCCGGCCCGGGACAGGCGAGATGGCGAGCAGCGACAGCAACCACGCCTTGGGGAGCTTCAGCTCGGAGGAGGACGAGGAGGCGACCCGGGAGCTGGAGGCGGAGGAGGAGTCAGAGGGCGAGGAGGACGAGACGGCCGTGGAGACGGAGGAGGAGCCCGACGCCAGGTAGCGTTTGCTTCTGCGTCCCCTCAGCTCGAGTGCGGCCGCCTGAGGGCCTAAACATGCCTGCAGTGGAGGGGGAAGGTCCTTTGGTAGGGAAACTATCCGCAACCCTCCTTTTTATTGCTCCCTCCCCTCCCCCTTTAAGCTATGCCGTTCTTTTCCCTCGAGCTAAGCGCTTTCTCCCTGGGCACGCTGCGTTTTCAAAGAGCTTGGAGGTGAAGGTGCTTGCTCTCAGCTGGAGTGACAGGCCTGCCTGCAGCAAAGCTTATCTTCCCCTCCCCCCTCCCCTGCTCCTTGTGACTTGCTGCTCTTGTTTATTCCTGGGGATTTACTTAGGGTCCTGCCTAACTGCAGAAATGTGCTTCCTACAACGCTTACATTTGGCCCAAGCCACAGGAACAATCTTGAAAGCCTGAGCTTGAGGAGGTGGCCTGTAGGTGCAGGGAGAGAGGTCAAGAACACCCCTCTGGCACCTTCAAATGAATGGAGGTCTCCCGGCTGCCTAGCACTGGGCTAACCCCAAAACCAAACCAGTTGCCGTCCAGTGGATTCCGAGCGACCTTGTAAGACAGTAGACTTTCCAAGGAGTGCCTGGTGGATTCGAACTGCTGACCTTTTGGTTAGCAGTAGCACTTAACCACTAGGGCACCAGGGTTTCCAGAGGCTGCTATAAACCCCAAAACCCACTGCCATCGAGTCGATTCTGACTCATAGCAACCCTATAGGGCAGAATAGAACTGCTGGCATAGAGTTTCCAAGGAGCGCCTGGTGGATTTGAACTGCCGACCTCTTGGTTAGCAGCTGTAGCACTTAACCACTACGCCACCAGGGTTTCCAGAGGTTGCTATAAGGGGAATTAATTTTGATATAAAGGCCCATAAATTATTTGGAGCTAAGAAGCATGAAATTCAGTAACCCCTGTTCTTAAAGACCTGCTTCCTTGTTTCATAATCCCAAATTCATTCCAGTGAATGTTAATGCAACTATGTAATACTACATAAAAAGATGGAGCCCCGGTGGTGCAGTGGTTAAGAGCTCGACTGCTAAAAAGGTCAGCAGTTCGAATCCACCATATGCTCCTTGGAAACCCTATAGGGCAGTTCTACCCTGCCTTATAGGGTCGCTGTAAGTTGAAATGGACTCTCCGGCCATTTTTTTTTTTTTTGGTAATGAAAAGATGGGTCTCCCTCCACTTAGGTCTCTCTTCATTGTCTTCATCCTTCTTCATGGAGATCCTAAAATGAGAATAGTAGGAATCATCTCCTCTCTATTCAGATTTGTTTCTACCTTCATTTGTTCTCTTTAAGATTGTGTTGTTTTTATTTCCCCTGTGCATGTTTGTCAGTCAGTGGTGTTGCTTCCTAAGTCTATTACAGAAAGCTTTGTAGGTGACAGATGGATGTGCACCATTGCTTCAGAATACCCATCTTACCCTGAGTTAAAAATCCTGCCTAACCAAAGCCAGCAGAGCTGAAGTCGAGTTGTAGTAGCAGCCCATATAGTGATGTTGATTAGGGTAATTGGTCAATCAGATAAGAAGTTTTGAATACTGGTTACATATTTACCAAGCAACTACTAAGCACAATCCTTGCCCTCAAAGATTTTATGGAAAAAGCTAAGGAACAATATGCAGAATGTGAGACTATGCACTAAATAAATGAGGGGCGGTAGACTGTGGGTACTGTGGGGGGTCGGAAGAGAGCAAGTAGAGCCAAGTGACTGCCTTGATGTAGTGGGCGTGAGGTGGACCTTAGAGGATGGGCAGCGGATACATAAAGGAAAGAAGCAGAAGACACCTTTGGGAGATGGACCTTTGATTTCTGTGCAGTATTGAGAAGGATGAGTTTATCAACCCTAGCCTTTCTAACCTTTACCTGTTAGTGGTGTCCAGAATCCTCCTACACTTGCCCAACCTAAATTTACCTCCAAGAGAATCTGAAAACTCATTTAAATTGAAACGTGAGCAGCTGACAGTAATTCACAGAGCTACTTTGGGGTCACATTGCTCTTTGACAGGTCAAGACCTTTATGTAAGTATCTGACTTATCTGCAGCAAGTTTTAGTGTGCTCTGACTATAGACAGTAAGGGGGATGCCAGGGCAAGAGGGCAGAATTAATAGGGTAAAGGAAATCATATGGGGATAAGGTGGGTGGTGATGGAGGCCTTGAAAACCACCACATTTTTTAAATTTTGGATTTGATGACCTGGGTAACAAGGAGTCAGTAAAACTTCTGAACGAGGTTAGAGAACAGATGAATATTGTTGGAAAATTAGTCTGATAAGGGTATATTGGAAAGTTGGTTTTCGGGAGGGCTCAGATCAGGGAGGCACTTGCAAAAAATAAAATAAAAAAGGTGGTATCTAGGGCTTGAACCACAGTGGGGGCAATGGGAAAGGAGATGGGCAGTGGTAGATAGAGGTAGGGAGATGTCAGTGAGGGGGAACTCCTAAGAGAACTCGGAGTCCCCAGATTTCTTCAGCCTTGGAGTGTTGTTAAGAATCAAACCCCTTTGTTGTGTATGAGTTTACAAATATCGCCTGCAGGTTTTTCTTCTGAGACCAGAGGTGAGAACTTGGTGCATTCTCTAAAGGATGGGAGGTCAGAATGATGTTTCACCTTTCTTCACCCATTCTTTTTGGCTCTTCCACCAGAGTTGTATAATTAAAAGAGGACTCACTCACTCTGTGCCTGGCACAGTGCTAAGTGTTTACATTTTAAACCTTCCCAACAGCACTGTGAGGTGATTTTCCTGTTACAGATGAGGAAACTGAGACTTACTTCCAAGGCAAGTAAATGTAAGAGCCAAGATGTGAGCTTAGATCTGTGTGCTATAAACCACTAGGCTTTCACCACCTCTTCCATTTGAGGAGAGACCCTGTGCCCTCAACTGACTCATTATTTATTTACTCTCAGCTGAAACTTGAGTGGAACCATCTAGGTTCTACTTTGAATGGTTACTGGAAGAAAAGGGAAGTCTTCATCTCTCTGAGTAACAGTGAGAGTTCTTCTCCTTCTTGAGTGGAAAAGTTGTCTCTACATTTTCTCATAGCTCAGAACCATTCTCAGAAACTGAGTTATAAACTGATTTTTCTTTAAAAAAAAATGAGTGGCACATAATAGTAAAAAAAACATAGCACAGCCTAAGTATCTAATAATAATAAAAACCAAAACCAAACCCATTGCTGTAGCGTCGATTCTGACTTGTAGCAACCCTATAGGACAGAGTGGAACTGCCCCCACAGGGTTTCCAAGGAGCAGCTAGTGGATTCAAACTGCCGACCTTTTGGTTAGCAGCTGAAGGCTCAACCACTGTGCCACCAGGGCTCCTTGTTGTTACTAAAATGCTTTCATAAAAACTAATAATATGAAAAATACTTATATTAAATTTGAATTTTTTTATAATTTAGAATCATTTCAACCATAGAATAAAATATATATTGGAAAAAGGCCCCCACCAAAAAAAAATTAGAAAAATGTTAGTGGTGGTTATTACTAGATAAAATAATGATTAATTTTTTCTTTATATTTATCAGCATTTTTCAATGTTTCTATAATGAGCATGTAGTGCTTTTCTGCATATTAGAAAAAATAAACTTTTTTCTTCAAATAAAAAATTTGGAGGACACAAGATGTAGTCTGCTTGTAAATCTTTTTCTTACCCTCTCAGGTATAATATGTAAAATGATCTCTAACTACCTTTATGAATCTAGGAAAAGCCCCCTTTTGTTGTAAAAATGCATTTCTTGTGTGGTAAAGCTCAACATTACACATACCAGTGCTTACACTGGATCAGAGAACTATTGTTCTGACATCATTCAGTGATATGAAAATGATACATGGCATTAAGAGGGCTGCATGTGAATACCATTAGCTGTTTCATTGTAAGCAAATTCCCTATCTTCTCTGAGCCCCAATTTTTCCATCTTAAAATGGTAGTGATAATTCTTAATTCATAAGGTTATCATAAAAACCCAGTGCCATCGAGTCAATTCCGACTCATAGCCACCCTAGAGGACAGAGTAGAACTGCCCCATAGAGCTTCCATAGGATTAAATAAACTACGTGAGCATGTTTAAGTACTTGGCCCTTAGTATATTTCCAATTCACCCTTCAGATGAATCATTATTGGCAGCAAACCTCTACTTTCTGGCACCATTCATCAGTGAAGGAGGAGTGATGCTCTCAGTTTTTAATATGAGTAATGATCCTATTCCACTTTAACTTACTTGTATTCCTTCATTCACTAAACGTCCGTGGAGTGTCTACTCATTGGACCATTCAAGGTACTGGGAATACAATAATTGCTAAGAATTCATTACTACACTTACAATGTTCACATTCTGGTGGAGAAACAGAAAACCATAATTACTTTATTAATTCTTAAAAGCGATTTAAGGAAGAAAAGGTCTGTATGAAGTACCTCAAAGTAGGGAGAAAGTCCTGGAATCTACTCGGTCTGGAAGGCCACTGGAGCAGGGTCTTGAATCATAATGAAATGCCCCAGAGAGCTTGTCGTTTGTGGATGTATAAAACAAAAAAATGAAAGATTTTTGTTTTGCTAAAACTTAAGATCATTGGTAAATGGTATATTTATAAAACCCACCGAATTTTAGAGCTGGGAGAAGCTTTAGAAACATCTATTCCCAGCCAATCATTTTACAGATTCAGAAACTGAGAGTAAGGGGACATTTGTTCAAAATCATGCAACTTCTTAGTGGTAAGATTAGGATTAGATTCCAGGTATCTAGACTCCAATCTAATATTCATTAGATTATTCATTCAACAAATGTTTATTGAGCTCTTACTGTGTGCCAAGCACTGTTTAGACACAGGTATATAGTACTAAAGAAAACAAAGTTCTGCCCTCCTGGAACTGACTTTCCAGTGTGAGAAGAGAAATAAACAAATATATGTCGGGTGGCAATAAGTGATATGAAGATGAAGCAGCAGGATGAGGGTCTCTTTTAGGTACAGTGGTAAAGAAAGCCTCCCTGGTGACATGACATTTGAGCAGAGACAAAGGAAATGAAGGGTAAAGAGTGTTCTTGGCAAAGGGAAGAGCAGGTGCAAGGGCACTGAGGCAGGAATGTGTGGGGCTTGTTTGAGGAACACAAAGATCAGGTTTCTGGAGCAGAGTGAACCAGGGAGAGTGGTCAGAGATGAGTCTAAGAGGTAGTCGGGTTGCAGATCATATAGGACTTTGTAGGCCATGATAAGGACTATGAATTTTATTCTGCATGAAATAGGAAGCCCTGTTCTGTCTAGAATACTACTCAAAGTTTAAAAAAAAACAAACAAGAAAAACATACTGATTAAAATACTCATTTAAATAGTAACATCCTATACATACCTATTTTCACGCTACAAATATTTATTGAACAACTACCATATATGAAACACTATTAAATGTTTCGATCTCATGGTCTCCTGTATGGAGAGAGAGATTCAAATAGGTAATCATTATTTTTGTATTTTTCTTATTGTAGACTAATGAAGCCCAACTCTTTTTGCCTCTCTCTCAGATCACTTTAAACTTTCTGGCATTTTGTTTTAGCTCATTCTCTATCAGCCGATTTTAATTTCTCTATTTAAGCACAAAGAACTTTTACTACAGCAGTACAGGTAGTCCCCGGGTTATGAATGCCTGACTTACAGACTACTCATACTTAAGAACAGACTGCCATAAAGCCTATTGTGTTAAAAATTTGAGTTACAAACAATGGTTTATAATAACGAATGCAATAGAAATACTTTGTGACACTCATGAAAATATTGCATGGTTTGGAAGTGTTTTATATGCATAAAACCCATTGCCGTAGTGTCGATTACAACTCATAGCAACCCTATAGCACCGGGTAGAACTACCCCATAGGGTTTCCAAGGAGTGGCTGGTGGATTTGAACTGCTGACCTTTTGGCTAACAGACGAGCTGTTAACCACTGTGCCACCGGGGCTCCTTTATATGCATAGAAAGGTAAAATAAATACTATAAACAAACACAAACACTGACTGACTCTAAATAAGAACGGTATGCACCTGTTCCAACTTACCTACTTAAAGACAGACTTAGGAACAGATCTCATTCGTAACCTGGGGACTGCCTATACCCAAAACTTAAGTCACCTTCAGTTATAGCTTTGCCAGTGCCTATATATATATTTTTTTTATATAAAACAGATCTGTCTAAGCTGTTAGAATGAAAATTATTAGTGACATTCACATTTAACTAATCTTTGTAGGAAGCAAACCTTTTGAAAGGTGAAGGGAATTTATAAATGGTTTATGTTATCTGTATAGAGCACTCTGTTTCCATGTATCTATTTATATAGCGTCTCCCACTGCTATACTTACCTAAGTGTTTTGACAAGTGTGTCATTTGAGCTAGCCCTCTTCTAATGTCAGTGGAAAGAGCCCGGGTTGGAGGGGTGACTGCTCAGGATGCCAGAGCCTGAGGGAGGAGAGAAAGATAAAACAGAGGCCTTGGAGCCAGAAACTGAAGTGCTATTTAAGTGTTGGCTGCATGGGTATTACATGCCCTTGGTAAGACTTTGACTCAACAAGATTTTGGCTCAGCAGCAAGAGTTAGAATTTTTTTTTTTTTTCTCTAAACAACATACCTATTAAAGTATAGGACATATTGACTGAGAATGTACAAAGGAAAATGTGTTGTATTCCCCAGGGATTCTGAATCTAGGCTCAGTAAGAACCTTGAATCCATCTAGACAGTATACCCAATTTCCCCTGCCTACTTTTTTTTTTTAACCAGGAAAACTTAGAGAATTAGGAACAAGAGAATGGATATGGTACATGAAAATAATAATCTTTGATCTAGTTCAGCACTATCCGATAGAAATACAACGTGAACCACATATTTAATTTTAAGTTTTCTAGTTTAAAAAAAAAACCCGTTGCCGTCAAGTCGGTTCCGACTCATAGCGACAGAGTAGAACAGCCCTGTAGGGTTTCCATGGAGCACCTGGTGGATTCGAACTGCTGACCTTTTGGTTAGCAGCTGTAGCTCTTAACCACTGCACCACCAGTAAAATGAAAGTAATGAAATTAATTTTAATAATGTATTTTGTTTGTCCTATTACCCAAGCATTATCATTTTGCCATGTAATCAATATAAAAATTATTAACGGGACATTTCAGTTTTTTATACTAAGTCTTTGAAATTTGGTGTCTATTTTTAATACTTATAACATTAATAGCCACATGTGGTTGTTGTTGGCTGCCTTTGAGTTGGCCGCCAGGCCTTTATTCATAGCCTGTCTTAGTCTGGAAGCTCCAGTGAAACCTGTTCAGCATTATAGCAGCATGCAAGCCTCCACTAACAGAGGGGTGGTGGCTGCGTCTGAGGTGCACTGACCGGGAATTGAATCTGGGTTTCCCATGCGGAAGGCAAGCATGCCTTACCTACATGTGGTTAGTGGCTACCATATTGGACAGCTCAGCTCTGGTCAATACCTAGAAATCCATTATCTTCATTGGAATCTATAAGAACTTCAGTGATAATGAGTTCTTTGTGCCAGGCCCTGTGCTAGATACCAGGGACATAAAGATAATTGGATGACACAATTGCTTATCTCAAGGGACTTATAGTCTGATGAGAAGAAATAATTAACTCTAACATAATGTCATAAGTGCTACACTAAGGCTATTAACAAAGAAATATGGAAAAGACATTCATCCTTCCTAAAATAATGTTTAGAAAGGTTTTGCAGAGAAAGTGTAGCTGTGCAGAAGGGTATTCCAAGAATAGGAAATGTTAGATACTTCTCTAGTTCCTGGTTCCAGTGCTAGTACTCCAATTGCTGCTGTATCTAAGCTTTCTTCTTAGAATCCAGAGTCAGAAGTTTTCAGGGTTGAGAATATTTGTTGAATGAATAAGTGAATGCAGTGAATGAATGAGTGAATGTCAAGTAATCCAGACTTCTTCAAGAAGCAAATTTACTTGAGGCATTGAACTTCTTAAGGAGCCCTGGTGGCACAGTGGTTAAAGTGATCAACTGCTAACTGGAAGGTTGGCAGTTGGAAACCAGCAGCAGCTGCTTGGGAGAAAGATGTGGCAGTTTGCTTCCATAAAGATTTATAGCTTTGGAAACCCTATGGAATTGCTATAAGTCTGAATTGACTTGATGGCAGTGGGTTTTGGGTTTGGAGGTTGAACTTGTTAGATTAGGTAGGATTTTGTTGGTTGTTGACCACTCATTTCAGGGATTGACGATGCCCAGTGATTTGGAAGCACAGTACCTTGGAGGGAATGGTGATAAATCCTGGGGGATTGTTCAATTAAGATGCCTGTGGTCATCATTCCCACCTTCTGTGATTTGTCAGGAGAACTCCCTCAGACTAACCCTTGAGCCAGATCGTGGATAGAAGGATAAGAATAGGCATTGCTTGTTGCCCAGAGAAAAGTCCTCTGTTAAGGCAGTCAAAGTGGACTCAGTTCCAAAATGCCATATCCTAATCTGCTAAAGTCCAAGACGTGTGAGAAGATTGATTCCATTCTTCAGCCTACAAGCACTTAATGCTCAAAGCTCTCTCATCAAGCTGTTATTATATTTTCTTAGTTTGGGTATGCCTCTCTTTAAGAAAAATCTACATGCTAAATTTGAAATTTACATTCACCACAAATTTTCTCTTAATGGCTAATTTCACTAGGGCATTTAAAATTGTTGATTTGTAAATAAAATGTATTCCCTTGTTTTTAAAATAAAGTATCTACTATAAGAGGCTTATTCATTCACCAAATATTTATTGAAGGCCTACTGTGTGCCAGGAAATGTAAGTATGGAGTAAACAAAATAAAATTCCCAATCTTGAGAGTTTAGCCTCTGTGAGAGAAGACATTAAACAAATAATCCTTCAAGTAATTAATTAGTTGAAGCAAATGTACTGGTAAAATGAGTTGGTTCTGGGGAGCTGAGGTAGGGGTCCACTAGGACTCCGACCCTCCAGGTCCAGTACCTGAATCCTCCTTGCTCACTCCTTCCAGGAGGTTTCTGTTTGTGTTCCAGGTCCCTTCTTTCTAGCCTTTCTTTTTTGGCTTACAGCATAAGTTTCCATGGTCCTGTGGTCTAAGTCTGGCAGGAGAACCTGGCTGCTAGTGACACTTATCCTAGAAGGGACCTAAGACATCATGAAGCATGACTTTCTTGTGATTCTGTGAGTGAACAAAGGCTCAGAGAAGGGACGGGAATCCAACACTTACTCAAAGAACATCTAATCTACGCCAAGCACTGTCACTTGTTATTTTGAGCCATTTATACAGTCCTGTTGCCATAAAGTAGATTTCGACTCATAATGACCTTATAGGACAGAGCAGTACTGCCCTATAGGGTTTTCTAGGCTATAATCTTTATGGGAGCAGACTACTACATCTTTCTTCCATGGATCAGCTGGTGGTTTGAATTGCAGACCTGTTGATTAGCAGCTGAGTGCTTTAATCACTGTGACACCAGCATGCCTCTATGATATAGGCATGATTTTCATCACCATTTTACACAAGAAACTGAGGCTTAGCAATATTGACTAATTTATCTAACTTCAGACAGCTAGTAAGTATCATAGCTAGGATTCTAAGCCTAGTCTAATGGCAGAGCCAGTGCTAAAACTCCTAGTTGAGTGCTCATCTCAAGATTTTATATGCACACACACTTATCTGTTCGTTATTAGCCAACTTATTTCTTTTTTATTTGAGCATAAATTTACAATTTTTAAGTAATTATTTAATTTTAAATAATCACTTCAAACTTTAAAAGCAAAAGCATAAAAGACCCAGAAAATCTACGTAGTAGCTAATGCTGACCAGCACCTTAGCTATATTAAGTTTCCTAATGTGTGATAGCATAGATCTCATGTTTAAAAATAGACATTAGGCAATCCAATGCATTTGAATTTTCATAAGGTCAACACCCAGACAACTTCTCCACATGCTGTAGGGACTCCTGGGATAAACTTTCAATAGCTATTTAGTATAACATCTATAAAAATTCACATCCTCTGTTTAAAAGACAGAGTTTGTATTAGGTTTGGAGTGGTGAGCTTTGGAGTTTTCATATCAGGTATGTTTTTGTTTTTTTCAAGAGAGCATGAGGAGAAGAGAGTGAGATGTTGTCTTTGGCCCTTCTTAGATTTTGGGATCTGCCAGGAGGGCCTCAACAAATCCCCTCTGCATGTAACACCATTTAGGGCATAAATTGAGTTACACTGCATTAAAAAACACCCAATAAATGGAAAAAACCTAGATTATGGTCCTGGCTTTGCCACTTACTAGTTGTGCACCTGGGGCGAGACACTTAACCCCTGTACCTTTGCCAGGGCTCTCAAGGCCCTGTCTGATCTCGTCCCCACCTACCTTTCAGCTCATTGCACACCACTTTCTGCTGTGTTTTACATTCCAGACACACTGGCATCTTTTTCAACTTCCAACAGGTTAAGCCTGTTCCTGCATCCAGGTCTTTGCACTTGATGTTTTCTCTTTTGGGGGGGCTTCTTTCTCAAATCCACTATTTAGGCTTCAGTACAAATGTCACTTTCTTGGAGTCTTTCCTCAGCCACCCTTTGGAATGGGCTTAGCTCTCTCCCATTACGTCTTTCACTGTCTTCATAGCACTTGACACTATTTGAAATTTCTTCATAAAACCAAACCAAACCAAACTCATCATCGAGTCATAGCAACCCTATAGGACAGAGTAGAACTGCCCCATAGGGTTTCCAGGGCTGTAGTCTTCATGGAAGCAGACTGACACATCTTTCTCCTATGGAGTGGCTGGTGGGTTGAAACCACCACCGTTTCAGTTAGCAGCTGAGCGCTTAACCACTGCACCACTAAGGGCTCCTTAATTTCTTCATAGCATCTGTTTTATTTTCTTCATAGCACCTAACGCGATCTGAAATTTTGTATGTTGTTTATTTATTGCCACAGCTAGAGTGTAATCTCCATGAGGGCAGGAACCTTGTTTCTATTCTCTGCTGCATCCCCAGCACCTAGAACACAATGTCTGGCAGAGTAAGTGCTTAAGAAATGGTTGTTGCATAAATGAATGGTTGGATCTCACCATCGAAAACATTTCATCCTCAGGATCTCAAGGTTCCTTCTCTCTGATCAACATCACTCATGTTATCATCCTCCTGTCAAATAACCTTGTTCTTAAATGCCAAAACAAGGGCATGGAATATGAAAAGCGGTCATTGAATTTGGGAAAACATAAGTCAGTGGAGAGAGATTAGTGATTTGTAGAAATGCAGACACCTTCAAGAGAGTTGATAATGTTAACCTATCAGTATCCGTTATAGATTGCATTCACTTTTGAACAAACCCCTTCAAATACAGGTTCTGGGACACTCTTCTGGGAGGAGAGGACACCAGAAAGAGGAAGGTGGGTGCTTAGAAGAGTGAGGGGCACCAAAAGCAAGCTGGTGCTACAGCCTGCTCACAGGAGTGAGTTAAGGATATCGCCTGTACCTAGGTCTGTGTCACCAAGGAAACTGCAGAAAATAGCTTTCTTCAAACCCTGGTGGCGCAGTGGTTAAGAGCTTGGCCGCTAAGCAAAAGGTTGGCGGTTAGAATCCACCAGCTGCTTCTTGGAAACCCTGTGGGGCAGTTCTCCTCTGCCCTGTAGGGTCACATGAGTCGGAATCGACTCGACAGCAACAGGTTTTAGGTCTTTTGTCACCCAGGAAAATGCAGAAAGCAACTTTCTCCAAATCCTGAGTGGATTTCTCAAGAAAGGAAATCACACTTAGTTGACCTGACTCCTTAGAGAATCCAGAACACAAAAGTAAATAAATATATATATATATATATATGTATAAAAACAAACCCACACACACAAAGTTAGCAATGTTGGCAGGAACCCAAATTGCCTGATAACCAAATGTGTAATTAAATTTGCCTGATGGAATTAGGACCCCTACTTCAAACCCTAATGGTTGGCAGGGAGATGTAGGGTAATGTAGCCTCTGTAACCTGAGCCTTATCATCTCAGCGAAGTCCCTAGGTGGTGCAAACAGTTAAGCACTTGGCTACTAACCAAAAGATTAGAGGTTGGAACCTACCCAGAAGCACCTTGAAAGAAGGGCCTGATGATCTGCTTCTGAAAGGTCACAGCCATGAAGAGCAGTTCTACTCTGCACATATGGGGTTGCAATGAGTAGGAATCAGCAACTAGCTTGGGTTTTTTTTTTTTTTAAATCATGTAAATAACTTGCAAGAATCAGTGGCCTACTTTATTTTAGAGGAGAATGGTGAGAAATGGCAACACTTCTTAGATTTTTCTATTTCTCTCTGTTCCAGTTCACATTTGCTGCTCAATCTGCCAAAGTTTACACTTGTCAATCCCATAAATTCCCTTGGACTGAGTTTGCATGGCTTATCAGTTCAGAACCATGAATTCAGAAACTCAGGCTTTAGCAATAATGCTGCCACTAAACAGGTTTCAATTTGCCAGCAGAGCTTTATGTAAATTAGTCTCTCTAGATGAGGGGTGCTGCCTTGGGTTCTGTGTCAATCAGGGTTCTGAGTTGCCATAGAAGCTGTGACTGATTTAAACAAAAAATGACGTTATATAAAGGATATTGGTAACTCATAGAGTCAGGAAGGGTGGAGACTTAGGCTTTCTTTCAGTAGCTGGTAACAACCCCTAAAATCATGGCTCGAAAGTGGTATTATGAACTATTATATCTCAATGATACAAAGACAAATAACCCAATTAAAAAATGGGCAAAGGATATGAATAGACAATTCTCCAAAGAAGATATGCAAATGCTAATAAGCACATGGAAAGATGCTCAGCATCATTAGCCATCAGGGATATGAAAATCAAAACCACAATGAGGCATGAGTTTACACCTATCAGGAAGGCTATGATAATTAAAAAAAAAGATAATAACAAGTGTTGGTGATGATGTGGGGAAATTAGAATGTTCATACACTGCTGGGGTGAATGTAAAATGGTGCAGTTGCTTTGGAAAACAGTCTGGCAGGTCCTCAAATGATTAAAGATCGAGTTACAACATGACCCACCAATCCTACCCCTAGGTATATATCCAAGAGAAATGAAAACATATGTCCACACGAAAACTTGGATGTTCATAGCAGCATTATTATTAATATTCAAAAAGTGGAAACAAACTAAATGTCCATCAATTGATGAATTGATAAACAAAATGTGGCATATCCATACAATGGGATTTAATTCAGCCATTAAAAGGAATAAAGTACTGATACATGCCGCAACGTGGGTGAACCTTGAAAACACTATACTAATTGAAAGATGACAGAAACAAAGGATTGAATATTGTATGATTCCATTTATATGAAATGTCCAGAGTAGGGAAATCTGTAGAGATAGATAGTAGATTAGTGGTTGTCTAAGATTGGGGTAGGGGAGATAGCGGGCTGGATGGTTAAGTGGGGTTTTATTTTGGGTTGACAAAATTGTTCTAAAATTGATAGTGGTGATGGCTGCACATCTCTGTGAATATACTAAAAATCATTGAATTGTGCACATTAAATGGATGAGTTATATGGCATGTGAATTACGTCTCAATGTTGTTGTTAGGTGCTGTCAGTCATAGTGACTCTATGTATAACAGAATGAAATGTTGCTCAGTTCTGTGCCGTTCTCACAACAATAGGTATGTTTAAGCCCATTGTTGTGGCCACTGTGCCAGTCCATCTCGTTTAAGGTCTTCCTCTTTTTTGCCGATCCTCTACCAAGCATGATGTTCTTCTCCAGGAATTGGTCCCTCCTTATAACATGTCCAAAGTAAGTGAGATGAAGTCTTGCTATCCTTGTTTCTAAGGAGCATTCTGGCTGTACTTCTCCCAAGACAGATTTGTTCGTTTTTCTGGCAGTCCATGGTGTATTCAGTGTTCTTCACTGACACCATAATTCAAATGCATCAATTCTTTGGTCTTCATTTTTCACTGTCCAGCTTTTGTATGCATATGAGGCTACTAAAAATACCATAGCTTGAGTCAGGTATGCCTTACTCTGAGTTCTCTAGAAATGCAAAACCAGTAAAGCATGTAAGTGTATATATAGATTTATATCAAGGAAATGGCTCATGTGATTGTAGAAGCTGGAATATCACAAGTCCGTGGGTCAAGATAGAGGCCTCTCCTGATCCATGTAGGGGCTGGTGAACCCAAGATTGGCAGGTCAGACAGCAGGACTCTTGCTCACAGGCTGCAAAGATTGATGAATCGCAAGACTGGCAGGCAAGATGGCAGGTAAGGTGCTAGCTCAAGTCCCAAGAGCCGGAGGTCAGACAAACAGGAGCCAGCTGCCGGATCCAGTGCGAGCAAAAGCCCATAAGCCTTGTCAGCAAGTCCACTTATATTTGGTGCAGGCCACACCCCCAAGGAAACTCCCTTTCAACTGATTGGCTCCTCACAGCAGATCTCATCATGGAGGTGATCACATTATATCAGATCTCATTATGGAAGTGATCACGTCATCATACAACTACGAAACTCTGTCATAACTGCCAAACCACTGAGAATCATGGCCCAGCCAAGTTGACACACAGCCTTAAAAATCACAGTCGTCAAAGTGACATCTTTGCTTTTTTTTTTATTAACTTTTATTGAGCTTCAAGTGAACTTTTACAAATCAAGTCAGACTGTCACATATAAGTTTATATACTCCTTACTCCGTCCTCCCACTTGCTCTCCCCCTAATGAGTCAGCCCTTCCAGTCTCTCCTTTCGTGCCAATTTTGCCTGCTTCCAACTCTCTCTATCCTCCCATCCCCCCTCCAGACAGGAGATGCCAACACAGTCTCAAGTGTCCACCTGATATAATTAGCTCACTCTTCATCAGCATCTCTCTCCTACCCACTGTCCAGTCCCTTTCATGTCTGCTGAGTTGTCTTCGGGAATGGTTCCTGTCCTGTGCTAACAGAAGGTTTGGGGACCATGACCACCGGGATTCCTCTAGTCTCAGTCAGACCATTAAGTATGGTCTTTTTATGAGAATTTGGGGTCTGCATCCCACTGATCTCCTGCTCCCTCAGGGGTTCTCTGTTGTGCTCCCTGTCAGGGCAGTCATCGATTGTGGCCGGGCACCAACTAGTTCTTCTGGTCTCAGGATGATGTAGGTCTCTGGTTCATGTGGCCCTTTCTGTCTCTTGGGCTCTTAGTTATCGTGTGACCTTGGTGTTCTTCATTCTCCTTTGCTCCAGGTGGGTTGAGACCAATTGATGCATCTTAGATGGCCGCTTGTTAGCATTTAAGACCTCAGACGCCACATTTCAAAGTGGGATGCAGAATGTGTTCATAATAGAATTATTTTGCCAATTGACTTAGAAGTCCCCTTAAACCATGGTCCCCAAACCCCCGCCCTTGCTCCACTGACCTTTGAAGCATTCAGTTTATCCCGGAAACTTCTTTGCTTTTGGTCCAGTCCAGTTGAGCTGACCTTCCATGTATCAAGTATTGTCCTTCCGTTCACCTAAAGCAGTTCTTATCTACTAATTAATCAGTAAAAAACCCTCTCCCACCCTCCCTCCCTCCCCGCCTCGTAACCACAAAAGTATGTGTTCTTCTCAGTTTATACTATTTCTCAAGATCTTATAACAGTGGTCTTATAAAATATTTGTCCTTTTGCCTCTGACTCATTTCGCTCAGCATAATGCCTTCCAGGTTCCTCCATGTTATGAAATGTTTCACAGATTAGTCACTGTTCTTTATTGATGAGTAGTATTCCATTGTGTGAATATACCACAATTTATTTATCCATTCATCTGTTGATGGATACCTTGGTTGCTTCCAGCTTTTTACTATTTTAAACAGAGCTGCAATAAACATGGGTGTGCATATATCTGTTTGTGTGAAGGCTCTTATTTCTCTAGGGTATATTCCGAGGAGTGGGATTTCTGTGTTGTATGGTAGTTCTATTTCTAACTGTTTAAGATAATGCCAAATAGATTTCCAAAGTGATTGTACCATTTTACATTCCCACCAGCAGTGTGTAAGAGTTCCAATCTCTCCGCAGCCTCTCCAACATTTATTATTTTGTGTTTTTTGGATTAATGCCAGCCTTGCTAGAGTGAAATGGAATCTCATCGTAGTTTTAATTTTCATTTCTCTAATGGCTAATGATCGAGAGCATTTTCTCATGTATCTGTTAGCTGCCTAAATATCTTCTTTAGTGAAGTGCGTGTTCTTACCCTTTGCCCACTTTTTGATTGGGTTGTTTGTCTTTTTGTGGTTGAGTTTTGACAGAATCATATAGATTTTAGAGATCAGGCGCTGGTCGGAGATGTCATAGCTGAAAATTCTTTCCCAGTCTGTAGGTGGTCTTTTTACTCTTTTGGTGAAGTCTTTAGATGAGCATAGGTGTTTGATTTTTAGGAGCTCCCAGTTATCTGGTTTCTCTTCATCATTTTTGGTATGTTTTGTATTCTGTTTATGCCTTGTATTAGGGCTCCTAAGGTTGTCCCTATTTTTTCTTCTATGATCTTTATTGTTTTAGTCTTTATGTTTAGGTCTTTGATCCACTTGGAGTTAGTTTTTGTGCATGGTGTGAGGTATGGGTCCTGTTTCATTTTTTTGCAAATGGATATGCAGTTATGCCAGCACCATTTGTTAAAAAGACAATCTTTTCCTCAATTAACTGACCCTGGGCCTTTGTCAAATATCAGCTGCTCATATGTGGATGGATTTATATCTGGGTTCTCAATTCTGTTCCACTGGTCTATGTGTCTGTTGTTGTACCAGTACCAGGCTGTTTTGACTACTGTGGCTGTATAATAGCTTCTGAAATCAGGTAGAGTGAGGCCTCCCACTTTCTTCTTCTTTTTCAGTAATGCTTTGCTTATCCGAGGCTTCTTGCCCTTCCATATGAAGTTGGTGATTTGTTTCTCTATCACATTAAAAAATGACATTGGAATTTGGATCGGAAGTGCATTGTATGTATAGATGGCTTTTGGTAGAATAGACATTTTTACTATGTTAAGTCTTCCTATCCATGAGCAAGGTATGTTTTTCCACTTAAGCATGTCCTTTTTAATTTCTTGTAATAGAGCTTTGCAGTTTTCTTTGTATAGGTCTTTACATCCTTGGTAAGATTTATTCCTAAGTATGCTTTTTAAGATTTTAAAGAGATCTTTTGCAGCATATTTGTCCAAGACAATATATCATTTGATTTCTTTTTTTTTTTGTAATTTATTTTTTGTTGTTGTTGAGAATATATCTAGCAGAACATACACCAACTGAACAGTTTCTATCTGTACAATTCAGTGACATTGATTATATTCTTTTAGTTGTACAAGCATTCTCACCCTCCTTTTCTGTGTTGTTTCTCCCCCATTAACATAAACTTCGACTCATTGCCCCTAAATTTCCTATCTAATCTTTCGAGTTGCTGTGGTCAATTTGATCTCATATTGATAGATCTTAGTAGAGCATAATGCTCAAGGCAGACATTCTTTACTAGTTAAGCTAAACTATTGTGTGGTTTTAAGAAGACCTCAGAGGATCATTTGATTTCTTGACTGCTGCTTCCACGGGCACTGATTCTTGATCCGAATAAAATGAAATCCTTGACAACTTCAGTACTTTCTCCATTTATCATGATGTTGCTTATTGGTCCAGTTGTGAGGATTTTTGTTTTCTTTATGTTGATCTTCATCAGTAAGTGCTTCAAGTCCTCTTCACTTTCAGCAAGCAAGGTTGTTTCTTCTGCATATTGCAGATTGTTAGTGAGTCTTTCTCTAATCCTGATGTCACATTCATCTTCTTCTAGTCCAGCTTCTCAGATTACATATGTATCAATAAAGCTGTTTAAAAAATAAAGTGATCTAGTGAGGAATCATTAGTGTTGGGCACTAGATGTCATAATTTGCAGTGTTGCCGCCTATACCAGCAGCTCAATATTGCAGCAACTTAAACCTCTGTGACCACCAGAGAGAGCCAAGAACTCTATTTTTTATTTTGTTTATCATAGCTCCAAGCCAGTCCAGAATGTGTGTGAAGGTCATCACTGGAAAATACTGTATCTAGCATTGTCAGCTCTGCCTCCACCAGAATCTACAAGGTGGGGAATTCACCAAATAGGGAAAGAAGTCATACTGAATTGGCAAAAAAGATGCCAGATGTCTATTAGAGCAGCCGGGGACAATGGATTAGGCTTTCGTCAGCTTTTACTACTTCATCTCCAGAACATATAACACATGGTGCAGTAGATTATGCTCTTCACATGGATATGCAACGCTTTATTTAAACGATGAAACAAATCAACTAGTTAACATTTCCATGTGAAGTTTAATTGAAAATACAACATAGAATGATAAACAAATACAACTATATGAGATTGAAGTACTTTTTCACATTAAATATCAGCTGAATCTATCTCTGTTTATTCTAATATTGACTTTATATTTTATAGTAAAAACAGACACGTCTTTATTTAAGCCTCAGACATGACCTGTCTTAAGCACCCTAGTATCTCTGCTTTAAAGTTTCAAAGCTCTGTTGAAACTCCTTAACTATCTTCCTGCTATTATCAGAGTTAATTACTTTCTAATCCTTTTAGTCTTTATGCCCAGGCTAATCCCCCTTTGGAGAATTGTGCTGCAACTCATAGGGTGTGCTACTATAGGACTATATATGACCCTAGCCAAGGGAAGAAATGAGACTCAACTAGTGTCAGATTTCTTCCCTGGTAACTTGGAAATGAAGACACAGATTCTTTTTAGTTTTAGAAGAGAGCAGTTTGGGGAACAGGCCTCAACTTTTTGGAGATTTACCTAATTTTTAAAATTATAATACCTTGTGATAGGGTAAGGATTTTTATGCTTGAAAATTGTAAAGCAACAGGTTTCTATTAGTCAAAAAAGATTCTAAATATATACCTGTAAATTGTCCAAGATGTGATAAAGAATAGCACTAGATAAAAACGCTAAGAATAATTTGGCACCTGAGATGGTGGTGTCCAGAAAAAAATGGTATGTAATGCTAAATAAGAGCTCTCTGTCAAGGTAGGGACTCCAGGGTATAGAAGGTGGGTGGGGAGAAGACCCCATCCATAGGGAAGGATAGGACCCTCACCATGGGTTTGAATTCAGGATCACACATTAATGAGTTTCTAAAACCTTAAAACAAGCCATTCAAAATGGAGCACTGTAAGGAATGCCTCTGGCTCAAAATTCTCTGAGGCATACCCTATTGTCCACCCATCAATCTAAGAGCCTGAAAGCTGTTTGAAATATGGATTTTGATACATGTTTCATGGGCATACATTTTCTTACAATGTGTTGGCAATAGTCTAGTGCCATGTTAGTGACCTCTCTCTGTCCCAGTGATCTTTGTTGGGTGGTGCCTTCCATTTTGCTGCAAATATCACACACACACACACAAAGACTAAACGCACCACAGCTCCCTAACGATCATACAGGAAACCATAAATATGCTTATAAGGCTTATTTAGCTGTATAAAAGCCAAAAGAGATTAAAATTTTTTGTCTTTCTGGTTGCACTGCCTCATAACTAAGCCTCTACCTTGGTGAATGTTCCACAAAGAGTGTTTCTTTCATTTTTCACTGTTACACAAGCCCCTGCTGGAGAGCAGCAAATACTTTTAGTGGGAAAAGTACCCTCCCAAGAAACCTGAGAGCCAGAAAATATTTGTGGGCAAATTCTGCCCCGCTGTCCTGAAAGAGTTTTAAGGTAAATCTCCTCCACTTAAACTAGCTGGAGGAAGTTTTTTTTCCTTACAATAAAGAGTGCCTTAATGCCTTTTAAACATTTCTAACAGCTCTTTTTTTCTCCACTTAATAGACCTTGGCTACACATGTGCTCTTCCTCAAGGCTAGCTGGAATAACCCTCTAAAAGTTAAGTCATGCTCACATTTCCAGTAATGAAAAATTTTTTTCTTTTTTACAATCAGGAATCTTTTGGACATCCATAGCCCCAATATGAGGCCATTCATTAGTCCTTAATCAACACAACATACTACCAGAGAAGTTTTAAAAATCTGCTTCAGATTCTGAAGAAGCTAACCCTCTTTCCCACCCACACATCTCCGCACTATAAATATTTTCGACTCTACTGAACATAGAGTTACAGACTTGAATAGAGGTCTGTAACAACCGAACATCAACTTTAGCATATATCATCCAGGGGCTGATCATGAAAATGTCTCCATCAACCTCAGTTTGATCTAAGAGAAACAAAGCTTCAGATTTTCTTTGAATTTCTCCTGAAGTTGTTAAAGACTGAACACTAATAATTCTCCAGGATATACTGATGAGAGCTGCTTGACCTCTTTGAGCCTCAGACTCCGAAAAATGTGTAGGAGAGTAAATGAGATGAATGCACAAGTACCTGGTACAAAGTAGAGCATGAATGAGTATCAGTTTTCTCCTTCCATTTGGTATAATCTGTCATTACCCCCTGACTTCAGGAGTTTTGTGAGTACATACTGGCAGCGCCAGCAATGCTGTTTCTCAATCACTACTCCTCATCCTGCACGTTTAGTTGGAGTGCACTCCCATATGCATAAAAAAACTCTCCTTAACTTTTGTTTTCATTTTGATTTAAAACTAGAGTGAACTTCAACCTGAACTTTACCTGTCTCAGTAGTGTCTTTTATTTCCTTGGTTCAGGTTGTCAGAAAATGTTAAAGGTTTTTTTTAGTA
The DNA here is from genome assembly GCF_024166365.1 of Elephas maximus indicus. Lineage (NCBI taxonomy): Eukaryota > Metazoa > Chordata > Mammalia > Proboscidea > Elephantidae > Elephas > Elephas maximus. Next base: position 84,666,637 of record NC_064820.1, read on the forward strand.
TTTGAATATACTTCAGGGTCACATTAAAACGTACTAGTCTTAAATCCCTTCTGCAATAATTGTCAGCTTTGAATCAGAAAGAACCAGGGATGATACCTGCAGCTGCTACAATGTATAGTTAGAATAGCTTTCTCAGGAACAGCTTTATGAATGGTCTTTCTATGAATTCAGGTTTCAGCATCCATCAGAGAAGTAACATTCTGACACTAGAAAGCATTTCATTTTACATTTCTGTTTTGTTTAGGGACTGTGAGTAATTTGTCTTTGAAATACATAGTACACACTCAGAGATGCTGACTGAATGAATAATGAATGAGTGATACAGGGAAGAATAATTAGAAAATGCGTCAATTTTTCTTAGCTGTACTTTCCAGAGGTAATTATTGTTCAAGAGGTGACTTCTGTATTAATTGTAGCATTATTAGTAAATTTAAGTGGGTTTGTAGGTCTTCAAAATCTTGACTTCATAGGATCAACATTGGAAAGGAAAGGAAAGAGAACAAAATTATGAAACATTTATTATTTGTCAAGTATTATATGAGATATTTTACATATATCATTTCATCACAGCAGCCTTATGAAGTAGATATTAGTCCCCTGTTTAACTGAGGTGACCTTCAAGTCCAGGAAAGGAAGGGGAAGTAATTTCACAAGCTCACGCAACTATTATGTGGAGAAGCAGAGTTTAGAGCCCAGGTCTCTCTGATATGAAAATGCTAGTTTCACCATTACCCCATGCTGCCTCTATCACATTGGCTCAGCACTGTGGTATATTACTAAGATAATATGACATAGTTTCTGTCTCAGAAACTTACTGTCAAATAGAAGACACATGGTAAATGCTAATTATAATAATATAAAGTAGCATTAAATAAACACAGTAGTAGAACCATCAGAAAAGTACTCTGTAAGCAGAGAATTGTAATAAATCTCAAGAATTGTATTTCATGAAAGGTAGTCAGTTCCCTAACAGCCAACTCAGTCATACTTTGATTTTCTAAAAACAGCTATCAAGACAGGGCTTATGACATACCATGTGTTGATAAGGGGGTGGGTAAGAATATAAGGTTCATTGTACACACTATTAATAGGAGTGTAAATTGATAAACCTTTCTGAAGAGAAAATTGGCAATATGTATTCAAAACCTTAAAAAATAACTTAGCTTTTCATACTCAAATTCTACATCCTAGGTGTTATCCTAAGAGAACAAAAATGTGCAGAAATGTTTTTCTATAAAGATGTTTGTCATAGTGTTTTTTAAATAATAGCAGAAACTTAGCAACAATCTAGGTGTCCAACAACACGGTGTTGGGTAAATAGATTATGTTACATCTGTATGATAGAATACTATATTAACCATTAAATATGATGTTCTCAAAGAGTAGTTCTCAAAGTGCGGTCTTCTTTCAGGGCATCCACAAGGTCAAAATATTTTCCAAGTAATAATACTACTAAGATATTTACATTTTCTACTTTAATTCTCTCATGAGTATATAGAATATGAAAAGTTCATTGATAATTTTTTCAGATTTCACTTTGCAACTGATCTTAAAAAAAAAAAAAAAAAAAACCTACCATTTGTCAAGTTTGAATGTGGTATCAAAGGAAAAATATCCACAATTTTCTGAAAAGGTTATAAAAGTACTCCTTACTTTTCCAGCTACTTACCTGTGTGAGGCTGGCTTTTCTTTATATACTTTAACCAACGCAACATATCTACATATTGGATGAAGAATTATATATAAGAATTCAGCTGTCTACTATTAAGCCAAACATTAAAATGATTTACAAAAAGGGTAAAATAATACTACTCTTCTCACTAAATGTTTTTGTTTGTTTTAGAAAAAAGGGTCTTTTTTAAATAAAATATGTTATTGATGTTGAAGCTTAATGGGATTATTATTGTTATTTTTAAGTGTCAGTACAAAAATTAAAACTTTCTATCTTAATTGCTAATCCTATAAATATTGATAGGTATAACCCACATCAATAAAGGCTCTTTCAGGTCCTCAGTAATGTTTAAGAATAAAATGGTTCTGAGATCAAAAAGTTTGAGAGCCACTGGAAAAAAACCTTTGAGAGCATGGAAAAATGTTCAGGATGTATTTTAAAATAAAAAAACAGAGGTGGGACCAAGATGGTGGCATAGTCAGATGCTTCATGTCATCCCTGTTACAATAAAGACCAAAAAAAAAAAAAAAAAAAAGAACAATCAGATATATACGACAATCCAGGAACCGTAATCCTCAAGGACAAAGCTGAAGAAATGGACTGAGCAACAGGTGGAAGGAGAGACAATTCAAAAACAGGAGAAATGGGGAATTACAGAGTGTGAAGGTGCTGACTTCCTGCTAACTGAATCTGCACAGCGCACACAGGTTGAGGCAAGCAGCGTCACCCCATCTGGTGCAGCCAAGCAGCAGCAGATCAGCACACACCTCCAGAACCACACAAGAGTGACATCAGACCTGTGAAAGTTAAGTGCAAACTCCCAACCCACTGTGTGAACACCATAACCCTCCCCCCACCAGAGCTCCACGGTCAAGGAGCACTCTCCTCTCCTCACCCGTGCCCCCCGAACCCCGCTCTGACACCAGTCCAGCAGCATTCCACAGCACCATATCCCCTAAGCTGGGAACTCATGGCCTGGTCTAAACTCTGTCCAGCACTGGTCTAGGGGGTCCACAGACCTGCAGCACCCTTCACCCCCACCAATCACCTGCACCAGTGCCTTGCTGGCTGACGTGCCACAGCACGACCACATTAGAATAAAATGGGTAGGGCATCTACTTGAAGCCCATTTTCACCTGCAGCAGCCAAGTGGGAGCTGCACATTTGTGACATTTGACACCGTCCCTCCCTCTAATAAGGGGCCTCACCCACACACTAGGGGGCTTGAGGGCTGGCAGTACCACCCACTCCATCTAGCTGCTCATGACAAGGGCCTGACAGTTAGTGATGCCCCACAATCCTTCCAGCCAATGGCACCAGGCGCTCAAGGGCCAGCTGCACAACACCCTCCCCCCTACTATGCAATCTAGTGGACAGGGTCACACCCTCCATCTGGGCACCCAGGGCAGCTGATGGCCCCCTGTCTTGCCCCACACATTACCCCCCATTGCAACCAGAGACCCTTGCCTGCTCTGAACACGCCCATGCAGCCCTGCCTTCCCAGGGCTGTAGATGAGAGTCTCTGTATCACACATTTGGTGACTGATGACCTGGGCACCTGCACCCTGACTAACCAGTAAGTGGTGGAGCACACACACACAACACACGACACCCAACCCAATGACCTGGGAGAATACCACCTGCAGCCACGATCAGGTGACCAGCAGGACAGATTCATCATCTCACCAGAAATACTGCTTGCATCTTCAGCACCCCTGCAAGAACAGTGAACAGGCTCCTGGGCTCACACATCTAGTAGCTGCTCCCACCACGTGAAGACAGGAGGTGAGAGCTTCAATGATGCCAGATTAATGACCAGAGAAGCACACATGCCCATCCTATTTGAACATATCAAAACAAAACAAAAATTCAGAACACTAGCAAAAGTAAATAAATAACAACTTATTGATACCTCAGAGACAACAATCAATATCAAATCACATAAAGAAGCTGGACAAGATGACTCCAGCAAGCAATCAGAATAATCCTTCTGGAGGAAGATAAGGCAATGGAGCTACCCGATAAAGAATTCAAAAGACTAATATACAGAGCTCTCCAAGAGATCAAGGAAATCAGGCAAAACACAGACCAAACCAAGGAACGCACAGACAAAGCAATAGAATTCAGGAAGACAGTACAAGAACAAAGCTACAGAATAAACAGCCCGCTAGAAACCATACAAAAACAACCAGAAATCCAAAAGATTAACAATAAAATTTCAGAATTAGACAACTCAATCGACAGTCACAGGAGAAGAATTGAGAGTGAAAGTCAGAATTAGTGAGATTGCAGATAAATCCCTTGACACCAATTTGTTTAAGGAAAAATCAGAAAAAAGATTGAAGAAAAATGAAGAAAGCCTAAGAATTACGTGGGACACTATCAAGAGGGAAAACCTCTGTGTGATCAGAGTACCAGAAGAGGGAGGTATAATGGAAAACACAGAGAATTGTCGAAGATTTACTGGCAGAAAACTTCCCTAATATCATGAAAGATGAGACAATATGTATCCAAGAAGCTCAACAAAGCTATACAGGGTAGAGCCCAAAAGAAAGTAACCAAGACATATCATCATCAAACTCGCCAAAACCAAAGACAAAGAATCCTGAAAGTGGCTAGGGATAAACAAAAAGTCACGTACAAAGAACCACAAGACTAAACTCTGATTACTCAGCAGAAACCATGCAGTCAGGAAGGCAATAGGATGACATATATAAAACCTTGAAGGAAAAAATTGCCAGCCAAGAATTATATACCCAACAAAATTGTCTCTCAGATATGATGATGAAATTAGGCCATTTGCAGATAAACAGAGATTAAGGGAATATATAAAAAGTAGACAAAACTTAAAGAAATAGTAAAGGGAGTACACAGGTAAGAAAACCAACAACATGAGACAACAAACCAAGACTAAGATACGGGGCAGATCAACCAGATACCAACCCAGATAAGGAATTCACAAGAGCAAACAAACAAACAAAAAAAGCTAAAAGACTGAAAATAGGGAACCAGAGACGTCAATATGTAAATGACAATAACATCAAAATATTGTAGTCATAGTACTTTCATATGAAGAGGAAGTCAAGGTGATATCAAAAAATAAAAGACTGGTTTAAACTAAGAAAAATAAAGATAAATTTCAAGGTAACCCCAAAGGAAGCTAATAAACCTACCTATCAAAAACACACACACACACACACACACACGAAGACTCAGCAAACACAAAATCAACAATAATGAAAGAGATGAAAAGAAAATCCATGAACAGGAGGAACTCAGCACAGGAAATTAAATGGAACAAAGAAACCATCAACACTGCAAAAAGAAAACAAAATGACAGCAGTACATTCATTAAAAAAAATAACTATCAGTAATTACACTAAGTGTAAAAGGCCTAAATACACCAGTAAAGAAACAGAGTGGCAGAATAGATTTAAAAACATGACCCATCAATATGCTGTCTACTAGAGACAAGCCTTGGTACAAAGACACGAATAAACATCAAGGAAACAATAACCAAAAAAAAAAAAAAAAAGCAGGAGTGGCAATATTAAGCTCCAGTAAAATAGGTTTTAAAGCAAAATGCACCATAAAGGATAAGGAATGACACTATATAATTATTAAATGCCCAATACACCAGGAAGATATAACCATAATAAATATGCACACACTCAATTACAGGGCTCCAAAATACATAAAAGAAACTCTAACAGCATTGAAAAGAGAAATAGTTTCACAATAATAGTAGGAGACTTCAACACACCACTTAAAGTAAAGGAGAGGACATTTAGAAAGAAACTGACTAAAGATACAGAGGATCTAAATGCCACAATCAACCAACTCAACCTCACAGAACGCTCACCCAACGGCAGCGAAGTATATATTCTTTTCCAGTGCACATGGAACATTCTTCAGAATAGATCACATTTTAGGCCACAAAGCCAGCCTTAACAAAATCCAAAACATTGAAATAATGCAAAGCACCTTCTCTGATCATAATTTCATAAAAGCACAAATCAATAACAGAAACAGCAAGGAAAAAAATCAAATATATGGAAACTAAACAACACCTTGCTTAAAAACTACTGGGTAATAGAGGAATTCAAAGATGGAATAAAAAATTCATAGAATCAAATGAGAATAAAAACACATACTACGAAAACCTTTGGGACACAGCAAAAGCAGTGCGTAGAGGCCAATTTATAGTAATGAACACAAACATCAAAAAGGAGGAAAGGGCTAAAATCAAAACATTAACCTTACAACTCAAACAAATAGAAAGAGAGCAGAAAAAGAAGACTTCAGGCACCAGATGAAAGGAAATAATAAAGGTTAGAGCAGAAATAAATGACATGGAGAACAGAAAAACGAAGAATCAACAAGACCAAAAGTTGGTTCTTTGAAAGGATCAACAAAATCAGACAAATCACTGGCCAAACCAACAAAAGAAAAACAGGAGAGGAAGCAAATGACTTGAATGAGAAATGAGATGGGTGATATCACAACAGACCCAGCTGAAAAAAAAAAAAAGGATCATAAATGAATACTATGAAAAGTGGTACTCGTACAAATTTGAAAGCCCAGAAGAAATGGACAAATTTCTAGAAGCACACTACCTACATAAACTAACACAAACTGAGGTAGAAAAACTAAACAGGCCCGTAATAAAAGAGATTGAAAAAGTAATAATTCTCCCTCTCGCCAAGAAAAAAAAAAAAAAATGCCCTGGCCCAGACACCTTCACTGGAGAATTCTACCAAACTTTCAGAGAAGAATGAATACCAATACTACTCAAGCTATTTCAGAGCATAGAAGAGGAAGGAATACTGTCGAATGTGTTCTATAAAGCCAGCACAACCCTGATACCAAAGCCAGGCAAATGACACCACAAGAAAAGAAAACCAGAGACCAGTATCCCTCATGAACACAGACGCAAAAATTCTCAAGATTCTAGCCAATAGAATTCAACAGCATATGAAAAAAGTAATACATCATGATCAAATGGGATTCATACCAGGTAGGCAGGAATGGTTCATTCAACTTAAGAAAATCAGTCAACATAATCCACCATAAAAATAAAACAATTTAATCACACCTTCATATCAATTGATGCAGAAAAGACATTTGACAGGATAGGAAGACTGAACATTGTGAAAATGTCTATTCAAGAGGTGGCATATGATCAGGAACCGATGGTACTGAAGGAAGAAGTCCAAGCTGCTCTGAAGGCATTGGTGGAAAAACAAGTCTCCAGGAATTGATGGAATATCAATTGAGATGTTTCAACAAACAGATGCAGTGCTGGAGGTGCTCACTCGTCTATGCCAAGAGATATGGAAGACAGCTTCCTGGCCAACTGAATGGAAGAGATCCATATTTATGCCTATTCCCAAGAAAGGTGATCCAACCGAATGTGGAAATTATAGAAGAATATCATTAATATCACACGCAAGCAAAATTTTGCTGAAGATCACTCAAAAACGGCTACAACAGTATATCAACAGGGAACTGCCAGAAATTCAGGCCGGTTTCAGAAGAGGACGTGGAACCAGGGATATCATTGGTGATGTCAGATGGATCATGGCTGAAAGCAGAGAATACCAGAAGGATGTTTACCTGTGTTTTATTGACTACGCAAAGGCATTCGACTGTGTGGATCATAACAAACTATGGATAACACTGCGAAGAATGGGAATTCCAGAACACTTAATTGTGCTCATGAGGAACCTTCACATAGATCAAGAGGCAGTTGTCTGGACGGAACAAGGGGATACTGATCGGTTTAAAGTCAGGAAAGGTGTGCGTCAGGGTTGTATTCTTTCACCATACCTATTCAATCTGTATGCAGAGCAAATAATATGAGAAGCTGGACTATATGAACAAGAACGGGGCATCAGGATTGGAGGAAGACTCATTAACAACCTGTGTTATGCAGATGACACAACCTTGCTTGCTGAAAGTAAAGAGGACTTGAAGCACTTACTAATGAAAATCAAAGACCACAGTCTTCAGTATGGATTACACCTCAACATAAAGAAAACAAAAATCCTCACAACTGGACCAATGAGCAACATCATGATAAATAGAGAAAAGATTGAAGTTGTTAAGGATTTCATTTTACTTGGATCCACAATCAACAGCCATGGAAGCAGCAGTCAAGAAATCAAAAGACGCATTGCACTGGGCAAATCTGCTGCAAAGGACCTCTTCAAAGTGTTGAAGAGCAAAGATGTAACCCTGAAGACTAAGGTGCGCCTGACCCAAGCCATGGTATTTTCAATCACATCATATGCGTGTGAAAGCTGGACAATGAATAAGGAAGACCGAAGAAGAGTTGACGCCTTTGAACTGTGGTGTTGGCGAAAAATATTGAGTATACCATGGACTGCCAAAAGAACGAACAAATCTGTCTTAAAAGTACAACCAGAATGCTCCTTAGAAGCAAGACTGCCAAAAGAACGAACAAATCTGTCTTAGAAGTACAACCAGAATGCTCCATAGAAGCAAGGATGGTGAGACTGCGTCTTACATACTTTGGACATGTCAGGAGGGATCAGTCCCTGGAGAAGGACATCATGCTTGGCAGAGTACAGGGTCAGCAGAAAAGAGGAAGACCCTCAATGAGGTGGATTGACACAGTGGCTGCAACAATGAGCTCAAGCATAACAATGATTGTAAGGATGGCGCAGGACCAGGCAGTGTTTTGTTCTGTTGTGCATAGAGTCGCTATGAGTTGGAACCGACTCGATGGCACCCAACAACAACAACAACAACCCAAAGCCATCTATAGATACAATGCAATCCCAATCCAAATTCCAGTGACATTTTTTAATGAGATGGAGAAACAAATCACCAACTTCATATGGAAGGGGAAGAGGCCCATACCTCACACCATGCAGAAAAACTAACTCAAAATGGATCAAAGACCTAAATATAAAATCTAAAACGATAAAGATCATGGAAGAAAAAATAGAGACAATGCTAGAAGCCCTAATATATGGCATAAACAGTATACAAAACATTACTAACAATGTACAAATACCAGAAGAGAAACTAGATAACTGGGAGCTCCTAAAAATCAAACACCTATGCTCATCCAAAGACTTCGCAAAAACAGTAAAAAGACAACCTACAGACAGGGAAAAAGTTTTTGGCTATGACAAATCCAGTCAACATTTGATCTTTAACATCTGTATAATACTGCAAAAACTCAACAACAAGAATACAAATAATCCAATTAAAACATGGACAAAGGATATGAACAGGCATTTCACCAAAGAAGACATTCAGGTAGCTAACAGACACATGAAGAAATGCTCACGATCATTAGCCATTGGAGAAATGCAAATCAAAATTAAAATGAGATACCATCTCACCCCAACAAGGCAGACATTAATCCAAAAAACACAAAATAATAAATGTTGGCTAGGTTGTGGAGAGACTGGAACACTTATACACTGCTGGTAGGAGTGTGAAATGGTAGAACCACTTAGGAAATTGATTTGGTGCTTCCTTAAAAAGCTGGAAATAGAACTACTATACAATCCAGCAATCCCACTGCTTAGAATATATCCTAGAGAAATAAGAGCCTTCACATGAGTAGATATATGCACACACATGTTCATTGCAGCCCTGTTTACCATAGTGAAAAGATGGAAACAACCTAGGTGCCCATCAATGGATGAATGGATAAACAAATTAGGGTATGTTCACGTAATGGAATAATAGTCAATGATAAAGAACAACGATGATTTTGCAAAACATAACATGGGTGAATCTGAAAGGCATGCTGAAATTAGTTGCAAAAGGACAAATACTGTTTGAGTCCACTATTATAAGAACTCAAGAAAAAGTTTAAACACAGAAGAAAATATTCTTTGATGGTTACGAAGGTGGGGAGGGAGGGAGGGGGAATTCACTAAGTAGGTAGTAGACAAGAACTATTTTAGGTGAAGGAAAAGACAACACACAATACAGGAGAGGTCAGCACAATGGGACTAAAGCTAAAGCAAAGAAGTTTCCCGAATACAACCAAATGCTTCAAAGGCCAGAGTAGCAGAGACGGGGTCTGGGGACCATGATTTCAGGGGACATCTAGGTCAACTGGCATAACAAAGTGTATTAAGAAAACATTCAGCATCCCACTTTGGTGACTGGTGTCTGGGTCTTAAATGCTAGCAAGTGCCCATCTAAAATGCATCAATTGGCCTCAACCCACCTGGAGCAAAGGAAAATGAAGAACACCAAAGGCACAACGAAAATATGAGCCCAAGAGACAGAAAGGGCCACATAATCTAGAGACTCCATCAGCCTGAGATCGGAAGAACTAGATGATGCCTGGCTACCACCGATGACTGCCCTGACAGGGAACACAACAGAGACTCTCTGATGGAGCAGGAGAACAGTGGGATGCAGACCTCAAATTCTTGTAAAAAGACCAGACTTAATGGTCTGACTGAGACTGGAGGTACTCCAGAGGTCATAGTACCTGGACCCTCTGTTAGCCCAAGACTCGGACCATTACCGAAGCCAACTCTACAGACAGGGATTGGACTGGACTATAAGCGAGAAAATGGTAGTGATGAGGAGTGAGCTTCTTGGCTCAAGTAGGCACATGAGACTATGTGGGGTTCCTGTCTGGAGGCGAGATGAGAAGGTGGGGTGGAAGGATCAGGAGCTGGTTGAATAGACACAGCGAATACAGGGTGGAAAGGAGGAGAGTGCTGTCACATTAGGGAGAGAGCAGCTAGGGTTACACAGCAAGGCATGTATAAGTTTTCGTATGAGAAACTGACTTGATTTGTAAACTCTCACTTAAAGCGCAATAAAAAAAGAAAAGACATTTGACAAAATACAATACCCCATTCCTGATAAAAACTCTTGGTAAAATAGGAATAGAAGGGAAACTCCACAACATAATAAAAGGCATTTATACAAAACCAACAACCAACCTCATTCTAAATGGAGAAAGACTAAATGCATTCCCCCTGAGAACAAGAACAGGACAAGGATGCCCTTTATAACCATTCTTATCCAATGTTGTGTTGGAAATCCTAGCTAGAGGAATAAGGCAAGAAAAAGAAATAAATGGCATCCAGATTGGTAAGGAAGAGTTAAAACTATTCCCATCCGCAGGTGATATGATCTTATACACAGAAAACCCCAAAGAATCCACAAGAAACCTACTGGAACTAATAGAAGATTTCAAGAAAGAAGCAGGATGCTAGATTAACGTACAAAAATCAGTTGGATTTCTCTACACCAACAAAGAGAACATCAAAAAGAAATCACCAAATCAATACCATTTACAATAGCCCCAAGAATATAAAGTACTTAGGAATAAATCTAACCCAGGGATGTAAAAGGCCTATACAAAAAAAAAAACTACATAACACTACTGCAAGAAACCGAAGAGACCTACATAAAGGAAAAAATGCTATGGTCATGGACAGGAAGACTCAATATTGTGAAAATGTCAGTTCTATTCAAAGTGATCTGCAGGTACAATACAACCCCAATGGAAATTCCAAATTCCTTCTTTAATAAGTTGGGGAAACAAATCACCAACTTTATACAGAAAAGCAACAGGCCCCGGAGAAGTGAAGCATTACTGAAGAAGAAGAACAAAGTGGGAGGCCTCACACTACCTGATTTTAGAACGCACTATACAGAGAAAGGAAACTGTGATGGCATAGTAGTTAAGAGTTTGGCTGCTAACCAAAAGATCGACAGTTTGAATCCACCAGGCACTCCTTGGAAACCCTATGGGGCAGTTCTACTCTGTCCTGTAGAGTCGCTATGACTTAGAATCTACTCGACGGCAGTGGGTTTGGTTTATACGGGGAAGAACACACTTGGCATTTCTTAAGCTGAAAGAACTGAAGATTCAAGCCTTGAATTTCAGTACTGAAGGGTTCTGTGGGGGAAAATATTAAACGACGCAAGAAGCATCAAAAGGAGATGGAAGGAATACATAGAGTCACTTTACCAAAAAGAATTGGTCGATGTTCAACCATTTCAGGAGGTAGCATTGATCAGGAACTGATGGTACTGAAGGAAGAAGTCCATGCTGCACTGAAGACATTGGTGAAAAACAAGGCTCCAGGAACTGACAGAATACCAGTTGAGATGTTTCAACAAACCAGTGCAGGGCTGGAGGTGCTCACCCATCTATACCAAGAAATTTGGAATACAGCTATCTGGCCAACCAACTGGAAGAGATCCATATTTATGCCTATTCTCAAGAAAGGTGATCCAACCAAATGTGGAAATTATCGAACAATATCATTAATATCACATGCAGAAAAAATTTTGCTGAAGATCATTCAAAAACCGCTGCAGCAGAGAACTGCCAGAAATTCAAGCTGGATTCAGAAGAGAACATGGAATGGGGGATATCGTTGCTGATGTCAGATGGATTCTGGCTCAAAGCAGAGAATACCAGAAAGATGTTTATCAGTGTTTTATTGACTATGCAAAGGCATTGGACTGTGTGGATCATTACAAATTATGGATAACATTGCAGAGAATGAGAATTCCAGAACACTTAATTGTATTCATGAGGGACCTGTATATAGGTCAAAAGGCAGTCATTCGAACAGAACAAGGGGATACCGCGTGGTTTAATGTTAGGAAAGTGTTCGTCAGAGTTGTATCTTTTCACCATACCTATTCAATCTGAATGCTGAGCAAATAATCTCAGAAGGTGGACTATGTGGAGAAGAATGGGGCATCAGGATTGGAGGAAGACTCATTAACAACTTGCATCCTGAAAGTGAAGAGGACTTGAAACCCTTACTGACGAAGATCAAAGACCACAGCCTTCATTATGGATTACACCTCAACATAAAACAAAAATCCTCGCAATTGAACTGATAAGCAACATTATGATACGTGGAGAAAAGATTGAAGTTGTCAAGGATTTCAGTTTACTTGGACCCACAATCAACACCCATGGAAGCAGCAGTCAAGAAATCAAAAGACATATTGCATTGGGCAAAGAAGTACAACCAGAATGCTACTTTGAGGCAAAGATGGCAAGGCTACGTCTCATATACTTTGGACATGTTATCAGGAGGGATCAGTCCCTGGAGAAGGACATCATGCTTGGTAGGATAGAGGCTCATCGAAGGAGAGGAAGACCCTCAGTGAGATGGATCAATAGTGGCTGCAACAGTGGGCTTAAGCATAGCAAGGATTGTGAGGATGCCACAGGACCAGGCAATGTTTTGTTCTGTTGTACACAGGGTCGTTATGAGTTGGAATTGACTCGATGGCACCTAACAACAACAACATACAGCCATAGCAGCCCTGGTGATGCAGTTGTTAAGAGCTTGACTGCTAACCAAAAGGTCAGTGGTTTGAATCTACTACCCAGCCACTCCTTGGATACCCTATAAGGTAGTTCCACTCTGTCCTACAGGGTCACCATGAGTTGGAATTGACTTGATGGCAACGGATTTGGTTTGTTTTGGTTATACAGCCATGGTAGTCAAAACAGCCTGGTACTGGTACAACAACAGACACAGAGATCAATGGAACAGGACTGAGAATCCAGATGTAAATCCATCCATCTATGAGCAGTTGATATTTGACAAAGGGCCAAAGTCCATTAAATACATCTCACCATACACAAAAATTAACTCAAAACAGATCAAAGACCTAAATATAAAATCTAGAACAATAAAGATCATGGAAGGAAAAACAGGGACAATGGTAGGGGCCCGAATACATATTATAAATTGTATACAAACCATAACTAACAATGCACAAACAGCAGAAGAGAAACTAGTTAACTGGGAACTCCTAAAAATTAAACACACTCATCAAAAGACGTCACCAAAAGAGTAAAAAGAGAACATATAGGCTGGGAAAAAAATTTGGCAATGACATACCCAACAAGGGTCTAATCTCTAAAACCTATAAAATAGTTCAACACCTCAACAACAAAAAGACAAATAATCCAATGAAAAAAATGGGCAAGGGATATGAACAGACACTTCACCGAACAAGGCATTCAGGCTGCCAACAGACACTTGAGGAAATACTCGTGGTTATTAGTCATTACCAAAAACCAAACCCACTGCCATCAAGTTGATTCTGACTCATAGTGACCCTATAGGACAGAGTAGAACTGCCCAATAGGGCTTCCAAGGAGTGCCTGGTGGATTTGAACTGCTGACCTTTTGGTTAGCAACCATAGCTCTTAACCACTACACCAACAGGGTTTCCCATTAGCCATTAGAGATGCAGATCAAAACTACAATGAAATACAGTCTCACCCCAGACAATACTAGCAGTAAGCCAAAAAACACAAAATAACAAATGTTGGAAAGGTTACAGAGAGATTGGAATTCTTATACACTGCTGGTAGGAATCTAAAATGGTACAAGCACTACGGAAAATGATATGGCACTTTCTTAAAAAGCTAGAAATAGAAATACCACATGACCCAGTAATCCTACTGCTAGGTATATACCCTAAAGAAATAAGATCCGTGACACAAACAGAATATGCACTCTCATGTTCATTACAGCATTATTCACAATAGCAAAAAAGATGGAAACAACCTCAATGCCCATCAACAGATGAATGGATAACAAACTGTGGTACATATACACAATGGAATACTATGCAATGATAAAGAATAATGATAAATCTGTAAAATATCTCACAACATGAATGAACTTGGAGGGCATTGTGCTGAGTGCAGTAAGTCAATCACAAAAGTACAAATATTGTATGAAACCACTATTATCAAGAAACAAGAAAAGATTTACATACGGGCGAAAAAAATTCTTTGATGGTTACCAGGGAGAGGGAAGGGGGGAAAATGACCAAATAGTTAGAAGACACGTGTTAATGTTGGTGAAGGGAAAGGCAATACACAATACAGGAAAGTCAACACAACTGGACCAAAGCAAAAACATATAAGTTTCCTAGACACATCAAATGCTTTGAGGGACCAAGTGGCAGAGTTAGAGTCTGGGCTCCATAGTCTTGGGGGACATCTAGGTCAATTGATATAGCATAGTTTGTAAAGAAAATGTTCTGTATCCCACTTTGGTGAGTAGCATCTGGGGTATGAAAAGCTTGTGAACACCCATCTAAGATACATCTATTGGTCCCATCCCATCAGGAGCAAAGGAGAATGAAGGAAATCAAAGACATAAGGAAACTATTAGCCCAAAGGACTAAAGGACCACATGAACGAAGACTCCGCTAGCCTGAGTCCAAAAGAACTACATGGTGCCTGGCTACCATCACAGACCACTCTGACAGGGATCACAACAGAGAGTCCCGGACAGATCGGAAGGAAAATGTAGAACAGAATTCAAATTCACGAAAATAGAATAGACTTATTGGTCTGAAGGAGACTGGAAGAACCCTCGAGACTATGGCCCCTGGACACTCTGCTAATTCAGAACTGAAACCACTCCCAAAGCCCACTTTTCAGACAAAGATTAGACTGCCTATAAGACATGTGAGGAACGTGCTTCTTAGTTCAATTAAATACAGGAGACCAAATGGGCAAGAGGAGACCAAAAAGCAAGAGGAGAAGGCAGGAAGGGACAGGAACTGGTCGAATGGACACAAGGAACCGCAGGTGGAAAGGCGGAGCGTGGTATTATATTGTGGGAATTGCAACCAATGTCACAAAACAATACGTATATAAATTTTTGAATGGGAAATTAACTTGAGCTGTAAACTTTCACCTAAAACACAATAAAATTAAAAAGAAAAATTAAAAAGCATATTACAAAACAGTGTGATCCCACTTTTGTTAAAAAAAAAAAGCATATCTCAGGATAGAGTAAGAATGAAGAAAAAAGCATATTTCAGGATAGAGTGAGAATGAGTATATTAAAAGTGGTTATCTTTTGCATCAATTGGTCTCAACCCACCTGGACCAAAGGAGAGTGAAGAACACCAAAGATACAAGGTAATTATGAGCCCAAGAGACAGAAAGGGCCACATAAATCAGAGACTACACCAGCTTGAGACCAGAAGAACTAGATGGTGCCCGTCTATAACCCATGACTGCCCTGTCAGGGAACACAACAGAGAATTCCTGAAAGAGCAGGAGAGCAGTGGGATGCAGACCTCAAATTCTCGTAAAAAGACCAGACAATGGTCTGACTGAGACTATAAGGACCCCGGAGGTCATGGTCCCCAGACCTTGCTAGCCCAAGACGGGAACTATTCCCAAAGCCAACTCTTCAGACAGGGATTGGACTGGACTATAAGATAGAAAATGATACTGGTGAGGAGTGAGCTTCTTGGCTCAAGCAGACACATGAGACTATGTGGGCAGCTTCTGTCAGGAGGGGAGATGAGAAGGCAGAGGGGGTACAGAAGCTGGCTGAATGGACATGGGGAATACACGGTGGAGAGAAGGAGTGTGCTTTCTCATTGGGGGAGAGTAACTAGGAGTATATAGCAAGGTGTATATAAATTTTTGTATGAGAGACTGACTTGATTTGTAAACTTACACTTAAAGCACAATAAAAATAAAAAGAAGTGGTTATCTTTGAGTGTTGGGATTACTGATTAATTTTTTTATTTGTGCTTTTCTTTTTTGCTGCGTATTCTACAGTGAAATTTGTATTAGAAAAAATACTTTATTTTTAAAGACAGGACCTAAAAGTCTTGAACTTCCACCAGAGTCCACTTGAACAGGCAGAAAATTTTTAGTAAGAATTGCCTGTATTACGCATTTTAAAACATTTTACTGGATAACATGCAGATTATCTTTTACTGGATTTTTCTGTCTTTTCTCTTTTTGTAGGTGATGAATAAGAGGATATTATTGGAAATTCATCTTAATCTGTAGAACTGCTAAAGCAATTTAAGTGCTTTAAAGTCTCGTAAAAATGATTTTGGGATGAAGAGTTTTACATTAATCCAATTTATCCCAACACAACCCCCCATAAAAACAAATTAAACCATTGAATCTGTATTACGGACTTTGAATTTCAAGATTTTACAGTTAGTAAACAAAAAGGCTAGAGCAAACTAACCAGTTGCCATCAAGTCAGTTCTGACTCTTGGTGCCCCTGTGTGTTTCAGAATAGAACTGTGCATAGGTTTTTTAAGGCTGTGACCTTTTGGAAGCAGATCACTAGTTCTTTCTTCCAAGGTGCAACTGGGTGGATTCAAACTGCCAACTTTTTGGTTAGTAGCCAAACGCACTACTAACAAGTTATTCGCCTAGTGTATCAACAGGAATTTTAATTAATCTCTTTGCTTCTTTTTCCCTCTGGAATTTTAAATACTTCCTTTTATGACTTTAGTTTTACTCTCTGCATTATGTTATAGGTAAATGATTGTTTTTCTTCTAGCTGTGGTTCTTGAGCCTTATGATGGGACCATCAGCTAGGTCTTCTGGATATTTCTTTTTTGTTGACTCTGGCTGTAACTAGGCTCCTACTGATCTGATTTCAACTTTATAGGAACCAGGAATCCCTACCACCAGCCTAAAATGACAACATTTGATTACCGCTATGGGTTTGATTACCAACAACCACTAATGGTAGTAAAAAGGAAATAAGAATAAAATACCTAAACCGCGGCTTGGGAAGTTGAAGAGGAGCGATGTGAACTTCAGTTGTCAATTTGGATTTTATTACCTGACTATGTAAATTGTGTTCTTAAGAGAAAATCTTTTAGTTTGCAATTCTTCTCCAGATTTCAGGTCACATTGGAGAGGAAATTAACTGGTTTAAAAAAAGACAAAGTCTCCCACACAGCCTTTATAGATCGTTCGTTTGAGAATAAAGAAAAACATAGGGCTTGGGCAACTTTTTAAACATTTTCTATATGCACAAAAGAACATACTTTCTAGAACTGCACTTACAGAAAGCACAAGGTTAATGGTGTTAATGAGTTATCAGCCAGAGCTGATTTTACAGAGACTGAGGATTTGTTGGTAATGTTAACATCACAGTTAATTTTTCTTGATGGATTAATGGTAGCATTAGTTTTGGAACTAGATCAAAAATCAATGGAAGTGCACTAGGAGAACAAAAAGGTGTATGGTTATTGCTCAAAATTTTTTGGCCTAACTTCCTTATTCCATCTTGTACTCCTTGACTACATATAGCACAGAAGGTTCTCAAAGATGCTTCTCTCCATGACTGTAGGGTGCCCCCATTTTGCCTCCAGGAAATCTCCCCGAGGTTTATCTAAACAGGCCAGCAGGAGCCAACCGTCTCCACCTAAATCTCTCTGCTACCCAGATGGGGGGTCCTCTCTCCTGAAGTTCTAGGGCAGAGAAATAGTTCACTCCTATGTATTCATCCCAGCAGCATCTGCTGGAGTGAGGTCTTCCTTGGTTGTTTTATTATTTTTTTCCTTAAAAAATGACAGAGAAAAGAAAAATGTTGCCATATACTATACTCGGTACATGGGTGTCATGGATTGAATTATGTCCCCCTAAAAATGTGTGTATTTGGCTGGGCCATGATTCCCATTATTGTGTGATTTTTCTATGATGTTAATGAGGGAGGTTGGGCGGCAGTTGTGTGAGTAAGGCAGGACTCAATTTACAAGACTGGATTGTGTCTTGAGGCAATCCCTTAAGATATAAAAGAGAGAAGCAAGGAGAGAGACAGGGGGGCTTCCTATCACCAAGAAAGAAGGACTGGAGCATGTCGTTTGGCCCCTGGGCCCCTGTAGCTGAGAAGCTCCTTGACTAGGGGAAGATTGAGGACAAGGACCTTGCTCCAGAGCTGACAGAGAGAAAAAGCCTTCCCTTGGAGCTGACGCCCTGACTTTGGACTTCTAGCCTACTTTACTGTGAGGAAATAAGTTTCCCTTTGTTCAAGCCATCCATAACCAAGACAATGGGCAAACTCTGATTTCATCTCATAGATGAGCTGTGGTTTATTTTTTAATTAAAACCCAAAAAAAAAAAAAAAATTTTTTTTTTATTGGTATTATTTTCAAGGTTGCAATTTAAAGGTTCTTTTTCTGTTGCAAACTTAACAAGAAACATTGCTGGAAGGTCACCAAGGAAATGAGGAGATCCCATCAGAATTTTTCCTACTTTTGGACCAGTTAGCCTTCATCCCTGATGCTCTTATGGAGTTAGGAATGTAGTAAAAAAGTAAATAAACAAATAAATAAGTCAGTGGAATAGCAGGGAGAAGGCTATCCCGACTCAGTGATTTATTTTTTAAAAAAGATCCCAGCCTGAAACATTTAATTCAGATGAAGTGCTCTGTCTGTTAGTAACTGCCACACAACATTCACAGGAATTTGACAGCAGTGGTTGGCTGGGTATAGTTTCTGTTGTGCACTAATACTCAGTAGCTGCTGAAGAATTCCACTGCTAAACAGCTAAGCTGGGAATCCCAGCTGGGAATCCCAGCACACAAATATTCTTATCCTTAATCGTATTTCACTTACATTCTCAGCCAAGGTTAATGTTGCCCATGATTGTTTATGTTGTTTTTTCTCACTCTTGAGTCTACCTATACCAGTGGGTCTCAACTGGTGTCTAAAGACATCTTGGTTGTCATGACTGGGAGTGGGAGTGCTATTGTCATCTAGTGGATAGAGGCCAGAGATGCTTCTAAACGTTCTTAGTGCACAAGACAGCACCCCACCACAACCTAAAATATCAATAGCACCACCATTGATGGAACTTCTTCCCCATCAAGACCATAAATAATCTACTTGCCCAAGTTTTGGTCTAAGGCTATCACTAAGCTATGAACCAGACCTGTCACACCAGGATTTATTTTTTTAGCCCTCTAGACATGGGAAACCCTGGTGGTGTAGTGGTTAAGTGCTACGGCTGCTAACCAAAGGGTCGGCAGTTCGAATCCACCAGGCGCTCCTTGGAGACTCTATGGGGCAGTTCTCCTCTGTCCTATAGGGTCGCTATGAGTCGGAATGGACTCGACAGCACTGGGTTTGGTTTTTTTTGTTTTCTCTAGACATGGCATTGTTTTTGTCGTTAGTTTTCTAAAACAGTGAAGAAGTTAGTGAATAAATTTTTATACTTTTCTCTGGTGGATTCACATGTGTGCCTGCAGCTTATGGCCTGGCTATCAATAAATAGTTACTCTCTATAAAAAAAAATAAATTGATTGCTCATGTGAAAACCAAATTACCCTTTTTTTAACTCTGGGCACATAAGTGGTTTCTACAATTCCAGCGTTCTGAGTGGGTCATATAACACCATTACCCACTACTAGGTGAACATTTCCTACATAAAATAAGGGGAAAATTTATGCATGTGTCCCACATGTAATATTATGGTTAGGGGGTGGGAGTAGGAAAGAAGGGAGCTAATATTTGGAAACCTTGTACTTTCTAATAGATCACTTCTTTATCTGTAAGGTCAGACATATTTCTTACGGCATTCTGATTCATGTTGCCTCAGCTGTCAATTACAAATATATGTATAGCCCGTCATCAACAATTACAAGAACTGTCTAAAACCCTGGGAAAAACAGGGTAATGGTATTTTCCCATCTGTTTGGTGTAGCATTTGGAGGCATCTATGTAATACTAACATAAATACCACTGAGTCTTGCAATTTTTAAGATGATTATGGACTTTTGCAAAAGTGTCCCGAGGCACACCCAAACACACCTCCCTTCTTCTGCACATATTGTTCCCTTTTACCTGAATTGCCTTCAATCACCCTCTATTTGTCTCCTGGAAAACTCACTTTCATCTTTCAAAACCTTACATCGGCTATTTGCACATTCTTCTGTTATTGTGCATGCCACCCGTACTATAATTATTTGTTTGCAAGTGTATCTCTCATGTTAGCCTCTAAGTTCCTAGAAGACAGTCACTGTATTATTATTTCTCTTTGTATTCTCATTACTTGGCACATTATGGGACTCACTAGAATTTTAAAAGATGAGTTTCTATTATTTATATCTGCTAGGCTCAGTCGGATTTTTTTTTTTTAATTTGCAAAATGTTATTGATGAACTGAGTGTGGAGAATGAGAGGGTAGTCAAGGGAGACTTTATGTTAAGTTAATCTCTTATAATAAGAATGTCCTCATATACCTGTGTAACTAAACTGTGTGAAAGTTGTGTGTATAATGAAGTGTTTTCCATGCCAAGGAACACAGGTGATTAATGTTGGAGTGAGATGTTTAAGGATGATTGCGAGGTGTATTGGAAACCCTGGTGGCACAGTGGTTAAAAGCTATGGCTGCTAACCAAAATGTTGGCAGTTTGAATCCACCAGGTGCTCCTTGGAAACTCTAGGAGTAGTTCTACTCTGTCCTACAGGGCTGCTGTGAGTCGGAACAGACTCAACGGCAGCAGCTTTAATGAGAGGTGTATTAGTTAGGGTTTCTATTAGATAAAATAATGCTAGCTCCTGAAACAAACCCCCAAATCTCAGTGACTTAGCATAATAGAAGTTTCTCTCTAGCTGGTTGAGTAATTCTCATCTAAGCAGTGACTTAGGGACCTAGGCATCTTACCTGTTGTGGCTTTGCCATCTTCAACATGTTGCCATGCTTCAAGCCATGGAAGGGGAAAATTGTGGAGGATCATGTGGGGGAGATTTTTATGAGACCGGCCTACAAATACCGCACATTACTAATGCTCATTTTTCATTGGATAGAACTTGGTCACTTGGCTACATCTAACTCAAGAGAGGTTGGGAAATGTGGACTATCTGTAGGAAGGGAAATGAATTCGATGATAAGTTAACCATTTCTGTTAGCAAGCAAAGAAGCAACAGAAAATGGAAAATTTCTTTAAGTGAATTTAAGAAGCTCACAAAATTGAAGCCATCAACTAATAGGCCCTTGTCCAGCAGACTAGCGAATTGAAGTCAGCCAGATGCAGTGTTGGAAGAATGGAAAGGTTTACTCATAGTTTGCAAACTGGGAGGCAAGCAGGGTCTCATGGGCTAAGGCTGCCAGCTCCTTGAACTAAGGCAGATTTGCTCCTTATATATATATGCAAGAACAGCAAAAGGAGGATCTTCAGTCTTGTGATGCATGCACAGTCTGCATAATTTTTGTGAATGAGTTTTTGTGCACAGCTCTAAAAATATTGCACATGGCCCTAAAAAAATGGCGATGGCTCGCTACTGCCACCCTAGGAAGGTCGTATAGCAGGTAGATTCGGAGCTAGTGCACCTGCACCTCGGCCTCCTGCCAGAAGAGAGGAAACTAGGGGAGTCAACCAATCATGGTGAGGTGTTGTAAAAGTTGTAACAAAAATGTAGCAAGAGTAGACTTTTCTGAAAAACAACTGTTGTGGAAAGATCAATAACCCTGTCATGACTGCCTGCTTCAGAATGAATGGGAGTCTGGGGAATCAGGCAAGGACCAGGGAAGTGCTGGGTTGGGTGTAGGGAGCAAGAAAGACTGATAATAGTCTACGTACCATGGATTTTCAGGCCACCCATCACTCTGCTTAAAATTCAAATTCCTGGTTGGGGTAGGGCAGTGGGGAGTAGAGGGACCCCAACCAGTTTAGCTTAGAAGATGGCAGGATGACAGTCAAATAACTGACTGTCTCACTCAAAGTAAAATCAAAACTTCCAGTGGCCTACAAGCCCAGTTGAACTGGCTTCCAACTACCTTTCTGACCTCATTTCCTATTTCCCTTTCTCCCTCACTCTGCTCCAGTGACTCCCATCTGTGCTGTTTTTTGAACATGCCAAGTACAGCCACATCTCAGCACCTTTACATTCTCTTTCTTTTCATATTTGCATGCTCACTCCCTTGCTTTCTTCAAGTCTTTCCTAAAATGTCTGAGACTTTCAAGACTCATAGCCACTGCCTACTGTACCATTTACTTTTTTTTTCTGCATAGCACTTATCACCACTTAGCTTTTGATTGTTTGTTTGCTTTTTCCCCCATGTTTTCCCTTTTCTCTGATTGCCATCAGCTTTGTTATTCTTCTCTTTTTTTGCTCCTCTCCCGTAATCCATACATCCTCAAATGCTTTGAATCTCTCAGTGAGCCAGAGTTATTTATTTGTATGTACATTTTGCACATCCTGTGACCTTTTCCTGGAATGACCTCCCTGTCCTCTCTGGACTCCCATATCTCTACCCCATCTCCACTCTTCAGTCCATTTGGCAAAATCAATATTTTTTGATTCAAAGTCCAACTCAAGTATCTTTATTCTGTGAAACCTTCTCTTCTTCATATTGTCATAGTATCTTCTGTATAGTACTTACCACACTGTATTGCAGTGTTTACTTCTGCCTCCCTTTTAGATTTTGAATTTCTTAAGAGAAGGTCCTGTGTCCTTATATTTGTGTCCCTAGTAGTATCTAAACTGAGTACACATTTATTAAATGAATGAGGTACTGAGTGAATGAATAAGCAAATGACTGAATGAACCCACATCAGTAGGGCTCTACCTTCTTATAGTCACCATTTCACCAGAAAATCTCTTATGAGCATTTGCTGCTAGGCACTCATGAACTCATTCTAGCTAGTAATGAAAACTTTGCAATCAGTAAGTAGCTCTAAATTGAATTTATAATTGCTTTTGTAATGCTTTTATAATCATGGGCATTCAGAACGCTGACTTGTCAGACACATGTCATAACCCTAATTTTTAATTTTATCCTGCTTCTGTTGCATCCTTTCACCATACTTATTAAATCTGTACACTGAGCAAATAATCTGAGAAGCTGGGCTATATGAAGAACGTGACATCATTAACAACCTGTGATATGTAGATGACACAGCCTTGCTTGCTGAAAGCCAAGAGGACTTGAAGCACTTACTGATGAAGATCAAAGACTACAGCTTTCAGTATGAATTATACCCCAACACAAAGAAAATAAAAATCCTCACAACTGGACCGAGAAACATCATCATGATAAATGGAGAAAAGATTGAAGTTGTCAAGGATTTCATTTTACTTGGATCCACAATCAAGTGCCCATAGAAACAGCAGTCAAGAAACCAAATGACATATTGTATCGGGCAAATCCACTGCAAAAAACCTCTTTAAACTGTTAAAAGGCAAAGATGTCACCTTGAGGACTAAGGTGCGCCTGCCCCCGTTACCTGTTGCCATCGAGTCGATTCCTACTCATAGCAACCCTGTAGGACAGAGTAGAACTACCTGGTAGGATTTCCAAGGAGCGCCTGGTGGATTCGAACTACCAGCCTTTTGGTTAGCAGCTATAGCTCTTAACCTCTATGCCACCAGGGTTTCTGTGCCTGCCCTAAGCCATGGTATTTTCAATCGCCTCTTTTGCATGTGAAAGCTAGGCAATGGGTAAGGAGGACTGAAGAAGAATTGATGCCTTTGAATTATGGTGTTGGCAAAGAATAGTGAATACACCATGGACTGCCAGAAGAATGAACTAGTCTGTCTTGAAAGAAATACAGCCTGAGTGCTCCTTGGAAGTGAGGATGGAGAGACTTCGTCTCACATACTTAGGACATGTTATCAGGAGGGACTAGTCCCTGGAGAAGGACATCATGCTTGGTAAGGTAAAGGGTCAGCGAAAAGGAGGAAGACCTTCAATTAGATGGTTTGACACAGTGGCTGCAACAATGAGCTCCAACATAACAACAATTGTGAGGATGGTGCAGGACAGGGCAGCGTTTTGTTCTCTTGTACATAGGGTTGCTATGAGTCAGAACCGACTTGATGGCACCTAAGAACATCTGTTAAGTTACACAAAGGGAGAATAAGTAGTAGGATTTGAAAATTCTGAGGAAATGTTTTAATTAGATATGTTAAAGAGTCTGAAAAGAATAATTTAAAATAAGTTTCAGTCCAGGACCAAGATAGGTATTAATATTAATTCCTAATTAAATTCAATAGTTTAATGCCAAAGCAAATAAGTGAGAACAGAGTTTCCAGGAAAAAAAAAATCAATTCTTCCCGCTGTTTCTCAACACTTTTCACTTACAGCATGTATATTGTTGTTGATATTAGGTGACATCAAGTTGATTTGGACTGATAGCGACCCTATAGAACTGATTAGAACTGCCCCGTAGAGTTTCCAAGGAGTGGCTGGTGGATTCAAGCTGTTGACCTTTTGGTTTGCAGCCATAGATCAATGTAGCTCTTAACTGCTGTGCCGCCAGTGCTCCTATGGCACGTACAGAAAATGCTATTTAGAGCACATTGGTATGAATGGATGAGGCTGCTCCCTGTTGCAGGCCAGTGGCTCAGGAGCTCTAGTTGCCCCAGGCCCCATCTGGCTGTGCTGAGAGTGAAGGAGATTGGTATGCTAGCACATTCATATCCCCTTTGCCAGAGATGCTGGGGAAGCTCTGCAGTTTAACAAAGGGGAATAGAATCTACCTGCAAGGTCTGACCCTCAGCCAAAGCTAACAAACCAGGAGGGGTTCTGAGTAAGCAAGAAAGGCAGGCACTATTCAAGCCTCTAGACACATAGGATTGTTTAGGCCAGTGATTTTCAACTCTGGATGCATACTGGAATCCTCTGAAAGCTTTTAAAACATAAAAACATAGCAATGCCTGACCCTATCCCGAGTTCAATTAAATCAGAGTCTCTGTATGATTAAGAGTTCTGCTGCTAACCAAAAGGTTGGCAGTTCAAATCCATCAGCCGCTCCTTGAAAACTCTATGGGCAGTTCTACTCTGTCCTGTAGGATCACTATGAGTCAGAATCAACTCCGTGACAATGGGTTTTTTTTTTTTTTTTGGTTTGTGAGGAGGATTATGGGGTAGCATTGATATCTTAACATTTTTATTGCTGTAAAAATATAAAGAACATGACATTTACCAATTTGACATTTTTCATGTTTATAATTTAAAAAATTACATAAGTATGTTGTGCTACCATCACCAATATCTGTTGCCAGATTTTCCATCTCCATAAACAAAAGCTCTATGCTACTTAAACAATGATTCCCTCCTTTCCCTGTTCCTCCCACCCCTGGTAACCACTATTAAACTCTAATCTCTATGCTTTTGCCTATTCTAGCTATTTCATACTAATAAAATCACACAATATTTGTCCTTTTGTAATTGACTAATTTCACTCAACATAATGTTTTCAAGGTTCATCCATGTTGTGGCATGTGTCTGGACTTCATTTCTCTTTATGGCAGAGTAATATTGCATTGTATGTATGTACCGCATTTTGTTTATCCATTTATCTGTTGATGGACATTTGTGTTGTTTACACATTTTGGCTATTGTGAATAGTGCTGCAGAGTCTGAGACAGGGGTCCAATGGCAACTGAAGGGGCAGCCAAAGCCAGCTGTCTCTTTAGGGACATGCGAGCAGTCCAAGGAGACCACCTCTCTAAACACCTCTAGCAGTTAAAAATGACCACTCCTAGGCTCCCTTGATCTCTTGTCCAATGACTGTATGACATGTCATGTTTATTGAATACTTACTACATGCCAGGCACTGCTTCTAAGCAATTTGTGTAAGCTAAATAATTTAATCTTTGTAACTCCGTAAGGTGGGTTCTGTTATTATCCATGTTTTACAGGTGAGGAAGTTAAAGCACAGAAGGCTGACATTTTTTGTGATCCTTAAGAGCTCAGCTGCTAACCAAAAGGTCAGCAGGTCAAATCCACCAGCCACTCCTTGGAAACTCTATGGGGCAGTTCTGCTCTGTCCTGTAGGTTTGCTGTAAGTTAGAATTGACTCTATGGCAACAAGTTTTTGTCTTTGTTTTTTTAATACATTCAATGACAGATTTTCCCTTAACAGCCCTGACTCAAAGTTTCCATGAAATATTCACTGGACAGTGAGTTATATACTTAGAACAGAATTTTATTATGTATAGGTAGCAAAGAGGTGGGTACTTGGAAATAAGGCCAGATAAAGAGCAGATAGCTAAGAATTTTTAACTTTTTTTTCCCCTGTAAGTATGAAGAATTTACTGAGGCTTTTGAACAGGATAGTAGCATGATGGAAATTTTTAGTAAAGCTGGACTGGAAAGATAGTCAGGATGGGCTGAAGGTGCAGGTGGGTAGGAGGTAAACGTGACCATGTAGGAAGCTACTGGCAATAATCCAGGGATGAAGTGATAAATAGCTAAGTTAGAGTGGTGATGGTGGTAACAGAGAGAGGGTAGATGCAAGTGCCATTCTGAAGGTCCTGGTGACTAGCGAGTACACCTGAGTGAGTGGGTGAGCCACAGGGAGACCATACTGCAACCTTGATAAGGAAAGGTGGTGAATTGAGCTTTAGCTTCTTTGAGTTCTTGGGGTATCGATTCATTCCTGCCTGGGGTGTGTGATTGTATTTGGTATCTTGGCATCAATTCTTTATTTTTTGATTTGGATAGCAATTTGGTCTCTATATTTTAATCTCACATTAATCCATTAAAAATTTATTTACTTATTATTATTTACTATAGATTATCAGACCAGGATGAAGAGAGCAAGATCAAGCAGGAGTGTATCATTTCCGACCCCTCCTTTTCCATGGTGACAGTTCAACAGGAAGATAGTGGAATAACCTGGGAAACCAAGTCAAGTAGGTCTTCCACTCCCTGGGCCTCGGAAGAAAGTCAGACTTCTGGTGTATGTAGTCCAGAAGGGTCGACTGTGAATTCTCCTCCAGGGAGTGTTTCATTTATTGTGGATGAAGTTAAAAAGTCTCGGAAAAGAACACGTAAGTCAAAACATGGCTCACCATTATTTCATCGAAAAGGCAACAAAAAGAGACATTCTTTTGAATCCCAAGATGTTCCAGTAAACACAAAAGACAATCCTTTAATTTCAGAAAGCCAAGCACTAAAAACCAAGAAAGACAAGTCATCTGTTGGTATTTACGATAAAACAAGAAAAAAGAAAACTGCCTCAAATACACCTCCTATTACTGGAGCAATATACAAAGAATACAAACCATTAGTGTTAAGGCCAGTCTACATAGGAACAGTTGAATATAAAATTAAGATGTTTAATTCAGTTAAAGAAGAATTAATTCCTCTACAGTTTTATGGAACATTGCCAAAGGGTTATGTAATTAAAGAAATACATTATAGGAAAGGGAAAGATGCATCCATTAGTCTAGAGCCAGATTTAGGCAATCATGATTCTAATACAGCTTCCAAAACAGGCAAATTAGTAACCCAAATCATAAAAGAGGATAAAGAAAACAAGTTTGCTCCACCCCGGATAGGTGCGCCCTCCAAAGGATCAAAATCCTTAACCTCATTGTTCAGTAATGACGATCAAAAGAAAATTCATATGAATTCACCCCTAAATGAAGCATCTGCAACCAAGCACACAGATTCATCTTATTCAGGTAATGAAACAGCAGAACAAGAAATACAACTCAGCTCTCAGCAGTCAGTGCCACAACAGCCAGGTTATGAAGCAAAAACCCATGAAATAGCACCTCCCTCTCTTACACCCAATACATCTGCAACTGTGTTATTGGAAATAGCAAAGAAAGATTTTGAGCCTGATTCACAAGTAACTATAATTTCAGAGAATGATATATCAGTCTCACCATCTTTAGATGATGAGGTAAAGAAGGAAGAAGCGTTTTCTGCTGACCATTCCATTTCACTGGAGGCAGAGAAGGATTCTCTGGAGACAGCTTCTCCAGGTCTGGTAGAATCCATTCAGCAAGTTTTTGGCACAGAGAAAGAACAGCTGGACTTGACTTCACTAGAAAGGGCAGAACCAGTCTCGGGACAACTGACTTCTCTCCATCATGGTATGAAAGAAGATAAGGAAGAAAACATACTTGAGCGGCCCATTTCTCTTCCTGAACCTCTAGTATTAGGAGAACCAGAGAAAGGAGATAAAGAAACTTCCCTACCAATGGCTGCTACCCCTGAACCTAAAGATTCTAATTTTGTAGAAGAAGAGGTCATAGAACTTGATTACTCAGAAAGTCCATTAGTTTCTGAGGAACCCTTTCTACCACGTTTGGCCCCTGAAGTGGGACAGGAAGCAGAGGAGCCCATTCTACCATTAGTGACAACATCAACGCTTGAACAAGTAGTGTTCTCTAAAGAAGAAAGAGAAGAAAATGAGTCTGTTTCTACTGACTCTGCTTTTGCATCAGAGTATTCAGTCCCACAGGATTTGAACCATGAACTACAGAGGAAAGAAATTGAGTCAATTTTTCCACCCATTGTAAAAGGTATACCTGAACATGCAGTTTTGTCAGAAGGGGAAAATGAGGACTTCGAGCCTTCTTTCCCAGCTATGACCTCTGTGTCTGAACACTCTTTCACACCATCTACAACTGAGAAGACTTCTGAATGCGAGTCCCCACTGTTCTCAATAGCCACATCAGAACAAATGGTCCTTTCAGGAGAAGAGGCCTTAGAAAGTGAGTGTTACACACCAGATTCCATATCTGCTCCTGAATATTCAATTCCATCACATGCACCAAAAGAGTCACAGAAAAAAGCAATTGACCGTAAACCTACATTAAAATCAAAAGGTGTTTCTGAGCACCTGATTCTGTCAGAAGAAGAGATGGAAGACGCTGTATCATATTTCCCAGATGTGTCCTCTGTATCTGAACATTCTCTTCCACCGTACACAAGTGAGACTCTGGAATGCCAGTCACCACCACTTTCAACGGCTACATCAGAACATGTGGTCTTATCAGAAGAAGAGGACATAGGAAGTCAGAATGTCACATCAGATTCACCAATGACTTCCAAATATGCAGTTCCACCAAGTGAAACACAGGAATCTCAAAAGATAGTAATCAATGATATGTCCCAACTCAAATCAAAAGGTGTTTTTGAATACATGATTCTATCAGAAGAAGAGAAGGAAGACACTGGATCATATTTCCCAGGTGTGTCCTCTGTATCTGAACATTCTCTTCCACCATACACAAGTGAGACTCCGGAAAGCCAGTCACCACCACTTTCAACGGCTACATCAGAACATGTGGTCTTATCAGAAGAAGAGGACATAGGAAGTCAGAATGTCACGTCAGATTCAACAATGACTTCCAAATATGCAGTTCCACCAAGTGAAACACAGGAATCTCAAAAGAAAGTAATTGATGATATATCCCAATTGAAATCAAAAGGTGTTTTGGAACACATGATTCTGTCAGAAGAAGAAAAGGAAGACACTGGATCATATTTCCCAGATGTGTCCTCTGTATCTGAACATTCTCTTCCACTGTACACAAGTGAGACTCTGGAAATCCAATCACCACCACTTTCAACTGCAACATCAGAACATGTGGTCTTATCAGAAGAAGAGGACATAGGAAGTCAGAATGTCACATCAGATTCAACAATGACTTCCAAATATGCAGTTCCACCAAGTGAAACACAGGAATCTCAAAAGATAGTAGTCGATGATATGTCCCAACTCAAATCAAAAGGTGTTTCTGAACACATCATTCTATCAGAAGAAAAGAAGGAAGACACTGGATCATATTTCCCAGATGTGTCCTCTGTATCTGAACATTCTCTTCCACCTTACACGGGTGAGACTCTGGAATGCCAGTCACCACCCCTTTCAACTGCTACAGCGGAACATGTGGTCTTATCAGAAGAAGAGGACATAGGAAGTCAGAATGTCACATCAGATTCAACAATGACTTCCAAATATGCAGTTCCACCAAATGAAATACAGGAATCTCAAAAGAACATAACTGATGATATATCCCAATTAAAATCAAAAGGTGTTTCTGAATACATGACTCCATCAGAAGAAGAGAAGAAAGACATTGGACCATATTTCCCAGATGTGTCCTCTGTATCTGAACATCCTCTTCTGCCTTACACAAGTAGGACTCCGGAACACCAGTCACCTTCAACTACTCCATCTGAGCACATGGTCCTATCAGAAGAGGAGACAGTAGAAATGGAGCGGTACACGCCCTCTCCCCCCTCTGCTTCTGAGTTTTCAGTATCATCACATGTAACACAGGAGTCACAGAAGGAAGAAATTGTCCAAAGATCCCCTTTAAATCTAAAAAGCGCCTCTTTACCCATGAATTTACCAGAAGAACAAGAAGACATTGGACCTTTTTCTCCAGATTCTGCATTTGCATCAGAATTCTCATTTTCACCCTATGCAATTCAGGAAGCAGAGAAGAGAGAATTTGAGTGTGATTCTCCAATATATTTAACATCACCATCTGATCGTACTATTTTGTCAGATGAAGACACTGAAGAAGCTGAGCTTTTTTCTCCAGACTCAGCATCACAAGTTTCGATCCCACCATATAGAGTCCCAGAAACAAAGGAGAGTGAATTAGAGCCTGATTCACTGTTAACTGTAGTGTCTGCTTCAGAATACTCTTGTTTTCCAGAAGCAGATGAGAAAGAAATTGAATCAACAGCTTCTACACCTGTACCTGAGCATCTCAGCTTGTCACAGAAACAGAAAGATGAACCTTCCCCTGTGATGTCTACACCTGAAGACTTGAGTCTACCACCTTTAATGAATAAAGCAGAGATGGCAGAAATTAAACCAGATGCTCAAACAACCTCAACATCTGTATCTGAATATCTTATTTTGGCACAGAAGCAGAAAACTCAAGCAACTTTGGTGCCTGAGTCTGAAGACTTGATTCTGCCATATTTAGCCAATGAATTAGAGCAGGGAGAAATTAAGATTAGTTCATCAGTAGCTACAACGCCTGCTTCTTTATCTGCTGAATCATCTATGGTAAAGGAAGAAGCCAAATCTGTTTTGCCTGCATCTCAGTATTCAGTATCACCAGATTTAGTCCATGTGATTAAGAAAGAACAGCAGCCCACAGGATCATTCACTGCAAAAGCTGCAAATGAACAGATGGCTATGTCAAAAGTCAGGAAGGAAGAAACTGTGCCTGATTCTCAAGCAGCTACAGCACATGTATCACAGGATCAAAAAATGGAGCCTCAGCTTCCAACTGTTCCAGAGCCTGGGATGAAATGTTCAGTTGTGCCAGACTTGGTAGATGAGCCAAAGAAGGCTGTCAAGCCCAGTTTAACTCCAACTGTGACATCTGAACTAGAACAGAGAATGTTGTCAAAGAATGTGCCTGAAGTAATAAAACCACAGTCACCTCTAAAGGAAACATTTTTATCTGGACCTGAGGCTTCAAAAGCAATGAAAACAGAAGTTAGACATGATTCTAAAATAACAGTGACACCCCAAGTTCCATATTCATCTTTATCAGGAGTGGAAAAGGAAGGTGAACATAGTCCACCTGTATCAGCACTTTCAGCTTTTCCAGAAGAAATAAAGAAAGAAATTGAACCCGGTTCTTCTACAACCATGACATCTGTAGCTAAGCATGATTCAAGTTTAATCAAATTAGCAAAAGAAGAAATCTCACCAGATTCACCACTTACCACCCCTGTGGAACATCCAGTCTTAACAAAAATAGAAAAGAGTGAATTAGGAATTGGCTTGCCACCACCTGTAACATCAATAGACAAACCTTCACTTCCCATAGAAGAAGAAACAATAGTAGTTAAAGGTGCTTCTTCTCCCACTGAAAATACTGCATCCAAATGTTGGTCAGAAGCAGAGAAGGAAATTAAATTTGATTCACCTCCAAGTGTATCTTCTATATCAGAGCACTCTACTTTTCCAAAGGTAGAAACTGAAGAAATTAAACCTGGGTTGTCAATAACCAAAACATCTTCATCAGTGCATTCAGATGGATCTAAGGAAGCAAAGGTAGAAAAAGAACAAGACCTTACATTTTCCGTACTCCTTAACTCTGAACATTTGATTTTATCACAGAGAAAGAACTCCGTGTCTTCCTCAGAGGTACCAGGACTTGAACTTTTGCTTTCACCCAAGCTAGACGGTGAGGTAAAGGAAAAAGAAACTGAACTTCCTTCATCACAAAATGTGTCACCTGCACCCCAACAGACAGTTCTAAAAGACAAAAGTGAGGAAATACCATGTTCTTCTCTCAAGTTGGAAAACTTAGTGCTAGAAGATTTAGTCCCAACATCTACTACAATGCCTGAAATTTCACAGATTTCATCATGCATTGAGGAGGAACCTCAGAATCAAGAAATTAAACCTTTCTCTCCTAAGGGTGTTAGTTTAGGGTCAAAAGAAGCACCTACCTCTCTAACTGAAGGAGAAAATCTAGAAAATCTTCAACCATATACTTTTTCTTTAAAAGGATTATCAGAGGAGTTGAACCATTCAACTGACTTAAAAAAAGAAGAAAAACAAGAAATAAGTCCATTACCACCGACAGAAAACGTGAAGTCACAAGTGATGGGAAATATTTTAACTGAACTAAATGAAGAAACCAGCCAATCAAACTCATTCCATGTACTCCAGAGTATAACAGAACCATCAAACATCCCCTTTGCTGACCTCCTTGTGGAACAAAAGAAGCCCGGAAAAGCACTTTATTCAGATAAATCTGTCAAATTGCCTGATGTAAGCAGCTCTTTTGCAGATAAACAAGATCTGGGCAGTAAACAACTTTCCTCTATGAAAGAAAGTTTGCCTTTAGAAGAATCAAAAGCATTTGGGACAGCTGAGTTGACAGATGTTAAAGAAACAAAAACAAAAGAGCCCCTTATTTCTCCAAAGGATGAAAACTGGATGCTGGAAAAGCCAGGAAGAGATTTGGCCAGTCATCATGAAGAAAGAATACTGGGATCTGTGCAGCTGGATTCGTCTGGCAGCGATGGTCTGATGACAGGGCAGCTTAAGGCTGCTCTGTCAGATAAAGAGCATACATATGAAAGCAGAAAGCAGGTTCTGCCACATTCTCTGGAAAAACTTCGTTTATCATTACGAGAGCTCGGATCTACTCTAGAGAGCTCCAGTGATAATGTAGAGACACCATCAACTAAAACTTACTCTTTTGAAGAAATAAAGCTGACCCAAGAACCAAAATCTATAGTTTCAGCTGGAAACGTAGAGAGAAATGTAGCAGAGGGAGAGCAGATCCATTCTCTTGTAGGGAGTGAAAGTTTGACATTGGAGAAAGCAAGCACAGGATTTTCCAGGCCTAACAAAGAAGACATCCAGGAAGAAGTCAAATTGCTTTCTGAAAAAATCCTCCAGAAACCAGTTTCTGGCCCATCAGTGGAACAGATCAAGTCAGAAACAACTCCCTCTTCCACCAAAGAAGCCCATTTTCTAGCAGCTGATGCAGAATCTCCTCCAAGTAATGAAAAAGAAGCACAAATCACCACAACTCATTTACCTGGAGAGAAGCCATTAGAAAAATCAAAAATGGTTAACTCAAACGTTGTAGATGATGACACACCTACAGTGGAAATACCCACACAAAGAAAACCCATCTCCTTAATCCAAGCTAATGAGGAACCTAAGCCTCCAGAGTCACCTGAGGTGACACAAAGGCTTCCTGAGCAGCCAAAGACAGTTGAGCCAGCCCTCTCTGAAGGAAAGGGAAAGAAAGGAACTTCATCTTTGAAATCGTGGATGTCCAATTGGTTTTTTGGATCAAGCGTTTCCGATAACAAAGTTGCCAAAAAAGAAGATTTAGAAGCTCAGCCAAGTCAATCTGTAGAAAAAGCAGTGCCTGTGATAGAACCTAAAGATAACATTCTAGCTGTCCCTGCTGATTTTAGTGCAATTGAGAAACCTGTTGATTATCCATTACCAGAGGCAAAACTTATAGCTGCTGAAGAGTCTAAAGCTGCTTTAGTTAAACCTAGTGAAGGTCAAGACTTTAATGAAAAACCCACATTTTTACCAAATGTAGAAGATTTACAACAGCCAAATTCCAACACTGAGGCATCTAGTAAAGGTTATGGGAAGAAAGAAACCCTAGACTATCTAGAAGAAATGGACATAAACTCAGGAGTTATATCTGCTGATGGTGAGGAACATCTTGGAATTCAAACCTGTTCCCTCATGGATGAGAAATCAGTTGTGAGAGAAGCCAAACATGAGGTTCCTCTTCACGTCACTGATAGTAAAAGAGTCCAGAAGCCAGCAATCGCTCCTCCTTCTACATGGAAAATTTCTATTCTTAATGAAGAGTCAAGAAGTGATCAAAAAGAAGAACTACCCTTTTCATTTGTTGCAGTAGATAAGGTGCTACAACAGCCAAAATCTGCTTCATCCAACTTCACAAGTAAAAATGTCACGAAGGAATCAGAGAAGCCAGAGTCAATAATTTTGCCAGTGGAAGAATCAAAAGGCAGTTTAACTGATCTTGGTGAAGACAGACTAATGAAAGAAATGCCAAAGTCTACTTTCTTGAACATTTCTGAAGAGGAAATAAAACTCGGTTCTGTTAGCCCAACTAAGGAAAAAGATAACTTAGAAACCAGATCATATTCCTTGGCAGAAAAGAAGGTGCTGGCAGAAAAACAAACTCTGGCCCCAGTAGAGCTTAAAGATAATAATGAAATACAAAAGGCACAAGTCATACTTGAATTTAGACCTATTAAATTAGAAGAATCAAAAGCTGCTGCTATGCTACAAGTCTGTCGAAATGAAGACCACAAAGAAAGATCCAAAATTATTGTTGGTTCTGAGGAGGACAAAGGAAAAGAAAGAGAAAAGTGGTCACATGTACTTTCAGAAGAAAACAAGCAGCGGGAAATCCTGCCTTCTTCTGTGAATGCAGCCCAGTCTATGCTTGAAGAGTCAGGTATCTCTTTAGGTGGTTCTTTGGATGAAACTCAACCATTTTCATTAGTTAAAACCACATCAATTATTGAAAAATCACAAACCATGCTCTCAGAGGCTCGTCCAGAAATCAGGGAAACAAAGGCAATAATAGAAACTCAGCCACATCCATTAGAAGAAAGGAAAATTTTGGTGGAAAAACCCAAGACTTTCATTCCAGTGGATCTTCCTTATCATGATGAAATAGATAACCAGTCTTTACCTAAGGAAAGCAATCTGGTATTGGAAAAGTCAGGCAGGGACATGGCAGGTCACAATGAAGAAAAGGGACAGTTCACATTGTCAGAGCTGTCAAAAGGTGGTTCAGCAGATGTCACAAAGGAAAGTATGAAGCAAGGATCTTCATTTAAAGAATCTGAAAGGACTATAGATATTCCTTTAGATGAAGCAAAGAGCTTAGAAATACCGCCATATTTGTCGTCATCTGTAAAACAACAAACACTTGTTTCAGGAGCTTCTCCAGAAACATGTACAGCAAAGAAACAAGAAAGACCACAGTCAGAATTGACTCAAGATAGGCCTACAATCCATACTATTCAAACATCCAAAGATCATATACCTGATATGCCTAAACAATCTGTTTTTGTTTCAAAGCACCATTTGGAGGCTAAAGAAGATGTCCATGTAAATGAACCACATGTTTTAGAAAGCAGCAACTATACTCAATTTATAATGAATGCATCAGCAATCAACACTGATAAAACTGTTCTTACTAAAGAAATATTCAAGGAGCCTGAAGACACAAATGCAAAAGATGAATTTACAGCGACTAGTAAGCCAGCTGGACTTTCAGAAGATCAAAAGAGTGCCTTCAGTATCATTTCTGAAGGTTGTGAGATATTGAATATTCATGCTCCTGCATTTATTTCTTCAGTTGATCAGGAAGAAAGTGAACAAATGCAAGATAAGTTAGAATATTTGGAAGAGAAAGCCTCACTTAAAACCATACCACTTCATGACAATAGTGAGGAAATTACTTGCCATAAAACATTAAAGAGCAAGTTAGAAGATTCTGATGAAAAAGTTACATTATTGAAAGGAAATAAACAAAAGGAAACTCGTAAAACAAAAGAGGAAATATCCACAGATTCAGAAGATAGTGATTTAGCCTTTATCCAGCCCACAATTCCTAGTGAGGAGGATTATTTTGAAAAATACACTTTGATTGATTATAACATCTCCCCAGACCCAGAAAAACAGAAGGCACCACAGAAATTACATGATGAAGGGGAATTCTCAAAGGAAGTTTCAGGGGAAATTATCTCTTTCCCAGAAAGTTCAGAGGAAAGTGCCCTAGAACATGAATATGACTTGGTGGAATTGGATGAAAGTTTTTATGGACCAGAAAAGGATCACAGCAAATTATCTCACCCAGAAACCGAAAAGTCTTTGGTTATCCAAAAATCAGCTGACAGAGATGCTCCAAAGGGCTTAAATAGAGATGTGGACTCAAAGTCACCAGGGATGCCTTTATTTGATACAGAGGAAGGTGTTTTGTCACGAACTCAGATATTTCCTACCACTGCGAAACTTATTAATCCAGAACTTTTGGAGGAGACACCTGCACTTGCATTTTTATACAAAGACTTGTATGAAGAAGCAGTTGGAGAGAAAAAGGGGGAAGGGGAGACAGTTTCTGAAGGTGACAGTGTGAATTCTGAGGCATCATTTCCAAGCAGAAATTCTGACACCGATGATGGAACAGGAATATATTTTGAGAAGTACATACTCAAAGATGACATTCTCCATGACACATCTATAACTCAAAAGGACCAAGGCCAAGATCTGGAACAAAAACCAATTAGTAAGGATGATTCATACCAACCACTAGCTGCAGAAGGAGAAATTTGGGGGAGGTTTGGAACCATTTTGGGGGACAGAAGTCTGGAAGAGGAACAGAAAGCTGTTTGCAGGGAAGAAGGATCAGTAGGCTATGTGGAGACACTTGACCATTTAGAGATGCAGAGGAAAGCTCCCATCACTGAGGAAGTCTTGGTGGTTACCCAGAAGATAAGCTATGCTGTTCCATTTGAAGACACCCATAATGTCCTGGAGAGAGTAGATGAAACTAGTGGTGTGGGTAATGAAGCAGGAAATACAACTCCAGAGGTCAATCTGAATGTCCCAGTACAAGTGTCCTTCCCAGAGGAAGAATTTGCATCTGGTGCAACTTATGTTCAAGAAACACTGCAAGAAGAACCTAAGATGGTCCCACCTGAGCCACATGAAGCTAGGCTCCGCAATAGCCCTGTTCAAGATGACTATGAGTTTGCTGAATCTCTGAATTACGAAGTGGTCACTGAAGACATTTTATCAGAAGGACTGTGTTCAGACACCACACCTGAAGATGTGTTATCTCAAGGAAAGGAATCCTTTGAACACATCAGTGAAAATGAACTTGTGAGGGATGTAGAGCAAAG
Organism: Elephas maximus indicus; assembly: GCF_024166365.1. Lineage (NCBI taxonomy): Eukaryota > Metazoa > Chordata > Mammalia > Proboscidea > Elephantidae > Elephas > Elephas maximus. The sequence continues at coordinate 84,704,262 of NC_064820.1, forward strand.
TATGTCTGCTGAACGGAAAGACTTAGGCAGAGGGAGGACAGAAGAAGACCAATTATTGCCAGATTTAGGAACTGAGAAGGCACAAAAGGAACTGAAAAAGTCCCAGATTGACACATATTGTTACACTTGCAAAAGCCCAATTGCAGCAAGTGACAAGATATCTGGCAGTCACAAAGACCATGAGGTTTCATCGCTTGACACAGCTATAAGTGCTGTAAAGGTAAATATACTTTAAAGCATTTAAATAATTAATAATATGTATAGATTAAATTTGCTTTCACATGTTCTCAATTTTTAAAATGACCAATATTTGATACATTCATCTGTAGGCAGAATAGTTAGCCTGCAACCAAACTGAGAATATTTCCCCAGGCATCTAGTTCATATTAGTTTGACATTTATTGGGTGTACATTATGTGTCAGGCATTTTTCTAGGTCCTGGAATACCAAGATAAATAACACACGCTTATTGCTCAGCATTTCCTAAGTTGAAAGAACTGAAGAAAAAATTCAAGCCTTGAGTTGCATTATTGAAGGATTCTATGGGCAAAAAATTGAATGATGCAGGAAGCATCAAAAGAAGAAAGAAGTAATACACAGTCACTGTACCAAAAAGAATTGGTCAACGTACAACCATTTCAGGAATTTGATACTGAAGGAAGGAGTTCAAGCTGCACTGAAGGCATTGATGAAAACCAAGGCTTGAGGAAATGACAGAATACCAATTGAGATGTATCAACAAACAGTTGCAATGCTGGAAGCACTCACTGGTCTATGCCAAGAAGACATCTACGTGGCCAAATGACTGGAAGAGAACCATATACATGCCTATTCCAAAGAAAGGTGATCCAACAGAATTCAGAAATTATCAAACAATATCATTAATATCACATGCAAGTAAAATTTTGCTGAAGATCATTAAAAAATGGTTGCAGCAGTACATTGACAGGGAACTGCCAGAAGTTCAAGCTGGTTTCAGAAGAGGACATGGAACATCATTGCTGATGTCAGATAGATCTTGGCTTAAAGAGAATACCAGAAGGATGGTTACTTGTGTTTTATTGACTATGCAAAGGCATTTGACTGCATGGAACATAACAAATTATGGATAACATTGTGAAGAATGGGAATTACAAAATGCTTAATTGTGTTAATGAGGAACCCATACAAAGACCAAGAGGCACTTGTTCAAACAGAACAAGGGGATACTGATTGGTTTAAAGTCAGGAAAGGTGTGTGTCAGGGTTGTATCCTTTCACCATACTTATTCAATCTGTATGCTGAGCAAATAATCCTAGAAGCTGGACTCTATGAAGAAGAGCATGGCATCAGGATTGGAGGAAGACTCATTACCAACCGGTGTTATGCAGATTACACAACCTTTCATGCTGAAAGTGAAGCACTTACTGATGAAGATCAAAGACCACAACGTTCAGTATAGATTATACCTCAACATAAAGAAGACAGAAATTCTCACAAATGGACCAATAAGCAACATCATGATAAATGGAGAAAAGATTGAAGTTGTCAAGAATTTCATTTTACTTGGGTCCACAATCAACACCCATGGAAGCAGCTGTCAGGAAATCAAACAACATATTGTATTGGACAAATCTGTTGCAAAAGACCTTTCTAAAGTATTAAAAAGCAAAGATGTCAGTGAGAACTAAGGTATTTTCGGTTGCCTCATGTGCATGTGAAAGCTGTACAATGAATAAGGAAGACTGAAGAATAATCAATGTCCCTGAATTATTGTGTTGGCAAAGAATATTGAATATACCATGGACTACCAGAAGAACCAACAAATCTGTCTTGGAAGAAGTATAGCCATAATGTTCCTTGGAAGCGAGGATGGCGAGACTTCATCTCATGTTCTTTGGACACGTTATCAGGAGGGACTAGTCCATGGAAAAGAACATCATACATGGTAAAGCAGAGAGTCAGCGAAAAAGAGGAAGACCCTCAATGAGATGGACTGACACAGTGGCTGCCACAGTGAGTTCAAACATAGTAATGATTGTGAGGATGGCACAGGACAGGGTAGTGTTTTGTCATAGGATGGCTATGAGTTGGAACCAACTCAATGACACCTAACAACATTTTCTTTGAAGGGCTTATCATCTTATGGCAAAAAGTCCTTAACATAATCAGAAATGCCAAATAATTTTAAGTAAGAAATATATAATTTTGAGCGTAAAACACGTTTTCTATTATCCACAATGTCATCCTTTAAAAATACGTATTTATCCTGGACCAAAAAAGCAGGAGAGTCAGGAATAAGAGAAGGATGTGAAATGTGTGGCTAATTGCCTCCATGTACAATGAACAACTGCCTCCTTTGCCATGGTGCCCAGCTACCATTACGGAACATTTTGATCAAAGATTCTATAGAGGAAGTCTGATCAAAAGAGGGAAAATGCAGAACACAATTTAAATTTCGCATGTACTTTAGGCTTTCTGGAGCCATGGAGGCTGGATGAACCCCTGAAACAATTGCCCTGAGATAACCTTTAAACCAAAAATATTCATCCCTTGAAATTTTCTTAAAGCCAAATAATAGTTTAGCTTAAGTAGTAAAGAATGTCTACTTGAGCATTGTGCTTTTTCAAAATCTATGTATATGGGATTAAATCAACAACAGCAACTCGAAAGATTGGATAGGAAATTTAGGGGATAGTGAGTTTATGTTAATGGGAGAGGAACAACTCAGAAAAGGAGTACGAGAGGGGTTGTACAACTCAAAGAATTTAATCAATGTCACTGAATTGTACATGTAGAAACTGTTGAAATTGATGTATGTTTTGCTGTATGTGTTCTCAATAATAACAAAATAAATAAGATTAAAAAATACATATTTATTTTACACTGAGCAATTTTAGTGCAAGTTTTATATAAGTACTCAAGAGAGTAAGACACCTTAATTTTCTGTTTTCTTCATATTTCCTTTTTACTTATAAAATTTATGTTAGAAATGGAAAACCTTTATGTTCTTTCTGACTGTGTTTATAGGACCCCAAAGTTCCAGATAAAAACTTAATTACAACAGATACCCACGCGTATGTGATTAGAAATATTCTACTTCCCCAGAGTTGCTATCAGAAATCAAGCAATTAGTGCCTGAGACTCCCATCTATCAGTAGCCTTCTAACTGGTTTCCCCACTCTTGCCTCTAATCCATTCTCCATATACCAACTGGAATGATCTTAAAATTCAAATAATAACAAGAATTGAGCACTTACCATGTGCTAGGCCTGTGTTCTTTATGTACAGGATATCTTTTAATCCTCACAATAACTCCATAATTGTTATCAGTTTGCTGATAATGAAATGGGCTAATATATTTGCCCAGACAGAACTGGGATTGGCACCCAGGGCTATCTGACACCAGAGCCCATGCTCTTGACTGTGTATCCATATTGCTCAGCTTTGTTGTTAGGTGCCATCAAGTTTATTTTGATGCATAAGGACCCCATGTGACAGAGTAGAACTGTCTCATAGAGTTTTCTTGGCTGTAGTTTTAACAGCTGCCTCATGGAAGAAGGATGTGGCAGCCTGCCCCTGTGAAGATTATCCGTTGCTGTAAGGTGGATTCCTACTCATAGTGACCCTGTAGGACAGAGTAGAACTGCCCCATAAGCTTCCAAGGAGTGGCTGGTGGATTCAAACTGCCGACCTTTTGCTTAGCAGTGGAATTCTTAACCACTGAGCCACCAGGACTCCATGGAAACCCTATGAGGCAGTTCTACTCTGTCCTATAGGGTTACTATGAGTCAAAATTGACTCAGCGGCGATGGGGTTAATCTTAATGGGAGAGAGCAGTTTGCTAGGTCTTGCTCTTAAGGAGCCACTGGGTGGGTTTGAACTTCCAACCTTTCAGTTAGCAGTCCATTGCTTAACTGTTTGTGCCACCAGAGCTCCTTTTGCTCAGCTTACCCAGAACCCCCTTAGTGCCTTGCTAATGGTAGCAATTTTCAGTAAGATTATTCAATTAGATCACTGTTAAATAATTGTCAGGCTTACATTGACTTAACAGGAATCAAGATTCAGTTAGAATCTTGACATTTTTTTCCTACTATATTAATCCTTTTTAGCTTGCCTAATATTGTATCTACTTCTCTAGGGTGAGCTGTTGTTGAAACTTTACCTGATAAGCTCTTTGCGGGTAGAGCCCATTCTGTAATGACACTTGGTTTCATTAACTAACCACAACTGGGCACTGTTAGCAAGGAGGAGGCTGGGTTCTTGTTGTTGTTTGTTTTTTAGCATTTTAAATTATGTTTTGTTTATCTTTATGAAGTTTAGAAATTAAAAAAACAATTCTCTGTGTAAATATTTGTTAATTTAAAATAAATTTCAAAATTAGGAGATATGATGCCTCCTACTTTAAAACCATTTAAAGTTTTTTTTTTTTTTTCCTGATCTTTTCTACACAGTGAGAGAAGAAGAAAGTGACAAATCAGTTGATTAAAGTCAAAGAGGCTTGCTTCATTTCATTTAGTCAACTGTGAGTTGGTTGGCAACTTTTTAAAAACAGAAACCAGTTTTTCAAAGCTGTAGCTTGAGAAATTCTCTAGCACCTTATGGGTAGGTGGTTTGTGAGCACTGGGAATTGATTGCTGTATTTACATATTATTTAGGTCCTTGCTTCTCCTCCCCAGCCATCCTCATGTGGTGACTTCTCTTTTGTTGGTTGTTAATTTTTTTCTTTTACTCCCTTTCTTCTTTCTCCATGTTTAATCGCCTCCTATTCTGTGTGTTTTTTTAATTCTGTGTGAAAGGAGCCCCAGTGGTGCAAAGGTTAAGGACTGAGCCGCTAACTGAAAGGTGGTTTTCAACCCACCAGCGGCTTTGCTGGAGAAGACTTGGTGATCTTGCTCCCATAAAGATTAAAAAACCCTGTGTAATGGAGTCGATTCCAACTCATAGCGACCCTAGAGATCAGAGTAGAACTGCTCCATAGGGGTTCCAAGGCTGTAATCTTTAAGGGAGCAGACTGCCACATCTTCCTCCTGAGGCTGGTGAGTTCCAACCACCACCCTTTAGGTTAGGTGCTGAGCACTTAACTACTGTGCTATCAGGGCTCCTGTCTATGAAGATCACAGCCTAGGAAACCCTATAGGGCAGTTCTACTCTGTGATACAGGGTTACTATGAGTTGTAATAGACTTGACAGCACACAACAACATTCTGTTTGAGGAATTGCGCTAATCACTGAGAATGAAAAAAAAAATGAAATTTAAAAATAAATTTGTAGATCCCAAATTTAAGTACAGGGTTATGTGAGAATGGTATTCTAGGAAACTAACCTGAAAGGTGTGGAGTGGAAGAGGGAGGGTTAGGAAAGCCTTCTCTGCAAGGTAAAGAAAGCTCAGATGAGACTTTAATGAGGGAGTTCTGACTGTCAAGGGCAGAGGGCATTCTAGAGCTAGGGAATGCTGTATGAGAAGGCATGCAAGATGTGGAAGAGTTCAAGGATGGAGCCCATGTGGTTGAAGACTGGGGTGCTTATGCAACTGAAGATACATGCTATAAAGGGAAGCAGGGGCGGGGTCTTGAAGGGGCTTGCAACACCTAATATCTTCATCATTCTGTGAATAGTCCGTCAATCAACTGAAGCTCTGTTACTCTGTTTTTGTTACTAAGTTTAGCAAGGTAGACTACACCTAGGTTTATGACTATGGCTCTTCTTTTATCCCATACATTTTTTAGTTGGCTGTCACCCCTTGAGTATTTTAACACTTCGAGGATTGTTAGAACTTTTTTTTAGTAGATAGTTCCGTCATTTGGTACGCTAGATTTATGACCCAAATGGCACTGTAATCATCCTCTGAGGGTCAGGTCCTCCAGGCACACCTGTGGCTGGAGGTCATTGATGAAAATGTACAAAAACTACTCAGGTATATTGGGCCAGTTCAGCAAAAAGACTGTTATCTCAGAAAAAAGCCATGTATAAAAATCCAAACCTTATCAAGGGCAGAGACTTCAAATATGTGGTTTACTAAAATGAATGTGCTCTGAGCTCACCAATTTACCAAGAAGTTCTTTCTCTTGCAGGAGATGATAAACTGTCTTTGTAAAGTTGCTTGGGGCTCTCATTCATAAACCTCCTAATTGTTTATCGCACAAAATTATCTGCAATCAGTTTACATAAAGCTGTAAAGAAAATGTAAAGATCGATTTGTTAGTGAATATGGTATAGTTAACTCTCTACCCAACATACTAACTTTACAAGGAATTTGGAGCTCACTGCTTGAAGTTTGTTTTCCAAATGTTATGTACTTAGGATATCTTAATTTTTGTTTCTTTAGGTTCAATTAGCAGAATTTCTAGAAAATTTACAAGAAAAGTCCTTGAGGATTGAAGCCTTTGTTAGTGAGATAGAATCCTTTTTTAATACCATTGAGGTAAGTTGCCATATCTCTTTTACTTTTAGCCTGATTTGTTCTTGGTATCACAAGTAAATGATTCTAAACTACAAGGATCTGAATTGGGAGTTGTGCATTCGTGTGTGTGTGTGTGTGTGTGTGTGCGTGTGTTTGCCATTGTTGGTTTTGTTCCATTACTAATAAGAGTCCTTAAAGTCTTCCCTCTGAAAAGGGTAGTGGTAATGATTGCAAAACATGATAAATGTAATCAGTGTCACTGAATTATATATGTAAAAATTGTTAAGCTGGCAAATGTTCGTTACATATGTTTTTACCACAATTAAAAAAAAAAGTCTTCCTCCTGAGTATAATTGGTGAGACTGCTTTCTGTTTAAGGATTAAAGATTTGTCTTTAAATGCACACACATATTATTAGGCACTTACTACGATAGCACAAATGCTTTATACACTTGACACAATTTTATCTTCACAATAGCCCTACAGGAGAGGTGTTATTATTATCATTCTTATTTTGTAGATAAGAAACTAGGCTTAGAGTTAACTATACTGCACAATGTCATAGTAAATTGATAGTAAATCGAGACCCACAGTTTAAATCCAGTTCTAAGTTCTTACTTATTCCATTATCCTGGCTCTCACTGATTAGCTCTGCAGTAGCACTCAAGTCACTGCTCCGTGTCCCATGCCCAGGACAAATGAGTGTCTTTCATGGTATAACTGCCTCTTCGGAGTTCATGCTTTCCTGGCTGCTGGCTCCTGCCCCCTCTGCAGTGAGGAGTAGCAATGCTCCATCCACATACAGAGATGGCCAACATATCCTCACCTGTATTCAGGAGTAGCAGAGGGCCCAAGGCCACTGCAGAAGGCTGGTGCACAATTCCCCTACCACTAAGGTGACTTCACATCCTGGTATGCTTATGAGAGGTCTGTATCACTCCTGTTGTTAATCAGTTAACACCTGTTAATTATTTTTAGAGACCCCCCTCCCCAAAGTATCCCTTTAAATAATAAACTATATGATCACCTTATCACCAGCCCTGCTAGTGAGAGTAGCCAGATATCTGGGTGTGTCTAAATGGGCAATCCAGTCCCTCCTACTGTGTTGAGGCTTCCCGCTCCCTGGAGAACAGTGAATGGAGCACGCTGTTCAATATTCTGGCTGCTCCATTGTTCACACCATGGAGTGGAGTGGTGAAGACCACACTAAACCCTCTCCACTACCTGAAGGTCATGGATTCTCACTCACTGTGATGCTATTTTCAAGTAAGACTTCCATGCAAGTATCTTGTTTTTTTTTTGTATTTCAGAAAGTAAATCTTATTTGATGATATTCTTACAGTGCATTAATTCTATTGCAAAGCTAACTATGGCAAAGTGAGGTCGGTTGGGTTGGAAATTTAGACTATGTACTTAATGCTACCAAGAGAAGTGAGGTTCTCTTATCAGGATGCCAGAGGTCAGTTCTTTAAAAGGCTGATGCTTCTTAAAAAAAAAAAAGAGACACTTGTTTCACTCAGAAGTGTTCTTTATTTTTTTAGGAAAACTGTAGCAAAAATGAGAAAAAGCTAGAAGAACAGAATGAGGAAATGATGAAGAAGGTTTTAGCCCAGTATGATGAGAAGGCCCAGAGCTTTGAGGAAGTAAAGAAGAAGAAGATGGAGTTCCTGCACGACCAGATGGTCCATTTTTTGCAGAGCATGGATACTGCCAAGGATACCCTAGAAACTGTCGTGAGAGAAGCAGAGGAGCTGGATGAAACTGTTTTCCTGACTGTAAGCACACTTAAAAACAGGCCCAAACATTGTGGAGCCCACTCTGGCCAAAGTCTACTTTGAAAAATTCATCTCTCAATATTACCTAAAATCATTTATATATCCGTGTGGGCTTTATATGATTCTGACATTTAAAAATTACTAGGTCATTCCTGATGCCTACAGAAAAGGCCAGCAAATTCCTCCAACCTTGATGCGCAGATCCAGCTGAAGGACACATGGGAGGGCAGGCAGGCCACAACATCATCATGAAAGAAATCCCATTCCACCTGCAATGCAGGATTGTCACCTCCCAAGAGGGAGAAAAGGCAGCCTATAGAACCTTATCCATTCCCATATCTTCCCCTCAGTGCCAGCATCTCACCTAGTGCCTGGTGTCTTCACACACTGGTGTCTGGGTCTGTCACCTCCACCCTAATCTGAAGTTACCTCTCATATAGACCATTCTCTCTGAGCCTTGCCAAGTGGTTGAGAATAAGTTGGTACATTTATAGTGATGACATAGGAGCTCTGGTGGTACAGTGGTTAAAGTGCTTGGCTGCTAATTGAAAGGTCAGTGGTTTGAACCTACCAGCTGCTCTGTGGGAGAAAGATGTCACAGTTTGCTTGTGTAAAGATTTACAGCCTTGGAAACCCTATGAGTCAGTTCTACTCTCTCTGTTCTATATGGTTGTTATGAGTCGGAAATCAACTCAACGGCAGTAGGTTTGGTTTTGGTTTATAGTGATGACATAATGTGGTACCTCTGTCAGGTAATATGTTGGTGCTTTTACAATGGGATGTCCTGGGGACAGGATTCCTTAATTAAAACAAGTTAACTGTGGACAGGTAGGTTCCCTTCAGTACTCCTCAAATTGCTCCCTTAATTTGACTCCCTTAATTTCCTAGAAAGTTCTGTAAAATGCTGGTTCTCCATGGAGCCAGGATTAACAAGGAGTCATGGAGATGTTTCCCCTGAAGGTAGTTCCAAACCTGGCACAAAGCTATGCTAATTGTCAAATGGGAAGAAAGCATCATCTTATGATAAGTGGGATCTCCCTTTCAAAGATCCCCAGTTTTCCTAGCTCTCTAGTGAAGTTTGGAGACAGAGCAAGGCAAAATGGGACAATGTTAGGCTTTTAATTTGCCTTTGGGGACACCTCCAGCCAGGGCAAATTTGGACGAGGTGGACATGGCCATTCTCAAAGGAGAACTAAAATCATTAGGTTGCTTTCTGTTTAATTAAGGCAAAGATTTAATATTTTGAAATTGGGCTCATCTTGCCAAATAAAGTATAACATTAATAAAATGCTTTGTGTTCCCTAAGAACCTTACCTTTGTTTGATACGAATATTTCCTTTTCTCCAGAACATTTTTTCTGCTTATAAAAGTAATAGTGTCTAGAACTACCATACAACCCAGAAATCCCACTCCTCGGAATATACCCTAGAGATACAAGAGCCTTCATACAAACAGATATATGCACACCCATGTTTATTGCAGCTCTGTTTACAATAGCAAAAAGTTGGAAGCAACCAAGGTGTCCATCAACGGATGAATGGGTAAATAAATTGTGGTATATTCACACAATGGAATACTACGCATCGATAAAGAACAGTGACGAATCTCTGAAACATTTCATAACATGGAGGAACCTGGAAGGCATTATGCTGAGCGAAATGAGTCAGAGGCAAAAGGACAAATACTGTATAAGACCACTATTATAAGATCTTGAGAAATAGTAAACCTGAGAAGAACACATACTTTTGTGGTTACGAGGGGGGGAGGGAGGGAGGGTGGGAGAGGGTTTTTTATCGATTAATCAGTAGATAAGAACTGCTTTAGGTGAAGGGAAAGACAACACTCAATACATGGAAGGTCAGCTCAATTGGACTGGACCAAAAGCAAAGAAGTTTCCGGGATAAAATGAATGCTTCAAAGCTCAGCGGAGCAAGCGCGGGGGTCTGGGGAACATGGTTTGCGGGGACTTCTAAGTCAATTGGCAAAATAATTCTATTATGAAATCATTCTGCATCCCACTTTGAAATGTGGCGTCTGGGGTCTTAAATGCTAACAAGCAGCCATCTAAGATGCAGCAATTGGTCTCAACCCACCTGGAGCAAAGGAAAATGAAGAACACCAAGCCCACATGACAACTAAGAGCCCAAGAGACAGAAAGGGCCACATGAACCAGAGACCTACATCATCCTGAGACCAGAAGAACTAGTTGGTGCCCGGCCACAATCGATGACTGCCCTGACAGGGAGCTCAGCAGAGGACCCCTGAGGGAGCAGGAGAGCAGTGGGATGCAGACCCCAAATTCTCATAAGAAGACCAAACTTAATGGTCTGACTGAGACTGGAGGAATCCCGGCGGTCATGCTCTCCAGACCTTCTGTTGACACAGGACAGGAACCATCCCTGAAGACAACTCATCAGACATGAAAGGGACTGGTCAGCGGGTGGGAGAGAGACGCTGATGAAGAGTGAGCTAATTATATCAGGTGTACACTTGAGATTGTGTTGGCAACTCTTGTCTGGAGGGGGGATGGGAGGATAGAGAGAGAGGGAAGCCGGCAAAATTGTCAAGAAAGGAGAGACTGAAAGGGCTGACTCAAGACGGGGAGAGTAAGTGGGAGTAGGAAGTGAGATGTATGTAAACTTATATGTGACAGACTGATTGGATTTGTAAACGTTCACTTGAAGCTTAATAAAAGTTATTATAAAAAAAAAAAAAAAAAAAAAAAGTAATAGTGTCCACACAAGAAAATTCGGAAACTACAGAAAAGCACAGAGAGGGTAAAACTCAGAGATAACTACTGATCTGGTTCTTGGTGTATATCCCACATTGAACAAATTTATATCATTTTTCTTGCTTCAGAGAATTCCGTTCTAGAGGCTAAATCATTTTGTTAATGAATAAAGAGAAGCAGAGGTTAAGCAACTCGTTGCCGGCCTTACTGATCACAGAAAGCAGAGTAGAACTAGAATACCCGCATTACTACCCCAACCTTCATTCTGAGCACTAATCTCTTTGCTGCCCAGGCTGAAGCCCCCAAAGAGGAATGGCCTCAAGGGAAGCTGAGGGGTAATGATTGTAGAACATTTATAATCTTCATGTTCTTGATTGGTTTTTCTTTTGGTCGTTAATTGGTTTCTCTCTCTCTCTCTTTCTCCCTCCCTTCCCCTCTCTCCTTTATTCTCTTTTCTCTCATAAGTCGTTTGAAGAAATCAATGAAAGGTACATAAAGTGCGGCACAATGTAGTGGCTACTGAGAATAGCATGACTGGATGTTTTAATATCTTCTTGCTTTATAGAAAATGAGCTGCCAATGAAAAAAATACATACATTTAGTGAGCTACTAAATTTTCACTTTTAGACACTGTGCTTTTTAAAAGCTAAATGACAGCTTTGAAAGAGAATTGCATGTGCTTTAGTTAAATAACCATGATCATAATGTAGATTTTTAACTGCTTCCTTGAGATGTGCTCTATATTTACAACCTCATGTAGACCATCGTTCCTGACACTGAATACAGAACACTTTGTAGATACTTAGAAACTTATTGGTTAAATATGAGTATTTGACAGAATCATTCGTATCTGCCTTGTATAATTTTAGGCCTTAAGTAATCTTAATGGAATGTTCTCTGATTTTCACTTCAGAAGATAGTCATGCATTTATCTTCTCTTTCTTCTCAACTAACCTGAATGAATTTTCCTCTTTTAATTTTTGTTGTTTTAATGCTCAGCGGAAGAGACATTCTTCATCCTTCTACAAAGCAAAGCACTCAAGAAATTAGGAAATGTTGTCTATAAAAACAATATTAGGCCCATGTTTATCTTTTGGAGTGTGATACTGAAATTCTTATAGTGATCCGATGTCTTTTCTCTTTTGCCCCATTACAAGACCCGAAGCCTTTCTTAGTGGTTGAACCTAATGTTTTCTGATTTTTACCGCTTTATAGTAAATTTCTAAGACTGTAAGTATTTTCTTCAGTTTACTTCAGAGCCAGTGCAAATTGTGAAATAGTATAAAGTAAAAACATACTTTTTTTGTTTTGATGTATGAAATGATTAAAAAATGAGTTTGGATTAGAAACCCATTTTGGGGGGAAAGTTGAAATGGCACAAATGAATCCTATTTATCTATTAAAAAAAAAAAACAAAAACCCTTTGACAGAACATTCCCAGTAGTTTTAGGAAAATAAATTGTATTAATATTGGTGTTGATCAATAAAGGTTTTATAGTGGTGGCTCTATTAGAAATAGAATTAGTTAGAAGTTTTAAAAAATGCAGATGCTTGAATCTTACCCCGCTGAGATTTTCATGTAATTAGTCTGGGTGCGGCCTGGGTATTTTTAAAGCTCCTTGGATGATTCTAACGTGCAGCCAGGGTTGAGAACCTCTGATTTTTAACAATCTGTCCTTTGGCCTAGTGGTTTCGAAAATGCTGTGCATCTGAATCACCTGTACAGTTTGTTAGACCAAAGATCCTGGGGCCCACCCCAGATGCCTATGTCAGAATCTCCAGGGTAGCACTGGGCACCTGCAGTTTAACAATTCTGACAGTTGTGCCTGAGTCTGAGGCACGACAGGTCTGGAAGCTGATACCCAGGCTGCACTCCCAGTTTTTAAAAAAGTATATATTTCTTCTAAATATCATAAATGGATTTATAGTGCTATTCCTTATACTCTGGACAATGTAGATGCGTACTTGTTATTTATATTTCATCAATTCATGGAAGATACTGATGGACAAGAAAACTCGGTGAATAAAATTTGGAAGCACTTTCACCTTAAAAAAATGCCGTAGAACGTTTTTACTTTTCTAAGCATTAGAATATTAACTTGCTAATATGAACTGACAACCATTTAAAACTAAACATAGCTTCTTTTGGTTTGTGCTTAAACTCGTTCACCTCTGTGTCATTTTAATTAAATTTCATAGTCCAATTGACAGTGACTTAATCTTTGCTAAAGCCGCATGTCACCTAAGGGCAAGTATACTTGTGATTACCATTATTTTTCTGTGAAAAAAAAACCACACACACAGCTAAATTCTGGGATTTGGGAAGAAATATGAGCAATTAAAGAAAGCCCGATTAAACACATGCAAATACACACACACATATGTACACACACTCGATGAAACTCTATTGCTTCACTAAAAAGAAGCCTTTCATGTCTTCAAGACAACCTCTGCCTCAAAGTCTCAGTTACTGGCATTCCTTTTTACAAGAAGTGCTAATTACCTGGTTTCTTCTACCTTGCTCTTCTCCCTCCCTTCATATTATATCTCTGAAGGCAGTGCTTGTATATTAAATAATTTTTCTCGACACCAAAGTGCTTAAATTAAGGAATGCTGTCAAGCATATTTAGACTTAGAATTTGCATATCTTGAAAAACAGATTTGCTTAGAAAATGCTGTTCTGTTAAGAGGATGCGTTTTTTCCTCCACTTTGCTCTTTGTGTATAATAATAATAAAAAAGAGGGAGTTGCAATCATTGTAGGACTACTCATAAAAAGATGTCCACTTGCCCTTTTATGTGCCGATATTAAAACTGAACAGGTCAGTGTACAGGGAAATCTCAAACATTTTACTTGTGATATCTGCAACTTTTGTGCTACAAAGAGTTGTCCATTTAGTCAGTAACTTTTATTGAGAGTGCTTAGCATATGTATTGACCACCATTTTTTGTTAATTCTGAATCCATTCTTTGTACCCTCTGCATCCCCTAAGCCTTCATTTAGGCTCGCAATGTCTTCCCTCAAGTAGACCATTGTGGTGTTCTCACTGCCTCTTTGATCCGCTTGCTCTGGTCCTTCCTTAGACTCTTGCCAGGGTACTTCCCTTGTGTAAGCACTTCCATGGCTTTCCCTGCCCTAAAAGATAAAATAGGAACTTTCAATGGATGTGAAAGGTTCTTCATAGTCAAACCACAAACCACCTTTTTATTTTCATCTCTAACCCTCCCCTTCTCCAACTCCCAAGAGTCCCCTAGTTACTCTAATTTCTCCCTGGGAAATTCCTACTCATTCTGTAAGATGCAGCCCAAATGGCACCTTTCTTTGAAGCCCCTACTGAAACCTTCTCCCCTAAATCAGATGATGATGAATTAAATATATATATATAGTGGTAAATATGTATGTAACAAAACATTTGCCATTTCAACAATCTTCACATATATAGTTCAATGACATTATGTTCATCTTGTTCAGCCACCACCCTTATCCGTTCCTGAGTTTTTCCATCAATGATGGCGAATTTTATTGTTCCTGACACCAGTATACATAGTGGGCGCTCTTTAAATATTTCAGTTATATCTTATACTGACCGAAAATTTACTGGACCTGAGATCCTGCTATTCTCACTCACATGAAACTATTGGCCTCTTGTTTACTCAGTGAACGAAACAAAGTCCCTTTCTGCATGTAGATTACATTCTAGTGAAGTAGCCTGACAAAAAACAAACTGGATGTGGTAAACTGGAGGAAGTAAAATGAAACAGAGTAAGGGCAAAAGAGGACAGTGCTGTGTTAGTTGCAGACCCAGGGGTGGCCTCTCCGAGGAGCTGCCATTTGAACAGAGATAAAAGTCAAGCAAAGGGAGGAGCCATACAAATATTTAAGAAAAGAAGATTCCAACAGTAAGTGCAAAGGCTTTGAGGTGGATCTGTGCTGAAAAAAAAAAAAACCAGTGCTGGTAAAACCAAAAAGTCTGTGGTAATGAAGCCGGTGCAGTTCCTCACAGCTGACTTAATTGCTGGAAGATAGTAGCAGTCTTGTGTGAGAGAGGTGCACAGATGGGATCTCCTGATCCAGTGTGAGGCCCTCACGCTGAAGAGAAATGCTTCTGCAATTTCTCCTTCTCTCTCTCCTTCAGAGTTATCCTGTTTTTTTCATCCAGGTTTTACTTGGATTTACCAATGCTAATTGTTGGCCTCCTTCCTAAGAGGGTCTATAACAAAAGCTGTTAAATTGTAAACTGTGGCTTGTTTATTCTTAAAAGAATGAGTAGATTTTTACCCTCTTTCACTGCTGTATCCCCAGGGCCTAGAACAGTAGGTTAACAGTATTTTTTGAGTGACTGAAAGTATAATATGGAGCCTTGGTGGCACAGTGGTTAAGACTAAAGGTCAGCAGTTTGAATCCACCAGCCGCTCCTTGGGAACCCTATGGGGCAGTTCTACTCTGTCCTATAGGGTTGCTATGAGTTGGAATTGACTTGATGACAATGGGTTTGGTTTTTTATGGGCAGAAGCATAATAGTAAGGGCTAAGAATAGCAAGACATCCTACAGATGCTTTGAACCTTTATATCCTTAAGGAAATAAATAACCATTAAAAAGTAGTAATTTTGAGGACTAATTTTATAGATGAGAAATTGAAGACTGCATAATTTGGCAAGATTGTTTCCATTTGAGGCTGTAGGAATGAAATTGCCAGTATTACCAGTTGCACTCAAGAACTCTAAGAATAGACTTTAGACATGTATTTCTAGACTTTGAAGCAGTTGAAATGCTTTTTGGAATCAGTTAGAGGCCCTGCCTCATAAAAACCACCACCACCACCAATTTCATTTTGGACAATTGTTTTTAGCTTTCATTCTGTATGTTAATAAGTTCCTGACTTATCTGGAAATGTTTTCACCCTGCTAGGTTGCTTTCTGCAATGGAGAGCACTGCTTCTTTAGAGAACATGCCTGCTGCGTTTTCCCTTTTTGAGCATTATGAAGACCGCGCGGCAAGAAGTGACCAGATGCTAAAACAAGTGGCTGGTAAGAATTTTAATGCGTTAACTATCTTGATGAAATCCAGGAGCTTTTGCTTGTTTGTTTTGTTAAGTTTTTTAATATAAGAAAATTAATGAAAAAAATGAAAGTCTTGGTTGCCAAATATTAAAACTGAATTCTGAAATAAAACGTGCGACCAGTACACCATTTCAGTTATCAACCATATTTCCATTTGAAGCTTTATGGCTGTGCAGGGATACTGTGGAGGTGGGAACAAGCAGCAATAGAACCAAAGGGTCTCCTCTTTTTTTTTTTTTTTCTTTTCTTTTAAAGTAGGATTTCTCTCCCTTGCTTTGGAGATTATTTGCTTCCTGCCAGCAGCCAGGTATAGAAGGAAAAGTAAATTAAATATTTTTATGTGCTCAACAGATTTTTCCTTGTGAGTGGTTTTCCCCTCTTCGATTTCAGTTCTTCTTCCTTTTTTTCTAGCTAAACATATTAGCTTAGAGAACTAACAGCTCAGCATCATGCTCTGTAGCCAGGAGCCTCCCACTCAGCTGTCAGAAGCATCCTGCCGGCTCTTCAAATATTTTTTAATGTGCTATTTTAACAAACAAGACAATGAAACTTACTTAGATTTCTAAGAGGTGCTTTGTTTCAGTGAAGTTACCAAGTTACTGTACAGCGTACTCAGATGTCCTCCTTAAAAGATGCTATGTTCTTCCAAAACCACCTTAAAGTCTTAAAGCTTAGAAAAGTGGTTTTTAAATTGGCAGTTAACTATCATTTCTGTAGGAAGAGTTTTAGTTTAGTAACTGGTAAAAAGGCTACTGTATCTTTAAAAAAAAAAAAAAAACCTATATAAAGGGAAAATTTCAGTCAGGTATCCTAATGGGCTTTTTCTAGAAATGTCTCAAAACTAAAGGATATCTCCCTGTAATGTCTCTAGGAGGCATTAGAATAGAGCAGTGATTGCAAACTAAGAAATTCTTAATAACAGAGGAGATCTTTGGCTTTTAAGAGATTTGCTATATGCTGTTGTTCATTTAGAAAGATAAACATTTGAATATCTGTTGGGCAGTCAGAGGTCATTTTATATGTTTTGGAGGTCAGAGTTAAATTGTCAGGAAGTGTTAATGATTAAGCCAGAGGTAGTACACATGGCAGACCCAGTGGTTGGAGACTGTTTATGGAGAGACTGGTCTCTGCGATAAACACTGCCGGGTACATCTGCTTTATAGAACTGAAGCCCTGCATGTTGACTTGCTGCTGCATAGCTCTGTTCATTTTGTGACCAGTGCTGCCTCTCAGGTACCCCACTGGTACCTGAAAAGTTAATCTGATCACTCCCTAAACTGAACAGAGGAAAGGATGTGACTTTTCCATTGAGCAACAGAGCAAACAGATATTTGCTGCTTGCACGATGCCTGGTACTGTGGAAAGACTGTTAAACATATCATATCATTGAATCTCACAACAATCCTAGGAGGTATGTTTTAGAAAATACATTTTATTATTGACAGATGAGGATGCTTGAGAAAAGTGTGTCATATTGCCCAAGACCACACAGCTAGTTCAGGTGTGTGGGGTGTGAGCAATTTGGCTTCAGACTCTGCACTAAACCACGGCTCTACCCCAAAGAGGCAGAGTGTACTGCTTTGAAAGGAGAGAAAAACATGGATTAGTGATACTCAAGGCTTTCTTGACTCTGGCTCCTGGAGACCTTTAGAAACCTGGGTTGAGTAGAAATCTATAGACTCTGGCCCCAGGTCCTGAAGTTCAAGTCCATTTACTGCTTAACTCACCAAGTGTGACGGTTCTTTGTGGCCACACTCCATTACACAGATGGGAATCCTTTGGGTGACTCTTCTGTCCAATGTCTCAGCTTCTGGCAAAGAAGCCTTAAAATTCTACTTTGTATTTTTTGACATCATAGCTATTCAAGTGTATTACTACAAAGTGTAAACAAAGTCAATAACTTACAAACTCTGAGTCTCTGATACTCTTCTACTGAATGAACAACAACAGAAAAAACCCCAAACCTGTTGCTGTCAAGTTGATTCCGACTCATAGCAACCGTTGTAAATCCAGTCATTATTATTAGATTGCATCTGTGGAATATCCTTACTCCCTTTTTAATTTTAGAATGCTTTGAAAAGATTCCAACTCATAGTGGCCCTATAGGGCAGAGTAGAATTGCCCCATAGGGCTTTCAAGGATTTGAACTGGTGACCTTTTGGTTGGCAACGGTAGCTTTTAACCATCGTGCCACCAGGGCCCCTTATTAGATTGCATCTATGGAATATTGTTCCCTTTTTAATTTCATAATACTTTGAAAAGTAAAACTGTTTTCATTTTTTCTGAAAAAGGATGTTAACTTTAATGCTTTTTAGGCCGAGGCACATTACGTAACAAATTATTTCAAGCCTAGGTGCTTTGCTTAATTCTTTTTTTTTTTTTAATTTTTATTGTGCTTTAAGTGAAAGTTTGCAAATCAAGTCAGTCTCTCATACAAAAAGTTTATATACACCTTGCTATATACTCCTAACTGCTCTCCCCCTAATGAGACAGCCCGCTCCTTCCCTCCACTCTCTCTTTTCGTGTCTATTCCACGAGCTTTTAACCTCCTCTGCCCTCTCATCTCCCCTCCAGATAGGAGATGCCAAAGTAGCCTCAAGTGTCTACTTGATCCAAGAAGCTCATTCTTCACCAGCATCTTTTTCTATCTCATTGTCCAGTCCAATCCCTGTCTGAAGAGTTGGCTTTGGGAATGATTCCTCTCCTGAGCTAACAGAAGGACTGGGGGCCAAGACCACCAGGGTCCTTCTAGTCTCAGTCAGACTATTAAGTCTGGTCTTTTTATGAGAATTTGAGATCTGCATCCCACTGCTCTCCTGCTCCCTCAGGGGCTCTCTGTTGTGTTCCCTGTTGGGGCAGTCGTCTCTTGTAGCTGGGCACCATCTAGTTCTTCTGGTCTCAGGCTAATATAGTCTCTGGTTTATGTGGCCCTTTCTGTCTCTTGGGCTCATAATTACCTTGTGTCCTTGATATTCTTCGTTTCCTTTGGTCCAGGTGGGCTGAGACCAATTGATGCAACTTGGATGGCTGCTTGCTTGCGTTTAAGACCCCAGATGCCACTTTCCAAAGTGGGATGCAGAATGTTATCTTAACAGATTCTATTATGCCAGTTGGCTTAGATGTCCCCTGAAACCATGGTCCCCAAACTCCCGCCACTGCTATGCTGGCCTTCGAAGCATTCAGTTTATTCAGGAAACTTCTTTGCTTTTGGCTTAGTCCAGTTGTGCTGACCTCTCCTGTATTGTGTTGTCTTTCCCTTCACCTAAAGTAGTTCTTATCTACTATCTAATTAGTGAATACTTCTTTTCCTCCCTCCCTCCCTCCCCCTCTTGTAACCATCAAAGAATATTTTATTCTCTGTTTAAACTCTTTCTCGAGTTCTTATAATAGTGTCCTTTTGCAGCTGACTAATTTCACTCAGCATAATGCCTTCCAGATTCCTCCATGTTATGAAATGTTTCACAGATTCATCACTGTTCTTTATCGATGGTCAGTATTCCATTGTGTGAATATACCATTATTTATCCATTCATCCGTTGATGGGCACCTTGGTTGCTTCCATCTTTTTGCTATTGTAAACAGTGCTGCAATGAACATGGGTGTGCATATATCTGTTCATGTAAAGGCTCTTATTTCTCTAGGATATATTCTAAGGAGTGGGATTGCTGGATCGTATGGTAGTTCTATTTCTGGCTTTTTAAGGAAATGCCAAATCGATTTCCAAAGTGGTTGTACCATTTTACATTCCCACCAGCAGTGTTTAAGTGTTCCAGTCTCTCCACAACCTCTCCAATATTTATTATTTTGTGTTTTTTGGATTAATGCCAGCATTGTTGGAGTGAGATGGAATCTCATTGTAGTTTTGATTTGCATTTCTCTAATGTCTGTCAGTTGGTCGTACTGTGGGGACTTGCATGTTGCTGTGATGCTAGAAGCTATGCCACCAGTATTCAGATACCAGCAGGGTCACCCACAGAGGACAGGTTTCAGCTGAGCTTCCAGACTAAGACAGACTAGGAAGAAGGACCTGGCAGTCTACTTCTGAAAAACATTAGCCAGTGAAAACCTTATGAATAGTAGCAGAACATTGTCTGATATAGCTGGAAGATGAGTCCCCCAGGTTGGAAGGCACTCAAAAGATGACTGGAGAAGAGCTGCCTCCTCAAAGTAGAGCCGACCTTAATGACGTGGATGGAGTAGAGCTTTCGGGACCTTCATTTGCTGATGTGGCACAACTCAAAATGAGAAGAAACAGCTGCAAACATCCATTAATAATTGGAACCTGGAATGTATGAAGTATGAATCTAGGAAAATTGGAAATCATCAAAAATGAAATGGAACTCATAAACATTGATATCCTAGGCATTAGTGAGCTGAAATGGACTGGTATTGGCCATTTTGAGTTGGACAACCATATAGTCTACTATGCTGGGAATGACAACTTGAAGAGGAATGGTGTTGCATTCATCGTCAAAAAGAATGTTTCAAGATCTATCCTGAAGTACAGTGCTGTCAGTGATAGGATAATATTCATACGCCTACAAGGAAGACCAGTTAATACGACTATTACTCAAATTTATGCACCAACAACTAGGGCCAAAGACGAAGAAATAGAAGATTTTTATCAGCTGCTGCAGTCTGAAATTGATCGAACGTGCAATCAAGATGCATTGATAATTACCTGTGATTGGAATGTGAAAGTTGGAAACAAAGAAGGATCAGTAGTTGGAAAATATGGCCTTGGTGATAGAAACAATGCCGGAGATCAAATGATAGAATTTTGCAAGATCAATGACTTCTTCGTTGCAAATACCTTCTTTCACCAACATAAACGGTGGGTATACAAATGAACCTCACCAGATGGAACACACAGAAATCAAATTGACAATGGAAAAGCTCAGTATCATCAGTCAGAACAAGGCCAGGGGCCGACTGTGGAACAGACCATCAATTGCTCTTATGCCAGTTCATGCTAAAACTGAAGAAAATCAGAGCAAGTCTATGAGAGCCAAAATATGACCTTGAGCATATCCCACCTGAATTTAGAGACCATCTGAACAATAGATTTGACGCATTGAACACTAGTGACTGAAGACCAGATGAGTTGTGGAATGAAATCGAGGACATCATCCATGAAGAAAGCAAGAGGTCACTGAAAAGACAGGAAAGAAAGACCAAGATGGATGTCAGAGGAAACTCTGAAACTTGCTCTAGACTGTCGAACACCTAAAGCAAAAGGAAGAATTGATGAAGTAAAAGAGCTAAACAGAAGATTTCAAAGGGCCTCTCGAGAAGACAAAGTATTATAATGGCATGTGCAAAGAGCTGGAGATGGAAAACCAAAAGGGAAGAACATGCTTGGTGTTTCTCAAGCTGAAAGAACTGAAGAAAAAATTGAAGCCTTGAGTTGCAATAGTGAAGGATTCAATGGGGAAAATATTAAATGACGCAGGAAGCATCAAAAGGAGATGTAAGGAATATGCAGAGTCATTATACCAAAAAGAATTACTCGATATTCAACCATTTCAAGAGGTGGCATATGATCAGGAACCAATGATACTGAAGGAAGAAGTCCAAGCTGCTCTGAAGGCATTGGCAAAAAACAAGGCTCCAGGAATTGATGGAATATCAATTGAGATGTTTCAACAAATGGATGCAGCGCTGGAGGTGCTCACTTGTCTATGCCAAGAAATACGGAAGACAGCTTCCTGGCCAATTGAATGGAAGAGATCCATATTTATGCCTATTCCCAAGAAAGGTGATCCAACCGAATGTGGAAATTATAGAACAATATCATTAATATCACATGCAAGGAAAATTTTGCTGAAGATCATTCAAAAACAGCTGCAGCAGTATATTGACAGGGAACTGCCAGAAATTCAGGCTGGATTCAGAAGAGGACGTGGAACCAGGGATATCATTGCTGATGTCAGATGGATTCTGGCTGAAAGCAGAGAATACCAGAAGGATGTTTACCTGTGTTTTGTTGACTATGCAAAGGCATTCGACTGTGTGGATCATAACAAACTATGGATAACACTACGAAGAATGGGAATTCCAGAACACTTAATTGTGCTCATGAGGAACCTTTACATAGATCAAGAGGCAGTTGTCCGGACAGAACAAGGGGATACTGATTGGTTTAAAGTCAGGAAAGGTGTGTGCCAAGATTGTATTCTTTCACTATACCTATTTAATCTGTATGCTGAACAAATAATCCGAGAAGCTGGACTATATGAAGAAGAATTGGGCATCAGGATTGGAGGAAGACTCATTAACAACCTGCGTTATGCAGATGACACAACCTTGCTTGCTGAAAGTGAAGAGGACTTGAAGCACTTACTAATGAAGATCAAAGACCACAGCCTTCAGTATGGATTACACCTCAAGGTAAAGAAAAGAAAAATCCTCACAACTGGACCAATGAGCAACATCATGATAAACAGAGAAAAGATTGAAGTTGTCAAGGATTTCATTTTACTTGGATTCACAATCAACAGCCATGGAAGCAGCAGTCAAGAAATCAAAAGACACGTTGCATTGGGCAAATCTGCTGCAAAGGACCTCTTCAAAGTGTTGAAGAGCAAAGATGTAACCCTGAAGACTAAGGTGCGCCTGACCCAAGCCATGGTGTTTTCAATCACATCATATGCATGTGAAAGCTGGACAATGCATAAGGAAGACCGAAGAAGAGTTGACGCCTTTGAATTGTGGTGTTGGCGAAGAATATTGAATATACGATGGACTGCCAAAAGAACGAACAAATCTGTCTCGGACGAAGTGCGGCCAGAATGCTCCTTAGAGGCAAGGATGGCGAGACTGCGTCTTACATACTTTGGACATGTTGTCAGAAGGGATCAGTCCCTGGAGAAGGACATCATGCTTGGCAGAATACAGGGTCAGCGGAAAAGAGGAAGACCCTGAACGAGGTGGATTGACACAGTGGCTGCAACAATGAGCTCAAGCATAAGAACGATTGTAAAGATGGTGCAGGACCCGGCAGCGCTTCGTTCTGTAGTGCATAGGGTCGCTATGAGTCGGAACTGACGAGACGGCACCTAAGAACAACAACAACAATGGCTAATGATTGTGAGCATTTCCTCATATATCTGTTAGCTACCTTTATGTCTTCTTTAGTGAAGTGTCTGTTCATACCTTTTGCCTGCTTTTTAATTGGGTTATTTGTCTTTTTGTAGTTGAGTTTTTGCAGTATGATATAGATTTTCTAGATCAGGCACTGATTGGACATGTCATAGCTAAAAACTTTTTCCCAGTCTATAGGTAATCTTTTTAGTCTTTTGGTGAAGTCTTTGGATGAGCACAGGTGTTTGATTTTTAGGAGCTCCCAGTTATCTAGTTTTTCTTCTGCATTTTAGTAATGTTTGTATACTGTTTATGCCATGTATTAGGGCTCCTAACGTTGTCCCTATTTTTTCTTCCATGATCTTTATCATTTTAGATTTTATATTTAGGTGCTTTGCTTAATTCTTTACAACTGCTGTTGTTGTTAGGTGCCATCGAATTGGTTCTGACTCAGCAACCCTATGTACAACAAAATGAAACACTGCCCGGTCCTGTGCCAGTCTCATAATCATTGCTTGCTTGAGCCTGTTGTTGCAGCCACTGTGTCAGTCCACCTCGTTGAGGGTCTTCCTCTTTTTCACTGACCCTCTACTTTACCAAGCATGGTGTCCTTCTCCAGGGACTGGTCCCTACTGATAACGATGTACAAAGTATGTGAGACGAAGTCTCACCATCCTTTTTTCTAAGGAACATTCGGGCCGTACATCTTCCAAGACAGATCTGTTCAGTCTTCTGGCAGTCCGTGCTGTATTCAATATTCTTCACCAACACCATAATTACAACTGGTTTTCATTAAAATTAGGTGATTGTTTTGTTTGTTTGGGTTAATTATCAGTTTGTTAAGCTACCCCTGCAAAAAAAGAGAGTGAAAAAACAAGCGTGTACGTGCAAGAGAGAAATATGAAAAGATATTACTGTTTTGAAAGAGACAGATGTAATCTAAATAAGCAGATATAGCTCAATGTATAATTCATAGAAAAAAAGAGGGCAATTGTTCATGCCTCAAGGAGTTCTCTGACATTGCTTGAAACACAATTGACAATAATTGAAGATTCTGCTTGGCTCTTCAGTAAACCTGGGCAACATGAAAATTTACAGAGCTCTATGTCTCTGGACAGACCTCTGTAGAATGTGACACCAGTTTCCTGCTGGGAAGACAAACAAGTAAATTGAGAGGTAAAGTGAAGGTCTCTGAACCAGCACCAGTCCTTGGGGAACAGCTGCGCTCTGTATGTTTTACCTCTGTGGCCGTTTTGATTTACCAGATGATGGATCCCTAATTTGATCCCATCCTCAGGGATCTGGCATTTTCTGTGCTCCTGCCAAAGTCGTTTTGCCTTCTGAATGTTAGCACTGGAAGGACCCTTGAATAATTTAGCCTCAAATTCCTCATTTTACAAAAAAGAAAATAGGCCCAAAGTGATTGAGTACTTTGCCCAAGTTCATATAGCTAATTCCTTTAGGATCTGTGCCTCTAGTTTGAGTTCTTGTCCAATATCATTTCTTGACGCCGTACTGCCACATTTTTTATACAAACTCTTCTATTCAAGATATCAAACTGTTGGAATTCTTCTCTGTGCCCTTTATTTGGCTGTTTTTGTTAATACTGCTAAGTGACAGTAACCATCACACATGGATAGTCACTTCCGTGTCTGGTTATGTGTCAGGCACTTTGCTGAGTACTTAACACACATTATCTTGCTTCCTACAACAACTCTGGGAGGTAATGGTATTAGTGTTGTTTTCTATTTTTAAAGATGGGGAAACTGAGGCTAAGATAATACCACTAGTAAGTGAAGCATCTGGGATTTATTCTTAGGCCAGCTTCTCTGCTCTGAAGCCCATAAACTTCACCACTCTCCTAGCCTACTTCTCATTTTTCATAACTTTGTACATTTCTTCAACTCTTTATTGAATCTTTCAATTTGTGTCATTTTGTTCCATTCTTTGCACCTACTAATTTTTTCTTGTTTTTATCTTCTGGCTGAGCTAAACTTTGTTTTTTTTTTTTTTTTTTCTTTTAGTGTCAGCTTTTAATAAAGTGATCTAATAAAATTTGGCCCATATTATTTCAGTAAGCTTATCTCTCAGAAAATTGTTGTCTAGAAAAAAAAACACAAAAATAAATTTAAAATCATGCCATCTTTTCAACTACAAGAATAATCTTTTCCTCTAATCTGTAAAATATGTTCAGTGATTTTTGTGTCTCATAAATTTTAGAGGAGAGTTGTATAGGAAATGATTTATGGTGTTGAATGTAACATTAGTATTCAATAAACACAATTAAACTTTTAAAATCTCTCGTAAAACACTTAAGAATATTGTTGTCTTTAAAATTCAGAGCAATGGAGTTAGACTAGATTTTTAAATTAGTTAAACTACATTTGAATCAGTTAATAGAACACTTTACCTCCTATATAATTTTTACATGAATAAAAAAAAATCTGTAGGTATAGTCATTTAGAAGAAGAAATGGATAGTAGATTCAGAAAGTATATTTTGATATTTTATTCATGGAAGCCTTTTTAGCCATGGATAGTAAAACCCAAAAACCTGTTGCTGTAGAGTCAATTCCGACTCAGCAACCCTATGGGACAGAGTAGAACTGCCCTGTAGGGTTTCCAAGGAGTGGTTGGTGGATTTGAACTTTTGGTTAGCAGTTGTAGCTCTTAACCACTGTACCACCAGGACTCCCTAAGAATAGTAACTACATCTAAAAAGGATTTCATTTGTCTGTTGTGACTATAGACTCTCTACTGATATATAGGGAGACAGCATTGGTTATCTAGCGAAGCATACTCAAGTTTTTGTTTTGAAGGAAAACCAATTTATTTGATGCATCCTCTAAACCGTATAAGTTTATTGCTCTAAATATAGAATTACAGAAGAGTATTATCAATTGGGGAAACCCTGGTGGCATAGTGGTTAAGTGCTACAGCTGCTGACCAAAGGGTCAGCGGTTCGAATCTGCCAGGCACTCCTTGGAAACTCTATGGGGCAGTTCTACTCTGTCCTATAGAGACGCTATGAGTCGGAATCGACTCAACCACACTGGGTTTTTGGCACTGGGTATTATCAACTGAGCTCATTTTGGGATCGATGCTCATTTATTTCTATGTGTATTATTTGTACACATGTAGAAAGTATTCTGGAGGGATACACACTCAAACTTAACAGTGGTTGCCTCCAAGGAATAGAAATGGGGTTGAGTGATGTTGGGATCAATGATGCTCTCCTGTCTTTTACTCTGTGTATTCCTGTATTGCTTAAATTTTTTTTGTCAACAAGCATAAGTGACTTAAAAAAAAAAATCAGTAAGTAAAAACAATATTATAAAAAATCTTGCTTATATTCCAGTTCCACAGCCTCCTAGATTAGAACCTCAGGAACCAAATTCTGCCACTAGCACAACGATCACAGTTTATTGGAGCATGAACAAGGAAGATGTCATTGACTCATTCCAGGTTTACTGCATGGAGGAGCCACAAGATGACCAAGAAGTAAATGGTAGGATTGTGATTTGTAATAGACACACGAATACGGTGCATGCATATATTCCTGCATCTTAATGTGAAGTATTTAAACATATACATGTTATGACTCTTTCCATTAAGCATTTACAGGCCCTTACCAAACAAAAACAACCCACATGTGATGAAATAACATACAAGCAAAATTTGGAAATCAGGAAACAAAAATGCATAAATATCATCGTAATTGTCAACATGTATATTGTAATTGAGATTCACATTTAGCTTTGAGCTCTCAGGATAACAAGAGCAATTAAGTGATTCTCATTTTCAGAAAAGAGCATATTAACTAGAGTTTCGAAGAACACAATTTTAACCAACACCGAGGCCTAAAAGAAAAATTTAATGTGTTCCACTGGTAGAGTGGAAATGAGCTATTTAAAGGACAGTGTTCTCCACAATAATTTTCATGTAAATGCAGCATTGGATACCATGATTGGCAGTTTCTCAGATCCACCTTTGATGAAAGCTACAAGCAAACCATAAAGGTGAATTCAGTGTTTGCAGTTCTCAAGGCACGGGCCTAGGTTTGGCGTGGTGTTTGATGTCCCAACTTAATATGTGGAGAGGTGTGAAAGTGCTTCTTAGCACGGTGAATGGATGGCTTGTCTTATAGTTGAGCCTCTGTAAAGGTCTCTCTTCAGTAGTATTTCTAATAAGACATAGAAGCCAAGCAGTTTGAGGTTGTACTTCCTCATGAATCAGAACTGAAAGTGCTAGGCATTCTGTGTTGTTTGTTGAAGACGGACACATATACTTTGGAAATCACGTGATCATGTGGCCGGATTGACATCCTATTACAAAACTCAGGAGCATAATATGTAATGCAGATGAATGGTAATATATTTCACTGTTACTGGTATTTAAGTCTTTTGAGACGTCATGTGAAACTTCCTTAGATTAGAAAAAAGCTAAAACAAACAAGTTTAGGCGTAGTGTAAAGTTGACTAAATTTATCTATATACTACTAACCAACTTACCCATTGCCATTGAGTCAATTCTGACTTATAGAGACCCTGTAGGCCAGAGTAGAACCGTAGGGAGACTGCCACATCTTTCTGCTGGGGAGCAGCTCGTAGTTTGGGACCGCTGACCTTTCAGTTAACAGCCAAGCAGTTAACCACTGTGCCACTCCTCTTATTGAGGACTGATTGCCATATGCCTCTTACAACACAAGGAGATAAGTGTTGTTATTCCCATTTTACAGATGAGAAAATTGATATGAGGTTAAGCCGGTACATAACAGGGGCAGGATTCAAACACAGATCTTTTAGACTCCAAAGCTCATTTTTTGTTTGTGTGTTTGTTTTGTTACACTACCTATGTCTTTGCCCTACGCAGCTCTTCTGTATCTTTCTTATTTATCCAGCTGTATGACAAAACTTCATGGCTGTCCAAGACCCCTTTAACAACCTATTTACTGCCTGTAGTGCTTTTTTATGTGCATCGACCCCCCACCCCCACCCCCACCCCCTGCCTATCCTGTGTCTCATTCTTTCAGTAGCTTGAATTCTGCTGAATGTCAGTTAACTAATCTGATGATCTACAACGTGATACTCTGGTGTTACTCTGCTACTGTGTCGTAGGTCTCTAGGAACATATGTAGTGTTATATGCATTGTTCAAAGGAATGCTGAGGGTGATAGGTCTTAGCTTACAGGAGGGATTCTGCTGAAAACTGCAGTTGCAGTTTCTGAGCTATGGGGAAGGGGTTCTTCTGTGTCAAGACCTTATGACATTCTTTAGACTGAACTTTTTGTCCACAAAGTATAGCTTATTGGGAAAGAGAGAGGCAAAAATTGAATAGACCATGCTAAACCACAGAACTGCCAAGTTTCCTTTAAAAGGAAACAATCTGAGTTTCTTAACTGAAGGAATTTTGAAGTTGCGATATTCAAGAATAATAAAGGAAGATGACTGAAATGACCACAGGCTAATTTAAGGAAGAAAATAATTCTTTTACAGGAGAGAAAATTTCAGTAAGAAAATCAGATTGACCCAAAGGGCCATGTGTTCAGAATGATATTGAGTAACATTTACTCCTAAATATGGAGGGTAAAATAATTTAAGAAATTTAAAAAGGAAAATGTCTTGATTAAACAAAATTACTTAAACGAAAAGTAGGTTATGACCTATGAAATTTATTTAAGTATTTCTATAAATTGTGGAAGTCTCTAGTTGAAAGAATTTGATAATTCATGAGACAAAACCAGAGTTAAAACTTGGAAAAACCAGTTGCCACTGAGTCAGTTGACTCTGGCTCATGGCGACCTCATGTACTTCAGACTAGAACTGTGCTCACAGGCATTTTGTGGCTGTGACCTTTCAGAAGCAGATCACAAGGCCTTTCTTCTGAGGTGCCTCTGGGTAGGTTTGAACCACCAACCTTTTGGTTAATGGCCTGGCACTTAACTGTTTGTGCCACCCAGGGCCTTCTGGGAAGTCACTCTGAGTATTAAAATGGCTTATTAATCTGTGAAAATGGTTTGGAACAACGTAAGTTTAGAAAATATGGGGTTGTCCTTATTTTATGACATATTCTCCTGAAATACTGGGATTGTTTCTTAAGAATTTTCTTGAGGATGTATTACTGAGATTTAAGCTAACATTAACTCTATGCAATTTTAATATTTGCTATTGAAGTAAGTTACTTTAATTGTGGTATATGAAGCTTAGAATTTTACTAATATGCTATTATTTTCTTTTTAAGCACTCACAAGTAATACTATGCCATTCTAGATATTCCTTTTCATAATGCTACTGCTTTTTTATTCATTCTAAAGTGGTAGCTATCACGTAATGGTATCTGTAAGAGTTCAGCAGCTTTATTCTACTGAAATAAGTTATAGACCACTTTTTTTTCCCCAGAAACTGTAACTTTCAATTGATTTTGGGAGATACCTTACAGCTTTTGATTGTGTTTTATGCTAGAATTGGTGGAAGAATACAGAGTGACAGTGAAAGAAAGCTACTGCATTTTTGAAGATTTGGAACCTGACCGATGTTATCAAGTATGGGTAATGGCTGTGAACTTCACTGGATGTAGCCTTCCCAGTGAAAGGGCAATTTTTAGGACAGGTAAGGGGGTGTTAGGAGACAATAATCAATTCTTCACATACTCTTCAGATCAACCAATAAGCATTTATTAAGCACCGATCATGTGCTGGGTGTCCTGTAAATGTGGGGACTACAACAATGATTAAGACTGGGTTCTTGTTCTCAAGAAGCTCATAGTCAAGTCGGGGAGACAGACAAACAGAAGATCATGGAAAATTTGTGGTAAGGGCAGTGATCCAAATATGCATAGGTTATTATGAGAGCAGTCCAGAGGGATACCTGAGAAAGCCTGGGGAAGGGACATGAACAGGAATGGCTTTCTAGAATTGATGTCTGAACTAAATCTTTTAAAGGATCAGTAGGAATTAACATGTTAATGGAGGGTGTCCCACTTGAAGAAGACATATGAGCAGAGTCATGGAGATAAGAAATAGCATGGAATATACAGGTAGTATTGCTTTGACTTAAAAACAAGAAGAAAGACATGAGATGAGAAAGGCTAGAGCATAGAGGCCATGTCTATTAAGATAAGAAGCTCAAAAAACCAAAAACACAAACCAGTTGCCTTGAGTTGACTCTGGCTCATGGTGACCACATGTGTGGAGAGTAGAACGCCCCATAAGGTTTTCAAGACTGACCTTTTGGAAGCAAATTACCAGGCCTTTCTTCCAAGGTGCCTCTTGGTGGGTTTGAACTGCCAACCTTTTGGTTAGTAACTGAGCACTTAACCATTTGCATCACCCGAGAACGCCTAAGGTAAGAGGCTCAGACTTCATTATATGGGTGCTGGGAGCCCCCAAAAGATTTTAAGCAACGTTATTCAACTGGGGATGCACTCCCCTGATGTAATCTTTTCACAGGTGGCTGAAGCAAAAGGTGTAGCATAAGCTAAAGATGCATCGTCTTTTAGATAATTGCAACTGCCTGAAAGGAAGAAACGACTCACTCCTACCATTTGTCTGTCCTTCTTTCTTCCCTTTTTAAACAAGTATTTATTGAACACCTACTTAGGGCAAGATCATTGCTACCTTTTGGATAAAAGGTGGGGGGATAAGAACTTTTATTTTTATTTGTTGCACATGTATAAGGAAACTCTGGTAAGATTTATTTAAAAAAAACAAAAACCCGTTGCCATTGAGTTCATTCCAACTCAGAGCAACCCTATAGAACAAGGTAGAACTACCCCATATGGTTTCCAAGGAGCGCCTGGTGGATTTGATCTTTTGGTTAGCAGCTGTAGCTCTTATCCACTATACCACCAGGGTTTCCAATAAGATTTATAGGAAGCTAATAGTATTTTTTTAATATTAGAGGGTGTCTGTTTGGGGATTGGTGAGGATTGGGCAATGTGGAAGGCAGGGGTGGGAGGGAGGCTTTTCACTACATGAATTTTTATACCTTTGGGATTTTCAACCCAGAATATATTCTAATTAAAATCCTACCCAATCATTCTTCCCAGGGTACCAGGGAAGTAGAGCTGGCATTGCTCCACCAGCTATTGACTTGGTTCTCTCTCTGCAGCACCCTCCACCCCTGTAATCCGCACTGAGGACTGTACCGTGTGTTGGAACACGGCCACTGTCCGATGGCGGCCTGCCAACCCAGAGGCCACGGAGACCTACACTCTGGAGTATTGCAGACAGCACTCTCCTGAGGGTGAGGGTCTCAGGTAAGGAAGGACCTCTCTCCACTGAGGAGTCTGACTCAGAGCCAGGTGGTCGGAGGGACTCAGGCAGGGAGCTCAGGACCCTGAACTAACCTCTGAGCCTACGCTCATAGAGGGTGGAAAGCTTCCTAAAACGCTGCAGAGTTAATGAAGCTGCTGACTTGATTTGCAGCTCCAACACTACTCATCAGTGAACTCTAAGCCTGTAATAAAAAACACATGCTACAATGCAGAATAATAACTCCCTTGAAAGAAAATGTATGCAAATTTTAATAGGATTGGACATTCTTTGAGGTATATTTAACTTGAGTGATTACACAGGATTTATGCATATTTTTATATACTTTTTACAAGTTATATCAGAGTAAGTACAACCTAACTTAGGAAACTAGTAGTGAGCTTGTGTATTTATGTGAATCTGAATGTCTCCTTGATATATTGGTAGTAGAAAGAAGCTAATTACACACATATTATCAAAAAGACATACCTGTTTCTCCAAGAGCATGAAGAATCTATAGAGATTCTTACAGGAAAAAAGAAATGGGAAGCTCCCTCACTAAAATTATGAGGCTAAAATTTTATGGGCAGTCATCCAGTGAGCATTTGAGAAATGTTACCTGATCCTCTGAGGTGGTGTTTTCCGAACCTCTAACCTCACGCTAATAAAGCAACTTCAGGTGCCACAATGAATAGTCAGATCACTATGATTAATATTCATATTTTGATAGAGACATTTTTAGCTTTTTTTTTAACCAAGTTTACTGAGATAAACTATTTTGGTTGGTTATGGAATTTAGGAATAATGGCATGAAATTAGACAGCTTTTTAATAAAGTGTATTAGCATCATGGTCAATCAACAGCTATTTATTTAGTTATGCTTTGAGGTTTCATAATGACTGAGCAAGAATTATAGTTTCTTTCAAGTATGTGTAGACAAGCTTCACAAAATAATTATCAAAAGATGAATTTATGTTAGGCGGGGTATGTATGCATGGGATCCAGGAGCTCCAGTAGTAATGAGAACATGTTAAATGTACAAGGAGTAACATCTTTGTTAATGTGCTAACTGCTGACAGGTGAACCCTGGTCTAGAAAAGAGGGAGGGAAAGGGAGAGAGAAAATAACTGAGTTTTATTGAGCATTTACGATGTGCTAACTGATACCTGGAGCCCTGGTGGTGCAGTGGTTAAGAGCTGGGCTGCTAACCAAAAGGCTGGCAGCTTGAGTCCACCAACTGCTCCTTGGAAACCCCATGGGGCAGTTCTACTCTGTTCATTAGGGTCGCTATGAATCTGAATTGACTTGACAGAAACGAGTTTGGGTTTTTGTGGAGTGGATGTTTTAAGCACTTTAGGTATATTGCCCCATTTAATCCTCACATGAACTCTGAGAGAGTACAGACACTCAGCTCTCTGTGAGGCAAGACGAGATTGTTAAGGAATGCTCTTGAATGACTCATCCTTGTTATCAGTCTCCAGCTGGTGGTTGCATAAGTAATATCAGCAGAGTTGGACTCTTAAATCAGCAGAGATCTGGAAACTTTGAGACCTAGTAGCCACTTCACAGAAGGAACTGTGATGTCATGTCATAAATGTGGCTACAAGGAGATGGGAAGGGGAAGGTAGAAGGGGAAATGGCGTCCACTGAGGGCCTTCAACGTGCCAAGCACTGTGCTAAATCTCATTTAACTCTCTCAGTAATCTATGAGGTAGAAAATGACCTCCATTAAATGAGACTCAAAGAGGTTAAATAATTCAAAAGTATTAAATGATGGAGAGTTTGAAGCTAAGATTGAAACTCAGGTCTGTCTTATTCTTTCTGCCAGTTTTAAAACTCATGTCATTACACAAACTGAATTAGCATACCTCAGTAACCTGACAACTGGGAGTTATTGTGCATCCTTAGTTCCCTTCTGTCACATGAAAAACATAGACATGAGGAGAGAATGCAGTACATTCAAAACCCTTTTGATTAATGTTCTTTCCTTCCCTAGTTGTCCTGGGGTCTTCAAAAAAAAAAAAAAAAAGCCCATTTGATATCAACATGCATTCCAAGCAAATCCTCTTCTATCAAAGCCAAAGAAACCAATGACAGTTCCATTTGTAGGAAAAAACCTGACCATCACAAAAGTTGAGCTTATTAAAACAAGACTTTTGAGTAGTTTATTATTTTTGAGACTTTCCCAATGGGTTCATTTTTCTTTCAGGAGTATGAGGGGCTGGATAAGCAGAAGTTTATAATTTTTTTATAGCTATAGAACAACTTTTTTTTTTTTTATAGAACAATTTTTGTTGTTAGGTGCTGTCGAGTTGGTTCTGATTTACAGTGACCCTGTGTAAAACAGAATGAAACACTGCCCGGTCCTGCATCATCCTCACAATCATTGCTATGCTTGAGCCCATCGTTGCAGCCACTGTGTCAATCCATCCCATCAAGGGTATTCCTCTCTTTCGCTGACTCTTTACAGAACAATGTTATTGAATGGATATAATCCAGGAAATTTAGAAGTGAAGGGAAATCCCACATGCTGAGCCCTGTCGATAGTTTGGAGCTGTCTTGGAGATGGAGCGGTTTCCAATTAGGTGCTAAAAGACCTTTGGTACCAGGTATTAAACACATGGCACTGAAAGCAACAAGAAAAGTTAGGCTATCATTGAAGATACTCTCTTATTACAAAGAAAATAAACTGTGCCAACAAAGTAAAGAACAATGGTGCATTAATTAATTCGAGGTGCTTGGATACTTACCCAAGGGATTATTGCTGTTATCAGTTGCTGTCAAGTCAATTCCGAATCACGGTGACCCCACGTGTGCAGAGTAGAACTGCTCCACAGGGTTTTCAAGGCCATGATCTTGAAGCAGATTAACAGCTCTATCTTCCGAGGTATCTCTGGGTGGGTTCAAACCATCAACCTTTCTGCTAGTAGTCAGTATCTAACCATTTGTGCCACCCAATCAGGAGATCAAATCAAAGATCCATTGCCGTGGAGTCTAGTCTAACTCATAACGACACTGTAGGACAGAGTAGAACTGTCCCACAGGGTTTCCAAGGCTGTAAATCTTTACGAAAGTAGACTGCCACATCTTTCTTCCATGGAACAGCTGGTAGGTTCCAAACTTTTGGTTAGCAGCCAAGCTCTTAACCACTGAACAACCAGGGCTCTTTTTAACTAAGGGACGCCCATTGCCGTAAATCAATTCTGACTCATAGTGATCCTACAGGACAGAGTAGATCTGCCCCATAGGTTCCCAAGGCTGTAAAACTTTATAGAAGCAGACCACCACATCTTTCTCCCGCAGAATGGCTGGTGGATTCCAACTGCTGATCTTCTAGTTAGCAGCCGAGTACTTTAACCACTGTGCCACCAGGGCTCTTTAACCAGGAGATACCCAAAACCAAACGCAAACCCACAGCTGTCAAGTTGATTCTGACTCTTAGAGACCCTATAGGACAGAGTAGAACTGCCCCATAGAGTTTCCAAGGAGTGCCTTGCAGATTTGAACTACCGACCTTTTTGGTTAGCAGCCATGGCACTTAACCACTATGGCACCTGGGTTTCCAACCAGGGGATAGGATTAGTCTAATCTGCTGGAAACCTTTTCATGGGTCACTTGCAGAGAAGGGCACTTAGAGTGTTGTTTATCCATTGGTTATATGACTCTTACATAAGTTCTGGGTCCTGTGCAAAAGCCCTATACTAAACCAGATAAAAAAATTGAGCTGGAGGTCAATGAAAAGGAGTAACGGGGATCAAAAGTTACTTCTGTTTGAGGAGCCTTGGTTGTGCAATGGGTAAGTACTCAGCTGCTAACTGAAAGTTTGGTAGTTCAAACCCACCAGCAACTCTGAAGGAGAAAAGATTTTGCAATCTGCTGCTATAAAGATTACAACCTAGGAAACCCTATGGGGCAGTTCTACTCTGTTCTATAGGGTCACTATGAGTTGGAATAGACTCCACCATACACAACAACAACAACAGACCATAAGTTGGCTAAGAGCAGGGATCTTATTTATGTAGACACTCAATAAAGGTCTATTTACTGAATGAGGGAGTGAATGAATGAATAAATTGGATCAGCCACTCTCCTTTTGTCTTTTCCCACTTTGAATCATCTGTCTGGAATCTTCAGCAGAGGAGAGAGGGAGCAAGAACTAAGTGAGGTCACATCTCTTCCCTATCCTCAATCCCTGAAATAAAAAGCAGCCTTAAAAGCTCTGGACTGATGTAGAAAGAGACTTTGAAAGGAAATGAAAAGAAGGGAGAGAAGGCTGATTAATTTAAAAACAAAACAAAACTGAGGGAGGGCATTGACTTGCCCCCTGGATTGGGGAGTTTCATTTTGGTTGCCAGAACAGAAACACATACATCTTCAGACCTACGCTATTTTCCCTGTATGATGGCCTCTAGACATTCCAATTCAGGACCAGAGATGCTGCTTGAACTCTATGGTGGGTGTTTGAATGGGATGAGCCTACTGTGCCCCCAGTTTCCTTAACGCAGTGTCTGAAATTGACGAGCAATTACCTCCATTTCACAATCCTCATGGAGAATATATTTCCATATTTTTGCATGTGGGCAGCATGGCTGCATCCCAGTAGTCGACCCATGTTGGGATTGAGGATAGGCGGGAGTGACAATCCTCAGCTTGTGTGTGGGGGCTGAGGGAGCTCCTGCTCACCCTTTGTTGTTTTTCTTTGAATGCTCTCCTCAGGTTGGGTGGGCTCAAAACACTTTCAGAATTTTTCCACTGCTCTGCTGTTTCCTCAGCTGTTCTGTCTCTCCTGTGTGGAGAGAAGTCAGCAGAACTGTGGGTGGAGAAGGGAAAACTGAAAGAAATATAGTACAGGGATTAGCTGTGTGGGCTGTGCAGAGAGAAGCTGTGTATTGAATGACAAATCTGTGAGACTCAATATGCTACAAAGTAGTCAGTAGTGAACTTCCCCTCCTTAGTCCTAGCCAAGTCTTTCTTTTTTCTTAACTTTCTTAGTAAGCTTTCAACTGAATAGGATATGACTGGCCAGCAGTCCACGGCAAGTGATTTGACCTTCTCTGCAAACAGTGGGCAAAGGAGGCAGTCATTCCTGCACATGGTTGCTTCACAGGACAACAGGGGGATCTCTGACATGGTTTGGCCAAAACTCATTTAGTAATTAAGAGCTTATTGCCAAATTTCATTCTGGTGTTGCTTTCTGACCCAGGTTGAACTACCGTTCGGAGCCCTTGGAAGAGCGGGTTACATGAAGGTGATTTTATTTTCGAGCATTATTGGCATTTAGCTTTCCCTAAATGAAGTCTTCCCAAATGAATCTAATATGACTTTCATGGTTTAAAATTCCATACA
This sequence comes from Elephas maximus indicus, assembly GCF_024166365.1. Classification (NCBI taxonomy): domain Eukaryota; kingdom Metazoa; phylum Chordata; class Mammalia; order Proboscidea; family Elephantidae; genus Elephas; species Elephas maximus. The sequence goes on from NC_064820.1 coordinate 84,740,890, forward strand.
CCTCCTGGTTGTATAGTAAAACCTCAGTGAATGGAAACCCAACTTGTTCTTTCATTTCTAACTTATGTTCTCTCAATTTCCAAAAGTATTCAAGTTGTTTACAATAAAAGACTCAGACATAATAGAATTACTAAAACATTCATATTTTACCATGCTAAGGCAGGGGTGAGGAGATAGTATTAGAAAGTGCAGATTAAGAGCAGTACCTCAATGGAACATAAAATTTAGATCTGCACTTCCTGGCAGCTAAGGCAAAAACAGGAGAGAGGGGGAGAGAACAAGATGGAGTAAGAAAGAGATTACATAACTCATCTTTTTTAAAAGTAAGCCTAACATTTCATCAAGAGAGACAATTATATTTCTTGACATTCAGCTCTAAAAGGAATTTTTTATATAAGCGCTATTGAACAAGATAATAGTGATTGTCTTTAAGAGCAGGTTTACAACAGATGCAAAAGCATTCCCCATGTAACCATTTCTTAAACTGAATCTGAAAATATGTTATATCATGGTTCTGTGCAGACAGTTCTGTAGAGATCTCAAGTAATTGTTCACTTATGTGACCTTGACGTGGTAAAGGAAAGCTTAGAGAGTTCAGAAGAATGAATGTTACCAGATCCCTGGGATTCTCCACCTGAAGTATAAATGGTATCATTCAGGCTTTTGAGGGTAATTATAGAGAAAATAAAAATCCAGAATTATTCTACTGGAATGCATTGGCTTACTTTGTGTGATGGAATCTAATTACAGGAAAAGCTAAGTTCTATGGTCAGCAGCACTCAGCCATCATGCTCTGTTTCCACATTATTATGAAATAATAGCTGAGTTGTAGTTAATACTGAGTCTCCATAATATCCTCATTTGTCAAAAAAAAAAAAATAATCCTGTTCAATAATTTTTATTTACCATTTTTTTTAAAAAAGGAAAAAAGTCAATATATAAAGAATTTTCTTCTCAATCTTGATTTAATGAAAAATTTTCATCTTCAACAAAAAGTCTCATATTTCCAATTAGTTGAGGTTTTATATAAATATAGTGTGATGGTTAAGGTTGGGTATCAACTTGGCTGAGCCATGATACTCAGTGGTTTGGCAGTTATGATGTAGTTTGGCAGTTACGTAATGATATATTCAACTCCATGATGAGATCTGCTGTGAGCAGCCAATCAGTTGAAAGGTAGTTTCCTTGGGGGTGTGGCCTTCTTCCAGTATCTAAATGGATGTTCCAACAAGGCTGTCACTCTGGATCCTGCACCTGATAGCCACTTAACCTGACAATCTTGGGATTTGTTGGCCTCTGCAGCTTGTGGACCAGTGGCCTGCCATCTGACCTGCCAATTGTAGGTTTGTCAGCCCCTGCAGCTGTGTGAGTCAGGAGAAGCCAGCACCCTGATGCCTGACCCATGGACTTGGTACTTGCCAACCTCTACAACCCTGTGAGCCATTTCCTTCAGATCTCTCTCTCTCTCTCTATGTATATACACACTTCACTGGTTTTGCTTCTCTAGAGAACCCAGCCTAAGACATTTGGTACTGAGAGTGGTTCTAGAGAAACAAAATTGTAAGAGTGAGTTTTTTTAAATTGGTTCTCAAGGCTGATTAGTCTTAAAGATGTTGGTGTCTCCGCTTCCAGTAGTAAAGAGAACACTGCTAATCCATGCTGTGCGGTGGTGAGAGAAATATGCAAAATAGCACCACCAATAAATCAAGTATTTGTGGGAGGCAAGGCTCTGGGTGATCACATGTTTGATACTTTTCTACAACTTTATCAGAATGAGAAGTATAAGGAAGCCGGTCCGTTTGTCCTACTTTCACTAAACAAAGTGGCGACAGAAAGAGATGAGCTCAGGGTTTCAGAATCACAGCTCAAGTGCCTCATAAATGACCTCAAAGTTGCCACTTGTGCCCTGAAAGAAAGTCTTATTTCTTGTAGTAACAGAGTTGATGTTGCTGAAAATCAAACCAAGCATCTTATTGCAAGATTGGATGAATTACAATGTCAATTGAATTCCCAACCTCGAATGGTGTCTAAAATTAAAGTGAGTGCATTGACTGGGAAGAAATGGGATCCTGAAACTTGGGGTGGTGACATATGGGCAGATAATCAGGAAGCTGGGGACACTTAGCGCCTAAATTCCTTTGAATCACTCCCACCAGCAGAATTAGCCCTCTCATTCCCATCCTAAGAGATTACTCCATCTTTGTCCACTATGCCACCCTCCCCAATAAAACCATTATCCCCTCCGCCTGCATCTGATGAGATTAGCCCAGCTGTGTCTGAAGAGCTTTTTTCTGAGTCATCCCCTGGAGAGACATCTGAGTCATTGCCTGGGGCATCACCTGAGGCAAATGCCTTATAGGACATTGCTGAATGTTCTTAGAACACATCCCCATCATGCATTTTTGCTTCTAAACATGTAACTAGACTTAAGTCCCAGTAAGCCCCAAAAGGTGAAGTACATACAAAGTGTGACCTAGGAGAAGGTATGTCACACTTCGTAAGAACTGCTTGACTTTTCTAATATGTACAAACAGAAACCTGAGGAATATGTGTGGCAATGGCTATTAAGTGTGTGAGATAATGGGGCAAGGAACATAAAGATGCATCAGTCTGAGTTTATTGCTATGGTCCCACTAAGCACAGATTCTTCATTCAGTGTTTCAGCTCGTGAGGTTTGAAAGGATCTAATAGTTTATTTGGTTGGTTTACTGATGCATGGATGACACGGTGGCCTACACTGAATCAAGTTGAAGTACCAGACCTGCCTGCTTATACTGTAGAAGAAGGTATCTAAAGGCTTAGGGAAATTGGCAGACTAGAGTGGACTTATTAGGTTAGACTTGCAGATCCATACATGAGTGCCAAGGGACACACCTTTTTACCAGAACAGTGAGGAAAAAATTTGCAAAGGGAGCCCCAGCATCCTCGAAGACTGTTGTGATTGCTATTTTATGTAAGTCAGATTTGACAGTGGGAACTGCCCTAATGGAATTTAGACACCTAACTACAATGGAGAGCCCTGGTGGCAAAGTTGTTAAAAGCTCAGGCTGCCAACCAAAAAGTTGGCAGTTCAAATCCACCAGCTGATCCTTGGAAACCCTATGGGGCAGTTATACTCTGTCCTATAGTGTTGCTGTGGGTTGGAATTGACTCAATGGCACAAAACAACAATAACTGCAATGGAGCTGATCGGACTCCGTGGTGGTAGGAGCCAAGTGGCAGCAGTCAATCAGTGAAGACAGTGTGGGCATGGTTTCTGTAATGGACAGCAGAATCAAAGCAGTAATCAGAATAGTTTGACTCATATGGACTTATGGCATTAGCTACTTAGTCATGGTGTCCCTAGGAGTGAAACAGGTGGAAAATCTACTACTATTTACTTGATATGTACAAGAGGAAGAATTCTAGGTCAAGTGAATGGCAGTATAACTTGAATTGTCAGAATAGACAGCCACCACCCATCAATCAATTCCCAGACTTGAGCCAGTTTACAGACCCACAACCTCTTAAATGAAGGGGAGGCCAGGTCCCCTTGAGGAAGGACCCCACTGCACTGCCAAAAATCTATACTGTTAATCTTTCTCCCAGCCTTTCCCAAAGAAATCTATGGCCTTTTATGAGAATGATTGTTTGTTGGGGAAAAGGAAATAATCAGACTTTGGGGGGATTACTGGACTTTGGCTCCGAAGTGACACTAACTCCAGGAGACACAAAATGTCCCTGTGTCCCACCAGTCAGAGTTGGGGCATATGGAGATCAGATTATCAGTGGAGACTTAACCTCATGTCTTTCTCACTGTGGGCCCCCAAATCCATCCTGTAGCGTTTCCCCCAGTTCCAGAATGCATAAATGGAACAGACACACTCAGCTACTGGCAGAACCCCCACATTGGATCCCTGACATGTGGAGTAAAGGCTATTATGGTAGGAAAGACTAAGTGGAAACCATTAGAACTGCCCCTACCGAGGAAAATAGTAAACCAAAAGCAATATTGAATTCCTGGAGGGATTGCAGAGATCAAAGACTTGAAGGATGCGGGGGTGGCAAGTCCCACCACATTCCTATTCAATTCACCTATTTGGCTTGTGCAAAAAATGGATGGATCTTGGAGAATGACAATGAATTATTGAAAACTTAACCAGGTGGTGACTGCACTTGCAGCTGCTGTACCAGATTGCTTGAGCAAATTAATACATCTTTTGATACCTGGTATGCAGCTATTGATCTGCCTTTTTCTCCGTATCTGTTTCGAAGGACCACCAGAAGCAGTTTGCTTCCAGCTGGCAAGACCAGCAATACCCCTTCACTGTCCTACCCCAGAGCTATATCAACTCTCCTGCACTATGTCATAATTTAGTCCGCAGGGACCTTGATTGCCTTTCCCTTCCACAAGACGTTACACTGGTCCATTGCATTGATGACATTGTGATAAGTGGACCTAGTAAGGAAGAAGTATCCATGACTCTAGACTTACTGGTAAGATATTTGCATGCTAGAGGGTGGGAAATTAACCTGACAAAAATTCAGGAGCCCTCCGTATCATTGAAATTTCTAGGGGTCCAGTGGTGTGGGGCTTGTCAAGATCTTCCTTCTAAAGTGAAGGATAAGTTGTTACATCTGGCCCCTCCTACAACTAAAAAGGAGGACGTGGGTCTCTCTGGATTTTGGAAGCAGCATACTCCTCATTTGGGTGTGCTACTCCAGCCTATTTATCAAGTGACTTGAAAAGCTGCTAGTCTTGAGTGGGGCCAAGAACAAGAGAAGGCTCTGCAACAGGTTCAGGCTGCTGTGCAAGCCATTCTGCCACTTGGACCATATGATCAGCAAGTGTGAGCGGCAGGTACAGATGCTGTTTGAAGTCTTCGACAGGCCTCTATTGGTGAATCACAGTGCAGACCCTTAGGGTTTTGGAGCAAATCCCTCCTGCCCTCTGCAGATAACTACTCTCCTTTTGAGAAATAGTTTTTGGTTTGTTACTGGGCCTTAGTAGAGACTGAATGCTTAACCTTGTGCCACCAAGTCACCATGGGGCCTGAGCTGCCCATCATGAACTGAGTGTTGTCTTACCTACAGAGCCATAAAGTCAGATGTACACAGCAGCACTCCAGCATTAAATAGAAGTGGTATATACAAGATTGGGCCTGAGCAGGATCTGAAGGCACAAGTAAGTTGTATGCGGAAGTGGCCCAAATGCCCATGGTCTCCACTCCTGTCACTTTACCTGCCCTCTCCAGACTGTGCCTATGGCCTCATGGGGAGTTCCCTATGATCAGTTGACTGAGGGAAAAAAAAAAAAAACTTACGCCTGGTTTACAGATAGTTCTGTGCAATATGCAGGCGCCACTCGAAAGTGAATAGCAGCAGCACTACAGCCCCTTTCTGGGACCTCCCTGAAGAACAGTGATGAAGAGAAATCCTCCCAATGGACATAACCTTGAGCAGTGCACCTGTTTGTTAATTTTGCTTGGCGAGATATGTGAATGTGTACTGATTCATGGACTGTGGCCAATGGTTTGTCTGGATGGGCAGGGACTTGGAAGGACCGCGATTGGAAAATTGGAGAGAAGGAGGTACAACGAAGAGGGATGTGGGTAGATCTCTCTGAATGAACCAAAGAAGAGAAGATATTTGTATCTCATGTGAATGCTCACCAAAAGGTGACTTCAGCAGAGGAAAATTTTAACAATCAAGTGGATAGGATGACATGTTCTGTAGAAATCAGTCATCCTCTTTCCCCAGCCTCTCCCATCATTACCCAATGGGCTCATGAACAAAGTGGCCATAGTGGCAGGGATGGAGGTTATGCATGGGCTCAGCAACATGGACTTCCACTCACCAAGGCTGACTTGGCTACAGGCACTGCCAAACGCCCAATCTGATAGCAGCAGAGACCAACACTAAGTCCCTGATATACCACCATTCGTTGAGGTGATCAGCCAGCAACCTGGTGGCAGGTTGAATACACTGGACTGCTTCCATCATGGAAAGGGTAGTGTTTTGTTCTTTCTGGAATAGACACTTACTCTGGGTATGGGTTTGCCTTCCCCTACATACAGTTCTTCTGCCAACACTACCATATGTGGACTTACAGAATGCCTTATCCACCATCATAGTACCCCCCGCAGCATTGCCTCAGATCAAAGGACTCACTTCACAGCAAATGAAGTGCAGCAGTGGGCCCATGCTCATGAAATTCACTTGTCTTAATATATTTCCCATCAACTTGAAGCAGCTGGCTTGATAGAACGATGGAATGGCCTTCTAAAGACACAATTACAGAGCCAGCTAGGTGGTAATACCTTGCAGGGTTTGGGCAGTGTTCTCCAGGAAGCTGTATATGCTCTAAACTAGCATCCAGTATATGGTGCTGTTTCTTCTGTAGCCAGGATTCATAAGTCCAGGAATCAAGGGGTGGAAATTGAAGCAGCGCCACTCATTATTACCCCTAGTGACCCACTTGGAAAATTTTTGTTTCCTGTCCCCAAGACCCTATGCTCTGCGGGTCTAGAGGTCTTAGTTGCAAAGGGTGGGATGCTCTCACCCAGAGACACATCCCTGATTCCATTGAACTGGAAGTTTAGAATACCTCGGGCCATTTTGGGCTCCTCATGTCTCTGGATCAACAAAGAAGGGAGTTACCATATTGGCTGGTGTGATTAATTGTTATTACTAAGAAGAAATTGGATTGGTATTGCATAACGGAGGTAAAGAAGAGTATGTCTGGAATACAAGAGATCCCTTAGGGCATCTCTCAGCACTACTGTGTCCTGTGATTAAAGTCAATGGAAAACTACAGCAACCCAATTTCAACATGGCCCAGACTCTTCAGGAATGAAGGCTTCGGTCACCCCACCTGGCAAAGAACCACAACCAGCTGAGGTGCTTGCTGAAGGTAAAAGGAATACAGAATGGGTGGTGGAAGAAGGCAGTTCTAAACACCAGCTATTACCACCTGACCAGTTGCAGAAATTAGGACTGTAATTGGTATAGGTATTTCTTCATTGTATGCATCAAATACTTTTGTTTTCTTCACTTATAAAATATAAGATGTAAACTGGGCTAGTATGTTTTCAGTTATACATGTGTTGTATCATGTTATGTGCAAGTATGACTTTATAACTGCCATTATTTAGAGATTATGTATAGTTTAAGGAGATGTGTACAGGTGCCAAGTTGACAAGGAGTGGACTGTGATGGTTAAGGTTGTGTGGTCAACTTGTCTAGGACATGATTCTTAGCGGTTTGGCAATTATTATGTTGTTTGGCAGTTTTGCAATGATGTTATCAACTCCGTGATGAGATCACTTGCAAGGGAGTTTCCATGGGGGTGTGGCCTTCTTCCAGTATATAAATGGATGTTTCAGCAAGAGTCTCGCTCTGGATTCTGCACCTGATTTGTCATCATCCGACCTCCGGCTCTTGGGACTTGAGGTAGCAGCTTACCTGCTGATCTTGGATTCATCAGGCTCTGCAGCCTGTAAGCCAGTGGCCTGCTGCAATGGGTTTGGTTTGGTTCTCTGTAGAGAACCTAACCTAAGACATATGACTTCATAAAGCTATAGCTATTTAGTTACCTGTTCCTTGAATTCATGTTGCTTATGTTATCATGTGCTTTTCTTCTTTTTTCACTTTTATTCCTCCCACCTCTTCTCACTCCCCACTATCTTATGATTGTGTTTCCCAAACCTAACTGATGAGAAAATTCAACTGGGTGGCTTGTTAAACACCTAGATTCACAGCCCCCTTTTTAAGAGATTTTGATTCAGAGGGTCTAATATTCCCAGGCATGTTTGAGAGACACTGCTTCCCTAGCTTGTCCCCATTGGCTCCAGCAGTATGCTCTGTTCATGTTCACATTCAATGGTTGAATGTGGGTGCTGCCAATAGGAATGCTAGTAAGAGCCAACTGTGTTTTTAAAAACAATTCATACTTAGCCATCTGTGTGCATTACGGCGACAGTAACATCCGTAGGCTGCTTCTAGGAGTCATGGCACTGGGTTCCTCCATATTGTTAGTACACATGCCACCCTCCTCCACTGGGGAGAAAAACATGCTTAGATCCAGGTGTTAGACATGGCAATGCAGAGAAGAGCCACCCCTCATAGTTACCAGCCGTTCAGCTCACCTTAAGCACTTGTATGCCACTTCCTTCCATCCCACACAAAATGTTGGATTATCAGATTCATAGAGGAGCTACTTTACAAAGTGCAAACTAATGTATCCTTTGAGATTTTGCGAACATAATTAACCCACTCCTGAACTCCTGAGTTTGTAATATAGCCCTTAAAAGTAAATTATTTAATTTATTTTGTATAGATAATATGTACCTATGGTACAAATTCAAAAGATGCATAAGGGAATGTAGTGAAAATTAAGGTTCCTCTCTACCTATACCTTACCTATTTAGTTCTCTTCCCCAGAGGCAAGTACTGTTATCTGATTCATTTGTCCTTTCGGCTAGTCTGTGCATATACAAGCATCTGTATTTTTTCAGTAAATGGTAGCATGTGATATATATATATACATACACACACTCATATATGTTTCTCACCTTGCTTTTTTATTGCTTAAAAATATTTCCTATTTCTTGGTGTGTATCCCATATCAATGTGGCATAGTGGTTAAGTGCTACGGCTGCTAACCACGATGTTGGCAGTTCAAATCCGCCAGGCGCTCCTTGGAAACTCTATCGGGCAGTTCTACTCTGTCCTGTAAGCTCGCTATGAGTCGGAATCGACTCAACGGCAGTGGGTTTGGTTTTTGGTTTTTTGGTCCCATATCAATATGGGATATTGATACATACGAAGCTGCCTCGAATTTTTTAAACAACTCCATGGTAAGAATATCATTTAACTTATTTGACCAATCTCCTATTGAGAGGCATTTAGCTGTTTCCACTCTCTTATTGTCACAAGCAATTGTGTATTTATCAATTTATACATGTGTAGGTATGTCTGTATGGTAAATTCCTAGATGCATAATGACTGGTTAAAAAATATGTATATTTTAAATTTTGATAGATATTACCAAACCGTCTGCACAGAGGTTGTAGCTATTTCTACTCCCACCAGTAGCTTATGTGAGTGATTGTTTCTTCATACTCTTGCCTATACATGGTGTTATCAAACTTTTTGATCTTTTTTTTTTAATTGAAATTTAGATGAAAGCTTACAGAACAAACTAGTTTCTCATCAAACAGTAAACATATTGTTATATGACAATGATTAACAACCCCACAACACGTCAACACTCTCCCTTCTCAACTCTGGGTTCCCTATTACGAGCTTTCCTGTTCCCTCCTGACTTCCAGTCCCTGCCCCAGAGCTGGTGCACCCCTTTAGTCTTATTTTGTTCCATGGGCCTGTTCAATCTTTGGCTGAAAGGTGAACCTCCTTACTGAGCTGAAAGGGTTTCCGGGGGCCATACTCTCAGAGTTTCTCCAGTCTCTGTCAGGCCAGCAAGTCTGGTCTTTGTTTTTGAGTTAGACTTTTGTTCTACATTTTTCTCCAGCTCTGTCTGGGACCCTCTATTGCGATCCCTGTCAGAGCAGTCAGTGGTGGTAGCCGGGCACCATCTAGTTGTACTAGATTCAGCCTGGTGGAGGCTGTGGTAGATGTGGTCCATTAGTCCTTTGGACTAATCTTTCCCTTGTATCTTAAGTTTTCTTCATTCTTCCTTGCTCCTGAAGGGGTGAGTCCAGTGGAGTATCCTAGATGGCCACTCACAGGCTTTTAAGCCCCCAGATGCTACTCACCAAAGTACAGTGTAGAACAGTTTTATAAACTATGTTATGCCAACTGAGCTAGATGTTCCCGGAGACTGTGTTCCCCACAGCCCTCAGCCCAACAATTTGGTCCCTTAGGGAGTTTGGATGTGTCTATGGAGCTACCATGACCTTGCCTTGTACAGGTTGTGCTGGCTTTCTCAGTATTGTGTACTGTCTTACCCTTCCCCAAAGTAACCATTTACTATTGAAGCTTTTTGTTGTTTGACATTTTGATAGGTAGGAAATGGAATCTTATTATAGTTTTATTTTGCATTTTTCTTATTAGAGTCAACATTTTTTCATGTTTAAGAGCTATATATTTCCTTTTCTATGAACCGTCTGCTCATTTTTTTAGTCCATTTTTTTTTCCTGCTGGATTGTGTTATTTTTCTTATTGATTTGTAAAAGCCGTTCATCTGTAATATGAGTTGCAGATATTTTTTTATATTTTGTCCCATTCATAATTTTTAACGTTAATTTACTTGAATTTCTCAGTCTCTTTTTAAAAAAAGCTTTTAGTTTTTGTGTCATATTTTAAAATTTTTTCTCTCTCTATATATATATTCCAGTTATCTATCTTTCTATCTGTATCTGTCTATCTATCTATCTTCCAGATATACATATATCCAGTTATATAACTATTTGATAATGAACTTTTTTGGATTTCCTTCAGTAACGTTTTTTAATGTTCTTCATATAAGTGTTATACATTTCTTGTTAAGTTTGTTGCTATTCTAAATAAGATCTTTTATTTTCTACCTGGTTATTTATATATGAAGGCTTTTGATTCTTATATTAGTTTTGTACTTAGCCATCTTACTAAATTTTATTATTATATAAGAGGTTTTCTTAGTTGTTTTTCTTGGGTGTTCTAGATAAGTAGCCAAATTATCTAAAAATGATGCAAAAAAAAAGATAAAAAATAATGTTACCTTCTACCTTCCTTCTTTTTTTTTTTTTTAACTTCATGTCTCTCTCTCTGATTTTTATGGGAATACTGTTAGTATTTTCCCATTAAGCATGATATTCTGAATGATTTTTCACTTCAAAAATATTCTTTTTAATTCTCACTTACAATGATTCTTGCCCCATCATCCATGGTTAATTGTGGCAAACTTTTCAGCCATTCCCTGAAAAATCTCAAGAATGAAAGGGTAAGTCATTTTTCTCTGCTTTTAGTTTTTTTTTTTTTACAACTGTTCTGTGTTCTCCCAATGGAAAAAAGAGCAGGTTGAGTGTCCTTAGAAGACCTGCTGGGTACAGAGCTCTCTGATAAGTTCATACCCCGTGGCATACTTATGAGTTCCTTGTTCTACTACTCCTTGATCCTCCACATGTAGAGCCATCCCTTTCCACTGACTGTAGCACTTATGAAGCCCTGGTGGCACACTAGTTAAGAGCTCGGCTGCTAACAAAAAGGTTGGCAGTTTGAATCTAACGGCTGCTCCTTGGAAACCCTATAGGGCAGATCTACTCTGTCCTATAGGGTCACTATGAGTCAGAATCGGCTTGATGGCAACGGGTATGGCACTTGTAGGTAGAATCCCACACTTATGATCCAAAATGAGAACACTTAAGTCACATTTTGTGTTGTCTTGTGAATTTTAATATTGGCTCTGTGCTTCTAATCATAATCACATCACTCTATAATCCCCAGCAATGTGCTGAAGTTCCCTTTGCTGTTTGATAATTTACCTCAGTTTGGATACTTTCAGTAACTTTGGCCTTTTTGTGAAGTTGAATTCTACTGGCAAACTCTGCAAAGCTCATTATAAATCATGTGGATTCATTTGCAATTGTGGCAAGTTTCTAAAATAAAACCATAATAATCTATGAAGGATGTCACTCTTCAGATCTCAAATTCCAAAGTTTTTGAAGTTTTCATTTGATTACAAAGCAAGGACAACTGACATGAAAACTTTATATGACATCTAAGTGAGCTCAGACAGAATAAATAGACTGGAAACAAACCATTTGTATCTCAGCGCATTCACTGTGCTCTTGGTGCTTGAGCATAAGGTGACAAATTGTTCACAATAAAATGGCACCACATTTCGTATTACTTTCATTTTCATGCCTGGTGCTTTTATTTCACAGGTTCAGTGAGGACATTGTGCATATTTGTCAAATCTGCATGACCTCTGCTTAGGCACTGAAAGCGAGATCTGATCCGGAATTTTAACTTCAGTACCATGTAAACCTTTGTTCTTTAAGTGAGTAATGAGACATAGCATGCAGTTGACTACATATATGAAATTTTCTCCTTGATGGACCTCACAAAACCTAAGAGCAAACACCTAAAAACCAGCATCTTTGATATTTAACACCCAAAAACTGTTACAAAATGAAGCCAGTGTGTTTTATCCTGTTTTTAGAGCTGAAATTTCCTCACTTATCCTTGCTAACTCCCTCTTAGGCTTCAGGGTTAACAGTCAGAGACAGGGCCTAGAAACATGGTAAAGGTTTTATTTAATGGTGAATGAAGTCTGAAATTTAGTTCAGGCCCAAGTGTGCTTACTTAGACAATAATTTTATTACTGATTATAATTAATGTACATTTAAAATATTTCGTTAGTTATAACTTCAAACAAGGTATATAATATCACCCCAGACTAATACTCTAGACATTTTAGTCAAGAATTACATTACCACTCATAGGCTATGGTTTTTCATTAATTAACTGAAGCATAATTACTTGGCAGTGGACGTGTGGCTCAATTTTATCAATCCCTTCTCAGCACATCTAAAGATAGTACTCTCCTGCGGGCCTGGTCAGGCCATAGGTTCTGAAATAACAACCCAATAAAAACTGAGAAGCTTGCACTGACCTTTTCCAGATACAGGGGACTAAACAGCAGACACGCAAATAGACCCAGGCTACTCCCCACCTCCCCGTCCTTCTCAGGAACACATTCTGGCTTTTGGTACTTTTACACATTAGGGGTGAGGTGGGGGGTTATTACTCTATACAGATTTTCTGCCTCGAAGAACTTCTGAATTAGTTTGTTTTCTGAGTCAGTGACACCTTCTGGTTCTCCACGTTATTATTCTCTGAGGCAGGTATTGAGAAGTGAAATAAGACAACAGAAGTAGAAATGACCCAAAAAAATAATCTGTGGGTAAACAGTGGCCACTCTTTGACTGTTCTGCTATTGTGGTACATTCATTCAAAATAAAAACAAAGAAACACAAAACTTTACCCATCTCAGAATGAACATCAAGTCTGTTGTACTGTTGTTTTCATTGATCAGTTATTCAATCAACAGCTCCCAGAGCCAGAACCCTGGTTCTTTTGCACTCTGGTTAGGAATTCTTACAAGGCATCCCGCAAATGAGGGCTAAACTAAAGAGTACTTGTTTACTTTATTTTCATAAATGCTCTAGGCTGTGAAAACAAATAGATCAAGAGAATGGAAAAGAGGTAAAAAATTATCCCAGCTCATTGTGAAGTTCAGAGAGCTCTGTCTTCAAATTCGGAAAGTCTTTTTATCTGTGTTTAAATGGTTGAGCTGTCACAGTGGGCTAGTCAATTCCGCTGTAAATTAGACACCACGACCAGCACATTTCCTTTGATATAAGTGGGCAATTTAAGAATAGCAACTTTGAAGATTATGTGTGTGTGTGTATGATTAGAATTCTCTTTTCTTGCCAGGATCAAGCAGACCTTAAAAGATATTCACTCCTCTAGAAATCTCCAATTTGTTTTAACTTTGGTGGCTTTTGGCATGATGACCATGCACAAAATCATCACTCATCTCAAATTTTCCCCAATTTAAATTTGTTAATGAGATAATTAGAGTTCCTTGTCCTATAGAATTGGAGTAACATTATCTTAATCCAAAAGGGCCAGCTCAGTCAATAACTATTAAAGAAATAAATATAATAAACCACAAACTTAGTGTTTCTTAAAAATAATTTTTAAAAAGCTTGTTTTTCTTCTAAAGAGCATTGTGGAAGGCATATATTGGATAAAAGCTGACAAAAATAGGAATGATTTGGCAAAGTAATCTTAATGGACAATGACGATTTTGCACAGTCTGGCTTGCTAACTCTGGTGGTCATAAAGAGAGAAGAAAACAATTATTCATCGTTAATAAAAGATGTTCATTCACTATAAAATTGAGATGTGACAAGTCATCTAGCATGTAGTATTACATTTAAAACTATTATTTTCCCTTTATGTTTAGGTCTTTCTCTGGAATTAAAGGACTCCAGCTGAAAGTTAACCTTCAACCCAATGATAATTATTTTTTCTACGTGAAAGCCATCAATGCATTTGGCACAAGTGAGCAGAGTGAAGCTGCCCTCATTTCCACCAAAGGTATTTTCTCCTTCATACACAAAGAGCTATTTTCTTTCCTCCTTTCTACCATCCAGAGAAGACATCCTAGAGGGCAACTTTATATAAGCCCCCAACCTGCTACCGATGCTAGGTTTTTGGTATGAAGACCCAAGATTGGTCTTCATCAAGATGTTTCTTTATTTTCTTCTGGTTTAGAGGTTCTCAGCCTTGGCTGTCCATTAGCAATGACTCAGGGTGATTAAAAATACTGATGCCCAGATCCCACACCTAGAGATTCTGACTTAATTGATCTGGAGGTGGGCCAGACATTTGTATTTTTTAAAAAAAATCTCTCCAGATAATTCCTGTTTGGCTCATAATGTACTATAATGTTTGGATACGTTTGGGACTGGGGGATATGTGTGTCTGTGTGTTTGGGGTGGGTATGGGGATTCCTTTTCTATTGCACTGTGAATTCTATGAACAAGATTCCCATCTTGTTCTTCCATTTATTCTTGGTACCTGGCACATAGTATGTGCCAATTAATGTTTGCTGACTCACTGAATGAATGAATGACTCAAGGAACTGATAAAATTGTTCAGTGATGTTTCAGGGATAATATTAGGATGTTGCCAACCAAAAATTGTTTAGTCTCAATTATTATGAAGGGAAGTGAGGAATGAAAAGGTGATCTTTTATTATCTTATCCTGGACTCAGATGGCACAAGATTGAGGGTAGCACATTAAGGGACTTGCCAACAAGCAGAAACTTATACATGTCCCTTGTTTGTGATGTAGTTAGGGCCAGCCTGATGTCTATAAAGAGAGGATGTAAGGGCTGCCTCCTCAGAAACGTTTTCCTCGCAGGCCCAACATGGTGCCTGTAACTTCCACTACTGGAACCACTCCTTTAGGTTACACCAGTGCCTCTCCAAACTTAATGGCACGTGAATCTCCTGAGGATCTTGTTAAAATATGGATTGTGATTCAGTAGTTCTGGGGTGGGGCCCGAGATTCTACCATCTACGTAGTTTCCAAGTGATGTAGATGCTGCTGATGTAAAGACCACACTTGCATAGTGGGGTAGGGGGGGACCTCTTTTACAAGAGACACATGTTGTCTTAGTCATCAAGTGCTGCTATAACAGAAATACCACAAGCAGATGGCTTTAACAAAGAGAAGTTTATTTTCTCACAGTAAAGTAGGCTAAAAGTCCAAAGTCAGGGTGTCAGCTCCAGGGGGGAAGGCTTTCTCTCTCTGTTGGCCTTCTCATCAATCTTCCCCCAGGCTAGGAGTATCTCAGCGCAGGGACTCTGGGTTTGAAGGACACACTCTGCTCCCGGCACTGCTTTCTTGGTAGTATGAGGTCCCCCTGTCTCTCTGCTCACTTCTCTCTTTTATATCTCAAGAGATTGCCCCAAAACACAATCTAATCTTGTAAACTGAGCCCATTCTCCCTCATTAACATCATAAAAACCCAGACCCAGTGCCATGGAGTCGATTCTGACTCACTGAGGTAGGATTTACCACATATAGGACGATCACACAATACTGGGAATTATGGCCCAGCCAAATTGATACACACATTTTGGAGTGGGGGATGTAATTCAATCCATGACTTGCATGAAGGCATAACTGAGCAGCACCAGGTGGTGGAAACCAGCCACTGACATTCACTGTTGCCTTATCGTGGTTGCAGTTTGGCTATGGATCTGCAAACTCTGAGCAGGGGATTTTGATATCAGGAGAAAGAGAGACAACATCTGAACTCTGGGGCTTAGCCCAAGGACAGCTCTCGATGTTGCGGCAATGTTTTAACCCTATTTTCTTAACTGCAACAGGAACCAGGTTTCTATTGCTGAGAGAAACGGCTCACCCTGCACTGCAAATTTCCTCTAATGGGACAGTGATCAGCTTTGCTGAGAGACGACGGCTGACAGAGTAAGCAAAAGAAGAAAGCGTGAGTGTGCTGATTGCTCAGCAATAGGATCTTCTTAGCTGTGTTGCCTCAGTGTGGCCTCACCTGAGCATATTCCTGGTTTAATGACCATGCCTGGGTGTCATATCAAATATAAATGTGTGCACACCATTCAGTTCAGTTACAGTTCATTACTAGGCAGAAAGTGACAGCTACAGTTCAGAACTTGGAGAAAGTGTCAACATTTTTATTGGAAATACCAGCACAGATGGTTTTGTTTAAAACATAGTCTGTTTCAAGGTATTATCTCTGGTTCAATGAAAAACAGTCTAGGTTAATTCTCCTATAA
This sequence comes from Elephas maximus indicus, assembly GCF_024166365.1. Lineage (NCBI taxonomy): Eukaryota > Metazoa > Chordata > Mammalia > Proboscidea > Elephantidae > Elephas > Elephas maximus. The sequence continues at coordinate 84,757,207 of NC_064820.1, forward strand.
TTTTCCATAGCAAGTGGGATTTTGTATCAACCCACTTGAAACTGAACAGAAGAGGATGACATTTTGTTGAGTACTTAGTTCTGGCCACAATGCGGAGCTTTCAGCATCTTGCCCCCACAGTAGCCCCAACAAGCACTGAAGTAAATAAAGAAGAGCCAAAAGCCAGGGACAAGGTGGGGAGACTGTCCTGCAGTTTGCCTGCAACCTCTCATAATTATTTTGAAGGTCCAAATGGTCAAGTGGGAGAAAATATGTGAAAGTCTTTTGAAAACTGTAACACCATGTGAAACACATGGTGCTGATGGTGCTGGCATGCCCAGGGATTGGTGGGCTGCAAGTGCTCACGATCAAACACGACACCTATCAATATGCACTGTTTTCCTATCAGATTTCTGGTCTGGTGAAGGCCCAGCTCAGCTGTTACCTGCCCTGGAAGATGTCCAAGCCTTCTCTGGTGCTCCAGGCGCCCTTTGATTTTATTGTCTGAAAGGACTGACCACTTGGGGGGATCATTTGTCGACCACTTGGGGGGATCATTTTTCAGCCACTAGGTCCTGAATAATCCTTGAGCAGCAGCCCTGTCCCCTGCATCTTTGAATCCCCGGAATCCAGTGTGGGTCCTGGCATATTGTAGGTGATGAAAAACATACAAATGAGTAAATGCAGGAAAAACTTAAGAAATGGACTGTGCTTTTCTGTCTTTTTTTAAATTTCTTTAAAAAAAATCAAGAAAAGAAATAGACTGAAGGTTGACAAGAGTTTGTAATAACTGATGATAACTATAATATATTTTATAGACTATTACTGATTATTAACCTGAAAATTAGTTCATAAACATCAGGGCTTTTCTCCAGAGTAAGGGTTTACCTCTGTGGAATGAGAAAGTGGAAAACAGTCCCTTGCATTAATCAGTTTCTCATCTGTTAAAGAGGAGAGGGAGATGCACTGACTGAAGAATATTAACGCTGCTTAAATTAAAAATACTTCCTTGCTGTCTCAGCCATTTCAAAGCAAAATCGAGCAACTCATGCAAACAAGGTCACCCATCAGTAGGGAAAAGTTCTTTAGTTCATTTCACCTTGACTTTACAAAAATAGCTAAGGTGAGACAAAAAGAGACCTTTAAACAGCTTCTCAGGCGTACGTACTACAGTCCAAAGAAGCCAGAGTTTAAAAGACTGTTGACCACAAGCCCCTACAAAGCAGATTAATTATAACTGGCAGTGGAAAATATGTCAAATGCATGCTGAGGGCTTGGGGAATTCTGGAGATCAGGTCAGAAACGTTGAGGACACAGTGAACAAAAAGTTCTTTAGTCAAATTCCAGCAGTTTCCAAGGATAGGACCCAGCATAAACTTAAACTGTGTGTAAGTTTGGGAATGCTGACCCTCATGAGATAAATGCTGGCGATTTCTGTGCTAAATTTAACCTGATTAACTTTGCCTGCAGAATCCCATCAGTGCTAGGCGAGGAACTGCCTGCCTGTGGCCAGCATTACTGGGAAACCACGGTCACAGACTGCCCAGCTTATCGACTTGGCATCTGCTCCATCTCGGCTGTACAGGCTGGTACCCTGGGACAAGGGGAGAGCTCATGGTACATGCATTGTTCTGAGCCACAGAGGTAAGCCGCAGCCCTGTCTCTCCCCTTTCAATCCCCTTTTAGTCCAACTGCGGTGAGCTGATGTCTAGATAGGGATCTCTTCAACCTTGGATCTCTTAGGGGCTCAAAAAATAGCATGCTACTTCCCTGTGCAAGTTCTGAAGCAATTGAGAAAGAAAACAAGAGTCAAGTAATGGAGACTAAAATAATACTCTGATTACTGAGGAAGCTGATATTAGAGAATGTGGTTCATACCTGAGGGTAAGAAGGTTTCTTATACTGAAGCCTATTATTAGACAGGCCTACCATCCAGAGCCCTTTCCAGTCCAGCTTTCCCACCCCGTGGGGCAGACTAGGTCCCTGGAGAAGCAGAAAAAGATGCGTGTTTCCTGATGGATGTGTGTAACCAAGAGATAGGGAAGAGGAAGGGGCTGCGATGCCATGCTTGCCCAGTTTTTCTTTCTAAACTCACCCCAGGTAGGGAGAGACAACAAATGTAATGCTAAAAGGGCTTTGTCCACAGAGAAGGAATAAACAGGGGTGAGGAAGACGTGGTACCTCCCTACCCCTCAATCATCTATATCAGAGGTTGGCCAGGTGCAGCCCTTGGGCCAAATATGACCTGTCACCTGTTTTTATAAATAAAAGTTTTATTAGAACGCAGTCAAGCTCATTTTGTTCTACGGCCATTTTTGTGCTACAGTGGCAGAGTTGACTGTTTGCAACAGAGGCCCAATAGCCTACTGCGCTATCCAAGCCTTAAATACTTACTATCTGGCCCTTTTGGCCCTTTATAGAAAAGTTTGCTGACCCCTGGTGTACGTTACTAGTATTATTTTGTTAGCTGACAAAAAAAAAGTGATTAAACTATGTTCGTCTCAAAGAGATAAGACAAGCACGTTATAAACTGAATTTGATTGCAGAATGGCATAATAGAAAAAGCACTAGACTGGGAGCCAGAAACTTGAATTTAGTCCTAGCTCCATCCTGGGCTAGCCTTCTATTGACTGCTCACCATAAATTAATTAACCCTTTAAACCTATCTTATAGGCTTTTTTTTTTTTTTTTGGTATAGGCTTTGCTCTTTTAACAGAAGACAATAATGCCTGACCTGCTCCCTCTGGGGCTACAATCGAAGGATCACATGAAATTGGGTTCAGGGAAGGGCTCTGAAGTTGTAAAGCATCAAACAAATGTGTAGCATTATTCAAATGTGATGCTTTAAAAAGGGAGCCTTCAGTACTTGGAAGTTCCCAGAAAAAAGGCCCGCAGATTAGGATTTTACATATCTCTGGCTTCACATTTCTCCCTGCATCCTCCTTGACAGAGCTTGATTCTCTGAGATGGTTTATAAGGATGCCATCTCCAACTGCTATTTAAAGTCACATTTCATCAAGTCAGAGCAATCACGATTGATATTCAGTGCTGTGCAATGCTTAAGGACCAAGTGCCTGTCCAGAGTTTAAAGTCACTCATACTCAGAGCTTATAATCAGTAGATTTTAGAGCTGGAGCTAGGTTTTGATTTCATGAAAATTTCCTTAGACACTTGAACCCCTAAGAACCTAACTCAAAGACTAGCCTCCAAGTGCTTGACTACTAGCCAAAAGGCTGGCTGTTTGAACCCACCCAGAGGCACCTTGGGAAACAGTCCTGGCGATCTGCTTCTCAAAGATCACAGCCTTGAAACCCTATGGAGTAGTTCTACCCTGCACAAATGGAGTTGCCGTGAGTGAGAAGTGACTCGACGGCAACTAACAACAAGGAGACCCTAGAACACAGAATTGTATAGTTTGTTGACAATTTAATCTACAACTGTGGTTTCAGGTTCTTTCCAGCCCATGGTAGGTTCCTAGATGCTAGAAGGAAGAGTGTGTCAGCCTGTGTCGTCACAGCACTGGAGGTCAGGTTTCAGGTCTCTTCGTTCCATATTCAAGGGACTTCAGGCACGCATGGCCTTTAGGAAGCTGAGACGACAGGGGCAGCAGACCCTCCTATTATTTTTCACTTTTTCTGGATTCATGATTTTAAACGAAGATGTATTACTCTTGATTCTACTCACACAGAATCTGAGCTTTAAGATGTTACAGTAAGAAAGGATAAACGAAAAGAGCCTGAGGAGGAAGAATCAACTGGATTTGGACTTGCTTCTTTCTGTCCATTCCTAACCCTACCACCCTAGCCCAAGCCTCCTCACCTCCTTCACCAGTTTCTACAATAGCCACCACGCCTATATCTTCGCTTCTGGTCTCTATGTGTCACAACTGGCAAATACTTCTAAAACATCATTTCATTGTGTCCCTTCCTTTTCTGCTCAAAAATCTACAGTGGTGTCAGAGCTCAGGTGGGACTAGCTTTAAAAAACCAAAAAACCAAACCTATTGCCATCAAGTTGATTCTGACTCATAGTGACGCTATAGAACAGAGCAAAACTGCCCATACGGTTTCTAAGGAGCGCCTGGTACATTCGAACTGCCAACCTTTTGGTTAGCAGCCATAGCACTTAACCACTCTGCCACCAGGGTTTCCGGGACTAGCTTTAGGGGACAGTAAAGAGGGGACCAGGTTGAAGATGAGGAGCCCTCAGGGAGAGCAGCCAAAGGGGTTGGGCTCAATATGGGGCAGCAGTGAGGGGTGGGTTCAGTCTGAGGATAGAGTCCCAGGGAAGGCAGTTCCAGTTTCACAGGTGTCAGGAATCAGACTTCTGGATGAACCATGGTTAAACAGGAACCAGTGGTCCCAAGGTCACGCAGGCAAAAGTTGGGCAGGGAGTCAGGCCCCAGGCAAACAGACTTGGTTTCAGGCAAAGTTTCGAACTGGTTCGAACCAGTTCAGTCATGGCCGGTGAGGTGAAATTAAAACAGACTCAAATTTTTTAAATTTGGGTGAAGCAGAATGATAAGCAGAATGGAAAATTTACAGGTTGAAGTCCTGGAATGTGAGACTTGGAAGAGGTGTAGTGAGCCCTTTCAGGAGCCTGATGCAGGAGGTTGGATTATTGCCAGGACTGTGGAGAGCAACACACACGCAAAGCAGCACAGTTAGACAGCATCTTTGAGTGGGGCACCACTGTTTCCATTCCTTCAGGTCAAGAGATCTGGTTGCTATGCAATGTGCATGCTACCCTTGTTGTCTAAGAGGGAGATTAAGTTTCTAGCAGGGCTTTGACCCATAATTTTTCCTGCTCTGTTTATCATTCCACTTCACCCACATTTTAAAAATTCAGGTCTGTTCAGGTTTCACTTTGTTGGCAATGACTGAACTGGGCAGAACCAGTTCAAAGCCCTGGTTTCAGGGTGGAGTTCACCTTAATGGAGGAACTAGTGTGCTCAGTAGGAAACAAGGCAGAAACAGGGAAGGGTAGACTCCAGGTCCTGTGGAACTTGTGGAGCCAAGGCCTCAAGGAGTGTCTCCCTCCATGGTGGGGATTGGCTCAGGGGCTGACCAAGGCTGGGCATGGGGACACCAGGGACTTTCTAAGCAGGGGGAGGAAATAGCTCATTTGGACATTTAGAGCCATCCATAGTAGCCCTTTGTAATAGAACATCCTGCAAAAATAGAAAAATGCTATCATGTGTGTCTATTGAACACCTGAAATGTGGCTAGTGGGATTGAGGAACTGAATTTTTTTTTATTATTATTGTGCTTTAAATGAAAGTTTACAATTCAAGTCAGTTTCTCATACAAAAACTTATACATGCATTGTTATGTGACCCTAGTTGCTCTGCCTACAATGTGACAGCATATTCCTCCTCTCCACCCTGTATTTCCTGTGTTCATTCAGCCAGCTCCTGTCCCCTCTGCCTTCTCATCTCGCCTCCAGACAGGAGCTGCCCACATAGTCTCATGTGTCTACTTGAGCTAAGAAGCATACTCCTCACCAGTATAATTTTATATCTTATAGTACAGTCTAATCTTTGAAGATTTGGCTTCAGGAATGGTTTTAGTTTTGGGCTAACAGAGAGTTCAGGGGCCATGACCTCTGGGGTCCCTCCAGTCTTAGTCAGACCATTAAGTCTGGTCTTTTTACTAGACTTTGAGGTCTGTATCCCACTTTTCTCCTGCTCCATCAGGGATTCTCTGTTGTGTTCCCTGTCAGGGCAGCCATTGGTGGTAGCTGGGCACCATCTAGTTCTTCTAGTCTCAGGCTGATGGAGTCTCTGGTTTATGTGGCCCTTTCTGTCTCTTGGGCCCATACTTTCCTTGTATCTTTGGTGTTCTTCATCCTGCTTTGTCAGGTGGGTTGAGACCAACTGATGCATCTTAGACGGATGCTTGCTAGCTAGAACCCAAACGCCACTCATCAAAGTAGGATGCAAAACATTTTCTTAATATGCTTTGTTATGCCAATTGACCTAGATGTCCCCTGAAATCACGGTCCCCACACCCCCACCCCTGCTACTCTGTCCCTCAAAGTGTTTGGTTATATTCAGGAGACAGCTTTTGGTTTAGTCCAGTGAGGAACTGAATTTTTAATTTAATTTTAATTAGGTTAATTTAAATACCCACATGTGGCTAGTAGCTGCCACATTGAACAGGACAGATCTAGAGCCTGGCCCCTGACTTACCTCTCTGTGTAATATCTTAAAGGTCACTCCCATGTCTCCCCAAACCTGTCAGGCAGATGGTGATGTTCTCTAAAACATACAGGCTTACTTTGCCACCCCATCATTGTTTCTGCTGGCCCCCCACTGCTTGGACCTCTTCTCCATCTTTTCCACTATCTAGTCCTGTCTATTTATGGCTGAGTATGAGGCCATCTGCTCCTGAAAGCTTTCTACAAGAGCCCCATAATTGCTACCTGCAACATTTGCCTGCTGTACAGGTCCCAGCACTTCATAATATTCCATCATATCTCTCATTAGCAAGGCATTGAAAAGGTCCTCTATCATTGAGTATGGTCACTTATCTCCCCCTCCCCATGAACCACTGCCCCTCTATTTAAGCTTCATTCTGCAATGAAGTTGCCAAATTGCCTTCCCCCTAAATTCACTATGTCTTCCATACTTCAGGGATCAGACCCTGAAGAAGGACATCATGCTTGGTAAAGTGGAGGGCCAGTGAAAAAAAGGAAGGCCCTCAACAAGATGGATTTACATGGTGGCTGCAACAGTGGCCTCAAGCATAACAACGATTGTGAGGATGGTGCAGGACTGGGCAGTGTTTCATTCTGTTGTACATAGGGTCGCTATGAGTTGGAACTGGCTCGACAGCACCTAATAAACCGCAAGAAATTCACCTTGCACTCAAGCTTCTGGGCCTTTAAGGCAGACATCATAGGTCCTAAAGGTCCTTGGCCTTCCCTGCCATTCCAGAGTTGCTTACCCAGATTCTTAGACCCCAGACTGCCCGATGTTGCTGTGTTGTCTACCCTTCATCTCTGCCATATCCACAAACCTTTACCTCATTTCTCTTCTTCTCTTCATCTCTTATTTCTTCCCTTCCCCTGGTTTCAGGGCCCCACCCTCAGTTTCTAAGACTGCCAGGAAAAAATACCAAATTTGTGGTACAGAGCAATTTAGTTGCTTGGTTCAGCAATTTCTCCCTCCAAGCCTGGCCTTGAATCTTTCCTTTCACAATCAAAAAAGGTCCATTAAATGTATTTAATAAACATTTTAACAATCTGTGCCTGAGATGAATTCTCACTCCTACTCCAGGCTTGGTAAAGTAGAGGGTCAGTGAAAAAGAGGAAGACCCTCAATGAGATGGATTGACAAAGTGGCTGCAACAATGGACTCAATCATAGCAGATTGTGAGGTAGCACAGGACCAGGCAGTGTTTCACTCTGTTGTACATAGAGTCACTATAGGTCAGAACTGACTCAGCAGCACCTGCAGAAACAGTCTGTGTAAGTTATTAACAACTTTTTCCTTCCTACTCTGTATAGTATGGGTTCCCAGAGAGAGGGGAAGGACAATATTTTATAGACCTTCCACTACCCTCTGGAGTACTTAATAATGTGCTGGACCCTCAAATATGTTCAATGTGGAATTAAATTTATCTGAATTGAAGAGAGAAATCAAAGGCAATCCCCCTTGAAAAGGAAGTTGTTTGGAGGCAGAGGGAGCATATACAAGGGATGAAGCTGTGCAAAAATATTAAAAGCTTTTTTAAACTTCATAAAGACCCTTATGTAAGTTACCTACAATTTTTTAAACTGTAAAATTAATACATTGTATGGAAGGCAAGCCTGCGGTACTTCTTAAAATACATGGCAGCCTCCAAGGAGCTTTATTCAAAAGAATGACACGCCATGAATGCAGTAGTTAAAACATGTGGGCAGCTGGGAAAGAATTAGAATGTTGAGAAAAATCACAAGGGAGGCATATGTTGGTTATTCTGGGATCACCTCCTAATGCAGAAGGAGCAAAATTATTAAGAATGCTTGTCTGTTGGGATGAGCTGTGCATTTTAGCTGCTAGGAGGGATCTGGCTAAGTATTTTAGACAGCATTATTGTAACTCATTATTGTAAATTGAAGTTAATAACTGAACAATTGGTTATTCCCGAGTGATTTTCTTTATTCTGTTCCTTCAAGATGTCTAAAATTCCTGTTTCCCTTCTGTTTCATTTCAGATACACATTTTTCTACAGTGGCATTATGAGTGATGTCCATGTGACCGAGCACCCAGCCAGAGTGGGCATTCTGCTGGACTACAACAACCAGAGACTTCTATTCATAAATGCCGAGAGTGGACAGTTGCTCTTCACCATTAGGCACAGGTTTAATGAGGGCGTGCACCCTGCTTTTGCCCTAGAGAAACCTGGAAAATGTACATTGCACCTGGGGATAGAGCCCCCTACTTCTGCAAGGCACAAGTAATCATTTGCTTTCAGAGTCTAGAAGAGCAGTAATTCAAATTCCGGGGGTCTGTTGCTATTTCCACTGGGTGTTGTACATTGTTCAACAAATCTCCCACACATTCGCACTCCTGATTGCTACATACACAGTGACAGCACGTGAGCAAACCACCCAGAAAACCTGGACTGTATGAGTAGTGTGTGAGTGAAGAGGGTGCTAAAAACATCCTCCACCCTTTGGTACATATATGTTTGAGTTGCTTCCTAGATTAAAAGAATTAACACTTGACTTGGGAACCAAAATAGAGACACAGCTTCCACCTGTTCTATTGGTAAAAGAAACCCTCTGATGAATGGGGCTGAGGGAAGGGACGATTGTGTTAGTAATACCTCTCCTCTGACACACAAAACTGAATCTTCCACAGGAAAAGTGCCACCACACTTCACTAAAGGACGATGAATCCTAGTCACTGGCGAATAGTGCACACTGAGAAGGTGTTGTAACTGTGCTGAGTTTATAATGAACTCTTTTGTAATAATGTATACTGTAGGACACGAGTTTCTTCTCTCAAATTTCAAATGTAGAAAAATGCTTGCTGTTAGAAATTCCCATTTTGTTTAATAAATGGTTAGAGTGTATAAAACAAAACATGTTATGTGAACTTATTAGCCAATATGAGTAATTCACCAGTCTAGTATCTTGGGACTGGGACGAATTGCAGAGTTCCTGTTGTAAATAACTGTCACACCTCAGTGGGTTGTGCTATCACGGATTTTCACATGAGAATTATAGACATATACATTTTAAAATCTAAAACAGTATCAGCCCATATTTCTAGTCAACTGCCAGAAGCAGAGAATCTCTTTTTGCTAAAATAAAATTGTTGGTCATTTTTAGATATTACTTTGAAATCTCTCAAAATCTTCCTAAAATGTGTGTGTGAAGTTCATAAATCTAGAATGCATTTTGAGAACACTGCTCTTATTTTCTAAAATCTAAAGACTTTGGTCCTATTTATATTTTGTTTTTTTACATTATGAGTTGAGTTGTTTCTTGAATCCAGAAGCAATATCTGACTTTTTAGATATATTCTAAAAAGCTACTGTTTAATAGAAAACCGAAACTGAATCTATATCTGCACCCATTAGAATAGAGCACCTTTAAAACCGTCATCACCCTGCTTTGAAATTATGGCTGCTTCTGGCAAGATGCATGCTTAGTGAAATAGGGGAAGAGCTTGCTGCTTTGCTGAGAATGCTATCTTTGCCTTTTCATACCTTATAAGTGTTATCTCCAGGTTCTAACTGATCCCATGTGCTAAGTTTGTAATGAACTCTTTTGTAATAATGTATACTATAGAACACGAGTCTCTTTTCTCTTTAATTTCAGATGTAGCAAAGTGTTAGCTATTAGAAACTCCCATTGCAATTTTTATTTTTGGTGGGAATATAGTGTAATTAAAAACAATAACAACAGTAGCAGCAATGATGTGAACTTTACAATTTGTCTTAGTATGGGTTTCCCAAAAGTAGACCTCAGATAAGGACTTTTTTCAGGTCATTTACATATGAGGCGATTCTAGGAAATACAAGTGAGGAAGTGGGAAGAGTGACACAGGAAGGGGAGAAAGCCAATAGCAAACCCGTTAACAAACTTTTTGCTGTGGAGTCAATTCTGACCCAAAGCGACATGGCCAACTAGAGTCACAGCTGGCAGGTGACAGAACTGAGACTTAGTTGCAGCCCAAGTCCTGAGTAATGAGAATAAAACTATTACACTTTGTCTCATTCTTTTTTTTTTTTTTTAATTTTTATTATGCTTTAAGTGAAAGTTTACAAATCAAGTCAGACTCTCATACAAAGATTTATAAACACCTTGCTATATACTCTTAATTGCTCTCCCCTTAGTGAGATAGCACACTCCTTCCCTCCACTATCTCTTTTCTTGTCCATTTGGCCAGCTGTTGAACCCCTCTACCCTCTCATCTCCCTTTCAGACAGGAGATGCCAACATGGTCTCATGTGTCTACTTGATCCAAGAAGCTCATTCTTCACCAGTATCATTGTCAATCCCATAGTCCAATCCAATCCCTGTCTGAAGAGTTGGCTTTGGGAATGGTTCCTATCTTGGGCTAACAGAAGGTCTGGGGACCATGACCTCTGGGGTCATTGTAGTCTCAGTCAGACCATTAAGTCTGGTCTCTTTAGGAGAATTTGAGGTCTGCATCCCACTGCTCTCCTGCTCCCTCAGGGGTTCTCTCTTGAGTTCCCTGTCAGGGCAGTCAGTGGTTGAAGTGGGGTACCACCTAGTTCTTCTGGTCTCAAACTAATGTAGCCTCTGGTTTATGTGGCCCTTTCTGCTTCTGGACTCATAATTATCTTGTGTCTTTGGTGTTCTTCATTCTCCTTTGCACCAGGTGGGTTGAGACCAATTGATGTGTCTTAGACGACCCCTTGCTAGTGTTTAAGACCCCAGATGCCACTCTCCAAAATGGGATGCAGAACGTTTTATTAATACATTTTATTATGCCGATTGACTTAGATGTCCCCTGAAACCATGGTCCCCAAACTCCTGCCTCTGCTATGCTAGCCTTCGAAGCGTTCAGTTTATTCAGGAAACTTCTTTGCTTTTGGTTTAGTCCAGTTGTGCTGACCTCCCCTGTATTGTGTGTTGTCTTTCCCTTCACCTAAAATAGTTCATATCTACTATCTAATTAGTGAAAACCCTCTCCCTGCCTCCCTCCCTCCCTCCCCCCTCTCATAACCATCAAAGAGTATTCTCTTCTCAGTTTAAACTATTTCCCGAGTTCTTATAATAGTGGTCTTATACAATATTTGACCTTTTGCATCTGACTAATTTCACTCAGCATAATGCCTTCCAGATTCCTCCATGTTATGAAATGTTTCACCGATTCATCGTTGTTCTTTATCGATGCGTATTATTCCATTGTGTGAATATACCATAATTTATTTCCCCATTCATCCATTGATGGGCACCTTGGTTGCTTCCATCTTTTTGCTATTGTAAACAGTGCTGCAATGAACATGGGTGTGCATATATCTGTTCATGTAAAGGCTCTTATTTCTCTAGGATATGTTCCAAGGAGTGGGATTGCTGGATCGTATGGTAGTTCTATTTCTAGCTTTTTAAGGAAATGCCAAATCGATTTCCAAAGTGGTTATACCATTTTACATTCCCACCAGCAGTGTATAAATGTTCCAATCTCTCTACAACCTCTCCGTTTATTATGTTGTGTTTTTTGGATTAATGCCAGCCTTGTTGGAGTGGGATGGAATCTCATTGTAATTTTGATTTGCGTTTCTCCAATGGCTAATGATCGTGAGCATTTCCTCATGTATCTGTTAGCTACCTGAATGTCTTCTTTAGTGAAGTGTCTGTTCATAGCCTTTGCCCATTTTTAAATTGGGTTATTTGTCTTTTTGTAGTTGAGTTTTTGCAGTATTATGTAGATTTTAGAGAGCAGACACTGATTGGAAATGTCATAGGTAAAAACTTTTTCCCAGTCTGTAGGTAATCTTTTTACTCTTTTGGTGAAGCCTTTGGATGAGCATAGGTGTTTGATTTTTAGCAGGTCCCAGTTATCTGGTTTCTCTTCTGCATTGTTAGTAATGTTTTGTATACTGTTTATGCCATGTATTAGGGCTCTTAGCCTCATCCCTATTTTTTCTTCCGTGATCTTTATCATTTTAGATTTTATGTTTAGGTCTTTGATCCATTTGGAGTTAGTTTTTGTGCGTGGTGTGAGGCGTGGGTCTTGTTTCATTTTTTTGTAGATGGATATCCAGTTATGCCAGCACCATTTGTTAAAAAAGACTGTCTTTTCCCCATTTAACTGACCCTGGGCCTTTGTCAAATATCAGCTGCTCATATGTGGATGGATTTTTGTCTGGATTCTCAATTCTGTTCCATTGGTCTATGTGTCTGTTGTTGTACCAGTACCAGGCTGTTTTGACTTCTGTGGTGGTATAATAGGTTCTAAAATCAGGTAGAGTGAGGCCTCCCACTTTGTTCTTCTTTTTCAGTAATGCTTTTCTTACCCGGGACCTCTTTCCCTTCCATATGAAGTTGGGGATTTGTTTCTCCATCTCATTAAAAAATGCCATTGGAATTTGGATTGGAATTGCATTGTATCTATAGATAGCTTTTGGTAGGATAGACATTTTTACAATGTTAAGTCTCCCTATCCATGAACAAGGTATGTTTTTCCACTTATGTAAGTCTCTTTTGGTTTCTTGCAGTAGTTTTTTGTAGTTTTCTTTGTATAAGCCTTTTACATCTCTGGTAAGATTTATTCCTAAGTATTTTATCTTCTTGGGGACTACTGTAAATGGTATTGATTTGGTGATTTCCTCTTTGATGTTCTTTTTGTTGGTGTAGAGGAATCCAGCTGACTTTTGTATGTTTTTCTCATATCCTGATACTCTGCTGAATTCTTCTATTAGTTTCAGTAGTTTTCTTGAGGATTCTTTAGGGTTTTCTGTGTATAAGATCATGTCATCTGCAAATAGAGATAATTTTACTTCTTCCTTGCCAATCTGGATGCCCTTTATTTCTTTATCTAGCCTAATTACGACGGCTAGGACCTCCAGCACAATGTTGAATAAGAGTGTTGATAAAGGGCATCCTTGTCTGGTTCCCGATCTCAAGGAGAATGCTTTCAGACGCTCTCCATTTAGGATGATGTTGGCTGCTGGCTTTGTATAAATGCCCTTTATTATGTTGAGGAATTTTCCTTCTATTCCTATTTTGCTGAGAGTTTTTATCATGAATGGGTTTTGAACTTTGTCAAATGCCTTTTCTGCATTGATTGATAAAATCATGTGGTTCTTGTCTTTTGTTTTATTTCTAATGTTGAACTATCCCTGCATACCTGGTATGAATCCCACTTGGTGGTGAATTATTTTTTTCATATGTTGTTGAATTCTATTGGCTAGAATTTTTTTGAGGATTTTTGCATCTAAGTTCATGAGGTTGTCTCATTCTTTTTCATAGATCATTTTTTCCATGTATATGTGATGTGTAAAAATTACACGTGTGTGTGTATGTATATATGTATATATATGTACAGTAGGTGTGTGTGTATATATATGTATATATATATACACATATGTGTATATATAAAAAACAAAACAAAACCCATTGCTGTTGAGTCAATTCTGTCTCACAGAGACTCTGTAGGACAGAGTAGAACTGCCCCTTAGTGTTTCTAAGGAGCAGCTGATAGATTAGAACTGCTGACCTTTTGGTTAGCAGCTGAGCTCTTAACCATTGAGCCACCAGGGCTCCATGTGTGTATATATATGTGTGTGCATATATATGTGTAGGTATACATATATCTGGGTCCCTGGTGGCACAAATGATTTGCATTCAGCTACTAACCTAATGGTTGGCTGTTCAAACCAACCCAGTAGCGCCACAGAAGGAAGGAATTCTGATGATCTAATTGCATAAAGATTATAGCCAAGAAATTCCTCCTATAGAGCAGTTCTACTCTGTTACACATGGGATGGCCATGAGTTGGAATTGATTTGATGACAACAGGTTTGGTTATATACCTATGTATATGTGGGTTTGGGGTTATGTATGTGTACACATACATACATACATACATGTATTACATATTACAATGACATCCCTTATTCCATCCTTTTCTGAATCTGGCTTGAATTCCTGGCAGCTCCCTGTTGATGTACTGCTGCAACTGCTTTTGAATGATCTCAGCAAAATTTTACTTGTGTGTGATGTTAATGATATTGTTCTATAATTTCTGTATTCTGTTGGATCACCTTTATTTGGAATATATAGTGTTGCTATGAGTTGAAATCGACTCAACAGCAACGGGTTTTGTTTATTTATATATATATTTGGAATATATATATATTTCTATCCCTCCTGAATTGACTTCCTTCCCAGCCTCTGTTTTGTTATTGGTGCTGTCATAACTCCTGGCAGACATGAGGTTGGTTACCTTTGATCCTTTCTTCAGTTCCAGTTACCTTAATTCATTTATGCCCAGTATTGTTTGCATATGATGTTTGGAAGACTAAAAAGAGCATATAATACCCTATTTGTGAGAAAAGACTTGACATACATGAAACCACATTTCTCCTTGTAAAGGGTACAGGGGCCAAAGTAAAGGAGGTTGTGGGGAAGGCAAAAAAATATGCAGACTAATACCGTGGTCCTTCCCTATCTGTTTGTATACATACCTGGCAACCTTGGATGGACATATTTTTTGTCGAGGTTAAACATGTTTCTCTACTGGAGCAAACCAGAGCGTATTCCTGTTGTTTTTCTGGAGGTACATCCCTAAAGACACGCAGAACTCACATAATTGTACTTCATCACACACACATACAAAACTGTGTGCTTTAAGGACCAAACACTAACACTCTCCATCAGAAGCATCTTTCAGGCCTCACAGTGGCCTGTATCTGAAGTCCCTTCTTATCCTTACTGTATTATTATCCATTAACCACCTTAAGTATTTAATTGCTGAAAGGACTTACAGGGCTCAGTTTATACTCATATAACAGCATTATTACAGGCAAAGGATACAGTACAGAGACACAGAAAAAGGATGGACGTTGAAAAGGGTCTTAATATCTAAGGGGCAGGCTTCTTTGACCCCCGCTGTTGAGTATCACTGGATGTGCATTGTCTCCAGGTCTCCAACCACCATTGATGAATGTGTGAAGCACTGTAGTACCAGGAACCCCAAATTCTGCCCATTGTGGGGGTCTCCCAAAGTGATCTGGCCACGTGGGCACATTCTAGCTATATGACTTGCCTTAAGCTTTGAAACTTGCCTCCCCACTCCCCACCAGTGCCACTAAAAACAGGTGCAAATCGTAAATCCAATGATTATTACTAAACAATGCTGACAGACTGATATATTTTGCTCCAGAATAACTCACGGACCCATGGTTATGGAACATAATTTATTTTTGGTTAGTAGATTCCATAGCATTGGCCAAAGGTCAGTAACTGTGTAGATGAATATGTAGTCAATTCAAACCAGCTAAAATTAACCCATGCTATGCACTAACTGTCCTGCATGCTTGAGTCCAGCTGCTAAGGTGCATTCTAAAAATAATAATAGTGAGAGCTGACTGCCTCTTCCACTGATAGCCGTGTCCATCATGTCCCTAATTTGGAGACTACAAGGGAGTGATCTTGGGGATGTCACTGAGCTGAATGAAGTTGGACCTGATTTCCAGCCCCTTCACAGTGCTCAGGGGTGAACAAATTTTCTGGGCTATTTTTAGGGTGGGAGATCAATACCTCTCACTTTCCATCACTAACCCCAATGTATGTGGTTGTCTCAGCTTTATGTGCCCCTGTTTTGGTCTTAAGCAAACTCATTTTCTGTGCTGAGCTTGTTCTTCCAGCTGTTACTAGTAATTTCTGATATCTAAATAGTGTATGAACTGTAAGAATAACTTCAGAATAGTTGGAGGATTAAGAATGTTTAACTTGGAACAAAAAACAATTTGGAGAAGGATATAAGAAGTCTTCACAGGTTTGAAGAGCTGTTATGTGGAAAGGAATGGGGCTTAGTTTGATTTTTCCACTAGCACCAGTGGCTAGAAGTCCCAGGGTTGAGGAATTCAGCTCAAGAAAAGGAAGAATGCCCCATCAGTGACAGCTGGACCAAGGGTATGCTGCTTAGCAGGTAATAAGCACTCAGAATCAGCCTGAATGATCAACTGTCTGCTTTGGGTTCTAGATTCATGATTTTCAAACTGTGGTCTTGGGATACTGGTATTCCACAGGGCTGTCTGAGGACCAACATGGGATTCAATGGGAAGGCCAAATGGGTATAAATTCAAACACTATCCCATTTCATCAGGGGAGCTCAATTTTGATCTGTTTTATACATTGGACTCCATATAATAACTCATTTGATAAAAAGGTTTGTGTAAAACCACCATACCCATCTGCCAGTTTGTTGTACTGTCATGGCTTTCATATTGTTATGATGCTGGAAGCTATGCCAGTGGTATTTCACATACCAGCAGGTTGACTCATGAGCAACAGGCTTCAGTGGCACTTCCAAATTAAGACTGACAATAAAAAAAAAAAAAGGCCTGGTAATCTACTTGCAAAAATTAGCCAATGAAAACTTTATGGATCACAACAGATATTGTCCAGTATAATGCTGGAAGATGAGCTTCCTAGGTTGGAAGACACTATGCAATAGCCACAACAATGGGATCAAACATACCAATGACTGTGAGGTTGTGCAGGACTGGGTAATGTTTCATTCTGCTATACATAAGGTCTCTATGAGTTGGAGCCAACTGAACAGCAACATGGTGAAACAAATTTCAAAAAAGATAACTACCAAGATTCAAGTCAGAATTTTGCCATCTGGGGGGACCCAGGAGTCCCTAAATCCTTCATTCTTCCAATGTCCCCTTTCCTTTACTATCCAAATACTAATACCACAGTGATTGCTACAAAGTCTGTTTCCTATCCCAAATTTCCCAGAATTTCTGTAGATAATTACATTCTCCTGGTTGACATCTCTGACCTCCTCCTTCCAAATTCTCCTTCAACACACCCAGCCATCGTATCACTACCTCTAATGCTTCCCTAATCCTATCTGGTCTCCATCATCCCAGAACAGGGACATGGTGCTCCTTTGATTTCTTAAGGCAGAACTAACATAAAGTTGACACTGTTGGAAGCTAACATAGCTATTTTTGGAGACCTGGGGTTAGTGAGGGAAATTTTTTTCATAGAACATGAAACAAAACAAAGCTCAACGTGAAACATCCAACATTGCCAGGAACCCCTTCTGATCTCTTCTTTAGTCCTGGCTTCCTGCCATATTGAAGAGACCTATCTCTCTATTCCACTTTATTTTTTAATTTTCTACCTCTTGCCCAAACTGCAGTCTTTCAGATCATCCAGAGGCACTAGAAAACACCAAAACATAAAAATCTCTCTTCCAAACACAGACATCTTTTATAATGGTATGACAGCAAAATTTTGTCCTCCTTATATCAGCTGCTTTTATCCTGCCCCAGCTCCAGGCCTCCCTTGGCTGACCGAAAAAACCCACTAAAGCAATTCCCCAAATCAAAAGGCAGGATGAATTTGACCATCACTCTTAGAATGATTTTAGGGTCCCCTTAGAATACTCTCCTTAGTGATTTTTTAAAATAGAACTGTGAAAGACTAGAAGTCCTTCCACAACCTAACTGGAGCTCCCAGACTTTGTATTGGGCTTCCCTGCACCATGAAGGACTTCACTGGATGCTAGGCACTTGGGGGAGAAATGACACCCTTCTGATGTCAACATGTCATTCAAGGATTTTATAACTCAGGGGCAAGTGGGTAGAATACTTAGGGAAAAGGAAAAGAGGGAACGAGAAGAACCATTCATTAATTCAGCATGTATTTATTGAGTATTTACTATGGGCTGGGCACTATTCTAGATCCTCAGGAAATGACAGTCATAAAATGGACAAAATCCCTGCTCTCAGGGAGCTTATATTCTAATGTGGAGTTTGCAGGGAGACAGACAATAAACATATATATAGTATGTCAGTGGGCAATAAGAACTATGAAAAAAAATAAAACATGGTAAGAGGATAAACAGTAATGGGAGGTAGGGGCTGCTATATATTTTAGATAAGACTGGAAGGTATCTTTGGTAAGAATGATATTCGACTAAAGACCTAAACGAAGTAAGGGAGCAAGCCAAGTGGATAACTGCAGGAAAGTGTATTCCATGCGCAAGGAATATCAAGTGTAGAGGTTCTGATTGTCAGATTCAAAATGGCCAATTCCAGTCAATTTCAGCTCAAGAATGCCCAGGATATTAATACTTAAGCGTTCCATTTCATTTCTGAAAACTTCCAATTTTTCTTGATTCATACTTTGTACATTCCACTTTCTGCTTATTAATAGATGTTTACAGTTGTTGCCCTCCACGCGTCTGTCAGTTTGTTGTACTGTAGGGGCTTGCATGTTGCTGTGATGCTGGAAGCTATGCCACCGGTATTCAGACACCAGCAGGGTCATCCATGGAGGACAGGTTTCAGCTGAGCTTCCAGACTAAGACAGACTAGGAAGAAGGACCCTGCAGTCTACTTCTGAAAGGTATCAGCCAGTGAAAACCTTATGAATAGCAGCGGAACATTGTCTGATATAGTGCTGGAAGATGAGCCACCCAGGTTGGAAGGCACTCAAAAGATGACTGGGGAAGAGCTCCCTCCTCAAAGTAGAGTCGACCTTGATAATGTGGATGGAGTAGAGCTTTCGGGACCTTCATTTGCTGATGTGGCACGACTCAAAATGAGAAGAAACAGCTGCAAACATCCATTAATAATCGGAACCTGGAATGTATGAAGTATGAATCTAGGAAAATTGGAAATCATCAAAAATGAAATGGAACACATAAACATCGATATCCTAGGCATTACTGAGCTGAAATGGACTGATGTTGGCCATTTTGAATTGGACTATCATATAGTCTACTATGCTGGAAATGACAACTTGAAGAGGAATGGTGTTGCATTCATCATCAAAAAGAAAATTTCAAGATCTATCCTGAAGTACAATGCTGTCAGTGATAGGATAATATCCATATGCCTACAAAGAAGACCAGTTAATATGACTATTATTCAAATTTATGCCTTCAGTATGGATTACACCTCAACATAAAGAAAACAAAAATCCTCACAACTGGACCAATGAGCAACATCATGATAAACAGAGAAAAGATTGAAGTTGTCAAGGATTTCATTTTACTTGGATTCACAATCAACAGCCATGGAAGCAGCAGTCAAGAAATCAAAAGACACATTGCACTGGGTAAATCTGCTGCAAAGGATCTCTTTAAAGTGTTGAAGAGCAAAGATGTCACCTTGACAATTAAGATGAGCCTGACCCAAGACATGGTATTTTCAATTTTATCGTATGCACGTGAAAGCTGGACCGTGAATAAGGAAGACCAAAGAAGAATTGATGCCTTTGAATTGTGGTGTTGGTGAAGAATATTGAATATACCACAGACTGCCAAAAGAACGAATAAATCTGTCTTGGAAGAAGTACAACCAGAACACTCCTTAGAAGTAAGGATGTTGCGAAACTGCGTCTTACATACTTTGGACATGTTGTCAGGAGGGATCAATCTCTGGAGAAGAACATCATGCTTGGCAAAGTACAGGTCAGCAGAAAAGAGGAAGACCTTCAACGAGGTGGATTGACACAGTGGCTACAGCAATGGGCTCAAGCAGAACAATGTTTGTAAGGATGGTGCAGGACCGGGCAGTGTTTCATTCTGTTGTGCATGGGGCCGCTGAGTCAGAACCGACTCAATGGAACCTAACAACAACAACCTAACAACAGTTGTTGCCTCTCATTTTGAGTTGTGTCACATAGCAGATGAAGGTCTAGAAGCCTTTAAGGTCACCTTTACTCTGAGGAAGCAGCTCTTCCCCAGTTGTATTTTGGGTGCCTTCCAACCTAAGGAATTCATCTTCTAGCATTGTATCGAGCAAGGTACTGTTGTTATCCATAAGATTTTCATTGGTTAGTTTTTGGAATCAGATTGCCAGACCTTTTTCCTAGTCTGTTTAAAAAATCCTGTTGCCATTGAGTTGATTCTGACTCATAGCAACCCTATAGGACTGAGTAGAACGGCCCCATAGGGTTTCCAAGGTACTGCTGGTGGATTCAAACTCTGGACTTTTGGTTAGCAGTCATAGCTCTTAACCACTGGGCAGCCAGAGCTCCTAATCTTAGACCTCTTTAAAGTACTAAAAAGTAAAGATGTCACTTTGATGACGAAGATGCACCTGTTCCAAGCCATTGTATTTTCAATCGCCTCATATGCTTGTGAAAGCTCAACCATGAAAAAGGAAGACCAAAGAGTTGCCACATTTGAATTGTGGTATTGGTAAGGAATATCGAATACATGTATACCACAGACTGCCAGAAGAACGAACAAATCTGTCTTGCAAGAAGTACAGCCAGAATGCTCTTTAGAAGCAGGGATGGTGAGACTTCAATTTCATTTACTTTGGACATGTTATCAGGAGAGACCAATTGCTGGAGAAAAACATATGCTGGGTAGAGGGTCAGTAAAAAAGAGGAAGACCCTCAATGAGATGGATTGACACAGTGGCTGCAACAATGAGAACTGAAGAAAAAATAGTGAGGATGTCACAGACTGGGCAATATTTCATTCTGTTATACATAGGGTTGCCATAAGTTGGAGCCGATTCAAGTGCCTTAATTTAACAACAACAATAACAGAGGTTCTAGACAGTAGCCTGGGGGTGGGTTAGAGGAACAGTGAGGAAGCCAGCGGGGCTGGAGTGGAATAAGTCAGGGGGCGAGGATGATAATGAAAGTGGTCAGAGAGCAGCTGGGACCAGTTTGTTATGACCTTGGAGCCCAAGTAAGGACTTTAGATTACACTCCGAGTGAGTTGGTGAGAGTTAACGAGTATAATGAGTAAATACAATGGCAGTCTCAAAGAAAGACTTTCCAGGATATATTTGGGTATTGTATTTTTCAGCATTAAGCAGGATGTTTCATACGGGCTCCCTGGGCTGGTCTCTGCCAGCCCTCAGTTCCTGCAGAGAAAGGGCCTGTTGTAGGTGGTAGACAAGAAAGGTGTTTTTTGTCTCATTCTCAGCTCCACTAAGGGAACCTGTGTCCCTACTTACTTCCTCCTTCAAAGGGAGAAGTCCTGCTGACTGGTTGCCATTAGGACCAGCTGAGTGCAGAATTGTGGCAACTTCCCCCTCCCCCCGACAAAACCCTGCTATGGTACCTGAGCTAACTTTGTGCTAAACTGAGTCTGCTAACTCTCTATGAAAAGTTGGCAACCACCAAAGGTGGAGAGATACAAGAACATTTAAAGAAAATTTTTCGTGTATCTTTTCAGCTACATGATTTTGCAGTTATAGGAAAGATGAAATAGCTGTGTAATTCAGGGAGCCTGGCTGGCCTAACACGGCCTCACAAGTATATATGCCTGTGTGTATGTGAGTGCGTATGTATGTGCATATGTACGTTGTACATATTTCATATGTGGGTGTATGTGCATATGTATATGTAATGTGTGTGTGCATGTGTGAGTGTGGAGTGAAGGGCAGAGCTGATCGCTACAGTTTAGGGTTGGTTCAGAATTGACTCAATAGCAATGGGTTTGGTTTTTCCCATTGAAAATTCAGCAGTTGGATTTGTCAGAGCTCCCCAAAATTTATCAGGTCCAGAGGGTTTGGCTTACATTAATCAAGCTCACAAAAGGCTTATTAATAATTCAAAATGCCAATTGTTTCATTTATAGTGAGAAGTCAAAGTGCCAAAAGGGCTGGATCTCACATATCTGCTGGTCAGGGAATTCTCTCTGAGCCCCTGAGTTTCAACACTGGAAGGCACACACCTTGTTCAGTGTTGGGCTGCTCACACTGCTTGAGGCTGTTTACTCCCTACCTTCTACCTGATCAAGAGACCTGACAAATTTTTTTGTAATAATTTTTATTGTGCCTTAAGTGAAAGTTTACAAATCAAGTCAGTCTCTCACATATAAACTTATATACACCTTACTACCTACTCCCACTTACTCTCCCCCTAATGAGTCAGCCCGCTCCCTCCTTCCAGTCTCTCCTTTTGTGACAATTTTGCCACTTTCTAATCCCCTCTACCCTCCCATCTCCCCTCCAGACAGGAGATGCCAACATAGTCTCAAGTGTCCACCTGATGCAAGTAGCTCACTCCTCATCAGCATCTCTCTTCAACCCATTGTTCAGTCCATTCCATGTCTGATGAGTTGGCTTCGGGAATGGTTCCTGTCCTGGGCCAACAGAAGGTTTGGGGACCATGACCGCCGGGATTCTTCTAGTCTTAGTCAGACCATTAAGTCTGGTCTTTTTATGAGAATTTGGGGTCTGCATCCCACTGTTCTCCTGCTCCCTCAGGGGTTCTCTGTTGTGTTCCCTGTCAGGGCAGTCATCGGTTGTGGTTGGGCACCATCCAGTTCTTCCGGTCTCAGGATGATGTAGTCTCTAGTTCATGTAGCCCTTTCTGTCTCTTGGGCTCATAATTACCTTGTAACCTTGCTGTTCTTCATTCTTCTTTGATCCAGGTGGGTTGAGACTCATTAATGCATCTTAGATGACCGCTTGTTAGTGTTTAAGACTCCAGACGCCACACTTCAAAGTGGGATGCAGAATGTTTTCTTAATAGAATTTATTTTGCCAATTGACTTAGATGTCCTCTGAGGCCATAGTCCCCAAACCCCCGCCCTTGCTCTGCTGACCTTTGAAACATTCAGTTTATTCAGGAAACTTCTTTGCTTTTGGGACCTGACATATTTTTACACGAGAAGCCCCATGACAATCAGAAGGTTGTTTGGTGCTCGAAGCAAGTTCTGTGGATGATCTTAGCGGCCAGTATTATTGGTCTGCCATGGCCAGCCATAATGCCCAAATGCTTGGGTTTGCTGGTCAGAGCACTGTCTCCCAGCATCAGCACTGGACTCACCTGAGAAAGCTTTGTCCTTTGGATGATCTTTTCTCTTCAGTCCAACTTCTTCCACTCATTTTTTTTTTTAAGATGTATTACGAACATATCTCAGACTATGATTTCTCTTTTTCATTTAGTGAAGACTTTATTAGATTTCTGGGCTCAGTTCTCCCAATGTGGATCCGAATAGATAGTTTTCCTATTATGGTAACTATTGTACATGATAGAACATCATCCATTATGTGAAGATCTTACTAATTTACTGCCCTGAAGGAAGCCATACTTGCAAGTTCTTACGTGACTCCTCACTGTATCTCTCATGGTTTGACTACATGTAGAAGGAGCAGGACATTTTCATGGAAGGATTTGTCATAATTGAAGAGAGAGAGTGATTCAGAACACAGATCCTGGGGTCACATAGACGTGGGTGGAGACATGGCTCTGCTTCTTCAGAGCTGTGCAATTTTGGGCAAATTCTTTAGCCCTCTTTAGAGTGCTGATTGTAAAATAGGAACAATACTAGTTATTACATCATAAGATTGTTCATTCATTTATATAGCAAATATTTATTATTGAGTACTTACTAAAGTGCCAGGCATTGCTCAGGTACTGAGGATATAGCAGTGATCAAAACACAAATATCCCTGGCCCTCATGGAGTTTATGTTCTTGTGAGAGGAAGGACACACCGTAAAGGAGGTAAACCAACAGTTTAGTATACGAAAGTGGTAAGTACTATGAAAAAAATATAAATAAAGCAAAGAATGGTTATTGTGACAAGTAAATGAAAGAATTAATGTGTGTACAGATCTCAGTAGAGTGCCCGGCAGATAACAATAGTAAAAACATTAGCTACTGGAGGTGGGGCCAAGATGGCGGAATAGTCAGACACTTTCTGTCATCCCTCTTATAACAAAGACCTGAAAAAACAAGTGAATAGATTATATATGAAAATCTAAGCTTCGTAGTCATCAAAGCTGAAAAGTTGGACAGAGCAGCAGGGGGAAGGAGAGACAATTCAAAAGCAGGGAAATGCAGTTGTGAGGTCATTGGTGCCCTGCTGGCTGGGCCAGTGCACACAGGCTGAGGTGAACAGTAGCATTCAGGACATGGTCACCATGTTGGGTGAGGCCGGGTGGCCGTGAGTCTGCACAAGCCTCCAGAACTGGGTGGAAGCAGCACTGGACCTAAAAAAGTTAAGTGCAAGTGTCTAACCTACCACATGGTGGCAAAATAACCCCTCCCCCCAGAGTTTCACAATGAAGAAGTGCTTCCTTCCCCTCATGCACCCACCACTCCGCTCTGCTCT
Source organism: Elephas maximus indicus (assembly GCF_024166365.1). Taxonomy (NCBI): domain Eukaryota; kingdom Metazoa; phylum Chordata; class Mammalia; order Proboscidea; family Elephantidae; genus Elephas; species Elephas maximus. The sequence goes on from NC_064820.1 coordinate 84,781,432, forward strand.
GACACCAGTCCAGCAGTATTCAACACCTGCCATGCCCACTAAGTTGGGAACTCAGGACTAATTGTATCCACACCAGTCTCGTGGCTTTAAAAAATGCCATGTCCCCAAGCTGGGAATTTAGGGAAAGTTGGAAGACCCTGCCCCTTTGTCCAGCCAGTGGCATAAGAGGTCAACAGACTTGCAGCACCCTTCACTCTTGCCTAGTCCTATGTGGGCCAATTCAACACCACATGCCCTCATTAGTGTACACCTGAAGCCCATTTCCAACTGCAGCAGCCAATGGGGAGCGGCAGATTTGTGACATTTGACATCACTCTGCCCCTTTGGCAGGGGCTTCACCCACCCACACCACAGGCCTGAGGGCTGGCAGTACCACTCACTTCATCTAGCCATGTACAATAGAGGTCTGAGAATAAGTGGTGCCTCCCAGTCCTTCCAGCCAACAGCACTGGGAGCCCAAAGACTGGCTGCAATACCCCCCACTATGCACTCTAGGCGACAAGGACACACCCTTCACCCAGGCACCCAGGGGCAGCCATCAGCCCCCTGCTTTCTGCCACAATATAACCCCTATGCAACCCTCCTATCTAGGGCTGTAGGTGAGAGTATCCACTACACACTTAGTGACCTACAACCTGGACACCTGTGCAATACTTGCACAAGAAAAGTGAACAGAATCCTGGGTTCACACACCTACTAGCTGCTCTGACCACCTGGAGACAGGATGTGAGAGCTTCAAAGATGCCAATAACCAAAGTAGCTCACACCACCAGCCTACTTGGGTATATCAAAACAAAACAAAAGAAAAAGTTAGGACACAGTAAACAAACGTACAATAAATAAACATAATAACTTACTGATGCCTCAGAGACAACAGTCAATATCAAATCACATAAAGAAGCAGGCCAAGATGGCTCCAGCATGTGAAGAAAATAAAGAATCAGGAAACCTTCTGGAGGAAGATAAGACAATGGAACTACCTGAGATAGAATTTGAAAGACTAATATACCACACTCTCCAAGAGATCAGAATGGAGTTCAGGCAAAATTCCAACCAAGCCAAGGAACACACGGACAGAGCAACACAGAAATTCAGAAAAATAATACAAGAGCAGAATAACAAAATTAATAGGCTGATAGTATCCACACAGAGACAGCAACTAGAAATAAAAAAGGTTAATAATAAAATTTCAGAATTAGACAACTCAATAGAAGGTCATAGGAAAAGAATTGAGGCAATGGAAGACAGAATTAATGAGACTGAAGATAAACCCCTTGACACAATTTATTTGAGGAAAAATCAGGAAAAAGAACTTAAAAAAATGAAGAAAGCCTACGAATTATGTGGGACACTATCAAGAGGAAAAACTTGCAAGTGATTAGAGTACCAAAACAGGGGAGGGATAACAGAAAACACAGAAAGAATTGTTGAAGATTTGCTGGCAGAAAACTTCCCTGACATCGTGAAAGATGAGACGATGTCTATCCAATAAGCTCAACAAATCCCATACAGGGTAGATCCCTCACCAAGACATATTATAACCAAACTTGCCAAAACCAAATACAGAGATAGGGGCTAGAGTGGCTAGGGACAAACAAAAAGTCATTTATAAAGGAGAACCAAAAAGATTAAGCTCTGACTACTCAGCAGTAACCATGCAGGCAAGAAGGCAATGGGACGACATATACAAAGCCTTGAAGAAAAAAATTGCCAGCCAAGAATTATATACCCAGCAAAACTGTCTCTCAAATGTGATGGCAAAATTAGATCATTTCCAGATAAACTGAAGTTAAGGTAATTTGTAAAAACAAAACTAAAATTACAAGAAATATTAAAGGAAGACCTCCAGGTAGAGAACCAACAATATCAGACAACAGTCTAAGACTAGAACACAGGACAAATTATCCAGTTATCAACCCAGATAGGGAAGTTGCAAAAACTAGTCAGAGTTAAAAGATTGAAAATAGGCAAACAGAGATATCAATATGTAAATGATGACACTATGAAAACAAAAAAGAGAGAATAAACAATATAGTCTTAGAACTTCCATATGAAGAGGAAGCTAAGGCGATATCAAGAAATAAAATATTGGTTTGAAGTTAGAAAAATAAAGGTAAATTTTTAAGGTAACCGCAAAGAGAGCTAACAAATCCACCCATCAAAATAAAAAAGAAAGCAAGCACAAAATCAATGATCAGGAAAAAGATAAAAAGAAAATGCATTAAGAGAAAAATTACTCAGTGCAAAAAATTAAGTGGAACAAAGAAACTGTCAACACCATACACACACACACACACAAAACACATCAAAATGACAACAGTAAACTTACACCTATCAATAATTACACTGAATGTAAATGGACTAAATGCACCAACAAAGAGACAGACAGTGACAGAATGGATAAAAAATAAAATAAAATCTGTCTATATGCTGCCTACAAGAGACACACCTTAGATTAAAAGACATAAACTAAAACTCAAAGGATGAAAAAAACTATATCAAGCAAACGACAATTAAAAAAGAGCAGGAGTGGCAATATTAATCTCTGACAAAATAGGCTTTAAAGCAAAATCCACCATAAAAAGGATAAAGAAGGACACTATAAAATGATTAAAGACTCAATACACCAGGAGGAAATAACCATAATAAATGTATATGCACCCAGTGACAAGGCTCCAAAATCTAGAAAACAAATCCTAATAGCATTGAAAAGAGAAATAGACAGCTCCACAATACTAGCAGGAGACTTTAACATACCACTTTTGGTGAAGGACAGAATATCTATAAAGAAACTCAATAAAGATATGAAAGATCTAAATGGCACTATCAATCAAGTTGACCTCATAGATATATACAGAACACTCCACCCAACTGCAGCCAGGTATACATTCCTCTCCAATGGACATGGAACGTTCTCCAGAAGATATCACATTTTAGGCCGCAGAGCAAACCTTAAGAGAATCCAAAACATCAAAATATCTTTTCTGACCATAAATCCATAAAAGTAGAAATCAATAACAGAAACAGCAAGGAAAAAAATCAAATACATGGAAACAAAGCAGCAGCTTGTTTAAAAACTACTAGGTTATAGAAGAAATCAAGGATGGAATAAAGAAATTCATAGAAACAAATGAGAATGAAAACACATCTTACCAAAACATTCGGGACACAGCAAAAGAAGTGCACCCATCCCAAAGAAGAAAGAGCCTAAATCAAAACATTAATCCTACAACTTGAAAAATAGAAAGAAAACAGCAAAAGCAGCCCTCAGGCACCAGAAGAAAGCAAATAGTAAAAATTAGTGCAGAATTAAATGAAATAGAAAAATAATTGAAAGAGTTAATAAACCAAAAGCTGGTTCTTTGAAAAGATCAACAAAATCAACAAACCACTGGCCAAACTGACAAAAGAAAAACAGATGAGGAAGCAAATAACCCAAATAAGAAATGAGATGGGCGATATCAAAACAGACCCAACTGAAATAAAAAGGATCATAAAAGGGTACCATGAAAAATTGTACTCCAACAAATTTGAAAACCTAGAGGAAATGACAAATTTCTAGAAACACTCTATCTACCTAAGCTAACACAAACTGAAGTAGAAAAACTAAATAAACCCATAATAAAAGAAGAGATTGAAGAGGTAATTTAAAAAACAAAAACAAAAAACTCCCCCTCCAGAAAAGCCCTGGCCTGCACGGCTTCACTGGAGAATTCTACCAAACTTTAAGAGAGGAGTTAATACCAGTGCTACTAAAGGTGTTTCACAGCATAGAAAAGGAAGGAATACCCCTGAACTCATTCTATGAAGTCAGTGTAACCCTGATACCAAAGCCAGGTAAAAAAAAAAAAAAAAAAGATACTACAAAAAAAGAAAATTACAGATCAATATCCCTCATGAACATAGCCACAAAAATCCTCACAAAATTCTAGCCAATACAATGCAACAGCATATCAAAAAAAAAAAAAAAAAAAATCATCATGACCAAGTGGGATTCATACCAGGTAGGCACGGATGGTTCAACATTAGAAAAACAGCAGTATAATCCATCACATAAATAAAACTCAAGAAAAGAACGGCATAATCTTATCAATTTATGCAGAAAAGGCATTTGACAAAGTCCAACATCCATTCATGATAAAAACTCTCAGTAAAATAGGAATAGAAAGGAAATTCCTCAACATAAAAAAGGGCATTTATACAAAGCGAACAGCCAACATCATTCTAAACAGAGAGATTGAAAGAATTCCCCTTGAGAATGGGAACCAGACAAGGATGCTGTTTATCACCACTCTTATTCAACATTGTGCTGGAGGTCCTAGCCAGAGGAATAGGGCAAGAAAAAGAAATAATGGGCATCTAAAAAAAAGTGGTAAGGAAGAAGTAAAAGTATCCTTATTCACAGATGATATGATCCTATACACAGAAAACTCCACAAAGAATCAACAAGAAAACTGCTGGAACTAATAGATTTTAGCAAAGTATCAGGATACAAGATAAACATAAAAAAGTCAGTTGGATTCCTCCACACCAACAAAGGGAACTTCGAAGAGGAAATCACCAAATCAATACCATTTACAGTAGCCCCCAAGAAGATAAAGTACTTAGGAATAAATCTAACTAGGGATATAAAAGACCTATATAAAAAAAACTACACAACACTACTGCAAGAAACCAAAAGAGACCTACATAAATGTAAAAACACACCATGATCACGGATAGGAAGACTCAACGTTGTGAAAATGTCAATTCTACCCAAAGTGATCTACATATAAAAGGCAATCCCAATCCAAACTCCAACAGCATTTTTTAATGAGGTGGAGAAATAAACCACCAACTTCATATGGAAAGGGAAGAGGCCCTGGATAAGTAAGACATTACTGAAGAAGAAGAGCAAAGTGGGAGGCCTCAAACTACCTGATTTTAGAAACTATTATACTGCCACAGTAGTCAAAACAGCCTGGTACTGGTACAACGACAGGCACATAGACCAATGGAACAGAATTGAGAAACAAGACATAAATCCATCCACCTGTGAGCAAGTGATATTTGACAAAAGCCCGACGTATGTTAAATGGTGGAAAAGACATTCTCTTTAACAAATGGTCCTGGCATAACTGGATACCCATCTTCAAAAAAATGAAACAGGACCCATACCTCACACCATACACAAAAACTAACTCAAAATGGATCAAAGACCTAAATGTAAAATCTAAAATTATAAAGATCATGGAAGAAAAAATAGGGACAACGTTAGGAGCCCTAATACATGGCATAAATAGCACACAAACCATAACTAACGATGCACAAACACGAGAAGAGAAACTAGATAATACGGAGCTTCCCAAAAAGCAAGCACTTATGCTCATCAAGACTTCACCAAAAGAGTAAAAAAGCAACCTAAAATCTACAAGATGCTACAACACCTCAACAACAAAAAGACAAATAACCCAATTAAAAAATGGGCAAAGGATATAAACAGACACTTTGCCAAAGAAGACATTAGGTGGCTAACAGACACATGAGGAAATGCCCACGATCTTTAGCCATTAGAAAAATACAAACCAAAACTGCAATGAGATACTATCTTATCCTAACAGCGCTGGCACTAATCCAAAAAACACAAAAGAACAAATATTGGAGAGGTTGCAGGGAGATTGGAACTCTTATGCACTGCTGGTACGAATGTAAAATGGTACAACCACTATGGAAAACAATATGGTACTTCCTTAAAAAGCTAGAAATATAAATACTATACAATCCAGCAGTCCTACTCCTAGGAATATACCCAAGAGAAATAAGAGCCATCACATGAATAGACATATGCACACCCATGTTCATTGCAGCACTATTCACAATAGAAAAAAGATGGAAACAACCTAAATGTCCATTAACAGACAAATAGATAAACAAATTTTTATACATACACACAATGGAATACTATGCAATGATAAAGAAGAATGATGAAACTGCAAAACATCTCACAACATGGATGAACCTGGAAGGCATTATGCTGAGTGAAACTAGTCAGTCACAAAGGGATAACTATTGTATGAGACCACTATTATAAGAACTCAAGAAAAGGTTTAAACACAGAAAAAATCATTCTTTGATGGTTATAAGGAGGGGAAGAGAGGGAGAAAGGAAATCACTAACTAGATGGTAGCCAAGGATCAACTTAGGTGAAGGAAAGGACAACACAAAATACAGGGGAAGTCAACACAACTGGACCAAAGTAAAAACTAAGAAGTTTCCTGGATATGTGCAAACATTTTGGGGACAGAGAAGCTGGGGCAAGAGACCTGGGGACCATAGTTTCTCGGGACATCTAGGTCAATTGGCATAACAAAACTTATTAAGAAAATGTTCTACATTCCACTTTGGTGAATAGTGTGTGGGGTCTTAAAAACTTGCGAGCAACCATCTCAGATATATCAATTGGTCCCATCCCACCTGGAGCAGAGAAGAATGAAGAAAACCAAAGACACAAGGAAAATATTAGCTCAAAGAACTAAAGGACCACATGAACCAGAGACTCCAACAGCCTGAGGCCAGAAGAACTAGATGGTGTCCAACTACCACCAATGACTGCCCTGACAGGGAACACAACAAAGTCCTGGACAGAACAGGAGAAAAATGTAGTACAGAACTCAAATTCACATAAAAAGACCAGATTTAATGGTCTAACGGAGACTGGAGGAATCCCTGAAATTATGGCCCCCAGATGCACTGTTAATCCAGAACTGAAAACATTCCTGAAGTCTACTCTTAGACAAAGATTAGACAGGACTATAAAACAAAAAAAGTACACGCGAGGAATGTGCTTCTTAGGTCAATCAAATGGGCAGCTCCTGTCCAAAAGTAGGATGGGAAAGCAGGAAGGGACAGGAACTGGTTGAATGGACCCAGGGAACCTAAGGTAGAAAGGGGGAGTGTGCTGTCACATTGTGGGGATTACTACTAATATCACAAAACGTGTATAAATTTTTGTATGAGAAATTAACTTCAGCTGTAAATTTTCACCTAAAGCACAATAAAAAAAAAGTTAACTACTAAAAGTGTTAAAAAAAAAATTTTTTTTTTTTTAATGTTAGCGTTTATTAATTTGGCTATAATACAGTGATACAGTGATTTCTTAGAATTATAGAACTTAGTATATCCCTCAGAATGGCACAATGTCCTCTCACACACTGTGGAATATAGGTGCTACCCACCACCTCTGCATCCCTAATGAAAGCGGATGTTGAACTTTTCCTGTTTTTACTCATTTCAAAAATTCACACACACACACATACACTATATATATATATATATATATATATATATATATTTGGAGCAAAAAGTAAATTACTCTTAATTTTACCACTCTGAGATAACCAACATTAACATTTGGTGTGTATCTACCAAGCTCTTCTTTTTTTTTCCCCTTTGGATGCACATGTGTGCACATACACAAAAGTTTTTACAAAATGCAAATAAAGTCATTGTTATGTAATTTGCTTTTATCACTTAAAACTATGTCATGAGCATCTTCTCTCATCAATAGATGTAGATTCACAGCACCATTTTGAATTGTGTAGTCTACTGAAAACTGATTGGAAGAGATCCATATTTATGCCTATTCCCAAGAAAGGTGATCCAACCAAATGTGGAAATTATAGGACAATATCATTAATATCACACGCAAGCAAAATTCTGCTGAAGATCGTTCAAAAATGGCTGCAGCAGTATATCGACAGGGAACTGCCAGAAATTCAGGCCAGTTTCAGAAGAGGACGTGGAACCAGGGATATTATTGCTGATGTCAGATGGATGCTGGCTGAAAGCAGAGAATACCAGAAGGGTGTTTACCTGTGTTTTACTGATTATGCAAAGGCATTTGACTGTGTGGATCATAACAAACTATGGATAACACAGCGAAGAATGGGAATTCCAGAACACTTAATTGTGCTCTTGAGGGACCTTTACATAGATCAAGAAGCAGTTGTTTGAACAGAACAAGGGGATACTGATTGGTTTAAAGTCAGGAAAGGTGTGCATCAGGGTTGTATTCTTTCACCACACCTATTTAATCTGTATGCTGAACAAATAATCCGAGAAGCTGGACTATATGAAGAAGAACAGGGCACCAAGATTGGAGGAAGACTCATTAACAACCTGCATTATGCAGATGACACAACCTTGCTTGCTGAAAGTGAAGAGGACTTGAAGTACTTACTAATGAAGATCAAAGACCACAGCCTTCAGTATGGATTACACCTCAACATAAAGAAAACAAAAATCCTCACAACTGGACCAGTGAGCAACATCATGATAAATAGAGAAAAGATTGAAGTTGTCAAGGATTTCATTTTACTTGGATTCACAATCAACAGCCATGGAAGCAGCAGTCAAGAAATCAAAAGACACATTGCATTGGGCAAATCTGCTGCAAAGGACCTCTTCAAAGTGTTGAAGAGCAAAGATGTCACCCTCAAGACTAAGGTGAGCCTGATCCAAGCCATGGTATTTTCAATCTCATCATATGCATGTGAAAGCTGGACAATGAATAAGGAAGACCAAAGAAGAATTGATGCCTTTGAATTGTGGTGTTGACGAAGAATATTGAATATACCACAGACTGCCAAAAGAACGAACAAATCTGTCTTAGAATAAGTACAACCAGAATGTTCCTTAGAAGCAAGGATGGCGAGACTGCGTCTTACATACTTTGGACATGTTGTCAGGAGGGATCAGTCCCTGGAGAAGGACATCATGCTTGGCAGAGTACAGGGTCAGCAGAAAAGAGGAAGACCCTCAACGAGGTGGATTGACACAGTGGCTGCAACAATGAACTCAAGCATAACAACGATTGTGAGGATGGTGCGGGACCCGGCAGTGTTTCGTTCTGTTGTGCATAGGGTCGCTGTGAGTCGGAACCGACTCGATGGCACCTAACAACAACAACTGAAAAATGGACCTTAAACTACTCAACCAGTCCCTTACTGATAGTCAATCAACTTCCATGTTTTCATTTCTATAAAAATGCTTTTGTTGTAAAGGCATCAACTTCACTTGTAGTCTAGAGTTTTTCTTGGATTTGTCATGGGAAAGTGTATATTGTTTCCATATTACTGTGAACTTGAATTAGTTTTTATAAATCCAAATGGGAAGACTGACTAGAAACTCCTTCATAGGGCAAGCTGGATGCCCACTTTTATTTATAGTGAATTCATCGTATTATCTTTAACTATATTCAACTTAAATTTTTCTTAACATCTACCTTGTCAGGGCAGTACTGGTTCCTGCTGGGAGCCAAGAGGAGTTACATGTAATCCCTACTTCCAAGGAGGCCAACACAGGCACACAGGTATCTGTAATACACCACATAGGACCGAAGAATCAGGACGTTGCAAAGTCCAGAGGGAATATATCTGTTTCAAGTGGCCCCAAAAGGCTGTGCAGAGAAGGGGGCATTTGGGACGTGCCTTGCTGCATGGGTTGTTGTTGTTGTTAGGCGTCATAGTGTTGGTTCTGACTCATAGCAACCCTATGTACAACAGAATGAAACACTGCCCAGTTCTGCACCACAGTCACAGTCAATGTTAGGCTTAAGCCCATTGCTGCAGCCAGTATGCCAATCCATCTCACTGAGGGCCTTAGGATTGTAAAAGGTGGTGATGAGGATTAGGGAGTCCAAGCAAAGGCAGCAACCTCAGACAAACAGGCAAGGCAGAATGGGTCTGGGGAACCATCTGATCTGGCACAGGAAACATGTAAGGAAATAGTGGGCAACAAATCTGGGACATACTTTGGGCCCAAATGATACTAGTTATTGAGATACAAGGTGGAATGTTTTTACTTAGTTTAGTACGAAATGGGAATCATTAAAGATCTTTGACCTATGAGTTAAGTGGATGGCATTACTAATGTGAGGTGCCAACTAGGAGCATATGTATGTGCTAATGAGATCCAGAAGTAGATGCTGGAAAAGGGAAGGGAAGGCAGGGAATAGGTTCCAGAGGATTATGATATAGACTCTATAGGCTGCAATGGGAGATATAAAGAGTCAAAGATTACTACCCAAGCTTTTGAACCTGGGTTCTTGAGAGCATGATGGTGCTATTAACCAAAGAGGCAACACAGAACTCATTACTGGTTTGCAGGGAGAGATCAGCTCAGCTGGGACCTACTGAGCTTGGGGTCATCCGTGTGGAGGTGTCCATCAGGCCTCAAGCTTAGGAGGGAGGTCAAGGTCAGAGCTACATATTTAGGCATTGCCTTCATTAAATGATAACCTTACTAGCTTGGGAGGAAGTTGTTTAACCTTTTTCATACCACAGTCTCTTCAGCTGTAAGACTGCAATAATAATAGTATCCACTCACCCTACTCATAGGGCTGTTATGAGGAATAAATGATTTAACATATATCTGCCACTTAGAACAGTGCCTAGTAAATGTAAGTGCTCAGTAAACGTTTTCTTTTATTATGTCACTGGCCTGTCAAATAAGAAAGACTCCTGAAATATAATCATGAAAGATACTTTATTTTTGTGTCCTTTTAAGTTTATTCATTGGGAAAAGTTCTAAATGAAAACGTAGGCAGAGAAACTTGGGAGAACTTAGGTGAGCTTTTTAGAGGAAATGTCTGAACTGAGACCTGGTGACTAAGTAGAAGTTGACCAGATTGAGAGTGGGCTATGTGGGCTGGAGGAGGGAAAGAAAGAATGTTCCAGATACAGAGTAAAGGTGAGGAGGTGAGAAAGAGCCTGATGCCTTAGAGGGACTAAAAGTAGATCAGGATGGCTGTGAGGCATAGCTATGGTGATATGTGTAGGGAGTGACTGTGAGGGTGGCTATGGGAAGTGAATGGGAGTGTGTCTTTAGGGGTGTGGCTGTGGAGGTGGCCTTGGGGTGTTGCTGTGGTGAGAGATATCTTCCCTTTTCTGAGTACACCCGTTTTTAACATAGGACCTGATACAGAGTGGTCAATAATTAAATATTGTTGAAAGTAAAGTTTGAAAATTATACAGGTTTTTGGTTCTTTAACACAATTTCTCTTCTCAAATTTCAGACCCACCATGTATCAGCTTCCCACTTCTCTTCACTGGAAAATGTTAAGGCTGTCTCCAGATGGTTCTTGGGTTGTAAATACAGAGGGAGATAGCTGCCTGTTTGGATCGTTCAAGCAGAAGCTCTTATAAAATTTGTTTACTTGTAGCCAAATTTCCGTAGATAATAATGACTGAAGGAAAGTGAAAGATTGAAGCCTCAAGGTCAAAAATTATCATCAGATAAAGTGAATAACCTCTCAAAGCTTGCTTTCTTAAGAAAAAGTGTTGACCAATGGTATCGTTCAAGAAATCAACTCTGTGTTGAAATATAGTTTATACCGCTTTTTACGTTTGTCTTCTTTCAGTGAATTAAACTATAGCCAAACAAAAAATCTCTTTTAAGTGTTAAAAAACAAAGATGCCACCTTGAGGAGTAAGGTACGCCTGACCCAAGCTGTGGCATTTTCAGTCACCCCATATGCAAGCAAAAGCTGGTCAATGAATGATGAAGACTGAAGAATTGATGCATTCGATTGTGGTGTTGGTGAAGAATATGGAATATACCATGAACTGCCAGAAGAAGGAACAAATCCATTTTGGAAGAAGTACACCCAGAATGCTCCTTAGAAGCGAGGATGACAAGACTTTGCCCATGTACTTTGGACGTGTTATCAGGAGGAATTAGTCCGTGGAGAAGGACATCATGCCTGGTAAAATAACCCAACCAACTCATTGCCCTCGAGTCAATTCCAACTCATAGTGACCCTATAGGACAGAGTAGAACTGCCATAGGGTTTTCAAGGAGCAGCTGGTGGTTTCGAACTGCTGACCCACTAATTAGCAGCCAAACTCTTAACCACTGTGCCACCAGGGCTCCTAGTAAAGGATCAGCAAAAAAGAGGAAGACCCTCAAGCAGATGAATTGACACAGTGGCTACATTAATGGGCTCAAACATCACAACAATTGTGAGGATGGCACAGGACTAGGTAGTTTTTTGTTCTGTTGTATATAGGGTAGCTTTGAGTTAGAACTGACCCAACAGCACCTAAAAACAACAAGCTTATTTCTGGATTTGCATTTCTCCTTAATTATTTTGAGTTAAGCTGTACCCTGCAGAGTTCCAGAAAATGGATATAATATGCATTTGAATATTGAATAGCAGCAGCAGACACCTACACACCAGACCCTGACTGTGTGGGACGCTACCATTTTCCCAAGTCATTTCAGGTCAGCAACATCTCTGCTCCCAGAGAATAACATTTAGAGCCCCCACACAGGTCTTTCTGTGCACCTTACAATATGAGAATGAAGAAGCAGTACGCTATCCCTCTACTCTCCCAAGATTAAGTTCAAGACTATTTTTCTGCCCCAACACATGTAAAAATGGTTCTCCAGCTATTCAGCCCAGTGGGTAAGCAGGTGAATTCCTTCTATGGGGCTTGAAGTTCCAAATCAGAGAATGATTCTGCTTTATTCCCATTCAGTGAGCAGAACTGTCTTCTAAAAGCAACATTAATACATATCATTGTTGAACATCTGGAAATTATAGAAAAGTATGATGACTAAAACAAAAACTATCCATAAGTCCACAGACTTAGTTGGCCTGTTCTTTGGCTTTGGCCTTTTGCCTTCTTCTGCCCCATACTGCAAATCCAGTGCCAAGAGTTGCCACAGGTATCTTGCAACCTTGAGATGAAATTCACATCTAAACATGGAGGAGCTTGAAGGTAGAAGAAGCTTGGATCCTCATCAGCATTGTCGAGACCCCATCCTGGTTCTCTGCAGCCTACCTCTAAACATTTTGTTGCTTAAGTTATAAAACCTTTATCTATTTAGGCAATTAAAATGATTTTCTATTGAAGTACAGCTAACATGCAGAAAAGTGTACAAAACACGAGCTTATTATATAGCTTGATGAATTTTGCAAAGCTAATGTATGTATGTGCAGACATTTCCCACATCAAGAAATGGAACAGAACCATCACTGAGAAATGACTGCTAGTAACTCTCACTTCTGAAAGTAACCAGAATCATGCCTTTAAACATCATAGACTGGTTTTGCCTGTTTCTGAGCTTTAAGTAAATGAAATTACTTGGCGTTTTTTCCGTTGTGTCTGGTTTCTTCTGCTTAACATTATGTTTGTGAGATTTATTTGTATTGCTTTGTGTAGCATACAGCCTTCAGTATGGCTTATACCTCAACATAAAGAAAACAAAAATTCTCATAACTGGACCAATAAGCAACATCTTGACAAATGGAGAAAATACTGAAGTTGTCATGATTTCATTTTACTAGGATTCACAATCAACCCCTTTGAAAGCAGCAATCACAAAATCAAATAACGTATTGCATTGGGCAAATCTGCTGTAAAGACCTCTTAAAAGTGTCAAAAAGCAAAGATATCACCTTGAGGACTAAGGTGTGCCTGACCCAAGCCATTGTATTTTCAGTCGCCTCATATGCATGTGAAAGCTACACAATGAAAAAGGGAGGCAGAAGAATTGACGCATTTGAATTATAGGGTTGGTGAAGGATATTGAATATACTATGGGCTGCCAGAAGAATGAGCAAATCTGTCTTGGAAGAAGTACGGCCAGAATGTTCTTTTGAAATAAAGATGGCAAGACGTCATCTCACGTACTTTGGACATGTTATCAGGTTGGGCCAGTCCCTGGAGAAGGACATCATGCTTGGCAATGTAGAGGGTCAGCAAAAAAGAGGAATTCCGTCAATGAGATGGGCTGATACAGCGACTGCAACAATGGGCTCAAACATAACTACGATTACGAGGATGACACAGGACTGGGGAGTGTTTCGTTTTGTTGAACATAATGTTACTATGAGTCAGAACTGACTTGACAGCACTTAACGACAACTACTGTATTAGTTTGTTCGTTGTCTTTGTTGTATAGTTTTACAATTTATGAATAAGCCACAATTTATTTAATCATTCTGCTGTAGATGGACATTCGGGTTGTTTTCACTTTGGAGCTATTAGAAGTAGTGCTGCTATGGTATGCTTTTTGTACATATCTTTTGGTGAATGTGTATGCTGGTGAACATATGTAAATACCCAGGAGGAGGATTGCTGGGTCATATGTCCAGCTTACGGCACTCGGTTTGGTTGGGTGATGTCCAGCTTTAGTACACATTGCCAGAGGTTCCAAAGTTGTACCAACTTACAATCGCATCAGTGGAGAGTTTCAGTTGCTTTATATCCTTGGACTTAGTACTGTTTATCTTTTTCAAGTTAACCATTCTGATGGGTATGTAGTGGTATCAATTGTGGTTTAAATGCGCATTTCCCTGATGGTTACAGCAGTTAAATACCTTTGCAAATGTTTATTAGCCATTTAGACATACTTTTCTTTTAAGTTCCTGTTCAAATCTTGGGCCTATTTTCTTTATTGTGTTGTCTTGTTTGTGCGTGTGTTGTTTGTTTGTTGCTTTTCTTGTTTTGGTACAAATTTTGTATATAATCTGAGTATGAGTCCTTTGCTGGATATAGCATTGCAAATATCTTCCCTTTCTATAGCTAATTTTTTTTACCCTCCTAATGATGTTTTGTGATAAACAGAAGTATTTTATTTTAGAAAAAGTCAATTTATCTTTTTATTTTCTTTACAGTTGGTATTTTCTGTATTCAGTTTAAGAAATCTTTGCCTACACTAAGGTAAAGTAGAGATATTTTCGTATGCTTCACTTAAAAAGTTATATTGGTCTTTTTTTAGCTTTCACATTATATATGTGTGTGTGTGTGTGTGTGTGTGTGCATATACATAATTGATTTTGTATATGAGGTAGGTAACATGTATTTTTTTCTTCGTGGGAAAAAAAAATCATGACCCAGCACATCATTTATTTAACTAATTCCTTGATGCTAGACATTTTTAGACATTTAAGTTATCTCCAATTTGTGGTTATTATAAATAAATATCTGCAATATAATATATTATACCTGTTGCTCTCAAGTTGATTCTGACTCATAGCAACCCTATACGACAAAGCAGAACCGCCCAATAAGGTTTCCAGGGAGTGGCTGGTGGATTTGAACTGCCAACCTTTTGGTTAGCAGCTGAGCTCTTCACCACTGCACCACCAGGGTGCCACATACATTATATTCAGTGTATAATGAATATCCTTGTCCATTGATATTTGCACATACATCTCATTATTTTCTTTGAGTAAGTTCCTAGAAATGAAATTATGGGTTAAAAGTACAAATATTCTAAGGATTTTGATGTTGTTGTGCGCCACAAAGTCAATTGTGACTGCCAAATCAACATGAGTTACACACTACCTGAAAAAACATGGAGAATACTCATTTAAAATAGCATATTTCTGCAGCTGAGAGGCCAATAATACCACTTTTTAAATACAAACACATTTTCTTAAATTTTTTTCTAGTAAGTATCACTGAATTTTCCTACTATTTACCTTTCTAATGACAATAGAGCTCAGCGGATTGGAAATTAGTTAACCTTTAAATGTGAACTTGACTGTCCAGGGAGACAATAAAAAATTTCAACATAAAAATCTACCTATTCATTTTTTTGAACATGAAGCTAAAAATGCAAGAAATGGGGCAGGTAGTTGCTATATTCGCTTTAGAGGGATGTAGGACTTGACTAGCAGTGACGGGGTAGGTCTGGGATGGAGGTTGTTATTTGTGGTGGTGGTACGGAAGTGTTCCTAAATATTCCACTGTATAATTCCTCACTGTTTTATTTCTAGCCAATGAGAAAAGACAGATGAGAAAAAGGAGAAGCACGGTTGTGGGTGGGGTGGGACCCCAATTGTCATGGACTGAATTATGTCCCCCCAAAAATGTGTGTATCAACTTAGTTAGGCCATGATTCCCAGTAGTGTGTGGTTGTCCTCCATTTTGTGATTGTAATTTTATGTTAAAAGGATTAGGGTGGGCTTGTAACACCCTTACCAGTCATATCCCTGATCCAATGTAAAGGGAGATTCCCTGGGGTGTGGCCTGCACCACGTTTTATCTCTCAAAGTGAGACAGGGAAGAGATTGGGCTGGCTGAATTAAATAAGGACTACATTTCAAAGTCCTGCATGCTCGACGTCCTATAGGGTCGCTGAGTCGGAATCGACTCGACGGCACTGGGTTTGGTTTTGGTTTGGGTATGTGCTCTACCACCTATAATTAAATCTGAACCTAAGTCCAGACCACTTATAACTTTTACTGCTGGTACCTGAGAACTACTTGTAATTAACAAACTAGGTGCTTAGACAAGATAAGGGGCTACTTTTCAAGGCCCTGTGTGCTTGACCAGCTATAAATTACTGATAATCCTCCTGAGTTGTTTTTCAAGGCTTCACCAGGTGCAGAGCATACACAGTAAAGATCATTGTGGCCTATGAATGACCTTCCACATGAGACAAATATGAACAGAGACTCCTCGCTGGGGCTCAAACCAAGATCCAGAGGCATCACGCATACACAACATCCCAGAATAAGTCCTGTTCAACATCCCGACAGCCTTTGTGACAGACTCCATCTTGGTTCCAGCAACCTCTGTAAGTCCATCTTGAATTCTGTGTGCGCATTTCATTTTCATAATCCCTCCCCTTCTCCTGGAAATCTCCACCCATCTAATTGAGACAGATAGGACTAACTGTGTGGACAGCTGAACAAAAAAGAGGTGTTAAAAGATTACCATCTAGAAGTTGGGTAAACAGGAACCCATTCTGCCAACATGAGATAAGATTGAAACTACCCATGAATTACTATCTCCTTCTTAGTGTTTTTCTAGTTCCCTCCTCCTTTACAGGCTCTGCATGTGCAGAAGAACAAAGTGTGACTGCTGTTTAACCTTCCTTAGCCCTCCGAAGATGGCAATGCAGTGCCGAAGATCAAGTGCGCTTGCACTATATCCCATAATAAGTGATGCCAAGGGCTGCCAAGAGGACTCCATCTTGAATATCAGCAGGTTCCATCTTAGATTCCAGATGCATACACAACCTAATTAGCATATGCCACCATTCTGAGAAGTACCCGCCCCTTGAAAGAAGCCCACCAAATATTCATTACTCTATTGTCTCCACCAAACCCATATAAGCAGTAGCCTTGCTTCCCTTTTTGAGTCAGTCTTTTGGACAGGCTTAGATCCCCACTGACTCCTTTTGCTTGACTAAAGTGAAATAAAGCTTGCTGAAGATACAGCTTGTCTTTCGCAAGTATTCTTACTTGGGAAAAGACAAGGACTCTTTGTGTCAGATTAGCAAATGGTAACATAATGAATAAAAATAATGCCTTTTTCCCACCTAAAAACTTTTAGAAGCCCTAGGAAATCCTTTGTTCATAGAGACACTGGAGGCTAGCATAGGTGGAAACCTTTCTCTCTCTCTCCCTCGCGAGCCTTTTACTTTCTTTCTGTCCCTAATAAACCTTTGTTCGTGTGGAACCTCTGAGCCACTCCTGGTTATTCTTGGTCAGAAGAAGGTAAGAGCCTAAGCAGGGCTTAGTCCTGAGCTGGGAAGCCTTGCCCTGTAACAAAGAGATAAAAGGAAGGAAACATACCACCAAGAAAGCAGCACCAGGAGCAGAGTATATCCTTTGGATCCGGGGTCCCTGTGCCTGAGAAGCTCCTCAACCACGGGAAGATTGAGGACAAGGGCCTTCCTCCAGAGCCAACAGAAAGAGAGAGAGAGACTTCCCCTGGAGCTGACAACTTGAATTTGGACTTTTAGCCTATTTTACTGTGAGGAAATAAATTTCTCTTCATTAAAGCCATTCACTTGTGGTATTTCTGTTACAGCAGCACTAGATGACTAAGACACCGACTCTAAAGATTGTCACCTACATTCAGAAGGCAGGAAAGTAATTGCAACCACCTCTCCTCAGGCAGAGTAGGCAGAGCGAAAGTTGTCACAGCAGCTATTCTGCAGGGTTTCAGAAAACAGACCCTTCTGGGTTAAAGAATGGAACCCTTTTAGTTGCTATAGTGATTCAGGATTTAGTGGGAGTGCTCTGATTTACATGCACAAAGCTGGAGACTTTACAGAAAAGTCAAAATTACATCCCTTAGGTTCAGGAAAAGAGCCTTTGTACGTAGATCTGAAATACTGAATAGGGCAGGCTGGAACCTAAGCCACAGTGACAGAAATGCAGCTGTCTTCTATGTCTGCTGCTGCTCCCTGGGCCAATCCAGATAAATGTGGCTGGCCCCAAAGGTGGGCCCACAGAAAGTTTGTGCTGAATCTGAAATAATGATGCTTGGGCAGTAATAATAAGCATGGAGGTGTGTTTCCTTACCTTTCTGACTGAGGAGGAGGGCAGGGCGGTAAGGCAGCCTGTGACATCCCCCTTTTCCCCATGGAAGTGTGGCAGTTTATGTTTCTGTCAGGAATGGCCCATAAACCACTAGTGACCATCTAGGAAGGTGCCTGGGCTTGTCAGGGTCAGAGTGCTAGAAGGAAGAGCCTGAAATGGAGACTTTGGTAGCGGGAGATTCGCTAGGGGAACTTCATGAGCTCTGGCAGCCAAGTCAAATGATGACCAAGTCAAACTATCAGTAATCTTTGAATAAACATCTCCATGTCATGCTTTTGCACTTTCTATTGTTTTTTGTGTGCTTATTTTTCCTATCCTTGTAATGTTGTTTTTGAAATTTCCAATTTTAATCTTGGCCAAACAAATTGGGAAGAAAAAATGTTCCAGGTTGTCTTAGTTATCTAGTACTGCTAAATACCACAAGTGGATGGCTTTAACAGAATTTTATTTTTTCACAGTTCAGGAGGCTAGAAGTCTGAATTCAGGGTGCTGGCTTTAGGGGAAGATTTTGTCAGCCCTGGAGGAAGGTCCTTGTCTTTTTGAGCTTCTGCTGCTGGGCGATCTACATGTGGCTTTACATCTCTCTTCCCTCATCTCTGCTTCCCTAATCTGCTCCTTTTATAGCTCAAAAGAGATCAACTGAAGAAACACCCTACACTAATTCTGCCTCATTAATATAACAAAGACAACCGATTCCCAGATGGGATTATAACCACAGGCATAGAGATTAGGATTTACACTTTTGGCGGGGGGGGGGGGGGGGGCACAATTCAACCCATAACATTCTACCCTTTGCCCCCCACAAGATTCATGTCCTTGCCACAAGCAAAACACTTTCACCCCAACACATCATCCTAAAAGTCTTAAATCCAGTCCAAGTATAAAATCCCATCTTCTGAATTATCTAAATCAAATACGGGTGAGAATTTAGGCATATTCCATCTGGGTCAAAATTCCCCTTCATCTGTGAACCTGTGAAATCTAGACTACAAGTTATCTGTTTCCAAAGTATAATGGTGGGACAGACAGAAGGTAGACATTTCCGTTACAAATGGGAGAAGTTAGAGGAAAAGAAGGGATAACAGCCACCAAGCCAGTCCAAAACCCAGCAGAACAAAATATATTATCTCTCAAGCCTTGAAAATAATCCTCTGTTGTCTGAGACCACCTGGGCAATGGCCCTGACCTCCACACTCTGGGTGTTGGCCATGCCCTCTGGATTCTGGGTGGAGGTCCCTTGGCCCTGGGCTTCAGCTTTGCCTTTCAGGCCCTCTGGGATGGCAACTTTGCTCCCTCAGCTTTAGGTGGCCCCATTCTCCTCGTCAATCTGAGTGGCAACTCCACCCCGTCAGCCCTGGTAGTCCCCCTTCTTTTGCCCCTTGGGCATGGCAGCCCATGTGTAGCCACATCCTTGGTTAACATTCTAGTACATGTGTCCTTAGTTTGCACAACAGAGTTTTCCAGATCTTTAAGTTCTGTGTTCATTTTGCACAGTTCATTTTTAAGTCCATCTCTTTCCTCTCACGTTTTACTATATAAGTGGGAAGGAGAAACCATGCTGCCCCTTTAAGACCTTGCTTAGAAATCTCATCAGCCAGATATCCAGGTTCATCATTTACAAGTTCCACCTTCCAAAAAACATTTGAACATAATTCAGACAAGTTTTTTGCCTTTGCATAAAAAGCATCATTCTTCCTCCACTGTCCAATCATATGTTCTTCATTTTCTTTTAAAGCCTCACCAGAAGCACACTGAAAGTCCACATTTCCAGCAACATTCTGTTGCTGACACCATATATATCCTCTAAGACCATAGAGACTTTCTCTACAGCTCTCCTCACTTCCTCCTGAGCCTTCACCAGAATTGCCTTTGACGTCCATAATTTTACCAACGGTTTCTTCAAGACAATCTAGGCTTTTAGGCAGCTTAAAATTCTTCCAGCCTCTACCCATTACTCAATTCCAAAACTGCATCTACATTTTAGGTATCTGTTAGAACAGCATTCCACTCTTCTGGTACCAAATTCTGTCTTAGTTATCTACTGCTGCTATAACAGCAATACCACAAGTCAATGTTTTTAATGAACAGAAACTTATTTTCTCACAATTTAGGAGGCCAGAAGTCTGAATTCAGGATGGTGGCTCTAAGGGAAGGCTTTCTCTCTCTGCTTGTTGACTCTGGAGATCCTTGTCTTTTCTGAGCTTCTGCTCCTGGGCAATCTTCGTGTAGCTTGGTATCTCTCTTCCCTCATCTCTGCTGCCTGACTTGCTTTTATATCTCAAAAGAGATTGACTCAAGATATAAAAAAAACACTAATCCTGCCTCGTTAACATAAAAAAGACAGCCCATTTCCAAATGCAATTATAACCATAGGCATAGAGGTTAGGAATTATAACATATTTTTTTTAGGGACACAATTCACTCCATAACACAGGCTGTGAAGCTTAGAGCACCCCTCTACAGTGAGTGTCCCAGCTGGCAATCTGAGCAAACATGTAGATGGAGCAAGGAAAAACTGCACTTGGATTCAGAAAGCTTCCTGCCTATAGCTTTCCTTCACTATATAATTTATTCCATTCACACATGAGGCCTTACAAAGCACATTACCAGTCTAGCTGGGCCAGAATAGTTTTTTAGGGTCCAATGGTTAAGTGTTTGGCTGCTAACCAAAAGGTCAGCAGTTCAAATCCATCAGCTGCTCCTTGGAAACCCTACGGGGCAGTTTGACTCAATGGCATGGGGTTTGGTTTTGCTAAGACATTGTACTTTCTTAAAGTGATTGTCATATCTATTACTCTTATTCTTAATCCTCTAAATACTGAGTGCCAGTCTGAGTCTTGGTGAATAATTTTCTCTTAAGGGTACAAAGTTTACATTGAGTCAAGTAGGTTAATTCGAGATTCTGGATTTTGAAAATATAAGGAGGTCATCTCTTAGCAACTAAGCTTAAAGCTAATGTCATGCTTCATTTGAAATTGTGTATTAAATTGGCTTTGGTCGATCAATGCTAGGCTTAAAAAATAAGAGAGGATGTGTGGGATATTCTTGCTACATTATGATAAATGTGACTACTCAAGGATATTGCTGTGGACAATGGGATATAGAATCCAATCAACCCAGCACAGTGCCCAGCAGCTTTCCAGGATGAGAAGAAAGTTGACTAAAGAACAAAGAAAGGCTTTGTGGAGGCAGCGTCATTAAAGTTGAGCCTTGGGAACATATTCAATGTTGTAGGAGATCCTGGGTTAGTTAGTTACAGGAAAGTGCAGAGGAGGTCACTGGATCTTAGGACCTAACGTTAAAAGCACAAGTAGGCACTCTTGAAGGTCCCCAATCCTAGAAAAAATTTCCACCCTATTCTGAGCTTAATCTTAGTCTGTGTACAGATTCTTATAACCAAGACAAGTGTGTGTATTATGGGGCTGGTGGAAGGGCCATGAGGTTGCCCTGGGTTCCCTGGCTTCAGTCTTGCTCACCATTCTGATTCTGAACTTCCTGAGGTGTATTATCTCAGCACATTGTTCCTAACTTCCTATACTTAACCTACATGCCTAAACTTCTTTGCATTGAGCACTTGACCCTGAGGCTACTCAAGCAAGAGCCTGTTGGAAGTAAGGAGTGCAGACACAACTCTCCACTCCTCTACCCTGCTTTCTGTAGGACATTCTCGAACATGGCACTCACCTCTGGAGGGCATCCACCACAGTGGATGGGTAGATTACTTGTTTAGATTGTGGCCCAGCTGGTCTTGTTTAGTCACTTGCCCCAGGGAGGGGCCAAGAGCATAGTCAGGCCAAGCATCTTCTAATAACATAGGACACACTCACCCTGTTTGCCCAGTCCTGCTGCTTTTGCTGTGAGTGATACAGACAAGAGGCTAATTGGTGTCACTTAAAGTAGATTAAAAAAGAAGAAAAGAAAAACTCTAGTTAGGATAGGGCAGGTTATGTTTCAGTACTGAAAGCTCGGTAGCATACACCAAAGGGTTATTTCTCACTTTTGCTACATGTCCATTGTGGGTTGGCTGTGGTTATGTCCCATGTTGTCTTCATTCTGGGACCCAGGCTGATGGAGTATGCTTCATCTGGAACATTGCTGATCTCTCGCAGAGAGAGAGGGAAAACAAAAACAGCAGTGAACTACACATTGGCTTTTAAAACTTCTGCTTAGAAGTGATACAAGGCTTTTCTACTCAGATTCCATTGGCCAAAGTAAGTTACATAGCCAAGTCTACCGTCAACGGGTTGGGGAAGAAATATCCTCCCCAGGGAGCAGCATGAAATATTTGTGAAAAATAATACAATATACCACACTTAGTCACAAAAGGAGGCATTTCTCAATTTTATTGCAAAATTACTTACCTGCTTTAACTTACGAATTTTGGTGGCATCTTTATTTGCCAACTTACTAAACAGTGGGAGAGCCCAGATGGTAAGTACCACTGCCCAGGGGGTGATGAAGGCTTTTCAGGTGGAGTGATCAACCAGTTGCCATTGAATTGATTCTTACTCATGGCCATCCCATATGTGCTGGAGTAGAACTGTGCTTCATAGGGCTTTCAATGAAGGTTTGAGCAATAGTGAATTCAAAGTGAAGCAAATGATTTAGGTTGGAAGAATTCAGTGGGGACAAGAATGAGGAAGTAGGTGAGCCTGACTGTGGAGGGTCTTGACACTGAGCTCTTGACACTGAGGCTACTCAAGTAGCCTAGAATTATTCTCTAGGCATTTAGGTTTCATGGAAGATTTTAGAGTGTTGTGATCCATACTCTTCCTTGACACGATCCCTGAAGGCATTATAAAGGATGGGTTGAAGGTTGGCGACCAGTAAGAAACCATCACTAGGAGAGTAGTGATGAGGACCCGATGTTAGAACTTCTTTGGAAGAAAGGAGATTGAGTGTTGTTGTTGTTAGGTGCTCTCAAGTCAGTTCCAACTCATAGTGACCCTATGTACAAGAGAATGAAACATTGCCTGGTTCTGCAACATCCTCACAATCATTGTTATGCTTGAGCCCAGTGTTGCAGCCACTGTGTCAATCCTTCTCATTGAGGGTGTACTGCTTTTTCACTGACCCTCTACTTTACCAAGCGTGATGCCCTTCTCCAGGGACTGATCCTTCCTGATAACATATCCAAAGTATGTGAGACAAAGTGTCGCCATCCTTGCTTCTAATGAGTATTCTGGCTGTACTTCTTCCAAGACAAATTTCATTGTTCTTCTGGCAATCCATGGTATATTCACTATTCTTTGCTAACATCATAACTGAAAGCATTTATTTTTCTTCAGTCTTCCTTATTCATCGTCCAGCTTTCACACGCAGAGGCGATTGAAAACACCTTGGCTTTGGTCCAGTGCACCTTAGTCTTCAAGGTGACATCTTTGCTTTTTAAAGCTTTAAAGAGGTCTTTTGCAGCAGATTTGCCCAATGCAATGCATTGTTTGATTTAAGTTAACTTCAGCTTCAGACAGAACTAGGCTCAGATCTACCTTTGAAATATCATAGCTAGGTGACCCTGGGGAAGTTCCTTTGCCTCTCTAAACTTCATTTTCCTGTAAAATGGAGATAATAAAGATAATAATAGTGCCACCTCACATGGGTTGTTTGGGGATTAGAAATAACATATGTGAAGTGCTTAGCAAAAAGCAGTGTACCTAGGAAGCCCTTATACATGGAAAGGCAGAGATATTGGAGGTTTGAATATCTCAATAGGACTTGGGGATTATATGTGAAAAGTGAGAGTGAGGGAGGATTTGAAGAGAGTACCAAGATTTCTAGCCTGGGAGAATGGTAATGGTATTCATCTCCACAGGAATTGGCGAGAAGAAATACTGAGTCTAAGGTCCCAGGAGGACATCCATGTGGAAGGTTCCCAGCAGGTGCTTAGAAATCTGAGCTGGAGTTCTGGAGATAAACCTTCTACAATGAGGCATTCACTGATTGTGTGCGCAGAAGGATCCTATTGGCTTCTACAGAAAAGACTGAATTTTATCCACTTAAGCACACAGACCTCTGTACCTCTAAGAGCTTGGAGGAGAGCCTATTCTCCATGCTGAAGATTCCTTAGGTCAGTGGTTTTTAAACTTGAGTGCATCAGAATTACCTCGAGGGCTTCTTAAAATATAGAATGCTAAACCCTACCCCTGGAGTTTCTGAATTCCCTAGGTCTGGGGGCCTGAGAAGTTGCATTTCCAACAAGATCCGTGGTAATGCTGATGCTGTTGGTCAGCAGACCACACGTTGAGAACCACTGTCTTTTGCTGTTAGGGGGTCCCTAAGGTAAGCACAGGAGCCCTGGTGGTATCATGGTTAAGTGTTCGGCTGCTAATTGAAAGATCTGTGGTTCAAACCCACCAGGCTGCTCTGCAAGAGAAAGATGTGGCAGTCTGCTTACAGAAAGATTAAAAAATGAAACCTATTGTCCTCAAGTCAATTCAGACTCATGGCAACCCTATAGTACAGAGTAGAACTGCCCTATAGAGTTTCCAAGGCTGTAATCTTTACAGAAACAGACTTCCACAGCCTTCTCCCGAGGAGCAGCTGGTTGGTTGGAACAGCCAACCTTTCGGTTAGCAGCCGAGACTTAACCACTCCACCACCAGGGATCCTTCTGTAAAGATTAAAGCCTTGGAAATCCAATGGGAGCAGTTCTACTCTGTCCTTTAGGGTGGCTATGAGTCAGAATTGACTTGATGTCAACAGGTTTGATTTTGGGTTAAGGTAAGCACCTCGTTTGTGTGCTGAGGCTTACCACCTCCTACATGGAAGAAGCCTTTGTAATTTGTTTTCCTTGCTAACATACCGACCTTATCAGGGAGCACTATTTTAACTGGAGAGTTGTTCTTAGCCCAGCTATTTCTCTCCAGAGACGCTGAGAAAAGAACCCTCGGGTGTTTTATTTCCATGCGTAGAATGCTCTGGAGGGGATCTGGAACCTACTGGTGAGGCATCCAGATCAAAAAAGCTGCAGACAGGAGCCCAGCTCAAGCCTCCTGCTGACAGTGTGTGAAGAGAAGACAGACAGCCACAGGTTGCTTCTCCAGAAAAGGCTTCCATATCCGTAGGATTTTTTTGTGAGGAACAGAAAGCAAATAGCCTCTTGACAGTTGGCATTCAGGATATAAGGAAGGAGAAGGGCTGCGGGAAGCAATTCTGAGACCTGGCGGCCCCAATATTATACAAATAGATTTTAACACAGTTCTATAGCTGGCCAGTTGCAAAGCTAGGGTTGGAACCTGGATCTCCTCACTTTTCTCCAAGAGTACTGCTCTCATGCCACCTCTGCCTTAACTGAGTCTTAGAGCAGACTTGGAAAATGCTAATGCCGCAAACAGGAGTGATTGCATTAACATCATTGATCCTCATGCCTAGAACAAGATTTAGGGAGATGGCCTTTTGAGATTACACAGCAGATTACAGGGAGGTTGGCAGAAATTCAGCTTGACAAATGTGGTGTATTTTTTGATTTGTAATATCCCTGGGCTATATTTCACAGAATGATAAGTCTTTGGCCGATGAACCTCATGCAAGAGATAGCATCTGCCAGAATGAGCTTAAAAAAAAAAAAAACCATAAAACCACAATAAATGCCTCTTACGTGAGGATCTTTGTCCACCTCTCTCAATATTCTGACTTTGGTAGGATCCACAGTCACAGAGGGTATCCTTGTCCTTCATGGCATCAGTGGTGATGGGGCTGGGGATGGAAGGACCAATAATCTGAAGCTCCCCTTAATAACCATTAGGGGACACTGAGCTTCTGTTAAGGGTGATGGAAAAATTCAGAAATGGTTAATGGTGATGATATTAATTAGCATAATTTGTGTCACTGAACTGTACATGTAAAGATTGGAAAATGGCAAATGTTTGTTACCTATTGTCTTAGGCTGGGCTCTCTAGAGAAGTAAGGCCAGTAAAGCATGTATATATAGAGAGACAAAGATTTATATCAAGGAAATGGCTCATGTGATTGTAGAGGCTGGAACGTCCCAAGTCTGTGGATCAGAATAGAGGGTTCTCCCGATCCACGTAGCTGCAGGGGCTAGTGAACCCATGATCAGCGAGTTGGAAAGCAGGGCTCTTGCTCACAGGCTGTGAAGATCAATGAATCCCAAGACTGGCAGGCAAGCTGATAGCTCAAGTTCCAAGACCAGAGGTCAGATGAACAGAAGGCGGCCGCAGGATCCAGAAAAAGCAAAAAGCCAGAACATCTGCTTATATTCAGATGCAGGCCACACCCTCAAAGAAACTCCCTTTCAACTGACTGGCTACTCACAACAGATCCCACCATGGGAGTGATAGCATATAAACACTGAGAATCATGGCCCAGCCAAGTTGACACACAGTCTTAACCATCACACCTGTGTATTTACCACATTAAAAAAAAAAAAAAAAAAACCATTGTGAACAAAGGCTGTACTGATTGAAGACATGGAAGTACTTATAGTTTTAGCCTGGATGTAACAATTTCTTTTAGCTTACCATCAACAATGAAAAAAAAATTTTTTTTTTCATTCATCCAAAGGAGCATCTAGAGGAAACATCAAAAGATTCTTATTAATTTTTTTTTTTGCATTTTAAAAGCTTCATTAAAGTATAATTGATATATAATAAACTGTACATATTTAAAGTCTATAATTTGATGAGTTTTGACATAAGTACACACCCATGAAGCCATCATCACAATTAAGAAAGAGAACATACTCATTACTCAAAAAGTTCCTTTGTGCCCCTTTAAAGCCCGTCTCTTCTCCCCATACCACCTCATCCTCAAGTAACCACTCATCTGCTTTCTATTCCTGCAGATTAGTTTGTATTTTTGAACATTTCATATAAATGAAATCACACAATATGTACTCTTTTTGATCTAGTTTCTTTGCCTCAGCCTAAGTATTATTTTGAGATCTATTCATGTTGTTGCATGCATCAATAGTAGGTTCCTTTTTGGTGCTGAGTAGTATGCACTTGTATGACTATACTACAATTTGTTAATGCATTTACCTGCTGTTAGACATTTGTTTTCAGTGTTTGGCTATTACAAATAGAGCTGCTATGAGCATTCATGTGCAAACTTTGTATAGACAAATACTTTCATTTCTCTCGAGTAAAATACCTAGGAGTAGAATGCCTGGACTGTTTAGAGGAACTGCCAAGCTGTTTCCAAAATGGTTGAACTATTTAACATTGCCACCAGCAGTGTAGGATAATTCCAGCGTTTCCACATTCTTGTCAACACTTGGTTTGATCAGTTTTTTTTTTTAATTTAAGCCATTCTAATGAGTGTATAGAGGTACCACTTTGTAGTTTTAATTTGCATTTCCTTGATGACTATTTATATTGACCATCTTTTCATGTTTCTTTTCTATTCATATATTTTTTTTTTTGTTAAATTGGATTGTTTGACTTCTTGTTATTGAGTTGTAAGAGTTCTTTATATGTTTTAGACACAAGTGCTTTGTTGAATATATATAAACATGAGCTGTTCTCACATGTTGTTATCCCACCCTGTGGCCTGCCTTTTGATTTTCATAACAAATAAAATTAGAGAGCAAAGTTTTTTTATTTTGATGAAATCCAGTTTATTGATTTTTTCTTTAATAGTTCCTATTTGTGTCTTGTTTAGTAATCCAGAATTACTAAGAATTTCTTCTGTGTTTTCATTTAGAAATTTTATAGTTTTAGCTCTTGCATTTAGATCTATGGTCCACTCTGAGTCAATTTTTGTATATGGTGTGAGGTAAGGCTACAGGCTATCCAATTGTTCTAGCACTTTTCATTGAAAAAAGCATCTTTCCCAATTGAAATGCCTTGGCATCTTTGTTGAAAATCAATTGGCCATATATGTGTGGATTCTCTAATCTGTTCCATTATTCTCTATGTCTATATTTATGCTAATACCACACTGCCTTAATTACTGTAACTTTATAATGTTTTAAAATCAGGTCTTCTAATGATTTTTTAGACTTTTGCAAACTTTAATCATAGCCACTATACCCTTTGTCTCTATAGGCTGAAAATTCCTGATTTTTCTCTCCATTCAGAAACTTGATAATAATTATTTTAGTGGTTCTTTATCCTATTGCTTCCATTCCACTTTCTTTGGTGTAAAATGTACATAAAGCACAGTGCTTGGCACAGAAGTAGATACAATAAAGAGTAACTTCTCTTCTTCCTATTGTTGTTATCACTACCATTATCATTGCTTTAAATCCACTTTGATGTCCAACACCCTTCCTAAGTGTACAAAATCGTTTACTCTAGTTTTGGCACTAACAGTTGAACCAGGTTGACTCCTTCAGTGAACTTACAATAACTCCTAGGTTTCATTCCTGGGACACAATGGAAAACTCAGATATTATCATTTTATAAAAAGTCTAATTTAAATGATTTCTTCCTAAATATACAACTGAACTCTTTCTCACACTGATACTTTTTCAAGGGTCTCACCCATTCACTTGTCTTGAGAGACCATTCTGTGATCTCCCTTCATCAGATAAGCATTTAATTCTCTGAAAAGACTTATGAAAACTGAAGATTTCACTGGGTGCCTCCTAGTCTAGATTTTATTTTTAAAATGTTATATAAGAGTTGTCCTGCAGTGATTCCTAGAAACCTCACTGTGGCTTCTTCTCCATTGAGAGATGAATTTACTTGTTCCTACGCTTTGTTTCCTGTTTTAAACCAGTGTTCTATTCACGACAAAACTTTTGAAACTCCAACCAAAAAATGCAGTTTGGTTGTATTAAAAATACAATTTTTAAGAGTGTTGTACGTAGGAGTGTGTATGTGTAACTGTGTCAAAGGTTTGGGAAAGTTCAGATTATGAACTCAGTAACATCAGGCTTATATCCCTGCCTCCTCTGCTTGATGAAACCAGTCAAATTTTTGCTCAAGTTTCAGCAGGATTTTACCCTAAGTGTGTTATGACTTTAAGTGGGGGAAAACTCCTTTTCAGCAATCTCAAAGCAGTTTGGAGGAAAAGGAAAGGAGGCTGACAGGCGAAGTTGTTAAATGTTAAATCAAAAGCTGAAAAGTCATTGAATGCAAAATAATTCAAACTCCAAATGAGAGAGTTCAGGAGGGTCTTCTCAGAATGAAGGGGGAAAATGTCAAACCAGCAGTAATTGAGGGAAAAGTCAAATAGAAGGTGGAAGTCTCCTGTCTTAGAAGCAAAGGGCTACACTCTTTATTGCCTCCCCCAGCCTCCCTTTTTAAAATTAGGAGTGGGGAAGGCGATAGACCTTAGAGAAGATAGATGGAGGCAGAGCAGGGGAAACTGCTGGCTGAGCAAGAACTGCAGGGGCAGAGGGTGTGAGGCCCCACCTTGTGCTAAAAAGGATCTGAGAACTAGGCGAAAATCTGCCAACAGCAGGAATATGAATTAAGGAGGATGACCTTACAGAAACAGAAAAAATGACCTCTCTCTAAAATCTAGAGAGAAAAGGTGATGCTATTAACCAGTAAGGAAAAAAATCATTGCATATTGGAGTATGAAAAGATCTTAGAGCTCATGGAACCTAATCCCTGCATTTCATAGATGGGTCAACAGCCAAGAGGAGTGAGCCATCAGACTCCAAATTGGTCGACCACTGTATAATGTGTTTGCATTTGAACTAATATAAAACAATCCTCCCAAATCTTCAAAGAAATTGTGTACTCCTAGAAGATACACTGTGTTTATCCCATGGCTTGCTGTGCTACCTTGAACAGTTATACTCCTGTTTGAGAAGCACCAGGTTAATTGACTTGCCCAAGAGCCACAGCTTGTTTCATGAGATTATTTTAAATTTTACTCTTCAGTTTTTGGAAAGAAGTATCATCTTTATATTTGGGGTCTAGTCAAAGTCTCCATATGTTTTAATTTTTAAAATAAATTGGTAAGACATTTGAGCAATGTTGTGGCATATAGCTTCAGGGCTGTCTACGTGGATGCAGCATGGAACAGGGCGATGGAAGATGAGGACAGTCATTGCCACCATCCACATACCTACCCTTGGTCTAGCTTGGGCTGCTAGAACAGTCTTTAGCTGATCTTTCTGCCTACTATCTTGTCCCGTTCCAATCCATCTTCTGCAGTATCCTTCAGAGCAACCTTCCTAAAATACAATCTGATCATATCACTCCCTTACTAAACACTCTTGTTAGTAACTTACTGACCACAGAATAGATAAAGTACTTACCCTCCATGTCCTCTTTCCTCCTCATTTGTAGTTTCCCTCCTATCACCAACACTCAAGCTCTAATGATCTTTTATTACTCTTAACTCATCAGGGCAATTTCAGATCTCTGTACCTTTGCTAGCAGTTCTCTTCTGCCTAGGATATTCTTCTCCACTCCTCCTCTATCTTTAAGAATATCTACTCATTATTCAAAGCTCAAAGAAACCATTTCTGGGCACACTCAGTTAAAACTGACTTCTCTCTAATGGTGTCTCACTCAACCTTGTACACACATGTATCACAACATTTCTAATACTTTACTGAATTAATTTTTTTATATATCTATGTTAGCTACATCAGTGGTTTTCAATACACATAGTGCACATAAAAATCATCTAAAGAGTTTCTCTAAAATGCAGAATTCCTTGGCCTCTTCCCAAGAGATTCTGATTCTGTAGGTGGATCCCAGGAATCTAGGTGGATCCCAGGAATCTACATTTTTAACAAGCATCTGAGATAATCTTTATGTACTTGGAGAATACTCCACTAGACCAAAAGCTACTCACAAGTTGCTCAATAAATGCACCTTACTGAGATTTCAGAAATGCTTTCCAGGAAAAGCAACACTCAATCTAGCACCACCTAGTGGTTGCTTTACTTAATTGCAGGGACAGTTCTAAAGAGGAGAGAATCACCTGCTTAAATGTGGATATCACAAATCTAGGCACAGGTATGACAACCTTGGAACTCTCAGTGGTAGCAACATTCTAAGACTTGAGTTCCCCATATTGTAACAAGGGTGTTCAGAGTGTACACTTTTTATCAGTGACATCATTGCTCACCCAAACCAAGGAGGTAGACACTATCTCTAACAGGCTCTGTATTTTGCCTTTTGTTTCTCTAGTGCAGCTGTAACAATATCCCCTTCTACAGCTACTCTGGTGCCAGCTGTGTTTCTATAATACTGGAAGTGTAGATAGGCCAAATGACAAACAACTCATCCAAAGATCCACGTATCTCAGGATTCCTTGTCTTTCAATCCTTCCCTTGTAATTTTAAGAGATTTTAGCATCAAATAACCTAAGATCTGGGAGGGACTATCAAGGTTATCAAGTTCAACCATTCACTTTACAGAGTGAAAATTTGTGGCTCCTGTGAGATATACCACGGGCTTTCAGAAGAACAAAAAAGTCTGTCTTGGAAGAAGTACAGCCAGAGTGCTCCTTGGAAGTGAGGGTGGTGAGACTTTGTCTCATGTGCATTGGATGTATCATCAGAAGGGACCAATCCCTGGAGAAGTACAAAATGCTTGGTAAGATAGAGGGTCAGTGAAAAAGAGGAAGACTCTTGATGAGATGGATTGACATGGATGGCTTCAACAGTGGGCTCAAACATACGAAGGCTCATGTGAGGATGATGCAGGACTGGGCAGTGATTCATTCTGTTGTACATAGGTTAGCTACGAGTCGGAACTGACTTGACAGCACCTAGCAACAACAACGTAAGATAGTAGCAAAGCCAGAACTTGAGCTCAGATCTGATTATCTATTGCTCTTTCCAGTGCTCCACAAGGTGATTATTTGATTTTCCATGAAGAAGAACATGGCATCAGGATTGGAGGATGACTCATTAACAACCTGCAATATGCAGACGACACAACCTTGCTTGCTAAAAGTTAAGAGGACTTGAAGGGCTTACTGATGAAGATCAAAGACCATAGCCTTCAGTATGATTACACCTCAATATAAAAAAAGAAAAAAACATAAATTTTCGCAGCTGGACCAATAAACAATATCATGACAAATGGAGAAAATATTGAAGTTGTAAAGGATTTCATTTTACTTGGATCCATAATCAATGCCCATGGAAGCAGCAGTCAAGAAATCAAACAAGGCATTACATTGGGCAAATTGCCTGCAAAAGACCTCTTGAAAGTGTTAAAAGGCAAAGATGTCACTTTAAGGTGTGCCTGACCCAAGCCATGATGTTTTCAATCACCTAATATGCAGGTGAAAGCAGGACAATAGGGAAGACTGAAGAAGAATTGATGTCTTTGAATCATGGTGTTGGCAAAGAATATTGAATATATCATGGATTGCCAAAAGAACGAACAAATCTGCCTTGGAAGAAGTGCAGCCAGAATGCTCCCTAGAAACAAGGATGGCGAGACTACATCTCATGTACTTTGGACATGTTATCAGGAGGTACCAGTTCCTAGAAAACGACATCATGCTTGGTAGAGGGTCATTGAAAAAGAGGAAGACCCTTAATGAGATGGATTGACACGGTGGCTGCAACAATGGACTAAAGCATAACGATGATTATGAGGATGGTACAGAGCTGGGCAGCATTTCATTCTGTTGTACTTAGGGTCACTGAGTTGAAGCCGACTTGATGGCTCCTAACAACATACCAACAACCGAATAGTCATTCCCTTCTTTTTCCTTACTAATGCAAAATTTTGTTTGAGGTAGCAATGGCCCCAGCTAAAATAGTCAATATTCCAGCCTTCCTTGCATATTAAAAAAACTAATTTGTGGTGAGTTGATTCAACTCATGGTGACTCCATGTGTATCAGAGTAGAACTGTGCTCCATAAAATATAGTGTTTTCAATTTCTGATTTTTGCAAGTAGATAGCCAGGTCTTTCTTCTGAGGTGTCTCTGTGTGAACTCAAACCTCCAACCTTTCAGTTAGCAGTCTAGTGTGCTAACCATTTGCACCAGTCAGGGCTTCCCCCTTTGCATATATAGGAGTGGTCAAATGCCACTGTCCTTTCTAATAAAATATACATGGAAGTTGCTAGGTGGAGTTTCTGTGAAAGCTATTTAAAAGGGGGCAGTCTTGGTTGGCTTCATTGTTTGCATTTTTTCTTTTCACCCTTTACTCTTTACCCTTCCAACTTCTTTCAGTGTAAAATACAGATGCAGTGCCCAGAAGCAGGGCAGTTACCTTGTGATTATGATGGGAAAAAGTTATGTCTAAAGAAGGTATAGAAAGAAAAGAGAAGAGAAGTTCCTTGAATAGCTGCCCCATTCCTGGGTTGTGTATCCCTGGATTCCCTGTAACATGAGGATAACGACTCCTTGTTTGGATAAGATCCTGTGGTCAGTTGCTGTTACAAAAAGCTGGATGCGATTGCTACATTTCACTGGATGACAAACTTAACTCTGTGGGGCTAGAAAGAAAACAAACTTGTCTCTTTACTGGAACAAGTCAACCTCTCCAGGTAAGGAGATGTTGTTCAGGGGGATTTGTGGACAGCTCTAAGCCTAAGGAAAGTCTACTCTAAATCAGGTAACTCTTCACCTGCCTGAAGCACCATTTCCCAAGAGCAGAGGGCACTGCTGGTTTGTTCTATCTGCTTCTTCCCAATCATTGACTCACAGGAGTATCAGTATGAGAAATTCCACACCCCTTCCTCACCTCCTACTCTTTTGGGGGTAAAATATGCAAAACTCATTTATATTCCTGCAAGTAGGTGAGAATAACATTCTGGGCCATCACTATTCAATAATGGAAGCTTTCTGCGAAGTAGTGACAGGTGAGAGGAATGATTTTATTTTTCACTTTGACAATTGGGTAAAGCAGATTCCTGGCAGTTCTGCAAAGGTTTTATGCCCACATAGTTACCCAAGGGATCTGCTTAGCAACCAAGAGATGCTGCAAGGTGAGGAAAAGCAAACTCTTCTCTCAGCAGCATTTTTTAGCTGAGACACTGGAGTACTGAGAGGAGAGAGAAGGGCAGTCTTGGCCCAATGGTTACAGATTGTTATCTGGCCTCCACAGAGTTCAGTTCTAAACACCCTATTCCTACTACCCTCCCTAGAGCCCACTCAGAGCTCCTCATGCTGGGAGCATCATTCCCCAAGAATCTTGGGTGTGTTTTGCTAGGTTTCTTTTTGGTGTAACTATTTTTTTTCTGATTATAAAATTAAGCATATATGTTGGAGGTTTTCAGGGGGTCCAATAAGTAGCACCCCTCTTCCACACCTGGGTTTTAAACTGAGAAATAAGACAAAAAATTTGATACTTAGAAAACCAAATATGACCTGTTCACTGTTAAAGCTGACATTGGCAAGGGGGCTCCTAGTATTGAACCCCAGAACTAAGCTTAACACCCAAATGGCAGCCACTCCAATCCTTTCTGCCTGCAAAGCAGGGCCTTACCTCTAATCTTACCACAGCTGGAATATCGAAAAGATATGTTCTTGGTTGGTGATCGACTCTGTAGAGGAAGGGGAGTGGCAGGGGCTGGGCATTTTGAGTGGCTTTTCCACTCATAAATCTGGTCTCTCCTTCAACCTCCCTGGAAGGAGCAAGTGTGGGCAGGGAAACCACAGTGCTGATTGCTTTCCAAATGGTAGGAAACATCAGACATGGATCCAGGCACTCCCCGCAACCCAATTTTGCTTACTGTTAAGGATTTGGAAAAGACAAAATAATAGAACAAAATAAAAATTAGTAATAATCTCAGAGATGCACGATATTTCCTTGATTTTAAGGCATATAGTTTTGACCTCAGGTTGTTGTTAGGTGTCATCAAGTTGGTTCCAACGCATAGCGATCCTATATACAACCGAACGACACACAGACCAGTTCTGCGCCATCCTCACAATCGTTGTCATGCTTGAGCCCATTGTTCCAGCCACTGTATCAATTCATCTCATTGAGGGTCTTCCTCTTTTTCCCTGGCCCTCTACTTTACCAAGTATGATGTCCTTCTCCAGCCACTGATCCCTTCTGAGAACATGTCCAAAGTATGTGAGACGAAGTCTTGCCATCCTTGCTTCTAAGGAGCATTCTGGCTGTACTTCTTGCAAGACAGATTTGTTCATTCTTTTGGCAGTTCATGGTATAATACTCTTTGCCAATACCACAATTCAAAGGTATCATTTCTTCTTCAGTCTTCCTCATTCATTGCCCAGCTTTCACATTTATATAAGATTGAAAACACCATGGCCTGGATCAGGCACACCTTAGTCTTCAAGGTGACATCTTTGACCTTATAATGTTTCTTAAATTGGGAAGTATTTTACAATTGTTGTATGTTTAATGTGCTATTATTATTTCTTCCTAAAAGACTTTTGTTAGGCCTCTGGTACCTCCTCCAATTATTGTTGTTGTTGTTAGTTGCCATTGAAGGTGACTAGTCCTTCATATAAAACAGAAGGAAACTTTGCCCAGTCCTACACCACCTTTAAGATCATTGGTATACTCGAGTCCATTGTTGCAGCCATTGTGCATTTTGAGTGACTTCCAACCTAGGGGACTCATCTTCCAGCACTATAGCCAACGAACTTCCTTTTAATTGTTAGTATCTTAGAAATGAGGGAATATGGTATATTTCAATTGTTTTTAAAAGATAGGGATTATACTAGAGCATCTTCCTATGTGAATATAAATAGTGAAAGCTTGATGTACAATGACCGTAAAATGTTCCATCCTCTGAATGTACTAGAATGTATTTAACTAATCTCTATTCTTGGGCATTTAAGTTGTTTCAGATTTTTTGCTCGTTTTTAGGATTATAAATAATATTTGTTTTTTAGTATTATAAATAATGCTGCAATAAACTTCTAGTACTTGGATTTTTGCTTTCATTTTTTTTCTCTCTAAGAAGTAGTTTTTGAATTTAGGATGTTAACATTTTTTAAGCTCTTGGTTTCATGTTATGATATTGTCCTTCAGAAAAGTTATCCAATTAGCCTTCTGTCAGCATGGTATGAGAGTGCTCATCTCAAAGCACCATCACCAGCTGTAACTATAAGGTGGATCATTTTCTAAGGATTCCAAGATGGTTAATCCTTAACTATTCTCCTGCCACTTATTGCCAACCTTCCCTTCCCCACTCCCAGTCCAGCCTAGAGTCTCCTGGGAGAGAGAACAAGCACAGAGGACAAGACCAAGCCCAAGCACCCTCATTACTGCCACATACTTTGGCCACCAAACCCAGCATAGTACTCTGATGGGCTAGGTTTATTGATGTAGAGGATATTTTTGCCTAGGTGAGAGGCAACCTTAAATGGCCTACAGATAAAGCAAGCAAAACAGGGCCCACAGTCCCTTTCGTCTCCATTCATACCCACAGCCCCTCAGTGAGAAGGAGGGGAAAATCTGCCAAGGAACCTGGGAGGTAGAGCCTTTGTCTCGGTGCCTAGAGCTGTGCTGGTATGGTCTCTCCCTGCAGGCTCATCTTCCCTCTCTGCCCCACAGAGAGACTGCCCAGGATAGGAAGAACCTCGAGGCTCCTCTGGAGGCCAAGAAGTATTTCTGACGTGCTGCCATGCAGCCCCAGAAGCAGCAAGGACAGTTTAGGCCTGGGTTTGATGCCACACAATGCATTTTAACAAGCATCTGCCATGCGAAGGGTGGTATTAAGTGCTGCAGGAAAGACAAGGCTTTATTTTGGTCAAGTACTTTTTACAGTGCCAGTTGCCTGGATTACCCACCCCCAGGCCGACCCTCTGCTTGTCCTTGAGTACAGGCAGTAGACTTTCCTGGGGAGGAACGGTAAGTGCTTACTCCTAAGGAGTCATTGGCAGAAGCAGACTGAACATGTCAAAGAGCCAAAGGAGAATTCTTAATGGTCACTACCAGGGATAGTAGTGAACAAAAGGGAAGGGCAGCTTGAATAGCCTGTCTCTTGGTCAGAAAGGCCTAAGGGAGATAGCATTTCCCCAAACAGGGTGGGGGTGCCAAGTGTTGGATTATGCAATAGTTTTCAGATCCTCTTATGGGGAAGATGGCTGCCCTTGGGGATTCCTGAAAAGAGATTCAAAAGGAATTTGGAGGGAAATTGCCTAAATCAGGTATCTCATCAATCTAGTCAGGCTTTGAGTGTTGATCCAGTCATTCTCCAGGACACGATTCTCCTCAGAATGGCATCCTATTTTCCCCTGGCAGAGCAGAGGAGATTCAGGTAGCTTAGCCTCAGACAGAAGCCCTTCTGCCAAAGGTCCTCAGAGCACAAGAGAGGAAGAAATAAGTTTCATTGGCTTATTTTTCTCAATCTCACAATGAGATTTACTGCCTGGGGAGGTAGGGGTTAGGATGAGAATTAACCTGGGGTTCTCTCCAGCCAGTTTGGGAATGGGTCTTTGTCAAATCTCCCTTTACTGGTTTGGCCTCTCTATTAAGAGAACAGGTGGGAGACTGCAGAAACAGCTGGAGGGAAGATGACCTCCAACCTCTCTCTGTGGTTAGGCTTTCCACTGTTAACATTCCTGGGGTCATACCTTCTACTGGCCATTTGAAGAACAAATCAAGAATAT
Organism: Elephas maximus indicus; assembly: GCF_024166365.1. Classification (NCBI taxonomy): domain Eukaryota; kingdom Metazoa; phylum Chordata; class Mammalia; order Proboscidea; family Elephantidae; genus Elephas; species Elephas maximus. The sequence continues at coordinate 84,819,190 of NC_064820.1, forward strand.
AAGAAAATATAAGAAGACGACAGAAAGGGAATAAACAACAAATAAAAAGCACAGAAACGTAATAAAGTTAAGATAGGCTTAAAAAGCAAACATTTTACATAACAAAAAACATTCAAAAACCAACTTAAAAATAAGCAACTTTGTTTAAAATTTCAATATAAAGAAAGAAAATAAATAATGAAAATAAATTTGGTTTAAGATGAGAATAAAAGGTCTCAAATTCCAAAACCAAAATTTAAGAAATTTTGTATCTAGAAAGTTGAGAGAAAAGTTACAATTCCAATAAAAGAATGTTAAGAGCTTTTAAAAAGAGAAGATACAACTAGATGAGATTTAAAATAAGATAAATGGCTGAACTCCAATAAGCAATTAAAAAAATACAAAAAAAGTAGCTATAGGTGATTAAAATAAAAATTAAGAGCCATGAGATGAAAGTTAAAAACATGTTAGTAAGTTAACAGAAATCTTAAAAACTAGAAAGGTAAGAGAGTTATAAACACTGTAAGATTAAAAGAGAAAAAAGAATGAAACAGAGTTTTTAAATTTAGAGAGATGGTTGAAAGGCTAGGAGGTGAGGAGGAAACAGAGCAGGCAATAAATTTCAGTGGATAGCAGTTTCTGAGGCTGGTCCTGCTTCTCCTGGAAAATGGCTGTTAGTTCAAGGAGCGCCATTTTATTTTTGAGGGTGAAGAGGCAAGTGGCAGGAAGTCAAGAGCTTCTCTTTATCTCTTTGTCCTAGACATTGCCCCAGAAGGTCATGCCTTGGTCTGACCCTGACAGTAATTCTCCTGGCCCTGAGGATGTGCAAATAGTTAAGCCCTTGAGTGCTAACTGAAAGGTTGGTGATTCAAACCCAGCCAGTGGCTCCTTGGAAGTAAGGCCCGGCGATCTGCTTCCAAAAGGCCACATCCTTGAAAACCCTATGGAGCAGTTCTACTCTGCATGCATGGGGTTGCCATGAGTCAGAACTGATTCACGGCAACTAACAACAACAACAAAACAGGAGGCTGTGAAGGAAAGGAATTTTCCAGAACCACTGTAACCATGGTTCAGGAGAAACAGCCCTAGATCCTGTGGCAATTCCTGCCTGCTTCTGACTCTCACAGGAAAAGAAGAAGACATGGAAATGGGTGAAGTGAAAATCAAATATGGATTGAGGGTAAAATGACTAAAATTGTGAACTTTCACTAACACCTCCTTTTTATGTCTTTTGCATCAGAACATAAATACCAGTGGCAGGAAGTTCATCTTCTATAAAGTTGCTAAAACTACCCCATATGTAATGATATATTCTTACTGTATTGGCTCAGAATTGTACAGAATAAAGTATAACCTAAAGAGAAACCAAAAATAGTTGCTTGGTTGCCTTTGCCAAATTTCTTTGACAAATGTAAATGCGTGAACATTTAAAATTAATCAGCTAACAAGTATTTGTTGAGGATGCTGTGTTGGGAGCCCTGTAAGCCTTTCCGGAAGCAATGAGAACAGACTTCCTGGCCTCAGGTAGTACACCAGAGGGGCTAAGGGCAGAGTTCAGGCAATTTTCATTACTGTGACCCACTTTTCATCAATCTGAGAGCCAAACTACATGTTTTGGGGGATGCATGGCCCTCCAGGACCTCTCCTTAGCCCATTACTAAGATATCCAGGGTTTGTTTTCTTTCTTTCTCTTTTTAAGAAGATATTATTTTTGGCAAGCAACTGGGAATTTTACAAAAGTGCTATGCTTTGTCTCTCCTTCCTTACCTCACTTTCTTCTGCCTCAGACCCCACTGTAGGCGTGACTACCTGGCCTAAGCAGCAGCAGGTAGGATCTTCTGGTCTTGGACAGTAACATGAATATTAGATGTTCATGTTTCTGTTCATTACCTGTAACCTGGTTTCTCCAAGTCTTACCAGCCTATTAGTAACAGAGAAGTCCTATGAACAATACGGGATTGACTGGGGGATTGGCAGAGCCGAACCACCACTCCCCGTGCCTGCAGCCAGAGTCGACATTCCTAATGGACAGTGGCACTCTTTCCAGCTGAGCTGAGACTTGACCTCACATTCCTTCTCAAAAAAAATGCCTAATGCTTTGGATTGGAGTTAGCATCCTAGATGAAACTAATTTTTTTCTGCTAAATTTACAGAATTGAAGGGTGTTGTTAGATGAGGATAGCCCAAAGAACTATGCAACAACAGTGGCTGAAAGCCACAATCATAAAAAAGAAGTTCTATGGCCTTATACCGGAGGTAACTGCCCCCAGAGATATTCAGGCAATGGTTGGTGGTTGTGGGAGGAACGTAGATTAAGGGCAGACCAAGAGAGGGAGGGCATCAAAGTTGGGTGCTGTAGGATCCTAGGTCTGCTTACCTCCTCTAAAATCCCCTTCCAACACACACACACCCAGACAGACAGACGCACACACATGTGCGTGCACGTACGCACACAATCTTCTAACCTGTGCACTTATGTTGCTATGCAATTTAGATTTAAGTTAATTAAAATGAAATAAATTTAAAAACTCAGTTCCTCAGTCACATAAGCCCCATTTCAAGTGCTCAATAGCCACACTTGACTAGTGGCTACTGTATTGGATAGTGTCAATTTAGAACATTTCCATCATCACAGAAAGTTCTACTGGCAACCTAAAGCAAATCACAAGGTGCATCTTGCTTATAATACTGCTTAGGGGCCCGGCATCTCAGGGGTTGTCCTTTCTTGATGGGTGTTAGTCACACTGACGTATTAACAGAAAATCATCCCCTTGGCTCCCTCCCCCGCCTTCACCTATGCAGACAGAGGGAACCAGGCTGGGGGGGGAAAGAAAAAGAGAAAACACACAATTTCAAGAATTAAAATGATTTTTCTTCAACATGCAAGTTGCAGAAAGAACAGATGGCATTTTTAAAAAATGAAAATCTGGGATAAAAGAGGAGGAAAGAACCAAAACCGAGTCTTGGGGCTGCTGCTGAGTTTTCTCGACCAGCCCAGCCAACTGAACACGATCGTGTTGTTTCTGTTAAATACGCAAATGTTCTCAGACTGGAGATTTTGGTTGCAGAGAGAACCCTTGCTTTTACATTCCCTTGCAAAAGAAGATGCTTGCTTTTATTAAAAGTTCTTATGATTCTGTGATTTCCCATCCTGCCTGCCTGTCGGCTGTTTTGTGTATGAGGCAGAACAGATAGCTTTGACCTTGGAGCTGCTCTGTGGGATTTTCTGCAGATGGTTCTCAATAATACGGTGTTTGCTCATTTGTTTCTAGGTTCTTTTATTTCAAAATAAAAGTGCAGCCAAATTGACCCATGGGGAGAAAACGGATTAGGCAGAAAACAGCATCTCTTTAGATTTCTTACTCTAACGCACTCTGATTCAATCTTCCCATGAAATTGCCCTACCAGGAGGCTGGCAATGACAGAACAGGGCAGGCCAGGGAGAGGTCAGGCAGATACATTAGTTCTGGGCAGGCATATGCTGGAGGCCAGGAAAGTCAGCTGAGGCTGGGAGGCCAGATCCAGAGTCTAGGAGGTCAGCTAGAGGGTGAGCCTGAGCTGTCCCAGAGGGCTGGGTAGGCCTCAGAGCCGGGCATGGGCCATTTCCCCACGAGGTCTGGGTGGCCCTGAGCTCATAGGGGTTATCTGGGGGTGCGTTGTGCCCTTGACTGAGGTCAAAGCAGACACAGAATCCTGGCATATCAGAGCTGAAGGGGCTTTCAAGGTCATCTTCCAGTGTCCCTCAAATGTGCCAAAAGATAAGAAACACCTGGTATCCTTGCTAAGCATGGAGTCCTGGAACCCCAGTCACACCTCCTGAAGCTTAGTCACCTAGATATTTAATAAGCTCCTTACATGACTCTTAGGAAGTCTAGGGAACACTCATCCATAACTGTGTCTTTCAAAACATTCCCGGAGCCCTGAGATCTCTCAGCTTCCTCAGGGCTGCAAAGCAGTAGAGGGAGCTTGAGGGTGAAAGGCTGAATATATGAAATTCCAGGTGCCCCACCCCTGCTACAACCTAACAGTGGTTAATAGCAAATGCTTATCAAACCCTTATGTGCTGGGTGTTATACATGTGTTATCTCATTAATCCCTAAAACAACTATGAAGTAGGGGCTATTATAATCCTTATTTTATGGCTAGGTCTCTGGGTGTTGCAAATGGTTTGTGCTCCACTACTAACCTAACAGTTGATGATTCAAACCCACCCAGCAGTGCCATGGAAAAAAGGCCTGGCAATCTTGCTTTCGTAGCCAAAGAAATTCTATGAAGCACAGTTCTACTCTGTGACATATGGGATCACCATGAGTTGGAATTGACTCAGTGGCAGTAGGTTTGGTTTGAGGTTCTTTAAAAATTATTATTATTATTTTATGGATGAAAAAACTAAGGCTTAGTGGATAAATAACTTGCCCAAGTTCATTGCTTGTACGTTTGAAAACACTTATTGAGTCTAACACTTACCTTTTATACAAGAAGAATCAAAGTTGCAGAGAGGTGAAATGACGTGAGGTCACAAGGTCACAAGCTGGGGACACAAAATGTGGTGACCTAGCCTGGACAAAGCAGGTGGCTTACCAAAGAGAGGACAGCTTGGACCTTAGCTCTGCCTAAGCGAGGAATGCGCCCTGGGCCAACACACACTGCAACATTTCCACCTGTCAGACTGGAGGGCCGCCACTTGATTGCCTAAAGCTGGCGGACACCACCTCTGAGAAAGAATTACAGCCCTGCTGGGGGCTGGATCTGGTACTAGGGACATTTATCCAAAGGAGTAAATTTCTTATCTTGTTACATGGGACCATAACTCCTTTGACAGCCTGCCTTGAATCCATATGACTGTGACTGAATTGGGTCCTCTTTAAATCCTATTTTAATTATTACTGCCCATGTGGCTTGAAGCTTTCTGAAAGGGTAAATATTTTCTTCCAGAGGTAGCTGTATTTCAGGTGCCAGTGACTTATTTCTTTTTCCCTGACTGGTTTGTCAATCACTTGGAGATGTTTTGCAACTGAAGGGCAAATGTGTTTCTCAGAGCGGTGGCCTCCACCCTAGTCCCCCAAGCCAAGGCCAGATCAGGAAAGGGCTTGGGGTGGAGCCAACCCCTGTCTTCCAAGACCAAACATCTGGGAAGTGAATGTCCTTGCTCTTTGCTCCCACTGGGGGATGGACACACTGAGAGATGCCTGTCTTGGAACATATGAGTTTTTGTCAAACTACTGGCCCTCTGAGGGTGAGAAGGAAAATTTTACAAGCTACATACTCTTTGCTTAAGGAATCCAGTTGAGCCTCCAAATGCATTTATTTGATTGAGTGTCCAAGACCCACTGCTTTTTCCAGGGCTACTGTCAAGAGTATCCTTCCACACTGAGCAATCAATTTTCTTCACTCGGCTGAAATGACTTCACATATTACACTCTGAAAGAGTCTTCGATCTGCAGGATACTTCTTAAATAATGTGCCTCCTGACATGTGCTTTCTCTTGGTGGGGCTTAGATTAGACTGGAGGGTAAGAGGGGGATCTTGACTCCTTTATAGTCTTATTGTCCCTCAGATTTCTAAAGAAAGCTGTTCCTTCCATCACGCAGCCTTTAAGCATCTCTTTTCATTGCGTCACAGATGGATCACAGAGTAATTCTGCTTGCAACCTTCAAAGTCATTATATCCCTGATGTATCTTAACAGAAAGTCTCAAGCTAAGCAAATCTGACCAGGGAAATCTGATGTTTGCAGCAAGAGCAGTACTGCAATGCCATCTATCTCTAGGAAGGCCTGGGAGTATAGAGGAATAGACAAAATGAGGGCAGAAGAAGGAGACATATTTGGACAGGAGCAGTGAAGTAGGAAGGGAGGCAGCATAGGGTGGTGGTTAAGAATGTGGTCTTTTGCTCAGGCTTCAGGCTAACCTGGGTTTGTCCTGGCTCCGCTGTTTACCAGCTGTGCTTTCATGAGCAATTTCTTTACTCTCTCTAAGACTTGGTGGCTTCACCTTGATACAAAATCCACTTGGTAGTGTTGCTAGAATTACATGGATATAAAACATTGAGCACTGTGCCTGGCACATAGTATGTGCTCAATAAACATTAGCTACTCTTATTCACTTCTTGGGAAATGATAGTAGATCCCCTGAATTAGAGTGGGGACCTGTTCATTGAGATTTCAATTCACCCCTGACTGATTTCTCAGCCACTTGGCCACCATGTTTTCCAAGGTAGTTGGTAAGTGGAGTGTACTACTCTAACCTTCCACAAGACGTTGGTCTTAGCTACCTAAAAACAAGGTGACTGGAAGTCATGTGATGTACTCTGAGTTGAAGCACTCCTTAGTCTCTTCCTACTTCTTTCTGCCTCTTCGGAAGGTATTTTTAATCAATTAAAAGGAGGAGAGCCCAATTACACTTGGATCTGCATTATAGAGAAGAGCTTTGTCTCTGAAAGCCCTGCCTAATCCCAGCATCCCCCTCAATCTTCTCCTCTTCCATCCCCCCAGGCAGAACACATGTGTCTCTTTTTCAATCTTCCATGAGGAACTGGAAAGGCTGCAAAAGGAGGATGAATTACTCTAAGAAAAATACACAAATGACCAGAATAATTAAATCTGGATGTGTTTGAAGTAAAGCCCTGGCCTATTACTGTCCTACCCCACAGGCTATTCATTCCTGGCCTGTGCAGAATCCTTGAGCAGAAAGAAAAAACAAACACACCTGGCGCTGTGCGGTGAGGTGCAGTCAGCCACGTTTATGAACTTCAGGGAAAATTTCCCAGCTAGCTCCCCAAGGGCTCTCCTATGGGCTGGTACAGCTGTCTAATAAAAGACCATTTTCGTAATCAGTGTGCAATGGAAACGTACCATTTTCATTTATAGAAACAGTGAAGCCACCTGCTATTTAAAGGCCCCCTCCTCCTCTTCCTCCTCACCCCAGGGCTGAATCTTTCAGCTCACTCCCTCAGCCAGCTGTGTCTTGTCAAATTTCCAATCTCCTCCCTCAGAAACAGAAATCTCTCCACGGTCTAAGCCATGTGCATTGCTTTTTATACTCTTCCCTGTCTAGAGTCTTGGATCATGGCTTCACCCACAGAAATAGCTTCAATGAGAGTGGTCAGCTGAGGAGGAACTAGGTGTACCCTATCAAGTGAGGAGTAAATAGATGATGAATTTCCTTCAGAGTCCCAACTCACTGATTCACTCTCCACTGGTTCCCACACAGCTCCGGCTGAGTCAAGTGCTGACAACTGAGAAGGCGGGAGAGGAGAGCAGGAGAGAAGAAAACGCTACTGCAGATACAGGAACACAGGAACCCAGAGTGAAAGGAAGGGCCTGGGAGCAAACAGAAGGAGGAAAGCAAAACAAAAAGACAGATGCAGCAAAACCTCAATTAGCCAGGCGGCTTGGGGCACGGGGCGTTTTCTTTGATGGAAGTTTCTAGTTAACTGCAAATGAAGCCAAAATCTTTTATTTTAACCCTTAATTTAGAAAAGCTTTCCACATAATGCTAGTTTACTTTCTCATCTCAGTTACAGATGGGGAACATGGTGTATTACTGTGACTCAAAGGGGAGCAGCCTGGACATGAATACCAACTGCACAGTGAAGAGTCTGTGGAAGCAGTGTCCCCACCTGGGGGAAATGCGTGCTGAGCCCCTCCATTTTTCCTGAAGGTCAAATCCCTGAAATACACTTGCTTTTTCATGTTTTTGACTTACCTTAATAGTAGATTGCTGAGAATTTTTGTTAAAGTTTAACTGCATAGTACCCTCCTATTCGTTCTTCAAATCTTGCCTTGAATATTGCCTCCTCTGTAAAGACTTCCTGATGGGCTTCTTCTCCTCTCCCCTCAGGTCCATGCAGTTATTTCTCACTCCATTTAGCATACTGTGTTTAAATAACTTGTTAACTTGGGATACAGTAGAGAGGTGGTCAAAGGAGGGCGTCACCTCTGAGCCTGCTAGTTAAGAAGCTGAATTCCACCTCTTCTGCCTGGTGGTAGGAATAAAGTCCAATTACGTGTAAATTCCAAGAAGGCAGAAAACAAGTCCTGTTTCACTTCTACACCCCCAGCCCATGGTCAGAAACAAGGGTAGGGAGGATAGCGGGAAAAAGAGAGGAGAAATTCTAGAAACAGGTAAGAGGAAATGGAGAGAAATCATTTAGAGGCTTGGAGATTTAATCCTAATTTGGAGTAGACTTCTTCCATTTCTGTTTCTGTCTGATCTGTAAAAAAAAAAAAAAGTGTCTTCCACAATGTTCTGAGTTCTGAAACAATGCAAAAGATTATGTTATATTTCTCTTTGCCATAGGGCCATCCATTACCTAAATGTATTGTAGAGGGTAGGGATGAGGTGGAGTCAAGGAAGAAAATCAACCAGGCATTTATTAAGAGCCAAAGAGACACAGTGTCAGGTCTATGGAAGTTGAATCCAAGGAGAGGTTCAAGACCAATAAAGAGATAGATAGTCTATTTCACTCAACATTTGCTGAGTCTTTATTCTATGGGCCATAAAAGAAAGTCACCGAAACAGTTCTTGTTGGGCCAAGATCTGTCACTGAGGATGGACAATTCATGAGCAAAGCAAAAATGGGGCAGGGTACCTGCCTGCTATCCAATTACACAGCCCTGGTTGCACCACGCATCTGGGCTATGAGACAGCTGTATGGCCACTGGTCCTTGGCCATTTGCAACGGAAGGCCACGGAAGGAGCAGGCAGGGCTAATACCTAGGAGATTAGCTCCATTTGCCCTAGGTTTAGTAGAAACCTCTCATCCTTCCTCTTGCCTGAGCCTCCTCCTGGAGGCCTGGCTCCCAGTAGTCCCTGGCAGCCTCGTATCTACTTGACCGTGATGTCAAGTCTAATTTAAGCCAGGGACCTGATGATCCCTTTAACAGCCCTCTGGGAAGGACTACATGTTGCTTAAAAACAAAACAAAACTACAACCCTCTTACACAGTTGGTGTAAGAGGTAAGGGCCTCTCATAGAGCTTACAACATTTTATCCTTCAAGATTCCCAAGGTAGACAGTGTGGATGCCAGCACACCAGAGCAACTGCCAGTTATGTCTACGTGCATCTCTGTGGCTGTCTGCAGAGCTTTACTCATATACCTCCTGCTCCCTCTAGACTCCTGGAGAGCAGAGCCTATTCTTATTTTTGCAGTATTCTCGGTATCTAGCACAGAGCCTGACAAAGGGTAGCTCTTGTCTTGTTATCTAGTGCTGCTATAACAGAAATACCACAAGTAGGATGGCTTTAACAAACAGAAATTTATTCTCTCCCAATTTAGGAGGCTAGAAGTCCAAATTCAGGGTGCCAGCTCTCAGGAAAGGCTTTCTCTCTGTGTCGGCTCTGGGGAAAGGTCCTCGTCATCAATCTTTCCCTGGTCTAGCACAAGGACTCCAGATCCAAAAGACAAGCTCCGATCCTGGCTCTTTTTGCTTGATGGCAATAAGGTCTCTTTCCTTTCTGCTTGCTTCTCTCTTTATATCTCAAAACAGGTTGATCAAAGATATAATCCAAACCTGTTGATTGTGTCCTGCCTCATTGACATGACTGCCTGTAATCCTGCCTCATTAACATCACAGAGGTTAGGGTTTACGACACATAGAAAAATTACATCAGATCACAAAATGGAGGACAACCATACAATACTAGGAATCACGGTCAAGCCAAGTTGACACATATTTTTGGAGGACACAATTCAATCCATGACAGTACTCCACAAATATTTCCAGAATGAATATAATAATTCTAATTTCAGAATTCAACATAAATGGATAAGGTCTAGCACATTGTCTCTGCTTTTCTTGTACAGAAAAAAAATGAATCTCTCTACAGCCCTGAACACTCATCTGTCACCCAGTTGCTGCCATCTCAGTGGGAAGGCAGGGTGCTCCATACTGCCGTCCCACCCTCCCTTCTGGCTAGGGGGACGAATCATCTCCAGTTGCCCAAATCTGAAGGGTTTCAAGGACATTGAACTTTCAATACTAAAACCAGGAATGTCCATGGCAAAACTAGACAAGTTGGTCACTCTACTCCTTTTTTCCCTTTCAGAAACACTTAATGACCTGTGGTGTGGGCCTGGCCCTGACCTAGGCCCTGGGAACATGTCAGGAACAAGGTATAGCTTCTCTTCTCAGCAATCACACAGTTTAATAGGTTGGACACACAAAGAGCAAGATGTTATAGAGTAACAAGGAGAGGCATGCATCTTAGCTGGAATGGTGAAGGATGAGGTAAAATTTGGGAAGGCTTCCTTCAGGAAGTAACATCAAAAGCATCTGAATCAGAAAGTCTATTCAGGTGCGTTACACCCACCCAGTCCTGGTCAGTGTCGAGAGGTTACTCTTACCTGCAGAGCTGTCATGTTCCTGAGGAATCAGAAGTGCTTTTACAGAGGCTGCAATGTTGTATATGGTTCAGCAATATCACACTGGGAGATTACATGCCAGGCCTTTTTTCCAAGGTGCCTCTGGTGGACTCGGACTGCCTATCTTTCAGTTAGCAGCCAAGCACTTAACCATTTGCATCACCAATGGACCCCTCTCAAGAACTGTTTTTTTAGGTGACTTCAAGTAAATTTTTGACTCATAGCAACCTCATGAGACAGAGTAGCACTGTCCCTTAGGATTTCCTAGGCTGTAATCCTTACAGAAACAGATTGCAAGGTCTTTCTTCTGTGGAGCCACTGGGTGGGTTTGAACAGCCAGCCTTTTGGTTAGCAGCACAGCACTTAACCGTTGTGCCACCAAGGCTCCTTTCTCTAAAGCTAGGGCAGCGGTGTCACTAGAGGGGTGTGGGGGTTGCAGACTGTACCCCTGACACTGTCACCAAAATGACCCCAGGGTCCGTGGCAGGGGTGTGGCGGCTGGCAGGCTGGTGCCACTGGAGGAGGGGTTGCCAAAGCAGTGGTGTCACTACAGTTGGTGTCACTCATCACCCAGTGTGGTAACTCGTCACCACAACCTCCCCCCCCCTTACCCATCAGTCAGGGTGCGAGAGGCCAGGCCATGGGGCCTGCCATTGGGTGAAAAAGAGGGTCTCTGACTTGGCCAGTGGGAGAGAGGAGGAATGCAGGGAGCTGGGGCGGGGGTGGGGCCAGGAGGGATGGGGCTGGGCTCTCTGCCCAACACAGGGGAGGGGGGAGGTGGGGGGGGTTTCCCTGGCCCAGCCCTACCCACCCCAGGTCGGGGGGAGGGGGTGGTAACACCCTGAGTTACTAAACTGGGTGACACCAACCCTAGTAATGACCCTGGGCTAGGGATCCTGAACGATACTTAAGCATCCACTCTTATCATCTGCATACCTAGCTCTTAGCTTTCTGGAGCAGCCCAGCTTCCCAGCACTGAAGCCACAAAATCAAGAAGAGGAAGGTTCCTTGGGTAAGTGCTGGTTTCCATGATACTGCACAAAGGCGCCAAGGAGAAATAAAAAGGTAATGAACTTCTTTCTTTTTTAATATGCCCCACCTTCAGTATAGAATGTTGTTCTTCCTATAGCAGCCTCTGTCATAGGCTAGGTTCTCTAGAGAAGCAAAACCAGTAAAGCTTATAAGTAAAAATAGAGAGATTTGTACCAAGGAAATGACTCACATGGTTGTAGAGGCTGGAATGCCCCAAGTCCACGGGCTAGGATGGAGGCTTCTCCTGATTTACGTAGCTGCAGGGGCTGGCAAACCCAAGATCGGGAGGTCAGAGAGCAGGGCTCTTGCTCATAGACTTTGAAGGTCAACAGATCCCAAGACTGGCAGGCAAGGCTGCAGGTAAGCTGCTAGCTCAAGTCCCAAGAGCTGAAGGTCAGACAAACAGGAGCCAGCTGCAGGATCCAGAACAAAAGCCCATGAGTCTTGCCAAAATGTGCACTTATATTCGATGCCAAGAAACTCCCTTTCAACTGATTGGCCTCTCATAACAGATTCCACCATGGAGGTGATCACATTATATCAAATCTCATCATTAAAAAAAAAAAAAAAACCCAAAATCTCATCATAGAAGTGACCATATCATATGACTGCCAAACCACTGAGAATCATGGCCCAGCCAAGCTGACACATAACCTTAACCATCACAGCCTCCTTTTAATTTTCTCCATCACTTAGTTGAGTTCTTTTGCAGTTTATTGGAATTTCTTCATACCAAATGTTTTCTCCTAGAGTCCACCTAATTGTCAGTAGCCTGTTCTCATGGACTTAATTCATTAGGATTATGAACTGGATTTGTGATATAATCTACTATTATAAGGGAGAGAAAACCATAAAAGATAACACATAAAATTTCTCTTTCTAAAATATGTTTACTTGTGATTGGAAGAGAGGTGACTATAAAGAAAAAAAGTATGCTGAAATCATTAGGAAACTGTTTAGCCACCAACACTGAAGCAGAAAAGGATGGAATGAAGGTCCATATAACCCTGGTGAAGTGCTACATCAAAACTGAAGTGCCCTTCAGTGAAAATACTCAAATTAACTTTACGGGGACATGTACAACTATGACATTGATGATAAACATGATGAGGAGGAAGATGCCAACTGTAAAGATGTGATTTGAATGTTTGACCAGGTGCCATACATGCATTGATTTGGTTACTAAAACCTTTCTATTGGTAATGGCCGACAATTTCATAGCAATTGGTATCTTGGACTGATTGGTAGCAGCTTGAGTTGAGAAGGGTTCTGGGGTTGCATCCAGGGTCATCTGCAAAGTATTAAATGATCAACTACAGATGCCAGATGTAGCCACAAAAGATGTGGGTGGGGGGGGCTGGGGATGAGTATTTCATGTACTTACCATCTGTGCAACCAACTATGGTTTCTTTATGTCTATATCCTCATTCCACTAAAAGCTGAGTCATCTTAGCTATTTTATGTAGGGTTATTTATGACAGTGTCATAGCTGGCTGGTTACTCTCAATTGTTCACCTACTGTACACTAGGTGCTCAGCCACATTTGTTGGCTGTGTTGTCTCTAATACTGCAGGAAGGTGAGGAAAGTGGCCTCTCTTAGAGTAACTGGGTGTCTCACCACCTACCCTACTCCCTGCCTGCTTCTTGTGGGCACATTCTTAGGTTTTTAGTGACAAGCTGATGTCATGATGATTTCAAGTGACTTGACCCAAAGACAGCACCTACTCCCTGAACAATATCCATGAAATCTCAACATGAATGAGTCACATTTTCCCTGTGGATGTGATTTGCAGATGCTGGGATGGAACCTTACTAGAGTTTCCTTCTGAAATGGAACTTCCAGAAAACAGCAGGGAGAATGCAAAGCATCCTTCCCGGAAAGAGAAATGCCTTCTATAGACCAGCAAGAGTTCTGGTCACATGAACTCAAGCAAGGTTTCCAAAGAAATTCAAATGATAGCTTAGAGAATGAGCAGGGAAATTTTCTTCTAGGGAAAGATTCAAACTCACAGCTTACCTGATTAAAAGGAACCTTAGCTTACCTTTGTTCTCAAAGTATATTCACAGATACTAGCTAATTTGAGTTTCATAAGAACCTGTGGAAATGGGTGGTAATGGCACTATCCTCCATTCTATCACTGAGAGAAGGAAGAGCTTCAGTGGCTTGCTTCTTAGAGCTCATGATGAGTGAAGAATCAAGGCAGGACTCAGGTCTTCTGGTTAGTCCTAGCACAGTGCTCTTTCCATCTTATTCTGCCTTTGCAAACTGAAGGCCAACTAAGTTAAATAGCAGTTCACTTTTTTGTCTTTCAGTGATAAATGTGTTTTTAAAATAAAAAAGAATGAGGATCAAAAATTGTATCAAATAAACATGAAAATATAAAGTATTTTATTTATATTTTATAACCCTTTTGAAGATTTTTTTTTTTAAGGTAGAAAAACTGGTAGGCAGAGGGAAGAAGGCATACCCACAGTGCCACACATGCACACAGCCTATATGGGGTAACAGCCCCGTATTGTGACTCTCTAGAATATACAAGTGTAGTTCTGATTTCATAACTATAGGCAGAAATATGGGCAGTGCTTTTTTTTTTTTTCTCCTGGGGCCTGGTGACATTGAGTATAAAATTTGGTCCAGGAGCCAGAGGTCCCTGAGCCCTGGCCCACAACCAGGGAGATAAATTCCTCCAATGCTGTAATACCTAACTTCCAGAACTAAGCTATTGCCCTGGCTTCAGCACCTTCTAATACTAATGAGCAATAATGACTGAAGAATACCCACAAAATGCACAGAATCAGAGAAAGATGTTAAGAAGAAATTAAAGTCACAACACTTTAGTAGTAGTTCTTAGCCTTCCCTGCACATTAGGATCACCTGGGAAGTTTTTAAAACTACAGTGCCCAGGCCCCACCCAAACGAACTAAATCAGAACTCTGGTGGTGAGACCCAGGGGATTCCAATGTGCACCCAACGTCAAGAACTCTATGTTAAGAGATTTGTCCAAAAACACTGATTCAGGAAAGGAAAACCAGCAACCAGTTGGTGTCTAGTCAATTCCGACTCATGATGACCCCATGTGTATCAGAGTAGAATGGTGTTCCACAGAGTTTTCAGTGGCCCATTTTCCAGAAGTAGATCACTAGGAAGAAAGGAAAAGAAGATGCACTGAAATAAGCAAACAATGAAGTGAAAAGGGGAAAAGGGGATGGCCAAGCAAAATCTTCTGGAAAAGAGGCTGAGAACAAAAGATGGTGGAGATGGCTCAGGAGGAGAAAACTCAGGTCATGTGGTGGCTTCCTGTTGACTGGGCAAGTCATAGTGGAGATTGGAGAGATAGAGTGACTTAGCTGGAAAATTTTGTGTAATAATATCTTCCTCCCTTTTGTCTCAATCTGTTTTTTTCCAAATGAAACATTTTGAAGGTTGGAAGAAGGGTGCCAAATCACCCAACTTATTTGGTTCTTGGCCACCTTGAGCTTTACGCAGCAGCATTAGAGGAATTCTTACCTGAGGGGACACACTACTCCTAGGTAGAACTCTAAGACTGCCCTCCTCCTAAAGAAGAAAAATGCACTCACCATGGGGCAGGCGTACAGAAATTCAAACCAATCACCAGGACAGGGGGTGGTGTCCTGTGACAAGACAGGGCCAGGACAGAAGTTGACAATGGTGTCAATGAGAGGCTGACCTGTGAGACAACATGTGATGAGAATGTTTTTTTAAAAAACCTTATTTCCAAATTTATTCTGAGGCTGAGTCAGAATGATGAATTTCTCATTTTGTAAATGATTTGAATGGAGTTATGAGATTCCATTTTATATCAACACCACATCACTTGACACTGATACCCAACCCCAGCAATCACTGGTGTCATTACTATCCCCACACTCTATTAAAGTGGAAGCTCCTTAAGGAACTACTTCTTATTCAACTTTGCGTCTCTTGAAGTGTAGCTTCCTACCTACCTGGCATATAGTAAAAAAAAAAAAAAGTGAATGCTGGTAGAATGAGCAATTAGAATGCAGCAGAGTTGTGCAAATGATTAAGTGCTCTGTTACTAACTGAAAGGTTGGCAGTTCAAATACACCCAGAGGTGCTGACCTGGCCATCTACTTCTGAAAGGTTGCGGCCATCGAAAACCCTATGTAGCACAGTTCTACTCTAACATACATGGGTTTGCTATGAGCTGGAATCTACTTGACAGCAACTGCTTTTAATGTTCTGAGGGGCTTTATGGGCTAAATTCTCTGCGTCCTCCAGAGAATCAGTTACCATCTCCTGTTGCTGAGGGATGAGTGAGAACGTCTTCTACAAGCACAGGTTTGAGAGAGGCATTTCCAGTCTCCTTCCATGCTAGTTCAAAATGGGAACATCAGCTGGAGGAATTCTTGAAGTGACATTTAAAATGGCAACACCTTGAGACTCTGGGGCAGGAGAACTGAGGGCAGAAGGAGATTCAGTGGTCTGATCTCAGTCCTCAGGCCACAGAGCCAACACTTTCCAGGAGGCAGTTGAGGGACTGCAGCACCAGGTGTCACTACTTCCCAGGAAACTTAGCCTGCGATCAAGTGAGAAGTTTTTATGATGCTGAAGTCTCTTTTGGAAGGCCTGTACCACTCCAAAATTGACATTAGGTTTCCAAGTGGGCCTAAGGAATGGATTTTTCTCTCTGAGAGAAAGCTCTGGTTCCGTCTGATGCGGTAGGTATTGAGTAAGCTTTTGGAGCCCCTCTGGAGCCTTGGAAAACTTGTCTCCTTCTGAACAAGACATCCTTCACATTGGAAGCTTACGTCTCCTTCACTCAGAGTCTGGCTTTTACTTTTCCTAGCATGGAAAAAGTTTCCAGTCTGCATCTCCTCTAATGTTCTTGATTAATCACATTTTGAGGTAGAGCTTGGAGCTTGTCCTGGCCTGAACTATCAGTGAAAGAAGGCAGATATATTGGTCAGGGCAATTACAGAGATGGGTCAGGGCATTAGAGGCTTTGGCTGCAAGTACTGGCCGTTAGGTTAGAATCCATTGGACAAATAGATTTGTGTTGGCTGAATGGGCTCCCTCAGACAAAGGGAAATAAAAGACAACTTTAATCAAGACTAAGCCACATCTGCCAGCCAGGCAGGAATCAGTGCCTAAGAATGTCTGCTCTGGGACGAAGGTCCAGCTCGCCTCCATTAGACCGGGTTCTGCACCTGCACTGTATGAGAGTATGGTCAAGAGATGGAGGTCTATTAGAAGAAAATCTAGGTCAACCTCTTTTGCTTCCTGATGACCCCGTTTTTTTTTTTAATTGTGCTTTAAGTGAAGGTTTACAAATCAAGTCAGTCTCTCACACAAAAACTTATATACACCTTGCTATATACTCCTAGCTGCTTTCCTCCTAATGAGACAGCACATTCCTCCTCTCCACCCTGTATTCCCCATGTCCATTCAACCAACTCCTGTCCCCCCTGCCTTCTCATCTCGCTTCCAAGCAGGAGTTGCCCACATAGTTTCATGTGTCTACTTGAGCCAAGAAGCTTACTCCCCACCAGTGTTATTTTCTTTCTTATAGTCCAGTCCAATCCCTCTCTGAAGAGTTGGGTTCAGGAATGATTCCAGCCTTGGGCTAACAAAGGGTCTGGGGACTATGACCTCCAGGGTCCCTGTAATCTTAGTCAAACCATTAAGTCTGGTCTTTTCATGAGAATTTGAGATCTGCATTCCAGTGTTCTGCCCCATCAGGGACTCTCTGTTGTGTTCCCTGTCAGGGCAGTCATAGGTGGTAGCCGGGCACCATCTAGTTCTTCTGGTCTCAGGCTGATGTAGTCTCTGGTTTATGCGGCCCTTCTGTCTCTTGGGCTCATATTTACCCTATGTCTTTGGTGTTCTTCATTCTCCTTTGCTCCAGGTGGGTTGAGAGCAATTGATGCATCTTAGTTGGCCACTTGCTAGCATTTAAGACCCCAGATGCCACTCACCAAGTGGGATGCAGAACGTTTTCTTAATACATTTTGTTATGCCAATTGACCTAGATGTCCCCTGAAACCATGGTCTCCAAACCCTCATCCCTGCTACTCTGGCCTTCGAAGCATTCAGTTACATTCAGGAAATTTCTTTGCTTTTGGTTTAGTCCAGTCATGCTGACCTCTCCTGTATTGTGTGTTGCTGAGAATTCAGTTTTGGGAAGTGAAATGTACATCTCATTTGGATCCAGATGACTGTTGGACCCCAAGTTCATGAACACAGGTACTTTCAAGTCAAAGCCAAGAAATACATATGGTTACTTAAAAGAGCTGGGCTGTATTTGGATTGACTGTTCTGTATCATTTCTAGGGCCTGGCTGATCAGCTCTTGCCCTTTATCAGTATTGAGTAAAGAAACCACTGGGTGAGGGCAAGGGCAGCAGTGTGGTGGCTCTCCTGCCACGTTCTCCTCCTCCTTGTGCCCTCTGGAACGAAGAAAACTTGATATGAGCTTCCCTGTGTATTTCTTTGGTGGAAGCACTGGGATCTCTTAAGAATCAATCAATAATATTTATTTCTTCTGGGTGGGGAAATCAGGAAGGACAAACCCATCTCTGTTTTTAAGGAAAGGTAGGATTTAGGCCAAGAGCATTTGGTGGTTCAGTGGTAGAATTCTCACCTTTCATGAGGAAGACTGGGGTTTGATTCCTGGCCGATGCACCTCATGTGCAGCTGCCACCCATCTTTCAGTGGAGGCTTACATGTTGCTATGATTTTGAACAGATTTCAGTGGAGCTTCCAAACTAGTATTAGATTAGAATGATAGGCTTGTTGATCTATTTCCAAAAATCAGCCAGTGAAAAACTCTATGGATCACAAAGCTCCGATCCACAACCAATCATGGAGATGGCACAGGACCAGGCAGCATTTCTGTCTGTTGTGTGTGGGGTTGACATGAGTCAGGGCTGACCAGACAACAACTAACCACAGCAACAAGATTTAGGCCAGAAGTTCTCAAATTGAATTGCACCTTAGAATTTTCATGGTGGGTGGGATGGTAAAAATATTAACGCCTGGGCTTTACCCCCAAATATTTCTCATTTAATTGTCTGGTGAGGCTCAGATATCAATATTGTTTCTAAAGCTTCCTGGGTGATGATGATAGCATGTGTCCAGGGCTGAGAAACCACAATTTCAAGCCCCCCAGCTAAAAGGAAAGTTGCATTTGTGTATATGTGTCCTGTCTCTCCGGTGAGATCATAAACTCCTAGAGACCCAGGACAGTGTCCTACTTCTTGGCATCTTCTCCCTCAGAGTTTAATAGAGTGCTGCACCCATATTTAAATACTCAATAAGCATTTAAATGTAAGTGGGCAGGCATGGACAAACAGTTTACTTCCCCTTAGAAATCTCTTCCACATGAAACAGTGACTACTGTTTTAAATATGCTGCAATGCAGAAGCCCTTTTAGGAAGTCTGGGCCAGCTGGATCTGCTGCAATTACACTTAGCACCATTCTAAATGCTTAAAAAGTGTCTAAATGCTTAAAAAATTTCCAGACAATGAAAGGTGGAAGGTCTGTAGGTTTTTTTTTTTCCTTTGTTAAGCCTCTGATAATGAAAACAGAAAAACCTTATCTTAGACAAAGTATTTGCTTCTACAGCTTGCTGGGGAGGTGTTATGGATTAAATTATGTCCCCCCAAAATATGTGTTGCAAATCCTAACCTCTATGCCTGTGGTTATAATCGCATTTGGGAATGAGTTGTCTTTGTTTTGTTAAGAAGGAAGGATTAGTGTAACGTATATCTTGAATCAATCTCTTTTGAGATATAAAAAAGATTAAACAAGTGAGCAGAGCAGAGATGGGGTAAGACAGATGCGAAGCCATGTGAAGATCGCCCAGGAGCAGAAGCTCAGAGACAAGGACTTTCCTCAAGAGCCGACAGAGAGAAAGCCTTTCCCTAGAGTTTGTGCCCTGAATTTGGACTTCTAGTCTCCAAACTGTGAGAAAATAAATTTCTATTTATTAAAGTCATCCACTTGTGGTATTTCTGTAATAGCCACACTAGATTAACTAAGAATTTGGTACCTGAAGAGCAGTGAGCTGCATCTAACAGATACCTAAAATGCGGAAGCAGTTTTGGAACTGGATAATGAGTACAGGCTGGAAGAGTTTTGTTGTTGTTGTTGCTTTTAATTGTGCTTTAGGTGAAAGTTTATACCTCAAGTTAATTTCTCAGACAAAAATTTATACACCTATTGTTATGTGACACTAGTTGCAATCCTTATAAGTGATGGCACACTCCCCTTTTCCACCTTGGGTTTCCTGTGTCCATCCAATCAGCTCCTGTCCCTTTTTGCCTCCTGAGGCTGGAAGAGTTTTAAGGTGCCTAATAATAGTAGTAGAGGAAAAACCATGGAAAACCTGCCAGGTGGTCCTTGGAAACTCTAGGGGGCAGTTCTAGTCTGTCCTATAGGTTCGTTAAGGGTAGGAATCGACTCGACGGCACTGGGTTTGGTTTTTGTTTTTTTTTAACAGTAAAAGCCTCATAGCAACCCTATAGGGCAGAGTAGAACTGCCCCTTAAGGTTTCCAAGAAGCGGTTGGTGAATTCTAAACTGCCAACCTTTCAGTTAGCAGCCGACATCTTAGCTACTGCACCACCTGGACTCCAGCCTTGAAAACCCTCTGGAGCAGTTCTACTGTGTCCTATAGGGTCGCTATCAGTTGTAATTCACTCTGCACCAATTTTTTTTTTTTAATAGTAAAAGCCTGGATTGCCCTGAAGAGACTGTTGATAGAATTATAAATATCAAAGGCAATTCTGATGAGAGCTCTGAAGGAAGTAAGGAGTGCTATAGAGAAAGTCTCTGTGGACTTAGAGAGTATATACGGCACCAGCAATAGAATGTTTCTAGAAATGTAGACTTTAGATGTTAGGCTTTAAAAGAAAACAAAGAACATGTGATCGGACAATGTAAGAGGTGCGATGCTTTTTATGCAGTGGCAAAGAACTTGTCTGAATTATGTTCAAATATTTGTTGGAAGGTAGAACTTGTAAATGATGAACTTGGATCTGAGTGATGAGGTTTCTAAGCAAGATCTTAAAGGGGCAGGTGATTTCTCCTTGCTGCTTATAGTAAAATGGGAGAGGAAAGATATCGGGTAAGATGATGCCAAGACACATGAAGGTCTCCAAGGAACCAGGAAGCAGAAGCTGAAGAGACAAGGACCTTCCTCCAGAGCCGACAAAGAAAGCCTTCCCCTAGAGCCAGCTCTCTGAATTTGGACTTCTAACCTCCTGAACTGTGAGAAAATAAATTTCTGTTTGTTAAAGCCATCCACTTGTGGTATTTCTCTCATAGCAGCACTAGATAACTAAGACAGGAGGATTATCTCATTATCCAGTTTCCCTGAGAGAAGTAAGACAATAGTGTTCTAAATATCTCTGGAAGGATTCTCTGCAATTATACCCTGATTCACCATTATGATTCAAGTACTGTAGGTCTGACCACTTCATTACAATAAAAAAGTTTATTAAGGAAACTAAAACAAAATTACCAGAAAATAGAGGGGTAAGCAGGAAGACTCAGTCAAGAGAGGGTGGAACCGGCATTTAGAATGAAATCATCCAATACAAGCTGTTGCTGTTAGGTACTGTCGAGTCAGCTCCAACTCATAGTGACCCTATGTATAACAGAATGAAATGTTGCCTGGTCCCGCAATCATCCTCACAGTCATTGCTATGTTTGAGCCCATTTTTGCAGCCACTGTGTCAGTCCATCTCATGGAGGGCCTTCCCGTTTTCGCTGACGCTTTACCAGGAAACCCTGGTGGTGTAGTGTTTAAGAGCTATGGCTGCTAACCAAAAGGTCAGCAGTTCAAAACCACCAGGTGCTCCTTGGAAACTCTATGGGGGAAGTTCTACTCTGTCCTTTAGGCTCACTGTGTGTCGGAATTGACTTGACGGCTATGGGTTTTTCTACTCTACCAAGCACAATTGGTGTCCAACAATTGGTCCCTTCTGATGACAGGTTCAAAGTAGGCAAGCTGAAGTCACTCCATCCTTGCTTCTAAGGAGCGTTCGGGCTGTATTTCTTCAAGACATCTGTTCATTCTTCTGGCAGTGCATGATATATCCAGTATTCTTCACCAATACCACAATTCAAATGTGTCAATTCTTCTTTGGTCTTCCCTCTTCATTGTCCAGTTTTCGCATGCATATGAGGCAATTGAAAATATCGTGACTTGGTCAGGTGCACCTTAACCATTAAAGTGACATCTTTGCTTTTTAACACTTTAAAGAGATCTTTTGCAGCATATTTGCCCCAGTGCAATACATTGTTTGATTTTGTGACTGCTGCTTCTGTGGGCACTGATTGTTGATACAAGAAGAATGAAATCTTCGACAACTTCAATTTCAATTCAAGCTATATTTGCTAAATAGCAATGCAGTCTATGGATTTTGTTTTAAAAATCACCCTTTAAAGAAACATTGAGGAGAAGTTTGGACTTTAAAAAGTAGCAAACAGAACATGGAGGGATTATGAATCAAGAATTCAACTAAGGAACTGGAGGTTCACAATTAAGTGCTTCAAAAATTGTGAAAAGGGGCAGTGAAAAACTATTCGGCATGATACTGAAATGGTGGACACATGACATTATGCATTTGTCAAAACTCATAGGACTGTACAACACAAAGAGTAAACCCTTATGTAAATTATGGACTTGTTGATAATAATGTACCAATATTGGTTCATCAATTATAACAAAAGGACCTCAGGAATGCAAGAGGTTAATAATAGAAAAACTGTGCAGGGGTAGGCAGGGATGTTTGAGAACTGTCTGTACTTTCTGTGCAATTTTTCTGTGAACTTAAAACTCCTCTAAAAAAAAATTAGGTGTATTAAAAACTATTGTAAAAAGTAGGAAATTTATTGCCTTCCTTCCTCTTCCCTATTTTTCTGTACTCTCCCTTGTTTCCTCCCTTCTTTCCTTCCCATGAACACTATTGAGCTAAGATGAAAAAAGTCGCAATCTTCCTATTTTCTCAAAGAGGTCATGATTTAATAGGGGAGGTAGGAAATGGCAGCGAAAGCTCTGATCTGGGGTAGAATGTGAGATGTTCCCAAAGGTGTGAGATCTTAGGAGAACGAGGGATTATGTTCCAAAAATGGAGGTGAAGACTTTATAGACAAACTCAGACCAGGTTCATCCAGGGGCATCTCATTCATAGTGCCTCATAGGACCCTTAACTGACGTGTGGTTATATGAACTTCTTAAATACAGGCAGTCCCTGGATTATGAATGAGTTCCGTTCCTAAGTCTGTCTTTAAGTCAAATTTGCATCTAAGTTGGAACAGTTAGGTACGGTTCGTATCTAACATCAGTTAATAAAATGTTTGTCCTAGTATATAGTATAGAGTGTACCATTCTATGCATAAAAAAATCAAAGAAACACTTCCAGATACACTAAGACATCTTTAACATAATAATACGATAATAATGATAATGTTTTGATGTGTGTAGCTAAGTAGCATCTGTTCGTTATTACAAACCATTGTATGTATCTCGAATTTTTAATATAATAGTCTTTACAGGGGTTAGTTCATAACTACAGGTTGTACATAAGCTGGATGTTCATAGCCCGGGGACTGCCTGTATCTGTAGTCATATCAACTCTGACATCCTTAAGACAAGCAACAAACAAACAAACAAACAAAAACAAAGCCTGTATCCGTCAGTGTCAGTCAGGACTTGATCGTAAGAGACAGGAAACTGAAAATCTGGCTGAAGCAAATAAGTAGCTAATATAATTGAAATGTCCAAGGCACAGGTCTGGCTTCAGGAGAGGCTGGATGTAGGAGCTCAAATGACATCATCAGGAATCTTCCATTCTTTACTTATCAGCTCTGCTTCCCTCAGGCTTGGCTTCATCTTCAGGCAGACTTTCTCCTTGTAAAGACAAGGTGGTCACCAGCATCTCAAACCTCCTCTCAGTTCACTAACCCAGGTGGAAGACAGCATCTTATAAGCCCACCTTTAGTAGAGTCTGATCCCTGAAGTAATCCCTCGGCCAGAGAATGGAGTACACTGATAGGTGGGGCTTGGGTTACAGAAACACCCTGGAGACAGGTGGTGGGGTCAGCTCCAAGTGCTAAAAATGGGGGAGGGGTTGTTCCCCAGAGGAAAGTGAAGGGGCTAAGACCAGTGGAAGGGGCAATGGATGCTGGGCAATCAAAAACAACTTAAGTCCACTTCAGTCCAAAACATATATTTCTGTATATCTGAACTGGAGCCCTGGTGGTGCAGTGGTTAACAGCTTGGCTGGTAACTAAAATATTGGCAGTTGGAATCCTCCAGCTGCTCCTTGGAAACCCTATGGGGCAGTGACAGCAATGGGTTTTTTTGCTTGTTTTTAAATATCAGAAATAACAAAAATTCATAGTAGAAAACAAAGGGGGGAAAAATTCCTCAGTAATTCTACCATGGAGATATAATGAACATATTTGGAGTCTATTTTAGTAGTCAAAAAGACTTTCCTATTCCTAAGCTAAAATCTACTTCTCTACTTTTTAACCCTTGACCCCCTAGTTTTGCCTTGGTTGGCTACAATAGCAGAAATCTACTCCCTTCAAAAAGCAGAGGATAATCCTTCAAATGTCTGAAGACAGCTCTCATGCTCCCACCAGATCTTTTCCTTTCTGGGCAAATTTTCTAACTGTGCCTCAATTGCCCTGGTTTCAGGACCCTTCGCCATCCTGGGTCATGGACCTGGTACCATGTAGAGCTTACTCCAGTTTGTCCCTGTCCTTCTACAAAAGAGTTGCCTGAATCAAGCTTCAATCCCTAATGTGTGCCCTGACCAGAACCAATGGGCAAGAGGCAGTCTGTCCTCTTCCTTGCTCCACACATCATATTTTATTCACAAAGCCTGTGATGACCTTTGCTGTCATGGCTCTTTTGGCTCATATTGAGCCCAAAGTCCCACCTAAACTACTGAAAACTGAGTCTTCCCCACAATATCTTGGCTCCCTCATTCAACACCACTGCAGTCACACTTTGAACCCTGGTGCAGGATATGAGTCTGTAGGTGAGTCTCTGCTAAGTGTTTTTATTTGTTTACTTTATTTCATTGTTTTGTTTTTGCTTTCATTTCAGCCTCAGAGATCTTTTAGAACTCACTTTGGTCAGTCATATAGCAGTTCTCCCTACCAGCTATAGGTCAGAGGCACATTGATCCACAGGTTCTCCCAAAGTTCACCCAACATGTTCATCTCAAGTGGGAGGGTGACTGGGACCAGCACCAAGAGCTGCAGCACACATTTACAGTGATCATCTTGGGTTCACATCGATCCACTAATCAGAGTCCTGGACTATGACAGTATGACCAGCTCTGTCATCTAGTCCAAGCTTCCTGGACACTAAAGGAAAGGAGATGACCTTTAAGGTGGGTCTTCGAAGTGAGTGGAACTTCAGTAGAGATTGGAAGTGAGAGGGGTTTCTGGGTATCAGTGCTCTAAGCATAAAACACGATAGAGGGAAAAGGCAGCTACTTTGAGAAAGAAGCTCCTGGAGCAGAGGGTGCAGGTGAGAAAGAAGCAGATCATGACCAGGTCTCTGAGGAGCCAAATGGCCGGTAGGGAAGCTAGCCCTCTTTTGGAGTCAGTGAAGAGGCTACCATTCAAAGTTTAAGAGCAGAGGCCTAATAGGTGCAGAATTGCCCTAGAGGATACCCCTGGCTACTAAGCAGGAAGAGGTGAGGCCACAGTAATAGTCTGGAGTCCAGGTAAGGTAGAATAAAGACCTAAATCAGAGCACCGCAATGGTGGGAATGAGAACTCAAACAGAAAGGAAGGCATTTTGGAAATAAAGTAAAAAGGACTTGGCAACTATGTGTGTGGGGGGTGGGGCATGGGTGTGTTGGAATGGGGGAAGTATAGGGTATAGAGTAGCAAGAGAGAAAGAATCATTAAAAATAACTCCAGAATTTTGGACTAGGGAAACTGAAAAAAAAAAAAAAAAGTTAATACCTTGATCAGAATTAGAACAATCAGGAAGAAGGTTGGACTTGGAGAAAGAGAAATTGTGAAGGAAGAATAGGATTTTAGTTAAGTCAGAGGCATTGGTGGGATAGCTAATGAAGAACAGCAGGTAGTTAGAAATGTGGGCCTGGGGTTTTGTGGAAAAATTGGGACTGGAGGTGGGAATTTGGATCACTACATAGAAATGAGAATTGAAGCTACAGAATTGGTTGTGTTCTACAAGGAAGTGTGTAAAAAATGGTGAGACTTCGGAAAGGAGGATTATGAACTATAAAGCATCTGCAAGTGGAAAGAACTATAGTTAGCATAGGATTGCACATATGAGACAGGAGAGTAACGAGAAACCAGAAAATGTAGGAGGAGACCTGAGTCACTGTAGGTCAGATAACTCTTATGAGTCAGGACTCTTTCTTTTACAACTGGTAGAAAACTCAGTTCAAACTGGTTTAATGAAAAAGGAAATATATTGATTTATATAACTGGTAAGCCCAGGGTAGTCGACACTCAGCTCCATTCAGGGGCTCAAAGATGTTGTTGGGACTTGTTTCACTCTTCTCACCTTACTGTGCTTTGCTGTGTTGGCTCAGGTACTTTCTCCTCATGGAGACAAAATGGCTGGCAGGAGCTTCATTCTGTCTTCTCAGCAACTCCACCAGGAAGAGTGATTCTCCAAGGAAGGTCTCACTGACTGCATGATGTAGCTGCCACTAGAGGCCCATCTCTGAACCAACCTCTGAGTTTGAGGGGATGTTATGCTCTGATGTGTAGAAGTAAGTCAACACCCCACTCTGGAATTAGGAGTGGAGTTAACAACTAAACTACACGGCCTGAAAATGGCGGAGGGGTGGTTCCCTAGAGGAAAATTGGGCTGCAGCTAAAACAATGAATATCCACTACAGAAACCATGGAATGAGTTTCAAGGAGCCTGGTAGTCAACAATGTGAAATGACCCAGAGAAGTTGAAGAGAATAGGAAGTGAATGGGGACAGACTTTTAGACACGGTAGTTGAGCCATTTATTTTTTTAGAAGATTGATATATGGGAGGAAAGCAGATTCTAGTGGGTTATGGGGTGAGCGGAAGTAGTAATGTGGTCAAGGCAGAGATTTGATATTTATAAGAAGTCTGTCAGTGAAAGGGTGGTGCAAACAGTTAAGTGTTAGGTTACTAACTAAAAGGCTGGTGGTTTGAACCCAGCAGAGGTACCTCAGAAGAAAGGTCTGGAAATCTGCTTCTGAAAGGTCACAGCCTTGAACACCTTGTGGAGCACAGCTCTACTCTGACACACATGGGGTCACCATAAATTTGAATCAACTTGACAGGCAATTGTTTTGTTTCGTTTAAATCAGTAAAAGAAAGTGGACCAACTAGCTCTAACTCGATTCTATCCCACAGTTACGGAGCGAGGCACTGTGCTAGGCTCTGGGTGACCTAAAATGAATAATTCCCCATCTGTGTCCTCAAGAAGCTCAACACTTAGAAAGGAAAACTGTAAATGAATATATGATGGAGAGCAGGAATAATTAAGAATGATTCCAATTTTAGAGTGTGGAAGGCATACCCATGAGGGACTGATTATGTCAGAGTATCACAGAATAGTTCTGGAGTGATGAAATGTATAGAAGGGAACCAGGGAAGGCTTTTCAGTAGAGGTGGGTCCTAAGCTGGCTTTTATAGGATGACTGGGCATTTGTTTTAGGAAGCAAATGGGAAAAGGCAAGGGCAAAAAGTTCCTTAAGAGGCTTATAGTGCACAAGTCTGCTGTTGCTGGAGTGAAAAGAGAAGGAAGGGCCTTGTGTGAGGAGCTGAGGGGTTGGGACCTTGTTCGGCCAGTGTTGGAGGGGGCTGTGCAGTGGAAGGTTTTAAATCAGGGCAAGACAGTGTCAGATTAGCATGTTAGAAGAGTCTGGCAGTCAGTCTGGAGTGAGAGCCCCATGGAGACAGAGAGGCCAGTTTAGAGGGTATTTTGGTAGTCGTGGAAAGGAGTGACAAAGTCCAGCACAAAGACGGGGACAGGGAAGAGGAGAGAGCAGAAGGATCAGGAGCAGGGAGAACTGATAAGACCGGGGTGATTATTGGATAGGGTCAGGAGAAAGAGGGAGCTTTCTGGACGGTGACAGGGCTGAAGGAGGTGCAGGTGGGAAACAGATTGTGCCAGGAGGGCAGTCAGAGGAGGCAGGGGAGGTGGACACGGCTGGAGGTGGAGACAGGCCAAGGACTGAGTTGGAAGGAGGGCTCGAGACCACGGATAAAACACGTAGACATCTTGAGGAGAGGAGAAGAACAGTTGGAGAGCTTAAATTTTCTCAGCTAAGAAAACAGCGAGATCACCTGTTGGGACTGCATGGGCTTCAAATTTCCCTGTTGAAAAACGGGGACAGTAACAGAGCCAATCAATCACTGAGTTGCGATGTCTCCACCCCCGTCTGTTCCCTCCTTTCTGTTGCCCTGCAGCTTGCCTCACCCAGATCTTCTTTAATTACATCAGCGGTTCCCACGGTGTGGGTGGGAACGCTTGTCCGAACTTCGATCATCTCAGGGCTTCAAACTCTCACTCCCCACCAGCGTCTGATTCAGGTTTGGAAGGAGATCCTGGGCACATGTGTTGTCAGAAAACTTCACGTAGGAGAATCTGAAATGTATCACACTCCCCCCCACCCCCCCACCCCCCCCCCACACACATAGAGTTGAGAATCACTGATGTATACAGGATTGAGTCCCGGAATTTGAGATGACGTGGGAGAAGGTGGGGTGGAATCGGTTGCAGAAACTGGGTGGGTGTGAAGTGACTCAGAAAGGAGGACTAGAACAGGAGGCGACTGTGCCAGCAGTTACGGGAAAGAACCGGGGCTCCTATTCTTACATTCAGCGGATACGCCTCTCCCAACCCTCACCAGGCCAATCCCCACCCCTCCCAGGCTGCCTATTTATTCGCCCGTGGTCACCAGCCTCAACATGCAGAGTGTGGTAGCGGGGTGACAAAATGCGATTTCCCAATGACTACACAAGAAAGACTCAGAAGAACTACAGAAGCCGAGCACAGATGGGGATAACCAAATTTTTCTGAGCTACCATGACCATCCTTCGCAACGCAAGGGATGAAAATGGGAGAAAGAAAACCATCCACAATGGAAAGGCGCCGGGCATCTTCAAAAGTGGCCCCAGTTTGTGTGCAGCACGCTGCCCTCTGCTGGTTGAATTCAGACCTGCAGCTGTGTGGCAGAGGCTTCTTTGACTCTTGACTGGACCATAGAGAGGACAGGTGAGTCGGGCTTCTGAGTAATTGTAGGTCAAATCACTCACTATCATTAAACCCAGGTAGAAACTGAGCCTACAACATTAGGCTCGGAGACTAACCATGTTCAATAATGATACCAATTGAAAAATGCTAAAAAAAAAAAAAAAATGCTAAGGCCCTGAAAAAGTTTCCTTGGATAATATCTTGATGTGCGTGTAATGACCACAATCACCTGGAGAGAAGTTGCAGGGGTCGAAAATTTTCCTGGTATGAGTGAGTGAACTTTCAGAAAAGTTCTGATAATTCTGTGCTGTTAATAATAATGGCCAACATTTATTGAACAATGGTAGTTATTGGCACTGCCTATGCATTATATCAGTTAACTCTCCCAACAACCCAGGGAGGCCAGAACTATTATCATCCATACCTAACAGTGAGGTAACTGAGGTTCACAAAACCTTGGCAGAGCAAAGAGCTGAACCTAGAACTATTTTACAGCCTTCTTGTTAAGAGTGTACCAACTGCTTTGTCACCTAGACCCAAAATGTGCTTAAACAGCACAGATGCTTACTTCATGCTCATGTAATGGTCCAAGCAAGTGCTTTTTGTCACTGGGTACATTTTCTCCTCCATGCTCTGTGATTCAGGGTCTCAGACTCCTTCCAGCTTGTGGCTCTACCGTAGGCTGGGCCTGGTCATTTTCATACACACTAGTTCGAGATCAAAAGGGAAAACAGCATGGAGAAAACACTCCTGCTTCTTAAAAGCTGTGGCTTCCATTCCAATGACAAGAACTGGTCCCGTGGCTGCACTTAGGTGCCACACTTAAAATGTAGTCTCTACCTGGTCAGCCACTTCCCAGCACCTACTCTACATCAGAGATTTTGGTGGTCAGCTGGCCATCTCTGCTCTGTCCCTATGAGGTATGTTGGGATAGTTCACCGACTTATGTCACACCTTTGCAGGGAAGATGAAGGACACTGATTACTACCACAGATGAGTGCCACAGCAAAATCTGAGCCTGGGGGCTCTTAGCAATAAATCATTTGTAAGGTTTCAATCCTCACGACTCCTGCGAGGTGGGTATTACGTTTGTTTCACAGATAAGGAAACTCAGGCTAAGCCCTCAGGTAGTTTGCCCGAGTTCCCACATCTGGGACTCAACCCAGTTATTTACATTGCCAGATCCTGGAAACAGTGGCTGCTGCTAAGCTTAGGTGGAAAAAAACCAAAAGCCCACTGCCGTCCAGTTGATGCCAACTCATAGTAGAGCTGCCCTAGAGGGTTTAATCAGGGAACAGGTGGTAGATTCGAACCACCAACCTTTATGGTTAACAGCTATGCTCTTAATCACTGAGCCATCAAGGCTTTGCAAGCTTGAGTGGAGTTGGACCAAAATGTTTTATGGTGGAGTGAGGGAGGTAGGAAAAGCTATGAGCAGAAACAAGTGATAGTAATCATGGGCTTGAAACAAGATTGCTCATTAAATTGGGAACTGGGTAGCTCTTTGTCTAATCTTGGCCAGAAATTCTGAAATACAAAAAAGGTGGTGGCAGGAGAAAAGAGAAGTAACAAAGGAAGGAGTGACAAACAGACTATTGGAGAGACAGCAAGGTTCTCAATATTTTGTGTTTATTTTCTACCTGATTAACATTTTGTCACAGAACAAATAGAACCATAGCTCACGTTTCACAATTTAACAATTTACATTGCAGATTTCATTTACCATTGATGGCTGTAATGGTCATCATTGTTTGGATTTTTCCCTCTGGGAGGTTATATGGGGTCTTCACTTCTTTCCCATCTACACTTCTGCATTCTTCGGCTTACGAAGTGTATCATTATTTTAATTCTCATCAAGCTTTCACTTTTGTGCCTAATTTAAACATTCATTTGAAATTTTTATTTTATATTTTTGTTGTGAAATATTTACAATATAGCAAAAAGAACAGAAAGCATTATATAAACATACAGGTACTCAACAAATTAATAAGAAATAATAACATGTTCAAAATATCTTTCTGTTATTGATTTTTAGATTAATTCCAATATGATCAGAGAGTAGACTTTACTTGCTTTCAATTATTTTAAATTTATTATGGTTTGTTTAGAGCCCAGAATATATATGGTCTATCTTGGTGAATGTTCATTTGCATTTGATAAGAATGCTGATGTTGTTGAGTGAAGTGTTCTATATAAATGTCATTCAGGTCAAGCTGGTTGATAGTGCTCTTCAAGTCCCCTATATTATCCTTCCAGATTTTCTGCCTACTTGTTCTAGCAATTACTGAGAGAAGAGTGTTGAAATCTCTGACTATAATTATAGATTTTCTATTTCTCCTTTCAGTTTTCGGTTCACATATTTTGAAATTCTGTTGTTAGATGCATACACATTTAAGGTTGTTATGTCTTTTTGGTGAATTGAGCTGTTTGTTATTATGAAATATCCCTCTTTGTCTCTAAAATATTCCCTGTTCTGAAATCTACTTTGTCTGATAATAATATAGCCAATTCACCATTTTTCTCCAACCTTTTACTTTTAACCTATCTCTGTCTTTCTGTTTAAAGTTTCTTGTAGACAGCAGAGAGTTGGGTCTTGTTTTTTTGTCTGCAGTCTGATCATCTCCATTCTTTAATTGGTGTGTTTGTTGTTGTTAGGTGCCGACTCATAGCGACCCTATGTACCACAGAACAAAACACTGCCTGGTCCTGCACCATGCTTACAGTCGTTGTTATGCTTGAGCCCATTGTTGCAGCCACTGTGTCAATCCATCTCGTCTTCCTCTTTTTTGATGACTCTTTATTATACCAAGCATGATGCCCTTCTCCAGGGACTGATCCTTCCTGACAACATGTCCAAAGTATGTAAGATGCAGACCTGCCATCCTTGCTTCTAAGGAGCATTCTGGTTGTACTTCTTCCAAGACAGATTTGTTCATTCTTTTGGCAGTCCACGGTATATTCAATATTCTTCTCCAAAACCACAATTCAAAGGTGTCAATTCTTCTTCAGTCTTCCTTATTCATTATCCACCTTTCACATGCATATGATGTGACTGAAAATATCATGGCGCACCGTAGTCTTCAAGGTGAGGTCTTTGTCCGTCAACACTTTAAAGAGGTCTTTTGCAGCATATTTGTCCAATGCAATGCGTCTTTTGATTTCTTGACTGCTGCTTCCATGGCTGTTGATTGTGGATCCAAGTAAAATGAAATTCTTGGCAACTTCCATCTTTTCCCTGTTTATCATGATGTTGCTTCTTGGTCTAGTTGTGAGGATTTTTGTTTTCTTTAGGTCAAGGTGCAATCCATGCTGAAGGCTGTGGTCTTTGATCTTCATCAGTAAGTGCTTCAGGTCCTTTTCACTTTCAGCAAGCAAGGTTGTGTCATCTGCATAACACAGGTTGTTAATGAGTCTTCCTCCAATTCTGATCTCCCGTTCTTCTTTATATAGTCCAGTTTCTCAGATTATTTGCTCAGCATACAGATCGAATAGGTTTGGTGAAAGGATACAACCCTAACACACGCGTTTCCTGACTTTAAACCACGCAGTATCTCCTTGTTCTGTTCGAACAACTGCCTCTTGATCTATGTACAGATTCCTCATGAGCACAATTAAGTGTTCTGGAATTCCCCTTCTTCACAATGTTATCCATAATTTGTTATGATCCACACAGTCGAATGCCTTTGCGTAATCAATAAAACACAGGTAAACATCTTTCTGGTATTCTCTGATTTCAGCCAGGATCCATCTGACATCAACAATGATATCCCTGGTTCCACGTCCTCTTCTGAAACCGGCCTGAATTTATGGCAGTTCCCTGCGGATATACTGCTGCAGCTGCTTTTGAATGAACTTCAACAAAATTTTACTTGCATGTGATATTAATGACACTGTTCTGTAATTTCCACATTTGGTTGGATCACCTTTCTTGGGACTAGGCATATATATGGATCTCTTCCAGTTCGTTGGCCAGGTAGCTGTCTTCCAAATTTCTTGGCATAGACAAGTGAGCACCTCCAGCACTGCATCCGTTTGTTGAAACATCTCAATTGATATTCCGTCGATTCCTGGAGCCTTGTTTTTCGCCAATGCCTTCAGTGCAGCTTGGACTTCTTCCTTTAGTACCATCAGTTCCTGATCATATGCTACCTCTTGAAATGGCTGAACGTCAACCAATTTTTTTTGGTTTAACAATTCTATGTATTCCTTCCATCTTCTTTTGATGCTTCCTGTGTCGTAATATTTTCCCTATAGAATTCTTCACCTTTGCAACTTAAGATTTGAATTTTTTCTCCGAGTGTGTTCTTCCCTTTTGGTTTTCTGTCTCTGTCTCTTTGCATATGTCATTATAATACTTTACTTTGTCTTCTTGAGCCACCCTTTGAAATCTTCTTTTCGGTTCTTTCACTTCATCATTTCTTCCTTTTGCTTTAGCTGCTCGACGTTCAAGAGCCAGTTTCAGAATCTTTTCTGACATCCATTTTGGTCTTTTCTTTCTTTCTTGTCTTTTTAATGACCTCTTGCTTTCTTCACGTATGATGTCCTTGATGCCATTCCACAACTCATCTGGTCTTTGGTTATTAGTGTGCAAAGTGTCAAATCTACTCTTGAGATGGTCTCTAAGTTCAGGTGGGATATACTCAAGGTCATACTTTGGCTCTGTGGACTTGCTCTAATTTTCTTCAGTTTCCATTTGAACTTCTAAACCAAAAAAAACTTGTTGCCGTCAAGTCAATTCCGACTCACAGTGACCCTAAAGACAGAGTAGAACTGCCCCATAGGGTTTCCAAAGATTGCCTGGTGGATTCGAGCTGCCGACCTTTTGGTTAGCAGCTGTAGCTCTTAACCTCCACGCTGCCAGGGCTTCCAACTTGAACTTGCGTATGAGCAATTGATGGTCTGTTCTGCAGTCAACCCCCGGCCTTGTTCTGACTGATGATATTGAGCTTTTCCATCGTCTCTTTCCACAGATGTAGTCGATATGATTCCTGTGTATTCCAACTGGTGAGGTCCATGTGTATAGTTGCCTTTTATGTTGGTGAAAAAAGGTATTTGCAATGAAGAAGTTATTGGTCTTGCAAAATTCTATCATTCGATCTCTGGCATAGTTTCTTTCACCAAGGCCATATTTTCCAACTACCGATCCTTCTTTGTTTCTAACTTTTGCATTCCAATCACCAGTAATTATCAATGCATCCCGATTGCATGTTCGATCAATTTCAGACTGCAGAAGCTGGTAAATATCTTCAAATTTTTCATCTTTGGCCTTAGTGGTCGGTGCATAAATTTGAATAATAGTCATATTAACTGGTCTTCCTCGTAGGCGTATGGATATTATCCTATCACTGACAGCGTTGCACTTCAGGATAGATCTTGAAATGTTCTTTTTGACCATGAATGCAACGCCATTCCTCTTCAAGTTGTCATTCCCGGCATAGTAAACCATATGATTGTCCAAGTCAAAATGGCCAGTACCAATCCATTTCAGCTCACTAATGTCTAGGATATCAATGTTTATGTGTTCCATTTCACTTTTGATGATTTCCAATTTTCCTAGATTCATACTTCGTACATTCCGATTATTAATGGATGTTTGCAGTTGTTTCTTCTCATTTTGAGTAGTGCCAAAGAAAGGTCCTGAAAGCTTTACTCTATCCACATCATTAAGGTCGACTCTACTTTGAGGAGGCAGCTCTTAGTCTGGAAGCTTAGCTGAAACCTGTCCACCATGGTTGATCCTACTGGTATCCGAATACAGGTGGCATAGCTTCCAGCATCACAGCAACACACAAGCCCCCACAGTACGACAAACTGACAGACACGTGGGCAAATTGGTGTATTTAGACCATTTAAATTCAATGTAATTATTGATCTGCTTGCATTTAGATCTACCATTTATTATTTGTATTCTGTTTACTATATTTTTATTCCTCTGTTTTCCATTTCCTAACTTCTTGGGATTATTTGAATACTTAATCATTATTATTTGATTAATTTGTATTTGGATAGTTAGTATTCCATTTCAATTTATCAATTTGATTTTTGGCTACATCATTTTGTATTTTCATTTATTTTAGCCATTGCTCTAGATACTAATATACATACCTAAACTAACCACAGATTATTGATTTGAGATCTTTTCTCATTTCTAATATAAGCATTTGAAACTAAATTTTCCTCTAAGCACTGCTTTAGTTGCATCTCACAGATTTCGATATTTTGTATTATCGTTCAGTTCAAACTATTTTCTAATTTCACTTGTGATTTCTTATTTGAATCATGATGTTTAGAAGGGTACTGTTTAATTTCTGAATATTTGGAGGCTCGCTAGTATATTTTTTGTTATTGATTTTTAATTTAATTTGAATGGAGTCACGGAACATAATATGTTGTAATATTTTAATTCTATTAAATGTATTGAGACTCGTTTCATGGGCCAGTGCAATTGTCTATCCCGGTGGATATTTATGTACACTTAAAAAGAAGGTGTTATTCTGCCATTTTGGGGTGTGATATTCTGTAAATATCAGGTCAAGTGTAGTTCAGATCATCTTCTCTTTACTGATTTTCTATTTGTTCTATCAATTACTGAAAAAAAATAGTGTATTTCTTCTTTCAGTTTTATTACTTTTTGCTTTATGTATTTTTGAAGCTCTGTTTTTGGGTATATGACCATGTACAATTGTTATGTCTTCTTCATGAATTGACCCCTTTATTATTATGAAATTTTTCTTTTTACCTATGACAATAATCATTGTCTTGAAATCCATTTCATCTGATATTAATGTAACCATTCCAGTTTTCTTATGATTATTGTTTGCCTAGTGTATCATTTCCCGTCCCAGCCTCACCATCTCTGAGTTTTTATATTTAAAGTGGATTTCTTGTAGATAACACTTGTTGGATTTTGATTTTTTTTTCCAGTATGACAATCTCTGCATTTTAATTTGAGACCACTTATATTTAACCTTTAAACTTATATTTAAACATATCAGTGCCCATGGAAGCAGCAGTCAAGAAATCAAATGATGCATCACATCAGGCAAATCTGCTGCAAAAGACCTCTTTAAAGTATTAAAAAGCAAAGATGTGACTTTAAGGACTAAGGTGCACCTGACCCAAGCCATGGTGTTTGCAACCACCTCATATGCATGTGAAAGCTGGGCAATGAATGAGGAAGACTGAAGCAGAATTGATGCCTTTGAATTATGGTTTTGCCAAAGAATACTGAATATACCATGGACTGCCAGAAGAATGAATAGATCTGTCTTGGAAGAAGTACAACCAGAATGCTCCTTAGAAGCAAAGATGGTGAGACTGGCAATCTACTTCCAAAAAATCAGCCATTGAAAACCTTAAGGTGCACACTTCCACTCTGACAAACATGAGGTCACCACGAGTCAGTGTCGCCTCAATGGCAGCTAGTAGGGTTTTTTTTTTCTTTCTTTCATTAACTTATCTTTGTAATGGTTGCTCTAGAGTTTACAACCTTCAAATAATACTGTACCACTTCACAGCCGTGTATTTCTATTGCCCCCTTCCATCTTTTGTACCATCCTTGTCACACTTTTTACTTCTATATATGTTGTAAATGCCACAATATAATCAAATGTCTCTTTAATTTTAAAAATTAGAAATAAGTATTTTATATTTAATCACATATTTACCATTTCTGGTTCTCTATATTCCTTTGTATACACCCAAATTTCTAGCTGGTAGTGTTTTTTTTTGTTTTTTGTTTTTAGTGTTTCTTTTAGTGCCAGTCTATGAGCAGCAATGAATTACCCAGATTTGTTTGCCTGAAAATGGTTTTATTTTTTTATCTTTCTTTTCGAATAATTTTTTTGCTGGATGTAGATTCTAGATTAATTTTTTGTTTGTTTCAGCACTTTAAAAATACCATTCCGTTGTCTCTAGGCTTTCATTGTTTCTAAAGAGTAGTGTGGTCAGTGAATCACTTAATGTGGCCCTTCTAACCATAGTCTTTGTAGCCTCCACCAAATGACTGGGTGGGACTATGCAAATGAGGTGCTCATGGCCCACCAAGGGGATTGGATAGCTTATCAATAATGTAAATAAGGTGCATGGTACCCTTGTGGAGGTGGGACCATGCAAATGAGGTGTATAGAACCCTAACAATGGGATTGGTCAGTTTTGCCATCCTGCTTGGCTTAAAATGAGCCACTGCCCATGGAGCGAGAAAGTTGAGCAGGAGGCTTTCTGGTGGAGTAGAGTGCCTCCAGGCACTTGGTGGAGCTAGGTTTGCTGACTCACTGAGCTAGAGCTGAGCACTTTCGGGCCAAGGAATACTGGCAGAGTGGGGTGCCTCTGGCTTCTTATCAGCAAAGCTGAATTTACTTTGTGACACTTGCCCAAGCAGGGCTGAGGCCAGGCCAAGGGGCCAGGGCCAGAGAGAGACCTGCTTTTGGGCACAGCTGAAAAGAGGCTGTCCTGATTAAAGAACTGTATCTTGAGCGGTCCTGAACCTGATTTGTAACATGTTAGTTTCCTAATAAACCCCATAACTGTGAGTATGGTCTGTGAGTTCTGTGTGGCCATTAAAACAAAGTATCATACCCAGTAGAGAAGTAGAGAGTGCTGTGGGAGGGATGGCTGGTGTCAGAATTGGTAAAGATGGCAGAGAGAGGAGGCATGTCTGACCTCCGTCTTATAGGAATGGACCCTGGGCTGTTAATCTTGATTTTCTTTCCCCCTTGTGAAGTTAGAGGAGGTCAGACGCCTCCGCCACGCCATTTTACAAGCAGTCAGTGAATATATTGTATCTTTTTTTTTTTTTTTCTCCTGGCTGCTTTTAAGATTTTATCTATATTGTGGTTTATCTTTACCTTACTTGGATTTTGCTGAGCTTTTTGGATCTGTGGGTTTATAGTTTTCATCAAATTTGGAAAATTTTGGACATTATTTCTTCAAATATTATTTCTGAATCTCTCCCCCTTTTTAGAGCTCCAGTTACACGTATTTCCCCAGAAGTCACTGAGATTTTTTTTTTCTCTCTGTGCTTTGATTTGGATAGTTTCTATTTCTATGTATTCAAGTTTGCAGATCTCTTTTTCTTTAGTTTCTAATCCCCTGTTAAGCCAACCAGAGAAATTTTTGTTTAAAACAACCTACTAATTGTCCAAACACTATTTATTGTATTATCCATTTTTTCTTAATGATTTTAAATTCTGTTTTTATCACATATTGAATTCCCACATTTATCTGTATGTATTGAAATTTTTTTGTATTGCATTGATCTATTTGTTTATTGATGCTCTAGTACCATATTAATTTTTATTATTATACCTTAATATATTTTAACCTCCAGTGGGATTATTTCTTTCCTCAATACTGTTGATTTTCTGACTATTCTTGCCTTTTTAGTTTCCCACATGAAGTTTAAATTCAGCTTGCATCTTTAAAAGAATTCCTGTTAATACTGTCAAAATTAAATTTATAGATTAAGGGGCCCTAATATATCACATAAATAGGATACCCCCCAAAAAAAACCCAGTGCCATAAATAGGATACAAACCATAATTAACAATGTACAAACACCAGAAGATAAACTAGATAACTAGGATCTCCTAAAAAATTAAACACTCAAGCTCATCAAAAGGGAGCCCTGGTGGTACAGTGGTTAAGAGCTTGGCTGCTATCTAAAAGGTTGGCAATTTGAATCCACCAGCCACTCCTTGGAAACCCTAAAGTCAGAATTGACTCAACAGCAGTGGGTTTGTTTTCAGTGTTTGGCCTATCAAAAGACATCGCCGACAGTAAAAACAGAACTTACAGACAGGGAAAAAATTTTTAGCTATGAAATATCTGACAATGGCCTAATCTCTAAAATCTATAAGATATTGTAACATCACAATAATAAAAAGACAAATAACCCAGTTAAGAAATGGGTAAAGGATATGAACAGACACTTCACCAAAGAGCTCATTCAGGTGGCTAACAGATACATGAGGAAATGCTCATGATCATTAGCCATTAAAAAAAATGCAAATCAAAACAACGGTGAGATACCATCTCGCTCCGACATTACTGGCACTAATTTAAAAAAACAGAAAATAACAAATGTTGGAGAGGTTGCGGGAAGACTGGAACTCTTATGCACTGTTCATGGGAATGTAAAGTAGTGCAACCACTATGGAAAACAATATAGGTCTTCCTTAAA
Source organism: Elephas maximus indicus (assembly GCF_024166365.1). NCBI lineage: Eukaryota > Metazoa > Chordata > Mammalia > Proboscidea > Elephantidae > Elephas > Elephas maximus. Next base: position 84,857,974 of record NC_064820.1, read on the forward strand.
AAGCCAGAAATAGAAATACCATATGATCCAGCAATCCCACCCCTAGGAATATAGACATATGCACGCTCACGTTCATTGCAGCATTATCCACAAAAGCAAAAAGATGAAAACAACCTAAGTGCCCATCAACAGATGAATGGCTAAACAAATTATGGTACATACACATAATGGAATACTATGAACCATAAACAACAATGATGAATCCTGGAAGCATCTCACAACATGGATGAATCCGGAGGGCATTATGCTGAGTGAAATAAGTAAATCACAAAAGGACAAATACTGTGTGAGACCACTATGATAAAAAATCAAGGAAAGGTTTATATACAGAAAGAAACAATCTTTGATGGTTACGAGGGAGGGACAGGGTGGGGAGGTGATAGTAGATAAGGGTAACTTTGATGAAGGCAAAGACAATATGCATTATAGAGGAAGTCAACACACCGTAACTGAGACGAAGTCAGAAACTTCATAGACACATTCAAACACCCCCAGGGACTCAGTTGCTAGGCTGAGGGCTGGGGACCACGGTCTCAGGGGACATCTAGGTCAACTGGCATAACATAGTTCATTAAAAAAATGTTCTACTTCCAACTTTGGTGAGTAGCGTCTAGGGTCTTAGAAGCATGTGAGCAGCCATCTAAGATACATCTACTGGTCTTATCCCATCCAGAGCAAAGGAGAAAGAAGAAAACCAAAGACACAAGGGAAATGTTAGTCTAAAGGACTAATGGACCACAAGTACCACAGCCTCCACCAGCCTGAACCCAGAACAACTAGATGGTGCCCAGCTACCAACCATTGACCACTCTGACAGGGATCACAATACAGGGTCCTGGACAGGGTGGGAGAAAAATGTACAGCAACATTCAAATTCACACAAAAAAGAAAAAGACCAGACTTACTGTTCTGACAGAGACTGGAGGAACCCCGAGACTATGGCCCCCAGGCATCCTTTTAACTCAGAACTGAAGCCACTCCTGAAGTTTGCCTTTAGCCAAAGATTACACAGGTCTGTAAAACAAACAGTAACACGCATGAGGAATACTCTTCTTAGTTTTATCGTGTCAATGAGATCAAATGAGCAACACCTGCCCAAAAGCAAAGACAAGATGGCAGGAAGGGACAGGAAAATGGGACAAATGGAAATGGGGAACCAATTTTTTTTTTAGAAAAAAGATAGACTAACTTAAAACTAGTTGCCATCAAGTTGATTCCAACTCATGGTGACCCCGTGTGTTTCACAGTAGAATTGTGCTCCATAGCGTTTTCAATGGCTGATTTTTTGGAAGTACTTTGCAGAGTCTTTCTTCCAAGGTGCCTCTGGGTAGATTCGAACTACCGAACTTTCTGTGAGCAGCCGAGCACATTAACCATTTGCACCACCTAGGGACTACAAGATTAACTTAGGAGGAATTAATGTTTTTTTTAATGTCATACCTTGTTATGCATAGACAGAATTTATCTTTACATTTGTTCAAGTCTTCTTCTGTGTCCCTAAGTAGCATTTTAACATTTTCTTCATGCAGATATTAAACCTTTCTTCTTATACTATTTCTACGTATTTTATATTTTTGTTATGGTGGCTTTTATAAACGAAGTCTCTGTCATTGGTATCTGAGTGGTTATTGCTTTAGTAGGAAGCCCGTTCCCATAAAATAAACCATAACACCCAAGAGGAATGTGCTCCTTAAAACAATCAATTATGTGAGATCAAAAGGGTGACATTTGCCCAAAAGCAAAGATGAGAAGGTAGGAAGGGATAGAAAATCAGGAGGAAAGGAAATGGGGAAACTAGGATGGAAATAAGGAGAGTGCTGACACATTGTGGAGAGTGAAACCAACGTTACAGAACACTTTATGCACAAACGATTGAATGGGAAACTAGTTTGCTTTGTAAACTTTCACCTAATGCACAATATTTTTTTTTAATAGGAAGCCTATTGATTTATCTATGTTAGTCTTATTCCTAGCCACCTCAATGTGTTCCATTATTGTTTCCCATTCATTTGCTTGTATTTTTCAGGTGCACATAATATCATCAGAAAATGATGCTTTATTGACTATGTGTGTTCCCTTTTTATAATGTCTTGATGTTGCCTTGTATGTTTTATTGTTCCTCACTCTTTGGATTATTTTAAACACACTCATATATAAAAAAAAAACCTTTTCATATTGTTCCATCATCTGGAGTTTACACAATGTCAAATTTCCCTACTATTTCATCTGTTGACTCTTTTTCAGGATAGTTCCTTTTTCATGTAATTAAACATATTTTACCATGAGCTCATCTTCTGTGGGAATGTTTCCGGTAGACTCCCATGAGCCTGTGTTGTGCAGGCATCTGTGTCATTTGGTTCACATTTGCCTCTGCTGGGTCCATTTTTGGATAGTTTTTAATGTTTATTTCTTTTGGCTTTAACTTCCTCTAGTTATGAGTAGGAGAAATTTTGACTAACACCCACACGTGGTACAGTTTTGGAAGTTTGATTTTTGGAGGTCTATTTACCCTTTTACCACCCACAACGTTGGGCAGTTGGCCAGCTCCCAGCTGCAATCTTAGACCAGTGGGCAGAGATTTTCTAGTCCTTATTTCATGGAAGGAATGACCTTTCCTGGCTTTCGCCTTAATTGAAGGAAGCCAGTTCTGCCTCTTATCACATATACTCCTGTGCATGTGATAATTCTCTGTTCCTATGGGTCTTAAAACCCGGCTTCTAGGACTGCACCTGTTCCTGAGATCTCTATGGACCAATTTGCCTTTAGCGTCTGCTCAATTTTATGGATTTGAGATCCTTCTTCTTTCCTGGAACCTGGGAATTTTCCTTGCTTAGTTTTGAGTTAAGCTATAAAATAATGATGATGGTGATAGTAATAATAATCACATTTTGTTATTGTTATGGTTTTCCATAATTTATATGGGTTTCAAACATAATATGAAACTTCTCACATTAGTTCAACCTGCACCAAGAAGGCCGATAGGTCTTTGATTTTGGCATGTCCTTTCCTGTGACAGAGAGTCTTATCCTCAGAATATCTTGTGCCCATGCAAGTAAATTATTCCAATTGTTCCTATTCACTTATTCACTCAGCAACTCTCCCCACACCCTCCTTTCTACTATTCTGCATACAAATATTTATGGAGCATTGATTTTGTGTGTGTGTGTGTGCTTTTTTTTTTTTTTAATTTTTATTGAGCTTCAAGTAAATGTTTACAAATCAAGTCAGACTGTCACATATAAGTTTATATACACCTTACTCCATACTCCCACTTGCTCTCCCCCTAATGAGTCAACCCTTCCAGTCTCTCCTTTCGTGACAATTTTGCCAGCTTCCAACCCTGTCTACCCTCCCATCCCCCCTCCAGACAGGAGATGCCAACACAGTCTCAAGTGTCCACCTGATACAAGTAGCTCACTCTTCATCAGCATCTCTCTCCTACCCACTGTCCCGTCCCTTCCATGTCTGATGAGTTGTCTTCAGGAATGGTTCCTGTCCTGGGCCAACAGAAGGCTTGGGGACCATGACTGCCAGGATTCCTCTAGTCTCAGTCAGACCATTAAGTATGGTCACGGAGCATTGATTTTGAGCCAGGAGCTGAGCTTGGTATCCAGTGTATAAAAACTAATAAGGTGATGTCTCTTCATTAGGGTCTATGGCTTTGGGTCAGGGGGTAATTTTAATGCACTATGTTGTCATTGTTATTTGCTGTCGTGTCAGTTTCAGCTCATGGCAACCCTGTTTGTGCAGAGTAGAACTGCTCCATAGGGTTTTCAAGACTGTGACCTTTTGGAGGCGAATTCCAAGGCACTTCTGGGTGGGTCTGAACCACTAACTTTTCAACCAGCAATCCAGTGCTTAGGTACGGCCCATGCACTTAAAGGTTTTGTATACGAGTGTGAAACTGAGACTACCACGTGTCTATGTTTTGTTTGTTTGTTTTACATACCATGGGGCTAATGGAAGAAGAGTGAAAAAGTAGGCAACAGGGAGGTAGAAGACAGAGTTGGGGATCAAGACCCTTGGCAGCTGGCTCTGCCACTGACCAGTGCAGGTGCTCTCAACCCTAGCTTCCTTCCAGATTCCACCTGCCTGAGGTCCTGACTCAGCAGGTTTGGAGTGGGTCCCAAGTGTTTGCATGTTTACAAGATTCCGTATGTGATTTTAAGGTACAGTTAGGATCAAAGCCACTGACCTAATTATGCTGTTGTTTTCTGCTCTTGAGTTGATTCCAACTCATAGCAACCCTATATGACAGAGTAGAACTGCCCCATAGGGTTTCCTAGACTGTAATCTTTACGGGAGCAGATTGCCAGGTCTTTTCTCCCATGGAGCCGACCTTTTGGTTAGCAGCCTAAAGCAGCCACCAGGGCTCTTTGACGTAATTATATGACCAGATAAATCATTTTAACTCTTATCCCTTCTGCACCTCAGTGTCTTCAACTGCAAAATGAAGCAAATTTTAGCAAACTATTTCCTAACAGAACAGTTGTCCAAGAGGACTATTTTTGTGACAATTGTTGTTGTTGTTTTTGTTATTAATATTATTATGCAATCTCACTGGTTTTAGAAGCTTAGATAGTATTTTTTCCTCAGAGGAGAGCCATCAGTAAACTTAAATGACTACAGAGAGCTGCCTAGAGTCCAAGGTTCCAAATGTTTCTCATTAATTATCTTCAAAACAACCTCTCAGCCTAAAAGCCTCCATTAGGGAGCAACACATGGCTTTGCAAGCCACGGTGGTAAATTTCCTGATGTACTGGTTTTCGTTTTGTGGCTTAGCGCAATGGAAAAAATGTAGACTTTAGAGCCAGCCAGTCTAGGTCCAAATTCCGGCTCTTCCATTTACCAGTATTGTGACATTGGGCAAGTTACTCCAGCACTTTGTGCCTCAGTTTCCTCATCTGAAATACAGACATGGTGATGATATTGGCACCTATCTCGCAAAGCTATTGTGTGGATTAAATCAGTTAACACATGAAAAGCACTTAGAACAGCACCTGGGACATAGTAAACATTCAATAAGCCTTAGCTGTAATGATTTGCTCCAAGCATAGATTTAATCCATAGGGACAAATGTCACGAGGCTGAGGCTGATGTCAGGCATGTGGGGAAGATGCCTGGGGGTGGATTGGCCTTTACTGAACAATGATTTGCACTAGATTAACCTAAAGATTGTCATTGGTGTTTTGAATCCACCTAGAAGTACCACAGAAGATATGCCTGGCAATCTGCTTCTGTAAAGACTACAGTCAAAACCCTCTGGAGCTTGCTTCTGTTCTGTAACAAATGAGTTTGCTATTAGTCAGAATTGATCCAACGGCAATGGTTTGTTTCTTTTGGCTTGATTTTACATTGCACTGCCTGGTCATTCTGCATGGAAATCCAGCCCTGCCTGAAGCACAAGCCTGTCTCTGGCTGGCCAAGGTGATAAGGACTGGACTTAGGATCCTACAGATGATCTCTGAGGCCCGACCACAAGACATTGGGTTAGGCAGCTAATAGCTCTCTCCTCCTCCTTCAGCCCTGACACCTCTTCCTTTTTTTGTCTCTCCTTCCTATGGATTGAATTTTGTCCCCTCAAAATGTGTCTCAACTTGGCTAGGCCATGATTCCCAGTATTGTGTGGTTGCCCACCATTTTGCAATCTGATGTGATTATCGTATGCATTGTAAATCCTCACTTCTATGATGTTGATGAGGCAGGACTAAATCTACAGGATTAGGTTGTATCTTGGGTCCATCTCTTTTGAGATAAAAAAGAAAGAATCAAGTAGAGAGGAGTAGGGCCTCGTACCTCCAAGGAAGAAGCACCAGGAGCAGGGCATGTCCTTTGGACCCGGGGTCCCTGCACTGAGAAGCTACTAAACTGGGAAAGATTGATGACAATGATGTTCTCCCAGAATTGACAGAGAAAGCCTTCCCCAGGAGCTGGTGCCCTGAATTTGGACTTCTAGCCTCCTAAATTGTGATATTCTGGTATTTCTGTTATAGCAGCGCTAGATAACTAAGACATTCCTTCGCTCCCTTTTTTTTTTTTTCTCCCCTCTCCTTCTTTCTCTTCTTCTTCTCCCCAAACCAGGATTTCACTTCATCAAGCAAAAATCACATATTCTTCACATGAAGAATGTTCATCCTGTGGACATTCTTCACCTACTGAGTACCCTCAGGACTTGTGGCCCTGTGAGCAAGTCTGACCTGAGTCCCTGACAACTTCCTGGCCCTTTGTTTTAGCCTTACCATCCAAAGCAGGGCCCTTCTTTCCAATTCTTCTTCCCAGGAGGTAGTAGGAACTTGCCTGAGGATGAGCCTCATGGACAGAAAACAAAAAACAGTCATCCTGGCTAGGAAGGGGCTGTGACTGCCTGTGTCTGCTAGTCCCTGGAGAGTCTTTGATCACACACAAATTTTGTTCAGGGCAGTTTTCAGAACACAAACATGCCTGGCTAGCTTCCCCTCTTATTAACTAGAGCTGAGGAGTTGAGTCCATTTTGGTATTAATTAAAAGAAAACAAAGATTGGGGTAAATTGTGGGGAAGGAAGAAACAGAAGCAAAGTAAAAAGATTAAAGCCCTAATTTGTTCTCACTGGAAAGTTGGATGTTTTGAGAAATTGAGTTGTTACACTCCTCGTTATCTCTAAGGAGGAGAAGAACAAAACCAACCCATCCGGGGCAAACTGACTAATCATTCCCTAATGAAAAATTCTTAACAATTGGTTCTCATGATGTCAAGAAGCAGCTTGTTCTAGTGTAAAGGGCAGGGAATTCATTTTTCATTTTAATGATTTTTGTGGACCTCTGAAAAACACAAGCTTCTCTATTCTCCATATCTTTACATTGGTGTACGCATCTCCATACATAGAACAATTTACCAGTTGCAGAAATCTGAAGATGATGAGAAACTAGAGGAACTGTAGCTATGTCTTACAAACCTGCTTCTGTAAAACCGTGGGGACCTGCTTTGCCCAGCCTGTTCTTCAGCCTGACACTGAGAAACAGTTTTAATTCTCCTGGAATCCAGATTTCTGGGGCCCACATAGTTGGAGTAACCCATCGAGGCCATTGTCCTTAGATGTTCTTTTAGAAGTTGAGCCTTGAAGAAACTGGTTCCTTTAAGTCCAGCAATAGTCTTGCTAATTAGTAAGGACCTTTTTTTTGCCTTGGGCATTGTGTACTTTTGAAGAATTCAGTCAGAAACTCCAGGGCCGGACTGGAAGCTGTGTCTTAGGGTAAATTGTTATTAAGTAAACACTGTTCCCCAGTACTTTTCCATGGCAACATGGTAAGATAGGGTATAAGGATCTTTGGAAGTCCTCAGTCTTTGGAACATTTTTGACTTCCTAGGAGTAGTTGTTATGAGCTTAGGCTGCTAACTAAAATTTGGCAGTTCAAATCCACCAGCTGCTCCTTGGAAAACCTATTGGGCAGTTCTACTCCATCCTATAGGGTCGCTATGAGTCAGAATCACCTTGATGGCAACGTTTTTTTTTAAGTTAAAATGTTATCCTGATTTGCAAATCATACATTAAATACACTTCAATTGATTTCTATTACTGATGTCATATGATTTTTATTTTAACAACACTAAAGTGCTCTATGGCTACACATTTGATCGTGCTACCCAGATAGCTAGTTCTGTGTGTGCTGGCAATGAGCCCAGAGATGTGGGCAGGCCTAAAGCACGCAGTGTCTTGGAGGTAATGTCAGGATTTTGTCCTTTATCCTAAGAGCGGTGGGGAGTCATTGACTGTTTATAAGCATGGGAAGGGTGATCTGACTCTAGAAAGACTCCTCCAATTATAGTGTTGGGAAATGGAATGATGGAGGGGCAAGGCTATTGCAGTTATTCAGCCAAGTGAGGGAGCTGGCCTGAACCTCATTAATCACCCTGGGAACAGAGGGAAGAAGACTTGGAGAGAGATCCATGATTTATATATTGGGGTGCCTAGAGAAGAGGAGTTTGAGTTATGTGTTATTTTAGCAAGGGAACTTCCATTTGGGGATTGTTGGCAAAGAGAACTGTCATTGGGTTTCTAGAGATGGGCAGTTTAATTAATTTTGGAACAGATTCCCTTGTTTTCAAGGAAGTTGCCAGGATGAACTCTCTAGTTACACCAAAGTAAATCAAGCTATTTTTTTTTTTAATAAACGGTGAAGACATAAATCTCAATGTGGCAGCTGCAGAGTAAGATTTTAAATGGTGAAGAATTAGAGAAAAGTGTTCCTGAATTATCGGTGTCCCCTTCCTATATATTTCCCATTTGCCATAAAATATTAGCACAATTTTCACGGCTTGAAACAACACAAAATATCTGACAGTTTTGTAGGTCAGCAGCCCCTGACATGGGTCTCACTGGGCTAAAATCCAGGTGTCAGCAGGGCTGCATTCCTTTCTGGAGGCTCTAGGAGAGAATCCCTTCCCTTGCCTTTTCCAGCTTCTGGAGGCCATCCACATTCCTTGGCTTAGGGCCACATTCCTCCATCTCCAAAGCCAGTGAAGTAGCATCTTTCTGATCCTACTTCTCTTTCTCTACCCCTTTCTTCTGCTTCCCTTGTCCACTTTTAAGGATCCTTGTGACTACATTGGGCCCACCAGGATAATTTCTCTATCTCAAGATCAGTTGATTAGCAACCTTAATTCCATCTGCAACTTTAAATCCTCTTTGCCATATAACCTAATGTACCCAAAGGTTCTAGGGATTAGGAAATGGGCATCTTTGAGGGGTCATCATTCTGCCTACCGCACCCCACATGGTTTTTAAATCAGTATAATGTGAGAACGCATGGCTGAGTAGTGCAGTTGTCTTATCTGGCCCCCAGGAGGCTAGGTAAGGGAGAGCAGCTCTCCTGAAAGAATGGAAGTTCCTGGATCCAGCTGTGCTGGAGCATCGTGAGTAGGTCTTAAGGGTGGCAGGGCTGAAGTCTAGAGATTCAGACTTGGTGTGGTCTATTCTAAAGATTTTTGTTGAGGTGGGGTCCTGATCTTGGGGTTTTAGGGCCTGTAAGCCCTAGGGGGAAGATAACAAGCCATTTATGTTACCCCCCAAACATTCAGGAGGCACTACAATCTCTCCAAAGGTGGGGAGTTAAGTTTCAAGGAACGAACAATGGGATGGGGCTGTGAGGTCACGTCCCTCTGTGCAGTGAATCTATATGTGGAAGAAGCACATCCTGAGAAATGAGTTGCTCTAGTGTATGAGGTGAACAAAGGCTCAGAGTGCGATGGTAGAATCCCCAGTGGAGTGGAAGTAATGAGCATTTACCAGGACTGCATCCCTCAGGAGTTCCCAGAAGTTGAGGATGGGGGCCTTGGGGGGGGGGGCAGGCTCTCTTTTCTGCCAATCCCAGGCAGACAGGGGTTTGTACATTAAATGATGTGGAACTTTATTTTTTGTTCCTCGGGCTCCTGCAGCGGGCATCTGGTTTCAGTGGGAAGGTCATGCCCTAGGACTTGGAGGTGAAGGGGCAGTGGGAGATGGTGGAGGAGGAGCTGGCTGACTCTCAGGCATCTCTGGCTGCAGCAGCGGAATGGATACTTGGTCCCTGGGAGATGCATTTCTGGGAGGCCTCGGACGTTTGCCTTATGCGCCAGGGACATGCGAGGTGTGGCTGCCTGTGAGGGACCCCTCTATAGCCTGCAGGTCAGTCTTTGGGGTGGGAGCTTCCTGTAGTGAGGAGTTTATGGAGGGGGCACCTGCTGAGGGGAATAAAGAGTCATGCTAAATAGCAGAGGGGGGTTAACTATCATAAGAGCCTCTAGGTCTTTGGAAAATGGGACCTCCCAACCCTCCAGTCCCTCCAGGGGAGGCGGAGCAGTTGAGGGGACCTTCTTCTTCCCTTTGGGTTGTATTTTCAAAAGAGGCGTCCCTCTATGATTGCCGTTGTTGTTGTTACTTGCCTTGAGTCAGCTCTGACTCATGGCAACTTTATGTATAATAGAACAAAACATTGCCTGGTCCTGCACCATCTTTACAATAACTGATGTGTTTGAGTCCATTGTTGAGGCTATTATGCCAGTCCATCTCACTGAGGGTTTCCCTCATTTTCACTGACCCTCTACTTTACTGTGATGGATTGAACCGTGTCCCCCAAAATATCTGTCAACTTGGCTAGTCCATGATTCCCAGCATTGTGTTATTGTCCACCATTTTGTCATCTGATGTGATTCACGTATGTGTTGTAAATCCTGCTTCTATGATGTTAATGAGGCAGAACTCAATCTACAAGATTAAGGTGTATTTTGAGTCAATCTCTTTTGAGATATAAAAGAGAGAAGTGAGCAGAGAGATATGGGGACCTTATACCACCAAGAAACTAGAGCCAGAAGAATAGCTCATCATTTGGACCCAAGGTCTCTGTGCTGAGAAACTCCTAGACCAGGGAAAGATTGATGACAAAGACCTTCCTCCAGAACCAACAGAGAGAGAAAGCCTTCCCCTGGAGCTAAGGACGTGAATTTGGACTTGGAGCCTACTATACTGTGAGAGAATAAGCTTCTGTTTGTTGAAGCCATCCACTTGTGGTATTTCTCTTATAGCAGGACTAGATAACTAAGACATTTACCAAACATGATGTCCTTTTCTAGCAATTAGTCTTTCCTGATGATGTATCCAAAGTAAGCAAGCCAAAGTCTTAGCATCCTTGTTTCTAAGAAGTATTCTGGTTATATATCTTCTAAGACTGATTTGTTCCTTCTTCTGGCAGTCCAGGGTATATTCAATATTCTTTCCCAATTCCGCAATTTGAATACATCAATTCTTCTTTATCTTCCTTTTTCATTGCCCAGCTTTTTCATGCATATGAGGTGATTGAAAAGACCATGGTGCCTTCTTAATGAGGGACTTTTGTCCTTAGGGCCTTTTTACCTTCTTTCCTTACCACCTGCTTACCTCCTTGGCCTTCTTCCCCCATTTGCTATCTCTATCCTTATTTATGGGGAATGTTTAAACATTGGCATATTTTCTGTTTAATAATTTTTTTTAAATGTTGCTAAAGTTGTTGTTTCAGACACCCACGCCACAAATGTCCGTAGAGTTAATGCTTCTCTTTACATGTTTCTGTATCAGGTGTTCATCCAGAGTGCACTCCTGGATGAGACCCAACTGTTCTTCTCATTGCAATAGGAGAGAGGCAGGTGGGCCCAACAGCAAACAGTTTCTCACTTCTACAGTTCCAAGTGGTTCTGGGAGTAGTAAGAGCTTATTACTAGTTGTGGTTGAGTTGATCCCAACTCATGGTGACCCCATGTGTGTCACAGTAGAACTGTGATCCATAGGGTTTTCAATGGCTGATTTTTCAAAGTAGATCACCAGATTTTTCTTCTGAGGCACCTCTGGGTGGACTTGAACTTCCAAGCTTTCAGTTAACAGCCAAGTTTGTTAATCATTTTCACTACCCAGGGACTTAGCAAGAGCTTATACCAGGTATTTATACAGGGCCCAAGGAGCATTTTGTTTTAGCCATACCCTTTTTCTTTGGAATTGTCTAATTTTGCCTTTCTCTCTCATTCATTCATTTATTCAGTTATGTGCTGTGAGAGAGTCAAAGAAACTCAGATATGATCAGGGCTCAGATATGACTGGTCTCTGTCCTGAAGGAAACGAAGAGAAATAAGTGCTACTTGCAGAACACAGAGAATTCACTATGAGTGAAGCATTTTGTGATTAGATCCCAATGTTAGCAAGACTGGCTAGACACTCTTTCAGGGGTCAGAGAGAGTGGAAGGAACTGCTGAGGGCTTGAGTAGTTGGGAAATGAAGACTTTTAGAAATCAGCCAGGAAGGGTTGGCTCTGCAGAGAGAAAAGGCTAAGGCATTGGATGGAGCAGGGAAAGAGCATAAGGGATATGGATGTCATATATATATTTAATATATACACGTGAATGGTGAAAAATCGAAAAGGTTCAAAAGCTCAGAGTCTCCTTGTCTCCCTATCCCTCAGGTACACAGTTCCCCTATCTAGAGGCAGTGTTGATGTTCAGAAATATTAACAATATACTTAACAAATACAGGGACACCACCTCCTATCCGCTTATGGCTGGATGGCTGAAGAGGCTTCTAAGAACAGAAGTATCTTGATAGGACACTGTTCATAAACTATGTGTGGTGAGTAGTTCTGGAATCTTAAAAGCTTGTGAGCAGACATCTAAGATATAACTATTGGTCACTACTTATCAGGAACAAAAGAGAAAGAAGGAAACCAAAGACTCAGAAGAAAGTCTACAGGACTAATAGTATATACAAACCATGCGCTCATCCACCCTGACAGCAGACGAACTAGCTAGTGCCCAGCTACAGATATTGACCATTCTGATCAGGGCCACAATAGATGGATCCTGACAGAATGGGGGAAAAATGTGGAACAGAACCTCAAATTCTCAAAAACCCTAGACTTACTGGACCAGTTGAGACTAGAGGACTCCCGGAGACTATTGGCTTGAGATAGGCTTTAAAAGCTACATAGAAATTATTCCTTGAGGCCACCTTTTAGCTAAATAACCTATTGGCTCATAAAATAAAGAATATCACCTTGAGCAATGAGTTCCCTTAAAAAATCATCTATATGGGATCATATCTTAGTTATCCAGTGCTGTTATAACAGAAATACCACAATTAGATGGCTTTAACAAACAGAAATTAATTTTCTCACAGTTTAGGAGGTTAGAAGTCGGAATCCAGGGTGCCGGCTCTAGGGGAAGGCTTTCTCCCTCTGTCAGCTCTGAAGGAAAGTCTTTGTCTCTTCTGAGCTTCTGCTCTTGGGCAATCTTCATGTGGCTTGGCATCTGTCTTCCCCCATCTCTGCTTCTTTTGCTTGCTTGTTTAATCTCTTTTATATCTCAAAAGAGATTGACTCGGGGGGCGGAGCCAAGATGGCAGACTAGGCAGACGCTACCTCGGATCCCTCTTACAACAAAGACACGGAAAAACAAGTGAATCGATCACATACATAACAATCTATGAACCCTGAACAACAAACACAGATTTAGAGACGGAGAACGAACTAATACGGGGAAGCAGCGATTGTTTCCAGAGCCTGGAGCCAGCGTACCAGTCAGGTACGGCACAAGCACAGAGAGCTGCTCCACCCCCCTGAACTAACCCCGGGAGGGGGACCAGCCGGTTCCACAGGCGGCGTGGGACGCAGCCGGTAGGAGAAGTCCCCGGGAGGCAGCGACTGGTATTGGAGTGGGGAGAACAGCATCCCAGCCGGGACACTTGGTCACGGCACAAGCATGGGGAGCTGCTCCACCCATCTGAACTAACCCCAGGAGGAGGCCCAACTGGTTCTCGGAGGCAGCACGGCCACGCGGCTGGAGGAACGAGAAGTCCCCGGGAGGCAGCGACTGATTTTGGAGTCGAGAGTGCACCGTCCCAGTAGGGGAGCCTTGACGCTGGGCGTCGGGCTGGAAGCGGAGGATCTGACCGTGACTCCAGCGGGCCAGACCCCCCAGGGGCAATCTCCACACAGCCAGCACACATAGGCGACGCGCCCGCGGGAATCTCAGATATAATAGTCATTCCAAGCAAGACAAGCAACTCTGGCTATATTCTGAGGTGCTACTCTCCTATCTCTCTGTTCCCTCCCCCACCCTCCCCAGGCAGCTTCATTAACATCTGAATAGCCTGAGCCAGAGGGAGAACTCTGATAGGGATCTGACTGCATTTTTTTTTTTAGCGGATTTTCTGGAAAAACTAGTTTCCCAGTGATGGCTCGGAGACAACAATCCATATCAAACCACTTAAAGAAGCAGACCATGACAGCTTCTCCAACCCCCCAAACAAAAGAATCAAAATCTTTCCCAAATGAAGATACAATCTTGGAATTATCAGATACAGAATATAAAAAACTAATTTACAGAATGCTTAATGATATCACAAATGAAATTAGGATAACTGCAGAAAAAGCCAAGGAACACACTGATAAAACTGTTGAAGAACTCAAAAACATTATTCAAGAACATAGTGGAAAAATTAATAAGTTACAAGAATCCATAGAGAGACAACATGTAGAAATCCAAAAGATTAACAATAAAATTACAGAATTAGACAACGCACTAGGAAGTCAGAGGAGCAGACTTGAGCAATTAGAATGCAGACTGGGACATCTGGAGGACCAGGGAATCAACACCAACATAGCTGAAAAAAAATCAGATAAAAGAATTAAAAAAAAATGAAGAAACCCTAAGAATTATGTGGGACTCTATCAAGAAGGATAACCTGCACGTGATTGGAGTCCCAGAACAGGGAGCAGGGACAGAAAACACAGAGAAAATAGTTGAAGAACTCCTGACAGAAAACTTCCCTGACATCATGAAAGACGAAAGGATATCTATCCAAGACGCTCATCGAACCCCATTTAAGATTGATTCAAAAAGAAAAACATCAAGACATATTATCATCAAACTCACCAAAACCAAAGATAAACAGAAAATTTTAAAAGCAGCCAGGGAGAAAAGAAAGGTTTCCTTCAAGGGAGAATCAATAAGAATATGTTCTGACTACTCAGCAGAAACCATGCAGGCAAGAAGGGAATGGGACGACATATACAGAACACTGAAGGAGAAAAACTGCCAGCCAAGGATCATATATCCAGCAAAACTCTCTCTCAAATATGAAGGCGAAATTAAGATATTTACAGACAAACACAAGTTTAGAGAATTTGCAAAAACCAAACCAAAGCTACAAGAAATACTAAAGGATATTGTTTGGTCAGAGAACCAACAATATCAGATATCAGCACAACACAAGGTCACGAAACAGAACGTCCTGATATCAACTCAAACAGGGAAATCACAAAAACAAACAAATTAAGATTAATTAAAAAAAAACATACACATAACAGGGAATCATGGAAGTCAATAGGTAAAAGATCACAATAATCAAAAAGAGGGACTAAATACAGGAGGCATTGAACTGCCATATGGAGAGTGATACAAGGCGATATAGAACAATACAAGTTAGGTTTTTACTTAGAAAAATAGGGGTAAATAATAAGGTAACCACAAAAAGGTATAACAACTCTATAACTCAAGATAAAAGCCAAGAAAAACGTAATGACTCAACTAACATAAAGTCAAACACTATGAAAATGAGGATCTCACAATTTACTAAGAAAAAAGCCTCAGCACAAAAAAGTATGTGGAAAAATGAAATTGTCAACAACACACATAAAAAGGCATCAAAATGACAGCACTAAAAACTTATTTATCTATAATTACCCTGAATGTAAATGGACTAAATGCACCAATAAAGAGACAGAGAGTCACAGACTGGATAAAGAAACACGATCCATCTATATGCTGCCTACAAGAGACACACCTTAGACTTAGAGACACAAACAAACTAAAACTCAAAGGATGGAAAAAAGTATATCAAGCAAACAATAAGCAAAAAAGAAGAGGAGTAGCAATATTAATTTCTGACAAAATAGACTTTAGACTTAAATCCACCACAAAGGATAAAGAAGGACACTATATAATGATAAAAGGGACAATTGATCAGGAAGACATAACCATATTAAATATTTACGCACCCAATGACAGGGCTGCAAGATACATAAATCAAATTTTAACAGAATTGAAAAGCGAGATAGATACCTCCACAATTATAGTAGGAGACTTCAACACACCACTTTCGGAGAAGGACAGGACATCCAGTAAGAAGCTCAACAGAGACACGGAAGATCTAATTACAACAATCAACCAACTTGACCTCATTGACTTATACAGAACTCTCCACCCAACTGCTGCAAAATATACTTTTTTTTCTAGCGCACATGGAACATTCTCTAGAATAGACCACATATTAGGTCATAAAACAAACATTTGCAGAATCCAAAACATCGAAATATTACAAAGCATCTTCTCAGACCACAAGGCAATAAAACTAGAGATCAATAACAGAAAAACTAGGGAAAAGAAATCAAATACTTGGAAAATGAACAATACCCTCCTGAAAAAAGACTGGGTTGTAGAAGACATCAAGGAGGGAATAAGGAAATTCATAGAAAGCAACGAGAATGAAAATACTTCCTATCAAAACCTCTGGGACACAGCAAAAGCAGTGCTCAGAGGCCAATTTATATCAATAAATGCACACATACAAAAAGAAGAAAGAGCCAAAATCAGAGAACTATCCCTACAATTTGAACAAATAGAAACTGAGCAACAAAAGAATCCATCAGGCACCAGAAGAAAACAAATAATAAAAATTAGAGCTGAACTAAATGAATTAAAGAACAGAAAAACAATTGAAAGAATTAACAAAGCCAAAAGCTGGTTCTTTGAAAAAATTAACAAAATTGATAAACCATTGGCTAGACTGACTAAAGAAATACAGGAAAGGAAACAAATAACCCGAATAAGAAATGAGAAGGACCACATCACAACAGAACCAAATGAAATTAAAAGAATCATTTCAGATTATTATGAAAAATTGTACTCTAACAAATTTGAAAACCTAGAAGAAATGGATGCATTCCTGGAAAAACACTACCTACCTAAACTAACACATTCAGAAGTAGAACAACTAAATAGACCCATAGCAAAAAAAGAGATTGAAACGGTAATCAAAAAACTCCCAACAAAAAAAAGCCTTGGCCCGGACGGCTTCACTGCAGAGTTCTACCAAACTTTCAGAGAAGACTTAACACCACTACTACTAAAGGTATTCCAAAGCATAGAAAATGACGGAATACTACCCAACTCATTCTGTGAAGCCACCATCTCCCTGATACCAAAACCAGGTAAAGACATTACAAAAAAGAAAATTATAGACCTATATCCCTCATGAACATTGATGCAAAAATCCTCAACAAAATTCTAGCCAATAGAATCCAACAACACATCAAAAAAATAATTCACCCTGATCAAGTGGGATTTATACCAGGTATGCAAGGCTGGTTTAATATCAGAAAAACCATCAATGTAATCCATCACATAAATAAAACAAAAGAGAAAAACCACATGATCTTATCAATTGATGCAGAAAAGGCATTTGACAAAGTCTAACGCGCATTCATGATAAAAACTCTCAGCAAAATAGGAATTGAAGGAAAATTCCTCAACATAATAAAGGGCATCTATGCAAAGCCAACAGCCAATATCACTCTAAATGGAGAGAACCTGAAAGCATTTCCCTTGAGAACGGGAACCAGACAAGGATGCCCTTTATCACCGCTCTTATTCAACATCGTGTTGGAAGTCTTAGCCAGGGCAATTAGGCTAGACAAAGAAATAAAAGGTATCCGGATTGGCAAGGAAGAAGTAAAGTTATCACTATTTGCAGATGACATGATTATATACACAGAAAACCCTAAGGAATCCTCCAGAAAACTACTGAAACTAATAGAAGAGTTTGGCAGAGTCTCAGGTTATAAAATAAACATACAAAAATCACTTGGATTCCTCTACATCAACAAAAAGAACACCGAAGAGGAAATAACCAAATCAATACCATTCACAGTAGCCCCCAAGAAGATAAGATACTTAGGAATAAATCTTACCAAGGATGTAAAAGACCTATACAAAGAAAACTACAAAGCTCTATTACAAGAAATTCAAAAGGACATACTTAAGTGGAAAAACATACCCTGCTCATGGATAGGAAGACTTAACATAGTAAAAATGTCTATTCTACCAAAAGCCATCTATACATTTAACGCACTTCCAATCCAAATTCCAATGTCATATTTTAAGGGGATAGAGAAACAAATCACCAATTTCATATGGAAGGGAAAGAAGCCCCGGATAAGCAAAGCACTACTGAAAAAGAAGAAGAAAGTGGGAGGCCTCACCTTACCTGACTTCAGAACCTATTATACAGCCACAGTAGTCAAAACAGCCTGGTATTGGTACAACAACAGACACATAGACCAATGGAACAGAACTGAGAACCCAAACATAGATCCATCCACGTATGAGCAGCTGATATTTGACAAAGGACCAGTGTCAATTAACTGGGGAAAAGATAGCCTTTTTAACAAATGGTGCTGGCACATAACTGGATATCCATTTGCAAAAAAATGAAACAGGACCCATACCTCACACCATGCACAAAAACTAACTCCAAGTGGATCAAAGACCTAAACATAAAGACTAAAACGATAAAGATCATGGAAGAAAAAATTGGGACAACCCTAGGAGCCCTAATACAAGGTATAAACAGAATACAAAACATTACCAAAAATGATGAAGAGAAACCCGATAACTGGGAGCTCCTAAAAATCAAACACCTATGCTCATCTAAAGACTTCACCAAAAGAGTAAAAAGACCACCTACAGATTGGGAAAGAATTTTCAGCTATGACATCTCCGACCAGCGCCTGATCTCTAAAATCTACATGATTCTGTCCAAACTCAACCACAAAAAGACAAACAACCCAATCAAGAAGTGGGCAAAGGATATGAACACACATTTCACTAAAGAAGATATTCAGGCAGCCAACAGATACATGAGAAAATGCTCTCGATCATTAGCCATTAGAGAAATGCAAATTAAAACTACGATGAGATTCCATCTCACACCAGCAAGGCTGGCATTAATCCAAAAAACACAAAATAATAAATGTTGGAGAGGCTGCGGAGAGATTGGAACTCTCATACACTGCTGGTGGGAATGTAAAATGGTACAACCACTTTGGAAATCTATCTGGCGTTATCTTAAACAGTTAGAAATAGAACTACTATACAACCCAGAAATCCCACTCCTAGGAATATACCCTAGAGATACAAGAGCCTTCATACAAACAGATATATGCACACCCATGTTTATTGCAGCTCTGTTTACAATAGCAAAAAGCTGGAAGCAACCAAGGTGTCCATCAACAGATGAATGGGTAAATAAATTGTGGCATATTCACACAATGGAATACTACGCATCGATAAAGAACAGTGACGAATCTGTGAAACATTTCATAACATGGAGGAACCTGGAAGGCATTATGCTGAGCGAAATGAGTCAGAGGCAAAAGGACAAATATTTTATAAGACCACTATTATAAGATCTTGAGAAATAGTATAAACTGAGAAGAACACATACTTCTGTGGTTACGAGGGGGGGAGGGAGGGAGGGTGGGAGAGGGTTTTTTATTGATTAATCAGTAGATAAGAACTGCTTTAGGTGAAGGGAAAGACAACACTCAATACATGGAAGGTCAGCTCAATTGGACTGGACCAAAAGCAAAGAAGATTCCGGGATAAAATGAATGCTTCAAAGGTCAGCGGAGCAAGCGCGGGGGTCTGGGGAACATGGTTTGCGGGGACTTCTAAGTCAATTGGCAAAATAATTCTATTATGAAATCATTCTGCATCCCACTTTGAAACGTGGCGTCTGGGGTCTTAAATGCTAACAAGCGGCCATCTAAGATGCAGCAATTGGTCTCAACCCACCTGGAGCAAAGGAAAATGAAGAACACCAAGGCCACACGACAACTAAGAGCCCAAGAGACAGAAAGGGCCACATGAACCAGAGACCTACATCATCCTGAGACCAGAAGAACTAGTTGGTGCCCGGCCACAATCGATGACTGCCCTGACAGGGAGCACAGCAGAGGACCCCTGAGGGAGCAGAAGATCAGTGGGATACAGACCCCAAATTCTCATAAAAAGACCAAACTTAATGGTCTGACTGAGACTGGAGGAATCCCGGCGGCCATGCTCCCCAGACCTTCTGTTGACACAGTACAGGAACCATCCCCGAAGACAACTCATCAGAAATGAAAGGGACTGGTCAGCGGGTGGGAGAGAGACGCTGATGAAGAGTGAGCTAATTATATCAGGTGGACACTTGAGATTGTGTTGGCAACTCTTGTCTGGAGGGGGGATGGGAGGATAGAGAGAGAGGGAAGCAGGCAAAATTGTCAAGAAAGGAGAAACTGAAAGGGCTGACTCAAGAGGGGGAGAGCAAGTGGGAGTAGGGAGTGAGATGTATGCAAACTTATATGTGACAGACTGATTGGATTTGTAAACGTTCACTTGAAGCTTAATAAAAGTTATTAAAAAAAAAGAGATTGAGTCAAGACACACCCTACACTAATCCTGTCTCATTAACATAACTAAGACAACTCATTCTCAAGTGGGATTATAACCACAGGCATAGAGGTTATAATATTTTGGGGGGACAGATTCAATCCATAACGGACCAAATGGTCAAAAATTACTGTAAAGCAAAGATGAGAATGTAACGGGACAGGGAAAAGAGAGCATTGGAAATGATACAACCAGAACAGAATGAATGAGAATGATGACACATTGTGAAAATTGTAACCAACATCACTGAATAATTTGTGTAGAATTGTTAAATGGGAACCTAATGTGTTTTGTAAACTTTCACTTTAAACACAATAAAATATGAAAAGAAAAACAGCACAGAAGTATCTATCTTTTAAGTATTTTCTCTATAGCGCATTCTGTGGCAATTCTTCTCCGCCACCACATCTTCAGAAAGAATACTTCACACCACTATTGGGGAGTTTATTTTTATTTTTTTCAAATTAACAAAGAGCCATGTTCCTGCTCCAAGAAGCAGAAAATTTGAGAAACAAGAGGTAATTACATAATATTAGCCACCCACCTCTACCCAGGAACTCATAAAAATTTGAGGGAGGACTTTGGGCTCCCACAGGGCACAGGTTGTGGGTTTGAGCCAAGAATATCTAGATCTGAAGGGATTGGGGGCCACAGTTGACGTGTGGGCCATAACTGAATTGGGAAAGAGTTTGGCTCATTCGGAGGCCAAGCAGCCTGGGCAGAGGCAGGACAATGACATCTCTTTTCTCAGATGATGTAGGAAGGGGTGTACAGGGCACAGTCTTCATGGTGGGCATTGACAGGGCCAGGGCTGGTGACACCAGGGCTTGCAGACAGTGGGGAAGAAAACAGAGCACACAGACCAGCTTTGGCGCTTCCCAGATGAATTTCCCAACCAGAGCAGAACTCGTGCATTGAGAGGTAATGTGGAGAAGATACAGATTTTTCTTCCTCTGCTGTGAAATCAATTAAAAACAGGATGAATATAAAATGGTTTTATAACCTCCTCCACTTTCTGGCTTCCCTTCTTCTTGGGGATGGGCCAGCTCAGAATGGGGAAAGACAGGAGCCTCATGGTCTGAAAATTCTGCAGCAGTTGAAATCATGGTGACCTATTGCTCTAGCTCTCCTCAGGGGACCTGAGGCTGGAGGAGAAACTGTCTCCCTGGCAAACAGACAGACGAGAGGAGGACTGTGAAGAAGAGGGAGCGAGAGAGAAGGGCCACACTTCCAGGCGCTGGGCCATCCCCAGTCTCAGCCACTACTGCCCACAGGTTCAGAACTGGTCTAACCTTAGGAAGTAAGGAGCCTACTTTAGAAGAGGATCCCTGGTGATATACCGGTTAAGAGTTTGTCTGCTAACCAAAAGGTCAGCAGCTCAAATCCACCAGCTGCTCCTTGGAAACCCTAGGGGGCAGTTTTACTCTGCCCTATGGGGTTGCTATAATTTGTGATTGACTCAATGGCAACACTTCTTTTTTGTTTTTTAATTTTAGAAGAGAATATATGTCCCACAGAGCAATTCACATTAGCTTATTATGCTTATTCATACTTGCTTTCTGCAAATTAACACCAATAATTTTCATTCCTGTTTTGATCTACAAATAATGACAGTAGATAACTTTTACCGAGTACTTACCAGGCACCTAAATAGGCATCTTTTTAAAATTAACTCTAATTCTTACAACACCTCTGTATATAAGGTAGTAATTCCCCCAATTTACAAATAAGGAAAATGAGGCCCAGAGGGGCCCAGAGTAATCTGTTTCTCAGGCAGTTAGTAAGTAGCAAAGTCAGAGTTCAAACCGAGCCCTGTTCCCCACTCCTCGTTAAATTAAAACAAATAATAATAAAAACCAAACCAAACCCACTACTATTCAAGTAAATTCCAACTCATGGTGACCCTATGTGTTACAGAGTAGAGCCATTCCATAGGGTTTTTTTTTTTTTGGCTGTAAAGATTACCAGGCCTTTCCTCCATGGTGCCATTGGGTGGGTTCCAACTGCCAACCTTTAGGTTAGTAGTTGTCTTAGTCATCTAGTGCTGCTGTAACAGAAATACCACAAGTGGATGGTTTTAACAAAGAGAAATTTATTCTTTCATAGCCTAGTAGGCTAGATGTCCAAATTCAGGGCGCTGGCTCCAGGGGAAGGCTTTCTCTCTCTGTTGGCTCTGGAGGAAGGTCCTTGTGATGCATCAGTCTTCCCTTGATCTGGTTGCATCTCACCACTGGAACCTTAGATCCAAAGGATGCACTCTGCTCCCAGCACTGCTTTCTTGGTGGTATGAGGTCCCCATGTCTCTCTGATTGCTTTCCTTTCCTTTTTATCTCTTGAGAGATAAAAGTTGGTGCAGGCCAGACCCCAGGGAAACTTCTCTTTACATTGGTTCAGGAATGTGACCTGGGTAAGGGTGTTACAATACCACCCTAATCATCTTTAGCAATAAAATTATAATCACAAAATGGAGGACAATCACACAATACTGGAAATCATAACCCAGCCAAAGTGATATACACATTTTGGGGGGGACATAATTCAATCCATGACAGTAGTCAAGTGCAAACTGTTTGCACCAGCTAGGGAACTTAATACTAATAACAGTTCTCATTGAGTGAACACTCACAATGTGCCAGATATTTGACATACATTATCTGAAATTCTCATAAGGGAGGTTGTTGTGGCTCTATTTTACAGATGAAAAAAAGTTAAGGAAATAGCCCAAAGTCACAGAGCTGACTTGGTGAAATAGAGGCTTGAACCCAGGACTCTCTGCCCCTGCTGTAGTATTTGTTCCAAGCAGACCACTAAACTTCAGGGATCCAGGAAGGTGCTATTGTCTCTAGATGCTTCCATTGGGTGCCCCAGGACCAGAGATGGAGCCCAGCCCACTGTCTGGGTAAGCTGAGGCCAGGCGAGTCTGTGCACACAGCATGAGAGCAGCCTCCACCAACACACATTGTTCTCCGTAGCATGTAATGCTTTCTTGGGCCTTGGCCAACTTGGCTGAGGTATTTTAGACATCTTGAGGGACATGGTTCTGAGCATCTTAAACGAATTGACAGACTTCTTTGTCAGGAAGTGCTGCTTCATACCACAGAGCTGCCCACATTTTTCCCAATGAAGAGCACTAGCTGGAATTCACTGATCATTTCAAAGTCTGGCAACCTCACACTCCTATTTTTACTCCCGATGCAAAATCATGTGAATGGGCCTCTATGCTTATACATCCCTCTGATCTCCTTTTAGGCAATCCTGTCCTCTCAGAATCCCTATGCTATTTTCCAAGGCAGAGCCTCCACCAGAACATCTTGGAGAGTCTTGATTTCCTAGTCCACATCTTCACTTCCCTTAACTCACTTGTCTCCAATGTTCTTCTCCCCCTAAAACCTGTAGTCCATAAACAATAGTAATAGCAAGATAATCCAAGTTTTGGCTGACATTGAGAACTAACTTGAACGTTTTCACTTCTATGTGTGTTTTAGGGCTTTCATTAACCCGGGGAGGAAAAGCAGTATGAACACAGGTTTTCAGAGAGAAACTTAAGACCCTGTTGGTGACCAAAGCAGGACTAGGACCTAGGTTTCCAATGGATTTTGTTGTCTCCATCTCTCTCGCTCCAGGCTCTATTCCAAGGCATAGTTAGGGAAACAGCCACTGTGACTCAGGAACATCACCCTAACTTGACATGTTTCTCTCAAGGGGTCTTTTTGAATTGTTTTAAAAACTCAGCCTGAAAATTGTAAGTATGCATAAAGGTGAAGCTTATTCTTGGAACAATCCATTTGAGAAGAAACAGATTCCCTGAAACCAAGATTGTCACACAATTTGAGCGATTTCACCAGCACTAGCGGCTAGTCATTCATTTATTCAACAAATACATATTAACAATCTTCCAGGGCCAGATACTGATAAATGCTATGGATTCAGGGGGGGAACAACGTAGACATAGTCCTAGCCTTCCTGGATTTTGGGTGTATCAGGGGAGTCAGACAACTGAACAGGAAGTTACAGTAAAGCGTGCGCTATGGGAGCAGAGAAGGGAGGCCTAATCTGATCCCAGTGTTTGGGACAGCATCTGAAGAAATAATGTTTAAACTAAGACCCGAAGGATGAATAGAAGCTGGCCAGGTGGGGTTGGAGGAGGAGTACCCCCAGTGGGAGCAGGGACCTCGCAGACTTCTAAATTCAGGGAGTGTCTTAGTCATCTCGTGCTGCTGTAACAGAAATACCACAAGTGGATGGCTTTAACAAAGAGAAGTTTATTCTTTCACAGTCCAGTAGGCTGTAAGTCCGAATTAAGGGTGCCAGCTCCAAGGGAAGGCTTTCTCTTTCCGTCAGCTCTGAAGGAAGGTCCTTGTGATGCATCAGTCTTGCCTTGGTCTGGGAGCATCTCAGCACAGGAACCTCAGGTCCAAAGGATGTGCTCTGCTTTCTTGGTGGTATGAGGTCCCTATCTCTCTGTTTGCTTCCCTTTCCTTTTTATCTCTTGAAAGATAAAAGGTGGTGCAGGCCAAGCCCAGGGAAAATCCCTTTACATTGGATCAGGGATGTGATATGGTAAGGGTGTTACAATCCGATCCTAATCCTCTTTAATGTAAAATTACAGTCACAAAATGGAGGACAACTGCAGAATACTGAGAATCATGGCCTAACCAAGTTGATACACATATTGTCAGGAGGCCATAATTCAGTCCATAACAGGGAGCTTAATTGACCAAGAGCCCAGCTGCTGTGCTCTGAAATCCACCCCCAAGTTTATTCCCAGACCATGCTTCCCACAAGCTGCTCCCAGCCAGCGACTGAGGGGGAAAGTGATGCTAACAGACTTCTCTGACAGCTGACTTTGGCTCAAGGACACTCCCACAGCCTTGCCAAACCTTCCTTAGCCTGCCCAATGGTCTGGGATGCTTCCACCCACCTTCTTTCCCAATCTCCTTCGCTCGGGCTCAGACTTTCGCCTGTGCTGTTTATCCAACCACTCCATTCTACCACCTTCCACCAGAGTGGATGAGATTTCCCAGGAGAGTGAGAAGGGTGAGACGAGGTGAGCCAAGAAACAAGGAAGAACAAAGGCAAAAGGTTCAGGGCAGAGCCACCCAAGTTCTGTTCTCCCAGCTGGAGGAGGAAAACCAAACAAGGGGAGCTAACAATTTACTCCAGGGATTATTCAAGACTAGAATTCTGTCCCTTCCTTTAAAAATTCCAGAACAGCTCTGCAGAGGTCTATCTAAGGTATGCCCTGGGCACCACTTGAAGGGGGAACCGCTGAGCAGTTTCTATCAACCATCGCAGTTTCCATCACCAGCTGTGGGAGACCATTCAGCAAGCTAAAACTAATACTTTTGCATTTGAGAGAGATTGTGCGATCTTGCTCTGCTGAGTGTAGGAAGAGAAAAAACTGAAAAAAAAAAAAAAGACAGTACATCGTAGATCCATTTTCACTGGTGAAAGCTAGGAAGGTGCAGTTGTAATTTTCATGTAATACCATAATATATTAAGTAAAAGATTCACAAGCTTGACTTGTATTTGTGAGCTGATATGGTAAAAACAAAACCAAAAACCAAACCCATTGCCATCAAGTCGATTCCAACTCATAGTGACCCTGTGGGACAGAGTAAAACTGCCCCATAAGGTTTCCGAGGCTGTGAATCTTTTATGGAAACATTACTGCCATGTCTGTCTTCCACGGAGCAGCTGGTGGGTTCAAACTGCTAAGCTCTTGGTTAGCAGCCAAGTGCTTTAACCACTGCACCACCAGGGCTCCATGATGTTACGGTAAAATTATCTAAAAGGTGGGTGTTAGATAGTTGGGCAGGGGCACAGTTTCAGTGCTTGCCATGGGCACTCTTTTCCCTAGATAAGCTTCTGGCTCTGGTTAAAAGCACCCTGTTTCAGGACAAAGACCTAAAAGGTTCTAGGGCTTATGGGGAAATTGTTTGCCAAGCCATTTTTATTCTACCTCGACGAACTTTTTCCTTCCCCTTACATTTGTTTATTGTTGTAAAAATATATACATTTGCCAGTTCAACACTTTTCAGGTGTACAATTTAGTGACATCAATTACGTTGATCATGTTGCACAACCATCACCTACAGTCATTGCCAAATTTCCCATCACCATCCCCTCACATTTTTGTCCTTATGGCATCAGCAGAAAGGGACTCTCCAAGTTTCACCTCGGCAGGCCCATACCAGCCCTGACCAGAGAAGCCCAGGCAGGCCTCAGACATGGCTAGTCTAGTCCAGGTTCCAGGTGAGTCATTACTGTGGACATGGACACTGAAGGTTATCAGCACCTGATGCCATTCGACTTCTAGATCCTTCTAACCAGTAGCCCAGGCTTAGATCCTTCCCGGCTGCCCCAGGGAGAATGACCTGCTCTGGCTGCCCTTGGCAGATCTAGTTCTCATTGCACATTAATTGGTTTTCTGATTTTATTTTTAAAACAAATAAAAGAATAACATTTGCAGCAAGGGAGAGAGTTACAAAAAAGCAACATGCAGTCTGTGGGCGTGAGGTGGAAGGTAAAAGAGGGTGGATTTTGGCTTTAGGTGGGCATGGTTACCTCAGTCAGGATTTCAGTGGTGCCTTTCTTTCACATCCATTCTTTACCTGTGTGACGCCTGGGGTTTAGGGAGGAGTACTAAAACGCTGTAATTAGAAAAAAGGAGGAAAATGACCCTGCTGGTGATCATTCAAGGATGTACTTCAGGACAAATAAAAGTAAGTACATGGCATATAAATGGGATTCATTTCCCCCATAATGTGTTCAAGATGAAAATTAAAAATAGGTCCAAGAAGAGGCCAGATAAATTTATAAATATTAGAAGCAATGGTTTTTAAGGGCAACCTATGAGGAGGACCAAGCCTCCAAGTTTCCCACAGAAATGCCCTTGGTACCTCTATAGAGATAGCTGTGTTCTAAAAAAAAAAAAAAAAAAAATTTTTTTTTTTTTTTTCGCCACATAGAATTCCTGAATATTTCTGGAATAAACAGTCCTCCTTCTCGACACTATGCCTGTGTCACACTGGTGCCTCAAGGCTCCCTTGCCACTCTTTGAAGGCTGGTAAACCACCACTCATTCTTCAAGACCCAGTTCAAATGGGGCCTCTTCTAGGAAGCCCTGTATGACTCCTCTAGGGCTAGAATGTCCCTCCTTCCTGTATGCTCCTGTATGCTGTGCAAAGTGCAACTACACCACCCTCACCACCACATGGTGACTTTTGTCTGCCCAGCTGGACTATAAACTTCTTGAGGGCAGAGAAGTTCTGATTCATCTGGGCTTAGCACAGAGCCTGGCTCATAGTCCCTACTCAGGAAGTGTGCGCCAAATGAATAAATGAGTATTGAGCTATATCAACCAATGGTCTTACCGCTTACAACATTTATAATATCCTTAATAACATTCTCAGAAGCTTTGCTTCTAGTACCACTTGGACAATACTTCTTTTCCAGGACTTAATGCCTTTTTATCTCAGTTAATGTATATGCTACTCTCCAAAGCAGCCATCTGTGTAGTTGAAGTGAAGTAGCCAAAAGGCTTGTTGAGATTTTAGTGTCTTTAACTTAACCGTGTCTCTTAGACAAGTGAGCCAGTTCCTCAGAGACCTGGTCTAGAAATATTGCCAACGCACATTCCAGTGACTTTGAGATGTTAGAAAAACAGACATATCACCTTTCAGGCTGAAATCCCTGGGAGCTGCATTTTAAAAGGTTTCCTTCCAGACCCTTACGTTGTGGATGACACACGGTCCGTGGAAACTTTCTGAGATCACCAAGAAGCTGAGGCCTGAGGTTTTCAAGAAGCCTTTAATCATAGCTCACCAACTATGACATTTGCATGTTTAAAAAAAGAAAAGAAAAAGCCAGCAAGCAAATGTCTAGTGATCAAAATGCAGCCCAAGTCAAACCAATGTGAGGGGTCTGCCCAGGTACAGATACAGAAATTACAAAGGGTTGTGAGCAGAAGGAACAGGAACCCTGGAAAACAGGGAAAATCCAATAAGGGATCCTGCTTAGTCAGTTAAACAAGTAGCCCTAGAAAGACTCCTGGAAGTCAAGAACCTTTGGTTCCAGTTCCAATTTAACCCCCTTCAAAAATAATTTAAACTTCATTTTCTGTAACTTTTTAATAATCTATTTAAAAATAAACATATATATGTGTATATATATACATATATATACACATATATACACACATATTTATATCTCGGAGGCAAATATAAGGTGCTTTGAGGGCCCACATGCAGATGTTCATACATTCAACAAACAGCTATTGACCATGTATTATGTTTGGAGTCCCTAAGTAGTGCAAACAGTTAATGCACTCAGCTGCTAACTCAAAGGTTGGCAGTTCGAATCTACCCAGAGGTACCTTGGAAGAAAAGCCTGGTGGTCCACTTCTGAAAAATCAGCCATTGAAAACCCTGTGGAGCAAAGTTCTACTCTGACACATATGGGGTCGCCATGAGTGGAAGTCAACTCAACAACAACTGGTTATGTATTATGTTCAGGGCCGTCTGCTGAACCCTGGGGATGCAGTAGGGAGCAGGATCGAGGTTGCCCCTGCCCTCATTGGGTTTACATCTGGCAAGGACAGGCCTGGGATAAGCAGTTACAGTAATGACTGATAATGTTTTGCTGGAAGAAGCCCAAGGTTTTCTGCTAACATATGGTCAGGAGACTTTATTCCAGAGGCCAGGAAAGACCTGAAGAAGTGATACTTAAGCTGGTGCTCAGGATTGAGGTTGTAGGGATAAGAGTGTTCCAGGAAGAGAGGAGGGCTTCGAGGGGCTGAAGAATCAATCCAACATTGCTGAAGCACAGATTATGAGAGGAAGAGTCTTGAAAAATGCTTGAGAGGTAGGCAGGAGCCAGACTATGAGGGCCTGGCAGGAGTGAGATAAAAATATTTAACTATAGACACATCAATATAAAGTATTAAATACTTATGTAACCCCCAAATTTAAAGATATATTCCATTTTATTTTCTAAATATGCTGAATTATTGATATTATTCAATCTCTTGCTTACTATGAGATTCAAGTAATAGTGAAATTGTTCACAAGTGAGATTTGTTTGTTTCACGTATCTGCCAGTAGATAAATGGTGCCCCAAATCATGACAAAACTTTTCCAGTGATTATCCCATGAAATTGCTGGACATTAAGTGATGTGTAGACTCAGTAAAGGGAGAATTCTCTTGACGTCAATGGCATTTTTCAAGATGTTGAATTTTCTCTCAGCATCTGCTGAACTAACAGCACTTACATTATCAAAATTTCTTAGCCCTTATAATACTGTCTTAGGTTTTTATCTATTCAATATCTCTGTATTGGCTAAATCATGAAAATTGTATATTGGAATAACATACCTAATCCTCTGGCTAGATAAGAGGCTCCAGTTGGCAGTTAAGCACTGAGCTGAGAGTTTAGAATCCTGCCTCAACCATTTAGGTTTTAGAAAACCTCTCTGTACTTCAGTTTTCTCATCCATAAAATGCTGAAAGTATTCATAGTGTTATGACATCTACAGTCCTCAACTAGATAATGTACATTTAGAGGGGAGCCTGGAATAGAGCAGGCACTCTTGTACCCATTAGCTCTCCCTTTTAGTAATAAAATTAATATTGTCAATGCCCAGGACAGGTGGGCCTTGGGTGGGTTTTCACCAAGCCCTCCCTATAAATGAAGGAGAAATTCAACAGGGATAAATTTCACACCGGTCTCCAAACCATCCCAGTGGGAGCCCTCCTTCCTCAGGAGTACCCACCATCTCTGAAGAAGCCCTGCCTGGCACCTGATGGGCCTCATGTAGGGGCCTCATGACCGTCCACCCATCTGCTTTCCCACTCTACACTCTGCACTCTTTTCCATTTTTTACACGTACAATTTAGTGACATTGACTATATTCCTCATGTTGGACAACCATAAGCACTACACTATACTCTGGGAACCCAAATCCAATGGAGGCTAAAGTTCTCAGTACAGCCAGATGAGGGTGACTCCGAAGAAGCATTGTCCTGTAGTAATTGACCATCTGGGGCAATATCACCTTCCACCACCACCACCACCACTGGGTTTGGGAACACTCTGGCAGGGTTATTTCACTGGGATAAGACCCGAAGCTTGGGAGACATAGTAGGCTAGTGTATTGTAGAACACCAGAATGGCCCCCAAACAGTGCCCACATGTGGCTAGGGGGAGGAGAGCACCATGACAGAGGCATGAGCCGAACCTCTCCTGGTGGAAGCCAATGGCAGTTTCCAGTAGTCTGTAGTTTGGGGGGAACTGGCTGGCACAAGCAACAACCAATCAGAACAGACTCAACACTAATCATTCAGGTGGTAATACCAACTTCTTGATCCCTAGATTATAGCCACAATAGTGTGTTCTGAGTCCTGATTTTAACAAAGGTACCATCTCTTCTGGCAGGCCAGTTATGAGGGACATTGCTGGGGTCTAGCCACATCTTAAGCCCTTCGACACTTTAATAAGCACCTAATTCCTGTATTAAATCCCCTTCACTTATAATATCAAGAGTGGTTTCTTTTCACTGGTTGAATCTTGACTGCTGTGAAAGAAGTATTTCAATGCAAGAACAGTCGATTGTATTAAATACTGCCAAGGGATCAAGCAATATGACTGAAAAGTGTCTGTTGGATTTGGCAATTTAGCTCACTGGTCATCTTGGTAGAACCAAATTACAGTCTTTTTGAAGCTAAAAGGAATGTGTACAGTATCTAGTCTGTCTCCCTGCTTTAGACGGACCTCAAAACTCTTACAGGTTGAGCTAATGAAGTTTTGTGGAAGGAGCACTGGAGTCCAGTTGTAGTTTAATCTTGTTACTGCCAAGGTGTGTGAATACTGTGCCATCACTTACCCTCTCATCTCCTCAGCCAGGTGTTTCACTGCAGACCTGCACCTTTTTTTTTTTTTTTTTAATTGGGGGAAAAATATATATAACAAAACATTTGCTGTTTCAGTATTTTTTGCATGTACGATTTAGTGACATTGATTACGTTCCTCATGTTGTGCAACCGTCATCACTATCCATTTCCAAACTTTACCATCACACTTAACAGAGACTCAGTATCTCCTAAGGAATGACTCCACTTGCCCCCTCCTTCCTGCCCC
This sequence comes from Elephas maximus indicus, assembly GCF_024166365.1. Lineage (NCBI taxonomy): Eukaryota > Metazoa > Chordata > Mammalia > Proboscidea > Elephantidae > Elephas > Elephas maximus. Next base: position 84,889,137 of record NC_064820.1, read on the forward strand.
TGGTAACTGCTGATAAACTTTGGTCTCTATACATATACGTATGCATATACATATACAATGCCTATTCTAGGTGTCATGGATTGAATCGTGTCCCCCCAAAACCTTTGTCAACTTGGCTAGGTTACAATTCCCAGTATTGTATGATTGTCTACCATTTTGTAATCTGATGTGATTTCCCTATGTGTTGTAAATCCTATCTCTATGATGCTAATGAGATAGGATTAGTGGCAGTTATGTAAACTCAATCCACACGATTAATCTACAGTTTAAGCCAATTTCTTTTGAGATATAAAAGAGAGAAGCGAGCAAAGAGACATGGGGACTTCGTACCACCAAGAAAGCAGCACTGGGAGCACAGCACATCCTTTGGACCTGGGGTTCCTGTACAGAGAAACTCCTAGACCAAGGGAAGACTCATGACAAGGACATTCCTCCAGAGCAGACAGAGAAAGAAAGCCTTCCCCTGGAGCTGGCACCCTGAATTCTGACCTCTAGCGTCCTAGAATTCAGAGAGGATAAATTTCTGTTTGTTAAAGCCATCCACTTGTGGTATTTCTGTTATAGCACCATTAGATGACTAAGACACTAGGTATTTCATGTAAGTGGATTATATAATATTTTGTGACTGATTTATTTCACTCAGTGTAATGTTTCCAAAGTTCATCCATGTTATAGCATGTATCAGGACTTCATTTCTCTTTATGACTGAATAACACCTGCACAATTCTTGCTGCCTCCTAATCCTTTCTCCAAGCTGACACTTTTCACTGTTCTCTTAACTCCCCAAAATATAACCAACAGTAGGTGATGGTGTTTAAGAAAACCTATAAGTAGGTGTTTAAGAAAACTTACAAGGCTTGGGGATAGCAGAAGGAAATTATAAGGTAGAAAAGGTAAATTTAAAACAGGACACCAAATTATACTTCTAGAAAACATTAGCTCTCCCTCTTACAAGGGTCTCCAATGGGCTTTCCTCTATTTAAAATATCAACAACTAGCTCTCCTGGGTTCTTTGACCCTGTGCTAAATCTCTGGGTTCAGACGTCCAGCTCCTCGTTTTCCCCAGGAAAAAGGAGGCAATCCTCTCCTCACCCACCCACTGCCGTTGAGTCGATTCCGACTCATAGCGACCCTATAGGACAGTGTAGAACTGCCCCACAGAGTTTCCAAGGAGCGCCTGGAGGATTTGAACTGCCGACCTCTTGGTAAACAGTCGTAGCATTTAACCACTATGCCACCAGGGTTTCTTATCCTCTCCTAGCGGATAATAAACTTTGCAGCAACATACTGTCTCACAAAGAAGCAACTCAATATGATTGGGCAGAGCAGTTTCTTTCTTCATTACCTCCACATTGCCATTCCAGAAAAGGCTTTACACTTTATCTTGCAATAATCAAAAGGCTAATGGGAAGGTTCTGCTCCCCCAACACCCTCAAAGCAGGCTTCTCCCAAGTTTGAATTCTTCTACCGTCCCTACAGAGACAGATAGACACCATGACCAGCCATTTAGGTTGCATTTTCCCCATTACAAGGGAACGGGAATTCCTACCTTGATGCTTTCACTGGGGTTATAGTGTAAGAATTAAAAATGGATTAGAACATGGAATCAGATTGCACAGAATTACACACACACATGCACAGACACATATGTGTAAAACTGGTAAAACCTAAAAAAGGTCTGTAGTCTAGTTAACAGTATTATACTAATGTCAATTTCCTGCTTTTGATGGTGTACTACAGTTATATAAGATTCACCATTGAGGGAAGCTGGACAAAAGTTTCAAGGGACTCTAGGTATTATTTTTGCAACTTTCTGTGAGTCTATAAGTATTTCAAAATAAAAAGTTTAAAAAATGGTTTAGAAGGGGACAACTTGAATTATGCGCTCTCTGATATGGTGAAATGTAATCCACACAACGTCAGCAATGAAGTATTCTTGCCAAAATATCGTAAGACCCAAAATTTGATTAACCTAAGTTTAAACTGAAGACTTAAATCACCATGATATTTTATGAGAAGTCTTTTAAAGAGAAGAAATTATGCTGTTGACATAAAAACTTTAAGAAATTAAGTGCTGTGTTTTTTATTGCCCTCCTCGGCAAAATAAGGAAGAAAAATTTGCAGACTTTTATATTTACATTTCAGCAATGATAGGAGTATAATGAAAAATAGCTCAGGCGGGGCGAAGGTCTCAAGTAAGATGAACACACACATGCTCTGAATCTTGAATCATGATTCTAGTTCCTCTCAGTTTAAGATTTTCAGTGAGAAAGAGCAAGGGATTCTCTAAGCCACACAACTGTTTGCAAAGCCTTTATTGAATCTCAGAAATGTAAACTTTAAAGGCTTGTGATACCCTCAGAGGATATAACATGTTTTCTTTAAGGAATTGTTTACTTAAGTCATAACTGTGTTTGTTATGCGAAACTGAATTTACTTTCATAAGCTGTAAATGAACTCACTAACTGTATTCATTAAACCATCACTCAATGTATTATGTTAGACAGAAAGCACCTGACTGTTTAATCTAGTTTTCTCCCTGCACAGTGCTTTAAATTAAAGCATGCCTTTTTGGCTAATAGGGTTGCTATGAGTCGGAATTGACTCAACAGCACTGGGTTTGGTTTTTGGTTTTGGATGGAGACAACCGACTCATAGCAACTCCATAGGACAGAGTAGAACTGCCACAGGGTTTCCAAGGAGCACCTGGTAGATTCAAACTGCCCACCTTTTGGTTAGAAGCTGTAGCTCTTAACCACTATACTACCAATCAATTCGACGGCAATGGGTTTGATTTTTTCAATTTATGGGATATCCAAGTAGAGCTGATTAGCAGACAAATGGAGATGTGTGTATGAAACTCAGGAGGGAGGTCTGCCTGGAAATTGAAGTTTAGGAGTCAACTACGTACGACTCAGAACCATTCTCAGCAAAGCTTGGGATCCTGGCAATGTAATATGGCGCAGGAAAAATAAAATTATTTCTTAGCACCTTAATGCTTTCCTCAATGGGAATAGAATGTGTGGACTTTGAAAGAAAATTAGTTTTCACTGTGGTGAGTATTACCCTTGGATAATTGGGAGAACCTACACATGGTACTGATGGCTAAGACACTGAAAGGGCATTTGCCCCTACCAGGGCCCTGAGCCAATTCCGACTCATAGTGACCCTATAGGACTGAGTAAAACTGCCCCATAGGGTTTCCGAGGAGTGGCTGGTGGATTCCAGCTGCTGACGTTTTGGTCAACAGCAAATCACTTAACCACTCAATAACTGTTGAATGAACAAATGGTTTAATATCCCCATCCCCCATAGCCTGCTCAAAATATGTCCCTATCACCTAGTGAAACAGAAAATGCCCCCCGAAGTTCTTCTGAGAGAAATCAGACAGCAACCACTATCAGTCATATAATTCCCCACAGGAAATAATCTTTGAAAAATAGGAGGAGGAACAAGCATGGGGGGAAATGGGAAGGACTGAAAGGCAAGAAGGAGCCTACAGAAGTCAGGTTGCTTCCTTCCCATCTTTTCCTAGGGTTAATCTGGCCTGGGGGCTTGAGGCTCTCCACCTAAGGCTCCACCTAAAGCTACCAAAAAGTCCTTTCCTTCTTTCCATTATTTACTTTCAAATGTGCTCCTGGGAACACCCTGGGAGCATCAGTAAAGCCTGAAGGCCCGCCTACCTCCTCCACTTATTTTTTTTTGTTATTTCACAGTATTGATCTTTGTGACTCAGCTGCAACTTGAAAAACCAAGGAACAGCGTGCCTCCTCCAAGAGTAATTTTGAAACCTCTCAGGACACTAATGAGATACCAAGGTTTGTAAGAGGTGCCGCATCTCTGCAGGGTGGGGAATGTGGAGATGGGGGATGGAGAGGGCAGGAAAATCTTTTTTGCAGCTACAAAGACAATGACAAAGGCCCTTGGTCCAGGTGGACTGAAAAGAGTAACAAACCTGGCTGGGAAGATTGTCACCTCTCTGATTTTGGCCATTGCTTATTATTATGTTTCAAGTTCTTCTCTCCTTAAGTCACTCTTGGCTTCTCTCTTGATGAGCAGTAATTCAGAAAGCATAACCTGTCCCTGAAATGTCATACGTTAGCGGCTGAAATGGAATATTTCTGGAATAACCTTTCCCCCTCATGTTTGCACACAGCCCTAGGATCAGCAATTCTGCAGTAGGGTAATGAAGAGTGAAGCCACTACGCGTATCACTGAGGCTCCACAGTACAAGTAGATGTAGATACAAGTAGATGATTGACACCAATACATTTGGGAGGAAGGGAAGAGTTCTGAATGATCAGGTTAACATCCTCAAATAGTGGCCTCTCCTTCCCCAGCCGCCCTCCTCACAAGCACATATTCAGTAAATATTTGCACTGTGTACTGTAGGTTGAGTTAGGATAACATGGTCAGTGTCAAATACCAGCCAGCCCATCTCCTTTGACAAGAGCTAATAAAAATTCTCTTCCAGGTTTCTTCTCTCCATTCTCCAAAATCCTAGTGAATTCATCACCCGAATTAAAATTATCATCTTGCAAAGCAGACCCCCAGAGACTTGGACCATTCCAACTCCAGCTGTTCTTTACAGCCAAAGGCAACTTGTCTTATTTAGATGGGTGAGTGAGTGTTGGTATGCAAATCAGTCACTCTAAGAATGACCAAAGAAACAGGGCTCTAAAATTCCCTGAACAGCTCTCCTCCCTCAGGAGACGGTGAGTTACGCACAGTCTGGGCAACACCTGTTATTTTGGGAACCAAGACTTTATTGGTTGAAGTGTATCTGAGGAGTCTGATTTTGGTCTTCCTGTTTCCATTCTGGGCTCTGGTGCTTGATTTTGCTTTGTAATTCTCTCAAGGGCAGGTGCATCCCATCTGCTGACACCTCATTGGCTCTGAGGTGACACATTCTTATTAAGATTGCTCCTATTTAAATGTGGTATCCTCTGCTGATTCAGTCTGCATCTTTCTCCTTTTCAGTTTTCTTTCTCTCTCTCCACTGGTCTCAGTGGACTCAAGTGGACCACTTGACATTCTCCTGCTTTCAGTCCTCCACCTGTGTTTCATCAGTATGGAATATGGTAATTACTTTAGTCATCTTTTAATTCACTAGACTATAAACAGGAGTCAGGGAAAGCCAACAGCTCCATTTTCTATTGGAAAATGACCAGGGGCTGGTTAACAAGAGAAGTGCTTACAGAAAAGGAAGTTAACAGTTTGATGAGATGGTAAGGGGGCTCTGGTATTACACTGGTTAAGCCTTTGGCTGCAAACCAAAAGGTCAGCAGTTCAAATCCACCAGCTGCTCCTTGGAAACCCTATGGGGCAGTTCTACTCTGTCCTATAGGGTTGCTATGAATTGGAACTGACTGGATGGCTCAATGGCAACGGGTTTGTTTGTTGTTTGTTATTTGGAGATTGAAAGGTGTGTACTATGGAGGATCAACGGTAGGAAGCCTGTTACCTGATCCTGAGGCCACAAATATATTCCACACTAAGGAAGGATTGGAAACCCTGGTGACGTAGTGGTTAAGTACTACGGCTGCTAACCAAAGGGTCAGCAGTTCAAATCTGCCAGGCACTACTTGGAAATTCTACTGGGCAGTTCTACTCTGTCTTATAGGGTCGCTATGAGTCGGAATCGACTCGACGGCACTGGGTTTGGTTTTTTTCTTTTTAGGGCAGGATTTGGAGTGCAGATCTACACTTGTACCTTATGTTTTCCTAGGAGAGTCACTTCTTCTGCATTCTCTTATAAGATGGGTATTTAACTGGATTAGAGCATTTTGTAACTGAAGTGGGAGAAGTAGGGTACGCTAGAAACTATGTCATTGTCATCATTATCATCATAGCCTCACTTTATTGAGTTCTTACCAAATAGCACTTTGTATATGTAATGGGAGCACCGAATTTATACACGTATATTAGCATCCTAGAGCTGCCTTAACAAAGTACCACAAATTGGGTGTCTTAAAATAACAAAAATTTATCGTCTCAGAGTTCCAGAGGCTTGTAGTCCAAATTCATGGTGTCAGCAGGGCCATGTTCTCTCAAAAGGCTCTAGAGGAATGTTCCTGTAGTTTGACTTCCATGTACCATTCTGAGAGGCTAGCAGTTAAAAAGGCATCCTGTGGAGAACAAACATAGGGAAGTATATCATAAGACTAAGATTTTTTTTTTATTGGATTTTTCTCATTTTTATTGCCATTTTATCAGAGAAAAATCTAAACTTTTCTTTTGCAGGCCCAAGATGATTTGCAAACTATTGAATGATGCTTTTTTCTTTAATATTCCTTCGCTCTGTTTCCTGTAGCAGCCCAGGGGTTATTATAATACATGTTATGGTTAAAATGCCCTGAGCAACAAGGCAAAACATCATGAAGAGGCGATTGAGCACTCTGCTGGGATTTCTGTGTGCCCAGGTTTGCTGTAAGTTGGGGCTGTCCCAGGTGGGAATCGGAAAGCATTTTGCAACTGCAGTATTGTTGAGGGGAGGGAGGGAAAGAAGCTCAGAAGTCTTCCAGGCTTTCTATCTTCTTTCTGTCTTCCTCATAGTCTACAGGGACATTTTCAGGATTTTCTAGACGTTACAAGTGACTATTCTTCTGTTTCTGATCAGGTGTGACAGGGCAGCAGGTGGAGCAGAGTCCTTCAGTCCTGAACCTCCAGGAGGGAGCCAGCTGTACAGTGAGGTGCAATTTTTCTTTTTCTTCAACCAGCATGCAGTGGTTTCATCAAAATTCTGGCGGACGCCTCACCACCCTGTTCTATGTTCCTGAAATCCACTCAGAAAATCATTTGAGCTTGTTTTCTTAATCAGGTCTGGAAAATCTTGGGTCATGGTGGCAAAGTGTCTTCCAGTCAGTCACTTTTTATCATACTTCTAGTTTTACTTGTTTGTTGCATGGTTATGTGGGGTCTTACATGCTTCTGTGAAGCTGCTGTGCTGAAAAATGATTCAACAAGTAATCCAAAGACAAAAATCAGATAAACTCATGCTGGTCATATGTGTAAATTAGAAATTATATCTCCACAGGCCAAATCTCTTCTGCAAGGAAAGTTACAAACAGTGGGGGAAGACCTAGAGAGTTCTTGAAAATCTCTCCCATAGCTTTTACTGAATGAGGACCAAAAAGTAGAGGTAGGGCACCCGGAAATAAAATTTTTCCCACACACTAAGACTAAGATATTTTGACTATATACCCTCATTCAGTGTGGTAGGTGGGAAATTAACTATTTTCCGTAAAATAATAGGCAACTAGGGAACTTCTTTTCCTAAAGCAGAGGACTAGGTAATTTGAACCAATCCTTTGATTGAGGACAAACAGAAAAGCTGGACAAAATACATTTTTTTAAAAGTCTACTTGAAGACATCAGAGAGCTAATAGGGAGTTAAGAATTACCTATCCAAGATCCAGGAAAAGCTAAAAGTATAAAAAGGTGAGGCTGACACTTAGAGCTTTTTACCTTAGAAGGGTTTAATGACTCCTGAACAGAGGCAGAGCAGAATTTTGAACAGCCTCAGTGGATTAAATGATGAAAATTGGCATCTAAAGTCCACTAAGATAACCTATTCCCATGCTTTGGATTGGAACCATCAATTCTGAATTCCAGGAGTAAGGGTAAACTAGGAATATAAAACAGAATTGCAGCTCATCTTCAAGTCATCTGAGCAACCCAGAAAAAATCAATCCCTGCTTTTGGAATGAATTCTAAATTGCTAGTGCCCCTAGGTTTCTGAAAAAAGCAAATAAAAAATACTTTCTGGAGGAAAATATAATCCTTGCTTTTAAAGTGTGTTCATACAAACAAATTTTCAAATACATTACCCACTGCACAATCAAAGATTAAAATCATACAAAGGGACAGGACAATATACACAAGAGCCCCACCTCCCCCGCCCCCCAAAAAACCCAACAAAACAGAATAGAAACCAAGCTACAAGGGCTCTGTCAGAGGTTATAACATAATTAAGCATGCATACTATGGTCAAAGAAATAACAATATGATGTTGAAATTTTCATCATAGAACTAAAAACTATAAAAAATATAACATTTGAAAAAAGAACAAAATAGAAATTATAAAATGATACAATATAATAATGAAAATTAAGATGACAAGGGAGACGTTTAGCGGTAGATCAGATGTAGCCAAGGACAGACTTAGCAAACTGGAGTGAGGTCAGAATAAAATGAATATAATGAAGCATAGAGATAAAAGAAGAGACAGAGAAAATGGTACAGAAACAATAGTTGAAGGGATATAGTGTGAGAATTTTTTAAGAATGATGAAATGTATCAAGCCACAGATTTAAGAAGTACCATGAACCCCATGAAAGCCAAATGTAAAGTGTCATGGATTAAATTGTGCCCCCCCAAAATATCTGTCAACTTGGCTAGGTAATAATTCCCCGTACTGTAATGATCGTCTACCATTTTGATGTTAATGAGATGGATTAGCAACAGTTATATTGATGAGATCTACAAGATTAGTGTCTTAAGTCAATCTCTTTTACAATATAAAAGAGAGCAGAGAGACATGGGGAACCTCATATCACCAAGAAAGCAGCACCAGGAGCAGAGCACATCCTTTGCACCAAGTTTCCTGCACGGAGAAGGTCCTAGTCCAGGGGAAGACTGATGACAAGGACTTTCCTCCAGAGTTGACAGAGAAAGCCTTCCCCTGAAACTGACACCCTGATTTCAGACTTGTAGGCTACTAGATTGTGAGCGAATAAATTCCTCTTTGTTAAAGCCATCCACTTGTGCTATCTGTTACAGTAGCAGTAGGTGACTAAGACATAAAGAAAGCTAAATATAAAGAAAACCATATATGCATAACCATGTTCACTACAGCACTGTTTACAATAGCAAAAAGATGGAAGCAACCAAGATGCCCAACAGTGGATAAATCAACTATGGTATATTTGCACAATGGAATACTACGCATCGATAAAGAACAATGGTGAATCCGTGAAACATTTCATAACATGGAGGAACCTGGAAGGCATTATGCTGAGTGAAATTAGTCAGTTGCAAAAGGACAAATATTGTAAGAGACCTCTATTACAAGAACTCAGGAAATAGTTAAAACAGAGAAGAAAATATTCTTTGATGGTTACTAGAGTGGGGAGGGAGGAAGGGAGAGGGGTTTTCACTAATTAGATAGTAGATAAGAACTATTTTAGGTGAAGGGAAAGATGACACACAGTACAGGAGAGGTCAGCACAACTGTAGTAAACCAAAAGCTAAGACGTTTCCTGAATAAACTGAACACTTCTAAGACCAGCGTAGCAGGGGCAGGCGTGTGGGGACCATGATTTCAGGGAACGTCTAAGTCAATTGGCATAATAAAATCTACTAAGAAAACATTCTGCATCCCACTTTGGAGAGTGGCATCTGGGATCTTAAATGCTAGCAAGCGGCCATCTAAGATGCATCAATTGGTCTCAACCTACCTGGAGCAAACGAGAATGAAGAACACCAAGGACACAGGTAATTATGAGCCCAAGAGACAGAAAGGGCCACATAAACCAGAGACTACATCAGCTTGAGACCAGAAGAACTAGATGGTGCCTGGCTACAACCGATGACTGCCCTGACAGGGAACACAACAGAGAACCCCTGAGGGAGCAGGAGAGCAGTGAGATGCAGACCCAAAATTCTCCTAAAAAGACCAGACTTAATGGTCTGACTGAGACTGGAAGGACCCCAGACGTCATGGTCCCCAGACCTTCTGTTAGCCCAAGACAGGAACCGTTCCCAAAGCCAATTCTTCAGACAGGGATTGTACTGGACTATGGGATAGAAAATGATGTTGATGAAGAGTGAGCTTCTTGGATCAAGTAGACACAGGAGACTATGTGGGCATCTCCTGTCTGGAGAGGAGATGAGAGGGCAGAGGGGTCCGGAGCTGGCCAAATGGTCACGAAAATAGAGAATGGAGGGAAGGAGTGTGCTGTCTAATTAGGGAGAGAGCAACTAGACGTATATAGTAAAAAAGGTGTATGTAAATTTTTGTACAAGAGGCTAACTTGATTGGAAACTTTCACTTAAAGCACAATAAAAATTAAAAAAAGAAAACCACGCTTAGACACATCACAGCAAAATTGCAGAAAACCAAAGATAAAAATTAATAAAAGCAGTTCATAGAGGAAAATGAGGATTATTTTCAAAAGAGAAACAATTAGGCTGTCTACTGGGCTTCTCAAACAAATCGATGAAAAAATGCTGAAAGAACTAATTACCGGTAGACCTATACTAAAAGCACTGTTAAAGGAAGTGCTTCAGGCTTTAGGAAAATGAAACCATGGAGAAATGTGGATCTATTCAAAGAATTGTCAACAAGGTTCGCTTAGATTTAGCAACATTTGATTGTGGTGGTATTTATACAATTGAATGTATTTGCCAAAACTCTCAGAAATGTATACTAAAAAGGATGAATTTTACAGTATATAAATTATAGCTTAATAAAAAAGAGAAATAAATCAATTCACTATTTATTTGTTAGTCTATTTCTGGACTCTTATTCTGTAGCACCAATGTATATATCTTTAGTTTACCAATAACAATGTATTGATAAGACTTAACTTACAGTAAATCTTAAAATCCTGTTAGTGAAGTCCTTAAACTTTGTTCTTCTTTTTCAAAATCATTTTGGCTATTCTGGGTCCTCGCATTTGCACCTAAAGTTTTACAACTTCTGCAAAAATTTTCTGATTTAGATTGCACAGGTACATCAACTTGGGGAAAATTAACATCTTAAAAAAATGAGTCTCCCAATCCATGGAGATGGTATATCCCCTTCATTTATTTAGGTCTTCTTTAATTTCTCTCACCAGTGTGTTCAGAATTATTTTAATATTAAAGAAAAAAGTAAAAACTTACATATCGATCAATTTATATAAATAGTACAAGCAAAAGCACATATGTACAAGAAATAAAATACTACAAGTTATTAAAATAATAATTCAGAGCTCTCGTATAAAGAAGAAAAAGTGAAGCCATATCACAGAGTCTCTGTCCCAATAATTAATGATGATTTAAAAAAAAGTAGAAAGAGAGTCCAAAACTTACCAACTAAACAAAAAAAGGAGCTCAACCTTATGCTGTAAACTTTGATAAGTGGTGGACAAAGAAAATGCAGAAAGTTCAGATGCAGTCCTATATAGATTCCAAAATTGACTTTACTAGAATCACTGTTGAAGCTGAGAAAATTAAGTCAGAAAAGCCTTGAGGATTCTAAGCAATATCCTCCAATTTGAAAAGAAGCAGACGGATAGTATGCTTGATGAAATGGAGGGCAGATAATACAGCATAAAGATAATCGAATCTGCAGAATAAGACAATCCAATAAATGGGGACCAAAGGGAGCATTCAGTTTCCAAAAAGAAAATATCCTTCAAGTGAAGATAAAAATGTGTTTACTTAAAGGGTGTCTTAGTCATCTAATGCTGCTGTAATAGAAATACCACAAGGAGATGGGTGTGCATATACCTATTCATGTGATGGCTCTTATTTCTCTAAGATATATTCCAAGGAGTGGGATTGTTGGATCATATGGTACTTCTATTTCTAGATTTTGAAGGAAGTGCCAAATTGTTTTCCAAAGTGGTGGTACCATTTTACATTCCCACCAACAGTGCATATGTGTTCCAGTCTCTCCACAACCTCTCCAACATTTATTTTTTTGTGTTTTTTTTTTTTCAGATTAGTGCCAGCCTTGCTGGGTGAGATGGTATCTCATTATAGTTTTGATTTGTATTTCTCTAATGGTTAATGACTGTGAGTATTTCCTCGTGTATCTGTTAGCCGCCTGAATGTATTCTTTAGTGAAGTGTCTGTTCATATCCTTTGCCCATTTTTTAATTGGGTTATTTGTCTTTTTGTTGTTGAGGTGTTGCAGAATCTTGTAGATTTTAGAGATCAGACCCTTATCAGATATGTCGTAGCCAAATTTTTTTCCCCCAGTTTGTAGGCTGTCTTTTTACTCTTTTGGTGACATCTTTTGATGAGCATAAGTGTTTAATTTTTAGGAGTTCCTAGTTATCTAGTTTCTCTTCTGGTGTTTGTGCATTCTTAGTTATGGTTTGTGTATTACTTATGCCATGTATCAGGGCTTGAAGCATTGTCCCTGTTTTTTCTTCCATGATCTTTATCGTTATAGATTTTACATTTAGGTCCATTTATCTTTGACTTTTTTTTTTTTTTTTTTGCAACTTTCATATCTGGGTAGATATCCGATTGTTCTTTTCTGTGTTCTAGTCTTGGCTTGTTGTCTGATATTGTTGGTTCTCTAGCCGGAGAACTCTATTTATAATTTCTTGTAATTTTGGTTTGGTTTTTACAAATTCCCTTAACTTCTGATTATCTAAAAATGCCCTAATTTCACCATGATTTGAGAGACAGTTTTGCTGGATATATAATTTTTGGCTGGCAATTTTTTTCCTTCAAGGCTTTATATATGTCATCCCATTGCCTTCTTGCCTGCATGGTTTCTGCCGAGTAGTCAGGGTTTACTCTTATTGACTGTCCTTTGTAAGTGACTATTTGTTTATCCCTAGCTGTTCTTAAGATTCTATCTTTATCTTTGGTTTTGACAAGTTTGATTATAATATGTCTTGGTGACTTTCTTTTGGGATCTACCCTGCATGGGATTTGATGAGCTTCTTGAATAGATATCTTCTCATCTTTTCACAATATCAGGGAAGTTGTCTGCCAGGAAGTCTTCAACAATTCTTTCTGTATTTGCTATTATTTTCCCCCTTTTCTGGTACTCCAATCACTTGTAGGTTTTTCCTCTTGATAGTGTCTCACATAATTCATAGACTTTCTTCATTTTTTAAAATTCTTTTATCTGATGTTTCATCAAATAAATTGGTTTCAAGGGCTTTATCTTCCATCTCACTAATTCTGACTTCCATTGCCTCAATTCTGCTCCTCTGACCTTCTACTGAGTTGTCTAATTCTGAAATGTTTTTGTTAACCTTTTGGAGTTCTAGTTGCTGTCTCTCTGTGGTTTCTAGTGGCCTGTTTAATTTGTCATTCTGATCTTGTATTGTTTTCCTGAATTCCTCTATTGCTTTGTCTGTGTGTTCCTTGGCTTGGTCTGAATTTTGCCTGATGTCCTCCCTGATCTCTTAAAGAGCTCTGTATATTAATCTTTTGAATTCTAACTCTGGTAATTCTATGATCTTTTCTTCCTCTGGAAGATTTTCTGGTTCTTTGTTTTGGTCGCTTGCTGGAGCCATCTTGACATGCTTCTTTATGTGTTATGTTATTGACTGTTGTCTCCAAGCCATCAACAAATTGTTATATTTATTTATTGTATGTTTGCTCACTGTGATTTAATTTTTTGTTTTGTTTTGATATGCCCAAGTAGGCTGGACATGTGAACTACTTTGGTTATTGGTGTCTTTGAAGCTCTCATGTCCTGTCACCAGGTGGTTAAAGCATCTACTAGGTGTGTGAGTCCAGGAGTCTGTTCTTTTTCTTGTATGAATTCAGCTCAGGTGTCCAGGTAGTCAGTCACTGAGTGTGTGGTGCAGGTTCTCACCTACAGTCCTAGATGGGCAGAGCTGCATAGGGTTGTTTGGAGCAGGCACAGGTATCTTGCTACAATAGGGCCTATGTGCTGAGCAAGGCAGGGTGCTGGCGGCTACCCCTGAGTGCCTGAGTGGAAGGCATGTCCCTGTCCCCTAGAATGTATAGGCAGATGGATTTTCCAGCCATATTTTGGGCACCCAATCCTGTTAGATGTAAGGACTGGGAGGCACAAATTAATCTTGTACCTCTGTCATGGGTAGCTATATGGAATGGGTGATACTGCCTGCTCTCAGGGCGCTGATGTGGGTGGGTGAGGACCTTGCTCAATGGGCAGGGCAGTTGATACACGTTGGGAGGACACAATTCAATCCACAACATTCCACTCTTTGGCCCCCCAAAATTTATGTCCTTGCCACATATAAAATACATTCACCACATCATATCGCAGCAAAAGTCTTAAATCAACTCCAAGTCGAAAATCTCCAGAGGCAAAATTCCTGTTCATCTCTGAAATCTAGATACAAGTTGTCTGCTTCCAGAGTACAATGGTAGAAGAGGCACAAGGTAGACATTTCCATTACAAATGGGAGAAATTGAAGGGAAAAAACAGATAACAGCCACCGAGCAAGTTAACAGAACACATTACATTAGCTCTAAAGGCTAGAAAATAATCCTCTGTTCTCTGAGACCATTTCGGCAATGGTTCTGCCCTCTAGACTCTGGGTGTTGGCCACACTGTCAGAATTCTGGGTGGAGGCCCTTTGGCCCTGGACTTCAGCTCTGCTTTCCAGGCTCACTGGAAGGGCAACTCTGCTTCCTTGGATTTGGGCAGCCCCATTCTCCTAGTCTGTCTGAGTGGCAAACCTATCCCCTTGGCCTTAGCAGGCCCTGTTCTATTGCCCTTTGGGTATGGCAGCCCTGGCCCCTCAGCTTTGGGCAGTGGATCCAGCCTCATCACGCTGAACCTCGTGAAAGGCAGCCCCACACTCCAGAATAAGTTGGTGAGGATATGACTCTCTGAAACCTAGGAGGCTGTGACTCCCACCCTTTGAAACCCCAAAGGTCATGGCCCTACCCTTTGAGACTGAGTCAGCTCTGTTCCCCGTGTTCCTTGTCTCTTCAGCATCTGCTCCCTGCTTCCTTGATCTCTCAGTCCCTCAGGCCATTGGGCTGGCCCTGCATCTGCCCTGCTTGGGCAAGTGTTCCAAAACTCTATAGCTCTACCTATAAGTGCCTGGAGGCACCCCACGCCACCAGTAAACCTCAGGTGGAAGGCAATCAACTCTCTTGCTTGTGGGTCAGGAAGAAAAGCTCCACCAATAAGTGCCTGGAGGTACTCCATTCTGCCAGTAAGCCTCCTGTCCAAAGGCTCTCAGCTCTCTTGCTGCGTGGGTCAGCTCCAGCACTGTCTCACACCAGTCTTCTGGTTCTGCTGCCACTGTTTCCCTGCTGCTGCTTCTCACCGTCTATCTGGTGTTATAGCTCTCCTCAGTCCCTCCTGAGCCCTCACTGGAATTGTCTGATGTCCATAAGTATATCAACAGTCTCTTCAAGGCAATCTAGGCTTATACTTTTAGGCACTTTAAAACTCTTTCAGCCTCTACCCGTTACTCAATTCCAAAACTGCTTCCACATTGCAGGTATCTGCTAGAGCAGCACCCTACTCCTGGCACCAAATTAGTTATCTAGCGCTGCTGTAACAGAAATACCACAAGGAGATGGCTTTAACTCACAGTCTAGGAGGCTAGAAGTCAGAATTCAGGATGCCAGCTCCCAGGGAATGCTTTCTCTCTCTTTCGGTTCTGGGGGAGGTCCTCATCATCAATCTTCCCTGGTCTAGGAGCTTCTCAGCACAGGGCCCCCCAAGTCCAAAAGATGCGCTCCACTCCTGGCACCTCTTTCTTGGTGACGAAGTCCCTCTCCTCTTTGCTCACTTCTCTCATTTAATATCTCAAAAGAGATTGACTCAAGATACAAACTAATCCTGTAGATTGAGTCCTGCCTCATTAATGTAACTGCCTCATCATAGAGGTTAGGATTTACAACACACAGGATAATCACACCAGATCACAAAATGGTAGACAACCACATAATACTGGGACTCATGGCCTAGCCAAATTGACATGCATTTTGGGGGAAAACAATTCAATCCATAGCAAGGGGCCTGGTATATATCTCAGAAAATTGACACAAAACAATTGACATTGACACAGTGGCTTGTTAAGTTACTGAACATGAAAGAATTCTTCATACATTCAATCAGAAAAAAAAAAAGCAACTCGTAAAAAGAAAGAAAAACCAGGATAGTCTCCAAGTTCTCTACATAAATATTTATCACAGAAGACAATGGAGCAATATATAGAAAATTCAGAGGGCCAAAGTATGCCTCAAGGGTATTATACCCTACCAAATTATCAGCCTTGTATAAAGGCAACAGGCAGACATTCTCAAACATGACAACTGATGAACACTTCTTGAAAAACAAATGCAATAATGAAATCTAACCAACCAATAAATAAATAAAAACAAATAAGTCAGGAACGGAGAAGTCATAATAAAGGTATTGGTATAAACAATTAATTCAATTAAATAAACAATGACACTAAACATCTGGAAAAATTCTGGTTGCAAACTGAATCTCAGTGTTCTAAACTTGAGCAAAGTAAAAATAATATAACCAACAAACAGAGATGAGGAGGGAAGAAGGTAAGAGGAGATGGATGAATGCTGGCCTCGCCTTTCAAAAAAGGGACTCACTTAAGGCTACTTAAAATTGGATTCAAAAAAAGGTTTGATGACTAATCATTTAATTTTTTTAAATCTTTTTTTCTTAACTTTATACAAACTAATATTTCTTGCAATGAGAGAATATTGATCTAATTCAGCAATGCCTTTAATTTTATTTACATCAGCACATTTTTCTTCTGTTAAATTCAAATTAGATTTTTAACAACTATGATACATATAACTACATGGATGAATCTCAAACATTGTGTTAAGTGAAAAAGCCAGATACAAAAGAATACATAGTATATGTTCTCATATATATGAAGGTCCAAAAGAAAATTTTACCCCTGTGTGGTGAGTGTGGGAGACTAGTGACTGGGACTAGTTACCAGTAAGTCCTCTTGTGTACTGAGAATGACTGATATGTGGGTTACACCACAGTGTATATGCACATGTAAAAATTCACTGAAGTGTACACTTAACATTTGTGCTATATGTATGCAGGTTTTTAAGGATTCAAGTTAAATTAAACATATAGTGAAATTTAATTTTTTAAGAAACATTTTGTCTCTGTTCTTCTAGCTATATCTATGGAAAGAAAGACATTTGGAATGAATTTTCTCAAATGAGAGCAATTAGTTATTTCAGGGTGAGAGGATTTGGAGTGATTTATTGCTTTCTTTGTTGTACTTATTTACTTTGCTTGAATATTTATCATGAATATAGATTATTCTTATTTAGGCAATAATTTTTAAGTTGTGGTTCAGATCTATATATATGTGGACCCAAGAATGATATATTTTTAATTAATATAAGATTACAAATATAACATTGCAAAGAATGGGAATTCCAGAACAATTAATTGTGCTCATGAAGAACCTTTACATAGATCAAGAGGCAGTTGTTTGGACAGAACAAGGGGATAATGATTGGTTTAAAGTCAGGAAAGGTGTGTGTCAGGGTTGTATTCTTTCACCATACCTATTTAATCTGTGTGCTGAACAAATAATACGAGAAGCTGGACTATATGAAGAAGAACAGGGCATCAGGATTGGAGGAAGACTCACTAACAACCTGCATTAGGCAAATGACACAACCTTGCTTGCTGAAAGTGAAGAGGACTTGAAGCACTTACTAATGAAAATCAAAGACCACAGCCTTTTGTATACACTGCACCTCAACATAAAGAAAACAAAAATCCTCACAACTGGACCAATGAGCAACATCATGATAAATGGAGAAAAGATTGAAGTTGTCAAGGATTTCATTTTACTTGGATCCACAGTCAACAGCCATGGAAGCAGCAGTCAAGAAATCAAAAGACCATCGCATTGGGTAAATCTGCTTCAAAGGACCTGTTCAAAGTGTTGAAGAGCAAAGATGTCACCTTGAAGACTAAGGTGTGCCTGACCCAAGCCATGGTATTTTCAATCACATCATATGCATGTGAAAGGTGGACAATGAATAAGAAAGACCAAAGAAGAGTTGATGCCTTTGAATTGTGGTGATGGCGAAGAATATTGAATATAACATGGACTGCCAATAGAATCAACAAATCTGTCTTGGAAGAAGTGCGGCCAGAATGCTCCTTAGAAGCAAGGATGGCGAGACTGCATCTTACATACTTTGGACATGTTGTCAGGAGGGATCAGTCCCTGGAGAAGGACATCATGCTTGGCAGAGTACAGGGTCAGCAGAAAAGAAGAAGACCCTCAACGAGGTGGGTTGACACAGTGGCTGCAACAATGAGCTCAAGCATAACAACGATTGTAAGCATGGCTCAAGACCGGGCAGTGTCACGTTCTGTTGTGCATAGGGTCGCTGTGAGTGGGAACCGACTCGACGGCACCTAACAACAACAAAAAGATTACAAAATATAATAGTATGTGTGATATTTACGGTTGTGTGTCAACTTGGCTGGGCCATGATTCTCAGTTGCCTGGCAGTTAGGATGTCATTTGGCAGCTATATAATGATGTAATCACCTCCATAATGAGATCTGATATAATGCCATCACCCCCATGATGAGATCTGCTATAAGCTGCCAATCAGTTGAAAGGATTTTCCTTGGGGGTGTGAGCTGCATCCAATGTATGTGGGCTTTCTGGCAAAGCTTGCTGGCTTTAGATCACACTGGATTCTGCAGCTGGTTCCTGTTCATCTGACCTCCAGTTCTTGGGACTTAAGCTAGCAACTTAACTGCTGATCTTGGGATCTGTCAGCTCCAGCAGCCTGTAATCCAGAGGCTTGCCGTCTGACCTGCTGATCATGGGTTCCTTAGCACCTGCAGCTCCATGAGTCAGAAGAAGCCTCCAGCCTAACTCACGGACTTGGGACTTTGCAGCCTCTACAACTGTATGAGCCATTTCCTTAATATAAATCTCTCTCAATCTTTCTCTCTCTCTCTCTATATGTATGTATATAACACGATGGCAGTGGGTTTGGTATATAACTCATTGCCATTGTGTCAATTTCAATTCACAGCGACCCTATAGGACAGAGTAGAACTGCTCCACAGAGTTTCCAAGGACTAGGTGGTGGATTCGAACGGCAGGTCAGGAGTTTGAATCCACCAGGCGCTCCTTGGAAACTCTATGAGACAATTCTACTCTGTCCTATAGGGTCACTATGAGTCGGAATCCACTCGATGGCAACGGGTTTTTTGGTTTTATACTCACTTCACTGGTTTTGCTTCTCTAGAAACCTAGCCTAAGACAATATGATACATTTTTATTTAAACAAACAAATACATAAATTTGTGTTAATGTAATTTTTTAACGTCTAGAAACACAGGCACCAAAACAGCCTGGAAATTCAGACAGAAATTAATGGCAGAAATTCTGTCTAGGTGGTGACACTAAAGATAACTTTTTTTTATCTTTGTACTTTTTTATATTAATTTTTAACTTCACATTATTTGTTTTTTACAACGAGGAAGTATTGCTTTAATGATATAAAAAATTGCTATTTCCATTGATGAGATAGGGAGCGAAGGAAAGAAAAATGGAAAAATAACTCATTGGAAAAAAATTGACAGTCCAGTGAAGGAAATAGCTAGGCTCCAAACTGGCAGGAAAGCCAGGCCACATGACTGAGAAGTTGTTTCTGGGACTGGACTCTTGTGGACTTAAGAAGAATCTGTTTTTTGCTAAGTATGCTAAAAAAAAAAAACCTGGAAATACTGAGTGTACTGTCTTGGCACATATAAAGGCAAACACGGAGCAGTTAAGTGACAAACCTCCACATGGTGGGGAAGGGCAAGTCTTGCTATTATAACATGAAAGAAGAATCTTAAGGCCAATATTTCTGCACGTTGTGGTGAATGGAAACTTCTCCTGAGGTAGGTATAAAACTGGAAGTTGTTTTCTCTCCACCTAAAAGTCTAAGGCTATAAATTTCTTCTCATCGTTGAAGAGCACCTCAGGCTGTAAGCAAGCTTAAAGTGGTTCCTTCACTAATGAGTTAATAAAACTTTGGCATGATCAACTGGACTGGACCAAAAGCAAAGAAGTTCCTGGGATAAACTGAATGCTTCGAAGGTCAGCGGAGCAAGGGTGGGGGTTTGGGGACTATGGCTTAAGGGGACTTCTAAGTCAATTGGCAAAATAAATTCTATTATGAAAGCATTCTGCATCCCACTTTGAAGTGTGGTGTATGGGGTCTTAAATGCTAACAAGCGGCCATCTAAGATGCATCAATTGGTCTCAACCCACCTGGATCAAAGGAGAATGAAGAACACCAAGGTCACAGGATAATTATGAGCCCAAGAGACAGAAAGGGCTACATGAACTAGAGACTTACATCATCCTGAGATCAGAAGAACTAGATGGTGCCTGGCCACAACCAATGACTGCCCTGTCAGGGAACACAACAGAGAACCCCTGAGGGAGCAGGAAAACAGTAGGATGCAGACCCCCAATTCTCATAAAAAGACCAGACTTAATGGTTTGACTGAGACTAGAAGAATCCCGGCGGTCATGGTCCCCAAACCTTCTGTTGGCCCAGGACAGGAACCATTCCCAAAGACAACTCATCAGACATGGAAGGGACTGGACAATGGGTTGAAGAGAGATGCTGATGAAGAGTGAGCTGCTTGTATCAGGTGGACACTTGAGACTGTATTGACATCTCCTGTCTGGAGGGGAGATGGGAGGGTACAGAGGGTTAGAAACTGGCAAAACGGTCACGAAAGGAGAGGCTGGAAGGAGGGAGCGGGCTGACTCATTAGGGGGAGAGTAAATGGGAGTATGTAGTAAGGTGTATATAAGCTTATATGTGACAGACTGACTTGATTTGTAAACTTTCACTTAAAGCATGATAAAAATTATTAAAAAAAAAAACTTTGGCATGAGCTTGCCATCTATATGTATAAAAATTACATTTTTAACAGTTTGGGGATTTTGTGTTTTTATACCATAAACAGAAGATCTGGAAGAACAACGCTCAGTGATGGTGAGTTGTTCCATTTCCTGCCCCTCTTTTTTTTACCCCAGGCTAGGTGAAAATCTCTGGGCTGAGAGAGAGGAGAGGAGTCAGAGGAAAGGAAAAGAGCTTAGAAACTTGTAGGTTCTAAGGAGATGACCTGTTCCTGTCCTCCAGCTTCAGACAGTGTCCCAGGAAAAGAAATATGACAGGGACACCAGTTAAGTTTGGGAAGATCAGAGAGGACTTGGCATCTGCTTCTCAAGGTGTATCCCCTGAAGGAAACAAGCCTGGTGCCAGACGAATAGAGGGGAGAATGCTACATGGGATATCTAGGCAAATGGGCCTAACCAAGCCTCTCAGAGTTTCTATGCATCCCACCATAGTAAAGGGGTCATTCCAACATTTCCTGTATGTCCAAAGTGGATGTGGAAGTAGCTGAAGGAGAGCTGGACTTGAGTAGCCTGTGGTTGTGATAAGGAAGATGACCTGCAGGGACTCCAAAACCAAAGACAAAGTTGGAATGAGGACAAATCAGCAGATGTCTGTGAAAATGAATGATAATGACAAGAATTCAGATACCCTTCACCCTAGCTTTATGCCAATAGGATCTGTGAGCCAGGAACAATATACATTGACTATGATGAAGTTTGTCCCACTCAGCAGGATGGCGGCTCAAAATAGAAATTGTGCTACAGAATGCAATTTACTTTTTATAAAAAATGGATAGTAGTGTACTTACTATTGCATATTCCTTTTAATAACATAACATGAGCATTTTTATGGGTTAATAAGTGCTCTTCTACAATATCGTTGTCATTGAGACATAGCATTCCAACATGTGAGCTAGTTTAAATATTTAGAAAACTCTACACGTTTCTCCTTCCAAAATAATCAGTCTTGATTATTCTGGTGACTAAGTCCTGAGTTAAAAGAACATATCCTTATTGGAAAGAAACTTAGACTGGGTAGACCCCAACCAAAACAGTCAAGGGTCAGGGTCCAGAGATGGCAAAACTAAGTTAACTTCTCTTTCAGAAAATTCCTTAATGAAGCTGGCCATACTGGAGTAACACTGTTTTAACTCCTTACAAAGAGAGTTCTGGGAATGGAGAATACAGGCTTAAGGACCCTCCCTAACGTGTGTCTTGAGTAACAGCAAAGGACAGCTGTCTGCCTACCTCTAGTTCTGCGGTCATGCGGCCATTGGCTAGGAGGCGGGCGTGTGCCTGTTGGCTGCAGGCAAGTGCTGGGATTCTCTCGGCCTATAAACAGAAAGTGATAGATGAGTGGAGTCCCTGGGCAGCCAGTTAATGTACTTGGCTGCTAACCTGGGCAGAAATGTCTGATGATCTACTTTTGAAAAATCAGTCATGGAAAACCCTATGGAGCACAGTTCTACTCTGACATATATGGATGGGGTCACCATGAGTCAGAAT
The DNA here is from genome assembly GCF_024166365.1 of Elephas maximus indicus. Lineage (NCBI taxonomy): Eukaryota > Metazoa > Chordata > Mammalia > Proboscidea > Elephantidae > Elephas > Elephas maximus. The sequence continues at coordinate 84,911,270 of NC_064820.1, forward strand.
CAACTCGATGGCAACTGGTTTGTAGTTAATGGATGAGCCTGCTCTCAACAGTATGAGGGATCCTGCTGTGGGTTTCCATAGTTGAAGGAGGGATTATTCCTCATATGATGTAGAAAGAGGTATTGGTATCTGAAGAGCCCAAATCCCATGCTGGCACTTGAATGTCCTCAGGAGCTCTGAAATTCCATGGAGGAATAGAGGTCTGCACAGTTGAGAGATTATCTTCCCCCATGATGCTGGTTTTAATCCTTCTCGATTTCTTTCAGGAGCTTACATTAACCACAAAGCAAAGCTCCTCCAGTCAAGATCTTTGTCAGGATGTTGTTTTTACTGGACTTTTTGTTTTGTTTTGCTTTTTGATGCCTACAGACTTGAAAAACCACGGTGCGTTTGAATCAACCAGCAGCATTTGGATCAATATGATTTGGTCAAAATAGATTAGCATTTGTTATTGCTATTGTGTACATTTTACTCTAAAATCAAATGCATTTCTAATCTCTTCAGCAAGGTCACAAGAAACTTCATAAAAACTTATTCCAGGGATAGAAACAGATGCAAACTCCTAATTTCTTTTTATAAGGAAAAAATGTCATTTCCCCCCATGCGCTGAGAGAAAAAAAAGAATATTTACAATATGAATTCTGATACTAAACCACTTACAGGCAAAAATGTGCCCATTGCACTGTTATTTTAATGTCTTAATAGTGTTGTGTTATATTCAGGGCATGTTATCTTCATTAGTTGAAAGAATAAAATTAGAATCATATGCAGTCTTTCTCAGTAATTCATTTAATTTCCTGTTTTCTATCTTTTTTGGTGACTTCTGTAGAAGGATTATTTAAAAAGTTTCTCCTTTGAAAATGGCCCAAGTAACAAAAGAAATTTCTATTTTAATGCTTTGTGAGTTGGTGACAGGAATGTGTTTGGCAAAGTCTAACTACCATTTCGAACAATGACCGGACAAGGTGAAGTGGAGTGAGGGAACCAGGGGTTGGGATAGGGGCTCCGAATGAGGGTCAGCTCCCATCTGCCTCATAAAAGATAGTGATAATGTGTTTTCCACATGTCCAAGGTAGAAGGAGTTATATGAAGCCCAGTTGTCTTAACTGGGTCAGGAAAAACAGCATCAACTTCAGAAACAATAATAGGTAGCTTTTTTTTTTTTCTGTAAACATCAGGAACCCTGGCAGCATAGCGGTAAAGGGCTCCACTGCTACGCAAAATGTTGGCAGTCTGAATCCACCGTCTGCTCCTCAGAAACCCTATGGGGCAATTCTACTCCGTCCCATAGCGTCGCTATGAGTCAGAATTGACTTGACAGCCACAAGTTTTTTGGTTTGTACACATCAGAAAATAAAAATAAGCACAAGATGATGAATGTAATAAATGTCACTGAATTGTACATGTTGTTGTTGTTAGGTGTGGTCGAGTCAGTTCCGACTCATAGGGACCCTATGCACAACAGAACGAAACACTGTCCGGTCTGCGCCATCCTTAAAATCGTTATGCTCGAGCTCATTGTTGCAGCCACTGTATCAATCCACCTTGCCGAGGGTCTTCCTCTTTTCTGTTGACCCTGTACTCTGCCAAGCATGATGTCCTTCTCCAGGGACTGATCCCTCCCAACGACATGTCGAAAGTACCTAAGATGCAATCTCTCCATCCTTGCTTTTAAGGAGCATTCTGGTTGTACTTCTTCTAAGACAGATTTGTTCATTCTTTTGGCAGTCCATGGTATATTCAATATTCTTTGCCAACACCGCAATTCAAAGGTGTCAATTCTTCTTTGGTCTTCCTTATTTATTGTCCAGGTTTCACATGCATATGATGTGATTGAAAATACCATGGCTTGGGTCAGGTGCACTGTAGTCTTCAAGGTGACATCTTTGCTCTTCAACACTTTTAAAGAGGACCTTTGCAGCAGATTTACCCAATGGAATGCATGTTTTGACTTCTCGATTGCTGCTTCCATTGCTGTTGATTGTGGATCCAAGTAAAATGAAATCCTTGACAACTTCAATCTTTTCTCCATTTATCATGATGTTGCTCACTGGTCCAGTTGTGAGGATTTTTGTTTTCTTTATGTTGAGGTGTAATCCATACTGAAGACTGTGGTCTTTGATCTTCATTAGTAAGTGCTTCAAGTCCTCTTCACTTTCAGCAAGCAAGGTTGTGTCATCTGCATAATGCAGGTTGTTAATGAGTCTTCCTCCAATCCTGATATCCCGTTCTTGTTCATATAGTCCAGCTTCTCAGATTATTTGCTCAGCATACAGATTGAATAGGTATGGTGAAAGAATACAACCCTGACGCACACCTTTCCCGACTTTAAACCAATCAATATCCCCTTGATCTGTCTGAACGACTGCCTCTTGATCTATGTAAAGGTTCCTCATGAGCACATCCCATTCTTCACAATGTTATCCATAATTTGTGTCTGTCAGTTTGTCGTACTGTGGGGGTTTGCGGGTTGCTGTGATGCTGGAAGCTATGCCACTGGTATTCAGATACCAGCAGAGTCACCCATGGAAGACAGGTTTCAGCTGAGCTTCCAGACTAAGACAGACTAGGAAGAAGGACCCAGCAGTCTACTTCTGAAAAGCATTAGCCAGTGAAAAACTTATGAAGAGCAGAAGGACATTGTCTGATGTAGTTCTGGAAGAGGAGCCCCCCAGGTTGGAAGGCACTCAAAAGATGACTGGGAAAGAGCTGCCTCCTCAAAGTAGAGTTGACCTTAATGATGTGGATGGAGTAAAGCTTTCAGGACCTTCCTTTGCTGATGTGGCATGACTCAAAATGAGAAGAACAGCCACAAACATCCATTAATAATCAGAACGTAGAATGTACGAAGAATGAATCTAGGAAAATTGGAAAACATCAAAAAGGAAATGGAATGCATAAACATTGATATACTAGGCATTAGTGAGCTGAAATGGACTGGTATTGGCCATTTTGAATCAGACAATCATATAGTCTACTATGCTGAGAATGACAACTTGAAGAGGAATGGTGCTGCATTCATCATCAAAAAGAACATCTCAAGATCTATCCTGAAGTACAACGCTCTCCGTGATAGGATAATATCCATATGCCTACAAGCAAGACCAGTTAATGCGACTATTATTCAAATTTACACACCAACCACTAGGGCCAAAGATGACGAAATAGAAGATTTTTATCAGATGCTGCAGTCTGAAATTGATCGAACATGCAATCAGGATGCATTGATAATTACTGGTGATTGGAATGCGAAAGTTGAAAACAAAGAAGGACCGGTAGTTGGAAAATACGGCCTTGGTGATAGAAACAATGCTGGAGATTGAATGATAGAATTCTGCAAGACCAACGACTTCTTCATTGTACATGTAAAAATGTTAAAACGGCAATTGTTTGGTTATATGTGTATTTATCACAATTGTTTAAAAAGTAGACAATCCAGCATATTTGAAAACTGACAAATGCTAATCCTGCTGTATAGAAATCCTGGTAGCTCAAAGATCAAGCTCAGCTACTGAGCAAAAGCTTAGTAGTTGGAACTTACCTAGTCACTCCACAGGAGAAAGACCTGGTAATCTGTTCCCGTGAAGATTACAGCCTAGAACATCCTATGGGGTGGTTCTACTTTGTCAGATGGGGTCGCTAGGAGGCATACATCTAAAACAAAAACAATCTTGCTGCATTGGTAAGTATGTGAAAACTGCTTTCACGGATATAGTTAACATGTCCTTTTAAAATGTCAAATAAATTATTCCTAAAACAAAACAAACCCAGCCTACACTCTATTTTGGGCTCCCTGGTTCCTAGGTGTTCAATGCCCATGTCAGTGGTTCCTGATCTGAGGCAGAAAGCGTGCCCCGTTGTGGGCCCTTAGAGAGAGAGGACAACAGTAGGAGCTAACGCTCAGCTCCTTCGCTCTCCTCGCCATGAGGCATCCTTTGGCTGTGATGCATATCCTTACTTTAATACTGTTACAATATTGTAACCTTTTCCTGTAATAAACTGTAGATTTGTAAGGAATGTCAAAAAAATTATTTTTACACAATAACAGCTGTCAAAAATAATATAGCTCTTTCTCCTGCTTGTAAAAGGAAATCTGGGCCAGCCAAAGAAACAGACTTCAACCCTCCGCCTCTTCCATTCCGGCCGTCCCCACACAAATCCTAGAGACTAGGACAGTTAGCAACACTCGTGACAGTGGCCTAAATGAACAAAACGGCTTCATTCTGGATTCCTGGATACCTGTGCAATGTATTCCCAGAAGACTCCAGGCTTTCCAGGTTGTGGGGCCCACCCTTTTCGCCTTACTTTCCTCCAAGAGAAAAGATGGAACCAGAGAGGAAAGGTGGGCTGCCGGGAACATGGCGTCTCCATTCACAAGGCAGAAACCCTTCAAAAGGTACACGTCAACGATCTTATTAAACGTAGTATATCTTGTGAGGGACAATGACCTTGTCTGAGTTTGAAGTGCAAAAGTTGCCGATTCTAAGGGGACTGGCATCTTTACTAAGAATAAAACAAGGGGTATATTTACCCCGCATCCTTAACCCTCCCTCCGTAGAAATGAACTGTAATAGAATTAAAATAAAGGGCACACGTCAGAAAATCTAATTTGGAGAATATGTGACGAAGTTTTATTCCCATGAAAAGAAAATGTTCTGTTTTTCTCATTATAAATACCTTCGGTACTGCCAAACCTCTGCTTATCCCAAATGTCTTAGAATATCTTCGTATCACACAGTACAGATAAGGCCGCACATTGAGTTATCGTTTCATTCAACGTATGATGGTAGTAGCATCAGTAAAGTAGCTTTCAATATTAGGATTTTTTTTTTTTTAATTTTCCCAATAAACGGGACAATAATGTTTCCATTTGGACTTTGCCACCAGCACACTGGGAAATGTGGAAAATGTGATCAGTTTTTCTCATTATGTGGCAGATTCTCATGGTCCAGTCCTGGCAGCACCCTTGGGGCGTCTGGGTGTTGTTAGGGAATATGCCCAGGGTCTAGCCTGACCACATTACTTCCCAAAGCCAGGTGATCAAGGAAGACCTAGATAGCAGGGCCCACCCATGTCTCCATAAAGTAGGCAGCTAATAGGTAATGAACATTGAGATAAGCACCTTGGGGTCTGACATCTCAAGACCTGAACTATCAATATCCACTTTATTGGCTGAAAAAAAAAAAAAAATAGATTCATCCTTTCAGGTACTGGCTCAGTGAAACATGAGAGCTTGAATATTCATGTAGTAGAGGAGGTTGTTTAAGGCAAGCAAAGCTGTGCTTCAAACATATCAGTTCTTTTTTCATACTCTCCTCCTTCTTTTCAATGGCTGCTGTTTCTCCTTGGGGGACTCCCTGGGTGGTGCAAATCTTTAATGTGCTCAGCTGCTGATCAAAAGGTTAGAAGTTCGAGTTCACTCAGAGGTGCCTTGGAAGAAAGACCTGACAACCTACTTCCAAAAAAGCTGCCACTACAAACCCTACGGAACACAGTTCTACTTTGCTATCCATGGGGTTGATATGAGTTGGAGTTCACTTGATGGCAACTGGTTACAGGTATTTTTCCTTGCATTGTCTGGGAGACTTAAGGCTCACAGCCTTATGCAGAAGGCTCATCCAGACCCCTTGCTTTGCACAGGCCCCAGGCTCTGTCTCCCAACCCCGTACCTAGGTCCGTGTCTAAAATTCCCTGGTACAACATCCACACCAGCTCATGTGCATAACGCTAGTTTTTATTTCTCTATTTTTGGCACCCAAGGATGGAATTACACTTTTTTGCCCAAATTCATTTTTCTTATTATCTAGTGCTTCTGCATAGCACATTTTTTATGGGAGAGGGCAAATCCGTATCAGCTCAGTTTCTCCTTATTGCAGGAAGTTCCTTCCATCTCTTTTACATCACGGAAAAAGATTCCGCCAAGTTCTGAGACCTTGTAAGAATGAAGTCTGATAATTAAGGAATAAATTGTGACAAAATTAATATGGCTTCAAGTATAACAGACTGAGTTTATATTGATCATATAAACTGTCTCTTCATCCTAGATGTGACGGACTGAATTGTATCCTCCAAAAATAAGTGTTGTAAATTCTAAACCCTTATACCTATATAGGATCCCTGCGGTGCAGTGGTTAAGAGCTCAACTACTAACCAAAATGTTGGCAGTTCAAATCCACCAGTCGCTCCTTGGAGACTCTATGGGGCAGTTCTACTCTGTCCTACAGTGTTGCTCTGAGTCAGAATTGACTCAACGGCAACGAGTTTTATATCTGTGGATGAAATCCCATTTGGAAATAGAACTTTCTTTGTTACGTTATTGAGACCGTATCAGTGCAAGGTATGTCTTAAGCCAATTACCTTTGGAGATATAAAAAGAGCACCTTAGGCACAGAGGAGGAAGCACAAACAGAGGGGAAGATGCAGGCCGTATGAAAATTGCCAAGGAACTGACAAGGGTCTTGCCCAGTGTTGACAGAGAAAGAAAGCCAAGAGCCAGTGCCTTGTATTCGGACTTCTAGCCTAAGCTGAGAAAATAGATTTCTTAAGGCCATCCACTTGTAGTATTTCTGTTATAGCAGCACTAGATAACTAAGATACTAATTCATAAGCTATTTGTTTACAGGAAGAATTCTATTTCTTAGAGTCATTATTTTTTATCACTGGAGGGGAAAATCAGCTCCCTTCAAGGTTAGGCAGATAGTACAGCTGAGTGACTCTGACCAGGTGATGACCACAGGGAGTGGCACTGACTGGAATCAAAAGGAGACCTCAAGTCACATCTAGAGGTACTCTGATTCCATTTAAAAAAAGACAAAAAGCAACACCAAGGAATCCATAAGCAGACTGAATTCAGCCCAAAACATCCCCATTTACCAGTGCTAGTTAACCCAATGCTCCCCATTGTGTACCCAAAAACCAGAAGAAAAAGGAAAAAAAAAAAAACCCACTGCCATCAAGTTGATTCCAACTCATAGTGACCCTGTAGGCATAGTAGTACTGCCCCATAGGGTTTCTAAGACATTAAATCTTTACAGAAGATGACTGCCACATCTTTCTTTCACAGAGTGGCTGGTGGGTTTGAACAGCTGATCTTTTGGTTAGCAGCCAAGGGCTTAACCACTGTGCCACAAAAGCCAAAAAAAAAAAAAAAAAAAAAACACCCATTGCCATTGAGTCGATGCCAACTCATAACGACCCTATAGGACAGAGTAGAACTGCCCCATAGAGTTTCCAAGGAGCGCCTGGTGGATTCAAACTACTACCTTTTGGTTAACAGCTGTAGCACTTAACCACTATGCAGCCAGGGTTTCCACTGTGCCACCAGGAAACAAAATTTAGAGAGAAGGAATAACTTGCTCGAGGTCATATAACTACTTCCTGAAAAGCCTGGCCTAGGTTTCCAAATCGAAGATTAAAATCCTTTTCTCTTCCCCATGCTGCCTCTAAGGAGCGCTGGTGGCATAGTAGTTAAAGCACTCAGCTGTCAACTGAAAGGTCAAACCCACCAGCTGCTCACCAAGAGAAAGAAGTGGCAGTCTGCTTTCAAAAAGATTACAGCCTTGGAAACCCTATGGAGCAGTTCTACTCTGTCCTATAGGATCGTCATGAGTTGGAATCGACCCTACGGCAACTTTTTTTTTTTTTTTTTTTCGGGTATGCCGCCTCTGGCTCTTTAAAATGCCCCTTGGGAAACAAGAAGGACTCACATGTTGCTCTCATTAAATTAAATGTAGCTAAACTCCTTTTCCCCAGATTCCCTTTGACGACAAATTCTGAATACCAGCAAGTTGGTAGAAAGCCCAAGCAGAAAGACAGACCCAGGTCTGTTTTAATGAAAAGGCTTGACGACTGTTATTAAGTGTGCAGCTCAGGTTTCCCCACTTCAGCAATGAACCCTAAACAACTGCAAAGAGCCTTGTCAATCACCGAGCAAGTCAGGAACTCACACCTGTCTCACGCAGTGAGGCCTAAGAAGCCCTCACACAATCACTTTGCAGTCACGGAGTGGCTGAAGGCCAGATTTCCACCTACGAAGCACCCTGAGAAATGAGTTTGGCTCAGCTAAAGGCCAAAATCACTCCCGACACATAGACCCTGGCTGGCACGCTTGTGTGACCTTGTGCAGGATCACAATTTGCTTTTGACCTCTCAGTGGTATCACATTTGTCTTGAAGGAGTTAGATCATACAGAAACAGTACAGTCTGGTGTGATGGCAAGAACATACTTTTGGAACAAGATGGGCCTGCTTCTGAACACCTTCTCTACTGCTTCATTCATTCAGTACTTACCGAGTGGTGACTATGTACCAGGCACTATTCTAGGTGCCCTAGAGACAGTGGTGAACAAAACAGAAAAATTCCTACCTTTATGAAGTTTACATTTTAACAAAGGGAGACAGACAATACATAAAAACCAAACTCAAACCAAACTTGTTGCCATCAAGTTGATTGAACTCCATAGTGTTTTCTTTACTGAAGCAGATCACCAGGCCTTCCTTCCAGAGTGCCACAGGGTAGGTTCAAACTGCCAACCTTTTACTAGTTGTGTGCAAACTGTTTGTGCCACCCAGAGGCCCTTACATAAAATAAATAAATTACATATCATATTGGAAGGTGATGAGTGTCGGGATAAAATTAAGTATGCTTTGGTGAGTGGCGTCTGGAGTCCTAAAAACTTGCAAGGGCCCATCTAAGATACATCTACTGGTCCCAGCATGTTCAGATCAAAGGAGAATGAAGAAAACCAAAGACACAAGGAAAATATTAATCCAAAGGACTAATGGACAACATGAATCTCAGCCTCCACAAGCCCCAGCCCAGAAGAACTAGATGGTGCCCCGCTACCACCACTGACCACTTTGACAGGGATCACGACAGAGGGTCATGGACAGAGAGGGAGATAACTGTAAAATGAAATTCAAATTCACAAATAAAGACCAGACTTATTAGTCTGATGGTGACTAGAGGAACCCCTGGGACTATGGCCCCCAGCCACCCTGCTAACTCAGAACTAAAGCCACTCCTGAAGTCCACCTTCCAGCCAAAGATTAGTCAGGTCTATAAAACAAACAATAATACACCTGAGGAATGTGTTGCTTAGTTCAATCAAGTATAAAAGACCAAATGGGCAACACCTGCCCAAAAGCAAAGATGAGAAGGCAGGAAGGGACAGGAAACCTAGATGAATGGACACGGAGAACCCAGGGTGGAAATGGAAAGAGGGAGGGTGCTGACCCATTGCAGGGATTGCAACTAATGTCACAGGACAATTTGTATATAAAATTTTTGAATGAAAAACTAATTTGTGCTGTAAACTTTCACCTAAAATACAACAATTTTTTTTTTTTTTAATTAAGTATGGCTGGATGATGGAGAATGCAATTTAAATAGTGCGGTCAGGGAAGCCTCACTAAGCAAGCAACACCTGAGCAAAGAGTTAAAGGGGGTGAAGGAATGAGCTGTAATGAGGTATGAAAATGGGGTTCCATACCAACACCCTGAGGCTGGGGCAAGCCTGGAGCATCCAAGGAACAACCAGGAGGCTAACATGTCTGGTATGGGCTGGGGTGGGGTGGGAGTGGTAGGAGTTCATGGAAGCAATAACAGGTCGGAGGGGAATGTCGGATGAAACAGGAAGCTGAATGAAATGGGGAGGTGCTATAGGATAGATATCGAAGAATTTCCTGGTGGATTGGAGTCAAAGAACAGTCAAGAGTGACCCCAAGGTTTTTGGCTTGAACAACTGGAAGAATGGAGGTGCCATTACTGAGGCGGGAGGCTGAGGGAGGAACTGGTGTAGGTGGAGGTGGAGGAGGAGGATCAGGAGTTCATTTTTTGAAACTTTAAGTGGAGGTAATGAATAAACAGTCTATGAATTTACAACCCACGAGAGAGGCCCAGACTGATGATATAAATTTGGGATCATATAAATGGGATTTTAAAGCTGTAAGAATCAATGATATCACCAAAGGGTGATGCTAGACAGGGAAGAGAAGAAGTCCAAGGACCAAGCCCTGGGCCACTTCAACATTAAAAGTGCAAGTGCCATTTAAAAGCTGGGGGGCTGTAGCGGATGCCTGCAAGAGGATGGAGGCACCTATTCTCCCAATTTTGGGGAGTTAGCAACCAAATCCTTCCTCAGGGATTGCCCTCAGATGAAGGGCGCTACCTCACCCAACATTATACCCCCATCCTAGGACACCCTGTATTCAATGACTTGTCAGTTTGCGCGTACAAGCTCAGCCCCCTCATCCCCATTCAGGACAAGTCAGACCTTCCTACCTCCAGAGCTCTTCACAGTGCCAGCTGAAGCCATGGTACGCCTGCTTCTGTGCTCAACTTCGTCCTCCACCTGACCCTGCTTTTTCGATTCCCTCACAGGTAAAAAAAAAAAAAAAAAAAAAAATTTTTTTTTTTTTTTTTTTTCAGTAAATCACCTACATACAAATCTCCATCTCATAGTCTATTTCCCAGGAAATCTGTTCTAAAGCAGCAGCTTTGGACATAACATTTACTTTGATAGCTTTCTCATTTGTAATATGATAATACTTATACCTACAAGGGAGGATTGCTGTAGGGATGTTGTTAGTTACCATCGAATCGCCTCCAACTCATAGCGACCCTATGTGTGCAGAGTAGAGCTGCTCCATAGAGTTTTCAAGGCTGTGACCTTTTGAAAGCAGATCACCAGGCCTGTCTCCGGTGGCACCGCTGGGTGAGTTTGCTGGTAGTGGAGTGCTTAACCATTTGTGCCACCCAGGGATTCCATTGTAGTGGGTAAAAGACATTATATGTAAAGTGCCTAGAACAGTTCCTGGTTAATAGTTGTTGTTTTTAGGTGCCATTGAGTCAGCTCCGACTCACAGTGACCCTATGTACAACAGAATGAAACACTGCCTGGATCCCTAGTTGTTGTTGTTGTTAGGTGCCATCAAGTCGGTTCTGACTCATAGCGACCCCACGCACAACAGAACGAACACTGCCCAGTCCTGAGCCATCCTTACAATCGTTGTTATGCTTGAGCTCATTGCTGCAGCCACTGTGTCTATCCACCTCGTTGAGGGTCTTCCTCTTTTCCGCTGACCCTGTACTCTGCCAAGCATGATGTCCTTCTCCAGGGACTGATCCCTCCTGACAACATGTCCAAAGTATGTAAGACGCAGTCTCGCCATCCTTGCTTCTAAGAAGCATTCTGGTTGTACTTCCTCCAAGACAGATTTGTTCATTCTTTTGGCAGTCCATGGTATAGTCAATATTCTTCACCAGCACCACGATTCAAAGGCGTTGATTCTTCTTTGGTCTTCCTTATTCACTGTCCAGCTTTCACATGCATATGATGCGATTGAAAATACCATGGCTTGGGTCAGGCACACCTTAGTCTTCAAGGTGACATCTTTGCTCTTCAACACTTTAAAGAGGTTCTTTGCAGCAGATTTACCCAATACAGTGCGTCCTTTGATTTCTTGACTGCTGCTTCCATGGCTGTTGATTGTGGATCCAAGTAAAATGAAATCCTTGACAACTTCAATCTTTTCTCCATTTATCATGATGTTGCTCATTGGTCCAGTTGTGAGGATTTTTGTTTTCTTTATGTTGAGCTGCAATCCGTACTGAAGACTGTGGTCTTTGATCTTCATTAGTAAGTGCTTCAAGTCCTCTTCACTTTCAGCAAGCAAGGTTGTGTCATCTGCATAATGCAGGTTGTTAATGAGTCTTCCTCCAATCCTGATGCCCCGTTCTTCTTCATATAGTCCAGCTTCTCGTATTATTTGCTCAGCATACAGATTGAATAGGTATGGCGAAAGAATACAATCATGGCGCACACCTTTCCTGACTTTAAACCAATCAGTACCCCCTTGTTCTGTCCGAACCACTGCCTCTTGATCTATGTAAAGGTTCTTCATGAGCACAATTAATAGTAGGTATTCAAAAAAAATAGTAGTTAAAATTGTCAGAATCAGGTTTTCACTATTCTGCCTTCTTAAATCCTAAATAAGATTTGAAATGGTGTCATCATAGCGCTCAGGAGGGCTACATGTCCCCTCCATTAACTCCCTAAGCCTCATCCAAGGTTATGTCCCCATCCCAGGACACACTGGATTCAATGACTGGTTAATTTGTGGGTACAAACCCATTCTGATGCTTCTTTTACATGCCCTGCCAGCACCCTCTACATCTCTTATCATAATTATTTGTTGCATTATTCTATATTGTAATTGTGTATTTAATTTCTCCCACCCCTCTTTCCTGTAAGCTCTGTGTCTGTCTTATTCTTGGTTGTATCTTCAGGAACTAGCACATTGTAGGCACTTCATAAATATTTTTTTAATCGAATTGAATTAAGCTGAATTGAATTGATATCTGCCTGAGTTTATGGACAAAGGCCTGGCTTAGTTTAGTTCAGCTCTGGGAATTATGAACCTGAATGGCCTTTAAGAGGAATTTGGCCTGGTCCTGTGAAGCGCCAAGAAGACTACCCATCTACCAATCCATTCATCTACCTATTAAATCAAAACTAACTTACAGAAAACCACTCTGTGCCATGCAATAGTGAACAGGATCTCATAGGCAAGCAGCAAGATAGACAATGAACAACAAACAAAATAATTTAAATAGAGAAAATGAAGCCTGTTGTGGAAAAAAAAAAAAAACAGGGAGCCAGAAAGGAAGAGAGACCTCATCTAGACAGCGTGATAGAAACTTCTCTGAGGACATTTAAGATGAGACCTGGAAATGAGTAGACTCCAGGCATGTTTCAGATGAAGAACGATCCCGAGAGAAGAAAAGAAGTCAGTGTTTTGAGGAAAGGAGAGAACACCAGCGTGAACAAAGCAGTGTGAAGCAGGCAAAGATAAAGTTGGAGAGGAGGCAGGGTCAGTTTATGAAGAGCCTTGGGCATTTCATGCAGAGCAGTACACAGAGTAAAGAGGAACATTCTTGGTACTGTCAACGACAATGGGTAGTAGGGGAGCAAGTGGTAGGGGTAGGAGGAACTAGCCAGATGTTATTGCAAGAGATGATGGTGACAATGGAGATGGAGAAAAGTAAATCTCTTCTAGATTTATTCTGAAGGGAGACACTGAAAGACTTGTTGAAATGGGAGGTGAGGGAAAGGAAAGAATCAAGAATGGTCCTTAAGTTTGGGCTTGATCATTGGAGTGAATGGTGATGTCATTTACAGAAATGGGGAAGATAGAGGTAAGAAAGCAGGATTTGAGGAGAGAAATAACAAGTCCCTTTTGGAAGTGCTACATTTTGAAAACTCAAGAGGATGCAGCAGGGCAGCCAGCTGCAATTGTTGCCCTTCCTGGGCCTGCCCTGGACAAGAACAACACCCAGACTCTACTAGAATTTCCTGAACTTCTTGACGCCCAGGAAAGCCTAGAGAAGAAAGAAAAGGCCCGAAGTGCTGGGGGTGAGTAACCACCAAAAGAACAAAACATAAAGCAGTACTTGTCTCCAGCAAAAATCAACCTCAATGTTCTTGGAAGCTGAATCGCAGGAGCTTGAATATCTGGGGCTAGTGACCAGAAGGAGAGGTGTTACCCAATCAGGCAAACAATTCAAGTAGAGCTCTCGGCTAGCTGCCCACAATTCCATGAAGAAGGGTCCCCTCATCCCACATGCCACTAAAATGGAAACCAGATTTGAAAGCAAGCACAGGTCTGCCAGCTGGGTACTGTTCAGACATCTGCGGACCATCAAGAGCCTCCTTGTGCCTTTGGTCCTACTCAAACTGGCTTCATGCTAAGAAAAGCAAATTTCTTTTGTGACCACTGGTCTGTCAGATCCAAAAAGCGTGCTTTAGGGATTGCTGGGCTTCTGAGGTGTTGCCTGTGGATCCAGGTAGAAGGAAATCCTTGACAACTTCAACTTTTTCTCCATTTATCATGATGTTGCTTATTGCCTATTAATCCAGTTGTGAAGGTTTTTGTTTTCTTTATGTTGAGGTGTGGAGCCCTGGTGCCACAGTGGTTAAGAACTACGGCAACCTACAGCTGCTAATCAAAAGGTCAGGAGTCTGAATCAACGAGCTGCTCCTTGGAAACCCTATGGGCCAGTTCTGCTCTGCCCTATAGGGTCACCATGGGTCGGAATCGACTCGATGGCAGTGGGTTGTTTTTTTTTTTTTTTAATTATGTTGAGGTGTAATCCATACTGAAGGCTGTAGTCTTTAATCTTCATCAGTAAGTGCTTCAGGTCCTCTTCACTTTCAGCAAGCAAGGTTGTGTCATCTGCATATCGCAGGTTGTTAGTGACTCTTCCTCCAATTCTGATGCCCTGTTCTTTTTCATATAGTCCAGCTTCTCAAATTATTTGCTCAGCATACAGAATGAATAAGTATGGTGAAAGGATACAACCTTGACGCACACCTTTCTTGACTTTAAACCACACAGTATCCCTTTGTTCTGTTCAAATGACTGCTTCTTGGTCTAAGTACAGGTTCCTCATGTTCTGGAATCTCATTCTTCGAAATGTTATCCATAATTTGTTATGATCCACACAGTCGAATATCTTTGCATATTCAGTAAAACACAGGTAAACCTCTTTCCGGTATTCTTTGTTTTCAGCCATGATACATCTGACATAAGCAATGATATCTTTTGTTCCATGTCCTCTTCTGAATCCAGCTTTAATTTCTGTCAGTTCCCTGTCGATGTACTGCTGCAACTGATTTTGAATGATCTTCAGAATAATTTTACTTGTGTATGATATTAATGATTTTGTTCAAGAATTTTCACATTCTGTTGGATCATCTTTCTTTGGAATGAGTGCAAATATGGATCTCTTCCAGTCAGTTAGCCAGGCAGCTGTCCTCTAAATTTCTTGGCAAAGATGAGTGTGCACCTCAAACGGTGTATCCAATTGTTGAAACATCTCAATTGGTATGCTGTCAATTCCTGAAGCCTTGTTTTTCACCAGTGTCTCCAGTGCAGCTTGGATACCATCTTCCTTCAATACCATCAGTTCTTGATCATATGCTACCTCCTGAAATGGTTGAACATCAACCCATTCTTTTTGGTACAGTGACTCTGTGTATTCCTGCCATCTCCTTTTGATGCGTCCTGCATTGTTTAATATTTTCTCTGTAGAATCCTTCAGTACTGCAACTTGAGGCTTGAATTTTTTTTTCACTTCTTTCAGCTTGAGAAATGTCAAGCATGTTCTTCCCTTTTGGTTTTCTATCTCTAGCTCTTTGCACATGTCATTATAATACTTTACTTTGTCTTCTCAAGCCACCCTTTGAAATCTTCTGTTCAGCTCTTTTACTTCATTATTTCTTCCTTTTGCTTCAGTTACTTGTTTCAGAGTCTCTTCTGACAGCCATTTTGGTTTTTTCTTTCTTTCTTGTCTTTTAATGACCTCTTGTTTTCTTCATGTATGATGTTCTTGATGTCATTCCACAACTTGTTTGTTCTTCGGTCATTAGTGTTCAACATGTAAAATCTGTTTTTGAGGTGGTCTCTAAATTCAAGTGGGATATACTGTAAGATCGTACTTTTGCTCTTGTGGACTTGATCTAATTTTCTTCAACTTCAGCTTGAAGTTGCATATGAGCAATTGATGGTCTGTTCCAAAGTCAACCCCTGACCTTGTTCTGACTGATGATATTGAGCTTTTCCATCATCTCTTTCCACAGATGCAGTTGATTTGATTCCTGTGTATTCCATCTGGCAAAGTCCATGTGTATAGTCACTGTTCATGTTGTTGGAAAAGATATTTGTGATGAAGAAGTCATTGGTCTTGCAAAATTCTATCATGTGATTTCTGGTGTCATTTTCATCACCAAGGCCATATTTTCCAACTACCAATCCTTCTTCTTTGTTTCCAACTTTTGAATTCCAATTGCCAGTAATTATCAATGCATCTTGATTGCATGTTTGATCAATTTCAGACTGCAGAAGTTGGCAAAAATCTTCAACTTCTTCATCTTTGGCCATAGTTGTTGGTGCATGAATTTGAAAAATAGTCATATTAACTGGTCTTCCTGTAGGCATATAGACATTATCCTGTCACTGACTGCATTGTACTTCAGGATAGATCTTGAAATGTTCTTTTTGACGATGGATACGATGCCATTCTTCTTTAATTTGTCATTCCCAGTGTACTAGACCATATGATTGTCTGATTGAAAATGGCCGGTACCAGTCCATTTCAGCTCACTAATCCCTACGATATCGATGTTTTTTTGCATCACATTTCATGGTTGATGACTTCCAATTTTCTTAGATTCATACTTTGTACATCCCATGTTCCGATTATTGATAGGTGTTTGCAGGTGTTTCTTCTCATCTTGAGTCGTGCCACATTAGCAAGTGAAGGTCCCGAAAGTTTGACTCCATCCACATCATTAAGGTCTACTGTACTTTGAGGAGACAGCTCTTCCCCAGTTGTCTTTTGAACGCCTTCTAACCAAAGGGGCTCATCTTCCAGCACTATATCAGACAATGTTCTGCTGCTATTTATATTTTCACTGTCCAATTTTTCAGAAGCAGACTGCCAGGTCCTTCTTCCAAGCCTTAGTCTGGATCTTCTAGCCAGCCATTTAAGACCTACCACACTCTGGATATTACCTCTTTCTCCAAAAGGTCTCCCCTTTCCCTTCCCTTACAACTGCCACCTGCCATCCCATTTTTCACCCTGTTTTTTGGGAATAAGAACCTCTTCCATACTCACATCAAATCATTTGAACATTTATGTTAATTGCAGCACTATTCACAATGGCCAAAATGTGGAAACAGCCTAAATGTCCATCAACAGATGAATGGATAAACAAAATGTGACACATACATACAATGTAATATTACTCAGCCATAAAGAGAAATAAAGTCCTGATACATGCCACAACATGGATGCACCTTGAAAGCATTATGCTGAGTGAAATAAGTCAGTCACAGAAGGACAAATATTTTATGAGCCCGCTTATATGAAATATCTAGAATAGGCAAGTATACAGAGACCAAAGTCTACTAGTGTTACCAGGGGTGGTTGGGAGGAGGGAAAAAGGAGGGCTCAATGCTTAGGGGACACTGAGCTTCTGTTATAAAGTGATGGAAAAATTTGGGAACAGATAATGGTGATGGTTGAAAAACATGCTGAATATAAGTTAACGTGAAGAATGTTGAAATGGCAAATGTTTTGTTACATATGTATTTACCAGTATAAAAAACTAACTTACAAAAAACCAC
Source organism: Elephas maximus indicus (assembly GCF_024166365.1). Classification (NCBI taxonomy): domain Eukaryota; kingdom Metazoa; phylum Chordata; class Mammalia; order Proboscidea; family Elephantidae; genus Elephas; species Elephas maximus. The sequence continues at coordinate 84,928,459 of NC_064820.1, forward strand.
TTATTCCATCAAATTACTAAGGAGTTTTACAATCATGCCCCTCAAGACCAGTAAGGGGGGGGGAGGGCAACATACCCCCCGCCCTGTTGACAGAGTATTTTCCCATGATAGCACTTACTGTGTGAAAAAAAATTTTTTTTTTTGTCATTAATATACCCATTGCTGTCAAGTCAATTCTGACTCATAGCGACCCTATAGAACAGAGTAGAACTGCTCCACAGAGTTTCCTAGGTTATAATCTTTCTGGAAGCAGAGTACCACATCTTCCTCCCACGGAGTGGCTGATGGGTTCGAACTACTGACTTTTTGGTTAGCAGCCGAGTACTTTAACCACTGTTCCACCAATGCTCCTTAACTAGCTCTTTATTTGTCTGCTCTTCAGCCCAAATGTAGACTCAGGGGCCACATCTACCTTCTCCACTGTATTCCCAGCACCAAGCTCGGCTCAGTCCAGGCACAGGGAGTTAGTGTTGGATGAGCAGGCTGGGTAATAGCATTTTCCCCTAGGTATCATCATCTGAGGACAGCCTCCCAATGGAGATATAAACTACCTTTACCTGGTCCAATCGTTTACCTAAGGAGCCCTGATGGCACAGTGGATAAGCCCTAGCTGCTAACCTAAAGGTTGGCTGTTAGAACCCAGCAGCCCTGTGGGAGAAAAGACCTGGCAATCTGCTCCCATAGAGATTACAGCCTAGGAAACCCTATGAGGGCAGTTCTACTGTATTACATTGGGTCATTATGAGTCAGAATCGATTCAACCGCACACAACAACCATTCACCTGGTGGCGGCCCCTAAGAGTACAAACAGAGGAATGACAGTGTTAAGTTCAAGTCATCACCATCGACTTTAAACTAACATGAATATTGCAATCCCTAAGAAGTTCCTGGAGTGCCCATACGTGGGCCAAAGAACAGGGAATCTTTCTCCCCTGTAGAAAAGGACAGCTCTCAGGCCACGTGGTCTGGCTACTAGCATGTGACTATGATCTGATAGTCTACTCCTTGGAACAGCTGTGTTCTGTTCCCGGGGCCATTTGGACCTGGCATATTCTAAACCTGTCACCACAGATCCAGGCCTTGAATTAGCAGCCATTCCAGAGCCCTGGTGGTGCAGTGGTTAAGCGTTCAGCTGCTAACTAAAAGGTGGGCAGTTTGAATCTACCAGCCACTCCTGGAAACCCTATAGGGTCGCTGTGAGTTGGAATCAACTCGATGACAATGGCTTCCCCCCGCCCTGCCAGGGATTCAACAGACTCATCTTTCTCCCCACACCAACATGGTGCCACAGGCCAGGCTATCTCAGCCCATGGGTGTCCCCAGCATTTTGGGATCTCTTCAAATCAGTAAGATTTATTCAACATTTATTTGGAGAAGAGGCTGAACTACCGGTTCCCTGTGGCAGAACGAGCCCTGGTGGCGCAGTAGTTTAATGCTCAGCTGCTAACCAAAAGGCTGCAGTTCGAATCCACTAGCCACTCCTTGGAAACCCTATAGAGCAGTTCTACTCTGTCTTATAGGGTCGCTATAAGTCAGGATTGACTCCATGACAGTGAGGTTTTTTGTTTGTTTTGGTTTTGGTTTTATGTGCCAGAAGAGGTCTCTGGGTAGTGCAAATGGTTAATGTACTTGGCTGCTAACTGAAAGGTTGGCAGTTTGAGTCCACCAAGAGGCACCTTGAAAGAAAAGCCTGGCAATCTACTTCTGAAAAATCATCTATTGAAAACCCTATGGAGCACAGTTTTATTCTGACACACATGGGGTCACCACGAGTTGCAGTCAATTCCATGGCCAAACTGTTTTTTTTTTGTTCGTTTGTTTTTGTTTTTCAGTGTGGCAGAATGGTGACTATGGAGGCTTCCTGGTGGTTGCATTCTGTCTCTCCCTTCTCATGATTCAGCTCCGACCCCTACTGGCATCCTCTGCTCAGGCAAACAAAAGCCCTGCATAACTTTGACTGGTAAAGCCCCATAATGGTCTCAATGCCTCCCTGTACCCCTAATCAGCATATATCAAATGATTCCGTCCAAGTCTCTTCCTGAAAAGAGTTCTGGTGAATAGCATTTTCTCCATCTTGTTACATTTTCAGGAACATTTTAGTGTTCCTTATAGATTGCTGGCATGCCCCTAAGCCAGATCTCGTTAATAACAGCTCAGCACCCTGCTGCAGCTGACCCAACCTGCCAGGGAAGCCCTGTGCCACCTGCGCCAGCTGAGCTGAGGACAGCTCTGACCCTCCGAGTCCCAGCCCCAGCCCCCAGGCAGGACTTATAATTGTCCTCCCTTGGAATACTGGTGGGAAAACCAAGCATCCAAAAGTCACCTGCATTTCATGCCTCCTGGCCTCCAAAAAGAAGCCCTGGTGGCGCAGTGGTTAAGAGCTAGGCGGCTAACCAAAAAGGTTGGCAGTTGAAATCCACCAGCCTCTTTGGAAATCTGATGGGGCAGTTCTACTCTCTCCTATAGGGTCCCAAGCAATCAGAATCAACTCGACGGCCTCCAAAAAAGCAAATTAAGAGTTTTAAAATAAGACAAACTGGGCTTGAATGGGAGCAGAAGACTGCCAATCACATTATCTCAATTCAAGGTTACTAAGTAAAAAGAATCAATCAAACTGTTTCCATTTTTAAACAAAGTGAAACTTTAATGCTAATTACAACTTCAAAAAAAAAAAAAAAAGATGTTTTCCTCTTTATGATTTCTGTCCCAAGGGTGTGTTAAATTAAGCCCCGTAAGTTTTTTTTTTTTTAAGTGCTGTTGTTAGGAGCTTTCAGTGGATTCCGACTCATTGTGACACAGGAGAACTCCTCCATAGGGTTTTCTAGGCTGTAATCTTTATGGGAGCAGATCTCCGGATCTTACTCTCATGTACCCGCAGGGTGGATTCAAACAGCCAGTCTTTAGGTTAGCATTCTAGCAGTTAACCATTGAGCCACCAGGGCTCCTTCGCAAAGTGCTGGGGAGGCTACTTTCTTATTCAAATCGGACCCCCAAACTGCTCTTTGGTTGCCAAACCTAGGTGACTCGCGTTGCTTTCCCCAGGCACCCCAAATCTGCAGGCTTCCTTCAGCTGTACCTTAGAGGAAACTTTCCCCAACTTTATCCATCTGCTCTCCACAATTTCCGGTGGAAGTTATTTAGCAGCTTCTTTATATTTAAATGATTACATTGTTCACCTTTTAACACCTGCAAATACCCTAGAGTGTCCCAATCTATTCCAATTATGTAGCCATTAGCATTTTCAACTTCTCCATCTGCTAGTAAGAAGGGAGCTGTGGGCTGAGGTAATCCCTTCGGAAGCTAAATTATTTTGTGTCTGCAGTGACCATGCCGGGATTAGGACTCCATGTGTACCCCGACCTAAGAAAAGTAAATTTTTTTCCGACCTAACAGAAGGATAAAGATGATGAATAGAAGTTGCTTGCTTTGCAGCCACGGAAAATAATTTTGGCTTATCCTTCTCTCCAAATGGGTTATCCGTTCCTTAATACCTGAATTCAAAATGCAAGGACGAAGATGGTGGAGGATTTTTTTAATGACTTAACGTATTTGGTATAAGTACTGTCGTATGAATCACTCCGCAGGTAGGAGCAGGAAGTAGGTGGGAGATGGATGAGAGAAAATTGGGGAATAGGTGGGAGAAAAAGAGCAACGAGTGGGGTGTTTTAGACTGTTCCTGGCAAGCCTCTGGGGACGAGGTGCATCTCAAACGCTCCTCGATTCTTCCTCCCAGTCAGGGGAGTTTTCAGTACTTCCCCCCTTCCCAGCTCCCTCACCGCTCCACCCACCACCTGGGATTTCAGACCGCTTCTGGGGCCAGGGAATGTTCTCTCTTCTGACTCTTCCAGGAACCCATCAAATAATACACCTTTGTGCACCGGTCCTGCAGCAAGAATACGCACCTAGCACAGAGAGAAGGCGGGTGGTGTGAGACTGCTAACTCATTTTGGAGGAAAAACTGTTTTCTATACTGGGATTATGTTCTTATCACTTACTTGGGGTCTGAAAGTCCTTTTATGAAAAAGGTAAGAAAGGGTAGGGTTTTGTTGTTGTTTGTTTTTGGTTAATCTTGTCATTTAGCAAAATTAAAAAGTTGAGTGCATTATGTAGACCCCCCCCCAGCACACACACGCGCTCACACGCGCGCACACACACACAGACACACACACTTCTTTTTTAAATTTTACTAATTTGGAAAATTACAAATCTGAGAAGCCATTGGCCTAGAGCTTCATTTCTCAAAATTTGCAGCCCCAGAAGACTGAAGTGGGTGCCAGCATTCAAGTAACCTTCTCAGCTTGCTCAGTAGATGGGCCTGTACCCTGAAGCTAGGTCCCTTCCGTTTCTGTCAGGGACTACATGTAAGTATGGAGTTTAGTGCTCCTTACTGTTTTTGCTTTTCTCACTCAGTGTGAACCTGTTTTTTTAGGGTCCCCTCTAACTACCAAGTGCTTTGGTGGCCAAGTGGTTTGCAATTGGCTACTAGCCTAAAGGTTGGTGGTTTGAACCCATCCAGTGACTCTGTGGAAGAAAAACCTGGCAGTCTGCTTCTGTAGACATTACAGCCAAGAAAACTCTATGGAGTTCAGTTCTATTCTGTAACACATAATTGTTGCCATGAGTTTGAATGGACTCAAGGGAAGCAGGTGGTTTCTGGTTTTTGTTTTTTCCTAACTTTTCCAGGTTTCCTCCCAAGCTGGAGACAGCATTATAAAGTCAGATCCCTTTTGTACAAAGGAAATTTCAATGCCCCAGGCCTCCCTTTTCAGGATCCTGACATAATGTCTAGACTGGATTAGGAATCCCTGCTTCTGGGACCTGGTACAATTTGGCTATTAGGAAAGCTGTCCTTCGGCTCCCCTCCTCTGTACCCCTGCGCCCCCTCCTGACTTGCTCTCTATAGCGGCCCTCTGCTTTAAGCTACACAATGCACTCCACACACAGACAGACCTGGCAGGATCGGTCAGGCCTCTGCAGGCTACTGTAGAATGACTGGGAGAGAGGCCACAGCAAAGTCTCCAAGGTTGAAGAGGACTCTTCCCAATGCTGATGCCCTCAATCAGCCCAAAATGTGTATTTCAGCTTTCACAACATAATGTTGTTTGACACCATCAAGTCTATTTCAGCTCACAGAGACCCCATGTGATAGAGTAGAACTTCCGCATAGGGTTTCCTGGGCTGTAATCTTTACTAAAGCAAATCGCAAGGTCTTTCTCCCACAGAACCACTGGGTGAGTTTAAACTGCCAACCTTTCAGTTAGTAGCCAAGTGCTTAACTTTTGTGACACCAGAGCTCCTCACCACATAATGGTGGGCCATTAATCAGAAGGCCATGTGATCTTTATCTTTCTTTGGTGGCAGGGCAGCCATTTGGCATTTGTTGAAACTGGAGTTAAGAAAAGACTAGTTGCACTCCAGGGGAGTGGGCGGACTTCTACGACAAAAGCCACAGCTGAAAGCTTCTGCTGCACACACAATCTTAGAGAAAAGGGGGGATTTGGCAAGTTTCCTTTCCTGAGCAATGATGGTGAGGCTTAATGATGGTGGATGGCTATTATATCTGACCTACTTGGTGGGCTACCTAAACTGTTTTATACTTAGCCAGATAACTGCCTAAGGAACGCATCCGAGTGCCAATGCAGATACATCTTTTGTCATATGAACCAGTTATCTGTCACCATGATATAACTGCATATCAAACAGCCACAAGACCTCAGTGGGCATACAACAATAAGCATTTACTTAAGCTCCGAGTCTGCAGGTAGATAATTTCTGTTGGGCAGATGTTCTGGTCTCACCTGAGCTTGCTCATACGTCTGCGGTTCAGCTAGCTGTTGGCTGATCTACGATGGCTTTGACTGCAGTGGCTCAGCTCTGCTGCACCTGTGTCATCTTCCTGAAGGCTGGCTTGAGCGTGCTCTCAGAGCAACTGCAGAGGAGTGAGTGGAAAGGCGCAAGCACTTTTCAAACCTCTTTTGCCTCACCTTTACTGACATTCCATTAGCCACAGCAAACCACATGATCTGACCCAGAATCAGAGGGAGGGGGTGTTCCAAAGTTACCTGGCAAAGGATGTGAATACGAGGGGGGCGGAAGGGGCGTGGTGAAGAATCAGGACTTGTGGCCAATCTAGCACCCTGCCTTAGTTTCCTAGTGCTGCTATAACAGAAGTACCACAAGTGGGTGACTTTAATGAACAGAAATTAATTTTCTTACAGTTTAGGAGGTTTAGGAGTTCAAATTCAGGGCTGTCTGCTCTGAGGGGAAATTCTTGCCTCAGCTTCTCTAGCCTTCTTGGTGTTCCTTGAAAATCTACACATGGCATCTATCTTTCATCCATTTGTGTTTGCTTCTCTGTTATATCTCAAAAGTGAGTAGGTTTAAGACACACCCTACACAGATATCCCCAAATGGGATTACATCCACAGGTATGGGGGTTTCGATTTACCACTTATATTTTGGTGGGCACAATTCAATCCATAACCCACACTATACTTTTTATGTTTCTAAAAAAAAAAAAAAAAAAGAGAGTGAGGAAACTCTGGTGGCATAGTGGTTAAGTGCTATGGCTGCGAACCAAAGGGTCGGCAGTTCAAATCCGAGAGGAGCTCCTTTGAAACTCTATGAGGCGGTTCTACTCTGTCCTATAGGGTCACTATGAGTCGTAATTGACTAAACGGCACTGGGTTTGGTGGGTTTTGGATTAAGAGTGAGGAGTCCTGGTGGCACAGTGGTTAAGAGCTTGGCTGCTAACCAAAAGGTCAACAGTTCGAATCTACCAGCCACTCCTTGGAAACCCTATAGGGCAGTTCTACTCTATCCTATAGGGTCTCTAGGAGTCAGAATTAACTTGATGGCAACGGGTTTTTTCGTTAAGAGTGAATCTGAATTTGCAGAAAGACGAGAAGGGAAGGTGAATGTGTCTTAAAAGCAGCACTTTTCCTTCCGTTCGCTTCCCCATCACACACCTGCACACCCCCAGCAGGCAGTCCTGTGAGATTTGCCTAAGGCTTTGGATGTGTTTGTGGGTGATCATTAATAAATAGCAACAAACCTCTTTCTGGAATCCCTCAAGCTGTGGAGAGGCGAGGCAGCCTAATGTTGCTGTTTATGTGAGTGAAGGTGTACTTCCCATACCCACACACATGCATTTATTTGTCAAGTGTTTACAGCCAAAGAGATCCAACCCAAGCAGCACATCTGTCACCACAGCCTTCCGCAGCTGTGTTATTGTAGCAGCAGAGTTCTCCTGCTTCCAGACCACCTTCAACAAAAGTCTAGTGCTTGGAGAGCTTGGCAGCCTTTGTAAATGCGGATGCCACTCCAGTGGTAGAGGGGCCAGCATGGTGGAGGTGGGGGGGCGGGCCTAAGGAGAGTGAGGGGCTGGCAAAGGGTGACTTGGGTTTGATCTCTGATTCTGTCATTTCCTGGCTCAGGGTCTTGGGACTCCTTGACTTCAAGTACGTGAAGTTAACCTCAAGCTAGGTTAAAATGTAGGGAGAGGGGACGTCTCATGGAATCTAAAAGTGGGACTGCGGCAGATCCTCAGAAAGGAAAGGTGTCAGGAGCTGACGAGAAAGAGCAAGGCTCTGTCCTTGCTCTTCCTCACTGCCTGCCTCTGGGTCTGCTTCACCAGGTCCTGCCCATGTGGGGCAGGCAGAAGATGGCTGCCCATAACTCCTGGTTTACATAATATGGGTCTAACCACTCATGGGTCATGACTGTCCGTTCCAAATTCAGTTTTCTGGTGGACAAAAAAAAATCTGATTGGCTAAGCTTGGGGCTAGCATCCACTTCTGCTCCCGGGGCAGCAACACAGGATAAACAGGGCTGCTGTCAACCCAAACCAGTTGCTACTGAGTTGATTGTGACTCATGGTGACCCCTTGTGTGTCAGAGGAGAAGTATGCTCCATAGGGTTTTCAGTGGCTAATTCTTCAGAAGTAGGTCACCAGGCCTTTCTTCTGAGGCACTGCTGGGTGGCCTCAAACCTCCAACCTTCTGGTCAGCAGCTGAATGCATTAACCATTAGCACCTCCCAGGGACTTCAGCAGGGCAGACAGCTCCCAGTATCTATCATATATGTGACCTCAAGCAAGTTATTTAACGTCTCAGAATCTGTTTCCTTATTTGTAAAATGGAAATGTTATAACCCTCCTCTTTGGACTGTTGTGAAAATTCAATAATTTCAATACATTAATAAAGGAGAAACACCTTGTCATGAACTGTAAAATACTACCAAGTATTAATGTAATATCTTATATAATAAGTCCTTTTGTTCATATCCTGTGAAACTAATAAAAGTGTAAGAATGGAGAGGTCTAAGATCAAGCAGAAATACCCCTGAGGAGTCTATTGCTGTTTCTAGATCCCTGGCATGTTACTTCCACCATTTATTCCAAGCATTGCCAAAAAGCAACTATCCAAAGCTAAAGAAAATTTTTTTTTAGTTATTTTTATTGAATTTTCCCAATTATAGAGTAGTATATTCTTTTTTTTTTTCTGTTTTTTATTCATATTAGGAACCCTGGTGGGGCAGTGGTTTAAGTACTCAGCTGCTAACTGAAAGGTCAGCGGTTGGAACCCACCAGCCACTCCACAGGAGAAAGCTGAGGCAGTAAAGATTCACAGCCTTGGAAACCCTATATAGGGCAGTTCTGCTCTGTCCTACAGGGTGGCTATGAGTCAGAATCGACTCTACAGCTGTGGGATATTCTTATTATAAAAGATTTGATAATATAGAAATGTGCTCAACAATAAGGAAAATATCCTCCATTACCCACTCCTTCCCCACCCCAAAAACCCCAACAATGTCATTGTTATAGTTTGACATTTATCCTTTTAAGCGTTTTGATGAATGTACCTGTGTGCATGCTCACGGGCATACACACACACACGCACACACTGACTCAGGTGTTTTTTCTACAAAATGTAATCAAATGATACCTACTCTTTTGAACTTTCTTTTTTATCAAGTCTTCCTAGGCCAATTTACACAGACCTAAGTCCTTTCTTCTAACCACTGCTTAGTAGCCTTTGCACGGATTTACCCCCAAGCTATCTTTTGTTAAATACAAGCAGTATCTGTCTAGATACTGCCAGAGAATATTGCAGACAAAAACAAACTTCTTTATTTTACTACTTTTTTAGTTTTTTTTTTTTTTCTCAAAACATTTCAAAGAAAGAAGTGGTAAGAAAACAAACAAACACAAAAAGGCAAAGGCAAAAATAAATGCAGTCCCTCACTTGGTAAGTAGCTGAGCCAAGATGATGAGATGTCTGGCCAGTTACAATGCTGGTTGACCCTGTTAGAAGCCAAGGGCTCAATAACTCCGTGCTGAAAACATAAATGGCTTCAACCTTATCTTCAGATGTAAGAGCCCAGAATAGTATTGAGACGTATTAAAGACACAGTTCAAATGACTAGCCTAAAGTTTCCCATAGATTGTAACAACTTCATTCTGATATGCACAAATTCATCCCACAAGGTCATACTCTGAGTCTTGTAGAGTAGAAAGAAATACAACATTACATTTGTGGCAGGCTGGGGCTTCTCTCCACCTGCTGTCTCACCCTGGAAGCAGAACACTTACCCAGTTCCCTTCTGGTGCCTTGTCCTTATCAAGACAAGCAATACAAGAAGGTCTTTGGTAAGGCAGAGAAAAGTGACAGTGAATCTGTTAACATTTGAACCCAGAGGCATGCTAAAAGAGAAAAGCCGTCCACAGCCATCCATTCATTCAACTAATATTTATTGAATGCCTGTCTGCCGTATGCCGAGAGTGGCTCTAGACACCCAACTCATGGAGCTTACATTCTATAGGACGATACAGACGAAAGCTGAATAAATAAGTAAATTATGTTGTATTTTAAAAATAATAAATGTTATTGAAAAATTAATTAAGAAAGAGGATGGGGATTACCAAGGCTAGGGGGGGTTTCCTATTTTCAGTAGGTAGTTAGGATTGTCTCACTGAAAGGTTAACATTTGAACAAAGTCTTGAAGGAGGTAAGGGAGCAAGTCATGCAGATAGCGGGGGAAAATAATTCCAGCAGAGAGAACAGCAAGTGTAAATGTCCTGAGGTGAGCTCAAGGCTAGAATATTCAAGCAGCAGCAAAGTGGCCATCTTGGCTAGAACAATGTGAACAAGGGTCAGAGGAGCAGATGGTCAGAGAGGTCACTGGGTCATAATGCAGTGGGTTTTGAATTAGAAGGGATGGATGTGACTTAAATTTTAAAAGGCTTTCTTGCTCCTGTGTAAAGAATAGACTGAGCGAGGAGAGGGTAGAAGCAGGGAGACAAGTAATGATGGAAAGATTTGTTTGCCTTTGGTTGTTTCACGTGGAGGCACCTGAAGGAACTAATGATGCTCTGCTGAGCAGGAAGAACCAGAATGATCACTGACTGAGAGCTGGGGTTCTGGGCAAAAGAGAAAATGACCAACAGACCATGGACAGAGCTAAGCCAGAAGAAACCAGAGGGAAGGGCCCCAGGTGTCTCTCCGAGGATGATTTAATATTACTTAACTGAGGCAAATGAGAGACTTATGCAGCTAGAATGTCAGCTCCACAAGGGTGGGGATCTTTGTTTTGTTCAGTCATGTTTCCCAAACTCATAGCCACGTACCTGGCACATTGTGGTTGTATGCCGTTCGGCTAATTCTGGCTCACAGTGATCCTGTAGGACGGAGTAGAACTGCCACATAAGGTTTCCAAGGCTGTAATCTTTACGGAAGCAAACTGCCACATCTTTCTCCAGCAGAGCTGCTGGTGGGTTTAAACTGCCAACCTTTCAGTTAGCAGCCTATTGCTTAACCACTGCACCACAAGGGCTTATAGAAGGCATTTAATGAATATTTGTTGGATGAATGAATGAGTGAATGAAAGTAAAGAGCGCTCTCTCTCTCTTTCTGTCGCCTGAACTCCATGTGTGCTAGATTGTCTAGTAAGATTTTTTTTTAATGACATGGACAGTTAAGATAACTAAAACCTTACTAAGACAAATGTCTGCAACAATAAGTAATTCCAAACTCCACTCAAAGGCCTACTTATTCCAACAAGAGTTGATTTTTTGTAGTTCCCTATCAAAGGATGGTCCCTTGAGTTGGTTTAGGGACCTTTGAGGGATGGGTGCTGGGACAATGATGGGCCCAGTCTCTCCAGGCCTTCACTGAGTGTGCATTTCAAGATTAGCCAGCTGAAGGGGCACCAGGAAAGATAAAAAATATAACAAAATTCTGGGTGAGCTCTGGGTGCAGGTGAAGCATCCATGTCCCTAATTAAGTCCCACTGAGGAAGGAGCTGCCTGACAAGTCACAGGGCTGGAGATAAAAGTGGCATGGATACAAATATCATCTAGACAGGGATCAAAAAACAAAGAAAAATAAAAGGTGGAGGTAATACCTATGCCTCAAAACTACATTTAAAAAAAAAATTTTTTTTAAATAGTTTTTAAATGTCTAGCATCCTGGTAGTGTAGTGGTTAAGTGCTATTACTGCTAACTAAAAGGTCAGCAGTTTGAGTCCACCAGGTGCTCCTTGGAAACTCTATGGGGTAGTTCTACTCTGTCCTGTAGGGTCCCTATGAGTAGAAATCGACCCAAGGCAATGGATTTGGTCTTGGTTTGATGGCCAGTTAGCAAAAGACCAATCTGAAGAGTCCCTTGTTGGTGTTGTTTTTCAGGAGGGGAACAGGATAGTTTTATGTATCAGCCCAGGGCAGGGGGTGGACCCCTAAACTTGTTCTCAAGCTGGTAAACACCTGCATAAATTTACTCTCGAGTTTCTTGGCAATAGAAAGGGCAGCTAAGTTTGAGATGCTTGATAACTTCTAAGACTTTTTTTGGCCAGATGCTTGTCAACGAGAGATAAATTTCTGCTGCAGTTTAAGAGGAAGGATACGCAGGCTCTGGGATGTTCAGAATTGGGCAGGCACTGGAGCTGCCTACTAACCTGTATTTAGGGCAGGTGCCTCTCCCTCCTCACCTCCACTTGGATGGTCACAGAACCAAGCCAGCGTGTTCAGAGAGAGCCACACTTCTGAGGACCTGTATTGAAGATCTGTCTGATTGGGGTTCCGGTAAGGAATTGGCTGTAGTTTACATCAGGAGGTCATGGTGGCTCTCCTAGGATCTAAATTGTGTAGCTTAGTGGTAGAATTCTTGCCTTCCATGGGGGAGACCTGGGTTCAATTCCCAGCCAGTGCACCTCAAGTGCAACTACCACATATCTGTTAGTGGAAGCTTGTGTGTGGCTAAGCTGCTGAACAGGAGCTTCGGGGCTAAGACAGCCTAGGAAGAAAGGCCTGGAGATCTACTTCTGAAAAAATCAACCAGTGTGAAAACCCTATGGATCACAATGTTCCGATCCCCAACCAGTCATGAGGATGGTGCAGGACCAGGCCACATTTTGTTCCACTGTGCATGAGGTCACCGTGAGTTGGATGACTCACTGGTGGCTAATAAAAACAGTGTCTAAATTATCACAAGTACAGAACACTGTGTATTCTGTAAGTAGCCCCATGTCTATTCTGCTTTTAATTATTTTAAACGCAGCCACAATGACTAAAATCGGACAATATGTGAAGGATTGTGCCAGATTCTGGAGATACTAAAACTAAGGAGACACTATCCTTGATCTCACAGAGCTTACAATCTAGTGACCCAAACAGACAGGCATGACACTAATACAGATGGAATGACATATGTAAATTATAACTGAATACTAGCAAAAACAAAAACCAACTAACATTTGCATGCTTATAGTGAGCCTATCACTTTGCAAAATTTTTTCATGTAATGTACTTAGCAGAGTTAATGTACCTGTAGAAGTAGGGGCTCTTGCTCTCTGCCAAGTTGTATTCACTGTTTCCACAGCACTAACCCAATCATCTGGCTTCCTTCCACTTCTCTCCTCTGGATCAAGTTTCAGGTCCAGCCTATTTGCATCACCACTGATCCTAGGCACCCAGAGGACACCCTTGGATCAGTGTGGAAGTGAAGGTATAGGGTCTGTTGACCAAGTGGGATCATATGTTGGAAAAAGAGGTACATAAGGATTATTGATTGAGGGTAGAGAAGATCTACCTCTTATCTGATGCAAAGAACTTGCAGATAAAGCCTTTTCACTGTGGTGAAGTCACCGTGGTGATGTCACTGTGGTGACATCACATGGCATCTTCCCATTTTCCCACTGCCTGTAAGTAGAGAGTGATCAAGGGTGGACAAGCTGAAGCTCTTCAGCCCAAGCCTTGCATCCCTCCTTCCTAGCTACACTTGAGTTACTACCCGCTACCTGCTCACCCATATTTCCCAATTCATCCCTTTGCTTAAGTTTAAACACCCTGCCTTCAGGTTTGACTAGTTGTGAACAATCTCTATTCCTGAGAAAGCCCCGCAGAGGCAGTTTGGTGAGACTCAGATTGTGATGCTGCCCTGCTTCATGACCGTGGCAGTGTAGCCCTGGTGATTAGAACGACCCTCTCCATGTCCCCAGCCATGGCTGGCACCAGGGCCTGCATTTCAGACCTGAGCTTGAAGCTTCTTTGGAAACCCACAAAGACTCTTCTCTTCAGGGACTATGAATAATTCTTGATATTATGGCTGTCCTCACAAGAACTCAGCTTCCACTTGTCTATGTGTTAGAGGCTGCTTAGTTATTTTTAAATTTCATTTCTCAGGATTTGAAAACATTTTCTGAGGGATCCTCCCCTCCAGAGTCCTCTGAAAATATGAGTGCCTTGGCCCCCTCTCCACATCAAGCCTAGCCTGGGCTGTCATGCATGGACTCCATGGAAATTTTTTTGGAATTATCTCTAATTCGCTGATCTCAGAAGGACAGGGATCCAGCAAGCAATTTCACAGTGTGCCAGGGAGGCCACAGTCCTTGATTAAAGAAAGGTATCCTCAGGAGAGGAAGGGAAGAGTCCCCAGTGCCATCCCCCAGTAACCCCCAATAACCACCAAGCTATGGCCATTCCACCTATAGCCCCTCTATTGCTACCTCTCTACCCACTCATTCACACCCCTTTCTATCCACTGTCCCTCCATTCCACTGGAGAGAGGAGGGCAAGGGCCTTACATGTCTGAGGTTCCATCTACAACCCATGCCCCACAGCATGCTACAGGCTATTGAATTTTAAAGCTTCATAGGAACCTAGAACTTCAAGAGCACTTTTGACCAATCAGCCTCTGTTTTACCTTCTTGGGGTTACAACACACCAATTTTCTTTTGGGAAACATCTTTCCACATGGTGCATGGCTTGGAAGAAATGTCAGTCAGCGTGCACTTACCAGGGGTCCCTGGGGTTGCAAAATGTTAACATATGTGGCTGCTGACCGAAAGGTTGGAGGTTTGAGTTCACCAAGAGCACCTCGGAAGAAAGTCTTGGTGATCTACTTCTGAAAAATCAGCCATTGAAGACTCTATGGAGCGCAATTCTATAGTGACACAGGGGGTTGCTGTGAGTCGACTGGATGGCAACTGGTTGATTTCAACTGGTGCACTTATCTACCTTTCCCAAAGGGTAGCCATGTGATCAGGGCTTGACCAATCAGATCATGAATATTAATAGAAGTGAAACAACATGGGGGAAGCAGTGGGAGCTCTTTCCAGAGGCAGCCCTCCAACAAGGCCATTGATTAAATCCTGCCAACTGGACCCTACAGCTCTCCTGGTTCCTGTCATTTTCCAAACCTGATTCTCTAGTCTTCCCTTCAATTTTGTCAATACCAGACAGTCTTTTTTGCTTACATTTACCAGAGTCCATTTTTGTTGCTTGTAACCAAAGCATCCTGACAAAGGAATTTTCTGATCCCCCACTCCCTCACTTCATGAGGAAACTGAGGACCAGAGTGGATCTTGCCTAAAGGCACACAGCAGAGTGGAACAGAGCTAAAGAACTTACATTTCCCCTTTCAGTTTCCAGGGCTCTTCCCACTGCCTCAGGCTGCCTTTGTATCTTTGGTAATCAGGTCAGCATTCAGGACCCAGAACCTCTGTACCTCCGTAACTGGGCTGACCATGGCCCTGCAACTCTGAAAACTTGTCTTCTCTCCATCTCAGGTGCTGAAAATTGACAATAATCTTCAGTGTCTCTGATATAATCTATCTCCTTCCTGCTGCTCTTTGGGCCTGAGTTCCTACTAAGAAAAAGAGTACCTCGGTGGTAGAAACAATTATTTCCTACTGCTGCTAACTGAAAGGTTGGCGGTTCCAGTCTATCCAGAAGGGCTTCAGAAGAAAGGACTGGCAATCTACTTCTGAAAAATCACCCACTGAAAACACTGGAGCACAGTTCTACTCTGACACACATGGGGTCACCAACTCAATGATAACTGACTGATTTGCTAAGAAAAGAGCTCTGTACCAAATCCTGAGGAAGGATGAGTGGGTCACGGCACAGGGGAAAATGCTATCTCAAGAAGTACCCAGAGACATGTGATCAACCCTGGGCCCTCGACCTCTGAGCGGGAGCATGCTGTGCTAGAAGTATACCTCCCATGACATCCAGCATCTCCAGGGCAATTGAGACATCCCCACTGCCCTCGCCTCTGCTGGGTCCTCACATGTGCTTCTGCCTCCATCCTCTTAGCCATTCTTTGTCCACAGGCTTGCATCACTTCTCACCTGGGCAGGCTTCGACAGCCTTCAGGTAGGTCTCCTTGCATCCCTTTCTTTCTTCTTCCATCCCCCCCCTTACATTTCGGGAGGTAATTAGGACGGCAGGTCTTGTCACACTGCCCTTTCCAAACTTTCCAACCCCTGGTGACTTCTCATGCCCATGGAAGGAAATCAAAAGTAGAAAGGCAGCCAGAGCCTTCCCTAACCCTTCACAACTGGCCTTAATTTCTACTCCATGATACTACACACACACACAAGCATAGAGCTTTCTATTCCCCTAGGCGGCGGTGCTTAGCTCAATCCCCTAGTGAGTCCCTCAGCTGGAATCCCTTTATCCTCTCCACCTTTAGAAATTCTTTTGTGTTTCATGCGCTAAATTCATACTTCCTTGGAGAACCCTCCGATCCCACCCTTCTCTCCCAGATTTATGGCCTCTCCCTTGGTGCATCCCACAGTAATTTCCTAATACTTGTATTGTGCTACTGTTTCCATTCTGCTTTGCATGATTGTTGTTGGCATGTACTCACTTTTACGGGATTGTAAGTGCCTCAGAGGTAGGAACTGGATTTTTTCATCTCTGTAACATGGTGGGATGCTGACCAAAAGGTTGGAGGTTCGGGTTCACTCAGAGGCACATCAGCAGAAAGCCCTGGTGATCTGCTTCCAGAAACTCAGCCCGCGAAGGCTCTGTGGGGCACAGTTCTACTGCGATGCACATGGCGTTGCCACAAGCCGGTGTCAACTCGACAGCAACGTTTTTTTTATCCCACTCATAGTGCCTAGTATGTAATGCCTAATAAAAGTTTGTTGGATTTGTCCATTTAACAGATTTTTTTGAATATAGGCCATTAGGTATATCAGTCTAGTAGTGCTAGCTCCCACCATTCTCTTCTCTCACAGACAGATTTTCTCATTTTCTACCAAAATATTCTGGTTGTCTTCTGTCCTCCAACTTCCTTTTGCCCTTCACACATTTCCAGCTCACAGCTAAATTAAATCATAACATTTTGTCACACTTGTTTCATAGGCTTTAAAGAAATAAAATTTTATAAAGGTGTAACCCACTGGAAAGCCTTCATGATTCCCCTTCTCTTATGCTCCTTCCCAAGGATAATTACTTTCCTGAATTTAGTATTCATATACTTTACATGTATTTATTGTGTATATGGTCAGCCCCATTGACCTGGAACCTTGAATATGCCTGAAGCCTCAGGAATAAATAAGGTGTGGAAGTTTATAACTGCAGTGTGGTGAGAAATTCCTGTACGATAATACATTAGACTCCCAACCTAACATGGATCAAAGGCAGCGTGCCCCAAATTAAGGAATCATCTCACCCAGGGGTTTCTTCGATCCATACGTGTTGCTGAGACCACAGAACTTCAGGCATGAGTCCTTGAAGAACAAGGAAGGTCCTGGGATAAGACTCCATTCTTACCTCCATGCAACCTTGATTTCTTCACATGGTGTGAGAGTTGTCTTAGCCTAGTTCTCCATCTTCCAGCCGAGACCAGCCTACATGGTCTGGATCATTAAAAAAAAAAAAAAAAAAAAATTTTTTTTTTTTTTTTTACATATCCTTAATCCACAATAGAGTGGATTAAGTTTGCATATTTTCAAAATTTATATAAATAAAAAAACTAGTTGCCTTTGAGTAGGTTCTGACTCATGGTAACCCCATGTGTGTCAGGGTAGAACTGTGCACCATAGGCTTTTTAATGGCTGAATTTTTGGAAGTAGATTGCCAGGCTTCTTTTCTGAGGCATCTCTGGGTAGACTCGAACCAACAACCTTTTAGTTAGCAGCTGAGCACATTAACCATTCACACCACCCCAGGGACTCCTTATATAAATAGTATGCCACTATTGTATGTGCCATCCTGCAACTTAATTTTTTTTGTTCAATTTAATGTTTTCAGGATATATGTTGTTGTTGTTGTTGTGTGTCTTCGAGTCAATTCTGACTCCTAGTGACCCTGCAAGACAGAGTAGGACTGCCCCATAGGGTTTCCTAGGCTGTAATCTTTACGAAAACAAATTGCCAGGTCTTTCTCTCATGGAGCCACTGGTGGATTCAAATCACAGACCTTTCAGTTAGCAGCCAAGTGCTTAGCCATTGTACCACCAGGGCTCCTTTTTAGGGATGTGTACCAAAACTGGTTGCCAGCAAGTTGATTCCGACTCATAGCGACCCTATAGGAGAAACTAAAACTGCCCCATAGGGTTTCCAAGTCTGTAATCTTTATGGAAGCAGCTGCCACATCTTTCTCCGGCAGAGAGACTGGTAGGCTCGAACCGCCGACATTTTGGTTAGCAGCCGAGCACTTAACCACTGTACCATGAGGCTCCTTAGGGGTGTATAGTCATGTTAAATCTCAAAAGGTATTCTCATGTATGCATATATAAAAATGTGTATCATTTTTTCCTGGTGAAAAATTATCCAGTTTTTAAATTATGACAGCAGCTATCTGCCTGAAAAACACAAACAAACCAACAGACAAACAGGCAAGATACGAACAGGCCAATATACAGAAGAAAATGTGCAAAAGGTCAATAAATACATAAAAAGTATAACTCCCTAGTCACCAGAGAGTTTGTGATCAACTTC
The DNA here is from genome assembly GCF_024166365.1 of Elephas maximus indicus. Taxonomy (NCBI): domain Eukaryota; kingdom Metazoa; phylum Chordata; class Mammalia; order Proboscidea; family Elephantidae; genus Elephas; species Elephas maximus. Next base: position 84,946,687 of record NC_064820.1, read on the forward strand.
TCTCCCTAACACAGCCCTAGAAAGCCTTCAGGTACTTTTCCTGGGGTGGCAGGAGGCAGTCGTGTAAATGAAACTAAAGATTAGAGCCCCTTCTCCCCACCCTAATGAGGAAGACAGGGCCCTATCTGTCCTTTGTTTACAGGGAAAGTATCCAGGACCCTCCTTGACCCCATAGGATGCATATAAAAACTGCACGTCCTGCCTTTGAGCTAGTGCAGGGGGTGAGAACAGCCTTTGGTGAAACCACTGATAAGGAAGAGAGAAAAATTCCAGACCATCCTTCTTGAAGGTTAAACTCTGTGGAAGGAGAACGGGACAATGGAATAATAGAGCAGAGGCAAAGAGGTTTCCGGAGTCCTTTCTGCTTGGTCAGCTGTAATGTTCCTCTGAGCACTGCTGATACCATACATTTTAAATGACTCAAGTTTAAAGATAGTTTACCATTAGGAAAACATCCCATCGCCCTGAAGTGTGATCAGCAGGGAAACTAATAGCTGCAGAGTTTGCAAAACACTACATTTTCCCTGGATTTAGTTTGCAACCTGGGAAAACACTGGGAACAGATGGTTTGCTATCTGGGTTTAACAAGCAGACCTGAGAGGAGCTGAATTTCTGGCTGCTACAAACTAATGGAAGAAGGCTCTGTCCTGCTGAGTGGGTGGGAGTGCCCTGATTATGTTGGTGTTAAAGTCAAGGAAGGACCCCCAGGAGCGAGGGCTTAAAAATACAGGTTATATGGCAATGAATAATGGTAATGGCTGCAATACATGAACACAGTTAATGTCACTGAATTGGACATGTGAAGACTGTTGAAATGGCAAATGTTTTGTTGTATATATGTATTTGTCATTGTTGTTGGGTACCCTCAAGTCAATTCCAACTCATAGGAATTCCATGTAACAGAGTAGAACTGCCCCATGTGGTTTTCTTGGCTATAACCTTTACAGAAGCAGATCACCAGCTCTTTGTTCCACATAGTGGCTGCTTGGGTTCGAACTGCCAAACTTATGGTTAGCAGCTGGGAGCTTAACTACTGCCCCACCAGGGCTCCTTAAGTATATATTTACATCAATTAAAAAAAAAAAAAAAGGCGGGGGGAGAATATAGGTTTATATCATCACTTAAGGCAACATGGCAATATTAAGATGGTGCCTGTTTTAAACTGTCTAGATGATTCTCTCATTCCTCCTTCCCCTGCCCCCCCCCCCCCCCCGCCCAATCTCCTTACTACAAACCAAGTGAGGAAGCAAGCTGCCTGCAGAGCAGAAATCTGCTAACATTAGAGCAAACGCCTTGGGAAGACATGTGACTGGCCCAGGACTTCAGTTTCCTGTCTTACGTCTGATTCTATAATTAGCTATTGTAGTCAAAATAGCCCCAATTCAGAGCACTTTCTATATAATATCAATTCAGCTTCCTGAGAAAGGGGTATAGGAGGATACAGCTCAGCTAACATTTTAGCTCCTGGCCTTCTCAGGAGTTTTTTAAAGGCCTATGTAAATAAGGAAGACCAAAGAAGAACTGGTCCCTTAGAATTATGATATTGGTGGAAAGTATTGAATATACCATGGACTGCCAGAAGAATGAACAAATTTGTCTTGGAAGAAGTACAGCCAGAATGCTCCTTAGAAACACTGATGGCAAGATTTCATCTCACATACTCTGGCATGTTATCAGGAGGGATCCGTCCCTGGAGAAAGACATCCTGCTTGGTAAAGTAGAGGGTCTTCGAAAAAGAGGAAGACCTTCAACGAGATGGATTGACACAATGGCCGCAAAGATGGGCTCAAACAGCAACGATTGTGAGAATGGCACAGGACTGGGCAGTGTTTCATTCTGTTGTACATAGGAGTCGCTATGAGTTGGAACCAACTCGGTGGCACCTAACAACAGCAACAACGTGTGACTGAAGTTTTATCTCAGATGTCATCAGAAGGTAAAAATAAAGAATGCCAAAGTAATAGTATCAATGTGGATTACGCAAGCTCTTATTACTTTCTGATTTGCTTAAAATGGGTATCCCAAAAATAGTTATGGGATTCGCCAGAGGCAACTCATGCCTGTTCACAGACAAATCCTTTTCCACCACTGATGCAACTGCCTTGTTGGCCAGGAATCCACTGTCTCCCATTGGGCATCAGTGGTCCCCAGGTACACTCTGTGTGGGGTGCACACACTAATACCAATCCTGCTGAGACCCTTTGTGGCGCCAAGAAGGGCACTGGGTTTGGTTTTGGTTTTTTAAGGGGACAGAAGGTTAATCAGAAGACAATGAGGAGAAAATAGAAAGTTTCTGAGAAGGGTAGTGATAAGGTCTGATTTGAGTTCTAGAAAACTAATTCTACAATCGGGACGAATAAATCAAAACAAAACCATTGCCATCAAGTCAATTCTGACTCACAATGACCCTATAGATAGGACAGAGTAGAACAGCCCCATAGAGCTTCCAAGGAGCTGCTGGTAGATTTGAACTCCTGGCATTTTGGTTAGCAGCCTGAGCTCTTAACCACTGCCCCACCACAGCTCTTCAGGATGATAGTAGATTGTAAAGACAAGTTACTATGGCCAAGAATCCCAAGCAGGAGATTAAGTTGATAGACTAAACCAGTGGTTTTCAATTAATATTTACTTAATGAATAAATGATGGAATCAGGGAAACCAGCCCCCACCCCTGCTCCAACCCCTGCTCTCTTTTTATTTGTTTATATACTGGGCCTTTATATAGATTTTGTTTGAAGAAAGTATTCTGCAATTTTAGTAAAGAAGTCTGAAACCCATGCTTTGGGTCAGAGGTAATAAGGGCCTGAATTAAAGCAGCATTTTGAAAGAAGAAGGAAGAAGAAGAATTTAAGAGGGATTTCCATGAGCACAGAAAGGGGGTGGGGGCCAACAAGATGTGAATATCTTAAAAAATTTTTCTACCTTTAAGAAGAGAATAGTATACAAAAGAGTGGTAAATGGGGCCTATCCGAATCTGTCTGAAAAACATTTGTGTTTTTAGTGCAAAGTGATGTTTTAACATGATTTTAAAGACTGTGTTCCTAGGGAGATGAAACGTTGCCCTGTAAATCAGGTGTTAGACTTACTTGCTTAGTCAACAGCCCACCTTCATACCTCAGGATGTAGTAGCTCCTAACTGAATTATTAGCCTCTTTTTTACCTGAAATATCATACATTTCTGATTAGTTTCAATTAATAAAGTTTAAGAGATGTACCCTTGGCTCACCCACAACTGGTCTTCTAAACAGAGAAAGTTAACAATTCCAGTCAGTCCCTCCTTTGGAACATTTAATTCATGAGTAAGACGTTTGCTTCCATGCACCCATGGTAAAGACCAAGACACCGACTCCCCATCTGCTACCTGGCTTCCTATGGGGTTTACATTAACTTTACCCAGAGAATGTGGTCTTTGTTCTTGGTTCCTGAGAGAAAATCTTTAAAACCTTGGACTTTCCCCAGGGATTGAAGTGCATTTGATGAGGCTTCCAGACCATACCTGAGGGCTTATGCTAATGAGGTGATGCAAGTTGGGGCTGGCCAGGTAGGCTGATTGAGTCAATCACAACTATGTAATGAAAAAAAAAAAAAAAAAAAATGTAATGAGGCCCCAGTAAATCTCTGGACAGGGAAGCTCCATGGACTTCCTGGTTGGTGATAGACAGTTGCTGCATGTGGGAGGGTAGCACATTCCTCTTTGGGACATGGAAGTCCCATGTTGGAAACTTTCTCAGACCTCACCCTATTTATCTCTTCTTTATATTGGTCCTGAGTTGTATCCTTTTTTGCTGTAAAAAAAAAAAAAAAAAAAAACTGTAATCTTAAGTATAGCGTTTTCTGTGAGTCATCCTAGTGAATTACCGAACTTGAGGAAGTAGTAGAAGCTAGCAGGTCAGAAGTGAGGAAGACTGGGGACCCCTGAGCTTACAGCTGGTATCCTGAAGGAGAGCAGAGAGAACTCCTTAATTTGCAGCTAGCAGGTCAGAAGTGAGGTGAGCACTCCCAAGCTTGCAGCTGGCATCTGAAGTCTTAGGTAGACTTGGTAGTCTGGAGGACTGTGCCCTTTAACTTGTGGGCTCTGACCTAGCTCCAGATAGTTAGGGTCAAAGGGAGAAGTGCTGCATGTGTAGCTGGTATCAGAACAGAAGCAGCAGAGCAGTGAAAAGTGAAAAGTGAAGAGTTGATATATCCTTACACTTCCCTTTGGTTCACCCGTCTCAAAGCCCTTGGAAATGAATTCTACGGCAAAAAACTTTCTGCTATTCCCTCCAAAAATGGGGAGCTGTTGAGCAGTGGTTCTCAGAATTGGAGTTCCCAAAATTTTGGAACACAGTTCTAGGGATGACAATACAGGATTGCCAATATGTTATTTTTCCAAGAAAGATCTTTAAGAAAACAAGTACCATTTATTACCGTTATCATTTTCAAAAAGACAACTCAGCACCAAAAATAGAGGACAGTCGTCTCAAGAATAAAGGAGGGGGGCTTTTTAAAATGCCCTGACTTAAGGGTCGTATTTCACCTTAGACAATAAGAACTTTGCCATTGACCAGCACAATCCAAGCGCTGGGTTTGAGAGCCTGTAGTGTGGAGACTTCCCGGACCAGAGCCTGGAGTTCCATCCTCCTCTCTCCCAGCCCTAGGCAATTGCAGGAGGCCCCACTTCCAGTTGAAGAGGAGGGAGATATATTGCTGGTGTTCTGAAATGAAGACTGGAATGTGTTTTTCTATGAAACAGTTACAAATAGTGGCTTGTTGCAGTTGGAATATCAGGAATAGTCATATACTTTGGCTAACCAACTGGTTGCCACGAAGCCAACTCCAACCTATGGTACCCTGTGTGTGTCAGAGTAGAACTGTGCTCCATAGGGTTTTCAATGGCTGATTTTTCAGAAGCAGATCACCAGGCCTTTCTTCCAAGGTGCTTCTGGGTGGGCTTGAACTTCCAGCTTTTCTGTTAGAAACCAAGTGTGTTAACTGTTCTACCACCCAGGGACTCCACTTTGGGTAAAGTTATATGTTAAATAAGGTCCTCTCCACTGACCTGAGAATTCAACCACCATTTATAACATTGTTTCCATGGGGAAGTATATTGTGGTTTCCAAACAAATGACTTGGAAATGAATTTTGGAGCACAATCTGATCAGACATTGGAGGCAGCCTGTATTCCTGTCGGCCTTGCTGGTCCCTTTAGATTGAACATGTAGTGTTATTCTTGTTCTTAATCCCCACCAACAAATATCAGTTGGTGTTTAAGTGGCACCTTTTGATTAATGAGCTTAGAGTGTTTTCTGAAAACACGTACTCTTGACACCCCGGACCATCTGCCTGGATGGTGGAAAGGGCTCCATCTGGGAGTTAGGAGCCCTAAGTTCGAGTTATGAAGCTGCCAAAAATTAGTTGTAAGCCTTTGGGCAAGAATCAGGTGACTGTGGCATAGCTCTGAGGCCCTTCCCTTGCCAGCATTCTATGATTTATGGTTTTACGGTGAGTAGTTGGTGACAGGATCTTTCTGTAGTTTCCTTTTCTGGTCAAAATGCAATGACTTTTCCACCAAATGCATTGCCTTCTTTAGTTGGCTTGGGTTTGGGGGACGAAGATTTTGCTGTTATGTCCATAAATGCTCTTGACAACAGGCAACAGAGGATGTGAACAAGAAGCTTCATAAATTCTGTGACTTCTGCTTCCTGCTGGAATTTTTATTTGATGGACCTGTTTTACCTCAGTAAGGTTCTCTTTCCCCTGAATCTTTTCTTATGTCTTTGTTCCAAACAGCCAAAGAATGTGCTCTAGAAATTGGTCATCTCCTTGTTCTGAAGGTGAGAGATTTCTGAGTGCCACCCTGAAAAGGAGACCTTTCCTGTTAGATGTTTCTGTGGTTCCAAGCCCACTATGAGCTGTGACTTTGACTTGGCAATGGAATTCGTTGTTTGAAAAGCTATTTCTAGCCCAGCACAGCTGTTCCATGGCTTACACTCAGCAAATGCCATCGTTTTTGCAGACTCAGTCCCAATACTCCCTGAGAAATTATGATCCAAGTGTGTGACTTTGATGAGTGACCCAGGAATGATCATTTGCCCAGGGTCTCCCAGAAGTCATCCACTGGACACGTGATTATACTCTCCTGTCTCTTGTCCTGGCCTAATGTAGGCCCTTAAATAAAAAACCAAAAGAAGTTTTAGCACCAGGTTCCTGCCCAGGCCTTTCACTAATGAAATCTAGGGATCCAATGATAATGATGATAGTAATAACAGCAATAGCAGTCAGTCTCATTTATTTGTTGCTTATAATGTAGCCAGCAATATGCTAGGTACTTGACAAAATTATTATCTCCATTTTACAGATGAGGGAAAAGAGGTTTAGCAAGATCATGAAATTTGCCAAAGATTACATAGCTAGGAAATAACAGACCTGGAATTTAAACCCTTGGCACTTGGGTAAAAGGCTCATCTTCTTGCACTATGGTGCACAATTAAAATATCAGGTGGAGATATAGGCTCCTTTTAGCTTATAGATCCTTGTTAAGTTTCTTTAACGGCTTGTCCCTAATTCTGCTAATAATAATCACCTCCTTGCCCCATTCTCCATGTGCATGATGACAGAACATCTTTCCTTAGTCCTTATTCTGTGTTACAAGTGGTGGTGGCAGGAAGTTGTAGCATAGAATTTATGCTGTTGTTTGCACTTGTCTTGGTCCTCTCTGCTGTCTACTTGGTCAACCATGTGACAAAGACTCTAGCTTCCAGCAAAGTTCCCTGGGCGGCACTAAACCACCCGTGACCTCCATTGGACCTTGAGACATCTACCCTCCCTTCTTCAACACTTATGGTGCTCTTTGTATCCCTGCTCACCCCAGGTCTCTCTGGCTGGAGGAGAAAGGACTCTACCTTTGTGTCCTGCCCTTTTTTGCGTTTTATTGTGTATGTGTCTGGTAAGAAGTGGGTGGGTGGGTAGATGTAGACCATAGCAGCCTTGCCTAAGACCGCTTTAGGGTTACAGTTCTTTCCATTTCTCCATAAACCAGTAAAACCAGTTCCTATAGAGTTGACTCCAACTCATGGCTACCCCATGTGTGTCAGAGTAGAACTATGCTCCAGAGAGTTTTCAATGGCTGATTTTTTGGAAGGAGATCACCACACATTTCTTCCGAGGCACTTCTGGGTGGACTTGAACTTCCAACCTTTCGCCAGCAAACTTAGCCATTTGCACCACCCAGGGATTCCACATAGCCCTCCCTCTGGAATTCCAACACAGATAAGCACCCCGGGGCTGCGTCAAAGTGACTCATAGAGACGCAAGCATGCTGTGCTCAGACACTTGTTTCTTCGAGTTGTGTTGTTGAGTCAACTTTGCCAGGGCTCCTTTCTCATTTAAAGGGAAGTTTTTCTCCCAGTGCCCCATAATTAGTGATTAACACAAGTCCTTCCCTGTAATCTGTGTACATCTCTGTGTATGAACCCACAGGCTGCAGGGCCCATGGAAATCAGGAAATAGGCTAGAAAGACAAAAGTGGGATTTCCTAACAAAACACTGCATCAACCCGGGATATGTGTGTGTGTGCTGGGGGAGGAAAGCGGGAGATGCAAGGGTTTCTGGATGAACACTATTTGGGATATAGATCTATCATGTTCTTTCTGTTTTTATCTCTTACTAGTTCACCCCGTGCTCCTGCCTCAGGGGCGGTTTGTGGCAGAGCACAAAGCAAAAGAGATACTTTCCTTCTAAGCTTTTGGAAACAAAGCCTAAGCCCTAAGCAGAAGAGGATTCATTAACAAAAAAAATTGTCCTGAAGAAACATGGAAAGGAAACTAGAAAGAGATTCTGTGTGACTGGGAGGAGGTGAAGGTGGAGGTGACAGAGAGATGGATTTGTGGGCTCCAGGAGCAGAGAACTGGAGAACTGAGCCCTGCTTCCTGAGAGAGTGCATCTGCCTGGTGCAAAGGCTGCCCGGGTAGAGGTCCTTGGGCCCCCAGGGGGCAAGCAGCAGCAGAGGGTAGCTGGGCCCAAGGGGGCCACACAGGGCAGGCAAGGACAAAGCTGTCCCAGAGATAAATTGTGTAGACAGAGCAGGCAGGACCAGGTGGGCCCCATCCCAGAAGCGTTGGCGCTGCATAAGTTCCAGAAATATTGGCATGAACAACATTAGGGAGGGGACCCCAGGAAGAACTGAGCTTATGTTTTTTTTTTTTTTCTGCCAGCCAGAAGAAATAAGAGTTTAGCACTAGAGATTAGTGTTATAGAAAACAAAGCAGGCTATTCTTAAACCTTGTGTTTGTGGACTGGGATCCATGCCCTCTGTCACCCATCCTTGCACCCCTTGTGTCAGTCCAGGAAGGAGGAGAGAAAAGTCTGTGTTCATGCTCCGGCCCCGGCATGTGGCTGGACTTGGACCTTCTGTGCTGGAATCAAGAAGAGGTAGCCTTGACCATGAGAGTTGTGCTCTCTTTTCCACTTCAATCACCACGTAGTAAAACCATTCTAAGTGGAAAGCATTCAGTAAACGTCATTCAGTTTTTCCACGACCTTAAACTGCAGACGATTGTGACAAAATCATCTTCAGAGATGCATAGGGTGCTTATAAGGCCGAGAAAGCAAGAGCAGAATCCTGAAAGAAAAGTGCTAATGAAACATTGCAGAGCTCTTTGTTCCTGCCTTGTAATTGTGATGAATGGTATGGCTTTGTTTTTAAACAACACCTAATCTTTGAAATGACTCTGCTGAGAAGACTAGCATTTTTTTCCAGAATACGTCCACTGCGTATATTAAATTGACTAAACATTCAGAAGAAGGAGCACAAATCAGGCCCAGGAGAGTCTATCGCACAGTGTAAGTAGGAGGAAGGGAGATATTACCAATATTGAAAATACACTAAAATTCTGATTAAAATACCGGATCCAATTCCATGCTCAAACCATTGAAAATAAAATGGGAAAAAAGTGATTACCCACTGGCATCAGCAACTAATTGTTTAATGAACATTACAAGGCCTGGATCCTGTTACTAAGGTTACTAGTCTTCAACCTATATCCACTGGTGAAGGCAAGTCCTTTTTTGGTTGCTTAAGTGGCCTTCAGGAGTTGGACGCTCTAAGAGATGACAAACAGGCAACATCTTTTTCTTCTTGCTCAAGAGTAAATTTCTGGCAGGTTTTGACAGGTCATAAACACACATGAAATGTTAAACTTAGTGGGTTTTTAGATGCTTTCCTTAAAGTTGAAAAACATTTTTAAAATAAATTTTCCTTATGTCTACTTTTTCCATGTTCTCAACTCTGACATTCAAGTGCACTTCACAAGCTGACCTGTAGTAACATTTGAAAACCAAACGCAGAAAAACCTCACAAATCCAGACCAGGCTCTCAGAGCATTTGCAAGATGTTAGGCTGGGGGACTGCAGAGAAGCTTATCTTAGCATTCTCACCCATTGCCATCTAGTCGATCCCCGACTCATGGGGACCCCATGTGTGTTAGAGTAGAACTGTACTTCATAGTGTTTTCAATGGCTGATTTTTCAGAAGTAGATCACCAGGCCTCTCTTTCAAGGCACATCTGGGTGGACCCGAACCTCCAACCTTTCGGTAAGCGGTTGAACACATTTACTGTCTGAAACACCATGGAACTCCTTAGCATTTTTAGGGACAAGCAAAGGAGCACTGTAAATAAGTTTATTAAGAATGATGTTCACCTTAGTTAAGAGACATTTTCATGTGTGTTAGAAATCCACAAACAATCACATTTGAACTTATCCTTGTTCTGGTCTTTTTGTTAGAGTACTGACATTTGCTAGACCCTTCTGGAAAGAGTCTCATCCCTTGGTTTCCATTACATCATTTTTTCTTGGTTCTTTAACTCGCTTTCTGGCAACATCTTCTCAATCTCTTTTGCAGGTTCTTCTTCCTTACCCAGCTGCTTAAATGATGGAGTTACTCAGGGTTCTACCCCATGGACCTCTTCTTTTCTCACTCTACACAAACTCACTGGGCAATATCGACTCCGAAGGCTTTAATTCTGTGCAGGTAATGCTCAAATCTATGTCTCCAGCCCTGACCTCTTCCTTGACCACTTGTGTGTATCCTGTCTCAGTGGGTGATACCACAATCTACCGCTAGTCTAAGCCTTATACCTGGACTTCATCCTTGACCCCTCTGTCACTCACCTGTCACCATCCTAAACATTTCTTTAACCATCTACTCTGTCTCTTCTCATGTCACTAGCTTATTCCTGCCACCATCATTTCTTGCCTGGATTTCTATAACAATCTCTTAACTGGTAGACCTGCTTCCAATCCATTCTCCCCATGAGGCCGAGAGATCTTTCTAGAGGGCATCTGAGTGTGTCATTCCTTTGCTGAAATCCCCTGTTCAGGACTTTCATTACCCTCAGGATAAAGCGCTAACACTATAGGCTGGAGGACCTCCGTAATGGAGACCACCGTCAACTCTCAGCATGCTTTCCCCCTCCCCTCACACACCAGACTGAATGCACTGGTTGCATTTGCTATTCCCTCCATCAAGAACACCCTTCCCCTCACTCCTACTCTCTCCTGGATCTATTAAGCTATTTTCCAGCTAAGCCATCACTTCCCTTGGCAAGCTGTCTCTACCTCTCCAAGACTGCATAAGGTACCTCTCCTATGTGCTCCTGTAGTACTTTGTACCTCCCATACCACCGCACTTAACACACTGTATGGCACTCTCAGATTGGCTTGTCAGTTTTCTCCAGTGAGCCATAAACATCTTCAAAAAGAGATGTGTTTTGTTATTATATCCCCAATGCTCAGTGCATTCTAGATGCTCAGTAAATGTTTGAAGGATGAATGAATGTAGTTACCTTAAAGATCTGTTTCTCAGTTTCCTGATCCTAAATGCTAAACAGGGAGAATCTAATTAACCCAGCTTGAGCTGGTTTCTATCCCTGGTCCAATGAGCTGAGTCAGGAGTTGTGAGTGTGAGAATGGAGTCTCTTATGAAGAAATGTGGGAAAGGAAGCAATGGGCAACATGCTTACCAGAATTACACAATGTCCCGCATTGAAACAATAGAACTGTGTTTTATAAAAAGTTGTGCATCACATATTTTTCACTAATTCAGACAACCTTCTCTCATTAGTCCATTACAAACTAAAACTGTACTTTCATTTTAACATACAAAATAAAAATTATATAGGCACTTCTTATTCAGTATTAGTCATTCACTCATCCATCCATCCATTCACAAAAATTACTAAGTGCCTACTCTGTGCTAAGCTGTATGCTAGGTACTCGGTAGATAATGGAAACTAAAACAAATAAAGTCCCTGCCTTCATGGTGCTTAGTATCTAGTGGAGAAGAAAGCCTTTAAAAAATAAACACAAAGATATGTAATTATCAATTATGAAATTCCCTGTGTAAAGAAAGAATACAGTGGCCTGAGAAATAATAACTGGGAGGAGTGATTTAGATTTGGGAGTCGAAGAAGGCTTCTCAGAATAGAACTTACATTTAAGCTAAGACCTAGTTTCTCTGGGGAGAAAGGCTAGGGGTAGGGATTCAGGGGAGATGGAGAGGTCAAGAGTAGAGCTTGAGATCTGCAAAGAGTTATTATGACCATCCCAGCAAAAGACTAGGGTGGTGGCAACTGTGATGGAAGGAGGTAGATTGATTCAGGATATTTTTGGAGATCGAATTGATTTCACCTCTGATAGATCGGATGTAGGGGTGAGTCAGAGGAAGGTATCACGAATGACAGTTGATGTAGAGGTTAAACACATGGACTCTGAAGTCAGTTCATCTGAGTTAAATCCCGGTTTCACCATTAGCAAGCTGTGTGACCTTGGGCAAATTATTTAACCTCTCTGTGCTTTGGTTTCCTCATCTATAAAGTGAGTGATAATAATAGTAGTTACCTCAAAGATTTGTTGTGAGGATTAAACAAGTTAATATATATACACAACATTTCAAACAATGCTTGGAACATAAGTGGATTTTCTTACAAACTAAGAAAGAGGGGTGAACTTCCAGGTCTTTAGCTTGAGCAACAGCGTGAGGCAGGTGACATTTATTGAGATGGGAAAAAGACTTTGGAGGAATGAAGATCAGAGTTCAGCTTTAGATACAAGTTTTTGATTGGCAGACCTCTTGGTCGCCTGTCTTTGGATGGGAGTCTGATCTCAGAAGACATACCTGGGCTGGGAGATGTCAACTTGTGAGACTTCAAAATACAGGCAATATTTAAAGCCCAGAGAAAAGACAGACAAATAAGGGAAGGTGTGCAACATGAATAGAAAACAGGGCCAAGGACTGAGCCCTCAGCGTTCTCAAAGTTGAGTAGAGAAGGAGAAACCAACAAGTGGAAAATGTGTACATGTTATTACACACAAGCTGAAATATGAACATCTAGCATAACTTTAATACAAGGAATACTGAAACAAAGGACATCTCCAAAAGACATCTCCTCTGTTTCTATCTGAATGGAACTTAAAAATCTAATTCTTCGTTTAACCAAAAAAAAAAAAAAAAAGTTGCCATCTGAGTCGATTCCAACTCATAGTTGTGAACCAATAGGACAGAGTAGAATAGCCCCACAGGGTTTCCTAGGCTGTAAATCTTTACTGAAGCAGATTGCCACATCCTTCTCCCTCGGAGTGGCTGATGGGTTCGAACTGCCAACCTTTCAGTTAGCAGTAGAGTGTTTAAACACTGCACCACCAGGCTCCTAATTCTTTGCTTAGTTGTGTTTAATTGACTTGTGACATCTCCTATTACTCATTAGAACTTCTTCATCCAAAGACTTAAAAAAAAAAGCATTTGCAGAGTTAGGTGGCTTCGGTGGCTGGATCTTCAATGGTGAGGACAGAAGGCGGGCAGAGTTAAAGTAGAACCAAATGATGAAATGACTTATAAGCAGTGTTGAGGAGCTTGGACGTGAGAACAATGAGGAGCCATTAGAAGATGTTAAGCAAGGGTGAGGCATGAACATTTTGCATTTGAGAAAAATCATTCTTGAACAGTGGAGAATGGATTGCCAAGACGAAAAACCGGAAGCTGGGAGACCAACGGGGTGTCTGCAGCAGTGGCTCGGGGTAGAAATGACAACCATAAACCAGGTAAGCTGGGGTGTAGACTGTTCAGATGACCATCCTGAGGAATGGATGGGACTGGGCGATTGACTACGTATAGAGGGTGGGAGAGGGATGACACCAAGCCTTCTGCTTTGTTCTCAGACTAAATCTTCTGTGCCTTTAAAACATTACATTTTTCCTAAATAGATACTTCCTGATGCTTCCCACAGCATTCTCAATGCTTTCTATAGAGACAACCCTTTAATTTTCAAATATGTTCCCGGCCTGTCCCCTGAGGAGACTGCACAGTCATTAAGTAGCTCTGATGGAAAATAAAGAAGCATACTTACTTCAACTGGGCTTAGTTCTCTGGGCTCCTGACCTGGGCAGAGGAAGGAAATTCTATTATCCAAACCACAGAAGCTGAAATTCTCCACAAAGACGAATAAACCCCAGTGATTGATTTAGTCTCTGCATCATCTGGCTCAACTAAGTGACATAAAAGTATTAATATGCTAGACTTTATTTACAAAATTACGTAATTTAGCTCATCATGATGAGAGAAAGCACATGCTTCAAAAAGCAATATTTTTGCAATAAATAAGAAGTTCCTTAACAAAGTCTGTTAGACCTTGCTTGGATCACTGTTAATGGGGATGAATTCCTGACTAACTAGCTGAACACTCCTGGCTGCACACTGACTTTCTTTCCAGGTATACACATGATTATTGTGTGCCGTCAAGTCAATTTCCACTCACAGGGACCCATGTGACAGAGCAAAATGGCCCCATAGCATTTCCTAGGCTTAAAAAAAAAAAAAAAAAATTTTTTTTTTTTTTTATCTTTACATGAACAGGTGTGGGTGGTGGTTTCAAACTGCCGGCCTTTCTGTTAGCAGCTGAGCACGTAACCATTGAGGCACCAGGGCTCCTTCACCTATACATAAATATATATAAATAAATAGGTGGCTGCCTCCTTGAGGGGAGCTCAAGGACCCAGGGGAAAGCACTTTTACATCTAGATATCTTCCCCAGCCCTATCATGCTGTTTACAATTACCCTATTAATTGTTTGATTCTTTCACTTCTCAGTTCCTCTCTTCCTAGTCTCTTGAACCCGTTCCTGTCAGGCTTATGCCTCACCACTCCACTGAAACTGCTCCTCAAGGTCACCAATGACCTCATTTTGCTAAATTCTGTGGTCAAGTCTGAGTCCTCCCCTTACATGGCCCATAAGCCGCATTTAGTGCGGTTGAACACTACTTCTTTGACACACATTCTCTATTTGGCTTCAAGGGCTCCACATTCTTTTGATTTTCCTCCTACGTCATTGGCATCAACCTTCCTTGCTGGTTGTCTCCCTGATCTCTTTATGTTTAGAACATCCCACTGCTCTGTTCTTAGTCCTCTTCTCTCTCTACATAACACTTAATCCCTTAATGATCTCATCCAGTCTCATGGCTTTAAATAACATCTTTATCCTGATGACTCTTCAACTTGTATCTCCAAATATGTATCTCCTGAACTTCAGACTCATATACCCAAGTGCTTACTCAACATCTCCACTAGATATTTAACAGACACCGCAAACTCAACATGTCAAAAACAGATCTCATTTCAAAAGCTATTCTTTATACAAACTTCCTCATCTCACTCTGTGGCAACTCAATCCATCCAGTGCTTATGCCAAAAATCTTGAAGTCTTCCTTGACTTCTCTCTTTTGTCATAGTCCACATCTAATCAGCCAAGAGTTCTTATTGATAGTACCTGCAAAATATATCCAGGATCCAATCTCTTCTTAACACTTCCACTGCTACCATGCTGACCCCTCTGAGCCACTACCATCTCTCAGTTGAGTTACTGTAATATACTCCCAACTCGCCATGGAAGCAGCAGTCGAGAAATCAAAAGATGCCTTGCATTTGGTAAATCTGCTGCAAAGGACCTCTTTAAAGTGTTGAAGAGCAAAGATATCACCTTAAAGACTAAGGTGCGCCTGACCCAAGCCATAGTATTTTCGATCGCATCATATGCATGTGAAAGCTGGACATCTTCCTGTTTATTCCTTGTACCCCTACAACTATCCTCAGCACCATAGCTCAAGTAATCCTTTTAAAAATTAAATCAATGACGCTATTTCTAGGGAAATAAACAAAGACCACCCAAATGAGAACAAGCAAAGGCTCTTTATTTAGAGCTTGGAGCCCTCGTGGGGTAGTGGTTAAGAGCTACAGCTGCTAAAGGTCGGCAGTTCAAATTCACCAGCTACTGCTTGGAAACTCTATGGGGCAGTTCTCTGTAATATAGGGTTGCTATGAGTCAGAATGGATAGACCTGATGGTAGTGGGTTTTGTTTGGTTTCGGTATAGCAAGGGAGTGAGCCACCATCAGTTGTCTTTGGCAGAGAATCAAAGGAGGTGAAAAGTGTGAAAGTCTTATGGTAGAAAAAAGGAAAAAACCATTGCCATTGAGTCGATCCCGGCTCATAGTGACCCTATACGACAGAGTAGAACTGCCCCATAAGAATTCCAAGGCTGTAATCTTTGGGGAAAGCAGAGTACCACATCTTTTCCCACGGACTGGCTGGTGGGTTCAAACCACTGACCAAGCACTTAAACCACTGTGCACCTTGGAAAAAAAGGAAAGGTTTCAGGTAGTCCCTGATTGGAGTCTGTTAGCACAGAGAAGATGGGGGCAGGCTAACTAGTAGTGGGGTATCTATGTAATTGGCTAGGGGAGCATATTTGGCTTTCTCTGGTTGGTCCTAAATTGGAGGCAAAAATTAAGGAAACTGGGAGTTATTGATCAAGTCCTTGCCATTTTGGAATGATTGCTACAGAGCTTGCGGTTTGGATTCCAGGACTGGTTGCTGCAGAGGTTGTGGGTCAGATTTGTATTTTTATATATGGTCTAGCCATTGTCCATTTGTATACTCAGTCTCTCACTCGTTTACTCAAAACTTTGCAGTGGCTCAGCATAAAAACCAAAACCTTACAATACCTACAATATCTAACCTGGTCTGCTCCCCACCCCTTAGCTTAATGACCTTAATGACCTGCCCCCTTGCTCACTCTGTTCCAGAGACCCTGGCCTCCTTGCTGTTTCTCAGATAAGCTAGACAAGCTCCTGCCTTAGGGTCTTTCCTCTAGCTGTGCCCTCTGCCTCGAATGTTCTTTGCTAAAATCTAGAAGACTGACCCCACGCTTCTTTCAAGTCTTTTCTCAAACGTTATCTTCATGATGAAGTCTATCCTGTCAGATTTAATATTGCAACTTGCCCCCAACTCCAGCACTCCCATCCCCTTTATTCTGCTTTGCTTTTATCTTTTTCCATCGCACTTATCACTTGCTGCTACATTATGTAACTTTCCCATTTATTAGGTTCATTATTAATTGTCTCTCTCCCCCTGCTGGAATGGAAGCACCACAAGAGTAGAGATATTTGTCTGTTTTGTTCACTGATATATCCTAAGCACCAAGAATAATACCTGGAACATAGGAGACACTCAGTAAATATTTGTTGAATTAGTGAATGAATTTTTTTGGCTTCAAATGCAGGGGGCTTCTGTTGCAATGCAAATATTATTGAGAACAGGTAACGTATTTAACAAGCTAGAACTGGAACTATAAGCGAGATGTTTTTGACATCTCTCCCAGCTAACTCCTTCCATATATTCTCTGTATCAGTGTTTGGGTCTTCTCCTCATGGAGGGGAATGGATACAATCAATAGTGTCTGCTCAGTGTCTTTCCTCCTTAGAATCCTTTGGTCTTCTTCCTCATTCTCATGGGGGTCCTCGTTGTAACCCAATTCTTCAAGCCCTTGTAACTGAAAAAATGTGTAGCGACTCCAATTAAAAAAAAAAAACTGACACCAATATTCATTGCAGGACTAGTTACAATAGCCAAAAGGTAGAAACAACCTAAATGGCCATCAACAGGTGAATGTATAAACAAAATGTAGTGCATACATATTTTTAGTGCATACATATAATGGAATACTACTCAGCCAGTAGGAGAAATGAAGTCTTGGTACAAGCTGCAATATGAATGGAGCTGGAAGACATTATGCTGAGTACAAAAAGACAAGAAAAGGCAAACAAAGTTTATTAGTGGTTACCAGGGGTGAGAGGGAGGGGTAAAAGGAGGGTTAACCATGATGGAAATATTACATTGCTTAAGGGTAGCGTTTTACAGATGAGTATTGTAATGCTGTCAATAAGTACACCTGTAGAGAGTTGAATTGACAAAAGTTGTGTGATAGACATATTTACAACAATGACAAAAAAAAAAAAGTAGCTTGTGAGGATGCTTATGTACAACCCAACATCTCATGGGATTTCGTTCCTTGGTTTGGAGATTTAGGGTCATGGTTTCATGGAACATCCCAGTTAATTGGCCAAATGAAGTGTTTAGAGCTTCTGTTCTACCTCCTGGTTCGTTGCATAGTGCCTGGGGTCTTATAAGCTGGCAAGCAGCCATTTAAGATACAACAATTGGTCTCTACTCACCTGAAGCAACAGAGAAAGAAGGAGATTCAAAAGTAGGAAGAAATGGAAAGTGTGGCTAATTTCCTCTATTAACAACAGCCTCTTTTCACATGAGACCAGAAGAACTGGATGGTGCCCAGCTACAGCTACTGACTATTTTGATCAAGGATTCCATAGAAGAATCCTGATCAAAAGGGGGAAAATGTAGAACAGAATTTAAAATTCTCATAAACTCTTGATTTCCTGAAACCATGAAGTTTGGATGAACCTCTGAAACTATTGCCCTGAGATAATCTTTAAACCTTAAACCAAAATATCCCCTGAAGTCTTCTTAAAACCAGCAATGGTTTAGCTTAACTAGTAAAAACTGTCTGCCTTAAACATTATGCTCTTCTAAGAACTATCTATTTGGGATCAAATTGACAACAGGCACTTGAAAGATTAGATAGGACCCTTAGGGGCAGTGAATGTATGTTAATGCGGAGGAACGACTCAGAAAAGGAAGGTGAGAATGGGTGCACAACTCAATGTCATGAAATAGTACGTGTAGAAACTGTTGAGTTGGTGTATGTTTTGCTGTGTATATTCTTATCAACAATAAAATAAATAATTTTTTTTAAAAAGCTGGATATTTCTGAATTAAGCCAATATCTCCAATAAAACTGATCTATTGAAGGACATTGAGAGGAAACACAATCGATCACCAGACTTTTATGCCAAATGAGAAAGAGGATAAGGGATGGTAGGACACCCAAGCAAAGGGCTAGGATGGGAGCTTCGTTAGTAGAGGTTAACATGAGGGCACCAGAAGAGAGAGGGAGAGGGGCATGGCTGGAAGGGACAGGCCACCTCAAAGGGTAGCCATCATGAGACACAGGTCTTATTTTTGCCTAAGCTGGACTCATAGCTAACTCGCCAATTCGTGTGGGGCCCCACAGTGCTGCTGGTACCTAGGATGGCCTAGAAGAAGCTGCTCCAAGTGGAAGTACCCACTGAATGAGAAATGCCCAGGCAGGAATGTGGCAAGTGATCTCTCCCACTGGAGCTTTTATGGACATCCCAGGTCATGTCCACAATGTCCTCTATTAGGCTCAGTTACAGGAAGGTTGAGAATTTGTTCCACTCAGTACTGAGCTGTTACACTTAATGAATCCTCAAAAACTCTTTATTTCTTACACAGCACTAAATTGCTTAACCTTAGTCAAAACGAAATCATCATATAAAGTATCAAATCGTAGTACCTGGCACATTACCCAGTATTCAGCAACTAGTAGTTGCTACTTCCTTCCTCTCTCTTGTTTTTCTCTAGTCCACCCTCCCCCCACAACCTGCTTTGAGATGACTATTTTCCGTGTTTTTCTCCTTCGTGGTGTATCTGTATTTCTTCTTATTTGGCCCCAGATGTCAAATTGGCTTGCATTACTCCAGGCTGAATCATTCGATTTCCTGTCCATGTTCCTAACCTTTTCAGCTTCTCTTGTATCCTTTCTCAGTCATTCCTCCTGTTTACAATACCTCTCAATTTAAAGCCATCTGCAAAACTCATTAACAAACCAATGACTCCATCTCCCCCACGATGACAGCACATTTTGGATAAAACAAGATTTGATACCAGTTCTCATCCCTCAATTTCATATACGACTGCTCTGCTTTAACTAATACCATTTTCTATATGATTATACTATTATGACATATGTATTCCTAGTCTGGGCAAATCTAATATATGAAAAACAGGATTAATAATTGTCATGAATTGAATTGTGTCCTCCAAAAATATGTGTATCAATTAGGCTAGGCCATGATTCCCAGTATTACGTGATTGTCCACCATTTTGTCATCTGATACGATTTCCCTATGTGTTGTAAATCTTATCACTATGATATTAATGAGATGGATTAGTGGCAGTTATATTGATGAGGTCTACAAGATTAGATTGTGTCTTAAGCCAATCTCTTTTGAGATATAAAAGAAAGAAGCAAGCAGAGAGACAGGAAGCCCTCATACCACTAAGAAAGCAACACCAGGAGCAGAGCTCATTCTTTGGACCTGGGCTTCCTTCTTGGAGAAGCCCCTAGTCCAGGGGAAGACTGATGGATGACAAGGAACTTCCTCCAGAGCTGTCAGAGAAAAGAAAGCCTTCCCCTGGAACTGACGCCCTGAGTTTGGACTTGTAGCCTATCAGACTGTGAAAGAATAAATTTCTGTCCACTTCGGTATTTCTGTTACAGCAGCACTAGATGATTAAGACAATAATTTTTAGAAATTATTTGTTTTATGAGAGAATTGATTATTAATTCCTTTTAGTGTCACCTTTCCCAGTACACTCAAGAGCTACATCTGCTAACCAAAATGTTGGCAGTTTGAATCCACCAGGCGCTCTTTGGAAACTCTATGAGGCAGTTCTACTCTGTCCTGTAGGGTCATTATGAGCTGGAATCGACTCGAAGGCAACAAGTTTTTCTTTAAAATACTCTTTAGCTTACAAAAAAAAAAAAAAAAATTTCACCCAGCTTTTCAAAGCTATCTACAGCCTTGAAGATAGGTGTTACTTTATTAAATATTCTTTAGCCACTTCAGTCTTTATAAAATCATTTCTTAGTAGAGTTTTAGCAACAGAACTCAAATTCTTCTATTTTAATACGGTGAAACCTGTGAGAGCCAGAACTTGACAGGACTGCCTTGTTTTTCTGGGTCTCACAAGTTTCCTGCCTTTGACAGGGTGAAGTCTTATCACTTTTCTATCACTCTCTATTTAGTGGAAAATATTTGAGTTTTCTTTCTATGACAGGTTTCTGCCTAACATGGGTTCCGGCTTTCACAGGTTTTACTGTAATAAGGTTATGAGCAATCCACCTGTTTTCCCAGTGCTCATTTTTTTTGGATCTTAACTTCAGGTTTTCACTCCTTTTCCTGATATACTCAAAATGTTTTTAAATTCTATCTATTCTCCCTTCTTCAAAAGCTTTTTGAGTCCCTATTCTATGCCAAGCACTGTGCTAGCTACTGGCATACAATGAACAAAAGAGTGTCTCCGTCCTCTAAAACCATAGAGGTCGAGTCAATTCTGGCTCATAGCAACCCTATAGAACAGAGTAGAACTGAACAATACGGTTTCCAAGGAGCACCTGGTAGATTCGAACTGCCAGCCTTTTGGTCAACAGCCATAGCTCTTAACCACTACACCACCAGGGTTTCTCTCCATCTTCTAGGAGCTCTTAATCCAGGAAATAACGTAAAGCTAAGGAAAAAATAGTTATTGAGCACCTGCAATGCCTGTTATCCCATTCAAACCCCATGGAAACCCATTGTACAGCTGAGAAAATGAAGGTTCAGAAAGGTTAAGTAATTTGCCTTTTATACAGAGTATGAATAGATAACTTACAAAAGAAATACAAACGGACGATAGACATATTGGTGAGTCCCTGGGTGGAGCAAACAGTTAAGCCCTCGACTACTAACTGAAAGGTTGATGGTTCGAACTCACCTGGAGGCACTTCTGAAGACAGGCCTGGTGATCTGCTTCTGAAAGTTCACAGCCTGGACAACTATATGGAGTAGTGTTATGGATTGAATTGTGTTCCCCCAAAATGTGTGTCAACTTGGCTAGGCCATGATTCCCAATATTGTGTGGTTTTCCTCCATTTTGTGATCCGATAATCCTATGTGTTGTAGCTCCTGACCTCTATGATGTTAATGAGGCAGGATTAGAGGCAGTTGCATTAATGAGGCAAGACGCAATCTACAGTATTAGGTTGCATCTTGAGTCAATCCCTTTCGAAATATAAAAGAAAGAAGCAAGCAGGTAGGAAAGGGACCTCAATACCACCAAGCAATAAGAGCCAGGAGTGGAGCACATCCTTTGGGAATGAGAAGGTCCTAAACTAGGGGAAGATTGATAACAAGGACCTTCCCCCAGAACCGACAGAAAAAGAAAGCCGTCCCCGGGAGCTGGCACCCTGAATTTGGACTTCTATCTTCCTAAACTGTGAAAGAATAAATTTCTGTTTGTTAAAGCCATCCACTTGGGGTATTTCTGTTATAGCAGCACTAGATAGCAAAGACAATTAGTTCTACTCTGCACACATGGGGCTGCCTTGAATCAGAATCGACACGGTGGCAACTAACAAGTTGTCAAAAAAAATACGATTTATTTTTATTGTAAATAAATAAAATACTATTTTTTACCTATCAAGTTGACAAAGAGAAAACTAATACTCAAAGCTGGTAAGGATGGCATAATAAAGGACTCATATGCATGTGAAAGCTGGACAATGAATAAGGAGGACCAAAGAAGAATTGATGCCTTTGAACTATGATGTTGGCAAAGAATATTGAATATACCATGGACTGCCAGAAGAATGAACAAATCTGTCTTGGGAGAAGTACAGCCGGGATGCTCCTTAGAAGCGAGGATGGCAAGACTTTGTCTCACGCATACTTTAGACGTGTTATCAGTAGGGACCAGTCCCTGGAGAAGGACATCATACTTGATAAGGTAGAGGGTCAGTGAAAAAGAGGAAGACCCTCAAGGAGATGGATATTGACACAGTGGCATCAACAATGGGCTAAAACATAGCAATGATGCTGAGGATAGCGTAGGACTGGGCAGTATTTTGTTGTGTTGTACATAGGGTTGCTATGAGCCGAACTGATTTGACGGCACCTAACAATAACAACAACAGCAACAGAGGAAGTGTCTGGCTTAAAAGGAAATTAAAGCAAATTTAGATGGGCTCATCCAATCTCTGTAGTTTTGGAGCCTTGCAAATTGCGTTCATGCCAAGGTTGATGTCCATCTCTCAGTCTAGTGCTGCTACATGGAGGCCTCAACACACCCATATCACTAAGCCACCACGCTCCTAGTTTGCCTCCATAATCTCTTAGCAAGGAGGCTATTGTGGGGGTAGTCAGTGCCTATGATTTTCAGGTACTATGTCATTTTTTGGTAATACAAAGAGAAAGTTACAAAGCCTGCCCTCGAGGAGCTCAAAATATTAGGGAGGTGTACATAATTTTAATACAATGCCAATGACTTTTCATCCACATAGTTTACAGATAACTTCCCAAAACTCAGAAGACAAAGGGCAGTGCAGTTTTTAGTTCAGATGTCATTTTTAGTTCAGACCATGCAAGATCCTGAGATCCTGTAGTAGAGGAGCATGAGGCATCAGTGATTCCTTTCATTGACTGGTTCATTTACAGTTGGGAGAAGATGAATCAAGTTAAAAAGGGATCAAAAACCAATGAAACACTTGAAAAAGGGAATTTAATAATATGGATTTGTACAGGCGATAGGACCCCTTAAGCCCCCCTTAAAAAAAAAAAGTTGCCGCTAAGTCAACTTTTAGACTCATGGTGAGCCCATGTGTGTCAGGGTAGAACTGTGTTCCAAAGGGCTTTCTGTGGCTGCTTTTTCAGAAGTAGGTCACCAAACCTTTCTTCCAAGGTGCCTCCTGGTGGTTTCGAACCTCCAACCTTTCTGTTAGTCCACTGCATTAACCATTTGTACCACCCAGGGACTCCCTCCCCTCCTTTCCCATCCCTCCCCAAAAGAAGAGCAGCAAGGAGGCCATTATGGCTAGAATGGAATCAAAGAGCAGGAGAGTACAGGAAGATGAGATAGACTAGAGGGTTAGCCAGGGCACATCACAGAGTGGTTCTCAACTGCCCACCCTTAAGTACATTCAGAAATGTGTGGCAACACTTTCGGTTGTCACAGTGAAGTCCTACAGGCATTTAGCTTGCCAAGTCCAGGAGGCCCTGCCCATCAAAGAATTATCTACACCTAAAATATCAATACCCATCCAAAAAACCCACTGCCATCGAATACCAATAGTCCCTGATTAAAGGCTTTTAAATAAGGAAGGGTCGCTTAAAGCAGTAAAAATGTCAGATAGAGATTTTAGGAAAACAGTAAGTCATCTTGGTAATAGAAAGTAAACTCGTTGTAATATGCAGAGATTGAACCTACAAAGGCTATCGAGGAATTACTCTAGATATGCTGTAACCAGGGATATGGGCATGAAGATGAACCGGATGCAGAAAGAAAAGGGATTTGGGAGTTAGAGAGCCTTAATATAATATGCCGGGTCGGTTGTTTTGAGCAAGTTACTTGACTCTTAGTCTGAATTGCAGTTTTCTGTCATGTGGTAGAGTAACAAGATCTGGGTGCATGAATATTTTTATGTGTTATCTTTTAAATTACTACAATTTAGAAGATACTAATAGAAAGACCTCTATGCCAGCTCTTAGGAATAACCTCTGTTAACATATTAGTATCTATTCTTCCAGTATTATTTTCTACACACCCACTCACACACACACACAATCCTGTATACCCTGTGATCCCACAGCATATACTATTCTGTAATATTCATTTTCACGTAATGTTCAGGACATTTTTGTATGTCATTATACATTTTACATGACTTTTAATGGCTATTGCAATTTCATTGTATGGATGTAGCATTATTTATTTATTCCACTCCCTTTTGATGGACATTAAAGTTAGTTCCTCTTTTAGTGGTCCTTGTTGTATATTATTGTTTCTCAGGAAGATTGCACAACTTTGTACTCCCTGTAGTCCCACGTGTTGTTGACACTTCCTTAGTGCTGTAAATTTTATGAACTATTATGTGTATATAGTCCTTACCTGCTCCCTTCTCTTTGGTTCTTTTTCCGCTTAATTTCTGTATCTTCTATATCCCTCCAGCTTTCTAAAAACCATTTTAGCAGTAGTCACCCTGTGAATTGGATGTTATATGTGATACAAATGTATCTCATGTTCATTAGGTGGAGAAGTATTTCCTCTCTTGTAGGGAAAATTGGGACAGCACATACCAGAATAGCCACAATCTGATGGTCTTCAAATGAGTCAGTTTGCGTCTTACATTTAAAATAAAACTAAAAATCTGTTTTAATGTGGTATTTGGAGAGTGTCATGCTTTTTCCATAGCAAAAGACTGAACTTTTTAAAAAAAAATGTGAATTCTTGAGAGGACCACCTTCCTCAAACTGTGATCTAAGAAACAAATCCTTAATTGTATTTGTAATTTTTAAAACTGTCCCCTATTATTTTCACTTTCTTAATCAAAAAGCAGGATAAATATAATAGCTCCTCTCCCACTTGGAGAAGCACAATTTTTGGAGTCCCAAGTTGGCTGTATTAGAAATTAGAAATGTCTTTGGTGATGCACAGCTGTCTTCATTTCTTAATCACAGATGTCTAAAGCATTCCAGGGGCTGACTCATATACCTGGAGAAATGGCCTATAGTTTCTCATTCTTTCTACTGAAGCACTTCAGTTTTCTCCTTTATTCTACTACTAGGCACTTAATTATAAGATGGTCTTAAGACAAATCCTTACATTTCTCCGCCACCGTTTCCTTCTTGTTCTTTTATACACTTATCTCAAACATATGTGCAGCACTTGCTGATCTTCCTGGCTCCCTTTCCTCTCAATCTTTTGCCTATGGAGATCCACCTAGGAGTCTTCCTACCGATAGCTGTTTATTTGTGGCAAAGAAAAAACAGTAGTGTTTGTGTTGTGGGTTGCCATCCATTAAAGGACATCATACTCAATAGTCACCCAAGAGTTTTAAAGCACCCACAACAGTCTCAGGCTCAAGTCAAGCAACTTGGCTTCTAGAATAACAATTAAGAACCACAACCTGCAAATTCTTCTTTGAATGTTTCTCAGCTTTTGATTTTGACTCTACCCATCTAGGTCCATGGGTGGCACAAACAACTTGCACTGGACTGCTAACCTGTGGAAACCCTGGTGGTGTAGTGGATAAGAGGTACGGCTGCTAAAGGTCGGTAGTTTGAATCCACCAGGCGCTCCTTGGAAACACTATAGGGCAGTTCTACTCTGTCCCATACAATCATCCTAGGTCGCAATTGACTTAATGGCAATGGGTTTGGGTTGCTTTTTTTACTAACCTACAGGTTGGTCGTTTGAACCCACAAAGCAGCACCTCTGAAGAAAGGCCTGGCAATCCACCTCAGTAAAGATTACAGCCAAGAAAACTCTATGGAGCAGTTCTATTCTGTAACACATGGGGTCACCATGAATCAGAACTGACTCGAAGATGATGGGGTTTTGTTGGTTTTGAGATAGATTGGGTTAACTGTGCTGGCAGAATA
This sequence comes from Elephas maximus indicus, assembly GCF_024166365.1. NCBI lineage: Eukaryota > Metazoa > Chordata > Mammalia > Proboscidea > Elephantidae > Elephas > Elephas maximus. Next base: position 84,972,354 of record NC_064820.1, read on the forward strand.
AAAGAGCTGTTAAAAGATTACCATCTAGAAGCTGGGTAAACAGGAACCACGCCCTGTCAACATAAGGTTGAAACAACCCTTGAATTACTATCTCCTTCTTAGTGTTTTTCTAGTCCCTTCCCCCTTTACAGACTCCTTCATATGCAGAACAAAGTATGATCACTGTTTAACCTTCCTCACACCTCCGAAGATGGCAATGTAGTGCCAAAGATCAGTGTGCTTGCGCTAAATCCCATAAGTGATGCCAAGGACTGCTGAGAGGACTCCATCTTGAATATCAGCAAGTTCCATCTTGGATTCCAGATGTGTGCACAACCTAATTAACATGCACAGCCATTCTGAGAAGTACCCACCCCTTGAAAGAAGCCCACTAAATATTCATTACTCTGTTGTCTCCACCGAACCCATATAGGCCTTAGCCTTGCTTCCCTTTTCGAGTCTGCCTTTTGGAGAGGCTTAGTCCCCCGCTGACTCCTTTTGCTTGACTCAAGCAAAATAAAGCTTGCTGAAGATATGGTTTGTCTTTCACATGTATTCTTACTCAGGAAAGGACAAGGACCCTTTGTGTCAGATTGGTGACTGGTAACAATTTGTCTCTCCTCAAAAGAATTCCATTATTCCATAATCCCATTTCTTTTCTTACTGTTGAAGAAACCAAGTGATCATTGCTAACCACCTCAGTCCACCCAAGGACCCTTTATCTGGAACCAAAAGCTCATCTGTAATTAAGATTTGTGTTCTTTGGAGATAAAAGTATCAACAAAGATGTAGCTGGCTTCTCGTATAAGAGATATACATACATACCTGAACAGTTCTACTCAGAAACGTCTATGCATTTTGCTATATGTAAATTAACCTCAATTAAAAAGAAAAAAAAAAAAAAAGGCACCCATCACCTCAGGCATTAGGTGACTCACAGCTATAAATAACAGGACTCTATACACCTGTATCCCTATGCCATAAACAAGGCAGCAAAAAACATGAATATCTTCTATCCTAGTTAATGTTACATTATTTTTCTCAGTCTATGATTTTCATTCAATTAAACAGAACATCACTGGACTATCTAGCTGGACCCAAGGGAAAATTCAAAAGAAATGTATAGAGCCTAAAGGAAGTAAAACATATTGCCCTAAAAAGTTCTGTGAGCTGAGATCATACATGTTAGTGGCCTAGAGAAACTAAAAACTAGTTTCCATCTAGTCATAGTGACCCTATGCAGGTCAGAATAGAACTGTGCTCCATTGGGTTTTCAGTGGCTAGTTTTTTCAGAAGTAGATGGCCAGGTCTTTCTTCTAAGTGGCCAAGAGAGCAGGCCTCTAAACTCTTATCATATGCTCCCTTAGCACACAAGTGGTATCAATGCGTAACAGAAAGAATGGACGTAAAAAGAACCCTCTATCTAGCTCAGTCCCAGTGCTGAATAACTATTTCCAACCACCAAAAAAATTCTTGCCAATGAAAGCATTCACTTCAGGAATACATAATATTAAATAATCAATAAACATTCAGGCAATTTGAGATTTTATTGAGAAAATAGCTATTTTGACATTACATTCAGTTTCTCATTTATCAGAGTAAGTTCTTTACAACATTAATCATCATTATCACTTCTGGTTACTTATACGTAGTCTCTGAGTAAAATATATTTACATGAGGCATAGCTACAATGTTGAAATTATGGCCAACATTAAGATTGCTTACCTTATAATAAAACTATAGTATTCATACACTAGAATAGCTGTTAAAACTTTTTTACCGTTTGAAAATAGGCTTGGTGAAACAAAAGCAATGTGCATAAACGTATTATTTCTTGTCTTCTTCCCCGTCAATCTTCTAAAAAGTTAAAGGTACATTACAAACACCTCAAATTTCCACGTCAGAATGAATACAAAAATTTAAAGACATTGTTTCCTATTTTGTGAAATAAAAAATAGAGCCAAAACAGAAAAAAAAATTAATATTTATGCATTAAATTTAACAACCTGATACGCCCCTCCTTCTTCAAGAGATAAAGCCGCCAGGATTTCAGAAGTAGCTAATGGTCCCAAAAAAGAATGGCAAATACATCCTTCTCAACAGTGCATGACTCCCTGACACCTAATGCAAACCCTGGCAAGTCATTTTTCTTGATTTCCAAGGATCTGGGATATGTAAACTAAATGATTAAAAGGCTTTTTCTGAATTTGCAGGGAGAAAACGGAAAGAACAAAGATCCAACTGCTTTTCCTGTGGCTAGATGCTCACCGTTACACCACAACTCAAACCTCAAGACAACTTTCTATCAAACACAGATACTGTGTTCCACTGACCCGATTCCAGCTCATAGTGAAAACCACCCCGCAGGGCTTCCTAGGATGTAAAGATCACCAGGTCTTTCTCCTGAGGAGCCACTGGTAGGTACGAACCACCAACCTTTCAGTTAGCAGCCAAGCACTTAACCACTGCTCAACCAAGGCTCCTTTCATAAAGTTCCAAATACACAAGTATACATATTGTAGAAAACAAGCAAAAACATCCTTATGCCTGATCAGTGATCTGGTTTTATACTTTGAAATGAAATCAAACATACTTAGCCTCCTCAAATTTGGAGATCTAGTGAGGCTTAAATTCTTTAGGATATAGATACCACCAAGAATTTAAGAAAACTATGAACACTTTCCCTAGAAAATGCACACAAGCACATACACACGATCCTTTTTAGGCCACGTCTTCAAGAATAGGATAAAAAAAAAATATTAAATTTCCTTTGCTTTGTCACTGACGCAACTGTTAACTTTATGTGACATTATATATGTATCCATCTGGCCAACAGAACAATTTTTGTACCCTTTTTAATTGCTGGAATATATGCACACACACACATACACACATATATAGCGTAACTGGCCTGTATGTGACTTTAGTGCTATAAACACTGCCTTTTGGTTCTTTTAAAGCACATCCAGAAAATCTTGGAAAACTGTTCTGGAATTCCAAGTTGGTTTCATATCTGTCTCATGGATGCCTGAGAACTGGTTAGTCCTCTGAAACTACTAGTTCAGATACCTGCACAGCTGTTCCAGGCCGACAGGGGCTCTAGTTAGAGGGGCTGGACTGAGCAGGGGCTCCACATGCACCTAAATAACACAATCTATCTACACCCACAGCCACCCCTCTCTCAGGTTCAGGGCCCAAGAGAGTCCTAACATGTCTCTATTTTATCACCATTCACTAGAAGGACATCAGAACAGGAAGCTTTTGCGAAGAGAGAAGAGCGCAAACAAAAACACAATATGGCAGCATTTCCCTAAGTGTACTTCTCTGAACACAAATCCCACAAGATACCTACTTTAAAAAAGAGATCAGCATCAAAATAAATTAGGGAAATGGTATATAAAATAGAGAACCTGTTTAGAGGTTTAAACTACATATTAGCATATCAAAGGCTCAGAGAAGCCTACAGTAAAGTACCTTTGTCTAGCCCAAGCATTTCCCAAACTTCCTTGGTCCCAGGACCCCCTATTCACATCAGAACAATTTTTCTGCCAAAACACCCACCTTTAGGAACTACTTCTCTAAGGAACTAAAAAACGGTTTTTAAAAATCTTTCAGGGGAGGCGGAGCCAAGATGGCGGACTAGGCAGACGCTACCTCGGATCCCTCTTACAACAAAGACACGGAAAAACAAGTGAATCGATCACATACATAACAATCTACGAACCCTGAACAACAAACACAGATTTAGAGACGGAGAACGAACTAATACGGGGAAGCAGCGATTGTTTCCAGAGCCTGGAGCCAGCGTACCAGTCAGGTACAGCACAAGCACAGAGACCTGCTCCACCCCCCTGAACTAACCCCGGGAGGGGGACTAGCCGGTTCCACGGGCGGCGTGGGACGCAGCCGTTAGGAGAAGTCCCCGGGAGGCAGTGACTGATCTTGGAGCAGAAAGAGCAGCATCCGAGCCGGGGAACCGTCCCACAGGGATTTGGACTGCACGCAGGTACGCCATAAACACGGAGAGTTGCTCCACCCCCTGAACTAACCCCGGGAAGGTGACCATCCGGGTCGCGCGGGCGGCGTGGGACGCAGCCGGTAGGAGAAGTCCCCGGGAGGCAGCGACTGGTATTGGAGCGGGGAGAACAGCGTTCCAGCCGGGACACTCGGTCGCGGCACAAGCACGGGGAGCTACTCCACCCATCTGAACTAACCCCGGGAGGGGGCCCACCTGGTTCACGGGGGCGGCACGGCCACGCGGCTGGAGGGACGAGAAGTCCCCGGGAGGCAGCGACTGATTTTGGAGTCGAGAGTGCACCGTCCCAGTAGGGGAGCCTTGACGCTGGGCGTGGGGCTGGAAGCGGAGGATCTGACCGTGACTCCAGCGGGCCAGACCCCCCGGGGGCAATCTCCACACAGACAGCACACATAGGCGACGCGCCCGCGGGAATCTCAGATATAATAGTCATTCCAAGCAAGACAAGCAACTCTGGCTATATTCTGAGGTGCTACTCTCCTATCTCTCTGTTCCCTCCCCCACCCTCCCCAGGCGGCTTCATTAACATCTGAATAGCCTGAGCCAGAGGGAGAACTCTGATAGGGATCTGACTGCAGTTTTTTTTTAGCGGATTTTCTGGAAAAACTAGTTTCCCAGTGATGGCTCGGAGACAACAATCCATATCAAACCACTTAAAGAAGCAGACCGTGACAGCTTCTCCAACTCCCCAAACAAAAGAATCAAAATCTTTCCCAAATGAAGATACAATTTTGGAATTATCAGATACAGAATATAAAAAACTAATTTACAGAATGCTTAATGATATCACAAATGAAATTAGGGTATCTGCAGAAAAAGCCAAGGAACACACTGATAAAACTGTTGAAGAACTCAAAAAGATTATTCAAGAACATACTGGAAAAATTAATAAGTTGCAAGAATCCATAGAGAGACAACATGTAGAAATCCAAAAGATTAACAATAAAATAACAGAATTAGACAACACACTAGGAAGTCAGAGGAGCAGACTCGAGCAATTAAAATGCAGACTGGGACATCTGGAGGACCAGGGAATCAACACCAACATAGCTGAAAAAAAATCAGATAAAAGAATTAAAAAAAATGAAGAAACCCTAAGAATTATGTGGGACTCTATCAAGAAGGATAACCTGCGGGTGATTGGAGTCCCAGAACAGGGAGAGGGGACAGAAAACACAGAGAAAATAGTTGAAGAACTTCTGACAGAAAACTTCCCTGACATCATGAAAGACGAAAGGATATCTATCCAAGATGCTCATCGAACCCCATTTAAGATTGATCCAAAAAGAAAAACACCAAGACATATTATCATCAAACTCACCAAAACCAAAGATAAACAGAAAATTTTAAAAGCAGCCAGGGAGAAAAGAAAGGTTTCCTTCAAGGGAGAATCAATAAGAATATGTTCTGACTACTCAGCAGAAACCATGCAGGCAAGAAGGGAATGGGACGACATATACAGAACACTGAAGGAGAAAAACTGCCAACCAAGGATCATATATCCAGCAAAACTCTCTCTGAAATATGAAGGCGAAATTAAGATATTTACAGACAAACACAAGTTTAGAGAATTTGCAAAAACCAAACCAAAGCTACAAGAAATACTAAAGGATATTGTTTGGTCAGAGAACCAATAATATCAGATATCAGCACAACACAAGGTCACAAAACAGATCGTCCTGATATCAACTCAAATAGGGAAATCACAAAAACAAACAAATTAAGATTAATTAAAAAAAAAAATACACATAACAGGGAATCATGGAAGTCAATAGGTAAAAGATCACAATAATCAAAAAGAGGGACTAAATACAGGAGGCATTGAACTGCCATATGGAGAGTGATACAAGGCGATATAGAACAATACAAGTTAGGTTTTTACTTAGAAAAATAGGGGTATATAATGAGGTAACCACAAAAAGGTATAACAACTCTATAACTCAAGACAAAAACCAAGAAAAACGTAACGACTCAACTAACATAAAGTCAAACACTATGAAAGTGAGGAACTCACAATTTACTAAGAAAAACGCCTCAGCACAAAAAAGTATGTGGAAAAATGAAATTGTCAACAACACACATAAAAAGGCATCAAAATGACAGCACTAAAAACTTATTTATCTATAATTACCCTGAATGTAAATGGACTAAATGCACCAATAAAGAGACAGAGAGTCACAGACTGGATAAAGAAACACGATCCATCTATATGCTGCCTACAAGAGACACACCTTAGACTTAGAGACACAAACAAACTAAAACTCAAAGGATGGAAAAAAGTATATCAAGCAAACAATAAGCAAAAAAGAAGAGGAGTAGCAATATTAATTTCTGACAAAATAGACTTTAGACTTAAATCCACCACAAAGGATAAAGAAGGACACTATATAATGATAAAAGGGACAATTGATCAGGAAGACATAACCATATTAAATATTTACGCACCCAATGACAGGGCTGCAAGATATATAAATCAAATTTTAACAGAACTGAAAAGCGAGATAGATACCTCCACAATTATAGTAGGAGACTTCAACACACCCCTTTCGGAGAAGGACAGGACATCCAGTAAGAAGCTCAACAGAGACACGGAAGATCTAATTACAACAATCAACCAACTTGACCTCATTGACTTATACAGAACTCTCCACCCAACTGCTGCAAAATATACTTTTTTTTCTAGCGCACATGGAACATTCTCTAGAATAGACCACATATTAGGTCATAAAACAAACCTTTGCAGAGTCCAAAACATCGAAATATTACAAAGCATCTTCTCAGACCACAAGGCAATAAAACTAGAGATCAATAACAGAAGAACGAGGGAAAAGAAATCAAATACTTGGAAAATGAACAATACCCTCCTGAAAAAAGACTGGGTTATAGAAGACATCAAGGAGGGAATAAGGAAATTCATAGAAAGCAACGAGAATGAAAATACTTCCTATCAAAACCTCTGGGACACAGCAAAAGCAGTGCTCAGAGGTCAATTTATATCAATAAATGCACACATACAAAAAGAAGAAAGAGCCAAAATCAGAGAACTGTCCCTACAACTTGAACAAATAGAAAGTGAGCAACAAAAGAATCCATCAGGCACCAGAAGAAAACAAATAATAAAAATTAGAGCTGAACTAAATGAATTAGAGAACAGAAAAACAATTGAAAGAATTAACAAAGCCAAAAGCTGGTTCTTTGAAAAAATTAACAAAATTGATAAACCATTGGCTAGACTGACTAAAGAAATACAGGAAAGGAAACAAATAACCCGAATAAGAAATGAGAAGGACCACATCACAACAGAACCAAATGACATTAAAAGAATCATTTCAGATTATTATGAAAAATTGTACTCTAACAAATTTGAAAACCTAGAAGAAATGGATGAATTCCTTGAAAAACACTACCTACCTAAACTAACACATTCAGAAGCAGAACAACTAAATAGACCCATAACAAAAAAAGAGATTGAAACGGTAATCAAAAAACTCCCAACAAAAAAAAGTCCTGGCCCGGACGGCTTCACTGCAGAGTTCTACCAAATTTTCAGAGAAGAGTTAACACCACTACTACTAAAGGTATTCCAAAGCATAGAAAATGACGGAATACTACCCAACTCATTCTATGAAGCCACCATCTCCCTGATACCAAAACCAGGTAAAGACATTACAAAAAAAGAAAATTATAGACCTATATCCCTCATGAACATTGATGCAAAAATCCTCAACAAAATTCTAGCCAATAGAATCCAACAACACATCAAAAAAATAATTCACCCTGATCAAGTGGGATTTATACCAGGTATGCAAGGCTGGTTTAATATCAGAAAAACCATTAATGTAATCCATCACATAAATAAAACAAAAGACAAAAACCACATGATCTTATCAATTGATGCAGAAAAGGCATTTGACAAAGTCCAACACCCATTTATGATAAAAACTCTTACCAAAATAGGAATTGAAGGAAAATTCCTCAACATAATAAAGGGCATCTATGCAAAGCCAACAGCCAATATCACTCTAAATGGAGAGAACCTGAAAGCATTTCCCTTGAGAACGGGAACCAGACAAGGATGCCCTTTATCACCGCTCTTATTCAACATCGTGTTGGAAGTCTTAGCCAGGGCAATCAGGCTAGACAAAGAAATAAAAGGTATCCGGATTGGCAAGGAAGAAGTAAAGTTATCACTATTTGCAGATGACATGATTATATACACAGAAAACCCTAAGGAATCCTCCAGAAAACTACTGAAACTAATAGAAGAGTTTGGCAGAGTCTCAGGTTATAAAATAAACATACAAAAATCACTTGGATTCCTCTACATCAACAAAAAGAACACCGAAGAGGAAATAACCAAATCAATACCATTCACAGTAGCCCCCAAGAAGATAAGATACTTAGGAATAAATCTTACCAAGGATGTAAAAGACCTATACAAAGAAAACTACAAAGCTCTACTACAAGAAATTCAAAAGGACATACTTAAGTGGAAAAACATACCTTGCTCATGGATAGGAAGACTTAACATAGTAAAAATGTCTATTCTACCAAAAGCCATCTATACATTTAACGCACTTCCGATCCAAATTCCAATGTCATATTTTAAGGGGATAGAGAAACAAATCACCAATTTCATATGGAAGGGAAAGAAGCCCCGGATAAGCAAAGCACTACTGAAAAAGAAGAAGAAAGTGGGAGGCCTCACCTTACCTGACTTCAGAACCTATTATACAGCCACAGTAGTCAAAACAGCCTGGTATTGGTACAACAACAGACACATAGACCAATGGAACAGAATTGAGAACCCAGACATAGATCCATCCACGTATGAGCAGCTGATATTTGACAAAGGACCAGTGTCAATTAACTGGGGAAAAGACAGCCTTTTTAACAAATGGTGCTGGCATAACTGGATATCCATTTGCAAAAAAATGAAACAGGACCCATACCTCACACCATGCACAAAAACTAACTCCAAGTGGATCAAAGACCTAAACATAAAGACTAAAACGATAAAGATCATGGAAGAAAAAATTGGGACAACCCTAGGAGCCCTAATACAAGGTATAAACAGAATACAAAACATTACCAAAAATGATGAAGAGAAACCCGATAACTGGGAGCTCCTAAAAATCAAACACCTATGCTCATCTAAAGACTTCACCAAAAGAGTAAAAAGACCACCTACAGATTGGGAAAGAATTTTCAGCTATGACATCTCCGACCAGCGCCTGATCTCTAAAATCAACATGATTCTGTCAAAACTCAACCACAAAAAGACAAACAACCCAATCAAGAAGTGGGCAAAGGATATGAACACACATTTCTCTAAAGAAGATATTCAGGCAGCCAACAGATACATGAGAAAATGCTCTCGATCATTAGCCATTAGAGAAATGCAAATTAAAACTACGATGAGATTCCATCTCACACCAGCAAGGCTGGCATTAATCCAAAAAACACAAAATAATAAATGTTGGAGAGGCTGCGGAGAGATTGGAACTCTCATACACTGCTGGTGGGAATGTAAAATGGTACAACCACTTTGGAAATCTATCTGGCGTTATCTTAAACAGTTAGAAATAGAACTACCATACAACCCAGAAATCCCACTCCTCGGAATATACCCTAGAGATACAAGAGCCTTCATACAAACAGATATATGCACACCCATGTTTATTGCAGCTCTGTTTACAATAGCAAAAAGTTGGAAGCAACCAAGGTGTCCATCAACGGATGAATGGGTAAATAAATTGTGGTATATTCACACAATGGAATACTACGCATCGATAAAGAACAGTGACGAATCTCTGAAACATTTCATAACATGGAGGAACCTGGAAGGCATTATGCTGAGCGAAATGAGTCAGAGGCAAAAGGACAAATATTGTATAAGACCACTATTATAAGATCTTGAGAAATAGTAAACCTGAGAAGAACACATACTTTTGTGGTTACGAGGGGGGGAGGGAGGGAGGGTGGGAGAGGGTTTTTTTATTGATTAAAAAAAAAAAAAAAAAAAAAAAAAATCTTTCAAATTATTAATGATAAAGACACAAGAAGACTTGTTTTTCTCCCTTTTTTTTTTTTTTTGGAAAGTGGTTTCTTTTGCTTTGAAGTCTCTTGCATTACAACAGTCCTCTCTCTCCTCACAAACCTCCAACTCTAAGATACCCTTTCGGTTTTCTTATGTCATTGTTCAGGAATGTTAATTCTCATGAGTAATCTAGGGCATACACAACTGGAACAAATAATTTCTGTGCCCTTTGTAACTGCTGGAATACTTCACCTCCATCACAATAGCGTTCAGTCCGGGGCAGACAGCCTGGGCCCTAGGCAAACACTTTATCCTGACAGGAGTTTTGGGTTAAATTATTTTGCAAAGCCTTAAAACAAAACATAAAAAACTCCATCCTTACATCTCTGTGAAAATCAGCATTTTGAAAATCTAATGAAACTTCAAGTAAACCTTTGAGAATAACGGATTATTGACCTTTGGTTTCATGTAACTAACAACAAATTTCTTAATAGCCTGTTTAAGAAACATAAAAGCATTGGAAAAAAAAAGTAAATTACACAGAGCTGAACAAGAAAAAAGGCAAAAATTAATTCTTAATGCCAAGAACACATACAAAAGATTACCATCGTGGCCTAAATTATACTGTTGTTAAGTGTTCCTCATCCTTCTTGGTGCGCACCAGCAAAGAAAGGTTACCTGCAGAAGTATACACATACGTTCTCACAGTTAAGGCCCTGCTCAAGATTTCAATAATTAATATAAGCATACTATGACAAAATCCATTATTAAATCCCTCTGAGCTTAAATCAAAAAGCCCACAGACATGTCCACCTTCTTCATTAAAGCCTGTTCCCAGTGAACATCTCACCACACTGTACATCTAGACAGAAAACAAGCACAAGGCAGAGGATTATCACATGCAGAGAAAACTTTTTCAAAAGTATTTCATCCTCAAAAATAAACACACGTACAACTGGGAAAAAAGAAATACAATCCGAAACGTAAAACCTTACAATGTTCGATATCCTGTAGGGAAAGAGTTCTTCGTTTTAAGCTGTTTTTCTTTTTTGATAAGGCAAAGATCTTGAGATAAGCATTTGTGATAAACCTGAGGGTTCCCCCGCCTTTAAATTCAAGAATGAAATTATATTTATTTTATATTTCAAAAACTGTGCTTGGAATGTTAAATTTTAAATCATAATTTATGTAGATAATTACAAGCCGATTTTATTGAATTTACTTTTTAAAAAGGAATTTATTTTAAAATAATTACAGACTCACAGGAAGTTGCAAAAATAGTGCAAAGAGATCCCATGTACCCACTCAACTTCCTGGCTATACATTTAAGCATTTATCTTTTGGTTTTAAAGGGTTAAAATATTTGAGTTTATGAAACACTGTCAAAAATTTAATAGCTGAGGTTGGAGGCGGCTCTAGAGGAAATACCACTAAATTCAAATACCACTATCATCATAGGAAGCTACCTAAACAAACTGGTTTTCTGAGATGCCATTACTGTTACCAATTTCTGCCTCTTTTTTGATGTTTAGTTTTTACCACTTTTGCAGGCTTCTGAAAATCGTAACTCAGCTCTGAATGGAATAAGCTACTATATATGCTGTGGGCCATCAAGTCAATTCCAACTTATAGCAATCTTACAGGACAGAGTAGAACTGCCCCATAGGATCGCCAAGGCTGTAAATCTTTATGGAAGCAGACTGTCACATCTTTATCCTACAGGGCAGCTGGTGGGTTCGAAGCATCAACATTTTGGTTAGTAGCTGAGCACTTAACCACTGTGCCACCAGGGCTCCTTGTTAATATATCCAGCAATGCTAAATAGAAATTATAAACGGAAATCAACAAGCTTGCTTTTGGATTTAATGTAAAATACCAACCCTCAGATACCCTCAAAAGAATAACAATACATCTAAGTTGAAATGTGACTCATTTCTCCAACCTACTGTAGGACAAAAAAGGTTTGAGGAATGATCACCCTCAATGTTCTTTAGTTTTTTTTATTTGAATGGTCATAATTAAGGATAGCTGTAGATGGAAGATCGGCATCCTATGAGAAATATCTGACCAATTCTCCTAATCCTATACTACCAACAAATATAAACACATATTCCCTTTTATCTTATCCTCTATTATCACCTTCAAAAGAAAGCAGCTTACACTATCTTGTTTCAGACTGTAGGCCAGTTACCCAGCAAACTTATCTTCGTAGACGATCACAAGCCCTCAGCCCACTCTGAAAATCTGTTCCTTTCCAATAGCTTCCTATTATGTGTGGCTGGTCCCTGAAATGTTTTGTGCTCACTATAGTTTTCTAGGGAGCCCTGGTGGTGCAGTGGTTAAGCACTCAGCTGCTAACTGAGAGGTCAGAGGTTCAAAGCTACCAGTTGTTCTGCAGGAGAAAAACGTAGCAGTCTGCTTCCATAAAGATTAACAGCCTTGGAAACTCTGTGGGGCAGTTCTACTCGTCCTATGGGGTCACTATGACAGCACTGGGTATAGCTTCCTAACATCTCATTTGCTTTATCAGAAAAGCTCACCTAAATACCCAACATACAAATTCTCCGTCATCAAAATCACACTTTGCAACTTAGGAAAGGGGGTTTGGAAGCATCATGGACTACCATATAACGTAATGCTAAAACCAAAAACAAACAAACCTGCTGCCGTTCAGTCAATTCCAACTGGCAATTCAAAGCAGCAATAACCAAAAAATCAAATAAATCTAGTTGTCCTCTTTTTTTAGTTGTCTAAAAAGAACAGAGAATTATTCTAAAATGACCTCTTTTGATAAAAATTTTCAAGGCATTAAACATTATAGTTCTTGGGATCACATCTGTGCCTTTTAAGAACATAATCTTCCACATCTTGTAAAAATGTAAACACATTTTTCTTACTCATGGACATCAGTAGTTTTATTGAAAGAAAAAACTTACATAAGCCAGTATTATCTTTTGACCCTGCCCATGGAGAACTCTGGAGTTAAATTTATCATTCAATTTTATTGGTATATCTCTTTCTCCTAATTTTTTTTTCCCCAAAAATTAACTTTAATTGTCCTATTTTCATGTGTTTAAAAATTTTAAGCCATTTCAAATGCTTTCTGGAAGGTTTAATATAATTGAAAATGACTAACCCTGACTAAAGCATAAACAGATGTCTGATTAAGGTACTACCCACCCTTCTCCCATATACATCAACCTAGAGGACAGTAAAGTCCCACGGTCATGACTGTCAGTATAAAATATTCATCCAGATTTCAGACTGTTAGAATCTTTAATAACCTGACTTTAAAGATTAACACAAAACACACACACACACTTAGCTTGTTATAGAAATAATGTGAAACTCATTAGGTACTTTCTCCAAAAGCATCCACACAGATGAACAAGATTTAAGACGACCTCAGTGCTCATTTACTCAAAACTTTCAAGAAAAAATATCTACAATGACCTAAAAACTTCTGCGTAAATAGCTACCTAAGTTCAGAATAAATTGGGAGGGTGAGGGTCAAACACAGCTGAGCTCCACTCAGCTCAAATGAGATGAGTCTCTTAACTACAAAGCTTGTTTTCTCAACATGTGAATTTCTGCAGGACTTGATAAGATTTGCTAAGCACCATAGTAATCTTTTAAGACACTAATCGAAAACATGGCCCTATTTAAAAACCCAGAAGTGGTTTTGGGACAACAGAAGCACCTCAGCCACTAAGCAAGTTTCTATTATAAGTAAAATTACCAACACAGCAAATCCTTTAACATTTCAGCAACCAATAAATAGAAAATACTCTTAAAAGTCTACACTGTTTAAATTATTCCTTTGAACCCCTGAACTGTAGTTAAAATATATGGAAAATGATTGGTTGTCATAAAACTTTTGACTACCTGATAATGCTTCTTATCAGGGACAGATAACCAAATAAGCAAGGTACCCACAGGCTTAATTGTGTTTACTTACTAATCTGTAGTGTACAATTTCACGTGGGTTTCAACGTGGTGAAACCCATGTGAAATTGTGTACTACAGATTAGTAAGTAAGCATAATTAAGCTCATGTGTACCTTGCTTACAGGTTAATGCCCCTCTGCTTCTTATAAAAGAATACTGATCTGAGCCAAGATGGTGGTGAACTAGGATCCAGTGCACAGTATGTACTTCTGTTGCTCTGGCTGCGGGTTCCTTCTGAATAGTGGCTGTGGGCAGGTTTCATTAAGACTTTATAGCCTGGCATAACAATGACAACCAACACATTCAGTTCTCCTGGAATCAATCCAAGAAAGAGATAACGAGACTTAAATATGTAGTACAAATACATAGGTCTAAAGCTGGCACCTTTGCCCAATAAACTAAAAGCCACTGCTAACCTATATTGGACACGTAAGCAAATATTAACATTAAATTGAAGTGCATATAGTCAGATAAATATTATACATAACCACCATTAATATTTATATATGTGGTACTAAACCCCAAAAAGGTTAGATTTACAAGAGCATTATTAAAAAGCACATTCCTCACTGCCTTTTTTTCAAGTTAAGAACAGGCTTTTCTATTGAAGTGATGAATATTTTACTAGTTCCTAAAGTAAGCATCAGATTTCTAACAAAAGAAAAAAATCTCAGCCAAATAGCCACATATTACTCAGATTCATCTAGGAAAACAAAATTAATAAATTGAATAAATTAACTTGAATAAATAAGACTGCACATTCAGAAAAGAACAGCAGGTTTTGGTCAGTGATGTGTGAACCAAAGGTAAAAATCTGCCAAGATTAAGGCAGGTTTTTCTCCCCCGCCCTTAACACATACATATATACATATATACACATACAGTACAATGTATTTTCCCCCAAAGTGTTCACTTTGATGTTATTTAAAATGCATTGCCAAGTACAAGTACAAGCTTCCTAGTAAAAAAAAACAGATGGCACAGAAAACTCCTGTTGTTTTAGAGTCCTCCTTATACCTATGAACAGCATTTTCCTTTTGCCTTAACACACTCAGCCTGAGAGATCACTGTGACAATCATATGACTTGAAGGCAAAAGCTTGGGCACGAAGTATGATGACTGTCAGGGTGACACCCGTTGTAAGGAATTACTTTCTTCCTCCGCTGGAGTCAATTTGAGTGTTGGCAGTTTCCGAGGAGGAAGCTGAGGACTTCGGCGAAGATTGTCGTCCATCTGTAGACAGTACAAAAGATACAGCTGACTAATGCCTGTGGCACCACTGATGTGGACTGTGGCCTCCCCATCCAAGCTACAGCCTAGACAAGTACAGAACCATATGTTTCTAGGACTGCAAGAGAAACCTTTTTTCCTTGCAAATAGTCTCATAAGAATTCGAAATGTCATACCTCAAATACCAGCTGACTCAGTATCTGAAAAAAGCAATGTGGTTCATCCTTGATACCTTCACAGAACTGATTTCATAAAATGAATACTCTACTGAACTCTACCATAGTGTGACATAGTTTAGGAGGTCTTCTAATATTAACTGTAAAAGTAATACTTCCGTTACACTAAGCTTCACAGTTTACAAAGTACATTCATGTACAATACCTCATTTGTTTCTCCTAACACAATTGTGAGTTAGAAAGGGCAGGTTCAATCACTCCCTATTTTACAGATGAGCAAAATGAGGCTCAGAAAGGTTAAGCAACTTGTTCCAGGTTACAAAGCTAGTGTAAGAGCTGAGACTTGAATCCAGATGTCCTTATTCCAACACATACATACATCATTCCCTCAACGAAAATGACCTGTACTCTATTCAGAAAGGTCAGCTCTTTTCAGCTGAGGGTATTTAGGCCAAGGGAAGCTAGGAAAAGAGGATGAACTCTTTAGGCCTAATCCAGAGATCTTCTCAATACTGCATCAGTTTGTTGTCACAAAGCATGCCCTGGAGAAAGGAACTGATGAGGGCCATATTAAGAAAATGCCCAAGAACCTCAGACTTCCCCCAAGAAGAACACATTAGCAACCCTGGGAACACTAGGATAGGCTTTATTCAGAACTGAGTTCATCTTTAACTGAGAACTACCCATTAACCAGAATACCCCACAAACAGACTGCAAGACTCAGGTCCTGGTGTTGAGTTCACTATCGGCTTGATTTCATAACAGACTTGGAAGCAGCTGCCATAAAACACACAAAACCAAAAGAAAATGGCATCTTACTACCCACTTATAGAAAGGCTTTTTTAGAGTTTGAATATGTCCATAGCATTCAAAACTTTCCCAGGTTCTCAAAATGCTCTCATAAAGCACAGATGAAATGTTTCAGCAGTGGTACACAAGATTTGTAGGAGAGAAAAGGCTAACGAAAAAAAAGTATTCCTAGTGAACAACTGAATCAGTTGTGTCAAGATGTCTTTTTCTTTTTCTTGCAAGAACTGAGTTCCTCAAACATAACTCTTTTTTAAGTCAAACATAACTTTTTTAAGCTGTACATTTTCTTTCCAAATTTTGTACAGCATTGGCCAATAGATTCACTGCTCTAATGTCTTATGGCAACCAATGTACCACACTCTCCACTCACCCAGCAGGTGTGACTGAGGGCTGGGGTTGGGGGCGGGGTGCTGACTGAAATGGGGTCAGGAAACTTTCCCATACTGATGATGATCCACAATGGAAGGGTACAAAGTGGTGAGAGGAACTCTGGGTTTCACCTCCTGCATATGTAGGTATTTCATGGCTCCCTCTCCATGTCTGTCATGAATTTGCTACACAGAGAAAACAGAAACTACACTGGATAGCCTTCATCCAGCAGAGGAGTGTTTAAAATGGTTCAAATGATCTTTATCCACACTTAACACTCAATATTTTATTTCCTCCCATGAGATGGGCTCAGGATTAGATAGACGACTAGGCTTTACCAAAATTTACCAAAACTTCAATAATGGACCCTTACAATTTTACCACCTCCAATTATAACCACCCATAAAATACTACAAAAAAGATAAAGAGCCTCTCCAGAAAATGACAGTTATAAACCTGACTACTAGGACTACTAGTAATTGATACATAATCTCATTCATTAGTCAGCTTACTGCTGGAAAGAATAATCACAGAACCCAAGCTTTAGGTCAGTCTCTGGAGTCAGATTTCTAGGGTTCAAATTCCCTCTCTACCTCTTGTCAGCTGAATGAATATGGACGCATGGCATAAACTACTCCAAAAGCTTCAGTACGCTCACCTGTAAAATGAGGATGATAACAATGCCTGCACACAAGGAGCTGTTGTGCAGATTAAATGATATAACTCTCATAAAGCTCACATAACACAGTGCTTGTAAGTTGGACCTCAAAAACTATTAGCCAGTGTTATCAGGCCACGTTGCCCCATTAGTTTACAGAAGAATAACATATTACTCATTTATACAAGAAAAAAAGCAAGTTATCAGACATTTGGAAAAAAATGAGTAACCTTCTCGAATTTTTCCAGTTAGAATCACCTTTAAGATTTCTGATGCAGGCTCTCTCCCCTACCCAGTTCCACAATCTCTCTTGCACCGAATGAACACCCCCCAAAAGTGGCAGAAAATCCACGCTGGTGAAAAATTGTAGGCTACGTTTAGAACAGAGAAGGATGAGGAGAAAAAAAAACAGATCATGTGGAAGAAAAAAAAAGACATCATAATGCTACCAACAGGAAAGGATAAGCACGGGTGCTTAAATCGCAAGAAATGCTCATCTTCAAAGACAGCGACAGAGACAGGCAGACAAGCAAGAAGTACTGATTGTGAGATAAATGTAAACTCAATACCATTATTCACTCTTTCCCCAAAGCAGTCAGGCTATTACTGGCTTCAAAACACTGTATTATATAAAATTTTAGTAAATGTATAAAGAGCTTCCTGAAAAATGAACTACCTAAAAAAAATAAAGAAAAACTAAAAGGATAAAGTTAATGCATGATCCAAATTGCATTAGTAACTGCAGAAAGAAAAATACTAAACTACTATAAAGTAATGATCAAAGTAACATGACCTTTTCAATCAAGTTGGATTCCTTATTTACAAGCTGTGTGAGTTTCTGCAGATTTGCGTCTACCGTATCTTGTCCAGCAGGAGAGATGCCTAAGAAGCCAGGACAGAAATCAGAGAAAGACAGGAAATTTTGAAAGCCTTAAAGCTGTTCCGATTGCATGAATTTTGAGTCTACTCACCCTCCCAAGTGCCCCACTCTCCAAAAAAAAAAAAAAAAAAGACGAAAAAAAAACATTCTGTGTTCAAAGCCAAAGATAGAGGGACAGCAATGCTCCAAAACCAAACCCTAACAAAAGGACTACAATTTGTCCTCTAAGCTAATACTGTTGGCCAAAGTGTTATGCAGTTAGCCCAAGTCATTAGTAAATGAGCATGTCACTTCTCATTTCCCTCAAATTTAAGTTGTACCTTTTCCCCACCCATTTCAAATAGGTCTTTGATTACAACTATTTGGATTACTTCTACAGTACTGACTCCCAGTTACCCACCAGGCATCCAAAATATTTGGGGGGATATGAAAAAAATAGATTCCTGGGACCCACTCTTAACAGATTCTAATTCAGTAAGTCTGGAGTAGAACCCAAGATTCTGTATTTGTCATATATCAGGTTTGGCAACCACCACTCCACAGTACCAAGGCAGTTGTTGTTAGCTGCCATCAATCAATCCCAGCTGATGGAGGCTCCATGTGTCCAGAGTAGAACTGTTCCATACGGTTCTCAAGGCTGTGACCTTTCGGAAGCAGATCGCCAGGTCTGTTTTCCAAAGTACCTCTGGGTGGGCTCAAATCTCCAAACTATTGGCTAATCAAACAATTTCGTGACTCTCAAACTACCACCTCCTCCCTATATGCTAAACGCATAACTCATCATAAAAATAAACTGTCCACCTAAGCTAGCTCTCCTTATGGCTTCTGCTTCTTAAACGGAAAATTTCAGCCAATTCTCCCAGTATAAATTTAGTATCCCAATCACTTAAGCACAAGGTCCCACATTCCCCCAAAGAAGCATGTCCTAATTCACAGGTGCCCTCTATTTACTATACCTCTGGTCTGCTGCAATCAGTTTTCAAGTAGTGGAATCATGGGAGTGTACCTCACCAAAATCAATCTGCTGCTGATTTCTGTTCACGCAGGAAAATGCTAGAAGCAGCAGGTGAGAATCATTTAAAGTAATTGCCCATTTGTATTAGGATAAATGCTATCTTTCAGCAGCAACTTAATAAATATCTGTGATTTAGTCTTTTAAAAGAAAATGACCCACTTCAAAGGGGCAATATCTAAAGACCAAGAATCAAGACACGTATAAAACCCAGAAGAATAGATAAAACACAAGTATCTACTTATCTAACAAACATGGGAATAAAACTGAAGTTGGAAAATGCAATTTTTTTGGAGTGCTATAACACAATACACAAACTTCTTCATTAAAGTAAATAATGAAATATGATTATGTCATCTCAGGGTGTATCTACTCAATGTGCAAACGAACATTAGCTAAAGAGCAAAGGGCTTACCTGCGAGGCTAAGCCTAAAATAACTGCTTAGGATGTCATCACAAAAGCGACACAGGTTGGAAAGCTGTTTCAAATGTTCTTGCAACTGCACTTTAGGAAAGCGTACTTTGTAAAGAGGTGCAAGAAATCCAAACACATAAGCATCCAAGGTAGAAGGCCTAAGGAGTAATTAAAGAAATTTTTAAACCATGTAAGAAAAGCAACTTGAGTCTATGATAATTACCACCTACAGAAAAGTTTTCCTATCATAAAACGCTATTCAAAATAAATTTTTGAGCTTTTAGGGGGACAAGGGGACTTCCTTTGAATAAATGCTTGATGAATATCTGTTCAAAATATCAAAGTGATTTTTAAGGGAATGTACTCACGTATCTCCAAAGAAAAACTGGGATGTTCCCAATCTCTTTGACAGAAGATTTAGGCACTCCTTGGCATCTCTGTATATCTAATAAGGATGAAATACATCTCAAGGGTAGGAAAGATGCTTTGAAACTACTTTTTAGGCAGGCAGCTAGAGGTAGTCATCTCTGCTAACTCTTCTGTCCCTTCTCTGGCTAGCCCTTGCTTTTAAAGCTGCCCAGACGATACCTGTGCTTCCACTTCTTGAAGGTGGTAGAGGGGAGGCTCCCCTCTGGTCAGTAGAATCCTATTCAGTGCTCCTTTAGACATTCTTCCAGGCAGGATCAAACTCAGGGGAAAAGGTATTTGTGAAGCAAACCATGGTTTTGTCACAGTAAAGTAATTGTCACTCTCAACCCAGAATGTGTGAAGCTGCAAAGAGAAGGGGAAAAACACTACAAATATGTTCTTTTATAAAAAGGCCAATCCCTCAATTAATGTGATAGTTTATAAAAATATGTGCATAAAGTGACTTCATACAAATTTTCCAGTTAGAATAACTCAAGAGTAATATGATATTATTTTAAACATGTATTTTGTTGACTACTATATCCCAGGCACCTGGAATATAGCCTGGCATATAGCAGGTGCTCAAACAAATGATTTACAGTTCAGTCAATTGTATACAGTGGTGCAACAAACTCCATCTCCCACAAAGACTTTTTATTTCCAAAATGATATTATCTTCCACTTTGTTTCACAAAACTAGTTGATTATCTAACAGAATCCCATCTCACAGTAATATTAAAGAATCAAGATTAATAAAGGCAATTTCCTCTCTTTTTTAAGCCTTTTTCATTATTTTTCTTCTCAATAGACTAAATGCATTTCCAACCAGGTCACTAAAGTACTGTCATATTTATGTACACTCACCGCTGCAGGAAGAAGCCTTTCTTCGAGGAGAGCAATGTAAGCTAGTGTATCAGCCCCTTGTTTTGCTGAGAGTTCATAATCAGCGTTGTATTTCTATTAAAAAAACATTAAACCAGAGAACCTCAGAAGTCAAAGGACATCCTAAAGACAGTGAAACTAAACAAATTAGGATTCCTATTCTTCCTCAGATGGCAAACATGATATTAAAAGAAGAGAAAGAGATATATAAATCCAGTAAAAACTGTTACTTGATAAACATAAGGTTCATAGCACAGCCTCACGCACACAGTAAGCTCAAAAAATGTTAGTGATGACTTTTTATTAGTTACTATTATCTCAATGCTTGTTAATTACTTAGTTCAGTGCACAGCATGTAGTATGCACTTAATAAACAAAAGCTATTATTTTTGTCAATAATAATAAAGAAAAAGTTCTAATTGGTTGCTTTTTCCCAAAAAAGCCTTCCAATTTAGAAAAGTTCAAAATTCTATTGACATGGGATTTCTTTTTTAAAAAAGCACTGGCAAAACAATTACAACTTCTGCATTTAAATAAATCTTTTTATGTTTAAAAACTTCTCATACATTATTTCATGAAACATTTATCTAACTGCAACTATCAGTTGATAACTGAAAGGTCGGCGATTCGCAATCACCAGCAGGTCCATGGGAGAAAGACATGTCAGTCTGCTTCTGCAGACATTTACAGCTTTGGAAACCCTATGGGGTCGGTATGAGTTGGAATCAACTCGATGGCAGTGGGTTTGGCTTTATCAGGTGATAAAGTGTTTTTATAAAATAACAGATAACCGCTTGTTGGTACGAACTCAGGTGTCACATACAGCACAGAACGTGCAGCAACTGTGTAACTAAAGTGACAATCCTATCAATACATGTGACAGTGAAATGGCTAAATTGAATCTGCTTTATATCTAAATTTCAATAAAATCCAAGCAAAGTACATAAAAATATAAATTAACTATACTTCCCTCTATGACTTTCAAATCACAGTGAAACTCATGCTTTAGAATAGCAATTCCCAAGTCTATTTTTATAAAACCCCAGGTATCTCCAACTGGCTAAAGAGGTGGCAATATATAAATATAAACACAAACAAAACTCTTAGTATGTATTTTTTTAAATAACATACAGGGATCATCAATCTACTTGTTCAAAAGAAACCACCAACCTGTTTTCTTAAAAAGTTTAATATTTTTGCCGGCTGAGAAACAATACTGTCTTCAGTTGTCAAAATTGGCACATCTCCTATAATGAGAAAACAGTTTACATCCAACTAAGCATTTACTCTGAAGACGTTTCAATCTCCTAAAAACTATACCAATTGCACATTTGAAGGGGTAAAAATGAGTAAACCCATCTACCTTTTTTTTTTTGCAAGTTCACAAAGAGCAGTTCTGGAGAACATTTTCATTTCTCATAATTTCCACACTTATTTGGCTTACATTTTGAGGTATTACTCAGAATGATCAAACCATAAGCGACATACAGCCAAAGGCACGGTAAGAAGAAATTAAAACCCCAAGGTACCCAGTGGCTATATGCCTAGTGGCTTTAAATGGAAAAAAATTGAAGAGAGCAGAAACGGGTGTTAAAAAGTTTACACGGTACCTCTTGAACCTCTCCAGGTGTTATCTATGACACTGACTTTCAAGGGTGCGCCAGAAAACTTGGCATAAGCCTGAAACAGAGTTTACAGTAAAACATTTCAGACCCAGTACGTAATGTATACATGCAGAGCTGCTTTACTTCACACCACCGTCCCCGGAGAGCAGAAGGGCCCCGCCAGCGCCGCGTCCCTCCCCCGACCTCCGGCCGGCGGCCCGCGCACCAGCGACCCCGATTTGGGGACATCATTGCCGAAAAGATCCGAGAGATTTGGGGCGGGCGCGTCCCCAGCTTCGGGCTTTGACTCCACTGTCCGGGCAGCTTTGCAAGTTCGAGGAAACACAGAGCCCAGCTGAACAGCCACCACTCTCCCGCCGGCCCCTGAGGCTGCAACTCCCCGACAAAAAGAAGCCCACGGCGGCGCAGCGAACTGCGCCCGGACGGCCTTAGCCCTGGAGCGCCGCAGGGAACCGTAGAAAGCCGCGCGAGCCGGCCCCAGCGGGCCTCGTGCCTCTGGCCCCGCCCCTTCTGCCCGCGCCCGGGCCCGCAAGGCGGCCTCACCATTACCACCAAAGACTCGCTGTGCACCGATGGGAGCCCCCAGCCACCTCCCCAGCAACTAAGCTCCAAGGGGGCCGCCATGTTGCCGGGCTGACCTTTGCTACCCCGGAAGCACTTTTGCCGTCAGAGTTCCGGCACGTGGGAATGCGGAGGCGGGGCGAAAGATGAGAAGGTTACTTTTGGGCTCCGGAGAGAAAACATGAAACTCACAGCAATCTTGGCACTAGCCCAGGGGTTAAGAACCCTGGACCTTAATTCAAACAGACTCACCAGCCATCTTCACAAATATTTATTGGATGCTTACTGTGTGCCAAGGAGTCCCTGAAAACGTTGGAAGTTCTAGTCCATCCAGAGTTGCCTTGGAAGAATGGCCTGGTGATCAACTCCCGAAAAATCAGCCGTTGGAAACCCTACGGAGCACAGTTCTTCTCTGACACATATGGGGCCACCAAGAGTTAGTCAACTTTGTGGCAACTTTTTTTTTTTTTAACTGTGTGCTGAACACTGCGAACCTTAACTACACTGAGTCTGAATTACCCAATTTGTGAAATTGGGGTGACAGTTTATTTACAAGATTGTTGTGAGTGAAATGATGACATGGGGCAAATATTTGGCACACAGTAGGCACTCAATAATTGTTCAACCTGGTTTTCCCATATGATTTGACCTCTGCCTGCGTTTTCAGTCTCAGTCTCAGCTATGTCACCCTCATGTTCACTTGCTCCACCCTTCTTGAAAGTAACCCTATTCCTGAAACTTGTCAGGTGCATTCCGTCTCACTTTAGCACTACTCTTTCAGTCTGGAATATCTTTCTACCCTATCTAACTGCTCCTTCAAAAATAAGCTTAACTGTTATCTTCTCTGGAAAGATTTTACAAAGTTAGGAGCTTCTTGGGGGTTCCTGCAGCCCCTTATACATACTTGAATTGTAGAATGCATAACAGATTTTTCATAACAGACCCTCCCTGTAACAGATCTCTTGCCTTCCACTACACTGGAAACTTTGTAGACAGAACAGGACCAGCTTCTGTTGCACACGGCCCCACACTTGGCAGAGCCCCACACTTGGTTTAATGCTCTGCTGTCACCATCTTGAAATTCTTGATACCTTTTGAACAAGGGGCCCTGTATTTTGGACTGGACCCTGCAAATTATATATCCAGTCATGTAGCCAACTGGACCTGCTAGCTATGGGTTAAATGTTTCTTGAGCATTAAAATGACAATTTCTTAGAAAAGCTGTCAAAGAGAAAAGATAGTCTTTGGGAATGTTATGATTCAGTCGTGTTTACTGGGTCCCAGAGGTGGGGCTTGGGTGATGGGTCTTTTTTCTAAAGGGCACTGTAGTCTTCCCAGGATACCCACCATCATGTCCCTGAATGCTTTCCTTTCCCCTGCCTCATTGAGTTGGTTGAGTTCTTTTAAACAACTGAAAGCTCAAAAGAAACCTCAGCAAATTTTCAAGAAATTGCATATCAATAAACATTTGCTAGGCAACCCGTTACTGTTCACAAATCTGTCTAAATCACAATTCCAATCTGCTAGCCTTTTTTTCAAGTTTCAAAGACAGGAGTTCTCAGAAATGGAAAAGGAAAGGTATGTCAAAGATGGGAACTCATTAACAGTACTTTAAAACTGGAAAACTTAACATATGTGACATTAAAACTAAGTATCAAAACATTTATTGAACAGGTACGATGTCACACACTATAAGACTCTGAAAGACTATGGAGAGAAATAAGATACAAATTCTATTCTCAGGAGTTATATTCACTGTGGTGCAGTGAATTACTTAATACGGCCCTTGTAGTCATAGTCTATGTGACTCCCACACAATGGGTGGGACTATGCAAATAAGGTGCTTGTGGCCCACCAAGGGGATTGGACAGCCTGCTGCTAATACAGATATAGTATATGGAAACTGTGATGGTTAAGATTATGTGTCACCTTGGCTGGGCCATGATTTTCAGTGGTTGAGCAGTTATGTAATGATGTAATTTGGCAGTTGTGTAATGTAATTGTCCTCTATTTTGTTCTGATATAATTATCTTCCATTTTGTGATGTGTTGTAAACCCTAGCCTCTATGCATGTGGTCATGGTCTCATTTGGGAATGAGTTGTCTGTTATGTTAATGAGGCAAGATTACTAGACAATGTGATTCAACTCACCACCCTTACCCCAGTCATCACCCTTACCACCCTTATTCAAGTCACATCCTTACCTGAGTCACACCTTAAAAGATAGAAGGAGAGAGAAGGGAGCAGAGTGGGGGGACCCACTGCCACCAAGAAGAGCTAGAAGTGGAGTGTGTCCTTTGGACCTGGAATCCCTGCACTGAGAACTTCCTAGACCAAGGAGACAGAGAGCTGTAACACTGGGGATGCTATAAGATGGCGAGAAGAGGCAGCGAGCATGGCAGAAAACTGGCAGCAGCAGAACCAGGAGACCAGTGTGAGATGGCACAGAGGGCTAGGGGACAGAGCAAGGCGGTTACAGTGGGTGTGCCAACACATGGAGCACAACAGCTGAGTGCCTTTAGGCAGGAGGCTTCCTGGCGGAGTAAAGAGCCTCCAGGCACTTGTCAATGAAGCTAGGCTTCCGGACCCACAGAGCTAGAGAGCTGAGTGCCTTCTGGCAGAGTGGGGTGCATCCAGGCACTTACTGGCAAGCTAAAGAGCTTTGTAACACTTACCCAAGCAGGGCAGAGACTGGGCCAAGGGGCTGAGGGCCAGAGAGAGGCCTGCTACAGGCACAGCTGAGAAAAGACTGTCCTGATCGAAGAACTATATCTTGAATAATAACCTGTTCTCACTGCAGTCAAGTCAATTCTGACTCACGGCAACCCTATAGGATAGAGTAGAACTGCCCCATAGGGTTTCCAAGGCTGTAAATCTTTATGGAAGCTAACTGCCACATCTTTCTCCTGA
This sequence comes from Elephas maximus indicus, assembly GCF_024166365.1. NCBI lineage: Eukaryota > Metazoa > Chordata > Mammalia > Proboscidea > Elephantidae > Elephas > Elephas maximus. The sequence goes on from NC_064820.1 coordinate 84,998,292, forward strand.
GGAGCAGGACCTTTTGCTTGGCAGCAGAGCACTTTAACCACTGCACCACCAGGGCTCTTGTGTAACCTGTTACTTCCCTAATAAACTGCATTAACTGTGAGTATGAGCGGCTGTTGGGCTCGAACTGCCGATCTTTTGGTTAGTAGCTGAGCGCTTAACCACGGCACCACCAGGGATCTCTATTGTGCTAGAGCACAGCTTGGATAATGGATTGAGATGAATCCTTTTTCAGAGTATCTGGACTGAAACTGTGACTTCCGAGGGATCCCCTTCCAGAGCAGGGTTAGATTCCAGGCTCAGCCACCCACCTGCCTGGAGCTATTTGTAGAATTTTTAGGGTCTAAGCATATTTTGCTTTTAAGAACTTAATCCAAACACTAGGAGCTGAATAATTCAGGTCCAATTTGCCCAGGCAACTGAAATTAGATTGAGTTGGAGTCCAATCTTGATGTGAGTTGGGAAGTAAAACCAAAAATGTTTGTTTTATTTCAGTTTTAATTTTTCCCATTTATATCATTTAATATGCTCCTTCTTTTTGTCTTAGTTATCTAGTGCCACTAAGACAGAAATACCACAAGTGGATGGCTTTAACAAAAGAAATTTCTAACCATTTAGGAGGCATTCAGAGCATCAGTTCAAGGGGAAGACTTTCTGTCTCTGTCAGCTCTGGGGGAAGGTTCTTGTCTCTTCAGCTTGTTTCCTGGTTCCTTGGAGATCTCCATGTGGCTTGGCATCAATCTTCCCCCATCTCTGCTTGGGCCCTTACTTGTTTAATCTCTTTTATGTCTCAAAAGAGATTGATTCAAGACTCTCTATACTATTCCCGCCCATCAACATAACAAAGACAACCCATTCCCAAGTACCTAACCACCAGCACAGGTACACATACAACACATACTTTGGTGGGACACAGTTCAATTCATAGCACTCCTTTTAGCCAATATACTCTTGAACCTATTTAAACTGCACACTGGTTTCTCTAACACTTAACTTTTATTCGATTCCTTCTCACAGAGACAACATGCATGAGATTTTATTTTAGAATAGTTTATGTACTTTGTAGGCTCCCCACTTCTGCATGTGGGTGTAGGGCTGCCTGTGTCTGCCTGTGGTGACTGCAGGATAGATGGGCAGTGCAACTGGAAACGCCTTCTGAGGTTGGGAGTACGGGGCCTGGAGGTGGCCCTGGCTCTCCCTGCTGCCCATTTCCCCACTGAGTGCAGGCCCCTTTGGTGCTGCCCCTCAGGTCCTCCCTTCCTCCACTTTTCTTCCATCTGCTCCGCTCCCTGCTCTCACTCTGTCCCCCTACCCTCCCACCAGCTGACCCCTTCTTGGGGCTTCTTCCTTAGCCCCTTCCTCCTTTTCAGGAATCCTAACATGATTTCAGGAGAGGAGAATGCGAGTCTTATCCTTTGTGGCCACTGCTACTACCTCTGCTTTTCTTTCTTAAAAAAAAATTTTTATTGTTGTAAAATACACATAACAAAACATTTCCCATTTTGACCATTTCTATTGTCGCCAGGTGAAAACCCCAGGTTTTGCTCGGTGTGACTTGTTACAGCCAATAAACAAGAGGCTGAGGTGGGAGATCAGAAAGACATTGTAATTTCATTGTACAAGGAAAGGAGCAATCCAGGCTGCTGCCTCCAAGACTGCTCACAGGCAGCTTGGGGAGGTGGGCTTTTACAGAGAGCAGACAAAGAAATGCAAATTTATCGTGAATATTCAGGATTGACCTTCAGGCAGTTGCTCAGGGCTTGGGGATGGATATGCATTTTCTTTAGACAAGAGTTCGATCCCCCAAGATGGAGGAAGGGATAAATTTTTCTTCGTTAAGATGTTACATCTCTACCCAGAGGCAGGTTAAGGCCATTTACGGCCCTTTTTGTGGTTATCTTGTCAAGGACAATTTTAGAAGAAAGGGCAGCTTATTTTGCTCCATGTAGGAGAAGTCAGAGCAGATGTCTCTTAGAAGGGTTGGGCTCTGAGGCTGCCTGCCTCACTATGTGTACAATTCAGTGACGTTCATTACACTCATCATGTTGTACAACTATCACCACTGTTTCCAGATTTCTTCATCACTCTGAACAGAAACTCAGTACTCTTTAAGCAAGATTCCTCCCTGGTGGTGTAGTGGTTAAGTGCTAGGTCTGCTAACCAGAAGGATCAGCAGTTTGAATCCACCAGGTGCTCCTTGGAAACTCTATGGGGCAGATCTTCTTTGTCCTATAGGGTCGCTATGAGTCAGAATCAACTCGATGGTAATGGGTTTGGTTTTTTTTTTTTTTTTTTGGTCCCTGGTAACCACTAATGAACTTTGGTCTCTTTGCATTTGTCTATTCTAGATGTTTCATGTACGTGGGTCATACAGTATTTGTCCTTTTGTGTCTTACTTATTTCATTCAGCATAATGTTTCCAAGGCTCATGCATGTCATAGCATATATCAGAACTTCATTTTTCTTCACGACTGAATAGTATTCAATTATATGTATATGTCACATTTTGTTTATCCATCCATCTATTGATGGACAGCTGGGTTGTTTCAGCCTTTTGGCCATTGTGAATAGTGTTGCAAATTAACACTGGTATACAAGTATCTGTTTGAGTTCCTGCTTTCAATTCTTTTGGGTAAATACCTAGGTGTGGAATTGCTGGGTCATATGACTACGCAAAGGCATTCGACTGTGCGGATCAGAGAGAGGCCTGCCTGCAGGCACAGTTGAGAAGAGGCTGTCCTAATCGAAGAACTGTACCTTGAATTGTAACCTATTCCCACCGCCATCCAGTCAATTCTGACTCATGGTGACCTTATAGGATAGAGTAGAACTGCCCTACAGAGTTTCCAACGCTGTAAATCTTTATGGAAGCTAACTGCCACATCTTTCTCCTGAGGAGCAGGAACTTTTGGTTGGCAGCAGAGTGCTTTAACCACTGTACCACCAGGGCTTCTTGTGTAATCTGTTACTTCCCTAATAAACTCCATAACTCTGAGTATGGTCTGTGAGTTCTGTGTGACCATTGCAACAAATTATTGAAGCCAGAAGAGAAGTAGAGAATGCTGTGGGAGGGACAGCTGGTGTCAGAACTGGTAAAAAGATTGGAGAGTTGAGGTATGCTTGACCTCCACCTGATAGCAATTGGAGTCCTGGTGGCACAGTGGTTAAGAGCTCGGCTGCTAGCCAAAAGGTCAGCCATTAGAATCCACCAGCCACTCCTTGGAAACCCTACGAGGCAGTTCTATTCTGTTCTATAGGGTCACTATGAGTCAGAATTGACTGAATGACAATGGGTTTTTTGGTTTCCTAGCAATCAGCCTTGAGCTGTGTGACGCTGATAATGATTCTCCCCATCGTGGACATAGATGAGGAGGTCTGACGCTGCAACCACACCATTTTTACACACACAAGGAGGTATAACAAGTCAGGTTATTATGAGTAAGGTTAGAAAGAAAGTAAGGTTAGAGATACCAAATAAATAAAATGCTACAGAGGCACAAAGAAGGGATCATGCGTTCTCTATGGGATCAGTGGAGACTGTCTGTTCAGTCTTTAGTATAAAGAAAGCAATTCAACTTTCTGATTGCAGTTATGGGATCTCCCTGTTTTGAAGGTTAAAATCCCAAACCATAAAGCTCAGAGTCCATATACTACAATCAGGCATCTTAAACAATCATACACAGAGATTGTGGATTTCCTGAGTCTTGTTTGTAGCACGGTGGATGAGCTTTCTTTGCGGACACATCATGTTATTACTCAGTTCACCTTCTCCCTTGCTGCTTCTGTTACATGGTATGCCTTCCTTTGCATTAAAGAGAAATTAAATCTTTTGGCGTTGAATTGGGGCAGAGAATAGCATGCCAGTGCATCTGATGAGAGAATTTTTGCACACAAGTTTATTTGTGCCTGTTTAATGTTGTTGTTGTTGTTAAGTGCCTTTGAGTCAATTCATAGTGACAACAGAAACACTGCCTGGTCTGTGCCATCCTCACAATCATTGCTGTTTGAGCCATTGTTGCAGCCACCATGTCAATCCATCTCCTTGAGGGTCTTCTTCTTTTTCACTGACCTTCTACCTTACCAAGCATAATGTCCTTCTCCAGGGACTGGTCCCTCCTGACAACATTTCCAAAGTATGAGGGATGAAGCTTTGCCATTCTCACTTCTAAGGAACGTTCTGGCCATACTTCTTCCAACAGGTTTGTTCATTCTTTTGGTAGTCCATGGTACATTCAATATTATTCACCAATACCATAATTGTAAGGCATCAATTCTTCTTCAATCTTCCTTATTCATTGTCCAGCTTTTGCATGCATATGAAGTAATTGAAAATACTGTGTGTAAAAATGGCATAGCTGAGGCTTCTCACTGCCCAGTCTAACTTCACAAGAAGGAAGGAGAATCAAGATCAACAGCCCAAGGCTGATTCCTGTGAGACAGAGGTCAAACACACCTCTTCTCTCCACCATCTTTACCAATTCTGACACCAACTGTGCCTCTTATGGCACTCTCTGCTTCTCTGATGAGTTCGATAATCCATTGCAGTGGCCACATAAAACTCAGACAATACTCATGATTATGGGGTTTATTAGGGAAGCAACAGGTTACAGTTCGGGTTCGGGAGTACTCAGGATAGTTTTTCCATTAGGACAACCTCTTTTCAGCTATGCCTGTGGGCATGCCTCTCTCTGGCCCCTCAGACTCTGCCCTGCTTGGGCAAGTGTTATAAATCTCATTTAGCTCTGCCAATAAATGCCCAGAAGTACTCTATTCCTCCAGTAAGTGTTAGCCCGAGGGCGCCCAGCTCTAGCCTGTTGGTCAGCAAACCTAGCTCCACCAAGTGCCTGAGGCGTCCTGCCCATCACTCAGCTTTCTCACTCTGTGGGCCGGGAAACTCACTGTGCCATCAGATGCCAGTCTCTCCTTTCACTGTCTCCTGCCACCGTTTCTCTGCCATCACTTCTGGCTGTCTTCAGTGTTCAGCCCTCTCTCAGTCTCCCAGTTCCTGGAGCTTCTCAGCACAGGGTTCCAGGGTCCAAAGGGCGCACTCTGTTCTTGGCTCTTCTCCTTCAGTGGTGGTGAGACCCTCCTTCTGCTCTGGAATTGCATCTCTTTTTTAAGCCTAGAGGGATGGCAAAACTGATCAATCCCCTTAGTGGAGCACAATTACCTTATTTGTACAGTCCCACCCAATCTGGGAGTTACAAGACCAAGGCCACACAAAAGCGACACATCATACCACACCATGGCTCAGGTCAGACACACCTTAGTCCTCAAAGTGACATCTTTGTTTTTTAACCCTTTTGCAGAAGATTGCCCAATGCAATATGTCATTTGATTTCTTGACTGCTGCTTCCATGGTGTTGATTGTGGATCCAAGTAAAATGAAATCATTAAAAACTTCAATATTTTCTCCATTTATCATAACGCTAATTATTGGCCTAGTTGTGAGGATTTTTGTTTTCTTTATATTGAAATGTAATCCATACTGAAGGCTGTAATTTTTGATCTTCACCAGTAAGTGCTTTCAAGTCCTCTTCACTCTGTGTCATCTGTACATTGCAGATTGTTAATGAGTCTTCCTCCAATCCTGATGCCCCATTCTTCTTCATATAGTCCAGTTTCTCGTATTATTTGCTCAGCATACAGACTGAATAAGCATGGTGAAAGGATACAACTTTGACTCACACCTTCCCTGACTTTAAACCACACAGTATCCCCTTGTTCTGTTCAAATGACTGCCTCTGGGCCTATGTATAGCTTCCTCATGAGCATAATTAAGTGTTCTGGAATTCCCATTCTTCCCATGTTATCACGAATTTGTTAGGACCCACACAGTCCAATGCCTTTGCATAGTTAATAAACCACAGATAAACATTTTGCTGGTATTCTTTGCTTTCAGCCAGGATCCATCTGACATCAGCAACGATATCCCTTGTTCCATGTCCTCTTCTGAAGTCGGCTTGAATTTCTGACAGTTCCCTGTCCATGTACTGCTGCTGCTGCAGCCTAGTTAATAGCAATCTTCTATTGCTGCAATTTCTCTTGAGAGTGTATATCTGGTGGAAGGAATTTTAAAACACTAGTGCAGTTGATTGCACAACCAGAATGAATACTATTCCAGAGAACCACGCCGAAAGCTGAAACTTCAGGAACGATGCCTGGTATGTGTGGTTGGCCCCTGTGTCTTTTCCTGGCTATCGTTCAGAGTGTATCTAAACCATGATTTTAGATTCCTACCAGGAAACTTACTATCTGCAAAAGATTCATGTACATGTTGGATGACCTGAATCACAACATTATAATGAGTATTCCAGACAAAGTTTTCCCTAAAAAAAAGAAGTCTCATTTTTCGAAAAATGAGCTTTAAAAATGGTTTCATCTAGTGATGGTCATCTGAGCTCAGGGGACCTGACCACAGCATCCATTTTACCCCTAGTATGTTTTTTACTGGTAGCCACGGCAGGGGTTCTGTTAGTATCTTTTTTCTCTTGGTGATTAAAAATCAGTAAAATGATGCTGTAGGCAAAGATGAAAGGTTTGTGACCAGTGATCGTGCAATGTGGTCCTTTTTGGTAAAGTTGGACGAGAAAGCCTTGAATGTCTCTTTCAACTCTAATATTCTACAATTCAGTGCCATGTTTTGATATAATCCTTAGTGAGGGAAAAAACCAATCACTTAATAGAATTTAAGAGCACTCTTAACTTTCTCTCTAATTATCCATATGACTTTGAGCCAATCATTTTACCTGTATTGTCCTCAGCTCATTCACTTATAAAATGAAGGTTCTTTAGCTCTGATATGCTATTATTCTATGTGCTATGAGCATGTAATAATAGTTAACATTCATGGAGAAATTTCCACATGCCAGACATTGTCCCAAGTACCTGACTGAACTCATTTGAACTTCATAATGACTCCATAAAGCAGGTACTGTTATTTTCCTCTTTTTTCAGAGAGGAAAACTAAGACACAAGGATGTTATTTAACCTTCCCAGGTCACATAGCCAATAGGTAATAGAGCCAGGATTTGAACCCAGGCAGTTTGGCTTTAGAACTTATATACCACTGTGTCATACTGTCTCATGTAGCCTTCTAAGCAGTCCACTGAAAAACTTGGTTTTACTCAAAGCAGAGGTATCAATGTCATGACATTGCTATCATTAATTGTTTCAATAATATTTGTTTAGCATTAGGCCATTAAACAAATTCATTAAGCAACTTCTGTAGACCCAGTACACTATTTGACTGTCAGAGAATAAAAACTTAAGTTCATGCTTTCAGAGGTATAAGTGATATAACAAGGCCTATATTTGAGGTAACCAGAAACTATTAGAAGGTACCATTTTTTCAAGCAAACAAGTCCAATATGAACCCAGACAAAGGCTTCAATGTACAGCAATGCTTAGCAAAGGCCTAATAAAGAAGAGAGGCCTAGGGAGACGTGAGACTCTAGCTGACCCTGAAGGTGGGTACATTGGATTTAGATTGGCACAGAGGAGGCATTCCATGTGTGGTATGCTACATGGCAGGGCTTTGAACCCCTGCTGAAATTTGCATTTCTAACAAGTTCCCAGGCAATTCTAATGCTGCTGGTTAGGGATCAATTCTGAGGACCACTAGAGCAGTGGTTCTTAAGAATCACCTGGGGATTTTGTTAAAACATAGATTCTGATTCAGTATATCTGGGGTAAAAATAAAAATTCTCGGTGGGGATTCAAACCGGAATGAACTGGTTAGAAGCCCTGTACATAAAGGCGTAGAAATGGAATGACTCTGGCAAGGAATCTGAAGACAAATACAAGGATACCGGTTTTGATAATAAGCTTGAGACCGATCAGAAAGTGTTGATTGGTGATCTTGGGAACTGAAGTTGATGATATCCACAGTCATGGGAATATGTGGTTTGAGGATGCATATGAGAAGAATAAAAGTCTAAGTGCAATATTAAAGGATTCACATAGTCAGGGATGGGAGATGGAATGTTATTGTTTCAGGAACATCGTAGGAGGAGGGGTTTTATGAAACCGTAAACTGTGTTATGGTAAATGAAGCCAAAAAAAAAAAAAAAGTCGTGAAAGATAAAGTGAAGAAATGCTCCTGAATATCATTAGAAGAATGTCACATTGCACTGAACACTTTTCATAGAGTAGGTTGTTAGAAATCAGATTGCAAGGGATTACCACAGGAAAGAGTATAAAGAATAGGAGCAGGTATAAGCTCATGAGTAATATGACAGATAAAGGGACAAAAGAAATGGGTCTGGAGTAGAAGACTCAAGATAAAGTTTTTGAAGGAGATGACAGGGTGAATCTGCATATTTATGAAGACAGAATTAGCCATTAAAGCCTGAAGATGCTGGAGAGAAGAGGGATGTGATCCTAGGAATCACCCTAAGTTTAAGAGGATGAGATCTAAAGCTTAGCAGTGGTGTTGGCATTAGAAATGAGAGACTTGCTTTATCTCTGACACTGGAGGAAGTTTCAAGGCGGATATGGAATGATGAGGTAGCTTAAATCTTGCAAATTTCCCCATTATGTTAAAAAGTAGATTGAAAAAGCCTGAGAAGAAGAGATTGGGATTTAAAAAGAAAAAAAAGGAGAGGAAAAAGAGAGAGAGAGAGAACAATTTAGAGAATGTACCAGGAAATTAGCAAAAAAAAAAAAAAGGTAAATAGAAGCATTGCTGACACTAGCAAAGACCAAATTCAAATTAATATGAAGGAACTAAATCAAGTGAGAAAGCCTTCAAAGATATTCTTTAAATATTTATTCAATCTTTGCAAAAAAAAAAATGAAAATGAGGTTGGCTCCAGAATGGAACAGCATCAATTTACATTTTACCAACTATTTCAGAAGTTTTATGTGGAGACCTGGGTTTTAGCACCCCTTAACAGTTGGTCCTGAAGGAACCCTGGTGGCATAATGGTTAATTGCTCGTTCGCTAGCTGAAAGCTTGGAGATTTGAACCAGCCCAGCAAGCTCCATGGAAGAAAGATCTGACGATCTGCTTCTGTAAAGATTACAGCCAAGAAAACCCTATGGGGCAGTTCTACTCTGTCACATGAGGTTGCTATGAGTCAGAAATCGACTCAAGGGTACTGAACAACAACAAAGTTTGGCCCTGAGGATAATGGAGAAAGGAATAGGATCCTAGGAGTCATCTTAAGAACCAAAAGATGGTGGAATCTCTAATCTCAGCAGTGGGTCTCGACTCTACCAGTTTGCACAGTTCTGTGGCTTCCTCTAATAATACTTTGTTGTCCAGAAGCTTAATTGGGGAACCAGGTTCACTTATTCATTTGGTATGTACTTCAAGGCTATACATATATGCATAAATGGATTTCTTTTTCTCCTTTAGCCAGTGAACCTGTTGTCTGCCTTTTGTATTAAAGAGAATTAAATGCAACAAAACTAATAATATCATCTGACATGGTGTTAAATTTGTATGGAGCAAACAGTCCTCTCCCACACACCCCGGCCCCATTGCCATAGAGTCAATTCTGACTCATAGTGACCCTATAGACCCTACAGAATAGAGCCAAACTGCCCCATAGGGTTTCCAAGGAGTGGCTGGTGGATTTGAACTGCTGACTTTTTGGTTAGCAGCTGTAGCTCTTAACCAGTGTGCCATCATGGCTCTGGTGAAAGAGTTAGGCCAATTATGTTTGAAAAGTGGGAATGGTAAAAGTTCTGAAATGGAAATAATGTTTCTACACATCACTCAAAGCAGTAAAATACCACCTACTAGTAAACTATGAATAAGTTATATGTGTATATTGTAACACCTAGAGCAACCACTAAGAAAACTATAGAAAGTGATATACTCAAAAACATCATAAATAAATCAAAACGGAATTCTCAAAAATGCTCAAGTAACTCACAAGAAGGTAAGAAAAGAGAAACAGAGGAATAATAATCAGGAAACAAACTGAAAGCAAATAATACAATGACATATTTAAACCCTAACATATCGATAACTACTCTAAATGTAAATGGCCTAAATACACGAATTAAAAGATGAAAATTGACAGAGTGAGGGAAAAACAAAACAAAACACAATCCAAATATATGCTGTCTACAAGCAACTTAACCAAAAAAATTGGAAACCCTGGTGGCGCAGTGGTTAAGTGCTGCAGCTGCTAACCAAAGGGTCAGCAGTTCAAATCTGCCAGGCTTTCCTTGGGAACTCTATGGGGCAGTTCTACTCTGTCCTATAGGGTTGCTATGAGTCAGAATCGACTCGACGGCACTGGGTTTTTGAGGGGGGAGTTTACAAGCAACTTACTTCAAGTATAATGACATAAGTCGGTTGAACATAAAAGGTTGGAAAAAGATATACCATACATCATTACTTTAATGGCTGTATTAGTTTCAGATAGAGTAGACTTTAGAACAAAGAAAATTACTAGGGACAAAAAGGGCTCAACAAAGTGATAAAAGGATCAATTCACTAAGAAGACATAGTGATCCTAAATGTGTGTACCAAACAACGCTTCGAAATACATGAAGTAAAAATTGATAGAGTTGAAAGAACAAATAGACACATCTATAATTATAGTTTGGAATTTCGACACTCTGCTCTCAACAATTGATAGAATTACTAGACAGAAGATGTTATGGATTGAATTGTGCCCCCCAAAATATGTCAACTTGGTTATGCCATGGTTCCCAGTATTGTGTGATTGTCTACCAATTTGTTATCTGATGTGATTTTCCTATGTGTTGTAAATCTTACCTCTATATGTTAATGAGGCAGGACACAATCTACAGGATTAGGTTGTATCTTGGGTCAATCTCTTTTAAGGTATAAAAGTGAGAAGTGAGCTGAGAGACAGAAGGATCTTCTATCACTAAGAAAGCAGAGCCGGGAGCAGAGTGCATCCTTTGGACTCGAGGTCCCTGCGCCAAGAAGTTCCTAGAACCAACAGAGAGAGAAAGCCTTCCCCTAGAACTGGTGCCCTGAATTCAGATTTCTAGCCTCCTAAATTGTGAGAGAATAAACTTTTGTTTGTTAAAGCCATCCACTTGAGGTATTTCTGTTATTGTAGCACTAGATAACTCAGACAGAAGATAAGCAAAGATATAACTGAATTAAATAGCATCATCAACAAATATGACCTAATTAACATTCATAGAATGGCCCACTCAACAACAGCAGAATACATATTGATTAAGATAGACTATATCCCAGGTCATAAAGCAAACTTCAACAAATTAAAAAAAATGAAATTGTATGTTCTCAGGCCATAATCAAATCAAACTAGAAATCAAAACAGCAAGATGCCCAAACACCTGGAAATTAAACAGCATATCCATAGACAGTCCGTAGGTCAAAAAGGAAGACTCGAAGAAAAAAAATAGAACTGAATAATAATGAAAACAAAACATATTCTGTTAAGAGAATGAAAAGACAAGTTATAGGCTGAGAGAAAATATTCACAAAACACATATCTGATAAAGACTTGTATCCAAAATATAAAAAGAATTCTTAAAACCCAACAACAAGAGAACAAACAACCCAACAGAAAAATGGGATAAAAAGATGTGAATATACACCTCACTCAAAGAAGACATACAGATGAAAACAAGTATATTAGAAGTATAAACACACACATATATATACTTAACACATTATAAAAAATAAAAATATCCTGAATATCATTGGTCATTAGGGAATTATAAATTAACAATGAGATACCACTACACATCTATTAAAAAAAAATTTTTTTTGAATGCCTAAAATCTTAATAAAAAAAAATTCCAGACTGTCTTTCAAAATGGTTGTACCATTTTGCATTCCCACCAGCAATGAATAAGAGCTCCCGTTGCTGTGCATTCTTGCAAGTAGAAAATGTCAGCACCGCAAAAAAAAAAAAAGCACAACAAAATTACAAAAATTACCTATCAATAATCACACTGAATGTAAATGACGTAAATACACTGGTAAAGAGACAGATAGTGGCAGAATGTATTTAAAAAATGACCCATCAATATGCTGTTTACAGGAGACACACATTAGTCACAAAGACATAAGCATATTAAAAATCAAAGATTGGAAAAAATATATCAAGCAAACTGTAACTAAAAAAGAGCAAGAGCAGCAATACTAATCTCAGGTAAGACTTTAAGGCAAAATCCACTATAAAAGACAGGGAAAGATATAATGATTAAAAGGACAACCCACCAAGAATGCATAATCTTAATAAATATCTACGCACACAACAGAGCTCCAAAATACATAAAACAAACTCTAACAGCACTGAAAAGAAAAACTGACAGTTCCACAATTATAGTAGGAGACTTCAACACTCCACTCTTGGTAAAAGAACATCTAGAAAGAAACTCAATGAAGATACAGTAGATCTAAAGGCCACAACCAGCCAACTTGATCTCATAGACATATATAGAACACTCCACCTAACAGCAGGAAAGTACACATTCTTTTTCAACACACATGGAATATTCTCGAGAATAGACCACATTTTAGGCCACAAAGCAACCCTCAATAAAATCCAAATCATCAAAATAATACAAAGCATTTTCTCTGATCACAATGCCATAAAAGTAGAAATCAATACCAGAAGAGCAAGATAAAAAAAAAATCAAATACATGGAAACCAAATAGCACCTTGCTTAAAAACAACTGGATGATAGAAGAAATCAAAGGTGGAATAAAAAAATTTCCTAGACTAAAACAAGAATGAAAACACATCATACCAAAACCTTTGGGACACAGCAAAGGCAGTACTCATGGGTCAATTTATAGCAGTAAATGCGCATGTTAAAAAAGAAGAAAGGGCCAAAATCAAAGCATTAGCCCTATAGCCGGAACAAACAGAAAACAGCAAGAGAAACCCACAGTCACCAGAAAAAGGAAATAATAATGATCGGAGAAGAAATAAATGAAATAGAGAAGAGAAATCAATAGCAAGAATCAACAGGACCAAAAGTGGGCTTTTTGGAAAGATCAACAAAATTGACAAATCACTGGCCAAACTGACAAAAGAAAAATAGGAGAGGAACCAGACATCCTAAACAAGAAACGAGATGGGGGACATTACAACAGACCCAACTGAAATAAAAAGGGTCATAACAGAATACTATGAAAAACAGTACTTCAACAAATTTGAGAACCTAGAGGAAATTGACAAATGTTAGAAACACATTACCTACCTAAACTAATACAAACTGAGTTAGAAAATCTGAACAGACCTATAAGAAAAGAAAAGATTGAAGAGGTAATAAAACAACTCCCAACAACAACAAAAAAAAGCCCTGGCCCTGATGAGTTCACTGGAGAATTCTACCAAACATTCAGAGAAGAACTCACACTGATACGCTGGTACTATTGAAATTATTTCAGAACATAGAAAAGGAAGTGATGCCCTTAAATTCATTCTGTGAAGCCAGTATAACCCTGATACTAAAAACACCACAAAAAAAAAAAAAAAAAGAAAAGAAAATTGCAGACCAATATCTCTCACAAATAATCATGCAAAAATTTTCAACAAACTTCTAGGCAATAGAATTCCACAACGTATAAAAAAAAGTAATAATACACCACAACCAAGTGGGACTCGTGCCAAGTATGCAAGAATGGCTCAACATTAGAAAAAACGAACATAATCCAGCACAGAAATAGAACAAAAGAATCACATGATCAACTCAATCAACAGAGAAAAGGTGCTTGATAAAGTCCAACACCCATTCCTGATTTTAAAAAACTCCCAATAAAATAGGAATAGAAGGGAAATCCCTCAGCAAAATAAAAGGGCATCTATACAAAACCAAATCCAAAAGCCAACATTCTTTTCGACAGAGAGGAACTGAAAACATTCCCCCTGAGAAGAGGAATAAGGCAAGGATGCCCTTTATCATCACTTTTATTCAACATTGTGTTAGAAGTAATAGCTAGAGCAACAAAGCAAGAAAAAGAAATAAAGGGCATCCAAGTTGGTAAGGAAAAAGTGAAACTATCCGTACTCACAGATGATATGATACTATACATAGGGAACCCCAAAGATTCCACAAGAGCACTAGTGGAACTAAGGGGTTCAGCAGAGTGGCGGGATACAAGATCAACATACAAAAATCAGTTGGATTCCTATATACCAACAAAGAGAACTTCCAAAAGGAAATTAGAAAAACCGTATCATTTATAATAGTCCCTAAAAAGATAAAATACTTAACAATAAATCTAACAAGGGATGTAAAAGACTTACACAAAAAACTGCAAAACACTACTCCAAGAAACCAAAAAAGACCTACATAAAGTGGAAAACATACCATACTCATAGAAAGGAAGACTCAACACTGTGAAAAATGTCAATACTTCCCAAAGCAATCTATAGATATAATGCTACCCTGATCCAAATACCAACAGCATTTTTTAGCGAGATGGAAAAACTAATCACCAACTTTATGTGGAAAGGAAAATGGCAAAGCATTAGCATAAGCAAAGCATTATTGAAGAAGAAAAAATTAAGAGGCCTCACACTACCTAGTCTCAGAGCCTACTACACAGCAACAGTAGTCAAAGCAGCCAATTGAGAACCCAGAAGTAAATCCATCCATCTATTGTCAGCTGATCTTTGACAAAGAGCCAAAGTCCACTAAATGGGAAAAGACAGTCTCTTTAACAAATGGTGCTGGCAAAACTGGATGTCCATATGTAAAAAAATGAAACAGGATCCATACTCACACCGTACACAAAAACTAATTCAAAATGGATCAAAGCTCTAAATATAAAACCTAAAACTGTAAAGGAAAAATAAGGACACTAAAAATAAACAAACAAACAAAATGTTGCCATCAGGTTGATTTCAACTCATAGCAGCTCTCTAGCACAGAGTGGAACTGCCCCACAGGATTTCCAAGGAGCAGATGGTGGATGCAAACTGCCGACCTTTTGGTTAGCAGTCGAGGTCTTAACCATTGTGCCAGAGGGACAACACTAAAGGTCCCTAATACATGGCATAAATGGAATACAAACCATAATTAAAAATGCACAAACACCAGAAGATATACTAGATGTCTTAGGGTAGGTTCTCTAGAGAAACAAAACCAATAAAGTGCATAAATATCTATGTAAAGAGATTTATATCAAATAAATAGCTTACGAGGTTGTAGAGGCTGAAACATCCTAAGTCCGTGGGTCAGAATTGAGGCTTCTCCTGATTCACGCAGCCATAAGGCTGGTGAACCCAAGATCAACAGGTCAGAGAGCAAGGCTCTTGCTCATAGACTTCAAAAATCAACAAAACCTAAAATCAGCAGGCAAGACCACAGGTAAGCTGCTAGCTCAAGTCCTAAGAACTGGAGGTCAGATGAACAGGAACCAGCTGCAGAATCCAGACTGAGCAAAAGTCTCCGAGCCTTGCCAGAATGTCCACTTATATTCGATGCAGGCCACATGCCCAAGGAGCCCTTTCGACAGAGTGGCTACACACAGCAGATCCCATCATGGAGATGATCACATTATATCAAATCTCATCATGGAAGTGATCACAACATTGTATGACTGCCAAACTACGTAATAACTTCCAAACCCCTGAGAATCATTGCCCAGCCAAGCTGACACACAACCTTAACCATCACACTAGATAACTGGGACCTCCTAAAAATTAAACATGTATGCTCTTTAAAAGACTTACCAAAGAGTAAAAAGAGAACCCACAGACTGCGAAAAAATTTTTGGCTACAGCATGTCTGACAAGAGTCTAATCTCTAAAATCTATAGAATACTTCAATACCTCAAAAACAAAAAGACAAATAATCCAATTAAAAAATGGGCAAAGGATAGGAATACTTAACCAAAGAAGACGTTCAGGCAGCTAACTTTTTTATTTTAACAGACATGTGAGGAAATGCTTTCAATCATTAGTCATTAGAGAAGTGCAAACCAAACCTACGATGAGATACCATATCATCCTTGGTGGTGCAGTGTTTAAGAGCTCAGCTGCTAATCAAAAGGTTGGCAGTTCGAATCTACCACCTGCTCCTTGGAAACCCCGTGGAGCAGTTCTACTCTGTCCTATAGGGTCACTACCAGTTGGAATCAACTACACAGCAACAGGTTTTTTTAAATTAAAAAACCAGGAAATAACAAATAGTGGAGGGGTTGCAGGGAGATTGGAACTCTTATACACTGCTAGTAGGAATGTACAATAGTACAACCACTATGGAAAACGATATGGTGCCTCCTTAAAAAGCTAGAAATAGAAATACCATATGATCCAGCAATCCCACTCCTACAAATATATCCTTCAGAAGTAAGAGCCATCACACGAATAGAAGTATGCACACCCATGTTCATTGCACCATTATTTACAATAGCAAAAAGAGAAAACAACCAAGTGCCCATCAATGATGAATGGATAAACAAATTAAGGTACATACACACAATGGAATACTACTCAATGATAAAGCGCAATGATGAATCTGCAAAACATCTTACAACATGGGTGAATCTGGAAGGCATTATGCTCAGTGAAATTAAGTCAATCACAAGAGGACAAATATTATGAGACCACTATTATAAAACCTCAAGAAGAGGCTTATGCATAGAAAGAAACAATCTTTGATGGTTATGAGGGAGGGTTGGGTGGCGAAGGGAAATCACTAACTAGTAGACAAGTATTAATTTAGGTGAAGGGAAAGACAATACACAATATAGGGGATGTCAGCACAACTTGACCAAATCAAAGTCATAGGAGCTTCCTAGACACATACAGATATCTTGAGGGACCAAGTTACTGGGGGGATGATGGTCTTGGGGACATCTAGGTAAATTGGCATAACATAATTCATAAAGAAAATGTTCTACATCCTGCTTTGGTGAGAAGTGTCTGGGGTCTTAAAAGCTTATGAGCAGCTGTCTAAGACACATCTGTTGGTCCCATCCCATCAGGAAAAAGGAGAATGCAGAAAACCAAAGATGCAAGGAAAATATTAGTCCAAAGGACTAGTGAACCACAAGTACCACAGCCTCCACCAGCCTGAGCCCAGAAGAACTAGATGGTGCCCAGCTACCACCACTGACTGCTCTGACAGGGATCACAATAGAAGGTTCTCGACAAAGCGGGAGAAAAATGTAAAACGAAATTCAAACTTACACACACACAAAAAAGACCAGACTTGCTGGCCTCACAGGGACTGAAGGAACCCCTGAGGCTATGGCCCCTGGACACTCTTCTCAGAATTGATGCCACTCCTAAAGTTCACCTTTCAGCCAGAGATTAGACAGGCCTATGAGCAGTGGTTAAGAGCTATGGCTGCTAACCAAAAGGTCAGTAGTTTGAATCCACCAGCTGCTCCGTGGAAACCCTAGGTAGCAATTCTACTCTGTCCTCTAGGGTTCCTATGAGTCGGAATCTACTCGACGACAACGTGTATAAAACAAACAATAACACACGTGAGGAACATACTTCTTAGTTCAATCAAGTATACAAGACCAAATGGGCAACACCTGCTCAAAAGCAAAGAGGAGAAGGCAGGAAGGGACAGGAAAACTGGTTGAATGAATGGAAACAGGGAACCCAGGGTGGAAAGAGAGAGTACAGACAAAGTATGAGGATTGCAACCAATGTCACAAAATAATCTGTATATAAATTATTGAATGAGAACTTAATTTGCTCTGTAAACTTTCACCTAAAGCACAACTAAAAAAAAAAAAAAAACTGAAAGCAAGCAGATGTCCTTCAATAAAAAACAAAACAAAACAAAAAAAATCCATTGCTGTCTAGTCGATTCTGACTCAAAGTGGCCTTATAGGACAGAGTAGAACTGCCCCATAGGGTTTCCTAGGCTGTGTCTCAGGAAAAGACAACTTTGAGTGCAGTCAGTGAGACAGAGGCATAATATGCTCACCATGCTAATTGTAATCTGGATTTCTAGACTAAGAGCTACGTTTTTGAGGAAAACATGTTTTTCCTCAGTAGTCAAAACCAGAATGTGAAACCACATGCCCTAGGGGTCTTGACCAAGTGACCATCTGCACCCCTCAAAATACATATACTCAGGAAGAGTGCTCACTGGGTGCTGTTGCCAAGAGATATTTTTGTAAGATAGACAAAACACTTGTGAGCATCTTGTGACCACGATCTAAGCATCATGTAGAATGGTCTGTAATCATTAACTATACCATTAATTGCATGCAAAAGCTTGACAATGAATAAGGAAGACTGAAGAAGAATTAATGCCTTTAAATTGTGGTGTTGGTGAAGAATATTGAATACACGAAGGACTGCCAAAAGAACAAACAAATCTGTCTTTGAAGAAGTACAACCAGGATGCTCCTTAGAAGCTTGAGGATGGCAAGACTACGTCTCAGATACTTTGGACATGTTATCGGGAAGGATCAGTCCCTGGAGAAGGACATCATGCTTGGTAAAGTAGAGAGTCAGGGAAAAAGAGGAAGACCCTCAATGAGATGGACTGACACAGTGGCTGCAACAATGGGCTCAAGCATAGCAACAATTGTGAGCGTGGGGCAGGACCAGGAAAAGTTTCCTTCTGTTGCGCACAGGGTTGCTGTGAGTTGGAAACAACTTGACGGCACCTGACAACAACAACAGCAATACTATTAATAATCAGTAACCAGTCAGACTGTGATTATTACAATATTCACTGATTTTCCTGTAATTCCCCCCCCTTTGATTTGGTTCCTCTTTTTACCCTAAAACAACATTTGTATAAAGAAACCACCCTGGGACTACCTGGTTCCATTTTCAGTGGGCTACATAGCTCCCCAATTGCAATTGTTTTAAATCCTTAATAAATCTCTGTTTTAACTTGAAACAGCATCCAAGTTTTTCTCTACAACAGTTGTAGTCTTTATAGGCGGAGGAGTCCTGGTGCCATGGTGGTTAAGAGCTTAGCTGTTAACCAAAAGATTGACAGTTCGAACCCACTAGCTGCTCTGTGGGAGAAAGATGTAGCAGTCTGCTTCTGTAAATAGTTATAGCCTTGGAAATCCTATGGGGCAGTTCTACTCTGTTCTATAGATAGCTGTTAGTCAGAATCGATTTGACGGCAAAGGGTTTGGTTTTAATCTTTACAAGAGCAGATCACCAGGTCTCTTATCTTTTCTCCTGCGGAGCTGCTGGAGAAAAGTATCTTCCTTTTGGTTAGCAGCCAAGTGCTTAACCATTGCAACACCGGAGCTTTTCTCATTGTATATATCCATATGATGGAGCATTACTCTGAGGTAAAAAGAAATGAGCGACTTCTGGTTTCTAGTCCCACATATAAAAAGCTTGGAAGTCTTCACTCTCATTCTCATAACAAGAAAAAATCTGAAAATCAACAACTCTTCTTAGATCCATCAGAAATTTTATGTCACAGGGCAAACTGTTGCCCAAAAATCTGGAGAGATAGGCAGGCTGATAGGAGAATTACCTCTTAGAAAGAGCAGAAACCACCTCTTCTGGACCCCACATCAGGGAGGAATACTGAAAGGGTAGACTTGGCTTGGACCAGCTTGAGAGAAAAACTCTAATTAGAGGCCTAGCCTGGGGCGAGGGCGGATGTGGGGTGTGGAGGCGGGGATGGGGGTAGGGGATGAGGGGTGAGGGGGTGAGGGAAGAGTGCACAGTTTTGTCTTTTACCTCTAGGAGCCCCACAAAGTTCTCACTCCAAAACTCAGAGAAAAACCCCATTCCCACTTCCAGCAGGGGGAGGAGAAAAGCAACCATTTTAGAATAGAGCTCTGTTCTCACGAAAAATAACTGCCCTCAGGGAAACTACAAGAGTCCAACCAGCCCAGATTTTATCATGTCTGACTGATACAGAGTGTCCTTGGGTGGTGCAAACTGTTAAGCCCTCAGCTGCTAATGGAAAAGTTGGCAGTTCAGGTGTATCAGAAGAACTGGTTTTTAACTGACATGTTGTTGTTAGGTGCTGTAGAGTTGGTTCCAGCTCATACTGGCACTATGTACGACAGAATGAAACACTGCCCAACCCTGCGCCATCCTCACAATCGTTGTTATACTTGAGCCCATTGTTGCAGCCACTGTATCAATCCATCTCATTGAGGATTCAATGAGGATATCAATCCATCTCATCTCTTTTTCGCTGACCCTCTACTCTACCAGGCATTATGTCCTTCTCCAGCGACTAGTTCCTCCTGATAACATGTCCAAAATATGTGAGACATGGAGGAAGGGACGTACATTTCCTTAACTTTCTAAATCTTCTGCATATAGAAATTCTGTCTATACACAATCATATCAGTTGTGTAAAATGAGATGTATCTAGTCTGATACCTCACTTTATAGAATCTCTTCTTGAAATGTCAACTATTACAGCAATATTTAAATGTCGTCTTAGTGTACATTTCTAGTAACAGGAATGACTTGGGAAGAGGAAAAAACAGAGTCCAAAGAGCTTGAAGTGATGTCAGGGATGGTTTTTCACCTGTGTGTTGCTCTTGGGAACTTCTTGCTTCCCATATGCATCAAGGTGCTGAGGCAAGAACATTAAAATCAAGCTAAGAAGTTCAGTGAGAAGGTACATGGGAGAATGATGTACGACTACTTTACAAAGTGTCTCTGTGTATAAAAAAACTTATGAATTATTATCAATTCTGTATTATTGTATTTATTCACACCATGTGGTTGCACATACATAAAATTGCACCCTGTTTTTGTACTTCAAATACAGAGGCTAAGTCTCATATCGCCCACAGCATTCTGCAAGCACATAATAGATGCTCAGAGTTGATGGTGTTCCCCTAAAGAGATAGAAGGGACACAAAACATTCTTAATACTAAGAGAGCAGAAATGTTACTGCTTCTTCAAGTTCCATGTTCTCATACTCACCCTTTGCTTCTCACCAAAATATTCACCTACTGGAAACCCTGGTGGCGTAGTGATTAAGAGCTATGGGTGCTAATCAAAAGGTTGGGAGTTCAAATCCACCAGGCACTCCCTGGAAACCCTGTGGGGCAGTTGTACTCTGTCCTACAGAGTTGATATGAGTTGGAATCAACTTGACGACAATGGGTTTGGCTTTTGGTTTAACGGTGGTTGCCTCTATTGTCTGTGTTTTCTCTTTCCATTGCATCTTCTCTCTGCTTTTACTCAACAACTTGAAACTTCCTCCTTTTCCTGATCCCTGCCTCTTCCAGGCATATCCATTCCTTGACTTCCCAATACTTTATGCTTCCTGTTACTGCCTCCATAGCCTTCCATCTCCCACTTCTGATTCTCGGCACGAGGATGAGACAGTAAGACTATTTTGCAAATAAACACAAAGTATATGGCTTTTTTTCCCTCTTCGTTGGAGTAGCTAATGAAGAAGTGACCTTAGTCACTCACCCGAGACTAACTATAATACAGGCAGTGCCCAGATTATGAATGAGTTCTGTTCCTAAACTTGTCTTTAAGTTGAATTTGTATGTAAATCGGAAGAGTTAGGTACAGTTCACACCTAACATTGGTTAGTCAAATGTTTGTCTTAATATATAGTATATAGTGTATTTTTCTATGCATAAAAAACATTAAAGAAACACTTCCAGATACACTAAAACATCTTTAACAAAATAATACAATAATAATAATGTTTTGATGTACGTGGCAAAGTAGCACCCCTTTGTTATTAAGAACCATTGTATGTACCTCACATTTTTAATATAACAGGTTTTACGTAGTTGGTTCATTAACTATGGGTTGTACATAAATTGTACTTAAGTCAGACATTCGTAACCCGGGGACTGCCTGTACTAAAAATCAACCGGGTGATAGGAAAGTGAACAAGAGTCAAGCCCAGGGGGTATTCTCTTTGGTATATTTTCTACTGTGGACCAGTGGCTCAGCAGGAATGTCCAGGGTGGTGCTTCCAAGAACACTTGTGTGTGTGCAATGGTGAGTAGAGGAAGGGTTACTAGGCAGGAATTGTTACGGAAGCTTCCTGAAGAAGAAATATTCTCAGGGGGTCTTCATTTTGATAGTTTTATTATATATGTGGACCTGCTTTAAAGACAGTGCACTTTTGCATTTGTTTTTCTTAAAGATAATTTGTATCCATGAAGATGATTTGAACCAACAATTTGTAAAAATTAAGAGAAACCAGTTGACTCTCAGTTAAACTGCTCTTCTGGTCCATGAGTATTTTCCCTCTATTTGGATTTCATAAGCCAAATGGTATCTTAAAATTGGCAGTTATATGCAATTCTGTTGAACATATTTTTCTGTGGAAAACGTTATGAATACAAAACGACACCTAGAGGTGACTATCAACGCACATTTTCTTTGCATGTACTATGCATTTGTTGCTGTGTTTTAGAAACACCTTACCAGGAGTTTGGGTAACAGAGCTAGTAGTAAAGGGATTAGCATTTATTAAATTCCTCCTCACCATAACCCTAGGGATAGAACTATACTCAACAGATGCACCCCTTTCAATCCCACAAACATTTGGTGGGTTTACTAAAACGCTAAGTACCAGTGATACTAAGAGGAATAAGGTGTAGCTCTTGTTACTGAATAGCTTACACCAGAAGAGACAGACACATAATTTCCATTTTGCATGGTTAGTGATGAGGGGGGTAAGTTCAGGGTTATGAGATTATAAAGGAGGGATAATTCATTCATCTTTGGGGGGCAGGGGACTTGGAGATGAAGCAGTGTCAGGAAACTATTCCTGGAGGCAGTGAGCCACGGGAGGAAGGCAAGAAAGGGTAGAGACAACATCTCAGTTAAAGACATTGAGTGGAGAAATAGTAGTTGTGATCTGAGAACTACATTTAATTGCACATTTCAGGAGGATAAAGTGAGAAGTAGGTAATGATGGGAAATAAGGCAATAGTTGGTTGATAGTAGGCCACGCTGAGTTTGGACTTGGAAGCACCAAAGGTAAATGTCTTGTTCTAGTAAGTGATTACACAAAGATTTTTACCCAGGGCTGTTTGTCTTCAAAGCCCATGCTTTTTTCATTAATCCATACTTACTTCATAGACATTCTCAAAATTAACTGCTTACCAAACATGTAAATGAATAAGACTGTAAGAAGAAAAAATAAAAATACCAATGTGGAACATAGTTAAGTAACGTTGTTTGGGAAAACCAGTGCTGTAACCCTAGTTTCAATACTCTTTGAACTTGGAGCAGCTATTGATTAGGCTATTATTTTACCCTCATATTTTATACCATACCATGCATTCTATTTGCTTTTGTTAATAATCATAAACATTAAAACAGCAAACGACTAGTCTCTAGCACATAGGTGTTCTGCTCCTGCTTCTTGTGTGGCTGTCTGACACAGATGTGGATCTGAGACCAGACCTTCATTTCAAGGGCACTTCCTCCAGGGTACATCTGCTGGGTGTGATGGGAGCAGAGGTCTCTCCCAGCTCTGTCATTGGGAACTGACATGTCCTCAATGGATGTCACAGGAGGCCCAGTTACTAAGGATGACTCTGCCGCCCCTAAACCATTAGCACTTCTCAAAGAGGAACGGTGGGCCAAGGACCGTGCCCTCTGCCTGTGTAAGAGTCATGCTGCCTAGCAACGCCTGGGAAGCACCCCTCTCAGTGATCCCATGCTCCATCCTAAGGTGAACTGTGTTCATCCTTTCTCACCAAATCATTTAAGTAGAAAGAGTGCAGAGAAAGTCAACTATAATCACTTGGTGTGGAGCAGAGAGCAGAGCATTTTACATTCAAGAATAAAGTGTCCAAGCAGTAAATGTCATCAGGATGAATCCTGTAGCTGAAGATTGGGGAGAAACATTGGACAGTTGAGGAAATGCCAGAAGGAAGAAAAAAAAATCCTGAGAATAATTTAAAGAGCATTAAATTTTTACAGATTCAGAAAAAAGACTTCTGAACAAAATAGAGTTGATGGTGCTGGGAATCTTTACTACTAATATACCCCTGCAGCAGGAGGTGGGTAGGGAATTCTTATTTCAATGAAAGTTCGTTGGAAAGACGTTATTTCATCTTTTTCTTTACCACTTCAATTAAATGCCCTGATTCTTATCATAAGAACAGACAGTATAATTATTTTTTCAATAAGAACAAATTTATTCCTTAAGGTCCATATTATGGTCTGTTACAGGTGAATGAGTGACAAGCGTTGTAGCTATTTCTGAGATGGAGAATGGGGGAGGGGGATATTATTAGGGGAAGGGTATAGAAGGGCTTCAATAATTTCTAATAATCAACTTCTTAGCTGAGGATTAAGCATGATTGTTTGTTATATTATTCCTTATACCTTCTTATATGCCTGAAATATTTCATAACTTTGAGAATTGGAGCAGTATCTGGAGGAAGGAAAGAGAGAGCAAGGTATAAATCAGAGAGAAAAGGGATGAGAGGAAGTGGAGGAAAAAGGTAGGAAGATAGAGAAAAAAGAGGAGGAGTGATGGTTTTGAACCAAGTGAGTATTTTGACCATGCTTTTCTGCTAGGGCTGAGGGCGCTATCATTTGCTGGCCTGATTGAATTGCTCTCTTGCCATTTTTCATCAAACATGAGGCTCGAGCAGCTGTATATGGTATTTTGAGCTCCACACCCCAGCCACAAAGCAGCCAATTTAAAACGGTTCTTTCAGTGGAAAAAAGAGAGAAAAAAGTACAATGCAGTTCTGAAAAAACAATGAGCACATGTGTATGAATGAACCTAAAGCAGCTCTAAACTACTCCCCTTTGGGAACAGAAGTAGATGCCGTAGCCAAGTTCAAAATGAAATTCCGCATCCTTCTAGACCACTTTTCCATGCCATTACTGTGTAATTTACTATGCAAGTTGTCTGCAGAGTTCATCTTTTTCTATAGCATCTGGTATTTATCATCAGAAGCAGATTGGTGAGAGATTCTGGGAGAAGCTCTACATATATCTTGGGTTTTAAACATTCCTCCACAAGTCTGTTCCCTTAAAAGTTAAAAGTGCAGCTGAGCACAGGGACATACATGACAGTAAGTAGGGGAAACGGTCATTAACACACAAACCCCGTAGCTGTCGAGCTGATTTCTATTCATAGCCACCGTATATGACAGAGTAGAACTGCTTTGTAGGGTTTCCAAGGCTGTAATCTTTGTGGAAGATTACACATCTTTATCTCGAGGAGTGGCTGGTGGGTTTCAACTGCCAACCTTTCGGTTAGTACGCAAGCGCTTAACCACTGCACCAACAGAGCTCCTTTGTTAATACGTAAGACTCTTCTAATGTGGGCTACATGAATCATGGCCAGAGAGGTGAAGATAAAGGAAAAAAACTTTGCAGCTAAAATGGACTTTGAAAATCTCCTAGTTCTGCTTCTTCCCTTTACACATTCTGCAGGTAGCTTTCACATGGAACTCCAGCCAGTTAATGGCTGAGTCAAAACTGGAAACCAGGTTTTCTGAAGAGAAGCCCAGAGTTGCCTTATCATTTTATTTTTTTCCTCAAATGAAGAAAATAGGAAGTTTTTAGACTATCAATTTAAGAGTGAATGACTAAGATGTTTTAATTATATTGGTCAAATTCTGTAAGTGGGATTAGCACCGCATTTGACTGGACTGGGTGGGGTTGATTCTGACTCACGGTGGCCCCATGTATGTCCGAGTAGAACAGTCCTCCATAGGATTTTCAGTGGCTGATTTTTCTAAAGTAGATTTGAGGCACCTCTGGGGGGACTTGAACCTCCAGCCTTTGGGTTAGCAGCTGAGCATGTTAACCATTTACACCACCCAGGTATTTTCAAATATTGGTGACCCTGGACATGTCCTGGTGTTCATTCTGAAGACAATGGGGTCCTATGGATCTGAAGGTCTGGGATCCTGCCCAGACACATCACAGAGGCTAGACTTGTGCAGGACACCAGGTTGGACTCTTTTTGCTTCTTACCTGCTAGAATCTTCCCTTCTCTGTGATAAGTTTGATAAAGAAATTTAGAAAAATCAAGAAATGAAAAATTAGAAAAGTGTCTATCCATTACAGCAAGCTATAATTTTTGGAATTCTGAAATGGTGCCAAGCTGAAAAAAATTTTTTAAAAGAATGAATAGAAACTAGAATAATAATGAGAGCTTAGAAAATCACAATCATCAAACAAAGTTCGTGTGGTCAAGTTGCACTTGATATATTTTGGGATGGGACAGATTTTCCTTATTCTTTTTCTTGGCTCCTATTCTAAATATTTGTTTTAGTGCCTCAATGCTACTAAAATCCAGTAAACATTGCACATGTCTTCATTTTTACTATGATTTCCCCCAGCTTTTCATACACTGGCAAAAACTGATAGATCCTGGATTTCTTGAAGTTCAGCAGCTTATAGTTCCATGTGTAGTAAAGGCAAGTATAGTTAAAGGCTAATTTAATTAGTAAATTTGCAGTTATTATCTGAATTAATTATCCTTAAAATTTAATTTGCCAGGCATGAGAATTTTATGAATTAAGTGATTCGTATTATATTTTAATATACCTAAACCACAAAGCATCTTAGAATTTGTAAAGAGAGAGTGTGGTTCAGAGGACAAACACTAAATGTCAAGTCTAGAGAACTGGGGTTGGGGCCAGGTTCTGCCACGCGTTGGCCTGGGCAATTGACTTCTCTGAATCTTAGTGTCCTGTTTCGGAAAAAGATGGGACACTGATCCCTCTACTGCCTGGCTGGCAGGGAATTGTGAGAATCCAGTGCATGCTAAAGATGTACATAATCTAGGACACTGCACACAAATATGTTTGGTTGATGGTATTGTTTTTAAAGATTGTGAAAAGTAATGGCTTTTCCTGAAAAGTAATGGTTTTCAGAAAAGGAATTGGGAAGCTGTTACAAAATATCAAGAGGTTCATTACCCTAGGTTGGTTGATTCTCCTCTGCTCTAGTCCCTTCTGGACGTAAACCACTTCTTTGGGATTTCTCTTGTCTCTCACAGTCAGATTGGACACTGTTCCCTCCCCCTGTGTCTCAATATCACCCTAGTGGTCAGCCCCATGGGAATGAAAGTGTCTAAAGTGGAAACGGCCAAAAATTGTGTCTTATTGGCCCATAAAACAAAAATAGATTAAAGGGGCACAACAGGCCAGGGGCAAGGACTAGAAGCCAGAAAGGTACAGGAAAGCTGGTAATAGGGAACCCAAGGTCGAGAAGGGGGAGTGTTAACATGTCATGGGGTTGTTAACCAATGTCATAGAACAATACGTTTACTATTTAATGAGAAGCTAGTTTGTTCTGTAAACCTTCATTTAAAGTACAATAAAAAAAAAAATTGTGTATTAGACTGGGTTCTCTAGAGAAGGAAAATCAGTGAAGCATCCCTCTCTATGTATAGAAAGAGAGATTTATATCAAGGAAATGGCTCATGCAATTGTAGAGGCTGGAAAGTTCCAAGTCTGTGTGCTGGGAGCCAGGCTGCAAGGGCGGCCCCTCTGCACCCACTGCCCCCAGCATAAACATTGAAGAATTCCTGAAAAGTCAGGAAGAGCCAGGCTGCAAGGGCGGCCCCTCTGCACCCACTGCCCCTAGCATAAACATCGAAGAATTCCTGAAAAGTCAGGAATATCTCTGTCATCTGTGTTATGTTTCTGTTTCATTTTCAGCCTGTGTATAGCAGAATGTATAAGCATAAAATTCCATTATAGATTTAGGGACCTTTGGACGGGGGGCGTCCTACTCATAATCCCCTGGTGAAATCCCGGGTAGGGACAGCCCGTGTATTACTTGGGGATCAACATGAAGTTGTCTTAGGGGAAAAACAAATAGCTCGACTATGGAAAACAAAAACAGGATGGTGGAATCCTGGTATTTACCAAGGCCCTTTTTGTGATTAAACCACCACCCACACATGATCCCATAAAAGTGGAAAAACAAAAGGCAGTGAGTTCTCTCAGCCAATTTCTCAGCCAATTACAGGTCAACCTTCTCGTCTACCCCGCTCACTGCTGCGCTTGACTGGTCTTTGGGTATAGAGATTGGGCTAATTGTCCTTGGCATAATCGTGGACAATATGACGTAACCCAAAGTGGCTGGACTTCAAAAATTTGGCCACCCTGGACAAAATGGACAAAGCCTATGTGGCAATGGTTTTGCAAAAAGATTAATTATTATAAAAACTGTGGAAGGTATTGCAAGATTAAGCATAAGTGTAAAGCAGTATGAAGTCAATTGTTACTTTGTGTAAAAATAAATCAACAAAATATTCTCTTCAATTAAACAAAAACTCATTGTACTTGTGTGTGTATGCGAAACTGTACTATGTGTCACTTGGAAAATTATGTCTCTGGGAAATGATGTTTATGATTATATCTTGTACTGCCCCTTTGTTGATCATGCGATGTTATGCTTTTGTAAGCTTATGATATAAAAGACCATGTAAAAAATAAAGAGCAGAGGTTTCTTTTTCTGCAAAATGAAAATATAAGACATACTACCTCTCATTCTTTTTCGCCGAACTCTACCCCTCCGCTGGTAACCCTGTTCATTGCTGAGGCTGGCCCCCGGCATCTGTGGGTCATGCTGGAGGCTTCTTCCGACTCATACAGCTGCAGCGGCTGGTAAACCCAAGATCGGCATGTCAACAACAGCCTCTGCCTCACAGGCTGCAGAGGCCAAACAAATCCCAAGATCAGCAGGTAAGCTGATGGGTTGCTGGCTCACAGACTGCAGAGGCTAACGAAACCCAAGATCCGCAGGTAAGCTGCTACCTCAAGTCCCAAGAACCAGATGTCAAATGGACAGGAGCCAGCTGCAGGATCCAGAGCTAGCAAAAGCCTTCCCACAAAGTCCACCTAAAACGGATGCAGACCACGCCCCCAAGGAAATTGCCTTTCAACTGATTGGCTACTCACAGCAGATCCCATCATGGAGGTGATCACATTATATCAGATCTCATCATGTGAGTGATCACATCATTATACGATTGCCAAACTACATCGTAACTGCCAAACCTCTGAGAATCATGGCCCAGCCAAGTTGACACACAACCTTAATGATCACAGATGAGGTCTCACTACTGACGCAAGGACTGGCTTAGAACATGGAGGGGTGTCATTCATTCATGCATTCATTCAGTCAGTAAGCACTTACTGATTACTTAGTATGTGCCAGTCATTGTTCTGGGTTGTTTGGGTACATAAAGGAACAAATGGACAAAAATTCCTTCCCTCATGGAGCTTGCATTCTAGAATACGAGACCAAAGACATCAAAGCCCAGAAGGATGGATGGGAGGTGAAATGGACAGTGAACAACAGGACAAAGACCAGGAGATGTTCAGCCTCATTCACGGCTCTGTAGTCCCCAAACATGCACAGACCCAAACTAGACCATTATGTCACTAGACTTTGACAAGGAGTAAGCAAGCCCATTTTTTCTCATGAATTTCATTGACTTATTATACACACACACACACAAAAAAAAAAACAGTTGTCATTGAGTTGATTCTAAGTCATGGCAGCCCATGTGTTTCAGAGTAGAACTGCACTTTGTAGGGTTTTCAGTGACTGTGACTTTTCAGAACTAGATTGCCGGGACTTTCTTCCAGGGACTTAACTATTTGTGCCCCTAGGGTTAAAAAGGACTGGTGGCACAAGTGGTTAAGTGTTTGGTTGCTAACCAAAAGGTCAGCAGTTCAAATCCACCAGCAGCTTTTTGGAAACCCTATGGGACCATTCTACTCTGTCCTTTAGAGTGCTATGAGTCAGAATTGATTTGACGGCAACACGTTTGGTTTGGGGTTTTTTTTTTTTCCAAATTATTTTACAGTAGTAATTTTTTCAAACTCTCGGATATTTAATGTCAGTTCCTACTTTTCCCAACCATGCCACTTGTGGATCTGTGGGCCTTGAGCTGGCAGCCTTTGTGCTGCCCTGGGCCAACGAAAGTGGAGCTTGGTGCAAGAGAATTCCCCCATGCCTCCTGGAATTAGTCTGTGCCATTAAGCCAGGTGACTGGTGTTCTAGGTCATCCCCTGTTACCCACTATGTGAGTCCTAGCAGGCATCTCCATTATCCACTATATGTGTCCCATCTGTAGGACTCAGCTTCTACCCCAGATCCTGGTTCTCACTCAAGTTCTACCATAAGGGTGGAGCTCTGCCAATAGATGCAGCTCTTGGGGTCCATCTGCCTCAGGGGCTCAACTTGTCTGTGAATGACCCTGACGCCCAGGGTGTCACTGAGAGGCCCAGAGTCAGTAATAGAACCTCAGCCAGAATACAGCCCTGGGCTGATAAACATAATACATATTTGTATAAAAGAAAAATATTATTGCTATTGGTTAGGGACTCACTGTCGCTTTTCTTCTGCCTGCGTGGATAGTATGTTGGATTTTTTCCAAAATTGTTCACATTAAGCATTCATACTCGTCCTAAATAGTAACTGATTTTTATTTTGAGTGTAAAGAAGGCAATAACAGATGCACCTGCAAGAAAAGAAAATGAAAGACTCTGATTCATATATTTGGGATGAGATCTTAGGACAAAGTGGGTTCCAGTCCAGAATAAATGTGGGCAATTTCTACCTGAGCATCATACCAGTGTTAACAAAAATCAGATTGGTATAATTTTCAAAGAAGAAACTAAAAATACTGTAGGGCTGTATTTACAGTAATATGGTCTTCCTGAAAGATCATTAGGTTTGTCTATGCATCACATTAACATAAAAAGTTAGTGGTTTAAGTGAAGATATAAGTGGTTCTAACAGTAAAAAAATTGAGGCTAATGTTTCCACCTAAGGTAGAGTTGCCAGATAAAATAAAGGCTCCCAGTTAACTTCGAATTCCACATAAATAATTAAAACTTTTGTATAAGAAAAAATTCAAATTTAGCTGGGCTTTGCAGTTTTTTTGCTGGTTTGTGTTTTGCTAAATATGGCAACCATAGTCTAAAGGGCAAAATTCGTTTCCAAACAATACTTCTGAATAAAATTCAAAATACATTTGAAAGTCACTTAATTTGGAGAAATTGTAAATATATTTTTAAACGTCATTGAGGCAGGGTTCCTCAACATCAACACTGTTGACATTTTGGCTGGATAATTCTTTGTCGTGGGGGCTGTCCCGTGTATTGTAAGTTTAGCAGCATCCCTGGCTTTTTCCTGCTAGATGCTAGTAGCATTCCCCTGTTGCGACAATCAAAAATATCTCTAGACATTTTGTCCTCTGGGGGCAAAATAGCTCCATCTCTGGTTGAGAACCACAGTCTGAGGGAAGAAGCTTGTTTATAAGCATGTGTATTTTAGTAGAAAACCAGCTTGTGCTGGTTTGAAAAAAGAAAGGGAAAGCCATATTTTATGAAGCCTTGATTTTAAAGCATCTTGGGAGAGACACCAATGGAACGCTGATGGGAAATGGTTGAGGAGTTGAAGAGTTGGTGGACTTGGAATTGTTTTGCAATCTAAGGCTCTATTAAAGAAGTTTATTTTTGCTCCAGTGGCTTCGAGGGGAAAAGGCAGTAGAAAGTGCTTGTGAGAGGCTCGGGTACCCAACATAAATTTCATTCAGGCACTGAAGGAACAGTTAGTACAGAGTCTGCTGATCTCTGGAATAGAAGTGTTTTATTTGGACAGCAATCACTGAAATTCCAACCTAGACCACCTAGCTGAGAAGCCATGTGTGTGTTTCCAAAATAACAAATTGCCAAGAGATGGGTTGAGAACCAGAATGCGAAAACTGTTCGCCATTTGATTTTCAGAAAATAATTTTACAGGGACTTTTGCGAAGTGTTGCTCCTTCTATTCTCCCAAGAAAACATGAATTTAGTTCATTGTCTAAATCAAGAAAGTAATGTGGTGATACATGTTATGGGGAAGAATTTAAAGAATTAGCCTTTCCAAGTCTTTGTGGTTCTAATTACCGTCTTTGATCATATACTGAAAGTCACTTATCATTCCTCCCTCCAAGGAATTTTCCACATAATCCTATTTTCTACTCAAATCCTACATGATTGCCAGATTGGAGTGAAAAATCAAACCTACTTCCAGTGAAGAGAGACCCAAAAGAACAGTGGTTCAAACAAGAGTCCAAAGAGAATACATGAACTTATTATTCCACTTTTATTAAATTGAAATATACAAATTTGTATTTTGTGACAATAGTTCAAAACGTTTCTTTTAATTGAATTATCCTAACTAAATTTAGGGGATTGTTGTTGTGTGCCTTTGAGTCCATTCAATTCATAGCAACCCTATGTGACAGAGTAGAACTGCCCCAAATTTAGGGGATAAATATCCCTAATAATATTGCTTTTTAAAAAAGTTATGTCAATGCAATCACTGTGTTTTACACATATAGCACACACCATCTACGTTTGTTTGCCAACTGCTCCCTTTCCCTGCGAGTTATTTTCATAAGCATGCTATGCTACATTTTTTCTTTTTTTAAGGCAACATGTAAAAAAAAAAATTGGCTGTAAAAAATAATTGGCATAGGAGCACTTACAGAAACACCTCGCAGGAGGACAGAGTGGCTGACAAACAAATGTAGAAGGTGAGAATTATTTGTATAAAAAATATAGTATGCTCTAAGAGCAAACCAACTCCAGTTCAGGTGCATAGTTCTTTCTTTAAACACACATAACACACAATGCCTAAAGATGCAGCAAAGACCTATTGCCTTAGGATAAAGTGTCCAGAATCTTCACGGTGGTCTTCAAAGCCCTAAATTATCTGACTAGAGCAGACTACAGTTTCTTCAATTCCCCTTGGCATAGCGTAAACTGACTACACTTTCTCCAGCTCCCTTTGGTGATGGCTAAGGGAGAAAGACTAAAAAATAGAGTGGCTCAAATAAGATAAAAGTTGGTTATTCTCTCACATAACAGATTAGAAGTACCCACAAAACATGGAGGGAAGCTACCCACAAAACATATATGCAGAAAGAGAACTAAAAATGGGGCAAGAACAACTGGAATATTGCTCATATCCAAGAGATGTCCTTTGAGTAGTGATTAGTGATGGCTACACCGAACTTAGCAGGATTTTGGAATTAGCCACGGCTGGCTCCCTGGAACTCTGCAGGAATGGGCCCCTACAGGCAACATTCTACCCTGTTTCCTTAAATCCCAAGCCACAAGGAAAATTGAGATTTGGGTGCTTGTCTAAGTCCTAATACATAAGGGAACAAGTCACTTAATGTAGGGGATAAAATGTACTGAAATATGATTCTGTTTCTACAAAGAAAACAGTAATTATATTGACACAAAATAGTACTAATACAAATTCATCAATCACTGTTAGTGCTACTTGGATTTTCAACATAATAATGGTGTGTGTGGAGGAAGGAGACCAAGAAAATACTTATGTGCCTGCTACATATGCTCCCTTTTGAACAGAGCAGTCAGAGCAGTTCCTGCCATTGATTAGACCAGGGATTGAAACCTAATGTAAAAGCCACCATCTCTGGACTGTACATAAGATTAGTAACCTACGAGGAGGTCTGGTAACAAAACTCTGGCCGACAGTGGATCATTATTAGACAGTGGAGGACTAATCAACCAAATGGATCCTCTTCCTTGAGCAGTTTGAATAAAAGGCAGAAAGACAGATCACTGTGCTGTAACAGAAGAAACCAAGTTGAAACTCTAGAAACCAAAACAGAAGGCATATGAGGGAACGTGCAATGTCTGACTTCCACAATGGCCGATGGGCCCCTAGAAGTGCTTTGGTCTCTTCACCAATGGTGAATTTCAACCAGAGGTTGAAGCTAAGAAGCTTATTAAGCCTCAGGGCTTCTGTCTTGTACAGGCCCCCTCCAAGGCTGTGATTTCCTGGGCTTCCCCTTTCCCCAGCATCCTGACCACCAATGTCCATCTCTTGAGGCAATCTGAGAGTCTCCACAACTAATAACTTAAATATGCCTAACTAGAAAGCCTCCGTCACTACCTACAAAGTACTGTGGAACTAAGATGCAGATTCACAACTCAGGAAATCTCCTTCTAAAAACCCGCATCCGTTGAGTCAATTTTGACTCATAGCGACCCCACATGACAGGGTAAAACTGCCCCATAGAGTTTCCAAGGCTGTAAATCTTACGGAAGAAGACTTCTCCTCCACAGAGCTGCTGGTCGGTTTGAACCATCGAACTTTCGGTTAGCAGAGCTGCGCTTAACCATTGTGCCACCAGGGTTCCTTTCTACTTAGGTAAAAAAAAAAAAAAAACTTAGGTAGTGGTGTTAATATCTTCAGATTAAAATATCCCCAGAGGATCTCCACCGCTACTGACTGGGGATGTCACACACAGATCCCATGGAGCCCTCCCACAAACCTAGTGCCAGAACACAGAGGACTTCATAGCTGCATACAGCCAGGGTCATAGGGATCTTCAAAATGAGGCAACTTCTACCCCCTTCCCCAGAAGCGTTTAATTTCTTAACCCCAGAGGAGTCTTTCTAGGACCCTGCATTCTGGTAATTTAAGTATGTGATATTTTCACGAAGGGTTCTACTTTAAGCCCTAGCTATGTCTGCCTCTGGGATTTAGCCTGAGCCAGGCACATGTGATAGCCAGTAGTGATAGTCTGCCATACATACATTTGCTGCAGCAGGTAGTGTAAAAAGTGGTTAAGAAGGCAGGTTCCAGAGTCTCGGTTTAATTCCCAGCCCTGCCACATGTTAGCCCTGTGTCCTTGGAAAAGTCACTTAACCTCTCTATGTCTTTGTCTCCTCGTTTGTAAAACTGAGACATAATCATAGTATCTGCTTCACAGGGACGTTGTGAGAATTAAAGGAAGAGAAATTAGCTCTTGGCACAGGGCCTAGAACATAGCAAACATCCAATAAATGACAACTGTAATAGTAGCTACCCAATGAATAAGAAGCCTCCTTGAAAAAAATTTACTCGAAGAAGAAAATAAACTTGGCCCAGAAACAAAACCTCAGAAGGAGAGATTGTGAGGACAGCTTGGTGTCCAGCTCTTAGCTCTGTCTCCTGGCCCAGCTTCCCAGAAATTCATATTAGTTCCAGATAGAGGTGCAATTATAAGAAATGTGATAAGAGCTGTTTCATTAAAAACTCATTAAGCCTTTGGGGTACAAGCAGTGTTCTGTGGCACCACCCCAACTCCCTGCAATATGTTAGGCCTCAAAGGGAGAGAGGCATCCTCTCAAACTTCACTTTAAAATGCTGCACAGCTTTGGCATCTCACGGGATCCAAAGCATCAGAGGTGGTACTCAGTAGACATGCCAGTAACCATGGTACCCAGTTGAGGTGACAATGGTACTTAGCAGACATGTCTGCTAAGAAACCAATTTAACATCCCCAGCTGATGTGACTGAAAGGGGCAGCATGAGAGATTGTAGGGGCCTAACGTCCCGGGTATTGTAGCATTTTTCTGCATGGCTTACAGTTAGCTTTTACATACCCCGGTGATTTTGTGATTTGTGGTTTGTTTCCTCCCTCCCCTCTCTCTTCCTCCATGATTCTATAAAGTGTAAAATTAACCTATGTTCCTCTAGAACAAGAAGAACAACAATCAGGATCTGGGATGAGACAACCAGACAATGGGGGACCCATCTTGTGACTGAAACCAGGAAGGCATCAGAGGACATCTAAATACTCATATAAGGTCAACATGTCTGAAGTGTGATCAACATGCCCCCGCTCAAACGGGAACTGCCATTGTCCAGATTCTTTATGCCTAAATCCTAACCCTATAAAACCCTCTGGTCAGTCTCCAGAAGACAGACAGACTTTGGAGGAGCCCATTCCCCTCTGTCTCTTGTATACTGGTATACAATAAAGCCCTCTTGCTGCTTATCTCACCCCTGTCTCAGTATTGGCTTTGTGGCAGGCAGCTCAAATCCGTGTTTTGTGGTAACAGACAAAAACAGTGAGATAGATAGCGTTAACTACCCTGGTGGAACAAAAGAGCTGTTAAAAGATTACCATTTAGAAGTTGGGTAAACAGGAACCACACCCTGTCAACATGAGATAAGGTTGAAACAACCCGTGAATTACTATCTCCTTCTTAGTGTTTTTCTAGTCCCTTCCCCCTTTACAGACTCCTGCATCTGGCATGCGCAGAACAAAGTGTGACTGCTGTTTAACCTTCCTTAGCCCTCCGAAGATGGCAATGTAGTGCTAAAGATCAGTGTGTTTGTGCTGTATCCCATAATAAGCGATGCCAAGGGCTGCCAAGAAGACTCCATCTTGAATATCAGCAGCTTCCATCTTGGATTCCAGATGTGCATGCAACCTAATTAACATGCATCGCCACTCCGAGAAGTACCCACCCCTTGAAAGAAGCCCACTAAATATTCATTACTCTGTCCTCTCCACTGAACCCATATAAGCCCTAGCCTTTCTTCCCTTTTCGAGCCAGTCTTTTGGAGAGGCTTAGTCCCCCACTCACTTCTTTTGCTTGACTCAAGCAAAATAAAGCTTGCTGAAGATAAAGTTTGTCTTTCGCTCGTATTCTTATTCAGGAAAAGACAAGGACCCTTTGTGTCAGATTGGCGATTGGTAACAAGAGGACAAAGATGTCCAGCAGACATGTCTATGATCCCAGCAGATATGACAATGATTCCTAGAAGATGTGACTCTAATACTCAGGGGTGTGACAATGGCACCCAGTAGACAAGTCTATGCTCCCCAGCAGATGTGACAAGTGTGCCCCGCTGATGTGATGACAGTCCCTAGCAGATACAGTGATATCTCTGGAGAAGCAGAATGGTGCTCTGTGGACACAATAGAACCCTTGGAAGCAACAATAGTCTCAGGATGATCGAAGTGTTAGGGAGTTCAAGCATCCCATTGACCTAGCAAGGGTGACACTGGAGCCCAAGGATGTGGTATTGGCCAATGGTTGCAGGGAGAGGAAAAAGAAAATGGCTGATACTATGGAATAGCTGCTGGTATTTATTCACGCACATGCGTGGGTTATAGCCCATGACAGGATTTTTTGGTATGAGGGCTGTAAATGAGAGATTTTGTATGGGATGGATTGGGGAAAATGGTCAAGGAACTATGGCACACAGTTCTATTATCTGGGGTCATTATAGCAATAAAACTAAGAGCGCAATTTATGGTACCGTATTTCAATGAGGAATAAAAAGAGCACTGGACCAGAAGTCTGAAAAATTGGGTTTTACCCCTATTCTATAACTGACTCTTTCTGGGGAAATAACTTCTTTGAACCTTAGCTTATTCATGTGTATAAAAGAGATGAGAGGGCCATACTCAGTATCTGAGGCCCTCTCAATGACGATTTTATCTCATCACTACTGGATTCAGATAAAGCCAGAGTCTCCCTAACACTCCTTCCCAACTGAAATGCAATCACGCCCAGGAACTTGGTGTCATGGATTGAATTGTGTCCCCTCAAAAATATGTGCCAACTTGGTTGGGCCATGATTCCCAGTATTGTCTGGTCGTCCTCCATTTTGTGATTGTAATTTTATGCTAAAGTGGATTAGGGTGGGATTGTAACACCACCCTTACTCAGGTCACCTCCCTGATCCAAGGTAAAGGGAGTTTCCCTAGGGTGGGGCCTGTGCCACCTTTTATCTCTCAAGAGATAAAAGGAAAGAGAAGCAAGCAGAGGGTTGGAGACCTCATACCACCAAGAAAGCAGCACTGGGAGAAGAGCGTGTCCTTTGGACCTGGGGTCCCTGCACCTGAGAAGCTCCTCGACCAGGAAAGATTGAGGGCAAGGACCTTCCTCCAGAGCCGAAAGAGAGAGAAAGTCTTCCCTGAGCTGATGCCCTGAATTTGGACTTTTAGCCTACTTTACTGTGAGGAAATAATTTTCTCTTTATTAAAGCCATCCATTTGTGGTACTTCTGTTATAGCAGCACTAGATGACTAAAACACTTGGAAATATTGCCATGTCAGCTATCACAATCCATTTGGGTAAGTGACTTTTAATGGTAACAGTTCATCTTTTAAAATAATTAACATTAATAACATAATGTGTCCAGGGTAGCGTAGCCTGCCGGCTTCCAAGGAAAGTGTTTCTTTCCGTGGTGAAGGCATCAGAGGCAGGGCTTGGGCTTCAGCCTTAGAGATGATGAAGTTTGTCTCTTGTCAGTGCCAGAGGGAGGCTGAAGAATAATAAGCAGACTGCCAATGCTGTCATTAAGAGGCAAAGTGTCTTTTATGAGGTGGACGTTAGCATCAACCTGGCAAGTACATTCTTAGACAAACTGCAAGGCAACCAATTTTACAGAAATTTGCTTGGCAAGCAACAAGGGTGATTTTTAATAGGGTCACGCCTTCATGCTTCCATTTCCACCATGCAGCTGTGCCTGCTTCTTGAACTGGTAGGTTGGTGTTTTGGGCCAGGACAACACTTCCCTGGACGGTGCTTACATGTCCACTGCCAACTTTTGCCTTACTGATTGTTTTCCCATGCCATCCATCTCCAACTTCAGTGACTGACCGATATACTTTCTAATTAACATAATCTTTCCTTTAATGTGTTAATATCTTCCTAAACCTATTGCTGTCGGAGTCGATTCCAACTCATAACAATCCTATAGGACAGAGTGGAATTACCCCATAGGGTAGTAATCTTTATGGAAGCAGATTCCCACATCTTTCTACCTCGGAGCTGCTGGTGGGTTCGAACTGCTGATCTTTTAGTTAGCAGCTGAGTGCTTAACCACCGAGCCACCAAGGCTCCTTGTTAATATCTTAACCCTCGACAAATTAAAGTCAAGTCCCTGTACTCTGTAAGATGTGATTACATACCTGTTCTGATCCATTTTGTGTGGCCTCAACTCTCCAAGGGCTATTTCCTTTCATAGTCTGATTCTTGGGGTCACCCTCTTCTTGCCTTCTTCCCATAGAACCCCTACACTGGTTTCTTAAAATATCATTTTGTTTTATTTCATTTCATTTTTATTTTCTGTGTTCTTCTGAATGTCTCTACTGATTTCTATAGTGGGATTGCTCTGAGACGGATGCTATTTTTAGTATAAATTGAATCAAGTGAGGTGAAATCTTATAATGAATTCAATTGCCATAATCAGCTTCATTACATCAAAGGAGGGCAGATTTTCCCCCATTACAGCTTCTACTTAAGAGACAAAACTATGTTTATAAATAACTATCATGCTTAGAGGAAACCCTGATGGCATAGTGGTTAAGTGCTACAGCTGTTAACCAAGAGGATGGCAGTTCGAATCCACCAGGTGCTCCCTGGAAACTCTACAGGGCAGTTCTACTCTGTCCTATAGGGTCACTATGAGTCAGAATTGACTCCACGGCAGTGTTTTTTTTTGTTGTTGTTGTTTATCATGCTTAGAATTACTACTAGCCCTAAAATTTGGTCAGAGAAGTATTGACAATATGAGGTAATAAATTTTCATTTCTCTTTTTCATAATTGATTTTTCTTGCCTTGTTAGTGGTTTGCACCACCAGTGGCTACTAGAAACCCCATATATGAACAATCTGCTTAATTCCAACCTTGATTCAAACGGGGTGGATTAATCCATATGATACTCTCTATGCTGCCACCAATGAAGAGTTAGTAAAATAGTTGCCACTTCCCAGATTTCAATTGTCTATTTGCTTTAATCGTTTTATATTGATTGATTGATTGACCCAATAATGTATTTATTTAGTTCTACCTAATTTGTTCCACAGAGCATTTAAGACAGATGGCAAGAACACAACATAAAAATCAGAATCCAGAAAAATAAATATTAGGTGATCAAGGTAGGAAGGAGAATTTAGAAAAATATACAGCACAATAGTTCCTTAGTAATATTAAAGTGGAGGCCAATGTTTGGCTTGAGCTTCTTGGTGGCAAAATCAGAAATAAAACTATAACTAGATACATACAGATTTGTACACTTTACTGGTTTTGCTTCTCTAGAGAACCCCAGCCTAAGACAAGAGATAAAAATGCACGCTTTGCATTTTGTTATCCCTCTCTGTAATTTCTTTCAATTTAGAAGAGTTCCTTGCCTTTTTGTCTGATGACAAAGACTCTTTTTGAAGACTTCAGGACAACTTTCATGTAGAATGCTTTCTCTATATAGAGAGATTTATATCAAGGAGATGGCTCACGGGTTTGTAGAGGCTGGAAATTCCCAAGTCTGTGGATCAGACTGGAGGTTTCTCCTGGCTCACAGGCTGCAGAGACAGATGAATCCAAAGATAGGCAGCAAGACAGCAGGTAAGCTGCTAGCTCAAGTCCCAAGAACAGGAGCCAGCTGCAGGATCCAGAGCAAGCAAAAACCTACCAGCCTTGCGAGAAAGCCCACCTACATTACATGCAGGCCACAATCCCAACCAAACTCTTCCAAGTGATTGGCTATTCACAGTAGATCCCATCATGAAGGTGATCACATTCACATATCAGATCTCACCATGGAGGTGATTATGTCATTATATGACTGCCAAACTACATCATAACTGCCAAACCACTGAGAATGGTGGCCCAGCCAATTTGACACGCAACCTTAATGATCACATGTCTCTGGATTTTTTTCTTTTTTTGGTCATAAAACACATTTGAGAGACAATTTAGGAAATTAGAATAAAAACCAAAACCAAGCCCGTTGCTGTTGATACCAACTCATAGCGACCCTATGGGACAGAGTCAAACTGCCCTATAAGGTTTCCAAGGAGCGGCTCGTGGGTTTGAACTGCGACCTTTTGGTTAGCAACTGTAGCTCTTAACCATTATGCCTCACTATTAAGTGACGTCATAGAATTATCATTTTTCTTAGGTAAGATGGTGATATTGTAAATACATAAGAGGACGCCCTTATCATAGGTGATGACTGCTGAAGTATTTAAGGATGAAGTGCCCTGTGTTTGTAACTTTCTTTCAATTGGTTCAAAAGAAAAAAACACTAGGTGTAGATATACGTATGAATATATAGAGAGAGAAAAAAATTGGTGGCTCTAGGAGAATTAATCATTACACTTTGCTTTCAACATTTTTTGTAGGTTTCCAAATGTTCAAAAGATTCACATTTTAAAAATTTGGAGCAAAAGGAAAAGCAAACTAAAAACTATATGAGGAACAACTTGTAGTTACAAATTCTTGGAGGGGGGTATTTTCCCTGCACCGGAGCCAAGATCAAGACAGTCAAGTTTCCTTGCTGTCCTCTCCTGAACAGAGAGCTTATCTCTAATTTACCCTTACCTTGAGGCTGTAACTCCTTGAGGTCTCAGCTTTATATTAGAGTCTTCTATCAGACTTTTTACTTTAGAAGGGCCTTACACACACACACATTGCCACCGAGTTAATTCAGGCTCATAATGATCCTATAGGACAGGGTTAAACTGGCCAATAGGCTTTCCAAGGAGTGACTGGTGGATTTAAATTGCAGACCTTTTGGTTAGCAGCCAAGCTCTTAGCCACTGCACCACCAGGGCTCCAGGAGGGCCTTAGGCTTTATTTATTTATTTTTGTATCAACTCATGAAGCTGTTGAAACAGAAGTTTAAGATCCTAGGGTTTATCAGATATCCTCAGTATAAAAACTGGCTTTGGTGCTCATTTACCCCCTAGAACTCATATTCCCATTTTATTTTTAGCCTTTATGAATTTCTTGCTTTCTTGCCCAGCTCATTAATTTATTTAGTTTTTCTGATATCTTCTATCCAAAATTTTGAGTTGGTTTTAGTAGGAGAATCATTCAAGATATCTTGTCCCATTACTAAAAACAAAAGTCTCAATGCAATGGCATTTTAAATGAAAGCCCAATTACAATGATTTTTCTTCTAATTCCTATAGGTATTGAAATAGCAGTTATAACCAGAAGCGAATTTGAAAAAAAATTCCTTACCATATCACTATAAAAAAGCCCTTCGCCTTAAGACATAAGTCCAGTATACTTATCTTTTAACTGACTACCTGGTTGGAAATACAGTTGTCTCAACACAAAAAAGTACTCTGTCAAGCCAATCTTTCTCTCTAATTTATGATGCTCTCAAATCATTGTAAAGTCAAATCATTGTAAATTCTACATTCTGGAAAGAAAAATATATAAATAGAAGCTGGATCATGAAAGAACAGGAACACCTCAGTAAATCATACATACCTTTTATAACAACAGTAGAAATAGCCCTGTTGACAAGTACAATAAATCCCTCTTTTTAGGCTTTTTTAAAAAAATTTCTTGGATTGTCTCATCTAAGGAGCAGACTATTAAAGCCAACATCTCTCACATTCTCTTTTTTGTTGTGGTGGGTTTGGGTCTGAGACATTCTGGACCTAAGATACTCTGTGACTCAAGCCTCCCTTTAAGATCTAGGCTAAACCTTTCCTCTGGATAGCTGAGTAGGTTGCCATCAAATTCTGCTGTTACAAGAACACTGTTCCAAATTGATGAACAGAAAGATTTATTAAAGAAAAATAAACAAACATTATTTATTCTGCAACTAGCAAATCTCAGGATCATAGCATTTCCTGGTGTCCCACAGTCCCTGATTATCCTAGACTAATTTTTCCCCAGTGTCAACTACCAGTTGTGCATGGAGGATATTTTCATTCTGGACTCTTCTTTGGCCTGAACTAGCCCCCAAACTCTTCATTTTTCTTCTCTATGTGTTTTTTTTTTTTTTATGTGTTGGCTTATAAACCCTGGCGGCGTAGTGGTTTAGTGCTACAGCTGCTAACCAAAGGGTCGGCAGTTCAAATCTGCCAGGCTCTCCTTGGAAACTCTATGGGGCAGTTCTACTCTGTCCTATAGGGTCGCTATGAGTCAGAATCGCCTCGACGGCACTGGGTTTGGTTTTGGTTTGGTATATGTTGGCTTATGCATCTTGATGTACATGTACACACACAGAGTTACTCAGGAGTGAGGCTATTGTGTTTCCACAGAAGCAATACAGCTTCCCCTGTGCGCGGAGGTCATCTTTTGCCCTGTTACAAGGCAGACAAAAGCATTAATGCTGCTTGCAATCTGGATAATTAAATTTCCTTCAAGTCCTGTTGTCCTCCTCCTTTTTAAAGAGGGTTGCGTGCCCTTTCCCTGCTACTTCTCAGTTTCTCTCGGTTAGGCCCTAGATAATAATAAATTCATAGACTCGATTACAAATGAAAATAATTGGACTCCAGCAAAAAATAATAATGACATTATCTTAGTTATCTAGTGCTGTTATAACAGAAATATCACAAAAGAGTGGCTTTAACAAACAGAAATTTATTTTCTCACAGTTTAGGTGGCTAGAAGTCTGAATTCAGTTTGCTGGCTCTAGAGGAAGGCTTTCCTTCTCTCAGCTCCAGAGGAAGGTCCTTGTCTCTTTCAGCTTCTGCTCCTGGACGATCTTCATGCAGTTTGGCATCTCTCCCCATCTGGACTTGCTTTCTTGCTTTTTTAATCTCTTTTATATCTCAAAACAGATTGACTCAAGACACACCCTACACT
This sequence comes from Elephas maximus indicus, assembly GCF_024166365.1. Lineage (NCBI taxonomy): Eukaryota > Metazoa > Chordata > Mammalia > Proboscidea > Elephantidae > Elephas > Elephas maximus. The sequence goes on from NC_064820.1 coordinate 85,041,534, forward strand.
AATCCTACCTCGTTAATATAACAAAGGCAACCCGTTTCCAAATGGGATTACAATCACAGGCATAAAACCAAAAACCAAACTCACTGCCGTGGAGTCAATTCTGACTCGTAGTGACCCTTTGGACATTTTCCACTGAGGAAACTGAGACACCTACCGTCAGCACCAGCACCAGCACCACCATCACCATAAGCTTAAGGGGTTTCTCCAAGGTTACACAGCTAATAAGTAGCCGAGCCAGGTTTCAAATACAGGTGTGGCTCCACCATGCTTCCTCTCCAGATCACAGGCAGCTTTCCTTTACAGGACAGGGGTAGGAAATGACATGCTATAGTGTTAACCACAACCATTTTGGCAATGGCTTTTTTTAAAGTGTAGAGAAAGGAAAAGCAATGCTAGAAAATTGAGTTTTTAATTTTACATACTGTATTAAAAGGAAGTTAAGGTAGACAAAGAATAGAAATTCGTTCTTGTGGACTTGATTTATTTGTGATGCCTGGAGGCAGAGTTTCACTCATTCTCCCTAATGCAGTGCAACAGAGTATAGAAGGACACTGGGTTTAGGCTCAGAAGGCCTGAGTTTGAGCCCTCACGCTGGCATTTCCTTGGGCAGATTGTTTAACCTCCCTTAGTTTTAGTTTCCCAATCTGTACAATGGAGCCCTGGTGGTGCAGTGGTTAAGAGCTCGGCTGCTAACCTAAAGGTCTGCAGTTCAAATCCACCAGCCACTCCTTGGAAACTCTATGAGGCAGTTCTACTCTGTGCTATAGGGTTGCTATGAGTGGGAATCAACTAGACGGCACTGGGGTTTTTCAGTTTAATCTGTACAATGGGAATTATACCTATACTGTTTATCTCAATAGGGTTCCAGGTGCAAACAGTTAATGCACTTGGCTGCTAACCGAAAGGTTGGAGGTTTGAGTCCACTCAAAAGGCACATAGGAAGAAAGGCCTAGTGATCTATTTCTGGAAAAAGAGCCACAGAAAACCCTATGGAGTACAGCTCTACTCTGATATACATGGGGCCACCATGAGTCAGAGTCAACTCCAGGGCACCTAGTCAACTGGCTATTTACCTCACCTTATTGTGAAACCCGCTGCCCTCAAGTCGATTCTGACTCATAGCGACCCTATAGGAAACCCTGGTGATGCAATGATTAAGTGCTACGGCTGCTAACCAAAAGGTCGACAGTTCGAATCCACCAGGTACTCCTTGGAAACTCTCTGGGGCAGTCCTACTCTATCCTGTAGGGTTGCTATGAGTTGGAATCGACTCGACAACAACTGATTTGGGTTTTTTTGGTATTGTTGTGAAGTTTAAATGAGATCAAATTTAAGACAAGGCTGTATATAATCCATCATGAGGTATTTAAAGTTCATTACTATTATTATGTACACTACCAAGAGGAACAACTTACTGCACTTATACACAAAAAAGGAGAAAAAAAGGGTATGTGTATGTATTTGTCGTAGTTATCTACTGCTGCTATAACAGAAATACCACAAGTAGATGGCTTTAATGAATAGAAATTTATTCTCTCACAGCCTGGTAGGCTAGAAGTCCGAATTCAGAGCATCTGCTCCAGTGGAGGCTTTCTCTCTCTGTGGGCTCTGGAGGAAGGTCCTTGTCATCAATCTTCCTCTGGTCAAGGAGCTTCTCAGCGCAGGAACCTCAGGTCAAAAGGAGGAGCTCTGCTCCCAGCATTGCCTTCTTGGTGGTACGAGGTCCCCCTGCCTCTCTGCTCCCTTCTCTCTTTTATATTTCCAAAGAGATTGGCTTAAGACACTGTCTAATCTTGTAGATCTTATCAGTATGACTGCCACTAATCTATCTCATTAACATCATAGTGATAGGATTTACAACATATAGGGAAATCATATCCGATGACAAAATTATAGACAAACATACGATGACCTAGCCAAATTGACACATATTTTGGGGGGACACAACTCAATCCACGACAGTATTTATGCATATTTATATGCGTACACCACCACATGTCTGTCAGTTTTGTTGTACTGTGGTGGCTTGAGTGTTCCTGTGATACTGGAAGCTTTGCCACCAGTATTTCAAATACCAGCAGGGTCACCCCTGGTAGAAGGTTTCAGCAGAGCTTCCACACCAAGTTGGAATGAGAAAGTTGGAAAGAAGGAGGATTGGTAGTTGGAAAATATTGCCTTGATAATAGAAATGATGCAGGCGATCACGTGATAGAATTTTCCAAGACCTATAACTTCTTCATTGCAAATACTTCTTTTCAAAACCATAAATGGCAACTATACATGTGGATCTCACCAGATGTAATACACTGGAATTAAATTGACTACATCTGTGGGAAGAGACAATGGAAAAGCTCAACATCATCTGTCAGAACAAGGCGAGGGGCCAACTGTGGAACACATTAGGAATTGCTCATATGCAGGCTCAAGTTGAAGTTAAAGAAAATTAGAACAAGTCCCCGAGAGCCAAAGTATGCTCTTAAGTGTGTCCCACCTGAATTTAGAGGCCATTTCAAGAATAAATTTGACACATTGAACACTAATGATCAAAGACCAGATGAACTGTGGAATGATATCAAGGATATCACATATAAAGAAAGCAAGAGGTCATTAAAAAGACAGGAAAGAAAGAAAAGACCAAAATGGATGTCAGAAGAGACTCTGAAACTTGCTCTTGAACTTAGAGTAGCTAAATCAGAAAGAAGAAATGATGAAGTAAAAGAGCTGAACAGAAGATTTCAAAGGGCAGCTCAAGATGACAGAGCGAAGTATTATAATGAAATGTGCAAAGATCTGGAGATAGAAAACCAAAAGGGAAAACACCTTCAGCATTTCTAAGCTGAAGGAACTAAAGAAAAAATTCAAGCCTCGAGTTGCAATACTGAAGTATTCAATGGGTAAAATATTAAACGGCACAGGAAGCTTCAAAAGAAGATGGCAACAATACACAGAGTCATTATACCAAAAGAATTGATCAACGTTCAACCATTTCAGGAGGTAGCATATGATCAGGAACCAATGGTACTAAGGAAGAAGTCCAAGCTGCCAGTGAGGGCACTGGCGAAAAACAAGGCTCCGGGAATTGATGGAATACTAATTGAGATGCTGCAACAAATGAATGCAGTGCTGAAAGCATTCACTCTTCTTTGCCAAGAAATTTGGAAGACAGCTACCTGGCCAGCCAACTGGAAGAGATTCATATTTATGTCTATTCCCAAAGAAGGATGATCCAACTGAATGCGGAAATTATCGAACAATATCATTAATATCACACACAAGTAAGATTTTGCTGAAGATCGTTCAAAAGCGGCTGCAGCGGTATATCAACATGGAACTGCCAGGAATTCAAGCTGCATTCAGAAGAGGAGGTATCATAGCTGATGGCAGATGGACCCTGGCTGACAGCAGAGAATACCAATAAGATGCTTACTTGTGTTTTACTGACTATACAAAGGCATTCAACTGTGTGGATCGTAACAAATTATGGATAACATTGTGAAGAATGGGAATTCCAGAACACTTAATTGTGCTCATGAGGAACCTGTACAGAGAGCAAGAGGTAGTCTTTAGAACAGAACAAAGGGAGATACTGTGTGGTTTAAAGTCAGGAAAGGTGTGCGTCAGGCTTGTATCCTTTCACCATACTTAATCAATCTGTATGCTCGGCAAATAATTGAAGAAGCTGGACTATATGAAGAAGAACAAGGCACCAGATGTGATCAAAGACCACAGCCTTCAGTATGGATTACACATCAACATAAAACAAAAATCCCTATAAATGGACCAATAAGCACCATCATGATAAATGGAAAAAATTTTGAAGTTATCAAGAATTTCATTTTACTCGGGTCCACAATCAACAGTCAAGGAAGCAGCAGTCAAGAAATCAAAAAATGAATTGCGTTGGGCAAATCTGTTGCAAAAGACCTCTTTAAAGTGTTGAAAAGCAAAGATGTCATCTTGAAGACTAAGGTGCACCTGACCCAAACCATGCTGTTTTCAATTGCCTCATATATTTGTGAAAGCTGGATGATGAATAAGGAAAACTGAAGAAGAATCAACACCTTCTGGTAAAGAATACTGGATATATCACAGATTGCCAAAAGAACAAACAAATCTGTCTTGGAAGAAGTATGACTGGAATGCTCCTTAGAAGCAAGGATGGTGAGTTTAAGTCTCACATACTTTGGACATGTTATCAGGAGGGACCGGTCCCTAGACAAGACATCATGCTTGGTAAGGTAGAGGGTCAGCGAAAAAGAGGAAGACCCTCAACGAGATGGATTGACACAGTGGCTGCAGCAAATGGGCTTAAGTATAACAATGATTGTGAGGATGGTGCAGGACCAGGTCACATTTTGTTCTATTGTATGTGGGGCCACTCTGATTTGGAATAGACTCAATGGTGCCTAACAACATGAGCCCACTGATGACTTCAGAGAGCTGCAATGGAACACCCTAGCTCCATCCAGAAGGTCCTGAGAAATGAGCTCTTACATAAATACTTGGAGAGGTAAAAGGAGAAATAATGAAAGATAAAGGTATAAAAAGGGGTTGGGGGGCTCAGTCAGGAAGAGCTCTTCCTGTCAGGTACATTAAAAGGAATCAGGATTATTGGACACAATAAGCATCCTTCTCATGCCATTTGCTGTCTTCTCATCTTTTTTCCTCAGGTTCACCTCATTTATCCCTTCTCTGTTCTTGTTCCCCAGCTCCTCTGCCATGTTTGCTCACCTCTAGTTTTTCTGCTAAAACTTTGTCTTTATTGGAGTTGTCACATCTATTTTCCTTTCCTGCTGGTCAACTTTAAAATGTGGCTGCCAAAATAATCAACATCACTAGCAATTATATCCATACTCAGAACAATTGTTCGAAGGGACATGCCAGAGCTCCATAAGGAAATCTCTTTCTGAGAGATTTCATTTTTAACTGATATGTGTGATGAAACACACATGTTATATACCAATGAAATTTTATGCTCGAATGGAGTAATAAAGTGTTTGCATTTCACATTTCCCTAGATCATAAAAGGAATCATGTTTTCATTTGACAGTTTTTTCACATCAGTGACCAACTCCTTCCTATTTCTCATGAGACTTATATGAAGTTGGCCCATTTTAATATCATTGGGAAAATATTGTACCTGGAGAGAACAGTAAACTGAATATTTATGAGTTTTTGGCACTATGGGACAAGATGATAACCGCTATTGCCGTGTGCCCCTCAACTCCTAGGTCTGAGTAGAAGACAGCAAAGTAGGAAACTGGATATCAGCAACAGAAAGAGTCCACTAATATTTGCTTCTTTTTCCTTCCTGTTCCTTTTTTTTTTTTTTTGCTTAATAATTAAGTCTAACATTAATGGACAAGAACTGCCAGAAGGAATATGATCTAGAACAGGGGCCAGCAACTTCTTCTGTAAAGGTCCAGATAGTAAACATTTTAGACTTTTGCAGGCCATAAGGACTCTGTTGCCACCACTCAACTTGGCCATTGTATTACAAAGCAGCCATAGACAGTAGGCAGACAAAAGCAGCCACAGACAAATGAATATGATTATGTTCCAGTAAAGCTTTATTTATAGACCTGGAAATTTGAATTACAAAATTTTCTCATATCAGAAATATTACTCTTCTTTTTTTTTTTTTTCAGTCATTTAAAAATGTAAAAACTGTTCTTAGCTTGCCAATCCTACAAGAACAGGCAGCAGGGCAGACTTGGCCTGTAGGCCATAATTTGTCAATTCCTGGTTTAGAACTCTTTTTATATATTAAGATCGTTCTTGACATTACACAATTGAAACTGAAGTTATTCTTCCTCCTTCTGTGCCTCTACTTTCCTTAACTCTTTTAATTGTTCTCCATACCCTCATTCCCTCCCTGATTTACCAGTACACCACTCTGCTCCCTAGCCCCACATATGTACTTTATCACACTAAACCTCACAAGAGAATAAAGACCTGGCAAAGTTGAACAAGCTTGGTCATCTCCAGTACTGACTAGGGTGTGAAAAAATAGGGCTCTCGAGCACCTTTGGTGGTAGTATAAGATTATTTACACTAGTAGTGTAGTAGTATAGGTTATTTGGTGGCAACTTCATGCTATATATTAACATAAATAAATGCACATATTTTTGAGACCTCCAATTCTACTTTGAGAAGCTTACCCTTCGGATATGTTCTAGCAATGCAAGCAAAGACATGTGAATAAGAATGTTTGTTGCAGTAAGGTTTGTCATGACAACAAGTTAGAATCATGGTAAATGAAGTATGATACATTCACATAGTATATTATACTGCCATTAAAAAAAATGAGGTAGACTTTGTAGAACAGTGCTCCAAGATATGTTATTAAATTAAAACAAAAAGGCAAAAATCCATGATGATGCATGCACACATACAGCGAAAGAGAATACCCTCAATGAGATGGATTGACACAGCGGCTGTAACAATGGGCTCAAGCATGGAAATGATTGTGAGGATGGTGCCAAACCAGGCAGCATTTTGTTCTGTTGTACACAGGGTCGCTATGAGTCGGAACCGACTCGACGGCACCTAACAACACAACAGCAACTTCCCAGAAAGTGGGAGGGGGTATGGAATGGGCAGGAAACTAACTTTAGATTGTATAACCTTTTGTACTAATTGAATTTGTTTACTATGTGCACGTGAGATTTTCCTTCAAAAAAGGCAAACCCCCCAAGAAAAATCTAACCCCTCGTTGTTGTTGTTAGTTATCATCCTCATAGGCAATTATAAAAACAGATTTGGGTAACTTAATTGAATTTAATAATCTTTTATTCAGCACTGATTATGTACTAGTCACTGGCTAATGTATGTAAAAACTGCATCATAAACTGTTAAACACCAAAAAAAAAAAAGAGAGAATAGGACCATTTGTTAGAGGCCCATTCGCACTCAGCGCTGTGGTGGGCACCAACAATTTGAGACACAGGGCCTGTGGCTGACTATGTTAACATAGTTGGCTATCTTCTCCCTCTTCCTTCCTGGTGGAGTTCACCTCCCACAATAAAAACTAAAGATGCCAGGCCATCACTTTCCCACCCTTTGTTGCAGATAAGACATAGGTATGTATGTGACCCACTCTTGGAAAATTAAGACCTAAGAAGAAGTCTGTCGGGGTTCTTCTGGAAAAGATTTTCCTCCCTGACAAAAAGAGAGAGACTCATAAGAGCAGAAGTCCTACCCTCTCCTTCCTTCCTGTTTTTAGAGGATGCCATGTATAGAGGTGATATTTGGAGCTGCAGCAGCCATCTTGTAATCATGGGGGAAATCGAAAAGGTGATGCATACCAAGGATATTGTTAAGTCACTGAACCACCCCTACAATTCTCTCCCTCTGTACTTCTTGTACTATGAGATAATAAACCTCTAGGATGGGAATTCTGTTACTGCATGTTACACAAACAGCCTTCATTCTTGTGAAGCTTATGTTATTAGAGGGGAGATGCAACACAAAAAAACTTTCTTTGAATTACAAGAACTTTTAAAATATCAGATTTCATAGACTACCACATGATAATGGTTACGCTTTTAATACCCCGATTGAGAAAAAATACATAACAACTATTTCTTTCCAAGCATTTTTTTGCCATCTACATCAAAATATGTTCATAAATGTCCCAGAAGTGTGTGGAGGAAAAATGACTGCCCAATGTCCAATTTTCACTTTACAAATAATCTTCTTGACAGTTATCTACACTTACTGTCTCCCCTTCCTGTTCAATCCCCCTCACCCTTCAAATGGCAGTACTCTGCCTTTCTTTCACCCGCACTCCTTCATCAAACCTCTTTCAACAGACTCACCAGTGACTTCCATGTTGATAAATCCAAAAACAATTTTTAGCCCTTAGTTTGCTTGACCTCTCCACAGTGTTTGATAGCATTCACCAGGCCTTCCTGACACCATGATTTCCAGATTTTCTTCTACATCTTTGAATCTTTATTGTCAGCATCTCTTGGTGTTGGCACCCCTGAGTGTTCTGCCCGAGGCCTCCTGGTTTCTCATTTTACACACTCTTCTTAGGTAGTCTCATCTATGTCTACAGCTATAAATTAATGATTCTCACACCTGTAAACCTCTCTCCTGAGTTACAGGCCCATATAACTAAATGCCCAATAGACAGCTTTTGAATGTCTTTAAAGTGCCTTAAACTCAACACATCCAAGCCAAATCATCATCTACCCCTTGTATTTCAGTGAATGGCACTACAATATACCAAGTTACTCAGGTCAGAGCCCCAGGCATTGTCTTAGGATCTCCCTCCACGGTCTTGCACATAACCTATATTCCTCTGCTTGTAATACTCTTGCCTTACCTTGTCACCTAGAGAATATCTTCTCATCCTTTATGACCCAAACGAAAGGTCACCTCTTCTGGCAAAACTTTTCCATCTCTCTCTAGCTACAAGTTGCTTTCTCTTCAGTACTTCCTTATCTCTTGGGACACATCTCTACTGCAGCCCTTATCATATTATTTTCTAACTCTATCTGAGTAGACTATGAACTGGAGAACAGGAACTGTGTTTTCTTCATCTTTGCATGCCCACTGCCTAACACAGTGCTAGGTACAGAGAATACTTTCAATAAATAATTGTTGAGTGAATTAATGAACGGGCACATAGTAATTGTTTGTTGGATAACAGATTAAATGAATGAGAAGAAACTCTCATCATGAATTTATGCCTGATAGGCAAATATTCTTTCTAACACAACATTTTTGTCAGTGATTGGATAGCAAAATCCACATAAATTTTAGAATTTAGGGTTAGAAAGAACAATAGATCCACATTTCTGCTCTTTTATGGACTAGTTAAGCCTTATTTGTAATTAGAAGCACCAATTTTCCTTTCAACAGTTAACTACTAAAATTCTTCATGTGTTAGTTCTTTTAGTTAGGTTAAACATGCTCCAGGAATTCAAGTAATACAATTAATTTGCTTACATACCACATATATACATATAAACTTCAACCCAAATCAAATTGTCACAAATTCTAAACTCCTTACATCCAAAGGGATGCAATTTTAGTGTGTTTTGCAAGTATGCTTTATGTCCTATTATTCCATTGCATTCTCCACTATATTTTCTTGGCAAATACATTTAGACATCTGGCACTGAGTTTGGAATTTTCCTGCTACAATAGTCATTGTTATCATTGACACTACAAGACCCACCACGTGAATGTACTAATATATTGTTTGACAAAGGAGAGCAGTTACTTTAAGAAATGCTAGCTGTCACACTCTCTCTGGACTTTAATTTGGGTAATAAATGTCCTCACAATTGAGTCTGTGGCTATCTTCCTCAGGAATTTTTATGCATTATTTAGTAATGTATATTAAAGCTTAATGAGTTTTTTCTTTTCTAATAGAGTCTACTTACACCCTTAGTAAGATTGAAAATGAGTGATTGTGCACACTTCTTGCTCCATTGATTTTCAGTGCTTAATTGCTAAAGCAAAATATCTTCTAAATTCTGGGGAAAAAAAGGTTTTTTACTTTTAATTTCATACTAATCAAAAGTCCTTGCATCATTTACTGAGCCCTTGTTTTTGCTAAGTAGTTTCTCTAATCGTTATTTTCCTCTTACTTAATAAAGCATCTTCCTTTATTATTAACCTAAAACTAAATAGTAGTCCAAAGACCACATTTCCCAGGGCTATGGTATAATTGTCATTATTCTTAAGAATGTAAACCATATTCCCTTTAAATCATCTTTTTTTTTTTCATTAACTTTTATTAAGCTTCATGTGAACATTTACAAATCCAATCAGTCTGTCACATGTAAGTTTACATACATCTTACTCCCTTCTCCCACTTGCTCTCCTCCTATTGAGTCAACCCTTTCAGTCTCTCGTTTCGTGACAATTTTGCCAGCTTCCCTCCCTCTCTATCCTCCCATCCCCCTTCCAGACAAGAGTTGCCAACACACTCTCAAGTGTCCACCTGATTTAATTAGCTCATTCTTCATCAGCATCTCTCTCCCCCACGCTGACCAGTCCCTTTCATGTCTGATGAGTTGTCTTTGGGGATGGTTCCTGTCCTGTGCCAACAGAAGGTCTGGGGACCATGGCCGCCGGGATTCCTCTAGTCGCAGTCAGACCATTAAGTATGGTCTTTTTATGAGAATTTGGGGTCTGCATCCCACTGATCTCCTGCTCCCTCAGGAGTTCTCTGTTGTGCTCCCTGACAGGGCAGTCATTGATTGTGGCAGGGCACCAACTAGTTCTTCTGATGTAGGTCTCTGGTTCATGTGGCCCTTTCTGTCTCTTGGGCTCTTAGTTGTCGTGTGACCTTGGTGTTCTTCATTTTCCTTTGCTCCAGGTGGGTTGAGACCAATTGATGCATCTTAGATGACCGCTTGTTAGCGTTTAAGACCCCAGATGCCACATTTCAAAGTGGGATGCAGAATGTTTTCATAATAGAATTATTTTGCCAATTGACTTAGAAGTCCCCGCAAACCATGTTCCCCAGACCCCGCCCCTGCTCCGCTGAGCTTTGAAGCATTCATTTTATCCCGGAAACTTCTTTGCTTTTGGTCCAGTCCAATTGAGCTGACCTTCCATGTATTGAGTGTTGTCTTTCCCTTCACCCAAAGCAGTTCTTATCTACTGATTAATCAATAAAAAACCCTCTCCCTCCCTCCATCCCTCACCCCTTCGTAACCACAAAAATATGTGTTCTTCTCAGTTTTTTCTAATTCTCAAGATCTTATAATAGTGGTCTTATACAATATTTGTCCTTTTGCCTCTGACTAATTTCGCTCAGCATAATGCCTTCCAGGTTCCTCCATGTTATGAAATGTTTCACCGATTCGTCACTGTTCTTTATCGATGCGTAGTATTCCATTGTGTGAATATACCACAATTTATTTACCCATTCATCCGTTGACGGACACCTTGGTTGCTTCCAGCTTTTTGCTATTGTAAACAGAGCTGCAATAAACATGGGTGTGCATATATCAGTTTGTGTGACGGCTCTTGTATCTCTAGGGTATATTCCGAGGAGTGGGATTTCTGGGTTGTATGGTAGTTCTATTTCTAACTGTTTAACGCCAGATAGATTTCCAAAGTGGTTGTACCATTTTACATTCCCACCAGCAGTGTATGAGAGTTCCAATCTCTCCGCAGCCTCTCCAACATTTATTATTTTGTGTTTTTTGGATTAATGCCAGCCTAGTTGGTGTGAGATGGAATCTCATCGTAGTTTTAATTTGCATTTCTCTAATGGCTTTTTTTTTTTTTTTTAATGGCTAATGATTGGGAGCATTTTCTCACGTATCTGTTGGCTGCCTGAATATCTTCTTTAGTGAAATGTGTGTTCATATCCTTTGCTCACTTCTTGATTGGGTTGTTTGTCTTTTTGCGGTTGAGTTTTGACAGAATCATGTAGATTTTAGAGATCAGGCACTGGTCGGAGATGTCGTAGCTGAAAATTCTTTCCCAGTCTGTAGGTGGTCTTTTTACTCTTTTGGTGAAGTCTTTAGATGAGCATAGGTGTTTGATTTTTAGGAGCTCCCAGTTATCGGGTTTCTCTTCATCATTTTTGGTAATGTTTTGTATTCTGTTTATCCCTTGTATTAGGGCTCCTAAGGTTGTCCCTATTTTTTCTTCCATGATCTTTATCGTTTTAGACTTTATGTTTAGGTCTTTGATCCACTTGGAGTTAGTTTTTGTGCATGGTGTGAGGTATGGGTCCTGTTTCATTTTTTTACAAATGGATATCCAGGTATGCCAGCACCATTTGTTAAAAAGACTATCTTTTCCCCAATTAACTGACACTGGTCCTTTGTCAAATATCAGCTGCTCATACGTGGATGGATTTATATCTGGGTTCTCAATTCTGTTCCATTGGTCTATGTGCCTGTTGTTGTACCAATACCAGGCTGTTTTGACTACTGTGGCTGTATAATAGCTTCTGAAATCAGGTAGAGTGAGGCCTCCCACTTTCTTCTTCTTTTTCAGTAATGCTTTGCTTATCCGGGGCTTCTTTCCGTTCCATATGAAATTGGTGATTTGTTTCTCTATCCCCTTAAAATATGACGTTGGAATTTGGATCGGAAGTGCATTGTATGTATAGATGGCTTTTGGTAGAATAGACATTTTTACTATATTGTCTTCCTATCCATGAGCAAGGTATGTTTTTCCACTTAAGTATGTCCTTTTGAATTTCTTGTAGTAGAGCTTTGTAGTTTTCTTTGTATAGGTTTTTACATCCTTGGTAAGATTTATTCCTAAGTATTTTATCTTCTTGGGGGCTACTGTGAATGGTATTGATTTGGTTATTTCCTCTTCGGTGATCTTTTGGTTGATGTAGAAGAATCCAAGTGATTTTTGTATGTTTATTTTATAACCTGAGACTCTGCCAAACTCTTCTATTAGTTTCAGTAGTTTTCTGGAGGATTCCTTAGGGTTTTCTGTGTATAAGATCATGTCATCTGCAAATAGCGATAACTTTACTTCCTTCTTGCCAATCCGGATACCCTTTATTTCTTTGTCTAGCCTAATTGCCCTGGCTAGGACTTTAAGTACGATGTTGAATAAGAGCGGTGATAAAGGGCATCCTTGTCTGATTCCCGTTCTCAAGGGAAATGCTTTCAGCTTCTCTCCATTTAGAGTGATATTGGCTGTTGGCTTTGCATATATGCCCTTTATTATGTTGAGGAATTTTCCTTCAATTCCTATTTTGGTAAGAGTTTTTATCATGAATGGGTGTTGAACTTTGTCAAATGCCTTTTCTGCATCAATTGATAAGAGCATGTGGTTTTTATCTTTTGTTTTATTTATGTGATGGATTACATTAATGGTTTTTCTGATATTAAACCAGCCTTGCATACCTGGTATAAATCCCACTTGATCAGGGTGAATTATTTTTTTGATGTGTTGTTGGATTCTATTGGCTAGAATTTTGTTGAGGGTTTTTGCATCTATGTTCATGAGGGATATAGGTCTATAATTTTCTTTTTTGTAATGTCTTTACCTGGTTTTGGTATCAGGGAGATGGTGGCTTCATAGAATGAGTTGGGTAGTATTCCGTCATTTTCTATGCTTTGGAATACCTTTAGTAGTAGTGGTGTTAAGTCTTCTCTGAAAGTTTGGTAGAACTCTGCAGTGAAGCCGTCCGGGCCAGGGCTTTTTTTTGTTGGGAGTTTTTTGATTACCGTTTCAATCTCTTTTTTTGTTATGGGTCTATTTAGTTGTTCTACTTCTGAATGTGTTAGTTTAGGTAGGTAGTGTTTTTCCAAGAATTCATCCATTTCTTCTAGGTTTTCAAATTTGTTAGAGTACAATTTTTCATAATAATCTGAAATGATTCTTTTAATTTCATTTGGTTCTGTTGTGATGTGGTTCTTGTTTCTTATTCCGGTTATTTGTTTCCTTTCCTGTATTTCTTTAGTCAGTCTAGCCAATGGTTTATCAATTTTGTTAATTTTTTCAAAGAACCAGCTTTTGGCTTTGTTAATTCTTTCAATTGTTTTTCTGTTCTCTAATTCATTTAGTTCAGCTCTAATTTTTATTATTTGTTTTCTTCTGGTGCCTGATGGGTTCTTTTGTTGCTCACTTTCTATTTGTTCAAGTTGTAGGGACAGTTTTCTGATTTTGGCTCTTTCTTCTTTTTGTATGTGTGCATTTATCGATATAAATTGGCCTCTGAGCACTGCTTTTGCTGTGTCCCAGAGGTTTTGATAGGAAGTATTTTCATTCTCGTTGCTTTCTATGAAGTTCCTTATTCCCTCCTTGATGTCTTCTATAACCCAGTCTTTTTTCAGGAGGGTATTGTTCATTTTCCAAGTATTTGATTTCTTTTCCCTAGTTTTTCTGTTATTGATTTCTAGTTTCATTGCCTTGTGGTCTGAGAAGATGCTTTGTAATATTTCGATGTTTTGGACTCTGCAAATGTTTGTTTTATGACCTAATATGTGGTCTATTCTAGAGAATGTTCCATGTGCGCTAGAAAAAAAAGTATATTTTGCAGCAGTTGGGTGGAGAGTTCTGTATAAGTCAATGAGGTCAAGTTGGTTGATTGTTGTAATTAGGTCTTCCGTGTCTCTGTTGAGCTTCTGACTGGATGTCCTGTCCTTCTCCGAAAGTGGTGTGTTGAAGTCTCCTACTATAAATGTGGGGGTGTCTATCTCACTTTTCAATTCTGTTAAAATTTGATTTATGTATCTTGCAGCCCTGTCATTGGGTGCGTAAATATTTAATATGGTTATGTCTTCCTGATCAATTGTCCCTTTTATCATTATATAGTGTCCTTCTTTATCCTTTATGGTGGATTTAAGTCTAAAGTCTATTTTGTCAGAAATTAATATTGCTACTCCTCTTCTTTTTTGCTTATTGTTTGCTTGATATATTTTTTTCCATCCTTTGAGTTTTAGTTTGTTTGTGTCTCTAAGTCTAAGGTGTGTCTCTTGTAGGCAGCATATAGATGGATCGTGTTTCTTTATCCAGTCTGTGACTCTCTGTCTCTTTATTGGTGCATTTAGTCCATTTACATTCAGGGTAATTATAGATAAATAAGTTTTTAGTGCTGTCATTTTGATGCCTTTTCATGTGTGTTGTTGGCCATTTCATTTTTCCACATACTTTTTTGTGCTGAGATGTTTTTCTTAGTAAATTGTGAGATCCTCATTTTCATAGTGTTTGACTTTATGTTAGTTGAGTCGTTACGTTTTTCTTGGCTTTTATCTTGAGTTATGGAGTTGATATTCCTTTTTGTGGTTACCTTATTATTTACCCCTATTATTCTAAGTAAAAACCTAACTTGTATCGTTCTATATCGCCTTGTATCACTCTCCATCTGGCAGTTCAATGCCTCCTGTATTTAGTCCCTCTTTTTGATTATTGTGATCTTTTACCTATTGACTTCCATGATTCCCTGTTATGTGTATTATTTTATTTATTTATTTTTAATTAATCTTAATTTGTTTGTTTTTGTAATTTCCCTATTTGAGTTGATACCAGGACGTTCTGTTTTGTGACCTTGTATTGTGCTGGTACCTGATATTATTGGTTTTCTGACCAAACAATCTTCTTTAGCATTTCTTGTAGCTTTGGTTTGGTTTTTGCAAATTCTCTAAACTTGTGTTTGTCTGTAAATATCTTAATTTCGCCTTCATATTTCAGAGAGAGTTTTGCTGGATATATGATCCTTGGCTGGCAGTTTTTCTCCTTCAGTGTTCTGTATATGTCGTCCCATTCTCTTCTTGCCTGCATGGTTTCTGCTGAGTAGTCTGAACTTATTGATTCTCCCTTGAAGGAAAACTTTCTTTTCTTCTGGCTGCTTTTAAAATTTTCTGTTTATCTTTGGTTTTGGCAAGTTTGATGATAATATGTCTTGGTGTTTTTCTTTTTGGATCAATCTTGAGCGGGGTTCGATGAGCATCTTGGGTAGATATCCTTTCGTCTTTCATGATGTCAGGGAAGTTTTGTGTCAGGAGTTCTTCAACTATTTTCTCTGTGTTTTCTGTCCCCCCTCCCTGTTCTGGGACTCCAATCACACACAAGTTATCCTTCTTGATAGAGTCCTGCATGATTCTTAGGGTTTCTTCATTTTTTTTTTAATTCTTTTCTCTGATTTTTTTTCGGCTACGTTGGTGTTGATTCCCTGGTCCTCCAGATGTCCCAGTCTGCATTCTAATTGCTCGAGTCTGCTCCTCTGACTTCCTATTGCGTTGTCTAATTCTGTAATTTTATTGTCAATCTTTTGGATTTCTACATGCTGTCTCTCTATGGATTCTTGCAACTTATTAATTTTTCCACTATGTTCTTGAATAATCTTTTTGAGTTCTTCAACAGTTTTATCAGTGTGTTCCTTGGCTTTTTCTGCAGTTTGCCTTATTTCGTTTGTGATGTCTTGAAGCATTCTGTAAATTAGTTTTTTATATTCTGTATCTGATAATTCCAGGATTGTATCTTCATTTGGGAAAGACTTTGATTCTTTTGTTTGGGGGGTTGGAGAAGCTGTCATGGTTTGCTTCTTTATGTGGTTTGATATGGACTGCTGTCTCCGAGCCATCACTGGGAAACTAGTTTTTCCAGAAAATCCGCTGACTGGTACGCTGGCTCCAGGCTCTGAAAACAATCTCTGCTTCCCCGTATTTGTTCATTCTCCGTCTCTAAATCTGTGTTTGTTGTTCAGAGTTCGTAGATTGTTATGTATGTGATCGATTCACTTGTTTTTCCGAGTCTTTGTTGCAAGAGGGATCCGCGGTAGCATCCACCTAGTCTGCCATCTTGGCTCCGCCTCTAAATCATCTTTTAATGTTAACAATTATATTCCGTTTCTATTCCCTTCAAAAATTCAAGTGGAAAACCTTATGTCAAATAAAAATCATGTATAAAACTTCTACTTAGTTGCACCAAATAACAGTATGTAATATGAGTAACTTCCCCCACCTCTGAAAGAACAGTGTTGTGGTCACCCTCCTGGAGCAGGATGGACCCCCTACATTCAAAACTTATCATCAACTGACAATGCCATACATGCAGCAAGAGGTTTTAAAAAGGCTTGCTGCTCACAAAGCGAGGCTTTCTAGGGAGAGCAGGGCAGACTCCCAAGCTGGTCTGAAAATGGCTTAAGAGAAAAGGGAAAAGAGAGTAACTTTGAGTTTTCATGGTGATTGTAGGGAAGCTGGAGTGAGAGTCCCACTCATGTGCTTGGGTCTGTTGGGTCTGCATGGTTCTGGCAGAAACAAAAAAGGAGTTCCCAGCCTTTCTTGCAACAATGGGCTCAAGTATAACAACGATCACGAGGACATTTCGTTCTGCTGTGTTTCGTTCTGTTTTACACGGGATTGCTATGAGTCGGAAGCAACTGGATGGCACCTAACAATAACTGGCTTTCTTATCAGCTTGGCCTGATGTGGGGCAGAAAGGGAAAGAGTGTGGTGGGACTTGAAAGCTGTCAGCAGTCAAACAACACAAATGAAGTCATGAGCTTTATTACTTACGACAGTTAGAAAAGGTAAGAAATGTAATGTATCAGTGATCTATTGCTACAATAGTGTTATATAACAAATAAGTCCTAAACTTCAATGGCATACAAAAAGAAATGTTTATTGCTCACATGTCTGGAGTCAGTTAGACAGCTGTGCTGACCTTGTGCAGACTCTCTCACCCATCTGAGTCAGATGCCAGCTGATTTCAGCTGGCTTTGCCAATGGTGACTGTGGTGACAGTTCTGTTCCATGTCTCTCATCCTCCAACAGGCTAGCACAGGCATGTTATCATGGCAAAGGCAGAGGTGCAAAAGTAAGCAAGCCCAATCACACGAAACACTTTTAAAACCTCTGTTTGTGGCACTTTTTGTTAAAATGCTATTGGCTAAGCAAGTTACATGGCGAATCCAAGAGTCACAGAGGGAAGGTCAAAGATGTGTATATAGAGGTATGAAGAATTGGGGGCACTTTTGCAATTTACCACAACTATGACTGGATTAATAACATATCACAACCACTTTTATCCTCGTTTATAGAAATTGGAGAAGGAAAGTCAATTCAATTCAGTGAACTCTAAATGCTAGGCACTGTACTTGGAATTGGGGCTACAAAAATATTAAAGATAGTCCTAATTAGCTTACGGTCTGTTATTGGAAAGATAAATTATTAAAATAAATCAGTTACAATTCAGTGTGGTAGGTGCAACAACAGATATTTTAATAATAGGTAGCCCAGAAAAGACACTGATTAACCTTCTAAGCCTCCTTTACCATAGATTTCATAGCCAATTTAATGAATTATATTATAATGAAATTTCCTCTCAATTCTGAGGACATGAAGAGAGAAAGCTGATTGAGGCTCTGTGATTAGCTTCATAACAATGCAGGATTTCTGGAAGCAAAACTAGATTGTTAGTTCTGTTACACTGGCAGAAAGTCATTTGCTTCTTTTCTTGCTCCATTACACTTAACAGTCAGTTCAGTTCAAACAAAATTTACTCTGCCTATATATACAAGCTGCTTTGCTGGGAATTTAAGAGGAATTGAGAACACAAAGATGACTAAAAAATGTTTCAAATAACTTACAGCTTAGTCCTGCATATGTGTCAGGAAAACTGAAACTACTCTGGGTATTTTAAATAAAATTAAATAGAGGGAATTAATACATGGACATAGTTACGTAGGTGATAGAAGAACCAAGAGGACCCACAGGAGACAGTGAAGCAATCCAGATTTTAGCAACTGCAGGAAGCCACCTCCATCTCCATGGCTGGAAGGGCAAAGATTGTTGGGGCAGAAACTAGAATCACTCTGTAAGACTTACAAAGAATATGCATCCATTCATGCCAGAAAGAGAGGGAAATACTATGGTTTCTACCCTCTTATTGCTCTCCAGTTGTCCACTGGCTTTATCCACACTGCAGGTAAGTGAGCTGAGGAAGGGCGAAGGCTGGATCAGAGGGGAAACAGGCAATGTCTGGCACATGACACAATCTTCATTTACATCAGAACTCACAGAAGCATCTCTAAAGCTTGCTCATTTAAAGAATAGTCCTATTTTTTGTGTCAGAGTAGGCTATGGTATAGTATAATATGCTAATTGTTCCATTTGCTGCTTGGTTTAATTTGTTCCCCATAAGCACCTAATTTATATTTTTTAAGGTCTCCAGGAGATTCTGACACACCCAATTAGTTGAGAGTCACTGAAGAGTGGTTTTCAAAATTTTTAACATTACTCTCGTCAAAGAAAACCCTACTCTGATATCCAGTGTATAAAGCATATAAAAGCAAAGTTGCTCTGCTTGAAGCAGAGATTGGAAGCCTGGAGCCTTCTGGAGCATCCTAGACATGTAGTTTGAGAACTTGAAGACTCCCAAGTCTAGTCCAGCCCATTAGTTTATAGTCACCTTGCAGAGAAACATGTACACTCTGTGTTTGTCTTCAGAACTCTCTCATACATAAACATAAGGTGACCTGTTTCATACTGGCAATTTAATGTAATGTGATGAAATAAAGCCAGGGTTAGACATATTTAGATCTCAAATAGAAGTTGGCTCTGGAGAGAGCTCAATAGTCTCCAGGTCATTAGCTATAAAAAGTAATCCTAATTGGTAGGAGTTTTTCCTAGCCACTACCTGTATGTCAGTTTTTTGTACTGTGGTGGCTTACATGTTGCTACAATGCTGACAGCTATGCCACTTTTATTTCAAATACCAGCAGGGTCATCCATGGTGGACACATTTCAGCAGAGCTTCCAGACTAAGACAGACTAGGAAGAAAGGCCTGGCGACTTACTTCTGAAAATTAGCTAGTGAAAACCTTATGAATCACAACAGAATATTGTCCAACTTGCTGCTTCAGGCACGTCATCGGGAGGGCTCAGTTGTTGGAAGAGGACATCACATTTAGTGAAGTACAAGGTCAGCAAGGGCAAGGGAGACCCTCAGTGAAATGGACTGGCACGTGCTGCAGTAATGAACTCCAACATGCCTGCCATCATGAAGATGATGCAGGACCTGGCAAGGTTTGGTTCTGTTGTCCACAAGCTCGCCATGAGTCTGAGTCAACTCAATAGCAGCTATCTATCTATCTATCCTGGTAGAAATTAGGTGGCACAACGGGGTTTGGGAATAAGATGGTGGGTTCATCTCCCAGCTTGGGGAAGATAGCTTCTTAAACTTTAAAAAGAATTGTTTGAAACACGAACAATAGGGATAGAAACACTTTACTGGATCATATCCATTAATCGGGATTGTCTACAGGGAAATTTTTGCCATTGTTCTTCAGATGTTTATTCCTCTAGTTAACTTCCACCATTTTAGGGGGCTTTACCTAACAGGAAGGAAACCCTGAGGGTGTAGTGGTTTAAGTGCTATGGCTGCTAACCAAAGGGTCGGCAGTTCAAATCCACCAGGTGCTCCTTGGAGACTCTATCGGGCAGTTCTACTCTGTCCTATAGTGTTGCTACAAGTTAGAATCGACTCGACGACACTGGGTTTGGTTTGGTTTTGGTACCTAATAGGAAAACCATTTGTTTCTTCCATATCTTTCAGGTTCTACCCCATATATTTAGTGTCATAGGAATATTTTTGGGGTGTGGGGGAATAGAGGTAGGGATGTAGGTCTTTGGAAAGCAGACTGGAAATAAATTCTCCATAAAACACGGATCCACCATCCTACAAATGGCGCTGTCTTGATGGATTCCTTGATATATGTTTTTATTGCACTAAAAAATAAAAACAAAACCTTTTGCTGTTCATGTCTCAAAACATGATAGGAAAAGCATTCAACACTTGAAGTATTCAAGAAAAACTGGAAGAAAACCAACTGCTCTTTGCACCACTTTAGGAGGAAAAATGCTCCCGGAGAGCCTTCTGGGTTTGTTCAGAACAGGACCTAAGATGTGCCTTCAAAGCCTGACCAAACGCAGTTCTTCTTTTCAGAAAATACAAGAAGTACAAAGAGTAGGAGGACTGATGGGGACAGTGGGGTCACTAGGGTTGGTGTCACCCCTCATGCTAATTACCACAATGCTAAAACACTAGAAAATTTGACAAAATCTGTGACTATAAAAACTGTGGCAGAAATGACAGACCAGCACATAAAATAAATATCACCAAGAGTACTGTGCTTCTCAAAATAATCATCTAGATGAAACCAAATGGTTGACATTTACCCTAGACCAAAGATGATAAGACTTGGGGGGACAGGGAAGCCAGATTAATGGAAACAAGAACCAAAATGGAAATAAGGAGAATACTGATATATTGTGAAGAATGTAACCAATGTCACTCAACAATATGTACATAAATTGTTAAATGAGAAACTTCCTATGTAAGCTTTCACCAAAAACAATAAAATATTAAAAAAAAACAAAAAAAACTGGCAGCAATGTGCTTGTAGCTCCCGTGCAGACAAAACCGCGTGATTCATTATAATTGGGTGATAATGACAGCTCTGACCAGAGTGCATTAGAAGGTTTAAAAAGTAAATTAGTATAGAGTTTTAGCCCTGAAGGTATATTGAGTAGTCCTTGTGGTGTAGTGGTTAAGAGTTATGGCTACTAACCACAAGGTCGCCAGTTCGGGATCCATCAGCTGCCCCTTGGAAACCCTATGGGACAGCTCTACTCTGTCCTATAGGGTCGCTATGAGTTGGAATCGACTGGACAGTAGCGGTACAGGTAGGTATATTGATACATGTAAGCCCAAAAACGTTTGTTTTTATAACTTACAGGGATAGTTTTAAAAAAATAATAAATTTCCCTAAAACACTGCACAAAAATTTTATAGACAGTCATTTTGGTGTGGCCCTCTCCGACAGTGTAACCTGGTGCAGTCCACTGATGGAGACCCAATCTAGTGGGTCAGTGTCACCGTCTCCCTTCGTCTCCTTTTTTTCCCTTCATCACTACCCTGTCTCCTTGCGTGCCTCTGCCTGGTCCTCACTTTCTCACCAGCCCCCTACTGCCTATCCTCGCTCTTCTCAACCTCCTAAACCCTCTTGCTCGCCTGTCTGGGCTCGCGCCTGTCCCCAGCCCAAGACTCAGTCCATGGTCCATCTCGTCTCATGCCCATTCCCACACCGACTTCTTTCTCTCCGCCGCCCATGCTCTCCGCTGCGGTCGCCCCCACTCCTCCGGGGAAAGGGGATTCCCGCCAAGGGGGCCGCCCCGGAGTCGGTCCTCCCCCGCCCACCGGGCTGGCCAGACCATAAAGAGCCGGGCCGCGCCGCCGAGGCCAGTGGTGAGCGCCCATAGCTCGGCGTCGACCGGCCAGGACGCTAGCGCCCCCGACGGCAGCCTCGCACCCCCTGTTCTGCCCCGCGCCCCGCTCCCCGCCCCGCGCGCGCTCCTGCGCCTCCGGCGGAGAGCCGGCACCGGGGGGACAGCGCGCCCCCGGGGACACTGAGGCAGCGCCTCCGCTGCTTTCACCCGCAGGCGTCCCGCGGGAATCAAGAAGAGCCAACATGCTGGCCCGGCACGGAGCCGCCTTCCTCCTGCTGCACCTGGTCCTGCAGCCGTGGCTGGGGGCCGACGCCCAAGCCACCCCCCAGGGTAAGTGGGCTCGAGCCCCGCGTAGGGGCAAAGGGCTCAAGGTCCCGCCGTCTGCGGAGCCCGCGATTCCGCCCTCTACTTGGGCCGGTGAAGAAACCAGTTTGGCGGGCACTGCTCGACCCGTTGTTCCTGGGGCCTTGCTGGGGACCCCTTGTATGCTCCCGGGTCCCGAGTCAAAACATACTGTGATTGGAAGCGGTGACTCAAGTATAGAACTTTCTGAAATCGATCATCCGGTGATGAGACCAAGTCCCAAAACAATATTTATGGGGATGCAAAACTTATTTTCAGTCTCTGCAAAGAAGTGGGGTTTTCTTCACAGGTTACTACAGACCTTAAACCTTTAAAAAGTCCTGTGTGGTGTAGGGTGAAATCCGGGTTCTGTACGAAGACCGGTTTCCGTTCCCTGAGGCCTTTTCTGGCCCTCCACTTGGTCCTTGCCGTAAAATCCCTCAGACACGACAGGGGCAGTGTTCACCCAGGTTGAGACCGGCATCCCTGAGAAAGGCGCAGCGTTTCTGTTTGCCCTGATACCTGCCCTTTTCTGCTCTGACTTTGGTTGAACCCCAAAAAGCAAACCCTCTTTCAGGAGTTGGCTTAATCTCTTGATTATTGAGATTAAATTAAAAAAAAAAAAAGGGCAGAGAAGTCAATCTTTTGCTATGAAAAGATAAAAATTCGTTAAATAATTTGAAAAGACATTTGGGAAATCAATCCTCAGACCCCTTTGTGGGATGGAGTGGCAATAGCTCTTGAGCAGGAAGCATTTAAGGTTAGAATTTTTTTGGTAAAGACTGGAAGGAAGAAATGATTTAAGCAAGGAATTCTTAGAACTTTAACTGGCTATCCCACCCAGAGACGTTCATCTGTTTGAAACTGGTGCCTGGAATGGTTTATTACTGACTGAGAAAGTAAAACTGGAAAAGACACAACACTTGAGGTAAAAGTGGTTATTCATCACAAATACCAGGTGGAAGCTTTGTGAGGAACACCTGTGAGGCCACTCTGAACTCTGTACCTCTGTGGCATTTCAGTAATCACCCGTTTAAGCTGCGTTTCGCTGAATTGCTCATCTTGACTCCACACCAGGCAACCAGAATTGGGCTTCAGAGGGTGCTATTTGCTGCCTTTGGTTTGGGTTGAAATATTTGAAAGGCTGTGGGCTATAATATTCATTCATTGTGACCTGTGCTTCTAGCAAGGTAAGAAAGGAAGCTTACTGCAGCGATTATTTAGTGTGCTTGAATTCGTAAGTATGTTTGCGTTATATAAATTCTTGACATTTGAACACAACTTCATGGCGTGCCTTAGATATGGATTCCCGTTTCTCCTTAGACGCAGCTGCCTGTTTCGTGGAAACTTGAACATAGGCTATACAACCTAAATTATCTGGTTAATTTAGTTGTTGTAGATGATCCAATTAAGCTAAGTTTCTGATAGATTCTTTTACTGAGTTAGCTAGTTTGCAATCATCAGCTTAACTGGATAATTTGCTTATCTCCTCTTTTTTTTCCTCTGAGCTGCATTGCTAGGGTCTTAAATTACTACGTATTTCATTTACATACCACGGTAGCTGGGCTCATGGGTAGCAGTAAATTCACTAACACTAGAAGGTTGTGCTTAGACCCCGGTGCTATTCCTAAAATGTAATAACTTAATAGAAAATTATAGTGTCTGATTTCCTTTTCAAAAACTCATTACTAACTAATCCCAACTCTGCCTCTTGAGAGAGAAGCAGATCAGACCATGTGCACAGACTTAAGTGTGGCAAGTTCAGCTTGAACGAAACCATTGGCATGATCATAGTCAAAGGAAGAATAAAAAATACCGAGAGGTTAGTTCTGAATGCAGTTCCCATACCTTAAATACACGTCTCTTCTGCAAATGCTTAGTTCTGAGTGACACTTTCAAACATTTTGCTTTACTTCCCTTTACCCTTACTAGTAGAAATGTAAAGTTTTCAACTCTCTGGAAATTAAAATTTTTAATTTCCCTTTGGAAATACAGTAGGCAGCAGTCTTTATGTTTTGGAGGTATTCTGCTTTCCGACACCTCTAGTATTGCCTTTATTACCATGGAAGGTCCTCTGGTGCACGTGAAAGAAACAATATAGACCCAGTTGGAAGACAGGCTGTCTTTTAAAAACAGTAGACATTATTGAGCAACTGTTTTACTTGTTTGTTTTCTAACTTTTTTTTTCATTTTTTCTTATTACAAAAGCAACACTTGTTCACTGCAGAAAAAAACAGAAAATACGATAAGCGAAAAAAAGGAAAAAATAAAATTATATAACTCAGAGATAGCCACTATGAATACTAACATTATGTTGTATAGTCTCTCATTTTTTTTTCATTTTTTCTTTTTAAAGCTGTGTTGACTTCCCCTATATTGTGTGCTGTCTTCCGCTTCACCAAAGTTGACAATTGTCTCCTATCTAGTTAGTGATTTTCACTGCCCATCCCTCCCCTCCCTTGTAACCAGAAAAGTTTGCTTTTTTTCCCTGTGTGTAAACCTTTTCTTGAGCTTTTATAATGGTGGTCTCACACAATATTTGTCCTTTTGTGATTGACTTATTTCACCCAGCATAACATTTTTCTATGCAAAGATTTATTTCAAATGGGTTCATGTTATACATATCATCTTATAACTTTTTTTTTTTTTTTTGCTTAATATGTCATGAACGCCTTTCCATGTGTGTAAGCATTCAGCTGCATTACCTTTTTAATAGACAGTATTCCACATTTTAGAAGGACTAACATTTTAGCCAGGGCCCTAATAAAGGACAGTTAAATTGTTTGCCATATTTTGATATTATAAATAACATTAAACAATTGTAGTGCCCCCAGGATGCCCTGGGTGGCTTTAGCCATCCCGGTAATCTCTATCAAGCCCTTCTTTCATTTCAAGGAGAGTCTATGTCTTCAAAGTAAAGTACTATGCTAACAGAGCTTCAGGTTTCCCAGCCCTTCCTATTAGAGTGCTTCATGTAAGTCCTTCATAGAAATTCTAGAATTACCACTGGTGGTCAGCATCCTCGTATCTAAATCATTTACCATATGTATTCATTATTTCCTCAGAATAGATTTCTATAAGTGGGATCATTAAGAACAAAAAGCATGCATGCATTTTTTTAAAGGAGCATGCATATTTTACGGCCTCTTTTTTTTTTTTTTTAATACTGTTATTTAAGCTGTCCTCAAAATGTTAACACTGGTTTAAATCATACTCAGAAGTGTACAAGAACGTTCACTTTCCTGGACCCTCACTAACAACTGGGTATTACCGTTTCATTGTTTTCCAATTTGACAGTGAAAATGAGATCTTATTGTTTAGATGAGCAATTCTTTCATCATTAGTTAAGCATATGAGCTGACCATTTCTAATCCTTTCTTGTGAATTGCCTTTTCATGTTTGTTGCCTATTTTTAGATTAGAATGCTTGCTTATCATTTTATTGATTTGTAACAGCTCGTCAGAAATTATGGATATTAACCTTTTAGTAACTAAACTGAAGGAGCCCTAGTGGTGCAGTGGTTAAAGTGCTCGGCTAACCAAAGGTTGGCAGCTGGAACCCACCAGGCATTCTGCAGGAGAAAGATGTGGCAGTCTGCTTCTGTAAAGATTTACAGCCTTGGAAACCCTATGGGACAGTTCTACTCTGTTTTATAGGGTTGCTGTGAGTCGGAATTGACTTGATAGCAATGGGCTTTTGTTGTTGTTGTTGTTGTTTTAGTAACCAGATTATTGTACCCAGGAGACAGCTCTAGGTGCTGAAGTGCCTCCGAGATGTTGGATTTGTTTAAACAAGAGTCAAATAAACCAACAGAAGTACTAAGTAATTTCTAATGAAATTACCCACATTTGGCCTTTGCCTTTTAAACGGCTCTGGGTATACTCTCTCACTGCTTTCATAAATATTATAAAGCTTTTGAGAGAAAGTCCCACTTGCTTAATCAAAGGGAAGTTATACAAATATAGATTCTATTTTTCATAGACCAACTCTATGGGTCGGGGTAGAGTCAAAAAATATAAACCACAGTATTTTGTTTTTTATTTCCACATTGGTATTTTTTTTTTTTTCAGAGAGATATTGGAGAACACTGAGGTATCACAAAGGTAGCAAATAGTTTTGCTGACAGTATCTCTCCCACCACACCTCTGCTCTCTGCGGCGTTCTCTGCGTTGTTTATCACTTACCAGGAAAATACAATTGGCTCTGACCCCAGAGGTGTATAAAGGACCCCAAAACAGAAAATCACTAATTTGGGACACAAAGAAAACGGTGACTTTAGATGCTGTCACCTGCCCCCTTGTATTTCAAGCTTTCTGTGCTTTTCCTAGCAGGTATTTTCAGAGCCATTTCTTTAGCCAAATCCAATTTTGTGTTTGCAAATTTAGTCTTTTTTTGAGGGCCATAACCCAGTGGTGAATATTGTGCTGTGTTTCTTCTGATTCAAATGTCTAGCCACTGAAAGTGTCATACGGAAGAACTGGTGTGTTTGGCAATGTGGAAAATGATTACGAAATTAGTTTCCTTTATCTGTAGTTAATTGTCAGATTGTCTCCCACAAAACATGTTTGCCCCAAAGTCAAATCTTTAACTAATTATCCCTTTCTCCTCATTCCTCCCAGTCTTTGACCTTCTACCCTCCTCCAGCCAAAGGCTGAACCCAGGCATTCTGCAGCCAATCCTGACAGACCCCACCCTGAATGAGCTCTATGTAATCTCCACTTTCAAGCTGCAGACTAAAAGCACAGCCACTGTCTTTGGCCTTTACTCTTCAACTGACAACAGCAAATACTTTGAATTTACGGTGATGGGACGCTTAAATAAAGGTAAGCAAATTTGCAAAAATCAGTGTCTTGAAAATTCCCGTTTCCTATTCCAGGATTTGGGATCTACTTTCCTTAAGTGGCTTCCTTGTACAATTTTATTCTCACTCACTGTTTGTTTCAGTTTTCAAGACCAAATGCTTCTCATTGTATATTTACTTATAATAAGGAGTAGGGTAGTGTTGGGAAAAGGAATGAAGAATTGTTTGTGACCAAGATGCTTTTGACATTGTCCCACCTTCATGTTATTCTGAACCCAGTTCTGGAAAGGACACGACCCAGGACAAGTAGGCCACCTACAATATTCTTATGTTCCTTTGGGAGCACCTGACTGAGCAGGCGTAACTCCTAGTTCTGCAAGCACCTTCTTGGCCTTAATGGAGAGAACATACCTCAACCAGTAGAGCAAAGTGAACAGCTCTCTTTCCTCCCTGATTCATGCCAGTTTACCCAGGTCTGTCACCTGCTTGATCCCTGCATTGTCATCTGTTTTACTTCAAAGTGAAATACTATAACCACTAAGAAACGGCTCCCAATTCTCTTCATCTCCTTCCCCTTCTCTTCTGCCCTGGGAGCAACACCTGTTCCTGCTTATCGAGGAATGTGACAGATATGTGTTCGTGCTGTCTCATGCACTGAATAAAAACAGGAGGACAGGTCCTTCTGGCCAGATTTTATAGTTATTGCAGTTCACTTCACCAAGTCAACATTTCAAGTGTTCCATGCTCTCTCTTCAATTCTAATTGTGATTGAACACTTAAATCTGCAGGCATTAAGAGCGGAAAGAAATTCCTAATTCTTAGCCTTCATAGAACTACAGAGTTCAAAGCAAGACTTGAAGTGGAGGAGGAATGAGGCTTTAACCCCTTCTTTTATGTCTGTGCTTTTCTTTTTTTTTTCCTAGTAGATATTTTCAGAGCCATTTCTTTAGCCAAATCCAATTTTGTGTTTGCAAATTTAGTCTTTTTTTGAAGGCCATAACCCAGTGGTGAATATTGTGCTGTGTTTCTCCTGATTCAAATGTCATACGGAAGAACTGGTGTTTTTGGCGATGTGGGCAACCATCCCTCCTCCCACCCACTCACAAACCTGGCTTCTTTGTCCCTCACAGCCTCTGTGATGCGGGCTGTGAGGAGGTTCACATAATGAACAGAGTCTGTGGACGTGGTCAGCAGGTGGTTCAACCATTCCTGCCGCCCTTTGCCCAGCCTCAGCTATGATGGAAGGTGATTTAGCCCATCTCTCTGCCTCAAATGAGACAGCTCCATTCTGACTCACATCTGTGGAAGGAACTACTCTTCTTATAACCACCATGCTACTCAGGCTGTGATCTGTAAAATCACTGTTACTCATCTAAATATTAGCAGTTTCTCACTGAACTCTATTTCTCTGTTCCTAGCTTTCCACCCTCACTGAATCTCACCCCCTAATTCTAAATTGGTTTGTATTGTTTGATCCCATTGTGGAATGTCTATGTTGCCTAGAAACACGGGAAGCATCTTCCCCTGAACTGATTCTTTGTGTTTCGTTTACTTTACGTTAAGCAGGAGCCCCACCAGATAGATGGGCAGGTAGGTGGATAGGGAAGGAAGTTGTGAGGGTGTTTTCGCTGAAGAATCACCAGTCATGTTATTTAGCTGTAAATACCAGCTGATCTCCATGTTAGAGGAGAATATGAAAGGTTTGATGAACACCTCTCCACCCTCCAGCCCTATTAAAAAAAAATTAGGGAACAGAAATGACTCTTAGAAAAGATGAAGAAAAGAGTCATAAAAGAATCCAGAAATGAAAATCCTCAAAAAAGAAACAGGAATATATACTAGATTTAGCACTTGGAGAGCTGAAGAATGCAGAGCAGAGAAGAAATTTCATAGGAGCAATAGGGAAAGTACAAAGATTTGCCATAGCTGATGAATCTGAAAGTTCTAGGAAGGAGCAGCAGCCCATTCTGACTGGAACAGTAAGGAGAAGCCATTGGCTTCATTACGTCCAAGGAAAATATTTGGCATGTGGTTGTGACTCCCTACTGAGGTATTCAGTGGTGGCCATGCAGCTGATATGATTTATGGAGGGTGTGGGAGGAATTATCTCTGGAGGGTGAGCTCCAGACATTATTCAACCTGCCAAGGTTTAGCTGATCTCCTCTTCTCTTGATTTACATGGAAAAGAGTAAAACAGCCAGAAGAAATAAAGATGTATCTCTGCTGACTTAAATGACTTGAATAGGAAATAGAAAGTGTCCTTCCCTCCATTAAAGGCCATGATTTGGGAGACGAAGGAGGGTGACTACACAGAAAGTCTCAAAGAGCAAGATTTGGTTGTCTGCCCTAGGTGAGTTCTTGGAACAAAATGAAGTGTAGTTCCTGAAGACTGCGAAGAACGCCT
This sequence comes from Elephas maximus indicus, assembly GCF_024166365.1. Classification (NCBI taxonomy): domain Eukaryota; kingdom Metazoa; phylum Chordata; class Mammalia; order Proboscidea; family Elephantidae; genus Elephas; species Elephas maximus. The sequence goes on from NC_064820.1 coordinate 85,070,761, forward strand.
TTGCCTCTGCCTCTACTCTCAGCCTCTCCAAGTCATCCTATCCATGACTGCACTATTACCACTCCCAAAGCACAACTTAGATCACGTCACACCTGACCCCAGAGACCTTCGGTGGCTGCCAGTTCCAAACTGAATAAAGCACAAATGCTTCAGGCAAGCATTCAGGGCTTTCCACTGTATGACCCAACCAACCTTTCCAATTTATCCCTCTTCCCAACCCTCCATGCAGCCTGTGCTTCAGCTAGATAGATTATCCATCATTCCCTGGACCCATCCATACTGTCCCTTTTGTTCTTACCCTCTGCTCCCCTTGTACATGCCTTGCACCATCTCCAGATACCAAAATCCTACACATTCAAGACCCGTCTCAAACTCCTTTTAAAATCTTTCCTTATATACTCCACTGGTCTCACCTCTTTGGGGGCAAGGAATAATGAAGAAAACTAAAGACACAAGGGAAAGATTAGTCCAAAGGACTAATGGACCACATCTACCATGGCCTCTACCAGACTGAGTCCAGTACAACTAGATGGTACCCGGCTACCACCACTGACTGCTCTGACGGGGATCAGAATAGAGTGTCCTGGACAGAGCTGGAGAAAAATGTAGAACAAAATTCTAAGTCAAAAAGAAACACTAGACTTCCTGGCCTGACAGAAACTGGAGAAACCCTGAGAGTATGGCCCCTGGACACCCTTTCAGCTCAGTAATGAAGTCATTTCTGAGGTTTACCCTTCAACCAAAGACTGGACAAGCTCATAAAACAAAATGGGACTAAGGGGCACACCAACCCAGGAGCAAGGACAAGAAGGCAGGAGGGGACAGGAAAGCTGGTAATAGAGAACCCAAGGTCAAGAAGGGAGAATGTTGACATATCGTGGGGTTGTTAACCAATGCCACAAAACAATATGTGTACTAACTGTTTAATGAGGAACTAGTTTGTTCTGTAAACCTTCATCTAAAGTACAATTAAAAAAAAAAGATTTGACCCCCCCCAAAAAAAAATCTTTCCTTATGTGTCTTTGTACCCCTCAAGGAAGGCACTAATCTTACTTTGCTTATGGGTCTTCTTTCCAGTAGACTGTAAACTCTCTTAAGTCAGGGACTGCACATACCTTAACTCACCTTTGTACCTACTGCAGCACCTAACACAGGCCTTGTCCATAGAAGTGGCTCATGAACAAATTGAACAGAATAAATGGAGGCTGAGAAGAGTAACCTTGCTTATTAAAGAAGACATGCCATTGCAGAAATGCTGAAAGTACAAAGCCTGGAACGTATAGATGTCCAAAAAAGGCTTTTGAATGAATGAATTTTGAAAACCATTAGGATGAGGACATAATAAGAGAAATTACTTATCAGATTATTAATAATAATACAGATGGTATAATCCTGATAGAAATGAGCATTCCTCAGAAACTACCTGGCTGGATAGAAGACGTGGTTAATGCTTTTCTTGTATCTGGCATAGAGGTAGCTTCCTAGTTTATATCCTGAGTTTGAGTTATAGCTAAAACCCTTGCTGTGTCACCATGAATACATCTCTGAATCTGTCTTAACGTCTGTATCAACCCTGGTGGCATAACGGTTAAGTGCTATGCTTGCTAACCAAAGGGTCAGCAGTTCAAATCTGCCAGCCACTCCTTGAAAACTCTATGGGGCAGTTCTACTCTGTCCTATAGGGTCGCTATGAGTTGTAATTGACTCGACAGCACTGGGTTTGGTTTTTCGGGTTTTAAAGTGGGAATACTAATACCTAGCTTCCTCACAGGTTTATTTTGAGAACTGAATTACATTAGATATGTCACATTTTTTAGACTATGAAGCTCAGTAAAAATTTTAGGTTCTTTTATTATATAGTAGTGATAGGAAATGTCTACTCTTTAGGCAGCTGTGTGCCAAAGATAATGATTTGGTCAACTCTTGACTTGCTTTGATGATAGCTTTGCCTTTCAGCAAAAGGAGACAAGGAGAGGTGTTCTTTTAGTCTCAATCTGATTGCCACTGAAGAGCAACTTGGTGCTGTGGATATGAAGGGAACCCCAGGAATTTTCAGTAATGACTGGGGAGAGTCAGTCAAGCTCCTTAGCCTAGAAATGTTGTTGTTGTTATTGTGTGCCAACGAGTCAATTCTGACTCATAGCGACCTTATAGGACAGAGTAGAACTGCCTCATAGGGCTTCCTAGGCTGTAATCTTTACAGAAGCAGATTGTCAGGTGTTTTCTACAGAGGTGGGTTTGAACCTTTCAGTTAGTGACCAAACACTTAACCATTGTGCCACCAGGGCTTCTAACCTAGGAATAGGAGATGTCAAAAGGTTCAGAGTAGTGGTCTGAAGCCTGCTAAGAGACATGGAAGAGTCTACAAACTAGAATTCCAGACCTAATAATGAAAGAGGGGAAAGGAATTGCCTCAAAAAATAATGAGTAATAGTTATGGAGGAGCCCTGGTGGCACAGTGGTTAAGCACTTGCTAACCGAAAGGTCGGTGGTTTGAACCCACCAGCTGCTCAGTGGGAGAAAGATGTGGCAGTCTGCTTTTATAAAGATTTAAAGCCTTGGAAACCCTAGGGGGCAGTTCTACTCTGTCATACAGGGTTGCTGTGAGTTGGAATTGACTCAGTGGCAACGAGTACAGGTAATAGTTACGGAGCTCTTAAATAATGTACCAGGATGGTGCTACAGGTGCAACACCCATTCTCCCTTTTAACTTTCACAATATTCGTAGGAGGAGTTCTTGATGAGCTCGAATTTAAAGGGCTCATATGCAGAAAATGGAAGAAAAAATGTTAAAACTTGACACAAAACTATAATAATTAGGGTGGAAAATTTGAGACCTAATTGAGTCAGTTAGCGATTCACACATAAGGTAATGAAAGGGCTGTTTTAGCTATGTTCAGAATAAGGAAGGAGTAACTCCTTAGCCTGGAATAGGTAATGCAAGATGAACAGATGATAGAAATGTCATGCATACTCAGCTCTTGTTTCTATCTTACCCATCAGGGAAAATGTTCTTTAAGTTATCAAGAATGGACCAAGCTTGTTAAAAGAAAGTAAAAACTCAAGCTAGATGAGGAAATAGCAGGAAATCCCCCAATTTCTTCGTTGCATTTAATTGTCCAGGTCCAGGTAAATATATCTTAGGGTACTCAGTGAAGAAATTGATAGTGGAGCCACTGTTGGTAACATTTAGAAATCACAGAGAACAGAAAGGTCCTAAAAGACTGGGCACAACCAAACGTTTCAATTTTATGAAGAAGGAGAACGTGGACTCTGAAAAACCACAGGCCAGTGAACTTTAGGACAAATACCCAGTGAGTTATATTATTATTATTCGTGTATTTGGGGATGTCCTGGAAAAGAAAGCTGTGACTATTCAAAGGAAAAATGGGTTTACTAGGAGTAAGTCATGCCATTTTTCCAGATTATTCCACCACCATTAGCAGAAATTTGGTGTCCTCTAGCACTGAGTTCCTCTATCCCCCTCCCTTCTGCCCACTAATATGGTCTCTATACATTGGCCTATTTCAGATGGGTGGGATCATACAGTTTTTGTCCTTTTGTGACTAGCTTATTTCACTCAGCATGATGTTTTGGGAGTGGTAGCATGTGTTGGGACTTAGTTTCTCTTTATTCTTTAACATTTGATTTTAATTTGTATTTCTTTACTGGAATTCCATCATCTCCACGTTTCTAGCCAAGTCTCCCTGAGGTACACTGGATGCAGATTTTTGGGGGGAAGGGGAGGGTGGAGAGCTAAAACAATGGTATTTCAAAACTAACCTACATACTGGAGCCCTTGACACATCAATTAACGATAGGTATATTGTACAACAAATAGTAATGGAACTTTCCCAGAAATAAATGTAGTCTCATGTTCCTCCAAAAAAAAAAAAAAAGAATAAGCATGTCAAACTTTTTTTTCAGTAAAGTTTGAAACTGGTGGATCAAAAAGATGCTGTAAACATGACGCATCTTGACTTTAGAAAAGAATTTTATGAAGTCACTCATATACCAAAACAAAAAACCAAACCCAGTGCTGTCGAGTCGATTCCGACTCATAGCAGCCCTATAGGACAGTGTAGAACTGCCCCCTAGAGTTTCCAAGGAGCACCTGGCAGATTTGAACTGCTGACCCTTTGGTTAGCAGCCATAGCACTTAACCACTACACCACCAGGATTTCACTCATATATTTATAATTAATATAAAAAGAATGAGCTCAATAATAATACTGTTAGGGGTTGATAAGTCACCTTATAACCAAATAACTAGTGGCTTTTGGCAATTTTTTTTTTTTTTTTGGCAAAGCTGTTTTGGGCATTGAACTGTTCAATATATCAATGACATAGGTGAAGACACAGACAATATTTTATCGTGTTTGCAACTGGCACAAAACCAGAACAGGGAGTTGAACGTGTTGGATACCATCACCAAGATTCATAGAACCTGCCAGACTGACACAATGGTCCCCAACCATCAGATGAAACTTAACAAGAATAAATGTAGATCCATCATCTAGCAGTGAAAAGTAAGTTACAGAAGTACAGGGTCTGGCTGTCCTATTTAACAATAATAAGAACCAGTCAGTGTTTACCATAGTACTCAAAAGTGTTTGTTGAGTAAATGAAGGAAGGAATAGATATTTGATGCACTGTTTTTAAAAACTCCTTAAATTTTAGGCTCCATTCATGCATACATGTCAGGTTAAGGAAGTTAATGCTCCCACTCTACCTTTAATTGTCCAGACTATATCTAGAATACTGTGTCTAGTCCTGGACACGTTTCACAGGGATGCTGTCAAACCAGAGATTATCTTGAGGAGAGTCACTAAAACCACACCCATGTGGACACCATTTTATACCACATTACAAGTCAAAAAATTTAAAGGAGCTAGAGAAATAAAAGAGCCAGACAGAAGACATGAGAGATAAGAAAGTTGCCTTAAAATATTTGCAGAATATCATTTGAAATAAGAATCAGACTAAATCTGTCTATAGCTCTGAAGAGTAAAATTAGAACCCACTGGTGGAAATCAGAAGAAACAGACATTGGCTCTGTATTAGGGAAATCTTGGAGAGCTTGCCAGAAGTGAAATGGGTTTCTCTGCAAAGTAATGAGTTTCCTGCTACTTGAAATGTGCCGGCAGAGGCTGAACTTTTTATTGAAGGGATTTGTGAAGTGAGAGATTAAGCTGAAAGACTTCTAATGGTAATATTCTGTAATTCTACTAAGGCTAGAGAGGCCCCATGGACGCTCAAGAAATTCCTTTATGGTTCTCTCCTACAATGTGACCTTGGGATTCTGTGCACACTCACAGCTTTCTCACCTACCAGAGAGTTGTGTACAATGAAAAGTCTCATAATTTTTGAAAATATCAAGCCCTCTGTGTGTACTTAATATTATGCTGTGTTTCAGTGGATGATTTCCTTGCATTATATGCGTGTGTGTGTGTGTGTGTGTGTGTGTGTGTGTAGTCTGGAAACTTTACATTTGTTCAAACCACCATAAGAAAATTTTGAAACACACAGACTGTAGTTACATATTTATCACAGCTAGAAGTCACACAGTATTTTCAGGAAAATCAATTTGATGATTTACTTTTTCTATGGACTTCCAAAGCGCTGAAGCTACAAAGACTACAAAGACCTAGTGTTCAGGGCATACAGACAAATAAGCAAAGGCAAACAAGAATATCCATCACAAGAGACATTAATGGCAAGAAGGCATTTTTTTAAATATATGATGATTAAAAAAGAAGAGGAAAGATTGGCAGTGATGGCTTCCATCCTATTTTTAGAAGTGCCAAAGAGCGCTGTCATTGGCCAAGCACAGCGGAAAGCCCTGGACGACCGTCATGGATTTGCTGCCTGCAGGTCAGCTCACACTGAATTCCTTTTGGCCAAGGAAACAAAATAGTATCATTCCAGTTCTTTAAAGCTGGCACCCTGCTTCATTGCTTTACGTTCAGCATATACTAATATTTTTCGACTACCAGATCCACTTTTTTAAAAGCGTTTTTGAAAAGCCTTTTCTGAGATAGCAATATTTCAAAACTTCATTGCTTGGGTTTGTTTCTTCATCTGCTGCTAATCACTGAGATCATATTTAAGTAGGATAGGCTACATGGTTCCTGTGTCAGCTTGGTATCCATGCATAGACAGGTAGCTATTGGATACAGCCATAAAATCAGGCCCCAAATAATCAAGGACACAGAGATGCTAAGTTTAGAGGGAAAGGCTTTATGTAAATATGCCAATAGAAACTTCACCCTCGTTTTTTTTAAAAAGGTATCATTGTAGGTAACAAAAATCAGAGTTGACATATAAATATTTTATCTGTTTTTCTCCTTCAATAAATGGTTGTACTTGGTACTGTCAGGTGCTATGGAACACAGGAAAATTAGTAAGAAATGGACTTTATGCTCTAGTAGAGAAGATTAAAAGTAAACACAAGTAAATATATTAATACTTACATTTGTGTAGCAGTTTATAGTTTTTCATTTTCTTATTTGGTCCTCACTGAAAACAAAATAAAGTAGGATGGGCAGTTATTAACTCCATTTACGTTTGAGAAACTGAAGCTTAGCAAAAATTAACTGGCCCAAGGTCACATAGCTATCAAGCCATGACTGGAATCTGAGTTCTGGAAAAGTACACCTTGAAAAGTGTAAGGGAATATGAGAGAGAACTTCCAACTGTAGGGAACAAGGAATACTTCAGGGAGTAGGCTACATGTGAGTGGATCTTGGCTTCAGATGTGTAGTGTTGATGGAACAAGAAAGCAATGGAGAAGAGAATATTCTGCACAGGAAGATGAGGATGAGGGGGGCTAGAGGAAGCTAGAGGGGCATGCAAACATAGAACAGGTTGTTCAGGTTGGCTGGGTATCAGCACTGTGGCAGACAACTAAGGTGACTGGAAGATCAGGGCCAGCCCTCAGATGAGATGTTTAGACATTATTTACAAGGTTATAGGGAGCTATCGACTCGACGGCACTGGGTTTACTGGGTAGGGAGCTACTGGAGCCCTGGTGGTACAGTGGTTGAGTGTTCGGCAGCTAACCAAAAGGTCAGTAGTTTGAATCCACCAGCCACTCCTTGGAGTGGCTTAACAGTGTAAGAGGATACATATAGTGGCTTAAAACAAATATTCTTGGTTTTCCTCCCCAAACTGAGATTTCTGTGAAACATTTCAAAGGAAACATATTTTCTTGGGCATGTTGCCCAGTTCTACCCTGTCCTATAGGGTCACTATGAGTTGGAATTGACTCAATGGCAACAGGATTGGGTTTTTTTGGTTTAGGGAGCTATTGGAGCCCTGGAGCTCTGGTGGCACACTGGCTAAGCATTCAGCTGCTAACCAAAAGATCAGCAGTTCGAATCTACCAGCTACTCCTTGGAAATCCTATGGGGTAGTTCTGCTCTGACTAATAGGGTTGCCATGAGTACAGCAATGGGTTTTTTTGTTTGTTTTTGTTAGGGAGCTATTAGGAGTCCCTGGGTGGCACCGACAGTTAAGTGCTTGGCTACTAACTGAAAAGCTGGAGGTTCAAATCTACCTAGAGGTGCCTTGGAAGAAAGGTCTGGTGAGCTACTTCCAAAAGGTCACAACCATTGAAAACCCTATGTGCAACTCTATCCTGAAACACATGGGGTCACCATCAGTTAGAATCAACTCGGCAGCAACTCGTTTGTTTTTTTGGATGGAGCAATCGATGAGGCAGTGGTGGTTCAGTAATGGAGTTTTTGCCTTCCGTGAGGGAGACACAGTTTGATTCCTAGCCAGTGCACCTCGTGTGCAGCCACCACCCGTCTGTCAGCGGAGGCTTGCGTACTGCTATGATGCTGAACAGTTTTCAGTGGAGCTTCCAGGCTAGGACAGACTAGGGAGAAAGGCCTGGCAATCTACTTCCAAAAAAAAAAAATCTGGCAGTGAAAACCCTATGACCCAAAGCCTTCAGTTTTAATCACAGTGCACCGAGTTCTCTGTACCAGCCCAGGTCAAAATCACCAAGCAAACTAGTTTCAGCTGGTGGACACTGGAAAACGAGCCTGAGAACTGAATATGCCGCAGCTGAAGAAATAGAGGTGCGCCCATGACTTTTTTCTGAGTATGGCGCTCCCCTGAGTGGTGACCGGGCAGAGGTGTGGTGGAGCAGGAAGCAGGACGCTCCCTCCAGCTTCAGTGAGGGCTGGCTTCTCCTTTCCAGTGGTGAGAAATGATTGTCTTCCTCCCTCTAGTATTGTCCCTGTGCTGTTTCCCCCACGCTATGTGTGTGTGTTGCAGGGGTGGATGACCTAGTGAGCAAGGTAAACACAGGCTTATTTGTGCTTACTTACTAAACTAGTGAACAATTTCTTACTGGGACATCGTTAAGAATTGTAAATTTGAAAAGAACCTTTGATTCTTTAGGAAGGTGCTGTGGGATTGGGAGAGAGACAGATGCCGGTCATACCTAGAAGCAGAATCTTTAACATGTTGAAAAGATCTGAAATTGTACATTACAGATGATCTGGCAAGCAGGGTAAGCACCATGCTTACCTTGCCTATTGGATAACCTGCCCCTGGTGTGTTTGGCCAAGATGGGGCGAGGTGAACACTGGGGAAGGGGGCTAGAGAAGGGAAGAGGGAGCATGTCTATTATCTCCCCATCCCAAGGGCACTTCCCACCTAGCAGGCTGCAGCCTCCTGGGGACAGAGCTTTAGGTCATTTCCAGGCTCAGTAGACTGATGTGACAATGTTGAGTTGTCCAAGCAGGTGCCTGACTGCCCTCTAGGGTAGTCTTAAAGCTCTGGAGATAAAATAAGTACAGAGGCCCTGAAGTAAGGAATTTGCAATAAAAATGAAAAATGGAAGCCACAAGAGAAACAAGAATTATTGGATCAAGTATGAAGAATGGTAAACGTCAAAGCACTTGATAATTTTTCTGCTAACAGACATTGTGAAGATGGAAGATTCCATAATTCTTCTTCTCCTTTTTGTCCCTTTGTTATTGTCACAAGACCTAGGAACATGAGGAATTTGTCATTTCGGTGTTGCACTGCAACAAAGGCAAGGCGGAAGTACAGAAGCCACCATAAATGAGGGTATGGACACAATAGTAGAATTTTCCTATCCGGAGTAAGATGTTAAATTGTCATTCTCTAAACATTTTTATTTTATATATGAAATGTTTTAAATGGAATCCTTTAATTAGTCATTTAAATTTCATATTCACAACATTTAATGTGTACCTGCTATGTGCAAAGTACTCCTCTAGGTACTATTTATAAAATTAAACTCAGCTATTCAGTTATGAAAATAAACCGCGGCCCACATGACCTGTGAAGGCCTGTTAAAAGCAGGCAACATGCCCAAGAAAATATGTTTCCTTTGAAATATGTTTCACAGAAATCTCAGTTTGGGGAGGAAAACCGAGAGTATTTGTTTTAAGCCACTATGTGTATCCTCTTACACTGTAAATATGGGAGCAGAAGGTGGTGACCATAACTGGAATAAGGAGATAATGTGTAAACGTGTGTCTGATCTAATACAAGTTTGGTGGTCCAAGTGGTGTTTTTATTGGCCTGTTAAAAACTCCAGTTATTTGCAAAACTGTTCTAAATAATAAGTGAATAGAAGATTAAAAAATTGAATTTGTGCATATGTTTGGGCTCAATTTCCTTCTCCCTCTCTTGGGTATTATATATGCTTCAGTTTCCAGCCATGCAGCTACTATTATAAATTCTCAACAATAATATTAAATAAAAAGGTAAAAACTTTTGTTGTATCCCAGATTTGAAATACCCAAAGAATTTCCACTTGTGTCTGTCTGCTTCCTTCCCATTTTTTTCTGTCTCTTCATACCAAGTATGTCTTACTGATACTTTGCTTCGAGAAACTTAGTATTGTCCTATATTCACAGAAATTCTGTTTATTTAGTCTGCCTTGCCAGACCTTACCAATTCTTTTCTTTTGGTAAGCAGGTGGTTGTGACTAGGTAGAAGATTTTCTATCAGATTCCTCTACAGCATCTCTCTGCACCACAGAACCTGAGGCCAGCTGGCTCTCTCCACCCATGGTCAAATCTAGTCAGAGTTTAGAAGGAGTGGGAAAATGAACTTGGGAAGTCTAATGTGGCAGAAGACTTAAAATATGTCCTTAAAGATTCACTGTAATGATTGTTTGGGGATTTTTTTTGGTGATGCCGCAACATAAATAGGTATTCATGGCTAGCTAAGCCACGGGGCACCCCCAAGTTTGCATTTACACTGTACAGAAAAGGTACCTGAGAAATGATGGGCCAAGTTACTTGCCACAAATCATAGATTGACAGCCACACAGTTGGTTTATGTGTGTGTTTTTCTTTTTTACTTTTTGTCTTATGTAAGTGATGCATGTTTCTTGTAGAGAAATTAGACGATGAAGATGAGCAAGGAGAGAAACACACACACACACAATCATCCAAGCACCCAGTAATGACCATAATAATGTTGACATATTTTCTTCTACTTTTCTATATATGTATGGACATATAGATATGTATGTCCATATACATGCATACAATATGTACATATTTGTGTGTGCATACACACACACACTTTTATTCCTGAATAAAACTGTACTGATTCATAACTTCGTTTTTTGCGTAACCAAATACCGGTAATGCCTTATTAAGGTTTTAATATTTTTACATTTTTTATTTATATTTTATGATTACAGCGTAATTTAAGTAGCCATCCCTCTCTTTTTAGACATATATATTGTGAAAAATATTTGTTATAGTAAATATTTATGTAATAAAGATTCTTATCCGTATGTATTTACTTTTTAAAAAAATTTCCTTGATTTCAGTTCCTACAAGTGGCATTGCTGGGCCATGGGATCTGTACATATTTAAGGTTCTGATACCGACCGCTCAACTGCCCTCCAGAAAAGTCCTGCCAATGATATGTGAAGTCTTTCCAACCCAGGGCAGCCAAAGACTGTTAGACCTTTGGAGCTACAACGACGTGCTTCCTACCTCAGTTGTCCAAGAACACTTACAATCAACTTTCCTTCCTTGTTGCTGGAATTGTTTCTGGTGATGAATCTGGGAGTGTGAGCGGCACCTGTGTGTAAACCTGGACGTGTTATTGGTGCACTTACTTAGACTTTGGGAGCAAATCACTTTGGTCTTTATAGCAAACCTCAGCCAGTGGTCTTCATTCACAAAGGGCTACATCCAAGATGAGATTTTAACGCAGGGTCCAATGTATTCAGGACAATAACAATAAAAAGGCAGAAAAGCAAAATTTTAAAATCTGCATGAATTTTCATTTAGCGAGCTTAGGAAGTTACATGCATAGAGAGTTACCTGCATAGAAAAAAAAAAAAAAAAACAGAAAATACGATATTGAATCTCCATCTTAGTCCTTCTTTTGCAACCATGGATATGGTTTGTGCCTTTTATTTTCTAACTAAGCATTTATAAATTTTGGGACGGGTTACTATGGGAAAATATGACAGATTACACTCAGTTCAACATATGCTTACAAAGGGCCTACCATGCCTAGTATTCTTTTAGTCATGAAATAAACCAACACTGGCTTTGAGGCCATGCACACTCAAGTTCAAATTCCAGTCCTGCCACTTACTCTGCCCTCAAGAAAGTTCCTTTACCTATCTGAACTTCACTTTCCTCATCTACAGTGATTCCAATCTTATAGGGGTGCAATGAGTAGAAGTTAAGTATTTAAAGCAACTAAGGACAGCATCCGGAAACCCTGGTGGTGTAGTGGCAAAGTGCTACGGCTGCTAACCAAAGGGTCAGCAGTTCAAATCCACCAGGCACTCCTTGGAAACTCTATGGGGCAGTTCTACTCTGTCCTATAGGGTCGCTCTGAGTTGCAATTGACTCTATGGCACTGGGTTTGGTTTTTTTGGTTTTAACCCATGGTGGCGCTCAGTAAATGCTTGCTTAATTAATGAATTTGTGCCCTGAGAAGCTTACCATCTGCTTAGATTTTAGTTTATCTCTGATGGGGTTCTGCTTGCTCATCATACTTATCACTGTCTGGAATTATATTGTTTATTTTTAATTTGCTGCTTATTGTCTATCTCTCTATGAACATAAAATGTCCTCAGGGTAGAGAGTGGGCCTGGTTTCACCAACTACCTTGCCAGTGCCTAGAATAGTGCCTGGCATGCAGAACATGTTGTTACATCCGTATTTGTGGTAACAAGTTGCTCATATTCTTTCCAGCAACCCAGCTTTGAGACCAGGAGGCTGTTCAGTACGTTCCTCACCGTCTTGCCCATATAGCAGTGTTCACTGGTCTGTGCTTGGTTTCAGCCATCCTCCGTTACCTAAAGACTGATGGGAAGATTCATTTGGTGGTTTTCAACAACCTGCAGCTGGCTGATGGGAGGCGGCACAGGATTCTCCTGAGACTGACCAATTTGCAGCGAGGAGCTGGCTCGGTAGAGCTCTACGTAGACTGCACCCAAGTGGATTCTGTTCACAATCTCCCCAGAGCCTTTTCTGGCCTCTCTCAGAGTCCTGGATCCGTTGAATTGAGGACTTTCCAGAGGAAGGCACAGGTAGGAATCAAGAAGACCATTTTCTAAAGTGGAAAGATGGAGTGCCAAGGCTCAAGGAACAGAGAGTAGTGTGCTGAGGAAAGTAGGTTGGTTCATGTCATGAACCTGTTCCATCCTATGGTCAGTGGTCTTAACTCTGGCTACATATTACAATCTGCTGGGGAACTTAAAAAAAAATTACATATACAGGACTTATACCCAAGACCAATTGGATCTGAATCTATGGGGGTGAGGCCCAGGCATCAGTACTTTCTAAATACTGATTCTAATGTGAAGTCAAAATTCAGTTTCTGCTTTAGATGACAAGTAGAGATTCTTTGAATACAATTGTAACATTGGAAAGGACATAACAAAAATAAAAATAGCTACTGTAGGTAATAGAATTATCTATTTTATATATTTTCGATCTTTCTATAGTGTTGTCTATTTTTAATGAAAATAAAGAAGAATGATTGAAAGCTGCTAAGCACTAGGAACAATATTTGTCACAGGTCTCGTCAGATCATCCACAAACAAAATAGGAATTTATTGCCAGCTTAGTTCCATGTGGTCTCAAAAGATCCCATCAGCTCCGTCATCTGTTTTACACCGTGTTGACAGTATTGTTTTCCTTCTATCATCGCACCTGCTGTAGAAGTTCCCACATTCCTTTCTTTTAGAATTTTGTGTTAGCAAGTGCTTTGTTTCCTGTATTCTTTCTCCTTTCTAATAATTATCACTGTAACTAGTCATAACTCTCTGAATTTCATCTGCTATAGAAGCCAGTCCCAACCTTGGTAACTATGTTCATCCATTAGGATTAGTAATATTGTTGTCTTCTATCTCTTACTTCTCACTTTCCATTTTTTTTTATTGCTTCATTATACGTGTTTTAGTTACAAGCTGCTCTGAGCCCTTTGTACAAAGAGGCAGGGTGTAGGCCATAATTTCCATTACAATGAGGAATGGGCGAAAAGGTTTAGTACTAATATAAAATCTATTAATCCTGTTCTAGAATTTTGTGCTTGGATAACAGGATGCATTTTTAAAGCAGAAATTCTAAGAAAGCTGAAATCCAAAGGGTTTTTTGTTTTGTTTTTGCAGACGATTGTGTGTGTATATATATGTATATATACATACGCACACACATAATACATACATATGTACATGTATATACATATGTGTGTGTATGTGTGTGTGTGTATATATATAACCCACCAAACCCATATATATATATATATATATATATATATATGGAGCCCTCGTGGTACAGTGGTTAAGCATTTGGCTGCTAACCGAAAGGTCAGCAGTTCGAATCCACCAGCCGCTCCTAGGAAACCCTATGGTACAATTCTACTCTGTCCTATAGGGTCGCTATGAGTTAGAATAGACTTGGCAGCAATGGGTTATATATATATATGTATGTAACATAAAAAAAATTTTTTTTAATGTTACATACATATATGTACGTATACGTATATATATGAAAAAATTAATGAATAGAGAGATACGCTAAACTTTATTTCTGAATTCCTAAACTAGCCTAAGTAATCAGAATGACAGTCAGAAATTGTGTCATGGACCATTTCAGAAATTAGTAACCACCATCAAATAAGTCAATCTCTAAAAGCCAAGCATCAGCTGGCTCACTGGAAAAGGTCATTGGAAACTATACCCTCTCCTCACTTAGCCACACGGTTATATTTCAAAGACCAGGTTATTATACAAAATCGGTGTTATGCAAAAATGGAGGGTGACCACATCAGGTCACAAAATGGAGAGTGACTACATCATTGCATAACTGCCAAACCACTGAGAATCATAGCCCAGCCAAGTTGACACACAACCGTGTCATCAGTGTTACTCTTGCCTTGCACCTCAGCGTTCATTACCGCCAGACGTACATCATTAATGCACAAAATAGTTGGATAATAAATTTTTTTCTATTGTTGTAAATGCAAAATGTTGGATAATGAGATAGTGGATAAGTGAGGAAAAGGTTTAAAAGGTCTACTTCCTTATACTATCAGCAGGGACCACAGCAGATCTATAGTCACAGTCACCTACTCATTCATTCATTCAGTCAATTAGTCAAAAGAGATTTAATGAGAGTCGACTATGTGTCAGGCAAGGAGCCATGGTGGGGCAGTGGTTAAGTGCTCAGCCGCTAACCAAAATGTTGATGGTTCAAACCCACCAGCTGCTCCATGTAAAGATGTAGCAATCTGCTTCCGTAAAGATTTACAGCCTTGAAAACCCAATGGGGCAGTTCTACTCTGTCCTATATGGTCATTATGAGTTGGAATTGACTCGACAGCAATGGGTTTGGTTTGGTTCTTGGCTATGTGTCAGGCACATACTTGACATTAGGGAGACCATGGGGAACAACCAGTCACAGCCCTGCCTCCGTGGAGCTTACAGCCTGATGTCCAAGTTAATATTTGTTACAAACCAAGTGTCGCACTGTTGCATATATCTTAACTTAGTTAAATTAAAAAGTAGAATTCTTCTGAAAATCCTTAGCATGCTCATTTCTAAAATAAGAATGATGACTTTATGTTGACAGTTATATAAACTTTTTCAATTGTGTATATCTATAATAAAAATAAGTGTAAGTTGCAAAATAAAGGGGTGAGGAAATTGATTTTGCAACTAACAAAAAAAGGGTGATATTAACCAATAATGTATACATATGTTCCCACGACCTAATAATGATAGAATATACTGTTTACTAGTTCTTGTAACCCAAGAAAAATCAGAGGTTTTTCCAAGATTTGGAGCCAAAACATCCTAAAAACATCACTTTTTAAAATTGGGATCAATATCTTCTTTATTGCAGCCTAAACTCCGTAAACAAATTCCAGGTAATTCATAAGTGGCTCCTGCCATGAAATAACTCATTTACCATGAAGAAAAACAGCCTTCCTTTTTCTCAGCTATATTTATGAACTCTAGGCCAAGTTGAATGCCAGCATTCTCCTAGGTTATTGCCATTTCCATATTTGTTTCCATCCAAAGGCCTGGTAGGTGTTAGGAAAAATGTGAACCCACAAAATTATGTAAGACATCAGAGTCCAAATATACAAGGCTACTCTATTATGAAAACTGTATGCAGAATATGCAAGTATGCTTGCTTTTCAACAGTGTCAGCAACGTGTGGTATGAATACGATTTCTTCCAGGACTTTTTGGAAGAGCTGAAGCTGGTGGTGAGAGGCTCACTGATCCAGGTGGCCAGCCTGCAAGACTGCTTCCTGCAGCAGAGTGAGCCACTGGCCACCACAAACACAGGTGGGTGCAGGGTCCAGGAAAGTTTATACCCCTTCTGCAACACAATCTCCAGAGCCCTAAATGGGCTGGGTCCCCATACCAAAAGGTAGCTGTCAGCAGAATAACCCAACAGGATGTATTTACAAAAGTCAGGCTCTACAGTGGATATATGGGTGTGTTCACTGTAAAACTCTTTCAATTTTGCTGCATGTTTGAAAATCTTTATAATAAAATGCTAGAAAAAATTTACAAAAAAAGTCAGGCTCTTGTTCCAAAGTCCAGGACAGAGAATATTTTCATTGCACCTGGAGTCCCTGGGTGGTGTAAACAGTTAAGCGTTTAGCTGCTAATCCAAAGGTTAAAGGTTCAAGCCTACCCAGGGGCATCTCAAAAGAAAGACCTAGTGATCTACTTCCCAAAAATCAGCCACTGAAACCTCTATGGAGCACAGTTCTACCCTGACATGCGGGGTCACCTGGAGTTGGAGTCGACTCGATGACAACTGGTTACAACTGGGCATCATCACTGGGATCATTATTTTTTAGGTGAATTAGACAGATGATCCCTAGTTAAATTCAGATGCCCTGGGTTTTTGAATCATCTTGTCATGATGATTCTCTGGAGGAATCATTTGTTCTTGAGTCACTGTTAATCATTGAATGCTCCTTAGGTTTTGCTATTTCTACAGGGGACTTTAATCGGCAGTTCTTGGGGCAAATGACACAACTGAACCACCTACTGGCAGAGGTGAAGGATCTTCTAAGACAACAGGTAACAAACAGGACGTATCATCGGAAAAGCCCCGGTCTTATCAGAGCAGTTCTTTGTATCCGCTGGTGGGATAGAGTTGCAGGCTCTCAGAGGCAAGGAGAAGAACCTGATCCAGACCTCAGACAGCCTCATACTGCCCGCTACTCCAGAGATTTGCTAGAAGGCTCTGGAAATGGAGGACAAGCTTGTGATAAACGTATCAAAGGCTGCTTCCAGCTCTACTCTAAGAAGTGTTGCATGGATAGCTACACACGGATTCTTTTATTTCTGCATTATATGTCATGTACTTCTTTTCAGTCTTTTTTATTCCCCCTTCCCATCTCTAAAGGTCAAGGAAACATCATTTTTGCGAAACACCATAGCTGAATGCCAGGCTTGTGGTAAGTGCTTTTCTAGTAACTGCTTCATTCGGAGTCAAGTGAGTGGACACAGACTGATGAAGTGCCTTGAGTGAGGCTGCATTGACTGCGGTTTCTGGAGGGTCAGCTCAGAGCTGGAGGGAAGGGAAGAGAAGTTTGGCGGGAACACAAATTTTATTTGGTATCAGGTATATTTTTCTGGTTGCGAATAAGTCTATGAACTATTATTTTTCTCTAGGTCCTCTCAGCGTTCAGGCTCCAACCCCAAACACACTGGTGCCCCCTGCACCCCCAGCACCCCCCACATCCCCAACATCCCCTGTGCGCCGGTGTGGCCCAAACTCATGTTTCCGAGGCGTCCAATGCACTGATACAAGAGATGGCTTTCAGTGTGGGCCCTGCCCCGTGGGCTACACAGGAAACGGAATCACCTGTTCTGATATTGATGAGGTAAAAGTTAAATTAGATAGGTAGGGGCTACCTAAGTATCTTCCACATCCTATAGCTTATAAACCCTGGTGGCATAGTGGTTAAGAGCTATCTATGGCTGCTAATCATAAAGGTCAACAGTTCCAATCCACCAGGCGCTCCTTGGAAACCCTGTGGGGCCATTCTACGCTGTCCTACAGAGTCACTATGAGTCAGAATCTACTCAACGGCAACGGGTCTGGTTTGGTTTTTCAGTTGTCCCCCAGGGAAAATAAAACTACTTCCTTTCAGACCATGAAACACAAGAGCAGTGGGAGGAAGGGAGCATGAAACGTGGATGGGGAGATCTCGGTGTTTCCAGCTGTTCTACTGGTCCACATTGATAGGATGCTAAGATTTCCACTTTACACTTTAACATCTGCATTGATTACTTCTCTGTGTACAGTCTGTGTTACAATTTTGCTCTTTCTATGCCTTTGCAAATATAAAAAGGGGGGGACCCTGTTGGAAAGGTATACTTCAAGTGTTACAACTGATTTCTTCAGGCTTCCTAAAATAGAAGAGCAGAGGGGAATCCCACACCAACAAGACCTGTTAGGGGGTTCTATAAACCTGTGAGTAACAAAGAGTGCCCAGGGATGGAACCAGACAGACACATACAGCAAGTACAGGCTGTTTGACTGGCCGGCAGAGCCTCAGAAGGAAATTGTTCCAGGACACATAGTTAAGCCAGTCATTCGTCCAGTCCCAAAGCGGCCTCCACAGCAGGTAGCGAGGCTGCCACCAGGATGCATCTTTCCCCTCCCACTCAGCCAGACAGAGGCTGGGAGGAGACATGGAGATGAGAGGAGAATGCAGGGAGCCTAGGCACACCCTGACACCCACAGGACCCCTGTGGTTCCTGGCCAATACTTCACTGATTATTTCTCCAGCTAGTAAGCAATTAAGATGGTCTCTAGCAATCCCTCAATTGAAGAAACATCTGTACACGTTTCATAGTACTACATCTGGTTTTTATCAGCAAGCTGGAATTTTCCTCTTTTTGAAAGGGCAGGAAATGGTTATGTTTTTTACATTAGTTGAGGTGGTTAAAAAAAAAAAAGAATATCATAACCATTCTGCTGAACTCTGGAAGCCTTGGAATAGCCATGGACTTCATAGGGCATGAACACTGGGACAAATTCTGATGGATCAAATCTTATTGAAGAAACAGCTTCCTTGCTTTATTTTCCTGAAGCCTCTTCATTTGAGTAGTTGGTTCAATGATGCCTTTGGATTCAACTAACAAACAGATAGCATGTGGTTTAGGAGAACTATCCTCTCACAGAGATTTTAAAATTTAGTTAGAATACCAAGGATCTTACATTGGAGGTAGGCTGGTTAGTATTAAAGACGCTTTCAACATGGATGTGCCATTATTCTGTCATACAGCAAAATAGTTATGTTACACAGATGATGCAGAAACACAAGCCAGAATGTGTGGGCCAGGGACTCAAGGCACAACTCTGGAATTGGAAACCTTTATTCCCTTTTCTCATCTCTTCCACAAAACATAATAATATTAATAATTAAGTGGAATAATAACCATATGCAAACAGATAAATGAAAGTTTGCCAGTGTACTACCCATGTGGCTGAAGACTTTGAACTTTTTTTTATCTACAGTGCAAATACCATCCCTGCTACCCTGGTGTGCGCTGTGTGAACTTGGCTCCTGGCTTCAGATGTGATGCCTGCCCAGTGGGATTCACAGGGCCCGTGGTGCAGGGTGTTGGAATCACTTTTGCCAAGTCAAACAAGCAGGTGGGCTGAAGTTACAGTTTTCCTGTTTTTTTTTTTCTTAATTATGGACAGAACAATTTCGGTTGATTTCTACCTCTTCAAGTATAACCTTTTACCTACTTGAGCAGTCGACACCATATTGAATGTCAGGATGTACAACAGACAAATTAGGCAATTTTTCAACTCATTTATGAGGATATATGTTCATAAACCTAGATGGGAGGAAGCTGTTAAACTGGAATAATAGAGTATCACCAGAAAAACAGTAGACGGGGTAATACTGAATAGGTAGAATCATTTCAGGCTTATTTTACTGATAGCCACTGAACACTTTCTTTTGCAGAAGTAACTTGAGGATCAGGTAAACAAATGCTTTACAAAATTAGGTCACTTTCACGGAGTCATTGTTGACAATCAGTAGCTGTTTTAGAGATGAGAGGATTTCAAGAATAGAAATAATACCCTGAGGAAATCTACCCTTATTCTTATATAAGCTATAAATTGTCATAAAGCACTTGAGTACTTCATGACGGTCTCCATTTATTTCCAAGTGTTCTACTAGATCCTGGTCGTTATTTAACTGAATGACTGTGAAATTCTTTTTGATGTTTTCAGCTCTTAAAAATAGTCGGCCTATAAATATATTTTACAACCTTAGGGAAGTTATTAGCTTTGAAGAAGGGAAGGGGTTCATTATTTCCTAGTTGCCTATCAAAGGAGTCTAGAGGGCATCATTTTTTAGACTAGAAAAGAGAGGCAAGCTAAACATATAGGAATGACAAGAAGCCATTAGAGTAATGACATAAAGTTTTTCTTCATCTCCTCTAAAAACAAAGTATCTGAGACTAGACCAAGGAAAACAGACAAAATGAAATAGAAGATGCTTTATGTAAGCTGGAGCCCTGGTGGTGCAGTGGTTAAGAGCTCAGCTGCTAACCAAAAGGTTGGCAGTTTGAATCCACCAGCTGCTCCTTGGAAACCCTAGGGGGCAGTTCTACTGTGTCCTATAGGGCCACTATGAGTTGAAATAGACTCAGTGGTAATGGGTTTGGTTTTGGTTTTATGTAAGCTAGTAAGAGCACTTCCTGATGGATTTCCAGCAATATGGCAGACTAAAGTAGAGGAGGGTCACCTTGCTAAAATTTAACAACAAATTTACATGCATTGCCAAGATCAAAAGAAATAGAGGGAACTGTGTAGTTTCCAGAAACAAAGAGGAAACTCAAAGCCAAAGCTATGAGGGGAAGCTGATCCCACAGCAACTCATAGGAGGTGGGAGCTGAATACAGATCCTACAAGTGGAGATCTGGAGTGTTAATACCTATGTGGATACAGAAGTTGTAGTCTTGGACCTTTAGAAAGACCTAAGACCCCTGAGTAAAACGAGGAGCCTCAAAAAAGTTACCCAATTGCAAGTTCATGGAGTCAGAAAGTAGGTTAGAGGTTACCAGGGACTGGGGGAGGGGACAATGAAGAGTTACTGTTTAACGAGTACAGAGTTTCTGTTTGGGGTGATGAAAAACTTTTAGAAATAGGTGGTGGTGATGGTTGTACACATTGTCATGTAATTAATGGTACTGAATTATACGTTTAAAATGAGTCAAATGGCAAATTTTGTTATATACATTTTATCATAATAATAAAAAAAAATTCCCTATCCATTAAAACAAAACTAGAAAAACTTTTCTAGCCCCAAGAAACAATAAGGAAGCTAGACTTTACCTTTGGGATATGGTTGACAAAAATGAAAATCGTCCACAATATATCAAAGCTTCAAGCTTTCACCACATACATTTGTGAGGTCCAAATCTATGTTACACACACGATGTAGAAACACAAGCCAAAATATTAACACAAAAACCAGCCCTGGAGTAGTAAAATCCCCAGGGCTCTGGCTAAAGCCAAAGCCACACCAGTTTGTAAGAACACTTTAAAACGCAGGGCCAATGGAATGTCCATAGGCAAAAGAAGCACCACTAAGGATAACCTCATAAACAGAAATGGCAGTTTATACGAAGAAACTACTATGAGGAGATGTGATAAATATAAAATAATTTAAAATGGATTAAGCATAGAGCAATATGGGGGGGGCAAGTTTTTTAAAAAAGCCAAATAAAACTTTATCAATGGAAAAAAAAAATATATATATATATATATATATAAAACCATTGAAATTTAAAACTCATTATATGGGCAAGACAGATTAGACACAGCTAACAGGGACTTCATAAACTGGAAGATGAGTCTAAGGAAATCATCCAAAATACAGCACAGAGAGATAAAGATGTAGAAAATATGAATGAGACGTTAATGAATGAGAGGTTGAGAGTCAACAGGAGATAGTAATGAGAAAGTCCAATGTTTGTCTAATGGTAGTTCCAAAGAGAATAGAAAAAAACAGGACAAGATTGGGAAGCTGAAATATTTTGAAAATTGATGAAAAATAGGAATCCTCAGATAAATGGAGTACATTGAATCCCAAGCAGGAAAGAATTTTCTTGACTAAAATGGCTCTAGGACAGAGTAACTGTAGAAGTGATCTTTTCTGAATGACTTTAATTACTACATAGGCAGCTATCTTTTGAAATGGGATTGAGTACAGACTGGTACAAAAGCAGGGACTAAAATGACCCTCAGATTACCATTCTACCTGAAATTCTGTATGTCTCTACTTCACACAAAAATATCACAACAAAGGAAAGTTTATTCATATTTCTTTTTTAACAAAGTTTCTCTTAAACTTTTCTGCACTAGATCTGTACTGATATTGATGAGTGTCGAAATGGAGCATGCGTTCTCAACTCTATCTGTATTAACACTTTGGTAAGTATTTCTCATAGCTCCTGTTCTCTAAGCAGGATCAGTTATTAAAACAGATGTATAGATCATAACCCCAAAACACATGTAGAATACATGGGGATAATATATTTGATTTGCGGAATAAGGATAAAAGCTTGTGCTGAAACACAGGTTTTTATATGAGTAAATTTTTTAAGTAATTTAATTTTTCATATGCCAGTAATTTTGTAAATACCAAGTTCTTTATTTTTTATCAAAGTTGCAACATTGAGCTCTTAGATAAGTATTTATTGAATAAAATGTCATTATCATCCTTGTGTTTAAAAAATGTGAAAAGCTAATTAGTTTATATTAATAGTTCAGTATTCCAGAATAAGCATTTTGCTGGTGACTATATGATCTCCAAATGGTATTCTTTATTTTCATAAAACTTTTCAGAAGTCATTTTTATTAAGTTGCAACATGTAGGACTTGCTGTTTGTTGCTGTCTGACTCATGGCAAACCCCTGTCTGCAGTCTAGAACTACTTCACAGGATTTTTAAGACCTTTTGGAAACAGATTGCCAAGGGTTTCTTCCAAGTTGCCTCTGTGGGTTCGAACCACCAACCTTTTGGCTGATGGTCAAGCACTTAACCATTTGCACCACCCAGGGACTCTGCTTAGCACTTAGGGAGTTTATAATTTAAATATTCAGAAGTAGGTTTATGTCTGAAAATTCCTGTCAACTGTTTGCAAGATGAAAGATGTTAACAAAGTTAACCAAACCACCAGAACCAAACCCATTGCCGTCGAGTCGATATAGGACAGAGTAGGACTGCCCCATAGGGTTTCCAAGGAGCCCCTGGTAGATTCGGACTGCCGATCGTTTGGGTAGCAGCTGTAGCTCTTAACCACTACACAATCAGGGTTTCTGTAGCAAAATTAACCATCAACAAAAGAACTATTGATTACATGTATGAGTTTGATATCCCTGGGAATGTTATTTAATCTCTAGGTTCCTAGTTTCCTTGTATGTAAAAGCATTTTACAAATATCAAGCCACTTAGTTTAATACTCACAATAACCCTATGAATAGGCACTATTACTTCCCCCATTTTATAGTTGAAGAAGCTGAGGCACAGAAAAGTTAAATAGCTAGGCTAAAGTCACACATCTCATAAGACTTCCAGTCTGGCTACAGAGGCTCTGTTATTAGCAGGGCTTCAAATCAGTTAATTCTGGTTCAAAATTTAACAAGATCCCCAGGTGATTCTTAGGTATATTCAATTTTGAGAACCACTGCTCTACTGCGTTAGCATTGCCTGGGAACTTGTTAGAAATGCAGATTCTCAGCATGGGTTTGAACCAGAGCCAACCAGTTCAAAGCCCTTGTTCTTAGCCACTACTCTGGACTGCCTAGGGTATATAGGAATTTATTTTTTCTTAGTCACTACACGGTGTATATAGTTAACAAACTCACTTAACCAAAAGGGTGGCAATTTGAGCCCACACGGAGGTGCCTCAAAACAAAGACCTGGTGATCTACTTCTGAAAAATCAGCCGTTGAAAGTCCTGTGGAGCACAGTTCTACTCTGACGCATACGGAGTCACCGTGAGTCAGAGGTTAGACCCAACGGCAACTGGTTTTCGTTTTTTTTATTGTTTCTTAATGCAAAAGAAAGTAATTGCAATGAATGTAAAGCAGCAGATAAAAACAGTTAATAAAAGCTAAGTAGATTTAGTACTTAGAGTTGTCCCTTAGGGCCTTTAGAACAGGGATGAGGTCTCTTATGACCTCTATGTGTGAGGCAAGATGACCACAAACTGTTGTGCAGATAATGCACTGAACAAGTGGAAGGGGCTGCATTTATGTTGCAGTCTATAGAAGGGCAGTGTACAACCTGCACAACTGTCTGTGGTGGTCCTAAGAGGTGATTTCTAAATAGAGAAGAATAAATGACTCATATGAAAGTCCTGACATGATGCCTTCTGTTTTCATCCTTTCTCACAAAATTATTCAGCATAATTCAGTTCTGTGAACA
The DNA here is from genome assembly GCF_024166365.1 of Elephas maximus indicus. Classification (NCBI taxonomy): domain Eukaryota; kingdom Metazoa; phylum Chordata; class Mammalia; order Proboscidea; family Elephantidae; genus Elephas; species Elephas maximus. The sequence goes on from NC_064820.1 coordinate 85,094,732, forward strand.
GTAAATGGCTTCTTTGTGCCAAGCTCTGAGCTAGGCACCTAGCAATATAAAAATGAATAAATCATAGTCTTCCCTCTTATTTACTCACAGGCAAATGATACGAAGATCAATATGGCATGTTCAGCAAAACTGGAACAGTTTAGTGTTGTTGCTAAAGTGTAATATGTAGTGTAAAAGGTGAAAATAAATGGTGCTGTACAGTCAAGCTTGAAAGCTCTTGAATTCCTTCCTTCATTCCTTATATGTTTATTGAGTACTTATTCTGAGCCAGGCACTGTTCTAGGCTCTGGAAATTGAGCATGAACAAAACAAAAATCTGTGTCCTTGGGGAACTTCCTTATGGTAGATATCACCTTAAGACCTTTGGGGCTCTCCCAAACTCTTTCAGCAGGGGTTCCTGGAAAGAATTAAGTGCTACAGAAAATTATTTTGAGATACTATGTTCTCAATTCTCCAGAAGATGGTACATGATGAATCCATTAATTTATAATTTATGTAAATTCATTACATAAAAAGGATGCTTTAGACCAGGCTTTAGTGCTTACTTCTCTTAGGGGACCAGTTGAGAGAGGCTGCATGGACTATGGAAAGTCAAAGGGAAAGGTTTTAAGCAAGGGAACAACAGGGTTAACTTTTCATCTCAGCCAGGTTTCCCTAAAAGTCTTGTGGACAATGGATTTGAGGAAGGCAAGATAGCTAGAGGCAGACCAATTAGGAGCCTATTGTGGGAAACCAGAAGACCAGGGACAATGGATGAGTAATGATCATGGTAGTGGGGATGAGCTAGGGTGGTGGGTGGGCTGGGGGAGTTTTTAAGATGTAAATTGTCAGTATTTGATGATTAATTCAAAAGTGTGTGAGGGGGGTACAGTGAAGGAACAAGAAGGACCAAGGATGGCTCTTAGATTGGGTGGCTGGAGAGATGGTGTGGCTATCCAGGGAGACAGGCACCTGTGGGACATATAAGTGGAAACTCCTAGCAGGCAGTAGAATTCATGGGTCTGGAGCTCAGGAGAAAGCAATGTCAGGAGACATTGGCATAAAGGTAATAACTGAAGCCAACCAGGGAAAAGAAAGATAGGCAGTGGATAGAAATCCTGGGAACCCCAAAATGAGGGAGGAGGAAAAGGAAAAGGAGCAGAAACCAAGAAGAGGAGAAAGCTGACAAATGTAGGATGAGGTTGATAGATCAAGGAAGATCATTGGAAACCATCCTTTAGACGTGGCATTTAAGAGGTCATCAGTGACTAAAATCATTGGGTAGTATGCTTTAAACAGTGAACTTCATGTATATAAATTTTATCTCCATGAAACTGTTTTAAAAAATAAATAAAAGAATCATCCTGGCCCTAAAAGTGTAACCACCATGGGGCTGACAGCTCATCTGCTAAGTTTCTTCCACAGCAGCCACCTCTACAACAATTCTCAACGCTGGCCAACAACACTTCCGTGTGTATCTGATCCTTTATCACTTAACTATAAGGAGCCAAATGAATATTAAAAATTTCTTTTTAAAAAACACTTGCTTTTTAATCAAATCATTGCCCTTGTCCCCGGAGTAAACCCTCTCACTCTACCTCCTAGGACTCATTGCAGATTTTGGCCCTTTCTCCTTATGGCCCCCACAATGGAGCTGGCAAGTAAAAGTTCGCCATCTAGCCTTCTTCTGCTTTCCTTTCTATTCCTTCATGGTCTACATGGACTGTTGCAGCTTCCACTCTGATAGTGTTTTCAACCAATATTCACACGATTTTATAAGATATACAATGAACAGGGAGGAAAGCGTGGATCTCACTTAATCCTGGAATTATCTAGTACATATCAAAATAAACACAAGAACAGTACCTTTACTCACTGTTTTGAGTGCTTGGCCCATCATCTTATCATTGCTCCTTGCAGGGATCTTATCGCTGTGGGCCTTGTAAGTCAGGATACACTGGTGATCAGACAAGAGGATGCAAAGCAGAAAGAAGCTGCAGAAATCCAGAACTGAACCCTTGCAGTGTGAATGCACAGTGCGTTGAAGAGAAGCAGGGGGATGTGACATGTGTGGTAAGTTGTTTGCTTACTTGCTTTATCGTTTTTCCTTTTCCATTATAAACACCGACCCCTCACCAGTTCCCACTTATCTCAGGGTAACAGTACTCAAAATGAAAACATGGCGGTCAAAATGAACACAGAATGTAACAGTGACAGGTCACCTGAGTTTGGAGGAGCAATCTGAAGTACATCTAGTCATCAGCTGCCTCTTCTTTCCCTCTTGGTCATGAATTAACACCCCACTTGAACACCTCAATGATGATTTTTCCAGGTGGAACCCCAGCTCCCAAGAACCTTTTGAGAAAAAAATCCAAGAAGTGAGCAGCAAGGAGGTGAAGGATCCTCCCTCCCTCCTTTCCCTCCTTCTCCTGTCCTGTCTACTTCTTTGTACGACTTACTAGCCATATGTGCTGTCATTTTTAACTAGCCTCACCGTTAAGACTTCCAGTTTAAAAATCTAGCCTAATACTATTGGAGGCAGGTCACAGTGGAGAGGTAGGGGGCTGTCATAAGCACTCAGAGAGAAACTATCTGTCTGCCACAGGTGAACTAGGAGTGGATGAGGGCCATTCAACTCAGCAAGTGAGCACCTTTCTTATGCATTTCCTAGCCCCAGAGCCCTATCTGGGGAGGAGGTATGGGGAGAAAGAGGCTGGGAGGAGAGCCATATTGGCCTGATATGGGTCTTACATCGGGTATGTTAGTGGGCCCTTTGTGCAGGGGGTGAAGCGGTTATTCCTTACATCTATTCTCCAAATCCCAGGCTCCAGAGTCCTCTTGGATTCTAGACACTGAGAAATCAGCAGACTTCAGCCTCTTAACTCCTCCTCCCTTCTCGTCTCCTCCCTTCCCTGGGAACCAGGCCCTCAGCACAGGAGTCTACAATTCATAGGCTCACAGTGATCACCTCTGGGTGGCAGGATGGATTCTAGGAGACTCGTACCCTCTGCTTTATACTTTAAACTTAGCCTTCATTATGTGTGTGCCTGCAAAATTTTCTACAATGAGCATATCACTTCTCAAATAGGAAAAAAAAAAAAATTGAAAAAGAAATAGATATAACAACATTGGCTATCCCTGGCAATCCAGATATTCTATAACAGGTCAGGATGAAGGAAGGAGCTGTGTAAGAGGCGGGAATAAAATCCCAATAATTTCCCTAATTCTCGTAAATTAGGCATCTTTATTAAGGAGAAAAAAAAAGTCATTGAGAAGCAAATATACACAAATCCCTGTTTTCTGTGAATAAATTGTCGTCTTCCCTGGGGTGGTGGGTGATGGGATTCTTAATATGTTTTTGAATTTGTAATAAGGCCTAACGACAGATGGTAAGGGATTAATAAACTTCATGTGACTACTAAAATAATTTAACCTGCCAGAAAATGGCTCATTAAAAAGTCTTCGTTCCTAGAGGAAATTTTTTCCTCATTAAAATGAATCAAAGGCTGTATCTCATGGCTGAGCTTTCCAGGCCCTCTACAGGCCCTGCTGAAGCAATGGCGGCCAGCGGGGATAATTATGGGGAGGGATGTCTTTGGCATCCTGCCTTGTAAGTCCTCTGCAGGAGAGCACAGATGATTTGGATGGGCAGTCACTGCTCTGAAAGCACCTTATTTTGATTAGAGAGGCCAAGAAATTTAACATCCTCTTGTAAGATTTGTTTTCCCTTGGCCCTGCCTCTGTTTCTCAGACCTTTTCCCTCCTCTCTCCTTTCACCTCCTTTCACAGGTCAACATCCCCTCCCCTTCGACTCCCCCCTCCATGTGCCCTTCTGCCACCTTCCTTAGGTGGGAGATGTCCAAGCTATAATGTTAACTAAAAAAAAAAGCAAAGAACCACATAGTATGTATGTATGTACCACCAATTGTGTAAAAAAACAAAAGGAAGAAAAGAATGTCTGTGTATTCACTTGGCTATGCCTAGAATATCTTTGAAAGCATGTATACCTGAGAATTGATTGCCGGAGCCAAGACAGCAGGGCTGAGAAGGGAAGTTTTCACTACATATCCCTTTGTACTTTGTACATTTTGAACTATTTGATACTCAGGTACAATTAAATAGTTTTAAAATCCCACCCAACAAGGCTGCCTGGTACCAGGCCATCCCTCTGGGGACTCTGGAGATGGACCCATATGAGCAGAGGTCCTTGTCCGCTGTCTGCCTCCCGCCAGGCTCTGCTTCCCAAGCCTCTGATGGGTTTTCCATTCACAGTGTGGAGTCGGTTGGGCTGGTGATGGTTATATCTGTGGAAAGGATGTGGACATTGACAGTTACCCGGATGAAGAACTACCATGCTCTACCAGAAACTGCAAGAAGGTGAGGAGGACAAATACAAAAAAAAAAAAAAAATACTGTGGATTTCAAAACCCACATCTTATATGGGGAGAGGCTCTGCAGGTCCCATCTGAAATTGCATTTTTAAAGTAGCTATGTCTTAACGGAAGCAAAATAGCCATCAATAATAAAGCCAGGCAGCTACAATCAGTCTTGAGGTTGTTGTTAGCTGCTGTTGAGTTGGCCCCCAACTCATGGTACAAAACACTGCCCCGTTCTGTGCCACCCATGATCAGTTCCATAAGGTTTTTGTTGGCTGATTTTCAGAAGTAGATTACCAGGCCTTTCTGTGTAGTCTGTGTTAGTCTGGAAGCTCTGCTGAAACCTGTTCGGCATCATAGTAACACAAAAGCTTCCACTGACAGACAGGTGGTGGCTACACATGAGGTGCATTGGCCTGGAATTGAACTCAGGTCTTCTGCGTGGAAAGCAAGAATTCTACCACTGAAGGACCAGTGCCTCAGTCTTGAGATTAGAAATACTTTTTGACTTAAGACACATGTAGGATGTCGTTCTAAGCTGTGCTTCCTAACTTAGGATAACTGCAAGTATGTACCAAATTCTGGTCAAGAAGATGCAGACAGAGATGGCATTGGAGATGCTTGTGATGAGGATGCTGATGGAGACGGGGTCCTGAATGAGCAGGTACCTGCTTTCCTGGGAGGGGCTTTGAATGGCCACATGCCAACGAAGATGGAAGAAAGCTTGTGAAGCCAACGATTGCTGTTAATCATCCCGAATGTTAATTTCCATACCTGCGCTCTCAGAGCATTGCAACTTTTTATACTAAGGTTCACAAATGTTTACAATATAAAACTGACAAACTTGGGTCTCAGGAGTTCTGACATCACATAACAATGGGGAAGGTAAGGATTGTCCAGAATCTGTCACAGGGCGTGGCACGTAGTAGGGATTCAGTAAAAGTCTGAATAAATGTTCAGTCTTCCAATCTTTTAGGATAACTGTGTCCTGACTCACAATGTGGACCAAAGGAACAGTGATAAAGATATCTTTGGAGATGCTTGTGATAACTGCAGGACTGTCCTAAATAATGACCAGAAAGACACTGATGGGGACGGAAAAGGGGATGCCTGTGATGATGACATGGATGGAGATGGTGGGTTTGTCTTGCATTTTGCCTTTTGCTTGGGATTCTTTTGTCCTTTTGACATTGTTCTCTATTGGGGATAGGAATAGATTTATTGACTTGGAGGGCCTTCTAGCCCTGGGTGTTCAATGAGGCCTCTATCTGGAGAGCCCTAGGTTTCTATGGAAGGACACTCCACAGCCCATTCCCATTTAATAGCCCTAGATATTTCTGGGACTCTAGCATTGCCTGAAGCTTTGTAAGAATCACTTCAAGTAGTGTCTGATTGGGGCTGTGTCTTTGTAAAGCATTTGGTTTCCCAGTTTATACATCTCCTGACTTTCCCACCACCCTTTTCACATGTTAGAGATCTGGAAATGGAGACTCAAACTAGGGGGTCTTAAGCAGAATCACAGACTACACCCTCTGGGTCAGGCTCCTCCTGAACAATCAGGCATTTCCCAGGAGACTTGGACATGCCCTGCTGTTCTGGGGGAGGGCTCTGGAGGCAGGGTGGCGGCTGTATTGCACAGCTCCAGTGTCCTCCACTCCAGGGACCTCATATTGGGATGTCTGGGAACGGCACTCCCTAGAGCATAGCTCTCACTGACCCTGGAGTCCCATGGGGCTCAAGGGAGGACATTTGTTCCAGTATAGTTTCTGTAGCATATAGAAGGCTATCATTACCATATAGACTGGGCTCTGATGGCTTCTAAAAAACATATCACATCACAGGGCCTTGAAGAAAGATCCTTTCAGAAATGTACTCCCATACGCACACACAAACACAGCACTCCAGAATATCCAAACTAAACCCATTGCTACTGAGTTGATTCTGACTCATGGCTACCTCATGTGTTACACAGTAGAACTGCTCCATAGGGTTTTCTTGGCTATAATCTTTAGGGAAGAAGACCTCTAGGTCTTTCTTCTGTGGTGTGTTCAAACTGCAACCTTTAGGTTAGCAGCCAGTAGTAAACTGCTTGTGCCACTCAGGGACCTCCAGGATATCCATACCTCCCTAAAATATAACCTCACTTCACTTTCTATGAGCCCTACTAATGATCCAGATCCAGTGCTGTGCTAGTAAACCAACTCTATGAAATAACCAAAAAAGAGCATTTGCCATAATATTTCTCAATTTCCTATCATAGCTGATTTCAAGTCACCAATATGACATTATTGAGCATGGATTTGGGAAGAGAGTTGCACAATGGGCCCTCATGAGCCAGTCCAAGCTGGCTCCAACACACCATTGCCCTGAGCCCTGGGGTCCCAATCCCAGCTCCAACCCCCACAAGGTACTCCCTCTCCAGGGCCAGCTCATCTGGTTGCTGTGATAGCCCTTGACATCTTAGACAAATTATAATTCAATGGATAAATGCCTCAGAAAGCTGTTCAATTTTCAGTCTTCCAGAATCCATCCTTTGAAGTTGCTCCAGATAACTGCTCTAGAAAGGTATTGGCTATGTGATGATGGCCCAGTCAGAAGGATCTCACCACATGCCTGTGTATAGGTCTTCTCTACACAGCACCTCGAGGTCAGTATCTTCCACACCTATCTGTGACATTCACCCGATCCCGGATTGTATTCCTTTCTCACAGGAATAAAAAACATTTTGGACAACTGCCCGAAAGTTTCCAATCGCGACCAACAGGACAAGGACAATGATGGTGTGGGAGATGCCTGTGACAGTTGTCCTGATGTCAGCAACCCTAACCAGGTAAGTAGGATAGAGGGGAGTTTACACTCTAGGCTGAACTTCCCCACGCAAAGGCCAGTTTAAGACCATTGTCTAGAAAACACAGCATAGCCCATCAGCCCATTTCTCTGCTGCTGCCCCTTACCTAACAGAGCAGGGGAGGTGAAGCCACATGCCTTAGGCTGGAGAGGATGGGAAGAACACTAGAGGAGCTCTGAGGTCTTGAGTTAATATCACTGGCTGAAGAATGCCTATGAGGTTTGCAATATGAGCTTAAGAATGCACCAAACAGGTTTACTCTGCTGAAAGGAAATTGGAACATGGACATTAACCATTGGGAGCCTCATGTCACTTCAGTCCCCAAACCCCTACACAGCCATGTATAGACATTTCTGATTAAGTTCAATCAGCAACATGTTGAGATTCCTTTCTCACTCCCCCCTGCCATTGGGATAACTGGGTATGATGTGTCATTTATTTTTAAAGCCCTGAAAAAGGGGAGTCATTGTCGCCCTCCATGACTCATCCACCATTCTGGCTAAATTCCCAAATGGAGAAGCAAAGCAAAATCAATTTGTAATGTCCCAGTGCCTGTGGCTGGCTCCCTTCCGACCCGTGCCGGAGTTCCACATCCCCACCTGCCACCATGCTACCCTGGCGCCCTTTCCCAATCACCTCATCTGGTGTGTAGGCAGCCCATCCATGTAGCTTGATATTTTAGAAGGCTTTTCTGAAAATTCAGCATTGTGCCTACACCAATATGGTGTTGTCCTTTTGCAGTTTTACACCGCCCAGTTCTAGAGAAATGATTCCTGAGATCCAGGGATGATGGGGCCAGGTCTGCCTTCTCTGGAGCATTCTGTGCGTGCAGGCTCAGGAATAAATGATGATATGTTCTGTTCTTTTTGCAGTCTGATGTGGATAATGATCTGGTTGGGGACTCCTGTGACACCAACCAGGACAGGTATGGCCTGTCTCCCAGCTGCACAGAGCCAGATGGGAAAATGTAGAGAGAATTTTAGCTTTCTGCTGCTAACATGCTTTGGATTTCTCTGGGTGGATTAAGCTGCTGTTGGGAAAATAGCCTTGCCTGTGATTAGAGTTGTCATACCTTCCTGAAAGTTCTAAATAGAGAGTGATAGTGTCAGAATGGGCCACTAGGCACTCTAGCAAGTAAGGTTCTATTATAGGAGAAGTAGAGCATCATCCTTCCGAGAGAGGCTTGGGAATGAGAAAGCCAGATATAAATCCCAGATCCTTCATGGACTAGCCAGCTTACCTTAGGCAAGTTATCTAATCTCTCTGTGCCTCAATTTTCTCATCTGTAAAATGGGGATAACAATAGGATCTATCTCATAGGACTGTTGTAAAAATGAATGAATCCATGAAAGGTACTTATTAGAGTTTCTGTTACCTAGGTAGTGCTCAAAAAAATATTAGCTATTTTACTGTTATATCCTTTCAGCTCCAGAAAGCTTCACTATCATCCCAAAATAGAAGGCTGTAAATTTGCTGAAGGAGCTCTGAGATTTCATTGTCCTTAGAAGTTTTTCCAATTTCCTTTATTTGAGTGGAATTGTTCTGTGCAAATGGATTTTGTCAACCTCCTAGCCCAGCATGGGCCAGGTTCTACATTAGGACACAGAGTTGCATCAGGGGCTGAAGGAACATCACCAAAGATGTAGACATGTGCAACTCTGCCCGAGAGGCACCTGCAATCCAAGGCTCTAAACCTTTCATCTCCTTAAGGATTCTCACAGGGGCCATCAGTACAGGGATGAGAGAGGGAAAGGACTCTAGAAGGCAAAGCAGCAGGAAGAGATAGACCGTCTCTTCTAATACCTAGGTCAGAGGTTGCCCTGCAGACACCAGTTCTCTATCCAAATCTTGCTCAAGGACAGTTCTATAAAGTGCCAAGTGGCATTTGCACACACAATATTTTTCATTATGCTCGGTGTCCTAACTACAAAATACATGCTAACTAGGTGAACTTAAACATATTTCTCAATCTCTCAGAGTCTCAATTTCTTCATCTGCAAAGTGGAGATAATTAAATACATCTCACAGGTCATGATGAAAATGAAAGATAATGTGGATAAAGCTCCCAGCACAGAGCTGACCCTCAGGTGATATCCAGAAAGTAGTGCTGTGTTGTCGTCATTATTATAGTGCCAGGAGGGGCAAGTCAGCAACAGAGTCTGATGTAGGATGTCCCTCTCCCTTCCTGGGGCTGGTACACTGACAATTGCACTAAATGATATACATCAAGAATGTTCCCTGTCTCAGGTCATCGTGTACTCTGGTTAGTTTTTACAGTAATTTCTAAAATATCCTATCCCACTAGCCTCTAGATATTTGCCTAAAACAAATGACTCATTCTGCTGCATTTTAATTCCCACAAATTTGAACCTTGGGGAGAAGATGGGAACTGCTTGTTTTTACATAAAAACGTCCAGGACTATAGAATGGCTGCCAATGGAAGTAGCTCAATCTTCTGTTCCAAAAAAATAGCCCTGCCATGTGCATTGGAATCTTGCTGTTTGAGCCATTTCATCTTCTGCTTCTCCAGGTTAGCCTCACTTTCTTTCCCTCTATAGCCATCTAGGAAGCACGGCCTGAAAGACATAGACCGGTCCTTGCTTCCTCCTGCTTTCCATTCCTGGAGGGTATAGCGGCAGCTCCAGGTCCAGAATAGGTGGGAGCACAGTGAGAGGAGTATCCACTCTGATCCTGAATAGCTATAGCAGGCCCCAGCCAACTCAGGGAGACCTCTGGGAGATAGGGCAGACTCATCCTCAGTCCTGGAAAGAAGAAAAGTCAGGTGGGCAGAGAATGAAGCTCTGAGAAGTCATGTAGACTAAGGCTGAGCCTAACCTACATCCTCACCTCTCAGGAAGGAGCAACACTATTCTCATTGCCGTTTTTCCCATAGCATTCAGGTCTGAATCCTTATTGGGTCCACTGACCAGGTAGTATGAAGAATAAGAGAAAAGGAAACACCACAGAGCTCCTAAGAGCCAGGCACTTAGGAAGTACTTTCCATATGTTAAAATTTATTACATAAAATTTTAATAATTTTAATAATTTAATCTTCATAACAGCCCTGTGAGGTAGGTACTATTATTATCCACATTTTACACATGAGGACACTGAGCCATAGAGAGGTCATGTGTCATGCCTGTGGTCACATGCTGGTAAGTGACCTAGCCAAGATTTAAACCGAGGCCATCTGGCTCCACAGGCCCTCACGATGTTCCTTCACAAGTTCTCTGAGTCAGATACCATCTAATCGTCCTCAGGGAATGATAGGAACATCTGGTCAGAGAAATCACAGAAGGAGACCCTGAGCATTGTGAGTAGGAAATGACCTACTTGTTTCAACAGACTGAAGAGGTGGGAAGATTGTCTCTGAGGCCTACAGACAGCCTTATCTAAGAAAATGACCCCAGTGAGTTTGATAAGAGACCAAAGTCTGGTTAAAACCCCCACATAAAGTCTCCTCTCCAAGAACCTGACTCTTCATGCCCTCTGCTGAACCAGGAATTCTCCTTTCTCCCACAGTGATGGAGATGGGCACCAGGACAGCACAGACAACTGCCCCACCGTCATTAACAGTGCCCAACTGGACACTGATAAGGACGGCATTGGTGACGAGTGTGATGATGATGATGACAATGACGGAATACCGGACGTGGTGCCTCCAGGACCAGACAACTGCCGGCTGGTCCCCAATCCAGCCCAGGAGGATAGCAACCGTAAGCAGGCTCAGTCCAGGGCCGTGTGGGACCCTGGGCACATTCAGCCAAACACACAATGGCATGCCTCTCCCAGAATACCAATTCGGAGCCACCCGACCTTCCCCACCTCTGATTGGCTGCATCCCCAAAGCCAGCTCCTCTGAGCAGCAGCAGCCCATGGACAGTAGATGTCTGCCAGAACACAAGTCTCCAGTTCTGTCAGAGAAGAACTGCTTTGCATCTTCCTGGAAAGCCCTAGCATGAGATCACAAGGGGCAGGAAAGAAGCCACCTGCTAACAGCTCAGACCCTGAGGGGCTTGGAGAGTGGCTCTACCCTCTTACTGGCTCCTTTCATTGGGAGTCCCAGAAAAGGAGGAGCAGGAGAGAGAGAAGGGCACAGCAGCCAATGGCTTAGGCAGGTTTGGAAATGTGCACTAAGCCAGATAGGAGACAGCAGGAAGTAGTGGGGACTATGGCAAACAGGGGGCATGCCCACCCAAAGCTACACAAATGCAGATGTTTTAAAACCATCATGTCAGCTGAACAAAACATGCTTACAGGCCAGATTCTGCCCAGGCCCACCAGAAGTGTCTGACTTAGAGATATTCTGGTGACAATAGTAACTTCCTTTCTTTGCACACATTATAGTCCAGGAAGTGCTACACAGTTTAGCTTATGTAAGGTTAGGCTGAAGATCCACCAGTTGGTGAACTCAACTTACATAATAAAAAGAACTTCCTGGGGACAGAGTGGAGGGCAACTGTTAAATTAATCCTACAAGAAACCCTGGGGGTCTTCTGAGAGCTGGTCTAGTCACCCCATCACAAGGACTCCAGGACAGAGCCCAGGGTCAGCTCTGACATTATTGATCCCAGGCCTCCTTTACCAGTGCTGGCTGAAAATTGTAGCTCTGGAGGTGGGAACTTGGGCCTTTCATCTGTTCCATGTCCAGCCTCCTTCTCTGTCCAGGAGTGGTGGAAGGTATTGGCATTACTGAGCTCCTGTCCTCTTTCTCCACCCCATTCAGGTGACGGGGTGGGAGATATCTGTGAGACAGACTTTGACCAAGACCAAGTCATTGATCGGATTGATGTCTGCCCTGAGAATGCAGAGGTCACCTTGACTGACTTCAGGGCTTACCAGACTGTGGTCCTGGATCCTGAAGGGGATGCCCAGATCGATCCCAATTGGGTGGTTCTGAACCAGGTCAGTATCGCACCATTGGCAGGTCCCAGCCCAGCCAACAGCTCAGATTTGCATCTCAACAGGGATTCCTATGATAGCAGTGGGTGACATTTCAAAGGTGTTGACTGTGAGCCAGGCACAGTTCTACATCTCATTTATTCCTCACAGTGGTCCTATGACCAAGTGCTTTCAGTATCCCCATTTTACAGATGATAGAATCAAGTCATGAAAAGCTAAATGTCTTGCTCATGGTAGCACTGCTGGCAGAGGTAGGTGGAGTTGGAAGCAGGCAGCCTGAGTCCAGAGCCCATGCTCCTAATTTCTCCCATAGACTGCCTCCCACAGTGTCTTCCTCGCTGTGTAACTAAGAAAGGAAGGCACGAAGAGGCTTAGAAGACTTTCCAGAGTCACACAGAAAGTCACTTTTATTAGAACTATAAATTCCCCAATTAAGGGTTTATTGAATCAGCTTAAGTGACAGTTTTAACAAAATTATTTCAACTTTGTGGTTTTTTTTTACCTTCTTTACAAGTAGTGTCGTATGCTTTCTTCAGGCACAGAACAGGGTTGAGTAGTTACTCCCATAACATATGTATGTGGAGGTCAGACATCACTAACCACTCATCATGGTGTCTGGGCTCCCATGAGTTTACTCAGCCCCCTCTCCCTCACCTCTCTGCAGGGAATGGAGATTGTGCAGACCATGAACAGCGATCCCGGCCTGGCAGTGGGTATGTCCAGGGTCTCAGTCACCACTCCAAGTAGAATTCACTCTTTTCTGATACTCAGGTAGCTTGTCTATTTTTCTAATCTTATTGTGATCTCTACAGGGTATACAGCTTTTAATGGAGTTGACTTTGAAGGGACCTTCCATGTAAACACCCAGACAGATGATGACTACGCTGGCTTTATCTTTGGTTACCAAGATAGCTCTAGCTTCTATGTAGTCATGTGGAAGCAGACAGAGCAGACCTATTGGCAAGCCACCCCATTCCGGGCAGTTGCAGAACCTGGCATTCAACTCAAGGTATTGGTGGTTTGAAGCCACTCATCTCTTTCTCTGGGCCCTTTACCCTCCTTCTTTTAAATTCTGTAGCAGTTAATTTATCTAAGAAATTGATTCATCGATGCTAACGTTCAAGTCAAGGAAGACTAGTGCTAACCCTGGGGCCTTCATTCTTAGGTACTAGCTACATTCTAACCTTTGGATGATTGTAATGGTGGGACTTTCAGCCTGAGTAGGGTCAAACAGGTGGGAAGTTTGGGGGTTCATCTTCAGACACACTATGTTGGAAACTGGCTAACCTATTTCCTCAAGGGCCTTGTACAGGAGAACTGATAGGCTACCTCTGTCATGCTTGCTAGGAGAGGAGAAGGCTTTGGTAGCCAGACATTTGATGGAAGCTCTCATTGGGGAAATGTGGGGAGCAACAGATTTCCAGTAGGAAAAGTGAAGTGGGTGGTTAGTGGAATACTGGTTGATGCTTATTATTAAGGAGTTAGGGGAGTAACCTCTGTGGACATGCATTTAAGTGTTTGTGCTTTTGTCTGAAGCCAAGGCAGCTAGCTTGTAACCATGAATGCATCACCACACCATCACCTTAGGGCTCTGGGAAGCAGGAAGTGTGGTCTGTGCATCTTCTTTAAAAACTTCCTCATGTTGTTGTCCAGGCTGTTAAGTCTAAGACGGGCCCAGGAGAGCATCTCCGGAACTCCCTGTGGCACACTGGGGACACCAGCGACCAGGTCAGGCTGCTGTGGAAGGACTTCAGGAATGTAGGCTGGAAGGACAAGGTGTCCTACCGCTGGTTCCTGCAGCACAGGCCCCAGGTGGGCTACATCAGGTAGGCAGATGATCCATCTCCTCACTTTGCGCCTAAAGCAAAGCACATGCTCCCTTCTACATCCCTGAACCTCCTCTTCCCTGAGCAGTCCTGGCCTAGAAAATTCTTTAGGATAAGCCAGGACTTGTGAGACATTAGGCTGTGGCTTCCAGAAAAGAGGTGGGGGAAAGACACCCAGGCCCAGACTGTCCATCCTGGACATAAGGGCCAAACTGAGACTAGAAGGACCTTCTTGGGGGGAGGCTCTATCATTGGGGTTTGGATGGTGCACTTGAATGGCAGAACCTCTCCTACCATACTCTTCAGAGAAGTCTGAGAGTGGCCAGGCTGTGAGGCAAGCAGTGTGGCTGAGTCTCTAATCCACACCTTCCTCTGTGATACCACTGGGCCCTGTACCATCATATTATTGCTTATTTCACGCTGCATTGTAATGAGTCATACACAGTCTGTCTCCTCTGCTGGATTATAAACTCCATGAGGGCAGCACCTGTGTCTTAATTTATCTCAGTCTCCCCAGCACCAAGAACAATGCCTGACATGTACCAAGTGCAGTATGAACTGATCTTCGTGTCAGCTAGTTCGAGCTGCCTTCTTTCTCCATAGGAATTTTTAAAAAATAAATAAATAAAAACTTATTCACAGAAGTTAGGATGGTTTAGGACTACACCTTTGAAATTTAAATAGTATACTTGCTTTATCTCACTACTGAGACTTGCAGATAAACATCCACGCCAGCATGAGGAGTGCAATTAGGGAAGAGTACTGATTGCATTCTCCTGACCAGGGCAGGAAAGCAGCCAGTGGAATAAAGAAAGTCATGAGGGCTAACTTATATTTGTTCTTTGTGACATTACATTGACTACTCTGCTTCACAGTAAGATGGTCATGTTCTCAGCCATATCCAGCCCAAGGCCCTTTTTTTAATTAAAAAAATATATATATTTTGAAATGTCCCATTTTCTGTTCTAAAATTAAATCATAGAGAATATACGCATACATAATTTTAGAAAAATCAATCTGATCTCTAACAATATAATAAAGAAATAAGAATAATTTATAACAAAATAATGTAAATGTTCAGGCACAGCCACACAAAAAGACAAAATAGGTGCTTGCAACAGTACTGACAATCACTATAAAAGTGACGTTGTAATACAAGTTCATTGTGTTGGTGACTCAGATACTACAAGGGTGTTGCCAGTGGTGGTATAAATTTCTAAAATGATGAACAATTCTTAATTTTCAAACAAGACAAAGTACTCAGTCAGTTTCCAATTTTTCCTGGAAAATGGACTTTCTATTAAGATAGTATGAAAATACTTGGTGTTTATAAGGAAAAAGGCATTAGGTTCTAGGCGTAGATAATTATAAACAGGTACTTTACCTACCTGAATGTCTGCAGGAACAATCCAAATGCGTATGGCTTATGGGACGTGGGAGAAGTTTAGATTGTTCTGTGCAGGGAGGCCATCTAGCTTCCCTGGCTCCTGTCATTGAATTTCACTGCGACCACCAAAAATGCCCCACAGATTGCCAAAACTCTGCTGAAGGAGTGCTGCAGCTCTTGTTGAGAATCACTGCTCTGAGTTTCCACCAAATGATCTAAATCAGACCTAAAGGAAAGCAGAAGTTTTTAAAAGACAGTGAAGTCACAAAACCCCTGTACATGACATCAGGTTGTGATTTCTCTTTAACTTGTCATCAAGTACCCACTGCGCTTGACTCTGTGCCCAGCACTGTGTTAGACCTTTTGAGAGAGAAAAATTTGGAAGACGTGAACACGTGGTCCCTGGCCTCAAGGAGCTTTCAGTCTAGTAGGGAATGGGAGAATAGCTACAGCACAATCCAAGTCAGTGAAAAATGGATTATAAAAGAGACTTGTGGATAAGCAGTGGGACCCCGTGGGCCTGATAATGGGGTCTTCACCCTGAGCTTGGTTGCGGTTGCATGAATTCCTACTCTGGCTGCGTTGTCTGCAGGGTACGATTCTATGAAGGCTCCGAGGTGGTGGCTGACTCTGGCGTCACCATAGACACCACTATGCGTGGAGGCAGACTTGGTGTTTTCTGCTTCTCTCAAGAAAACATCATTTGGTCCAACCTCAAGTATCGCTGCAATGGTAATGTACATTCTTATTACTGCACAATATTATTACTAGAATTTATCAAATAACGCCATCTTTTACACTGCACTTTCCTCCCAAAAGCTCAAAGCTCAAGCCACATATTCATTAAAACCTTTGGAAGGGAAACAGAAAGTAGATACCATTTTTTCTATTTTATGGATGTGGAAATTTAGACCTACAAAATTTAACTGCTCGGGGTTTGGGGTTCAGTGAGAAATTCTGTCAGGTTTAATTTATAGGCAGCCTTTACATTCACATGGTTCAAACATAATCACAGACTCAAAATCCATTCTGCCGGCTAATTTTCTCTAGGCCTGTGAATGAGCACTCCTGGGCTTTCAGCCAACAATTTGCAAAGCATCGTGAAGTAGAAAATGGCTGCAGGGCCTTTTGGGCTTCTTGGGCAGGCTGACAGTGACCCCTACAGGATCTCCGCACAGTGCGAGATAGGCCAGGGTTCCTGGGGTTTAAGGAGCCCCGGTGGTGCAGTGGTTAACAGCTCAGCCGCCAACCAAAAGGTCGGCAGTTCAAATCTACCAACCGCTTCTGGGAAACCCTATGAGGCAGTTCTACTCAGTCCTATAGGGTCGTTATGAGTCGGAATCCACTCAACGGCAATGAGGTTTTTTTTTTTTTTTTTACTAACATCCCCAAGGAGCCCTGGTGGTACAGTGGTTAAAGTCCTTGGCTGTTAACCAGAAGGTCAAACCCATCACCTGCTCCACAGGAGAAAGATGTGACATTCTGCTTCTGTAAAGATTACCTACAGCCTTGAAAACGTGGGGCAGTTCTACTCTGTCCTATGGGGTCACTATGAGTTAGAATTGAATCAATGGCAATGGGTTTGGTTTTGGTTTTTTACTAACCTCTCTTGCCCCTGTTCTTGTTTACAGACACCATTCCAGAGGACTTCCAAGAGTTTCAAACCCAGAATTTTGATCACTTGGATAATTAAACCGAGGAAGCCATCTGTAACTGCTTTTCCAAACACTAAAGCCATACATTTTTTTAACTTCCTATGATTTTATTTGTATACACTGTGGTTTTCTTTTACCAGCCCAGATATATCAAAACTTTTTATATGAATGTGGCAATAAAGGAGAAGAGATGATTTCTAAAAACCATGTCAGACATCGTTTAGGCGTGGCTCAGGTCTTGATGGTGTGTCTGTTGTGCTCTGCAGTATACACATTGAAACTGCAGGGGGATCTTTTTTTTCTCAGACCAGGTCAGTCAGCCAGATTGAATGTGTGCATGGATCAGAAGGCCCAGGTCAAAGGTCTCATCTCTGGTCACTCCAATTAGCGTCACACAAAAACACCTAGCAGTTATATGCTCATCTCAGCAGCCTCCTCAATCTAAGGAGTCTCAAAAATACAAGCTCAGGGGTCACCTTCCCTGTGAAGACTCTTCTGACCAATCCCAGGGCAGATTTGTCCAATGCTGTTGGCTCCCTCCCACTTGGCTCCCTCCCACCTGCCTCCCCACACACACATTCTACACAGACTTTTATCCCAACACCTGCGTGATTATTACGCTTATTTATATATTTGGCTCCCCCTAGTGGAAACTGAGTTTATTGCGCATAAAGGATCACGTTTTACTACAATCTGTATTCCCAATGCCTAATACAGTACCTGGCATGTAGTAGATACCCAATGAATGCTTGTTTGGATGGATGGACGGATGGATGGATGGAGGGAGGGATGGAGGGAGGGATGGGATGGATAGTTTGGATGGATTGGATGGGTGGGTGGCTGGATGCCTCTTAAGTAACATAGATAATAGGTGGATCATACAAGCCTTGTTAGATCAAAAATCTGTTCACATCACATCATCTAACTACAGTAGTATCAGTAGCTTCACTGTATGTACAGGGCAGAAGCTTACCTTATTTGTGAACTAGACTATTTTATATTTCATTTTTAAGTAAGAAATCAAGGCAAATTTTCAAAATTTCATAAATTCTCTCAGAGAATTTTTAACAAGAGGCTGGTAGATTCAGTGGTGTGCTGAAACCAGCTCACAAGAGCCAACTATTCAGTTTTTAGGAAGTTTGTGAGCCTGTTGTTAAACAGTTGACAGCTTGAAGCTGGCTGTGATGAGAGTTTTACACCACAGAAATCAGCAAACACAACAAATCAATCTCCTTCCCCAGAAGCTGATTGTTAAACATTTACCAGCACACAAGGGGAAAGACCCAGCTACTTTGTCCTATTCCTAGTCGTCTCTCCTCTATGTTTCAGAAGCTGATGTACAAAAAGTTGAAGCTTTCAGAAAACTTGGTGTTTCAGAATTGGAGGAGTGAAATAAGCTGGGTAAATCAAAAAGCACTTGAGAGAGGCTACCTAGATGCAGGTTTTGGGAATAGGCTGGCAAGGATGGTGGTGCCTTCTGCCCCAAGTTGCTCCCAGGGCTTCCTGAATGCTTTTTGTACTCAGTTTTAACACAGTGACTCAGATACCTATTAGAGTTCCATTCAGGTTAGTAAAATTCTTATTCAAAAGTGAAAATATCATAACACAACAACAAAAAGACAACACAATTTAAAAATGGGCAAAATACTTGAATAGGCATTTCTCCAAAGAAGATATACAAATGACAACCAGGACATGAAAAGATGCTCAATATCATTAGGGAAATACAATAAAAACCACAATGAAATATTTCCTCATACCCACTAGGATGGCTATTATCAAAGATTCATAATATAACGTGTTGGTGAGGATGTGAAGAAATTAGATCCCTCATGCATTGCTGGTAGGAATGTAAAATGGTACACCTGCTACAGGAAACTGTTTGAAGTTCCTCAATAAGTTAAACATAGAATTACTGTATGACACAGGAATTCTACTTCTAGGTATGTACCCAAAAGAATTGAAAAAAAGTACTCAAAAACTTGTATAAAAAAATAAAACCAAACCTGTTGCCGTCGAGTCGATTCCAACTCATAAGGAATGTTCATAATGGCATTATTCAAAATAACAAAAATGTCCATGAACTGATGACTGGATAAACAAAATGTGGTATATCCTTACAATGGAATACTATTCAGCTATAAAAAGGAATGAAATAGTGATACATGCTACTAAAATGGATGAACCTTGAAAATATTATGTTAACTGAAAGAAACCAGATGCAGAAAAGCCACGTATCGTATGGTTCCATTTATATGAAGTGACCAGGATAGGCAAATGCACAGAGACAGGAAATAGACAGGTGGTTGCCAAGAGTTGGGGGAAGGGGGAGAGTGGGAAATGATTGATTAATGGGTACGAGGTTTCCTATTGGGGTGATGAAATGTTTTGTAACTAGATAGATGTGACACTTGCACAACACTGTAAATGTCACTGGATTATACTTTAAAATGGTTAATTTTATGTGAATTTTACCTCAAATTTTTTTCAATGTGAAAATACTTCTGGGATTATGAGCGGCCATTAATCACTCACCAGCCACTTTGAATTCATTCAGATGCCTCTACTCCTGACTTCTTGGCAAGACCAAGGGTACTGAGGGAATGGAAGTTGTGACTGGGAAAGAGAAGAGGACTGCCATGTTTGATGTACTGTGGAGAACAGGCCATGCCTAGTCGTTATGAGTCAGAATCAACCCAATGGAACTGGGCAGTGGAGCCCCACAGGATGTGGGGGACAGGAGGGCAATGGGAACATGAGGAGGAGGATCTGGGGTATGGGAGGAGATGCAGAATGGGGGGTGAAAGGAAAGGCTAATAGCACTTTTTGCCTACACCCAAAAAAGAAGCAGGAAGCTCTTCTTTCTCTCCCATTTTGTATTTCAGAATTGTTATAGGTGATTGCCCTTAGCTTAATTTTGGTGCTGGGCTATAGAGACAAAGAGAATGAGAAAGATGCCAAATCCAATCACCTGCTATTTAAATATCTGTAAGTATTATATCCCAGAACAGGACAATAACTCAAAATAGACTCAAGCATCAAAAAGGAATCTGATCAAGAGGTGAAACACCTTGAGAACTACGTGATCTGCCACTTGGATCTCATGGAGTCAGATGTGAGGTGATTTAAGTCAGAAGGGGTGGCCAGACAAAGGAGGGAAAAGGATTTCCCAAGGCTGGTGGAACACAGGGGTGGTGGGGCCTGCAGAGGTCATATCTATCCCACTCCCACAGGGCATGACAAGGCAGGAGGAGCTTCTGATGGGGCATCTGTCGGTGGCTGTGGACTGGACACTTAGCCCATACCCTGAGAGCAGAGGGCTACTGATAGCCATGCCTGCAACAGCTGGCAGGCCCACAATGAGGAGCACTACTGTCGCCATCCTAACATGCGCCCCCAGGTTGTGGATGACCAGATCCCCACTGCCGCATCCAGTAACCAAAAAGCAATGGTAGTAATTACTGCGCTGTTGTTAGGTGCCCTTGAGTTGGTTTCAGCTTATACTGACCCTGTATACAACAGAACAAGACACTGCCTGATCTTGCACCATCTTCACAATAGTTGCTATATTTGAGGCCATTGTTGCAGCCACTGTGTCAATCCATCTCATTGAAGGTCCTCCTCTTTTTCACTGACCCTCTATCTTACCAAGGATGATATCCTTCTCCAGGGACTGGTGTCTCCTGATAACATGTCCCAAGTACGTGAGACAAAGTCTCACCATTCTCGCTTCCAAGGAGTACTCTGGCTGTACTTCTTCCAAGACAGACTTTTCGTTCTTCGCCCAATCCATGGTATATTCAATATTCTTCACCAACACTATAATTCAAAGGCATCAATTCTGACTTCCGGCCAACGTGGTGCCATAGGCAGAAGCACCACACCATCCCTCTACAGCAAAAAAAAAAAAAAATTTTAACAAAGACCCGAAAAACTAAGTTAAACAGAGATAAACATCATTCCTGTAACCTGAAGTGTCAAATGAAGAGATAAAGAACTCAGCCAAACACCAAATGGAATAAGAAACTGACAGAGGTCAGACAGCGAGGAGAGATACCTGCGGAGCTCTCCATCACTGACGCAGCATGGATCCGCCATCTTGGACTCGTGTTGGGGATAGGCAGACAAGGAACACAGGAAAGCAGCTTCATGGAACTCCAGCAGGAGCCAGAGCACCCAGTAACCAGCAACACGTGCTTTCCCACCCCCCATTCTGTCCCCTACCTTCAAGCTTCCTGGCTGGCTGCAGTGGCTCGACCATGGATTTGCTGCATGGATTTGCCCCCCCTGCTTCGGAGATTGGCGGACAGAGAGTACAGGAAACCAGCTTCACAAAGTTCCCAGCGGAAGACAGAGCACAGGGTAATGAGCAGTATGCACTTTCCTAACCCCCTCTTTTGCCTCTCCCTTTCAGCCTCCTCTGCTTCCCACCAGCTGAAGTCTCTTGGCCAGGAGGCAACTGCTTTGGCCTCAGGCTGCTTGGATTTGCCCTGCCCACACTGGCCATACTCCTGCGCTGGTGTAGGTTCTTCCTGTCTCTTTTGGGTTCTTCTGTGCCTCCTACCACCTGCCCCTCCTTTCTCTGGAACACCTGGCTCCGTGTGCCATCTTTGCTTCTTCTTGAAAGGCTGTGAAGCCACGCTTGACTGGGGAACCATTCCCCCGGCCCGCAACACCATGCTATGGGATCCCTGGGGCTTTTTTTTTTGCCTTGTTTTGCTTTTGTTGTTTTGTTTGTTTTCTTTTTCTTTTTGCAGCTTGGGAGCCCCTTCTAGCCAGGCTCCACTGCATGGCTTAGGAGCCACTCCCCCAATCTAGGCAGCCGTGTAGGTGGGATCCCTGGGGGCATTTCTTTTTTTCCTTCTTTCTTTTTTTTTTTTTTATTTTCTCTCTTTTCCCATTTCTGTCTTTCCTCATTTCTCAGATCTCGTCTCTCTACACTTATCTTCTTTTCCTGTCTCCTGAATACCTGTCTCCTGAATACCTGTGGCTGTGGGATATCTATGCCCCTTCTAGCCAGGCTATACTGCACAGCCTGGGAGTTACTTCCCCAGTTTTAGCAGCCCTATCGGTGAGACCCCGGGGCTCCTGGGGGCTTTTCTTTTTTTCTTTTCCAAATTTTTATCTAGTTATTTTTTCTTTCTTTTTCCCTTTTCCTTTCTCCTTTTTGCTTTCCTCCATTTCTTGGTTTCTTTCTCTCCACTCCAATGGCAAGCTCCCTTAGTACCTTTTTCTTTCTTTCTTTGCTTGTTTCTTTTTAGCTCCTGTTTCTCTCTCCTCTCTCTCCTGTTCCCCATTCCCCTATTAGTGCCACACATCACAACCTCCCCCTCTTTCCTGCCTACCTGCACTATGCACTGAACATCACACCCCCAAGCAGCACAGACACGACCTACTGGAACCTGCCCAGCACTGATTCCTGGCCTGTCCTGTTGGCCCTAGTATGTGCCACAAACAGCCCATCCCAGCCTCCCCTTCAGCTGGACTTGCCCTGCTGCACCATAGCTGATTGACTGGCCCTGCCCATTGGACAAGGAGGTGAAAAGTATTGTGACTACAGATGAGCAAACAACAAAGAATGCACAGCCCACCTGCTCAGACATAACCAAATAAAACAAAAAAGGAGGATGAAACAAATAAATCTACAATCAAGAAACGAAGAAAATAACACTGAATGTCCTGAAGACAGCAGACAATATCAAAACATATAAAAAAAGGACAGGATGGGTCCAGTAGGCATCCAAAAGAGAGGATCATTGAAGAATTGCTGACAGAAAACTTCCCTAATGTCATGAATGATGAAAAGCTGACCATCCAAGAAGCTCAACAAATCCCATGTAGGATAGACCTCAAAAGAAAAACACCAAGGCATATCATAATCACACTCGCTAAAACCAAAGGCAAAAAATCCTGTGAGCACCTTTAGAAAAACAAAAAGACACATACAGAGGAGAAACAATAAAACTAAGCTCTCATTATTCAGCAGAAACCATGCAGGCAAGAAGGCAATGGAAAAACATATATAAAACCTTGAAAGAAAGAATTGCCAACCGAGAATAATATATCCTGCAAAACTTTAGTTCAAATATGATGGTGAAATTAGGACATTTCCAGATAAACAGAAATGAAGGAAATATGTAAAAACCAAACCAAACTTACAAGGATTATTAAAGGGAGCCCTTTAGTCTGAGAACAAACAATATCAGACCACAGCCTGAATGTAGGATGCAAGATTGTATCAGCCAGATACCAACTTAGGAAATGAACTCTCAAGGGCTATCCAAAACCAAAAGAAGTGCATCAGGGAACCAGAGAGGTTAATCTGTAAATGCGAACAACGTCAGAACAATAGAAGAGGGAATAAACGATATAGGTGTAGAACTTTCTAATGGAGAGGAAGGCAAGGCGATACCAAGTAATACTAGACTGATTCAAACCTAGGAAGATAAGGTTAAATTTCAAGGTAACCACAAAGAAAGTTAATAAACCTACTCATCAAGATAAAGAAGAAAAACATAAAGTCTCAATAAAAACAAAATCTACAAAAACAAAATAAATCCACAAACAAAAGGAACTCAGCACAGGAGAGTAAGAGGAACAAAGAAAATGTTACCACCACAAAAAAAAAAAAAAAAAACACTACAAAATGACAGCAATAAACTCACACCTATCAATAATTTCACCAAATGTAAATGACCTAAATGCACCCATAAAGAGACACACAGTGACAGAATGGAAAACTGAATGGGATCCATCAATATGCTATCTACAAGAGACACGCCTTAGAAACAAAGATGTAAATTTATTAAAAATCAAAGGATGGGGGGAAAAAAAGCAAATAACTACCAAAAAAGAGCAGGAGTGACAAAACTAATCTCAGATGAGATAGACTTTAAAACAAAATCTACCATAAAAGACAAAGAAGGGCACTATATAATGATTAAAGGGACAATCCATCATGAAGACTTAACCATAATAAACATCTACTCACCCAATGACAAGACTCCAAAATACATAAAACAAACTCTAACAGCACTGAAAACAGAAATTGACAGTTCCACAATAATAGTAGGAGACTTTAACACGCCACTCTCAGTAAAGGACAGAACATCTAGAAAGAAACTCAACAAAGATACAGAAGAGCTAAAGAGAACAATCAGCTAACTCGATCTCATAGACATATATAGAACACTCCACCCAACAGCTGCAAAGTACACATTCTTTTCCAACACACATGGAACGTTCTCCAGAATAGACCACATCTTAGGCCACAGAGCAACCCTCAACAAAATCCAAAACACTGATATAATACAAAGTATCTTCTCTGACCACAATTCCATCAAAGTATAAATTAACAACAGGAAGAGTAAGGAAAAAATCAGTTACATGGAAACTGAATAATACCCTGCTTAAAAACCACTGGGTAATAGAAGAAATCAAAGATGGAATCAAAAAGTTCCTAAAATCAAACAAGAATGAAAACCCATCATACCAAAACCTTTGTGAAATAGGCTGCTCAGCCATATTGAAAACCCCAGTCAACACCCCTTCTGCCCTCTCTTTGTCTTGCTAACCACAAGCTTGTTTTGAGCAGGAAGTTGCAGCAGGTAGTGGCTCCGTCCACTGACTAGCCCTAGTTACACCTTGAAGCATGCACAGATTGAAATCACATCCTTCAACTGACCCCTCCCCCAAATATAGGCATGGGAGGGCTAAAGGCAGAAAATTCCAGGTATCAAACCCAACCCCCTGATGCCACTGAAAACAAAAAGCTCCCCAGCCCCCTTAGTCATCGAGCACGTGGCTTTAAGGTCACTAGACCCCACGTGCTCCTTGTATGCGCAGACAATAAACTTGCCACTTTCTGTTTCCGTTGCAATCAGTGTCCGTCTTATTTCAATTGGCTAATAAGACAGGACAAGAACCCGAGCGGCGTTCAGTTACATTTGGGACACAGCAAAGGCAGTCCTCAGAGGTCAATTTATAGCACTAGATGCACACATCAAAAAAGAAGCAAGGGACAAAATCAAAACATTAGTTATACAACTTGAGCATATAGAAAGAGAACAGCAAAAGAAGCCCAGAGCCACCAGAAGAAAGGAAATAATAAAGACCGGAGCAGAAATAAATGAAATAGAGAATAGAAAAACAATAGAAAGGATCAACAAAACCACAAGTTGGTTCTTTGAAAGGATCAACAAAATCGAGAAACTGACTTCCCAAACTGACAAAAGAAAAACAGAAGAGAACTCAAATAACCCAAATAAGAAATGAAATGGGGGACATTACAACAGACCCAACTGAAATAAAAAGGATCACAACAGAGTATTATGAAAAACTATACTGCAACAAATTTGAAAATCTAGAGGAAATGGACAAGTTTCTAGAGACACACTACCTACCCAAACTAACACAAAATGACATTGAAAATCTGAACAGATCTATAACAAGAGGAGAGATTGAAAAAGTAATAAAAAAGAACTCCCAACCAAAAAAAGCCCTGGCCTAGATGCCTTCACTGGAGAATCCTACCAAACATTCACAGAAAAACTTACACTGTTACTACTCAAACTATTTCAGAACATAGAAAAGGAAGCGATACTTCCGAATTCATTTTATGAAGCCAGCATAACCCTGATACCAAAACCAGGCAAAGACATCACAAAAAAAGAAAATTACAGACTACTAACTCTCATGAATATAGATGTAAAAATTGTCAACAAAATTCTAGCCAATAGAATTCAGCATCATATAAAAAAAAATACCGTGACCAAGTAGGATTCATACCAGGTATGCAAGATGGTTCAACATTAGAAAATCAATCAATGTAATCCATGCATAAATAAAAAGGAAGAAAAGAATCACATGACTATCTCAATCAATGCAGAAAAGGCATTTGACGAAGTTCAACACACATTCCTGACAAAAACTCTCAATAAAATGGGTATAGAAGGGAAATTTTTCAACACAATAAAGGACATCTATGCAAAACCAATGGCCAGCAACATTCTCAAAGGAGAGAGGCTGAAAACATTCCCCTTGAGAACAGGAACAACACAAGGATGCCCTTTATCACCACTCCTATTTAATATTGCCTTAGCTAGAGCAATAAGGCAAGAAACAGAAATAAAGGGCATCCAAATTGGTAATGAAAAAGTTAAACACTCCCTATTTACAGGTGATATGATACTAAGAAAATCCAAAAGACTCCACCAGAAAACTACTGGAACTAATAGATTAAGCAGAGTAGCAGGATACAAGATCAACACAAAAAAATCAGTTGGAGTCCTATACACCAATAAAGAGAACGATGAAAATGAAATCAGGAAAACAATATCATTTATAATAGCCCCTAAAAAAATAAAATACTTGGGAATAAATCTAACCAGGAATGTAAAAGACCTATATAAAGAAAACTACAAAACACTACTGCAAGAAACCAAAAGAGATCTACATAAATGGAAAAACATGCCATGCTCATGGATAGGTAGACTCAACATTGTGAAACTGACAATTCTACCCAAAGCGATTTACAAATACAATGCAATACCAATCCAAATACCAACAACATTCTTTAAAGAGATGGACAAACTTATCATTAACTTTATATGGAAAGGAAAGAAGCCCCAAATAAGTAAAGCACTACTGAAGAAGAAGAAGAAGGTAGGAGGACTCACACTACCTGACCTCAGAACCTACTATACAGCTACGGTGGTCAAAACAGCCTGGTACTGATACAATGACAGATACATTGACCAATGGAACAGGATTGAGAACCCAGATGTAAATCCATACACCTATGGTCACCTGATCTTCAACAAGGGCCCAAAGTCCATTAAATGGGGAAAAGACAGTCTTTTTAACAAATGGTGCTGGCAAAACTGGATGTCCACCTGTAAAAAAATGAAACAGGGCCCATACCTTACACCATATACAAAAACTAACTCAAAGTGGATCAAAGACCTAAATATAAAGCCCAAAACCATGACGTTCATAGAAGAAAAAATAGGATCAGCGTTAGAGGCCCTAATACATGGCATTAACAGGATACAAACCATAACTAACACACAAACTCCAGAAGATAAGCTAGATAACTAGGATCTTCTAAAAATTAAACACTTACGCTCATCAAAAGACTTCACCAAAAGAGTATAAACTGGGGAAAAAAAGTTGGCTATTTCAAATCAGACAAAAGTCTAATCTCTAAAATCTACAGGAAAATCCAACACCTCTACAACAAAAAGACAAATAAGCCAACTGAAAAATGGGCAAAGGAAATGAATAGACACTTCACCAAAGAAGGCATTCAAGTGGCCAACAGACACATGAGGAATGCTCACAGACTCTAGCCATCAGAGAAATGCAAATCAAAATGACAATGAGATCCCATCTCACCCCCGGCATTACTGACAGGAATCGATAAAACAGCAAATAACAAATGTTGGAGAGGCTGTGGGGAGATCAGAACTCTTATGCACTGCTGGTGGGAATCCAAAATGATACAACCACTTTGGAAAATGATATGGCACTTCCTTAGAAAGCTAGAAATAGAAATACCATATGATCCACAATCCCACTCCTAGGAATATATCCTAGAGAAATAAGAGTTGCCACTAGAATAGATACAAGTACGCCCATGTTCACTGAGGCATTGTTACCAATAGCGAAAATACGGAAACAACCTAGATGCCCATCAACAGATAAACAGATAAAAAAAACGTGGTGCGTGCACACAATGGAGTAGTACGCAATGCTGAAGAACGATGAATCTGTGAAGCATCACATAACATGGATGCACTGGAGGACGCTATGCTGAATGAAATAAGTCACTCACAAAAGGACAAATACTGTATGAGACCACTCACTATTCACAATAGCCAAAAGGCAGAAACAAACCCAAGTGTCCCTCAACAAAGAGGTTTTTTTTTTTTGAACATGAAAAATGTTCATGTATTTCCTGAAGAGTTGAATAAACAAAATGTGATATATACATACAATGGGATATTATTCAGCCATAAAGAAAAATGAAGTTCTGATAAGTGCTGTGACATGGTTGAACCTTGGAAACATTATGCTGAATGAAATAAGTCAGACACAAAAGGACAAATACTGCATGAAGCATGTATATGAAATATCTAGAACAGGCAAATGCATAGAGACCAATGTTGATTAGTGGTTACCAGAGGCAGGTGAAGAAGTATTGCTTAAGGGGCACTGAGTTTCTGTCAACAGTGATGAAGAAATTTGGAAACAGTGGTGGTGGTTATACAACATGGTGAGTATAATTAATGCCACTGAATTGCACACATAGAAATGATTGAAATGGCAAATGTTTTATTATGTGTATTTCACAATAAACTTTTTTTTTTTTAAGAAAGAAAGAAAAGAAATGGCCACAAAGGATAAGACGCCTATTCTCCTCTCTTGAAACCATGCAAGGATTCCTGAATGGGAGGATGAGGTTGAGGAAGGAGCCCAAAGACCTGATATTAGGGGTTAGCTGGGTGGGAGGGTAGGAGGACAGAGTGAGAGCAGGGAGCGGGGCAGATGGAAGAAAAGTGGAGGAAGGGAGGACCTGAGGGGCAGCACCAAAGGGGCCTGCAGTCAGTGGGGAAATGGGCAGCAGGGAGAGCCAGGGCCACCTCCAGGCCCCGTACTCCCAACCTCAGAAGGCGTTTCTAGTTACACTGTCCATCTATCCTGCAGTCACCACTGGCAGACACAGGCAGCCCTAGACCCACACGCAGAAGTGGGGAGCCTGCAAAGTGCCCTGAATGTAGATTTCTAGCCTCCTAAACCATGAAAAAATAAATTTCTGTTTGTTAAAGCCACTCACTTGTGGTATTTCTGTTATTAGCCGCACTAGACAACTAAGACAAGGAGTATGATATTAAATGATATAAATGAGAAAAATTAAAATTGAAATAAAACAAACATTTTTGGTTTTACTTCCCAACTCAAACTCACTCCAAGACTGGACTTCAACTCAGTTTAATTTCAGTTGCCTGAGCAAACTGGACCGGGATTATTCAGCTCCTACTGTTTGGATTAAGTTCTTAAAAGTAAAATATGCTTGTTAGCCCAGAACTGAAACCATTCCCAAAGCCCACTCTTCAGACAAAGATTAGACAGGACTATAAAACAAAAAATAATACACATCAGGAATGTGCTTCTTAGTTCAATCTGATACACGAGACTTGTTGGTGGGCTCTAGCACACAAGTGGCCCCTTTATTAAGTTTTACTTGCTAAACCAAAAAACGAAACCCGCTGCTGTCAAGTTGATTCCAACCCTAGAAATTCCAGCTCATCATGACCCCATAGGACAGAGTAGAACAGCCCCATAGAGTTCCAGAGGCTGAAAATCTGTACAGAAGTAGACTGCCACAAAGTTCTCCCACAGCAGGGCTCGTGGGCTGGAACCACTGACTTTTCAGTTAGCAACCATGCGCTTAACCCACTGCATCACCAGGGCCCCATGTTTTGGGGGTTGACCAAACCAAACCCATTGCCTTGCAGTTAATTCCGACTCATAGCAATCCCATAGGACAGAGCAGAACTGCTCCATGAGGTTTCCAGGGAGGGGCTGGTGGATTTGAACTGCCAGCCTTTTGGTTAGCAGCCAGGCTCTTAACCACTGCACCATCAGGGCTCCTAAGTGATATTAAATTTGTAGGCTATAAAACACAATGGAAAATAGCTGTTGTCCACAGAAGGACTGTCAAACTGAGTGTGACCATCTGTTGCCACATTTTATTTTGTTGTTTCCCAAACAGTCGTTCATTAAGTGCTTATTTTATAGCATCCAATAGAATATACAGTAGCAGACATCTAATGCCTAAGGAATATTTGTTAAAGGAAAATTTTAATTGAAAAAAAAATCTGATTTTTTTATGAGTTATGTTCACAATAATTACACCCAACTCCCACCCCTCTCCCACCGAAGTCTGAAGATCAGGATCTGAGAAATAACGTCTCAAAAGTCCCTTCTGGTACCTTGACTTTCCGTGAACTCCTGGAGGATGAGGAGGGTGCCATGCTCTTCTCCACACACCTCGCTCCACTGGGCAATAAAGTTTTGGTGCATTGGAAAGGCCAACCAGCTTCCAACAGCAAAAGGCCTCAAGGTCGTGTTTCTTTTCATAAAATCCACTAACCCAGAAACCCAGTGCCGACGAGTCGATTCTAAAATCCACTAGGGGGCAGCAATCCTCCAAAGATCGCCCTATTCTAAACGAGCAGCTCTTTTTTTTTTTTTAGCAAAAAAACTATTCCTAAAGTTCACCTTTTTTTTTTTTTTTTTAAAGTTCACCTTACTTGGGGTTTGAACCTGGATCCCTCAGAGCGCCTCTAGCCCATACGGTGCTTACTGACAGAAAACAGGCTGGATTTCGGTCCCATCTACGTCTCCTTGGCTTGTTGCCTTTAGGAAGTACACAGACGAAACATTCTTAAACGGAGTCCGGGCCAGCCTGAGGCTTGAGAAGGAACTCGTTGGGATCCATCTTCCCAATCCACACCTGGCCTTACTTATATCCAGGAATTTCTGTTTCTATGACTGTGGCAGATGCTTTTGGTGGCCTGCCCACATCTCTGACCACTTCTTTACTCGTTGACTTCAAACAGCCAGCACCTGCAGTTCTTCCTCTGCGGGCTTTCCCTGTTGCCAAAGCCAGTTTTTCTACCCATGATGGAGGCTGAAAGTGTGAGAAATTAAGAGCCCCCAGGAACAGTGACTAAGGGAAGCTGGTTGTCAGAGGACAGCCGCAGCAAGGAAAGACCCTCACTGCGGGTCCTGGCAGATAAGCTGAAGAACTGACACATAGCCCTTTCCAGATTCATGCGTTTATTCAGGGAAACTTACTGACAGGGGCAAGCAGCTGCTCTCCAGTGGCAGCTGGCTGGAGTATTTTCTGCAACCACCTAGCAAGGGACCCGAGCTTACATACCATTCCAGTTGGGGCCAAGGATCATTGTTTTTCTCCCACATCCTTGGGCAGTCAGTGTTCCCAAGGACTTCATGTCCAGGCCCAGATGTTTTCCTTCTTGTTGCTAAGGCATTCTTCGGCCTTGGCCACTGGCCCAGTCATGCCTCTCCCGGCTTTGTACCTTAGCCCAAGTCCATCCCAAATTCATCTCCAGCATGCTTCAGGGAAGAGCAAAGCTGATTCCACTAGGGAGGGGATGCATATAGCTGAATAGCATTACCCTACACCGGTGTATAAAAATCCCAGCTCTCTCATCACGTGGGGATTGCTCTGAGGCAAGCATTCTACGTTGTTCCAGCATGAATAAGCTTCAGTTGCCCTCAGTGGCATTTGCCTCACTCTCCCCATGGTTCCTTCACCTCCCAAATAAACAACAACACTCAAAATCCTTACCTCAGGGTCTGCTTCTGGGGTAACCAACTTAAATTCCCATCAGCACCGGCCCACTCAGACTTTACGTAAATCCGGAATTGGGTCATCTTAGGTTGGAAAGGACACCCTGTGCTCATACGTGCAGAAATTTCCAGCTTCTTCCAGAACCAACTATTCCAAAGACATCCATCTCATTCAACCACTGGGCTAGGCTTTATTGCCCCTCCAAGAATATCCCCGAAGCCCAATAAGTAAACCAAAAACTAGAACAAAAAAGGAATATGGTACTGGTTCTCAGCCACCTTTTTAACCCCTCCCACCACAGCCCCTGGCCCTAGGTAAATATCTGTTCATCAGAGAAGCAACTGGAATACAGCAGCCTGCCTCTGATTGACAACACTCCTCCTTCCAATCCTCTACTAAGCTATCTTATCTTCGTGGGCAACAAGTCTGCTTCCCCTAGTATTACTCTTTTTGCACATGACTTGATAAAGAAAATGCATTTGGTTTTTTCAAACTATTCTTCTGCATCCTCAGAAGAGTGTGCCAGGAACATACTCTCAAAACAGCCTGTTTATTCCTAGTATATTTTCATTTTAGCAAGAGCAGCTGTCACTCCTACTGGAGATCTGCTGACTTATTGAGGACTGCTCTGTCTCACCCCTTGCCGCTTGCCCAAAGGGAAAATTTAATTCACATGTAGAATGCCTGCTTCAACCTCCTACCCAATTCAGGGATCCCCTCAAGTGCCTCCCTGAACAACAGTTACTTTAACGCATAGATGAGAAGCAGGGACAGATTACCCAAAAAACAAGGTAAGCCCGTGCTTAGGATATCAACAAAACAGGGGCACCACTTGGCTAAAGCAAAGACCCATGGGACGCCAAGCAGACAGGGCACAAGGAAAGGTGAGCGCCACAGTGGAAGGGAACTGACAAGGCACTAAATGAAATCGATACCAGCTCCAGTGCATGAGAACGTACTGGCTGGAAATAAAGTTCATGCAGGATCATGAGGCCGCCCACATGCAAGGTGTTTAAGCTATGAGGCCCCTACCACTTCAACACCTTTGTTGACATCTGTCTCTTGTGGTCCCCTCCCATGTAATTGAAACTCCTTATCTTAGTGGGTCTGTTGGGAGTATATCATGTCTTTCTAAGAAACAAGACGTGGGGGTGTGCCGTCCAGCCTAACTCTCCATACATTCACCCAATATGCAACTGGATCCAACACGAGCAGTTACTGGTCAAGGACAGATTATATCAGTAGCTAATAGGTCTCTGATCCATTTTGAGAGAACCGTCTTATACATGCACGTCTACTGACCCAGAAACTCCAATCAGGAGGGCGACCGATGCTCTTTGCCATGATACAAACGCAAAGGTATGCTATTGCGCACATTCTGGTAAACAACCTATGGGAACTCCAGTTCCAGATGACATGCAAAAGCAAGGGAAATTGAATAAGTCAACCATTGCAATGAATTCAATCAAATTACTTTTTAACCGTATAGCATTTACATACAGAGTTATGTCCTAAGTTTTGCAAACAATAATATTTATAACTTTAACTTTAAAATATGTTTGGCATACATGTGGATGCAATTTAGCATACATTTAATATAATACTAATGAATAATAATTTAATATAATACTAACATAGAGAACATCCAAAAATACTGGAAATATTGATATTTAACATGAAAAATTTTATTTTATGTATCAAATGAAGTTCTTTCAAATAGATTTTCCTTCTTAAATAATGTGGATATGCCTGATGAAGATGCATAAAGGCATCCCAGAAATTAGTGCAAGCTTACACTGATGACTTAAATACAAACCTTTACAGAGAAGTGTGACAATTTCATTAAGCGAGAACTAAGTTTACAGATTCAGGAAAGACAAATTTTACTCATGTAGGGTTCCATAATAAAAGATAAAATACAATGTGTATTTCCCAACGTTGAAACTGTTTTACACATATTCTTAACATTAATGATCACAAACTGCACAACAGAATGCTCATTTTCATCCCTAAGGACACTTGAAAACCCTCAGCATACAATGATTCAAGAAAGACTCTATTCACTATCCTTATTACGTATGGAAGTAGATATTGTTCGGCAGCTTAATTGTGACAAAATCACTGAAGAATTTGTAAGAGCTAAGAACAGAAAGAAATGTTTTTAACTATAACATGTTAAAAGGTGAAAAATCTGTCTAAAAATAAAATAGTCATTTGTTTTAATACTTGTTTTCTGACAAATTTCCTTTATGACATCTTTTCATTTGTTCATTTATAATTATAGCATTTATTATGAAACAGGCATTAAATCTGAAATATGAGCCATTTAAAGCAAAATTGGTGAGGTCAATTTTTTGTTGTGGGAGAGCAACAGAATTTTACACTGACTGTTGAAACAACTAAATTCACTTACTCATTTTCTTTGTTGTAGAATATTCTTTTGTAGAAAATGTGGTATATAGTAAAAACCTTAGTATCCCACATTCACTAAAAATTTTATAACCCAATTCCTCTCATTCCACTAAAACAGCATATTCCACTTTTTTGTTAAATTGCTAATATTATAGTCACATTTGAAAGTTACATCCAACTAAAAAATATGTGTCTTTTGGTTACAGAGATATATATGCATGAGTAAATATGTACAAGAAGGCATATATGAATATATGGATGTATAGGTATAGATGTAACTGTAGGCATATGTACATAAATCTTTATGCATGATGCATATATTTTTAGATATAAAATAAACACATAGGGGGCACAGTTATGGATACTTCCTAGACACAACCAAACACTTCACGGGATTGTTCTACTGGGTTTCAGGGTTTAGGACCATGGTCTCATGGGGCAAGTCGGTCAATTGGAACAATATAGTCCATAATGACAATGTTCTACATCCTAATCCCGAGTAGTGTCTGGAGTCTTAAAAGCTTGTGAGTGGCCATCTAAGATACAACTATTGGTCTCTACTCATCAGGAGCAAAAGAGAAAGAAGGAAACTGAAGACTCAGTGAAGAAACTAGTTTACACAACCAGTAGACTACATGAACAATGACATCACCTATCTTGAGACCAGAAGAACTAGATGGTGCCCACCTGCCGCTACCGGTTCCAGCTGGGGACTGAATTCATGGTCCCAGATAGAATGGGAAGATGTGCATAAGGGTTGTACCCTTTCGCCATACATATTCAGTCTGTATACTGAGCAAATAATCCAAGAAGCTGGACTATATGAAGAACGGGGCATCAGGATCGGAGGAAGACTCATTAACAACCTGTGTTATGCAGATGACACAACCTTGGTTGCTGAAAGTTTTGTCATCTGCATAACACAGGTTGTTAATGAGTCTTCCTCCGATCCTGATGCCCCGTTCTTCATATAGTCCAGCTTCTTGGATTATTTGCTCAGTATACAGACTGAATATGTATGGCGAAAGGGTACAATCCTGACACACACACCTCCTGACTTTAAACCATGCAGTATCATTTTGTTCTGTTTGAACAGCTGCCTCTTGATCTATGTACAGGTTTCTCATGAGCACAATGAAGTGTTCTGGAATTCTCATTCTTCACAATGTTATCCATAATTTGTTACAGTCCACATAGTCAAACACCTTTACCTAGTCAATAAAACACAGGTAAACATCTTTCTGGTATTCTCTGCTTTCAACTAGGATCCACCTGACATTAGCAATGATAACCCTTGTTCCATATCCTCTTCTGAATCTGGGTTGAATTTCTGGCAATTCCCTGTCAATGTACTGCTGCAACCGCTTTTGAACGATCTTCAGCAGAATTTGACTTGCATGTGATATTAATGATACTGTTTGATAATTTCCACATTCAGTTGGATCACCTTTCTTTGGAATAGGCCTAAATATAGATCTCTTCCAATTGGTTGGTCAGGTAGCTGTCTTCCAAATTTCTTGGCATAGACGAGTGAGCACTTCCAGCGCTGCATCCATTTATTAAAATATCTCAATTGGTATTCTGTCAATTTCTGGAGCCTTGTTTTTTGCCTTCAGTGCGGCTTAGACATCTTCCTTTAATATCATTTGTTCCTGATCATATGCTACCTCCTGAAATGGCTGAACATCTGCCAGTTCTTTTTGGTATAGCGACTCTGTGTTTTCCCTCCATCTATTTTTGATGCTTCCTGTGTTGTTTAATATTTTCCCCATGGAATCCTTCAGTATTGCAACTCAAGGTTTGAATTTTTACTTCAGTCCTTTCAGCTTGAGAAATGCTGAGTGTTCTTCTCTTTTGTTTTCCTCACTCCAGGTTTTTGCACATTTCATTATACTACTTTACTTTGTTTTCTGGAGCCACCCTTTGAAATCTTCCATTCAGCTCTTTTATTTCATCATTTCTTCCTTTCACTTTAGCTATTTGACATTCGAAAGCAAGTTTCAGAGTCTCTTCTGACATCTTTTTGATCTTTTCTTTCTTTCCTGTCTTTTTAATGACCTCTTGCTTTCTTCATGGGTGATGTCCTTGATGTCATTCCACAACTCGTCTGGTCTTTGGTCATTAGTGTTCAGTGTGTCAAATCTATTCTTAAGATGGTCTCTAAATTCAGGTGGAATATACTCAAGATCACACTTTGAGACCAGACTTAATGGTCTGACTGAGACTAGAAGGACCCCAGTGGTCATGGCCCCCGGACCTTCTTTGCCCCAGGACAGGAACCATTCCCAAAGCCAACTCTTCAGACATGGATTGGACTGGACAATGGGTTGGAGAAGATGCTGGTGAGGAGTGAGCTTCTTGGATCAGGCGGACACTTGAGACTATGTTGGCATCTCCTGCCT
Organism: Elephas maximus indicus; assembly: GCF_024166365.1. Taxonomy (NCBI): domain Eukaryota; kingdom Metazoa; phylum Chordata; class Mammalia; order Proboscidea; family Elephantidae; genus Elephas; species Elephas maximus. Next base: position 85,130,902 of record NC_064820.1, read on the forward strand.
GGAGGGGAGATGAGAGGGTGGAGGGGGTTAGAAGCTGGTGAAATGGACACGAAAAGAGAGAGTGGAGGGAGGGAGTGGGCTGTCTCATTAGGGGGAGAGTAATTGGGAGTGTGTAGCAAGGTGTATATGGGGTTTTGTGTGAGAGACTGGCTTGATTTGTAAACTTTCACTTAAAGCACAATAAAAATTACTTTTAAAAAATTACAGCCAAGAAAACACTAAAAAAAAAAAAAATCACACTTTTGTTCTCGTGGACTTGTTCTAATTTTCTTCAGCTTCAACTTGGACTGGCATATGAGCAGTAGTCGCCCTTTAAGTTGTTGAAAAAAGGTATTTACAATGAAGAAGTCTTTAGTCTTGCAAAATTCTGTCATGCAATCTTCAGCATCATTTCTATTACCAAGGCCATATTTTCCAAAAACCAATCATTCTTCTTTGTTTCCAACTTTTGCATTCTAATCACCAGTAATTATCAAGGCATCCTATTTGCATATTAAATCAATTTCAGACTGCAGAAGTTGGTTAAAAAAATCTTCAGTTTCTTCACCTTTTGCCTTCCTGATTGGTATGTGAATTTGAATAATAGTCGTATTAACTGATTTTCCTTGTAGGCGTATGGACATTATCCTATCACTGACAGTGTCGTATTTCAGGATAGATCTTGAAGTGTTCTTTTTGACGATGAATGCAACACCATTTCTCTTCAAGTTGTCATTCCTGGCATAGTAGACTGTATGATTATGTGATTTCAAAATGGCCAATACCAGTCCATTTCAGCTCACTAATGCTTAGGATATGGATGTTTATGCATTCCATTTCATTTTTGATGATTTCCAATTTTCCTATATTCATACTTCTTACATTCCACGTTCTGATTATTAATGAATGTTTGCAGCTGTTTCTTCTCATTTTGAGTCATGTCACATCAGCAAATTAAGGTCCAGAAAGCTTGACTCCATTCACATCTTTGAGATCAACTCTACTTTGAGGAGGCAGCTCTTCCCCAGTCATCTTTTGAGTGCCTTCCAACCCGAGGGGCCCACCTTCTAGCACTATATCAGACAATTTTGGTGAGTATTCATAAGGTTTTCACTGGGTAGTTCTAATGAAATATGAGAAGACACGTATCCATGGAGGAAAAAAAAAAGAACCAGAATTCTGTATTTAGGGAAAAGTAAAAAGGATAATCAGAAAACAGAAAAAAGCTCTTGGGAGTTAGAATTACCGTAGCTGAAATAATAAGTTCAATAGAAATAATAGAGGATCAAATAGAGGAACTATCTAGAAAAATAAAATATAGAAAATGGGAGAGAAAAAAATGACCAATCTAGAAGGCCCAGTATCTATCTAACTGGAATCCAGAAAGAGAAAACAGAGTCAATTTCCAGGATAGAAAATTTAATTGGCCAAACCCAAGTCATGTGCCCAACCCATGGCTGAGAAGAGAGGGGAAACTTTGAGTTCTATAAGGAAAGAGCACTGACTCTCACCACAACTATACCCAGGAGTGTGGTCCCAAAAGAGGAAGTAATGGGTGCTATTAGGAAGTGAGGTTAGATGATGGACAAACACTACAAACGTCCACTACACTGGAACCCATGCTGACTCTTAGTAACTAAAACATACTTCTCTAAATACTCATAACATTTTAAATAGGATCTTAGAAGCCTATCTAATGCAAAACCTACCTTTTGTGCCTGGGACCGTTTATTACATCATCATATAACCCATTCACATCAAGTTGATTCTGACTTGTAGCAACCCTATAGATAAGACTTATTGTATATACCCTACACACCAGTTCCTTCACATGGATTAGCCCATTAAAGGCTTAAACAAAGCAAAAACATATGCTTTCTATCTGCCCAAAGAGGTTAAGAAGCGTGCCCATGTTCATTCAGCTAATAAGTACAAAAGCCCAGACTCAGATATAGATAAGCTGACTGTGGAACTGCACCCATAACCTTACACCACCTGTCATGAATTGAACTGTGTCCCCCAAAGATATCGGTCAGCTCAGCTAGGTCATGATTCCCTTATATGATTGTCTACCATTTTATTATCTGATGTGATTTCCCTGTGTTGTAAATCCTATCACTATGACGTAATAAGATGGATTAGCGGCAGTCATATTGATGAGATATACAAGATTAGATTGTGTCTTAAGCCAATCTCTTTGAAAGATAAAAGAGAGAAGATAGCAGAGAGAGAGGGGGACCTCATACCACCAAGAAAGCAGTGTTGGGAGCAGAACGTGTCCTTTAGACCGGGATTCCTGCAAGGAGAAGCTCCTAGTTCAGGGGAAGATTGATGAAAAGGAGCTTCCTCCAGAGCTGAGAAAGCTGAGAGAGGGAGCCTTCCCCTGGAGATAACACCCTGAAATTGGACTTGTAGCCTACTAGACTGTGAGAAAATAAATTTCTCTTTGTTAAAGCCATCCACTTGTGGTATTTCTATTATAGCAGCACTAGATTACTTAGACACCACCCACTTTTGCATACTTCTCCCAGAAGGTTTCCTAGGGCTCCTGGAGACCCTAATGCCTCGCCATACCTGGACCTCCAAACAGGATTGAAGGTGGGTCATTAAATGGCCATAGGAAGGGTTATAAGTTGAATTGTGTCCCCCAAAATTATGTATCAACTTGGCTGGGCCATGGTTCCCAGTATTGTGTGACTGTCCACCATTTTGTCATCTGATGTGATTTTCCTATGTATTGTAAATCTTACCTCTATGATGTTAATGAGGCAGGATTAGAGACAGTTACGTTAATGAAGTAGGACTCCACAAGATCAGGTTGTATTTTAAGTCAATCTCTTTTGAATATAAAAGAGACAAGCTAGCAGAGAGACAGGGGGACCTCATTCCACTAAGAAAGCAGTGCACATCCTTTGGACCCAAGATTCCTGTGTAGAGAAGCTCCTAGACTAGGGGACGGAGACAGAAAGCCTTCCCCTGGAGCTGGCACCCTGAATTCAAGCTTCTAGCTTCCTAGACTGTGAGAGAATAAATTTCTCTTTGTTAAAGCCATCCACTTGTAGTATTTCTGTTACAGCAGCACTAGATAACTAAAACAGGAGGCCTCTGCGTACCAGGAGCTTTCTGCATGCAGCCCAGCACCTTGGCTCAGAGCATGTCTGGCATGCCTGGTCACCCACAGGCAGTTGAGGGAGGGCCTTCAGCTTTCCCCCAAGTCCACCAGCATGTGAGAGCAGCCAAAAGCACTCACCTCTCCTTCTCTTTTCACATCTTAATCAGGGGCTGCCCACAGATTTGCTCGAGCTATGGAACTGGAACCCCTGCTCCTTCCTGTCTGGGAACTGGACAAAGCAGCTCCTTGGGTGGTTTTGAGAGCTACCAGGCAGCTGACACCCCAGCAGTAACAGACAAGTTTCAGTGTTTCACAAGCATAAGTACATGACAGCAACTATAGGTAAGAATTATTGGGCACATCCTACAAGGAATGTGCCGGCATTCTTTGGGCTGGTGGAGGGTTCCATGGGCACAGGTGTGAGCAGAGGTGGACACCTGCCTTGGAGCATCCTTGTCTATTTTTTCTGCCTCTCTCTTGCTCTTTTCGTTTCAAATGTTGACTTGGACCAAGAAGCTCTCAACATTTGGGAAATAGTAATTCTAACTCCTTGGAACATAAGATCTCTTTAAAAACTCGAGGAGCTGCGAGGGGGCCAAGATTGTCCACAGACCCCCAGGGGAGCTGGGCTTCTGTGATATCTCAAGCCCAAGAACTTGAGGCGGAAACTTCCAGGACACCCTTCACCCCAACCAGACCGTCCCTTTCCCCCACTCCCTTCCACCAATCCACCCTGCCCAGCACCATGTAAGTGCTTCCTAATGATGCCCCCTCTGCAGCCCTGGGGCTTCTTGGGGATTTGCACATTGTGGCACACTCACTGCTGAGATGGCTTGTTCTCTGCATCAGGCTGGGAGTTCAAAGAAAGACTAAGTCACAAGAGCTGCAGTGAGTGCCTCAAGCCCATCTAGAAGGACCTCATGGCTTAGGCCCAGCCCCATCCCTAACCATGCCAGAAAATCTAAACATAGAATTGGAACAGAGGAGGGAGGAACGCACTTCAAATCAGCGTGGTTTTGTTGAGCTTCTGGCCAGCACCGTGCAGGGAACTGTGGAGTATAAAAAGAGAACTTACTCTGGCCTTTGCTCTCAGCAGTTTACAATCGTTAACAAGAGCCAGGACTTTCACATAATTAGACAAGACGCCGCTGAAGAAAGGAACAAGGCCTTGGACAAGGCAAGTCTGTGTGTAATAGGAAAGTGTTCTGGGTGAACACAGAGGAGGGAAGTGTGTAGGGGGTCAGGAGTTACCAAGGGTGGCTTCAGAGAGGAGGGAGGACTTGAAAAGGGAGAATGTCCTTGTCTGAGAGAGCAGGTCCCCAGGCACAGGTGGGTACCAGGTGGTTCTGCTCTTTGTGAGTGTTGAATAATTTTTTAGGGAGGGATCTAGGGCAAGGCTTCTAGGGTTCGGAACCATAGGAACATCTTCTGGGCTTGAAGATGCCATGCCTGGCCAGCCTTCTTCATGCATGCCCAGAGCATGGGGGCAGTCAGGTCCTGGCCCCTGGGGAGACTGCATTCAGCAGGGGCATTGGCTGAACCAAGCCTCCACCCTTGGCCAGCAAAAAGCAAATTTCTAGGATCCACAGGAGGGGCTGAAGGGGAGAGTGGTTCTGAGGGCAAGAAGCAGCTAGAGTAGAGTCAGGGGAAGGGAGGACCTTTCTTCCTGTCCTTCCCCAACCCCACAGAAAAAGTCAGACACTTGCTGCTGCCCACATGGGTGGTTCGAGGGTCCAGAACTCAGACAAGGGTAGGAGCAAGAGGGCCACTGGGCCTGGGTCCTACATTCCTGAGAGGGATTCCTTTTAGATTTTGATGTGTTTTCCAAATTATGGTAAGTCTATATTCACTTTGGGATTCCCAGTGTGGTGCAGATAGCTAATGTGCTCAGCTACTAACTGAAAGGTTGGAGGTTCAAGTCCACTCAGAGACACCTTCAAAGAAAGGCTTGGCAAATCTGCTTCCCAAAAAGCAGCCACTAAAACCCTATGGAGCACAGTTCTACTCTGACACACATGGGGTCACCACAATTCAGAGTCAACTCTATGGTAACTGATTTGGTTTGGTGTATTCACTTTGTATGTGTGTGCTTGCAGGGGTAGGTTTTATCCTAGTGATTGAAGGTTTAATGAGAAACAGGATATTAATATAGTTTTTTGGTGAAAATATGCACAAAACACACACCCATTCAACAATTTTTACATGTAGAGTTCATTGAAAATGGTTACATGCTTCACATTGTATCACCATTCTCCCTATCTCTGCCCACATGGTTTCACCACTGTTAACTTAGACTTTTTGCCACTTAAGGTTCTCATCTGTGCTTTAGAGTTACTATGGTCATTTTCATCTCATACAGGTAATTTTTTAAAAGGACACAATGCTCCAGGCAAAAGGGCACAATGCTCAAAGCAAACATTATTTATTGACCTGAACTGCTGTTTAGTTTAAAGATGACTTCATGGGATTGTTTCGGTTCAAAGTTTAACAGTTGTTTACAGGCAATAGATTCCAGGGTTCTGCCAGTCTCAATATATACAGTAAGTCTGGTATTCAGTAAGAATTTGAAGTTCCATCCCACAATTTTCCTCCTTTTGATCAAGATCCATCTATTGGGTCCCTGATCAAAACATTCTGTAATGGTAGCCAGGCACCATCCATTTCTCCTAGTCTTAAGGCAAGGGAGGTAGCAGTTCATGGAGGCAATTAGACTTGCAGATCATTTCCTTATCCAATTCCTGGATCTCCTTCGTCTGTTGCTCCAGGCAAATAGAGACAAATTGTTGTATCTTGAATGGTGGCTAGGATGCTTTTAAGACCCCAGGCACTACTCACTGAACTAGGTAATACAGCAGAAACTTTAAAAAATATTAGGCCAGTTGACTGGGCAAGCCTAAGAAACCATGAGCTTAAACTTTTGCACCATGAGGTGTTTGTTTGTACCTAAATGTAGCAGCTCTGCAGAAGAAAAGACCTGGTGATCTGCTCCTATAAAGATTACAGTCTAAGAAACCTTATGGGGCAGTTCTACTCTGTCCTGTAGGGCTGCTATGAGTTGGAACCAATTCAGTGGCACACAGTAACAGCAAGAAAGTATCAACAGTTGCAGCCCCCCCCCTTTTTTTTTTGGCTGCTGTTTTTGTCGTGAAAGTAAGTATAACAATCTATTTGTCATTTTCATCTTTTCTTATTGTACTTTAGATGAAGGTTTACAGAGCAAACAAGCTTCTCATTAAACAATTAATACACATATCGTTTTGTGACATTGGTTGCAAACCCCAAGATATGTCAACACTCTCCCCTTCTCAACCTTGGGTTCCCCATTACCAGCTTTCCTGTCCCCTCCTGCCTTCTCATTCTTACCCCTGGGCTGGTGTGCCCATTTAGTCTTGTTTTGTTTTATGGGCCTGTCTAATCTTTGACTGAAGGGTGAACCTCAGGAGTGACTTCATAAAAGGTGCCCGGGGGCCACACTCTCGGGGTTTCTACAGTCTCTGTGAAACTAGTAAGTTTGGTCTTTTTTTTGGCAGGGGGGGCGGGGGGTGAGTTAGAATTTTGTTCTACATTTTTCTCCAGCTCTGACCTGGACCCTCTGTTGTGATCCCTGTCAGAGCAGTCAGTGGTGGTAGCCGGGCACCATCTAGTTGTGGTGGACTCAGTCTGAGTGGAGGCTGTGATAGTTGTGATCCATTAGTCCTTTGGGCTAACCTTTTCCTTGTGTCTCTGGTTTTCTTCATTCTCCCTTGCTCTAGACGGCATGGGACCAGTGGTGGCCACTCACAAGCTTTTAAGACCCCAGACGCTACTCACCAAAATAGGATGTTGAACATTTTCTTTATAAAATATGTTATGCCAGTTGAACTAGATGTTCCCCAGACCAATTTTCACCCTTGTTTATTTACTTTTTGTACTGGTATACAACTTAGTGATATCAGTTACAATACTCAAATTCTGTAACTATTACCCTTAGTTAATGCCTCACCTCGTATGTGTTTTTAAACCATTAATTTTTAAAAGTGCAAATATTTAAAGTAGATCATAACACTGGAACCATTCCCAAAACCAAATCTTTGGGCAGGGATTAGACTGGACTCTAAGATATATAACGATACTGGTGAGGAGTGAGCTTCTTGGCTCAAGTAGACACATGAGACTATGTGGGCAGCTCCAGTTTGGAAGGGAAATGAGAAGGCAGACAGGGACAGAAGCTGGCTGAATGGACATGGAGAATACAGGGTGGAGAGAAGGAGTGTGCTGTCTCATTGGGGGAGAGCAACTAGGAGTATATAGCAAGATGTACATAAATTTTTTATGAGAGACTGACTTGATTTGTAAACTTTCACTTAAAGCACAATAAAAATAAAAAAGTAAAATAGACCATAACATTTTTAACCTGTTTTGGCATCTCCAGATTTGCAATACATCCTAGAGCTACCACTGCCCCTCTCAGCCCCAAAATGAAAGTGGCCAGGTCTCTCTGTACTTCTAAGAAGCCCCAGTACAGGGCCTTGGCATCTCTCCTGGGATCTGGAGTGATGGTGCCTGGGCAAAGCCTCCATATCTGGCCTGAGAGCCAGCTGGCACCATTAGGCTGAGGAGAGGATGCTGAGCGTTCTCAGTAAGCTGGCAATATCCCAGCTTCTCTCTCTGCAACCCCTATAAAACCATCTGGAAAATGAAACTAATACATTCTGCTTCCTACGAAGCTCCAGGGACCCTGTGAGGGACAGGGAGAGATTATCCACTAAGCCCCCTCATTCCTAGAGAAGGTTGCTCTGGAATAGGCTGTTGTATGGCTTCTTTTACCCTAAATAGCACAAGTAAGATGCTAACCAGTGCTCCTTCCAGCTGCCTCTGCCTCCTTTCAGGAGCCACTTCTGCTTCTAATCTACCTGACTTACAGTGAGGCTTCCCACAAGGCTCCCACTAAACTCCTCAGCGGTCTCTTCCCCCTCCCTGCTGTCTCTCAGCCCAGTCTGAGCTTCAACCCCTACAGGTGAGTCAAGCAGTGCTATACAAACTCAATGTGCTTTTTTTTTTTTTTTTTTTAATTACGGTAAGTACATAGGTAACAGAACATTTGCCATTTCTATAATCTTCACATGTACATTTCAGTAACATTAATTACATTCATCATTCATACATCAATGGCCCCTGAATTTCTCCATCACCCTTAACAGAAGCTCAGTGTCCCCCAAGCATTATGTCTTCCTTTCCCCCTCCCTCCAACCCAGCCCAAACCCAAAAAAAATGAACCCGTTGTGTCAATTCCAACTCGCAGCGACCCTATAGGACAGAGTAGAACTGCCCCATAGAGTTTCCAAGGAGCACCTGGCGGATTCCAACTGCCGACCTTCTGGTTAGCAGCGGTAGCACTTAACCACTAGGCCACCAGAGTTTCCCCCACCCACCCCAGGTAGCCACTAGTAAACTGGTCTCTGTATACTACTCGCCTTTTCTAGATATTTCCTATAATCCAAAGTGCTTCTGAGTCACCTGAGGATTTGCTAGAATGCAGGTTCTGATTCAGTAAATCCAGGATAAGGCTCTGAGATTCTGCACTTCTAACTAGCTCCCTGGAGATGCTGCTGCTACTGCTGCTGATCTGAGCAGAAAGCGCTAGACGGTACAGCAGGAGGGGATTGTAGTTTCCAATGCATTGAGGCCAGGCGAGGATGCCTTCTGCCAGAAACCTGAGCTCCTGGGGAAGCAGCTTGATGGTTTTTTGGAGGCAAATGTGATGCTCTCCACTGGCTGCTCGGCCCTGCTTCCAGGGGGATGAAACCCCGGTCCACCCCGAGCTTCTGCCCAGCCACGTTGCCGCACACTTCAAGGCAGCACAGCGACACAGCCCTAGGGTCGATGTGACATTTAGCCAGCTTCAGGCTGGCACCAGAAATTAATCTTTGGGTCAGGGCCTTGGGAATAGGTAGGGGCGCACAGCTCAATTTGGAATGCATATGAGAAACAAAGCTGCCCCTCTCCCCAAATGGGCTTCTCTGCACCTTCCCTCCTTCCAGCTGGGGCTGGCCAGGCCCAGGGCAGATTTGTTCTGGTTAAGTGCACTTTTCCTGGCAGAGCTTCCAGAATCATGAAATAGGTCTCTTGCCAAAAGCAGAGGACCATCTGGCAGCAGAGAATGCAAGCTGTAGCTAATCAGGTGCAATCACTTCTTAATGACATCTTTTTTTTTTTTTTAGTAATTATGAAAATAATACAAGCGTATTTTAGAAAATGTCGAAAAATATCAAAAAGGAATAATCCTGCAATCCTGGAACTCAGAGGGGCTCAGTTTTAACATTTTGGAAAATGCCCTTCCAAGGGTTTATGTGCATAATTGGAATGGGTACACAGTTCTATATTAGACTTCTCTACCCTGCAAAACAGGGAGCCCTGGTGACACAGTGGGTTAAACGCTTGGGGGCTGACTGAAAGATCCATGGTTTGAACCCACCAGCCCCTCTGTGGGAGAAAGATGTGGCAATCTGCTACCGTAAAAATTGACAGCCTTGGAAACCCTGTGAGGCAGGGCTACTCTGTCTTATAGGGTTACTATGAGTCAGAATCAACTCAGCGGCCACAGAAACGGTACCCCAAAAACTTAACATTGTAGGAAGTGCATTTATCCGTGCCGAAGGGTCCTTGAAATCATGATTTGTAATAGTCGCATAGTAGTCTATTCTATGTTTTTTAGTTTCCTGGGGCTGCTCTGGAGACCGTGGTGGCGTAGTGATTAAGGGCTACGGCTGCTAACCAAAGGGTCAGCAGTTCGAATCCACCAGGCGCTCCTTGGAAACTCTATGGGGCAGTTCTACTCTGTCCTATAGGGTTGCTATCAGTCGGAATCGACTCGACGGCACTGGGTACTGGTACTGGTAGGGCTGCCATAGCAAAGTACCACAAGCTGGGTGGCTTAAAACAGCAGAAATATATTATCCACTGTTTTGGAGGCCAGAAGTCAGAAATCAAGGTGTGACATTGGTTGTCATCCCTAAGACATGTCAACACCCTCCCCTTCTCTATCTTAGGTTCCCCATTACCAGTTTTGCTATCCCCCTCCTGTCTTCTTGTCCTTGCTACTGGGCTGGTGTGCCCATTTAGTCTCGTTTTGTTTTATGGGCGTATCTAAACTTTGGCTGAAGCATGAACCTCAGGAAAGACTTCACTACTGAGCTGAAAGCACATCTGGGGGCCATACTCTCACGGTTTCTCCAATCTCTGTCAAACCAGTAAGTCTGCTCTTTTTTTTTTTCTTTTTGGTGAGTTAGAATTTTGTTCTACATTTTTCTCCAGCCCTGTCCAGGACCCTCTATTGTGATGCCTGTCAGAGCAGTCAGTGGTGGTAGCCGGGCACCATCTAGCTGTGGTGGATTCAGTCTGATGGCAGCTGTGGTAATTGTGGTCCATTAGCCCTTTGGACGAATCTTTTCCTTGTGTGTTTTGTTTTCTTCATTCTCCCTTGCTCTAGACGGGGTGAAACCAGTGGAGTATCTTAAATGGCCACTCACAAGCTTTTAAGACCCCAGATGCTACTCATGAAAGTAGAACGTAGGACATTTTCTTTATAAACTGTGTTATGCCAATTGAGCTGAATGTTCCCAGAGACCATGGTCCCCACAGCCCTTAGCCCAGTAATTTGGTCCCTCAGAGAGTTTGGATGTGGCTATGGAGCTTCCATAACCTTGCCTTATACAAGCTGTGCTGTATGAAGGATATGACAGTACAGTAACAGTACTGTGTACTGTCATATCCTTCACCAAAGTTACCATTTATCTATTGTCTAGTTAATGTTTTTCCATCCCTGCCCCCTCCTTGTAACTATAAAAGATTGTTTCTTTTTGTGTGTAAATCTTTTCATGAGTTTTTATAGTAGTAGTCTTATATAATATTTGTCCCTTTTGTGTTTGACTTACTTCACTCAGCATAATGCCCTCCAGATTCATGCATGTTGTGAGATACATTGCAGATTTATCATTGTTCTTTATCATTGCGTAGTATTCCGTTGTGTGTATGCACCATTGTTTGTTTATTCATTCACCTGTTGATGGGCATCTAGGTTGTTTCCACCTTTGTGCTATTGTAAATAATGCTGCAATGAACATGGGTGTGCATATGTCTATTCCTGTGACGGCTCTTATTTCTCTAGGCTATATTCCTAGGAGTGGAATTGCTGGATCGTATGGTATTTCTATTTCTAGCTTTTTAAGGAAGCGCCATATCCTTTTCCAAAACGGTTGTATCATTTTGCATTCCCACCAGCACTGCTTAAGACTTTCAATTGCCCCAAAGCCTCTCCAACATTTGTTATTTTCTGTTGTTTTTATTCGTGCCAGTAATGCTGGGGTGAGATGGTATCTCATTGTGGTTCTGATTTGTATTTCCACAATGGCCAGCGATCGCGAACATTTCCTCATGTGTCTGTTAACTGCTTGAATGTCTTCTTTGGTGCAGTGTCTGTTCATTTTCTTTGCCCATTTTTTAATTGGATTATTTGTCTTTTTGTTGTAGAGGTGTTGGATTTTCCTATGGATTTTTGAGATTAGACCTTTGTCGAATTTGTTATGGCCAAAATTTTTTTCCCAGTCTGTAGGTTCTCTTTGTAGTCTTTTGGCAAACTCTTTTGATGAGCATAAGTGTTTAATTTTTAGAAGATCCCACTTAACTAGCTTATCTTCTAGAGTTTGTGTGTTGTTAGCTATGGTTTATATCCTGTTAATGCAGTGTATTGGGCCTCAGTATTGATGCTATTTTTTCTTCTATGATCTTTATAGTTTTTGGCTTCATATTTAGGTCTTTGATCCATTTTTAATTAATTTTTAATGTATGGTATGAGGTACGGATCCTGTTTTTTTTTTTTTTTTTTTGTCGGTGGACATCCAGTTTTGCCAGTACCATTTGTTAAAAAGACTGTCTTTTCCCCAGTTGATGGACTTGGGGCCTTGTCCAAGATCAGGTGACCACAGGCGGATGGATTTATATCTGGGTTCTCAATTCTGTTCCATTGGTCAATGTAACTGTCTGTATACCAGTTCCAGGCTATTTTGACTACCTTAGCTGTATAGTAGCTTCTGAGGTCAAGTAGAGCAAGTCCTCCTGCTTTATTCTTCTTCTTTAGTGGTGCTTTACTTTTCCAGGACCTCTTCCCTTCCCATATAAACTTAATGATTAGTTTTTTCATCTCTTTTAAGAATGTTGTTGGTATTTCTATTAGGATTGCATTGTATTTGTAGATTGCTTTGGGTAGAATTGATATTTCACAATGCCGAGTCTACCTATCCATGAGCATGGTGTGTTTTTCCATTTATGTAGGTCTCTTTCGGTTTCCTGCAGTAGTGTTTTGTAGTTTTCTTTGTATAGGTCTTTTACATCCCTGGTTGGATTCATTCCTAAGTATTTTATTTGTTTAGGGGCTATTATAAATGGTATTATTTTCCTGATTTCCTTGTCATCATTCTCCATAGTGGTATATAGGAATCCAGCTGATTTTTTTTATGTTTATCTTGTATCCTGATACTCTGCTTGGTCTTTCTATTAGTTCCAGTAATTTTCTTATGGAGTCTTTTGGGTTTTCTACGTATAGTATCATATCATCCACAAGTAGGGACAGTTTTACCTCTTTATTACCAATTTGAACGCCCTTTATTTCTTTTTCTTTTCTTATTGCTCTAGGTAGGCCTTCCAGCACAATGTTAAATAGAAGTGGTGATAAAGGACATTCTTATCTTGTTCCTGTTCTCAGTAGGAATGTTTCCAGCCTCTCTCCATTAAGAAAGATGTTGGCTGTTGGTTTCTCATAGATGCCCTTTATCATGTTAAGGAATTTCCCTTCTAGACATATTTTATTGAGAGTTTTTATCAGGAATTGGTGTTGGACTTTCTCACATGCCTTTTCTGTGTTGATTGACATGATCATGTGATACTTTTATTTATGTGATGCATTATGTTGATTGGTTTTCTAATGTTAACCATCCTGGCATACCCGGTAGGAATCCTACCTAGTCATGGTTTTTGGGTTTTTTTTAATACATGATGCTGAATTCTATTGATTAGAATTTTGTTGAGAATTTTTGCCTCTGTGTTCTTGAGACACACTGTTCTTTAATTTTCTTTTTTTGTGGTGTCTTTGCCTGGTTTTGGTATCAAGATCATGCTGGCTTCATAGAATGAATTCAGAAGTATTCCTTCCTTTTCAGTGTTCTGAAATATTTTGAGTGGTGCTGAGGTAAGCTGTTCTCTGAAAGTTTGGTAGTATTCTCCAGTGAAGCCACCTGGGCCAGCGATTTTTTGTTGTTGTTGGGAGGTTTTTGTTTTGTTTTGTTTTTTACCTTTTCAATTTCTTCTCTTGTTATGGGTCTGTTCAGATTTTCAACATCAGTTTGTGTTAGTTTGGGTGGGTTGTGTCTTTCTAGAAATTTGTCCATTTCCTCTAAGTTTTCAAATAAGTTGTAGTATAATTTTTCATAGTATTTTGTTATGATCCTTTTTATTTCAGTTGAGTCTGTCATAATGTTCCCTATTTCGTTTCTTATTTTGGGTTATTTGCATACTTTCTTTTTGTCAATTTGGCCAGTGGTTTGCCAATTTTATTGATCCTTTCAAAGAACCAACTTTTGGTCTTGTGGATTCTTTCTATTGTTTTTCTATTCTCTATTTCATTTATTTCTGCTCTGATCTTTATTATTTCCTTTCTTCTGGCAGCTGTGGGCTTCTTTTGCTGTTCTCTATTTGTTTGAGTTGTGTATCTAGTGTTTTGATTTTGTCACTTTCTTCTTTTTTGATGCCATAAATTGGCCTCTGAACACTGCTTTTGCTGTGTCCCAAAGGTTTTAGTATGATATGTTTTCACTCTCATTTCACTTTAGGATTTCTTTAATTCCATCTTTGATTTCTTCTATGACCCAGTGGTTTTTAAGCAGGGTGTTATACAGTTTTCATGTATTTGGTTTTTTTTTTTTTTTTTCCCTTGATCTTCCTGCTGTTAGTTTCTACTTTGTTGGCATTGTGATCAGAGAAGATGATTTGAATTATCTCAGTGTTTTGGATTTTTTTGAGGGTTGCTTTGTGGTCTAAGATGCGGTCTATTCTGGAGACCGTTCCATGTGTATTGGAAAAGAATGTGTACTTTGCAGCTGTTGGGTGGAATGTTCTATATATGTCTATGACACCAAGTTTGCTGATTGTGCCCTTCAGATCAGTATCTTTGTTGAGTTTCTTTCTAGATGTTCTGTCCTTTACCAAGAGTGATGCGTTGAAGTCTCTGCCTATTATTGTGGAACTGTCAGTTTCTCTTTTCAGTGCAGTTAAAGCTTGTTTTATGTATCTTGGAGCCCTGTCATTGGGTGTGTAGATATTTATTATGGTTACGTCTTCATGATGGATTGTTCCTTTAATCATTCTATAATGCCCTTCTTTGTCTTTTATGGTGGGTTTTGTTTTAAGTCTATTTTATCTGATATTAGTATTACCATTCTTGCTCTTTTTTGGTGGCTGTTTGATTAATATATTTTTTCCATCCTTTGATTTTTAATAAATTTAAGTCTTTGTTTCTAAGGTGTGTCTCTTGTAGACAGCATATTGATGAATCCTGTTTTTTAATCCATTCTGTCACTCTCTGTCTCTTTATGCGTGCATTTAGGCCATTTACGTTCAGTGTAATTATTGTTAGGTGTGAGTTTATTGCTGTCATTTTGTGGTGTTTTTTTCCTGTGGTGCTGATGTTTTCTTTGTTCCTCTTACTTTCATGCTGAATTCCTTTTATTTGTGGGTTTTTTTTTTTTAATTTCTTTGTTTTTGTAGATTTTGTGTTTGCTGAGATTTTATGTTTTTCTTCTTAATTTTGATGAGTAGGTTTGTTAACTTCCTTTGTGGTTACCTTGAACTTTACCCTTATCTTCCTAAGTTTGAACCAGTCTTCTATTACTTGGTATTGCCTTGACTTCCTCTCCATTTGAATGTTCTATATCTACACTGTTTATTCCCTCTTTTATTGTTCTGATGTTTTTGTCATTAAAGATTAACTTCCCTGGTTCCCTGTTGTAAATCTTTTAGTTTTGATTTATCCTTGAGAGTTCATTACCTGTGTTGGTATCTGGCTCATGTGGTCTTGCATCCTAGATTCAGGCTGTCATCTGATGTTGTGGTTCTCTAATGAAAGGACTTCTTTCAATACTTCTTATAAGTTTGGTTTGGTTTTTACATATTCCCTTAATTTCTGTTTGTCTGTAAATGACCTAATTTCACCACCATATTTGAACAAGAGTTTGCAAAATATATTATTTTTGGTTGGCAATTTTTTTCTTTTAAGATTTCATATATGTCATTCCATTGCCTTCTTGCTTGCATGGTTTCTGCCAAGTAATCAGAGTTTAGTCTTATTGTTTCCCCTTTGTATGTGACTTTTCATTTTTCTGGAGATGCTCTCAGAATTCTGCCTTTATCTTTGGTTTTAGTGAATGTGATTATGATATGCCTTGGTATTTTTCTTTTGGGGTCTACCCCATATGGGGTTTGTTGAACTTCTTGGATAATCAGCTTTTCATCTTTCATGATATTAGGGAAATTTTCTGTCAGCAATACTTCAATGATCTTTTCTTGTGTTTTCAGTTTTCTTTCCTCCTGTTCTGGAACTCCAATCACGTGCAGATTTTTGCTTTTTATTTTATCCCACATCATTCTCAGGGTTTCTTCATTCTTCTCCATTCTTTTCTGATTTTTCCTCAGATAAAGTAGTAGCCAAGGATTTGTCTTCAATTTTGCTGATGCTGTCTTCCATTGTTTCAAATCTGCTCCTCAAACCTTCTATGAAACTGTTCATTTCTGAAATCTCGTTGTTTATCTTTTGGATTTCTAATTGTCGTTTTTGTATGATTTCTAGTTGTGAATTTATTTTCACACTTTTTTCCTATATTATTTTCCTGAATTCTTCCATTGTTTTGTCTGTCTTTTTCATGATTTTGTCTCTTTTCCTCATTTCCTTCCGCTTTTTCCTTCAACTCTTGGATAGCCCTGAATATTAGAGATTTGAATTCCCTATAAGGTAGTTTGAGTGCCTTTTCTTCTACTGGAAGGTCATCTAGAGTTTTATTTTAGGTGCTCACTGGAATCATCCTGTCCCTCCCCCCTCCCCCCCCTTTTAAATGTTTTGATATTTTCTGCTGTCTTTGGGACATCCAGTAATTATTTTCTTTGTTTATTGATCATAGATTTGTTTCATCCTGCTTTTTGTTTTATTTGTTTATGTCTGAGCAGGCGAGCTGGGTGTTCCTTGTTGTTGCTCATCTGTGGGTACAACACTTGTCACCACTTTGTCCAATGGGCAGGGCTAGTTGCTCAGCTATGGTGCAGCAGGGCAGGTCCAGTGGAAGAGAGGGGCTGGGATGGGTCATTTGTGGCATGTACTGGATCTGACAGGGTGGGGGCAGGGGTCAGTGCAGGTCAGGTTCTGGTAGACTGTGCCCATGCTGTTTGGGGCTGCAATGCTCAGTGCACAGTACAGATAAGCAGGAGGGAGAGAGGAGTTTGTGATGTGTGTGGGAAAGAAGAGAAAGAGAAACAGGAGCCAAAAAAAAAAAAAAATGGAGGGATTCTGCCATTGGAGTGTCACAGACTCAAGTTAGCTGTATGCTGGAGGCTTTCCAGTTGAGCAATGAGACACAGCCCCTCAAGAAGGGACAGACACAGCACAACACATAGGTAGGTGGGTGGGAGAAAGGAAAGGAAGGAAAGGGGAGAGAGATAAGAGACTAGATTTAAAAAGGAAAGAAAGAGAGAAAGGCACATATGGCTAGGTGGTCAGGAAAAAGGAATAGAAAAAATGTAGATAGAGACAAGAAACTGAGAAAAAGAAAAAATACATATGCCAGATGGCTGGGAGGAAGGAAGATAGAGACAGGAAACTGAGGGAAAAAAAGAAGGAAAGAAAAAAATGCCCCAAGGGAGCCTACCAGAAGCTGGGCCCTAGCCAAATAGCACTGCACAGCCTGTCAAGAAGCAGCAGAGATGGCACATGGTGACAAGTATTCAGGAGAAGGTAAGGAAGGGAGGTAGATACAGACACAAAATAGGAAAAAAAAAAGCAGAAAGATAGGGGGAAAAATGCCCCAAGGGAGCCCACTGCTGTGTTGGTGCAGACCAGGGAAGTGGCTACCCAGCTGAGAGGCACTGCACAGTTTATCTAGAAGGGGTAGACATGGCACACAATGCCTGGTGTTCAGGAGAAAAGAAGGGAAGAATGGTACAGAGAGACAAGAAACCAAGAAAAGAAAGAAAAAAGAAACCCTCAAGGGAGCCCAGACCAAGGACACAGACCAGGGAAGTGGCTTCCAAGCCAGCAGTGCTCACAGCCCGTCTAGAAGGAGCAGAGATGGCACACAGTGCCAGGTATTAAGGAGACAGGAAAAGAAGGAAGGTAGAGAGAGATGAAAAACTGAGACATGAAGAAAAACAAAAAGGGAAAAAGAATAAAAAATGCTCCCAGGGAGCCCACCGGGTTGGCAGTATGGACCAGGGAAGTGTTTCCCCAGCACAGCGGCACTTCACAGCCTGTCAAGAAGGAGCAGAGATGGCACAGGGAGCCAGGCGTTCAAGAGAAAGGAAAGGACAAAGGTGAGAGAAAGAGAAACCAAAAGAAGCAAAAAAAAAAAAAAAACAAAACCAACAGCAACAAAAAAATGACATTGAAGGAGCCAGCCAGTGTGGGCAGGGTGAATCCAAGTGGCAAGGAGCTCGCTCCTCCCTGGCTGAGTGACCACAGCTCACTAGAAAGTGACAGAGGCTGAGAGCAGGGGGAAGAATGGTGGGGGATGGGAAAGCATGTATCACTGGTTATCGGTTGCTCTGTCTCCTGCTGGGACCTCTGTAAAGCTGCCTTCCTGTACTCCCTGTCTACCGATATTGGTGGCTGAGGAGTCCAAGATGGTGAATCCATGCTGTTTTAGCTGATAGGGGACCTCCACTCCATATCTCTCCTCGCTCTCTATTTTCTGTCAGTTTCTTATTCCATTTGGTACTTGGTTGAGTTCTTTATCCCCTCATTTGACCCTTAGGATTCCAGGATTGATGTTTGTCTCTATTTTACTTAGTGTTTTGGGTCTTTGCTGTGGAAGGACAGCGTGGTGCTTCTGTCTATAGCACCATGTTGGCTCCCCTTGGCATTTGATTTCTTGACTGCTGCTTCCATGGGCATTGATTGTGGATCCAAGTAACATAAAATCCTGGAACACTTCAATCTTTTCTCCACTTATCATGATGTTGCTTACTGATCCAGTTGTGAGGATTTTTGTTTTCTTTATGCTGAGGTGTAATCCATACTTAAGGCTGTAGTCTTTGATCTTCATCAGTAAGTGCTTCAAGTCCTCTTTGCTTTCAGCGGCAAGGTTGTGTCATCTCTATATCACATGTTGTTAGTCTTTCTCCAATCCTGATGCAACTTTCTGCCTCATATAATCCAGCTTCTCAGATTATCTACTCAACATACAAATTGAATATGGTGAAAGGATACAACCCTGACTCACACCTTTCTGATTTTCAGTCAGCCATGCAGTATCCCCTTGTTCTGTTTGAATGATTGCCTCTTGGTCTATGTACGGGTTCCTCATGGACACAATTAAGTGTTCTAGAATTTCCGTTTTTCACAATGCTATCCATAATTTGTTATGATCGGTCCAGTCCAATGCTTTTGCAAAGTCAATAAAACACAGGTAAACATCTTTCTGGTATTCTCTGCTTTCAGCCAGGATCCATCTGACATCAGCAATAATATCTCTCATTCCATGCTGTCTTGTGAATGTGGCTTGAATTTCTGGTAGTTCCCTGTCAATGTACTGTTGCAACCATTCTTGAATTATCTTCAGCATAATTTTACTTCCGTGTGATAGTAATGATACCGTCCGATAATTTCCACATTCCACTGAATCACCTTTCTTTGGAATGGGTACGAATATGGATCTCTTCCAATCAATTGGCCAGGTAGCTGTCTTCCAAATTTCTTGGCATAAACAAGTGAGTGCTTCCAGCGTTGCATCCTTAAACTTATTATCTCAATTTATTTCCTTAGACGAAATTACCAGAGTTGAAATATTGAATATTTTTTAAAGTTCCTGATAGTGTCTTAGTCATCTAGTGCTACTATGACAGAAATACCACAAATGGATGGCTTTAACAAAGAGAAATTTATTTTCTCACAGTC
Source organism: Elephas maximus indicus (assembly GCF_024166365.1). Taxonomy (NCBI): domain Eukaryota; kingdom Metazoa; phylum Chordata; class Mammalia; order Proboscidea; family Elephantidae; genus Elephas; species Elephas maximus. The sequence continues at coordinate 85,150,179 of NC_064820.1, forward strand.
TTTTTTTTTTTTCACAAGGCTAGAAGTCCAAATTCAGGATATCAGCTCCAGGGAAAGGCTTTCTCCCTCTGTGGGCTCTGGAGGAAGGTCCTTCTCATCAATATACCCCTGGACTAGGAGCTTCTCCCCTCAAGGAACCCCAGGTCCAAAGGACATGCTGTTCCCGGCACTGCTTTCTGGGTGGTATGAGGTTCGCTTCTTTTATATCTCAAAAGAGATTGGCTTAAGACACTAATCTTACAGATCTCATCACTATAACTGCCAATAATCCATCTCATTGACATCTTAGTGATAGGATTTATAACACATAGGAAAATCACATCAGATGACAAAATAGTAGATAATCACACAATACTGGGAATCATGGTCTAGACAAATTGTCAGATATTTTGGGGAGACACAATTCAATCCATGACAGATAGTGTTGAATTGTTTCCAGAAAGCTCTCATGAATCTGTTCCCTGCCAGTGTGCACCTGTTTCAAAGCATGCTTGTCAGTATTGCACATTGTCTACTTGTTTTCTTTCCCAATGTGAAAAGTAAAAGTAGTATCTTTTTTTATCCACATTTTGTTTAACTCCCAGTGCAGCTGAACATTTTCTTCTGAGTTTACTAGCCATTCATGTTCCGTCTTCTGTGACTAGTCTATGTATATCCTTTGTGCTCTCATTTTTAAGGAGAGAGAGAATGGGCCACAGGGTGGTATCTGTGCAGGATCTCCAGCCATGCTGTGTCCCACTCATGCCTGTTGGCAGGACTGACCCCCAAACATGACACTACCAAGCTTGCCTTTGGTGCTGGACTTGGGGTACTTTCACTACACCTCTATTCTTGGGTGCCCTCAAGATAGCTCAGTGTTCCCATTATCCTTCCCTCATTTCTTCCAGCTCCTTCTCCACATCAAGGTAAAAGAAGGGGGTTCAAGACAATAAACTAATCAAAGCTAAATATCCTGACCTAGTCAAAATGTTCACTGTCTACTAAAGCTTCTTAACAAGTGGACTTGACTAGGAGTTTTAAGCAAATATTTTCAAATGAGTGATGCTTTTATAGACAAGAATAGTGTGCCTCAGAGGCTTTATTGATTCCACATAAACTAGGGGTGTGGCTGAGACAAAGCCTGATCTGGTGCTTCCCAAACCAGTTGTCCACCCCCTGGGCTTGATGCCATGGTCCCAAAAAATGGTCTGTCCTCCAATGTGGTTACTGCTATTACTGGCTTAATTATCCTCATTTTTTTTTCAGACATTTTACTATTAAAATGAAGCAGGGAGGAATTAAGCTATAAACTTCTCCCAAGAGTCATAATTGCTTGGGTGAAAGTGGCAGACACAGATTCCTAGCAGAAATTCCAGACCAAAGGCCCACCCAACCCTTGCTCAGCCTCCATTCCAGGAACCAAGAAATGTGTTATAAAACTACAAGACTGTCCTCCCCAGTGACCTTAGTGGATTAAGAATTGCCCTCTAAGGTCAGAAGCTGGCCAAATGGACAAGAAAAGAAAGAGTGGAGGGAAGGAGTGTGCTGTTTCATTAGGGGGGGAGCATTTAGGATTATATAGCAAGGTGTTTATAAATTTTTGTATAAGAGTCCAACTTGATTTGTAAACTTTCACTTAAAGCACAAAAAAAAATTAAAAAAAGAGGTGGGAGCCAAGATGGTGGAATAGACAGATGCTTCCAGCGAGCCCTCTTTACAACAAAGACCCCCCCAAAAAGTCAAACAAGTGTATTTGTGACAAGCTGGGAGCCCTGAGCTTCAAAGGCAAGCTTAGACAATGAACTGAGGAGCAGGGGGAGGAAGAGATGGTTCAGAAGTGAAGAGGTGTTACCAGACCTGACTCATGCGGAACCCTCAGGCACCATTCCCAGAGCCACGGCAGCAGGCTGGTACTAGCATTTGGCCACAGTTTTCTCAGGCAGAAGCAGCCAGCCACACAGTCTACTCACATGTCCAGAACCTGAGGAGAACAGTGCTCCCAGCAAAAGCCAAGTATTTGCGTATATTTTACCAAGCCCCCCCCCCCCCGCCCACCCCCAAGCCAGCTTCAGCGGCTAAATTCCCTGGGCCTGAGATAGGCACTGTGGAGCACCTAGAGCCATCCTTCTGGCCTTGGAGAAGCAAAAAAATTGCAACTGGGGGAAAAGAAAATTTGCTAGCTCCACTAACCAGGGGAACTCAGGACAGAAGTGGCTCCTGTCTGGGCATAAACTGTCCATGGATTTTGAGCACCTTTCCTTTCTGGATGGATTTGTGTGGGCCTATTTTGGGAGAATAGGCCCTTGTTGGCAGAATCCAACCATTTCAGCTGTGGGGCAGAGGTGGGTGTTTGATGTTTGACATTTCTTTGCCTATTAAACAACGTCCTCGCTTACCCATATCAGGGATCTAAGGACTGGTAGCTCCACTCAGGTTACCCAGCCACCCACTACATGGGTCCAAAGATAACTGGTACCTCCCAGTACTTAAAACCAAAAACTTTGGGTGACCATGGTCCCTCTGCAGAACCCACCCACCTGCACACTCTAGGAAACAGGGATGTATTTTCCTCAGAGACATGACGGGGCTGGTTCTCAGCTCTATGCCTTGTTCAGAGCATGATCCCCTGCTGCAATCAGATACCAGTATATACGCCAACCACCCCTGCCCCTCTAAGACTGTAGGACAGAGCCTGTGCCACACACTTGATGATCAGCTAGCTGGACACCTGAGCTGAATTCATACAAGAAAACTGAATGGACTCCTAGACTCATATACCTGATAACAGCTCTAGCCAGCTGGGGACAGGACGTCAGAGCTCCAAAGGCAAAAATAATCAAGCTAGCTCACTCCAGTAACCCATAGGGGTATACCAAAACAAAACAAAGCAAGAAGCTGCAACACAGTAAGCAAAGATAAACTAATGCAATAACTTATAGATGGCTCAGAGACAACAGTCAATATCAAGTCACATAAAGAAACAGACCATGATCACCTCAACAGGCTCTCAAAATGAAGAATCCAGGGATCTTCTAGATGGAAGTGCATTTCTGGAATTACCAGAGGCAGAATACAAAAGTTTAATATACAGAACCCTTCAACACATCAGGAAGGAAATGAGGCAATACACAGAACAAGCCAAGGAACACACAGATAAAGCAACTGGAGAAATTAGAAAGATTATTCAGGAACATAATGAAAAGTTTAACAAGCTGGAAAAATTCATAGACAGCAATCAGAAATTCAGAAGATTAAAAATAAAATTACAGAATTAGATAACTCAATAGAAAGAGGAGCAGAACTGAGCAAGTAGAAGCTAGAATTTCTGAACTCGAAGATAATTCACTTGGCACTAATATATTTGAAGAAAAATCAGATAAAAGAATTTAAAAACATGAAGAAACCTTAAGAATCATGTGGGACTCTATCAAGAGAAATAACCTATGAGTGACTGGAGTACCAGAACAGGGAGGGATAATAGAAAATACAGAGAGAATTGTTGAAGATTTGCTGGTAGAAAACTTCCTTGATATCCTGAAAGATGAGAAGATATCTATCCAAGATACTCATCTAACTCCATATAAGGTAGATCTTAAAAGAAAGTCACTAAGATATATTATAATCAAACTTGCCAAAACCAAAGATAAAGAGAGAATTATAAGAGCAGTGAGGGATAAACGAAAAGTCACCTACAAAGGAGAGCCAGTAGGAATAAGCTCAGACTACCCAGCAGAAACCATGCAGGCAAGAAGGCAATGGGATAACATATTTAAAAAATTGAAGGAAAAAAATTGCCTGCCAAGAACTATAAAAAAAAATATCCAGCAAAACCGTCTCTTAAATATGAAGGTGAAATTAAGACATTTCCAGATAAACACAAGTTTAGGGAATTCGTAAAGACCAAACCAAAACTACAAGAAATACTAAAGGGACTTGTTTGGTTAGAAAATCAATAATCTCAGGTATCAACCCAAGACTAGAACACCGGGCAGAGCAACCAGAAGTCAACCCAGACAGGGAAATCCAAAAAAACAAAACAAGAATTAAAAAAAAAAAGTTCAAAACAGGGTAACAGCGATGTTATCATATAAAAGAAGACAACATGAAAATAATAAAGAGGGACTAAGAAATGAAATCATAGACCTTCCATATGGAAAGGAAGATACGGCGACACAAAGAAATAAAAGGTTTAAATTTAGAAAAATAGGGGTAAGTAATAAGGTAACCACAAAGGAGACAAACTGTCCTACACATCAAAATAAAATACAAGGGAAAAATTGAAACAAAATCAACAACAATAAATAAGAGAAAAGGACAACATATAAAGATAATCTACTCAGCACATAAAATTAAGTGGGAAAAAGAAACTGGCAACAACACACAAAAAAAGACATCAAAATGATAGCACTAAATTCATACCTATCCCTAATTACCCTGAATGTAAATGGACTACATGCACCAATAAAGAGACAGAGAGTGGCAGAATGGATTAAAAAACAAGATCCGTCTATATGCTGCCTAGAAGAGACACACCTTAGACTTAGAAACACAAACAAACAAAATCTCAAAGGATGGAATAAATACAGCAAGCAAACAACAATCAAAAAACAGCAGGAGTGGCAATATTATTTCTGACAAAATAGACTTTAAAGTTAAATCCATCAGAAAGGTTAAGGAAGGACACTATATAATGATTAAAGGGAAAATACACCAAGAAGACATAACTATATTAAATATTTATGCACCCAATGACAGGCCTGAAAATACATAAAACAAACTATCAGCATTGAAAAGTGAGATACACAGCTCCACAAGAACAGCAGGAAACTTCAACACAACAATTTTGGTGAAGGACAGGACATCCAGAAAGAAGCTCAATAAACACGTGAAAGATCTAAATGCCACAATCAACCAACTTGACCTCATAGACATATACAGAAAACTCCACGCAACGGTAACCAAGTATACTTTCTTTTCTAGTGCACATGAAACATTCTCTAGAATAGACCACATATTAGGTCATAAAGCAAGCCTTAGCAGAATCCCAAACAGTGAAATATTACAAAGCATCTTCTCTGACCATAAGGTCCTAAAAGTGGAAATCAATAACATGAAAAGCAAGGAAAAGAAATCAAACACTTGGAAACTGAACAATACCCTGCTCAAAAAAGACTGGATTATAGAAGACATTAAGGATGCAATAAAGAAATTCATAGAATCCCTTGAGAATGAAAACGCTTCCTATCAGAACCTTTGGGATACAGCAAAAGCGGTGCTCAGAGGCCAATTTATATCAACAAATGTATACATCCAAACAGAAGAAAGGGCCAAAATCAAAGAATTATCCCTACAACTTGAACAAATAGAAAGAGAGCAACAAAAGAAACTCACAGGCACCAGAAGAAACAAGTAATAAAAATTAGAGCTGAGCTAAATGAAAAAGAAAACAGAAAAGCAATTGAAAGAATTAAGACCAAAAGCTGTTTTTTTGAAAAAAATCAACAAAATTGATAAACCACTGGCCAAACAGACTAAAGAAAACCAGGAGAGGAAGCAAATAACCCGAATAAGAAGTAAGATGGGCGATATTACAACAGACCCAACTGAAATGAAAAGAATCATATCAGATTACTATGAAAAATTGTACTCTAACAAATTTGAAAACCTAGAAGAAATGGATGAATTCCCAGAAACACACTACCTACCTAAACTAACACAAACAGATGTAGAACAACTAAATAGACCCATAATGAAAGAAGAGATTGAAAAGGTAACCAAAAACTCCCCACAAAAAAAAAAAAAAAAACCCTGGTCTGGACAGCTTTACTGCAGAGTTCTACCAAACTTTCAGAGAAGAGTTAACACCACTACTACTAAAGGTATTTCAGAGCATAGGAAAGGACAGAATACTACCAAACTCATTCTATGAAGCCACCATATCCCTGATATCAAAACCAGGTAAAGACACCACAAGGAAAGAAAATTATAGACCTATATCCCTCATGAATGTAGATGCAAAAATCCTCAACAAAATTCTATCCAATAGAATTCCACAACATATCAAAAAAAATACTTCACCATGACCAAGTGGGATTCATACTAGGTATGCAGGGATGGTTTTTTTATCACATAAATAAAAGACAAGAATCAGATGATTTTATCAGTTGATGCAGGAAAGGTATTTGACAAAGCTCAACACCCATTCATGATAAAAACTCTCAGCAAAATAGGAACAGAAGGAAAATTCCTCAACATAATAAAAGGGCTTTATACAAAGCCAACAGCCAACATCACCCTAAATGGAGAGAGCCTGAAAGCATTCCCACTGAGATCGGGAACCAGACAAGGATGCCCTTTATCACCACTCTTATTCAACAATGTGTTGGAGGTCCTAGCCAGAGCAATTAGGCTAGATGAAGAAATAAAGGGCATCCAGATTGGCAAGGAAGAAGTAAAAGTATCTCTATTTGCAGATGACATGATCTTATACACAGAAAACCCTAAGGAATCCTCAAGAAAACTACTGAAACTAATGGAAGAGTTTGGCAGAGTATCGGGATACAAGATAAACATACAAAAATCAGTTGGATTTCTCTACACCAACAAAAAGAACATCAAAGAGGAAATCACAAAATCAATGCCATTTACAGTAGCCCCCAAGAAGATAAAATACTTAGGAATAAATCTTACCAGAGATGTAAAAGACTTATACAAAGAAAACTACAGTACACTTCTGCAAGAAACCAAAAAAGACTTACATAAGTGGAAAAACATACCTTGCTCATGGATAGGAAAACTTAACATTATAAAAATGTCTATTCTACCAAAACCAATCTATACTTTAATGCAGTTCCAATCCAAATCCCAAGGACATTCTTTAATGAGATGGAGAAACAAATCACCAAATTCATATGGAAGTGAAACAGGCCCTGGATAAATTAGACATTACTGAAAAAGAAGTACAAAGTGGGAGGCCTCACACCACCTGATTTTAGAGCCTATTATGCCACCACAGAAGTCAAAACAGCCTGGTACTGGTACAACAACAGATACATGGACCAATGGTACAGAATTGATAATCCAGACCTAAATCCATCCACATATGAGCAGTTGATATTTGACAAAGGCCCCAAAACAGTTAAATGGGGAAAAGACAGTCTTTTTAACAAATGGCATTCACAAAACTGGATATCCATCTGCAAAAAAATGAAACAAGACCCATACCTCACTCCATGCACAAAAACGAGCTCAAAATGGATCAAAGACCTAAGTATAAAATCTAAAACAATACAGATCACGGAAGAAAAAATAGAGACAATGTAAGAAGCCCTAATACATGGCATAAACAGTATATAAAACATTACTAACAATGTAGAAGAAAAACTTGATAACTGAGAGCTCCTAAAAATCAAACACCTATGTTCATCCAAAGACTTCACCAAAAGAGTGAAAAGACTACCTACAGACTGGGAAAAAGTTTTTGGCTATGACATTTCTGATCAGCACCTGATCTCTAAAATCTACATGATTCTGCTAGAACTCAACCACAAAAATACAAATAATCTAAATAAAAAATGGGCAAAAGATATGAAGAGACACTTCAGTAAAGAAGACATTCAGGTAGCTAACAGATACATGAGGAAATGCTCACAATTATTAGCCATTAAAAAGCCAAAAAAACCAAACCCACTGACATCGAGTCGATTGTGACTCATAGCGACCCTAAAGGACAGAGTAGAGCTGCCCCATAGCGTTTCCAAGGATCGCCTGGCGGATTTGAACTGCTGGCCTCTTCATTAGCAGCCGTAGTAGTTAACCACTATGCCACCAGGATTTCCATTAGCCATTAGAGAAATGCAAATCAAAACTACAATGAGACTTCATCTCACTCCAACAAGGCTGGCATTAATCCAAAGAACACAAAACAATAAATGTTGGAGAGGTTGTGGAGAGACTGGAACACTTATACACTGCTGGTGGGAATGTAAAACGGTACAACCACTTTGGAAATCGATTTGCTGCTTCCTTAAAAAGCTAGAAACAGAACTACCATACGATCCACCAATCCCAGTCCTTGGAATATAATAAGAGTCTTTACATGAACAGATATATGCACACCCACGTCCATTGCAGCACTGTTTACAATAGCAAAAAGATGGAAGCAACCAAGGTGCCCATCAACGGATGAATGGATAAATAAATTATGGCATGTTCACACAATGGAATATTACACATCAATAAAGAACAATGATGAATCTGTGAAACATTTCATAACATGGAGGAATCTGGAAGGCATTATGCCGAGTGAAATTAGTCAGTTGCAAAAGGACAAATATTGTATAAGACCACTATTATAAGAACTGCAGAAATAGTTTAAACAGAGAAGAAAATATTCTTTCATGGTTACAAGAGGGGGGAGGGATGGAGGGTGGGAAAGAGGTATTCACTAATTAGTAGATAAGAACTACTTTAGGTGAGGGGAAAGACAACACACAATACAGGCCAGGTCAGCACAACTGAACTAAACCAAAAGCAAAGAAGTTTCCTGAATAAACTGAATGCTTTGAAGGCCAGTGTAGCAGGGGTGGGGGTTTGGGGACCATGGTTTCAGGGGACATCTAAGTCAATTGGCATAATACAATCTATTAAGAAAACATTCTGCATCCCACTTCGGAGAGTGGCGTCTGGGGTCTTAAACACTAGCAAGTGGCCATCTAAGATGCATCAATTGGTCTCATCCACCAGGATCAAAGGAGAATGAAGAACACCAAGGACGCAAGGTAATTACGAACCCAAGAGACAGAAAGGGCTACATAAACCAGAGACTACATCAGCCTGAGGCCAGAAGAGCTAGATGGTGCCCAGCTATAACCGATGACTGCCCTGACAGGGAACGTGACAGAGAACACCTGAGGGAGCAGGAGAGCAGTGGGTTGCAGACCCCAAATTCTCGTAAAAAGACCAGACTTAATGGTCTGACTGAGACTAGAAGGACCCTGGTGCTCATGGCTTCAGGCCTTCTTTTGGCCCAGGACAGGAACCATTCCCAAAGCCAACTCTTCAGACATGGATTGGACTGGACAATGGGTTGGAGAAGATGCTGGTGAGGAGTGAGCTTCTTGGATCAGGCGGACACTTGAGACTATGTTGGCATCTCCTGCCTGGAGGGGAGATGAGAGGGTGGAGGGGGTTAGAAGCTGGTGAAATGGACACGAAAAGAGAGAGTGGAGGGAGGGAGTGGGCGATCTCATTGCAGGGAAAGCAATTGGGAGTATGCAGCAAGGTGTATGTAAGTTTTTGTGTGAGAGACTGACTTGATTTGTAAGCTTTCACTTAAAGCACAATAAAAATTAAAAGAAAAAAAAAAGAGCAAATGTCACTTTGAGGACAAAGGTGTGCCTGACCTAAACCATGGTGTTTTTCAATCACCTTATATCCATGCAAAAGTTGGACAATAATTAAGAAAGACTGAAGAAGAACTGATACATTTGAATTTTGATGTTGGCAAAGAATACTGAATATACCATGGACTGCCAGAAGAACAAAGAAACCTGTCTTGGAAGAAATACGGCCAGAATGCTCGTTAGAAATGAGTATGGTGAGACTTTCTCTCTTGTATTTTGGACATATTATCAGAAGGGACCAGTGCCTGGAGAAGGATATCATGCTTGGGAAAGTAGAGGGCCAGTGAAAAAGAGGAAGACCCTTAATGAAATGAATTGACACAGTGGCTGTGACAATGGGCTCAAACATAGCAACATTGCAAGGATGGTGCAGGACTGGGAAGTGTTTTGTTGTGTTGTACATAGGGTCACTATGAGTCAGAGCCAACCTGACAACATCTAATAACAACAACAACACAATGGGTTAGGAGGTCCCTGGGTAGCAAAAATGGTTTGCATTCAGCTACGCAGCAGAACTGTGAAAGAAAGGCCTGGCTATCTGCGCCCATAAAGATTTGTTGTTGTTGTTGTTAATTGCTGACAAGCTGATCCTGACTCGTGGTGATCCCATGTGTGCAGAGTAGAACTGCTCCATAAGGTTTTCAAGACTGTGACATTTCAGAGGCAGATCGCCAGGCCTGTCTTCCGAGCCACCTCTGAGTGGGTTCAAACCACCAGCTTTTCGGATAGTAGTCAAGGGCTTAACCATTTGTGCCGCCTACAGGCACCTTCCATAAAGATTACAATAAAAAAAAAGCCCTATGAAGCAGCTCTACTCTATAACACATGGGGTCACCACAAATCAGAAGTGGCTGGAATGGGTTGGTCAAAAAGTTAATTCAACATTGAAAGACATACAAGACATCAATTCTACACAAAAGTAAAAGAAATCAGCAATCTGGCTTCATCTGGTAAACCCATGCCTGTGAGGCTGGGACTGATGGATGAGGAGTGTGGGGGCAGGGTGGGGAGCCTCCCTCTGCTGCAATAACGCAGAAAGAGGCTCCCTTTGGCCCCTCTGGTGCTCTGCCTCTTTTCCCTCTCCTTGTAGAAAAGCAAGCTATATTCAATCACAGTTTCAAATCCTAAAACCAGGTTTCTCTGTCAGTTAAGGCCAGAGATTTTCCATTTCTTCTCGTACTGAGGATTTTTTTTACCTGGGCCATAAATCCACTGCACTGACAGTTTCTGGGAAAGGAATAAGACTTAAAATCCAGCTTGGTGTCTCCCTCCTCTTACTGAACAAAGAGAGTGCAGAGGAGAGGTCCAGACAGTCCGAATCACTATGAACCTCACAGGAAATTTCAGTCTGTATCTCCCCTCCTCACCTCCCCAGCGCCATTTCCTTCTCTGGGATGACTTGCATGGATTATTTCCATCTCCTCTCCTACTCCCATCCACCCGCCCCACCCCTGTCTGTGGGTGAGGAAGGGAGTGAGTGCTCACCTTCCTTCTCCCCCACTGCAGGCAGAAGCTCAATGCTCTGGTTACCTGCCAAGGGGATATCAAAACTCCTCCACATGGCCTTGAGACTAACAAACACCCCGGAGCCAGGTCTGCTCTGGCCTGGAGGGGGATGCCCTAAACTAGAGGACTCAGGTTGGAGAGCATTACTCTCTCCATCCCTCTAGGACAGGACACCTGAACTGTTGGGATCCTTAACTTCAATGGATAAGCATATGGGTAGGAACCAGTTAAAAAGGGATGTAACAGTTATCTAGTGCTGGTATAATGGAAATACCACAAGTCCATGACTTTAACAAAGAGAAATCTATTCTCTCACAGTCTAGGAGCTAGAAGTCCCAAATTCAGGATGCCAGCTCCGGGGGAAGGCTTTCTCTCTCTGTCGGCTCTAGGGGAAGGCCCTCATCATCAATCCTCCACTGATCTAGGGGCTTCTCAGCTCAGGGACCCTGGGTCTGAAGGACACACTCCCCTTTTGGTTCTTTACTGTTGGTGGCATGAAGTACCCTTGTCTCTCTGCTCACTTCTCTTTTTTATATCTCAAAAGAGATTGATTCAAGACACAACCTAATCTTGTAGATTGAGTCCTGCCTCATTAATATAACTGTCTCTAATCCTGCCTCATTAACATCCCAGAGGTAGGATTTACAATACATAGGAAAATCACATCAGATAACAGAACAGTGGACAATCACGCAATACTGGAATCATGGCCTAGCCAAGCTGACACACATTTTTGGGGGACACAATTCAACCTATAACAGGAAAAATGGTATAGTGAAGTGCTTAAGCCAAGACTCTGGTGTAAAATGGACTTGAGTTCGTCTTGGCTCTGTCACTTACTCTCTATATAACCACACATGGAAAATCACTTCTCTGAGCCTCAGGTTCCTTATTTGTGAAATAGGTTAATACCAGTACCTACCTCATAGAACTGGTGGGGGTTTTAACTGAGGTGATACAGGTAAAGCACTTAGCCTGGTGCCTAGTCCATAGTAAGTGCTCAACAAGAAATGACAAAGGTGATGAATACAATGTGAGTTTAACACAAAGAAGGGAGAGACAGATATCAGTAGGTAATTACACAGGACCGACTGACTCCCAAATTTCAGTGGCCTCTTCCTTTGATTTTCAGTTTTCCTTATCATCTGTCAGCACGCAACACTCCTTCAACCTTGAGTAATATGCTCTCCAGTGTCTTTGCTTTTACAAAACAAACAGGGTAACTGAGAAAGTGGGCTTTAGAATCAGACTGACCTGAATTCAAATACCAGCCCCACCACCACTTACTAACTGGGTTACCAGTTGCTCCCAAGTTGACTCTGACTCATGACAACCCCACGTGCATCAGAACAGAACTGTGCTCCATAGGGTTTTCAATGACTGATTTTTTGGAAGTAGACTACCAGGCCTTTCTTTTGAGCTGCCTCTCTGTGTGGATTCATACTTCCAGTCTTTTGGTTGGCAACCAAATTCATTAAACTTTTGTACTACCCAGTGACTTGTACTAGTTAGGCTACCTTGATTAAATTACCTAATGTCTTCAAGCCTCAGTTTCTAAAAAGAGTTCATAATGCCTATCCCACAGGGTTGTTTGTGAGAATGAAATAAGCAAACCTGTAAAAAAAAAAAAGTCCTAAGTCAATGGTTTTGTTTTGTTTTCTAGTTGCCGTTGAATCAATCCCAACACATGGCAACTCCATCTATGTCAGAACAGAACTGTGCTCCATAGGGTTTTCAATGGCTGATTTTTCGAAAGTAGATCTCCCAGGCTTTCTTCTGAGGTACCTCTGTGTGGACTTGACCTTCCGATCTCTTGTATAGCAGCCAAGTGCCTTAACTGTTTGTACCACGCAGGGTGTAATCCATAACAGTCTATAAGAATAATGGCGGCAATGGGATTTGTACACAGGAGTGTCCTAGGCAACTCGATTTACGTTGTCGAAAAGTCACCGTGGCTGAGAAGGGGTTAGGGCTGTGAAGATGGAGACCCAGTGGGCAGTTGTTGCAGTAACACCAGCCTGAACAAGACAGCAGCCCTGAAGGTAGAGAAAAATAAACAGATTCAAGAGATGTCATCAAATGGGTCAGGAAAGGCCATGCAGTGGGTGGGCTGGTAAGTGGATGATATATTGATAAAGTTATTACTTGAAATAAGGAAAGATTGATTTTATCACTATTTATTCTGCAAAGTCTCGAGACCGATTCTTGAGCTTTCCTGCAAACTTAAAAAGGTTTATTCAGTTCAGAGACTAATTGAGGGAGAGAAGCTTGTGAGTCACCCATCTATGTGCTCTTGAGGTTTTTCTTGTCTCCACGGGACAAAGAAGAAGAACACTTAAGGCCATCATTATGAAAATTCAGTTGAATACACTGAAAAGCCAAAAGGGGGCGGAGAGGGGGGGAGGCCACAGGAGAAAAAGAATGGAAAATGTGATTTAGTCTTGGCCACCAAGCAGGATTGGGACAGAAACAACCAATCAGGCAGTGATTCAATCTGGATTATTAAAATCTAGTTCACCAGTGTGATCAGTATCAAACAAAAATCCAAACCCATGCCGTTGAGTACATCAGTACTGACTGTAAAATCAGAAGCAAATAAGAGTCCATTAAGCACAAAAGTTTTACTGAGACAAAATGCTGTGAAATTCAAACTGTAAAAAAGATGAAGTTTCCTTCCAAGGAGAAACATAATCTTCCCTGGTGGCAGAAGTCAGTGTTTTATGACATCAGCCAGATAACCACAAAAGAATGTATCTTGTAATGCAAGATGCTTCTAAGTCATCATGAGACCATGCTTTCCCCACCCAACTAACCAACATGCATCATTTACTCCTTTACTTAATGAACACACTCCATTTCATAGCCACAGTGTTTCAAAGCTCACAGGTTGAATAGAGATAGACCAAAAAGCCAAGCTTACCCACCATACATCTCCAAATGTATTTCTTTCTTCAATATTTATTGTGAGATATGTCTTTCTAATATGTTCTGTACACATCGCCCTTCCTGTATTAAACACAAAAAACTAGTTATCTGCTGCCTTTTTTGTCCAAAGAAAGCTTATAATTTAATCTAGCTACACAAGATATATATATACACATATTGCAGAAAATTTTCAGAATATGAAAAGAATGCACAAAAAAGAAAATTAAAATCATAAATACAGGCATACCTTAGAAATATTGTGGGTTCAGATCCAGACCAACACAATACAGCAAATATCTCAATAAAGGAAGTCACACGAATTTTTTGGTTTCCAGGTATACATAAAAGTTATGCTTACACTATACTGTAGTCTATTAGGAAACCCTGGTGGTGCAGTGGTTAAGTGCTACAGCTGCTAACCAAAGGGTCGGCAGTTCAAATTCACCAGGCGCTCCTTGGAAACTCTAGGGGGCAGTTCTGCTCTGTACTACAGGGTTGCTATGAGTTGGAATCCACTTGATGGCATTGGGTTTGGTTTTGGTGGCCTATTAAGTGTGCAATAGCATTATGTCTAAAAAAACAATGTACGTACCTTAATTAAAAAATACTTTATTGCTAAAAAATTCTATCATGTGAGCCTTCAGCTGGTGGAGGGTCTTGCCTCCATGTTGATGGCTGCTGACTGATCAGGGTGGTGGTTGCTGAAGGTTGGAGTGGCTGTGGCACTTTCTTAAAGTAAGACGACAATGAAGTTTGCCACATTGACTGACTCTCTTTCACAAAAGATTTCTCTGTAGCATGCGATGCTGTTTGATGGCATTTTACCCACAGTAGAACTTCTTTCAAAATTGGAGTCAGTCCTCTCAAACCCTGCTGCTGCTTTATCAACCAAGTTTATGTAATATCCTAAATCCTTTGTTGCCATTTCAACAATGTTCACAGCATCTTCACCAGGAGTAGATTTCATTTCAGAAACCACTTTCTTTGCTCATTCATCAGAAGCAACTCCTCATCCATTAAAGCTTTATAATGAGATTGTAGCAATTCAGTCACATCTTCAGGCTCCGCTTCTAGTTCTCTGGCTATTTCCACATCTGCAGTTACTTCCCCCACTGAAGTCTTGAATCCCTCAATATCATCCATGAGGATTAGAATCAACTTCTTCCAAACTCCTGTTAATGTTGATATTTTGACCTCCTCCCCTGAGTCACGAATGTTCTTAATAGCATATAGAATGGTAAATCCTTTCCAGGAGGTTTTCAATTTACTTTGTCCAGGTCCATCGGAGGAATCATTATTTATGGCAGAAACAGCCTAACAAAATGTATTTCTTAAATAATAAAAGTCAAAATTCCTCCTTGATTCATGGGCTGCAGAATGAATGTTGTGTTAAACCCGTTAACCCTTTGCCATCGAGTTGATTCCAACCCATAATGACCCTATAGGACAGAGTAGAACGGCCCCATAGAGTTTCAAGGAGCACCTGATAGATTCAAACTGCTGACCTTTTGGTTAGCAGCTGCAGCACTTAACCACTATACCACCAGGTTTCCGGATGTTGCGTAGGCAGGCATGAAAACAACATTAATCTCCTTGTACGTCTCCATCAGAGCTCTTGGGTGACCAGGTGCATTGTCAATGAGCAGTAAGATTTTGAAAGTAATCTTTTCTGAGCGGTAGGTCTCAACAGTGGGCTTAAACTCTTCAGTAAACCGTGTTGTGAACAGATGTACTTCATCTAGTCTTTATTGTTCCAATTATAGAGCACAGGCAGAATTGATTTAGCATAATTCTTAGGGGCCCTAGGACTTTCAGAATGGTAAATGAGCATTGGCTTCAACTTAAAGTCATCAGCTGCATTAGCCCCTAACAGGAGAGTCAATCTGTCCTTTGAACCTTTGAAGCCAGGCATTGACTTCTCCTCTCTAGCTATGAAAGTCCCAGATGGTATCTTCTTCCAACATCAGACTGTTTCATCTATATTGAAAATCAGTTCTTTAGTGTAGCCACCTTCATCAATTATCTTAGCTAGATCTTCTGGATAGCTCGCTGCAGCTTCTACATCAGCACTTGGCTGCTTCACCTTGAACTTTTATGTTATGGGTGGCTTCTTTCCTTAACCCTCATGAACATTTGCTAGCTTCAAACTTTTCTTCTGCAGCTTCCTCATCTCTCTCAGCCTTCAAAGAACCGAAGAGAGTGTGGCTTGCTCTGGATTAGGCTTGGCTTAAGGGAATGTTGTGGCTGATTATCTTCTATCCAGAACACTAAAACTTTCTCCGTATCAGCAATAATCGCTTTCTTATAGTTCGTGTGTTCCCTGGAGTAGCACTTCTAATTTCCTTCAAGAATGTTTCCTTGCATTCACAACTTGGCTAACTGTTTGGAGCAAGAGGCCTAGCTTTCAGGCTATCTTAGCTTTTGGTGTAACTTCCTTAATAAGCTTAATCATTTCTAGCTTTTGATTTAAAGTGAGAGATGTGCGACTCTTCCTTTCACTTGAACGCTTAGAGGCTATGTAGGGTTATTAATTGGCCAAATTTCAATATTGTGGTTTCTCAGGGGATAGGAAGGCCTGAGGAGAGGGAGAGAAATGGGGGAATGGATGGTAGGTGGTGCAGTCAGAACACACACATTGATAGATTAAGTTCACCGCCTTCTATGGGTGTATTTCATGGCATACCAAAATAATTATAAGAGTAACATCAAAGATCACTGATCACAGACAGATACATTAATGATGGAAAAGTTTGGAATATTGCGAGAATTACCAAAATGTGACACAGAGACCCGAAGTGAGCACATGCTGTTGGAAAAATGGTGACGATGGACTTGCTCAAGGAAAGGTTGCCACAAACCTTCAATTTGTAAAAAATGCACCATCTGTGAAGCCTGTAATTCCAGAACCCCATCATGATTATGTGTATACCTCAGGACACACTGACAGCATGTCTAATAGAAGCAAAAGCAAATTGTAAGAATTTTTTTTAAATCTCCTTTTTCTCTATTATGGTAGATTGTATTATTGTTGAGAATAATTACTGCTCACCCTGGGGAAGGATACTTCCCTGCCTCATTGCATCAGCCTTAGGTATGTGACTTGAGGTGCCCCTCCTAGTGGGAGGATCCCCCACCCTGTTAAACTCAAGAGTGGCCATGAGACTTGCTTTGCCAATGTAATGGTAACAGAATTAATGTGTACTACTTCTAAGAGGGAACTTTGAGAGTCCTCATGTGGTTCTACCATGTTCTCTCTTTCCTTCTTCCATAAGACCAGCCTGGTTACCAGAGTGAAAAGAACTTGAATCCAAGCTTCAGACAACTGACATGTAATGTGACTGAGAACTAAACTTTAGTCACTGTAAGCCATTGAGATTTTTTGCGGTTGCTTGTTAACACAGCATAAAGTAGCTTAAACTAATATACCGACCACCAAAGTGTCAACGGAGTATTTCTTATGTGTCAAGAGAGTTTTTTGCATTCAAATAAACATTTGCTTGGATTTCAATTTATCGTTCATGTGCTAAAATATATGTTTCAAATTTTAATTTTTTAGCCTTAAACTCAGGAGTATAATTACCAATTAATTTTCATGTTAATATTTTAAATTATCCAATTTTATTTGCTCTTGGATTAATAGCTAATTGGCACATAAATTTGATAAAGTACACCCAAATATTTATCAAAATTTTTTTCTATTTTTTTAATAATATGTATTTTATTTTTCGTGAAAATATACACAGCAAAGCATACACTCATTAAACAGCTTTTACATGTCCAGTTCAATGACATTGGTTGCATTCTTCTCATTGTATCACCATTCTTGCTGCCTCTACCCGTATTGTTTCACCACCATTGTCTTAGACTTATCACCTTCTAAACTTCTCATCTATGCTTTAGAGTTACTGTTGTCAATTTGATCTCATATAAATAATTCTTTAAAACATCTCAATACCCAAGACAAACATTCTTTACCAACTTAGTTAAATTTTTGCTTAGTTTAAAGATGACTTTAGGGAATAATTTCAGCTCAGGATTTAAAGATTATCTAAGGGCAATAGATTTGTGGGTCCCTCCAGCCTTTATGGGTCCAGTACGTCTGTATTCCATATTTGTCAAAAACTTTTTAAATTAAGTTTTTTAGAAATTTCAAACTACTATGTAATTTTAATAATATTTAATTTTCAAACACTTAAAAAAGCAGACTCACATTTCTATAGACAAAAACCTTCCTAAATACTTACAACACACTAAACTAAAAAGCTTAATCTTAATAAATTAAAATAATTTAAACATGTAAACATTGATCCCAAACTTAATCATTGTTGTTAGGTGCCATCAAATCAGTTCCAACTCATAGTGACCCTATGCACAAGAGAAGAAACACTGCCATCCTCACAATAGTTGTTATGCTTGAGGCCATTGTTGCAGCCACTGTCAGTCCATCTCGTTGAGGGTCTTCCTCTTTTCCGCTGACCCCCTGCTTTACCAAGCATGATGTCCTTCTCCAGGGACTGATCCCTCCCGAGAACATGTCCAAAGTATGTGAGACGCAGTCTCACCATCCTTGCTTCCAAGGAGAACTCTGGTTGTACTTCCTCCAAGACAGATTTGTTTGTTCTTTTGGCAGTCCATGATATATTCAATATCCTTTGCCAACACCACAATTCAAAGGTGTCAGTTCTTCTTTGGTCTTACTTATTAATCCAACAAGTCCATTCGCCCTGTCTTTTCCCCCCTCACCCCCTACCTCTTTCCCTCTCTCCCTCCTTTTCCCTTCTCTCTTTTTACAACTGCTCCTGTGCCCACGTTTTAATCCTGTATCTTACTGCAAATTGGCTTTCTGTGTCCCAAACCATGATGCCTAAAACAGCCACAAACAACATCTTTTAAGCTCTTAAATGCCCCAGTTCAAGAGACTAGCCCAACTAAAGCTGAACTCTTTCAATTCCAAGTCCAAATTTCCAGACAGAGACCAAATGCCCCAGCTTAGGTTGGAAGTCCACTCCTGGATCAATTTACTGTAGCTGTGACAGTGGGTTTTCGTGGAAAGAAAATGGCCGTTCCTGCTACAACTATGAGGACAATTCCCAAATATGGAGGAGGAAAAGCAGAGCGGGGGATGCTGCTGTGAAGACAAAACAATAGATGAGTACTTGGGGACATTTCCTTTGTGAGTGTGAGCCTGTACATGCATTGTGTTCACACACATGATTAGAATCACATTATCTAAAGAGTTTTCTAAATTATTTTTCACTTAACAATACATCTGAACACATTCAATGAAATATTTTTCTACAACACTACTTTATTAGTTACTTATAATTTTCATGTGTAAATGTTCTGAAGAAATTTATTTCCATTATTTTGCTATTAGAAACATTGTAGGATGTTCTTGTAATTAAAATAGTTGTAATTATCTCTCTTTAATCCCTTAGGAATATTCTTTGAATTGAGAAAGCCACATCAAAAGGTATGCCATTTTTTAGGGCTTTTGCTGTTATTGTTGTCATTAGGCGCTGTTGAGTCACAGTTCCAACTTACGGCAACCCTATAGTGACCCTACCTACAACAGAACAAAACACTGCCTGGTCCTGCGCCATCCTCTCAATCGTTGCTATGTTTGAGCCCATTGTTGCAGCCACTGTGTCAATCCATCTTGTCAAGGGTCTTCTTCTTTTTCTCTGACCCTCTACCTTACCAAGCATGATGTCCTTCTTCAGGGACTGGTTTCTCCTAATAACTTGTTCTAAGTGCATGAGACGAAATCTCACCATCCTTGCTGCCAGGGAGCATTCTGGTTGTATTTCTTTCAAGATAGATTTTGCTCAATGCCCTAGGCAATTTGAGTCACACTCACACCAATCCAAAACCCCTTACTGTCAAGTTGATTTCGACTCATAGCAACCCTATAGGACAGAGTAGAACTGCCCCATAGTATTTCCAAGAAGTGGCTGGTGGATTCAAACTGCTGACCTTTTATTAGCAACCAAGCTCTTAAACACTGTGCCGCCAGGGCTCACCACAACCTATGAAAACACCGTTTTCCTTTATCATCTTCAGCACTTAGTTAAAATTATTTTCCAATTTGATGGGCGAAACAAAATTTCTTTAATTACTAATAAAACTGAACATTATTTTCATATGTTCACTGATTATCCACTTTGCTATAGGAGTATCTTTTTCTTATTCATTTTGTAAGGTCACTTTCAATATTAAAAATATTAACACTTGTTTATATTGCTTACGTTTTCCCCGTATGCCATGATAATTCTTTTTCTATATACATTAATATACAGATATGGACATTTCAATGTTATATGTAAAGCCCTTCTTGAGACATCAAAATTTCTCTAGTCTTGTCTTTCACTATTGCCTTTCAGAAATACTTCTTTCATCCACTCATATGTTCATTAATTCATCACTATTTGTTGAGCACCTATTATGTGCCAGGCACCATTCTAGACAACGGGAATACAGCAGTGAACACAGCAGATAAAAATCCCTGTCCTCAGAGACCTTACATGCTAGTCTCGGGAGAGACAAAATAAACAAATAAACAGCAGGTCAGATGGAGCTAAGTGCTATGGAGAATAATAAAGCAGGAAAGTGGGGTAGAGGATTCAGGCAAGTGGGGGGAACCTTGAGTAATCAGGCAGAACTTCATTGAAAAGGCAATATTTGAGAAAAGTGTGAGAGTGGGTCAGAGACAATGGACTTTATTACTTTTGGCACAGGAAACCATGAACATGAGCTTCATGTTTGTGCTAGCTCCTCTTTTCCCCGCAAAGTCCCCCGGTGGCACTGCTGAGTGGCCCAGGTGGATGCAGTACAGCTGAAGAACCCCAGTTGTTAATAATGGGCTGCAAGAAAACTTTCCTAACATTTGGCCCTGAAGTAAACTTTGTTTTTATTCTACCAACAAGTCTGCCCTCTGCCCTAGAAGGAGACACGATCTGTGTTCAACCTCTGTTCGCACTACAAACATCCTTGAAAACGGACTCCAAAACAAGCACTGTCAGTGCCTCTGCTTGTAAGTCAAGAAGGAATGTGAGAGACCTATGAAGAATTATCTTCCAACAGACATTAATAAAACAACCCATCAATAACTGCAGAATACACACTGTTGTCAAGTGTTGTTGTTGTTAGGTGCTATCAAGTTGGCTCCAACTCATAGTGACCTCATGCACAACAGAACGAAATACTGCCCAGTCCTGAGCCATCCTTACAATTGTTGCTGTGCTTGAGCCCATTGTTGCAGCATAGTAGACTATATGATTGTCTGACTCAAAATGACCAATACCGGTCCGTTTCAGCTCATTCAAATCTGTCTTGGAAGAAGTACAACCTGAATGCGCCTTAGAAGCAAGGATGGCAAGCTTACATCTAACATACTTTGGACATGTTGTCAGAAGGGATCAGTCCCTCAAGAAGAACATCATGCTTGGTAAAGCAGGGGGTCAGCAAAAAAGGGGAAGACCCTCAATTAGATGATTGATACAGTGGCTGCAACAATGGGCTTGAGCATAACAAAGATTGTGAGGATGGCACAGGACGAGGCAGTGTTTCATTCTGTTGTACATAGGGTCACTATGAGTTGATGGCACCTAACAAAAACAACAATACCTAGGATATCAATCTTTATGTATTCCATTTCATTTTGGACAATTTCCAATTTTCCTAGATTAGTATTCCGTACATTCCATGTTCCCGTTATTAATGGATGTTTGCAGGTGTTTCTTCTCATTTTGAGTACTGCCACATCAGCAAATGAAGGTCCCCAAAGCTTGACTCTATCCACATCAACTCTACTTTGAGGAGGCAGCTCTTCCACCACTGTATTTGAGTGCCTTCCAACCTGAGAAACTCATCTTCCGCCACTATGTCAGACAAATGTTCATAGAAAATCTAAGATTTTCACTGGCTAATTCTTTTCAGAAGTAGACTACCAGGTCTTTCTTCCTACTCTGTCTTACTATGGAAGCTCAACTGAAACCTCTCTCCCATGGACTCTGCTGGGATTTGAATACTGGTGGCATAGCTTCCAGCATCACAGCAACACACAAGCCCCCACAGTACAACAAACTGACAGATGCATGGGAGTTGTCAATTGTATATTTACCAAAATAGACAATTAAAAAAAAAAATTGCTGTTGAGTCAATTCTGACTCATAGCAACTCTATAAGCCAAAGTAGAACTTCCCCATAGGGTTTCCAAGGAGTGGGTGGTCAATTTGAACTGCCAACATTTTGGTTAGCAGCCAAGCTCTTAACCACTGTGCTACCAGGGCTCCAAGAAAGACCATATACTAGGATATAAAACAAGTCTGAATAAACTTAAAATGGTCAAAATCATATAGTTGTGTTCTCTCACCACATTGGCATTAAAATAGAAATTAATAACCGAAATATGTTTAGTAAATTCCAAATTATTGGATGTTAAGTAAAAAAATTTCTAAATGACCCATGACGGAGAAAAAAATCACAAGATATATTAGAAGATACCTAAATGACAATTGAAACACTATCAAAACTTGTGGCACGCAGCTAAAGCAGTGCCTAGAGGGAATTGTGTAGGCCTAAATACTTACACTTCAAAAAAAAAAAGTCCTCGAGTCAATAATCGACACATTCACTTTATAAAGTTAGGAAAAGAAGAGAAAATCTTAAAAGTAAAATAAGGAATGAAATAATAAAGACAAAAGCAAAAATCAAGTATATAGAAAACAGACAAATAGAGAAAAATCAATGAAATGAAAAGTCAGTCTTTGCAAAGATAAATAAAATTTTTAATAAACTTCTAACTGGACTGATCAAGAGATAACAGAGGATACAATTATAAAATAAAGAGGGTACATTGCTTTTTGAGAGTGTAAATTACATAGTAGATAATAAAAGCATAATAGTGGAATAGTGTTGACAATTTTATGTCAATAAATTTGACACCTAGATAAAATAATGAAATTTCTTAAAAGATACCAATGACCAAAACTGATTAAAAAAGAAATTAAAAGAAATCTGAATAGTAGTATATTAATTAAAGAAACCAAACACATAATTAGAAAGCTTTTCACAAAATAACCTCCAAGCCCAAATGTTTTCACCGATGAATTTTACCAAAGCTTTCCAGAAAATAGAGGCGAAGAGCATACTTCCCAACTTATTTTATGAAGCTCAATTTACCCTGATACCAAAACTAGAAAAACTCATTACAAGACAAGAAAATTACAGACCAATATTCTGCATGATCACAGATGCAAAAATACTTTACAAAATATTAACAAATCAAATCCAGCAACATATAAAAAAGATAACATCATGGTCAATTGGATTTTATTCATGGAAAGTAAGATTAGCTTAACATTTGAAAATCAGTCAGTGTAATACTGATGGATAAGATTATGTGTCAAAAAGGCTAGGCTGTGATACTGAGTGGTTTGGCAGATATTATGTAATCATCTTCCGTTTTGTGATCTGATGTGAGTAGTCAATCAGTGGAAAGGGGAGTTTCCTTGGGAATATGGCCTGCATCCAAAACACTTGGGTGTTTTGGCAAAGCCTGCCCTCCTCTCTCGTTCTTGCATCTGACTCATCATCCTCTGACCTCCAGTTCTTGAGACATGAGCCAGCAGCGTGCGGTCTGAATTGCAGATCTTGGAATTCATTAGCTCCCGAAGCCCCGTGAGCCAGCAGCCTGTCATCTGACCTGGCGATTTTGGGTTCATCAGCCCCTGCGACCACGTGAATCAGAAGTCTTCAGCCTGATGCCTGACCCATGGATTTGGGACTTGCTAGCCTATATATATACGTTTCACTGGTTTTGCTTTTCTAGAGAACTCAGCCTAAGGCATTTGGTACCAAGAGTGGTTCTAGACGACAAAATCCTAGGAACGAATTTTCTGAATTAGTTCTCAAGTTTGGCTAGTCTTTAAGGCAGCAATGACTCTGCCTCCAGTAGTAAGTAGGGCACTGCTAATCCATGGTGGGAGGTCACAATAGAATAATAAAAAATATCACCACCAATTGATTAAATATATGTGAGACACAAATATTTGGGTGATTGCATATTTAATACTTTTCTACAATTTCGTCAGAATGAGAAGCATAGGGAAGCTGGTTGGTTAATTCTCCTTTCAATAGACAAAGGTGAAAAAAAGGATGAGCCCAAAGCTTCAGTTCAAGTGCCACATACAAGATTTGAAAGTTGCCACTTGCACCTTGAAAGAAAGTCTTATTTCTTGTAGTAACAGAGCTGATATTGCCAAAAAAAAAAAAAAAAAAAACCTAGAGTAAGAGTGGCTGGATTGCAAAGCCAGTTGAATTCCTAACACAGAATGGTGTCTGAAGTTAAAGTGAAGGCATTGATTGGAAAGAAATGGGATCCTGAAAATTCGGATGGGGACATATGGGCAGATAATCAGGAAACTGAGGAACTGGAGCCTGTAAGTTCTGTTGAATCACTCCTGCCAACAGAACCAGCTCTCTTACTCTCATCTCAAGGGATTATTCCATTTTTGTCTGCTAAACCACCCTCCCCAGTAAAACCATTATCTCTTCCACCCCCATCTGATGAGATTAATCAAACTGTGCCTGAAGAGCCTTTGTCTGAGATATCACCTGAGGTGGCTCCTGGGGCATTGACTGGGGCATTGCCTGAGGCAGATGCCTTGCAAGACATTGCTGAGTGTTCCCAAGTTCTGCCCCCACCACCCATTTTTGCTTCCAGGCCTGTAACTAGACTTAAGTCACAGAGAACCCCAAGAGGTGAAGTACAAATTATGACCCAGAAGGAGCTACACTACACTCCAAAAGAACTGCTTGATTTTTCTAATATATTGGTTAAAGGGATCAACTGTTAACTAAAAGATCGGCAGTTCGAAACCACCAGCTGCTCCAAGGGAGAAAGATGTGGCAGTCTGCTTCTGTAGAGATTTACAGCCTTGGAAACCCTTTGGGGTCGCTCTGAGTCAGAATCAATTTAATAGCAGTAGATTTGGTTTTTTGGTATACAAACAGAAACCTGGAGAGTATGTGTGGAAATGGCTATTACCTTGCTTATCTAGTGCTGCCATAACAGAAATACCACAAGTGAATTGGATGGCTTTAACAAAGAGAAATTTATTCTCTCTCAGTCTAGAAGGCTACAAGTCCAAATTCAGAGTGTCAGCTCCAGGGGAAGGCTTTCTCTCTCTGTCAGCTCTGGAGGAAGATCTTTCTCCTCAATCTTCCCTGGACTAGGAGTTTCTCCAAGCAGGAACCCCAGGTCCAAAGATTGCACTCTGCTCCAGGTGCTTCTTTCTTGGTGGTATGAGGTCTCCATGTCTCTCTGCTCACTACTCTCTTTAATATCTCAAAAGAGATTGGCTTAAGACACTATCTAATCTTGTAGATCTCATTAATGTAACTGCCGCTAATCCATCTTATTACATAATGGTAATGGGATTTACAACACATAGGGAAATCACATCAGATGATAAAATGGTAGACTATTATACAATACTGGGAATCATGACCTAGCCAAGTTGACAGATATTTGGGGGGGGACACAATTCAATCTATAATAGATATTAAGGATGTGGGATAATGATGTAAAGTACATAAAATTGGATCAGTCTGAGATTATTGATATAGGGACCTTGATCGTCTTTTTTTTCCACAGACATTACACTGGTCTGTTATATTGATGACATTATACTGATGGGACCTAGTAAGGAAGAAGTGTCAATGACTCTAGTCTTATTGACAAGACATTTCCATGCCAGATGGCAGGTAATTAACCTGACAAAAATTCAGGCCCCTTCTACCTCAGTGAAATTTCCAGGGGTCCAGTAGTGTCATGGATTGAATTCTGTCCCCCCAAAAAATGTGTGTATAAATTTGGCTGGGCCATGATTCCCAGTAATGGTTGGTTGTCCTCCATTTTGTGATTGTAATTTTATGTTAAAGAGGATTAGGATGGAATTGTAATAAGGTCACATCCCTGATCCAATGTAAAGGGAGTTTCCCTGGGGTGTGGCCAGCACCACCTTTTATCTTACAAGATGGAAAAGGAAACAAGCAGAGAGTTGGGGATCTCATACCACCAAGAAAGCAGAGCATGTCCTTTGGACTTGAGGTTCCTGTGCTGAGATGCTCCCAGATCAAGGGAAGACTGATGCATCACAAGGATCTTCCTCCAGAGCCGACAGAGAGAAAGCATTCCCCTGGAGCCAGAGCTCTGAATTCAGACTTGTGACCCTAATACTCCCCAGCATGTTTTCTCCTTTTCAAAATGGGTGACTGAGAGCTTGACATAACTAACACCATGATGAACCTATAAGTTTTTTTTTTTCTTTTTTGCCTGCCTTCTCCTTTCTGCATACCTTTGTTAATGACTTTGATTTGCTCTGTCCAGCCACCTGTGACTTATGAGCTCCCCACAGGAAGATTAAAGCCCAGATGTCTGGCATGTATGTCTTTAGCCTGATAAGGAGATGTTCCTCATTTATCTCTTTAATCTGATAAAGAGTCTTTTGTACTTATCTTGCAATTAATAACTCTCTGGCCATGCCATCTGCAGGCTGCAAAGACAGTTCTAATCTTTGTAAAAAAAAAAAAAAAAAAAATCATATATAAACTCTAATGTAAAATTGCCTTTTGGAACTCCACAGAGACAGCCTGTGTTGCCGTCAGACTTTCTGTTGGTGGACACCTCCTAAATAAACTTTCTCTCTCTTTCTGACTTGGAGTACGTTTCATTGGCTCAACTGCTCCAGGGCATGGACCCTAATCGGGCAACAAATTTTTGGCACCCAACTTGGGGCTCAAATTACTCTGGCCATGGTTCCTTCTCCCTAAGGACCGGCCCTCTGGGAAGGACCCAGGGAGAGAGAAGATGCACTCCTCCTCAAGTTGTGAAGGTCCCTCAACCTGTGGTGGCCTGGAGGTCGGGCGATGGGGGAGGACTCTGTGGCTGCAAGCTTCAGACGGAAGGAGGCAGTTTCTGTTGGCCACGGTAGGTAGCTGAGCACTGAGTGGAAAGTTCTCTGTAAAAGCCACAGGGGCACTGGTTCTCATAGACTCCGTCCAAGAAGGGATGACTAGGTCCCATGAGGTTGGAAAAGAGACCAGTGAGGCTCCCCATTGCAAATGGGTACCCAGGGAAGTAAGGTTCTGGCTGAGAGTCCGTTAGGTCTTATTCTTTCTAACTGGACTTATTTTGGGAGAGATCCACTAAGAGATACCTTAAAAGTTTATGTAATCAGGTGTAACCTCAATACCAGCTCCCCGGTGGGGTCAGGTTGCCTGTAAATGGTTCTAGGGATTTTGGTACTATTATACAGCTTGATCTGTTTTGTACTCGAACTAACAAGTGAGATGAAAAACTGTATATAGA
The DNA here is from genome assembly GCF_024166365.1 of Elephas maximus indicus. Classification (NCBI taxonomy): domain Eukaryota; kingdom Metazoa; phylum Chordata; class Mammalia; order Proboscidea; family Elephantidae; genus Elephas; species Elephas maximus. The sequence goes on from NC_064820.1 coordinate 85,177,368, forward strand.
GTATTTTATGACATTATGGAATGAAAAAACATAAAGCCTCTGTTTTAGTCCCTCTTGTGCAGGCAAGTGATGATGGTGGGGTAGGAGAGGAAGAACTGGAGGATTTTTTTCATTCCCCCGCCTCAAAAATCCCCCTGGTATCAGAAGATGAGGATGGGAAGGCATTAAAGTGGGATGAAAGAGGTGGGACAGATATGGTCTCTCCACCCCATACTAGGAGTGGGGTACAGTTTGGCCCAGTTCCCATAGGAGGGATTTACCCACTCCGGGAGGTGCCAGTCCCTGCTGCAGAAGGGCCACCTCAGATGATGCAGGTCCATAATATGTTCCCAGCTTCGGATTTGTATAACTGGAAGCGAAACCTTCTGGAGTATCGGTCAGACCCACATGCCATAACTGAACATTTTTCTCACATTTTTGCTACCTACCATCCTACATAGGCTGATTGTCAGACTTTAGTAGATGCACTCCTCACTGCAGAAGAAACACAGATGGTCTTAGCAAAAGCAAAAGAAAAGGCAGAAGAAAAATACAATGAGGAAGAAAATGTAGCTGGAGTACCAGCAGATGAAGCAGTACTGGCTAAAGAGCCAAGGTGGACTTGAATACAACAGAAGGCAGATGGAGTCTCATAGCTTCCCAAGGTTTCCTCCGGTACAGGCTAAAGTTTACCTAGACAGATAAACTTTTGTAAAATCAAGGAGATCATTCAGGGGTCAGAAGAAAACTCATCAGCCTTTCTGGAATGGCTCATGACAGGGTCCCATAAGTATACAAACATGAACCCTGTACTGCCCCAGAATGGTCCTCAATCAGCATGACTTTTATTCGTTAAACTGCTACTGACATTTGAAGAAAATTGCAGAAGGTGGAAGGAGGACTAGGGGCGCTGTCTTTAACTCAATTGGTTGAAATTGCATTTGAGGTTTTTACCAAGAGAGATCAGGTAAAAGAGGCTGAGAAAAAGAAAGAAAAATACCAAGACGTGAAGAAACAAGCCAATCTACTGGCTGATGCTCTAGAGTCATCTGAAGGAAGACAATGAGACCAAGATAAGGACAAGCCCCAACTACGAAAAACCAGTGTGCATTTTGCAAAGAGGAGGGACACTGGAAATATGAATGCCCCAAAAGAAAGAATGGAAAAGGGCCAGGCAAGATTGAAAAGGGGAGAAGCTTTTTCAAGGAATTATGAAAGAGCTGGAGGAGGACTCTGAAAGACAGAGATCAGGGGAAACAACTTTTGATTTACTTCCTACTGATCCCCTGGTAAAAGTTATGGGAGGAGAACAGCCAGTAGACCTTTTGGTTGATACCAGAACAGCCTTCTCAGTGCTCACCCAGATGACTGGAAAAGAGGTGACTAGATCATTTTGGCAGCCAAAGGGCTGTGAAATAGGAGAAACTAAGCTATTCCACCAGTTTCTATACATGCCTGAATGCCTGGTCACCCTTTTGGTGTGGGATTTCCTGAGTAAAGTGCATTCTGAAATCTCTTTTGATGAAAAAGACTTGTTTCTGACAGTACCACCAGCAAATGCCTAGAAAATACAAGCAGCTCTCTTGGCCCTCACCCAATTAATGCTATCCCCGGCACCCATCTCACCCATGGCTCAAAAAGTGGTTGATGCCATGGCCCCATGGGTTTGGGCAAGTGGCTGGCCAGGATGAGCTTGGATTGTCCTCCCTGTGACCATGGAGCTGTTACCCAACGTCATACCTCCTTAGATTAAACAATATCTGCTGGGACCTGAGGCTCACCTAGGACTGCAGGGACTGATCGCTCAATACCTAGAGTGGGGACTGTTACGAGAGTGCCTATTCCCATTCATCACTCCTATTCTGCTGGTGACGAAGGTGTCAACTGGTAAGTACCATTTTGTTCAAGATTTGTGGGCTGTTAACAAAGTTGTGAAGACCTTATACCCGGTAGTCCCAAACCCATATACCCTACTGTCAGCCTTCCCACCTTCCTGTGTTCATTTTACTGTTTTGGATTTAAAAAACTCTTTTGTATCCCACTGGCCACTGAGACCCAGCTGATCTTTGCTTTTGAATGGGAGGCAGACAAAGGAAAGAAGCAGCTCTGTTGGGACTGTGCTACCCCAAGCATTTAAGAACTCCTCCACAATTTTTGAAACAGTGCTGGCCCAAGATCTAGAGCAGTTACCTCCCCTCAACTGAGGAGTGGTCCTGCAACAAGTGGATGACCTCCTGATAGAAAGTGAGTCTGAAGAAGACTCACAAATACTGTGATTGTCTTCAATTTTTTGGCCAAAGCTGGATACCAAATATCTTTAGGAAAGTTACAAGCTAACCTCACAGAGGTAAAATACCTAGGTTTCTTCAACTCCCAAGGGCAAAGGCATTTACTACCTGAAGTAATAGAAACTATCTGCTGCCTAGCCCCTCTCAAGACACATAAACAGCTCAGAGGATTCCTAGGAATTGTGGGTTTCTGTACCATCTGGATTCCCAATTTTGGGGTCCTGTACAACCTCTCTATCAGGCTACTCAGGGGGCAGAGAGAGATACTTTCAAATAGACTCCCGAGTGTTAACAAGACTTTTTTGATTTAAAGTCCCAGTTGACGAAAGCCCTAGTCCTGGGGCTGCCAGATTATCAAAAATCCTTTAAACTATATACCAACGAAAGAAGAGAAGTAGTTGTTGGTGTATTAACCCAGCTTTGGGGACCATGGAGAAGCCCTGTTGCCTATTTCTCTAAAAATCTGGACCCTGTATCAAAGGCTGGCCAGCCTGTCTCTGAGCGGTTGCTGCAGATAGCATTTTCATTAAAGAGGCTATCAAATTTACTTTAGGACATGATACTATCACATTTGTCCCTCACACAGTGACTATAGTATTGGAACAAAAAGAACATTTGTGGCTCTCCTCCAGTTGGCTACCACTATATCAAACCCAGCTTTTGGGGGAATCAAATTTGACTTTACAGGTGAGTTCACAGCTAAACTCAGCCTCCCTGTGCCACTTGACCCCTGAGAGGAAAGTATCCATAATTGTATTGAGGTCCTTGATGCTATTTATTCAAGTCCACCCAATTTCCAAGATGAACCCCTGCTCGACCCAGACAGTACCTGGTTCACTGATGGTAGAAGGCCAGTGTGCAGGGTATGCGATTGTCTTTATCAGCAGTTATTGAAAGCAAACCCTTACTAGCCGGCACCTTGGCCCAGAAGACTGAACTCGTTGCCATGATAAGAGCCTTGGAATTGGCAGAAGGTAAGAAAATTATAATTTACACGGATTCCAATTATGTTTTTAAAGTGCTGCATGAGCATGGAGCCTGTGGAAAGAAAGGGGTCTCTTAAACGCAAGAAAGAATTATTAAGTATGGAACTGAACTGCTGCAAATTTTGGATGCTGTCCTAAAACCTCAGCAGGTAGCAGTAGTGCACTGTCGAGTTCACCAAAAAGGGGACTATTTTAGTCATCTAATGCTGCTATAACAGAAATACTACAAGTGGATGGCTTTAACAAAGAGAAATTTATTTTCTCACTGTCTAGTAGGCTCCAAGTCCAAATCCAGGGTGCCAGCTCCAGGGGAAGGCTTTCTCTCTCTGTCAGCTCTGGAGGAAGGTCCTTGTCATCAGTCTTCCCTTGGTCTGAGAGCATCTCTGTGCAGGGATCCAGGTCCAAGGGACATGCTCTGCTCCTGGCACTGCTTTCTTGGTGGTATGAGGTCCCCATGTCTCCCCGGTTGCTTCTCTCTTTTATATCTCAAAAGAGATTGGCTTAAGACACTATCTAATCTTATAAATCTCATCAATATAACTGCTGCTAATCCATTTTATTCCATCATAGTAATGGCATTTGCAACACATAGGGAAATCACATCAGATGATAAAATGGTAGACAATCATATAATCATACAAAGGAATCATGACCTAGCCAAGCTGACAGATATTTTGGGGGGGACACAATTCAATCCATGATAGGGACCATGCAATAATATGAGGGAATAACGCAGCCTATCAGGAAGCCAAATGAGTAGCTGCTGGAGTCTGCCCAATTTGCGCTCTCCTCCCAACCCTCTCCATGCCAGACAAACCTCCCCAATATACATACTCAGGAAGATCTACAGAGAGGCCAGGACTGGGGAGCCACACAAGAGAGTCAGGGCTGGAAACATAGCCCTGATGTTAGGATTTTCATCCCTGCCAATCAGGTTTTTAATTTTATTTTTCATTTATATCAGGCTTCATAGTTTGGGAAAGAAACCATATTTGACTGGGTTAACGAAACATGTCTTTCAAGAAAAGCTCATTATAGCCACTCACCACGCGGCTGATGCTTGCTTACTTTGTGCTGTCAATAATCCGAAGACTTATGGACCCAAGATTTCTGGCCCTCAAGGAATAGGACCCTTTCCCTGTGAATTGCCTTTTGTGAAGTATTCAAAACTAAACATCAGATAAAATATTTACTGGTGTGTGTAGTTCTTTTTCAGGATGGGTAGAAGCTTTTCCCTGCTGGACCGAGATGGCTAAAGAGGTAACCAAGGCCCTTCTGAAAGAAATCATCGCCCACTTCGGGCTTTCAAGAGGTCTCAATGGTGATGATGGCACCCATTTTGTATCCGCAGTGGCACAACAGGTTTCAGCTGCTTTAGGAATAAAGTGGAAACTCCAAGCAGCATAGACACCCCAATCTAGAGGAAAGGTTGAAAGATTGAATCAGACCGTAAAATATCACCTTAGTAAACCATGCCAAGGGACCAGGCTGCCCTGGACAGGTCTGTCACTAGCTCTCCTCCGAGTCTGTATTTCACCTCAGGGAAAACTTAAAATCAGTCCCTTTGAAGTACTTAATGGGAAACCATACTCAACCAACTCTCCCTGCAATCCTCCACCCAGACCCCTAATGTAATGTCCATATATTTGCTTTCTCTAACCAAAATTCTGTCCCAGTTGCATATGGCAGTGTGGATTCAGTAGAAGTTACCTCTTGAGATAGCCATGCACTCTTTGCAGCCCAGCGACCAGGTGCTCCTTCGAAAGTGGAAGGAGCTCCTGTTACAGCCTAAGGGGTACCTAAGTAGTACCCTTCACTGTACTGCTCAGCACTCACACAGCTGTAAAGCTTGCAGGATCAAACCATGCATCCGTCATTCCTGTATCAAGCCCTGCCCCGTCTACCGTGACAAGAAGGAGTGGAAAGCCCAGTCCATCAACGGCCTGAAGTTAAGGCTTTCTAGAGTTGAAGAGTAAAAATGTTTTTAATGTTAGCTTGGATGGGATTACTATCAGGTGCCAGAGAGACTTCCGCCCAGGGAATCCTTGTACCTGAGGTGAACACTCCCCCAACCCCTTGTTAAAAGATGGAAATTTTGGGGTCTATATTGCTACAGAAGTGTTAAACGTTACCGATTTGTCTGGAGGGGGGGTGTTGCATGCCAACTCAGCCCTCAAGTCCTGTCTCATCAGGGTTTGTACTCCCCTAGAGGCAATTCAGAAATTTCACTGTTTTCAAACACACAAAGAAAGAGCTACAATATTCTGATATTTATAGCTGGGGCCTGTTACAAGATTCAAAGACAGAGATGTATACTCTTCAGGTTTCCTTGGGGGAACTCCTCATGCGGAGTTCCTAATGACCAGTTTACTGAGGAAAAGAAAACTCATTCCTGGTTTACAGATGGTTCTGCACAATATGCAGGCACCTCTCAGAAGTGGACAGTAGCAGCAAGGCAGCCCGTTTCTGGGATTTCCCTGATGAACAGTGGTGAAGGGAAGTCCTCCCAGTGGGCAGAATTTCAAACAGTGTACCTGGTTGTTCGTTTTTCTTGGAAGCATAGGTGGCCAGATGTGAAATTATATACTGATTCATGGGCTGTGACCAATGGTTTGGCTGGATGGTTAGGGACTCAGAAGGAACGTGATTGGAAAACTGGAGACAAGGAGTATGAGGAAGTGTCATGTGGATAGACCTCTCTGCATGGGCCAAAGAAGTGAAGATATTTGTGTCTCATGTCAATGGTCACCAAAGGGAGACCTTGGCAGAGGAGGAGTTTAACAAACCTAGTGGATAGGACGACACGTTCTGTGGATACCAGTCATTCTCTCTCCTCAGCCACTGCTTATGAACAAAGTAGCCATGATGGCAGGGACAGAGCTTATGCTTGGGCTCAGCAACATGTACTTCCACTCACCAAGGCCGACTTCGCTATAGCCACAGCTGAGTGCCCAATCTGCCAACAGCAGAGACAAACACTGAGTCCCCAATATGGCACCATTCCTAGGAGGGATCAGCCAGTAACATGGTGGCAGGTTGACTACATTGGACCACTTCCATCATGGAAAGGGCAGCATTTTGTTCTTACTGGAATAGACATTTATTCTGGATACAGATTTGCCTTCTCTGCACACAATGCTTCTGCCAAAACTACCATCCGTGGACTTACGAAATGCCTTATCCACCGTCATGGTATCCCTCACAACATTGCCTTGGATCAAGGAACTTATGTCATGGCAAATGAAGTGCGGCAGTGGGCCCAGGCTCAGGGAATTCACTGGTTTTACTATGTTCCTCATCATCCTGAAGCAGCTGGCTTGATAAAACAATGGAATGGCCTTCTAAAGACACAACTACTGTGCCAGCTAGATGGCAATACTTTGTAGGGTTGGGACAGTGTTCTCCAGGAGGTTGTATATGCTCTAAACCAGCGCCCAATATATGGTGCTATTTCTCCCATAGCCAGAATTCATGAGTCCAGGAATCAAGCAGTGGAAATGAGAATGGTACCACTCATTATTGCCCCTAGTGACCCATTTGCAAAATTTTTGCCTCCTGTCCCTGTGAACCTATGCTCTGTGTGTCTAGAAGTTCTTATTCTAAAGGGAGGAATGTTCCCACCAGGAGACACAACACTGATTCCACTGAACTGCAAGTTAAGAATGCCATCCGGCCACTTGGACTCCTCATGCCTCTGGATCAACGAAGAAGGGAGTTATCATATTGGCTGGTGTGACTGATCTTGATTATCAAGGGGAAATCGGATTGATATTACATAATGGAGGTAAAGAAGAGTATGTCTGGAATACAGGAGATCCCTAAGGAAGTCTCTTAGGACTACCATGCCCTATAATTAAAGTCAATAGAAAACCACAGCAAATTAATACCAACATGACTACTCACGGTGCAGTCCCTTCAGGAATAAAGCTTTGGGTCACCCCCTCAGGCAAAGAACCACCACCAGCTGAGGTGTTTTCTGACGGCAAAGGGAATACGGAATGGATTTTGGAAGAAGGTAGTTCTAAATACCAGCTATGACCACATGACCAGTTGTAGAAATGAGGACTGTAATTATCTTAGTATTTCTTCCTTGTTTTCTTATGTGTAAGTGTGCAAACATCTTTGTTTTCTTCCTTCCCTTACCCCAGTATTTATTATAAAATATAAGCTGTAAATGGGGCTAGTGCATTTTAAGTTGTACACATGTTATTTGTATCATGTAAGGCAGAAATGACTTTATAATTGTCTTTATTTAGAGATTTTGTATGGTTTAAGGTGATGTGTATAGATGCCAAGTTGACAAGGGGTGAGCTATGATCATTAAGGTTATGTGTCAACTTGTCTAGGCCATGATACTCAGTGGGTTGGCAGATATTATGTAATTGTCTGCCATTTTGTAATCTGATGTGAGCAGCCAATCAGTTGAAAGAGGAGTTTCTTTGGGGGTGTGGCTTACATCCAATATATGTGGATGTTCTGGCAAAGCTTGCCCTCCCTGAATTCTGCATCTGACTCATAATCCTCTGACCTCCAGTTCTTGGGACATGACCCAGCAGTCTGCCATCTGACCTACAGATTTTGAAATTTGCCAGCTCCCACAGCCCCATGAGCCAGCACCCTACTGTCTGACCTGCCTATATGGGTTCATCAGCCCCTGCAACCACATGAGTCAGTAGATGCCTCCAGCTTGATACCTGATACATGAATTTGGGACTTGCCACCCTTCACAACTGTATAAGCCATTTCCTTTAAACCTATTTCTCTACATATATATTTGTACATATATATACACTTCACTGATTTTGCTCTTTTATACTAAGACAGTAATTCATGGAATACCAGGGAAAAACCAATGTCAAGAAAATAGATCTACAAAAAGACATTTGACAAAATTCAACAGTAACTTGTGATAAAAATCTCAGCAAACTAGGAATAAAAGGGCATCTACAAGAAACCTATGGCTAACATACTGAAAACAAGACAAGGATGTCCACTTTCACCACTTCCATTCAGCATTGTACTGGAGGTACTAGCTAGTAGCTAGTGAGATGAGGGAAAAAAAATTTTTTTTTTTAAGCATATAGATTGGAAAGAAGTAAATCTGTCTCTATTTGAAGATATCATGACTTGTCAGGAATATTCTAAGGAATCTTTTGAAAAAAATTCTTGTGGGACTAGTGAGTTTATCAAGATCTCTTTACACTTAACGGTCAATATATTAAAATACATAAAAGGACCGATTGTATTTCTATTTACTTAAAAAAAAAAAAGACTTTAGAATATTTTAGGTGAAAGTTTGTACAGCAACTTATGTTCCCATTTAACAATATTTGTACAAATTATCCCAGGACATTGGTTACGATTTTTGGCAATGAGTCAGCATTCTATTTCCACTTTGTTCTGTTTCCATTTATCTAGCTTCCCTGCCCCTCCTTGCCCTCTCATCCTTGTTTCTGGGCAAATGTTGACCATTTGGTATTGTAGAGTTGTTTAAGGCAGCACATTCCTCACAAATGATCTTGTTTATTTTATAAGTCAATCTATTATTTTGCTGAAAGGAGACCTCCAGGAGTAGCTTCAGTTCCAAGTTAAAAGTGTGTCTTAGAGAACCCCTGAGGGAGCAGGAGAGCAGTGGGATACAGACCTCAAATTCTCATAAGACCAGACTTAATGGTCTGACTGAGACTAGAAGGACCCCGGTGGTCATGGCCCCAGACCTTCTGTTGCCCCAGGACAGGAACCATTCCCAAAGCCAACTCTTCAGACATGGATTGGACTGGACAATGGGTTGGAGAAGATGCTGGTGAGGAGTGAGCTTCTTGGATCAGGTGGACACTTGAGACTATGTTGGCATCTCCTGCCTGGAGGGGAGATGAGAGGGTGGAGGGGGTTAGAAGCTGACAAAAAGGACACAAAAAGAGAGAGTGGAGGGAGAGAGCGGGCTGCCTCATTAGGGGGAGAGTAATTGGGAGTGTGTAGCAAGCCATATATGGGTTTTTGTGTGAGAGACTGACTTGATTTGTAAACTTTCACTTAAAGCACAATAAAAAATTATTTTTTTAAAAAAGTGTACCTTAGGGCAACAGTCTCAGAAGTTTCTCTAGTCTCTATCACTCCAGAAGCCTGGTCTTTTTTAGGAATTTGAGTTTTGTTCCACATTTTTCTCTCATTCTATCTGGGATCTTCTATTTTGTTCCTGGTTAGAACAGTCAGTAGTGGTAGCCAGGCACAGTCTTGTTCTGGTCTCAGGCTAGAAGAGACAAGGTTTTTGTGGTCTATTTATTTTTAACAGACAATCAGAAATTTATATATATGTATATAATTTATAACAGCACCCAGAAGAATAAAATTCTTAACAGTAATTTAACAAAATATGTACACGATCTGTATAGGTGTCCACACAGAGGCTTGAATGTGAAAATTCATAGCAACTTTATCCTTAATAGCCAAAAACGATAATCAACTCCAATGCGCACACACAGGTGAGTGCATACGGTTCATTGTATACTCACGCAGTAAATTACCATCAGCAAATAAAACTAGAAATTACCGATACACGCAGCAACATGGATCGACATCAAAAAAACATGTTAAGTGAAAGGAAATAGGCACAGAATTGTGCATTCTCTGTGATTCCATTATTATAAAACTCTAGGAAAAACAAATTAGACTAAAACCAAGATATATCCTAATAAAATTATTTGAATTTAAAGAAGAATAAAAATTCTTTGAGCACCTAGAGAAGCACAGCAAGTGATTTACACAAAGGAAAGAAAATTATATTAGCTTCCCACTTTTTGAGAGCAATGCTTCATGCCAGAAGAAAGTACACCTTAAACTCAAAAGAGAATGTGACCATGAGATTTTCTATCCAGCGAAACCAACACAAACTGTTACCAGCATGCAAGAACTCAAGGAATATTGTTTTCATGAAGAATTTACTAGAGAATAAACTTCAGACAACCAAAATAACTGGAAAGACGTTGACATAAGGACTGGAAATGGTCATTAACATACAGTTATTTATAGAATTGAGATTAAACGAGGATTAAAAGAAGGAAAGTGTAATGTATAATCACTATAAGCTCACGTACTTTGGACATGTTATCAGGAGGGACTAGTCCCTGGAGAAGGACATCATGCTTGGTAAGGTAGAGGGTCAGAGGAAAAGAGGAAGACCCTCAACAAGATAGATTGATACGGTGGCTGCAACAATGGGTTCAAACATAGCAACGATTGTTAGAATGGTGAAGGACCGGGAAATGTTTCATTCTGTTGTACATAGGGCCGCTATGAGTCATAACCGATTGGAAGGCATTTAACAAGTTTTTGCATTGTTGATGTTGTTGTTGTCAGCTGCTGTCGAGTATATTCCAAATCATGGTGGACCCAAGTATGCCGTGTAGAACTGTCTCATAAAGTATTCAAGGTTGTGACTTTTCAGAAGCAGATAACCAGAGCTCCTCCGCGAGGGTTCAAACTGCCAACATTTCAGCTAGTAGTCGAGCGCTTAACCTCCTGCACCACCCAGGGACTACAATTATTTTAAAAAATGCATGGAAAATGGTAATAAATTAATAAAAAAAAAAAACACTTTAAACTGATCATAATTGGTGGTAATTGTATTAGTATTTTCAGAAACTGCTGTGTGTGAAATGTGGGATAAAGGTAAGTTTGGAATATCCTATCGTCCTGTACATTTTTTTTTAAATAATTTTTATTGTGCTTTAAGTGAAAGTTTACAAATCAAGTCAGTCTCTCACACAAAAACCCATATACACCTTGCTACACACTCCCAATTACTCTCCCCCTAATGAGACAGCCCGCTCCCTCCCTCTACTCTCTCTTTTCATGTCCATTTCGCCAGCTTCTAACCCCCTCCACCCTCTCATCTCCCCTCCAGGCAGGAGATGCCAACATAGTCTCAAGTGTCCACCTGATCCAAGAAGCTCACTCCTCACCAGCATCCCTCTCCAGCCCATTGTCCAGTCCAATCCATGTCTGAAGAGTTGGCTTTGGGAATGGTTCCTGTCCTGGGGCAACAGAAGGTCTGGGGGCCATGACCTCCGGGGTCCTTCTAGACTCAGTCAGACCATTAAGCCTGGTCTTACGAGAATTTGGGGTCTGTATCCCACTGCTCTCTTGCTCCCTCAGGGGTTCTCTGTTGTGTTCCGTATCAGGGTGGTCATTGGTTGTAGCCGGGCACCATCTAGTTCTTTTGGTCTCAGAATGATGTAGTCTCTGGTTCATGTGGCCCTTCCTGTCTCTTGGGCTAGTAATCGCCTTGTGTCCTTGGTGTTCTTCATTCTCCTTTGATCCAGATGGGTTGAGATCAATTGATGCATCTTAGATGGCTGCTTGCTGGCGTTTAAGGCCCCAGACGCCACTCTCCAAAGTGGGATGCAGAATGTATTCTTAATAGATTTTATTATGCCAATTGACTTAGATGGCCCCTGAAACCATGGTCCCCAGACCCCGGCCCCTGCCACGCTGGCCTTTGAAGTATTCAGTTTATTCAGGAAACTTCTTTACTTTTGGTTTAGTCCAATTGTGCGGACCTCCCCTGTATTGTGTGCTGTCTTTCCCTTCACCTAAAGTAGTTCTTATCTACTATTTAATTAGTGAATGCCCCTCTCCCACCCTCCCTCCCTCACCCCTCTCCTAACCACAAAAGAATGTTTTCTTCTCAGTTTAAACTATTTCTCAAGTTCTTATAATAGTGGTCTTATACAATATTTGTCCTTTTGCAACTGACTAATTTCACTCGGCATAATGCCTTCCAGGTTCCTCCATGTTATGAAATGTTTCACAGATTCCTCACTGTTGTTTATAGATGTGTAGTATTCCATTGTGTGAAAATACCATAATTTATTTATCCATTCATCCATTGATGGGCACCTTGGTTGCTTCCAACTTTTTGCTATTGTAAACAGTGCTGTAGTAAACATGGGTGTGCATATATCTGTTCGTGTAAAGGCTCTTATTTCTCTAGGATCTATTCCAAGGAGTGGGATTGCTGCATCGTATGGTAGTTCTATTTCTAGCTTTTTAAGGAAGCGCCAAATCAATTTCCAAAGTGGTCATACCACTTTACATTCCCAACAGCAGTGTATAAGTGTTCCAATCTCTCCACGGCCTTGCCAACATTTATTATTTTCTGTTAATTGGATTAATGCCAGCCTTGTTGGAGAGGAAATCTCATTGTAGTTTTGATTTGCATTTCTCTAATGACTAATGATTGTGAACATTTCCTCATATATCGGTTAGCTACCTGAATGTCATTCTTTAGTGAAGTGTCTATTCATATCTTCTATCCATTTCTTAACTGGGTTATTTGTCTTTTTGCAGTTGAGTTTTTGCAGTATCACGTAGATTTTAGAGATCAGGCACTGATCAGAAATGTCATACCTAAAAACTTTTTCCCAGTCTATAGGTAGTCTTTTTACTCTTTTGGTGAAGTCTTTGGATGAGCATAACCCAGAGAGCATAGGTGTTTGATTTTTAGGAGATCCCAGTTATCTAGCTTTTCTTCTACATTCTCTACAATGTTATGTATACTGTTTATGCCACATATTAGGGCTCCTAATGTTGTCCCTATATTTTCTTGCATTATCTTTATCATTTTAGATTTTATATTTAGGTCTTTGATCCATCTTGAGTTAGTTTTTGTGCATAGAGTCAGGTATGGGTCTTGTTTCATTCTTTTGCAGATGGATATCCAGTTATGCCAGCACCATTTGTTAAAAAGACTGTCTTTTCCCCATTTAACTGTTTTGGGGCCTTTGTCAAATATCAGCTGCTCATATGTGAATGGATTTATGTCTGGATTCCCAATTCTGTCCCGTTGGTCCCTGTATCTGTTGTTGTACCAGTACCAGGCTGTTTTGACTACTGTGGCAGTATAATAGGTTCTAAAATCAGGTTAAGTAATTTGTTCTTCTTTTTCAGTAATGCCCTACATATCCGGGGCCTCTTTCCCATCCATATGAAGTTGGTGATTTGTTTCTCCATCTTATTAAAGAATGTCATTGGATTTTGGATCGGAATTACATTAAATGCATAGATCGCTTTTGGTAGAATAGATATTTTTATAATGTTAAGTCTTCCTATCCACGAGCAAGGTATGTTCCTCCACTCATGTAAGTCTCTTTTGGTTTCTTGCAGAAGTGTACTGTAGTTTTCTTTGTATAAGCCTTTTACATCTCTGGTAAGATTTATTCCTAAGTATTTTATCTTCTTGGGGGCTACTATAAATGGCACCGATTTCGTGATTTCCTCTTCGATGTTCTTTTTGTTGGTATAGAGGAATCCAACTGATTTTTATATGTTTATCTTGTATCCTGATACTCTGCTGAACTCTTCCGTTAGTTTCAGCAGTTTCCTTGAGGATTCCTTAGGGTTTTCTGTGTATAAGGTCATGTCATCTGCAAATAGAGATACTTTTACGTTTTCCTTGCCAATCTGGATGCCCTTTATTTCTTTATCTACCCTAATTGCTCCAGATAGGACTTCCAGCAGAATGTTGAATAAGAGTGGTGATAAAGGGCATCCTTGTCGGGTTCCCAATCTCAGTAGGAATGTTTTCAGGCTCCCTCCATTTACAGTGATGTTGGCTGTTGGCTTTGTATAAATGCCCTTTATTATGTTGAGGAATTTTCCTTCTATTCCAATTTTGCTGAGAGTTTTTACCATGAATGGGTGTTGAACTTTGTCAAATGCCTTTTCCACATCAATTGATAAAATCATGTGATTCTTGTCTTTTGTTTTATTTATGTGGTGGATTACATGAATTGTTTTTCTAATGTTGAACCATCCCTGCATACCTGGTATGAATCCCACTTGGTCATGGTGAAGTATTTTTTTTGATATGTTGTTGAATTCTATTGGATAGAATTTTGTTGAGGATTTTTGCATCTACATTCATGAGGGATATAGGTCTATAATTTTCTTTCCTTGTGGTGTCTTTACCTGGTTTTGGTATCAGGGATATGGTGGTTTCAGAGAATGAGTTTGGTAGTATTCCATCCTTTTCTATGCTCTGAAATACCTTTAGTAGTAGTGGTGTTAACTCTTCTCTGAAAGTTTGGTAGAACTCTGCAGTAAAGCTGTCCAGACCAGGGTTTTTTTTTTGTGGGGAGTTTTTGATTACCTTTTCAATCTTTGCTTTTGTTATGGGTCTATTTAGTTGTTCTACATCTGTTTGTGTTAGTTTAGGTAGGTACTGTGTTTCTAGGAATTCATCCATTTCTCCTAGGTTTTCAAATTTGTTTGAGTATAGTTTTTCATAGTAATCTGATATGATTCTTTTCATTTCAGTTGGGTCTGTTGTAATATCGCCCATCTTACTTCTTATTCGGGTTATTTGCTTCCTCTCCTGGTTTTCTTTAGTCTGTTTGGCCAGTGGTTTATCAATTTTGTTGATTTTTTTAAAAACCCAGCTTTTGGTCTTGTTAATTCTTTCAATTGTTTTTCTGTTTTCCATTTCATTTAGTTCTGCTCTAATTTTTCTTATTTTGATGCCTGTGGGTTTCTTTTGTTGCTCTCTTTTTATTTGTTCAAGTTGTAGGGATAGTTCTTTGATTTTGGCCCTTTCTTCTTTTTGGATGTGTGCATTTATTGATATAAATTGGCCTCTGAGCACTGCTTTTGCTGTGTCCCAAAGGCTCTGATAGGAAGTGTTTTCAATCTCATTGGATTCTCTGAATTTCTTTATTGCATCCTTAATGTCTTCTATAATCCAGTCTTTTTTGAGCAGGGTATTGTTCAGTTTCCAAGTGTTTGATTTCTTTTCCTTGCTTTTCGTGTTATTGGTTTCCACTTTTATGGCCTTATGGTCAGAGAAGATGCTTTGTAATATTTCACTGTTTGGGATTCTGCTAAGGCTTGCTTTATGACCTAATATGTGGTCTATTCTAGAGAATGTTCCATGTGCACTAGAAAAGAAAGTATACTTGGTTGCAGTTGGGTGGAGTGTTCTCTGTATGTCTACGAGGTCAAGTTGGTTGATTGTGGCATTTAGATCTTCCGTGTCTTTATTGAGCTTCTTTCTAGATGTCCTGTTCTTCACCAAAAGTGGTGTGTTGAAATCTCCTACTATTATTGTGGAGCTGTCTATCTCACTTTTCAATGCTGATAGAGTTTATGTATCTTGCAGCCCTGCCCTTGGGTGCATAAATGTTTAATATGGTTATATCTTCTTGGTGTATTTTCCCTTTAATCATTATATAGTGTCCTTCCTTATCCCTTCTGATGGATTTAACTTTAAAGCCTATTTTGTCATTATTAATATGGCCACTCCTGATCTTTTTTGATTGTTGTTTGCTTGATATATTTTTTCCATCCTTTTAGTTTGTTTGTTCCTCTGAGTCTAAGCTGTGACTCTCTTCTAGGCAGCACATACATGGATCTTGTTTTTTTAATCCATTCTGCCACTCTCTGTCTCTTTATTGGTGCATTTACTCCATCGACATTCAGGGTAATTATGGATAGGTATGAATTTAGTGTAACATTTTGATGTCTTTTTTTGTGTGTTAAGTTTCTTTTTCCCACTTGATTTCATATGCTGAGTAGATTTTCTTTATATATTGTCCTTGCCTCATATTTGTTGTTTTTGATTTTGTTTCTGCTGAGTCTATATTTTTCCCTTGTATTTTATTTTGATGAGTAAGATGGTTTGTCTCCTTTGTGGTTACATTACTTACCCCTATTTTTCTAAACTTAAAACTAACTTTTATTTCTTTGTATCGTAGTATCTTCCTCTCCATATAGAAGGTGTATGATTACATTTCTTAGTCCTTCTTTATTATTTTAATGTTGTCTTCTTTTATATAATAACATCGCTGTTACCCTGTTTTGGGTTTTTTTTTTTTTGGATTTCCCTGTCTGGGTTGACTTCTGGTTGCTCTGCCCAGTGTTCTAGTCTTGGGTTGATACCTGACATTATTGATTTTCTAACCAAAGAACTCCTTTTAGTATTTCTTGCAGTTTTGGTTTGGTTTTTACAAATTCCCTAAACTTGTGTTTATCTGGAAATGTCTTAATTTCACCTTCGCATTTAAGAGACAGTTTTGATGGATATGATTCTTGGCAGGGAATTTTTTTCCTTCAGTTTTTTAAATATGTCATCCCATTGCCTTCTTGCCTGCATGGTTTCTGCCGAGTAGTCTGAGCTACTTCTTATTGGCTCTCCTTTGTAGGTGACTTTTCGTTTATCCCTCACTGCTCTTATAATTCTCTCTTTATCTTTGGTTTTGGCAAGTTTGATTATGTCTTGGTGAATTTCTTTTAACATCTACCTTATGTGGAGTTCGATGAGCACCTTGGACAGATATCTTCTTTCACCGTATCAGGGAACTTTTCTGCCAAAAAATCTTCAACAATTGTCTCTGTATTTTCTATTATATCTCCCTGTTCTGGTACTCCAGTCACTCACAGGTTATTTCTCTTGATAGAGTCCCACATGATTCTTAAGGTTTCTTCATGTTTTTAAATTCTTTTATCTGATTTTTCTTCAAATATATTAGTGCCAAGTGATTTATCTTCGAGTTCAGAAATTCTAGCTTCTACTTGCTCAGTTCTGCTCCTCTTTCTATTGAGTTATCTAATTCTGTAATTTTATTTTTAATCTTCTGAATTTATGATTGCTGTCTATGAATTTTTCCAGCTTATTAAACTTTTCATTATGTTCCTGAATAATCTTTCTAATTTCTTCAGTTGCTTTATCTGTGTGTTCCTTGGCTTGTTCTGTGTATTGCCTCATTTCCTTCCTGATGTCTTGAAGGGTTCTCTATATTAAACTTTTGTGTTCTGCCTCTGGTAATTCCAGAAATGCACTTTCATCTAGAAGATCCCTGGATTCTTTGTTTTGAGAGCCTGTTGAGGTGATCATGGTCTGTTTCTTTATGTGACTTGATATTGACTGTTGTCTCTGAGCCATCTGTAAGTTATTGTATTAGTTCATGCTTGCTTACTGTGTTGCAGTTGCTTGCTTCGGTTTGTTTTGGTATACCCCTACCGATTGCTTGAGTGAGCTAGCTTGATTATTTTCGCCTTTGGAGCTCTGGTGTCCTGTCCCCAGCTGGCTAGAGCTGTTATCAGGTATATCAGTCTAGGAGTCCATTCAGTTTTCTTGTATGAATTCAGCTCAGGTTTCCAGGTAGCTGATATCAAGTGTGTGGCACAGGCTCTGTCCTATAGTCTTAGAGAGGCAGGGGTGATTGGTGTATATACCGGTATCTGATTGCAGCAGGGGGTCACGCTCTGAACAAGGCAGGGGGCTGAGAATTGGCCCCCAAGTGTCTCTGAGGAAAACGCGTCTCTGTCCCCTAGAATGTGCTGGTGGGTGGGCTCTGCAGAGGGACCATGGGCACCCAAAGTTTTTGGTTGTAAGGACTGGGAGGTACCAGTTATCTTTGGACTCTCTCGCGGGTGGCTGGGTGAGTGGAGCTACCAGTTCTTAGATCCCTGATGTGGGTAGGTGAGGACCTTGTTTAATAGGCAAAGCAATGTCAAACGTCAAACACCCACCTCTCCACCACACAGCTGAAATGGCCGGAGTTTGCCAATAAGGGCCTATTCTTCCGAAATAGGCCCACATGGGTCCACACAGAAGAGAAAGGTGCTCAAGGTCCACAGACGGTTTATCCCTGGACAGAAGCAGCTTCTGTCCTGAGCCCCCCCATTTAATGGAGCTAGCAAATTATCTTTTCCCCCCAGTTACAAATTTTTCCTTCCCCAAGGCAGGGAGGATGGCTCTAGGTGCTCACCAGGGTCTATCTCAGGCCCAGGGATTCAGCCGCTGAAGCTAGCTTGGGGGTGTGGGGGTGTGCTAAAATATACACAAGTACTTAGCTTTTACCGAGAGTGCCATTCTCCTCAGGTTCTGGAGTTGTGAGTAGGCTGTGTGCTAGCTGCTTCTCCCTGAGGAAACTACAGCCAAACGCGAGTACCAGCCCGCCGCCGCCGCCACCACCGCTCCAGGAATGGTGCCTGAGGGCTCCTTGTGATTCAGGTCCGGTAACTCCTCTCCACTTCTGAATGGCCTCTTCCTTTCTTGCCCCTCAGTTCGTCGCCTAAGCTTGCCTTTGATGCTCAGGGCTCCCAGCTTGTCACAAATATACTCGTTTCACTTGTTTTTTTCGGTCTTTGTTGTAAAGAGGGCTTGACGGAAGGGTCTGTCTATTCCACCATCTTGGCTCCCCATCCTGTATGTTTTAGAGACAGAATTCTTGGTGTAGAAGAAATGAGATGCTAATACAGAACCAAAACCCAGTGCCGTCGAGTTGATTCTGACTCATAGCAACCCTGTAGGACAAGGTAGACCTGCCCCATAGAGTTTCCAAGGAGCACCTGGCGGATTCGAACTGCCGACCCTTTGGTTAGCAGCCGCAGCACTTAATCACTATGCCATCAGGGTTTCCATTATAATATAGAACAGTGGAGTAAAATGCCTGTAGTCTTCAATCCTTATGTTACCACCAAGTAAGCTCTGACTCATGGGGACCTTATGTGTAACAAAATGTTGCCCAGTCCCACACCATCTTCACAATCGTTGGTATGTTTGGGTTCATTGTTACAGTTGTGTCAATCCATCTGATCGAAAGTTTCCCTCATTTTCCTTTAAAAAATTTTTTATTGTGCTCTAAGTGAAAGTTTACAAATTAAGTCAGGCTCTCATACAAAAAATTATATACGCCTTGCTATGTACTCCTATCTGCTCTCCCCGTAATGAGACAGCACACTCCTCCTCTCCACCTTGTATTCCCCATGTCCATTCGGCCAGCTCCTGTCCCCCTCTGCCTTCTCATCTTGCCTCTAGACAGGAGCTGCCCACATAGTTTCATGTGTCTACTTGAGCCAAGAAACTCACTCCTCAACAGTATCATTTTCTGTCTTATAGTACAGTCCAATCATGTCTGAACAGTTGGCTTTGGGAATGGTTCCAGTCTTGGGCTAATAGAAGGTCCAGGGATCATGACCTCCAGGGTCCCTCCAGTCTCAGTCAGACCATTAAGTCTGGTCTTTTTATAAGAATTTGAGGTCTGCATCCCACTGCTCTCCTGCTCCATCAGGGATTCTTCAGTTGTGTTCCCTGTCAGGGCAGTCATTGGTTGTAGCCGGGCACCATCTAGTTCTTCTGGTCTCAGGCTGATGTAATCTCTGGTTTATATGGCCCTCTCTGACTCTTGCGCTCTTAATTACTTTGTGTCTTTGGTGTTCTTCATTCTCCTTTGTTCCAGGTGGGTTGAGACCAACTGATGCATCTTAGATGGCAGCTTGCTACCTTGTAAGACCCCAGATGCCACTCTCCAAAGTGGGATGCAGAATGTTTTCTTAATACAGTTTGCTATGCCAATTGACCTAGATGTCCCTTGAAACCATGGTCACCAGACCCCCGCCCCTACTACTCTGGCCTTCAAAGTGTTTGGTTGTATTCAGGAAACTTCTTTGCTTTTGATTTAGTCCAGTTGTGCTGGCCTCGCCTGTATTGTGTGTTGTCTTTCCCTTCACCTAAAATAGTTCTTGTCTACTATCTAATTAGTGAATACCCCTCTCCCTCCCTCCCCACCCTGTAACCATCAAAGAATATTTTCTTCTGTGTTGAAACTATTTGAGTTCTTTTAATAGTGGTCTCATACAATATTTGTCCTTTTGCAACTAATTTCACTCAGCCTAATGTCTTCCAGATTCCTCCATGTTATGAAATGTTTCAGATTCATTGTTCTTTATCATTGCATAGCATTCCATTGTGTGAATATAACAATTTATTTATCCATTCATCCGTTGATGGGCACCTTGATTGGTTCCATCTTTTTGCTTTTGTAAACATTGCTGCAATGAACATGGGTGGACATATTTGTTCGTGTGAAGGCTCTTATTTCTCTAGGATATATTCCGTGAAGTGGGATTGCTGGATCGTATGGTAGTTCTACTTCTAGCTTTTTAAGGAAGTGCCAAATTGATTTCCAAAGTGGTTGAAATATTTTATTGAAATTCCCTCATTTTCATTGTCCTGATTTTACCAAACATGACGTAATTAGATTTGGAAATACCAGTATGGAGCTGTGAGTTATTTTAAGTTTCATGTATGAATTTCTTTAAAGTTTACTTTTTTGCTTATGGAAAATGCCTGAGTGTGTGCTCTGGAGTCAGACTGCCTTCTTTCCTGACTCCACCACTTAACTTGTAACTTAGAACCAATTACTTAACCTGGTTGTGCCTCGGTTTCCTCATCTATAAAATAGGGCAGAACCACTCTAGGATTGTGGAGGAATAAAGTAATACTTCTGTGTCAATGCTTACTATTATATGTATAGGTTGGTATCCTCACTCCACCAGTAAACTTTGTTCGGAAGGTACTCAGCTCTCTTGCTCTATGGGTCAGCAAGCCTAGCTCCACCAATAAGTGGCCAGAGACACCCCATTCCCCTAGAAAGCCTCCTGTGCAAAGGTACTCAGCTCTCTCTCTAGCTCTGTGGTCAAGACCAGTGTCGTCTTGCACTGGTCTCCAGGTTCTGCTGCTGCCGTTTCTGTGTTATTGCTGTTTCCCTGCTGCTGCTTCTCGAAGTCTGTGCCGTCTCCAGTATAACAACGCTCATCACTTCCTTCTGAGTCCTCACCAGAATTGTCTTTGATGTAATTCCACCAAGAGTCTTTTAAAACACTTTCAGTCTCTACCCATTCAGAGTTTCAAAACTGCTTCTGCAATTTAGGTATTTGTTATAACAACACTCCGCTCTCAGTGCCAAATTCTGTCTTAGATATCTAGCGCTACTATAACAGAAATACCACAAGTGGATGGTTTTAATAAACAGATGTTTTCTCTCAGAGTTTAGGAGGCTAGAAGTCCAAATTCAGGGTGCCAGCTCTAGGGTAAGGCTTTCTCTTTCTGTCGGTTCTGGGGGAAAGCTGTTGTCATCAATCTTCCCCTTGTCTAGGAACTTCTCAGTGCAGGAACCCCAGGTCCAAAGGATGCGCTCTGCTCCCGTAGCCACTTTCTTGGTGGTTTGAGATTCTCATGTCTCTCTGCTCACTTCTTTTAGATCTCAAAAGAGAGTGATTAAAACACAATCTAATCTTGTAGATTGAGTCCTATTTCATTAACATAACTACTGCTAATCCCACCCTCATTAATATCATAAAGGTAGGATTTACAACACATAGGAAAATCACATCAGATGACAAGACGGTGGACAATCACACAATACTAGGAATCATGGACTAGCCAACTTGACACACATTTTTTGGGGGGGATACAATTCAATCTGTAACACCTGCATTAGGTCAGTCTAGCCATCTCTTGATGGGATTTTACCTGGCCACTTTGTTCATTGCTGTTGGCTCACTGCTTAGTCAGAGTTAGACCATGCTGATATTTGTTGCACTCAACTTGCTGAGGGGCATTTCTTTAACTTCACAATAATCATTTGTATCTAACTTGGGCAATGGGACCAAAACCAAAGAGGCTTCCTTTGGACCAGAAGGATGTGCTACTTTAATTTGGCCAAAGCAGTGTAGAGGGTCAGCGAAAAAGAGGAAGACCCTCAAAGAGATGGATTGACATAGTGGCTGCAACAATGGGCTCAAACATAGCAACAATTGTGAGGATGGTACAGGACCAGGCAGTGTTTTGTTCTGTTGTACATAGAGCCACTGTGATTTGGAACCAACTAGAAGGCACTTAACAACCCAAAGCAGTACTTCCTAGAAAATACCCAGGTGTCCTTAAACACTTGCAGAATCAAAATAACTGAAACCTACCCTCTTTCAAAACACAGACAAAGCACCCAAAAGATATTCAGGTATAGTTTCCTGGGAAAGGCAAAGGTTAAACTCCATAGAGTGGCTGCATTCCAACAAGGGTTAATTTTCCAGTGTAAAACTTGGTGCTTCTCTAGTTTTGCAACTTGGATGACTAAGGAGAGTAAAAAAAGCAGAGAGGAAAAAAGGAAGCATTCCAGACGTTTTCAAGGAGGAAGACCAAAAGCTTGGGTTTTTGTGTTTGTATTTTCATTCTTAAGAGTCAGAACCAACTTTATAATACTTAAGAGGCCTGAATAACATCTGAAGGCAACATCTTGAGAAAATAATTACCTAGATCTAACAGAAGAGAGTGGGTGGGTGGATTTTTTAACAGAAGGGATGTGGAGCCCTGGTGGCAGAGTGGTTACAAGCTTGGCTGCTAACCAAAAGGTTGGCAATTCAAATCCACCAGCCACTCCTTAGAAACCCTATAGGGAAGTTCTACTCTCTCCTATAAGGTCGCTATGAGTTGGAATCCACTCGATGGCAATGGATTTGAACAGAAGGGATAAAAGACAACATGGTTTTCAATTTTATTCAAGTACAGAGTTAACAATTTTTGCATTTTCTACATAAGAAAAGACTGGTCAGCTTCAGACACTTTATAGAAAAATTAGCATTCTAAAAACAAATATAAATCCATAGTTGGCTTTGTGGCCAAGGGTGAAAAATAACTATGAAAAGTTATCAAAATCCTAACCACCTCAGAGACCATTATAAATTTCAAACAGTAGTAGACTTGCTACACATACTACATTTTCAAATTCTAATATAAACAAAACATAACCACATAATTCGGCTACAGCTAATTGGTTTCAGAAAAGTTTAAAAAAATCTGCAAAACTTATCACCTAAGTTATAAGACTATAAAACTTTTGTAGATTCTTTTTGCAAAGTTAAAAAAGCAAAAAATGTAAATCTTTAATAAAGAAAAACAAAACAATTCTCTTAAATTTCTTATATATACCTCTTAAGACATATATTATACATTTGTTGCAAACTTTCTTTACCTGAGAGTATTTCCCAGGACCCTTTACTCCAAAGGATTACCATAAAGAGGTCTTTCATCACCTTATTCACATAAATGATTAAATTTCTATAGGAGGAGATCTGGACATACTCATTCTTTATCAGTTATTCTCCATCTTAGTTTTTTTCTTAAAGGATTTTGCTTTTTTATAGTGGAGAAAAAAAAAAAAAAAAGACAAATACCTCTTCGGTAAAAGCCAAATATTTTCCCCTTTCAAAAACACTGCTCCTGCAAATTTGATTTACTGAAAGATCTTTAGAATGGGTAGCATTTGTTCTAAAGGTCTGTGTAAACAGCTCTCCACTACTGTGAAATAGAAGGTCCAACATTACAGAGTCCATCTCTGCCTGAAATACAAAACTAAACTAAATGTTGGATGGCTTTACAAATATATTGACGATGGCAGAAAACATGGCGGTCTTAAGAACAAAGCCATCAGAAGTTAGTTCTATTAGCAAGTTAAGGAGACTAACCCACAGAGAACTCTACTAGCCAAGTGGCTAAAGCACTGTCCGATTACAGAGGGCCCAGTGTGCAGGGTCTTAACACAAGGTTAAACCCTTCTTAGGTCTAGGTTAAGCCCTCTTTCATTTCCAAAAGATATGACACAAGTGTACACCAAAATAAGGTACTATTTAGAAAGGCAGTAAAAGGAGGGAAAAAAAGCCCAGGAAACTGAAACACAGGCTCTAGGATTCCCTTTGAAGGGTATCAGGAAGCACCAATGGTGGTAAACGTCTAGAAAAAATTAAATAAGTACATAATCTTAAAAAGGCAAAGGCTGACAATACTAGGTGGGTGGGGGGATTAACACTACACTGAGGTCATTCATAATGAAGGATTCTCTGAGGAACTAGAAATAAAAAATGTGGTGTGGGAGCTCTCCTGTTAGCCATTCCTTATGGGAACCAGAACCCCAAATCCCCAGTAACTCCATCCTCCAAAAAACCCATATCCACACAATCTACCCTACAAAAGAACTCCAAATACCTCTGGCAAGCAATTCTCTCCAACCATTTCCCAAGAAACTGTGAGGTCAAGAACAAAACCAACTAACTAGCCAGTATTACTAAAAAAAATGGTCAATCCAATAAGGACAAAGCACGGTTTTCCCCAAGGCTTATGTGAGAAATAGTCTCCGGTCTTCAGTCAGGTAGCAGGTCTAGTACAACAACATCCCCGTAAATACCCCTCCCCCCACAATATAGTGTTTTACTAGGAACACGAGAGGGAAAAAAAGAAGAGTATTACAATCTTCTCCAAGTCAGACAAATGGCAGGGAGGAAACATACACATACAGCTTTTTAAAAATTCTTCTTTGGCATTCACAGCTAAAGAAGTCTGACCAGCAGCTTCTAGGAATGCGCTTTTTAAATCATATACAAAAAGTTGTAAGAAACAAAGGTCTATCTTTTTAAAAAGTTGTCAGTGAGTTAATCAAATTAGCACTATTATCGGAAATCAAAACAGTTGGCACAATTTTTCCAGTTTCTTAAATCACAACAGCATAAAAATACAGGGTTCCTTAAACCCATCAATGTTGACTCCTCACCTGAGTATTGTTATTACAATTAGTAATCCTTAAAGTCAACTTCTTATTGGTGTATTTATATGCCCTCGGTCCTCAGAGCACATCCATCTCTCTTTAGATCAGCCAGATAAACTTCCTAATGTTTTTAGTTGAAGATAAAAATCACAGTGACTGTTCTTCCATTCCATCAGACCAACCTTCAAAGGGGAACTCTGTGCCACAAACCAAGCCTTAAAAAAGCCTTAAGGAGCTGGAAAAGGTGGGTTCGCTGGACTGGCTGATGAAGGAAGTTTCGAAAGTCCTGCTACTGGTAATGTCTTTTCATTTGTTTTCCTGAGCTTTTCTGCTAGGGGGAAGGGAAGCCAACAAGGGCCAGGCAAGGAATACATGACATTGTCACCTAACCTTGAACTGGTGCCAGTGCCGGTTCTAAAGGCAAACCAGCTTGTTGCCAGGCCCAGCTGAAAGGGCAAACCAAGGACTCTACTAGACCTCAGCAGGAGGAAAACATAATGAAACTAGTCACTGGTACTACCCTGGCTCTTGATCTGCATCTTCTCATGGTGCTTCCTAAGCTTGCTCAGAGCCAGAGCTTACCCGGAGCTCCCCACCCCATGTTATTGCTCCAATCACTGCACAGGCCCTCCACAGCGCCTGCTACACAAACCACCCAGGCTGCGCTCCCTGTGCCTGTGCCCACAGGGCTCCTCCTCCCCCCTGGCTTACTTAGGGTTTCTGAGGGTAGCAGGAGGCCATTCATCTTGTGACTCCAGATGGATCTTTGAGAGGCTGAGCACAAAGACCTCCTGCCCCAAATAAGGAAATTTTAAAAAGTTTACAAAACAAGACTCTCTCTCACACAGATTGAGTGCCTTCAAAAACTAAAAAAACACTGAATGTAAGGCAAGATCCTAAAGGAATCCATTCATTTTATTTGTCTCTGCACCACACCACACCTTCTTTTTTCTTCTTGGGAGTAGGGCAAAGGAGGGCAAATGAAGAATTTGAAGAATTTCCCATGTCAGCATTTTGGCACACTGGAGCCGAGCTTCACTGGGACTCAGTTCTGCCCAACTCAAAAGTAGCACAGAAAGAAGGTCCAGGCTGAGTCTTCTTATTCTCAGACTCTCTTTTCCAGGGAACCTGACCAAAAGCATTCTTTCCATCCCTACATGAAATACTAACGAGAGAGTCCCTACTATGTCTCCACAGGTATATTCAAAGGGCTTCCCACTGAGTACACCTCTTCCCTGACTGAGAACATTGACACTGAAAATGGACATCTTCTCGGGCAGTCAAATCTGCTATGAACATTACTTCATGAGTATGTATTTTGGAAATTTCTGTGAATGTTGTCCATAGCTTAATCAAATACCCACACCCACCCCTCCCCCACTACTTCTTCTAAATATAGTTGGTCACTTCCACTACTTGTACAGTAGGCCTTAACTGGTCATCCCTGTTTGAGGTGCTGCTGCCTGGGATCCTTGCCTCAGGAATTTTACTCCTAGGAAACCAAAATGGATGTTAACAGTGTGGTCACATTTCAGATCTGGAATACAAAAGCCCTTTGCTTTTACAATTTCAAAGATCTCAAGGTGGAGAGGAAACTCAGGGACTGACCTTAACAACTGAAAGAGGGGTGCAACAGGCTTCAGTCAAGAAGCGACTTTTCATTAAGGTCCTTAAGCGTATTACTAACAGCACTAACAATGAAGGATTATGGCCTTCCAAAGAAAACAACATGAGTATTGTTCTGGAACTGTGTGAAAGACAACACAAATCAGAGTCATAATTATTGCAGTAACTTGGATCAAGCAGTGTTAGTATGGGGAGAGGGGGATTTCACCCGGGGGTGATGGCAAATTGTGCTTTTTCACATTATAATGAAGATGCTGAGCCCAGAAAAGACAGGGTACCTCTGGGAAGGGACAGGGCAAAAGTGAAGTCTTTTCCACTATCACAATTTCAAAGGGCATCATTGGGAGGCCATGAGGAAACTGCACTAAGGGTAGATGGAATTTTAAAGCAGGTGCTGCCTCCTTGACCCCAAGAATACCAGGGAGCTGTGAGCAAGGAGGTCTGCAGTCTGAGGCCGGTCCTCAGAGGCCATGGGCTCCAGAGGCAGAGGAGCTTGAGAGAGGCCTGCATTCTGTCAGGGACAGGAGGCTCAAGGTTTTGGTATGATTTCTATTCTAAGAATGAAAAACAACAGGCCACACAACATAGGCTATTATCCCTGTGAAAAGATGTTGTGCCCCCAACTCTGTTGTGGTACAAACATACACAAGGGAAGTATCAATGTAACCACTATTCCAGTATCTGGGGGCAAAATATATCACCCATGATCAGTCTGGTTGAAAAGTCCTTTAGGAGAAACTGGTAGTTTCTTTTCCAATTTCATAATTAAAAAGCTAATTAGGAGATTTTTTGCTGAAAGTTTTTTCAGACCCACTCAAGCTAGCCAGGAGTTGTCAGCTTTTCAGAGGGCATCAGTCACTGTGTAAACACGTGGGACACTTGGTCAAAGGACATCACTCTAGCCTGCACGTGTGCTGAACCCAGGGTTTGCTCAGATCCTCACACGGAGAACTGTCGAGAGGGACAGCAGAGGGGAGCGACCAGCCTCCACAGGTACAGCAGCACACACATCCAACAGGACACCATCTTGACCCAGAAGATGGACCAGCTCCCGCTGAAGAACGTTTCAATGTTGGCACTTTCATAGCTGGGGAAACAAGAGATCCAGATGTGGTCAGAGCAGGAAGACAGCAGTGGGTAGGGAGGCCTTACCCACCAAGTGTCTCCCTGCTTCCCACTCTCTCCATCCTTTCTTTTAATAGCTTTATTGAGATATAATTCACATCCACAGAATTCAGCCATTTAAAGTGTACAATTCAGTAGCTTTTATTACGTTCATAGACTTGTATAACCATCACTATAATGAACTTTAGAATATTTCTTCACCCCAGAAAGAAATCCTACACCCCCTTTAGCCATCATCCCCACTGCCTCCTAAACCACTAACTTAGTTCCTATTTCTATGAATTTGTGTATTCTGGATGTTTCATACAAATGGAATCACATACTATGTGGTCCTTTGTGACTGGCTTCTTTCACTTAGCATACTGTTTTCCAGATTCGTGCATGCTGTAGCATGTAACAGTACTTCATTTCTTTTTATTGCCAGATAATACTCCACTGTATGGACATGTGACATTGTTTATCCATTCAACATTTGATAGACATCTGAATTGTTTTCACTTTTTGGCTATTATGAACGATGCTGCTGTGAACATTCATGTACAAGGTCTATGTGGATATATGTTTTCATTTCTCTTGGGTATAATGCTAGGAGAGAATTGCTGGATCATATTGTAGCTTTATGTTCAATCATTTGAGGAACTGCCAGACGGGTTTCCAAAGTGGCTACACCGCTTTACATTTCCACCAGCAGTGTGTGAGGTGTCTGATTTTTCCACATCCTCGTCCACACCTGTTACTTATTTTTTGATTATAGCACCCTCCATCCTTTCTTCAGCTTCCCGAGCCCAATTTTCCAGGAATTCCCTAAGCAAGTCAGCATCACTTGGAAGCATGAAAGCAACAAACCTCCCCCCTCTCTTCCTTCAGGAGGAGGCTCGGGAGACATCTTCTCAGTGAGTCTTCCCTGACCACTGTTTGAAACTGCCACCCCACCATCCTGAGCCCCACCAGGCTCTCCTCATTCCCCGTCCCCATTTTATTTTTCTCCCAATACTCATTACCATCTGACTCACTGTATTTGATTTTGATCACAATCTGTCTCTCCCACTACAACATAGGTCCTACTACCTAGAACAGTGGGGCATATAGTAGCCACTCAAATATTTGTTGAATCAATGAATAATCAGAGACTGAACCTTACAAAATAAATGAATCTCTATGAAACTAGTTGCTATTGAGTAAATTCCAGTTCATGTGACTCAATGCGTGTCAGGGTAAGACCGTGCCCCATAGTGTTTCCAAAGGCTGATTTTTCAGAAGTAGATGGCCAGGTCTTTCTTCTGAGGTGTCTCTGGATAGACTCAAACCTCTTTTCAGTTAGCAGCCAAGTGCTTAACCATTTCTACCACTCAGGGACTCCTGAATCTCTATATAGTGACACAGGCAATCACGTCTTTCATGTGTTGGCAAGTTAAAAAAATAACACCACCTCAAGGGGGAAAATATACACATTCACATTTAATGTTTTTAAAAATTATACATGCTTGTAAATGCATAGAAAAGGAATAGAAGGACATGCACCATATTGTTAGCAGCGGTTATCTCCGGTTAGGGAGAAGTGAGAGGGAAGTGTCACTTAATTACTTTCCATATTTTCACATTATTTTTTTCAAAAAACACCACGTTTCATACTTTTGTGATGCAGAATAAAAATAGTATTTCCTCTTTCTTAAAGCAGATGACTGCTTAGGAATTCTAAGAAATGTTCCATCACGAAGTTTTTCCTCCATTACTATGACTATGTACTTCAAGACTGCCCATAATAGAGTTTGCCTTCTATTTTGTTAAAGTTACAGTATGTCTCACCAATTTCCAGGGTTAAAAAGCATGCCAATGGACTGTCAGGAAATCAGAACTGTTTCTGGAAAGGTTGTGCATGCAGCAGGATGGGAGAGTTTAGTTTGTTGCTGTTGTTGTTAGGTCCCATCTAATCAGTTCTGATTCACAGGGACCTTATGTACAATAGAAGGAAACACTGCCCCGTCCCATGCTATCCTCACAATGGGCTATGTTTGAGCTTATTGTTGCAGCCTCTGTGTCAGACCATCTTATTGAGGGTTTTCCTCTTTTTTGCTGACCCTCTACTTTACCAAGCGTGAAGTCCTTTCCAGGGATTGGTCCCTCCTGATAACATGTCCAAAGTATGTAAGACAAAGTCTTGCCATTCTTGCTTATAAGGAGTACTCTGGCTGTATTTCTTCTAAGACAGATTTGTTGGTTCTCCTGGTCAAAACCAAGAACCAAACCCACTGCCATCGAGTCAATTCCAACTCATAGCGACCGTTATAGGACAAAGTAGAACTGCTCTATAGAGTTTCCAAGGAATGCCTGGTGGATTCGTACTGCTGGCCTTTTGGTTAACAGTCACTGCACTTAACCACTATGCCACCAGGGTTTCCAGTTTTTCTGGCAGTCCATGGTATATTCAATACTCTTTGCCACCACCACATTTCAAAGGCATTAATTCTTCTTTGGTCTTCCTTATTCACTGTCCAGCTTTTGCATGCATACAAGGCAACCGAAAATACCATGGCTTGGATCAGGTGCACCTTGTACTCAAAGTGACATCTTTGCCTTTGAATACTTTGAAGAGGTCTTTTGCAGCAGATTTGTCCAATGCAATACATCATTTAATTTCTTGATTGCCGCTTCCATGGGTGTTAACAGTGGATCCAAGTAAAATGAAATCCTTTACAACTTCAATATGTTCTCCGTTTATCATGTTGCTTATTAGTCCAGTTGTGAGGATTTTTATTTTCTTTATGTTGAGGTATAATCCACACTGAAGGCTGTGGTCTTTGATCTTCATCAGTAAGTGCTTCAAGTCTTCTTACTTTCAGCAAGCAAGGTTGTATCATCTGCATACTGTAGGTTGTTAAGGAGTCTTCCCCCAATCATGATGCCTCATTTTTTTTTTTTTTCATATAGTCCAGTTTCTGATTATTTGCTCAGCATATAGATTGAGTAGGTATGGTGAAAGGATACAATCTTGACACATACCTTTTCCTAAACCATGTACTAAGTACCGTATCCCCTTATTCTGTTAGAACAACTGCCTCTTGGTCTACATGCAGGTTCCTCATGGGCACAATTAAGTGTTCCAGAATTCCCATTTTTCACAATGTTATCCATAATGTGTTATGATCCAAACAGTTGAATGCTTTTGCGCAGTCAGTAAAGCACAGTTAAACATCCTTCTGGTATTCTCTGCTTCCAGCCAAGGCCCATTTGGTATCAACAATCTACTACCTGGCAATCTACTTTTGAAAAAAAATGGCCAGTGAAAACCTTATGGATAGCAGCAGAACATTGTCTGATATGGTGCTGGAAGAGTTTAGTTTAAACTCTAGGAGATTTCATCTGTGTCTCAGTACCTTTAAGAACAGTACTTACCTGGAGATATATATATATATATATATATATATATATATTTATATACTTCCCCCGTGTTTTGTGAAATTATTATTATGGCTGAAGTGAAAAGATCAATTTGGGTTGGAGGGGACAGAGGAATAAGAAGAAGCTATAGGGAACTACCACAAAGAAAAGGGCAATTACGGTGGTCAGGTAAGAATATATAAATGGTGGTAGCTGGGAAGAGAGGAAGGGTAAAGATCAAGGAAAAATCCTTAAAATATTATCCAGATCTCTGTAAGTTTCATTATTACTAAGCAGTAAGACTGGTATTATAAAATACTAGCAGTTCTCTCCCCAAAAATGAGTAAAGCACTCCTCCTCATTGGTTCTGGTAGATGGTTCCAGAAATCTTAATTCAATGTCTACCACAGACCTCTTCAGTCCTTGAACCTCAATGGATTGGGGAAATAACTGGATTTTTTTTTTTTAAGACTGCGCCTTCTAAAATATCTAAGGAAACGGGCCACATACTTGAACCAGTTGGTAACGGTCATCATCACATAGAGGGATGCCAAAAAGAACATGAAGTGGAAATAGGAGTAGTTATAGACGGTGTCTCTCTTCTCATCATAAATAACCCGTGGTCCTTCTTTCATATTCCGCTGCTCTTCAGCATCTGTGGGTCACAGAGGGAAGCATAAGTTTGATGTGTGTACATACGTACACTTGCTATTTCAGCAAAACCATGCTCACTAATTTCAATCCCAGGGGGTGTTGAGTAGAAAAGATGTTCGAAAATTATTTGTATCCTCAGAAACTTTTGTCTTTGTCATAAACACAAGACCCCCACCCCACACCAGTACCTTCCTAAACAGGACAAGTAACCTAACACCACATTTATTTTAACAGAGCAAAGAGAGCACTAAAAAACACGAGACTTATTAGAAACTTAAAGAGTAGGCTGAAATTTCCCAAGCTCTGGTGTCCTCCAGTCCAAGAAGAAAAGTAAGTGGAAGGAAGGAAATAGTTAAAAAAATTAGGTATCAAGACCTCTTGGTATTTTCCAAATCATTCCTTAAAAAATTGTATTTACAGCTTCCCTAAATCTCACTGTATAATTTAACTCGAACATGAGCCAAAATATGGACTGATTTTCCCCTGCCAGAATGTCAACACAAACAAACAAAACCCCAGCAACCCTTGTAGAAGAATGTAAAAGCATATAAACAGTAAACCAGCATTGGAATAAATTTTTTCCCGCTTATCATTCAAGTTCTCTGTGTCTAAATCCCAAATGGCTACAGAGCAGAGGTCTAGGTCTAGGTTGTACAAGATAGATGCACAGAAGTTCTCTATTTACCCTCTCCGTCGGGACCAAAGCAAAAACAACACCGAGTTACCTGTGAAGGCAAGACCAACAAAGTCAGGTGGCTTGTTTTCAGCTCCTCTACCTCCATATTAATAAAGCACTAAAGCTCCCCTCCACCGCCTGTCTGTCAGTTTGTCATACTGTGATGGTTTGCATGTTGCTATGATGCTGGTGTTCTGTATGTCTCTATAATGATCTCAAATCCCATAAGCTATAAGACACTATTATGCTTTCAAAATACATATGTCTAAATACTCATAATAAGAACTTAGAAAAAGAAATATGTCTAACATTAGCTATAAGTCATTAGAAACCTGGAAATCACTAGAAAGTTCGATATTTTTGAACTTAGACATAGAAGTATGTGAAGTATGTCAAGAACAAAAACATTTAAATTTACTTTGACCCGGCATGCTGTGACACAGGGAAACATGATAGAGCTCATCTCTAAATAAACCCCATGATCTCTAGCCCTGAGGAAAAGATGTGTCATCCAGCTGGCCTCCAACCCTGGAGAAAAGACATAACACACTAGTCTCTGATGCCACACTGGCCCTTGTCATGTGGAGCCAAGGTGACAAATTCACATATAGTGAAGCCTGTGAGAGCTGGAACTCAATAAGGCTGCCTTGTTTTTCTGGGTCTTGAAAGTGTTCAACCTTTGACAAGGTGCAATCTAACCACTTTTCTATTGCTCTCTATTAGTGGAAAATATTTGAATTTTCCTTCTCTGACCAGTTTGATACATAGGTTATGGTTTTTGCAGGTGTTACTGTTTAAACCCAAAATTTCTGCTCACTCACTGAGAGAGGGCAGAGATATCAGATTCTGCCTGGTGCTGCCGATCTTGGGCTCTGGCTACAAGGAACCTCCGCTGAGTTCGAACCATGGTTAAACCTTCCTCCCAAGACCTGAAGTCTAAAGATTTGGACTCTAACCACTGAGCTAACATTGTAATTGTAAATTCTGATTCTCTGGTTCTAAATGAATGTGGTTGTGAGGTCTTACTTGCATACCCTGCCATGACTACCTTGCAAAAAACTGAACGAGTTTATGTGTGTCAGACCTGAGTATCTCTGTATTAATTTCTAAGGTATTAAACCCTAGACAACAGCTGGAGCTATGCCACTGGTACTTCAAATATCAGCAGGGTCACCCATGGTGGACAGGTCTCAGTGGAGATTCCAGATTAAAAAAGACTAGGAAGAAAGGCCTGATGAATTACTTGTAAAAATTAGCCAATGAAAACCCTATGGATCACAACATAATGTTAGGCTTAGTGCTGGAAGATAAGCCCCCCAGGTTGGAAGGCACTCCAAATACACAGTGGCCACAACAATGGACTCCAGCATACTAACAATTGTGAAGATGGTGCACGACTGGGCAGCATTTCATCCTGTTGTACGTGAGGGCACCATGAGCTGGGGCTGACTTGATGGAAACTAACAACTACAAAGGTCCCCACCCACATGCCAAACTTTCACCTATCTGAACTGCATCCCAGGCCCTCAACTGTTATTTTTTTCCTTCAGTGGGCTTTCATTGAGCATCTGCTTTTTCCCAGCACTGTTCTGGGTACTGGTGGCAGGAAATATGAGGAACATGAGGATGTGCCCCCCACAACTCCTTTAAGGAAGGGCTTGTTGCTCACTCACACTACTCAGCGTGCTGTCAGCAGCCAGCCTCCAGGCTCAGCTCTTCAGGCTTTGCCTCAGCTGAAGAGAGCTGCCTTGTCCTAGAGCGAGCCTTTCCTCGGAAACCCACATCCAAGCCCAGCCATCCTGACCACCTGGGGGACAGCTCTGATGGGTCATCTATGCTCCAGAGCCCCTCATGAGGTTGGTGGAGGCTTTGTTCAGCCCGCACTGCACTCTGACATCACCCTCTACCCAATCCTGCTTCTTTTCCCTCCATCCTTAGATATGGGTGCTGATCCCTAATATATACCCTGCACATCAAACTCTGCTTCTGGAGGCCTCAACCTGCAACATGAAGTGAATAAGACAAGGTCCCTATTCCCATGGAACTCACCTTCCGGTGCTTTGTTTTATGTGCTAATCCTCTTAAACCTATGAGGCTGGGATTCTTATTCTGTTTACAGCTGAGGAAACTCAGGTTTAAAAAAATTTTAGGCAGGTTAAATAACTAGCCTGAGGTCACAAAACTAGCTCAGTGACAGCTGGTACACAAATGCAGCATAGCACAGCGGCTCCAAGGTCTAAGAGCCACAATAGGTGCTATGTAACATGTGTTATCTGGGAGACGGTGGAGCTGACAGAATCTGAAATTGTAAAAGCTAAGGAATTTGGAAGCAGGAGGCCTACCCAGATTTCCTGTTAATATCGGGGGCTGAACTGGCTGCCTCCAGGGAACAGAGGTGGGTGCCCCCAGGGACAACCGTGGATGGGAGGCTTTCCACTGAAGAGTCTTTGGCACCTCTGGCATTTCATACCATGTTTCTTACCTACTCAAGACAATATACTTAATTAAAACTATCAGGTTATAAAAAAAAATAACTTACTACATGTGTCCAGAAGGATTCTGGCAAACAAGGTAGGAAACACTACATGTACGAAGACAGTCCAGCAAGTGCTGGATCCTTGATACATTCTGGCTGAAGATATCTGAACTGCAAAGCACAGAGGCTGAGGGAGCTTGAGCCGTCATCCCATTTATGCATTGCCAGGCAAACCTGTGTTTCCACCCTGCATGGCAAGAAAACTTGTAACAGAGGTAGTGGTAGCCTTGACAGAACCTTGGACTAGGTGACGCTGTCTAAGACTCACTAATCTCATTCAGTAAGCCAAGACATCATGTACTAAGGCCCTCCTTGTTTTTAAGGCTCAAGTTACCATGAGAAAGTACTAACTCTCTGTTTCAAAGGTAGATCCTGTGAAACGTGATGCAAGGAGAGCTAGCCACCTTCCTTTCTGCATGCTCTTCGGGTCAAAAGGATACATGGGGATGGTTTTCCTCGGAATGAGCAGAAGAAAAAACTTTCTCACTTCCTGCTCTTAAATCTAACTTAGAGACTTGCTGTTCTTTGAGCTTTAACTCTGTACACAATAGGGATATTGAAACTGCAAGCTTACAATCTCAGCAGGTGGTCACCCAGTCAGTGGTAGAACAATCGTCTGCCTTCTAGAGACAATTTTCTTCAGAATAACAGGCAGTAACCTATTCAAACTCAGTGGTTTTCTCCCCTCTTACTGTGACAAAAAGAACCGGTGAACAATGCTGGCAGGCTGACAACCCTTCATAACGGTTAACTATCTCCAGGTCAGGTGCAGGAAACACCATCCCCTGAGACCCAGCTGCAGAGTAAAGTGCCGGTATCTGGATAGATAACAGGCTGCCTTCATCCAGAGAAAGCTATTAGAACGCAACCAGTGGCCAGATTCCAGGCAGGGTCAGCAGCAAGGACCAGGAGACCCTGGCAGCTGAGCTCTTGGGCTTCAATGGCTAAGAACACAGAATCAGAACTGCGGAGTACAGTTTAGATCCTGACAAATGGAAACCTGCAGGGTTTTACGTTTCTGTTTTCCCCCTCTATAAAATGGAGATAATAATAGCACCTCATTGGGTTTTATGTTGACTAAATGAAATCACATGTGCAGAGCTTAGAACAGTGCCTGGCAGACGGCAAGTCTAACGTCCTAGCCTTCACTGGAACCCCCAGTTCTTTCCATTTTGGGGCCACTGTTGAGTCTACTGGTGCCTCCATTAGATTAGGTCTTTGGCTTTATGTTCCATAAACAAACAAACAAAAAAACCAGTTGCCATAGAGTTGATTCCCAATCAGGGGAACCCCATATGTGTCAGAGTAGCACTGTGCTCCATAGGGTTTTTAATGGCTTATTTTTCAGAAGTAGATCACCACGTCTTTCTTCTGAGGCGTCTCTGCGTGGACTCGAACCACCAACCTTTCGGTTAGCAGCAGGCACATTAACCACTTACACCACCCAGGGACTCCAGATGTTCCACAGAGTTCTAGAAAAGAATTTTGAACGAATAAGAAAATAACATTTTGCCAACCAATGGGCAGCTGTGGACCACCTCAATTCTTTACATGCGAAGGTAAAAAGCCTCACAATCCTGACACTAATGTATTTACTGTTCAAAATTCTTTACTCAGTGGAACACCTACTTGCTGGGACTGTTGGGCAATTAAATGAATTAATAAAATGCTCGGCGCAGTGTCTGGCACAGAGCAGAAACTTAATGGATGCTGGTTCTCTTCTCTTCCCCATCTTTCTCCAGAATATTTATTACATAATTTTATAGGCATGCTAAGGAGGACACAGGTGGGTATAAAACAGATGAATGGAAGTTAAAAAACTATGCACATCAGAGAAAAAGAGCAGGGTGCAGCTTGATAAGGTTTACCCATGCCTCTGATGGGAGGTGAGCAGCAGGATGCTGCTCAAGAAGCCAACTTTGTTGAAGGAGAATCAAGAATTGATATAAGTTAACCCTACAGTATGTACAAGACAACATTTCTTTTTCTCTTAAACAATCTTTTTTTTGGTGCACTCTTTTTTTTTTTTTTTGCCTTTTTTTAATTGTGCTTTAAGTGAAAGTTTACAGTTCAAGTCAGTCTCTCATACAAAAACTTATTCGCACATTGTTATGTGACCCTAGGCGCTCTCCCTACAATGTGACAGCACACTCCTCCTCTCCACCCTGTATTTCCTGTGTGCATTCAGCCAGCTTCTGTCTCCCTCTGCCTTCTCATCTCGCCTCCAGACAGGAGCTGCCCACATAGTCTCATGTGTCTACTTGAGCCAAGAAGCTCACTCCTCACCAGTATCATTTTATGTCTTATAGTCCAGTCTAATCTTTGTCTGAAGAGTTAGCTTCAAGAATGGTTTTAGTTTTGGGCCAACAGAGAGTCCGCGGGCCATGACCTCAGGGGACCCCCCAGTCTAATTAAGTCTGGTCTTTTTACTCTCTTAAACAATCTTATTCTTCCTTTTCAAGAAGAGAAACAGGATCACAAAATGCAGATCAATACCGATACAAATAAACACAAAAAGACTTCATGAAAAAAATGCATCTTCAGAGATGAAGCAAGGCAAGAAAAGGAAATGAGCTTTACCTCTAGCTCAGGAGCTGCATATCGCCCTTGCAGCGCATCAGAACTCCACCTTGTTGTCGATGTCAAACTAAGAAACAAGCAAAAAATCATCATGGCATATTATATCACAATGAAGGAAAGGGACAGCTGCCTGACCAATGCTCTAATTTGAGGCTCACTTTTTTTTGTAGCCCACAAGGCTGGTTACTTAAATAAATGTCCTCTATCTTCACATCTTACCGTATTCCAAAATTGGCTAACCGACTCTATAGCTGATGGCTTTTTACATGGATTGCATTAGGTCATTTTAAGCAAAGAGAAGTTTGCGTAGGTAAAGAAATAAGATATCTTTTGTTCCTATATGTTGGTTTTCATCTCTCTCCCTTCAAATGCCAAAAGAATTTTCTGATGTAACTTTTACCTTTGCCATCCCTCTGACTAATTTCAGTTAGAGGAGATCAAAATCAACAAAAGAACCCAGAGAAAGCAATAAAAAGCAAAGGTCATGATTATTTACTGAGAGGTAATCAGTCTATGACAAAACAAAATTTCCTGCTTGAAAATTCAATAGAGTAGTTGACAGTATGACAAAAATATCTTCCTACCACGTTCCCCATACCTAGAGAAGGAGCCCTGATGGCGCAGTGGTTAAGAGCTTTGCTGCTAACCAAAAGGCTGGCAGTTCGAGTCTACCAGTCTCTCTTTGGAAACCCCGTGGGGCAGTTCTACTCTGTCCTACAGGGTCACTATGAGTTCAAATCAACTCGACAGCAACAGGGTTTTGGAGAGGTAAAAAGGAGCCCTAGTGACGCAATGGTTAAGCTCTCGGCTGCCAACTGAAAGTTCAGCAGTTCCAACCAACCAGCTGCTCCCCAGGAGAATGATGTGGCAGTCTGCTTCGGTAAAGATTTTCAGCCTGGAAAACCCTATGGGGCAGTTATACTCTGGGTTGCTATAGGGTTACTGTGAGTCAGAACTGACTCAACAGGAGGACAGAGGTAAAATGTTATGTAAATTTGGCTTACTGGAGTATAAGTTTTTTTTTTTTTTCCTGAAAAACAAAAACCTGGACTATTTTAAGCAACTAGAAATGTACACAAAAGATAAGTTACTAAAATTAAGGTTCAACTTTATATGCTGCCTTGACCTCTGGTAAAATACAGAGGGCCTCAAATGGCCTAACCACAAGTTCCCCTCCCACAGATAGGGTCCCACAGCCAAACAACCCCCTTAGAGAAAGGACCAAGTGCAGTTCCTACTTACTCCTGAGTAGCTGGTTTCACTTCCCTACCAGCCCACGGAATTATTCAAAGAAGCCAATCACATCCTCACGAGGGCACCTCGGGGCACCCTGCCCCCTTGATACTGCAAAGCCTGCCTCCCACAGCCCTTCGTTGTTCACTCTTTCCTGGATGCAAACCCTCTGTGGTCAAATCCGGCCTGCAGTGTCCATCTCCCCACCCCTCACCCTCCACCCCCTACCCGTGAGTACGTATGACTAATAAATCGCAGTCAATCTCTTTGTCCAGTGTCAGGGGTCATGTGCTTGACCATCCCCATAACCCTAGGGCAGATATCCCTTCCTCACCAACAAAATAAATAGGAGACGGTTTAAACACTAGGGTTCTAGCTAACTGTATACTTACTGAGCGCCTGCTATGCATCATGGTCTGCACTAAGCACTGGGGATTCACCAGGAACAAAAAGGTAACAATCCCTGTCCTCACGGAGCTTATTAGTTAGCATGGAGACAGGTGGGGGAATATTGCTCAAGAAGCTAGTCTGCTAGTGGAGAAGTAGAAGCCAAATAAACCACACAAGGCAACACTGCCTTCCCTGCCCATCCTTATCCTCTCTCCCAAGCAGCAAAGAGATCGATGTGATGCAAATAAACAGTAAAAAGCCTTCCTCACAAAGAGGTCCTCTGTGATGAAGATGCAATTCTTATTTTGTGGTCCCATCAACTATAACCACATCACTTTCACTTCTGCTTTGAACATATGGATGCTAATACATACCTACTCCACTCCCACTTCACAGTTCTTAGCCTATTCGGAGGATTGATAGAAATATTTCCCAAAGGCAGTGCATCCAGGAAACACACAACAGCTTGCTCCTGCAGTTAGGAATTTTATGCCCTCAACACATAGGAATTACGATTTAGTATAGTATATTGTTGTTGTTAGGTGCCGTGGAGTCAGTTCCTACTCATAGTGACCCTATGTACAACAGAACAAAACACTGTCCAATCCCACACCATCGTCACAATTATGCTTGAGCCCATTGTTGTGGCCACTGAGTCAATCTATCTCTTTGAGGATCTTCCTCTTTTTTGCTGACCCACGACTTTACCAAGCATGATGTCTTTCTCCAAGGATTGGTCTCTCCTGATAACATGTCCAAAGTGCATGAGACAAAGTCTTGCCACCCTTGCTTCCAAGGAGCATTCTGGCTGTACTTCTTCTAAGGCAGATTTGTTCATTCCTCTGGAATTCCATGGTAGATTCAATATTCTTCACCAAAAACATAATTCAAAGGCATGAATTCTTCTTTGGTTTTCCTTGCACTGGTTTTTTTAAATTCATTCTCCAGCTTTCACATGCAAATGACGTAACTGAAAATATCATGGTTTGGTTCAGGCATACCTTAGCCCCCAGAGTGACATCTTTGCTTTTTAACACCTTAAAGAGGTCTTTTGCAGCACAATATAATACAATATATGTTGTTTGACTTCTTGACTGCTGCTTTCATGGGCGCTGACTGTTGATCCAAGTAAAATGAAATCCTTGACAACTTCAATATTCTCCATTTATCATGCGGTTGCTTACTGGTCCAGTTGTGAGAATTTTTGTTTCCTTTATGTTGTATAATACATACTGAAGGCTATGGCCTTTAATCTTCATCAGCAGTATAGTGCTTCAGGTCGTCTTCACTTTCAGCAAGCAAAGTTGTGCGATTTGCCTATTGCAGGTTATTAGTTAGTCTTCCTCCAATCCTGATGCC
This sequence comes from Elephas maximus indicus, assembly GCF_024166365.1. NCBI lineage: Eukaryota > Metazoa > Chordata > Mammalia > Proboscidea > Elephantidae > Elephas > Elephas maximus. The sequence continues at coordinate 85,217,555 of NC_064820.1, forward strand.
CCATTCTTCATACAGTCCAGCTTCTTGAATTGTCTGCTCAGCATACAGACTGAGTAAGTGTGGTGAAAGGATACAACCCTGACACATACTTTTCCTGACTTAAAACCACGCAGTATCCCCTTGTTCTGAACAAATGCCTCTTGGTCAATATACAGGTTCTGCATGAGCACAATTAAGTGTTCTGGAATTCCCATTCTTCGCAATGTTATCCATAGTTTGTTATGGTCTATACAAATGCCTGTGCATAGTCAATAAAACACAGGTGAACGTCCTTCTGGTATTCTCTGCTTTCAGGCATGATCCATCTTATGTCTGCAGTGATATCCCTGGTTCCACGTCCTCTTCTGAATCTGGCTTAAATTTCCGGTGGTTCCTGTCAATGTACTGCTGCAACTAATTTCAAATTATCTTCAGCAAAATTTTACTTCCATGTGATATTAATAATACCGTTGGATAATTTCCACATTTGGTTGGATCACCTTTCTTTGGAATGGGCACAAATATGGATCTCTTCCAGCAGATTGGCCAGATAGCTGTCTTCCAAATTTCCTGACATAGATAAGTGAGCAGTTCCAGAGCTGCATCTGTTTGTGGAAACATCTCAGTTGGTAATCTGTCAATTTCTGGAGCCTTGTTTTTTGCCATTCCCTTCAGTACAGCTTGCACTTCTTCCTTCCGTATCATCGGTTCTTGATCATATGCTACCTCCTGAAATGTCTGAACATTGACCAATTCTATTTCCTGTAGTGATTTTGTGTACTCCTTCCATCTTCTTTTATTGCTGTCTTCCTGTTGAATAATTTCCCTAAAGAGTACTTCAAAATTGTAACTCCAGTCTTGAATTTTTTCTTTGGTTTTTTCGGCTTAAGAAATGCTTAGCATGTTCTTCCCTTTTGGTTTTCTAATTCCAGGTCTTTGCACATTTCATCCTAATACTTTGCCTTCTCAAGCAGCCCTTTGAAATATTCTGTTCAGCTCTTTTACTTCATTTCTTCTGTTCACTTTAGCTACTCTGTGCCCAAGAGCAAGTTTCAGAGTCTCTCCTGGCATCCATTTTGGTCTTTTCTTTCTTTCCTGTCTTTTTAATGACCTCTTGCTTTCTTCATGTATGATGTCCTTGGCGTCATCCCACAAGTCATCTGGTTTTCCATCATTAGTGTTCAATGGGTTAAATCTACTCTTGAGATGGTCTTTAAATTCAGGTGGGATATACTCAAGGTCATACTTTGGCTCTTGTAGTGTTGCTCTAATTTTCTTCAGCTTCAACTTGAACCTGCATACAAGCAAGTGATGGTCTGTTTTGCAGTCGGCCCCTGGCCTTGTTCTGACTGTTGATGGTGAGCTTATCCACCATCTGTTTCCACAGATACAGTCAATTTTGATTTCTGTGTATTCCATCTGGCGAGGTCCACGTGTACAGTTGCCATTTTTGTGGTTGAAAAAAGGTACTTCCAATGAAGAAGTGGCTGGTCTTGCAAAATTCTATTATGCAATCTCTGGCATCCTTTCTATCACCAAGGCCATATTTTCCAACTACTGATCCTTCTTTGTTTCCAACTTTTACATTCCCAGTAATTATCAATGTATCCTAATTGAATGTTTGATCAAGTTCAGACTGCAGGAGTTGATAAAAATTGTCAATGTCTTGATCTTTGGCATTAGTGGTTGGTTCATAAATTTGAATAATAGCTGTATTAATGGTCTTTCTTGTAGGCCCAGAACCCAGTGCCGTCGAGTCGATTCCGACTCATATTCTTGTAGGCATATAGATATTATCCTATCACTTAAATGTTCTTTTCAATGATGACTGCAATGACATTCCTCCTCAATTTGTCATTCTTGGCATAGCAGACCGTATGGTTGTCTGATTCAAAGTGGCCAAGACCAGTCTATTTCAGCTCACTGATGCCTAGGGTATCAATCTTTATGCGATCCATTTCACTTTGGAGGACTTCCAATTTTCTTAGGTTCATACCTCATACCTTCCACATTCTGATTATTAATGGGTCTTTGCAACTGTTTCTTCTCTTTTTGAGTCGTGCCATCTCAGCAAATGAAAGTGCCAAAAGCTTGACTCCATCCACATTATTGAGGTCAACTCTACTTTAAAGAGGCAGCTCTTCTCCAGGTGTATTTTGAGCCCCCAACTTGAGAGGCTCATCTTCTATACAAGAAAATGTTCTGCTGCTATTCATAAGGTTTTCATGGGCCAATTTTTTCAGAAGTGGACCGCCAGGTCCTTCTTCCTAGGAAGAAGGTGAAATCTGTCCATCATGGATGACCCTGCTAGAATTTGAAATACTGGTGGCACAGCTTCTAGCATCATGGCAATACACAACTACCACAGTAAAACAAACTGACAGATGCATGGTGAGTACAGTGTATAGTTTTCAGGAAAAAAAAATTTTTTAAAGATATTAATATTTGAAATTTTCACCTAAAAGATGTTTTTCATCCTTGCTTTTCATTCTGGCAGATTTGCCACTCTATTCCAACCATCACTGAGCACTAATGGGGGAGGATTGGTTTTTATTTCTAAAAATGCCTACATTCAGTCCATCACTGGTGACAATATGACTGCTACATGTAGATGTTACCTTAAGATAAGGTCTTTATTCAGTCATGGCATTTCCTCAACAAACATTCTACTTAAATATTTTCAAGGAAACAGTAAAACCTGTGAAAACTGGAAATAGTGTAAGGTGGAAACCTGCTAGAGAAGGACAACACAAGTTATTTTCCACCAACAGAGAGTGATAAAATAGTGATAAGACTACACCCTGTCAAAGGTAGACAACCTGTGAGACAGAAAAAACAAGGCAGTCTGGTGAGTTCTGGCTCTCACAGGTTTCAGTATATTATTCTTACAAGCTCTTTAGCCTATGAAATTCTTATTACCTGCATTCTGGCTACTACTAAGCCCCATCTGCTCAGTGAGTGCAACAAAGTTGCTATAAAACAATTTCTAGGTTATCCATTAACTTCTTCTCTCTCAGGACTAAGGTATGCGAGACTTTAACCCACTATTTCCTGAGGTGGGAGTAGGGCAGTGGTGTGGGTGGATGGAGACTAGCAGCATTTTGTTGCAACACTGCTTCACTGTGATAGGATGTCTAATACGCTGCAGCGTGTTGAATATGTCTGCCCCCACCCACTAAATGCTAACCCTGGGACAACTAAAACAATGTCTGCCCTCCCCCCACCAACACCTGGGAACCCCTGCAGTGCCCAGAACCCCTTCCACATTGGCAGAATAACTCACAATGCAGGTGCCCTACACACCTGCTTCCGATGCTTTTAGAGCTGGCTGAAGTCCCCTGGATCACAGAAAATACCTAAAGAACACATCCAAAGTTTCCTATTGGAGACCACAGTTTCTGCATTCCCCATCCCCTACCCCGCAACAAATTTACAGGGCAGGCTTGTGACTGTTCCCAGCTTTTGTGTGATGAAGTTTAATCATGTTCTCACTGTCCTATGCAGTCTGACTTGAGGTTCCCAGAGGGGACCACAGTCCTATGAGAGTGGGATGGGGGTGAGGGGCCACAACATATCTCCGAATGCAGAGTCATGAACATTTCCTGCTGGCAGGTTAGGGAGTGGCAGGATTTAATAAAGACACAAACTCCCCTCCCTTTTTTCTTACATACAAGTAGCAGGCCCAGAACACATCAAAAGAATTAATGCTCCTCCCTTGATTTGTCAACTTTTCTCAGGTTCTTCTAATCTTCTCTCCAATGTCATCATGCCAACCTTGTTCCTACTTCCACATGGCCTGCCACATCCCTGTAAATGTTCCATTTTGAAGTAGCAAATTGTTTGACATTTAATAAAGATTCTTAATTTTTCCAACTTTGTATTCAAAAGAATATTATTCTATAAAGCTTAAAAAATAATTATTTTTTCTTTTAAGCATAGCTAAAACTGAAACAGGGGACATTTTACAGCACAAATGCCTCCTTATGCTGTAATTATATAAGTCACCCAGCTTATCTTTCCAGCTCAGAGAAGGACCTGATTTACAAGTCACCTCAGAAAAAAAACTATCAACCTGTCTCTCCAAATACTCCAGTAAAGGAGACTCAAGTAAAGGTTTCCTGGGGCTGGAGCTAGAGGGTTATGGCAAAGGGCTCCGTGCCTCAGTTACCTCATTTTTTACAATGACGAGACTGAACCTGACTGACTCCAGGGTCCTGTCCAGATTGGGAGTTTGAAATTGAAGCCAAAAGAATAATAATTTCAATTAAAATCTAGAGACCAAGGAGGAAATTAAGGAATAGTTGGTGGAGGCTGAGTCTTGTTACAGTGAGGATCCAGACATAAGAGAGGAATAGGTGCTCAGCCTACAGAAGGAGCCATCAGAGATCACCTGCACAGGAGCTAAGATGAAGGCCTCCTACTTCACAGTGAGGTGAAAAAGCTGTGGAGTAATAATGCCTGGGAGCAATGAACGGTGTTCTAGACAAAGGGTTGCCTCCCTCAAAAGCCAGAGAGTAGGGTTTTAGTTGAAGCCTTCTTCCAAGTTGAGACAAAGTAAAATATACTGACAGAGCCCAGAAACAGGGCTTAGGACAGACAGCCAGAGACAGAAGATGGGGGTTATTGTGAGAGCCCCTAAACAAGTATGTGTATATTGTGTGGAGGTGGGGGGAATAAGCTGATGGGGTGGCACCACAGAGGGGTGAAAGGAGAGTTCAATGAGCCCTCCACAGCTTTACAAAAAGTCAACACTAGGCAAGCTTGGGCTTTCGTTGAAAATGCATGATTGCTACCAAAGATTCAAAGAAGAAACTAGTCTACAGGACTGATAAACTATACAAACCGTAGCCTCATCTACCCTAAGACCAGAGTAACCAGACGGTGCCTAGCTACCAACTACTGACTATTCTTATCAGGGCCACAATAGATGGGCCCTGATAGAACGGAAGAAAAATAGGGAACAAAACCTCAAATTCAATTAAAAAAAAAAAAAAGCAAGCAGACTTAATGGACAGGTTGAGACTGGAGGACTCTCGGAGACTACTTCCCTGAGATACTCTTCAAGCCTTGAACTGAAACTAACCCTTGAGGTCACCTTGTAGCTAAATAACAAATTGGCTCAAAAAATAATTAGCATCACCCATATGAGTTGGAATTGACTCCAAGGCAATGGGTTTTTTTTTTTTTTTATAAGTACTGTGCTCCTTTACAAAAAATCACCTATATGCGACCAAATGGTCAATAATTACCTTAAAACAACAATGAGAACGTAAGGGGACAGGGAAACTAGAGTAATGGAAACAGAACGACAAAAATAGAAGTAATGAGAACATTCATGCTTTGTGAAGAATGTAACCAATGTCACTGAACAACTTGTGTAGAAATTGTGGAAGGGGAGCCTAACGTGCTATGTAAACCTTCACTGAAGACACAATAACATTCTTTTTTTTTTTTAAAGGGGAAATGTATGGTTTCTTCTCCCTTTCCTCTACATGCAAGGAGCCCAGGTGGCACAGTGGTTGAAGCAATCGACTGCTAACCAGAAGGCCGGCAGGTCAAAACCACCAGCTGCTCCACAGGAGAAAGATACGGCAGTCTGCTTGGGTAGAGATTTATAGCCTTGGAAACCCTATGGGGTTGCTATGAGTCAGAATTGACTCAATGGCAGTAGATTTGGTTTGGGTTTTGGTTCCTCTACATGCAGTCTTCTGCATTCCTGCAACTTCTATTAAGCGTTCTAGATACTCCTACAACCACGTTCAAATGGCAGTTCCCACCTAGATGTTGCAACTTTTTTCTGGTAACACCTTCCATGATTTTACTCCTCCGAGTCTGGGAGAAAAACTTAATGCTTCAAGAAGTCATGACTGGAAAATGTCCTACATTGGGCTGAATCCCACCCCTAGCAGCATTCCCCCTTTTTCAAGAGCCTACTAAGCCTGAACTTGCTTTCCTGTGAACTCGAAGACAATCTGTGCATAAAGCTCTCAAAGCTGACTCCTGGAGCTGCAGCAGATAATTACAGCAAACATTAATCACCCAACCCCTGCGTGGCCTCTTTGCTAACTCCTGGGAGGAATAAACTGCCAGTCATCACGTTCATGCTTGGGTGTTGCAGAAACACCCCACAGAGGAGCAAATTGCTTATTCCTTATCTCCACTTTGTGCAAGCTGCTGTTTTATATCTTCTCATTCCACTGGGCACTACAGTTCTGCAGCTTAATTACCCACATTCAGTAACAACGTTTATTATTGGCATTTACACAGATTTAAGCAGCAGCTGTCAAGCTTGAAAACTGACAGCTTTTGGGAATACCAGATTAGACTTTGCCAAGCTGCATTATGATGCCTCTAAATTCTGAAAGGAACATCATATTTATCATCTCTTACTCCAAAAAGGTGATTTTTCTACATCTGCTAGAAATAGTAAAAATCTGATAGGGTGAAAATCCCATGGTGTAAAATAACTCCACATGTGGTGACTCTGCACGGCACAGGGTAGAATTTTTGCCATTTTTTCCATTTATCTGAGAGACAAAAAAAGTTTTTTTCTTGAACTGTTAGGCATCCAGCAATCCACAAAAACACATGACTTTACGCCAACATACACCTTCACTATTTTTTCTGATAATAAAAGAAACATGAAAACAAAACAAGATAAAAGCAAGCTCGTTGTAAATTAAAAAAAAAAAATTTAGAAAGAAGGGAAAAAATAATTTACCCTTATATCACCACTATTAAAATTTTGGTTATCTCCTTCCAGGATTGTTTTCTAATATAAACATGTTTTATTTTTAAAACGAAATATTCCTACATAAACAGTTTAGTAAGCTACTTTTTCCTCACTGGATTTAAAAACATTCTCCCAAGTTAATATAGAACAAAACTGAGTGACAAAATCATGAGATTAGCCTATGTTTCTGCCATTTCTTCCCCAAAGTCTAACAATAACAGACTCAGGAAGGAAAAGCTTACTCAAGAAAGGGGCAGCTGAGAATCTGGATCCAAATTTTTGGTGGCTTTACAGTTTCTCTGAAATCAATGACTCGAGCCTGATATGGGCTATGAATTCCATCCACTGCTTCATACATTGTACTTCATATATAGTAGATAGTAAGCAATTTGTGGAAAAACAAAAACGAAAGGCCAAGAAGTAGTCACCATGGTCTCTCCTGATGAGACAGGGAGAATCTGTCACTAAGTCATGAAGACACCCAGAATCAGTGTTATACAAAAGTTATCTTAAGAGCAACCTGCAACACAAGCAAGCATTTTACAAAACTCAGTTCTCCCATCTCTAAAACACATATGCCTTTGTTGGTCTCTTTCTGGCAATAGGATGTGTTGGAAGCTTGTCATGGATTGAATTATGTCCCCCCAAAATATGTGCCAATGTTGTTAGGCCATGATTCCCAGTATTGTGTGGTTGTCCTCCATTTTGTGATTGTAATTTTATATTAAAGAGGACTCTGGAGGGATTTTAATACCCTTACCCAGGTCACATCCCTGATCCAATGTAAAGGGAGTTTCCCTGGGGTGTGGCGTACACCACCTTTTACCTCTCAAGAGATAAAAAGGAAAGGGAAGGGAGCAGAGATGGGGAACCTCATACCACCAAGAAAGCAGTGCTGGGAACACAGCGTGTCCTTTGGGCCTGGGGTCCCTGTGCGGGGAAGCTCCTAGCCCGAGGGAAGATTGATGAGAAGGCCAACAGAGAGAGAAAGTCTTCCCCTGGAGCTGACGTCCTGAATTTGGACTTTTAGCCTACTTTACCGTAAAGTAATAAATTTCTCCTTGTTAAAGCCATGCACTTGTGTATTTCTGTTATAGCAGCACTACATGACTAAGACAGAAGCTGTATGAGAATGCCAAAGTACTTGGGAACACATTTTATTTATAGAAACTATCACCACCAGGATTGTTAATTTCAGCAAAAGGGAAATTACAATGTGCCTATGACAAGTAGACTTGACGGCACTGGGGTATGACAAGTAGATTTTTTTACACTCTGAAATGTAGCAAACAAAACACACAAGTAAAACCTAAATGTGAAAAGGTTATTGTCAAAGGGAAACGTAATTACCAGTGACATATGTACCCAGAATAAGTAACCAACCACTTCCCTCCTTTCTCGTTTCTCCCTTTAGCAATCTTTTATATCTTTAAGGTGGAATAAACCCCCACAGTCACACCAGCAATAAGCATCTGATATGCAGTCTGCTTATCTATCACGTCTACTGTGGGAGGAGCTGCCTCACCTTTTAACACCAGCATGGTGAGCTTGAGCATAAAAGACAAGGAACATTTCCTGTCTTTCCTGGACTGTGCACAAAATGATGGTGTATGTTGTGCTTTGAGCTCTTCCCATCTACAGCAGAACAAACGCTATTTCGCTATTTCCTTTGGACTAGAAAGTTGCCAAAATATTCTGGCACACAAGATCTTTTCTTCATTTAGTGCTCTCCCGCCCTCCAATAATGCTTTAGCAACCATTATCCAAAACCGTTGTTTAGAGGGTGTGGGGCAGTGCAGCTGCAACGTCACCATACATTTCTTTCACTCACCCATACAAGTGCAAATAAGGTGAGTGAAGTCCTGGCACCTAGATGTCATGTTGTAATTCCACCTTTTTGTTTCTGGCTCTTTTTCCCCTCCCTCAGACGGTATTTGCTTGGCTACTTTGAAGCTGCTGAAACTTGTACTTTTAAAGTCTGCATATAACTCTGAAGACTTACCATGAATACAAGATACATGCAAACAGGAGGGTGGTGCCCAGTCCAGTAACCAAGTTCTCATCTCTGTACAGATCCTGACCAAAGTCTGGCACACAGATTGTAACATTCTTCCCATGTTCATCCAGAGCTAAAGAAAAAACAAAGAACTAACAGTCAAATTGGAAAAGTCTGTTATAACTCCCATAAGCATCCACTTTGGGAAAATTCATGCAGCTTTGGTGTACTTCCTCAGTGGAACAATTACTGATCACTGGGAACTTTACAGTCACATTTGACTCAGACTAAATTTTTGCTATTGCTCTGGTGGGTCACATTGCTGTAGATTTCAAAGTACTGCTCTTCCAACATTGGCTCATTCTTAGACCAAGGCCCTTGGATTGCAGAACAGCTAAAGGATCCTACAGTTCCAGGACTTAACAAGGGTCTTGCTCTTTTTCACAGTCCCTGGATGGTACAAACTGTTAATGTTCTCAGGGGCTAACCGAAAGATTAGAGGTTCAAGTCTACCCAGACGTGCCTTGAAAGAAAATCCTGGCAATCTACTTGGGAAAAATCAGCCACTGAAAACCCTACAGAGACAGTTCTACTCTGATGCTCCAACTTCTACATGGAGTTGAATCGATGGCAACTAGTTTGCTCTCTTGCTCATTTTCAGAACTATTCAAACAACAGTAAAAATAAAAGTTAGCTCCACTTTTCAGTTGATTCAGCAGCCCCTGAAGACAGAGAAGTAGTGTACAGATAAGTGAGAGCTTCCTCTGTGTCTTATCCTCTCTGGAGAAGCGTTGAGGCTAATCAACAACCACACGTGTAATAGCAGTAGACAGTAAGTGGTCTGGCCAACAACAGCCTCCGAACCCTGATGGGAAACCAGGCAGGATAACGGCTGTGATATCTTCAGTCTGTAACCTAGGAACCTCTTGAGGAGGTCTGGATTTTTTGAAAAATTCTTTCAAAAGACGACATACTGAATACTCCTATAATATTACCATTGGTGATAAACTGTATTTACTTTTTATCTAATACAGTACACAATTTTGAACATCAAAGCTAGGGTTGATCACCAACCATGCCCAAAAATACAGGAGTATCAACATAAAATAACGATCTAGAAACCGTTTTACAAACATGCACTTTCTCAGTGTTTGAAGTTAAGACTAAAATTATCACAGGTAATCACACTTGAAACATGGCTGTTTATGATATGGTTTAAGGAATTTCTATTCTTAGCCCAATAAAAATGTTTTTAAAAAAAATTAACCAAAACATGAATTTTTTCCCATTTCAGTTATACCACCTGAAATTAAAAATAACATTTTTTTCTGTTTTTAAATGCTACTTGTATTTAAAAATTATAATAATACTGTAACCAAAAACTCTCTTTCACCAAAATCAGAGATCAGTACCCAAAAAGTCATAAAGAGTCTTAAAGAGGGTAGATTTAAATAAACTTACGGACTCAAAATAGGGCTTTAAAAAAGAAAAGAATTAAATCGAGGTAGACTATACTTAATAGAAGACCTCTGATTATATCACTTTCCACTATAAACAGCTATATAGACAAATCCATACATAGTACATGTATATGCTGAAACTTTGAAAAATTATCTTTGTATTTCTCTTCTAAATTTAAAAGAGGAAAACAACTGTATTACACTGACCAATTCTGATTTAATTCTAGAGAGAAGACACTATGTTTATTTAACTTAGTTTATACAAAATCAAATATATCCAAACATAAACCAGTTGTCAATGAGTCGACTCCAAGAGTAGAACTGTGCTCCGTAGGGTTTTCAATGGCTGGTTTTTTCAGAAGTAGATTGCCGGGCCTATCTTCTGAGACTTCTCTGAGTGGACCTGAACCTTCAACCCTTTGGTCCGTAGCCAAGCACATTAATTACGAACAAGCAAACTTTAAAACTGGGGGTGCTTGGCATGACTGAAATGGTTAATCCCAGACCTAAATTGAAATTCTAATTTTAAATCAAGCTGCATCCCCAATATTTAAACAATAGCTTGTAGAGATATGTATTCCTTCTTCCACAAATGATAATGGTCACACCATAAACACATGTTCCCTGACAAGGCTGGCTTACCAAATTCTACAGGTTTGCTAGACAGAGCTGAAAAAGTGAGGTATGTGACATAGCAGCTTATCAGCCCGGACTGCAGTAATCCAGAGTGTGGTTGTTCTGTAAAACACAAGAGACATTTCAATGATAAGACAGCATATGCCTGTGAGGGCTGTGGGGACCATGGTCTCGGGGAACATCTAGCTTAATTGGCATAACATAGTTTATAAAGAAAAAGTTCTACATTCTACTTTGGTGAATATTGTCTAGGGTCTTAAAAGCCTGTCATCTAGGATACTCCACTGGTCTCACCCCTTTGGAAGCAAGGGATAAAGAAGAAAACTAAAAATACAAGGGAGAGATCAGTCCAAAGGACTAATGGACCACATCTACCATGGCCTCCACCAGACTGAGCCCAGCACAGCTAGATGGTGCCCAGCTACCACTACTGACTGCTCTGACAGGGATCACAATAGAGGGTCCCAGACAGCTGGATAAAAACGTAGAAAAAAATTCTAACTCACAAAAAAAGGACCAGACTTACTGGCCTGACAGAGACTGGAGAAATACTGAGAGTATGGCCCCAGATAACCTTTTAACTCAGTAATGAAATCACTGCCGAGGTTCACCCTTCAGCCAAAGATTAGACAGGCCCATAAAACAAAATGAGACTAAAGGGGTACACCAGCCAAGGGGCAAGGACTAGAAGGCAGGAGGGGACAGGAAAGCTGGTAATAGAGAACCTAAAGTCTAGAAGGGAGAGTATTGACATGTCTGGGGTTGTTAACCAACGTCATAAAACAATATGTGTACTAACTGTTTAATGAGAAACTAGATTGTTCTGTAAACCTTTATCTAAAGTACAATAAAAATAATTAATTAAAAAAGAAGAAGAAAGCATGTACCTCAAAAGAAATCAGATACCCTGCCCCACTGATACTCCTTAAACTTGAGTGACACCTTTAAAGAAAAAAGGTATATAATGTATTTCTCAGAGAAAACTAAAAGAATTTCGGGGGAGGGGCTATACACTGAGTCTAACGCTGCCGTTTTAGACATAAATTCTAATATTTTATCAACACCTACAATACCTTCTCGAGCCTATAGCTGTACTTAAACATACTGCCTAGTCCCCCTGAGATTCACAGCATTAGTTCCTGAATCACAAGATCAGAAAAAATTTACCAGCATTACTTGTCTGCACAAGGGATAGGTCTCATAGGGCATGGACTCCGGTTTCTACAAGGCCATCGGACACTTACAGTACAGTCTGCCGCAGGGGAAAAAAAGCTCTTATTTGTCAAAGGACAAAACTCTGGGGAATACTGAGTAAGCACCAGAGCTGGTCCAGGGTAAAGAGAAAGCTATGGGGCTCAACACCCATGAGGAGAAGGGCTTCAAAGTTACAACATTTAAATCAAACCTAGTGTTCAGATCTTTCTGAGGAACAAGATATGATAAGGGGATCCCCCCCCCCGCACCCTCTCTCATTTGGGTGAAATTTTTAACCTGTTGACATGAAAGGATCCCATTTTACCAAATCTTCCCTCTGATCAAATTTATGTACAGAATCATCAGTAATGACATTAAACCAAATACTTCAAAATTATTATACCTATTTCAAATGGTAGCCTTTAACCCAAAGGAGATTTTAGAGATTTTTAATCTGAATATTAACAATTTGCTTTTAAAAATGCATAGTTGATAATTAAAGGAATTGGGAGAATACACTCTCAATTTTAATAACAGATTTGAAAAATTTAGTACTGAAAAAATTACTTAAAATTATTCAATTAAAATTTTAAAAAAATTAAAAAAAAATTTTTTTTTTAAATCACTTTATGTTAGGATTCAAGGGAGTATATGTTTATTGGCCATATTTTTCTTTTTCTACCTAGAAACCTGAATGCCATATGCATTTTCACCACTGGCAGAGTAAGATACCTATGGGAAACCTTAGACCAGGGACCTCTGTCTCTACAATCCCAAAGACAGCAAGCTTCCTTAAGACATCTAAAGTAGTATATGAATGACAATTCACATCTATACTTTAGAAAAAAAAAAAAAAAAAACAATAAACCCACTGCCATCGAGTCACTTCCAACTCCTATTGATTCTAGGACAGAGTAGAACTGCCTCATAGGGTTTCCAAGACTGTAAATCTTTATGGAAGCAGACTGCCACATCTTATTTCCCAAGAACAGCTGGTGAGTTCAAACCATTGACCTTTTGGCTAGCAGCCAAGTGTTTAACCATTGCACCACCAGGGATCCTTTCTAAAGCACTGTCAATTCCCTGTGTCTCTTCTTTTTGGCTTTGAAACAATCATGAGCAAGGTTAGGCTCACGTTTCTGTTGACTTCACTGAGGGATAACTTGGATCCAAGGGAGGCTGGAAACCCTGATGGCATAGTGGTTAAGTGCTACGGCTGCTAACCAAGAGGTTGGCAATTTGAATCCGCCAGGCGCTCCTTAGAAACTCTATCCGGCAATACTACTTTGTCCTATACGGTCGCTGTGAGTCAGAATCGACTTGATGGTAGTGGGTTTGGTTTTTTCTTTTTTGGTAAGGGAGGTTAGTGCCTTAGTGGCACAGTGTTTAAGAGGTTGGCTGCTAACCAAAAGGCTGGTAGTTCAAATCCACCAGCAGCTCCTTAGAAACCCTATGGGGCAGTTCTACTCCGTCCTATAGGGTTGCTAAGAGTTGGAATTGACTCGACGGCAACAGGTTCGGTTTGGTTTTTTAAGGAAGGTTAGCTCACAGAGCCAGCTGCTGACCAAGCGGGGATCAGATTTCCTGCTTCTTGACTCCTAGATCACACTGTCCCCCGGCTTTTTCTTGTCCATAGTCCTTGAGCAAAGGATGACATGGGAAACAGCTCTGAGAACACTCTTATTCAACTTTTACACAGAAATTACAGGGAAGCTCACAAACACCATTTTTAATATACACCAAGAGCAACTTCCATTTAAAGGCCCTTTGTGGTAGATTTGGATCCCTGGTGGTGCAGTGGTTAAAGTGCTCAGCTGCGAACTGAAAGGTCAGCAGTTCAAACTTACCAGCCACTCAGTGAGAGAAAGATGTGGCAGTCTGCTTCCATAAAGTCTTACAGGCCTTGGAAACCCTATGGGGTAGTTCTACTCTGTCCTTTAGGGCACTATGGTTGGAACTGACTTGATAGCTGCGGGTTTGGTTTTTGGGTCTCCTGACATGAGGCTTGACCATCACATTCAGCCCAAGTGTGGAAGATGAAGAAGAGACCGCACGAGTCCCACCTTTCCTACTGCAGGCCTGTCTACAGTAAGTTAAGGAATAACCATTGTTTCAAAGAGAAATCATTGAGTTTGCTAAAGATACTTAGAGGGGTGCATAGAAAGAAGAATGGAAAGAACCATACTCACCGTTTTGAACACAGGGGGAAATGGCCACCGATGAAATAAGCAGGCACAGCCCTCCGTTTATTCCTAGGAGAATTTTGTTTTCCATGCAACCTTCTCTCTGTGTATAAAACATTGCCATCAAAATCAAGCCTCCGGTGGCAATGGAATACATGATGAGCGTCACCAGGGCCAGACAGGCGTACCACAGCTTGTTAGTCGCTGTTCCTGCAGTCCTGTTTTTCCAGGAAGACGGTAAGAGGGAGAGGAGAAAAGACAGGTCCGTGAAGCACGCAGTTCTGACAACACTTACCATCCTTCAGGCACTAACTAACCACTACCAGGCTCCCAGGCTATTATAAGATGCCTTACCCGGAAGGCATATCATTTAAGCAATCATTATGCTCTATCAAAATTGGAAGGTTCTGGTAAATACGCAGACTTCTCGGTTCAAGCTTAGAATTTCTCTAAACGCTGAAAGAATTCTGTTTTTGATTCATGTGCCTCATCTATTCAAAGAAATAGATGTAGACAGGCTTCAAATCCGACTTGATTTTAGCTTCTCCATTCTGAATTTGAACTACCCTGGGACAGGTTTTCGAAGTGTTAAAAAGTGGTTCCTCTCTGGGGTTCAAGTTTTCCCTTAAGCACAGAGTCTGGAGCGCCACAGTCTCTACTCCAAGTGATGCCAGCAGTTTCCGCTGATGCCCGTTTTTTCTTTAGAGACAGAAGGACATTAGCTTCATTTAGAAAGACTGGCTGACCTCAGCTCTTTTCTCCCTGCACTGAAAAGAAAGATGTGTAAAAGTAGTGCTTCTCCAAAATAATACCAATATTAAGGGAGAATGTGATGTAGAGAAAAAAAATGGAATATAAAAATCAGTTGTAATGGGATTTACAACAAAAAAATTAACAGACTGGAATAATGTGCTTTACAGTTTATATAAATACTAATAAAGGGAAGGGAGAAATAAGCGGTGGTTTAAATCCACAGCAGTTGTTCAGAACAAAGAAAAGCTTGTTTCTAAACTCTAAATGAAGAGGACACAACAAGAGGGAGAAGGAACTGAATCACTGTCATCTGGCTTATGGTTAAATTGCTCTTTGTAACCACATTCTCAGAAACCTTCATACAGCAAGCTGCTTGCTTAATGTTTTCACAAAACTGCAAAGTGTTCAAGCAACCCAGCTAAAATGTTTTAATGATGAAAAAGTTACTGCAGTCAGAGACAAAGAAAACAAGGAGGAAAGGCCAAAATGATAATGACCACTGTATTCCTGAAACCAAGCCAAGTACTCCAATGACGAATGTAATTCTAATATAAAAGGCATACAAAGGAAATCAGAGAAAATGAGACTCACAAAAGGAGAACAAAGAAAAAAATCTAAGAGCCAAATAATAACTCATGACAGCGAGACAGAATGATTTATATATAAAAAGGTAAACACTGCGACCTGTGGTGTATGGATGCAATTTCCTCCCTCCAATAATCTTCTGGGTTATGGTATTAGTATATGAAGGACTTTCTTATGTTTATATTTCCAAAGTTAAATCTTTCCTGAACTCCAGTGTCATATCCAACTGTTTACTCAACCCCTTCACTAAAAGGTCTAAAAGGGATCATCTCAAACTTAGCAGGTCTAAAGCGCTGTTGTGTGCCATCGAGATTCCAATTCATAGAGACTCTATACGACAAGAGTAGGATTGCCCCATACTGTTTCCTAGGCTGTAATCTTTATGAAAGAGATTGCCAGATCTTTTCTCCTGTGGAGCTGCTGGTGGGTTTGAACCGCTGTCAAAAAAACTGTAAGTTTTGCATTATGGAAATATAAAGAATTCTCTTACCAACGACACTAAAGGTCATCTTTTAGCTATGCTTTAAACTACTCTTTAAAAGTAGCTAGGTAACTAGACCCACTGAAACCAGAAAGGCTGGTTTCATTACACTCACTAACTTTCACTTAAAACTCAGAAAACAATTGAAATTAATAAAATCTTGTTTTCGAAACTAATGAACATACCCTGTTTTTAAGACCGATGAACACATTCTGTTTCTAAAATTTTAGAAGTCTTGTGACCAAGACTCACTGATCTTGTGACTGTCTTATTGTTCAGCCAAGTTTACATAAATGTCAACCAATCAGAAATTTTGTTCAAAAGTTCCTGAGAACTTTGTATATAAGCACTTTAAGGACTCTGATTAACTGGAGCACCCATTTCCTGGGCAAATGATGCGTTGCCCAACCTTAAAATGGTCTATTAGACCTGCACAGCCATCTATTAATGGTGTCCTGAGTTGTTTATTTTTTGACACCGCCAACCCACAGGTTAGCAAGTTAGCAGCTGAGCGCTTAACCACTGCACTACCAGGGCTCCTTTGAGGTCTAGACTAATCTCCCAATATTCCCATCTCCACTCCCAATTCTGTTCTTCTACAAACTTCCCAATCTCAGAAAATAGCAATTCCATTCTTCTCATTGTGT
The DNA here is from genome assembly GCF_024166365.1 of Elephas maximus indicus. Classification (NCBI taxonomy): domain Eukaryota; kingdom Metazoa; phylum Chordata; class Mammalia; order Proboscidea; family Elephantidae; genus Elephas; species Elephas maximus. The sequence goes on from NC_064820.1 coordinate 85,234,202, forward strand.
GTGTGGGGGGGGGGGGAGTAAAAAGAATAGCTGTCATTCTTTTTCTCCTTGTCACCCTCCTTCGCCTCCTCCATTACCACCCAGAGCCATCTATCACCTATCAGCAAATTCTACTGTTTTCAACTTCAGAATAAATCCAGAATCAAACTACTGCTACCACCACACTACCTTGTCTCTCATCTGGATTATCTTCTAATTGGCCTCCTTACTTGCACCACTGGCCCCTTCAGTCTCTTTCCAATTTAAAACATAGATTACATTCCTCCAGTTTTAAAACTCTCCAAAGCACTGCCATTTCACTTTAAAAACCAAAGCCCTTACATTGGCCTCGAAAGCCCTGTATGATACCGCTCAGTGCCATCTCTCTGATTTCAGCTGTCTGATTTCAGCTCCCACCGGTCTTTCCTCACCACTGGGTTCCAGCCATAGCGGTAGCCCCTTTGTTCCCTGCACAGGCCAAGCACAGACCTGCCCCAGACTCTCCCTTATTTCCTTCCAGTCTCTCTTACATCTTATGCTCTTCCCTGATCGTAAGATAGCAACCTGCCCAGTTCTCCCTAGCCCTTTCACCCTGCTTTATTTTTCTTCAGAGACCTTTTAACACTGGACATATTACATATTTGCTTGACTACTATTTTCTATCTCTTCGCTAAAGAATGTAAGCTCCACGGGGCAGGACATGGCTGTGGTCACTGCTAGACTGTTATTGTCTAGAATATTGAATATTAGTTCAAGGACTGTTGACTGTTAAAAAAAAGTAACATGTTGTAAGGGCAAATACAAATTAAAACATAAGAAGTTTTAATTCTCCTCATGGAAAATAAGGGAAGAGACTTCCCCCTCCCTTTTCTTTCAGCATTCACTTCAGAACACTTGCAACTGTGATTTCTTTCTATGTCTCTTTGAAAACTATGTAAATCTAGGACTCGATGGCACTGGGTGTTTTTTTTTTAAGGATGTTTCCTCCAGAACCTGGTAGACATTTCTTTTAAAATGTAATCATCCCAGTCTCCCGGGAGGAGATGAGCTTAACTTTGTTCCGGTGGCACTGGACTCCAAATTCTCTGACCAAAAAGATAACGGAAAATTCATCTTCAAAACGTGAATGCAATGGGTTGTATCCACGTAGCTACATAAAACAGGAAGATTTCTTTCTGTCTTTGCAATCTCTTTAGCATGATGCATCACATTCCGGTTTAATGCCTATTCAGTAATAATACTGTTTTCTTTCTTTTCCATTTCCCCAACAGCAACAGTGTTAGCAGAGTGTCGGCTATTCCTGCTGCACCAGATTCATTCAGTCTTCCAGATGACATCTTGTTTTTGCAGATATCCCAAATACCTATCCTGACAGGTTTACCTTCATATTCTCACTGCCTACTATACTGTCTGGCACACGATGAATATTCAAAAAATTTTGTTGGATAGAGAGCATCAAAGAGAGATACTGATAGCAGATATCTTGCTTTGATTTTGTGGTTTTCTTACTCATGAAACCAAGAAATTCCTGACCAAAAATAATCTGCCATCAGCTTTTCTTTCACCCAAAGTTGCAAATCCTCTTTCCAGTTCCAAACTAGGCTTACTAAATTTGAATTTCAAAAGATATGGCTGGGTGCAGGGGCAGAGTCCATCTTGTAAACTAATATGCACTAGTCTAAATAAAAGGGGATGGCAGGGTCTAATCAATCATGTTAAGATTAGCCAATGGTTGATCTATATTTCTCCCTCCTCTTCTCTCTATAAACCTTGCTGTACCTAGCTTCCACAAGCCATTTGCTTTTTCTGGAATCAAAATGGTCTCCCTGTATACATATACAATAACTGCTCAGAATAAACATTATGTTCAAATTTCCTTGAGCTTTGATTATTTTTTAACAATCGTAAATGCACTCGAATGGAGATTAGAAAAGGATCAGCAACAGGGCCAAATGGACAGACCTAGCAGCAAGTAGACACCAGGTTGAGAGTTTTGACTGGGCTCAGGCTCGGCATAAATTTTATGATTAAATAAAACCCAACAATGGCAGCAACGAAGTAAATAAAAAATCTAGTACATTTAAAAAATGGGTGTTTAGAAATACCTCAATATACTACCTACATTTTTGTTATTTCAATTTGGATATAGAATTGGTTTGTAAAATCACAAAATTTGAGCTAGAAAGAAACAGACATTAAACATCTAGCTGAACCACATTTTATAAGTATGAAAACTGAGATCAGAGAGGCCAAGTGACATGCTCAATGTTAAATAAATAGCAAGCTAGAGAAAAAGAGTCATTAAAATGACAGCCTCCTAGGTCCCATGGCCCTTCTAGTCCACTGTCACTGGAATCATCTTAGTCTCAGGAGATATATATACATTTTTTTTTCTTTTTTAAGAGAAAAAGGGGGAAAAACAAACTGGATTTGCCATGAAGAGTAATATGATGAGTATTATATTTTCCAGACTAACCTTGTAAGGAGGAGGCTTTGTTAGAACACATACACACACAAAACTACCAAACTCAAAAATTTAACCAAAAATAACAACGTTAGTGAGCTTCCTAACTGATTCCTAATTGTGGGCACAAAAACCAACTACAAATTTGTTGACAAAAGGGATTTCGTTGGGCTATCAGTCTCAAGGCCTGGACAACAGCAGCATCATTTGGTTGCAAAGCTCTTAAGCCATATTTATTGAGTGGTTTCTATAAAGTTTTTAAAACAACCAAACTCTTCTAAAATTCCTATTAAAACTTGGCATTGATATTTAGTCTCAGAGAATGGCTTAGAATCAATCAAAACATTAAAGTCAGAGTGAAGAAGGAAAACATTCTTATGGGAGCATGCTATTTAACGGGCAAATCAGGCACTCATTGTCAAAGATTTTAATATTTTACCACAAAGTTCCCCATTTGAAGTATATCTGTGAAAATTTTAGGAAAAATTTAGGATGGCATATTTATGTTGTCTAATAAAAATTTCAGAGTGAAAGTACATTAAGGACAATCATAGAAAGAGTAATATTTAATCAATTAGAATGCATTTCCATCTTTGTAGGCAGTTTTTTCTCTACAACTGAGAAAACAGGGTCACATAAGAACTCTAATAACCCACTTGGGTTATTTTTAAGAAAACTGCTGCCTCAAAGCAAGATCTAGTAGAAATTACACACATAAATTACAAGGTTTTAAGGATGACTTGAAAAGCAGAACAGCAAGCAATAGAATAACTTATCCAAGAGCATGACCCAGCTCTGAAAATCAGTATTATTTTTATGATTAAGCCTTGGAAAAAAAACAAAATATTATCTGTAGGGGTACTTGTGTGACTATTTAGTGTGCTTTAAAAAATTGGTCATAACCTTAGTCTCATGAGAAAACTCAACCAATTGGCATAATATTTCACAAACTTCACATTCTGCATCCTAGTTCAGGTAGCTTCGGGGTCTTAAACTTTACGAGCAGCCATCTAAGATACAACTATTGGTCTCTACTCATCAGGAGCAAAAGAGAAAGAAGGAAACCAACGTCTCAGAGAAGAAGCTACTCTACAGGGCTAATAGCCTACACAAGCCATGGCCTTATTTACCCTGAGACCAGAAGTAGATGGTGCCCAGCCACCACTACTGAACATTTTGATCAGGGCCACAAAAGATGAACCCTGATAGATTGGTAGAAAAACATGAAACTGAATTCAAATTCTTTAAAAGTCCAGATTTACTGGACTGGTTGAGACTAGAGGATTCCCTGAAACTATCACCCTGAGATACTCTTTAAACCTTGAAACAAAACTATCCCCTGAGGTCACCTTTTAGAGAAATAACAGATTGGCACACAAAATAAAGGATCTTACCTGTGAGTCTGGTGCTCCATTAAAAAACCATCTAAATGCACATTAACAGATGAATGGATAAACAAAATGTGGTTCATATAATGGAATACTACTAAGCCAGTAGAAGAAATCAAGTCTTGATACATGCTACAATATGGATAAAGCTAGAAGACACTATGCTGAGTGAGGTACGTCAATCGCAAAAGGACCAACACTGTATGACGTCACTTATGTAAAAAGACAAGAAAAGGCAAATGTAAAGTGAACAAAGCTTATTAGTGGTTACCGGGGCAAAAGGGAGAGAGAAAAGCGGGGTTAACAGTGATAGAAATATCACATTAATTAAGGGTTGGGTTTGCACAGCCCACTACTGTAATTGCTGTCAACAAGTTGTATACCTGTAAAAATCGAACTGACAAAAGTTGTGTGACAGTTATATTCACAAAAACAACAACAAAAAAAAGAGTAGCTGCTGAAGCTGCTTATATACAACCAAAAACCTCAGGGGATTTGGTTTCTTGATCGGGAGGTTTAGGGTCATGGTTTTATGGGACATCCCGTTAACTGGCTGAAAATATACTTAGTGCTTTTGTTCTACCTCCTAGTTCGATGTGTAGTGCCTGGGGTCTTAAAAGCTTGTAAGCCACCATCTAAGGCACAATGATTAGTCTCTGTTCGCCTGGAACAAAAGAGGAAGAAGAGACAGGAATAGGAGGAGGATGTGGAATGTGTGGCTAACTGCCTCCTTTGCCATGAGACCAGAAGTGGATGGTACCTGGCTACTGGACTGAACATTTTAATCAAAGACTCCATAGAAGAATCTTGATCAAAAGGGGAGCCTTAAAGGTTGGATGAGCCTCTGAAGCTATTGCCCTGAGACAATCCTTAAACCTTAAACCAAAAATACCCCCTGCGGTGCTCTTAAAACCAAAACAATAGTTTAGATTAACTAACAAAAAATGTCTGCCCTAAGCATTATGCTCTTTTAAGAACTACCTATATGGGATCAAACTGATAAAGGCAACTTGAAAGATGAGACAGAATCTTAGGGGGCAGTGAATTTATGTTAATGAGGGAGGAACAGCTCAGAAAAGGAGGGTGAGAATGATTATACAACTTGAAAAATGTAATCAATGTCACTAAATAGTACATGTAGAAACTGCTGAATTGGTATATGTTTTGCTGTGTATATTCTCAGCAACAAAATAAATAAAATTATATTTAAAAAAAAATTATATATATATATAAAAGGCCAAAAGGTCAACAAATACTTTAAAGCAGAGAAGATAAGGAGGTGGGGAAAATAGAGTATTGGAAATGGAACAACCGAAATGCAGTTAGAGAGAACGAATGTTGACATGTTGTTAAAAATGTAACTAATGCCACTGAACAACTTGTATAGAAATTGTCAAATGGAACCTAATTTGCTTTGTAAACTTTCACCAAAAAAAAAAACAGTAAAATACTTAAAAAAAAAACCCACTGGTCCTAAGTATGCTTAAGCTAATATTTACCAAATAATAAAATAATTAACAACTATCTTTTCACTCATGCATCCTGACAACTACATCTTATGATCTGATCCTTAAAAAAACAAAACCAAAAATTAACAATAACTACCAAGCTGAGGAATATGTTCAGAATATAAAGTATTCTGAGTAATATGGATAGTGTATTTTGCTTTGTTCAAAATAAAAATAACACATTCATGTAGCCCTATGGTTCATTTGTTTTTCAAAACTTAGTGTAAAATATAATGATGCCTATAAAATAACAAAAGCCTTACTGGGTACAACAAGCAGGTATTTTTTTTTGTATCTTACAAACAAGGAAAATATGACAAAGAGCAGTTAATTCTTGCCCAGAGTCACAAAGAGAGAAAGAGAGTCTACTTGGCCTTAGAACGAAAAGAGCTGGACCCCTTTGTCCAGTTGTCATTTCCTCAAGTGTCTCAGGAAGAAATAAAACTGGCTATTAATGGTTTGGTATTTCCCACTCAGCCTAGAATGTGAATTCTATTTTCAAGGCATGTAGAAAATGTCTTTCTTTCTAAAAGGTAGGATGGCTTTCTAATGTCGCACAATAAAAAAATACATCTTCCTAATGAAGGGTAAGGGTCTTTCCACTCTGAGCCAGTTGAAAAGGAACAAAAATGGTACGGATAGAAGGTATTCAATCTTGTATTCTTTGCAGAAGGTGTACCTTTGGTTTGAGAGTAATGTGTTGTTTTCTCACTTTGTAAGGATGGGTGAATCTGAAGCCCAACCAAGTTTCCTGCTACCATAAAAAACACAGACTGAGGGCCAACAGGTGCCAGCAATCGGGCTGAATGTGGTTAGCTCATACCATTAGCTGGCTCAGAGCCCAAGTGAGAGAGCTCAGGGAAAAAGAGAGCCAAAAAGTGAAAGAGAGAAAAAAAAAAATGTGGAATGAGGAAAGGTAGAAAGAATGAGTGAGTATTAACTGAGGAGGTATAAAGGGCAGGAGTGAAGTAAAAAGCGCCAGCAAAGATTACTGTCGGAGTAAACAGGCTGTTAATCCCTAAAAATACATTTCCTGGTGCACTATACCCTGGACAGTTTCTGAGTCAATGAGTTAGCTTGGAAGCTTTCCGTGAAGGCACATACCAGTTCTTGTTCCATTTATGTGCAAACTCCACGAGCAGGATGAGCTGGATGAGTATGAAGATGAAGCCTCCTACAGCTCCCACGTAGCGCCAGGCTGCAGAAAATGATCAACAAAAAGACGAGGTGACTGACCCATGTGTTTACCTCAAAATAGAGAAAATGACTATAGCCAATTTCTACTGAATGCCCACTGTACATGTAACGCATTTAACTCCCACACAACCATCTAAGTGGGTACTACTATTACACCCACATTACACATGGGAAAACTGAGAGTCTAAGTAGTACAAAGTCCCACAGCCAGTAAAGGGCATAGTTAGGATTTGAACACAGGCATTCTAGATCCAAATTTAGCCTCTACACTATATAACTTCCAGATAGCTAACAGATGCAGTGATTTATAAAATTCACAATGTCCCACAATTTAAAATCATGAGCACATTATGACTTGAACACTCAAAGTCCAGATTTTATTAGACATCACCAATATCTGGTGAGGGAATGAGGTCCAGACAGGGAAGGCAGGGCTCAGGCTCTACTTCTGACTCTGCCAGAGAGAGGCTATGGCCTTGACTGAGCCACATCACATCTCCGAAAATGACTGCAGACAGGGAACTTCTAGGTCTCTTCCCATTCTAATCATGATTCTAATAGATACAAAAGTACCTACATAGGGAACAGAAAACTATTAACAGGTTTTATTTTAGGTAAAATCAAGATATACTCTTTGTTGCTGTTTTGAAAGGGCTTTGAAAATAGAGGTCCCATTTTATATAGTGACTGATAAAATCAAGATATACTCTTTGTTGCTGTTTTGAAAGGGCTTTGAAAATAGAGGTCCCATTTTATATAGTGACTGATAGTGGACACAAAAAACATTCCTCTAGTAACTCATGACTGGATGCAAATATCACTATGCCAAAACACCGCAGATGGCTTTTCCAAACTTCCAAACCTAATATCTGAAAGACAAGGGCCCTTTCTCTCCAACACCTGATTCTTGTCATAAGTTTCAATTAACAAATTTTAAGAGGAATATCCATTTTCCTGTGGGATTAAAGTTTAAGTTTTTTTTTTTTTTTTTTTAAGGTGGTAAAAAGGGATAAAACTTCCTTAAGGAGTATATGAAAAACTAATATGGCTGGCTGGACCCTGATACAGGACTATTTGAGGCACCGTGGCTGTTCTCTGGGAACTGACACAATGCGAATATTTTCAGCATCTTGATTGGGAAAGTGAACCCATCTCGGCTGAACAGTGTTTTTAACTACTGAAATCCCGGCTCCCCCACCCCCACCCCGAGCTCATATGAAGGGCTTCCAGATCCAGCTGCGATTAAAGGCGTTATATTAAAGTAATTTGGGCAGGTTCTATCAGTAAGGATGAGCCCTGGTGGCGCAGTAGTTAAGAGCCTACCAAAACGTAGGCAGTTTGAATCCACCAGCTGCAATTTGGAAACCCCATGGGGCAGTTCTACTCTGTCCTATAAGGTCGCTATGAGTTGGAATTGACTCGAAGGCAAGGGGTTTGGTTTTTGGTTTTATCAATAAAGAATATAACTCAACGTTATACAGCTTCACATAAAGTAAGTTTACAAACTGGAGGCTGCCCTTCTTAGCCCTCCTAAAGCTGTGCAGATGTACAGCTGCTACAGAGCCCCGCATTCTGTGGTGGGGGTTTTCTGGGCTGTGCTCAGAAATAACAAGCTCTCCCTGAGCCTCTTCTGACCTAGCTGGTGAAGTCAGGCTGGCATGCCAAACGGGTTTTCAAACAAATTTTAAGTGCCTCATTTTCCTACAGGCCGATTAACCTTAGAGTTATCATTTCAATCCTTCAGCCATGTAACAAAAAGTCCACTAACACCCTGCCAGGAAGAGAGGTGGTGGGGAAGAGGCTGGAAAGAGGGTGAGGGGAGCGGGGAGGGACGGTTGAGAGGAGGGAGTGGACAGGGTGAATAGTGTGCTGCAGGTAAGGCAGGGATTTCTTTTTTAAGCCACAAGGTAATCAGTAATTCAAAGTATCAAAGGCACTCTGGACTTCGCCTTTGAACAATTCTACAAAATGAGTAAAAACAGGATGAATAGTATAGGTACCCAAAATAACCCATTTGTACCATTCAGAAAAGTCTCCTGATCTGGGATGAAGAAAGCTCCTGAGCACATGGCCCCCAACAGCAGAAGTTTAAAGAACCAAAAGCTGGAAGGAAAAAAAAAGGAGAAAATGTATTTAAATGATATTCAAGGAAGGACAAAAGATCTCTTAGAAGGTAAATGTGTCAATCCATGATTCCACCCATTGGTAATGTTCTCTCCAAATTGAGGGGAAGTAATTAAGTGACTGCCTTTTTCCTTAATTAAACAGACTTGGCATGGCCTCTGATTGTGCCAAGCACCATTTCAATGCAAGACTGGAAATGACCTGGGGAAAGGTCTTGGTCCAAGAAACAAACTCCTTTGTCTCCATTGAATTTCTCACCACTGTAGCAGGTGTTACAAATAGTGTGCTAGCTCTTAGGACACCATGTGGTGACAAGTATAAGTTCCACCTTCCCTAAAATCAGTGTCAATAGTTACTACTAGAGGAAGAGCTGTGAGAAGGGTCCAATGAGTTAGAAGGGGTGCTGGAATACTGTTCAGAAAATAATAAAGGAGCAAATGCCCACACAGACCCAAGACTTACCCATTGTGAATATAAGCTCGACAACTTTTGCTGTTGTTGATTTTGAGGGTCAGTAAGAAGAAGATAAAGAAGAAACATGCCATTCCAAAACAGACTTTATACACTGCTGAATACCCTACCAGCTTCTCGCAGGTGTCACCAGCTTTAATGCCTTTACAAATATCTTCATAAAAAGGAATCTGAGAAAGAGAGAAAAGTCATCTGTTAAAACTGACTAAAAGATGTGCTGTCACAGGACATTTATTCACCCTACATGTCACAATCCAGTCGTGGAAATGCACCACATGCTAAAGAAGCAGAGGCTGAGGAAGCAAAACGTATCCTCTAACAGCTTTTCCTTAATTCTCTATGAATCTTTCCTAAAGATATGGTGCTCACAAAGTACTGCTCAGTCTGTACTTACCCAGAATGATTCGAAGTAAACGACCTGCATAATCAAAATATTTAAAATCTTACACAATAACAAGTAGCACATTTCTATTAATGTCAAAATACAAGGATTTAGTCAATTGTAAAAAAGTGCTTCTAAAACATCATATCAACATCAGAGTTGAACAGTCTTTAGAACAGAAAAGAAGTTGAAAAAGTCTTTATAAAGTTACTCATATTATAGCTGTTATCCACCAAAAAGAGACAAAAACATTGCACAGAAAAAAATATTACTAACACAAAGCCAGAGGTAAAACTGAAGAGTGATAATCATGAAGAAATTTTATAGCTTCTCTTCCAAAAAGGTCTTCAAGAAATAATAATGGCTGAGGCTACTAACGTTCCCATAAACAAATTTAATGAGAGCTCATCTCCCTGAATGAGGACCCCCTCCTTATCTCCCCAAAAAAGGGCTCCAGTTTTTTTTATTTATAATTTTCATTGTGCTTTGAGTGAAAGTTTACAAATCAAGTCAGTCTCTCACACAAAACCCCATATACACCTTGCTACACACTCCCAATTACTCTCCCCTTAATGAAACAGCCCGCTCCCTCCCTCCACTCTCTCTTTTCATGTCCATTTCGCCAGGTTCTAACCCCCTCCACCCTCCTCTCATCTCCCCTCCAGGCAGGAGATGCCAACATAGCCTCAAGTGTCCACCTGATCCAAGAAGCTCACTCCTCACCAGCGTCCCTCTCCAACCCACTGTCCAGTCCAATCCATGTCTGAAGAGTTGGCTTTGGGAATGGTTCCTGTCCTGGGGCAACAGAAGGTCTGGGGGCCATGACCACCAGGGTCCTTCTAGTCTCAGTCAGACCATTAAGTCTGGTCTTATGAGAATTTGGGGTCTGCATCCCACTGCTCTTCTGCTCCCTCAGGGGTTCTCTGTTGTGTTCCCTGTCAGGGCAGTCATTGGTTGTAGCCGGGCACCATCTAGTTCTTCTGGTCTCAGGATGATGTAGTCTCTGGTTCATGTGGCCCTTTCTGTCTCTTGGGCTCGTAATTACCTTGTGTCCTTGGTGTTCTTCATTCTCCTTTGATCCAGGTGGGTTGAGACCAATTGATGCATCTTAGATGGCTGCTTGCTAGCGTTTAAGACCCCAGGTGCCACTCTTCAAAGTGGGATGCAGAATGTTTTCTTAATAGATTTTATTATGCCAACTGAATAAGATGTCCCCTGAAACCATGGTCCCCAGACCCCTGCCCCTGCTATGGTGGCCTTCGAAGCATTCAGTTTATTCAGGAAACTTCTTTAGGGCCCCAGTTTTTACATCTGAATCTGAAAATATGTTTTTCCAAGTAAGTGCCCCAGACAAAAATGCATTATTTCTGAGACTCTGCTAGACAGCTCTATTTTCATGAACAGACGTGAAAGATTTAAGAAAGAAATGTCAATCGTTTTGTTTTCAGTCAGTTCTTGCAACTGCAATTTTTTTGGAACACAGGGAGGCATAAAGAGATATGTTACTGTATTTGACTGGGCTACAAAACAAACTAACACACTTGGAGGATTGCCAGATAAAACACAGGATGTCAGTTAAACTGGAATTTCAGATAAACGACAATAATTTTTTTGTAGTTAGTATTTAGTATAATACTAAACAGCAGAGTACTGCTGGCACAAGCCAGTTGTGTCCATGCTAACAAATCTGGCTCCCATTCTATACGCAAAGGGAAATGACTATTTAACTCTTAATACTTTTGGCTGCAAAAGTGGAGGGCATATTGGAAAGGAGACAAATTTGAGGCAGCAGGGTAAGTTAGAGGGCCACTGGCTTAACAGTCCAGGTAACAGATCAAGAAGACAAACCAGTGGCCAGGAAATCAGAGATTCTGTAGGTAGAAGTCGTAGTTGGCAGGACTGTATGGATGACAAAAACTCAACTGAAGGATGAGGAAGGGTTCTTTCTTTTCAGGTGGAGGGGAAGAGAGGTGGGAAGGACAAAGAAGGGAAATGCTAGAACAGATTAGGGATTTCTTTCACAACGTACAGGGTCTGAAGCACTCTGAGGCATCCCTGTGAGAATGTTTCTGGAAATTGGTTCAGAACAGCAGTCAGGACTGGACACAAAGACACAGGAAAGGTGCCTGCACACAGGTAGTAAGAGAAGTTACACGTGTGATTTCTCAAGAGGTCTGAATTTTTTGCTGTTTTAATTACAGTAGGCAATCTGCATTGTTAAAAGCAGATGGTGAAGTAATGGGGGACCACACACAAAATGAAAGTTTCGGAGATTCTAACCTGAAAGTTATACTTGTATGGGAAGTACTGGTAACAAGGAGGTAAAACTATTTTAAATCTATAAAAGCTATATTCGTGACAGAGAAACCACACTTGTTAGATTTTTTGATTTATATGCGATTCATTGCTCTATAATATTCATTAAACTCTTTGCTTCCCTCCCATCTCTCTTCTGTTCTCATCAGCAACATCAAAAACCCAAGACTAAAACCTTGCCATGGAGTCAATTCCGACTCATAACAAACCTATATAGGACAGAGTAGAACTGCTCCGTATGGTTTCCAAGGAGAGGCTGGTATATTCAAACTGCTGACCTTTGGTTAGCAACCGAACTCTTAACCATTGTGCCACCAGGACACCTGAACACCACTACCCGCCCGTTAAACTACTTTCTGACAACTCCACCCATGCAACCCCTGTCCTCCCTATAATACATGCCTGTTGGCACTTCTTTCATCTACACTAAACCACCTTTCACCTGCAGGCTGTTCTCCAGCTCCCCCCCCCAACTCACTGCTCACTCCTCCTCCCCCTAAACTCCATTTCAAAGAAAACGTTAATGTTCAGAGGGAGGTATAAAGAGATGTTACTGTATTTGACTGTACTACTCTGAGAGGCAGGAGCTTCTATCCTGTCACCCCAACAAATCCCCTCCCTTGTTTACTCCAGCCCACCTCAAATGTGCCCAAAGCTTTTAGTTCATCAAAGACTGAGTATGTGGCAAACAACTCCCCGACCCCCCCCACCCCAATACTAACCAAGACCTCCTTTATGCTTTGTGGGTGACTGGGCACATTTAGCCTTCAGTAAGTGGTGAATATTTTTAGGCAAAAAAAAAACCTCCATGTTGAACAAGCTGGCAGAATTTTAGCAGGGAATTTGTTCTGGTTAAATATTTGCTGTTCCAAGCTCCATCCCAGTTATGGAAAAAGAAAATATACATTACACACAGATTCCACACCGCGGGGTGAGGCAACGCGTCTGCTACGGCTGTTGCCGCTTAAGACTGGCTCTGGGCATCCAAGGACAAGCATGTAAACTGGGTTCACACTGAGCCTGTGCTGTTTCTGTACAGGCCTCTGAGAGCAAGGGGTGTCCTCCTGATCCTCAAAGCAACCAAAAGCAAAGCCACAAATTATCAAGTAAGAATAAACAGTTCACGTGGACTTGCAATCCTAACTCTACCACTTACCGTGTGACCTCAGGCAAGTTACACACCCTCTCTGGACCTCAAGTTCCTCATCTGTGTTATTTCATCTGTAAAAATGAAATAATACTCCCACTCACTGCAGGAAGTTGACAATAAAATCAGATGATCCTTATAAAGTGCTTACCACAGGTCCTAACATGTAGAAGTTATTAAGTAAACTTCTTTAAGGCACTATCTAGCACATGGAGTTCCTGGGTGCTGTAAATAGTGAGCTGCTGGGATACTAACCAAAAGAGGCACCTCAGAAGAAAGACCTGGCGATGTGCTTCCAAAAGATCACAACCATGAAAATCCTGTGGAGCACAGTTCTACTCTGAAGCACATGGGGTTGCCATGAGTTGAAATCGACAACAGCAACTGGTTTATCTAGCATAGGTAGTCCCTGGGTGGTGCAAACAGTCAATGTGCTCAGCTGCTAACCAAAAGGGTGGAGGTTGAAGGCCAGCAGAGGTGCCTCAGAAAAAAAATCCTGGCGATCGACTTCTAAAAAAATCAACCATTGAAAACCCTATGGAACAAAATGTGGTGCACACATACAGTGGAATATTATTCAGCCATAAAGAGAAATGAAGTCCTGATACATGTTAAAACACGAATGAACCTTGAAAACGTTGTTGTTGTTGTTGTTAGCTGCCATTGAGTTGGTTCCAACTCATAGTGATTCTATGTACCACAGAACAAAACACTGCCCAGTCCTGTGCCATCCTCACAATCCTTGTTATGCTTGAGCCCAGAGTTGCAGCCACTGTGGTAATCCATCTCATCGAGGGCCTTCCTCTTTTTTGCTGACCCTCTACTTTACCAAGCATGACACCCTTCTCCAGGGAATGATCCCTCCTGATAACATGTACAAAGTATGTGACACCTAGTCTTGCCATCCTTGCTTCTAAGGAACATTCTGATTGTACTTCTTCCAAGACAGATTTGTTCATTTTTGGCAGATTTGTTCATTTTTTGGTGTTGGTAAAGAATACTGAATATTCTTCACCAACACCGTAACTCAAAGGCATCAGTTCTTCAGTTTTCCTTATCCATCATCCAGTTTTCGCATATGAGGCAACTGAAAACACCATGTCTTGGGTCAGGTGCACCTTAGTCTTCAAGGTGACATCTTTGCTTTTCAACACTTTAAAGAGGTCTTTTGCAGCAGATCTGCCCAACGCGTCCTTTCATTTCTTGATTGCTGCCTCCAGGGATGCTGATTGTGGATCCAAGTAAAATGAAATTCTTCACAACTTCAGTCTTTTCTGTTTGTCATGATGGGGCTTATTGGCCCAGTTGTGAGGATTTTTGTTTTCTTTATGTTGAGGTGTAATCCATACTGAAGGCTGTGGTCTTTGATCTTCCTCGGTAAGTGCTTCAAGTCCTCTTCACTTTCATCAAGCAAGGTTGTGCCTGCCATCTGCTTATCGCAGGTTGTTAATGAGTCTCCCTCCAACTCCTGCTTCTCGGATCATCTGCTCAGCATACAGATTGAATAGATACGGTAAAAGGATACAACCCTCATGCACACCTTTCCTGACTTTACACCATGCAGTATCCCCTTCCTCTGCTTAAATGACTGCCTCTTGATCTACGTACAAGTTCCTCATGAGAACAATTAAATGGTCTCGAATTCCCATTCTTTACAATGTTATCCATAATTTGTTACGATCCACACACAGTCAATAAAACACAGGTAAACATCTTTATGGTACTCTCTGCTTTCAACCAGGGTCCATCTGACATCAGCAATGATATCCCTGGTTCCACGTCCTCTTCTGCATCCGGCCTGAATTTCTGGCAGTTCCCTGTGGATATACTACTGCAACTGCTTCTGAATGATCTTCAGCAAAATTTTACTTCTGTGTGATTATTAATGATATTGTTTGATAATTTCCCCATTCAGTTAGATCACCTTTCTTGGCAATAGGCATACATATGGATCTCTTCCAGTCGGTTGACTAGGTAGCTGTCTTCCAAATTTTTTGGCATAGACAAGTGAACACTCCCAGCACTATATCTGCTTGCTTAAACATCTCAATTGATAGTCCATCAATTCCTGGAGCCTTGTTTTTCGCCAATGCCTTCAGAGCAGCTTGGACTTCTTCCTTCAGTACCATGGGTTCCTGATCATATGCTACCTCCTGAAATGGTTGAATCTCGACCAGTTCTTTTCCTCACGGTGACGCTATGTATTCCTTCTACCTTCTTTTGATGCTTCCTGCATCGTTTAATATTTTCCCCTTAGAATCTTTCAATACTGCAACTTAAGGCTTGAATTTTTTCTTCACTTCTTTCAGCTTGAGAAATACTGAGCCTGTTCTTCCCTTTTGGTTTTCTATCTCCAGCTCTTTGCACATGTCACTATAAAACTTTCCTTTGTCTTCTTGAGCCGCCCTTTGAAATCTTCTGTTCAGCTCCTTTACTTTATCATTTCTTCCTTTTGCTTTAGCTACTCAATGTTCAAGAGCAAGTTTCAGAGTCTCTTCTGACACCCATTTTGATCTTTTCTTTCTTTCCTGTCTTTTTAATGACCTCTTACTTTCTTCATGTATCATGTCCTTGATGTCATTCTACAACTCATCTGGTCTTCCGTCATTAGTGTTCAATACAACAAATCTGTTATTGAGATGGTTTCTAAATTCAGGTGGTATATACTCAAGGTTGTATTTTGGCTCTCATGGACTTGTTCTAATTTTCTTCAGTTTCCACTTGGACTTGCATATGAGCAATTGATGGTCTGTTCCAAGGTCGGCCCCTGGCCTTGTTCTGACTGATACTGAGCTTTCCCATCGTTTCTTCCCACAGATGTAGTTGATTTAATTCCTGTATATTCCATCTGGCAAGGTCCATGTGTATAAAAAAAAAAAGTCACCATTTATGTTGGTGAAAAAAGGTACATGCAATGAAGAAGTCATTGGTCTTGCAAAATTTTATTCCATGATTTCCGGCATTGTATCTATTGCCAAGGCCATATTTTCCAATTACCAATCCTTCTTTTTTGTTTCCAACTTTCTCATTCCAATCCCCAGTAATTATCAATGCAGTCTGAGTGCATGTTTGATCAATTTCAGACCTCTTGGTTGGTAAATTTGGTAAATTTCCTCAATTAAATTTCTTCAATTTCCTCATCTTTGGTCTTAGTGGTAGGTGCATAAACTTGACTAACAGTTGCATTAACTGGTCCTCCTTTAGGTATATGGATGCTATCCCATCGCTGACAATGTTGTACTTCAGGACAGATCCTGAAATGTTCTTTTTGACGATGAATGCAACACTACTTCTCTTTAAGCTGTCATTCCTGGCACGGCAGACCATATGACTGCCCAAGTCAAAATGGCCAATACCAGTCCACTTCAGCTCACTAATGCCTAGGATATCAATGTTTACGGGTTCCATTTCATTTGTGAGGACTTCCAATTTTCCTAGGTTCATACTTCATATATTCCATGTTCTGATTATTAATGATTATTAATGGATGTTTGCAACTGTTTCTTCTCATCTTGAGTCATGCCACATCACCAAATGAAAGTCCCAAAAGTTTGACTCTAACCACATCATTAAGGTCAACTCTACTCTGAGGAGGCAGCTCTTTCCCAGTTAACTTTTGAGTGCCTTCCAACCTGAAGGGCTCATCTTCTGACACTATTATCAGACAACGTTCCACTGCTATTCCTAAGGTTTTCACTGGCTAATTCTTCTCAGAAGTAGACCACCAGGTCCTTCTTCCTAGTCTCTCATAATGTGGAAGCAACCTGTTCACCATGGGTGACCCTGCTGGTACCTGAATACTGTCGGCATAGCTTCCAGCATCATAGTAACATGCAAGCCCCCACAGTATGACAAACTAACAGACGTGGGGATTGAAAACATTATGCTTAGTGAAATAAATCAATCACAAAAGGACAAATATTCTATGATCTCACATAAGATAATAAGAATAGCCAAAGGTATAGAGACAAAAGTTTTTTAGTGGTTACCAGGGGCAGGAGGGAAGGGAAAAGAGGGAGTCACTGTTCAGGAACCCGTGAGTTTCTATTTATGGTGATGAAAAATTTGGTAATGATTACTGATGATGATTGCACAACGTAATTAATGTAATTGGTATCACTAAATTATACATCTGAAAAAATGCTGAACTGGCAAATGTTGTGCTATGTATTTTTATAACGATCAATAAAAAGAATACCTATGGAGCACACTTCTACTGTAACACATGGGGTCTCCATGAGGTGGAATCAATAGCCATGACGTATAATCAACACGGTGGCAACTGGTGGTTATCTAGCATATAAAAAGAACTTTTGGGAGGGGGCCAGGTACTACCACATTAAGTGAGCCATTGAATATATGATGCCTTCTCCCTTTCAGAAGCACTTACGAACATGAGGGGAAGCTGAGCATCTTAGGGCTCAGCAAATGACCTATTCGCTTCACTTAAGTATTCACTACAGCACTGGGTGGTTTTTACAAGGTAACTTTCAGAAAGGTGAATCCTTCTCTGGTACATTCATACTAGACCTCAGTTCCCCAAAAAACATAGCATTTACCCTACCTGTCTTTCAAAGATCTAGCCACTACACAAAATAAATTAGATCTGAACTCACACCTCAGGGAATATATCATCTCCAAAACATGAAAAAAGTATTAAGCTTGAGGAGATGGACGCCAGAAAAAACTCCATGTAGTTTAGCCTACTATGGAAGTGATGCTAGCTATGCCCTCAGGGCAACTTAAATCTCAGGCAAAGAACTATAGTGAAATAACAGAAAAGCTATACAAAGGCCTGCAGGTCTACTTGATCAGGAGCACAGATGCTACAAACTTAGAACAACAGGGTAGCCTTTGAGAGTGGTTCTTACAGATATAAAGAGGAAGAAGATGAGAGCCATGTGTCTATAATATTAAATTACTACTTGGGAGATGAGAAAATGAGCATTGGGCAAATTTGCTACAAAAGACCTCTTTAAGGTGTTAAAAAGCAAAGAAGTCACTTTAAGAACTAAGATGCGCCTGACCCAAGCAATGGTGTTGGCGAACAATACTGAATATACCACAGACTGCCAGACAAACAAACAAGTCTGTCTTAAGGAAGTACAGCCAGAGTGCTCCTTGAAAGCGAGGATGGCAAGGCTTCATCTCACATACTTAGGACATGTTAGCAGGAGGGAACAGTCCCTAAGAAGCACATCATGCTTGGTAAAGTAGACGGAGGGTCAGCAAAAAAGAGGAAGATCCTCAAAGAGACGGACTGACACAGTGGCTGCAACGATGGGCTGAAGCATAACAACAACTCTGAGGATGGCACAGGACTGAGCAGTGTTTCGTTCCGTCGTACACAGGATCGCCATCAGTCAGAACCAACTCAACCGCACCTAACAACAACAATTTTTCATATATTTCACCATATCAAATTCCTAGAGCATTAAGTGAAACTAAGCTGCAAAGAAAGTTTTGGGCAGCCCAGTCTGAGTGTTAGTTCATGAAACTAACAGAACTGGATCTGCAAGTTTTGGTTACTATCCCTCACCTGAAAATGAATTTGGGAGTAAAGAGCCTCTCCTAGTGTACCTCTCCTCTGATATTCTACTTTATCTTCAGGCTTCCCAGGAAAGTGTGCTTTTCTCTGTGGAGTAATCCCAGGGTCAAGGACAGCGATGTCAGTCTGTTGCACACCAGTGGGCAGCTGTGGGAGCTAGGAGAATCAGTTTCCATCCTCCCCAGGCAGGCTCATTTTTCAGTAAGCTATTATCTTTGAGGCCCTCTTTGGAATCTGGGGTTATTTTTAAAACAATAACAACGAGTACTTGCTTCTCTTTCACCTGCTTTTCTGAACATTTTTTAGAGAAAAGCTTACATTGTGTCATTATTAAAAGCCAAAAGAGGAACTAAAATTTCACAGAGTCTGGCTTGATTTGACCCAGATACCTCTCAAATCAGGAAGTAAGCATCCCAAAACAGTAGCAATGCAAATACAGAAATTAACACTACAGTTCAGTTATTCCACCAAAGAACCCCCACATATGATGAAACAGCCAGCAAACAACTCTAATCAAACTGTTTAACAAAAAACTGAAAGCTTGTTTGGTCCTCCAAACAAACAAGACCACAGGAAGGGGACTGACTAATTATAAAGATAATAAGGGCTCTTCCATAGAATGGGGACAGGAATCAGCTTAATCTCCCTTGAGAGAATTAGATAAATGGAAGCAGAATGTGCAAACAAGAACCATACCAGTTACTGATCTTAAAGGGGAATAGGACTTTATTCCAGTGAAAATAAAGCAATAGCAATGGGGATTAGGGGAGATAGAACGCATCTGACCTGTCTGCCAATTTGATGTGGCCGGTGAATAAAAGCAGAGGAACCTAGGACTAAGAATCCTGGTTTCTACTTTAGCAGCTGTTTGGATGGTGGGCGGGCAGGCAATTGTGGATAGAAATCTCTCAGGTGAAGGGCAGTTTCAGGGGAGATGAGGTAGTAATTCACTTAATAACAGGTTGTGTGAGAGGCGCCCCTATCAAGGGGACTGTGTGGGCAGATGGGTAAGCAAGGGTGTGGTGCTCCGAAAAGACAGCTGTGCTGGAGATAAGGATTTGGTAGTCAGCAGCTTAAAAGTGGCAAAGGTGGCAATCAATGAAAGTAGATAAACTCACCCCAGAGAAATGTGCAGAGGGAGGGGGAGACAGGAGCGCAGAGCCTGGAGCACTGGGGAATACATTCAGGGTTTAGGAGGAAGAAAAAAAGACAAGAAGGAAATTGAAGAGGTTTTTTTTCATAGTACAGGAGAGAAGTTGAAAGGGGGACTTGCAAGAAGCTCAGAGTGGTCACATCTGGCCAAAAGGACAAATGTGATGAGTACCAAGAAGTAACACTGGATTTAGCAACAAGGAGTCATTTGGAACCCTGATCAGAATCCTCTAGAGCATAGAAGGGGCAGAACAGGGCTGCAAACGACTGAAGAGACAGGGGCTTGGGGGAGCAGTCAGGAAGTAAATTCAGTGCTTTCAAGAAATCTAATTGCCAAGGAAAGGAGGGAGAGTGGGCCCCAGGGTCCAAGGATTGTGTTAAGTTTTATTTATTTGCAATTATACAATACATAATTATATTCTCTTGGCAAAAGAAAAAATACTTTACAATAAAGATATAGGTAGTGTACAACAGAGTCCCCTTTCCTGTCATTGATGTTGTTGTTAGTTACTGTCCAGTCAATTCTGACTCATGATGATCCCCATGTGTTGGAGTAGAACTGTGCTCAGTAGGGTTTTCAATGGCTAATCTTTCAGAAGTAGATCACCAGGCCTTTCTTCCGAGGTACCTCTGGGTAGACCTGAACCTCTAACCCTTTGGTTAGTAGCCAGGCACATTAATAGTCTGCACCACCCATGGACTCTTACCATCATTACCCCAACTCTAATTTGATTGTTTTCCAGAGGTAACTACTGCCCCAGTTTTGTGTGTCCTTCTAGATCTTTTTCTATGCCACTATTCTGTACTTGTTAGGTCTTGAGGATCATTCCATGTTCAAAACACCAAACTATTTGCATCCTTTTTAACTACTCTTTAGAATTCTACATCTAGACCAATTTAGTTTGTTACCTTACTGGTAGGTATTTGAATTGTTTCTGATTTTTCACTATTACAAATAATGTAGAATGGATATTCCTTTGCATACTTCCCTATATACATGTAAAGTGTTAAGGAGGATAGGATAAAAAGGTGGGGAGGGATACTCGATTGTAAAGCTGGTACATTTTTATAGATCCTGCCAAATTCTGCATAGGGAGAATTTTTAAAAATTTGGGGTAAAAGGTAATAATAGGGAGAATAGATAATAGGAGGTACCAATGAAACAATTACACCCACCCCTACTGCCATCCCAGGATCAACAGCTCAGTTCTCATTTCGAAGGGCCTTTGACAGTAAAAACTGCCTCCTCCAATGGGGGGCAGGGCAGGAGGGAAAGTTCTGAGTTGAAGAGACAAGTCTGCTCCTAACCACACAACTTAAAACTATAGCCATGGAGATCTGAACTTTGTTTGCCTGGAAAATATGGTTATTGCCCCCCACTGAACATAGGGTCTGCTGCTCTGAGATGGACAAGGTAGACTGAAAGAGTTCTCTCTGAACACGGAGATGCAGGAATAAGTATCTAAACAGACAGATCTTTCTTTTCTGACCACTCATCAGAGGGAGGAAGTACTTAGAGTCTAAAAAACACTTGTTGCCATCGACTCACAGCGACCCTATCGTTCCACCAGGGCTCCACCAGAGTCTTGGAGTCTAAGTGAGCCCCAAATCAGTTTCCTCTCCTCTTGAGTATCTGGACCTCAGATGCAGCAGTGAGGCATTATGTACAAATTCAACTATGCACGCTACTGCCTTCCATAAGTGATTTTTAAATGCTCAGTGAAATTATAGAGTTTGCATGTGTATTCTTTTTTACATACTATACATTACATTGGAGACCTGGTGGCACTGTGGTTAAGAGCTTGGCTGCTAACCAAAAGGTTGGCATTTCAAATCCAGCAGCCGCTCCCTGGAAACACTATGCAGCAGTTCTGTTCTGTCCTATAGCTTGCTATGAGTGGGAATCAACTTGATGGCAATGAGTTTGGTTTAGTTTATATGTTACACTATACAAGGTTTGATCACTCAGTTACTCATTCATTCGGAATCTACTATGCACAGGTATTGTCCTAGGCTATGGAAATACAGGAGCCCTGTGGCGCAGTGGTTAAGAGCTTGGCTGCTAACCAAAAGGTCAGCAGTTAGAATCCACCAGCCGCTCCTCGAGAGCCCTACAGGAACGTTGTACTCTGTCTTATAGGGCTGCTATGAGTTGGAAACGACACAACAGCAATCGGTTTGGTGTTTCGTTTTGTTGTCATGGGAATACAAGTAGGTGAATAAAGCATACATGCTATCACTGAAGCTCCCTTTCTAGTGAAATGTTGATACCAAAATCATGTGTGCTATACTTTATGAATTATTTCAAGTATTTTCATAATTAATTTTGACAACTCATGATTTTTGTTTTATGAGGGACTTCAGAGCCTAATACCCCAATCAGATAGAACTCCAATGTACCTGTAAGCCCAGGTTTCTGAGAGCCCCTGGTCACCCTGTTCCCCAATCCTACTATTGGTAAAAGGCAGTGGCAGACATTCAGGCTCTGGTCTCAGCACCTCTCTCATTTTACATTAAACCTGGAATTGAGAATCCCCAACACTTGGGGAACATGCTTGGTTTGGCTATATAAAATAAATACTCATTATATTAACTCATAATTGATTTATTATTTATTTCAAAATGCCACACTGAACAATAATGGACATATGAACTGTTAAAAATGTCACATTAGATTTATTGCTATATTATTCATGCCTAGTCTACCATGTATGTGGTTCACACAGCCCAGTTACATGAAATTTCAGTGAGAACTCTGGTACCCTCAGCACAAAGTCTAGGCCACGGAAGTTTCCTCTTTAGAGAGAATTATTATTGCATGTAACATGCATAAAGACACTGAAGGTCTAAATCTAGCAGGCCAAATTCAGCCACCCTCCTGTAAATAAAGTTTTATTGGAGCACAGCCACTTTCATTTTTTGACAAACTGTCTACGGTTTCTTTTACACTACAATGGCAGAGTTGAGTAGTTGCCAGAGAGATCAAATGGCCCCCATTTACTAGCTGGGCCTTTACAAGAACAATTTGCCTATCCCTGGTCTAACAGGAAGAATAGCTGAGGAGCTGTGCTGAGCTGTTAACTGCTAAGTACAAGTTAGCATTTCAAAGACAGATGGCAACTGGTGATAACTTACTCCATCGATCAAAAGCCAAAGGAGTAGCAGAGAGTTGTAATTATTAGCTGCCAAGAACAGAACAAAACGCTGCTGGGTCCTGCACCAAGCCCATGACTGAACCTTTGTCATCCAGAGGGTTTTTATTGGCTGATTTTCAGAAGCAGATCTCCTGGCCTTTGTTCCTAATCCTTCTCAGTGGAAACTCCACAGAAATCTGTTCAGCATCATAGCAACATGCAAGCTTCCACTGACACGTGGTAGCTGCCCATGAGGTGCACTGGCCAGGAACCGAACCCCAGTCTCCCTCATGGAAGGCGAGAATCCTACAACTGAACCATCACTGCCCCACAGCAGAGACATTTTATTTGGCTTGTCTTCTGGGTTCCCTAACTCTGTGCTCTAGCCTTCTCGCCTCTGTGCTCATTCCCTTCTCCAGGGTATTTGGGAGTGGGGGTCGGGGTGTGGGGGACAAGCCTGTTGCCATTGAGTCAATTTCAACTCATAGCGACCCTACAGGAGATGGTAGAACTGCCCCATAGGGTTTCCAAGGCTGGAAATCTTTACAGAAGCAGACTGTCACATCTTTCTCCCACAGAGAGGCTGTGGGTCCGAACCACTAAACTTTCGGTTAGCAGCTAAGCATTTAAACACTGTGCCACCAGGACTCCTTCCCAGAGTGCTTACTGCTGTCCTCAAATGGAACTTGTACTTTAAGTGAATCAATTTGTATATCTTCCGTAGGCCATTTTTAGAGTAGCAAATTAAGTATTTGAATTTATCTGCCCACAAAAAATATTTTTTTAGAAGGAGCAGTGGTGGGGTTTAGGGGAGGATATAGCTGGGCGCTTCTAACACTCTTCTCTGTGGGTCAGAAACCCTGAACAGTTCTAATAGAAAAAGAAGTTCCACATCTGTTACACAAACACAGCCTTGTGGAACCAAAAATAAAACCATACTGATGAAAGCCAGCTTGTCGAAAGATCATTTTAGACTTATTTTAAGACTCTAGAACAGTCACACTGAAATCTAAAAACCACACCCCCAAAATACTCAATCCCTTGTGATTATGCTAGACCCTGCTGAAGAGGACAACATGCTCCATCCCTTTTATAAGCCTCCTATCTCACCTCAGCTCTCAGCCTCCAGAGATAAGGAGAAGTTATTCCTGAGTTCTAAAGGTGACCCCAAAGGTCAACAGAGGTAACAGGTAAGCTGACCCACTGTCTCCAACTAGCTAATAGAATCCACATGCTTTTAGCTTCCTAATGTTAGGAATTCCTTCTCTACACACTTAACCACCCCAGTGAGGTCCCACTCCCAGAGGACAAGGGCTGTAGGTTAGTCATACCTGTATTCTCAGCACCTTGCACAGTGCCTGGTACCCACACTTGACTGACTGAATAAATAATGCGGTTTAAAAAGAATGAACTCAGACTACAGTTTAATCAACGAACACGATCACCCTTATTAAATCCTGTGAAGAGTATCAAGATTCAACTATTCCCAACATTTATGCATTATTTCCTGCTCCCAGCATTCTGAGGCTACTTTTATCTTAGTTCATTTTGTGTTGTCCCATTTGTCTGTTCCCTTTGTCTCTGTTTTTATGGGGACTGACACACTGTCCATTTCCAACTGTAAGCTCTTGTCTGTTCTATTTATCTGCAGAGTGCTCTCAGGATCCGTCTGTGGACAGTTGCTTAACAGACGCTTTTGATGGTTAAACAGAAAAGCATTAGGAAAACTTCTACTCTCACATCTTATCGTCCCTCTCCCACAGAAATAGAGATCCCGTCAACATCTGATGCTCCCCAAAAGCTTCTGGGTAAGGGATTCTCACAGACCAAGTACAATAACCATTGTTTCTTATTTTCTGTCTCCCGGTAAGCTCATTATTACTGGACAAGGATCAAACCTCTTTGTCCTTGGTTTGGACTCAAAAAAAAAAAAAAAAAGACTCTCAGCAGGGTATCCATTAGTTCAAATCGCTGCCTCCAGTACAAAACTATTTCCCACTGCCATTTTCTCAGCATTCATTTTTGTGTGGGAGGGTGAGACCTGAGCAGAGAGAAGTGAGGGATGGGAGGTTATGGGACCTGTTGCTTTCTCACATATGGTGTTATGTCTGCATAGGATTGAGACCAAAGGTAAAGCTGTTTAGAAATGTGTGCCCCCAGAGTGCAGGCGAAGAGACCTAGGAGATTTAAGAGGCAGAACTCACACCCAGCACCCCACAGGAAAACTCTGACATGGCCGTAGTGATAATTTCCCCTCACTGTTCCACAAAGGGTTTGAGGTTTAACAATCCAAACCCAATCTTAACCTCAAAATCTTACTCCTCAATACACTTGACACATATAAAACACAAGAGCACAATGAACTCAGTTACCGTTCAGAAAGGGAACTTTTGAAAAGCATTTTATCGCAACTGCATAACAGGAATAGTCCAGAATCAAAGGCCTAGGCCACTAATATTTGGCTGTTGTTAATTTAACATTTATTCTAACACTAAAACACAAAAAGGAAGCTGATAACATTAAGTTCTACTTGGGGCTTAAATGTTCCTATTAACACCGCCTGATGCTAGGTCTCAGGTACAAACTTCTTAACAAACTTAAAACAAGAACCGTACTCTGCAGCTTCAGCATGAATACCTGTCATTCTATGCAGGGGCAAACAAACTGTGGTATTTTGGATCAAAGTGTAATATTTTTCATTGATGATGTTTGTCTGCTTTGAAAAGATGGCTACACCAAACACAGTTTGAGAGCAGGTTCAATTTTACATGTAAAGCCACTGAATAAACAAACACTAGGTTTCTGCTGGCCCTTATTTTCTACTTCAGACTAACAGTCCTGCCTTGAGCCCAGCTTCTGGCCTTCACAACAGGAAGGAGGTAGTGGGGAAGATAAGCTAAGAATGCTGCTTAAGGCCCAAGGTTATTCTGTTTCTAGATGGAATGTTCCTCCCTTACCACCTGCACCCAGAAGAAAATGTACGAGCCAGGATATGTTTTCCAAGGCCCTTTTTACTGTTAATTCTTAGTGTACTTTAGCATCTAACAAGCAAATCTACTTGGTCGGACAAGCAGGAAAAGTTCGGGTCAGATGACCAGTAGCTCCGGAGTCTAGTCCCATCTCTACATAGTGTCACAAACTCAGAGAAGCCACTTCCTTCCTAGGGCCACATCCTCTTACCTGTCAGAAGAGGGGCTGGTTAAGGTTACCATAAAGGACTCTTCCATGTAAAAAATTCTAACTTCTTATTCAAATTATACCCTAAAAGAGATCATCACATTTAACACCACACAATATAGTATACACTTATAGTACACTTAGCATAAATGTGGCTGCATTCTTTTTTCCATTTCTTATCTTGTTAACCAGATCCATACTAGGAGCCTAGTTTCACGTATTTTTTTCTGTCCCCTGGAACTAGCAGAGGGAGGGCTTCCCACAAACCCATACTTACTATTTTGCCTTTACATTCCTCTTAAACTTCAGGTTGAAAATAGTAAAGTAGCTCATCTACTAAAGTTCAGAGGCTCAAACATAATGAGCCTAAACCTCTGTTGGCCCTGGGAACCTCCTCAGTGCTGTCAAAGGTCACTGTGAACTGATTAAAAGATGAACTGATGCATAGACTTTTGAAACTTAAGTTGCTTCTAAGGCAAACAGTGTCTGTATGCATCGACAGTGACTACACTGCAGTGACCCTAGCATTTAATACAAGTAAGAAAGGAACAGCATCCTTAGTTCACCTATGAGATTAGTTATCTGGAGAAAGAAGTCTGAGGGAAATGAACGCGTGAAGCCAGAGGTATTCGGGAACAACCTTAGTCCAAATAAGAGGACTGGAATATGACATCAGGAAGCCTGGTAGTGCTGAAATGTGACTTACTGGAATGCAGAGTGGAAACCCAATGCTTTTATGATCTATTTGGGGAAAGTATGCAGCCGGTATCAGATCTACAGAATGGAAGGTGGGGGGAAAAGTATGTTAGTGCCCCCTGCACTGTCCTGAGAAAATGGTGTCCAAACTAACAGATACACACATAGAAATAATCAAAGTCAGAGTGCCCAAGGAAAAGCAAAAGATTCAGAAGGGAGATAGCAGTGTTTAAGGCGCAGGGAATGAGGAGACGACCACTTTACACCCTCTAGGACGGCTATAACCACAGAGACAAAAAGTGTTGGCAAAGATGTGGAGCAACTGGAACCCTCATACATTGCTGGTGGGAACGTAAAATTGTGCAGCCACTTTGAAAAACAGTCTGGCAGTTCCTCAAAAGATTAAGCACAGAGTTAACCATACCAGTTACCATTAAGTTGATTCCAACTCACAGCAACTCCACATATGTCAGTGTAGAACTGTGATCCATAGAGGTAAGATTGCCAGGCCTTTTTTTTGAGGAACCTCTTGGTAGACTCAAACCTCCAACCTTTCCCATCAGCAGCCAAGCACGATAACCATTTGTACACCCCAGGGACTCTAGAGTTAACCATATGACCCAGCATACCAAAGAGAACTGAAGGAACATCATATGCCCACACAAAAATCTGTACACAAATGTTCACTGTGGCATTATTCATAATAGCCAAAAAGTGTAAACAGCCCAAATGTCCAACAACAGATGAATGGACAAATACAATGTGGAATATCCATATAATGGGATATTTATTATTCACATAAAAAGGAATGAAGCACTGATATATGTTAGAACATGGATAAACCTTGAAAACAGTATGCTAAGTAAAAGAAGCCAGATACAAAAGGCCACATATTGTATGATTCCATTTACAGGAAACGTCCAGAATAGGCAAATCCATTGAGACAGAAAAGTAGATTAGTGGCTGCCTAGGGCTGGGGACAGGGGAATGAAGAGTGACTGCTAATGGATATGAGTTTTCTTTTAGGGGAGATGAAATTGTTTTAATTAGATTGTGATGTTACTATCACAACCCTATGAATATTCTAAAAAAAACACTGAATTGCACGCTTCACAAGGGTCAATTATATGGTACGTAAATTCTATTCCAATAAAACAGTTAAAGAAAAAAAAAGGAGGTGAGTTTACAGGGCTTGGAGAAGGCAAAGCCAGGTCAGAGGATAGAAGGAAAGATGAGGAGAGGAACGTGGAGGCCTAGAAGCCAAGGGAGTAAAGCAGAGCTGCTAAAGGAGGAGATTCTCAGTGTCAAATGCAGAGAAAAAAGAGTAAGTTAGACAAGGCGCTTTCAATTAGGAAGTCTCTGGTGAGCTTAAGAAAGGCTGTGTGGGGGGCATGTGTGTGGATGTGTGTGGGGGTCCACTCACATGTCCCACAGACTGGTAAAAGCAATGGAGGAAGTAAGAGAAACAGCCTTTATGAATGAGAAGGGGAGGAAAGAGAGCAAACGGCAGCTGGAACAGCAGGTGTCAAGAGGAACTGTTGCTGTTGTTGGAAACCCAAAACCAAACCTGTTGCCATTGAATCGATTCCAACTCATAGTGACCCTATGAGACCCAGGACAGAGCAGAACTACCCCATAGAGTTTCCAAGGAGCACCTGGAGGATTTGAACTGCCAGCCTTTTGGTTAGCAGCCATAGCTCTTAAACACTACAAATGTCAACGTGTTCATGTGCTGGTGAGAAATTATGTGCCAGGCATTGTTCTAAGCACTTTTAATGATAAATCATTGAATTTTCACAAAACTCTAAGAAGTAGGTCTCTATTATGGTATCTTTTTAGACAGAAAATTGAGGGAGATTAAGAAATATAGTTAGATTCAAATTCAGGCAGTCTAGCTCCCAAGTCCAAAGTCTTAACCATGATGTCACACTGTCCGTAAGCTGTAAGGATGAACACAGTCAAGGAAAATGTAGAGCTACAAGAATCTGAGGAAGATCAGCCTTGGTGGCTGTGGTCTCAGTGAGGAGGAATACGACCGAGGAGGGATACTTGAAGGTTGTAAAAGTCTAGAATGGAGGAAGAGAGAAGCAGATGGAGGCTGACAAAAGTTTGAAGCTTGTTGATGAGGACCGAGCTGATCAAGGACATCGTGAACTTGTATTGGGCTATGTGGGTTGAGGAATCCAGGGGATGGACCACAGCACTATGGTCCAGGGTTGGCGTTTTACTAAGCAGGCACAAAGGATAGGGGTGCAAGGGAATCAAGTGGATGGTGAGAGTAGTTTAGAGGGCTTCTCAGACACCCTGGGGCTGTGCAGACCACT
This sequence comes from Elephas maximus indicus, assembly GCF_024166365.1. Classification (NCBI taxonomy): domain Eukaryota; kingdom Metazoa; phylum Chordata; class Mammalia; order Proboscidea; family Elephantidae; genus Elephas; species Elephas maximus. The sequence continues at coordinate 85,263,209 of NC_064820.1, forward strand.
TCAGTACACTAGCAAAATGTTGCTTCCATATTCCCCACATTAATGGTGTGTAAGAGAGCCCTGGTGTCAGTTTTGACATTTACAGTCTTCTCAGAAACTTCTCAGAACTCAAAGAGTTTAAGCTATGGCAAACTCAAATGCCTTCTTCAAGGACAGGAAACTATGGTGTGCGTATGAGTACTATGGATTGAATTGTGTCCCCCCAAAATGTGTTGTAAACCCAAACCTCTATATTTATGGATATATAGGAGCCTGGTGACGCAGTGCTTAAAGTGCTTGGTCGCAAACCGAAAGGTCAGAGGTTCAAACCCATCAGCAGCTCCACAGGAGAGAGATGTGGCAGTCTGCATCAGGAAAGATTTTCAGCCTGGAAAACCCTATGGGGCAGTTCTACTCTGTCCTACAGGGTTGCTATGAGTCGGAATCGATCTGATAGCAAAGACTTTGGCATTTTTTTTTTTTTTAAGTATTTGTTAATTTTTTAAATAATTCCAATTGAGAATAGGGTTCTTTGTTATGTTAATGAGGCCATATCGGTGTAGGGAGTGTCTTAAACCAATCACCTTTGAGATACAAAAAGAGCAGATTAGGCACAGAAGCAACAACTGGAGAAAGACTGATGCCACCTGGAGATCACCAAGGAACTCCCGGAAGAGAAGCTGGAAGAGACGAGGATTTTCCCCCAGAGTGGACAGGGGCAGCCTTCCCCTACAGCCAGAGCCCTGAATTCAGACTTCTAGCTCCTAAACTGTGAAAAAATAAATTTCTGTTCGTTGAAGCCACCCATTGGTGGTATTTCTGTTATAGCAGCACGAAGAAACTAAGACAGTGATACATGGGTGTGAGAAAACATTTGTGATGAGGTCTGTGATGAACTAGAGCATACTAGCCCCTTCTAGAAGTAGCCAAATTTAAATTAAAAATCCGCTAACCAAATGGGGAGCTTGCAGGTCAATTTAAAACACCTAGGTAGTTCATAAAGAAAATGTTCTATATCCTAGTTTGGTGAGTAGCATCTGGGATCTTAAAAGCGGCCATCTAAGACACAACTATTGGTCTCCACTTGTCTGGAGCAAAAGAGAATGAAGGAAATCCTCAAAGAAGAAACTAGTCCACAGGACTAATAGACCACACAACCATGGCCTCTTCTAGCCTGTGACCAGAACTGGCTACCACTACCGACTGTTCTGATAAGCGACACAATAGAAGGTTCCGGATAGAATGGGAGAAAAATATAGAACAAAATTCAAAAACCTAAAAAAGGCCAGGCTTTCTGGACGGATAGAGACTAGAAGAACTCCTGAGACTATCACCCTAAGATACCCTTTGAACTCTGAACTGACATTACTCCTGGAGGTTACCTTTAATCCAAATAGTATATTGGATTTAAAATAAACACCATCACCCAAGAGTAATGCACTCCCTTAAACAATCAACTATATGAGACTGAACAGTCAACATTTACCCAAAAAGCGAAGATGAGAAGACAAAGAAGGGAAGAGAAGCTAGATTAACAGAAACAGAACAAACCAGAATGGAAAAAATAACAATGCTGACACATTGTGAAAACTGTAAACAATGTCATGGAACAATCTTTATAAAAATTATTAAATGGAAACCTAATTTGCTGTGTGAACTTTCATCTAAAACACCATAAAATATTTTTTAAAATAAATAAATAAAACATCTGGGCTAGGGGTCTTCCAGAGCTTGATCTAGACGCCTCTGAAATCTCTGGGTATGGTACAGAGCCTGGGTGATGCAAGCTGTTTGCAACTGATTGCTTAACCCAAAGGTTAGCAGTTTGAAACCACCCAGCAGCTCTGTGGAAGAATGGCCTGGCAATCTGCTTCCATGAAGATTACAGCCAAGAAAACCCTCTGAAGCAGTTCTACTATGTAACACATGGGTTCTCCATGAATCGAGGGACAACTCAACGCAGCTAACAACAATTCTGGGGTGGAGTATACTAACCATGAAACTGGCTCATTTTCAAGGAGAAAATGGAGTTAAGGAGCTGTTTTTAAGACACTAAGGAAGCAGCAGCCATGAGGCTCCCCATGTCCAGTATTCTTTTGAAGCCCATCCTACCCTGAAACATTGTCATTCTATACAGAAAAGAACCAAAAGGCTCTTTTCAACCAGACAAGGATAACAAATCACAGGAGTGCTGTCTCTGCATTATTACCCACTCAAAGAAAAACTGTACGCAAACTCACCAAGAAAAAATAATGTGTAAGGAAAAAAACTTGCTTCCAGGAGAGACGAAGTAAGATTATGAACAAAACATAATGCCTCATGAAATAAAAAAAAGACCACTACTAAATAAAGATCTTGGTAGCCTTGCCTCTCAATAGAAAGAGTAATTCAAAATTTAATTTTAAAATAAGCACATAACAATGACAATAACAACCAGTCTTCCATGATTAGAATCCTTTCAACACTCCACACACAAAACAAATAATTTCACTGTGTGGTTTATGTTGTGTTTTGTTTCTAAAAAAAGTAAAATGCAAAAGATTCGGCCATCTCAATCCCAGGAAACAAGAAGAACCTACCTTTCTCCTCTCTCCAAAATGCCTATGTAGCTTCCCATGGTGCCAAACCTGAATGTGTTACCATCTGCCACTAAATGTAGAACTTACATCTCGATTCAGTAGCACAGGCCAGGAGGATTGAAACCTCTCATGTTTTTGTTTTTCTTTTTCCTTACATTCTACATTCTAAAATGGATTTTAATTCCTTCAGGTATCAAATATCTCAAGACTGTACCTGCTTGAATTACATGGTTAGAGACAAGAATAACCTGTAATAAAATGGCTCCTAGGTTTTGAGATGGAAAAAATGCTCCAAGAGAAGGCAGAAATCATGCCTTATTCAGCCAGCACAGTAGAGCTTTCTCTGAGCCAAGGTTTCATGGGAAAAGGAGTTTCCTTGGTGAAAAACAGCAGGGCAAGGCTTGGCCCCACATCTCTTCACTCTTGCAGTTCACTCTCACTCAAACTCAAACACAGGCCACTATTCTGAAACCAAGGCAAAAACTGAGAATATCTGAAAAGGGAGCTGCCCTTGTGTTCTTAACCCACGTATCAAAGCCCAGTGTGACTCTGGACAGAACCCCCCACACATGGCACATAATGGAGAGAATGTTGGGTGGGAGGAATTACATACTCCCGCTGTGGCCATCACAAGCATACAGTTCTTTCTCCTATTCGAATCACATCCTCAAACATTTCCACAGGCCAACAAAGAGGGGGCGAGGACTCCAGCAGGAGCCCACTGTGTGTTCCCACAAGGGGACTTTTCAACGCCCACCCTCAAGCTCCGGCTGAGGATGAGGTCAGCCTCCATTCTGCAGGCCAGGGAACAAGCTGACTTTGTGACCAGTTGGCCAGCTCCCTGTGGGGCTCTGAAGATGGAAAAGGATTGGTTTGGCCCACACAGACCTCATTCCCCATGCAGGAAGCCCAGCCTAAGTATTTTTAAATAGGTACATTCAGGGGGCAGTCACAGAAACACGCACATGAGCCTCTGTGATGCCTCAGGGCTGCCTCTTCCCTCCGTCTTCTCCATTGACTCTCAGACGCCATGTCACTACTTCTGGGCTCACCTGCCTATACATCTCCCTCTGTTTCCATGATGACAGCCTCCTGCTCAAGAATCTATAATGGTTTCCCACTCACGTCAGAACATGTTCCAACACCTCACCTTAGCACTGAAATTCCTGCAAGATTTGGTTCATTTAATCTACCCAACGTCTCCTCTCTGTTCTTCTACATGTGCTTTATCCTTGCTCTTTTTTCTTCCCTCAACCTATACAGCCTAGTAGCTAAGAACACATTCAGCCTGGGTTCAGATCTCAAGTCAGTGGTAGAACTCTCACCTTCCATGTAGAAGGTTCCTGGCTAATGCACCTCATGTGCAGCCACAAACCATCTGTCAGTGGAGGCTTGTGTGTTGTTATGATGCTGAACAGGTTTCAGCAGAGCTTCCAGACATCTTAAGATGGGCTAGGAAAAAAGGCCTGGTGATCTCCTTCAAAAAATCAGCCAATGAAAACCCTATGGATTACAACATCCTGATCTGCAACCAATCATGGCGATGGTGCAGGACCAGGAAGCACTAGTTCCGTATGTGGTCGCCATGAGTCAGGGCCAACTCGATGGCAGCTAACAACAATTAAGAGGAAGGGAATTGCTGGAAAACACCATAGAGATGGATTAAAGCCTGGTTTAGACTAATGAGGAACAACCTGTTATTTCCTGATCTCCCCTGTCTCCAAATTTCCACAGCATTTCATCCATCCTTTCATAAAAAAAAAAAAAAGGCATTATTAATTTCTACCTTGTCTTACTTGTGTATTTCTTACCCAGCTTCACATACCAGGCCTTCTTTCAGCCTCAGAAGATTTCACGTCTTCTCTTCTGCACTACATGCTCCATTTCTCATGTCTGCATGCGTCATGGCTCCCAATACAGTGCCTTACTGAGTAGCGATCCAATGTTTAAGGCAATTAGAGAAGCTAAATTTCACATATTTTGACAATTAAACCCATTGCCATCCAGTCGATTCTGACTCAGAGCGACCCTATGCAACAGAGCAGAAATTTCCCATAGGGTTTCCAAGGCTACAACTATTTACAGAAGCAGACTGCCACATCTTTCTCCTGTGGAGTGGCTGGTGGGTTCCAATGGCAGATCTTTCAGTTAAAGGGCTCCTGTTTTGACAATAGTTTCTACTATATTCAAGACCATGCAAACACAGTTATAAAAGCATTACCCAACAGAAGCCTTCAAGGGCCTACTTAAAGTAATAGATAAGAATTTATCAAGTGCTTTTAAGAAAATGGTTGTTTTGAAGCACTGGAGTATATGTGGAATAGTAGTAGTTTCAGCCTAAGGCTGAAGAGGACACTTCTCAGGAATTGCTCCTCCTGATGCCATGTTTATTGTGGAGGCAATTCCATTAGAGTAGTGCTCCTGGCCTCTCCCTACCTCCTCACTCATTCTGCCCCCAGACGATGGAGTGCTGAGTGTTAAGTTTGTGAGGAGATACAAGTTTGCACAGCTAGCCCTTCTTCTCCCTCTTTCCCTGAGACAAGAGCTATCCCCAGGGAATGTGTCTTCTGGGTGGGTACGTCTGACTCATTCTGAGGTTCAGTAGTAGAAAGCACACCCCCCTGCAGATATGAACCACACTGTCTCATCTCACATTTAGTTTTTTCTTCAACTGGTTCAGAATCTGGGAGGGTGAATATAGTGTTATTTATTGAGCTCCCTCAAAGACCCCCAACACATTCCCTTATAATCTTGCTGATCAAGAGCCTCTTACAGAGAAAGAGGAAAAACCCAGAAAGAGGTCCTATATGTATCTCCATCAGCCTCACATACCAGGCCTACTTCAGCATACATTGCCCAAGAAACGGCTGGAAATCCATCCCTCACCATTGGAGACACCTGCTCTTTAACTGACCTGTCCAGAAAGGTGAAATCATCCATGGCCCACATCCCACTATCTGTGAGACTGTCTAAGATTTATTAGACTTTCCACATAGGCCAAATCAGATACTTATAGAACACTTGCTATTTGAGATACCAGCAGCCATTCTATGATTGGGAAAAACACAAAGGCCTACAAGAAGAGGCTACATGAACTGGGAACAGCTATAAGCAAAGCTAAAACATAACACAAAATCCTCTAACTTAAACATTCTTTGCCCAAAGCATCAGATTACATCCATTACAGTATATCTAAAGATCAAGCCCTTAAATGGTATACCTGCTTGGCAGTAAGGCATTAGAGGCCTCAGGGGTTCAGTGAGAGCAAGCATACCCAAAACCACATTGAGGTGGGTGAGCACCAACTGACCAGTGGCCATTGAGTTGACTCTGACCGATGGCAGCCCCATGTGTGTCAGAGTAGAACTGTGCTCCACAGGGTTTTCAATGGCTGATTTTTCAGAAGTAGATCACCAGATCTTTCTTCCAAGGTGCCTCTGGGTGGACTCAAACGTTTAACATTTGTTAGCAACCAAGCACGTTAACCTTTTGCAGCACCCAGGGACTTTTTTTTTTTTAAGCAAAAAAAAATTTTATCCGGCATATGTTCAAAGAGGCAAAAGTGGAAAAATGGAAAAGCATGCTGCTAGAACCATGTCTGTCTGAGCCCAAGGATTACGGAATGGACAAAAATGGGAATGGAAAAGCATGCTGCTGGAGCCATGTCTGCCTGAGTCCAAGGAAATATTACAGAATAAGCAAAACTGGGAAAATAGACAAGCATGCTGCCACAGCCATGACTGCCCAAGTCTAAGGAACATTACAGTCTTCAGTATATATTAACATTACAAAAGGGTAAAACCATTGAAAGCTTCACCTTTTCACAGATTGTCTAGAAACTGTGATCATACATTTCATATTATCTTTCTTAATAATCACTGATACAGATTTCATTAAGACAGTCAGAAGGGTCTTCACTGGTCCAACAAATCTTACTAATCACTAAATGCTAACAAAAAAAGCTAAGAGTGGAAAGTATGCGGGTCTTTTGTGCCATGTTTTATAATTTGTTTATGTGAAAAGTTCCCTAAAAGATGTTTTCCAATATTGTCCTAGCTATTGTCTTTACACCTCAAGGCCCAGTTAATACGTTCTTGTGAAGTCCAGCTCCACCTGGGTCACATTCTAGGACAGGGAATAATGGCTCCAATACTATCTCCTAAGTTATTCTCTCCTTTAGATCGGAGACTGGAGATAACACATTGATGATCAATACCTGGACTTAGTTAAGTTCCTAGATGGCAGCCATGGCAGGCTCTTTAAACTCACGGTGCTGGTCTTCCACCAGATACCATCTGGTTCTTCACCAGGATCTTAAGTAAGAGTGATATTCCCATCAATCACATTACCAAAGTGAGCAGACTCAATGTATATATATAAGCATTTTAGCCCAAGGCCTTCTTAAGACAATAGAAAATAAGTTTTATTACGCCTAATGCTATCAGGATGCAGACTAAGAACATTCCTCTTCCTTGCAACAGTGATTTAGCCCATGTATTTATTCCTGATGGTAACCAAACAAATGCACCCAGGGACCCTTCAGGTGGGTGGGCACCATCTTCTAAAGCTAATGTTTCCCACTGCCCAAATCAAACATTAGAAATAGGAAGAGTTGAAGACAGGGCGACTTACGTGCTCTTTCATCTCGTTGGCCATAGTGCTTGACATCATAACGCAGCAGATGATGACGACAAGGATGAAGTAGAGCGCATACATGAAGCGGGTGCTGCGAGACTGTCGGACCTTGGGGCAGCAGCCGAAGCACAGGGAGCACCCGGCAGGCCCGCAGCAGCAGGCCAGCTAGAAAATGAACACAAAACAGCCTCTTAGAGCCACTACTGCACACGATACTCACATGCAGCTTCGACAAGTTGGCCTTCCAAGCTACGAGGTGTCCATTCTTCTGAGGCACCCACAATGGAGCGCACATTAACACAATTTATTGTGTGAACAAAACTTTCACCAGAATTGGTCTGATAATATCTTCAGTGGTAATATGACTTGGGAGATGTCCAGTAATTAAGCAAAAAAGGCATGGCTCATATAAACCACTAACATCATTGCTCTTAAAGAAAAAAAAGATTTCTGGGATCAGTGAAGAGGGAGATAAGAAGGCAAGATGTAGAAAAAGGACAGAGAGGTGGGAAGAATATGTAAAACAAGGTGTTGAGCCCAAAATAGGGTCTTGTCAAAATCCATGAGCCTAAGTGTGAATTGTATAAACATCAAGGGACATTTTAGGGTGGGAAAGGCTACGTTCCATCCACTCACCTTCCTAAGAAATAATGAGTATGTAATGTGAAGTTCGAAATGAGTGGATTCCTCTTACACATATACTGTGTAAATGACCAACCGTTGTTGTTGTCAGCTACCATCAAGTGAGCCCCTGATTCATGATGACCCCATGTGTCACAGAGGAGAAGAGTTCCATAGGGTTTTCTTGGCTGTAATCTTTATTGAACCAGATCACCAGGCCTTTCTTCTGCAGAGCCTCTTGGTAGGTTGCTTGCCAGCAACCTTTCAGTTAGCCACCCAGGCTCCAAATAGCCAATTAGGTTCACATTATATATCTATCTGTTCCATTTTTCCCCTCTATGGAGATGAGGAAACCCTGGCAATGTAGTGGTTAAGTACAACAGCTACTAACCAAAGGGTTGGCAGCTCAAATCCGCCAGGCAGTCCTTGGAAACTCTATGAGGCAGTTCTACTCTGACCTATAGGGGCACTATGAGTCAATCGACTCAATGGCAACGGGTTTGGGTTTTTTGGGGGTATGGAGATAAGTGGAGCCCTGGTGCCTCAGTGGTTAAGTGCGATGGCTGCTAACCAAAAAGGTCAGCAGCTCAAATCTACCAGCTGCTCCTTGGAAACCCTATGGGGCAGTTCTGCTCTGTCCTATAGGGTCACTATGAGTTGGAATCGACGGCAATGGGTTATAGAGATAAGTAAATGTTTGACTGAACTGTACATGTGAAGATTCTTGAAATGCCAAATACTTTTTTAGATAGATATTCGCCACAATAAAAAATTTAAATGTTCATTCTGCTGTGGAAAAGTTCCACCATGGGGTGCGGGGGCACATTCACTGCTTCTAAAATATTTCTTTTCCCACATAGAATAACTATTTTACTTATCTCATTTGAATCTGAAATATTGTCAGACTGGTTATCTACCATTAGGCTTAACAAGTTTAGGCTACTGAGTGGGATGAGGGTACAGAGGAGCACAGAGTTCCTGCTGTAATACTCAAAGAACACACACTTATTCTTTGGGAAACTAAACCTTTAATAAAAGCACAGAACAATAGTTCAGGTTCCAAGTCAGTCTGCCTGGGTTCATTGCCTGGCTCTGCCACTTTGTGACCATAAGCAAAGTTATTTGACCTTTTAACAGTAACTACAGACTCCTCGTTTAGAAAGTGGGGGTGACAACAGTACTTACGCTTCATAAGTGTATGAGAGAGACGGTTCAGTACAGGGTGCCTTCTCCTTCTATTAAACAAAGGTATCTGCACCTTTTTTTTTTTATCTGCACCTTAGTAGTCAATTCCTAAGGACAAAAATCTTCCCAGTGTAAAGGAATGAAAATACAATTTCTTCTCGTGATCCATACATCACTCTTTAATTTCAATCTCCAAAGAGAAGTAATGCCTAAGAATCTGACATACACTTTCAGAAAAACTAGCCACCTTAATATGCACCATTCCTAGTTATCAATTCTTAAGGAATATAATCAAACAGGTCTATCCATATATTAAAAGATTTGCTTCTTGAAGCACTTGTAATAGTGTTCTACGTAACAGGTAATCCTCCTCGGGGGAAGTCACGGGATCATTTAGTCTATAGTATAGTATTTGCTTTCCAACTCAAGAATTAAAATTCACAATTGAAGAATTTGAAATATTAATGGGAAAAGCAAGGTTTGGACACCAAAAAAAATCTAGAACAGCTCTTAAAAGTATTTTATGTTAATAATAAAAATACAGCTTATACAAACACATACACGCCAGGAACATGTCACACATCTTAAGTAACAAAAGATATAATTTAATTTCTTTCTGCTTGCCAACATGTGCTTATTGTAGCCTTCTTAGGATCTCTCTCTCTCTTGGTTTCAATGAGATGCTTGTAAATTCATTTGGTTGTGCTGCAGAGAAAATGCATTTTATGGATACCAGTACCCTTACCCAATGTTCCACGACTTTCTGAGTCTTATCTATTAGTTCAGGAAAACACAGCAACTTGGCTGAGATAGACTCATCTGACTCTTGCAGTCTCTTTTATGCATATCTCAGCAACTTCTCTACTACCAACCACAGGCTCCATTTCTACTTTGCCTCCCTTTTTTCTTCCCACAGTTGGTTCCCTCTTTTCCCTAACAGAAATGAGTTAAAATCTACACCAAACTGTACTGAAATTTCTCCAGCTGAGGAAAGTAACAGGAAAGTCTATTTGTGAATAGGAGGAAATTCTGGTAGGAGGAAGGGTATGAGGGTGTACCACTCAGATCCCCCTCAAGAGAACTTGGCTCATCTGGCTGCTGTATCACCACGGCCATGCTCTTCCTGGTGGCTCCCAGCCAATGACTGCGTAGGGTGAAGGTACGAGGGCTGGACCATTCCTGCCTGCCACAGGACTCCTCTAACAAGCCATTTTTGCACTGGCTGTGGGCATGGTTGAGACTTTTTCTGAGCTGACTTCAAACTGAGGCTCTTCCTACCCAACCCTCCTTCTCGTCACTTTCCTTCCACAAATGATAGTCCTGTATCACCACCTGATGGTTTTCCCCATCTATTCCTACTCTCTCTCCTCTTTATCTGTCACAGGCATCTCCCCCAATAAAGCTCTTATACATCAAATTATACCTTGGTGCCTGAGGCCTCTTGAAGGACCTACATTGACACACTTGGAGTTAGGAGTTGATTTTGATTAAGCAACTAAGCAATTCTACAAAAGATATTACCATAAACTGAAAATAACAACTAAACCCATATGCATTAACACCATACGCTACATAAAACCTAACAATTCCGCCTCTTGATAATGACTTGGAAGGAAGTTCAGGACTTTGCAATACTTCAGAACAAATATCAATTAGAATGCCACACCGTAAACATCATTTACAGTGAGACATGACCATATGAATACAGGTGCGATGCAGGCAGGCTGTAACCAGGATGACGTCATGATGTGCAGCCATTTCTGAAGCTATTTCATCCACTTCATGGAGCTGGCAGTGTTTGAGCCCTTTGTTACTCTGTGCTATTTCATCACTTCAAATTTTAGTTAATACACTTTCTCCATCCTACATTCAATTTTCTAAGCCATCTTCTTCAAAAAGCTCTTCTTGACTCAGGATTCCAGGCCACTGCTTTGTAAAATAAGTGATTATATTTGGGCTGGGCTGAGGTAACATAACAGAAGATCATAACACTACTGCTGGTATGGTGTTTTTATGGGCCACCTTCCTTTATAAAAGGGACCTGGGTGGTGAAGCGGTTAAAGAGATCGACTGCTCACCAAAAGGTCAGCAGTTTGAAACCACCAGCACCTCTGTGGAAGAAAGATGAAGCAGTCTCTTCTGTTGAGATTTACAGCCTTTGTCTTAGTTATCTAGTGCTGCTATAACACAAATACCACAAGTGGATGGCTCTAACAAACAGTTTATTCTCCCACAGTCTAGTGAGCTAGAAGTCGAATTCAGGGTGCCAGTTCTGAAGGATTTCTCTTTTGGCTCTGGGGAAAGGTCCTTGTCATCAATCTTCTCCCAGTCTTAGAGTTTTCCAGTACAGGGGCCAGGTCCAAAGGACATGCTCTGCTCCTGGCTCTTGTTTCTTGATGGTACAAGGTCCCCATGTCTCTGCTTGCTTCTTTTATATCTCAAAAGAGACTGACTCAAGATACAACCTAATCTTATAGACTGAGTCCTGCTTCAATTAACCTAACTGCCTCTAATCCTGCCTCATTAACACCATAAAAAAAAATAACATCACAGAGGTGGGATTTACAAGGCAAAAGAAAATCACAACAGATGACAAAATGATGGATAATCACACAATACTGGGTATCAAGGTCTAGCCAAATTGACATTTTTGGGGGGGGGGGACAGTTCAATCCATAACAGTCTTAGAAACCCTATGGAGTCACTATGAGTCGATATCAACTCGAAGGCAGCGGGTTTGGGTTTTTAGTTTTCCTTTCCAATTCATTCACTCCAATTTTATGGACTCAGGGTTGTGTCCTTTCACCACACCTATTCAATCTGTAAACTGAGCAAATAATCCGAGAAGCTGGACTATACGAAGAACAGGGCATCTTGATTGGAGAAAGAGTCATTAACCTGCATTATGCAGATGACACAAACTTACTTGCTGAAAGTGAAGAGGACTTCAAGCACTTACTAATAAAGGCCAGAGACCACAGCCTTCAGTATGGACTGCACCTCAACATAAACAAAACAAAAATCCTCACAACTAGGCTGATAAGCCATATTGTGATAAACGGAGAAAAGATTGAAGTTGTCAAGGATTTCATTTTACTTGGAACCACAATCAATAGCCAAGGAAACAGCAGTCAAGAAATCAAATGACGCGTTGCACTGGGTAAATTTGCTGCAAAGGACCTCTTTAAAGTGTTGAAAAGCAAGGATATCACCTTGAAGACTAAGGTGCGCCTGACCCAAGCCATGGTATTTTCAACTGAATCATGTGAAAGCTGGACTATGAATAAGGGAGACCAAAGAAGAACTGAGGCCTTTGAATTGTGGTAGTGGTGAAGAATATTGAATATACCGTGGACTGCCAAAGGAAATCTTGAAAGAAGTGCAACCAGAATGCTCCTTAGAAACAAGGATGGTGAGACTGCGTCTTACATACTTCGGACGTGTTGTCAGGAGGTATCAGCCCCTAGAGAAGGACATCATGCTTCGTAAAGTACAGGGTCAGCAGAAAAGTGGAAGACCCTCAACGAGGTGGACTGACACAGTGGCTGCAACAATGAGCTCAAGCATAACAACAATTGTGACGATGGTGCAGGACCGGGCAGTGTTTCGTTCCATTGTGCATAGGGTTGCTGTGAGTCGGAAGCGACTTGACGGCACCTAACGACAACAACCTTTCCACTCAAACCCTCAAATCATACAACCACACGCAATTCTCCCCTTCTCCTGATTTAGCTGGCATTTCTCTGTGTTCCACCTCCTTCTTCCCCCTCTGCCTCCTATTTTTTTTTCCTACTGCCTCCTTCATTAGTTGCTAAACTCTTTAAGACTTACAGTGGGCAAAGTCTTAGATAACCAGTCTTACTATATTTCAAATTCAAATGATGAATATTTACCTTATATGGGAAAAGAAATACCGTAGTTTAAACAAATAACATGCCCACAGAGAATGCACCCGTACATATAACGCACACAGTGCCTAGGAAAATAATAAGCTAGAGGGTTGTGTGATTGGCAAAAAAAAAGTACAACGAATGCGTTATTTGCATAAAAATACAGTATTTTAGAATCAGTCAATATCACCCGTGATGGAACTTCCCCGCAGCATGTTGTTGTTGTTGTTAGGTGCCGTCAAGTCGGTTCCCACTCATAGCGACCCTACGCACAACAGAATGAAACACTGCCCAGTCCTACGCCATCCTTACAATCGTTGTTATGCTTGAGCTCATTGCTGTAGCCGCTGTGTCAATCCACCTCTTTGAGGGTCTTCCTCTTTTCCGCTGACCCTGTACTCTGCCAAGCATGATGTCATTCTGCAGGGACTGATCCCTCCTGACAACATGTCCAAAGTATGTAAGATGCAGTCTCACCATCGTTGCCTCTAAGGAGCATTCTGGCTGCACTTCTTCCAAGACAGATTTGTTCATTCTTTTGGCAGTCCGTGGTATATTCAATATTCTTTGCCAACACCACAATTCAAAGGCGTCAACTCTTCTTCGGTCTTCCTTATTCACTGTCCAGCTTTCACATGCATATGATTCAATTGAAAATACCACGGACTGGGTCAGGCGCACCTTAGTCTCCGGGGTGACATCTTTGCTCTTCAACACTTTAAAGAGGCCCTTCGCAGCAGATTTACCCAGTGCAATGGTCTTTTGATTTCTCGACTGCTGCTTCCATGGCTGTTGATTGTGGATCCAAGTAAAATGAAATCCTTGACAACTTCAATCTTTTCTCTGTTTATCATGATGTTGCTCATTGGTCCAGTTGTGAGGATTTTTGTTTTCTTTATGTTAAATTTTTTTTTTTTTTTTTTTTTTTTTTATGTAGAGGTGTAATCCATACTGAAGGCTGTGGTCTTTGATCTTCATTAGTAAGTGCTTCAAGTCCTCTTCACTTTCAGCAAGCAAGGTTGTGTCATCTGCATCATGCAGGTTGTTAATGAGTCTTCCTCCAGTCCTGATGCCCCGTTCTTCTTCATATAGCCCAGCTTCTCGTGTTATTTGTTCAGCATACAGATTAAATAGGTATGGTGAAAGAATACAACCCTGAGACACACCTTTCCTGACTTTAAACCAATCACTATCCCCTTGTTCTGTCCAAACAACTGCCTCTTGATCTATGTAAAGGTTCCTCATGAGCACAATTAAGTGTTCTCGAATTCCCATTCTTCGCAGTGTTATCCATGGTTTGTTATGATCCACACAGTCGAATGCCTTTGCATAGTCAAAAACACACAGGTAAACATCCTCCTGGTGTTCTCTGCTTTCAGCCAGGATCCATCTGACATCAGCAATGACATCCCTGATTCCACGTCCTTTTCTGAAACTGGCCTGAATTTCTGCCAGTTCCCTGTCGATATACTGCTGCAGCCGTTTTTGAATGATCTTCAGCAAAATTTTGCTTGCATGTGATATTAACGATATTGTTCTGTAATTTCCACATTTGGCTGGATCACCTTTCTTGGGAATAGGCATAAATATGGATCTCTTCCAGTCAGTTGGCCAGGAAGCTGTCTTCTATATTTCTTGGCATAGACGAGTGAGCACCTCCAGCGCTGCATCTGTTTGCTGAAACATCTCAATTGATATTCCATCAATTCCTGGAGCCTTGTTTTTCGCCAATGCCTTCAGAGCAGCTTGGACTTCTTCCTTCAGTACCATTGGTTCCTGATCATATGCCACCTCTTGAAACGGTTGAATATCAACTAATTCTTTTCGGTATAATGACTCTGTGTATTCCTTCCATCTTCTTTTGATGCTTCCAGCATAATCAACATTTAAACCTATTATCTCTATAAACTCATTGCCGTTGAGTTGATTCTGACTCATAGCAACCCTAAAGGACAGAGTATAACTGTCTCATAGGATCTGCAAAGCTACAAATCTTTATGGAAGCAGACTGCCCCATCTTTCTCCCACAAAGCGGCTGGAGGGTTCAAACTGCTGATCTTTTGGTTAGCAGCCAAGAGCTTAATGACTGCATCATCAGGGCTACTTTATCTCCATAAAATCAGACCAAACCCACTGCCGTCGAGTCGATTCCGACTCATAGCGACCCTATAGGACAGAGTAGAACTGCCCCATAGAGTTTCCAAGGAGCGCCTGGCGGATTCTAACTGCCGACCCTTTGGTTAGCAGCCGTAGCACTTAACCACTACGCCACCAGGGTTTCCATAGAGGGGAGAAATTAACAGATACATATATAATGTGAAACTAATTAACCGGTCATTTAAAGGCAGGAAAATAATGACAGAACAGATGTGATTATGGAAAATGTATTAAAAAAGTCCTATTAGTTTAATTACTCATTGAAGTCTTATATCACTGTATGGATCTGATTTCTCAAACTTACTTTTCACTTTCACTCTATATAATGCTATGGTATTAAAATAAATAAATACACACATATGTATATTACATATATACACACACATACGTTTATGTATACGTGTGTGTATACGTGTGTGTGTGTCCTACGCTAAATGCTAGACTTCAAGAGCCTCTACTAGCCCCAAAATGACTCAAAGCAAGCTATGCCAATAACCAAGGCAACAAGTGTATTATCTTAAGCTGAACATTGATAGATATCACCAGGCAGAAATTCAAAGCAACTGCCATCTAGGAAAATCTCATAGCTGTGCTGATTTACCTACTTCTGTGAAGACCTGGGTTCAAGTCCGGCCCCTGCAACTTCCTACCTTTATTACCCTGAGCATGGAACTGACTCTGATCTTCACCTTCAAAACTGGAAAAATCAATTCCCGGACAGCCTAAATTACAGGGCTGATGCAAGTTTGTAAAGAAAAGCCAGCATTTTATCATCCTGGCTCCAGAGGACCTAACACAGTTAGGACCTAACACAGTTTTATTGAGGTCAGAGCTTAAAAAGCATATAATGAACAATGCCTCAATAAATGGATGCTGAATGAATGTTGTTGTTAGATGCCATCGCACTGGCTCCAACTCACAGCAATCCTATGTACAACAAAACACTGCCTGATCCTGTGCCATCGTCACAATCACTGCTGTGTTTGAGCCCACTGTTGTAGCCACCATGTCAATCCATCTCATTGAGAGTCTTCCTTTTTTCTGCTCTACCCCGACTTTACCAAGCATGAGTCTTGCCATCTTGACTTCTAAGGAGCATTCTGGCTTCTTCCAAGACAGATTTGTTAGTTCTTCTGGCAGTCCATGGTATACTGAATATTTTTCACCAACATCGTAATACCCATCAATTCTTCTCTGGTCTTCTTTATTCCTTGTCCAGCTTTCGAATGCATATGAGGTGACTGAAAACACCATGATTTAGGTCAGGCGCACCTTAGTCCTCAAGGTGACATCTTTGTTTTGTTTGATTTCTTGCTTGCTCCTTCCATGGACGATGACTGTGGATCCAAGTAAAATGAAATCCCTGACAACTGTAAAAATGTCATGAGGAAAGTGGCTGACCTCCTCTAACTCACAAAGGGAAAAGAGGATTAAGACCAACAGCCCGAGGCTGATTCCTATGAGGTGAGACATGCCTCCTCTCTCTCTCTGCAATCTTTACCAATTCTGACGCATCCCTCTCATCATTCTCTACTGATTTAGGGGACAATATTGGAACCATTATTCACTGTCCTCCAATGTGACCCAGCTGGAGCTGGACTCACAAGGACACATCAACTGGGCCCTGAGATATAAAGACAACAGCTAGAACAATCTTGGAAAATATATTTTAGGGAAACTTTCATATAAGCAATCATAAAACAGAACACAAAAGAGTTTCCACTCTTCTTCTATTAGCAGTTAGTGAACAAAATATTTGTTGGACCAATGAAGACCTCCTGACTGTCCTTACTGAAACCTGTACCAACGATTGTTAAGACAATTCAAAATGTAGGATCACAGTTTCTAGACAATCTGTGAAAAGGTGAAGCTTTCAATGATTTTGCCCATTTGTAATGTTAATATTTACTGAAGATTCTGTAATATTCCTTGGACTCACTCAGGCGGATATGGCTCTAGCAGCACGCTTGCCCGTTTCCCGCTTTTGCTTATTCTGTAATATTTCCTTGGACTCAGGCAGTCATGGCTCTAGCAGCATGCTTGTCCATTCCCTATTGAATGGCCTCTTTGAATATATGCTGAATAAGACTTCCTTTTTCTTTTACTAAACTTTGGGATGGTTTTTCTCCTACAACATTACTTCTCTATGAGTTTGATAACTCATTACAATGGCCATGCAGAACGCACAGACGATACTCACTATTATGGGATTTATTAGGAAAGTAATAGGTTACAATTCAGATTCAGGAACACTCAGGATACAGTTCTTCAATCAAGACAGCCTCTTCTCAGCTGTGCCCACACGCATGTCCCTCTCTGGCCCCTCGGCCTCTGTTCTGCTCAGGCAAGTGTTACAAAGCTCTTTTAGCTCCACTAATAAGTACCTAGAGGCACCCCACTCTGCCTTAAGCCTCAGCCCAAAGGCACTCAAGCTCTGGCTCTATGAGTGACCATACCTAGCTCCACCAAGTGCCAGGGGTCACCCTACTCTGTCAGGAAGCCTCCTGCCTGAAGGCACATGGCATTCTGGCTCTGTGGCCTGAGAAGCTTACCACCCCATCTCCCACTGGTCTCCTGCCAGTCTCCTGGGTCTGCTGCCTCTGCTGCTGCCATTTCTCTGCCGCTGCTTTTCGTAATCTTGCCGCCTTCGGTGTTACAGTTCTGTCTCTGTCTCCTGGGTCTAGGAAGGTCTCAGCATAGAGATCCCAGGTCCAAAGGATATGCTCTACTCCTGGCTCTTCTTCCTTGGTGGTGGTGAGATCCTTTCTTTTCTCCCCTAGGATGGCTCATTTTAAGCCTAGGAGAATGGCAAAACTGACCAATCCCCTTGGTGGACCACACTTACCTTATTTGCACAGTCCCACCCAATTACTTGGGTGGGAGTTACAAGACCATGGTGAGAGAGTCCATGTAAAAGCCATCCACTGAATCACAGCAACGTCAATATTTTCTGTTTATCATGATGTTGCTTATTGGCCCAGTTGTGAGGATTTTTGTCTTCTTTATGTTGAGGTACAATCCATATTGAAGTAGGCAGTCTTTGATCTTCATCAGTATGTGCTTCAAGTTCTCTCCACTTTCAGCAAGTAAGGTTGTCTCATCTGCATAATGCAGGTTGTTAATGAGTCTTCCTCCAAACCTGATGCCCCATTCTTCTTCATGTAGTCCAGCTTCTCCGATTATCTGCTCAGCATACAGATTGAATACATATGGTAAAAGGACCTGATACACACCTTTCCTGATTTTAAACCACACAGTATCCACTTGTTCTGCTCAAACGACTGCCTCTTGGTCTATGAATGAATGATGTATAATGAAGTCCCAGGGCCACCACTCTGCCAACAGAGAGAGGTTGGCAATCCCACTTCACAGGACTAAATTCGCAGTCTCAGGCCACACTCTGAGTTGCTCACACTGGCATCACATCACAAAGAGTATTAATAGCTTTAATCTGGAATACTGCACATAGAGCCTCTACTTTCCACAAGAAACTATTTACGCTTTTTGGAGGATAAGTTGTATACCCAATCCTCACTTACCAAATGGCTAGGTTCCAAAGACCAGGGTGTCAGCAAAAATCAGCAAGATGTAAGAACAGAGGATGACCACTTCAGATCACAAGAAGGAGAATGACTACATCATTATATAACTCCCAAATTACATCATTACATAACTGTCAAAGCACTGAGAATCATGGCTCAGCCAAGCTGACACATAACAGTAGTCATCACAGCCAGTGTTATTCTCACCTCTTACCTCAATGTTCATTACTGAAAGACGTATGTCGTTAATGCCCAAATAGCGGGAGAGTAGATTTTTTACTATTGTCGTAAATGTGAAACGTCAAATAACAAGATGTTGGTAAATAAGGAGTTGTTGCTGTTGTTGTTGTTAGGTGTCGTTGAGTCAGTTCCCACTCATAGCAACCCTATGTACAACAGAGCCAAACACTGCCTGGTCCTGTGCCATCCTCACAATCGTTGCTGTGCTTGAGCCCATTGTTGCAGCCACAACATCAATCCATCTCACTGAGGGTCTTCCTCAACTTTGAGGACTAGGTGTATTCACTTAACACAATCTTACAATTGTTCTACCTGTTCATCCTTAAGATACCATACATACCAGGCACAGAGATTTAGGTAGAAGAATGTTCATTACAAACACTGGAAACACCTTATTGTTCAGCTACAGGGGACAGATTAAATGAATTATGGGCTATCTATAAAAACCAAAAAACCTAACCCATTGCCGTCAAGTTGAATCTGACTCATGGCGACCCTACAGGACACAGGAGAAACTGCCCTATGGAGTTTCCAAGGAGTGCCTGGTGGATTCGAACTGCCAACCTTTTGGTTAGCAGCCATAACTCTTAACCACTACTCCACCAGGGTTTCCATGGGTTATCTATACAATGGAATATTGTTTAAAAGAGTGGGCATAGATGTGGGGAGGAAAAAGAAACATCTTACTTCTCACTGTTCTGCTCTCCTGTTTGGATTTTTACCACGTGTACATATTACTCTTAAGATTTAAAAAAAAGAAAAAGAGAAACAAAAACTATTTTGTTTTATGTTTGAAGATACTGATATAAAAGCATCTTGCAAATGTGCTATTTATTATGTGGTTGTTCTTTCTGAAGAACCTCCCCCTCCCACAAACATAGTGGAAAGGAAAATCTTTCACTCAAAGAGACCCCCGCATCCTCCCCACAGCTGATTTCTGGTCTGCCTTGGAAATGGCAACAACATGAATAGCAAAGGCTTTTCTAACTAGAAGGTGCTTTGTTCTTGCCAGGGAAAGTGGTCAAAATGAAACGATAGGTCAACTGTTTGCTACTACCTGAAGCTGGCTGTCCTCGGGTGTTACTTTTCTTCTCCCCCTATCTAAGGCCCACTCCCACATACTCACACGCATACCACAATAAGTAAGTAAATATCAGTCTACTCCGTTGTCCTCTCCACTGGTCTTGGGCACAAATTGTCTTCCCAAGGACTGATGCCAGTTGTGTGAAGAAATGCTCAGACACATGAGCCAGGGCTTCTAGTAACTTCCCAGTTCTTCCATTAAATTAAAACGCACAAGGCCTTGATTATCTAGATTTCCCAGCTGGTAATAACACCAGCTGGAAATAGCAAAGGATTAAGAGGAAAGCCACACAGATGTCACGGATCAGTATACAAAGTACCTCTAAATACCATATACACACGCACACACACACACACATACACATCATGTACTTCACTCAGAAAAAAGAGTACCTTACTTTCCCTCCCTCGAGTCTTATTTTACACAGTTCTAACAGGCTTGGCTACCAGGTTCTTAGACTCACAGTGAATAGGAGACAAACTCGTGGGAAGAGCACAGGTCCCAGTTTCAAGAACAAGGGGACCTAGATTCTAAGTCTTTGTGGCTCTGAGTTAGTGACCTTCCTTCTCTGGGTCTTCTTTATATATGTAAATTGAAGGAGCCTCAGTGTATGATGAATGGTAGGTAAACTGGTTTCACCTCACATGCCATATACAGCTAACTGGCAGTGGCTGCCTGGAATGCTGTGTTAAGGTGGATTCTAAGGCTGAACCCACCAGCTGCTCCATGGGAGAAAGATGTGGCAGTCTGCATCCCTAAATATTTACAGCCTTGGAAACACTATGGTGCAGTTCTACTCTGTCCTATAGGGTTGCTATGAGTCAGAATCGACTGGAAGGCAGTGGGTTTGGTTTTTGGTCTTTTGAAGGCAAATGTCTCAGCAGGGAATATATAATGGTCAATGCATAGTATCTGCCATAGGCATGGAAACAGTGTGGTGGCATCCATTCCACATTCTTGCCAATCATGCGAGAGCTGATCTGACATTCCTACCAGCCCTAAAATACTTAAATTTCGGAGGAAAAGCAAGTTGCAATAGGCAAGCACAATGAGTTAACCCCAAGGACAGAAGAGAGAAAACTATCAAAAAAGAGACGAGGATATCCGGGAAGATGACAGCGTGAGCAGGTCCATGATTCTGACCCCCTCACCTCCCCACCACATATACAATCATCAACGAAAGCAACTAGAAATCTGGTAACTTACCTGTAAGAACTCTGAAAAGCTAACGGAAGGTTACGGCAACTAAGCATACACAGAAACAAGAAAAAGGTGACTTTTAAACTGTAGGAAAACTTTTTTCCCTGCTGTCTCCACCCCTACACCTCTCAGCTTGGTGACTGCAGAGGCTGTGGCTGTAGCTGTGGCAGAGGCAGACCATGGTCCACATTCTCAGAGAGGGGGACCATCTCTGGCTCTACGATTAGCAAGGATGACCTTGCTGGTATCTGTACTGATCTGTCTGGGCCTGCCTAAAGGAATGAAGCCATGGTTTGGCCTGACCTGGAGCTCATACCGGGTGGAGGGGAGAGCAGTGAACAATAACTGAAGGCCATGACCACCCTTAACTGCAACTGAAAAGCAGACAATTAATTCCTATGAACTGAAACCAGAGTGAGAGTTCCTTGCAGAAGTTAGCTTTCAAAAGCACCGTGTACGTGGGATACTTGAGAAAGCCACACATATGCTCAGAGCTAATGCACTGTAATATTCTAATAGCCCAGCTTCAACAAAAGATTACACAAGGCATACAAAGAAACTAGAAGGAATGACCCATTCTAAAGAATAAGACAAAGGGTGAGAAATCATCTCTACGGATGCTCGGATAATGGACAGACTAGAAGATTTTAAAACAAAAGTATTAAATATGCTCAAAGAACTTAAGAAAAACAGGGACAGAGAACTAAAGGAAATCAGGAAAATGATACAAGAACAAGAATATCAATAAAGAGGTTGACACTATAAAAGAGAACCAAACAAAATTACTAGCACTGAAAAATACAATAATTGAAATGAACAGAGGGGTTCAACAGCAGATTTGAGCTGGCAGAAGAAAAAATCAGCAAACTAGAGAAGGCAATCTAAACTATTGAATCTGAAGAGCGAAAAGAAACACAGAATGAAGAAAAGTGAGTAAAACCTAATAGAACTGTGGGACACCATCAAGCAAATGAACATACACATCATGGGAATCTCAGAAGGAAAAGAAAGGGACAGAAACATTTGAAGAAATAAAGGCAGAAAACTCTCCAACTTTGACAAAGAATATGAATCTACAAACTCAAGAAGTTCAACAAACTCTAAGTAGGATAAATCCAAAGACACCCACAAGGAGATACATTATAATCAAACTAGACCTGTCCTACAAGAAATGATAAAGGAAGCCCTTCAGATAGAAAAAAGGACCCAAAGCTGTATGTTAAAAAATAACGATCTCTGATAAAGGCAATCTCATGGGCAAATACAAGGACCAGTTTTGTGGTATTTTTGGTCTGTAACTCTAGTAGTTATGCCCTACTTGATTCAAAATGAGAAATTCATAAATATAATACAAATTTATGTTATCAGGCATATTATAAATAAAGATGTAATTTAAGATAATTACATAAAGGAGGGGGGAGGAAAAGTATAGTAATAGAGTTTTTGTATGCTATTGAAGTTGATATCAATTTAAACTAGGTTGCTATAAATTTAAGATGTTAAACATAATCCTCATGGTAATCACAAAGAAAATATCTAAAAAATATGCACAAAAGGAAAATAAAGGGAATCAAAAAGGTTCACTACAAAATATCAACTAAACAAAAACAATTGGAAGAAAGGAGAGACCGATAAAAATATGAGAGAAGCAAGAGCTAAACAGCAGAGCAGTTGGAAGCCTTCAAGTACCCTACAGGTAATTTAAGCATCCTTGTATCTGCTGTATGGTCTATGTTCTGCGTGGTATTATATCACACACAGTAGTGGGGCAATTTGCATTCATGAAGACAGCCCAGAACATCACATTAATTTGTGTTCCTTTTGTTCCACTTAGAAGTGTAGGACACTTCAGTCACAAGAATGAGCCAAAATGTGAGTCACATTTTACAGTTTCAGTAGTTTAGTTTTAGAGAGTATAAACCTGTCAGAAATGTGGAAAACACCCATCAGAAAGGCATTCCTTGCAGGTTCTGGACAGCAAAATTGGCTCCGGTGTGCCTGAACTAAGCCCAAAATTTAAAAGGAAAGGAAACCTTCAAATCTGACACCACCCTTCATTCAGTCCCTTTTTCCTGACTTTTAGAAATACAGAAACCCTAGCAGAACCAAGGAAAGACAGAGGGATTTTGGTTAACTACAATAATAATGATACCATTCCTTCATAAATGACACCTGGAGGTGGGTGCTGGGGGGGGTGTTAAGGAAGTGCCTCAAAACTCAAGGAAATCATTAAAGAGGTTAGAATCAGAACTCAGGTGTTCCTGGACATTCTGAGGGAGTTTTAATTTCAAGGAAATAGAAACATTAAAGACATAAAACCGAATTCAATTTTTTTTTTTTTTTGAAGTAGACAAATTCTCACATCTTTCAGTTACATACAATACTACTCAACTATGTCAAGACCTGCTTTTCTTTCTTCTCTTGAGGCTTTAGGATTACCTATGAATCACCTGTATGGAAACCTTGGTGGCGTGGTGGTTAAGTGCTACGGCTGCTAACCAAAAGGTCGGCAGTTCAAATAAGCCAGGCGCTCCTTGGAAACTCTATGGGCCACTTCTACTCTGTAGGTTCACTAAGAGTCAGAATCGACTTGGCAGCACTGGGTTTGTTTTTTTTGTTGCTGTTTATGAATCACCCGTAGTCAGCACTGAGGAAATGAACAATTTGCTCTGGACCCCACAACCAACATTTTGCAGTTCATGCTCGCCACCCTAAGCTCAGAAATACAGCTTCCCATTGAGCTTATGCAGACTTTTTTTTTCCTACTACAAAGAGGGACAGTGGTGATGGTGGGAGAATAGCAATGGTAGTGGTGGTAAATAGCAACTAACATTCACTAAACTCTTGCTGCCGTGGTGCCAGGCACCGTCCCTACTGATAGCTATGGAATAGAATGATGCGACTTGAAGGCTAATACAAGACACACAATTCTTCCACTCAACAAAGGAGTATCTCACTACACAAGTAGTGTAGTTGCAGGTAGCCCCTAATTCACAAGATGACTGTTTCAGAAAACTCAAAGCTTATTACACGTGTTAGTAAGTTTGTTTGTTTAGATGTCACAGTGGATTTCTCCCAAACAAAAGAATATAGGGCAACTTTAAAGTTTACTTATCCAAAATAGGGGCAGTGCTGGTAGAATTCTCGCCTTTCATGCGAGAGGCCTGGGTTTGATTTCCAGCCATTATACCTCATATGCAGTGGAGGCTTCTTAAATGCTGCTATAATGATGAACAGGTCTCAGTGGAGCTTCTAGAATAAGACAAACTAGAAAGGCCTGGTGATCAACTTCCAAAAATCAGCCAATTAAAACCTACAGATCACAACGGTCTGATCCACAACTGATCATGGGGATGGCACAGGACTGGGAAGTGTATCATCCTGTTACACATGGGGTTCACCAGGATTCAGGGGCTGACCTGACAGCAACTAATAACAACAACATAGTAGGCGCGTGTATATATTAGTTAAGGGAATGGATGGCCTACTTATTTCCGTAGGATAAGGAACAGACTTTTGATATGGGGCAAGACTTGGTGATAAGGTAGGGACCTTGGTAATTAGTATGGCTGCACTGCTTGGGACAGGGAGATAACAGAGTCACCCAGGTCCACTGAGGCCAGAGCTGGCTAAGGAGAGAGGACGGGGCACAGAAAGTGAAATGACTTCTTCAGATGTTCACTGAATGCTTGCTGTACACATAAGGAAGAAAAGAAAACAACTTCTTTTCTCTCCTCCTCTGTCCCATGCAAGTCTCCCTTCTGTAGGAAACCAAGGTCTTGGGCCAAGCGTTATCCATTCTGTTCACCCTCATTACACCAGCTGTAAGTAGAACAGAATGGCAAAGAGCATGAACTCTGGAACTAGCCAGCCAGACTTAAACTCTGGCTCTACCACTTGACAGTTTCGTGACCCTAAGTTGCCTAACTTCTCTGAGCCTTGCTCTCATCACTGTAAAACAGGGGCAATAATAATAATAGCCAATAATTACAGTTATTGTACCTTGCAGAGAATAAGAGGTCAGTGTTAGCTATTGTTAGCTAATATTGTTATGGATTGTTGTTGTTGTTAGCTGCCATCAGTCGGCCACGGTGACTTCATGCACAACAGAACTAAATACTGCCAGGTCCTGCCGCCAACCCCGTAAGAGGTTGCAGATCAGATCATTACTATTCATAGGGTTTTGGAAAGAAGCTCTCCAGGTCTTTCTTCCTAGTCTGTTTAAGTCTATAAGCTCCGCTGAAACCTGTTCAGCACCATAGCAATACACAAGCCTCTGCACATCAGGTGCATTGGTGGGAACTAAAATCCAGGTCTCCCACACAGAAGGCAAGAATTCTACCACTAAACCACAACTGCCCCCTCCTACTAGGCCCAGTATTAACTGCTGGGAATATAGCAATAAACAAGAGTCCTTGTTTCCACCCCCACTAAGAAGGAATATAAAGATTTACGTAAGAATGATCATCTGCATCTGTTTAGAAGAAAGGAAAACCAGATGTTCAATGAAAGAGTACTAATCACTTAAATTATGGTACATCCATATTTTAGAATATAAGGCACTAGTACTGATCACTTACATTATGGCACATTAGCATTACAGAATGCAATGCACCCAACTGGCATGATTACTATACACATAAGCCTATTCCTATTGAAAGATATCCACACTGTATTAACTGAAAACAGCTGGTAACAATAGTATGGAGTAAGACAGCATTTTGGATAAAAATATGGCATACCTCAGCAAAAACAACAACAATAACAAAAATCTAAAAGTATATAATAATTATGTCAACAGAAGTTATAAGACTTACAGGATAATGAGTGGCTATGCTTTTCTGTATTTTCTGAACTCTTTGCAACAAGCACATATCTTGTAATTAGCAAAACATTACAAGTTTCTATTCTGGAAGAAAACAAAACAACATCCTGTTCTAGCTTGTAGGTGGTAAGCACTCAAAATATTTTTTTCAATGAATCAGTGAACGAGTAAAGGAAGCCTACTTCAGCTATGTGACTGGTAGAAAATAGCCAGAATGAACTAACACTGTAACTGAGGTATAAAAAATGAAAATGCCTTAACCCTTCCAGTATGTTTTAGAGTTTAAGTAATGCAATAAAGCTCTAACTGGTAGAGCCCAAACAATTAAAAAAGAAATGGAAAAAAAAAATTTTTTAATTACCTAAAAGTCCAAGAAGTTGACTAGGAAGCTACATATTTGCCTAGCTTATGAATCAGCTCCTACATTTCCTTTATCTCAGCTTCCGAAATTTCCCTCTTTTGAGGTTAAAAAAAAACAAAAACCTGTTGCTGTCGAATCAATTCCGACTCACAGTGACCCTTCTGAAGCTGTTATCAGGTGCCGTTGAGTCGGTTCCGACTTAAGTTGAGTTGGTTCCGACTTAAGCGACCCTACAGGACACAGGAGAACTGCCCCATAGGGTTTCCAGAGAACGGCTGGTAGATCTGAACTGCCAACCTTTTGGTTAGCAGTCAACCTCTTAACCACTACGCCACCGGGGCTCCCTTTTGAGGTTAGAGTTCCTAAAAAATCCAAGGTCACAACAACATATTAGAACATGTGTGACCCCAATACCACCCAGCATGTTTTCTCCTTTTTCAAAATGGGCAGCTGAGAGGTTAACATAACCAAGGCCATTATAAATCTATAAGCTGTTCTTCCTCTGGCTGCCTCCTTCACGTACCTGTTAATGATTTTGTTTTGACCAAATGTCAATGACTTTGTTCTTTATTTTAAACTGATGCAAGTAACCTTTTGTTCTGTCTGGACTACCTGTGGCATACAACCCCCAAAGGAAAGCTGGAGCCTAGGTATCAGATACGTATGTCTTTAGCCTAATGAAGGAGACTACAAAGATACCTGTAACCCTTATAAGTTTCTATACAAGCTCTAAAGTAAAACTGCTCTTTGGGACTCCAGAGAGACAGCCTGTGTTGCTGCCGGGTCCTCGGCGATGTACGCATCTCCTTAATAAACTTTAATTTCTCACTCTTTCTGACTTAGGGTATGTTTCATTGGCTCGACTGCTCCAGGGCACAGGCCCTAATCGGGTAACACATGCTAGCTTCCACCTTTGAGAGTGCGTCTATGAAACCACTGTCTAGTGTTAACACGCTGCCTTGAAAGGCCATTAGAACCAAGTCTAAAACAGAGAAAAGGATAATCTTAGAACACACATGATGTTGGCAACTGGCTTTTAGGTTACAAAGGGGCCCTGGATGAAACCATTCTTTTTTTAGCGTCTCTACCAAGAGCTTGGGTTGGAAAAGAATGCTTATCAAGTTCTCTATTCTCAGCAGTTGAATTCTTTGAATTGTTCCATCATACCACCCTCGACTTATAACCTATTAAAAAAATGCCACACCTAATAATACATTTTATCTACTGCAAAAGACCTCTTTACAGTGTCACTTGAAGGACAAAGGCGCCCTGACCCAAGCCATGATATTTGCAATCGCCTCATATGCAAGCGAAAGCTGGACAATGAATAAAGAAGGCCAAAGAAGAATTGATGCCTTTGAATTATGGTGTTGGTGAAGAATACTGAATATACTATGGACTGCCAGAAGAACTAACAAGTCTGGCCCAGAAGAAGTACAGCCAGAGTGTTCCTCACAAGTAAGGATGGCGAGACTTCACCTCACGTACTTTGGACATGTTATTAGAAGGGACCAGTCCTTGGAGATGTCCTTGGAGGGTCAGTGAAAAAGAATACCCTTGATGAGATGTATTGACACAGTGGCTGCAACAATGGGTTCAAGCATAACAATAATTGTGGAGATGGCACAGGACCGGGCAGCGTTTCGTTTTGTTGTACACAGGGTCACTATGAGTCGGAACCAACTCGATGGCACCTAACAACAACGACAACATGTGGTAAGTACTATTATTATTATACCCTTGGTAGTAATGAGACACTTGAGCTCAAAGATGTAAAATAAGTTGCCCAAGATCACTGTTCATTAGGGGCAAGGGCAGGGCTCAAACCCAGGTGTGACTTCAAAGCCAAAATTCTTCACCGCCTTACCAATCTGAATGTGGAAAAGGAAAATGGCATAGCATGTTTTTATAAAAACAATATTTTGGAAAATCCAATCAAAACTCATTTTCCATTTTAATGATTGCTTAATAAGTAAAAAATATATATTAAATAAGGAACGGGATACTGCTCCATTTGGCAAGGAAGCATGCTTTAGTCCTGACATTCCATTACTCAGGAGCACAAAACTGTGACATAGAGATTGCTTCAGTTACTACCACCACAATGTTTATATTTTGTAATTTGTATAAACAAAGTCATTTCTCATGACTCTAACAGCATCTACTGTACCCGTGTGTAACTTACAATTAAACTTTATAAATATTTTAATCTTATGATCACACAAAGAGATCAATCAACCATCTAAGAGTAGCTGGTCACCAGTTGCCAAACAGCAATCTCCAGCCTAATGACTGCCAGCCCCACTGTGTCTAAATCTCAGATGAATAATTCCTCCAAAGTACACTCAACTAAAACACAAAATTAAAAGAACTGAAAATCCAGAAATAAATTCTAATATTTACTGATTTTCAACAAGGATGCCAAGACAATTCAATGAGGAGAAAGCAATTTTTTCAACAAATGGTGCTAGAACTGGATATCAAAAGACTGATGTTGGACCCTTTCCTCACATTATACACAAAAGTTAACTCAAAATGGATCAAATACCTTAAAATAAGAGCTAAAACTATGAAACACTTAGAAGACATAGGGATAAATCTTCATAATCTTGGATCAGGCAAATTTTTCTTAAATATAATATCAAAAGCACAAACAACAAAAGAAAAAAACAGAGTCATTGGACTTCATCAAAATTTAAAACTTTTATGCTGCAAATGATATCAAGAAAGTGAAACACACAACCCACAGAATAAGAGAAAATATTTGCAAATCACCTGTCTCATGAGGGACTTGTATATAGAATATATAAAGAACTCCCACAACTCAGCACCCCCATGCATCTGTGAGTTTGTTATACTGTGGAGGCTTGTGTGTTGCTGTGATGCTGGAAGCTATGCCACCAGTATTCAAATGCTAGCAGGGTCACCAATGGTGGACTGGATTCAGCTGAGCTTCCACACTAAGACAAACTAGGAAGAAAGACCCAGCAGTCTACTTCTGAAAACAATTAGCCAGTGAAAACCATACAAATAGCAGGAGAACACTGATATAGTGCTAGAAGATGAGCCCCTCAGGTCAGAAGGCACTCAAAATAGGACTGGGGAAGAGCTGCCTCCTCAAAGTAGAGTTGACCTTAATGACGTGGATGGAGTCAAGCTTTTGGGACCTTCATTTGCTGATGTGGCACGACTCAAAATGCGAAGAAATAGCTGCAAACGTCCAATAATAATCGGAACCTGGAATGTATGAAGTATGAATCTAGGAAAATTGGAAATCGACAAAAATGAAATGGAACACATAAAGATCGATATCCTAGGAAATAGTGACCTGAAATGGACTGATATTGGCCATTTTGAATCAGACAATCATATGGTCTACTATCCCGGTAACAACAACTTTAAGATGAATGGCATTGTATTCATTATTAAAAAGAATATTTCAAGATCTATCCTGAAGTACAACACCGTCAGTGATAGGATAATATCCATACACCTACAGGAAGATCAATTAATATGACTATTATTCAAATTTACGCACCAACGACAAGGCCAAAGAAGAAGAAATTGAAGACTTTTACCAACTTCTGCAGTCTCAAATTGATTGAACGTGCAATCAGGGTAATTACTGATAATTACTGGTGATTGAAATGCAAAAGTTGGAAACAAGGCAGAAGGATCGCCGTTAGTTGGAAAATATGGCCTTGGTGATAGAAACGATGCCAGAGATCGAATAACTGAATTTTGCAAGACCAACAACTTCTTCATTGCAAATACCTTTTTTCACCAACATAAACGGCAACTATACACATGGACCTCGCAAGATGGAATGCACTGGAATCAAACTGACTACATCGATGGAAAAGCTCAATATCACCAGTGAGAACAAGGCCAGGGGTCAACTGCGAAATAGACCATCAATTACTCATATGCAAGTACAAGGTGAAACTGAAGAAAATTAGAACAAGTTCATGAGATCCAAAGTACGATCTTGAGTATATCCCACCTGAATTTAGAGACCATCTCAAGAACAGATTTGACCCATTGAACACTGATGACCAAAGACCAGACAAGTTGTAGAATGACATCAAGAACATCATACATGAAGAAAGCAAGAGGTCATTAAAAAGGAGACAAAGAAAAGACCTAAATGGATGTCAGAAGAGATTCTAAAACTTGCTCTTGAACATTGAGTAGCTGAAGAAAAAGGAAAAAATGATAAAGTAAAAGAGCTGAAACAGAAAATTTCAAAGGATGGCTCCAGAAAACAAAGTAAAGTATTATGATAACATATGCAAAGACCTGGAAACAGAAAACCCAAAGGGAAGAACACACTCAGTATTTCTCAAGCTGAAAGGGCTGAAGAAAAAAAATTCAAGCCTCAAGTTGCAATACTGCAGGATTCTACGGGGAAAATATTAAATGATGCAGGAAGCATCAAAAGAAGATGGAAGGAATACCAAGAGTCACTATACCACGTTCAATCATTTCAGGAGGTAATACATGATCAGGAACCGATGGTACTGAAGGAAGAAGTCCAAGCTGCACTGAAGGCACTGGTGAGAAACAATGCTCCAGGAATTGACAGAATACCATTCAACAAACAACGGATGCAGCCTTGGAAGCGCTCACTCATCTCTGCTAAGAAATTTGGAAGACAGCTACCTGGCCAAGGGACTGGAAGAGATCCGTATTTATGCCAATTCCCAAGAAAGGTGATCCAACTGAACGCAGAAATTATTGAACAATATCTTTAATATCACATGCAAGCAAAATTTGCTGAAGATCATTCAGCAGCGTATCGACAGGGAACTGCCAGAAATTCAATCTGGATTTAGAAGAGGACGTGAAACCAGGGATATCATGACCAATGTCAGGTGGATTTTGGCTGAAAGCAGAGAATACCAGAAAGATGTTTACCTGTGTTTTACTGACTATCCTAAGGCACTCAACTGTGTGGATCATAACAAATTATGGGTAACACTGCAGCGAACGGGAATTTCGGAACACTTAATTGTGCCCATAAGGAATCTGTCCATGGATTAAGAAGCAGTTGTTCAAACGGAACAAGGGGATACTGCATGGTTTAAAGTCAGGAAAGGTGTGTGTCAGGGTTGTATCCTCTCACCTTTCATCTATTCAATCCGTATGCTGAGCAAATAATCTAAGCGGCTAGGCTATATGAAGAAGAACGGGGCATCAGGATTGGAGGAAGACTCATTAAGTACCTGTGTTATGCAGATGACACAACCTTGCTTGTTGAAAGGGAAGAGGACTTGAAGCACTTACTGATGAAGATCAAAGACCACAGCCCTCGGTATGGATTACGCCTCAACATAAAGAAAACAAAAAATCCTCACAACTGAACCCATAAGCAACATCATGATAAATGAAGAAAAGATTGAGATTGTCAAAGATTTCATTTTAGTTGGATCCACAATGAACGCCCAGCAGTCAAGAAATCAAAAGACACATTGCATTGGATAAATCGGCTGCAAAAGACCTCTTTAAAGTGTTGAAAAGCAAAGATGTCATCTTGCCTGACCCAAGCCAAGGTGTTTCAATCACCTCATATGCATATAATAGCTGGACAATGAATAAGCAAGACCAAAAAAGAATTGACACCTTTGAATTGTGGTGTTGGAGAAAAACACTGAATACACCACAGACTGCCAAAAGAACAAACAAATCTGTCTTGTAAGAAGTACAATCAGAATGCTCCTTAGAAGCAAGGATGATGAGATTACACTCATGTACTTTGGACATGCTAACAGGAAGGATCAGTCCCTGGAGAAAGACATTATGCTTGGTAAAGTAGAGGGTCAGCAAAAGAGAGGAAGCCCCTCAATGAGATGGACTGACACAGTGACTACAACAATGGGCTCAAGCATGGCTAGTGTTTGCCAATGGGAGCAGGGGTGACAAAAATGTTCTAAAACTAAACTGTGGTGATCGTTGCACAACTCTGTTATTAAAAACCACTCAATTGTACACTTTAAATAAACTAGTTTTTAATTTATTTTTATAAATAATTTCTTTAATTAAACCTAATATAGCCCTTTTGAATCCCTGGTGGTGCAGTGGTTAAGAACTCGGCTGCTAACCAAAAGGTCGGCAGTTTGAATCCACTTGCCACTCCCTGGAAATCCTAAGGGGCAATTCTACTCTGTCCTATAGGGTCACTACTAGTCGCAATCAACTTGCCAACAAAGGGTTTGGTTTTGAATACAGTCCTTTTAGAATAATTAAGGAAGTGTATAAAACAATGTTTTTAACTCAAAATAAATATTAACTTCATTTAGAAGTCTGGAACTTTCCACTCAACTGGGAAGGAGTAAAAGCTTGGGCATTTCTCCAACTCCACTTTAAGAACAAAAATAAAACGATGAGATTTTTTGGTAAGTCTGTTAATTTAAACAAGAAAAAGGTGTCCCCAAAGGCAAATTCCCAGCATTTTAGGAGATGAAATTGTTTCGTGTGTTTCTTAAACTATTGGTCTGCTGTAAAATGCTCTGTAAAGTTTATATATTTTATGGCTCTTTCAACATTTCGAGATTGAGATTCCACATTTGAAATGCCTGAATCTTACTTAGCTCAAGGGCTCCCATTTTCTGTAACAATTTTCTCGTCTTGTACCATAATATGTCCTAATAATCCACAGTCACCTGGACCACTGACAAAGACTGATTTGATATCTTAACCATAATTCTGGGCCCCATCTTTATGAGTGGCATACCCCCCCTTTTTTTTTTAGCTCTATTTAGCTCAGTAAAATTTAGTTAAGAAATATCTACATATGCATATGTACATTACAGATGACAGAGAACCAGTTAGACAATTAACCTAACAATCTCAGTTCTCTTTTTAATGCAAAAATGGGTTAAAATCTGTACTGTACTCTCCAAACCCACCTCCTAAATATATAAAACAGACATATTTCACCATCAGCTCCAGAGGCAAGAGTTAATATCAAAACAAAAACAGTGCTAGGAAATGCAATTACACAACATGTTGAATCTTTCACATTTAGGCTTGCTAAAACAAGCCTTAAAAAATTAAAGAAGCAACCAACACATGCTCACGATAAATTCAAACTGCACAGCAAGGCCTTCAATGAAAAACAAATGTCCCAACGTTATCTCTCATCTCAAAACCTCCCAATGTCACTCTACTGCGGTAACCACTTTTGACAGTTTCTACTGTATCTTTAAAACATTGTCAGAAATTGTTATGCACACACCCGTATTTACGTATACAAGTATTTGTGGATCCTTTTTGAAAAGCACTTAAATGGTTGGCAAGGGTTCAGGGTGAGGCAAGAGGGATGAATAGGTGGAGCACAGGGCTTTTTGTGGGCAGTGAAACTCTCCTGTATGATTCTATAATGGTGGACATATGACATTGAGCAAAGCCCACAGGACTGTACCAACAGAGTTCATAATTATGTGTCAATATCGGCCCATGAATTGTAACAAACACACCACAGGAATGTAAGATGTTAATAGGAGAAACAATGTGTACAGGGAAGAGAGTAAATGGGAACTTTTTGTACTTTCTGCACAATTTTTCTGTAAACCTAGAACTGCTCTAAAATATAAAGTCTATTAAAAATGCATACGAGTGGGGTCATCATACACACACTGTTCTTCAACTTCCTTTTCTTTCTTAACCCCTACTCAACAGGCTATCCTATACATCTTTTCTTTCTGTGCAAATTTACTTCATTCATTTTAATGGCAAGGTAGTAATCCACTATATGGAAGCCTCCCCGCCCCCCCCCAAAAAACCAAACCCACTGCCATTGAGTCAATCTGACTCATAGTGACCCTACAGGGCAGAGGAGAACTGCCTCAGAGTTTCCAAGGAACATCTGGCAGATTCGAGCTGCCAACCTTTTGGTTAGCAGCCATAGCTCTTAACCATTACACCACCAGGGTTACCATATGGAAGGCTTGTAACTTTTTATTTTAGTCTCCATTCTCAATGATTAAGATGTTCCCAGTTTACTTCTAATACAAAAAATAGAAGTGGAATTGCTAGTTTCAAGAACATGGACATATTTAATTATGATTCAAAGGTATCACCCTAACTTAAATATTTCTTCACCGGTGAGGTGAATCACAATGACTATTTTTCCATCACGTTGCCAACTCTGGGTATTATACTTTTTAATTTTGCCAGTCTCATTTGTGAAAAATATAATTTCGAATTATACTTGTTTTAGAGTAAGACTGAGCAACTTCTCACGTTTATTGGCCATTTGTACTCTCTCTTGATTTTTAAGAATGCTCTTTGTAAATAATGAAAATCGGATTCTGTTCTGTGAATCACAGCATCTTTTGTGTTTTGACTGTTTATATTCTGTTATGGGCAAGTTTTTAACTTTTATATAGTCAAACAACATGGCTTGTGGATCACGTGTCATGCTTAGAAGAACCTTGGCCATTCAAAGATTACTTAAAAAAAAAAAATTTTTACTTATATTTTCTTAGTACTTTTTATGAACCCATTTTTCACTTTTTATAGTTAAATATTGGATCTACACATAATTTGTTTTGATGGAAAGGGTGTGAATCAAACCTCAAAATAAGCATATTCAAAACTTAAATTTGGTTATTGCTATCCTAAGAGAAAGTGATAGTCCTCCCCATAACAACTAACATTTATTGATCTCATATGATGCACCAGCTACTGTTCCAAGTGCTTTACATGCATTAATCTGTTTAATCCAAACAAAATGCTATGTCGGAGGTACTGGTGATCACCCCATTTTACAGACGAGGAAACAAAGGGACAGATAGATAATGCCTGATCAAATAAGTGGTAAGTAGTGGGAGTCTGGATCTGAATTTGGGTTGCCTGTCACTAGACCCCACTCTTAATTATTTGGCTATACCACCTTTGGACTATCTGAACAAATTGAAAGTCTAAAAATGCAGAGAAGTGTGTTTAAATGAATTCTCTCGCTATGAAGCATGCTTTTTATTTTCCTATCAAACATATAACGTCATTTAACTGACTTAGCTTTAGCACTAAATCTTAAAATGATACTTCTGGGGCAACATTTAAAATTAACTATGTTTAAAATACAGCCTGCCATCTTTGGTTGTTTAAGTCAAGGTCGTGCCGTGGTAGACTCATCTACTTTACATTTGTCTTTTTTCTAGTAGGATTCAGTCCATTTTGCCACAGTTCTTAAGTTATATTTAAAAAATCACCAAGCCCAAACCAGTCGGTGGTTTTTGTGGGCCAGCATCATCATCCCCCTAGGGCCTTGTGCGTACCTGGTCATAAAGGTAGGGGCAATGTTTTCACAAAGACATGTGAGTGCTACTGGTATTCAGGTTATCCACAATTCTAAGTATCAGCTAAGCACAAGACTTCCTCACAAGAAAGAACTGCCTCCCCCCAAATACCAACAGCATCCCCACTGGGAGACACGAGCTGATTATCATTCCTCCCAAATGCCACAGCTCACTTACTAATTAATAGCTTTTTTCTTTACTCTCTTCTCATAATAACCTTATTCTTGTTGTTGCGGGGGTTGGGGGGTGGTGCTGTGGACTCTCCAGGACAGAGCAGAGCTGCCCTGTAGGGTTTCCTAGGCCGTAATTTTACAGAAGCAGATTGCCACACCTTTCTCCTGTGGAGCAGCTGGTGGCTTCTAACCACCAGCCTTTCAGTTAAAGCCCATAATCACTGCGCCACCAGGGCTCCTTAATACTTTTTTTTGTTTTCTTTCTGATCAGAGACTCCCAACCTCGTTTACAGTACCTATTTTCAACACTCCCAAAGTCTTACAAACATCAGGAAAGAGGAATGGGAGGATAACCTAAGTGGGAGAGGAGGAGGCATCCTCCTCTCCAACCATTCATAATGAGCATCAGCTTCTTCTGAAGCACTGAGCCGTGCATTCTTCCTGCCACACCACAGCAGGAAAAAAAACAGTCAGAGACTCAGCTCTGCTGGACCTCTTGCTTCCAAGAATTGCAAACCCGTGACAAACCCCCATCATAAGGAAATAATTTACCGCTTCAAGCTTTTCAAAGCCTCCAGCCAGAAGCTGCCCCTGGGCACAATGATTTGCATAAAGTCCCTCATTGGTTAACCAGCTCTTTCGAAATGGCCTAATACCGCTTTCTCAGCAACCTGCAATGTTCACAAAGTACAGTCCCTTGGTAAGAAAACACGTTGTTAGAAACTGCTTCCTGTTAAATCCTATGATCAGATTCACACACAGAAAGGATCCTTCCAGAAAAAAAAAAGTAAACAATTGCTTGGGGGTTTAAGAGAAGGGAGAGGAAAAAGATTTAAACTGATTTTATTACAGCAAAATACAGTATTAAAAAAAAAAAACTTGAGATTTAAAATCATAAGATTATGTTTATAATCTATACCCATGAGCTCTTTGTTGAACTGCTCCGCAAAGACAGCAGATATCTTCTGAAAAAGTCCAGCATTCACCCAGTCACTCCCATTATTTCAAACCAAACCCATTGCCATTGAGTAGATTTCAACTACAAGACAGAGTACAACTGCCCCACAGGGTTTCCAAGGCTGTAATTTATGGAAGTAGACTGCCACATCTTTTGCCCGCGGAGCAGACAGCCCACAGGACGGATTATCCCATAAGCAAGGTACACACAGGTTTACTTACTAATCTGTAGTGCACAATTTCACCCATGGTGAAACCCATGTGAAATTGTACACTACAGATAAGTGAACAGAATTAAGCCTGCACATAACTTGCTTACTGTAAACCCGTATGTACCTTGCTTACTGATTAATCTGCTCCTGAGAGGGCTGGTGGGTTTGAACTGCCAACCTTTTGGTTAGCAGACAAGACTGCTTAACCACTGTACCCCAGGGCTCCACACTCTCATTATCAACTGTCAACTACATGCTGGGCAAATGGCAAAGGCCAGGGGAGCTGGGTGGCAGTCTCTGCTGTAAGCTAACCAAATGTGTGGCCTTCAGAGAGGCCCTCAGCTCTGGGGGCCTGATTCCTCCTCAATAATATAAGGGTGTGGACATGCCACTCCCTTAAGGATCCTTCTAGCTCCAGAAGATGAAGGCTGCTTGACCTCCCAGATTCTACTTTCAATACTATTTTATGGATATAATTTCTAGTTCACTTACCCTCCATGGCCAGCCCATAGTCATCCAAGAATGGTATCTCATGACCACAAGAGGCAGGCATCACTCCCATCATAAACTCATCAACAGTGAGGCTCTGGTTTCCTAACAACCATGGACATCTCAAGATGGTTCTAATTTCAAATTGCCTGACCATCAGCCTTAAAAACTATTTAAGTGTGCCAAGAAGTTGTAATACTTTGGCTTTCAAGTGAACTTTCTCACACCCAGAGGCACAAGTCTCTTTGTCAGCATGTCTCAGATTGGACACTGGGCATTCTCATATTCAGGAGCAGAAGTGTTAACCCAACTGTGGTCCTCTGTGACCCTTGAGCCACAGCCCTTGCCTGCCTCTTCTGACTTTACTATCCAAAAACTACTGTATCCCTCCAAGATAGGGGTAGGTCATTTTAGCCAAGACAGGGGCAGGAGGAAGAATTAAATCGGAGCTCTCTAAGGATAAAGCAGAGCCACTTCCAAAGATAGTAAGTTCTGTCTCTGGAGCCTTCCCTGATTACAGTACAAGGAATCTGAGCACAGCTGGGTCAGGGGAGTAGATGATCCTTCCGGTCCCTTCCAGCACCAACTTTCTGTGAGTTGGTCAAAGGGAGCCAGCTCACTCCCTCACACACAGCTACTAGGAGCGTGAACTGGTCAGCTTTCCTGAGAAAGATATGGCAATGTAACATGTCCAGGGCTTCTGAGTTATTCCTCTGTTGTCAGTTCTACTATAATGCTAGCTTTGAAAACACAAATTTGTCCCAAAAGGATTGATGTATTAGGATTTTATCTGTGAGAAATACTAGGTGAGGGCAGAAAACTGCTGCCAACTAAACCAAGCCACTTAGGAACACACAAAACACACACTTCAGTTAACCATGTGTGTTGTGAGTCATACCCATCCACACCTGGTGGTACAACTTTCCATCCAATTTCACATAACCATGTCTTAGTTATCTAGTGCTGCTATAACACAAATACCACAAGTCGGTGGTATCTCCCACAGTTTAGGAGGTCGGAAGTCTGAATTCAGGCTACTAGCTCCAGGGGAAAGCTTTCTCTCTCTGTCAGTTCTAGGGCAAGGGCCTTGTCATCAATCCTCCCTTGGTCTAGGAGCTTCTCAGCGCAGGGACCCCGGGTCCAAAGGACAAACTCTGCTCCTGGAGCTTCTTTCTTGGTGGCATGAGGTCCCTGCCCCCCTGCTCACTTTTCTCTCCTTTTATCTCTTGTAAGATAAAAGGTGATGCAGGCCACACCCCAGGGAAACTCCCCTTACATCAGGATCAGGGCTGTGGCCTGAGTAAGGGTGCTGCATCCCACTCTAATCTTCTTTAACATAACCTAATCCTACCTCATTAACCACAACCAGAGATTAGGATTCCCAACACATAGGATAATCGCATCAGATCACAGAATGGTGGATAACCACACAATACTGGAAATCATGGCCTAGTCAAGTTGATACACACTTTGTGAGAGACATAATTCAATGCATAACACCCCCTTCCACCACTTCACAATCATACAAACTGCAGCCCTTATGATGCCTATTTACAAAAGCAAACTTGAAGTTTTTCTCAGGGTAAAATGCTATGTTTATTTTAGTATTTACATACTTCTTTGCCATTTAACATTTATAAAGCTGTATTTACTAAGTTCCTTTTTTAAAAATGTTATCACTGATGTTTTTTGAAGCTTGCCCCTAATTTCCATTTTCCCCATAAGGTCTGTGGCTTTTATTGTGTGATTTTGCACAGTGGGATGATTTTTAGGAATATATGTCATGTTGTGCTATGGCAGATCTAACTGTACTTCCAGAGATCTAGCCTCAAGTAAGAAGCATAGACATAGAGAAAGGTCATGAGCTATTTATGGTAGTTAAAAAAAATAAAAATATACTAGCTGTCTAATAAAGGGGGAACAGTGAAAGAAGTGCTGATATGGTCAATTAAATGTGATACCGTCATTTAAAAGTTTGCTTTTGAAGAATTTTTTATGATATGTGAAAGTGTTCACAATATTATGTGAGAATAAGTTAGGATATAAAACTGTATACATGGTATGGTCCAATTTATTTTATTTTAATACTAGAATGAAATACAGTAAAACGTTAACAGGTTTGTTCTTTCTGGAGACTGATTAGAAGTATACAATTCCACATAACTTGTATTGCACATGGTCAATTATCTCACTCAGCCTCCATTCCCACCTCCTTCTCTGTGTCTTCCAGGACTGAAGAACCTGGAAAGTTAAGCCACGTTTCCCAGACTCCCTTGCTGTTAGGGTCTTGGCAATTAGGAGCATTGATAATATGAATATTCATAATATGGGAATGTGAAAAAGAAGTGGAGGCCACTTTCCTGCTGTGGTGTCTACAACCAGGCAAGTTTCCAGGAAAGGATGAGCAGTTGTGCAACCAGACTCGTGGGTCCAGCATCACGCCACCAGCTGCGTGGGTATCAAGAGACAGTGGGGTGGTGGCAGTCAC
Organism: Elephas maximus indicus; assembly: GCF_024166365.1. NCBI lineage: Eukaryota > Metazoa > Chordata > Mammalia > Proboscidea > Elephantidae > Elephas > Elephas maximus. Next base: position 85,303,128 of record NC_064820.1, read on the forward strand.
TTCAACTTCCTGACCTCTGGATCACAGCTGTGGTGGTATGTTCTTAAGCTCAAGAGTTCCAGGGGTGTCCCGATTCTTCTAATAATTTGTTTTTTGTTGTTGTTGAGAATATACACAGCAAAACATACACCAATTCAATAACTTCTACATATACAATTCAGTGTCACTTGACTACATTCTTCAATTTGTGCAACCATTCTCACAGTGCTTTTCCAAATTGTTCCTTCCCCATTAACGTAAACTCTTGGCTCCCTAAGTTTCCAATCAAATCTTTCAAGTTGCTATTGTCAATTTGGTCTCATATGGATTATTCTTAAAAGAGCACAATACTCAAGGCAGACATTCTTTACTAGTTATGTCAGGCCCCTAATTCTTGCTGCTCTAGTTCTTCTAATTATTTTTTAAACACCTAATTCCCTACATTAAATTCCCTTCTGCTTAAAATACCTACAGTGGTATGTTTCCTGCACTGAACCCTGACAGAGCTGCTATCACTTTACAGATAACCAAAAGCCTTACATATATCATCTTATTTTGATACCTTCAATAACTATGAGGGAGGCAAGGCAGAAATTTCCCTATCTTACAAAGAAACCAAGACATGGAAAAAATTAAGAAATCTGAAGAGTAAGGAGCTCCCCATCACTGGAGAGGTTCAAACAAACCATATGAACATTTAGCAGGGGCATTAAAAAGGACATTTAAGCATCTGAGGGAGAGTTAAAAGGGATGACTTTTAAGGTGCCTTCCGACCCAGAGTTTCTCTGATTCGATGAGTTGCCTCAAAAATCACTAGGCAAATAGCAAAACCTGCATCTCTCCAGAAGCAGACCTGCTTCTCCAGAATTTTCCAAAGATGAATAAATCCCAGTTGACCAGAGTTAACAAACTTAAACAGTGGGGGAACACAGTTAAACTCATAACATCATCCAAATACCACCCTTTATAGGGCTGCCAGAAACCCCTTCAGGTTTTTAGCCAGCTCCTTCTCTTCACCTTGGCAACCGGCTCAGTTACCTTCCATCTAAAATCAACTAAAAAAAAACACTCTCCACTCAAACATCACTTCTCCCTCTAGCTACTAAGCTCCTCCAGCATCGCCTCCCATTTTAAAAGATAATGATCTACCTTCCCTGGCTTCCTTTCTTCAGCTCCCCAGTACTCCTCAACCCACAACGCTCTAGGCTGCCCAAAACCCCAGGCATTTAGCAGTTTTCCTGTTAATTGACTTCTCTGCCATCTGACAAGGCCAGCGGTGCCCGCACTGCCCTGAACCTCTGGCTCTTTTCTGTTCCAGAGACCCTAAAAAACAACAAAAACCAAACCCTGGTGGTGTAGCGGTTAAGAGCTACAGCTGCTAACCAAAAGGTCAGCATTTTGAATCCACCAGGTAGGTGCTCCCTGGAAACCCTATGTGGCAGTTCTGCTCTGTCCTACAGGGTCGCTAGGAGTTGGAATCTGCTTGACAGCCATGGGTTTTTTTATCGCCGTACAGTCAATTCTGAGCCGTGGCAGCCCCATGTTACAGAGCAGAACTGCTCCACAGGCTTTATGGAAGCAGATCACCAGGGCTTTCTTCCACAGTACCACTGGTTGGGTTTGAACTGCTAACCCTTCAGGTTAATAGTCAGGTACAAATCACTTGCACCACCCAGGGACCTTCATTTTCTTTGGTTCCTTATTTGCTACATGGAATATCTGCCATTCAAACAGAAATGTCTCTGAGGGTTCTACTGTTGGCCTTACCTTCTTGTTCTACATCTGTTTTTCTGAGGTCATAAGATTCCTTTGGGAAGCTGAGAAATAGTATGGACTCTTTTCTTAGACAAGTGTTCCGAAAGCACACAGCATGCAATGGTGTACGTAATGGGAGGGCTGCACAGAGCCCCTTCGTGGGGATCCTGCTCTCCACATGCTGCCTTGGACAGGCTCCTACACTTACAGGAGCAGTCTTCCCCAGGGGACCACCACCTTCCTTCCCTTTTACAGGGAGAAAAGGTATTAAAGTACGATGTTTGAGCCACCAAGTCATCTGTGAAGAAGTTCTGCCCTAGGAGAAATCTTGTACTGCTAGGAAATTCAGCATCAATCACAAGTTGCTCCCAAGCACAAGGAAGTGGGCCTAATTAATGCCTTTGAATTTTAGTATTCTGGGTATCCAACCAATATTTATCAATTGATATATTGCTTTAGGGAGTTTTGTTATTTATTTATTTGTTTGTTTTTCCTCAGCAAATGAAATAAGTCAAAAACGTACTAAAGTCCTTAGGGGTAATGCTATCAAAGCCTAAGAAAATTCCTGTTGATATGGAATCCTATTACAGAGAACAATTTCATTTACCATGGTTAAAAAATACTGCCATTGTTTCTGAGAAAGCCACTGGAGAAAATCAATCAGTATCTAGTCAGGAACAAAGGACACTGAATCCCTCCCCAGTGTTAGTGAACCACAGGCCTCATGGATCAGGGCATCGGACTTACCCTCCATTCAATTACTGAGCTTTAATCCGAGAACAGAAAACTAGAAAAAAAATAACACATTGTAGGCTTTGTTTCAAAATGCAGTTGCCAGTTTATAAAAAAAGATACTTAAACAAACAGGAGTCTGACTTTTCATCTCCTTAGTTAGATTTAAGGGGTTGTGTGTATGTGTGTTTCTCCTACTTTTGTTTTGACTAGACAGTTTTCAGGAGGGGAAAAAAATGTTGTCTAATCACTATATACTGTAACCTTACTTCAAACCCACAAATTGTTTCAAAATTTATTCTGTGATAAAAACCCACTCTAAATTTCTGCACAACAGCTGCTTTCCTTAAACATGAGCTCAATTTAATCTCACAAAGCAAACTACAGAAAAGCCAAAAGTAAAACCCTGTTTCCCTGAAAATTCAAACAGATGTTTTATGTAATCAAACCAATCCACTATTTGAATTTCCCACATACACACCACGCTGACTCCCAGATTGTATTCTAAAATCATTCAAAATACCATTAATACACAAGCTAGCAGATCTGAGGATATACCCCCCTGGAAATCTGTTTTAAAATATATTTAACTAGGACTGTTGAGGTTCATTGTGGACTACTTGGGAAACCTGATATTTGGAGACAGTCATAGTCGTATAGATTAATTGGTAACTTGATGGATATTGCTCTGAGCATCCAATCTAAACCTTAAATTCAATGGGCAACAGAAGTACGTATGAAAATTCGTAAACAATGCTGTCCAATTCAGGACACTAAGAGAATACAGGATATCTTTATAATTGTTGTTAGTTACTGTTAAGTCGATTCCGACTCATAGAGACCCCAGGTGTGCAGGATAGAACTGCTACAACGGGTTTTCAAGGCTGTGACCTTTCGGAAGCAGATCACCAGGCCTCACCTCTGAGGCATCTCTGGGTGAGTCTGAACTCCCAACCTTTCAGTTAATACTCAAGCACTTAACCATTTGCAACACCCAGGGACTCCTAGGCAAGTATTACCACCTTTTAAAAATATTAAAAACTTAGTTAAGAAGTAAAAAGCAATTAGCTGTCCATGGCTAGTCCTGCAAACAGATTATGAGGACTCCTTTTTTTAACATCAAATTATCATAAATAAACCATCTATGTACTGCTGCTCTGAAATATAAGTAGTTATTAGCTGCCCCGTTGAGTCGGCTCCCAACTCATGGTGACCACTTGCACAACAGAACTAAAAGCTGCCCCATCCTGGGCCATCCCCATGGCTGTGGACCACTGTGATCCATAGGGTTTTCACTGGCTGATTTTCAAAGCAGATCAGCAGGACTTTCTTCCTTGTCCGTCTTAGGGTCGCCATGACAACTAGATGGCAATTGGTTGAAATACAAGTAGAAAAAAACCAAAAAACCAAACCCACTGCCGTCAATTCCGACTCACAGCGACCCTACAGGACAGAGAACTGCCCCACAGAGTTTCCAAGGAGCACCTGGTGGATTCGAACTGCTGACCTCTTGGTTAGCAGCCGTAATACTTAAGCACCATGCCACCAGGGGGTTTCCATATACAAGTAAACTATGCCATAATTACTAATCTCCTATCTCTGAAGCTTCTAAAAGATGATTTACCTTAAAACACCTAGAAAACTGAACCTTCACTGTCATGGTCTCACAGATAATTCAGCACCTATGGGAAATCTACAGGCAGTATGTATACAGAAAACAGAGGCCAGAAGCAAGCAATGTGGGAGGGGATGTCACCTTCAGTTGCATTAACAAAGGGACATGACTCAGAGGCTGCCTTCCACTGTGAAGAGGTCTGCCTCTCCTGGGCCTTCCCAGTAAAGCCATCCATCCCACTCAGACTTGCTGTAGCCCAAAGCTATCTGTCAGCTCGCGCAAGAAAACAAATGCGAATGAGCCATTTCTTCATTTTAACTCTCCAGCTAACACTACAGCCTCCACTTCACCCTCCCTACTTTACAGGGTAAATAACAGACACTCTTATCTTTCCAACAACCTGAATTTGGCTATACTATACTACCTGAGACATCTCCAAACCACCCCTCTTGTAATTTTTTAAAAAATTAAAACCAGAACAGAAACTTTAAAAGGATTAAAAGAATCAGGAGATGAGAAAACCCTTCCCATGGAATACTTTATCATCAGCATTACACTATTAGTTCCTGAAATAGATTCCTGCATTAAAAGGAGATAATCTGTCTTCAAATGGTTTTAGGTATTGTAACCCTCTAGTGAGAAGTTTCCATCATAAACTTAGAAAAGCTGTAAAGACCCTAACGAGAGAAATATCTGAAGTTCAAGCTTTAATTTTACAAAACAGACTAGAATTACAGATTTCCTGTGAAGTCTCCCAATGAGGAGTCTGTACCTTAATAAGTAAACTTTGCTGTGTCTATATTAATATGCAATCTGAGGTTTCCAGAATGTAGCTGATGTTAAAGCACAACGAAAGCATTTACTGATGCTGCTTGTATATAACCAAATACCTCATGGGATTTGTTTTCTTGGTTCAAAGGTTTAGGGTCATGGTTCATGGTTTCGTGGGGCGTTTTGGTACATTAGCCTAATACTGCTACATTAATAGTGTTTCTGTTCTACCTCTTCATTCATTGTGTACTGCCTGGGGTCTTAAAAGCTTGTGAGTGGCCATCCAAGGTTCCACAATTGGCCTCTATTCATCTGGAACAGCAGAGAAATAGGAGAGCCAGGCAGAACAGGAACTAGACTCCATGTCTGATTGCCTTCATTAACAACCATCTTGTCTGTCACAGACCAAAAGGAAACTGGATGGTGCCCGGCTACCATTACTGAACATTTCCAATCAAAGATTCTATAGCAGAATCCTCATCAAAAGAGGAAAACTGAGGAACAAAGTTTTTAATTCTGGAGGAATTCAGATTTCTGGATTCCATGCAGGTTGAGGTAACCACCCAGGCTATCACCCCAAGATAATCTTTGAACCTTGAGCCTCGAGAAAACTAGTTTCCTAAAAGTCTCCTTCAAGTCAAATAGTTGCTGTTGTATGCAACTCATAAACCAAAAAAGAAACCAAACCCACTGCCCTCGAGTCGATTCCAGCTCATAGCGACCCTATAGGACAGAGTAGAACCGCCCCATAGAGTTTCCAAGGAGCGCCTGGCAGATTCGAGCTGCTGACCTTTTTGGTTAGCAGCCGTAGCACTTAACCACTACGCTACCAGAGTTTAGAGACCGTATATGACAGGGTAGAACTGCCCCATAGAGTTTCCTAGGCTGGAATCTGTATGGGAACAAATCACCAGGTCTTTATTCTCTCAGGGCCGCTGGTGGGTTCAAATAGCACAGCTTTCAGTGAGCAGGAGCTTTTGGCACCAGCAAACCAAAACTAAATCCACTGCCCTCAAGTCAATTCTGACTCAGAGCAATCCTACTGGACAGAGTAGAACTGCCCCTTAAATCCAACAATAGTCTAGATTAGTAAAGGACATTTTGCCTTGAGCATTGTGCTCTTTTAAAGAATTATCAAAGTGCAGTTTCATCAACAGAAACTCCAAAGGCCAGACAAGAATCTACGTTTTAGGATAAATCAGTAATTAATTGTTCTTCAAAATAATGCTGCATGGAGTCCTTCATGACCACTAGTTGTTTTACTAGCTATAAACTGGAGTATAAAAATCTGTAAAAGATTTTTCTTCTTTGGGACATTTTTGACTAAGTCAGAAATGTTGCCCCAATTTGCAAATTGTATATTAAATAAACTTCAATTTCTAGTTTGGCTTAATATTTTTATTTAATGGTAGAAATCATATTGAAAGGTAGAGGGCTACCTACCTCTAAACGTAAGCCCAGGTAACATAATGGTTGCAAATTAGTTGCTGGTGCATACTAAAACTTCCTTGGTCACCCGCAATTCAGTAAAAAGAGTAGGATCAAATACAGGACCTATAACATAATCCTAATTTTGCAAAGTAAAATTATATATTAAATATCAGTGAATGGATTATAAAACATCAAAACATGATTCTCTCTGGGTGATGACGTGCGATTCTCCCACTGTGTTTCACTGATACCCTACATTGTTCAAAAACATCAGTCACGGAAAAAATGAATTTTTGTGCCTGGATCCCTTCCAGGGGTGGAAGCAACACATGATAATGAGGATCTAACATTTCCAATCACTATAAACAAAGAGCTGTAGGGAAAGTTTTGTAAGCAAAGGCTCTGCAGAGGAGTCTGGGGGAGGTGTTAAGCTACGTCATGGTCTGCAGTCTGCCTCAGAGAGGAAACACATACTTGCTATACCCAGGAAACAATTTCAGTGAATCATATGGTCAAGTACTTGGTGGTGTGGACAATATAAATTCTGAAGAAATGGTCAAAACAAGGGGAAGATCATGACTGAAAAAATTCATCTTGAGCTGGGCCTTTAAAGTACAGATTCGGTTTTATAGAGAAGGAGGAAGGGCATTTCAGGCAAATCATTACTATTATGTGCTCTGTTATTTACTTTTTGAAGAGTCCACATGGACTGTCTGTGTGGGTGTTTTAAGCTACAATCAAGTTACCCTAAAGAGGAAGACCCCACTCCAAGAACATCTAATCAGAGGCGACACTCTAAAGGCGTTTCTTGCATGGGCTTCAATTACCTCTAACTCAGATCAAGACCAGAGGTTTTGTTAACTAGGATAATACCCTGGTGGCACTCTTGTCTTTGTTAATTAACAGAACAGACAACAGAAATGGGCTTTCATTGGGGAAAATTTTAGTGATCATGAAATGTGAACTGGCTGGAAACACATTAGCCCAGGAATTCCTGCTCTTGCAAGAACCACCTATAAGAGTCAAGTGAGTTTTCACCCTGAGAATGACATCATGGGCTTAATTCATCCACACAGTCCTACTAGTGTAGTCAGTTCTTCAGTCCAACCAGAATGTCAGCCAAGTTCTTCCTACTAGAATGTTGTCACATCTGCCTCAGGTACGAGGTGTACATCAGAGCACTGAGAAAGGCAAAGAATAGGGACTTCAGGAAGCCTCAGAATGACTGTTCGGTGCCTGTCTGTCAATAAATGTCTCTAGGTGTGGCAGAATTAGATATGAGACTTGCTTTCTTTATAACTTAGGCCAGGTGATGAGGGAGAAGCTAAACTCACCCACTCATAACTACCGGCAGCTGCCAATATCTAACAAAAACAGTCTAATAATGAATGGATTAATAAATTATGGTATGTTCACACAATGGAATACTATGCATCGATAAAGAACAATCACGAATCCATGAAACATTTCATAACATGGAGGAATCTGGAAGGCATTACACTGAGTGAAACTAGTTGCAAAAGGACAAATATGAGACCACTATTCTAAGAACTCAAGAAACAGTTTAAACACAGAAGAAAATACACTTTGATGGTTACAACAGTGGGGAGGGACGGATGGAGGGTGAGGGGTATTCACTTATTAGATAGTAGACAAGAATATTTTAGGTGAAGGGAAAGACGACATACAATACAGGAGAGGTCAGCACAACTGGACTAAGCCAAAAGCAAAGAAGTTTCCTGAATAAACCAAATGATTCAAAGGCCAGCATAGCAGGGGCAGAGGTTTGGGGACCATGGTCTCAGGGGACATCTAGGTCAATTGGTATAATAAAATCTATTAAGAAAACATTCTGCATCCCACTTTGGAGAGCGGTGTCTGGGATCTTAAATGCTAGCAAGCGGCCACCTAAGATGCATCAGTTGGTCTCAACCCACCTGGAGCAAAAGAGAAAGAAGAACACCAAAGACCCAAGGTAATTATGAGCCCAAGAGACAGAAAGGGCCACATAAATCAGAAACTACATCAGCCTGAGACCAGAAGAACTAGATGGTGCCCGGCTACAGCCGATGACTGCCTTTACAGGAACACAATAGAGAATCCCTGATGGAGCAGGAAAGCAGCAGGATGCAGACCTCAAATTCTCCTAAAAAGACCAGACTTAATGGTCTGACTGAGACTAGAAGGACCCTGGAGGTCATGGTCCCCAGACCTTCTGTTAGCCCAAGACTGGAACCATTCCCAAAGCCAATTCTTCAGACAGGGATTGGACTGGACTACAAGATAGAAAATGATACTGGTAGGAGTGAGCTTCTTGGCTCAAGTAGACACATGAGACTATGTGGGCAGCTCCTATCTAGAGGGGAGATGAGAAGGCACAGGGGGACAGAAGCTGGCTGAACGGACACGGGAAATACAGGGTGGAGAGGAGTGTGCTGTCTCATTAGCGTAGAGCAACTAGGAGTATATACCAACGTGTATATAAATTTTTGTAAGACAAACTGACTTCATTTATAAACTTTCACTTAAAGTACACACACACAAAAAAACAGCCTAATAGCTGTGTATTCAAAACTGCTTAGGTCCACTGGCAACAGTTACTTGTTATTATTTAATAGATCATTGTTCAACGCCTGGCTCCATGATCATGTGACCTTGATCAAGTTAATTCATTTCACTGTACTCCAGTTGCCTCACTGTAAAAGGAACCCAATCAGAGCATCACCCAACTCACAGTTATTGGAAAAACGGATGATGATAATGTACGTGAATGCACACAGCATACTGTAGATAAGAAATAAACCAGCTATTATTATCATTAACACTTACACTTACCTGCATTAAACCCTGACAAGCCTTGGTCTCAAACTGCCTTAGAAGAGTTATCTTAATTTTCTGAGCAAACATCTCATTTCATCTCTGACAGCGTGTACTTTCTTTTTCTCTGGCTATATTCCCCCACTTCTACTCCCTCAACCAGCCAGTAAATTACACGAGGGGCAAGGAAGCTCTCTGTTCATCACCATATCTTCAGAGGTACCTACCACAGTGCTCTGTACCAAGGAGGTGTTGAGTGACCACTCTCCTATTATCTCTGCCTCCCTTGGCATCCATCAACTAATGACCTAAGCAAAACCTAAGTATACATCAAAGTGGAAACAAAAATAGGATGATGTGGGCACTATCCTGGAACAAGTGAGTAATGTCCACTAACAAACTAACATTTCTGGGAGTTCCTTATTCCGCCAGGGTTATTCCTTACTGTGCCAAACCCTGTATTAAAGACTGTATGTCTACTATCACATGTAATCCTCATAATAATCCTAGGAAGTATTATCACAGCCATTCTACAGCTGAGGAAAACTGAGGTTCTTAGAGGTTAAGTAACTTGTCTAGTCATACCAACCTGGCTGTCCAGGTTTCCCAATTCAAACCCAGGTATGAGTTTAAAGCCCAGGTTCTTTTCCAGTTGATACATTGTTTCTGATGGTGGTGGCTCCGTGGTTAAGAGCTCGGCTACTAACCAAAAAATTGGCAGTTCGAATCCACCAGCCGGTTCCTTGGAAACCCTATGGGGCAGTTCTAGTCTGTCTTATTCAGTCACTATGAGTCAGAATTGGCCTGATGGCAATAGGTTTGCTTTTGGTTTTTAGTTACTCAGGACTATAAGCCAATTCCTTAAAATAAATCTCTCTCTCCCTCTTTCACTCTCCACACACACATATACATATACACACACACACACACCCCTCAACCGGTTCTGTTTCTCTAGAGAACCCTACTAAGTCGAGTCCTCTGAAATGTAACAAAGCCATAGGAAAACTATGGATTCTCCTCCCCCAAAATTCCCTTACCCCCTTCCTACCAGCCTCCTGATGGTCCTCAGTGATGGCACACCATCATCCATCCAGTTTCCTATGCCAAAAATCAAATCCCTTTCTTATTCTATAACCCACATCTAACCCAAGTGAAAGCCCAGCTCTACCTCCAAAATACACCCAGAAGCCAAGGACATCCCACCATATCCTCTACCACCACCTTAGCCTAAAACTCAGGTACCAGACTCCCTCCTCCCTAGACTACAGCGAGAGGAGATGGACAGGACTTAAGCTGTCAGCAAGGGATTTCTGTGTACCATTGAAGCCTAGAACAGTGCTTGCCCATTGTTATGGATTGAACTATGTCCCCCAAAATATCTGTCAACTTGGCTAGAAGATTCCCAGTATTGTGTAACTGCCCACCAATTCCGTCATCTAATGTGATTTTCCTATGTGTTATAAATTCTACCTCTATGATGTTAATGAGGCAGGATTAGAGGCAGTTATGTTAACGATGCAGGACTCAATCTACAAGATTAGGTTGTATTTTAGGTCAATCTGTTTTGAGATATAAAAGAGAGAAGCAAAGAGAGAGACATGGGGACCTCATACCACCAAGAAAGTAGTTCCAGGAGCAGGGCACATTCTCTGGACCTGGGGTCCCTGCACAGAGAAGCTCCTAGACCAGGGGAAGAATGATGACAAGGACCTTCCTCCAGAGCCGACAGAAAGAGAAAGCCGTCCCCTGCTGCTGGCACCCTGAATTCAGACTTCTAGCCTCCTAGACTGTGAGAGAATAAATTTCTCTTTGTTAAAGCAATCCACTTGTAGTATTTGTGTTATAGCAGCACTAGGTAACTTCACCTCATTGTCATCAAGTCAATTCTGACTCACAGCGACCCTACAGGGCACAGTAGAACTGCCCCAAAGGGTTTCCAAGGAGCAGCTGGTGTAGATTCAAAGTGCTGACCTTTTGGTTAGCACTTGGTTCTTAACCACTGTGCCACCAGGGCTCCAGACAACTAAGACACTCATTTAAAAAAAAAAAAAAAAATCACCATCAAGTCAATTCTGACTCACAGCAACCCTACAGAGGAGAACTGTTCCCAAAGGATTTCCAAGGCTATAATCTTTACAGAAGCAGACTGTCACATCTTTCTCCCTCAAAGTGGCTAGTGGGTTCAAACCACCGACCTTTCAGTTAGCAGTCAAGCGCTTAACCACTGCACCACCAGTGATCCTCTTAGGAGGTAATTAAAAAGTATTCACTGAATGAACAGCTCCTGACTGCTCTCCCTGACTCCACTCTTGTCCCTGGTACAGCCCAGTCTTCATAGTACCCAAAGTCATCTTCTAAATGTAAATTCAATCAAAGCTCTCCCCTTCACTGCAACCAGAATACAATACAAAGTCCAACTGTGGCTGACAGTGTCTGGCCACGTCCGGCCCTGCCTCCCTCTCTGATCTCATCTAGTCATCTATGACACTCTAACCACGCTGCTCTCCTTTATGTTCTTGGAACACCCCAAGTCTGGAAGGCCCCAGCATGGGTGCCTGCTACCCACAGATCAGTCTCAATTCCAGGGGCCTCTCCTTGGACAGGCTTCCCCAACAGCCCTACCCAAGGCAGCTCCACCACAATGCCCTCTTACACAAACAGTACCTATCCTTGTTTTCTTGTTTACTTGTTGATGGAATGCCTTCCTTCTCCTACTCCAACTAGACCAACCAACCTTTGAAGGAAGAGACTGATGTTTAAAAAAAGAAAGAATTAGTAGGCTTAAATAACCTCTGATGAGTTCTTTTTTTTAAAATATTCAAACTTATTCACAGCCCCATTCATATGAAATCATAGTGTAACTGCCGTTTAGCTGTGAAAGAGACCCACTGAAATGATGCCTCAAGCAGCCCAGAAAGCAGAAGCTAACTTCCCCTTTGATGAACAACCAGAACTTGGTTCTTTCCAAAGTCCTAGGAGAGGGACTTTTAGAAACCAGTCATTAAATCCTGCCAAAATATCAACCATAACAATATTTCTTTTACAAGGCCCATTTGAGTGCTTGTAATAATTTTCAGAGCTTGAAATTAGGCACAGGGGAGGGGGGCTGCCAGAGAAAGTCTCAAGGGTCTTTCGAAGGACTGGGGGGGGGGGGCAGATGCTTCCAACTACCTGAGTGTAATTACATTATGAAGTATGCATCAAATTGGAAATACGTATTTCAAAGCAACAAGAATAAAAGATCTGCAATGCTTTCTTGAGATTCTGAACATTCAGAAAATATCCTTTTTCGTTGTTCCAACCCTGGTCTCAAAAGCCCTGGTAAGGTGGCAGGCATCCTCTCTTTCCTTCTAGTCATTTGCAAGTCACTTCACCTCAAGACAAAAGCCTCAATTTCCTCGTCCCCAAAAAAGTCAGCTTGAATGCTTGCCAAGACAGTATTAGACCTCAGAAACCAAAAGATAACTCCACATCGCTACCGGAAAAGAGAATGGCTTATCTGCCTGTATAACTGGCCGGTTACAGAACCCACACCTTAACTCCGGCATCACTTATGCTATGGCCTCAAGTGCGGTTAAGACTGAATTTATTAGTAAGCAAGAACACCCCTATACCTGGATGACCTCGGGAATTAGATTCATTTGTGAAAACACACCCACTAAAACTGTACTAAAATGCTGATAATCAATATGGATGAGAATGAGGGCCCTCGACATCCAAAAGGCTTTTCACCTACTTCGTTTTTTTTTCAGGCTCTGTGGGAAGGGGTGCAATTAGCACTAAAGCGCTGTTCTTGTTGTGTGCCTTCGAGTCGATTCAGACTCATAGCGACCCTATAGGACAGAGTAGATAGAACTGTCCCATGGAGTTTCCAAGGAGCATCCTGGTGGATTCGAACTGCGGACCTCTTCGTTAGCGGCCTGAGCTTTTAACGACTTCGCCACCAGGGTTCGGACTAAAGCGGTAAACCAAAAAAACCAAACCCAGTGCTGTCGAGTAGATTCCGACTCACAGCGATCCTACAGGACAGAGTAGAACTGCCCCATAGAGTTTCCAAGGAGCGCCTGGCGGATTTGAACTGCCGACCCTTTGGTTAGCAGCTGTAGCACTTAACCACGACGCCACCAGGGTTTTGTAGGACCTGCTAATTTCGCCCCGATGCATTACTAACCGGTAGAGACGCCTATCCCAAGCGGGTATATATGTTCTAAGACATCGCGGGTTTAACAGGGAGAGTTACAAAACAGGTTCGGGCAAGTCAGTTGAAAAAAGGGCCGGGAACGTTCGCGCTTTACTCAACCGGCCGTTTTTGCGCCGAGCCAGGGCTGGGTCGGTAAACTCAGGGGGCAGGGCTGAGTCTTCCCGGCGCCCAGACCTGCGCCGGGTAGTTAAGAAATCAGGCATCCAGGCGTTCTCGGAGGTGCAGAGCTCTAGCTCTGCGAAATGTCAAACGCAACCTGCGTGGGCTGTTTGACCTGAGTTTTGTTGAGGACATGGGAAAGGAGACGTTCCCCGAACCCACGTCTTTTCCTGGGATCATCGGGCAGGCAGAACCGAGTCAGCCTCGAAGCTCAGCGCCACTGCCAGGTGCCCCGGGCAGGAAGCGACACGCCCCTGGAGCAGTCGGCATCCTCCGATCAGGCCCTGCCCGCTAATGCCTCGCGGAGTCCCTGAGGCCGAGCCGGAATATCTCGGGGTTGTCTCTCGGGCTTTCCCGTCCCCCGCCGCCCGCCCCGGACACTGGGCTTCCCCGACGGCTGAGAGGCGCGCTCGGGCCCGAGGCGCTCACCCAGGCAGTGCGGGGCTGGCCCGGGAAGACACCGTCGGACCCCGCCTTCGGCCGCAGGACTGGGACGCGCACCCAGGGAAACCCGCCCGGGCTCCTGGCCCCGTCGCCGGCGTGGCCACCCGGCGCAGCGCCTGGCCCCGCTCACCTGGCCCGCGCAGCACTGCGCAGACATTTCGGCGGCCGACGACGACGGGCGCGCTCACCCGCTCTGGCACACCTCCGGCCTTCGGGTTCCCCCTGCAGCGAGCACTCCTCTCCGAACTAGCTCACGCCTCCGCAACGCACGGCGCCAGCTGAGCGCCGAGGCACTGCGGCCTTGGTAAAAACAACCGCCGCCAAGCCCCGCCCCGCCGCCGCAGGCCCCGCCCCGCCCGCCCCCTCGAGCCGCGGCCTCTGGCGGCCCCGCCCCGCGCCCGCCCCTTCCCGGGCGCCCCGCTGCCCAGCGGGCTCGCACTGGGCTCGCACTTCCGCTGGCGTCAGGCGCCGGGGGGCTGCAGTGATCTCCTCTCCGGGAAGCAGCGGTCCCCGAAGTTCCCCCACCGACGGGGAAGCTGGCTGTTCCTGAGTCTTGCGCCGGCCTGACTCCGCTCGCCCTCTCGCCCGGGAGGACTCAGCGTCCCTTCGACCCCTGGCTCCGGCGAAAGAGCTGGTGCTGCCTCCGGTTTTGGAGCCTTTATTGGGCGCTTTCCTGAGTACCAAGCGCGGAACTGGCACAGTGCAGCTCTCTGAAGGTCCCTGCGGCGCGCTAACTGGAACATTCACGGGATCCCTGTTGTTGAAATGCTTTTATCTCCCTCATCTGCCGAAAGAGCTTCACAACTTTCCAGCGTCACCTCTGCCCAATCTGCACGCATTCCTGGACAATATTTGGCTGTTCTACCCTGACGTTCACGCGGCATTTTGGGGGAATCCTGTGAGAGCCCTTCGAGAGCTCCTCTGAACATTGACCTGTTTTCCAGCCTCTCCCCCTTCGCCAGCTTGAGAGTACTCCTGGCCCAGGGGCTCAGTTTGCATCCGGGCCTCTTTAGAAAGGGGATATCCGATAATTGTTCAGTGTAGAAGGCAGGGACGCCGCTCCCTCCCCAATTTATTTCCCACCCAGATCTCTTTTCACAGCCGTGTCCCCAAAAAGCATAAAGGAATTTTTTTTAGTGTGAATTCTGCACCACGCTTTTACTCTTTGTAGTAAACATTACTGTACACAGGGCTGGATTAAGGCATGCGAGGGCCCTAAACACTGATGAACTGTGGTGCCCCTTCCTCTGCTTACTCGCGCATTCCAACGGGATGTGGACTTCCCATTGGTTGTTTACCAGGATGTGGACGAGAGCATATCCTTATGTTTGTATCGTGGCAAACAGTATTGCTGGCCCACTTGGTTGGAGCTGCTGGATCAGCAGATGTGGATGTACAAAAGAGTTCTCTCAAAATGGATCAGAGACCTGTTATCTATTAATATAATCCATCCTTGACCAGTAACTGGTCATGTTGGATCCAACTGCATACTGGGTGAATGTAGCCAAGAGTTACACTAGACAACCCACCCCCCACCTCTTCTTTATTAGAAAGAAATAGTATACACCCAAGAGACCCACTGAGATAAAAGTTTCAATTATAGCATCAGGGATTGTAGGAGATAGATGTCAACTAAGGTGTTGAAGTGGTAGGGGCCGCATAGCTTAACCAACCTTGCACATGGGTGCCCTCATGACCTTCATTTCCAGCTGTTACATTCTTATACACTGGAACTGGCATCAGTTTCATTTAGTGCCCTGTCAGTTCCATTCCATGCTGGTGCTCTCTTTTTCTTGTGTCCTGTCTGCTTGGCATCTATGGGCCTTTGCTTTGTACAACTGGTTCCCCTGTTTTGTTGATGCCCTAAGCTTACCTGGCTTATTGGATAATCTGTCCCTGACTGTACCCATTTTAAAAATGAGGCAACTGAAGCCCAGAAGCTTAAATTACTAGTCCAAAGCCTCACAGCTGGGGACCAAGCAAAGCTGGGGCTGGAATCCACACGTCTGATCCCCATGTGCACATAGCAAGACTTGACCTTAACTAGACTCGCTTCCAGGCTGGGCCTTGTGCAAGGGAATGTCTTGTTGGATGGTTAGGAATTGGGGACTAAGAGGAAAGTCTAATGGGAACCAGTCCTGGAGTTAAGAGGTACACAAGATCTCCCAAAATCTCAGACCTTCATGTTTAGAGGAAGAGAAATAATGGAGCAGGACCACACAAAGCCACACAGTGTAGCAACCCGCTGGAGGACAGCTCGTGATTTATCAGAAGACAAGGGTCTCACCTGGATTTTGTGGTGAAAAGTCCTAGTGCAGCAGTCACTTCACTTCTGTTTACTCCTAACCTGCAAAGATGGTTGGAGCCTGGAAATTCTGCCCCGCTGGGAAGACCTGGTAATTTCCTGGGAAAGGGAAGACGTGAAATCTGTATGTATTTTAACCAGTGGGGACTCACTCCTCACCTTTTAGGGAAACTGAGGCTCAGGACAACAGAGAACCCTCACCAGGGCCCACTGAGGTAGGGGCAGAACTAGTACTAGGATCCAGGGCTCCTGACTCTTAATCCTGTGTTCTTTTTGCCAACACCTTGCTAATGTGGGAGGATTCTGTGAATATATCAATGCTAGCCTCTTTGAGGAAACCCTGGTGGCATAGTGGTTAAGAGCTACGGCTGCTAACCAAAAGGTTGGCGTTCCCAGTCCACCAGGTGCTCCTTGGAAACTCTATGGGGCAGTTCTACTCTGTCCTATAGGGTCGCTATGAGTCGGAATCGACTCAACAGCAATGGATTTTTTTTTTTTTTTTTGAGGCCCTTTGAGCAAGAGAGGCCATAAACCTTAATAACCTGGGGATTTACAAAATGTGTCCCAAGGTACTTGAAGAGAATAGAGAAAGCCTGAGTTTCCGAAGTCAGAAAGATAAAAATTTTAACTCCACAAAGAGCTGGCTGGGTGACTTCTAAGCCACAGTTTCCTCATCTGCAGAACTGGGCTAGTAGTACATTCTCCAGAAAAAAAAAAAAAAAGATTAGGTAAACTCACCCATATAGGCCATGCAGAAACAGGGCCTGGCCTCCATTGTAGGTACAGACTAAATGGTACCCCTGATTACCTACTTAGTATTGATAAATGAGTTTAAAAGATGTTAACAAAAAAAATGTATGCAGGCTCATTTTCCCTCACTGCGGTAAGACCACAAAAGAATGTGGCCAGGTGTGGAGGTTTACTGGCCTTCCTAGCACTGAGGCCTGGGGAACTAGTGTTTAAGGTCTGGTTTGTAGCATCTTTTGCATCCGTGGTTGGTTAACAAGAAAGAGGTAATGTAAGCATGAATACTCTGCAGACTTTTTCAAAGAAGACAGTTGTACATGGTGTTCCTGGCATGTAGCTTTACAGTTGATCTTTTTTTATGTGGATATTTCAGGAACAAGCAGTAACAGACCTGTTTAAAAAAAAAAAAAAAAAAAAACTTGTAGCTCTTGGCAGACCATGAGAGACAGCTCTACCCACAAAACTTTTCTAAAATTAGCTGAATTAGCTCCTTTTTAATCAACGTAATTATATATATATATATATAACATTATAAATAATTACAATTTGGTTATTTTTTTCTCTTGAATTTGAAGATTTTTCGGTTTTTCCTTTTTTTAGAAGGGAGAGGTCAATGTTCAGTTTTGAAAATACATATTGCAACCCAAACTGAAAACAACAGTGAATGAATACATATATATGTGTGTGTATATTTATGTATGGGTTTTTTAATATATATACGCATTGCCAACGAGTCAGTTCTGACTCATAGCAGCACTATAGGACAGAGTAGAACTGCCCCATAGAGTTTCCAAGGAGCAGCTGGTGGGTTCAAACTGCCACCAGCGTTTCCATGTATGCATTAAAAAAAAAAAAAAAACTTGCTGCCATCAAGTCGATTTTGACTCATAGTGACCCTAGCCAACAGAGTAGAACTGTCCCATAGGGTTTCAAGGAGCGACTGGTGGATTTGAACTGCTAACCTTTTGGTTAGCAGCCAAGATCTTAACCACTTTGGTACCAGGGACCCATATATATATATGTATGTGTATATACATATGTATATATATACATATACACATTTTAAAAACTTCATCGAAATTTTAATTATTTAATTTCTTGTTCAAGAATGATTTAAAAGCAAATAAAATTAATTATTCTAACTCCCATTTTGAACTTTTACAACTTTGAAAAACCTAGTGATGTCTTATGTTGGTTTTTTAAATATAAAAGAAATTTCTCTAATCATCACTTATAAAAGTCTCTAGGGACCTCAGTCTAGAGTGTAAAGTTTAATTAATTTCATTAAAAAGTAAGTTAAGTATTAATCTAGTAACAAATAGCTATAAATATAGGGCCCCAGCCAAAAAAACAGTCAGAGCCCCATAGTGCTCCTTACCCTACTCCTTCTGGTCAGTGTACCCTTCTTTGTTGTTGTTAGGTGGCATTGAGTTGATTCCGACTCATAGCAACCCTGTGTACAACAGAACAAAACACTGCCCAGTCCTGCATCATCATCACAATTGTTGCCATGCTTGAGTCCATTATTGCAGCCACTGTGTCAGTCCATCTCGTTGAGGGTCTTGCTCTTTTTTGCTGACCCTCTACCAAACATGATGTCCTTCTCCAGGGACTGATCCCTCCTGATAACATGTCTGAGGTATGTGAGACGTAGTCTTGACATCCTCGTTTCTAAGGAGCATTCTGGTTGTACTTCTTCCAAGACAGACTTGTTCATTCTTTTGGCAGTCCATGGTATATTCAATATTCTTCACCAACACCACAATTCAAAGGCATCAGTTCTTCTTCAGCCTTCCTTATTCATTGTCCAGCTTTCCCATGCATATGAGACAATTGAAAACACCATGGCTTGGATCAGGCACACCTTAGTCTTCAAGGTGACATCTTTGCTTTTCAACACTTTAAAGAGGTATTTTGTAGCAGATTTGCCAAATGTAATGCGTCTTTTGATTTCTTGACTGCTGCTTCCATGGGTATTGATTGTGGATCGAAGTAAAATGAAATCCTTGACAACTTCAATCTTTTCTGCATTCATCATGATGTTGCTTATTGGTCCAGTTGTGAGGATTTTTGTTTTCTTTATGTTGAGGTATAATCCATAAGTGCTTCAAGTCCTCTTCACTTTCAGCAAGCAAAGTTGTGTCATCTACATAACACAGGTTGTTAATGAGTCTTTCTCCAATTCTGACCCCCCATTCTTCTTCATGTAGTCCAGCTTCTTGGATTGAATACCCACTGCCATCCAGTCGATTTTCGACTCATAGAGACCCTATAGGACAGAGTAGAACTGCCCTATAGAATTTTCAAGGAGCGCCTGGTAGATTTGAACTGCTGACCTCTTGGTTAGCAGCTGTAGCACTCAAGCACTACGCCACCAGGGTTTCCAACAGATTGAATAGGTATGGTGAAAGGATACAACCCTGATGCACAACTTTGCCAACTTTAAACCACTCAGTATCCACTTGTTCTGTTCGAACAACTGCCTCTTGATCTGTGTACAGGTTCCTTATGAGTACAATTAAGTGTTCTGGAATTCCCATTCTTCACAGTGTTATCCATAATTTGTTATGATCCACACAGTCGAATGCCTTTGCATAGTCAATAAAACACAGGTAAACATCTTTCTGGTATTCTCTGGTTTCAGCCAGGATCCATCTGACGTCAGCAATGAGCCCTTGTTTCACATCCTCTTCTGAATCCAGCTTGAATTTCTGGAAGTTCTCTTGTCGATGTACTGCTGCAAACGTTTTTGAATAATCTTCAGCAAAGTTTGACTTGCGTGTGATATTAATGATATTGTTCGATAATTTCCGCACTCAGTTGGATCACCTTTCTTTGGAATAGGCATAAATATGGATCTGTTCCGGTTGCTTGGCCGGGTAGCTGTCTTCCAAATTTCTTAGTATAGACAAGTGAGCGCTTCCAGTGCTGCATCCGTTTATTGAAACATCTTAATTGACATTTGGTCAATTCTTGGAGCCTTGTTTTTGACCAATTCCTTCAGTGCATCTTGGACTTCTTTCTTTAGTACCATTGGTTTCTGATCATATGCTACCTCCTGAAATGGCTGAATGTCAACCAATTTTTTTGGTATAGTGACTATGTATTCCTTCCTTTTTTTTTTTTTTTTTTTTTGATGCTTCCTGTGTCATTTAATATTTTCCCTGAAGAATCCTTCAGTATTGCAACTCGAGGCATGAATTTTTTCATTAGTTCTTTTAGCTTGAGAAGTGTTGAGCTTGGTCTTTCCTTTTGGTTTTCTATCTCCAAGTCTTTGCACTTGTCATTATAATACTTTACTTTGTCTTTTTGAGCCACCCTTTGGAATCTTCTGTTCAACTCTTTTACTTCATCATTGCTTCCTTTTGCTTTAGCTACTTCATGGTCAAGAGCAAGTTTCAGAGTCTCTTCTGACATCCATTTTTGTCTTTTCTTTCTTTCCTGTCTTCTTAATTATCTCTTACTTTCTTCATGTATGGTGACCTTGATGTCAGTCCACAACTTGTCTGGTCTTCAGTCATTAGTGTTCAACACATCAAATCTGTTTTTGAGATGGTCTCTAAATTCAGGTTGGATATACTCAAGGTTGTACTTGGCTCCTCTATTTCTATTAATATATGCTCAATTTTTTTAATGTCCATAATATTACAAAACTTACTTAAAATGAAAAATAGTATCTCCCTTCCCCATACTGTATGGCTTAGTCCGCTCCCCAGAAGCAACCACTTTCAATTATTTTAGCAGCTTTTTTTCTGGTTTTTTTTTTTTTGATCTATATTTTCAAGTAATATTCTTATGCTCTTACTTTCTGATCTGTTGATTGTGTTCATTGTGGATTATCTTTTATGTTTCTTGTGGGCTGAACTCTTAACCTACTGAGCACCTCCCCTGCCATCTTGCCTATGTAAATATACTACATATTTTCATAAAATTATCAGCCATTATTTATACCATGGAGCCCTGGTGACACAGTGGTTAAGCTGTTCGGCTACTAATCAAAAGGTCAGCAGTTCAAATCCACCAGGCTTTCCTTGGAAAGTCTATGGGGTAGTTCTACTCTGTCCTGTAGGGTCACTATGAGCCGGAATGAAGACTATGAGTTGGAATCGACTTGACCGCAATGAGTTTGGTTTTTGGTTTTTTTGTTGGAGCACATCCTCTGGTAGCTTCTGACTCCAGAACCTCTGCTTTTAACCCTATATTGATCTTCCTTGAGCTGCCCAACTTAAACATTGTTCATCGTTTTTAACACTAATCCTATCATTGTGTCCTCATTCTACGCTCAATTCCATTACCTCCTGCCTCTTCGATTTTCCCAAGTATTTTCCAATCCTTCCTTGCCATGGATCATTCTTTTCAAGCTACAAACGTGGTCAAATTTCTCCCCAACTACAGAACAAATGAAAACCTCTCTTTGACCTAGCCATCACACTTTCTCCTTTTTTGGTGTCGGGGGAGGAGTGGGATCAAAGGGTGATGCTCCTCTCTCTTACACCCTTTCCGGGTCTGGCTTTTGCTGCTCCAGGCCCCACTAGAACCGCTTCTTCCAAGGTCACTCTGCTCTCTGCTCTTGCTCCTTAGCCTCTGGCTAGCTTTTGACAGACTTAAGTGTTGAGTAGCCCCTCCTTAAAGGAATTTTCTTTTTAACTCTGTTTATCCAAAAGCAGAAAGAAAATTGTACCTCCACTAGTTACTATTAAGATAAATTTTTAATGAATGCATTTTTATTTTCTAAGTTTCAGAAATGACTGCAAATAGTCTAAAAATGTGTTGCCTGGTCAAAATTTTTAGAGGAGATGCTTTAGGGAACAGGAAAATTATTTTTTAATTATTATCCATGATTTTTAAACTTCAAGAGCTTTGCCTCAGTAGTTTAAAGATTCTCCCTTTAATCTACTTGGCATTATTAATTTCCTTTGCAAATCCTTTGAGTACAGACAATATAAAGGGAAGTACTCCTTTATAACTCCCCAGGGAACCCAAATTCCAAATTAATGAAGAGGGTTGCTCAACAGGTTCTCCAGCTCTGTTCAGCCCTCCTGGGAATAAATTAATTTTATAAATCCTCTTAGATTAGGGCCTAGTCTTGATATTAATGGAGGGAAGAAGAAATATATATATTTGGATTTAAACATGGATTTAATATAAATGTCATGTATTTATATAATATACCTGTATATTACATATAATATGTTTAGATATTAATATATGTTTATGTATCTATTTAAAATCTCAATACCTCCCCTCCCATCTCTGAGTCATTTCAGGGACACTCAGGTTTTGAGTTAATCCTTTGTATTATGGAAATACAGTGGGAATGTTTAGAGAGGCTTTGCCTTTTTAGCTTAAATAAAATATGTAATAATCTTTCAGTAGTTTTTTTTTTTTTTTAAGTCTCCATTTCCTTCTCTCAGAAATAAATGTTTGGTCAGCCCGAGACCAGAAGAACTAGATGGTGCCTGGCTACCACCAATGACCACCCTGACAGGGAACACAACAGAGAGTCCCTGATGGAGCAGGAGAAAAGTGGGGTGCAGAACTCAAATTCTAGTAAAAAGATCAGACTTAATGGTCTGACAGATTAGAGGAACCCCAGAAGACATGGACCCCAGACCTCTGCTAACCCAAAACTAAAACCATTCCCAAAGCCAACTCTTCAGACACAGATTAGACTGGACTATAAAACACAAAATAATACTCCTGAAGAATGTGCTTCTTAGTTCAAGGAGAGACGCTAGACTAAATGGGCAGCTCCTGTCCGGAGGTGAGACAAGAAGGCAGAAAGGGGTAGGAGCTGGTTGAATGGACCTGGGAAGTCTGGGGTGGAAAGGGTAAGTTGCTGTCACAATATAGAAATAGCTACTAGTGTCACATAACAATATGTGTATAAATTTTTGTGTGAGAAACTAACTTGAGCTGTAAACTTTCACCTAAGGCACAATAAAAAGAAAAAAAAAAAACAAAGAAATGTTTGTGTAAATCAGGCAAAGAATCATTAAAGTCACTGTTCAACTTCAGTATAAAATTTTTAAACACAGTTCTGAAATCCATTAATTTCTGTTCTTCATACCAAGGAAAATTATTCTGGCTTCTTTGGTTTTAAAACTCAATCCAAAAATCTTTCCATACCATGGTTTGAAGTAAACACATTCAGATAGAGTTGAGGTTCAGAGAAAGAAAGAAAGAAAAGAAGAAGAAGAAAAACAAGGGAGAGAGCATTCACTGTCTTCAGTTTTCCTGGCTAATCCATTCTAATTAATTTCCTGAGGGAAAGTATAAGAGGTGAGCCCATTTCTTCAAATAAGAGCACACTGCAGTTGTCTTATCTTTTTAATGTGTATTTAAAGAGGCTACCCTTCAATGGCACTGGGTACCCTTTGAATTGGTTTCTTTTAAATTCACTTTTATATGATGCACCCTTTGAAGTAAGCCCTCTTTAGAGGTGATTGGTTTTAAAAGAACCACAGCCAATAGTTTCATGAAAATCAATAAAAGGCTTTCATTGAGGGTTTCACTTGGAAGATGTTTACATTGTTCTGTGAAGGATGGAAAAGTGGAAGGAGCTTTCTGGGGTTTCACAGGAAGACAATCAAGCCTATTTATTCATAATGGGATTTCAGTTACAGAAGAACGTTTTACGTTCAAGCTTAGGAAATTTTTAAATGGCTGCAAAAGATGGGAAGAAAATGTTCAAAGACGATTTCATTTTTTTTTCCTTCTTTTAAATACAAAAGAACTAGGAAAAGGAAATGACTTTGAAACCCAGACAAGAAGTTTAAAAACAACTGCTTAACAATTAAAAAAAAAATTTTTTTTAAGTACCCATTTGTCAATCAATCAAAATGTGGATATTTCCTTTTTGTGTTGTCTCTTTCTGTCCTCACTCTACAAGTTGAATGCAAGATTAAACACTCTTATTCCTTTCCTTTATTTAAAAGCAGTGGGCTTCCATTCCACAACAGGACTGGATTTGCTGATACATTCATTTCTGACCCACCACTCGAAGTATGAAATCCAAAATGGGATTGTATGACTGGAGCCACGGAAACTGAGGCAGGGAACAGGCACCAAATGTTTTTTGCTGGGATATGGGACCAATTAGCATTACTGCAAGACACGGATTCGAGCCGCCTGCTGCAAACCCAATACTGAGACAGGGTGAAGCTAAGCAGCAACAGGGCTTTACTGTATACCAGTATACAAGAGAACGAGGGGAGTGGGCTCCTCCAAAGTCTGTCTGTCTGCTGGAGACTAACTGAAGGGTTTTACAGGGTTTAGGCCTTAGGCTTGAAGAATCTGGAGACTGGCAGTTCTCCTTTGAGATGAGTGTGTTGACCACATTCCAGCATCCTGGTTTTGGTCACAAGATGGGCCCCCATTGTCAGGTTGTCTTATCCCAGGTTGTTGTTCTGCTTATTCAGGAGCAACACTGGTTAATTTTAAACTTTATAGAATCATGGAGAATGGGAGAGGGAAGGGACAAAACAAGGCACAAATCACAAAATCACTGGGGTATGCAAAAGCTAACTACACACACACAAAAAAAAAGCCATGAAGAAACAATGCAACAATACCCAGGATGATAGACCCCTATAATCTCTTTCACACACTGCTCTTTTTATTAGTGGAAAACACAGAATTAAAGCCATATTGTAGACTTGGGGGTGGAGGGGTAGAGATAAGAGGAGTAAATCAAAAGACTGGCCATTTGGTAGAGAAAAGGCTCAGCTGAAACCTCTTTTAAGGATGAAAGGGTTATGCTGTTGTCAACCTCCAGATTTACCATCTAGCTCCTGAAAGGCTAATGATAAGGACTTCACACCTTCATCAAGGAGATAACTTTGGGAGATTTCTCTTTTAGAAGTACAAGATTTCCTGCTGCTACTGGCCTGGAACAGGGCCAGGAGCCAAGGAATGTGGGCAGCCTCTGAAATTTGAAAAAGGCAAGGAAACAGATTTTCCCTTAGAGCCTCCAGAAAGGAATACAGCCCTGCTGATGCCTTGATTTTCGCCCAGTGAGGTTAGCATTTCAGACTTCCTACCTTCACAACTGTAAAATCATAAATAAATTTGTATTGTTTTAAGCTGCTAAATTTGTGGTGATTTGTTACAGCTAGTAATAAGAAATTAATACAGGAGTCAAGAAATGTTTTCTATAGTTAAATAAACAAAGAAAAAAGATGTAGGCATGTTAGCTAAAATTATAAAGGTCAATGCTTATAGGAAGTAGGCAGGTGACAGAAATGAGTGAATAAACCAAACCTGTTGCTGTCAGGTGAATTTCAACTCATAGTGACCCTAAGGACAGAGTAGAACTGTCCCATAGGGTTTCCAAAGAGCAGCTGGTGGATTCGAACTGCTGACCTTTTTGGTTAGCAGTTGAGCTCTTAACCACTAGAAACCCCATGCTGTCAAGTCGATTCTGACTCATAGCGACCCTGTAGGACAGAGTAGGACTGCCCCATAGGGTTTCCAAGGAGCGCCTGGTGTATTCGTACTGCAGACTTTTTGTTTAGCAGCCGTAGCACTTAATCACTGCGCCACCAGGGTTTCCCTTAACCACTAAGGCAGGGTGTAAAACAATGGGGACAGTGAGGACCCTGGGGAACTAACTAGTGAGTATGCACTGCAACCCCATCTAAAGACATTCCACTTCAATTTTTAAAAACTGCACAGGTCAAGCAAAGATAGCTGTGGATAAAATCTGTCCAGAAGACTTCCCCTTTTGAAACCCCTGATTAAAGAACATGAAAATAGTGAGAACGTTACTGGGATCAGGGAGGTGGAAGGAAGAGAGGCAAGGTGCTAGTGACATTACATCATTTTTCACCTATCAAAGCAAGAAGCCAAGGGATAATGTCAAAAATTTAATAAGCCAATGAATACTGATGTAGGGATATTAGTTTTAGATAGATAGCCACTCAAAGAACAAGAACAGAAATAGTCTAAGATTAAAGTAGTTGCCCCTGAGAAGCAAGACTAGTGGTGAGGAGGAGCGGGGTTAGGGGATGCTGCTTTTCAATATCAAACTCTTCTTTCCTGGTTGTTTTTTCTTTCTTTCTTTTTTTTTTTTTTTAACCCTATTCTAGTATGGAGCCCTGGTGGCACAGTGGTTAAGAGCTCAGCTGCTAACCAAATGTCAGCAGTTTGAATCCACCAGCTGCTCCTTGGAAACCCTATGAGACAGTTCTACTCCATCCTATAGGGTTGCCATGAGTCAGAATCAACTCAATAGTAATGGGTTTAGTTTTCTGTTCGGTTATTCACATATGGCTTCATAAAAAAAGAAGGGAGGGACAACCACTGATTTCAGAAGGGACATCCCAAAGGCCCAAGGAATGTCAAATTTTCCAAATTCCAAGATTGACTCTGTCTGGGTACTTCTTTAAGACAGGTTGATTTCGGACCTGGGGACCAAACACACACACACACACACACACACACACACACACACACTTCATTCTGATGTGTATGGTGTTTGTCATTAACAGTGAATATAACAGTATTTGGGAATGCTTTGCTTTTAAAAATTACTTAGAGCAACTTCTAGGTTATCTCTCCCACAATTGCATTCCCAAATGCTTTCTTCAGTGGAAGAGAAAGGAGTGGAGTCAGAACTACCTATCACCCTGGTATGCTGAGGGTGGTGTCCCAAGAGAAAATACCATCCATCATGAGTGTCAAAGATCAAAGCCCAATTAACTATTGCGCCAGAAGACTTACCCTAGATAAAAAAAAAAAAAAAGATAAATAGGGTAAAAATCCACCATACCTCTCACCCTAAAAAAAAAAAAAGTCCTCAGGAACACAACCCTTGGAGGCACCTGTCTAAAAAAAAAAAAAAAACTTTGTTTAATTCCAAAACGTATCAATCATTTATTTAAAACTTATCAGTAGCAGTTTAAAGACTAAAAAAACAAATACCTGCATATCCCCTTCTTTCTCCTTCAAAGGTAACTGCCATTCAATAAAACAAGGAAAATCTATGTTTTAAAAATTGAGCAAAGGAGGCATTTCACAGTAGAAAATATTGGAATAGCCCATAGGCACAGGAAAAGATGCTCAAACTACTTAGTAATCAGAAAAGGCAAATTACAATTACGAGATACCATTTTATATCCACCGGCTTAGCAAAATTTGTCTTCTTTAAGAAATCCTTCCCTACATGAGGCAGTAAAGAAATTCTCTTGTATTACCTTTTTAAATTCTATAGTATTCCTTTGAGCCTTTAAACGATCATTTGTGATTCATGTTTGTGCATGGTGCCAGGTAAAAAAAAAAAAAAAAAACAGTGCCATTCTCTCATATTACCTTTTTAAATTCTATAGTATTCCTTTGAGCCTTTAAACGATCATTTGTGATTCATGTTTGTGCATGGTGCCAGGCAGGGACCTAATTATTCCCCCATATGGCCAACTAAATATCTCTGTGCCCTTTACTAAACAGTCTATTCTTTCGCCATTCATCTTCAGTACCTTTAAAACCGTGAATCAAGTTTTCCTATATGCATGGATTTGTTTGTTTATGGGCTGCTTTTTACATTCTGTTCAGCTCTTTGTCTATCCCTACACTAATCTCTGTTTTAAATTCTATAGCTTTGGAGTAATTCTGGATATCTGGTAGAGCAAGTCCTACCACCTTCTTCAGGAGTGTGTTAACTAATCTTGGCCCTTTGCTCTTCCATGTAAATTTTTCAGTTACCTTGTAACATTTCTCAAAAATTCTTTTGGGATTTTTTACTGGAATTGCAATAAATCTGTAGATTGTGAAGAATTGACATCTTTACAATAATGAGCCTTCCTATCAAAGAATGCAGTATGTATCTCTCCATTTATTTGAGTCTTTTTTATTGTCTGTCATTAAAATTATATCATTTTTTCCGTATCTTTTTTTGTTAAATGTATTCCCAGGTTCTTTTTTTTATTGTTATTGCAAACGATATATTTTAAAATTTTTAATTGCAATATACAACACACCTACAAAGAGTGTATAAACATATATGTATAGTTTAAAGAATAATTATAAAGCCATCACTCATGTAACCCCTATCCAGGTTGAGAAATAAAACCTTGCCTATACTATAAAACCCTCCCCTGTTGGTACCCTCCTTAATCACATGCCTCTTCTTCCTCCCTGGAGATGACAACTCTCCTAACTTTTGTGTAATCATTTCCTTGCCTGTCTTTATAGTTTAACTACCAGTGTATGCATCTCTCATTAGTTTAGTTTTGCCTATTTTTGAAGCTTGTATAAATGGCATCCTATTGTTTATATTATTTTAGACTTCTCTTGTTCATTGCTATTTGGTGAGATTCATCCATCTAGGTACATCTAGCAGTCTTGATTAATTTCATTAGCATGTATTCCATTGTATACACATCGTACACTACCATTTATCTAGTCTACTCTTGTTGGATATACCTTGTTTCCAGCTTTTGGTTATTAAAGCAACACTGCTATGAATATTTGTACTCATAAGATCTCTATGTATTTTATGGGACACCTGTACAAAAATTGTTCTAGGTTAGCGTTTCTTCAAGTGTGATCTGAGGACCCCTGTGAGCCCCTGAAACCCCTTTATTGTGTCTGTGATGTCTTGACTTTTCTAAATACATATCTGTGTGGGTCCAGATTTTCTTCATGTCCTTCAGCCAAAACAGTATATCGCAACAGATTAAAAGCAAAAGGAGATATGAAAATCTACCTATATTCTGTTAAGTAGACAAAACATTTTTCTGAAATATAAAACGATGCCTCTTTTCTCACTAACTTTTGTTTTGGAAAATACAGTTTTTTTTTTTCTAAAAGTATGTTATTTATGTTAGCATGTAATGGGTTTATTATTTTTTAAAAATGAATTAATTAAATACTTAAATTTTTTTGTCTCAACATTTGATACAATAAGTATCAACAGACATAACCCATATAAAAAATGCTCTATGGGGTCCTCAATCATTTTTAAGAGTCAAAAAGGGTCCTGAGACCAAAAAGTTTGAGAACTTCTCCTCTAGGGCATGGTCTTCAAACTGGGTGCACCACCCAAAGTGCACCCAAGATGCAGATACTTTCTAAGAGAGCCGATTTCCAGATCTGCACTCTGTACTAGCTTCACATAGGTCTCGTTTCCTATTTCTCACTACAGAATACTATATTTTATTGATTCTAAGATGCTGATTTTTTTCCCCCTGCCACATTTTGTATTTCTGAAATATAAAATGTGTATTATCATTTCTGTGGGCCAAGTGGTAGTCTTGCCGTAGCTGTCTTTGCCTGCCACCTGCTGGTAAGAACAAAAAAATGCCAGTACAAAACTTGGAGAATAGATGCCTGCAACTTTGAAGAAAACTTCTGAGACAACAATGAAGCAGTTGTTTTTGTTTGTTTGTTGTTGTTTTAAGAGCTGCTGTTTCACCAGTGCTCCTGATAACTCTGAAATGATGTTGTATGAACAAAAGGATTTTGACTTTAAGAGTGGTTCATATAAGCCACACTGATTGTGAAGACTTTTTAAAAATATTTATTTTACAAGGTTAAAAAAGTCTATGTCAAAACAGAACATCCAGAATGGAATTAATGAAAATATTCATGGATTGTGAAGAATGTAACTAATGTTGCTGAACAATTTGTGTAGAGGTTGTTGAATGGGAACCTAATCTGCTGTGCACATTTTCACCGAAAACACAATAAAAGATTATCTTTAAAAAAAAAAAAAAGTAAATTGTTAAGAAACATGATGAATGTAATTAACGTCACTGAACTGTACATGTGAACACTATAAAGATGGCAAATATTTTGTTACCTATATACCTACCCTGGTGTCACTTTGAGGACTAAGGTGCACCTGACCCAAGCCATGATATTTTCAATTACCTCATATGCTTGTGAAAGCTGGACAAAGAAAGAAGGAAGAACAAAGAAGAATTCACTCATCTGAATCATGGTGTTGGCAAAGAATATTGAATATACCATGGACTGCCAGAAGAATGAACAAATCTGTCTTGGAAGAAGTATAGTCAGAATGCTCCTTAAAAATAAGAATGGCAAGATTTCGTCTCATGTACTTGGGATGTGTTATCAGGAAGGACCAGTTCCTAGAGAAGGCTATCATGCTTGGTAAAGTAGTGCGTCATTGAAAAAGAGGAATACCCTCAACAAGATGAATTGACACAGTGGCTGCAACAATGGACTCAAACTTAGCAACAATTGTGAGGATAGCACACGATGGGGCAGGATTCAGTCCTGTTGAACACTTCTCAGTGATTTTTATAGTATTCTGTGAAACATATTAACATCTTTATTAATATAACAGATTTTTTTTTTTTTTTCTGGGAGAAACTAAGCCTGATTTGACTGATTGGTTGGAAGTAGAAACTAACTTTGCTAGTTAGGTTGTATTGTGAGTATTTTCCATAAGTTAAATGAATAAATCTACAACTCCAAAGTTTTACAAAAAACATGAGATAACATAAAAACATTTCATCAAAAATATGTTGTATTGGCAGAGCATATTAAAATTTAGCATACTGTTTTTTTCCCCAACCTTTTCTAAATAAATTGATTTAAACAAAGCACCTCTAAATACTACAGACACACATACATATATACACACCAAATAAAGTTCATTTCTAATTCTTGGTAAAGCCTTTCTGGTAAAGTTGCTGAAAATGGAGAATGTGAGTACCCTAGGACTAGATGGCAAAGTCTTTTGCAGGTTAGGTGGTTTTCAATTCTTTGCCATCAACAAAATTGAGGGAGGGTCTAATCCACTTGTTGGCTCTCGAATTATTATTTTTTTTAATTGTTTTTGATGCTAGATCACTATCTGATTTTTGACATATAACTGGGAAGGCATTAAAGAATTGTGTGATTTTTTTTTAATTAAGAAAAAATTCTATTCCCATCTCCCTTGAGAATCCCACAAAATGACAAAAGAATAAAGTTAATGCTCTCTCATTGTAACAATAATTCACCCATAGGTACCTGAATTAATTGAATTAATTGAAAAACTCAGCTCCCTTTGTTTTCACTGAGATGTTACTCTTTGATAAAATTTTACGTTTGGTGTAATAATTCTTTATCAAGATTTGTAATATATCTATGCTTTTATTGAAATTATAATTGTTATAATTTACACGACATATCCTTATGGTCACAGGAAATTACACAAAACATAAGATTTAAACATACATACAAATTTTTATCACAGAGAATTATATGAAGTAATATAAAAGCAAGCCCTGATGGAGCAGTGGTTAAGAGCTCAGGATATTAATCAAAAGGTCAACAGTTTGAATCCACCAGCCACTCCTTGGAAACCCTATAGGGTCGCTATGAGTTGGAATTGACTCCATGGCAATGGTTTTTTCATTTTGTTTTTTTTTAAATATAAAAAAGATTTTCAAACATAAATACATATTACATTAGGATACAATTCTGGGGGGAAGCGGGATGGAAATATTAGTTCTAAGAATAAAAAGGAGTGATATAAATTTCCCATTGTTAAAGAGGAGCTTGTTTATGTATTTTTAACTGGACAATGGTATCAAATCACTATAGCGTTTAGATTCCACTGGACACATTGAAAAGTATGATGTATCAGTTAAATTATTTATCTTTTCAATTAAACTTTTAATGTCAAAATGTTAATATGCAGGAATTATATCATTATACCTAAGTGAAATTTGATGAGAAATTTTAGATGTCAAACTAGAAATGTGTGAAGGGGTATGTAATTTTTCAAGACTTTTAGAGAGTATGCTAGCAAAAAGATTTGAAGACTACTGATCTAGAATGTTGACAAACAGGATTAAAAAAAAAAAAAGTCATAGGATTGAATCCAGTGGCATCAGTAGTGTTGGTGTCACCCAGTGAGGTAACTTATGGTGTTACCACCCCCTTGTACCTCCTCCTGTACCAGGCCATACAGAATCCTTAGTAATGTTTATTATTAATTTTAATCATAGAATAATATGTGATAAATATAGTTGCAAATTGCTGAAATGTAACATTTCTTAAATTATATGAATACTAACAAAAGTGTTTTGTAAAATCTCTGCGTTGAATTACATTTTTCGTTACGTTTTAGTAACTGAGCGGAAACCTTTTTTTATTTTTCTCCTTCTTATCTTTTAATTACTACTTCATTCTCAAAAAAGGTATTAATATAGGTTCACAAATACTAATTACCACAATATTGTAGCTAAAACACCAGAAACTTTGACAAAATCAGCGACCGTAAAAGCATTGTTGCAACGAAAACAACAGTATGTGCTTATAGCACAGGCAGATGAAACTATGGGATTCGAAGCGTCATTGCAATTGGGTAATAATGACAGCTCTGGCCAGGCACATTAGAAGTTTCAAAAAGTAAATTCGCGTAGAGAATCAGGAAATAGAAGCTGAAGAGGCAAGGACCTTCCCACAGAGCTGGCAGAGAAAGAAAGACTTCCTCCAGAGCCAGCGCTGTGAATTCAGACTTCTAGCCTCCTAAACTGTGAGAAAATACACTTCTGCTTGTTAAAGCCATCCACTTATTACTTCTGTTACAGCAGCACTAGATAGCTAAGACACCCTCCAACTTCCATCACTAATTAAGTCTTCTTTTTCAAGGCAGCTGTGTATTGTCTCAAACTTAGGAGTGGTTTCTTTGCTCTTAATGAACAAGATTCCTCTTTACTCATTTTTTAACCACTAACCCCTTGCTGTTGAGTTGATTTTGACTCATAGTTACCCTACAGGACAGAGTAAAACTGCCCCATAGAGTTTCCAAGGAGCGCCTGGTGGATTCGAACTGCTCTCCCATTGGTTAGCAGCCATAGCATTTAGCTACTACGCCATCAGGGTTTCCCCTTTGCTCATGTGAAAATTCTATTTCTGTGACTCCCCTTTCCATGGCTCATTCACCTCTTGCGCTGCTGGGTCCAAGGCCGCCAGTTGTCTATCCCAGTATTTTTCACTTTTTAAGAATTCTTATACCAGACAAGGTCAGCACAAGAACATTAAAAATCAATCTCATTTATGAACATAGATAGAAAAATTCCAAATAAAACACAAGCATCATTTCTATTTAAATCCTACTAACCTTAACTTACAGTCGCATAACCACACCTTATTGCAAAGAAGACTGGGAAGTATAGCCTTTACTTTAAGTGGTCCTGTGCCCAAATGAAAATTGGTTATAAATTCTCAAAGAAGTCATTTTCCCCTCCCACTACTCAGCAACAAGGTCAATATAAGCAAGTTTCCCTTCTGTGATGTGCATTTATTTCTAGTTCACCATTACACAAAGTATTTAGTCTTTTGCAGATCCCGCTCGATAGGGAAATTTTCTATTAGACTCAGGTAGGCTTTGTCACCTACCCTACTGCATTAGGCTCTGCTGAAATTCAAGTTCACCAGGATTTGGAGATGCCCTGAAGGAAGAATCTGGTTTCTTCCTTCCTCTGAAGTCCTACTTTCCTCTCATTTTTAATTTTTTCTTTCTTTCTTTTTTTTTTTTTTTTTGGTCAGCTCAGCAATGCAGTTACATAATTTTAAAAATATTTACTCCAACATGTGTAGTTATTTCACTGGAAAGTTTCAAAGTTTGTTTAGGGTGTCTAGACACCAATCTACGCAGGTAGAAGTTTACCTTGATATTTTTAGAGTTTAGTTTAATTAAACTTCAAAGAATAGCTAATTTTCATTTCATACAAACTATTTCAGAGAATAGGAAAGTTACACAACTCATTTTACAAGACTTGTTTAGCCTTGACACCCAACCCAGATAAGGTCAGCACAAAAAAAGAAAAATTAAAAATTACTCTCATTTATAAACCTAAGTGGAAGAAGCCTAAATAACATACAAGCAAATCCAGTCCAATGGTGTATTTAAAAAAATGTACACGATTCTAAAATAATTCAAGGATGAATTCTAAGTAGTGTATTAAAAAAAATCCAATAGTAGGAATCTGGAAGGCATTACGCTGAGTGAAATTAGTCAGTTGCAAAAGGACAAATATTGTATGAGGCCACTATTATAAGAACTCAAGAAATAGTTTAAACAGAGAAGAAAATATACTTTGAGGGTTACGAGAGTGGGGGGGGGAGGGAGAGGGGTATTCACTAATTAGATAGTAGACAAGAACCATTTTAGGTGAAGGGAAAGATAACACACAATACAGGCAAGGTCAGCACAACTGGACTAAACCAAAAGCAAAGAAGTTTCCTGAATAAACCACATGTGGGGGGCGGGGGTTTGGGGACCATGGTTTCAGGGGACATCTACGCCAATTGGTATAATAAAATCTATTAATCTTAATATTAATCTATTAAGAAAACATTCTGCATCCCACTTTAGTGAGTAGCCTCTGGGGTCTTAAATGCTAGCAAGCGGCCGTCTAAGATGCATCAGTTGGTCTCAATCCACCTGGAGCAAAGGAGGATGAGGAACACCAAGGACACAAGGTAATTACAAGCCCAGGAGACAGAAAGGGCCACATGAACCAGAGACTACATCATCCTGAGACCAGAAGAACTAGACGGTGCCTGGCCACAACCGATGACTGCCCTGACAGGGAACACAACAGAGAACCTCTGAGGGAACAGGAGAGCAGTGGGATGCAGACCCCAAATTCTCCTAAAAAGACCAGACTTAATGGTCTGACTGAGACTAGAAGGACCCCAGAGATCATGGTTCCCAGACCTTCTGTTAACCCAAGACTGGAACCATTCATTCCCAAAGCCAACTCCTCACACAGGGGTTGGACTGAACTATGAGATAGAAAATGGTAGTGGTGAGGAGTGAGCTTCTTGGCTCAAGTAGACACATGGGATTATGTGGGAAGCTCCTTTCTGGAGGGGAGATGAGAAGGCAGAGAGGGACAGAAGCTGGCTGAATGGACACAAGAATATAGGGTAGAGAGAAGGAGTGTGTTGTCTCATTACGGGGAGAGCAACTAGGAGTATATAGTATATAGCATGTTTTTTATATAAATTTTTGTATGAGAGACTGACTTGATTTGTAAACTTTCACTTAAAGCACAATAAAAATATATATATTTTTAAATCCAATAGTGTGTTAAAAAATTAACAAGATTCTGTAATAATTCAAGGATAGTTTGGCATCAGAGAATCTATCCATGTAATTCACCATATAACCAGATTAAAGGAGAAAGTCATATGATCCTTACAACTGATGCACAAAAACACATTTGATAAAAGTCAACATTCATTCATGACAGAGCAGGAATAGAAGGAAATTTCCTTCATCTGATAATGGGACTCTACTGAGACTTTCATATTATGGCCAACACCTCCATAATTAGAAGGCAAAAGGAGCCCTGACTTTGATGTGAAAGCAACACAAGGGAAGCGTCAGGTTGCTTGTCAGGTCTAGGTAGTATGACATGATCAATTCCCCCCAAAGGAGCAATTCCCCCAAGTCAGGTCCTCCCAGAAGAGAGGCTCACCTATTTCGCGCTGTTCCTTCAGAATACAGTTACTAACCCCTGACCCTTGGACAACCAAATGCAGAAGCAGCCCTCACGATTACCTCACTCAATCCACTTGTCTTATGGGTGACAGCTGTGAAGCCCAGACACATAAAATGTCAGGGATCATCCAGCTTAGCTAATGGCACACCTGGGATTGGGACCCGGGTTCCTAATGTTCTTTACACTTCCCACTCATGAGCAAAAACAAATTCTTCTCAATCTCTTATGCAGCTTAAGTACCTCCTTTAAATTCTTTGGACTTCTATGAGTACTCCTAACCTTTGGGACTTACCTTCTATCTGGAGTAGCAATACTGGGAGGGGATGGAAGAAAAGGAAAGTCAGGTGGAATGAAATGAACAGGAAACTTTCTCAGAAGGAGGGGAGAATTTACCAGAAGAAGGGGAATGCTTATTTTCAGAGTTAGTCTAGGGAAGGAGCCCTGGTGGTGCAAACAGTTAAGAACTCAGCTGCTAATCGGAAAGTTAGCAGCTCAACCCTACCCAGCATCTCCACAGGAGAAAGACCTGGTGACCTGCTTCCATAAAGATTACAGCCAAAATGCTATTGGTGAGAACATCGCTCTTACTTAAGATCCTGGTGAAGAGCCAAATGGTATCCAGTGGAAAACCAGCACCGTGAGTTTAAAGAGCCTATAATGGCCTCCATTTAGGAGCTTGACAAAGTCCAGGTATTGGTCACGGATGTGTTATCTCCAATCTCTAGTCAAAAGGAGGGAATGATTTAGGAATTAATATTGGAGTCATTATTCCCTGTCCTTGAGCACAGAGAATGTGACCCAGCTGGAGCTGGACTCACAAGGACACATCAATTGGGCCCTGAGGTATAAATAGCTAGGATAATCTTGGAAAATATCTTTTAGGAAACCTTTCATATAAGCCAATCAAACAGAACACAAAAGACTTCCCACTCTTATCTTTTTCTATTAGCATTTATTGAGTAGAAAATTTGTTGGACCAATGAAGACCTTCCTGACTGTCATTACTGAAACCTGTACCAATGATTGTTAAGAAAGTCAATTCAAAATGTAGGATCACTGTTTCTAGCCAGTCTGTGAGAAGGTGAAGCTTTCAATGGTTTTGTCCATTTGTAATGTTAATATATACTGCTGACTCTGTAATGTTCCTTTGACTTGGCAGACATGACTCTGGCAGCATGCTTGTCCATTTTCCAATTCCTGTCTATTCTGTAATATTTCCTTAGGCTTGGGCAGGCATGGCTGTGGCAGCATGCTTGTCCATTTTTCCACTTCTGTCTATTCTGTAATTTTCTTGGATTTGAGCAGATATTAGCTCTGGCAGCACGCTCGTCTGCTTTCCTACTCTTGCCTCTTTGAACATATGCCGAATAAAACTTTTAGCTTTACTGAAAAAAAAAAAAAAAGCCAGGAAAACCCTCTAGGGGCTGTTCTACTCTGTTACGTAGGGTCACTATGAGTCAAAGTCAACTCAATAGCACACAACAACTAGGGTAGGGAGTCAGAGAAGCCTGAAGGGGGTCTAGGGCGATGGACTCATTCTTAGGGAGTAGAAGGGACAGCTCACTGTGTTGTGGAGGCTGTGAATGGTAGGACTTTAGGGGACCCCATTCACATCATATTCATTGTAGACTTATGCAGTTATTACTACAATTTTGGGGCAGATGGCAACAAAGCATCCTGGAAGCCATGTCTGTTTCAAATTTCTATATAGTTGCCATTCAGACTAGCTATACTGCTGAGGAGAAGGTCCAGCTGTAGCACAAATAAGATCTGGGGATGGATCAAGTCTGTGTGATTCTGGAATTAAGACCTGAGTGCTAGGGCCAGGGTGCCCTGGTGGCGCAGTGGCTAAGAGCTCGCCTGGTAATCAAAATGTCGGCAATTTGAATCCACCAGCCACTCCTTTTAACCCTATGGGGCAGTTCTGCTCTTTCCTATAGGGTCACTATGAGTCCGAATTGACTTGAAAGCAACAGGTTTTTTCTTTTTTTTTTTGGCTAGGGCCAGACCCTAGACAGCAGGAAGTCCTGGAGGAACCAATTCACTCCAAGCTCAATTCGTCCTTTTCCTTGGCTTTTCTTCTCACCCTGGCTATGCCACGAATAAGCTTCAACTGGTGCGCTCTCTTTCCGTTTCCAAGTAGACTCTTATCTCTGGTCCCTGCTGGCCTCAGGCTTCTCTGCCATATCACTTTGACAATCTCCATAACCTTGAACTCGTTGCCATCAAGTCAATTCCAACTCCATAGCCTTGGGAATCTATAATTACAACTGCCTTATTAGGAAGTAATAACTGTGGCATTTTCTTCAGGAGGAATGTCCCTATCCATAAAAAGAAAAAGGTAAGGAGTGATTGGCAGTACATTATTAGAAGTTTAAAAATTCCCTAAGGAAAAAAAAAAGAAATTCTTAAACTAATCATCAAATCTACAAAGAAATCTGTTTTAAAAATTTTTATTGTGTTTTAGATGAACGTTTACAGTGCAAATTAATTTCCCATTCAAAAGTTTATACACAAATTGTTTTGTAACATTGGTTGCAATCCCAGCATTGTGTCAGCACTCTCCCCCTTTCCCTTTCCACTCTGGGCTCCCTGTGTGCATTCGTCCAGTTTTCCCGCCCCTTCCTGTCTTCTCGTCTTTGCTTTTGGGCAAGTGTTGCCCATTTAGTCTCATATACTTGATTGAACTAAGAAGCCCATTCCTCACATGTGTCGTTGTTTGTTTTATAGGCCTGTCTAATCTTTGGCTGAAAGGTGAACTTCAGGAGTGGCTTCAGTTTTGAGGTAGCAGGGTGTTCCAGGGGGCACATTCTCAAGGGTTCCTCTAGTCCCTGTCACCCTAGTAAGTCTGGTCAATTTTTTTGTGTGTGTGTGAATCTGAGCTTTGTTTTGTATTTTTCTCCCACTTTGTCCAGGACTCTCTATTGTGATCACTGTCAGAGTGGTCAGTGGCGGTAGTTGGGAACCATCTAGTTCTTCTAGGCTCAGGCTGGTGGAGGCTGTGATTCATGTGGTCCATTAGTCCTTTGAACTAATATTTTCCTTGTGTCTTTGGTTTTCTTCATTCTCCATTCCTCTGGATGGGATAGGACCAATAAATATATCTTAGATGGCTGCTCACAAGGTTTTAAGACCCCAGAACGCTACTCACCAAAGTAGAATGTAGAACATTTTATGAACTGTTTCATGGCAATTGACCTACATGTCCCCTGAGACAATGGTCCCTAGCCCTCAGTCCTAGTAACTCAGTCCCTCAAGGTGTTTGGATGTGTCTAGGAAGCTTCTATGACTTTGCCTTGGTCAAGTTGTACTGACTTCCCCTACATTGTGTGTTGTCTTTCCCTTTACCAAAGTTAACACTTGCCTACTGTCTAGTTAGTGATTTCCCCTTCCCACCCCTCCTCTCCCTTGTAACCACCAAAGATTGTTTCTTTCTGTGTGTAAATCTTTTCATGAATTTTTATAAGAGTGACTGACATTTCACTCAGCATAATGCCTTCCTGATACATCCATGTTGTGAGATATTTTGCAGATTCATCATTGTTCTTTATCATTGCATAGTTTTCCATCCTGTGTTGTACCATAATTTGTTTATCCATTCACCTGTTGATGGGGACTTAGGTAGTTTCCATCTTTTTGTTATTGTGAAAAATGCTGCAATAAATATGGTTGTGCATATGTCTATTCCTGTGATGGCTCTTATTTCTCTAGGATATATTCCTAGTAGTGGGATTGCTGGATCCTATGGTATTTCTATTCCTAGCTTTTTAAGGAGGTGCCATATCGTTTTCCATCGTGATTGTACCATTTTACACTCCCACCAGCAGTGTATAAGAGTTCCAATCTCCCTGCAACCTCTCCAACATTTGTTATTTTCTGGTTTTTTTTTTTTTTTTATTAGTGCCAGTAATGTCGGGGTAAGATGGTATCTTATTGTAGTTTTGCTTTGCATTTCTCTAATGGCTAATGATTGCGAGCATTTCCTCAGGTGTCTGTTAGCCACCTGAATGTCTTTCTTTTGCCCATTTCTTAACTGGATTATTTGTTGTTTTGTTGTTGAGGTGTTGAAGTATAGATTTTAGAGATTTGACCTTTGTTGGGTATACCGTAGGCAATTTTTTTCCCCCAGTCTGTACGTTCTCTTCTTACTCTTTTAGTGAAGCCTTTTGATGAGCATTTAAGTGTTCAATTTTTAGGAGATCCCAGTTACCAAATACATCTTCTGGTGTTTGTGCATTGTTAGTTACGGTTTGTATTGAATTTATTCCATATATTAGGGCCCCTAGCATTGTCCCTATTTTCTCTTCCATGATCTTTATCATTTTAGGTTTTATATTCAGGTCTTTGATCCATTCTGAGCTAGTTTTTGTGTATGGTGTGAGGGATGGGTCCTGTTTTCATTTTTTTTTACAGATGGACATCCAGTTTTACCAGCACCATTTGTTAAAAAAATGGTCTTTTGCCCCATTTAATGGACTTTGGTCCTTTGTCAAATATCAGCTGACCATAGGTAGATGGATTTAAGTCTGGGTTCTTGATTCTGTTCCATTGGCCTATGTGTCTGTCATTGTACCAATACCAGGCTGTTTTGACTACTATGGCTGTATAGTAGGTTCTGAGATCAGGTAGTATGAGGCCTCCTACTTTTTTTTTTTTCAATAAAGCTTTGCTTATCCAAAGGCTCTTTCCTTTCCAAATAAAATTGGTGATCGGTTTTTCCATCTTGTTAAAAGAACACTGCTGGGTAATTGGATTGGGATTGCATTATATCTGTAGATTGCTTTGGGTAGAATTGACATTTTCACCATGTGAAGTTTTCCTATCCAAGAGTATGGTATGTTTTACCATTTATGGAGGTCTCTTTTGTTTCTTGCAATAGCGTTTTTTAGTTTTCTTTGTATAGGCCTTTTATGTCCCTGGTTAGATTTGTTCCTAAGTATTTTGTCTTTTTAGGGGCATTGTCTTTTTAGATAGTATTGTGTTCCTGATTTCCTTTTTAAAGTTCTCACTGTTGGTTTATGGGAATCCAACTGATTTTTGTATGTTGATCTTGAATCCTACTGCTTTGCTGAATCTTTCTATTAATTCCAGTATTTTTCTTGTGGAATCTTTGGTGTTCTCTATGTATAGGATCATATCATTTATGAATAGGGATAGTTTTACTTCTTCCTTTCCAATTTGGATGCCCTTTATTTCTTTTTATTGCCTTGTTTCTCTAGCTAGGATTTCCAGCACAATGTGAATAGGAGTGGTGAGTAAGGGCATCCTTGTCTTCTTGTTCTCAGGAGGAATGCTTTCAGTCTGTCTCTGCTGAGAATGATTTTGGCTATTGCCTTTAAATAAAAACCCTTTAAATAGGTGCTGTTTATTCTGTTGAGGAATTTCCCTTCTATTCCAATTTTATTGAGAGTTCTTATCAGGAATGGGTGTTAGATTTTATCAAATGCCTCTCCTGTGTCAATTGAGATGACCATGTGATTTTTTTCTTGTATTTATGTTGATTGATTTTCTAGTGTTGGACTATCCTTGCATACCTGGTATGAATCCCACTTGGTCATGGTGTATTTATTTATTTATTTATTTATATGATGCTGAATTCTATTGGCTAGAATTTTGTTGAGAACTTTTGCCTCTATATTATGAGAGATATTGGTCTGTAATTTTCTTTTTTTGAGGTGTCTTTGACTGGTTTTGGTATCATGGTTATGCTGGCTTCATAGAATGAATTAAGGGATATTCCTTCCTTTTCTATGCTGTGAGATAGTTTGAGTAGTACTGGTGCAAGCTCTTCTCTGGATCTTTGGGAGAATGCTCCAGTGAAGCCATCTAGGCCAGGCCTTTCTTTTGTTGGGAGTTTTTAAAATTACCTCTTTGATCTCTTCTCTTGTTATAGGTCTGTTCAGATTTTCTATCTCAGTTTGTGTTAGTTTAGGTAGGGAGTGTGTTCTTAGAAACTTGTCCATTTCCTGTAGGTTTTCAAATTTGTTGGTGTGTAATTTTTGTAGTATTCTGCTATGATCCCTTTTATTTCAGTAGGGTCTGTTGTAATGTCCCCCATCTCATTTCTTACTTGGGTTATTTGCTTCCTCTCCTGTTTTTCTTTTGCCAGTTTGGCCAACGCTTTGTTGACTTTGTTGATCTTTTCAGAGAACCAGCTTTTGGTCTTGTTGATTCTATTGTTTTTCTGTTCTCTATTTCATTTATTTCTGCCCTAATCTTTATTATTTCCTTTCTTCTGGTGCCTGTGGGCTTTTATTACTGCTTTTTCTGTTTGTTCAAGCTGTAGTGTGAACATTTTGATTTTGGCCTATTTTTCTTTTTTGATATGTGTTCTTATTGCTATAAATTGTCCTCTGAGCAGTGCTTTCGCTGTGTCCCAAAGGTTTTGATATGATATGTTTTCATTCTCCTTTGATTCTAGGAGTTTTTTGACTCCTATTTTCCAGTTGTTTTTAAGCAAGGTGTAATTCAGTTTCCGTGGTTTGTTTGTTTGTTTTTCCCTTGCTCTTCCTGTTAATTGACTTCTACTTTTATGGCATTGTGATCAGAGAGAATGCTTTGTATTACTTCAATGTTTTGGATTTTATTGAGGGTTGCTTTGTGGTCTGAAATGTGGTCTATTCTGGAAAATGTTCCATGTGCATTGGAAAAGAATGTATACTTTTCTGCTGTTGGGTGGAGTGTTCTGTATATGTCTATGAGGTCAAGTTGGTTGATTGTGGCCTTTAGATCTTCTGTATCTTTGTTGAATTTCTTTCTAGATGTTCTGCCCTTTAGATGCCTGGTTTGTTAACTTTCTTTAGGGTTACCCTGGAATTTACCCCTATTTTCCTAAGTTTGAACCAGTCTTTTATTACTTGATAGCACCTTGATTTCTTCTCCATTTGAAAGTTCTATACCTATACCATTTACTCCCCCTTTTATTGTTTTGACATTATTGTCATTTACAGATTGACATCTGTTTCCCTGTTTTAAGTCTTTTAGCTGTGTTTTACTATTGAGAGTTCTTTACCTAGGTAGGTATCTGGCTGATGCTGTCCTGTGTCCTAGACTCAGGTTTTTGTCTGATGTTGTTGGTTATCTAACCAAAAAAAAAAAAGGTTGCCATCGAGTCGATTCCAAATCATAGCAACCCTGTAGGACAGATTAGTACTGCCCCATAGAGTTTCCAAGGAGCGCCTGGTGGATTCAAACTACTGACCTTTTGGTTAGCAGCCACAGCCCTTAATCACCAGAGTTTCCATCTAACCAAAGGGCTTCCTTTAATATTTCTTATAAGTTTCATTTGGGTTTTACAAATTCCCTTAATTTGTGTATATCTGGATATGCCCTAATTTCACCATTGTATTTGAGAAAGACTTTTACAGAATATA
Source organism: Elephas maximus indicus (assembly GCF_024166365.1). NCBI lineage: Eukaryota > Metazoa > Chordata > Mammalia > Proboscidea > Elephantidae > Elephas > Elephas maximus. The sequence goes on from NC_064820.1 coordinate 85,345,930, forward strand.
TTATTCTTAGTTGGCAGTTTTTTTCTTTCAAGGTTTTATATTAGTCATTCCATTGCCTTCTTGCCTGAGTAATTTCTGCCAAGTAATCGGAGTTTACTTTTATTATTGTTTCACCTTTGTATGTGACTTTTCATTTTTTCTCAAACTGCTCTTAGGATTCTTTGTCTTTGATTTTGGCAAGTGTGGTTATATAAATCTCGGTGACTTTCTTTTGGGGTCTATCCCATATGGGGTTCGTTAAATTTCTTGGATAGTCAGCTTTTTGTCTTTCATGCTATTTGGGAAGTTTTCTGCCACAAATCTTCAACAATCCTCTCTGTGTTTTCCATTTTCTTCCACTGTTCTGGAACTCTGATCACACACAGTTTTTTGCTCTTGATTGTGTCCCACATAATTCTTAGGTTTTCATCATTCTTTTCTCTGATTTTCCCTCAAAGTGGCATCCATGAATTTGTCATCAATCTCACTGACTCTCTTCCATTGTTTCAAATTTGCTCCTAAAACCTTCTATTGAGTTGTCCATTTCTGAAATAATAATAATAAATAGTGGCATAGTGGTGGCCAGGGAGTGGGGGTGTGGTGGACCCTGGGGCCTGTGGGAAGGGAGGGGAGGTGACAAATGGGGCTAGGTGGGAGGGAGAAAGAAAAGAGAGAAGAGAAAGAAGAAAAGAAAAAGAAAAAAATGGCACAGCAGGAACATTCAGGTGGGGGTGGGGTGGACCTTTGGTGGTGGTGAGCTGGTAGCTCTCTAGCCATAGTGGCACCGCAGCGGGGAGGGTGGGGTGTTGGCAGGAAGGGAGGGGAGATGGTGTACAGGGCTAGGTGGAGGGAGAAAGAAAAGGGAAAAAAGGAAAAACAAATGTTTTCCATCAGTTTCTTCTTTCATTCAGTGTTTGATCTAGTTCTTTATCCCTTTATTTGATGCTTAGGGTTCCAGAACTGATGTTTATATCTGTTTCACTTAGTTTTTCAGGTTTTTTTCTGCAGAGGGACAGTATGGTATGGCTGTTTAGGGTGTCATATTGGCTCCACCTCAAAGAACTTTTTGAAGCACCCAAGATACAAATAAGAATAATAAGAATATCTTTCAGGAAGTGGGCTTAAAGGCACAATCGAAGCCTTGAAGGACCAAATAAAATGCCAGTGATTAATCTCCTTGTTATTTAAGCCCCAAGGAAGAACAGGAAAGCAAAGAAAGAAGAAAAAATTATGGAAAACAAGAACTCCGTGGAAACGCTACTAGTTTTCACAATGTCTTTTGCAAAACTTTCAGGGGTGAAAAGAGCTTTTAAAGAAGTTCATCTAAGTAGAGAGATAGAATTCCCAAAAGCAAAAAAGAATACACTGAGTTTGAGAAGAGCTTGGAACATTAAAAGAGGAGGCAGAAAACTGGAGTAAGCATAGTGATCTAATCAAGCATTGTCAGACATCTCTGAAAAACATACTAAGAGCACTTGCTCACAAAGAAAATGAAAATCAAACTTGGAGTGATGGCATTCCACAGCTGAAGCATCTGGCAGGTGACCAGACTGAAAAAATTTTTTTAAATGATGAATGACTTACAAATAGAGTCTCCATTAACAATGGTTTAAAAAGATAAAGGCATTTCTGATCTAAGCGAAGTACTGAACTGATAGCTAGGCAACACCTGGAAATCAGAAAAGTTAGAAAATGAATCTTGCTCACTACATTAAGCCAAAGCCCCATTGGAAAATGAATGCAAAATTCTACACCAGAAAGCTGATATCCTTAATAAACTCAGCAGAAAAACAGCATTCTTCAAAAAAAAAAAAAACTACAGGAAGAGAAAGTGCAGAAATATCAGATGTAGAGTAGGCAAAATTCTACAAGGAGAGAATTTCAGAAGTACAGGGTGAAATATAGAAAACAAAGATCTTATGGATGGTCCTATTTCTGGTCCTAGGAAGTCATTTCAGCTATCTGTAACACTATCTATTTTTTTTTTCTTTTTAATTTTTATTGTGCTTTAAGTGAAAGTTTACAATCAAGGCAGTCTCTCACACGAAAACTTACATACACCTTGCTACATACTGCCAGTTGCTCTCCCCCTAATGAGACAGCCCGCTCACTCCCTCTGCTCTCTCTTTTCGTGACCATTTCGCCAGCTTCTAACCCCCTCCAGCCTCTTAACTCCCCTCCAGCCAGGAGATGCCAGGAATGGTTCCTGTCCTGGGCCAACAGAAGGTCTGGGGGCCATGACCACCGGGGTCCTTCTAGTCTCAGTTAGACCATTAAGACTGGTCTTTTTATAAGAATTTGGGGTCTGCATCCCACTGCTCTCTTGCTCCCTCAGGGGTTCTCTGTTGTGTTCCCTGTCGGAGCAGTCATTGGTTGTAGCTGGGCACCATCTAGTTCTTCTGGTCTCAGGCTGATGTGGTCTCTGGTTTATGTGTCCCTTTCTGTCTCTTGGGCTCATAATTACCTTGTAAAACACTATTTCTTATTTGTGTCTTGGCATGGTTTCATTAGTAAACCTTACCAGGGAAACTCACCAGCTTCCCACATTCATTCATTCATTCTTCAAATTTTATTAAGTGTCTTTCATAAGTCAGGTATTTTATAAGTTTTAAAAATAAAACAAGATTCTTGCCTTTGTAGAGCTTATGCTCTAACAGGAGAAACAAACAAGGAATAAAAAAACCAATAATCTATTGCCAGGCAGGGAGAAGGGTTATAAAGAAAATTAAGCAGAGTAAAGGGGTCATCATGGGGGTGTTATTTTACATATGGTAATCAGAGAAGGCTGCATTAAGGACATATGGGTGGCAAACTTTGTGAAGATCTAGGGAAGAGTCTGCTAGGCATAGGGAACAGCCAGTGCAAAGTCCAGAAGCATGTTTGGTGTGTTGAAGGAACAGTAGATATTCCAACTCACAGGGACCCTACAGGACAGACTGGAACTGCCCCATAGAGTTTCCAAGGAGCCTCTGGTGGATTTGAAGTGCCAATCTTTTGGTTAGTAGCCATAGCACTAAACCACTACACCACCAGAGTTTAGAAAGGAGGATATAGAGGGGATGAAAACCCATTAGAAAGCAGAAATTAAAGGGAAAAATGATGATGTCCTGGACCCTGACAATGAGGGTAGAGATAAGAAGAAAGAGATGATCTTGGGCGGTTCAGGAAGTACGTGGTTGGGATTTGGTGTTTGATTGGATCCACAGAGGGAGGGAGGGAGAAATAAGGAGGAGTCAAAGTTGATTCTCAGATTTCTGGTTTGTGAAATTCTATAGGTACCATTCAAAGAGACAAAGAATGAAGGACAGGAAGTATGGGAGTTAGGTGAAAGAAGTTGAGTTAGGGGGAAGATGGTGCGTGGCTTTGGATTAAGGTATCCATAAATATTAAGTAGGCAATTGGATATATGGATCTGGAGCTCAAAAGCAGGGTTTGAGTCAGAATTAAAAACAAGGTCGTCAGAAGCATTTTTGGAATGGGGGAATGACTTCTGAAAATCCACTCCTTCATAAAAGCAAGGAGAATACTGGCAAAAAATTGTCAAAATCAACTTTTCCAGACCTCTGGAAGTTAACCAAAAGTTTACAAGAATCCAAGCAGTATTTACTTTAGAAAAATGGTTGAATCTTTGCAAGAACAGTGAGCTTTGTGGGGTTTTAACTTACCCTATTCCCATCACCCCTACCTCGAGCTCTGTGGAAGTCTTGAAAAAACCAATAGCCTTGCAACCACACAAGGAGCCCTGGTGATGCAATGGTTAAGCTCCAGGCTACTAACGGAAAGGTCAGCATTGAATCCACCAGCCATCCCGAGGGAGAATAGACCTGGTGATCTGCTCCCATAAAGATTCCAAACAAATAAAAAAAAACTCATTGCCATCAAGTTGATTCTGACTCATACTACCCCATAGGACAGAGTAGAGCTGCCCCCATAGGGCTTCCAAGCAGCAGCTGGTAGATTTGGACTGCCTACCTTTTGGTTAGCATCCGCGTTCTTAACCATTGCACCACCAGGCTCCTCCCATAAAGGTTACAGCCTAGGAAACCATATGGGGAGGATCTACTCTGTCATATAGGGTTACTACGTGTCGGAATTGACTCAAGAATCTGCAACTACAATAGCTGTGAAACCCAAAGTCCCAGAAGGGAGTAGAAGGAGCCCTGGTGGCACAGTGGTTAAGCACCTGGCTGCTAACCAAAAGCAAGGCAGTTTGAACCTACCAACTGCTCCGCAAGGGAAACATGTGGCAGTCTGCTTCCGTAAAGATTACAGCCTTGGAAACCTTATGGGGCAGTTCTACTCTGTCCTATAAGGTCACTATGAGTCAGAATCAACTTGAGGGCAAAGGGTAGAATGTGCTTGGAGCTCTCAAAAAGCCCTGCCCCAGAGAACTGTCACTATTTGACTAACGTGGCAACTTCCTAAAATGCTCCATTCTCAGAGCTTATCTTTAGCGACAAGAGAGCTCACACTGTGAGAACAGCCCTACCCTCAAGGCATTTGACAAAAGGATCAGCAGCAATTGCTGCAGTTGCCTGAGGCAGCAATACCAGTTTTGGCTAATGAAAGTCTGATTACAAAAAAATTAACAGAATTTTAAAAAGTTAAAAGAAAAAAATGGACAATGATATTCCTAGGGAGATTTGAAAAGCTCAAACATATTCCTGGGAACCTAGAAAACCATGCACTATGCAAGGCCGTGTGTTTTCCCAGAAAGAGCTGAGGAGGCTGTAATCTCTCACCTCTGACTGAGCTGTTATTAATAAATAAATAAAATAAGGACACCATCTTTGTTTTGGGTTTAATGAAACCTCTTGGGGAGAGGGCAGGCTGAGAAGAAAGGAAGGCCCAGGACAGGGCCCTGAGGAACCTCAGCATTTAATGTTAATGGAGAAGAATTTTTAAAAGAACCTGGGAGAGAGTGACGAAGAATAGGGCAGAAAATCAGGGGAGGAAGTGCCACGGAAGACGAGAAAATAAAAGGAAAAAAAAATCACAATTCAGTGCCAGGCACTGTTCTCAGCCCTTACGATATCCTGTCTCATATGGTATATAATTCCAGTCCCCATGTAACATTTTAGGAAGCTGAGGCTCTGTGAGATTAGGTAAGTGGTCAATGTTGTGGTGCTAGTAAGTGGCCAAGCTGTGATTTGAACTCAGGTCATCTGCCTTCAAAGCTTGTTCTGGTCTGGATGTCCAGAATGGCCAAAGTATAAAATATTGCTGAGGGCACCAGGAAATAAAGATGGAAATTTGCCATTTGGATTTGTCAGCAAGAAGGTTGTTGTGGAACTTTATGAAGTGGTGGGACAAGAAGGCAGATTCTAGTAGTCTGAAGAGTGAGTAGGAATGAGGAAATGGAAATAGTGTTCAGCAATTTGCCTGGAAATGGGAAAATAGTGAGATATGTTTAAATAGTGAGATATAGATAGTAAATAGGTCTGATCTTCAAGGAAGTGAAAAGGCCTGGCATTCTAGGCCCAGAGGAGAGAAGGAAGAAAGATTGTTACCGGATTGGGGTCCATGCCCTGGAGCAGTTACTCCAAGTCAGAAATAGAGAGAAAACTTATTAGGAGGTGACACCAACAGAGGCCACAACAGCAATGCAAATTTTTACGTCAGAGCTTATATATCATTTTGGTAAGGATTACCCAATGTTTTTAAACACATAGCCCACAGATGGTCATATACATCACAAAACAACTCCCAGAAACTCTTTAATTAATCTACAGATATACATATCGGACATCTGGACTCTAATCTGTATGTTTGTAACAGGCTGAAAAAACTTACCTAAGAAACTCTTGGCTAGTGGAACTGGCCTGCTAAGTTCAGTCCACTGTGACTGAGATAAGAAGCAAGCAAGAAAGTTGCAGATCAAAAGCGCCAGGCAGCCTTCCTAGCTGCCATCTTGCAGGCTGAAAAAAAAAAAAAAGAGAACAAAGAAGAGGAGGGACACCAAGGCCACAGAAGCCAAAAGGGCTTCACAGCCCTTTGGAAAGAGATCAGTGCAGCTGGTACAGTAAAAAAAAAATGCTTATAGATCACTTAGAGCATCATTATGGCATTAGTTATGTCAAGCTCTCAATCACCCATTTTGAAAAGGAGAAAAAAATGTCTTGAGGTATTAGGGTCAAAGGATGGAGGGGATGCTAGCCCTGATAGCCAAGAAAACTGAAAGTTTTTAATCTTATTCTTGGATTGATCTCATTGTTTGTTATTTTTGCTTTAGAGATTGAAGCTTATCTTTAGCAGTTAAGGACCAAGGCAGAATTGATGATCAAGAGGCCTCATGGTAAAGAAAGATTATTTACATCACTCAAGTCCTTCTGCAATTCTTTTAATGTAGTTACATAACCATTGGTCTTATTAATTACCATAAAAGCACGTCGATATCAGGTTTATAGCATGCCACCTTTATAATTTGTCTTCAGAGACTCCCAAAAATTCTGACACACTTTATGCAGGAGATTAAATGAAAAATGGGGACATGACTCTACTGGTTCACAAGCATGGCTGCGTATTGAAATCTACTGGGGAGTTTAAAAAGTACTGATGCCTGAGTTCCAATCTATAAACTGTATTCAAATTTTAAGTATGCCAATAGTGTCCTTTATAGATAGTTTTCTCCAGTTAAGGATCCAGTCCAGGATCACACATTGCATTTAGTTGTCATGTCTCTTTGGATAGATGGATGGATGGATGGATGGAGGGAGGGAGGGAGGGAGGGAGGGAGGGAGGGAGGGAGGGGTGGGTGGGTGGGTGGGTGGGTGGATGGATGGATAGACAGACAGCTGTTGTCAAGTTGACTTCAACTCATGGTGATCTTATGTACAATGGAATGAAATATTGCCCAGTCCTGAATCATCCTCACATCACCAGCATATTCGAGTCCATCGTTGCAGCTATGATGCCAATCCATCTCACTGGGGGGTCTCCCTTGCCCTTGCTGGCCATCTGCTTCACCAAACCTCATGTCCTCCTCCAGCAATTGATGTCTTTTGATGCATCCAAATCAAGTGAACTGAAAAATGTTCTGTTGTGATCCATAAGATTTTCATTGGCTAAGTTTCAGAAGTAGATTTCCAGGCCTTTCTTCCTAGTCTGTCTTAAGCTGGGTGCTCCACTGAAACCTGCCCACCATGGGTGACCTTGCTGGTATTTGAAATACTGGTGACATAATTTCTAGTATCACAGCAATATGCAAGCCACTACACTGTGACAAACTGACAGATGGGCTTGTCTATTTACATTTAATGTAATTACTGATAAGGTAGGATTTACATCTGCCATTTTGCTCTTAGTTTTCTATATGTCTCTTTTGTTCCTCTATTCCTCCATTATTGCCTTCTTTTATGTTAAATAAAATTTTTCTAGTACACCATTTAAGTTCCCTTGTTATTTCTTTTACTGTATCTTTTTGAAATATTTTCTAGCATTTGCCCCTAGGATTACAACTGACATTTTAATTTAAAATAATCTAGTTTGAATTAATACCAACTTGAATCTGTTTGGACCTGGAACTATGGCACAAGTGACACTGTATGACTTCTGAAGCTAGGTTATAAATGGCAATGACAATACACCTGATTCTATTGGGGCACTTGCTCTTAGACCCCAGGCGCCATGCTGTGAGGAAGCCCAAGCAGCTCATGCAGAGTCCCACATGGTGAGAAATTGAGATATCCAGTCCTCCATAGCTTAGCTGAACTACTAGCTGACAGCCGGCACCTACTTGCCAGTCATGTGAGTGACCCACTCAATATGCCTTAGCTGATGCTACATGGAGCAGAAGTGAGAGGTTCCTACTGAGCCTTGCTCAAATCAGATTTGTGATTAAAAAAAAAAAAAATTGCTGTTGTTTAGATCCACTATGTTTTAGAGTGGCTTGTTACACAGTAATTGATAACAAATATATAGAATGTTATTTTCACTATCAGTAACAGCAATAAAAAGACTCCAACTTTAATACATATAATTGGGAAAAAAATATACTTGGGGGAAAAATCCTTTATAATTCATTCTTAACATTGCATTAAAAGAGTATCCCTAAAAAAAATAAAAAACAATAGTATTCCTAAGAATATCAATTAAGCAAAATAAACAGTCCAGTTCCAGTTATTGGCTGTTCCTAAAAATAGTGCATCATTTTTTACATTCACAGAATTTTAGATCTAGGCAAGATTCTGTCTTTAAGGGTATTTCATCAATTCTATCAGTCCAGACTACTTAAGTGAATTTTTACTGCATTCTCCATAAACATCAAGTTGTAGAAAAAGTGCTGAACTTTGAGCCAAAAGACTTGAGTTCTTAGGTCTTATCACTTATGAGCAGCCTGATGTTGACTTCATGTCTCTAAAACCAGGTTTTAAACCTTTGAAAAGGGAATGATGTTGGCAGTGTTGCACAGTGAAATGAATATCAGTCTCCAAGGCAGGAGGCTTAGGCTCTCACCCCAGCTGTCCTCCTAACTAGCTGTAACTTTGGACCAGAGCTTTGAACGACTTCGAACCAGTTCAGTCAAGGCCGCCAAGTGAAACTGGAAGAGATTCAAATTTTTACAGTTTGGGTAATCCGGAAGGATAAGCAAAATAGGAGAAATTGCAGGTCGAAGCCCTGGACTGGAAGACTCAGAAGAGGCATAGTGGGCCCTTTCAAGGAGACGGATGCATGAGACTGGACTATTGGCAGGGGTGTGGAGAGTGACACACATTCAAAGAGGTGCCATAGGCTCAGAATCTGAAGGGCAAGAGATTTAGTTGCTATACAAGGTACGTTGCTCTTGTTTTCTAAGAGGGAGATTAGATTTCTAGCAGGGCTGCGACCTATAAGAACCAGTTCGAAGCCCTGTTTTGGACAAGTCATTTAGCAACGTCAATCCTCAGTTATGGGGAAAAAAAAATGTTGACGATACTATCTCTAAGGTTCCACCCATTCTAGAGTTCAGATATGCCCCCCCCCCAAAAAAAACACTAATATAGTTGCATAATAATTTTTAAAAGCCCACAGCACCACCTGGTGGTCAAAGAGAAGAGGTTGTTTGAGTAAAAATTTCACATTTTCAGGTAATTTGCACTCTAAATTGACTACATACTACATCTAAATGCAATCATACAAGTTATAATGGTTAAAATCACACCCTACATAGTGTCCCTTGTTAATATAACGGCTATTATTTTTTGAGTTAAAAAATAAACAGTTGCACGAAAGAAAAATATAATCAAACCAAACAATTTCAATCATTAAAATTATTCATACACATCTAGCAACAAAAACAAATGATAGTATTGAATTATAAACCAAAGAATAAAAGAAATACCTGAGTCCTAACTGATGTAATAGGAATCCTGGTGGTGGTGCACTGGGCTGCTATCCCACTGGTCAGTGGTTTGAGCCCATCAGCTGACAGGGCATTGGACAATACAAGATGGATCCTGCCCCAGAGGACTCTGGGAGAGAACTAGGGTACCTTATTGAGTGGTGACCTGAGCCGGGAAAAAACACATCAAACGCCTGATTTCACCGTATCTTCAGTTGGAACCCATTACCTAGGACAAAAACAACTCCATCCATCATAATCAGGTATGTTTTTTCCTAGGTCCCTTGCAAATATCTTTGCAAGCAGGCACCAAGTATATAAACCCCCACCACGCACTGCAGTGTGACCCTCTACCTGGGTGACTCAGTGCATTGTTGTCCTTCGTGGGAATCTTGGTATCGACGACCTCTGTCTGTAAGTACCCAGTGCTGTGAAGTCGATTCTGACTCATAGCGACCCTATAGGACAGAGTAGAACTGCCCCATGGAGTTTCCAAGGAGCGCCTGGCGGATTTGAACTGACGACCCTTTATTTAGCAGCCGTAGTACTTAACCACTACACCACCAGGGTTTCCGTCTGTAAGTAGTTCCCTAATAAAAGCTAGATCTGATCTATCTGGCTTTTTTTGCCTCTTTTTTCGGAATCTGACCTGTGCCCCTCAGAGCTACTGCTATGGCTGATGCAGTGGGGCGTGGCACCAGTAGCTCTGAGAAAGATGTGGCAATCTGCTTCCAGAAAGCCTTTAGCCTTGGAAACCCCATGGGCAGTCCTACTCTGTCCTATAGGGTTGCTATGAGTTGGTGTCGACTTGGTGGTACACAGCAACAACAACAATTGATATAGACAAATAGTGAACGCTTTGCTGTCGAGTCAATTCTGACTCATAGCGACCCTATAGGACAGAGTAGAATTGTCCCATAAGGTTTCCAAGGAGCAGCTGGTGGATTCCAACTGCCCATCCTTTTGGATAGCAGCCGAACACTTAACCACTGAGACACCAGGATTCCAAATAAATAGAATAAATAATGGGAGAAAAGACCCCTCTTCTTAGCAGAATAATTCCAATTAATAAACATAAAAGGAATAAAAGAAATAGAAAATCACCATTAGAACACCACTGTAACAGTTGTGCAGGCAAAAATCTACTGATAGATACTCAAGTCAGTAGGCAGAAGTTTGAGGAGAAACAGCGTATGTCTGAAGATGTTTATTGATTATAAAAGGGAAGATAGTAACTTTACAGTGGATAAATCCAGCAGACACCATCTTAACAAAGTGATGGAGGTTAACATCTCCAGAAATAAAACATATTAACATCATGTATCCTTTGATATGGTGCATTGAGAAGGATACAGCACCTCTGTGGTATTCTTCTCAGAAATGTATAACCGCAGTCTAAAATGATAAAACATCAGACAAACACAGAGGGAAAGTCTATGAAATAACTGACCAATACTCTTCAAAAGTGTCATGGAAAACAAGCAAAGATTGAGATCTGTCACAGATTAAAGGAGACTAAGGAGACATGAAAACTAAATGCCTCAAATAAGAATAGGACATTAGTGGAAACTCTGGCAAAGTCCCTATCAAATCTGCAGTTTAATTAATAGTATTGTTCCAGTGTTAGGTTTATCATTGTACTCTGGTTACACAAGACATTACTATTACGGAAGGCTGGGTGAAAGGTATACAGGAACTCTCTGTACCATTTTTGCAACTTTCCTTAAGTCTAAAATCACTTCAGAATAGAAAGTTAAAAAACTATTAATGCATAAAACAATGTTTTTTTTGTTTTTTGCTTCTGTGTTTCTGTACAAGTATCCAAGGTAGTGGCCGGTTGTAAAACACTCCAGAGGAAAGACAGCTAAATCGCAAAGCTTTTACGTAGAGGGAGAGAATATCTTTAATTTGGATAGAAAGCAGTGCTTTATGCTATTATTCTGTTTTACGCACAATGGGGTAGTTTTTGCTATTTTTGTTGTCTTTGCCGAACTGACCTTCATTACTCAGTTTTTTATAAAAAAAACACCACAGTATGCCTTTGCAGAACCATTCTCTGCCTGACTCAGTCCATGATGGGTTATAGCTGGCCCACCCCCAAACTCCAGGGGTGGACACATGACCCAAGTCAGGCCAGTTAGTGCCTTCCTTGGCACTTCCCCTGGAACTACAAAGAAAGAGAAGTGTTCTTTCCTCTGGGGTTGTTAATTTTGTACGATATTAGCCTGGAGCTACCTGTGACCACCATATGGAGAGAAAATTCTGGAATGAAGCACACAGGCAGAAACAGTCTCAGAGATGGTGAGGCCAAGTCCTAGTTACATAACTTAGGGGCCTGAAACTAGCTACCCCTAGACTTCTAAGTTACAGGAGCCAATGCCTTCCCTCCCCAGTCCTGTCTTAGCTTTATTTGGTGTTAGCCAGTTTGAGCTCATTTCTGTCACTTGACCCCTAAAGAATCAGGAGTGACACATTCAATATTTTGATATTTATTTTGAAATGCAAACTTATAAAAGGGGGGAGCATAAGATTTTATATTTTTGACAAGGAAAACTGGTTTTAAAAAGAGAAACTACGCAAAAGTTCACTGTCTAATAATTTTAAGAAACAGTTTTTTTGCTCTTCTTTTTGCACTTCCTTTTTTAAAAGTCATTAAGCTAGGGGAAACCTAGGAGATGGAAACTATATAAGCCAGTTGCCCACCAGTCAATTCTGACTTATGGGACCCTATGTGTGTCAGAGTAGAACTGTTCTCCACAGAATTTTCTTTTTTTTTATTGTACTTTAGATGAAGGTTTACAGAACAAACTAGTTTCTCACTAAAGAGTTAGTACACATATTGTTTTATGTCATTGGTTAACAACCCCATGACATGTCAACACTCTCCCTTCTCAACCTTGGGTTCCCTATTACCAGCTTTCCTGTCCCCTCCTGCTTCCTAGTCCTTGCCCCAGGGCTGGTGTGCCACTTCAATCTTGTTTTATGGGCCTGTCCACCCTTTGGCTGAAGGGTGAACCTCAGGAGTGACTTCATTCCTGAGCTGACAGGGTGTCCAGGGGCCATACGCTCAGGGTTTATCCAGACTCTGTCAGGCCAGCAAGTTTGGTCTTTGTTTTTGGGTTAGAATTTTCTTCTACGTTTTTCTCCAGCTCTGCCTGGGACACTCTATTGTGATCCCTGTCAGAGCAGTCGGTGGTGGTAGCCAGGCACCATCTAGTTGTAGTGGGCTCAGTCCAGTGGAGACCGTGGTAGATGTGGCCCATTAGTTCTTTGGACTAATTCTTTCCCTTGTATCTTTATTTTTCTTCATTCTTCCTTGCTAATGAAGGGGTAAGACCAGTGTAGTATCCTAGATGGCCACTCGCAGGCTTTTAAGACCCTAGACACTGCTTACCAAAGTAGAATGTAGAACGTTTTCCTTATGAACTATGTTATGCCAATTGAACTAGATGTCCCCTGAGACCATGGTCCCCACAGCCCTCAACCCAGCAATTCGGTCCCTCAGGGAGTTTGGATGTGTCTATGGAGCTTCCATGACCTTGCCTTGTACAAGTTGTGCTGGCTTCCCCAGTATTGTGTACTGTCTTACCCTTCACCAAAGTTACCACTTATCTATTGTCTATTTCCTGTTTTCCCATCCCCACCCCTCCCCTCCCTCGTAACCATCAAAGGTTGTTTCTTTTTGTGTGTAAACCTTTTCATCAGTTTTTATAGTAGTGGTCTCATACAATATTTGTCCTTTTGTGATTGACTTATTTCACTCAGCATAATGCCCTCCTGTCTCATCCATGTTGTGAGATGCTTCATAGATTCATGGTTGTTCTTTATCATTGCATAATACTCCATTGTGTATGTGTACCATCTTTTGATGGGCATCTAGGCTCTTTCTATCCCTTTGCTATTGTGAACAATGCTGCAATGAACACGGGTGTGCATATGACTATTCATGTGACAACTCTTATTTCTCTATGATATATTCCTAGGAGTGGGATTGCTGGGTCATATGATATTTCTATTTCTAGCTTTCTAAGGAAGCAACAGATCCTTTTCTAAAATGGTTGTATCATTTTGCGTTCCCACCAGCAGTGCATGAGTTCCTATCTCCCCACAGCCTTTCTAACATTTATTTCCTGTTTTTTTGATTCATGCCAGTAAAGCTGGGGTGAAACAGTATCTCATTGTGGTTTTGATTTGCATTTGTCTAATGGCTACTGATTGCAAGCATTTCCTCATGTGTCTGTTTGCTGCTTGAATGTCGTCTTTGGTGAAGTGTACGTTCATTTCCTTTGCCCATTTTTTAATTGGATTATTTGTCTTCCATAGAATTTTCAATGGCTGGTTTTTTGGAAGTAGATCACCAAACCTTTCTACCTCTGGGTGGACTTAAACACCCAGCCTTTCCGTTACCAGCTGAGCATGTTAACTTTACCACCCAGGGACTCCAGGTAGAAATTATAAAACAATCCTGATCTTTGTGTTTAACCTCCATAACTCTTCATGAGGATGGGGTCAACAAGAAAAGAGGAGCAGCCTGGGCGTCTCTCAGCACCTATATACATTTCAGCACCTACAGTATACTCAGATCTCAGTAAAATTAACATTTCTCTGAAATTTATTATATTTGTAAGGAAAAAGGAAATATTTAAATCCTGTTTTGATTAATCAAAAAAAAAAAAAAAATCCTCTTGATATATTGACCAAGCTACCACTAAACCAGTTTCCATAAAAATCAAAGAGAAGGATAATATTAGATTTATATTCAGAAGCATTAATAAGCTGCAAGCATAAGAAGAAAATAGAGAATGCAGTTTCTTTTCAAGTATCCATGGAACACTTATGAAAATTGATAATCTATTAGGCCAAAAAGAAAATATCAGTTTCAAAAGACAGAAATATACAGACATTTTCTGGTTTACAATGCAATAAAGCTAGAAACTAATTTGTCGTTAGGTGCTATTGAGTCATCCTTGACTCACAGTGACCCATGAGACGGAGTAGAACTTCCCCACAGAGTTTTTTTATTTTATTTTATTTTTATTGTACTTTAAGTGAAAGTTTACAAATCAGGTCAGTTTCTCACACAAAAGCTTATATGCACCTTGCTGCATACTCCCAATTGCTCTCCCCCTAATGAGACAGCCCGCTCCCTCCCTCCACTAACTCCTTTCGTGTCCGTTTCGCCAGCTTCTAACCCCCTCTACCCTCTCATCTCCCCTCCACAGAGGAGATGCCAACATAGTCTCAAGTGTCCACCTGATCCAAGATGCTCACTTTTCACCAGCGTCCCTCTCCAACACATTGTCCAGTCCAATCCACGTCTGAAGAGTTGGCTTTGGGAATGGTCCCTGTCCTGGGCCAATAGAATGTCTGGGGGCCATGACCACGGGGGTGCTTCTAGTCTTAGTCATACCATTAAGTCTGCTCTTTTTAGGAGAATTCGGGGTCTGTATCCCACTGCTCTCCTGCTCTCTCAGGGGTTCTCTGTTGTGTGCCCTGCCAGGGCAGTCATCAGTTGTAGCCGGGCACCATCTAGGTCATCTGGTCTCAGGCTGATGTAGTCTCTGGTTTATGTGGCCCTTTCTGTCTCTTGGGCTTGTAATTACCTTGTATCCTTGGTGTTCTTCATTCTCTTTTGCTCCAGGTGGGTTGAGACCAATTGATGCATCTTAGATGGCTGCTTGCTAACGTTTAAAACCCCAGACATCTCTCTCCAAAGTGGGATGCAGAATGTTTTCTTATTAGATTTTATTATGCCAATTGAATAAGATGTCCCCTGAAACCATGGTCCCCAAACCACTGCCGCTGCTATGCTGGCCTTCAAAGCATTCAGTTTATTCCAGAAACTTCTTTGCTTATGGTTTAGTCCAGTTGTACTGACCTGTCCTGTACTGTGTGTTGTCTTTCCCGTCACCTAACGTAGTTCTTATCTACTATCTAATTAGTGAAAATTCCTCTCCCACTCTCCCTCCCTCCCCCATCTCATAACCATGAAAGAATATTTTCTTCTCTGTTTAAACCATTTCTTGAGTTCTTATAACAGTGGTTTTATACAATATTTGTCCTTTTGCAACTAACTAACTTCACTCAGCATAATGCCTTCCAGATTCCTCCATGTTATGAAATGTTTCACAGATTCATCACTGTTCTGTATCAATGCATAGTATTCCATTGTGTGAATATACCATAATTTATCCATTCATCTGTTAACGGGCACCTTGGTTGCTTCCAACTTTTTGCTATTTGTAAACAGTGCTGCAATGAACATGGGTGTACATATATCTGTTCGGGTGAAGGCTCTTATTTCTCTAGGATATATTCCAAGGAGTGGGATTGCTGGATCATATGGTAGTTCTATTTCCAGCTTTTGAAGGAAATGCCAAATTGATTTCCAAAGTGGTTGTACCATTTTACATTCCCACCAGATGCATGTAAGTGGTGTCCCAATCTCTCCACAGCCTCTCCAACATTTATTATTTTGTGTTTTTTGAATTAATGCCAGCCTTGGCATGACATGAAATCTCATTGTAGTTTTGATTTGCATCTCCCTAAAGCCTAATGATCATGAGCATTTCCTCATGTATGTTAGCTACCTGAATGTCTTCGTTAGTAAAGTGTTCATATCTTTTGCCCATTTTTTGATTTGGTTATTTGTCTTTTTGTAGTTAAGTTTTTGCAGTATCATGTAGATTTTAGAGATCAGATGCTGATCAGAAATGTCATAGCTAAAAAATATTTCCCAGTCTGTAGGTAATCTTTTCATTCTTTTGGTGAACTCTCTGGATGAGCATAGGCATTTGATTTTTAGAAGCATCCAGTTATCTAGTTTTTCTTCTTCATTGTTAGTAATGTTTTTATATTGTTTATGCCATGTATTAGGGCTCCTAATGTTGTCCCTATTTTTTCTTTCATGATCTTTATGGTTTTACATTTTATATTTAGGTCTTTGATCCATTTTGAGCTCGTTTTTCTGCATGGAGTGAGGTATGGGTCTTGTTTCATTTTTTTGCAGATGGATATCCAGTTATGCCAGCACCATTTGTTAAAAAGACTGTCTTTTCCTCATTTAACTGATTTGGGGCCTTTGTCAAATATCAACTGGTCATATGTGAATGGATTTAGGTCTGGATTCTCAATTCTGTTCCATTAGTCTATGTATCTGCTGTTGTACCAGTACCAGGCTGTTTTGACTACTGTGGCGGTATAATAGGTTCTAAAATCAGGTAGAGTAAGGCCTCCCACTTTGTTCTTCTTTTTCAGTAATGCTTTACTTATCCGGAGCCTCTTTCCCTTCCATATGAAGCTGGTGATTTGTTTCTCCATCTCATTAAAGAATGTCATTGGAATTTGGATCACAATTGCATTAAATCTATAGATTGCTTTTGGTAGAATAGACATTTTTATAATGTTAAGTCTTCCTGTCCATGAGCGAGGTATGTTCTTCCGCTTATGTAGGTCTCTTTTGGTTTCTTGCAGAATTGTCTCGTAGTTTTCTTTGTATAAGTCTTTTACATCTCCGGTAAGATTTATTCCTAAGTATTTTATCTTCTTGGGGACTACTGTAAATGGTATTGATTTGGTGATTTCCTCTTCGATGTTCTTTCTGTTGGTGTAGAGGAATCCAACTGATTTTTGTATGTTTATCTTGTATCCCAATACTCTGCCAAACTCTTCTATTAATTTCAGTAGTTTTCTTAAGGATTCCTTAGGGTTTCTGTGTATAAGATCAAGTCGTCTGCAATTAGAGATAATTTTACTACTTCCTTGCCAACCTGGATGCCCTTTATTTCTTTGTCTAGCCTAGTTGCTCTGGCTAGCATCTCCAGCACAATGTTGAATAAGAGCAGCGATAAAAGGCATCCTTGTCTGGTTCCTGACCTCAAGGGGAATGCTTTCAGGCTCTCTCCATTCAGGATGATGTTGGCTATGAATGCTCTTTATTATGTTGAGGAATTTTCCTTCTATTCCGATTTTGCTGAGAGTTTTTATGAAGAATGGGTGTTGAACTTTGTCAAATACCTTTTCTGCATCGATTGACAAAATCATGTGATTCTTGTCTTTTATTTTATTTATGTGATGGATTACATTAATTGTTTTTCTAATGTTGAACCATCCCTGCATACCTGGTATGAATCCACTTGGTCATGGTGAATTATTTTTTTGATATGTTGTTGAATTCTATTGGCTAGAATTTTGTTGAGGATCTTTGTATCTAAGTTCATGAGGGATATAGGTCTGTAATTTTCTTTTATTGTGGTGCCTTTACCTGGATTTGGTATCAGGGATATGGTGGCTTCAAAGAATGAGTTTGGTAGTATTCCATCCTTTTCTATGCTGTGAAATACCTTTAGTAGTAGTGGTGTTAACTCTTCTCTGAAAGTTTGGTAGAACTCTGCAGTGAAGTCTTCTGGGCCAGGGCATTTTTTTGTTGGGAGTTTTTTGATTACCTTTTCAATCTCTTCTTTTGTTATGGGTCTATTTAGTTGTTCTACCTCTGTTTGTGTTAGTTTAGGTAGGTAGTGTGTTTCTAGGAATTCATCCATTTCTTCTAGGTTTTCAAATTCGTTAGAGTACAATTTTTCATAGTAATCTGATATGATTCTTTTCATTTCAGTTGGGTATGTAGTATAAGAGCTCATCTCATTTCTTATTTGGGTTATTTGCTTCCTCTCCTGTTTTTCTTTTTTCAGTTTGGCCAATGGTTTTTCACTTCTGTTAATTTTTTCAAAGAACCAGCTTTTGGTCATGTTAACTCTTTCAATTGTTTTTCTGTTCTCTACTTCATTTAATTCTACTCTAATTTTTATTATTTGCTTTCTTCTGGTGCCTGAGGGTTTCTTTTGTTGCTCTCTATTTGTTCAAGTTTTAGGGATAATTCTTTGATTTTGGCCATTTCTTCTGTTTGTATGTGTGCACTTATTGATATAAATTGACCTCTGAGCACTGCTTTTGCTGCCTCCCAAAGGTTCTGATAGGAAGTGTTTTCATTCTCATTGGATTCTATGAATTTCTTTATTCCATCCTTAATGTCTTCTATAATCCAGTCTTTTCTGAGCAGGGTATTGTTCAGTTTCAAGTGTTTGATTTGTTTTCCATGCTTTTTCTGTTATTGATTTCTACTTTTATGGCCTTATGGTCAGAGAAGATGCTTTGTAATATTTCAGTGTTTTGGAAGAGAATGTCCCATGTGCACTAGAAAAGAAAGTATACTTGGTTGCTGATGGGTGGAATGTTCTGTATATGTCTATGAGGTCAAGTTGGTTAATTGTGACATTTAGATATTCCATGTCTTTACTGAGCTTCTTTCTGAATGTCCTGTCCTTCACCAAAAGTGGTGTGTTGAAGTCTCCTACTATTATTGTGGAGCTGTCTATCTCACTTTTCAATGCTGATAGAGTTTGTTTTATGTATCTTGCCGCCCTTTCATTGGGTGCATAAATATTTAATACGGTTATATCTTCTTGGTATGTTGTCCCTTTAATCATTATATAGTGTTCTTCCTTATCCTTTTTGATGGATTTAAAGTCTAAATTTTGTCAGAAATTAATATTGCCACTCCTGCTCTTTTTTGATTGTTGTTTGCTTGATATATATTTTTCTATCCTTTGAGTTTTAGTTTGTTTGTGTCTCTAAGTCTAAGGTGTGACTCTTTAGGCGGCATGTAGACGGATCATATTTTTTAATCCATTCTGCCACTCTGTCTCTTTATTGGTGCATTTAATCCATTTACATTCAGGGTAATTATGGATAGGTATGAATTTAGTGCTGTCATTTTGATGTCTTTTTTTGTGTATTGTTGCCAGTTTCTTTTTCCCACTTAATTTTATGTGCTGAGATTATTTTTATATATTGTCCTTTCCTCATATTCGTTGTTGTTGATTTTGTTTCTGCTGAGTCTCTATTGTTTCTTGTATTTTATTTTGATGAGTACGATAGTTTGTCTCCTCTGCAGGTACCCTATTATTTACCCCTATTTTTCTAAATTTAAACCTAACTTTCATTTCTTTGTATCGCTGTATCTTCCTCTCCATATGGAAGATCTATGATTACGTTTTCTTAGTTTCTCTTTATTGTTTTAATGTTGTCTTCTTTTATACAATAACATCACTGTTACCCTGTTTTGAGCTTTTTTTTTAAAATCTTGCTTAGTTTTTTTGATTTCCCTGCCTGGGTTGACTTCTGATTGCTCTGCCCAGTGTTCTAGTCTTGGGTTAATACCTGATATTATTGATTTTCTAACCAAAGAACTCCTTTTAGTACTTCTTATAGTTTTGGTTTGGTTTGGTTTTTATGAATTCCCTAAACTTCTGCTTATCTGTAAACGTCCTAATTTCACCTTCATATTTAAGAGAGTTTTGCTGGATGTATGATTCTTGCCTGGCAATCTTTCTCCTTCAATTTTTAAATAAGTCATCCCATTGCCTTCTTGCCTACACGGTCCCTGCCAAGTAGTCCAAGCTTATTCTTATTGGCTCTCCATTGTAGGTGACTTTTCGTTTATCCCTCGCTGCTCTTATAATTCTCTCTTTATCTTTGGTTTTGGCAAGTTTGATTATAATATGTCTTGGTGACTTTCTTTTAACATCTACCTTATGTGGATTTCAGTGAGCACCTTGGATAGATTATCTTCTCATTTTTTGTGATATCAGGGAAGTTTTCTGGCAACAAATCTTCAACAATTCTCTTATATTTTCTGTTATCCTTCCCTGTTCTGGTACTCCAATCACTCGTAGGTTATTTCTCTTGATACAGTCCCACATGATTCTTAGGGTTTCTTCATTTTTTTAAATTCTTTTATCTGATTTTTCTTCAAATACATTAGTGTCAAACGTTTTATCTTCAAGTTCAGAAATTCTGGCTTCTACTTGCTCAATTCTGCTCCTCTGAATTTCTATTGAGTTGTCTACTTCTGTAATTTTATTGTTAATCTTCTGAATTTCTGATTGCTGTCTACAGATTTTTCCACCTTATTAAATTTTTCATTATGTTCCTGAATAATCTTTCTAATTTCTTCAATTTGCTTTATCTGTGTGTTCCTTGGCTTGTTCTGTGTATTGCCTCATTTCCTTCCTGATGTCTTGAAGGGTTCTGTATATTAATCTTTTGTATTCTGTCTCTGGTAATTCCAGGAATGCAGTTTCATCTAGAAGATCCCTGGATTCTTTGTCATGAGAGCTTGTTGAGGTGATCATGGTCTGTTTCTTTATGTGACTTGATATTGACTGTTGTCTTCGAGCCATCTATAAGCTATTGTATTAGTCTGTGCTTGCTTACTGTGTCGTAGCTTCTTGCTTTGTTTTGTTTTGATATGCCCAAATGGGTTGCTCAAGTGAGCTAGCTTGATTATCTTCACCTTTGGAGCTCTGACGTCCTGTCCCCAGATGGCTAGAGCTGTTGTTAGGTATATCAGTCTAGGAGTCCATTCACTTTTATTGTATGAATTCAGCTCAGTTGTCCAGGTAGCTGATCATCAAGTGTGTGGCACAGGCTCTGTCCTACAGTCTTAGAGGGGCGGGGTAATTGGTGTATATACTGCTATCTGATTACAGCAGGGGATCACTCTCTGAACAAGGCAGGGGGCTGAGAGCTGACCCCAGGTGTCTCTGAGGAAAGCGCGTCCCTGTTCCCTCGAGCATGCAGGTGGGTAGGTTCTGCAGATGGACCATGGTCACCCAAAGTTTTTGGTTGTAAGGACTGGGAGGTACCAGTTATCCTTGGACCCCTGTCATGGGTGGCTGGGTGACCTGAGTGGAGCTACTAGTCCTTAGGTCCCTGATGTGGGTAGGTGAGGACACTGTTTAATAGGCAAAGAAATGTCAAATATCAAACACCCGTCTCTACACTGCACAGCTGAAACAGTTGGAGTCTTCCAACAAGGGTCTAGTCTCCTGAAATAGGCCCACACAGGTCCATGCAGAGGGGAAAAGTGCTCAAAGTCCACAGACTGTTTATGCCTGGACAGGAGCTGCTTTTGTCCTGAGCTTCCCCAGTTAGTGGAGCTGGCAAATTGTCTTTTCCCCCAATTGCATTTTTTTTTCCTTCTCCAAGGACAGGAGGATGGCTCCAGGTGCACAACTGGGCCTATCTCAGGCCCAGGGAATTTAGCCACTGAAGCCGGCTTGGGGGTCGGGGGCATGCTAAAACATACGCAAGTACTTAGCTTTTGGCGAGAGTGCCATTCTTCCCTGGTTCCAGAGGTGTGAGTAGGCTGTGTGGCTGGCTGCTTCTCCCTGAGGAAATTGTGGCCAAATGCTAGTCACCAGCCTGCTGCCACCACCACCTGGGAATGGTGCCTGATGGCTCCCCACGATTCAGGTCTGGTAACTCCTCTCTGCTTCTGAACCCTCTTTTCCTCCTCCTGCCCTTCTGTTTGTTTTCTAAGCTTGGCTTTGATGCTCAGGGCTCCTAGCCTGTCATAAATATACTCATTTCACTTGTTTTTTTGGGTCTTTGTTATAAAGAGGGCTTGCCAGAAGCGTCTGTCTATCTGCCATCTTGGCTCAGCCTTCCCCATAGAGTTTTCTAGGCTATAATATTTACAGGAGCAGATTGCCAGGTCTCACAGAGCTGCTGTGTGAATTTGAACCTCCAGCCTTTTGATTAGCAGCCAGATGTTTAATCATTTGTGGCACCAGGGCTCCTCAGTACCAAATCAGAAATGTCTCCTTATCCTGGAAATTAAAACACAAAACAAACAGTCTTAATTGATTCTTTAGTCAAAGGGGAAATATAAGCCAAAGTGGGACCTTGTGAGACAGAATTGAAGCATAAGGGCAGTCCCCAGCCCCTGTGGAATCATTGGGTGAATTAGAAAAGGTGTTCCCTCTTCAAGTAAGAAAGATCAACACTGCTGTACCTGTGGATAGTCAGATTACCGCTCCAGGGCCAGCTGGCTGGGTGATGAGCATGAGGCTCAGGGAAATCAAAGCCAAAGTCAGTTGGTGGCTATGGAAGAAAAACAGATACATTTCTCTCCTCTTAGGAAAAAAATACTATTAGAATATGAATTTTCCCTTAAGATTGGAAGCAAACTTCTAGTTCATAAAATGCTTGCTAGCAAGATTTTTCAAGGCCAACGAAAGATCTCAACATGTGGGGCGTTTTTCTTGATTGAACTTAATGTTTTTAAGATCCTGACTCTTAAGGACCAAAAGACAAAAATACGCTAGGTTTAATACTCTCCAGTTACTTTTCTATAACCCATTATATATTTAGCCCTTTCAAACACGTTAGATAAATTACGTATGTCGTTTTAACAAGTTACTGTGAAAATAAGTGATTAAAGTTTTATATCACTTGATGTAAATAATTTAGGAGTAAGCTTACTCAGCCTGTCTTAAAGGATACCTGTATTCAAAGCCAAGAGAAGTCCTAATTTTTAATTATGTTGTTAAAGAATCATTTGGATAGTCTCTTCCTATTGCATTACAGTATATTGTAATGGAGTTATTCCCCCTAAAATTACAAACAAATACTGTAATTTTTAATTCTGTATTGTTTGGATAACTTTCTTTTACAGTAGCATCTCTCCTAGAATGGGAGCAACAAGGTCTCCGGGTTCCTTGGGCTATGCACTTAGGTGGCAGAAAAACAGGTGCCACGGTGGAGTTTGGAATTGTGGGTAGTGGGGGTGAGATAGGGGAGTCACTGAAAACAGGTGGAATGAGATGAGTAGAAACCTAGAAAAATAAGGTGAGGAAGGACTATCATAGAGGTCCTTCTGGCATGGGAGGTAGAGGTAGCTCAAGGTTGATTTTGATGCATGAGTCACTGGGCAGGAGTTTAAGAGGCTTCCATTGTGACACGGGAGACAGAAGCTGGGATAGGCTATGATGATGCTGTGACAGAATAAAGACCTGGTTGCTAGGGCCAGAGATTAAACACCAGAAGGCTGGTGGAGGAGATGGAGCCACAGCTCCTGGTCCCCTTTCCCACCCTCCTTCACCCCAGGCTGTCTGAGATGTCATCTTCCACCTAAATATCATCTCTCCAGTTCCCAGTCTTCACTCTGGTCTCTAGCTTCTGCTTGGTTCCACATTCTCTACATACTTCCACAGGGGACCTACACCTTCCCTTCCTGGGATCTCTTAAGGTTTTCTGCTTTCCTCTTGCCCTGATTGCCAGCCCTGCTAATTCAGCTGAGATGGAAGCACCCACCCTGCCTGAAACCTTTAGGCTTCCTCCTGATCTTCATCAAGAGTCTTGGGACCCTAGGATGATCATCGCCTTATTTGAAATTGGATCAATATCCCTTTTCTTCTGGAGTTCTCTCCTTTCTCTAAAGAAGAATAGCAATCAAATTTCTGAACAACTGACTGCACAGAAGTTTGAAAAGGTCTTAAACAAAATTGAAGGTATCCTTAAAAATATTACGGGTTTTGAAAAGACCACAGATGCAATAGTATCTTTTGAGGACACCACTGTTTCTGATGATGCCTCAGAACTTAAAGAAAAAATCAGAAAACTTGACCAAATAAATAAAACACTATTCAAAAATCTGCTTACTAGTTTAGACCCAGAGAAATTCCAGAGTGCAAAGAAACAGGAAAAGATATTGGAAAACCAAAACTCCGAGGACACGGTACATTTTGCAAGGGATCTGGTAAATCATTCAGAAGAAAAAAGAGCCCTTAATGAAACTCAACCAAGTAAAGAGAAAGCAAAATATGGATTACTTCATGCTCAAGAAGAAAATATCAAACTTAGGAACAACATGGAGCAGTTACTACAGAAAGCAGAACACTGGAGCAAACAACATACTGAGCTCAGTGGACTAATAAAATCGTATCAGAAATCTCAGCATGACATAAGAGAACTTCTTGAAAATAATGGAGTCCATTTCCAAATCCAACCAAATAACAAGATGTCAGCTAATTATGAGATGGAAGAACAAGTGAGGAAATTGCAACATGACACTTACTCATTGCATTTGACTGCAGCTTTATTGGAGAATGAGTGCCAAATCTTACAACAGAGAGTAGGGATTCTCAACCAACTCCATTATGAGAAAGAGAGAGCGCAGACAGACAACGAACAGGGCAAGAAAGAAAAGAAGCCATCAGAAGCAGAAAAAGTAGGAACTCATAAGCAGAGAATGAAACAAATGGAGGGTACACTTCAGAAAAGAGACAACTTTTATATAAGGCTGGATGTTTGTCGTAATAAGAAAGCTCACAATAACTGGTTCAATTCTCGTATTGCAAGAAGAGGCCTTGTGGGAAAAAAGAGGTCAGCCAGCAGACCAAGATAGAAAATACCAAAAGTAAAAGAAGAGGCAATTCTTCAAAAAGTTGTATACATCCAACTCCAGGCACGAGCAATCATCAAACCTAGGTTAGATTTCTTGGATTAACCAAGAAAGAACTATAGAGCAGGAAGACTAACACACTATTCATTACTTCAGTAATTATGTAAGTTTGGTCTTTAATGATCATTAGTGCCAACATTAAGTTCATAATTTGCCACCTTTGCAATCTGCTTGGCTTTTATAGTTAATAGAGATCTTATAATGCTTTAATCAGGATTAGAATTTATCAGGTCAAATTAAGTAAAGATTTAAATAAAAATCGGGATGAGCCAAAGAAATTATTTATTCTTTATTAATCATTACCTGAAGGGAAAGTTTTGGAAAAAGAAAGTATAAGGTTGTTTTTTTGTTTGTTTTGATAATATTTTTTGTATTTTCGGTGAAAGTGTACACAGCAAACCAGGTTCCCATTCAACAATTTCTACACATACTGTTCAGTGACATTGGTTACATTCTTCACATTGTATCAACATTCTCATTTTCTCTCTAGTTGTTCCATTCCCATTAGCCTAGTTTCCCAGCCCCCCAACCTTCTCATCTATGCTTTAGAGTATTAACCATTTGTTCTCATATAGATTATTTTTTAAAAAGAATGCAGTACTTTAAAAGGGTGATATTCCTTACTTTATGAGTTAACCTGCTATTTAACTAATAGGTGACTTGAGGGAATAGTTTCAGCTCCAGGTTTAAAGAATATCTCAGAGTAACAGTCTCGAGGATTCCTCCTGTCTCAATGGATCCAGTAAGTCTGGATTTTTTGAGAATTTGATGTTCTGCTCCACACTTTTCTCTCTTTCTATCAGGACCCATTTATTGTAGTGGTAGCCAGGTACCATCTAGTTCTGGTCTCAGGGCTGGAACCAGAGGCCATGGCTCATGTAGACAGTCCTGTAGACTGGTTCCTTCTCTAAATCTCGGGTTTCCTTCTTTCTCTTTTCATCCAGATGAGTAGAGACGAATAGTTTTATCTTAGATGGCTGCTTGAGAAAAGCTTTTAAGACCCCAGACATTACTCACCAGACTAGGATGTAGAACTTAAACTTTAAGAAGTATATTATGCCAATGGATTGAGTTGTCCCATGAGATTAAGACCCTAAATCTCCAAACCGGGAAAACTAATCCCATGAGGAGATTGGTTACGTCTAAAAAGTATCAGTTTCTATGACTGATGCATATATATGCGTATGTAAATATACATATATATGTATTTTGGTTGTTGTTGTTGCAGAATTATATATAACATAGCATTTACCAAGATATCTTTTTTTGTTTGTTTGATAACCTAGTGGTATCAGTTACCTTGATGAAGCTGTGCACACTTCTCCCACTTTCGGTGCTACCTTTCCAATTACAATAAATAAAAAGCAACTACTGTCTACCCTCCACCCCTGGTAACCACCAATGAACATTGTTTTCTGTATATACCGTATTTTTATGCAAATAATGGATAATGCGCGCCTTTGTATTTGTCAACTGCTCCCTCCTGCGTGAGTTATTTTCTTAAGCATGCTGTGCTAATTTTTTTTACCCCTACCCATTGCTGTCGAGTCAATTCTGACTCATAGCAACCCTATAGGACAGAGTAGAACTGCCCGATAGGGTTTCCAAGGAGCACTTGGTGGATTCGAACTGCCGACTTTTTGGTTCACACTCATAGCTCTTAATCACTCCACCATCAGGATTTCCAAATTTTGTTTTGTTTTTACAGCAACATGTAAAAAAAACTGGCACAGCAGCACTTACTAAAGTACTTCGGGGGAGGGAGCTGTTGACAAATGTAGAAGGTGAGCATTATTTGCATAATAATACAGTATAGCTGTTCTTGTCATTTTATAAAAGTGAGATCATACAATATTTGTCATTTTGTGATTGACTTATTTCAATCAGCATAATGTCCTCTAGGTTCATCCATGTTCCAAGATGTTTTGGGAACTCATCTTCTTTATGGCTGTGTAGTATTTCATTGTGAGTGTGTACCAGATTTTGTTTATCCATTCATCTGTTGGTGGGCACTTAGGTTGTTTCCATCTTTTGGCTATTCTGAATAGTGTTACAATGAATATGAAGTTTTAATTGTCCCCTTTAAAGCCCGCTTTCTACTAAATGTGTGTTTCTTTTTTCTATTATCCACTGAAGTGTAAGAAGTAGTAGAATAAAAAAAGAAAATTGTTGACAAAGCACCCCTAAACAAATAGTTTTTCTCCTCTCAAAAACTTCCTCACCCCCTGCTTCTACTTTTCCTAACATTTCTCCCTTGCTCCTCAACTAGTGAATGAGGGGCCTACTGGGCAGCAGAGGCCCTCGGGGAAGGATTTATCCAGCAAAAATATCCTTCAGGAATGAAGATGAAATCAAGACATTGTTAGATGGAGGAAAGCTAAGAGAATGTATCACCATCTGTGGGGTGGGGGGAGCCCGTTTTGTCACATTTTGGTTACATACTCATTTTGTTTACATTGAAGAAAATGAGTGATGGGCTTTAGCCTTGATTTAGGAAATAATACTGGAGTCATTATTCCCTATCCTTGAGGATAGAGAATGTGACCCAGCTAGAGCTGAGCTCACAAGGACTCCCAGGTGACACTTCAACTGGGTCCTGAGGTATAAAGACAATAGATAAAATAACCTTGGAAGATGTCTTTCAAGGAACTTTTCACATAAGTCAGAACACAAAAGACTTTCCATTCATATCTTTTTCTAGTAGCATTTAGTGAAAAGAAATTTGTTGGACCAACGAAGACCCTCCTGACCATCGTTACTGAGACCTGTACCAATGATGATTAAGAAAGACATTTCAAAATGTAAGATCACAGTTTCTGGCCAATTTGTGAAAAGATGAAGCTTTCAATGGTTTTGTCCATTTGTAATGTTAATATACACTGATGACCCTCTAACCTTCCTTGGACTCAGGCAGACATGGCTGTGTCAGCATGCTTGTCTCTTTTCCCACTTCTGTCTATTCTGTAATATTCTCTGGACTCGGGCAGATATTAGCTCTGGCGGCATGCTTGTCCGCTTCTCAACTTCTGTCTTTTTGAATATGTGCCACATAAAACTTTCTTTTTGCTTTACTAAACTTTGTGATGTTTTTTCCCCTACAACAGCCTCAAACTTTGTCCTCTTCCATTCACAAGCAGGAATTCCACAAAGGAGTTACTAAATGAACAAGTGAAATGAGAAACTACAACATTGCTGAGCCAAACCCTTTTTTTGTGTTTTAGCCTGTTCATGTGTATTACCGGAACAAATTCTGTCAGTGCCAGATTAACTGTCAAATGTTAAATGGCTAACTCACCAGTTCCTAAACTGAGAGCCACAGCAAACTCACAGGGAACTGAGAGATAGTTTAAATTTTTGAGGAAACACAGCAATATGTGACATATGCCACACACTGTACAAACTAACTCGAGGTATTTCATAGTTCCAACATTTGATTGTATGTCACACCATACCCAGAAGTGAAATTTTCCATTGGCAAGAAGTCAGTCACATGGCCACACCTATCTGGAAGAGACTTGGGGAAACATGGTCTTTAGCTGGGTAATCATGTGCTCAGGCAAAAGGAAGAATTTTGGAAGACAGTGGGGTATAGAGAAAATATTCTTGTGCTTTTACACAGTTAAGTCTTTCTGGAAATTTTTACAGAAATGTGGGATATGGACTAAAAGCAAGCTGCAGAAGGTAATTTACAACTGTACAGATAGCACTTGAGAGGGTTACCTAACTTCAGAGGTATGTGTTTATACTTCAAGGGGGATGAGGTAAGGCCTGGGACTTGGGATGCATCACCAGGCTGTAAGGCTGGAGCCCCTGTAAAGATTTATTTACTGTACACTCTGAAAGGGTTAGAGTGAGAACTCATGATCCTTTCCATCTTGTCTTCAAGAAGCAGAGGCTTTTCCCCCTTCTTTTAGAAGGCAAGGGGTCAGCTATCTCTTCCTTCTACATCAACTCCCACATTTTCTCAGTATTCCCCACCATCATCTCAGCACCACCATCACCACCACCAGTTGCCCTGGAGTCAATTCTGACTCATGAGACCCCATAAAATGTAGGGGAACATCTGGTTCTCTTCACATCTCCCCAAGAGTAAGAAAGAATTGAAGCAAGGGGAGTAAGCACGATTGTTTTTATATAAGTAATAATAATCTGTCTCTGATCCAAAAACCTCATGTGTACATTCAGGACAAAATTAATAAAGATAAATATTAAAAAAATCTAACAAAGACAATCACGATTTCCACCACATATTCTCTTATGAGGCTTATATATATTTTTTTATATGAATATAGCATAATGCAGAAGAAATTTTCATACATTGGAAATACTGAAAATACTGCTTCCTCCTCCATAAGCCAAAATTCTTTCCTGTGACTCAAATGTGTTTAAAATGTATATCACTTTATAAATAATCTAGCAGTATAGTTTAGAAAGAAGAGATTTCTGCAATTAAACACTATTGGGAGTATTGAAAAAAATCACATTTCTTTCCATGCGCCTTTCCCGTGAGTGGAAATGATCATTCACATTCTTCGATTTTCCAACCATCTTGATTAATAGAGTATTTTACAATTCAGTTCTACACTTCACCAGATAGATACATTGTTGAAATTATCAAGAAAAAAATTATTGCTAAAAAAACTATCTTTTTTTAATTAAGCTTCACATATATCAGGCAAACTCTGCTGCATCAGACCCTCTAGATTTAGCACATTTATATTATCTAATCCCAAATCCTATAAATAAGAATCTGTACAAGCAAGGCATTTTTGAAGATGTTTCACATCAGCTCTAGTGAATAATCACTGTATTCCTTCAATTAATGGAAAATTTATTTGGAGTAGTGTAGTCTTAGTCATCTAGTGCTGCTATAATGGAAATATCACAAGTGAATGGCTTTAATGAAGAGGAATTTATTTTTCACAATCTAGCAGGCTTGTTATGTGTTATGTTAGGTGTCAATGAATCAGTTCCAATTCATAGTCCAAATTCAGGGCTTCAGGTCCAGGGGAAGGATTTCTCTCTCTGTCGGCTCTGGAGGAAAACCTTTCTCGTCAATACTCCCCTGGACTAGGAGCTTCTCTGAGCAGGAACCCCAGGTCCAAAGGACATACTCTGCTCCGGGTGCTTCTTTCTTGGTGGCATGAGGTCCCCACTCTCTGTTTGTTTCCCTTTCCTTTCACCTCTTAAAGATGAAAGGTGGTGCAGGCCACACTCCAGGGAAACTCCCTTGACATTGGATCAGGGATGTGACTTTAGTAAGGGTGTTAAAATCCCACCCTAATCCTCTTTGACGTAAAATTACAATCACAAAATGGAGGATAATGACACAATACCAGGAATCACGGCCTAACAAAATTGACACATATTTTGGGGGGACCCAATTCAACCCATGGAAAGTATCATGGCATTTATATCTGGAAGGGCCTGTAGGCCTCATACATTTGACAGTGAAATGAAAGCCAAGGATGACCACACAGCACATCAGTGAAAATCTGGAACAAGAGTCAGTATTGACCAAAAATTAGTTCAATGTTTTTTAACACTGTATTTTCTCATACCTGAGAGTCAAATTTAAAAAAAAAAAATTTTGTTTTTGGATGGTTTTTGAGGTCATGTTGGTCCTTTCCTGTCAGTATACTCCTGTTCAACAGCAAAGCTTTTGTTAGGTGCCGTCGAGTCAGTTCTGACTCACAGTGACCCTATATACAACAGAATGAAACACTGCCCTGTCCCATGCCATCCTCACCATCATTGATATGCTTGAGTCTGTTATTGCAGCCAGTGTCAATCCATCTCATTGAGGGTCTTACTCTTTTTCACTGATACTCCAGAGACTCTACCAACTATGATGTCCTTCTCCAGGGACTGATCCCTCCTGATAACATGTCGAAAGTTTGTGAGACGTAGTCTCTCCGTCCTCACTTCTAATAAGCATTCTGGTTGTACTTTTTCCAAGACAGAATTGTTCATTCTTCTGGTAGTCTGTCTATTCAATATTCTTTGCCAACACTGTAATTCGGCAATAGCAATTTTAAAAGTATAGTTTTTTGAATAATCCCCCTAGAAAGCAGGGAAAATCCATACAAACTTCTTTGTCAAATAAATTTTTCCCAATAAATTCTTCACAGCAATGAGCCAGAGATTCTCAATCTCAAAATAGTTACATCTCTATAAAGTTTTGTCAAGCCATAGCTGTTCCACACAATAAAAACAAACAGTTCGAGAAGAACACATACTTTTGTGGTTACGAGGGGGGGAGGGAGGGAGGGTGGGAGAGGGTTTTTTACTGATTAATTAGTAGATAAGAACTGCTTTAGGTGAAGGGAAGGACAATACTCAATACATGGAAGGTCAGCTCAACTGGACTGGACCAAAAGCAAAGAAGTTTCCGGGATAAAATGAATCCTTCAAAGGTCAGCGGAGCAAGGGCGGGGGTTTGGGGACCATGGTTTAAGGGGACTTCTAAGTCAATTGGCAAAATAATTCTATTATGAAAACATTCTGCATCCCACTTTGAAATGTGGCATCTGGGGTCTTAAATGCTAACAAGCGGCCATCTAAGATGCATCAATTGGTCTCAACCCACCTGGATCAAAGGAGAATGAAGAACACCAAGGTCACATGATAACTAAGAGCCCAAGAGACAGAAAGGGCCACATGAACCAGAGACCTACATCATCCTGAGAGCAGAAGAACTAGTTGGTGCCCAGCCACAATCAACGACTGCCCTGACAGGGAGCGCAACAGAGAACCCCTGAGGGAGCAGGAGATCAGTGGGATGCAGACCCCAAATTCTCACAAAAAGACCATACTTAATGGTCTGACTGAGACTAGAGGAATCCCGGCGGTCATGGTCCCCAAACCTTCTGTTGGCCCAGGACAGGAACCATTCCCAAAGACAACTCATCAGACATGAAAGGGACTGGACAGTGGGTAGGAGAGAGATGCTGATGAAGAGTGAGCTAATTATATCAGGTGGACACTTGAGACTGTGTTGGCATCTCCTGTCTGGAGGGGGGATGGGAGGATAGAGAGAGTTGGAAGCGGCAAAATTGTCATGAAAGGAGAGACTGGAAGGGCTGACTCATTAGGGGGAGAGCAAGTGGGAGTATGGAGTAAGGTGTATATAAGCTTATATGTGACAGTCTGACTTGATTTGTAAACGTTCACTTGAAGCTCAATAGAAGTTAATAAAAAACAAAACAAAAAAAACAAACAGTTCTTGGTAATAATTGATATTTCAGTATGAACAAGCACCTCATTTGCTCTTTAAAATGTATTACTCCATGAGCCAAAAACTATTTTCAAAAATTTCTTCCCTATTCAAAGTAATCTTATAACATTAAAAAATTATGAAGTAAAATAGAGACAGGGCCAAGATGGCAGAATAGCCAGACACTTCTGGCGATCCCTCTTATAACAAAGAGCCGAAAAAAAGTGAAACAATTATGACAAGCTAGGAGCCCTGAACATCAAAGGCAAAGCAGAAAATGGACTGAGCAGCATGGGGAGAGAGAAACAGTTCAGAAGCAGAGACGAGTTGCTGGACCCAAATCACCAGGATCCCTCAGGCACCATTCCTGGAAGTAGCTGCAGCAGTCTGGTAGTAGCATTCAGCTGCAGTTTCCTCAGGGAGAATCAGCCAGCTGCAAAGCCTACTCACACCTCCGGAACCAGAGAAGAATGGCGCTTTCAGCAAAAGCTAAGTACTTGCATATATTTTACTGCCCCCCTGGCCCCCAAGCCATCTTCAGAGGCTGTTGATTTTCCTGGGCCTGAGATAGGGCCTGTTGAACATCCGGAGCCATTCTCCCGTCCTTGGAGAAGGAATAAATATGCAATTGGGGGAAAAGATAATTTACCAGCTCCACTAACCTGAGGACTGCAGGAAAGAAGTGGCTCCTGTCCAGGCATAAATGGTCCATGGACTTTGAGCACCTTTCCCCTCTGCATGGACTTGTGTGGGCCTATTTCAGGAGAATAGGCCCTTGTTGGCAGACTCCAACCATTTCAGCTGTGTGGTGGAGAGGTTGATCTTTGATATTTGACACCGCTTTGCCTATTAAACAGGGTCCTCACATACCCACACCAGGGGCATAAGGACTGGTGGCTCCACTCAGGTCACCCAGCCACCCGCGACAGGGGTCCAACGAAAACTGATACTTCCCAGTCCTTACAACCAAAAGCATTGGGTGCCCATGGTCTGTCTATAAAACCTGCCCACTCGTACACTCTAGGGAACAGGGATGTGCCCTCCTCACAGACACTCGGGGGATGGTTCTCAGCCCCCTGCCTTGTTTAGATTGTGACCCCCGCTGCAACCAGATACCAGTACTTACACCAATAATCCCTGCCCCTCTGAGACTGTAGGACAGAGCCTGTACCACACACTTGATGAGCTACCTGGACATCTAAGCTGAATTCATACGAGAAACCTGAATGGACTCCTAGAATGATATACCTGATAACAGCTCTAGCCATCTGGTGACAGGACATCAGAGCTTCAAAGATGAAAATAATGAAGCTAGCTCACTCGAGCAACCCATTTGGGCATATCAAAACAAAACAAAGCAAGAAGCTAGGATACAGTAAGCAAACATAAAATAAATTAATACAACAACTTATAGATGGTTTGGAGACAACAGTCAATATCCAGTCGCATAAAGAAACAGACCTTGACTGCTTCAACAAGTTCTCAATACAAAGAATAAAGGGATCTTCTGGATGAAGGTGGCTTCCTGGAATTACCAGATGCAGAATTTAAAAGATTAATATACAGAACTCTTCAAGATATTAGAAAGGAGATCAGGCAACATGCAAAACAAGCCAAGGAACACACAGATAAAGAAGTTGAAGAAATTAAAACAAAAACATAATGAAAAATTTAATAAGCTCCAAGAATCTATAGAGAGACAGCAATCAGAAATTCAGAAGATTAACAATAAAATTACAGAAGTAGACAACTCAATAGAAAGTCAGAGGAGCACAACTGAGCAAATGGAAGGCAGAATTGGTGAGCTTGAAGATAAAGCACTTGGCACCAATATATTTGAAGAAAAAATTAAAAAAAAAAAGAATTTAAAAAATGCAGAAATCTTAAGAATCCTGTGGGACTCTATCAAGAGAAATAACCTACGAGTGACTGGAGTACCAGAACAGCGAAGGATAACAGAAAATACAATAGAATTGTTGAAGATTTGTTGGCAGAAAACTTCCCTGATATTGTGAAAGATGAAAAGGTATCTATCCAAGATCCTCATTGAACTCCACATAAGGTAGATGTTAAAAGAAAGTCACCAAGACATATTATAATCAAACTTGCAAAAACCAAAGCTAAAGAGAGAATTTTAAGAGCAGTTACAGGTAAACAAAAAGTCACCTACAAAGGAGAGACAATATAAGAATAAGCTCAGACTACTTGGCAGAAACCATGCAGGCAAGAAGGCAATGGGATGATTTATATAAAGCATTGAAGGAAAAAAATTGCCAGCCAAGAATCATATATCCAGCAAAACTGTCTCTCAAATATGAAGGTGAAATTAGGAAATTTCCAGAAAACAGAAGATTAGGGAATTTGTAAAAACCAAACCAAAACTACAAGAAATACTAAAGGGAGTTCTTTGGTTAGAAAATCAATAATATTGCAGTATCGATCCAAGACTAGAACACTGGACAGAGCAATCAGATGTCAACTCAGACAGGGATATCACAAAAATAAACCAATATTTAAAGAAAACAATAAAGAGGAACTAAGAAATGTAGTCATACATCTTTATACGGAGAGGAAGACAAGGCAATATAAAGAATTAAAAGTTAGGTTTAAACTTAGAAAAATAAGGGTAAATATTAAGGTAACCACAAAGGAAACTAACTATCCTACTCAACAAAATAAAATACAAGAAAAAAATACAGACTCAGCAGAAACAAAATCAACAACAACAAAGAAGAGGAAGAAACAACATATGAAGACAAACCACTCAGCACAAAAAATTAAGTGCAAAAAAGAAACTGTCAATAACACACAAAAAAAGACAAAAATGACAGCAGTAAACTCATACCTATCTATAATTACAGTAAATGTAAATGGACTAAATGCACCAATAAAAATACAGAGAGTGGCAGAATGGATTAAAAAACACGATCTGTCTATATGCTGCCTACAAGAGACACACCTTAGGCTTAGAGACACAAACAAACTAAAACTCAAAGGATGGGAAAAAAGTATCAAGCAAACAACAATCAAGAAAGAGCAGGAGTCTATTTCTGACAAAATAGACTTTAAAGTTAAATCCATCAGAAAGGATAAGGAAGGACACTATATAATGATTAAAGGGACAATACACCAAGAAGAATATAACCATATTAAATATTTATGCACCCAATGACAGGGCTGCAAGATACATAAAACAAACTATCAGCATTGAAAAGTGAGACAGCTCCACAAGAATAGTAAGAGACTTCAACACAGCACTTTTGGTGAAGGACAGGACATCCAGAAAGAAGCTCAGTAAAGACATGGAAGATCTATATGCAGCAAAAAATCAACTTGACCTCATAGGAATGTACAGAACACTCCACCCAACAGCAACCAAGTATACTTTCTTTTCTAGTGCACATGGAACATTCTCTAGAATAGACCACATATTAGGTCATAAAGCAAGCCTTAGCAGAATCCAAAACACTGAAATATTACAAAGCATATTCTCTGACCATAAGGCCATAAAAGTAGAAATCAGTAACAGAAAAAGCAGAGAAAACAAATCAAGCACTTGAAACTGAACAATACCCTGCTCAGAAAAGACTGGATTATAGAAGACATTAAGGATGGAATAAAGAAATTCAGAGACTCCAATGAGAATGAAAACACTTCCTATCAGAACCTTTGGGACGCAGCAAAAGCAGTGCTCAGAGGTCAATTTATATCAATAAGTGCACACATACAAACAGAAGAAACGGCCAAAATCAAAGAATTATCCCTAAAACTTGAACAAATAGAGAGCAGCAAAAGAAACCCTCAGGCACCAGAAGAAAGCAAATAATAAAAATTAGAGTAGAATTAAATGAAGTAGAGAACAGAAAAACAATTGAAAGAGTTAACATGACCAAAAGCTGGTTCTTTGAAAAAATTAACAGAATTGATAAACCATTGGCCAAACTGAAAAAAGAAAAACAGGAGAGGAAGCAAATAACCCAAATAAGAAATGAGATGAGCTCTTATACTACACACCCAACTGAAATGAAAAGAATCATATCAGATTACTATGAAAAATTGTACTCTAACGAATTTGAAAACCTAGAAGAAATGGATGAATTCCTAGAAACACACTACCTACCTAAACTAACACAAACAGAGGTAGAACAACTAAATAGACCCATAACAAAAGAAGAGATTGAAAAGGTAATCAAAAAAACTCCCAACAACAAACAAAAGCCCAGGCCCGGACGGCTTCACTGTGGAATTCTACCAAACTTTCAGAGAAGAGTTCACACCACTACTACTAGAGGTATTTCAGAGCATAGAAAGGGATGGAATATTCCCAAACTCATTCTGTGAAGCCAGCATATCCCTGATACCAAATTCAGATGAAGACACCACAAAAAAAAGAAAATTACAGACCTATATCCCTCATAAACTTAGATGCAAAAATCCTCAACAAAATTCTAGCCAATAGAATGCAACAACGTATCAAAAAAATAATTCACCATGATCAAGTAGGATTCATACCAGGTACGCAGGGATGTTTCAATATTAGAAAAACAATGTAACCCATCATATAAATAAAACAAAAGACAAGAACCACATGATTTTATCAATTGATGCAGAAAAGGCATTTGACAAAGTTCAACACCCATTCTTGATAAAAACTCTCAGCAAAATAGGAAAAGAAGGAAAATTCCTTAACTTAATAAAGGACATTTATACAAAGCCAACAGCCAACATCAACCTAAATGGAGGGAGTCTGAAAGCATTCCACTTCAGATCGGGAACCAGACAAGGATGCTGTTTATCACTACTCTTATTCAACATTGTGCTGGAGGTCCTAGCCAGAGAAATTAGGCTAGATAAAAAAGTAACAGGCATCCAGATTGGTAAGGAAGAAGTAAAAGTATCTCTACTTGCAGATATCATGATCTTATACACAGAAAACCAGAAAGAATCTTCAAGAAAACTACTGAAACTAATAGAAGAGTTCAGCAGAGTATCAGGAGAAAAGAAAAACATATAAAAATCAGTTGGATTCCTCTACACCAACAGAAAGAACATCAAGGAGGAAATCACCAAATCATTACCATTTACAGTAGCCCCCGAGACAATAAAATACTTAGGAATAAATCTTACCAGAGATGTAAAAGACCTATACAAAGAAAACTACAAGACACTACTGCAAGAAACTAAAAGGACCTACATAAGTGGAAAAACATGCCTTGCTCATGGATAGGAAGACTTAACATTATAAAAATGTCTTTTCTACCAAAAGCCATCTATAGATACAATGCAATTACGACCCAAATTCCAACGACATTTTTTAATGAGATGGAGAAACAAATCACCAACTTTATATGGAGGGGAAAGAGGCTCCGGATAAGCAAAGCATTACTGAAAAAGAAGAACAAAGTGGGAGGCCTCACTCTACCTGATTTTAGAAACTTTTATACCTCCAAAGTAGTCAAAATAGCCTGGTACTTGTACAACAACAGATACATAGACCAATGGGACAGAATTGAGAATCCAGACATAAATCCATCCACATATCAGCAGTTGATTTTTGACAAAGGCCCAAAGTCTGTTAAATGGGGAAGTGACAGTCTTTTTAACAAATGGTGGTGACATAACGGGATATCCATCTGCAAAAAAATGAAATGAGACCCATACCTCACACCATGCACAAGAACTAACTCAAAATGGATCAAAGACCTAAATGTAAAATCTAAGATGATAAAGATCTTGGAAGAAAAATTAGGAACAACGCTAGGAGCCCTCATACATGGTATAAACAATATACAAAACATTACTAACTGCGCAGAAGAGAAACCAGATCACTGGGAGCTCCTAAAAATCAAACACCTATGCTCATGCAAAGACTTCACCAAAAGAGTAAAAAGATTACCTACAAACTGGGAAAAAGTTTTTAGCTATGACATTTCCAATCAGTGCCTGATCTCTAAAATCTACATGATACTGCAAAAACTCAACTACAAAAAGACATAACCCAATTAAAAAATGGGCAAAATATATAAACAGGCACTTCACTAAAGAAGACATTCAGGTCGCTAACAGATACATGAGGAAATGCTCACCATCATTAGCCATTACAGAAATGCAAATCAAAACTAAAAGGAAATTCCACCTCACTCCAAAAAGGTTGGCATTAATCCAGAAAACACAAAATAGTAAATGTTTGTGAGGTTATGGAGAGACTTGAACACTAATACACTGCTGGTGGGAATGTAAAATGGTACAATCACTTTCAAAATCAATTTGGCACTTCCTTAAAAGACTAGAAATAGAACTACCATATGATGCAGCAATCCCACTCCTTGGAATATATCCTAGAGAAATAAGAGGCTTTACCTGAACAGATATACGCACACCCATGTTCATTGCAGCACCGTTTACAATAGCAAAAAGCTGGAGGCAGCCAAGGTGCCCATCAACGGATGAATGGATAAATAAATTATGGTATATTCACATAATGGAATACTACGCACTGATAAAGAACAGTGATGAATCTGTGAAACATTTCATAACATGGAGGAACCTGGAAGGCATTATGCTGAGTGAAATTAGTCAGTTGAAAAAGGACAAATATTGTATAAGACCACTATTATAAGAACTGGAGAAATAGTTTAACCAGAGAAGAAAATATTCTTTCATGGTTAGGAGAGTGGGGAGCGAGGGAGGGAGAGAGGGAGAGGAATTTTTATTAATTAAATAGTAGATGAGAACTATTTTAGGTGAAGGGAAAGACAATACATAATACAGGAGAGGTCAACACAACTGGACTAAACCAAAAGCAAAGAAGTTTCCTGAATAAACTGAATGCTTTGAAGGCCAGCGTAGCAGCAGCAGGGGTTTGGGGACCATGGTTTCAGGGGACATCTAAGTCAATTGGAGTAATAAAATCTATTAAGAAAACATTCTGCATCCCACTCTGGAGAGTGGTGTCTGGGGTCTTAAACGTTAGCAAGCAGCCATCTAAGATGCATCAATTGGTCTCAACCCACCTGGATCAAAGAAGAAAGAAGAACACCAAAGACACAAGGTAATTATGAGCCTAAAAGACAGAAAGGACCACATAAACCTGAGCCTGAAAGCAGAAGAACTAGATGGTGCCCGGCTACAACCGATGACTGCCCTGACAGGGAACACAACAGAGAATCCCTGAGGGAGCAGGAGAGCAGTGGGATGCAGGCCCCAAATTCTCCTAAAAAGTCCAGACTTAATGGTCTGACTGAGACTAGAAGGACCCCCGGAGGTCATGGTCCCCAAACCTTCTTTTAGTTCAAGACAGGAACCATTCCCGAAGCCAACTTTTCAGACATGGATTGGACTGGACTATGGGATAGAAAATGATACTGGTGAAGAATGAGCTGCTTGGATCAAGTAGACACATGAGACCATGTTGGCATCTCCTGTTTGGAGGTGAGATGAGAGGGCGGGGGCGGGGGGTGTCAGAAACTGGCCTAATGGACACGAAAATAGAGAGTGGAGGAAAGAAGTGTGCTGTCTCATTAGGGGGAGAGCAATTAGGAGTATACGGCAAGTTGTACGTAAATTTTTGTATGAGAGACTGACTTGATTTGTAAACTTTCACTTAAAGCACAATAAAATTTTTTTTATTTATGAGGTAAAATAAACACACAGAAAGGTACATAAGGCATATGTGTAGTTTAACAAATAATTAAAAATTTAAAACCCATTTAGCTACCCCTTGTGTCATGTCAAGGAGCCCTGGTGGTGCAGTGGTTAAGAATTTGACTGCTAACTGAAAGATCAGTGGTTTAAACCCACCAACTGCTCCATGTGGCAGTCTGCTTCCATAAAGATTACAGCCTTGGAAACCCTGTGGGGCAGTTCTACTCTGTCCTATAGGGTCACTATGAGTCTATTAGTTGAAATCAACTTGATGGCAACAAGTTAGTTTGTTTTTTGGTTTGGGGTCATAAAAGCTTTTCTAAAGTGGTTGTACCAGTTTACATGCCATCTATCATTGTGGGAAAGTTCCTGTTGCTCTGTTGCTCTATAGTCTCACCAAATTTGGTCTTGCCAGAGTTCTTAATTTGGTGATCATGTAATAGCATTTTGTTATGGATTTAATCTACATTTCATTGATTACTGAGTTTAGTCATCTTTTTATGTTTCTTGACCATTTGAATTTTCTTTTTCATCAAGTGCTTTTTTTTTTAATTGTTCTTATTGATTTATAGGAGTTCTTTATGTATTCTGAATACCAGGTATGTGATGGTTATATGAGTTGCAAACACTGTCTTCCACTGTGGCTTGTCTTTTTGCTTTCTTTGTCGTACCCACTGATGAACAGAAGGTTTCAATTTCAATGTAGTCTGAGTTATTAATTGTTTCCCTTTGGTTCTTCAGGTTTTGTTTAAAGAATGGTATATCCTGAGTAAAAGCCTTCTAAAGATCTTTTAATTTCTGATATTTTACATTTATTTTCTTAATCTATCTGGGATTGATTCAGAGGGGGATTCATCATGGTATTTATGTTGGTTATCCAAGAGTTCTGTGACTATGAGATTTTCATCTTCTTTTTGTATGTCTCTTCTTTATGAGCCAGAATCGATTTGAAGGTGATGGGAATAAGAAAAATTTAAGAAACTTTATATAAGAAAGTAAGGTCAGAATAAGAGGAGAAGCATTGCACAACTAAGAAAGTGATCTAGGTCCTAAGGTGTCTGTGTTGTAGTCGTTTCTTTAACAAGATGGAGCTACTTTCTTTTGGACCAAGGACCAATGACTTAAAGATTCTCTGGCTGTCTCAGCTAAGGTCTTATTGCTCTCTGGGAAGTGGGAACATGTTAAATGGGAGAACTAGATACTAATCAGAAGCAAGCATGGCCAAAAAAGAACAACAGCAAATAACCCAGACACACAGGTATCTATAAGTTGGGGTCTTTAAGTTGGGGTCTTTGATATTTTACAAACAAAGAGAAAGATAAATACTACATAAAGGAGAAAGTTATCCCAGACCAAAGTAGAGGAGTGGATTTATTATCATCATCATATTATTATTATTTTGTTCTTCCAAAAACATAATGGATATAGAAAATCATTATTTCTTACCATGAGTAAAGGCTTCAGATGAAGATTCATCACAGGAATGTCACAGTTGAGTGCTTTTCTTTTCTAACAATTACACAGTCTTTCAGAGGAAACCATCAGCCACTAATCCATACGTAATTAAACTTGCTGTCATGAGGAAGCATACATCATTTTCATTGCCACTGGTCTGTTACGAAGCTTCGGTTTATGAGGAAATAGATGCTGATATGAACAATCTATTTTGATTTTAAGAATTTTTTTTTTTAATTTAAGAGAAAAGTGCTATTTAGTGGCTCTCCGATTTTCTGTAGAACTACCCCCATTTTTAAAATTTGCATCTTCTCTTTTTTTCTTGATCTACCATATTAATCTTTTCAAAGAATCATATTTTGGCTTTGTTAATTGCCTTATTATTTTTAGCATTCCATCTCAATGATTACTGTCCTTATCTTGATTTCCTTCTTTTTTTAGTTGTCTTAAAGCATTTTTTTAAAATTTCTTGAGTTAGTAACTGACTTG
The DNA here is from genome assembly GCF_024166365.1 of Elephas maximus indicus. Classification (NCBI taxonomy): domain Eukaryota; kingdom Metazoa; phylum Chordata; class Mammalia; order Proboscidea; family Elephantidae; genus Elephas; species Elephas maximus. The sequence goes on from NC_064820.1 coordinate 85,387,336, forward strand.
ATTTGTAAACTTTCACTTAAAACACAATAAAAATTAAAAAAATTTTTTTCTTGAGTTTAATATTTAATGTGCTTAATTTGAATTTTTCTTGTTTCCTCAAAAATGTATTCGAAAGCTATAAATCTTTGTGTATACACTGCTTTGGAAGCCCTGGTGGCATAGTGGTTAAGAGCTATGGTGGCTAACTAAAAGGTCAGCAGTTCAAATCCACCAGGCTGTCCTTGGAAACTCTATGGGACAGTTCTACTCTATTGTATAGGGTTGCTATAAGGTTGCTATGAGTTGGAATCGACTCAATGGTGACAAGTTTGGATTTTTTTGTTTTTTTGCTTTTAATTTATACTGTTTTGCATGTGCATCACAGGTGTTGATAGGAAATACTTCCATTATCATTAATTTTTAAAAAATTTTATTGTGGTAAAATACATGTAATACGAAATTTACTATTTTAACCATTCTTAAATGTACAACTCAGTGACATTGGTTATATTCACCATATTGTGCAACTCTCACCACTATTGATCTCCAAATGTACTTCATCACCCTGAAAGAAACCATATACCCATTAAGCAGTGACTCCCTATTTCTACCTCTTCCCAGCCCTGGTAACCTCTTACCTACTTTCTGTTTCTATGAATTTGTCTATTCTATATATTTCATATAAGTGGAATTCTATAATATTTTCCTTATGTGTATGGCCTTCTTTCACTTAACATAATGCTTTCAAGGTTCATCCATGTTGTAACACGTATCATAACTTCTTTTCTTTTTATGGCCGAACAATATTCCGTTGTATGTATGATGTTGTTTTTAGTTGCCACTGAGTCAGTTATGACTCATGGTGACCCCATGTGTGCAGAGTAGAACTGCTCCATGGAGTTTTCAAGGCTGTGACTTTTTAGAGGTTGATCTCTAGGACTGTCTTCTGAGGCACCTCTGGGAAGGTTCAAACTGCCAACCTTTTGACTGGTGGTTGAGCACTTATAATCCTATTCTCTTCAAATCTTTTTTATTAAGTGATTAAAAACTGTATTTAATAGATGTGTCCTTGTTTCCTAGTGTTACTGTAACAGAAATACTGTAAGTGGGTGACTTTAAAGAATAGAAATTTATTTTCTCATAGTTCAGAATGCTACAAGTCCAGATCTAGGGCACCAGCTATATGGGAAGGCCCTATCTCTGTGGGCTCTGGGGGAAGATCCTTGACTCAGCTTCTGTACTCCTGGTATTCCTTGGTTCTTTGGAAATCCTCATATGGCAACTATCATTCCCTATTTGCACTTGCTTCTGTGTCTAATCTGCTCTTTTTATAGCTCAGAAATGATTAGTTTATGATTTATCCTATTACATTAACATAGCAAAGAAAACCCTATTCCCAGGTGGGATTATTTCCACAGATATAGTGGTAGGATTCAAATACATATTTTCGGGGGGACACAGTCTTAGTTATTTAGTGCTGCTATGACAGAAATACCACAAGGGGATGGCTTTAATAAACAGAAATTTATTTTCTCACAGTTAAGGAGGCTAGAAGTCCAAATTCAGAGTACCAGCTGGTGGGGGAGACTTTCTGTTGGCTCTGGAGGAAGGTTAGCGTTGATCAGGACAGCGTCTTCTCGGCTGTTGCCACAGGCTCTTTAGCTCTGCTAATAAGGCACCTCACTCTGCCAGGAAGCCTCCTTCCTGAAGGCACTCAGCTCTCTCTCACTCCACAGCGCCTGCTTCTACGCCATCTCCCGCCAGTCTCCTGGTTCTGCTGCTGCCGTATCTCTGCCACTGCTTCTTACCGTCTCGCTCTGTCTCCAGTGTTACAGTGCTCTCTGTGTCTCTGGTTCTAAGAGGTTCTCAGCAGAGGGGGCCTGGGTCCAAAGGACACTCTCCACTCTGGTCTTTTCTTGGTGGTATTGAGATCCCTCTCTCTGCTTATTTCTCTCTTCTTTTATCTTTTGTAAGACAAAAAGGTGTGACTCAAGTAAGGGTGTGACTTCAATAAGGGTGATGACTGGTTAAGTTGTTAACTTGAGTCACACGCTGTAATAATGCAGTGACTCAAGATACATCCCACCCTAATCATGCCTCGCTCCCAAATGGAACCATAACCATAGGCATGTTGTTGTTGTTGTTAGGTGCTGTCGAGTCGGTTCAGACTCATAGTAAATTATGGATAACATTGCTAAGAATGGGAATTCCAAAACACTTAATTGTGCTCATGAGAAACCTGTACATAGATTAAGAGGCAGTCGTCTGAACAGAACGAGGGGATTCTGGGTGGTTTAAAGTCAGGAAAGCTGTGCGTTAAGGTTGTATCCTTTCACCTTATCTATTCAGTCTGTATGCTGAGCAATAATCCAAGAATCTGGACTATATGAAGAAGAACGGGACATCAGGATTGGAGGAAGACTCATTAACAACCTGACATATGCAGATGACACAACCTTGCTTATTGAAAATGAAGAGGACTTGAAGCACTTACTGATGAAGATCAAAGACCACAGCCTTCGGTATGGATTACACCCCAACATAAAGAAAACAAAAATCCTCACAACTGGACCAATAAGCAACATCATGATAAATGGAGAAAAGATTGACGTTGTTAAGTATTTCATTTTACTTGGGTCCACAGTTAACACCCAAGGAAGCAGCAGTCAACAAATCAAAAGATGCGTTCCATTGGGCAAATCTACGGCAAAAGACCCCTTTAATGTGTTAAAAAGCAAAGATGTCACCTTGAGGACTAAGGTGTGCCTGACCCAAGCCATAGTGTTTTCAGTCACCTCCTATGCATGTGAAAGCTTGTTGATGAATAAGGAAGACTGAAGAAGAAATGACACCTTTGAATTGTAGTGTTGGAGAAACACAGGCATAGAGGCTAGGATTTACAACACATCATAAAATGGAGGATGATTACATCAGATCACAAAATGGAGGACAACCAAACAATCCTGGAAATCATGGCCTAGCCAAGTTAACACACATTTCTGGAAGACACAATTCAACCTATAACAGACACAATTCAATACATAACAGGGTGGTAAACAGTAGGGTGGGAGTCCCTGGGTAGTGCAAACAGTTAAAGTACTCGGCTGCTAATGAAAAAGTTAATGGTTTCAGTTCACCCAGAGGCTCCTCAGAAGAAAGATCTGGCAATCTACTTTTGAAAAATTCGTCATTGAGAACCCTATGGAGCAGAGCTCTGCTCCGACACACGAGTCTGAATTGACTCGACGGCAACTGGTGGTGGTAAACAATAGAGTACAAACAGGCACAGATTTTATTTTCCTAAATCAAATTTAATATGCTTTGAGGTATGGGGTAAAGTCAACCTTAGTTTTTTTTTTGGTGCCAAAACCCGGGAGTGAACCATTAACCTTAGTTTTATTTGAGGCTCTTTTCCTCCAAGGGATTACACAAGAATTCAGGGCTCCTAGGACTCAGAAAACAGGGAGTACGTCTGGCCCTTTGTCCTCTGCAGTTGCATCTTGGCCACTGCTTCAGTGACCTGCAGTGCTAATGTACAGCCTTGAGCCCTGTCGCTGCCCCTTGGGCACTGAGGCTCCAGGCAGCCTCAGGGGTGGGTCTCCTCTGATTCTCCTCGCTGGCTTCGAAACATGCCCATGTTCTCTGCCATCAGGTCGTCCCCATAGTTTCCTGTTGCCTTCCCAGGCCTGACAGAAGCTAAAAACTCTATCTCCCCATCTTGAAAAACATGATCTCTTTGCATTGGTGGGGATAAGCAAATGATATGCTAACTCCTGTTGAATTTTTTATAATTCAATCAGTTTGACTTACATAACTCAAAAATTATCTTAGTCATTCATTTCACCCTTCTTTTTGACAAAATACCTTTGTTAAAGAAAAAAATAAGTGATTTGAATTTTACTTTTCTTCCTGGCTCCAGTGTAAGTGATAACTTTTTTACAGCTCCAATAGTTGCCTGTTCTCTCTATAGATTTGGTTGCATCAGTGCTAGTTTCAGCCCTAATGAGTGTTTCTTTATACCTAGCTTTCAAGCATTCAGTTTAGGTGCTTCATAAAATAGTACATATTTATTTCATAGCTAAGTATATACATTTGTATATGAAAATGTATATATATATATGTATATATATATATGGGCTTGAAGATATATTTGTATTGTGCCTAACCTTACATACAAAAACAGAATTACATTTTTGAAAAAGTTTTTATATTGAGCACTTTGTGTTGGCTAGTGGAAATATATAGAAACCTAACAATAGATTCATAACTAGATCTTAATCAGATTTGAATTCCAGTCCGACTGCATTGTCTATGGTAATTATAGTTTTGAACTGGGATTTTTGGCAATGAATACTACTTGTAACTATTATATGTTGTGAAAATGCTTAGGTGTGTGAAGGATACAAAATTAGGTGGAATGTCTGATACCTATGGATTGAATTAAGTCCCCCAAAAGAAACGTGAAAGCCCTAACCCTAACCTTTACCTGTAAATATGACCCTGTTTGGAAATAGGAGTTTTCTTTTGTTATGTTAATGAGAGCATGCCAGAGCAGGGTGGGTCCTAAACCTAATCACTTCTGAGTAGTGTCTTATAAGAAGAGCGAACAGACACAGACACACATGCGGAGGAAGGAGATACGGACGCCATGTGAGGCCTTGCCTACAAGCAAAGGAATGCAAGTACAGCTAACAGACACGGAACCTAGGAGAGGGGACCATAAAAGGAACTGACACAGTCAAGACCCTGATTTGGACCTTTACTCTCCAAAACTGAGAGAAAATTAATTTCTGTTCTTTAAAGCCACCCACTTACGGTATTTTTTGTTAAGGCAGCACCAGGAAACCTAGACGCCTGGAAAACTGGTTAAAATTCAATGTGACCCTGAAAAATTGGAGAGGTGAGTGGTAGAAATTCACCTAAAATATATTTACCTGAAAAACTGTAAAATGAATAAGTATAGAATAATTTACTTATGAAGAAAAAAACATGCTTCAGAGAAACATGGTGAAGAAATGATGCGATTGAATCAAGTCACTTGAAATATGTTTTTGGTGACTTGTGTAATGATGTTGAAATTGTATATTCTTAACTCAGGAAATATAGTTATCTCTTGTTCCTGGGAAGAATGTAAACCAAATAATACACCTATTATGAAAAGATACCCAGAGTTAACAATGTAGTAAATAATTCCTGTCTTTTTATCAATTTGTTTTATTTTACATAATGTAATCACATTATATATTCAACTTGTGATTACCTGTGTATGGTTTATGTATTTTATGGCTTGTTTACAGAAAAATTTTTCTCACCTTCTAGCTTTTTTTTGTAACAGGTCTTGGCCTCTACAGTATGTGGTATTTGTTAAGAAATAGAAATAATTTTACTATAAGGAAAGTAACTGGGCTACCAAAAATTCAAGTATTTTCTACAAACAAGTGAAATTGTATTATAAAGCATTCATTTATTCATTTACGGTATTTACTATATTCAAGGCATTGTGCTGGAGACAGTGAGAATCAGAAAGATAAATAGTAGATGTTTTTCCCCTGGAAGAGTGATGAATTTGGTGAATTATAAAATCATGACAGTTGTTTGGAATTACCATTGCTACTATTTCTTTCACCAGGACAGACAGACAGATAGAGAAATGATTGCAAAGTCTTTGTAAAAATATTCAGCCAGTTAAATTTTCTATTACTGCTATGTTGACCGGAATGAAGATGAAAAGTGCATCAGATGTAATACTAAATCAAATATTAATAAAAAAGAATTTTTTTATTGTAAATAATGGCCGAAACTCATTCCAGAGGATCACATTTGTTTTTAACTGAACAGCTGCTGCACTTGGGGAATTCCTCCCAATTCTAAACTATTTCATCAGTTTATCTCCTCTCAAAACTAGTCATCACTTTAATATCAACAGCTTCATTATTTTGCATGTTAATCAAATCTTCTTGTTGGTTCTAGGAAGCTTAAATTCCATAGCAGGATGTTCTCCCAAATTCATAAATTTTTACTCTGAAAATCATATTATTTGTTAATAAGTTATTTCGCATGCATACGTAACCTGGATGGAGAAAATTCTAAGTGTATATAACATTGAACTATTTGTAGTTTTCCCCTCAATGTTCATTGCTTTTTAATTGGCCTTATAATAATAAACATTTTTAAACAAGGAATTCAGGGCCCTGAAAAATATAATGTGCTCTGAATACTGAGATTTGTAGTTAACTGTTGGATTTGACAGTATCTTTATAAGCAGCATGTGCTTCTTTTAAAATAACCACATTTAAATATACATATTATATAGATAATTATACACACATATTATATACATTATATATTATATATGTTATATATATTGCCCACATAAAATATATATATGTAATATATACATATTGTATATAGAAAGCAGGTAAAATAATTTCTGAGAATAAAGCATTCTTGTTACAGATTATCTTTTGGTCCAGAATCAGTTACTCTGTTGGTTAGAACAGTGATACTAAAGAAAAATAGTAATCATTCTCATGAGCACAATAACTGGTTACCAACTTTACTCAGACCCAAAGCTACAGGCTGTAAGTCCACTTATATTTTCTGAAACAAGTATGCTACAGATTAATACAAGATGAGTGGAAAACCACCACTTATTTTTTTAATTTGTATATTTTAGCTAAAACCCATAGTTTATTTAGATTTCCTTAGCTTTCATCTAATATTCCTTTTCTGTCCCAAGATCCCAGTCAGAATACCATGTTACATTTAGTTGTCATGTCTCCTTAGGCTCTTCTTGGTTGTGACAGTGTCTCAGACTTTCCATGTCATTGATGACTTTAACCGTTTTGAGGAGTGCTGGTCATTTATATTTTAGAATGTCCCACTATTGAAATTTGTCCACTGTTTTTCTCATTATTAGAAGGGGTGATGAGCTTATGAAAGGATGATCACAGAAGTAAAGTGCCATTTTTATCAAATCATATCAATGGTAGGCACTATCAAATTTATTTATGACATTGATGTTGACCTTGGTCACCTGGCTGAAGTAGTGTTTGTCAGGTTTCTCTTCACTGGAAAGTTACTCTTCACCCATCTGCTCCTTCCATACTGTATTTTTTGGAAGGAAGTCACTATGCGCAGCCCATACCACCATTTACTTTCAGATGTAGATCTCCGAGACTTTCTTCCAAGGTGCTTCAGCGTGAATTCAAAGAGCCACCCTTTTGGTTAGTCAGTTAGTGGTCAAGAACTTAACTGTTTGCCCAATATAAGGACTCTCTCTAACTGAATACTAGGTTGGATTTAAAGAACAGTTTCATTTTTTCAGAATGAGTGAGGAATGACTCACTCTATATATATAATATATATGGATTATTAATTTTCAAAAGAGTAAAACATAGTAAAATACATTTGCCTCTAAAATTAAACATACATTTATCTATTTGTTTATTGTATGTTGTTACTCTGAGTGGTGAAATCTGTTCCAACTCATAGTGAACCCATGTGACAAAGCAGAATTGCCCCATAGGGTTTTCTTGGCTGAAATCTTTAAGGAAACAGATTGCCAGGCCTTTCACCCAGGGAGCCTATGGATGGGTATGAACCACCAACCTTTAGGTTCGCAGCTGAGCACTTAGCCAGTGCACCAGCAGGCTCCATATTTATTGTATATATACATACATATATACATACATTGTTGTTGTTAGGTGCCATTAAGTTGGTTCTGACTCATTGCAACCCTATGTACAACAGAAAAAAATGCAGTCCAGTCTTGAGCCATCCTCACAATCATTGATATGTTTCATTGCATTGTTGCAGCTACTGTGTCAATCCATCTCACTGAGGATCTTTCTCTTTTCACTGACCCTCTACTTTACCCAGCATGGTATCCTTCTCCAGGGATTAGTCCCTCTTGATAAAACGTGCAAAGTATGTAAGACAAAGTGTAGCCATCCTCACTTCTAAGGAGCATTCTGGCTGTACTTATTCCAAGGCAGATTTGTTCATCCTTCTGGCAGCTCATGGTATATTCAATATTCTTCACCAACGCCATAATTCAAATGCATCAATTCTTTAGTATTCCTTACTCGTTGTCCAGTTTTTGCACACATATGAGGTGATTGAAAATACCAGAGTTTGGGTCAGGTGCACCTTAGTCCTCAAGGTGACATCTTTGCTTTTTAACATATTAAAGAGGTCTTTTGCAGCAGATTTGCCCAATGCAATACATCATTTGACTTCTTGACTGCTGCTTCTATGAGCATTGATTGTGGATCCAAGTAAAATGAAATCCTTGACACTTTCAATAGTTTTTTTCTTTATCATGATGATGCTTATTGGTCTGGTTATGAAGATTTTTGTTTACTTTATGTTGAGGTGTAATCCATACTGAAGGCTTTTATCTTCATCAGTAAGTGCTTCAAGTCCTCTTCACTTTTAGGAAGCAAGATTGTGTCATCTGCATATCACAGCTTGTTAATGGAGTCTTCCTCCAATCCTGATGCCCCATTCTTCTTTATATAGTGCAGCTTTTCAGATTATTTGCTCAGTATACAGATTGAATAAGCATGATGAAAGGATACAATCCTGACACTCACTTTTCCTGATTTTAAACCATGAACATACGTACATCAAAAGAAGCATCGAAAGAAGATGGAAGGAATACACAAAGTCACTGTACCAAAAAGAATTGGTCAATGTTCACCCTTTTCAGGGGATAGCATATGATCAAGAACTAATGTTACTGAAGGAAGAAGTCCAAGCTGTGCTGAAGGTATTGATGAAAAACAAGGCTCCAGGAATTGACAGAATACCAACTGAGATATTTCAACAAATACATTTAATGCTGCAGGTGCTCACTTGTCTGTGCCAAGAAATTTGGAACACAGCTACCTGGGCAACAGAGGCCCATATTCATGCCCATTACAAAGAAAGGTGATCCAGTGAAATGTGGAAATTATCAATGTATTAATATCACAAGCAAGTAAAATTATGCTAAAGATAATTAAAAAACAGTTGCAGCTGTACAGCAACAGGAAACTGCCAGAAATTCAAGTCAGATTCAGCAGAGGACATGGAATGAGGGATAGCATTGCTAATTTCAGATGGATCTTGGCTGAACACAGAGAATACCAGAAAGATGTTTACTTTTGTTGTATTGACTAAGAAAAGGCATTTGACTGTGTGAATCATAACAAATTATGGATAACATTGCAAAGAATGGGAATTCCAGAACACTTTATTGTGCTCATGTGGAATCTGTACATAGACCAAGAGGCAGTTGTTCAAACAGAACAAGGGGATATTGCATGTTTTAAAGTCAAGAAAGGTGTATGTTAGGGTTGTATGCTTTCACCATATTTATTCAATCTGTATGCTGAGCAAATAATCTGAGAAGCTGGACTATATGAAGGGGAACGTGACATCAGGGTTGGAGGAAGACTCATTAACAACCTGAGATATGCAGATAACAGAACCTTGCTTGCTGAAAGTGAAAAGGACTTGAAGCACTTGCTGATAAAGATCAAAGACCACAGCCTTCAGTATGGATTACACCTCAGCATAAAGAATGCAAAAATCCTACAACTGGACCAACAAGCAACATCATGATAAATGGAGAAAATGTTAAAGGTGTCTAGGATTTCATTTTATTGGATCCACGATCAACAACTATGGGAGCAGCAGTCGAGAAATCAAGTAACATTGCATTGGGCAAATCTACTGCAAAAGACCCCTTTAATGTGTTAAAAAGCAAAGATGTCACCTTGAGGACGAAGGTGCGCCTGACCCAAGCTCTGGTGTTTTCTAAGGCTTCATATGCATGTGAAAACTGTACAATGAATAAGAAAGACCAAAGAAGAATTGATGCATTTGAATTATGGCGTTGGTAAAGAATATTGAATATACCATGGACTGCCAGAAGAATGAACAAATCTGTCTTGGAAGAAGTATAGCGAGAATGCTCCTTGGAAGCGAAGATGCCGAGACTTTGTCTTATGTACTTTGGACACGTAATCAAGAGGGGCCGGTCCCTGGAAAAAGACATCATGCTGGGTAAAGGGTCAGTGAAAAAGGGGAACACCCTCAACTAGATGGACTGACACAGTGGCTGCAACAATGGGCTCAAACATATCAATGGTTGTGAGGATGGACCAGGACTGGGCCGTGTTTTGTTCCATTGTATGTAGGGTCACTATGAGTCAAAACCAGCGCGATGGCACTTCACAACAACACATAAACATAAATATATATACAATTTATAAGGCACTTCAGAAACCTTGCAATGAGTCTACCAGAGTCGTTAACATGAACAACAATTTGATTCAATTCAGAAAACAACAAGGTTTTTTTTTACTTGAATCACAGATGCTTTCATGTTTTCCTGAAGATGTAGAAAGTATAAAAGGTTTTTTAAAAATAATTTTTTAGTTTTCTTGTTATTGAAAATATACACAGCATAATATACACCAATTCAACAATTTCTAAATGTACAATTCAGTTACATTGATTACAGTCTTTGAGCTATGCAACCATTCTCACTCTCCTTTCCCTGAATTTTTCCACCCCCGTTAACATAAACTCACTGCCCCCTAAATTTTCTATCTAACCTTTCGAGTTACTGTTGTCAATTTGATCCTATATAGGCAATTCTTTAAAACAAGATAATGCTCAAGGCAGACATTCTTTACTAATTAAGCTAAACTGTTGTTTGGTTTAAAGAAGACTCGGAATTTATATTTGGTTTAAGGTTTAAAGGTTGTCTCAAGACAATAATTTCAGGAGTTCTCCAGTTTTCATAGCTCCAGAAAGTCTGGATTCCATGAGATTTGAAATTCTGTTCCTTATATTCCCCTTTCTCATCAGGGTTCTTCTATAGAATCTTTTTAAAAATGTTTTATTTATTTTTGCTTTTGTTGAGAATATACACAGCAAAACACATACCAATTTGACAGTTTCTACATGAACAGTTCAGTGACATTGATTACATTCTTCAAGTTATGCAACTATTCTCACCCTGCTTTTCTGAGTCGTTCCTCCCCCACTAACATAAACTCACTGCCCACTAAGGATCCTAACTCATCTTTTGAGTTGCTACTGTTAATTTGATCCCATAAGATAGATCTTAAAAGAGCACAATGCTCAAGGCAGACACTCTTTACTAGTTAACCTATTGGGTTTTTTTTTTTTTGGTTTGGTTTGGTTTTTAAAATATTGTGTTTTGGGTGAAAATTTACATAGCAAATTAGGTTCCCATTTAATAATTTTTATACAACTTGTTCATTGACTTTAGTTACATTACAATGTGTCAACATTCTCATTATTTCTATTCTTTTTGTTCTGTTTCCTTTAATCTAGCTTCCCTGCTCCTCCTTAGCTCATCTTTGTTTTAGAGTAAATGGTGACTCTTTGGTTTCATTTAGTTGATTATTTAAGGTAACACAGTATTCTTGGATGATATTGTTTGTTTTATAAGCCAGTTTATTATTCGCATGAAAGGTGACCATCAAGAGTGGCTTCAGCTCCAAGTTCAAAGGGCATCTTAGGTTGATAGTCTCAGGGGTTCCTCCAGTCTTTATCGATCCAGTAAGTCAGGGTTTTGTTTTTTTTTTTAGGAGTTTGAGTTTTGTTCTACATTTTTCTCCCATTCTAACTGCAACCTTCTCTTGTGTCCCTACTCAGAAATGTTGGTAGTGGTAGCCAGGCACCATCCACTTCTGGCCTCGGGCCATATGAGGCCATGGTTCACGTAGGCTATTGGTCCTGTGGACTAGTTTCTTTTTTGAGTCTTTGATTTCTTCATTCTCTTTTGCTCCAGAAGAGTACAGACCAATAGTTGTATCTTAAATGACCGCTCACAAGCTTTTAAAACCCCAGATGCTATCCACCAAACTAGGATGCAGAAATTATCTTTATGAACTCTGTTATGCTAATTAACCAAGTTGTCTCACAGGACTATGGTTCCAAGCCTTCAAACCCAGTAAACCAATCCCACGAGGTTTGGTATTCATAACTGTGGTTTGAAGTTTAAAGATTATCTTAGGACAATAGTTTTGAGGGTTCATTGAGGCTCCATGGCTCCAAAAAGGCTGGATTTCATGAGAATTTGAAATTCTGTTCTGTATTTTCCCCCTTCTGATCAGGATTCTTCTAAAGAATCTTTGATCAAAATGTTCATTAATGGTAGCTGGGCACCATCCAGTTCTTCTGCTCTCATGGCAAAAGAAGCAGTGGTTAATGAAGGCAATTAGCCACACTTTGCATTTCTTCCTCCCATTCTTGACACTCCTTCTTCCTCTGTTGCTTCAGGTCAGTAGACACCAATTGTTGTACCTAGAATGGCTGCTTGACAGCTTTTAAGACCCCAGGCACTATGCAATAAACTAGAAAGTTGAACAGAAGCACTAAACATGTTATTTGGTCAATAAGCTGGGATTTCCCATGAAACCATGACCCTAAATCTTAAACCAAGGAAACAAATCCCTTGAGATGTTGGGTTGTACATAATAAGCCTCAGAAGTTGTTCTTATTTATTTTTTGTTGCTGCTGTAAGTATATCTATCACACAACTTTTGTCAATTCAACTTTTCACAGGTGTACAACTTATTGACAGCAATTACATTAATTAGCTGTGCAACCCTACGCTTAATCAATGAGATTTTTCCATCGCCATGAACTGAAACTCAGTAATCCATAAGCAATAACTGTCCCCCCTTCCTCCTCTCTCCCACTCTTGGTAATGGTAACCACTAATAAAATTTGGCCTCTATATATTTGCCTGTTCCTGTCTTTTTATATAACTGAAGTCATACAGTGTTTGTCCTTTTGTGATTGACTTGTTTCAGTCAGCATGATGTCTTCAAGGTCCATCCATATTGTAACATGTATCAAGACTTCATTTACTGGCTGAGTAATATTCCATTGTACAAATGTACCATATTTTGTTCATTCATTTGTTAGTGAGCATTTAGGTTGCTTCTACCTTTTGGCTGTTGTGAGCACTGCTGCAATGAACACTGGTGTACGTGTCTCTGAGCCTCTTTTTTCTTTTGGGTATATACCTAGGAGTGGAAGTGCTGTGTCATATGGTAGTTCTATATTTAGTTTTTTGAGGAACTGTCACAGTGTTTTCCACAATGGCTATACCATTTTGCATTTCCACCAGCAATGGATAAGGGCTCCAATTTCCCCATCCTCACCAAGATTTGTTATTTTCTGATTTTTTTATCTTAGCCATTCTAGTGGGAGTGAAATAGTATTTCATAGCAGTTTGATTTGCATTTCTCTTGTCATTAATGACATCGAGAATCTTTTCCAGTATTTGGTGGTCATTTGAATGCCCTCTTTGTTGAAATGTCTATTCAAGTCTTTTGCCCATTTTATGATTGGGCTATTTGTCTTTTTGTCATTAAGTCAAAATTATATATATATATATATATATATATATTTGTTTTTAGATTCTTATCAGATTTTTTTTTTTAATAGGGCTTTCTCCCAGTTGGTAGCTTATATTTACTTTTTTTCTTTTTTTTTTTTTGGTGAAGTCTTCTGATGAACAAAGTTTTTAACTTTCATGTGGTCCCACTTATTTATTTTTGTCTTTTGCTGCTTGTAGTTTTGTTATTATATTAGATAATTCATTGTTAAAACCTAAGCCCAACAGCCTTGCCCCTGTATTTTCTTTAAAGAGTTTTACTGTTAATTTCCACATGTAGGTCCTTAATCCATTTTGAATTTGTTTTTGTGTATGTTGTGAAGCATGGATCCTGTTTCATTTTTCTGCATGTGAAAATGCAATTTTCCCAACACCGTTTATTGAAGAGACTCTTCTTTCCCAATTGAATGCACTTAGCATCCTTGTCAAAAATCATTTGGCCATATGTGTGGGTTTATCTCTAGACTCTCAATTCTATTCCACTGGTTTATGTGTCTATTGTTATACTAGTACCAGGCTGTTTTGATTACTGTCGCTGTATGTTTTAAAATTAGCAAGTGTGAGTCCTCCTATTTGTTCTTCTCTTTCAACATTGCTTTAGCTATTGAGGCCTCTTGCTATTCTGTATGAAGCTGAGGATCGGTTCTTCTCATTCTGTAAAGAAGGCTGTTTGAATTTTGATCAGGATTGTGTTGAATCTGTAGATCGCTTTGGGTAGTATTGACGTCTTAGCAATATTAAGTCTTCCAGTCTACGCCCATGGCACATCTTTCTATTTATTTAAGTCTTCTTTAATCTCTTTCAGCAGTGTTTTATAATTTTTACTGTATAAATTCTTCACATTCCTGGTTAAATTTATTCCTAAGTATTTTCTTCTCTTAGATGCTATTGTAAATCGAATCATTCCCTAATTTCCCTTTCTGATTTCTTATTACTGGTGTCCAGAAACCCAATTGATTTTTGTTTGTTGACCTTGTACCTAGCAACTTTGCTAAATTCCCCTATTAGGAAAGCATAAAAAAATTGCATAAATTTGTACTAAGTATGTGACTACCAGGAAGCCGATAAAAAATCAGGTTATCTTATGTTATCTTTTTTTATGTTATCTTGTGAACTGGCTCCAACCCTCCGAACAACTCCCAAACCTGGTTATTTGACTTTTTGATCTTTTGGATGATGAATGCATAAGGGCTTACTCTGACACTCCTTCCAAGAATCTTCAGTGATTACATTGTGAACATAGCAATGTGATTGTCATGGATTGAATTGTGTCCCCCCAAAATATGTGTCAGCTTGGTTAGGTCATGATTCCCAGTATTGTGTAGTTGTCTTCCATTTTGTGATCGTAATTTTATGTTAAAGAGGATTAGAGTGGGATTGTAACACTGTTACTAAGGTCACATTCCTGATCCAACATAAAGGAAGTTTCTTTGGCGTGTGGCGTGCATCACCTTTTATCTTACAAGAGATAAAAGGAAAAGGAAGCAAGCAGAGAGTGGGGGGCCTCATACCACTAAGAAAGCAGTGCCGGGAGCAGAGCGCTTCGTTTGGACCCGGAGTCCCTGCACAGAGAAGCTCCTAGTCTGGAGAAAGATTGATGAGAAGGCCGACAGAGGGAGAAAGCCTCCCCTGGAGCTGATGCCTTGAATTTGGACTTTTAGCCTACTCCACTGTGGAGAAATAAATTTCTCTTTGTTAAACTCATCCACTTGTGATATTTCTGTTAATGGTAGCAGTAGATGACAAAGACACTGTCCTAAGAACACAGATAGAAGCTCTTACAAGAACCAATATTAAGTAATGGTATTTGGTACAAAAGGACTTTGGGTTATCAGCCGTTGGTGACTTTTCCTACTTAATCAAAAACAGTCTTAACACCAATGAGAATTCTTGATATGTAGGTTTAGATCATGACTTCATGGGCATGCTATGTATTCTTCTTTCACCATTGTGACTTTGCAATCCATTTCTGTTTTTAGGGTTAGTAAAATCAGTGGGTCTTAGTCCGCCAGAACTGCCCCATAGGGTTTCCAAGGCTGTAATCTTCACAGAAGCAGGCTGCCATATCTTTTTCCCATAGAGTGGCTAGTGAGTTGGAACTGCCAACCTTTTGGCTAGTAGCCAAGTGCTTAACCACTGCACCAGTGTCGCTATGAGTCAGAATCAACTTGAAAGCAACAAGTTTGGTTTAGTATGCCAGAGCCCACCATAAAGCTGTTTTCCTCCATAGTCCAAAAATTCTGGTTCCCTGCTCTCTGTACTTGCGTCACTCTTAGGAACAACATCTACTTCTTAATCATTTAATAACACATCGTGATCACAAATGGATAGTTACAAATAATCTTAAGGAGCCCTGGTGGCTCAGTGGCTAAGTGCTCTGCTGCTAATCAAAAGGTAAGTGGTTCGAACCCACCAGCCAGCCTTAAACTTTCACTTTTCCATATGACTGGAGAAATCATTTGCCTTGTTCACAGACTTTCAGAAAGTTATCATGGGAGTGAGGGAGGAGTATATCATTTTTTATTTTTTTGGCTCAATTCTGCAAGGTTTATAATAAAACAATTTATATTTTAATCTGGTATCAAATCAAAGACATTGACAAATGTCTTCATGGAGGCCTCAAGAGACATTTCACATCTTTTATTTCTAACGTGATAGGAAAAAAAAGTTTTTTTTTTGCTCCAAATCATTTCTGTCTGATAATTACATTTTTTACTCAGCTAGTCAGACATATTGGATTAGCTTATCAATAGTGATTTTCCATGAGCCTACATTTTCTCCCCATAGTAATAAATGATTTGCAGTGGAAAATACAATTTGAACAAGACAGACTTAAAACAAGGTCTCGAATCCCTATATATGACATATTTGAATGTTATCATTCCACATTTTTTGTTTGTAGATTATGAAATATATACAACATGCACCCAACTTTACAAGTAGGCATTTGAATTCTTATTTTTCCTCATCTTATCAACTTCTTTTTTCCTATTAATATTCATTTTCATGCATTCCCCTCCCCAATGAAAAATCTCTACCTGTATTATGGACCTCCCCTTTTTTGCTATATGAAACACGTTTGTACGGTTGCTCAAAGGGAAGCACAGTCCATACCCTTTTAACCATGGGACTATTGGCTTTTTTCCCAAACAAAATCTTATGATGAGCTGCTTTATGGTGTGAATTTAATTTATAATGCCAAATTATAGCATTTACTTTTTAGCAAATCAATAGCAAGACCACAGAGCCTCTTTTAATTGGCCCAAATATGATATCAGCAGTTGTAGTTGGCCTTAGCCTGTAATTTATATCTGTATTTGTTTTGGCTATGAAGTGTGGAGAACATTCTGACTCATGCCCATTCTCATAGGTACTTCGTAGCTTGCCTTTCTGGATACTTTTCATTTAAACGGATGGAGGATAAAGATTTATTCTGAGGTCTGTATAAAAATGAATTATCTGGTAGCACAAGTATCAATTCTTTGGTGATCTCTGGAATATTTCTATAATACACGTTTGAGGGCTCAGATTTTTTTTTGTCATAGTCTTAATGTAAAATTCTAATCAAACATTTGCAAATCTCCACAGAAACTCCTTAGAACCTTAAGGTTCTGCAAAACTCAGTTTGAAAGCCAGAGATCTAGAATACTCAGACCATTGGGAAAAGAAATGGTATTTGTTGTTCAGGTGTCTTAGGCTTAAACAGGCAAGGTCTATCTCTCATCTGACTGTAGTGTGTTTTTGTTGGTAGAGAATTAATGCTTTAAATTTATATAGCATCTTTAATTAAAAAGCCCCAAGTTAATAAATGATGATAACAGCTACTGTTTTGATGGTCTAGGGCCAATCCTTATGGGTAAATGTAATCACAAGTGTGTACCATATAATTATTTAGGTGTTTCTACTTTAAGGTGTACATTTAAGTGATGAGCTAGCGATCGCTGCTCTGCTTTCTGTTTTCATTCTTAAATATTTTTTATGCCACTGATGTCAAACAAGTTGAGAAGTTTGGAGATTCACATGAATTCCTATTCAATAAAATATTTTTAATTAAATTTTTAAAAATATGTCTTTTTATGCATGCTTTTCACACTTCGACTAGTAAATATCAATAATTATTAAATTTAATTAAACCTTCAATAAAAAGAGTGGGCACGTTAAATATTTTGAAGCCTCATTTCTGGTACTCTTTTTTTCCCTCAAAGAAAGCAAACAAATATTTATGATGGTACAAACCAAAAAGATCCATTGCCGTTGAGTCAATTTCAACTCATAGCTGCCCTAAAGGACAGTGCAAAACTGCCACATACAGTTTCCTAGGCTATAATCTTTACGCGAGCAAATCGCCAGGTCTTTTCTCCTTCAGAGCTGCTGATGGGTTCGAACCGCCGAGCTTTCGGTTAGCAGCCAAGCGCCACCAGGGTTCCTTTATGATGGTATTCATTTTCTTTCTTTAAGTGTCCTGTTCTTTCTAAGAATACTTAGAAATATGAAAAATTATATTTTGTATTTTTGTTCTAATAATGGGAGTTAAAATATTCTTATTCAATCATAATGGGTTAATTAAAAAAAACCAAATCTAGCGCCGTCGAGTCGATTCCGACTCATAGCGACTCTATAGGACAGAGCACAACTGCCCCATAGAGTTTCCGAGGAGCACCTGGCAGATTTGAACTGCCGACTCTTTGGTTAGCAGCCGTAGCACTTAACCACTAAGCCACCAAGGTTTCCAATGGATTAATTAGAGTACTAGAAAAAAGGGAATGCTTTTTTTACAGAATATACAGTGAATATATATATATATATATTTTATACTGTATAGGCAAGTCTGTGGGGAAATAAGCTCTCTCACATATTATTATTCCTGAGAGTGCAAATTGATGTAATCCTTATGGAGGGCAAAAGTACCAATGCATTTTACCCTTTGATCCAGGAATTACACTTCTGAGAATTTATACTACAGATAAACTTATGTACACATAAAAAATCAAGTACACATGATGTCAGCTGTATACACTGCCTCTAAGAAATTATTATTTATTGGAATAACTAGGCTAGCTAATATCAGAAATTCACATCTAATTCTTTCTAATCTTTCCCTTCTTGGTTTTGAATCCAAAGCATCTGGAGTCCCTGGCAATGCTAAATTTTTTTTTAAAAAAAGAGGATTACTACTCAGGAATCATGTACTGTTTGTAGAATTGCCTTTGTACAGGTGACAGATCTTGAGGTAAGCATCTGAGCATTAAATACAAGAAAAATTCTCTATTTTCATGTTCGTTCCGCTTTTTGACACTTCTGGCAAATTGCTGTGGCTTAGAGAACCCTAGAAATTTGAGTTTGAGAGTTCAGGTCAGTACTTCCTGCTTTGCTGGCACCATGTTAGCCATCCATAAAGTTCTCAGGCATTAGGGAAGGGACAGATTTCCCAAGTACTTTCATACACATTTTGTTGCTTCACATGCAACCTATGAATGACATGTAACTGTAATTACTGTCCCATTGTACTGGTGTGGAAATTTAGGCAAAAAAGTTAAAAGACCTTCCCAAGGTGACATGGATTATGTAGCAGGAGAGCCAGGTCTTAAGCCTAGATCTGCTGACTGTTCACTAAATTCCAGATCTTTAGAGGATATATTGTCACCTCCTGCCTGAAGTGCTAAATGCCTTAGCCCTGTGGGGTCTGTGAAAAGAAAGCAAATCAGCAAAAAGGGCCCTGGGGTAAATAAGATGAGATTGCTATTCTCTTCCAGGCAGCACTTAATCATGAGAAGTTATGGAAAAGTCATCCCTAAAAGTCTCTAAAAATAGGCTAATATTTAAAATAAATACAAGAAAAGTTTTACACTCAATGGAAGTCTAGGAATCATTTTATAATAAGTTCCACATGTAGGCTTTTGAAAGACATGGCTTAATATGGTAAACAGAATGTCCCCATTGAATGGTAGTAATCCGAATTTTTTTTGGAAAGTACAACTTCATTATTGGTTGTTGAAATAAGAATCAAATGAAGTGTTCTTCATTTTCATCACTTTTGGGTAAGTCCATCAGGACTGAATTCTACCTTTACATTGGGATAAACAAGGATATATAATTAACTTCATATCTTCTGTGCTAATATAAGGGATCAGTATCGGAGAGATTTTTAAAACAGTAGCTCATCTAAGAAACCTTTTCTCTTTGTCTTAAAATTTTATGGTATGGTTTTGGATTGTGAGGTATCTTTTTTAGGGGTTGGTTCTATGGGTTCTTTCATTTTACTCAACAATATAATTCTTTTGTCATTTTTTAGCACATAACAGTCAATACTAGAAGGAGTTGGCAACAGTCAATGCCAAGCACCAGGGAGAAACCAGCCTGGAATGTTAATTTGACACAGAAGATCCACAAAGTACAAACCTACATATGGATATGCAGAAGTGTTCTCTGAAATTAGGCCGAGTTCCTTCTGAGGGCCTGTAACTACTGAATGTGAATGTCAAGGTTAAAAGGTTTGACAGCAAAAAGGAAGAAGGTGGTGTGTTGTATTTTCTGTTTCAAGTGAAGTGGATTCTTTCCTCATGTGTTATTAATTCCCACTTGAAAATGGTGGCCTCAGCATTTCTGTGGTTCATACTTTCCTTTCTAGTTTCTTTGGACGTGGTGCCAGAAAAATAATTTGCAAACTTTGTGTGCATGCTTTCACGTTTGAGGGCAAGTAAGGCCCTAGGATGCTTCGTGGTAGTTGTCAGGCTTTTTGGGTTTAAAGCTTGCAGTACTTAGCGCCTGCCTCCATTGTAGTCCCTGTTCCTTTGCTAAAGCATCAGCCTCTGTTTGGAAGCAGCTTCTTCCATTCCAAACAAGAGGCTCAGTAATCAGGTAAAACAACAGCTTCGGTTTTTTCTCCATTTTTTATAGAATAAATGGAAGTACTCATTCTGGGTTAACTTCACTGTGGTGTTCAAGGGATAATAGAATTAACTCAGTGATTAGATTTTTTTCCATGTTTCAAGCCTACAAATAGCAGTTGGAATGACATTTGAAGCCATATACAATTGTTTACGTAATTGAAACACAATAGGTTACCTATGATTTTACTTAATATTTCCTAAATTCACATATCTTTCACCTGCAAATGACCCTAGAATTACTGTATAGAGATATAATAAAGTCTGTTTGTGCTGCTTAGAATCACAAGGACGAGCAAGCACTGATTAACGTGAAGATAGTCATAGAATGTATTAGAAAAGTGAAGTGAGGTGGTGAAAAGAACTCGCATCAGATAGACACAAGTTTAAAGTCAAGTCCCACCACCTACATAATCTAGGCAAGTTTTTGGAGTAATAACTACCTTGTGCAGATTAGAGAAAATACTTGTGAGGTGTCTGGCTCAAGGGCCAACATTTGGTAGGGTCTCACTAAAATGAAAACTGCCATATCTGGTCTTGAGGAATAAATACTTAGACTATGATTCTAAAACCATTTTATTTTTATAAAAGGCAGAGAATTTTATTTTAAACCTGCAGCGTAAATATGAAAACAAATAAATATTAACAATGTCTTAGAGGGAAAATCTGGTTGTAAGCACAAACCTAGATTCCTACAGCACATGGCAGCAATTTGAAAGGTGGCGCCATCAGTCAGGGTCCAGGTAGGAAAACAGAAACAGTTATTTTAATATGGATAAATTTAATACAGGGAACTAGTAGTCACAAAAGGGATGGGAGAGCTGAGAGGGCAATCAGAGGTCAGTGAGGCAATCCGAGTTTATCAACAGCAGGAACTGCAACTACTCCCACAACCAGAGGGGCAGAAGGAAGAGGAGGTGATGTAGCCAGAGCTTAGGCACTGGGGAACCTCGAGGGAGATGGAACCATGGCCAAGACTCACCCCCTGCCAGGGTTGCCAGGAGCAGAGAGAAGGGAGGAGAAATACCATGATTTCTCCACTTCTCACTCTCCAGTCTCTAATAGTGGCTTCCCCAACTAGAAACCAGTTGTCAAAGAGCCTGGGAAATGCACAGCGCAGGGCTCAGCTTAGAGCAGAGCAGAACAGCGGAAATGGCAGGGATTGGATCTGAGAGCAAATCGACAAGTAACTAGCAGAGGGGCAGTGACGTTATTCTCAGAGGAATTTTTTGCATGAGCTGGGACAGAATTGCAATTTTGCTTTTTTCCTTTCCTTTCCATGACAGCCCTTCCTTACAGGATTTTCTAGAGAGTTGGGGTTCTACTCTGTTATATACGGTTGTTATGAGTCGAAGGTACTCTATGGCTTACAACAACAACCGAATCCAAAAAGAAGGAAGGAAGATATCACAAGTCAGGCTACCAGTGGTCAGGTCCAGAGCAGAACGCCATGGCAGGAAAGAAAAAGGCAAGTAATGTCTTACTAGTCCAAGCAGAAAAAATAAAGTCTTTGTCAATGGCAACAGATTAAAAAAAAAAAAAAAAAATCAATATTAGTGGAACAATATGCAACACACTAGAGATGATGGTGCCTTGCACCAGCTGCTGCAAATGGCCAGATTCTGGAGGTGTTTTGAGGGTGGAGCCACCAGGATTTGTGAATTGACCTTAGTGTGAGAAGAAGAAAAGAAGAGTGAAAGATGATGCCTAAATTTATTCTGAGGAATTGGAAGTCGCCATTTATCAAGGTGAACAAACTATGAGAAGAGAATAACTGGAGAAGACAGGAAGAGTTTGGTTTTCCATAAGCTGAATTTTAGATCTGTTTGTTTTCGAAAGGTCCTTTTTGAAACTACCATTTTTTGTTTATATTTTACGTAATGCAGAAGGGACAGTACTGAAACCAGAGAAATTATAAAGTAAAGGTCTACACATCCAATGGTGAGACCCCCATCCTCCTTCCCTCCTTTGATTCTGAGAAAGCCAGAAGCCAAGCTTTACTCATTCACCCCTCCAAATTGCGCCACCCAAGAGATTGGTAGATTAATCTTGGGCAACTTAACTAGCCTGAGACAATTCCCACAAAAACAAACAAACAAACATCACAAAACCCACTAACAATTAGGGATTTCCGCAAGAAATATCTGGGCCCACAATTGGCCCAAAGTTATTCCGCACAAATTCACAAATTCTGCCCATATACATAGTGCTTCTGATCATATTTCAATGCCAAGCACTATATATGAGCGAATAGCCAAACATCACCAGACTTAGCCTAGGTACAGTGTTAGGCCCTGAGAGAGTCTGGGGGCCAGGAGACTACATCTGCTTATCATCCTCACGATTCAGGTGAGCTTACTCTGAGTTTGTCTCTGATAGCTCATAAACTTCCTTTCCAAAACAGTTAGAACTTCCGAAGAAAAGTAAAGCGTTTACTATATAATGGCAGATGTTCTCCAAAAATTAATGAAGAAAAAGACCGGGCACCAGATTGGACAAGTGGATGAAGTGCGTAGAAAAATATCAGAACAGATAAATTAGAGACATCCTAAAAGGGATATTAAAGTATTATTCTAAGTAAAATTTTTATATTTTTTATCATTTAATATAAAACCAAAACCCACTGCCATCGAGTCGATCTCGACTCCTAGTAACCCTGTAGGACAGAGTAGAACTGCTCCATAGGGTTTCCAAGGAGCTACTGGTGGATTTGAAATGCCGACCTTTTGGTTAGCAGCTGTAGCCCTCAACCACTGCACCATCATTAAATATAATTATTTCAGTTATACTCAGTTTAAGCAATGCTATAATCTATGTTTTACTTAACAGTTGATCCATTTAATGAATTAGTATCTATGACTAGAATAACAGAAGAGGTCATTGGAGGTCACAGCTGCCTATGAGCTATTAAAATAAAGAAATCATCTTTTCAAATTAACAGCAGAATCACTTCTTTGTATTCTCCTATCTCAAACAATGGAGCCCTGGTGGTGCAGAGGTTAAGAGCTCAGCTGCTAACCAAAAGATTAACCTAACCATAAGTTTAGCAGCAGTTTCAATCCACCAGCCAGTCCTTGGAAACCCCATGGGGCAGTTCTATTCAGTCTGTATAGGGTCACTGTAAGTCGTAATTGACTTAATGGCAATGGGTTTGGGTTTTTTTGTTTTTATCCCAAACAACACCAGGTGTAAAGTGGGGGAAAAAATAACAAAATTGTAGATGATTACAGGAGAACTCTGCAGTACTGTAATATTGATAATATTCATGAAACCCATAGTTGAATTTATCTACCTAATATACTTTTTATACTTAGCCAATATTGAATATATGTGATTCTGAAAGGAACATTTAAGAGTGGGAGAAAAAAAATCTTGGCTTAAATAATATAATAAACCACTCTCATTAAAAATAGCACTTTTTGGACAATTTTAAACTTACAGGCCTACCAAAATTTTACAACGATTTGAGCTGTTTAGCATTGCATTTCCTAAACAAAATATAAAAACGGCATGGGAGAGTAAAATTACAATTGGAGAGGTCTTGCTATTTAAACAAAACAGCTCTTATTCTTTAGAGATTGTGGTTTTGTTAAATCTTCAGTGTACAAAAATGATTCTCATTTATTTTATTGCATAGAATTCATGATGTGTAAATTAGTAATGCCAGTCAAATCAAAATTTATTCATCATTGTTAAGGCTAAAGTTTAGAATACACCGTATTAAAATTCTGAGAAGATAATTCTAAGTGTATTATTAAATTTCTTAAACCTTTAACACTAATTTCAGTATTTCTTATATATTGACAGTGACTGTCTAAAATGTTTCCTTTACATTAAAAAAAAAAAAGATACATAACATGGTAGAAGACATCTCTTTCCTTAAAAGATTTTATGGGTTACATTAAAAAAGATATGTATCTATATCTCTCTATCTCTATAGCTGTTTAATCCTATTTATCTATCTACCTACTACTTCCCTTGTTAGTGTTGTTGTTAGGTGCCATCAAGTTGGCTCAGACTCATAGCAACCCTATATGTAACAGAACACATCATTGCCTGATCCTGTGCCATCCTCACAATTGTTGCTATGTTGGGCCCATTGTTGCAGCCACTGTGTCAATCTACCACATACCTACCTACAAGAGACTCAAAGAGGCCATTGAGCAATAAGATGACCTCAGTGACAGTTCAATAACAAAAATAAAATCAATTTTTTATGACTTTTTCTTATAATAACTTTGATAAAAGCTAAGAGTACAACATTAAAAGTCAGTTCAATACTGGTGATTTTACAAGGGGCTAAGTAATATATTCAAGTATGTAGCCTTCTTGGAATCTAATTTGATCCAAGGAAAAAATAGAATACCACAGGAACACTACGGATAACATTTTTCTAGATGACTTTCCAAGAATGACTTCTCTCAACTAAGCTTTTGATACGAGTTCATCAGCAGTAAACTAAAAAATAAACACTGAGGAGGACAAAGAATGTTGGTATTCTGTGCTGCTGACAAAGGTAAAGCCATACCAGATGGGCCTCTGAGTGGGAATGGGCAGGGTGGAATGTAAGACCCTCCATGTTTGCATTTAAGTAGGTGATAAGGATAGGTATCAGTAGGTAAAGCCAGGGATTTTTCTTAAGAGGTAGGTTTGGTTTTCCTCCAACATTTGAGTAACTACTCACTTGCTATCTCAGTGCTCTACACCAGAATACTCAAATCAATCACTTTGATCTGAAAAATTCAAAACAAATGTAGACAAACTTCAGTAATGTTCCATGAAGAGTAAGAGTCCAAGAGGCGTAGCTCCAAATATCTCAGCTTTATTAAAGTATTTGTGGCATATTGAGTTATTACTCTCAATTCTTCTCTCCTGTTACTACATCCACACCATTGCCATGGTCCCAGGTGAGTAGAGTGTACTTTTCCATCCCTTGACTTTGGGCTTGGCTAAATGAACGCCAGTGGACTTGTATGCAAAGGCTTGAAATAAGCGGTTGGGGTTGCCCTGTTGCTCTTCTGCCTTTTGATATTACAATAACATGCCCCAGGTAGCTGATGGTCCAAGGAGGGTAAGGAATCCATGGACCAGACCAGGACCAAACCTGTGTCTTGGAACCAAGCCAGCTGGACCCAGTCTAGATCAGCTTGAACCACAATAGACTCAAAGATGCATGAGCAAGAAATAAGTGCCTATTGTTACATGCTACCAAGTTTTGCAGAGGTTTGTTGTGGAACATTATTGTGGCAATAGCTGACTATTACAATACGTATTTAATGTTTAACAAAATGAATTCATCTATATAAAGCTGTTTCCATTTCTTACAGTTTTCATCACATCTTTGCAGATTTCTCAGTGACAAGATTTGGTTCACTTTGTAAGTGTATTTTAATTTTCTGAAGAGTTACAGTATGAATGTTGGTTAATGCTTTCTACCGGTTTTTCTTCTTGATGTGACAGCTTAGGGAAACTGTGAGGTAGACTATTAAAAATAT
Source organism: Elephas maximus indicus (assembly GCF_024166365.1). Lineage (NCBI taxonomy): Eukaryota > Metazoa > Chordata > Mammalia > Proboscidea > Elephantidae > Elephas > Elephas maximus. The sequence continues at coordinate 85,413,129 of NC_064820.1, forward strand.
TTCATTTTAGACAGAATAAATAGGTACATAAAAACCAAAAAAACCAAACCCATTGCTGTCAAGTCAATTCCAACTCACAGTGACACTTTAGGACACAGTAGAACTGTCCCCATAGGATTTCCAAGGTGGATTTGAACTGCCAACCTTTCGGTTAGCAGCCTGAGCTCTTAACCACTGCACCACCAGCTCTAATAGGTACACAGGTTTCCTTCTTACCAAAAACCAAAACCAAACCCATTGCCATCGAGTCAATTCCAGCTCATAGTGACCCTACAGGACAGAGTAGAACAGCCCCATAGGGTTTCCAAGGAGCGGCTGGTGGATTCCAGCTGCTGACCTTTTGGTTAGCAGCTGAGCTCTTAAGCACTGTGCCACCAGGGCCCCAGTTTCCTTCTTAGGCAGAGTAAATCTGCTTCTTTTATATCTTGTAAGAGATTGACTCAAGACATACCTTACATTTATCCTGTCTCATTAATTAACAAAGACGACCCATTCTCAGATGGTATTATAACCAAAGGCATAGAGGTTAGGATTTACAACACATATTTGGGGGGGATACAATTCAATCCATAACAGATACTCTGTAAATGATATCCCTAAAAGGACTGAGAAAAATGTCCTCTCTTCAATTCACCTAATCTTGAAATAATACAATGCCTGAGGCTCACGTGCTTATTTGTTTCTTATGTAAGAAACTACGGTCAAGAGGAAAAAAAAAAAAAATCACACAACCTCGTATTCAAGTCAACAGTGAGTGGTTACCTATATACCAATTTCCTTTGTCTAAAAAGGAAATAGGTAGATTTTCCTTACCACAGTTTCATATGAATGAAATACATAAGCATTGTATTATTTCAGGATTAGGTGAACTGAAGAGAGGACATTTTCTTAGTCCTTTTAGGAATATCATTTATATAGCATCTGTTATGGCATGAATTGTGTCTCCCCAAAATATGTGTTGTAAATCCTAAACTCTATGCCTGTATATATAATCCCATTTGGGAATGGGTTGTCTTTGTTAGGCAGGATTAATATAGTGTATATTTTGAGTCAATCTTTTACAAAATATAAAAGGAACAGATCAAGGAAGCAGAGATAGAAGAGAGAGGCCAAGCCACATGAAGATCACCCAGGAGTAGAAGCTCAGAATAGACAAGGACCTTCCTCCAAAGACAAGAGAGAGAGAAAGCCTTCCCCTAGAGTCGGCACCCTAAATTCAGACTTCTAACCTACTAAACTATGAGAAAATAAATTTCCATTTGTTAAAGCCATTCACTTGTGGTATTTCTGTTACAGTAGCAATAGTAAACTAAGACACCAGCCAAAGGAAAAAATATTCCTGAAATTTTCTTAATTTTGAATAAAAAAGTCTACTACTATAACAAATTGTATCCTTTCTACGACAATTAAAAAATTCAAAGAACAGCCAGAGTATGTGTTTGAGAGTGTGAGATACTGAACTAACATTATGGAGCACTTCCATATGCCAGGCTCTGCACTAGGATGAGGAAAATGAATCTCTAAAAAATCAAAGAGCGAGCAAGTGGAAAAGTCGGGATTTGCATCTAGATCTCTCTGGCTCTGAAGCAAAGATTCCAGATAAGGACTCATAGGTATATATGACACCACCTTCACCCCACCTGACATATATTTGGTATGGTCTTCACGGTATTTTCAGATAATATAAATTGTATTTAAAAACCAGGTAACTGCACACAGACATCCAGATTTCTGACTTGAAAAATCAGCAGAGATGGCAATGCTAGGCCTACATCCTAGCAAGGCAGCAATCACTGCAGCCACATGATAGCTGATCCTTTAAGTAGGATCCAAGGCTTTTTACTTGGTGATTTTCTTATACTGGGCTAGTATTGTCTACTAGTACCTGTAGGCAGGGCTGACTTCAGGGCATACGACTTGCGCAGTTGCACGAGGCCTGTGCTTAAAGGGGCCCCACACTGTTTAAGGCTCTATGGTCACCACCTTTAAATTCATAATAATTTTTGAACAAGAGCCCCATATTTTCACTTTGCACTGGTCCCTCAAATTATATAGCTGGTCCTGCATATAGACATAAGCATTTTTAAGCTTTGCCCTAAAATCCCTGCTTTTTTCTCTACCTTATGTTGCTTGTCTTAGCTTGGCCAGAAATTACCTCACAAAGTTAGTAATGAATTAATATTAGTTCATTTTCATTTGTTTTTCAGGGGTATCCACATTTTGTGGGACCTGAAGTTTATGTAATTTGGGGGTCCTTTTTTTTTTTTTTAAGAAAAAACAGGTAAAGTTAAAAAAAAAATTAGGTATAAAAATGTATACTTAGAATAAGAAACAAAATCATAACTTTTGCAAATTTTATGAAATCATATGACCATGTGAACCCATGGCTAGGGCTTTTCCCATGACCTTGAAACTTGAGCTTCATTAGCTTCAAGGTAAAATCTGTCTCTGGAAAGAACATTAATATTTCTATCCTCATGTTTCATTTGGATTTACATGTTTAGTTTTGGTACTTTTGTCACAGAGAAAGAAGAACTTAGCAAAGAGGTTATTGGACATACTTGATACTGAAAAAAGTCCTAAGAAAACTGAAAACCAGAAAACTCTCTAGGATATCTTTAAGATGCTAATACACTTAATTAGTATCTTTTTTCTTCCTGTCAGAGGTTATGGACAATTTCAACCTTGGTAAACCATCTGTTTCAGCTCTATTTACCAAGGTTGACATTGTTCATAGCCTCTGACAGGAAGAAAAGATCATGGGAGAAGCCCTAGCCATGGGCTCAAATGGTCATATAGGTATTTCTAATTTTTAGGAATTAGCTTACATAATCAAACCTTGTAGAGAGATATTATACAAAAGATATATTGGTATCCTGTATTAAAATATTTCATTTGAATATCATATTAAATGCTAAAACGGATCTTAATTTTATCTCCTGACCTCTGTCTGAGCTTCCAAATCTCTACTGGACATAGGCAACTCAAAATTCACCATCTTCAAATCTGGACTCATTATCTCCCTTATATAGACTCATTTGGTTCGTTACCCTCATTGATTCATTCATTTATAAATATTTATTCCATGCCAACTATGGTTTAGGCACTATGACACATCCTAGCATAACACTGACAAAAATTAATAAGACACCATCTTTGATCTCAAAGAATTCACAGAGAGAATAAAATACTCCATCTGTTCTGAAATTTAACTCCTCCTGTCTTCTCCATGGAAACCCTGGTGGCATAGTGGTTAAGTGCTACGGCTACCAGCCAAAAGGTCAGCAGTTCGAATACACCAGGTGCTCCTTGGGAACTCTATGGGGCAGTTCTACCTGTCCTCTAAGGTTGCTATCAGTCAGGATTGACTTCATGGCACTGGGTTTTTGGTTTGGCCTCCTTCATTACCTTATTTACCAGTTTTACCCTTTATTTCCTAAACCTTTCAATCTCTTCCTTTTCATTGGATATTACCCCTTGATCCCTCAAATTATAAATATGTTTGTTTCTCTAATCTTCCAAAAAAAAGCTAAGCCGAAGTAAAACTAACTGAATTAATTTAGGGAACTAACAAACTAAACAGCCAATCTAGCTATACTCTAGAAATGGTCATCTTTGTTCAGTGTTGTCACCTCCCATTACTTTCTTTTTTAATTAAAAAAATGTTTTATCTGGAGGCAGGGCCAAGATGGTGGAGTAGTCAAATGCTTTCTGTGGTCCCTCTTACAACAAAGATCTGAAAAAACAAGCGAATTGATTATATATTATAATCTAGGAGCCCTGAACATCAAAGGCAAAGTTGAGGAATTGGACTGAGAGGCAAGGGAAGGAGAGACAGTTCAGAAGCAGCAATGAGTTGCCAAACCTGACCTGGCAGGAACCGGCACCCCATAGGCCAAACCTGCTGGCATGAGCATGGTGAGGCAAGCAGTGGCATTCAGGATCCATCTTCTACATTGGGAGAGACCAAGAAGCAGAGAGTCTACTCACGCCTCCAGAATCAGCAAAAAGCGGTGCCCAACTGGCAAAAGATAAGTACATGCATCTAACCTACCACAAGAATTAAAAAATACTGCTTTGGGAAAAACCTCTCTCCCACTTACCTGCGCCCCTCCCACTCTGCACTGGGTCCCAGCAGCCTGCATCCCTTGGGCTGCAAGTAGGACTCGTCACGTGTCCTGAGGCATTCTCCCAGCCTTGGAGAGGGAACAAGTTAACAAACAAGGAAAAAATAATTTGCCAGCTCCCCTAAGCTGGGAACTCAGGTCAGAAAGAGGTCCTTTGCCTAGGCACAGGCATAAAGGGTCCATGGACTTTGAATGCCTTTCACCCCTGCATAGGTCGGTGTGGGCTCATTTCAACAGCATAGGCTCTCATTAACACAGTACAACATGGTGTATACCTGAAGTCTAATTTCAACTGTTTCGGCTATATGGTGGAAAGGCGGGTTCATGATGTTTGCAACTGCTCTTCCTATTATGCAGGGTCCTCACCTACCCACATCGGGGGCCTGAGGACTGGTGGATCCATCTATGCCACCTAGACACCCGTGACAGGGGTCCAAGGATAAGTGGTGCCCCCCAGTCCTTATAGTCAACAGCATTGGGTGCCCGTAGTCTGGCTGCAGAACCCACCCACCTACACATTCTAGGGAACATGGACATGCTTTCCTCATAGATACTTAGGGGTGGTTGTCAGTCCCCTGCCTTGCTCAGTACATGAGCCCTACTGCAGCCAGATACCTCTGACTACACCAGTCACCCCTGCTTGTCTAGGATGGTAGGTGAGAGTCTGTACCACACATTTGATGACCGACTACCTGGACACCTGACCTGAAAACATACAAGAAAAGTGAATGGACTCCTGGGCTCACATAACAGCCCTAACCACTAGGTGACAGGATGTTAGAGCTTCAAAGATGCCAATAATCAAACTAGCTTGCTTGAGCAGCCTATCTGAGCATATCAAAACAAAACAAGAAGCTAGGACACAGTAGGCAAACATAAAATAAATAAATACAGTACCTTATTGATGGCTCGGGGACAATGGTCATTATCAAATCACATAAAGAGGCAGACCATGATGGATTCAATAAGTTCCCAAAACAAAGATCAAGAAATCTTCCAGACGAAGATAATTTCCTGGAATTACTGGAGGTAGAATACAAAAGATTAATATACAGAACTCTTTAAGAGATCAGGAAGGAGCTCAAGCAAAATGCAGAACAAGCCAAGGAATACACAGATATTGCATTAGAGGAACTTAAGGAGATTAGAGAGGAGCAAAACGACAAATTTAACAGGCTGCAAGAATCCATAGAGAGACAGCAAACAGAAATCCAGAAGATTAACAATAAAATTTCAGAATTAGACAACTTAATCTGAAGCCATAGGAGAAGAACTTGGGCAATGGAATTCAGAATTTGGGAGATTGAAGATAAAGCACTTGACACCAACATATTTGAAGAAAAATCAGATAAAATAATTTTTAAAAATGAAGAAACCCTAAGAATTATGTGGGACTCTATCAAGAGGAATAACCTATGAGTGATTGGAGTACCAAAACAGGGGGAGGAGGGAACAGAAAATACAGATAGTATTGTTGAAGCTTTATCGTGAAAGATGAGAAGATACCTATCCAAGATGTTCATCAAACCCCACACAACTTAGATCCCAAAAGAAAGTCACCAAGACATATTATAATCAAACTTGCCAAAACTAAAGAAAAAAAGACAATTTAAGAGCAGCTAGGGATAAACAAAAAGTCACCTACAAAAGAGAGTCACTAAGACTATGTTCGAACTACTCAGCAGACACAAGGCAGACAAGAAGGCAGTGGGATGGCATACGTAAAGCCTTGAAGGAAAAAAAAATTGTCAGCCAAGAATTATATATCCAGCAAAACTGTCTTTCAAATATAATGGTGAAATTTGGACATCTCCAGATAAACAGAAGTTTAGGGAATTTGCAAAAACCAAACAAAAATGACAAAAAATACTAAAGGGAGTCCTCCAGTTAGAAAACATCAATAACATCAGATAACAACCCAAGACTAGAACACAGAACAGAGCAACCAGATGTCAACCCAGGTAAGGAAATCACAAAAATAAATCAAAGCTAAAACACTGAAAATAGGGAAACAGAGATGTCATTATGTAAAAGATGACAACATTAAAACAAAAAAAAAAGGGACTAAAAAATGTAGTTATAGATTTTTCATATGCAGAGGAAGTCAAGGCTATACAAAGAAATAAAAGATTGTTTTAAACTTAGAAAAATGGGGGTAAATATTAAAGTAACCACAAAGGAAACTAACAATCCTACATATCAAAATAAAAAACAAGAAAAACATAAAGAACCAGCAAATACAAAATCAACAATGAAAAAGAGGAAAAGAAAATATATAAAGAAAAATGACGCAGCACAGAAAATTAAGTGGAACAAAGAAACTGTCAAGAACACACACACACACACACACACACAAAGACATCAAAATGACTAAACCCATACCTATCAATGATTACGCTGAATGTAAATGTACTAAATGCACCAATAAAGAGACAGAGAGTGGCAGAATGGATTTAAAAAATAATCTGTGTATATGCTGCCTACAAGAGACACACCTTAGACATAAAGACACAAACATACTAAAACTCAAAGGATGAAAAAAATATATCAGGTGAACAACAATCAAAAAAGAGTAGGGGTGTCAATTTTAGTTTCTGACAAAATAGACCTTAAAGTAAAATCCACCACAAAGGATAAGAAAGGACACTACATAACGATTAAAGGGTCAATACACCAGGAGGACATAACCATAAAAAATATTTACACACGCAATGACAGAGCTCCAAAATACATAAAACAAACTCTAACAGCATTGAAAAGGGAGATAGACAGCTCCACAATAATAGTAGGAGACTTCAACACACCACTTTGATGAAGGAGAGAATATGCAGGAAGAAACTCAAAAAGTCACAGAAGATCTAAATTCCACAATCAACCAACTTGGCCTCATAGACGTATATAGAACAGCCCACCCAACAACTGCAAAGTATACTTTCTTTTCTAGTGCACATAGAACATTCTCTAAAATTGACCACATATTAGGTCATAAAGCAAGCCTTTGCAGAATCCAAAACATTGCAATATTACAAAACATCTTCTCTGACCATAAGGACATAAAAGTAGAAATCAATAACAGAAAAATCAGGGAAAAGAAATCAAATACTTGGGAACTGAACAATATCCTGCTCAAAAAAGACTGGGTTATAGAAGACATTAAGGATGGAACAAAGAAATTCAGAGAATCCAATAAGAATGAAACACTTCCTATCGGAACCTTTGGGACACAGCAAAAGCAGTCCTCAGAGGTTAATTTACATCAATAAATTCACACATACGAAATGAAGCAAGGGCCAAAATAAAAAAGCTATCCGTACAACTTGAACAAATAGAAAGAAAGCAAAAAAAGAAACCCTCAGGCACCAGAAGAAAGCAAATAATAAAAATTAGAGCAGAATTATACGAATTAGAGAACAGGAAAAAAATTAAAAGAGTTAACAAGACCAAAACCTGGTTGTCTGAAAAAATTTATAAACCATTGGATAGACTGACTAAAGAAAAACAGGAGAGGATGCAAAGAACCCAAATAAAAAATGAAATGGGTGGTATCACAACAGACCCAACAGAAATTAAAAGAAATCATATCAGATTACTACAAAAAATTGTACTCCAACAAATTTGAAAACCTAGAAGAAATGAATGAATTCCTAGAAACACACTCCCTACCTAAACTAACACAAACAGAGATAGGGCAACTAAATAGACCTATAACAAAAAAAAAGAGATTGAAAAGGTAATTAAAAATCTCCCAACAAAAAAAAGACCTGGCCCGGGTGGCTTCACTGCAGAGTTCTACCAAACTTTCAGAGAAGAGTTAACACCACTACTACTAAAGGTATTTCAAAGCATAGAAAAGGACGGAATATTCCCAAACTCATTCTATGAATCCAGCATATCCCTGATACCAAATCCAGGTAAAGACACCACAGAAAAAGAAAATTACAGACCTATATCCCTCAAGAACGTAGATGCAAAAACCCTCAACAAAATTCTAGTTAATAGAATTCAACAACACATCAAAAAGATAATTCACCATAACCTGGTATGCAGGGATGGTTCGACATTAGAAAAACAATTAATGTAATCCATCATATAAATAAAACAAAAGACAAGAACCACATGATTTCGTCAACTGATGCAGAAAAGGCATGTGACAAAGTCCAACACCCATTCATGGTAAAAACTCTCAGCAAAATAGGAATAGAAGGAAAATTCCTCAACATAATAAACAGCATTTATACAGAGCCAAGAGCCAACGTCATCCTAAATGGAGAGATTCTGAAAGCATTCCCCTTGAGAACGGGAACTAGATAAGGATGCCCTTTATCACCACTCTTATTCAACATTGTGCTGGACCAGGTCCTAGCCAGAGAAATTAGGCTACATAAAGAAATAACAGGCATCCAGATTGGTAAGGAAGAAGTAAAAGTATCTCTATTTGTGGATGACATGATTTTATACACAGAAAACCCTAAAGAATCCTCAAGAAAGCTACTGAAACTAATAGAAGAGTTCAACATAAGACCATAAAGATAAATATACAAAATTCAGTCGGATTCCTCCACACCAACAAAAAGAACATTGAGGAGGAAATCACCACATCAATGCCATTTACAGTAGTCCCCAAGAAGATAAAATACTTAGGAATAAATCTTACCAGAGTTGTAAAAGACTTATACAAAGAAAATTACAAGACACTACTGCAAGAAACCAAAAGAGACCTATGCAAGTGGAAAAACATACCTTGCTCAAGAATAGGAAGACTTAACATTGTAAAAATGTCTATTCTACCAAGAGCCATCTATAGATACAATGCAATTCTGATCCAAATTCCAATGACATTTTTTAATGAGATGGAGAAACAAATCACCAACTTCATATGGAAGGGTAAAAGATCCCGGATAAGTAAAGCATTACTGAAAAAGAAAACAAAGTGGGAGGCCTCACTCCACCTAATTTTAGAGCCTATTATATCGCCACAGTAGTCAAAACAGTCTGGTACTGGTACAACAGCAGATATGTAGACCAATGGAACAGAATTGAGAATCCAGACATAAATCCATCCACATATGAGCAGCTGATATTTGACAAAGGCCCAAATTCGGTTAATTGGGGAAAAGGCAGTCTTTTTAACAAATGGTGGTAGCATAACTGGATACCCATCTGCAAGAAAATGAAACAAGATCCATACCTCACACCATGCACAAAAACTAACTCAAAATGGATCAAAGACCTAAATACAAAATCTAAAACCATAAAGATCATGGACAAAAAAATAGGGACAACGTTAGGAGCCCTAATACATGGCATAAACAGTATACAAAACACGACTAAAAATTCAGAAAAGAAACCAGATAACTGGGAGCTCTTAAAAATCAAACACCTATGCTCATCCAAAGGCTTCACCAAAAGAGTAAAAAGACTACCTACACACTGGGAAAAAGTTTTTAACTGTGACATTTCCAGTCAGCGCCTGATCTCTAAAATCTACATGATACTGCAAAAACTCAACTACAAAAAGACAAATAACCCGATTTAAAAACTGGCAAAGGATATGAACAGGCACTTTACTAAAGAAGACTTGGAGGTACCGAACAGATACATGAGGAAATGCTCACGATCATTAGGCATTAGAAAAATGCAAATCAAAACTACGATGAGATTCTGTCTAACTCCAGCAAGGCTGGCATTAACCAAAAAAACACAAAATAATCAATGCAGGAGAGGTTGTGGAGAGATTGGAACATTTATACACTGCTGGTGGGAATGTAAAATGGTACAACCAGTTTAGAAATCGATTTGCTGCTTTCTTAAAAGACTAGAAATAAAACTACCATATGATCCAGCAATTTCATTCCTCGGAGTATATCCTAGAGAAATAAGAGCCTTTTCACCTACAGATATATGCATGCTTATGTTCATTGCATCACCGTTTACAATAGCAAAAAGTTGGAAGCAACCAAGGTGCCCATCAATGGATGAATGGATACATAAATTATGGTATATTCACACAATGGAATATTACCCATCGATAAAGAACAATGATGAATCCATGAAACATTTCATAACATGGAGAAATCTGGAAGACATTATGCTGAGTGAAATTAGTTGCAAAAGGACAAATATTGCATAAGACTGTTATTATAAGAACTGGAGAAATAGTTTAAACAGATAGAGAACGAAATATTCTTTGATGGTTATGAGGGGGGGAGGGGGGAGGGAGGGAGAGAGGTACTCACTAATTAGATAGTAGATAAGTTTTATTTTAGCTGAAAGGAAAGACAACACACAATACAAGAGAGGTCAACACAACTGGACTAAACCAAAAGCGAAGACGTTTCCTGAACAAATTGAATGCTTCAAAGGCCAGGGTAACAGGGGCAGGGGTTTGAGGACCATGGTTTCAGAGGACATCTAAGTCAATTGGCATACTAAAATCTATTAAGGAAACATTCTGCATCCCACTTTGGAGAGTGGCGTCTGGGGTCTTAAACGCTACCAAGTGGCCATCTAAGATGCATCAACTGGTCTCAAACCATCTGGAGAAAGGAATAATGAAGACCACCAAACACACACAATAACTATGAGCCTAAGATACAGAAAGGACCACATAAACCAGAGACTACATCAGCCTGAGGCCAGAAGAACTAGATGGTTCCCAGCTACAACTGATGACTGCCCTGACAGGGAACACAACAGAGAACCCCAAAGGGAGCAAGAGAGCAGTGGGATGCAGACCCCAAATTCTTGTAAAAAGACCAGATTTAATGGTCAGACTGGGACTAGAAGTACCCTGGAGGCCATGATACCCAGACCTTCTATTACCCCAGTGGTTCCATTCCAAAAACCCAACTGTTTAGACAGGGATTGGACTGGAATATCACCAAACCGACTGCCGTCGAGTTGATTACCGACTTATAGCAACCCTATAGGACAGAGCAGAACTGCCGCCATAGAGTTTCCAAGGAGCACCTGGTGGATTACAATTGCTGACCTTTTGGTTAGCAGCCATAACTCCTAACCACTACACCACCAGGGTTTCCTGGACTGGAATATTGGATGGAAGATGATACTGGTGAAGAACGAGCTTCTTGGATCAAGTAGACACATGAGACTATATTGGCATCTCCTGTCTGGAGGGGAGATGAGAGGGCAGAGGGGGCCAGAAGCTGCCCAAATGGACACGAGGAGAGAGGGTGGAGGAAAGAACTGTGCTATCTGATTAGAGGGAGAGCAATTAGGAGTGTATAGCAAGGTGTATGTAAATTTTTATATGACAGACTGACCTCATTTGTAAACTTTTACTTAAAGCACAATAAAAATTAACTAAAAAAAAAAAAAAGAACAATGATGAATCCATGAAACATTTCATAACTTCGAGGAATCTGGAAGACATTATGCTGAGTGAAATTAGTCAGTTGCAAAAGGACAAATATTGTATAAGATCACTATTATAAGAACTGGAAAAATAATTTAAACAGAGAAGAAAATATTCTTTAATGGCAACAAGAGGGGGGAGGGAGGGAGGAAGGGAGAGGGTTTTTCACTAATTAGATAGTAGACAAGTTTTATTTTAGGCGAAGGGAAAGACAGCACACAGTACGGGAGAGGTCAACACAACTGGACTAAACCAAAAGCAAAGAAGTTTCCTGAGTAAACTGAACATGTTGAAGGCCAGCGAACAGGGATGGGGGTTGGGGGACCATGGTTTCAGGGGACATCTAAGTTAATTGGCATAATAAAATCTATTTAGAAAACATTCTGCATTCCACTTTGGAGAGTGGCGTCTGGGGTCTTAAACACTAGGAAGCGGCCATCTGTGATGCATCAGTTGGTCTCAACCCACCTGGAGCAAGAAAGAATGAAGAACACCAAAGACACAAAATAACTATGAGACTACATCAGCCCGAGACCAGAACTAGATGGTGCCTGGCCACAACTGATGACTGCCCTGACAGGGAACACAAGAGAATCCCTGAAGGAGCAGGAGAGCAGTGGGATGCAGACCCCAAATTCTCATAAAAAGACCGGACTTAATGGTCTGACTTCGACTAGAAGGACCCCGGAGGTCATAGTCCCCAGACCTTCTGTTAGCCCAAGAGGAACCATTCCCAGGGCCAACTCTTCAGACAGGGATTGAGCTGGAATATTGGATGGAAAATGACACTGGTGAAGAAGGGGCTTCTTGGATCAAGTAGACACGAGGCTGTGTTGGCTTCTCCTGTCTAGAGGGGAGATGAGAGGGCAGAGGGGGCCAGAAGCTGCCCAAATGGACCCGAGGAGAGAGAGTGGAGGGAATGAGAATGCTGTTTCATTAGGGGGAGAGTAATTAGGAGTGTATAGCAAGGTGTGTATAAAATGCTGTATGAGAGACTGACTTGATTTGTAAACTTCCGCTTAAAGCACAATAAAAATTAATTAAAAAAAAAAAAAAAGAAACCAAAAGAGACCTACATAAGTGGAAGAACGCACCTTGGTCATTAACAGGAAGACTCAACATTGCGAAAATATCAATTATACCCAGAGCAACCTACAGATACAAAGCAATCCCGATTCAAATTTCAGTGGCATTATTTAATGAGATGGAGAAACAAATCACCAGCTTCATATGGAAAGAGAAGAGGCCCCTGGTAAGTAAAACATTACTGAAAAAGAAGAACGAAGTGGGAGGCTTCACGCTACCTGATTTTGAACCTACTATATTATATTATATTATATTATATACCGCCACAGTAGTCAAAACAGCCTGGTACTGGTAATTCATCCATGAGCAGCTGATATTTGACAAAGGCCCAAAGTCTGTTAAATGGGGAAAAGACAGTCTCTTTAACAAATTGTGCTGACGAAAGTGAATATCCATCTGCAAAAAAAAGAAACAAGACCCATACCTCACTCCATGCACAAAAACTAACTCAAAATGGATCAAAGACCTAAATATAAAATCTAAAACGATAAAGATCATGGAAGAAAAAATAGGGACAATGTTAGGAGCCCTAATACATGGCATAAACAGTATGTAAAACACTACTAACAATATATAAATACCAGAAGACAAACTAGATAACTGGGAGCTCCTAAAAATCAAACACCTATGCTCATCCAAAGACTTCACCAAAACAGTAAAAAGACAACTTACAGACTGGGAAAAGATTTTTAGCTATGACAAGTCCGATCAGTATCTAATCTCTAAAATCTACAAGATACTATGAAAATTCAACCACAAAAAGACAAATAACCCAATTAAAAAATGGTCAAAGGATATAAACCGGCACTTCACCACAAAAGACATTCAGGTGGCTAACAGATACATGAGGAAACACTCATGATCATTAGCCATTAGAGAAATGCAAGTCAAAACTACAAGAAGATACCATCTCACCCCAACAAGCCTGGCATTAATCCAAAAAACACAAAATGTTGGAGAGGTTGTGGAGAGACTGGAACACTATACACTGCTGATGGGCATGTAAAGTGGTACAACCAGTTTGGAAATAAATTTGGTGCTGCATTAAAGCAAGAAATAGAACTACCATATGATCCAGCAATCCCACTCCTTAGAATATATCTTAGAGAAATAAAAGCCCTCACACGAACAGATATATGCATATCCATGTTCATTGCAGCCCTGTTTACAATAGTTGGAAACATCCTAGTGCCTTTCAACGGATGAATGGATAAACAAATTATGGCATATTCACACAATGGAATACTACACAATAATGAACAATGAAGAATCCATGAAACACCTTATAACATGGATGAATCGGGAAGGTATTATGCTGAGTGAAATTAGTCGGTCACAAAAGGACAAATATTGTATGAGACCACTATTGTAAGAACTCAAGAAAAGGTTTAAACACAGAAGAAAACATCTTTTATGGTTACAGGGGTGGGGAAGGAGGGAGAGGGGCATTCACTAACTAGATAGTAGGCAAGAATTATTTTAGATGAAGGGAAGGACAATACACAGTACAGGGGAAGTCAGCACAACTGGACTAAACCAAAAGCTAAGAAGTTTCCTGAATACAACCAAACACTTCAAGGGACAGGGTAGCAGGGGCATGGGTCTGGGGACCATGGTTTCAGGGGACATCTAGGCCAACTGGCATAACAAAGTTTATTGAGAAAACGTTCTGCATCCCACTTTGGTGAGTGGTATCTGAGGTCTTAAAAGCTAGTAAGTGACTATTTACAATGCATCAATTTGTCCTAACCCACCTGGAGCAAAGGAGAATGAAGAACACTAAATACACAAGGAAAATACGAGTCCAAGAGACAGAAAGGGCCACAAAAACCAGAGACTCCATCAGCCTGAGACTGGAAGAACTACACGGTGCCTGGCTACCACCAATGACTGCCTTTACAGGGAACACAACAGAGGGTCCCTGATGGAGCAGGGGGAAAATGGGGTGTAGAACTCAAATTCTAGTATAAAAACCAGACTTACTGGTCTGACTAAGACTGGAGGGACCCCAGAGGACATGGCCCCCAGATTCTCTGTTAGCCCAAAACTAAAAGCATTCCCGAAGCTAACTCTTCAGACAAAGTTTAGACTGGGCTATAAAACATAAAATGAAAATGGTGAGGAATGTGCTTTTTAGCTTAAGTAGACACATGAGACTAAATGGGCAGCTCCAGTCCGGAGGCGAGATGAGAAGGCAGAGGGGGACAGGAGCTGGTTGAATGGACACAGGGAATACAGGGTGGAGAGGAGTGTGCTGTCACATTACAGGGAGAGCAACTAGGGTCGCATAACCATGTGTGTATAAGTTTTTGTATGAGCAACTGACGAGAGTTGCAAACTTTCACTTAAAGCACAATTTAAAAAATAAGGAAAAAACTTTTTATCAAAATAATACACATATATGTTAAGTAATTTAAAAAGTAGTAGTAATAAAATTAAACCAAACCCATTGCTGTCAATGCTAACTAATATTTATTGAGCTTTTACTTTGTGCCAGGGACTGTTCTCAGCCATTTACAAAGATTATCTCATTGAATCCTCACAACTTTATGAGATAAGTACTATTATTACACTTATTTTACAATCAAAGCAACTGAATACAATACAGTTTAGGTCAGAGAGAGGATGGGGGCTACAAAAGCAGATCAAGCACCATCTAGTAAGTTGTGTAAGGCAAGTTTAGGGTTTGGGGATTGATCTGAAATAATTTTAGGAGAAACTTCACAGGCCTGTGGTGAGCGTGTGTGTGTGCGTGCGTGTGTGTCTGTATTAGGTAGGCAGGAGGTAGTATGGGAAAAGGAGGCACAATGAATAGTTCCCAAGTTTCTGGCTTGAGCAAATGAGAACAGTTTACAGGTATAGTGAACACTGGAGGGAAAACCAATTGGGCAAGAAAGATAATGATTTAAGTTCTAGACATGGCAATTTCTTTATTTCCTTTGTGTCTCCCACAGTGCACAACATTATTAGGTTATATAACACACCCAAGAATGCTAAGTCCATAAACAAAAGGAAATTCATTTGTTCTATGTAGCTATCTTCTTAATAGGACAGTGTAAGTATATTTGTCAATCACTTAGCTAACATTAAGGAGCCTTGATGGCACAGCAGTTAAGTGCTCGGCCGCTAACTGAAAGGTCGGTAGTTTGAACCCACCAGTTGTTCTGTAGGAGAAAGATGTGGCAGTCTGCTTCGGTAAAGATTTCAGCCTTGGAAACCCTATGGGGGCAGTTCTACTCTGTCCTATAGGGTCGCGATGAGTCAGAATCAACTTAATGGCAATGAGTTTGGGTTTTTGTTTGTTCGTTTGTTTTAGCTAACATTTATTGGGTTCCTATTGTGCTAAATATATTGTATGAGGTTCTTGTGACAAACACAAGTAAAAAAGTATGTCAATAATCTGTTTGCTATAACCGTCTATAGCCCAGAAGAGAGATCTGGGCTAGAAATGAAGTTTTAGGAATCCTCAGCATATGTTGGCAATTGAAGTATGCATTAGATGAGTTCATCTCTACGCAGTTGTGGAGAAGAGAAGGACTCAGAATGGAGCTCTGAGGAGAGCCATCATTTTGCATTTTGATAGAGGAGAAGCTCACAAAGGAGATTTACAAGGATTCTCTAAAAGAGTGTGGTGTCATGGAATCCCAGGAAGAGAAGATTTCAAGAAGGAGGAAGTCTTAACATTTTCAGATGCTGAGAAACCAAAGAAGGTGACTTTGAAAAAAACTAACTAAAACAATCAATTTATTTTCATGGAGGTCATTACTGGTCTTAACAAGAAGAATTTGATGGAGTAATTGGGGGAGAATCCATTTTGAGAAGGTGGAAGACAAAAAGAACTTGTGGAAATGGAAGCAATGGGAGGAGATATCCTTTTTAAAAATGTGGCTGTGGAGAGGAAGAGAGCTAGTGAGGGGTGGAGGGAGGGCTTTTGTATTTGACGTTGTGGTTAAGCTGATACACCAACCATAGAATCATTGATGATGTGTTCCAGTGTGTTTGGAAACCAAAAACCAAACCAAACCCAGTGCCATCGAGTTGATTCCGACTCATAGCGATCCTGTAGGACAGAGTAGAACTGCCCCATAATGTTTCCCAAGGCTGTAATCTTTATGGAAGCAGATCGCCACATCTTCCTCTCCCTCAGTGGCCTCCTGCAACAATCCTGAACTTATGTCACGTCCAAGTCAGGAGATTGGGCTGGTCCTTTGTTCTCTGTAGTTGCATCTTTGCCGTCTGTGACAGCATGATGCTGCTGTGCAGCCCTGGATCCTGCCTCTTGGGCACAGAGGCTGGAGGCAGGCTCAGAGGTCTTCCCACTGACTTCAGACAGTGCTTCCCATATTAAGTCCCTAAGAGGGTCACTGCATCCCAGTAGGGCTTGGTTTCTGCCACCACGTAGTGGTTGCTGTCTTCTCCCCAGTGAAAACTCTCTCTTCCAATGTTTGGAAACATGATCTCTCTTCTTGATCTAATGTAAGAAAATGAGATGATAACCCCAGTTCATTTTTCCCCTAATTACGCACAGTGTATAACTCATGTAACGACAGAGGATGGTAACCATTTTTCTTTGAACAACTTCTCACAAAATGTCACTATTCAAGTCACTAACAAATAGAACAGTTAATTTCACTTCTCCTATTTGAATTTCAGTTCTCTTTCTGGCTACGGTTTTCAGTGCTAGCTGGCAGTGGAATCAAATCACCAACAACTGGCTCTTCTTTCTATAAATCAAAAACCAAAGCTGTTGCCATAGAGTCAATTCCAACTGACAACAAACCTGTAGAATAGAGAAGAATTGCCCCTAGGGTTTCTAAGGCTGTAAATCTTGTATTTCATTTCTTTCTGGCTACAGATTTAAGTGCTAGCTGGCAGTGGAATTAAATCAACATTTGGCTCTATAAACCAATCATAGTGACTCTATAAGGACAGAGTAGAATTGCCCCATAGGGTTTCCAAGGCTGTAAATCTATTCGGGAACAGACTGCCACATCTTTCTCCTGCGAGCAGCTGGTGAGTTTGAACTGCCAACCTTTCAGTTAGCAGCCAAGTGCTTAACAACTATTTCACTTCTCTCTATAGATTTGTTCTAAGCCTGATATTGTCGGTTCCATTTTAACAAATTTGAGCTCTGGTGAGTTTCTTTGTACCAGCTTTCAATCATAACATAAAATGAGCTTATCTGTACACTAATATGATATGCCTATATCTTTGAAATTGTTGTGTATGAATTCAGTTGTTACTATACTTGGATATATAAAAGCAATAGTTTTGCAAATGTTTTCTTACTGAACCTGTTTTGTGACTTGATAAAAAAGAGCAGAAATCTAACATTAGAATTATAGCTAATTCCTAATCTGATTTAAATTTAATTAAGATTCCACTGACTGTTTAAAAAATTTTTGTTATAGTATTATGATTATGGCAATGGATGTGATATGTACTTATTATAATAATAACTATATGTATAAAGAATGGTGAAAATGCTTAAATTTGTTTAAAAAATACCCCCAACTCAGCAGACCTAATTTACAGGGTACATGAGAATTAACCCATTACTCTGAAAATTGGTCAATAAAAAAGAGCCAAATATTAACTTCCTTTTCTGGGATAACCAAATAGTCCCTGTGCCAAAGGGAAAGAGGGTTCTGGAGGGTCTCACAATCATGAGTAGAGAATCTAACCTCAAATGACACATGTCACTTCTGTTCACAATTTATTTACCTGAATCAGTCACATGGCCTTGTCCAACCACAGTGGAACCAGGAAGTACAATTCCATCATATGCTTAGAAGAAGGGAGAATGGAAAATGTTTGACAAAGAGTTATAATAACTTCTGCACCCGGAAAGCCTGTGTCATGATGTTAAGGCTATATCATACTTAAGACCTTTGAATATGACTGTCCTGTGTTCACTTCTCTAAATCAGCAACACAGACACAAATGCCACTTATGCATCTTTCTGGACTATTTGTCTCTTGTGACTCATAGTCATGTAATGCATTATATGCAGAGATTGCACAATGAATGTTACCAGTTGGTTGATTCAATTACGAATTCAGAAACAATCTTAAAAAGAAAGTGTTTATGTTGTACATCTTAGATTATCAAGGTGGATTGGATTGTCATTGCAGAAAACTTAGAAAATACGGGAAAGTGGCAAGAAAGAGGAAAACCACTCAATTTCACCATTCCAACACAACCACAGTTAATATGTTAGTGAGTTTCTTTCCAAATTTTTTTCTGCACATTCTAAAAACTTAACTTAATCATTCCATTCATTCATCTTTTGTTAACCTGTAAGTGGTATGCATTTTGCGGTTCATCTGCTGCAAATTTTAACTGCAAGCTGGCTTTCCTTTCATACCAAGCTTTGGCTTAGGCCTCTACCTAGACTTTCAGTCAGTGTGCCCAGGAATAGAATTAATTTGACGTAAATTTAAGAAAAATAATAAGGAAAGTAAAGAGGCTACTAAAAACTCAAATCCCTTGACATACAAATAAAATTGTACTTTGTACCACATCTGTTTGTCTATGGGTGCTTCCTCTGTGCAATGGATTGTGCTAGGAGTTGTAAGTATTAGAAAAGTAAATAATTCATGGTTTTTACTCTTTAACGGTTAAGCAGTTTACAAATCAATGTGTCATTCTTTTGTTTACTAACATAAATAGTTGAGAGATTACTGGAAGTTAATAAAATTACAAGACCTTTGTGTAGATTTTTAGTCAATTAAATTTTCTGTGATTTCATGTATTTATTGAAATGAAAAAAATCTGTACATCACATGCAGTATTGAATAAAATATTAATGAAAAAGAAATTGACAAAATTTGAGTAATTCTTGCTGAAATATTCTATGTACCAGCTTTGACCTTTAAAGAGCCCAGTTTATAACTAAATTATTTCTGCCCTTGAGGAAATCATCTCAATTTTAACATGTTGGCCAATTTAGTTCCTAGAATAACCCATCAACTCTTGAATTATCAGCAATTTTTATAACTTTGATAGGTAACCAGAATTTTGATGATTTCGGAGGCTTAAATTCCGCTGTAATACGAACTCCCAAATATGTTTTCTTTTCATAAGGGGAGAAATTGAGTGGGTAGAGAAAATACCAGAGGCAAATGAAACTCATCAGTTACAATTTTTCATTTATTTCTTTTTTTTTTGACTGGTTTTATACTAACAAACAATGTCAGAACTAGGTATTCATTGCCCCCAAAACAAAGAATGTGCTCTGGAACTTTGAGATCTGTAGTTAGTTATTAAATACATGAGTATTTAAGTGCTATGTAACTATGTTAAAGCATTTATGTTATAAGGATGACACACAAAAAAATTTTTTTTCTTTAGAAGATAAGACCCTTGTTACAATTTATCTGCTGGTCTAGGATCAGTTAGATCAGTTATTTTCAGCAATGTCACTAATGAAAAATGGTTACAGTTTTGGTGACCATGAGAGCTAGTTATTATAACTTTATTCATCTCAGAAGCCACAAATTATAACTCTATCTACATTTCTTGAATCTAGTATGTTACAACATAACATGAGATGAGAGATACTTCTGGGTCTAACCACTATTATTATTATTTTTAATTTGGGGTACATGCTTTACTGACCCTTTCCTTTTATTTATTCAGTATATAGAGAGAGAATGGTTAACCTAGATTAAACACATTTTCATTTATTATAATGGTGGGGATATCACTGTAATATAATAAAACACTATTTAACTGTAAACATTCATGCAGCTTTATTTCTACTTT
Organism: Elephas maximus indicus; assembly: GCF_024166365.1. Taxonomy (NCBI): domain Eukaryota; kingdom Metazoa; phylum Chordata; class Mammalia; order Proboscidea; family Elephantidae; genus Elephas; species Elephas maximus. The sequence goes on from NC_064820.1 coordinate 85,433,484, forward strand.
CTTGGTCAAATCAAAAGTATTCCAGGCAAAGAGCCAACATTTTTCTCAGTGGAGAGAAGACTAAAAGCATTACGCTTGAGAACAGGAACCAGACAAGGATGCCCTTTATCACCACTCTTATTGAACATTGTGCTGGAGGTCCTAGATAGAGCAATAAGGCAAGAAAAAGAAATAAAAGGCATCCAAATTGGTAAGGAAGAGGTAAAATTATCCCTATTTGCAGATGATATGATCTTATACAAAAAAAAAACTCCAAAGAATCCACAAGAAAGCTACTGAAACTAATAGAAGATTTCAACAAAGTCGCAGGATATAAGGTTAACATACAAAACTCAGTAGTATTTCTTTATGCCAACAAAGAAAACTTCAAAAAGGAAATCACCAAATCAATACAATTTACAATAGCCTCTAAGAAGAAAAGTACTTAGGGATAAATCTAACTAGGGATGTAAAAGACCTACACAAAAAGAACTACAAAACACTACTGCAAGAAACTGAAAGAGATCTACATAAATGGAAAAACATACCATGCTCATGGATAGGATGACTCAACATTGTGAAAATGTCAATTCTACTCAAAGTGATCTATAGATACAATGCAATCCCAATCTAAATTCCAACAAGATTCTTCAACAAGATGGAAAAACTAATCATCAACTTTATATGGTAAGGAAAGAACCCTCAGGTAAGTAAAGCAGTATTGAAAAAGAAGAATAAAGTAGAAGGCTTCACACTCCCCAATCTCAGAATGTACTATATACATCCATGGTTGTCAAAACAGCCTGGTACTGGTACAATGACAGACACATAGAACAATGGAACAGAATTGAGAATCCAGAAGTAAATCCATCCACCTACAGACACCTGATGTTCAACAAAGCTTCAAAGTCCATTAAATGGGGAAGACATAGTCTCTTCAACAAATGGTGCTGGCAAAACTGGATATCCATTTTCAGAAAAATGAAACAGGATCCATACCTCACACCACCATCAAAAATGAGCTCAAAATGCATCAAAGACCTAAACGTAAAACCTAGAACTATAAAGATCATGAAACAAAGCATAAGGACAATGCTAGGGACCGTAATCTACGGCATAAGTAGAATATCAAGCATAACTAAAAATGCACAAACTCCAGAAGATAAACTAGATAACTGGGACCTCCTAAAAATTAAACACTTAAACTCATCAAAAGACTTTCACAAGAGAGTGAAAAGAGAACCTACAGACTGGACAAACTCTTTGGCAATGACATATCTAATAAAAGTTGAATCTCTAAAATATATAGAAAAGTTCAACAACTCAACGACAAAAAGACTAACAACCCAATCATAAAATGGGCAAAGGACATGAACAGACACTTCATCAAAGTGGACATTCAGGCAGATAACAAATACATCAAGAGAAGCATATAATCATTAGCCATTAAAAAAAAATGCAAATCAAAACTATGATGAGATACCATCTCACCCCTGCAAGAATGACACTGATCAAAAAAACAAAAGCAATAAATTCTGATGAGGTTGTGGAGAATTGGAACTCTCATACACCGCTGGTGAGAATGTAAAACGGTGCAACTGCTATGGAAAATGATACAGAGCTTTCTTAAAAAGCTAGAAATAGTAATACAATGTCACTCCTAGGTATATATCCTAGAGAAATAAGAGCTGTTACATGAGTAGATATATGCACACCCATGTTCATTGCAGCATTATTCACAGTAACAAAAAGATGGAAACAACCTAAGTGCCCATCAATGGATGGATGGATAAACAAACTATGGTATATATACACAATGGGATCCTACACAAAAATAAAGAACAATGATGAATCCGTGAAACATCTCACAACATGGATGAATCTGGAGGACATTATGCTGAGCAAAATAAATCAACCACAAAAGGACAAATATTGTATGAGACCACTATTATAAAAAATCAAGAAAAGGTTTACACACAGAATGAAAGAATCTTTGATGGCTACGAGGGAGGGGGGTGGAGGGAAAATAACTATACAGTTGACAAGTGTTAACTTTGGTTGAGGGAAAGGCAATACACAATATAGGGGAAGTCAGTATAGTTTGATCAACGCAAAGGAAGACACTGACAGGAATGCAAAAAAAAAAAAAAAAGGCAACCCACAGTAAATACTATAACATATACAACCCTACAGCAACGGTAAAAAGAAACAATAATTCATAAGCAGATACGTAAGTAGATATGTATGTTTAATAGGGGTAGGAAGGAGTATAGGAGTATATCCACATACATATATAGATTTGGCTATGGATATTTTTACATACATATTTGTTTGAACAGCATGTATATTCATATAGATAATAGCGCATGCAGCTGGTACAGTCACAGAAGCTTCCTAGACACAACCAAACACCTCGTGAGACTGAGTTGCTGCGGCTGAAGGCTAGGGACCATGATCTCGGGGTACATCTAGGTCAATTGACATAACGTAGTTCATAAAGAAAATGTTCTACATCCTACTTTGGTGAGTAGCATCTGGGGTCTTAAAAGCTTGTGAGTGGCCTTCAAAGATACAACTATTGGTCTCATCCTGTCTGAAGCAAAGGAGAATGAAGAAAACCAGAGACACAAGGAAGCAATTAGTCCAAAGGACTAACAGACCACAGGAACCACAGCCTCTACTAGCCTGATCCCAGAAGAACTAGATGGTGCCCGGCTACCACCACCAACACTCTGACAGTGATCACAATAGCCAGCCAGGGACACAGTGGGAGAAAAATGTAGAACAAAATTCAAATTCATGGAAAAGACCAGACTTACTGGTCTGACAGAAACTGGGGGAATCCCCGAGACTACGGCCCCCTAGACACCCTTCTAACTCAGAACTGAAGCCACTCTTGAAGTTCACCTTTCAGCCAGATATTAGACAGATCTATAAAACAAACAATAATACCTGTGAGGACCATGTGCCTTACTTAGAACAATCAAGTATATGAGATCAAATGGGCAACACGTACCCAAAAGCAAAGATAAGAAGGCAGGAAGGGGCAGGAAAAACATATGAATGGAAATGGGGAACCCAGGGTAGAAAGGGGGGGAGTGCTGACACATTGCAGGGATTGCAATCAATGTCATGAAACAGTTTGTGTATAAGTTATTGAATGGGGAACTAATTTGCTCTGTAAACTTTCACCTAAAGCACAATAATATGTTCAACAACAACAAAAAAAGCACTCCAGGGTCTCCCAATTGAATGTATCAGATCATCAGCAGGAAGAACAATTCGGTTACACTCAATTAAAAGAAAAAGTGTTCTTTGAAATAAACATCAGTTATTCCTACTTCTTTCTGTAGATATAGAAAATGCAGAAATTTTGTGAAATTTGATAACAAATTCTTGTTATGCTGTTAATTTACTATTTATCATTGCAAAACCAACTCAGAAAAAAAAAAAACCTGAGTTATCTGAGTTTTTTGGTTTCTAGAACTCTAAGTAAATACAGATTATGGTGTCACTCACATCCAAGGGTTTATAGTGATTGTTCTGTGGGCACTACAAATATAATTTTCCTTAGAACACTGAGAAGTAGCTCTCACAAGAACTAATGCACTTGGTACAGGCTATCAGCCTGTAGGCAGAAAGTCTGTTCCTCAGTTTGCTCTTAGGGTAAAGGACTCCACCAGTAAGTGTTGCTGTGCTCATCAAAATAGTTATAACACTACAGGAATTCCTAAACTTTTGAGTTTGTTCATACGTGAGAAAAAATGTTCATACTCAGGGTTTTCATATCAATTTTACATATTAGATTAGGGATGAAAAGCAGTAGGTGATCAGTAAATGATAGCTATTTGTAAAGTTATTCCTAGTAATGAGTGATTTGTGTGTGTGTGTGTGTGTGTGTGTCTGGTGGAACTAAACAATAAAAAAAAAAACAATAGATATGAACAATTGCTATGTGCCAGAGTACAAGTGACTGGATGTCTACTCCATAACACTTGTCACTGTAGATTGCCTTTCTGTTAATTGCTTTGTGTCCTGTTGTTGTTATGTGCTGTCAAGTCGGTTCAGACTCATAGTGACCTCATAGGACAGAGTAGAACTGCCCCAAAGAGTTTCCAGGGAACGGCTGGTGGATTTGAACTGCCAACTTTTTGGTTAGCAGCCAAGCTCTTAACCGCTGTGCTACCAGGGCTCCTGAACTGGTACAGGACTGCCAATTTTGTCTTATGCAGGAACCCAAAATCTGGTGCTGAGCTTCTGAACTCATGCTTGTGCCTATGGTTAGCAAAGAAAAAGAGAAGTAGTCACTAGGAATTGGCAGATATATATTAGTATTAAACCACTCACTGGCTAAATCAGGGTCTCCCAACCTCCGCACTACTGATATTTTAGGCCAGAAAATTCTTCGTTGTGGGAAACTGTCCTTTACACTAAAAAAAAACTAGATGCCAGTAAATCTTCAAAATGGAGACACTCAAAAACGTCTCCAAACATTGCTAAATGTCTTCGTGAGGGCAAAAACCCATGTTCACTATCCAGCCCTTCCTCACTGCCCTGTTGAGAACCATTGGGTTAAATTAAGTCATTGATTTAAAGGAAGTTGGTTGATTTCATTTCCTTTGTTTTTTGTTACTCCATACCTTAGAAGAAACCCCGGTGGTGTAGTGGTTAAGTGCTACGGCTGCTAACCAAAGGGTCGGCAGTTCGAATCTGCCAGGCGCTCCTTGGAAACTCTATGGGGCAGTTCTACTCTGTCCTATAGGGTCGCTATGAGTTGGAATCAACTTGACGGCAGTGGATTTGGGTTTTTTTTTGGTTATACATTAGAAGTTTTGTGGAATCCAAATTAAATACTCATTCAAGGCATAATTAGGCAAGGTTATTACATTTCTAAAAACTACTAAAACGATAGCAATTTGCTTCTGTGAGCTTAAGAATTAAATTCCTACCATTAAATACACAGCATAAAAAGGTAATGAAAGGCTGTAAATTTTACATGGCAAACTTATTAACTCTTCTTAAAAAAATTTACAGGTCTTCATAAGGTGACAATCATGTGGAATGGTAATCAGTTCCTAGTGTCTTGTTTAGTAGAGTAGGAGATGAGGTTTTTTAATGTATTCAAAGGTAATTGTGCCCAGGGAACTGATGTACACTAGCCAAATTCACAGAAGACTGATGTATCAATATGAATATAATTTATAACAAAAGTTAACTATCAATAATAATTATTCATTTATTTCGAGTGCCTCTATTTAAGCACTTTACATGGATTATCTCATGCAATCTTAGTTCTATCACCATTTGACTATGAGAGCATCTAAGCTTAGCAAGTTTAGGTCACACTGCTATTAAGTGATGGAGCTGAAATTCAAATTCAGGTAGTCTGACTTCAAAGACCATACTCTTAACAACAGGGGGACTAGATTCTTAGGTTCACTAATGTATTTAACACATCTGTTAGATTAGAAAACAAATTTTTTTCAGAATGTAAAAGCAATACATGTACATTATAGAAAATTTAGACTGTCCAGAGAACAAAGATTAAAAATAACACATTTTAATCAGCTGGACGGCACCATTGTTGACATTTTGGTATACTTCCTTCACTATTTTACATGCATTCTATAAATGTGGCTGACTTTGTATTACTTAAACAATGTTAAATATTTAAAATATTTTTCCATGAGTAAATAGTAATTTACTCATCATTTAAAATTCTTTATAAACATAATTTTTTATGATTTTAATCACGTGTGCCATAATCGCTTTTTTAAAATTTTATTGTGGTAAAATATATATAACAAAGAGTTTTGCCATTTTAACCATTTTTAAGTGTACGGTTCTGTGGCATTGGTTATATTTACCATGTTGTGCGACCATCACCACTATCCATTTCCAAATGTTCGTTATCGTCAACAGGAACTAAGCAACCTTCAGTGATAACTCCTGTTTCCCCTTCTCCCAGCCCCTGGTGGCCACTAATAGACTTTCGTCTCTATACATTTGCTTATTCTAGATATTTCATTTAAGTCAGATCATACAATATTCGAGTTTCATCTATGTCAAAGTATGTATCAGAACTTCATTTCTCTTTGTGGCTGAATAATATTCCATTGTATTCATGTACCACATTTTGTTTATCTACTCATTTGTTGATGGGTATTTGGGTTGTTTCTATCTACTGGGTATTGTGAATAACACTGAAATGAACACTGGTGTACAGGTATCTGTTATTGTGTGCCATGGTGTTGATTCTCATAGTGACCCTATAGGACAGAGTAGAACTGCCCCATGGGGCTTCCAAGGCTGTAGTCTTTATTGAAGCAGATTATCTTTCTCCTAGCTGGTAGGTTTGACCTACTGATTTTTCAGTTAGCAGCTGAGCACTTAACCACAGTGCTCCTTCAAGTATCTGTTAGAGTCCCCGTTTTCAAGTGTTTTGGGTATATACCTAGGAGTGGAATTGTTGGATAGTGTGGTAATTCTATGTTTAACTTTTTGAGGGATTGTCACACTGTCTTCCACGTTCTGCTGAGTGAAATAAGTCAGACATTCTCTATATTTTCCACACATTTTAAAAACTTAAGTTAATCATGCCATTCAGTCACCTTTTGTTAATCTGTAAGTGATATGCATTTTGAGGTTCATCTGCAGCAATTAAAGGCTGGCTTTCCTCTCACACTGAATTTAAGTTTAGGCCTCTACCTGGACCTTTAGTCAGCCTGTGCTCAGGAATAAAATTAATTTGATGTAAGTTTAAACAAAATAATAAGGAAAGTAAAGAGGCTACCAAAAGTACAAATGCCTTAACATACAAATGAAATCGTACTTTGTATCACACCTATAGAAACCCTGGTAGCACAGTGGTTAAGAGCTACGGCTGCTAACCAAAAGATAGGCAGTTCGAATCCACCAGGCACTCCTCAGAAACCACATGGGGCAGTTCTACTCTGTCCTACAGGGTTGTTATGAGTCGGAATCGACTCCACGGCAATGGGTTTGGTTTTTTGGTTTTGCGACACCTATATGTTGTTGTTATTGGTTGCTGTGGGGTTGATTCCAACTCAGGACGACCTTAACATATGCAGAGTGGAACTGCTCCATAGGATTTTCAAGGGTGTGAACTTCTCTCTCAAGGTGCCTCAGCGAGGCGGAGCCAAGATGGCAGAATAGACAGACACTTCCATGGAGCCCTCTTTACAACAAAGACCCAAAAAAACAAGTGAAATGAGTATATTTGTGACAAGCTGGGAGCCCTGAGCATCAAAGGCAAGCTTAGACAACGAACTGAGGGGCAGGGGAAGCAAGAGGCCGTTCAGAAGTGGAGAAGACTTACTGGACCTGAATCGCGGGGAGCCCTCAGGCACCATTCCCGGAGTGGTGGCGGCAACGGCAGGCTGGTACTAGCGTTCGGCCAGTCTCCTCTGGGAGAAGCAGCCAGCCACACAGCCCCCTCACACCTCCAGAACCTGAGGAGAACAGCGCTCTCGATAAAAGCTAAGTACTTGCGCATATCTTACCGCGTCTCCCCACCCCCAAGCTGGCTTCAGCAGCTGAATCCCTGGGCCTGAGATAGACCCTGGTGAGCACCTAGAGCCATCCTCCCGGCCTTGGGGAAGGAAAAAATTTGCAACTGGGGGGAAAAGATAATTTGCTAGCTCCATTAACTGGGGGAGCTCAGGACAGAAGTGGCTCCTGTCCAGGCATAAACCATCCGTGGACCTTGAGCACTTTTCCCTTCTGCATGGACCTGTGTGGGCCTATTTCAGGAGAATAGGCCCCTGTTGGCAAACTCCAACCATTTCAGCTGTGTGGTGGAGAGGTGGGTGTTTGACGTTTGACATTGCTTTGCCCGTTAAACAAGGTCCTCACCTACCCACAACAGGGACCTAAGGACTGGTAGCTCCACTCAGGTCACCCAGCCACCCACGACAAGGGTCCAAAGGTAACTGGTACCTCCCAGTCCTTACAACCAAAAACTTTGGGTGCCCATGGTCCCTCTGCAGAGCCCACCCCCCAGCACGCTCTAGGGAACACAGACGTGTTTTCCTCAGAGACACTTGGGGGTCGGTTCTCAGCCCCTGCCTTGTTCAGAGTGTGACCCCCTGCTGCAATCAGATACCGGTATATACGCCAATCACCCCTGCCCCTCTAAGACTGTAGAACAGAACCTGTGCCACACACTTGATATCAGCTACCTGGAAACCTGAGCTGAATTCATATAAGAAAACTGAATGGACTCCTAGACTGATATACCTGATAACAGCTCTAGCCAGCTGGGGACAGGACACCAGAGCTCCAAAGGCGAAAATAATCAAGCTAGCTCACTCAAGCAACCCGTAGGGGTATACCAAAACAAAACAAAGCAAGCAGCTATGACACAGTAAGCAAGCATAAACTAATACAATAACTTATAGATGGCTCAGAGACAACAGTCAATATCAAGTCACATAAAGAAACAGACCATAATCACCTCAGTAGGCTCTCAAAACAAAGAATCCAGGGATCTTCTAGATGAAAGTGCACTCTTGGAATTACCAGATGCAGAATACAAAAGTTTAATATAGAGAACCCTTCAAGACATCAGGAAGGAAATGAGGCAATACGCAGAACAAGCCAAGGAACACACAGATAAAGCAACTGAAGAAATTAGAAAGATTATTCAGGAACATAATGAAAAGTTTAATAAGCTGGAAAAATCCATAGACAGACAGCAATCAGAAATTCATAAGATTAACAATAAAATTACAGAAATAGATAACTCAATAGAAAGTCAGAGGAGCAGAATTGAGCAAGTAGAAGCTAGAATTTCTGAACTCAAAGATAAATCACTTGGCACTAACATATTTGAAGAAAAATCAGATAAAAGAATTTTTAAAAATGAAGAAAACTTAAGTATCATGTGGGACTCTATCAAGAGAAATAACCTACGAGTGATTGGAGTACCAGAACAGGGAGGGATAACAGAAAATACAGAGAAAATTGTTGAAGATTTGTTGGCAGAAAAGTTCCCTGATATTGTGAAAGATGATAATATATCTATCCAAGATGCTCATTGAACTCCACATACGGTAGATCTTAAAAGAAAGTCACCAAGACATATTATAATCAAGCTTGCCAAAACCAAAGATAAAGAGACAATTATAAGAGCAGCGAGGGATAAAAGAAAAGTCACTTATGAAGGAGAACCAATAAGAAGAAGCTTGGACTACTCGGCAGAAACCATGCAAGCAAGAAGGCAATGGGATGGCATATTTAAAAAATTGAAGAAAAAAATTTGCCTGCCAAGAATCATATATCCATCAAAACTGACTCTTAAATATGAAGGTGAACTTAAGACATGTCCAGATAAACACAAGTTGAGGGAATTTGTAAAAACCAAGCCAAAACTACTAGATATACTAAAGGGAGTTCTTTGGTTAGAAAACCAATAATCTCAGCTATCAACCCAAGACTAGAACACTGGGCAGAGCAACCAGAAGTCAACCCAGACAGGGAAATCCAAAAAAACAAAGCAAGATTTAAAAAAAAAAAAAAGCCCAACACAGGGTAATGGCGATGTTATTATATAAAAGAAGACAACATTAAAATAATAAAGAGGGACTAAGAAATGTAATCATACACCTTCAATATGGAGAGGAAGATGCTGTGACACAAAGAAGTTAGTTTTAAATTTAGAAAAATAGGGGTAAAAATTAGGTAACCACAAAGGAGACAAACTATCCTACTCATGGTGCCCCAGCACGTGTTGGAACTGCCAACCTTTTGCCTACTAGTCAAATGCTTAACCGTTTCCACCATCCAGGGAAGCTTTAATATGTAAAAGGCTTGTAAAGTTCCTGTTTTGCGAACTGGCTGTTCATGTATATGCCTTTCCCATTTACGTTATCTGTTTAAGGTGTTTGCGTTTTACTTTTCTATTTTCATTTTCCTCATACTGTAGTATGAAAATACTTCTGTCTCAAAATACACATTTTTATACATCAGTCTCTGCTATTAGACTATGGTTCCTTAAGCACGGTGGTCTCATATATTTGGGTGCAGTACATAACACATAGTAGAAAGAAAGAATCTTGTATTTTGCAGAATTATTTTTAGGGTTAAAGTGGATAATATAAGCAAAGCATCTAAGGCAGTGCTTGTCACATAGCAGACTCAATTAATAATGAATACTATTATTATTTTTTAATTATTTTAGGCAATTAAAGTTTCACTATTAGGCTGAAACACACAATTCCTCTTAGAGTTTAGGAAAATCACAGTTGGAGACATTAAGTACTTTTGAAACACCACAAATCAATAAATTGCAGATTTAGGATTTGAACTGTGATTCTCAAATCTTTCACCACAAATCATATCCGCCTGGAATATTCTTGAGATAGTACAACTCTCGCAATTTTTGAAAGGCCAGTCTGAATTTTTAACTGGTAAAACCCTTTGACAACTAATGGATTCTTTTATCCCAGTCTACAATGACACCTTGATGCCACAGATGTTTCTCTTCCCTCGTTTAAATTTATAGGAAACTTGTGATAAAAATAGTAAAACTTAACAAGAACAGAAGTACATCACATGAGTGACATTTTATTTCTCCATCAGAGAAGTTAGCTTTTGCTTTTAGACAGGGGAGGCAACTGTTCTTGTGGCCACTGTTTGAAAAGCAGAACTAAACCTACAGGAATGTCCAGTGGGCTGGAGGGCTTGGAGGTCCGGGATTGGAGCGTTTCTGTGGTTGCCTGGTTGGGAGTGGGGATGTTGGGGACAGGAAGCAAAGCTAGCTTGAGTTTTAAAAGTTAGGTTTCTAGAGAGGACCGCAGCGCTGGCAACAGGCCCGGTTAGGTCCGGAGCAGGCTGGTGTGTCCAGTACAGACCTGCACGCGACGCCCTCCACTGACGGAGGAGATTGGGTTGGGGGAAGCTGCATCTAGGTCAGCGAGGGCAAGAGGAAGACGGACATTGACGCGGGTCCCCTCCCAATCCCGGCTACAGGGCGTCTGGCGGGAAGCCGACTCCAGACCTAAGACCGAGTCTTCAGGTTTCCCCGTCACCCCAGAACCTTCTCGGCACTTCCGCTAAAAACCTGGCGGCCAACCTCGGACCCCTCACCGCAGCGCGCAGGCGCGTCGGGACGAGGGGAGGCCGAGGACGCAGACGGAGGAGGCGTGTGATCCGAAGGAAAACCTCCTGTGCGCCTGCGCCGTCCTCTCCTCCTCCCCGCCCCCCGGTCGGGGGGAAACAAACCCGGAGCCGTTGTCGCGCACTCTCCGGACTCCCGGCCGGGGTTGATCTTCAGTCGTCAGTGCAGCGTCGCGTCGCGTGCCCCGAGAGCTCCACAGGGGTGTGGGGAGGTAAGAGCGCCCGTCACAGCCCGTCTTGGCCTCTCCTCAGCCCGGCTGCCCTCCCGGAGGGGGCGGGGTGGACGCTGGACCAGCGGACCTCGGCTCCTGTTCTGGCCCTCCTCTTCCCCCAAGGAGCGAGCCTGGCTCCCCGACCTCCTCCTCCTCCCGAGCCCCTTCCCCGGCCCTCAAATCTCCCGCCCCCTCGGTGGAGCCTGGAGGCCCCAGCCGGGCTTGGAGGGCGATCGCAGCGGCTGTTGCCGGGTCCACCCACTCGGGCCGCCCGGAGGGCTGGGCGCTGCCGGGAGTGACCCTCCGGCCGCGGCGGGTGGGGGATTCCTCCGCGCCCGCTAGAGCCGCCTGACCCGCCCCGGAGGGTCTGCACTTGCAGGAGCGAACCCTTCCCCAGAGCGGTAGCCTCTGAGCTGGAAGGACTCGGTCTCCGCAGACGGATCTGTCGTCGCTGCCTGCACTCCCGCATCGATGCATTTTGTCTTCATTTTAGACCAGAAGGATGTGGTGGTATTCTTTCCCACCTCTACCTTTTCTTTTGTACCTTTGAAAAATTTTAAAACATAGTTTTTACACGATTAATTGTGCTACCGTGATTGCGAATTATTATAACCCAGACTAAGTATTGCTATGTGGATGTTTTTGTTAGTTTGACTCGTATGGAAATCAGCCCGTAAATTTGATATTAAGTTAATCTTTTTAATTAAAAATACACAATTGCTTGATCAAATCAACTTTCTCCGTTTATTCGTTTGAGCCTGCCGTTTCTTGATTTGGCAGACGTTTAATAGCTTGATCCAGTAAAACTATATATAATTTTCCACCCAATTTTTTCCTTTTTTCCTCCCCCATGTATTAAACTGCATGCTTAAAGAAATAAATAAAAATGAATAGCAAAAAATAAGGGAAAAAAATCAACCATAATCTCACCGTTTAAAAGTAATCAACCACTGTTCATATTTTGAGTCTTTTCCTTTCAGTCTTTTTTTCCCGTGTGCGTTTTCTTAATTAAGATGATGAGGTTTTATATACAGTTGGATTGCCCACTTCTCTCAATTAACGTCATATTTTAAGCATTTCCCCAAGCTTTTAAAAAACTTCATAACATAACTTTATTACGTTTTTATTATACAAGTAGTACATGAGCAAAATCTCTTTCGAAACAAAACATTACCGATAAAGCAAAATTCTCATTTAATTATCATCCCCAATCATGTTACATAGTATAATTGTACCACAGTTTATTTAAACCAATAGTTCTCACAGTTGAGGTCCTAAAGAGTTTTTGGTTTCTAATATATTATATTTCTCATTAATTGGGAAAAATTAAAAATTTTAATATTATTAATTTAAAATAACAGTCACATACAATAACAAAAAATATTTCTAAAACGAAATTTAGTGAGAAGAGTGGCTTTGTGTTACATTTTTGCAAATCACTTTAATGCTTGATTGGATTCTCCTATCTACTTCTCCATTCAGTCTGGTGTGCTATCTTGTTTAGGTTGAAGAATATGAAGAAAATCCAACTTTCCACAGATGGGTAGTTGGAAAAGAGAGGATCGGCAAACACCCTAAAAGGGTCTTGGGGATTTCTAGGGGTCCTCAGATCACGGTTTGAGGCAGCTGATTTAACGCTTTTTGTACTGATGGACTATGAAGTCCTTTGGAATTTTACACTTTTGCAAATGTTGCAACCTTGAATTTCGTTTTTGTAATGTGTTCTTGTGCACAAGTGCTAGTGTTTCTTTAGAAGTAGCATTGCTAGGTCATAGAGTAAGCGCTTTTTTTTTGAAGTATTGATAGACATAAACGTTACTTTTGATACCTGCAAAAATTCCTGTTGTGTCCTAATGTTGATGTTTAAATTGTTTCAGCTAGTGATTCAGTGGAACATTTTGTCTGATATTTTCAATTGTTTTGGATTTTTTAAAATTTTTAGAAAGAATTGTTAGGAATATTTTTGAGGCTATTAATAGATATTGTCACACTGTTTTCCTGAGACATTGTACAGTTTACTTCCTATCATTGGTATCTGAGAAGCTCTTCGTATTACAGTCTTAGCAACACTGAGTATTGCTATTGTTAAAAAATTTTATTTTTCCAATTTAGTAGGCTAGAAATGGTATGTATGCTAATTCACATTATTTCAGTAGTGCAGGCTGTACATTGAACTTTTTTCATAATCTTAGTTACCTGTTCATATTATTTACCCGTTTATATATGAGTATTCAAGTGTTTTTCTAACAAATTTGTATTATTTTAAATTGTAAGGATGCATGCTATAATTTTTTTAAGGGAAGGAACAAAATTATCTTTTGTTTTTTTCCTGTTTACAAAAGTATTACGTGTTTGTTAAAAAAAAAAAAGTTAAAATAGCATAGAGATATACAGCATTATTAACAGATTGATGTATATTCCTCCATTTTTTTCTCTCTGTGCCTTTGCTAATACTTTGTTTTTTTTAACCAATTTATTTGGGGAAATGGGCTATGCTATGCGTAATATTTTGCAATTTGATTTTTTTTTCCCATTTAACATTATATACTGCATATTTTTCTATATAAGTACCTATGACTCTGGGTACAGTCTTACCCAGAGTGGCTTTTGGGAACACTAATTGTGATCTTTAGTTACCTGATGTAAGGCTCCTCTCCTCTTCTACCTTCTCTTTTTAGGTGATCTCTTCCGTTAACAGCTGTGTGCTGTCAACTCCCAAATATTTATCTATCTCAGACTTCTCTCCTGAACTCCAGATCCTTATATTATACTGTCTGTTGGATATCTTCACCAGGATGTTCTCAAGGTACTTCAAACAACAGTCCAAAAGTGAAATCAAGTTTTCCCTGAAGGCTGCTCCTCTTTGTATTGCTGGTTATGGTCATTGGTACCGCCATATACCCGGTCTCCCATGGTAGAAACCTGGCAGTAATCCTAGCTTTCTCCCTTGCTTTCCCTCACCAAAAGTTCCCACTCTTTAGCCACTTTTGAATCTATCTCCTCTCCATCTCTACTGTACTGTCTCAGCTCAATCCCGTCATCTCTCATCTTAACCATTTTAGGAGTCTCCTTGCCGTTTTCCGGTTTTGCCCATTTTCTGATTAATCTTCCATACTGCTGCCAAAATGTTTTTGTTTTGTTATCATGAGATTTAAAAAATATTTTTTGTAAGTGTTGTAAATATTCATCTGTAAATTCGAGAGTACATAAAGAATCAAGTGATTAAAAGACTTATCTAAACCAGATTATCCTATGTATGCAAAAAAAAAAAAAAACTTCTTTAGAACAGGGAGTATGTCTTATATATTTTTTTGTGTCTCGTACAGTATTTGGTAGATTGCTGACACAATAAATACATCTTGGTTGATTGAAATGGGAATTATATGCAGCTTAATAGGATTTCATGTTAAAAGGTTTCAGTGTACAGAATTTGCATTGCCATACTTTTTATAAATTCTTGGATTATATTATCATACTTTTTTTGTCTCTTTCTAGGCATCTCAAATAACAGTCTTTAGTAGTACATTGTTAACAAGTAGGGATAATCTGTAAATAGATATTATTTAATGAATTTCATAGTTTATTAGAGAAATTGTCTGCCTTTCTCTAATGAAAAACTATTTCTAGACATTTCAGTTTCTGTTCTTTTTTTAATATATGCATTGTATATTCAGAGTTTCTTCACTACTTTTATATTTATTTTTAATTTAATGTTTATCAAAAGGAACAAAACAAACAAAAAAGCATTGCCATTGAGTCAATTTTGACTCATAGCAACCCTGTAGAACAGAGTGGAACTGCCTCATAGTTTCCAAGGCTGTAAATCTTTATGGAAGCAGACGGCTACATCTTTCTCCTGTGGACCAACTGGTTGTTTTGAACCCCAACCTTTTAGTTAACACCCGAGCGCTTAACCACTGTGCCACCAGCACTGTCGAAGGGACACCTGTACGTAATTCAGAGAGTCAGATAATACTACAAGGCTTATAATGAAAAACAACAGTCTTCTGCCCCGATCCTTCTCACCCCTGAATCCCACTGTCCCAAAGCAGCCTCTCAAAATCAACTTTCCTCATCTGAACCATAGAACATGATTTGAGTAACTATTTTCCCAGTTCTTGCAAGGATGGTACATAACTAGTAACACTTGAAATGCATAGGAAAGAAGTTAATTATTACATAAAGTGAATGCCTGAGGGCATTAAGGCATAATTCTCTTGCTGAACCTCTCTCTTGTGAAAGGCTGCTCCAGAGACAATGACTTTTTGATTCTTTTCACCTCCAGTTTTTTAAATAACATGCTTACTTATCTGTTTCACCCATGCGTGCATGCGCACAGATACACACAAGCACATATACATCTGCCCTAGTTTTAGGTTATTATTTACCACCTTCCTATTATAGAAGATGGAAGTATAGGCCTCTTACACCAACCCCCATCTTTAGACACTGCACTTCTTCTTTTTACCCTTTATATTCCCAGTTTAGTTATATGTTAATTTTTAGTTGAACCTTTTTTTTTTTTTTAAACCTGACTTTAACTGTAAACATTGGGTACAGCTGAACCAGGAAGTATATTGGAAAGGTATTTCTTTTCTTGTATAATATTTTGGTTTAGCAGAGTTAATAGTTATCTTAGTTCTTTGATAAATCTTTCTTTCATGTATCTTTATAAATGTATGTTTTGTATCTTTTTAATGTATCTTTCATATCTCTTATTTATTAACAACCTCTCAGACAGCATATATAAATCTCCTTTTAGTAGACTGAAACACTCCAGATAATCTGTTTGTTTTGCAACCTCTCTTCTGTAGTGCTCTGTCACTCTGCTTCCATCTGGATAGGTTGCTTTCTAGGCCTATTGCACAGCTATTGTGGTGTGCTTTTTTATGGTCGCACACCAATTTCATTTCTCCCTCTCTTCTGTGTTGGTAGCCTGTTTTCTGGATTTCAGATCTTCCTCTTTGTTGGTGGCTCCTGCATGTTGGTAGAGTACATCCTCCTGTACCTTCCTGAGGAAGAATGAAAGGAGGCACATTTTTTAGGTTCTTCTGTGTCTAAACATGTTTTTTTGTTCTGTCCTCCCACTTGATTGATAACAAACCTGAGTATAGAATTCTAGACTGGAAACAACTTACTTTGGAATTCTAGAGGCATAGTTCTATTGTCTTTGCCTTCTAGTGTTGCTATTGAGAAGTCTAATGGTAACCAATATTTTGTATATAACTTAGTGTCTTTATCTTGAAGCTTTTATATTCATTCAGCAAGTATGTATAGAGCACTTTCTATGTGCCAGGCACAGATCAAGATGCTTTGAATATATGGGTGAACAAAAGTGACAAGATCCCTGCCTGCATGGAGCTTGAATTCGGGAGAGGGAGGGGTTGTTCTTGATGATAAACAACAAATATAATAAAAAAGTACAGTACAGAAAATGTTAGAAGGTCATAAATAAGAGCTTTAGAAAAGAGAAGAAAGAGCAGGATAGGAGGTGTGGGTCAGGAATATTGGGGAAAGGAAAGGTGAGGAGTGCAGATTGCTGTATTAAATGGGGTGCATCTTCCCTTAAACTACCCAGGTATTACAAAATTTCACAGTACTGTGACTTGCTGAGGGTTTTTCATTCATTGTCTTGGGCCCTAGATGGGCCCTTTCCTCCCAGAGACCGTATACTTCAGTTCTGGGATATTTTATTTGATAACTTCCTCCTTTATTTTGTTTTCCTTGCTTCTGGATCTCTTGTTATTTAGATATTGGACCGCATTATTTTGATTCTCTATTTTTCTGATCTTTTCTTCCCTATTTTCCATTCCTTTGTCTTTTTGTTCTGCTTTTTAGGATATTTCCTCAGCTTTATTTTCAGTACCTTGGTTGCATTTTTTAATTTTTTAAAACTTTTGTACAGTTTTAGATTGACAGAGTTCCCATATACCCCACACCCAATTTCCTCTATTATTAACAACTTGACATCGGTTTGGTGCATTTGTCAGGATTAATGAACCAATACAGATACATTATTATTAACTAAAGTCCATTTTTTATTCATGTCTGCTCAGTTTTTCCCTAATAATATGTTTTTTCTATTTCAGGATCCCATTCAGGATACCACATTGCATTGAGTAGTCATGTCTCTTTATGTTATGACAGTTTTTCTGACTTTTCTTGTTTTTGATGCCCTTGACTGTTCTTGGGATTACTGGGCAGGTATTTCGTAGAATGTCAGTTGGGATTTGGCTGATATTTTTTTTTTTTTTTTCGTGATTAGACTAGGGTAATATGTTTTAGGGAGAAGGACAGGAGAGGTAAAATGCCATTCTCAAACACATTATATTATCAACATGACTAATCACTGTTGATTTTAACCTTGATCGCCTGGTCTGCGGTGGTGTTGGTCAGGTCTCTCCACTGTAAAGTTACTCTTTTTTTTTTTCTCTCTACCTTTCTATATTGTACTCTTTGGAAGAAGTAAACACTATGTATATTTAAGGAGTGATGGGTTGTGTTCTACCTCCTTAAGGGCGAAGTATTTACAAAAATTATTTGAAATTTTTCTGTTTGGGAGATTTGCTTATTCCCCACTTACTTTTATTCAGTCATTTATTATGTCAGCATGGACTCATGTATTCATTTTATAGTTTGGGCTACAGTCCAGTACTACTTTATTTTATTGCTCAAATTGTTCCAGCTTTACCACTGGGAGCCCTTTCATTTGGCTCCTGTGTTGCTTTCACATACCCCTATCTGTGGGTATGTGTGTGTTTGCATGCATGTGTGCTTTCTTTGTGTGTGTGTTTGTATGCATGCACACTTTCTTATTCTAAGGCACTACAGGATGTTCCACGCTCATCTTGCATGTTTCCTGCCCCAGTCCTAGAATCAGCCCTTTCTCCAAGTAGCCTTGATTCCTTTTTTTGGAGAATGGTATTAGAAACCAAGATCTGGGTGCTAAGTGTGGTTGTTGCCACTGGAATGTTGTTGCTTCTATAGGTCCTCTCAGTTGACAGAGCAATGAGGTATATATTATATATACTAATCTGTGTATGCACATATTTCTGTATTTCTATATGTAACCATCTGGATCCATAGTAAGCTACACATGAGTTTGTACTGATGGTTCCAGCACTAATCCATTACCATATGGATCATTCTAGCTTCCTCCCCTTTTATTTCTGTAACTTCCCACTCCCACCATCAGCTATCCACTTCCTTCATTGTTCAATTCCAGTATATATATATAAAGTGGTTTCAGAATTGTTAACCCAAATTCCTGTGGGAAACTACTTTATCAGCTAGAATGTAGCGCATATATATACACTTCGTATTGCCTTCAGTCTTACAGACTCCACTCATTTCCACAGAAATTAGATTAGCACCTTATTCCCCCATTCCCTTCAGTGAGATCGTTTCATACATTTGTAATACGTTTAGATTCTTTTGTCACATTCTGCATTCTTTCCTGAGATCCTCTGACCTAAATGATTTTTTAAATCTTTATATACATTGAGATTTATTCTTTGTGCTGGAAAGTTCTGTGAGGATTAACAAATGCTTAACATCTTGTACTCACCATTATAATATCATACAGAATAGTTTCATCATCTGAAAAATCCCCTGTGCTTCACCTGTTTTAACCCTTCCCTATCCCAAACCACTGGCAACTACTGATCTGTTTACTGTCTATAGGTCTTTTCTGGAATTTCATAGATTTGGAATTATATAGTATGTAGCTTTTTCAGACTGATTTCTTTCATTCAGCAGTATGGATTTAAGATTCATACATGGCTTATGATGGCTTGATAGCTCTTTTTTAAATTGCTGAATAATATTCCATTGTATGGCTGTACCATGATTTGTTTATCCATTCTCCATTGGCATTTGTTGTCATTACTGGTACATGGAAACCCATTCTGTTTTTTGATTTAATGCTTTCTGTTCTACTTTTTGTACGGTTTCAGTTGACTTTTGGCTTTTTAAATTTTTTTTCTCATGTTTGCTTTTTTCTCTATTATTTTTAATCTTTTAGTGGTTATGTTTGAAATTGTGTCATGTATGTATACTTTCCAGAGTCTAAAGTTAATTAAGTATCTTAATTTTCTTTCCATACTCTAGAACACTTTTTTTAAAAAAAATTGTGGTAAAAATATGTATAACAAAATATTGCCATTTCAGTATTTTTTATATGTATAACTCAGTGACATTAGTAATGTTTATCATGTTGGGCAACCATCACCACTATCCATTCCATCTCCAACTTTTCCCATCACCCTTAACAGAAACATAGTGTACCCTAAGCCGTGACTCTGCCTTTCCCCCCTTCTCCTGCCCCTAGTAAACACTAATAAGCTTTGGTCTCTATACATTTGCCTATTTTAGGTATTTCATGTAAATGAGATCGTTCAATATTTGTCTTTTTTGACTGACTTATTTCACTCAGCGTAATGTTTTCAAGGCTCATCGATGTTGTAACATGTATCCAGACTTGATTTCTCTTTATGGTTGAATAATATTCCATTTTTGTATATATCCGTTGTATATATGTAGCACATTTTGTTTATCCATTCATCTGTTGATGAATATTTAGGTGGTTTTCGTGACCAGTACAGCGGTGAACATTGATGTACAAGTTTGCATTCCTGCTTTCAGTTATTTTGGGTGTATACCTGGGAGTAGAATTTGTGAGTCATATGGTATTTCTCCACCATGTGTCTGTCAGTTTGTCATACTTTGGTGGCTTGCATATTGCTGTGGTACTGGAATCTTTGTTATCAGTATTTTAAATACCAGCAGGGTCGCCTTTGATGGACAGGTTTCAGCTGAGCTTCTAGACTAAGACAGACTAGGACAAAGGACCTGGCAGTCCACTTCTGAAAATATTGGCAAGTGAAAACTTTATGAATAGCAGAGGAGCATTGTCTGATAGAGTGCCAGAAGATAAGCCCCTCAGGTTGGAAGGCACTCAAAATTTGACTAGGGAAGAGCTGCCTCCTCAATACAGTTGACCTTAAGGACGTGGATGGAGTCAAGCTTTTAAGACCTTCATTTGGTGATGTGGCATGACTCAAAATGAGAAGAAACAGCTGCAAACATCTATTAATAATTGGAATGTGGAATGTACAAAGTATGAATCTAGGAAAACTGGAAGTTGTCAAAAATGAAATGGAACTTGAATATCAACATGCTAGGCATTAGTGAGCTGAAATGCACTAGTATTGGCTACTTTGAATGAGACAATCATGATCTGTTATGCTAGTGATGACAAATTGAAGAGGAATGGCGCTACATTCATTGTCAAAAAGAACATCTGTCACTCCTAAAATACTGTACCAATTGAGATGTTTCAACAAGCAGATGCAGCCCTGGAAGCACTCACTTGCTTATGCCAAGATATTTGGAAGACAGCTACCTGGCCAACCGACTGGAAGAGATCCCTGTTTGTACCCATTTCAAAAAAGGGTGATCCAAAAGAATGTGGAAATTTTCGAGCAATATCATTAATATCACACACAAGTAAAATTTTGCTGGAGATCACTCAGAACCGGTTGCAGCAGTACATTGATGTGAAACTGCCAGACATTCAAGCTGGATTCAGAAGAGGATGTGAAACAAGGGATATCATTGCTGATGTCAGATGAATACTGGCTGAAAGCAAAGAATACCAGAAAGATGTCTACCTGCGTTTTATTGTCTATGCAAAGACAATTGACTCTGTAGATCATAACAAATTATGGATAACATTGTGAAGAATAGGAATTCCAAAACACTTAATTGTGCTCATGAGGAACCTGTACTTAGACCAAGAGACAGTTGTTTGAACAGAACAAGGGGATATTGTATGGGTTAAAGTCAAGAAAGGTGTGTATCCGATCATTAGCCATTAGAGAAATGCAGATCAAAACTACAATGAGATTTCATCTCAATCCAGCAAGGCTGGCATTAATCGAAAAAACAAAAAAGAATAAATGTTGAAGAGGCTGTAGAGAGATTGGAACAGTTATACACTGCTGGTGGGAATGTAAAATGGCACAACCATTTTGGAAATCAATTTGGCGCTTCCTTAAAAAGCTAGAAATAGAACTACCATACAACCAGGAAATCCCACTCCTCGGAATATATCCTAGAGAAATAAGAGCCTTTACACGAACAGATATATGCACACCCATGTTTATTGCAGCAATGTTTACAATAGCAAAAAGATGGAAGCAACCAAGGTGCCCATCAATGGATGAATGGGTAAATAAATTATGGTATATTCACACAATAGAATACTACGCATCGATAAAGAACAGTGAGGAATCTGTGAAACATTACATAACATGGAGGAACCCGGAAGGCATTATGTTGAGTGAAATTAGTTGCAAAAGGACAAATATTGTATAAGACCACTATCATAAGAACTTGAGAAATGGTTTAAACTGAGAAGAAAACATTCTTTTGTGGTTACGAGAGGAGGGAGGGTGGGAGAGGGGTATTCACTAATTAGATGGTAGATAAGAACTACTTTAGGTGAAGGGAAGGACAACACACAATACAGGGGAGGTCAGCGCAACTGGACTAAACCAAAAGCAAAGAAGTTTTCCTGAGTAAACTGAGTGCTTCAAAGGTCAGTGTAGCAGGGGCAGGGGTTTGGGGACCATGAGTTCAGGGGACATCTAAGTCAACTGGCATAATGAAATCTATTAAGAAAACATTCTGCATCCCACTTTGAAGAGAGGCATCTGGGGTCTTAAACGCTAGTGAGCAGCCATCTAAGACGCATCAGTTGATCTCAACCCACCTGGATCAAAGGAGAATGAAGAACACCAAGGACACAAGATGATTATGAGCCCAAGAGACAGAAAAGGCCACATGAACCAGAGACTACATCATCCTGAGACCAGAAGAACTAGATGGTGCCTGGCTACAACCGATGACTGCCCTGACAGGGAACACAACAGAGAACCCCTGAGGGAGCAGGAGAGCAGTGGGATGCAGACCCCAAATTCTCATAAAAAGATCAGACTTAAGGGTCTGACTGAGACTGGAAGGACCCCGGTGGTCATGGCCCCCAGACCTTTTGCTGGCCCAGGACAGGAAACATTCCTGAAGCCAACTCTTCAGACATGGATTGGACTGGACAATGGGTTGGAGAGTGATGCTAGTGAGGAATGAGCTTCTTGGATCAGGTGGACACTTGAGACTATGTTGTCATTTCCTGCCTGGAGGGTAGATGAGAGGGTGGAGGGGCTTAGAAGCTGGCGAGATGGACGTGAAAAGAGAGTGGAGGGAGAGAGCAGACTGTCTCATTAGGGGGAGAGTAATTGGGAGTATGTAGCAAGGTGTATATAAGTTTTTATGTGAGAGACTGACTTGATTTGTAAACTTTGACTTAAAGCACAATAAAAATTTTTAAAAATATGTGTCTCATAGTTGTATCTTTTCACCATATTATTAAATCTGTATGCTGAACAAATAACCTGAGAATCTGGACTGTATGAAGAAGAATGGGGCATCAGGATTGGAGGAAGACTCATTAATAACCTGTGATACGCAGATGAAACAACCTGGCTTGCTTAAAGTGAAGAGGACTTGAAGCACTTACTGGTGAATATCAAAGACCACAGCCTTTAGTATGAACTACACATCAACATAAAATAAAACTCCTAACAACTGGACCAATATGCAACATCATGATAAATGGAGAAAATATCGAAGGTGTCAAAGGTCTCATTTTACTTGGATCCACAATCAGTGCCCGTGGAAGCAGCAGTCAGGAAATCAAAGGACATACTGTATTGGGCAAACCTGCTGCAAAACATCTCTGTAAAGTGTTCAAAAGCTAAGATGTCACTTTAAGGACTAAGGTGCACCTGACCCAAGCCATGGTTCCAGTCACCTCATACACATGTGAAAGCTGAACAATGAATAAGGAAGACCGAAGAAGAATTGTGCCTTTGAATTGTGGTGTTGGTGAAAAATTGAATATACTATGGACTGCCAAAAGAAGGAACAAATCTGTCTTAGAGGAAGTACAGCCAGGATGCTCATTAGAAGCAAGGACGGCAAGACTTTGTCTCTCATACTTCAGACATGTTACCAGGAGGGACCAGTCCCTGGAGAAGAACATCATGCTTGGTAAAATAGAGGGTCAGCAAAAAGAGGAGTACGCTCAACAAGGTGGATTGACACAGTGGCAGCAACATTGGGTGTAAGCATGATGACGATTTTGAGGATGGGGAGGACCGCGGGCAGTGTTTTTGTTCTGTTGTACATGTAGTCACTATGAGTTGGAACCAACTCCAAGGCTTCGAACAACAGCAGTGAAATTTCGATATTTCAGTTTTTGTGGAACAGCCAAATTATTTTCTACAGCGGCTACACCATTTTACATTCCCACCAACAATGAGTGAGGTAACCAGTTTCTACATATTCTCACCAGTGCTTGGTTTTTGTTTTTAATTTTTTATTATAGTTACTAGTGAGGGTGAGATGGTATCTCATTGTTGTTTTGATTTGCATTTCCCGAGTGACTCATGACATTGAGCATCTTTTTATGTGCGTGTTGACCATTTGTATATCTTTTTTGGTGACATGTCTGTTCAAGTCCTTTGTATGTTGTGATGGTTAAGGTTGTATGTCAGCTTGGCTGGGCCATGATTCTTGGTGGTTTGGCAGTTATGTAATGAATGTTGTGGTCATCCTCCATGATGTGATTTGATGTGACCGGCCAATCAGCTGGGAGTTTCCTCAGGCTTTTGCCTGCATTCAGTATATTTGGACGTTCTGGCAAAGCTCGCTTGCTCTGGGTCCTGCATCTGGCTTGTTACCATCAGATTTCTGGTTCTTGGGACTTGAACTGGCAGTCTGCCGTACTGCCTGCTGATCTTGGGATTTGTCAGCCTCTGCAGTGTATGAGCCCGTGGCCTGCCATTTGACCTGCCTATCTTGATATCTTTTTTTTTTTTTTATCTTGATATCTTGGGTTTGTCAGCCTTTGTAGCTGCGTGAGTTAGGAGAAGCTGCCAGCCTGACACCTGACCCACAGACTTGGGGCTTGCCAGCCTGTACAACTGCATGAGCTGTTTCCTTGAGATAAATCTCTTCCTCTGTGTGTGTGTATGTGTATGTGTGTGTATACATACACACACACACACTTCACTGATTTTGTTTCTCAAGAGAACCCAGCCTGAGACACTTGGTACCAAGAGTGGTTCTAGAGAAACAAAATTGTAAGGATGAGTTTTCTAAATTGGTTCTCAAGACTGACTAATCTTAAAGGCACTACCTCCAGTAGTAAAGAGGGTGTTGTTAATCCATGGCATAGGGTAGCAGTACTGATACGCAGCCTTTATGCTTAGCACTGGGTCACCAAAGAGCTTGACTGCTAACCAAATGTTTGGCAGTTGAAACTACCAGCCCCTCTTTGGAAACCCTATGAGGCAGTTCTGCTCTGTCCTACAGGGTTGCAAGAGTCAGAATCGACACAGCAGCAATGGGTTTGGTTTTTTTTGTATGTGTGTGTGTGTGTATACACACACACACACACACACTCTCAATTATCTGGTGCTGCTGTAACAGATATATCACAAGTGGGTGGCTTTAACAAACAAATTTATTCTCTCACAGTCTAGGAGGCCAGAAGTCTGAATTCAGGGTGCTTTCTCTGTCAGCGTTGGTGGAAGGGCCTTGTCAGTGTTCCGCTGGTCTAGGAGCTTCTAGGTACAGGGACCCGAAGTCCAAAGGACAGGCTCCCTTCCTGGTTCTTCATCCTTGGTGGCATGAGATGCCCTCTCTCTCTCTGTTTGCTTCTCTCTTATATTTCAAAAGAAATTGATTCAAGATACAACTTAATCTTGTAGATTGAGTTCTACCTCATTAACGTAACTCCCTCTAATCCTGCCTCGTTAACATCACAGAGGTAAGATTTATAACACATAGGAAAACCACAGCAGATCACAGAATATGGACAACCACACATTGCTGGGAATCATGGCTTAGCCGTGTTGACACACATTTTGGGGGGTACAGTTCAGTCCATAACAACGATTCACTGGTTTTGCTTCTCTAGAGAATCCAGCCTAATACACCTTTTTTTTTTCATTGTGTTGTCTTGTTACATTGTAGGAGTTTTTTATATATTCTGGATATTGAACCCTTATTTGATAAATATTTGATAATTTTTCCCCATTGTTAGGTTGTCTTTTCACTTTATTAATAAAGTCCTTTGATGCACAAAGTACTTTAATTTTTATACAATCCAGTTTATGTATTTTGTCTTTTGTTTCTGGTGGTTTGGTGTCACATCTAAGAATCCATTGTTAAAAATTAGGCCCCAAAGCATTACCTCTGTTTTCTTTGAAGAGTTTTATGATTTTAGTTCTTAACTTTTATATCGTTAATCTATTTTGAGTTAATTTTCAAATATGATGTGAGGGATCTGTCCAGTTTCATTCTTCTGGTTGTAGGAATCCAGTTGTCCCATCATTGTTTATCAAAGCAAGTATTCTTTCCCCTTTGAATGGACTTAGCACCGTTGTTGAAAATCAGTTGTCTGTAGAGGTATGGGTTTATTTCTGGACTCTAAATTCTATTCCATTGGCCTGTATAGCTGCCATTATACTAATAATAACCTATTTTGAGATCCCTGGGTGGCACAAAGTGTTGGTGCTCAACTACTAACCTAAAGGTTGATGGTTCAAACCTACTCAGCAGCACCATGGAAGAAAGGCCTGGTAGTCAGTCTGCTTCCGTAAAGATTACAGCCAAGAAAACACTGTGGAGCAGTTCTACTCGTTAACACGTGGGATCGCCATGAGTTGGAATGACTTGACAGCAGTGGATTTGATGTATAGTGTGTTTATGTGAGATATTATACTTCGTTGTTCTTTTTGAAGTTGACTTTATTTGGGGCCCCTTGCAGTTTCATATGAACTTGATGATTGGCTTTTCCATTTCTGCCAAAAGGCTTTTAGAATTTTGATAGGTATTGCATTGACTCTATAGATTACTTTGGGTAGTACTGACATTTTAGCAGTATTAAGTCTTCCATTTCATGAACACAGAATGTCTTTACATTTACTTTGGTCTTCTTTAATTTCTTTAAGTAATGTTTTATAGTTTCAGTGTACAAATCTTTTACCTCCCTAGTTAAATTTATTCCTAGGTGTTTTATTCTCTTAGATGCTATTATGAATGGAATTGTTACTTTATTTTCCTTTTCAGAATGCTCATTGCTGACTGTTGTTTTTACCTTGTGTTCTGCCACTGTGTTAAATTCATTTATTAGCTTTAGTAGCTTCTTAGAACACTTTTAATGTTTACTACCTTTCTACCAGTTTATATACTATTGAAATTTGTTTTACTCATATCTTTCTTATCCTCACAAATGTGATATTATTATAAACCATGTTCATTTAGATTTATGTTTCTTTCAATGCTGTGATCGACTTTCCCTCATATATTCCTTTGGGGTCATTTTTAAGGTACACTTTTTAGAAGTTCTTTTAAATGGCTTTGTGTAAATAAACTCTCCATGTTTACCTGAAAAAATTTTTTTTTAGCTCTGATTCTTGATAATTTGTTTTTCTGGATACATGTTGCTATTTTCTCTCAGTTCTTTGACTATATCGTTCCTTTGTTTTCTGGTTTCCATTGTTACTTTTAAGTATGTTCCCAGAATTATTATTCCTTTGAAGGTGTCCTTTTCTTTGTATCTCCTTTGTCTTTGGGGTTCAGTAGTTTCACTAAGAGCTCTGGTGGTGCAGTGGTTAAGAGCTTGGCTGCTAACCAAAAGGTCAGCAGCTCAAATCCACTAGCGCTCCTTAGAAATCCCATGGGACTGTTCTGCTCTGTCCTGTAGGGTCGCTGTGAGTCAAAATCGACTCGATGACACCTGACAACAACAGTTTCACCAAGGCTTTAAGCATTCTTTGAAGTACCAGTTTTGCTCAATCCCATAAGTTTTTATGTGCAGTGTTTTATTTGTATGTAGTATATTTTACATGTATTTATAAGTATTCTTTGCTTTCCATTATTCCATGACCCATGAATTATTTAGATAAGTGTTTTAATATTTCTGATAGTTTATATATGTAATTGTTATGTTGTTAGAGTTGTTTTTCAAGGCGTTTTTGTGTATATATAGAAACAGTTTCCCCAACTAAATTGTAGATGTATCAAAACAGAGCTCTTGATTTTGTTACTGTTTCATTGCCTGACTGTATTTCTTGGCATGTAGTAGATGGCAGGAGCCCTGCTGGTGCAGTGGTTAAGCGTTCAGCTGCTAACCAAAAGTTGGCAGTTTGAATTCACCAGCTGCTCCTTGGAAACCCTATGGGGCAGTTCTACTCTGTCCCATAGTGTCGCTATGAATTGAATTCAACTCGACGGCAGGCCGTGGGTTTGGTTTGGTTTAGTAGATGGCATAATATTTATATGTTAAAGAATTAAATAATCATGCTTTTTGTTCTCTAGGCATTACAAGAGTTAAATTCTGAATAAATCTACAGGTAGGATGGACAGTTATTTTAAAGCAGCAGTCAGTGACTTGGACAAACTTCTAGATGATTTTGAACAGAACCCAGGTTTGTTCATTTTTCATTTTTCCCACTAATAGAATTTTAAAAAAAAATGCCTGTAATTCACTTGTCTCAGGTATGGAGTATTTATAGCAAAATATGCTTTCAATTTTGGCCACATGGTTATTTTTGAAAAAAGCACACTTATTTTCTTTATAGCATGGTAGTTTATTATACTGAGTGGAACCTATACCCAGAACTAGAAATAAGGAAGCTAGAAGTTTCTCTTCAGGTACAAATTTAGATCTAAGAAAGGTCTTTAAAACTAACGTGAGCAAACTAAAAGCAACTTGAAAGGCGTATGTAAACTGGTGTTTCATAACTATGAGAGATGGCATTTTCCTCATGAGGACTAGGATCCTGTAAGGTTAAACAAGAAAGTTAGATTGTTTGTCAGCAGTTCCTTAGTCTGGTTTTTATAATGCAGCTGAGTTATTGAATGCAATTCCTATGATTTTATGACATCTATAAAAAAAAAAAAAAAAAAATTTTTTTTTTTTATATTCAAAAGTAAACATCAGGAAGTATTTTAAAGCCTAATAAAAATAGTTTTGTTGGTTATTACTAATTTGTAAAAGGGCAATCTATTTATGGTTTGAAGAAGGGGAAGTTTACTTAGTTTAGAAGTCTCAGAAAACGTAACATGGTCTTATTAATTTTTATTTTGTTTCAGTATCCTGAATAACATTGTGTTTCTCTTTTAAATAGATGAACAAGATTATCTCCAAGATGCACAAAATGTGTATGACTCTAATTACTGTTCAGTTTCTTCAGAGTTAGTTTCCTCACAACTGACATCGCTGCCACCAAAGGATCAACAATGCATTAATAGTTGCGCCTCATCAGAAACATGCTATGAGACAAACCAGATTGCCCTGAATGAAAAAACCCTTGAGGGGCTAACTTGTAAACAAAATGAAAAAAATGTAGCAGGACTTGATCTTCTTTCTTCTGTGGATAGTGGTACTTCATATGAAGTCAAACCTTTATATATGGGACGATGTAGTAAACCTGTCTGTGATCTGATAAGTGATATGGGTAACTTCGTTCATGCAGCTAATAGTGAAGAAGATATTAAAAAATTATTGCCAGATGATTTTAAGTCTGGTACAGATTCTTTGATTGGATTAGATTTATCTTTAGTGTCAGATACTTACTGTGTTTCCTCAGCAGATCATGGTAGTGATACTGTCACAGAGGAACAGAATGATGTCACCTCTGAATTACAAAATAGAGAAGTCTGTGGAACCAAAGAATTGGGTATAAAAATAGACACAACACTTTCAGATTCAGGTAATTATAGCGGAACAGAAAATTTAAAGGGTAAAAAGATCTCTAATCAGTTAGAACCAACTGATTTGAGCATGCCGTCTCCTTTGACTGAGCAAAGTTCCAAAATGTTTGATGCCAAAGACAACGTACAACACAAGAACCAGCCTTGTGAATTATTAAAAGATGATGGCTGTTCGGTAAAAGAGGAGGTAGATGTAGCAGTCATAGCTGCCACCAAATGTTTAAAAGAAGGAGACAGCACAAGTGCTTTGCCTTGCAGTCTTCCAAAAAATGAAGGTTTATGTTTAAATGATTCTAACTCAGGAGATGAAAATCCCAGATTACATGATGTTTCCTTTCAGGAAGATAAGACTGCTTTATTTATAAAACAATCTATAAAAGAAAACTCAAGAAATTTAGACTTTCAAGATAATGATGTACTCCAAGATTCTTCTTCAACTTTACATGTTTCAGGTGAAGATGTGCAATCCTCACTGTCCTGTCTTCCAGTATCTGGGTCTTTGTGTGGATCATTAATGGAAAGTAAAGCGCATGGTGATTGTTTACCACACAACGAGCATAAAGATAACATACAAGATGCAGTCACCGTGCATAAAGAAATACAGAAGACTGTTATTCTAGGTGAGGAACCATTTAAAGAGACTGATCTTTTGAAACAGGAAAAATTTAAAAATATAATTTGTCAGCCATTTATTGAAAGAATAGGAGATGGAAAGATAGATGCTGACCAAACCGTAACCACAGCGGAATCTTCGAATTACTCTGATAACAACAATTCTGCAGCTGCAGAATCTGCAGAGGAACTTTCTGGTGCTAATGCCCCAGAGTCTCCTGATTATTGTGAAGGCCTCACTTTTTTAAGCAGTTGTATTAATGGGCAAGACTTAGGTTACTTCAATATTGAGGAAGGCATGAAAAGCGACGCACTAATTAGTGATGCTGAACTTGATGCCTTTCTGACCAAACAGTATCTTCAGACCACTAACATAAAGCCTTCTGAAGAAAATGTCAATGACTCAAAATCTCCGATGACTCAGATGGCTATGGAAGGCCTAGATGATGGAACCATCAGTAATATATATTTCAATGCTGAAGCAGAAGCTATTGGAGAAAGCCCTGGTATTAGTACGACTTGTGGAACAGTTGATAAACAAAATGCAACAGAAGATGGTGACCTTTCTTTAGGAGAAAAAAGCACAATTCCAATTGAGCAAGGGTTATCTAGCAGTAAGTCTGAGCTTACAAGTGAATTATCACCCTCTGATATTAATAATGAGTCTCTTCATGTTGGAGGAGCCAGACCTAAGCAGTTGTTTAGCCTTCCATCCAGAGCAAAGAATTCAAAGGAATTGAATAAGCTGGATATTCCAAAGCTGCCTGAAAGTGAACTCAGTGTGGCAAATGCCGTTGCCCCAGCCACTGGTACCGCAGATTCTGGAACTGATCCTCAAGTTAGCTTCAACTCTAATTACATTGATATAGAAAGTAATTTTGAAGCTGGACCCAGTTTTGTAACTCCAGACAAAGAATCTCTTCCTATACCTAAAAAACCTTGTGAAGAAGGCTTGGTTTTGGGGCAGAAACAGCCTTCTTGGGTTCCTGATTCAGAAGCTCCAAACTGTATGAACTGCCAAGTCAGATTTACTTTTACAAAACGGCGACACCACTGCAGAGCATGTGGGAAAGTAAGTTATAAAAATCTTTAAGTCTTTCCTTTCTAAACATCTTAATGCAATCTAATGCGACAAAAAAGCTGATTAACAAGCTGATTAACAGATGCCATTAGTGGGAATATATAAAGCATTGTCATTTTACAGATTGCTCGATGGTTGAATAAATATCACATTGTTATGGGTTTTACATACTAGGAAATGAGGAACACTTATTTCATAACTAATTTTTGTGAAATCTAAAACTGTGTTCATAACTTTCTAACACTGACACATTTGATGTTCCAAACTCATAACCCTCTGTCCTCTAATACATACTTTCAAGACCATGCTCGGCAGCTAGTGTTGTGGTCGGTGCACAGGGAAATGGTGAGAGTCGAGTAGGTCTGTACAAGAATGCTTTAGCTGACCTCATTTGTGCTCTGACTGAGCTAACCATCTGTGAACACTAAGGGATAGCTGTAGAAATAATACTGTGTTTTTTTGTCAGCATTTTCCAGCAGTATGTTGGCTTCAGATCAGCCCTACTCTCTTGCAAAAACACTAACATTCTGTTTTTTAAAATTTTAAATAAAGAACCACTGAAAACTTTTCAAATTATAAACTTAATGTTTTTGTTCCCCTTTCTAGTCAACATTTAGAGGAATTCTTTTGTCACAGATATGGCTTTAAATTGCAAAAACCTTGTTTAAGTAAAATAATACAAAATAAAAAATAACTACCCAAAATTATGGTAATTAGAAAAATGATTTATGTAATAAGGAAAGTGGTTTTGGTTAGTTGGGTTTGGGATCCCAGGTGGCACAGTGGTTAAGAACTTGACTGTTAACCAAAAGGTCGGCAGTTGAAATCCACCAGCCACTCCTTGGAAACCCTATGGGGAAATTCTACTCTGTCCTGTGGGGTCACTGTGAGTCAGAACCAACTCCATGGCACCTAATAACAACAACCTCCCCTACCTCCAGAAGGTATAGGTATGTTTAAAACAAAAACAATTTTTTCTTTTTAAATAGGTGTTTTGTGGTGTCTGTTGTAATAGGAAATGTAAACTGCAGTACCTAGAAAAGGAAGCAAGAGTATGTGTAGTCTGCTATGAGACTATTAGTAAAGGTGAGTATTAACCTGACACATTTTCTTCCAGTAATTGAATATGTCTTAAAAACAGTTGGATTGTGACAAAGATAAACTTCTTTATTTTCTTAAGGCAAGGACCTAGTGTTGACTTATCTGGCTTAGGTGGGACATCCCAAGCCTTGGTTTCTCTTCTTTTTGTTCCACTCTCACAATTAATACTACCGGTTGGAAAGGAAGCATTCAGTTCTGGAGTGACAGTTCATTAACTTTTAACAGGTACCAAGTCCCTAAATGCTGCATTTCATCTGCCTGTTTGTTTTTGTCATCATTACCGTTACCCTCATCATCATACTCTAAACTTTTATAGAGTACCTACCAATAAGTAGTATTCATTATTATATATTAATAGCATAAGGCAAGATCATAGTTCCCACCCTTTAGAAAATAAAAACCTAAAATGAAAATAAAAGAACGAGTAAAAATATTTATGATTTTACAGATAAGTTCATAAGACTGCCACATGATTTACACATTTTTTTTCCCCTCTGCCACTTTAGAATTTTATGTGTATGCGTTTCCACTGTTTCTCTGGCTCCCTGGCTGGCTCCCATGATCGGCATTTGTATTGGTGGTATTATTTGAGTTCTCACAGTTTTGTGTTGGGTGTGTTTTTTCCTCCCCCCAAATACATGTTTGTTCTTTTGAGTACTTCTTGGCATTTTCTAACATTTGTTGACAGTTTCATTGCCAGCAAATATTACTTGGGAGTTTTTATGACCAGACCTATGCACTAGCTCAGGCATTGCTTCCTCTCAGCCAGGAGAATAATTACCTGATGATAATTTGTTTTTCTCTTTTGAATGAAGATAATTTTTTTCAGCATTTCTCAAAAAAGCTCTGATGTGAGTCTGTTAGCCTGAGGTAAGCTGCTTTACTCCTTGCTGTCAACCTCTGCGCTGGAAGATCACAGAGTATAAAACTTTTTATATTTCCATATTATCATCATTGTTTATGATGAGTTTAGTTTCAGTGCCTGTAGTTCTGTTTTTTCTTATGGTGTTTCAATAGTGCAAAAGATAGATGTTAGCCAAGGCAACCTGCTAGAATTCAGAAATATTAGAAAGCGCTCCTACATAATTATCTCTTCCACTTTTAAAAAACAAAACAGCCTGTGAAGATTCAAAGCATTATTTCAGTTGATGGGTTGGATTCTGGGTGAGCACTGAGAAATGTACTGACGAGCCCTGGTGGCGCAGTGGTTAAGAACTCAGCGGCTGACCAGATGGTCAGCAGTTGGAATCCACCAGCTGCTCTTTGGAAGCTGTATGGGGCAGTTCTGCTCTGTCCTGTAAGGTCCCTGTGAGTTGGAATAGACTCGATGGCAATGAGTTTGGTTATCAGGGCTGAGGAGGAGAGAAGATGTAGTCACTAAAGAGACTTAGTAGGGTACTGAAATCAAGCTTTGGTTAGTCCGAGAAAATGTTTTAGAACAAATTTGTTTAGTTATCTGTTTTATGTAGTCTATTTTGATATCCTGTAGCATGTAGGGAAATCCTGGTGGTGTAGTGGTTAAATGCTGCGGCAGCTAAACAAAATGTTGGCAGTTCGAATCCACCAGGTGCTCCTTGGAAACTCAGTAAGGCAGTTCTGCTCTGTCCTATAGGGTTGTTATGAGTTGGAATCGACTTGACGGCATCAGGTTTTATAGCGTGTAGTTTCATTGATGGTACTATTTATTGGTAATTTATATACCACAAGGAAATATAAATAAAGGTAACTTTAACATCAACTTCAGGGTTGAAAATGATATAATTGAGAGTTTAAAATAGTGCAGGAAAAACTGTCTAAATAAGAGGAGATAGATGATTCAAGGTTTGTGAGACTTTCCACTAGAGATGGGAAGAAAGAGATAGTTTGAGTAGAGAGTGTAGGTAATGAGGACGTTGTGCTGAAACTATGAGTTTCAAGGAAACACATATATGAGTGCCATTAGGTAGATTTGGGGCACGTTGGAAATCTTTGAAACCCAGATTAAGGTGTTTAGATTTCATTTGGTTAGTGGAAGCCATTTCACGAGAGTGCTATCATTTAGTGGCAGTTGAGGAAGACCACTAGTTTTGTAGTGGCAGCATTTATAGGAGACCAGTTTGGAGAACTGTTGAAGCTACCAGTTTTGTTTCATGTTATTTGGTTGAAAACTCATTCTGCAATATTCAGACACTGTTCTAGGTTCTGGAGTGCCAGCTTAGAACAAAATTAGACTCCCTGTTCTCATGGAGCTTTTGAATGTGGGACAAGGTGAACAGTGAACAAAGAGAATATCTGACGGTGATAATACCATAAATGAAAACAAAACAATGAAAGAGAGAGATGGATAGTAACAGTTTGGTGGCAAGTGATGGTATTTTTCAAAAAGTAGTTAGGGCAAGGCTTTATGATAATATGACATGTGAGCAGAGACTTGAACAAGTGTGAGATTAAAGTTCCATGAGTATCTATGGAATGGGTTTGTGACCCATTATAACAACATAAATTTTTTTACACCAGTTGGGAAGCCACTAAGGAATTTTAAACAGAGGGATAATGTGATATGATTTGCATCTTAAAAGAATAACTGAACCATGTTGGAAACAGGCTTCAGGGGTACAAGAGCAAAAAGAGAGTCATTTAAAAAAGGATTGTTTTCTGTAGTAGATATCAAACCTATGCTAAATATTTATATTAAAATAACTAATTTGTGCGCCTGACCCAAGCCATGGTATTTGCAGTCATCTCATATGCATGTGAAAAAGCTGGACAGTGAATAAGGAAGACCAAATAAAAATTGATCCTTTGAATTATGGTATTGGTGAAGAATATTTAATATACCACGGACTGCCAGAAGAATGAACAAAGCTGTCTTGGAAGAAGTACAGCCAAATGCACCTTAGAAGCAAGGATGGCAAGACTTCATCTTATGTACTTTGGACATGTTATCAGGAGAGACCAGTTCTTGGAAAGGGACATCGTGCTAGGTTAAGTAGAGGGTCAGTGAAAAGAGAAGGCCCTCAACTAGATGGACTGACAGAATGGCTGTAACAGTGAGCTCAAACAACAATTGTGAGTATAACACAGGACCGGCAGTATTTGGTTCTGTTTTATACAGGGTCGCTTTTAGTCGAAACCAACTCAGCTGCACCTAACAGTAACAACAAGACTGAAGCAGAGTGCTGCCGACTAAAGCAGGAGCCTGTGCTGGTTACTCAGACATTATTTTTTCCCAAGTACCACTTCTTTTTCTTGCTTAGCTGTTTATTTCTTTCTCCTTACAACTTGGAATATAGAATGTTTATTTTAACTTACTTTAAAGTTCTAAAACATCTGAGATTTCAGTATCCTTTTTTTTTTTTTTCTTTATAGCTCAGGCATTTGAAAGGATGATGAGTCCAACTGGTTCTAATCATAAATCTAATCGTTCTGATGAATGTGCCACCGTCCAGGCTGTCCAGGAGACCCAAACATCCAGTAACACTTCACCTATAGCTTTACCAACCTCAGCACTTAAACAACCAAGCATTGAAGGTAACTAGAATAAAATGCTGTGTCTTAGACTAAAGATAAATTACTAAAATAGAAATTGTCTTATGTAGTCAGGGTCTGTTAGGAAAGAGAAACCAGACTAGCTATCAGAAGGGATTTAATACAGGGTCTTGGTTACAAATGTATGGTAGAAGGCTGGAAGAGCAAAAAGCAAGTGTTGAGGTAACTCAGACCAGTAACTACAGGAACCTTCCTTAGGGTCGAGGAAACAAAAAGGGAGAGACAGTATTACTAGAGCCTGATGCGAGGACACTAGGAAATGGTTGGTTTTCAGATCTAGGGGTGAAGGGTTGGCATCACACGGCTGATGCTGTGGCCTCTGAGGGGATGCCAAAGTGGCAAATGCTGGAATCATCTAGGGGCCTGTGATAGGGTTAGTGCTTAGATAACAAGAAGTGTTCCAGGGTTGATGTTAGGAGCATTGAAAATCCTGGGACATGCAGCTATATCAGCTGCTGCTGTTGCCGCACAGATCCCTGCAGGAGCTAGAAATAGAAAGACTCCCTTTTCTTCCCACTTTCCAGTCTCTTACTGGTGCTTACCATGGTCAGAATCAGCAAAGCCAGCTAGAAAGGGAGTCTCAGATTTGTAGTGTTCAGGCCCCTAGCCAGCCATCAAAGAGCACTGTATTAAAAGGTGGACTTAGGATTGAGAGATACTAGGTAAATAGCTGGCATATCTCCTTTTCCTTAAAAATCTGTTTTTAACTCTTTGGCCTCTCTGTTTTTTCTTACTGCTTGTCATAGTTTGGGATCTTAAGTAAAGCAGGTATATGTTTTTAAACAAATTATTAGTCTGTTACATGCTAAAAACTATAGATGTCAGTCAAAGGCAAATTCAGATTCTTCTGACTATTGTTTTGGACTTCATTTTATCTTTTCGGTACCTGTTTTCCATTTATCGTAACAAATAAGGAGATTAATTGTACTCAGTTGTATATTATAGATACAAATGTAAATCAATTTGTTTTAAAAATATTTACAGAATGTCTTATATTGACAACCTAAGTTATTAAATTGTAAATGTATCGTTCATATGTCCAGTCATAAGGCAAAAATATGTATATTATTCTGATTTTTTCTGTGTTACCTGTATTATGTTCTGGAAAGTAGATACCAAGCCTTTTGATTTTTATATTCTAAAATCATCTGGCAGTGATTTTCATAACTTTATGGATGCTTTATAACAAGAGAACAGTTATGCTGATACATAGTTATTTCTCCAAACTTGGGATTATCTGATTAGTTTTAACATATTAATAAAGTTCAGTATTCACATTGTAAGAATAAAAAAATTGTGCTTCTCTCGTTAAGTAAATAAAATTAAGAACTGACTTCTTATGTACAAGTGATCCTGTTTTCTTTTTTAGACTTTTTATGCCTCTTTCCCTTCTTTATGTTTTACTTTGCTTCTCTGTCCTTCTCCAGTCCACTGCACTTTTTGCCCCTATGCCTTAGTCCCTAAATTTATTCCATCTCCACTCCACACTCACAAGCCTAGCCTCAATAATGCAGGCTTTAAATCTGCCCCTAGTGTCTTTAAGGTATAACCTCTGTGGTCTGCCCCTTTTCTGAGTACCTCATTTCCAGGGCCATCCCTGGTCTAATATGCTTCCTTTGTGTGGATTAGAAAAAGATTTCCCTACAGGGTAGATGAATGACAAAAAGCTGTCTCTAGGCCTTTGCAGCCCTGAGAGTCAGGGCTCACCACTAGATAGCAACGTTGTGGGGATGGAGGAGGAGGTTTATCCTCCAGGTTGTAGTCGGTATCCCCCTCTGTGCAGTAACAGACAGGACAGTTCATTCACAGCAACCTTTTGATTTTCTGCTGCCCATGTTTGCATGAACAGTGTATGTTGCAGAGAGTTGTAAACCTGGACGACATGCTCTAAAGAGCATGACAATTTTTAAAAAGCTTTTGAATACTTTTCCTGACCCATTTGATATTAAACCATTGCAGTAGTACCAAATTAAAATGTTTTGCTTTTTCAACTAATTGTAGGATTGTGTTCTAAAGAACAGAAGAGGGTACGGTTTGCAGATGGTATATTGCCCAATGGTGAAGTTGCAGATACAACAAAATTATCATCTGGAAATAAAAGATGTTCTGAAGACTTTAGTCCTCTCTTACCTGATATGCCCTTGGTAAGGAATCTAAACAATGGCCTCTTAATTTAATAAAATTTTATTTTGTAGATACTTCCTTGTGTGATAATTTGATATTAGAGTACTTTTTTCTTCAATGCTTTGAGCTTCTTTAAATGCCTTGAGTTTGATAAAATGAGAACCGAATTGATGTAGTGAAGATGTTTTAGATTTTGCCTTGTTTAATGTCAGTTTTGCATTTAATGATATATTGCATTGGGAAAATCTGCTGCAGAACATCTCTTTAATGTGTTCAAAAGCAAAATGTCGCTTTGAGGACTAAGGTGTGCCTGACCCAAGCCGTGGTATTTTCAGTTGTCCCCTATGCGTGCGAAAGCTGCACAATAAATAAGGAAGACCAGAGAAGAATCGATGCCTTTGAATTATGGAATTGGCAAAGAATATTAAATATACTTTAATGGGCTGCTAGAAGAACGAACAAATCTGTTTTAGAAGAAGTACAGCCAGAATGCTCCTTAGAAGTGAGGATGGCAAGATTTCGTCTCATGTACTTTGGACATGTTATCAGGAGGAACCAGTCCCTGGAGAAGGACATCATGCTTGGTAAAGTGCAGGGTCAGTGAAAAAGAGGAAGGCCCTCAACAAAGTGGATTGACACAGTTGCTGCAACAGTGGGCTCAAGCATAGCAACGATTGTGGGAATGGTGCAAGACAGAGAGAGTGTTTCATTCTATTGTTCATAGGATCGCTGTGAGTCAGAACTGACTTGGCAGCGCTTAACAACAAAAACAATGTCTGTTTAAGACAATGATTCTCAAATTTTTTGGTCTTGGGACCTCTTTATATTCTTCAGAGTTACTGAGGACACCAAAGAACTATAGATTATGTGGGCTATATCTATTGGTAATTAACGATATTAAAATTGAGAAAAAATTTAAAAATTACTTAAAAAATAAACCTGTTAGGTTAATAGAAATACTAGTTTTATGAAAAACAATATTCTTCAAAACAAAGGCATTTAGTGAGAAGACTGGTATTGTTTTACATTTTTGTAAATTTCTTCAGTGTCTGGCTTAATAGAAGACAGATGTATTCTCACATCTGCTTCTACATTCAGTCTTGTAATTTTTTTTTTTTTTTTGGTTAAATTATATGAAGAAAATCCAAGGTACTCAGTGACTCTCTGAAAGGGTCCCAGGGACCTCAGGGATCCCCACACCACATTTTGAGAACTACTGGTATAGGGAAATGGAACTGGGATTTAGTCATTTAATTTAGACTAATATTTGTTTAGTGATTTTCATACATTCACGGAAGTATCTACTGGTGGTATTTTATGTTTGTACTTATACAAGTGTGTAGGTGTTAAATAGAAAATACCTAACATAGAACCATAGTCCACTAAGAACTGTGATTGTAAAGTACTAAAATACTCATCGGGGCAAGTATTAATGCATGAATTAGGTATGTTTTCATTCATTAAACAAATATTTATTGAACACTTGCTCTGTGTTAATCATCAGATAGATCTTAAGTATACAGCATTAGACAAGAGGATACCTTCCTGCTCTGTTGGAGTTCACATACCAAGTAAATGTATGCTGTTTGTCAGTAAGCATTCATGAGCTAGATTTTACCAGTAGCCATAATTACTGAAGGTTTGTTTCTTAGCTAGGGCCTACTTTGATTGAGAATTTGATATTTCAACAAAATGAAAGTTCTAAACAGGCTAATAAGTATTATTTGAGTTCATAAATGGTTCTCATTTGGTATTAATTCCGGTTTGGCCAGTGTAAAAAGAAAGAGACTTTATTGAAGCAGACTTATGTGTAAGTAATTCCAGGTGGCTACTACTGTGGACTTACCTACCATTCTGCTTCCTGACTACTTTCCCCTTACCCTCTCCTGCCCAAGCTGTTTGGAATATCATAAGGAGAGACTGTCATAAGGATTGAACTAAGCTTGCCTGTTCGTTGTGTGATATGGTACAGGATCCTGAGGTTTTCCTTGCCTCATTTTTCCAGTATATGAAATTAAAGTTATTAATACCTCCCCAAGCATCTTGTAAAGCTAAAACTAAAATACTGTATGCTTCTGAAGTTAAAGAAGTAAAGTGGCACAGTTTCTTCGGAAACGGTACCTCAAAAGAATATCTGAGCCATTTTGGCTTTTATTTTATTGAAAAGATGTGTGTCTGTAGATCAAGATTTCACAGTTGAAAAAGGAGTATGAACTGATTTTTTTTTTTTAATTCTATATTTTATAGCTGGAAAACACAGTGGATTATGCCCATTCTACTACAGTGGAAAAACCAAATGAGATAGGAGATAATACAAGAAATGAGATTATT
This sequence comes from Elephas maximus indicus, assembly GCF_024166365.1. NCBI lineage: Eukaryota > Metazoa > Chordata > Mammalia > Proboscidea > Elephantidae > Elephas > Elephas maximus. The sequence continues at coordinate 85,473,438 of NC_064820.1, forward strand.
CAAAACCCAATTTCTCAGGATTCATCTGTGGAAAAACTGCCTATCAACCCAGGAACTGAGGGGTTACCTACTTCTGGTTCTTTTGTAGTAGAGGATGATGTTTTTGCAGAAATTGAGCAACCATCTAGTCCTGTTGGTGTTGTCTTAGTAAACAATAATTTACCTGTTGCGAGTATTTCAGATTATAAATTACTGTGTGGTATTGACAAGTATGTTTCCAATAAGATTAGTCTTCTACCCAATGATGAGGACAGTTTGCCCCCACTTCTGGTTGCATCTGGAGAAATGGGATCAGGTAGGATAACAGTTATTTAAGTTAAAAATATATGTATATTTTTAAAGAAGGTGCTCATGAATTTTGTTGGAAAATGCATTTTTTTTTAACTTAAGTTTTGTTGTAATATGCATTATGGATAGTAGCTTTAGTTTACAAAAAACCTTATGTAAAATAGCCTTAAAAAAGTTGGCTTTTGAGTTGAATTGCATGATTCATTTATCACACCTGGGCTTTTACATTCGGTACAATAGGGAAACTCATAGACTTATAGCTCTGAAAAATATTCCTGGTGTATTAGAGTTTTGACTTCCTATTAATTTTTTTTAACCACATGATACTTAAAGAAAAGAGTATAGGATTGAGAGCCAGGAATTTTAGTTCCTTTTTCTACTATTTATTACATGTATGACTTAAAGCATGTTATTTAACCTTGTTGGGCCTCAGTTTCTTCCGTAAAAGAAGAGAACCTAGATGATTTCTAAGATCCTTTTCAAGCTTGAGATTCTGTGGCTAGCTCCCACCTTGGAGTGGTTCCCTAGGATAGGTACTTGTCCTAGGCATTACGCTGCATCCAGCAACATGAAATGGTTTTGTTCTCTGCATGATAATTACGTGTAGGCGAATGAGGCTTGGGGTTTCTGTTCTGTCAGTAGGAACTATTTCATGAACCTAGCTGTAATGGCAAAAATACCTTAAGCCCTGTTCTTTGCATGCCATGCATATTTTCCTATTGATTGTCAAGATTTTTTTTTACTACCTGTCACTGCAGTAGGGCATATGGTAACAAGCAGCATAGATAATGGCTCCAGACTGCTTTCACAGAGTGTAAATTTCAAAAATTATAATCGGAGTGACTGGCAAACTAAAATCCATTTTACAAAAATGTCTTAAAACTTTCAAGGTGGTAAAATTGTGTAAATATCCTGTGTGATCAACATAATTTGGTTTATCAAATTATCAAGATTTATGTGTATTACATAGCCCAGGCGGTGTAGTGGTTATGCATTTGGCTGTTAACTGAAAAGTTGGTGGTTTGAAAGATGTGGGAGAAAGATGTGACAGTCTGCTTTCATAAAGATGTATAGCCTTGGAAATCCTGTGGGGCAGTTCTGTTCTGTCCTGTAGCGTTGCTGTGAGTTGCAGTTGACTTGATGGCAATGGGTTGGGTTTTTGGGTTTTATATGTATTACAGGATTAATATCTTTACAGAGATAGAAAGTAAAAATAGTGTGTAACAATTGTGGAGGGTGTTGATTGGGTTTATGAAACTCATTTGCTTTTGTTCTTTAAATTTGATCAGGCATCGGTGGATTATAAATTTGTTTTTTCATTGTAAGCATATTTAACATTTTTTCATAGTAAGTTATATTTATCATAATTAATATATTATTTTCATTGTTTAGTGCCCGTAGTAGAAGAACATCCATCTCGTGAGCAGATCATTTTGCTTCTTGAAGGTGAAGGGCTTCATCCTGTTACATTTGTCCTAAATGCTAATCTACTCGTGAATGTCAAGTTGGTATTTTGTAAGTAATGATTCTTCTGTCTTTGCCTAATTGTTAAGCAGGATTTCTGAATTAATTACATCTTCAAATTAGATTTTGACAGACAACAATGAAAATAGGCAACTTTGGATATTGGTTTTTCAGGTAGGTATAACTATAAATAAATGTTGCAAATTTATACTCAGTGGGACTTGAAATACCAGCTTTCAGATTTTTACTGCCATCTCTTAGTCAGTCCTAGGTTAAGGTCATGGGCTTATACCTGAGTTGTATTTTGATGCTCATGGTACAATTGACTGATCTCTAATAGCTTCTAGATAAATGGAAATTTGGTCATTGGATTAACAGGAATCCTGATTTAGCAGCAATAAAAGATAATTTTAAAGTGAGTGACATATGACCTAATTAGAAGTAAATAATCCTCAATAATAGATTTTAGCATCAGCATTTCATTCTCTTCGAAACTAACCTAATTCTTACCCACCACATTTTCATCTTTTATTTAAGTGTTATTTGTTAATTGACTCCTTAAGTTGATCCTTTATGCTTTCTCTTTTTCACACTAATCTTATGCAATTCAACTTAAAGCTTTTGTGGGGAAAGCACTGAAAAAATAAGGAATTTGAATAGTTGTGCTTCATGCCAAGGACAATTATTTTTAGTTTTTCTGGTTAATAGAAGTTGACATTTATAGTTGTATGCTTTTATCACTTAAGATTCCTCAGACAAATATTGGTACTTCTCAACCAATGGATTGCATGGCTTGGGACAGGCAGAAATTATAATTCTATTGTTATGTTTGCCAAATGAAGATACTATTCCTAAGGACATCTTCAAACTGTTTATCACCATTTATAAGGATGCTCTAAAAGGTATAGCACTTTATTTTGGACTGTTCAGACTAGGAAATAGATAAATTAGTAAAGGCACTTATGCTTTTGGCTATGCTAACTAGTAAAGATTTATTTTGTGTTGAGATTGCTGATTTCTTAAAGGATCTTAATCATCATTTTCACTTTTCTTAAATATAGCATTTTATGTAATTAGTGTCTTTACACAGACTTTTTATTTGGATTTTAAAAATGAAAATATATGTGCCTTGTGGATTTTTTTTTTAAACGTGTCTGTATACTTTTTTTTTTTTTACTGTCTGTATGATATTGGGGACACAGCACAATCTTTTGGTTGATCAAGTAGTAAGATCAAAAATTTTAAATTACCTGTGGCTAGCAAGGAAACCCTGGTGGTGTAGTGGTTAAGAGCTACAGCTGCTAACCAAAAGATCGGCAGTTCAAATCCACCAGGTACTCTTGGAAGACTATGGGGCAGTTCTACTCTGTCCTGCGGGGTTGCTATGAGTCAGAATCGACTCGACAGCAGTGGGTTTTTTTTAATGGCTAGAAATATTTTCAGTTTTTGTTCATAGTCCCCAGTGTCCAGGAATAATTGATCTTTGAGCACAGAAGGTCTTCAGTAGATGTTTCTTAAAGAGTGGAAATAAGCAAAAAAAAAAAAAAAGTCTACATTGCTTTACTTATGGAGGTTATATTGGGATACTCAAACTGAGAATGCCTCTTTAAAAACAATAATAACGTAAAATTCTTATATTTTTTCTAGGAAAATACATAGGAAACTTGGACAATATTACCTTTACTGAGAGTTTTCTCAGTAGCAAAGATCATGGAGGATTCTTGTTTATTACACCTACTTTTCAGAAACTTGATGATCTCCCCTTACCAAGTAATCCTTTTCTTTGTGGAATTCTTATCCAGAAGCTAGAGATTCCCTGGGCAAAGGTGTTTCCTATGCGTTTAATGTTGAGACTGGGTGCAGAATATAAAGGTAAGTTTTAGAATGATAAGCTAAATTACATAGGTTCAGATATACTGAATATAAAATAAGAATTTTAGGTAATTCATTAACATTAATTTTTGAATGGATTAATGGGAATGTTATTGTATGCTTTTAAAATTCCAAACCAACGCTTTTCTACTGTCAAATTAGTCTAGACAACCTTGGTATGTCATAAAGCTTCTAGATGTTCGGAAATTATGATATTAATTTACCTTAATTTCTTTTTTAATTTTGAAATAGAACGTAAAAAACTTTGAAAGTATTATTATTTTTTTTTTAATTAATTTTTATTGTGTTTTAAGTGAAAGTTTACAGATCAGGTCAGTCTCTCATATAAAAATTTGCGTACACCTTGCTAAACCAAAAACCAAACCCAGTGCTGTCAAGTCGATTCTGACTCATAGTGACCCTATAGCACAGAGTAGAACTGCCCCCATAGAGTTTCCAAGGAGCGCCTGACGGATTCAAACTGCATACCCTTTGGTTAGCAGCTGTAGCACTTAACCACAACGCCACCAGGGTTTCCATACACCTTCCTATACACTCCTGATTGCTCTCCCTCTAATGAGATAGCACAGTTTTCCCCTCCACTCTCTTTTCTCGTGTCCATTCGGGTAGCTTCTGTCCCCCTCTGTCCTCTCATCTCCATTCCAGACAGGAGATGCAAACATAGTCTGTGTCTATTTGATGCAAAAAGCTCGTTCTTCACCAGTATCATTTTCCATCCCATATTCCAGCCCAGTCCCTGTCTGAAAAGTTGGCTTTTGGAATGGTTCTTGTCTTGGGTAACAGAAGGTCTGGGGACCGTGGCCTCCAGGGTCCCTCTAGTCCCAGTCTGACCGTTAAGTCTGGCCTTTTTATGACAATTTGGGAAAGTATTATTTCTTTATGAAAGATTTCTTAAAAGCATGTACTGTAGGAACTTCGTTTTTTATGTTGCCTACGTATTGAGAAGATAAATTATTGCAGTCTCAATTTGTCCAAATCATAAAACCAAAGATAAAGGAGTTTTGGGTTTTCATTGCCAATTCTTTTCAGTTGCTGACTGTAGTCAAGAGTTAACTATTTTTAGGTAATAAGGGAATACTTAAAAATAGTGGTTCTCATCTTTTCTGAGCTTGGGGTTCCTTATATTTGTATCACCCAAAGTGATATAGACTGTATTGTTTATATATATGTATATATGAGAGAGAAAGAATGTGCATGTTTACATAGCTACTCTTGACAAAAGCAGAGATTCTAAAGCTATTTTGAAATAATGGTCCAGGTTTATGTGTATAGTTATTTCTAAGTCTAAATCATTTCTAGTATTAAACATTTGTGAATTCCCACCATTTCTTTATCCCTGACTTTTTTCGGGAAATAATATATTTATTGTATGTGAAGCACATCACATCTAATGAAATTTTAGGCATTTGATTCTAATGTAATTTAATAGGTATTTTCCTGTAGGAAAATTATGAAAGTGATCATTACTGTTTCAGAATGGACACAGTGAAAGAGAAATTTAGGTAAATTTCTCTATTTGGCAATTTTATTGAACTCTGATTTTAGGAACGTTCCTAGCATTTGAAGAGTTTAAATACGTGATTCTATTAAATCGGGTATACAGTAGCAAAATTCAACTTTCAGGTTCTGTACTGTGTGAATCAAAGAGCTTAAGAAATTTTATTCTGAGTGAAATGTTTCATCCATTCAGTCTAATATTTTGTCTCTGATACTAATAGGTGAAGGCTATTTTATGGAAGGTTAGAACAATATACTAAAAAAAAATATACTAAAAAAAGCTACTCTTAAATCATTATGGAACATATCTGCAAATTTGGTGGGTGTTTTGGCCAGTATCACTTCTAGTAAGTCTATTTTCCCCAAACAGAATGTAGGGAAATTACAGAGCAGCATGAAGGACTTCTCAAAAGATCACAGGGATTGGAATTGTGAAGGTGTAATGGCTGTTTGGGGATGATGAGGGCAAATCACCAGTAATATGTAGAAGTTGGAAACCCTGGTGGCATAGTGGTTAAGAGCTATGGCTGTTAACCAAAAAAGTCAGCAGTTTGAGTCCACCAGGTGCTCCTTGGAAATGCTATGGGGCAGTTCTGGTTTGTCCTGTAGGGTCGCTATGAGTCAGAATCGACTCAGTGGCAATGGGTTTGGTTGGTTTGTTTTTTATGTAGAAGTTAACTAATCCTAGCAGTTTTCTGAGCTCTTTACGTTCTGCCGAATTTTAGATTGACTAGTACTTTGACATTATTGATGTCCATGCCTCCATAGTCATGAAGTTGGAACGTGTGTATGTATTTTGTTACAGAGGTAATGTAAATATGGAAAAGCTAATGGCAGAAATTAGAGTCCCAAGATTAAAGACTGAAAACAACTGTCTCAAATTAGTAATTTTCAGATGGAGATTATCTCCTCTTGTATGTTGATAGAACTTGTTTAGCATGTCTTTAAATGCTGGAGTAGATCACTTATGAAGTCCCTTTTTAACTCTGACAGTATGTCATCCTAAGCCCCATAACCTGTTGAGGATAATGTTTTAGATAAAATTACTTTGATCAAGCTGCATAGGTTGCTCCCTCCCTCCTTCATGGAAGGTGATGAAGTCATCATTTACCTTAATCATTTCCTTTATCAGTTTAATGTCTTTTAACACTAATGTCTTGATTTTTTTTTTCCATTCTAGATCCTCTGTCCTTGAAATAATTTAGTTGCTCTTTTTAGAATTACAAAATATCTAAAATATACAAGTACCCAAAATATCCTTGTATAGCAAGGATGTATGTTACTCTGTCTCAAGTCTTTAAAAAAGTCAGGTGTGTGGTGGTCTCTTAGAAAGTTGAGAAAGTTTGTGTAGTAAATATTAGAAAGGTTAATTTGAGAATGACTTAAACCAAGAACTGTTTAAAATATCTCTGCTTTTTATCATGTTAGAAATAGTCTTGCTTTCCTTTCTTTATCTTCCTTTTCCTCCAGAGGCCCTGCTGCATTGCCAGTAAAGTATCCTTTATTTTTGGTATGCTATATTTATACTGCTGTAAAGAAAAGGGTCGCTATGAGTCGACGGCAATGGGAAAATGGGAAAAAAGAAAGAGAACCCCAGTGGCACAACGATCAAGCACTAGGCTGCTAACCAAAAGGCTGGCGGTTCTAACCTACCCAGTGGCTCTGCAGGAGAAAGACCTGACAATCTGCTCCCATAGAGGTTACAGCCTAGAAAACCCTATGGGCCAGTTCTCCTCTGTCACATGGGGTTGCTATGAGTCAAAAATGACTCGATGGCATCTAACAACAACAACAACAACAAAGAAAGAGAAAAATGTTTAGGTGACAGGTACCATGTCCCTTCCCCGTCTCTGCATGGACTTCTCTGTTACTCTGTATACTTCCTTTGTCAATCCAAGAACTATAAAAGTTTACTATTATCCACAATTAGCACAATGGAATATTAATTGTAAATGGCTTAAAAATCTTTAGTTCTTTTGTTTCTCTTTAAATTATCAGAATTTTATAGAGGTCTAGCTGATTACGTCTAGTTTTACAGCTGCTATAATATTGTGGAAACAACACATATAATGAAAAGATTAAATGGTTTTGAATCAGACAAGCCTAGTTTCAAATCTGTTTCACCACTGATTAACTTAGTCATGATGAGCAAGTTGGTTGATCTCTCTGTTTCAACTTTTTCATCTGTAAAATAGGTATAGTCATACTTAGCTCATTGGGTTGTTGGAGAGTTTTAAATAAGGTAATGTATATAAAGCTCCCAACTGAATGTAGCATCTAGTAGATGCACAGTAGAAGTTAGTCATCTTTCATTTCCCTGAAGAACTGATTGGGTGGTATTTAGCCATAATATCAGAGTTTGGGTCAGTGTATGCAGTTAAGAATTCGTATTTCATATTGAGTTACCTGGTTTGCTTGTTTGAAAAATGGGAGTAAAAGTACTTTTTTGATTATTGTTGTCAGTTACCAGTTATACTTTCTTATGTACAGCGTATCCTGCTCCTCTAACAAGTATCAGAGGCCGAAAACCTCTTTTTGGAGAAATAGGACACACTATTATGAATTTACTTGTTGTGAGTAATTGAAATATTTTATTGTTTTTGTAACTGCTTAAGTTTATTTAGCAAATTTCACACATTTATATTTCTCAATTTTAATTTGGCATGTTTGGCATATTGAAAGTTCATCTATAATAAATCCTAATTCATTTAATATGAATGTGCTCTGTTTCTGACAAATTGCTTTTCAGAATATAATAGCTCCTAATTTGTGTGCAAGAGGGCAGTGGTAGTTCAGGGGTAGAATTCTTACCTTCCATGGGGGAGATCTGGGCTCTTTCCTGGCCAGTGCATCTCGTGTGTAGCCACCATGTATACGTCAGTGGAGTCTTGTATGTTGCTATGATGCTGAGCACCAGTTCAGCAGAGCTTCTAGACCAAGATGGAAAGGCTGGTGGTTCATTTCTGAAAATCAGCCATTGAAAACCCTGTGGATCACAACCGTCCAACCCCATTGTGTGTAAGGAGAAATGAGTTGAGGGCTGACTCCATGGCAGCCCACAACAGTGATTTATGTGTGCCTGACTCTAATTTTTTGTGACTCTAATTGCCTTTTCATTGATTCTGCTGCAGTTCTAACATATTTAGATAATGTGAGACCGCTATACAGTTGTTGAAATTTTAATAAAAGTGTTAATAAAGTTAGTCAGTTTTGTGATTTTGAGCGAACTACGGACTTTGTTTCTTCGTTTGTAATAGGACGGGTTTAATTAGATTACGTCTGAGGTTCCCTTACATCTCTGATTTCTGTAATTTTGTATTTACCTGTTACCATAGTATTATGGATTGAATTATGTCCCCCAGAAATGTGTGTTGTAAATCTTAAACTCTGTGCCTATGGTTATAATCCCATTTGGGAATGGGTTGCCTTTGTTACGGAGACAGGGTTAGTGTAGGGTGTATCTTGAGTCAGTCTCCTTTGAGGTATAAAAGAGGTTAAACAAGTGAGCAGAGCAGAGTTGGGGGACCAGAGATGCCAAAACACGTGAAGATCACCCAGGAGCAGAAGCCCAAACAAACCCGACCTTCCTTCAGAGCCAACAGAGAAAAAAAGCCTTCTTCTAGAGCTGGCACCCTGAATTTGGACTTGTAGCCTCCTAAACTGTGAGAAAATTAATTTCTATTTGTTAGAGCTACCCATTAATGGTATTTCTGTTATAGCAGCACTAGATAACTGAGACACATAGAGAAGTATTTCAGTGGACTCACTTTACTTTATCCATGTTCAGTTTGAAGACCTTTTCTATTTTGAAAGATCTGTAAGTATAAAGAGGAGTTCAGCCCCAAATACTATAGAATTCTTCCTGAGAATGATAGTCTTTGTAATTGATGTGGAGTAGCTGGAAGGATTGGTTGGTTTTCTTTAGCTGGTACTGGCTTCATGGATGGTATTTTGATATTTATGTATCAGAAGCCTTGAACTGATGGATACTCTTAAAAAAAGGTTTACTAAGTGGGTTGATGTTCATGGATAGTAGTTTAAAGATTATGGAAATGTGATTATTTTATGTAGGACCTTCGAAATTACCAGTATACCTTGCATAATATAGATCAGCTCTTGATTCATATGGAAATGGGCAAAAGCTGCATAAAAATACCTCGGAAAAAATATAGCGAAGTAAGTATAATTGCTTTTTTGAATTTTGAAGACAGTTTTTAAACATTGGATTTCCTTAGAATTGTGTCATAATTTTTTGTTTGTTTTGAATCAGACTATTTAATATGCAATGGAAAAAAAACATTATTTTTAAAATTTTAGAGTTTGTTTCCTAGTAAGGAATTTGTTTAGCTACTGTTTTTTTCATCTTTATTCTTAGTGTTTTATTTTAAAGCATTTATATCTTTCACATTCCAGGGAGTTGCCCAGACCAAAATTTGATAATTACGAAGCTGATCAAGAATATGACTTTGAATTATTGTAACCAATAAAGGCATAAAATGTTAATAGCGTTTCTAAATGAGTGTTTTTCCTCCCAGGTAATGAAAGTAATAAATTCTTCTAATGAGCATGTCATTAGCATTGGAGCTAGTTTTAGTACAGAAGCAGATTCTCATCTAGTCTGTGTACAGAATGATGGAGTTTATCAAACACAAGCCAACCGTGCAACTGGCCATCCTAGGAAAGGTGAGAGCTGTGGTTCCTGATGCTAACTCATAAAACCATCTCAATTAATATCATTCCTTTCAAAGGGGAAAATTTGCTGAATTGGTAGTGATAAGGCAGTATACTTTAAAGTTTCCGCTACACAAATAGGTTAAGCAATCCATTCTATTTGTGTTTTTCTCTTGGGTTACATTGCACTTGGAAGATTGTATTCATTTTGATATCATCAGCCCTAGTGCATTCATAGGGTATTACCAGTTTCTTATATAAGTTTGTAGGGACATTTTTGCTTGTTTATATATTCATGCAAACTCATACACACAATTCCTTATTTTGACTTTTTTAAACAAGTCATAACATCTCTTCTGTACCTTGCTTTTTTTGTTGTTGTCGTTAACATACCTTGGAGTTTATTCTATGTTAGTATATGAAGTTTAGGAAGGAGCCCTGCAGGTGCAGCAGTTAAGGGCTTAGCTGCTAACCAAAAGGTCAGCAGTTCGAACCCACCAGTGGCTTTGTGGGAGAAAAGACCTGGCAGTCTATTCCCATAAAGATTATAGCTTAGGGGAAACCCTATGGGGCAGTTCTGCTCTTGTCATATAGGGTCTCTGTGAGTTGGAATCAACTTGACAGCACACAACGACAACAGTATGTAAAGAACTTTTCATTCTACATAACTTTCCATTTTGTAAGTATACATCATTTAACTGTCCCTTATTGGTAGACAGGAAACCCTGGCGGTGTAGTGGTTAAGTACTACGTCTGCTAACCAAAGGGTTGGCAGTTTGAATCCGCCGGGCATTCCTTGGAAACTCTATGGGGCAGTTCTACTCTGTTCTATAGGGTCGCTATGAGTTGAAATCGACTCGACGGCACTGGGTTTGGTTTGGTTTATTGGTAGACATACTTGTTACCCATCCTTGGTTATTTATAAAAATGCTACAGTGAGTAACTTGGTACTTTGGCATTCTGCATACCTGTGAACCTATCTATAGGATAAATTCCTAGAAGTGGAAACATCAGAGTATATGTGCCACTTGTAATTTTAATAGATATTGTCGTGTTATCATTCATAGAGATTGTTGATTTACATTCTCATCAGTAGAAGACATTGGATTTTTCATACCATCACTGACACAGGCTCAAACATTCTGAATAGTACAATTATTAGATACAAACATTAAGTTACCCAGTGGTTAAGAGCTTGGCTGCTAACCAAAAGACCATCAGTTCAAATCCACCAGCTGCTCCTCGGAAACCCTATGGGGCACTTCTACCCTGTTCTGTAGGGTCGCTATGAGTCTGAATTGACTCGACAGCAATGGATTAGGTTTTTTGGTTTATGCAATGTTTTATGTTAATTTTGTTTCCTTTGGGGTTTTTTTTTTTTAATTGTGCATTAGGTGAAAGTTTACAGCTCAAGTTAGTTTCTCATACAAAAATGTATACATATATTATTATTAGACTCTAGTTACTATCTCTATAATGTGACAGCACACTCCCCCTTTCCACCCTGGATTTCCTTTGTCCATTCAACCAGCTCCTATCCCTTTCTGCCTTCTCATCTCACCTCTGGACAGGAGCTGCCCATTTAGTCTCATGTCTCTACTTGAACTAGGAAGCATACTCTTCACAAGTATTACTTTATGTTTTATTGCCCAGTCTAATCTTTGTCTGAAGAGTTGGCTTCTGGAATGGTTTTAGTTCTGGGTTACCACAGAGTCAGGGGGCTGTGTCTTCTGGGGTTCCTATAGTCTCAGACCATTAAATCTGGTCTTTTTATGTGAATTTGATTTCTGCACCCCACTTTTCTCCCGCTTCATCAGGGACTCTCTGTCAGGGCAGTCACTGGTGATAGCCAGGCACATCTAGTTCTTCCGGTTTCAGACTGATGGAGTCTCTGATTTATGTGGTCCTTTTTGTCTCTTGGGCTAATACTTTCCTTGTGTCTTTGGTGTTCTTCATTCTTCTTTGTTCTAGGTGGGTTGGGACCAATTGATGCATCTTAGATGGCTACTCTCAAGCTTTTAATACCCCAGACACCTCTCACCAAAGTGGGATGCAGAACATAATAAACTTTGTTGTGCCAGTTGACCTAGATGTCCCCAGAAACCATGGTCCCCAGACCCTACCCCTGACGTGTTTGGTTGTGTTGTGGAAACTTCTTAGCTTTTGGTTTACCTTTGGTTTTTGGTTAGCTTTCTAATGTAAGGAGTGTGGGCATGACATTCATTGAATACTTCAAATGTGTCATACTCTACAATATGCATTTAACAAATGTAACATGAAATGGGAGGTTAAAATGTAAATAATTGTTGCATTTTTTAAATCAGTGACAGGTGCAAGTTTTGTTGTATTCAATGGAGCTCTAAAACCATCTTCAGGGTTCCTTGCCAAGTCCAGCATAGTTGAAGGTATGAATTTTCACGTTTAAGATTGTTTTAATATAAAGTTGTTTTTCCATTACCTTTTAAAAATGTATTTGCTACCTACAAAAGAATATACATAAGTTATAAAACACAATACCACAGACTTTAGTGAAATTATCTATTTATGCCTCCTTTCTCCTCTCCCCAAGAATTAACCATTGTCCTGAAGATTGTGTTCATCATTTCCTTGCTTAATTTTTTTTTGCTTGGTATATACGTATGCCCCAAAAATGTTTGTTTATTTTTGTTTATTTGGGATATTTATAAAAGTGGTATCGTTCTTCATGTAGTCATATGAAGCTTACTATTTTCACACAACATTGTGTTTCTGAGATTGTTATGTTGTGTCTAACTATAGCTTCTTCATTTTCAGTGCTTTTTGTTGTTGTTAATTGCCTTCGAGTTGGTCATTGCTATTAAATGTTTTATTTTGTGAATGTCTGACAATTTATCTATCTCCTGATCATGAGCATCTGGGTTGTTTCTTGCTTTTTGCTCTTACAAACACTGATGCTAATAACATTCTTAAATGTGTATGTGACATTGGGCACATGCCCAAAGCTTCTCTAGGGTATATATCCAGGGGTAGAATTTCTGGGCTAATGCATAAGTAAATGTGCAACTTCAGAAGATATTGCTAAATTGTTTTTCTAAGTGGTTGTGGCAATTTAAACTACCACTAGAACATATGAAATTTCCCCCTGATTTATGTATTGTTCAAATGTGGTATTATCAAACTACTTAATTTATACCAATCTGTTAGGTGTCTCAAAATATGGTCCTAATTTGTTCCTCTAGTCCTCTCTGGGAGTCCCTAGGTAGTGCAGATAGTGAATGTGCTTGGTTGCTAACCAAAGGTTGGAGGTTCGAGTCTTCCCAGAGATGCCTCAGAAGAAAGACCTGGTGGTCTACTACCCCAAAAATCAGCCGTTGAAAGCCGTATGGGATACAGTTCTGCTGTGGCACACATGGGTTTGCCATGAATCAGAATTGGTTTGAGGGCAACAGTATTCTTCCTTTACTGCCTTTGTGTTAAATAAATATTTTCTAATTTACCATTTGAATTCACTTGTCATTTCATTTTTTTTAAGATATTTTCTTAGTGAGTGCCCTGGAGATTACAGTTGGCATCTTACAACAATATAGTTCAGATGAATTCTAATTTAATTTCAGTAGTATACAAAAATTTTGCTCTTACATGGCTTCAATCCTTCCCCCTACATTTGATTATTGTTATCATAAAATAACATCTTTATGCCTTGTGTATCCATCAACACAGGCTTATAATTATTACTTTATGCAGTTGTCTTTTAAATCAGGTGATAAGAAAGAAAAGAATTACAAACAAAAATACACTTATACTATCTTATACATTTATCTATGTAATTACCTTACTTCTTGTTGTTCTTAGGTGCTATCAAGTCGATTCCAACTTATAGCAACCTTATGTACAAGAGAACAAAAACACCGCCTGGTCCCACACTATCCTTACAGTGGTTACTATGTTTCAGCCCATGGTTGCAGCCACTGTGTCAGTCCATGTCGTTGAGCTTCTTCACTTTTTCACTGACCTACTTTACCAAGCATGATGTGCTTCTCCATTGACTGGTCCCTCCTGATAACATGTCTAGGTCTTTGCTTCTAAGGAACATTCTGAGAGTACTTCTTCCAAGACGGATTTGTTTATTCTTCTGACAGTCCATGGTATGTTCACTATTATTCTTTGCCAACACCATAATTCAAAGGAATCAATTCTTCTTTGGTCTTCCTTATCCATTGTCCAGCTTTCGCGTGCGTATGAGGTGATTGAAAATACCATGGCTTGTGTCAGGTGCACCTTAGTCCTCAAACCAACATCTTTGCTTTTTAACACTTTAAAGAGGTCTTTTGCAGCAGAGGTGCCCAGTGCAATGTGTTGTTTGATTTCTTGATTGTTGCTTAAGTGATCGTTGATCCTGGATTCAAGTAAAATGAAATTCTTGACAACATCCGTATTTTCTCCATTTGTCATGATATTTGCTTATTGGTCCATTTGAGCGGATTTTTGCTTTCTTTATGTTGAGATATAATCCATATGGAAGGATGTGGTCTTTGACCTTCATCAGGAAGTGCTTCAAGGTTTTCAGCTAAGATTCATCCGACATTAGCAATGATATCCTTCATTCCACATCCTCTTCTGAACCTGGCTTGAATTACCTTACTAGTGTTCTTTATTTCTTCGTATGGATTTGAGTTACTGTCTAGTATCTTTTTAGAATTTCTCGTAGAGCAGGTTTGCTAGCAATGAATTCTGTCTGTTTTTGTTTATCTGGCTGGGATTGTCTTAATTTCCCCTTGATTGTTTGAAGGATACTTTTGCTGGATATAGAAATCCAGGTCAACAGTCTTTTCCTATGAGCAATCTGAATATGTCATTTTACTATCTTCTGTCATCTTGTTTCTGATGAGAAGTCAGTTGTTAATTTTATTTAGTACCCCTTGTATATGATGAGTTACTTTTTTGCTGCTGGTTTCATGATTCTTGTTTTGGTTTTTGGCAATTTGATTATGATGTATCTAGGGTGAATCTCTTTGACTTTTATCCTACTAGCAGTTTTCTGAGCTTCTTAGATATGTAGATTAATGTTTTTCATCAAATTCGGGAAGTTTTCTGCCAATTTTTCGAATATTCTTTCTGCCCCTTTTTTCTCTCTCCTCTCTATGCCTTTTTTATCTTATTTTAGACTAAACTATTGTTTTATTGTTTTACTCAATTTTATTTTTTTATATTTTCTTTTTAGCTATATTACTTTATGTATCTGTGTACCATATTTTTGCACAAATAATGTGTACCGTCTACATTTGTTTGCCAACAGTGCCCTCTCCCCAGCAATTCGTAAGTGCTGCTGGGCAGTTTTTTTACATGTTGCTCTAGGGCTAACGATATGCATTCTTAATTTATCAAATCTACTCAGGATCAATATTGTACCATTTCACACCTCACCCTGACCCTTGTAACTTCTGTTTTCCCACCTCACACTTCCCGTTTCTACTTCACACCTTTAACTTCATGCTACAGCTGTAATAACTTTACAACAGTATAACCCTATTTACCTGCCTTCCATCCTTTATGCTGTCATGACTTTTAGGTCTGCTGGCAGCATTATAATTTTTGCTTTAAACAGTCAGTTGTCTTTTAAGGAAATTATTCAAATAATTTTATTTTCTACCAGTAGATTGAGGTTTTTTCTGTATCATTTTCCTTTAGCTTGAAGAACATCCATTAGCATTTTTTTTTGTACAAGTTTTGTGGCTTTCATTTATTTGAAACTGTCATTGTTTCATTCTCATTTCTGAAGGAGACTTGCTACATACAGAACTCTGCTTTAAAAGGTTTTTTTTTTTTTTTGGTCTCATAGCATTTTAAAGATGTCATTTAAGTGTCTCCTGTTCTCCATTGTCTCTAATGAAAAATAAGCCATGATTTTTTTTGTTCTATATTTCACATGCTTTTTTTCTTGGTATGTTTTTAAGATACCCTCTTCATCTCTTTGGTTTTTACCAGTTTAATTGTGACATACCTATATGTAGTTTCCTTTGTATTTTTACTTCTCGGTGTTTATTGTGCTTCTTAGGTATGTGTATGAATATTTTAAAGACTTAATTTCCAAACTCTGTTTTGCCTGCGGATTTTATAAGGGGTTCATTTTGGTTTTATTAGGGTGTATGTTATCAAAGTGTTAAAAAGGTCTTTCTACTTTGACAGTCCAGACCACCAGCATTGCTTGACTTCTGGTATCTCTGTTCTGTTCTCAACCTCATAACAGCT
This sequence comes from Elephas maximus indicus, assembly GCF_024166365.1. Taxonomy (NCBI): domain Eukaryota; kingdom Metazoa; phylum Chordata; class Mammalia; order Proboscidea; family Elephantidae; genus Elephas; species Elephas maximus. Next base: position 85,489,479 of record NC_064820.1, read on the forward strand.
ATTCTCTGGTAGGCCTCATCTAGTTCCATTTAATGTACCCCCAGCTCTAGACCAAAGAGCTCAGAAGGGATTCTCCGACACATAAGCTATTATAAAACTTAGAGGGGCACTGTGAGGAAATTATCTCCAGATAGAGAGCCCAAGTGATTGTGGACTCACCTCTTGAGTTCCCCTTTAGGGCCCACAGTACTATATGACCTATTGTCTAGTACTTGAAAATAACTGCCTCCCAGTTTTATGGCTGGTTGTCACGAAAGGGATATTCTGGTACCAGTTACTTCATCATAGCCAGGAGCAGAATTTCTCACCCTTATTTGTGTAACCTTAAAAAAAAAAAATCCTTGCTTTTTCTCCAAGAAAACACCAAATGGCAGATGACGCCGGTGCAGCGGGAGGGCCTGGAGGCCCCAGGGGCCTGGGGATGGGAACCCGTGGCGGTTTCCACGGAGGCATTGGCAGTGGCCTGCGGGACCAGGGTCGTGGCCGGGGCTGGGGCTGAGGCCGGGGTCACGGAGCTCGCGGAGGCAAAGCCGAAGATAAGGAATGGCTTCCGGTTGCCAAGCTGGGCCACCTGGTCAAGGATATGAAGATCAAGTCCCTGGAGGAGATCTGTCGCTTCTCCCTGCCTATCAAGGAGTCTGAGATCATTGACTTCTTCTTGGGGATGGCCCTAAAGGATGAGGTTTTGAAAATCATGTCTGTGCAGAAGCAGACGCGTGCTGGCCAGCGGACCAGATTCAGGGCATTTGTTGCCATTGGGGACTACAACGGCCGTGTTGGCCTAGGTTTGAAGTGTTCTAAGGAAGTGGCCACCACCATCCGTGGGGCCATCATTCTGGCCAAGCTCTCCATTGTCCCTGTGCGGCGAGGCTACTGGGGAAACAAGATCAGCAAGCCCCATACTGTTCCCTGCAAGGTGACTGGCTGCTGTGGTTCTGTGCTGGTGCACCTCATCCCTGCACCCAGGGGCACTGGCATAGTCTCAGCCCCTGTGCCCAAGAAACTGTTGATGATGGCTGGTATCGATGACTGCTACACCTCAGCCAGGGGCTGCACTGCCACCCTGGGCAACTTTGCTAAGGCCACTTTTGATGCTATCTCCAAGACCTACAGCTATTTCACCCCTGATCTCTGGAAGGAGACTGTGTTCACCAAGTCTCCCTACCAGGAATTTACTGACCACCTGGTAAAGACTCACACCGGAGTCTCCGTGCAGAGAACCTAAGCTCCAGCTGTGGCCACCTCGTAGTGATTTTTATATAAGAAAAATAAAGTGAATTAAGCCTGTTTAAAAAAAAAAAAAATCCTTAAAACTGTTTTTTTTTTTTACTTCCCAGTACAAAACAGCAATTAAGATGACTTAACAGATGATTTAAAACCTTTATTTTTCACAGAATATATTTTGATAATCAATTTTATGGCTTAGGTATGCAGATTGATATTTGATAAAAGAAATGTGAAACCTAACTCTCATTTCTAGATGGCCTTATGGTACAAATAACTCCAGAGACCATGGATGGCTTGCGGCTAGCTCTACGAGAGCAAAAAGACTTTAAAATTACATGTGGGAAAGTCGATGCAGTAGACCTGAGAGAATATGTGGATATCTGCTGGGTAGATTCTGAAGAGAAAGGAAACAAAGAGTAAGATTTTGTTGTTGTTGTTTAATTACTAAAATATAATAAATTTGGCGGACAGTATAATAACATCCTGTTAATAAAATTAAGTGTTTTATAAATGAACTTAGAATTTTACCATTAATTTAAATGGTTGTATGCCAATTAATGAATGTAGTATTTTCTTTTCCTACATGTATCTTAGCAGCCTAATGTGCATTTTCTTGGTCAGGGTGCTGTAAATTATTAAAGGGTGGTCAATTTGAGAGATGGCTAATGATAAAAGATCCGTTAGGTAGAGGTGTGGGCTTGATGCCAGGGCTGAAAAAAGCAAGACACTTTTTTTGTCATATATAGTTATTTTTGTGCAGGTAAAGTAAAGGATTCCCTTCGGATGATTATTCTGCATTATATTGATTCACTGTAAATACAGAAATCAGAATTTAATAATAAATACATGAGAGTCCTTACAGAATGTCACTGCCATTCCTTCTTTTCAGTTACCCACTTTCTTTTTTTGAGATTGGCTTAGCGGTCTAGAGCAAAGAAAGATGAGGAGGGCTAATGCTGAAGGATTCCAAAATAAAATTTTTTAATTCGTTAGACCGCTTTTCTGTTAGACTGTTTAGTGTTCTAAACCTCAGGTCTGGATTAGTTTCATGAGAAAATAGACTAGACAATCAAGAAATCTTGGTAAATGGATGTAAACTACAGACTTAATCATTTTGCGTATAGAGATACCTTCTTGTTGCTTTAAATTTATAGCTGTTATAAGTTTTCTCCTCATTCCGTATGTTTAAATCTAATAATTCATTTAATAGAAAGCACTGTGGCACTAATGGATCCCTGGTGGTGCAGTGGTTAAGAGCTCAGCTGCCAACCAAAAGGTCAGCAGTTTGAATCCACCAGCTGCTCCTTGCAAACCCTGTGGGGCAGTTCCCTATCATACTGCGTTGCTGTGAGTCGAAATCAACTTGATGACTGTGGGTTTTGGTGGCACTAATAATTCTATTGCATTATGTTTTGTTTTGTAGTGTTGTCAGTTCAGTGGATGGAATATCATTACAAGGATTTCCAAGTGAAAAAATAAAACTGGAAACAGATTTTGAAACTGATGAAAAGATTGTGAAGTGTACTGAGGTAACTGAGAAAGGGGATTCTCCCTTTGATGTTGTTTTGTTTTTTTAATTTAGAAATTTTGCGTTACTCAACCTCTGAATATTTAAGTGCAGAATTAACAAGGCTTTCTTTGCTACAAATTGACTCTAGGCAAAAATAGCTAAACTATTTCCATATTCTATAACCTTTGGTTTTAAATTTTTATTTATAGTTTACATTTGGCAATAGATACAGAATGTTTTTAACTAGTGAATTTCATGGTACGGACATCAGGATTTTATTAATAAAGTTGAATCCAAAGCAGCAATTGTATGCTTTTAGTTATTTTTAATCTTAATCATGACTTGTTTCCTAATTAAATACATTTCAGGTGTTCTACTTTCTAAAGGACCAGGACTTACCTGTTTCAGCAACTTGTTATCAGTTTGCAAAAGAAATTGCCATGGCTTGTAGTGCTGCACTGTGCCCTCATCTGAAAACTCTAAAGAGTAATGGGATGAATAAAATTGGACTCAGAGTTTCCACTGACACTGATATGGTGAGGCATGTTTTTGTGTTGTATTTTTCAAGTAAATGTACATTAAAATGATATCAGAGGGGATGGTAATAATCAAAAGTTTTTTCTTTAACCTTTTATTTTGAGATGAAAGAAGGGAATTAAATTTTGTTGAGTATCAGGTATGTGCTACATACTTTACATACATTCTCTTTTTTAACCTCCACAACAGGGGTTAGCAAACTTTTTGGTAAAGAACCAGACAGTAAATTTTTTAGGTGCTCTGGTTTATGTGATTCCTATCACAGCTATTCACTTCTGCCATTGTAGTGCCAAAACAGCCACACGTATGTACACATGTATGTAAACAGTAGTAAAAGCATGAGTGTGGGTGGTTCCAGTGAAACTCTTATTTACAAAAACAGGTGCCAGGGCAGATTTGGCCCACAGGGCATAGTTTACCAGCTTCTGCTCCACAATAGTCCTGCCTGTTTTTTTTTTTTTTTCTTTTTTGTATTAATCTGACTAGATTCTATATTCACATGATTTAAAACTACAAAGTCTGAACGTATATACATAACACCCCTAGAGAACTGCATTCATATGGTATTCTATGTACTTGATGGCCCCAGGAAGTATGAACTGCAGACTACAACGTAAGTGGTGTCCACCGAGTTGTATAAGGCCTTTAACCTCCTTTGACACTGTTATTTTTTTAAGTTGCTTTTTTCACTTCCCATATCTTAGAGATATTCTTTATTAGTATGTATTCTTTTTAACCATTACATAGTAGTCAGTTGTATAAATGTACGATAATTTATTTAACTAGTTTGTCATGCATGTCCAGTATGTGTTGATTGACGTATAGGTGGTCCACAGTATTTGCGTTTGTGTGAGTTTGAGTGTATCCACAAGAAATATTCCTAGAAGTAGTTGCGAGTCTCAGTATGTACTCAATAGATATTACCAAATTGCTCACAAATAGGCTATGCAAATATGATGTATTTCCACCAGCATTTTTGCTAAGTTTTCTTTCCCCTTTATCAAAGCAATGTAAACAAACATTTGAACTTTGCCAATTTGATAGGTGAAAAATGGTATCCCCTGTATTATTTTAATGTACATTTCTCTTAAAAGTGATGATGATCATCTTACTTGTAACAACCATTTGTTTTCTTAACTTTCAATTCATATCTGGTAAGTGTATTTTGTACCTGTTTTCAGTATCCTGTATAATAGATGTACAACGCAGGTTCTTTGTTGGAATGGTTAATTTAAATGTGAGCAAGTTTCACGTGCTGATGGTTTGCTTTTCTTCAGCCTGGATGTTTTATACTCCTAGTTCTTATTAGAAAGGGACGTTATGTTTTCACCTCACTGTTAAAAGTCCCGTTTCCAAGGAAGCACCTGACAATTATTTGTTATTTGAATAAGCACTGCGAATATTTCCTTTTTAGTCAAATGTATTAAAGTGTAATTTTCACACCAGCCTCGAGATTAAATACAACAAATCTGAAATATTTTTAAGTGGAATTTTTTTAATACTGTGAGGTTTTTATTTAAGTCATGTTGGTCACTATTCAAAGCCTTGACCCTTTAACGTGTTGATTTGTTCATAGAGAGGAAACCTAAAGTATGAACTAGTAGCCATTTTTTTTTTTTTTTTATGATATCTGTGGGAAGGAAAATTATAATTATGTGGTAGATGGATAAAATAAATGTAGGAGAATGAAGAACATTTATACATAAAATATCAAGTGTTTCATTAACAACGCTTAAACTGAATGACATTTAAAAATTTTTTTTATTTATCTGCTGAGCTAAACAAGATTGCTTATCTTCAAGGGTCGATGAAGAATTTTTTTTTTTTTTTTTTTCAGGTTGAATTTCAGGCAGGATCTGAAGGTCGTCTTCTTCCTCAGCATTATCTAAATGATCTCGATAGTGCTTTGATCCCTGTCATCCATGGTGGAACCTCCAACTCTACTAGTTTACCATTAGAAATAGAATTAGTATTTTTCATTATAGAAAATCTTTTTTAGTGGGAGGATGTGTCATATTAAATATTACAAAGTGATTTGTTAGAACTCTGGCACTAAAACTGAAGTGCTTTGCACTAAATATTTACACTAAAAGCAAATATGTTTGATATTTGAAACACATAAGCTTTGCTTTTTAGGCAGGAATTGTCTTTTTAAATCATAAGCATGACATTTAAAACTCCAAAAATTGAAGGGAGTTACAAGTACTAAAAAAGCAAGAACTTCTTCTGCCTAAGAAATAGTGACATTTACTGTGTCATTAAGTGCTAAGCCAAAGTGTCTGCACTTAGGTATACCTCTTTATGCCAATAACGGTTTTAATGACAGCTATCTTCAGATGTAACCTTGTGGGGGAATATCAGTTCTGTGTATATGCCAGTTAGATTGCTGGCTTCTAAACTCTGTTAGAAATGCATTGCAGTGGCACAGGCCAGTTTTCAGAGCATAGACTTAAATGATAATTCTTTGAATAAAGCAGATAACTTAATTGTGTAACTGGAGTGGAGATCTACCTCCATGATTAGATAAACTCTGATTGTTTGAATTAAAACCAGAATTTTGCCTTTTTTCTTCTCGAATTATATATATATATATATGTTTTTTCTTGATTAAATGGGTATACTTAAATAAATTGTGGGTGCTTTAGGACCTCGTGCTTCTATAGTTAAGTATATTGTTTTTATAGAGAGAACATATGATTTGGTATGTGTTTTATAAATCTTTAATAATTTATAAGTAGGTGATATTTTTCTATTACAGTGCATTATTTCCCCGCCTTTCCTTCCAAAGTATACCACTGTGTTTAACACTTGTAAGAGAGACAGCAGGCCAGATGACCCCGGAGGTAGTCATAATGTAGCAATAAATGAAGCAATGAAGCAAGCTTTTTTTTACTTCCACTTTAATCCTTAGAATTTTCTTGGCAACTCTTCGTATTTTCGTGGATACCAATGTATTAAGTATAAATTTTAATGAACTAATTACTTTTGTGTATTTAAATTCTTTATATGGCAGTCATTTTTGATAATGGAATATTAACATAAGTTAAACTCTGTATTTGAAGGATACATGAAACTTGTGCTTGAGTTACAGAGGTCCTTTGACCCAGATCACATTTCAGAAGCTGTTGCAGAGCTTTCCTTTTTACTTCAAACAGCGAAACAAAAGTCTGTGTGTTAAAAAAAAAAAAAAGTAAAGGGCATATTTTGATTACTCCTGTCATTTAAGTTATATAAAACTATCATTATTTTGATTTTTTTTTATTATGTGGAGTATATATATATGTTTTTGTATCAAAAACACTCCTTGTATATCTCAAGAAAAAGAAATTACACACAATAGCCCCATTTTAAGAAAAATACTTGTGAAGCATCTCAACTTGAAGACAATGTCAGGGTTTTAACTCAGGATCTGAGGTCTCAGGCTAGAAGAGAGTGAGAATTTTAATCAGTTTGGACATATGGTTCCTACTGAATCACATCCATCTGTAGTACTAGCTAAAGAGACCCAGTGTGAGGGAGAGTATCAGTTTTCTGGAGTAACTACTTCGTAAACAGTGTAAAGTGTTGCAGATATTCAATGAAATGGCAACTTGTGAAATTTATTGAAATGGTATAAGATAAAAAGAATGAAGCTCAATTTGGGTGTTTTTTTTAATATATTATTTTTATTTTGCAGTGTAATTAATTGCACAGCCTGCAAATACTGAATTTACCTTAGAATAATCAAATGGTGGAGGGCTATCTCCATGGTAGGATAGTTTTGGATTTGCTTTCATAAAGTCTGTATCTTCAGTAAAAATTGGAATTACATGCCTCAAGTTTATAGTCACATTTTAAAATGTTCTGTGTAGATGTATATTTCTGAATGCATTTGTTACTTTTTGGGTCATGTTCTTCACATTGGTACTTATTTTGAAATTTAGGATTTTTTACAGGTAAAGAAGTAGAATGAGTCTTTGTGCTCAGTCTGCAATGATATATTTTTGGTCTTCCCTTTCTCTGAATTTTGAAATATGAAGTAAAATCTGGCCCATTTGTTTTATGCAGCCATCCCACAAACTGTGTGTATCTGAATACTGTATACTTACTATGTGCACAGCACTTTATTAGACTCTTTTGGTTGAAAAATGAATAAAACAGTTCTTTCCTTCTTGGAGCCAAATGTGTGGAACAGATAATTATCATATACAGTAAAACCTGTGAAAGCTGGAACCTGAGTAAGGTGGAACCCTGTCAAGAAGGAAAACTCAAATATTTTCTACTAAAAGGAACAATACAAAAGTGCTAAGACTGCACCCTGTCAATGGTGGAAAACTTACTAGACCCAGAAAACAAGGCAGTCCTGTTAAGTTCTGGCTCTCACAGGTTTCATTGTAGACAAAGTAATTGCTGTAATAGAGATATGAATTTCACTAGGTGATTGGAAAACAACCCAGGAGGATAACCATACCAATAATGAGAAGGCAGTCTGAGAATCTGTTAGTCAGCATTAAACTTGTATAGGAAACAAAATACAAGAGTTGAAAAGTGGAAAAATATTATGTAGACAGACTGAACTTTCTTTTTAAAAGGAATCTAAACCAGTCTTCTATGTTACCTGAATATCTCACCTTAAAATTTAATCATAAAAGTAGTAGCCTGACTGTGGTGTCTCAATTGCCCAGTTTATAGCAGCAAAACTTAAGTATAGTTTCTTAAATAAAGAATAGTATTTTTCTTTTTTTAATATGAGCACAACTTTAATAATATGGCTCAAATTTTAGAAGAAAACATTTTGAAATAAACCTCCAGTCATTCTAGGTCTTAATTTTTTTCTTTGTTGTTTTTTTAGAAAATGTTTCTTACATGTCATAGATACAAATAGTTCAAAATTCAAAACAAATAATTAAAAATTTATCAGTGTAAGTTTTGCTCTATGCATCTGTCCCCTTTTCATTCTCCAACTTCAGTGGGTAATTTTTTATTAGTTTCTTATATATCTTCCCAGTGTTTGGGTACAGTGGCAACAAATACGAATATATATTCTTACCTCCCCCCCCCCCCAATTTCTTACACAAAATGTAGTAGTAGTTATACACTGAAGAACACAATTTCACCTCCTCAGGTTTTTTGGGTTATGTGGTTTATATTTAGGATTTTAAAGGATTCATTGCTTCTGCCAAACCATTTTAATTGAGTGATTAATAAAAGCATCTTAATTGCAGAAAGGCAAGAAGAAAACCTGTAATTGGAATTATGACCGTATGTTTCAGTAGGAAACCATTTTTTTATAACAAAAATTTTATTACTAAATAATTTCAAGGCTATTTGTATTTGCACCATATTTTAAAATTTTATTTTTTCCTACTATAAGCCTTGCCAAATATATCTTTTAATACTTAATTGATACAGTATTTTATCTTGCTTCAGAATTTTTGTAGTTTTTATCTTGTTCTTTATCTCCTGTTTGGGATTTTGCTTGGAATGCTCTGAAGTTTAACGTTTAATACCTTTTGGGAAACACTGTTTACATTTGCACTGATATAATTACAACCATATTTTTATGCGTTTGACAGATGAAATAGATCTAATGCATGTTCTTTATCATGAACCTCTGGATATAATAAAGGTTTTGAATTTTTGGTAAAATAAGGCAGCCAAGATGGCTCTCAGCTATCTCCCATGTCCTGGTGTTCACAGCCTTGTGTAGTCCCCATCCATGCTGTACCAGTATTGCTCTTTGTGACCAGGAGAATCTGGCAGAAATGATGGGATGTCCCTTCAGAGGTTAGGTTATAAAAGACTAGTTTCCATCTTTGATGCAGTCTCTAAGTTGGGTCACTCACTTTGGGAAAACAAGCTGCCATGGCATGAGAGGCTTCCACTTGAGGAACTGAAGCCCCCTGCCAACAGCCCCATGAGTGAATCTTCCATCTCCAGTCAAGCCTTCAGATTTGAGCCCCAGCCAACAGCTTGACTGCAACGTCAGGTGAATCACCCATCTAAGCGAATCTCAGATTCTTGACCCTCAGAAACCACGTGAAATGATGTCTGTTTTGTTAAGCTGCACAGTATTGAGGTAGTTTGTTAAATGCAGCAATACCTTCGAGCAGCCCTAAGTAAAGATTGCTAAAATGATTAATTGTTCTGACAAACGTTTCTGTTTACATTTATGGATTCCATGCCACATGTAGTATGTGTCAGGTGCAGAAAATACCAAGAGAAAAGGTAGGGTTTAGCCATGTAGAAACAAAGATGCAGTTGTGGCAAACTTCCCAGTAACTGTATGCTAAGATTTCAGACCCATGCACCTGCTGAAAAAACTAACACTAAAAATACAAAGATCATCTTAAAACACCAAAAAGATTTTAAGAGAATAATACTCCAAAAATGAAGAGAAATTAAGCGAGCACAGGGACCTATTTTGACAATCTTATAGGACAGAGACAAAAATCAAAGTTTAGAAGGTGGTGAATCTAACAGGAGACCCGCTCCCCCCACCCCCCCCCCGAAACATTTCACCTTTAGGCTGAGCATAAACTAGGGTGTAGTCCTGGCAATGCTGTGGGGAGGCTTAAGCCCTGCCTTCCAGCCAGAACACCAAAAAGGGGGAATCTGGAAACCAGAGAGTGGGGGAATATCACAGGTAGGGGGAATTGAAGGAGGGCGGGGAGAGTTCCCTTTGAGTTGATCCCAACCCATGAAGGCCCCACGTGTGTCGGAGTAGAGCCATGCTTTACAGGGTTTTCAGTGGCTGATTTTTCAGAAGTAGATTGCCAGGCCTTCCGAACTGAAGAAAGGGAACCTTTTAATCTGTGTGTTAAATTTGGGTTCACTTGCAATCTGTATGAGACTGACTAGAACCAGCACAGCAAAGGTTTTGAAGACTATTGTGTAGACCACCATCAGATTTTTAGACTGGCCTCTGGGTGGCAGTATAAAGGCTTTGAAAATTAATGCTGGAAACAGCCCATGAAAGCTGGCCAGGATGTGCGGTCCAATCCTAACTGGATCGGCTGCTTGCTACAACAAAACCACACCAAACCTGACATTCTGAAGATTTAAACCTGACCCAGAAACAATCCAAAATTAACGTATAAAAAAGAACTAGGAAAATCTAAACTTTAAGAAAAGACAGAAACCTGAGGCTACCCAAATGTTAGAATTACCAGAAAAAGGCTTAAAACTAGCTATTTTAACTATGCTCCAAAAAGCAAAGCAAACACTCTTGAATGGAAAGAAGCTCTCAACAAAGAAATAGAAGTTATATTTAAAAAAAAAAAATTAAATTGAGACCAAACTCACTGGTCTCAATAGGAGAATGGAGATGACTAAAGGAAGAATCAGTGACCTTGAAGATTGATCCACAGAAATTCAGTAGGGAGAACAAGTGGGGAAAAAAAGAATTGCTTTGGGGACCTGTGGGGTAAATTTAAAAAGTCTAATATTTGTGTCATATAAGCCCCAAAAGGAAAGGAGGAAGACTGGAAGAAAAAATCTAAAGACATAATAGCTAAAAAAACAAGATTTTGGCTAAAGACATAAATTTACATGCATGTACATATAATTACATTTAAAGCCACTCTACTGGCACTCAAAATTTCCGAACACTCAAAAGTACAGAAAATAGTATGATGGGCCCCATATATCCCTTATGCTTCAATACTTGGATTCAATAATTTTCAAGATTTGCCACTTCACCTACTATTCCTTTGCAGAAGTATTTTAAAGCAAATCTCAGACATCATTTCATGCCACATACTTCAGTATGCAACTCTGAAAAAAGGACAGTGAATACTGTCAGTAGAATCTATGAAAATATTGAACTAATACTATGATCAGTAGGTCATAAAACTTTAGTACAGCAACTGATACCATCAAGACAGTGAAAAGACAATCCACAGGAGAAAATATTTGTAAGTCATATCTCTGTTAAGGGACTTAAAACCATACTATAAAGAACTTGTATAACTCAATAACAACAAAAATACAAATAATTTAAAAATGGGCAAAGGATTTGAATAGACATTTCTCCAAAGAAGATATACAAACGGCCAATAAGCACATGAAAAGATGCTCAATATCATTAGCCATTAGGGAAATGCAAATCAAGACCACAATGAGATACTACACACCCACTTGTTAGCTGCCATCGCATCAGTTCCAAATCATAGTGACCCAATGTACAACAGAACAAAACACTGCCTGGTCTTGCACCATCCTCACAATCGTTATGCTTCAGCCCATTGCTGCAGCCACTGTGTCAATCCATCTTGTCGAGGGTCTTCCTCTTTTTTCACTGACCCTCTATATCACCAAGCATGATGTCCTCCAAGGACCGATCCCTCCTGATAATATGTCCAAAGTATGTCAGAAGAAGTCTTGCTATCCTTGCCTCTAAGGAGCATTCTGGTCGTACTACTTCTGAGACAGATTTGTTCTTTCTACGGTGGTTCATGGTATATTCGATATTCTTCACCAACACCATAATTCAAAGGCATCAATTCTTCTTTGGTCTTTCTTATTCATTGTCCAGCTTTCACATGAAGATGAGTTGATTGAAAACACCACGGCTTGGGTCAGGTGCACCTTACTCTTCAAGAAGACATCTTTGCTTTCGAACACTGTAAAGACATCTTTTGCAGCATATTTGCCCAATGCAGTGTGTCTTTTGATCTCTTGACTGCTGCTTCCAGGAGTGTTGATCGTGGATCCAAGTAAAACGAAATCCTTGACAACGTCAATTTTTTCTTTGCTTATCGTGATGATGCTTATTGGTCCAGTTGTGAGGATTTTTGTTTTCTTTATGTTGAGGAGTAATCCATACTGAAGACTGTGGTCTTTAATCATCAGTAAGTGCTTCAGGTCCTCTTCACTTTCAGCAAGCAAGTTTGTATCTTCTGCATAAACATGTTGTTAATGAGTCTTCCTCCAGTCCTGATGCCCTGTTCTTCTTCATATAGTCCAGCTTCTTGGATTACTGGTTTAGCATGCAGATTGAATGGGTATGGTGAAACGATATACCGTCTTTAAACCATGCAGGATTCCGTTCTGTTGGAACTGCCTCTTGATATTCAACCGCAAAAGTGAAGTACTGATAAATTCTACAACATGGATAAACCTTGACAACATTATGCTAAGTGAAAGAAGCCACTCACAAAAGATGACATGTTGTATGATTCATTTATATGTCATGTCCAAAATAGACAAATCCATAGACACAGAAAGTAGATCAGTGGTTGCCTAGGACTGAGGGGATTGAGGGGATGGTGACAGTCAAACGATGTGGGGTTTCTTTCTAGGGCTATAAAAATGTTCTGAAGTTGATTTAGTGATGGTTGCCAAACTATGAATACACTAAAACCCATTAAAGTGTACACTTTATTGGTACATTTTAAATGGGTGACCTGTATATCTTAAGGCAGTTGAATACAAGGCCAATGGAGTCATTAATGTTTAGCATTTTATCAAATTTAAGAAATCTTTTTGATTGAGCTAGAGAATATGGAGAAATGAGGAAAGCTTAAAATAATTATAACTCAAGTCTGGAAAGATTTAAGCATATTAAGATCTGAAGGATTGGACAAGAATGACTACCATTTGTGTTTTGTGTCAGGTGATGTGCCCTTAGTATTAGGACCGATAACACTGAGTTGCCTTAGAATCACAGAGGTAGAAAGTGACAGAGCCAAGTTGCTAATTCGAATCAGTTTAAATCCAAAGACGCTTATTTCCTGTACCACCTTCGCTTCTCAATGGAAAGAGTTGAGGAAGGCAAGGAAGGCAGTGAGTGGAAGAATCAAGTTGCTGGGAGTGTTTTATGAGTGAAAATCGGGTAGGCAGAGGAAGACGGAAAACTTCAAGTTAGCAATTCAGTATCCTTGTGCACGAACGCTCATTTCTGTGGAATAATGATTTTGTTTCTTCAAATGTTAATAAAATTAAAAGCAGAAAATATACCTATCTTTATTAGGAAATTAGTACACCACACCAGCAACTGCTTTGAATCTTGGGGCTCCATCCTCTGCCCCCGGCCTCAACGTGATATTCTTTAGAAGGCTGAGAAGGCCACTCTCCTTACTTTTTGCTTCTGACCACCTTATGAGGCAGTTCTACTGTATCACATGGGGTCGCTATGAGTCGAAATCGACTTCACCACACCTGACAACGACAACACTTTAAAAAAGGGCGACTCGCTGTACTACGACCAGAGACACCAGCGGCGCAGACCTCGCGCCCGCGAAACTCGAGCCACAGCCTCTGCGCTTGCGCACCTTCCTCCTCCCCCTTCCGGGTCCGCTTCGGAAGCGCGTCCTGGGGGCCCCCGGAGGCTGTCACTTTGTCCAGATCCTGTCGCTTCTTGAGTCGGTTTCCACACCTGTGATCGGTCAGCGACGGCGCCAAGCGGTCAGCGCCTGCGCGAACTGAGGCATCGGTCACCATGACAGCGACCGCTGGGAGCCCGGGTAAGCGCCAGCGCCCGTGGCCTCGCTGCCCTGGATTGGGCTCCGCGGAGGCCGCGGCGTGGGTGTTGGAGACGCGGGTCGGCAGACAGAGCGCTGGGCTCGCAGCTGCGCCCTTTCTCGGGTCTCCTACGCCCACGTGGGGGCGCGTTGAGAGATCTACTGCCAGCACTCACCCGGCGGCCCTCCTTGTGTTGGGACCTCGGAGCTGAGCAGCATCCAGCGGCTGGAAATGGACCCGGGTCCACATGCTCGGCGAGCGCGCCCACCATCGATTGGGGGAGAACCTTGGTTCCCGGAGTGGGCATTAAGGGAAAAGCATTTGGAAAGGCGAACAATGGCAGGAATATTGCTTTTAGACGTCTTGGTTGGAACAAGGAAAGCCTGGTGGTGTGGTGGTTAAGTGCTACAGCTGCTAACCAAAAGGTTAACAATTCAAATCCACCGGGCGCTCCTTGGAAGCTCTATGGGGCAGTTCTACTCTGTCCTGTAGGGTCGCTATGAGTCGGAATCGACTTGATGGCAGTGGTTTTTTTTAATGGGTTGGAATAAAAGGAAGGTGCCACTAGCTCAAATCATTATTTCAACAGACCAAAAGGTCAATCCGGTTCCTCTCTGGGAATTGGGCAAGGTTGGGAAATGCAGAGGAAGGAATGTGGCTGGGCATTAATTGAGCTCATTGTTGCACAACCTTTGGAAGCTGGTAGTGTGTGTTGTTTGACCACTGGAACCGGAGGTGTTTTAAACCGTGCCTGTTCAGTTCTACTCCAGAGGGTTACAGTGTCTTTTAGATAAACATAAGTAATCCCGTTAGCCTTGATGATGCATTTGTGTGTGTGTTTTAGGTGAAAGTTTACAGTTCAAGTTAGTTTCTTATACAAAAATGTATACACATACTGTCATGTGACCCTACTTGCCCTCTCTGTAATGTAACAGCATGCTCCCCCTTTCCACCCGGATTTCCCTTGTCCATTCAGCCAGCTCCTATCCCTTTCTGCATTCTCATCTGCCTCCTGACAGGAGCTGCCCATTTAGTCTCATGTAGCTACCTGAACTCCCCCACGTGTCTGTCAGTTTGTCGTACTGTGGGGGCTTGCGTGTTGCTGTGATGCTGGAAGCTATGCCACTGGTATTCAAATACCAGCAGGGTCACCCATGGAAGACAGGTTTCAGCTGAGCTTCCAGACTAAGACAGACTAGGAAGAAGGACCTGGCAGTCTACTTCTGAAAAGCATTAGCCAGTGAAAACCTTATGATTAGCAGCGGAACATTGTCTGATATAGTGCTGGAAGATGAGCCCCCCACCCCCAGGTTGGAGGGCACTCAAAAGATGACTGGGGAAGAGCTACCTCAAAGTAGAGTCAACCTTAATGACGTGAATGGAGTAAAGCTTTCGGGACCTTCATTTGCTGATGTGGCACGACTCAAAATGAGAAGAAACAGCTGTAAACATCCATTAATAATCAGAACCTGGAATGTACGAAGTATGAATCTAGGAAAATTGGAAATCATCAAAAAATGAAATGGAACACATAAACATCGATATCCTAGGCATTAGTGAGCTGAAATGGACTGATATTGGCCATTTTGAATCGGACAATCATATAGTCTACTATGCTGGGAATGACAGCTCGAAGAGGAATGATGTTGCATTTATTGCCAAAAAGAAGGTTTCAAGATCTATCCTGAAGTACAATGCTGTCAGTGATAGGAGAATATCCATGCACCTACAAGGAAGACCAGTTAATAACGACTATTATTCAAATTTATGCACCAACCACTAGGGCCAAAGGTGAAGAAATAGAAGATTTTTATCAGCTGCTGCAGTCTGAAATTGATCGAACATGCAATCAAGATGCATTGTTAATACTGGTGATTGGAATGCGAAAGTTGGCAACAAAGAAGAAGGATCAGTAATTGGAAAATATGGCCTTCGTGATAGAAACAATGCCGGAGATCGAATGATAGAATTTTGCAAGACCAGCGACTTCTTCATTGCAAATACCTTCTTTCACCAACATAAAAGGCGACTATACGCATGGACCTCTACAGATGGAACACACAGAAATCAAACTGACTACATCTGTGGAAAGAGACGATGGAAAAGCTCAATATCATCAGTCAGAACAAGGCCAGGGGCCGACTGTGGAACAGACCATCAATTGCTCATATGCAAGTTCAAGCTCAAACTGAAGAAAATCGGAGCAAGTCCATGAGAGCCAAAATATGACCTTGAGTATATCCCACCTGAATTTAGAGACCATCTCAAGAATAGATTTGATGCATTGAACACTAGTGACCGAAGATGAGACGAGTTGTGGAATGACATCAAGGACATCATCCATGAAGAAAGCAAGAGGTCACTGAAAAGACAGGAAAGAAAGAAAAGACGAAGATGGAAGACAGAGGAGACTCTGAAACTTGCTCTTGAGCATCAAGCAGCTAAAGCAAAAGGAAGAATTGATGAAGTAAAAGAACTGAACAGAAGATTTCAAAGGGCGTCTCGAGAAGACAAAGTAAAGTATTATAATGACATGTGCAAAGAGCTGGAGATAGAAAACCAAAAGGGAAGAACATGCTCGGCATTTCTCAAGCTGAAAGAACTGAAGAAAAAATTGAAGCCTCGAGTTGCAATGGTGAAGGATTCCATGGGGAAAATATTAAACTATGCAGGAAGCGTCAAAAGAAAATGGAAGGAATACACAGAGTCATTATACCAAAAAGAATTAGTCGATATTAAACCATTTCAAGAGGTGGCATGTGATCAGGAACCGATGGTACTGAAGGAAGAAGTCCAAGCTGCTCAGAAGGCATTGGCGAAAAACAAGGCTCCAGGAACTGATGGAATATCAGTTGAGATGTTTCAACAAACAGATGTAGCACTAGAGGTGCTCACTCACCTATGCCAAGAAATATGGAAGACAGCTTCCTGGCCAACCGACTGCAAGAGATCCATATTTATGTCTAGTCCCAAGAAAGGTGATCCAACCGAATGTGGAAGTTATACAACAACATCAATAATATCACACGCAAGCAAAATTTTGCTGAAGATCATTCAAAAACGGCTGCAGCAGCATATCAACAGGGAACAGTCAGAAATTCAGGCCAGTTTCAGAAGAGGATGTGGAACCAGGAATATCATTGCTGATGTCAGATGGATCCTGGCTGAAAGCAGAGAATACCAGAAGGATGTTTACCTGGTTTTTATTGACTGTGCAAAGGCATTCGACTGTGTGCATCATAACAAACTATGGATAACATTGCAAAGAGTGGGAATTCCAGAACACTTAATTGTGCTCATGAGGAACCTTTACATAGATCAAGAGGCGATTGTTCGTACAGAACAAGGGGATACTGATTGGTTTAAAGTCAGGAAAGGTGTGCGTCAGGGTTGTATTCTTTCACCATACCTATTTAATCTATAATACAAATAATACAAGAAGCTGGACTATATGAAGAAGAATGGGATATCAGGATTGGAGGAATACTTAACAACCTGCGTTATGCAGATGACACAACCTTGCTTGCTGAAAGTGAAGAGGACTTGAAGCACTTACTAATGAAGATCAAAGACCACAGCCTTCAGTATGGACTGCCCCTCAACGTAAAGAAAACAAAAATCCTCACAACCGGACCAATGAGCAACATCATGATAAACAGAGAAAAGATTGAAGTTGTCAAGGATTTCATTTTACTTGGATCCACAGTCAACAGCCATGGAAGCAGCAGTCAAGAAATCAAGACGCATTGCATTGGGAAAATCTGCTGCAAAGGACCTCTTCAAAGTGGTGAAGATCAAAGATATCACCTTGAAGACTAAAGTGCGCCTGACCCAAGCCATGGTATTTTCAATCGCATCATATGCATGTGAAAGCTGGACAATGAATAAGGAAGACTGAAGAGGGGCTGACACCTTTGAATTGTGGTGTTGGTGAAGAATATTGAATATACCATGGACTGCCAAAAGAACGAACAAATCTGTCTTAGAAGAAGCGCGGCCAGAATGCTCCTTAGAGGCAAGGATGGTGAGACTGCATCTTACATACTTTGGACATGTTGTCAGGAGGGATCAGTCCCTGGAGAAGGACATCATGCTTGGCAGAGTACAGGGTCAGTGAAAAGAGGAAGACCCTCAGCGAGGTGAATTGACACAGTGGCTGCAACAATGAGCTCAAGCATAACAATGATTGTAAGGATGGTGCAGGACCGGGCAGTGTTTCGTTCTGTTGTGCATAGGGTCACTATGAGTTGGAACCGACTCGAGGGCACCTAACAAGAACAACAACAAGCTACTTGAAGTAAGAACCACACTTCAGGAGTATTATTTTATGTTTTATAGTCCACTCCAATCTTTGTTTGAAGAGCTGGCTTTGGGAATTGTTTTAGTTCTGGGTTACCAGAGAGTTCGGTAGCCGTGTCTTCTGGAGTTCCTCTAGTCTCAGTCAGACCATTAAGTCTGGTCTTTCGACTTGAATTTGAATTCTGCACCCCAGTTTTCTCCTGCCCCATCAGGGACTCTCTGTTGTGTGCCCTGTCAGGGTCATCGTTGGTGGTAGCTGTGCACCATCTAGTTCTTATGGTCTCAGGCTGATGGAGTGTCTGTGTTTTGTGGCTCTTTTTGTCTCTTGGGCTAATATTTTCTCGTTCTTCCTGCTCCTTTGCTCCAGGTGTGTTGGTATCCAGTGACGCATCTTAGATGGCTACTCGCTAGCTTTTAAGACCCCAGAAGCCACTCACCAAAGTGAGATGCAGAACATTTTCTTAATAAACTTTGTTATACCAATTCACCTAGATGTCCCCTGAAGCCATGGTCCCCAGACCCACGCCCCTGCTACTCTGTTCCTCAAAGTGTTTGGTTGTGTTCAGGAAACTTCTTAGCTTTTGGTTTAGTCAGGTTGGGCTGACTTCCCCTGTATTGTGTGTTGTCCTTCCCTACACCTAAGATAATTCTTGTCTACTATGCAGTAGAAACCCCGGTGGCATAGTGGTTAAGAGCTATGGCTGCTAACCAAAAGGTTGGCAGTTCGAATCCACCAGTTGCTCCATGAAAACCCCATGGGGCAGTTCTACTCTGTCCTTCAGTGTCACTATGAGTCAGAATCAACTCAATGGCGATGTTTTTTTTTAATCTAGTTAGCGAATTCCCCACTCCCTCCCTCCCCACCGTTGTCACCAACAAAGAATGTTTTCTTCTGTTTTTAATCCTTTTCTTGAGTTCTTTTAATTGTGTTCTCATACAATATTTGTCTTTTTGCAACTGACAAATTTCACTCAGCATAATGCGTTCCAGATTCATCCATATTGTGAGATGTTTTGCATATTCATCATTGTTCTTTATTGTTATGTAGTATTCCATTGTGCAAATATACCATAATTTGTTTATCCATTTGTCTGTTGATGGGCACCTAGGTTGTTCCATCTTTTTACTATTGTGAACAGTGCTGCAGTGAACATGGGTGTGCATGTATCTATTTGTGTGATGGCTCTTATTTCTCTAGGATATATTCCAAGGAGTGGGATTGCTGGAATGTATGATAGTTCTATTTCTAGCTTTTAAGGAAGCGCCAAATCAATTTCCACAGTGGTTGTACCATTTTACTTTCCCACCAGCAGTGTGTAGGTATTCCAGTCTTTCCACAACCTCTCCAACATTTATTATTTTGTGTTTTTTGGATTAATGCTAGCCTTGTTGAAGTGAGATAGTATTTCATTGTAGTTTTGATTTGCATTTCTTTAATGGCTGAAGATCGTGAACATTTCCTCGTGTATCTGTTAGCTGCATGAATGTCTTCTTTGGTGTTCATATCTTTTACCCGTTTCTTAATTGGGTTATTTGTCTTTTTGTGGTTGAGGTTTTGTAGTAGATTTTAGAGATTAGACGCTGATCGAATTTATGGTAGCCAAATTTTTTTTCCCAGTCTGTAGATTGTCTTTTTACTCTTGGTGAAGTCTTCTGATGACTGACTGTAAGTGTTTGATTTTATCTAGTTTCTCTTCGGGTGTTTGTGGATTTGTTAGTTATGTTATCTAGTTTCTCTTCGGGTGTTTGTGGATTTGTTAGTTACGTTTTGTATTCTGTTTATGCCATGTATTCGGGCTCCTAGCGTTGTCCCTATTTTTTCTTCTGTGGTCTTTATCGTTTTAGATTTTGTATTTAGGTCTTTGATTCATTTTGAGTTACTTTTTGTGCATGGTGTGAGGTATGGGTCTTATTTAATTTTTCTGCAGATGGATATCCAGTTATGCCAGCACCATTTGTTAAAGAGACTGTCATTTCCTCACTCAACGGACTTTGGCCCTTTGTCAAATATCAACTGCTCATATGGGGATGAATTTACATCTAGATTCTCAATTCTGTTCCATTGGTCTATGTATCTGTTATTTTACTAGTACCAGACTGTTTTGGCTGCTGTGGAGGTATAATATGTTCTAAATTCAGCTAGTGTGAGGCCTCCCACTTCGTTCTTCTTCAGTAATACTTTTCTTATGTGGGGGTCTTCCCTTTCCATATGAAGTTGGTGATTTGTTCTCCATCATATTAAAAAATCTCATTGGAATTTGGATCAGGATTGTATTTGTATCTGTAGATCACTTTGGGTAGAATGGACATTTTCACAATGTTAAGCCTTCCTATCCATGGGCAAGGTATATTCTTCCACTTTTGTAGGTCTCTTTTAGTTTCTTGCAGTAGTGTTTTGTAGTTTTCTTTGTATAGTTCTTTTACATCTATGGTTAGATTTATTCCTAAATATTATACTTTCTTGAGGGCTATTGTAAATGGTATTGATTTGGTGATTTCCCCTCCAAAGTTCTTTTTGTTGGTGTAGAGGAATCCAACTGATTTCTGTATGTTTACCTTGTATCCTGATGCTTTGCTGAAATCTTCTATTAGTTCCAGTAGTTTTCTTGTAGATTCTTTATGGTTTCTGTGTATAAGATCATATCGTCTGCAAATAGGGATACTTTTACTTCTTCCTTACCAATTTGGATGCCCCTTATTTCTTTTTCTAGGCTAATTGCTCTGGCTAGGACTTCCAGCACAATGTTGAACGAGAGTGGTGATAAAAGGCATCCTTGTGTCATTCCCATTCTCAAGGGGAATGCTTTCAAACTCTCTCTATTTAGGATGATGTTGGTTGTTGGCTTTGTATAAATGCTGTTTATTATGTTGAGGAATTTCCCTTCTATTCCTATTTTGCTGAGAGTTTTTATCATGAATGGGTGTTGGACTTTGTCAGATGCCTTTTCTGCATCAGTTCATAAGATCATGTCATTCTTATCTTTTGTTTTATTTATGTGATGGATTACATTCATTATTTTTCTAATATTGAACCATTCCTGTGTACCTGGTATGAATCCCACTTGGTCGTGGCGAATTATTTTTTTGATATGTTGTTGAATTCTATTGGCTAGAATTTTGTTGAGGATTCTTGCGTCTAAGTTCATGAGGGGTATTGGTCTGTAATTTTCTTTTTTTGTTGTGTCTTTGCCCTGGTTTTGGTATCAGGGTTATGCTGGCTTCATAGAATGAGTTCGGGAGTATTCCGTCTTTTTCCATGCTCTGAAATATGTTTAGTAGTAATGGCGTTAACTCTTCTCTGAAAGTTTGGTAGAACTCTCCAGTGAGGCCATCAGTGCCAGGGCTTTTTTTGTTGTTGTTGAGAGTTTTAAAATTACCTCTTCAGTCTCTTCTTTAGTTATAGGTTTCTTTAGTTGTTCTACCTCCATTTGTGTTAGTTTAGGTAGGTAGTGTGTTTCTAGAAGTTTGTCTATTTCCTCTAGGTTTTCAAATTTGTTAGAGTACAGTTTTTCATAGTATTCTGTTATGATTCTTTTAATTTCAGTTGGATCTGTTTTGATATCGCCCATCTTATTTCTTATTTGGGTTATGTACTTCCTGTTCTGTTTTTCTTTTGTCAGTTTGCCCAGTGGTTTATCGATTTTTTTGATCTTTTCGAAGAACCAGGTTGTGGTCTTGTTAACTCTTTCAATTGTTTTTCTATTCTCTATTTCATTTATTTCTGCTCTAATCTTTATTTTCTCCTTTCTTCTGGTGCCTGTGGGCTTGC
This sequence comes from Elephas maximus indicus, assembly GCF_024166365.1. Classification (NCBI taxonomy): domain Eukaryota; kingdom Metazoa; phylum Chordata; class Mammalia; order Proboscidea; family Elephantidae; genus Elephas; species Elephas maximus. The sequence continues at coordinate 85,511,264 of NC_064820.1, forward strand.
TTTGGTGCTCTCTTTGTATTTGTTCAAGTTGTAGGGTTAATATTTTGATTTTGACCCTTCTTTTTGGATGTGTGCATTTATTGCTATAAATTGACCTCTGAGCATGGCTTTTGCTATGCCCCAAAGGTAGTATGTGTTTTCATTCTCATTTGATTCTATGAATTTCTTTATTCCATCCTTAATTTCCCCTATACACCAGTAGTTTTTGAGCAAGGTGTTGTTCAGTTTCCACGTATTTGGTTTTTTTCCCTTGCTTTTTCCATTATTGATTTCTACTTTTTCTGGCTTTATGGTCAGAAAAGATGCTTTGTAATATTTTGCATTCTGTTAAGGCTTGCTTTGTGAACTAATATGCAGTCTGTTCTGGAGAATGGTCCATGTGCATTGGAAAAGAAAGTATACTTGGCTGCTGTTGGGTGGAGTGTTCTCTGTATGTCTATGATATCAAGTTGGTGGATTGTGGCATTTAGATCTTCCATGTCTTTACTGAGCATTGTTCTGGATGTTCTGTCCTTCTCTGAAATTTGTGTGTTGAAGTCTCCTACTATTATTATAGAGCTATTTCCCTTTTCAGAGCTGTTAGAATTTGTTTTATGTATTTTGGAGCCCTTTCATTGGGTTAGTAAATAGTTATTACGGTTATGTCCTCCTGGTGTATTGACCTTTTAATCATTATATAATGTCGTTACTTATCCTTTGTGGTGGATTTTACTTTAAAGTCTATTTTGTCAGAGATTAATACTGCCACTCTTGCTCTTTTTTATTTGTCGTTTGCTTGATATATATTTTTTTGCATTCTTTGAGTTTTAGTTTATGTCTTTGAGTCTAAGTTATGTTTCTTGTAGGCTGCATATAGAAGGATCACGTTTTTTTAATCCATTCTGCCACTCGCTGTCTCTTTACTGGTACATTTAGTCCATTTTCATAATTATTGATAGTTACGAGTTTAGTGCTGTTATTTTGATGTATTTTTTGTGTGTGTTGTTGTTGGCAGTTTCTTTGTTCCATTTAATTCTCTGTGCAGTCATTTTTCTTTATGTATTTTTTTCATCTTTTTTATTATTGATTTTTCATTTGCTGAGTCTTCATGTTTTTCTTTTTTATTCTGATGCGTAGGTTTGTTAGTTTCTTTTGTGGTTACCTTAAAATTTACCTCTTTTTCTGAGTTTAAGCCAATCTCTTATTTCCTGATATCCCCTTTACTTCCCCTCCCTATGAAAGTTCTATGACTACAGTATTTAGTCCCTGTTTTTTGTTATAACGTTATTGTCTTTTACTTATTGACGTCTCTGTTTCCCTATTTTAAGTGTTTTAGCTTTGATTTATTTTTGTGACTTCCCTATCTGGGTTGATATCTGGTTGTTCTATCCTGTGTTCTAGACTTGGGTTGTTATCTGATGTTATTGATTTTCTAACCAAAGGACTCCCTTTAGTATTCCTTGCAATTTTAGTCTGGTTTTTACCAACTCCGTAAACTTCTCTTTATTTGGAAATGCCCTGATTTCACCATCATATTTGAGAGACAGTTTTGCTGGATATGTAATTATTGGTTGGCAGTTTTTTTCCTTCGAGGTTTTATGTATGTCATCGCATTGCCTTTTTGCCTGCATGATTTTTGCTGAGTAGTCAGAGCTTAGTCTTTCTGACTTTTCTTTGTAGATGACTTTTTGTTTATCTCTAGCCACTTTTAAAATTCTCTCTTTATCTTTGGTTTTGGCAAGTTTAATTATAATGTGTCTTGGTGACTTTCTTTTGGGATCTACCCTGTGTGGGGTTCATTGAGCTTCTTGAATAGATATCTTCTCATCTTTCATGGTATCAGGGAACTTTTCTGCCAGCAAATATTCAACAATTCTCTGTGTATTTTCTGTCATCCCCTCCTGTTCTGGTACTCCAATCACTCATAGGTTATTCCTCTTGATATAGTTCAACATAATTCTTAGGGTTTCTTCATTTTTTTAAATTCTTTTGCCTGATTTTTCCTCAAATAAGTTGACGTTAAGTGCTTTATCTTCAGTATCACTAATTCTGTCCTCCTTCAGCCGCAATTCTGTTCCTGTGACTTTCTATTGAGTTGTCTAATTCTGAAATTTTATTGTTAATCTTTTGGATTTCTGTTTGCTGTCTCTCTATGAATTCTTGCAGCCTGTTAAATTTGTCATTATGCCCTTGTATAACCTTCTTAAGTTCCTCTGTTACTGTCTGTGTGTTCCTTCGCTTGGTCTGCATTTTGCCTGATCTCCTTCCTGTTCTCTTCAAGAGGCCTGTATATTAATCTTTTGAATTCTACCCACCCTGGTAATTCCAAGAAATTATCTTCCTCTGGGGGGGGAGTCTCTTGATACTTTGTTTTGGTTGCTTGCTGAATCCATCATGGTCTGCCTCTTTACGTGATTTGATATTGACTGTTGTCTCTGAGCTATCAATAAGTTATTATATTCATTTATTTTATGTTTGTTTACTGTGTCCTAGCTTCTTGTTTGTTTTATTTTGATATGCCCACATACGCTGCTCTTGTGAATGAATTTGATTGTTGGTGCCTTTAAACTCATAGGTCCTTTCCCCAGGTGGTTAGAGCTGTTACTAGGTATGTGAGCCCAGGAGTCCCGTTTACTTTTCTTGTGTGGATTCAGTTCAGGTGTCCAGGTCTTTGGTTACTGAATGTGTGGTGCAGGCTCTCACCCACAGTCCTATACAGGCAGGGGTGGTTGGAGTAGACATAGGTATCCGGGTGCTCATGTGCTAAGCAAGGCAGGTGGCTGATGGCTGCCCCTGAATGCTTGGGTGGAAGGCATGTCCCTTTTCCCTAGAGCATGTAGGTAGGCGGGTTTTGCAGCCAGACTTTGGGCACCCAATGCTGTTGGCTGTAAGGACTGGGAGGCATCACTTATTCTTGGACCTCTGTCACAGGTGGCTAGGTGGAATGGGTGGAGCCACCAGTCCTTAAGCCCCAGATGTGGGTAAGTGAGGACCTTGCTTAATGGATAGGGTGGCATCAGATATCATGAATCTGCCATCCTCTTAGCTGTTGCAGTTGAAAATAGGTTTCAAGTATATAACCTGTTGTACTATGCTAATGAGCACCTACGCTGTTGAAATGGGCCCACACAGGTCTAGGCAGGGGTGAAAGGCACTCAAAGTCCATGGATCCCTTATGCCCGTGCTTAGGAAAAAAGGGTGTGCCTGCCCTGAGTTCCCAGCTTAGGGGAGCTGGCAGATTATTTTTTCCTGTTTGTTAATTTTTTTCCCCCTGTAAAGCCAGGAGAATGGCTCAGGGTGTGCAATGGGTCCTACTTCTGGCCCAGAGTCATTGAAGCTGGACTGGGACCTGGAGCAGAGCGGGGAGGGGGCAAGTAAATGGGAGAGAGGTGCTTCTTAAATGGGGGAAGGGTTTTTTGCTCCGCATGGTGGATTAGACACTTGTACTTACCTTTCACTGATTCAATGAAGCTGCTCCATGGTTCCAGAGGGTTGAGCAGACTCTCCATCGCTCGGTTTCTCCCAGTGGGAAAAACGTGCCCTGAGTGCTACTGTTTGCCTTAGCCCGTGCACACCACCTGATCCAGCCTGCAGGGTGCTGGCCAGGACTGGTCAGGCAAATCCTCACTGCTTCTGAACTGTCTCTCCCTCCCCCTGCCACTCCATCCAACTCCTCAACTTTGTCTTTGATGTTCAGGGTTCATATATAATTGATTCATTTGTGTTTCTGGGCCTTTGTTGTAAGAGGGGGCACAGGAAGCATCTGACTACTCTGCCATCTTGGTCCCGCCTCCCTTTTTTTTTTTCTAAATTAAAAATTTTTCGTGATTGTAAACATAACACATGCACATTATAGAATGTTAATAAAATATATTGAAATAGGAAGAAAATTTTTCAGAATGCCAATACTCGGAGGCACCACTAGTAACTTTCTGGTATATTTTCTAACAATCCTAACTTTTAAGAAAATATAGTTAAGTTTATAGTAAATATACATTTTTAAAATCCTGCATCTTCTCATAACATAACATTCCATGTCACAAAAGGCTTTTTTTTTTTAATTGTTCTTGAAGTGAAAGTTTACAGTTCAAGTTAGTTTCTCGTACAAAAATTTATACACACATTGTTACGTGACTCTAGTTACTCTTCCTGTAAAGTGACAGCACACTCCTCCTTTCCACTCTGGATTTCCCATGCCCTTTCAACCAGCTCCTGTCCCTTCCTGCCTTCTCATCTTGCCTCTGGCAGGAGCTGCCCATTTAGTCTCAAGTATCTACTTGAGCTAAAAAGCACACTCTTATAAAAGTTTTTTTACATACATATTTTTCAGTGATAGAATTGTATTTCATCACACAGGTATACTATAATTTGTTTAACCAGTTTCCTAATCTTGGGTATTTATCAGTTGTTTCTTATTTTTCTTGTTATTAGGACTACTACTGTGATGAACATCTTCGCATTGTTCTTCCTTATTTCTGACTTTTTTTTTTTAAACCCTGGGCTGGATTCCTATAGCAGGAATTACTGGATCAAAGGATGTGAACATTTCTAAGGATCATGCTAAACCTCCATGGAACATCCTATTCAGACCAGAGCTTTCCTTTTTTAAACTTAGGGCTCTTTTTCTTATATCTCAGTATAAATCCATTTAATGCCTAGTTTTCCTTAAAAAAGAAAAAAAAATCTGAATCTGGGGCAAAGCTCCTACTCAAAAGACTTTTCACATTCTAATTACCAGATTGTATAAATATAGGTTCTCTTCTGTATTGATGCAGGGCTTACAAAATTTGAATAAAATGTGTGCTTAGGTGAAAAACGTTCCAGATCCGTTCTATTCTCACTCCCAAGGTACTGGCGAGACTAATTCTTAACCAGATTCTTCCATTATATGAATCATTTTCTCCGCTTAACTTTTTAAAAAATAAGTAATACATTCTCAACATTAAGAAACTCCAAAGGCACAATAGATTTATAACAAAATATTCCATCCAGTCTCCCAGCCAGTCAGTTCTTCTCCACACAGGCACAGGTATCCACTGTTAGTAGTTTTTGTGTATCCTTTCAGTTATTTTGTGTATCCACTGTTTTTTTTTTTTTCTGTTATATGCATACCACTATGTATCTCCTCTTTGTCTTTTTTTTTCCTCACACACAAATGGTACCTGTGTTAGTATTTTATGTCCTCTGTAACAAATTACCGTGAACTTGGTGGCTTAGAAGAACACAAATTTATTATCTTACAGTTCAGGAAGTCAGAAATTTCATTGGGTCTCACTGGGCTAAAATCATGGTGTCAGCAGGGCTGGACTCCTTCTGGAGGCTGTAGGGAAGAGTCTGTTTTCTTGCCATCTCCAGCCTGGTGGCCAGTTGAGTGTTCTCACACTGCATCACTCTGATACACTACTGCTTCCTCTTTTCACTGATAAGAACCTTTGTGATTATGCTGGGCCCACCTGGATAGTATAGGGTAGTATCTCCATCTCATAGTCAGCTGATTAGCAACCTTAATTCCCCCTTACCCTGTAGAATAACATTCACAGTGATTAAGATGTGGATTTTCTTTTTTTTTGCGAGGGGCATATTTTTCATCCTACCACAGTACCTATCTGCTTTGTTCTCCATCTTATTTTTTTTGTAATTTATTTTATTTTTGTTGTTCAGAGTATACACAGCAGAATATACACCAATTCAACAGTTCAGTGACATTGATTACATTCTTTGAGTTCTGCAACCATTCTCACCCTCCTTTTCTGAGTTGTTCCTCTCCCGTTAACATAAACTCACTGCCTGCTAAGGTTCCCACCTAATCTTTTCAAGTTGCTGTTGTCAATTTGATCCAGTATAGATATATCTTAAAAGGGTACAATGCTCAAGGCAGACATTCTTTACTAGTTAAGCTAAACATTCGTTTGGTTCTGGAGCCCTGCTGGCACAATGTTTAAGAGCTCGGCTGCTAACCAAAAAATCTGCAGTTTGCATCCACCAGCTGCTCCTTGGAAACCCTATGGGGCAGTTCTACTTTGTGCTATAGGGCCGCTATGAGTTGAAATCAACAGTAATGGGTTGTTGTTTGGTGTTAAGAAGACTTCAGGGGATGTTTATAGTTTAAGGTTTAAAGATTATCTCAGGGCAGTAGTTTCAGGGGTTTATCCAGCCTCCATGGCTCCAGAAAGGCTGGAGTTCATAAGAATTTGAAATTGTGTTCTGCATTTTCCCCTTCTTGATCAGGATTCCTCTATAGAATCTTTGATCAAAATGTTCAGTAATGGTAGCTTGTCACCATCCGGTTCTGCTGATCTCGTGGTAGAGGAGGCATTTGTTCATGGAGGCAATTACCCACACCTTTCGTTTTCTCCCCCTATTCCTGACTGTTCTTCCTCTGTTGCTCCAGGTGAATAGAGACCGTTTAGTGTTCTTGTGTGGCTGCTTGCAAGCTTTTAAGACCCCAGGCAGTATGCAACAAAGTAGGAGGTAGAACAGAACCACTAAACACATTATTAAGCTGATTAACTGTCATGAAACCATGAAACCATGACCCTAAACTTCCACAGCAAGGAACCAAATCCCATGAAGTGTCTGGTTGTACATAAGCAGCCTCAGCAGCTACCCTCTTTTTTGTTGTTGTTGCAAATATATCGATCACAATTTTTGCCAGTTTGACTTTTTACAGGTGTACAGCTTATTGACAGCAATTATATTAATCGCCATGCAACCCTACCCTTGATCAATGTGATTTCTCCATCACCGTAAAAGCTGTAAAAGCCAGTACTCCATAAGCAATAACCCCGCCCCTTTCCCCCTTCCTACTGCCTCTGGTAACTACCAATAAACTTTGGTCTCTATATATTTGCCTGTTGTAGTTGTAACTACTAATAAACTTTGGTCTCTATATATTTGTCTGTTCTAGTTTTTTTTATATAAGTGAGATCAGACAATATTTGTCCTTTTGTGATTGACTTATTTGACTCAGCATAGTGTCTTCAAGTTCTGTCCATATTGTAGCATGTATCAAGGCTTCACTTCTCTTACTGGCTGAATGGTATTCCATTGTATGTATGTACCACATTTTGTTTATTCGTTCATCCACTGATGGGCATTTAGGTCGTTTCCACCTTTTGGGTATAGTGCTACAGTGAACACTGGCGTACAAGTATCTGAGTCTACGTTCAAGTTTTTTCGGTATATACCTAGGAGTGGTATATACCTAGGAGAGGAACTGCCACACTCTTCCACATCAGCTGTACCATTTTGCATTCTCATCAGAAATGGATAAGGGTTCCAAATCCCCACATCCTTGCCAAATTTGTTATTTTCTGTTTTTTTTTTTTTTTTTATCTTAGCCATCTGTCTTGGATTGAATTGTGTCCCCCCAAAACATGTGTCAACTTGGCTAGGCCATGATTCCCCATATTGTGTGGTTGTCTACCATTTGTCATCTGATGTGATTTTCCTATGTGTTGTAAATCCTACCTCTATGATGTTAATGAGGCAGGATTAGAGGCAGTTATGTTAATGAGGCAGGACTCAATCTACAAGATTAGGTTGTGTCTTAATTCAATCTCTTTTGAGATATAAAAGAGAGAAGGGAGCAGAAGGACAGGGGGACCTCATACCACTAAGAAAATAGAGCCAGGAATGTGTCCTTTGGACCTGGGGTCCTTTGCTGAGAAGTTCCTAGACCAGGGGAAGACTGATGACAAGTACCTTCCTCTAGAGTGGACAGAAAGATAAAACCTCTCCCTGGAGCTGGCACCCTGAATTCAGGCTTCTAGCCTCCTAGACTGTGAGAAAATAAACTTCTGTTTGCTAAAGCCGTCCACCTGTATTTCTGTTGTAGCAGCGCTGGGTAACTGAGACAGCGGCCGGAACGTTAGCCGTCTGCACCGCTCGGGGGCTCCTTTCAGGGCTGTTTACTGTTGTCGTTAGTTGCTGTAGAGCTGGCTCCGACTTACAGCGTCTGTATGTATAACAGAACTAAACTTCGCATGGCCCTCTACCAGCTTCATAATCGTTGGTGTGTTTGAGTTCATTGTTTCAGCTTTTTTGTCAGTGCATCTCATTGAGGGTTTCCTGCATTTTCATTTGCCCTCTACTTTACCGACCATCGTGCTCTTTTCTAGCATTTGGTGTTTCCTGATAACACGTCCAAAGTAAGTGACCCGAAGTCTCTTCTAAGGAGCATCATGGTTGTATTTCTTCTGCTGTTGACTTGTTTATTCTTCAGGCCTATCACCTACATAAAATAGTTATAACAATACTCTAAATCATAGATAATTGAAGCCTCATCTTCTAAAAGTACTGTATACAGTGTGGCTAAGTCGAAGGTAGCAATTTCACCCATGAAAATGAAAGGAATACTTTTTACCTCTAATGTTTTTAAATTCTACAGTGATGGCATTTTATAATTAATTTGTAAGTTACTTTTATAAAAATTTTAAATGCAGTGTGTTTAGTTGAAAGGTGCCATAGAAACAGCCACTATAACTAACATTTCTATTTTTGTCTGGCAACATACATGATTACTGTTTCTGTAAGTCATTTGATGTATCTCAAAAACTTCATTTTTAACAGCTACATATTTTATCGTGAGGATAGACTATGATTTAATTATTTTCCTATTGGACATTTCTGTTCTAGTGAACAATTAATGTGCTTTCCAAAATGGCTAACTTTAATACAGAAAAATGATGGCCATCTATGACCATCTAATTTCAAAGGGTCCGTGGCTCTGTTGCATATGCTTCATACGGCCATGTGTTTTGGGTAGGAAACTGCTTGGGAATAGTGGATGCTACAGCCAGTTTCTCTTTTCTTTATTCTGTAGCCCAATATAGAGTAGCCACTAAGTCCCCTTACCTTTTGGTTAGAAGTTATCTTTATATGCCGTCTCATTCTCTGCTCAAATTTTACTTTTTTTTTTCACTGTTTTATGAGCAGTTTCTAATAGATATTTTTAGGTTTTCAACTGTTGTTAGGCAGAGTTAATAAACGAATTAACAGAAGACATATCTCACGAATAGGGAATTTGTGGCCACTTGGTAGGCACTTAATAAATGTTTAAATGAATTAACAAGAATTAGGGAGGTACGATTACATATAATCTTAACTGTTTTTCAGTGTTTTCCAGCTTTTCCTCACTGTTATATTGGGGTGTAGCATAGTATGAGGTAGACCCAGATTCAAATGTTTTTGCCACCACTTACTGGTTATGTAGCATTAGGCAAGGCACTTAGTCTTAGTTAACTCACATATTTTAATGCTTAGTTAAGAGAAACTCTGCTCTGCTAAAAAGTGGCAAATATGAGAATTATATAGATTTATACATGCTAGATAAATCTGTGAATACTAACTCAGGAGATTTACATAGTCACTTGTATAAATGTTGCTAAGAATCAAATTCTGAAAGTGAACATGCAGTAAAAATGGTCAATTTAAGATTCTGAATTGTTAATATAAATATAGAATGGAGGTTCAGGTGGAGAAAACAATTAAATTGTACCTAACTGGAAGTTTTTAACACAGCTTTGGCTTTACATCAATTTTACTTGTATTTATGGGGCACAAATTGTAGAGGACATCATATGAAAATCCCGGCTTTTAAATATCTGCTTCTTCCTGCATGTTTTCTTATGCTTCAGAGGCTCAGACTATCCTAAACCAAAAACCCATTGTCACCGAGTGAATTCTGACTCACAGAACTCATAGAGACCCTGTAGACTGCCCTATGTGTTTATTAATTATTGCATTACATAATATATATGTGTGTGTGTGTGTGTGTATGACACATAGCTTCTATATATGTCTGCCACATTATAATACATGTTGTCTGTTTTTTAAAATCTTGTTAACCCAGATCACCTTGTTATTCTCCCTCAATATATCCTCTGTCCTTTTTTATTAAAAAAAGTGCTTTACTCTTTAAAGAATCTGTTTTCTTTGATGTAAATGCTGTTATTTTAGGATCTTGGAGTGAAAACATACTGGAACATTTTCTGAGAAATAACCAGATTACAACAAAAGATGGCGCGGAGATCACCTGGTATCATGCAGCTAACCACAAGGCTCAGATGAATGAGGCACTGAAAAGTAAGACAGTACAGTTACTTGTATTACTTTGGATAATAGATGAATTCAACTACTTTTTGATACCTGGGCATATTTGCAGGTACCAGAGACTTAAATGATTCGAATATAAATTTTGGCTGAAATAAACAGTTTTATTAAGGGTCCCATTTTGTTTACAAACTGAACAAATTTCCATAGTTGAAGAATTTTCTTATTTTCCAGGAGCGATTTCTCTTTTCTGTGCCTTATTGAAATCTTCATATGTTATTACACTGTCTTATCTACCGCAGTGATTTGAGTAAAAATTTTAAGATCAGGGTCTTGTGCCCTACACATTTTGTCTCTTTTACAGTGTACTAAGGAGAGGCTCAGTAAGTATTTGTTCAGTGGATAGATGAAGCCATTGTATACTAACTTATAATTTAATTATGTTGGGCAGTATTTATGCCTAGGCTAGAAACCAAGCCTTTTGGGTTACTGATTCAATCAGCATATATTTCTTCATTATATAGATCTTATAGTGGTATTTTTTAATCTTTTTCTGTGAAATACGCCTGTTGGCTACAACAGCAGAGGAGAACGAAAGCATATCCTCAGATGGCTGGGCATAGCCTGAAGTGGCCTGGTCCAACAAAGAAATGTTCTACAATTTTAAAATCAGAAAAGCTGTGTGATAGAGTGGGAAGGCCCATGGACTTTGGACTCAGAAGAACACAAGCTTTCATTTATAAAATGGGAATAATAATACCTAACTTTCTAGGTTACTGTGTGGATCATATGAGATAATGTCATATCACGCACTTATTAAAGAGAAGCTGTTGTTATTATATTTAATCTTACTTTTGGTGTATCAGTAAATCACTTAAGTGTGCAAGGTTTGGCAGTGTTTCCCTGAGATACATGTAGATAAAGAACAAACGTTGTCTTTATAATGCCAAACATCGTGTTTGAAAATACCAAGAGAGTTGACTTTTTCACCTAAAATATTGTCATTCTTTAGCTGTATATAGACAGAACCTAGCCTCAATTTCCTCTTTTCCATTAGGACAGCGTACATTGCCTTAATACTCACAGCCAGTATCATACTTAATGGTGAAAGACTGAATGCTTTTCCCCTAAGATCAGGAACAAGACGAGATGTCTTCTCTTGCTGCATCTACTTAACATTGTATTGGAGGTTGTAGTCGGAGCGACTAGGCGAGAAAATGAAATAAAAGGCATTCAGATTGGAAAGGAAGAAGTAAACTACAGATAGTCCCTGACTTATGATGTATTCAAGTTACAGTGAACTGCACTTACAGTCATCTGTTTTTATTTACTTATTTTTGTACATCTTATTTTTATTAATATGTACTACATATTATGTTGCAGCATGTAATTTGCTGATGTTATTCTCAGATGTTCTCTCGCAGATGTTCAAAGATCGGATTTATAAAGAAATTCATAACGAAAGGCAGTAATAGTGAAAACTAAAAGAAAAAAAAGAGGTATTCGACTTACGTCAGAACTGAGTTACAACGGAGTGATCGGTATGGAACCCTGTCATAAAGCCAGGGACTACCTGTATATGTATTTGCAGATGACATGATCTTGTATACAGAAAATCCAAAGAAATTCACACACATGAAAAATAAAAGCCATAAAAACAATTAGAGCTAATAAACAAGTTTAGCAAGGTTGTAAAATACAAGAGCCATATAAAAATTACATTTCTACACTAGCAATGAACAATCTGAAAATGAAATTAAGAAAACAATTTCGTTTACAGTAGTTTCAAAAGGAATAAAATACTTAGGAATAAATTTAACAAAAGAAGTACAAGACTTGTACACCAGACTACAAACATCTCTTAAAGAAATTAAGGAAGACCTAAAAATATGAAAAACATCCATATTCATGGATTGGGAGACTTAGTATTGTTAAGATAGCAGTGCTCCCCAAATAGATCTATAGAGTCAATGAAATCTCTATGAAAATTCCAGCTGCCTTTTTCACAGGAATTGACAAGCTGAACCTAAAAGCTATATAGAAATGCAGGGGACCCAGAAAAACAGAACAATCTTGAAAAAGAGAATGAAGTTGGAGAACTTACATCTCCTATTTTAAAACTTACTATAAAGTTACAGTAATCAAGATTGTGTGGTACGTATATAAACCCGTTGCTGTCGAGTCAATTCTGACTCATAGTGACCTTATAGAACAGAGTAGAACTGCCCCATAGAGTTTCCAAGGAGCACCTGGTAGATTCGAACTGCTGACCTTTTGGTTAGCATCCGTAGCTTTTAACCATTACGCCACCAGGGTTTCCGTGGTACTTATATAAGTATAGACATACAGGTCAATAGATAGAATTGATAGTCCAAAAATAAACTCATATATTTATGGCCAATTGATTTTTTACAAGGGTGCCAGGACAATATATTGGAGAGGTAACAGTTTTTTCAACATATGCCACTGTGACTACTGGATATCCAACTGGCAAAAAAAAAAAAAAAAATGAAGTTGGATGCCTACCTCATCCCATGTACAAAAACTAACTCAAATAGAACATACTTTACATGGGGCTTCAGACTCCTTGACACAGCCATTTAGTTTCTTTTCTACCTGGCTCATAGGGTTAATATGAGAATTAATGAGCATGGTACAGTGCGTGGCATATGGTAAGCACTCCATAAATAAGGTACTTAGTATTCCTCTTGTGGAGTAGTTTCTTTGTATAAGCTGTCATACATCTAGCAGACTTCTGGGTTGCAAGAATCTCTCAGGTTACCTCAGGTAATGAGGGTTTGTTATAGGAATATAAAGGAATTGAGTCAGCACAGGAAGCCATCTCAGAAGTAAAGTAATTTGGATACTTGAAGAATTTGAATGCTACACAAGATAAACTTCAGCGCTGAGGTCCTCCCAGAATTTCTTCAAAGAAAACTTCTTTCCCTGTTTCTGTATCTCTTTCTTCTATTGTAATTGTGTGTGTTTCTGGTACTATATTTTTCTTTGTTTCAAAACTGAGCTCTTAGAGGAATGATGTGGTTGTTTGGTTAATAACTGTTCAATGCAAATCACTCCTATTGGATTGAATTCTTCTACCAGACAGCTTCATCTGTCCAATATAAAAATGACAGTCTTTGAGCCAGGAGAAAGTCCTTCATCAGATCCATGGGGCCAGGGTTTCAGGGCCGGATGTCACAAAACTTGATAGTTTTATACTTTAAGCTGATGATTTTATTTTGAGAACAATAATCTTTGTACTCATTCCTTACCCCTACTCCAAAGGTAATTTGTACAAACATGTTTTTAATATTGTTTTAGAAGAGAAAAACTAGGGAGGGGGAGACAACCCAAAATTTAAGTTCTGAATATTGGAGAATGGATCAAACTCTGTTAGATCAATAGAATATAATATATTCAGAGTGATTTAAAATAGTGGACTGTGTTGATGCATTAAAATTATAGGTGAAATAAGTAAAAAAAGCAAAACAAAAGTTTTAGACAAAGATATAGATGTGATGTACAATGACAGTAAGTCTGAAGCAAAATAGAATTTAATATTCACTGGATTTTTTTCTTTTAAAGTTAATTTAAATTAATTAAACAGGATGACAAAGAAACACCAGAAGGGAACACATATTAGTTTAAAATTCTAATTGCTATAATCTATTCAGATACCTTTACCAAATAACTGATAGAAATCAGTCCATGAATATGAAGTAAGTGTTTTCTGTACTTTATGTCTATCACTATTAAGAGTTCAGAGAAGGACCACATCTACCATGTCCTCTACCAGACTGAGTCCAGTACAAAGAGATGATGCCTGGCTACCACCACTGACTGCTCTGACAGGGATCACAACAGAGGGACCCAGACAGAGCTGGAGGAAAATGTAGAACAAAATTCTAACTCAAAAAGAAAGACCAGACTTGCTGGTCTGATGGAGACTGGAGAAACTCTGAAAGTATGGCCCCCAACACCCTTTCAGCTCAGTAATGAGATCACTCCTGGGGTTCTGTCTTCAGCCAAAGATTGAACAGGTCCATGGAACAAAACAAGACTAAAGGGGTACACCAGCCCTGGGGCTGGAACTGGAAGGCAGGAGGGAACAGGAAAGCTGGTAATAAGAACGCAGGGTTGAGAAGGGAGAGTGTTGACATGTCATGGGGTTAACTAATGTCATAGAAAAATGTGTGTACTGTTTGATGAGAAACCAGTTTGTTCTGTAAACCTTTATCTAAAGTACAAAAAAAAAAAAAAAAAAGTTCAGAGAAATCTGCCCATACTCATAGTCTAAAAAACCAAACCCAGTGCCGTTGAGTCGATTCCGACTCATAGCGACCCTATAGGACAAAGTAGAACTGTCCCATAGAGTTTCCAAGGAGCGCCTGGCAGATTCGAACTGCTGACCATTTGGTTAGCAGCCATAGCACTTAACCACTACGCCACCAGGGTTTCCACTCATAGTCTAGATAGACAAAAAATACCCATTCAACTACAGAAAGAAAGAGACAGTAGTATATAAGGGTGCTGTCACATGTCATAGACTGTAAGTTTTATAAGAATTCAGAAAAATGAAGTGAAAGACTTCTGAGAGAATTAATTGCATCTTGAAAAATCTGAATAATTTAGATTGGAGACAAGGACAACATCCTTCAAGGTAGGAGGAATATCAGAAGACTGGGCCAAAAGACGAGGGTGAACATAACATTTGTAGAGCAGTTTGGATATGTGTAAAGTTGAGTCAGCCTACAATGACAGGAGGGGAAATACACACTCGTTCCAATGGGTAATAAGTATCTATGGATTATGATGTGAAGCCACCACTAATCTGTCAGTTTGTCATACTGTCATGGCTTGCATGTTGCTGTGACGTGGGAAGCAACGCTACCAATATTTCAAATACTGTGCCAGCAGGGTCACTTATGGTGGACAGGTTTCAGCAGAGCTTCCAGACTAAGACAGTCTGGAGAAGAGCAGGCCTTCTCCAAGTAGAGTAGACCTTAATGATTTCAATGGAGTAAAGCTGTTGGACCTTCATTTGTTGATTTGACACAACACAAAATGAGAAGAAACAGCTGCAAACATCCATTAGTAAACTGAAGGTGAAATGTATGAAGTATGAACTAGGAAAATTGGAAGTCACTGGAAATGAAATGGAATTCTTGAAGATAGATATCCTACACATTAGTGAGCTGAAATGGACTGGTATTGGCCATTTTGATTCTCACAGTCATATGGAAGGACAGATTGGAAAGGAATAGCATCGCATTCTTCATCAAAACGAACGCTTCAAAATCTATCCTGAAGTACAGTGCTGTCAGTGATAGGATATTATACATATGCCTACAGGAAAGACCAGTTGCTATGACCGTTATTCAAATTTATGCACCAACTACTAATGTCAAAGATGAAGAAATTGAAGGTTTTTTACCAACCTCTGCAGTCTACAATTGATCAAACATGCAATCGAAATGCATTGGTAATTGCTGGTGATTGGAATCTGAAAGTTGGAAAAAAAAAGAAGGATCAGTAGTTGGAAAATATGGCCTTGGTGATAGAAATGATGCCGGAGATCGCATGATAAAATATTGCAAGACAGATGACTTCTTCATTGCAAATACCTTTTTTCAACAACATAAATGGCAATTATACATGTAGAACTCGCTGGTTGGAACACACAGGCGTCAAATTGACTATATCTGTGGAAGAAAGAAGACGGAAAAGCCCGGTATCATCAGTTAGAACAAGGCCAGGGGCTGACTGCAGAACAGATGATCAGTTACTCACTTGCAGGTTCAAGTTGAAGGAAATTAGAACAAGCCCATGAGAGCCAAAGTATGGCCTTGAGTGTATCCCTCCTGAATTTAGAGATCATCTCAAGAATAGATTTGACATGGTGAACACTAATGACCAAAGTCCAGAAGACTTGTGCAGTGACATCAAGGAACATCATACATGAAGAAAGCAAGAGGTCATTAAAAAGAAAGGAAAGAAAGAAAAGAACAAAATGGATGTTAAAAGAGACTCTGAAAATTGCTCTTGAACGTCAAACAGCTGAAACAAAAGAAAAGATGAAGTAAAAGAGCTGAACAGAAGATTTCAAAGGGCAGCTCGAGAAGACAAGGTATTACAATGAAATGTGCAAAGAGCTGAAGTTAAAAAGCCAAAAAGGAAGAACACGCTTGGCATTACTCAAGCTGAAATAACTGAAGAAAAAAATTCAAACCTAGAGTTGCAATATTAACGGATTCTACTGGAAGAATACTAAAAGACCCAGGAAACATCAAAAGAAGATGGAACAAATACACAGAGTAACTGTACCAAAAAGAGGTATCATATGATCAAGAACCAATGGTACTGAAAGAAGAGGTCCAAGCTGCACTGAAGGCATTGGCGAAAAACAAGGCTTCAGGAATTGAGGGAATACCAATTGAGATGTTTTAACACATGGATGCAGTGCTGCAAGCACACTCACTTGTCTATGCCAAGAAATTTGAAAGATAGCTACCTGGCCAGCTGACTGGAAGAGATCCATATCTGTGCCTATTCCAAAGAAAGGAGATCAAACAGAATGCAGAAATTATCAAACAATATCATTAATGTCACACACAAGTAAGATTTTCCTGAAGAGTATTCAAAAGTGTTTACAACAGTACATTGACAGGGAACTACCAGAAATTCAAGCCGGGTTCCACAGAGGACCTCAAACAAGGGATAGCATTGCTGATGTCAGATGGATCATGGCTGAAAGCAGAGAATACCAGAAAGATGGTTACCTGTGTTTGACTCTTCAAAGGCATTGGACTGTGTGGATCATAACAAATTATGGATAACATTGTAAAGAATGGAAATTCCAGAACACTTAATTGTGCTCATGCGGAACCTATATTTAGACCAAGAGGCAATCATTCAAACAGAACAAGGGAATACTGTGTGGTTTAAAGTCAGGAAAGGTGTGTGTCAAGGTTGTATTTGTTCACCATATTTATTGAGTCTGTATGCTGAGCAAATAATCTGAGAAGCTGGACTATATGAAGAAGAACAGGGCATCAGGATTGGAGGAAGACTCATGAACAACCTGTGATATGCAGATGATAACTTTGCTTGCTGAAAGTGAAGAGGACTTGAAGCACTTATCGATGAAGATTAAAGACCACAAACCTTCAGTATGGATTACAGCTAAACATAGAGAGAACAAAAATCCTCACAACTGGACTAATAAGCAATATCATGATAAAGAGAGAAAAGACTGAGGTTGTCAGGGATTTCATTTTACTTGGATCCACAATCAACACCCATGGAAGCAGAAGTCAAGAAATCAAATGATGCATTGCATTGGGCAAATCTGCTGCAAGAGATCTCTTTAAAGTGTTAAAAAGCAAGATACCACTTTAAGGACTAAGGTGCACCTGACCCAAGCCATGGTGTTTCCAGTCATCTCATATGCATGTGAAAGCTGCACAGTTGAATAAGGAAGACCAAAGAACAATTGATGCCTTTGAATTATGGTGTTGGCAAAGAATATTGAATATACCATGGACAGCTAGAAGAACAAATAAATCTGCCTTGGAAGAAGTACAGCCAGAGTGCTCATTAGAAGCAAGGATGGCTAGACTTCGTCTCACATACTTCGGATGAGTTGTCAGAAGGGACCAGTCCCTGGAGAAGAACATCATGCTTGGTAAAATAAGGGTGAGCAAAAAAGAGGAAGACCTTCAATGAGTTGGATTGATACAGTGACTGCAGCAGTGGGCTCAAATATAGCAATGATTGTGAGGGTGGTGCAAGACCAGGCAGTGTTTTGTTCTGTTGTACATAGAGACACTCTGAGTTGAAATTGACTCAATGGCACCTAACAACAACGGAGTTGCAATATTGAAGGATTCTATGGGCAAAATATTGAATGACGCAGGAAGCATCAAAAGAAGATGGAACGAATACCCAGAGTCACTGTACCAAAAAGAATTGGTCCACATTCATCCATTTCAGGAGGTAGCATATGATCAAAAACCAATGCTATTGAAGTAAAAAGTCCAAGCTGCACTGAAGGCATTGATGAAAAATAAGGTTCTGGGAATTGACAGGATACCAACTGAGATGTTTCAACAAATGGACGCAACACTGGAAGTGCACACTTGTCTATGCCAAGAAATTTGGAAGACAGCTACCTGGACAGCCAACTAGAAGAGATCCATATCTGTGCCCATTCTAAAGAAAGGTGATCCGACAGAATATGGAAATTATCAAACAATATCATTAATATCACATGTAAGTAAAATTTTGCTGAAGATAATTAAAAAATGGCTGCTGCAGTACATTGACAGGGAACTGCCAAAAATTCAAGCCAGGTTCAGAAGAGTATGTGCAACGAGGGATATTACTGTTAATGTCAAATGGATCTTGGCTGAAAGCAGAGAATACCAGAAAGATTTTTACTTGTGTTTTATTAACTGTGCAAAGGCATTCAACTATGCATTATAACAAATTATGGATAACATTGCAAAGAATGGATATTCCAGAACATTTAATTGTGCTTTTGTAGAATTTGTACATAGACGAAGAAACAGTCGTTCGAACAGAACAAGGGGATACTGTGTGGTTTAAAATCAGGAAAGGTGTGTTTGAGGATTGTATCCTTTCACCATACTTATTCAGTCTGTATGCTGAGCACATTATCAGAGAAACTGACTATATGAAGAAGAATGCAACATTAGGATTGGAGGAAGACTTATTAACAACCTGTAATATACAGATGATACAACCTTGCTTGCTGAAAGAGAAGAGGACTTGAAGCACTTACTGAGGAAGATCAAGGATTCCAGCTTTCGGTACGGGTTCCATCTCAAAGAAAACAAAAATCCTTACTACTGAACCAATAAGCAACATCATGGTAAATGGAGAAAATATTGAAGTTGTCAAGGATTTCATTTTACTTGGATCCACAATCAATACCCATGGAAGCAGCAGTCAAGAAATATATTGCATTGGGTAAATCTGTTGCAAAAGACCTCTTTAAAGTATTACAAAGTGAAGCTGTTACTTTGAAGACTAAGGTGCACCTGACCCAAACCATAGTATTTTCAGTTACCTCATATGCATGTGAAAGCTGGACAATGAGTAAGACTGAAGAAAAATTGATGCATTTGAATTATGATATTGGTGAAGAATATTAAATATACCGTGGACTGCCAGAAGAACAAACAAATCTGTCTTAGAAGCACCACCAGAATGCTCCTTAGAAGCAAGGATGGCGAGACTTTGTCTCACGTACTTTGGACATGTTATCAGGAGGAACCAGTCCCTGGAGAAGGACATCATGCTTGGTAACGCAGAGGGTCAGTGAAGAAAAAGAAGACCTTTGATGACATGAATTGACACAGTGGCTGCAACAATGGGCTCAAATATAGCAACAATTGTGAGTATGGTGCATGACTGGGCAATGTTTTGTTCTGTTTTGCCTAAGGTCACCATGAGTTAGAACTGAATGGGTGGCACCTAACAGCAACAACATTATTTGAAGAGTGAGAAGATAAAAGTACTAGTTTTTTTCCCAGATAATTTAAACAAATATTTATTAATCCTCCCTTTGTATACACACTTTCCTAGGTACTGGGAAGAAATTCAACAGCCAAGCCAGACCTAGAAGTATATTTACTTAACTTCTCAGCACCTGTGTGGTCTACTCTACAAAGTAAGGACAACAGAGAAGGGTCTAGCACTATGCCTTGCACATAGCAGTTACTCAGTAAATGTTAGTTTTCTTTCCTTCCTTTTCTCTTTCTAAAAAAGTTATTGGACATGGCATCTCCTGTAGTTTTGCCCAGTTTTGTTAGCATTAACTTAAGTTCTTTTATTTGGACAGGCACCGCTCACATGATAGAGGCTGATGTCCTTCTTCCTGATGATGAATCAGAACATGGCCAACCAGTCATGGCCCATCCTCCTGAAACAAGCAGTGATAATACTCTACAGGAGTGGCTGGCTGAAGTTGTGAAAAGCAATAAAGGCATCAAGCTGGATTTCAAGAGGTACTTGTACAAAAATCTGCAATCTCCTGATTGTTATAGAGTAACTTTGGAAAAAAAAAAAAAAAAAAGATTAATAGCCTCATGTATCTGTGCCTGATTACCTATCTTTGTACTTTATCCAAACTGAAAATGGAATTATAGACTTTTAATATGTTTCAGGAATGGACCTGAGACCCATTGAGTTGTTTTCTAAAATTGTTTTTTGGGGACCCTTTGAGACTAAAATTAATTTTTACAAAGGAATTCATCATAAGTGACCATGGGATAATAGAACAAGAAATTTAAAATACTACTCTCATTAAAAAGTAGTCTAGGAGAGAGAAAGTTGGGGTAGTTTCATTGGGATAGTTAATGCATAGCCTTCCTGATATATGTTGTTACATTTGCATATGTAGGGAATTATTTCAAATTCTTCGGTAACCAAAGTGTTCCTTAAAAATATTGTGCATTTCAGAGGTATTGAAAATGAAGAGCAAGATTAAGTGTCATTTCCTTTCCTATGGCTCTCAAAAAATTTTTACTTTTGTGTTAGTTTGGTAGTGTAAAGCCAGAGATATATTGTACTACCACAAAAGCTCACCATAAACCCCATGAAGACAGCTCTTACAGAAATCTAGGATTTCTGGCAAACCTTACTCATCTCTGTACAATATTTTAAAATTGATATTCCTTTAAGAAACTAATAAGAACTTAGAAATCTTACTTATGTTATCGACATGATTTTAGCCATTTGTTGTGGGGCTACATATACCAGCAAACCTCATTGTACTGTTGGTGAATGAATGGATATACAGAAACTTGATATATAGGAGTTTAGATTGAGAAGGATGTGTAAGTTAAAGAACTATATTAAGGGACTCTACTTTGCACACATGCAGTTGCCATGAGTGAGAATCAACTCAGTGGTAACTAATAACATTAAAATCATAAAGCTTTTAAAGTGGTCAATGTTCCAACTCCATTTTATTAACAAAGGAACATAGGCCCAGAGAGGTTAACTGATTTACCCAAGGACAAAATCTAAGCTTGACGGCTGAGCCAGAACCAGATTCCAGGTCTCCTGGACCCAGTCCAGTGTTCTCTGTCACATGAAATAAAACATTTGATCTTTAATGCTAGGTGACTCCAAGCTTTAGATCTTGCCCACTCATGTGCTCAAGTTTTTGGTTACTGTTGCTCCTTGAGGAAACCCTGGTGGCGTAGTGGTTAAGTGCTACGGCTGCTACCCAAGAGGTCAGCAGTTTGAATCCAGCAGGTGCTCCTTGGAAACGCTATGGGACAGTTCTACTCTGTCCTGTAGGGTCGCTATGAGTTGGAATCAACTTGATGGCAATGGGTTATGGGTTAGAATGGTTGAATGTCCACCAATTCTTTTTTGCATCGATGCTGTACAAGGGAGGGAAGCATTTGAGGCAGTGTCCAGCATTAGGGCTTATTAATCCACTAAAATCTGGGGCTCCCATTTCAGGGGCAGAAGAGGGAGATAAAAGACACCACACAGCAGCAGAATGAGAGAGATGCTGGAGGCTGGTTTACTCTGATTTTAGTGCATAGCATCCTTGGTCATAGAGTCCCCAGGTGGCATAAGCTGTTAAGCACTGGTTGATGGGTCAAACCCACCCAGAGGTACCTCGGAAGAAAGACCTGGCAATCTGCTTCCAAAAGCTCACAACATTGAAAACCCTTTGGAGCACAGTTCTACTCTGAAACACATGGGGTCACCATGAGTCAGAATCGACTCAAAGGCAACTGGAAAAAAAAAATCCTTGTTCACTAGTAAAAATGACCCAATAAATGATGAGATTATCAGCTTCTCCTCTTGAGGTAGGAGGCTGGAAAGGAGTGCAGAGAAGAGAGGTAGAAGCATGGGCCAAAGGATTTCAGCCCCTTAAGAAGAGGGGTGGAAATGTGAGGAGGGGATGCTGAATGTTCGCCCCCTGACATCCATTCCCAGGATTCTCCATATGCATTACAAGCTAATATTCTTAGAAATAAATATAGGCCTGAAAAAGGCCTGAAGGTACAGAAAATAGTCAGAGTCATAAGTAATGTAAATATAAAGTTTATACATGTGTTTTTTCAAAGTAAAAATTATGCAGGTTGATTAAAGCTAGAATAGTTGTAGAAAAGTAAAGAAAGTGAAGCTGCTTTTGGATTTAAACTAATTAAAATATACTTGCCTTTAGTTTCCAGAAGAGGTGCTTGCAATAAAAGAAATTTGTAAAAGCTTTAAGAAAATTTTATATTTTTATACTTTGCAATCACTTTGGGAAACGTGTTCACATGACCAGACTCACCCAAGAATATGCGAAGGAAAAGAAACACTTCTTCAGGGCAGTGAGCTGGTGTTAGAGGCAAGGCGCCTGGGAGCACTTGGGCATTTTCATAAATGTGAATTTGCAGGTTGTTAGTATTTCTATTTATTGCCTTTTTTATACCTTCTCTGGTGGTGAATATTTGTGGAATCGACTCGCCGGCACTGGGTTTGGTTTTTTCTTTTAAATTGTTTTCATGTTGAGTTACCGTAATAAGGAGTTTTGGAACCTCTCTCTGTCCACAAGTAGTGGCATTATTCAAGTATTTATAGAACTTTTAGGCACCCTCATGAATTCGGAGCACAAATTAATATTTCGAGATGACATATGTTAAGTTCCCCTCTGGTGTTATGTGATATTTGACTATGTTTAATTCAGGCATTGTTTTATTATACTTTTATTATGAATTTGAGGACATTAAAAAGGCTACTCTAAGAGAACTTCTTCTTACTTTTACTTTAGGCATATGTGTGATTGACAACAAAATCTGTTTTTAGTCTGGCAGCTGTAGAACCATCCATGATGCTCTTGGAAAATGTGAAGAGGCATCTGATGCGTCCTGTGTGGATTAACGCTGATATTCTTCCTGGTCCAAACGGAAGTGGCAAAGTAGTGGATGCAAAACTATTTATAGACACTGTGACATCCTTCTTTCCAGATGTGACATTTTCCCTGGGTTGGACAACAGGATGGCATCCTCAGAAAGTCAATGAAGGTAATAATTCCAACAGCGAATTTCTTGTTGATCAAATTAAAATATTCTCTAGATGTAAAAATAGCATCTTGATACAAAACCAAAAAACAGACTCCCCCAACATCTAAGAGCCTAGTAGAGAGAGAAGGTCTGGCCCTGAGGATACGTGTATGACCCTTCTTTCTGTTGCTTCGTATAAGCACTGCATTTGTTGGTGAAGTTCTCTCACCAGGCTCTGAGGGCAAGTATTTATTTGCAAGGTAAATGGAGCCCTGGTGGCACGGTGGTTAAGAGCTCGGCTGCTAACCAAAAGGTCAGCAGTTTGAATCCACCAGCAGCTCCTTGGAAACTCTGTGGGGCAGTTCTGTTCTGTCCTGTAGGGTCGCTATGAGTTGGAATCAACTTGAAGGCAAGAGGTTATAATACATACTTTGAACAAATCCTGAATTGGTCTCTTCGAACTTGTAAAACATTCTGTACTTTTCTTTTGCCTTGTCTTGGAGTACTCCCTATGTCAGATGAAGGATAAGGAAGTGGGTGGTAATAAAGGAGTTTCAAGTGACGTGAGCCATAAGGAAGAGAGTATAGTCGATGAAGCGTACAAGTTGGCTCTCTAGACATTGGAGTGGGCATCAAACGTAGGCTGCTGGAGCCAGGGAACCCTCCTTAGGCTCCTTGGCAGGACAGTGGAGTGGAAGGCCATGGGACTCTCCTCTGGGCTGGACTCCTTTGTTCCACTCATGTCTTCCTACATATGGACCTGACATTCTCCTGCTTTTTCCTGCTCTGCTTATTACACCACTGGATTTATCTTTCTCTTGGTGCATACATCCCTAGGTCAAGATTTCCAGGTAAATGGCCGGTACACAATCAAATGCTCTGGGACACCTGTCCACATGGTAAAAATAATAAACTAAAAAGGCATTTAGGACTTAAGGAGATACGTCCTACTGTGTTAAGAGCATTAATTTTTTACTTATTAATTTGGTATTATTGTTTTCATAAGTAAGATTTTTAAGTTCAACATGAGGTTAGAGTAGCAGCTGTCTAGTGAATCATGACATTTAGATTATGACCCTTTGGCTAGATGGATTCAGCAATTGATACAATTGAGAAAAAATTAATACACTTTAACTTAACTCTATTATAATTATCTATTCATGATATTTTTAATTAGTTTCATTAAAGAACGTAAAGTATAATTCAAAATATTTAAAGAAGATAAATTAGAAATAATTCATTACCTTCTTTATTAATTCTTGTTGTTAGGTGCCATCAAGTCAGTTCTAACTCATAGTGGCTCTGTGTAGGACAGAATGAAGCCCTGCCGCATCCTGTTTGTTCTTCTGGCAGTCCATGGTATATTCAGTATTCCTGGCCAGCATAGTAACTGAAAGGCATCAATTCTTCTTTGGTCTTCCTTATTCATTGTCCAGGTTTTGCATGCATATGAGGTGATTGAAAATACGATGGCTTGGATCAGGTGCACCTTAGTCCTCAAACTGACATCCTTGCTTTTTGATACTTTAAAGGGGTCTCTTGCAGCAGTTTTGCCCAGTGCAATACATCATTTGATTTCTGGACTGCTGCCTTGATGGGTGTTGATTGTGAATCCAAGTAAAATGAAATCCCTGACACATTTAATCTTTTCTCCGTTTATCATGATGTTTCTTGTGGTCCAGTTGTGAGGATTTTTGTTTTCTTTATGCTGAGGTGTAATCCATACTGAAGGGTGTGGTCTTTGATCTTTATCAGTAAGTGCTTCAAGTCCTCTTCACTTTTAGCAAGCAAAGTTGTGTCATCTGCATATTGCAGGTTAATGAGTCTTTCTCCAATCATGATGTTGCCTTCTTCTTCATGTAGTCCAGCTTCTTGGATTATTTGGTCAGCATACAGATTGAATCAACCTTGCTTGCTGAAAGTGAAGAGGACTTGAAATAATTACTAATGAAGATCAAAGACCACAGCCTTCAGTATGGATTGCACCTCAACATAAAGAAAACAAAAATCCTCATAACTGGACCAATAAGCAACATCATGATAAACAGAGAAAAGATTGAAGTTGTCAAGGATTTCATTTTACTTGGATCCATAATCAACAGTCATGGAAGCAGCAGCCAAGAAATCAAAAGATGCATTGCATTGGGTAAATCTGCTGCAAAGGACCTCTTTAAAGTGTTGAAAAGCAAAGATGTCACCTTGAAGACTAAGGTGCTCCTGACCCAAGCCATGGTATTTTCAATTGCATAATATGCATGTGAAAGTTGAACAATGAATAAGGAAGATCAAAGAAGAATTGACGCCTTTGAACTGTGATGTTGGCGAAGAATATTGAATATACCATGGACTGCCAAAAGAACGAACAAATCTGTCTTAGAAGAAGTACAACCAGAATGCTCCTTAGAGGCAAGGATGGCGAGACTGCGTCTTACATACTTTGGACATGTTGTCAAGAGGGATCAGTCCCTGGAGAAGGACACCATGCTTGGCAGAGTACGGGGTCAGCAGAAAAGAGGAAGACCCTCAACGAGGTGAATTGACACAGTGGCTGCAGCAATGAGCTCAAGCATAACAACGATCGTAAGGATGGCTCAGGCCCAGGCGGTGTTTCGTTCTGTTGTGCATAGGGTCACTATGAGTCGGAACCGACTCGATGGCATCTAACAACAACATACAGATTGAATACGTATGGTGAAAGGACACAATCCTGATGCAACCTACCTGGACTTTAAACCACTCGGTATCCCTTTGTTCTTTTCAAACGATTGCCTCTTGGTCTGTGTACAGGTCCTGCATGAGCAAAATTAAGCGTTCTGGAATTCTCATTCTTAGCAATTTTGTGCATAATTTGTTATGATCCACACAATTGAATGCCTTTGCATAGTCAATAAAACACAGGTAAACATCCTTCTGGTATTCTTTGCTTTCAGCCAAGATCCATCTGACATCAGCAGTCACATTGCTCGTTCTACGTCCTCTGCAGAATCCGGTTTGGATTTCTGGCAGTTCCCTGTCGATGGTGCTTCTGCAACCATTTTTTAATTTTCTTCATTAAAATTTTACTTGTATGCGATGTTAATAATATTGTTCTACAATTTCCACATTCTGTAGGATCACCATTCTTTGGAATGGGTACAAATATGGATCTCTTCCAGTAGGTTGGCCAGGTAGCTGACTTCCAGATTTCTTAGCATAGACAAGTGAGCACTTCCAGCTTTGCATCCATTTGTTAAAGTATCTCAATTGGTATTCTGTCAAATCCTGGAGGCTTGGTTTTCTCCAGTACCTTCAGTGCAGCTTGAACTTCTTCTTTCATTACTATCAGATTGTACTCATATACTACCTCCTGAAATATCTGAATGTCAACCAATTCTTTTTGGTACCATGACTGCGTATTTCTCCCAGCTTGTTTCGATGCTTCCTGTGTTGTTCAATATTTTACACATAGAACCCTTCAGTATTGCAACTTGAGCCTTGAAATTTTTCTTCAGTTCAACCTAAAAAATGTTGAGCTTGTTCTTCTGTTTTGGTTTTCTAACTCCAAGTCTTTGCACATTTCATTACAACACTTTGCTTTGTCTTCTCAAGCTGCCCTTTGAAATCTGTTCAGCTCTTTTATATGATCATTTCTTCTTTTTGCTTTATTTTGCTTTAGCTACTCTACATTCAAGAGGAAGTTTCAGAATCTCTTCTGACATCCATTTTGGTCTTTTCTTTCTTTTTAATAACCTTTCTTCATGTATGATGTCCTTGAGGTTATCCCACAACTCGTCTGGTCTTTGGTCATTAATGTTCAATGTGTCAAATCTGTTCTTGAGTTGGTCTGTAAATTCAGGTGGGATATACTCAAGGTTGTAATTTGGTTCTTGTGGATTTGTTTTTTCTTCAGCTTCAACTTAAATTTGTGTGTGAGCAACTGATGGCCTGTTCTTTAGTTGGTCGCTGGTCTTGTTCTGACTGATGATATTGAGCTTTTCTATTGTCTCTTTCCACAGATATAGTTGATTTGATTTCTATTTATTCCATTTGGCGAGGTCCACATGTATAGTCGCCATTTATGTTGGTGAAAAAAGGTATTTGCAATGAAGATGTCTTTGGTTTTGTAAAATTCTGGCGTGTGATCTCCAGCATTGTTTCTATCACCTAGACCGTATTATCCAACTTCTGATCCTTCTTTGCTTCTAACTTTTGCATTCCAATCACCAGTAATTGTCAGTGCATCTTGATTGCATGTTCGATCAATTTCAGACTGCAGAAATTGTTAAAAACCTTTAATTTCTTCATCTTTGGTGTTAGTGGTTGGTGCATAAATTTGAATAATAGTCCTATTAACTAGTCTTTTAGAAAAAAACCAAACCAAAAACGTTGCCGTTGACTCGATTCTGACTCATAGTGACCCTATAGGACAATCTAGAACTGCCCTGTACAATTTCCAAGGAGCACCTGGTAGATTGGAATTGCTGACCTTTTGGTTAGCAGCCATAGCTCTTAACTACTACGCCACCATGTCTTCCTTTAGGTGTATGGGTATTCTGTCACTGACAGCATTATACTTCAGGATAGATCTTGAAATGTTCTTTTTGATGATGAATGCAGTGTTGTTCTTCTTCAATTTATCATTCCCAGCATAGTAGACCATGTGATTGTCTGATTCAGAATGGCCAATAATGCCAGTCCATTTCAGCTCACTGATACCTAGGATATTGATCTTTATGCATTCTACTTCATTTTTGATGACTTCCAATTTTCCTAGATTCATACTTTGCACATTCTGTGTTCTGATTATTAATGGATGTTTGCTTCTGTTGCTTCTCATTTTGAGTTGTGCCGCATCAGCAACTGAAGGTCCCAAAAGCTTTACTCCATCCACGTCATTAAGGTCAACTCTACTTTGAGGAGGCAGCTCTTTCCCAGTCATATTTTGAGTGCCTTCCAACCTGAGGGGCTCATCTTCCAGCACTGTATCAGACAATGCTCCACTGCTATCCATAAGGTTTTCACTGGCCAATTTTTTTTAGAAGTAGAACACCAGATCCTTTTTCCTAGTCTGTCTTAGTCTGGAAGCTGTGCTGAAACCTCTCCGCCATGAATGACCCTGCTGGTATTTGAAATACAGCTGGCTTAGCTTCCAGCATCACAGCAACATGCAAGCTTCCACAGTATGACAATCTGACAGAAGAGTGGTAGTTATTAATTCTAAATTACTTTTGGTTACTGATTCTGACTTTAACTCCAAAGTTGAACTGAGTTTAGCCATATCTGTGTCCTTAAGCTGGTTTAGTATTGAATGTTTTGGGCTGCTTTTACCCCCTGCCTTCTCCTTATCACCAACATGTACTTTATCTTCCCTTTCTATACCACAGATTTAAAAAAAGACACATACAGGTTTATGATCATATAAGTATAGCTTTCTATGGTGGGTTCGAACTGCCGACTTTCCAGATGGCAGCTGAGCACTTTAACCACTGTGCCACCAGGGCTCCTTAGCTTTCTGTTAGCAATCCCTTTTCCTAATTAAAAATATATAATCTTCCAGATTTTAAAGGAAAGTAGGATACTTTCCTTCTTCCAGTAGGAATTTAGCTACAAAACTAGCATATTCACTAAGGATTTATATAAAATGTTCCTTTGGTGACCAATACTGTTTACATCCTGCTTTCCATAGTTTAGTTTGGGCTACTTATAAAAGTATAAGTCTTTTTCTGAAGCTGTGTATAAATAGGCAAATTTGTGTTCCAGACTGTCTTAACATGATTGAAAATACATATACAAAATCAATTTTGTCACTATTGTCTGCATTAGGTTAAATGTAGAAGTAATTTGGATTATCCAAACCAATTGATTTGAAATTAATTGTTACTTAAACAGCTAGTAAATACCTAGAAGCCATCTTTCTCTTGGAAAAGAAAGCTTAATTAACACAAATGGAAAACATGAGTTTATCGTGAATATTAATGATACAGCATACCTAAGAGCCCAGGGTGGCACAAACAGTTAAGTGCTCGGCTACTGACGTAAAGGTTGGCAGTTCGAATTTATCCAGATGCTCCTGGGAAGAAAGTCCTGGCAATCAGCTTCTGAAAAATCAAAGCCATTGAAATCCCTGTGGAACAGTGTGATCCCCATGGGGTCAATATGAGTTGGAATCAGTTCAACAGCAACTGGCTTGAGTTTTGGTTTTTTTTTTTTTTAATATATATATATGTAACAAAGGGCCTTAGAATCTTTAGAGTAAGTAAAATGTGCTTCTTTTGCACTTGAGAGATTACAAAATCCCTTTAACATTTTAATTTTTTGTTAAATTTACTCTTCAGTTACTTGTGGCATGATTTTAGATTTAATTTTTTATCCACTTTTTCCATTCGAAATATTTTCTAGTATTAAATGGTATTTTAACTTGCTCTGAATTCAGATGGGAATTTTTATGCTCATAGGAAATTTAGTTTTTTTTTTAATTGACTTTCAGAATCTTAGAAAAGTTACATTTCTTTCTTTTCGTTTCAGGTTACAGTTGGCCAATGGTGGAGGAGATGGAATACATATGTCATGAACTAAGTCAGCCCGTGACATTTCCTGTCAGAGCAGCATTAGTCGGACAGTCTTGTTCTCAGTTACTTTGGCTGTTAAAGAAATCAGACAGGTATGTATTCCTTTAACCATATGATGTGTGCATGTGAGTGTGTGTGAGTGACAGAAAGAGAATGAGGATGAGAACTGATGATGTAAGGACAGTGTGTGAGAGAGAAAGGCATAGAGAGAAAGAAAATGACTGCGTAAGCACGGGCTCCATCACTGGATTGAAGCTCCTTTGTGAACCTTAACTTACTTACAGTCTCTTTCAGCTGTGTTCCTCTCAAAAGTTTTTACACTTCATAGTGGAAACCCTGGTTGCATAGTGGTTAAGTGCTACAGCTGCTAACCAAAGGGTCGGCAGTTCGAATCCGCCAGACGCTCCTTGGAAGCTCTATGGGGCAGTTCTACTCTGTCCTATAGGGTCACTATGAGTCGGAATCGACTCAACAGCACTGGGTTTGGTTTTTGGTTTATGTGCCCAGTAAATGTTTGTCATTTTTTTGTCATTGATATCGTGACACATTCATGAAAAGTTATAAATGGATAAAATAGTTTCCCTTTGAATTCTGTTGTAATTTCAGAAGTCTTTGCACATATAAAGAATGTATTATTTTAATATGTAATGAAAATTAGTTGGACCACATATTAAATATTAAGATATAAAGGTACAGGTATTAAAACAGTTTGGTACCTTCTTTTTAATAGACTAGTCAATAAGGAGCAAGGAATGTCCAGAAATAAATACAAATCTATGATAGAATTTAGTGTAGGAAAAATTGGCATTTCAAATCACTGAAGCCGAAGTTTAACTGGTTTTCAGACAACGGCTATGTAGGGCAAAACAAAACTGGCACTTTCCCTTAGTCCTTCCTCCAAAATAAATAAATAAATATCAAAGACTTGAACATTAAATGCCTAAGAGAAAAACAAAGGATGATTTATATTTAGTAGTTTCTGAATGAGGAAGACCTTCTTTAAAAACCCGTTGCCGTCAAGTCAATTTCAACTCATAGTGACCCTACAGGACAGAGTAGAACTGCCCCATAGAGTTTCCAAGGAGCACCTGGTGGATTTGAACTGCTGACCTTTTTGGCTAGCAGCCATAGCACTTCATCACCATGCCCCCAGGGTTTCCAAGACCTTCCTTAGTAAGGCACAAAACCTAGAAGCTATAAAAGGAAAGTTTGATATATTTAAATACCTAAAAATGGAAAGATTCTGGTAAAAATATTTTCAGTACATATGACAGACAGATGTATGTAAAGAATTCTTTAAAACCATTTAGAAAAAGACTCAGTTGGATAATCCAGTACGTTAGAGAAAGCAGGGAAAGCAGACACACATGCATTATTGGTGGGAGTATAAACTGGCCAATAATTCCCTCGGAGGGAAATTGAGCATAGACCTGTGAACTTCACTAGTGAGGACATTTCTTATTGATAAACCCATTGCCCTCAAGTTGATTCCGACTCATAGCGACCCTGTAGGACAGAGTAGAACTGCCCCGTAGAGTTTCCAAGGAGTACCTGTGGATTCAAACTGCCGACCTTTTGGTTAGCAGCCGTGGTACTTAACCACTACACCACCAGGGTTTCCTTCTTACTAACAGAGGTGCACAAAAGCCCAGAGATGTAGGTACAAGGATATTCCTGAAGTGTTGTTTGTAATAGCAAAAGACTTGAAAAAATCTAAATATCAGTAAGAAACTGGTTGGAGAAATTATGGTACATCCATACAATGGAATATTATTTACCTGTTATAAATTCTGTCTTAATATGAAATAATCTCTAAGATATATTGCTAAGTGGAAAAAATCAAGGGGTAGAATGGCGGGTATAGTGTGATTCCATTTGTGTGGGGGGGAAAAAGGATGTAGCAAAACATTTATAGATGAATTAAACTTAGAGGAGTTTGAATCAGTGCCTGCTAGATAGTACCAGACATGTACTAGTTCTAGTCAAGTTCTTAGTTGCAAACAACTGAAACCAGCTCTGGCTAACTTAAGCAGGAAGGATATTTATTGGGAGCATATCGGGTAGTACTCGGAATCAACAGGAATGCAAGAGAACCTGGAAAATGGACAGGAACCAAGGGCAACCAGGGAGCTGAGGACACAGATGCTCTGTGGTTAGGATGCTGCAGCAGTCATCACTCCCTGGTGAAATTCACAGCTCTGCCACCACCACACCACTGGCAGAATGGCTTCTAATCCATCCCTGTTTGTTGTGTTATTTCCCTTTAGGCTTAAAGTCCTGGGCGAGAGGAGTAGGTTCTCCACTTTAAGACCCCATGCGAACATGCTGACTGCCAGGGGTCTGGGAGAATATGTATTGGGCCTTTTTGGTTCCATTGTACACAGAGGCAAACTCCCCAAAGATAGAAAGGAGGTTCTGATGCCAGGCAGGCAAAAAAGAAAAAAAAAAAAGGATAAACACCCACTGCAAATACAAAGCTTGAGACAACGAATTATTTGCTTGCATGTGATATTTTTTTTTTTAACAACAAGATAAAAGGAACATACCCTTATATAATTTTAAGAGGTGTGTGAATTTCATAACAGAAAAATTAGTGAGGAAACATGAGTTACATTTGTTGTTATATGCTGTCAAATCAATTCTGACCCATAACAATCCCATGGGACAGAGTAGAACTGCCCCATAGGGTTTTCTTCACTGTAATCTTTATGGAAGCAGATCTCCAGGCCTTTCTTCCATGGAGCCACTAGGTGGGTTCAAACTGCCAGCCTTTCAGTTAGCAGTGAAGCACTTAACCATTGTGATACCAGGGCTCTTTAGTTATGTTAAACTCCTTGCTGTCATGTTGATTCTGACCTGTAGCGACTCTACAGGACAGCGTAGAACTGCCCCATAAAGTTTCCAGGGAGCAGCTGGTGAATTCAGACTGCCAACCATTTGGTTAGCAGCTGAGCTCTTAACCATTACTCCACCAGGGCTCCAGACCTTAGCTACATTAGTTACATTGGGCAGCTACTAATGATTACGATTCAGGGATTTTGAGCCAGTTCCATATATAAAACCAACCAAACCCATTGCTGTTGAGTCAATTCTGACTTATAGCGACACTATAGGACAGAGTAGAACTGCCCCATAGGGTTTTCAAGGAACGGCTGGTGGAGTCCAACTGCTGACTTTTGGTTAGCAGCCAAACACTTAACCACTTGGCCACCAGGGCATCAATATTTTGTCTCAAGCTTTGCATATGATTGTAAAAAAGCTGTTGGCTTGACAACGCAGCTACTTTGTTTGAGTGGCTTTGAGCTTTGTTTTTCGTAACAATAGATGATGAAGGAGTTAAAAATGTGTAATAAATTCCTGTGCTAATGATAGTTCTGGTGATAACAGGAGCCTGAAAGGTAGATGTACTCAAAGGCTTATTTGTTCAGTTTTTTTTGATTTTATAGTTATACATTTATTTAAAAAATTTTATTATTGAAATTCCTGAAGGGAAAAAGAGTTCTTTTACCTCCTAACCTTTCTTTTCCTGTTGAAACATTTTAAGATGTGTATTTTAAAAACACTGAAAAGCAACTGTTATGTTGTTGCAGAAAAGATTTGACCTAAAAGCAGTTTTATAAAAATAAACGAGCCCGGATGCACACTTACTCTGATTTTAAACCGTGCAGTATCCCCTTGTTCTTGTTCTGCATGAGCACAATTAAGTGTTCTGGAATTCCCATTCTTTGCAGTGTTATCCGTAATTTGTTGTGACCTGCACAGTTGAAAACCTTTGCACAGTTAATAAAACACAGGTAAACATTTTTCTGGTATTCTCTGCTTTCAGCCAGGATGCACCTGACATCAGCAATGATATCCCTGGTTCCACGTCCTCTTCTGAATTCGGCTTGGATTTGTGGCAGTTTCCTGTTGATGTACTGCCACAACCATTTTTTAATTGTCTTCAGCAAAATTTTATTTGTGTGTGATATTAATGATATTGTTCAATAATTTCTGCATTCTCTTGGACCACCTTTTTTTGGACTGGGCACAGATTTCTTGGCATGGATGAGTTAGCGCTTCCAGTGCTACATCCCTTTGTTGAAACATCTTAATTGGTATCCTGTCAATTCCTGGAGCCTTGTTTTTGCCGATGCCTTCAGTACAGCTTAGACTTCTTCCTTCATTACCATCAGTTCTTGATCACATGCTACCTCCTGAAATGGTTTAACGTCAACCAATTCTTTTTGGTATGGTGATTCTGTGTATTCCCTCCATCTTCTTTTGATGGTTGCTGCATCTAATATTTTCCCCATAGAATCCTTCAGTATTGCAACTCGAGG
Organism: Elephas maximus indicus; assembly: GCF_024166365.1. Taxonomy (NCBI): domain Eukaryota; kingdom Metazoa; phylum Chordata; class Mammalia; order Proboscidea; family Elephantidae; genus Elephas; species Elephas maximus. The sequence continues at coordinate 85,545,206 of NC_064820.1, forward strand.
CTTGAATTTTCTCTTTGTTTCTTTCAACTTGAGAAATGCCGAATATATTCTTCCCTTTTGGTTTTCAAACTCTAGGCCTTTGCACATTTCATTACATTACTTTACTTTGTCTTCTCTGCAGCACTTTGAAATCTCCTGTTCAGCTGTTTCACTTCGTCATTTCTTCCTTTCTCTTTAGCTACTTTGCATTCAAGAGCAACTTTCAGAGTCTCTTCTGACATCCATTTTGGTATTTCCTTTCTTTCCCATCTTTTTGCTTTCTTTGTATATGATGTCCTTGATGTCATACCATAACTCATCTGGTCTTTAGTCATTAGTGTTTAATGAGCCAAATTTATTCTTGAGATGGTCTCTAAGTTCAGGTGGAATATACTCAAGGCCGTACTTTGGCTCTTATGGACGTGCCTTAATTTTCTTCAACTTCAACTTCAACTTGTATGTGACCAATTGATGGTCTGTTCCACAGTCGGCCCCTGGCCTTGTTCTGAATGATGATATCGAGCTTTCCCATTGTCTCTTTCCACAAATGTAGTCAGTTTGATTCCTGTGTATTCCATCTGGTGAGGTCCATGTGTATAGTCGCAGTTTATGTTGGTGAAAAAAGGTATTTGCAATGAAGAAGTCTTGCAAAATTCTATCATGCCATCGCCGGTGTTTTTTTCTATCACCCAGGCCATATTTTCCAACTACTGATCCTTCTTTGTTTTTAACTTTCGCATTCCAATCACCAGTAATTATCAGTGCATCTTGATTACATGTTTGATCAATTTCAGACTGCAGAAGTTGTAAAAATCTTCAATTTCCTCATTTTTTGCATTAGTGGTTGGTGGGTAAATTTGAGTAATGGTTGTATTAACTGGTCTTCCTTGTAGGTGTATGGATATTATCCTATTACTGACAGTGCTGTACTTCAGGAGAGATCTTGATATGTTCTTTCCGCAGTGAATGTAATACCATTCCACTTTAATTTGTCATTCCTGGCATAATAGACCATATAATTGTCTGATTCAAAATAGCCAATACTAGTCCATTTTGGCTCACTAATTCCTAGGATATCAATATTTCTGAATCCCGTTTAATTTTTGACAACTTCCAATTTTCCTAGATTCATCCTTCATGTGTTCCATGATCCTATTATTAATGGATGTTTACAGCTTTTCCTCTCATTTTGAGTCATGCCATATTAGCAAATGAAGGTCCTGAAAGCTTGACTTTATCCACATCACTATGGTCTACTTTGAAGGGGCAGCTCTCCCCCAGTCATCTTCTGAGTGCCTTCCAACCTGGAGGGCTCATCTTCCAGTTCTATATCAGACAATGTTCTGCTGCTATTCATAAGGTTTTCACTGGCCAATTTTTTTCAGAAGTAGACTGCCAGGTCCTTCTTCCTAGTCTGTCTTAATCTGGAAGCTCAGCTGAAACCTGCCCACCATGGGTGACCCTGCTGGTATTTGAAATGCTGGTGGCATAGCTTCTAGCATGACAGCACCACACAAGCTACCACAGGATGACAAACTGACAGACATGTGGGGTACATTTGTTTTCTAGTCTTTTAATATAGGGCCAACACAGTTTTTTTTGAGTAAAGTTCCACCAATGGGAGCTTCCTCTCTTTTCATTTTTTAGTTTTTAGCTTCCATTTTATTTTCTTTAAAATGAAGTAAGGACTTAAAGCGATTTCCAAAGAAAACAATGCTGAATCCTTCTGGGTTTACGTTTGTCCATTTTTTTTTTTACAGTTCTCTCGTCTACTTCAAGAGCATTTATCTTCAGCAATTTTTGACAACTTGTCTTTATCAAGTCTTTTCAAAATAACAAATTTGATTTTTCTAAAAATAATAACTCTATACACTCTTACTACATTGCTTTAAAAACTAAATGATTACATGTTTACAATAGCATTGTAACCTGCCATAAATAAATGTGAAAATTAAGCCAGTAACTAATATAGGGCCAGGCAGGCACACTACACAGAGCGTAACTTATCAACTAAGAACATTCAGCACACCTTACTTCTCTGTCAGGGTGATGTGAGTTTATTCAGACATCAAAATGGTCAGCTTAGTGGTAGTATAAGTTTGGGAAGTGGCTGCATACTAAATGCCTCTTTAGGACTTTCAAAAGCTTGTTAGTAAATTAAAGATTATGAGAAGTCCAACAATTGTACAGAACAGCTTTTCCTTTCCCGATTAAGAGACACTGGAATATAGTGGTAATGAAATAGTCTTGTTTTAAAGTATGCTTCTAATTAACCCCCGTTGGCTTAAAATTGTTTTTATGTGTGTGTGCTTCAAGTGAAAGTTTACAAATCACAGTCTCTCGTATAAAAACTTACACACACCTTGCTATGTACTCCTAGCTTCTCTCCCGCTGATGAGACGGCACACTCCTCCTCTCTACTCTGTATTTCTCCTGTCCATTTAACCAGCTCCTGTCCCCCTCTGCCTTCTCATCTTGCCTCCAGACAGGAGCTTCCCACATAGTCTCATGTATCTACTTGAGCCAAGAAGCTCACTCCTCACCAGTATCATTTTCTGTCTTATAATCCAGTCCAATCCCTGTCTAAAGAGTTGGCTTCGGGAATGGTTCTAGTCCTGGTCTAATAGACAGTCCAGGGACCATGACCACTGTGGTGCCTCTAGTCTCAGTCAGACCATTAAGTCTGGTCTTTTTATGAGAATTTGAGGTCTGTACCCCACTTTTCTCCTGCTCCATCAGGGATTCTCTGTTGTGTTCCCTGTCCAGGTAGTCATCAGTGGTAGCTGGGCACCATCTAGTTCTGGTCTCAGGCTGATGGAGTCTCTGGTTTATGTGGCCCTTTCTGTCTCTTGGGCTCATATTTACCTTATGTCTTTGGTGTTCTTCATTCTCCTTTGCTCCAGGTGGATTGAGACCAGTTGATGCATCTTAGATGGCTGCTTGCTGGCATTGAAGACCCCAGATGCCACTCACCAAAGTGGGATGCAGAACATTTTCTTAATACATTAAAACTATTTTTATCATGTTACTTAAATATATATAAGCGTAAAATTAGGTAGAATTTCTTATTCATATAGGTTTTATGCAGTTATAAACCCAAAACACAATTGCATGTATTGGTATTAATTTCATGAATTTGGTAATTACATTATAGTTATGTAAGAGAATGTTCTTGTGTTTAGGAAATATATCCTGAGGTACTTAGTGTTAAAAGGACATTATGTCTGCAACTTGCTCTTAAATGGTTCAGGAAAAATATATACATATCTATACGTATATATGTATAAAATCCTTCTATCTAGAGAGAGGCAGAAAGATAAAGCATATGTAGTAAAATGTTAACATTTGGGAATCTGGGTGAAGAGCTTCCCAGAATTCTTCATAATATTCTGCAACTCTTCTATAAGCCTGAAATAATGAAACAAACAAACAAACAAACAAAAAACTCACATGTTAAAAGAATTTAAAAACAAAGTTTAAATAGAAACTAAACTATAATGAGCTGGATTAAACTAAATCATCCCTTGTAACGTGTATGTTCTAGGGTTACAGTACCTAAATGCCATGTGATGGCTTCATCCTGTATTTGAACTATGGGGACACCATCATTCTTATAGCATCCCATGACACTATTTGACATTCCCTTGTTGCAGACACATCATTTATTTATTGCTCTGCCTCTGGTTCTGTTTTCATTAGTGTGGGAGACATAAAGTAGTTCTGAAATCAGATAGCACTTCTTGGTAATCTAATGGCATGAGCTTCTATTAATTTTTTTTTTAATGATATTTCATTGTGTTTTAGATGAAAGTTCACACAGCAAATTAGGTTCCCCTTCAATAATTTTTATACAAATTGTTCCATGCCATCAGTTATAATTTTTACAATGTGCCTGCATTCTCATTTCCATTCTGTTTGTTCTGTCTCTATTGATCTAGCTTCCCTTCCCCTCCTTGCCTTCTCTTCTTTGCTTTTGGGTAAATGTTGACCATTTGGTTTTATATAGTTGATTAAGGAAGCACATTACTCACGGGTGATATTGTTTATTTTTAAGCCAATCTGTTATTTAACTGAAATACCTATATTTAAGTATCATAATGTTCCTTAAATATATGTAAGCATAAAATTAGGTAAAAATTGCTTATTCTTATAAGTTTTATGTAATGATAAATCCAAAACACAATGACCTATAGAAATAGATTCAAATCTAAGTTCAAAAATTATCTTTGGGCAATAGTCTCAGGGGTTCCTCTACTCTGTATCATTCCAGTAGGTCTGTCCTTTTTGAGGAATTTGAGTTTTGTTCTACATTTTTCTCCCATTCTGTTCAAGACCTTCTATGGTGTCCCTGGTCAGAACAGTTGGTAGTGATAGCTGGGCACCACCTAGTTCTTCTAGTCTCAGGTTAGAAGAGGTTGTGGTTCATGTGGGCTATTAGTCCGGTAGACTAGCTTTTTCTTGAAGCCTTTGATTTCCTTCATTCCCTTGCCCCATAGGAGTAGAGACCAATGGTTGTATCTTAGATGGCTACTCACAAGCTTTTAAGACCCCAGATGCTACTCATCAAACTAGGATATAGAACATTATCTGTGTGAACTATATTATGCCAGTTGACTAAGCTGTCCCTCAAGACTATGGTCCCAAGCCTTCTAACCCAGTAAACCAATCCTGCGAGTTTGGGTATGTCTAGGAAGGCTCTGTAACTGTGCCCCCGTGTGGTTTGTTATATATGTGGCTGTGTATGTTGTACTCACGTACATGTATATCCATATCCCTACAGATACACCTATACATGCACGTGCATTTACTGTTGTTAGGTGCCGTTGAGTCAGTTCCCACTCAGCGACCCTATGCGCAATAAAATGAAACACTGCCCGATCCTGTGCCATCCACACAATTGTTGCTATGCTTAAGCCCATCGTTGCAGCCACTTTGTCAGTCTGTCTCACTGAGGGTCTTCCTCTTTTTTGCTGACCCTCTACATGCCCTTACTAGCATGTGCTGTATTTACTTGGGTAGCTATGGATGTGTATAGAATGTGCATTTACTAGCGTATGCCATTCTTAACACATATATACACATATATACATCCATATCTACCCACATAACCACATTCATATTTTTTATTGTTGATGCAAAATTGTATATGATGCATAGCATTTGCCTAAATTGTCCCTTTTTCTCATATATTTCTTACTGTCTTTATTTATCTGGTCAAGTTCTGCTGACTTCACCCGTATTAGGTCTTGTCTTTCCTATCACCAAAAGCAACAAGTGCCTACTCTCTAGAAAGTGATTCCACCTCCCTATCCTTCCCATCCCTGGTAACCATCAAAGAACTTTTCTTTTTGTGTGTATATCAATTCTTGATTTTTTTATAATAGTGGGACCATACAATATTTGTCCTCAGATTCATCCATGCTAAAAGATGTTTTGCCCTACCAAAGATGCATCAATTGGTCTCAGCCCACCGGGATCAAAGGAGAATGAAGAACACCAAAGACACAAGGTAATCAGGAGCCCAAGAGACAGAAAGGGCCACATAAACCAGAGACTACATTAGCCTGAGACCAGAAGAGCTAGATGGTGCCTGGCTACAACTGATGACTGCCCTGAAAGGGAACACAACAGAGAACTCCTGAGGGAGCAGGAGAGCAGTGGGATGCAGACCCCAAATTCTTATAAAAACACCAGACTTAATGGTCTGACTGAGACTAGAAGGACCCCGGTGATCATGGCCCCCAAACCCTCTGTTGGCCCAGGACAGGAACCATTCCCGAAGCCAACTCTTCAGACAGGGATTGGACTGGACAATGGGTTGGAGAGGGATGCTCATGAGGAGTCAGTTTCTTGGATTAGGTGGACCCTTTAGACTATGTTGGCATCTCCTGTTTGGAGGGGAGATGAGAGGGTAGAGGGCATTAGAAGCTGGTGAAATGGACACCAAGAGAGTGGAGGGAGGGAGCGGGCCCTCTCATTAGGGGGTGAGCAATTGGGAGTATGTAGCAAGGTGTATATAAGTTTTTGTGTGAGAGATTGACTTGATTTGTAAACTTTCACTTAAAGCACAATAAAAATTTTAAAAAAAGAAGATGTTTTGCATACTTCTCGATATTCTTTATAGTTCTGTAGTATTCTGTTGTGTGTATGTACCACAGTTTGTTTATCCATTCATCCATTGATGGGCACTTAGGTTGTGTCCATCGTTTTGCTGTTGTGAATAATGCTGCAATGAACATATGTGCACAGTGTATGTCTATTTGTGTCACTGCTGTTATATTTCTAGGATATATACCTAGGAGTGGGATTGCTGGATCATAAGGTATTTCTATTTCTATCTCTTTGAGGAAGCGCCATACTATTTTCCACAGTGGTTGTATCATTTTACACCAGCAATGTATAAGAGGTCCAGTCCCCCACAACCTTGCCAGCATTTGTTTTCTGATCATTGCCGTTATTGCAGGGGTGAGATGGTATCTCATTGTACTTTTGAGTTGCATCTATCTAATGGCTAATGATTGCAAGCGTCTTTTCATGTATTTCTTGGCTATCTGAATGTCCTCTGTGGTGAAGTATCTGTTCATGTCCTTTGCCCATTTTTTTTTTTAATTGAACTTTAGATGAAGGTTTACAGAACAAACTAGTTTCTCATCAAACAGCACACACATTGTTTGTACTGTTTCTATTGTTTGTACATTGGTTAACAACCCCACAACATGTCAACACTCTCCCTTCTCAACCCTGGGTTCCCTATTACCAGCTGTTCTGTTCCCTCCTACTTTCCAGTCCCTGCCCCAGGGCTGGTGTGCTGCTTTAGTCTTGTTTTGTTCCATGGGACTGTTCAATCTTTGGCTGAAAGGTGAACCTCAGGAGTGGCCTCATTACTGAGCTGAAAGGGTATCCAGGGGCCATACTCTCAGGATCTCTCCAGCCTCTGTCAGGCCAGCAAGTCTGATCTTCCTTTTTGTGTTGGAATCTTGTTCTACATTTTTCTCCAGCTCTGTCTGGGACCCTCTATTGTGATCCCTGTCAGAGCAGTCAGTGGTGGTAGCCGGGCACCATCTGGTTGTACTGGACTCAGTCTGGCAGAGGCCATGGTAGATGTGGTCCATTAGTCTTTTGGGCTAATCTTTCCCTTATGCCTTTAGTTTTCTTCATTATTTCTTGCTCCCAAAGAGATGAGACCAGTGGAGTATCCTAGATGGCCGCTCACAGACTTTTAGGACCCCAGACACTGCTCACCGAAGTAGAATGTAGAACATATTCTTTATAAATTGTGTATGCCAATTGAGCTAGAGGTCCCCTGCGACAATGGTCTCCACAGCCCTCAGCCTAGCAATTTGGTCCTTTAGGTCCATGTGTCTATGGAGCTTCCATAGACTTGCCTTGTATAGGTTGTGCTGGCTTCCCCAGTATTGTGTGCTGGCTTCCCCAGTGTTGTGTACTGTCTTACACTTCACCAAAGTTACCACATATCTATTGCCTATTAAGTGTTTCTGCATCCCCACACCTCCCCTCCCTTGTAACCATCAAATATTGTTTCTTTTTGTATGTAAACCTTTTCATGAGTTTTTACAGTAGTGGTCTCATGCAATATTTGTCCTTTTGTGACTGACTTATTTCACTCAAAAGCATAATGTCCTCCAGATGCACCCATGTTATGAGATGCTTCACAGATTCATCATTGTTCTTTAGCACTGCATAATACTCCATTGTGGGCATGTACCACAGTTTGTGCATCCATTCGTCTGTTGATGAGCATCTAGGTTATTTCCATCTTTTTGCTATTGTGAACAACCCTGCAGTGAACATGGGTGTACATATATCTATTTGTGTGACGACTCTTATTTCTCTAGGATATATTCCTAGGAGTGTGATTGCTAGATCAAATGGTATTTCTATTTCTAGCTTTCTAAGGAAATGCCATTTAGTTTTCCAAAAAGATTGTATCATTTTGCATTCCCACCAGCAGTGCATAAAAGTTCCGGTCTCCCCGCATCCTCTCCAACATTTGTTATTTTTTGTTTTATTGATTTGTGCCCGTAATGCTGGGGTGAGATGATATCTCATCGTGGTTTTGATTTGCATTTCTCTGATGGCTGGAGATCATGAGCATTTCCTCATGTGTCTGTTGGCCACTTGAATGTTGTCTTAGTCATCTAGTACTGCTATAACAGAAATACCACAAGTGGATGGCTTTGACAAGGAGAAATTTATTCTCTCACAGTCCAATAGGTTACAAGTCTAAATTTAGGGAGTCGGCTCCAGGGGAAGGCTTTCTCTCTCTGTCGGCCTTCTCATCAATGTTCCCCTGGACGAGGAGCTTCTTCACACAGGGACCCTGGGTCTAAAGGACACGCTCTGCTCCTGATGCTTCTTTCTTGGTGGTATGAGGTCCCCCACTCTCTGCTTGCTTCCCTTTCCTTTTATCTCTTGAGAGATAAAAGGTGGTGCAGGCCACACCCTGGGGAAACTCCCTTTACCTTGGATCAGGGAGGTGACCTGATTGAGGATGGTGTTACAATCCCACCCTAATCCTCTCAACATAAAATTACAATCACAGAATGGAGGACAACAATGTAATGCTGGGAAACATGGCCTAACCAAGTTGATACACAGATTTTTGGGGGGACATAATTCAATCCATGACAGATGTCTTCTTTGGTGAAGTGTCTGTTCATTTCCTTTGCCCATTTTTTAATTGGATTATTTGTCTCTTTGTTGTAGAGGTGTTGGATTTTCTTGTAGATTTTAGAGATTAGACTTTTGTTTGATTTATAATAGCCAAAACTTTTTTCCCATTCTGTAGGTTCTCTTTTTACTCGTCTGGTGAAGTCTTTTGATGAGCGTTAAGTGTTTAATTTTTAGAAGATCCCAGTTATCTAGTTTATCCTCTGGAGCTTGTATGTTGTTGGTTGTGATCTGTATCCTGTTAATACCGTGTATTAGGGCTTCTAGTGTTGATCATATTTTTTCTTCTATGAACTTCATGGTTTTTGGCTTTATATTTAGGCCTTTGATCTACTTTGAGTTACTTTTTGTATATGGTGTGAGGTATGTGTCCTGTTTCATATTTTTTGCAGATGGACATCCAGTGTTGCCAGCACCATTTGTTAAAAAGACTGTCTTTTCCCCATTTGATAGATGGATTTACATCTGAGTTCTCAATTCTGTTCCATTGGTCAATGTATCTGTCGTTGTACCAGTACCAGACTGTTTTGACTACTGTAGCTGTATAGTAGGTTCTAAGGTCAGGTAGTGCGAGTCCTCCTACTTTATTCTTCTTCAGCAGTGCTTTACTTATCCGAGGCTTCTTCCCTTTCCATATAAAGTTAATGATAAATTTTCCCATCTCTTTAAAGAATGTTGTTGGTACTTGGGTAGAATTGTTATTTCACAATGTTGAGTCTACCTATCCATGAATATGGTATGTTTTTCCATTTATGTAGCTCTCTTTTGGTTTCTCGCAGTAGTGTTTTGTAGTTTTCTTTGTATACGTCTTTTACATCCTTGGTTAGATTTATTCCCAAGTATTTTATTTTGGGGGGGCTATTTTTTTTTTTTTTTATTATAAATGATGTTGTTCTCCTGATTTCCTTTTCATAATTCTCTTTATTGGTGTATAGGAATCCAACTGATTTTTGTATGTTTATCTTATATCCTGCAACTCTGCTGAATCTATTAGTTCCAGTAGTTTTCTTGTGGAGTCTTTTGGGTTTTCTGAGTATCATATCATCTGCAAATAGGGACAGTTTAACTTCTTTATTACCAATTTGTATGCCCTTTTTTTCTGTTTCTTGCCTTATTGCGCTAGCTAAGACTTCCAACACAATGTTAAATAGGAGTGGAGATAAAGGGTGTCTTTGTCTTGTTTCTGTTCTCAAGGGGAATGTTTTCAACCTCTCTCCATTGAGGATGATGTTGGCCATTGCTTTTGCATAGATCCCCTTTATTATGTTGAGAAATTTCCCTTCTGTACCTATTTTGTTGAGAGTTTTTATCAGGAGTGGGTGTTTGACTTTGTCCAATGCCTTTTCTGCGTCGATTGAGATGATCATGTGATTCTTTTCTTTCCTTTTATTTATGTGGTGGATTACATTGATTGATTTTCTGATCCTGAACCATCCTTGCATACCTGGTATGAATACTACTTGGTTGTGGTATATATATATTTTTAAATATGATTCTGAATTCTATTGGCTAGATTTTTGTTGAGAATTTTTGCATCTATATTCATGAGAAATATTGGTCTGTAATTTTCTTTTCTTGTGGTGTCTTTGCCTGGTTTTGGTGTCAGGGTTATGCTGGCTTTGTAGAATGAATTTGGAAGTATCGCTTCCTTTTCTATGTTCTGAGATAGTTTGAGTAGAACTGGTGTAAGCTCTTCTCTGAATGTGTGGTAGAATTCTCCAGTAAAGCCATCTGGGCTAGGGTTTTTTTTGGGGGGGGGCAGTTTTTTTATTACCTTGTCAATCTCTTCCCTTGTTATGGGTCTGTTCAGGATTTCAACATCATTTTGTGTTAGTTTGGTTAGGTCATGTGTCTCTAAAAATTTGTCCATTTCCTCTAGGTTTTCAAATTTGTTGGAGTACAGTTTTTCATAATACTCTGTTATGATCCTTTTTATTTCAGTTGGGCCTGTTGTAATGTCCCCCATTTCATTTCTTATTTGGGTTATTTGTGTTCTCTTCTGCTTTCTTTTTGTCAGTTTGGCGTGTGGTTTGTCGATTTTGTTGATCCTTTCAAAAAAACAACTTTTGGTTTTGTTGATTCTTTCTATTGTTTTTCTATTCTCTATTTCATTTCTTTCTCCTCTGATCTTTATGATTTCCTTTCTTCTGGTGGCTGTGGGCTTCTTTTGCTGTTCTCTTTCTATTTGTTCAAGTTGTGTAACTAATGTTTTGATTTTGTCCCTTTCTTCTTTTTTGATGTATGCATCCAGTGCTTCAAATTGACCTCTGAGCACTGCCTTTGCTGTGTCCCAAAGGTTTTGGTATGATGTGTTTTCATTCTTATTTGAGTCTAGGAATTTTTTTATTCCGTCTTTGATTTCTTCTATTTCCCAGTGGTTTTCAAGCAGGGTGTTATTCAGTTTCCATGTAATTGATTTTTTTTTCCATACTCTTCCTGTCGTTAATTTCTACTTTGATGGCATTGTGGTCAGAGAAGATATTTTGTATTATCTCCATGTTTTAGATTTTGTTGAGGGTTCCTCTGTGGCCTAAGATGTGGTCTATACTGGCGAACATTCCGTGTGCATTGGAAAAGAATGTGTACTTTGCAGCTGTTGAGTGGAGTGTTCTATATATGTCTATGAGATCAAGCTGACTGATTGTGCTCTTTAGCTCTTCTGTATCTTTGTTGAGTTTCTTTGTAGATGTTCTGTCCTTTACTGACAGTGGTGTGTTGAAGTCTCCCACTATTATCGTGGAACTGTCAGTTTCTGTTTTCAATGCCGTTAGAGTTTGTTTTATGTATTTTGGAGCCCTGTCATTGAGTGCATAGATGTTTATTATGGTTATGTCTTCATGTTGGATCATCCCTTTAATCATTATATAGTGCCCTTTTTTGTCTTTTACGGTGGATTTTGTTTTAAAGCCTATCTTATCTGAGGTTAGTATTGCCACTCGTGCTCTTTTTTAGTAGTTATTTGCTTGATATATTTTTTTCCATCCTTTGATTTTTAATAAATTTACGTCTTCATTTCTAAGGTGCGTCTCTTGTAGACAGCATCCGGATGGATCCTATTTTTTTATCCATTCTGTCACCATGTGTCTCTTTATGGGTGCATTTAGGCCATTTACATTCAGTGTAATTATTGATAGGTGTGAGTTTCTTACTGTCATTTTGTAGTGCTAACATTTTCTTTGTTCCTCCTACTGTCCTGTGCTGAGTTCCTTTTGTTTATGGATTTCTTTTGTTTTTGTAGATTTTGTGTTTATTGAGACTTTATGGTTTACTTCTTTCTTTTGTTGAATATGTTTGTTAACTTTCTTTGTGGTTACCTTGAAATTCACCCTTATCTTCCTAGGTTTGAACCAGTCTCTTATTACTTGGTATCACCTTGCCTTCCTCTCAGTTACAAAGTTCTGTACCTATACTGTTTATTCCCTCTTTTATTGTTCTGACATTGTTGTCATTTACAGATTAACCTCTCTGGTTCCTTGTTGCAATTGTTTTGGTTTTGGATAGTCCTTGAGAGTTCATTTCCTAGGTTGGTATCTGGCTGGAACAAGCGTGCATCCTAGATTCAGGCTGTGGTCTGATATTGTTTGTTCTCAGACCAAGGGACTCCGTTTAATAATTCTTGTAAGTTTGGCTTGGTTTTTACATATTCTCTTAATTTCTGTTTATCTGGAAATGTCCTAATTTCACCATTATAATTGAATGAAACATTTGAAACATATATGATTCTTGGTTGGCAATTTTTGTCTTTCAAGGTTTTATAGATGTCATCCCATTGCCTTCTTGCCTGCATAGTTTCTGCTGAATAATCAGAGTTTAGTCTTATTGTTTCTCCTCTGTATGTGACTTTTTGTTTTTCACGAGCTGCTTGCAGGATTTTTTCTTTGTCTTTGGTTTTAGCGAGTGTGATTATGATGTGCCTTGGTGTTTTTCTTTTGAGGTGTATCCTATATGGAGTTCATTGAGCTTCTTGGATAGTCAGCTTTTCATCATTCATGATATTTGGGAAACTTTCTGTCAGCAATTCTTCAGAGATCCTCTCTGTGTTTTCTGTTTTCTCTCCCTGTTCTGGAACTCTGATCACTCACAAATGTTTGCTTTTGAATGTATCCCACATAATTCTCAAAGATTCTTTATTTTTCTTTGTTCTTTTTTCTGATTTTTCCTCAGAGTTGCATCCAAGTGTTTGTCTTCAATTTTGCTGATTCTGTCTTCCATCGTTTCAAGCCTGCTTCTCAGCCCTTCTATGACACTGTCCATTTCTAAAATCTTGTTGTTTATCTTTTGGATTTCTAATTGTTGTTTTTGAATGATTTCTAGTTGTGTTTTTATTTTGGCATTTTGTTCCTGTATTATTTTCCTGTTTTTTTTTTGGTCTGTATTTTCCATGAATTTGTCTTCCTTTTCCATAAATTTGTGTATTTTTTCCTCATTTTTGTCTGCTTTTTCCTTCAACTCTTAGATTGCTCTGAGTATTAGAGATTTGAATTCTGTATCAGGTAATTCTAGTGCCTTTTCTTCTACTGGAAAGTCATGTGGTATTTTATTTTGGACACCTACTGGAACCATCGTGTCCTTTTTTTAAAATATGTTTTGATATTGTCTGCTGTCTTTGGAACATTCAGTAGTTATTTTCTTCATTTCTTGATTGTAGATTTGTTGCATCCTGCTTTTTTGTTTTATTTGGTTATGTCTGAGCAGGCAGGCTGTGCGTTCTTTGTTGTTTGCTCATCTGTAGTCATGGTACTTTTCGCCTCCTTGTCCAATGGGCAGGGCCAGTCATTCAGCTATGGTGCAGCAGGGCAGATCCAGCTGAAGGGGAGGGGCTGGAACAGGTCATTTGTGGCACATATTAGGGGAAACAGGGCAGGTCAGGAGTCAGTGCTGGGCAGGTTCTAGTAGGCTGTGCCTGTGCTTCTTCAAGGTGTGATGCTCAGTGCACGATGCTGGTAGGCAAGAAAGAGGGGGGAGGTTGTGATGTGTGGAGCTAATAGGGGTATGGGAAAGAGGAGAGAGAAACAGGATCCAAAAACAAACAAGCAAACAAATAAAGAAAAAAAAGAGTGCTAAGGGAGATTACTGTTGGATCCAAAAACAAACAAGCAAACAAATAAAGAAAAAAAAGAGTGCTAAGGGAGATTACTGTTGCAGTGGATAGATGAGAAACTGAGAAAGGGAGAGAAGCAAGAGAAAAAAAAATGAAAAAGAGAAAAAATAACTAGATAAAAATTTGGAAAAGAAAAAAAGAAAAGAAAACCCCCCAGGAGTCCCAGAGTCCCACCAATGGGGCTGCTAACACTGGGCAGGTGGCTCCCAGGCTGCACAGTATAGCCTGGCTCGAGGGGGTATAGATGTCACACAGCACCAGGTATTTAGGAGACAGGAATAGAAGATAAGTGTAGAGAGATGGGAAATGGAGAAAGACAGAAAGAGAAAATGAGAGAGAAAAGAGAAAAAAAAGAAATGACCCCAGGGATCCCACCTATGCAGCTGCGTGCAGATTAGGGGAGTGGCTCCTAAGCCGTGCAATGCAGCCTGGCTAGAAGGGGCTCCCAAGCTGCAAAAGGAAAAAGAAAACAAACAAACAAAAGAGAACTAAGCAAAACAAGGAAAAAAAAAAGCCCCAGGGCCCCCACTAACGTGGTGTTGTGGGTGGGGGGGAGTGGTTCCCCCGTTGAGCGTGGCTTCACAGCCTTTCAAGAAGCAGCAAAGATGGCACACGGAGCCAGGTGTTCCGAAGAAAGGAGGGGGAGGTGGTAGGAGGCACAGAAGAAACCAAAAGAGATGGAAAGAACCAACACTAGCTCAGATACTGAGCAGGGCGAATCCAAACAGCCTGAGGCTAAAGCAGTTACCTCTTGGCCAAGAGACTGCAGCTGGTGGGAAGCAGAGGAGGTGGTGGCGGGGGGAGGGGAGGAGTGTTAAGAAAGGGTATAGCATTCCTTACCAGGGGCTCTGTCTCCTGCTGGGAACTTTGTGAAGCTGCTTTCTCCTACTCCCTGTCCACTGATCTCTGATGTGGGTGGGGTGAATCCAAACAGCATGGACGCTGCACTTTCCAGCCGGCTGAGCCACTGCAGCCAGCTGGCGAGCTCAGAGGTAGAGCAGCAGAGAGAGGATGGGGAGTGGGGAAGTGTGTATCACTGGTTACTGGGTGCTCTGTCTCCTGCTGGGAGTTCCAAGAAGCTGCTTTCCTGTGCTCCCTGTCTGCGGATCCCCAACAGGAGTCCAAGATGGTGGATCCGTGGTGCATTAGCTGATGGGGCCTTCAGCCCTCTCTCTCCTCGCTCCCCGTCTTCTGTCAGTTTCTTATTCCATTCGGTGCTTGCCTGAGTTCTTTATCTCTTCATTTGACACTTCAGGTTCAAGGACTGACGTTTGTCTCTGTTTTACTTAGTTTTTCTGGTCTTTGCTGTGGAGGGACGGCATGGTGCTTGCGTCTGTGGCACCATGTTGGCCCGAAGTCCTCTCCTTTGCCCATTTTTGATTGGACTGTTTGTCCCTTTGTTGTTGAGTTGTTGAAGTTTTCTATATATTTTAGAAATTATATGCTTATCAGATATATCATTGCCAAAGATTTTTTCCCAATGTATAGGTTCTCTTTTTACTCTCTTGGTAGTCTTTTGATGAGCATAAGAGGTCCCAGTTATCTAATTTATCTTCTGTCATTAGTGTCTTTTTAGTTTTGTTCGATAGGCTATTTATGCCGAAAATTAGGTCTCCTAGTTTTGACCCTTTGTTATCTTCCGGGAACTTGATGGTTTCAGGTTTAGCATTAAGGTCTTTTATCCATTTTGAGTTAGTTTTTGTGCATGCTGTGAGGTATGGATCCTGTTTCATTTTTCTGTATGTGGATATCCAGTTTTGCCAGCACCACTTGTTAAAGAGATTGTTCCCCCATTGAATGGACTTTGACCCTTTGTAGATGATCAGCTGCCCATAGATGGATAAATTTACTTCTGAGTTCTCAATTCTGTTCCATTGGTCTACATGTCTGTTATTGAACCAGCACCAGGCTGTTTTGATTACCAGGAATTTATGGTAGGTTTTTTTTTTTTGGCACTGGCTTTTTTTTTTTTTTTGAGATTGGGAAGTGTGAGGCCTCCTACTTTATTCTTCTTCAATATTGCTTCAGCTATTTGTTCCTTTTTTTCCATATAAAGTTGGGGATTAGTTTTTCCATTTCATTAAAGAATGTTGTTGGGATTTGGATCAGGATTGCCTTATATCTATAGATTGCTTTTGGTAGTATTGGCATTTTCAAAATGTTAAGTCTTCTCATCCATGAGCATGGAATGTTTTTCTGTTCATGTAGATCTCTTTTAGTTTCTTGCAATAGTGTTTTATAGTTTTCCTTGTATAAGACTTTACATCCCTGATTAGGCTTATTCCTAGGTGTTTTGTCCTTTTGGGGGCTATTGTAAATGTTATTGTTTCTTTTATTTCCTTTTCAGAATCCTCCTTGTTAATATAGAGGAATCCAACTGATTTTTTGTGTTTTGATCTTATACCCTGCCACTTTGCTGAATTCTTCTATTAGTTCTAGTAACTTTCTTGTGGAGTATCTGGGATTTTCTGTGTGTAAGACTGTTTCATCTGCAAATAAGGATAGTTTTACTTCTTCCTTTCCAACTTGTGTTTCCTTTATTTCCCTTTCTTGCATTATTGCTCTAACTAGGACTTCCAGTACAAATACCGGATAAGAGTGGTGATAAAGGGCATCCTTGTCTCATTCCCCTTCTCCAGGGGAAGGCTCTCAGTCTTTTTCCAGCAAGACTAATGTTGGCTGCTGGTTTTGTATATATGCCCTTAATTTTGTTGAGGAATTTCCCTTCTATTCCTATTTTGCTGAGAGTTTTTATCAAGATAGGATGTTGGGTTTTATCAAATGCATTTTCTGCATCTGTTGAGATGATCATGTGATTCTTTTCTTTTGATTTATTTATGTGGTGAATTACATTGATTGATTTTCTAATGTTGAAGCATCCTTGCATTCCTGATATGAATCCCACTTGATCATGATGTATTATTTTTTTGATATGCTGTTGAATTCTGTGGGCTAGAATTTTGTTGAGAATTTTTGCCTCTATATTCCTGAGGGATACTGGTCTGTAATTTTTTTTAGTGTATCTTTGCCTGATTTTGGTACCAAAATTATACTGGCTTTATAGAATGAATTAGGGAGTATTCCCTCCTCTTCTGTGTTCTGAAATAGTTTGAATAGAATTGGTGTCAACTCTTTTCTGAATGTTTGGTAGAATTCATTGAAGCCATCTGGGCCAGGGCTTTGTTTGATTGGAAGTTTTTTTTTGTTTTAAATGACCTCTTCAGTTTCTTCTTTTGTTGTGGGTCTGTTCAGGTTTTCTGCCTCTATTTGTGTTAGTTTAGGTAGGTAGTGTGTTTCTAGAAATTTGTCTATCTCTTCTAGGTTTTCAAATTTGTTGGAGTATAATTTTTTCATAATATTCTGCTATGATCTTTTTATCTTAGTTGATTCTGTTGTAGTGTCACCCATCTCACCTGTTATATTGATTATTTGCATCATCTCATTTTTTCCCTTTATCATCTTGGCCAGTGATTTGTCATTTTTATTGATCCTCTCAAAGAACCAACTTCTAGTTTTATTGATTCTTCCCGTTTTTCTGTTTGCTATTTCATTTACTTCTGCTCTGATCTTTATTATTTTCTTTCTTTTGGTAACCGTGGGTTTCTTTTGCAGCTCCTTTTCTGTTTGTTTGAGTTCTAGGATTAAGCTATTGATTTTGGCCTCCTTCTTTTTTCATGCATGCATTTATTGCTATAAATTCTCCTCTGAGTACTGCTTTTGCTATGCCTCAGAGGTTTTGGTGTGTTATGTTTTCATTCTTGTTTGATTCTAGGAATTTTTTAATTTTATTTCTTCTGTTACCCAGTAGTTTTTAAGTAAGGTGTTATTTAGTGTCTATTTATAATTTCTTCTTTGTTCTTTCAGTTATTGATGTCTAGTTTTATAGAGTTATGATCAGAGAAGACGCTTTGTATTATTTCGATGTTTTTTAATTCATTGAGGCTTGCTTTGTGGCCTAAAATATGGTCTATTCTGGAGAATGATCTATGTGTGTTGGAGAAGAATGTGTACTGTGCTGCTGTTGGGTGGTGTGTTCCACATTGGTGTATGAGGTCAAGTTAGTTGATTGTATCATTTAGATCTTCTGTATCTTTGTTGAGTTTATTTCTAGTTGTCCATCACTGAAAGTGGTGTGTTAAAAAAAAATTAAAGCCTCCTACTATTATTTAGAATGCTCTGTTTCTCTTTTCAGTTCTGTTAGTGTTTGTTTTATGTATTTTGGAGCTCTGTCACTGGGTGTGTAATTGTTTATTATGGTTATGCCCTTTTGGTGGATTGACCATTTAATCATTATATGATGCCCTTGTCTCTTATAAAAGATTTTAACTTAAAGTCTCTTTCATCAGAGATTGCCACTGCTGCTGTCTTTTGGTTACTGTTTGCTTGATATATTTTTTTCTGTCCTTTGATTTTAAACCTATTTATGTCTTTGTATCTAAGGTATATCTCTTCTGGCAACATATTGATGGGCCTTTTTTTTTTTTAATCTATTCTGCCACTCTCTGTCTCTTGACTGGTGCATTTAAACCATTTACGTTCAGTGTGATTGATAGGTATGAATTTATTACTGTCATTTTGTTGCACTTTTTTTGTGGTGGTAACGGTTTCTTTGTTCTGCTTAATTTTCTGACCTGAGTTCATTTGTCTGTGGATTTTCTTTTTGTTTCTTTCGTTGTTGTTTTGTGTTTGCTGAGTCTTTTTTATTCTTTATTTTGGTGAGTGGATTTATTACTTTTCTCTGTGGTGCTCTAAAATTTACCTATCTTCTCCATATGAAAATTCTGTAATTTCAACATTTACTCGCCCTTTTTGTTTTGAAATTGTTGTCGTTTACAGATTGTTATCTCTGGTTCCCTGTTTTCAGTTTTGGTGCTTTATGTCTGAGAACCTTTTATCAGGGTTGGTATCTGGGTGATAATGTCATGTGTCTTAATCTTAGGTTGTTGTATGGTGTTGTTGGTTCTCTGTCCAAAGGACTCCCTTTAATATTTCTTATAAGGTTGGTCTGGTTTTTACAAATTCCCTTAATTTCTGTTTATCTGAGAATGCACTAGTTTTGCCATTGTATTTGAAAGACAGTTTTGTAGGATATATGATTCTTGGTTGGCAGTTCTTTTCCTTCAGGGTTTTATATATGTCATCGCATTGCCTTCTTGCCTGTGTAGTTTCTGCAGAGAAATCAGTGCTTAATCTTATTGGTGCCCCTTTGTAGATGATATTTTATTTTTCACAAGCTGCTCTCAGAAATCTTTCTTTGCGTTTGGTTTTGGAAAGTTTTATTATGGTATGTCTTGGTCACTTTCTTTTGGTGTCTATCCTGTATGGGGTTCACTGAGCTTCTTAGATGGAAACCTTCTTGTCTTTGATGATATTTGGGAAGTTTTCTGAGACGAAATCTTCAAAAATTCTCTCTGTATTTTTTTTTAACTTCTCCTCTTCTGAAATTCCAATTATGTGTAAATTATTCCTGATGATAGTATTCCACATAATGCTTTGGCTTTCTTCATTTTTCTTCATTCTTTTTTCTGATTTTTCCTCAAATTAGTATCAAAGGATCAGTTTTCTATTTTGCTGCTTCTTTCTTCCATTGATTCAATTCTAATTCTTTGTTCTTCCATTGAGTTATCTATTTCTGATATTTTATTGTTGATAATCTGGATTTCTAGTTGTTGTTTTTGTATTAATGATGTATTCACTTTGTCATTTTTTGTTTTTTCTTGTATTGTTTTCCTGAATTCTTGTAGGGTTTTGTCTCTGTTTTCCTTGATCTCTTTGAGGATCCCATAGATAAGTCTTTTGAATTTCTTGTCAGGTAGATCTATTACCATTTCTTCCTAAGGAAGGTTTTCTGTTTCTTTATTTTGCTCATTTGTTTGCATCTTTTTATTCTGATTCCTCATATGGTTTGTTATTGTCTGCTATCTCTGAGGCATTAAGGTGTTAATTGATTGATTATATGTATGCATATTTTGTGCTGATTTTTTTCTTTTGTTGTATTCACAGCTTTGTTTCTCTTTCTTTTTGGAATGTCTTTCTTCCTTTGTATTATCTTAATTGTTGTTGTTTTGTGGTTCTGGCGTATGTGTGACTTTGGTGGTGTCTGTTGGCTAAGTGTGATTTCCTTTCACTAGTGGATATGGTGGGTCACACCCACATACATCTCCTCTGTGGTTAGACTCGTATGTCTTCCCTTACTGGATTGAGTGGATGTGGGAGAGCAGGCTCTTTCCCTGATATTGGATGACAAGGTTTGGGTGGTCAGGGCCCCTCCACAGCCCTTGTGGGACTGTGGGATCCTTCCGGGTTGTTAGTGAGTTAGCGGTTAGTGCATTTTCTGAAGGTAAGGGCAGGACACCTCTGTATCTGCTATGAGGGAAAAAAAAAAAAAAAATTTTTTTTTTTTTTTATGAGGGAGTGCTACCCAAATGGATGGGATAGGCCTGCTGTGTGTGCACAAGTTGGTATCTGAGTAGGTGGTAGGGTATCAAGGAGTTTTGGTGCAAGTGTAGACGGCCTGCAAGAACAGTTTGGGTGTGCAATGTGTGACATTGCAGCCAGGTGGACATTGGATGAGAACACTAGATTCTCCTGCTTGTGGTTTGGCTGAGGTGCAGATAGCACCTGTCAGGATGCGTCTGGTGTTGCATTTGAGTGATGTGTCTGTCCAGCTGGTCACTGAGGTGTGTGCACAGAGTTTTCTCTGGTTGAGTCGGGCAGTGTGTATGCACACTGACAGTTGCCAGGTGGTTGAAATGAGAGTATATGGGTCTCTGGTCACCAGGTGGGTGGCACATGAAATCGTGTTGCTGGTGGGTAGAGTGACTTGGGGTAGTTGGTACATGCAAGAGCCTATGGCTGCAGGTCCGATGGTGTGGAAGCACGTACTGCGGATCTCCAGGCTGGTGTGCCTGTGTGGGAATGGGTGGGGGCAGGCACTGACCTTTGGTTGCAGTTCCAACAGCATGGGAGTGTGCACTGCAGATCGCTGGGCACGGGTCAGGGCGGGGGCTCACCGCTGGTCACCAAGGGGTGCAGAAATGGGGAACGTGTTCCCCTAGTCTCTGGCATGGGTGCTGGGATACTCCTCACAAATGCGAGGAGAAGGGGGCTGTCCAGAGTCTAGTCAGTTGGGGGATCTCTAGCCAGCACTCAGAATTTTTCACTTTGCCAGCACCACCCACCCAAATGTTCAGGGACCTCTGCTGGTGCAGACTTCTGTCCCTATTTTCTGGCTCCTTCTCTCCTCTGTGGTTGCCAGGTTCCCTAGGGCTTCTTACCTGCCTTCCTGCATATTCCCTCCTTAGATCCAGTTCCTGTTCTCATCACCTTCATTTGCTGCTGGTTTGCCAGCACAGTACTCTGTCTCCTATTGAGGATACTGTGAAATTGCCTTCTGTGTTCCTGTGCTTTTCACCCTGTGCTGCTCTGTTTGTCTCAAGATAGCCATGATGCTCAGGGCTGGCTGGTAGGGCACCTATAGTCTGTAAGTCTCCTCTTTTGCTGTTTTCATTCAGTTTCTCCTTCCCTTTGGTGCTCAGTCTAATTCCGCATCCTTCCGTTTGCTGTTCTGGGTTTCCAGATTGTCATCGGTATCTGTTTCACTTGGTTTCTTGGTTCTTTGCTGTAGGGGAATGGCATATTGTGTGTGACTAAGCTGCCGTCTTGAGTCCCACTGAAGTTCCATTAATGTCTTAAAGATTATTTTTTAAATAAAAACATTCAATTTAAAAATTCCCATTGTGAACTCTAGGATCCTTGATAATGTATCCTTCTACCCCTATGTGAGAAACATTTAGAAAATAGATGGACTCTTTTCATGGAGACATAAAACCCTGTTGCCATCAAGTCGATTCTGACTCATAGCAGCCCCATAGGACAGAGTAGAACTGCCCCATAGGATTTCCAAGGAGTGGCTGGTGGATTTGAACTGCCACACCTTTGATTAGCAGCCTGAGCTCTTAACCATTGTGCCACCAGGGCTCTTTAGAGGCATAGTACCCATATAATCGTGTGTGAAAGTACTGTGCATTCTGGCTATATACCGTAGACAGATTTGTGAGAAAATTCATCCCAGGCTCAATCCCATTCTAGTACATTTAAAATTATTTTTAATGATGTCACAATGATTTTTGAATGGTCATGTTCAATCCTTATGGGACTTTCAACTCACACAGGTACCTGATAACCCAAGATAACACCATCCAGAAATAAGTCTTTTAAATGTAATCCAAAATGGGTCTTGTAAAAACTGAATTAACGTAGAATATTTTGTCAGCATGATGAAAATTAGTAGCTTCTAACTGGGCATTTCTAGACTATTCAATATTGCAAAGTTATTTTAAGAAATTTTAGAACATTTTTTTTCCACCAAGCAAAAACCATGCATTTCTTCAGTATATAAAGTTAGATCTTCCAAACCAGGACATACTGGTTTTACAGTAATAATTTATTTTTATGTATGGTTTTTCACGTGCAGGTAGGCCATAGAAAAAGGCTATTTAAATAAAGTACTTAGACCATTCTTTACAGTAAAGGTGATCCTAATTTTGAAAAGCTAGGCTTTATTTTTCATAAGTTATCTCTCAAAAGATGTTGAGACATATGGGCAGTGACTGTTATGATTCAGATTATTTTCACCCTTTAATATGAATCTGTATATAAAGAATATACATAACATGCATACACCATGTACATCTATATAGCACTTAATGGGTGAAAAAGAACAGTAGCAGTAGTGTTGAATTTACATGTGTGTGCCTCTCTAGTCCTGTCCCCATTCTACTGCCCCCACCCCAAGGTAATGACTGTCTTAATTTTATATTACTAATTAGTTTCCTTTTAGTTTTTCCATATGTGAATTCCTAAAGAACATACAGTTAATTTTGCTTGTTTTTGAGATATCTAAAAATGAAGTGATATTGTATGCAGTCTTCTCTGACCCACTTTTTGTCTTCAACGTTGTTTCTAATATCCATTCATATTTCTGGCTATGGCTTAGTTTATTCGTTTCACTGCTATGTGATAATCCTGTTGTTGAATATACATAAATTTATTTCTATTTTCCTGCCCAAAGACTTTAGGTTTGTTTCCAATGTTTAGCTATTAGAAATGATGATGCTATGAAAATATGCATGAGTTTATCAAGTATACACATATGGGAATGGAATTGTTGCTTTTTAAGATTGTCACATCTTCAGCTCTACAAATTGTTTTCCAGAGTGAGTGTATCATTTAATACATCCATCAACAGCGCACCTCTAAGACTTGGTGTCCTAGTGGGTGTAAGATTGTGTCTCAGTGTGGTCTTAATTTACATTTGTTTGATTACTGACGGGGTTGAAGATCTTTTCATACACTTATTGTCTATTAGCTAGTCATGTTTGTTCCTCTCTGAAATATCTGTATAGTTTTCCCATTTCTCTTTTAGGTTTTTTTTGTCTTTTCTTAGATTTGTAAATATCTTTATGTTTTCTGGATACAGTCTTTACTGGTTATATGTATCACACATTTGTTCTTTCAGTGTGTGATATCTTCGCCCTAATGGTGTGTCTTTTGATGAAGAGAAGTTTTTAATTTTAATGACTTTGAATTTACTGATTCTTTCCCTTATTTTGAGTGTTTTGTGTCATGTTTTATAAATCTTTTCTTAAGAATACAAAAATATTTTCCTCCAAAGTTTTAAAGTTTGCCTTCCATATTTAAGCCTTTAATCTATTTGAAATTGATTTTTGTGTATAATGTGAATACCCAAATTAATTTTTTTTTCCACATGGATAACTAGTTTCCCCAGGGCCATTAAATGAATAGTTCATCCTTTCTCCATTAATATAAAGTACTATCTCAGTGATAGTCCTAGCCTGGAAAGCAGGGAAAATGGGACTAGTGAATAGCTAGCAATCACTGCCATAATGTACAAGACTTCAATGGAGAAAACAATAACACTTTATTGATATCCATATAATTATATATCCATATAATTATATTTCTGGGCTTTTTGTTCTGTTCCATTGGCCTATTCCTTGCTACTACCACAAGATTTTAGTTAATACAGGTTTAGTTTATGGCAGGTATGGCAAGTTTCCAAGTTTTTTATTTAAGAATATATTGGCTACTCTTGAGAGTCTACTTTTCCATACAAGTTGTAGAATTATAAATTTAGAAATCTAAAAGCAGTTGGCCTGAAGCCACATTTTTAAAGTATATACTGTATCATTCCATTTATTTAAGAGCCTAGAAAATGCAAACTAATCTTTAGTGGTGATAAAAAAATTAGTGGTTACTTGGCATAGGTAGAACTGAGATTACACAGGGCCTTGAGGAAACTTGCAGGGTGATGGATATGCCCATTATCTTGGTTCTGGTGGTGGTTTCAAAACTTACCATATTGTACACTAAAAAATTAATAACTACGTAAAGTAGAACATGAAAAGTTACACTCCATTACATATCTGTGTAAAGTTCATAATCGAATTAAAAGCAAATGACTCTTCTGGCCTTATAAGGACCCAAATTTCTGAACTTTCTCTATTTCCTTTGATTTATTCTTCCAGTCCAACCAAGCCTTTCCTGAACTCTTCTCTTTCTCACAATACTTGCCAAAACAGAAATTGAAACGTGACATAATTATTACTTTGACTCCAACCATTTCCTTTAAAGCTACATGCTCATAAGGCACACAGTCTGTCCTCCAAAGTATTAACCTAATGTTTTAATACTTCATAACATGGGCCAACTGCTTTTTAGCTTCTGTTATCAGTTTCCATTGTCACCAGTTTGCTAAGTCAGTGCCACATACTTTATCGTTTTGTTAAAGCAGAGCCTCATTTATTGTCCACATATCTGTATTAATTATGATAACACTAAGTGCTGTAACAACTAAACCCTCAAAATCCAATAGCTTAACACAGCAGAAGTTTATATCTTGCTTATATAAAGTCCTAAACTGGTGTTCCTGATCATCAGGCTGTTGACCTCCAAATGATTCAGAGGCCTAGTTTCCTTCTGTATTGGAACACCATCTTCAATATGTGGCTTCCATGGCCTTGCACAGAAGCACCTCTGTGGGAAGTGTTATGAACTAGGCCTGGAAATGGTAACCCATCTTGTTGTCTGCTATAGATAGCCTCCTAGAACTTTATGTGGCACCCGTTAAGCCTTTACTTAAGAGGCTGAGCGTTGAAATACAAGGAGCTGCATTTAGGGCCTCCAGTCTTGAATTGTGCATCATCTTGAATTGTTGACCCTGCCTTTTCCTGGATGGAAGAGGTTGTACAGACAGATGAGACTCGGTTTTTTCACTATGTGAGGAATAAAGCAAACCAGTTGCTGTTGGGTCTATTCCAGTTGGTGTCTATCCCATATGTGTCAGAGTAGAACTGTGATCCAGGAGGTTTTCAGTGGCTGATTTTTCGGAAGCAGATTACCATGCCTGTCTTCTGAGATGCCTTTGGGTGGACTCGAACTGCCAACCTTACGATTTTCAGCCCGAACGTGTTAACTGTTCGCACCACATAGGGACTCCATGGGAGGAATAAAAAACTCCTACCAAACCTGTTGCTGTCGAGTCAATTCTGGCTCATAGCAACCCTATAGGACAGAGTAGAACTGCCCCATTGGGTTTCCAAGGAGCAGCTGGTGGATTGGAACTGCTGACCTTTCGGTTAGTAGCTGAGCTCTTACCCACTGTGCCACCATAGAAAGGGATAATTGATCTGAGAAGAACTTGAGTTACTTCACATCCCCAGATTGCATTTGAATTTGACCAGTTGGACTGCATTGCTCTAAAATTGTCCATTTTTTACTCTAAAAAGCAAGAAACCATCATTGAAAGGTATTTTCTAATTATAGACAGAATTCATGCTCATATTGAAAATTTAGAAAATGCAAAAGCTATAGAAAGAAGGAAATAAAACCACCCATCATCTGGAGATAATCGCTTTTTAACATTTTGTTACTTAGCATTTCTTTTTATTACTATTCTAGCACATATAATAAATATATCAAACAAAAAAAAGATATGATAAAGAACATGAAGAAGTTAGGCATGGAGTTGGGTACATTTTGCAACTAATAAAAATGCCCTAATACAGAATCAAGTTGATTATGACTCATAGCAACGCCATAGGACAGAGTAGGACTGCCCCATAGGGTTTCCAAGGAGCAGCTGATAGAGTCGAACTGCCGACCTTTTTGGTTAGCAGCCCGAGCTCTTAACCACTGCACCACCAGGGCCCCAATACAGAATCTATAAAGAACTATATATTATTCTATTAGTATGCCACAAGTTATTTATCAATTTCTTTATCTTTTCTGTTATTGAAGAACCTTTGGTTTGTTTCTGGTTGTGGCTATTACAAAGATTGCTGCTGTTAACATTAGTGTGTGTGTGTGTGTGTGTGTGTGTGTGTGTAGGTAGGTAGATAAATGTATTTATTTTTGTATATCTGTTTATCTGTCTAATCTCCATATCCTGGTTCACGTATGCTTGCATGCCTGAAGGTTATATAGGAAGGGAATTACTAGGAATAGAATTTTTAGGTTATAGGGTATTCATATTTCCAACTTTAATAGGTAATGCTAAACTGTTTTCCCAAAAGAATGAATGAACCACAGCTACATGTTACAACTTGGAATAAATTTCACAAGCATAATACTGAACAGAAGTTACAGGACAAAAAAATTACATACCCTATGATTCCATTTATATTAAATCAGAAACAGACAAAAATTAAACTGTATTGTTTAGAATAGATACATTGGTGGTAAAACTATAAAGAAAAGTAAGCTATCACAAAAGTCAGGGTAATGGTGAACTCTAGGAGAAAGGAGAGGTTGTGACAGGAAAGTGACATACAGGTGCTTTCTGAGGTCCTGGTGATGTTCTAGTTCTTGATTTGGTTACACTGGAGTTCACTTTATAATAATTTGTTAAAATGTACATTTATGTTTTATGCACTTTTTTATGTATGTTATTTCACAATAAAAAAGACACAACAAAGCCTGAGAATTGATTTTCATGAATACGATTTAAGATACTCTTAGACTATTTTATTTTTCCCATTTAAGTTTTAATACAATAGAAGGAATATTAAAAAGAAGCAAAATAACCCTGGAAAGCTCTTCTTTTAATCTAAATGCTCATATCTATGCCTTTTTATAAGGTTTGTCTCCATGATGCCCAGATAAAGTAACGAACATGCCATTTTAGCAACAAATAATGGTTTCAAAACTAATTTTCATTTTTCCTTTTCTGTATTCTCAGCTGCATATTAAAAATTCTTTTTGGGGTTGTCATATAATACTGCTGTGGGGTAAAGTCCAAAGTATTTCCTCTGTTGTATTTCCAGCATAGTGGTACCATCCTGAAGAACAGGAATGTGTCAATATAACAGAAACATGTACCTTGGTTAGACAGTTATTTTCATTAGTTAAAAAAAAAAAAAAAAATGCTTCGGAGATTTTCCCCAGGGTTGCAACAAGTTTATGTGAAAAATAAACACAAAACTACTTAACAGCTTTGCATTTCTCTAGTCTCTAGTGGAATAGGAATAGTGTCACTGGAAGAAACAAAAATATACGATTTAAATAACATTAAAATTCTGGGCATATTCTTGCATCCATAACAAATCTGCATGTATTATTATTGTTTTTAGCTCTTTAGAAACAGATCTAACTTCATTCTATTTGGCGTTCTTAGTGATATCTCTTGGCATTCTTATATCTCGTGCAAAACTCCCAAAGGGGTCACAGGGCTGCTCAAAGTGAATGTGGATGTTTGGGATGCTGGCAGCATCTGAGCCCCCCCACAGTAACTTCTGGCAGTCCCTTTTGACTGAAGAAACCAGGTTAGAGCTGGAGTTCTTGGTGTGGGGGGACAGCTTCCTTGGTCAGCAACACAGTCTCCTTCAGTTCCTTTCTGACCCATTTCCAGTGCCACTGGCCTGAGTTTCTAAAATGATTGAACATTCCTGTGATGCATAAAAAATAGCTCCTAATGGTCATGTGAATTTTTTTCTCTCGAACCCGTTTTGATGCTACAATGTTAATGAAAGAATGAAACAGAAAATTCCCCATAGCTAATTAATTTCTTCATCTGTGTGCATTTGGATTAGAGACAAATGAGAGTAACTAATTTAGGCTTAATGGAACTGCTCATCACTGTTTATATCTTCTACTTTTAACTATATAATTCTGCCTTATTTTAATGCAGGTACAGCCTGACCGTTTGGACTGGAAAAGATGATAACTATTCCGTTGAAGATTTGCTTTGCATTAGAGACCATTTTGACAAAAGCCAAGTTTTCTATGACATCTTGGAACCACAAAACTATGAATTTAAACAAGCTGTTGGAATCAAAGTTAATCTCTAAGAAGAAGGTTCTTATAAATTATTTTACGTTTTGATTTCATAAGCTTTTTTTGCTTTGGTCTGAATCAATTACCATATAAATTACGATTGTTGATTTAAGCTCCAATTCAGCCAATCAAAAAACACTTATGAGTGCTCACTCTATTAGGAATATGTCCTTATAACATTACACTTACCTAAATGAATTGCAAAGAAGAGATTTCAGTCTAATACATAATTAATTATTAACCTAGTAGTTAATAATAAGTTAATATAATAAGCCAGGAAAAGTCTAACAATAATCTGGGAAAAGGCGCTCTGAAACCTTTATAAAAAGTAAGTTTGATTTACTGAAAATGATTGAAAGAATCCATGTGTCATAGTAACTCATGTATGAATACTTTTGCTGGCATTTATATTACAGAGGTGCCACAAAAATGTGGCATATGCTTTCCTTTTTTTTAGAGAACTGGTTATTTCAAAAGAGTAAGAGGGCTTAAAAAAATACTTTAAAACTTTCACAGGGGTGAGCAGCTTTTGCATACAAAGATCAAATCCATTTATTGAAAACAATATAGATTAAATCGGATGGATCTAGAACTTCCATGTTATTGGGAAGCATACTGGTAGCAATATATGTTTTTGTATCCTTTGTTTCTATTATAGTATCTTTTTTATAGTGAGCAAAATACTCCTGGAGAGCAGAGTTTTAATCCTTGTAATGTATAATTTGTTTTCCAAGTGTCTCACAACATCACCATAATCCAGACTGGTGTTCTACTGGAATCTCATGAGCTACCCCTCATGACTTCATCTCTCACTCTCTACTCAGAGGTACCCTGAGTATTTCTGTTAAACAAAACTTTCTTAAACACGTCTTTATGCCAAGTCAGAAACCTCTAGGGGGCTTCTTCTTTTATTGAATTTTCCTCTTTCAAGATCCTTTATAATGCATTTCCACCCTAAGAGTCAACTTGATGTCCTCCAACACAGCCCCCCATTTCAAGAGTGCCGATAATATCAATGATTTATAGATCTAACTTCAACAGTTAATTTTACCTATTTAATTGTTCACTAATGGTGCCATGCATGGTATATCTCCTCAGCTAAATTAAAGTATCTAAAATATTTTCTTAAGTACTCTTTTCAGGGCCTGGCATAGTCCTGAGCAAGGCATTCAGAAAAAACATATTGCTTCTTTGATTTACTAAAAATGTAATTTACCAATGAATGTCCTAAGACATGTAATTTGTCTTTTGCTAATCATCCATTTTTCTCCAAGAATGAAGTGTTTCTATGTAGAGAAAAGAGCTTGGGTCTTGAGGTCAGACAGACTTGGCTTTACAGCCCCACCTTTGTTCCTTACGAGTTCCGGATTTTGGGAAATATTTAACCTCACTGAGTCTTGGTTTCCTCGCCTATAAAATGGGGGGAAAATAAGAATTCCCTTAGGCTTGTTATGAGGATCAAGCGAGATTCATGTAATAGAGGCATCTAGTCAGTGCCCAGCATGTACTGTGTCCTCGACAGATAGTTAGTTCCCTTTCTTTTGTACTTACCATGTCCATGTATATTGATAGGTAGACAGACAGGTAGGTAGATAGACAAAGAGACAATTAAGGGATATAACATGAAACATTCATATATAAATACTTGAAGACAATGACAGTATTTCTGTTTTAAATTTTAGCTTCAGCTGAATGCAGTGTCAAATAATACCTAAAACTTTACTTTCTATAGTTGTTTGCCAAAAACAAAAAGTGCAATTTCATAATTATAAGAACACAATTTTAACAAAGGATAACTTAAAAAATACAGTAAAAAATGTTTAATTTATGAATTTTCTACAATGACCATGCATTACTTTTGTAAATAGACTTGAATTTATAAATGAATTGCATTTTGATGAAATTTGAAATAAAATTTATTTGTTCAGAAGATTATTTTTACTATTATTTGACTCAATAATACTTTTTAAAACATTAATCTTATGGCAAACTTCTTTTATATTGAGAAATCTATCAACTGAGTGTTACTTAGATTAAGGTTTGAAAGTAGATTTTAAAGTGTCCTCAGGAACAAAGAAAATTGTAACATGTATTCTGTTGAAAAGTAAATTTTTACAAGTGGATGGCTTTAACAAATTTATTTTCTCACAGTTTAGGAGGCTAGAAGTCAGAATTCAAAGCACCACTCTAGGGAAAGTCTCTCTCTGTCAGTTCTGAAGGAAGGTCCTTGTCTCTTTTGAGCTTCTGCTCCTGGGTGATCTCCATGTGGCTTGGCACCTCTCTTTCCCCATTTCTGCTTCTTTTGCTTACTTGTTTAATCTCTTTTATACAGGCAGATTACAAACAAATTCTGTTCCTAAATCTGTCTTTAAATCAAATTTGTATATAAGTCCGAACACTTAGGTACAGTTCGTATCTAATGTCAGTCAAATGTTTGTCTTTGTATATAGTATATAGTGTACCTTTCTATGCATAAAAAACATTAAAGAAGCACTTCTAGATACACTAGAACATCTTTAACATAACAACACAGTAGTAATAATAATAATGTTTTGATGTGTATTGCAAAGTAGGGCCTGTCTGTTATCATAAACCATTGTATGTATCTTCTCCACAGTTGAAAACATACTTGCAGGGCAAATGTTACCCAAAATACTCAAAAGATTCTATCCTGTAAAACCTTTGAGACCAGTTAGGTACTTTATTGTAGACTCTGAACTGAAAAATCTACATTGTACCACTGGGTCACATTTCTGCTGGGGTTTGGACCCTCCTTAGCAGAGGCAGGGAAGGTTGGGGACATGGGTAGGATGGTGCCAGGGACAGATTATTCAGTAAGCAAGGTATGTACGTATGGGCTTGCTTGTGCTTATTGATCTGTAGTGCACAATTTCACCTGTTTTTTGCCACATCAAGTAAACTGGTATGTACCTTGCTTAATGTAAGCCTGTGCATACCTCGCTTGCTGGTTAATCCTCCCCTGGATGGTGCTGGGGCCAGATGAATCATTCCCCCATCACCTCCTTACCAGACCTGTCAACCCCACACACCAACTATGAGGCCCCTGCCTTGAGGCGCAGGGGAGAAAGTACCACTTGGGATATGCTAAGAGCAAGCTCGGGGCCCAAGGGTTGGGAAGAGGACACTTAGGGAAATCCAAGTCTGAAGTTCTCCACAGATCCCCAGAAACCGTATGGACATACAGAGGTCAGGAATTTAAGACTGCCCCCCTACAGCCACCAAAAGGCCAAGAACTGCTGCAATAGTGAAATTCCACATGTTTTTTTTTTTTTTTAAGGTAGGGGAAACAGAAGCCCAGAGAGGTGCTTCAATGGCCCTGGGCTGCTCAGCACAGAAGGCCTGGCAGGATAGGGTGGGGTGGAACTGGTAAGGGGACACCATGGAGGCCCAGCCATGTGCCCCGTGCAATGCACTGACCGGTTGTACTCAGAGAACACATTGCTTAGCACCTGCACCCTGACTGGCACCACCACCTGCAGGCCCACCATGCAGAATGGAGCTGTGGTACTTGGGGCACATGGACAGTGTGCCTGCCTTTTCCAAGTTCCGAGGGAGGTAAGTGCATGTGGGCTGTCCACTCACTGCAGGCCTAGGCTAGGCGCCCCACGTCACAGGGGCCCACCACCTCCAGCAGCCACGTAAAGACCCAGTGTGGCACCAAGATGTGGACAGCATTCTTTCCTTTGTTCCTTCTCTGTCCCCTTCAGTCTAAGCTATGGTAGTTGGTTAGGTACATCAGTCACATCTTAATCTCTTTAACAGAAGTATGCGTAGGCACATCCTTGGTGAACATTCTGGGATACATGTCCTTTGTTTGTACAACAGAATTTCCCAAATCTTTAAGTTGTTTTCATTTTGTACAGTTCATTTTTAAGTCCATGTCTTTCCTCTCACGTTTTACTATAAGCGACAAGGAGAAACCATGTGACCCCTTTAAGATCTGGCTTAGAAATTTCCTCAGCCAGATATCCGAGTTCATCATTTAGAGCTACTACCTTCCGCCAAACATTTGAACACAATTCAGAGAAGTTCTTTGCCACTGCATAAAAAGCATTGCCCTTCCTCCACCGTCCAATCACATGTTCGTCATTTTCTTTTAAAGCCTCACTAGAAGCACATTTAACATCCACATTTCTAGCAACATTCTATTGCTGGTGCCATATGTACACATCGTCTCTAAAATGATAAACACTTTCTTTATAACTCTCCTCACTTCCTTCTGAGCCCTCACCAGAATTGCCTTTGACAGTCATAATTCTACCAACAGTCTGTTCAAGGCAGTCTAGGCTTTTACTACTAGATACCTTAAGCTTCTAGCTTCCACCCTTTACCTAATTCCAAAAGCACTTCCACATTGTAGGTATTTGTTAAAGCAGTACCCTGCTCTCCCAGTACCAAATTCTGTCATAGTCCTCTAGTGCTGCTATAACAGAAATGCTACAAGTGGTGGCTTTAACAAACAAATTTATTTTTCCACAGTTTAGGAGGATAGAAGTCTGAATTCACAGCACTGGCTCTAGGGGAAGGCTTTTTCTCTCTGTTTACTCTGGAGGAAGGTCCTTGTCTCTTTTGAGATTCTGCTCCTGGGTGATCTTCGTGTGGCTTGGAACCTCTCTTCCCATCTCTACTTTTTTTTGCTTGCTTGTTTAATCTCTTTTATATCTCAAAAGAGATTAACTCAAGACATACCCTACACTAATCCTGTCTCATTAACATAACAAAGGCAATCCATTCCCAAATGAGATTATAACCACAGGCATAGAGGTTAGTATTTATAACACATAAATTTTGGAGACACAATTCAGTCCATATCAATATCCATATGGAAAATAATAGCCTTGATCCCTACCTCTTGCCATACCCAAATAATAATTTGAGATGGATCTTAGATCTAAATGTGAAAGCTAATACTATAAAGCATTTAGAAGAGAATATAAAACACTATTTTCTTGACTTAGGGGAAGGCAAAGATTATAACACAGAAAGCATTAATCATAAAAGAAAAAATCAACGGGCTTTATTAAAATTTAAATTTTTATCAAAAGACACCATTGACATATCTGACAAAGGGTTCATATTAAGAATATGTGAAGAACTCATGTAAATTGATAAGAAAAAGCCAAACAACTCAATTAAAAATGGACAAAAGACTTGAACAGGCTCTTAACAAAAGAAAGTATTAAGTGGCCAATAAGCACATGAAAAGATTCTCAGCCTTAACCCAGGAAATGCAAATTTAAACCACACTGAGATTCCACTACACACTTACCAGAAAAGCTAATGCTGAAAGGGGACTGACAGTACCAAGTGCTCAGATTACGGAGCAACTAGAACTCTAATGTGTTGCTGGTGAGAGTATAAAATAGTACAACCACTTTGGAAAACAGTTTAGCAGTTTCTAATAAAGAGAAACATTTTTACCCTGTGACCCAAGTATTCTACCCCTAGCCATATACTCAAGAGAAAAGAATTCTTATGTCCTCATCAGATTTGTGCAAGGATGTACAAATACAGTAGCAACTCAAATTTCTATCAACCAGAAAATTAAGTAAATAATGGTACATTCATACAATGGACTATTACAAAGTACTGAAAGATATTGAACTACATATATATGCAAAAATAAGGTGAATATCAAAAACAAGCTGAACAAAAGAAACAGACACAAAAGAGTGCGTACTGTATGATTATATTTGTATGAGGTTCAAGAATAGGCAAAACTGAAGTCCTCGATGTACAAGAATGCAATAGAACACTATGCAGGCACTGAAAATCTACCTTTATTAACACGAAAAGATGTTACCACATTGTTGCAAGTTGTAGAAGGGCATATATGGTATAATACTGTTCATATAAAACTATGTATTCATGTGCATTTGTGTGCATAGGAAAATGTTTGGCAAGAGGTTCACATGCAAAAAATAAGTAAATGACTGTTGTTAGCTGCCAACAAGTTGGCCGCCTGACCCTCAGCAATCCCGTGCACAACAGGGTTGTGATGCACAGTGCACAATGTTGTGATCCATAGGGTTTTCATTTGCTGATTTCTCAGAAATAGATAGCCAGGCCTTTCTTCTTAGTCTGGAAGCTCTGCTGAAACCTGTTCAGCATCATAGCAACACACAAGAAGTAAATGGTTAGGTACCACCTATTTTTTTTCCCCCATTCCAGGTTCTCACTTCTGATGTATTGATGTTGAGATCCCATTGCATCAGAGGGCTATTTCTCAAGACTGGCAGAACAGTACTAGCTCTAGAAGATACTTTAATATAAGACCCAATTGTTAAAAAATTCATAGGTTTTAAAAAAAAGCTCAGTAGCTTGTGGCCCTCTAAGAGTGAATTAATTGCTAATTATCCAGATACGTACCCACTTATCCAGTGGGAAATTGTTAGAAGTAATTGGGCTAGGTTGTTTGCTTGTTTGTTGCATCTGGGGTCTTGTGAGTTTTTTTTTTTTTTTTTCCTATGATTAAAAAACTTAATTGCCTAGTTTTTAGAGGCCACTGACATATCTGACTATACAGAATATATAGAAAAATGCTCTATACTTTGGAATTTAAGATGCAAGCCTACCTAGTAAGAGCCTAAAACCTAGTTATGGAGCAATCATAAATTCATGAAACAATGGATGGAAAACAGACAATTGAGTGTTAAAAAGAAATACGAAGATAGTAGTGCTAAAGAAATTATGTAGAAAATGGGAGTATAATGAATAAATGAACCCAAGAAGAGCTGATGACCAGGTCTTAGAAGAAGCAGGGTGGGATCCATGGGAACTCAGCAGCAGATAGGTGCTTAGAGTCTTTGCTCTAGAGCTCCACATCAACATGACTCATTTACTCTTTACTATAATTGCTTTTCTTCTGTGTACCCACCAGTCTTTGGGTCAGGGACCACGATTTGTCCAGTTACCTAAGTCTTTGGTGAGGAAGTCACGTGACAATACTTCAGGGCTCAGAAGGAACAGTGGGGGGAGGCATCTGATTGATGTCTGCTGTGCTGGGGCTGTGCAAATAATTAAAAAGTTGTTCCTGCCTCAGAAAGCTTACAGTCAATTAGAGGGAGAGAGACCTGTGAAAGGTAAGTGAACATTTGCTAGGACTTCTTTGATAGAACTACATGGGCTGTGGTGACAGCCCCAGAGAGAAAGCAGTCTGTTCTAATTGGGAGAGAGGACTTGAGCGGCACCTTTTTTTTTTTTTTTTTTTAACTGAACTTTAGATCAAGGTTTACAGAACGAAGTAGTTTCTCATCAAACAGTTAGTCCACACATTATTGTCTGACATTGGTTAACAACCCCATGACATGTGAATATTCTCCCTTCTCAACCCTGGGTTCCCTATTACCAGCTTTCCTGTTCCCTCCTGCCTTCCAGTCCCTGCCCCAGGGCTGGTGCTTTGTTCCATCGGCCTGTTCAATCTTTGGCTGAAGGGTGAACCTCAAGAGTGACCTTATTACTGAGTTGAAAGGGTGACCGGGGGCCATACTCTCAGGGTTTCTCTAGTCTCTGTCAGGCCAGCAAGTCTGGTCTTTCTTTTTGAGTTAGAATTTTGTTCTACATTTTTCTTCAGTTGAACTGCATCTTGAAAGACCAATAGTTATTCACCAGATAGACTTAAGAGGGGGAAGGGCCTTTCAGACAAAGCGAGGAGCAAAGGAACACTAAGTGGGAAAGAGCCTAATGTGACCTGCTCAAAAAGTGTGTAGGGGACACCACACAATGAGGCTGCAGATTTAGGCCGGGACCAGATGTATTTTCCAAGCACTACAAAAGTATACTTAAGATGTTTTTGAATCAAAAGGACTGTATAAAATAACCCATTTGAAACTTTGCATAGACGAGTATTAATTATAACTATTATTTTTCCAATTCATCAAATAAATTAATGCTTTCTAATTTTCTAAAATCCGTTATCCTCACATTTATGATAATGATGATGAAAAGAAACAGTAGAATTTTGGAGTGTATACTCTAAGGCAGGCACTGTTCTAAGAGTCTGTGACAATGCTGATGTCACTGATGAAGACACTGTCTTCTGGTACTTCTCCCAAAGCTGAATCCTCGAGGTGCCAAAGCAGCTCTTGCAAAATGGGACCCTCTGTACGTCGACCAGACAGACTGCCTTCGCACAGAGATGGGGGACAAGCCCCTCCGTCCAGCCTCTTTTTCACCCTGTAGCCATGCTTGTGCCTCTGGTTTTCCAAGTCCATCCCACTAGCAACTCCTTCAGCTTCTACTGCAGGCCCTCTATACGTAGGGCTGTCTGCATACCTGAGACAGACACCTTGCTGTGTTTCCCATCTCAGTCGCTATTCCAGGTTTCTGTAAAACTGCTTCTTCTTCCTCCTTCACTGAAACAAACGAGTCCCTCAACAATAAACTAGAAGCCCTCTCCCTCAGTTTATCAAACACAGTTAGCTGGGACCATCCCTCTCACTCTCACTATACTAAGTTGCACACCCTCCCTCTGAGCTTGACTAGTGTCCTGTGACAGCACTAAGATACACTACGTTAATAAACTATTTTAAAACTGTTTTTATCACCCAGCCGCAGATGGTAAACAATGTTTTGGTAATCCAGAAAAGTAGTTTACTTCTCCCTAAAGAAGAAAATTGTCATTTATCAGTTTTTGTTCTAATAATAATTATCTTATTTCTGGGCCTTTCCATTTTGATCTGACTGATATTATTTTAGTCAGAAACCTTTTGGATGCAATAATAGAAACTCACTCAGATTAATTCAAATAAAGGAGGCTAGGAAGGAGGTTATTGTAAGGATACGTATCTCAGAAAATTTAGAGACAATACGAACATGTAGGTTCAGGAAAGGCAAGAACTAGGACAGATGCGGGGTCCTCATCAGTTGGAGTTACTTGAGTTCTTCATCATTAGCAAAATCTTATTACTGAGAGAGGACTCTCTTGGCTCATTCCACTTTATGGCTTCATTCCCTTGGGTCAGTTATCCATCCTTGGTCCAGTCATCTAGCTGTAAGGGGAGTGGAAAGGCCAATGGAATTG
Source organism: Elephas maximus indicus (assembly GCF_024166365.1). Taxonomy (NCBI): domain Eukaryota; kingdom Metazoa; phylum Chordata; class Mammalia; order Proboscidea; family Elephantidae; genus Elephas; species Elephas maximus. The sequence goes on from NC_064820.1 coordinate 85,582,375, forward strand.
TATGCTACACTAGGCTCCCCCTTCCACCAGCTGTGGACGGGAACAGATACTTAAAAAAGTATCTGCTGGTGTGACTCACACCTTCATTCCTGATGAATTAAGGCTTTGTTGGCCCTATTTGTGTGGGATTGTAATAATCTACATTTACTAAAAAAAAATACTGCCCATGATAATACAAGGGGGTACCCCAGTGAGTTCCTCAGATTCTACCCATATTCCTTTTAGCTTCTATTTTATAGGAAAAGTTCTGAGAATCACTCTAACCAACATCATGACCCCCTTTTATCCTGTGAACAGCCTGGTATGACCAGGTAGTTATCTCAGCTTTCAAACTATCAAACTGCTATTGTTTCCTTGGTGGAGGTGTTCTTCCCTTAGAAGCCATATTCTTCATACCGATAGGACCAAAGTTACAGGAATAGGATAGCTCTTTTTGCAATTAATAAGGAGATCCTTTTCAAAATGTTTTTCTTAGCAATCAAAATTTAAGTTTGTGCCACTATAATCAACACTTAATGAACTTGAAAACAAAGCCAAGAAGTAGTGTGGATGATTGAAATCCAAAAATATAATTTTAGTCATTAGTTTCCAACTTTTCCCACTGAATCTAGAACTGTTATTAAGGACTATCTGAAAGATGTATAGAATTGGGCAAATCTGTTGCAAAGGACCTCTTTAAAGTGTTGAAAAGCAAAGATGTCACCTTGAAGACTGAGGTACACCTGACCCAAGCCATGGTATTTTCAATTGCATCATATGCATGTGAAAGTTGGACAATGAATAAGGAAGACTGAAGAATTGACCCCTTTGAATTGCGGTGTTGATGAAGAATATTGAATTTACCATGGATTGCCAAAAGAATGAACAAATCTGTCTTGGAAGAAGTACAACCAGAATGCTCCTTAGAAGCAAGGATGGCAAGACTGCATCTTACATATTTTGGACATGTTGTCAGGAGGGATCAGTCCCTGGAGAAGGACATCATGCTCAAGCATAACGATTGTGAGGATGGCACAGGACCGGGCAGTATTTCATTCTGTGGTACACAGGGTTGCTATGAGTTGGAACCAACTCTATGGCACCTAATAACAACAACATCTGAAAGAATCTTCTAATTGGAAACAACCTTAAAATTATTCAGTAAAAGGAATCTCTCTTGTTAAATCCCTGACCTATATCTATTCTCTGCTTATTTCCAGAAATGGTGGTTCATGCCTTCCTGGGACAGACTATTCTATTCCATTGGCAGAAAGCTCTAGTAACTAAGAGAGATTTGGAATCTTTGTAACTTCAATTTTCTTGTCCTGGTTTATCTTTATTTGGAAGATTGTGGACTAAGTCATGGTATCAGCCCTTTCAGTATTTAAGACCAGCTGTTTCATCTCAGTTGAGTCTCTTCCCATTTCCAGGCTAAACAACACTTTTCTTTCACCTGTTTTTAATTCTTTTTCCCAGACTATTTATCATCCTTTTTAGCTTCTTATACATATATACTTTAATTTAAAATGGGATCCTTAGGTAAAAGTAATATTTCAAACATGATCTACTAGTACTAAAATACTCTAGTACCCAAACCCACTGCCGTCGAGTCGATTTCAGTTTCCAAAATAAATAATAAGTAATACAAAATAAATAAAAAATAACAAATAAATACTCTAGTAGACACTGATTAGACACTGATAAAACTTTTAATCAAATTGTCTCAAAGTCTTAGCCCTGTTAACAGTCCCAAGAAACTTGGATTATATTACACTTGTAACTAAAACTGTCAGATTTTTTTTCTCATAAGTTGTTAATCATCTTTATCTTCTGCAACTAATTTTCAAACCTAAGTGTAGAATATTCATGGTTATTAAACTTTAGCTTACTGGTTTTGATCTAGTGTTTTCAGCTAGTTGAGATTCTTTTAGATTGTCATTATTTGTTGTTTTGCTATTCTGCCCATTTTTTCCCTCACTGGCCTTCCATTTCATGAATTGTAGATGTTCAAAAAATTATACAGAGACAGCATGTCACCTTGGGAAGGCCAGTGGGCAGCTCCAGTTTTAGTGAATTTGTCATAATCCATGACCTGGTCCTCTTGGAGACCTAGAAATGTGATGTAAAGAATATTGGCACCAAGCAAGCCTCTATAAGCTCAAACACTAATTTACTAAGAATTATAACCTTCATTTGGACTGTGCCTTCTCATCAACTGGACAAGATTATTCTCTCCTCTAAGTAGGATATATGGGAAACAAATTATTAGAAGTTTGCATACCTGTTGCTGTCGAGTCAATTCTGACTCATAGCAACGCTATTAGACAGGAGCACCTGGTGAATTCGAACTGCCGACCTTTTGGTTAGCAGTCAAGCTCTTAACCACTGGCACACCAGGGCTCCAGAAGTCTACATAAAGTGAGCATTTAATCATAATAAGGGTAGTTAGCTTTATCATTTGAAATTTTAAAATGTTCAGGTACTGGATGCCAGATGGGAGCATCTCCACCAAGAAATATGCTCAACAGGTGTTCACCACCTTCCCTAGGCACTGCTTGGATGGATACCATCAACATTTGTCTCAGTAACTGATGTCCTACGTCCTCCACAAAATTACTCCTGCCATGATTCGGTATTAGCTGTATTCTTTGGAATCCTAGCTGCAAGTAATTAGGATGTTAACTGTAAAACTAATAAATGTAGTGGCATCATACTTTAAAGCTTTAAAATATAACTTTAAGATATATTTTAAATATGTATACATACATAGGCATATGTGATGGAGACATTGGTGTTTCAGTGATAGAATTCTTCTTGCCTTCTGTGCGCCTCGTGTGCAGCCATCACCTGTCAGAGGAGGTTTGTGTTTGCTATGATGCTGAACGTATCTTTGAGCAGAGTCACCAGACTAAGACAGACTAGGAAGAAAGGCCTAGCAATTTACTTCCAAAAATCAGTTAATGAAAGCCCTGTGGATCACAACGGTCCTATCCACAAATGATCATGGGGATTGTGCAGGACTGGGCAGCATTTCATTGCATTGTGCACGGGGTTGCCATGAGTCGGGGGGCTGATTCAATGGCAGCTAACAACACCACACGTACGTGACTCCTTGTTGCAAACATCTAGGTCTCACCCTTGGGATTCCAGTGATACCTTCACTTAATGGAATGCAAATTCCCATGGCAAGGTTTTACATACCTGTTCAAACAACTCAGTCCATAAAAAGTTCTTAGAGTTGCTAGCAGGTTCAAAATTCTTCCAAATATGGCCCCAAAAGTTTTAATCCTATTATCTTTTTCATGTTGGGATGAGAAGGGCAACAAAAGTTATTTTTCCGTAGTTTGCTATTTACTCAAATGTAGCAAATTTCTCTGGAGATTATGTAGAAATATTTACCACCAGTATTTAAAAGATAAATAAAAATCAGTAATAACAAAATGACATTTTAAATCTTTATTGATAATGATTTTGTTTATGAACTAATCTACTTACATATTCTTCCAAACTGTACCCTTAGAACTTATAACCAAGCACTTTTCTCAATGTCAAAACCTACAAAAAAAGGTTAGCTACCTATAAACGTCGGGTACAATTCTAAGTTCTGAAACAAAAAATATTTCTAACATACTTAATATCAATCTTAAAAACATTAAATGGAAAAACCTGCTATTTTAAAAAATAAAATCCACAAGAAATTAAATAATTACTACGTACATTAAAATTACAACTTGTTTACACTGAATTACTAAGAAAAGTTATCTCGTTATTTTGTTAGGATCTCCTCTACCAGTAGAAGGCAAGAAAATAAGGCTGTATATGACAATCATCAAATTAATATACTTGGGTTTTATACAGTTTCATTTGTTTTTTTGTTGTGATACTGCTAGATTGAAATATTCCTTTATAACATATTTTGAAATCACATAGTCATTTTATGATCTTTTTACTAGTAGTATGGTATTCATTCATTTTGTTAGAAATTATTCACAGGTCCTAAAATACTAGATTGAACTATCACATTAAGGAAATTATCCTTGCATATTCCTATTATGTGTCTAATAATTACTATCAGAAGTAAAAATATGTTATTTAATACCCATTGCTGTGGAGTTGATTCCAACCCAGAGCGACTCTTTAGGGTTTCCAAGGTGGGACATCTTTATGGAAGCAGACTGCCACATCTTTCTCCCATATTATTTAATACTGATCCAATATTTAATGCATTTTGTGATTAAGTTTCTACTGGCTTTTTAAATTTTAGCTAACCTAAACTAACCTAATAATCAGTTTTTTCTTTTTTAAACTAAGGAAATGTTTTAAGCTAACCTAATCGGTTTTTCTTTTTTTAAATGAAGCAAATATTTAGTTTCTATTCATAATAAATCTCAAACTTTTTTTGTCGTCATTGCCTTTGGAAAGATATGAATTAAGTAAAGAGAAATGCTTTTTAACTTTTGTATTTTCTTGTTACCCAGTGCCGTCGAGTCGATTCCGACTCATAGCGACCCTATAGGACAGAGTAGAACTGCCTGTTAGTGCGAAGCTATTGATAGGCTTCTATAAGTAATTAAAAGGATTAAAAGATATGGAGAAGAATCCCATAAAATAATATGATAGGTAACTTTGTTTAAAAAAACAAAACAAAAAGCAAAGCAAAAAACAGCACACAAACACAGCAGAACTCAGCATAAAGATTTTGACTAGCTTGTAGAGTGCCCGCTTTACACTGACTAAGCTGAGGACAGAAACCCTGGTGGTGTAGTGGTTAAGAGTGGTTAAGAGCTATGGCTGTTAACCAAAAGGTTAACCAGGCGCTCCTTAGAAACCCTACAGAGCACTTCTACTCTGTCCTATAGGGTCGCTATGAGTTGGAATTGACTTGATGGCAACGGGTTTTTTTTTTTTTTTTTAAGCTGAGGACATGAATATTAGCTGCCTACTCTACCATAATGGTTGACCTTTCTCATTGTAATTAGCTTTTCAGGTATCTACAGTCAACACTTGTCGTCTGTCTTTGTAGCTTAGATCATAGGACATTTTATAGCTGCCCATGTTTTCTTTCATGCTTTTGGCATCATGGAAGATTACAACCTTATTTATTACTTGAACTATTAAAAATATTTATTGACTTGAACACAACGTTCAGAATATTTGGCAAATCTGAAAAAAAAAAAACTCCAACTTAGCTGGCTTTCTTCCTGTGCTGATTTTTACTTAAATGAAAAACTTGGACCACATGATGTCGTTAAATATTTGAAGTTTTGAGGAAAATAGTCGTCATTTTGTTTTGAGAGCATTCTCTTAGCAGCAACTATCTATTATTTCTGTCACCACAGTGCCTAGTACAATGCCCAGTATATTTTGAGCTCCCTAATGTGATGGACTAACCAATCGCAAGATTTAAAACAATGAAGTTTTAAGATTTCTGTTCTTCTCTAATACAGATATTTTAAGAAAATGTGTTTTCTGGCCCTCTCTTAAAAGTTGACCAATTGCTTAATTTGTTCAGTTTGTAATGACTGTCTCCTTAACAACATTTTTTTACTTTTGAACTCTTTAGGGAAGATAGGAACTGTCGGCATAAGCACTTTCTGACCACAAGAAAGAAGACTGGAAATCTTGTTGTTGACATTGATATCTGAGCTGGGAGGGTGAGGATTTACATTTAAGGGTGGCAGAAACCCTTGTCTGGTTTGCGTAATGCTATGATCTAAAGGGAAAGCTCCTGAACCACGTCTTTCTAAAACTGCATGATTTCTCCTGCTCAGGGGACCTGGGGGGATGTTCTCCAACAATTCTTTAGATCCTGACAACAAAGGAGATGGCGAGACGATCTTTTTCTTTCCTAAAAATGCTTTGCTGTCTTCTAAAGTTGTAGGGGTAAGACCAGCTGAGAGCTGAGAATCAGAGCTATAGTGATTTGCCCCTGAGTTTCTTTTTTGAACTATACTTCTTAAGGTGGAAGCAAATATTGTCTGGTTAGTATCTGGGTCCTGGTCAACAGGGATCTCAATGCCCTGCTGATTTCCTTCTGAAAATAATGGCTGATAATTTATTTCATCATATGACATCTTTCTTGAGCCAGCCTGATCAAAGGCTCTTAACAAATGCGCAGTGTCTTTTATATCAAGGCTTTGGTGCCTCGTGATGAATCGCTTGGAAAGTGCCAGCCCGTTCGTTTTGTAGGATAATTCTTCCTCTGGAGTAATATCCTGGAGCTCCTCTTGCAAGGAGGCCACTCTGTTCTGGTGCATTAAGGAGGGGGCGCTCTTGATCCAGGGTGGAGCTTGGGGCAGCTTGAGCCCATTACAGGCCAGAGTAGGCTTCCACATAGGGGAGCCTGGTTCCCGTGTGTCGTCACTACTTCCTGAGGACTCCAGATCTTTAAAGACAAAAGGAGTCATTTCTGTTTCAGAAGAATGTGGAAGTGGCGATGAGGCTGTGGTTATGTCTATTTCTGAAGGAGTAGCACAGGTGGCTAGGGAATGACTCCCATCTATATCTGCTGGAGGCATATTCAAGTACTGTTTGGTAGTGTGTCTCCCAGTGGCCGATTTCGCCATTGTTATGATAATTACCTCTTTCCCTTTTGCTTTGCAAGCACTGAGTAGAACTTTCAGGGTCTCTCTATCCTCTGAATTTATAGCATAAACAAGCGCGGAGTAACTAGAATGGTCTTGCAAGGTGAGGTCAGCCCCACTCTTTAGAAGTAAGGAAACAACTTCAGGACCAGCTTTTTCTAAGCAAGCGTGCATCAAAGCAGTTTTCCCAGATTTGTCCTGTATGTTGGGATCAGCATTGTTTTCTAACAGGTATTTCACCATCTTGGCTTTACTGACACCCTGGTGATCAACATGTTTGGTCTTACAAGCTATCATTAAAGGCGTTTCCCCGCGGTCATTGCTCTCGTTAATGTAGGCTCCACCTTCTAGCAAGAGTCTTGTAAGGCGAAGCCGGCTCTGATGGACTGCTTTGATCAGGGAATTCCCATCACTGGAGATCTCTGTACCCTTATCCATCTTCAAAAGTCAGAAATCAATAGCTGGTTACCAAAGAAGATGAAGACCAAAAGATTAACCAGAATCAACATCCCAACTTATACTCATTTTGCTATTCACAACTAATTTTTAAAATATGTATCACAGAAAAAGGACATAAATGAAATTATGTATTAATAAGTGCAGAGAAAATAACCCATTTGCCATCGAGTCGATTCCAACTCATAGTGATGCTATAGGACACAGGAGAACTGCCCCGTACAGTTTCCAAGGAGCGGCTGGTGGATTGGAACTGCCAACCTTTTGGTTAGCAGCCCAATGCTTCACCATGGCACCACCAGAGCTCTGCAGAGAACACAGTGACTTGTAAAATAAATTTTACAATAGCAACATCCTTTAGGGAATTATTAACTAAAATCTATTGTCAAAATCTTCATTGAATACTTATGGTATAACACTAACATAACCCCTAAATCCCACATTAGTTAAACAACAACCCATTTATTTTCTATTCATGAAAAATATTTTGAATATTAATAATATTTAAAATAAAAATTTAACAAAAAGCCAAAATTCTGTGTAATTGCAACTGAATCAATTAAAATACAACATGTTTATGGTAACTTAATACAAAAACTTTTAAATACTGAATTACTTAAATGTGCTCTTCAATTAAATAATACAATTAATATCTAGATTTTCAATTTGAGGGGCATTTCTGTTTTTCTTTTAAAGGATTAAAAATTCTTTGGACTAGGTGCCATTGAGTCAATTCCAACGTACAGCAATGCTATATGACAGAGTAGAACTGCCCCAAAGGGTTTTCTAGGCTATAATCTTTACAGAAGCTGACTGCCACATCTTTCTCCCGCAGAGTGGCTAGTGGGTTTGAACCACTGACCTTTCGGTTAGCAGCCGAGTGCTTTAACTACTGTATCACCAGGTCTCCTGAAGAGTTATGTTAGGACATTTTACAACATAATTCAGTTCTTGTGGTATTATCAATCGTATTTATGCCTAGACTTTCAAATGGAGTTTCAACTAATAAACTGCTGGTAGCCAATTTTCAAAACAATATACTTTTTGATTCTACTTAGTATCTTTCAAAAAGCAGCAACTCAATATATCCATACATAAATATAATGAAAGTGAATGCCTAGATTTCAGGTCTGTCCTGCACAATGTTCTAAAACAGCAAATTCAGAACCAGACGTACCTGCAGCACGAACTTAAAGAGGAGCTTATCCAGGGAAATATTAGGATTGGTTGACAGCCTGGGTTCCGATTCAGAAATCAAATCTGAATGCAATGCATCTGAAAAGAGCTCTTGTGAGAAAGTGGTAACTAAACAAAAGAAACCTTTTAGCATTTTTCTTACACAAATGCAATTAATATAGCAAAGAAATTTAGAAAAATGACCTGGAATATATTAACAAATATAGAAACCACTTAGTAACTACAATTAAAGAAAAGATATAGTATCAATCTTAAAAAGAACTTTTGACCCAAAGTAGCATTTGAAAAACAGATATTCAAATGAAAACATATAACCAGATTTCAATGTTACACTCTCATTGATTCTAGTATTTGGGTCAATCTTGCTTTACCAAAAAAGGAAAAGTCTTATAAGAATATTCTTGGAGAGACTTTCAACTTTACACCTAGCCCCATGTAATGGACTTTCTCCACAGTGCTAAACCAGCTTCTCTCTCACTAAGGTTGGTGCCAGGAAGTACTGGGAGAAGAAGGGGAACTGGTAGTGTACTGCCCTCCATGGTCCCATTTTATAACTGAACTATTAAATTACGAGATGGTCCCATTGCAGGTCCTGTGGGTTCTAGGGCCCAAGAGAAGCTGGGCAATGATACCAGTTAGCTGTCTAATCTATCTGCCATGTGAATGTGGGCAAACCTCCCCACTGAGTACTGGAGAATTGTTATCAAAAACAACTCCAGAACGTATACTCTTGTTCATTAAAGAATTCCAGAGCCTGTTGGGTTGCTTACCTTTCAAATTGTTCACATTTAGTAGAGAAATTTTGAAATTGTCTAAACATTAAAAATTTCAGAGAAAAAACGTGTCAGGTAGTTTCTTCAAATTAATACGTTTGGTTTTTTAGTGCCTCGTTTTGTAACCAGGACCTTGTGGGACTAACCTCCTTGTCTTTACGCCTAAGTTTCTGCCCTTCATCTTCTTTCAACTGGTTCTTTTATTTTGCCTCATACATTTGCACATTAAGAATGGTGATATTTAAGTTTGGCTTATTTACTTTTCATAGAGATAAGCCCTATCTTTCATGAAGACCGTTTCTCTTGCCTAGAATTGTCCTAGTTCAAGAATATTTCTTCCTCCTGTCTCCTTCTGTGAAAGATCCCAAGAGAGCCCCCAATGCTGATATTATAGTAACACCCAGTCAAACCTTTTGTTATACCTAGCTTATCAATGATTCCTGAGTTCAGGCATACCGTCCAAATATAACTGTTCAACTGGAGAGAGTCCAGGAAACAGAACCAGAGTTTAATCCTGACTCCTCACACACAGCGAGTAAGCAGGGGAAATTTTTTTTTCCCCTGCTTACTCGCTGTGTGTCCTGTCAAGTCTCTCGGTCTCTCTGAGCCTTGGTTTCCTCATCTGTGGAATGACAATCACATAACACCTCTCCCACAGGCATGTAATAATGAAATGATACCATGTTTAGAAATGTACTTTCTTGTTGTACCTTCCTACCCACTGCATTCTTCTCTTTTATAGTTTTATCTCAGAATTTTAGCCTCCTTTTATTTTTATTATGTCTCTAGTTCACAGCCTGTTTAAATAACAGATGAAATACTGAAAATGTTGTTGGTTTAGGATCTTTTAAAAGTAATTTTGTAAATATAAAGGGAATCTAATAAGCAAAGAATATATTTTTTCCTTTATTTATTGTGCTTTAAATGAAAGTTTACAAATCAAGTCAGTCTTTCATACAAAGTTATACACACCTTGCTATGTATTCTTAGCTGCTCTCCCCCTAATGAGACTGCACACTCCTCCTCTCCACCCTGTATTCCCCGTGTCCATTCAACCAGCTCCTGTACCCCTCTGCCTTCTCATCTCCCCTCCAGACAGGAGCTGCCCACATAGTCTCATGTGTTTCCTTGATCCAAGAAGCTCACACCTCATCAGGATCATTTTCTATCCCATAGTCCAGTCTAATCCCTGTCTGAAGAGTTGGCTTCGGGAATGGGTCCAGTCTTAGAGGGTCTGGGGGGCATGACCCCTGGGGTCCATCTAGTCTCAGATCATTAAGTCTGGTAAAGAACATATCCTTGAAGTGCACTTTCCTTACAATTTCCGAATACTATAACTTCAATATTCCTATAAGCTATTAATTATTAAACTCCAGATAAACTATTTTTTTTTATTTTAAAATTAGAATGTCCTTAACATCACTTTCAATTCATCATGGTATACTTACCATACTCCTTTAGTGCCTCTCTGTACTCCCAGAACCCCATTAAAATCAGTTATTAAAAAAAAAAAAAGATGTATGTTCTCAAGAATAAAGAAAATTGGAGGAGAGATAGCAACAGATGAGCAATTTCAAACAAGTTCTGGAAACAGATGGGGATGATGGCAAAGCAGAGGAGGCTGCAGCATGGAGTGGTGGTAGAGGTGGGCCCCAGGAGAAGGGAGTTGGCTGACCTGCAGAACCTGTAAGCTTAGGATTTGGTGGCCTTAAGTACCACAGAAAGTGGCAATGAGGCATGGGGCTGAAAACAAGAAAATGGATGTGGACAGTACACTGGGTGCCCAGGTACTTTACTCCACTCCAAGTGGCAGGACAACCACTTTCCTAGGCAAGAAAACAAGACTCATTCTCTGAACAAATTGACCATGAAAGGCTCCAAACTTGAGGGGTGGTGTGCTGAAAATAGGGATAAAGTGAGAATCTACATGCTGAATGGTTGGAACCCCAGGCACTAAAGGAACCCCAGGCCCTTGTCCTGCTACTGCGAGACTGGAAGCCTGGTATATGTCTCTACGCTCAACACAGGCAGTAAATGTGATGCCTTTCTAGAGAAACTTGGCCAAAAGAAAAAGCTTACAGACACTGACAGTGGGGGTCCTCCAACAACCAGCCAGGCCTCTGTCCAGTCATCCTATAATGATTCCCACCAAGGAACAAGCTCTGCCCAGACTTTCCCATCAGCCCCTCAGTACTTCACACAGCCAAGAATCACCTCAGTGTGAAAAAACCCTAAACCAAACAAACAGAATAAGAAACTCAGAGAAAACAGATGATGCAAATAAAAATATTTAAAATTAATTTCCTCAAAAAGATATTGAATCTACGAAACAAGAATAGGATACTATGAAAAGGGCAGTATTAAAGAATGAAAAAGAACTCCTAGAAATTTAAAATATAGTCTTATGGATTGAATTGTGCCCCCCAAAAATGTGTGTCAATTTGGCTAGGCCAAGATTCTCAGTATTGTGTGGTTGTCCTCCATTTTGTGATCTGATGTAATTACCCTATGTGTTGTAACCTCTATGATGTTAATGAGGCAGGATTTGAGACATTATGTTAATGAGGCAGGACTCAATTTACAGGATTAGGTTGTATCTTGATTCAATTTCTTTTGAGATATAAGAGAAGCAAACAGAGAGGAGGGACCTCCTACCACAAAGAAAGAAGAGCCAGGAGTAGAATGTGTCCTTTGGACCTGGAGTCCCTCACTGAGAAGCTCCTAGCCACAGGGGAAGATTGATGACAAGGACCTTCCCCCAGAACTGATGGAGAAAAAGCCTTCCCCTGGAGCTGGCACCCTGAATTTGGACTTCTAGTTTCCTATATTGTAAGGGAATAGGTTTCTGTTTGTTAAAGCCATTCGCTTGCGGTATTTCTGTTATAGCAGCACTAGATAACTAAGACATATAGTAACATAAATTAATCATTCTGAAGAAAGGCTAGAAGACAAAGGTAAAGTGGTCAGAAGGTGGAACAGAAAGGCAGAGACTGAAAACAGAAGAAAAATGTAACATTTAAAGAGCATCAAAATAATGTCGTTCTAGAAAAACAAAACCATGAAAATGGAAGAAATGATTAGAGAAATAATGAAAAGAAAATTTCCTAGGTCTTAAATACGGATTTAAAGGACCCCTGAGTGCTCAGCTCAATGAATGGAAGAAAGTTCATACCAAGTGTGATAGGCAGAATAATAGCCCCCTAGTTTTTTGTTTTTTTTTTTTTTTTAGGAGCCCTGGTGGCACAGAGGATAAGCACTTATCTGCTAATCAAAAGGCTGGCAGTTCGAACCCACTAGCCACTCAACAGGAGAAATATGTGGCAGTCTGCTGTAAAGATTTACAGCCTTGGAAACCCTATGGGGCAGTTCTACTCTATCCTATAGGATCGCTATGAGTTGGAATCGATTCGGCAGCAACAGGTTAGGTCCTGTAGTGGGGCAGTGGTTAAGTGCTTGACGGCTAACTGAAAGGTCAGCGCAGGGGCGGATTAACCAGTACGCAAGGTGCTGATGCGGTCAAAACAGGTGAAATTGTGTACTAAAGCTTAGTAGATAAGCATAAATAAGCCCGTGGATACCTTGGTTATTGGGTAATCCGTCCCTGGGTTGGTGGTTTGAACCCACCAGCCACTCTGTGGGAGATAGATGTGGCAGTCTGCTTCTGTAAAGATTACAGCCTTAGAAACCTTATGAAGCAGCTCTGCTCTGTCCTATACAATCACTATGAGTCAGAATTGGGTTTTTTGTTTTTTTAAAGATGTTCACATACTAATTCCTGGAACCTGTGAATATGTTAACTTGGCTAAGGGATTTGCAGATGTAATTAAGATCTTGAGATGGGGATGTTAGCCTGGATTATCCCAGTGAGTCCAACATAATCACAGGGTCCTTATAAGAGGGAAGCAGGAAAGTCCGAGTCAGAGAAGGCAATAGGACCGTGGAAGCAGAGGTGACAGTGATGCAGGGCCATAAGCCAAGGCATGTGACAGCGTCTAGAAACTGGAAAAGACAAGGAAATGGGTTCTCCCCTAGAGCCTCCAGAAGGAATATTGCCCTGCCAACACCTTGATTTTAGTCCAGTTAAACTGATTTTGGACTTCTGATCTCCAGAGCTGGAAGATAATAAATTTGTGTTGTTTTAAGTTTGTTACAGCAACAATCAGAAACTAATACAGCACGGCGCAGCAATGTGAAAATTCAGGATACCAGGCAAAAGCTTCCAGTGAGGAAAAAAACAGGTCACATACAATGGTACGAGAATCAAACTGGCACCAGACTCTCAAAAGCAACACTTGAATGCAAGAGATAATGGGATATTACCTTAAAAATTCTAACTAATACCACGTTCAGCTGAGAATTCTATACCTAGCCAAACCATTAATCGTATATGAGAATTCAGTGAAGATACTTTCAGACGCAAAAGGCCTCCTGTGCAACCTCCTGTTGCAAGCTCCATCTCACTCTTGAAATTCTGCACAAACCAGATTCGACAAGAAATTTGTCAAACCTGCAATTAAGCTAGATCCAGATATAACAGTGCCCAAGAGGCTTCTCAAAAGTGGTTGATCTCACTTACTCAGAATTAAATATGGCAAAATAATTTCCCTTCTGTGTAACCTTTGTCGGGAAGCTACCAGAAGATATGCTTCGGGAAGTAAAGCAAGAAAGAATAAAACACGGAATTTGGTGAACATGGAAGTCCTGGAAGTCCCAGGAACGGCAGAACAGAGAGCTCTAGGGGGCGGGGGCCAGATGTATCTGAACCATCTGAGCACTTAAGAACAGGACTCTGTTTGTTTGATGTTGCATCCCCGGGAACTAGAACAGTGCCTAGCACACAGCAGGCACTCAGTGGTACTTCTTGAGTGAACAAATAAATGTGGAATATAATGCTGGTAGGCATTTGACAAAAATGATGAAGAATTGCGGAAGAAGTTCAGAACAGATACATAAAAAACTTGAACAGATGAACCATATCAGCAATCCTCACAGGAAGAATCAGAAGTTGCATATGTAAGGAAATATAATCACAGCACAATATCTGGCTCTGTAGCGGATAATAGTTTCATAGTCATATTAAGTAAACATTAATTTAAATTAAACTATGCTGGGCTAATCAGGAGAGAGGAAGGAGGAATTGTGAGAGAGAGCTAAACTTATGTACCATAACAGGAAGCCACTAAGTCATCTCTCAAAGTGATAAATCATACGATAGCCAGGAAGGCATATTTTTCAATAACATGGGAGTAAAAACCAGAAAAAAATATCTAAAAGAGATGGAGGAAGTTGCCTCTGGGAGTGGGACAGGGGTGTGGGAGGAAACAATAGGATCCAAGAGTGGTATTTATCCTCTTAGGCCTTTTAGTATAATTTGTATGTTTTTAAAAAACATGCCTGTTTCACTTTGATTAAAAAAAGTCATTTAAGCTTAAAACAAGGTAATATTCTTCATGTACAATAGGACAAGATTTATGTGTTGATTCCACTATATTAGCAGGGTTTGGTACATATTAAGTGCCCAATAAACAGGATGGATTACCCAATAAGCAAGGTACACATAGGCTTAATTGTGCTTACTCACTATTCTGAGGTGCACAAGTTCACCTGTTTTTCACCATAAACGCTGTGAAATTGTGCACTACAGATTAGTAAGTAAGCACAATTAAGCCCGTGCGTAACTTGCTTGCCGTAAGCCGGTGTTTACTGTGCTTACTGGTTAATCTGCCCCGCCAATAAATAATTCTAGAACGAATGAAACCCAAAATCCTAGAGGGAATTGCTGCCAAGCTGCATTTGAGACTCAAAATATTTAAACCTCCTTTTCTCTCATTTTCGAGGAAATAATTCTTCAACTTTGAAATCTAGGGAGAAAAAAATTCTTTGGTTTATTAGTCTTCTAGTTCCTTCCCTCTGGCTTCTTGACAGATTTCAAAATCCATGCAACAGGGTTTTGAACCTTGCTGAAAGATGGCAAGGAAATCTACTGGCCAGATGAGGTTGAAAGGTGGTAGGGAACTCTTACTCATCTAGCTGTGATATGTTATAAAGAGGAGAAGTGTGTCTGGGAGGATGAGAAGGTGAGATTATGGCCCAATGAATTAGGCTTTGGAAGACAATTATTCACTAGGATTAAAGGACAGAGAGAAAGTAATGACAAGTTGGAAACTCGGCAGATGAATATTTCTCAGCCTCAGCACTACTGACACTTTGGTCTCGATAAGTCTTTGCTGGGGGTACTGTCCTGTGCATTCGAGGATATTTAACAGCATTCCTGGCCTCTAGCACAATCCCCAGTTGTGACAACCCAAAACATCTTCAACCATTGCCAAATGTCCCCTGGAGGGCAAAATCGCTCCAGGTTTAGAAACACTGGACTAGACGACTATTGGAGAGTTTAGGTAAAATTTAAATGCGGTCAAAGAGAAGGTCGAGCCCTTTGGCACATAAGTGAAAGACCTGGAACCACAGAGAGCTATGTAAAAATTCTGTTAGTAAATCAGAAAGTGATTGGAAAAAGAAGTAAAAAGTGTTGGATCTTGGAATTATGACTCCCTATTTTTTTATTAAAAATATCTGTCGATAAAGGAAGCAATTCAAACCATAACTACACTCAGCCCTCCAAACACCCACTCTAAATGGAAATAGAAAGTTACCTGAAAACAGTATTCAAAATTTCATACTTCGCTTATGCCTCTTTTCTCCCTGGATGAGTTTTCTGTCAGCCAGCTGTCAGTTCCTACTGAAGGAAATCAGAGCTATTCAGAGTTATATAAACACCAATAATTTGTTTATCATTCCCTTACACACGTCTTTCCAATTTAGAGTCTAGATTTTAATTCCTTGTTAAGAAATCCCTATAGTATTTGTTCAGTCATATTTCACTGATTATGAGTTTGTAAGGGTGTCTGGATGGAGCCTTGGTGGTACAGTGGTTAAAGCGTTCAGCTGCTAACTGAAAGGTCTGAGGTTCGAACCTACCAGCTGCTCTGTGAGATAAAGATGTGGCAATCTGCTTCTGTTATGAATCAGAATCAACTGGATGGCAATGGGTTAAGGGTGTCTGGAGTGGATCCGGCATGCAGCAATCCTGGGTATGTCTGTTTGCAGGGTGGAGCCTACCTTGGAAAGAATGCTGGGGTTGGAAAGGCCTCAGCACTCACCTGGTCCAGCCTCCGTTTTGTGCGTATGAGGAGGGTGAGGCAGGAAAGGTAAGAGAACACCTCCAAAGTCATTCTTCTTACTAAACTGCTTGTCATGACTTAATTAGATGCTTCTGTGTCCTTTATTCTAATGCTTCTTGGATGACCAGTTTCCCACACACGTAGGGCTCTGTTTTGAGTGCCTGGTTTGTGTGGCATCTGACACAGCAGTGACAAATGAGCTGAGGTGCTTTAACAACTAGCTTGGCCTTTCCTGTAGCTTTTTCTCCCCATCTCACTCCACTCTCAGCTTTCCTTTCATTAGGAGAGAAAAGTGATTTCCTTCAGGCCTCTTATTCCATCTCTAAATAGGATTCATAGGAAACCCTGGTGGCGTAGTGGTTAAGTGCTACAGCTGCTAACCAAAGGGTCGGCAGTTCGAATACGCCAGGCGCTCCTTGGAAACTCTAGGGGGCAGTTCTACTCTGTCCTATAGGGCCGCTATGAGTCAGAATCGACTCCAGGGCACTAGGTTAAATAGGATTCATGCTCCTTCCCATAAAAGTTGTTGTCTGGCTATGGTGGGGGAAGGGAGCAAAGGGGAGGACCTTAACGAATGGGTTTGAAGCTCCAAATTCAGCCCCTCCCCCTTTCCCCTGTCCCTGTCCCTCTGCTGTCCCACAGGAGGGCCAGGAGTTGTGCGTGTCAGAGACCTGGATTCTGTGTCTTTCCAAGTTACCCACCTTTGGGAAGTCATTCCTCTCAGTCTCAGTTTCAGTTTCATCATCCTGAAAATGGTTATAATATCTACTTGACAGGACGATCCAAAGGGTTAAAAAAGCTAGTTATGCAATGCTCTTGCCACTTACGAATTCCATAAACATTAGTTTCAATTAATTCAATAAATGTTAGTTTCCAAACAGGTACTTGAGAATTCCTCTGGGCTGACAATGGGAGTCTAAGCTCCCCCTACTGATGGGTTCTCCATCTTTTGGATGTTTCCAAACATGCATCAGAATCACACAGGGAGCTTGTTAAAAAGAAGATTCCAGGCTCCACTCCTCGATATTCAATAGGGGGTGCGTTCTATGCACACTTAGAGAAAATCTGTGGCAAACTTAGTTGTAAACTCTTCATTTCTGGTACAGTCCCACTTCCTCTTTGCTATTCACCCGTGCCTCAGACTCAGCACTGAGCTGTCACCATCCCTGCCTCCAGTGGTTTGACACTTAACTTCCCTGCAGGAGCCAAGGACAGAGATGGCTGCCACAGACTAGAGAGAGGTAAAGGAAACCATCCCAGAGAAGAGTACAACCTTGAGCTAGAACGTGCCAAGGACTAAAGGCTTCCTAGCCTATCCTCCCCGGACCAATCTGAGAAAATCTGGAGTTCTGGTGGGCAGCCCAAGGCAAGGATGTCAAGGTCAGCTGCACCTGGCAAGAGGCAAGCCTGCTACTAGCAAAATGTGAGTCTCCTCCCTTAACAAGGAAAGGGGCAAGTCCAGAACAAAAGGTGCATCTGAGATTGTCCCAGGAAATGCAATGACTTGCCAGGAAGAGTGTTCTTCGCCGGCACCGGCTTGTAGGAAATATTTAGAAACTGCAGTAGCTAGGAACGTTTGCTGTTACCCACATATACCCAAAAAGGTCTGGTTGTTTTCTCCCAGTTGCTTCGGCTGCTCCCCAGGCCTCTGAGGCTGTGACCTGGGGTATTTACCACCCTCAGGTCTCTCAGCAGACCCCTCCTTTCAAAACACACAAACACGCAAACCCACACCTCCAAGCATCAGGGAGCCAAAGGTCATGGAATTTTCAAGCATTTGAGGATGCTGGCAGCGTCTCCACGGTCCCCGCCGGCTCGCAAATCGAGCTCGTTTCCTCAGTTTTTCCAGAGAGCGGGAGGGAGTGAGCACGAGGTGCTGTCGGAGAAGGGCAAAGGAAGGTGACTGGGGCGACAGCGCCGGGGCACCGATGGGGGCGGGGCGCGTATTTTGTCTCCTAGTCTCTGAGCTAGGGCAGGCAGCAGGCGGGCTGAGGTGATCGCCATCCCCGAAAGGGAGTTCTGCCCAGAGCCGCTGCGGAGCTGTCCCCACGCCGGCCACCCGCCCGGAGGTCGCGGGCCTCCTTTGGGAAATGTCGGGGCGAAGGGAGCAGTCATTGTCCCCACCCTGGGGCAGGGGCCCCTGTGCACCCAGACCCTATGGTAAGGGGTCCAGGATCCTGGTGCCAAGGCTGTGCGTGCCAGAGAGGTGCGGGGCGCAGAGCCAGGGCTGCCCGCTCTTGTGTTTCCCATTTCTCTAGCCAGCGGCTGCAAACGTTCCGCGGCCCCCAGCTCGCCCCTCTTGGTCCTCTCGCCGCCGAGCGGCCAGAGGCACCTGCGGAGACGCGCTCAGGTCCGACCCTCCGACGAGCGCGCTCCTGCGGCCGAGCGCGCGCTGCTTCCGCTGCGGCGCCCACCCGCGCCCGCGAGGCCCGCGCCTGGGATCCTCCCCGGCCCTTCGCGGCCGCGGGCCGTCTCCACTGCGCGCCCCTTGCCGCCAGGCCAAGAAGAAGGCGAAACCCGCATTAGAGCGAGGTCCAGGCTCGAGCCGCCGCAAAGCCGGAGCTGAGAAAGGGCGAGGATTAGAGGAGGCGTGGGAATGGGCTAGTGAAGCGCGCCTCGGGATGGTGGGGCACAGACTCTTAGAGACCCCTGTCCCGGGGGCCCTCGGTTGGGGCGGGGTCTCGCTTCCCGCGCTGCGCACTGCAGTGTCAGAGCGCGCGGGAGGTGCCGGCGCCAAAGGCCTGAGCGCACCGGGCAGGGCGCACGGAGGCCGTGCGGCCGCGGGCTTCGGACTATGCTCTCCGCCCCCTCCTCCAGGGTACCACCACGGAAAACCAAAGTTTCTCCAAGTGCAGCCAGCAGAAACGGCACTGCACACTGACCTGGGACGTGCTGTCGAGTTGTCAGCGGCACCTCCCGCCTCCCCGGCTCTGCTCCGACCCTCTGCAGCGGTGGCCCCAGGACGTCGTCCGGGCTGGGCTGTGCGCTCCGGCAGCTCCTGGGCGGCTCCAGACGCAGATCCCGGTAAGTGCCGCCCTGTCCCCCCCCTGTTCAGCGGAGAGCGGAGGGTGGAGGGCGCTGAGCCACTGAGCGGAGGAGCGGAGAAGCGGAGGCCGGGAGGCGCGGAGAAGCGGGGGCCGGGAGGCGCGCACCTCGCCAGACGCCCGGGCGGCGCGAAGCTCCGGATGGAGTGACGCGGCGCCTCGGAGCTGCGCGGCAGGTGGGGGCGGTGGAGCCTGTCCCGGCCCCGGGGACCAAACTCTTCTCTGAAGCGCCGCCTCTTGTCCTCAGAACTCCACCCCACCCCCGGCCCGACTCTGGCCCCTGCGTTTTGGACGTGGCGACTTCGCCCAGATCAGGGGCGATAGGATGTTCCCAGTGGTTCCCATTGCGAAAAAACAGTCACCCATACCTCACGGTTCCTGGTTTCCCCTACCCAAATCTGAACCCCTCCTCAAGTTCTGCTCCCCAGTGGTCCCGCTCTTCAACCCTGTACTCTCTTTCGGTAAATCCAGAGTTTCACATGAGATTGTCGTGTTAGTCGGAGAACGGTTCTTGTTTTTGTGCGCAAGTTTATAACTTTATTACACTATTATTAAAACATTAATATAACCCTTTAACAAAATTCCCCCAAATGCATCTGTGTTATCCTCAATTGAATAAGAAAGAGTAAAAGCAATGATTTTAACTCTTCATTTACCATGGAACACCTGGTGGAGAGACCATCACCTTTATTTCTTTCTTTCTTTTGGGTCCGATAATGCCAGTCAGAACTATTTCGTAGTTTTGAGTTCTTAAGAGGGGAAAGATTTATCTATGGGCAGACTTCCTTTATTTAGGAAAATAACTTGCTGAAATAGCATCCTTAGTAAACATATGCCAAGCAAGTGCACAGGACACTGTGGCTCAGAACTGGGCTCTAAGAAGCTAGACTCCTGGAGCTGGGTTGCCCTCTGCCCACATCCACTTGTTTGGGGAGATTGGAGGTTCATAGGGAGATATTGGAGATATTTGCATGAAGGCCTTTCCCGGATTCCTTTTTCTTTTAGTTTTTATTGATGTATACCCAAACTCATTGGTGTTCAGTCGTTCCAATTAATAGTGACTGTATAGGACAGAGTAGAACCGTCCCATAGGGTTTCAAAGGCTATGATCTTTACGGAAGCAGACTGCTGCATCTTTCTCTTATGAAGTGGCTGGTGAGTTTGAACCTCCAATCTGTTGGTTAGCAGCTGAGCACTTAACCACTGAGCCACCAGGGCTCCGTTTATTGATGTATAGTGTACATATAAAAGGTGTACATTTCACAAGTGTACAGCTCAATGATTTTGTACAGACGTGATCAAGATCAAGAAACAGAACATCACCAGTTCCCCAGAAACCCCCCTCATTCTCTCCCAGCAGTACTCTTCCCAGGAGGGGGTACCCATTGCTGTACAGTTGATTCCGACTCATAGTGACCATATGGGACAGAGTAGAACTGCCCCATAGGGTTTCCAAGACTGTAAACTTTACTGAAGCAGACTGTTAAATTTCTCCCACACAGTGGGAGGTTTAACCGCAGCCAAGCGCTTAACCACTGTGTCCCCAGGGTTCCATGGGTGGGTAGTGACTTCAGATAGCATAGTTTGTTTTTGCCCTTTATAGCAACTGAATTCATGCAGAATATACTGTTGTCTGGCATTATGTCTAAAAGATGCATCCATGTTACAGTGTGGCTGTAGTTCATTCTCTTTGGGGTAGCAATCATGCTGCTATGAACGTTAGAGTAGTTGCCTTTTGGTGAACGTATGTACACATTTATATTGGGTACCTACCTATGAGTGGAATTGTGAGTCATGAAGTAGGCATATGCTCGGTTTCTGTAGATATTGCCAGTTTTTCAAAGTGGATGATCCGATTTTTACTCCTACTGTATTAGTTTCCTATTGCTGCTTGTAACATAGTACCACAAATTTAGTGACTTAAAACAACATAAATTTATTATCTTATAGTTCTAGAGATCAGAAATCTAAAATACGCTTCAGATGGTTAAAATCAAGGTGTCAGCAAGGCTGTGTTCTGTCTGGAGGCTTTAGGGAAGAATTTGTTCCCTTGTATTTTCCAGCTTCTAGAGGTTGCCTGCGTTCCTTGGCTCATGGCCCCTTGTTCCATCTTCAGATCTCTCTCGCTTCTGCTCCCATTGTCACATCCTTCTTACCCTCTGTTTCCTTATCTTACTCTGACTCTTCTATTTCTCTCTTATAAAGACGCTTGTGATTACACTGGGCCCACCTGGATAAACAGGATAATCTCCCATTTCAAAATCCTTAATTTAAGCACATCGGCAAAGTTCATTTTACCATTTAGATAACACATTCACAGGTTCCGAGGATTAGGATGTGGACATCTGTGGGCAGCCATTATTCATTCTACTATACCTGCCAGCATGGTATAAGAACATGTTGGAATGTAGGGAGGCTAGACTGAAAAGAGGGGGACAATGAAGCCCTAAGATACAATTCATCTGGAAGGTCTAACCTGTTGACCTGGGTATTGTGCCAGGGCTGGGAGGCACAAGAGGGAGGCTAATGCTGGAACCTCCTCTAGCCACCACTATCCTGGTGCCACCAGTGCGTTTGGGGCAAGGGACTCCCATGTAGAAAATGAGAGTGCAGGCCTAATTGGGCCTGGGGGCACCCTGCTGAATGAAATGTTAGAGGGGAGACCCTCCTTTGTGGGATTCAGTAACAGCAAGACAACAGTGGTGAACAGAATCTCATCTTCCCTGTGGGAAAGGTCCTGGGATTAGCAGAGGAGAGTGGCCCCATGCCACCCAAGTTCTCTACGCAAATGTGCTTTATACCATAATTCATTTACTACCGGTTTAATTCAGCTCTTAAGACAGATGTGTGGTTAGTCTTTAATCTTTAATTACAAATCCTAATGTCATCATCATCACCATCATCATTTTATTAAAGGAAATAGAAACAAAGTTTGCAATGGAGACTGTTAAAGCAACTCAATGGAAACTGCAGAATACCCATAAAGTTCAGAAACTGGCAGCCTCAGGTACCTTAGAAGTAGAGGTGAAAAGGGAACTAAAATAAAAACTGGTTAAAAGTTGGTTTTACCCACAGCCAACATCATACTCAAGGAGCCCTGGTGGTGCAGTGATTAAGCACTTGGCGGCTAACTGAAAGGTCGGCAGTTTGAACCCACCAGCTGCTCCGTGGGAGAAAGATGTAGCAGTCTGCTTCTCTAAAAATTTACAGCCTTGGAATCCTGATGGGGCAGTTCTACTCTGTCCTATATGGTTGCTATGATTTAGAATCAGCTCAACGGGAACAGGTAATATACTCAATGGTGAAAAACTGAAAGCTTTCCTTTTAACATCAGGAACAATACAAGGACATTTGTTGTTACTGCTGTTATTAACATTCTACTGGGGGATTCAGATTGGAAGAGAAGAAGTAAAAGTACTGCTATTTGCTGATGGCATGATCTTCTATGTAAAATGTCCTAAAATTCTATATACTCTTAGAACTAATAAACAAATTCAGCAAGGTTGCGGAATACAAGATAGATATTAAAAATTGATTGTATTTCTGTACAATAGCAATAAATAACCTGGATATAATTAAGAAAACAATTCTATTTACAACAGCATAAAAATACTTAGAGATAAACTTAACAAAAGAAGTTTATAACTTATATTCTGAAAAAGACAAACATTGCTAAAAGAAATTAAAGAAGACCTAAATAAATGGAAAGATATCTGGTGGTCATGTATTGGAATGTTTAATATTGTTAAGATGGCAGCACTCCCCAGACTGATCTACAGATTCAACACAGTTCCTGTAAAAATGCCAGCTGGCTACTTGGAGGACTCATAATTTCCAATTTCAAAAAAATTTTCTATGAAGCTAAGAGTATTCAAGATAGTTTGGTTCTTGCCTAAGGATACACATACAGGTTGTTGGAATAGAATTGAGAGTCTAGAAATAAACCCATACATCTATGGTCAATTGATGTTTCCAAGGGTGCCCAGTTGATTTAATGGGGAAAGAAATATCTTTTCAACAAATGCTGCTGGAACAACTGGGTATCCACATGTAAAATAATGAATTTTGACTTCTGTCACAAACTGCATAGAAAAATTAACTCAGAAAATTGATCAGAGACCTAAATGTAAGAACTAAAAGTATAAAAATCTTAGAATAAAGCATAGGCACAAATCATCTTGACCTTGGATTAGACAATGATTGCTTAGATATGACATAGAAAGCACAAGCAATAAAATAATAAATAAATAAATTGGACTACATAAAATTTTAAAACTTTCATGCTGCAAAGGACACCAAGAATAAAATGAAAAGACATCCCACAAAATGAAAGAAATTTTTTGCAAATCATATATCTGATAAGGAACTTGTATGTATCTAGAATATATTGAATATATGTATATAATATATATTGACTGTGCCTATTTCCAAGAAAGGTGATCCAACCAAATGCGGAAATTATCGAGCTATATCATTAATATCACATGAAAGCAAACATTTTTTTTAATTTTTATTGTGCTTTAAGTGAAAGTTTATAAATCAAGTTAGCCTCTTATACAAAAATTTATATACACCTTGCTATGTACTCCTAGTTTCTCTCCCCCTAATGAAATAGCACAGTCCTTCTCTCCACCCTGTATTCCCCATGTCCATTCAGCCAGCTTCTGTCCCCCTCTTCCCTCTCATCTCCCCTTCAGACAGGAGCTGCCCACATAGCCTCATGTGTCTACTTGTGCCAAGAAGCTTACTCCTCACCAGTATCATTTTCTATCTTATAGTACAGCCCAATCCCAGTCTAAAGAGTTGGCTTTGTGAATGGTTCCGGTCTTGGGCTAACACAAGGTCGGGGGACCATGACTTCTGGGGTCTTTCTAGTCTCAGTCAGACCATTAAGTCTGGTCTTTTTACGAGAATTTGAGGTCTACCTCGCACTGCTCTACTGCCCCATCAGGGATTCTCTGTAGTGTTCCCTGTCAGGGCAGTCATCGGTTATAGGCAGACACCATCTAGTTCTTCTGGTCTCAGGCTAATGTAGCCTCTAATTTACGTGGCCCATTCTGTCTCTTGGGCTCATAATTACCTTGTGTCTCTGGCGTTCTTCATTCTTTGCTGCTTGTGGGTTAAGTCCAATTGATGCATCTTAGGTGGCCGCTTGCTAGCATTACATGCAAGCAAACTTTTGCTGAAGATCATTCAAAAACGGCTGCAGCAGTATGTCGACAGGGAACTGTCAGAAATTCAAGATGGATTTAGAAGAGGATGTGGAACCAGGGATATCATTGCTGATGTCAGATGGATTCTGGCTGAAAGCAGAGAATACCAGAAAGATGTTTACCTGTGTTTTATTGACTATACTAAGGCATTTGACTGTGTGGATAATAACAAATTATGGATAACTTTGTGGGGAATGGGAATTCCGGCACACTTAATTGTGCTCATGAAGAGTCTGTCCATGGATTAAGAGGCAGTTGTTTGGACAGAACAAGGGGATACTGCATGGTTTAAAGTACAGGAAAGGTGTAAGTCAGGGTTGTATCTTTTCACCATACCTATTCAGTCTGTATGCTGAACAAATAATCCAAGAAGCTGGACTATATGAAGAAGGACAGGCCATCAGGATTGGGGGAAGACTCATTAACAACCCGTGATAAGCAGATGACACAACCTTGCTGGCTGAAAGTGAAGAGGACTTGAAGCACTTACTGATGAAGATCAAAGACCACAGCCTTCAGTCTGGATTGCACCTCAACATAAAGAAAACAAAAATGCACACAACTGGACCAATAAGCAACATCATGATAAACGGAGAAAAGATTGAAGTTGTCAGGGATTTCATTTTACTTGGATCCACAATCAACACCATGGAAGCAGCAGTCAAGAAATCAAATGATGCACTGCATTGGGAAAATCAGCTGTAAGAGATCTCTTTAAAGTGTTGAAAAGCAAAGATGGCACCTTGAGGATTAAGGTGCCCCTGACCCAAGCCATGGTATTTTCAGTCACCTCATATGCATGTGAAAGCTGGACAATGTATAAGGAAGACCGAAGAAGAATTGGCACCTTTGAATTGTGGTGTTGGCAAAGAATGTTGAATATACTGTGGACTGCCAAAAGAACTAACAAATCTGTATTGGAGGAAGTACAACCAGAATGCTCCTTAGAAGCAAGGATGACAAGACTGTGTCTCACATACTTTGGACATGTTATCAGAAGGGATCAGTCTCTGGAAAAGGAAATCATGCTTGGTAAAGTAGAGGGTTGGGGAAGAAAAAGAAGACCATCAATGAGATGGATTGACACAGTGACTGCAACAATGGGCTCATGCATTGCAACAATTGTGAGGATGCCGCAGGACTGGGGAGTGTTTCATTCTGTTGTGCATAGAGTTGCTATGAATCGGAGTTGACTCGATGGCACCTAACAACAGCATCAGAATATATAAAGAACTCCTACAAATTAATAACAAAAATGGGCAAAGGATGTGAATAGATATGTCTACAAAGAAGATATACAAATGGCCAAAGAGTACAGTAAAAAGATGCTCAAAACTCAACAAAATTGATAAACCACTGGCCAAACTGAAAAAAGAAAAACAGGAGAGGAAGCAAATAACCCGAATAAGAAATGAGATGGGCGATATCACAACAGACCCAACTGAAGTTAAAAGAATCATATCAGATTACTATGAAAAACTGTAATATATTTGAAAACCTAGAAGAAATGGATGAGTTCCTAGACACACACTACCTACCTAAACTAACAAAAACAGAGGCAGAACAACTAAATAGACCCATAACAAAAGCAGAGATTGAAAAGGTAATCAAAAAACTCCCAACAAAAAAACACCCTGGTCTGGACAGCTTCACTGCAGAGTTCTACCAAACTTTCAGAGAAGAGTTAACACCACTACTACTAAAAGTATTTCAGAGCATAGAAAAGGATGGAATACTACCAAACTCATTCTATGAAGCCACTATATCCCTGATACCAAAACCAGGTAAAGACACCACAAGAAAAGAAAATTATAGACCTATATTCCTCATGAACGTAGATGCAAAAATCCTCAACAAAATTCTAGCCAATAGAATTCAACAACATATCAAAAAAATAATTCACCATGTCCAAGTGGGATTCATACCAGGTATGCAGGGATGGTTCAACATTAGAAAAACAATTCATGTAATCCACCACATAAATAAAACAAAAGACAAGAATCACATGATTTTATCAATTGATGCAGAAAAGGCATTTGACAAAGTTCAACACTCATTCATGAAAACAACTCTCAGCAAAATAGGAATTGAAGGAAAATTCCTCAACATAATAAAGGGCATTTATACAAAGCCAACATCACCCTAAATGGAGAAAGCCTGAAAGCATTCCCATTGAGACTGGGAACCAGACAAGGATGCCCTTTATCACCACTCTTATTCAACATTGTGCTGGAGGTCCTAGCCAGAGCAATTAGGCTAGATAAAGAAATAAAGGGCATCCAGATTGGCAAGCAGGAAGTAAAACTATCTCTATTTGCAAGTGACATGATCTTATACACAGAAAACCCTAAGGAATCCTCCAGAAAACTACTGAAACTAATAGAAGAGTTCAGCAGTGTATCGGGATACAAGAAAAACATACAAAAATCAGTTGGATTCCTCTACACCAACAAAAAGAACATCGAAGAGGAAATCACCGAATCAGTGCCATTTACATTAGCCCCCAAGAAGATAAAATACTTAGGAATAAATCTTACCAGAGATGTAAAAGACTTATACAAAGAAAACTATAGTACACTTCTGTAGAAGAAACCAAAAGAGACATAAGTGGAAGAATACACCTTGCTCATGGATAGGAAGACTTAACATTATAAAAATGTCTGTTCTCCTAAAAGTGATCTATACATTTAATGCAATTCCAATCCAAATCCCAAGGACATTCTTTAAGGAGATGTCCCTTCATATGGAAGGGACAGAGGCCCCAGATAAATAAGGCATTCCTGAAAAGGAAGAACAAAGTGTGAGGCCTTACTTTACCTGATTTTAGAACCTATTATACCGCCACAGTAGTCAAAACAGCCTGGTACTGGTACAACAGCAGATACATAGACTAATGGAACAGAATTGAGAATCCAGACATAAATCCATCCACATATGAGCAGTTAATATTAGACAAAGGCCCCCAAAACAGTTAAATGGGGAAGAGACAGTCTTTTTAACAAATGGTGCTGGCATAACTGGATATCGAGCTGCAAAAAAATGAAACAAGACCCATACCTCACTCCATGCAGAAAAACGAGCTCAAAATGGATCAAAGATCTAAATATAAAATCCAAAACGATAAAGACCATGGAAGAAAAAATAGGGACAACGTTAGGAGCCCTAATACATGGCATAAACAGTATACAAAACATTATTAAGAACACAGAAGAAAAACTGGATAACTTGGAGTTCCTAAAAATCAAACACCTATGCTCATCCAAAGACTTCACCAAAATAGTTAAAAAGACTACCTACAGACTGGGAAAAAGTTTTTAGCTATGACATTTCTGATCAGCACCTGATCTCTAAAATCTACATGATACTGCAAAAACTCAACTACAAAAAGACAATTAAAAAATGGGCAAAAGATATGAATAGACACTTCACTAAAGAAGACATTCAAGCAGCTAACAGATACATGAGGAAATGCTCACCATCATTAGGCATTAGAGAAATGCAAATCAAAACTACAATGAGATTTCATCTCCAACAAGGCTGGCATTAATGCAAAAAACACAAAATAATAAATGTTGGAGAGGCTGTGGAAAGATTGGAACACTTATACACTGCTGGTGGGAATGTCAAATGGTTCAACCACTTTGGAAATCGATCTGGCGTTTCCTTAGAAAGCTAGAAATAGAACTACCATACGACCCAGAAATCCCACTCCTTGGAATATATCCTAGAGAAATAAGAGCCTTTACATGAACAGATATATGCATACCCATGTTCATTGCAGCACTGATTACAATAGCAAAAAGCTGGAAGCAACCAAGGTGTCCATCAATGGATGAATGGATAAATAAATTGTGGTATATTCACACAATGGAATACTATACATAGATGAAGAACAGTGATGAATCTGTGAAACATTTCATAACATGGAGCAACCTGGAAGGCATTATGCTGAGTGAAATTAGTCAGATGCAAAAGGACAAATATTGTATAAGAGCACTATTATAAGATCTTGAGAAATAGTTTAAACTGAGAAGAACACATTCTTTTGTGGTTATGAGAAGGGGGAGGGAGGGAAGGCAGGAGAGGGTTATTTACTGATTAGATAGTAGATAAGAACTACTTTAGGTGAAGGGAAGGACAACACTCAATACAGGGGAGGTCAGCACAACTCTGCTGGACCAAAAGCAAAGAAGCTTCCTGAATAAACTGAATACTTCGAAGGTCAGCGGAGCGAGGGTGGGGGTTTGGGGACTATGCCTTCAGGGGACATCTAAGTCAATTGGCAAAATAAATTCTATTAAGAAAACATTCTGCATCCCACTTTGAAGAGTGGCGTCTGGGGTCTTAAACTCTAGCAAGCGGCCATCTAAGATGCATCAATGATCTCAACCCACCTGGATCAGAGGAGGATGAAGAACACCAAGGTCACAAGGTAATTATGAGCCCAAGAGAGAGGAAGGGCTACATGAACTAGAGACTACATCATCCTGAGGGTAAAAGAACTAGATGGTGCCACAACCGATGACTGCCCTGACAGGGAGCACAACAGAGAACCCCTGAGGGAGCAGGAGAACAGTGGGATGCAGACCCCAAATTCTCATAAAAAGACCAGACTTAATGGTCTAAGACTAGCAGAATCCCAGTGGTCATGGTCCCCAAACCTTCTGTTGGCCCAGGACAGGAACCATTCCTGAAGCCAACTCATCAGACATGGATTGGACTGGACAATGGGTTGGAGAGAGATGCTGATGAGGAGTGAGCTACTTGCATCAGGTGGACACTTGAGACTACGTTGGCATCTCCTGTCTGGAGGGGAGATGGGAGGGTAGAGGGGGTTAGAAACTGGCAAAACGGTCACGAAAGGAGAGACTGGAAGGAGGGAGCGGGCTGACTCGTTAGGGGGAGAGTAAGTGGCAGTATGTAGCAAGTTGTGTATAAGTGTATATGTGAAAGACTGGCTTGCTTTGTAAACTTTCACTTAAAGCACAATAAAAATTATTAAAAAAAAAAGATGCTCAAAGTCATTAGTCGTTAGGGAAATACAAATCAAAATCACAATGAGATATCATTACTTATCCAGTTGGATGGCTATAATAAAAAAGACAGATAATAACAAGTGTTGGAGGTAAGATGGAGAAATTAAACCCTCAAACATCGCTGGTGGGAATATAAAATAGTGAGGCACTTTAGAAAGCAGTTTGGCAGTCCCTGAAAAAGTCGAACATTGAGTTACCATATGACACAGCAGTTCCACTCCTAGGTATATATTCAAGACAAATAAAAATATATGTCCAGAAAAAAAAATTCTACAAAAATGTTCATAGCAACATTATTCATAATCACCAAAAATGGAAATAACCAAAGTGTCCGTCAACTAATGAATGGTTAAATAAAATGTGATATACAATGGAATATTATTAGGCATTAAAAAATGAAGTCCTGGTACATGCTACAACATAGATAAACTTTGAAAACATTATCCTAAGTGAATGAAGGCAGTGACAAAGGACTACATATTGTATGATTCCATTTATATGCACTGTTCAGAATAGGCAAATCCATAGAGATATCAAGTAGATTAGTGGTTGCCTAGGGCTTGGGGAGACGATGTTGGGGAGAACTTGAGAGTGACTACTAATGGGTATGGGATTTTTTGTAGGGTTACAAAATGTCCTAAAATTGATGTAGTGATGATTGCACAACTCTGTGACTATAGTAAAAAGACATTGAATTGTGCATTTTAAATAGATGAATTGTATGTGAATTACATGTCAATAAAGCAATTACATATTATTGCTTTTTTAAAGTCTGTTGGAGAAGCAGTGACATTCCTATATCCTTTCTCCTACTCCTTTTGGTGAAATGATGACCTCCTCCCCTTCCTAGCAAAAGATGGGTATTTTTCCTTCTGGAGAGGAAAACAGAAGGTCTTTAAAGTGATGGACACCAAGCAGAGTCGAGGATGGAGGTGCCGTCATGACTACAAGGCAATGTAATGAACACACATGCTTGTTGGGGGTCTGATTTTCCCGCCCTCTTCCACACTGTCAGAAAGTTGGCAGAGACGTCCTACAAGTTGTCCCTAAATTACCTTCCAGGGAAGCTCACTGGCTGAAAGTCCCACCCACATGCTCAGAGCTTCTAAACTTCTTTTTAGTTCCTTACTCCTACATATGAACATCAAGGATTACCTGACATTTGCAAAAAGCTTCTAATAGGAAAGATTAAAAATAAAACAAACAAATAAAAGTAAAACTTGGAGGATATAGAGTTAATGCAAGGAGAAGAAAACGTCAAAAAATATCATCAATATCCTCAGAATATAAGATATTTCCAACATAAAACAACAAAATATTATGGAAAAGGAGCAATTAGTGAACAAGAAAGAGCTTTGTGTGTGTTTTCTTTTTTATTGTGCTTTAGATGAAGGTTTACAGAGCAAATAAGTTTCTCATTAAACAATTAATACACATTTTTTTTGTGACACTGGTTGCCAACTCCACAACGTGTCAATACTCTTCCCTTCTTGATCTTGGGCTTCTGATTTCAATTAATCCAGCTTTCCTGCCTTCTCATCCTTGCCCCTGGGCTGGTGTGTTTATTCAGTCTCATATACAGGATTGAGCTATGTGTATTATTGTTTGTATTATAGGCCTGTCTAATATTTGGGCCTGTCTAACCTCAGAAGTGGCTTCAGTACTGAATTAAAAGGGTGTCCGGGGACTGTACTTTCAGGGTTTGTCCAGTCTGTCAGACCAGTAAGTCTGGTCTTTTTTTTTTGTGAGTTAGAATTTTGTTCTGCATTTTTCTCCAGCCCTGTCTGGGACCCCCTATTGTGATCCCTGTCAGAGTAGTTGGTGGTGGTAGTCAGGCACCATCTAGTTGTGCTGGACTCAGTCTGGTGGAGGCTGTAGTAGTTGTAGTCCCTTAGTTCTTTGTACTAATCTTTCCATTGTATCTGGTTTTCTTCGTTCTCCCTTGCTCCAGATGGGAAAGAAAGCACTTTTGAAAATTTTAAATTAATAGCAGATATTTAAAATATTAGCAAATCAAATCCAACAATGTATGTATAGAATTATATACCACAACCAAGTAAGATTTATCCCAGGTATGCAAGGCCAGTTCAACATTTGAAAATCAATTAAAGTAATCCATCACATCAACAGGCTAAAGAAGCAAAGTTACATGATCGTATCAATAGATGCAGAAAAGCAACTGAAAAAATCCAACACCCGTTTATGATAAAAAAAAAAAAATAATCAGCACACTTGGATAGAGGGAAAACTTCTTCAACTTGATATAGAACATCTAGAAAAAACGTACAGTTTAACATTGGAATCAACTAGTTGGCAACAGGTTTTTTTGTTTGTTTATTTGTTTTAGAAGCCTTGGTGGCACAGTGGTTAAGTTGTTGGCTGCTACCTGAAAAGTTGGCAGTTCTAACCCACCATCTGCTCCACAGGAGAAAGATGTGGCAGTCTGCTTCTGTAAAGATTTACAGCCTTGGAAATCCTGTGGGCAGTTCTAGTCTGTCCTATATATAAAAAAAAAAGTCCTATAGGTTGCTATAAATCGGAATTGACTTGATGGCAGTGAGTTTGGTTTTGGAACATCATACTTAATGGTGAGAAACTAGATGCTTTCCCCCTAAGACTGGGAACAAGCACAAGGATGTTCCCTTATACCACTCCTGTTCAACACCATACTGGAAGTCCTACTATACAATAAGACAAGAAAAGGAAACATGTGGAATACAGATTGGGAAAGAAGAAGTAACACTGAATTTGTTCAGAGATGACATGATTTTCTATGAAGAAAATTACAAAGAATTGCCCAAAAAAAAAAAAGCTCTTAGAACTAATAAGCAATTATAAGGAAGTTGTAGGATACAGAGTTAATATGCAAAAGTCAATTATTTTTTCATATAGCAGCAATGAAAAATTGGAATTTAGAATAAAAAACAATATCATTTATATATATATAAAAAAGTTGCTGTCAAGTAGATTCTAAGACATGATGACCCCAGGTGTTTCAGGGTAGAACTGCACTCCATAAGATTTTCGTTGGTTGTGATTTTTTTAAGTAGATAGCCAGGCTTTTCTTCTACAGTGCCACTGGGTGAATTCGAATAGTCTTTCAGTTAGTAGCAGAGTGCTTAACTGTTTATGCCACCCAGCAGGGACTCCCCTTTTACGTTAGCACCAGAGAAAAAAAAAAAGGACTTGGGAATACATTTTACAAAATATTACAAGATCTATATGAGGAAAATTACAAAACTCTGATGAACGAAAATCTAAATAAATAAAGATATTCTAAGTTCCTGGGTAGAACGACTCCACATTGTTAAGTTGTCAGTTCTTCCCTACTTGATCTACAGATTTAACATAATTCCAATCAAAATCCCAGAAAATTATTTTGTGAATATCAACAAAGTGATTCTAAAGTTTACATGGGAAGGTAAAAGACCCAGAGTAGTCAACACAATACTGAAGAAGAATGATGTCAGAGGATTGACACTATCCAACTTCAAGACTTTCTATAAAGCCACAGTGATCAAGAGAGTGTGGTATTGACAAAAGTATAACAAATAGAACAATGGGACAGAATAAAAAGCCAGAAATAGACCTACACAAATATAGTCATGTTTGACAAAGAAGCAAAGTAAAACTGGAGAAAAAGTAGTCTTCTAGCAATACTGCTAAAATAACTGGACATATAAAAAGACACATGCAAAAAAAAAAAAAAAAGATTATACGCAGAGCTTACATCTTTCACAGAAATTAACTTAAAATGGATTATAGACATAGTGTAAAATGCAAAACTGTGAAATTTCTAGAAAATTTAGGTGATTGTGGATTTGGTAATGAGTTTTTAGATAAAACACCAACAGCATGATCCATTGTCATGGATTGAATTATGTCCCCCCAAAAATGCATGTATCAATTTGACTGGGCCATGATTGCCAGTATTGTGTGATTTTCCTATATGTTGTAAATCCTGCCTCTATGGTGTTAATAAGGGAGGATGGGCAGCAGTTGTGTTACAGAGGCAGGACTCAACCTATAAGATTGGATTGTGTCTTGAGGTAAGCTCTTGAGATATAAAAGAGAGGAGGAAGCAGAGAGACGGGGGACTTCATACCACCAAGAAAGCAGTGCTGGGAGCAGAGTGCATCCTTTGGACCTTGGGTCCCTGCACGAAGAAGCTCCTAATCTGGGGGAACATTGATGAGAAGGCCGACAGAGAGAGAAAGCCTTCCCCTGGAGCTGACACCTTGAATTTGGACTTTAAGCCTACTTTACTGTGAGACAATAAACTCTGTGTTAAAGCCATCCACTTGTGGTATTTCTGTTATAGCAGCACTAGATAACTAAGACATCCAGAAAGAAAAATCTGATAAGTTGAACTTCATTGAAATTAAAAACTTCTGCTCTGTGTAAAACACTGTTAAGAGAATGAAAAGAAAAATCACAGACTGGGAGAAAACATATATATGATAAAAGACTTGTATTAAAAATATACAAAGAACTCTTAAAACTCAACAATAAGAAAATGAACAACCCTCTTAAAAACTGTGCAAAACATCTCAAAATACACCTCACCAAAAAAGATATGTGTATAACAAATAAGCAAATGTGAAGATGCTGAACATGATATGTCATTAGGAAATTGCAAATTAAAACAACAATGAGATACTAAAACCAAAAATCCAAACCTGTTGCTGTTGAAATGCTATTACATACATACCAATTAGAACGGCTAAAATCCAAAACCCTGATAACATCAAATACTGGTGAGGATGTGGAGCAGCAGGAAATCTTATTCATTGCTGGTGGGAATGCAAAATGGTATGTTTCACTTTGGAAGATGACTTGGCAGTTTCTTACAATGGTAAACATTGTCTTACCATGTTGTTGTTGTCAGGTGCCATCAAGTTGGTTCTGACTCATAGTGACCCTATGTATAACAGGATGAAACAGTGCCCAGTCCTGCACCATTCTGACAGTTGTTATGCTCGAGCCCATTGTTGCAGACACTGTGTCAACCCATCTCATTGAGGGTCTTCCTCTTTTTTGCTGACCCTCTGCTTTACCAAGAATGATGTCCTTCTCTGGGGACTTACCTGTCCCGATAACATGTTCACTGAGTTGGTAAAGATCTGGCTCTTTGAAACCTAGGAGACTGTGGCCCCACCCTTTGTAACAGCAGAGACCATGGCTCTACCTTTTGGACCTCAGAGGTTGTGGTCTTATCCTTTGACACTGAGGCAGCTGTGCTTCCTGTGTTCCTTGTCTCTTACAGCTTCTGTTTCCTGGTTCCTTGGCCTCTTGTCCCCTCAGGCCTCATAGCGTGAGTCTGCCCTGCTGGGGCAAGTGTTGCAAAGCTATTTAGCTCCATCGATAAGTGCCTGGAAGCACCCTACTTCCATTTCTTACGTTCATAATTTTCTGCCTCTTGGTTATGCTCCACTGATTTTTTCATGTCTCCCTTTTTCTCCACACTGCCCTAGTGTTATGGGAAGCTCTGGTTGAGTTTTCTCAATGTTTTCTAAACCTTAAGGGCTTAAAGCAGGAATGGGCTGCGGATTCCAAGCTGCTGGCAGTTTTCTGATTTCATTTTTTCAGGAAAGATTGTTTTCCTGTTCTGGAAAGGAAAAAATGCTTCTGCTGTGCTAGAAAGATTGGATGTGAGGGCTTACACCTCCATTTTGGGGGTCTATGCTTAAAATCCAAGAGCCTTAGACTTCAATGAGCTCAGCCTTCCACAGACTTCATCTACCTATGTACCTCTGTCTCACATATTTCCACCATACCCTTACTGAGAAGCAGAAAGAAAAGTTGCCATAAAAGATTAGCCTTTGGAAGATTACTAGATAGCAATAAAATAAAAATTTTATGTCCAACCTTTAGGCTATAATCCTTAAGAAGGCCATCTATTCCTGGGAGTAGGAGCTGGGCCCCTGGGGCTCTGTGTTACACAGTAGGTGTGTATTTAATAAGGCTGTTTTGAATTAAAGATGGAATTTCTTAGAGTCGAGGGACCATCTTTGATTCTCCCAACACATTGGCTTCAATGACATAAAAAGGCTAGGACTTTGCAAAATTTAGATACCTATGATTCTATTCTTGGACGTTGTAACTGACTTAGCAAATATAACTGCAGAGGCAGCAATGAAATGGGGTACCCAGTTTCAGGACTATGTCCTCAGAACTAAGTGGGTAGATCCAAAATCCTCTTCTAAAATATAGTGGTTCAAGACCACAAATACTGCTGTGCATTATGATAGGAAAGACTGACTTCACTGATGTAGAGTTGGCGTTAGGGCCTGCCATGGAGAGAGTGAGTCTTGGACTATGGGAAGGGTACAAAGCGCTGGACTAATGAAAGAGTTGCAGTCTTGAAAGATTCTATGGGCAAAATACTGAATAACACAGGAAGCATCAAAAGAAGATGGAAGGAATACACAGAGTCACTGTACCAAAAAAATTGTCAATGTCCAATCATTTCAGGAGGTAGCACGTGATCAAGAACCGATGGTACTGAAGGAAGAAGTCCGAGTTGCACTGAAGACATCAGCAAAAAACAAGGCTCTGGGAACTGACAGAATAGCAGCTGAGGTGTTTCAACAAATAGATGCAGCACCAGAAGGGCTCACTCGTCTATGCCAAGAAATTTGGCAAACAGCTACCTGGCCACCCGACTGGGAGAGATCCATATTTATGCCTATTCCAAAGAAAGGTGATCCAACAGAATGTGGAAATTATTGAGCAATGTCATGAATACAACAACACACAAGTAAAATTTTGATGAAGATCATCCAAAAACAGTTGCAGCAGTACATTGACAGGGAACTGCCAGAAATTCAAGCCGGATTCAGAAGAGGACATGGGACCAGGGATGTCATTGCTGATGTCAAATGGATCTTGGCTGAAAGCAGAGAATACCAGAAAGATGTTTTCCTGTGTTTTATTTATCATGCAAAGGTGTTCGACTGTGTGGATCGTAACAAACTATGAATAATGTTACAAAGAATGGGAATTCCAGAACACTTAACTGTGCTTATGAGGAACCTGTACATAAATCAACAGGCAGCTGTTCAAACAGAACAAGGGGATACTGTGTGGTTTAAAGTCAGGAAGGGTGTGTGTCAGGGTTGTATCCTTTCACCATGCTTATTCAATCTGTATGCTGAGTAAATAGTCCGAGAAGCTGGACTATATGAAAAAGAACAGGGCATCAGAATTGGAGGAAGACTCAATAACAACCTGCAATATGCAGACAACACAGCCTTGCTTGCTGAAAGCAAAGAGGGCTTGAAGCACTAATTGATGAAGATCGAAGACCACAGCCTTTAGTATGGATTGCACCTCAATATAAAGAAAACAAAAATCCTCACAATTGAACCAATAACATCATGATAAATGGAGAAAAGATTGAAGTAGTGAAAGATTTCATTTTACCTGGATCCACAATCAACGCCCATGGAAGCTGCAGTCAAGAAATCAAATGATGCATTGAATTGCAAATCTGCTGCAAAAGACCTCTTTAAAGTGTTAAAAAGCAAAGATGTCAGTTTAAGGATTAAGGTGCACCTGACCCAAGCCATGGTGTTTTCAGTTGCCTGATATGCATGCAAAAGCTGGACAATGAATAAGGAAGAATGAAGAAGAGTTGACACCTTTGAATTATGGTGCTGGTAAAGAATATCGATTATACCACAGACTTCCAAAAGAATGAACAAATCTGTCTTGGAAGAAATATAGCCAAAATGTTCCCTAGAAGCAGGGATGGCGAGACTTCATCTCACATACTTTGGACATGTTATCAGGAGGGTCCAGCTCCTGGAGAAGGACATCATGCTTGGTAAAGTAGAGGATCAGTGAAAAAGAGGAAGTCCCTGAACAAGGTGGATTGACACAGTGGCTGCAACAATGGGTTCAAGAGTAATGATTGCGAGAATGGCACAAGACCGGAGAGTGTTTCATTCCATTGTACATAGGATCTCTATGAGTAGGAACTGACTCACTGGCACCTAACAACAATAACAATGAAGGAAAGGCTAGCCCCTATAGACTTTTGGAGTAATCAGGATCAGGATCCAGACTTAAATATCAGTTAAGTTAGCTTTGGGATGAATTCAAGTTCAATCAAATGGGACTATATGTTTTTTTATGTGAAAAAGAAGTCCAGGACTGGTGCAGCTGGCTCCTTGTCTCTTTCTGCTCAACCATCTTTACTTGCGGTTTTGGTCTCATGGTCACAAAATGGCTGTTTAACTTCTAGGCATTGTGTACACATTCTAGGCCAGAAGGGTAAATGTCAAAGGGTGAAAGATGCATGCCATTTTAATTTCTCATGTTTTATCAGAAAAAAACATGAGAGGTGGGGCCAAGATGGCAGAATAGTCAGATGCTTCCTGTCATTCCTCTTACAACAAAGACCTGAAAAAACAAGTGAATCGAATATATATGACAATCTAGGAACCATAATCACCAAAGACTAAGCTGAAGAATTGAACTGAGTGACAGGTGGAAGGAGAGACAGTTCAAAAGCAGTGGAAATGGGTAGCTACAGAGCTACAGATTGTGAATTTACTGGTGCCCTGCTAGCTGAGTCTGCACAGCGCACACGGGCTGAGGAAAGCAGCATCATCCCAAACCGAGGCCCACCACGTCTGGTGCAGACAAGCAGCAGTGAATCTGCATGCACCTCCAGAAGCAAATAGGTGCAACACCAGACTTCTGAAAGTTAAGTACAAGCTCCCATCCTACTGCGCACACTGGCAAAATAGCCCTTCCTACCCCAGAGCTTCACAGCAGAGGAGCACTTCCATCCCCTCGCTCACCCCTACCCCCTGCTCTGACACCAGTCCCATGACATTCAATGTTGCTGGGAATTCAGGGCCAGTTGGGAGGCACTGCCCGTTCACCCAGCCATTGTCTTATGGGGTCTGCAAACTTGTAGCACCCTTTATTCCTGCCCAGACCCTTGTGGGTCATTCCAACACTGCATACACTCATTAGCACAAAACAGCAGGGCATACACCTGAAGCCCATTTTCACCTGTATCAGTCAAGGGGGAGCTTCAAATCTGTGACATTCGACACCTCCCCACCCCTTGGAAGAGGCCTCACCCACCCACACAGGAGGGCTGGAGGTACCACCTGCTCCCTCTAACCACCCATGACAGGGGTCTGAGAACTAGTGGTGTCTCCTGATCCAACCAACCAACAGCACCTGGCACCCAAAGACTGGCTCTACTACTCCCCAACTATATGTTCTAGGGGATAGGGACACACCCTACATTCAAGCACCTGGGGGCAGATGTCAGCCCCCTGCATTGCCCCACACATCAACCCCCACTGCCCCACTGCCCTCTACTGCAACCAGAGACCTGTGCCTGCTCTGAACACCCTCCCCACAGCCCTCCCTAAGATTGTAGGAGAGAGTCTATACCACACACTTAGTGACCAACAACTGAGACACATTCCCTGAGTAACTGCACCCCCGCAAAAACAGTGAACAGACTCCTGGGCTCATACACCTAGTAACTGCTCTGATCACCTGGAGACAGGACGTGAGCTTCAACGACACCAACAACCAAAGTAGCTCACACACCCAGCATATATGGGCATATGAACACAAAACAAAACAAAAATATTGGATGCAGTAAACAAAAATACAATAAGTAAGTAAATATAATAATTTATTGATGCCTCGGAGACAACAGTCAATATCAAATCACATATAGAAGTAGGACATGATAGCTCCAGCAAGCGACCAAAATAAAGAATCAGAAAACCTTCCAGAAGAAGATAAGGCAATGGAACTACCTGAGAAAAAACTCAAAAGAATGATATACTGAGCTCTCCAAGAGATCAGGCAAAACTCAGACCAAGCCAAGAAACACACAGACAAAGCAATAGGAAAATGCAGGAAAACATTGCAAGAGCAAAATGAAAGAATAAACAAGCTGCTAGAAACTGTACAGAGACAACAACTAGAAATCTAAAAGATAACAAAATTTTAGAATTAGACAACTCAGTAGAAGGTCATAGGAGCAGAACTGAGACAATGGAAGTTAGAATTAGTGAGATTGAAGATAAATCCCTTGACACCAATTTGAGGAAAAATCAGAGGAAAGAATGAGAAAGAATGAAGAAAGCCTAAGAATTATGTGAAATACTCTCAAGAGGAAAAATCTATGAGTGATCAGAGTAGCAGAATGGGGGTGGGGGGTGATAACAGAAAACACAAAGAGAATTGTTGAAGATTTGCTGGCAGAAAAGTTCCCTAAATATCATGGAAGATGAGAAAATATCTACCCAAGAAGGTCAATGAACCCCATACAGGGTAAAAAAAAAAAAAAAGGTAGACCCCAAAATAAAGTCACCCAGACGTAAAATAATCAAACTTGCCAAAACCAAAGACAAAGAAAGAATCTTGAGAGTGGCCAGAGATAAACGAAAAATCACCTACAAAGGAGATCCAATAAGATTAAACTATGACTACTCAGCAGAAAGCATGCAAGTAAGAAGGCATGGGATGACATTTATAAAGCCTTGAAGGAGAAAAATTGCCAGCCAAGACTTATATATCCAGCAAAATTGTCTCTTAAATATGATAGTGAAATTAGGTCATTTCCAGATAAACAGATACTAATGGAATTTGTAAAAACCAGACCAAAATTATAAGAAATATTAAAGGGAGTCCTCTGATAACCAACAACATCAGACAACAATCCAAGACTAGGACACAGGACAAATCAACCAGTTATCAACCCAAATAGGGTATTCACAAAAACAAATCAAAGCTAAAAGATTGAAAATAGGGGACCAGAGACATCAATATATAAATGATGAAAACATCAAAACAAAAGAGAGAATAAACAGTGTAGTCATAGAGCTTCCATATGGAGAGGAAGTTAAGGTAATGTCAAGAAATAGAAGATTGGTTTAAACTTAGAAAAACAGAGGTAAATTTCAAGGTAACCACAAAAGAAGCTAACAAACTTACGCATCAAAATAAAAAAGAAGGAAAGCATAAAGACTCAGCAAACACAAAATCAACAATAATGAAAGAGATGAGAAGAAAGTCCGTACAAGAACTCAGCACAGAAAATTAAGCAGAGCAAAGAAACTGTCAATACCACCAAAAAAACAAAAAAAAAATCAAAATGACAGCAATAAACTCATGCCTATCAATAATTTACACTGAATGTAAATAGCCTAAATGTGCCAGTTAAAAGACAGAGAGTGGCAGAATGAACAAAAAATCGTGATTTACCTATATGCTGTCTACAGTAGACACACCTTAAACACAAAGACATACTAAAACTTAACAGATGGAAAAAAATACATCAAGCAAACAACAAGCAAAAAAGAGCAAGAGTGGCAATACTAATATCCAATAAAATAGACTTTAAAGCAAAATCTATCATAAAGGATAAAGAAGGACACCATATAATGATTAAAGGGTCAATACACCAGAAGGACATAACCATAATAAATATATATGTACCCAATGACAGCCCTCCAAAATACATAAAACAAACTCTAACAGCATTAAAAAGAGAAATAGACAGCTCCACAATAATAGCAGAAGACCTCAACATACCACTTTTGGTGAAGGACAGAACATCTAGAAAGAAACTCAGTATAGATACGAAAGATCTAAATGCCACAATCAACCAACTTGATCTCATAGACATATACAGAACACTCCACCCAAGAGCAGCAAAGTATACATATTCTTTTCCAACATACATGGAACATTTGCCAAAATAGACCACATTTTAGGCCACGAAGCAAGCCTTAATAGAATCTAAAACATCGAAATAATACAAAGCATCTTTTCGGATCGTAATAGCATAAAAGTAGAAATCAATAACAGAAACAGCAAAGATACCAAATACGTGGAAACTGAACAACACCTTGCTTAAAAACTACTGGGTTATAGAAGAAATCAGGGATGGAATAAAAGAAAAGTTCATACAATCAAATGAGAATGAAAACACATCTCACCAAAACCTTTGGGACACAGCAAAAGCAGTGCTTAGAGATCAATTTATGGCAATAAATGCACACATCCAAAAAGAAGAAAGGGCCAAAATCAAAACATTAACCCTACAAGAACAAATTGAGAGTAGCAAAAGGAACCCTCAGGCACCAGAAGAAAGGAAATAATAAAGATTAGAGTAGAAATAAATGAAATAGAGAATAGAAAAACAATTGAAAGAATCAACGAGACCAAAATTTGTTCTTTGAAAAAATCGACAAACCATTGGCCAAACTGAAAAAGAAAAACAGAAGAGGAAGCAAATAACCAAATATGAAATGAGATGGGTGATATCACAACAGACCCAACTAAAATAAAAAGGATTATAAGAGAGTATTATGAAAAATTGTACTCCAATGAAAACCTAGAGGAAATGCACAAATTTCTAGAAACACGTTACCTACCTATACTAACACAAACTGAGGTAAAAAGAATAAGAAACCCATAACAAAAGAAAATATTGAAGAGATAAAAAAACAAAACAAAACAAAAAACTCCTGACAAAAAAATAGCCCTGGCCTGGATTGCTTCACTGGAGAATTGTACAAGACCAAATGGGCAGCTCCTGTTCAAAAGCAGGACAAAAAGGCAGGAAGGAACGGGAACTGGATGAATGGACACAGGGAACCCGGAGTGGAAAGGGAGAGTGTGCTCTCACATTGTGGGGATTGCAACCAATGTCACAAAATTTTTGAATGAGAAATTGAGTGGTAAACTTTCACCTAAAGCACAATAAAAAGAAAAAAAAATTACCTTTCTTTAGTGCCTGACCCAGTGATTTCCACTTACCGGGTCATATGACTACCTCTACTTATAAGGGAAACAAGTATTTTTTAGCAAAAAGCTTAGTCATGTGGCCACAGTAGCTGCAAGGGAAGTTGGGAAATGTAGTCACGTCCCAGCCACAGCTCTGCCACCGAAATTACAATAAAATCAGAGATGTGTTGGTAAAAAAGGCAGATTAGCACAACTTTCTAGCTGTGGCCCAGGACAATAACTTAACCTCTCTGTGTCCTGGTTTTCTTATTTACAAAATGGGGATGGAAATGGTACTTACCTTGAGGATTATTAGGAAGATAAAATGAGTTAATATTTATAAAGCACAGAGAACAAGTTGTTAGTTGCCGTTAAGTTGATTCTGACTCATGGAGAGCCCGTGAGTGCAGAGTAGCACTGCTCCATAGGGTTTTCAAGTCTGTAGTCTTTCAGAAGCAAATCACCAGGCCTATCTTCTTCTTCTTCCTTTTTTAATATTTTAACAGATGCTAAGCTTTTGGCCACGTTTTTATTCAGGCAATTTATATCATGTTCTGTGTTCCTAAAGTATTGTATCATTATTAATTTTTTCTTTTTTATTGTACTTTAGGTGAAGGTTTACAGAACACACTAGTTTCTCATCAACCAGCTAGTACACACATTGTTCTATGACATTGGTTAACAACCCCACAACATGTCAGCACTCTCCCTTCTTAGCCCTGGGTTTCCTATTATCAGCTTTCCTGTTCCCTTCTGCCTTCCAGTCCCTGGCCAAGCCTATCTTTTGAGGTGCCACTGCATGGGTTTGAACTGCCAATCTTTCAGCTAGTAGTTGAGCTTTTAGCCATTTATGCTACCCAGGGACGCCATGCTGTAAAGTGTTTCTTAAATAAATTAAGAAAGGGTCTAGTATTCACCGGGTAGGCAGTTAGTTAGGTCTACCATTAAGCATAGCTTTTCTGCAGTAACAGCCTGTTATACATTGTTGTTAGGTGCTGCGAGTTGGTTCTGACTCACGGCGACACTACGTACAACAGAACGAAGCACTGCCCGGTCCTGTGCCACGTTCACAATCGTTGTTACGTGTGAGCCCATTGTTGCAGCCACTGTGTCAATCCATCTCATCGAGGGTCTTCTTCTTTTTCTCTGACCCTCTACCAAGCATGATGTCCTTGTCCAGGGACTGGTCCCTCCTGATAGCATGTCCAAAGTATGTGAGACAAAGTCAAACCACCCTTGCTTCTAAGGAGCATTCTGGCTGTACTTCTTCCAAGACAGATTTGTTAAAGGGTACTTAGGTAATTATAATAATGTTGGCTCCCTATAGTGAGGGGAACTGAGTGGCTGAGGGATGGTGGTGGGAGGGAATTTTGTTTTGATTCTTTTTTTTAAAGAATATTTTATTGTGTCTTAGGTGAAAGTTTATGCAGCAAATTAGATTCCCTTTTAACAGTTTTGATACAGATTGTTCCATGTCATTGCTTAGTTTTTACAATGTGTCAGTATTCTCATTATTTCCATTCTGTTTGTTCTGTTTCCATTGATCTAGCTTCCCTTCCCCTCCTTGCCTTCTCATCTTTGCTTTTGGGTAAGTGTTGACTCTTGGCTCCCATATAGTTAATGTTTAAGGGAGTACATTACTCACAGGTGATATTGTTTATTTAATAAGCCAATCTATTATTTGGCTGAAAGGCGACCTGCAGAAATAACTTGAATTCCAAGTTCAAAGGTAATCCTATGGTGATAGTCTCTGGGGTCCCTCTAGTCTTTTTCTGTCCAGTAGGCCTGGCCTTTTTTAGGAATTTGAGTTTTGTTCTACATTTTTCTATTCTATCCGGGACCTTCTATTGTGTCCCTGGCCAGGTCAGTAGTGATAGCTGGGCACCATCTAGTTCTTCTGCTCTCAGGTTAGAAGAGGCTGTGGTTCATGTGGGCTGTTAGTCTGGTAGATTAGTTTTTTCTTTGAGCCTTTGATTTCCTTCATTCTCTTTTGCGCCACATGAGTAGAGACCAGTAGTTGTATCTTAGATGGCTGCTCACAGGCTTTTAAGACCCCAGATGCTACTCACCAAACTAGGATGTAATACATTATCTTTGTGAACTACGTTATGCCAATTGACTAAGTGGTCCCCCGAGACTATTCCCAAGCCTTCTAATCCAGTAAACCAAACCTGCAAGTTGTTTGGCTATGTCTAAGAAGCCTCTGTAACTGTGCACCCTGTGTGGTTTGTTGTATATGTGGATATATACATAGCACACACAAACGTGTATATACATAAGCCTATAGATACACCTACACATGCACGTGCATATACCCATATGCCTTCCCATGCACATATATGCATCCATATCTACCTACATAACCACACACTTATTTTTTGGATGTTTTTTACTGTTGTTGCAAAACTGTATATGTTATAGCATTTACTGAAATTGACTCTTTTTCTTGAGTACTGTTTTGACTGTGTTGTGAAGTTTGAGTGATATAAACGTAAAGCTTGTTCAAAAATTAAAAAAGGAATTAATTAACTTGAACTGTTAATAATGCCACACTGTAGTTTGTACAAATTCAGTACTGATTGGCATTTGGCCTGTGCTTGAGTCCGTAATTACTAATCCTCTGACCAGGGAGAAGAGAAATGT
Organism: Elephas maximus indicus; assembly: GCF_024166365.1. Taxonomy (NCBI): domain Eukaryota; kingdom Metazoa; phylum Chordata; class Mammalia; order Proboscidea; family Elephantidae; genus Elephas; species Elephas maximus. Next base: position 85,627,258 of record NC_064820.1, read on the forward strand.
GATGGGTAAAGCTGGCATAAAGGAGTACTGTATTTTTACCCTAATAACGTGAGCCTTTTACGTTTGTTTGCCAACCATTCTGTCTCCCCAACAGTTATTTTCATAAGTGCAGCTATGTCAATTTTTTTTTTACGTGTTGCTGTAAAAAAAAAAAAATTAGAATAGCATGCTTACGAAAATACCTTGGCAGGGGAGGGCAAGGTTGGCAAACAAATTTACAATGTTCGCATTATTTGCGTAAAAATATAGTAGCTGGGTGAATTCTGAAATGTGAGGCTGAGCTGCATTGTTCTGCCTGACTCTCCTCCCCAGACAGGGCTCATTTGGGTCCCAGCAATCTTCGCCTCATCTCCTACGAGACAGACTGTGTGTCAGCTTGAGGAGATGATCACTGTATGCGGATTAAAGCCACTATCATTTTCTGAGCATTCTATGTCCCAAGATGCTATCTCTTAATACGAGGCACTCAAGGAGATTCGTCCTGAATTTTGGCTGGATGAGCAACATGGCACTTTACAACCAAATGAAGGAAAATTTTAGTTTCCATTCTTGAAACATGAGTAGATTTTCCTGCCTCCTATATTTTATGTTAAGATGAAAGAGTAATTTATTATTTTCCTGTTCCTGATTTCCAGTGAGATTCCCATTTCTAAGCTAAAGGGAAAGGGACAGTATTTTTAGTCATTTTCTCCTGAAGCACAAAATAGGGGTTTCTTATTTAACACAGAGTGAGGGAGGGCGATTTGTGATTGACAGAGGCCCAGAGTTTTCCTAAAATCTTGGTAAATATTTGAAATTATAATTTTATTCTTTTGGTTGGTGTGTTTAAATTTTTTTTTTTTTATCGTGGTGAAAATATACCTAACAAAAATATGCCGTCTCAACTATTTCTACATGTACAGTTCAGTAACACTGATTACATTCTCCAAGTTGTGCAACCATTCTTTTTCCTTTTCCAAGCCATTCTACCACTGTTAACATAAACTCAAGGCCCCTTAAGCAGTATAGTATTACTCTTGCTTTATGTTTTCTCTTCCCATCCAATTGCTCCTTTTGTGAACTTCGGCCCCTGGGAAGATACTGACTCTCTTTTCTTGGAGTACACTGATGGCGTTTTCCCCCCTTATGCTTCCTTGAAGGAGCTCTGGTGGCATAAAGGGTTAAGTTCTAGCAACTCTGTGGAAGAAAAACCAGGCAATTTGCTGCCATAAATATTAAAAAAAAAAAAAAAACTAGCCATAAATATTACAGCCAAGAAAACCCCATGGGGCAGTTCTGCTCTGTCACATGGGTTGCTATGAGTTGGAATCCACTCCACAGCACCTAACAACATGCCTCCTTGAACTCAGTGCATTTACTCAGGAAAATTGACCAAATGGATTGTTTGGTATATGTCTAACATTAAAGGGACCTAAATACCTTCAGAAACCATTTTTTAATGACTTGAAAATTAGAACATTAAAAAACCAATTAGTTGTGGAGAGTACCCAGTTTAACCACCCCCAGTGGTTATCTGTTGTCACAGATTATGCTTTTGCTGGGACCCAAGGGTCCCCATGCTCCGCCGACACTGGCTGCCTTCCCAGCCATAATTCCCACAATCCTTTGTGAGATTCATCCTGGGCCTCACAAGACTGGATCCTGCTGGTTCCCCAAAACTTGCCACTTGACTCACCTATACCTCTCAGATGCTGCCTTGTCATGAACTGTTTCCTGATCCCCTCAACCAGCAACTACAATTGCAGTTTGTGGATTCTCTAGGGCTCTTACCACAGCCAGCCTTATATTACAGTTATTTGGGTCCATGTCACACAGTCTTGGAGGCAGAGACCAGGTCTGAACTGTGTTTGCCTCCCTGCTGCCTCTGATCCAGTACTGGGGACATAGCATGTGGTTTTAATGCGAGTTGCACCAAATGTGTTGAACACAAAGGAATAAAGAGATGAACCAAATCTAGAGATTCTTCTCCGCCAAAAATGTGCTTTCTAACAGGGGTTGGTAAACTATGGCCCATGGGGCCAAATCCAGCCACCACTGGTTTTTGCAAGGTCCATGAGCTAAGAATGCTTTTATATCATTGTTGTTGTTAGTTGCTGGCGAGTTGATTTGGACTCATGGCAGCTTCATGTGTGCAGAGTGGAACTACTCCATAGAGTTTTAAAGGCTGTGATCTTTTGGAAGCAAATTGCCAGGCCTGGCCCCCAAAGTGCCCCTGGGTGGTGCCAGCCACCAGATTTCAGCTAGTAGAAGAGCGCTTAACCATTTGCTCCATCCTGGGACTCCAAAATATCAAAAGAATAATATTTTATGATACATGAAAATTATATGAAATTTCAATTTCAGTGTCCACCAATAAAGTTTTATTGGAACACAGCCTTACTCATTTGTTTACACGTTGTCTATGATTGTTTTTGCACTATCAGGGCCGAGTTGAGTAGCTACAACAAAGATGGTACAGCCTGCAAAGCCTAAAATATTTCTTATCAGGGCACTTTAAAGAAAAAGTTTATGGACCCTTGCTCTATAACTTAAGGTCTTTCAAATGGAGGCATTTATTCCTACTATTCCAAATCTGCAGGTGTGCTAGGGGCATCAGCAGTTAGGATTTTACTGTTGTCGTTGTTTTTAATACTATTTATTATTTTGAAATCTTCTAAGCAACCACTCTTTTTGAACTAAACCAGAAATATTCAATTCCTGCCACTCTCTAGAACATTCAACAAATACTAATTAAGTGCCTGCCATGTGCAGGTGGGAGAGAGGCACTCTCTAAATATGGTGATGAGCAAGGTAAACACAGTACCTACCCTCCTGCTGCTAAGTCTAATGTGAGGGGAAATTTAAACAACCCACACAATAACACGTGATAACTGCTAGGAGTTAGAAGACATTCACACCAGGAAGCAGGAGCACCTCAGCTTGTTTAGGGGCATCAGGGAAAGCTCCTCAGAGGAAATGATGTTTCCATTGAGACCTGAAGAATGAATTGGTATCATTTCAGTGGAGAGTAGGGGAACCTTATCATGGAGAGAAATAAACTTGTATCCTGTGTAAGCCATTGCTATTTGAGAGTGTCTATTACACACGTCCAAACCAGCATCCTAAAGAATTCATTCGTTTCACCAGAAGAAATAGTTCCCTCAGCAGTCAGTGTAACTCGCTTCCTCTGTGGGTCTAAGAGTCCGAGGTACTGCGAGGACTGGTATGGGGAGGAGCTTCAAGTTCTGAGGGCAGAGGACTCTGGGTTGCCAGTTGTTTACTTCTCTTTAGCTCCTTAAAGAGCTAAAGAGCTGGCCTCTGAATATCTTAAAAACAAAAATAAAAGGCCTCTTACATGTCCCTGCAGTTCCTCAGACAAGTTCCTCTTTGTGAGTTTGACTTCTACTCTGAAAAAAGACTGTCTCAATTCCTGATCTCCATGACATAACTCTCTATTGTTACCTTGGCCTTGGGAGGGGTCCCACCTAATGGGCAGCAACCTGGTGGGAGCCTTCTTGCCACTTTTGTTTTCAGGGTGGAAGAATTGCTTCTGGGATAGATCTGTTTCTGGACTTGGCTCTGGTGTCCTCTCTGACATCTGGTACCCAAATTCCAGGTAACTTAGACATCGCAGAGCTAATCTATAAAACTAGGACAAAGCAACATCTTAGGCAAATAAAATCAGATTTTTGAAGAATGCTGGATGAGGACTAAATACCAGCTATTATTTTTACTTTAAAATCAGTGACAGCCTGTGCTCAGAAAGATGTGTTTTTCTTTCAGTGAGTCATTATTCACGCTAAATACTCATTTTGTCATGCAGAGGAGCCCCTGTAAAAATGAAAAGTCAGCCCAATAAATTAGTCAGTATTCTGAGGAATATATTTTCATTAACTGGACCAACTATTGATTCATGTAATTCAATGAAGCGATGAAGTAATGCTGGAATAATTAATCAGAAGTAAACCTCTCCGTAGCATTATTAGACCTCTTACATCAGCCTCCAGGATGTGTTAAATTTATAATCATAAGTGAGAAAATTATGAACATTTGTCATTTTTGGTTGTCCAGCATCCAAACACCTTTTCCATTTTGTTGAATCTAAGATCATTGGAGGGCAGTATCTTGCTTCTTACTCTGGAAGCTGAAGGGGACAGATAATCCCCTCCCAGATCCCTTGACCTTGTGTGTGGACATTTGATCAAGGCTCAGTCAATCAGGACTTTCCCAGGACGTTGGATCTTCAGGAAATAATCACAACGTCAGAGATAGAGCTCATTCTCATGGCTGAGATGGAACTGAGATGTCAGTGGATGGTCAGGGCTGATGAACCCAGGGCCAGCATCTTCAGCTGACGGGCCTGTAGAGGGCTGTTGGCTGTGCCATGCCTCCCTCAATTCCTGTTCCCAAGGCTAGGTCTCCAGCCTTCCTGACATCCTCTAAGCCATCTGATACGCTTCCAATGAATTTCTCTTCTGTGTAAGTTAGCCAGTGCTGATTTCATTATGTGCAAAAACTCTAGCTGTTTCATTCTCCATGTGAGAACAAGAGACATAGTATTATGCAAGAAAAAAATTTTATTCCACACCTGGTCCGATTCTAGAGCAGAAAGAATTAATTCAAAGACTGCAGCTACTCTAAGGGTCCAACTAATCGGAAAGCCTATATTTTACAAAGAATGTTGTGTTCTAACATGTTTATTCAGTGTGCTGAATTGCTAGTCACCCTTGCAACGGACAAAGGACTAATCAGGGACAGGCCACAGTCTCCAAGAGCCTGACAAAAAAGCACGGTATCTCAGGATTCAAAGAGACCTTGGGAACCATCTCATCCAAATCCATTATTTTACAAGTAAGAAAATTGTGGTTCAGGCTGCCTAAATGATTTTACCCCAAATTGCATAGCCAGTTAGTGGAGGAGCAGGGATTATAATCAGACACCACTCCTGAAGAACTAACTGTGTTATTTGGCAGGAAAGACAGACAGGGTGGAAAAGGGATTGGCAAAGGGCCGTATCTGGTTCTCAGAGCTGAGATCACAAAGTTTCCCTTTGTATAAGAGGCCAGAGCAGTAATAGAATCGGGTCGTGAGGCCAGATGTGGCCACACAGAAAGACTGATCAGATGTTGAGATGCTGCTGGACAACAGAGTCCCATAAGAACAGGACAGTCTCAGAGCCAGGTCCAAACCTCACTTTCTCCAAATGTGGGACCCAGGGAAGAGGGAAACAAGGGGACTAAATCTTCAAACTTTCTTATCCTGTAGAAAATCTCGCCTTCCTGAAACTCCAGCTATAACTTCTGGAACTTAGATGCCATGTGAGCATGTTATAGCACATTCATCATAAAATGTAGGCTTTCCTGCCAGAACTGTAAAGTAGCTGCAGTCTTTAAATGAATTCTTCCCGCTCTACGATTGTACCTAATGAAGTTTTCTTCTCCCTTTGATCTGGGTATTGATAATGCCTAGCAGAATCAGGTTGCAATTTGACATGTCACCCTAGTTGGTGCCCTTATCTGGTAAAACAAAATAAAACAAACCCTTTGCCATGGAGTTGGTTCCGACTCATAGTGACCCTACAGGACAGGGTAGAACTGCCCCAAGGGTTTCCAAGGAGCAGCTAATGGATTTGAACTGCTGACCTTTTGATTAGCAGCCAAAGGCTTAACCACTGTGCCACTGAATTATTCCTCCAGTTCAAGGTGTTTGCTCGACATGTGGACAAATATTAGTTATATGGACCCTTCCCCTCACTCCCACCACCTGAATAATCAATAAGGCATTTGGAAGGAGGGAAAGTGACTCATTTAGATTTGAAGCTAAGATTTAAAAGCAGCCTGCTTTCTCAGGCCTCACTCACATGCAGCTTGGTTTAATGTTCTGTTATTGACAGACGGGTATGCTGAAAGCACTGAAATGCTTCAGGATAACTCATCTCTTCTGCGTGCTATTGCCATTTAGAGTTGATTTTTGCTATCATTTGATTTAGGCCCAAGATAGAATTTCTGACTGTTTTTTAAAGTTACATTCCTGGATGAGCACAGGATCTACAGGGAAAGGGAAGTGGTCTCCAAACCAGGCTGATGACTAGCAGTAGAGGTATCCTAGGACCAAGACTAGATTCAACCCCGGCAAAACTGAGACAAGCCTTAGCTGCAAAAGTTCAACGTATGTTACTGAGGGAAAAAAGATTTCAAACAATAGCTGTTTAAGGTTGAGGTTATATCTCCTACTTAACAAACTGTCATGGATTGAATTGCGTCCCCCCAAAATATCTGTCAACTTGGTTAGGCCATGATTCCCAGTATTACGTAGTCATCCTCCATTTTGTGATTGTAATTTTATGTTGAGAGGATTAGGTTGGGATTGTAACACCACCCTTATCCAGGTCACCTCCCTGTTCCAATATAAAGGGAGTTTCCCTGGGGTGTGGCCCGCACCACCTTTTATCTCTCAAGAGACAAAAAGGAAAAGGAAGCAAGCAGAGAATTGGGGACCTCATACCACCAAGAAAGCAGCAGCAGGAGCAGAGAGCGTCCTTTGGACCTGGGTCCCTGTGCCTGAGAAGCTCCTCGACCAGGGGGAAGACGGAGGACAAGGAGCTTCCTCCAGAGCAGACAGAAAGAGAAAGCATTCCTCTGGAGCTGATGCCTTGAATTTGGACTTTTAGCCTACTTTACTGTGAGGAAGTAAATTTGTTTTTGTTAAAGCCATCCACTTGTGATATTTCTATTATGGCAGCACTAGATGACTAAGACACATTTTTAGATGACTAAGACACATACGTAGAAGGAATAAAGAAAACTAAGGAGAGGTTACTTGGTATATACAATATTAAAAATATATTTTTTAGAATTTTGGAACTATTTGTTGAGTGTTTTTATATAGTAGTGTTATGGAAAGGACTGTTACATTTTGTACTGAAGTATAATATTTAATGATAATTCAAGAGGTTGGCAGTTCAAATCCTCCAGGTGCTCCTTGGCAACTCCATGGGGCAGTTCTACTCTGTCCTACAGCATTGCTATGAGTCGGAATTGACTCGACGGCAGTGGGTTTGGTTTGGTTTTTGGTGTAATAGGATAATTTGATGGTTTATAGATTTTAGTCAGGATGTTCTATTTTTGGCAATTGGGGAGGTTAATAACTGAAAAATTAAGATTGCTCTAACTTTCAGTTTTGCTTCTAACTCAAAGGAAAAAATTTTAAGCGTGAAACGCTAAAGTGGATTATGTGGTCTTTATACTAATGTAATATCCATATCTCTAAGTTCTTTGGGAAAATATTTATGTGTCAAGGCTTCTGATAGGGTGGGAGGAGGAATCTACTTTTGGTTAGAACCCCTTTCTGGTGGCTGACTTTTAAGTGTTCCTTGATCATGTTTAAGGTTGAGTATGCTTGCAACTATGCAAGAGAATTCACCCAGGGTATTACCAAAGTCATGTTCCATGCAGATAATTTTCAAAATTTTGCAAGGTAAGGCAATGACTGAATCACAAAGTTTAAAAAAGAACAGGAAGAGATTTCCAAGATCCTGGTAGATTTTGCTTTCCCATCCTGGCTGGAGTTATTCTGTGTGAGTAGAGCCACTCTCCCCACTGGTCAAGTCGTTTCCAGGAATGAAAACCAGCCACATGTATTCCTTCTTCTGATGCCTTGCTTGCTCATTTTACCCTTCCCTGCCCGCTATTCTCCTCTCTGCTTTTCTAAAGCTTATAGCTCCTTGGACACCCAGTTCAACTCCTCTGTGGAGCCTTTTGGCATATCCCTTTTGGGGATATGGAGTATTTGGACACATATTCTTGGAAAAAACAAAGTGAAAATAAAAAGCAGGTTTCAATTAAATAAATGGCACATGAGTAGAACAGATCCTACTGCATTATAGATAGAGAGGGATTCCTTTATTAAACTTAGTAATAATTCTTCCAGTTTTGATAATTTTAACCAGGGAGATTTGATTCTTCCAGAATTATTATTATTATTTTAAATAATTTTTGTTGTGCTTTAAATGAAAGTTTACAAATCAAGTCAATCTGTCACACAAAAGCCCATATACCTTGATGCACACTCCCAATTACTCTCCCCCTAATGAGACAGCCTGCTCTCTCCCTCCACTCTCTCTTTTTGTGTCCTTTTCACCAGCTTTTAACCCCCTCCACCCTCTCATCTCTTCTCCAGGCAGGAGATGCCAACATAGTCTCAAGTGTCCACCTGATCCCAGAGGTTCACTCCTCACCAGCATCCCTCTCCAACCCATTGTCCAGTCCAATCCATGTCTGAAGAGTTGACTTTGGGAATGGTTCCTGTCCTGGGCCAACAGAAGGTCTGGAGGCCATGACCACCGGGGTCCCTCCAGTCTCAGTCAGACCATTAAGTCTGGTCTTATGAGAATTTGGGGTCTGCATCCCACTGTTTTCCTGCTCCCTCAGGGGTTCTCTGTTGTGTTCCCTGTCAGGGCAGTCAACGGTTGTAGTCAGGCACCATCTAGTTTTTCTGGTCTTAGGATGATGTAGTCTCTGGTTCATGTGGCCTTTTCTGTCTCTTGGGCTCGTAATCATCTGGTATCCTTGCTGTTCTTCATTCTCCTTTGATCCAGGTGGGTTGAGACCAATTGATGCATCTTAGATGGCTGCTTGCTAGCTTTTAAGACCCCAGACACCACGCCTCAAAGTGGAATGCAGAATGTTTTGTTAATAGATTTTATTATGCCAATTGACTTAGATGTCCCCTGAAACCATGGTCCCCAGACCCCTGTCCCTGCTACGCTGGCCTTCGAAGCATTCAGTTTATTCAGGAAACTTCTTTGCTTTTGGTTTAGTCCAATTGTGCTGAACTCCCCTGTATTGTGTGCTGTCTTTCCCGTCACCTAAAGTAGTTCTTATCTACTATCTAATTAGTGAATACCCCTCTCCCACTCTCCCTCCCTCCCCACTCTTATAACCACAAAAGAATGTTTTCTTCTCAGTTTAAACTATTTCTCAAGTTCTTATAATAGTGGTCTTATACAATATTTGTCCTTTTGCATCTGACTAATTTCACTCAGCATAATGCCTTCCAGGTTCGTCCATGTTGTGAAATGTTTCTCAGATTCCTCACTGTTCTTTATCGATGCGTAGTATTCCATTGTGTGAATATACCATAATTTATTTATCCATTCATCTGTTGATGGGCACCTTGGTTGCATCCATCTTTTTGCTGTTGTAAACAGTGCTGCAATAAACATGGGTGTGCATATATCTGTTCGTGTAAACGCTCTTATTTCTCTAGGATATATTCCGAGGAGTGGGATTGCTGGATCATATGGTACTTCTATTTTTAACTTTTTAAGGAAGCGCCAAATCAATTTCCAAACTGCTTGTACCATTTGACATTCCCACCAGCAGTGTAGAAGTGTTCCAATCTCTCCACAGCCTCTCCAACATTTTTTTATTTTGTGTTTTTTGGATTAACACTGGCCTTGTTGGAGTGAGATGAAATCTCATTGTAGTTTTGATCTGCATTTCTCTAATGGCTAATGATAGTGAACATTTTCTCGTATATTTGTTAGCTACCTGAATGTCTTCTTTAGTGAAGTGTCTATTCATATCTTTTCCCCACTTTTTAATTGGGTTATTTGTCTTTTTGCAGTTGAGCTTTTGCAGTATTATGTAGATTTTGGAGATCAGGCGCTGATCAGAAATGTCATAGCTAAAAACTTTTTCCCAGTCTGTAGGCAGTCTTTTTACTCTTTTGGTGAAGTCTTTGGATGAGCATAAGTGTTTGATTTTTAGGAGCTCTCAGTTATCTAGTTTTTCTTCTACATTCTTAAAAATGTTTTGTATACTATTTATGCCATGTATTAGGGCTCCTAGCATTGTCCCTATTTTTTCTTCCATAATCTTTATCATTTTAGATTTTATATTTAGGTCTTTGATCCATTTTGAGTTAGTTTTTGTGCATGGAGTGAGGTATGGGTCTTGTTTCATTTTTTTGCAGATGGATCTCCAGTTATGCCAGTACCAGTTGTTAAAAAGACTGTCTTTTCCCCATTTAACTGTTTTGGGGCCTTTGTCAAATATCAACTGCTCATATGTGAATGGATTTATGTCTGGATTCTCAATTCTGTTCCATTGGTCCATGTATCTGTTGTTGTACCAGTAGCAGGCAGTTTTGACTACTGCGGCAGTATAATAGGTTCTAAAATCAGGTCAAGTAAGGCCTCCCACTTTGTTCTTCTTTTTCAGTAACGCCTTATTTATCCGAGACCTCTTCCCCTTCCATATGAAATTGGTAATTTATTTCTCCATCTCCTTAAAGAATGTCCTTGGGATTTAGATCGGAATTGCATTAAATGTATAGATCACTTTTGGGAGAATAAACATTTTTATAACGTTAAGTCTTCCTATCCACGAGCAAGGTATGTTCTTCCACTTATGTAAGTCTCTTTAGGTTTCTTGCAGAAGTGTACTGAAGTTTTCTTTGTATAAGTCTTTTACATCTCTGGTAAGATTTATTCCTAAGTATTTTATCTTCTTGGGGGCTACTGTAAATGGCATTGATTTGGTGATTTCCTCTTCGATGTTCTTTTTGTTGGTGTAGAGGAATCCAACTGATTTTTGTATGTTTATCTTGTATCCCGATACTCTGCTGAACTCTTCTATTAGTTTCAGTACTTTTCTGGAGGATTCCTTAGTGTTTTCTGTGTATAAGAACATGTCATCTGCAAATAGAGATACTTTTATTTCTTCCGTGCCAGTCTGGTTGCCCTTTATTTCTTTATCTAGCCTAGTTGCTCTGGCTAGGACTTCCAGCACAATGTTGAGTAAGAGTGGTGATAAAAGGCATCCTTGTCTGGTTCCCGAACTCAGTGGGAATGTTTTCAGGTTCTCTCCATTTAGGGTGATGTTGGCCGTTGGCTTTGTATAAATGCCCTTTATTATGCTGAGGAATTTTCCTTCTATTCCTATTTTGCTGAGAGTTTTTATCATGAATGAGTTTTGAACTTTGTCAAATGCCTTTTCTGCATCAACTGATAAAATCATGTGATTCTTGTCTTTTATTTTATTTGTGTGGTGGTTACATCAATTGTTTTTCTAATGTTGAACCATCCCTGCATACCTGGTATGAATCTCACTTGGTCATGGTGAATTATTTTTTTGATATGTTGTTGAATTCTATTGGCTAGAATTTTGTTGAAGATTTTTGCATCTACGTTCATGAGGGATATAGGTCTATAGTTTTCTTTTTTTGTGGTGTCTTTACTCGGTTTTTGTATCAGCGATATGGTGGCTTCATAGAATGAGTTTGGTAGTATTCCGTCCTTTTCTATGCTCTGAAATACCTTTAGTAGTAGCAGTGTTAACTCTTCTCTGAAAGTTTGGTAGAACTCTGCAGTGAAGCCGTCTGGACCAGGGCTCTTTTTTGTTGGGAGTTTTTGATTACCTTTTCAATCTCTTCTTTTTTTATGGGTCTATTTAGTTGTTCTACCTCTGTTTGTGTTAGTGTAGGTAGGTAGTGTGTGTCTAGGAACTCATCCATTTCTTCTTGGTTTTCAAATTTGTTTGAGTATAGGTTTTCATAGTAATCTGATATGATTCTGTTAATTTCAGTTGGGTCTGTTGTGATATCGCCCATCTCATTCCTTATTTGGGTTATTTGCTTCCTCTCCTGTTTTTCTTTTTTCAGTTTGGTCAATGGTTTATCAATTTTGTTGAGTTTTTCAAAAAAACAGCTTTTGGTCTTATTAACTCTGTCAATTGTTTTTCTGTTGTCTGTTTCATTTAGTTCAGCTCTGGTTTTTATTATTTGTTTTCTTCTGGTGCCTTTGGGTTTCTTTTGTTACTCTCTTTCTATTTGTTCAAGTTGTAGGGATAGTTCTTTGATTTTGGCCCTTTCTTCTTTTTAGATGTGTGCATTTATTGATATAAATTGTCCTCTGAGCACCACTTTTGCTGTGTCCCAAAAGTTCTGATAGGAAGTGTTGTCATTCTCATTGGAGTCTATGAATTTCTTTATTCCATCCTTAATGTCTTCTATAATCCAGTCTTTTTTGAGCAGGGTATTGTTCAGTTTCCAAGTGTTTGATTTCTTTTCCCTGCTTTTCCTGTTATTGATTTCCACTTTTATGGCCTTCTGGTCAGAGAAGATGCTTTGTAATATTTCACTGTTTTGGATTCTGCTAAGGCTTGTCTTATGACCTTATATGTGGTCTATTCTAGAGAATGTTCCATGTGCACTAGAAAAGAAAGTATAGTTGGTTGCTTTGGGTGGAGTGTTCTGTGTATGTCTACAAGGTCACGTTGGTTGATTGTGGCATTTAGATCTTCCGTGTCTTTATTGAGCTTCTTTCTGGATGTCCTGTCCTTCGCTGAAAGTGGTGTGTTGAAGTCTACTACTATTATCGTGGAGCTGTCTATCTCACTTTTCAGTGCTGATAGACTTTGTCTTATGTATCTTGCAGCCCGGTCATTAGGTGCATAAATATTTAATATTGTTATATCTTCTTGGTGTATTGTCCCTTTAATCATTATATAGTGTCCTTCCTTATCCTTTCTGATGGATTTAACTTTAAAGTCTATTTTGTCAGAAATTAATATTGCCACTCCTGCTCTTTTTTGATTGTTGTTTGCTTGATATTTTTTTTTTCCATCCTTTGAGCTTTAGTGTTTTTGTGTCTCTAAGTCTAAGGTTTGTCTCTTGTAGGCAGCATATAGACGGATCTTGTTTTTTAATCCACTCTGCCACTCTCTGTCTCTTTATTGGTGCATTTAGTTCATTTACATTCAGGGTAATTATGGATAGGTATGAATTTAGTGCTGTCATTTTGATTTCTTTTTTGTGTGTTGACAGCTTATTTTTCCCACTTGATTTTATGTGCTGATAAGATTTTTTTAATATATTGTCCTTTCCTCGTATTTGTTGTTGTTGATTTTGTTTCTGCTGAGTCCGTATTTTTCCCTTGTATTTTATTTTGATGAGTAGGATAGTTTGTCTCCTTTGTGGTTACCTTACTATTTACCCTTATTTTTCTAAATTTATAACTAACTTTTATTTGTTTGTATTGCCGTATCTTCCTGTCCATATGGAAGGTGTATGATTACATTTCTTAGTCCCTCTTTATTATTTTAATGTTGTCTTCTTTTATATAATAACATCGCTGTTACCTTGTGTTGGGCTTTTTTTTTTTTTTTTTTTTAAATCTTGCTTGGTTTTTTTTTTTTTTGATTTCCCTGTCTGGGTTGACTTCTGGTTGCTTTGCCCGGTGTTCTGGTCTTGGGTCGATACCTGATATTATTGATTTTCTAACCAAAGAACTCCCTTTAGTATTTCTTGTAGTTTTGGTTTGGTTTTTACGAATTCCCTCAACTTGTGTTTATCTGGAAATGTCTTAATTTCACCTTCATATTTAAGAGACAGTTTTGACGGATATATGATTCTTGGCAGGCAATTTTTTTCCTTCAATTTTTAAAATATGTCATCCCATTGCCTTCTTGCCTACATGGTTTCTGCCGAATAGTCCGAGCTTATTCTTATTGGCTCTGCCTTGTAGGTGACTTTTCTTTTATCCCTTGCTGCCCTTATAATTGTCTCTTTATCTTTGGTTTTGGCAAGCTTGATTATAATATATCTTGGTGATTTTCTTTTAAGATCTACCTTATGTGGAGTACGATAAGCATCTTGGATAGATATCTTCTCATATTTCACAATATCAGGGATGTTTTCTGCCAACAAATCCTCAACAATTTTCTCTGTATTTTCTGTTATCCCTCCCTGTTCCGGTACTCCAATCACTCGTAGGTTATTACTCTTGATAGAGTCCTACATGATTCTTAAGGTTTCTTCATTTTTTAAAATTCTTTTATCTGATTTTTCTTCAAATATATTAGTGCCAAGTGATTTATCTTTGAGTTCAGAAATTCTAGCTTCTACTTGCTCAGTTCTGCTCCTCTTTCTATTGAGTTATCTAATTCTGTAATTTTATTGTTAATCTTCTGAAATTCTGATTGCTGTCTGTCTATGGATTTTTCCAGCTTATTAAACTTTTCATTATGTTCCTGAATAATCTTTCTAATTTCTTCAGTTGCTTTATCTGTGTGTTCCTTGGCTTGTTCTGCATATTGCCTCATTTCCTTCCTGATGTTTTGAAGGGTTCTCTATATTAAACTTTTGTATTCTGCATCTGGTAATTCCAGGAATGCACTTTCATCTAAAAGATCCCTGGATTCTTTGTTTTGAGAGCCTGTTGAGGTGATTATGGTCTGTTTCTTTATGTGACCTGATATTGACTGTTGTCTCCAAGCCATCTATAAGTTATTTTATTAGTTTATGGTTGCTTACAGTGTCATAGCTGCTTGTTTTGTTTTGTTTTGGTATACCCCTATGGGTTGCTTGAGTGAGCTAGCTTGATTATTTTCGCCTTTGGAGCTCTGGTGTCCTGTCCCCAACTGGCTAGAGATGTTATCAGGTATATGAGTCTAGGAGTCCATTCAGTTTTCTTGTATGAATTCAGCTCAGGTTTCCAGGTAGCTGATATCAAGTGAGTAGCACAGGCTCTGTCCTACAGTCTTAGAGGGGCAGGGATGATTGGCGTATATACCCGTATCTGATTGCAGGAGGGTGTCACGCTCTGAACAAGGCAGGGGGCTGAGAACCGACCCCCAAGTGTCTCTGAGGAAAACACGTCTCTGTTCCCTAGAGCATGCTGGTGGGTGGGCTCTGCAGAGGGACCGTGGGCACCCAAAGTTTTTGTTGTAAGGACTGGGAGGTACCACTTATCCCTGGACCCCTGTTGTGACTGGCTGGGCGACCTAAGTGGAGCCACCAGTCCTTAGGTCCCTGTTGTGGGTAGGTGAGGACCTTAATAGGCAAAGCAATGTTGAACGTCAAACACCCACCTCTCCACCACAGCACCGCTAAAATGGTTGGAGTTTGCCAACAAGGGCCTATTCTCCCCAAATAGGCCCACACAGGTCCATGCAGAAGGGAAAGGTGCTCAAGGTCCAGGGACGGTTTATGCCTGGACAGGAGCCACTTCTGTCCTAAGTTTCCACAGTTAATGGAGCTGGCAAATTATCCTTTCCCCCAGTTGCAAATTTTTTCCTTGCCCAAGGCCAGGAGGATGGCCCTAGGTGCTCACCAGGGTCTATCTCAGGCCTAGGGATTCAGCCACTGAAGCTGGCTTGGGGATCGGGGCTGGGGGGCGCAGTAAAATATACACTGAGAGCGCTGTTCTCCTCAGGTCCCGGAGGTATGAGTGGTCTGTGTGGCTGGCTGCTTCTCCCCAAGGAAACTGCGGCCAAACGCTAGGACCAGCCTGCCGCCGCTGCTGCCGCTGCCGCTCCGGGAATGGTGCCTGAGGGCTCTCCGCGATTGAGGTCCGGTGACTCCTCTCCACTTCTGAATGGCCTCTTCCTCTCCCTGCCCCTCAGTTCACTGTCTAAGCTTTTCTTTGATGCTCAGGGCTCCCAGCTTGTCACAAATATACTCGTTTCACTTGTTTTTTGGCTCTTTGTTGTAAAGAGGGCTCGATGGAAGCATCTGTCTATTCTGCCATCTTGGCTCCGCCTCTCATTTTTTTACTATTTTATTAATCCATATCTCACTGAGGCACTCTGTTCCTAGCTAAGTATGAAGAGGTGGGATTGGGTACAATTTGTACCATATCCTTGGTGGTCTGTAATTATATCTTAACATCCAAATACTATTCTATTCAACTTTGCAGAGCTTAACCATCCCTTAACATTTTACCTCTCCCCAGTGCTCTGTGGAACACTTAGGTCTTCATAAAATTATGTTGCAACATGTCATGAGACTAAATAAATTGAATTAAAGTTATCATTTTATACTTGGAGCCAATCATTATAAAGGGAAAAGAAAAAGAATTTAAGCTTTTTAATTGTAAAACTAATATAACAGTGTTATGGACAATTTTGAATAAAAAATCATCAAAAGAAATATACAATCAACACTTGTTTTAATTTGTGCAGATTGTCATGGTAGGCCATATTATAGATATATTTTTACACAGTTGTGATGTTAATAAAAATTTGTGTGTAGTCCTTTATCAAGGGAAAATTGGAATCTTTAGGAAGTCAATCTTGATAAATTTGCTGGTCATATGTAGTGTTCCGGTATTATATGTAATCAGTTTGCATTCACTATCCAGGGGAAGACTGTTTAATAGTTTCTCTTTCTTTGGTCACCTACTTTGTCTTCTAGCCTCTGTTAGACCAAGGGAACTTGGTTGCTATAATGAGTTTATGAAGAAAGCCCCTATAGAATTCCTTAAAATATCAAGCTCTTTTAATGCTTTTATGGTATTCGTTAGCTCTTAATTGTTTAAGAGAAATTATAAAACAGGAGTATTATGAAAGCAGGACATTGTTTGCATTTCAGAATCTGGGTGAGAACCTTCTTTACTGTTACGTTTTGACTTTTACTTTCTTCCAAGCTCTGTGGTAATAAGAATTTTATCTTCAGAGACAATGATGCTGTATCTTAGTGTAGCCTTTTTTATTTTTGCTGTGCTTTCAGGGATAGGACCTTTTACTATGAACAGTGCTGTCCTTCAATTCTAGGAATTTTTCTTGTATTATTTATTTATTGGTTCATAATTTATTTGTTTCCATTTTCTATAGTCTCTTTTTGGGGGGGAGTCTCTATTTTTTAGCATGTTAATCCTCTTGGACTGTCTCTCTGTCTATTATTCATCTCTGTCTTCTTTTTGTTCTACTTTTGGTATATTTCCTCACATTTATCCTTCAACTTTTCAAATAAATTTTTATTACTAACATCATGTCTTTTAATTTTTAAGAACTCTTTCTTGGTATCTGAATGTTATTTTTCTATTGCATCATACTCTCGTTTCATAAATGTAATACCTTTCTTAATCTCTCTGAGGATATTAATAAGAAAATTTTGAAATTTTCTTCCATTCTCTTTAGTATCTCTGAGTTTGTATTTTCTGCTTCACATTCTCACGACTAGTCTAGTGGAAGAAAAAAAATTAAGCAAAAAGTTGCAGAGTTTAATCTCTTTGACTCTGGTTGGCTTAACTTGGAGTTTTGCTCATTATTGAACCAGTCACCATTTCAGGGGACCACAGTGCTCCAGCTGGTTAGGAGTGGATTATTGTTCCATCCCTAGAGCTAGACAGGGAGTCAGACCCCCCAGAATCATCTGAGTGTTGGGGAAGAGCTGGCCTTCAAAGAAAACTAGGAGGCTGTTACTAGGAAAAGAGCAAAGGGATATTGGATGGCCAAAAATATAACAAATATGTTTAGTATAGCACCTGGTGCAGGGATGTTCCCTGCAACAACCTGACCTAGAGTTCAAAAAGTCAATGTCTGAACTCCTACAGTAGCCAGCCACTCATAATCTCAAGACAACCCAATCTATCACCAGACAACACTGATTCTTAGAAATGTCTTACACTGAGGTAAATTCTATCTTCCTTTAGCTGTCATTTGTGGCCTTAGTTCTGCATTTGGGCATGCCCTTGAGATGTGTGAAGACAGCTATCATGTTCCCTGGTCTTTTCAGACTCAACATCCCCTGTTGCTGTAGCTATTTTTAATGTGACAACGTTTTGAGTCCTTTCCCAATCTTAGCCCCCTTCTTTTTTCTTCTTGGTTTATGAGTAGTGTAAATCATAGAGTACTATCATTTCATACTTTCAAAATTGATTTATCCGAAGCTGTTCAAATTAGTTTCTGAATGTAATCAAAGAATGTGTAAAACGTTTACTTATTATTCACTCAGCTGGTCATCTTTTGAGCCTCTACTACAATAATTCTCAATAATTTTGCTACACATTAGAATCACCTGAGAAACTAAAAATTCCTGGTGCCCCAAAAACAAAAAATAACAAATGTTGGTGAGGATAGAGAAATTGGAACTCTTGTACATTGCTGGTGGGATTGTAAAATGGTGCAGCCACTGTGGAAAAGTTTGGCAGTACCTCAAAAAATTAAACATAGAATTACCATGTGACCCAGCAATTCCACTCCCAGGTATATACCCAAAAGACTTGAAAGCAGGGATTCAAACAGATACATGTACACCAATGTTCATTGTAGCGTTATTCACAATAGCCAAAGGTGGAAACAACCTGAATGTCCATCAACAGATGAATGGCTAAACAGATACGGCATATGCATACAATAGAATATCATTCAGCCATATAGAAAAATGAAGTTCTGATACATTCTATCGCATGTATGAACCTTGAAAACATTGTGCTGAGTAAATAAGTCAGGCACAAGAGGACAGATACTGTATGATCCCACTTATAAGAAATATGTAGACTAGGCAAATGCATAGAGATAAGAGTTTACCAGTGGTTACCAGAGGCTGGAAGGATCGGGGATGGAAGTTATTCTTCAATACTGAGTTTCCATTTGGGGTGATGAAAAAATTTGGAAATGGATAGTAGTGATTGTTACACAACATGGTAGATGTGATTAATGTCACTGAATTCTACATTTGAAAAATGGTTAAAATGACAAACTTTTTGTTATATATATTTTATCACACACAAAAAAATCTTGATGCCCAGGCCACAACCCAGACAAAAATTGGACTCTCTGAGCTGGGGAGATGGAAACTCAGGCTTTGGTTTTTTTTTTTTAAGGTCGCCAGGTGATTCTAATGTGCCACCAAAGTGGAAAACCACTACTATGTGACCCACCTACTGCCATCAAGTCGATTCCAGCTCATAGTGACCCCATAGGACAGAGAAGAACTACCCAGTAGGATTTCCAAGGAGCGTCCGGTGGATTTGAACTGCTGACATTTTGGTTAGCAGCCAAGCTCTTAACCACTGTGCCACCAGGGCTCCACTACATGACAGGTCTCCTTAAAAATATGATCCTAGTACTTGTAGGTTTCCTTAAGATTTTTATTTTTTTTTATTTTTATTGTGCTTTAAGTGAAAGTTTACAAATCAAGTCAGTCTCTCATACAAAATATGTTTTTAAGAAAATGAATTTGAGGCATAACTCTATCAATTGTCTCTGGCTCACCTTGTGCACTTTCTGTATAGGATTATCCATTAAGTCACATAGAGAAAGTAACCTGGGCATACAGCTCTTTGGGCATGTGTAATAGTTAAGGTTTCTGAGAAAAGCAGTCATATTCATACTAAGTAGAATCTACTGTTTTTATATAATTTTCTCAGTTTGGTTGATAAATCTTGGAGGGTTGTTTAACTGACCTCATGCAGCCTCCAGAACAACATTATATTCAGGTGGAAACGTCTAGAAGAGCTTTTTGAAATTACTTTCAACAACAAAAGATGTAGTCCTGTCTTTTATGACTATGAATTAGAGGCCATCTGTGAAGCTGCTGAGTTTTACAGAAAACCCTGCATTTAGACTGACATTTATCTTGTAAAGTGGCAGTAGAAAAAATTCTGAAACATTTACAGAACAAAGGTTAAGGCCAAATATTCTCGGTATAATATTTATAGAGCACAAATCTGCAAAAAATGGGGAACTTTATTATTTACATTTTACTACGATGTCTACTGTGTGTTTTAAAATTCCATGTTAAATAAAATAGAAGGGAAGAGTGGGAGGAGGGAGAGATTGAGGGAGGAAGCAAATCTTGTGAGTTCGATGAGCCTTCTTTGAACTATCTCCTGACACTTTCTGACTCCAGAACATTCCCCCCGACTTTTTATTTTGAATGTTTTCAAGCATATACAAAAGGTGAAAGAATAGGGCATGACACCTTTTTTTTTTATTATTAGTTTTGTATTGCTGCATATTACCATAAATTTTGCAGCTTAAAACAACACATATTTATTATCTCACAGTTTCTTCAGGTCAGGATCCTGGAAATGGAGTAGCTGGGTCCTCTTATGGCCACATAAGGCTGCAATCAAGGTTTCAGCAGGGGTTGTGGGCTAATCTGAGGCTCAGCTACGGGAGGATCCACTTCCAAACTCACGGGGGTTATTGGCAGAATGCAGTTACTTGTAGCTATAAAACTGAGGACTTTAGTTTTTTGCTGGCTGTTAGCTGGAAGCTGCCCTCGGTCCTAGAGATCACTGCAAGTCTTTCCCATGTGGGATTTCCTAACATGGACACTTGCTTCCTCAAAGCCGACAAGTGTTAGGGAAACTCCAGCAAGACAGGAACTACTCTTATGTAACTTAATCACATAATCATGTACATTTACACATAACCACGTACATCCTATCCCATTTTCTATATTCTGTTGGTTAGAAGCAAATCACAGGTAACTAACTACCTGCACTCAAGAGGAGGTGAGTCACAGAAGGGTATGAACATTAGGAGGCAGAAACCATAGAGGTCACTCTAAGCCTGCCCATTTCAACTCTTCTTTTAAATTAAAGAATTGTTAACATTTTACCACATTTGCTTTCTTTGTCTCTCATACGTATTCATTTTTGCTGAACTATTTAAAAATACTTGTCATAACTGACATTTCCCCCAAATATTCAAGCATTAATCCCCTGAGAATAAGCACATTCCTACATAATTACAACACTATTCACAACTATTATCAAGAAAATTACGATCATTTAATATTCAGTTCATGTTCAAATTTCCCTCAATTGTAAAAACATTTTTTTCTAAGGCAAAACTATAGAGATAGTAAAAATATCAGTGGTTGCCAGGGAGTTAGGGGGAGCGTGGAGGGATGAATAGGTGAAGCTCAGGGCATTCCTGGGGCAGTGTACATTCTGTACCATACTGTAATATGGAAATGTGAGAGAACCTATTTGTCAAAACCCAGAGGACTGTATGTACAACACGAAGAGTAAACCCTACTATAATTATGGACTTGAGTTAATAATAATATATCATTATTGGTTCATCAATTGTAACTGATGCATCATACTTATGCAAGATGCCAATACTAGGAGAAACTGTGTGCAAGGGGAAAAGGGTGTATATGGGAACTATCTGTACAATTTTTCCATAAACCTAAAACCTCTCTAAAAAGTAAAATCTATTAAAAATGTCCAAGATCCAAACAAGTTTCATGCCTTGCGTTTGGTTATGTATTTTCAGTCTCTAATTAGTCTAGACCAGTTATGCCATTCATTTAAAAAAAAAAAAAACTGTCATATATACAGAAAAGTGAAAAAAAAAATCACTTGTGACCATAGCTAGAACAACAAACAAATAATAGATCTAAAGATTGAAAGGAGCCCTGGTGGCTCAGTGGTTAAGAACTCGGCTGCTAACCAAAAAGTCGGCAGTTTGAATCCACCAGCCGTTCCTTGGAAACCTTATGGGGCAGTTTTCTGTCCTATAGGGTCACTATGATTCAGGATCGACTCAACCACAATGGGATTGGTTTTTTGTTTTTGCCAAAGATTGAAAAGGAAGAAAGAAAATTATCTTTATTTGCAGATAACATCATTGTCTGTGAAGAAAACCCAAAAGTATCTCAAACTATTAGTATAAATGAATTTAGCATATGACTTGGAATCAATTCAATGGCAACAGGTTTT
Organism: Elephas maximus indicus; assembly: GCF_024166365.1. NCBI lineage: Eukaryota > Metazoa > Chordata > Mammalia > Proboscidea > Elephantidae > Elephas > Elephas maximus. The sequence goes on from NC_064820.1 coordinate 85,648,703, forward strand.
TTTTTTTGTCTTAATACAAAGTCATTATGCAAAAATCATTTCTATATGCTATAGAGTCGCTATGAGTTGAAATCGGCAGCGGGTTTGGTTTTTATATGCTAGCAACAAAAAATTAAAAATTAAAAAACTATTTTTATACCAGCAGGAAGCATCAAATTCCTAGGAGTAAATCTGATATAAGATGTTTAAGACATCTACTCTGAAGATCATAAAATGTTGATGAGAGAAATTAAAGAAGACCTAAATAAACGCACAGATGCTAACTCTCCTGAAGTCGATCTCTAGATTCAACACAATCTCAATCAAAATTCCAGCAGATATTTTTGTAGAAATTGACATGCGATTCTAAAATACATGTAGAGATTCAAAGTACTTAGAATAGGTAAGGCAATTTTGAATTAGAAGAACAAAATTGGAGAACTCACACTATAATATCTCAAAACATCATAAAGCTAGAGTAATCAAGACGATGTTAGCTCACCATAGACAAATAGATCAATGGAACAAAACAGTATCTAGAAATAGACCTAAACATATATGGTAACTTCCTCCTTCCTTCTCTCTAAAACCAGTCCCTCTACTGGGCTCTAGAGCCCTCAGGGGCTTTCTCTATCTTTATCACTTACCTCTATCACTGCCTTCTGTTGTCTTCAGTCTGTACTTCTTCATTAATGCCTTTCCTTCCAGCTTCCCCATTTTAAATCCTCTAGAACGAGTGTTTTCCAGTGCCGTTTCTTGTGTCCACAATGGAGACAGGGGAGCGTGTTACTTGGCAGAGCAATGGGGTATCTGGACTGGGCCAGAGCCCCATGGACAGGAGCAGGTTATCCAATAGGCAAGGTAAGCACAGTGCTTACCTTGCTTACCAGATCATCTCTAGGGAACAATTTCACATTTTTTTACCACGTTAAAGAGTCTGCTTCTAGGTATGGCTGTCATCTGTCTCTCTCCCAACCCTACAGCACCATTCTACAGAATCAAAACCTCTTTTCAAATTTACAATCCCTGATAGAGGGGGGAATGACCCAGTAAGCAAGGTAAGCATGCAGTTACTTACGCTTACTTACTAATCTGCAGTGAACAATTTCATAAAAATCTCACTTTGATGTGCTGTGGTGAAACCCAGGTGAAATTATTCACTACAGATGATCTAGTAAACAAGGTAAGCACTGTGCTTATCTTGCCTATTGGATAATCTACCCCTGCCCATGGAACATAAAAAGAGAGTCCCACAAGCAGCCAATCCTTATTGAGCTGTTATAAGGCCTGAATTAAAAAGATAAGCTGGGACAATCATATTCTTTCTTGAGAATATGAAATAAGAAAGAAAGAAAATGAAGGAATTAGGAGTGGGCTCCCAAAGGAAAAGGATGCTAGGAGTTAGAAATTCTTTGAGGGATGGCAGGCTAGAGTGACCAGAGGCCATGCCCAGATCAGACACAGCATGAAAGAAATCACAACTGATGCCCAACAGAGCCCTGCTGACTCCTGACAGCCTTCATGTGCTGGCTTCAGTCGGTGTGTGTATCCTTATAAAGTCATTGCCCTTTTCCAGGGTATTTCTTGCTTGCAACGAAAGCGTTTAAATGCACTTGCCAAGATGATACTACTCCTAAGTGATGGGCCCAGGCTTGAAACCCAGGACTTCTCTATCTTAGTCCAATGCCCTTTCTACTATTTCAGGGGGAGGGACATTGTCTTGGTGCAGATTTTAGTGGAGGGGCATGCAAAAATGGTGCATATTAAATATATTTTAATGACTGAGAAAAGCTGCAATCCTGAATATGAGTAGGAGGAAGCAGCCAGTGAGGCAAACCAAATCCCCTCTCAATTTAAGCTAGAGCAGTAGGAGGGTCCCAAGAAACCCGAAATAGGTCCTTAACGGACTCTTATTTGTACAAGGCATCCACCTTCTCTGCTCCGTTTCAACCAATATCCCTGGGAGTCCAGCCGCCCCCTCCCAACACCTCCACCTGCGGCCCCCACCTGTGTGGTGGGTGGGAGAGGACAGGCAGCCACGTGGGCACGTGGGCTTCTTCCCCTCAAATCTCAAGGCTGCCAGAGTGCACAGAATGCCAGGATAATGGTTTCTATCCGCGTGTGGCCTTTTGACACACAAGCTAATGAATATATTCTAGGTACAAATCGTTTCTTCCCATGAGCTGTTTTTGCAGGTCTCCAACGAGACAATTACCCGTTTCCACTTAACAGAGTGACTCAAGGACGGATCTGAGGGCTGGCTCGTGTTGAAGCCTGGCTGTTTTCCTGCCCTCATGTTGAAGAATTCGTGTTGAAAAGTTAAAAACCCTGAAACTGCACCCCCCCATTCCCCCTCCCCGCCACGCACCTGCCTCTGGGGGCAGCAGGCCCTCCAATGCTCCTGGTGAGCGTGTCTTGTTGCTTTTCTGTGCTGAATGGGCAGGGTCGTGATGCCAGCCAGTGACAAGGACGGGCCCAGAGGGGTTCACTCACCCACTCGCTTCTCTGAAAAGATGCCTCTATTTGATGATTACCTACCTGGGCGTCACCTTTTGAAACCCACTGAAAAGAGCTTATTTTATAATCAACATTTCTCAGAAATCACTCCCAGCCACAGGCTCTGAAAAGAAACAGATTTTGACAAACTGCATGCAATGTACATTATCTTCACGAGTTAGCAGAGCTGAAGGCTGGCCACTTGAGGATTTTCAGACTTGATTTTCCAGAGGAATGCTTTTTCGAAGCTGCAGCCACCTGGAGGCACTGATTAAAAGCAAGAGTGAAATGTCCCCGTAGAGCTGGAATTTTTGGAGGGTAGGAGAGAGAGACTCTTAAAAGTTAGAGTTTACTCTTCATTTTTCTCTAAGCTTGAAAAATTAGTGAACTATGGAGAATGAGGTGATAATTAAGATCCAACCATAAATCAAAAATCTCCAGTGTGGTTGGCATTCTGTTTAGATTGAATCATAAACTCTTCAAGAAAACGCATCCTGATAGATCAACAATGTGACATTAGTGCTTAAGAGAGTGTTGCCTTTTATCCAAGAAGTTTTATGATGTGAAACATAATAATTCCAAGGAGGCACAATCACATTTTCAATTACTTTTGATTACATTTATGTACCCAAGCAATAGCTGAAGGTTTTAAGCTGGAAATTCAGAACTGTTCAGTCCGGAATGAGTCTTCTTTCTCTCCCTCTGTGAGTTTGTACTGAGTGAATTGGCAACATTCCTAATTCTAACCCAGATGTCACCACGTGTCGTAGAGATGTGGTGTGAGAAAGATGTTTCGGATGTAGGCTGCCTGGGATGCAGACAGGAGAACTATGGGTAGTGAGAGGACCCACTGGGAGCACTCCGGGTCTGAGGTTCCACAAGGTTCAGACTTCCCGTTCACAACCTGAAACAAAGATCTTCCAAGTGTAAGTTTTGAGGACAGAGTATGGAGAAGTCTATGCTACTGATGGTCTATTGGGCAGCGACAGACTTCTTATCTAGACAGAAAGGCCAAACAAAAATCTGTCCCACAATAGAAAGACCAAATGTAATGAAATGGCCATGAGAACATAGGTAATATAGAACCAAAATCCAAGCCCAACCTGTAATGTTAAAAAAAAAAAAAAGTGGGGCTCTATATAATAAAATTATTCTCTGCAGTTGGATGTGGTTATGTGACAAAGTTCTGGCTCATGGAATGTAGGCAAAAGTAATGTGTGCCACTTCCCTGCCCCCATACCTGACTCTACCATTTGATCCTCCATGCTCTTTTCTCTTTGGCAACAACCTTGGAAATCCCTTGTTGAAGAGAGAAGCTACAAAGATGAAGCTACTAGATCCCTGAATCACTAGCTGGCAAGCTGCCTGCTTATCATTAACACCTGTGTTAGGCTTCATGGGACCAAGAAATAAACTTACATTGTGTGAAGTCATTAGGATTTGTGGTTTGTCTGCTACAGCAACTATCAAAAACAAAACAAACCAGTCACCTTTGAGTGAATTGTAACTCACGGCAAACCCATGTGTTGCAGAGTAGAACTGTATTCCACAGGGTTTTCAATGACTGTGACCTTTCAGAATCAGGTCGCCAGGCCTTTCTTCTGAGGTGTCTTAGTGGGTTCAAGCAACCAACTTTTCAGTTAGTAGTTGAACACTTAACCACTTGCACCACCCAGGGACTCCTGCTACATCAACTAGTGAATCCTTAACCAACACAGTGGGTGAGTGGCATTGTTTTTCACTCTTTAAGGTACTACAGGGAAAAAGCACATCAAGGTTGTTTAATCTGTGGATTAGGAATGTAATTAATGTGGCTAATGTAATGAAATGACAAACCAACCCCAAATGTGGACGCCACATAGAATTTCTTATTATGAGATTGAATATATGATACAAATTAAATTACATTTCAATTCTAGATTGCATGCAGGATTTTTCGCTCAATCTCTGTGTTTGCATGTTAATGAGCCTCATGTGTCACATGGACTGAGGGTTGTTTTTAATCAGGGATGTAGAGAGTGGAGCTGATGGTAATCAAGGAGGAGAGTAATTGCAGGATGCCTGGGACCATGAGAAGCTGATTTTTTCTTTTCTAGGTATTTTGCCTACACCTAAGAAAAGGACAAAACTACCAGGTACACAGTGAATAAGAGGTAAGTTAGCGTGGTTTTCTACTCAGTTCCCATTTAAAAAAAAAAAAAGCACCTCATTAAAAGAGCTGAATATCGACTCATTTACAACTTTTTTTTCCTTTAAATAGTTTTTTTGTAAATTTGTCATTTGGAAGTTGAAGGACATTCTCCCAAAGAATCAGTGTTACATAGGTTATGAAATTCCAGAGGTGATACACAAACTTCTATTTAACTCATATTGTTATATATGTATATGTGTATATATGTGTGTGTATGTGTATACATATCTTCAACATTTTTGAGAGGCTAGACATCTTGAGGGGAAACAAAAATAAATAAGACATAGTTTCTGCTCTGAAATGGCTAGCAGTCTGGCAAGGTAGATGCAGTAAACATTGTATTCTCATATTCATTCACCTTCCATCTTGTCAAGAGAACCCTGATTTTGTTGGGGGATAGAGGCAATGTACCAGCCTCAGATGATGGATCAATTGATTTTAAGCCAGGGATCTTAAATTCTTTTCTTTTTAAATTTTCTCCAGCTCTGTCCGGGACCCTCTATTGTGATCTCTGTCAGAGAAGTTGGTGGCGGTAGCCAGGGACCATCTAGTTGTGCTGGACTCAGTTTCATGGAGGCCATGATAGTTGTGGTCCATTAGTCCTTTGGACTAATCTTTCCCTTGTGTCTTTAGTTTTCTTCATTGTGCCTTGCTCCCAGCAGGGTGAGACCAGTGGAGGATCTTAGATGGCCATTCACAAGCTTTTAAGACCCCAGATGCTACTCACCAAAGTAGAATGCAGAACATTTTCTTTACAAACTATGTTATGTCAGTTGAGTTAGATGTTCCCTAAGACCATGGTCCCCACAGCCCTCAGTCCAGTTATTCAGTTCCTCAAGGAGTTTGGATGTGCCCGTGGAGCTTACATGACCTTGCCTTGTACAAGTTGTGCTGGCTTCCACAGTATTGTGTACTGTCTTACCCGTCACCACAGCTATGACTTATCTATTGTCTATTTAGTGTTTTTCCATCCCCACTCCTCCCCTCCCTCGTAACCATCAAAGATAGTTTTTGTGTGTAAAACTTTTCATGAGTTTTTGTAGTAGTGGTAACCATCAAAGATTGTTTTTGTGTGTAAACCTTTTCATGAGTTTTTGTAGTAGTGGTCTCATACAATATTTGTCCTTTCCTAATTGACTTAATTCACTCATACCACCAAGAAAGCAACACCGGGAGCAGAGCACATCTTTTGGACCTGGGGTCCCTGTACCTGAGAAGCTCCCAGACCAAGGGAAGACTGATGACAAGGACCTTCCTCCAGAGCTGACAGAGAGAGAAAGCCATCCCCTGAAGCTGACGCCCTGAATTTGGACTTGTAACCTACTAGACTGTGAGAGAATAAATTTCTCTTTGTTGAAGCCATCCACTTGCGGTATTTCTGTTGTAGCAGCACTAGATGACTTAGAATTTGGTACCAAGAGAGTGGGGTGCTGCTCTAACAGATACCTAAAATGTGCAAGTGGTTTTGAAACTGTGAATGGATAGTAGGCTCAAAAGGAAGGGAGGAGAACTCAACATTGGAGAAGGCGCAGATGGTGAGAAACAGTAGCAGCAGACGGGCAGCAGCAGAACCAGGAGACCAGTGCCAGACAGTGCTGGAGCCGACCCATGGAGCAAGAGAGCTGAGTGCCTGTGCCCAGGGGCTTCCTGGCAGAGTGGGGTGCCTCCAGGCACTTATCGATGGAGCTACAGAGCTTTGGAACATCATTTGCCTCAGCAGGGCAGATGCGGGTGTGAAGCCCAAAGAGCCAAGAGTCCAAGAAACCAGGAAGCAGAAGCTGAAGAGGCAAGGAACACAAGAAGCTGAGCTGCCTCAGTCCCAAAAGGTATGGCCAGGAACTCTGGGGTTTCAAAGGGTGGAGCCATGGCCTCTGCTGTTTCTAAGGATGGAGTCACCACTCAGATGGACTAGGAGAATGGGGCCGCCTAAAGCCAAGGGAGCAGAGTTGCTGTCACAGTATGCCTGGAAGGCAGAGCTGAAACCCAGGGCTGCAGAACCTCTATTCAGAATCTGGAGAATGTGGCCATTACCTAGAATCTGGAGGGCAGGGCCATTATGTAAATTGTCTCAAAGCCAGAGAACAGAGGATTATTTTCAAAGCCTTGAGGGCTAATGTAATGTGTTCTGCTGACTTGCTTGGTGCTGTTATGCTTTCTTTCCCTCCAGTTTTTAGTGATTAGAACTTTGTTGGCAATGTCATAGCCCATTTTTTTCCCCCAGTCTGTAGGTTCTCTTTTTACTATCTGGATGAAGTCTTTTGATGAGCATAAGTGTTTGATTTTTAGAAGATCCCAGTTATCTAGCTTATCTTCTGGAGTTTGTGTGTTGTTAGTTATGGTTTGTATCCTGTTAATGCCGTGTATTAAGGCCTCTAGCATTGATCCTATTTTTTCTTCTATGATCACTGTGGTTTTTGGTTTTATATTTAGGTCTTTGATCCATTTTGAATTTTTTTTTGTGTGTGTATGGTGTGAGGTATGGCTCTGTTTCATTTTTTTGCAGAGGCACGTCCAATTTTGTCAGCACCGTTTGTTAAAAAGACTGACTTTTCCCCATTTGATAGGTTCCTTGTCAAAGATCAGGTGACTGTAGGTGGATGAATTTACATCTGGGTTCTCAATTCTGTTCCATTGGTCAACATATCTGTTGTTGTACCAGTACCAGCCTGTTTTGACTACCATAGCTGTGTAGTAGGCTCTGAGGTCAGGTAATGAGAAGCCTCCTACTTTATTCTTCTTCTTCAATTGTGCTTTACTTTTCCAGGGTCTCTTCCCTTTCCACATAAAGTTAATGATTAGTTTTTCCATCTCTTTAAAGAATGCTGTTGGTATTTGGATCAGGATTGCATTGTATTTGCAGATTGTTTTGGGTAGAATTGACATTTTCACAATGTTGAGTCTACCTATCCATGAGCATGGTATGTTTTTCCATTTATGTAGATATTTTTTGGTTTCTTGCAATGGTGTCTTGTAGTTTTCTTTGTATAGGCCTTTTACATCCCTGGTTAGATTTATTCCTAAGTATTTATTTTTATTTTTTTTATTAAGCTTCAAGTGAACATTTACCATTCCAATCAGTCTGTCACATGTAGGTTTACATACATCTTACTCCCTTCTCCCACTTGCTCTCCCCCTATTGAGTCAGCCCCCACAGTCTCTTGTTTCGTGCCAATTTTGCCATCTTCCCTCTCTCTCTATCTTCCCATCCCTCCTCCAGTCAAGAGTTGCCAACACACTCTCCCGTGTCCAGCTGATTTAATTAGCTCACTCTTCATCAGCATCTCTCTCCCCCCCACTGACCAGTCCTTTTCATGCCTGATGATTTGTCTTCGGGGATGGTTCCTGTCCTGTGCCATCAGAAGTTCTGGGGAGCATTGTCTCTGGGATTCCTCTCGTCGCAATCATACCATTAGATGTGGTCTTTTAATGAGAATTTGGGGTCTGTATCCCATTGATCTCCTGCTCCCTCAGGAGTTGTCTGTTGTGCTCCCTGACAGGGCAGACATTGGTTGTGGCCAGGCACCAACTAGTTCTTCTGGTCTCAGGATAATGTAGGTCTCTGGTTCATGTGGTCCTTTCTGTCTCTTGGGTTCTTAGTTGTCGTGTGACCTTGGTGTTCTTCCTTTGCCTTTGCTCCAGGTGGGTTGAGACCAATTGATGTATCTTAGATGGCCGCTTGTTGGCATTTAGGACCCCAGGCGCCACAATTCAAAGTGGGATGCAGAGTGTTTTCATAATAGAATTATTTTGCCCATTGACTTAGAAGTCCCCTCAAACCAAGTTCCCCAGACCCCAGCCCCTGCTCCGCTGACCTTTGAAGCTTTCATTTTATCCCGGAAACCTCTTTGCTTTTAATCCAGTCCAATTAGGCTGACCTTCCTTGTATTGAGTGTTGTCCTTCCCTTCACCCAAAGCAGTTCTTATGTACAGATTGATCAATAAAAGGCCCTCTCCCTCCCTCCCTCCCTCCCCCCTTTGTAACCACAAGAGTATGTGTTCTTCTCCGTTTTTTCTATTTCTCAAGATCTTATAATAGTGGTCTTATACAATATTTGTCCTTTTGCAACTGACTCATTTCACTCAGCATAATGCCTTCCAGATTCCTCCATGTTATGAAATGTTTCAGAGATTCGTCACTGTTCTTTATCGATGCGTAGTATTCCATTGTGTGAATATACCACAATTTATTTACCCATTCGTCCGTTGACGGACATCTTGGTTGCTTCCAGCGTTTTGCTATTGTAAACAGAGCTGCAATAAACATGGGTGTGCATATATCTGTTTGTGTGAAGGCTCTTGTACCTTTAGGGTATATTCCGAGGAGTGGGATTTCTGGGTTGTATGGTAGTTCTATTTCTAACTGTTTAAGATAACGCCAGATAGATTTCCAAAGTGGTTGTACCATTTTACAATCCCACCAGCAGTGTATAAGAGTTCCAATCTCTCTGCAGCCTCTCCAACATTTATTATTTTGTGTTTTTTGGATTAATGCCAGTCTAGTTGGTGTGAGAAGGAATCTCATTGTAGTTTTAATTTGCATTTCTCTAATGGCTAATGATCGAGAGCATTTTCTCATGTATCTGTTGGCTGCCTGAATATCTTCCTTAGTGAAATGTGTGTTCATATCCTTTGCCCACTTCTTGATTGGGTTGTTTGTCTTTTTGTGGTTGAGTTTTGACAGAATCATGTAGATTTTAGAGATCAGGCGCTGGTCTGAGATGTCATAGCTGAATATTCTTTCCCAGTCTGTAGGTGGTCTTTTTACTCTTTTGGTGAAGTCTTTAGATGAGCATAGGTGTTTGATTTTTAGGAGCTCCCAGTTATCTGGTTTCTCTTCATCATTTTTGGTAATGTTTTGTATTCTGTTTATGCCCTGTATTAGGGCTCCTAGGGTAGATCCTATTTTTTCTTCCATGATCTTTATCGTTTTAGTCTTTATGTTTAGGTCTTTGATCCACTTGGAGTTAGTTTTTGTGCATGGTGTGAGGTATGGGTCCTGTTTCATTCTTTTGCAAATGGATATCCAGGTATGCCAGCACCATTTGTTAAAAAGACTATTATTTCCCCAATTGACTGATGCTGGTCCTTTGTCAAATATCAGCTGCTCATACGTGGATGGATTTATATCTGGGTTCTCAATTCTGTTCCATTGGTCTATGTGCCTGTTGTTGTACCAGTACCAGGCTGTTTTGACTACTGTAGCTATATAATAGGTTCTGAAATCAGGTAGGGTGAGACCTCCCACTTTCTTCTTCTTTTTCAGTAATGTTTTGCTTATCCGGGGGTTCTTTCCTTTCCATATGAAATTAGTGATTTGTTTCTCTAGCCCCTTAAAGTATGACATTGGTATTTGGATTGGAAGTGCGTTATATGTATAAATGGCTTTTGGTAGAATAGACATTTTTACTATGTTAAGTCTTCCTATCCATGAGCAGGGTATGTTTTTCCACTTAAGTATGTCCTTTTGAATTTCTTGTAGCAGAGTTTTATAGTTTTCTTTGTATAGGTCTTTTACATCCCTGGTAAGACTTATTCCTAAGTATTTTATCTTCTTGGGGGCTACCGTGAATGGTATTGATTTGGTTAATTCCTCTTCGGTGTTCTTTTTGTTGATGTAGAGGAATCCAAGTGATTTTTGTATGTTTATTTTATATCCTGAGACTCTTCCAAACTCTTCTATTAGTTTCAGTAGTTTTCTGGAGGATTCCTTAGGGTTTTCCATGTATACGATCATGTCATCTGCAAATAGTGATAGCTTTACTTCCTCCTTACCAATCTGGATACCCTTTATTTCTTTGTCTAGCCTAATTGCCCTGGCTAGGACTTCAAGTACGATGTTGAATAAGAGCGGTGATAAACGGCATCCTTGTCTGGTTCCCGTTCTCAAGGGAAATGCTTTCAGGTTCTCTCCATTTAGAGTGATATTGGCTGTTGGCTTTGCATAGATGCCCTTTATTATGTTGAGGAATTTTCCTTCAATTCCTATTTTGGTAAGAGTTTTTATCATAAATGGGTGTTGAACTTTGTCAAATGCCTTTTCTGCATCTATTGATAAGATCATGTGGTTTTTATCTTTTGTTTTATTTATGTGATGGATTACATTAATGGTTTTTCTGATATTAAACCAGCCTTGCATACCTGGTATAAATCCCACTTGATCAGGGTGTATTATTTTTTTGATGTGTTGTTGGATTCTATTGGCTAGAATTTTGTTGAGGATTTTTGCATCTATGTTCATGAGGGATATAGGTCTAAAATTTTCTTTTTTTGTAATGTCTTTACCTGGTTTTGGTATCAGGGAGATGGTGGCTTCATAGAATGAGTTGGGTAGTATTCTGTCTTTTTCTATGCTTTGAAATACCTTCAATAGTAATGTTGTTACGCCTTCTCTGAAGGTTTGGTAGAACTCTGCAGTGAAGCCGTCTGGGCCAGGACTTTTTTTTGTTGGAAGTTTTTTGATTACCGTTTCAATCTCTTTTTTTGTTATGGGTCTATTTAGTTGTCCTACTTCTGAGTGTGTTAATTTAGGTAGGTAGTATTGTTCCAAGAATTTATCCATTTCTTCTAGGTTTTCAAATTTGTTAGAGTACAATTTTATGTAGTAATCTGATATGATTCTTTTGATTTCATTTGGTTCTGTGGTGGTGTGGTCCTTCTCGTTTCTTATTTGGGTTATTTGTTTCCTGTATTTCTTTAGTCAGTCTAGCCAATGGTTTATCAATTTTGTTAATTTTTTCAAAGAACCAGCTTTTGGCTTTGTTAATTCTTTCAATTGTTTTTCTGTTCTCTAATTCATTTAGTTCAGCTCTAATTTTTATTATTTGTTTTCTTCTGGTGCCTGATGGGTTCTTTTGTTGCTCACTTTCTATTTGTTCAAGTTGTCGGGACAGTTCTCTGATTTTGGCTCTTTCTTCTTTTTGTATGTGTGCATTTATCGATATAAATTGGCCTCTGAGCACTGCTTTTGCTGTGTCCCAGAGGTTTTGATAGGAAGTATTTTCATTCTCGTTGCTTTCTAAGAATTTCCTTATTCCCTCCTTGATGTCTTCTATAACCCAGTCTTTTTTCAGGAGGGTATTGTTCATTTTCCAAGTATTTGATTTCTTTTCCCTAGTTTTTCTGTTATTGATTTCTAGCTTCATTGCCTTGTGGTCTGAGAAGATGCTTTGTAATATTTCGATGTTTTGGATTCTGCAAAGATTTGTTTTATGACCTAATATGTGGTCTATTCTAGAGAATGTTTCATGTGCGCTAGAAAAAAAAGTATATTTTGTAGCAGTTGGGTGGAGAGTTCTGTATAAGTCAAGGAGGTCAAGTTGGTTGATTATTGTAATTAGGTCTTCCGTGTCTCTATTGAGCTTCTTACTGGATGTCCTGTCCTTCTCCGAAAGTGGTGTGTTGAAGTCTCCTACTATAAATGTGGAGGTGTCTATCTCACTTTTCAATTCTGTTAAAGTTTGATTTATGTATCTTGCAGCCCCGTCATTGGGTGCATAAATATTTAATATGGTTATGTCTTCCTGATCAATTGTCCCTTTTATCATTATATAGTGTCCTTCTTTATCCTTTGTGGCGGATTTAAGTCTAAAGTCTATTTTGTCAGAAATTAATATTGCTACTCCTCTTCTTTTTTGCTTATTGTTTGCTTGATATATTTTTTTCCATCCTTTGAGTTTTAGTTTGTTTGTGTCTCTAAGTCTAAGGTGTGTCTCTTGTAGGCAGCATATAGTTGGACCGTGTTTCTTTATCCAGTCCGTGACTCTCTGTCTCTTTATTGGTGCATTTAGTCCATTTACATTCAGCGTAATTACAGATAAATAAGTTTTTAGTGCTGTCATTTTGATGCCTTTTCATGTGTGTTGTTGTCCATTTCATTTTTCCACATGCTTTTTTGTGCTGAGATGTTTTTCTTAGTAGCTTGTGAGATCCTCATTTTCATAATGTTTAACTTTGTGTTTATTGAGTCGTTATGTTTTTCTTGGCTTTTTTCTTGAGTTATGGAATTGTTATTCCTTTTTGTGGTTACCTTATTATTTACCCCTATTTTTCTAAGTAAAAACCTAACTTGTATCCTTCTATATCGCCTTGTATCACTCTCCATCTGGCAGTTCAATGCCTCCTATATTTAGTCCCTCTTTTTGATTATTGTGATCGTTTATCTATTGATTTCCATGATTTCCTGTTATGTATATTATTTTGTTTATTTATTTATTTTTTTAGAATTAGTCTTAATTTGTTTGTTTTTGTGCTTTCCCTATCTGAGTTGTGTTGATATCAGGACGTTCTGTTTTGTGACCTTGTATTGTGCTGGTACGTGATATTATTGGTCATCCGGCCAATCTCCTTTAGCATTTCTTGCAGTCTTGGTTTAATTTTTGCAAATTCTCTAAACTTGTGTTTATCTGTAAATATCTTAATTTCTCCTTCATATTTCAGAGAGAGTTTTGCTGGATATATGATCCTTGGTTGGCAGTTTTTCTCCTTCAGTGCTCTGTATACGTCGTCCCATTCCCTTCTTGCCTGCATGGTTTCTGCTGAGTAGTCTGAACTTATTCTTATTGATTCTCCCTTGAAGGAAACCTTTCTTTTCTCCCTGGCTGCTTTTAAAATTTTCTGTTTGTCTTTGGTTTTGGCAAGTTTGATGATAATATGTCTTGGTGTTTTTCTTTTTGGATCAATCTTAAATGGGGTTCGATGAGCATCTTGGATAGATATCCGTTCATCTTTCATGATGTCAGGGAAGTTTTGTGTCAGGATTTCTTCAACTATTTTCTCTGTGTTTTCTGTCCCCCCTCCCTGTTCTGGGACTCCAATCACTCGCAAGTTATCCTTCTTGATAGAGTCCCACATGATTCTTAGGGTTTCTTCATTTTTTTTAATTCTTTTATCTGATTTTTTTTCAGCTATGTTGGTGTTGTTTCCCTGGTCCTCCAGAAGTCCCAGTCTACCTTCTAATTGCTCGAGTCTGCTCCTCTGACTTTCTATTGTGTTGTCAAATTCTGTAATTTTATTGTTAATCTTTTGGATTTCTACATGCTGTCTCTCTATGGATTCTTGCAACTTGTTAATTTTTCCACTATGTTCTTGAATAATCTTTTTGAGTTCTTCAACAGTTTTATCGGTGTGTTCCTTGGCTTTTTCTGCATTTATCCTTATTTCATTTGTGATATCTTTAAGCATTCTGTAAATTAGTTTTTTATATTCTGTATCTGATAATTCCAGGATTGTATCTTCATTTGGGAAAGATTTTGATTCTTTTGTTTGGGGGGTTGGAGAAGCTGTCATGGTCTGTTTCTTTATGTGGTTTGATATGGACTGCTGTCTCCGAGCCATCACTGGGAAACTAGATTTTCCAGGTAGTCAGCTGGTACGCTGGCTCCTGGTTCTGTAAACGGTCGCTGTCTGCCCGTATTTGTTCGTTTTCCGTCTCTAAGTCTGTGCTTGTTGTTCAGAGTTCGTAGATTGTTATGTATGTGATCGATTCCCTTGTTTTTCCGAGTCTTTGTTGCAAGAGGGATCCGCGGTAGCGTCCACCTAGTCCGCCATCTTGGCCCCGCCCTATTCCTAAGTATTTTATTTTATTTTTTTAGGGGTTGTTATAAATGATATCATTTTCCAGATTTCCTTATTGCCATTTTTTTTTTATTTTTAAAATAATTTTTATTGTACTTTAAGTGAAAGTTTACAAATCAAGTCAGTCTCTCACACAAAAACCCATATACACCTTGCTAAACACTCTTAATTACTCTCTCCCTAATAAGACAGCCCACTCTTTCCCTCCACTCTCTCTTTTCGTGTCCATTTCACCAGCTTCTAACCCCCTCCACCCTCTCATCTCCTCTCCAGGCAGGAGAGGCCAACATAGTCTCAAGTGTCCACTTGATCCCAGAAGCTCACTCCTTACCAGCATCCCTATCCAACCCATTGTCCAGTCCAATCCATGTCTGAAGAGTTGGCTTCGGGAATGGTTCCTGTCCTGGGCCAACAGAAGGTCTGGGGGCCATGAGCACCGGGGTCCTTCTAGTCTCAGTCAGATCATTAAGTCTGGTCTTATGAGAATTTGGGGTCTGCATCCCACTGCTCTCCTGCTCCCTCAGGGTTCTCTGTTGTGTTCCCTGTCAGGGCAGTAGCCAGGCACCATCCAGTTCTTCTGGTCTCAGGATGATGTAGTCTCTGGTTCATGTGGCCCTTTCTGTCTCTTGGGCTCATAATCGCCTTGTGTCCTTGGTGTTCTTCATTCTCCTTTGATCCAGGTGGGTTGAGACCAATTGATGCATCTTAGATGGCTGCTTACTGGTGTTTAAGACCCCAGATGCCACTCTTCAAAGTGGGATGCAGAATGTATTCTTAATAGATTTTATTATGCCAATTGACTTAGATGTCCCCTGAAACCATGGTCCCCAGACCCCTGCCCCTGCTACGCTGGCCTTCGAAGCATTCAGTTTATTCAGGAAACTTCTTTGCTTTTGGTTTAGTCCAATTGTGCTGAACTCCCCTGTATTGTGTGCTGTCTTTCCCTTCACCTAAAGTAGTTCTTATCTACCATCTAATTAGTGAATACCCCTCTCCCACCCTCCCTCCCTCCCCACTCTCCTAACCACAAAAGAATGTTTTCTTCTCAGTTTAAACTATTTCTCAAGTTCTTATAATAGTGGTCTTACACAATATTTGTCCTTTTGAAACTGACTGATTTCATGCAGCATAATGCCTTCCGGGTTCCTCCATGTTATGAAATGTTTCTCAGATTCCTCACTGTTCTTTATTGATGCGTAGTATTTCATTGTGTGAATATACCATAATTTATTTATCCATTCATCCGTTGATGGGCACCTTGGTTGCTCCCATCTTTTTGCTATTGTAAACAGTGCTGCAATAAACACGGGTGTGCATGTATCTGTTCGTGTAAAGGCTGTTATTTCTCTAGGATATATTCCGAGGAGTGGGATTTCTGGATCGTATGGTAGTTCTATTTCTAGCTTTTTAAGGAAGCACCAAATTGATTTCCAAAGTGGTTGTACCATTTGACATTCCCACCAACAGTGTAGAAGTGTTCCAATCTCTCCACAGCCTCTCCAACATTTATTATTTTGTGTTTTTTGGATTAACACTGGCCTTGTTGGAGTGAGATGAAATCTCATTGTAGTTTTGATCTGCATTTCCCTAACGGCTAATGGTAGTGAACATTTCCTCATATATCTGTTAGCTACTTGAATGTCTTCTTTAGTGAAGTGTCTATTCATATCTTTTGCCCACTTTTTAATTGGGTTATTTGTCTTTTTGCAGTTGAGTTTTTGCAGTATCAGTAGATTTTAGAGATCAGGAGCTGATCAGAAATGTCATAGCTAAAAACTTTTTCCCAGTCTATAGGCAGTCTTTTTACTCTTTTGGTGAAGTCTTTGGATGAGCATAGGTGTTTGACTTTTAGGAGCTCCCAGTTATCTAGTTTTTCTTCTACATTCTTAAAAATGTTTTGTATACTATTTATGCCATGTATTAGGGCTCCTAGCATTGTCCCTATTTTTTCTTCCATGGTCTTTATCGTTTTAGATTTTATATTTAGGTCTTTGATCCATTTTGAGTTAGTTTTTGTGCATGGAGTGAGATATGGGTCTTGTTTCATTTTTTTGCAGATGGATCTCCAGTTATGCCAGTACCATTTGTTAAAAAGACTGTCTTTTCCTCATTTAACTGATTTGGGGCCTTTGTCAAATATCAACTGCTCATATGTGAATGGATTTATGTCTGGATTCTCAATTTTGTTCCAGTGGTCCATGTTTCTATTGTTGTACCAGTACCAGGCAGTTTTGTTATTGTCTTTGTTTTTATTGGTTTAAAGGAATCCACCTGATTTTTGTATGTTTATCTTATATCCTGCTATGCTGCTTAGTCTTTCTATTAGTTCCAGTAGTTATCTTGTGCAGCCTTTTGGGTTTTCTATGTATAGTATCATATCATCCACAAATAGAGACAATTTCTTTATTACCAATTTGGATGCTCTTTATTTCTTTTTCTTGCCTTATTGCTCTAGCTAGGACTTCCAGCACAATGTTAAATAGGGGTGGTGATAAACGGCATCTTTGTCTAGTTCCTGTTCTCAAGGGGAATGTTTTCAGCCTCTCTCCATTAAGAATGATGTTGGCTCTTGATTTTGTATAGATGTCCTTTATTATGTTGAGGAATTAACCTTCTATACCTATTTTATTGAGAGTTTTTATCAGGATTGGGTGTCGGACTTTGTCAAATGCCTTTTCTGCATTGATCGAGATGATCACGTGATTATTTTATTTATGTGGTGGATTACATTGATTGATTTTCTAACACTGAGCCATCTTTGCATACCTGGCATGAATCCTACTTGGTCATGGTGTATTATTTTTTTGATATGATGCTGAATTCTATTGACTAGAATTTTGTTAAGAATTTTTGCATCTATATAATTAAAAAAAAAAAAAAAGACTTTCTCTTTTCTTTATTCATGAGAGATACTGGTCTGTAATTTTCTTTTTTTGTGGTGTCTTTGCCTGATTTGGAAACCCTGGTGGCGTAGTGGTTAAGTGCTACGGCTGCTAACTAAGAGGTCAGCAGTTTGAATCTACCAGGTGCTCCTTGGATACTCTATGGGGCAGTTCTACTCTGTCCTATAGGGTTGCTATGAGTTGGAATTGACTTGACAGCAGTGGGTTTGGTTTGGTTGTTTTTTTTGCCTGATTTTGATATCAGGGTTATGCTGGTTTCATAGAATAAACTTGGAAGTATCCCTTCATTTTCTGTGTTCTGAAAAAGTTTGAGTAGTACTGGTGTAAGCTCTTCTCTGAATGTTTGGTAGAATTCCCCAGTGAAGCCATCTGGGCCAGGGCTTTTTTTTTGTTGGGAGTTTCTTCTTCTTCTTCTTTTTTTTTACCTTTGCAGTCTCTTGTTTTGTTATGGGTCTGTTCAGATTTTCAACATTATTTTGTGTTAGTTTGGGTAGGTAGTGTGTTTCTAGAAATTTCTCCATTTCCCCTCATTTTTCAAATTTTTTTGAGTATAGTTTTTTATGGTTCTCTGTATGATCCATTTTACTCGAGTTAGGTCTGTTGTAATGTCCCCCATTTCATTTATTTGGGTTTTTTGCATCCTTTCCTCTTTTTCTTTTGTCAGTTTGGCCAGTGGTTTATCAATTTTGTTGATCCTTTCAAAGAACCACGTTTTGGTTTTGTTGATTCTTTTGTTTTTCTATTCTCCATTTTATTTATTTCTGCTCTGATCTTTATGATTTCCTTTCTTCTGGTGGCTGTGGGCTTCTTTTGCTGTTCTTTTTATGGTTGTTCAAGCTGTGTGGCTAATGTTTTGATTTTGTCTCTTTCTTCTTTTTTGGTGTGTGCATCTATTGCTATAAATTGACCTCTGAGCACTGCCTTTGCTGTGTCCCAAAGGTTTTAATATGTGTTTTCATTCTCATTTGATTCTACGGATTTTTTTATTCCATCTTTGCTTTCTTCCATTACTCAGTGGTTGTAATTCAGTTTTCATGTGATTGATTTTTCTTCCTTGCTGTTTCTGTTGTTCATTTCTATTTGATGACATTGTGATCAGAGAAGATACTTGCATTATCTCAGTGTTTTGGGATTTTGTTGAGGGTTGCTTTGTGGCCTAAGATGTGGTCTATTCTGGAGAATGTTCCACGTGCATTGGAAAAGAATGTGTGCTTTGCAGCTGTTGTGTGGAGTGTTCTGCATATGTCTATGAGTTCAAGTTGGCTGACTGTGGACTTTAAATCATCTGTATCTTTGTTGAGTTTCTTTCTAGATGTGCTGTCCTTTACCAAGAGTGGTGTGTTGAAGTTGCCTACAATTATTGTGGAGCTGTCAGTTTCTCTTTTCAGTGCTGTTGCAGTTTGTTTTATGTATTTTGGAGCCCTGTCACTGGGTGCGTAGGTATTTATTATGGTTATGCCTTCATGATGGATAGTCCTTTTAGTCATTATATAATGCCCTTCTTTGTACTTTATGGTGGATTTTGTTTTAATGTCTATTTTATCTGAGATTAGTATTGCCAGTCCTGCTCCTTTTTGGTAGCTGTTTGGTTGGTATATATTATTTATCCTTTGATTTTTAATAAATTTTCATCTTTGTTTCTAAGGTGTGTCTCTTGTAGAAAGCATATTGACGAATCCTGTTTTTTAAAATCCATTCTGTCACTCTCTGGGTACATTTAGCCATTTATGTTCAGTGTAATTATTGATAGGTGTGAGTTTATTGCTGTCATTTTGTAGTGCTTTTTTTTGTGGTGCTGACGTTTTCTTTGTTCCTCTTACTCACCTGTGATGAATTCCTTTTGTTTGTGGGTTTTTTTTCTTTTGTTTTTGTAGATTTTGTGTTTACTGAGACTTTATGTTTTTCTTCTTTATTTTGATGAGTAGGTTTATTAACTTTCCTTGTGGTTATCTTGAAATTTACCCTTATCTTCTTAAGTTTGAACCCGTGTTTTATTACTTGGTATCGACTTGCCTTACTCTGCATTGGAAAGTTCTATACCTACACCATTTATTCCCTCTTTTATTTTTCTGAAGTTGTTGTCATTTGCAGATTAACCTCTCTGGTTCCCTGTTGTAAATCTTTTAGTTTTTATTAATCCTTGAGAATTCTTTCCTATATTGGTGTCTGGATGGTGTGGCCTGTGTCTTAGATTCAGGCTGTCATCTGATTTTTTTTTTTTCTCAAACCGAAGGACTCCTTTTAATAATTCTTGTAAGTTTGGTTTGGTTTTTACATATTCCCTTAATTTCTGTTTATCTGGAAATGTCCTAATTTCACCACTGTATTTGAATGAGAGTTTTGCAGGATATATTATTCTTGGTTGGCAGTTTTTTCTTTCAAGGTTTTATATATGTCATCCCATTGCCTCCTTGCCTGCGTGGTTTCTGCCAAATAATCAGAGTTTAGTCTTATTGTTTTCCCTTTGTATGTGACTTTTGTTTTTCTCGAGCCGCTCAGGATTCTTTCTTTGTCTTTGGTTTTAGTGAGTGTGATTATGATATGCTTTGGTGATTTTCTTTTTGGGCCTATCCTATATGGGGTTTATTGAGCTTTCTTGGATGGTCAGCTTTCATCTTTCGTGATATAAGGGAAGATTTTTGTCAGCAATTCTTCAGTGATCCTCTCTGTGTTTTCTGTTTCTTCCCCCTGTTCTGGAACTCAAATCACTTGAAAATTTTTACTTTTGCTTGTATCCCACATAATTCTCAGGGTTTCTTCATTTTTCTTGTTTCTTGTTTCTGATTTTTCCTCAAACAAAATGGTATCTAAGTATTTGTCTTCAATTTTGCTGATCCTGTCTTTCATTGTTTCAAACCTTCTCCTCAGATCTTCTTTGACACTGTCCATTTCTGAAATCTTGTTTTTTATCTTTTGAATTCTAATTGCTCATTTTGTGTGATTTCTAGTTGTGAATTTATTTTGACATTTTGTTCCTGTATTATTTTCCTGAATTGTTCCATTGTTTTGTCTGTCTTTTCCGTGATTTTTTTTCTACCTTCTCCATGATTTTGTCTATTTTTCCCTCATTTTTGTCTGTTTTTTTCTTCAACTCTTCTATAGCTCTGAATATTAGCGATTTGAATTCCCTATCAGGTAGTTCTACTGCCTGTCTTTTACTGGAAGTTCACCTAGTATTTTATTTTGGGCACCTACTGGAATCATCCTATGCTTTTTTTTTTTTTTTATAAATGTATTTTGATACTGTCTGCTGTCTTTGGAACATTCGGTAGTTAATTTTGTTCATTTATTAATTGTAGTTTTTTTTGTTTCATCCTGCTTTTTTGTTTTATTTGGTTATGTCTGAGCAGGGGGGCTGTGTGTTCTTTGTTGTTTGCTCATCTTTTGGCACAATACTTCTCACCACCTTGTCCAATGGGCAAGGTCAGTTGCTCAGCTATGGTGCAGCAGGGCAGGTCCAGCAGGTGCTCTGTCTCCTGCTGGGAGCTCTGTGAAGCTGCTTTCCCATACTTCCAGTCTGCTGATCTCTGACAGGAGTCCAAAATGGTGAATCCACGCTGTGTTAGCTGATATCTGACCTCTACTCCATGTATCTTCTCACTCTGTTCTCTGTCAGTTTCTTAATCCATTCGGTGCTTGGTTGAGTTCTTTATCTCTTCATTTGATGATTAGGGTTCCAGGATTGATGTTTGTGTCTATTTTACTTAGTTTTTCAGGTCTTTGCTGTGGAGGGATGGCGTAGTGCTTCTGTTTACAGCACCACGTTGGTTCTCCAGGGATCCTAAATTCTGATATGCATTGGAATGCTATCCTCTAGGGGGTTGAGCCTGGCATTAAAGAACCTCTCAGTAATTGTAATGTGAGCCAGGGTTAAGAACCCTTGGTCTGAGCCAGTCATGACAACCCTAATTTTCCACTTTCTCAGTCTGCTTTGCAGCTAGGGTGGCCACATGTCCCAGTTCTGGTCAATAAAATATAAGGAGTCTACCGGTGCAAGGGGGACTTGGGGCAAGTTTTGCTTTCCCGATGAAAGAGAAATATACGTTTGACCCTGCTTCCTTTCACTCTTCTTCCTGCCTTGAACATGGTCTGGATCTCCAGAGCAGTAGTACCCAACTTGCAACCTTGAGGAAAAAGCCAAGAGAATCACAGACTCAGCAAAATCCCAATTTGTTTAAGCCATGGAAAACTGGATTTTATGGTAGTGTAGCTGAAACATTTCTAACTGAAAAGGGAGAGGAGATAAGAATATGAACAGCTGTGAGGACTGTAACAATCCTAGTAGTTCAGAGGCAGGTGAGAGGGAAGGCTTCATGAAGGAAGTAGAATTTGGGACATGCTTTGAGGAACAGAAAGGAGCCCTGGTGGCACAGTGATTAAATGCTCATCTGCCATCCAATAGGTTAGTGGTTTGAACTCACCAGCTGCTCCACAGGAGAAAGATGTGGCAGTCTGCTTTGGTAAACATGTACAGCCTTGGAAATCCTATGAGACAGTTCTACTCTGTCCAATAGGGCCACTATGAGTAGGAATTGACTCAATGGAAATGGGTTTGGGTTTTAAGGAACAGACTGGAGGGTATGGGAAGGGAGGAATTATAGGCAGAGAGAACTGCATAAGGAAGGGCTTGGGTATGGCAAAGCTTGGGCCTACCTGGGGACTTGTGAGGAGTCAGGGGTAGGTTGTGTAGAATGTGTTGGGGGCAGAAATGGTAGATGATAAGGCTAGAGAGGTTGGTCGGTGCCATCTGTAGAAGGCCGTAAAGGCTAAGGTGAACTTTGGCTCTTGCCAGATCACAATCAGAAGTACATTTCAGAAAGATTACCTTGGTGGCCATGTTTATTATAGATCACTGGGGCAGGAGAAGAGACTGAAAAACCAGTTTGAGTTACTCTAATGCTCTAAATGAGAGAAAACAAAAACTGAACTAGATGTGCTTATGAAAAATACAGAACAGATTTGAGAGGAACTGCAAGTGGGGTACTTGCCACTTGATGGACGTGGGGCCTGATAACATCTCACCCTTCTTTGGTAAGAATTTGTCCTGGTCCTTGGAGATTTCTTTTCATGCCTTTCCTACTGCCTAGAGCATCTGCCTTCTTTATGACCCTCAGTCCCCACCTCTCTAGATCCTTCAAGTCTAGGCTCAACAACCACTTTCAAATAGCCAAGGTGTTCATTAGTAGAAGAATGGATAAATGGACTGTAGCACATCCATGCCATGGACTACAACTACTAATAAAAAGGAACAAAATACAGATACATGCAACAACATGGTTGAATCTTAATAAATTATGCTGAGTGAAATAAACCAGACCAGAAGAATACTTTCTATATGATTCCATTTATATGATGTTCAAAAACAGGCAAAACTAATTCATAGTGAGAAAAAAAAAAAAACAGAATACTGGCTGCCTCTGGGGGCTGGCATTGCCTGGGAAGAGGCATGAAGGATTTTTCTGGGTGATGGAAATGTTATAAATCTTGACAGAGGTTTGGGTAACGTGGGTGTATGAATTTGTCAAAACCTGTAGAATGGCACTCTTAAGATCTGTGCATTTGGTAAAATTTATCAGAAAAATAAAAAAATAAACATTGAACTCCAGTTAATGATATGTACACTTAAGTATTTACGGATGAAGTGTACTGATATTGTGATGGTTAAGATTGTGTGTCAATTTGGCTGGGCCATGATTCTTAGTGTTTTGGCAGTTGTATAATGTTGCGATCACTTCCCTGCTGAAATTTGATATGTGATCACCCTCATGATGAAATCTGCTGAGTGGTACTGGTGGAGGCAGGGCCTGTGGTGGCTCACCACCCCCTCCGCCTTCATTTCCCTGCCTTCTGCTACCTATTTCCTTCCTGCTCACCTTGCCAAGGTTTTTGGCTTGTTCTGGATTCAGTAGCTGCCTTTTGTCTGACCTCTGGTTCTTGGGACTTGAGCTAGGAGCGTACTTGTCTATCTTGGAATTCGTGGCTCTTCACACCCTGTGAGCAAGAGTTCTGCTCCCTGACCTGCCGATCTTGGGTTCACCAGCTCCTACAGCTACATGAATCAAGAGAAACCTTGTGTCTTGCCTGCCGACCTTGGGATTTCTCGACCTTCACAGTTTGTGAGCAAGAGCCCTGTTCTCCGACCTGATGATCTTGGGTTTACCAGCTTCTGTGGCTCCATGAATTGGGAATGGCCTCTATCCTGAGCCACATACTTGCAACATTCCAACCTCTACAGTTGCATGAACTGTTTCATTGATATAAATCTCTATGTATTTATACAATTTACTGGTTTTGCTTCTCTAAAGAAGCCAGCTTAAGACAGTTATCTATAATTTACTTTGAAATGCATCAAAATATAAGTTGGATAGATGGATGGATAAATATGAATGAAGCAGAGACAGCAAAGTGTTAACAATTATAGACTCCAAGTGGCGAGCATATCTGTGATTACTGTACAGTTCTTCTGACTTTTTGTGTGTTTGACATTTTTCACTATTTAAAACTTTGGAGGAAAAAATATCTACTTAAAGTTTTGCTAATTCATCTATTAAGAGCAAAGAGAACTGGCAGTGAGAAACAGTCTTAATTTTGACCCAAAGAGGTTCTGTGGGTGTAGGGACAGATTATTTATTAAGCAAGGTAAGCATGGGCTTACTTGTGCTTTACTTACTAATCTGTAGTTAACAATTTCACATTTTTTCACCACATCAAAGATTTTGCTTCTAGGTGTGGCTGGCATCTGTCTCACTCTCACCCCACAGACCTTCCTATAGACTCAAAAGCTTCTTTTAAAATTTACAATCCCTGACAGGAGCAGATGACCCAGTAAGCAAGGTATGCACAGGCTTACTTGTGCTTACTAACTAATCTGTAGTGAACAATTTCACATGGGTTTCACTTTGATGTGCTGTGCTGAAACCCATGTGAAATTGTTCACTAAAGATTAGTAAGTAAGCACAAGCACACCTGTGCTTACCTTAGTTATTGGATAATCCACCTCTCTGTGGGTATCTTGGATGGTTTGTCAGGTGTGGCCTGAGGGAATGAGACTCACACAAGAAGCCAGAAAACAAATAGGATTTAGGACTCACAGGCCTCAGAGAGAAAACTACAACATGCTTCGACGCAGAGCCAGACAGGCAGTTGTACCCAGGGATAGGACAACAAACTAGAACTGTAGGAGAGGGCTTATGTATGGCAAGCAGGGTGGGTCTAGGGGTTAGTGTGTGCTGAAGTCTTACTGGTCAGTTTAAAAGTTCCTAGTGCAAAAATGGCTGCAGCAATATATCGACAGGGAACTGCCAGAAATTCAAGCCAGGAAAGGTGTGTGTCAGGGTTGTATCCTTTCATCATGCCTATTCAATCTGTATGCTGAGCAAATAATCCGAGAAGCTGGGCTATATGAAGAAGAACGGGGCATCAGGATTGGAGGAAGACTCATTAACAACCTGCGTTATGCAGATGACACAACCTTGCTTACTGAAAGTGAAGAGGACTTGAAGCGCTCACTAATGAAGATCAAAGACCACAGCCTTCAGTATGGATTACACCTCAACATAAAGAAAACAAAAATCCTCACAAATGGACCAATAAGCAACATCATGATAAACAAAGAAGAGTTTGAGGCTGTCAAGGGTTTCACTTTACTTGGATCCACAATCGAAACCCATGGAAACAGCAGTCAAGAAATCAAAAGACACATTGTTTTGGGCAAATTGGCTGCAAAAGACCTCTTTAAAGTGTTGAAAAGCAAAGATGTCACCTTGAGGATTAAGGTGTGCCTGACCCAAGCCATGGTGTTTTCCATCATCTCATATGCATGAGAGAGCTGGACAATGAATAAGAAAGACAAAGAAGAATTGACACCTTTGAATTGAGGTGTTGGCGAAGAATATTGAATATACCACGGACTGTCAAAAGAATGAACAAATCTGTCTTGGAAGAAGCACAACCAGAATGCTTCTTAGAAGCAAGGATGATGACACTATGTGTCACATAACTTGGACATATTATCAGGAGGGACCAGTCCCTGGAGAAGGACATCATGCTTAGTAAAGTAGAGGGTCAGCGAAAAAGAGGAAGCCCCTCAATGAGATGGATTGAAACAATGGCTGTAACAGTGGGCTCAAGCATAACAAGGATTGTGAGGATGGCACAGGCCCAGGGAATGTTTCATTCTGTTGTATGTAGGGTCACTATGAGTAGGAACTGACTCAGTGACACCTTATAACAACAGTGCATTAGCAGAGGGAGAGGGAGAAATTTTATCACAGGGAATCCTATAGGACATGGCCCAGAGGGGCAAGGAATAACTATGGTTCTTGAGAGACTGGGTTACAAGACAGTAAAGGAGTTTTATTATGGGAAACCATATGGGGCACAGCAAGGAGGGCTAGTTAGAGACTACAACTATTGAGAGACTGTGTGACAAGATAGGAATGGCCATGGCAGCCAAGTACATAAACCACAAATGGGTCTTATAATAGAAATTGACCTGTGGACAATATGAGGCAACTGGAAGTCTCCTAACCTGTTGTCATGGAAACTGAGTCTTTGGGCCTTTGAAGCAGGTATGAAGAGGGCTGAAGAGGAAGTGGTGTCATTCAGGGCTTCTTTCCCAAGTGATTTTGGCTGGTAGGTGAAGGGTGAGTACAATAGAAAATCTCTTCTCCATCTAGTAGTTTTTCCTGTGTGTGAGCATCATTGAGTCTTGTCCTTCTTGCAGACTAAACCTTCATGCCTTCAGAATTTGTCTTGTGTGTGTCCCATGACCCAAGGGAAAAGAAGTAGAGACCACTTAAACTTTGTCTTCCATTAAATACGCTTCTCATTTACTTTGACTGTTGGCTGCAAAGTTATTTGAAATACCACATAATAATGTGACTTGTTTTCTCTCTCTCTCTCTCTTTTTGTTCCAAGAAGGTTTAATGGAAGAGTCAGTGTATTGATAGAGAAACTTCCTGGTATACATGAGGTCTCCTAGGGAACAGAAAGGATAAATAGGAGCAGATAATTAGAAATGATTACTAATGTAATTTCATGTTTGTCACAGGAATAGCATAACTGCCAACTGCATGTCGATTGTAAGACTTTTTTCCCCCTGTTTAGCTACAGACCGTATTCCTTCATAAGCAATAATATCTTTTCAGTATAGAGTCTCTAATTCTATTCCTTTGAACACTAATGACCAAAGACTAGACAAGTTGTGGAATAACATCAAGGACATCATACACGAACAAAGCAAGAGGTCATTAAAAAGACAGGAGAGAAAGAAAAGACCTACATGGATGTCAGAAGAGACTCTGAAACTTGTTCTTGAATGTTGAGTAGCTAAAGTGAAAGGATAAAATGATGAAGCAAAAGAGCTGAACAGAAGATTTCAAAGGGTGGCTCAAAGAAGACAAAGTATTATGATGACATATATAAAGACCTGGAGATAGAAAACCGAAAGGGAAGAACACACTCAGCATTTCTCAAGCTGAAAGAACTGAAGAAAAAATTCAAGACTCAAGTTGCAATACTGAAGGATTCTATCGGGAAAATATTAAACGACCCAGGAAGCATCAAAACAAGATGGAAGGAATACACAGAGTCAGTACACCAAAAAGAATTGGTCGATGTTCAGTCATTTCAGGTGGTAACATGATCAGGAACCAATGGAAGAAGTCCAAGCTGCACTGAAAAAAAAGGCATTGGCAAAAAACATGGCTCCGAGAATTGACGAAATACCAGTTGAGATGTTTCAACAAATGGTTGCAGTGCTGGAAGTGCTCACTCGTCTATGCCAAGAAATTTGGAAGACAGCTACCTGGCCAACCGACTGGAAGAGATCCATATTTATGCCTATTCCCAAGAAAAGTGATCTAACAGAATTTGGAAATTATCAAACAATATCATTAATATCACATGCAAGCAAGATTTTGCTGAAGATCATTCAAAAGTGGCTGCAGCAGTATATCCATAGGAAACTGTCAGAAATTCAAGCTGGATTCAGAAGAGGATGTAGAACCAGGGATATCATTGCGGATGTCAGATGGATCCTGGCTGAAAGCAGAGAATACCAGAAGGATGTTTACCTGTGTTTTATTGACCATGCTAAGGCATTAGACTGTGTGGATCATAACAAATTATGGATAACATTTCAGAGAATGGGAATTCTGGAACATGTAATTCTGCTCCTGTACATGGATCAAGAGGCAGTTGTTTGAACAGAACAAGGGGATACTACATGGTTTAAAGTCAGGAAAGGTGTGTGTTAGGGTTGTATCCTTTCATCATGCCTATTCAATCTGTATGCTGAGCAAATAATTTGAGAGTCTGGACTATATGAAGAAGAACGGGGCATCAGGGTTGAAGGAAGACTCATTAACAACCTGTGTTTTGCAGATGACATAACCTTGCTTGCTGAAAGTGAAGAGGATTTGAAGCACTATACTGCTGATGAAGGTCAAAGACCACAGCCTTCAGTATGGATTACACCTCAACATAAAGATAACAAAAATCCTCATGACTGGACCAATAAGCAACATGATAAACGGAGAAAAGATTGAGGTTGTCAAGGATTTCATTTTACTTGGATCCACAGTCAAAACCCATGGAAGCAGCAGTCAAGAAATCAAAAGACACATTGCACTGGGGAAATCGGCTGCATAAGACCTCTTTAAAGTGTTGAAAAGCAAAGATGTCACTTTGAGGACTAAGGTGTGCCTGACCTAAGCCATGCGTTTTCAATTGTCTCAAATGCACGCGAAAGCTGAACAATGAATAAGGAAGACCAAAGAGGAATTGACACCTTTGAATTGTGGTGTTGGCGAAGAATATTGACTGCCAGAAGAATGAACAAATCTGTATTGGAAGAAGTACAACCAGAATACTCCTTAGAAGCAAGGATGGCAAGACTACGTCTCACACTTCGTACATGTTATTAGGAGGCATCAGTACCTGGAGAGGGGCATCGTGCTTGGTAAAAAGACGGTCAGTGAAACAGAGGAAGATCCTGAACGAGATGAATTGACACAGTGGCTGCAACAGTGGGCTCAAGCATAGCAAGAATTGTGAGGATGATGCAGGAGTGGGCAGTGTTTTGTTCTGTTGTGCGTGGGGTCGCTATGAGTCAGAGCCGACTGGACAGCACCTAAGGACAATGATTCCATTCCCAGTTCTCATTTAATTATGTAATTCCTTTTCCCCCAGCTGGAAATCCTTGATCAGATGGTTCCATCTTTTGATAATAATTATTTTTCTGAATCCTTCAGCAGCTATTTAGCCAACCTTTCCTCACCAAGTCATTTTGCTTAATTAGGTCATTTCATTTATAGTTTTTACTTTATTAAATATGAAATCAAAAGCATCTCATTAAGTGGCATCTATTGTTGAGTTTGCTTACTATGTATTTCTCTTTAGTTACTGATATTAAATATGTTCACATATATTTGATTATGTATTTAAGAAACAAAGGATCCCTGGGTGGTGCAAACGGTTAAGTGCTTAATTACTATCAGAAAGGTTGGTGTTTCCCAACCAGAGGTGTCTCAGAAGACAGGCCTGCTTCTGTGCTTCTGAAAGGTCAGAGCAGTAATCCGTTACATGATGAAAATGGTGTGGTACATTTGGAAATTGGCTCAAGCACGTCTGAAAAGTCACAAGTTACCCAAAAGGCAGCCCAGATCCCCATGTTACTTTCTACTCTTGTACAAATACCTCTCCCTCGGCTCATATCTATGGCTTCTGGGGGTTCCCTACAACCAGCTGATGGAGAAGGAAAAAAAAAACCAAGCCTGTTACACAGAATGGTTAGCTCATTATGTTAATTTGGTCTGAAAATAGACTGTTGCTGCACAAGATCTTCAACAGTAACCCCAAATGACAGTGGATTTTCCCTTGAAAATCCTCACAGTGAGCAGAGCTTTGAGCAGAACAGCTGATCAATGTGGTGTGGAGGGAAAAATGACCTGAGGTAAGGATACACACACATTCCTGGGCAGTGGTGAATGCTTAGCTGGTTGGTCAGGAACCAAAGGCACATGATTGAAAGGTGGGAGACAAGGTATGGGGAAGAGACATGTGGATGGACCTATGGAGTGTCTCACATCAATGCCCACCAGAAAGTATCCACCACAGAGGAGACACTGAACTGCTAGGTGGACAGACAACTCATTTAGTGGACACCAACCTCTGTTCTCAGCCATCTTAGTGCTTGTACAATGGGCCCACAAATGGAGTAGTCATGATGCCAGGGATAGAGGCTGTGTATGGCCAGTAGTGTGGGCTCATTCTCACTAAAACTGATCTAGTACTGCTGCTGCTGAATGACTATTTAGAATCTGCAGTAGACTGATGCTAAACCCTCAATATAGTACCAAACCTTGAGATTAATCACCCTGGCACCCCGGAAGGAACAATTTGTCCTTACTGGGATAGATATGTATTTGAGGTATAGTTTTTCCTTGGAGAGCACCACTCTCCAAAGGCTCAGTTTCTGATTTATTGGCATGGGATCATACATATCCCCCAGGACCAAGGGGCCCACTGACAGCAAAGGAGGAAAAACAGTGAGCACATGACCATAAGATTCAGTAGTCTTATCCTACTAGGTATACCACCTAGAGGAGCTGACCTAGGAGAATGTTGGATGACCTCTTACTGGTGCAGTTAAGGTACCAGCAACCTTCAGAGTTAATACCCTTCAGAGCTGGGGTGCTGTCTTTCATATGTGGTATATATTCTGAACTAATGCCATGATACCATGTTGTATCCCCAGGTCTCGAAACTGAAGAAGTATGATTGGCCCTTCTCACCATCATTTCCAATGATTCAGTTGGGAAAATTGTTTATCCTTGCAACTTTAGGATCTGTTTTTTTTTAGGACTAGTCCTGGTTTCTGGGGAAGATGAAGAATGTTACTGGAATTCTGCTAAAGCTGCTACCTAGTCATTTTCAGCTTCTCGCGTGAGCAGACCAGGAGGTGAGGAAAGGAGTAGATACACAAGTAGAAATAACTGAGCCTGATGATAATGAGAGCCATGGTTCCTGCTGCCACATAATGGGAGGAAGGGAGGAATTAGTTTGGAATTCAGGGTATTTATTGATGGGCATTTGAGTGCTTCCTCTCCCCAAGACAAGGGACCAGGCAACTGCAGCAACCATGACTAACAAAGGCACAGTAACCAGAGGCTCACTTCTTCAGGGATGAAGGTCTGAGTTACCTTCTCGGAGAAGCAACCTAGACCAGCAGAAGTGTTGGCTGAGAGTAATGGGGGAGATGATGATTATGAACCATGGTGTTGGGTCAACTGCAGCAGCAGGGATTGAGGTTTGTCCCACTCTCCCTCTAGTCCTTTTTTTTTTTTAAATAGTGATTAGCCATTATTTTGAATAACCAGTGACAGGACAGACTGACCTTAATGCTGGGCACAAGTGGATCCGAGTGTTGGAAGGGATCCAGTTGCCACTGAGGTGATTCTGACTCATGGTGACCGCATGTATGTCAGAGTAGAACTGTGCTCCACAGGGTTTTCAATGGCTGATTTTTCAGTAGATCATCAAGCCTTTCCTTCCGAGGTGCCTCTGGGTGATCTTGAACTGCCCATTTCTCAGTTAGTAGCCGAGTGCATTAACCATTTGCACCAGCCAGGGACCCCACTGAAAGGGACAGACTACAGCAAATGTTGTTAATGCCCTGTCCATATTCCCTCAGCAATCACTGTTCCTGTGCACACCAGCAGGGCAGGGAGTTGACAACCCTGGGGACAGCTCTTAACCAATGACGAGTGGACGATAAATACTCTAGCTTCTATCTCCTTGGTGTCACAGATGTCACGGCACAACTGAGCCTGTTACCTAATGGGAATCTGCTCACTGACCTTGAACTGGCTTTCTCACATTCCCAGTTTCACTTTTCCATGCCCCAGTTGGTACTTTGTGGTGGTGGTGTTAGTTGCTGACAAGTCTATTCCGACTCAACCACTTACACTCAAATACAAATCTGGATTCTGCTTTCGGGGGGACCCGGTCTAAGACAGTAATATGCTCATTTTCCTGTTCCTGGATTTTCAGGTTTTCAGTTTTGCGCTATTACAAATGAGCTGCAACATTCTTCTACAAATCTCCCAGTACACATGTAGTTTTTCTCTTAGTATTTGTCCAGGAGTGGAACAACTAGGTTGAAGGGTATGTGCATCTTCAATCTTATTAAGTATTGCCAAAAATTTAAAAGTTTGGTAATGTCAAGTATTGGTGTGATATGGTACATCACTGGGGTTTTAATTTATGTATCCCTAACCACTACTAGGAATATATATTTCTTCATATATTTATTGGCTAGTTGAGTGTGAAAGTTCTATAAATTCTGGATAATAATATTTCTAGTTATATTCGTGGCAGATAGCACCACTGTTTTCTTGTGGTTTGTAAATCCTATGCAATCCATTGATTCCTATTTTCTTGTGTGACTTGCTTTTTTCCCCACCTCTATAGGAGATTTTAGGAAAGTACTCTTCACTCCTGATGTTCTGCATCCTAATTTTATGGCTGACATAAGGGCCCAGTTTATTATCTTAAATAATTTTTTTCCATAAAAATAAATATATAGCTTCATAAATGCTAATCATAATAAAAACACCCAGTGAGGAAAATAACATCTCCAACACCAATACTGTCAACCACTACTGCACATTTTTTCTACACATATTAATATTTATTAAAAATTCTGGGCACTGTACACAATTTGCTTCTTTCACTTAGCAGTCTTTGGCATTTTTCTGTCAGTATCTCATTCTTTTTAACTGCTGCAGAATATTAAATTTTAAAGATACAATGATTGATCATTTCTTTACTGATTAACATGTTGGGCTATTTCCAAGTTTTAAAAAATGCTTCAGTAAATATTCTTGAGCCCATCTCTTTGTTCAAAATTGATTTTTAGAAGTGGAATTTCTGGGTTCAAAACCAGAACATTTGAATTTTGATATTGTTAATTTATACTTTAAAATGGTTGTAACAATTTACAATACAGAAAAAAGCTATTTCTTTGGATATCATAATAATTAACCTTTGCCAACACAATGGGTGAAAAATAATTTTCATTTCGTGAAGTTTACTTTCTAACTTACTAATTCTGGTTTCAAGCAATATCTATTCTTAACTCATTACTCATTATGCTTGCTATTAGATTCCTTTTTTTTTTTTTTTGGAAAAGAGCAGACTATTCTTGTTCTATCATTGCAACATCCCATGGAATTTCACCAAAGATCAAAAACAGAATTTTTAAAGGTCTCAGACCTTTTTTCTCTTTTTATCATCAAAAAGTTAGCCTCCTACCTGCTGTTTTACTGTCCCTACTGAATATACTGGAGTTCTCAACTCACTGATACCCTGTCTAAGTGAACAGAACTTTAATCAGAAGTATGATTTACTCAGAATAATTCACAGTCCCTATTTTAATACAACTTTTGTTTAAAATCTGAGTTGCGGCTCTTCTATTTGTAATGGATTTCCACCATTTAATCTGTCTAGCTCCGATCTCTATGGGCCCTGATTTCAATTCATGCTACCAGGGGACTCTCTCACTTTTGGCTGTCTCGGGTATAGACCCAATTCTGGCCCTTGAGGGATTTAACTACATTTAGTAGTTATAACAAGACATATGTCATAAATGGTATCTGATATGGCCTGTTTAGGAGCAATGGAGGAAAAAACAAACAATGAACAAAAAAATGCTGCTTAGAAACAATCATCCATAGATCTAAAGTCAATGAAGTCTTTTTTCTCTAATGTTACAATACATATTTTTTGGAGAGGAAGAGAGCAACTTGAAATAAATCAACAAATGCCTTCATATTAATCTTTTTTTTCATATACTTCAAATTTGTACTTAATGCCTTTCTCTTCCTGGACATCAGAAAGAACACCTGGGTATCTGTAAAAGAAAATTGTACATCATTAATTCCATCATTGAAAAATACAGCTTTCCTGACTCTCAGCCAAAAGGCATCAAGTGTACAAAGTAAAAAAAAGTTTTCCTTTCCTCTTTTTTCTTCACCACGGTAAGCCACTGTTAAGTTGGGTGAATATTGTGCAAATGTACTACATATAAAAATTGTAAGAAAAATTTCAAACTTTATAGAAGATTAGAAAATAAAAAGTGTAATTTCTCCTTTTCCTCTAACTCCTAATTCTTTCCCCTCAAACAAACAAACCACTGTTAGCAGCTTCTCTTGTGTCTTCCACTCTATCATCCAGCTAATGTGAAATTCCTTAAGAACTTTTCTAAGTTCTTGGTATGAAATTTCTCATGTGGGAAAAGAAAAATAAAATACAATCCTTGCCTGTTTATGTGGCTTATTGAATTCTTTTGTTAAAATCTCAGAAATTTTCTACTCCCTAACTTAGGTCTGTGTTCCCTCCAGCTTCTGAATCAAAACTCAGGTCCTCCACTGGAGGCTGTTTTGACAACTCTACTCTACAAACCTTCCCACCTGGCTTCTCCTCTTGGTGTTCTTACTCTGTATGGTTCAGTCTGCATTTCAGTACATTTGGGTGGTGGTTAGGGACACCTGTTTCAGTCAGACTAGTGTTTGGTTCTGCTGTGTGATTGGCTCTGCTGTGTGACACTGTCTCTCAGCCTGCTTATCAATAAACAGTCTTCATCCTTGCAAAGCATTTAGCATTGTGCCTGATACATGAAGTGCTCCACAACTGTTACCCACTGGTGTCATTAGTTTGTTTTGTCCCCCTGTTTTCTAAACTCTTTGTAGGCCACGGGTCATACAGGAAAAAAATTTAAATCACAGGATCTCCAACATAATCCTGAGTTGACTATTTGGAGATTATGCCATTTTGATTAAGAAAAAAACAAAATTAGAGACATGAAGTAATAATAGCACAGAAATGTGTAAGGAAAAGATGTTTTCTCTGGAAAGACTTGTATTTCAGAGGAAGAAGCTATGTTTCTATACACCAAACATTTTCTAAGCTGTTTGTGGTCCACTGTTTCATTAGTAGTATATCCTCCTTCCCCAGACGCCCACCTTTTTAAAGAAATGATTTTACTAGGCTAAGTTCACATCATAATTTTAATTTCTTTGGAATGAGTCACAAAAAGCGACATTTACATTTTCCCTCCAAATTCTCAGAAGTGTCAAGACCGTCAGTTAATAAGACAAAAGCAAAATATCAAAAGGTTATTTCTGAAACCATGAATAATAACAACTTAGAGATGACTGTGCTATTGGCATGGTATTTGTTTAAGTTGTCAAGGATCCTAAAGGGTGACAGCTGTGGAAACCAATTAAGAGCAAATAGGATTTGGAAGGGTATTTAATATGAAGCTGGTTCACACAATAATCTACTCTTCTTGTTAGAAGCAAAGAGAAAGATAAATATGGGACAATCTACTCTTCTTGTTAGGAGCAAAGAGAAAGATAAATATGGGACAATGGAGATCAATATTCACACAATGTGAGAATCATCACTCTAAGCAGTAGGAGAGAAAATATATAAAAGTGTGACAAAGTAACACAACTGATTTCTACATAAATGTAGGCAATTATATCAACATAAGTATGATTTTTGCAAGTAGTCACTTTTGGAGACTAAAAACAAAAACCTGCATTTTAGCAGTTTAGAATCTTCTAAGGGTTCTTATACTTTCCAATTTTCTTTAGGATTAGTTAAGAGCTAAAGAAAATCAGTCACATATTTCATTTGATTAAAGTCTATTACTTTAACGCCTGGCCATGCGTTTATTCAGACTTGGTTCTGACTGTTCCTTCAGAGTGGCTTCCAGGCTCTGGGAACGTGCCAAGCTTGTTCCCGTACTTAGGCCTCTGCACTAGCTATTTCCTGAGCCTAGAATGCTCTTCCCTGCTCTTTGCATGACTGGCTTCTTGCTATTCAGATCTCAATGTAGACTTCAGTCTGTCTTCAGAGGACTTCTCAAACTGCGCAGTATCTACCACATTGCAATATTCCAATTCTCGGCACAGTACCTTTTTTGATATTTCTCTGTTGTTCGTTACCTTCCCCTTCTACTAGAATGAATGTAAGCTCCTGGGAAGCAGGGACATCACCTATCTTGGTAATCACTGCTTCCCCAGTGCCTAGAACAGTGTCAGATGCTGAAAACAAATCTTGTAGAATGAATTAATGACTATTCTAGATTTCAGTAAAATCATTAAAATCTGAACATTCCCAAATCTATTACAGCGGTTTTCCAAAAATTCCTATACTAGTTGTCTATAAGATATATTGCTACTCTGAGCTCAATCTCAAAAACCACGATCCTTTCCATGCACCTACTCCTCACTTATTGACTGTCTCATTATCCAACATTTTGCATTTATGACAATAGCAAAAAAATCTACTATCTGACCACTCTGTACATTAATGATGTACGTGTGGCCATAATGAACACCGAGGTGTAAGACAGGAGGAACTGGCTGTGATGGTTACGGTAAAGTGTCACTTTGGCTGGGTCGTGATTCTCAGTGACTTGGCAATTATGTAATGATACGTAATGGTGTTGTGTAATGATGTTGCATCCTCCACTTGTGATTTTATGCGGGTGGTCATTTTTGCATAATGCCGATTTCTGCGTAATGACCTGGTCTTTGGAACCTAGCCATGTCGGAATACAAAGAAGTGCTTCAGATTCATTAATAACATCTACTTACTCTGAAAGACGTTTATATTTCTCCAAATCAATTTCTGGAAAAAACGTGTCACTTTCAAATTCCTGCATGATCCTTGTCACGAACAGTCTCAGGTGGCCTGGCTGGTTCATGGCTTCCTTTGAAATAAGACAAAAGGTATCAGTTTCCTTATTTAATCTGTGTCAAAAGACATAGGAACTGTATTTGTTTTTTAAATTAGATATTTAAGTTTGTACTAGGTATTAAAAGACATGCTACCTAACTTGTTATCTTCAAAGCATGCTGTATATAGATCCCGTTGTTTAGTTTGGGGTCCCGAAAAGTGTGTCTTAATTATGTTGAAAATAGCACTAATCACTATGAATAATTATGAGACTGAATTTAAATATATACTGGCCTCTAGTTTGCTTATAAGAACTCCTTTTTAACTTAAGCATTCATTTCCCCCTCCCCCTCTTTGGTTGTTGTTTTAAGAATTAAGAACCTGAAATTATCTAGTTACTCTCCATAGAAAAATTTACATATGTGTATATGGATAAGGAGCCCTGGTGGCACTGTGGTTAAGAGCTTGGCTGCTAACCAAAAGGTTGGCAGTTTGAATCCACCAGGAACTCCTTGGAAACCCTATGGGGCAGTTCTACTCTGTCCTACAGGGTTGCTATGAGTTGGAGTCAACTCGACGGCAATTTTTTTTTTTAATATGGATAAGATAGTACGATTTCATGAGATTTTGACCATGGGCATACTTAGTACATTTACATAAAATTTAGTAATGCTTCCATTTTCAGGAAAGAGTTACAATGTTAGTGGGTAAGTTATTCTGCCTCTTGTTGCTAATGATTGTACTTGACCTTGTTAATGACTGTTGTAACTACAGCCTAAAGTACTGCTGATAGTTTCTACACAAAAAAAAACTGCCTTGGGACAAATATCTTAAAATTCTAATAAAAAGTCATGAGTCCTAACTGTAGGTCTAAGAAAGCAATAACTCTTGATCTTTAAACAGCTTAGAGGGGAAAAAAATATTTTCAGGTGTTCATTATCCATAAAATCCAAATAAGGACCTAGAGCAAGTTTTATTTTTAATAGTACAGCTTAAATTATTCTCTTGCCCCAATCAAATAAATATTCTACAATTTCTTACAGCAACAAAAATTACAAAAACTGAATAGGACTAAACATAGCAGTATTCAAAGTTCTGTATCAAAGTTGATAATATAAGGCAAAGGAAGGTAAACTTGTTATGTAAATGTCCAGG
Organism: Elephas maximus indicus; assembly: GCF_024166365.1. Classification (NCBI taxonomy): domain Eukaryota; kingdom Metazoa; phylum Chordata; class Mammalia; order Proboscidea; family Elephantidae; genus Elephas; species Elephas maximus. The sequence goes on from NC_064820.1 coordinate 85,685,753, forward strand.
TGGTAAATATTTTAGGCTTTGTGGGCCATACAGTTTCTTATCTTTGTAGGCAGGAGCAACCATAACTGAAAAACCAAACCTATTGCCATCCAATTGATTCTGACTCACAGGGACCCTATGAGACAGAACTACCCCATAGGGTTTTCAAGGCTGTAAATCTTTATGGAAGCAGACCACCACATCTTTCTCCCACAGAGCGGCTGGTGGGTTCGAACTGCCAACCTTTCAGTTGGCAGCTGAGTGCTTAACCACTGCACCACCAGGGCTCAAAAGCACCACCCATAAAACCCGTTGCCATCGAGTCAATTCTGACTTATGGTGACCCCATAGGACAGAGCGGAACTGCACCATAGAGTTTCCAAGGAGTGTCTCGTGGATTTGAACTGCCGACCGTTTGGTTAGCAGCCATAGCTCTTAACCACTACACCACCAGGGTTTTCCAAAAGCATCACAGACAATACAAAATGAATGGTTCTGGCCATATTCCAATGAAATATTGTTTACAAAGTCAGGCTGGTGTGCCCGATTTCAACCGGTAACATCAGAATGATCTACAAACTGTTGTAATGTGAGGTAGGTACGAAACTCTCATCTTCATTCTTCTTTATTATTTCTGTATATAGATACATCAAATTATATGAATGCATTTAAGTACTTAAATTGTTTAAAGAATACATTTCCAAATGAATATGATATCGAGTCATTCATTATGTGATAAATATTGAACAAAATAAAGAACTTGTTTTCTTAAGAATTCATACTTGGTTGAAAAAAATCAAAGAAAAATGTCCATTTGCCCCCATTACAAATGAGGAAAATGAAGGGTTATAGAAACAGGAAGCTAAGAAACAGAGTTGTTATAATCCCGTCTAGGGTCTTCCATCCGAAACAATTTCAGTGTGTATGCTACCACAACCCCCTAAAGGGTAGAGGCTGATTTTTATTTCTCCCCATAAATGCTAATTCTTTATTGGTGTTTTAAAAGTCAAAGGATAATATTTATAATCCTCAAAAGTATTTAAAGCTGGAAGTCATTTAATATCAAGAAAAAGGAGTATTTTCTCTCTTATATATCAATTTCTCTTATGATGGGAAATCATATGACCCTTCTGCTACAACCTCACATTATATGAAAATAGCTGAGAAAAAGTTTTCTGCTTTAACAAATTCATATACATCTTGTCAGTCCCATCCTTTTCTCAGTGAGAAGCATAATTATTCTTAAAGAAAAAGAACTCAGTGCATCTAGGGGACATTTAGGGAGTAAAAAAACAGTCTAGTGGAAGTACTATTCTCAGGGAAGGATTTAGAATGGTTTTCAAATTGGAAACATCAACTATTTTGAATTGAAAATAGACTCTTGTTGTGTGTCATCAAGTTGATTCTGACTCACAGCAACCCTATATGACAGAGTAACCTGCCCCATATAGTTTCCAAAGCTGTAAGCTTTATGGGAGCAGATCTCCAGGTCTTTTCTCCCTCAGAGCCACTGGTAGGTTCAAACCACGAGCTTTTGATTAGCAGCTGAGTGCTTAACAACTGCGTCACCAAGATTCCTTGCAAACAGATTAGTAGGGACTAATTTTTTTTTTTAAAATACTCACATTTTTATTTAGTTTGGATAAACAACAAATAATTCAAATTGATAATATGTCTAACTTACAGTAGGGATAATGTGCTTCCTTTGCTCATGGCTGAATTTTTTAAGGTTCAGACAACAGTGTATGCCCTCCCCCTTCAATGGCAGGGAAGCTGAAAGTAAAAAATATCTTTATATTTACAGAGAACTTTACTTACCTTGTAAACAGAACTGCCTCCTACTATCCAAACCATGTCTACTTTATTTCTCAGCTCTGGTTGTTCAATAAGTTTTAAGGCATCATCCAGACTTTTGGCAAGAAAATGAGCTCCTTGTGGGGGTTCTCTGAGGTTTAAAAAAAAAAAAAAAGATACACATAATTTTTGTAAAATCCATTTATTCTAGACAAGCATTCTGAATAGAAAGCAGTGATTATAAAACTAACATGACCATAAATAAGAATCTTTGCCAAAAAAAAAAAAAAAAAAAAAAGGCACTTAACACTAGTATGGCCAATAATTTAACCCCAATTTGTGTATCTATGGTTCACAATGAATGAAAAAACAGAAACACATGTAATATCTATGGTGGAAAAAAATCAGAACAGTAGCTGTCTCTGGAGGAGTGGGCTAAAGACTGACTGGGGAGGTGTGTAAGGGTGCTGTCTGAAGGTGATGGTACAGGTAATATTCTATAGCTTAGGTAGGGTTTGGGTTATGGTACCCAAAACTCAGCAAACGGACACTTCAGACTTGAGCATATCATTGTACATAATATTTATCTCAAAAGAAGAAAACTCTAAAGAACTCTAAAGAACTACTAATGTCTGTAATTCACATTGAAATGCATAAAAAGAACAACATGGATATGTGAGAAAGCAAGCATAGTAAAATGTTAATGGTAGAATCCTGGTGGGTATATAGGTGTTTACTGTAAAATTCTTCCTGTATGTTTGAAAAACTTCATGATAGAATGTTGGAAAAAGAGTGATATGTTTGAATGACTGTAGAAAAGGTTTGGAATGATATTTAAACTGTCAATTTTTATATGTGGTTAACTTTGGGGAGTAAAGAGTTTTCATACTTCAAATAATACAGAAATGGATTAAATAAAAATGAGTACGTTATTACCTTTGTTATTAAAAATCTAAAAGGAGAAAAAGCATTGGCTAGTTCAATCTCCCCCAACCTCCATTTTTTTTTGTGGCGGGGGGGAGGGTGTGCAATTCCCTTTATAAATGAGGAAACATGCAGAACTAGGCTTTAATAGTAATTAGAAGCAAAATAGAAATCAGAATTCAATGTCAAGTTCTTAGCCCTGTGCTTAAAAAAAATTACGTAATTGCCTTTCAACTACTAGTAGCTATAACAAAGTCTTGATTAATGAAGAACTAATGGGATTATTCATTTTCTTGGCTTCCTCCTCCCTCCTTTGACATATATAATTATTTTATTTATTTCACTCTTTGTCTTCTCTAAAGGAGTTAGGATAGAGCAAAGAATGTATTTTGACTCATGGCTGGAAAAAGGCATGGAAACCATGATAAAGTTAAATGAACCAAGGGATCCCCTATGGTATCAGGGCAGTTGTAGTGACTAGGTTGGATAAGACTATTCAGGGAGAGAACTGCTTCTAGAAAAAACAAGGATTTGCAGTTGGGGGAGAAGATAACCTAGTTAATAAAGTCTAAGATGGCTGAGGAGTCCCTGGTGGCACAAACAGTTAAGTACTTGGCTACTAACTAAAAGGTTGTCAGTTTGAACCTACCCAGAGGCTGCTTGTAAGAAAGACCTGGCAATCTACTTCCAAAAGATCACAGCCATTCAAAACCCTATGGAGTGCAGTTCTACCCTGAAACATTCGGGGTCGCTATGAGTTGGAATCGACTCAACAACTGGTAGGATGACTGAAACAGAGTTATTAAGGTGGTTCTCATAATCAAGAATGTTGAAGATAGATGTTGGAGTTAGGACTGGTATCAGGAGATAGGGTAGAATAGAAAATCGTGACTTAGGAACTGGTATCCTGAGGAAATCTGAAGAGGCATCTTAGAAACTGGTGGATAACAGCAATGATTTTGAGGTGGTATAAATGGTTTGTGTGGATTTTAAAGAAATGGGGCAATACTTTTGTGAAGATTATGGAACAAATGGCTTGAAAATGGCTCTGAGGACTAAGGTGAAGACTACTTCCTTACTCTTCGGTGATGAGTCTGGAAAATGAACAGATTAAGGATTTGCTTTAGATGGTAGTTACAGCAAAAAGACAGAGGAAGTGTTTCTGCAAAAAGTATTATTTAGCAGTTTAGACATAAGTTTCACAGGAAACACTGGATGCCCAGATGCGTAGAAAATAATAAGTGAGAAGTTGGGCTAGTATTTGAGTTCATTAGCACAAGTCCTAGAGAATAGCACATTAAATACTGCGATTTATTTTATCCCTAAATTTCCTTCCTGTAATTATCTCAAACCAGTCCAGATTGGAGTCCCTGACCAGGGAGAACTGGTAGTCAGGAGCACACATATTCTGTGTCAAGAAGTGTCTGGATATGCTTGATACTATTTCTAAATGAGAGTCATTTGAATTTCCTCAGAGGGCAGGCATGAGGATGAAAAGAAATGGCACACATTGTAGGCACCCCAGTGATACTTCCCATCCCTTTCCTTACAGCCCTATTCAAAGAAGGCTGCTTTCCACCTCATGGGATTATGTTAGAAAGAAAATATCTGATATTTATTGAATGGCTACTTGCTCTATTAAGTAGTGGAGTCAGACATCGTTTACATGACACATCTCATGTATTATTACCAGCAATCCTATATAGGTACTAGTATTCTTTGTATGGATGAGGAAATTGAGGCTGAAGGGTTAAGTATCTAATGGTCACACAGCTAAGAAATGGTGGAGCTAGGATTTGAACTCCAGCAGCTTGACTTTGGAGCCTGAACTGCAGCATTGTTACAAAGGTAAGAGACTCTCAACTATTGACTATGGGCTACAGATGTCAGATTCTCATCCTTTGGGTTAGGCAGGCCCCTTTTACTCGTGTTCTTTCACCTTGAGTAGCCTCATCTGATTACACTAGGGTGTCATGTAAACGTCACCCTTCTTCACCTTGTCTGATGTAAAAGAGGATGGCTTGGCAGATAGAATTCTGGCTCAATTTTCCTGGGGACTGCTGGGAAAATACTTGAAATACAAACAGAAAGCCCTAGGCAAGAATGGCATCTTAATCAGAATTTAGAAATATGTTCAATTTAAGGCCTTTTGTAATTAGCCTTTAAAAATGTGATTTCCAACGATCAGAAACTGGTTCAAGTATAGTCCATCCTCATAATGGAATACTATGTAGCCACTAAAAGTGATAAAGAAAATTTTTTTTTAATATATCAAGTGGGGAAAATCAAAGTGGTGTTATGTGGGATGATCCTATTATAAATCAAATGAATGATTATTCAGTCCATGAAAATTTCTAACCTTCTGTTTTGCTGAGGGATATAACTGATGGTGGGAATAGAGACGAAAAATCTACCCCTAAACAGATTGTGATGGCAGCCAAAGAAATATTCTAGCAGTGGCTGTAATATGTGAAAAGGACATCCAATTGGGATGTGCAGATGATGCTATAGGGGCAGAGGTGGTGCCTCCTCCGGGCAGGGTGATGAGGGTGTATTCCTTAGCTGAGAAAGCTGCGTGTAGAAGAAATGTACTCTGTGGTGAGGTTTACAATACTAAAGGGTGGGACAACAGAGCAAAGTCCCGAGGACAGAAAAAAATGGAGTCTAGAATAAAGCTGGGGGTGAGAGAGAGTTGAGTTAGATAGGATAGGATTTTTTCATCTCAAAGTTATAGGGGAAGGAAGAACAATGGGATTTGTTAGGGTGAAAACGAAAGCACTAGGATGTTTGTAGTATACTGGTCTTTGTAACTTCCACAAAATGACTGGGTGGGGCTATGCAAATAAGGTATTTATGACTCACCAAGGGGATTGGACAACCTGCTAATAATGCAAATAAGATGCATGGAACCCTAACAAGGGGACTGGTTAGTTCTGCCATCCTGTTAGGCTTAAAATGAGCCAATCTCAGAGGTTAGGAAGGGGATCTCACTACCACCAAGAAGAGGCGGGAACAGAGTGCATCCTTTGGACCTGGGGTCCCTGTGCTGAGAGCCTCTAGACCCAGGAGACGGAGAGAGCTGTAACACCATAGCTGGCAAGAAGCAGCAGCAGAGAAACGCTGGCAGCAGAACCAGGAAACCAGTGCGAGATGGTGCGGTGGGCTTCCCGGCCCATGGAGCAAGGCAGCTACAGTGGATGTATCAACCGTCGGAGTGAGAGGGCTGAGTGCTTTTGGGCAGGAGGCATGCTGGCAGCGTGGGGTGCCTCTGGGCACTTGGTGCAGCTAGGCTTGCTGACCCATGTTGCGAGAGAGCTGAGCACCTTCAGGCTAAGGCTTATTGGTGGAGTGAGGTGCCTCTGGGCACTTACTGGTAGAGCTAAAGAGCTTTGTAACACTTGCCTGAGCAGGGCAGAAGGCAGGTGGAGGACCCAAGGGGGCCAAGAGCTGAGAAAGAGGACTGCCTGTGGGCATGGCCAAGAAGCTGTCCTGACTGAAGAACTGTATCCTGGGTTGTTCCTGATACTGAACTGTAACTTGTTACTTCTCTAATAAATCCCTTGTCATGGATTGAATTGTGTCCCCCAACAACATGTGTATCAATTTGGCTAGGCTGTGATTCCTAGTATTGTGCGATTATCCACCATTTTGTCATCTGATGTGATTTTCCTACGTGTTGTAAATACTACCTCTATGATGTTTTTTTTATGATGTTAATGAGGTAGAATAGGTGGCAGTTATGTTAATGACATAACTGGATTGTGTCTTGAGCCAATCTCATTTGAGATATAAAAGAGAGACGTGAGCAGAGAGATGGGGGACCTCATACAAACAAGAAAGTAGCACCGGGAGGATAGTGCATCCTTTGGACCTAGGGTTCCTGTGCCTGAGAAGCTGCTAGACCAGAGGCATATTGGTAACAAGGACCTTCCTCCAGAGCCAACAGAGAGAAAGCCTTCCCCTGGAGCTGGGGTCCTGAATTTGCACTTGTAGCCTACTAGACTGTGAGAGAATAAACTTTTCTTTCTTAAAGCCATCTACTTGTGGTCTTTCTGTTATAGCAGCCCTAGATAACTAATACATCGCCTAACTGTGAGTATAGTCTGTGAGTTCTGTGTGGCCACTGCAACAAATTATTGAACCTAGCAAAGATGTAAAGAGTGCTGTGGAAGGGACCGCTGGTGTCATAACTGGTAAAAAAGGTTGGAGGGTAGACGTATGTCTGACCTCCACCTCATGGGAATCAGCCTTGGGCTGATGATCTTGCTTATCTCTCCTCCCCCCTTGTGAACTTAGAGGAGGTCTGATGCCACCATGCCATTTCTTAAAAAAAATTTTTATTGTACTTTAAGTGAAAGTTTACAAATCAAGTCAGTCTGTCACATATAAGCTTATATACACACCTTACTACATACTCCCATTTACTCTCCCCCTAATGAGTCAGCCTGCTCCCTCCTTCCAGTCTCTCCTTTCATGACCGTTTTGTCAGTTTCTAACCCTCTCTACCCTCCCATCTCCCCTCCAGACAGGAGATGCCAACAGTCTCAAGTGTCCACCTGGCACAAGTAGCTCACTCTTCATCAGCATCTCTCGCCAACCCATTGTCCAGTCCCTTCCATGTCTGATGAGTTGTCTTCGGGAATGGTTCCTGTCCTGGGCCAATAGAAGGTTTGGGGACCATGACCACCGGGATTCTTCTAATCTCAGTCAGACCATTAAGTATGGTCTTTTTATGAGAATTTGGGGTCTGCATCCCACTGATCTCCTGCTCCTCAGGGGTTCTCTGCTATGCTCCCTGTCAGGGCAGTCATCGGTTGTGGCCGGGCACCAACTAGTTCTTCTGGTCTCAGGATGATGTAAGTCTCTAGTTCACGTGGCCCTTTCTGTCTCTTGGGCTCATAGTTATCGTGTGACCTTGGTGTTCTTCATTCTCCTTTGATCCAGGTGGGTTGAGACCAATTGATGCATCTTAGATGGCCGCTTGTTAGCATTTAAGACGCCAGACACCACATTTCAAAGTGGGATGCAGAATGTTTTCATAATAGAATTTATTTTGCCAATTGACTTAGAAGTCCCCTTAAGCCATAGTCCCCAAACCCCCACCCTTGCTCTGCTGACCTTCGAAGCATTCAGTTTATCCCGGAAACTTCTTTGCTTATGGTCCAGTCCAGTTGAGCTGACCTTCCCTGTATTGAGTATTGTCCTTCCCTTCACCTAAAGTAGTTCTTATCTACTAACTAATCAGTGAATAACCCTCTCCCCCCTCCCCCCCCCGTTGTAACCACAAAAGAATGTGTTCTTCTCAGTTTATGCTGTTTCTCAAGATCTTATAATAGTGGTCTTATACAACATTTGTCCTTTTGCATCTCACTAATTTCACTTGGCATAATGCCTTCCAGGTTCCTCCATGTTATGAAATGTTTCACAGATTTGTCACTGTTCTTTATTGATGTGTAGTATTCCATTGTGTGAATATACCATAATTTATTTAACCATCATCCATTGATGGACACCTTGGTTGCTTCCAACCATGCCATTTTTAAAGTGCTCATTTTGATGTCATTAATATTTGCTATAAGCCATAAGGCAAGATAATTTTGCTACAATAGCAGGGGTTGAGGAGTCCCTCGGTGGTTCAAACAGTTAATGCCCTTGGCTGCTAACTGAAAGATTGGTGCTTCCAGTCTACCCAGAGCACCTTGGAAGAAAGGCCTGGTGATCTACTTCCTCAAAATCAGCCGCTGAAAACTTTTTGGAGCATAGTTTTACTCTGACACATACAGGGTCACCATGAGTTGGAACTGACCCAACAGCAACTGTTTTTTTTTTTTTAAAGCAGGGGTTGGGGGAGTAGTAAGTGGTATCTGTAGGGGACCTTCTGTGTGCCAGACGGTTTACATATAAAATTAATTCTAAAAGTCACTTCTAGAAGTAGTCATCACTAATCCCATTTAGCAAGTAAGAAAACTGAGGTTCAGAAAGGTCTGCTTGTAACCTGCCTAAAGCTAAAAAGTTAATATGTGCCACAGCAGGTATCAGGAAGCCAGGTCAGGCAGTCTTTGCTAAGCCAAGTGTGAGGGGAGGGAATTGCAACTTTAAGAAGAGGAGGAAGTCTTAATCACCATGGAGAACATGCTAGTTCAGACCGTAAAAAGTTATTATGCCATTAAATGTTAGATCATTTTTCATAGGCTGAAGATAATTTACAACATCTTATATCATATAGGCAATTTTGGGTTTTCTGAAGAGGTAGTCAAAGCTGCAGCATAGGAGTAAAACTTCCGTTTTCCCCTTGTGTTTCCAATGACTTTTTTTTTCAGCAGCTTTGTTGAGATATAAATCACATACTATATAATTCGCTCTCAAGTGCGCAGTTGGGGGGTTTTTAGTATGTTCACGGAATTGAGCAACCATTGTCACTATCTAATTTTATAGCATTTTTATGACCCCCAAAAGAAAACTTGTGCCAGTTAGCAGTCATTTCCACTTCCCCCCCAATACTCCCAGCCCCTGGCAGTCACTAATCTACTTTCTGTCTCTGTGGATTTGCCTATTCTGGACATTTTACGTAAATTCAATTGTACAGTATCTGGCCTTTTGTGTCTAGCCTCTTTCACTCAGCATGATGTTTTCAAGGACTGTCCACTATCGTAGTATATATCAGTATTTCATTTCTATTTATGGCTGAATAATGTTCCATTGTATGGATCTACCACAATTTGTTGGTCCATTCATCATTCGATAGATATTTAGGTTGTCTCCCCTCTTTGGCTGTTATGAATAATGCTGCTATGAACGCTTCTGTACATGTATTTGTATAGACATACTTTCATTTCTCTTGGGTGGAATTTCTGGGTCATATGATAACTTCATGTTTAACAATTTGAGGACATGCCTGTTTTCCAAATGAGGTTCATAACATTTCTTTTAAAGTTACAATGTAGCTATCTAGACAGCTTTTGAAAAGCATTTTACCCCCATCTTATAAAGAAAGTAAGTTATCCAAAATAAGTAGTATATGGCAGTAAATTTTGGGTTTACCTTGAAGATTCAATTTCCTCCTACATTTAGCGGGGTGATAAAAACTGGCTCTCTCTAAAAGGCTTGCATAAGTAATGGTAATTTACATGTATACACCCATGCCCTTTTATTTAGGACTAACAGTACTTGCCACACAGCAGGTGCTCAGTATGTGCGTGGAATTGGCCAGCGAGTAGGAAAGCAGAAGGAAGGACAAAAAATGAACTCTAAAATTTTTTATTAACTAGTGTATTTCTCGGCATACTTCATAATGAAGACTTTAAATTTTCTCTCTGCCTTTTTTAAAAAAGGGAAATACGCCAGTAAATGTTATATATAAACACATTAGCAACCAAACCCAATTACATACACCCCTCAGGGGGGTCATAAAGAAGAAATTAGACTCATCATTTGAGGAGAACTGCTGGCTCAACTGAATATCCCCCCTACTGAGATTTCTTTATGTTTTTTTTTAGCTCAAGCTAGCCATAAATAAACTTGAGTAGTATTCAAGAAAATGCTATTAAAGAGTCTCTGGGAATAGCAATATAGTCTGTGAATTTGGATTCTACCAAATAAAGAGATAATAGAATATCCTAGCAACCAGGAGAGAGAACAGCAGGAAGAGGCAGATGGTAAGATGCACAACATATTCACCATCGCCACAGGCCTTCAACGTAAATATCCTGGTACACTTTTCTCATAGGTTTGTACCTATGCCATTCCAGGAGGGATATGGAGAAAATCTCTTCTGTGAGCCTGAATCCCTTAGTCTATGGCTGTGGAATGTTTTTTACCTTCACAAGGTATGATGGTCTTTTTTTAAAAAAAATTATTTTATCAGTCTAGCTAAAGGTCTGTCAATTTTATTGGTCTTTGCAAAAAACCAATTTCTAGTTTCATTGGTTCTCTCTCGTTTTTCTGTTCTCTATTTCATTTATCTCTGATCTTTGTTATTCCCTTTGAGTTGGCTTCACTCTGGTTTTTCTAATTCAAATCGTAAAGTTATTGACTTGTGATCTTTTTTCCTTTTTAATCTAGGGGTTTATAGCTATATATTTTCCTCTGAGCACCACTTTTGCTGCGTTCCCGTAAGTTTTGATATATCGTACTTTCATTTTCATTCAAATTTTAAGTATTTTCCAATTTCTCTTGTGATTTCTTCCATGGCCAATTGGTTGTTTAATACTGTGTTAAGTTCCATGTTTTTTTTTTTCAGTTTTCTTTTCGTTATTCATTTCTAATTTCACCCATAATGGTCTTTTGATGTAGCTAGGCTATAGCTCCAGGTTATTCAATCAAACACTAATCTAGGTGGTTGTGACGGTATTTTGTAGATGTGATTAAAGTCCACAACGAGTTGACTTAAAGTAATGGACATTATCCTAGATAATCTGAGTGGGCCTGATTCAATCAGTTGAAAGGCCTTGAAGAGCAGAGCTGAGACTTCCTGAAGAAAAAAGTTCACTTGTGGACAACACTGTTATCCTGTGCCCAAGAGTTTCCGCCTGCTCTTCTTGATAGCTTAGCCTACAGACGTTGTCCTTGCTTAGTCTGCCCCCACTATCACATAAGCGAATTCCTTGCAATGAACCACTGGTCCTGCATCTTTGGTTGAACCCTGACTGATACATATGCTTGTTCTCAATCAAGTAGTGCCCTAGGGTGCTGCATCCCTTTTTTGTTATTAGGGTATGGAAGAACAATTAGCATGCCAATCCCAGATTTTTCCTAAAGCTCTAATTCAGTTCTACCCTCACCTCCTCCCCCCTACCAAAAAAAAAAAATCCCTGAGGTTTAGTAAATTATTTTAGTGGGTTAGCACCAACTTTTTTTTTTTTTTTTTAAAGAAACAGAACAGAAATCATCACACGTAGGGTAAATATCACAGAAGCTTTGGCCAAGGTCAAAACAATAGTGTTGACATGCCCTTAAATACCCCCATCCCACAGGGCATAGCATTTCCAGGCACCTGGAACTATCTACTCCAAGGCTAGATAGGAGGATAGGTAAATCCTAGTAGAGGCCCACTGAACACTCCCTTTGCCGAGGATCCTTAGGGCCACTTCAAAAATTGTTTTCCGTTAGACACAGGGTAGAGAACACAAGTATAATTTGAGTGCTGTGGTTAACTATGAATAATAGGGCACATAATTTTGACCAGTTTCAGTCCAGTCTAACATTTACATCTTATTGCATTTAGGGCTGGGCCCAGAGAGGGGATAACCTCTTAATTTTGACAGGTCCCTAAACAGATGTATTTTGATTTTATGTGAAACTAGAAAAAGTTATTAATTACACTATGCAATTGATACTTGAATCTACCGAATAATGGTTCAAGGAAACTTCCAATCTATTACTACAATGAGATTTAATGTTTAATGTAACTTTTCGAGGTTATGCAACCAGAATAAGTTACTGTTATGTGGCATAAATTTCTGCTCATTCATGTCCTATAATCACTTTATTGATATTAAGCAGCTTCATCAATAGCTACTTTTCACCTATTTCATTTTGTCACACACTGACCTCCTCTGTAAGAAAATGGACACAATATTCTTGCAGTAAATATATACGATGGTACTTACTTGAGTCCTCTACTGAGAACTAAATTAATTCTATCTTTCAAAGGTCTATTCTTCTCAGGAATGGAGAACCAGGTCTTCCTACCCATAATCACCAAATTCTGTTTACCTGTAAAATTAACATAAAGAATACGTATACTTTCCGGGAAAAAATATATTTGCGTATAGTATATATGTGTATGTGTACACTGAGTTGGAACTGACTCGATGGCAACAGGTCTGGTATGCATATATATACATATATACACTAAAACTTGTGAAAGCCAGGAACCTGTCAGAGAAGGAAAATTCAAGTATTTTCCACTAACACTGATAGAAAAGTTTTAAGACTGTACCCTTTTAAAGGCAGAAAACTTGTGAGACCCAGAAAAACAAGGCAGTCCCCTTAAGCTCCATCTCTTACAGGATTCACTGTATCTTAGGTGTACACACACACACAAATATATATTACATATATATAAATACATGTAATATATATTTGTTCGACTCAACGGCAGTGAATTTTTTGAGTATATATATTTATAAAAAAATTTTTTTTTTTTAATATATAAAACTGTTCTAGTGACATCTAGTGGATCTGCTTTAAAAAAATAAAAAAATTACATCTATTAGCCATTACCTAAATTTTGCTGTTCATTGCCTTTGAGTCAATTCCAACTCACGGTGACCCCATGTGACCCCACGTGTACAGAGTAGCACTGCTCTGTTGGGTTTTCAAGGCTATGACTTTTCAGAAATAGATTGCCAGGTCTGTCTTCTGAGGCACCTCTGGGGGGGTTTTAACTGCCAACCTTTTGGTTAGTAATCCAGCATTGAACCATTTGTGTCACCCAGGGATTCCCTTTTTATACACATAGCTTCCATTTTTGGTTTAATTGCATAGGAGAAAAAGACCTTGAGAGTCAGCTATCTGGATCCAAGGAACATGAATATTTCTATGATATATTCTGAGAGATCACCGAAAGCAATGCACAAGTGTGTGTCCTTAAAAAGTCACCAGCATTAGTTTTATTTTATTTGAACCAAACACTAACATTTATAAGCTTCAACTAGTAAGACTAAGCATTTTTCTACATTTTGGTTTACTATTCATAACCTAATGTTACTTCCGAATATTGGAATTTTTTTTCCTTTAAGATTTAAAACAAACAAAAAAATTCATGTGACTTCTAATTCATGTTATCTCTTATACAATATGCATTCCACTTGCTATGGCAGAGCTTTAGGTTTTGAATAAGGAGATATTAACTATGAACAAAATAGAGCCAAATGATGAGAGAAATGATAACAGACCTGGCCTAACAACTAAGGTGCAGGTACTGAGTGAAAGACATACGGAGACAGTTAAACAAACAAACAAATATATAGTTAGATACATAGATAGATAGAGAGTCAAAGAGATAGAGAAAGAAATGACACTTTTGGTACTCATTTGTTTATCTAAGAAAAACTATATTTACTGATAACCAGGAACAGATCAGGAACTGGATGCTTTCCATATTACCAGACCATATTTAGGATTCCTTAGCTTCCAGGGATTTCCGTCTTGTCTCTACCTGTGACATAAGAGCCAAATCAATGGGTCTTGTCTCTGTCCTGTTAAAGTTCTGCAGCATCTGCTCCTTTCCGAGGTACTGTTTCAGCTTACTTTATGGCTCTTGTCCCTGTTTACAGATGCCTCTCAAGTTTTAAATGGGGTCTCCTTCCATCCCCATATTCTTGTCCTTGGTCATCCTCTTTTCTCCAGTAGCTGAATTCACGTAGTTCCCTGTGTCTGACATTATCCTGGATGTCTTTTGGGCACCTCAAAACTGTCATCATCACAGTTGAACACTTTTTTTTTCCATTCCTTTATTTTCATGTCACTCAGACTCTGAAAGTGAAAACCTAGGAGTTCATCTTTGATGCCTTCCTGCGTCACCTTTGGAAACCCTAGTGGCATAGTGGTTAAGAGCTTTGGCTGCTAACCAAAGGTCAGCAGTTCGAATCTACCAGGTGCTCCTTGGAAACCCTATGGGGCAGTTCTACTCTGTCCTACAGGGTCACTTTGAGTCGGAATCGACTTGACGGCAGCGGGTTTGATTTTGTTTTTTTTTTTTTGTGTCACCTTTGTTTTAGTCATCTAGTGCTGCTATAACGGAAATACCACAAGTGGGTGGCTTTAACAAAGAGAAATTTATTGTCTCATAGTCTAGTAGGTTACAAGTCCAAATTCTGGGTGTCAGCTCTACGGGACGGCTTTCTCTCTCTGTGGGCTCTGGAGGAAGATTCCTTGTCATCAGTCTTGCCCTGGTCGAGGAGCTTCTCAGGGGCAGGGACCCCAGGTCCAAAGGATGTGCTGTGCTCCTGATGCTGCTTTCTTAGTGGTAAGAGGTCCCCAGCTCTCTGCTTACTTCCCTTTCCTTTTCTCTCTTGAGAGCTAAAAGGTGGTGCAGGGCACAACCCCAGGTAAACTCCCTTTATACTGGATCAGGGATGTAACCTGGTGTGTTACAATCCCACCCTAATCTTCTTTAACATAAAATTATAGTCACAAAATAGAGGACAACCACAGAACACCGGGAATCATGGCCTAACCAAGTTAATACACACATTTTGGAGGGGACATAATTCAATCCATGACAATCTTTAACTTCCAGATCTTAAATGGATTATTAACATGTAACAATTTCTTGGCTTTCTGTCCTCTCTCCGCTGCCCTCCTTCAGGCCTTATCATCCCTTTCAGGGCTTATTCCAAGCTCTTTATATGGTTTCCTTTCCACCCAAAAATCTCTGGTTAGAAAAGCCTCTATCCAGCTGCCAATTTTGCCCAATACCTGAATTTTATGAGCATGCCCACATATAATGTTAAAGAAAAAGGTGACATTTGACTAAATCTTGGGAACTGCACATACATCAATGGTAAGGGAAAAGGCCCCAGATTAACATGGAAAACTTCCCACATAAGTAAAATTCGCATTGGTTAACTTTGGCAAGCAAGAAGCTTGTGAACCTCAACCAGTTAAAACAACCCACCTTACCTTCCACTGAAGAGGTTGTGGTCGTGGTCATTCTTTGGAAATACTTGAATTCATTCCTACAAGTCAGAGAAACACAGCATTACTCAGAACATTACTCTGTGGGCTTAAGCTGTAATGCGCGCTACAAACAGCGCGCCTGGAGGTCTTCACGGCCGGGACTTCGCTCTAGGCCTGGCGCCGCGGGGAGTAGGCCTCGGCGCAGCAAGATTGGGACGGAAACCAACAATTTCGCCTTTCCGACTGGTCATGCAGAAGGAAGCACCGTCCCTCCTGTCGGCCTCCCGTCCTCCCCATTCCCTTTTGGCGAGTCCGTCCGCCTCGTCCCCACCCGGGTGCCCCGATCACTGGCAGCCTGCACCAGCCTCGGTTTCCCCGGCCAGGCAGGTACCTGAGCGGGGGCCAGGGTAGGTCTCCGTTCTTGCCGATGCCCATGTTCTGGGACACAGCGACAATGCAGTTTAGCGGACGAACCATGATAGCAACAGTAAACCCCTCCGAGCTGGCTCCTCACACCTGGAGTCCGGGCAAACCTTGGCGCGAAACTGTGGCCACCCCGCCCCTTCGTCCCATTTGTGCAGGCGAGGCCCCGCCCCCGAGCCCGCCTCCCGCTCCGCAACACGGCAGGGTCGCGACGTGCTCGCGCCTGCGGACGCCGGGGCGTTGTGACTGCGAGCTCGCAGTCCCGGGGAGGCCCTGTCCCTGGGCTGCCGTCCTGGCCCTGTGATGCCGCGCCGGAAGCCTGCCTCAGGTGGCGCTGGTGCCGCCGGCCCAGCCCCTGCAAGGCAGGCGGTTTTGAGCAGATTCTTCCGGTCTACGGGAGACCTGAAGTCCACGTCCTCCCGTGCGGATGCAGCCGAGAAGGCGGACCCTGACTCCGCAGCGCCCCCAGCGTCCACTTTCCCGCCTCAGTTGCCTCCTCACGTGGTGGGTTCGGTCGAGGAGGGGGCGGGGCTGTCGGCCAGAGGGGGCGGGTCAAGTTGGGGCGGAGGCGGGGCCTGAGGGACCGGGCGGGAGAGGGCGGGGACTATGCGTGAGAATCCGTGAGATGATGGAACCAGACGAGAAGGGGGCGGAGCCGGGGAAGGAGACGGTGGGAAACACAAGCAAGGCTACATCCTGGTTGTGGTTCAGAGTTTTTAGTTCCCATCTGAGTGAATAGACTTGTAGCCAAAGTCACCCAGGTTCTTAACGGCAAAGCTGAGACAGGAACTCAGGGCTCTTGACTCCCATTTTGATGAGGGTAGGGGACCTGTGGACAGGGGATACATCTTTTAATCTCCATCCTCCCTCCTTTTTTTTAATGGATTGGGGCTTGAAGAGGAGCTTTATGTCTGTTACAGTGTATGTGTTTGGGTAGGTGATTAGAAGAAAAGTAATCTGTTTTCTTCTAATCACCTACCCAAAGACATATAAATGTTAAGTTTCTAGGTTTTAAAAAAAATGTTTGGTGAAAATACACACAACAAAACATACATCGCGTCCAGAATTTCTATATGTACAATTCAGTGACATTGTTTGCACTCTGTAGGTTGAGCCATCTTTCTTAACAACCTTTTTTAAACTGTTTCACCACCTTTAGCGCAAACTCACTGCCCCTGTAAGCTTCTCATTTATGTTTTCGAATTGTTGTGAATTTGATCACATATAGATAATTTCTTAAAAGAGTGTAATGTTTAATGCAGGTGTCTTTTCTATTTAGGCTAAACTATTATTTGCTTCAAAGAGGATAGTTTCATTCAAGGTTTAAAGATGTCCTCAGGGTAATAATTTCCGGGGTCGTATGGCCTCAAAGGCTCCAGAAAGTTTCTAGATTTTGAAGTTGCAACATCATTGCTCAGTATGTAAAGTGACTACAGTTAAAAGCATTCATAATGTGTAGTCAGTTGTCCAGTGGCTACATCCCTTGTAGTTGTAAAGTCTCATATGCAGCTTGAGTGGATAAAGTTTCTTAACATGGTTGTTGTTAGGTGCCGTGGAGTTGGTTCTTACTCTTAGGGATGCTATGCACAACAAAATGAAACACTGCCCAGTTCTGCGCCATCCTCACAATTGTTGCTGTGTTTGAGCCCATTGTTGCAGCTACTGTGTCAGTCCATCTCGTTGAGGGTCTTCCTCTTTTTCACTGGCCCCCTATTTTACCAAGCATGATGTCCTTCTCTAGGGACTGATCCCTCCTGATAACATGTCCAGAGTATGTGGGATGTAGTCTCGTCATCCTTTCTTCTAAGGAGCATTCTGGTTATACTTCGTCCAAGATGGGTTTGTTCATTCTTTTGGCAGTCCATGTTATATTCAGTATTCTTTGCCAACACCACAATTCAGAGGCATTGTTTCTTCTTTAGTCTTCCTTATTCATTGTCCAGCCTTCGCATGCATATGACGTAATTGAAAACACCATGGCTTGGGTCAGGCACACTTTAGTCCTCAAGGTGACATCTTTGCTTTTCAACATTTTAAAAATGTCTTTGCAGCCGATTTGCCCAATGCAATGCATCTTTTGATTTCTTGATTGCTGCTTCCATGGGTGTTGATTGTGGATCCAAGTAAAATGAAATCCTTGACAACCTCAGTCTTTTCTCTGTTTATCATGATGTTGCTTATTGGTCCAGTTGTGAGAATTTTTGTTTTATGTTGAGGCATAATCCATACTGAAGGCTGTGGTCTTTGATCTTCATCAGTAAGTGCTTCCAGTCCTCTTCACTTTCAGCAAGCAAGGTTGTGTCATCTGCATAACAAAGGTTGATAATGAGTCTTCCCCCAATCCTGATGCCCATTCTTCTTCATATAGTCTAGCTTTTCAGATTATTTGCTCAGCATCCAGATTGAATAGGTATGGTGAAAGGATATAGCCTTTCCTGACTTACACCTTTCCTGACATTAAACCATGTAGTATCCCCTTGTTCTGTTCAAATGACTGCCTCTTGATCCATGTACAGATTCCTCATGAGCACAATTAAGTGTTCTGTAATTCCCATTTTCTGAAATGTTATCCATAATTTGTTATGATCCACACAGTCAGATGCCTTAGCATAGTCAATAAAACAAAGGTAAACATTGTTATGGTATTCTCTGTTTTTAGCCAGGATCCATCTGACATCAGGAATGATATCCCTGGGACCTTGTCCTCTCCTAAATCTGGCTTGAGTTTCTGGCAGTTCCCTGTGGATATACTGCTGTAGCTGCTTTTGAATGATCTTCAGTAAAATTTTGCCTGCATTTGATATTAATAATATTGTTTGATAATTTCCGCATTCGGTTGGATCACCTTTCTTGGGGGTAGGCGTAAATATGGATCTCTTCGAGTTGGTTGGCCAGGTAGCTCTCTTCCAAATATCTTGGCATAGACCAGTGAACACTTCCAGCTCTGCATCCGTTTGTGGAAACATTTCAATTGGCATTCCATCAATTTCTGGAGCTTTGTATTTTGCCAGTGCCTTCAGTGCAGCTTGGACTTCTTTCAGTACCATCAGTTCCTGATCATACGGTACATCCTGAAATGGCTGAACGTCAACCGGTTCTTTCTAGTATAGCGACTCTGTGTATTCCTTCCATCTTATTTTTGATTGTTCCTGTGTCGTTTAGTATTTTGGCCGTAGAATCCTTCAGTATTGCAACTCGAGGCTTGAATTTTTTCTTCAGCTTAACCTGTCCTCATAATACTTTGCCTTCTCAAACTGCCCTTTGAAATCTTCAGTTCACCTCTTTTACCTCATCATTTTTTCTTTTTGCTTTAGCTATTTGACGTTCAAGAGCAAGTTTCAGAGTGTCTTCTGACATCCTTTTAGGTCTTTTCTTTCTCCCCGTCTTTGTAATTATCAGGGCATCCTGATTACATGTTCGATCAATTTCAGACTGCAGAAGTTGGTAAAAATCTTCAATTTCTTCATCTTTCGCCTTCGTGGTTAGTGTGTAAATTTGAATAATAGTCATATTAACTGGTCTTCCTTGTAAACGTATGGATATTATCCTATCACTAACAGTGTTGTACTTCAGGATAGATCTTGAAATGTTCTTTTTGACGATGAATGCAACACCATTCCTCTTCAAGTTGTTGTTCCCGGCATAGTAGACCATATGATTGTGCAATTCAGAATGACCAGTAACTGTCCATTTCAGATCACTAATGCCTAGGATATTGATGTTTATGTGTTCCATTTCATTTTTGACGATTTCCAGTTTTCCTAGGTTCATACTTCGTACATGCAGGTTATGATTATTAATGGATGTTCACAGCTGTTTCTTCTCATTTTGAGTCATGCCACTTTAGCAGATGAAGATCTCGAAAACTTGACTCCATCCACATCATTAAGGCTGACTCTACTTTGAGGAGGCAGCTCTTCCCCAGTCATCTTTTGAGGGCTTTCTAACCTGGGGGCTCATCTTCTGGTGCTGTATCAGAGAATGTTCTGCTGCTATTTGTAAGGTTTTCACTGGCTAATTCTTTTCAGAAGTAGACTGCTGGGTCCTTCTTCCTAGTCTGTCTTGGTGTGGAAGCTCAGCTGAAACCTGTCCACCATGGGTGACCTTGCTGGTATTTGAATATCGGTGGTATAGCTTCCAGCATTACAACAACACATAAGCCCCCACAGTATGACACACTGAAAGATGCGTGGGGCCTTAACATGGTACTTTAACATGTTACAGATGCAAATCGTTAGTCATTGGGCTCTCTCTGTTGCTTGCCACCCTTTAATGGAGCTGCTTTACCCGGAACAAAGCTGAAGGTTGAGCCCTTACCCTTCAGTATTTCTTGAACCCAAGTTGTGGAAGGGGCTGATAGACTGGCTTTTAGTCACCTACCAAGGCTTAATGGGGATGACAGCTTGGCTGCTTCAAAATCTTGTTTCCTTCACTATTTTTCTTCCCTAAAGTGCTTGTTCCCCCCAATGTTTCTTTATTTGGGG
Organism: Elephas maximus indicus; assembly: GCF_024166365.1. Classification (NCBI taxonomy): domain Eukaryota; kingdom Metazoa; phylum Chordata; class Mammalia; order Proboscidea; family Elephantidae; genus Elephas; species Elephas maximus. Next base: position 85,705,981 of record NC_064820.1, read on the forward strand.
TGATTTACATTTTCAGGAGTTTAACAAGATTCTCTTTGCACCCACCATGTAGAGAGTTTTGAAGGACTTAAGCCAGTTTTTGGCAGGTGTCCTGCCAACAAATATCTCATAATCTTATGGCATCTTTAGTGCTGTGCATAAACCATTTGTAAACATGAAACAGTTAAGTCATATGAATATTTCCAAAATGGGCCTTTTTTTTAATTATTATCTTTCCTTTCTAATATTGCTTTTTCTAAATAGGTATTAGTTATTTCTTAAAGGTATTTCATTTAAAATATTTGAGTAGGGTGATTTCAATTTTACAATTTGAGATAGATGAAGGCTGATTGAGTCAAGAAAGGCAGCTGCTTTAGTTCCAGTTAATTCTAGGCAGAGTTGAAGTGCTGAAGCTCCTGCCTGTCAGTCTGCATCTTGTCTTTGGTGATTGTAGAAACAGTTCACCCATAGGCTTTTCCAGAGCCAAGAGTGCATGATTCTATGAAGGGTAGATGGTAAGAACCTTGCTGTAATTCAGAAATAATGTTTAAAATACTTCAAATTGAGTGTCGAGAGTAGAGATGATAAATTATTTTATAACCTTTATTATTTTGTAACCATTATTTTCTGTGATACAGGCCACAGAAGTTGACAGAAGTGAAAAGAGAGCACTGGAGAATGATGGACCTGTTAAAAAGAGGACAAAGAAAGTCCAAAAAAAAGAAGGAGGAAGTGATTTGGTAATGCCTGGGAACTCTGGTGAGTTCTGGGGCGGTGATTCTTTATTCTTACCAGTCATGGCTCTGATATTGTTACATTCTCCAGAGAGCAGAAGAGGCTATTGGAGACGTGTATCTTCTTCCTTCATGGAGAAAGGTTCCCATTGTGCCTGAGCAGAGTTGTCCCTAGCTAAGTGGTGGTGGTGTGGGTGGGCATAGAGCTGGAGTTCTGAACTGGGCTCTCATTCTTCCAGCTCTCTTTTATTCCCTCTAGTCAATTTTTTCCTGATTTTATTAGTAAAACATTTTTGTTATAAAAATTTCAAATAATACAGAAATGTAGAAGGTAGACAATGAAAGACCTCTGTAATCCCTCCCTTCATTAATGCCTACTGTAATTTTTTGGAGCATTGTATATTCTCCCAGATTTTTTCTATTGAAACCAAAGAAAACCAAGCCTGTTGCCATCGAGTCAATTCTAACTCAAACCCTGGTGGCATAGTGGTTAAGAGCTAAGGCTGCTAATCAAAAGGTCGGCAGTTTGAATCTACCAGGTGCTCCTTGGAAACTATGGGGCAGTTCTCTGTCCTATAGGGTCGCTGTGAGTTGGAATCGACTCAGTGGCAATGGGTTTTGTATCTATATGTGCATATATGTATGTACGTATAGAAACACAAATTAATAAGTATTGATTTATTTTACAGAATAGTAACACACTACATATATACTGATTTGCAGCTATCTTTTCCCGCTTAACAGAACATTTTGAAAAATTTTCAACGTCAGGACATGTAGATCTCCCCTGTCCTTTTTTGCATGGAGCTGCCCTTCCTATATGCTAAAGGGTGTTGGATAAAAACAGCATTTTTGGGCTCCTGGATGTCTAACGGCGGTGTTGGGTACAGATGTGTTTGAGTATAGTTGGTGAGTGGATTTTCCTTGTAGTTTTTGGCCTCAGAGAATTTGTGATAAAGGAAGACAGGAAATTTTTCTTTCTTCATTTTCCCCTGGAAATTAGGTAGAGAATGAGACAAAAGCAAAGAAAAAAAAGTCTCAGTGAATTAAGTATGTGAAAAATCTATGCTTTTTCAAAAGGCAAAATTTGGACTTAATTCTGTCTTAGTCATATAGTGCCACTATAACAGAAATACCCCAAGTGGACGACTTTAACAAAGAGAAATTTATTCTCTCACAGTCCAGTAGGCTGGAAGTCCAAATTCAGGGTATCAGCTCCAGGGGAAGGCTTTCTCTCTGTCTGCTCTAAAGGAAGGTCCTTGTGATGCATCAGTCTTCCCTTGGCCTGGGAGCATCTCAGAGCAGGAACCTCAGGTCCAAAGGACATGCTCTGCTTTCTTGGTGGTATGAGGTCCCCAGCTCTCTGCTTGCTTCCCTTTCCTTTTATCTCTTGTAAGATAAAAGGTGGTACAGGCCACACCTCAGGGAAACTTCCTTCACCTTGGATCAGGGATGTGACCTGAGCAAGAGTGTTACATCCCACCCTAATCCTTTTAACCACAGGCAGAGATTATAATTTATAACACATTGGAAAATCACAAAATGGAGGACAACTACACATGGCCTGACCAAGGTGACACATATTTTTCAAGGACACAATCCAGTCCATTACAAATGTCAACTTGAAAGCCTTAGTAGAAAATAACTACAGAAGTGGAAATGTATGGCTACGGAAGAAGATTAATGCGATAATACTGCTTTCTTCCTCCTTTCTGAAGCAAGTATGAAAGGAAGAACATGGTTTGTGGACAGAATTTGCCATGTTTTAATGTTGCATTTTCTGGAACTAGCTACCTTTCTTTCCTTCATTACTCCTGGACAGACATATCTGCTTAATTTTTCAGTAAATTCTATGAGCAGTTAATGACCATCGTTATTTGCTAGTCATTGTTCTAGAGGCTTTACGTAGCTCATTTATTCTTCTCAGGAGCTGTTGTTTTCCTCGTTTTACAGAGGAAGACATGGGTGATAGATGAGGAGAACTGTGGGTTAGAACAGTAACTTAATCAAGGTCACACAGGAGAGCTGACATTGAAAGTTGTGGAAATAAGACTACAGACTTGAATTTTTGAAACAAGATCTTTGCCATTTGTTAAAAGTGGCATTCAGGAAGAACTGAGGAGAGCATCCACCAGCTAGAAGCTGGGTGAATGCTCTATTTTAGTTCCTTTTTTTTTTTTTTTAGTAACAGCTTTACTGAAATTTGGAAACCCTGGTGGCGTAGTGGTTAAGTGCTACTGCTGCTAACCAAAAGGTTGGCAGTTCGAATCCACCAGGTGCTCCTTGGAAACCCTATGGGGCAGTTCTACTCCATCCTGTAGGGTTGCTGTGAGTTGTAATCTACTGGACAGCAATGGGTTTGGTTGTTTTTGGTTTACTGAAATTTATTGATAATTCACATGTCATACAATTGACCCATTTAAAAAATGTACAATTCAGTGGTTTTTAGCATATTCACAGAGCTGTGCAGTGACCACCACAATATTAGAATGCTTCCATCACCTCCAAAGACACCCCATACCCATTAGCAGTCACTCCACACTTTCCCCCTCACCTAGGCAACTACTAATCTACTTCTTGTTTCTATGGATTTGCTTATTCTGAACATTCCATATAAATGGAATCCTACAGTATGTGGCCATTTGTGTCTGGCTTCTTTCATTTAGCTTCGTATTTTCAAAGATCATCCATGTTGTAGTATGTATCAGTGCTTCATTTCTTTTTATTGCTCAATAATATTCCATTCTATGGGTCCACCTCGTTCTTAACCCTTCAGTTTACCTGAGCTAAATTTCCTTTTCATAGCTGGGATCCGCAGGGAAGAAAGCTCTTACACTCAGAAGGAAACGTCTATACAGTTGAAAAGTGAATCAAGTATATGTTTTGAAAGCCAGAGGAATAATAATAAATAAGCTAGAAGTGCATTTTAAAAGAGATTCAAATATATGTATTTAGGATGAGAGAAGTCACAGTAAACAGAGAAGAAATTCTAATCTTCTGTTGAAGTAGAGAAGGAACAGTGACCCTTGAGCATAGAGTGAAAATCAAATTGCATTCAACAAATCTTTTTTTTAGAACCCCCTTTTACTCTATTCCCAGAGCTACTGGTGCCCTAATTCCTGAGCCCTTTGAGGATTCTGTGTTATAAATGGGATTGGTTCTTGGTTTTCTTCACTGTTCGCTCTTGCCTACTAACCTGAAGGTTGGCTGTTCGAACACATCCAGAAGCACCTAGTGATCTGCTTCTGTAAAGATTGTTGTTGTTAGGTGTCATCAAGTCAATGTTAACTCAGAGTGGCCCCATGTGACGGAGTAGAGGTTTCTTGCCCATAGCGTTTTCTTGGCTGTAATCTTTAAGGAAGTAGATTGCCAGGTCTTTCTCCTGTGGAGCTGCTGGGAGGGTTTGAATCGCCAGCCGCTTGGTTGGCAGCCACGTGCTGAAGCATATGCACCAGGAGGGCTAGAAAACCGTACGGAGCAGTTGTCCTCTGTAACACGCGGGGTCACCTTGAGTTCTGTTAAACTTGTTATTTTCCTTCTAGCTTCAAATATTTCATTTGCGGTTATCATCGGTCCTTTTCTTTCTGTTCTTACAGGTTTATGCCAAAAAAAAAAAAAAGGCAAAACCTCACTGTAGTTTCAATGGGGTTTCAGGAGCCAGTGAAATAAGATGTATGTTTCAAAATGTGATCTTTACCCTGAACCCAATGTTTCTTTATTTTTTCGTTATATCATAAGTTATTTCTTTAGTGTGAATTTCCTCCTTTAAAAATTTTTTGTTCTGCTTATGAATTGACATATTGAGACCAAAATACTACTGTTGTATTTTCTTCTGATTTGCTAACTAAGAGCCAAAGAAGTGTCTGAGGACCAGAACAGTTTCAAAGTCTCTGGAAAAATTGAAAGCCTTCTGCTGCGATTCCGCTCCTCTTCAAAATAGACCCCCGACAGAGCCTCTTCAGGAGAGATTTGCAGTTTTGCCAAAATGTACTGATTTTGATGATATCAGTCTTCTACGTGCAAAGAATGCAGCTTCTTCTGAAGATTCGAAAACACAAATTCATCAAAAGGTATGTAACTGCTATGTAGATGTTCATCTGAGCTGGCCGAGGGAGCTTTTTTTTACTTATTTTTTTAATACCTGGAGATTCTGATTCACTCTGTATTGGGGAGGGGTACACTGGAATTTGTGTTAAACCAAAATAAGAACAAAGTGAAAACCTCCCGGATGATTCTGACATACAGCTTGGATTAGGAGCCATTGGTTTGGGGAAACGGGGGATTCTTTTTTGGTAATAAAAGGAAAGTTTCTTCTTTTTTTTAATTTAATTTTTGGTGAAAGTATACAGACACACAAAAATACACCCATTCAACAATTTCTACACATACACTTCAGTGACATGAGTTACATTCTTCGTATTGTGTCACCATTCTTGCCATCTCTATCTGTACTGTTTTACCACCATTAACTTAGACTACTGGCCCCTAAACTTTTCCTCTGTGCTTTAGAGTTATTGTTGTCAATTTGATCTCATATAGACGATTCTTTAGAAGAGCTCAATGTTCAAGGCAAATGTTCTCTATTAGTTGAACAAAACTGTTGTTTAGTTTAAAGATGCCTTCAGGGGATAGTTTCAGTTCATGGTTTAACAGTTATTTCAGGGCAATAGATGTGGCAGTTCTCAGACCAGTAGTCTCAGTTGGTCCAGTAAGTCTGGTTTCCATAAGAATTTGAAACTCTGTTCCATAGTTTTTCCTCCTTTTGATCAGGATCCATCTGTTAGGAAGGATAGTTCTGTGTAGTCATTCCAGTTTCCATGATTTGTATGAAAAATCATGGTAGGCAATTTTATAGGTGTTTTTTGGTTCTCAGTTGAGAGAAGAATCCATGTAAAGTAAACCAAATGAATACTGGCTCTTTTCCGATGTCTGTTTTGTGACTCCAATTTTTTTCATTGTTTTCAAAATCAGGGACGTAGCTCTGGCTCCATCATTGAAGTCTATAGTTCAGAGTCGTGATTCTCAACTCAAGCTTTAAATTATAATCACCTGGAGAAACTTAAAAAAATTTGTTTACTGAGAATTGGGCATGGGTTTTTTTTTTTTCTTTTTGGGGGGCGTGAATTTTTTTTTAAAGCTTCCGTTTTAATCTCTAGCCATAGTTGAGAACCATTGAATTAGAGAAATTGTTCTTTATATACTTTTTGAGTCATCAAGATTCTGATGAAAGCTGTGTCATCTTTCCTTAGAAAAATGTTCTCAGATCAACAAAATTTTATATAGTTTTCAGAATTTCACGCTCCTCTTTTTTTTTTCCCCGTGAAGTCCAGATCCATGAGCTCCCCTAATTCCCCTCACCACAACCTTCAGCCAGACTAAAAGTGGGTTGACTTACTTAACCTTAGAGTATCAGGACAAAAAAAAGGTTTTTTTATTTTCTTTTGAGTATCTTTTTGACGGCACTGAGTTTTATTTATTTATTTATTTTAATACTTAGAAGCAATTCATCTGAGTGTAGTGATCATAAAGTATAAAACCTGTTGCCGTTAAGTCGATTCAGACTCCTAGCAACCCTATAGGACAGAGTAGAACTGCCCCGTAGGGTTTCCAAGGAGTGGCTGGTGGATTTGAACTGCTAACCTTTGGGTTATAGCCAAGCTCTTAACCACTGCAGTTTATTTTCTTTTTTAATTTCTTTTAATACTTAGAAGCAATTCACCTGAGTGTAGTTTTCATAAAGTATAGAGGTCATAAAGTATGTCTATTAAAGCTCACTTTACTAATTGGAGAATTTACTCCAGGGCCTCACTGTTGCTTTATAGATAAAATAACCGACTTGACATTTCTAAGTCACAGCAAACTGGAAGTAACCGGTTAGAAGGGACACCTAGAAGCAGTTCATGGACATTATTACAAAGTGATAGTTGACTGATGGCATAGAAAGAGACAGATGAATGGTAAAAACCTGTCAAATGAGTATAAAGTGCCCAGATCATTATTGAGGGGGTCAGCAACCGTACAAGTCTTGATAGGTACTGAAATTGCCATTTTATTATTGTGATCACCCTGAATTGTAAAGCAAAGTTAACAGTGAGTTCAGCCTCTCTGTGTCTGGGCATATGAAAAAATACAAAATATCTGAGAAGTATTTCCACCCGAATGTTTTTTTTTTTTTAAATATTGCTTAATATTTAAGTAGTCAGATTGACTTACTTGTTAGCATCCTATATGGATAAAACTTTTTTCTGGATGCTTTCTGTCCACCCACATATGGATGAATAAGGTATTAAGTAAAAACTTTTTTTCTAGGAAGTGTGTTTTTTTAAAGTATTGATTAAATTTTACAATATATAGTATTCCTAAATTTTTTGCAGAAGACATGAGTGCTTAATAGAAAATACATCAAAAATTAAATGCAAATGTGTTCTCAAAGCTGGTGTACTTTGACTCACGTTTCTCTGCCACAATTCTCCATGACTTACCGTCTCATTGCTGATGTTTGGAGTTTGCCAGGCTGTATATACATTGAATCTTTTAAAAAGTTAGTGCCCTTACTGACTTTTTAAGACATTTAGCAACTGCAAAGTACGTGTTCCTGGGTTTTCTCTTGGTCTAGGGCTCCCCTCCCTGGGCCATAAAGACAGTTCTCTTTCTCTCTTCCTCTGCTGGTCACTAGTCTTTTAGATCATATTTTTAGTTCCAGAGGTAGCTTGGTAAATTTTTAGATGTAGGCAGTGATACCTGTATTGGATATAGCCTATAAAGTTGGCTCATTTTACCTTTGGTCAAAGTTGAGTCTAACAATAAGCAATGTGCTTTAAGCTGTGAATTGGAATTATAGGCAGTCCCTAGGTTATTAATGAGATTAATTCCTGTGTGTTTCAGTTGAATTTGTAGGTAAGTAGGACAGATGCATCTGATTCTTACTTAGCCTTACTTTAGTGCAAGAGGAGGGCTGGTGGCATAGTGGTTAAGAGCTCGGCTGCTAACCAAAAGTCAGTAGTTCAAATCCTCCAGCCACCCCTGGAAACCCTACAGGACAGTTGTACTCTCTCCCATAGGGTCCCTAGGAGTTGGAATCAACTCAATGGCAACGGGTTTGGTTGCTGGTTTGGTTAGTGCGAGGAAAGGCTCGGAACCTTTTCAATGCTTTAAAAGTGGCACGGGCAGCAAGTGAAGGTGATTGCGATGAAGAATTTGTTGTGAGTGGGAGTTGTTTCAGTCTTTTCCAAGTCAGGGCAAATTTACATAACGTTAAAGGGCAAGTGTGAGTTGTCCTTAAGTTTGTAACCCGGGTACTGCCTGTAATTTCGGTTTTCATCACATAAACGTAAGGATAGTAGGAATACTAATGTTGAAAATGGAACCTTGTCCTTTATGCTTTCCAGGAGCTCTTTCCGTTGTCTCTTTACCAGAACAACCGAGGTTCTTTACTGGAATCAAGATTTCTAGAATATACTATCTTTTAGCATGTGTTTGGAAAAATAAAACATTAAATGTGTAGTTGTAGCTGCCGGGATGCTTGATGAAAGCAGCTCTGCCTTCCTGCTGAGAGAGAGGCAGATTCGTTGGCTTTTTGTGAATTACACACCTGAGAATAAATGATACAAAGAAATGATAATAACTTTACTGTTATTTATTTAACAAAATCAAAATATGAAAGTATATAAAACATTAAAATGTTCAGATTTTAAAAATTTGCTTAGTTACATGATAGTTTAGTGTGGGTCATACTTTTTTTTATGGATTGAATTGTGTCCCCCCAAAAAATGTGTTGTGAATCCTAAACCCTGGTTATAATCCTTGTTGGGAATGGGGTTTCTTTGTTATGTTAATAGGTAGTATTACTATAGGGTATGTCTTAAGTCAATTTCTTTTGAGATATAAAAGAGCAGATTAAGCAAGCCAACACAAATGGAGGGGAAGATACATGCCACATTCTTACCCAGACACCTAGGAATGAACAGAAACTGAAAAGAGACTAGGACCCTTCCCCAGAGTGGACAGAGAGAAAACCTTCCCCTAGAGCCAGCGCCCTGAGTTCACACTTCTAGCCTTCTAAACTGTGAGAAAATAAATTGCTGTCCATTAAATCCACACGATTGTGGCATTTCTGTTACAGCAGCACTAGATAACTAAGATGCTTTTTTTTTTAGTCTTTCGTTGTTGTTGTCAGGTGTTGGGTTGGTTTTGACTCATAGTAACCCTTTGTACAACAAAACGAAACACCGCCTGATCCTGTACCATCCTCAGAATCATTGTTATGTTTGCGCCCATTGTCGCAGCCCCTATGTCAGTCCATCTTGTTGAGGGTGTTCCTCTTTTTAGCTGACCCTCTACTTTACCAAGCCTCATGTCCTTCTCCAGAGACTGGTCCCTCCTGATTACATGTCCAAAGTATTTGAGACGGAGCCTCGCCATCCTTGTTTCGCGGGAGCATTCTGGTTGTACTTCTGAGACATATTTGTTCGTTTTTCTCGGAGTCCATGATATATTTGATATTCTTTGCCAACACCATAATTCAAAGGCATCAATTCTTTTTCGGTCTCCCTTATTCAATGTCCAGGTTTCCCATGCATGTGAGGCGATTGGTTTGGGTCAGATGCACCTTTCTCCTCAAAGTGATGTTTGTTTTTTAACGCTTTAAAGAGGCCTTTTACAGCAGATTTGCGTGGTGTAATACGTTGTTTGATTTCTTGACTGCTGCTTTCATGGGAGTTGCTTGTGCATCCAAGTAAAATGAAATCCTTGACAACTTCAGTATTTTCTTTGTTTGTCATGATGTTGCTCATTGGCACAGTTTTAAGGATTTTTGTTTCCTTTATGTTGAGGTGTGATCCATACTGCAGGCTGTGGTCTTTGATCTTCATCAGTAAGTGATTCAAGTTCTCTTCACTTTTAGCAAGAAGGGTTGTATCATCTGCATATCAAGGTTGTTAATTAGTTTTCTTCCAATCCTGATGCCACGTTGTTCTGATGTCTAGTTTCTTGGACTATTTGCTGAGCATACCAATTGAATAAGTATGGTGAAAGGATACACCACACCTTTTCTTATTTTAAACCATGCAGTAGCCCCTTGTTCTGTTTGAACAGCTACCTCTTTGTCTTAGTTTCACATGAGCAAAATAAAGTGTTCTGGAATCCCTGTTCTTCACAGTATTGTCAATAATTTGTTATGGTCTACACAGTTGAAAACTCTGTGGGGCAGTTCTAATCTGTCCTGTAGGGTCGCTGTGAGTCGGAATTGACTTGACGGCACTGGGTTTGGTTTTGGTTTGACACAGTTGAATGCCTGTGCATAGTCAGTAAAACACAAGTGAACATCTTTTTGGTATTCTCCACTTTCTGCTTTCAGCCAATATCTGTCTGACATCAGCAATGATATCCTTGTTCCATGTCCTCTTCTAAGTCTGGCTTGAAATTCTGGCAGTTCCCTGTCAATGTACTGCTGCAACCATTTTTTAATTGTCTTCAGCAAAAGTTTACTTATGTGTGATATTAATGATGTTGTTCAGTTATTTCCACATTCAATTGCATCACCTTTCCACAAATATGGACCTCCTTCATTCGCTTTCTGCAGGTAGCTTTCTTCCAAATTTCTTGGTATAGACAAGTGAGCACTTCCAGACTTAGATCTGTTTGTTGGCACATCTCAATTGTTATTCTTTTAATTCCTGGAGCCTTGTTTTCACCAATGCCTTCAGTGCAGCTTGGACTTCTTCCTTCACTACCATCAGTTCTTGATCATATGCTCCCTCCTGAAATGGTATGTTAACCACTTCTTTTTGGTACAGTGAGTCTGTGTATTCCTTCCATCTTCTTTTGATGCTTTCTGCATTGTTCAATATTTTGCACATAGAATCTCTCAGTATTGCAACTTGGGGCCTGAATTTTCTCTTCAGTTCTTTCAGCTTGAGAAATGCTGAACGTGTTCTTCAGTTTTGGTTTTCTAACTCCAGGTTTTTTTGCACATTTCATTATAATGCTTTACTTTGTCTTCTTGAGCCGCCTTTTGAAATCTTCTGTTCAGCTCTTTTACTTCATCATTTCTTCCATTTGTTTTAGCTGCTCGATGTTCAAGAGCAAGTTTCAGTCTTTTCTAATGTTCATTTTGGTCTTTCCTTGTCTTTTTAACGACCTTTTGCTTTCTTCAAGTATGATGTCCTTGATGTTATTCCACAACTCATCTCGTCTTAGGTCATTAGTGTTCAACGCGTCAAATCTATTTTCGAGATGGTCTCTAAATTCAGATGAGATATACTCAAGTCGTACTTTGGCTGTCATGGATTTGCTGTAATTTTCTTCAGCTTCACCTTGAATTTGCATATGAGCAATTGACGATCTGTTCTGCAGGTGGCCCCTGGCCTTGCTTTGACTGATGATACTGAGGTTTTCCATTGTCTCTTTCTATAGATGTAGTCAGTTTGATCCTGTGTAGTCCATCTGGCAAGATCCACGTGTGTAGTGCTGTTTATATTGTTGAGAAAAGGCATGTCCAATGAATAAGTCGTTTCTCTTACAAAATTCTACCATGCAATCTTTGGTGTCGTTTCTATCCCCAAGGTCATATTTTCTAACTATTGGTCCTTCTTCTTGGTTTCTACCTTTCGGATTCAAATCACCAGTAATTATTGGCGCATCTTGATTGTATGTTTGATCAATTTTAGACTGCAGAAGTTGGTAAAAATCTTCAATTTCTTCATATTTGGGAGCTAGACTTAAGGTTGGTGCCCAAATTTGAGTAATAGTCATATTAACTGATTTTCTTTGAGGGGTATGGATATTATCCTATCACTGACAATGTTGTACTTCAGGATAGATCTTAAAATTGCTTTTTCACAATGAACGCAACTCCATTCCTCTTTAATTTGTCATTCCCAGCACAGTAGAACATATGATTGTCTGATTCCAAATGGCCAATACCAGTCCGTTCCAGCTCACTAATGCCTAGGGTGTCTGATCTCAAGTGTTCCATTTCATTTTTGATGACCTCCAATTTTCCTTGATTCATACTTTGTACATGTTCCAGGTACTAATGGATGTTTGCAGCTGTTTTTTCTCAATTTGAGTCATTCCACATCAGCAGATGAAGATATCGAAAGCTTTACTCCATCTACTTCATTAAGGTCGACTATTCTGAGGAGGCAGCTCTTCTCCAGTTGCATTTTGAGAGCCTTCCAATCTGAGGGAAGCACTATTTCAGACAGTGCTCCTCTGCTATTCGTAAGGTTTTCACTGACCAATTCTCTTTGGAAGTAGATTGCCAGGTGCTTCCTCCTAGTCTGTTGTAGCCTGAAAGCTCCGTTGAAACCTGTCTACCATTGATAACCTTGCTGGTGTTTGAAATACTTGTGACATAGCCTCCAGCATCACAGCAACACTCAAGCCACTACAGTATGACAAACTGATGAGACAACTTGCCTGAATACTGCAATGTGCTACCATAAACCTTTCACCTGGATTCACCAATTGTTAGCTTTGTGCCAAATTGACATCTCTCTTTGGAAACTATTATATTATCACGGCTAGAACTTTTTAAACTATAAAACTCTTTTCGTTCACAGGACAAAACACTAACTTCTGATCCTAAGCCATCTAACAAACGGACCAAAAGCATCTACACGCCATTAGAATTACAATACATAGAAATGAAGCAGCAGCATAAAGATGTAATTTTGTTTGTGGAATGTGGATATAAGTATAGATTCTTTGGTGACGATGCAGAGGTAAGTTGTTTTTTAAAACACCGCATCATCTTTTTCTTGTCCAGCCTTAGTTACTTTTCAGTATTTTGTTTTGTTTTTAGACTTCATGAAAAGCTAATATGATTAACTATCCTTTGAAATGGTATCATTTAAAGTAAAAAACTAAAACCAAACACACTTGGTGGGAGCTAGACTTATGGGGGAGGGTATGGGATTCCCTGTTAGGATGTCAGCATTTATGCTCCATAGTGCTAGCCTGGTAACCCATCAAAAGTTTATTGGATGAATAAATTAGCAAATGAACCATAATCATGTAATTATTGATATTTCCTAATGAAGACTCTAGCAAGAAAAAAATTTGAGATGTACAGAAGTTCCTCTATTTACCCTTAATTTATGAATTTTCATAGCCAGGGACATAGGTAAGTCTCAGTGGCACCTTAACTCTGTCAGCCATCGACTGGATCTCTTTTATGTCAGTCTTCTTGCTATCCGCTAGTCTAAGTTTATTTGTACTTAGTTTTGAGGTATTTGCTACAGGATTATGTTGATTCAGGAGAAGGTTAGAAGTAAGTTTGAGCATTTAATGGGCAAACTGAGGAAGAGTATGGCTGATGACGTGTTTATTGGGAGTCATGGGTGATGGTCATGATTACAGAGGTCTCAGCCCTGGTTGGAGCTACACAACAGCAGAGAGAGTGATGAGGAGGCAGCTCTGATGCCTGATAGGATGGCAAGTGAAGACTCGCCCAAATTTTTTTATTCAAGTTTGCTAAACCATGTGGTGGCCGGAAAGTGGTGTTCTCTAGGTCAGATGCATCATGCTGTTTTCTGCCTTATGAAATTAGACACCAAAACAGAGTCAGCATATTTCCTGAGGACAGGAACTAGCACTTGGTAGGCATCCTTTAAATGAATGGGTAAAAGAACATGTTGTTTCTCTTATCCTCTCTAGATTGAAAGGTAGGTTCAACCCTGACCACAGTAAAGGCTGATGTTTTACTGTGCTATGGTGAGGGACGAATAGATTTTGGAGATGGGTGGGGCAGGGGAAGGAGAGTGCTGGAATGAGAAGTCATGGTTCCAGTGGGAATATCGAAGCCCTGGTGCTTTCTGAAAGAAAGTAGGGGGTCAGAGGTATTCTGACCGTGCATGCATCATTGACTAGCTAACCAGAGGAGGGGGTTCTCTTCTCACTTCTTCAAAGGTATTCTCTGTTTAAGTGGGTTCCTGATTTAGGTATGTTGTGGTTAGTTGCTGTCAAGTTGATTCCAACTCATGGTGACCCCGTGTGTTCAGATTAGAACTGCTCCATAATGTTTTCAAACCTGTCATCTTTCAGAGGCAGATTGCCAGGCCTGTCTTCCAAGGCACCTCTGAGTAGGTTTGAACCACCAGCCCCTTGGGTTGTTGTCGAGTGCTTAACTGATTGCGCCACCCAGGAAAGAAGTAATTTAGGGATATTCTGTAGTATCTCCTAATTGCCATTTGTTTGCATGCACCCTGTAGGAAATTCTACTCTATTACAATCTCATGCTTTCTATATTAAGTAATCTTTGGGTAGAGAAAGTTCATCACTTTAAGGTTTTGTTAGATCTAAATACTTGGAAGACCCATCAAGTTTTTCTGAGAAGTTTGTGGATAAAGATTTTTTCCCTGAGGTAAGGCCATAGAAACTGCCTAAAATACAGTAAATCCTAACCTTTCACACAGAGATTGTCTTTTAAACTTTTTACTGGTACACCACACATGCAGAGAAGTGCACAAATCCTAAGAATGTGCCTTGATGAATTTTCACAATGAAGCGAACAGACCCCACAGAGGGAATTGTGAAATAGAAATTTAGCGATAATTTCTTTTCAAAATTTTTTTAGATTGCAGCCCGGGAACTCAATATTTATTGCCATTTGGATCACAACTTCATGACAGCAAGTATACCTACTCATAGACTGTTCGTTCATGTGCGCCGCCTTGTGGCAAAAGGATATAAGGTCAGCTTTGGCTTTAACTTGTGGGAAAGAGTTGGGATTCTCTTCCAGAGAGTGAAAACGTTTACGTGATAGGCTTTAATTGGCTTTGGAATTTGGAGAAATTAAAGCGTATAATAATTATTAGCATTGTATTTTCTTGAGTTTTGAACATATTTTTAGATTTTTAAGGTAATTTTTTTTTTTTTTTTTTTTTAACTCTGCAGTAGAATGTTTCTGAGTAACTTGGCCATGTTTGTAAGCTCCCTGTGGTGTTATTATTTAAGACCTTAATTTGAAGATTGTGGGATAATTTGTTTATTTAAAATGTTTCAGAATTAACCTTTTAAAATTAAAAAAAAATTTTTTTAAAATAAATTTCCATCAATTTCACATTTAATATTTCTTATTTTGTTGAAGGTGGGAGTTGTGAAGCAAACTGAAACTGCAGCATTAAAAGCCATTGGGGACAACAGAAGTACAGTCTTTTCACGGAAATTGACTGCTCTTTATACGAAATCTACCCTTATTGGAGAAGATATCCTTTTTGAATAGAATTTTCCTCTTAAATGTCGCAAGGGATTTGCTTGAGGATAACAGTTGTTTTTTTTTTTTTTTAGATTTTTAACAGTTTTTTAAGTGGATATATTTTTGATCAGATGAGATGATGTCGTTACTTAAACCTTTGATTATGTGTACTATTGAAGGGGGAAGGGCTGATAATGGCTAGAAATAAGCATTTTTCAAATACTGTGGTAAAAGCAGAATTTATCATCCTTAAGAGTAAGGAAAGTTAGCTGAACACAGATAACCTGATAAAAGATGATGGCAGGTTAGCAACTGGTTTGAAATCACATCTCACCTAGGCCACTTGTAGGCAGTGGCTAGGTTCTTAAGACCTACAGACTTTTCAAGATCTAAGTAAATGGGATCTAAAAAGGAACTTACTAGCTTCAGATATGAAAAGAAAACTACAAAATCAAGGTGAACACTGTTAAAGGCTGTCTTCATTAAATTTTAATTACCTTCATGAAAATTTACTTTTGAAAATGCGTTGTAAGTGAAGTTTTTCTCACTTTGCAAGAATCTTCTGTGTGCTGCACAATGATTACCCTCAAATTTATAGTCATTTATAAGTTACATTAGTTGAAGCAAAATAATTTCAAAAGCAAAGTCATAAAATACTGTTAAATTTTTTTAAACAAATAATTATATGTAAGATGATATAAGGGTACATTTTAAAATGCTTACTATGAAGTGGAGTCAGAATGTGGAGATAAGAAGATCTTAAGTGATATCACGTGAAAATAATATTTCTTTTCTGTTGTTTATTACGTATCTGCTCATTTAGAGACCTGCTTAGCTTTCTACCCAAATTCTGAGAACTGTTTTATTCTGTTAATATCATAAATCCCTACTATAAATGCCTGTCATTTATACATGGCATTATACAACTAGACCAGTAAGAACTGTGTTGCTCTAAGCTGATAAGTCTATAAACCAAAACCAAACCCATTACCACTGAGTTGATTCTGACTTGTAGTGACCCTATAAACAGAGTAGAACTGGTACATAATGTTTCCAAGGCTGTTAATCTTTAGGAAACCAGATTGCCACAGCTTTCTCCTCAGAGTATCTGGTGGGTTTGAATCACCGATCTCTCAGTTAGTAGCTGAGCCCTTAACCACTGCGCCACCAAAACCAAACCCGATTCTGACTCATAGTGACACTATAGGACAGAGTAGAACTGTCCCATAGGGTTTCCAAGGCTGTAAATCTTTACAGAAGCAGACTGCCCAATGAGTGGCTGGTGGGCTTGAACTGCCGACATTTTGGTTAGCAGCTAAGTGCTTTAACTGTTGTGCCACTAGGGCTCCTTACTGTGCCACCAGGGCTTGATAATTTTACTTTTTCTTTTGCTTAAGCCTGAGTCTTTCATTCAAAGCCTCCTAAAATAGGATCCCTTCCTGCTGCTTCTTTGCTGCTGTATCTCGTATCTGCTGAAAAATCAGAACTTTACCCAAACTGGCTATGCTCAAACTAACATTTGTCACTCCTGGGAATTTAATTAATTAACTTCTATATATACATATATATACATATACACATACAAGGAGCCCTGATGGCACAGATGTTAAATGCTTGGCTGCTAACCAAAAGGTCAGTGGTTCAAACCCACCAGCTGCTCTGGGGGAGAAAGATGTGGCAGTCTGTCCCTGTAAAGACTATAGCCTTAGAATCCCTGTGGGGCAGCTCTACTCTGTCCTGTAGTGTCGCTATGAGTTGTAATCGACTCCACAGCAGTGAGTTTGGTTTTGGGTATATATACATATATGTGTGTGTGGGTGCATGCGTGCGTGTGTGCGTGCGTGCGTATGTATAAATTATATATATTTACGTATACATTTATGTAAAGAGATATGTATGTTATGTAGATACAAATATGTATACACCCACTCCTCACTTAAGAACTACCTTGTTGTCTGACATTTTGCATTTATGACAATAGTGAAAAATCTACCATCAGACTGTCTTGTGCGTTAATGATTTACTTCTGGCAGTAACAAATGTTGAGATGAGAGTAACACTGGCTGTGATGGTAAAGGTTATGTGTCAGCTTGACTGGGTCATGATTCTCAGTGATTTGGCAGTTATGTGATGATGTAATTTGCCAGTTATGTAATGATGTAGTCATCCTCCATTTTGTGATCTGATGTGGTCATCCTTCATTTTCACATAACCCAGATTATCGCTTATGACCTGGTCTTTGGGGCCTAACCATGTTGATAAGTGAGGAGTGAGTGTATATATCTGTTTTCTTTTTCATTTCTCATGTTTTTTTTTTTTAAAAAAAAAACTTCTGCTGTTTCCTGGAGCTATTAGGCACTTTAATAAAACACTAAGCCAGCAAATGCGTGGATAACAAAGCATGGCAATTTTACAAATTATCACCAGGAGTTTGAAATTAAATATGAATGATTATGGGGTTATTACATGTAGATTTGGAGGAAGCAATAGTTAAGGGGAAATAGCTGGCAGCTCTTAGTTATTAGGTGTTTTGACTTATGGAATTAAAATATCATGGGATTACTAAGGATTTACATTAAGTCTTAACATCACTCAAGAAGAGTGTTAATATTTGGGTGTCCACAGTGTCTGATGTATTCTGCCAGGTGCTTTGAAAGTGGAGAGTAACAGCCATCTGTCCTCATCAGCCTTATAACTTAAGGTAGATAAGGCATGAAGCTATGATCAGAATAAATGAATACTATATGGAAGGTCTAACATATACTCTAAGTACCTGGCAAAATGAACCACTATTTTAAAGGAGAAAACAGTTAATATTAATGTAAATGTAGCGTATATTTTTCTTTAATAGTTATTACATGTGAATCCCCTAATCAAGCTGGATGATGCTGTAAATGTCGATGAGATAATAACCGATACTTATACCAACTATCTGCTGTGTATCTGTGAAAATAGAGACACTGTTAAGGACAAAAAAAAGGGGACCATTTCTATTGGCATCGTGGTAAGTACTTTGTAGGTAAAGAAGAAATGAGATTGTCATGGTGTCTCTAGATATGAGATATTATTTATAGTTTATGATGAGGATATATGATGAAGTGTCCCCTCAAGTAATGGTACTATAAAAACATTTTCCTCATACTACTATACGTTAAATCATTGGCTAAAATTTTCTCATATGGCCGTTGTTGTTAAGTGCTCTCAAGTCAGTTCCAACTTACAGTGACCCTATGTACAACAGAACAAAATGCTGCCCAGTCCTGCGCCATCCTCACAATCATTGCTATGTTTGAGCCCATTGTTGTGAGTCCACTGTGTCAGTCCTTTTCGTTGAGTGCCTTCTTCTTTTTCTGCTGATCCTCTGCTTTACCAAGGTCGATGTCCTTTTCCAAGGATTGGTTCCTCCTGATAGCAAGTTCAAAGTATGCGAGATGAAGTCTCGCCATCCTTATTTCTAAGGAGCCTCCTGGTTGTACTGCTTCCAAGACAGATTTGTTCGTTCTTCTGGCAGTCTGTGATATATCCAATATTCTTTGCCAACTATACCATAATTCAAAGGCATCAGTAATTCTTTGGTCTTCCTCGTTCATTGTCCAGCTTTTGAATGCATATGAGGTGATTGAAAATACCATGGCTTGGGTCAGGCACCCCTTGGTTCTCAAAGTGACATCTTTGCTTTTTAACACTTTAAAGAGGCTTTTTACAGCAGATTTACCCAATGCAATACGTCATTTGACTTCTTAACTACTGCTTCCGTGGGCATCGATTGTGGATCCAAGTAAAATGAAATCCTTGACAATTTCAGTGTTTTCTCCATGTATCATGATGTTCCTTATCGGTCCAGTTGTGAGGATTTTTGTTTTCTCTATGTTGAGGTATAATCCACACCGAAGACTGTAGTTTTTGACCTTCATCATTAAGTGCTTCAAATCCTCTTGACTTGCAGCAAACAAGGTTGCTGCATATCACAGGTTGTTAATGAGTCATATTGCTACTTGTCGGTATATGCTATGGAGAGATCCAGATAGTTTCAGATCTTTCCGTAGTTTTAGGGTTGAAGGCAGCTACAGTGACAGACATGCATGTGGACAGTATACAGGTAGCAGAATAAAACACTAAGCCAACACATGCATGAGGAGCAAAGGGTTTTACAGACTTCCTCCAGGGGTGGGAAATTAAACATGAATGATTGTAGGATTATTGTATCTAGATTTGAAAAAATCTAGATTTGAAGGCAGGGATAATTAAGAGGAAATGATGAGGGGCCAATACAAAACTTCATACTAAATTAGTATTAGGAATTTTTACAAGCAGTCTTCCAGGTAAATATAATTTGTGAATCATAGTGATTTTGCTGCATTCTGGCAATATATGTGTAATTTGCTCATTTACCGATCCACCTGGGTGCCTCTCAAAATCATACCCTTTGTTGCCCTTTAGAGCTGCTGGATTCCCTTGTTTTATAAGTTATGCAAAAGTAGGACTGCTTGCCTAAGTAGTAACCTAATTCTAGCTATTGTTGCAGATTTTTAACTTTTGCAATCAGCAACAATAGCAACACAAATTTTTACAACCTCAGTGTCTCCAATGTACCTTTTAATACCTTATTCTGGCCGTGTGATCTCTGTGTTAACTTGTCATTTACTTAACCAACAAGTCCTTCCCTTTGTGAGTTAGCATTACTGTTGGTATTGGACAGCTTTAAATGATTTTTTATCCTTGAGAAGCAACTTTTTGTCTAGCCACAGGTAGTTGGCCCTATCTACAAATAGTAAGGTTATTTGCTTTTAAGCTTTAATATATATAATGTGCTATTTTAGATTTACCCAAAACTTCTTCTAAAGAGCATGATTGATAGTGTATACCTCCTGTTTACTGCTTTTGCAAATACTCTCTGGTCCACTGCCCAGGTTAACCAAAGTTAATGTGAACTTGGGCAGGAAAAAATGAGAAGTGATAGTTTGCCTCTGCAGTGTTTTTTAGGGTCCTATTCTTTTTTTTTTAAATAATATTTTATTGTGTTTTAGGTGAAGGTTTACACAGCAGTTTAGGTTCTTATTCAATAATTTCTACATGAGTTGTTTAGTGATATTGGCTACATTCTTCACAGTGCATAAACATTCTCACTGTTTTCTTTCTGGCTGTTCCATTTCCATTAATCTCGTTTCCCTGTCCTCTTACACTCTCATTTTTTTTTTTAACGCAGGGCTTTGAACTGGTTCTTCCTGGTTCAACCATGGCCAAGGAAGCGAAACTGGAACAGAACCAAATTTTTAAAATTTGAGTGAACTGGAATGATGACTGGTATGGGAAAAATTATAGGTTGAATCCCTGCTGGAAACCTAATTTGCCCTCTTAAAAAACAAGGGCAGCGTTCACATTGCATAGCAACCAAATCTCAAGCCTGTTGGATTTTGAGCAGAGTTGGAAACAGTGGTGTCCCGCTCAAAGGTGGGGGCCGACCACACTGCTTTGAATGTGTGTCGTGCTCCACAGTCCTGCCAATAATCCAGTCTCACCCAACAGGTTCCTCAAAGGGCTCACTACACATCTTCTGAGTCTCCCATTCTAGGGCTTCAGCCTGTAATTTTTTTATATTCTGGTTATCGTTCTGGATCACCCACATTGTTAAGTCATAAAAATTTGGGCCTGTTGTTTTTGCTTTGTTGCCTATGACTAGACTGGTTGGAATTGGTTAGAAGCCCTGTTTTAAAGTAATTGTTGATCATTTGGTCTCATACAGGTGATTTTTTAAAGGAGCACAGTACTTACGAATGATTTTCGTTATTTTTGAGCCAATTTGTTATTTAGCTACAAGATGATCTAAGGGGTTACTTTCTGTTCAAGGTTTGAAGAGTATTTCAGGGCAATAGTCTTGGAGAGTTCACCACCCTCGAATTTGAGGTTCTGTTCCTCCTTTTTCTCCCATCCTTTCAGAGTCCATCTGTTGTGGCCCTGATTAGAATGGTTGGTAGTGGTAGCCAAACACCATCTAGTTCTTCTAGTCTCAGGATAGATGAAGCTATGGCTTGGGTCGTATTACTGACCTCACTGACCACTTTTGGGCTGATGATGCACAGAGCTCTAGGTTTAGGCTAGACCTATCTCCTGACTTCTAGGCTCTCTATTGGATAAGGGACTTCAGAATTTTCCTGGCTCCTCAAAGTCAATATGGCTGAAATGGATCTCTTCATCCTTTACTCTCAATATTGTTCTCCTTGGGTTTTCCTCTGCTTTGGTGAGTGTCACACATTCTCCAGTCACTACCTGGAAGTCATCTTTTGGGTACTGGTAGTTAGTCTGAACTCACAGGTCTTACTGGTGTAGTACCACTGTAATCAGGCCCTCTGCTTTCAGTTGGGCAATGCACATTTTGTGCGGACTGGCTTCAGGTTTTTCAATGTTATATATCACACAGAACGATAGATGTTGTAGGTATTACACTATAGACCATTTCTCTGTTTAAAGGAAAGGGGAATTTTTCTGATAAATGTATTATTTGAACTTTTGTAAATGCATGGTTTGTATTTGGGAGATAAACATGTATGTATATTTATGTACTTATAGTCCAGCTATCTGTGCCTTAGAGAAGGCCTCTGGTCTAGGATTAAAGAAGTTCCTTGAGCTAAAAATGAGGGACTTAAAAAACTTATAAAATATTCGAATAGAAAAATGCATAAAACAAAAATTTACTGTGTAATAAAACTGTGACTTGTGAGGCAGCCACCCAGGTAAGGAAGTATATTGCCTCCAACTCACAAAAGGAACCCTGGTGACTCAATGGTTAAGTGCTCAGCTGAACCGAAAGATTGGTGGTTCAAACCTACCCAGTTGCTCTGAGGGGAAAAGACTTGGTGGTCTCCTCCTGCGAAGATTACAGCCTAGAAAACCGTTCAGAGCAGGTCTGCTTTGTCACATGGGACCACTGTGAGTTGAAATTGACTTGGTGGCACCCAGCAGCAACAACTCACAGGGCTTCTGTGAGGTAACCATAATCTAGACTTTCACGATAATAACTTCCTTGCCTTTAATTCTAGTTTTACCACCTTAGACTTTATATGTGTACGTAAACATGTTGTATGTGCTTTGGGGCTTGCTTTCATTTACCGTTGTATATGTGAGGTTTATCTACATGTGCTGCGGCAGTTCTTTCACTGCCATTGGTATGTGTACTATCCCATTTTATGATCTGTAGTTTATTCCTTTTTTTGTTGATGGACATGTGAGTTCCTTCAGTTTTTGGCTGTACAAAGAATGTTGCTATAAACGTTTTTGTATATGCCTTCTGGCATACATGTGTCTGAGTTTCTCAAGAATATGTCCCATTGGAGGAATTGTTGAGTTACAGAGTAGGGGTATTTTCAGCTTTCTTAAGTAATGCCAGGCTGTTTTCCAAAGTGATTGTGTCAGTTTACTTTCCACTTGCAGTGTGTGAGTGTAGGGATTGATTGTTTTTCTGCCTCATAGCTAATGCAGTCTGTAACTACCCATTGATACCCATTACTATCGAGTCGATTCTGAACCGTAGTGACCCTGTACGACAGACTAGAACTGTCCCAGAGGAATTCCAAGGAGCAGCTGGTGGATTTGAACTGCCAACCTTTTGGTTAGCAGCGAAGCTCCTAACCAGTGTGCCACCAGGGCTCCAATCTGTAACTAGCCCCATGCATTTCATAAGTATCAGTAGTAGATGAGAGTGTGGCCTGTGATTCAGACGACATGAGTTTGAACCCTGGGTTCTGGCACTTCATAGCTGTGGGACCTTGGGTAGGTTACTTCACAACTTTCTCATCTCTTCCAAACCGTGATCTTCCAGTTTTTCTTTGTTGTTATTGGCTTGGGTGATAAGAAGTAGGTTTACGTCATTGTAGTTATTTCACTGGATAGATGATCTCCTTGAGGTCTGTTCAGAGTTTGTTATTTTTTTTTCCCAAAAAAATAATATTTTTTATACATTAGTTTTATATGAGGAAGTAGTAATTTACTACTACTTTGATGGTGAGTTTATTAGGAGCCTGTTTCATTACTTTTAATTTTGATAGCTGCTATTCATGCAGTGCTTTATAATTTACAAGGAGTGCTGGTGGTGCAGTGGTTAAGAGCTCGGCTGCTAACCAAAAGGTCAGCAGTTCAAATCTACCAGCTGCTCCTTGGAAACCCTATGGGGCAGTTCTGCTCTGTCTCTACTGTGTCCTATAGAGTCGCTATGAGTCAGAATCAACTCATTGGCAAAAGATTTGTTTTTTTGGCTTTATGGTTTACAAGGCATTTACATGTTTGTTTTCTGATTTGTTCCTTACAAAAATTGAGTGAAGGAAGTAGGCTGGTTTATTCCCATTTACAGAGGAGGAAACTGAGGCTCAGGAGGCTTTGTTGACATCACAGCCACTCAACTAGATGTGTTAGATCCAGACCTTGTACTCAGGCTGTCTCTCCAAAATCCCATCAAGCATAGGTTAGATATTGGTGACTCTGACTTCTTCTTTTGGACACTTTAGAAATGGAGTAGATGCTAATGAGTGTATCATCTTTACTACTTCCAGATTTATTTGTATTGGGTCATAGATATAATTAGGAAAAAGTATGTATTTTCTGTGACATTCTGTTTTTGTTTGTTGCTAGGGAGTACAGCCTGCTACAGGTGAAGTTGTGTTTGATAGTTTCCAGGACTCTGCTTCTCGTTCAGAACTAGAAACTCGGATACTGTGCCTGCAGCCAGTGGAGCTGCTGCTGCCATCAGGTTTGTCAGAGCAAACGGCGACGCTCATCCGCAGAGTGACCGCTGCTAGGTAAGTTGGCACGTGCTGGAAACTCACGCTTGATTCTAAAACTTAGACTCCATTCCAAAGCTGATTGATATTTATGAAAGTTACTGAAAATATTTACTCATAAAATTATATTTCAGCAATAGTAGAGGACATTTTTAAAAAGAAAAATGAAATTATCCATGATATCACTTCAGAGGTGACCTCTTTAAAGGGGTTCATGATATTATTATCAATGATATTAATTGTTCATTAATCTTCAGTATCTGGAGGCAATTTAGAGTTCATTTCTTAGAAAGTTTATTTAATTTTGAAAATGCTTTATCTGTGCTGCAAGTTTGAATTCACGTCCAGTAGCTTTATCTACTAAGGCACCGTGGTGGTGCTGTGGTTAAACACTCAGCTGCTAACCGAAAGGTCGGCAGTTTGAACCCACCGAGCTGCCCTGTGGGAGAAAGCTGTGGTAGTATGCTTCCGTAAAAGTTACAGCCTTTGAATCCCTGTGGGGCAGTTCTACTCTGTCCTGTAGGGTCACTATGAGTCGGAATCGACTCTACGGCAACAGGTTAGCTTTATTTAGTAGATCTAAGACCACACTTCTTATTTATGAGTCAGTGTCTCAGGCATGGTGGCATACAAAGGAAGAAGACGTGGTTGTGTTACATGTCTGTCAGAGTTTATAATCTAGTAGGGGAGGCAGATGTGTGCATACCTAGCTGGATTCGTAAGGCATGTTGTATTAAGTTCCAAGTATAAAGGTGCCTGCTTGGGAAGATTCTTTCCTGCCACTTGGACAAGTATGGTGGGAGAAGAGACTGGAAAGGCAGGCTGGGGCTAGAGTGAAGAGGACTTTATATACAGGTCACGGCCAGATTAAGGCATGCCCTAAGCACTGATAATCTGTGGTGCCTCCTTTCTGCTTACTCATGCATTCTAACAGGATATATGAGTTATATATATACCTCATGTATTAGCATACATGGAGTAGTATCAAACACTGTGTCCTGCACAGCAGACAATAAAAAATGAAACTCATTTGGTATATAAATTAAAACTTTATGTGCTAGATAAATATTTATATTTCTAGTATTTTTTGGATGTTTGCTATGTTAGTATTTTATTGTTACCTGTGTTAGTATTATATTAAATGTGTGCTAGATTGCATCCACGTGTATGTCAGACATATTTTAAAGTTAAAGTTATAAATATTATTGTTTATAAAACTTAGGACATAACTCTGTACATAAGTGCTATACAGTTAAAAAGTAACTTGGTTGAATTCATTGTCATGGTCTACTTATTTGAGTTCCCTCACCTTCGCACGCCATCTGGGACTGGAGTTCTCATTGGTTGTTTACCAGGACATGCGCAAGAGCATACCCTTGTGTTTGTATCGTGGCAAAGAGCATTGATGGCGTTTCTAGTCAGAGCTGCTGGATCAGCAGACATGGATGTACAAGACAGTTCTCTCAAAATGGATAAGGGAGCTGTTATCTATTAATGTAA
Organism: Elephas maximus indicus; assembly: GCF_024166365.1. NCBI lineage: Eukaryota > Metazoa > Chordata > Mammalia > Proboscidea > Elephantidae > Elephas > Elephas maximus. The sequence goes on from NC_064820.1 coordinate 85,731,165, forward strand.
TCCATCATTGCCCAATATATTGCTCATGTTGGATCCAGTTGCATAGTGGGTGAATGTAGCAAGGCTTAGACTCAATAGCCCACCCCGACTTCTTGTTTATTAGAAAGAAATAGTATATTCCCAAGAGACCCACCGAGATACGGTGGTTCAGTTACATGGGAGGGGACTGTAGGAGTCAGAGGTCAGTGAAGGTGTTGAAATGGTAGTGGCCTCATAGCTACAACAGTCTTGTGGGTGGGCGCCCTCATGACCATGCGTGAACTTAATTTCTAGCCAGCACATTTTCATGAGCTGGAGCTGGTATCAGTATCATTTAGTGCCCTGCCAGTTCCCTTCCACTGTGGGGCTTGCTTTTCCTTGTGTCCTGTCTGCTGGCACCTTTGGGTCTTGTTTTGAACAACTGGTGGTCCTGTTTTGTTGATGCTTATTGGGTAATCCGTCCCTGATACAGGTAGTCCCCTACTTACCATAGACCTCTGTTCCAACGACTCTGTTTTAAGTTGGTTCTGATGTAAGTCAAATACCTCATGTTTTTTGTTTTTGTTTTCATTATTATTGCCTATTATTATCAGTTTGACGGCACTGGGTGTTTTTTATTATTTTCAGTAGCTTTATAAATCCAATCTTTGTCTTTAGGGGTTGGAAACATTGCGTATAAACTAGCAGATATATCTTGATACATGCATAGATACATAAAAAAACACACACACACACAAATAAAAAATTTACTCTGACAATACAGAAGAGTTGGACAATGTTGGCATTTTGTCAGTTGCTGTAATAACTCCGCTTGTGGAAGGTTCTGGACCATCTGGATTGTCCTTGGGAATTGGGATGGCATTTCTAGGTGGGAAATTACTGAGAGTTGTCTGTATGGGCCTTTTCTTTTTTTCTTTGTATATTTTGTGGTAACATCTCACTGGTTCCCAAATCTGCCTATTAACTTCAGCAAATTGATTAGCATTTGGGACCATGTTTTCAAGCAACTGAAGCTCCTGATTTAGCTTAGAAAACTAAATCTAAATGGCAGTGTTTTGAACAGTAAGTCATAAAATTGAACATCTGGGGGTGAACATTTAAGATTGATAATATCAGCAAATTATATGCTGCAACATGTATATAGTAAAACATATTACTAATGATTAGAAGATGTACAAAAAAAAAAAGACCGTCCTAAGTACGATTTGTCATAACTCGAATATGCCATAAGTCGAGGACTGCCTGTATTGAGGAATTTGGACTTTGGAATATTTTCAGTTAATAAGTTGAAAAATTTATTAGAAAATCAAGCTAATTGATTAAAGTTCCATATGTTTCTTTGTCCTTAGGATTAAGAGTGTTATTGTTTTTATTCATTTAAACCTAACTTCGTTCAAAGTAGCTTTCCTAATTTATTTTTCTGATTATAACACTAATACATATTCATTTAGAAGAAATTTGGAAGTTATAGAAAAAAAAGATAAAGATATTAAGTCAAATCTCATAACCTAGAGATCATTACTGTTATAAACAATAAGACTTTAACAATTAAAGAGACTAGCTATTAATTTACAGAAAGAGATGTTTGCAAACAGGCAGTCAATTCTAGAGAAAGTGTTGTGGCTGCTGCAAAGTGTTTTTTTGCTTATATGCTTTATACAGCCTTGTGATAAAAGGAAGAATGTACCATTGGCTCTTTGAAGGTTATACAGTAGTGCAGAAAAACAAGTCACATGGGATTATAGAAAATCGTAGAGATACAGGTCTCGGGAAAAAGAAACTTTTAGGTTAAACATCTACTGTTATTTCAGAGTGAGCAAGGTCCTTGGGAAAATAAGCAGGGGCATTTTTGGGAGACAAATGAGGTTGATTTGCAGGGGTATTTTTAATGATAAAAAACAAATTCTAAACTCGTTGCTGTCGAGTCGATTCCGACTCATAGTGACCCTATAGGACAGAGTAGAACTGCCTGATAGAGTTTCCGAGGAGCGCCTGGTGGATTCTAACTGCCGACCTTTTGGTCAGCAGCCATAGCTCTTAACCATAGTGCCACCAGAGCTCTACATTTAATGATAAGACACCCAGAAATCTTTGAACATTGTTCAGGCTTCTGGGGAGCTGTTTAATTTTAACATAACTATTAAATATTTTGGTGTATTTTCTGTGTACATATGCTCTGTCACCCTTTTTTCAGTTATAAACTTGGCTTCAAGTTGCAAAATCAGTTTGGATCCTGATTTTTTACTTACAATTTCCCATTTATATTTTTTAATTTTATTATGGAAAATTTCACATACACAAAATTATATAGAATAGTGTGGTGAACCCCCACAAATCCGTCTACCAGCTTCAATATTTATCAGCTCAGAGCCAGCCTCATTTCATTCATACCTCCACTCACTGTCTCCTTGTATCATTCAGAAGCTAGATAATATCATGTCATCTGCTAATATTTCAGTAGGTACTACTGAAAACAAAACTACTATGTAACACGCAATCATATAAATTATCATAGTTTATTTACCCATTCCCGTTTTGTCATGTTGTAGTCATTTTTTTCCTCAGTATTACAAATATTGCTGGAATCTTTGAGTCCATGCATAGGAATCTTTGAGTACATTTCTGATTATTTCATCAAAATAAATCCTGAAAGTGGAATTACTGGATCACAGGGTATAAACATTGATATAGTTATCAATTGCTTGCTAGAATGTAGTCATATAGGAGGGCTTGTTTGAACTCTTGCCAATATTGAGGATGGTTAGTTAAATAATCTCTGCCACTTGGATAGATGAAAAATTCTGCATCAAATTCACAGATTTTTGTTCTTAATTTGACAGTGTATTCAAAACTTAAATAACTAAAAGACAAACAGTATACTGATAAGGGGTGCCATTCTTGGCATATGTTTTTTATTTTAAAAAATTATTTTAAAATCTCCAAAAATGTTATTTAAAGATAGTTTTCTAAAACTGTTTTTTAATATTTCATGTCATCTTTGGTTTTGTTCATTTTCTTCACAAATGAGCGTATGTTCGATTAGTTTAGATATAATTGAGGCTATATTTGGTAACTTTTATCAACACTTTAATTTTATTGTTTTCCATGTGCTTTTTATAAAATAATAAAGGTAAAATAAAATAAAATAAAAAATCATCCACAATAACAGATATTGCCAAAGCTAAACTTATGCCTGGTGATATTTTTAAATATTCATTCATTAAATGAGATTCAAAAGCCTTTGGCATACCAAAGACAGTTTTGGATGTCATATGAGAATTTTTCAGATTTGATGAGTACCTTCGTCTTGTTTTAATTTTTATTTCTTTGGTTAGCATTGAGAGAATGTAATTTTTACTGGGGTTAATAACTACATGTAAATTTTCAGGCTTTGTATATTTCCAGCCTTTCTTTTTGGGGTTGTCTTTTGAAAATTGACATGTAGGAGATTTTTTACATGTTAAAGGTATGTATTTGTTGCAGTCCTTTTTCCCAGTTTTCTGTTTCATTTTCAAATTTTTGTTTATTACTTTTTTTTTTGTGATATCTTTCAAATAAAAAAAGCCTCTTTACTAAAGTCTTCTTAAAACCAAACAAAAGTTTAGCTTAACTATTAAAAAATGTCTGCCTCAAGTGTTATGCTCTTTTAAGATCTATCTATATAGGATCAAATTGACAACAGGAACTCAAAAGATAGGAAACTTAGAGGGGAATAGTTTATGTTAATGAAGGAGGAACAATTTAGGAAAAGGAAGGTGAGAATTGTTGCACAATTCGAAGAGCATAATCAGTGTCATTGAATTGTACATGTAGAAATTGTTGAATTGGTATATGTTCTGTGTGTATTAACATCAACAAAAGTAAAATTACTTTTTTAAAAAAAGCTTCTAATTTCTATTCCTGGTATTGGTCTTTACGTTTCTTACTAGAATTCTGAAATGCTCTGTCTTTTAACAACGGCAAAGGTAACCTCTTTACTTTTGTTGTGATTGTTTTATGCTTTACTACTATGTCTTTTCTTTGCTTTTTTTCCTCTTTTCCTGCCATCTCATGAATGAGTCAAGATTTCTTTATTCTCCTCTTTTCGTTTTTCATTCTTTTGATGGTTAAGCTTGGATATTTAACAGGCATATTTGATGAAACAAAATCAAAAATTAATTCATATATCTAAGGCTGACTTATATCTGTGGACAGAATGATATAGTGGAGATTCAAAAGTCAGTGGTCAAACAGTATGGGCCCTGATGGCATAGAGCTTGGGTTGGAAGTGACTGGTTAAATTACTTAGAAAAGGGATAATGAGTGCTTACATAGTAGAGTTGTTGTGAAGATTGAGTAAATTAGTTTTGGTAAAGTACTTAAAACAATGCCTGGCCTAGGAAACTCTTACAAGTAACAGCTATTCTCATTTTGATGCTTAGTATTCCTAGGCAATGCAAGGATTTAAGAATACTTTAATCCTACCTTCTTGTCTTCCCTATTATTGATACCTGGTATTTTACTTGTATCTTGATATTCAGTCTCTACAAAACTAGTCATCATTATTATTTTATGCATTGCATATATTTAAGAGTATGTAAATTTGCTTACTATAGCTACTTGTATTCTACACCTTCCTTTGGATTCAGTGTCCATCTTGCTGAAATACATCCTTTAGTAGCTATTTTATCATGGGTCACTGAGTGGTAAAGTCTTATTTGTTTTGGACTGAGGATGTCTTCATTTTATCCTTGCTCTTGAATGATCTGGATATGAGCTTCTAAGTTGAGAGTAATTTTCCTTAGCACTTTGAAGTTATTTTACTGGCTTCTAGAATCTGTTGTGACTGATAAGACTCCTCTCTTTCCACTGTTGCTCCTTTGTGTATAATCTGTCTCCTTTCTCTTTTTTTGCTAATATTTTTCTCTTTTTTCAATAGTCTGTAGTTTGATTATAGCATATCTAGGTTTGGGTTTATTTTTATCTTTCTTGTGATTGATTACACTATTTTAGATTGAAGATTCATGTTTTTCTTCAATGTCGGAAAATTCTTACCCATTATCTATTTTTGATACTACTTTACCCGTATTGTTTTTTTTTTTCTTTTCTAGAACTCCTGTCAGAAGTATGTTGAACCTTCTCATTCTACTCTCTGTGTCTCTTACATTTGTTTTTACATGTTCCATTTCTCTGTCTGAAATGGAACACGTAAAGATCGATATCATAGGCATTATTGAACTGAAATTGACTGGTACTGGCCATTTTGAATCAGTTGGACAATCATATGGTCTACTATGCCAGGAAAGACAATTTGGAGAGGAATGGCATTGCATACATTTAAAAAAAAAAAAATTTCAAGATCTGTCATGAAGTGCAGTGGTGTCAGTGATAGGATAATCCATAGGCTTACAAGAAAGGCCAGTTAATATGACTATTCAAGTTTATGAACCAACCACTAATGCCAAAGATGAAGAAACTGAAGATTTTTACCAACTTCTAAAGTCTGAAATTGATCAAACATGCAGTCAAGGTGATTGGAATGTGCAAATTGGAAACAAAGAAGGAAGGATGGTTGGAAATTATTACCTTGGTGGTAGAAATGATGCTGGAGATCACATGATGGACTTTTGCAAAAAAAAAAAATTTTTTTCTTTTTTTTGCAAGAGCAGTGACTTATTCATTGCAAATATGTTTTTCAACAACATTATCAGCGACTATACACATGGACCTCGCTGATGGAATATACAGGATCAAGTTGACTACATCCGTGGAAAGAAACGATGGAGAAGCTGAATATCATCAGTCAGAACAAGGCCAGGGGCCGACTGTGGAACAGACCATCAATTGCTCATATGCAAGTTCAAGTGGAAGCAGGAGAAAAGTAAAACAAATCCATGAGAACCAAAATATGATCTTGGGTATATCCCACCTGGATAGAGCCCACCTCAAGAATAGATTTAACCCATTGACCACTCTCACAGATGAGTTATGGGATGATATCAAGGACATCATACATGAAGAAAGCAAAAGGTCATTAAAAAGACAGAAAAGAAAGAAAAGACCAAAATGGATGTCAGAAGAGACTCTGAAACTTGCTCTTGAACATAGAGTAAGATGAGTAGAAGAAATGATGAAGTAAAAGAGCTGAACAGAAGATATCAAAGGGCAGCTTAAGAAGACAAAGTAAAGTATTATAATGAAATGTTAGAAAACCAAAAGGAAAGAACATGCTCAGCATTTCTCAAGCTGAAAGAACTGAAGAAAAAATTCTAGCCTCCAGTTGCAATATCGTAGGAGTCTGTGGGCAAAATATTGAACAACACAGGACGCATCAAAAGAAGATGGAAGGAATACAAAGCAAATTGTTCAATGTTCAGCCATTTCAGGAGGTAGCTTATGATCAAGAACCAATGGTATTCAGGAAAGAAGCCCAAGCTGCTTTGAAAGCATTGGTTAAAGACAAGGCTGCAGAAATTGATGGAATACCAATTGAGATGTTTCAGCAAACAGATGTGACACTGAAAGCACTCACTTATCTGTGCCAAGAAACTTGGAAGACACCTGCCTGTGTGTCCATCCAAAAAAAGGTGACCCAACAGAATGCAGAAATTATCGAACAATATCATTAATATTGCATGCAAGCAAAATTTTGCTGAAGATCATTGAAAAGTGGTGGCAGCAGTATATTGACAGAGAACTGCCAGAAATTCAAGCCAGATTAACAAGAGAGCATGGAATGAGGGATATCATTGCTGGTGTCAGATAGATTTTGGCTGAAAGCAGAGAATACCAGAAAGATACTTACCTGTGTTTTATTGACTATGCAAAGGCATTTGGCTGTGTGGATCATAAGAAATTATGGATAACATTGCAAAGAATGGGAATTCCAGAAGACTTAATTGTGCTCATGTGGAACCTGTGTATAGACCAAGAGGCAGTCCTTCAAACAAAGCAAGGGAATACTATGTGGTTTAAAATCAGGAAGGATGTACATCAGGGTTATATCCTTTCACCATACTTATTCAGTCTATATGCTGAGCAAATAATCAAAGAAGTTGGACCATATGAAGAATGGAGCATTGGGATTGGAGGAATATTCGTTAACAACCTGTGATATGCAGATGACAACCTTGCTTGCTGAAAGTGAAGAGGACTTGAAGCACTTACTGATGAAGGTCAAAGACTATGGTCTTCAGTATGGATTACACCTCAACATAAAGGAAACAAAAATTCTTACAACTGGACCAATAAGCAACATTATGTGATAAACAGAGAAAATACTGAAGTTGTCAAGAGTTTCATTTTACTTGGAACCTCAGTCAACACCTATGGAAGCAGCAGTCAGGAAATCAAATGACGTATTGCTTGGGTAAATGTGCTGTGAAAGACCTCTTTAAAGTGTTTAAAAGCAAAGATGTCACTCTGAGGACTAAGCTGTGCCTTCCCCAAGCCGTGGTATTTTCAGCTGCCTCATATGCATGCAGAGCCCTGGTGGTGCAGTGGTTAAGAGCTGTGGCTGCTAACCAGAAGGTTGGCAGTTTCCATCCACTAGCCACTCCTTGGAAATCCTATGGGTAGTTGTCCGTTTTGCAGGGTTGCTGGGACTCCACGGCGACAGGTCATCGCATGGGAAAGTTGGACAGTGAACGAGGAAGACCAGAAAAGAATTGATGCATTTGAATTATGGTGTTGGTGAAGAATATTGGATATACCATGGACTGCCGGAAGAACAAGCAAATCTGTCTTGGAAGGAGTACAGCCAAATGCTCCTTAGAAGCGAGAATGGTGGGATTTTGTCTCAGGTACTTGGATGTATTATCAGGAGGGACCAATCTCTGGAGAAGGACATTACACTTGACAAAGTAGAGGGTCAGTGAAAAAGAGGAAGAACCTCAAGGACATGGGTTGACACAGTGGCTGCAGCAATGGGTCAAACATAGCAACAATGATGAGGATGGCGCAGGACCAGGCAGTGTTTCATTTCGTTGTTCATAGGGTTGCTGTGAGTTGGAACCAACTTGATGGTACCTAACAACGACATCTTTGTCTCAACTTTTTTCCCTCCATCTGTGTTGAATATGCACTTTTGTTATTTATTGGAGTTGCCCCTGGGTGGTACAAATAGTTAAGTGCTTGACTACTAGCCCAATGTTCGGCAGTTTGAACCCAGCCACAGGTGCCTTGGAAGATAGGCCTGGTGATCTGCTTCTGAAAGGATACAGCTTTGAAAACTCTGTGGAGATTGTGCTCTGCGCACAATCCCGACGGAATTGACTCGATGGCAGCCGTCACTACCACCACCGCATCTACTGTGTGTTTAATTTCACTGGCTGTATTTTTATTTCTAGAAGTTCTTTTTGATACTTTTTCAGGTTTCCGTGTTTTTTAAAAATATATATTGTCATATTCTTTACGGTATCTAGTCCTTATGTCTCTTTAATCGTGTATACTTACTTTGTATTTTCTTTCAGGTTATTCTGTCCTTTACAGTTCTGTAGAGTCCTATCCTTTAACATACACTTCTTTTGTTGGCTCCCTGTGCTGACTCTCATGTGTTTTGAAATTTGTTGTGCACTCATTTTCAGCAGTTGTTGTTTTTCAGTGGAAGCTGCACTTGCCATGAATGGTTGCAATGTGCTAATTTTGCCTTTGCTTCTGGTTTTCAGTGGTCTTAGTTTGGTTATTTATTAGTTTCTCAACTTTTGTCATTGCTATACCACATTTGCAATAAAAATTTAAGCTTCTCTTTGTGCTTAACACCTGGGTTTTTGATGTATTATGTTGTTGTATGCTGTGAGTCAGTTCTGACTACCCAGTGTCCCAAAGCATGTCAGGATTCCTTGTTGCTTCCCTGGGCTGATGAGCAGTTTTTTTAGTCCCGTGTTTTTCAGTGAAGCAGCACGTTGATGCTCAAGGCCTTGTATAGGAGGCTCAGCTCAGGTCCCTTACAGGTCAAAGGTGCATCTTCTGTTTATGGCTTAAATGTGGATATAAAATGCCCGTGACTCTTTATGGTGCCATTTCCCACCTGTACCTTTTTTTTTTTTTTCCCGGCACATGGTGATTTCTTTCCTTTTTATTTTTTTAGCTGTTTGCCTCTCTCTAAAGAACATTCTTAATTATGTTTTCATTGACTACTTCTATGTGTTTTTAGTAGTCTGAACTAGTTAAGTCCTCCATGCTTTGGGAAGCATCCTTTTTTTTTTTTTTTTTTAATACTTACAAGGATCTTTCCCCGTACTGAAAGCATTTCAGTATTCATCTATATTTTATGTTAGTTGATTTATTTTTTTGTCTTGTATTTAGTTTAATTTTTAGCATTTAACTCTTTAGTTCATTTTTCTTTACTGTGTTAGATATGGACGTAATTTAATTTTTTGCCTAAATGCTAGTGGTTCCATTTTAACATCCATAAAACTTGTCTTTTATTAACTTGAGAAACAGCTCCTGGCCATATTGAAAAAGAAAAGAAAAGGAAAAAAAAAAAAAAAAGCTTAACAAGGGGCATAAGGAATGATTTTAATTCTGTATAAAGAAAATAACTTGTCAAAATTATTTTCCATATTTACTACCAGTAAACAATACAGTATTGAATTTTTAAGTAGACTGTTTTGTTTTGCTCTTGGCAGCACCTTCTTGTTTGTTCTAAAGATAAAAAGTGATAGATAATTTCTTGTGTCTTAAAGACCACTCTTATTCTTCTGCAGTAAATCTGGTAAAAAGAGCTTACAGTTTTTGTCAGTTACTGTTTGATGTTTGAAGTTGGATAAATAATATGTTAAAGTACATGAAAAAGTAAAAGAATGGCTTGGAATAATATTTATATCTCCATCTTAAAATATTAGGATATTTTTGTAGTATTTGTTTTGACCACTAGAGGTCTCCAAAGGATTTTATATTATGTGAATTATAATTTCAAAACTAGATTATCTACAGTCTTTTATTTATTTTTATATCTCAAGGTACAAACTTATTTATTTTGTATCATAGGGCAACCTAAAATAAATATTAGTCAAAAAATGGTAGTAAGCTAAAATTATTATTTCAGAGTACTGATAAACTTAATTTTTCTTAGGTTAATTATCTTATATAGGGTCGCTATGAGTTGGAATTGACTCGATGGCAACGAGTTCTTTTTTTTTTTAAATGTAACATGTGTTTATAAGATTTCAATCTGTGTCTTAGGGAATCAGCCTTACTATATTAATTGTTTCCCTTCCATTTGCTATAAGAATATAGATAAAGAAATGGAAAACAAAGATTTTTTTTCCCATTTTTTTTATTATTAACTTTTATTGAGCTTCAAGTGAACGTTTACAAATCAAGTCAGTCTGTCACATATAAGTTAATATACATCTTACTCCTTACTCTCACTTACTGTCCCCCTAATGAGTCAGCCCTTCCAGTCTCTCCTTTTATGAAAACTTTGCCAGCCTCCAACTCTCTCTATCCTCCCATCCCCCCTCCAGACAGGAGATGCCAACACAGTCTCAAGTGTCCACCTGATATAGTTACCTCACTCTTCATTAGCATCTCTCTCCCACCCACTGTCCAGTCCCTTTCATGTCTGATGAATTGTCTTCGGGGATGGTTCCCGTCCTGTGCCAACAGAAGGTTTGGGGATCATGACCGCCGGGATTCCTCTAGTCACAGCCAGACCATTAAGTATGGTCTTTTTATGAGAATTTGGGGTCTGCATCCCACTGATCTCCTGCTCCCTCAGGGGTTCTCTGTTATGCTCCCTAAAACAATGATTTTAAGCACTTGTATTAACTGCAGTTAAGATTGCTTAAAAGGTTAACCTTTGATTTAGAGATGTTATGTGTTTATAAAACACCACTGAAGGAAAAGCTACTGAAAGCAGTAGACAGGTTTTAGTTAATATTTACTGAGACCACTCGGATGAACATACTAGAAGATAACTCCATTTTGTGTTCAGAGACATGAGAGCTTACTTGGCACTGGTATCATCAAGGAAGACTTTGTGGAGGAGGTGGGCTTGGATGGGGATATTTGTAGGAGGCAGAGGCCTTGAATTAGTAGTGGGGAGGAGTGAAGGGTATGTGTTGTGTGTGTGGAAACAATGTGAGTTCTGAGGCACACAGGCTAGAAATATTAGAGAAGGTATAGTAATGGGGCGGGGTTGGGGGGGACTTTCATGTTGAGAAATTAGGGAAGAAAGGGTTGAGGACTGTAAAACCCAGGCAAAGGGGTATTGACTCATAATGGAAGGCAGTAAGGTTTATTGTTTTGGGCAAAGGAATGACATGACAGAAGATTAGGTGGGAGCCCACAGGGTGAGTCTGTTGTCTGGATGGGACAGTTGATTTAAGAAAATGAACTCTTCCCTTAACGGGAAAAAAAAGAGTGCACAGAGAAAATAATTAATACCAAGGAGTTTGGAAAATGCCAATTGTTGGGAATAGGAAGAAGAACAGAAAGAAATAGAAAAGGAGGGGATAGATAGGGAAATAGGACAAGGTGGAGAGCCCTGGCGGTGCAGTGGTTAAGTGCTCAGCTGTTAACTGAAAGGTTGACAGTTCGAACCCACCCAGCAGCTGTGTGAGAAAAAGACCTGGTGATCTGCTTGCGTAAAGGTTACAGCTAAGAAACCCTGTGGGGCAGTTCTAACCTGTCACACGAGGTTTCTCTGAGTCAGAATTGACTTGATGGCACCCAACAGCAACAATGGGAATGTGTGTAGTTACAAGTGTCCTGTTGTACATGATGTGATCATGGAATAATTTACTGAAACCTTTGTATAATGTGCCCATGTAAATAATGTGCACACACACATATAATGCACAAGTCGCACATAGGGAAATAGCGAGCAAGGGGGTCGTGCTGTTTGCAAAAAATGTAGGATGCATGCATTATTTGTGTAAAAATAAGGTACATGACATTCAGAAAGATATTTGGTTAAAAACAGATCCTAACTAGTTGACATAGCTTATATCTGTAAAAGAATTTCCTGCAGTACTAGAGTGACTTTAGTGATCTGACCTTCGAAATAAATGCTTTACTATATCAGCATTTACCCAAAGACAGATATGTATGCTGCAGATTTAAAGACAAAATTGAAATCTTCGTATTGGGGAATGAAAATAAAAAAATAGTTGCTGTCAAGTTGATTCTGACTCCTGGTAATCCCTTGTGTGTTAAGAGTAGAACTGTGCTCCATTGGGTTATCGATGACGAATTTTTTGGAAGAAGATTGCCAGGCCTTTCTTATGAGGTATCTCTGGGTGGACTGGAACCACTAACCTTTCAGTTAGCAGCTAGTGAATTAATCGTTTGCATCACTCAGGGACTAAGGTGTGTTCCCCCTTGCTGTCGAGTCTCTTCCAGTAGAACTGCCCCATAGGTTTTCCAGAGCCATAATTTTTATAGAAGTAGATTGCCATATCTTCTCACTCACCTCATATGCATGCAAAAGATGGATGATGAGTAAGAAAAACTAAAGAAGACCCATGAATAAGGAAGGCCTTTGAATTGTGATACTGACAAAGAATATTGAATATACCATGGACTGCCAAAAGAGGGAACAAATGTGTCTTGGAAGAAGTACAAACAGAATGCTCCTTAGAGGCAAGGATGGCAAGACTATGTCTCACATACTTTGTTATCAGGAGGGACCAGTCCCTGGAGAAGGACATCATGCTTAGTAAAGTAAAGGGTCAGTGAAAAAGAGGAAGACCCTCAGTAAGATGGATTGACACAATGGCTGCAACAAGGGGCTCAAGCATAACAACGATTGTGAGGATGGTGCAGGACTGGGCAATGTTTTGTTCTGTTGCATGTGGGGTCACTATGAGTTGGAACTGACTCAATGGCATGTAACAAAACAACACCATTTAAGCATGTTAGAATATTGTTAAAAACACAACCCCATTCTTCGATAAATTAACAACCTAAGCACAAAAAAGTAATAGCGAGGTGTTTGCCAACTCTTCATCAGAATGCTCTCGTGATGACTAGGCCATAATACCTTCTTTAAAAGTTTCTTTCTTCCTAGAAAAAAAATATTGAAGTTAAAAACCAAAAGTACTTGAAGGAAACTTAGTACCAAGTGAGTTCAGAGAGCCCAGAGAAAGGCATAAATCGTGTGAGGAGCCCTAGGACGAAGGAGGAGTGGCCATGGAGTAGGGAGGGTGGACTTGGGTCCTGCATGGCATCGGACACAACAGACTGGGCAGAGCCTCACCTGGTGTACTTACCTGAACTAATTTTATGTGGTTCACAAATAACCATTTTCTACTTTTACAGTTAAATATTTACCTAAGGTGTATTGAAAACGTGTAGTGAATCAAACCTGTGATTTCATAAATTTCTATGGCATAGAAAGAGTCTTAAATTGGTATTTGAGTTAAAAAAACATGTGAGTTGATTTAACAGAAACTTCTCAGGTTGCAGTAGTGTAGCAGTGAGCTTGCAGATGTGTCACAATCGCAAGTTGGACGGGGAATGGCTGGAGTTATCCCTGGAGCACATCATGGGGCGATATTTGCCCCGTTATCTCTGTGTTCTTAGTTAGGTGCTGTTTATTTGTTTGAGGCAAATCCAAAATCAATGGGAACATTGCCTTGAATGGAAAAAAGAAAAATAGACTATCCAAAGCCAGAAATTTAGAGAAATATAGATGATGAATTTGAGGGCCAGAAAGGGCATCTGTGTTCCCTGAAGATGGGCCACCCTCCATTTTCCACAGTAGCTGACTTCTTTATTAAGGTATTTTATTCCACCTTTAGATTTATTTCGGGAAACTCTGGTGGTGTAGTGGTTAAGCATTGGGCTGCTAACCAAAATGGTCAGCAGTTCGAATCCATCAGGCACTTCTTGGAAACCCTATGGGCAGTTCTACTCTGTCCTATAGGGTCGCTATCAGTTGGAATCGACTTGATGGCAGCAGGTTTTTAATAGGTTTTAGGTTTATTTATTAATTTAGAGAGCTTGTTGATTCTGAATTCTAGTTAGCTGTCCTTTTAATCACCTGTCTACAAAATCTCGTATTTGATAAGACATTTTCAATAGATCCTCAACTTACTAATATATCCTCTGAGTTGTACGTTATTCTTTCATTCATTCATTCTTAAAAACATTTATTGGGTGCCTGCTGTGTGCCAGGTTCTTTATTAGGTGGTCAGGAACAAAAATGAATTAAGGTCCCTTCCTTCCATGTTCTTACAGTCCAGTGGGGAGATAGATATGGAAATAAACAATTGAAATGAAGTTGCTGATAATCGAGGTCCTTAGAAACCCCATGGGGCATCTCTGTCCTGTCCTACAGGGTCATTATGAGTTAGAATCGACTTGATGGTAGTGGGTTTTTTTTAATGGAGTCACCAGTAGCATGGGAGTATCAGCTTTGCCCAAAGGAGTCAGGCAGAGCTTCCCAGAAGAGTAATTCTTCTGGAACTGAGACTTGAAGACTGACATCGAGGCACGTGGAGATGTGCGAGAGCATGGTTTTCTCAGGGAGCAGAAACTGGTTTGGTGGTGCTGCTCTACCAGGTGAACATGGCAGACTGAGGCAGGACAGATGCAGGCTCTGGAGAAAAAGAGTGAGTAGACCTGGAAGTGAAAGAGGATCAGAATGAAACAGTGGAGAGAAAGCAGTACTAAGGAGGGGTTGAATAAAGGGTTTTCTGTGAAAGAGACCAAGAAAGGGTGGCCAATGACAGGAGCTGTATCGTAATGACCTTTTGTTTCCCAGCACTTGTTATAGCAGCTAGAATATACCAACAACATATACTTACAACAACAACAGGAAACACATACCAAAAACCAAACTTGTTGCTGTTGAGTTGATTCTGACTCATAGCAACCCTTTCAGACAGAGTAGGACTGCCCCATAGGGTTTCCAAGGCTGTACTCTTTACAGAAGCAGACTGGCACATCTTTCTCTCTCAGAGCTACTGACCTTTCTGTTAGCAGCTGAGTGCATAACCACTGTGCCACCAGGGCTCCTTAGCTAGCATGTTTTTGTTGTTAGGTGCAGTCGAGTCAGTTCAGACTCATAGTGACCCTATGTGCAACAGAACAAAACACTGCCCAGTTCTGTACCGTCCTCACAATCATTGCTGTTTGAACCCATTGTTGCAAGCCACTGTGTCATTCCATTTCATCAAGGGCCGTCTTCTTTTTTGTTGGCCCTCTACTTTACCAAGTATGATATCCTTCTCTAGTAGGTACTAAATAAATGTTTGATGAATAATCAGATTGGTGACTTTCGAAATAAGAGAATGATGGGTTTCTCCTAGTTTTTTTTTCCCTGAAGACAAATAACTTGGGTTTCGTGAACATAGAGGGATTATTATAGTAGCTGAAAATTATATGATGAAAGAAGCCCTGGTGGTGCAGCGGTTAAAGCTCCCAGCTGCTAACCAGAAGGTGGTCGGTTTGAACACACAAAGCCGCTGTGCAGGAGAAGGATGTGTCAGTCAGCTTCAGTAAAGACATACAGCCTTGGAGACCCAATGGCGCAGTTCTCCTCTGTCATATAGGGTCACTATTAGTTGGAATCAACTTGATGGCAGTGGGTAGACATGATGAAAAATGTATTTTTAAATGGTCAGATATAACTAGCTCGTTTACATCTTTTGGCAAGATTGTATTAATTTGCTATAATTTTCTTTCCATTGTTTTTATTCTTTTAAAATAAAAAGGTCACTTTAAATTAGTTTATTTAAACATCCTGATATTTCTGTGGACATTCTTTTATAATAAATATTAATGAAATCTACATGGTTAAGTTATTCAGGCAAGGAACTATTTTATATTAGTAGTAACTAGGTCCCAGATTCATCTCTGGCACTTGAAACCTTTTTCGTTGTGGTGCTCTTAGGAAATCTTCTTTTTCTTCTCCTCTTTTCCCTTTTTTATTCCTCCTTCTCTTCCTCATTACTCATCTCTAGAGCAGACGATAAATGTAAAGTTGACTTCTTTGTCATCCTATTTCATTATTTCCAGTAGAAAATTTCATTTAAGTATTTTGAAAACTCAGAATTAGAAAATTGTGGTAGTAGAGATGGTAATGGAAACCCTGGTGGCATAGTGGTTAAGCGCTACAACTGCTAACCAAGAGGTCGGCAATTCAAATCCGCCAGGCGCTCCTTGGGAACTCTATGGGGCAGTTCTACTCTGTCCTATAGGGTCGCTATGAGTTGGAATTGACTCGACGGCAGTGGGTTTTTGGTTAGAGACGGTAATGGATGGAATAGCAGAAATAAATCAATTTCATACACAGTAGTAAAATGTTTGTCTCTAAGAAAACATTTGAAGAGGGAGTGTTAAAATGCCTGATTTACATTTATTTTAAAAAATTACAATGGCTAAGTGGTCAGCTGCTAACTGAAAGGTCAGTGGTTCAACCCCCCCCCCCCCCCCGAGAAAAGACCTCTTGATCTGTTACCGTAAAGATTAGAGCCTAGGAATCCCTGTGGGGCAGTTCTATTCTGTCATTTAGGGTTGCAATGAGTGAACAATGATACTTCCTCCCTTGTTAGAAATTCAGTTGTATTTTCAGTAGTTTTCTTGACACAGATAGCTGTTTGTATACCTAGCTGTCACTTTTAATGAGTGTGCTTAATCCATATATACGAAAATCCAGATTTAAAAAAAATGATAAGTTAATAGGCGATAGGTATGGGTTTTTACTGGGTATTCCTCAAGAGTGTTTGCTGTAGGGTTTACCTAATAATGAGCTTCTTTGTGTAACTCTTTGGGAATATATCTATTTGAAAAAGAATAATGGGGCATACATACAATAAGTTTATTGCTTACAATTAAATAGGAAGAAACAGCACTGAGGAGCCAAAATGATGACCTTACTAATTACTGAGAACTTCCAAGGCGAGGCCAGGCTACTTCAGTAGAAAGCTTGGAAGCAATTGTATGAGGTGTGCAGCATTTGTTTTACTAATCCTACTTGATTTTTGTAAATACCCCTGTTCATTTGAGGTTGAGAATTTAATTACATTAAGTCTCCTAATTAACTAAAGCACTTTGTTCCTCATGGTTTCTCTTAGAGGTTTGTGTTGTAAATGTTAATATCCTAAAAATGTCTGCCCCCCAATTGTACTGTGTCTTATTCATATTCGGTATGCAAAAATAATTTTTAAAATTAGTCATTTTTCAGGATTAGTGCTTTTAAATTATTTATTATTAATATCTTTTAAAAAAACTTACACTAAATATCGAAGTAGTACTTATTTTAGGTGAAATCAAAGGGAAACTACAAATTGCAAGGTGGGGGCTGAAGGGGAAGGAAGAAAGAGGAGATATAGAAACAAAGCGAAGTAGGATGAGTACCTGTCTTGTTTCAGGCACATTGTTCATGGTTCCAAAACCCTTACAGGGTACTCTGAAGAAAGCATAGTTATCCTCATTTTACAGTGAGGGGGCAGAGGCACACGCTGAAGCATAACACATACACACACACACACAGAGATATGCACGCATGCACGCTCAACTCTCCCAGAGTTACAAGATTACCTATGTAGTTAGCGGTAAAGCCCATTAGGTACCCAGTCTGTCTGAGGCTGGTAAGTCCACGTTCCGCTATTATTAGGGTACAACTTTATAGCAACATAAGGAGCCCTGGTGGTACAGTGGTTAAAGTGATTGACTGCTAACAAAAGGCCGGCAGTTCAAAATCACCAGGGGCTGTGCGGGAGAAGAATGTGGCAGTCTGCTTCTGTAGAGATTTACAGCCTTGGAAGCCCGGTGGGGTTGCTATGAGTTGGCAGTGGGTTTGGTTTTTTGGTTATAGCAACATAACCCACTGCCATAGAGTCAATTCCGACTCATAGCGACTCTATAGCACAGAGTAGAACTCCCCCATAGAGTTTTCAAGGAGCACCTGGCGGATTCGAACTACCGACATTTGGTTAGCAGCCGTAGCACTTAACCACTACGCCACCAGGGTTTCTGTATAGCAACATAAAATATAAAAATCTCCTTTTGAACTCTTAATGCAGTTAGCCATTTGTCCTCAAGATCTCTTTTGATATTTTTTCTTTTCTTTCCCTCTTCATAGTTCAAAGAGAGATTCCTTTCACTATCTTACCATCTTTTCCCCAACTACCTTAAGTCAGAAACGTGAGGCTAGCTGGCTCAGAGCCTCTCTTGGGTTTGCTTATCTCCAGGCCTTCATGAATTTAGATTTATCCATTAGTCTTTTCAGCGATTCCTTCCTGTCAAATTGTTCTGCTTGCTGGGAGATTTCTTGTTACTTTCCATTGTTTTTCCTGATTACTGTAAGATTGTTCTCTTATCTCTTGTTTTCAGGTCAGGGATTTCCTCCCCCTCCCATCTTCTTTTTGTGACTTCTTTTTAGCCATTAGCCTAACTCTTGATTCCCAGAGCAGTAAAAGTTTATGAAGTCCTGGTATGTTGTTCTTTCTACATTTTTCCTTCCTCTTCTTGCTCGCTCCCCTTCCCTCTCCCCTCCTTTAGGAATACCTGTCTGGTATTTGATTTAATGTATATAAATTGACTTAATATACAGCTGATTCTTATCATTCATGGATTCTGTATTTGTGAATTTGCCTGCTTGCTGAAATTTATTTGTAACCCGAGGTCAATACTTGCAGCACTTTCCTAGTCATTTGCAGAGTGACGAAGATTTGAATTGCTGGATGTGCACATTCTCAGCTCAGGTCAAACAGACAACACTTCTTGTTTCAGCTTTTATACTGTAGACAAGTGTCTTGTTCAGTTTTATTTTAATTCCATGTTCTTTGCATTTTTCTTGGTGATTTTGCTGTTTTAAGTGGTCCCCAAGCACAGTGCCGAAGTGCTGTCTGGTGTTCCTAAGCTCAAGAAGTCTGCGATGTGCCTTATGGAGAAGATGTGTGTTAGATAAGCTTTGTTCAGACATCGATTATAGTGCTGTTGGCAGTGAGTTCAGTGTTCATGAATCAATAATATATATTAAAGTGTCTTTAAACAGAAACACACATAAAATAAAGTTACGTATTGGTTGCTTGACTAAAATATTGTGACCAGAGGCTCACGGGAACCTAACCTTATGTTTCCCCTAGGGACACTGATTTAGTATTCACTAATTCAGGGTTTATGGTGATTTTATAGAACATAAAAAAAGCTCAAAACCAAACCTGTTGCTATTGAGTTGTTTCCGACTCATAGTGACCCCATAGTACAGGGTAGAACTGCCCCGTAGGATCTCCAAGGAGTAGTTGGTGGATTCAAACTACTGACCTTCAGGTTGGCAACCAAGCTCTTAACTACTATGCCACCAGGGCTCCAAAGAACATATAAAAACGAAACCAAACCCATTGTTGTCGAGTTCAGTCTGACTCATATAGAACATAAAGCAAAAAAAACCAAACTTATTGCCATTCAGTTGATTCTGACTCATAGCGACCCTGTAGGACAGAGTAAAACTACCCCGTAGTGTTTCCAAGGAGTGCCTGTGGATTTGAACTGCTTACCTTTTGGTTAGCAGGCATAGCTCTTAACCACTATGCCACCAGGGTTTCCCATGTAGAACGTAACTACCATGAATAATGAGAATCAACTGTATATAATACTGAGGTTGAGGACCTTTTTCCAGGTTTTCTTGGGAGTTCGTCACCCCACAGCAGTCCACAAAACTCCGTAATTAGCTCCTAGGATTTTTTCCTTCAATGCCATGATCAACTCCCTTACTTTGTACCTGCAGCTCTGGCCACCTCTTCTTGGCCAGTTCCCGCTGGACCCTGCACCTCATAGAGTGGATGTGGACCCGGGACACACTGTCTGGGCCTAGTAGTCTGCCTTCAGATCTAATATGACGGCTGGCTGAGGGAAGAATAAGTGATGAGTAAATCTGTACACCTCCCTGATGGCCACCTGAACAGGACAGAGAGAGGCCCTGCCATTACAGAGTGTGTTTTCTAATTGGGAAAACTCTTGGTTTGATCCTGATTGATACACATTCCGTTAGTCTTTATCTGGCCACACCACAGGGTTAGTGCTTCTCTGGGAAGGGCTGTTGAGAGCAGATATCAAATACCATCTTAAGAATGGATCGTGGTTCAGCCAGGAGGACATGTACATGTTCCCTCAAGGCAGTGCTTTTTGGGGTCACAAGTCAGTAGTGGATTATGAAATCAGTTTTATAGGTTGCAATTAGCACTTTAAAAAATGAAATGGAATAAAGTAGAAGATAACATTATTGCTTAATGAAACTGTTCATTCCTTATTTGCTTTATATGGTAGTCCTGGCTGTTTCAAAGAGCAACAAATGGACTACTGGGCATCCCTGTTAACAATAAACAATGTATACAAATAGCACATTAGCTGAATGATGTTTCCCTCTCAGCTCAGCGTCACAAACATTTATTGTACAATTACCATGGATGTTACTGAAATCCAAAGGCTCATGGTCCTTTCCCATTAATGGCTCCCAGTCTATCTGGAGAGCCAGCATGTACACAGATCTCTCCAATACAGAGCAGACTGAGTGAGTGCTACGATAAGGAAGCCAGGGAGAGAATGATTCTGTCCAGAGCACTGGTGCTCAGTAGGAATATAATGTGATCCACAAATGTGAGCCATATACATAATTTAAAATTCTTTAGGAGCTACATTTAAAAAAGTAAAATGAAACAGGTGAAATTAATTTTAACAATATATTTTATTTAACCCAGCGTATCTAAAATATTTTAACATGTTGTCAGCATAAAAATTATTGAGGTATTTTATATTCTCTTTATACTAAGTGTGTAAAAGTCATTTTTTTTTTTTTAAGTCATGTAGTGCTGCTGTAACAGATATACCACAAGTGGATTGCTTTAACAAAGAGAAATTTATTTTCTCATAGTCTAGCAGGCTAGAAGTCCAAATCCAGGATGTCAGCTCTAGGGGAAGGCTTTCTCTGTTGGCTCTGGAGGAAGGTCCTTCTCCTCAATCTTTCCGTGGTCTAGGAGCTTTGCCGCCAGGAACCTCGGGTCCAAAAGGATGCACTGTGCTCCCAGCGCTGCTTTCTTGGTGGTATAAGGTCCCTCCGTCTTCTCTACTCACTTTTCTCTTTTATATCTCAAAAGAGATTGGCTTAAGACACTACCTAATCTTGTAGATCTCATCAGTATAACCCCCCCGCCAAAAAAAAAAGCTGCCACTAATCCTTCTCATCTTCCTTCAGTACCATTGGTTCCTGATCATATGCCACCTCTTGAAATGGTTGAATATCAACTAATTCTTTTTGGTATAATGACTCTGTGTATTCCTTCCATCTTCTTTTGATGCTTCCTGCATCGTTTAATATTTTCCCCGTGGAATCCTTCACTGTTGCAACTCGAGGCTTGAATTTTTCCCTCAGTTCTTTCAGCTTGAGAAACGCCGAGCTTGTTCTTCCCTTTTGATTTTCCATCTGCGGCTCTTTGCACATGTCATTATAATACTTTACTTTGCCTTCTCGAGAGGCCCTTTGAAATCTTCTGTTGAGTTCTTTTACTTCTCAATTCTTCCTTTTGCTTTAGTTGCTTGACGCTCAAGAGCAAGTTTCAGAGTCTCCTCTGACATCCATCTTGGTCTTTTCTTTCTTTTCAGTGACCTCTTGCTTTCTTCCTGGATGATGTCCTTGATGTCATTACACAACTCATCTGGTCTTCGGTCACTAGTGTTTAATGCATCAAATCTATTCTTGAGATGGTCTCTAAATTCAGGTGGGATATACTCAAGGTCATATTTTGGCTCTCGTGGACTTGCTCTGATTTTCTTCAGTTTCAGCTTGAACTTGCCTATGAGCAATTGATGGTCTATTCCACAGTTGGCCCCTGGCCTTGTTCTGACTGATGATATTCAGCTTTTCCATCATCTCTTTCCACAGATGTAGTCAGTTTGATTTCTGTGTGTCCCATCTGGCAAGGTCCATGTGTGTAGTCACTATTTATGTTGGTGAAGGAAGGTGTTTGCAATGAAGAAGTCGTAGGTCTTGCAAAATTCTATCATTCGATCTCTAGCATTGTTTCTATCACCAAGGCCATATTTTCCAACTACAGATCCCTCTTCTTTGTTTCCAACTTTCGCATTCTAATCCCCAGTAATTATCAATGCATCTTGATTGCGTGTTGGATCAATTTCAGACTGCAACAGCTGATAAAAATCTTCTATTTCTTCATCTTTGGCCCTAGTGGTTGGTGTGTAAATTTGAATAATAGTCATATTAACTGGTCTTCCTTGTAGGTGTGTGAATATCACCCTATCACTGACAGCGTTGTACTTCAGGATAGATCTTGAAGATAGATCTTGAAGGAAGAAGTCCAAGCTGCTCTGAAGGCATTGGTGAAAAACAAGGCTGCAGGAATTGATGGAATATCAATTGAGATGTTTCAACAAACAGATGCAGCAATGGAGGTGCTCACTTGTCTATGCCAAGAAATATGGAAGACAGCTTCCTGGCCAACTGACTGGAAGAGATCCATATTTATGCCTATTCCCAAGAAAGGTGATCCAGCCGAATGTGGAAATTATAAAACAATATCATTAATATCACACACAAGCAAAATTTTGCTGAAGATCATTCAAAAACGGCTGCAGCAGTATATCGACAGGGAACTGTCAGAAATTCAGGCTGGTTTCAGAGGAGGACGTGGAACCAGGGATATCATTGCTGATGTCAGATGGATCCTGGCTGAAAGCAGAGAATACCAGAAGGATGTTTACCTGTGTTTTATTGACTATGCAAAGGCATTCGACTCTGTGGATCATAACAAACTATGGATAGCACTGCGAAGAATGGGAATTCCAGAACACTTAATTGTGCTCATGAGGAACCTTTACATAGATCAAGATGTGGTTGTTTGGACAGAACAAGGGGATACTGATTGGTTTAGAGTCAGGAAAGGCGTGTGTCAGGGTTATATTCTTTCATCATACCTATTTAATCTGTATGCTAAACAAATAATCCAAGAAGCTGGACTATATGAAGAAGAATGGGGCATCAGGATTGGAGGAAGACTCATTAACAACCTGCATTATGCAGATGACACAACCTTGCTTGCTGAAAGTGAAGAGGACTTGAAGCACTACTAATGAAGATCAAAGACCACAGCCTTCAGTATAGATTACACCTCAACATAAAGAAAACAAAAATCCTCACAACTGGACCAGTGAGCAACATCATGATAAATGGAGAAAAGATTGAGGTTGTCAAGGATTTCATTTTACTTGGATCCACAATCAACACCCATGGAAGCAGCAGTCATGAAATCAAAAGACGCATTGCATTGGGCAGATCTGCTGCAAAGGACCTCGTCAAAGTGTTGAAGAGCAAAGACTGAAGACTAAGGTGCGCCTGACCCAAGGCATGGTATTTTCAATAGCATCATATGCATGTGAAAGCTGGGCAGTGAATAAGGAAGACCGAAGAAGAGTTGAATCCTTTGAATTGTAGTGTTGGCAAAGAATATTGAATATACCATGGACTGCCAAAAGAATGAACAAATCTGTCTTGGAAGAAGTGTGGCCAGAATGTTCCTTAAAGGCAAGGATGGCGAGACTGCGTCTTCCATACTTTGGACATGTTGTCAGGCAGGATCAGTCCCTGGAGAAAGACATCATGGTTGGCAGAGTACAGGGTCAGTGGAAAAGAGGAAGACCCTCAACGAGGTGGATTGACACAGTGGCAGCAACAATGAGCTCAAGCACAACAACGATTGTAAGGATGGCAGAGGACCAGGCAGTGTTTCGTTCTGTTGTGCATAGAGTCGCTATGAGTCGGAACCGACTCGACGGCACCTAACAACAACAACAGTCCACCTCATTACATCATGGTGATAGAATTTGCAACACATAAATCACATCAGATGACAAAATGGTAGACAGTTATACAATACTGGGAATCATGACCTAGCCAAGTTGACAGATATTTTTTGTAGATACAATTCAATCCATGACACTTACCAAACACATAGAAACCAAACCCCTTGCTGTCGAGTTGATTCTGACTCATGTCGACCTTATGGCCCTGGTAACACAGTGGTTAAAGCTCTTGGCTGTAAACCAAAAGGTCGGTGGTTCAAACCCACCAGCCACTTGGCAGGAGAAAGATGTGACAGTCTGCTTCTGTAAAGATTTACAGCCTAGGAAACCTTACGGGATAGTTCTACTCTCTCCTATAGAGTCGCTATGAGTATGAGTTTACACTTACAGCGTATCTCAGTTCTGTCTGTCCACGTTTCACGCACTCGGTAGCTGCATGTGCTTAATGGCTACTGAGTTAGATGGCTCGGTTTTAGAGAATGCAGGGCAGCTTTGTGCAAGAGATGGGCCTGGACGGGTAGGTAACCCTTGACTGAACAGATGTTCGGGAAAATACATTTCTTAATGAGACAAAAGTTTTTTTTTTTTAAAGAGCTTACAAATAAGAATTTGTGGGGGAAAAAAAGCTAGTGAAGCTTTTACTGTGTACCAGGTATGTTCTATGACCGTTACTTATATTAATCTATATTGTAATCTCAACAACCATTTGAGGTAATTTTTTTTTATTATATAGGCAAAGATGAAGTAACATTATCTATTTATATGTGATAGGCAGAATAATTGCCCCTAAAGGCATCCAGCCTCAGGAATCTGTGAATATGTTAGGTTACATGGCATAGGGGAAGCAAGATTGCAGGTAGAATTAAAGTTGTTGATCATCTGACCTTAAAATATGAAGACTGCCTGGATTATTCAGGTGAGCCCAGTGTTTCACAGGACCTCTTTAAATGTGGAAGAGGGAGGCAAAAGAGGTCAGAGTGATGTGATGTGATGTGATGTGATGATGTGAGAAGACTCAACCTGCCATCACTGGCTTTGAAGCTGGAGAAAGGGAACCATGAGCTGAGGAATGCAAGCCGCTGGAAAAGGCAAGAAAATGGATTCTTGCCTAGAGCCTCCAGAAAGCAGCACAGCCCTGCCTGTGCCGTGATTTTAGCCCAGCGAGACCGCTGTTGGACCTCTGATGTACAGAAATATAATACAGTGTGTGTTATTGTAAGGCAGTAAGTTTGTGGTAATTTCTTACAGCAGCAATAGAAAACTAATACACTCTCAGTATATGTGGGTACTGGATCATGATGTAAAATGTGTTTCTTAATGTACATCAAGGCTTTAAAGAATCTTTTGTCAATAGGTGGCCACTTGCTGTACTTGAATTGGGCCACTGCCTCTCTTCCTTGGGTGCCCAGCTTCTTCTGCCTCATTTTTCAAACTAGCTGAAAAATGAGAAGTGTTTAATACTTTTAAATAGACGTAACTTTTGCAAATAGGAATGTAAATATTAGTTGTGGTTCTGACTGAATTCCCAGGCAATTTGGAAGTACTTGATAAAGTGGTTCCTGTCTTTTAAGTCTGAGCAGTTTCTACTTGCTAAATCTGGGTGCCATGTAGGTATGAATTACCTTGTAGGTAAGTATACTTTGCACTCTTTTATGTAACTCTTAACTATCCACCCCCAGATATCACCAAGTTTACTTGTGGGTGATTAAATTGAGTAAGACAGAGATTGCCCACCCATACTGAATAAAATCCCATTTCTCTTGTCTTTCAGAGAACAGTGGGAACAGCCTGGCCTGTAGGTTGATTGTCATATTCTGCCTCCCTCCCACCTACTTATTCCTATAGAAAGATGCATAGCTTAGCCTCTCACCGCTTTTTTTTCTTGGGGTTGCAGAGGAAGGGGCTGGCTAAGATTCATTCCAAGCTCTGTGCACATTGAAACTTCTGCTTCTAGGAGGAGGGAAGCTTCTAACCTGCTTTCTGGTTGCATATTTCCTTCCACTTCATCTTTCCATCTGTACCAACTGTGCAGAGATTTTACTTCAGGGATGTGCCTTTTATTCACTCTTGCCGTTATCCTATATACTAAAATAGCGCCTTTGTCAAAGTGCTGATACATGACAATGCTCTGCAGACACATGGGTATAAAGAATGATTTTTTAAAAGATTCCAGAGTTAAATACTTTTAGGATTTCCCAAATGTAGGAAACAACCCTGGAATTGAGTGGTCACCCCGACAGGGTCACATGGGGATGTGAAGTGTTCGTGGATGTCTTTATTCTAGCCTCAAAAGTGGAAAAGTTATGCTTTTGTTTTGCCTGTTGGTGCTGTCTCTACTCCAGGTGCTTAGTGAGTACAGCCTCATCTTCCAGAATTATCTCTGTGGCTTAAGGAATCTGATTTCCCGGCTTTCACCCTCAGAGGCTCTAGGCCATGCTATCTCTCCTGAGTGATTAGAGGTGCTTTTTGCCTGGTAAGCAGTTCCCAATATATATAAATGAGGATTTAGACACAGAGTAAGGGTGCTCAGCTGTTAACAGAAATGGTGGAGGTTTGAGTCCACCCAGAGGCACCTCAGATAAAAGGCCTGGTGATCTACTTCTGAAAAACCAACAGTTGAAAACCCTGTAGAGCACAGGTCTGCTCTGACACAAGGTCTCCATGTGTCAGAATTAACTCAATGGCAACTAGTTTCCTTTTAAGTAAAGAGGTGGTGATTGTGTTTTACAGAGATATTTTCACTTGCAGACTTTCAGGTATTTTCAAATTCTAATTTAATCTGGTGCATTTGAATAGCAAGTTATATGAAAAAGTTAAAATGATCCATTTTACAAAAGTTTGATTTTTCAAACCCATTGCTTGTGTAAAGTAGCATATACCTGAGGCCAGAAGTATGGTGCACTTTCACCCACCTAGTCCCGTGCCCTTTCTCTGGGCTCTAGCTACACCAGACTCAGTGCTGTGTTCTAAGCAATTCCTGTACAGTGAGTGACAGCATAGAACAGTGGCCTGAGTACACAGCCTGGGGCCAGCAGTCTTTTCTTTGCATCCTAGCTTCCACACTCACTAGCTGTAGATCTTAGAAAGGTTATTTAACTTCTCTGTGACTCAATTCCTTTATCTAAAAATAAATGTATAATAACTATTTCATAGGGTTGTAGTCAGGATTAAATTAGTTAATACATGTAATGAGTTTAGAACAGTATGTGGAACATAGTAAGTGCTCAGTAAGTGTTATTCATTCATTCATTTATTTTTCTACCATTCTTCAGCTATTCTCATGTTGTGCAATGTCTTTTAAAATACTACATATGGCACCAAACAACAACAGTCTTATTACTTCCTGTATGTACCCTAGCCTTTCTAGCTGTGATTCTAACCTTGGCTGTATGTTGGAATCACCTGGGGAAATTGAAGAATACAGATGCCCTTAGAGGTTGTGATTTTCTGGTCTTTGTTGAAGCTAGTTTGTAGTGGCTTGTGAGAGTTGATTGTTAGATTTACAGAATTTTGTAAGTAGCTTGTTAAAGCATTGATAGATGAAAATTGGCCTTGGTGGGAATATTTACACTCTGGAAATTGGCCAATACTCTTGCAGCACTCTTCTTAATCTGCTTGGTATTTTAATGATTTGTTTATAAGCCTGTCTCAATAGATTTTCAAACGTTTTAGTAGAATGTATTAGTTTCCTAGGGTTGCCGAAAGGAAAAATCACAAAGTGGGTGCCTTTTAACAACATAAATTCATTGTCTTAAGGTTGGAGGATAGTAGTCCAAATTCCAAGTGTTGGCAGGGTCATGTTTCACCAGAGGCGCTAGGGGAAGATCCTTTCTTGTCTTTCTCAACTTCTGGTAGCCCCAGGTGTCCTTGGCACATAGGTGCTCCTCACAGGGCCGTTTTTCCTCTGTCTGTCTCTGTCTCTTTTCCCATTTTATAAGGAGCTACTCAGATTGAATTAGGAGCACTGTACTCCAGTATGACCTCATGTTAATGGATAACATCTTCAAAGACCATCTTTCCAAACAAGGTCATATTCGGATTTAACAGGGGTTAGGACTTTGTCGTACCTTTTTGGGGAACACAATTCAGTCCATAACAAAGGGCAAGGATCTTTTTTTATTTTTGTTTGACCCTTTTGTCCCTATTTTTGTTTCACCCTTTTGTGGTACTTGCACAGTAAAGGTTTGTTGACTTGAGTTGAAAAGGAAACACCATTTAGCTGATGTGTTATTTGTATGCCTTTTTTTTTTTTTTTTTTCCATTGCGTTATGAATCCAGATAGTCTGTTGATTTTGAAGCAGTTCTTTCTTGGGATAATGTCAGAGTTAGTATTTATAGAGAAACTCTAGTTTAGGAAGATTTGTTATCTCAGGCTGTCTGAGATAGGCATGAGCTTGTTAACAAGCTTGTGGATTCAAAAGGTATCTGATCTCAGTGAAATGGCCTTGATTTTGTGTCTGTTATTGAGAAAGTGCTTTTGATCATACAAGAGAAGAATTTCTACTGTTTTTTTTTAATGTTGATAGTCCTATTCAGGATTATCTAAGACTATAGAGATCTCAGGAAAGTATGATTTCTTTTGCTTCTTCTCAAAGAGAAATATGATATCAGGTAATGATTTTACAGAATCTTTTTTTTTATATTGAAAAAGTTTTTTTGAATCACTGGAAGCATAAATTATTTTTTAAAATTCACCATGTGTTAGAATGATTGTATTTTTAATCAACCTTTTTCAGGTGTAAAATTATATACCTGCATATACACATGTAATATATATGCAGTAAAATTTTATACATGAGATAAAATTTTCACATTTTAAGTTTATGGATCAATCAGTTTTGACAAATGTATACACCAATATTATGTACTGGTATACCAACCACCTTAATTATGAAATAGAAATTTTCCACCTTCCTAGAAAGTTCCCTCGCGCCTCTTTGCAGTCATTTTCTCTCCATCTTGACCTTGCAGTCCAAGTGACTACTAATCTGATTTCTGCCACTATAGAAGAGCTTAGACTGTTTTAGAATTTCATATAAATAGAATCATTATGGTATATATCTTTTTGTGTCCTGACCCTTTTGCTCAGCATGATGCCTGTGAGAGTCATCCATGTTATTGAGTGTATCAGCA
This sequence comes from Elephas maximus indicus, assembly GCF_024166365.1. Taxonomy (NCBI): domain Eukaryota; kingdom Metazoa; phylum Chordata; class Mammalia; order Proboscidea; family Elephantidae; genus Elephas; species Elephas maximus. Next base: position 85,760,025 of record NC_064820.1, read on the forward strand.
GTTTGTTCTATGTTATTGTTTAGTACTATTAAATTATATGAATATACCAAAATTTGTTTATCCATTCACTTACAGAACATTTGAGTTGGCTCTTTCCAGCAAAACTGCTCTGGACAGTATACTAATTTTTTTATGGACATGTGTTTTCATTTCTTTTGGGTAAATACTTAGGAGTGGAATTGTTGAGTCGTATGGATAAGTATATGTTTAACTTCACAAGAAATGATTAAATTATTTTTCAAAGTAGTTCCATAATTGCCCATTCCCACCAGCAGCGTCTAAGAGCTGTAGTTGTTCAACTTCCTCTTGGTATTGCCAGTCTTTTTAATTTTAACCATTCTAGAGGGCTTGAAGTAGTGTCTCATTGTGGTTTTAAGTTGTTTTTCTTGATGACCAGTGATGTTGAGCATTTTTTCATGTGCTCATTGACCATTCATTTATATTCTTTAAAACCCGTTGCTGTCAAGTTGATTCTGACTCACAGCGACCCTGTAGGACAGAGTAGAACTGCCCCATAGGGTTTCCAAGGAGCAGCTGGTGGATTCAAACTGCTGACCTTTTGGTTAGCAGCCATAGCTTGCCATAGCTCTTAATCACTGGGCGACCAGGGACCCTTATTTTCTTTAAACCATTTAAAAAATTGGGTTGTTCGTCTTATTATTTAACTGTAAGAATTCTTTATACATTCTGAATAATAGTCTTTTGCCAGACATATATATACGTACATGTGAATATATACATATATATACATATTATGTGTGTGTGTATATATATGTATATAGTCTACACATTGTGAATATTTTTCTCCTAGTCTGTTGTTGCCTTTTCATATTCTTCAACATGAACAGAAGAACAGAAGGTTTAATTTTGATGAAGCCTGATTTATCTTCTTTTTTTATGGTTAATGCTTTTTGCGGCCTAAGAAATCTTCGTGCCAAGATTGTGAAGATTTTCTATGTTTTCTTCTGGAAGGCTTGTAATTTGGCATTTACCTTTAGATCTGTTATTTATTTTGAATTAATTTGGGGCATAGTATGAGGTAGGAGTTGAGGTTCATTTTTCTACATACAGGTATCCTTTTATTTTCCTTTAAAAAGACTGTTCTAGCCACATTAAATTATGTTGGTACCAAAGGCTTTATTTTGAATTTGGCTTTGAAAAGTGGCGTAGAGCTTTATCTTCCTACAGTGAGTATTTTAGACGTTGATTTTTTTAGGCTGTCATTTAAAATAGTTTTTTTTGGTTTGAAGTTATTTGCCACATATTAGAAACTTGGGTGGGATGGGAGTTCTGGAAACCTTCCACGCTAGCTTCTCTCTAATAGACCCAATTAGAGATGGGTATAGAATAGATGACTGTGTGTGCGTGTGTGTGGAACTGAGCAAGTGGAACTGTGGAATCATTCAGGAAATATTGCACAATTAGTTCATTCTGAAGTAATCGATTTTAGAGTTTAACAGCCTTTGTTGTTAATGTTTCTTATGTTTGAAATAATCAGTATAAATAAGCATTTCTATACCTTTTGTTTTCATATATTTGGAGACTGCTATTCGAGTGGCCTTTTCATTTAGGCCTTTTATTTCTACTTATGAAGTGAAAGACTTTTGCCTATTTTAAGGATTTCAAGTATCAGAAGTCGGGGAGGTACTATTTGGTAGGTGGAGCCAGGGACAGCAGTTTCCAAAATCATGCATTAGCAGCTTCTGCTGGCCTCCATCTTCTTTTCCCCTGGAGTAAAGAAAATGCTGTTAGAGACCAAATCTTGGTAGCTCCTGAGAATGTTCCTTACTGCTGACGTCTTTATGCCTCCCTGCCCACTTAGGTCTATTCTAAAGCTTTCTTCCTTCTTTTCCTTCTCCTTTGAGCACATGACTTGGTACAGCTATCTTTCATTCTTAAATAGTGATAATAGTGTTAATAATAGTGTCAGTAGCTAACACTGTGTATTAGATACTGTTCTAAGAGCTTTACATTTATTTTTATTGATTTATTTAGTCCTCAGAACCACCCTGTGAGTAACTATTATTTTAATATAGATTTTATAGATGAGGAAACTGAGGCACAGAGATTTTAGGCAGCTTGTCTGGGGATAAAGAACTAATAAGTGGAGACTGAAACTTGATCCCAAGGCTCTAGAGTTATACTACACCATGTTAAATGGGCTCTTAGGAGAATACACAAGGGAACAACCATTTGCTTTCTTCATATCTGCTCCAAACTGCTAAAGGAGAATATTTTATAGCACAATTGACATTATTTTGGTTAATATTTTATGAAATTGTCTTTCCCCTGTAATGCATATTACAGTTTGTATTTCTACCTCTGGCATTAAAATTTCTGATAAAAAACATTATGTGCTGAAAAGAAAATAGCTTTATTTCTAAAGGTATTACCTTACACACCACAGTCCTGTGTGTCCAGTAGAACGTACAGGCAGTCTTAGCTTGTGGTTACTCGTCTGGGAAAGTGTCTTGGAGGAGATGAGACTTGACTGACTTGTTAACCAAGAAAGTGTGCACAGGGCTGAGGGTATGGTATGTGCAGAAGGGTGGTAAAAAGGCCAGGAACCCTGGTGGGTTGAGAGATGAGGAAAAAATGGAGGTCTAAAATACGGCTGCAAAAGAATTGTACTTTATAGAAGATTCCCAGGAACAAGGAAGAAGAGCTGGGAGGTTATGACTCTGGCAGAAATGAATGGTTTCTCTAGATCCTGGGCTTTATGCCTCCATTCTTCCCCTGTTCAAGTTTTTCTTTTCCATTGTCTCCAGGAATGAGCCCTGGTGGCACAGTGGTTAAAGTACTTGTGTGGCAGCCTGCTTCCCTAAAGATTAACAGCCTTAGAAACCCTCTGGGACAGTTCTACCCTGTCTGATAGGGTCCCTGTGAGTCAGAATCCACTTGATGGCAATGATTTGGGTTTTTCTTTCTTTTTTTTTTTTTTTGGTCTCCCAAGTTTGAGCACGCAAATCCTTAGTTTTTTTTTGACCTCATTGCAAATAGAATACTTTGCTGTGGGGTTTGCTAAGAGAGAAGTTTTTTGATGGACCTTTACTTACAAGGAAAACAAATAAAAAACAACAAACAAGTAACAAACACTATGAAACAAGCGAAAAGTAAAATCAAAGGTTAGATGTGGATTTACCTAGTACAGATTTCTTAGGTTAGGACAGCACCTCCCATCTTTTTGTGGTCTTTTGATTGGCACAGCTCCCAGGGGTGCTCCCCTCGATTACTTCCTGGGCTTTAGGCATAATACTGATGTTCTCAATTCTCCCTGGAGTCTCCCAGTGGGCCTTTCTTCTGGTGGTAGGACCTGGTGTGTTTCCTACCTCAGCTCTCTCTAACCCTTTAGGGGCCTTGGTCCTAAATCAGCTTTTAGTTTTGGTCCCCTGTGGCAACTTGGCTGAGGTTCTTTCACTTCTATCTGGTGGAGAGGGTGGTCCTCCTGGTCTCCAGAATCTTTGACACGTGCTCTGTCTCCTTGTTGATTTGGTCTGATGTCCAGTTGGACATCAAATGGAGTCTTCCTTGCCTTGCTTTACTGTGACCATATGGACTTAAGCAGTGATTGCCATGTGTCCCCTCCCATCTATGGACAGGAGAAGAATCCTTTTTTTTTTTTTTTTAAAGCCCCACACTTTCTAGTGTGTTACAATCGAATTTTTTAAGTCAAAAATGAATTTATTGGCTCACGTAAACGAAAAATTTGAAGGTAGGCTGGAATCAGATGTGGGACTTAGGGGCTCTTCTTTGTCTCTTGGGTTGTGTCTGCTGTCCTCTTTATATTTGCGTTCTTCTTGTGTTCCATAAGGTGGCAGGATGACTCCAGCCACCCTGGCCTCCTAGCCTCTTAAGTTTGAGTCCAAGAAATTGGAGAACATCTCTTACATAAGGCCTGTAATCCATTCTTTCTCTCTCTCTTTTTTAATAAACAAAATTTAAAATTTTATGTTTTGAATAAGTAGTATATTCCAGTTGTTCAAAACTCTAAAAGTATAGAATGGTATGAAGTGAAAATTTTCTCTTCTATCCTTCCCCCTCATTTATCCAGTTTCTTTCCCATAGGTACCCACTGTTACTAGTTTCTTGCTTAGCTTTCAAGTGATATTTGATGCATATATAAGCAAAAGCAAACACATATTTTTTCTCCTTTTTTCAAAAGGACAACTGATAGCATTCTGTATGCATTGTTCTTCTTGCTTTTTTCCTTCAAAAATTATTTCAGAGGTCTTTCCATACTAAATATAAAAGCTTCCTCGCCCCATTATATGGGCGTAATGTAAGTTGTTTAACGGATTCCTATTGATGGAAATTTAAGTTGTTGCGTTACCACATAGATGCCACTAATACATAGCTTTGTACCTATATTATAGGTATGTTATAGGTACAAATATAGCTTTGTGCCTGTGTTATTTCCTATATTACCTATATTACCTTTGTACCTATGTTATTACCTGTATTTCCTGTATTACCCCCTAGTGTGAAACTGTTTAATAGTATTTTTTTCTTTTTTTTTAAAGTTTGGTAGAATTCCCCTGTGAAAGTGTCTGAGGTTGAGGCTTTTGATTTTTGCTTGTTTAGAGGAATAGTAAGTTTGGTTTTTTTTTTAAATAAATCTTTTTTTCTTTTTAAAGGGAAATTATATTTTCTGTTTCTTCTAATGTCAGTTTTTTAAAATTATTTTTTCTAGAATGTATTTTATATCATCAGGTTTTATATTGACCTTTAATGATTATTTTAGTTTATTATTTTACTTTTTTTTTATGAATTTCATTTTTATTTCTTATTTTGTATACTTACATGTTCTGCACCTTCCTCATTTAGGTTAGTTAATAGTGCATGCTCAAGTTCTTTCTCTTGCTCTTTCTATGAGGCATTTCTCGAATGTATTTACTGCTTTTTTTTTTTTTCTGTTTTGTTTTGGGGGGGTGTTAATATCTGCTTTTAGCTTTAATGTCTACTCCTTTGCTTTATTTTACTGTACTTTCTATGCAATTCATTTATTTCAATTTTTTGTTGATACAGGCATTCAAGGTTATAGTATTTTTCCCTGAGCACTGTTTTTAGTGGTAATACATAGGTCCTGGATATTTGTTATTCTCATTATCACACTTTCACAGATTTTTTTTAGTTTTATTTCCTCTTTGACCCAAGAGTTGTTTAAGAAGAGTTTTAACACTTCCAGTTGGTTAAGAGCTTTTTTATTTTCTTTTGTTATCAGTTTTTAGGTTAATCGTATGATGATCAAGGAATATGATATAAATTATTTCTCCTTTTTGGAATAAATGTTTTTTGTGGCTTAATCTGTGGTCAGGCTTTTTGTGTGTGTGTGTGTGTGTGTGTGTGTGTGTTTTCATGAAAAGGTTTTGCTCTCTTCAGAGGACAGAATGTATGATATATATACTGGATATATTTTATTAATTGCTATTTAAGTCTTCCATGTCTTTACTTGTATTCTATGATCTGTCCTGTCCTAAGTGAAATAAAATCTATTTATCCTTATATCTCCAGTAGGTTTTGCTTGATTGATGTTAGTAACTGTGTGCACAGAGATTTATAATTGTCCTGTCCTCACTATGAATTGCGTCTTTTATCACTATCCCAGAAACCCAGTGCCGTTGAGTCGATTCCGACTCATAGATGCCTTTTTGTCTTGTTCAGTGCTTTTGACTTGAATTCTATCTTTCTTGATATTAAGATCTTGACCATGCTTCCTTTTTAAAATAAGTATTTATTTTATTTTGTTGTTGTTGAGAATATATACAGCAAAACATAGATACCCATTCAGTCATTTCTACATGTACAATTCAGTGACATTGATTACAATTCTTTGAGTTTTGCAACTGTTCTTACCCTCCTTTTCTGAGTTGTTCCTCCCACCCCATTTACGTACACTCACTGCCCCCTAAGCTTCCTATCTAATCTTTTGAGATGTTGTTGTCACTTTGATTCCGTATAGATAGTTCTTGAAAGACCATAATGTTCAGGGCAGTTTTTTACTCATTAAGGTAAACTATTGTTTGGTTTTAAGAAGATGTCAAGGGATATTTTTCATTTAAGGTTTAAAGATTATCTCAGGGCAGTAAGTTTCAGGGGTTCATCCAGCCTCCATAGCTCTAGAAAGTCTGGAGTCCATGAGAATTTCAAATTCCATTCTGCCTTTTCCCCCTTTTGATCAGGATTCTTCTATAGAATCTTTGATCAAAATATTCAGCAATGGTAGCTGTTATGGATTGAATTGTATCCCCCCAAAATGTATGTCAACCTGGCTAGGCCATGATACCCAATATTGTGTAGTTGTCCTCCATTTTGCGATCTGATGTAATTTCCCTGTGTGTTATAAATCCTAACATCTATGATGTTAGTGAGGCAGGATTGGAGGCAGCTTTGTTAATGAGGCAGGACACAATCTATAGGATTAGGTTGAGATATAAAAGAGAGAAGCAAGCAGAGAGGAGAGGGACCTCATTATCACCAAGCAAGTAGAGCCAGGGGTAGGGTGTGTCCGTTGGACCTGGGGTCCCTGCTCTGAGAAGTTCCTAGACCAGAAGAGGATTGATGACAAGGACCTTCCCCCAGAGGGAACGGAGAGAGAAATCCTTCCCCTGGATCTAGCACCACGAATTTGGACTTTAGCATCCTAAACTGTGAGAGAATAAATTTCAGTTTGTTAAAGGCATCCACTTACGGTATTTCTGTTATAGCAACACTAGATAACTAGGACAGTAGCCTTGCACCATCCAGTTCTTCTGGTCTCATGGCAAAGGAGGCAGTTGTTCATGGAGGCAATTAGCCACACATTCCATATCCTCCTCCTATTCCTGACTCTCCTTCCTCTGTTGCTCCAGGTGAATCGAGACCGATTGTTGTGCCTTGGATGATTGCTTGCAAGCTTTTAAGACCCCAGGTACTACATAATGAGCTAGGAGGTAGAACAGAAGCCTAAATGTTATTAGGCCAGTTAACTAGGGTGTCCCATGAAACCATGACCCTAAACCTCTAAATCAAGGAACCAAATCCCTTGAGGTTTTGGTTGTACATAAGTAGCCTTAGCAGCTATTCTTTTTTTTTGGTCATTGTTGTAAATATATCACACAACTTTTGCCAATTCAAGTTTTTATAGGTATACAACTTATTGACAGCAGTTACAATAATTAGCTGTGTAATCCTGCCCTTAATCAGTGCAATAATTCCATTACCGTTACTAGCCCCCTTTTGTCCCCTCCTTCTTGCCCCTGATAGCCACTAATAAACTTTGTTCTGTATACATTTCCCTTTTCTTTTTTTATAAGTGTGGTCATACAGTATCTGTCCTTTTGTGATTGACTTATTTCGCTTCAAGTTCCATCCATATTGTGACATGTATCAAGATTTCATTTTCTGCTGGCTGAGTAGTATTCTCTTGTATGTATGTGCTGCGTTTTGTTTATTCATTCATCTGTTAATGGGCACTTACGTTGTTTTCACCTTTTGGCTGTTATGAATAGTGCTGCAGTGAACATTGATGTACAACTCACTGTTTGAGTTCAGCTTTCAAATTTTGTGGGTATACACCTAGGAGTGGAATTTCTCGGTTATGTGGTAGTTCTATTTTTTAGTTTTTTTAGAAAATACCACACAGTTTTCCGCAATAGTTGTACCATTTAGCATTCCCACCAACAATGGGTAAGGGTTCCACGTGTTTCTTTTTTAGTTCATCTGCCTGGTGTATTCATCTAGGCAGTTTTTTTCAGCCATCCTTTTATCTTCATTTCTGAATTACATTTTTAAAAGTTATGTCTTCAGTTTATAGCATAGTGCTTTTTGTTTTGCTTTGTAATCCAATCTGAAATTAATTTTCTTTTAATAGGGGAGTTCGGCCATTTGCATTTGTTAATATGTTAGATATGTTTTATCTTGGCTTGGTCATATTATTTTGTTTTATATTTTCTGTTTGTGTATCTTTAGAACAATCTTTTTTTATGTAGTCTGTTTCCTTTGCTATTTTTCTGTGGTTATTCTGATGTTTCGTACTAGTGATTTTCTTTATAATATTATATAATGCCCATAGTCTTCTATGAGAATTGCAATAGTTTCCTACAATGAGCAGTGATAAAATCTATAATTTCATACTAATTTTAATATAGAGACATTGTAACTGTGTCACATTCCCTATCTAATTCAATGTAGAATTCTATTAAATTCTGTCTCCAGAGGAGAGAATTAATCACTCAGCTAGAAAGGTTGGAACTCAATCAATATTATGTTTATCAGTATGTGTGCTGTCAGGAGAGACGAGACCCTGCGAGTTTTCCAAATAGATGTTCAGCTTTTAACAAGGCTCTTTTAGTCTATGCAAATTACAGTTTCCAAAGTCATCACAGATCATAAAATTGGTAAATTGACATTTGTTTGTTCATAATTGAACATTAGTTCAGAATCTCTGTAGATGGTCTATTATTTAACACCAGGGACTCACCAATTTTATGTCCAAATTGAACTAAAAGATATTATTGGGTCTAAAGTTCCCTTGTTTTAGTGTGGGCTTCCCTGAACTTGAGAGGGAGTTTTATTGCCATTTAATTCTTCAGAAACAATGTATTTGGCAACAGGGAAACATATTACTTATGAAAAAGATTTTTTTTTATTAGAAATTTTAATTTAAAACAACCCAGCTTAGCATACCATATTTAATGATCGAGACCTGTATCCTGATGTTAGACCTCCCATCAAGCGTAGAATGGAAGTTGCTACCCTAAGCCCAGGGAAGAGGACAGCCTCTCTGTTCAGCCTCTGTAGAGGGTGGTAAAGGGAATATGTTTTCACAATTTTTTAGACCCAGGTCAATTACATGTAGATACTTCCTTAATTTTTTTTTTTTGGTGAAAAGGCATTTACTGCTCGCTTCTAAGAGCAGCTAAAATATATAGACTTACCATTGGATGCATGTCTTCAGAGAAGATTTACATTTCTACTTTGTATGCTGGTCCTATGGCTGCCAGAATTATTCATGTAGACCAGTGTTTTCAGTCTGCAGTTTACCTGTGAATCACTCTGGGAAATTTGTTACAAAATGGAGATATCCTCCCTCCCAACTCTACACATTTGGGGTGTGGAATTTGTGCTTTTATTGTATAGTGCTTGTGATTCTGATGGAGGTATTCCAGACTACAGTGTGAGGAAATCAAGTGTCTTAGTTATTTCATGCTGCTATTAAAGAAATACCACAACTGGGTGACTTTAATAAACAGAAATTTATTCTCTCACAGTTTGTTAGTTGTTGTTGTTAGGTGCCATCGAGTTGGTTCTGACTCATAGCGACCCTATACACAACAGAACGAAACACTGCCTGGTCCTGTGCCATCCTTACTATCATTGTTCTGCTTGAGCTCACTGTTGCAGCCACTGTGTCAGTCCATCTCATTGAGGGTCTTCCTCTTTTCCGCTGCCCTGTACTTTGCCAAGCATGATGTCCTTGTCCAGGAATTGATCCCTCCTGACAACATGTGCAAAGTACGTAAGACGCAGTCTCGCCATCCTTGCTTCTAAGGAGCGTTCTGGTTGTACTTCTTGCAAGATGGATTTGTTCCTTCTTTTGGTAGTCCATGGTATAGTCAATATTCTTCACAAACAACACAATTCAAAGGTGTCAATTCTTCTTCGGTCTTCCTTATTCATTGTCCAGCTTTCGCATGCATATGGTGTGATTGAAAATACCATGGCTTGGGTCAGGTGCACCTTAGTCTTCAAGGTGACATCTTTGTTTTTCAACACTTTAAAGAGGTCCTTTGCAGCAGATTTTCCCAAAGCAATGTATCATTTGATTTCTTGACTGCTGCTTCCATGGTTGTTGATTGTGGATCCAAGTAAAATGAAATCCTTGACAACTTCAGTCTTTTCTCCATTTATCATGATGTTACTTATTGGTCCAGTTGTGAGGATTTTTGTTTCTTATATTGAGGTGCAGTCCATACTGAAGGCTGTGGTCTTTGATCTTCATTAGTAAGTGCTTCAAGTCCTTTTCACTTTCAGAAAGCAAGGTTGTGTCATCTGCATAATGCAGGTTGTTAATGAGTCTTCCTCCAATCCTGATGCCCCATTCTTCTTCATAGTCCAGCTTCTTGTATTATTTGCTCAGCATACAGATTGAATAGGTATGGTGAAAGGATACAACCCTGACGCACACCCTTCCTGACTTTAAACCACACAGTATCCACTTGTTCTGTTCGAACAACTGCCTCTTGATCTATGTACAGTTTCCCCTGAGCACAATTAAGTTCTGGAATTCCCGTTCTTTGCGATGTTATCCATAATTTGTTATGATCCACACAGTTGAATGCCTTTGCATACTCAATAAAACACAGGTAAACATCCTTCTGGTATTCTCTGCCTTCAACCAGGATCCATCTGACATCAGCAATGATATCCCTGGTTCCACGTTCCTCTTCTGAAACCGGCCTGAATTTCTGGCAGTTCCCTGTCGATATACTGCTATAGCCATTTTTGAATGATCTTCAGCAAAATTTTGCTTGTGTGTGATATTAATGATATTGTTCTGTAATTTCCACATTCAGTTGGATCACCCTTCTTGGGAATAGGCATAAATATGGATCTCTTCCAGTCAGCTGGCCAGGAAGCTCTTTTCCATATTTCTTGGCATAGATGAGTGAGCACCTCCAGCGCTGCATCTGTTTGTTGAAACATCTCAATTGATATTCCATCAATTCCTGGAGCCTTGTTTTTCACCAATGCCTTCAGAGCAGCTTGGACTTCTTCCTTCAGTACCATCGGTTCCTGATCATATGCTGCTTCTTGAAATGGTTGGACATAGACTAATTCTTTTTGGTATAATGACTGTGTGTATTCCTTCCATCTTCTTTTGATGTTTCCTGCGTTGTTTAATATTTTCCCCATAGAATCCTTCACTGTTGCAACTCGAGGCTTGAATTTTTTCTTCAGTTCTTTCAGCTTGAGAAACGCTGAGCATGCTCTTCCCTTTTGGTTTTCCATCTCCAGCTCTTGGCACGTGTCATTATAATACTTTGTCTTCTCAAGCCACCTTTTGAAATCTTCTGTTCAGTTCTTTTACTTCATCATTTTTTCCTTTTGCTTTAGCTGCTCTATGTTCGTGAGCAAGTTTCAGAGTCTCCTCTGAAATCCGTCTTGGTCTTTTCTCTCCTGTCTTTTCAATGACCCCTTGCTTTCTTCATGTATGATGTCCTGGATGTCATTCCACAACTCATCTGGTCTGTGGTCACTAGTGTTCAGTGTGTCAAATCTATCCTTCAGATGGTCTCTAAATTCAGGTGGTATATACTCAAGGTTGTATTTTGGCTTTCATGGACTTGCTGTGATTTTCTTCAGTTTCAGCTTGAACTTTCATATGAGTAATTGATGGTCTGTTCCACAGTTGGCCCCTGGCCTTGTTCTGACTGATGATATTGAGCTTTTCCATTGTCTCCACAGATGAAGTCAGTTTGATTCCTGTGTGTTCCATCTGGCAAGGTCCATGTGTCTAGTTGCCGTTCATGTTGGTGAAAGAAGGTATTTGCAGTGGAGAAGTCGTTGGTCTTACAGAATTCTATCATTTGATCTCCGGCATTGTTTCTATCACCAAGGCCATATTTTCCAACTACCAATCCTTCCTTATTTCCAGCTTTCACATTCCAATCACTAATAATTATCAACGCGTACTGATTGTGTGTCCTCACAGTTTAGGAAGCCGGAAATCCAAATCCAAATTCAGGGAACCAGGGAACCAGCTCTAGGGAAAGGCTTTCTCTCTCTGTTGGCTCTGGGGAAAGGTCCTTGTCTCTTTTCAGCTTCTTTTCCTCAGTTCTGGGTTTCTTGATGATCTTCATGTGGTGTGGTGTCTGTCTTCCCCCATCTCTATGACTCCTTTGTGCCTAATCAGCTCATTTTATATCTCAAATGTGGTTGGTTTAAGACACACCATACAGGGATATGGCCTCATTAACATAATAAGGATAACCCTGTTCCCAAATGGGATTACTTCCACAAGTATAGGAAGTAGGATTTACAACACATTTTGGGGGGCCGCAGTTCAATCCATAACATCAAGATTGACAGTTCTGTGTTTAAAGCAGAAATTACTAAAACCTAGTTTGACAAAATTCCCCTTGGATGCTGCTTGTTATGTCTACAGTTTTACAAGTAGACTTTTGTTTCAAAGATACATGGATTTGAATTTACCGTATAGACTTTCTTTAATTACGAATTCCAGGAAAACGCAGATCGGAGATTTTATAACTAACTAGTTTGTGAAGAAAATGTTTGCATGAGGGTGTTTAATATACAAATTGCAGGATGATGAATTGAACACTCTTGTAATGCCTCTAAGAAAGCCTCAAAGATAACTGGCAAGTCTATTTTTATCAAATTTAATGGGTTTCTAAATCCTTACCTGCTTATCAAACAAAACATGAATTAAAATAGTAATTGAGTAACCAGCCATCTCTTGTGTTCACTCTAGGAGCTTGTGCAAAAACATTGTGGTTTTCATGTAAGGTCATTCATTGCCTTTTGAGTTGCTAAAAAATAACTTTACTGCTGGCTTCTCAAAATCCAGGTATTAAGGGAGTCTACAGGGAGATAAAAATCTGTAATAGATTTGCAGTAATTAGTCTGATACTCTCTCTCCAGTGGATTAAGGTCTAAAAATCCTTTCAGCATCACAGACAAAACAAAATCCTCCTTCTTAGATTTCTTCCTGAATCAGTTTATGCCTCTGCAATCTCGTAATAGAAAAAATAAAACCTTTGAAGCTAGGTACACTGGGTTTGAATATCAATTAACCCATTATGTCTCTCAAAGCTCAATTTACTAATTTTTAAAGTAGGGATAATACTATCTACCTGAAGAGGATTGGGTCCAGCAGGAATAAAACTGACAAAAGCCCCTGCCCTCGTGAATCTTATATACTAGTGAGGAAAGCTGTCTTAACATGGGTGATCAGAGAATGTCTCAAAAAAGGTGACTTCTGAATGAAGACCTGAAGGAAGTGAGGGCACAAGCCGTATGGATTAGTAAGGAAGAGTGTTTAGGGCAGAGGAAAAGTAAATACAAAGGTATTGAGATGAGGCCTTACTTGTGGTGTTTGAGAAATGGCATAAAGACCAGTGTAGCTACAGTAGAAGGAGTGAAGGTGAGAGCATTAGGCAGTAAGTTTAGAGAAGTAACAGGGGCTAGGCTGCCACCTTAAAGGGAAAAATGGGGAGTATGTTGTTTGTAATTAACCTTGCCCAAAGAATTTGGTCTTTGTCCTTGATTCCTGAGATATAAGTCTAAAACCTTGGTATCGCCCCAGTATTTGGAGTCTTTGTTATTCATGGAGAGACTTCAGACCACACCTACTTTATAGCTTATGCCAATGAGCTGACTCTTACGTTAGGGCTGGCCAAGTCAGAAAAACCCACCTTATGGGGCTGGAAGTTGAGTTCAGCTATGTGGTAAGTGATTCAATCAATCATGCCTACGTATCAAGATCTCAATATAAAAACTCTGGACACATGAAAGTTCCATGAACTTCTGATTGGCGAAAGACATCCATGATCAGGAGGGTGACACACTCTTTTTGGGATATGAAAGCTCCATATTGAGGACCCTCCCAAACCTCACCCTATGTATCCCTATGCTGGTCGTGATTTGTATCCTTTTTGCTATAATAAAACCGTAATTGTAAGCCTAGTGCTTTTTTCAGTTCTGTGAATCATTCTAGTGACTTATCAACAAGGGGTTGGGATCCCCAAATTTATCACTAGCAGATCAGAAATGAGAAGAGTCCTGAGGATCCTGAACGTGTGGCTGGCACCCTGAGGGGCAGTGGGATACCCCAGATTCATAGCTAAAAGTGAGGTTGTCTTTGGGGCATCCAAGCTTGTGGCAGACATCTGAAGTCTTGCATAAACTTGGCAGCCTGGGAGACTGTGTCCTTTAACTTGTGACATCTGACCTGGCTTTGGTGGCTAAGGTCAGAGGAAGAAGTACTGTTTTTGTAGTTGGTTTTTATCAGAACTGAATTGAACTGATTCACTCAGGGAGTTATTGTTTATCGTGGATTGAATTGTGTCCCCCAAAAGTATCCGTCAACTTGGCTAGGTCATGATTCCCTGTATGATTGTCTACCATTTTATTTTCTGATGTGATATCTGTATGTGTTGTAAATCCTATCACTATGATGTAATAAGATGGGTTAGTGGCAGTTATATTGATGAGGTCTACAAGATTAGATAGTGCCTGGAGCCAGTCTCTTTCGAAATATAAAAAAGAGAAGCGAGCAGAGAGATATGGGACCTCATACCATCAAGAAAGCAGTGCTGGGAGCAGAGTGCATCCTTTGGACCTGAGGTTCCTGCGCTGAGATGCTCCCAGATCAACGGAAGATTGATGACAAGAACCTTCCTTCAGAGCTGACAGAGAGAAGAAGCCTTCCCCTGGAGCTAATGACCTGAATTTGGACTTATAGCCTACTAGACAGTAAGAGAATAATTTCTCTTTGTTAAAGCTGTCCACCTGTGGTATTTCTGTTATAGCAGCACTAGATGACTTAAGACATTGCTAAGGGGTACTGAGTTTCTGTTTTGGGTGATGAAAAACTTTTGAAAATAGTGGTGATGGTTGCACACAATGGTGAATGTAATTAATGTCACTGAATTGTAACTTTAAAAATGGAGGAAATTGAAATTTTTTTGTTATGTATATTGAACCAAAATAAATTTCAAAAAATTACTAGGAAATAACAGAATATTTAACAGTGGTTAAAGTAACAATAAGAGGTATACTGTTATGTATGTATCATAGAAATATAACATTGAGGAGGCGGGGCCAAGGTGGCAGAATAGCCAGATGCTTCTGGCAATCCCTCTTAAAACAAAGTCCTAAAAAACAAGTGAAACGATTATGTTTATGACAAGCTAGGAGCCCTGAACATCAAAGGCAAAGTTAGGAAATGGACTGAGTAACAGGGGGAGAGACAGTTCAGAAGTGGAGAGGAGTTGCCAGACCTGAATCATTGGGATCTCTCAGGCACCATTCCTGGGAGTGGCTGCAGTGGGCTAGTAGTAGCGTTCGGCTGCAGTTTCCTCAGGGAGAAGCAGCCAGCCGCATAGCCTACTCATACCTCCGGAACCAGAAAAGAATGGCACTTTCAGCAAAAGGTAAGTACTTGTGTGTATTTTACCATGCTCCCCACCCCCAAGCCGGCTTCAGTGGCTATTGATTTCCCTGGGCCTGAGATAGGTCCTGTTGAGTGCCTGGAGCCATTCTCCCGGCCTTGGAGAAGGAATTAATTCGCAGTTAGGGGAAAAGATAATTTGCCAGCTCCACTTATGTGGGGAGCTCCAGACAGAAGCAGCTTCTATCCAGGCATAAGTGATTTGTGGACTTTGAATACCTTTCCCCCCTGCATGGACCTGTGTGGGCCTATTTCATGAGAATAGGCTCTTTTGGCAGATTCCAACTGTTTCAGCTGTGTGGTGGAGAGGTAGATGTTTGATGATTGACACCACCTTGCCTATTAAACAGGGTCCTCGCCTACCCACATCAGGGGCCTAAGGACTGGTGGCTCCACTGAGGTTGCCTAGCCATCTGCAACAGGGGTCCAAGGATAACTGGTACCTCCCAGTCCTTAACCAAAAGTATTGGGTGCCCATGGTCTGGCTGCAGAACCCACTCACCTGTACGCTGTAGGGAAGAGGGGTGCGCTTCCCTCAGTCACCTGGGGGTGATTCTCAGCCCCCTGCCTTGTTCAAAGCATGACCCCCTGCTGCAATCAGATACCTACACCAATCACCCCTGTCCCTCTAAGACTGTAGGACAGAGCCTGTACCACACACTTGATGACCAGCTACCTGGACACCTGAGCTGAATCCATACAAGAAAAATGAATGGATTCCTAGACTGATATACCTGATAACAGCTCTAACCATCTGGTGACAGGAAGTTGGACGAAAATAATCAAGCTAGTTCACTCAAGCAAACTATTTGGGCATATCAAAACAAAACAAAGCAAGAAGCTAGGATACAGTAAACAGACATAAAATAAACTAACACAATAACTTGTAGATGGCTCAGATACAATAGTCAGTAACAAACTCCATAAAGAAACGGACCATGATTGCTTCAACAAGCTCTCGAAACAAAGTATCAAGGGATCTTCTAGATGAAAGTGCTGTTCTGGAATTACCAGATGCAGAATACAAAAGATTAATATACAGAGCCCTTCAAGACATCAGGAAGGAAATGAGGCAATACACACAACAATCCAAGGAACACAAGGTAAAACAGTTGAAGATATTAAAAAGGTTATTCAAGAACATAATGAAAAATTTAATAAGCTGCAAGAATCCATAGAGAGACAGCAATCAGAAATTCGTAAGATTAACAATAAAATTATAGAATTAGAAAATTCAGTAGAAATAGGAGCAGAATTGAGCAAGTGGAAGGCAGAATTGGTGAGCTTGAAGATAAAGCACTTGACACCACTATATTTGAAGATAAACCATATAAAGGAATTAAAAAAAATGAAGAAAGCTTAAGAATCATGTGGGACTCTATCAAGAGAAATAACCTATGAGTGATGGGAATACCAGAATAGGGAGGGATAACAGAAAATGCAGAGAGAATTGTTGAAGATTTGTTGGCAGAAAACTTCCCTGATATCATGAAGGATGAGAAGATATCTATCCAAGATGCTCATCGAACTCCACATAAGGTAGATTTTAAAAGAGAGTTACCAAGACATAATCAAACTTGCCAAAACCAAAGCTAAAGAGAGAATTTTAAGAGCAGCTAGGGATAAACGAAAAGTCACCTACAAAGGAGCATCAGTAAGAATAAGCTTGGACTATTCGGCAGAAACCATGCAGGCAAGAAGGCAATGAGATGACTTATGTAAGGCATTGAAGGAAGAAAATTGCCAGCCAAGAATTATGTATCTAGCAAAACTGTCTCTCAAATATGAAGGTGAAATTAGGATATTTCCAGATAAACAGAAGTTTAGGGAATTCGTAAAAACCAAACCAAAACTACAAGAAACACTAAAGGGAGTACTTGGGTTAGAAAATCAATAATATCAGGTATCAACCCAAGACTAGAATACTGGACAGAGCAATCAGAGGTCATCCCAGACAAGGAAATCACAAAAATAAATCAAGATAAAAAAACGCTTAAAACAGGGAAACAGCAATGTTATTATGTAAAAGAAGACAACATTAAAACAAGAAATGTAGTCATAGATCTTTCAAATGGAGAGGAAGACAAGGTGATATAAAGAAATAAAAGTTAGGTTTAAACTTGGAAAAACAGGGGTAAATATTAAGGTAACCACAAAGGAGACTATCCTACTCATCAAAATAAAATACAAGAAAAAAATAGAGACTCAGCAGAAACAAAATCAACAACAATGAATAAGAGGAAAAGACAATATATAAACTACTCAGCACAAAAAATTCAGTGGGAAAAAGAAACTGTCAAAAACACACAAAAAAAGACATCAAAATGACAGCACTAAACTCATACCTGTCCAAAATTACGCTTCATGTAAATGGAGTAAATGCACCAATAAAGAGACAGAGTGGCAAAATGGATTAAAAAAACAGTCTGTCTATATGGTGCCTTTAAGAGACACACTTCAGACTTAGAGACATAAACAAACTAAAACTCAAAGGATGGAAAAAATATATCAAGGAAACAACAATCAAAAAAGAACAAGAGTGGCAATATTAATTTCTGACAAAATAGACTTTAAAGTTAAATCTACCACAAAGGATAAAGAAGGACACTATATAATGATTAAAGGTACAGTATATCAGGAGGATATAACCATATTAAATATTTATGCACCCAGTGACAGGGCTGCAAGACACATAAAACAAAAACTCTAACAGCGTTGAAAAATGAGATAGCTCCACAATTATAGTAGGAGACTTCAACACACCACTTTTGGTGAAAGACAGGACATCCAGAAAGAAGCTCAATAAAGACATGGAAGATCTAAATGCCACAATCAACCAACTTGACTTTATAGACATATACAGAAATGTTCCACCAAACAGCAGCCAAGTATGCTTTCTTTTCTAGTACACGTATTAGGCCATAACTCAAGCCTTAGCAGAATCCAAAACATTAAAATATTGCAAAGCATATCCTCTGACCATAAGGCCATAAAAGTAGAAATCAATAACAGAAAAAGCAGGGAAAAGAAATCAGACACTTGGAAACTGAACAATACCCTGCTCAAAAAAGACTGGATTATAGAAGACATTAAGGATGGAATAAAGAAATTCATAGAATCCAATGAGAATGAAAACTCTTCCTATCAGAACCTTTAGGACACAGCGAAAGCAGTGCTCAGAGGTCAGTTTGTATCAATAAATGCATCCAAAAAGAAGAAAGGGCCAAAATCAAAGAATTATCCCTACAACTTGAACAAATAGAGAGCAACAAAAGAAACCCTCAGGCACCAGAAGAAAGCAAGTAAGAAAAATTAGAGCAGAATTAAATGAAATAGATAACAGAAAAACAAATGAAAGAATTAACAAGCCTAAAAGCTGGTTCTTTGAAAACGTTAACAAAATTGATAAACCATTGGCCAAACTGACAAAAGAAAAACAGGAGAGGAAGCAAATAACCCGAAAAAGAAATGAGATGGGTGATATTACAACGGACCCAACTGAAATGAAAAGAAACATATCAGATTACTATGAAAAATTGTACTCTAACAAATTTGAAAATCTGGAAGAAACAGGTGAATTCCTAGACACACACTCCCTACCTAAACTAACACAGAGGTAGGACAACTAAATAGACCCATATAACAAAAGAAGAGATCGAAAAGGTAATCAAAAAACTCCCGACAACAACAAAAAGCCCTGGCCCAGACGGCTTCACTACAGAGTTCTACCAGAGAAGAGTTAACACCACTACTGCTAAAGGTATTTCAGATCATAGAAAAGGACGGAATACTACCCAACTCATTCTATGAATCCACCATATCCCTGATACCAAAACCAGGTAAAGACTCCACACACACACATACACACACAAAAACACACACCTATATCCCTCATGAACTTAGATGTAAAAATCCTCAACAGAATTCTAGCTGATAGAATTCAGCAACATATCAAAAAAATAATTCACCATGACTTAGCGGGATTCATACCAGGTATGCAGGGATGGTTCAACATTAGAAAAACAGTTAATGTAATCCATCATATAAACAAAACACAAGCATCACATGTTTTTATCAATTGGTACACAAAAGGCATGTGACAAAGTTCAACACCCATTCATGAAGAAACTCTCAGCAAAATAGGAATAGAAAGAAAATTCCTCAACATAATAAAGGGCATTTATTCAAAGCCAACAGCCAGCATTATCCTAAATGGAGACAGCCTGAAAGCATTCCCCTTTGAGATCAGGAATGAGACAAGGATGCCATTTATCACCACTCTTATTCAACATTGTGCTGGAGGTCCTAGCCAGATCAATTAGGCTAGATAAAGAAATAAAGGGCTTCCAGATTGGTAAGGACGAAGTAAAAGTATCTCTGTTTGCAGATGACATGATCTTATACACAGAAAACCCTAAAGAATCCTCCAGAAAACTACTGAAGCTAATAGAAGAGTTCAGCAGACTATCAGGATACAAGATAAACATACAAAAATCAGTTGGATTCCTCTACAGCAACAAAAAGAACATCGAAGAGGAAATCACCAAATCAATACTATTTACAGTAGCCCCCAAGAAGATAAAATACTTAGGAATAAATCTTACCAGAGATGTAAAAGACCTGTACAAAGAAAACTACAAGACACCAAAAGAGACCTACATAAGTGGAAAAACATACTTGCTCATGGATAGGAGACTTAAATGTAAAATGTAAAAATGCGTTTTCTACCAAAACCCATCTATAGCTACAATGCAATTCCAATCTAAATTCCATTGACATTTTTTAATGAGATGGAGAAACAAATCACCAACTTCATATATAAGGGAAAGAGGCCCTGGATATGTAAAGCATTACTGAAAACGAAGAACAAAGCGAGAGGCCTCACTCTACCTGATTTTAGAACCCATTATATCGCCACAGTAGTCAAAACAGCCTGGTACTGGTACAACAACAGATACGTAGACCAATGGAACAGAATTGAGAATCCAGACATAAATCCACCCACATATGAACAGCTGATATTTCACAAAGGCCCCAAAACAGTTAAATGGGGAAAAGACAGTCTTTAACAAATGGTACTGGCATAACTGGAGATCCATCTGCAAAAAAATGAAACAAGACCCATACCTCACTCCATGCACAAAAACTAACTCAAAATGGATCAAAGACCTAAATCTAAAATGATAAAGATCGTGGAAGAAAAAACAGGGACAACGCTAGGAGCCCTAATACATGGTATAAATAGTATTCAAAACATTACTAACAATGCAGATGAAAAACTAGGTAACTGGGAGCTCCTAAAAATCAAACACCTATGCTCATCCAAAGATTTCACCAAAAGAGTTAAAGATTACCTATAGACTGGGAAAAAGTTTTTAGCTATGACATTTTGGATCAGTGCCTGCTCTCTAAAATCTACGTGATACTGCAAAAACTCAACTACAAAAAGACAAATGACCCAATTAAAAAATGGGCAAAAGTCATGAAGACGCCCTTCACTAAAGAAGACATTCAGTTGGTGAACAGATACATGAGGAAATGCTCACGATCATTAGGCATTAGAGAAATGCAAATCAAAATTACAATGAGATTCCACCTCACTCCAACAAGGCTGGTATTAAGCCAGAAAACACAAAATAATAAATGTTGGAGAGGCTATGGAGAGACTGGAACACTTATACACTGCCGGTGGGAACGTAAAATGGTACAACCACTTTGGAAATCGATTTGGCGCTTCCTTAAAAAGCTAGAAATGGAACTACCATACAATCCAGCAATCTTACTCCTTGGAATATATCCTAGAGAAATAAGAGCCTTTACATGAACGGATATGTGCACACCCATATTCATTGCAGCACTGTTTACAATAGCAAAAAGATGGAAGCAACCAAGGTGCCCATCAACAGATGAATGGATAAATAAATTATGGAATATTCACTCAATGGAATACCGTGCATAGATGAAGAACAATGATGAATCCATGACACATTTCATAACAATGGAGGAATCTGGAAGGCATTATGCTGAGTGAAATTAGTCAGTTGCAAAAGGACAAATATTGTATAAGACCACTATTATAAGAACTTGAGAAATAGTTTAAACTGAGAAGAACACATTCTGTTGTGGTTACGAGAAGGGGGAGGGAGGGAGCATGGAAGAGAAGTATTTACTAATTAGATACCCAACCCACCCAGTGCCTTCGAAGTAGATAAGAACTACTTTAGGTGAAGGGAAGGACATCACTCAATACAGGGGAGGTCAGCACAACCGGACTAAACCAAAAGCAAAGAAGTTTCCTGAGTAAACTGAATGCTTCGAAGGCCAGTGTAGCTGGGGCAAGGGTTTGGAGACCATGGTTTCAGGGGATAGCTAAGTTAATTGGCATCATAAAATCTATTAAGAAAACATTCTGCATCCCACTTTGAAGAGTGGCGTTTGGGTCTTAAACCCTAGCAAGCGGCCATCTCAGATGCATCAATGAGTCTCAACCCACCTGGATCAAAGGAGAATGAAGAACACCAAGGACACAAGGTAATTACAAGCCCAAGAGAAGAAAGGGCCACATGAACCAGCGACTACATCATCCTGAGACCAGAAGAACTAGATGGTGCCTTGCCACAACCGATAACTGCCCTGACAGGGAACACAACAGAGAACCTCTGAGGGAGCGGGAGAACAGTGGGATGCAGACCCCAAATTCTCCTAAAAAGACCAGACTTAATGGTCTGACTGAGACTAGAAGGACCCCAGTGGTCATGGCCCCCAGACCGTCTGTTGGCCCAGGACAGGAACCGTTCCTGAAGCCAACTTGTCAAACATAGATTGGACTGGACAATGGGTTGGAGAGGGATGCTGGTGAGAAGTGAGCTTCTTGTATCAGGTGGATACTTGAGACTATGTTGGCATCTCCCGCCTGGAGGGGAGATGAGAGGGTAGAGGGGGTTGGAGGATGTTGAAATGGATACGAAAAGAGGGAGTGGAAGGAGGGAGCGGGCTGTCTCATTGGGGGAGATTAATTGGGAATATGTAGCAAGGTGTAAATAAGTTTATATGTGAGAGACTGACTTGATTTGTAAACTTCCACTTAAAGCACAATAAAAAGTATTAAAAAAAAAACTCGAGAAGTGTTTTAAACAGAGAATATTCTTTGGTGGTTACAAGAGGGAGGAGGCAGGGAGGGAGGGAAAGGAGTTTTCACTAATTAGATAGTAGATAAGATTAGGTGAAGGGAAAGACAATACACAACACAGGAGAGGTCAGCACAACTGGACTAAACCAAAAGCAGTCTCCTGAATGAACTGAATGCTTCGAAGGCCAGCGTAGCAGGGACGGAGGCTGGGGGAGTATGGTTTCAGGGGACATCTAAGACAGTTGGCATAATAACATCTATTAAGATAACATTTTACATCCCACTCTGGAAAGTGGCGTCTGGGGTCTTAAACTTTAGCAAGTGGCCATCTAAGGTGCATCAATTGGTTTTAACCCACCTGGGGCAAAGGAGAGTGAAGAACACTAAAGACACAAGGTAATTATAAGCCCAAGAGACAGAAAGGGGCACATAAATTACAGATTACATCAGCCTGAGACCAGAAGAACTAGATGGTGCCCGGCTTCAACTGATGACTGCTCTGACAGGGAACACAACAGAGAACCCCTGGGGGAGCAGCGGGATGCAGACCCCAGATTCTCATAAAAAGACCAGACTTAATGGTCTGAGTGAGGCTAGAAGGACCCTAGATGTCATGGTCCCCAGACCTTCTGTTAGCCCAAGACAGGAACCATTCCCAATGCTAACTCTTCAGACAGGGATTGGACTGGACCCTGGGATAGAAAATAGATACTATTGAAGAGTGAACTACTTGGGTCAAGTAGACATATTAGACTATGTTGGTATCTCTTGTCTGGACTGGAGATGGGTGGGTGGAGGGGGTCGGAAGCTGGTTGAATGGACATGAAAAGAGAGTGGAGGGAAGAAGTGTGCTGTGTCACTAGGGGGAGAAAAATTAGGAGTATATAGCAAGGTGTGTATAAATTTTTGTGTGAGAGACTGACTTGATTTGTAAACTTTCACTAAAAGCACAATAAAAATTAAAAAAAAAAAGAAATGTAACATTGAGTGAGAAAGGCAAGTAGTAGAATGATAGGTATAATAAAGTCCCACTTAGAGAAAATTAAATACATAAAATAATACAATATATTGTGTCAATATATTGTGTTAAGATTCATATTGTGTAAAGTATAAAAAGCATTGTTGTTAGTTGCCATCAAGTAGACTCCGACTCGTGGCTACCCACGGGTGCAGAGTAGAACTACTCTGTAGGGCTTTCAAGGCTTTGACCTTTCGGAAGCAGATCGCCAGGTCTGTCTTTCGAGGTGCCTCTGGGTGGGTTTGAATTGCCACCCTTTTGGCTAATAGTTGAGTGCTTAACCATTTGTGCTAACCGGGGACCCTTTACAAAACAAAAACAAAAACCCGTGGTGGTAATATACACCGAGTTCAAGATAGCGTTTACGTATGAGAGTGGTAGAGAGATGAATGTGATTGGGGAGAGATGTGTGCAGGCTGTCATTGTATCTGTGATGTTTTATTTAGTAAATTTTATTTTTTTAATTAAAATGTTCTAGCACAACATATGACAAAATGGTAAGACTTAAAAAAGCTGGGTGGTGAGTACTTAGACTTTTGGTATGTTTCTCCATATTTCCTGCATGCTTCCAACATTTTGATAATTGTTCAAAACATACATTATAGTTCAGAGCTTCTTAACCAAGATAATAAACCTCTAAACCTGCTACCACAGAGTTGATTCTGAGTGGAGTAGAACTGTCCCATAGGGTTTCCAAGGCTGTAAATCTTTATGAAAGCAGAGTGCCACATCTTTTTCCCACAGAGCAGCTGATGGGTTTGAACTGAAAATGAAAGCACTGGTATGTGAAGATATATTTACACCTAAAAAAAAAATTTTTTTACACCTACTCCTCACTTATTGACTTTCTTGTTATCTGACATTTCACATTCATGACAATAGTAAAAAATCTACTATTTGACTATTTTCCACATTAACGATTAACTATTTTGCATATTATGTCTCGCAGAAACGAACACTGAGGTGTGAGGTGAGAGTAACGCTGGCTGTGATGATTAAGGTTATGTGTCAACTTGGCTAGGCAATTGTCTTAGCTGTCTAGTGCTGCTATAACAGAAATAACACAAATGGATTGCTTTAACAAAGAAAAGTTTATTCTCTCACATTTTAGGAAGCTAGAAGTCCAAATTCAGGGTGCCAGTTCCCAGGCGAGGCTTTCTCTCTTTGTTGGCTTTGGGGGAAGATCCTTGTCATCAATCTTCGCCTTGTCTAGGAGGTTTTCAGTGCAGAGACCCCGGGTCCAAAGGATATGCTCTGCTCCCGCACTTCTTTCGTGGTGGCATGAGGTCCCTCTCCTCTCTGCTCCCTTCTCTCTTTTATATCTCAAAAGAGATTGACTCAAGATATGACTGAATCCTGTAGATTGTGTCCTAACTCATTAACACAACTGCCTCTAATCCTGTCTCATTAACATCATAGAGGTTAGGATCTAAACACATAGGAAAATTACACCGGATCACAAAATGGAAGGCAACCACACAATACTGGGAATCGTGGGCTAGCCAAATTGACACACAGTTTTGGGGAACACAGCCATGTCTGTAGCAGCCATGATTCTTAGTGGTTTGTCAGTTATGTAATGATGTAATTGGCAGCTATGTAATGATGTAGTCATCTTCCATTTTGTGATCTGATGTGGTCATCCTCTATTTTTACATAAGGCTGATTTTCATATAATGACCTCATCTTTGGAACCTAACCATGTTGATAAGTGAGGAGGGGTGTATTAGATAGTTAATTGCAATTTTGTTTGTAGAACCTGGAAACCAAATGATTTCCAACAATAAAGAAATGGTTGAATAACTTATGGCATTTATAGCCTGTGGCCTATTTTTCAGCCATTGAAAAGACTGAGTCACTTTATATGGAGGAATTTCCAAGAGTTATTGCTTAGGGAAGAAAATAGTATGCAGAAAAATTTTTATGAAGTCATCTATTTTAATAAAATGGTGACAGTCTCTCAAAGGCATGTATGAGTATGCATGTATGTGATATATACTGGTATATGATCACATGAGCATGAAAATATACAGAAGATTTCATGATAGGCTGTTAACATGAGTCGGTGATAATGAAAGGGGGACTGGGGATACAAGCAAAGCGGAAGATGCAAAAGAAAATGCACTATTCAGCATGAAAAATAATGGTTTTGTTTATGTGTTAAGGTAACTTTCTATGTTGCTTTTGTTAGGTGCCCTGAATCGGTTTCTACCCATGGTGACCCTGTGTACAACAGAACAAAATGCTGCCCGGTCCTGTGCCATCCTCACAGTCATTGCTATGTTTGAGCCCATTGTTGAAGCCACTGTGTCAATCCATCTCATTGAGGGTCTTCTTGTCACTGAACCTCTATGACCAAACATGATGTCCTTCTCCAGGGAATGCTGCCTCCTGATAACATGTCCAAAGTATGTGGATGAAATCTTGCCATCCACACTTCTAAGGAGCATTCTGGCTATACTTTTTCCAAGACAGATTTGTGTTATTGTTAGGCACCGTTGAGTTCTGACTCATAGCAACCCCATGTACAACAAAGGAGATACTGCCTGGTCCTGCACCATCCTCACAATCATCGTTATGCGTAAGCAATTGTTGCAGCCAACGTGTCGGTCCATCTTATTAAGGGTCTTCCTCTTTTTCGCTGCCCCTCTGCTTTACCAAGCGTGGTGTTCTTCTCCAGGGACTGATCCCTCCTGATGATATGTCCAGAGTATGTGAGATATAGTCTCGCCATCCTTGCTTCTAAGGAACATTTTGGTTGTACTTTTTCCAAGACAGATTTGTTCATTCTTTTGGCAGTCCATGGTATATTCAACATTCTTCTCCAACACCACAATTCAAGGGTGTCAATTCTTCTTCTGTTTTCCTTATTCATTGCCCAGCTTTCACATGCATATGAGGTGATTGAAAACATCATGGCTTGGGTCAGGCGCATCTTAGTCCTCAAGGTGACATCTTTGCTTTTCAACACTTTAAAGAGGTCTTTTGCAGCCGATTTGTCCAATGCAATGCGTCTTTTGATTTCTTGACTGCTGCTTCCATGGGTGTTGATTGTAAATCCAAGTAAAATGAAATTCTTGACAACATCAGTTTTTTCTGTGTTCATCATGAGGTTGCTTATTGGTCCAGTTGTGAGGATCTTTGTTTTCTTTATGTTGCGGTGCAATCCATACTGAAGGCTGTGGTCTTTGATCATCATCAGTAAGTGCTTCAAGTCCTTTTCACTTGCAGCAAGCAAGGTTGTGTCATCAGCATAACACAGGTTGTTAATGAGTCTTCCTCCAATCGTGATGCCCCATTCTTCATAGAGTCCAGCTTCTCAGATAATTTGCTCAGCATACAGATTAAATAGGTATGGTGAAAGAATACAACCCTGATGCATACCTTTCCTGACTTTAAACCAGTCAGTATCCCCTTGTTCTGTCCAAACAACTACCTCTTGATCTATGTACAGACTCCTCATGAATACAATTAAGGGTTCTGGAATTCCTGTTCTTTGCAATGTTAGCCATATGTTGTTATGATCCACACAGTTGAATGCCTTTGCATAGATGATAAAACACAAGTAAACATCTTACTGGTATTCTCTGCTTTCATCCAGGATTGATCTGACATCAGCTATGATATCTCTGGTTCCACATCCTCTTTTGATCCCGGCTTCAATTTCTGGCAGTTCCCTGTTGATACACTGCTACAGCCGCTATTAACTAGTGATTGACCCTACTTTTTTCTTCTTGAAAAGATATTTATAAAGTACTGAGTGATACCGACCTCCACTTGTCTGTCAGTTTGTTGTACTGTGGTGGCATCTGTATTGCTATGATGCTGGAAGCTATGCCATAGATATTTCAAATACCAGCAGTTTTCCCCATGGTGGGCAAGTTTCGGTGGAGCTTCCAGACCAAGACAGACTAGGAAGAAGGACCTGGCAGTCTGCTTCTAAAAGAAAATTATACAGTGAAAACCTTACGGATAGTAGTGGAATGTTGTCCAACGTGGTGCTGGAAGATGAACCCCTGAGCTTGGAAGGCACTCAAAGTCAAACATAGCAATAATTGTGAGAATGGTGCAGGACCGGGCAGTGTTTGTTCTGTTGTACATAGCATTGCTATGAGTCAGAATTGACACAATGGCAAATAACAACAACAAAAGTGATATAGAATGCCAGTAGGAAAAATTAATGGTTTTACTATTTTATGAAATGGGGCTTTTTATCAGGAAAACTTTAAATCTCTTTGTTGTTTTTTTTTTTTTTTCCATCTTGGAGAGAATGAGGAATGCACCTATTTTCTTTTGGTCAAAGCAAGGCCTAAATGTGGATAGTTCAAGATTATGGATAATAACGTTTAAAATTTTCATGTTCCTCTTTCAGTGTCCGGGATGACAGAATTCGAGTTGAAAGAATGGATAACATTTACTTTGAATACAGCTGTGCTTTCCAGACGGTTATAGATTTTTATGCATACGATATAGTTGATGCCAAAGGTAAATATTTTATACATGTTATCCATATGACCTCAAATTTAACTGAGTTAGATTTGGATAAAGGTGTGGGTTTGACTTTCAGTCTAATAAAAACTAGACTGTTTGGTTGTTACTGAAGGTTGGTTCAGTGGTAGAATCTTGCTTTCCATGTGGGAGGCCTGGGTTCGATTCCTAGCCAGTGCACCTCATTTGCAGTTACCACTTGTCTGTCAGTGGAAGTTTGTGGGTTGCCGTGATGCTGAACAGCTTTCAGTGGTGTTTCCAGAATAAGACGGACTAGGAAGGAAGGCTGGAGGTCTACTTCTGAATATCAGCCAGTGAAAATCTTATGCATCACAACAGAGGATCCACAACCGATCATGAGAATGGTGCAGGATCGGGCAGCATTTCATTCCATTGTGCGTGGGCTCCACGGCAGCTGTCAACAACAGGTCATTACCAATAAATAACTGCAGGAGGTAGAAGGAAGAGTTCACTGTTTTTGCACTCATCGCTAACATCAGTGAAGCTTCTTCCTTTGTAATTGTGATCTTTTAGCAACTTGACAGTGTTGACATCTTTAATGGAGTGTAAGGACGAGTCAGTTATTCACCACCTTTCCTTTTTGCTTCTCTTAAAGATGGCTCGTTACTATTCTCACAGTTTTATAGAATGCTTGGACAAACCTTCTTCTGAAGGCCAGTGTTTTGAAAGGTTGGTTGCCAGAAATAAAATACCGCGACGTTAGTGCCAGAGTTTAACTAGGTAACTGTTATTTGTCTAACTCACATTCCCTCCACCATGCATCAATACTTGATTTGGCCCAAGTTTCTCATTCCTCCCAGCCCAGCTAATGTTAAGACAATAAAAGGAATAAGTTATACAGTGTGTTAGAAGGTGATAAGTGCTGTGAAAGGGGTTGCAGTTTTAAATAGGGTGATGAATAAAGGCCTCACTGAAAAATGGCCATGATCAAAGGTTTGAAGGAGTTAAAGGGAGAAGCCATATAGACATGTGGAGGAACAGCGTTTCAGGCAGAGAGATGGTAAGTACAGTCTCTTATTTAAGAGTGTGCCTGGCATATTCAAGGAACAGCAAGGACACTGTGTGCTGGAGCAGAGTGACTGAGGGGGAGAATATTACGGGTGAGGTCAGAGGTAAAAAGGAGATGGGAGGCAGATAGCATAGGTCCTTATAGTCCACTGTAAGGACTTTGGCCTCTACCCTCAGTGAATTGGGGATTTTGGAGAATTTTGAGCAGAGGAGTGATGTGATCTGATGTACATTTTTAAAAGGGTAGTTATGACTGCTCTGTTAAGAATATTCTATTACAAAGATTAGACAGGACTATAAAACATAGAATAATACTCATTAAGAGTGTGTTTCTTAGTTTAAGTAGATATACAAGACTAAATGGGCAGCTCCTGTCTGGAGGCAGGATGAGAAGGCAGAAAAGGACACAAGCTGGTTGAAGGGACAGGGGAAACCAGGGTGGAAAAGGGGAGTGTGATCTCACATTATAGGACTTGCAACTGGGGTCACTTAACAATATATGTATAAATTTTTGTATGAGAAATTAACCTGAGCTGTAAAATTCCACCTAAAGCACAATTAAAAAAAAAAAAGGAATATTCTATGGGGGGCAAGGGTGAAGCAGGGAGAAAAGATGGAAAGCTATTGCAGTATTCCCAGGGAGAAATGAGAATGGATTTCCTCAAGCAGCAACGTCTGTGCATAGGTTTCTGTATCAGCACTGATAGCGGTAAGTCATTCCTTTCAGTAGCTGCGTTGTAATCTGGATTTACTAAATTTTTTAAAACTATTATCGTATTGATGCTCATTTTTGCCATCTCTAGTTTTGTACTAGATTTTTCTAATAAGAAATCTTTGCAAAAAATTTTTCAACTTAACTCCTTATATACATGTCTCTGACATGCATGTTGGGGTATTTCTGCATTAAAGAGGATGAACATTTAAATTTTGAAAGTTGGCTGTATTGCTGTCCAAAGTGATTCATTTCACCATCAGACGATGCCCTTTTTCACATGTCCTAGGTATTCTTACACATTTTCCCACAGGGCAATTTTAGGAGGCGTTTTCTAAATTATTATTTGAATAACCATAAAATAAATTTTACTCAACTTGTATTTGTTTTAATGAAGGTATACTCTTTTTTAGGTTCTCAAAATTTTTCTGGCATCATGAACCTGGAGAAGCCTGTGATTTGCTCTTTGGCCGCCATAATAAGATACCTCAAAGAATTTAACCTGGAAAAGATGCTCTCCAAGCCCAAGTAAGGGATTTCTCAAAAAAAGAAAAAAAGGGGGGGAGGGGAGGAGGGTTATGTTAATAATATTTCTTCAATTGAGTTTGGTTACTACTATACTCAGAAAAGTACCTGCTGTTGATAGAATACCTTATTGGGGGCAAGGATGAACCAAGTGGTATTGTTGCTAAGGGATATTAAAAATATTGATTGATGTAATAATATTGATAGAATCCTTAAGAATCCTGTCGCATAATTTGTATTCGTGATGACTATTTGATGTATTATATCTTTGACTGCAGTACTGTGCTTATACTAACTGGATTAAGAAGTATTAAAAAAATTTATAAGATTTCATCACCTTTTTTATTTTTGGTTTCAGTTCTTATTTCATAGACAAAGAAATTGGAGGTAAAGGAACCACCTGCTAATGCAGACAGCTTTTTAAAAGAGTGATTAGCTTCGTAGATATTCTAAGGTTTAAAGGCAGACAGTGGACATACTAGAAAAATACTAGTTTCATAATAAGTAGAATAAAAAAAAGGACAGCAGGTAATTTTCTTGCCCTTTTTAATTTTACCTTCCCAGCCTCTTGTCATTGGCTCTGTAAAGAATTACCTTTCATTATATTGATTTTAAGGAGCCCCGGTGGTACAACGGTTAAGCACTCAGCTACTAACCAAAAGGTTGGCAGTTCAAACCCTCCAAACGACTCCACAGGAGAAAGACCTGATAATCTGCTTCCGTAAAGATTACAGCCAAGAAAATCCTACGGGGCAGTTCTACTCTGTCATATGGGGTTACTGTGAGTCGAAATTGACTCTGTGGCACCTGATAACAACAACGTATTGATTCTCGATAAGTAAGCTACTTCCCATTCTGCAGAAGGAGGGAGACAGATAGTAGCTGGCTCAGTTAAATGGCAGAATATGAATCGGGGAGCAAAGAGATGTTGCTGGGCCGAGCTTGTTGAGGAGAATCAAAGAAAGGCAGACACTTGGGAATCTTTTTGTAATGTCATTTTGGTGAGTGTTCTACTGTGTGATATTTAGGATATAACAGAATATCATCTCTCCGCAAATAGTTTTGTCCTTTTAAAAAGCACTGGAAATGTTCTTTAACATGAGTGAATTCACTGTGTTATATTCACACCATGAAATGTTATATAAGAATGAACATGAATGAACTAGAACTGCACCTATCAATATTAAAAATTTTATTTACAACATATTGAGCCAAAAATAAAGTTTCTAAAGAACATACCGTTTTATGTACATACACAGTACATATATTATACGGAGTTAGAAATATGTAAAACAGTGCTATGCATTTGTTAAAAATACATACATACATAGGGATAGTATAAAGATGTGCATGGGAATGACAAATACCAAATTCAGAGGAATAGCTTCTCCTCTCCAGTGGTAAAGGAGGGGAAGCAGTAGAGGTTAGTAGGGGAATGACAGGGGAATTTAGTTCTTAACCTGGGCACTACAGTAATCTATATATGTTTTAATATGTCTGAAATATTTTCTCAGAAAAATTGTGACCTGGTGTTGTAGCTCACCAAATGGTACCTTAAGCTCCATTAGCAGGAGACTTATTACAGAGATGGGTCTGTATGATTGATTGTGTTGGATCCTCACAAAGGAAGGAGTCTACCTACCTATCATTTGACTGTTTATGACAAGAAGCCTTTAACTCAGCGAGCTGGAATTAGTGAATAATAGCTTGCCCATTAAAACTTATGTTTTCTGCCTGCCTCTACCCCACCGATCAAAGAAGTATTAGTAGTTGACTAAGCAATTAACTTTTTTTTTTTTAAATCAAGACTCTGATGTTTTTAGAGGTAGATGAATTTGGCCCTCAAAAGATGATTGTGTCTTTTTCTTATTAATTCAAAGTAAAAATAATACTAAATAGTAAAACCAGTATATATATGTGTGTATATATGTATGTGTATATATATATACACCACACACACACGTACATATATATTGAAATTTATAGCTTGATTTTAAATTACCTGGAGGCAAACTTCTCAATAAGTTAATTGAAGGTGAACTTTTCCCTCTTGTGTTTGGTGGTGGTGTTGGCAGCTTCTAAGGGAACTGACTCTGCTGGGCCTTCTTATGTGTCTGATCTGCCTGCAGGGTAATCCCTTCCCCATTCCAAAGAACTTCTGCCCTAGCTTCAGGTCCTCAGGTTTTATATATTTTCATTACCCAGCATATGCCCAGCACTTAGTAGGCAGTCAGTTAATACAGGAAAAATGACCGAAAAAAGGAATTCTTCATCCTGTAAGGTGGACTTGATTTTTTTTTTTTTAAAGTTGCCAAAATGTCATTGGGAGCCAAAGTTAGTGAATAAAGATGGTGATCTAACCGGTACTATTGCTTTGCTTAAAGTTGAAATGTGAGTGATGATGTTTTTATGGGTAGCATGTAAATAGACCCTGAAGATCATTCCGAAAGAGTAATTCCACACTTCTTATATTTGGAAAAAGAGTGTAACACCCCAAGGTAATTACTTTGGAAAATGTGAACAAGTTCTCCTGTGTTTGTTGAACATTCAGTTGGATTAGTTTATAATCATATGCTGCTAAACTTTTGAACTTTTACTTCCAGAACTGTGTTATCAGGGGAAGAAAAGTATGCTTAACTTGAGTTGTCTTGTCTAGGAAATGTTTTTACAAAAGTTATTGTATACTCTGTGTAAGTCTTGATGTGCATTTATTTAAAGGTCTTTTTGCCTTTATAGTAGAATTTTATGTTGTTTTAGAAGATAACACCATTTCAGGAATTGTTCTTAAGGATGGGTTAAGTGAGATTTTGTTAAATAAGGCAAACTTTGAGGTTCCAAGTTTGTTCTGAGAATTTGAAT
Source organism: Elephas maximus indicus (assembly GCF_024166365.1). Lineage (NCBI taxonomy): Eukaryota > Metazoa > Chordata > Mammalia > Proboscidea > Elephantidae > Elephas > Elephas maximus. Next base: position 85,792,957 of record NC_064820.1, read on the forward strand.
AGGTTAGTTCCAGACCAAAATAGTATCATAGAATGTGAGGAACAGTAAAAAAGTTATTATTACAGAAGTAGCCTAATTCCTAAGTTCATGAAATTCTAAAGGAACTGGCTTTTTTGGTTGTTGTTGGAAATGAGTACTTTTGCCATTTTGCCTTTTATTAAGATTGGTGTGGTCAGAACTTCAAATAGGCTTTGGAAATTTTGGGAAATAATGAGAAAATCTGCCAAAGGTGAACTACAAAATCCTTTCCTTAGAAGACCTCTTATGATAACAGATCATGAACATGTGGTGATTACTTTTATTAGTGGAAGTAAATTTAATATGTATGCTATTGTAAGGGCTTTCAGCAATTTCTAAAACAATCAAGTCCACCGTCATACGATGAAAGCTTCCTCGCTCCCTTCACTCTTCCCTTCTTTTCCTCCTCTAAGAAATGGTAAAGAATTGAGGACTTGGACTTTGGTGAATGGTGTCTGGGGTCTTAAAAGCTAATGAGTGGCCATCTAAGATGCAACAATTGGTCCCAACCCACCTGGAGCAAAGGAGTATGAAGAACACCAAAGACACAAGGAAAATATTAGCCCAAGAGACAGAAAGAGCCACATAAACCAGAGACTCCATCAGCCTGAGACCAGAAGAACTAGATGGTGCCAGGCTACCACCAATGACTGCCCTGACAGGGAACACAGCAGAGAGTCCCTGAAGGAGCAGAAGAAAAGTGGGGTGCAGAACTCAAATTCTAATAAAAAGACCAGACTTAATGGTCTGACAGAGACTGGAGGGACCCCAGAAGGTATGGGTCTGGACTCTCTGTTAGCCCAGAACTGAAACCATTCCCAAAGCCAACTCTTCAGACAAAGATTAGCCTGGATCACCCAAAATCAAATATAAGACATAAAATGATACTGGTGAAGAGTATACTTCTTAGTTCAAGTAGATACAAGAGACTTAAATGGGCAGCTCCTATCTGGAGGCGAAATGAGAAGGCAGAAAGGGATAGGAGCTGGTTGAATGGACACGAGAAATCCAGGGTGGAAAGGAGGAGTGTACTGTCGCATTATAGAGAGAGCAACTAGGGTCACATAACAATGTTTGTATAAATTTTTGTCTGAGAAACTAGCTTGCGCTGTAAACTTCACTTAAAGTACAATTTAAAAAAAAAGAATTAGGAAGTAGGGTTGAAATTATGACTTCTTAATTGGATTACTGTATATCATGGAAAACAATTATTATGTATAAAACAAATTACTGATTTCACAAACAAGGTAGCAGAAATATACTGTTTTTCTTACCATAAGAGTACAGAGGATTTATGGTGATTATGGAACCTGTGTATTAGAAAAAAGAAACATGACAAAAATCAGGACTTGGAAAAATATAAATTAGAATTGGAAAGCAAGACCAGGTGAATAAAGTAATACGTGGGTATACCATTCAGGAGTCTTACAGAGTTGCCAAAAGTGCAATGAGAATCTTGCTCTGGATTTCATTCATTGCAGATTTATTGACTGTCTACTATATACCAAGCACTGTTACAGGCACTGGGGATACATTGGTGAAAAAAACAGAAAAAATTACATCTCTCATGGAACTTATGTTTCAGTGGGGCTGTATAGATAATAAACTACTAGATAAATAATGAAACATGTTAGAAGGTGATAACTACTGTGGAGAAGAACAAAGCCAGGAAGGGGATAGGAAAGATCAGGTGAAGTCGGTGAGTTGTAGTTTTAAATAGAGAGGGCAGGGAGAATTTCACTGAGAAAGTGACACTTGTTTGAAAAATGTTGCATTGGCAAATGTTGTGTTATATATATTCTTACAAAAAAAAAAAACCCACAAGATACAGGCAGAGCAAATCCTATGATATGTAAAAGGATTATGATCAAGTAGTAGTTACGCCAGGAATATAGGTTTGGTTTAACAATCTAACAATCAATTAATGTAGTATACTATATTAGTAAAATAAAGGACTAGATTACATGACCATATCAATAGACAGGAAAAACATTTGACAAAATTCAACACCCCGTCGTGATAAAAACACTGAACAAACTAGAAGGAAACTTCCTCAACCTGATAAAGAAAGTCTATTTTTTTTTTTTTTTATGAAAACCTCACAGCTAACATCATAGTTAATGCCGAGGACTGAATGCTTACCTCCCAAGATTAGAAACAAGACAAGAATGTCTTCTCTTGCCACTTCTATGCAACGTTGTACTCTCAGTTCTACTTTGGGCAATTAGGCAAGAAAATGAAATAGAAGACATTCAGATCAGAAAGGAAGAAGTAAAAACTTTCTTCACAAATGACATGATCTTGCATCCAAGTCAAATCCCATACAAAATTATTATAAGAAAAAAAATAAGGAGCAGAATAATGTCCTTACAGATGAGTGCATGCCAGAAAGACATGACCACAAATGAAATAAAAACTATAACCTACTATTTCAAAATGAGCTAAAAGACATTAAGAAAATGGTACTAGATATGAAAGAACAACATAAATGAGAAGTAGAAAAACTCTGAAATGAAGTGATAGGATTTAAGAAAGAATTAAAAACTAAAGAAGAAGATCATTTTAGGAATGAAGATTAGAAGGAACACAAAAATGAATAAATATAACACATAATACTTTAAGAGAAATAGACTTTGAAAAGGGAGATGTACAGAAAAGAATTAACACAGCCAGCCCAAGACTGCTTTCCTTAGAAAGGCCTGCTTGCAAGGTTGGCACTTGGCTGACATCTGGAAATTTGGATTTTGGGAGCGCTCCTACCATACCCCCTAAGGATGGCTCTCTGTCAAAATTTTTTGTGCAAACAGTATAGTTTATGCTAAACACCTGCCTTCTTTCTGAGAGCTGGAGTTTTGGTACATGCTTATGGGACTAGCCCCCAATAAAACCACGGGCACTGAGTCTGTAATGAGCTTTCCTAGTGGATGACATTTCACACATGTTGACACATCTTGTTGCTAGGGTTGGAAGGTTTTGCCTGGGTTCCTGTAGACTTTGCCACATGCATTTTCCCTTTTCTAGTTCTGCTTTGTATCCTTTCACTGTAGTAAATTAGAGCCATGAATAAAACTGTATGCTGAGTTCTAGCAAATCATCGAACTTATAGGTGATCTTGAGGTCCCCTGGCATACTTATGTTTTCCTCTTTAATGCTATTGACAGTGTTTAAAATGTAAAGAAAGAAGTGTCTTTAAGAGATATATCTTTTTCATGTTTTTATAGGCTCCTTGAAAATTCTTAAGAATGTGTCTAGTATGCAGTCATATATGTTTTATTCAATAATCAATTAGAAGTGAAATCTACAACAAAACTGAAGCTTTGTGGTATAATACATTTTATAATTCATAAATAAAATTAATCTCCAGAAAGTTGGACAAATGGTGAATGTTTGATCAATGAAAACTGTATGTAGGGAAAACTATTTTCAGCTATAGATATTGCGTGTAATGTGGTAGATTTTTTGAATGTTTCTTTCAATTTTTAAATAATATTAATAATATTTAAATAAGATCTTTATAATGGGTTGATCTTTCAGGTAAGGCCTGTACATCTATTACCTTTGTCTAAATCAACAAGATTGGTTGTTCCTTTTTCTTTTTTTTTTTTTAAAGTAGGGTAAGAATGATACAGAGTCTTAAATTTCTCTGACAAGCTTTCAGCAAGGACATTTTCCTCTCATTATAGAGCTTGAAAAAAAGGCACCCTTTGTATTTTCAGTGTCTGAAATATTAATGAGGTATTTTCCCTTGTCACTTCTAAGATCTCTTTCCAGGTTCACACAACATGTATTCTAGCCAGGCATTGTTTACGAGGTTCATTTGGAAGCACATAAAATTTGGCTTCTTCCACAAGGGTAAATAATTTAGAATTGCCTGAGTATTTTGGGTTAGTGAACATATGCTGTTGAATACGTCTGAATGCTGGCAGGTGCAACCTTTAGTTGAGAAATGTATATAATTCCTAATGTAAATAGGCATTGACGGAAGAAATTTTTTTTTTTTTTTTTGTATTTGGAAGGGAGAATCCAACTGTAGAGTATATTATCAGCAAAATATAATATGAGAAATTCAAAAGCATAGTTAGTCCTTCTTATAGTTTCTTGATAAATAGTGTTCCATAGGAATCAATCCAGTTTTAGATTGCCCACTGGTTGGTTTATCTTAATGCAATCAATGCAGATATCAGTTTAAAGAAACTCCTTGCTTCTCACTGCATCTAATTTGAGATTTAGATAGCTTGTTCAGTAATGGCAAAACAAACAAGCAAAAAACAACACATTATTAATACTGCCAATTATAATTAAGAAAAGAATTTACACTTTTTTTCTATAAAAATCTGATGTGAGCTAGTTTCAGATCCTTTAGACATTCCCAGTTATTGCATTCTATTTGGTAGATAGTGGGAGTCTCCAGTAATTTATAGGTAGATGAGTACTCTGGGCCTCTTCTTTCGCCTCCTCTGAGTCCTGGTGGTGCAGTGGTTAAAGCACTAGACTGCTAACTGAAGGGTCGGTGGCTCAAAACCACCAGTGGCTGACAGGTGTGGCATTCTGCTTCTATAGAGATTTACAGCCTTGAAAACCTTACGGGGTTGCTGTGATTTGAAATCGACTCGATGGCAGTGAGTTTCTTTTTTTTTTTTTTTAATACCAGGTAGATATTAGTCCAAAGCATATTATGCCAACATTTAGCAAGCGGGCACAGAGACAGTGATGTAAAGTCCATGAAATTCCCACTCTCTGTCTTTTTGGTGTTCCCACAGTGGCTTGCTTCAAAGGTGCGTGTGAGGTACATGTGACAGTGTGTTAGGAGCAGGATTCCACTTTCAGCTGGAGTCGGGTGACGAAACCCTCAGATAATTGTTAGAACAGGGGATGCTTTCAGAATCCTAAACCTAAGGGCCCATTCTCAGGGTTTACATTCCTATTGGGTTTACAAGATTATTATACCCTGTTCATGTGAGAGTGTAGGCAACTGAACATATTTCTGTATAGTCCAGAGATCTTCAATGCTGCTTATTTCACTAGTGAAAAATGATTTCTTATATCTCTGGTATTGATGGGAGATAAAGGCAGCTAGCTGAGATAATTTTAGGAGAGGCCTCTAAAGTATAGTTTTTTTATTTGTCTTTCTGATGCTCCCTCCATAAACACCCCTCAAGGGTCTATCTGACTAGGGTACTTAACTAACTACCCCAAAAGTGTAAATTAAACCTAACTTTCAGGCACATGGGTAGTAAAAGACTGATATCTAAACACACAGGTAACTGATTAGATATTGATTCAGAGTCTAGAATATCAACCTGTTATAGATTGAATTGTGTCCCCCCAAAATATGTGTTGGAATTCCACCTTATACCCAAACGGGAATAGGTTTTTGTTTGTTATGTTCATGAGGCCATATCAGTGTAGGGTGTGTCTTTTAATAACTTTGGAGATATAAAAACAGCAGCAGAGATACAAGACAGGTAAGCACGGTGGGGGAAGGAGAGATGCCACAGGGAGATCTCAGGCAATGCCAAGAAGAACTAGAGAAGCTGAGACAAGGATTTTCCCCAAGAGTGGATAGGAAGAGACCTCCTCTAGAGCGAGTTCCCTAAATTTGGACGTCTGGCCTCCAAAACTGTGAGAAAATGTTCCTGGAGAGCTGAAATGGCTAAGCACTTGGCTACTTCACTGAAAGGTTGGAGGCTCAAACCCACTCAGAGACACCTCGGAAGAAAGGCCTGGCGATTTCCTTCCTAAAGGTCACAGCCTTGACATTCCTATGGAGTGCAGTTCTACTCAGCACACTAGGGGTTGCCAGGAATAGGAATTGACTCAATGGCAACTGACAACAACAAAAAAACTCAAAGTAAATTTCTGTTCTTTAAAACCACACACGTATGGTATTTCTGTTATAGCAGCACTAGGAAACTAAGACACAGCCTTTCCGACTTGGATCTTTGACCATGAATCTTTGTGAACACCTGCCAGCTACAGACAATCACTGCCTGATTTTTACTTCTTGAAAATAATGTTTTACATTTTATAACCATAGCTGGGTATTTCACAGACATCTCCTGGGCTTTATGACTCAAAGGAAAAAAAACAAACAAAAAAATTGTTGGCTCCCCACAGGAAGATGGCAGGCGTTTGTTGAGCACTGAATTTCTGCTAGGCCCCGAAGGTGCTGCAAGATTAGCAAGATTTAAATAACCCTTGTCTTCAAGGAACTTAAATCAATTAAGAAGGGTAGAAGAAGAACATAAATTCCTGTAATTCAAGGCAAATTAAATGCTATAAGAGGGATAGAATGGGCCACAGACACCTGCTATCACTCTGTGTTCTAGTTGCTTCCCTCTGAAAATCTTTAACAAGTTATCTTTCTTTGGAAGCCAGGTCAAACCTGTCACAAATGAATTACAACTGCTAAAGGACAGTGTTTGGTTACTAGGCAACATTTCTAATACACAGTAAGTTATTTCTTTTTTTCAGGGCTCCAGGCTTTAGTTAGGGGAAGCCATCTAAATGTAGAAGGATCTCTCAGTGAGGACTAGCTTGTTGGGCTCTGATTTTAGGGCCTCTAGACTCCTGCATGAGTGCTTGTTTTTATAATTGCCTTGAGAAATTGGATTTTACTTAAATCTTATTACAACTGTGAGAAATGCGGTTAGGTTTATAACCCAGACACTCACGATTTCCTTCCAAATAGCTTAGTGACCTGCCATAATTTTTCTTGCCTTTAAAAGTAAGCCATGAAGTCTGTAAGCGCTGTTGACAGAAACGTCCAAGGACTGGCTTATAAAGGGAGTTGAATTATTTTATTAGTAATGCATTGACTGACATACTTCTTAACATGAGAGATAATAAGATCAAAATTGGAATTGTGTGTATGTTTATTAGTCACATTGCAATCTCAATTCTCAGGTCTATTAAAAATTACTGAACTTTATATCTAGTTTGGGGTAGTTGCGGGAGCATAAAGAGAATGTGAATTCTTTAACGGAGCTTAAGGAAATCATTTCTGCTATTTTTTTCAGTTTTATACTCTCCTAAACACCTTAATGGAAAACCTGGTGGCATAGTGGTTAAGAACTCAGCTGTTATCCAAAAGATCGGTAGTTTGAATCCACCAGGTGCTCCTTGGAAACCCTATGGGGCAGTTCTACTCTGTCCTATAGGGTCACTGTGAATTGGAATCAACTCAATGGCAATGCGTTTGGTTTTTTTTTGGGGGGGGAGGTTTAAGTACCTTAATGTGCATTGTTAATTATAGAGTAAATAGCATTTATTGCCCATATCAGAATATTGAATAAAAGCTTTTAAGGTGCTTATCAAGATGATGTCATGCTAAAGAATGAGGAGGACAGTTATAAGTCTCTTGGCATATTTTTGCAGCAAATTGCATAGCTTTTTCCTGAAGATGCCACCCCATGCTTTGCCAGTGAGACTATGTTTGGTTCTATTCCTGGAAATATTTTTAAAATGTTGGTATTATTTTTTCCCCTCCTTGTTCTTTTTCTTGGTGCAGGAATAACTCTCATATTAATCTGTTTAACAACCCCAGAGTCAATGGAAGACAGTGCCCCAATGAATTTTCCTTTTGTTCTGTGGGTTTGATTTCCTGTTAATGAGCTAACTTTTGTCATAATGTTATTGGAATGTTTCTAGTGCCTAAATTAGTTTTTTTTATTTCTGCACTTACATCATGGGCGATTATATTTCATTTTTTTTTTTTGCAGGAATTTTAAACAGTTGTCAAGTGAAATGGAATTTATGACAATTAATGGAACAACATTAAGGAATCTGGAAATCCTACAGAATCAGGTCAGGCAAACTTAAGGGCTAATTGATTCAAAATGATTTTGAAAATAACGGAGTAAGGTAGCAGTCTGTTCTGAGGAGTCAGATGAAAATAACAATAAGCGTTGTCTTCAGCTGACGACTCTGCCTGTCATCTGTTACTTGATAACTGCGGCATGCAGTTTTTGGAGAATGAAATATACTGAAATACTTTTCTGGGTGTTTCTTTGGTAGCTATAGAGCTGTCTTTTTGAATGATTGAAGGACATGGCCATCTAACAATTTCTGTATCATCAAAGGAATTTTCTTTGAAAAGACATCTTTGAGAATTAAAATGGAGTTTTTTTTTTGTCTGTTTGATTATATTTTCTCTACATTTCACTTTTTGTTGAAATATCTGCAGTCTTATTTCATTATCCAGCATATAAAGCAAGTTACTGTGATACACAATTTTTGACTGTAAGATGCATAATATTTAACTTCACAAACTTTTATCAATGTTCATCTGCTCTTTATTGGTGAATTTGGAAGATCATGGAGACATTAAAAATTATTGCTTCCATTTATTAAATTATCACTTGAAAATGTGAGATAGTGTATTATTGAACTGGTGTTACTGTAACACAAAGCCATAGGAATAAAAAGCAATTCCAAGTCATTTGATTAAGTAGTCATTTGATCTGCCTTAAATGATTTAAAGCTCTTCAGAAATATTTCCTACTATTTCAAATTAAAGTAAATGCTGAATTTATTCTCCTGGCTCCTGAATCTGTGTATTATCAACTGGTTTTCCTCACTTAGTTTCTTCCTCTTCCATTCCATCCTTATATACTCGAGTCAGATTACTTTTGTTCAGTAACATTTTTGTCTCGTCATTCCATTACTCAGACGCTGAGAATCTTTCCTGCAGGTCTCTCTAATCAAGTCTGTGTACATTCCCGAGGTAGGAAACAAGTAGTAGGAATAAAAGGACATTTTTTGGATGAAGAATAGTTCACAGTCAGAACCTACAGTCAGAACCTGCAGCCACAGCCCTGGCATTGTAGGCTTTCCTTCCTTCTGCCATATCTTCCCTTTTCAAGTCCTACTACAGTGGAGTCAGTTCGGAAATCAAATTCCTAAGGCAAAAATCATGTATAATCAAAATACCCTTTGAAATCCCTTACATCTTTAGGACTTGGACGCTTGTAGAAACAGAAGCTGGGAATTAACATCATTGGTTTGTCTTTGTACTTCAGCTTTGGCCTCCCTTTTCATGTATCAGTGGAAAAGGATGATGGGGAGGGGGTTGGGTACGAGGGAGCAAAGTTATGTTAGGACATGGGTTGTGTCTGAGAAATGAGTTATCCAGTATCTCTCCCACTTCTTCCCTTGTCTGAGCCTGCTTCTTGAACTCAGGAGAATGATTCCCCTTCACTATCCTTCTTGTCCTCCTTAACCACTGGTGGTGCAGTGGTTAAGCACTCAACTGCTAACTGAAAGGTTGGTGGTTTGAACCCACCGGCCACTCTGCAGGAGGGAGATGTGGCAGTCTGCTTCCATAAAGGTTTACAGCCTTGGAAACCCTATGGGGCAGTTCTCCTCTGTCCTATAGGGTCGCTATGAGTTGGAATCGACTCGATGGAAGTGGGTTTGGTTTTGGTTTGATCCTCCTCATGGACCCTTTACAGTCAGGCCAGTTGGGCTCTTGCCCCAACCACACGTGGTGCCATTGTTGATGGTCTTCCGTCATCAGTAGGCTCTGCCTGTCCATCCTCATAGGAGGCCCTCTGATCACTGTTGATTCTATGTGTGCTCTGCTTTGAGCTCTTAAGGCTAGGGGAGCTTATGCCACATGTTTGATAGCTGATTCCTGCCAGTTGATGAGTCTAATTATGAGTCTTTTCTCTCAAAGTTGGATACAAGTCCCCTGAGGGCAGGGACTAACATACCTTGGCATACTTAACATACCTTTGTCTGTTCCAGCACTGAGCACATAGAAAGTTTCTGTAAGTCCCTGCTCATTGATTTGAAGGAAAAGGAAAAAGTTCAAAACAAAACAAAAATCACAACTTGGATGGAAACTGCTATTTTGTGTATCAAAATAACATTCGAGTACATCAGTAGGTTTCCTGTAATATACGGAAACCTTGGTTAAAATTAACTGTAATCTCTAATTGTAGATTTTTTTTAGAGAGTTCAACTTTTAAGTTGAGTATAGGTAGGTAAACTTTTACTAGGGATTTAATAAAACAGACTAAGATAAAACACTTCTAGGGTGAATTCCTAGAGTGCAGTGTGGTTGTTCACCTCTCTTTCTAGTACCTTCTGCCTATTCAGTGTTGTTGTGAGAGCATCGGTCTTTAAAATGGTAGCTCTGACGTAGTAGAAGGTCTGAATTGCCAAAGAAAAATTAAATAATCTTTACCACCCTGTGCTTTTCAAGACAGGAAAGTATACAATTACACATTTTTTAGATGCTTAGAACAACCATGTATTTCAAAAGAGGCTTATGAATAATTTCTTCATTGTTAACCAAAAATCTACATAGAGTATCCTTGTATGTGTAGAACGTCAACACCTTATTGTGTGTATATTTGTATTCATTCTTCATGCATTAAATGAACACCTATTATGAGCCACACTTTAAGCTAAGCATTTATAACACATTTAAATTGGTGTATATGGAATAATTAGGGCACATAAACAACTAGCCATTTGGGTACAAATAAAATTGTGTAGTTAATGAAACTTTTTTCTGATCTTTCTAGGCTAATATGAAAACCCACGGAAGTTTACTTTGGGTTTTGGACCATACTAAAACTTCATTTGGGAGGCGGAAGTTAAAGAAATGGGTGACCCAGCCACTCCTTAAATTAAGGTAAAAGGAATTACTTTTCTTTTCTTTTTTTAATTAAAATTTTTTATTTTGGTGAAAATATACATAATCATACACACTTTCAACAATTTCTGCTTGTTGAACTCATTGACGTTGATTACTTTCTTCAAGTTGTGCAGACATTCTCGCCATCCTTGTCTGAATTATTCTACCACCACTGGCTTAGACTCATGCTCCCCAAGCTTTTCATCTATCCTTTTGAGTTGCTGTTGTCAACTTGATCTCACATAGATAATTCTTTAAAAGAGCACAATGTTCAAGGTAGATGTACATTACCCTTAAGATAAGCTATTGTTTTGTTCAAAGAAGACTTCAGGGGATAGTTTTGGTTTAAGGTTTAAAGATTATCTAAGGGTGATAGTTTTGAGGGTTTATGTAGCCTCAATGGCTCCAGAAAGTGTGGCTTTCATTGAGAATTTGAAATTCTGTTCCACATTCTTCCCCCTTTTGGTCAGGATTCTTCTATAGAATCTTTGATCAAAATGGTCGGTAGTGGTAGTTGGGTACCATCCAGTTCTTGTCTCATGGCAAAGGAGGCAGTTATTCATGGAGGTAAACAGACAGCAATCTGTTTCCTCTTGTAATTCCTGACTCTCGTTTTTCCTCTGTTGCTCAAGGTGAATGGAGATTGTTTGTTGTACCTTGGATGGCCACTTACTAGCTTTTAAGACCCCAGGCACCACCTTATGAACTAGGAAGTAGAACAGGAGTATTAAGAAACTGTATTAGGCCAACTGATTGGGATGTCCCTTAAAACTGTGACCCTGAACCTCCAAACCAAGAAAACAAAGCCTGTGAGGTATTTGGTTGTATCTAAGCGACCTCAACAGCTGTATTCTCTCTCTGTCTTTTTTTTCTTTGGTAAAAATGTATCTGTCACAACATTTGCCAATTCAGTCTTTTTCAGGTATACTGCCTAGTGATATCAGTTACACTAATTGGTTGTACAGCCATTGTACTTGTTGTTTTGTGCCATTGAGTTGGTTCCAACTCATAGTGACCCTATAGGACAGAGTAGAAATGCCCCCGTAGAGTTTCTAAGGAGCTGCTGGTGGATTCAATCTGCCGACCTTGTGGTTAGCAGCCCAGCTCTTAACCATTGCACCACCAGGGCTTCCCGTTACCCCTAATTAATGCCAAATTACAAGGAGTTACTTTTTGTGTGTTTAAGCTGAAAATTATACAAAACTGTGAAATTAAATTATGCCAGCCTCCTTAAGGAACTACATTCCTCCTCAAGGCTACCATGGTTTATAGGAACACAATTTTAAATTGGGGAAAATTTTATTATGTATCTGATGATAGAATATCTAGAGTTCTGAGAATTTTTTCTTTGTCCCCAAGAATGAGCCTGCTTGCAGATCAGAAGACATGGATTGTGTGAGAAAATGAGTAACCCTGTTAGTTTGGAGTATAAGGGAGTAGGGAAGAGAGGGACTAGAGAGATAGGTCAAGGTCTTTTGTAGATGGATCAGGGCCTTGAAGGTTAGATTGAGGAATTGGCAGTCAGAGGAAGTTAATTCAATGGTTCTGAGTATGGCAGTGATATGATCAGAGCTGGGCTTGTGTGTAGGAGGGGCCAAGCAGTTGGGGGACACATAAACAAGTTACTGGAGAGCTGCTGAGGACCTGAGCCAAAGGCCTTAACAGTAAGACCCTGAATGAGGTTTCAGGTATGAGACTTAGGAAAGTAGACTCAGTAAACCGGGAACTCCTTGAAGGAAGGTAGCTGAGTCTAGACCCTAAAATACAGTGGTTTCCAATCTTGTCTGCATATTGGAATCCCCTGGGAGCTTCACAAACTACTGATGCCTTTGTCCAGCTCCCAGAGGTGGTGGTGTAACTGGTCTGGACTGTGGCCTGGGCTTTGGAATTTTTAAAACTCCTCAACTAATTCTGGCGTGCAGGCAGGTTTGGGGACTCTGACTTAGAACAATGCCTAGTACTTAGTAGGAGCTCAATTAATGTTTTCTGAATGAACAAATGCTGTTATTATTGAGCTCTACTATGCACCAGTACTTAAGTACAAAATACAGGCAGTTCTGGGCTATGAACATCCGACTTACAAACAACTTGTACTTACCCTTTAATGTTACGTAAATTTGCCCTCACTTTGAAACGATTGAACCAACTGCAAGCCCTACTCGCAACAAATTCTTCATCACAATCACCTTCACTTGCTGCACGTGCAGCTTTTAAATCATTGAAAGGCTTGGGGCCTGTTCTTGCACTGAAGTAAGGCTGAATAAGAACCATATGCACCTGTTCAGACTTCCCTACAAATTCAACTTAAAAATACAGTTAGGAACTAATCTCCTTTGTAACCTGGAGACTGCCTGAAACCCTCTGAGGTAGGTCCTTGAGATAAGGAAACAGATTCTGAGAGCTTTAAATAACTTTCTCAGTGTTTCACAGTAGAGGTAGAGCCCAGGTTTAAAACCAGCGTGGACTCTGGAGCCCAAGTGAGCACTTAACCTTTGTTCTGATCGGCCACCCATGGATAGACCAGAGAGTATGGTGTGGTGCTAAAGAGAAATACTGCATGTCCGCTCTGTCACCTGAGTGAGTCATTCACGGTAAGCCCCGGTATTCGCACCTTTGAAATTCCTCCTAACAGGGTTGCTGTCAGGAATAAAATGAGACAATAATACTAACTACCACTTTTGCTACATACCAGGCACTATACTGGGTGCTTTACATGCATTGTCTCTCCTAAACCACATGCCAGCCATACTAAGTAAGTAGATGCTTTTATTAGCTTCTGGGTGGCACAAATGGTTAAGCCTTTGGCTACTAACCAAAAGGTTGGTGGTTCGAATCTACTCAGAGGCACCTTGGAAGAAAGACCTGGCAATCTACTTCCAAAAAATCATGAAAATAAAAACCAAACCCAGTGGCGTCGACAGTCATTGACAATCGTATGGAGTCCAGTTCTACTCTGAAACACCTGGGGTTGCCATAAGTTGGAATCGACAGCAACTGGCATATTATCAGCTCCTTTTTATTCTATGCTTAGTACTTAGTAAAAAAAAAAAAAAACTTAGTAGTAGTCAATAAATGATAGCAGAAGTTGTTAACGTTAGTAATAAGCTTTAAGACCCTGTTTTGATGAGGATTACTGAATCACTTTGGCTTGTAGCAGATCACTCCATTTTTCTTTCTTGACCATAAAGACCCTAGGATGTGGGGAACTGACCAGTTAAAGAAGAAATTCTGAAAATGGAATTATCTACTTTAGTTCAATGTTCAAATGAAATCAGCTACCTTGTGGAACAAAAGCAGACAATATAACTTTCTGCACAGTCTGTGGATCGCAAAAAGGAGTATAGCATGTGACTGATGCAAAGACATCTTCCTAAACATCTATGGCAATTCCGACCATTTATTCCTTGGTTGAAATATTCAGCAGAAACAGGCGCGTTAGTGGACTTTATCATGTAAATTTCAGTTTTCATTTCTGATGTTAAATTTCCTTTATTCTGTTTACACATGGTTAATTTGAGATAACACATGGTTAATTTGAGATAGACCATGTTATATGCATTTTGGGGGCTGAATCATGTGTCCTTGGGATGTTGTTTTACATGAAAGGTTGATAGAAAATGTACCATGCCTTACTATGCCTTGAACACTGATGCTAAGCTTTAGACCAGCTTAGCCAAAAACAAACATTTTAGCTTTACTGCTTAAACTTTTGTCTTCCTAATCCATTAAAATCCACTCCAGAATAATTTCAGTTAAATCTTAATGGCGCTTGTAGCCTATTCCAAACAAATACCGAGAAAAAAAATCTTCAGATGATTAGTCAGTAATTCAGCTATGTATTTATTGGGTTTTTTTTTTTTTACACATAAGAAGTGCCATGCTGATTGCTGATCACATCACTGGTCCATCCAGTCTGATACTCTGTCCCTGACATTCACAGCCAAAGCTTAGTTTAGGACCTGGCTTTCTTCTTTAGTGAGATCATGGAACAAGTAATGGGTGACAGGGGAATTTAATGAAATAAGGCAGATCTCCCCACGTTCTCTAAGAGCCCATTACTTGCCAGTCATCCATGAATTCTCTTAAATCCCTTAAGACCCTCTTTCTCTTTTTAACCTATTCTAGCTCTCAGGGCACTCAAAAGAGTCATATATGCAGTTCCAAAGTGCTTCAAGTTTCAGAGGATTTTCCATCTCCCACCACCTTTTATTTTATACAGTGACTCTCTGGTGCGGAATTTTACTAGTGGCTTTTAGAAAGTATGGCGTTTACCCAAGACTTATTCAGTGATTCAGTGAATTGACTTAGATTATTAAGATTGATTTTTTACTTTACTGAAACTGCTTTGCTTTGTATAAATAGGTTATGTTTTCTTATGTATTGTGACCTATGCTTATTATCAGTTCTGCTAATTTTAGGCAAGAAGATTCTTCAGTCTGTAGAACCTATGGCTTCTTATAAATGAATGTCACATTGCCAAGCCATTGGTCCTAAGGCCTTTTAAAATTAAATAAATTATATTGAATTGTCTTTATTTGAGGTTCTGTTTTTTAATTTCTTCTGCTTCTTTTAGTTGATATGGTCTTGTCAGTCTTCTATGTATACCCCATACGTACTTTATTAGTTTTGTCAAAAAGCCTAAAAATGTAGATTCTGCTTGTAAATATTGATAGAAAAAAAACCAACAGACTGTGAAAATTATGCGATACGTCTCTAGAATAGTGCTTTAGGGAAAATAATTAATTTCCAAGACAATTCAGTTGTATTAGAAGAAAGTATGCAACCCTGTGTACAACAGAATGAAACACTGACCGGTCTTGCGCCATCCTTGCTATCATTGCTGTGTTTAAGCCCATTGTTGCAGCCACTGTGTCAATCCATCTCATTGAGGGTCTTCCTCTTCTTTGCTGACCCTCTGGTTTATCAAGCATGATGTCCTTCCTTCTCCAGGGACTGGCCCCTCTTGATAACATGTCCAAAGTACGTGAGATGAAGTCCCGCCATCCTCGCCTGTAAGGAGCATCCTGACTGTACTTCTTCCGAGAGATTTGTTCGTTCTTCTGGCAGTCCATGGTATATTCAGTATTCTCCTCAAACACTATAATTAAAAGACATCAATTCTTCTTTAGTCTTCCTTATTCATTGTCGAGCTTTCGCATGCGTATGAGGTGACTGAAAGTACCATGGCTTTGTTCAGGTGCATCTTAGTGACATCTTTGCTTTTTAACATGTTAAAGAGGTCTTTTGCAGCAGACTTGAATGGTTAAGAGCTTGGCTACTAACCAAAAGGTCAGCAGCTTGAATCCACCAGCTGCTCCTTGGATACCCCATGGGGCAGTTCTGCTCTGTCCTGTAGGGTGTCTATGAGTCAGAATTGACTCATTGGCAATGGGTTTTTCCGTTTACCCAGTACAGTACATCATTTGATTTCTTGACTGTTGCTTCCATAGGTGTTGATTGTGGATCCAAGTAAAATGAAATCCTAGACAACTTCAATATTTTCAGTATTTCAAAATTCAGTAGAATGTTCTATATTTAAAAATAGTAAACAAAAAGAAATAATGAGTTTCCTTCATTGGGTACCTCTTTTTCTGCCACATCTTAAAGTTGATATGACCCAGGGTTTTCTCCTGGAGTCTCTTTTTACTTTCCACACTACTTAGGACCTCATCTGTGGCCATGGCTTCTCCTGTAACTCATATCCTGATGACTTTTTCATCATTATCTTCAGCAACTACAGACCCACACATCTGCTCGTGCATCTCTGCCTCAGGAAATGTTCCAATTTGAATGCACAAAATAGATTGGAAACGAAGAATTCCTTTCAGTGAGGTAGTGATTTCTTGGAAGCAAAATTATGTTTGCGAGTGTATATGTGTATAACCATGGAACAGCAGATTATTCACCATAAACAGAACGTGAGAAATCATTTCCTCCCCTGCTGGTGGGTAAAGTATTTTTGTCAACAATGAAAGAGTTGAATCCCTGTTGCCTTTTTGTAAAATCAGTCGGATAAAGGCTTGCTACTTATTGAGGAAACTTAGCATCTTCATGCTTCTGACCTGGCCTTTCCTTTTCTATGCTGCACTGCCCTTAGATCAGTTTGTTAAAAGTGTGTATCTGATGCTGCTCCCCACTCCTTACGGTTCTCACAACACACTGAGGTGTAACTAATTTCTGGACTTTGCATAATCTGTTCTCTTTCTCTCAGGCATCCCTTTGTCCTTTTATACCTGTTAAACTTCTCCTCATCTTTGTTTCTCTCCTACTTTGCTGGATGCTCCTTCAAAATCTCCTTTGCTAGCTGTTCATCTTCTATGTATCCTCTACATGTTGGAGTCCCTGAGACCTGAAACTTAGGAACTCAGTTCTCTCCCCTTTCTTATCCTCGCTTCCTCTTCTCTTCTTCCTTGCCTTTCCACTGTCTCCTACTCTAGCCTTAGACCTTACCTATTTCCATAACTTTAAATACTAAAATATCAATGATTCCCATATTTGTACCTCAGTCCCTACTATGTTCTCTTCTCCAGACTTATACTTGGATTCATATTCACATAGATGTATCAAAGACATCTCACATTTCCCATGTTCCACCCTATTCTTCCTTCTGGTTGCCCTGTTTAAGGAACTGGCTCCTCTACCTAATGAGTTATTTAGGCCAGACACATGGAGGTTATTCTGGATATTTCCTTTTCCACAACCACACCCAATCTAATACTGAGTCCTGTTGATTCTACCTCCAGAATATATGCTGAGTCAGTCCACATCTTGCCATCTGGTCTAAACTACCATCAGCTCTTGCTTGGGTTGCTGCAATAGCCTCCTACTTGATCTCTTTTTCCAAAATAAAAACTGAATCATGTCATTCTCCTGCTTTAAAGTTTTCCGTGGTACTTCAAATAAAGTTAAAATTCTTTAACTTGGCTCTTCTGACTGTGTCCCCTGTACTCACTGTGTTCTGTTCACCTTGGCCTTCTTCTCGTTCCTGAGTGTGCCACCCTTTTTTCTCATCTCGCGGTCTTTGCACTTGCTAGTCTGTCTACGTAGAACGTTCTTTTCTTTCTTTTCAATCTTTACATGGCTAATTCCTTATCCTTTAAGTCTCAGCTTGAAATACCACTTCTTCAAAGAGGTTTTCTCTGATCTCCTGATGTAAATTGTTTCTTCTGTCATTCCTTGACAGCATGATAGCATAACAGACTTACCATGTTTGTTATTTATCTGTGTGCGTATTTAATATGTCACACTAAACTGTATATATAGGAGTGCACCCTATACCAGCTTTAGGCATAAACCAAACCAAACCCAACCCAGTGCCATCGAGTCGATTCCGACTCCTAGCGACCCTATAGGACAGAGTAGAACTGCCCCATAGAGTTTCCAAGGAGTGCCTAGCGGATTCTAACTGCCTACCTTTTGATTAGCAGCCATAGCACTTAACCACTACGCCACCAGGGTTTCCACTTTAGTCATTTTTTTTAGCTAGTTTTAAATACTGTATAAAGGGAGTTTTAAATACTGTATAAAGGGTCTAACTCATAACTCCAAACACATCTGAGTGAGTTTATTTGCTTAGAAGTATTTGGGAGCACTGTGATTTCCCTGTGGCTCTTTAAGTTCATACCTGTAGAATTTTGTAATTGGTGATTCAGACAGGCTCAATTATTTCAAATCTTTCTCCCATTTAGCACAAGTAGATTGAATGTACCCATCTCTTGAATGGAAACAGGTGTTTTGATTGTCATTTAAATGTACTGCACATTTATTCAACATCTGAAGTGATGTTGAAAAAGACCACTGAATTTTTTAAATTGTAAGCATTCTACAGTTTCATGACTGTAGTACCTGTAATCCCAAACCTGTTACCATCAATTTGATTCTGACAGAGTAGAACTGCCCCATAGGGTTTCCAAGGCTATAATCTTTACGGAAGCAGACTGCCACATCTTTCTGCCGTGCAGCTGCTGGTGGGTTTGAACCGCCTGCCTTTTGGTTAGCAGCTGAGTGCTTAACCACTGTGCCACTGGGGCTCCTTTACCTGTAGTATCATACTCTAGAAAAATCATTCATACATCTTAGCTTTGAAACACATCTTGGACTGTACTGTCCAGGTGAGGGTATCTATGCAAAATGATATATTGATTTCAGGGATGAAAAGAAATATTTTTGTTAATTAGAAAAAGAAAAGCAGGGGAAAATATTTTGAGTAGAAAGGGGCAGAAGTCCAAATGTGAGAGTTGAGGGAAGAAAACGATGTGGAAGGAGATAAGGGCCCAAGAGGCAAAATCTGTTAGTCTACAATCATGTCTTTTGTTGGAGAAGCAGAGGACTTAAACCTCAGAAGGATCAGGGAGTAGGAAGAAAATGGCAAAGTAGAAAACTGATAACTGTGCTGCGTCAGTCTTGATCTGTATTATTACTATTCTTTCACCTATTTTCTGAAATAGCTATTACTTCTCTTTGATAGATAGAAAAACTGAGACTCAAAGAGGTTAATTATATAAGGCCACCTAACCAAACTCATAGGGGAATGTCTGAAAGCAGTTTAGGAATTAATCAGAGCTTAATTTAAGTTTTGATTCCCTTACTCGGTTATATCACTTTGGACACAGTATGCACTTTTATACACTTCAGTTTCTTCACCTATAAAAAGGGAATTGTAATACCTGCCTCCTAGTGGTGTTGTGAGGACCAGTTGACAGTGTATATAAACGATTAGCATGGTTCCTAGTATCAACTAGGTTGATGAGATGGTAGCTGTGGTCTTTATAATACCAAAATATTGGAAGCAACATAGTTATCAGTAGATGAATGGAAAAAAATTATCTAGTCATATTTGAATATTATATAGCAATTGAACTAATGATTCTAGTCTATATGTATGAACATGAATAAATTTTTTTTAAAAAAAGTAAAGAATACATAGAGCATGATACTGTTTATCTAAATTTTGTAATACACAATGAAACCCTGTATTGTTTAGGGGTTCAGACATAAGTGATGAATATATAAAAACACGAAGTAGAAAGGATAATTACTAACCTCAGGATAATGATTATGTCTGAGAAAGGGAACAGGTGAGGATAGTATTCAATGTATTTGCAATGTTTTATTTATTTTTTAAACAAATAATCATATATAAAATATAATACAAAAAAAACAAAAAACAAACCCTAAACCCGTTGCTGTCGAGTCTATTCTGACTCATGGTGACCCCATATGTTATGGAGTAGAACCGAGCTCCATAATGCGTTCTTGGCTGTAATCTTTATGGAAGAAGATTGCCAGGTCTTCCTTTCCTGGCAGTGTTGGGTGGGTTCAAAACTCCAAGCTGTTGGTTAGCAGCTGAGTGAAAACCTGTTTGCGCTACCCAGAGACCTACACACATTTTAATGATACTGTACCTTCATCACCATCATAATCAAGTGAAAATGAGATTCAAACCCAGGCATCTGTCTAAAAAGCCCTTGTTAGACTTAAGAGCCTCTGTTTTTCTACCAAATCTTGTTTTAGAAAGCCCAGAAAATAGTCCTAAGATGACTTAGCTGGAAGCTTCTAAAAGTATGAGGAGGAAAGCTATGTCCTTAGGTTATCAGTTGTCCAGGATCTGGCCTGGTCATTTCTTCTCTGAATCTGGTACTTGCCTGTAGCCACAGTCAGGACTGTAAGGAGAATTTGAAAGGACCACTGATGAGTAGGTGAGAATCTCATGTGAGTCCCCTCTCAGGATGACACAGTGGTTAACAGTTGAATCCCCTGTCATTTTATGTGGCTGGGCTTGGATCACAGCCTTTCTCTTATATTTAATGCTCTAAACTTGACCAAGTCCTGGGAACTTAGGTAACTCAACTTCCTGCTCTCATTGACTATAAGTAAATGTTAACATGTTTGATAAGAAAAATAATGCATAGGTTAGGGAGGCTAACCACTAGCAAAAAGAACCCAAAAAGTTTAAAGGTTGTAACGAGAGTAGAAGCTAATTTTTTCCTTTTTTTTTCTTTGCATGAAAAACCCATGGCCTTTCCAGGTTGGGGGTCAGTTGATTCTCATCACAGCAGCATTTAGCATCTCCACAGGCTCCTTAGTCTTAAATACACAGCTTCCAAGGTCATCCTGGGCATTGATATGCCAGCAGTGGGAGGGGAAAGAGCGGGGAGAGTGTGTGTTTTTAGCTTTTATGAGACAAGTCTTGAAATGGCACTTCTGCTCAGGTCTCATTGTCTGGAACTCATTCAGTGGTCACACCTAGCTCTAAAGGAGGCTAACAAATGTGGTCTGGCTGTTTGCCTGGGAAGAAGAAATGGGTTTAGCAAATACCTTGCAGCCTTTCCTAAATACTGTTGTTTCGACTTTTTTTTTTATACTTAGTTTAGCATTTAAAAATTTTATTTAAATTTTCAAATAGGTAATATTTTCACATGCTACAAAAATTAAAAAATATGAAAAAATATACATGAAATGTCTCTCCCTCATCCCTGCCCCCACATCTGCCCAGACTTTCCTGTACACGTACGATTTTTACTTTCTTGTGTGTCCTTCCCGAGGCTTTTTGTTTTAAAAAATAAACATGCAGATATGAACACACACACGCACACATATATATATACATATATATGTATATTTTTTTTTATATGTGAGTCAGGAGCCCTAGTGTCGCAGTGGTTAAGCACTTCGTTGTTAACTGAAAGGCCAGTGGTTTGAACCCAGCAGCTGCTCTGAGGGGGAAAGATGTGGCATCCTGCTTCTGTAAAAATTACAGCCTTGGAAACCCCCAGGGGCAGTTGTACTCTGTCCTATAGGATACCTATGAGTGAGAATCAACTGGACGGCAGTGGATTTGGTTTGTGTGTGTGTGTGTAACATATATGGATATGTGTGTGTGTGTGTATCTTATGTGGGGGCATATTATACATAGTGCCTCAGTTTTTTCACTTAATAATATAAGATAGTTTATTTTAAATTTTATATTATATAGTCTCAATAACATGGCATTGTTCTGTGTCCAAGGACTTTCTAAACTAATTTGGTCAAGGTATAATCTCTCCTAGTGAGAAGGAGATAGAAGTAGTGGGAACTTTTGTACCTAAAATAAAGCATTTACCTGTTACTCACTGTATAGCTCAACACCACAGTTAGAGCAAATGAGAAACACTTTTACAATCCAAATTAGATTGTTAGAAAATTGCTTAAGAAAGTTAAGCATTCTAAGTTTATGCTTGGGACTTAAATCACACAAATAATTAAAAGAAAGAAGAAAGAAAATTGTTGATGTTAGGAAATAGGTCCTTGACTACATTTTCATGTAATTTTCTAAAGCACTAAGTACATTTTAGTGATATTTAATTCTCTTGAATAATTAGATAGTTTTTATTTTGGCAGAGTATTAATGGTTGTATTTCTAATTCATAGCTCTGGCCTAAATGGCAAAGTAATAGACAGTTACATATTTCCTTCCATTTAACATTTCATTTATATCAACAAAACTAAATGCCATTTTTAATTCTCTGGAGCTTCTTGAAATTAACTACATTAGGAGGCTCACTTGTTTTTTATGATTTCTTATATTCCATGGGCATGACTATACAGTGTTCACTGTGGAGACTGATTTTACTGAGCCCCTGGGACACAGTACTGCTCATAAATGAAAAGGGAGGGTGCTACGTAACCAAGTGCTGATGGATTGGACCTGTGCCTCTTTACCTTTGCTGTGTGAATGAGAGCAGAAAGAGGGAGTGCTGCTGCCCAGGAAAAAAAAAAAAAAAAAAAGTCTAAAGGTCTTTTATCTAAAAAGAGGTCTGCCCTGTCAGTGGGTGTAGATTACCTGGCACTCTTTGGGTGCATATATCCACAACCCTTTAGCTTGCCTGCCGTTTGTTCTAGGTATCTGGGGATTTAGTGAATTCTAGACTGGCTCACGTGATCAATGGTACGTGACATTTTTCATTTGGGCTAAAGAGGAGGAATACAGGAAATAATAAAGAGGAAGAGATATGTATCATTTCATCCTTGGCTCTTCCAGCTTTATCATTCTCCACCGTTATGTCTTTGTGAATGGGGACTTGCAGAATACCTGCCCTCAAAATGCAACGGGAGGCCTTCATTTTCAGGCAATATGTTGCTTTAAATATCATTAAAAACAAACAAAAAAACTTCCCTATGTGGAATAACTAGATATGCCGAAGAAGTGTAACAGACAATCTTGTTAGGACCTAGCTGAGCTTGTAAAAAAAGCTCAAGGGAAAAACTTGGGGAAAAAGTCAGGTACCAAACTGAAAAGGCAGCTGGACATGGAAGTGGAATGCAGCTGCTCTCTGGGCCTTTGTAGATCTTGGAAATCAAAAGGCTTGGACTTTTATTGCCTCAGGGGAAACAGGAGACAAGTCCTTGAGTCTATTTAAGTTAGGGTCTGTAGTAATATGAGACACTCAAAGGATTGTTAACTTCAGTAAAATAGAGACAACAAAGAAATAATGTTTATCTTGGCCTAGCCTCATCAGCAGCAAAAGTTTCCAAGAATTCTTAACCGTAGGCTCACACTCACTCAGGTTTGCAATTCCAATTTATACTCTATATGGACTGGGGAAACCCTGGTGGTGTGGTGGTTAAGTGCTATGGCTGGTAGCCAAGAGTTGGGCAGTTCGAATCTGCCAGGCACTCCTTAGAAACTCTAAGGGGCAGTTCTACTCTGCTCTATAGGGTCGCTATGAGTCGGAATCTGGTTTTGGTTTTTTATGTGGACTGGCAATTTCCATGCTGTGAAATTCACTGAAAATGTTCCCATTGTGCCCCAGGGTGCCTAGCAGAAGCAAATACAATTCCTTCCTGCAGGGATACACTCTTAGTCTAGACTTCCTAGGAATCCTAAAGAGGAAACACTACTCCAAGCTCACAAATTGTAATTACAAAAGATGTGGGGAAACAAATCACCATGAGGGCAGGTCAGCAGGAATTGCAAACAGCAGGCTGAGAATCCCAAGACCTTTTAGATAATGGAATTATAAGGTCAATATCAAACTACCAAGTTAAAAGAAATGCAAAAGAGTTAAAAATATGAACATAGAACGAAAATAATATCAAAAGGGATTGGGTTAATTTAAAAGAGAACCATATACAACTTTTAGAAAAAATACAGATACAAAACAAGAATTTAAACGGTTTTTAAACAAGAATTGTACTCAATAACTGAAATGCAAGCAATACCTGAAGAAATTACCTGAAATGTAGCACAGAGAGACAATATGATACAAAATATAATAGACTGAAAGACAAATCTAGAGTTGAAATGGTCTAACATAATTTTCAGAAGAGGAAAATTAGAGTGAGAAGAGACAATATTCAAAGATAAAGGATGAAAATTTTCATAATTCATAAAAGATGTGAATTCTTAGATTTAGAAAACACAATGAATCCAAAGTGTGATTAAAACTAACAAGAAACCCACATTTAGCTAAATCATAGTAAAACTACAGTATACTGAGTTAGCGATAAAACCTTACAAATAGCCAGAGCAAAGAAAGATCACTTGTAAAACAATGAAAATTACATAACTTGTTTGCTTTCTGATTTCCCCACCTGTTCTGTGTTTCTTTTCCTTTATTTTGGTGACTTCTTTTGGATTTAATGAATATTTTTTTATCATTTTGTTTCATTCTAGTATGTCTGTTTCTGTTGTCTTTTGTTTCTGTAGGCTCTTGTTCCTCTGGTTTATTTTTGTGCTTGGTTGTCTCATATTATTTGGAAATTTATTTTTAGGAATAATAAATACGAAGGGGTGGAATGAAGGTACCTTCTTTCAGAGAGGATTTTTGTTTGCTTCTGGAGCCCTGATGACACCATGGCTAAGAGCTCGGCTGCTAACCAAAAGGTCAGCAGTTCAAATCCACCAGCTGCTCCTTGGAATCTCTATGGGGCAGTTCTGCTCTGTCCTATAAGGTCACTATCAGTCAGAATCAACTCAATGGCAACAGGTTTTCTGCCAGACTGTACCAGCCTGGGACGGTCTTAATTCAAGTTTAGTGCTTGTCATGGATTGAATAGTGTCACCCAAAAAACGTGTGTATCAATTTGGCTAAATCATGATTCCTGGTATTACGTGATTTTCCTATATGTTGTAAATCCTGCCTCTATGATGTTAATGAGGGAGGATGGGCAGCAGTTGTGTTAGTGAGGCAGGACTCAATCTACAAGATTGGATTGTGTCTTGAGGCAATCTCTTGAAATATAAAAGAGAGACTCGAGCAGAGAGACAGGGGGACCTCATACCACCAAGAAAGCAGTGCCGGGAGCAGAGCGTGTTCTTTGAACCCAGGGTTCCTGTGTGGAGAAGCTCCTAGTCCAGGAGAAGATTGATGAGAAGTACCTTACTCCAGAGCCGACAGAGAGAAAGCCTTCCCCTGGAGCTGACGCCCTGAATTTGGACTTCTAGCATATTAGATTGTGAGAAAATAAATTTCTCTTTGTTAAAGCTATCCACTTGTGGTATTTCTGTTATATCGGCATTAGATGACTAAGACAAAATTTGTAACCAAGAATGGGGTGCTGCTGTAACAGATACCTAATATGTGGAAACGGTTTTGAAACTGTGAATGGACAGAGGAACTGCAGTAGAAGAGGACCAGCAGCGGTAGAGAACCTGCAGTGGCACAGAAGTGGCAGTGGTGGAGAACCAGCACCAGCAGAACCAGAAGACCAGTGTAAGAGACGGCGCTGGAGCTGACCTACGGAGCAAGAGAGCTGAGTGCCTGTGCGCAAGAGGCTTCCTGGCAGAGTGGGGTACTTCCGGGCACTTATTGGTGGAGCTGCAGAGCTTTAGAACACTTACCCAGCAGGGCAGATGCAGGCATGAGGCCTGAGGGCCTAGAGGACACGGAGTACAGGAAGAAGAGCTGCCTCAGTCTCAAAAGGTATGGCCTCAACCTTGGGGTTTCAGATGGTGAAGCCATGGCCTCTGGTGTTTCTAAAGGTGAAGTCACCACTTAGATGGAGCGGGAGAATGGTGTGCCTAAAGCCAAGGGAGCAGAGTTGCTGTCCCAGTGGTCCTGAAAGGCGGAGCTAAAGCTCAGGGCTGAGGAGCCTCTACTCAGAATCCAGAGAGTGTGGCCAATAGGTAGAGTCTAGAGGGCAGGAGCATTGCGTAAATTAACTCAGAGAACAGAGGATTATTTTCAGAGCCCTGAGGGCTACTGTAATGTGTTCTGCTGACTTGCTTGATGCCTGTTATCCTCTATTTTCTTCCAGTTTCTCCCATTTGTGATGGGAATGTCTAGCTTGTGCCTGTTCTGCCATTGTGCCCTTGGAAGCAGATAGCTTGTATTCTAGATTTCACAGATGAAGAGGAATTTTTGGGTTTTGGGCTTGGAGTTAAAACTATTGCTATCATATGATGGGGTGAATATGTTTTGCGTGTTGCAAGGATGTGATTTTTGGGGAGGCCAAAGGGTGGAATGTCATGGATGAAATTATGTCCCCCTAAAAATGTGTGTATCAGTTTGGCTGGGCCATTTCAGTATAGTGTGATTTTCCTATATGTTGTAAGTCCTACCTCTATGATGTTAATAAGGGAGGATGGGTGGCTGTTGTGTTAGTGAGGCAGGACTCAATCTATAAGATTGCATTGTGTCTTGAGTCAATCTCTTGAGACAGAAAAGAGACAAGCAAGCAGCAGAGAGGGTGGGGGACCTCGTACCACCAAGAAAGCAGTGCCGGGATCAGGGTGCGTCCTTTGGACCCAGGGTCACTGCGCAGAGAAGCTCCAGGTCTGGGGGAAGATTGATGAGAAGGTCAACAGAGAAAGAAAGCCTTGCCCTGGAGCTGATGCCCTGAATTTGAACTTTTAGCCTACTTTTTGTGAGAAAATTAACTTCTCTTTGTTAAAGCCATCCACATGTGGTATTTCTGTTACAGCAGCACTAGGTAACTAAGGCAGTGCTTGAGGTTTTTTTTTTTTTTTTATATTTGTCTGTCCAAATGGTACTAACCTAGACTGCAAGTTTACCTTTACTCTGAGGCCAGCACATTTTCACAGCAGTTTCTTCTGGCATATCTTCTCAGGGCAAAAGTGGCTCTGACTCCTAGATTAATTCCCTAGGTTCATGCCTTTTTTAAGATTTTGGTATAGTTGTTCCTTACTATTTTGTTAGTTCTTTGATGCTTTTATGAACACACTTTTATGTGTCATCTGACCTTTACATTGTCATTAGTGGGAGGGATGATCTGAAACTACGTATTCCCACCATTACCAGAAACAAGTCATATTCATGTTCTTTCCATAGGCTCAAGTTTCTAGCCTAAGCTGATTATGGAGGGTAGCTGTAAGAAAACTACTCTATTTAACATTTGAAGGCGATGAATTGTGGTCTATTGGCAATATGTTGCTTCATTAGAATAAGAGTAATAAAAATCCTTAAAAGCCTGTCTTATGGCAGCAGGAAAACCAGGAGACCAGTGCAAGACAGCACTGGAGCCGACCTATGGAGCAAGAGAGCCAAGTACCTTCTGGTTGAAGTTTACTGGCGGAGTGGGATGTTTCCAGGCACTTAATCAGTGGAGCTAAAGAGCTTTTGGAACATTTGCTCCACTAGGGCAGATGAGGTCAGTGAGGCCCAAGGGGCCAAGGGGCCAAGGGGCCAAGAGGCCAAGGAACTAGGAAGCAGAAGGTGAAGAGATAAGGAACACAGGTAGCAGAGCTGCGTTAGTCTCAGAGCAGGGCCGTGACCTCTGGGGTCTCAAAGGGTGGAATCACCACCCAGATGGACTAGGAAAATGGGCCACCCAAATTTGAGGGAGCAGAATTGCCATTCAGTGGGCCCGAAAGACAGAAGTAAAGCCCAGGGCTGAGAGGCCCCCGCTCAGAATCCAGAAAGTGTGCCTAATACCTAGAATCTAGAGGCCAGGGCCATTGTATAAATGGCCTCAGAGAACAGAGGATTGTTTTCAAGCCTTGAGGGCTAATGTAATGTGTTATGCTGACTTGTTTGGTGCCTGTTGTCCTTTCTTTCCTTCCAATTTCTCCCATTTGCAATGGAAATGTCTAGCTTATGTCTGTTCCACCACTGTACTTTGGAAGTAGATAACTTGTATTCTAGATTTCACAGATGAAGAAGAATTTTTGGATTTTGGACTTGGAGTTGATTTAAGACTTTTGCTATATATGATGGGACAGAAGTGTTTTACAAGTGGCAAGGGCATGAATTTTGGGGAACCAAAGAGTGGAATGTTATGGTTTGACAAATGCATGTCAACTTGACTAGGCCATGATTCTCAGTATTATGTGATTGTCTACCATTTTGTCATCTGATGTGATTTTCCTACCTGTTGTAAATCTTGCATCTATGATGTTAATGGGGCAGGATTAGAGGCAGTTATGTTAATGAAGAAGGACTCAATCTACAAGATCAGGTTGTGTCTTAAGTCCGTCTCTTTGAGATATATAAGAGAGAAGCAAGCAGAGAGACATGGGGACCTCATACCACCATGAAACTAGTGCCAGGAGCAAAGTATGTTCTTTGGACCTAGGGTCCCTACACCTACAGGGTCCTAGACCAGGAGAACATTGATGACAGGGACCTTCTGCTAGAGCCAACAGAGAGAAAAAGCCTTTGACTAGAGCTGGCACCCTGAATTTGGACTTCTAGCCTCCTAAACTGTGAGAGAATAAATTTCTCTTTGTTAAAGCCATTCACTTGTGGTATTTCTGTTATAGCAGCACTAGATAACTAAGACACCCTGTTGGATGATTTAAAATTTGCAAAAATGTAAATATTCAGAATAACTCTTAATTTTATAGATAAAACTTTCTTATCATGATCTGTAAAGCTGTAAGTTTGATATTCGTGGATGGCATCTCATAGCGTATATTACTCAAGTTCCTTCTTGTTCCCTTCTTCATCTAACTGATCATAACTCCTATTAATTTTGCCTCCTTAATATCTCTTGAAGCTATGTGCTTCCTTCCATTTCTATATCCTTTTACCCAAGCTCCAGCCTTCAGCATTGTACCCCTGGATTACTGAAACAGCTTTCTAACTGGCCTTCCTGACATTGTTCTCATGCCATTCCATGAGCCATTGATTCCCATGGCTCTTAGAATAAAGAGAACAGGCTTCTGTATGGCCTGCCTTGGTCTCATGCCCGGGACCCTGCTTACTTCTCTAGCTCCTACCTTCACACCTTCATTCTCCATCTTCTGTTAGTCTTACAGGTCTGTACACAGATAATAGCTCTTCCAGGAAAATATCCCTGTTTCTCTCTTGTGTTTCCATAGCTCTAGGAACATAACCTACTTGTAATCTGGAACATTGCTGTCATTAATTCTTATTTCAAAAGTTTTAAATATCCTCTACTAGACTGTAAACTTTTCAAGGACAAGGGCTCAGAAGGTCTCTTGCTAATAAGTACAGCCTTTATATCTACCAACTTCTACAACTGATATTTTGTAAGCACTTAGTAATTATTCACTGAATGAATAAATGAATGGTGTATGTGAAAGACAAAGCTAGGTACATCCAAGTAATGATGATTAGACCCTGGGAAAGAGCCTATGTATCATATTTCTACTTGGAAGCTGTTTACATAGTCGATTTGGCCATATTGTATGACCAGTATATGTTAGTTAATATCTGAATGTAATGTACTCATTTTTTTATCATCTGGCCTTAGAACAAATCTTTCGGTAACAAATAAAACAAAGAACAACAACAAAAGTAACCTCAGCAGTTTATATTTTACCTTTTTTTTTTTTTCCTCCAAATAATCTTATGTTAGAATTATAAAGACATCTCCAACAAACAGCAGTCATCAGGTACAGACTCCATTGTAAGGACATTCCTTACAATGGCAATAGCTATAGGTCAGACGCTGTGTTTATGAGTGGCAGCCACACATAACAGATACTAGTGTCATCACCCAGCTCATCTCCAAATGTGAAGGACTGTAGTGACACCCACATTTAGTCCTTGGGTCTTTGGTGGTAAAGAAGAACCTTTATCATCCCCAGAACTTCATGTCCATTGTTTTTTGCTGTATGTAATGAAATGACACAGCTGTCTCCTTTTCATTTGTTTGGAATATATAACAACGATAGGAAAATCCATTGCCATAGAATTGATTTTGATACCGACTCATAGCGACCCTATAGGGCAGAGTAGAACTGCCCTGTAGGGTTTCGAAGGCTATAATCTTTATGGAATCAGACTTCCTCCCACGACTTTCTCTTGGGGAACAGGTGGTGGGTTTGAACTGCCAACCTTTCAGTTAGCAGCCGAGCACTTTAACCAGTGTGCCACCAGGGGTT
The DNA here is from genome assembly GCF_024166365.1 of Elephas maximus indicus. Lineage (NCBI taxonomy): Eukaryota > Metazoa > Chordata > Mammalia > Proboscidea > Elephantidae > Elephas > Elephas maximus. Next base: position 85,822,911 of record NC_064820.1, read on the forward strand.
CTTTTAGAATACATAGTGTTGTAAAATCAACTGTTAAAATCACCAAATCTCTCTCACTGATTGTACTAAAATAAGGTTCTCTATTCTGGTGGTCTGACATAATGTTTTATTACACTTATTTAGGTGGTCTTGTTACTGTTGCTAATTAAATAACCGTACTAAGGTGTGTGGATTATTTTATTTCAAAATACTTAATTAGAAGTCATTCTTATTCATTTGTATTCTAATCTACATATAGGAGATAAGAGTGGAATTACAGCTGCCCCAGTGATGGGTAATTTGCGGTAAATAGTGCCACACCGCTCTCACTCTCTCCTTGCGTGTGTTGGATATCTGTAATTGCTTATGGGATTCTTTCTTAGTGCAACCCACTAACAGTTTTAACATGTACTTCAAATCACCACTGTCAGATTTAGCATTTGAGACCCTGGGACTAGCTCTCCTTGTGTAATCCTTTCTTGTTGTACCTATTTGCATATCTGTAAATTAAGGTTTGTCAACGCATAAGTTCATTCCAAGTTTGTATTTTGAGTGTTATTTCTCCCTTCCCCATGCTGTTCTTTGTAGTATCACTAAACTAGTATTGTAAGCAAATAACTATCACCACAATGATGATGATAACCATTCATTGTGTATTTACTATGTACCAGGCACTGTACAAGTATTTAACATGTATTATATCACTGAGTTCTTCTGTCAGCTCTGTGAGTTAGAGACCATCATTATTCCCATTTTCTAGATGGAGAAACTAGGGTAGGACTAAATAGCTGGTGAATGGTAGAGATGGGATTTAAACTGAGACCACCAACTTCTGAGCCCAAACTCTTAACCTCTGAGCTGTTGCCTCCCTAACAGAGAATGGGTTAAAGTAAAAATGATTTCATGGGTGAACATGCTGGTTTTGCCTGTGCTGTTACTAGGCTAGAATAAAAGCTGCTTCTTTGTCCTTTCCAAGATTCCAAACCAACTTAACACTATTTTTTCAAAATCTCTTTCTAAGAGATTTACAGTTTTGTGTGTATTTTCAAAAAAATCTTCTGGTAGGCTTTATAAGTATGGCTTAGATTTTTATTAACTTCCTTTGCTCTTATCTTTCTGTGTTTCAGAAAACCTTTATAAATTTTGAGAGTAGCTGTCTTTGTAGGCTGTCTTATGCATTCACAGATGGCATTATTTTATCTGTCCTTATACCATCTGTAGTATCAACTTAGTGTATTTTAAATGGTATCATCTTTTACTTGTGCAGGAATGAATTATTAAAATAAAACTTTGTTTGTATAGCATTTTGGGTAAACGTTAGGGTAAAACATTGATTTATTTTATCACGACAGTCTTACGGCAAAGGAAAGCTAATTTTTTTTTTTCCACTTCATCTTGATATACTTTATATATAGTCTTTGGAATCTTCTTATTAATCAGAACCCCTAAATAAATTCATTTAAGAAATGAAAAAGGAAGTATTTATTGAGTGTCTCTAAATACCAGACACTGCATTAGAGATTGTCACCTTCAGTTCAGTTCAGCAACTATTTATCGAGCACCTGTTGTGATCCCAGAACTGTGGCGATGAAGGAATGATCACCTTCCTCACTGAGCTTACAGTCTAGCAGAAAAAGACATAGACAGCAAAGAAGTGGTACAATTAGGATTTCCACTATGGAAAGAGAATAGAGGGTGATATGGAAAAGGATGCATAGGGATTAACCCTGGTCTAAGATGCCTTTCAGAGGAAGGATGAGTAGGAGTTTGCCAAGTAGTGTGGAGCTGGTGGGTGGTGTGGAGCTGGTGGGTGGTACGGACAAGGAAACAAGTTTTCCAGGCAGAGTGGGCAGCAGTGTAAAAGCCCTGATGTCAGAGGACATGGATTGGCCAAGATACTGGTAAAAGTTCAGTCTGACTTGGAACTTAGAGTGGGAGAAGAGAGTGACAGGTCAACTGAGGCGAGACTCACGAGTTAAGCAGGCATCAGTTGCTGCAGGTCAACTGAGGATTCTGGATTTGAACCTAAAGTTAATAGCAAGTCATTGGTGAGCAGATTCAACAGGAGCTGACTTGGGTTTTAGGAAGACCACAAGGGCTGCAGTGTGGGGAATGGATTGGAAAAAGAGACAGAATTGGATGTGGGGAGGAAAGTTAGGAGGCTGTTTTGGTAGTGTTTGAGAGAAAATAATTTTGATGTAAACTAAGGTGGTGGCCATAGAAATGGAGAGAAGTGGATGGATTCAAGAGGCCACCCTGCTAAGAATGGAGGAGGTAGTCTATGTGTCTACAAAGTTCTTGCTTGCTTTACTGTGTCATGCTAAAACCAAATAAATGCCTGTTCTGCATAGGAGGGTGTGAGCCACAGAAAAATGGAACAAAAAATGAGACTGGAAGTTAGCATAGTGACTGTATTGTGAAAAGACATTGCCTCACAAGGCTGTTACAAGGATAATGAAGTAAAAATCACTCAATTCATTGTAAAGTACTCATATTTAACAGTTGTCTAAGCAGGACCCTGATGTGAGTTTTCTGTTCAAACAAACGTGTGTGATATCAATAGAACTTTGATACACAGATGTGTGTTCAGTGACTGATGTTTCCCTTTCCCCCAAAATACCACTTCATTTCTTTCATTCACTTGGCTTGTTTATTCATTCGTTCAGTCAAAATAATATTTATTCAGGGCCTCCTCTCCACCAGGCATGTTTCCTTGTCTCAGTCTAATATAACATATGGCCATTATATCTAATGTGGGCCTCATTTAGGATACATTTAGCCAGTCAGGCTTCCATTTTAAATTGACAGAACCCCACCATGTCTTCCCAATTGTAGCCATTAATAAAATCCTGCAACCCTGATCTCTTATGTCTTCTCATGTCATATTCTATGCACCTCTTTTCCCTTTCTATTCCTAGTCGCAGTCTTTGATTAGGCTCAGTGTTCCTAACCCCATTTCAGTCAAACAGTTGATTTGCAGTTCAATCCCCACCACCGCCACAACCACCAAATCTTCTATGGAAGCAGTTGGTTAACTGAATATTTTTTGACTGAGCTGATCCTTCAGAGTAGAAAATTTATTTACTCATTAGAAACCTATTATATTAGCCAAGGTAAAGCAAGCTGTTGTAGCAAATAAACCCTGAACCTCAGTGGTTTAAATACCATAGAAGTTAATTTCTTGCTAATGTAAAGTCTAGTCACTAGTGGATATGGGCATGGAGAATTTTCTCCTCTACTCATGGACCCAGGCTAATGTGGGTGACAAGGTGTGACATGATATGGCTCACAAGATCGTCCTGAGCATCAGCTGGCCAAAGGGGAAAGAGAGAATGTGAAAGATCAAACAGGAAGCTTAGGCCTGGAAGTGGCTGGCCATATCACTCCTGGCCACATATCATTGGCTAGAACTCAGGTACATGACCACATCTGTCTGTAGGGGAGACTGGGAAATGAAGTCTATCTGTTTCCCCGGGAGGAAGGGGAAACCTGATGAGCAGCTAGCCAGTCTCTACCAAACTTTCCTAATGACTTTCCTTGTACGGTACCAGCTCTCTGATTCAAATGATTATAAGGAAGGAGCAGGAAATATGGAAAACAAGTCTCCTTTTTCTTTTTCTAAGTGGCTGCATTACAGTCTTAAGCATTAGATTGGGAAATGTCTATATTCCGAATTCCTAACATATCTAATAATTGCTGTTACTCTCTTCTCACAGGGAAATAAACACACGGCTTGATGCTGTATCTGAAGTTCTTCATTCAGAATCTACTGTGTTTGGTCAAATAGAAAATCATCTACGTAAATTGCCAGACATAGAGAGAGGGCTCTGTAGCATTTATCACAAGAAAGTAAGTGTGATAGAAATCGTATCTGTTAAAGCTGGTAATATCCCTCAGCATGAGACTATAGGATGTTAAAAGGAAACTTGTCACAGCATTATTTTTATTATTATTATTAAGTTTTGCTGAATCCTCAGGAATTTTAATTGCACAAATTAAGGTCATTACAGTTTTTCCATTGTAAAAAGTAAAGTTTGCTCACTTATACTAACCTATAACCCATTGCCATTGAGTCAATTCTGGCTCATAGCGAAGCTATAGAACAGAGTAGAACTGCCCCACAGAGTTTCCAAGGAGCACCTGGTGGATCTGAACTGCTGACCTTTTTGTTAGCAGCCATAGCACTTAACCACTACACCACCAGGGTTTCCATACTAACCTATGGCCACATGTATTATAGGTCCTTCTACTGTAATACGGAAACCCTGGTGGCGTAGTGGTTAAGTGCTATGGTTGCTAACTAAAGGGTCAGCAAGTCAGATCTCCCAGGTGCTCCTTAGAAACTCTATGGGGCAGTTCTGCTCTGTCCTATAGGGTCACTATGAGTCGGAATCAACTCAACAGCACTGGGTTTGGTTTTTTGGTTTTCTAGTGTAATACAAGATAGTCTCATGTTTCATCCACTAAGTACAGACCCTCAGCAAAAAAACAAAGTTGCTTAGACTTGCTGCTTTAGAAAAGAGATGCTTTGTTTCTTTTGATCTCAGAACAACTCCTTATTTGACTTAACCAAAGAAAAAATCTACTGGTATGATATTTGTGGTGGTATTAATATGCAAACATGTATGGATGTTGCAGGTGGGTAAAAAGCATCCTTTTGATTTTCATCATTAAACTTTAGACTTTCTGTAATAAGAGTGACAAGAGGGGTTTTCCACACTTAGGGAAATAATTGATCTTCAAAATATGCCTAAAAAAATTATCAGTTAACAATGTTTATAATAATTGTTAATAAACTTTTTATAGTGTTTTACCTTTTGCAGAAGTCACTCACATACATTATACCCTTTGTTCCCTATAGAAACTCTATGAGATTGACAAGATACTATGTTTACCACCTTCTTAACTAATGGGAAGCAATGCTGAGATAGAGTTAGTAAAGTGCTAGTAAGTGTTAGAACTATTAGTATTAAACCCAGGGTCCTTGACTGCCACTTCCATGAAGTTACTAGTGGATGTATCTTTTGGACATACCATTTTGAATGTAGTTGTTTTGATTGTATTTTTTTTTCCTGGTTATCATTTTTCATAAGCAAATGGTATGTTTTGCCCAAATGTAAATCCCTGCCAATTTAATAATTTTAGTGTAGAAAAATTCTTCATACCCAGATTTTGGTTGTGACCAATTTTTTTTTTATTAGTGTTTACTTTTTTTTTTTTTTTTTGGCCTTCTTTTCTCCCCACAAAGTTTTACTAGAACAATAAGTACTGCCTTTGAGAATACTTAACAGTGCCCGAGAGGACTTATGTAATTGTTCAATATGTGTCAGCTAAATTCGAAAACAAAGTACAAGCCAGAATTGGGAATACTAGTCTGGAGGGGGAAAATGCGTGACTTCCTTATGGGATCAGTGGAGCCTATTGTACCATTATTTAGCTGGTGATTGCAGAAGCTGTGCTGTAGTCAAAAGTTTTATGCTTGTCAGTTTTTAAGGTTACAGAGTTGATGTGAAACCATTTGTTATATTGTATTCTTAGCCCAGTGACTGACAATCAGTGTGTATTATCCTTCATCAAGCAATGGATCTCCATGCACCTTGCCTTCAGTACTTGAAAGAATTCACTGACAGATGTCAGTAATTTTTGTTTTATTCAAGAGAAAATAAGAGCAAAGCTGAAATTTTTTTCAAGTCCTCCTCAAAAGAGCTGAGTCAGACTGTCCATGACATCAAGATGGTAGTCTCGTTCCATGCAGCTGTGGTTTTCTTATGCTCCGCTGCCTCTCTCTAAACTTTATTTTGATGTGTACACTTCATAAGGTTTGTGTATTTACAAAAGTATCAGAACTTTGGAAAAAGCCAGAATCTAATTCATTTTAAAAGTTTCCAATATGCAGAGCAAGAGTGACTTTCTGTCTTTCCTAAAGGGACTTAGGACTAACTCAGAAGCTGTTCCTTGTGACTGTTTTAATGTTGTCCCAAGAATGTGCTTAAAAACCAACTTTAGGAATGCTAAATGTTTTAAATCAACTTTTTATAGATTAGTTAGCTGGCTCTTGGAATACACCATCAGACACGTGTCTGTTCTTTAATATTAGCTTACTCTAAATAAACTGCAACTAGATGAGTGATGTTTTGGGTACAGACTGTGCCAGTGATGTGAACTTCATAAAATGGTTAAGGAATACTCTATTTGGATATTGTGAAAGTGGTAAGCCTAGGTCATATGCATGTGTTGAAAGTGCATGAAATATGCCAAATGTGTATTTTTATGATGATAATAGAGGATCCCAAGTGGGCTGACCCTGGTATTTTTAAAATAATTCCTTTTGATAGTAAAACTTCAGAGGTCTTACTTACCCCATTGTTTTCCAGCTTCTACTATTACTGTTGAGCAGTCCGAAGCCACTCTGATTCCTAATTCTTTGTATAACTTTTCTTTTTTCTCTTCTCTCTTCATAACCCCTCCCCTGAAAATTGGAGAATTTTCTCTCAGTTCTGAGTGTTCTGAAATTTCATGGTGATTTGCCTTGATTTGGTTCTATTTTCGTCCATTGTATCGGGTTCTTTTAATCTGGCAACTTGAATCCTGAATTATTGCTTTAGTAATTTTCTTTTCTTTTTGCAGCTTCTGTTACTCGAATTGATTGAATGAATCTCCTTGACTGGTTATCTACCTTTCTTCTGTATTGAATTTTCAATCTTTTCGCTTTACTTTCTGAGAGATTTCATCATCTTTATCTTCTACCTCTTCTATTGAATTTTTCACTTCTGCCATCATGGTTTTAGTTTCCAAGAATTTTTGTTGTTGTTTTCTGAATTTTCCTTTTTTTTTTTTATAGCATCCAATTTTGGTTTCATGATTACAGTATCATCTATTTCACTGAAGAAATTTATAATTGATTTTTAGATGTTTTCTACTATCTGTATTGTCTCTATTCTTTCCAAGTTTGTTAATTGTATGGTCTTTATGCTTCATGGTAGCATTTTTTCTTAGATGTGTGCTCATTTTTATAGGAGTGGGAGACGAAAGTGCTCATAGGAACATGTACCCAGTTGAATGTGGCTTGTAAAATATGAAGTGACTATAGAGTGAACTAACCAGGCCATTTATTGGGAGAAATCCTGCTGTGTAGTAGCTTTAGAATTTTCCTCTTGGACTTGTGAGATACCCAAAAGACTCAGCCTCTTGACTGGCTATCAGCATTCAAGGAACTATGTGGGGGCAAATGGGGAATCTTAGCATACATTTTGCAACTATTTCTTTAATCTACCTGCTTTTGGAGTTGCCTTTATCCTTCACTGTGCCTGGTGTTGGCCCAGAAACCCTCTGTCTTACCTTCTCCAGAGGATAAAACTAGTCTTATGTAGAGTGGGGGAGTGGTGATTGCCCAGTGGTTTGGAAATGAATAGGAATTGAGGAATTTAATCACTTCTTAAATGGTTTTAAACCAATCCTCTCCCTGCCAACTTCTACTTCCAGAAGCAATTTGTGCTGCCAGTTCCTGAGTCTTTTAGGATTCTTGGTAAATCAAGTTGGGTATCAGTTTTCCTCACTGCCAGCTTAAGATTCAGATACCTTAAGCCTTCTAAGTCAGCACTTGTCCATTTACTTTTTAGCTTTAAGATGTTGTTTGTTGTCTTCTCTCCTGGTTATTCTTATGGCTTTATGCTTTCTTAAACAACCTCTTAACTGTAGTTTCAAGATGGAATGAAATTAGATTCATGCTTCAGCCCACCCTCTTTACCAGAAGCTCCAATGTAAAAATAATTCATGTTCATGTTAAAAATTTTAATTGCATACAAGGGTGTAAAATAAAGAGGAAGAAGTCTTCCTCTACCATCCTTATATCCACTACCCGAAGGTAACTAGAGTAACTTACATATGTGCAATTCCATAAATTTTTTAATATTTTTATTTATATACTTGCAAACATCTTAATGCATGTCATCTAAAGAATCACAAGTATGGTTTTAATATAGAACTAGATAAATATATGTATTTATGTATGTATATGTGTATAAAGATTTGCGGTTCTAACCCACTCAGTGGCCCTGCAGAAGAAAGTCCTGGTGAACTGTTCCCGTAAAGACGATACCCCAGAAAACCCTGTGGAGTAGTTCTGCCCTCCAACACACGGGGTTGCCATAAATCAGGGACCAAGGCGATGGCAGCCAACAACAACAATATTTAATATATGTTGAAATTATGGCGTTCCAGTTCAATATGTACCTATGTCATATTTTTTAAAACTGTTTCATACTGTTACATTGTATGAGTCTTTCCTAATAAGATCCCAGTTGCTGGATATTTGCTTCTTATTATCTTTTTAAATACTGTTACAAACAATGCTACTATAAATATCCAGGTTTACACTTTTTCCCCCTACTTGTTCAAGTATATTTTTTAAACAAATTCCTAAAAGAGGAATTGCTGAGTCAAAGACATAATCATTCTTTTATTATAAATATGCCAATTTCTTCAAGACGATTACACCTCTCCTAATAGTATAGGAAAGGGTCTTTTTCTCTACACCCTGAGTGACATGGTAATTATCAAGCTTTTAAGCCTCTGACATTCTGAGAAGTAAAAAAAATGTGATCTTGTAGTTCCAAAGTGCTTGTCTTCAATTATGTGTGAGGTTAATCAATGTGCTTTTTGAACATGTTCTTTCTATGATCTGTATATTCATTAATTTCGCCATTATTCCTTTGGATTATTCATCTTGTCGATTTTTAAGAGCTCATTTATATTTGGGAGAATTTTACCTTTTATCTCTCCTATGTCTTGTAGATATTTCCCCCAGAATTGTCCTTCATATTTTGATATTATTTACTGTATTTCTTGCTATATGGTCAGTGCATCTTAAAAAAGTAATGATGAATATAGTATTGTTGGTTTTTCTAAACCTGGCTCAAATAATTTTCTTTATAGCTTTTTAAAACATTAATTTTATACAGTGTTTAAACTGTTGATTTAATATTTAGAAGGTGAGTATCGCCAATACTTTAATTAACTAATTTCTAAAATAAATTAAAACTTCTGATTCTAACTTGTAAAAGACAGCTAATTTAAGTTTTGGGTTTTTTTTGTAACATATTTTATGCTATTTAGGTAAAAAATGTTTCTATTTTCAGTGCTCTACCCAAGAGTTCTTCTTGATGGTCAAGACTCTGTATCACTTGATGTTGGAATTTCAATCATTAATACCTGCTGCTAATTCTCACATTCAGTCACAATTGCTCCAGACATTTATTTTAGAAATTCCCGAACTTCTCAGCCCAGTGGAGCATTATCTAAAGATACTTAATGAACATGCTGCCAAGTAAGTAGCAGACCCTCACTTCTTCCTTTCCGACAGTGAATGTGACCTTACACGTTAGCTGTGTAGATTCTTAAACTTCACTAGAAGTAACAGTGGAAGTTGCATGTGCACAAAAGAAATTAGAATCTTGATTGGACACTGAAGGTCTCAGTGTTCTGTATTCCAGCTGGAAGTAACACTTTGCTTCTAAGATTTAGGCAGTTCACCATCTAGAACAGATGTATTACTTCCGTAGGTATCACTGGTCATAAGATAAAGCCTAAAGCAAAGCCAAGTAGCAGTTAATTAACCCAAACATGGTGTCATATCACGTCTTATCCTCATTTGCTAACTATCTGGGGATGGATGCCTTATATTTAGAATATGCAGAAGCAGAGTTATCCGTTGAGAGGCAGTCATTTCATATTTCATCCCATAAACAGCTTTATATAAAAGAAAAATCTTTTCACAGTATTTACATTTGTGTTTGTCCTCTAAATCAGCAAACAACAAGTGCTTATTTATATCTCTTGGTTTCACCATGGCAGTCACTGAACTTGCAAGATAAGAATGACAGTAGCGCCACGTTGTCTATCCTCAGAGTAGATAGGAGATTTACCCGTAGGTAGTGGAAGAACTGGAACCCGAACCCCACTTTTCTGACTTCCAGCTCTTTCATCCTGCTACAGAAAGTAATTGGTAACTTGCCTAATTAATATGCTTCAATACATGTATTTGCATTTTTTTTCATTTTTTAGAACTGGAGATAAAACTGAATTATTCAAAGACCTTTCTAATTTCCCTTTAATAAAAAAGAGGAAGGACGAAATTCAGGAAATTACTAACAAAATCCAAATACATCTGCAAGAAATACGAAGAATACTAAAAAATCCTTCTGCACAATATGTGACAGTATCAGGACAGGAGGTAATGTCAGATAAGTTTTTGCCTTGCCTTAGTTTTCCTCAAATAGAAAAGCAATTTTAAATGTAAATAAAAATATGAGAATATCATTTTTAAAATTTTCTGTTTTCATTCCTTGGAAATATGTTGTAATACCTTCGTTTGTGAAGAATTATTTTGATAACAGTGTATGTTTTGTAATCTACGTTACTGTCTTGGTAAAATCATGCAGCAACATCACGTGTTTTAGTGTTATCTATTGGAGAGAAAAAAAAAAATTTTTTTTTTTTATTGGAAACCCTGGTGGCCTAGTGGTTAAGTGCTGCAGCTGCTAACCAAAGGGTCGGCAGTTCAGATCTGCCAGGTGCTCCTCGGAAACTCTATGGGGCAGTTCTACTCTGTCCTGTAGGGTCGCTATGAATTGGAATCGACTCAACGGCACTGGGTTTGGTTTTTCGGTTATTGAAATTGTATTATAGAAAACCTTGACTATGGTGAATAATAACTTATAGAATTCATTTACTCTAAATCTAAGAGAGAGAAGTTAGTTTTTGATCCTTGGCCTTGCAGATGATGAAATGATATAAAAAGCAACCACCTTAAGTTGATTATATCACTGTAAAATGATGGTAAGAGTGGTAGTTAATAGTAATGTCAAAACCTATCTGACTTCAGGGAGGATAAAGCTAATCAAGGTTAGCCCAAGGCAGATCCCTATGAGATAGAGGTTGGATATACCTCCACCCTCCAACCTTCTTACCAGTTCTGACACCTGTGGCTACCAGCTCTGCCACTGGACCCCTTCTGGGCCTATTGTGCTGGCCCTAGTGCTGTGCCCTTTCCAGGCTTCTCACTGTCTTCAGCGTTACAGCTCTTGACCAGTGTTAACAGTTCGTGTAGGAGGTTCCTTGCCTTATCGCTCTCTCTGCTTCTTCTTTCTGCTTTCGTCCTTCTGGTTCTCTTCTTGGCTTTTTCTGTCTGACAAACCTCTGTGTGGTTGGCTGTGTATGTACACAAACTCCTTATAAATTTCAAGGCATGGCCCTCCCACCAGGACCACGAACTGACCCTCTTGGTTGGCCACTGAGGCTTCATTTGCATAGTAGGTGTGGCTGGGCTACAACTCACCTCATTTGCTTAGTCTATTGACCAGTCCCCGCAAGGTGCATGCCAGTCACAGGGCAGGCTGCAGCCCAGGACCAGACAAAAAGTATCAAACCAAGTTGTTTACAGCTTATCCAGGAAATGTCAGTCAACCTGAACAAAAGTAACAAATCCTCTAGGGTAGAAAACTAGGGCAAAGATAACTTCTCAAGGTTTAGTGGAAAAATCTCTGGTTGTTTTTCCAAAGAACTAAGGCACAAGGCCATGTAAAAGAACTCACTTCACTACAATCACACAGTGATTAAATGGCTGATCTTCCTTTTGAAGTCAGATGTTAACCAGTTGCTGTCAAGTTGAATCAGACTCATGGGTACCCTCCCTGTGTGTCAGAGTAGAAGTGTGCTCCATAGGGTTTTCAATGGCTGATTTTTTGGATGTAGATTATAGGCCTTTCTTCTGAGGTGCCTCTGGGTAGACTCGAACCTCCAGTGTTTTGGCCGGCAGCCAGGTGCTTTAGCTGTTTGCACTACACGTGAACTACTGAGGTCAGGTGTAGAGCTGTTAAAAACAAAACACCTATAGTGAAAGCTTACATTTAATGACTATTTCATAAGATTAGGGTGCTGCTTAGAATGTGTACTTTTGTTTAAATTTTGATATTAATATCTGAGTGATACTATCTGTATGAGGACGAGAAAAAGAAGTATTCTGTTCATATGTGATTTATATCTGGCTATACCTTTTGGTTCTATTCTGAGTCTTTTGACATGCTACCTCAACATCTTAAATAAAATACACAGAACTCAACTGAAGGAATTTGAGAAATTCTACTTTATTAAAATAGTAAATTAGGGCCTTGGTGAATAATTTCTTTAGGATGAACATTTTACTCACATTTTTAAGAAATAGCTATTTTTCTAATTGAGAAAAGCTTAATTCCAAATTATAATTTTAGTATCAATGTTGACTTTTTACATTTACCCAAAAGGTTGTTGTTTATATGGTTATTTGAGATAAGAAATTCTATAGTAAATGGCAGTCTTTATTAAAAGTGTTTATTAATCTTATGCCACTGAATAAATTTAATTATTGTTAATGTTAGCCGGCCTTCAGGGCTAAACTTATTAAGATGTTATACACAGGCAACTGTACACAAAAGAAAAATGATTTGGCAATATTTACATTTGTTTATTTTCTGAACGGGCAAACATCAAATATTTAATGTTATCTCTTAGTTTCACCATCCAGTCATGAGCTTGCAAAGCAAAAGGTGACCATATGGTCACTATTCTGGCTATTTTTTGGCCATCAGATGATCAAAAGTGCTTTTACAACAATAGTAAAAGATTAAAAAAAAAAAAAAACAACAAACCAAACCACTGCTGTGGAGTCAATTCCAACTTACAGTGACCATATAGGACAGAGTAGAACTGCCCCATAGAGTTTCCAAGGAATGCCTGTGGGATTCGAACTGCCAGCCTCTTGGTTAACAGCCATAGCACTTAACCACTACACCATCGGGGTTTCTATGTAGTAAAATATATGTAGTAGAAACGTTGCTATTTGGTTTTACAGCGGGAAAAGCTAAGTGTAAAAATGCCAGTTCTGCCACTTACATGCTGGGTGACCATGGAGGTGTGGGCTCGGTACTTTAGATCCTGTACTATTCAAGTTAAGATAAGGCTTAAATCTCATAACACAGTCCTGTATTAAATTAGCAATTTTAAAGTAAAAATGACAGAAAATGACCTGGAATTCATAAGAGACAGTAGATTGGTTACTTATTATCAGTGTGATATTTGTGTTTGAGAAAAAGCAGAGCGTGGAGATTGAGTAATCGGGTCACAGATAATTAGGGAGGAAGAGAAATCATGTTACTCTTCCTCTTATCCTTCCTAGGTTAAGAGGATGAGTTGGAAGCAAGATGATTCTTAGATATTAAGAGTAGAATAGATTCTTACTGGTTTTTAGCAACCTTTTCTTGACTTTTAATAGCATATTACTACAGTTACCTTTTTTTTTTATTGTGCTTTAGGTAAAAGTTTACAGCTGAAGTTAGTTTCTCATACCAAAATTTATACACACATTGTTATGTGACCCTAGTTGCAATCCCCACAATGTGACAGCATACTCCCCCTTTCCACCCTGGGATTCCCTTGTCTGTTTAACCAGCTCCTATCCCTTTCTGCTTTCCCATCCTGCCTCTGGACAGGAGCTGCCCATTTCGTCTCATGTATCTACTTGAACTAACAAACACACTCCTCATAGGTATTATTTTAGGTTTTTTAGTCCAGTCTAATCTTGGTCTGAAGAGTTGGCTTCAGGAATGGTCTCCATTCTAGATTAATAGAGAACCTGGGGGCCATGTCTTCTGGGGTCCCCCTAGTCTCAGTCAGACCGTTAAGTCTGGCCTTTTTACCTGAATTTGAGTACTGCATCACTTTTCTCCTGCTCTGTCAAGGACTCTAATACAGAGTTACTTTTTTTTTCTTTTTTTAATTTATTTTGTTGTTATTAAGAATATACACAGAGAACATACATCAATTTAACAGTTTCTACATGTACAATTCAGTGACAGTGATTACATTCTTTGACTTGTACATCCATTTTCACCCTCCTTTTCTGAGTTGTTCCTCCCCCATTAGCATAAACTCAACTGCCTCCTAAGGTTCCTATCTGATCTTTTGGGTTGCTGTTGACCGCTTTTTCCAGATAGAGATAGATCTTATGAGAGTATAATGCTCAAGGCAGACTTTTTTTCACTAGTTAAGCTAAATTATTATTTGGTTCTAAGAAGACTTCAGGGGGTATTTTTGGTGTCAGGTATAAAGATCATCTCAGAGCAGTAGTTTCAGGGGTTCATCCAGCCTCCGTGGCTCTAGAAAGTTAGAATTACTTTAATGAAGTGTTCTGAGAATTATTGATTCTGTTCATTCAAAGACTAAGTGAATCCTCAGTACTCAGCATTGTTATAATAAAATTTTATCTGTTTAAAAAATTGTAATAAAGATGTCCAAAAATTATTTAGAGATACTTAAAAGACTAAGAACAGAAGCCATCAAATATGATTACCTCTGAGAAGTGAGGGAAGCAGGGAGGAAAACTATTTTGCTTCTTATTTTATACCATTCTCTTTTGTCTGAAATTTTATTTCTGTGTGTATGACTTTTGCAATATGATTTTTAAAAAGATGATTATAGCAGCCCAACATGGGCCATGAATCTTACTGTTATTACTAAAAATGGACGAATTTAATGTGCCAGACTGTCGACCAGTGTTTTTACAACATTCATTTTTCACCTGTTCCCAGTTTTTAATATTCTCATTAGAATAAATAGTAAGTAAATATATGCTACCTTATTGTTTTTGACTCTCACAGTATTGGTTTATAAGAAATGAATGAAAGCAGAAACTTGCCCAGTTTTTTTTTGTAGGACACTGCTTCTGTGGACAGTCTCCTAACCTGGAATCAAATATGGAATGGATGGAGAAACTTTAAATTTGGGGCAGTATTAATAAATTTTATTATTCTTAGAAAAAGCAAAGAAAAGTTGGGGGAAAATTCTTTAGAAGAAAATGTATTCACAGCATGGAGCAAATTCAAGTATCTGTTTCGTATGTTTAAAATGTGGAGAGCGTTTTCTGTTAAATCTTCTAAATAAAAAATATTTGAAAATTCTTAAGAGAGAGAGAAAAGGAGAAGGGAGTAGGAATGTATTAAATGTGGTGCTGCAGAAATCAGTCTCTGGAATGAGTCAGGAATTTAAGCAAACCCAGCAAGGTTGCCAACTTAAAGATACCACAGGCTGTAGTTTGACTAACAGTATCTGACATGTAACAAGACAGAATTGGGTCCCAAGAGAAGAATATGGGAAATTGCTGGAGCAAATCAAGGCAAACTTCTCACATCAGTGCCTATGAGACAAAGTCAGGAACTACAGAACAGGGAACACTGTTGTGAGAACTTTCCAAGATTTTTGTAAATATATGCTAACTTCCAATTTCACTTTGCTTTCTTTTCATTAGCAATACACTCCTTAAACAGAAGGACTGTATGTTGATTCTGAGAATGTGTGATAAAGGGAATAGCTTGAGAGAAAAAATCCTATTCTATAGTTAATGTAAACCAAAAAAAGCCAAACCCATTGCCATCAATTTGAGCCTGACTCATAGGCACCCTGTAGGACAGAGTAGAGCTGCCCCGGTATTGTTTACAAGGCTGAAATCTTTATGGAAGCAGATTGCCACATCTTTCTCCCACAGAACAGCTGGTGGGTTCCAACTGCTGACATTGTGGTTACCAGCCAAGCGCTTAACCACTGCACCACTGGGGGGAAAAAAGCATCTAGTTAATGATAACTCAGAGTAGAACACAGGCCAGAAACCTAAGGACCACTGAAAGATGAAAGAGGACTTACAGGACCAGCCTCTGCCTGGGGACATATCCCCAGGGGTTTAACAAGCAGGAGTCCACACTGGCTTCCCTGACACTCTATGTTCTGTCCTACATAGTTTGCACTTGACTATTATCTTTAAGATTGGTAGTTCGAATCCATCCAGGGATGCTGTGAGAGAAAAGCCTGGCAATCTGTTTTTGTAAAGACTGCAGCCAAGAAAGCCCTATGGAGCAGTTCTACTCTCTAACACATGGGATGGAGTCGGAATTGACTCAACGGCAATGAGTTTGGTGTTTTGGTTTTTATTGGCCCTATATGTGGTGATTTACTTGAGTGTTGTGGTCCCTAGAGTAGACCCTTGGTATTTACAAATTTAACAGTTATGGTCCAAACTCTTCCCCAGGTGCTCCAAGGAACTGTAATCAGCAGCTATTTGTAATGTGTATGAGGCACAGATTTGAACCAGGGCTGCCATGCTGCAGTGTGAGAATAGATCTGTTCAGTAAGTCAGCCAGACAAGCCCAGGGCCCAGCAACCACATGGAAGCAGTTTTATTGGCATCTTCTCTAAACTGCCTTCATCCCTTAGACAGTTAACCACTGGCGAGCTCTGTGTCAGTGATTGATGGTTCTGGGCATGTCCTTCTTAAATATCCAGTGATCCAGTGTGTTCATGAATTCCTCTGTTTGCCTTTGACACAGCTCTTCTCAGAGTTATTTTATAAAAATGCCAATATGTCATCTCATAGAATATTTTAAAATAGCATTTAGGTAGAATTTTTAAAGCAAAGCTTTAAAATGGTTTTACTTTCCTACTAATGACATTTATTTTGTGGGTGATGGTGGCACAGTGGTTAAAGCGCTCGGCTGCTAACTGAAAGCTCATGGGTTTGAACCCGCCAGCCACTCCATGGGAGAAAGATGTGGCAGTCTGCTCCCGTAAAGATTTGCAGCAGTGGAAGCCCTATGCGGCAGTTCTACTCCATCCTGTAGGGTTGCTGTGAGTCTGAATCTACTCGACGGCAATGGGCTTGCTTGGTTTGGATTTGGGTTCTTCAGTTACTTTTTGTAGCCAAAGGGGACTTTTTCAGACTCATTGCTCTTAATGTATGAATTCCTTGAATTTGTGCAAATGTGAATTGAAAGTGTATGAATTCCTGTATATACAAGAGGACATCATTGGTTCCAAATTTTTGTTATGGCTGAAAATGTGTAAAATTAAACATTAATTCCTATTATAATTAATATAAAAGCTACAGTGCTTCTATTAATGGAAAAACAAACTCATGAGCCAGGGTGATGCTATTAAAAATACATATCATAAATGCCTGAAATGTTATAAAGTTGATAAATGTAAAAAAAAGTTCCTGTAACCAACTCAAAATTAGTGGCAGTCACAGAGCTTCTGGGTTCCATGCTATGCAAAACAAGATTTTTTTTTTTAATTTGTTCAAATAAAACATTGAATTTCATTGTAATAATACAGAAATGAGAGCACATAAAGAAAAGATGATGTAGAACAAATGCTAAAGTGAAAAATGTGATAGAAGAACTTGACCTCACTTGCTTCCTGGCTGACTTCAGAAAGACTTGCTTGCAGAATAAATTTGCATCTATAAATATACGGTTCATATAAAGGAAAATGTAAAGAAAACACTCATATGGGAAGAGCAATCTTCCTCTCAGAGCCCTGATGGTGCAGTGGTTAAGAGCTTGTCTGCTAACCAAAAAGTCAACAGTTTGAATTCACCAGCTGCTCTTTGGAAACCCTGTGGAGCAGTTCTGTGTCCTATAGGGTCGCTATGAGTCAGAATCGACTCAACATCAAAGAATTATTTTCCTCTCTTAATAGTTGGGGAAGTGAATGTTTTCTTTATGAGCCTCAGAGGACTCAGCCTTCTTGGATAAAAACTATTACAATCTCCAATTCAGAATAGGGGAGGGACCAAATCTCAAACTGTTGTAAAATCTATTAATAGAATAATTTGAAATTGTATATGTTTAGAAATTTAATCTTATTACCTGATTCATCATTGTTTTTAGTTGTCAGTGATTCAATTCTGACTCATGGTGACCCCATGTGTACCTAGTAGAACTACTCCATAGAGTTTCCAAGACTGTGACCTTTCAGAAGCAGGTCTGCAGGCCTGTCTTCCAAGGCACCTCTGAGTGGGTTCCAGCCACCAACCTTTTGGCCAGTAGATGAGTGCTTAGCTGTTTGTGCCTCTTAGTGACTCCTTACCTGAGTAATAGAATTCTTAAATAAGTGGATATTAATAAATGAAAGCAGTCATTAAGGAAAAAAATCATCCATATTATGCATATAACAACACTATAAACATTAAAGCTCCAAATTACATCCCTTATTACAAATGTTTTGCTCATTATAAATCATATTGTGTCCCAAGTATTGAAATTCAAATTAATAATATCTGGCTGTATAGACATACAAACTCCCCCAAGAACAATAGGGGATTTTTTGAATGTTTCAAATTTATATTTACTGAACTGTTATAGGAAACCCTGGTGGCGTAGTGGTTAAGAGCTATTATAACATTAAAAAAAAAAGGAAAATGAGAACGTCAAATAGTTAATCATTGAAATATCTGTTTGTATTTATTTTAGTTTATGATTGAAGTTAAGAATTCTGCTCTATCTTGTATACCAACTGATTGGGTTAAGGTTGGAAGGTAGGTTGAAAAATACTTTTTTTTCTTATTAACATAAGTTATAATAATGTCTGTATACCTGTGTGCTACTGCACTCATAATGGTCACATTCTTGAAGTTACAAGCAGTTTATTCTTCCCTTTTAATTTTCTTACAAAATTTTTTAGCCAAAGAGATCACTGTTTTTAACTATTTTTATCATTGATTTTAAAATGTTTGTAAAAGGGTCTCTTATTTTCATATATTTGTTTTCTTGTTTTGTAAATTAGTGTTTTATTCTTAATAGCTCAGTGTACACTTCAAGCACATGAAAAAAAAAAAAGCGAGGAACCTTCGATTACAAGATTAATTTGGTTGCTTGAACTTTTTGATGAATGCTGTGCCTGACATTTCTTTTAAGAAGCTGAAATTTCATTTTCTACCTCACTGAGCTCTGGATTTCTCTATTAATGCTTTCCATGGCATGTAGTTATAATGGTTTTTTGCATCTTCTTTTTCGGAAGTTATATCATGAATTGATGAAGTGAAGTTATCAAAAACAAAATTAGAGAACCACATCGAGACTCTGTCTTTTCTCCTTGGTTAGACACTAATCCCCAAGATGGTATGAGAGAAGTATACACCCCTGTGAGTTATGCTCTTTGTGGAATATGTGTGACTACTGTTATTCATAAGTTCGAGGTGAGAATGTTAGCATTTGCCTAATGTAGAAGAAGGACTAAAGCTGGTGAAGGTGTTAAGGAACTCTGCGTTAAGGATGAAGGAAAATCTTGACATGATATATGAATGATTATTAATTTATTTTAATTTAAAAAGGAAACTATTATCCACTGCTACTAGCAAAAGATGTTGAAGGCATTAGCATGAATTTGTTTAGCTCTAATGCCATCCTTTTTTACCCCTGTGCTTCCAGAGGTATAGATACTTTAGATTTGAGTGTTACTGAATTTAGGAGATACTCTTTTCTCCGTATGCAGGCATTCTTTATTGTTCTTCTATACTACAGGTGATGAATGGAAATATGCTTTGTGAAGAGAAGTTACTAAAAATCATTTTAGTTGATCTAGAACAATAACTGAAATGTCTCACCAGATGAGTTTTGGTAAAAGAGAAAACTATGATAAATATGGTTGCATAGAAGTCTAGATGACATAATTTAAAAGCAACAAGCAAGATATAAATCAGTGCTAACATCTTTTTAACATTCAGTAATGAAAACTGAATGAACAAATAAGGTGGTTTGGAGAAGGTTCCTTGGGATTCTTGATTTGTTGTTTGGCTACCAGGACCTTGACAAGCAGCCGAATCTTGAACATGAAAGGCTCACCCCCTAATCCAGTGACTTGACATATAAAGGCAGTTGTGACGGTATATTACAGGAGTGAAGGTGCAAACAAAAGGCCAAAGTTCACTCTGTCATCACCTGCCTATCACTCAACACTGACCTTTTCCTCTTTAAGACCTCATTATAATAATGACATCAGCAAGGGTAAGAATGACTACCACAAAACAACTCCCAACATAGGTACTCCGCTAAGTACCGTCTAAGCACTGTCTGTCTTGATCCTCTCAACAGTACCTATGGCATCAATACTATTATTATCCCCATTTTATAGATGAGGAAAGGAATGTTTAGAGGTCAGTTATTTTTCCCAAGTCCCATAAATGGTAATAGTGTTGCAGAGTCAGAGCCTTTGCCCAAATTCTCTGGCTGGGGACCTACATGTTCCCCATTGTCCTCTATGACTTCTTGATGAAGAAGACAGTAGAGATGATACTGAAGCCCAGAAGAGGTGCAGGTGGTATCTCTTCCTATCCAAGGCTACTGTGAAACTACGGTTAGGTTATGACGAGCCTCTTCCTCTTTGATTGCCTCCTGAATTAATGCATTGCTGTTCATTGTAATACTTTGTATCTTTCATTTTCTAATAGAAATATTTCAATCATAAAGGCAAGTATAAAATATAAAGAATAATATGAACTTCATCAGTGTATCCACCTCCCATCTGTCAGACTTTATTTTGCCATATTCTGATCTTTTTTTTTTTAAAGCATTTTCATTTAGTGTAATTTAAAGAAAAAAAACTTCCTGCTTATGAAGTAAAAATTCTAAACTCTGACTTTGCCATGTGGATATTATTTGAAATGCGTTTACAAAGCTTTCTGAACAAAGTCATATGAGCTACAAGTATTTTATTTACGGCAAAGATCTTTAGAATCAATAGAATTCTGGACCATAATTAAAGAATGGTCTCTATTTACAGGTATTTATTTTCAAGGTTCTTCAGAGAATAATAAATAAATAATTTTCTAAAGTGATGGCATTACTGATTTCTTAGTAACCTTGACTTCCTATTTCTGTTTTTCCCCTTCTTCTAGCACAAAAGCTGTGAGCCGCTTTCACTCTCCTTTTATTGTAGAAAACTACCGACACCTGAATCAGCTCCGGGAGCAACTAGTCCTTGACTGCAGCACTGAATGGCTAGGTTTTCTAGAGTGAGTTGACAATGAAAAATATAATCTGACTTTTTTGCTATGAGAATTAGACCAGAAAATCTTTCCATCAAAAAGAAGAGATTACTGCTTGCAACCTGCTATAACATAGTTGAGTACATGTGCTCTCTGATTTTATTTTTAATCCAGTGAAATGTAAGCTCACCTTAGTCTTTGGTGAGAGATCAAATATGCTTTATTGTTACTATCCTAGTGTTTTGTTGCTAAGGATGTTTAAGTAGACTCACTTCTTGAAATTTCACCCTGGCGTTTTGTTTTGTTTCTTATCCAGAGGCTTAACATCTCTTTGAGATGCAGACAAGTATGGATTAGTTGTTTTGTTTTTATTATCTCCATTTAAATTTTTTCTTCTTATTTTTATATCCTGGGTATTTTTCCCCTAACTTTTTATTTTGAAAAATTTTCAGTTTTTGGGAAAGTTGAAATGAATACCCATACACTCCTCACCTAGATTTATTGAGCATTTCTACATTTGTTCTCTCTCTTTCATATACTTTTGTTTTCCTGAAGCTTTTTAAAGTAAGTTTTAGACATCATGATACTTCACCCCTAAATACTTAAGCATACCTCTTCTAAAGATAAGGACATTCTACTCCTTAATCTTTTTATCATTATCACACCTAAGAAAAGTTAGTTTAAGAATAAATTTCCTCAAATGCCTTCGCCCCATTTTTTAACTCAGAGGTCTTATCAAGTTTCATGCATTGTATTTGGTTATTATGTTTCCTTAGCCTACTTGAATCTAGAGTAGCCCTCCCACATTTTTTGTTATTATAACATGGGAAATGGTTTTTTTTTTTTTTTGAAAGGCTTTGCTGTCACCTCAAAGAATGTCTCAAGTTCTGGATCTGTTAATAGGCATGTGTTCATATTGACAGGTTTCTGCTAGAGGAATGAAGACTAATCATTTGAATAATGCCTATAATAATCACATCATGAACACTAGTAGTAACAATTGTAAACATTTTGAACTCATACTGTGGTCTAAGTCAGTGATGTGCTGGTAAGTGGCTAACAACCAGCTTTCTGGGAAAACCATAGTGTTTGCTGATTTCTGTCGCCAATTTTCAGCTTCTAACATGTCACTAAGGAGCTTGGTGACACAGTGGTTAAAACGCTGTTTTAACCTAAAGGTCAGCAGTTCAAACCTACCAGGCGCCCCATGGGAGACAGATGTGGCAATCTGCTTCCATAAAGGTTTACAGCCTTGGAAACGTATGGAGCAGTTCTACTGTAGGGTCGCCATGAGTCGGAGTCAATTCGTTGGCAATGGATTTGGTTTTTGATTTAACATGTCGCTGAACTGGAATTGGGAAGAGATGTATGTACACGGTTGACTTCAGTAAGTCTGTTGGAGCCTGCTCCGGCCTACCACTGGTCCAAGTACTTTATATATATGTATATGAACTCATTATTCCTCTCAAGAGCCCTGTGAGACAAGTATTATTATCCCCAATTTGCAAATGAATAAAGTGAGATGCAAAAACATGAAATACGTTGTCCATGAGAAGGATAAGGAATGAGCCAAGATTCAATCCAGGCCATCTGGTGGTGGGTTGTGTGCCCAAGATGAGTCCCTAGGCATCATTCTACACAGAAATCTCACTGTTAGTCTCTGTCTTTAACAACTTAACAGTAAATATTCAGTGAAGTCTTCAGGAAACTTTAGTTCCATTTCAAGTAAACAACCTAACAATTAAAAACAAGAAAAAAAATAGATACTATGTGGGAGTTTTAAAAGGTAGTAAACCAAAACCAGACCTGTTGCTGTCAAGTTGATTCCAACTCATAGCGATATAGGACAGGGTAAAACTGCCCCATAGGATTTCCAAGGAGTGGCTGGTGGATTTAAACTGCCAGTCTTTTGCTAAGCAGCAGAGCTTATAACCGCTGTGCTACCAGGGCTCCAAAAGGTAGTAAGTAGGTACCAATCTCTTCTTGTCCAGGAAGTATTGAGTTATAGGATCAGAAACAGATTTCAACTTACTTACCCTAAATCTTTTCAAATAATCCTGACTCAGACTCCTGAATCAAGAATTGGAAGTTGGCTGTATTCTGTTCCTTTTCTAACTCAGTTTCCATTTGTGATTATAAAGGTGTTCAGGGTCCTTGTGTCTCTCAGTTCTCCTGGCTTCTTCCTTAGTAATATGACTGAGAACATGAAAATTGGACCAAAATTACTCCTTTTAACCTTCAAGGGCCACATTCTAGAGTCTTGGGTTTTGATGAGGTTATTCCACGTTCACTCTTTTCATAACATTCACGATTTTGTAGATTTGGGTTATGTTCTCTCTCTCTTATTTTTAGACAAAAGAAAGCTCTAGTCTCCCAGTCTAAAATCCTTGGCATTATCCTTGATTCTTTCTTCCCTTTTGTCGTTTTGTCTATCTCTAAATTCCTGATTTTCTTTTTTGTCTTTGATTTTTTTTTTGCCCATTCTCTTTTTCTCTTCAAGTATCCACTTTTTCCAGCAATTACCATTCTTTCTGCATCAGCCTTCTAACTGGGCCCAACTACCAAATTAATCCAGTGGTACTCTGCTTTCATCATATCATCTCTTTGCTGTATTTGAGAGTTGGTAAGAGTTTTTTTTTTAAGAGTTAGCTGGATGGGGCAGGACCGGTCAGCATTTTATTCTGTTATGCATAGGATTGCTGTTTGTCGGGGCTGACTCCACAGTACCTAACTACAACAATCTAACAAGAGTTAGCTAACATTAAAAATGACATTGCCCAAGAATGTGATACTCATGATATATTGCTAGGTAAAGGATGTAAAAAATATTAAAATATGATAAAATTTTGTGTATTCTTATACCCACATACATGCAGGCATACAACTTTTATATTTTTAATGATTGTATATACTTATATATCATTAGTGTAATTACTGGCCATTTCTGTATCTTTAGAGAAATGTCTATTCAGATATGTATTCATTATATGTATATCTGCCCTTGCCTCTCTGGATATGAGTGTCAAAGCACTTTTGGCACTAACAAATGGTCAGTTTTTCTTACTCTCATTCCGTCCTTCTCAGCTCCCATCCAGGCCACCAACACCCTAATTTGTCTTTTTTTTTTTTTTTAGTAGTGTGGGGTTGGAGGTAATTTACCCTCCTGATTCTATAATTTCTGGCATGATAATGAGAAGCGTTGCTCTCAGTGGTTCCCATTTCAGTTAAAAAAAAAAAAAAAAAAGCAGGGAGGGATAAGTAATTATTTTTTATGGGCAGCAATGTCCTTCCTCCTGTCAATGATACAAATAAGACATGCAAATTAAAGGAGAAATTTTATCATAAACCATAAGCATCATCACAACTCTTAAAGAAGCTTGTTTGACCTCTTGGTGATTGTCCGCTTACTTTACCTTGCCGAATTTCCAAAAGATATCCATTCCTGGAAAAATGATAAGCTGACAAATGGATAACACAGGTAATGATCTGATGATGTTGTTGCTACGTGCTGTTGAGTTGATTTTGACTCACAGCAACCACATATGTCAGAGTAGAACTGCCCCATAGAGTTTTCTAGGCTCTAATCTTTACGTCAACAGGAAACTGCCAGAAATCCAAGCTGGATTCAGAAGACGTGAAATGAGGGATATCATTTCTAGTGTAAGATGAATCTTGGCTCTAAGCCAAGAACACCAGGAAGATGTTTACCTGTGTTTTATTGGCTATGCAAAGGCATTCAACTGTGTGGATCATAACAAATTTTGAATAACATTGTGAAGAATGGGAATTCCAGAACACTTAATTGTCCTCGTTAGGAACCTGTACATAGACCAAGAGGTAGTTGCTCAAACAGAACAAGGGGATACCCCAAAACCCAAACCAAGCCCATTGCCATCAAGTCGATTCCACCTCATAGTGACTCCATAGGGTTTCCAAGGCTGTAAATCTCTACAGAAGAAGACTGCATATCTTTCTCCCACAAAGCCGTTGATGGTTTCGAACCACTGACCTTTTGGCTAGTAGTAGATCACTTTAACCATTGCATCACCAGAGCTCCTTAAGGGAATACCATGTGGTTTAAAATCAGGAAAGGTGTCTGTCAGGGTTGTATCTTTTCACTGTACTTGTTCACTCTGTTTCTGAGCAATTAATCCTAGAAGGTGGATTACATGAAGAACACGTTAACGGGATTAGAGGAAGACTAGTTAGCAACCTGTGATATGCAGATAACACAACCTTGCTTGCTGAAAGTGAAGAGGACTTGAAGCACTTACTCATGAAGATCAAAGACTACAGTCTTCAGTAGTCTCAACACAAGAAAACGAAGATCCTCACAACTGGATCAATAAGCAACATCATGATAAATGGAGAAAATATTGAAGTTGTCAAGAATTTCATTTTACTTGGATCCACAATCAACGCCCATGGAAGCAGAAGTCAAGAAATCAAATGATATATTGCATTGGGCAGATTTTTTGCAAAGGACCTCTTTAAAGTATTCGAAAGCAAAGATGTCACTTTGAGGACTAAGGCATGCCTGACACAAGACTTGGTATTTTCAGTCACCTCATATGCATGGAAAAGCTGGACAATGATTAAGGAACACTAAAGAAGAATCGATGCGTTTGATTTGTGGTATTGGTGAAGAATATTAAATATACCATGGACTGTCATAAAAACGAACAAATATGTCTTGGAAGAGGTACAGCCAGAATGCTCCTTAAAAGTGTGGGTGACGAGACTTCATCTTACATACTTTGGATATGTTATCCGGAGGGACCAGTCCCGGGAGAAGGACATCATGCTTGCTAGAGTAGAGGGTCAGCAAAAGAGAAGACCTTCAACAAGAGAGATTGATACGGTGGCTGCAGCAGTGGGCTCAAGCATAACAATGATTGTGTGGATGGCACAGGACCAGGCAATTTTTCATTCTGTCGTACATAAGGTCACTATGAGTCGGAACTGATTTGGCAGTACCTAACAACAACAACAATAGTCTTTACGGGAGTGGATCTCCCACAGAGCAGCTGGGTAGCTTTAAACCTCCAACCTTTTGGTTAACAGCCAAGTGCTTAACCATTGCAGCCAGGATT
The DNA here is from genome assembly GCF_024166365.1 of Elephas maximus indicus. Taxonomy (NCBI): domain Eukaryota; kingdom Metazoa; phylum Chordata; class Mammalia; order Proboscidea; family Elephantidae; genus Elephas; species Elephas maximus. The sequence continues at coordinate 85,848,828 of NC_064820.1, forward strand.
ATATCATAACAACATACAACTTTATCACTAAACCACCAGTCAATTTGAGGATGAAATCTAAGCACTATAATTTAATCTCTGGCCAAAAGATATTACCGGGTCCATGGAAGCAGATTAAGACACTTGGTTCTAAAACTATTAGGATCGTCAGCAAAGTTACCATTAAAAAAAAAAAAAAATTATGCTGCTAAATGAAGTTAATGAAGAAAAATTACTTTTCATTTGAGAATCCGTTTCTGAAATAGTTGAACCACACTTTTAATAGAGATATTATAATTCAGTTTTTGAAGAATTTGCAATGGAGAAAATTATTCAATATTCATTCAGAGCCCCTCTTCTAGAACACAAAAGAAATGACATGTTTTTTGAGAAGGGTTTCCATTCACAGAGCTTTTACAGCCTTAATTTCTTGCAACATTTTGATCAAAAATAATATGACTAATGCACAACAGCAGGTACCTCAGTAAGAGATAAATACACTTATGTGGCTGGTATTCAGTCTTCTGATGTTGAGTTCATTGAGGTGAATCATTTTTTAAAATGACATCATATTCACACCATCTGGCACTTTAATAAATAGTATGCATAACAGTCAATGCTGTTCTCAAGTGGGGGCTCTAACTACAAAATCTCTAGCAAAATTGTAGCCAGTATATATATATTTTTAAAATAAAAACTTCTAATATATTTTTCTTATAATAAAAATAATATATGGACATTATAGAAACTTTTGAAATGATGTATTAACAAAGTAAAAGAAACTAAATCACCAGTAATCTCACCGTCTAGAAATAATTAACATTTTGAGTCTCTCTCCATATATGTGTGTATGCATACACACACTAACACATATGTACTTACCACAATAAAACAACAACAATAACAAAAAATACCTAGGAAGCATTTTTAAGGTGGCAACTGTAGGCCCATCTCCTTTGTGTTTATGGTTTTCCACAGATTTTAATTCTGTTATTAGCATTCATGTTATTTGTTTTGATGAACTTCAATTAAATGAGAAATAAGTCAATTATATTCATTGTGCTCTCAACTCAAAGTAGTATAAAATGTACTCTGAATATATTTTTTAATTCACAGATATTTAACATGAAATAAAGCTGGGTACTTAAAGTGTTAAGTTTCAGGTATCTGAAAAAGTTATTTGCATAATACCTTATTTTAATAATACTAGGTAAAGCAGAAATTGCAGTTTTTAAAAAACCAAAAACAGTGACAATGTAGAAATGATTGATTGTCACAGTAGCTTAATCTCGATATCCGTTTTTAGGTTAGTAAACCCTTCAAACATTTGGATTTAAGAAGTGAACAGACTAAATCTAGAAGTTTCTGAAACCCATATTATAATAAATATTTTTTGAGAGGCATTCAGTGTGACACCTCTTGTCTCTTTATTTGGATCTTCTTAACAAGGACGCCTGAGCTACAAGATGATTTTAAGCAAAAAACAATCAATTTGTTTTATTTCTATGTAGGTACAGAAATAAGATGTCAGTAGGAGTCCATAAAATTGCAGTGTGAGGCAGGCTGATATAAAGAGCATAGTTTGAATCCAGGCTTTGCTGTTTAATAGCTGTGTGACCTTATGCTAATTTCTTTATCTCTCTAAATTTATTTTTAATACTTAGGTAATGAAGACCTACCTTGAAGGTGGTTTTAAAGAAATAATATAGGTGCCTTTTTCATAGTCTTTGGTTAGTGTTTGTTTCTCCTTCAGCTTTTCTCTTGTTCTTATTTACATTTAAATTAGTTGTAAATAAATTTTCCAGTCTTTGAAGAATTTATAAGTTATCACCACCTACATTTTCTTAAAATGTTTCAAAATGAAATTGAACAAACCATCTTCAAATTACTGAAAGGATTTTGGCTCAGTTACATATTTTCTCTTTTCCTAAAATGATAATATTGGGAATTTTTTAGAATTATATCGTGTATCCTTTTTTGTATTTTTTTGTTTGGGGTTGGGTTATCCTTTTTTGTATTATGTTGTTGTTAGGTGTCATTGAGTCGGTTCCTACTCGTATTGACCCTACGTATAACAGAACGAAACATTGCTTGGTCCTGCATTATCTTCATAATCGTTGCTTTGCTTGAGTCCATTGTTGCAGCCACTGTGTCAATCCATCTCCTTGAGGGTCTTCTTTTTTGCTAACCTTGTGCTTTATGAAGCATGGTGTCCTTCTCCAGGGACTTGTCCTTCCTGATAACATGTCCACAGTACCTGAGATGAAGTCTCACCATCCTCATGTCTAAGGAGCATCTGACTGCTTCTTCCAAGACAGATTTGTTTGTTCTTCTGGCAGTCCATGGTATATTCAGTATTCTTTGCCAACACCATAATTCAAATGCATCAATTCTTCTTTGATCTTCCTTGTTCATTGCCCAGCTTTCCCATGCACATGAGGTGATTGAAAATACCATGGCTTGGGTCAGGTGCACTTTAGTCTTCAAAGTGACATCTTTGCTTTTTAATACTTTAAAGAGGTCTTTTGCAGCGGATTTACCCAATGCAGTAAACATTCAAAAAGAATGTTTCAAGATCTATCCTGAAGTACAGCGCTGTCAGTGATAGGATAATATCCATATGCCTACAAGGAAGACCAGTTAATACAACTATTATTCAAGTTTATGCACCAACCACTAGGGCCAGAGATGAAGAAATAGAAGATTTTTATCAGCCGCTGCAGTCTGAAATTGATCGAACATACAATCAAGATGCATTGATAATTACTGGCGATTGAAATGTGAAAGTTGGAAACAAAGAAGAAGGATCGGTAGTTGGAAATTATGGCCTTGGTGATAGAAACAATGCCAGAGATTGAATGATAGAATTTTGCAAGACTGATGACTTCTTCATTGCAAATACCTTCTTTCACCAACATAAACGGTGACTAGACATGTGGACCTCGCCAGATGGAAAACACAGAAATCAAATTGACTACATTTGTGGAAGGATGATGGAAAAGCTCAATATTATCAGTCACAACAAGGCCAGGGGCCAACTGTGGAACAGACCATCAATTGCTCATATGCAAGTTCAAGCTGAAACTGAAGAAAATCAGAGCAAGTCCACAAGAGCGAAAATATAACCTTGAGTATATCCCACCTGAAGTCAGAGACCATCTGAAGAATAGATTTGATGCATTGAACACTAGTGACCAAAGACCAGATGAGTTGTGGATTGACATCAAGGACATCATACACAAAGAAAGCAAGAGGTCACTGAAAAGACAAGAAAGAAAGAAAAGACCAAGATGGATGTCAGAGGAGACTCTGAAACTTGCTCTTGAGCATCGAGCAGCTAAAGCAAAAGGAAGAATTGATGAAGTAAAAGAACTGAAGATTTCAAAGGGTGTCTCAAGAAGACAAAGTAAAGTATTATAATGACATGTGCAAAGAGCTGGAGATGGGAAACCAAAGGGAAAGAACACACTCGGTGTTTCTCAGTCTGAAAGAACTGAAGAAAAAATTTAAGCCTCAAATTGCAGTAGTGAAGGATTCCATGGAGAAAATATTAAACGACACAGGAAGCATCAAAAGAAGATGGAAGGAATACACAGAATCATTATACCAAAAAGAATTAGTCAATGTTCAACCATTTCAAGAGGTAGCATATGACCAGGAACCCATGGTACTGAAGGAAGAAGTCCAAGCTGCTCTGAAGGCATTGGCGAAAAACAAGGCTCCAGGAATTGATGGAATATCAATTGAGACGTTTCAACAAACAGATGCAGTGCTGGAGATGCTCACTCATCTATGCTAAGAAATACAGAAGACAGCTTCCTGGCCAGCTGACTGGAAGAGATCCATATTTATGCCTATTCCCAAGAAAGGTAATCCAACCAAATGTGGAAATTATGGAACAATATCATTAATATCACACACAAGCAAAATTTTGCTGAAGATTATTCAAAAACAGCTGCAGCAGTGTATCAACAGGGAACTGCCAGAAATTCAGGCCAGTTTCAGAAGAGGACATGAAACCAGGGATATCATTGCTGATGTCAGATGGATCCTGGCTGAAGGCAGAGAATACCAGAAGGATGTTTACTTGTGTTTTATTGACTATGCAGAGGCATTCGACTGTGTGGATCATAACAAACTATGGATAACATTGCAAAGAATGGGAATTCCAGAACACTTAATTGTGCTCATGAGAAACCTTTACATAGATCAAGAGGTGGTTGTTCGGACAGAATAAGGGGGCACTGATTGGTTTAAAGTCAGGAAAGGTGTGCGTCAGGGTTGTATTCTTTCACCATACCTATTTAATCTGTATGCTGAACAACTAATACGAGAAGCTGGACTATATGAAGAAGAATGGGGCATCAGGATTGGAGGAAGACTCATGAACAACCTATGTTATGCAGATGACACGACCTTGCTTGCTGAAAGTGAGGACGGCTTGAAGCACTTACTAATGAAGATCAAAGAACACAGATTTCAGTGTGGATTGTGCCTCAACGTAAAGAAAACAAAAATCCTCACAACTGGACCAATGAGCAACAGCATGATAAACGGAGAAAAGACTGAAGTTGTGAAGGATTTCATTTTATTGGATCCACAATCAACAGCCATGGAAGCAGCAGTCAAGAAATCAAAAGACGCATTGCATTGGGTAAATCTGCTTCAAAGGACCTCTTCAAAGTGTTGAAGAGCAAAGATGTCACCCTGAAGACTAAGGTGCGCCTGACCCAAGCCATGGTATTTTCAGTTGCATCATGTGCATGTGAAAGCTGGACAATGAATAAGGAAGACCAAAGAAGAATTGACACCTTTGAATTGTGGTGTTGGCGAAGAGTATTGAATATACCGTGGACTGCCAAAAGAATGAACAAATATGTCTTGGAGGAAGTGCAACCAGAATGCTCCTTAGAGGCAAGGATGGTGAGACTGTGTCTTACATACTTTGGACATGTTGTCAGGAAGGATCAGTCCCTTAAAAAGGACATCATGCTTGGCAGAGTACAGGGTCAGCGGAAAGGAGGAAGACCCTCAACGAGGTGGATTGACAGTGGCTGCAACAATGAGCTCAAGCATAACAACGATTGTAAGGATGGCGCAGGACCAGGCAGTGTTTTGTTCTGTAGTGCATAGGGTTGCTATAAGTCGGAACTGACTCGATGGCACCTAACAACAACAACAACAACAGTAAATGATTTGATTTCTTGACTGCTGCTTCCATGGGCATTGATTGTGGATCCAAGTAAAATGCAGTCCTTGACAACTTCAGTCTTTCTGCATTTATCATGATGTTGCTTCTTCGTTCAGTTGTGAGGATTTTTGTTTTCTTTATGTTGAGGTGTAATTCCAACTGAAGGCTGCAGTATTTGATCTTCGTCAGTAAATGCTTCAATTCGTCTTTACTTTCAGCAAGCAGGGTCATGTCATCAGCATATTAAAGACTGTTAATGAATCTTCCTCAAATTCTGATGCCTGGTAGTATAATTATGTACATTTCAAACACCCACCATTGGTTTCTGTATACAGATGTCAACAGTTTATACAGTATTTATACACATTACAATAAAATGCTATGATATGAAATAATGGGATAACTTTTGCAAGAAAACAAAAAGAAGTAGAAAAGAAAAGGAAAAACATCTGAATGCATTCCTATATTTTCCCTGATTGTCTTTTAATAAAGAGTCTTTTAAGCTTTTAGATCATGAACTATTATAGTTTTAATTAGAGAAAGATTTTAGGCAATAATCACTATCTTTTTTAAAGGAAATCTAAAATTTAATTTCTATCCATATTATTAATAAGATAAGGAAAGTAGGAAAAATGCCTTTTTCTTGTTTGTGTTCAACAAATATTTATTACAGTATCTACCCTATGCCAAGGTTTGGGGCTAGATGCTAGTGTTACAGTGGTTGGTAAATCACACAGACATTGACTCTGCCTTCGAGAAGCTTCCAGTTCAGTGGGAGAGAAAGATATTGAAACTGGTATTCCAGGTATGGATGATGCCATGAAGGAAAGCGTGAAGAGAAGCTGACCCATCAGAGCAGGTCATGATGTTCTTTAAGTTAAATAAAAATTATTGCTACATTGGTGTTATGTCTAAATTGAAATGTTATGCTGAGGTGAAATGTGTATGTAATATGGTAACAATAGTAGACATCTTTGTATAGGAGCTGTTTTAAATATATATAGTTCTACCTCAAACAAAATAAAAAGAAGGCTCAGTAATCAAGTTATTAAAAAGAAAGGAAGTTCAATATAATTTCTATCTCCCTTAACTGGTAGGTGTGCCTAATTATTTTATGTTTTATATTAGCTCATAAAGTGATTATTTGTTTTATAGCCTTTATAGGTCTAAAAAATCAATTTCATCACCTATGTGTTGTTGTTCTTACTTCTGTAGGAATTTCAATGAACACTATCACTCCTTGTGTAATGCAGTTTATCACCTAGCAACTATTGACTGCATTTTCTCACTGGCCAACGTTGCTAAGCAAGGGAATTACTGCAGGTAATGTATTTTTTTATTTCCCTCATTTTTCAGTCATTTAGATCATATGGCATTATTCCATTAATTTTTGTGTTTTCATTGTAAAAATTATGCAAATGCATTGGGCTCTTGGTAAAGCTCAATGTTATGTAAAGATAGCTTAATTTAAAAATAAATGAATTCTTTCTCACATGCTCTATCACTTAGCACAGTGAAAGAAGATGTTTAGTGTAACTCTGGAGGTGAATGCTATATATTTCAATTTTAAATTTATGTGGTGACATTTTTATAAAGTTTAAGCAGTGCTTTCATTTGTTAGATTTCACTGGAACACTTTTAACATGTTTAACTTCATAATTATAAAAGTTTGATTAGACAAGAAAGGACTGGGAGGAGGGAAGCATATTCTGGGATCTTTTCTGTTCCTGTTATTGGGAGCCCAGATACATCCTACTGTTCTTTGTTGGCCTGTGAACATGTTTACTCTTCTTTTCGTAAAGGATGGCAGTATCAAACAGACCTAACTTTAAACCTTAGCTCTAACTTTTGGAGAAGTCGTTTGTCTTCCCAAAGCCTCAGTTTTATCATATGCTTAAAAAAAAAGTAAGAGAATATTTAGCTCACTGGCTTATTATGAAAACTAAAATGACAATATATAAGTGAAATTGCCTATCACTGCCTATGGCACATGGAGTCCATTAGTAGATATGTTTTGTTCCTATGATGGTTTCCTCTCTAGTTTGTGCTAAATATTCTTCATGCTTGAATGTCCTCTGTATGAAGCAGAGTACTTAGTAGTTGTTATTGTTGTGTGCCATCAAGTTGATTCTAACTAATAGAGACCCTATAGGATAGAGTAGAACTGCCCCATAGGGTTTCCTAGGCTGTAATCTTTACAGGAACAGACCACTAGGCCGTTTCCTCCCTGGAGCCACAGGAGAATTTGAACCACTGACCTTTCAGTTAGCAGCCAAGCCCTTTAACCACTGCTCCACCAGGCTCCTTACAGTAGATCGTGGATGCTAATAAAGAAGTTTGTTTAATGTTAAGCATTGATTTATTTGTGGGAAGAGAGTTGGAGGAGTTGACTGTGCCAATAATGGGCCCTTAAACAGTTCACTGTTTCATTTTGCTTTGTTGTCCGTTTATGTGTTGAGTGTACCTACGGTGTCAGACATAACAGTTGTGTTTAAAATAGGTTTTTCACATTTTCATTTATTGTTCAGTTTCTTTTAATACCAGAGGGATTTGAATATAGATTTGCATAATTTGTTAATTAACTGTAGGCATTTTAGAGGTAAAACTTTACAGTGCAGTAAATGGAAAAAAGTCATATCCTCTTTCATATATAAAAATGAGGTATATAAATTTACTCTGGTTCAGTCAAGTTCTGGAAGACTGAGAATCTATCTTCAGTTGATTTGACTTCTCCCTTATGTATGTGCAGTCTTACTAGGAGCTTTTTCTGGATACGCAGAGTTTATGAAACAAACTTTTCCTAATGAGTTCTGTTTTGGAATTAAGCAGGGAATTGGTTACAGCCTGTGCATTTAGTGTGTGCTCAGATAGAGCTCTTCCTACTGAAAAATACTTATGCCTAATTTTCCCCGCTTACACTTCTTTGGGAAACTCTGGTGGCGTAGTGGTTAAGTGCTACAGCTGCTAACCAAAAGGTCGGCAGTTTGAATCTACTGGGTGCTTTTTGGGCACTCTGTGGGGCGGCTCTGCTCTGTCCTATAGGGTTGCTATGAGTCAGAATTAGTGGAAGCGAGTTTGGTTTTTTTTGGTATACTTCTTTGACTCAGTGGCACACAACAACATACTTCTTCAGGTGGCCTCCTGTCATTTGGTACTGCTGCTGTTAGTGAAAAAAAGACATGTATATGGATATGTGGTTTCCTCCATTACAACAAATTGAAATTTTCATATCTATATGTGTACTATATCCATATATACTAACATAATGTGTCATTTAATATATAATTTTCAGTTTGGTGTAATGATCAGATTGTGGCTTTAATGTCAGAAGTCCTGGTTCCAGTCTGTGCTCTGCCACTAACTAGCTTTGTACCCTTATTTAAGTTTCAGATAGTCATATGTAAAATTGTGAGTATTAAAGTCATGAATTGATAAATGGAATAAATTTTCAAGTTGTAGTAATTTCTTTTTACTGAGATGTAGTTTTGGCAAAAAGTCTTTATCTGAAGAGAAAAAAATATATCTCTCATTTGTTGTTGTTAACTGCCACTGAGACTACTGTGACTCATAGTTAACCATTGTATTACAGAATGAAATGTTGCCTGGCCCTGTGCTGTCTTTATGATCATTGGTATTTTTAAGTCCATTGTTGTGACTGTTGTATCAGTTCATCTGAGTTTCCCTCATTTGATTGGCGCTCTTCTAAGTATATCTTTTTCTAATGATTGATCTTTCCTGAGGATGTGTCCAACATAAGTGAGTCAAAGTCTCATCATCCTCACTTCTGAGGAACATTCTGGTTGTTTTTCTTCTGAGACTGATTTGTTCTTTTTGGTAATCCACAGTATATTCAGTATTCTTCACCAACACCGTAGTCTCTCATTACATCTGTCTCTCATTACATGAACAAACATTTTTAGAGCAACTGCTATATGCAAATTCCGTCCTAAATTTTTCAGTCTGGGACTTCTTGTTCTTTTGATGTTTTATTAATGTGTATGTGTTATTCACAGATGCTTAACTACTTAAAAATCAGAAGGAATTAAGCATTATATAATTTATCTTTAGTAAAAATACCTGAACTTAAGGGTTGTTAGTACTCATCATACCCGTATTATTTTACTCTTTTTTAAAAAATAATTTTAGTTTTGTGTCAATTCTCAATCTTGCCTTCTGTCTCTTTGGGTGTGGTAATGATAGTTATTTTAAAGACTGTGTCTGACAATTCAAACATATGGAGTCCCTGTGAGTCTGTTTCTATTGTCTATTGTTTCTGCTGATTTTCATTCTTATAGTACTATCTCCTTGAATGCCTGATTATTTTTGATTATCTTCTGGGCATTATACTTGCAGAAGCACTTGAAGAAATAATCTGATATTTTGTTCCTTCTGAAATAGTTACATTTGCTTCTGGCAGGCATCTCAGGACACTAACAATCTGGCATTACTTCAATCCAATTTCAGGGGTTGAGATGGTTGAAAGATGAGCTACAGTTCTTACTTCCAGTGCACTCTCATGCCTGGTGTGCATCCCTTTGATGTCTCAATCCAGAACAAAGCTGTTAGCCGTACTCAGCATTAGCTGTTGCCTCAAAATTCAGCAAATACCTCCAGGTGAAAATTGGTCCTGCCGTATTTGAGACCCTGGCCTGGTAACTCCTTGCTGTTTTGTTAGTTATTGGATGCCTTCAAGCAGCTGTTTTCTATACTTTGTCCAACTTTTCTATTTGTCCTTACTAGGACAAGATTTTATTCTAAGACACTACGATTTGATTCTCTTAAAAACAACAGTAGTAATAATAACAGCTACACTGACCACTTGTTTTTCTATCTATCAGTAAGACAATGTTAGGAATTATTTCACACGTTAAAAAGCTTGCTAAATGGGATGCCATATATCTTATAATAAGAAAAATTCATCTGAAAACAATTTAAGTCAAAGATCATGCCATAGCCTTTTAGTAATGTAATCAATATTTTTTTTCTTTTTGCAAAAATTAAATCAAGTGAAAATAGGCATGAAATAGGAAATGTCTATCTAAAATATATTTTAAGCCAGCATTTAAAATATCTGAAATTTACACATTTTTCTTATATTTCCAGCTCATTTAAAGACTTTAGTACATTTGAGCTCTTGTAGTTAGTTCACATTGATTATTTGGCTTCATAATTGCTATCTTTCTAAATACTATTAAGATTCTTTTATTGACTATAGTCTAAACTTTTAGGCAAAAGTTCCTATTCTGCATCTTTTTATTCAATTTGTATTCTGGATATTACACTGTTTTACTAATGTCAATTATTTTCTGGTTCTCTGGGTCAGTTAAAGAAGAAAGATGTGATTTAAAAAATATAGAGTAAAATAAATAAATTTGTTCATGTTCCAATATTTCATTCTTTCTAGGCAGCATCCAGATTTTCTCAGTTCTGTCTCCTTCATTTCCATAAGATATCATCGACCCGATCCTTTTTGTTATAAGTTTCCTAATCCCAGTATCTTATTCCAGCTCTGTGAATTATCATTTACTTATTACTCCACCAGGAAGTGTTTTGTCATTGTGTAATTATGAGGGCAACAGAGTAAGTCAGTGTAGATTTTAGAACAGAACAAATCACTCAAAAATTTGTTCTAAACTGAATACCTTCCTGGGAAGTCATATCAATGTCACGAATATGATAGATTTATTTCACTTGGCAGAGCACCTAGAATTTTATTTTAAATTTGATAACAGTCACAGATGCTTCCATTTTTTTCTTTCATGGTACATTTCATAACCCACTTAGATAAAAATCTTGTCTTTAGAATTAATACTTTAAAATTCAAAAACTGTCCTTTTTTTGGTAATTTTAAATATCTCTCTCTAAAGGATGATTTCAGATTGTTTACTCAGAAGATACGCTAGCTACTGTCTTTGGAAAATGTGAGTGTACATTCTTCGGGTTTGTTAGCCAAATATATTCAAGAAGAATGAGTTGAGTATTAAGGGAGTAGTATTTTTGGTATTCTGAGTTTAGAAAAATGTTTATATGCAAAAGTTCTGGATCAAAGAGCTTAAGGAGGTCACTAATAGGATAGAAACTATGACAAAAAAGACCAACAAGTGACCAAGCAACTGATGAAAAGGTACTCAACCTGAGTAATCCAAACCAAAACCAAACCCATTGCTGCTGAGTCGATTCTGACTCATAGCAACCCTACAGGGCAGAGTAGAACTGCCCCATAGGGTTTCCAAGCAGCGGCTGGTAGATTTGTACTGTGGACCTTTTGGTTAGCAGCTGAGCTCTTAACCACTGCGCCGCCAGGGTTCCCTAGTACTCAGTAAGTATAAATTAAAACGAGATAACACAGTTGACCCATCAGATTATCAGAAATTAGAAAGTTTGATAACAGCAATTATTTATGTTGTTGTTTGCAGTTGAGTCTACTCTGACTCATGGTGACCTTATGTATGACAGAATAAAAGATTGCCCAGCCCCTGCTCCATCTTCATGATCTTTGGTATGTTGGAGTCCATTATTGTGGCTATCATGTCAGTCCATTTCACTGAGGGTTTACTGTATTTTCACTGACCCTCTACCAAACATGATGTCCTTTTCTAGCAGTTGGTCTTTCCTGATGACGTGTCCAAAGCAAGCAATTTATCCTTGTTTCTAAGGAGCATTCTGGTTGTATTTTTTAAAAGACCGATTTGTTTCTTCTGGCAATCCATGGTATATTCGTTACTCTTCACCAACACCAAAGTTTGAAAGAATCAATTCTTCTTTTCTTCCTTTTTAATTTTCCAGCTTTCACATACATATGAGGTGATGGGAAGACCATGCCTTCGGTCAGGCTCCACTTAGTCATTAAAATGACATGTTTACTTTTTAAAACTTTACATGAGAGTATGAAAAAACAAATCAACTTTCATTTCCTGCTGATGGGAATGCAAATTGGCCCAGCTAGTCTTAATTATTAAAATAGAAAATGTGTATACTGTATGACATTATGACTTAAAAATTTTACTCCAGGAATTTATTCTGCCTTAGAGAAACACTTAGATATGTGCGCATGGAACATGTCTAGAGTTGTTGTTACAGCATTGTTTATAGCAGTGAAAATTTGGACACTGTCTAAATGTCTAACAATAGGAGGTAAATCAGCTCTACAGCAATTTAAAAAGAATGATGCAGATCTGACAAGGAATGATCCTTAATCTTTAGTATGTCATACCATCAGGGCCCACTGGACCTAACTTAAGTTTTTGAGTTTGAGTGTTCCAAAGAACAAAGAGAAAATTTACTTTTTTAAAAATAGAATAAAGCTCATTCTGTCTTACATTTACCATATGGGTCCACTGGGCTCTTTTCTAAATCTAAGATATATTTAAGAATCTTTAGTCATCTAATTTTTCCTACATCTTGAAATATTTTGCTATTTCATCATCCTAGGATTTATTTTATCACTATTTACCAATTATTCCCACTGTGCTGTAAAAGTCTAAAGTTAGGAAACTAAAGACTGATGATGTAAAAGTGAGAGAAAAGTCACTATTACATCATTTTACAGTGTTCTCTTACTGTATTACCCGAAGTATTGCATCATGTTTCAAGAAGGTATAAAAGAAGACTGAAGATGTCACCTTTGTAGTCTGCTTCCAGCTTCCTATGATCACAGTTGAGAATTCCAATTTTTTCATTTTCATCTCCATCTAGCTTTCTATGATTACAGTTGAGAATTCCAGTTTTTTCATTTTCATCCATAATAGCAAAGAGGAAAAAAAATGACAAGACATTTCACAACTATTATTCAGGTGATGAGGGTGAAGAGAACGATAGGAGTGCTCTAGACTCTAATGATAGTGGTGAAATTTCTCATATAAACAAAATCTCAGATTATGAGTTTTCAAATGACAGTATCCTAGGTGAATTTTTTCAGACTCAAAAATCAATGCATGCACATTATATTTCTAAGGATAAAATTAAGTGTTCTTATCCATTTAGTCACCCCATCGGAAGCCCTCATCTTGCAATGTTTTGTAATAATAATCTGGACCATCCTGTTTTGCTAAAAGGGCATATGACTATTCTTTCATCTCATATGTTGTTTGTGCTCTAAAATTTTCCTGATACAGCTCACAGGTAGATGCTAAAGGCAGGTGATTAAAGGTAGATGATGTAGAAATGGAAATATTCATTTGATTGATTATTCTTGTCTGTATTTATAAATCTAAAAGTGAAAATGTTTTGCAGTTAGCATTTGAGCAAGTAAGATAGTCATCCTCTTTGACAAAATAATGATCTTTAAAACATTTCAAAAAATTCTTCCACTACCGCATTTTTTGTCAATGTAAGTATGAGAATAATAACCAGAAGTAATGACGATCTACAGCCTGTTAGAGATGTGTTAAAATCAGGAATCAGTTATTTATAAAATGAATATGTTCCAGGGTCATGCATGACAGCCAATGAGCAGTTAATTACATTAATTGTCTATTGCCCATTCAGATATATATACTTTCAAAACCAGGAAAATGTGGGGTAAAAATTTGGAATTTTCTATGTTTAAAATCTTAGTAAAATTTATCATGAAGTTGCTTTTTTACTACCCCTTATTCTTGGTTGGAAAATTATTTGTAAAATAACTGAAACATATTAAGAAAAAACATATTAAGAGTAAATTAAAAAAAAATTGTCTATTGGGCCCAGAGAGTAAATGGTAAAGTCATTTTTTTTATGTGTACTTAGGGTTGAGTGAAAAATCACAAAGAAAAAACAGGTACATAATATATTATGAGGTATGGTCCCGTTCGCTTTTTAAGAAAATCAGCGAACATGATGAATATAAAGATGTAAATGCAGAGAAGCAGTTTGGGAGGGATAGAAACAAGACAACCCATCGGTCACCTGTGGGGAGGAGACTGAGAGTAGAGCAATGCTTAAGGGAATGTTGATAAACAGATGAAACTATAGGTAAAACCAAACCAAAACCAAACCAAACCCAGTGCCATCGAGTCGATTCCGACTCCTATAGGTAAAACCAAACCAAACCCAGTGCCATCGAGTCGATTCCGACTCCTATAGGTAAAACCAAACCAAAACCAAACCAAACCCAGTGCCATCGAGTCGATTCCGACTCATAGCGACCCTATAGGACTGAGTAGAACTGCCCCAAAGCGTTTCCAAGCAGCACCTGGCGGAATCAAACTGCCTACCCTTTGGTTACCAGCCGTAGCACTTAAGCATTACGCCACCAGGGTTTCCAGGTAAAAACAGAGAACTATAAAAGTCTTAAGAAGACAGAGAATGAGACCAGCAAGGCAAAAAAATAATTTCTGTATCAAAAAAGTGAAAAATTCCAAAGACCGTGGAGATGTTTCAATTAAACAGAATATGCGAATTTTGGGTCATTCTATTTCCAAGTCCAGCATATCATATAATTTATATTAATGTAATAATTAAATCTAGAAATAATTTTATATGATTTCCTTTATTTTGCTGATTATTGAAAATAATCTTTAGTATACTGTCATCTTTACTAATAAAAATATTGGTTTGAGCTTAGAAAGTAATAGAAAAATAAAAATCAAAAGGATCTTGTAAAAATAGACTTCTGTAGTGGAGCCATAGTAAGACCCTTGAGTCACAACAAGACCCTGTTAGAGTTCATGCTTCAGCGTACTGTTGTAATTGTTTTCCCAATTCTTACTCTGTATTTAAAATACAACTTTTATACTCAGGGCCTTATTCTTGACATATGTGCTGAAAGTCTATGTTTTATTGTCTGTCTTGCAGTCTGGCTACTGAAATTTTTCATGATATCTTAGGAAAAAAAAAATTAAGGCTATTTCCATGACTAGTAAATTGAAACATACTTCTTTTTACAGACCAACTCTACAAGAAGGAAGGAAAATTATAATAAAAAATGGCCGGCACCCTGTGATTGACGTGTTGTTGGGAGAACAGTATGTTCCCAATAATACAAATCTATCAGTGAGTACCATATTATGCTAGAAAATATAAGTAAAAGATGATAATGTTGATCCCAGACATTTAAATACCAAATAAATGCTTTTATTATTCTCCCTGGTTTTAACTTTGACTGTAAACGAACTAACCCTGTATTACACTTTCATATTTATCAAGCATGTAACAGTGCTTTTTCTGATGCAAGAATACCCATACAAGGAAAGGTTTACAAATAAAGGATTAGTGGTTTTTTTTTTTTTTTTAGCTTTTTAAAATTTTTATTTATCATGCTATAATTTACAAACAATAAAATGCAGGATTAGTCTTGATTAGTTATCCTTGGTAGTCCAGTGAAAGTATTTTACATTTGTAAATGCCCACATATGTTAATGGAGTTAGAATCATACTATGGTTTTGCCAGTTCCTATTGACGTGTGGTGTTACCTGCTTTGCTCTGTGTTCCACTATTTTCAAATGTCTTGTGGAAGAATCAGAGGCATCTAAGCTGATTCAGTGATGAGAATTTTTCACACATGAACTAGGGCTCTTTTGTAGAACATTAATATAGGTTGTAATGTATAGGTTCAATAAATACATATTCATTCAGCCTGTACTTTCTGAGTGCCTGTTAAGCCCCAGGTAGCAAAGTGACAGTGGTAAGCAAGAGAGACATATTTCTTGCCTTCAAAGAGCTTGTGGTCTAGTACAGAAGATAGACAGCAGTTAAACAGTACAGTTGGGTAAATGCAGTGACACAGGAAATCAAGGTGTCCTGGGAGGGTTGATCTTTCCCAGTGTAGGGGGAGCGTCAAGGACAGTGTCCCAGGAATATGATATTAACTGACAAATGAGTAGGCTCAAGCTACAAGGCAGTGAAGGGGGTATTCCAGGTAGAGGAACCAGCATGGCAAAAGCTTGACACAAGACAGAGCAGGATAAATTCAAGGAATTGAAAGATGCTGAGTAAGGTTGAAGCATAGAGTATAAAGAAAGAAGTATTCAGAGATAAGGAAGAGGCCAGTTCACTTACATGCCACGTTAGGAAACTTAGATTTTATCCTACAGGATTGAGAATACTAGCAAGAGAATGATTTAAGCTGGGGGAAACAGTGAACCTGGATGTGTGTGTGGGTGGGTGGGGGAGTGCTACATAGATAGATTAATATGTGGCTATAAGATCAAATAATTAATATGTAGGGAGTTAGTATGTATCAGAGAATGAGATGCCTGAATTTAAGTTTCAGAGGTGGAGCTATTCTAGGTGATGGCAGGATTGCGGGTACGGCCATAGAAGTGGATAGAAGTAGAGAAGGTCTTTGGAGATGAGGACATCAAGGAACAGAGTTTTGGAGAATCGCTGTGTGAATGTTGAGATCATCTAAGATAACAGCAGGATTTGTGGTGGAAATGATGACAGTAATCAGGTGTCAGAGATTCCGAGGAATAGGTCCTGGTACCTGGAGATCTGTAGATGGATGCAGTGAGAGTAAGTATAGGTGGTATTTGGAACACCACCTAAAGAAGCAGGTGAGAGAGAACCTTGGAAGCATGGGGTGCATGGGAGAGGGTGTAGCAAAGAGCTCAGCTGCGGGGGAAGTAGTAGACAGCCAGGTTTTGGTGTGTGAAGGAAATGTCAAAGCAAGGAGGTTAGAAGGACTGGAAGATTTCCCTGAGGACAGTGGAAAGGATTGAGATGTAGAGGAGAGGGTGGAGATTAGATCAGAGAAAGGAAACTCAGAATAGCAAGGGAGTTGGGAAGATTACAGAGTTCCATCTTGGGCTAAGAGCAAGGATGACAGATGTGTGACATGGTGAATTTGGCTGGCCCCAAGGGTGGTAAGTGAAAGTAACTGCTTTGGATTACCTCTAGTTTGGAGTTACATGTCAATATCATACAAATGCTTGTTGGTATTATATAACCTGATACCCAATGTCTATAAACTTATAATTCTTATTAGGAAATTTATATATTACTTAATATGGCAAAATGAGTTAATAAGCACTAATACTTTTATTGTCTTTAGAAAGAGAACTATGTGGACATAAGAATTTCTTTTTTCAGTTTCCATACCAGTGGGGTGTACCTTTTCTTGAGAAAGTAATATAATTGGAACATTTAATAGCTTAGTTTATACTTTGCTTATACATCACTTAAACATCATTTTCTGTTACTGTTCCCATCCTCTACCATGCCTGCCAACTTGATACTAAATATGTTGTTATTGGCATTTTTTAATTTCTTTTTCCTTCTTTCATGCTTTCTTTTATTAAATGTATTATACTGTTTAGTAAAGCAAGCTTTGAGAAACTAAAATAGCCTTCTGCTAATTACAAGAACATTTTAAAGAAACATTGAACTCTTCTGTTTTGAATTTTCAAAAAACCAACAGAGTGATTTATTACAGCAGGCACCTCAGCATATTCCAGAATATTCGTTTCTTTTACACATGCTTTTTCTAACTTGAGTAGGAGTTGATATAGAACTGTTGCTATGGTGAAGTACGTTCTATTTTGTAGGGTATAAATTTGTATATAGGGATAGTGTTGAGACAAAGCTTACTATGTAAAACTCAATTTAAAATATTTTATGGGTGTTAATTATAAAATATACCCTGAAAATAATTTCCTCAAAGTCAGTTGCATTATTGCTTTTGATAATCATGTGAGAAATGGTCTTTTTACATGTAATTATGAGTATACTTTTCTGGATTCTGTATTCTCTGAACATGTTATAGTGCTTTTGAGCAAGCCAACTTTCTGCCCTCTTCTCCTCTCCCAATTTTAAGAATAGTCTTTCAAGTCCTCTTTTTTTGTTCCCTTCCATAATTCACCACACAATTCACAGTATTTGCAGACTTGGCAATCATTGGGTCTTACCACCTCCATCTTGCCCCTCTCTAATTCCTTCCCCACTCTCCAGCCAGAGGGCTTTTTCTGAAGTGCAAATCTAACCTGTCATGTCACTCTCCCATTTGCATTCATGTCTTACATTCCAGCCGTATTGGGACTTCTTACAGCTCCCAAGTTACTGTGCCTCTGGGACTTGGCAGATGGTATTCCCTCTGCCTAGAATGTCATCTTTCCCCCACCACCCACTCCCACCTCACACATGCCCACAACCCACCCCATCCTGCTCTCCGTTCCTGCTTGTTCTCTAAGTCTTTTCTTGGCTGTCACCTCTTCATTAAGCTTTCCCTAATCAAGACTGTGATGGGGTGGGCCCTGATTAAGTAGCCACAGCACTTATATTTTCTCTATTATAGTACTTTATTCCACTAAATTGTAATTACGTGGTTTTTTTTGCTTTTAGTTGTGTTTTCCAGTGGACTATAAGCTTCAAGTGAATAAGGGATAAGTCTCTTGTTTGGTTGTAATTCCAGTGTCAGTTAAATTTCACTGGCACATAACAGGCACCCAATCAGATTTGTTAAATAAAGATTAGCTAGAAGCCTTCTGAAATCCCACGTCTCACTTTAAATTTTTGCCATTTTTTTTTCCTTTAACAAAATTTTATTTTTTAGGATAGTAAACCCTGGTGGTGTAGTGGTTAAGTGCTATGGCTGCTAACCAAAAGGTCAGCAGTTTGAATCTACCAGGTGCTCCTTGGAAGCTCTATGGGGCAGTTCTGCTCTGTTCTATAGGGTAGCTATGAGTTGGAATCAACTCTACTGCAACGGGTTTTTGGATTTCAGTATGTGACAGTTTGACAACTTATACAATCATTACACTGTAGAACTAGAAGAGAAATTAGAGCTCTTGTATTGTAACCGCCTCTTCATTCTTGTGAGTAAACTAAGATCAGAAAGGAAAGTGATTTGCAAGAGGTTATCCCAACTGGGTAATCTTGAACTGTTTTCCAAAATATAGAAGTATTTTAAGGGAACCCGGTGCTTCTTGACCTTTTATGCTTTGTCATACATGTAGAAAATGATAATATTTTGAAAGTAAAATAAAAGAAGGAGAAGATTGCTCAGAGTTGAAAGAGGCTGGCCCAGGCGTTTTGGCTGCCCAGTCCCACCCTGCCATCTTAAGGGCTAGGGGGCAACATCTTGGCACACTTGGAAACCTTGAGAAGCAGGCCAAGACATACTGTGCCATACTGCTTGGGACACTCCCCTGTCACTGCAGTCTTAACTCTCCCAGGATTATTTACTTATTAAACCAAATGACTTTCTAGTGGATAGGTTTTTGACAGCAATTAAAGCAGGAGGTTTTAATTTGCTTGCAGGTTTTTTGTTTTAATATAAATAATATAAACTTTTTGGAGAGGGAAGGAACAAGTGTGGTTTACAACTTCTCAGGTTATGAAGGGCAAGACAGTGAGTCAAATGTGCAGAGCTACTCAGGAAATGCTTGAACACTGTGGGTCTCTATAAACCAAAAAAACCAAACCCACTGCTGTTGAGTCGATTCTGACTCATAGCACCCTGTCGGACAGAGTAGAACTGCCCCATAGAGTTTCCAAGGAGCACCTGGTGGATTTGAACTGCCGCTGACCTCTTGGTTAGCAGCTGTAGCACTTAACCACTATGCCACCAGTGTTTCTGTGGGTCTCTATAGGCCAAGGGAAATCCATAGCCTAGGTGTTCTAGAACTGGGACAGGGTGGATGCCAGAATCCTGGTCATGATCTCTTCTCCTGAGATCGAGAAGAGGGCTTGGGTGCTCCCTAGCCCTGTGCGTGGCACATAGTAGGTACTTGCAGGTTTGTTGTGTGAATAAATGTTTGAAATTGATGACGATGAGGGAATATGGGAAGAAGCCAAAGACCACAAGCTTCCTTCTTTATTCTCCCAGGTCAAATACTTCTAGCTGACCTTAAAAATGCTTACTTTGACTATAGGAAAGTAAGGCTAATTACAGTAATATTCAAAAGCTGTTGACTGTATCTAATTTGCAAGCAAAACAACAATAATGCATACTATAAAATAACATGAGTTTTAGGCTTACTTCAAATCCATGACTAGATTGTTTTCATAGAGTCTCCTTTAAATGTATTGCTCACATAGTGTGATCACTGGATCATGTTAAAAATTGGAGGAAATATTAATGGTGATGAATGTTGTTTTCTGCCACTTCTCTCTTCTGGTGCCCCTCTCTTCCTACCTCTGACACACTGAGCTAAAGAGGGACATTTGTGTGATAAATGATCATTTCTTACAGTGTCATTACCTGTGCTGCTGTCTCTCTCCCCAGAATATTCCTCTTTTCTTCTTGTCCCTCACTCACTCCATTGATTGAACTCCTACTCATCATTCAGGACCCAAAAAGATACTACCTTGTCTTTAAAGCCTTCTCTTATCACTCCAGACAAACAGTTTGTCTATTCCAGCACTTTCTTTGTTCATTTTTAAAGTTTTTGTCACGTACTACTTTTTGGTACATAGGTATAACAGGAAAACGCATTGAGGTGATAGAAGATGTAAATTCAAAACTTATTCTGCTATTATTTACTGTCATCTTGGGTAGGTCAGTGTATTTTCCAGGCCTTGGTTTCTTCATCTATAAAATGAGGCTTTCACACTCAGTGAAATGTGAATTGGGTAGCATGGTCTCAGAAGGATTTGGACCCTTACACCTGCATCTACATATATGGTTTTTGTTCTTCCCCAGCCTCACTCTCTCCTTTCTAGTTCGCTTTAGGTTAAAAGTACAAAGATTTGGCTGAGAGCTTCTCTGGACGAAGCTTTCACTATGGAGTCTCTTACTGTAACCTGCCATTTTCGAGGAAACTTTTTCAGCACTCTGCAGCTATTATAAAAATAGCTACTATGGTTCCATTTTAAAGATAGATGTCAACATCTGTACCTGTCAAGGAAGAAGGAGTTTTGTGCAGAAAATTAGTCCATGCCTCTTATTGTTGTTAGGTGCCTTTGAGTCGGTTCCGACTCATAACAACCCCATGTACTACAGAACGAAACACTGCCTGGCCCTGTGCCATGCTCACAATCGTTATGCTTGAGCCCATTGTTGCAGCCACTGTGTCAATCCATCTTGTTGACGTTCTTCCTCTTTTTTGCTGACCCTATACTTTACCAAGCATGATGTCCTTGTCCAGGGACTGATCACTTCTGATAACATGTCCAGAGTATGTAAGACGTAGCCTCTCCATTCTTGCATCTAAGGAGCATTCTGTTTGTACTTCTTCCAAGACAGACTTGTTCATTCTTTTGGTAGTCCATGGTATATTCAATATTTTTCACCAACACCACAATTCAAAGGCACCAGTTCTTCCATCTTCCGTATTCATTGTCCAGCTTTCACATGCATATGATGCAGTTGAAAATACCATGGCTTGGGTCAGGTGCACCTTAGTCTTCAAGGTGACATCTTTGCTTTTCAACACTTGAAAGAGTTCTTTCATAGCAGATTTGCCCAACGCAATGCGTTTCTTGATTTCTTGTTGGCTGCATCCGTGGGCGTTGATTGTGGATCCAAATAAAATGAAACCCTTGACAACTTCAATCTTTTCTCTGTTTATCATGATGTTGCTTATTGGTCCCGTTGTGAGGATTTTTGTTTTCTTTATGTTGAGGTGTAATCTATACTGAAGGCTCTGGTCTTTGATCTTTATCAGTAAGTGCTTCAAGTTCTCTTCACTTTCAGCAAGCAACATTGTATCATGAGTCTTCTTCCAATTCTGATGCCCTGTTCTTTTTCACATAGTCCAGCTTCTCAGATTATTTGCTCAGCATACAGATTGGATAAGTATGGTTAAAGGATACAACCCCGATGCACACCTTTCCTGACTTTAAACCACACAGTATCCCCTTGTTCTGTTCGAACAACTGCCTCTTGATCAATGTACAGGTTCCTCATGAACACAATTAAGTGTTCTGAAATTCCCATTCTTGGAATGTTATCCATAATTTGTTATGATCCACACAATTGAATGCCTTTGCATAGTCAATAGAACACAGGTAAACATCTTTCTGGTATTCTCTGCTTTCAGCCAGGATCCATCTGACATGAGCAATGATATCGCTGGTTCCATGCCCTCTTCTAAATCCAGCTTAAGTTTCTGGCAGTTTCTTGTCGATATACTGCTGCAGCCACTTTTGAATGAACTTCAGCAAAATTTTACTTGCGTGTGATATTAATGATTGTTGAATAATTTCTGCTTTCGGTTGGATTACCTTTCTTGGGAATAGGCATAAATATGGATCACTTCCAGTCAGTCTAGATCTTGGAAATTGGCATATGATAATACACGCTTGTTTATCCGTAGAATAATGGACCCAAGGATGCTGGTTCTGAGCTAGGGCAGCTCTTTTCTTATCTAGTAGTGACTGTAGTTTCCTATCACATCATTGAGCAAGAGTCCCCTCTGAGGCATCTATTAGAGGATTAACTTTTACTTGCCACCCTAGTTCTGCCGCTTGCTAGTTCTGTATTACTAAGCAAGGTGTTTAGCTTCTCCAAGCTTCTGTTTCCTCACCTATAAAATGGGAATATACTACAACTAGTGTTACCTTCATGAAACTGTTGAGAGAACTAAACAAGATGATGCATATAAAGTCATTGGAAACCCTGGTGGTGTAGTGGTTAAGAGCTACGACTGTTAACCAAAAGGTCGGCAGTTTGAATGTACCAGGCATTCCTTGGAAACCCTACGGAGCAGTTCTACTCTGTCCTGTAGGGTCGCTACGAGTCAGAATCGACTTGACGGCAGCAGATTTTTATAGTCTTTAGCACAGCACCTGGCACTTGTTATCTGTGATGTTCTTATGATACTTTAAAAACCTGTTACTTTTTCATCCTCACTTTTCTTTTTTCACAGGAGATGGCATTAAATGTGAAGCTGCTTAGTTATCCTAAAACTTGCCTGTTTAGATTTAATGTTTTGACTGTTGATAAACAATACTAATATGGACCTTATTGGCCAATGCTGTCCAGACATTGCCAACCCTAAAGAATGAACTTATAGCCTCTAGGTTCCTTTAGGCAGTACTCTTAAGGTGCCATCGAGAAGCATAGTCCCCTTGGTGCAATGATACCAGTTTTTGTTTATCATTCCTTCTTTATCTGTGGTTCTTGAGAACTTGATCTGTGCATGGATGGCCTCTTGCAGGGCATCAAGGCACAGGTTTGGGTACTGTCTGGGCCAGTTCAGTCTGATACGTTCTCAGTAACTTCAGTCGTACCCAGAGTAGGTAAGGAGGTGGTTTTCTGGCAACTTCCAGCTTCTGGCTATTAGAACATTCACTCATTCTAGCTGGTCTTCGAGTTGAATTTAATGTATCTTTCGCAGAGCCTTTGATATGCGGTGACTCAAATACATATATGATTCTTGCTAAAACACGGGTGAGCAAAATTTCTTGATCATTTCTGTAAAAACATTATGGAGGTGGTGTCTGACCTCCTCTACCCCACAAGGTGAAATGAGAACCAAGATCAACAGCACAAGGCTGGCTTTCATGAGATGGACGCCAAACAAGCCTGCTCTCTTAGCCATCTCTACCAATTCTGACACCAACTGTTCCTCCCACAGCACTCTAGTGCAATGGCTACACAGAACTCACAGACCATACTCACAATTACGGGGTTTATTAGGGAAGCAACAGTTATAATTCAGGCTCAAGAACACTGAGGGTACAGTTCTTCCATCAGGATAGCCTCTTCCCAGTCATGCTCATAGGCACACCTTTCCATGGCCCTCAGTCTACCCAAAGGCACCCAGCTTTCTCTCTCTGTGGACTGGGAAGCCCATCGTGCTGTCTCCTGCTGCCAGTTTCTGCTGCTGGGTCTCTCCTTCCTTGTGGTGGTGGGCTCTTCCTCTCTTCTCTGGAGTTGGCTCTCTTTTATGGCAAAACCAACCAATCTTCTTGGTAGGCCACAATTACCTTATCACACAGTCCTGCCCAGTCACCTGGGTGGGAGTTACAAGACCAGGGCTAGAAAGGCCACACACAAAAGTAACTAATTACACAGCGGTTTCCTTAGTATTTATGTCATTTTGTAAACTGTGGAGGAAAGGGAGTAATATTTTCCTGGCTAATTTTTTTAACAGAAAATGTACATGATTTTTTGAAATGTACAGATGGTGGATATCTCTCTTGTGGTCCCTTTCACATATGAAACTCATTCATTCAGCCAATATTTATTATGTTTTTTCATTCCATACCTTGTTCTATGCACTGGGGATGAGAAACATGACATGGTTCCCCCTCTCATGGGAACTTACATTCTAATAATAGAAATGGTACATGAGCAGGCAAAAGTTAGGGAAAAGTGGCTTAAGTAGGTTGCGTGGTCAGAGAATATCTTTCCTGGGAGTTGATGTTTGAGCTTGTACTTGAATGACAAAAGGGACCCAGTCACAGGAAAGAGCATCCTAGGCACAGAGACCAGCTGTAGAAAGGCCTTAAGCCAGTAATGAGCATGTTGTCATCTGCCAAATCGAGGAACAGCAGAAATCAAGTCTGGCTAGCACTGGGTGAATATGGTGGATGGTGATAGGAGATTAGGTAAGATACCCAGGCAGGGGTCTGATTATATAGGGTCTTTAAACCATAGTGAGGATTTGGGCATTATTATAAGTGCTTTGGAGATCCAGTGAGGACTTTTAGCAGTAGACAAGTTCTGTTTTGTTTTTGAAGATAGTCACTCTGGCGGCCATATGGAGAACAGACCATGGGCACAGGAGAAGCAGGAGGTTCAGTCAGGAGGCATTGCAGGAGCCCACTAGGTGGTGGTGTGGAGATGGAAGCAGGAGGCATTTATGCGTCTCAAAATACCTCCCCATTCTTTACAATCTCATATCTTTTTTCTTGTTAGAGTTTACTAGATTGCCTGCAATGCAATTTATCTACTATACCCACTGCCAGATCTAAATACTGGAACTCACTGGGAGAGCAACCATTTGTCACCTACAAATAGTTGGATTTAGTGAGTTGGAAAACATTTAGCTCATTAAAGTTTTATCTGAAATCCTCAAATCCTGGGTAAAAAACCCAGTTACCTTCAAGTCAACCTAACTTATAATGACCCCATGTGTGCCAGAGTAGAACTGTGCTCCATAGGGTTTTCAGTGGCTGATTTTTCAGAAGTAGATTGCCAAGCCTTTCTTTCAAGGTGCCTCTGAGTGGACTCAAACCTCCAACCTTTCAATTAGCAGCTGAGCGTGTTAACCATTTGCACCACCCAGGGACTCCTTGAACCAACCATTCAAGGACCCTGAAATTCTGAGTAGAACTGGAAATTCCACCATACTGATTCCAAGTCTGACTGGGTAGTCAGTACTCCACTTTCCCCAAGTACCTCGGACAAGTGAACTCTATAACTTCCAGGCAACTCTCTAGTGCCAATTTAGTCTTTGGAGCCCTGGTGGCATAGTGGTTAAGAACTCGGCTGCTAACCAAAAGGTTGGCAGTTTGAATTCACCAGTCAGTCCTTGGAAACCTTATGTGGCAATTGTACTCTGTCCTGTAGGCTAATTTGGTGTTTGGTTCCACCAAGGCTGCATATCCATATGATATACCTGAGTTTGAACTTTTTTTTTTTTTCAGAGAATAGTAGAATTTGAAGGTGAGAGATCATTTAATTCAACTCCCTTATTTTACAGAGAAGAAAACTGAGCTCTGCAGAATTGGATTGACTTGCAAAGCTCTGGACCTTTCATGACCCTTGGGCCAATTCTCTACTCATAGTCGTTCTCTCATTTACCCATTCTGTCTTTTCTTTGTCAGTGTTCTTCTAGAAATTGATACCACAGTGAAAGTTTCTCCAAACTTCTTTTGCATAATATCAACATACTATATATATGTGTGTGTGTGTGTGTGTGTGTGTGTGTGTGTGTGTGTGTGCGCATATATATATATATATGTAGCAAATAGTTGTCAGTACCTCTCCTTGGGCAGAACCCAGTTAAAAATAAATTATGGATTGAGATGTGGGATATAAAGAAAGGAAGAAAGAAGGGGAGGAAATTGCCCCTTAATTTCAAAAACAAATGCTTTTGACATTTTGGTGGGTTTCCTTTATCTTTTCTTTATATATTTTCTAACATATTCATGATTATGTCATATGAATATTTTTATATCCTGCTTTTTTCGTTTAATATTATAAGATATTTTTCAAAATTAAAATGTCCTCCATAATATAATTTTAATGGCTTCATAATATTTGATAATATGGATGTACCATAATTTTCTTTAAAAATCCTCTGTGTTCATTTGTTGGTATTATAAATAATTCCATTTTTCGGCTAAGATTAAGTGAATTTGCCTAAGAAGTGAAATTGCTAATTTAAAACACAGTAGAAAATTCGGAAAAGTATTGAAAACTATAGAGAAAATAGATAATTCCATATCCAGAGATAATTATCAATAATTTGAGTTTTTCCCTTTCAGTCATTAAGGGGCTTGGTGTCTCAATAAGTAAGTAGTCATTGGAATATTGTGTTTTATTAAATCAAGTCTGATCTTCCAGGCAAGACAGGGTTCAGCAGAGCATATTGGTTAAGAGTATGGGCTCTCAGTTAAGTTTTAAATAATCCATGTTATAGTTTTCTTATCTACAAAATGATGATAATGATGAATATGTCTTTAGAATGGTGTCTGGCACAGAGCAAACTGTATAAGTGGTTTTGTTGTTGTTAAGTACCATCAAGTCCATTTTCAACTCACAGCAACCCCATGTGTTAAAGAGTAGAACTTCCCAATAGGGTTTTCTAGGCTGGCACGGTGGTTAAGAGCTGGGCTGCTAACCAGAAAGTTGGAGTTCAAATCCACCCGTTGCTCCTTGAAAACCCTGTGGAGCAGTTCTCCATCCTGTAGGGTCACTATGAGTTGGAATCGACTTGACAGCAACAGGTTTGGGGTTTTTTTGGTAATCTTTACAAGAAGTAGATTGCTAGATCCTTTCCCCCAGGGGGCCACTGGGTAGGTTCAAACTGCCAACCTTTTGGTTACTAGCCGAGCTCCTATTTGCATTACCAGAGCTCCTTATATAAGTGGTAGCTGTCATTTCCATTAAAAAAAAAAACAGAAAAAAGTTGATGTTAGTAGCCATGGCAGGCAGGTTTTCCATGAGTTTTTAAGTAGAGATGGGAAGGAGACCTGTCCCCCACATATACCCATCCTTCTCTCAGGTGCAGCCTGTTCTTCCCCCAGCCTCTCTCCTGTCCCAGGAAGGCTCAGCTGGTGCCTGTGGTGGTTCCTGTTGCTTCCCATCCACTTATTCTCTGAGGCTTTCCCAGCTGTCTCAGAGCTCAAGTCCTTTGGAGGCTATAATTTCTACAGAAGGAAACTGTGGGAAGGGGCATCAGGCTGCCACAGCTTTGGGGACCTGGCTGGGCACCAGAAATGTGCTCTGCAGCCTGCCAACCCCACACTAGGGGTACCTAGGCCCACTCTGGCCAGGGGGCTGTGTGGGAATAGGAGCACTTGGGAGCTGCAGTGCATGGGCTGGAAGGTATCAGAGAAGAACCCTGTGGTGCCCATCGGGTCTGAGAAGAAAGCATAGATGGGACATGGGCTGGTCTTCCAGTATCCCAAGGGGATCAGTGGCAGTTCCCAGAAGTTAGGACTTTTGGTAGACTGACTGTCACAGGCATCAGTCAACCAGAACTCAGGCTGTAATTCTGAGGCAGGATCCAGAAGACTGCTGTTTTCAGGCATTAACCCTTAAATTACTAAGTTGTAAGAGGGTGTTGAGTAGGGTTTGCCAGATTTAGCAAATAAAAATACAGGACCCACAGTTAAACTTGAGTGTCAGAGAGACAATGAATAATTTTTTGCTATAAAAATATATCCTGTGCAATATTTGGGACATACTTATACTAAAAAATTGTTATTTTCCTGACATTCAGATTTTACCGTGTGTCCTGTATTTTATCTGGCAACTCCTATCTAGACGGACTTTTTAGGGGTCCAGGATGACAAGGGTACATTTATTTGATTCTGGGCTGCAGCTATTTAATTGGTATTTTGAAATTTAACAACCAGTTTGGCTGTACAGGTGCATACCAGCCAAATGTCAGCCCAGGTCACATTCACAATTACAGTCATGTTTTGTTCACTGAAATGATTTGAAGAATTTAATGAATTTCAACCAGTATTATAAAGTCTGGAGGTGACAGTGGGTTTGGTTTTTTGTTTTATGGGCTATTGCAGTTTACATCCCCCCAGCAGCAACCAGCCACATCTGGGAGGAAGGTAATTTACTTGACCTTGATGGTAAGGGTCACTTCAGGTTACACATCTTTCAGTTTGTGAGATTTTTTACTCCTTATACTCTTTAAAGTTATTGGTGTGTTTTTTTTTTTTTTCACTCTGTCGTTGGTGACTTGTTTTCCTGTCTGGGGCCCCATTAAATAGATGGTTAGGCAGTCCTGGGTTTTTGGTTAGCCCTCAGCCACAGGGATCTTTTTGAACACTGTCACTGGAGTGAAGACAGAATAGCTTAGTAATATTTGTTTTCTGATGCCTTGGGCTAAAAGATCCATACCCATCGTCTTCACTGAGTGTAGTTTTTATTCAGAGTTTATTTTTCAGTCCAACCGTTTCCATTATGTTTCATATTTTAATAGGAGATGAAAGCCAAGCACTGAGAGTGTCCTAGGTTTCTGTTGCTTCCTTCAGTGGTGTCCATGGCTCTTAGAGTTGTAACATTGGTGCCTAACCTCAGACCGAAACAGCCAAGAGGAGTTTGAAGCTGATGTTTGGATCTGGGAACAAGCATGGTAGGCAGGCAGGCCAGTTGAGAAGAGATCGTGGGAATAAACCTCTGTGTACTCTTAAGTCCTTTTAATATTATTTTCAGCTTTCTAGGCATTTATATTTTTCCTAAAGCACTCAACTGAACACTAGAAACAGACATTAAAATTTATTTACTAGAAAATTTGAGATCTTCTACACTTTTCTGTCATGTTGTTGTTAGTTGCTGTTGAGTCAATTCCGACTCATGGTGACCTCACGTGTGCAGAATAGAGCTGCACCCCATAGCGTTTTCAAGGCTGTGACCTTTCGGCAGTAGATTGCAAGGCTTTACTTATGCATTGCCTCTCGGGGTGGGAGGGGGGTTTGAACCTCCAGCCTTTCAGTTAGTAGTCCAATACTTAGTCACTTGAGCCACCAAACTTTTAAATGACAAAAAATCTAATACTTAAAGGAGCTCATGGAGTAATTTTTATGTCTTTACTTTCAATATGATGTCTTTCAGGACCAGTAAGTCTTATTTTAATGAAGTTGAATGTATCAGTCTTTTTGTGCCTTATTTGAGAAATTGCTCTCTATTCCCCAGGTCATAAAGATACCCACCTATAACTTTTTAAACATTTTAAAATTTTACATTTTAGATTTAGATCTTTAATCAGTCTGCCCAGAATTTATTTTTATATATGGTATGGCATAGGATTCCAGTCTCGTATCTTTCTATATCAATAATCAGATGTCCTGCACCATTTTTCAAATAATCCTTTTCTCATTAATGTGCATAATTATCTCTGTCACATATTAAGTTTCCATAGTTTCTTAAGACTGTTTTGGACTCTTTCTTTCACTGGTCGGTTTTTCTGTTCCTAAGCCAAAATCACACAGTCTTATTCTTCTAATAGAATTCTTGACTTTTCTTTGGCATTTGCACCTCCATTTAATTTTAGAATCAACTTACTCAGTTTTTGAAAAAAAAAAAAAAAGCCCATTGAGGTTTTTATTAGAATTGCATTGACCTTATAGACCAATTTGTGGAGAAATTGACAACTTTATGATATTGATATGACATATGAATATATCTCTCTATGAATGTAATATACTTTTTTTAATTGTGGTAAATATATATGTAATAAAACATTGGCCATTTCAACAGTCTTCACATATCTAATTCAGTGACATTGTGTTCACCATGTTGTTTAATCATCATCTTATAACTGTTCCCAAATTTTTTCCATCAAATGTAATATACTTTTATTTAGATTTCCTTTCATATCCTCTCAATAAAGTTTTTAAAATTTCTTCATAAATTTTTTTAAACATATTTTCATACGTTTATTGCTGAGTACCTTTTCTTGCTGTTGTAGGTCATGCCTATTTTACAATTATGTTTTTCAATTATTTGTTGTTCTTATATAAAGATACAGTTGATTTTGCATCTTTATCTTAAATCTAACCACCTTGCTAAACTCTTTCATTAATTATAATACAGTAAGACCTGTGATAACCGTATCTCGAGGCGACTGCCTTGTTTTTCTGGGTCTCACAAGTTTTCCACCTTTGAAAAGGTGCAGTCTTCCCATTTTTCTATCACTTGTTTTGTTGAAAATATTTGAGTTTTCCTTCTCGACAGGTTTCTGCGGTATACAGGTTCCAACTTTGGCAGGTTTCACTGTAATTTGTCCAGGGATTTTTTGGGGGGTTTATTTTGTACACTGTAATGTGATCTGTGTAAAATGACAGTTTTGTTTTGTCCTGTTTAATCCTTAAACTTTTTATTTTGTCATGTCCTGCCTGGGACCTCCGGGGCAATATTGAGTAAAAGCGGTAATAGTGGGCATCCTGTCTTGACTGATACCCTCTATCTGGTTAAGGAAGTCTTCTTAGGTTTGCTTTGTCATTCATTCATCACTTATTGGTGTATAGTGTCAGGGAGAGACCTATTTCCCAGCTAAATAAACATTGTTGAAATATTATAACTAAATTTCTTTTTTTCCAAGAGGGATATCCTTTTGACCCAGCACCAGTTATTAAAAAGACCATATTTCTGTCACCTCACTGCATTATCACCTTTGTCATAAAGCAAGTGATTACATACGTGACATTCTGTTTCTGAACTCTGTTCTGTTCCACTGTCTAGTTGTATGCCCTTGTGCCATAATGACCCTAGTTTACTTAAATTGTAGTGTTGCAATATTGTAGGTTAATGTAAATGTCCATGAACATGGTGTAGTCCCTCATTTAAGTCTTTTAATTTCTTTCAGTAATATTTTGTAGTTTTATGTGTTATATTTATTCATAGGTTTTTTTAAAATTATTTTTCTATGGTAAATTGTATTATTTAAAGGTTTTATTTTCCAGCTACTTATAGAAATAAGATTGACTTTTGAATACTGCTGAGTCATAAATGACTCGACAGCAGTGGGTTTGGTTTTGAATATTGAACTTGTAGCCAGAGATCTTGCTAAATTCATTTATTGATTGTAATAACTTTTTGTAGATTTCATTAGACTTTCTTGGAATATAATTATGACATGTATGAATAATGATATTTTCATTATTTTCTCTCCAACCTGTTAATCTTTTCCTGCCTTTTTTTTTGTTTGTTTGTTTTTAGGGATGAATATTGAACTTTATCAGATGTTTTCTC
Organism: Elephas maximus indicus; assembly: GCF_024166365.1. NCBI lineage: Eukaryota > Metazoa > Chordata > Mammalia > Proboscidea > Elephantidae > Elephas > Elephas maximus. The sequence goes on from NC_064820.1 coordinate 85,880,247, forward strand.
TGAGTCATTTGAGGTTACTTTATGATTTCACTTCTTTATTCTGTTAATGTGCAGAACTGCATTGTTTGGCTTTTGAATATTAAACCAATACAAGTATTCCTCAAAAGTCTGAAATGGCTTATATACCCTTGGTTTGGTTTGTCAATAGTTGTTAAGGAGTTCTAGATGCATGCTTATGGATGAGATTGGTCTGTAATTTTTCTGTCATAATGTTCTTGTCAGGTTTTGGTATCAAGGTTATGTTGGTCTTCTGAAATTATTTGGGAAGAGTTCCTTCTTGTTCTAGTCACTATAAGAGTTTTTGTAAGATTGGTGCTATTTCTTTTTTACATGCTTACAGGTGTACAACAGGGAAGTTATCTGAGCTTGGAGTTTTTCTTGTGGGATGGTTTTTAATTACAAATTTAATTTCTTTAATACATATAGAGTTTTTAAGATTTTATATTTTTGTATCATTTTTGCCATTTTAAGGAATTTATTTAAATTTTCAAAATATTTGGTTATGCCAAATATTCGGTTGTTTATAATAGGCTTTTTTAAATTTTTTTAATTTCTTTAGGAAATTTAATTTTATTTTGATCATTAGTTTCATCATTCTCCTTGTAACACTCTTTTCCTGCTATTACTGCTTTGGCCTCTTTCTTTTTCAAGAAACACAGATTCCCTCAAGTTCCTTTGAGGAATGGAGATTCATTAGGCTTATTATAAAGTCATGTAACAATAAGAGAGAATAATCACAGAGGAAGACAGGGTCCCTGACCTAGCTGCAGGGAGTGACAAATTGAGGAGGAATGGCTTTGCATTTATCGTTAAAAATAACATTTCAAGATCTACCCCAGTGTACAGAGCTGTCAGTGATAGGATAACATCCATACACCTACAAGGAAGACCAGTTAATATGACTTTATTCAAATCTATGCATCAAGCACTAAGGCCAAAGATGAAGAAATTGAAGATTTTTACCAACTTCTGCAGTCTGAAATTGATCGAATATGCAATCAGGATGCATTGATAATCACTGGGGATTAGAATGAGAAGGTTGGAAACAAACAAGAATTGGTAGTTGGGTAATATGGCCTAGGCGATAGAAATGATCCCAGAGATTGCATGATAGAATTTTGCAAGACCAACAACTTCTTCATTGCAAATATCTTTTTTCGCCAATACTAACAGCAGCTATACACGAGGACCTCACCAAATGGAATACGTAGGAATCAAATCAACTATATCTGTGGAAAGAGACGATGGAAAAGCTCAATATGAGTCAGAACAAGGCCAGGGGCTGACCGCAGAACAGACCATCAATTGCACATATATAAGTTCAAGTTGGAACTGAAGAAAATTAGAACAGGTCCATGAGAGCCAAAATACGACTTTGAGTATATCCCACCTGAATTTCGAGACCATCCCAAGAATAGATTTGATGCATTGAACACTAGTAACCGAAGACCAGAGAAGTTTTCAGTGACATCAAGGACATCATACTTGAAGAAAGCAAGCGGTCATTAAAAAGACATAAAAGAAAGAAAAGATCAAAGTGGATATCAAAAGAGACTCTGAAACTTGCTCTTGAACATCGAGTAGCTAAAGGGAAAGGAAGAAATGATGAAGTAGAAGAGCTGAACAGAAGATTTCAAAGGGCAGCTTGAGAAGACAAAGTAAAATACTACAATGACATATGCAAAAACCAGGAGCTAGAACTCCAAAAGGGAAAAATATGCTCTGCATTTCTCAAGCTGACAAAACTGAAGAAAAAATTCAAGCCTTGAGTTGCGGTATTGAAGGATTCTATGGGCAAAATATTGACTGACACAGGAAGCACTAAAAGAAGATGGAAGGAAAACACAGAGTCGCTATACCAAAAAGAAATGGGCAATGTTCAGCCATTTTAGGAGGCAGCATATGATCAAGAACCAATGGTACTAAAGAAGTCCAGGCTACACTGAAGGCATTGGTGAAAAACAAGGCTCCAGAGATTGATGGAATACCAACTGAGATGTTTCAACAAACAGAATCAATGCTGAAAGTGCTCACTCATCTATGCCAAGAAATTTGGAAAACAGCTACACAGCCAGCCGACTAGAAGAGATCCATATTTCTGCCTATTCTCAAGAAAGGTGACCCAACTGAATGTGGAAATTATCCGATATCACACGCAAGTAAAAATTTGCTGAAGATCATTCAAAAGTGTCTACAGCAGTGTATCAACAGGGAACTGCCAGAAATTCAAGCCAAATTCAGAAGAGGACATGGAACCAGGGATATCATTGCTGATGTCCAGTGGATCTTGGCTGAAAATAGAGAACACCAGAAAGATGTTACCTGTGCTTTACTGACTATGCAAAGACATTCGACTGTGTGGATCATAACAAATTATGGATAATATTGTGAAGAAGGGAAATTCCAGAACACTTAATTGTGCTCATGAGGAACCTTTACATAGATCAAGAGGCAGATGTTAGAACAGTACAAGGGGATACTGAATGTTTTAAAGTCAGGAAAGGTGTGTATCAGCATTGTATCCTTTCACCATACGTATTCAATCTGTATGCTGAGCAAATAATCTGAGAGGCTGGACTCTGCAGAAGAATGGGGCATCAGGATTGGAGGAAGACTCATTAACAACCTGCTTTATGCAAATGACACAACCTTTTTTGCAGACCGAAGAAGAATTGATGCCTTTGGATTGTGGTGTTGGTGAAGAATATTGAATGGACTACCAAAAAAACGAGCAGATCTATCTTGGAAGAAGTACAACCAGGATGCTCCTTGAAAGCAAGGGTGATGAGATTACATCTCACATTCTTTGGACATGTTATCAGGAGGAATCAGCCACTGCTTGGTAAAGTAGAGGGTCATTGAAAAAGAGGACGACCCTCAATGAGATGGATTGATAGAGTGGCTGTGACAGTGGGCTCAAACATAGCAACAATTGTGAGGAGGGCGCAGGACCGGGGAAGTGTTTTGCTTTGTTGTACAGTGAGTCGCTGTGAGTCAAAACCGACTCAGTGGCACCTAACAACACCTCGGCTAGGCTTTAGGGAGATTGGTAATAATGTACTATATGGTTGATTAGGATATAAAAAAACTTTAGAGATGGGACAAATTTTCTTTTTATGGCCTCAATAGGAAGACTTTACAAGTATGTACTCTAATATTCCATTATTTTGGTGAAGTTTCTCAACTCTGCTCTTGGCTCTTTTTTGTCTTTTCTTCCTCTTCTTTACTTAGTACCCTCTTTACATCTTCTCTGTATAACTTTTCTTCATACTTTGTTTCCTCGTAACATCTTACTCATGGCCTCCAGTGCCTTGTGGCCCCATTCTGGGTTTCTTTTCAACTTTCCTCCATTATCAATTGATCAAACCTCTCTCTGATTCTCTGTTTAAACCCCCAGGAGATTATTTGATTGGTCTAGTTTGAGAAGAGCTTTTTATGCTAGGCCACCTCAGAGGCTACTGGTCAGTTATTGATTGGCTACTCTTAGCCAGGCAGGTATTGCCAAGGATACTGGGTTCAGATAACACAGAACAGGAATGCCTTGGGTAACACCTCCACAGGGGGCTACAGTTGGACAGTTTACCTTAGAAGGGATCTATCCATACCAAGTACTATAACTGATCAATATACAGTCATCACAAGAGTTGTAAGAGCTTTAACTTTTCTGCTTCGTTCCCAAGTTCTGGTGAAATGCCAGAAGAAAACGATAATAAAACTGATGTCTAGGATTTGGTATTATAAATCTTTTTCAGTAGGCATTCATCTATAATTGAAAAAATTCATGGGCTGCCAACCCAAAATAGGGCCTTGGATGATTAGATGTACAATACCTGCTAAGGGCCCCAAGGAAACCCTGGTGGCGTAGTAGTTAAGAGTTTCAGCTGCTAAACAAAAGGTCGGCAGTTCGAATCCACCAGATGCTCCTTGGAAACCCTGTGGGGCAGTTCTAGTCTGTCCTATAGGGTCACTATGAGTCGGAATCAACTTGATGGCAACGGGTTTTTTTTTTTTTTAAGGGCCCTGGGAAAACCCTGGTGGCGTAGTGGTTAAGAATTTGGCTGCTAACCAAAAGGCCAGCAGTTCAAATCCACCAGGCACAACTTGGAAACCCTATGGGGCAGTTCTACTCTGTCCTGTAGGGTTGCTATGAGTCAGAATTGACTTGTTTTTGTTTTGGAAGGAGCCCTGGTGATGCAGTGGTTAAGTGCTCAGCTGCTAACCATGAAGTTGGTGATTTAAACTCATCTATTTTTTTTTAGTGGCTCCATGGGAGAAAGAACTGGTAATCTGCTTCTGTAAAAATTACAACCTAAAAAATCCTATGGAGTAGTTCTACTGTGTCACGTGGGGTTGCTCTGAGTTGAAATTGACTCAATGTCACCTAATAAAAACAATAAATGTTAAGATGGACAGTGGAAATTGATAGACTTTAAATGAAGCAATATTAAACACATACACACAGGCAAATGAATGAATATTTAACACGAAAGCTCTAATAGTTATCCAGTGCTAGTTACTTCTTGTTATTTCATTTTTATCCCCAACAGCTGTGTGCTGCCAAGAATCCACTTTTCTGCAATAGCAGTTTTCAGATATAAGACAAGGAGAGGCTCTTTTCTTTTGTGATACTTATTGCTAGCATATTGAAGTAAAGGCCCCCCCAGTACAATATGTGAAACTGCTGTTTAATTTTCCAGGGGGATTCAGAGAGAGTAATGATAATTACGGGACCGAACATGGGTGGAAAGAGCTCCTACATAAAACAAGTTGCGTTGATTACTATCATGGCTCAGATTGGCTCCTACGTTCCTGCAGAGGAAGCAACAGTTGGGATTGTGGATGGCATTTTCACAAGGTAAAAACATTAGTTCCATTTGAATATATTTCTGAAAATAAATCAAACCCACATTGTTATGTGGATTTTCTTTTTACATATATATTTAGAAGAACAGATATACTCTAAAATATTTGAAGCATAGAAGCTTAAAAGAAATCATTTCATCACGGATAGTAATGCTAGAAGAGACCTGATGATCATCTTACTCAGTTGTTTTCAAGTAATATTGAGTTACAGAGTTCTTACTTTAAACAAAACCTTATGTGGAAGATCAATATTTAAAGAAATAAAAGCAAAGCTGCTTTGCCTGAATCAGGAATGGTGGAGGGCTTGGAGGTTTGGCTGCTAAGCTCTACAGAGCATAGTCTGAAAACTAGTCCACCGTCTCCACTTTGTAGGTGAGGAACTGAGGCCAGCCTGAAAAAGGGACTGGCTCAAGAGAATTTATTTCAGCTTTTTTTTTTTTTTTTTAGCTCTAAGACAATTACATGCAACTCTCTAGGTTCTGAATCTCGATATATAAACCTGTATTTTATGCCATATTAGGAATATGGGTGAAATATCCTGGTCTCACTAACTGGAACTCACAGTTTAATCTCTTCGAAGCCTTTGGATTTATCAGTTCTTAACGTATTACTTATACCTCTTGAATGTACATTTTTTAAAAAGGAAATATAGCCTATATTTGTAGAATCAAGCTGTGTGTGTAGAGTGCCTGATATGTTTTCCAGCTTCATATTTATATAATACTTGCTGCATGCTAATATTGATATATGTTGGTAGACATTAAAATACTTTACTTCTAAAGCTTGGTTTTTCATCTGTGAGTGAACAAAATAAAGCAATCTGAAATCCGCTTGATGCTCTGTCACCAAATAGATGTTATTCTGATGGCCATATATATTTTTTTATAAGAATATAAGAAATTTCAAGCATTTTTCTTTAATTAAAAGTAGTTGATTTTCTGTTTTGTAAGATAAATATAGTAGGTACTTTATTTTGGTTAAATAATTAGGGAGAGTGACAAATTGACTAAAGAAGAAAGGAAAAGAAACAAAAAAGAAAGAACAAAAACTATCTTGGGCAATGTAAAATGATTTGTTTGGAAGAGACTCATGTAATTGAGCAAAGTATCAGTTAAGAATGTTTTTAGATACAAATACTGTATTTTTTTGCAAATGCACCCACATAAATATCACATCCACATGTGTAATGAAAATAGCGCGTTTGGGAAAATAACACGTGGGGGGGTTGTACAGTTGGCAAAAAACATATAAAGCATGTGTTGCGTAAAAATAGGGTAATAGAAAATAAAGCAAGGGTTTATTTTTTTTGTATAACAGGAAGTCTTGAGATAGGCAGCCGGTTCTGACATTGAGTGGCACTACGGTATCATTGGACTTGCCCTCAGAGTTGCAAGATGGTTGTCGGAACTCTAGCCATCACATTCATATTACATGAGGGAAACGGGGAAGGTAACTGCTATAGCTCCCCTCCCACCTTTATTTAAAGAAATCTATAGTTTTTCAGAAGCCTCCCAGAAAACTGTTTATATGTCAGTGGTCAGAACTATGTCTTACAGACAGTTGTACTTGCAGGGGTAACAGAAAATCAGAATTTAGTTTTGTCCAGCTACTATAATGAACTTAGGCAAGGGACAAGGGTGGTCGGGAATAGATCCAGAAGTAATCAAAAAACAGTTTCTGCCACAAGGAATGAATTCAGTAATAATAATAACAATAATAATAGTAGCAGGTAACCTTTCCGTTGTTGTTGTTGTTAGGTGCCGTCAAGTCAGTTCCGACTCATAGTGACCCTGTAGGACAGAGTAGAACGGCCCATAGGATTTCCAAGGAGCAGCTGGTGGATTTGAACCCTTGACCTTTTGGTTAGCAGCTGCACTCTTAACCACTACACCACCAGGGCTCCAAAAAATATTAGTAATAAGAATATTATGTTATCAATTTATAGACATTGTTCTGTACCCTTTGTATAAAGTACATATAATGAGTACAAGTCTAAGCCTTCTGGAAATGGATGAGCCACACTAATTTCAGGCAAGTTAGGTATTTATCCATTTCTTTTCATTTATTCATTCATCTAACATATGCTAGTGGAGCATTTAACATATGACAGCCTTTAGAAGGCTTCCTTTAGTAAGTGACTCTTGAGCTCCTATCTGAAGATGAGTTAACTGGTTAAAGAAGAAAGGAAGAACATTTCAGACAGAGGGAGCAGCGTGTTCAAAGGTCCTTTAGCAAAAAGAACCATTGTGAGATGAGGAGTTCAGGGTAGCTCACTGGGGAAGCAGGATTCTAGATGAAGCTGGAGAATAGGAAGGAGAAACATAGAGCATAGGCCATGTTAGGAGTTTATCATAAGATTCACGAGAAACTATTGAAGGATTTTAAGCAGGACTTGACATGATCATGTGTCTGCATTGGCTGTAACGCAGAGAATGGAGAAAGACAGAGTAGATTGTTGTTAGGTGTAGTGGAGTTGATTTCGACTCATAGCAACCCCATGTGACAGAACAGGGCTGCCATTACAACAAATTATTGAAGGCAGCAGAGAGGTAGAGTGCCATGGGAAGGACAGCTGGTATCAGAAATGGTGAAGAATTCGGAGAGTAGCGGTATGTTTGACCTCTACCTCATGGGAATCCACTTTGCGCTGATGGTGATTCTTATCCCTAAGGAAGCTAGATGAGTTCTGATGTTACTACAACACAACCGCCAACTCCTCGGTAGCAGCCAAGCGCTTAACTGTTCCACCACTAGGGCGTAGACTTAATTTGCCCGATCTGTAGGCTCTTGCAGTGGTCTTGGCAAGAGATATCAGTACTTTGGACTAGGTTTGTGGTGCTAGTTTAAATGGAAAAGAGTCATATTTGAATGATATTCAGGAAATAAAATCAGCAGGATTTGGGGATAGATGATTGCTGAGATAAATGCAGTTGTCAGAAATGACTATGAATGCTAGCATTCGCTGGAAGAGAGTGTTTTTTTTCATAGATTCTGACTTAATCTTCATACAATTAAGTAGAATTACTTAATCACATTCAAGGGGAGCTGCCACATAAGTAGTTGGATATAAAGTTTAGAATTCAGAGGGAGAGATCAAGATCATCTTTATGTAAGTGGTCATTGAAGTCCCAGATGTGGATATGATCGTCTTGGACAAGAGTAAAGGAATGTTCCAAGACTGAGCCTTAGAACTGCCAGCATTTCATAGCCGAGTAAGAAGATAAGTGTGAAAAACCAACAGAGGAGGAGTAACCAGCGAGGTAGGAGAGAAGCCAGCAAATTTCAGTGTCGTAGAAGCAAGAGGAAAGAGTTCTTCAAGAAGTCAGAAAGTGGTCAACAGTACTGCAAAGTTAAGTGAGATAAAAGGTCTTAGCAAAATAGGTGTCACTGGTGACGTTAGCAAGACTGATTAAGTGGAGCAGTGGAGTCAGCTAAGTGGGGGGGAGGGGGGGTTAAGGAGTGAGCGATAGTGCCAGCACAGGTGACATCAGGGAAGACTGAGGAGGAGAGAGATCCAGTGAGAGATTTTTAGCTTTTGTTTGGTTTTGTTTTCTGAATGGTAGACTTGAATATGTTTAAGTGGCATATCCAGTGGGATATGTTATACCCATGAATTTACTAATTATTCTAAAAAATTTAAAAAATGTATTGACTACTTTTGGAGGATGGTAGAATGAGTTCTTAATGATCTTTAAAACAGACAAACAAATCATTAGTCACTTTAGTGGATGAAAACTGAAAAATAAAGAGAAAAAAAATCAAGCAACTATCTAGCCTTTTCAAATAGTTGCTGAGGGGAAGTTTCTCTTTATAGAAGTGTTCCAGCTAATAAATATAGAAGGAATGGTACAATTACAAGATCACTATTTTGCAACCCCTGATGAAATACTAGGTCTAGGCAATAATCATAAATGTCTGCTAATGTCACCAGAAGAGAGACAACCAGTCATGAAGTAGAAGTTTATGGCACAACCTATGAAGTCATCTGGCCAAAAAATCAAACCTGAATCTCTGTCTAAATTTATCTGCCAATTTATAAGGCAAAGAAGGACATGGGGATGTAAATAACACCACGGGATGCTGTCAGCAAAATCTGAATTGGGAAATTGCAGGACAAATCACTGGTTACAGAGTGAGAGACCACTTTCCCACCTGTCTTTTCACTTTATACTATTTCTTGTGCCAGAAATGCCCCTCCACCTGCTTTGTAAATCCCACCTATTGCTCAAGAGCTAGCTCAGGTGTTGCCTCCTTCATGAAGACGTCCTTGATTGCCCCAGCCAAAATTTACCTCATCTCTGTGCTTTCATAATACATTTATTTTTCTCTCCTAAAGTTCTTACCTCTTTTAGTTTTATCATTTTTTTGTGTGTGTACCCACTCACTACTACTGTGTGTCCGTTCCAAAAAGATGAGTTTCATATTTTGTACATCTTTTTTCTCCCTCCCTTTATCAACAGCTTTGCTTTGTTCATTTTGCTTTGTTCGTACATATACAGACACTCAAGAACAGGGTTATTGAATTGAATTGACCCTTAAGTCAAGATCAGGCAAAAAAACAAACCAAACCTGTTGCCATCCAGTTGATTCTGACCCATTGCGACCCCACAAGACAGGGTAGAACTGCCCAATAAGGTTTCCAAGGAGCGGCTGGTGGATTTGAACTGCTGACCATTTGGTTAGCAACCATAGCTCTTAACCACTGCGCCACCAGGGCTCCCAAGATCAGGCAATTGGAAACTAATGACATAGGCAATGGGGAGTCCTTGGAGATTTATGAGTAGGGAAGTGATATGATCAGAGCTACAATTTAGGTTTGAGGAAGATTAATCTGGCAGAACTGTGAAAGACAGACTCTGTGAAGGGATGATGTAATTCAGTGGTTCTGGGGAGAGACCCTGAGCATCTTGATAAGACTGGTGGAAGTAGACAGGGGACAGAGGAGAGATGTAGGGTTAGAATTGACAGGCCTTGGCAACTAGAATGAGTCAAGAAAAATAGATGAAGAACTAGAGAAAAAGATTTAAGACATTGAGCCACAGGTGACCAAGAAAATAGAACACTGGTGCTTATTAGTAACATTGAGAAATTCAGGAGGAGGATCAGATTTGAGAAGTAATCTTACATGTGGCGTATGAGGAATGGTACATGATAATAAGGTAGCCATTACATTTCTATGTCATAGAAACTATAGTGGTATATTAGGAAACCTTAGCATTGTCCCAATGATGAGATCAAAACCCTGTTCTGCTGAAAGCATCTTTTATTAAACCCATGTAGTATGCCAAGGTTTTATGCTGTGTTAGGGATACAAAGCTAAATAAGACACTTAAGATGCTCTCAACTCTAGTAAGTGAGATAAAGAAACAAATCATTACAGTTTAGTGAGATCATGAAATACCAGAGAAGTATGTATATGCATGTGTTTATTTGCTCATTCATTCATTCATTCATATTTATCCTGTTGCCATCTTCTAGAAAGGAATTAAAGCAGTGTACATACAGAATATTCAAGCAAAATAGTATAAAGATAAGGATGAGGGCTTAAAATGGAGCCAGAAAGGAGGCTTAAAATATTTGTCCCATAATGACCAACACTGCTGTGAATAAGCCACAAATCTGGCTCAAATGTTTCCCCAAAGGTAACCAACCAGTTGCTGTTGAAACAGTTCCTTCTCATGGTGACCCCATGTGTGTCAGATTAGAACTATGCTTCACAGGGTTTTTAATGTCTTTTAAAAACTTTTTATTGTGTTGGATGGTTTTTAATAAGACCAGATAGACGAGTTTTTAGGGGGTCCATTTGGTTAGATTTCAGAAAACAAACATTGATGTTCTTCTTGGACCACGAGCTCTGCTGAGACAGATTGTGCTTATCTGCACACCTTTGTATCCCCTATGCCCGGTATGTAGTTAAGTGTGCAGTAAATTATGTTGAAAGACTGACATAGAATTTTTAATATAAATAGAAAATAAGTATTAGTATGTTTCTTAGTCTAGATTTTTGAAACCTGGCTGAAAAATCCCCTCGGATTAAAATGCCATCTAAAATAGGACATTGTAGCTTAACTAGGTTTTTCCACAGAACTGAAAAAGTTATCAAATCTTTATGTAAGATTTGATCTTATTGGGAAAACATTTACGTCTAGGTATAGACAGAATAATCCTGTTGCCATTGAATCGATTCCAACTCATCGCACCCTATAGGGCAGAGTAGAACTGCCCCATAGGGTTTCCAAGGAGTGGCTGGTGGATTCAAACTGCCGACCTTTTGGTTAGCAGCTGAGTTCTTAACCAGCAGGTTGTTCATTGTCACTTGAACCTTTTCCTGGAAAAGAAGCAGATTTAGTTATTTTTAAGTAACGTTTTGGCAAACATGTAAATCTGGCTGTAAATGATATATCAGTATATCATGATAGGTATTGACGAAACATTTCTAGACACATATTTCCAAGGATCATTAACTTCTTTGAGTGCATCACTGAGATAAGATCTGTTGTATATTACCCTGACAAATGCAAACTTAAATCTCTTTCAACCTTTTAGACTCAGTTAATTAAGTTTTAGAAAAGCAATGAATTATTAAGTCTGGTTAGAAAATAGCTTGAAAGAAAGCAAAAGCAATTGGTCTCTTCTCTCAGAGTAATTTTTTCTGCTTATGTCAATTAAATGTTGGTAGATGGGATTATTTACATTAAATGGCCCCCGCTTAATCATTTTCATGCCATGCTACCCATGGAGACTCCGTCTTACGGCACCCGCTTCGGGGAATGCTGTGTACTCAGAACAGCGCCACTATGTTCATTTCGAAATAGAATTGGAAGGTAATAAGCATACAACCGCTTAAATTATTTTAAATGTTTGCTTTTGACCATGTGGATAACTGATTTGTTTGCTCCATTTAGTTCAGTTTAATTCAGCAAAGATTTATCGAACAACCACTGTGGTATATTTATAGTCTGTAATAAAATATATTCCTCATGGACAGAAAGAATCTTGAATCTATCAAATATGCATCTTCCAACTGGTAGTAAATACCAGCATTAAAAACCGCATGGTAAGTGGCATTTTGCTGAATGAGTACGTTGTTAGGATTTTGTTGGCGTCAGAAGTGTTGCCTTATAAATGTCTCTGTGGTTTATTTAGCTCCTACAGTGCCCTAGTGGTGCAGTGGTTAGGCATATGGCTGCTAACCAAAAGGTTGGCAGTTCAAACCCACCAGCTGCTCCACAGGAGAGAGATGGGGCAATCCGCTTGCATAAAGATTTCAGCCTTGGAAACCCTATGGGGCAGTTTTACTCTGCCCTATAGGGCCGCTATGAGTCAGAATTGACTCTGTGACAATGTTTTATTTTTTTTGGTATAGCCATGTCTAGCAGAAACAAGAGATCTCATTTCATCATTTTGATTGGAAGTAGTTGTATGAATTTAATACCTGAGAGTTTATTTGGTTTGAATTTGAATATAGGTCCCAGGCCTTGCCTTTTAGGTACTGTGTTAGTAGGTGTGATAAAAGGGACCCAGGAGCTCTGTTTTTAGAGCATTGCCATGGGACTCTGAAGCATGTCCAGAGTTAAGAACCCTTGTTTCAAGTTCAACTCCTGATACTTTATAAAAAGAATTGAGTATCAGAGATGTTCTGAGGTTGTAGTATTTATTCAGTGATCAAGGATGTATGAGTTTCCCTCCATAGCTGAACAATTTTATTTTTCCTTTGATGACCTGATGGCTGATTAATCTTATCTGTCTTTTGATAATTATTTATGTTGTTCACAGATATAATTAAGATTGAGAAAGAGCATTTGCTCCATTAATTATTTTCCTTTGAAATTCTTGGGACTTTCCCAGCAGAGTGGACTACTTGGTGTGTTAGAGAATGATGCGCCAGTCAGCTCATGGAGGGTTACTTTGATAGGAAAACACCATGTCCTTCATACGTAACCTGCAGGTGCTTTGTAGACCGCTCCAGTGAACATTGTTTCATGTGAGCCAGTACAAGTTTAGCATTTTCCTAGATTCCTGTCTTGATTTTTAGCAATGTTTCCATTGAAATTGAAAGATTGCCGCAGTAGTTTTTGTTTGATTATATTTTGCAGTTCAGTGTTATAATTTATACATTGACTTTAAATACTGCAGTGTGATCTGAATGCAGTCATTATTAGAAAGGATTACACTAAAGAAAGAGCCATGTTTCTTATCTATTAAAATAATTTCATTGAAGCTAGTGAAGTACTTTGATTCTCCCTTTGGTAGAAGAAAGCTTGTTTAACCTGGTAATTACCATCATTTATGATACAATATTGTGTAGTGTACTTAAATGCATGATTTGCAGCTTAAGAAAAAGTTTGTTTTTCTAATTACACAAGTAATGCTTGTTCATTGTTCAAAATTTTAAAACTGTAGAAAATCTCAAAAAAGAAAAATTTTTAAATCACCTGTAATTCTACCGTCTGGATATGATTGTTGTTTAGATAGATGGCCTTCCGGGCTTTTTTTTCTTTTTCTTTTTTTTTTTTATGCACACATATAGAGGTAAATCATTTATGTTTTCATTCTGAGTTAATTATTATGTTTAAATGGAACACAGCTTCACTACTTAAGAGTTTTTACGGCTTTTAAATACCATGTGGTATCTACATGTCGTTTAATAATTGGTGTTTTTTGCAGGTTTTTCCTCTTCTTAGATTTTAAAATTTCTTGTTTATGTCTTTCTTCCTTTTACTCATCTGAATTATCAAAAACCTAAATGCTTAGAGAAACACCAAAAATTAATGTAACCCAATATATTTATTAAGAGTAGATATGATTTGAATTGGGCGGCATCACCCAGACATACCAGGAAGGCGCTTTGAAGAGAGGACAGTGAAAGCCCGTTATATTGGTCATTGTTATGTTAATTTATCAGAAGATGACATCAAAGCATGAGCAGGGTTTAAGGATCTGTCAGTTACAGAAACAAAATCACCAAGGACAGGCCATACATCCTAAAACACAGCCTCTAGTCAGACCCTGGAGTTCCTGTTTCCAAAGCTGGCTGCACTGGCTGCAGGTAGATAATTTTCCAAGAGAACGCAATGCCTAAGGCAAAATGCTCCAGCTAAGCTGCTTACTAAGCTACTGTTTGACCTGAAGGTGACTCCAGGGAACCAGTTCCTTTAAGGTTCAAAAGGACACGTAAGAGTGGACGGCCTGGGTGGGTCACCCCAATTCCGTGAACCCAGAAATCTGTCCAGGAGAAAACAATTTCATCAGTCTCAAGAGTACTTTGTTACTTAGGAAAGTATTTTCCTTTTGTAAAATTTATGTAATATGCCAAAAAAACAAGATGCCTAGGCACCCATTCTAGACCGAGTTCTATAAACTTTCTAGCAAAATGAGGTGATGGGATCACTTTTAGTTAAAGAAAAAAGCCAAATTAGCTAACATAAAAATCCTCCTATGAAAACTGTAGAGTATGTGAAAGAATTCTAATGCAATACAAATAATCAATGCTTCTGTTTTAACAATTTTAATATACTCTGTGTATCACCCAATATGAAAAAAATCCCCTTTTCTTCCATTAATTGCAGCATTTCTCCCCCATCCAGCATTTTCTTTACATAAGGCCCAGAGATTGTGATTCAAAACATCAGAGATCCACCCCATTTGCTATAATTATGAAATATCTAGAATGTTATCTCAAAATATCAAGATCCCATAAAAACAAACACTTGTTCAAATTTTCATGACACTGTTATCGACTTTAGAAACTGGCTCAAAAAGTAGTAATTTTTTTCCTCCACCTAATAATGCTTTATTAAGCTTTGTTGACCTATATAAAGGTTATAGGGAAGGAGGGAGAAGGGGGATTAGAAAGATTAGTCTGCCACCACTCCTAAAAATATCAGAGTGATTTTTTTTTTCTTAATCACATAACTGTAACCTTTTGTCTACTCAGAGCAAACTAACATTAAGATGAAGTCTAAAGAATACATTCTTTATTTTCTACTACATTCGAATATACATGAAGACAGAATGATAATACACAGGTGTTAGAATTCTTTCAATCTCTGAAACATTTCAACGTTTGGAAAATTTCAAAAACATTGTCCAGTAGTATGTCTTGTAAATGCTTATTGACTTAATAAAAAAATGCATGAACAATTTTTGTTGTTTATTTATACTCTGCCTTGCTGCAAAAATTTATTTTAGGCGGTTTACTGGGACAGACAATATAGCAGGATAATAAGAGAGGAAGATGGTATCTAAAGACGTTAGGGCAAAGAGAAAACAGAAACATAAGATAAAGTCACGGTTACTGTTTGGTGTTAGAAAGCCCAATTTACTTGTTTTCTAGTAGCCAAAGTGAAAAAAAAAAGTGTTTATAAAATTCTGTGTCACAAGCATGCTATAAAAGTCACTGTATTGCTGGAATTTGTTGGAAAAAATATACAGACTCCACATTTTTGAAAAGAAGTCAACAGAGAAAATTTTTATTAATAAAGAGTTCCCACAGTTAGAACACATACTTGCCCAGTAGCCTCCTGACTGGTTGATAAGTCAGAATTTCACAAATGTCAACTGGGCACATTGATACTCTGTGTTACAGAAAAATAGTGCATGGGCTGCCACCATACTGGCTTTCCAAGTGTCCTATAGTACACTTAAGTTCATAGAACCCCTCTAGATGGGGAGAAAGGCCTGTTTGTGCTGGCTTCTTGACCAGAGCATCGTTCCTCTATCTCATCTCCACAGTGAGTTTCCTTGTAAAATTTCATTTGAATGAAGGATTTAACAACTAGAAAGATATCTGCAAACCACTGGCTTAGTGGTAGCATTAGGACCATTGCAAAATTAAAAATATATCCATGTACCTCTGAAATTTGGCCTGGCTGTAAATAGCCCAATAATATAACGAGACATGTTGGGTGATGCAAAAATTCCCAGGCCAGGAGTCAGAAGACCTGAGTACTTGTCCCTTCTCTGCCACAAATTAGCCCTGTGACCTTGGAAAAGTATTTTGATCTCTGAAACTTACTACTTCTTTTGTAAAATGAGAGTATGATTACCAAGACCTCTCCCAGCACCAAGACATTCTTTCATGTCAAGCTCCTCCCTTGTCAAAGGAGAGGGAACAGTTGGGAGATGTGACAATTCTCTGTAGAGAACTTGAGCATGGAAAAAATTTTTAGAGGAAGGGTAATTAGTTGCTCTGTCTAGAATAATTATATTTTGCTGTCAATAGTTCGTCTAGGTTGGACAGCAGGAAATGTTTGCTGGCAGCACAGGCTTTTTGGTAAAAGGTGACTGAAGGGTTGTCTGGGCTTTTATGCTGACATCATCAGAAGTGAGTGGTCAGCAGTGACACGATCTGAAAGAGAGCATGATGGAGAATCTGTTAGTCTTCTCAGTGAGGAGGACCTTGGGGGCATTAGCAAGGACAGTTTGGAAACACAGAAAGTTAAAAAAAAAAAAAAAGTAGCATTTTCAAAATTATAATTCATTAGCATAGGTTTGACTTCACCACTAACAACTTAGCATTAGAAAGGCATTTTTACATTAAATAAGTCATTGTGAAAAAATAAAAATTGGAATTACTTTTTAAATGCAACTTTTTTCAACTGAGTGGAAAATACAAATGAATATTATTGAGATTGTATGCAGAATTTTTTGTTGAACCAAACCTATTGCCATCAAGTCAATTCCAACTCATAGCAATCATGCAGAACAGAGTAGAACTCCCCTTAGGGTTTCCAAGGCTCTAATCTTTACAGAAGCATAATGCCACATCTTTCTCCCACAGAGTGGCTGGTGGGTTCGAACAGCCCACCTTTCGGTTAGCAGCCGAGTTCTTAACTACTACATCACCAGGGGTCCTAATTTTCTTCCTTTTTTTTAGTTACCAGGTAACATATTATTATAATAATCAGCTCACCATGAAAACATTAAAAGTTAATTTTGAGATCCCATTAAAAAATTTAGATTGTCTCCGTTTTCTTAGAATTATGTTTTTTTAATTTATGTTTTTTAGAATAAACTGAGCAACAGCCTGTAAGTACAATTTATATGTAAGCACAAAAGAAAACACAAATTTATATCCTTTTGCGCCTGGTAACTTTTCCCACAAATTTTCCGTCAATTCTTTTTTTGGTTAACTTTTAATTCAGGACATTCACGATATTGTTTTTTCTTGAGAGATTTGAGTTGGGTAAGTTATATTACAACCCTGGAAAGAAATAATTCATTTCAACCTGTACTGAACATTTTATGTACAAGACACCCTGCTTGACATTTGAGGGTAATACAAAGGTAAATCAATGAGGCCTGCTCTCAGCTAGCATTTACTTCTAGGAAGAAGACAAAGAAGAATCACTTCTGGCAGATTCTAAGTGAGGGATCAGGGACAGCTATGCAGAAATAGCTTCAAGGAAGACAGGGCTTTTAGTCAGCAGGAAGAGAGGCATGAAGATTATTCTAGAAAAATGAGGAAAAGCACAAAGGGATAGAAGTATGTGCCATCAACTAAATATATGAAGGCCACTGAATTATATACACTTTAAAAGGATGGATTTTATGGTATGTGAATTATATCTCAATAAAGCTGTTTATAATCTATGTGGCATTTGTGGCAGAAACATATGATCCCTGGGGCAGTACAGAAGGAGATGAGATTGGAGAGAGGTTTGGGGCCAAAACACACAGAAGGTCTTGAATTGGGGGTTTTGTTCTCCAGGCATTAGGAAACCTTTTTAAGCATGAGGGTCAGTATGACTTTGTTGATTTTAATATATGAGTCTGCTGGCAAGCTGAAAGATGCATTAGCTGTTAGAGAAAGTGAGAGTAGAGAGAAAAGTTAGGCTATTGGAATAACTCAGACCAAAGAGTTTAAACTAGCGAAGCAGCAGTGGGGTTGAAAATAGAGTGTTAAAATGGCTGGATATTCAAGATTAAGGGAGCAAGAAGAATCCAAGAAAACCCCCAAATTTCTCATCTTTCTTATGTATAGAACAAGGGAATTGTATTCATTTTCTGTGCTGCATAACAAATTACCACAAACTTAGCAACTTAAGGCAACACACATTTATTATTTCAAATTTTCTATGGGTCTCTGGAAACCTATGGAACTCTAGTCCAGATACAGCTTAGCTGGGTCCTGTGCAAGGCTGCAGTCCAGTTTTTGGCCAGACCAGGTTCTCATCTGGAGGTGAACTGGGCCCGGTTTCAGGTCATTGGCAGAATCTGTCACCTGGCTGTAGGACTGAGGTCCCCAACTTCTTGCTGACTGCCAGCTGGGGGCCACTCTCAGGTCTTAGAGGCTGCTCACAGATCCGTGCTCACTGACAGATGGAAAATCACATTTTACTCTTGTTCGAATTTGTACATTAATGAGATTGAATATTTGGATGAGTTCATTGCTTTTGTGATTTAGCTTTTTTACCTATCTTTATGTTGAAATAGTCACCATTTTGCTTTGCAGTGTGAGCCACTGTATTTTCTGTATATTGAAACCTCTTGTCATGTGTTGGAAATATTTTCCTCAGTTTGCAGTTTGTCTTTTGACTTTTCCATGATATGTTTTTGCTATACAAAGGTTGAGAATTTTAAGTAGTTAAATCCATTTAAACTGTTTCCAGTTTCCATTTTCAGTGTCAGGTATGTAAAGCAATCCAACTAATGCCCATAGATTAAATTTCACCTATACCTCCTGGTATGTTTATGGTTTCTATGATTACACTGAATTTTCATTCCATATGTTAGGTGCTGTCATTGGTCACAACTCACAGTGACCTTTTGTACAACAGAACGATACGCTGCCTGGTCCTGCTCAGAATTGTTGCTATGTTTGAGCCTGTTGTTGCAGCCACTGTGTCAGTCCATCTCATCGAAGGTCTTCCTCTTTTCACTGAGCCTGTACTGTACCAACCATCATGTCCTTTTCCAGGGACTGGTCCCCCCCGATAACATGTCCAAAGTACATGAGACAGAGTCTCTCCATCCTCACTTCTAAGGAGAATTCTGGCTTCTTACTTCTTCTAAGACAGGTTTGTTTGTTCTTCTGGCAGCCCACGGTATATTCAGTATTCTTCACCAACACCATAATTGAAAGGCATTAATTCTTTGGTCTTCTTTATTCATTGTCCTATTTCACATGCATATAAGGTGATTGAAAATACCATAGCATGGTTCAGGCGTACCTTAGTCCTCAAAATGACATCTTTGCTTTTTAACACTTTAAAGAAGTCTTTTGCAACAGATTTATTTGCCCAGTGCAGTGGTCATTGATTTCTTGACTACTGTTTCCATTGGAAACCGTGGTGACATAGTGGTTAAGAACTACGGCTGCTAACCAAAAGACTGGTGGTTCAAATCCACCAGGCGCTCCTGGGAAACACTATGGGGCAGTTCTGCTCTGTCCTTTAGGGTCACTATGGGTCGGAATTGACTCGAGGATGAGGTTTGGTTTTGGTTTTGGGTTTCCATGGGCGTTGATTGTGGATCCAAGTAAAATGAAATCTTCAACAACTTTAATCTTTTCTTTTATCATGATGTTGGTTATTGGTCTGGTTATGAGGATTTTTGCTTCCTTTATGTTGAGGTATAATCCATACTGAAGGCTATAGTCTTTCATCTTCACTGGTAAGTGCTTCAGGTCGTCTTCGTTTACAGTAGGCAAGGTTGTGTCATCTGCATATCCCAGGTTGATAATGAGCCTTCCTCCAATCCTGACACCACGTTCTTCTTCATATAGTCCAGCTTCTCAGATTGTTTGCTCAGCACATAGATTGAATAAGTGTGGTAAAAGGATACAACCTTGATGCATACCCTTTCTGATTTTAAACCACGCAGGAATAGGGATACATCTTTATTTTTTCTGAAATAACGAATTAGCTAGCATCTTTTGTTGATTAATCATTCATCCATTTCCTCCTGATTTGAAATCTCATTTTTGTCATATGCTAAATGTTTATATGTGTATGTGTGTATTTGCCTAAAAATATCTGCCCCAGGAGCATCCCAAGCCAAACCCACTGCCGTTGGGTGGATTCCTACTCATAGCTACCCCATAGGGTTTCCAAGACTAAATCTGTATGGAAGCAGACTGCCACATCTTTTTCCTGTGGAGCTGCTGGTGGTTTCAAACTGCCAACCTTTTGGTTAGCAGTGGATTAATTTAACCACTGCGCCAGCAGGGTTCCAGGAGAATCCTATGATTCCTGAAATTTCTAGCAAGAACATTCCATTAACTTACTGTTTATAGAATGCTCTCAAGTATAATACTTAAACATACTGTTGCATAAAAAGCTTATCCAACGCTTGTTTGTTACTTTAATGCTTGAGAACTAAAGATTCCTCCATCTATTTGCCTTATCAGAGAATTTTCATTATCAGCCAAAGATTTCTTTTTTATGTCAGCTCACAACCTGCCAGGGTTAAAGGCAAATAGTGTTCAGGAGGTCAGACATGGTCATGCTAAAGAATTCAAAGTGGTTTAGAGATACAAAACCCAGTGCTGTCAAGTCGATTCCAACTCATAGCGACCCTATAGGACAGGGTAGAACTGCCCCATAGAGTTTCCAAGGAGCGCCTGGCAGATTCGAACTGCTGACTCTTCGGTTTAGGGTCTTCTTCTTGCTTTATAGTCTGGAAAATATTAGTAAATATTGCAAATTGAGATAAATAATAGTATTTGAGCTTTGAAAAGGTAGCCAGAATGCTTCCAAGTTAACATTTTAGAAATTGTTTTATAATTATTGATTTAAAAATAGATAAAATTGACAGCTTTGAGTAAAGCTATTAGCTCCATCATAAATGTAGTTTATTGCAGTTTCTAAATGCCACCAGATACTGGAACAGTTTTCACAAAGCTCTATCAGTCCTTGGGGAAAACATCACATGCAGCCTGCCCTGACCATTAGAGGGCTGCAGCCACAGAACTTGCTAAGGCCTAATTTCACTGAGTTTCTCTTGTACTAAAAGGTGTGTTATGCTGCTGTAGGTCAAGTGTGAAGGTGTTATGGTCTACTTTGTGTATTATTATAGTAAACCTAAATCGATGAAAGTATTTTTTTCTCAGAATATAGTTACTAGCAATCATAAAGCTGGCTAGTGGGTCAAAAACCTGAATTCTAGATTTTGCTATTAAGTTAGTAGCATGACTTTTTGAGTATTACCTAGTTATTCCTTTTCTTTTCTTTTTGGTTACCTTTTGTACTAAATCAGCATTTTCCCCAAATGTGTTCTGTAGATTATTGCCATAAGGTGCTCAAGGAGAAAAGGGTCATGCTCCACGGCAACATGAGTTAGGAAAGTGTTGTGTTCTAGATCCCGCACTAAGAAATGCACAGTGTGTAGTAGGATATTGTCATGGATTGAACTGTGTCCCCCTAAAATGCGTATCAGCTTGGCTAGTCCATGATTCCCAGTATTGTGCGATTGTCCATCATTTTGTCATCTGATGTGATTTTCCTGTGTGTTGTAAATCCTACCTCTATGATGTTGAGGTGGGATTAGAGGCACTTATGTTAATAAGGCAGGACTCAATCTATAAGATAAGACTGTGTCTTAAGCCAATCTCTTTTGAGATATAAAAGAGAGAAGAACAGAGAGACAGGGGGACCCCATACCACCAAGAAACAAGAGCCAGGCGTATATCGAGTCCCTTGGGCCCAGGTTCCCTGCGCTGAGAAGCTCCTCAACCAAGGAAGATTGATGATGACAACCTTTCCCCAGAGCTGACAGAAAAAGAAAGCCTTCCCCTGGAGCTGGCACCCTGAATTCAGACTTCTGGCCTCCTAGACTGTGAGAGAATAAAATTCTCTTTGTTAAAGCCGTCAACTTGTGGTATTGCTGTTATAGCAGCAGAAGATAACTAAGACAGATACTAATGCCTTTAAGAATACTTAAGAAGGGGCCTGGGTGGTGTAAGCAGTTTGCGATTGGCTACTAGCCTAAAAGTTGGCAGTTCAAACCCACCCAGTGGCTCCATGGAAGAAAGGCCTGGCAAACTGCTCCCGCAAAGATTACAGCCAAGAATACCCTATGGAGCAGCTCTGCTCTGTAACACATGAGGTTGCCTTGAGTTGGGGGCCAATTTGACGGCAGCTAACAACAACAAGAACACTTTCAGATGAGAAATCCAATAAAATCTTTTGGATGCATTTCTTGGCATTGACAGAAACTTGTGTTCAATGAAGTCCACTTTGTGAACCTATATTAGCTGCTATATGAGTCATTAAACATCTATAATTCTAGTCCTAATAAAAAGTTTTGTAAGTGAATTATTTCATATGTGCTTCTTCAGTGTACTTCATTGTCAGTGTAGAATATTCTTAAGGAAACACTGGAAAACCTTTAATTGTACAGTATCCTAGTTAGTGCTCATGGATTTGTAGACACAGCGACACTTGTTTTGCCCTATGTGTAACAAAAGTTTGATTCGGAATGGTCAGAAAAAGCAGGACTAAGGATTCCCCTCAAGCCCTGGTGTTGAAGTAGTTAGCAGCTTGGCTGCTATCCAAAAGGTCAGCAGTTTGAAACCTCCACCCACTCCTTGGAAACCCTATGGGCAGTTCTACCCCATCCCATAGGATCGCTATGAGTTGGAATTGACTCGACAGCAGTGGGCAATGGGTAAGGGTTTCCCTACTCTGCAGTAACTCTGTCCAATACCGCAGGCTCTCTACAAGATACAGTTTGTTGCTAGGCACTCATTTCTTCCAACATATATTTTTTCTGTTTAATTTAAGCTGTTATTGGGTCAAAATATATGGACCTCTTGGGGGGTCTTTTATATTTATCGTTCATAAAATGATGCTTGGCTTTCTAATAAGGAAGTTCAGAGGAAAAATCAAGGTATCTTCATCTTATTTGTAGGATGGGAGCTGCAGACAACATATGTAAAGGACAGAGTACATTTATGGAAGAACTGACAGAGACAGCAGAAATAATAAGAAAAGCAACGTCACAGTCCTTGGTTATCTTGGATGAGTTGGGAAGAGGGACAAGCACCCATGATGGAATCGCCATTGCTTATGCTACACTTGAGCATTTTATTAGAGATGTAAGTATCCTGCATACCTTTTGTATGTTGGTGGTACATACTACACAAATAGTTTTCCTGACTTGAGTATCTAAATATTCAAAATTATTTTTAATTGTTAAGATTGACCCTGTCCACATAATTGATCATTATTACCCTATACACTGAGCTGAGATAGATTAGTCCTAAGTAATGTTTGTAAATCTTTGATGTGTCTTCCTTTCTTTGCCGAAGCACAATAAACCTGGTCTGCAGGAGAAAGGTCTCCATGGCAATATATTCACCCAAGACTCTTACCTAATTATCCTTGGCAAGCTCTAAATCAAGAGAAGGTACAATCTATTTGCAGTCCAATCCCTGAGGAAAGAACAAAAAGGAGATGATGTCAGTTTACCCTGTGGAATCTGTTTTAGCTGTATCCTAAAAAATCTGAATATAAGGCCTTTGATCTCTTTTGTATCTGTTTGCTACATCACTCTTTGGTACCTAAGCCTTTTCGTCAGAGTGTGTATCTAAGCATCTCAGTATGAAATATTTTTGTGTCAAAGTTTACATCTCTATATTTCCTTCAGACTCTCTCCTCTTATTTACTCCATCTGTCCAATTTGGTCTTTCAGCCCCTAAGTCTTGTCTGTACATCGGCCTTTCTTTTTCTTTGTTTTTTTTTTCATTTTATTCCTTTTTGTGTCTTCCTTTCTCTGCATTCCTCCCCCTCAGTTTTGTTACTCTAAACATTTATTTAATTACATACCTTAATTATGACATGTTCCCTACTTTAAAGTGTATACTTTTTCGTCTTTTAAAAGGAATTTATATTCATTTGCAAAAAGATGTAGCTCAGTGACTTTTCTTTAATTATTATAGAAACTACATGTTAAGGAAATTGGAGTAAAGTAACATCAGTATGTGTCTGTCAGCTTGTCTATTGTGGTGGCTTGTGTGTTGCTATGATACTGGAGGCTTTTCTACCAGTATTTCAAATACCAGCTGGGTCATCCTTGGTGGACAGGTGTCAGAGGAGTTTCCACACTAAGGCAAACTAGGTAGAAGGACCTGGAAGTCTACTTTAGAAAAAATTGGCCAGTGAAAACCTTATGAATATCAGAGGAACATTATCTGATTATAGTGCCAGAAGATGAGCCCCCAGGTTGGAAGACACTCAAAAGATGACTGGGGAAGAGCTGCCTCCTCAAAGTAGAGTCAACCTTAATGATGTAGATGGAGTCAAGTTTTTGGTACCTTCACTTGCTGATGTGGCATGAGTTAAAATGAGAAGAAACAGCTGCAAACATTCATCAATAATCGGTATGTGGAATGTACAAAGTATGAATCTAGGAAAATTGGAAGTTCTAAAAAATGAAATGGAATGCATAAACATCAGTAAACTAGGCATTAGTGAGCTGAAATGGACTGGTGTTGGCCACTTTGAATCAGACAATCATAGGGTCTACTATGCCGAGAATGACAACTTGAAGAGGAATGGTGTTGCATTCATCAGCAAGAAGAACATTTCAAGATCTATCCTGAAATACTATGCTGTCAGTGATAGGATAATACCCATACACCTACAAGACAGATGAGTTAATACGAGTGTTACTCAAATTTACACACCAACTGCTAAGGCCAAAAGGAAAAAATTAAAGATTTTTACCAGCTTCTGCAGTCTGAAATTGATCAAACATGCAATCAAGATGCATTGATAATTACCGGTGATTGGAATGTGAAAGTTGGAAACGAAGAATTGGTAATTGGAAAATACGGTCATGGAGATAGAAATGACGCCAGAGATGGTATGGTAGAATTTTGCAAGACCAACAACTTCTTCGTTGCAAATACCTTTTTTCAACAACACAAACAGCTACTATACACATGGACCTCGCTGGATGGAATACACAGGAATCAAATCTACTCCATCTGTGGAAAGACACAATGGCAAAGCTCAATATCATTGGTCAGAATGAGGCCAGGGGCCAACCGCACAACAGACCATCAATTGCTCATATGCAAGTTCAAGTTGAACCTGAAGAAAATTAGAACAAGTCCATGAGACCCAAAGTACAACTTGAATATATCCCACCTGAATTTAGAAACGGTCTCAAGAATAGATTTGACACGTTGAATGCTAATGACCAAAGACCAGACTAGTGGTGGAATGACATTAAGGACATCATACATGAAGAACTCAAGAGGTCATTAAAAAGACAGGAAAGAAAGAAAAGACCAAAATGGATGTCAGAAGAGACTCTGAAACTTGCTCTTGAATGTTGAGTAGCTAAAGTGAAAGGAAGAAATGATGAAGTAAAAGAGCTAAACAGAAGATTCCAAAGGGTGGCTTGAAGACAAAATAAGGCATTATAATGATATGTGGAAAGACCTGGGGTTAGAAAACCAGAAGGGAAGAACACACTCAGCATTTCTCAAGCTGAAAGAAATGAAGAAAGAATTCAGGCCTCAAGTTGCAATAGTGAAGGATTCTATGGGGAAAATATTAAACGACACAGGAAGCATCAAAAGAAGATGGAAGGAATACACAGAGTCACTATACCAAAAAGAATTGATCAATGTTCAGTCATTTCAGGAGACAGCATATGATCAGGAACCAGTGGTACTGAAGGAAGAAGTCCAAGCTGCACTGAAGGTAGGAACTGGTAGAATACCAATTGAGATGTTTCAACAAATACATGCAGCACTGGAAGTGCTTATTCATCTATGCCAAGAAATTTGGAAGACAGCTACCTGGCCAACTGACTGGAAGAGAGCCACATTTATGCCTGTTCCCAAGAAAGGTGATCCAACTAAATGCGGAAATTATTGAACAATATCATTAATATCACACGCAAGTACAATTTTGCTGAAGAACATTCAAAAGCAGCTACAACAGTACATTGGCAGGAACCTGTCAGTAATTCAAGCTGGATTCAGCAGAGGGTGGTGCAATGAGGGGTATCATTGCTGATGTCAGATGGTTTCTGGCTGAAAGCAGAGAGTACCAGAAAGATGTTGACCTGTGTTTTATTGGCTATGCAAAGGCATTGGACTGTGTGGATCATAACAAATTATGGATAACATTGCAAAGAATGGGAATTCCAGAACACTTAATTTTGCTCATGAGGAGCCTGTACATAGATCAAGAGCAGTCGTTTGAACAGAACAAAGGGATGCTGCATGGTTTAAAGTCAGGAAAGGTGTGGTCAGGGTTGTATCTTTTCACTATACTTATTCAATCTGAATGCTGAGGAAATAATCCGAGGAGCCGGACTATATGAAGAACAGGGCATCAGGATTGGAGGAAGACTAATCATCAACCTGCGTTTTGCAGATGACACAACCTTCCTTGTTGAGAGTGAAGAAGACTTGAAGCACTTACTGAAGAAGATGAAAGACTGTAGCCTTCCGTATGAATTATACCTCAATATAAAGAAAACAAAAATCTACACAACTGGACCAATAAGCAACATCATGATAAACAGAGAAAAGACTGAGGTTGTCAAGGATTTCATTTTATTTGGATCCATGATCAATAGCCATGGAAGCAGCAGTCAAGAAATCAAACGATGCATTGAATTGGGCAAATCTGCTGCAAAAGATCTCTTTAAAGTGTTAAAAAGTAAAGATGTCACCTTGTAGACTAAAGTGTGTCTGACCTAAGCCTATGCATGCAGAAACTGGACGATGAATACAGAAGACGGAAGAAGAATCAATGCCTTTGAATTATAGTGTTGGTGAAGCACATCGAATATACCATGAACTGCCAAAAAAAATGAACGGATCTGTCTTAGAAGAAGTACAACCTGAATGCTCCTTAGAAGCAAGGATGACAAGACTTTGTCTCACATACTATCAGGAGAGATCAGTCCATGGAGAAGGACATCATGCTTGGCAAAGTAGAGGGTCATCAAAAAAGAGGAAGACCCTCAATGAGACGGATTGACACAGTGGCTGCATCAGTGGGCTCAGGCATGGTAACGATTGTAATTATGGTGCAGGACCAGACAGTGTTTCGTTCTCTTGTACATAGGGTTGTTATGAGTTGAAACCAACTTGCTGGCACCTGACAACAATAGCAATAACACTTAAGCCAAGTAATTAAACCTAGCATCACCATTACTGGGTCAAATTGACGTCACATGCTTCCTAATGGAAAGTACTGAGAAGGGTATGTCACCTACATAGATATGTAATAATCCTGGAAAAAATGTCTGATCTGAATCTAACCATGAGGAGATAATCAGACGAATCCAAATTGAGGGATATTATACAAAACAATTGTCCTGAACACTGTAAAAATATTAACATCATAGAAGACAAGCAAAGGCTTAGGGAACTCTTCTAGATTAATGGACTAAGTATAATGCATGATCCTTGATTTTTTTTAAAATGCTATAAAGAACATCATTGGATCAGTTGAGGAAATTTAGATATGGACTCTATTAGGTGATAGTAATAATGATATCAATGTTAAATGTCTTGAGTAATAATTTTATTCTGATTAGCTAGGATAATACTTTTGTTCTTAGAAGACTGAAGCTTAAGTATCTAGGTGTGAAGTGTGAGTGTATGTGTGTGTAGAGATGGGAGGGAGGGAGGAATAGAGAAGATGGCAAAATATTAATGAATTTTCCAAATAAAGAGTGTATGGATGTTCATTGTACTATTCTTGAAATTTTTGTGAATTTTTGAATTCTTTCAAAATAGAAAAGTTTTAAATAAAATAAAATTTAAAAATAAATTCATATTTACTGTATGTTTTATTGCTTTAGGTGAAATCCTTAACCCTGTTTGTCACTCATTATCCACCAGTTTGTGAACTAGAAAAAAGTTACTCACAACAGGTGGGGAACTATCACATGGGATTCTTGGTCAATGAAGATGAAAGCAAAGACGATCCAGGTATGAAATATTCCTGCAAAAGTATAGTTAGAATGCTGCTGGTTTTCGTGTTTGACAATTTAAAGTTTATAGGTACAAGCACTTATTGCTTGTAAATAATACAAGCTGTGAATGTCAGTTATAATGTTTGTCTAAATGCATTTTTGTCTTGAAAGTAGTACAACCATCCTTAGAAGCAAGGATGGTGAGACTATGTCTCACATACTTTGGATATGTTATCTGGAGGGATCAGTCCCTGGAGAAGGACATCATGCTTGAAAGAGTGGAGGGTCAGTGAAAAAGAGAAAGACCCTCAACGAGATGGATGGACACAGTGGCTTCAGGAATGGACTTAAGCGTAACCATTTTGAGGATGGTGCAAGACCGGGCAGTGTTTCATTCTGTTGTGCGTAGGGTCGCTACAAATTGGAATAGACTTGATGGCACCTAACAACAACAGCAAATGCATTTTCTCTAAGCTTAAAAAAAAGCTTAGGAACTTGCATTTATCCTTGCCGCTTTGAGTCCTTCTGTAGTCTTCCTTATCCACGTGGAATGACAACCCTTTTTCTACAAGAGGAGAATGAAGGGGGCACTTAAGTTTTTCTCCATGCCTTACGTTCTTTTTTTTTTTTTAACTTTAATCACAAGATGTTCTTTTATTTATTTATTTATTAATAATTTTTGTTGTGCTTTAATTGAAAGTTTACAAATCAAGTCAGTCTCTCACACAAAAACCCATACACAACTTGCTAGGTACTCCCAATTACTACCCCCCCCCATGAGACAGCCTGCTCCCTCCTTCCACTCTATCCTTTTGTGATCATTTTGCCAGCTTTTAAGCCCCTCTACCCTTGCATCTCCCCTCCAGGCAGGAGATGCCAACATTGTCTCAAGTGTCCACCTGAACCAAGTAGCTCACACCTCACCAGCATTCCCTCTCCAACCCATTGTCCAGTCCAACCCATGTCTGACGAGCTGGCCTTGGGGATGGTTCCTGGAGTGGGCCAACAGAAGGTCTGGGGGCCATGATCACCGGGGTCCTTCCAGTCTCAGTCAGACCATTAAGTCTGGTCTTTTTATGAGCCTTACATTCTCACATGATATATCTCAGGAAAGATGCCCTGTCGAGTGCAGAGTGTTATTAGTCATCTTTTTAGTTGTTCAATTTATTTCCCATAATATCGTTAAACATTACTAACTATTAAGGGTCATTGGAAATCCTGGTGGTATAGTGGTTAAAAGCTACAGCTGCTAACCAAAAGGTCGGCAGTTTGAATCCACCAGGCGCTCCTTGGAAACTCTGGGAGCGGTTCTTCTCTGTCCTGTAGGGTCGCTTTGAGTCGGAATCAACTCAATGGCAATGGGTTTGGGTTTTTTTTGGTTTATTAAGGGCTGTAGAGGAGCCCTGGTGGTACAATGGTTAAGCACTCAGCTGCTAACCAAAAGGGTGGTTTGAACCCACCAGGTGCTCCATGGGAGAAAAACCTGGCAACCTGCTCCCATAAAGATTACAGCTTAGGAAACCCTCTCGGGGAGTTCTGCTCTGGCATAGGGGGTTGCTATATGTAATACTCATATATCGACTCCACGGCATACAATAACAAAGGCCATGTACTCTGCTGGAAACTTTATGTGTTTTATCTTAATTTCACAAGAAAACGGTCTCAGAGAGGTAAAGTGGTATGTGGGGTCAACGATATCTTTTCTAGCCTTTCCAGTTATTACTAGTGTCACAGAAATGAGACAGTTCATGAAAAAGAATGCCATCAGCCAGTAGAAGTAAGTTCAAGTGCCGCACGCAACATAGGAGGCTTTAGCATAATTTTTTCCTTGTTCAGCAGTAATTTTTTTAAGCTACCAGTCATGGGCCAGTGACAGTTTGCACAACTGGTGAGCTACCGTGGAAAACCCATTATCCAAGACACTCCAGAGTCCACCTTTTATTTTGGAAAAGTAATAAGAACAGACATGAAAAAGAAATCAGGCAAGTGTCCCAAAGAAAACAAAGCACTGGACCTCAGATAAAGTTAATGTTAGGCAATTCCTGCCTTTCACCACCATGCAGTCTCAAAAAAACACATCATAAATTCTCTCATAGGATCAGCTCTGTATCTACGAATCTGTATCCAAAATGGCAGGAGAAGTCTTAGAAACTGAAACCCAGTGGGATAAACAGAACAGAGTTCACCAACAGGGGATGGAAGATGTCAGTGCTACTAGGCATTTGATGTGAGCTGACTACTCACCCAGAGCATTATATCTTTCCCTTAAGTTTTCTGGCATTTTATTTTATTGACTTAAATTTTTATCCATAAACATAATTTTAAAGACAAAATGATGCTAAGAGACTTGTGTTAACAAGCAGCAGCCCTCTGCTTCCTTTCCTCCACTCCATGCCCGTTCCCCATTCCAATCCCGAGGCAACTACTTTAACTCTTTAATCTGTTTCTCCCATATTTCTAAATAATAGGCATATTCTCCTGTTTCTTGACCCATCAAATTGAGACATTATTGTTTAACTTCTCATTAAATTAGCAGGGAGTCTTCAGCCTCTCACATACCTCTTGGCTTCCTCTGTCTTCACAGTGTAATCATTTCACATTTTTTCTGTTTTATTCTTTTTCATTGTTTTCACTATTATTACCTTGTAAATATTGCTTACTGAAGAGCCAAGTATTAAGACAGTGCATTTTCTTTCTTTTACAATGTTTTCTGTTTTCTTGAAGGTAATAATTGCCCTGTTTTTTCCCATTTCTTTCTGTCTGTAGTTGAATCCTCCTGTGCCCTTCTGTATCTTTGTAAAACACCTCTCTAGATAGATATTTTCCCACATGATTGGACCAGTGTTTCCACTTTTTTTACCCACTGGGGGTCATTCCTCCTTGGAGTCCTCTGTCCTTCTGCTCCTCTGAACTTGGCTACTGCCTGGGCATGCTGCACAGCTCTTGTCCAGGGACCTGCTTTGCCATCATCTTAGGATGTCTTTTACCCTCTTTCTGTGCATTTGATTGCAAATAACAAAACACTTACACTCACATTGGCTCAAACAGTAACGGTATTTATTTATGTATCTATACATATATAAAATCTCACATTATAAGACCCTTAGAGGAAGAGTGGGCTACAGCTCCTCCTCTTTGCAATTGTCCAGGCTCTGCCTTCCTGCCCTGCTGGCTTCATCATCAGGCTGGTGGCAAGATAGCTCTTTCAAACATCATATCCAGAAATGACAATGTCCAAAGGAAGAAAAGGGACCAGCATTTCCTGTGACTCTAACTTAAAGGAGCAAGGAAGGCTTTCTCAGATGCTGCTGAGCATTTTATTGGTCCATCTCATTGTCAGAATTGAATCATATGCTCCTCCTTAAACCAATCCCTAGAAGCAGGGATGGCAGGAATGACCTTGATTGGCCTGAGTTAATCAGGACCTGCTTTTGTAGTTGTATATGAGAACACTACTCCACGAGTTAAATGGTGAGGGATTTGATTCCTTACAAAATCAGGGTTTCCTTAGGGGCAGAACAGATTTTGCATAAGCTACTAATAATGTCAACTAAAAGGAGGTGAATATTTTGAGGCTTCGCATGAATAAAAATGTCTTTATCATCCCTTCATACTTGATTGACAATTCAGCTAGGGCTAGAATTTTAGGTTAAAATCATTTTCACTCAGAATTTTAAGGCATGGCTTATTGTCTACTCTTCTAGTATCATTCCTGGCTATGTTTAGATATTTAGGTTCCACCCATTATCTTTAACCTACCCCTTTCTCTTCATAACAACTGCCTAGTGAAGTTAGGTTTTAAAATAGGATTTTCCTAGTTTCCCTGTAATCAATAGAAACATGAATTATAACTTTCACTGACTTTAAGTAGTACCAGATAAACTTTTCAATAAAATCCATTTAAGAAGCAGTCATAGTTTATAAGTAGTTAAGTTCTAAGAACTTTTGTTGTGAGGCTGTAGAGAAACAAGTTTTTTTTTTTTTTTTTTTAATTTTCTCTGGCCCTCTTTGGTTCCACATTTTATTGCTTAACACACACACACACACACACTCTCTCTCACTGTCTCTCACTCAGGTATGTACTACAGAGAAGGATAAAAGATAAACTTGAGGCAGAAAATAACCACGAAAGAGCTCCCACAGGTGATTATGGTGTGAGAAGTACCAAAATTAGTATTAGTGTAGAGACTAGCTTTTGATGGCAAATTCAGCAACAGTTTGTACTGAGGTCTGTTAACAACTTGTTCAGGGCAATATAATATTTTATATAATTTAGCGATACATAAATACATTTTCAAAAGAAAAAAAAGCTATCAACCAAGCAGTTTTTAAGCAAGGGAGTTACATTTTTTGTAGCATTTAGTAGGCTCTCAGAAAATGCTCTCTGGACGGATGGACGGACAAATCATTTTTTAGAAAGACCAGCATGGAGGATAGATTACAGTGGAGAGGCTGGAGGCAGGGAGATCAGCTAGGACTAAAACCTGTTGAAGTGATAAAGTCCATTTTTCTGTCTTAACAATTAAAAGAGTTTGCTTTTTTGATTGCCTACTGCTGCTTCTTTCCCTCTTGGTCTTGTGAGCATCGAAGAGTAACAAAAAATTATCTAGTTGTCAGGCACTGGTGTCTGTATTCCTTTTCCCTAGTCTGTTCCCACCTACTTCTTCACCTGCTCTTTGTGTTCCTTAGGTTTTATTTGAAGGCAAAGGTATTCGTAGTACTTTGTAATGGAGTGTTTTAGTCTGTGTATTCCTAAGAGTGTCAGCATTCTCTTCACCTCCCACTTCTGGCACCCACCCTTAAAAAAAAAGAAGGGTATTATTTCCCTGTTGCTGAATTCTTAGAGAAGGAGGTTAAGTAAAATTCCATTATCCTTGTTCTCTATTGTATTCTGTCTTTTGGCTTGTTAGCTGATAAAAGAACAAAAGCGCACACATTTATCAAGTGAAATAATGTATGAGAAAAACCTTTGATAAACTTAAAATAAATTTACTAGGATCTTAGAAATCATTGTAAATCTGGTTCATCTTGAATATTTTTTGCACCACAGTATAATTATATTGAATTTCATGATAAAGCTACGTAAAAACTGCAGGATCTTGAGGTGCTTTTGATTTATCAAAGATTAAACTGTATGTAGTATTTTCATATTATCACACTTCATTATATTCTGACTGTTTGCTGTTGTTGTGTGCTGTCGGGTAGATTGCAACTCATAGTGACTCTATAGGACAGAGTAGAACTGGTACATAGGGTTTCCTAGGCTGTAATCTTTACTGGTGAGGAACCATCATGGCACGGTGGTTAAGCGCTCAGCTGTTAATCAAGAGGTCAGCAGTTTGACCCCACTATCCACTCTGCAGGAGAAAGATGTGTCAGTCTGCTTCGGTAAAGATCTCAGTGTTGGAAACCCTATGGGGCAGTTCTACTCTGTCCTATAGGTTAGCAATGAGTCAGAATCAGCTCGATGGCAATGTGTTTGGGGTTTTTTTAAATTTATCTTTACTGGAGCAGATTACCAGGTCTTTTCTCCTGCGGAGCAGCTGGTAGTTTCTAACCACTGACCTTTCAGTTAGTAGCTGAGCACTTAGCCGTTGTGACACCAGGGATCCTTTCTAATTCTTTAAAAGGTCTTAATTCATATGCTTGTATATGTGTCACAGGCTGAGTTCCCCAGGAAGTAGACTCTCAGGGTTACATGTGTGAGGTTTATTGGATACTGTTCTGGAGGTCAACACCTGAGGGCAGGACTGGCCAGAGGAAGAAGTTGGACTGTGTTGCAGTCATTACAAGGCTTCAGCCAACCCTATATAGAGGTCTGAGGATGGGATTCAAAGTTGCTTCAGTTTGGGGTGAGAGGGCCTAGTTGTCTATTGCTGCATAACCACCTGAAACCTAGCAGCTTAAAACAACCTTTATTATCTCATAGTTCCTGTCAGTTAGGAATACAAGGCAGCTTAGCTGGACACCTCTAGCTCAGGATCTCTCACAGGCTGCAGTCAAGGTGCTGGTCAGGGCAACAGTGTCTTCAAGGCTCAACTGGGGCGATCCACTTCCAAATCTGTTCACATGGTTATTGGCGAGCTTCAGAATATCCACTTCCAAGCTTACTCACGTGGCTGTTGGCCCGCCTCAGGCCCTGCTGACTATTAGCCAGAGTTATCAGTTTCTTTCCAGGTAAATGTCTTCAGACGACAGTCCACGCAACATGGTAATTTGCTTCCCTCAGAGCAAGGAAGCAAGGAAGTGAGAGTGCTCAAGACAGAGACCACAGTCTTTTTGTAACCTAATCTTAGATGGGACATCCCATCACTTTCATTTTGTTTGTCAGAAGCAAGTGCCCAGCCCATATTCCAGGGTAGGGGATTTTACAAAAGTATAAATACCCAGAGGTGGGGTCTTTGGCAGCCATCTTAGAGGCTGTTTACCAACCCCATGGTAACCAGTTATTGGATGCAGGCTGCCCCAAGAAGGGAGCATGACCTTGGATGAACCAGTTCTCTTCAGCTGAGGCAATTCCCAAAGAGGGCATACAGCTGAAGACTGTGGGCTATCACCCTTCCAGCAATAATAACCCACAGTCCTCAGCTGTAGGCATAAACCCTTCAGTCCTAAAGGGGGATCTGGGTGGTAGTGAACAGTATCTACTTCAATATGTGTAACTCTCAGTTAACCAGAGTATTTAATAAACCAGAATTTCCCAATCTTGTTATTTACAATGGGCATTAGGTAATATTTCCTTATCTGTTTTTAAAGGAGGCATTATATAATTGTACCACAAATCAGAATCTTTTTGATGTAGAAGTTTAGTTCAAATTTTTCTGCAAGCTGTATAAGACAAAATACTTTTTCAGCTTGTTATTGTTAAAAAAATTTTTTGAAATTTTTTTTTTTTTTTTTGTAGGCAAAGAAGAACAAATCCCCTCCTCTGTCACTTTTCTTTATCAAATAACCAGAGGAATTGCAGGAAGGAGCTATGGACTCAATGTGGCTAAACTAGCAGATGTTCCTGGAGAAATTTTAAAGACAGCAGCTCGCAAATCAAAAGATCTTGAAGGATTAGTGAATATGAAAAGGTCAGAATGATTGTGCTTCATTGTTTGCTTTATGATTCAGTCTTCCCATGGTCCAAGAAAGGGGGGTTGTCCTGTAAATGAACATCAGATAGACCTGTAAATGAATGTCAGATAGACCTCGACAGATATTCTGGAACATCTAATTGTGATAAAACGAAAACCGTTCTTGGCAAAGCTCATGTGAATTCAGTCCATCTTCCCTATTCAGATCTTTAGGTGATAAGTTGGTAAATTGGTTTTTTAGTCTCAAGAATTAAGTTAGTTCCTTAATGTGTACCAACACGTAGTTGCTTCGAACATTAAATTATACAAAAAATTGTTGAAAGAAACCTCAGTATTTAGAACCTACAGAGTACTCATATGCATGCAAAAGCTGGACGATGAATAAGGAAGACCAAACAAGAATTGACACCTTTGAATTGTGATGTTGGTGAAGAATATTGTATATACCATGGGCTGCCTAAAGAACAAACAGGTCTGTCTTGGAAGAAGTACAACCAGAGGCAAGGATGGCAAGACTATGTCTCACATACTTTGGACGTGTTATTGGGAGGGATCAGTCCCTGGAGAAGGACATAATGCATGGTAAAGTAGAGGGCCAGTGAAAAAGAGAAAAACCCTCAATGAGATGGATTGACACAGTGGCTGCAACAATGGACTCAAGCATAACAAGAATTGAGAGGATAGTGCAGGACCGGGCAGTGTTTCATTCTGTTGTACGTAGGGTTGCTATGAGTTGGAACCTACTCGACAGCACCTAACAACGACAGAGTACTTGTAATCATATATTGCATTCACATATGCAGTGATTGTATTCAGAAATGAAGAATTCTGTCAGGACATGAATGAAAATAGTAATATTATATACCACGTAATCATAGCATCCATATGCCACTGATTTTGTTGATTGGGACAGATTTTTCATTCTAAACTGGATTCTCTCTGTCACCTAGAATGTGTATGTGAACACATTCCATCTTTTATCCTTGACATCCAGTCAGTATGTAGTCAATATATAAGCTAGTTCTAATGTAAACCTGAGATATACCTCAGAAGAAAGGTATACCTAGGAAAATAACATGTTAATAATAAATTACAGGCTTTTGTTTCCCAAATGTGAAATTATACTTTTCACCTTTGCACAGTCCCTTACAGCCTGGAGAGTCTGACCTGCCTGGGGCAGGACGTTACTGCGCTGGTTATAACCGTGTGATAATGAGTGAACAGACTGTGATCAAATAGAAAAGCTTGACACCAGTGGTCTCTGAGTTGTACTGTAACAATTGTATTTAGTTCTGGAAATCATTACCAAAAACCTGTTGCTGTCGAGTCAATTCTGAGTCATAGCAATCCTGCAGGACAGAGTAGAACTGCTCCTTAGGGTTTCCTGGGCTATAATCTTTATGGAGGCGAATTGCCAGGCCTTTTCTCCTATAGAGCAATGGGTGGATTTGAACCACCGACCTTTTAGTTAGCAGCTGAGCACTTAACTATTGTGCCAACATGGTTCAAAAAAAAAAAAAAAACTTCTCTGCAAAGCCCAGAGACAAATTTTAATCCTCTTTTGTTGTTGTCTTATTATTTTTCTTTTTTCCCTGAAGAAACTAGAATAAAACCTTACTACAAAGGATAAGATGGCAATAAAATATAATAGTTTATACTTGTTGCTGTTATATAGCCTATAAAGCAACAGTAATAATATTCAGATTACTTATAAATATTTTAACTTCTCCAATTAGTATTGACATTTTGGAATCTATAGTTAATCTTGAAAGACAGGAGAATTGTTGGAAGTAGTTATTATGAGATCGAATACGATAATTTACTGCAACACTATGTTTGCTGTTTTAACCTTTTCACTAAAAGTACGTATCACGTCAGTTCCATTGACCAGATCAAAGAAACCAAATCAAATCGTGTGCCTTCCATTCTAATAGCTAACATACATTGAGTGCTTACTGTGTGCCATAACAGACCTGACCAGTCATTTGCAGCAGCCCAGACAGTGTGCCTTTTCCTGTTCTAATTGGGTTCTGTGCACTAACTCACTTGATCCTTATGACAGCCTTGTAAGGTTGGGACTGTTATTAACTCCATGTTATAGTTGGGGAACATGAGGCCAAGCAAGGGTAGGAAACTGACCCAGGATCACACAGCTTGTTCACTGGCAAAGCAGTAATTGGGACTCCAGACCCTGAATACTTAATGGGCTTGTACTTCTGAAGAAAAAAGTAGGTCTGTGTTATACTGGCATTTTGCTTTTTCACTAACTGGCTTTTTTTTATTAAATCAGTTTTTTTATCCTGCCGCACTCATCAGGAGCTTTTGTCTTTGCATGCCCAGACGGCCTCTGTATGAGTTAGAGGGGGAGGAAGCAGTGTTCCCCCTCCCTGGAGGCAGCAGTTGTGGTGACCAGCAACTTTGGCCCCTGACTCTAGCAGGAGCACTGCAAACTCCATTCACCAGAAGGGTAACACTGACGGAGCTTC
Organism: Elephas maximus indicus; assembly: GCF_024166365.1. Lineage (NCBI taxonomy): Eukaryota > Metazoa > Chordata > Mammalia > Proboscidea > Elephantidae > Elephas > Elephas maximus. Next base: position 85,917,568 of record NC_064820.1, read on the forward strand.
CTATCAACAGTGTCCTCTCTGGTATTCTAGTGTCATATGCATTTTCATAGCTTTCAATGAGTTGTATTATCCCCCAACAATTTCATTTGTAAAGTAAGTAGTATTTTATTTTCTCTCCAGGAAAAGGCTAAAACATTTTGCAAAGTTATGGACAGTAAATAATGCAAAAGACCTTCAAAAGTGGACAGACGAGTTTGCAGTAGAAGAAATTACAGACCTGTCTTCCTGATTAAAATGAAGACTACGTTTTTGAACAAAAAGATGGAGAATTAAAAATATCACCTACACAAAACAACTCTTCAGGAACAACCCATCTTCATGTGACATGTGAGCACCACAAAAATGTGACCATTGGAATGTCCCCGTCGGGATAGTGCCGTTGGAAACAGGGAGACCTTTGTGTAGAAAGCCTGTTTCAGGTTCCTGTCTTCCGACTTTTAAAAGCATAAACTCTCAAATGTGAAGACTTCTGCTATGCAATTAGAAAATTTAACGGACAGTAAGCTTCATATAAAATCAAAACCCCTAAGTAAAACCTGAAGTGATAGAATACAATTCATGAACTTTTAGAGTGATACAGAAACTTTAATTTGTGTATTTTTATTTGTTTGAGTTCAGATAATTTGCAGCTAGGTGAAATGTTTGGCAAGAATCTACACTTTCATTTTAACCAAAATAATTGTATAAAGCCACTGGTTTATTCACCATGAACATAAGGATTTTGGATAAGAAATAGAATTATCAAGCTTTTAGAAACTAGAGCACGGAAGGAATAAGGCCATATGAAATTTGAAAATCTAAATAAATATTGTTATAATTTTAAGCATTTAAAGTTAGATGAAATTATTTGTCATTCATTCAATTAATAAACAGTTAATGAATGTTGTTGGGTTCTCTCAAGTCTATTCTGACTTATAGTGACCCCATGTGACAGAGTAGAACTACCCCATAGAGTTTTTTAGGCTAAAAAAAAAAAAATTTTTCTTTTTTTTTGGCTTTAACAAAGAGCTTATTTCCTCACAGTAAAGTAGGCTAAAAGTCTAAATGCAGGTCTTCAGCTCCAGGGAAAGGCTTTCTCTCTCTCGGCCTTCTCATCAGTCTTTCCCAGACTAGGAGCTTCTCTGCACAGGGACCCTGGGTCTAAAGGATGCGCTCTGCTCCCAGCACTGCTTTCTTGATGGCATGAGGTCCCCCCAGGCTAAAATCTTTACTGAGGCAGATCACCTGCCAGATCTTTCTCCCACAAAGCCGCTGTATGAGCTCAAAACTCCAACCTTTCATTTAGCAGCCAAGCATTTAACCCTTTGCACCACCAAACCAAAACCCATTGCCGCCAAGTCAATTCCAGCCAGCTCATAGCAACCCTATAGGACAGAGTCAAACTGCACCATAGGGTTTCCAAGGAGCGACTGGTGGATTCGAACTGCCAACCTTTTGGTTAGCAGCCGAAGACTTAACCACTGTGCCACCAGGGCTATTTGTGCCACCAGAGCTCTTTAATTAGTAAATACCTGTTTAAAATTATGGTATGTTCTGTTGAATTTTTGAAGTTTTCAAATATCTGACAATTGTCATATTTTTAGCTTTAATTATGGAACCAAGGTTGTTGCACCTACCATACCAATATACAGAACTGAATTTACTAATTTTAGACCTTTGTATTAATTCACGTAACAAATTTATGATTTCCCCAGCTTTGAAGATTCCAAACAGCGCTCCCTCCCTGCATGTTTTGGGTGAGCACATGCTCAACTGTATCCCCTGAGTTTTTTACAGTACTTGAACACCTGACTTCTCATATCTGTGTGTTCTTTTTGTTTCTGAGTATATGATCTTACACAAAAGCTGTCCATCTAGTTTCCCATCCTCTTGTTATTCCCGCTCAGTTAACTGTCTTCCCCACATTTGATGAGCGTTTTTTTAATTCCTTCTTCCAGATCATTACCCACAGTGGCCCTACCAGTGATGCCTGGAATCAGTACATTCTCCCCTAGTTGGTGATGAGTGGTTGGTTACTACACTTTTGAGTCATTCACCTTAGCCATCTGATTCCTACTTAGGGTATGATGTACTGTGATTGATTCCACCGTCATTCCCGAAATATTAAGGTATGGGGGAATTCTCAAAAATTTCTCAAGATAGACTCAGTTGAAATATACTGTTTAAATTTTAAAAAAAGAATAAAATGGTATGATTGTGTTTTATATTCTTTCTAACAAAATTTCAAAGGTAATCCCACTCCTAGGTATATTACCTAGTGATCTAATAAAAGAGACATAGACAGACACATACACGTCTATATTCACTGCAGCACTATTCACAATAGCAAAAATATGGAAACAGCCTAAATTCCCATCAGTGGATGAATGGATAAACAAAATGTGGTACATACATAAAATGAAATGCTACACAGCCATCAAGAATAAGGATGAGCCCTTAAAACATCTTACAGCTTCGACGAATCTGTAGGACATTATGCTGAGTGAAATAAAGGACAGGTTTTATGTGATTGTACTTTTATAAGAAGACAAGAATAGATACATATACAAAAACCAATGCTCATAGGCGATCACCAGGGATGGGTATGGGTGGGAGTGGGAAGAACACACTTGAGATAGTAGACACTTGTTATTTTTGGTGATAGAAAAGGAAGCAGCAAATGTGGGAGAAGTGCACACAGCTTGACCAAAGTAAATGGTGTCACTAAGAAGTGCACAAGAGAAAAGGACTTTTTTGGTAAAGGATATGGCAAATACAATTTTGCGACAACAACCAAAAAATATGTCTGTGGTTACACAAATATGATATAGGCATATATGTGTATGGGTATGAATATGTGGGTACATATGTATGCACAGATAGATGTATCTGTAGGTATATGTACATACAGGTATGTGTGTGCATGCATGTATATCCATATATATAACAAACCACACAGGGGTCACAGATACGTATACTTCCTAGACATAGCCAAACACCTCACAAGATTGGTTTTCTGGGTTTGAAGGCTGAAGATCATAGTCTTATGGGATAACTCAGTCAGTTGGCATAATATAGTTCATAAAGTTTATGTTCTGCATTCTAATCTGGTGAGTAGTGTCTGGGGTCTTAAAAACTTGCGAGTGGCCATCTAACATATAACCCTAACCCTAACCCTAACCCTAACCCTAACCCTAACCCTAACCCTAACCCTAACCCTAACCCTAACCCTAACCCATTGGTCTCTACTCGTCCAGAACAAAAGAGAAAGAAGGAAACCGAAGACTCAGAGAAGAAGGTAGTCTCCAGGACTAATAGTCTACAGGAACCATGGCCTTATCTATCCAGAGACCTGAAGAACTAGATAGTGCCTGGCTACCACTACCAACCGTTCTGATTAGGGCCACACAGATGGTTCCTGATAGAATGGGAGAAAAATGTGGAACAGAACCCAAATTCTTAAAAAGTTCAGACTTACTGGACTAGTTGAGACTAGAGGACTCTCAAAGACTTCTTGCCCTGAGATACGCTTTAAACCTTGAACCAAAACTATCCCTTGAGGTAACCTTTTAGCTAAATAACAGATTGGCTCATAAAATTAAGACTATCAACTATGAGTAATGAGCTTCTTTATAAAAAATCATCTATATGAGACCAAATGGTCAAAAATCACTCTAAAGCAAAGATGAGAAGGTAAGGGAGCAGGGAAACTACTGGAAATGATACAATCAGAACATAATAAGAATGATGACACGTTGTGAAAAGTGTAACCAGTATCACTGAATAATTTGTGTAGAAATTCTTGAATGAGAATCCAATTTGTTGGGTAAACTTTCACCTTAAACAAACAAACAAAAAAATGTAGTGGTATAGCCTACTGTGGCAGGCCAGTGAGGAAAGGAAGTGATTCCAGGAATGGCACACCCATGCCTGGGGAGCTGCAGGTACCAGCAATCAATGGTAGTGTCCACGTGAACATTCAGGGCCATCTCTGGCTTGGTCCAGAGCAGCATCGGCATCCAGGAAGGTGTAGGTTCCAGGAGCAGTGTGTCCAGGCTATGACATAGTCAGCATTTAGCCAATTACGGTGTGAAGCTTTACAGGGTAGATTCTCCAACATGAAGCAGGAGGCCAGCCAGCTTGGGCAAGGGCAGGCCACTCCAAGTTGGGGAGATCAGGCTGCAGTTCTAAGCAAAGGTCATTCCCAGTCAGGGTCCTGGGGTGTTGAAAGAAAACAGGCAGAATCCCCGTCACAAAGACTGGGCAAATGCAGTGTAGATGGGCAGGAAAGCTGCAGCTTGATGAGGCACATACTCCAGATACCAAACTTAGGGGTGAATTCTAGTGCTAGACATAACCTTCATATGTGAGTGTGGGGCTGCTGGTGTTTCGCCAGGGCTCTCCGATTCAATGTGAATGGGCCTGAGCCTGGTGGTTAAATGTTTTGGATACCACACCCAGAAGCTAGGGAAGACAGGGCTGACTATGGCCAATGTCAAGGATATCAACTTTGAAGTATGATATATTTCTTTAAGTGACTTGTCTTTTTAGCCACAAAATTCCAAATTAAGAACTAATGATTCTGTATTAACAACCACCAGTTTCCTCAAATACCTTCTTTAACCATTCAGTTTAATAAAGCCAACCTTGAATAAATACCAAAACACCTTTAAACCAGTTTCAACTTCAGCTTCCCTGATCCTTCATCTCTCATTGATGTGGATTATTCTACATTGGCTTTTAAATGTCTTCTACCATAATAATATAGTATTATAAGAATATTTAAAAATCATGGGACCATAGTTTATAATTTCAAAAGGAAAAAATTGAATTTTATAATTTAAGAAAAAATTTTAAAGGGAACAATATAAGAATCTAAGTATTTGGGTTCATCTATCCCACACTCAGTATTAGAATTATGATTCCCAAGCACCACCTAAACCAATTGAATTGCAGTCTTTGGGAATGAGACCTAAGCATAAAATTTTCTAACAGTTCTATTGAGATTTAGCTCATTTACCATACAATTCACACATTTAAAGTATACATTCAGTTGTTTTTAGTATGTTCACAGAGCTGTATGTACAACAATCAATTTTAGAACATTTTTATCCCTTTGAAGTAGCGCCATCGGAGACAGAGGTCTTTTGTGTAGAAAACTATTTTCAGGTTCCTGTTTTTTTATCTTCCTAACTTTCAAAAGTATAAACCTTTTGAAGCCTAAAGTGAGCTTTTAAAGTGTGATACAAAAATTTAATCCATATTTTTATTTGTTTCAGTTCAGATAATTTGACCCTGGGTAAAATGTGTGGCAGGAATCTGCCTTTTCTGTTTTTAACTAAAATAATTGTATAAAGCCACCAGCTTATCACCAGGAACATAAGAATATTTGATAAGAAATAGAATTATGAAGCTTTGAGAAACTAGAGCACGGGAGGAATAAGGTCATATGAAATTTGGAAAGTTAAATATTGTCACAGCTGAAAGACTGGTGGTTCAAACCCACCCAGAGTCTCCTCAGAAGATGGGCTTGGTGATCTGCTCCTGAAAGGTCACAGCCTTGAAGACCCTCTGGAACACAGTTCTACTCTGACACACATGGGGTTGCCATGAGTTAGAATCCACTCGAAGGCACTTAACAACAGCTACCTATTAACCCACAACAGCTACCTATTAGCCCACAACAGCTACCTCTTAGCAGTCACTTCTAATTCCTCCCTAAAGCCTCCAGCCCTAGGCAATCACTTATCTAGTTTCCATGTCTATAGATTTGACTATTCTGGTCATTTCGTGGAGCCCTGCTGGCACAGTGGTTAAGAGCTCAGCGGCTAACCAAGTCGTTAGTTAGAATCCACCAGCCCAGCTCCTTGGAAACCCTGTGGAGCAGTTCTACTCTGTCCTGTAAAGGTACTATGAGTCGGGATTAACTCCATGGCAATGGGTTTGGGGTTTTGTTTTGTTTTGTTTTGTTTTTTGCTTGGTCATTTCATATGAATGGAAACATGCGAAATGTGGTCTTTTGTGTCTGGCTTTTTTCACTTAGCGTAATATTTTCAAGATTCACCCATGTTGAACCCAGGTATCAGTATTTTATTTTTTATTGCTACAAACAGATTGTATGTGTCTACCACATACAATATACAATATGGTATATACTGTTGGTATATATACCATTGGTATATACTGTATACTATTTTTTATTGTGTATATATACTTTTTTTTAATCCATTCATCAGTTGATGGACATTTGGGTTGTTCCCACTTTTTGGCTACTATGAATAATACTGCTTTGAACATTCATGTACAAGTTTTTGTGTGGCAAGGCATCATATTTTTTGTTAAGCTTCCCAAGTAATTCTACTAGGCAGTCAGTTTGTGAACCACTGGTCTCAGTGATTACAAAGGACTAAACAATATTTTTCATTGAGCTGACAGCCGTGTGGTCCATCTGTCCTCTGCTTTACTGTTACTGAGCAGAGTATGACATACTATACCAAAAAAAAGAAAAAATCCATTTGTCATCAAGTCCATTTTGACTCGTAGTGACCCTATAGGACAGAGTAGAACAGCCCCATAGGGTTTCCAGGGAGCAGCTCGTGAATTCACTCTGCCGACTTTTTGGTTAGCAGCCATAGCTCTTAACCGAGCCACCAGGGCTCTTATGGCATATTACAGACCTTCAATAAATATTTGTTGAAAAAGAAAAACCAAACCATTTTGGGTCAGAACCGCAATGAAAAGATGCTTCTTTTCATAATCAAGGCACCATTTTATGAGGGTTCAAGATGCTTACAGAAGTCTACAGTATCTTAAAACATGAAAAAAATAAACATTTCTTCTGACAATTTGTCCAAGCATGAGCGGTGGTGATTGTAGTGGTAATGAGGTTGGTGAAACAGTGCCCACTGTGTGAATCCTGGAGTATAGACTAAATTGGATCCAGTGTGGTCTACAAATTAATGTTGACCTTTACTAAGTTCTGAGATCAATATTAATTACTGCTGTGCCATGTAATTATAAAAGTTCTATTTGATGTTCTACACCAAGTATATGGGTGGAGAGAGAAAGGAACTTAACACTGTGATTTCTAACTGTAATTAAGCTCGGTTCCTATACTAAGTTAGTATATATAATTATTGTTATGTTTATTAATGTCCAGAGAAGTATTACCACTGGGAAGATATCTAACAGTTCTACACCTGTTTTCCTGACATATTTATTAACAGCCTCTTTTACTCAAGCATCCCATTTTGGTTAATAAGTGATATGATTATCCCAGTTATGGGAATGTTTATGGGCACAGTGACTGACTTGATAGATTTTAAATGTCATCTTAAAATCCATTTTTTTCTTACTCATTCCATAAACTGATTTTTATCCCAGAGACCTGCCAATTGTTTCTGTCTGTGCTTAATAAATGCTTTGTATTGTGGTGGTTAGGAACTGCATGTCTCTGCTAATTGGCATATTAGAGCTTTATTACCTAGTCTGGTTTTGAAACTAAATCCCCCGAAGATAACTTGTCACCCGCCTTGTTTCCAGGAAATCATGGTGAAGGATGTGCACCTACAAGACTTCCTGAGAAGCACAGCAGGGCTCTCTTCTTGCAGGAAAAATTACTGAGCTGGGAAGAAGAATCCTTTTCTCTAGTTTAGTCCTGTGCTCAAATCCTCCCTTCATTGCCTTTAACTGTAGCCTCCCCCCCCCTTTTTTTTAAACATTCAGAACAGTTTTATTTTGACTTTAGGAATGTGTGTCTTTTTAATCTCCTTTTCAGCCTCATGCCGCCTTTTTTTTAAATCTCGCTTCCATGATGCCCCCTTATTGGACGTAGATGGCCCTCTCAGAATCATCAAAGGAGAGTTCTAAAATCAGATTTCTAGGCTCCACCCTAGTTCTACTGAACCTGAATCTCTGAGGTTGGGACCCAGGAACATCAATGTTAATTCCTCTCTCCGTCTCTTCTCTGCTGTCTCTCCCACTTCTCGTTCTTGTATCTCCCTACATGGTGATCTTGCATCCAAAGGAACTTGCTAAAAATCATATTCCTTGGATTATATACCCTTTCTTCTAAGATTCTGATTTAGATCTGGCGAGGAGCCCAGGAAACTTTCATTTTTTAACTGAGTATCAAAAGTGATCGCAGTGCAAGTAGCTAAAGGATCATGTTTGAGAAACATGGCAGTAATGCCTTCAACCTCTCATCTATCAGAAACCACTTCTGCATCTAACCATGGGCTGTTAATTTCTCCAAGCTCTTTAGATTTAACAGAATATCAGGCAGAAACAAACATTAAAAGTTGCGTTTTTGTGTTGAGATTTAAAGATGTGTCTGTAAAAAGCATGCATTTTGTCTCAAATTGTTCACAAACTCTCTGCTGTATATTCTAAATATTTAAATCAATGCATAGCATTGTCAGGAAAGGAGGTAATAAAAATATCCCCAAGCACTAATTCTGCTTCAGGACCTTGAGCAACTACAGTTTTCTAGCGATCAATAGCTTTTCTTGCAGTATATAAGCTTGGTTTCTAAAATATTCTTTTGCTGTAGATACAAAAACATGATGAACTTAATCAGAAAAGAGTTGTTGATGGACCCAAGAATTGACTCATACTCTATAAGCAACAAACAGGTCCCCTTGCAAGTGAGTGCTGGCCTGTAGTATTAGCACCTTCCAGAACAATCCCTGCTATATTAGAAACCATGGAGTGAGGTTTGGAAAAAAAAAAAAAAAAAAAAAACCCAGTAAGGTAGTGTTCTCTGGAAGAAAGAAAATGCAATTCCTTATTTATAAGAAAGACAGATGTGAGTACCAGAGATTTCAAGGCATCTAATTTAAATGTAAAAAATACATTTGCAAGTGGTAGGTGAGTGTAGGTAGTCAATTATAAGACACCCAATTAGATTCAGGCAATTTAGCTACAGGCCTCACAACTGAAAGATTAAATGTTACATAAATGCCCCATCACAGCTAAGAACTTAAAATGATTCCTTCAGAACTGCAATTTGTCATAATACATTGATCTGTGTTTAAATGAATAATTGCAAACTTAGTTAATAGTGATAAATTCTTTTAAGTTGCAAAGAACAGAAAGACACTAGAGGATACTTTGAAAGTAGGGAAAACAGAAACAGTGGCCCAACCTGGGCTTATGAAAGAAAAGGAATTGCAACCAATTTCTATTATTTTGTCACTTCATCAGCTGTAGATTTCCTTTTCTCCCGACTTGGCAGCCACTCCACCATTATGGTGAATCAGCTTCTTTCTGCCTTTGTTTCTGCTGTTTCTGCTACTACTGACTTCCTACCCTGTTTTCTGTTCCCTGGCCTCTGCTTTCCCATGGCTTATACTCGTTGCCTTCTCTTCAAGTGTCTCAGTTTCTGCCCCTACTACCAATTTCTTACTCCCTCTCACCTTCAACTTTTCTAAGAAGGCAGACTTGACTGGCTCGGGCAATCAGTGTTGTTCCTGTCAGGCAGTGTTTATCTTGGGCCACCTCATGAGCAGCTGGGAGCCTGGAGACTAGCAAGCCTTTGGACAGGCAATCACTCTGTCCAGTCTGCTCTGTCCAGAATGGCAGCTTCACTTTACTCAGAAGGAGCTGTGAGCTTGACAGCCACATTGAACACCAATACAAGTGATTAATCTGGTTTCCTGAAAGTGCCAGAGGTTGGTACCATACATGAATACACTGGAAAACCAGCCTCCTAGAAGCAAAGAACCTCACTGGTCCAGCATAGTTGGAAGGGTGGGTATGTCCAAATACTTGAATTATAGAACCTTGTGAAACCCTGGTGGCATAGTGGTTAAGTGCTACGGCTGCTAACCAAAAGGTCGGCAGTTGGAATCCACCAGGCACTCCTTGGAAACTCTATGGGGCAGTTCTACTCTATCCTACAGGGTCACTGTGAGTCAGAATCAACTCGACGGCAATGGGTTTGGTTTTTTTGGTTTGGTGCAACAATCTATTTATAGGTTTACTAGCATCTTAAAATTGACACGGAGGTTATAATCAAAATAAAGATAAAAATTTTTGGTCAGCATGGAGAAGTATGAGAAATATTTTCCATTACCATAATATAAACTGAATGAAATGTTAGGTGTTTCCATGAATAATTAAGGTTTTTAAATGATGAGTCCAGATTTAAGGTCGAAATGAATGTAGAATGATATGGAAAAACTTTCTACAATTCCTTGAAAATGGAATAAGAGTAGATACTACTGGGAATAAATGTGCTAATGATAATGGGAGCCTTACACACTTACAGAATTTAAGATTAAATCCATGTTGAGTGGTCACTGAAAGAAGTTGTGATGGAACACAAATAGAGAAAAAAAAGAAATTTCTTTCCCTAGTAAATAAAAGTTTTCTTAAATCCCACAACTTTAGTAGGCAGGCCAAAAGTAGATAGAAGGAAAACATTACAATGGGTCGAGTGTCTATTTTATTCTTAGCTGAGTTCTAATTCCCTTTTTAAAATGTAGATGGGTGAGCTGTTCTAGAAGTCTTGGCATTTGCAGTTTATTTATTGACTGTGTTACAGTGATTGGGCAGGTTGACTCTGAACTTTTGCCTAGATACCTAGGTGAAAGTATGTATCCCTCTCACAGGAAGGGAAGCATGTGCTGGTGTTTATATTCCCCTAAAGTGTGAGTCCCCGGTGGCAAAACGGTTAAGTGCTCAGCTACTAACCAAAAGGTTGGCAGTTTGAACCCATCCAGTGGTGTCTTAGAAGAAAGTCCAGGTGATCTACTTTCGAACATCACAGCCATTCAAAACTCTGTAGAGCACAGTTCTATCTGAAACACATGGGATCGCCATGAGTTGGAAACTGGTGTAAAATGACAGAGAAGTAAGAAGGCCTAATCAACTCTGAACAACCATATTTATTGACTCAAGATTGCTCATAGTGTTGTGAATTAAAATGTATCTAGCAATCTAATGTGTCTGTCCATCCCTCCTTTTTTTTCCTCTACTTCCTCATCTTTTTCCCCCCTTCTTCTCTCTGAATAATTCTTAACTTCCGGTCAAATTCCCTTTGCACTCGCCTGTACTCATCACTCTCTCATGTACCACCTACCACTCCTCTGCCTTTTCTTATTGTCCCAAATCTGATATTTACTTCCCTAAAATACCTTTCTACCAGTGATTCTGGACTTTCTGGGCAATTTATAACTTTAGTGTAGTAAGGGAATCTTGGAGCTCAACCCCCAAATCTTGGTTGCCTTGTTGTTTTTTTTTTTTAAGTCACTGGGTTTCATTTTTCCAAGAGGCTCCAAAGGAGAACCAGAAGGACCATCATTTTCCCTGACTTCTAGTATTCAGTTTAGTAGGAGGAAAGGGAAAGGGCTCACCTAGCTCATGATTTCTCCTCAAAATGATTATAGGCAGAGATAACACTAAGCAGCTTTTTGTTAAGCTCTATGAATATTCATCTCATTATGTCTCATCTGATCATTAAGTGCAACTTCTCTGCATATAATGTGCATATAATTGAAGATATATTGTTCAGTGCTCAAAGCGCTGGACAGAGAGTCAGAAAACCAGTTCTAGTGCTGGCTCTGCCACTTAGTGTCCCTGATGATTAAGGTTGTGTGTCAACTTGGCTGAGCCATGATTCTCAGTGGTTTGGCAGTTATGGTGTAGTTTGGCAGCCATGTAATGACGTAATCACCTGGATAATGAGATCTAATATAATCACCTGCATGATGAGATCTGCTATGAGCAGCCAATCAGCTGAAAGGGAGTTTCCTTGGGGGTGTTGCCTACATCCAATATATGTGTACTTTCTGGCAAAGCTCAATGGCTTTTGCTTGCTCTGGATATTCCAGCTGGCTCCTCATCTGACTTCCATTTCTTGGGACTAGAGCTAGCAGCTCACCTACCCATCTTTGGGTTCATCAGCATCTACAGGCTGTGAGCCAGTGGCCTGATGGCTTACCTGCCGATCTTGTGTTTGCCAGCCCCTGTAGCTATGTGAGTCAGGAGAAGCCTTCAGCCTGACCCACAGACTTGGGACTCTCTAGCCTCTACAACCATGTGAGCCATTTCCTTGATGTAAATCTCTCTATATACAAGCTTTGCTGGTTTTACTTCTCTAGAGAACCTAAACCAGTATCTTTAAGGAAGTCCCATAATATCTCTGGGACTTGATATTCTCTTCTGTAAAAATAATAATAATAATAATAAATGCCTTGCCTATTTCAAGATTGTTGTAAGGGTGAAATTAAAAAACGAATGGAAGGGGCTTCATAAAGTTTCTTACAGATATCCAAATTATTGTTGTTAGGTGCCATCAAGCCAGTTCCCATTCATAGCCACCCTATGCACAACAGAATGAAACACTGCCTGGTTCTGCACCATCCTTACAATTGTTGCTGTGCTTGGGCCCATTGTTGCAGACACTGTGTCAGTCCATCTCATTGAGGGTCTTCCTCTTTTTCGATGACCCTCTACCAAGCATAATGTCCTCCAGGGACTGATCCCTCCTGACAACATGTCCAAAGTGTGTGAGACCCAGTCTTGCAATCCTTGCTTCCAAGGAGAATTCTGGTTGTACTTCTTCCAAAACAGATTTGTTCATTCTTTTGGCAGTCCATGGTGTATTCAATATTCTTCACCAGCAACACAACTCAAAGTCATCATTTTTCTTTGGTCTTCCTTATTCATTGTCCAGCTTTTGCATGCATATGAGGAGATTGAAAACACTGTGGCTTGGGTCCAGTGCACCTTCATCTTCAAGGTGACATCTTTGCTTTTTAACACATTAAAGAGATTTCTTGCAACTGATTTGCACAATGCAATGTATCTTTTGATTGCTTGACTGCTGCTTCTGTGGGTGTTGATTGCAGATCCAAGTAAAATGAAATCCTTGACAACCTCAAACTTTTCTCCATTTATCATGATGTTGCATATTTATCCAGTTGTGAGGATTTTTGTTTTCCTTATGTTGAGATGTAATTCATACTCAAGGCTGTGGTCTTTGATCTTAATCAGTGCTTCAAGTCCTCTTCACTTTCAGCAAGCAAGGTTGTGTCACCTGCATAACTCAGGTTGTTAACGAGTCTTCCTCCAATCCTGATGCCCCATTCTTCTTCATTCAGCTTCTCGAATTATTTGCTCAGCATACAGATTGAATAGGTATGGTGAAAGAATACAACTCTGACACACCCCTTTCCTGCCTTTAAACCATGCAGTATCCCCTTGTTCTGTTCAAATGACTGCCTCTTGATCCATGTACAGATTCCTCATGAGCACAATTAAGTGTTCTGAAATTGCCATTCTTCTCTTATCCATAATTTGTTATGATCCACACAGTCAAATGCCCTAGCATAGTCAATAAAGCACAGGTAGACATCTTTCTGGTATTCTCTGCTTTCAGCCAGGATCCACCTGATATGAGCAATGATATCTCTGGTTCCATGTCCTCTTCTAAATCCGGCTGGAATTTCTGGCAATATACTTCTGCAGCCAGCTTTGAATGATCTTGAGCAAAATTTTGCTTGCATGTGGTATTAATGATATTGTTCGATAATTTTCGCATTCGGCTGGATCACCTTTCCTGGGAATAGGTGTATATAGGGATCTCTTCCAGTTGGTTGGCCAAGTAGCTGTCTTCCAAATTTCTTGGCATAGATCAGTGAGGACTTCCAGTGCTCCATCCATTTGTTGAAACATCTCAGTTGGTATTCCACCAATTCCTGGAGCCTTGTTTTTTGCCAGTGCCTTCAGTGCAGCTTGGACTTCCTCCTTTAGTACCATTGGTTCCTGATCATATCTGTCTTAGTCATCTAGTGCTGCTGTAACGGAAATGCCACAAGTGGATGGCTTTAACAAAGAGAAATTTATTCTCTCACAGTCTAGTAGGCTACAAGTCCAAATTCAGGGCACCGGCTCCAGGGGAAGGCTTTCTCAGCTCTGGAGGAAGGTCCTTGTCATCCGTCTTCCCTTGGTCTGGGAGTATCTTAGCACAGGAACCTCAGGTCCAAAAGACACACTCTGCTTCCAGCACTGCTTACTTGGTGGTATGAGATCCCCACATCTCTCTGCTCACTTCTCTCTTTTATATCTCAAAAGAGATTAGCTTAAGACACTATCTAATCTTGAAGACCTCATCAATATAACTGCCACTAATCCATCTTTCTACATCATAGTGATAGGATTTACAACATATAGGGAAATCACATCAGAAGATAAATGGTAGACAAGCATACAATCATACAAGGGAATCATGACCTAGCAAAGTTGATGGTTATTTTGGGAGCACACAATTCAATCCATGACAATATGTTACCTCCTGAAATGGTTGAATGTTGATCAATTCATTTTGGTATAGTGACTCTGTGTATTCCTTCCATCTTCTTTTGATGCTTCTTGGGTCATTTAATATTTTCCCTGTAGAATCCTTCAGTATTGCAGCTTGAGGCTTGAAGTTTTTCTTCAGTTATTTCAGCTTGAGAAATTAAGAGCGTGTTCTTCCCTTTTGGTTTTCTATCTCCAGGTCTTTGCACATGTCATCATAATACTTTGTCTTCTCCAGCTGCTCCTTGAAATATTCTGTTCAGCTGTTTTACTTCATCAGTTTTTCCTTTTGCTTTAGCTACTTGACATTCAAAAGCAAGTTTCAGAGCCTCTTCTGACATCCAGTTAGGTCTTTCTTTTCCGTCTTTTTAATGACTTCTTGCTTTCTTCATGTATGATGTCCTTGAGGTCATTTCATAACTCATCTGGTCTTCAGTCATTAGTGTTCAATGCATCAAATCTATTATTGAGATGGTCTCTAAATTCAGGTGGGATATACTCAAGGTCATACTTTGGCTCTTGTGGACTTGTTCTAATTTTCTTCAGTTTCAGCTTGAACTTGTATATGAGTAATTGATGGTCTGATCTGCAGTAGGCCCCTGGCCTTGTTCTTGCTGATGATATTGAGCTTTTCCATCATCTCCTTCCACAGATGTAGTCAATTTGATTCCTTTGTATTCCATCTGGTGAGGTCCATGCCACTGTTTATGTTGGTGAAAAAAGGTATTTGCAATGAAGAAGTCGTTGGTCTTGCAAAATTCTGTCATGTGATCTCCAACATCATTTCCATCACCAAGACCATATTTTCCAACTACCAATCACTCTTCTTTGTTTCCGACTTTCATATTCCAATCACCAGTAACTATCAGTGCATCCTGATTGCATGTTCGATCAATTTCAGACTGCAGAAGTTGGTAAAAATCTTCAATTTCTTCATCTTTGGCCTTAGTGTTTGGTGCATAAATTTAAATAATCGTCTTCCTTGTAGACGTATGGATATTATCCTATTACTGGCAATGTTATACTTAAGGATAGGTCTTGAAATGTTCTTTTTGCTGATGAATGTAACGCCATTCCTCTTCAAGTTGTCATTGCGAGCATAGTAGACCATATGATTGTCCGATTCAAAATGGCCAATACCAGCCCGTTTCAGCTCACTAATGCCTAGGCTATTGATGTTTATGCATTCCATTTCATTTTTGATGATTTACAATTTTCCTAGATTTATGCTTCATACATTCCATGTTCCAATCATTAATGAATGTTTGCAGCTGTTTCTTCCCATTGTGAGTTGTGCCACATCAGCAAATGAAGGTCCTGAAAGCTTGATTCCATCCACATTTTTAAGGTTGACTCTACTCTGAGGGGAAACCCTGGTGGCGTAGTGGTTAAGTGCTTTGGCTGCTAACCAAAGGGTCGGCAGTTCAAATCTGCCAGGCACTCCTTGGAAACTCTATGGGGCAGTTCTACTCTGTCCTATAGGGTCGCTATGAGTCGGAATCAACTCGATGGCACTGGGTTTGGTTTTTTTGGTTTTCTACTCTGAGAAGGCAGCTCTTTCCCAGTCATATTTTGAATGCTTTCCAACCTGATGGACTCATCTTCTGGCACTATATCAGACGATGTTTTGCTGCTATTCATAAAGTTTTCACTGGTTAATTCTTTTCAGAAGTAGATCGCCGGGTCCTTCTTCCTAGTCTGCCTTAGTCTGGAAGCTCGACTGAAACCTGTCCACCATGGGTGACCCTGCAGGAGTTTGGATACCGGTGGCATAGCTTCCACCATCACAGCAACATGCAAACCCCCACAGTATGACAAACCTACAGACACATGGGGGTTTATATGTATACCATAGCTCAAAAAAAGTATATTATACTTCAAGAAAATTATACTTATAAAACGTATAATAAAATCATATACTTCAAGAAAAGCAGTTTTGAAAGATAACCTTTTTATACACTGTCATGTAAAAAAGCAATCTTTTCTTGAAGCATAATAATTTCTTGAAGTATAATAACTTTGTATGTATATTATACTTCAAGAAAATGTTTTTTAAATGACAGTGTAAAAGGTTATCTTTCAAACCTGCTTTCTCTACAGGCTATATGTGAACATGATTATTTACAGCTGTGTTTATTCATGCTGTAAGCTGTCTTATGGGGCCCTGATGGTGCAGTGGTTAAGAGCATGGCTGCTAAAGAAAAGGTCAGCAGTTCAAATCCACCAGCTGTTCCTTGGAAACCCTATGGGGCAGTTCTGCTCTGCCCTATAGGGTCGCTATGAGTTGGAATAGACTCCATGGCAACAGGTTTGGTTTTTGGGTTTGGTTTAAGTCGTCTTGTATCTAATGTAAGCATTGTTGAGAAGGCTCACCATAACCTTTCCCCTTTCTCCATACAGCTTATTCAGATAAGACTAATGTAGGTCAAATCTCAGCATCCTTCAGTTTTTTTGGTCCCATATTCATTGTATTTGACAAATATTCTTCAGAGTCTATTCAGTGGAATAGTAGTTGCCCTGATTTCATTATAGATATTTCCTTCTCAATGCTTGGCCCTGTTTGTTATTTTTGGGCTTCTGGAAGGGGAGTTATGGTGTCTGTTTCCTTCCATATGGAAGACTAATCTCTCCTCTTTTTAAAATTATGAATATTAGGCATAAGTTTGACCCCAAACCTAATCTTAGCTATTCTTCTTGGGATAAGCTCATTTAAAAAAATGAAAAGCTAATCAGTATTCCTTCTCACAAATTCTTTAAGTATGTACCTAATTCACATCATTTCTGAAGACTGTAATGTGTGTTCTGAAAAGGCCCTTGTTTGAGAATTCCTTTTTGGTTCTCTGCAACTTCTTTGTAGTCGCTAACTTCCCTTGATGTAGTACCACGAACAGCTGTTTGTTTGTTTAAAACATGCAGCTAATTTCTGTAGTCTTATGCATTTTAATGAATGTTTAGCTTCGTACTCAAGCTCTCAGGTGCTTGTTCTGAAGGTTGTGATCTTATGAGTTAAAAAGGAAATAAGGAGTATAGCAGTTTCTGAGGACCAGAAGCAAAGAAGAAAATTCAGTGATCAGGAAATCTTAACTCTGTCCTAGGAGCTCACAGTCTCTATTGACCATAACTGATTTTTTTGTGCTCAGTTTAGGGTCGCTGTGAATCAGAGTTGACTTGACAGCAATGATTTTATATTAATAATTATATCAGTAGTCTCTAGTACTACTTATATGCACAGTATTTAATGTTACTATTAGTACCAACAGTAATAAGATAGATGATTAAGCATCTAATGACTCCTGTGCTTATTTTCCCAACTAATCCTGATTTTGAGAAATTGTATCAAGTCTCTAAAAAAATAATATACAGGCTCTCATTTCCAGTTAAGATGCTGTAAGCACACTCTACCCCCTCTTTCCCGATGACTATAACTAAAGACCCTGGAAAGAATATGTAAAGCAACTAGAAGTCTGAAAAGTGAATAACAACAGTCAGATTAGGAAGGGAAATAGAACTCAAAGTATGATTGAAACAGTGGTGAATTTCCTAGGTTATTTTCTTCCTCTCATAACTGTTGGCCTAGACTAAAGGGCAGAACTGCACAAAGGGTGGAAACAGAATAAGTCCCAAGAGAAACCTTCACTTGTCACAGAATCTGGAAGCAAACACCCTACAGGTGAATATACAAACCAAAAGCCCATTTCTGTACAGTCCATTCTGACTCACAGCCACCCTTTAAAACAGAGTAGAACTGCCCCATAGGGCTTCCAAGGAGCAGCTGGTGGATTCAAACTGCCAACCTTTTCTTTGGCAGCTGAGTTCTTAACCACTGCACCACCAGGGCTCCCAGGATGGATATAGTTGAGGAAATTTTTTGGATTTTTTTTTTCTCTCCCAAACCTGCCCCAAGTCAAACTCCAGTCCTGAAACTTTACTCCTGCAGTGACAGAGGTGGTGGCAGCAACAGCGACAGTAAGTGCATGGGCACGTAAAACTCCGAGGAAAAAAATTCCTTCTTGCTGACTATAGGAACTGATATCAGGGGCTCCTGTGGCTGAGTCTGAATCGACTCGACAGCAATGGATTTTTTTGGTTTTGTGGTTCAAGGAATGTGGGGTGAATACTTTTTACATTTTTTTTCTCTACAGTTTATGCCAGAGGTGGTCTCAATCATAAGAAATGCACTACAGTATGGGGAGGGGGGAGGGAATGGTGTAAAACTTTGGCTTTCTAATTTTTTAGCCAAACAACCAGGAAAACAAACTCTTGGCAGCAGCAGAATATGAGAGAACTCATTGAAAAGAGGGAGATTAAGAAAAAAGATCCTGTAGAACTGTGTATAAAGTCCTGGGCTCAACTTTAAGCTGCACATGCATGAAACGGACCCCAAACAGCATACCAAAGACTCCACTGTAGTTGAGACCTGACTACAGTGTGGACCACCATCAGATCCATGACCTCATTGATAGTCATATGAGGCAGATCTGAATAGCCCTGCAAAGTCTTTGAAAACTGAAGTCACATTAAAGCCACAGCTCATTAAAAGCAAGTCAGAACTTCTGACCTAAAGCTGACCAGGTTGATTTTTGGCTACAACAAAACAAATGTTGAACAAATGACTTTAACAGGACATATGTATTTGTAATACAATATGAAAAATGTTCAAGAACAATAAAAAATTACTCAATATACAAAATCTCAAGAACTAGCAAGAAAAAACTCAACCCTGAGATGAACCAGATGTTGAAGTCATCAGATAATGACTTTAAAGCAACTAGTATAACCAAGGTCCAAGAAGAGGGAACACTCTTGAAATGAATGGAAAGATAGAAATTCTCTGCAGAAAAATAGAAGCTATAAAAAAGAACCAAATGGATATGTAAGAATTGAAAACTACAATAATTAAAATAAAAAATTCACTGTTGTTAAGTGCTGTTGAGTCAGCTCTGACTCATGGCGACCCTATGTACAATACAATGAAACACTGCTCAGTGCTGCATCATCCTCACAATCACTGTTGTTTGAGCCAATTGTTGCAGCCACTGTGTCAATCCGTCTCGTTGAGGGCCTTCCTCTTTTTCACTGACTCTCCACTTTACCAAGCATTATGTCCTAAAAACTTCACTGGATGGCCTCAGTTGTACAGTGGAGATGACAGAGAAATGAGTCCGTTATCTTAAAGATCAATATGTATTATCCAAAATGAACAATGGAGAGAAAAATGATTAAAAAAAATGAACAGAGCCTTGGATAACTGTGGGGCTATATCAAAATGTTTAGCATTCATGTCTTTGGAGTCTCAGAAGAATAGAAGAAAGATACTGCTGCAGAATAAATATTGAAATAAATAAAGGCTGAAAACCTACTGAATTTTGGTAAGGAAAAAAAAATGAATATAAAGATTCAAGAAACTCAGCAAACCCAAACAAGATAGGCTAAAACGAATATTCAAAAAACTGTCCAGGTACATCATAATTGAACTGCTGAAGATCAAAGATAAAGAAGAATTCTCGACAGAAATAACACAAGTGGATAGCTTTAATGAAGAGAATTTTATTTTCTCACATTCTAGTAGTCCAAATTCAGGGCATCAACTCCAGGGGAAGGCTTTCTGTCTCTGTCAGCTCTGAAGGAAGGTCCTTATCATCAATCTTTCCCTAGACTAGGAGCTTCTCTGTGCAGGAACCCTGGGTCCAAAGGATGCACTCTGCTCCCGGCACTGCTTTCTTAGTGGTATGAAATCCCCAACTCTCTGCTTGCTTCTCTTTCTTTTCATCTCTTGTAAGATAAAAGGTCATGCAGGCTACACCCCAGGGAAACTCCCTTTACATTGGATCAGGGATGTGTCCTGAGCAAGGGTGTTACAATCCCACCTTAATTCTCTTTAACCACAAGTAAAGATTATGATTTATAACACATAGGAAAATCACAAAATGGAGGACAGCTACACCATACTGGGAATCATGGACTAACCAAGTTGACACACACTTTGGGAGGACACAGTTCCATCCATGACAAACAGTCAGAAAAAAATGGCGCATTGCATATGAAGGCAAAATGATTCAAATGACTGGATTTCTCATCAGAAATCATGGAGGCCAGAAAGCAGTGGAGCAACATTTTTAAAGTGCTGAAAGAAAAGAAACATCAACCCAGAATTCTGTATCCATTGAAAATATTCTGCTAGAATGAAGGCAAAATACATACAGTCCAGTGAAAGGAAACTAAGACAATTTGTTGTCAACAGACCTGCTCTAAAACAAATGCTGAAGGCAGTTCTTTATGTGGAAGGGAAATGAATTTTCAGGAATAAAGGAAAAACAACAGAAATGCTACTATATGGGTAAATATAATACCTTTTTCCTTCTCTTAAGTTCTTTAAAATATTGGTACGTGTTGCAGGTAAACATTATAACATTGAATGGTAGGATTTTTGGTATGTGTAGATGCAAATCATAGGACAACTACCACATAGAGGGTAGAGTGTAAAGAGACCTATATGGTTGCAAGCTTTCTGTATTTCATTTAGAGGGATAAAATATTGATTCCATGTACACTGGGAAAAAAAAAAAAAAGTATGTACATTGTAATTCCTAGAGCAATCATAAAAAATACTATACAAATTATATAGTAAAAAATCCGAGAGGTAAATTTTAAAATAAAAAGCCAAAAGACATTCAAACAATTCAATATAAGGCAGAAAAGGAAAAAACAGAGGGCACAAACAGAAGATTATAGACCCGGCCATATCAGTAATTACACTAAATGTAAATTTTCTGGAAACACCAATTAAAGGACAGAAATAGTCATTTTGGTTGGGAAAAAAACAAGACCCAACTATATGTTATCTCTAAGAATATAATGATATAAGTAGATTAAAGGTAAAAGGATGCAAAAAATATGCCATGCAAACACTAATCAAAAGAAAGCTGGCGTGGCCATATAAGCCAGGTTTCAGAATAAGGAAAAATATCAAGGAGAAAGAAGGAAATTACATAATAATAAAATGGTCAATTAATTAAAATACATACCAATTCTGAATATGTATGCAACTAACAGATTGAAAATATATAAAACAAAAACTGATAGAACTTAAAGGATAAATAGATAAATCCACAATCACAAGTGGAAACCTCAACATTCCTCTTAGTAACCAATAGAACAAGTAGACAGAAAATTAAAAAGTATATAGAAAGCCTGAACACCACCATCAACCAACTTGATGGAATTGACATTTATAGAACATTCCACCACAAAACAACAGAATGTGCATTTCTTTTAAGTGTGTATATAATATTGACCAAGGAGCTCTGGTGGTGCAATGGTTATGTGCTTGGCTGCTAACTGAAAGATAGGCAGTTTGAACCCACCAGCCACCCCAAAGGAGAAAAGACCTGATGATCGGCTCCCATAAAGGTTTCAGTCTAGGAAACTCTATAGGGCAGTTCTACTGTGTCCTATAGGGTTACTATGAGTTGGAATCTACTCATAATGGCATACAATACAATATTGGCCAAAATAGACCATATCCTCAGCCACAAAACAAATCTTAACAAATTTTTTTAAAATTTAAATGATACAAAATATATTCCCTCACCATAATGGAATTAAACTAAAAATCAGTGACAGAAAGAGTTCTAGAAAATTTCCAAGATACATGGATATTAAACAACATACTTCTGAATAAATCATGGGCCAAAGTGACTTAAGAGAAATTTGGAAATATTTTGAAGTAAATGAAAATACAACTTACCAAAATTTGTGGGAAGCAGCTAACGTAGTACCTATGAGGAATTTATACCATTAAATACTCATAAAAGAAGAAATGTCTTAAATCAATAATCTAAGCTGTCACCTTGAGAAATTAGAAAAAAAGAAGGGCAAAATAAACCAAAGTAAGCAAAGGGAAGGAAACAATAGAGAAAATTGATGAAACCAAAAGCTGGTTCTTTTAAAATATCAGTAAAATTGATAAACCTCTAGCCAGACTGACCAAAAAAAAAAAAAAGGCATAAAATATCAATTTCAGGGATGAAAAATTTGATAACATCACACACCACACAAACATTAAAGGTATAAGGGAATATTGTGACCAAGTTTATGTACATACCTTCAACAGCTTAGATAAAATGGACCATTTCCTTGAAAGGCATAAACTACCAAATCTCTCAAAAGAAAAAATAGGTAACCTAGGTAGCCCTACATCCTTTAAAGGATTTGAATTTGTTGTTAAAAACCTTCCAACAAGGAAAACAGGCCTAGATTATTTCACTGGCAAATTCTCCCAGACATTGATGGAAGAAATAACAAAAATTTTACATAATCTCTTCCAGAAAATAGAAGAGGAAGTAATGTTTCTCAGCTCATTTTATTAGACATAATTACCCCCACAGCAAAACCAGAGAAGGGCATTTCAAAGACAAGACTTTGAACATAGACACAAAAATTCTCAACAAAATATTAGCAAATTGAATTCATCAACATACAAATAGAAAAATGCATCAAGACCAAATGGGGCTTATCCCAGGAATGAAAGACTGCTTCCATATTTGAAAATAAATCACTGCAATCCTCCATATCAACAGACTGAAGTATAAAGACCACATGATCAATAGATGCAGTAAATGCATTTGACAAAATTCAACATCCATTCTTTTTTTTTTTTTTGGCATTCCCAGCATAGCAGATCGTATAATTATCCTACTCAAAATGGCCAATACCAGTTTCACCTTGCTAATGCCTAGAATATCAATCTTCATGTGTTCCATTCCAAAGAAAGTTTCATTTTAGTAGAAAGCCTATTTATTTTTATATTTATTTACTCTTTTATTATTGTATTTTAGTTGATTGTTTACAGAACAAGCTAGCTTATCATTGAACAATTAGTATGCATATTGTTTGTGACATTGGTTACCAAACCCACGACATGTCAACACTCTCCCTTCTCTACCTTGGGTTCCCTATTACCAGCTTTCCTGTCCCCTCCTGCCTTCTGGTCCTTGTCCCTGAGCCGATGTGCCCCTTTAGTCTTGTTTTGTTTTACGGGCCTGTCAATGGCTGAAGGGCAAACTTCAGGAGTAACTTCATTACTGACTAAAAGGGTGTCCAGGGGCCATACTCTTGGGTTTCTGTCCAGTCTCTGTCAGGCCAGTAAGTCTCATCTCTTTTTGTAAGTTAGAATTTTGTTCTATATTTGTCATGGATTGAATTATGTCCCCCCAGAAATGTGTGTATCAACTTGGTTAGGCCATGATTCCCAGTATTGTGTGGTTGTCCTCCATTTTGTGATTGTAAGTTTCTGTTGAGAGGATTAGGGTGGGATTGTAACACCACCGTTACTCAAGTCACCTCCCCGATCCAAGGTAAAGGGAGTTTCCCTGGGGTGTGGCTTCTACCGCCTTTTATCTTTCAAGAGATGAAAGGGAAGCAAGAGGAGTTGGGGACCACATACCACCAAGAGAGCAGCACCAGGAGCAGAGCACATCCTTTGGACATGGGGTCCCTGCGCCTGGGAAGCTCCTCAACCATGGGAAGATTGAGGACAAGGACCTGCTTCCAGAACAGACAGAGAGAAAAAGCATTTCCCCTGGAGCAGTCGCCCTCAACTGGGACTCGTTACCCACTAGACTGTGAGAAAATAAATTTCTCTTTGTTAAAGCCATCCACTTGTAGTATTTCTGTTATGGCAGCACTAGATGACTAAGACAACATTTTTCTCCAGCCCTGTCTGGGACTCTCCACTATGGTCCCTGTTAGAGCAGTTGGTGGTGGTAGCTGAGTACCATCCAGTTGTGCTGGACTTGGTCTGGTGAAGGCTGTGGTAGTTGTGGTACATTAGTCCTTTGGACTGATCTTTGCCCTTGGTTTTCTTCATTCTGCCTTGCTCCTGACGGAGTGAGACCAGTGGAGAATCTTAGAGGGCCACTTACAAGATTCTGAGACTCTAGATGCGGAAGTAGAATGTGGAACATTTTCTTTATAAACTATGTTATGCCAGTTGAGCTAGATGTTGCCTGAGACCATGGTCCCCACAGCCCTCGGCCCAGCAGTTCAGTCCCTCCGGAAGTTCGGATGTGTCTATGGAGCTTCTATGACCCAGCATTGTACAAGTTGTGCTGGCTTCCCCAACAACTGTGTACTGTCCTGCACTTCAGCAAAGTCACCACTTACCCATTGTCTGTCTGTTTAATGTTTTCCTTCCCGACCCCTCCCCTGTAACATCCATTCTTAAAAAAAAAAACAAAAAAACCCCAGTGAACTAGACATAGAAAACTTTCTAAACTTGATAAAGGGCAGCTACAAAAAACTGACAACTAACATTATTCTTTTTTTGAAAAATATTTTATTGTGTTTTAGGTGAAAGTTTACATAACAAATTAGGTTCCTATTTAGCAAGTTTGATACAAATTGTTCTGTGCCATTGGTTACAATTTTTACAATGTGTCAGCATTCTCATTATCTCCATTCTATTTGTTCTGCTTCCACTGATCTAATTTCCCTTCCTCTCCTTGCCTTCTCTTCTTTGCTTTTGGGTAAATGTTGAGCATTTGCTCTCACATAGTTAATTGTTTAAAGGAGCACATTGCTCACAGATGATAGTTTATTTTATAAACCCATTGAAAGGTGATCTGCAGAAATAGCTTGAATTCCAAGTTCAAAGGGTATCTTAGGCCGATTGTCTCGGGGGTTCCTCTAGTCTCTATCAGTCCAAAGGTCTGGCTTTTTTTTTTTTTTTTTTTTTAAGAATTTGAATTTTGGCCTACATTTTTCTCTTATTCTACCTGGGACCTTCTATTGTGTCTCTGGTCAGAATGATTGGTAATGGTAGCTGGGCACCATCTAGTTCTTCTGGTATCAGGTTAGAAGAGGCTGTGGTTCATGTGGGCTGTTAGTCCCGTGGACTAGTTTCTTCTTTGATTTCCTTCATTCTTTTTTGCTCCATACTAGTAGAGACCAATAGTTATATCTTAGGTGGTCACTCTCAACCTTTTAATACCCCAGATGCTACTCGCCAAACTAGGATGTAGAACATTATCTTTGTGAACTATGTTATATCAATTGACTAAGCTGTCCCCTAAGACTGTGGTCCAAAGTCTTTTAACTCAGAAAACTAATTCCATGAGTTGTTTGGATATGTCTAGGAAGCCTCCTTAACTGTGCCCATAACATGATGAAAGACTGAATTTTTTGCCTGAGATTGGGAAGAAGGTAAGGATGTTTGTTGTCACCATTTCTGTTTAACATCATCCTGGCAGTCTTAGCCATTGAAATAAGGCAAGAAACAGAAATAAGAGACATATAGGTTGAAAAGGAGAAAATAAAACTTTATTCACAAACAATATGATTGTCTATGTATGCAATCCAAAGGAATCTACAATAAAGGTCCTAGAATTAAGTAGTTTAATATAGTTAGCAAGTAGTTTGCAGGCAGGATACAAGGCCAACATATAAAAATCAATCATATTGTTGTATACTAGCAATGAGCAATTGAAAACCAAAATTTAAAAAGAAATACAATTTGAAAATTTCATTTCAAAATGAAGTACTTCTGTTTAAATCTAACAAAATATCTGCAGAATCTTTATGGTGAAATCTAGGGATACTAATTGAAGAAATCAAAGACATACATACATGAAGAGATACTGTGTTCATGGATCAAAAGATTGAATATAGTTAAGATGTCAGTTCTCCCAAATTGATCTGTACTTTTAACAATTTATAACCCATATATAAGCAGGATTTTTTGAAGGTATAGACAAGATATTCTAAAATTTATATGGAAATGCAAAGGTACCAGAATTGCCAGGACAGTTTTGGAAAAACAAAAAAAGTTCAAAGACTCACCCTACCCTATTTTAAGACTTACTGTAAAGGTATAGTTACTGACAAAAGGACAACCACATAGATCAATGGAATAGAATAAAGTCCAGAAATAAACCCACACAAATATGGCCAACTGATTTCTGACAAAGGAAAAAAGGCAATTAGTTGGAGAAAGCAGAGTCTTTTCAAGAAATTATGTTGGAACATCTAGGCATTCATCCCCATTGCCGTCAAGCCAGTTAGACTCAAAGCAACCCTATAGGACAGAGTAGAACTGCCCCATAGGGTTTCTTAGTCTGTAATCTTTATGGAAGCAAACTACCACATCTTCCTCCTATGAAGCAGCTGGTGGGTTCAAACAACTGATCTTTCAGTTAGCTGCCGCGTACTTAACCACTGCACCACTAGGATTCTTCAAATTCACAAGGGGAAAAAAAAAGAGGAACCTTGGCCTATCCCTTACTTCTAATACAAGATGAGCTCAAAATGGACAATGGACTTAAGTTTAAAACATAAAACTATGAAATTACTGGAAGAAGATCTTCATGACCTTGGGTTAGGCCAAGAGTGCTTAGATATGATAGCAAAAGAGCAATCCATTGAAAAAAAAAAAAAAAAGTGGTTATTGGTTATAGTTACACAACATGATTAATGTAATTTATGTCACTAAATTGTATGTATGAAAAAATTTAAAGTGGCCGATGTCATCATATATTTGTAAAACAAAAAAGTGGTTAAATTGCTCTTCAACAAAATAAAAAACATTTGCTCTGAATATACAGTGTTAAGAGAATAAAAAGATAAGCTACAGATTCGGAAAAAATGTTTGCAAATCAAATATCCAACAAAGGGATTGTAACCATCATATATAAAGAATTCTCAGAACTCAACAAGGAAGTAAACAACCCAATAAAAGAATGGTCTGCAGATTTGAACATGAAAAGATGCACACCATCATTACTTATTAGAGAAATTTGAGTTAAAATCCTGAGATACCACTGCAAACCTATTAGCGACCCTCCCCCAAAAAAAATCCACTGCTGTGAAGTTGAAAAGGAAAGAAAAACACAGAAATAACTGACGATAACAAGTGCTGAAAAGGACATGAAGCAAATGACACTCCCATTGCTGGTGAGAGTGCAAAAAGTTACCACAACTTTGGAAAACGGTCTGGCAATTTCTATTAAAGCAAAATATACAGTTGCCATATGACTTAGTGTTCCCACTCATAGCTATTTATCCTAGAGAAACAAAGCTTATATTCACACAAAACCCTGTACATGAATGTTTATAGCAGAATGTAATAATAACCAGGTTGTTGTTGTTGTTAGGTGCCTATGAGTCAATTCCGAATCATAGTGACCCTGTGTACAACAAAGCAAAACACTGCCTGATCCCACTCCATCCTCACAATCATTGCTATTTTGAGCCCATTGTTGCATCCACTGTGTCAAACCATCTCGTTGAGGGTCTTTCTCTTTTTCACTCACCCTCTACTCTGCCATACATGATGTTCTTCTTCAGGGACTGGTCCCTCCTGATAACATGTCCAAAGTATGTGAGACAAAGTCTCAACGTCCTTACTTCTAATAAGCATTCTAGCTGTACTTCTTCCAAGACAAATTTGTTCATTCTTCTGGCAGTCCATGGTATATTCAATATTCTTTGCCAAATATACCATAATTTAAAGACATCAATTCTTATTCAATCTCCCTTATTCATTGTTCGTTTTCACATGCATAGGAGGCAACTGAAAACACCGTGGATTAGGTCAGGCACACCTTAGTCTTCAAAGTGACATCATTGCTTTTTAACACATTCAAGAGGTTTTTTTGCAGCAGATTTGCCCTATGCAATGTGTCATCTGGTTTTTTTTTTTTTTTTTTTTTATCGTACTTTAGATGAAGAACAAACTAGCTTCCCATTAAATAGTTAGTACACATATTGTTTCATGACATTGGTTAACAACCCACGACATGTCAACACTCCCTTCTTGACCTTGGGTTCCCTATTACCAGCTTTCATATCCCCTCCTGCCTTCTAGTCCTTGCCCCTGGGCTGGAGTGACCTTTTAGTCTGGTTTTGTTTTATGGACCTGTCTAACCTTTGCCTAAAGGGTAAACCTCGGGAATGACTTCGTTACTGAGCTAAAAGGGTGTTCAGGGTCCATACTCCTCGGGTTTCTCCAGTCTCTGTCAGACCAGTAAGTCAGGTCTTTTTTTATGAGTTAGAATTTTGTTCTACATTTTTCTCCAGCTCTGTCCAGAACCCTCTACTGTGATTCTATCAGAGCATTCGGTGGTGGTAGTCAGGCACTATCTATTGTACTGGACTCAGTCTGGTAGAGGCTGTGGTACTTGTGGTCCATTCGTTCTTTGGACTAATCTTTCTCTTGTGTCTTTAGTTTCTTCATTCTCCCTTGCCCCCAAAGAGTCCTTTGATTTCTTGACTACTGTTTTCATGGGCGTTGATTGGGGATCCAAGTAAAATGAAATTCTTTAATCTTTTCTCCATTTATCACAATGTTGCTTATTGAGGATTTTTGTTTGCCTTATTTTGAGGTGTAGTCCATTCTGAAGGCTGTGGTCTTTGATCTTCATCAGTAAGTGCTTCAAGTCCTCTCTACTTTAGGCAAGCAAGGTTGTGTCATCTGCATATCATAGGTTATTAATTAACCTTCCTCCAATCCTGATGCCTCATTCTTCTTCATATAGTCAGCTTCTCGAATTATTTGCTCAGCATACAGATTGCATAAGTATGGTGAAAGGATAGAACCCTCAAGAACAACTTTCCTGATTTTAAACCATGCAATACCCCCTTGTTCTGTTTGAATGACTGCCTTTTGGTGTAAGCACAGGTTCCTCATGAGCCCAATTAAAATATTCTGAAATTCCAGTCTTCAAATTTTATCCATAGTTTGTTAAATGCTTTTTTGCATAGTCAATAAAACACAGGTAAACATTTTTCTGATATTCTCTGCTTTCAGCCAGGATCCATCTGACTCAAGCAATGATATTCCTTGTTCCACGACCTCTTCTGAATCCGGCTTGAATTTCTGGCAGTTCTCTGTTGATGTACTGCTGTAACCACTTTTGAATGATCTTCAGCAAAATTTACTTACGTGTGATATTAATGATATAGTTTCATAATTTCCACATTCTGTTGGATGTCTTTTCTTTGAAATGGGTGCAGATAAGGATCTCTTCCAGTCAATTGGCCAGGTAGCTGTCTTCCAAATTTCTTGGCATAGATGAGTGAGTATACTTCCAGTAGCGCATCTGTTTGTTGAAACACCTCAATTTGGTATTCCCTCAATTCCTGTAGCCTTGTTTTTCGCCAGTGCCTTCAGTGCATCTTGGACCTCTTCCTTCAATACCATCAGTTTTTGATCATAT
Organism: Elephas maximus indicus; assembly: GCF_024166365.1. Taxonomy (NCBI): domain Eukaryota; kingdom Metazoa; phylum Chordata; class Mammalia; order Proboscidea; family Elephantidae; genus Elephas; species Elephas maximus. The sequence continues at coordinate 85,947,063 of NC_064820.1, forward strand.
GCTACCTCTTGAAATGGTTGCACATAGACCAGCTCTTTTTGGTGCAGTGTCTCTGTGTATTCGTTCCATCTTGTTGGAAGGAATCCCTTTCCATCAAGTTGTAAACAAAGAAGAATTGGTTGTTGGAAAATACGGCCTTGGTGATAGGAATGACACCGGAGATCCCATGATAGAATTTTGCAAGACCAACAACTACATTGCAAATACCTTTTTTCAACAACATAAATGGTGGCTATACATGTGGACCTCAACAGATGGAATACACAGGAATCAAATCTACTCCATATGTGGAAAAGCTCAATATCATCAGTCAGAGCAAGGCCAGGGCCCAACTGTGGAACAGACCATCAGTTGCTCATATGCAAGTTCGAGCTGAAGCTGAAGAAAATTAGAACAAGTCCACAACAGCCGAAGTATGACCTTGAGTATATCCCACCTGAATTTAGATACCATCTCAAGAATAGATTTGACGCGTTGAACACTAATGACTGAAGACCAGATGAGTTGTGGAATGACATCAAGGATATCATACGTGAAGAAAGCAAAAGGTCATGAAAAAGACAGGAAAGAAAGAAAAGATCAAAATGGATGTCAGAAGAGACTGAAAGTTGCTCTTGAATGTACAGTAGGTAAAATGAAAGGAAGAAAGCGTGAATAGAGCTGAACAGAAGATTTCAAATGGCAGCTCAAGAAGACAAAGTAAAGTATTATAATGAAATGTGCAAAGACTGGAAATAGAAAAACGAAAGGGAAGAACACGCTCTGCATTTCTCAAGCTGAAAGAACTGAAGAAAAAATTTAAGCTTCGAGATGCAATAGTGAAGGATTCTGTGGGGAAAATATTAAACGATGCAGGAAGCATCAAAAGAAGATGGAAGGAATAATGACCGTAACGACGTGTAACTGGAAACAACTCAAATATCTTTTAACTGGTAACTGGGTTAACAAACTTTGGTACCTCTGTACAATGGAATATTTTCAGCAATTAGAAGGAATCAATTATTGATACACATAACGAAATGAATCGCAAAGGTATTATGCTGCGAGTGAAAGAAGCCAGTCTCAAGAGCTTACGTACTCTATGATTCCATTTATATGACATTCTGGAAAAGGCGAACTATAAGGAGGGAGAACAGATCAGTAGTTGCCTGGGGTTAGGGTCAGATGGATGCTATAATAAGGGAATTTTGAGATTTTTGTATCTTGATTGTGTTTGTGGCTACACAAACTTACACATGTATTGAAGCACCTAAAAACACCAAAACCTAAAACCTAAAAACACCAAAAAAAGGGAATCTGAGTGTATGCAAATTAAAAAGAAAATAAACAAAAAAACAGATTTTTTTTTTTCTTTTATTGTGCTTTAGGTGAAACTTTACAGCTCAAGTTAGTTTCCCATAGAAATATTTATACACATGTTACATTACCCTAGCTGCTATCCCTGTAATGTGACAGCACAGTCCTCCTTTCTGCCCTAGATTTTCCACGTCCATTCAACCAGCTCCTATCCCTTTTGGCCTTCTCATCTTGTCTCTGAACAGGACAGGAGCTGCCCACTTAGCCTCATGTATCTACTTGAACTAAGAAGCACACTTTTCACAAGAATCATTTCATGTCTTATAGTCCAGTCTATTCTTTTGTCTGAAGAGTTGGCTTCAGGAATGGTTTTAGTTCTGGGTTAACAGAGAGTCCGTGGGCCATGTCTTCTGGGGTTCCTCCAGTCTCAGTCAGACCATTAAGTCTGGTCTTTTTACTAGAATTTGAATTTTGTGCCCCACTTTTCTCCTGCTCCATCAGGGACTCTCTGGTGTGTCCTCTGTCATGACGGTCATTTGTGGTAGCCGGGTACCATCTAGTTCTTCTGGTCTCAGGCTGCTGGAGTGAAATCATTTCTTGACACATTATCACCTGCGTCAGTTTAAAGTGACATAGGTGATAATGCTTATACACAGGTCTTGGTTTAGAAATGCTAGAAAAAGATTTCTTTGTGTACTCCCCCATTCAAGTTCATTTTGAGTTCTTTAAAGGATAAAGAAGTTAATCTAATAACTATTTCAAATAAGTCATATATGATTTCTCTGTAATACATTGGCATAAAATTTTGTTAATCACAAAATGAGTTAAATTAAGCTGTAATTACAAAAAAGCTTGCTTCAAAGCCTTCTGCAAAGCCCTAGACAACAAGAAATGCAATGTTTCCCCCCATAATTAATTGCAGGGAAATCTCAGATAGTTACAAAATTGCCCCTGTTCCCATCTTGAGGATAGAGGAGTCATCTGTGAAGAAAGAATGCCCTGGGATACACCCTGGGAGGACTAGACTAGAGCTTTAGATGGTGTGGGGTTTGCCCCCAGTTTTAGCATGCTCTCAGCAATAAAACATTGTGTTTTTTTCAACTAGGCCATATATGAACTGTGAAAGACGAGGCTATTATGGTTGTGTCAACTTAATTCTAGATGGGAAAGAGAATATGAGGGGCTGAGAGTACAATTAAAAGTCCTCTCCGCACTTAGAGGAGTTTAAAGCTAAGGTGGGTGGGGGGGAAGGGGGCGGTGGTCAGGAAACGGGAATTTTATGGTGGTTTTAAATTGTTTTTGGTATTGTTACATGGATTAGTCTATCAAAAAAATGTTTTTAATTTCATGGGGAAAAAACAAATTCTACTCTCCCTTTACCTTGTTCTTCAGGAGGCTTATCTTCACAGGGTAAATGGTAAGGCCTTGTTGCTGTTTAATGGCAACAGAAAACTCAAGTAAGACTGAAGTGCCACCAAAGCTTAGTGTGGATTCACAAATGTGCATGACCATACTGAAGTGAAGAATGGCTAAATGGCGCGTCCTTCTTTTTGGTAGATTGTATTATCATTCAAAATATTTGTTGCCTGTCATGGATTGAATTGTGTCCCCCCAAAAACGTGTGTATCAGTTTAGCTGGGCCATGATTCCCAGTATTGTGTGATTGTCCTCCATTTTGTGATTGTAATTTCATGTTAAAGAGGATTAGGGTGGGATTGTAACACCCTTACTAAGGTCACATCCCTAATCCAATGCAAAGGAAGTTTCCCTGAGTATGGCCTGCACCACCTTTTATCTTACAAGAGATAAAAGGAAAGGGAAGCAAGCAGAGAGTTGGGGACCTCATACCACCAAAAAAGCAGTGCCAGGAGCAGAGCACGTCCTTTGGACCTGGCGTTCCTGTGCTGAGAAGCTCCTAGACCAAGGGAAGATTCATGACAAGAAGCCTTTCCCCAGAGCTGATGTCCTGAATTTAGACTTCTAGCCTACTTTACTGTGAAGAAATAAATTTCTCTTTGTTAAAGCCATTCACTTGTGGTGTTTCTGTTATAGCAGCACTAGATGACTAAGACACTGCCTTTCATGAGTCCCCCTCCCTACAGGAGGATTATATCTCCCTGACTGTTGTATTTACCCATTGCCACGGAATTAAGTCCGACTCATAGAGACCCTATAAGACAGAGTAGAATTTCCCCATAGAGTTTCCAAGGCTGTGATCTTTATAGAAGGAGACTGCCACATCTTTCTCCCACTGAATGGCTGGTGGGTTCAAATCACCAACCTTTCAGTTAGCAGCCAAGTGCTTAACCATTGTGCCATCACGGCTTTTTGGACAATAAATTGTGTTCAGAAGTGATGTGTCCTTTTGAGCAGAAACATTAAGAGCTACCATGTGTTTTGTCATGTTTTTTATTCCTCTGCTGAAAGACTAGCAATATCCTGGATAAGAGCTGCTCTGCAAGCCTGGGTCTATGAATGGAGCGGAGCGGCAGCTGACACACAGCGGACATGTTGCATGAGCAGCAGATAAACCTCTGTTTACTTGGAGTTGTTTGTTCCTGCAGCATTACTTAGCCTATCCTGACTGTTGCATTTTTCCATTCAAATAACTATAGCATCATAAACATTTATGTAATCTAAATGTCATTTTTTTTAGGCATCTTATTTCCCTATTTGCTCTTCCCAAAGGCAAATATACAATTTTTTCTTCCTTCTTTAATAACTGAATCCCAAATTTATTCTAATATTTTGATTAGCCTAAGCCAATAAAAGCAGCTCAGTTCCCTTTTGAAAGTAATTGGTCTGTTGTTGTTAGTTGCCGTCGAATTGGTTCTGACTCACTGACCCTATGTACAACAGAATGAATCACTGCTCAGTCCTGTGCCATCCTCATAATATTTGTTATGTTTGAGCCATAGTTGTAGCCACTGTGTCAATTCATCTTGTTGAGGGCCTTCTTCTATTTTGCTGACTCCCTACCTTACCAAGCATGATGTCTTTCTCCAGGGACTAGTCTTTCCTGATAACATGTCCAAAGTACAGTAGACAAAATCTTGCCATCCTCACTTCTAAGGAGCACTCTGACTGTACTTTTTTCAAGACAGACATGTTCATTCTTCTTGCAGTCCATGGTATATTCAATATTCTTTGCCAACTATACCATAATTAAAAGGCATCAATTCTTCTGTCATCTTCATTCATTGTCCCCCTTCCCCATGCATATAAGGCAATTGAAAATACCATGGCTTGGTCAGGCGCACCTTAGTCCTCAAAGTGACATCTTTGCTTTCTAATACTTAAAAGAGGTCTTTTGCAGCAGATTTACCTAATGTGATACATCATTTGACCTCTTGAATGCTGCTTCTATGGGTGTTGATTGCAGATCCAAATAGAATGAAACCCTTGACAACTTCAATATTTTCGTCTTTTATCATGATGTTGCTTATTGGTCCAGTTGTGAGGATTTTTGTTTTCTTTATATTAAGGTGTAACCCATATTGAAGGCTGTAGTCCCTGATCTTCATCAGTAAGTGCTTGAAGTCTTCTTTGCATCAGCAAGCAAGATTGTGTCATCAGCAACTCAGTTCCCTTTTAAAAAGTAATTGGTCTAGGGGTGGGAATGTGCCTTAGTCCTGAGCATTGATATGTAAGGGGAAGTCTTCTGGAGAATTCAGGGAAATTTTTGTTCTCAGAAAGGCATACAAGGAGAAAGTCTTTTTTTTTTGTCCCCTTCTCTCAACTTTCAGCTTTGAAACCTATAATGTAAAAATGTGATGCACGTAACTGTGACCATGAAGTAACAATCCCGAGGATAAATACCAAGGTGCTGAGAGCAACGGAGCCAAGAATAGGAAGATCTAATGTCCATGATGACATAATTGATCCACCAAACTAACCTTGGGGGGCAACCTACTTGGACTTATTAGTGAAGGATTGGTGTCCCTACTGCTTAAGCCACATGTCTGATTTTACTTTTGTTTGTGGCCAAAAGGAGCTCTGGTGGTGCAGTGGTTAAATGCTTGGAGGCTAACTGAAAGGTCAGCAGTTCAAACCCACCAGCTGTTCTGCAGGAGAAAGATATGGCAATCTGCTTCTGTAAAGATTACAGCCTTGGAAACCCTATTGAGCAGTTCTACTCTGCCCTACAGGGTCGCTATGAGTCACAATCAACTTGATGGCAGTGGGTTTGGTGTGGCCAAAAACATTCTAACTAATAGAACACATGTGGATAAACCTGTCCAAAACATGTTGACTTCACTTATTTCACAAGGGGCTTGTCATTATGGCTACCCCAGGTAGCCTTGGATTTACAAGTTCTTTAAAAAATTACAGTGGAAGTCAAAGGAACTTGGAATTTTACTTCATTTGACAACCCTAGTGAAAAAGGAAGACAGAAGAAGAATTGTTGCATTTGAATTATGGTCTTGGAGAAAAATATTGAATATACCATGGACTGGCAAACAAACAAACAAGGCATTCTTAAAAGAAATACAACCAGAATACACCTTAAAAGCAAGGATGATGAGATTTCAGCTCCCATGATTTGGGCAAGTGATCAAGAGAGACCAATTGCTAGAAAAGAACATCATGCTTGATAAAGGCTCAATGAAAATTAAGGAAACCTTCTATGAGATGACTGACACAATAGCAGCAACAGTAGACTCAAACATACCAATGATCAAGAAGACGGCACAGAACCAAGCAATGTTTCATTCTGTTTTACCTAAGGTCTCTTCCATGAGCTGGCGTCGACTCGGCAGCACCTAACAGCAATAAACTGCAGCTCTAACCCAATGAAAGAAATCCTGTTTGGCGTATGCACTGAAGGAGGCTTGTAGCTCCCTGTGGCCATTTGGCATGTTGTTGTTGTTCTTAGGTGCCATCAAGTTGGTTCCGACTCATAGTGACTTCATGTACAACAGAACAAAACACTGCCTGGTCCTGCACCATCCTCAAAAATCTTTGCTGTGTTTGAGCCCACTGTTGCAGTCACTGTGTCAATCCATCTCATCAAGGGTGTTCCTCTGTTTTGCTGACCCTTCACCTTTTTCACCTTACCAAGCATGACGTCCTTTTCCAACGACTGGTCCCTCCTGATAATATAACATGTCCAAAGTATGTGAATCAAGTCTTGCCATCTTCATGTCTCAGAAGCATTCTGGCTGTACTTCTTCCAAGACAGATTTGTTTGTTCTTCTGGCAGTTCATGGTATACTCAACATTTCTTGCCAACATCATAATTTGAAAGCATCAGTTCTTCTGTCCTCCTTATTCATTGTCGAGCTTTCCCATGTGTATGAGGCAATTGAAAGTACCATGGCTTGGGTCAGACACACCTTAGTCCTCAAACTGCCACATTTTCTTTTGAACACTTTAAAGAGGTCTTTTGCAGCAGATTTGCCTAACTCAATGCATTGTTTGATTCCTATACCGCTACTTCCATGGGTGTTGATTGTAGATCCAAGTAGATTGAAATCCTTGACAACTTCAAACTTTCCTCTGTTTATTATGATGTTGCTTATTGGTCCACTTGTGAGATTTTTGTTTTCCTTATGTTGAGGTGTAATCCATACTGAAGGCTGTAGTCTTTGATCTTCAGTGAGTACTTCAAGTCCTCTTTGCTTTCAGCAAGCAAGGTTGTGGCATCTGCATATGCAGGTTGTTAATGAGTCTTCCTCTAATCCTGATGTCCTTTTCTTCTTCATATAGTCCAGCTTCTCAGACTATTTACTCAGTATATGGATTGAATAAGTGTGGTGAAAAGATACAACTCTGATGCACACCTTTCCTGCCTTTAAACCACGAAGAATCCCTTTGCTCTGTTTGAATGACTGCCTCTTGGTCTATGTACAGGCTCCGCATGAGCACAATTAAGTGTTCTAGACTTCCCATTCTTCCCAATGTTATCTATCATTTGTTATGATCCACACAGTTAAATGCCTTCGCATAGTTAATAAAACACAGGTAAACATCTTTCTGATAGTCTCTGCTTTCAGCCAAGATCCATCTAACATCAGCGATGATATCCCTGGTTCCACGACCTCTTCTGAATCCGGCTTGAATTTCTGGCAGTTCCATCGATGTACTGCTGTAACCACTTTTGAATGATCTTCAGAAAATTTTACTTGCCTGTGATATTAATGATATTGTTTGGTAATTTACACATTCTGTTGGATTTCCTTTCTTTGAAACGGGTACAAATATGAATCTCTTCCAGTCAGTTGGCTGTCTTCCAAATTTCCTGGCATAGACGAGTGAGCATCTCCAGCACTGCATCCATTTGTTGACATCTCAATTGCTATTCCATCCATTTCTGGAACCTTGTTTTTTGCTGATGCCTTCAGTGCAGTTGGACTTCTTCTTTCAATACTGTCATGGATTGAATTGTGTCCCCCCAAAATAGCTGTCAACTTAGCTGGGTCACGAGTCCCAGTATTGTGTGATTGTCTACCATTTTATGTGATTTCCCTATGTGTTGTAAATCCCGTCACTATGATGAAATGAGATGGATTAGTGGCAGTTATATTGATGAGATATACAGGATTAGATAGTGTCTTAAGCCAATTTCTTTGAGATATAAAAGAGAGAAGCGAGCAGAGAGACAGGGGGACCTCATACCACCAAAAAAGCTGCGCCAGGAGCAGAGTGTATCCTTCAGACCTAAGGTTCCTGTGCTGAGATGCACCCAGACCAAGGGAATATTGATGACAAGGACCTTCCTCCAGAGCCGACAGATAGAGAAAACCTTCCCCTGGAGCCGGTGCCCTGAATTTGGACTCCTAGCCTACTGGACTGTGAAAGAATAAACTTCTCTTTGTTAAAGCCATCCACTTGTGGTATTTCTGTTATAGCAGCACTAGATAACTAAGACAAACACCATTGGTTCTTGATCATATGCTACCTCCATAAATGACTGAACATCAAGCAATTCTTTTTGGCACAGTGACTGTGTATCCCTGCCATCTTCTTTTGTTGCTTCCTGCGTCGTTCAATATATGCCCACATACTCCCTCAAAATTGCAATTTGAGGATTGAATTTTTTCTTCAGTTCTTTCAGCTTGACAAATGCCAAGCGTGCTCTTCCCTTTTGCTTTTCTAACTCCAGGTCTTTGCACATTTCATTATACTTTGTCTTCTCAAGCCAACCTTTGAAATCGTTTTTTCAGGCTCTTTTATTTTATCATTTCTCTCATTTGCTTTAACTACTCTTCATTCAAGAACAAGTTTCAGAGTCTCTTCTGACATCCATTTTGTTCTTTTTTTTCTTGTTTTTTTAATGACCTTTTGCTTTCTTCACATATGATGTCCTTTATGTCTTCCCACAACTTGTCTGGTCTTCGGTCATTAGTGTTTAAGTGCATCAAATCTGTTCTTGAGATGGTCTCCAAATTCAGATGGGATATATACTCAAGGTTGTATTTTGGTTTTCGTGGACTTGTTTTAATTTTCTTCAACTTCAACTTGCATATGAGCAATTGATGGTCTGTTCCTCAGTTGCCCACTGGCCTTGTTCTGGCAGATAATATTGAGCTTTTCTATTGTCTCTTCCACAGAGATTTCTGTGTATTCCATCCAGTGGGGTTCATGTGTATAGTGGCCATTTATGTTGTTGAAAAGGGTGTTTTCAATAAATAAGTCATTGATCTTGCCAAATTTGGTGTAGGGTCCTATATCTCTATGTAATCTTACAAGCCACCTAGGACTAGGTATTTTCTCCAGCTCTCTACCACCCAATTCCAGTATGTGATTTCTCCAACAAAAGACAATGATGCCAGAAAAACTGCCACTGCCATTGTCTTGAGCTTGCTCTCTATCATATCCTAAAACTGCAATTTAAGTGAATGCAGAGAGACATCATGGTTTAAGGTCCAAGGAGTAATTTGTGTGTCACTCCTCCAAAGTAAAGGTATTTCCCTACTCCTGGTCACTGTCATGAACAGCAGTGACTATCAAAGAGTAAATAATGGATCTAGGCAAGTAGGCCTGCATCTAAATTCTCAGCATGTTTGGAACAGCCTCCATTTTGGCATTCTGTTATCCATTATTTCCAGATGTTCCTTGTTTTTTTCTAGGTTTCTATTTCACAAACTATGTTTTGTTTTTAAAAATTTATGGATCCTAGACAAAATCTCAGAAAAGTAATCTATATTTACAGTGAAACCTGTGAGAACCAGAACTCTACAGAACTGCCTTGTTTTCCTGAGTCTCGCAAGCTTTCTGCCTTTGACTGGGTACAGTCTTACCACTTTTCTATCACTCATTTTAGTGGAAAATATTTGAGTTTTCCTTCTCTGATAGGTTTCCACTTTACACAGTCTCCAGCCTTCACAGGTTTTGCTGTAACTATTTTTCTCTAGATATCTTTTTTCTTTGTTTTCATACCAGAGTGTGGCTCCTCGACAGGGTATAAGTGCATCACCTTAATGTCAGGTGTCTGGAAACACCTAACAAATATATCAATTGCTCTAGTGCTACTTTCTTTTTATGTCTATTTACCTATATTTCATTTTACCAAAGGTATTATTTTGATACCTGATGTCCTTTTTACTGTCTGTTTTGGATACCTCGCAAGTAGAGAAATAAATTTATCTTGTACGGTCATTTAAGTCACTTCCGGTAGCTGTTTTGCTAATTTTCAGTTAAAACAATTAAGCTTCTGTTAAGCTAATACAGATTTTTTCTGACTCATCCTCACTGATCTTCATCAAAATAACTTCTTATTTTTAATTCGTTGTGCTTAATGTAATTAGATAGTAATTTATTGTGAGATATTTGCAGTTTGTCTCCACTGACTATTTCCTCTATGTTATAGTTAGGCTGCCCTTAGGTCAATTTTTGTTGCTACTTGGCATCTCTGAGTTCTTAGCATTCTTTCTTAGATTTATGCCTTGAACCAGAGAGCTTTATACAAAAATTTGTTTCTGCACATTGCCCCATAAAATTTTCTTTGGATGGACTAATGCACCAAACTCTTAAGGAGTTTAATGGTTATTTCACCTTGTTGATTTATTGTGGTTTTTTTGTTGGAGCATTTCCATTCTTCCATCAGCTCACAGAAACCTTGAAACATCTGTGTTTGGAAGATGGGTGGTTACATGGGAGCGAAAAGCTCATTTAACTGCTTTGTTGCAGCATATCATGTGGCAAATAAAAGTCATGGGCTCTCACTCGATGTTCCAGGCAGTCACTGGTGCACAAACAGCTTGTACAGCTGTGTGTCAGCTGGTTATTTGAAATGCATTTCCCCATGGAAACAAGGTTAAAAGGGGCACTTAGGTTTCTAGGTTAGTTCATAAGAGCCTAGTTTGCCTGGAATAGACCTAAAATTCTGTACATTACAATGAATAAGAGCTGAGTACTCTTGTAATAAAGCAACACAATTGAATAAGAAAGACGCTTTTAAAAACATATATTGAATACTGATTGTCCAGGGAATACAAGTTTAACTAAAAGAAGACGAGGCGGTAGAAGAATACTCCCATGAAGATTCCAACAGGGAAAGAGAAGAACAAGTGGCACTCATTCTTTGTTTTGTTTCTTTTAATCTGTTTCTCTTTAAAATAAACAGCTTGCTGTATTTTTGAAATTTTCTTCAATAAGCGTTGTTATCTTATATGCAGGAAAAAGATAACTAAATATTAATTTGAAAAGAGTTACAAGAATTTTTTTTGGTTTTAACAAAGAGAAATTTATTTCCTCACAGTAAAGTAGGCTAAAATCCAAATTCAGGGCATCGGCTCTGGGGAAGTCTATCTCTCTCTGTTGGCTCCGGAGGAAGGTTCTTGCCCTCAATCTTCCACTGGTTGAGGAGCTTCTCAGGTGCAGGAACCCCAGGTCCAAAGGACGTGCTCTGCTCCTGGTACTGCTTTCTTGGTGGTATGAGGGCCCTAACTCTGCTTGCTTCCCTTTTCTTTTATCTTTTGAGAGGTAAAAGGTAGTGCAGCCCACACCCCAGGAAACTCCCTTTACATTGGATCAGGGAGGTGACCTGAGTAAGGGTGTTGTTACAATCCTACCCTAATCCTCTCAACATGAAATTACAATCACAAAATGGAGGACAACCATAGAATACTGGGAATCATGGCCTACCCAAGTTGATACACACATTTTGGGGGGGACATAATTCAATCCATGACACTCATGAAATATAAAGCACAGTTGTTGCTATTAATAAATTTACAATCTAGTCATGGCACAAGTAAATATCTGTATACCAAGTCACATAGGCAACAACCAATATGGGGATTAAGACAAGGAAGTTGATCATTGCGAACCATAAGAGTCAGAAAATAATAGTGGCTAACATTGAGGTCTCTATACGTATTATCTCACTTTAGTTACAAGAAATTTTAAAAATCATGGTTTTCTTCTTGCTTGAGATAGTTGTATCAAAGCCACTTTTTATTTAATCTAGAAGTCATGACTTTAGTCTCCCTCAGTCTTTTCATTAATTGAACAGATGAGTATCGAGTGTCTGCTAAGTGATAGGCACTGCTCTAGGCTCTGGGGATCCAGCAGGAAGCAAGAGAGACAAAAATCTGGTTGGTTGGTTGGTTCGCAGAAAGAAGGAAGAATATCCATGGGAGAGATTTTCCTGTGGAAATGGAGCAAAGAATAAAAAGAGAGAGGGAATTACTGAAGATAAGTATAGAAGAAATAGATTTCCTGAGCTGCTCTGGGTGCAGGAGAGGAAAAGAGGGAGAAGGTGACCTCAGAATGCTGGACTCACTGCAGAGAAGGAAAGGACATAGCCAGGAAGAAAACACGCATTACAAAGTGGTCTGCTGAGGCAAAGGGCTGACCCTGATCACTCTTAAAACAGCCTGGTAGTGACCAAAGGTGAGAAGACTGAGAAGGGGTAAAGAGCCAATTTCAGCAGAGTTTTGCAAGATGGGTATTAGAAACTTCACGAAGTGAGGCACAGGAAAGTGTCAGACTGGTTTGGCAGAGATTTTGCTCAGATAAATCCCACGGTTTCAAAGATTAAGTCATAAGGGATTACTTGAGAAATGTCCAGAAGAGTCAATTCAGATCTATTTCTTCAATATAAAACGCTATTCTGTTTTTTGTTATTGTGCGATAGTGTGCAATTACATATTGTCTAGTGTATTTGGGGGGACAGAGTTGAAAAGAGCTAAGTAACTGGGATTCCAGGAGACAAAGAGTGAATAAGGAAGTGGCACCCCCTGCAGGGTGGGTAGAAGTTGACCTTACAACCTAACAGCTTGCTCACTCCAGTGTCAGGTTTCTTGAATTGCATGTATTTTTTGTGATATATTCTTATTTCCACTCCAAGGAGTCCTAGACATTTGTTTTAAATTTATTTAAAGGAGTGCAGATCCACTCAGTTACACTTGTACCCAGTTCCTGCATCTGTAGAAAGATGGTCCCAACACATGTAATGTCCTTACAGGATCAGAAGAGCACAGAGATCAAGAGGATAGAGTCTGGAGCTGGAATGCTTGGACCTGAATCATAACTCAAATGATATAGCCATGTTCTAGCCGGGTTGTTTGACTTTGGGGAAGTTACTTAACTTCCCCGGGCCCCTACTTCTTGGTATGTAAAATAAGTGTAATAATAGTACCTAGCTCATTGGGTTTCTTTGGGGATTGAATGAGTTAAAGTATACAAAACTCTCGTAAAAATGCCTGGCCCCATACAGTGTTAGATTAAAAAAAAAGATACAACAACAAAAAATTCTGCACCAGTTATTCATATTAATTAAAAGAACAGCAAATGTTGCTGCATGAGTATTCATTTGCCTCCAGAAACATTATAGTAAATGCTAATGCTTGCCATCAAGTAAATTGTTAGAAGCTGGCTCAGCCCTTCTGGCTGAGGCCATCCCCAACACCGACTATCGGAAGAACTCTAAGACTGTTGTAACCTAACCTGGTTCACTTACAGTTTTGGGCTAGGTCAAAATTTGTTGGATGTAACTTTCTATAGCAATGTTGGGGCCTTGGTGACCCAGTGGTTAAGAGCTTGGCTGCTAACCAAAAGGTCAGCAATTCCAATCCACCAGTCACTCCTTGGAAACCCTATGGAGCAATTCTGCTCTGTCCTATAGGGTCGCTACGAGTTTGGAATCACCTTGATGGCAAAGGGTTTTTGGTTTTTATAGCTTTTTTTATGTTAGAAACTATGTACATAAGTGCTTCAAATGTAGCTGAATTTCTTTTAAGTGAATCCATGGGGGGAAAAAAATCCAAAACTTTCCCTTCTTTCTTTGGATGCCTTTCTTTTAGCAGAGTTTATCTGGAACAAAAAGCTGACTCTCCAGCCAGGCCTGGCCCCACACTACCAGTGATGTAAGCAAAGTTCATCTTTGGTGCATTTCTCACCTGCGCTTTAATCCACAGCCAGAGCCCTGTTGCCACACACACCCCATACCCACTCTCATTCTCCCTCTGTCTAAAGGAAAATTTATATTTGGATTTATTTTTAAAAAGTAAGCATTAGAGGCCCATGGTACAGCCCTCTACCTCTGACGAGTCTGTCTGTCTCTTGCTCTTTTTGTATACAAAGCCTCTGCTACTTCCTCTCTGCCTTTAGACAAAGCATGCTACACATCTAATTCCAAAGGGATTTTTTTTGTCATGATAATGAAGTGGACACAGAATGTGATTTTTCCCAACGAAGATGGTGAAGAGGGAAATAGCAGGAAAAACAAGAGCAACAAAAATAATGAGGAACCAAAGCAGAAAGTACATTAGAGAAAGAAAGGGAGTGAGTGGGAGTAGAGAAGAGAGTTTGATAGTTTTGTGGTTGGTGTCATGAGAAATGAGTTGAACTGGGTAGGATTTGGGAAAAGAAGGTCACTGGCTGATTTAGGAGGTCAGGTAGGGAGGGTTACTAAAAAGCTTTAGTCATCAGACACAGAGGTGATAGCATGCTTGGTCAGGCTCCACGGTAGCAGAGACATAAGTCAGCTGGTCAGACAGGCTCTGGCTACTTAAGCAACTAGTCAAAGGTCAGCACCATGGATAGTCCCAATGAATGGTTACTGCATTGACGCTAAACCCATTGCCATTGAGTCAATTGTCTCACTGGGACCATAAAGGACAAAGTAGAACTGCCCCATAGAGTTTCCAAGGTTGTAATCTTTACAAAGCAGACTGCCATATCTTTCTCTTGTGGAGTCGCTGGTGGGTTCAAACTGCTGACCTTTCAATTAGCAGAAGTGTTTAACCACTGTGCCACTGTATGTATTCTAGCGATAGGCTGAGGTTTGTTTTTATTTTAGCTCTGCCCCTGAGACAAATAATTCTTTATTCTGTCTGAATTAAAAAAAAAAAATTACTGAGCTCCTCTTGTACACCAGGCACATTTATTAATGCAGGAGAATTACAAAGGAATAAGATAAAGCTCTCTGCTGTCAAGCTGGAAGAACTGAAGAAAAAATTCAAGCCTCAAAATGCAGTATTGAAGGATTCTACAGGGAAAATATTAAATGGGGCAGGAAGCATCAAAAGAAGATGGAAGAAATACCCAGAGTCTCTATACCAAAAGGAATTGGTTGACATTCAACCATTTCAGGAGGTAGCATAAGATCAAGTACCAATGGTACTGAAGGAAGAGGTCCAAGCTGTGCTAAAGGCACAGAGAGAAAACCAACTGAGATGTTTCAACAAATGGATGCAGTGCTGGAAATGTTCACTGATCTATGCCAAGAAATTTGGAAGACAGCCACTTGGCCAAATGACTGGAAGAGATCCATATTTAAGCCCATTTCAAAGAAAAGTGATCCAACCGAATGCAAAAAATATCATACAATATCATTAATATCACAGACAAGTAAAATTTTGTTGAAGATCATTCAAAAGCGGCTGAAGCTGTACATTGACAGGAAACTGCCAAAAATTCAATCTAGATTCAGAAGAGGATGAGGCACGAGGGCTATTATTGCTAATATCAGATAGATCATGGCTGAAAGCAGAGAATAGAATACCAGAAAGATGCTTACCTGTATTTTATTGACAATGCAAAGGTATTTGACTATGTGGATCATAACGAATTATGGATAACGTTGTGAAGAACGGGAATACCAGAACACTTAATCGTGCTCATGAGGAACATGTACATAGATTAAGAGGCAGTCTTTTGAACAGAACGAACGGATACTTCATGGCTTAGAGTCAGGAAAGGTGTGTTTCAGGGTTGTATCCTTTCACCATACTTATTCTACCTGTATGCTGAGCAAATAATCTGAAAAGCTGGACGACTATATGAAGAATAACAAGGTCTTCAGGATTGGAGGAAGACTTATTAACAACCTGCGCTATGCAGATGACACAATCTTGCTGAAAGTAAAGAGGACTTGAAGCAATTACTGATGAAGATCAAAGACTACAGCCTTCAGTATGGATTACACCTCAACATAATGAAAACAAAAATCCTCACAACTGGACTTACAAGCAACATCATGAGAAATGGAGAAAAGATTGAAGTTAAGGATTTCATTTTACTTGGATCCACTATCAACACCCATGGAAGCAGCCAAGAAATCAAAAGATGCATTGCATCAGCCAAATCTGCTGCAAAAGACCTCTTTAAAGTGTTCAAAAGCAAAGATATCACTTTAAGGACTAAAGTGCACCTGACCCAAGCCATGGTGTTTTCAATCGCCTCATATGTACGCAAAAACTGGACAATGAATAAGGAAGACTGAAGAAGAACTGATGCCTTTAAGTTATGGTGTTGGCAAAGAATGTGGAATATACCATGGACTGCCAAAAGAACGAACAAATCTCTCTTGGAAGAAGTACAGCCAGAATGTTCCTTAGAAGCAAGGATGGCAAGACTAAGTCTCACATACTTTGCATATGTTATGAGGAGGGATCAGTCCTGGAAAAGGACATCATGTTTGGTGAAGTAAAGGGTCAGGGAAAAAGAGCAAGACCATCAGCGAGATGGACTGGCATAATGGCTGCAACAATGGGCTCAAGCATAACAACAATCATGAGAATGGCTTAGGGCCAGGTAGTGTTTCCTTCTGTTGTAAACAGGGTTGCTGTGAGTCAGATCCAACTGGAATGTACCTAACAACAACAGCTCTACTCTCAAGAAGCTTACTACCCCCTACATAAACTAGAATTAGTCGATGTTCAACCATTTCAAGAGGTAGCATATGATCAGGAACCGATGGCACTGAAGGAAGAAGTCCAAACTGCTCTAAAAGCATTGGCGAAAAACAAGGCTCCAGGAATCGATGGAATATCAATTGAGCTATTTCAACAAACAGATGCAGCGCTGGAGGTGCTCACTTGTCTATGCCAAGAAATGTGGAAGACAGCTTCCTGGCCAGCTGACTGGAAGAGATCCATATCTATACCTATTCCCAAGAAAGGTGATCCAACTGCATGTGGAAATTATAGAACAATATTATTAATATCACACACAAGCAAAATTTTGCTGAGGATCATTCAAAAACAGCTGCAGCAGTATATCAGCAGGGAATTGCCGGAAATTGTAAGGGTGGGGTCTCTATGAGTCGGAACTGACTCGACGGCACCTAACAACACCACCACCACCACCACCATAGACTCAAAAGTAAAACAGAAAAACTGATAGCCAATATATATTGATCAATTATTATGTGCAAACACGTAACTCTGATTGCTTTACATAAATTATTTAATTCTCCCTACAACCTTATGAGAGAGGTATTATTTTAGTTATATTATAGATGAGGAAGCTGAGACACAGAGAATTTAAGAAACTTGCCTTAAGTCACATGGCTAATAAGTAATAAGGCCAGAATTTAAATCCAGACACTCTGACCCCAGTGTTCACACTTTTAATCATCACACGCTATTGTCTACATGTCAATACAGTGCTATGTGATAAATGCCATCTGTAGCAGAGATATGCATAAAGTACAATAGTAATGCAGGAGAGACAAGAGTAACATAGGAGAGATGAACTGAAATTAACACTGGGATTGAGGATGGGGGTGGGGGAATTCAGGGATGTCATCTAGCAGAGGTGGCACCTGACCTGAATCTTAAAGAACAAGGAGAAATTAGGGAAGATGCATAGTAGAAAGTACAGCATGCTTGATATGACAATGCCAGCCTGTCGGAAGTCTGAGGTGCCAATCAACTGTTTCCTCCATCCCCCAGATGAACCAACAACAAACAAAAACCAACAACAAAAACAAAAACATGACAATACCAAATGCTGGCAAGGATGTAAAGCAAATGGAACTCTCATTACTGGTGAGAAAGAAAAATGGTATAAACACTTGGGAAACAGCTTGGCAGTTTCTTATGAAGTTAATCATATACTTATATGACTGGGCAGTTCCACTCCTAGGTGTTGTTGACCCAAGAGAAATGAATACTTAATATTCACAAAAAAGTATATGCAAATGTTTATAGCTGTTTCATTCATAATCACAAAAACCTGGAAAGAACCCAAATGTCCTACAGCTGGTGAATGAATGAACACATTGTAGTATAACCATACAAAAGAATAGTAATCAGCAGTAAAAAGAAACAAACTGCTGATTCATGCAAGAACATGGATGAATTTCATTGTATTATGCTAAGTGAAAGAAGCCAGACTCAAAAAGCTGCATACTATATTATTTCATTTAAATGACATTCTGGAAAAGGTAAGAGTATAATTACAGAAAACAGATCAGTAGTTGGCAGGGGTTGGGGAGGGAGGAGGGCTTGAATACAAAGGGGTGGCATAACAGACCTGTGGGGGGTAATGACACTGTTCCATATCTTGATTATGGTGGTGGTGGCTACATGACTTTATTTGTCAAAACTCATAGAACTACCCATGATAAAGAGTGAATTTTACTGCATGTAAATTAAAAAATAAAAATAAAAAATATACTCTTTTTAGTTATGGAGGTATAGTTTCTAGCAATGGTGAAGTGAATTGTTTCAGTGTACCTTCATGTGTATAAAATTTGTACAAAGGGCACCAGAAAGTGAATTAAAAGGACAGCAAAGAGTGTTTCTCTTTGAAAGACTGCAATTACAATAGGTAAGAATTTTGAGTTTGTGACTTTCTTGCCTAAGAGCACTCCCCACCCACTTACAAACATGAGGTGCCAGAGTTCAGAGTTCAAGTCTGGAAAAGTAGTTGTAAATTTAGGAGGAAATTCTGAAATCAAGACATAGAAGGAAAGAGAACCAAAAACATAGTGTAAACCGTGTTCATTTCCCTCCCTGTCTGCTAAACTGCAAATGCGCAGGAAATACACCAGGGGGCCAGATGAAAACGCAGGCAGAAATGAGAGAGGAGTCGACCCTTGAGAGATAGAACTGAACTGTTGTTAGATGCCATCCAGTCAGCTCTGGCTCACAGCGACCCTATGTACAACAGAACACCGTGCAGTCCTGTGCCATCCTCACAATCGTTGCTATGTTTGAGCCCATTGTTGCAGCCACTGTGTTAATTCATCTCCTGGAGCCCAAGCTTGTTGCTGTCGATTCCTACTCATAGCAATCCTACAGGACAGAGTAGGACTGCCCCATAGGGTTTCCAAGGAGCACCCGATGGGTTCAAACTGCTGACCTTTTGGTTAACAGCTGAACTCTTACCCACTACACCACCAGGGTTTACACGAGGTTTTCCTCTTTTTCACTGACCTACTTCACCAAGCATGATGTCCTTCTCCAGTAACTGGTCCTTTCTGATAACATGTCCGAAGTACGTGAGACATAGTCTTGCCATCCTTGCTTCTAAGGAGCATTCTGGCTGTACTTCTTCCAATACAGATTTGTTTGTTCTTCTGGGAGTCCATGGTATATTCAATATTCAATATTCTTTGACAACTCTGTAATTCAAATGCATCAATCCTTCTTTGGTCTTCCTTACTCATTAGAAAAATGCAAATAAAAACATGTTGTTAGTTGCCATTGAGTAGATTCCCACTCATGGTGACCCTATGTGTTACAGAGTAGGACTGCTCCACAAGGTATTCTTGGCTGTAATCTTAACGGAAGCAGATCTCCAGGCCTTTTCTTCCCTGATTCCACGGGGTGGGTTCAAACTGTCAACCTGTAGGTTAGCAATGGAGTGTAAACCATTCTCCACCTAGGGACCAAATCAAAACTACAATGAGATAGTTGCCTGGTTGATAACTATCAGGTCCCTGGTTAAAATGGGACTTTTAAAAAGTACACATTAAAATGGTTAAAATGGCAAAATTATGTTGTGTATATTTTTCCCCCCACCAACACATACCAACAAAAGAATTAGGAGTTGTCACCCACGTGCTCACTTGCTAGCCCTCTTCTCTCTCAGACGTATATGTCCTTTTTGAAACCTCCACATCGTCTGATGGTGTTTCCGCTGAGGCTTTTTCACCCTTCCTTTATTTCATCATGACCAAGGACAAACCTGGCTGCCCAAAAACTGTTCTTACCAACCTCAGGGCAAAACTTCCCTATTGAGGCAAAAGAACTCAAATTCGAAAGGCCTCCCTCTTTCAATTTTTTTGCTGTTTTATGTTTTTTTTTCAGTACTTAGATAGTCCCATCCTTTTAAATTATAAATATTGGCTCTACATGTATGTAATACAGCAATTCCCTAGTATAGCTTGTTATGGGAGGTAAAATATGCCTCTTTTTTCCATATAAATAATATGTTGGTTTGGATTATAGGTGCTGTCAGCCAACAGCATAACTAGAAAATACACATATTTGGCCTTCTTTTATTTGCTTCTTAGACCCTCGACATTGAGCAGGAACCCTGCTATTTACATAAGAAATGAAGCCTCTGTTTACATGGAGGACAGGATGACTTCACTAGGTTTAGAACAACAGCACTTTCTTTCTCTGACACTTACAGTAGTCCTCCCTGCCCTGCAGTGTCCCATTTGTTTTGATTACCTGATCAACTCAGTGATACTGTTCCCACTTTGAGTCTTCTGGGTACAAAGGGGGAAACTCTCAATTTAGGTGCATATAGCAGTTTAGACTGAAAATTGCAGTGAACTGGTATGAAATTTAGCCAATATGATGACTTTGATCCCTCTTTCCTCTCAAAAATCAATGAAACTAATATAAAAAGATAGTGTTGGGGGATGACCTGCTTCCTCCTCTATGCTTCCCATCCAGGATACCCAAGTAAAAGCCTTGGGCCCAGAACATTCTATGATAAGGAGACTGGAAATTGGGTCACCTTCTTTCTCTTAGTTCCTTCTCTTAACAGAGAAACCTTCCCCCTGTTCTGGGTACACAGTAACTTTCTCTGTCTCTTATACATGTGTGGGTACCATATGCCACCTGGCCAACCCCACTTCTGTATCTGTTTCCAGCAGGGAGGGAACAGGGTCTGTCGTACTACATCACAAAAGGGGTGAACTTAGAACATCTGCCCTACACTGGCCGTGTGAGGGATGAGCCTACTGGCCACGGGAGCCCAGTGCCCACTAGTGAAACTGTTCTCACTCTGTCTCTTCTCTATGTGAGTAAAGTGTTTTCCATGCATTGTTAGAGCATATGTGTGTGTGTGTGCGTGTGTGTGTGTGTCTGTGCATGGTCTTTTGTTGGTGATCTCAAACCCTCTGCCAAGAGACAGCAACACACTGGCCGAAAGAAAAGCTTGCCTTATACGGTTAACATTTCTTAGGGGTGGCTCCAGATCCTTTGCAATGGAGAGGAATTTAAAATTTTTAAAGAATCCTTTACCATTCTTATTCCTGGGTGGAGGAAAGGTATTAGTGATTTTTATTCTGTTCATTATATTTGTGCTACTGTCTTTTTTTTTTTTTTTTAATAAGGAACATCTACTTCTATAATAAGAAAAATTATGCTGTTTCAATATTGGAATAATTTAAATCTTTATCAATGAAGAATCTTTGCTGTAATTTGCATTAAGACAACATCATCTAAAGCATAATGGAATAAACATACACATACTATTGATGATCTCATTTATTTCCTGTTCTTGTAAAAAAAGGATATGAAATAAGGCATTTTGAGTCTAAATGGTTATGTGCTCTCTGTCCCTTCCCACTTCCCTTCGCTCTGTGAGCGTTAGTTTCCTAAACTATAACATGGAACAGTTTTTGCTTTAAAGTGCTGTCAAGAAGTTTTTAAAGAACCCAGTGGGGTGCCTGACATATATTAAAATATATATTAGATACTAAAAAAAACCAAAGTCTCTCACCCTGACTGAAAAAGACCAAATGTTTTATTCATTTAATTAGAAGGCCTAATATAGATTTTCATTCAATATTTTGAATTTTGGACACTACTTTTCCTATATTTAATCTTTTCCAAATGTTCACAGCTAAATAACATGCTATTCCTCTTGAGGTTCCTGACAACTGCCTTGTAAGAAAAGAAGCTTAGATGTAACTTTGATGACACTGGAGCTGTTCACTCAATAAAGATTTACAGTGACGTATCTAGGTTATACAGTGGTCTAGTTTGCATAGAAGGGTTATCACAGTCCCAAATGGCAGCCTCTTTGTCATGGGGTGCCCAGTGCCTGGGTTTTTCCCACTCTCAGCTGTGGCTGGCAGACTTCAGTGTCACCAAACCCAGAACTGGATCAGACCTGGGCATGGTGTTTGGGCCACTCTGGTAGAACAGTAATAAGGTGAGGGACTACTGACCTTCTTAGAGAGGGGGGATAGGGAGCATGGATGAGAGAAAGATGAGTAACAACAGAGTAAGGGTCAACCCTCAGAACGCATTGGTGCTAGCTGCTTTGGAAACTACAGAAGAAAAAGAAAATGTCCTGTCTCAGTCAAGATGGGAATCAAGGATTAGGTACGTGAGTTATGTCGTTGTTGTTAGGTACCGTCCAGTCGGTTCCGATTCATAACGACCCTATGCACAACAGAACGAGACACTGCCCGGTCCTGAGCCATCATTTCAATCGTTGTTATGCTTGAGCTCATCGTTGCAGCCACTGTGTCAATCCACCTTGTTGAGGGTCTTCCTCTTTTCTGCTGACCCAGTACTCTGCCAAGCATGATGTCCTTCTCCAGGGACTGATCCCTCCTGACAACATATCCAAAGTATGTAAGACGCAGTCTCGTCATCCTTGCTTCTAAGAAGCATTCTGGTTCTACTTCTTCTGAAACAGATTTGTTTGTTCTTTTGGCAGTCCGTGGTATATTCAGTATTCTTCGCCAACATCACAATTCAAAGGCATAAATTTTTCAGTCTTCCAGCTTTCACATGCATATGATGTGACTGAAAATACCATGGCTTGGGTCAGGCACACCTTAGTCTTCAGGGTGACATCATTGCTCTTCAACACTTTAAAGAGGTTCTTTGCAGCAGATTTGCCCAATGCAATGCGTCTTTTGATTTCTTGACTGCTGCTTCCATGGCTGTTGATTGTGGATCCAAGTAAAATGAAATCCTTGACAACTTCAATCTTTTCTCTGTTTATCATGATGTTGCTCATTGGTCCAGTTGTGAGGATTTTTGTTTTCTTTATGTTGAGGTGTAATCCATACTGAAGGCTGTGGTCTTTGATCTTCATTAGTAAGTGCTTCAAATCCTCTTCACTTTCAGCAAGCAAGGTTGTGTCATCTGCATAATGCAGGTTGTTAATGAGTCTTCCTCCAATCCTGATGCCCCATTCTTCTTCATATAGTCCAGCTTCTTGGATTATTTGCTCAGCATACAGATTAAATAGGTATGGTGAAAGAATACAACCCTGACGCACACCTTTCCTGACTTTAAACCAATCAGTATCCCCTTGTTCTCTCTGAACAACCACATCTTGATCTATGTAAAGGTTCCTCATGAGCACAATTAAGTGTTCTGGAATTCCCATTCTTCACAGGGTTATCCATAGTTTGTTATGATCCACACAGTCGAATGCCTTTGCATAGTCAATAAAACACAGGTAAACATCCTTCTGGTATTCTCTGCTTTCAGCCAGGATCCATCTGACAACAGCAATGAAATCCCTGGTTCCACATCCTCTTCTGAAACCAGCCTGAATTTCTGGCAGTTCCCTGTCGATATACTGCTGCACCCATTTTTGAATGATCTTCAGCAAAATTTTGCTTGCGTGTGATATTAATGATATTGCTCTATAATTTCCACATTCGGTTGGATTGCTTTTCTTGGGAATAGGCATAAATATGGATCTCTTCCAGTCAGTTGGCCAGGAAGCTGTCTTCCGTATTTCTTGGCATAGGCGCGTGAGCACCTCCAGTGATGCATCTGTTTGTTGAAATATCTCAGTTGATATTCCATCAATTCCTGGAGCCTTGTTTTTCACCAATGCCTTCAGAGCAGCTTGGACTTCTTCCTTCGGTACCATCAGTTCCTGATCATATGCCACCTCTTGAAATGGTTGAATATCAACTAGTTCCTTTTGGTATAATGACTCTGTGTATTCCTTCCATCTTCTTTTGATGCTTCTGGCATCATTTAATATTTTCCCCATGGAATCCTTCACTATTGCAAGTTAAGGCTTGATTTTTTTCTTCAGTTCTTTCAGCTTGAGAAATGCCAAGCGTGTTCTTCCCTTATGGTTTTCGATCTCCAGCTTTTTGCACATGTCATTATAATACTTTACTTTGTCTTCTCGAGAGGCCCTTTGAAATCTGTTCAGTTCTTTTACTCCTTTTGGGGCAACTCAAAATGAGAAGAAACAGCTGCAAACATCCATTAATAATTGGAACTGGAATGTATGAAGTATGAATCTAGGAAAATTGGAAATCATCAAAAATGAAATGGAATGCACAAATGTCGATATCCTAGGCATTAGTGAGCTAAAATGGACTGGTATTGTCCATTTTGACTCGGACATATAGTCTACTATGCTGGGAATGACAGTTTGAAGAGGAATGGTGTTGCATTCATCATCAAAAAGAATGTTTCAAGATCTATCCTGAAGTACAACGCTGTCAGTGGTAGGATAATATCCATATGCCTACAAGGAAGACCAGTTAATACGGCTATTATTCAAATTTACGCACCAACCTCTAGGGCCAAAGATGAAGAAATAGAAGATTTTTATCAGCTGCTGCAGTCTGAAATTGATTGAACATGCAATCAAGATGCTTTGATAATTACTGGGGACTGGAATGCAAAAGTTGGAAACAAAGAAGAAGAATCAGTAATTGGAAAATATGGCCTTGGTGATAGAAACAATGCCGGAGATTGAATGATAGAATTTTGCAAAGCCAATGACTTCTCCATTGCAAATACCTTCTTTCACCAACATAAGTGGTGACTATACACATGGACCTCGCCAGATGGAACACACAGAAATCAGATTGACTACATCTGTGGAAAGAGACGATAGAAAAGCTCAATATCATCAGTCAGGCAAGGCCAGGGGCCAACTGTGCAACAGACCATCAATTGCTCATATGCAAGTTCAAGCTGAAACGGAAGAAATCAGAGCAAGTCCATGAGAGCCAAAATATGACCTTGAGTATATCCCACCTGAATTTAGGGACCATCTGAAGAATAGATTTGATACATTGAACACTAGTGACTGAAGACCAAACTAGTTGTGGAATGACATCAAGGACATCATCCATGAAGAAAGCAAGAAGTCATTGAAAAGACAGGAAAGAAAGAAAAGACCAAGATGGATGTCAGAGGAGACTCTGAAACTTGCTCTTGAGCATCGAGCAGCTAAAGCAAAAGGAAGAATTGATGAAGATAATATGAATTATATAGAAGCCAATAAACCAGTTGTCGTTGAGTGGGCCCTGACTCATGGCAACCCCATGTATGTCAGAGTAGAGCTATTCTCCATAAAGTTTCCAGGGGCTGATTTTTCAGAAGTAGATCACCAGGTCTATCTTCCAAAGCACTTCTGGGGTGGACTTGAACCACAACCTTTTGGTTAGATGCTGAGCACATTAGCTGTTTGCACCACCCAGGGATTCTGAGTTAAATAGAGGCCAGAGTTAAATATCAACACTAAGGATTCCAGTAAGCAGCCTGTGAATACAGTTGATTGGTACAGACGCTGCTATGGTGATCCAGAGGAAAGAGAGAGAACTGTGTGCTGGAGGGATCACAATGACTTACAGAAGGGATGGAATTGGATGGATGGTAGTATTCAAATGGCCAGAGGAGGGCAATAGCATGACAGTAGGAATGTCTGGGTGTGTTTGAGAGAGATTGTGTAGAAGGTTTGTGAGAGGAAGTAGTAGGGTATAAGGCTATATACGAAAGATGTTAGGAACATGTGGCTTTGTGTGTACAAGTCACAGGACTTCAGTTTCCTTATCCTCATAAAGGGATGAAGCATATGTTCTTCACACTCCTTACAGTTCTGATCTTCTATAATTCTGAGAACTGGCCTAAGAATAACAACTAGCATGAGCAATAAGAAGGTCTACTGGCTTATGTGGGAGTCCTTGGGTGGTGCAAAATGTTAACATGCTCAGTTGCTAAACAAAAGGTTGGAGGTTTAAGTTCATCCAGAGGTACCTCAGAAGAAAGGCCTGGTAATGTGTTTCTGAAAAGTCCATCACTGAAAATGTATGGAGCACAGTTCTACTCTGACACACATGGGGTCTCCATGAGTTGTAATCGGCTCGACAGCAACTAGTTGTTTTCTCGTGTAACTGTGAAAGACAAAAGAAGATCTAGGGAGGCTTTGTTAGGACTTACTCTACCTCTTGTCCTTTAGCCTTGAAAGGCAGCATGATGGAGGCTTCTCCCACTTACTAGCTGTGCCTCAGTTTTATTCTCTGACAGTGAGGATGACAATAACAGCACCTATCGCACAGAGTTCTTGTGTGGAAGTGCTTAGGACAGTGTCTGGTGCATAGTGAGTACTTAATGAAGGCTAGCCACTAGTTTTATCTCTGTATGGCTAACTCCCTCAGGCTCCAACTACATACAGGCTTCCACTACACAGAGATGAATGTGGCTGCTGACCCCACAATCAGCTTTGTAACCCAGCCTTAAAGTCAGGAGATGGGGCACTGTTACTGGCTGCCCCAGAATGGTATAATGGGAGGCAGGGAGGATCCTGAATTGGGGCAAAATAGGGTGCTAGGAAGACAAAGAATAGTCCGCTACATACACATCCGATCCTGACCGCCAAATCTATGGAGTAGCAAAGCAGATATTATCTTCTACATTTTATGGGCCAGGAAACCAAGGTACCTAAAACTTAAGAGGATCGTGGGAACATGGCAGAACCAGGAGTCCACCCAAGTCTCTTGCTGCATATCTCTTTGCACTGTATCTCACTGTTATAAACAACTGTGAAATAAAGGCTGTCTTCTACCTCCCTTTGGGATGTTTTCTTTATGAATGAAGGTTGCTTCACAGTCAATGCAACAAGCTTTATGTTGATACCTGATATTATTGATTTTCTAACCAAAGAACTCCCTTTAGTATTTCTTGTAGTTTTGGTTTGGTTTTTACGAATTCCCTCAACTTGTGTTTATCTGGAAATGTCTTAATTTTACCTTCATATTTAAGAGACAGTTTTGATGGATATATGATTGTTGGCAGGCAATTTTTTTCCTTCAATTTTTTAAATATGTCATCCCATTACCTTCTTGCCTGCATGGTTTCTGCCGACTAGTCCAAGTTTATTCTTATTGGCTCTCCTTTGTAGGTGACTTTTCATTTATCCCTCGCTGCTCTTATAATTGTCTCTTTGTCTTTGGTTTTGGCAAGCTTGATTATGATATGTCTTAGTGACTTTCTTTTAAGATCTACATTATGTGGAGTTCAATGAGCATCTTGGATAGATATCTTCTCATCTTTCACAATATCAGGGAAGTTTTCTGCCAACAAATCTTCAACAATTTTCTCTGTATTTTCTGTTATCCCTCCCTGTTCTGGTACTCCAATCACTCGTAGGTTATTTCTCTTGATAGAGTCCCACATGATTCTTAAGGTTTCTTCATTTTTTTAAATTCTTTTATCTGATTTTTCTTCAGATATATTGATGCGAAGAGATTTACCTTCAAGTTCAGAAATTCTAGCTTCTACTTGCTCAGTTCTGCTCCTCTTTCTATTGAGTTATCTAATTCTGTAATTTTATTGTTTATCTTCTAAATTTCTGATTGCTGTCTACGGATTTTTCCAGCTTATTAAAGTTTTCATTATGTTTCTGAATAATCTTTCTAATTTCTTCAGTTGCTTTATCTGTGTGTTCCTTGGCTTGTTCTGCATACTGCCTCATTTCCTTCCTGATGTCTTGAAGGGTTCTGCATAGCAAACTTTTGTATTCTGCATCTGGTAATTCCAGGAATGCACTTTCATTTAGGAGATCCCTGGATTCTTTGTTTTGAGAGCCTGTTGAGGTGATCATGGTCTGTTTCTTTATGTGGCTTGATATTGACTGTTGTCTCCGAGCCATCTATAAGTTGTTGTATTAGTTTATGCTTGCTTACTGTGTCATAGCTGCTTGCCTTGTTTTGTTTTGGTATACCCCTATGGGTTGCTTGAGTGAGCTAGCTTGATTATTTTCACCCTTGGAGCTCTGGCATCCTGTCCCCAGCTGGCTAGAGCTGTTATCAGGTAAATCAGTCTAGGAGTCCATTCAGTTTTCTTGTATGAATTCAGCTCAGGTTTCCAGGTAGCTGATATCAAGTGTGTAGCACAGGCTCTGTCCTACAGTCTTAGAGGGGCAGGGGTGATTGGTGTATATACTTGTATCTAATTGCAGCAGGGGGTCACACTCTGAACAAGGTGGGGGGCTGAGAACTGACCCCCAAGTGTCTCTGAAGAAAACGTGTCTCTGTTCCCTAGAGCGTGCTCTTGGGTGGGTTCTGCACAGGGACCATGGGCACCCAAAGTTTTGGACCCCTGTCGTGGGTGGCTGGGTGACCTGAGTGGAGCTACCAGTCCTTAGGTCCCTGATGTGGGTAGGTGAGGACCTTGTTTAATAGGCAAAGCAATGTCAAACATCAAACACCCACAGCTGAAATGGCTGGAGTTTGCCAACAAGGGCCTATTCTCCCGAAATAGGCCCACACAGATACACGCAGAAGGGAAAGGTACTCAAGGTCCACGGATGGTTTATGCCTGGACAGGAGCTGCTTCTGTCCTGAGCTCCCCCCCGTTAATGGAGCTAGCAAATTATCTTTTCCCCCCAGTTGCAAATTTTTTCCTTCCCCAAGGCCGGGAGGATGGCTCTAGGTGCTCACCAGAGTCTATCTCAGGTCCAGGGATTCAGCCGCTGAAGCTGGCTTGGGGGTGGGGGAGGGAGCATGGTAAAATATATGCGAGTACTTAGCTTTTGCCCAGAGTGCGTTCTCCTCAGGTTCCGGAGGTGTAAGGAGGCTGTGTGGCTGGCTGCCTGATTCTCCCTGAGGAAACTGAGGCCGAGTGCTAGGACCAGCCCGCCGCCACCGTTGCTCCGGGAATGGTACCTAAGGTCTCCCCGTGATTCAGGTTCGGTAACTCCTCTCCACTTCTGAACGGCCTCTTCCTCCCCCTTCCCCTCAGTTCTTTGTCTAAGCTTGCCTTTGATGCTCAGGGCTTCCAGCTTGTCACAAATATACTCGTTTCACTTGTTTTTTTTGGTCTTTGTTGTAAAGAGGGCTCAATGGAAATGTCTGTCTACTCGGCCATCTTGGCTCCACCTCCTCCTCAATGCAACAAGCTTTAACTGAGCACCTACTATATGCAAAGTGCCAAACGCTGACAGTGAATACAAAACACAAAGGTGAGTGAAGCATGATTCTTTTTCCTGCAAGGTTCTTAATGCAGTGGAGAAGACAGCATACCTCAAATCTGCTTAGATACCGTGTAGTTGCAGAAAGACCAGATGAGTAGATTCAAAGATTTTTTTTTTAGTGGGGATGATGGTAGGGCCTTGAGGACAACTTGAGTTGTCAGTTATTTTGCCAAGCATGTTTTAAAAATATGCTATCTACAATCACTCTCATTTAATAATAATAAAAACATATTTTAATTTTTAAAATAGAAAGGACAAAAATCTCAAAATAAAGTACAGGCTTTTAAAATTTAGTAAATGCAGTTATATTACAAACTCGCTACATTGTCCCTATTTTTCTCACTTCACAGTGGGCCAGTGAAACTTTTTGTAAATCAGTGTTTTGAGATCCATGATCTCCATGACTTCCTAAAGGCCATTCTTGCAAGCTGATATATGAGCACTTCTTTTTTTTTTAATAATTTTTATTGTGCTTTAAGTGAAAGTTTACAAATCAAGTCAGTCTCTCACACAAAAGCTCATATACACCTTGCTACACACTCCCAATTATTCTCCCCCTAATGAGACAGTCTGCTCTCTCCCTCCACTCTCTCTTTTCATGTTCTTTTCGCCAGCTTCTAACCCCCTCTACCCTCTCATCTCCCCTCCAGGCAGGAGATGCCAACATAGTCTCAAGTGTCCACTTGATCCAAGAAGCTCACTCCTCACCAGCATCCCTCTCCAACCCATTGTCCAGTCCAATCCATGTCTGAAGAGTTGGCTTTGGGAATGGTTCCTGTCCTGGGGCAACAGAAGGTCTGGGGGCCATGACCACCAGGGTCCTTCCCGTCTCAGATCACTAAGTCTGGTCTTATGAGAATTTGGGGTCTGTATCCCACTGCTCTCCTGCTCCCTCAGGGGTTCTCTGTTGGGTTCCCTGTCAGGGCTGCCATTGGTTGTAGCCAGGCACCATCTAGTTCTTCTGGTCTCAGAATGATGTAGTTGCTGGTTCATGTGGCCCTTTCTGTCTCTTGGGCTCATAATCATCTTGTGTCCTTGGTGTTCTTCATTCTCCTTTGATCCAGGTATGTTCAGACCAATTGATGCATCTTAGATGGCTCCTTGCTAGCGTTTAAGACCCCAGGTACCACTCTTCAAAGTGGGATGCAGAATGTTTTCTTAATGGATTTTATTATGCCAATTGACTTAGATGTCCCCTGAAACCATGGTCTCCAGACCCCTGCCCCTGCTACGCTGGCCTTTGAAGCATTCAGTTTATTCAGGAAACTTCTTTGCTTTTGGTTTAGTCCAATTGTGCTGACCTCCCCTGTACTGTGTGCTTCTTTCCCTTCACCTAAAGTAGTTCTTATCTACTATCTAATTGGGGGATACCCCTTTCCCACCCTCCCCCCCTCCCCCTCTCGTAACCACAACAGAATGTTTTCTTCTCAGTTTAAACTATTTCTCAACTTCTTATAGTAGTGGTCTTATACAATATTTGTCCTTTTGCCTCTGACTCATTTTGCTCAGCATAATGCCTTCCAGGTTCCTCCATGTTATGAAATGTTTCACAGATTCCTCACTGTTCTTTATTGATGCGTAGTATTCCGTTGCATGAATATGCCATAACTTATTTATCCATTCATCTGCTGATGGGCACCTTGGTTGCTTCCACCTTTTTGCTATTGTAAACAGTGCTGCAATAAACATGGGTGTGCATATATCTGTTCGCGTAAAGGCTCTTATTTCTCTAGGATCTATTCCAAGGAGTGGGATTGCTGGATCATATGGTAGTTCTATTTCTAGCTTTTTAAGGAAGTGCCAAATCAATTTCCAAAGTGGTTGTACTAGTTGACATTCCCACTGGCAGTGTAGAAGTGTTCCAATCTCTCCACAGCCTCTCCAACATTTATTACTTTGTGTTTTTTGGATTAATGCCAGCCTTGTTGGAGTGAGATGAAATCTCATTATAGTTTTGATCTGCATTTCTCTAATGGCTAATGATCGTGAACATTTCCTCATATATCTGTTAGCTACCTGAATGTCTTCTTCAGTGAAGTGTCTATTCATACCTTTTGCCCATTTTTTAATTGGGTTATTTGTCTTTTTGCAGTTGAGTTTTTGCAATATTATGTAGATTTTAGAGATCAGGCGCTGATCAGAAATGTCATAGCTAAAAACTTTTCCCGGTCTGTAGGTAATCTTTTTACTCTTTTGGTGAAGTCTTTGGATGAGCATAGGTGTTTGATTTTTAGGAGCTCCCAGTTATCTAGTTTTTCTTCTACATTTTTTATGATGTTTTCTATACTATTTATGCCATGTATTAGGGCTCCTAATGTTGTCCCTATTTTTTATTCCATGATCTTTATCATTTTAGAGTTTATATTTAGGTCTTTGATTCATTTTGAATTAGTTTTTGTGCATGGAGTGAGGTATGGGCCTTGTTTCATTTTTTTGCAAATGGGTCTCCAGTTATGCCAGCACCATTTGTTAAAAAGACTGTCTTTTCCCCCATTTAACTGATTTGGGGCCTTTGTCAAATATCAGCTGCTCGTATGTGGATGGATTTATGTCTGGATTCTCAATTCTGTTCCATTGGTCCATGTATCTCTTGTTGTACCAGTACCAGGCTGTTTTGACTTCTGTGGTGGTATAATAGGTTCTAAAATCAGGTAAAGTAAGGCCTCCAACTTTGTTCTTCTTTTTCAGTAATGCCTTATTTATCTGGGGCCTCTTTCCCTTCCATATGAAATTGGTGATTTGTTTCTCCATCTCATTAAAGAATGTCATTGGGATTTGGATTGGAATTGCATTAAATGTGTAGATCGCTTTTGGTAAAATAGACATTTTTATAATGTTAAGTTTTCCCATCCATGAGCAAGGTATGTTCTTCCACTTATGTAAGTTTCTTTTGGTTTCTTGCAGAAGTGTCTTGTAGTTTTCTTTGTATAAGTCTTTTACACCTCTGGTAAGATTTCTTCCTAAGTATTTTATCTTCTTTTTTTTTTTAATTTTATCTTCTTGGGGGCTACTGTAAATGGCATTGATTTGGTGATTTCCTCTTCAGTGTTCTTCTTGTTGGTGTAGAGGAATCCAACTGATTTTTGTACGTTTATCTTGTATCCCGATACTCTGCTGAACTCTTCTATTAGTTTCAGTAGTTTTCTGGAGGATTCCTTAGGGTTTTCTGTGTATAAGATCATGTCATCTGCAAATAGAGATACTTTTACTTCTTCCTTGCCAATCTGGATGCCCTTTATTTCTTTATCTAGCCTAATTGCTCTGGCTAGGACTTCCAGCACAATGTTGAATAAGAATGGTGATAAAGGGCATCCTTGTCTGGTTCCTGATCTCAATGGGAATGTTTTCAGGTTCTCTCCATTTAGGGTGATGTTGGCTGTTGGCTTTGTATAAATGCCCTTTATTACGTTGAGAAATTTTCCTTCTATTCCTATTTTTCTGAGAGTTTTTATCACATATGAGCATATTTTGATGTTTTTGAAATAAAAGCCTGCTAGATAAACCCAAGGAGTCCCTGGGTGATACAATGTACTCGGCAGCTATCAGGAAGTTTTGGAGGTTCAGGTCCACCCAGAGGCACCTGGAAAGAACGGCCTGGCAATCAATCATTGAAAATCTAATGGAACTCAGTTCTGCTCTGTCACACATGGTGTCACCATAAGTCAAAGTCAATTTGATGGCAAATTTTCTTTTTTTGTAAATATGCAGGGAAATGCTATTGTAATATTCCATTGTCCAAGCAGGATGCCATGAGTGGCTGTAATGGGAATATTCCAGCAGGCCAGGCCTCAGTGGGCAATAGCTCTCCAGGGTTGGCTTTGAATCATGCCAC
The DNA here is from genome assembly GCF_024166365.1 of Elephas maximus indicus. Classification (NCBI taxonomy): domain Eukaryota; kingdom Metazoa; phylum Chordata; class Mammalia; order Proboscidea; family Elephantidae; genus Elephas; species Elephas maximus. Next base: position 85,979,809 of record NC_064820.1, read on the forward strand.
AGGATAGGTGTGGCCCAGGAGAGGCCCGCTGCTTCCTGTGGGGTCCGTCCAAGGTTGATCAGAGAAATGACCTTGATAGAGGACCTTAAAAATAGTTCCTTTTTTTTCTTGATCATTACAACAATTTAGATAAGAAAATGCTTGGGGGGGGGGCTATTACTATGTTATACAGCAAAATTAGTAATAAAGTTCAAAGGAGGTCTCAGTGACTGAAAATTCAAAATTTCCCAACATCGCAATATCTGTTCAACTGTGCCAATCCTAATCAGAAAAATCCCTTTCTGAGTATGCAGAAGTCCACCCTAGGCAGACTCTGTGTATCTTGATTTTAAAGCAATTTCAATAGTAATATTCCTTACCGCTATTACTAAGGTAACTGAATATATTTTTAAAAAGTCCCTGTGGTCTTTTGAGTTCATCCCCTCGGTAACTGACAGGTTACAGTAACGGCACAGGACATAAAAGGCACAGATCATGAACTAAAATCCAGCTCTTTAACTCCAGAAATGGTAACATCAAAGTCGGTAATGGAAAGTAATCATCAGAGCTGGGAGGGAATTCCTCAATTTTCCTCAGTTGCTATTAAAAAATATAAGGTTTAAAATATTCCAAGGACGTTTTTGTCTTCCATAAAGGTAACCAATAATCTAGTTTCCTTGTTTTCTTCCACAATTACTGTGCTTCCCAATTTGTATTTGAAATTAGAATAACACAAACATGGATGTACTCTGTGAGTGAAAACTGCTACGCTTACCAACAGTAGCTAATTTCCTCATCAGTAATGATCTCAGAGGCAGATAACAGCACTATAGAGTCATATAAATAAACTCACTGACAGTTACCTCCACATGACTCATATAAACAAAGGCAAATAAAAGTAAATGAATACATATATGCAACCCAGAATAAACCTTCTCAGACTGGAGTCTTGTGAGTTTATTTCTCTTACCAAACCAAACCAAACCCATTGCTGTCAGCCAATTCCAACTCATCCAGGGCACATGGATTTCTGACGCTTCCTTTCTAATCTCCTGGTACACATTGTCTTCTTAATAGAAACATCACAGAATTCACAGACTTGGCCAAAACTTAGAGATTTTTGCTTCATAGAAACCACGATTTTATAAGATGAATGTGCATTTCCAGCTTAATTTTCACATCTGATTCCTACACTAAAAGAAAGTTCAAACTGTAATTCGAATCAAATATGACAACTGAATTCTAGAAGAGAAAATGAAACACACTTTGGTGCCAATTGCCAGGCAATGTTCCTGGCTCCAAAGTACAGCCTGGGGCAATGCCAGATGGTCCTTCCCGGGGAAATTGAGCTTGTCCCCAGCCTAGGAAATTTCAATGACTCTATTCCACAGGAAGTACTTTATTGTCCATTATCATAAACTTTATGAGAAACAAAAGAGTGAGGGTGGCAATAACAGAAAAATGATCAAAGGAAGGAGCTGTTAAGAAATAATTGAGGTATCTGCTGATCTAGCTCAGCCCAGGGATGGAGGAGAATAATAATAGGTAATTAGAGGATGCATACTGTGTGCCAGGCACCGTCTATTGTGAATTCACACACCTTAATCCTCACAACAATCCTGTGTGGTAGGAGCTGCTGCGATTGTGATTACTGTTGTCGTTGTTATTATCATCCCTATTTACAGACAAAGACATCCACGGACACTTGCATTGGATTCTGAGGCACCAACTAATAGAGAGTTACCCAAAGTCTTAACTTTTGATGAACGTGAAGTTAGGATTTGAATCCTGATCTCTGTGATTCTAAGGAGCCCTGGTATCACAGTGATTAAGTGCTTAGCTGCTAACTGAAAGATCAGTGGCTTGAGCCCACAAGCAGCTCTGTGGAATGATATGGCAGTCTGCTTCCGTAAAGATTACAGCCTAGGAAACCCTGTGGGCAGTTCTACTCTGTCCTACAGGGTCCCTATGAGTCAGAATCGACTCGATAGCAACTGGTTCTAGAGCCTGAGACTGATATTATGCATAATATTACCGTGATCCCTCCTAGTGTTTATATAAAACAACGCTGCCTCAGGTGTGCTGTCTTTTGAGCATTAAGAGGCTCCATCATGCTTTGGCCTTACTCAGATAACATTTGTTGGTAGAAAGTCTCCATCTTGGTGTTGGTTCCCAGGGTCTTTACTAAGGCATCTCATCTGGGCTTGTCTCCCAAAGACAATGCATTCAAACATTCTAGAAAATTTTTGTTGCACATCTGGATCAAAGTTCCATGTATCACCATTCCTGAATAACATAAGACATATTAACATTATCTTTAGGGCTTCCATTTAATGAATAAAAATGAGGCTGGGGGTTTTAATTATCGGGTTGGCTGTGAGGGAGCTAATTTGGGCTATAATTTACAAAAAGGACTAGTTCTGTAACAGTAATTATCTTTGTTCTCTTGTTTGAGATTTTCTTAATAAGTCCAGAACCCTAGAGAAGAGATCAAGCATCCACAGAATGGTGAGTCAGGAGAACCTCACTGTGGTCTGACTACCAGTACCAGTACCAGTACCAGTACCAGTACTAGTTGCTGTCAAGTCGACTCTGCCTCATGGCAACCCCAATGTGTGCCAGAGTAGAACTGTTCTCCATAGGATTTTTCAATGGCTGATTTCTTAGAAGTAGATCCAGGGTTTTCTTTCCAGGTGCCTCTGGGTGGGTTCAAATCTCCAGCCTTTTGGTTAGCAGTCAATTGCTTTAACCGTTCGCACCACTCCATGTTCCTATCTCATACCCTATAGATCTTATCCGATTCTCCATCCTCAGAAGATTTCTTTGCCTAGCCATTGGCACATTCCCTTGGATTCTGAAAGTGCGCTTCATTCCCACCACACCGACTGTTACTTTTAAGCTCAGGTGTAGAAGCTGGCACACTGCATTCAGGCTTGGGGAAAAGCGAAGTGTGGTCCAACTTTGGCTAACATTCTTTTGATTGTTACCATAATGATCAGACACCATCATGGACCACATGGCCAGACCATGGGATTCCTAAAATCTTTGCAATATTTTCATTACAAATATCACCTCATCCCAAAGAATTGAAAATGACATGCAATTCAATGTTATTATATAAATCTTTTGATTACTACCTGAACAAAAAGAAATATCTCAAGCATTTTACTTTTCTAGCACCTTGCCCACCAACTACCTGCCTGCCAGACATTCCAGACCTCATTCCAGAGCTTTGGATCTTCAGCTCAAATTACATATGCTCTGGTCTCTGCTCACAACAGGGTTACATCCACTGATTTTTTTTTTTTTTTTAATGGGTTCAGTGGTGGAGTTTCTCCTCTGCTGAAAAAGCCTTTGAATTTCCATGCTGCTATAGATGGGTCACAGCTAAACTTGGTAAAAATCAAAACTTAAAGTAAGCCAAACCCTAAGAATTCTAATATTATTTGGGCAGTTGAATTCCGAGCAGTGATAGGCAGGGTCAGATTTGTAATATTGCTCAGCGCTATACCTGGAGCCCATAGGAAATGTAAGAGCATTTATTTATTCAAACCTCACTTCTTCTCCCTTGAACTTTCCCCTAGCAAAACTTCTCTTCTCCTATGTCCAGAGTCAGACTCTTTATCTTCTTTATGGTCTGAGACCTATGGAATTGCTGTCAATGAGTTGTACACCTGTAAAAAGTTGAATTGGCAAAAGTTGTGTGATAGATACATTTACAAAAAAAAAAAAAAGTAGCTGCTGAGGCTACTTATGTACAATCAAAACTTCAAGGGATTTCTTTGGTTTGGAGGTTTAGGGTCATGGTTTCATGGGACATCCCAGTTAAATGGCCTAATAATATGTGTTTTTTTTTAAAGAAAATTTTTTATTGTACTTTAAAGGAAGGTTTACAGAGCAAACTAGTTTCTCATTAAATGATTAATACACATAGTTTCATGACATTGGTTGCCAACTGCACATAATAACATGTTTTAGTGCATCTGTTCTACCTCCTACTCATTGCATAATGACTGAGGTCTTAAAAGCTTATAAGTTGCCATCCAAGGCATAACAATTGGTCTCTGTTTGCCTGAAACAATAGAGGAAGAAGAAAAGTCAAGAATAAGAGAAGAAAATGAAATGTGTATTTAATTGCCTCTTTGAACAACTGCCTTCTATGCCACGAGACCAGAAGAATTGGATGGTGACCGGCTGCCATTACTGAACATTTTGATCAAAGATTCTATAGAAAAATCCTGATCAAAAGGAAGAAAATCCAGAATGGAATTTCAAAATCTCACGGATATTAGGCTTTCTGGAGCTATGGAGGCTGGTTGAACCCCTGAAACTGTTGCCCTAAGATAATCTTTAAACCTTAAACCAAAATTATCCCCTGAAACTCTTCTTAAAACCCAAACAATAGTTTAGCTTAACTAGTAAAGAATGTCTGCCTTGAGCATTGTACTCTTTTAAGATCTATTCATATGGGATCAAATTGACAACAGCAACTCAAAAGAATAGATAGGAAACTTAGGGAGCAGTGAGTTTATGTTAAAGGGGGTGGGAATAACTCGATAAGGAAGGGTGAGAATGGTTGCACAACTTGAAGAGCGCAATCAATATCACTGAATTGTAGATGTAGAAACTTTAATCGGTGTATGTTTTGCCTGTGTATATTACTAGAAAGAACAAAAATAAATTATTTTTGAAAAGCAAGAATAAAAAAATCTTATTAAGAACACACAATATGTGGGTGGCAGAGGTGGGATTTGAACTCAGGCAGCTTTGGGCCCAAATCCATGTGTCTAACAGTTACCATAGACTGTCTCCCTGGGCCAGGCCTTATGTGAGATCCTGCATGGAAAATAGATGAATTGGCTATGATGGGTCTTCAGAGTCAACAATCTGGGTGGTGAGATAAGATAAAAATACATGCAAGTGACTAGCCAGAAACAAAGTTGTCATATTTTAAGAGATGTCACTTGAAATACCAAAGGAGTTGTCGAACAAATTTTACTAATCCTAACTGTAATAGGAGTTCTGAGGAGGCTGAGAGGCCTCAGATTCAGGGTGGGGAGGCCACAGGGAGGAGCTAGAGTTTACAAGGCCTTACAGAAAAGATTGAGTTTCTCAGACTGCCCAGGTGGTTGGGCTTTCCAGGTGAGCACAGAGCCAACACCTGTGTAGCTGGGGCAGAGATGATGGCAGGAGAGTGCAGAAGCACAGACTGGAACGTAGGGTTGGGGCTGTACTGTGAAGAGTTCTGCAGGGCAGTTTAAGGAGCTTAAACTGGAGCTTTTAAGCAGGAGATTGATGTGAATGAAATGAAATGATTTATTTGCTCAATCATTTACCAGAAAGGGTGGTAACAGGACAATTGATGATACGTGTAATTTATGTAAAGGGCCCTGGTGGTGCTCATGGTTAAGCATTGGCTGCTAACAGAAAGGTTGGTGGTTCGAACCCACCCAATGGCTCTGCAGGAGAAAGACCTGGTGATCTGCTTCCATAAAGATTACTGCCTAGGAAACCCTACAGGGTATTCTACTCACTCTGTCACATGGGATCATTATGAGTAGAAATCAGCTTAACAGCATCTAACAACAGCAACGTGGTTTATGTGGCTGCCAAGTAAATATTTTTAGGTAAACTCTTTTAAATATGTAACATTGAAACATAACACACATATAGAAAAATACATACATGATGAGCCTATTACTCAGTGAATATTTTCTCCATCTTGTTTTTATTCACAATATACCCTGGAGATCGCCTTTAAGTAGTAGATAGAAATATTCTTGTTTCCTCTTACAGCTGTACAGAACTCCATTGTGTGTTTTATCAACATCACTGAATTTCTATAAAGTGAAAACAGCTGTGTGACCAGCACCCGGCTCACAATTTATAAACTCACCAACATCCTAGAAGGCTCCCTTATACGCCCTCCCAGTTAGCAATTCTCCAAAGAGAACTGCTATTCTGATTTCTATCACCATATATTAGCCTTGCCTGCTCTTGAATTTTGTATAAATGGAGTCATATACCAATACTCTTTAGTGTTTGGTTTTTATTCTCAATATGTTTGTGAGAGTCATACATGCTATTACCTGTCATTGTATTTCATTCATTTCATTGCTGTGTATTCTTCCAGTGTATGAATATTTCAGAACTGAATTGTCTGTTTTAATGTTGATAGTCATTTGAGGTGTCTCCAGTTTGGGCTATCATGAATAATGCTACTATTAATACTATTGTACCCAGCATTCTTTGCAAACCCTTTTACACTGAAGAGAGTTCAGGTTATGAGTTCTGCCTCCCCACAGTAGAAATCAGAGCTCAATTGGCTACTCCCCTGGAAGCAATTTTGTTGGCATGTGACCATGTTGTTGTAAGTGCTGTCAAGTCAGTTCTGATTCATAGAGACCTTATGTACAGCAGAACAAAACACTGCCTGGTCCTGCGCCATTCTCACAATCATTGTTATTTATGTTTGAGCCCATTGTTGCAGCCATTGTGTTAATCCATCTCATTGAGGGCCTTTCTCTTTTTCGCTGATCCGCTACTTTACCAAACATGATGTACTACTCCAGAGACTGGTCCCTCCTGATAACGTGTCCAAAGTATGTGAGACGTGGTCTCGCCATCCTTGCTTCTAACGAGCATTCTGACTGTACTTCTTCCAAGACAGAATTTTTTGTTCTTCTGGCAGTCCACGGTATATCCAATATTCTTTGCTAACTCCATCCATAATTTAAATGCATCAGTTATTCTTCCATCCTTGTTGTTGTTGTTAGATGCCATCCAGTCAATTCTGACTCATAGTGATCCTATGTACAACAGAACGAAATACTGCCTGGTCCTGCACCATCCTCACAATCATTATGCTTGAGCCTATTGTTGCAGCCACTATTTCAGTCCATCTCGTTGAGGGTCTTCCTCTTCTTTGCTGACCTTCTACTTTACGAAGCATGATGTCCTTCTTGACTGCTGCTTGCATGGATGTGGATTGTGAATCCAAGTAAAATGGAATCATTGACAACTTCAATCTTTTCTCCATTTTTCATGATGTTGCTTATTGGTCCAGTTGTGAGGATTTTCATTTTCTTTGTGTTGAGGTCTAATCCATACTGAAGCATGTGGTATTTGATCTTCATCAGTAAGTGCTTCAAGTCCTCTTCACTTTCAGCAAGCAAGGTTGTGTTATCTAAGTAACGAGGGTTGTTAATGAGTTTTTTCCCCCCTGATCCTGATGCCCTGTTCTTCTTCATATAGTCCAGCTTCTCTCAGCATACAGATTGAATAATATGGTGAAAGAATGCACACCCGACGAACACATTTTCTGACTTTAAACGATGCAATATCCCCTTGTTCTGTTCAAATGACTGCCTCTTGATCCATGTACAGGTTCCTCATGAGCACGATTAAGTGTTCCGATATTCCCATCCTTAGCAATGTTATTCGTAATCTTTTATGATCCACACAGTCGAATGCCTTACCATAGTCAATAAAACACAGGTAAACATCTTTCTGGTATTCTCTGCTTTCAGCCACGATCCATCTGACATCAGCAGCGATATCCCTGGTTTCACGTCCTCTTCTGAATGCAGCTTGAATTTTTGGCAGTGCCCCGTTGATATAATGCTGCAGCCACTTTTGAATGGTCTTCAGCAAAATTTTACTTGTGTGTGATATTGTATGATAATTTTTTATTCAGTTGTATCACCTTTCTTTGGAATAGGCATAAATGTGGATCTCTTCCAGTTGGTTGGCCAGGCGGTTGTCTTCCAAATTTCCTGGCATAGACAAGTGAACAATTCTAGTGCTGTGTTTGTTTTTGAAACATCTCAATTGTTATTCCATCAATTCCTGGAGCTTTGTTTTTCGCCAATGCTGTCAGTGCAGCTCGGACTTTGTCCTTCAGTACCATCGGTTCCTGATCATGTGTTACCTCCTGAAACAGTTGAACACCCACCTATTATTTTGGGTACAGTAATTCTGTGTACTCCTTGCATCTGTTTTTGATGCTTCCTGCATCATTTAATATTTTCCCCTGTGGAATCCTTAAATATTGCAACTCAAGGGTGGAATTTTTTCTTCAGTTCTTTCAGCTTGAGAAATGCTGAACACATTTTTCCTTTTTCATTTTCTATCTCGAGGTCTTCAATCCTAGACCCCGCCAATTAGATGTGCCCATTCATGACTTCAATTTGGAGGAGAAAATCATGAGGAAGCACCTGGTAATAGAGGCAGTGATTGATTAAGAGACTTTGGGCTTTCAGGCCAGAGTGGCCGTGGTGGTATCCTGTGGATGAAGCTCTCAATGCCGGGAATGGAGGTGGTGTATCATACCCCAGGAGGTCCTGGGAAATCCCAGGGTATTGCTCCTAACTCCATGCCCCAAATCTCAAAGGCTGATTCTTTCACCTTCAAGAAGATTCTTTGAGTCCCTTTATTAAATTCCTATTCTATTTATAGAATCTAAGGTGGGTTCTATTGTTCCTGAACAGTAGGAGCTATTACAAGACTAGATATATCTCATTTGACCAGCATGGGAACAGGAGATGTAATGTCCTTTATGGAAAAGTAGACAAGTCCTATATAGGGATTAAAAGCATGGATTCTAGAGCTAGACTGCTTGAGTTCAAAGGCTTTACAACTTCCAAGCTGGGTGCCCTTGAACAAGTTCCTCAACCTCTTTATGTCTTAGTTTCTTCATTGTAAAATGTTGATAATAATAAAATGCATGAAAAAGGTTATTATGAGGACTAAATGAGTTAATTTATGAAAACAACATAGCTTAACAACTAGCACACAAACCAAAAAAACCAAACCCAGTGCCTTCGAGTCGATTCTGACTCATAGTGACCCTATACAACAGAGTAGAACTGCCCCATAGAGTTTCCAAGGAGCACCTGGAGGATTCAAGCTGCTGACCCTTTGGTTAGCAGCCATAGCATTTAACCACTACTCCACCAGGGTTTCCTAACTAGCACATAGTAACCTCTATATGTATTTAAGCTATTGCTATTATTTTTACCTATGACATTATTAGGTTCTTCAGATGAAAGCTTGGTCAGCAAGAAAATGCTAGCTAGGCTGGCATGACTCATTTGAGCAGTGTCATTTGCACATGAGGGAATCTTCCATGTGTTTAGTTCAAAAGAATGGAGGGAGAAAATTGCAGTGGTCAACACAGATCACTGGAGATGACCTTGACCAAGATGTGAGAGCTTGCTCTGCTCTTCACCACCCCCTTCTCTTTTCTCCTGTCCTCCTCAAATGCTCCTGTTTTCTTCCCATGAAATCAAGGCTGTGCGTGTGTCTGGTAAGTTCAGGGTCTTATAACTTGGAGTTCCTACATTTGCACTGCCACCAGAGCTCTTTAAAGGCTCTTTAGTTTTTGGTAGTTTCTAAATAGAGAGAAGGCCTCCTTTGTGGGACACTGGGGTTTGCTCCCCAGATTTTCATCTCAGAGGCAAGGATGCTCCTTGTCTTGTGGAGCAGGTGGGGCTTGCAATCTGCAAAATCAGAGAAAAAAAACAGAGACCCCTTCCTGAGAAGTCGGTGCTGCACTGCAGGAATTGGAAACATCAAGGTAAATCCTACCACATGACAAATCTGAGCAAGGGTGAAAAACCCCAGTATTTGGGGCAGGGGTGTGTGTGCACCCTTTTCTGAGTTCCTCCTTCTGAGGAGTCCAGCTCTTCTGACTCAGACTTGAGGTAGTGTATGTCCAGGACTGTCCCAATTTCAATGATTATGTCATATTTTCCTTGTTAGTAAACTCCAAATTCCCCCACGTGTCTGTCAGTTTGTCATGCTGTGGGGGCTTGGATGTTGCTGTGATGCTGGAAGCTATGCCACCAGTATTCAGATACCAGTAGGGTCAACCATGGAGGACAGGTTTCAGCTGAGCTTCCAGACTGAGACAGACTAGGAAGAAGGACCCGGCAGTCTACTTCTGAAAAGCATTAGCCAGTGAAAACCTTATGAATAGCAGTGGAACATTGATATAGTGCTGGAAGATGAGCCCCCCAGGTTGGAAGGCACTCAAAAGATGACTGGGGAAGAGCTCCCTCCTCAAAGTAGAGTCGACTTAATGACGTGGATGGAGTAAAGCTTTCGGGACCTTCATTTGCTGATGTGGCACAACTCAAAATGAGAAGAAACAGCTGCAAACATCCATTAATAATCAGAACCTGGAATGTACGAAGTATGAATCCAGGAAAATTGGATATCGCCAAAAATGAAATGGAATGCATAAACATTGAAATCCTAGGCATTAGTGAGCTGAAATGGACTGGTATTGGCCATTTTGAATTGGACAATCATATAGTCTACTATGCAGGGAATGGCAACTTGAAGAGGAATGGTATTGCATTCATCATCAAAAAGAACGTTTCAAGATCCATCCTGAAGTACAACGCTGTCAGTGGTAGGATAATATTCATACGCCTACAAGGAAGACCAGTTAATACGACTATTATTCAAATTTACGCACCAACCACTAGGGCCAAAGATGAAGAAATAGAAGATTTTTATCAGCTTCTGCAGTCTGAAATTGATCTAACATGCAATCAAGATGCTTTGATAATTACTGGGGATTGGAATGTGAAAGTTGGAAACAAAGAAGAAGGATCAGTAACTGGAAAATATGGCCTTGGTGATAGAAACAATGCCGGAAAATGAATGATAGAATTTTGCAAGACCAACGACTTCTTCATCGCAAAAAGCTTCTTTCACCAACATAAACGGCAACTATACACATGGACCTCACCAGATGGAACACACAGAAATCAAATTGACTACATCTGTGGAAAGAGACAATGGAAAAGATCAATCTCATCAGTCAGAACAAGGCCAGGGGCCGGCTGTGGAACAGACCATCAATTGCTCATATGGAAGTTCAAGCTGAAACTGAAGAAATCAGAGCAAGTCCACGAGAGCCAAAATATAACCTTGAGTATATCCCACCTGAATTTAAAGACCATTCCAAGAATAGATTGACGCATTGAACACTAGTGACCGCAGACAAGATGAGTTGTGTAATGACATCAAGGACATCATCCATGAAGAAAGCAAGAGGTCACTGAAAAGACAGGAAAGAAAGAAAAGACCAAGATGGATGTCAGAGGAGACTCTGAAACTTGCTCTTGAGCATCGAGCAGCTAAAGCAAAAGGAAGACTTGATGAAGTAAAAGAACTGAACAGAAGATTTCAAAGGGCCTCTCGAGAAGGCAAAGTAAAGTATTATAATGACATGTGCAAAGAGCTGGAGATGGAAAACCAAAAGGGAAGAACATGCTCAGCATTTCTCAAGCTGAAAGAATTAAAGAAAAAATTGAAGCCTCAAGTTGCAATAGTGAAGGATTCCATGGGGAAAATATTAAACAATGCTGGAAGCATCGAAAGAAGATGGAAGGAACACACAGAGTCATTATACCAAAAAGAAACTAGTCGATATTCAACCATTTCAAGAGGTGGCATATGATCAGGAACCGATGGTACTGAAGGAAGAAGTCCAAGCTGCTCTGAAGGCATTGGTGAAAAACAAGGCTCCAGGAATTGATGGAATATCAATTGAGATGTTTCAACAAACAGATGCATCACTGGAGGTGCTCACGCGCCTATGCCAAGAAATACGGAAGACAGCTTCCTGGCCAACTGACTGGAAGAGATCCATATTTATGCCTATTCCCAAGAAAAGCAATCCAACCGAATGTGGAAATTATAGAGCAATATCACACGCAAGCAAAATTTTGCTGAAAATCATTCAAAAATGGGTGCAGCAGTATATCGACAGGGAACTGCCAGAAATTCAGGCTGGTTTCAGAAGAGGATGTGGAACCAGGGATATCATTGCTGATATAGATGGATCCTGGCTGAAAGCAGAGAATACCAGAAGGATGTTTACCTGTGTTTTATTGACTATGCAAAGGCATTCGACTGTGTGGATCATAACAAACTATGGATAGCACTGCGAAGAATGGGAATTCCAGAACACTTAATTGTGCTCATGAGGAACCTTTACATAGATCAAGATGTGGTTATTTGGACAGAACAAGGGGATACTGATTGGTTTAAAGTCAGGAAAGGTGTGTGTCAGGGTTGTATTCTTTCATCATACCTATTTAGTCTGTATGCTGAGCAAATAATCTGAGAAGCTGGACTATATGAAGAAGAATGGGGCATCAGGATTGGAGGAAGACTCATTAACAACCTGCATTATGCAGATGACACAATCTTGCTTGCTCAAAGTGAAGAGGATTTGAAGCACTTACTAATGAAGATCAAAGACCACAGCCTTCAGTATGGATTACACCTCAACATAAAGAAAACAAAAATCCTCACAACTGGACCAATGAGCAACATCATGATAAACAGAGAAAAGATTGAAGTTGTCAAGGATTTCATTTTACTTGGATCCACAATCAACAGCCATGGAAGCAGCAGTCAAGAAATCAAAAGACACATTGCTTTGGGCAGATCTGCTGCAAAGAATCTCTTCAAATTGTTGAACAGCAAAGATGTCACCCTGAAGATTAAGGTGCGCCTGACCCAAGCCATGGTATTTTCAATCACATCATATGCATGTGAAAGCTGAACAATGAATAAGGAAGACTGAAGAAGAGTTGACGTCTTTGAATTGCGGTGTTGGCGAAGAATATCGAATATACCATGGACTGCCAAAAGAACGAACAAATCTGTCTCGGAGAAAGGGCAGCCAGAATGCTCCTTTGAGGCAAGGATGGTGAGACTGCGTCTTACATACTTTGGACATGTTGTCAGGAGGGATCAGTCCCTCAAGAAGGACATCATGCTTGGCAGAGCACAGGGTCAGTGGAAAAGAGGAAGACCCTCAACAGGGTGGATTGACACAGTGGCTGCAGCAATGAGCTCAAGCATAACAACGATTGTAAGGATGGCGCAGTACCGGGCAGTGTTTTGTTCTGTTGTGCATAGAGTTGCTATGAGTCAGAACCGACTCGACGGCACCTAACAACAGCAACAACGGCAAACTCCAAATTAGCAGCGCACCTACTGCTGTCAATTCTGACTCATAGCGTCCTTATAGGACAGAGTAGAACTGCCCCATAGGGTTTCCAAGGCTGTAAATCTTTTTTTTTTTTAAATCTTTGCAGAAGTAGACTGCCACATCTTTCTCCCGTATAGCAGCTGGTGGGTTCAAACCATCTAACTTTTGGTTAGCAGCTGAGCATGTAACCACTGTGCCACCAGGGCTCCTAACCCATAGGTGTGGATTATCAATAAGAGAGGACAGAAAAGAGGTAAGAGGGTTGTCCTGAAATTTGAGCTGCTCTTCATCCTATGGAATAGAAGGGGTAGGACACAAGCTGAAAGGAAAGCCAGAGATGGCCCCATACTGCTAGTCACATGCACAGGTTTATTCCTATAAGCCCAGATGCTCCCTTCAAGTCTACTGAGTCACTCATCCCTGAGACCACTGTATTGGGTCTAGGGGTGTTATGGACTGAATGGTGTCCCCTTAAAACATATGTTGAAGTCACACCCCCATTGAACGTGATCTTGTTTGGAAACAGGTTTTTTGAAGGTCTTATCAGTTAACAGGAAGTGGGTCCTATTACAATGTGAGTGCTGTCCTTATAAAAGTGGAGAACAGACAAAGAGAGACACACAGGGAGAAGATGGCCATATGAAGATGAATCTATAAGTCAAAGAATGCCAAGAAATGCTTGGGGCTACCAGAAACTGGAAGACAACAGGAAGGATCTTCCCCTAGAGCAGACAGAAGAGAGCATGCCTTGCTGATGCACTGAATTCAGACTTCTAGCCTCCAGAACTGTAAGAAAATTAATTTCTGTTTTTATAAGTCACCTGGTTTGTGTTATCTTGTTACAGCAGCTCTAGGAAATGAATACAAGGAATATAAAAAATGAGCATGGCTGAGACCATGTCCTAGGAGAATTCACACTCTAAGGAAAGGATTGGACAAGAACACAGATGACTACAATATAAAGTAGAAAACAGTATGTGAAGTACTGTAAAGTACCAGGCTAGTGGTTGGAGCTTCTGCTCATTTATACATAAGAATCATGTAGTGTCTCCAACACTGCCCTTCACTGCTGCTGATTATTTCCTTAGCTCTGCAAAATCTTTTCCTAGCATATCACTTATTGCTGTTAGTAGCTGTTGAGTCACTTCCAACTCACGGCGACCTCATGTGCAACAGAACAAAAGGTTGCCGGGTTCTGTGCCATCTTCTGGATTGCTGGTATGTTCAACTCCATTGTTGTGGCCACTGTGTATTTTTTGTGTCTTCCAACCTAGGGAGCCCATCTTCCAGCACTATATTAGAAAATATTCTGTTGTGATTCACAGGGTTTTTCTTGGCCAATTTTCTTCCTAGCCCATCTTAGTGTGGAAGCTCTACTGTACTCTGTTCAGCATCATAGCAACACACAAGCCTCCACTGACAGAGGCATGGTGCTGTGCTTGAGGTGCGTTCGCTGGGAATCAAAGCCAGTCTCCCACACGAAAAGTGAGAATTCTACCACTGCACCACCACTGCCCTCTTGTCTGAAGTTACTGGTGATCGACAGTTGAAGTATCCGGGGTAAGAGATGACACAGATTTGGCAGTGAAATCAGATTACAGGAGGCCTTGCGCACCAGGCAAGGGAATTTGGCATTTATCCAGTGAGAGAAGGGATATGAACCAAATGATCTGATAGGACTGGTACTGAAGAATTTCATTTAATCAGTTTCAATAAGCCTCTCCTTTTCTCAGCCTTACTGTGTCTCACCAACTTGGGAAATACAAATTATGAACTATGATTTTTCGTTTATTTCTTTTCGCTAATCATCCAACTTAGTCACTGTTATGGATTGAATTCTGATCCCCCCAAAATATGTATTTAAGTTCTGGCCCCTACTTATAAATATGATCCTGTGTGGAAATAGGGTTTTCTTTTTTTATATCAAATTAGGTCATACTTGAGAAGGGTAGGTTGTAAATCTAATCACAACTGAGTAATAAAAAGAGCAGAATAGACACAGAGGCACACACAGGGAGAAGAGGAAGACAGATGATAGAAACAGATGCACCTACTCCCCTTACAGCCACACCCTAAATTCAGACTTCTAGTCTCCTGAACTGTGAGAAAATAAATTTTTGTTCTTTAATGCCACCCACTTGTGGTATTTGTGTTATGGCAGCAGTAGGTAACTAAGACAGTCACCTTATTGTTCCTGTGGCCCTAGGTAAAACTCATTTTGGCATTTTGTCTTGCCTTGTTCTATAAACAGTTGTATAAATGCCTCTTCTCTCCTATAAGATGGGGAACAGTCAGAGGCTCTTGAGTCTTACTCATATTTGTTTCCATCATCACCACAATAACTAGTAGGAATTCAAGAAACATTTGTTGAATTGACCTTTTAATTACATGGGAAACAGAGACCATAAGGCTGGTCACAAAATAAACTTCTTACTAGCTTGGAAAAATTGAGTTGGGAGTTTCGAGAGTTGAGTAAAAGGTCGTATGTTTTGAAGTGTAGGGCTGGAGCATGCCACTAGTGAGGCAAAGTCAGCTTCTGTCTAGGTCATGAAAGCAGTGAAATGGAAGTTTGTTTGGTGGCTGCCAGCCTTGGGCATTTTGCCCTCAGACCCACTCTTGCCATCCCTAGCTCTGCATCTGTCTCTGGGCTCTGACTAGGTTCAGTCAACAAGAGGCACTGGTGAGTTTGGAAGTCAGGAGAGGGAATGAAGCCAATTCTCTCTCTGCCTTGGCCTTGACGAAGTCTCCTCCAGGGCTTAAGCCCCTTCCACACAGGCCCACCATGATTCCAGCTTCTGCCAGATGATTCCAGGTGGTTCTAAGCACTCAGATGTTTGCCTTCCCCCTTTGCTCTTCCAGCCTCGAGACTGTAATGGCTTCCTGCAGTTCTTAATCTCCAGGTTCCCACTCTGAACCCTCTTTAACTCCTTCGCTTGTTTCATCCCTGACCTAAGTCCTCTATGTCTAAAATATCTAAAGTTTCCTGACTGGAGCCTGAATGACATTGCCTACCCATCAACATACCCTCCCCCAATTCTTTTAATTACATACCTTTTGCCCGTAATACCATATTCCGCCTCCCTTTTCACTCCTTTCCCCCAGTTCTCTTTATTTTGATCTAGGGATTCCATGCTGCTCTATTTCTCTCTCTCTCTCTTTTTTTTTTTTCTATTTCTCTTGCTAGGAAGAAATATGAGTTGATGAACTCATTCACACAAAGATGCATATTCCCATTGAGGAAATACGCATTTAAAAATTTTTACAGGGAGAAAGTAATGATAACAAAGTGAGGATGACTCACAATGGTTAAAGAATTCGGCTGCTAACCAAAAGGTCGGTAACTTTAATCCACCAGCTGCTCCTTGAAAAGCCTACGAGGCAATTCTACTCTGTCCTATAGGGTTGCCATGACTCGGAATTGACCCAACAGAAACGGGTTTGGCTTTTTCTTTTTTTTTGGTTAGTGCCCTTCAAAGACTTACCCAGCCCATGATTACTGCCTCTCCTGGTTTAGTATAAACCAATGAGCACCACTCTGCCCCACCATAGCATACTCTATTCCAGGTAAATATCCTTGGCCCCAAGTGGAGCTTGACAGAGGAATGTAGCTGTAGCACCAGGTCCATCCCTGGCTCTGGAAACATACACTCAGAGTGTATGTTTTTCTAATGGTAGGTGAGTAATGTGTTTTTCAAAAATAAAGTACATACACATTGTTATCCTTTGAATATACATGTATTTTTTTTTTTTTACAATTTTTGCCAAAGCCTGAACAAATATTCATAGTCCATATTTAAAAAGTATCATACTGTTTAAGCACTGAGATTAGCAGTTATACAATCTCATTTTGTTTGCCTCAGGCAAACATGCTACTCTGTGTATTTGACTCTGACACACTGACTGCCTCAGAACATGAAAATTTTATCATTTAAAATAAACTATGAAAATGTAACTGCATTAAGATTTGATAATAAGCACCACCATGGTAAAACCAGTTGCCGTCAAGCTGATTCTAATTCACGGTGACCCCAATGTGCGTCAGAGTAGAAGTGCTCCATAGAGTTTTCAATAGCTGATGTTTTAGAAGTAGACCACTAGGCCTTTGTCTCGAGGAGCCTCTGGAAGTCAAATACCTAACCTTTTGGCTAGCAGCTGAGCATGTTAATTGTTTGCACCACCCAGGGACTCCACTAGCATGGTAACCCTTAGGTTATCTGGAAATCTGCCACTTTCACTTTCAAGGACTCAGATGGAATTGAGCTTTGAATGAGCTTGAAATAGCTCTTAGAACAAAGACATCATCCATTGGCAACCAGCAGTACAATGACCAGCCATGCCATTTACCTGGGACTGAGTGGTTTTCTAGGATGACAGCCTTTCAGTGCCAAAACCAGGAAACTCCGGGGCAATCTGGGACAAGTTACCCTATGAAGACCAGATGGCTGCAAGAGGCAAGGCTCTGAAGTTGACAGCCAATGTGCCACAGTTGTCTAGGCTGTCAGCCAAAATCAAAGCAGTTCTCTGACTGGCTGTTAGGGTTGACTTCTAGAAGGAAAGTAGCTCTGATTGGATATGGAGGTTGAAGTGCAGAAAGAAAGCAGCTTTCCAGTTGGCTGGTCATGGCTTCTTGGGATTAGCCTTTTAGCCCACAGAACTGTATGTACAGGTGAAATGACGCAATAGAAGAGACAGAGTGAGGACAAGAAAGAAAGAAGAAGGTAGTGAGATAGAACAGCAGATCCTGTCAGAGGGGGAGAGGAAACAAAGAGTAAGAAAACAAGCAGTCCTGCTGTGTGGGCCCAGATAGGATGAATGGTTTTGTAAAGCTCAGTAGTACAAGCCTCAAAGTCCTAGAGCAGTGGTTCTCAATCTTGCAGATTATTAGAATTACATGGAAGCTTTTGAAAATGCACATGCCTCAGACCAATTTTAATCAGAATCTCTGGGGGTGGGCCCAGTCATTAGCCTTTTTTAAAAAGCTCCTATGAGGGAGCCCTGATGGCACAGTGGGTAAGTGCCTCAGCTGCTAACCAAAAGGTTGGCAGCCAGCTGCTCCATGGAAGACAGATGTGGCAGTCTGCTCCTGTAAGTATTACAGCCTTGGAAAACTTGTGGGGCAGCTCTATTCTGTCCTAGATGGTTGCTATGAATCGGAATCAACTTGAAGCGTTATGGAAGATGATCTTAATAGGCAGTGAATGCTGAACAAGCAAGGATGTACACTTTTACCACTTCTATTTAATGTTTTTCTGGAGGTCTTAGCCATAGCAATCAGGCAAGAAATAGAAATAAAAGGCATACAGATATGAAAGGAAGAAATAGTACTATCTTTAATCACGGATGGCATAATTACCTAAGTAGAAAATCTTTTTGAAAATCTACAAAATTGTTACTAGAATTTAGAAGTAAATTTAGCAATGTTGCAGGGTACAAGATCAATATACCAAAATAAACTGTATTTCTATATACTATGAATGAATAACCAGAAAATAAAAATTAAAACATACCATTTACAATTGCATCAAAAAATATAAAACATGTAGAGACAAACTTGACAAATATTGTGCAAGACCTGTACAGTGAAACCCACAAAACATTATTAAGAGAAATTAAAGAAGACCTAAACAAATGGAAAAGGTCTCTGGGTGGTGCAAATGGTTTGGTACAACTTGACTACTAACAAAAAGGTTGGTAGCTCGAATCCACCCAGCAGTGCTGTGGAAGAAAGTCCTGATGATTTACGTGCATAAGATTATGACCTTTGAAAACTCTATTGTCTTGGTCATCTAGTGCTGCTATAACAGAAAATACCACAAGTAGATGGCATTAACAAAGAGAATTTTATTTTTTCACAGTGTAGTAGGCTAAAAGTCCAAATTCAGGGCATCAGCTCCAGGAGAAGGCTTTCTCTGTTGGCTCTGGAGGAAGGTCCTAGTCATCAATCTTCCCCTGGACTAGGAGCTTCTCCATGCAGGAACCCCAGGTCCAAAGGGTACACTCTGCTCCTGGCACTGCTTTCTTGGTCCTATGAGGTTCCCCTGTCTCTCTGCTCGTTTCTCTCTTTTATATCTCAAAAGAGATTGGCATAAGACACAATCTAATCTTGTACATCCCTTCAACATAACTGCCAGTAAACTATCTCACTAACATAGTGATAGGACTTACATGAGGAAATCTCATCAGATGACAAAGTGGTGGACAATCATGCCATACTGGGAATCATGATCCAGCCAAGTTGATGGATATTTTGAGGGGACACAATTCTTAAAGCCATCCACTTGTGGTATTTTCTGTTATAGCAGCACTAGATAACCAAGATATTTATATAGCAGTTCTACTCTGAAACACATGGGGTCACCATGAGTCAGAACTGACTTAATAGGAAAGGGAACAAAACAAATGAAGAGATATACTATGCTCATGGATTGTAAGACTCAGACAATTTTGAAAAAGAAGAACCAAGCTGAAAGTCTCAAGCTACCTGATTTTAAGACTTTTTAGAAAGCCACAATAATCAAAACTGTAATATCAATGTAAAGATATACATAAATGTATATTTGTATATGGATAAATATATACATAAATGGAATAGAATAAAGTCCAAAAATAGACCCAGACATGTATGGCCAATTGAGTTTTGACAAGGGTGCCAAGGCAATTCCATGGAGAAAAAATAATCTTTTCACCAAGTGGTGCTGGAACAGTTAGATAAACCAAAACAAACCTGTTGTTATCAAGTCGATTCCTATTCATAGTGGCCCTATAGGACAGAATAGAGCTGCCCCATAGGGCTTCCAAGGAACGACTGGTGGATTTGAACTGCTGACCTTTTGGTTAGCAGCAATAGCTCTTAACCACTGTGCCACCAGGGCTCCAAGCAGTTGGATAGCCGCTTGTAAAAAATGAACCTCAACTGAAACCCCATACCATTGGATCACAGCCCTAAATGTAAGATTTAACAGCAGAAAACTTCTAAAAGAAAACACAGGAGAAAACCTTAGTGTCCTTGGGTTAAGCTTTCTTAAATAGGATAAAAAAGCACAAACTATAAAAGAAGGAAACAAACAAGGACTTGTACTTCATTGAAACCTTAAAGCATTTGATCTTCAAAAGAAACTGTTAAGGAAGTGAAAAAGCAGTCACATACAGGGAAGAAGTACTTGCAAAACATATATCTTACAAAGGGCTTCTATACAGAATATATAAACAACTCTTACTAATAAGAAGATAAACAACTCAATTAAAAATGGGCAAAAAATTTGAACAGATACTTCTCCAAAGAAGATATACAGATGGCAAATAAACACATAAAAAGATGCTCAACATCATTAGCCATTAGGGAAATGCATTGAAACCACAATGAGGTACTACTAGTGGATACATACCCACCAGAATTACTGAAATTTAAATTGACTGACCATGCAAGTGTTGGAAAGGATGTGGAACAATAGAGCTCTTATACCTCACTGTTGGGAGTGTAACAATAGTATACCCAGCTTCTTAAAAAGTTAAACATGCATTTGTCACCCAATCCAGCCATTCTACTCCTGGGTATTTTATCCTAGAGAAATAAAACATATGTCCATATTAAGATTTGTAGACAAATGTTCATAGTAGATTTACTTGTAATCACTGAAAACTGGAAACAACACAAAATGTCCATCAACAGGTGAATGGATAAACAAATTGTTGTACACAATGGAATACCACTCAGCAATGAAAAGGAACAAACTCTTGATACACTCTTCAAAATGGATGACTCTCCAAATCATTATGCTGTGTAAGAGAAACCAGACAAAAAAGATATATATGGTACGATTCCATTTATACAAAGTTTTATAAAATGTAAACTCACTTATAGGGACAGAAAGTAAATCAGGGCTTGCCTGGGAATGTAGGGCAGGGAGTGATAGCAGGCAGGGATTTCAAAGGGGAATGAGGAGACTTGGAGGTGATGGAAAAGTTTGTTATTTTGATTGTGGTGATGGTTTCACGGTTGTACACATATGTCAAAACTCGTCAGATAGTACTCTTTAAATATGCAAGTTTTATTTTCAGTCAATTATACCACAATACAACTGTTTTAAAAAAGTACAAAGAACAGTTTGTAGTATGGTGCATTTTAATTCCATAGAAAAATGTATCATTAGGGGTAATTAACGTTAGTTGTTGTAACAAGAAACCTCAGTGGCTTAACACAACAAAAGTTTGTTTTTTGCTTATGTCACAACTTCCTGTATGTTGGGCTGCTCCTGGAGGCCTACAGCCAATCACTGACTCAGGAATCCTGGTCCCTTCCATCTTGTGACCCTGCTGCCTTCAACATATGGCCTCCACTCATACCAAGGAAAAGAAGAGAGATCATAGACGATCATGACCAGACCTAGAAGGAGGTGCTTATCACTTCTGCCCACATCCTGTAGGTCAGAACTCAATTACACAGCAGGGAGATTGGGAAATATAGTTCTCCCTAGGAAGAAGAGGAGGAGAAAGAAAGAAGAAAGAGGAGAAGCCCTGGTGGCACAGTGGCTGCTAACCAAATGGTCAGTGGTTCGAACCCACCAGCCACTCTGTGGGAGAAAGATGTGGCAGTCTGCTTCTGTAAAGATTTACGGCCTTAGAAACCCTATGGGACAGTTCTACTCTGTCCTGTAGGGTAGCTATGAGTCGGAATTAACTCGACCGCAGTGGGTGGGTAGAAAGAAGAGTAATGCTTTCATTTATGTATCGAACCAGTCTCTGCCAGAAGAAAAAGCAATTTCTCTCCCCAGAGTAGCTATGCATACAGAAACATGTATTTCTAGAGAACACTGAGTTTCTCTGCCAGAATACCTGCACCAGATTCCATCACAGTTTTCTTCCAGAACTAAGAGAGGACACTTGCTCTGTGTTTCTAAACTAAAGAACTCATTCAGAGCTTCCTCTTATCATGGAACAGTTTCTACCCCAAAGAGGAATCCAAGTCTCCAACTTCTGTTGCTAGTTGCTGTTGAGTTGTTTCCAACTCACAACAACCTTATGGATAACAGAGTGAAATGTTGCCTGGTCCTGTGCCATCTTCATGATCACTGATATGTTGGAGTCCACTGTTTTGGCTGTTGTGTCAATCCATCTCAGTGAGGGTTTTCCTGGTTTTTACTAACCCTCTTACTTTACCAACCATGATGTTCTTTTTTAGCAATTAGTTTTTCCTTAATATCATGTGTTGAAGTCTCACTATTCTCAATTCTGATTGTATTTCTTCTAAAACTCCAACTTCTAGGAGTTGGAAAATTGCTTATAGTTTTCAAATCATTCTGCTCTCCCCTACTCCTTCTCCTTTTCTACCCCCAATGTTTCAAAACTTTCAGAGTCCAGTCTGAGGGAAGTCATGCAGTTTTGTGCATCTGCACCAACAGCATGAGAGGAAACTGAGTTCAGCATGGTGACACAGAGCCACCAAGAAAATTACTCAGTGCTTTTGTTGCTATATGACAGCATAAAGGGATGCAGTCAGACAGTTTTGATGTGTGGCCATTTGGAAGTTAGTGATTGTATGACTGAAAAGATGTGAATTCAAGAGCTTACATTACCACTTTCCAATTGTGTGATCTTGGGAAAGACATGTTCTTCTGTAAGCCTTAGTATCTTCTGCAGTGCAATGGATCGCTTTCTTGTGGCCTTTCTCACCATGATCTTATAACTCCCACCGAAATGATTGGGTGGGGACTTTGCAAATACTGTAGTTATGGCCCACAAAGGGATTGGTCAGTTTTACTATCCTGCTAGGCTTAAAATGAACCATCCCAGTGGCAGGAGTAGAGGATCTTATCACTGCCAAGGAAGAAGAGCCAGTAGCAGAGTGTGTCCTTTGGACTCGGGATCCCTGCACTGAGAAGCTCCTGGAACCAGAAGACTGAGAGAGAGAGAGACAGAGAGCTGTAACACTGAAGACGACGAGAAGTGGCAGTAGAGAAACAGCAACAGGAGGGACTGGCAGGTGACAGCACAGTGGGCTTCCCTGCCCATGGAGCGAGAAAGCTGAGTGCCTTTGAGTAGGAGGCTTGCTGGAGAGTAGGGTGCCTCCAGGCACTTGGTGGAGTTAGGTTTGCTGACCCAGAGAGCTAAAGCTGATCGCCTTTGGGCTGAGGCTTGCTGGTGGGCTAGGGTGCCTCTGGGCACTTCCCAGCAGAGCTAAAATAGCTTTGTAACACTTGCCTGAGCAGGGTACAGGCCAGGCCAAGGAGGCAAAAGCTAGGGGAGACCTGCCTCTGGGGACGGCTAAGAAGAGGCTGTCCTGATGGAAGAACTGTAAACTGAATGCTCCTGAACCTGAACTATAACCTGTTAACTTCCCTAATAAACCCCATAATCATGACTATTGTCTGTGAGTTCTGTGTGACCATGCAATAGTTATCAAACTCAGCAGATGAGTAGAGAGTGCTGTGGAAGGGATGGTTGGTGTCAGAATTGGTAAAGACGGCAGAGAGAGGAGGCATGTCTGGCCTCTACCTCATAGGGATCAGTCTTGGACTATTGATCTTGATTCTCCTTCCCCCTTGTAAAGTTAGAGGAGGCCAGACACTGCCCCCACGTCATTCTTACATCTTCATTAACCAAAAACACGGGGACAGTTATACCTATTAAAGCCAAATAAATAGTTACTGAGAACTGTGATGCATTAATAAAGATACAGAAAAGTTACTACCTTCATGGAATTTAGAGTCTACAGTTGGAGGAAGAGAAGCAAAGATAGTTAATGTCACACATTAAAGTATAATATGGATAGTACTCATCTTACCTTGGAACATAATGCGAAGATCAAATGAGGTACAATGAATCAATTTAAACTCCACATAAGCTGTAAAGTGCCATAGAAACACTGTTGTTGTCGTTGTTAGGTGCTGTGAAGTCAGTTCCAACTTACAGCGACCCTGTGTATTACAGAATGAAACACTGCCTGGTTCTGTGCTGACCTCACTATCACTGCTGTTTGAGCCCATCGTTGCAGCCACTGTGTCAATCCATCTCATCGAGGGTCTTCCCCTTTTTCACTGACCCTCTACTTTACTAAGCATGATGGCCTTCTCCGGGAACTGCTTCCTCTTGATAACATGCCCAAAGTACGTGAGAGGAAGTCTCACCATCCTGTTTCCAAGGAGCACTCTGGCTGCACTTCTTCCAAGACAGACTTGTTCATTCTTCTGGCCTTCCATGGTATATTCAATATTTCTTGCCAATACCATAATTCAGAGGAATCAATTCTTCTTTAGGTCTTCTTTATTCATTGTCCAGCTTTCACATGCATATGCAGCAATTGAAAATACCATGGCCTGGGCCAGGAGCACTTTAGTCCTCAAAGTGACATCTTTGCTTTTGAACACTTTAAAGAGGTCTTTTGCTGCACATTTGCCTAATGCAATGCATTGCTTGGTTTCTTCAATGCTGCTTCCATGGGCTTTGATTGTGGACCCAAGCAAAATGAAATTCTGACAATTTCAGTCTTTCTCTGTTTATCATGATGTTGCTTATTGTGAGGATTTTTGTTCTTTTTTTTTATGTTGAGGTCTAATCCATACAGAAGGCTGTAGTCTTTAATCTTCATCAGTAGGTGCTTCAAGTCCTCTTCACTTTCAGCAAGCAAGGTTGTGTCATCTGCACATGCAGGTTGTTAATGAGTCTTCCTCCAATCCTGATGCTCCACTCTTCTTCATCTGGTCCAGCTTCTTCCATTATTTTTTCAGTATACAGATTGAAGTATGGTGAAAGGATACAAGACTGACACATACCTTTTGTGATTTTAAGCCACAAAGTATTCCCTTGCTCTGTTCAAACGACTCTCTTGGTCTATGTACAGGTTCTACCTGGGTATAACTAAGTGTTCTGGAATTCCCATTCTTTGCAATGCTATCCATAATTTTAATGATTTACACGGTCAAATGCCTTTTGTCAATAAAACACAGGTAAACATCTTTCTTGTATTCTCTGCTTTCAGTGAAGATCCATCTGACATTAGCAATGGTACACCTCCTTCCATGTCCTCTTCTGAATCCGGCTTGAATTTCTAGAAGTTCCCTATCAGTGTAATGCTGCAATTGTTTTTGAATGATCTTCAGCAAAATTTTACTTGTGTGTGATATTAATGATACTGTTCAATAATTTCCACATTCCGTTGGATTACCTCTCTTTGGAATGGACACGTATATGGATTTTCCAGTGGATTGGCCAAGTAGCTGTCTTCCAAATTTCTTGACATACACAAGCGAGCACTTCCAGTGTTGCATTCATTTGTTGAAACATCTCAATTGGTATTCCATCAATTCCTCTAGCCTTGTTTTTCACCAATACCTTCAGTGAAGCTTGGACTTCTTCTTGGAGAAGACAAAGTGAAGTATTATAATGAAATGTGCAAAATCTGGTGTTAGAAAACCAAAAGAGAAGAACACGCCAGGCATTTCTCAAGCTGAGTCAACTGAAGAAAAAATCCAAGCCTCAAGTTGCAATGCTGAAGGATTCTATGGGTAATACATTGAATGGCACAAAAAGCATCAAAGGAAGATGGAAGGAATACACAGAATCACTATAGCAAAAAAGAATTGGTCGACATTCTACCATTTCTGGAGGTAGCCTATGATCAAAAACTGACTGAAATGCTAATCAATGCTATTAAATAGGTCCTGATGTCATCTGTTTGCTACCACATCCCTGCCCTCTTTCTGAATGTTTAAAATGCAGATTACTGAAGCATATACTGCATCTGTATAGAAACGGAATTAAATGAAATGGTGACACAAAAGCGGAAGCATTTGTATACTTGTATGTTACACATATGTGTTTGTGTTTATTAATACTGTTATGTCTGATGTTTATCACCATGGACGCTGCCTGTGTGATACAAGATAATCCTTCTGTAATGGAATAGATCGGAAGAGCTGCCACTTTTCAGCCCCAGGTACACAGCCCGTGACATAGATGATTTCAAGCATGTTGGAAAGCAACGCAAAAGCACTTACCCAGGAGCTCATTGTCTACAGAAAAGCAAAAGAGTGAACTGGTAGGTTTTAATACCATAAAGACCACATTTTTACATATAAAAGGAGCAGGTGTTTCATTGTAGTATTTTTTTTTATTGCAGTATTTATTCAACCTGCCCTCCATTAAAAATCTCAATAAGGCTTTCTACAATGTTGTGTGTCTTCCATGCTGACGTGACACGTATGGTATGGTTAAAAAAAAAAAAATGGTTAACTAGGGGTAAATTCTCCTGGGGCAGGGGGTCTCCCCCAGGTGTATGTGGTGTTAGGACACTTGGTGACCTGATCTGTCAGGCACCTGTGAGGCCAACAGCTGGCTTTGCTCAGAGAGAGATGATCCGAGTACTAAACTTCCAAGTCCAGAATATGTAAGTTGATTGATGCAGTTTTTCCTAATATTTTGATTTGCATCCTAGATATTTAGTGTCAGTCTCCTCAGGCAGAATCCCCACGGTTGAGAATTGGGCTCGAGGTCCTCACTCTTATGTGGACTGGACCAACTGTTCTATTTAAGGACAAATATATAATTGGATAATCCATTCTCTGAGGAAATGAATAAACCATTTTCTAAACTTAATGATGTTATTTATTGTAAGCTTCACAATACCTAATGAACAAACTGTCTATTTCTTCAGGTAGCCAAATGAATAGGAAACATAAGAAATGCCAAATTTAAGTCCAACTTTAGAATCCTGTCTCTAACCACGACTCCAAGGATGTTTAATGGGAGATCAGCTTGTCAACCCCAAAAGCTTAAGAAATGATTCCAGTAGCTGAGTCTCCTTTAATACTCTCTTCTCAATGGAGTATTACTCACAGCTCCTTACTCACTTCCTGTCTGAAGTCTCATCCTGTCCCCTCTGATGATGTCATTACTGTGTGATGGGTCCTGTTCTAAGCACTTTGCACATATAAACTGTTTAACCCTCACTAAAACTGTGTGGATAAATTTGTATTATTTTCTCTGGAATTACTAGGGGCTCTGAGTAAAGCACTGGATACCTCTAGGTGCTGAACTTGGAGGAAAAAAATCAAGAAATTCTAGGAGAAAAAGGGATAAAAGAAAGTCAAGGAGCAGGAGGATAATAAAAGAGTCGTTCACAGAAAGAACATGATTAAGGATTAAATGGTTAATGTAGAAAGAGGTTTCTTAATATGAAGTTAAATATCCCCATGGATGTTATTCTTTCCTGGTATTCACACAACAAATATTCATTGAGTCTTACTAGGAGTCAGGAATGTTCTAGGTGCTAAGGATACACCAATGAAGCTTATATTCTAGTGAGGGAGACAGAAAATATTAAGCAAAGAAGTATACATACTAGGGTCGCTGTGAGTTGGAATCGACTTGATGGCAACAGGTTTTTTTTTTTTTGATACATTTTTTAGAGTATTAGGCAGTGAGAAGTGCTATGGAGGAAGATGAAGCAAGGACAGGCAGTAAAGGAATGTTGTTGTAGTTTTTGTTCAGGTGCTGTCAAGCTGATTTTCAACTCATAGACCCCATGAGACAGAGAAGAACTGCCCCATAGGGTTTTCTAGGTTGTAATCTTTCTCCTACTGAGACTCTGGGTGGGTTTGAACTGCCAACCTTTCTGTTAGCAGCTGAGCACTTAACTGTTGTACCACCAGAGCTCCTTAGTAAAGGGATAGAGGGTGCTGGTCAGGGCAAACCTCTCTGAGGAAGTAACATTTGAGTAGGACCTGAACGAAGTAAAAAGCCAGCCATGTGATTACATGGGCAGGGGATGGAGGAGCATTGCAGGCTGAGGGAATAGTGAGTACAAAGGCCTCGGCACACACAAGAGAGGAAAAGCATCCATGGTGAGGGTGAAGAGAAAGCCACAGCGGGCAGGTAGGGCTGTGGTTCACAGTCTTCCATTGAGGGAGGCTCAGATGCAGGGTCCCTGCTCAGAGCTGCATCCATCCAGAAGGAGCGGTACCCTTTATTCACACACATGTGCCACCCACTTACCAGGTTCAGGTTTCTCAGGGCTGTGCACCCAAAGAAGAGCATTTCTCCAATTTGTCCTCCCAATTTTTTTTCCTAATTTGCACAAAAGAGTACAGGCTAACAACCTCCTTGATGTAGCCCTAGATAGACACACTGTCTTTAGAATAGCGATCTTAAATCATCAAGAAAATGCTTCGCTTTTCAGAAGCAGGAGGATGTTAGGGGCGCATAACTCACGTGTTTGGTGCTTGAAGGACAAGCGTCGGCTACCCAGAATGTTGTTGTTGTTAGCTGCCATCGAACAGAAGAAAACACTGCCAGGCCTTTCTTCCTAGTCCATCTCAAGTCTGGAAGCTCTGCTGAAACCTGTTTAGCATCCTTAGCAACATGCAAGCCTCCAATGACAGATGAGTGGTGGTTACACTTGAGGTGGTGGCTGTGCGTGAGGTGCACTGGTCAGCAATTGAGCCTGGGTCCCCCGCATGGAAGGTGAGAGTTCTGTCACTGAGCCACTACTGTCCCCTCCAGAACACTGAGGTGAAACATCATACTTCCTAAAGACATCAGATACACGGGAGGGTTTTATTAGCTCTAAGTAATCCAGCCTAGTATTTTGTATTTCATATTTTGTAAATGAGGTGCTCCCTTTGAGAAAAGAAAACACTGGAAATGAGAAAAGGATAATCTTTTTAGATTTTAGGTAGTAGGGGGTGCCGGGGAGGTGGGGAGGAGAACCTGACTTTACTAATTAAGTATCAAGAGAAGATGGAAGTAGATATATGCAGGAGATGGTAACGTTGTATCCTTTAGAAACAGCCTGGGGTTCTTACTACGCCTGTATTATTAAATGTACTAGTTTCTACATCTATAAGCCATCAAAACGACAATTTCCCAAACAATGTCAGGCCAAGAAAAGGATCTTGGTAATATCTTGGATTTGTCTGACAGTCCTTCTCTAAGGGCCTGGTGTCAAGACATTCCTGAAGTGTTAGAAACCATAGTGAAAAGCATTGCGGAAGCTCATGCAACACGTTCAAATTCTACTAACCACACAAAGTTTGCTGAAAGAAAAAAAAAGAAAAGAAAAGAAAACCTTCTGTGTCTGAAAGATAAGCCATGAGTTAGAGATTTTGACACAAAGCTGTAGATTAGGTTCTACACTTGTAGCGTCAGCTCTCCCTCCAGCCCCCCATCCCATCCCAATGTTAACGGCTTTGCACAACTCAGATGAAATTTCTTCTCCATTCCTCCTTCCCTGCTCCCCTCCCTTCCTTATTTCCTTTTTCTTTCATTTTAGAATTATTTGAATAGCGTCTCCCTTTATAATAGTAACTAGGGTTTCCAGATAGGGCAGTTCATTGCTATTTTTTCTCTTAACTTGCCTGAAAAGGTAAGAAATGCTTTGATACCCTCAAAAAGCAGCTTAAAATGACCCTCCTGGGAAAGAATCTATGAAAATGCAAGAGGCAAAAACAATGAATTCACAGAAGAGCTAGTTCTCACCCGCTCGGAACCTGGTCTCTTCTGCCAACCTGTTTGATCAGCTGGAGAAAAAGCACCCTCATTTACATAGCCTCCTGGCCCTTTGTGTTTCAAGGTGGCACCATTCCAGCAGCGCAGTTTGCCTGTGAATGAAGGAGGCTAAAGGCCCCAAAATGCCCATCTCTCACAGCTTTGCAGAATAATCTAATATTTGCAAATACTGGTGCCCTCTTTAACAACCCAATGAACAAATATTAAACTGATTTAGATTTTCATGAATAATTTGTGTGTCAACTACATATAAACTCTAGTACTGGGGGCTGCAGGGACAAGGGACAAAGCTCCTGTGTTTGAGAAGCAGATAGTCTGGTGAGAAGAAGCGCCTAAGCATTAAATTCTAATCCTCATAGACCCAGAACACTGGGTGCACAGGCAATGTCTTTATATCTTCTCAATCACCTAAATATAGTGTTGAACACTTAAAGAGGTGATCAATAAATAGTCCTTGAAGTGCATTTCCATAATTAGTACCCACAAAGATCACCAGCCAAATTTCAGAGAAAACCAAGAGCTCCTTTGTCTCGCTGAGGTGGGGATAAGAGTGAGGACAGGATTATGTATGGCCACTCCACTTACAGGGTAGGAAATGATGTTAGATAGAAGTTGAGATGAATAGTTTGTGCAGTTGAAATCAAAATTCATTTGAGTGGACAGAAAGGATAAGTCTGCACTGAAATTAGCCTCAACACCACAGACACATTGCATATTGTGGGAAAGAATCTTTCACATCTAAAAAAACTCAAGCGGTGTGAAGGTTCAAATACTCATTGCAAAATTGAATAGGTACTGAATTCACATGCTTAATGGTTTCTGCCCAGAAGTGGAGCTCACTAACTAACTAAACAGATGTTAAGTTGCCTTCCGTTCTCAGAGCTGAGACTGAACCACAGGGAAGGAAATAAAAGGCCTCCTGAGGCAATCACCATCTTGTCTGCATCTAGAATCTGGATCAAAACGCTGTTCATATTTACTCATTGTCTCTATCCTTGTATCTTCTCTAAGGAACAATGCAAGCTCCCAGCTGGGTTAGACTTAAATTAGCCCAGCACTGTCCTTTAGATATTTAAAAATATGTAAAGGGAAATGACCACTGTTCTCCCACTGTAATTTCAAAAGGACAATTTCTCAGTTACATCATTTTTAATAGTGAAAGATTTTGTTTTAAAGGTAAAATGGAAAAAAAAAAACACTCAGTAGCTCAGTGAAGCAGAATTAAAATATTCTCTAAAAACAGCACTTAGAAAACAGACAGAACCTCAGGGCTATCGATTTATGAACACAGAACCAGTGGTACGAGACAGGTGTATTGTTACAGATTTACAGCCCAGAAAGGCCATTTATTATTTTTTACTTTTAGCAATAAGCACTCACGGCAAACCGTTTTTATGATAAGTGATTAAGGGGAATAATAAAAAAATGTGTATAGCGAATGAAGTCCCGGCACTCCCTGGGAATCTCACTAACTTTCTTTCGCAGCATCTTGGTACATGATTTCTTTTCCGCTTAGGTTTCATAGCAGGGATCTTGGCTTTCTAGCCGTACCTCTGCGATTTGTTAATCAAATGAGTTCCAGTCCCAGGAAGGGAATCAGGTGAGCACTCTCTGACAGCGTGGCCTCGGGACGGATTCTGCCCCCGGCGGCAGTCTCCTTCGTTGGAATATTTTCCCCAAGTTTAAAACTCTGTGCTTGGAATTTAGTTTCTTTTATCTTCATCTTGTGAAATCGCAAGCGTTGAGGTGGGACTGACATCACCTGATGCCTTCGGGGGAACAGAGGAGTTGCTGTCATTAACCTTCACCGTCGTACAGGGTGGTAAACCGTGGTACACACCAAGTACACGCGGAAAAGCCCACCTTGCTGGTTATGCAAAGCCACCTTGTGACTCCACCCACTGCCATGGAAACTCACTTGCGGATGAGTGCGAGTGTGCGGATGTGGGGCCTGAGTGCGAGTGTGAGTCTGTGTGCGTGGGTCTGGGAAAGTGTGAGTTTGCCTGTGAATGCGTATTTGCATGTGTGCGAGTGCTTGTGTTTGTGTCTTCTTGAGTGAATGAGTGCATTCGTCTGTGTGTATGTATATATGTGTGCATGTGTGTTTGTGTATAATTTTTTGCCAGTGTGTGTGTATGACTGTAAGCGTATGAATATATTTGTGAATGAGCATGTATTTGTGTGTGAACATCTGTGTGTGTCGTATGTGTGCACGTGAGTATGAGTTTGTATGGCTGTGTGTATGAGGCATATGTTGTGTGTGTATGAGTGTTTTCGGATGAGCATATGTATGTCTGCGTCGTATTTGTAGTTGTCTGTGTCTAAGTTTGTATTTGCCAGTGGGCATGTCAGTATGTATTTTTGTGTCAGTGTGTGCATTCAGTGTGTAGTTTGTGCGTGTAAGTGTGTAGTTGTGTGAATGTATTTGTGTGTACGAGTGTGTTTGTTATGTATTTGTGTGTGTGAATGGGTATTTTTCTGTGTATGAGCGTGCATTGTATTCGTGACTATTTGTGTGAGTGTGCGCGTTGTGTGCAAGTGTGTATTTGCGTGCGTGTGAGTGTGCATTTGTCTGTGTGTGTGTGTGCGCGTTGTGTGGGAGAGCGCGTGTGGCCGCCTGTGTGCTGTCGCCGCGCTCCCCCGCCTCGCTGCGATCGGCCGCATCCCCGCGCGGGAGCAGAAGCGGCGGCAGGGGCCTCAGCGGGCGGAACGAGGGACGCGCTACCGGGGCGAGCGGGCTGCACCGCGCCTGCTGCTGCCGCGCCGACTTTGCCCTTTAAATCGGTCTCCAAGCCGATTACAGCTGATCTCCCACGTGACGTTTTACCTTCTGTCTCCCCGAGCGATTTGCCCGAGGACAGTCCTCCTCTGGCTGCCGCAGGGGCTCGGCTCCCGCAACTTTGGGCGAAGCGGTGGCCGGCCCGGGGGACCTCGCGGGGCTACTCTCCACCCCGGCGGCGGGGGCTCCGGGGGCTTCCCTTAGCCCTGAGAGCGGTGGCCCCGGCCTAGAACGTGCGGGGGCCCCAGCCAGGCGCCCCTTGGGCCCAAGGGGCGCCGAGCCCCGGAGGCCCGCCGAGTGCCCTGAGCGCTGCGTGGTGAAAGGGGGCGCCCTTTCGCTAGCCGCGAACCCAGCGGACGCACCTTCGGGGGAGCGGGCCGCCTATGCCGGCCAGGCAGGGGTGAGGCGGGAGGCTGCCCGAGCGCCCCCCGCGCGCTCACCATGCAGAAGAGTGTGCGGTACAACGAGGGGCACGCCCTGTACCTGGCCTTCCTGGCGCGTAAGGAGGGCACCAAGCGCGGCTTCCTGAGCAAGAAGGCGGCTGAGGCGAGCCGCTGGCACGAGAAATGGTTCGCCCTCTACCAGAATGTGCTCTTCTACTTCGAGGGCGAGCAGAGCGGCCGCCCGGCGGGCATGTACCTCCTGGAGGGCTGCAGCTGCGAGCGGGCGCCCGCGCCGCCCAGGATGGGCGCTGGGCCGGCCGGCGCCCGGGACGCGCTGGACAAGCAGGTACCGCGCCCTCCCCTTTCCCGGTCTCCCTGCCTCTGGCCGCGACACTCCCTTGCTGTTATAACCCTGGGGACCTGGGGAGGGGGGCTCCACAAAGCACCGGGACCACACTCCGAGATCCTAGGTTCCCCTGCGGAGTCAGTGTCGAGACATTTCCACGCTCTCCCTAGCTCCATCCAGAGGCTCTCCCATCTCCATCTCCTCACCGCCTTCCACTTTCGTGTGTGGGGCTGGAATAGGGGCTCGGCTTTGTTGCTTTCTCGACCCTGAGAGCGATCGGGTCGTTTCAGTCTCACTACTTGCTTCTCTAGACCTTGCTCGGAAGGATTTTTGTGTGGTGACGTGTGTTGACACCTGTTGGGTTTAGCTTGGCGAGAGGAGCTAACTTATTTGGAAAAGTTTGGTTTCTCCTTTACCCGGCTGGCGTGTGTGGGTTTCTTTCCTGCCGATGTTTGACCGCTGAATGTGCAGGGAGCCGACTGGGCTCCTCTGTACGAAGACCGACAGGCACTTTCTGTCGGTCATTTCCAATCAGTCCTCGTGGTTTATGTCAGTTTACCTTGGTAACATTTGGCTTGCTGGGTCTACTTATGAAGATAAATGTGTACCTATATCTCTCAGGGTTAAGATTTGGTAGCCACATTCTTGCTGTGTTTAAAAATGTGGGCATTTTTAAGACCTGTGTACTTCTAAATGAATGCTTTGAAATGAATGCGACCCTTTTATTGAGGGGCACACTTTTATTAGTGCTCCCTGCGGGACTCTAGGTTTAGTAATTCTCCCCACCTCCAATTCCGGTGAAATGCGAAATTTGTATTTTTTCAATCCCCATTTGGTTATTAAATTTAAAGCAGACTAATTTTACGCTCCCACATGTTCTCACTTAGCTTCTACATCTCCACCTTGAAAAAAAGAGGCTGATTGTCTTTGCTGGTGCATAAAAATATTTCGCAGCTGAATTTTCCGTGCATGTCAGACCAAACAGCATCTACTGCAAACCGCTGGGGATGGCGGTGGGAGGCGCTAGTAAGTGAACGACGAACAAGATGGGTTTACACCCCTTGGGGGCTCATAAAACGACAGGTAAAATTGAGAGGAGTTAAAACTAGAGCCAATAAAAGTTTGATTTTTTTTCCCACTTTGGTTTCACTATTAACTGTTAACAGACTTAACTGATTAAACAATGCTTATAAATCTGAAGAAAAAAAAAAGTCCTTTGGGTTTTGAGAGCACGTGGAAGATATTGAAAACCCAATTTACAACTTTGTAAATACGGGTACTGGAAATATTAGCGTCCATTTCAAGTCCTGTATGTTAGAATTTAAATTGGGAAAAGGAGAAAGGGGGAGAAAGGGTTTTGAGGAAACAGGTAGAGATATTTCCAGGGTCTCAGCTTTTTTTTTTTTTTAATTGGTGGAATTATTTTTTATTTTTTGAGGTATGTGTTTCAAGGCTCCACAGGAGCCAAAGCAGTTCTTTAGGTGGTATTATATGTCTAAAATAAAATAAAATAAAAAACCACCTAATATGTATCATTGACTTAATTCCAAACTATTTTTATTTGTTCTACTTTTATTTGTATAATGGTATAACTATTTCTTTGTCTTCCTTTTCCTTCCTTCCTTCTGGGCTTGGGAGTTGTTACTTAGCTTACCAGTTACAGTTTATATGGTTGTCTTATCTGTTAACATTATATAAAACCAACATTTTTCTGCTTGGAAAATATCTTGATTCGCACCTTCAGGACAGTTTTCTTTAAGCCATACTTTGATAACAAAATGCAACTTGGAAGTAGTTTTACTTTCATGCCCCTTTCTAATGGAAACCTAAGCAGGTCATCTTATGGAAATTTTTTTCCTCTGCCTTCTTTCTTAATTCTGTAAGTTTCCTTATTTTCCTGTGTTAATCATGTAAGTTGTGACTATTTCTCAATCATTTTTATACATCTCTAAGAGATTGGAAATTAGAAACTTTGGTGTTTGTAGAGAAGTAAGCATCACAAATTGGACAAGGAGCTGTGTTGAGAAATCTCTCAATTTCTGTCTCATTAGACACGCTTCTGTGACTTGGGCTGGCTCAGAGGACTGATCCTTTTCTCTGACATTATCTGTCTGGGTGGGTCTGAAGAGTTAAGAAGGAACTGTGAAGGTATGAAACAAGGGAGAAACAATCTTCCTTATGTCTATAGTTTATGTGGATGGTTCCCTTTCAGTCAGTTTGTGTTGCAGATACACTCCAATCATCTCAAGCACAGAGATGCTGTAGAATAGCAAAACTGTCCAGGGCTGAGGGCAGGGACCATCTCAAGGCCTGTTTCTCTCTGTGTGCTTCCAGAGCTTTCCGCGTAGACACCTCCGTCAACCACATAAATAAAATTGAAGACTAGGGCATGACATAGGATAAAACATGATTTACAGAGGCAGAGTGGTTCTCCAGCCAGTTGGTGTGACTTCAGACAAATCTCTTAACGTTTTCAACTTCTGTTCCCTAATTGTAAAAATTAAGGGTTTAGATAAGGTAATTTCTAGGTTTCCTTCCAATTATGTCATCTTCTGCTTCCAAGGTAAGTAGACTGTGTGAACTTTTTGCTGTGTAGAGGATATGAAAACATTTCATGAGATTGAAAGATTACCAGTCTCTGTAATAAATACTGTATTTGAGAAACTAAAGACAAGCGGGAAGTTGAAGTAGACGTTCTGGTAAATCAGGTCAATAGCTCACAAACCTGTAGTAACCCTCACTGCCTTAGATTCTTACCGTTCACCCTGGAGGACTACAACCTTGACAGTTGTAGCAGTTGATGTAACGCCTGCTATAAAACGCCTGTGATCATTCTTGTGAGTTTGTTCTTGCAAGTCTATCATTCTACCTCTACTTCACAGAATTTAAAAATTCAAATTAATTGTGTTTCTAAATAAATTAAAGGAGTAAAAGCCCATAGATTTGCTTGATCTAAATAATTCAAAGTACATTGGTTGACAGAGAAATACATTATTTTGTTTTTAGCAGTTTAACTGTCTCACATTGTTTTCAGTTAAACAGAAAAAAAGAAAGGTATTTTTCATTTTCAATTCTGACTCTTAGCAACCGTACAGGACAGAGTAGAGCTGCCCCATAGGGTGTCCAGGGAGCAGCTGGTGGATTCCAACTGCCAAACTTTTGGTTAGCAGCCATAGCCCTTAATAACTGTGCCACTGAAACTCCAAATATGTGTGTGTGTGTGTATGTATATACGTATGTGTGTATATATATATATATATATATATATATATATATATATATATATATAAAAACCAAAAAACCAAACCCACTGCCATCAAGTTGATTCTGACTCACAGCGACCCTATAGGACAGAGTGGAACTGTCCCGTAGTGTTTCCAAGGAGCGCCTGGTGGATTTGAACTGCCGGCCTTTTGGTTAGCAGCCGGCCTCTTAACCACTTGTGCCACCAGGGTTTCTCATATATATGGGAATAGGCTTGACAGCTATGGAGATATATATATATAAAATATTATTCAGCCATAAAAAGGAATGAAATTTTAATACATGCTACAACATGGATGAATCTTGAAAACATTGTTAAGTAACAGAAGCCAGACACAAAAGGACAAATATTGTCAGATTTTACTTATATGAAATATCTAGAATAGGCAAATTCATGGAAACAGAAAGTAAATTAGAGGTTATGGTGGGGGTAGGTGGCTTGGGGGGAGGTAGAACTGGGGAGTTACTGCTTCATGGGTGCAGTTTCAGTTTGGGATGAAAAATGTTTGGAAATAGATGGCGATGCTGGCTGTAAAACACTGTGAATGTAATTAATGCCACTGAATTGTATACTTAGAAATAGTTAAAACGGAAAATTTTATGATGGACTGCAATGGGTTTTTTTTACCACAATAAACAAATAAGAAACCTTAAAAGGCAGTTGCGATTCTTGAGAAATACAATTACAGACAATTATATTTTTAAAGAAAAATGGAATTTATTTTTATACAAACAATTTCAGTAACATTCCTTTACTTCAGGGGGAGACCTTTAAAAATATTTGCACTTTTGTTGAAAGTGCAAATACCCCGCTTAGTCTGGTCTATCTAAATAGTTTCTCTCACCTTCCAGCAGTAGAGACATATAGGAACAAAGCTACCTTGGTTCTTATTTTCCTTCTGAGATTAAGAATCTTATCCCCTTTGATTACAGTTGTTTGGGGAAAATATCTCCTTAGTTCTGGAGGCTTAAAGTAGTAAATACTTGTCGTATTTGTGCAGAATTAAACATATCTAGTTAATTTTAAAGAGATTTAAGATTATTAGTCACCTTGTCACCTCATTCCTAGCCAGTCATGTTAACCTTTTTTACTTGATCACAAGCAGAGGATTTTCATGGTTTTATTGAATTAGGCAGAGCTTCATGTAAGCCCTGAAATATTTGGGAGAGGGTAGAGAGTACAGATGGTAGAGTCTCATACCAGTTCATGTTGTTTAATTGTTATATAACAACCACCTCAGTATTTTCAACCTTTGGTTATTGAACACAAATAGAAGGAAAATGGAATGAAAATATTTGCTAAATCTTATAAAAAGTTTTAAAGTATAATTTTGGGAACAAATGATTTGTTACTTGAACTTTGGAATCATTCTTCCATCTAAAATTTAATGAAGAAAAAATATCTCATGACAAAATCTAGTTATTTTAATTTTGGCTACAGTAAATCTTACTATTTAGAGTATTATACTTATTAAGAATTCAACAGAGAAAAATCCATCTTTGATGTGACAGATGTACATAAAAATGTATTTTTATTGTGACAAGTATCTTTCTGTAGGTTTTAATAAGTGACAGCTAAATGCACTACTAAATGGTGGAAAATATTTGCAGTGTGATAAAATATTTTTTGTTAACTTCTTTTGGGAATTAAAAAAAAAAAAAAGGTATTTTCCTTTCACTGCCTGAAAGTAAATCCTAAAGCCTACCAAATATGTTTGGTTTTACCAAGAAAGTGTTAATAGTTCATCCAAATAGTTGTTGGCTATTGCTGTCTGTTTTATGCAGGTTGTGTTACCATACGTTGATTTTGTCCACATTTAACAATACTTCTGAAGTATGCATGCTACAGTCAATATGATTTTAATATTATAGAATAGAAAAATTTAGCCTTTGTTTTACAGTGAGCTAAGTCAGAATGACAAACAGTATGACTTATTCAGGTCTTAAATCTGAATTTTCACAATTTTAAAGTGGCTCTGTGTTTTTGTGCCTGTTCCTTTGTTTTAGAAAAAAAGGGATACATGTGTGTATGTGTGTGTCTTTAATAAGTTATGTTTGTTACTTCCTACCATTTAATAGTAAGCATTTGTTTTGCAGTTATGTATGCTGGGGTTTGTAGTTTTTTATTTGTGTCATTTACTTTCTAAAATGTGAGGTTAAATCCATTATGTCTATAATTTGTGGAGCTTTGTTCTTCAGGACTAAGGATGTGTAATGATTCTGTTAAACTAAGCATACCATAAATTCATCTCTGGAATTAGTTTACATTAATCAAAACTTAATAATTTTTTATTTAATAATAAAATGAAATAAGAAGTAATATTTGTCAAGTATCAAATACCCATACCCCATTGCTGTTGAGTTGATTTCAACTCATCGTGACCCTACAAGACAGAGTAGAACTGCCCTGTAGAGTTGCCAAGGAGTGCTTGGTGGATTCAAACTGCTGACCTTTTGTTTAGCAGACGTGGCTCTTAACCACTGCACCACTAGGGTTTCTAGTATCAAAACAGCACTGTTTAAATGTTTGGCTATTTTATAACACTTGGCAATAAATCTAAAATTAACCATTAGTCCAAAATTATTCACTGCATTTCCACTGATGTAGCATTTACGTTTAACAAGTTGAAAAGTTTTAAATCCACTAATTTGACTCTACTCAATTCCGACTCAGTGACCCTATAGATCAGAGTAGAACTGCCCCATAGAGTTTCCAAGGAGTGCCTGGTGGATTTGAACTGCTGACCTTTTTGGTTAGCAGCTGTAGCACTTAACCACTACGCCACCAGGGTTTATATTTTAGCATTTTTGCTTGTGGAATTCAAATATAATTCCATGTATATCTATACAAAAACTGGCCGTTTTTGCACAGAAAACATTGGCTTTAGTAGATAGAGCTGAGATGCAGAAAGCACATGTCCTCACAGTTTTCCTTTTTACTGGTACTTGAAAAACTTATGATTCAATGGAAAATTCAGAATTCAAAACCAGCTTTTTAAAAACTCCTAACATTGAATGCAAAATGCCCCAATTATACTTCTAGGGAGAAAGGAAAAAACAAATCTGAGTTGAGCTGTACTTATTGAAATAATACACTATTTCCTTTTATTTTGAACTATAAAGGAAGAAATGAGACAAAGTTGGGGAGGCCAATATAAGAATAATTTACAGCATCAGAGTAACCTATTGCCCATTGCCCTCGAGCCAATTCTGACTCATAGTGACCCTATAGGACAGAGGAGAACTGCCCCATAGGGTTTCCAAGGAGCGCCTGGTTTCAAACTGTTGACCTTTTGGTTAGCAGTCTTAGCAGTTGACTGCTACACCACCAGGGTTTCCAGCATCAGAATAGAGTAAGTTAATGCAAATTAGAATTCTCATGAGTTCTGAAAATATACAAATGAAATGACAATGTTTTATGGATTGAATTGTATCCCACAAATATGTATTGTGAATTCTAACCCCTGTACCTGAGGTTATAATCCCATTTGGGAATGGGTTTTCTTTTTTGTGCTAGTTAGACAGTACTAGTGAAGGGTGTGTTTTAAGTCAATCTCTCTTGAAATACAAAAGCGCAGATTAGACAGAGCTGGGGGAAGACAGATGCCAAGCTAATGAAGATCTCCCAAGAGGAGAAGCTCAAAAGAGACAAGAACCTTCCTCCAGAACCAACATAGAGAAAGAGAGAGAAAAGGCCTTCCCCTAGAGTGGGCACCCCGAATTCAGCTGTGAGGCCTCCTAAACTGTGAGAAAATAAATTTCTCTTTGTTAGAGCCATCCATTTGTATTATTTCTGTTAAAGCAGCACTAGATAACTAAAGCTGTTTGTAAAGATATTTTTAAAAGCAAGGTAAATATGAGGTAGGCTAACAAGTGAAGTGTATTGATCTTTCAGTGCTTTATTTTTAAAATTGTAGGCCACAGTTTCATTAGTGCTTCCCACATTTACCAATGTGATATTGCTGAGACTTAGGATGACTGAAACAGCAGGGACCGAAGGAACTCTGATTACTGGTACTTTGCATTATTTTCAGGTTCTCTGAAATGTTTTATTTGGTCACTGTTTGATTTAACTGAGACCGTGCCTGATTCATTTCCTGAACTGGATTTATGAACCCATGCTATTAGAGTGACTAATGCAAACAGTGGGGTTAGCCCTTTGGAATGGAGGTCAATTTGCAAGCTAGGGGGTTTCCTGGAGTTAGAAATGTGGGAGTGGGGAGACGGTACCCTGGTCTAAGGCTCACTAACATCATGACTCATTATATAAGAAGTCATGATGAGACAATGTCAATGATTCATAGCAATAGGAAGCTACTGTTATCCAATATGAATTTACTTTCATTTAAATTTAAGAATGTTAACTTTTATAGTGTGTAGTTCAATTCAGGTTTTGGTGGTGGTGGAGTTCAATTCAGGTGTGTTAGACTACATGGGTTTCAGTCTTGGCTTCGCTACTTACCAGGTAGCATTATTATCTCTAGCAATTTCTCTTTCTAAGCCTGGTTCACTGCCTATGACATGGGGGTAGTGATAGTACTCACTTGTTTGCTCATGGCATACGGACTAACCCATGGTGAAAGGTCAGCATGTTTGTCAGCTAATATTTTTATTTGTCATTGTCATTAGTAGCTGTCAAGTCGGTTCCAACTCATAGTGATCCTATGTACGATGGAATGAAACATTGCCTGGTCTTGTGCCATCTTCATGATCGTTGGTATGCCCAAGTCCATTGTTGCAGCCACTGTGTATTCTGTGTACCTTCCAACTTATGGGGCTCATCTTCCAGCACTATATTGGACAATATTCTGCTGAGATCCATAGGGCTTTCATTGGCTAATTTTCAGAAGCAGATTGTCAGGCCTTTTTTCTAGTCTGCCTTAGTCTGGAAGCTCCACTGAAACCTGTCTGCCACAGGTGACCCTACTGGCACAGCTTCTAGCATCATAGCAACACACCCACCACCACAATACAACAAACTGACAGACGGGTGGTGGGATATTTTTATTATTCTCTAATACAATTCTTTTTTTGTTTTCTTCTTTTAGTTTTCATCACCTGGGTCAGTTAGGAGATTTGCCTTCCATCCTTTTTAAAAGAAATACTTATAATTTAACACAGACAAAATAGTAGTTCAGAGCCCTGCAATGTATCTATCACCCGCTTCATCAATCTTCAGCTTTCTGCATTTCTAGTTGTATCTGTTTCCCTCCATGTACATTTTTTTTTTTTTGCTAGCATATTTTAAAGCAAGTCCCAGACATCGTATCACTTCGCTTGAAGTAAGGAAGTTTTTTTTTTTTTTCTTGGCGTAGTGCTTGTTTGGCACTGAAGAAGGCTGTACTAGATGCGACTCTAAAAAAAGTGTCTCGGAAAGAGCGTGTAATGTGTTTCTGTTATAGTATGTGTTATTTTAATAGTAGTCATTTTTCGTTTCTTTTTTGAAGTTTTAT
Organism: Elephas maximus indicus; assembly: GCF_024166365.1. Lineage (NCBI taxonomy): Eukaryota > Metazoa > Chordata > Mammalia > Proboscidea > Elephantidae > Elephas > Elephas maximus. The sequence goes on from NC_064820.1 coordinate 86,021,531, forward strand.
CTTTTTGTTTCTTTGATGTCATAATAGAGGATGAAACTTATGACAGTAGCTGTGAAGACATAAAGGTGGTAGAATTAGCTTTTAAATAAATTCTAGCATGTTAAATCCTTAAAGAAAAGAAAAAAATTAAAATCAATCGTTTAACCATGGTCAATGATGTAAAGGTGCTTTCATGAATTGACCCCACGCTAGGGGGAAATTAAATTATTGGTGATTCTTACTGAGGGTTTGTTTTTTTTTTCTTTATTGAAGTACATTTACCAGAGTTTTCTAGCTGTGGGGTGATCTCGTTTACAGCCAAGAGTGAGAGCTTCCTCCGCTGATGTCGTTAATGCTTCTTCTTACTTAGTGTTTGGCACAATCAGGACTGAATCTGTAAACCAGTTTTTTATTCATCTTTCAAAATCAGTTCTGAGACCTAATGGCTAGCCAATGTTATTTTAAGGCAATTACTAAGGCTTCATTAATCAAGTATGTAGTTTGCTTTCTCTAGTATTGCTAAACTTTTCTGTCATGTGATTGATTGCTTTAGGTTCTTTTGATTGCAAGGGAGGGATATTAACTCAAGTTGTCTTAAGTAATGGTAGTGTTGTGTATAAGGGGGACAGTGGATGTGGGAAGGTGAATATTTTAAAGCAATAAGGATGAGTAGTAGTGTGCCTTTGTCATGACTTAGATGTTCCTTGGATGTTGCTACTGGCTCACCTGTTTCCAACGTGCCTCTTTGGTTCTTCACTGTTTCTGCCTCCTCATAGCTTCTGCTCCTCCTAATGGCAGGTTGCCATGCCCCTTGTGGTACTGCCTCAACATGCGGCCTTACTTTATAAATTCAATTCTGAACATCTTTGAACAAAATAGAATAAAGATATTATTACGGAGTCAGAAAAAGTTTTACACATGTTTATCTTTATACTACTTCTGAGTGGTGAGGTGTAGAGTTTGAGGGTACAGAAGGGTGAGTCCCATTTTTTCCTCATATACCGGGTTTAGTTTAAACTTTCCATTTTGATAGTTTTCTCATATCTGATATCCATCTATCTGTCTATGTATCTATCTACCTGTCTTATTTGATGAACTTTTACTTTAAGGCACTCTTATCTTTCTGCAGGCATAAGTCAACTCTTTCTTCTTAGAATATAAAACAAAATAAAATTAGACTATTTCATGTAGGATGCTAAATTGTTAGCTTTTTATGAACATTGTTTTGCATTATATAATTTTAAGAAAAAAAAAAGAGCTACCATTTATTGGATGCTTATTTTGGGTTAGTACTGAACCAAGCATGTTATATATATATTTTCTCATTTAATCTTCACATCCACTGTGAGATGACAGTATCCCCTTTGTTTTGCATATAAGGATACTGAGGCTTAGCATGGTTTAAGTAAACCACTTAACTACGCAGGGCTAACTTCTACTATGTGGTAGCTTGGACTTCTTCTTTGAGTCCCTCAGTTCTTGGTCATATGCTACCTCCTGAAATGGCTGAATATCATCCAGTTCATTTTGATACAGTGACTCTGTATATTTCTTCCATCTTCTTTTGATGCTCCCTGTGTCATTCAATGCTTTGCTCATAGAATCCCTCAGTATTGCAACTAGAGGCTTGAATTTTTTCTTCAGCTCTTTCAGCTTGAGAAATGGTGAATGTGTTTTTCTCTTTTGGTTTTCCAACTCCAGGTCTTTGCACATGTCATTGTAACAGTCTACTTTGTCTTCTTGAGCCACCCTTTGAAATCTTTTGTTCAGTTCTCTTACTTCATCATTTCTTCCATTCACGTGAGCTACTTTATGCTCAAGAGCAAATTTCAGCATCTCTTCTGACATTCCATTGAGGTCTTTTCTCTCTTTCCTGTGTTCTAATGACCTTTTGCTTTCTTTATGTGTGATGTCCTTGATGTCATCCCGTAACTCATTTGGGCTTCAATCCTTTTGACTATAATAGATATGTTAAAGTGAAATTAGTAGATAATTTTTCAGAAGAATGTAGCTACCTTGATACTTGTGTTTTAAAAGTTCAGTATTTTGCAGAGATTGTCTCAAGTGTATTCTGAAAAAGAAATTAATGACAGTCCACAGCTTACTCATATAACCCTTGTGTTATAAATTGCCATATTAAGAGAACATTTTAAAAGTGGTTTTTCAATTATAAAAGTAGTATGTTTATTGTGTAATTTAAAAATCACAGAGAAGTGTAAAGAAGTAAATTAAAATCTCCTGAAGTCCCATTCCTCAGAGGAAACTATGTATTGAATCGTTGGGTGATTTCCTTTCAGGCTTTTTTTTCTGCATATATGTAACAAGAAGACATTTTAAAAAGTGAACATATATTGGGATCATATTGCATGTAGAGTTTTGTATCTTAATTTTTTTTTTACTGAATGTTATATTGTGAGCATCTTGCATGCCAATAAAAATTATTTGAAAGCATAATTTTTAATGACTGTATAAAATTATTTTTATCACATGAGTATACAATAAATATTCTCCTCTTGTTGAATATTTAGGTTGTTTTAATATTGTAATATTGGAAACCCTGGTGGCATAGTGGTTAAATGCTATGGCTGCTAACCCAGAGGTCGGCAGTTCAAATCCGCCGGGCGCTCCTTGGAAACTCTATAGGGCAGTTCTACTCTGTCCTCTAGGGTCGCTATGAGTCGGAATCGACTCGATGGCAGTGGGTTTTAATATTGTAAAGTTCCGCTTTGCTATTGTAATACTGTGGTGAATATCACATTGATATTTATGAATAAATTGGCAGAGTAGGTGGCCAACCAAACCCATTGCCATTGAATTGACTCATCGCAACCCTATAGGACAGAGTAGAACTCCCCATGGGGTTTGCAAGTGTGTAATATTTACAAAATGCAGAATGCTACATCTTTCTGCCATGGAGCAGCTGGTGGGTTTGAACCGCTGACCTCTCCATTAGCAGCTGAGTGCTTAACCACTGTGCCACCAGGGCTCCTTCAGTGCAGGTGGAAGGCCATGCAAACAAATGTGCAAACAAACAAAAAAGCCAGAAGTGAGAGTAATCATTTTCTGCACAATGAGAAGGGTAGTTTTCACAATTTCTCCATCAGGATTAAGTATTTTCTCCAATTAATACCCCACTTGAGGAAATTCAGCATTTCAATGTATTTTTTGTTGAAAATCCAGCATAAAAAATAAATTTCTGAAATGAAAGTGGCATCTCATCTGTGATTGAGATACAGAAATAAATATAACTAAATATGGTAGTCTGATTTTTGGAAATAAAAATAGACCATGAATACTTTTTGGCGAAATTTACTCCCCTTAGGCCTGGTACTTACTATGATTGATTGAAGTGCCTGGGACCGTTGTCAAGGAGCTCTATTTCAGTGAACAAAATGGAAGTTACCAAATCCACTGATTCTCAGAATACTACTTTTTAATGTTTTATGGTTTCTAAAATGAGGGTGTGTTTTTAATTATTGTGTACATTTGATTGATGTGGTCATTCTGTCCTGACAACTTTTACTAACCTATGTTACATTTTACCACGCTATCTTAGAAATAAAAATGTGTGGTAGCTTTCAGACTAAGATTCTTGGCATTTATTTGTGTTTTCAAAGGTTTTTGCAGCATGTGTATTTGGAAGGTCAGACATATACTGATATTTATATTGTATCATATACTATGTGCCTTTGGTCTTTTGATAACAATTAAATCTGAAGATAGGAAATGTCAGACTATTTGTGAAAGAAGAAAATTCAATGCTTGGCTTGCTCTAAGAACCTACTGGAAAAATGGCAGACGTTAGTACCAGCCAATCTTTACCTTTATTAATTTCTGTCTCTCCTTGCAGCTCCTGTGGACCTCAAGACTTACTTAAATCCAAGAAGCTGTTGATACTTCTTTCTGCAATTAGGGCATTGTCTGTTCGCTTGGCAGTGGGATTTTGTTTTTCATATTTTTCCATTGTGGTCATAGAATGGCAAATTTGACAGTTTGGTCATTTTGAATTTGATTATGTTACCTTTGTGATTAAAAAAGACCAAAACAAACAAAAAAATTACACCCCCCTGGGTTAGGAATATGCATTCTTTCCTACCTTTAATGTTGGTAACAGCTGCCTGGCCTCCTTGGACTTATTGTTATCCTTTCCATGGGGAATATCGTATCCCTGGTGCCCCACCAGCCCGCCTTTATCCTGGCTTCTGTGTAGCTTTTGATAATGGCCAGAAGCAGAACTCTTGACAGAGTTCCACTTAACTTTTTTTTTTTTTAAATAATTTTTATTGTGCTTTAAGCGAAAGTTTACAAATCAAGTCAGTCTCTCACATATAAACTTATATACACCTTACTACATACTCCCACTTACTCTCCCCCTAATGAGTAAGCCTGCTCCCTCCTTCCAGTCTCTCCTTTCGTGACGGTTTTGCCAGTTTCTAACCCTCTCTACCCTCCCATCTCCCCTCCAGACAGGAGATGCCAACATAGTCTCAAGTGTCCACTTGATGCAAGTAGCTCACTCCTCATCAGCATCTCTCTCCAACCCATTGTCCAGTCCAATCCATGTCTGATGAGTTGGCTTCTGGAATGGTTCCTGTCCTGGGCCAACAGAAGGTTTGGGGACCATGACTGCTGGGATTCTTCTAGTCTTAGTCAGACCATTAAGTCTGGTCTTTTTATAAGATTTTGGGGTCTGCATCCCACTGATCTCCTGCTCCCTCAGGGGTTCTCTGTTGTGCTTCTTGTCAGGGCAGTCATTGGTTGTGGCCGGGCACCATCTAGTTCTTCTGGTCTCAGGATGATGTAGTCTTTAGTTTGCGTGGCCTTTTCTGTCTCTTGGGCTCATAATTACCTTGTGTTCTTGGTGTTCTTAATTCTCCTTTGATCCAGGTGGGTTGAGATCAGTGGATGCATCTTAGATGGCTGCTTGTTAACGTTTAAGACCTCAGGCGCCACAGTTCAAAGTGGGATGCAGAATGTTTTCTTAGTAGAATTTATTTTGCCAATTGACTTAGGTGCCCCCTGAAGCCATAGTCCTCAAACCCCCACCCTTGTTCCGCTGACCTTTGAAGCTCCACTTAACTTTTAATGTCCTCTCTCTAATTTAAAACTTACACCTCACTGTAAATGTCAATAAGTGGGCATTCCAAACTTGATGTTTAGACAAAACATCTTATTTGAAAATCATTTTGGGGTGTGGAAGGCAGGCTTGTTCAGAGAGTTGTGATCATTTTGTGTAAGGGAGGCAAGTCCATTCTTTTTTTTTTTTTAACAACAACCTCATTGTGAAGTGTGAAGTGGAGTATTTCTAGAGGGCCCTCTCATTATACTCCCTGTGGACCCAGCTCCCAAACTCCTTAGCATGGTTGCTAATAACATTACAGTAAAATTTAGGTGAGATTTTTCTAGATACTTAGCAATCTATTTGACACAGCTGTCTAAGAGCCACTTAAAAGCTCTGGAACTGTTTGTATATTGGTCACGTTGTTGTGAACCCTATAAAACAATACTAGTTAGTTAAGAAGTGAAAACCTTCTGTTTTAGATTTTATCAAGATTTCCGTTGCTGTTGTTGTTAATACTATTTGTCTTTTTACTGCTTAATTGATACCACAGTATTGGTTCCTTGTTTTGCAGGACAGTATTGATTTAAAATATTCTATCTCCACTGTTCTGTAAGTACATTTCAGTTTTTAGGCCTTGAGGTCATGATTTGCTTTGGAAATTGTGGTCGCTGTAGTTCCTGATGGCTTTAAAAAGTTTTACAAAACCGGGCTTAGAATCTTAAATGGTGCTTTCGGCAGTCCATGTGGTGAAGCTGAGATGGAAACAGGCTTCCTTAGGACAACGGTTGTTGCTAGTTTGTCGTTGCTGAGGTTTGTGAGTGTGTGTGTAGTGGTGCTGTGGAAACTAAATCCTTTTAGGAGGTGTCTCAGGCAGTTCCTTTTTCATGCTAAAAGGTGCTTTTTAAAAGAAATCATCTAGTTTCAATGGGAGAATTACAGTATGTTAAATTTGCCTAATGAGTAAAATGATGTAAAGGATAAAAAGTGTTATAAAAGGAAATAGAATTTGGACCATGAATTAGCAAAGAATTACAGTGCTCTAAATCAGGATGGGTCTCAGTGTGGCTTTCATTGCTGTGCTTTTTAAAACTGTAAATGAGTTGGAATCAACTCGACGACAATGGGCTTGGTTTTGGGTTTAAGTGTGCTCATAAGCCGTACCTCCTTCATCAGAGCCCCGGTGTTTATTCGCTAAGCAGATTTTGAGCATTTGCTGAGTACAAAGCACTGCATTGAGGGCTATGAAAGAAGTTTAAGGTCTGGTCTGGTCTCTGCTACCCTGAAAGTTTCAGTTTAGTGAGGAGATGAGGTGATGTGTTTGAAGGAGTTCTTTGTTGAAATGTGACACTTAGTAAAATCTGTGTATGTTATGGGGGTGGGGTGGGGGTAGGATGCGGGTGGAAAATTTTTCTCAGTTGTCAGGGAGGGTTTCAAGAACATTTGAGGTCAGTCTTCACCCAGGGTCCTGAATTTAATTTGTAGGAAGAAGGAAGAGCTAAGCTCATTTTGGCTTAAGTTGGGTACATTTAGATTCTTGTTGGAAAGTAATGTTTGGGCAAGACTGGAAAGGCAGATGGGATCAGATACTTGGGTCATTGACTTGTGAGAGTTGGAGAGTCTTGAAGGAACACAACCAGTAAGGGAGGGAGGATTTGAAAAGATAACCTGTGGGATAAATTGGAACAAGGAAAGACTGGAGACTGAGAAGGAACCCAGAAATTTGATTCTAAAATTTACTGTGAGGATTTTTCCTGATATCAAACAGGTCTCCATGAAATTTACATTAGCTTTGAGCAGCATTTCTCAAAGTGAGCTATGTGTTATGAGGAATATCTATTTTTGTGCATTGGTGTAAAAAGTGCAGGAAAAGGTTTCTTTATGACAGGATGTCTCAGAACCTTTCCTATGTGAATGTCTTTGTTAATCCTTCCAGTCTGTTTTACAACTAAGATCTGCAAACTATGGCCCTTAGTTGAAGGGTGGTGGGCTAGCACGGTGAGCTGCAGAGACCAACCTGGAGTGTCCCCCTTCACCCTGTTTCCAGTCAGCTCTCAGCACCTGTCTCTCTCTCCAGCGGCCATGGCTTACTGCTGCCCATGGCTGTTCAGGTCGCCAGCTACATCTTGAGGTCTCCTCTGTGGTAAATGTAGGGTGCCAAATGGTTGAATGTTGGTCTGGGAATCTCAGTCATTAAGTTGCCTCACCTCTGGCCACCTGACTGAGTTGAGATGACTGGGCTTTCCAGGAGCAAAAAGCTTGCCAGGATCTGAGCGTCTCTGAGGCAGGGAGTGAAACTGATGGCACCTGCCCCGACCACCCATGGGCCAATTGCTCTTCTTCCTGAGAATGTCTGCAGCTGAGGCCATGTGGGCGCAAAGTTGTCCACCACCCTGGACGACCCACCCCGGGACAAACTCTGTTAATGTAAGTACATACATAATATCCTCCATTTTGCCCCTTGGCCTGCAAAGCCTAAAATATTTACTATATGGCCCTCTACACAAAAACCTCTGCTCTAGATCTGCCTGTTGTCCAATATTGTAGCCATGGGGTAATGTGCACGTGACTGTTAAACACTTAATACCTGCCTTGTCTGGCCTTACACCATACACAAAAACCAATTCAAAATGGATCAAGGATCTAAAAGTGAAAACTAAAACCGTAAAATTAGAAGAAAATATAGGGCGCGGCTGTGGGACCCAGTTTTTAACGATGGATTATCAGATATGACAACAAAAGCACCAGCGGCAGAAGACAAAATAGATAAATGGGACCTCATAAAAATTACTTCTTTTCATCAATAACTTTATCAGTAAAAGAGAGTCTATAGATTGGGAGAAAATTTTCAGGAACTGTATGTCTGACAAGGATCTAATATTTTAAAAAAAATATATATATATATAAACTTATCCAACTTAACAATGAAAAGACAATCAACCCAGTCAGAAGTGGGCCAAGGACTTGAACAGGCCTTTCACCAAGGAGTATATTCAAATGGCCAACAAGCACATGAAAAGATACTCAACCTCATTAGCTATTGTTGTTGTTAGGTGCCCTGAGTCAATCCTGACTCAGTGACCCTATATGACAGAGTTGAATTAAAACTGCTGAACTTTTGGTTAGCAGCTAAATGCTTAAGCATTGTACCACCAGGGCTCCTTCATTAGCTGTTAGAGAAATGCAAATCAAAACCACAATGAGATACTACTTCACTTTTATTAAAATGACAGTGGTTAAAAAAAAACAAACAGAGAACAATAGGTGTTGATGAGGTTGTGGAGAAACTGGAACACTTATCTATTGCTGGCACAAATGCAAAATGGTACAGCTGTTGTGGAAAAGTTGGTCAGTTCCTCGAAAAGTTAAACATAGAGCTCACATATGACCCAGCAGTTCTAATTCTAGGTATACACCCAAGAGACTTGAAAACAGGAAGCAAATAAACATATGTACACTGGTGTTCATCACAACAGTATTCACAGTAGCGAAAATGTGGAAACAACCCAATGGAAACGACCCAAATGTCATCAACAGATGAATGGATAAACAAAATGTGGTATATACATACAGTGAAATACTATTCAACCATAAGGAGAAACAAAGTCTTGATATATGCTATAACATGGATGAACCTTGAAAATGTTATGCTGAGTGAGATAAGTCAATCACGAAGGGAAAATAATTGTATGATTTTACTTATATGAAATAATAAGAACAGGAAAATGTACAGAAACCAAAGTTTACAATCGGTAACCAGGGATGGGAAGGAGGGGGAAAATGAGAGCCATTGTTCAGAAAGCAGTGAGTTTCTGTTTACGATGATGAGAAATTTGACAACGATTATGAGTGATGGTATTAATGTAATTGTTACCACTAAATTGTACACCTGAAAAATGTTGAATTGGCAAATATGTCACATATATTTTTACAATAATAGAAAAACAAAAACGAAAATGTGCTACTTTGAATTGAGCTATGATGTAAGAATAAAACACATGCTGAAATTTGAAGACTTGGTACAAAAAAAGGGAAAAATATTTCATTAATATAAATTCCTTTTTTAATGTGGCCTCTAAAAAAAAAAACAAAACTCATTGCTGTCCAGTCGATTCCGACTCATAGCTACCCTATAGGACAGAGTAGAACTTCCCCTCAGAGTTTCCAAGGAGCACGTGGTGGATTTGAACTGCCGACCTTTTGGTTAGCAGCTGTAGCACTTAACCACTATGCCACCAGGGTTTCCATGTGGCCATGAGAAAACTTAAAATTACTTGCATAATTCGCATTGGTTGTGCAGGTTATATTTTTATTGTATAACTCTAATCTACGGTATAGCATCCAAGTTTATTGCCTACAGAAGCCTTTCTTCAAGGAGCCCCTTGAACAAACCTAGCTGGTTTTTCTTGGGACACGAGTTTAACAAACATGACAGAATCCTAAGCATCTTCTAGTTTGGGTTTTTGTGTTTTCTTGGCAGCTAAACTATAGCTAGGTGTAAAATCTTACTTTAAATTAGAAAGAGTGTACTTACCTTTGTATTTTTGAAATAGAGATACACTTATTTTAAACCAGGCATTCCTTTATTATACTTTTGTTATATATGTTTTAAGCAATATATGAGGTATATATTTTCTGTTACATAAAAATCATTGCTTTATCTTGTTTTGGATCTAGCAATTCACTTCTAGGATTCTGTCCTAAGAAAACAATTGGATGAGTGTGCAAATGTGTATGTAAGCATGCTTATTATAGCAGTGTCTTTAATTATGAAAAATTGCCAACTATAAAGATTGATTGCTTAAATTATGAAGTGTGCACATAATTTTATTGCCAATATCAATGATGATAATGGGTTATTAAAGAGTATTTATAGATGATGTAGCATTTTAAAGAGAAATATGCAAGTTTATACTCTTAAGAATTCTGAAAGAAAACAGATTACAATTGTTCATACTGATTATCTTTGAAGAATTTTGAGGTTATTTTAATTTTCCTTCATGATTATTTACATAATCTAATTTTCTGTGGTAGACTTGTGTATCTTATGTAATTAACTAAAATAATTCATGTACTTAGTGACTGATGTATAAAACAGCTACTTGGAAAAAATTAAAAATTCTAAGTAAAATTAAACCTTAAACCAAAATTATTCCTTGAGGTCACCTTTTTAGCTAAATAACAGATTGGCTTATAAAATTAAGAATATCAGTTATGAGTAATGAGCTCCTTTAAAAAAATTATATGAGACCAAACGGTCAAAAATTACTCTAAAGCAAAGACAAGAAAGTAGGAGGGCAGGGAAACTAGAGTATTGGAAATGACATAACCAGAATGAGAACGAGAATGACATAACCAGAATGAGAACAAGAATGACATAACCAGAATGAGAATGATGACACATTGTGAAAAGTGTAACCAATATCACTGAATCATTTGTGTAGAAATTGTTAGAACAAAAACCAAATCAAACCCACTGCCATCTAGTTGATTTCAAATCCTAACAACCCCATAGGACAGAGTAGGACTGCCTCTTAGGGTTTCCAAGGCTATAAATCTTTCAGGAAGCAGACTGCCATATCTTTCTCCTGCTGGTGGGTTCCAACGGCAACCTTTTGGTTAGCAGTGGAGCAATTTAACCACTGCACCGCCAGGGATCTTCAGAAATTATTAAATGGGAACCTAATCTGCTGAGTAAACTTTCACCTTAAACACAATAAAATATTATTTAAAAAAAATCTAAGTAAAGATATTTGTGTGGCATAGATATTCATAAAAATAGATTTTATTGTCACATTTTGAGGGAAATTAGATAAAGAGTATTTCCGCCCAGATTAGTCATATATTGCAAACAAATTGTTCTGATAGTAAGGTAAGGAATCATTTACAGGGAGTAAAAAGTTCACGCTTTCTAAAAGGTAAAGTTCTTATCTGAAAACCTTCTGCTATCTACCCTGTATTCCCCACCTCACTATAATTGTGATTGTCCGTGATTTTTTCCGTTAAAACAATTTCCTGAGATTTCTAAAAGCTTCATGGGTAGTTATTTTTAAGTGACCCAGCACCGGAAGGATGTGGAGGGGGTGGAGCACTACAGGAACTCCTGCCAGTTAATGGAAAAATTGTTTGAAAATGAACTAAAAGCACCAAAAGTAGTCTGAAGACTGCTAGGTAAGAAGCAAAGGTTTATATTGTGACAGGTATATACAGAGTGTGTGCTTGACTCTAGTAGGTCTTTGGAGAGCTTTTTGACATTTTGTTTGTTCCCATGGTAAAACTCAGAGCTATAAATCAGTTGAACAGTTGAAAAAGAAAATTACTTTCATTATGGTAGTTAACAAGTGAGTGAACCAGGCTAGCAAGCAGAGCTCTACAAATGGGATTTACATTTAACTTTGAGAATATTAAACAAAATTCTACAGAATCCATCACATATTCTGTATCTGAAGTTACATGTTTTGGACAATTTATGTGCAGCTTCCACTAAGTTAATGGAAAATGTCACTGGCAATATGTGTACCATTTAAGTATTGATGATGGGTCTTTTTGGAGCCCAGTGTTACCTTCTCTTTTCCAACTTGTTGAAAAACCCATTGCCATCGAGCCAATTCCGACTGATAGCAACCCTATAGGACAGAGTAGATCTGCCCCATAGGGTTTCCAAGGAGTGCCTGGTGGATTCGAACTGCCAGATTCTTGGTTAGCAGCCTTAGATCTTAACCACTACGCCACCAGTGTTTCCAACCAGGCAATTGATAACTCCTCTATACCCCTGCCACTTCATCCTCCCCTCTTACAGTGCTAGAATGATTGTGTGGTCATTATCTGTGTATCCATCTGTCTTCTACTCAGTTCTGAGCTCCTTGACCACCAACTCTGTCTTACTTGTTTTGTTTTCTTTAACAACTACCATAGGACAGTTAGTGCCTAGTAGATGTTTGATGAAGAAGGAAAGTAGGAGAGGAGTTTTCTGAATGATAGAATTATTGATTAGTCCCTTTATTTGAAAGGCAGTAATCTGTGAATTGGAGCCCTGGTTGCACAGTGATAAAGAGCTATGGCTGCAAACTGAGAGGTCAGGAGCTCTAATCCACCAGCTGCTCCTTGGAAACCCAATGGAGCAGTTCTTCTCTGTCTATAAGGTCGCTATGAGTCAGAATTGACTTGATGGCAACTTTTTTTGTTTTTTTAATCTGTTAATTGCTCGTTCTGGATGCTTTTAGGGCACAAGAAATAACCGAAAATCAGTCTGCACACTGAGGAGCTTAAACTATATTCTTGCAGGGGGAAATCCACTATTGTCATTGTTGTTATTAGGTGCCTTTGAGTCAGTTCCGACTCATAGTGTCCTTGTGTACGACAGAAGGAAACACTGCCAGGTCTTACTCCATGCTCACAATAGTTGCTATGCTTGAGCCCATTGTTGCGGCCACCATGTCATTCTATCTCACTGAGGGTCTTGCTCTCTTTTGCTGACCCTCTACTTTACCAAGCACGATGTCCTTCTCCAGGGACTGGTCCCTCCCGATATGTCCAAAGTACCTGAGATGAAGTCTTGCCATTCTCGCTTCAAAGGAGCACTCTGGTTGCACTTCTTCTAAGACAGACTTGCTCATTTTTCTGGCAGTCCATGGTATATTCAATAGTCTTCACCAACACCATAATTCAAGGGCATCAGTTCTTCTTTGGTCTTCCTTATTCATTGTCCAGCTTTTGAGTGCATATGAAAAAAATTGAAAATACCATGGCTTCAGTCAGGTGGACCTTAGTCCTTAAAGTTACATCTTAGCTTCTGAACACTTTAAAGAGGTCTTTTGCAGCAGATTTTCCCGATGCAATATGTCATTTGATTTCTTGACTATTGCTTCCATGGGTGGTGTTGTGGATCCAAGTAAAATGAAATCCTTGACAACCTCAATCTTTTCTCCATTTATCATGATGTTGCTTATTGGTCCAGTTGTGAGAATTTTCATTTTCTTTATGTTGAGCTGTAATCCATACTTTGATCTTCATCAGTAAGTGCTTCAAGTCCTCTTCACTATCAGAAAGCAAGGTTGTGCCATCTGCATTATGCAGGTTGTTAATGAGTCTCCCACAAATCCTGAAGCCCAGTTTTTCTTCATATAGTCCAACTTCTCGTATTATTTTCTCAGCATACAGTTTGAATAGGTATGGTGAAAGGATACAACCCTGACACACACATTTCTTGACTTTAAATCATGCAATATTCCCTTGTTCTGTTTCAAAGACTGCCTCTTGGTTTATGTACAGATTCTGCATGAGCACAATTAAGTGTTCTGGAATTCCCATTCCTTGCAATGTTACCCATAATTTGTTATGATCTGCACAGTTAAATGCCTTTGCGTAGTCAATAAAACACAGGTAAACATCTTTATAGAATTCTCTGCTTTCAGCCAAGATCCATCTGGCATCAGCAATGATATCCCTTGTTCCACATCTTCTTCTGAATCCAGCTGGTATTTTTGGCAGTTCCCTATCCATGTAGTGCTGAAACTGCTTTTGAATGATCATCAGCAAAATTTTACTTGTGTGTGATATTAATGATTTGATAATTTCCGCATTCTGCTGGATCACCTTTTTTTCGGAATGGGCACAAATATGGATCTCTTCTAGTCACTTGGCCAGGTAGCTTCTTTCCAAACTTCTTGGCATAGACAAGTAAGCACTTCCAGTGTTGCATCAGCTGGTTGAAACATTTCAGCTGGTATTCCATCCATTCCTGTAGCCTTGTTTTTCTCTAATGCCTTCAGTGCAGCCTGGACTTCTTCCTTCAATACCGTTGGTTCTTGTTCATATGCTACCTCCTAAAATGGTCGAAGTCGACTAGTTTTTTTTAGAACAGTTTCTCTGTGTATTCCTTCCATTTTCTTTTGATGCTTCCTGCGTCAGTCAGTATTTTGTCCATTTAGACCTTCAGTACTGCAACTTGAGGCTTGGTTTTTCCTTCAGTTCTTTCAGCTTGAGAAATGAGAAGCATGTTCTTCCCTTTTAATTTTCTAACTCCAGGGCTTTGCATATTTCATTATAATACCTTACTTTGTCTACTTGAGCTGCCTTTTCAAATCTTCTATTCAACTCTTTTACTTCATCATTTCTTCCATTTGCTTTAGCTATTCTGCATTCAAGAGCAAGTTTCAGAGTCTCTTCTGACATCCATATTGGTCTTTATTTCTTTCCTGCCTTTTCAGTGATCTTTTGCTTTCTTTGTTTATGGTATCCTTGATGTCACACCAAAACTTGTCTGGTCTTTGGTCGTTAGTGTTCAGTGGGTCAAATCTGTTCTTGATATGCTCTCTAAATTTAGGTGGGATATACTCATTTTTTTTTTATACTCAGGGTCATAAGTTGGCTCTCATGGACTCATTTAAATTTCTTCAGTTTCACCTTGAACTTGCATATAAGTGATTGGTTGTCTGTTCCACGTTTGGCCTCTGATCTTGTTCAGACTGATGATATTGAGGTTCTCCATTTTATCTTTCCACAGATATAGTCACTTTGATTCCTGTGTACTCCATCTGGCAAGGTCCACATGTATAGTTTCTGTTTATTTTGTTGAAAAAAGGTATTTCCAATGATTAAGTCATCAGTCTTGCAAAATTCTATCATGCAATCTCCAACATTCTTTCCAACACTAAGGCCATAGTTCCCAACTAGCAGTCCTTCTTCATTGTTTCCAGCTTTCGCATTCCAATCACCAGTAATTATCAATACATCTTGAACAACTTCAGACAGCAGAAGTTGGTAAAAGTGTACAATTTCTTTGTCTTTCTCATTAGTGGTTAGTGGATAAATTTGAATAGTAGTCATATTAACTGGTCCTCCTCGTAGGCTTATGGATGTTATCCTATCACTGACGGCGTTGTACTTCAGGAAAGGTCTTGAAATATTCTTTCGACAATGCATATGATGCTATTCCTTTTGGAATTTGTCATTCCTGGCATAGTGGGAATCCATTATTAGTATCTGTTAAAGTCCTTCCTCTGATCTCATTCAACATTCCTTGAGTTCAGAACCTCATCTTACTTTGTCTTACCACAATTGCACTTCTGGGTGACCTCCATGCCTCCTTTCCAGTCTGTCTTCCACATTGCAGCCAGACTTGTCTTGCTAAAATAGCCTGATCATGTTATTCTCCTGCTTCACATACTCTAGAATGCTCCTTAGAAGTGAGGATGGTGAAACTTCAGCTAGCCTACTTTGGACACAAAGACCAGTTGCTAGAAAAGGACATCATGGTTGGTAAAGTGGAGGGTCAGAGAAGGTGATCGAGGCCTTCAGTGGGAAAGATTAACACAGTGGCTGCAACAATTGGCTCAAACATACAAAGGATCATAAAATGGTGCAGGACCAGGCAACGTTTTGTTCTATCATATGTGACTTTGCCATGAGCTGGAGCTGACTTGACAACAACTAGCAACAACTGGCTCCTTGTAA
Organism: Elephas maximus indicus; assembly: GCF_024166365.1. Taxonomy (NCBI): domain Eukaryota; kingdom Metazoa; phylum Chordata; class Mammalia; order Proboscidea; family Elephantidae; genus Elephas; species Elephas maximus. The sequence continues at coordinate 86,037,024 of NC_064820.1, forward strand.
TTACTAGATAATTCTAGCCCTCTTGGCAAGGCACTGGACTCCTTGGTGACCTGGTGCATTCACTCCAACCCTTGTCCCATATATGGGACCTATTCCGACAGAGCTAGTCATCATTCTTTGAAAAGGTCATGTGCTTGCTGTTTGTTTGAAATGATCTCCAGCTTCCCATTCCTGCCAAGTGAGCTTGTCTTCAATAGAAAACCAGCTCCCTGGCCTCACCAGCAAGTTTGCAACCCCTCACAGTGCCCCAGAGCATTTGACATAGGTCCCTATCCAGTGCTTACCAGTTCTTTGAGTTATATTGACCTTCCTTTATGTCTAGAGTCCCAGAATGGTTAAACAGTTAATGTGCTTAGCTGCTAACTGAAAGGTTGGCAGTTTAAGCCTACTCAGAGGTGCCTGGGAAGAAAGACCTGGTGATCTTTTTCCAAAAAATCAGGCATTGAAAACCCTGTGCAGCACAGTTCTACTTTGACACACTTGGGTTGCCATGAGTCAGAATCAACTTGGTAGCAACTGGTTATAGTTTCTTATATGTCTACCTTTTGCTGCATGACTTCTGTGTCTTTGAATTCCCACTGTTTAGCTATAGTGCTAAAGAAATGGCAGCTCCCATTTACTGAGTGTGGACCGCGTGCCAAGCACTGTGGTAGATTTAGTTCTCACTGGATTAAAAGGTCCTTTGGGACAGGAACCACAGCTTATCCTGGGCTGAGCATTTGGTCGGGGCTTTCTAAGTAAAACATACTGTTTGAGTGTAGATGTCTCCATCATCATTTTAATATAGACGAGTAGCCTGAGTCAAGAATTCCTGGTGGCTCAATGGTTAAGTGCTCGGCTGCTAACTGAAAATGCTGGTGGTTCGAACCCACCAGTCACTCTAGAGGAGAGAGGACCTGGTGATCTACTCTGGTAAAGATTACAGCCTAGGAAACCCTATGGGACAGTTCTACTCTGTCCTATATAGGGTTGCTATGAGTCAGAATTGACTTGACAACAAACAACAGCAGCCTAAGTCATTTTGAATTCAACAATCATTTTATTTCAGCTTCATGCTAACAGTTTTTGGAAATAAGTGGTGAGCGATTGTGTAATGACATTACTCATTTACTCTGATGCTTTGTTTTTGAGCAAATTCTAGCAAGAGGCCAGACCAGAGAGGGAGTAAGAGGGAGCTGGTTTCCTCTTAATATTCAAAAGGTTGCCCTGGAATACTGAGGCGAAAGTCAGAACAGTGGTGAGTATGTTATGTAGATTCCTGGTTAAAGGGAAACCACTGTGAAGTAGCTCATCACAGTTTCATATGACTTGAAATACTTCATGACATATATTTTCTTCTCCAAATGCCACTTCTATCTCCCCTGTTCCTTCTTGTCTCTGTTTTTGATTATAGAGTGAAATTTCCTTCTCCTATCTCTCTGCCAATCCAACCAGTATTTCCTTAGAGAGCTGCCTTCAGGTTCAGCTCCACCACACTTCATGATATATCTCTGTCATCTTTAAGATGCCCTTCATTTCAGTTACCACATTATCATCTCTATTTATAGGTAGCTGTGCAATAATTATGCTTCATGTGTATGTTTTTTTGTCTCTTTAATTAGGCTTCAAGGTCTTTGTAGCCAAGGGCCATATCTTATTTTTCTTTTGAGTTACCTAGTACTATTCTATGAATGTAGTTAATAAATGTTAGAGTTTTGCTGCATTAAATCATAGTTAAGCATTTCAAATCTTAGTAGATGTGTATATTCAGGCCTTGATGGACACCTTTTGCATTTATTTACTATCAATTGACAGATAAACATACTGTCTGGTTTCAGATACTGACCGTGCTGCATGCTAACAGTCTAACCTTTCTGTACTTCAGTTTTCTCATTTCCTCATGAGGCTAACAGTAACATCTACCTCACAGGGTTGATGCAGGGATAGTTGTTGTTGAAAGGGTATGTAAAATGCTTAACAATGTCTGGAACATAATACCCATTGCTGTCGAGTTGGTTCCAACTCCTAGCGACCCTACGGGACAGAGGAGAACTGCCCCCATAGAGTTTCCAAGGAGTGCTTGGAGAATTTGAACTGACAACCTTTTGGTTAGCAGCAGTAGCACTTAACCATTATGCCACCAGGGTTTCTGGTGCATAATAAGTGCCTGATAAATACTAGCCATTATGTATAGTTCTTTTTGACAACAAGAACTCTTGAAGTTGTCATTCCCAGCATTGTAGACCATATGATTGTGCGATTCAAAATGGCCAATACCAGTCCATTTCAGCTCACTAATGCCTAGGATATTGGTATTTATACATTCCATTTCATTTTTGACGATTTCCAATTTTCCTAGATTCATACTTCGTACATTCCACATTCCTAGTAATGGATGTTTGCAGCTGTTTCTTCTCATTTTGATTGGTGTCACATCAGCAAACGAAGGTCCCGAAAGCTTGACTCCATCCACATCATTAAGGTTGACTCTAATTTGAGGAGGCAGCTCTTCCCCAATGGTCTTTTGAGTGCCTTCCAACCTGGGGGGTTCATCTTCAGGGACTATATCAGACAGTGTTTCGCTGCTATTCATAAGGTTTTCACTGGCTAATTCTTTTCAGAAGTAGACTGCCAGGTCCTTCTTCCTTGTTTGTCTTAGTCTGGAAGCTCAGCTGAAACCTGCCACCATGGGTGACCCTGCTGGTGCCTGAATACCAGTGGCATAGCTTCTAGCATCACAACACGCAAGCCCCCATGGTATGATAAACTGACAGACATATGGGGGAGAAGAAGAACAGAACATCAAGATTGGAAGGAGACTCATTAACAACCTGCATTACGCAGATGACACAACCTTGCTTGCTGAAAGTAAAGAGGACTTGAAGCACTTACTGATGAAGATCAAAGACCACAGCCTTCAGTATGGATTACACCTCAACATAAAGAAAACAAAAATCCTCACAACTGGACCAGTAAGCAACATCATGATAAATGAAGAAAAGACTGAAGTTGCCAAGGATTTCATTTTATTTGGATCCACAATCAACAGCCATGGAAGCAGCAGTCAAGAAATCAAAAGACACATTGCATTGGGCAAATCTGCTGCAAAAGACCTCTTTAAATTGTCAAAAAGCAAAGATGTCACCTTAAAGACTAAGGTGCGCCTGATCCAAGCCATGGTATTTTTAATCGCATGATATGAATGTGAAAGCTGGACAATGAATAAGGAAGACAGAAGAAGAATTGACACCTTTGAATTGTGGTGTTGGTGAAGAATATTGAATATACCACGGACTGCCAAAAGAACGAATAAATCTGTCTTAGAAGAAGTACAACCAGAATGCTCCTTAGAAGCAAGGATGGACAGACTGCGTCTTACATACTTTGGACATGTTGTCAGGAGGGATCAGTCCCTGGGGAAGGACATCATGCTTGGCAGAGTACAGGGTCAGTGGAAAAGAAGAAGACCCTCAATGAGATGGATTGACACAGTGGGTGTAATAATAAGCTCAAGCATAACAACACTTGTGAGCAAGGTGCAGAACTGGGCAGTGTTTCATTCTGTGGTACATCGGGTTGCTATGAGTCCGAACCGACTCAACGGCACCTAACAACAACAACAATTATGTATGGTTTGCACACAAGAACCCAGAAAAATAAAATCTAACTACAAAATACGTATAGTTTGCACATACATAATTTATCTTAATGATGGTATCAATTACTTGTAACTTGTGGAAATTTTTTTGAAAATTCAGGTGGCATGTTAATTGTGAATCAGAAAGCTGAACATTGTTGTTGTTAATGTCTTTAGAAAGAACTCCCTTGTTGAATGTTGATATTCAAAATCAGATTAAGCTGCTGTATAAGGTCTAATTTAAAGATATTGGGATGTTAAAAGAATTGAGCAAAAACATACTTACGGAAATGTTTTTCATGATTTCACCCATTTCCATGCTTCCATTTGTAATTTAGACATTCTACTATAACAGGGGTTCCTTAATGACTCCCCCATGTGAAATTCTGCATTGGAACAACCTTCATCATTGGAACAATGAATAATGTGGTTGCAGAGTTTGGAGCTATTACTGTAGAGTGATAAAAAAAAAATGTTTTCATAAAGCACCAAACTATGTTAGCAAATGAGAACTGGAACATGGAAATAGCCTATGAACATAGCAGTTATCCCCACTCCCCTAACAGGCTGAAAGTAAACAGTTTCGTTATTGAAGCATGGGCTTTATTATATTTATGGATTTTGAAATGTATACTATGACTGCCAAAATAATGCAGTGTGGATAGAATGGTGTTAATCATGGCATCAGTCAGTTTATAAAACTAAATGTAATCATTTTGTGTTTAAATACAATTACAATATGAGTTATAAGATGAGACAGGCAGGGGAGCCCTCTGGGAGATATTTCCTCACTTCCAGAATACCATTCTTTGTCCAGATTGTTTATTAGATTGGGATCCCTATAGAGTCTCTGGGTGGTGCATATGGTTAACATACTCAGCTGCTAACCGAAAGGTTGGTAGTTTGAGTCTATCCAGAGGCACCTCAGAAGAATAGCCTGGCTATCTACTTCTGGAAGATCAGTCACTGAGAATCCTATGCAGCACAGTTCTGTTTTGACATACATGGGTCACCATTAGTTGGAATCAACTCGATGGCAACGGGTTTGGTTTTTTGGATTTGGGATCCCTATGCTTATATTGGAAACCCTGGTGTCGTGGTGGTTAAATGTTATGGCTGCTAACCAAAGGTCTGGCAGTTCAAATCCTCCAGGTGCTCCTTCGAAACTCTATGGGGCAGTTCTACTCTGTCCTATAGGATCGCTATGAGTCAGAATCGACTTGATGGCACTGGGTCTGGCTTTTTTTTTGGATGCTTATATTGGAGCCCTGGTGGTATAGAGGTTAAGTGCTATGGCTGCTAATGAAAAGGTCAGCAGTTCAAATCCACCAGCTGTTCCTTGGAAACCCCATTGGGCAGTTCTGTCTGCGCTATAGGATCACTATGAGTTTGAATTGACGTGATGGCAATTTTTTTTTTTTAATGCTTATGTAATAAGCATTGTGCCATTGTTGGTGCAATGCTTTTTATAGCAACATCTTTATGAAAAATCGCCAACTATAAAGATTGATTACTTAAATTATGAAGTGTTCATATAATTTTATTGCCAATACTGATGATGATAATGGATTATTAGAGTATTTATAGATGATGTAGCATTTTAAAGAGAAATGTATGAGTTTATACTTCTAAGAATTCTGAAGAAAACAGATTACAACTAACTGAAAGTTTGGAAGTTCAGACCCACCAGCCACTCTGTGGGAGAAAAGACCAAGCAATCTGCTCCTGTCAAGATTGCAGCCTAGGAAACCCTATGGGGAAGCTCTATTCTATCCTATAGGGTTGCTATGAGTTGGAATTGACTCGATGGTACAAAATAACAACTCTCTCTTCTCCTCTCCCACTCTACCTTAGAGGCTGCCAGGGTGGGAAGGGGAGGAGATGGCCTTGTACATCAACATTACATATATGCTTGTGCTGGGGATGTAGGAACAGGAACGGATTACCCAATAAACAAGGTGAGTAACTTTTTTTCACCGCAAGGTGAAATTGTGCACTACAGGTTAATAAGTAAGCACAAGTAATCCCTTGTGTACCTTGCTTAATGTAAGCCCACATGTACCTTGCTTACTGGTTAATTTGCCCCTGCATGGGAGCTGTGTCCCCTGGAGAAGGGAGGGCCATGGTCCTAGCACACAGGTGCCTTCCATTTGCTGAGCCCAGTGCTCCATAGGCCCACAGAAAACACCTTTTTCTAATTTAAGTGCCACAGATAGAGCACCATTTTCTAAATCATACAAAGCACAACGTAGAGTCTAGTGGTTGCTTGATTTCTGGGTTCTGTAGGAAGTAGGTAGGCTCCCTCATGCTTACTGTTTCATGGCTAACTCAGCCAATTCTTGGAGCCCTGAGGATCCTCCTTACTATACTTGCAGTCTTCTTAACTGTGAAATGAGTGGTGAGGAATCTCCAGCCATAAGCAGTCAGGTCTCCCATTGCAGAGTGGTCTAAAGGAGTCCTGATGTTGGGGCTTCCTGTCTGCTGGGGGCATTTTCCTTCTCTATCTGGCTTGTGTTAGGAGTTCTTTGTGAACAGGGCTGTTGGTGCAGGTGAAAGCCTGGGGGAGAGGAAGCTGGGGTAGGAGCTTGTGTTTCTGTCCTGTGTACCAGCGTCATGCAGCCATTCACAGGACCAACACCCGCCCCCGCCCACCAATGTGAATGCTCCCAGCCAGAGCTCTGAGCTCACAGGTGCTTTGGGCTCCTGCTTAGGGTTGGCACTTTGCACTTCCCAGCTAGGTTTTTCCTTCCCATGGGTTGAATCACTGGCTGGGTGGCTGGCTGGTATCCCCCGATGCTGGTGGTTTCTGTACTCTATTCTGTGGGAATTCCTTGGTATGATCTGGGACGGTGCAGAGGTAGTAGAGAAGTGCTGACTTCTTCGTACAAGCAGTTCACACGGGGTGAGCATGAGTAAGCTCAGGGTAGTGATTGTGCGTCTGTGGGTCATAGGCATTTGTAAATCAGACTAGAACAGGAGAGAAATTTCAAGACCTTTTTGTACTTCACCCTTATGTTTGTCAGCACCTCCTCATTTTATATGTTCACTGACAGAGTGTTTGAACTTCAGGGACTTTAGAGCAAGGCCACTCAAACCTTATTTTGTGTGTGAATCACAGGGCGGGGATGAGTGGTGCTTGTTAAAATTTAGACCATGACTTCCATGTCTGGGGTGAGGCCTGAGAGTCTGCATTTCTAACAAGCTTCCACGTGATACCCTTGCTGTCTAAGGTAGGAAGGTAACTTACTTTTCCCTCACTCAATAGGATGTTTACTGTTTTTCAGTTACCTCAAAGTCCTACTTAACTTCCCCATTTTTATTTTGTTTTGATTTATTTAATGAATAGAGCCATTTCTGGGTACCTATCTGCTTTGATATTACTGAGATGGATACTGATGTACACATTTTTTAAAACTTCTGAATTGTTGAAAGTGCTCTCAAGGTAATACATGCAGAAGAAAATAGTTGCTTTTATTTTTAAAATGTTTTCCTCTTTAAATTATGTAAATATTTTCAAATTTTATAGAAATGTTTCGAGCACCTTCAGCTTACAGAGGTATTTTACCAGGGAAAGCATCTTTTAACCCTACTAACATCATTGATTGAAGAAATGCCTGGTGATATACTTCCGAAAAATGTCGTTGTTAGGTCCGATCAAGTTGATTTTGACTCACTGCAACCCTGCATGACAGAGTACAACTGCCCTGCAGGGGTTTCTAGGCTAAAATCTTTAAAGATCGCCAGGTCTTTCTCCTGCGGAGCCACTATGTGGGTTCAAACGGCCAACATTTCAATTAGCAGCTGAGTGCTTTACCATTGTGCCACCATTGCAAACTCTATAGAGCACAGTTCTACTCTGACACACATGGAATTGCCATGACTTGGAATTGACTCCAGGGCATCCTAGATTGCAAAAGCCCTTAGATAAGTAACTGCTGTGATGGCAGTAAATTTAATAGGCTGGTGGACCCTGTAGACGAGGGAATGGACTCTCTGGATGGGCCCTGGGAGAAATTCCCATTAGGATGGTCATAATGCAGATGACTTTCCATATCAGTACCTGCCACATCACTTCCCAACCTCTCCTGAACCCATCACTAGCCTCCCAACCCCATCCTGGATCAGAGAATCCCCAGTGCCTCAGCTGAAGTTCCCTTTAACATAAAAACTATCACTGCACATTAACCAAAAGAGAGATGAGAAAAGAAAGAGGGAAACCAAGACTCTCAGTAAAGCCAGTACTGTCCTTGGTAGGACCCTACCTCACCATTTGGTGTTGAGACTGCTGGAGGAAATTGCCTCATGTGTCCCACTCAGCCACATCAGCTGACTTCACATCACATGCTTGTTACAGACATATACCAAATTGGTTTTCTGGAGGTTTCCGCAAGTTTGCCCAGTGTAGTCTAGTGACTGTCCCATGTTTTATTTCTGGTTAATAGAATTAAAAATTAGCTTCCTGATTTGTAGAAGAGAGATGCAGTAATTCTTACTTGTGAAAGCAAGAAGAAATTCTTCCACAAACAGGAAGGAATTGGTTCCAGGGTGAGATTCAGGGTAAGTTATAAAGGTTATCATTCCAATTAGGGCTTGTTTATTATTTTAATGGAGTTTACAAAATACATTAACTATCATGAGGAAAGATACAGGTCACTATATTGTGCTTTTTTGTAAAGTTTGTTCTGAATTATCTTCATCCTGCCTTATTTCAAAAAGGATCTGATACAGCCCACACAGATATACCACAAAGATTTCAAAATAAATAAAATACTTGAGGAGATGGGGTGGAGAGAAAAGAAGCTAGAGGTAGGGTCAGCACACAGGACATTTCCCAGAAGAGTCTCTTTGCTAGTTGGAGATTAGATATACATTTAACTGACAGCTTCTAGGCTCCCTGATCAGTTACAGGATCTGTGATGTCCCAAAGACTAAGGTGAAATAGTTTTTCATGCTCTGAGGCTTGACTCAGAGAAATACCTCATAAAGAGCATACTGTGTGTGTAGTGAACTACGGTTTCAGCAGTGTTCCTGAAAAACATCCTGGAGAGTGTTTTGTGGGGATATTTCTCATAAGATTTTTCGATGTAGGCTGATGACATAATGTCTATGCATAATTTAGTGAAGACCTTTCTACAAAGGCCCCAAATGATGAAGCCTAAGTATGCAGCTAGCTTTCTGGCTGCCTCTAGGGATAAAATTACAACGTCTGGAGGAATGGATGGATCCCATATTCAATATGCAGTCTTTCAAAAATATCATTGTGCTTAAACAAGTTATACTTTAAAAAACATGTTTGTTGTTGTTAGATGCCGTCAAGTTGGTCCCGACTTGTAGTAACCCTATGTAAAACAGAACAAAACACTGCCAGGTTCTGCTCCATCCTCACAACAGTTGTTATGTTTGAGCCCATTGTTGAAGCCACTGTATCAGTCAATCTCGTTGAGGGTCTTCCTCTTTTTTGCTGACCCTTTACCAAGCATGGTGTCCTTCTCCAGGGACTGGTCCCTTCTGACAACATGTCCTAAGTATGTGAGACAGAGTCTCACCACCCTCACTTCCGAGGAGTACTCTGGCTGTATTTCTTCCAACAAAGACTTGTTCGTTCTTCTGGCACTCCACGGTGTGTTCAGTATTCTTCACCAACACCGCAATTCCAAGGTGTCAATTCTTCTTTGGTCTTCCTTATTCATTGTCCAGCTTTCGCATGTATATGAGGTGACTGAAAATATCACAGCTTGTGCCAGGTGCACCTCAGTCTTCAAGGTGACATCTTTGCTTTTGAATACTTTAAAGAGATCTTTTGTGGCAGATTTGCCCAAGGCAATACGTAGTTTAATTTCCTGAATGCTGCTTCCCTGGGCATTGATTGTGGATCCAACTAAAATGAAATCCTTGACAACCTCAATCTTTTCTCCATTTATCATGATGTTGCTCATCGGTCCAGTTGTGAGGATTTTTGCTTTCTTTATGTTGAGTTGCAATCCGTACTGAAGGCTGTGGTCTTTGATCTTCATTAGTAAGTGCTTCAATTCCTCTTCACTTTCGGCAAGCAAGATTTTGTCATCTGCATATCGCAGGTTGTTAATGAGTCTTCCACCAATCCTGATGCCACATTCTTCTTCATATAGTCCAGCTTCTTGGATTATTTGCTGAGCATACAGATTGATAACTATGGTGAAAGGATACAACCCTAATGCACACCCTTCTTGATTTTAAACCATGCAGTATCCTCTTGTTCTGTTTGAACGACTGCTTGTTCGTCTATGCACAGGTTCCACATAAGCACAATTAAGTGTTCTGGAATTCTCATTCTTTACAATGTTATGCATAATTTGTTATGATCCACACAGTCGAATGCCTTTGCACAGTCAATAAAACACAGGTAAACATCTTTCTGGTAGTCCCTACTTTCAGCCAAGATCCATTGACATCAGCAGTGATATCCCTTGTTCCATGTCCTCTTCTAGATCTGTCTTGAATTTCTGGCAGTTTCTTGTCTATATACTGCTGCAGCTGCTTTTGAATGATCTTTGGCAAAATTTTACTTGTGTGTGGTATTAATGTTATTGTTCAATAATGTCCACATTCTGTTGGATCACCTTTCTTTGGAATGGGAACAAATATGGATCTCTTCCAGTCAGTTGGCCAGGCAGCTGTCTTCCAAATTTCTTGGCATAGATGAGCGAGCACATCCAGTGTTGCATCAGCTTGTTTAAATATCTCAGTTGGTATTCTGTCATTTCCTGGAGCCTTGTTTTTCACCAATGCCTTCAGTGAAGCTTGGATTTCTTCCTTTGGTACCACTGGTTCTTGATCATATACTACCTCCTGAAATGGTTGAATGTTGACCAGTTGTTTTTGGTACAATGACTCTGTGTATTCCTTTCATCTTCTTCTTTTGTTGCTTCCTGTGTCATTCAGTATTTTGCCAATGAAACATGTTTGTTGTTGTTGTTGTTAGGTGCTGTTGAGTCCGGTCCAACTCATAGTGACCTGTGTACAACAGAATAAAATACTGCCCAGCCCTGTGTCATCCCCACAATCGTTATGCTTGAGCCGATTGTTATAGCCACTATGTCAATCCATCTCGTTGAGGATCTGCCTCTTTTTCGCTAAACTACCAAGCATGATGTCCTTCTCCAGGGCCTGGTCCCTCCTGATAACATGTCCAAAGAATGCAAGATGAAACCTCACCATCCTTGCTCTAAAAAGTGTTCTGGCTGTAGTTCTCCCAAGACAGATTTGTTCATTCTTCTGGCACTCCATGGTATATTCAGCATTCTTCACTAACACCATAATTCAAAGGCATCAATTCTTCTCTGATCTTCCTTATTCCTTGTCCAGCTTTCCTGTGCATATGAGGTGATTGAGATTACCATGGCTTGCATCAGGTGTACCTTAGTCCTTAGAGTGACATGTTTGGTTTAGTTAGGTTAAATTGTTTAAGTAAAGAAATATTTAAAATTACCAAAAGGAAAGTTTGCTATTACAGTTTTCTTTAGCAGAAAGTCATCAAGTTAGTTTCAGGGAAAATACATGCAAAATAGATTAAATGCAGTGGCTGCTACTGATGGCTCAGTTTTCTGGTTTGTATAGTGAGAGGATTTAAATATATCAGCAAGATTCCTTTTATCTCTAAAGTTCTCCGTATTAACCTTGGCAAGTAAGAACTGAAGTTCTCTAATTGGGAGGCAAGTTCAATAAAGAGACTAATTACAAAGGTGAGGCAGGGTTTAGGGACCAACAGGGCAAACTGTAGTGCCCAGAATTAGCTAGAGTGAAGAGCCATTACTACCTCTCAGCCTAAGGCTTGAGGAGAGGGAGTGGTTACAGAAATTAGTTTAGCTTTAGGGAACTATTTGGTAAAATCTTTAGAGAGATGGGAAACCCTAGTGGCACAGTGGTTAAGAACTACAGCTGCTAACCAAAAGGCCAGCAGTTCAGATCCCCCAGGCGCTCCTTGGAAACTCTCTGGGGCAGTTCTACTCTGTCCCATATGGTTGCTATGAGTTGGAATCAACTCTACTACAATGGGTTTGGTTTTTGGTTTTTGAAAGAGGGATAAAACTGACACTAGTAGGGAGGGAACTGAGGGGATGATTACCTCGACTTCACTCTTTCACTCTCCTGTCTCCTGACGGTGGCCCTTATGGGCCAAACCCAGTAGAAAGCCAGAGGTTTTCATACATATCAGGCTTCACAGGCACAAAGCAGAGTAAAGAAAGGTGGAGAGGGAATCTGTAGGAGCAAATGGAAGACATCCAGCACTTACCCTGATTTCATGTTTCTCATGAAATGCTGTGTGATATAGTGCTGAAAGATGAGCCATGTGTGTTGGAAGGCACTACACAGTAGTTGCAACAATAGACTTGGACATAGAAATGGTCATGAACATGGTGTAGGACGAGGCAACATTTGGTTCTGTTATGCATAAGGTCACAATGAGCTGGCTGACTCCAGCAACTAACTAAAAATGACAACCAGATGCTTTTAGTCTTTCTCAGAGTAAGGAAATTCTGTCCTTAAGAGCTTCATGAGGGACCTTATTTCTCTGGTTTACTGCTATAGCTTCAGGGCCTGGTCTCTGGTAGAGTTCAGGGAATAAAAGACCCCTGAGCAGTGAAGCACACTTTAAAAAGGGGTGGTAAGTTTTTTTTAAGTAAACAATCAAAACCTACAGTGCTGAAGAAATAAAATAGAAATGGTAAACTGATGGCTTTCTGAAGTTTCTTCACGTTTTTGTTGTCCTGATGCTAATGACACCTACCTATAAAATGATAGTTTTTGGACTGGAGAATAAAAATAAATTTTCATAACATTTAATTTGCTGCTTTCGTCTTCATAGTGTTGGAGTTAACTCCCCACTTTCAGATCGATAAATCTCACAGATGAATGATAAGGTGGTACAGACTTTCATCTGTGACAGCCTCTATTGTGAAAAACTGCCTTCTATGCTTGGATTCATGAAAGCAGCAGTCAAGAAATCAAAAGATGCATTGCACTGGGTAAGTCTGCTGCAAAAGACATCTTTAAAGTGTTGAAAAGCAAAGATGTTACCTTGGGGACAAAGGTGTGCTTGACCCAAGCCATGGTGTTTTCAATGGCCTTATATGCATGTGAAAGCTGGACAATGAATAAGGAAGACTGAAGAAGAACTGACGCCTTTAAATTGTGGTGTTGGCGAAGAATATTGAATATACTATGGACTACCAAAAGAAGAAACAAATCTGTCTTGGAAGAAGTATTGACAGAATGCTTATTAGAAGCAACGATGGAGAGACTACTTCTCACATACTTTGGACATGTTGTCAGGAGAGATCAGTCCCTGAAGAAAGACATCATGTGTGGTAAAGTACGGGGTCAACGAAAAAGAGGCAGATTCTCAACCAGATGGATTGACACAGTGGTGGCAACAATGGGCTGAAGAATAACAACAATTGTGGGCAGGGTGCAGGACCAGGTAGTATTTCGTTCTGTTCTACATAGGGTTGGTATGAGTCAGAACCGACTTGAGGGCACCTAACGACAACAACAACAATCCAATGCTTGGATTCACTTTCACTGATGGGACAGCTTGAAACAAAATCATCTGGGCCACAAAAATGTTGTGATTTGAAATCAAATATGTGTATATATTCTCTTAATGGAATTATAGTGTATAATGGATTTTTCCCCAGCTTCTCAAATTAGTGAATTTTTCAAATAGCCCAATTAATGTATGATTTACATACAATAAAACTCACCCACTTTAAGTGTATATTGTCATGAATTTGAGCACATGCATACAATTGTGCAATCACTACCACAATCAAAATATAGAATATTTCCACCACCTCAAAAGAAGTTTACTTGGGCCTCTTTTGCAGTAAATCTCTTTCTTACCCCCAGCCAGAGGTAACCTCTGATCTGAGTTTTGCACTGTAGCCTTTCTTGCCTGTTCTAGAATTTCATACAAATGGAATTATATCAAGCATAACTACCACTTATCTGTAAGTTTGTCATATGTGGTGGCTTTCATGTTGCTGTGATGCTGGAAGTTATGCCAGTAGTATTTCAAATTTCAGCAGGTTCACCCATGGTGGACAGGTTTTAGCTGAGTTTCCAGACGAGACAGACTAGGAAGAAGGTTTGGTGGTCTACTTATAAAAAAAAAAAGGCCAGTGGATACCTTATGAACAGTAGTAGAACATTGTCTGATATAGTGCCAGAAGATGAGCCCTCCGGTCAGGTTGAAAGGCACTCAAAATACCACTGGGGAACAGTAGCCTCCTCAAAGTAGAGTTGACCTTAACGACATAGATGGAATAAAGCTTTCGGAACCTTCATTTGCTTATATAGCATGACTCAAAATGGAAGAAACAGCTGCAAGTATCTATTACTACTCGAAATGTGGAATGTAAGAAGTATGAATCTAGGAAAAATGAAAGTTGTAAAAAATGAAACGAAACACCTGAAGATAGATGTTCTAGGCATTAGTGAGCTGAAATGGACTGGTATTGGCCATTTTGAATTGGACAGTCATATGGTCTACTATGGAAACCATGGTGCATAGTGGTTAAGAGTTTGGCTGCTAACCAAAAGGTTGGCAGTTCAAATCCACCAGGTGCTCCTTGGAAACCATGTGGGGGCAGTTCTGCTCTGTCCTATAGAGTCGTTATGAGTCAGAATTGACTCCATGGCAGAGGGCTTTTTTGTTTTTTTAATGATCTACTATGCTGGGAATAACAAATTGAAGAGGAATGGCATCACGATTGCTGTCAAAAAGAACATTTCAAGATCTATCCTGAAGTACAACTCTGTCAGTAATAGGATACTATCCATACGCCTGCAAGAAAGACCAGTTAATACAACTGTTACTCAAATTTATGCACCAATCCCTAATGCCAAAGATGAAAAATTGAAGATTTTTACCAACTTCTGGAGCTTGAAATTGATTAAACGTGCAATCAAGAGCACTGATAATTACTGGTGATTGGAATGTCAAAGTTAGAAACAAAGAAGGATCAGTAGTTGGACAATATGGCTTTGGTGGTAGAAATGACACCAGAGATGACATGTTAGAATTTTGCAAGACCAATGACCTACTGTTTGGAAATACCTTTTTTGAACGACGTAAGTGATGACTATATGTGGACCTCCCCAGATGGAATAAGCAGGAATCAAATTAACTACATCTGTGAAAAGAGTCGATGGAGAAGCTCAACATTATCAGTCAAAACAAGGCCAGGGGGTGATGTCAGTACAGACCATCAATTGCTCGTATGCGAATTAAAGTTGAGGCTGAAGAAAATTTAAACAAGTCCACAAGAGCCATGTATGACTTTGAGTATATCCCACCTGAATTTGGAAACCATCTCAAGAATAGATTAGATGCATTGAACACTAATGACCAGACGCATTGTGGGATGACATCAAGGCCATTTTACACGAAGAAAGCAAAAGGTCATTAAAAAGACAGAAAAGAAAGAGAAGACCAAAATGGATGTCAAAAGAGACCCTGAAACTTGCTTTTGAATGTCAAGTAGCTAAAGCCAAAGGAAGAAATGGTGAAGTGAAAGAGCTGAACAGAAGATTTCAAAGGGCTATTCAAGAAGACAAGCTCAAGTATTATAATGACATGTGCAAAGACCTGGAGTTAGAAAACCAAAAGGGAAGAACATGCTTGACATTTCTCAAGCTGAAAGAATGGAAGAAAAAATTCAAGCCTCAAGTTGCAGTATTGAAAGATGCTATGGGTAAAATATTAAAACATGCAGAAGGCATCAAAAAATGATGGAAGGAAGACAACAGTGTCACTATACCAAAAAGAACTGGTTGATGTTCAGCCATTTCAAGATGTAGCATAAGATTAAGAACGTATGGTACTGAAGGAAGAAATCCAAGCTGCACTGAAGGCATTGGTGAAAAACAAGTCTTCAGGAATTGATGGAATACCAGTTGAGATGTTTCAACAAATGGATGCAATACTGTAAGTGCTTATTCATCTATGCCAAGAGATTTGGAAGACAGCTACCTGGCCAGCTGACTGGATGAGATCCGTATCCATTCCAAATAAAGTTGATCCAAAAGAATGAAGAATTTATCAAACAATATCACTAATATTACATGCAAGTAAAATTTTGCTGAAGATAATTCAAAAACAGAGAACTCCCAAAAATTCAAGCCAGATTCAGAAGAGGATATAGAATGAAGGATATCATTGCTGATGTCAGCTGGATCTTGGCTGAAAGCAGAGAATACCAATAAGACTTTTACCTGTGTTTTATTGACTATGCAAAGGCATTCGACTGTATGGATCATAACAAATTTATGGATAATATTGCAAAGAATGGGAATTCTAGAACACTTAATTGTGCTCATGCAGAATGTATACATAGACCCAGAGGCCATTGTTCAGACAGAACAGGGGTTACTGCACAGTTTAAAATCAAGAAAGATGTGTGTCATGGTTGTAACCTTTGACAATACTTATTCAATCTGTGTGCTGAGCAGATAGTCCAAGAAGTTGGAGTATATGAAGAAGAATGAGGCATCAGGATTGGAGATAGACTTGCTAATAACTTTTGATATGCAGATGACATAACCTTGCTTGCTGAAAATGAAGAGGCATTGAAGCACTTACTGATGAACATCAAAGACTACAGCCTTCAGTATGGATTACACCTCAACATAAAGAAAACAAAATCCTCACAATTTGACTGATAAGCAACGTCATGATAAACAGAGAAAGTATTGAAGTTGTCAAGGATTTCATTTTCCTTGAACCTACAATCAAGAAATCAAAAGACATATTGCATTGGGCAAATCTGCTGCAAAAGACCTCTTCAAAGTGTTAAAAAGCAAAGTTGAAACTTTGAGGACTAAGGCGTGCCTGACCCAAGCCATGGTATTTTCAGTCGTCTCATATGCATATGAAAGCTGGACAATGAATAAAGAAGACCAAAGAAGGAAGAGATGTTGCCTTTGAATTATGATGTTGGTGAAGGATATTGAATACACCATAGACTGCCAGAAGAATCAACAAGTCTGTCTTGGAAAAAGTACAGCCAGAGTACACCTTAGAAGGGAGGATGATGAGACTTCATCTCATGTGCTTTGGACATGTTATCAGGAAGGACCTCTCCTTGAAGAAGGACATCATGGTTGGTAAGGTAGTCAGCGAAAAAGAGATGGACAAGATGGACTGACACAGTGGCTGCAACAAGGGGCTAAAACGTAGCAAGGATTGTGAAGATGGTACAGGACTGGGCACTATTTTGTTCTGTTGTACTAGTCGCTATGAGTTGGCACTGACTCTAAGGCACCTAACGACAACATCAAGTGTAGTATATAGATTTTTGAATTAGTTTGTCAATTTGTACAGAAAGCCTGCTTGGAATTTTATTTTCTGTTTGTATGTATATGTTTATATAAATAAAAACTATTCAAGTATAAAAAAATTTTTTTTTTATACACATGGTAAAGATGATCAACTAGTGTGAAATGTTTACAATGAAAAGCCTAGTCTACCATCCCCCTTTCTCATTTGTAATCCTAGTTCTCTGAGCCGACAGCATTTAAGTCTCTCTACCTTTAAAAAAAAAAAATTTTTTTTTTTTTTTTTTACCTTTAGTTCTTTTGGAGGTGCTAATTAATGTCTAAATCACTGCTTCTTGACATTATTGACATTCTGCAGTGAGAGGTGATGATTTTACTCATTACATTACCTCCTCCACTTTTCCACCTCCATTCCCCCTTCTAATAGTTATTAGTTAAATCACTATTTTTTTTGCCTCTATTGCTTACCTTTGAACAGGAAATATTTATTCTTGATTTTATATCTTAAACTAGCACTTTAAGGAAGAAATAATTTCAGTTCTTAGACTCAATAGAATATCCTTTATGTAAAATAACTACATAAACTAAATTTCAGGGATGGGATTCAGGCATGGTCAAGTAAGTTATCTTGCCATTCTGTGTGGGTGTTAATATGATTTCCTTTTGTTTCAGTCATATACACATATTGCAAAACAGTTGAATTAGACCTCTGATGTTAAAAATGTCATCTTTTTAAACATAACAAAGAGCATTCAGAAGGAAATTACAGGACCCTTGTAGAAGTATTGTGTTTGTCCTGCTTCTTTGGGTTCATTAAAGCTAAGAAGGAAGTTTCCTCTTTCCAGTGAGAACGTGAGATTTAAAAACTTGAAACACAAGATAAAAATTAGCTGGTGTCTTAGTTTCCTAGTGCGCCATAACAAAAATATCACAAATGGGTGGCTTTAAAAAACAGTAATTTACTTTCTCACAGTTCAGGAGTATATAAGTCTGAATTAAGGGTATGGCTCTGAGGAAAGGTCCTTCTGTGTGCATTTCAATCAACAATTCTTGGAGTTCCTGGGCTTGTAGATTCAAAGCCGCCATTGTCAGATAGCTTCTGTCTTGCCCCTGTGTCTGTGTCTCTTCTGTTCTTTTATAAATCAGATGTGATTAGGTTTAGGGCCCACCCTAAACTGGTATGACCTCAACTGATTGTTTGACTACATTATATTAATTACATTATGGAAGTTGATTACGTTACATTAAATGTAAGGTCTAAGGGCCCTGGTGGAGCACTGGTTGCGCACTCAGTTGTAAACATAAAGGTTGATGGTACAAACCCACCCAGTGGCTCCATGGGACAAAAATCTGCTGATTGCACCGAAGACACAAAGTAATTATGAGCCCAAGAGACAGAAAGGGCCACATAAACCAGAGACTACATCAGTCTGAGACCAGAAGAACTAGCTGGTGCCTGGCTACAACCGATGACTGCTCTGACAGGGAACACAACAGAGAATGCCTAAGGGAGCAGAAGAGCAGTGGGATGCAGACCTGAAATTCTCATAAAAAGACCAGACTTAATGGTCTAACTGAGACTAGAAGGACCCCAGTGGTCATGGTCCCCAGACCTTCTGTTACCCAAGACAAGAACAATTCCCAAAGCCAACTTTTCAGACAGGGATTGGACTGGACGATGGGATAGAAAATGATATTGGTGAAGACTGAGCTTCCTGGATCAAGTAGACACATGAGACTATGTTGGCATGTCCTGTCTGGAGGGTAGATGGGAGGGTGGAGGGGGTCGGAAGCTGACCGAATGGAAACAAAAAGAGAGAGTGGAGGGAAGGAGTGTGCTGTCTTATTAGGGGGAGAGCAGTTAGGAATATATATCAAGGTGTGTATAAATTTTTGTATGAGAGACTGACTTGATTTGTAAACTTTCACTTAAAGCACAATAAGCATTAAAAAAAAAAAACCTGGTGATCTATTCTCATAAAGATTATAGCCTAGAAAACCCTATGGAGCAGTTCTCCTCTGTCACATGGGGTTGTTATGAGTTGAAATTGACTTGACGGCACCCAACATCAAAACAAACGTAATGTCATTACATTACATTTCATTAGATCCAAAGTATAGGGGTTAGTATTCCAACTCATATTTTGGGGGAACACAATTAGATCTATTAACAGCTAGCAATAAAAACTTTACATTTAAAGGACTCCTTATATTGGCAATTAATTGAGTTAAAAAATTCTTAGCCAATATTACAAAAACTGATCTTTCAGAGTAATATTGATGAACACAAGTGTACTTTCTTTGTACTGGTATAAAAAATCATTTTTGAGATGTTAAAAATGAATTCCGACTATGGTTTTTCTCTGGCATGAGGAGCTACAGGTACAAACAGGATGATTTAGTAATTTACCTTTTCGAAGTCTTCTCCGGAAGTAGTCAGATTTGACTTCATCATACGGTAGTCTGGCATCCAGATTGAAGGCCAGACATCTCCCCCCGCAAACTGGACTCTGCAAAGTAGAATGTATTCACCGAGCAGAGGGTCTCTTCTATGTTAAAGGATACTGTTGACTCTCAAATGCTTGAAGGCTTCGTGTCAGGCAATCATGAAGAGACTTCTTAATATAAGAACAGACCCTTCTAACTTCTAAAGCAACTGTAATCTCAAGAAATTTGTTTAGTTAAATCTAAAAACAACAACAACAAAAAAGTGTAATCTTGAAGAGGCTCATACAACCATTTTTCTTTCTTGGTTTTAAGATGTATAAAGTGGGACTTCATTGAAATAGCACTAGCTTTCCAGTTTGTATCATGTAATTTCATTGTTGTTCCAAAATACAACAATTTCTGAAGCTCATACAAAAATGAAATCTAAAGCATAGAAGAAAATCAACAAATATTTCCCCTCGCAGTTGTTAAGGCTTTTCAAGACTTTGATCTCTCCACTGACGTTTAAAATAGGAAGTTGATGGTGACAGTAGCAACATACCGTGAAGAAGATGCTGAAGAAGTGTTTTGAATGACTAGAACCAGAGGATGTTATACTTGCTGAACAATTTCTTTCAGAAATTGAAATGTCCAGGGGAATGTGCTCACCTGCTGGGCAAAGAAGGTCTGGAATAACCCTGAGTTCCCACAGTGGTACTATCTTTTGAGTTTATAACTTTTAATAGTATTCAGCAACTTCTATTTCTTGTTTCACCAACTTTCAACAGTACCTTGTTTCCCTATTTTTTGCCATTCCTCTTCTCCTCCTCCCCCCATCTCCAAAATTCTATCAAATGTGCATTTATTATAACATTATTGGGATTGATAGCATAGATTCTGAAATTGTTATTGTCATCTATCATTTATATATAGGTTGATTTTTAAAAAACAGAAACTGAAAATAGGTTTTTTTGAAGCGTAAAGAGGTATACTCTGATTACATTTCTTTTCTTCATGGTTCCAATGCCACAACTTGTTTGCCTTCGAGAACTATGTTCAAATGAATTCTCTTTTCAATGTACTTGCTACATTTTTGCCACATTTCACTTGACTTTTTTTTTTCATATTTGCACTACGCCTTTCTTTTGCATTTTCTACTCCCTGAAATTTCTTATTGCCTTTTGTTTTTCATTGAGAGACAAATAGAATGCTTTCTACTATGCCCATCCCCACCCACTCTCCATTATTCTTTGCCCTGCTGTTTCTGTGGATTGGATCAGCGGGCTACCATGCCCCCTGGCTTCTGGTTGGGTTCCACCAGTGGGGAGCCCAACAGGAGATGAGCAGGAGAGAGGAGAATGAAGTTGGGATATTCATTTTGATGGATCCCTTCCTCCGAGTTTGCCTTAGGCTGGCTATGTACTTCTACTGAAGGTCTTGTTTCTTCTCAAGGTAACATTCTTGTAGACTCCCTGCTTTTTTGACTGCAGTAAATACTCATTCTCCTTGTCCCTTTGGGATCGAAGTGACAGTTCTACTGTTGCTAGCCCCCAGTTATTGCATTATCTCTTCCTTACACGTTTGTAAATAGACCCCAAATTATCCTAATCTGAGTCTACCATGTGTTTCCTGTTGGGGTCTTGGCTGATACAGTGGGGTTTCAGGAAGGATCAAGATTTACCCAGAAGTTGAGGGTTCCTTACCCATTCCTACTGAAGAATGAAGGCCCAAGAAGGCTAACTGGGATCTCTGTATACGTGGTTGGGGCAATCTTCACTTTAGAGTGATCAGGCAGGGAACTCACTGCCACTCACTGTATGCTATCACTGTAGCCATCCTGCTTCTGCCTCCGAAAGTCAAAATTTTAAGTTTTTATTCTGGGGATGCCTGTATCCATATCAATTGCTTCAGTTTTCCCCAGTTTCTTCAAAAAAGGCCTCTGTATTTTTATTTTGTTTTACTTTGGTTTGTGTTTTGTTTAGGACTCCTGGAAAATTGCCTGAGCAAACTACTCCAAAATGGAGTAGCATAAAAACCAATCATTATATTATGTTCATAGATTTCTTGGGTCAGG
Organism: Elephas maximus indicus; assembly: GCF_024166365.1. Lineage (NCBI taxonomy): Eukaryota > Metazoa > Chordata > Mammalia > Proboscidea > Elephantidae > Elephas > Elephas maximus. Next base: position 86,058,458 of record NC_064820.1, read on the forward strand.
TATTCAGAAAGGTCTTGGTGGGAATGGCTTTTCTCTGCCCCATGATGCCTGGGACCTGTGCAGGGGTGGTTGGGGACTGCAACAGCTGGGCCTGGAGGATCCACTTCCAAGATGGTGTTTTTGACTCATATGTCTGATTCTTGGGCTGGGATGGCTGAAGGATGGACTCACTTTTGGAGCCCTGAGCTGCCATGTAAAAAATTTAACTCCCCTGCGAATGTCATGTTGGAGAGGTACATCTTGGTGCTTTGGTTAAAAGTCCCAACTGAGACATGACCTCAGTTTACTCGGTTTTTTTCTTATGGAAAATGCAGAACCTAGCTCTTACTTTTGAACAACATTTAAATACAGTGATGTTAGTAACTTAGGCTCTCTTTTAAATCATTTAGCAATTGTTTATGATTTTTCCCAGTAAAAGTTAAAGTGTCAAGGGCATATCTGACTTTACCCTACCCTACTGTTAGCCCAGCACTTCAAAGAGATCCTTTGCAGCAAATTTACCCAATGCAATGCGTCTTTTGATTTCTTGACTGCTGCTTCCATGGCTGTTGATTGTGGATCCAAGTAAAATGAAATCCTTGACAACTTCAATCTTTTCTCCGTTTATCATGATGTTGCTCATTGGTCCAGTTGTAAGGATTTTTGTTTTCTTTATGTTGAGGTGCAATCCATACTGAAGGCTGTGGTCTTTGATCTTCATTAGTAAGTGCTTCAAGTCCTCTTCACTTTCAGCGAGCAAGGTTGTGTCATCTGCATAACACAGGTTGTTAATGAGTCTTCCTCCAATCCTGATGCCCCGTTCTTCTTCATATAGTCCAGCTTCTCGTATTATTTGCTCAGCATACAGACTGAATAGGTATGGTGAAAGAATACAACCCTGATGCACACCTTTCCTGACTTTAAACCAATCAGTATCCCCTTGTTCTGTCCGAACCACTGCCTCTTGATCTATGTAAAGGTTCCTAAAGTGTTGAAGAGCAAAGATGTCACTTTGAAGACTTAAGGTGTGCCTGACTCAAGCCATGGTATTTTCAATCGCATCATATGCATGTGAAAGCTGGACAATGAATAAGTAAGACCGAAGAAGAATTAATGCCTTTGAATTGTGGTTTTGGTGAAGAATATTGAATATACCATGGACTGCCAAAAGAACGAATAAATCTGTCTTAGAAGAAGTACAGCTAGAATGCTCCTTAGAGGGAAGGATGGCGAGACTATATCATACAAACTTTGGGTATGTTGTCAGGAGGGATCAGTCCCTGGAGAAGTACATCATGCTTGGCAGAGTACAGGGTCAGCGGAAAAGAGGAAGACCCTCAATGAGGTGGATTGACACAGTGGCTGCAAAGATGAGCTCAAGCATTACAATGATTGTAAGGATGGCTCAGGATCGGGCAGTGTTTAGTTCTGTTGTGCACAGAGTCGCTATGAGTCGGAACCGACTCGACGGCATCTAACAACAACAACAACAACAACTGTTAGTCCAAGTGTGCAGATGGCTCTGACGGCGTGGGGGTAGTGTTTGATTATAGCCAGTTTCATGGGATCCATTGCCTTTGTTGTGTTGTGTACGCCTCTGCATGCCAATGACTCTCTAGTAAAGATAGGTTTGTGTCATTTGGGTTTCTTTAACATGGTACACAAAATACAGATAACTGTAATGGCCAGAAATTCAAGCCAGATTCAGAAGAGGACATGGAATGAGGGATATCATTGCTGATACAGATGGGCCTTGGCTGAAAGCAGAGAATACCAGAAAGATATTTACCTGTGTTTTATTGACTATGCAAAGACATTCGACTGTGTGGATCATGACAAATTATGGGTACCATTGCAAAGAATGGAAATTCTAGAACACTTCATCATGCTCATGAGGAACCTGTGCACAGAACAGGAGGCACATGTTCAGACAGGACAAGGGGATACTGCGTGGTTTAAAGTCAGAAAAGGTGCATCAGGGTTGTATTCTTTCACCATACTTATTCAATCTGTATGCTGAGCAAATAATCTGAGAAATTGGACTACATGAAGAAGAATGTGGCGTCAGGATTGGAGGAAGACTTGTCAACAAACTGTGATATGCAGATGACACAATCTTGCTTGCTGAAAGTGAAGAGGAGTTGAAACACTGATGAAGATCAAAGTCTATAGCCTTAGTATGGATTATACCTCAACATAAAGAAAACAATAATCTTCACAACTGGACCAATAAACAACATCATGATAAATGGAGAAAGGATTGAAATTGTCAAGGACTTCCTTGTACTTAGATACACAGTCAACATCCATGAAAACAGCAGTCAAGAAATCAAACAACACATTGCATTGAGCAAATCTGGTGCAAGAAAAAAAAAAAAAAAGAGAGACCCCTTTAAATAGGTCACCTTGAAGACTAAGGTGTGCCTGCCCCAAGCCATGGTGTTTTCAGTCACCTCGAATGCATGCGAAAGCTGGGCAATGAATAAGAAAGACTGAAGAAGAATTGATGGCTTTGAGTTATGGTGTTGGCAAAGAATACTGAATATACCATGGACTGCCGAAAGAATGAACACATCTGTCTTGGAAGAAGTATTGCCAGAATGTTCCTTAGAGCAAGGATGGTGAGACTTTGCCTCACATACTTTGGACATGTTACCAAGAGGGATCAGTCCCTGAAGAGGGTCATCAAGCTTGGTAAAGTAGAAGGTCAGTGAAAAAGAGGAAGACCCTCAATGAGATGGATCGACACAGTGGTGGCAACACGGGCTCAAGCATATCAATGATTGTAAGGATGGCGCAGGACCGGGCAGTGTTTCACTCTGTTATGCATAGAGTCGCTATGAGTCAGAACTGACTGGACTGCACCTAACAACAAAAACACTTCCCCAATAAACCGCTTAACTCAGTTCGTGAGTTCTGTGAGATAGTGCAGCGAATTACCAAACCCAAAGACCAGAGGGAGAGTACTGAGGAAAGGGGGAGTAGCTGATGTTAGAGATGGTGGGCTGCTACAGCGATTTGGAAAGGTTGGACGTTTGGAACATCTTTAACCTCTGTCTCATAGGAACCAGCTTTGTTCTGGTCCTTGTAAAATAAGTTATTCATTTAATAGACGAACAGTGCCCAGCACAGTTTCTACTATCTGATCCCCGTTAAAACCCGTTGCTGTTGGGTCGATTCTGACTCATAGTGACCCTATAGAACAGAGTAGAACTTCCCCATAGAGTTTCCAAGGAGCGCCTGGCGGATTTGAACTGCCAACCTTTAGGTTAGCAGCTGTAGCACTTAACTACTACGCCACCAGGGTTTCCCTACTATCTGATAGATCTTCAGAAATCTGTGTTAAGTAGAAGGATATTCTGATTTCTCTTTGCTCAGTGGTTTGAACAAGGTCTTTGTCTTCTGTGTTCTTTTCAATGGTGACAGAATTGGTGGACTCTAGTGAGTGGGGGGGAATTGTTCATACACTTCAGTTGGAAACGTGTTTATCTAATCAGTTTATTTATGAAGAGACATCTTTATGTAGAAGAAGATAATTTGGTTATCACTTTAAATTTTTTTCCCAAATGTCTTCATGGCTTAGGTAGTCTAGTTGGTCAAATACTATATATATTCAGTGGAAACTTTTGAAATGAATATCAATCAACTTAATTCTAAAATGAGTATCAACCAACTTTTTCTTCTTGTTTTGCTTTGTTGGAAAAGGTAAAGGTGGCATAGCTAGCATTTAGCATCCATTCACATTTATAGAGGGAGTAGTTATCTAATCTGTCAGCTTCATTTTCAGGGCTTTTTACATCTCTTCAATACATGTAAGTATTTATTTGCTTCCCTTTCTTGTATTTGTATTCTGGATATTGGATTTAGTGCTATGCTTCGATCACAGTATTTACTGCAATAGCAAGTTGGCAATTAAAATGCCATTTTTTTGGTAGCTAAGTTCTAAATGATCAATTATGAAGAAAATAAACTATAACTCAGGGATTTCTAAGGGCATCTGGACAATAACTTGGTGCAACTTATCCATTCTTAATATTTTCTACGGCTCTGAATCTGCAATTTTGATCGTCTAATACCACTGGGTAAGTTGATTACCACCGGGTAAATTTGCATCTTTGGAAGAAGTACCAAAAAAAACAAAAACAAAAAACAAACCATAAAACAAACAAAAATTTTCAGTGTACTGTTATTTCATAATGATTTAGACTTTAAAATGTATCTGTTCTTATGGGATAACAAGACCATGTAAATAAGAGTATTCATTGTACCAATGTGGACATTTTGTAATTAGGCCATCATTTTTCAGGATATTGCATGATGCTATCTCACTATACAGAGTGAAATGGGATATTTGATAATAGGATTATCATTTTCCTCAGCAGTCCATTATCTGCATTATATTACATTTATTATGATAGGTTTGACAGGCAGAATGGCCACACTGGCTTTGCTCATTGGGCTTCTTATGGAAAAAATGCTTTTTGGATGCCCTAACCAGATGGAAACTGTCAGTGACGATCCCCTGAGTTTCCTGCTTTGTGAATTTGACATGAATTTGGTCAAAGCAACTGATTACTTGCCAGAGGAGGGTAGCTGTGGAGTCTCAATTTTTATATCATCAGGAGTCAGATTTAATGTTTGTTTTTTAATGAAGGAAAAGTAAGTTGGCTTGGCTTTTGTGGTTTATTCATAAAAACAAAATTTTGATTTTAATTGCAGGCATCAAGATAGAAATCTAACACAGGGTCACAGCTGAGGCTGAATTACAGACCCAAAGAACAGACCGTTTCCTTCTTCTGAATTATTTTAGGAAAAGGATATTTTCCTTCCCAAACAGTGGGGAGGTGAGCTGGGTCTTTTTTTTTAAAATTTTTTTTATTGTACTTTAGATGAAGGTTTACAGAACAAACTGGTTTCTCATTAAACAGTCAGTGCACACATTGCTCTGTGTCCTTGGTTAATAACCCCACGACACGTCAACACTCTACCTTTTCAACCTTGTGTTCCTTATTACCAGCTTTCCTGTTCCCTCCTACCTCCTAGTCCCTGCCCCTGGGCTGGTGTGCCCCTTCGATCTTTTTTATGGGCCTGTCCAATCTTAGGCTGAAGGGTGAACCTCAGGAGTGACTTCATTACTGAGCCGAAAGGGTGTCCGGGGTCCATACTCTTAGTATTTCTCCAGTCTCTGTCAGGCCAAAAAACCTTGTCTTTGTTTTTTGAGTTAGAATTTTGTTCTGCATTTGTTGTGCTGGGTCTTTGACAAGAATGCTGGAGATAACAGTTAGGGGCTTTACTGGAGAGCTGATCCTTTACCTTTGCATCAATGGGATGCCAACGGTGGTGCAAGTCAGCGGCACATATTCCTATCGTCCTGTTTAAAAATTTCTGCCTGAAAGCCAGAGGTGCTGCCCCAGAGCCATTGGTGAATTGAGAGCTGGGAGTTGACTTCTGTGCCTGTGTTTGTATTAATGTTGGCAGGCCAGCCTGATCACAGCCTAAGAGCATTTAAGGTTCTCTGGAACGATCTGAGGCCTGTAGCCAGAATAAAATTCTTGCATGCTGCTGAACTCTAAACACAATGAGCAGTTTCCTGTCATTTAAAAGGTGGGTGGGGGGGGGGCTGATTTTTTTTGATGTACTTGGATTACAGGTTCCCTCCTTGATTTGAAATGTAATAGGGCTTCTTGGCATAATTGCTTGTTGCACGCCCTTCTTGTTTCAGGGCGGGGATCCCCCTACTGATTACAGAATGCTGTTTATCAGTGAGCTTGTGGGCTTTCTGTGGGTGAGAAGTGAGGCTACTTTGGGTGTAGTGCTAAGCCTTGAGGTTGCCTTCCAATAGCAACATTTCATTGGCTTGGCTTGTGTGTGAGAATCACCAGACACCTAATTACTTGGTCAAACAATTTGAAGCAGATGCTTTCTTACATCTTAATAGGGTACCGCTCTTTAAAAGCAGGTCGTTCCACGAAATGGTATGCACAACCTTTTAAACTAGTCATTTTGTCAGTTGAAGTGACTCCGGAGAATTTACCATTTTGACAGATAGAAGCAGGAGCCCTGGAGCCTGGGTAACATAGCCAAACTGCAGTGTGACAAATATGGCAAAGGTATGATTGCCCTGGCTGGAATGATATTTACTTAGCTGATGGTTTTCCCTTTGATCTGGCGTTAGCATTATTATTCTTTACATGGAATACAAGTGTAGTGCATGCTCGTACATTTTTGGTGTTTTTAGCTGCTTGGGAAGAATAAAGGCAAACTGCGTTTACACAGACATACATGTACAGCTTTATGAGTTATAATTCACATATCATACAATTCACCCATTTAAAGTGTGTAATTCAACAACGTTAGTATATTCAGTGTTGTGCACCCATTGTCTTTAAAAAGAAACACTGCATCCCTTAACCATGGCTCCCTAAACCTGAAAAAAAACCTGTCGCTGTCGTGTCAGTTCTGACTCATAGTGATCCTAAGCTTCCTTTATCCCCTCAGCCCTAGGCAACCACTAAGCTACTTTCTGTCTCTATGGATTTGCCTTTTCTGGATGTTTCATATAAAAGGAGTCAGATAATGTGTGGGCTTTTGTGATTGGTGGTTTGGATCCACTAGCCACTCCATGGAAAAAAGATGTGACAGTCTGATTCCCTAAAGATTACAGCCTTGGAAACCCTTTGGGGCAGTTCTATTCTGTCCTATAGGGTTGCTATGAGTAAGAATGGACTCAATGGCAATGGGTTTCAGCATTTTTTTTCAATTTTCTTTCCCTTAGCGTAATGTTTTCAAGGTTCATCCATATTGTAGCATGTATCAGTACTTCATCCCTTTTAGCTGAATAATACTCCATTCCATTACCTGTCAGTTTGTTGTACCGTGGTGGCTTGTGTGCTTCCATGATGCTGGAAGCTACTCCACTGGTATTGCAAAGACTAGGGGGTTACCCATGGTAAACAGTTTTCAGCGGAGCTTAGAGATTAAGATAGACTAGGTAGAAGGGCCTAGCAAATCTATTTCCAAAAATTAGCCAATGGAAACCTTATGGATCACAACAGAGCACTGTCCTACTCACTTGCCATGAACACATCATTAAAATTAAAAAAAAAAAAAAATTTTTTTTTTTTTATGTTAGGAGGGATTAATTGCTGAAGGGGGACATAATGTGTGGTGAAGTAGAGGGCCACTGAAGTGAGATAGATTGGCATAATAGCCAATAGTCCAACGATGGACTTGAACATGCTGACAATTGTGAGGATGACACAGGACCATGCAATGTTTTGCTCTGTGGTACATAATAAGGTTCCCATGAGTTGGAGTAGACTTGATGGCAGATTATCTATCTATCTGTCTGTCTGTCTGTCTGTCTATCTATCTATCTCCCTATCTCCCTACCTACCTACCTACCTATTTATATCCCTGATAGTGTAGTGGTTAAGTGCTCAACTGCTAACCAAAAGGTTGTCAGTTCGAATCCACCAGCTGCTCCTTGGAAACCTTATGGGGCAATTCTACTTTGCCCTATAGGAGTTGGAATCTACTTGACAGCAATGGATATCTGTCTCTCTATCTACCTAATATTCCCTTGTATGGATAGATTGTATTTTGTTTCTCCATTCATCTGTCGATGGACATTCAGAGTTATTTCTACTTTTTGGCTATTATGCTTAACGCTGCTTTGAACATTCATGTACAAGTTTTTACTCAAACTTGTATTATCCAAAGATTTTTACTTTAGTATTTTGGTATATTTCCTGTCAGTTCTTTTCCACTTTAGGTTTTATTGTTTACTGAGCTGTAATCATACTTAGTACAGTTTTCTGTCGTGTAAAGCTGGTCTTGATTTCACTTATATATACTTCTTACTCCCGTTGGAGGACCTTTAAAAGTGAAAAGTCCTTTGGTTCAAATGGCTTTGGGAAAGCCACCTCAGTTTTGAAAGTGTAAAGGTGTCTCTAAAAGAATGCCTCAATCTAGAATAGTTAGTGGACATACTCGTACATGGTAGACAGAGATCAGGCTCTATGCCCTGTAGCAGCTAATCCACTGCTTCTGCCTATATTAGCATCCCTAATATGTGTCTTGACTGATTTACACGCCATCAAAATGCTTATTCCTGTCAAAATATGATTTATCCAAAAAGTTTCTGATTGTGGTTTCAAATTGACTAAATCTTCCCAGAAAACACACTCCCAAGATTTTTTCCTGTGCTGAAAGGAAGGTGGAATTTGAGTTTCCTTTTGTCTACTTGCTGATTTTCAAGCTTAGCAACTTGACAATTTACACTGACCCTTTCATGTCCCTGTAGGACTGCTTGGTACAGTGAAGCAGGTCTTTCTCCTCTGGGGGCCGAGTGTCCACTCCTTTCCGTGGATCCTGTCCCAAGCTGGGCCCTGAGATTGAAATGCCGCCTTTTCACTGGCACCAATTTTGTCAGCTAACACCAGAAGTCATCACTTCCTGTTGTGGTGGGAGTTAGCTGGTTATACATTCCCTCGCTTTTTTTCTTTTTTTTACTCATAGCATCAAACTAAAGTTTCTCACTGTGGTCCTTGTGGTTATACTAAATATTGTTTGAGGTTTATTCAGTCAACATTACAGAGCACCTACTATGTGTCAGAGCCCTGGTGGTACAGTGGTTAAGAGCTCGGCTGCTAAGAAAAGGTCTGCAGTTTGAATCCACCAGCCACTCCCTGAAAACCCTATAGGGCAGTTCTGCTCTGCCCTATACGGTGCTAGGAGTTGGAATCAACTTGACAGGAACGGGTTACTATATGTCAGGTGGTATCATTCGGTGGGTTTAAAGAGGTCAAAGTCTCGACTCTTTTTTTTTTTTTTTTATTGTGCTTTAAGTGAAAGTTTACAGTTCAAGTTAGTTTCTCATACAGAAATTTATTCACTCATTGTTATGTGACCCTAGTTTCTATCCCTATAATATGACAGCACACTCCTCCTTTCCACTCTGGAATCCCTGTGTCCATTCAACCAGCTCCTGTCCCTTTTTGCCTTCTCATCTTGCCTCCAGACAGGAGCTGCACATTTAGCCTCATGTATCTGCTTGAGCTAAGAAGTACTCTCTTCACGAGTATCATTTTATGTCTAGTCTAATCTTTGTCTGAAGAGTTGGCTGCAGGAATGGTTTCAGTTCAGGGCTAACAGAGAGCCTGAGAGCCATGTCTTCCAGGGTCCCTCCAGTCTCAGTCATTTTGCTAGAATTTCAGTTCTGCGCCCCACTTTTCTCCTGCTCCATCGGGGACTCTCTGTTGTGTTCCCTGTCAGGACGGTCATTGGTGGTAGCTGGGCACCATTTAGTTCTTCTGGTCTCAGGCTGATGGAGTCTCAGGTTTATGTGGCCCTGTCTGTCTCTTGGTTTAATATTTTCCTTGTGTTTTTGGTGTTCTTCATTCTCCTTTGCTCCAGTTGTGTTGGGACCAATTAATGTATCTTAGATGGCTGCTTGCTAGCTTTTAAGAACCCAGACACCACTCACCAAAATGAGATGCAGAACGTTTTCTTAATAAACTTTGTTATGACAGTTGACCTAGATGTGCCCTGAAACCATGGTCTCCAGACCCCTGCCACTGCTACTCTGTCCCTCAAAGTGTTTGGTTGTATTCAGGAAACATCTTAGCTTTTGGTTTAGTTCAGTTGTGCTGACTTCCCCCGTATTGTGTGTTGTCCTTTCCTTCACTGAAGATAATTCTTATCTACTATCTAGTTAGTGAATACCCCTCTCCCTCCCTTCCCATCCTCATGACCATCAAAGAATGTTTTCTTACCTGTGTAAACCTTTTCTTGAATTCTTCTAATAGTGGTCTCATACAATATTTGTCCTTTTGCAACTGACTAATTTCACTCAGCATAAAGCCTTCCAGATTCCTCCACATTATGAGATGTGTCTTGGACTCATCATTGTTCTTTATTGTTGCTTTGTGTCCATTGTGTGAATATACCATTTTTTTTTGTTTTGTTTATCCATTCATCTGTTGATGGGCACCTTAGTTGTTTCCATCTTTTTGCTATTGTGATCAGCGCTACAGTGAACATGGGTGTGCATATCTCTGTTCATGTAAAGGCTCTTATTTCTCTGGGATATATTCCAAGGAGTGGCATTGCTGGATCATATGGTGGTTCTATTTCTAGCTTTCTAAGGAAGTACCAAATCGATTTCCAAAGTGGCTGTACCATTTTATATTTCTACCAGCAGTGTATCAGTGTTCTAGTCTCTCTACAACCTCTCTAACATTTATTATTTTGTGTTTTTTTGATTAATGCTAGCCTTGTTGGGGTGAGATGCAATCTCATTGTAGTTTTGATTTGCATTTCTCTAATGGCTAATGATCAAGAGCATTTCCTCATGTATCTGTTAACTGCCTGAATGTCTTCTTTGGTGAAGTTTCTGTTCATATCCTTTGTCCATTTTTTAATTGGGTTATTTGTCTTGTTGTTGAGGTTTTGCATTATCTTGTAGATTTTAGAGATTAGATGCTGATCAGATTTGTCTTAGGCAAAAATTTTTTCCCAGTTTGTACGTTGTCTTTTCACTCTTTTGATGAAGTCTTGGATGAGCATAAATGTTTGATTTTTAGGAGCTTCCAGTTAACTAGTTTCTCTTCTGATGTTTGTGCATTGTTAGTAATGTTTTGTATTCCATTTATGCCATGCATTAGGGCTCCTAGCATTGTCCCTATTTTTTCTTCCATGATCTTTATCATTTTAGGTTTTATATTTAGGTCTTTGATTCGTTTTCAGTTAGTTTTTGTGCATATGTGAGATATGGGTCTTGTTTCATTTTTTGCAGATGGATATCCAGTTATGCCAGCACCATTTGTTAAAGAGACTGTCTTTTCCCCAGTTAACAGACTTTGGGCCTTTGTCAAATACCCCCTCCTCATAAGTGGATGAATTTACGTCTGGATTCTCAATTCTGTTCCATTGGTCTATGTATCTGTAGTTGTACCACTACCAGGCTGTTTTGACTACCGTGGCAGTATAATAGTTTCTAAAATCAGGTAGTGTGAGGCCTCCCACTTTGTTCTTCTTCTTAAGTAATGCTTTACTTATCTGGGGCCTTTTCCCTTTCCATGTGAAGTTGGTGATTTTTTTCTCCATCTCATTAAAAAATGCCATTGGAATTTGGATTGGGATTGCATCGTATCTGTAGATTGCTTTGGATAGAGTAGACATTTTCCCAGTGTTGAGTCTTCCTATTCATGAATGAGGTATGTTTTTCTACTTATGTAGGTCTCTTGATTTCTTGCAGCAGTGTCTTGTAGCTTTCTTTGTATAGGTCTTTTACATCTCCGGTAAGATTTATACCTAAGTATTGAATTAAAAAAAAAAATTTTTTTTTTTTTTTTATCTTCTTGGGAACTGTTGAAAATGGTATTGATTTGGCGATTTCCTCTTCAAAGTTGTGTTTGTGGGTGTAGAGGAATCCAACTGGGTTTTGTATGTTTATCTTGTATCCTAATAATTTGCTGAATTCTTCTGTTAGTTCCAGTAGTTTTCTTGTGGATTCTTTAGGGTTTTCTGTGTATAAGATCATGTCACCTGCAAACAGAGATACTTTCACTTCTTCTTTACCAATCTGGATGCCCTTTATTTCTTTATGTAGCCTAATTGCTCTGGCTAGGACCTCCAGCACAATGTCAAATAAGAGTGGTGATAAAGGGCATCCTTGTCTGGTTGCTGATCTCAAGGGGAATGTTTTTAGACTCTCTCCATTTAGGGTAATGTTGGCTGTTGGCTTTGCATAAATGCCCTTTATTATGCTGAGGAATTTCCCTTCTACTCCTATCTTGCTGAGAGTTTTTATTGTGAATGGGTGTTGGACTTTGTCAAATGCCTCTTTTGCATCAATTGATAAGATCATTTGGTTCTTTTATTTTATTTATATGATGGATTACAGTGATCATTTTTCTGATGTTGAATCATCCTTGCATATTGAGTATGAATCCCACTTGGTCATGGTGAATTATTTTTTTGATATGTTGTTGAATTCTATTGGCTAGAATTTTGTTGAGGAGTTTTGCATCTATGTTCACGAGGGATATTGGTCTGTAATTTTCTTTCCTTTTTGTTTTGTGGTGTCTTTACCTGGTTTGGGTATCAGGGTTATACCGGCTTTATAGAATGAGTTTGGGAGTGTTCCATCCTTTTCTATGCTCTGAGATACCTTTAGTAGTAGTGGTGTTAACTCTTCTCTGAATGTTTGGTAGAATTTTCCAGTGAAACCGTCAGGGCCAAGGGCTTTTTTTGTTGTTGTTGTTGTTGGGAGTTTTAAAATTACCTTTTCAATCTCTTCTTTTGTTATAGGTTTATTTAGTTGTTCTACCTCTGTGTTTGTGTTAGTTTAGGTAGGTAGTGTGTTTCTAGAAATTTGTCCATTTTCTCTAGGTTTTCAAATTTGTTAGAGTACTGTTTTTCATAGTATTCTGTTATGATTCTTTTAATTTCAGTTGGGTCTGTTGTGATTTTACCTATCTCATTACTTATTCGGGTTGTTTGTTTCCCCTCTTGTTTTTCTTTTTGTCAGTTTGGCCAGTGGTTTATCGATTTTGGTTGATCTTTTTAAGGAACCAGCTTTCGGGCTTGTTAACACTTTTTTTTTTTTTTTTTAAATTTTCTGTTTCATTCAATTCTGCTCTAATTTTTATTGTTTGTTTCTTCTGGTGCCCGAGGTCTTCTTTTGCTGCTGTCTTTCTATTTGTTCAAGTTGTCAGGTTAATATTTTGATTTTGGCCTTTTCTTCTTTTGGGATGTGTGCATTTATTGCTATAAATTGCTCTCTGAGCAGTGGTTTTGTTGTGTCCCAAAGGTTGTGGTAGGATGTGTTTTCATTCTCATTTGATTCTGTGAATTTCTATATTCTATCCTTAATTTCTTATATAACCTAGTAGTTTTTGCGCAAGGCGTTGCTCAGTTTCCATGTGTTTGATTTTCTTTCCTTGCTTTTTCTGATATTGATTTCTACTTCTATGGCTTTATGTTCAGAAAAGATGCTTTGTAATATTGTGATGCTTTGAATTATGTTAAGGCTTGCTTTGTGGCCTAATATGTGGTCTATTCTGGAGAATGTTCCATGCGTGTTGGAAAAGAAAGTATACTTGTCTGCTGTGGGGTGGAGTGTTGTGTGTATGTCTATGAGGTCAAGTTGGTTGGTTGTGGCATTTAGATCTTCCGTGTCTTTATTGAGCTTCTTTCTGGATATTCTGTCCTTCACCAAAGGTGGTATGTTGAAGTCTCATACTGTAATTGTGGAGCTATCTATTTCTCTTTTCAATGCTGTTAGAGTTTGTTTTGCATGTTTTGGAGCCTTGTCATTGGATGCGTAAATATTTATCATGGTTATGTCCTCCTGGTGTGTTGACCCTTTAATCATTATATAGTGTCCTTCCTTATCCCTTGTGGTGGATTTTACTTCAGAGTCTGTCAGAAATTAATATTGCCACTACTGCTGTTTTTTGATTGTTGTTTGCTTGGTATATATTTTTTCCATCCTTTGAGTTTGAATTTGTATCTTTAAGTCTAAGCCATGTTTCTTGTAGGCAGCATATAGACAGATCATGTTTTTTTTATCCATTCTGCCACTCTGTCTCTTCATTGATGCATTTAGTCCATTTACATTCAGTGTATGAGTTTAGTGCTGTCATTTTGATGTATTTTTATGTGTGTGTTGTGGACAGTTTCTTAGTTCCAGTTAATTTTCTGTGCAGTCATTTTTCTTTATGTTTTTTTTTGTCTTTTTCATTGTTGTTGATTTTGTATTTGCTGAGTATTTACGATTTTCTTGTTTTTTATTTTGGTGCGTACAATTGTGGTTACCTCTGTTTTCCTAAGTTTAAAGCAATCTTTTATTTCTTTATATTACCTTGACTTTCTCTCCATATGAAAGATCTATGACTACATTATTTTGTCCCTCTTTTTTGTTTTAACATTATCATCTTTTACATATTGACATCTCTGTTTTTCTATTTTCAATGTTTTAACATTGATTTATTTGTGACTTCTCTGTCTGGGTTCATATCTGGTTTTTCTGTCCTGTGTTCTAGTCTTCGGCGGTTATCTGATGTTATTGATTTTCTAACCAGAGGACTCCCTTTAGTATTTCTTGTAATTTTGGTTTGATTTTTACCAACTCCCTAAATGTCTCTTTATCTGGAAATGTCCTAATTTTGCCATGATATTTGAGAGACAGTTTTGCTGTATATATAATTCTTGGTTGGCAATTTTTTTTCCTTTAAGGCTTTATATATGTCATCCCACTGCCTTCTTGCCTGCATGGTTTCTGCTGAGTAGTTAAAGCATAGTCTTATTGACTCTCCTTTGTAGATGACTTTTTGTTTATCTCTAGCCACTCTTAAAATTCTCTCTTTGTCTTTGGTTTTGGCACGTTTGATTATGATGTGCCTTGGTGACTTTATTTTGGGATCTACTAGGTTAGATGAGCTTCTTGGATAGGTATCTTCTCATCTTTGATGATATCAGGGAAGTTTTCTGCCAATAAATTTTCAACAATTCTTTCTGTATTTCCTTTAACCACCTCCCCCCCTCATTCTGGTATTCCAATCACTTGTAGGTTATTCTTCTTGACAGAGTCCCACGTATTTCTTAGGGTTTCTTCATTTTTTTTTTTAAATTCTTTTATCTGGTTTTTCCTCAAATAAGTTGGTGTCAAGTCCTTTATCTTCAATTTCACTATTTCTGACTTCCGTTGCCCCAATTCTGCTCCTGTGACTTTCTGTTGAGCTGCCTAATTCTGATATTTTGTTGTTAATCTTCTGGGTTTCTGTTTGCTGTTTCCCTATGGATTCTTGCAGATGTTAAATTTGTCATTGTGCTCTTCTGTAATCTTCTTAAGTTTCTCTACTGCTTTGTCTGTGTGTTTCTTGGCTTGTTCTGCATTTTGCCTGATCTCCTTCCTGATCTCTTGAAGAGTTCTGCATATTAATCTTTTGTATTCTACTTCTGGTAATTCCAGGAAGTTATCTTCATTTAGAAGATTTCTTGATTCTTCATTTGGGAACTTGCTGAAGTCATCATGTCCTGCCTCTTTATGTGATTTGATACTGACTGTTGTCTCCAAGCCATCAAGAAGTTATATTTATTTATTTTGTGTTTGCTTGCTGTGTCCTAGCTTCTTATTTTGTTTTGATATGCCCAAACAGTCTGCTCGTGTGAGCTGGTTTGATTATTGGTGCCTTTGAAGCTCTAACGTCCTTTCACCAGATGGTTAGATCTGCTACTAGGTATGTGAGCCCAGTAGTCTGTTTACTTGTCTTATATGGGTTCAGCTCTGGTGTCCAGGTAGTAGGTCACCAAGTGTGTGGTACAGGCTCTCACCTACTGTCCTAGATGGGAAGGGGTGATTGGAGTCGGCCCAGGTATCTGGTTGCAGTAGGGGGTTATGTGCTGAGAAAGGCAGGAGGCTGACAGCTGCCCCTCAGTGTCTGGGAGGAAAGTGTGTCCCCTAGAGTGTGTATGTGGGTGGGTTTTGTAGCCAGACTATGGGCACCCAATGCTGTTGGCTGTAAGGACTGGGAGGCAGCACTTATTCTTGGATCTCTGTTGCAGGTGGCTAGGTGGTGTGGATGGAGCCACCAGTCCTGAGGCCCCTGATATGGGTAGGTGAGGACCCTGCTTAATGGGCAGAGTGGTGTCAAATGTCACGAACCTGCCACTCCACCATATAGCTGATACAGTGAAGTTAGGCTTCAGGTATATACACAGTTATACTCTACTAAGGAGAGCCTACACTGTTGAAATGGGCCCACACAGGTCTATGCAGGGGTGAAAGGCATTCAAAGTCCAGGGACCCTTATGCCTGTGCCTAGGCAAAGGAGTTGTGCCTGCCCTGAGTTCCTGGCTTAGGGGAGCTGGCATATTATTTTTTTCCTGTTTGTTAATTTGTTCCCACTCCCAGGCTTGGAGAATGGCTCAGGTTGTGTGACAGGTCCTACTTTCAGCCCAGAGGAAGTAGCAATTGCTGAAGCCAGCCCAGACCAGGTACAGGGAGGTGAGGGAGTGGGTAAGTGGGAGAGAGGTTCTTCCCAGATGGGATGTTTTTTGATCCATGCAGCAGGTTAAAAAAACTAAAAAAAAAAATTTTTTTTTTTTTTTTTTAGTTTTTTTAGACACCCATAATTATCTTTTGATGATTGAGTGCTGATTTTCACTGGTTATGGAGGCTTGAGTAGATTCTCCACTGCTTGGTCTCTCCCAGTGTGGAAAATGGGCTTCAAATGCTACTGCTTGCCTCATCCCATGGTGCATGGCAGCTGATCCAGCCTGCAGGGTGCCGGTTCCCACTGGGTCAGGTCTGGCAACTTCTTGCTGCTTCTGAACCACCTCTCCCTCCCCTTGCCACTCAGTCTGATTCTTCAACTTTGCCTTTGATGTTTAGGGCTCCTAGATTGTCATACAGAATTGATTGACTTGTTTTTTCAGGTCTTTGTTGTAAGAGGGACCACCGGAAGCATCTGACTACTCTGCCATCTTGGTCCCCATGTCACGTCTTTCGTGAACCCCAGTACTGTATGCAGAGTCCTTAAAAATCTGGCTGATGACATGTAAAAAAAAATTATAAATGCTGGATTTTTTATATTTACAAAACTCTGGTTTGAAAGAATGAAAAGATTTCCTACATAAGGTTAATCCTTATAAAACATAGCTTTCATTCTCTTATAGTTCTAGCCCCAGAAAATATAATAAATTACTATTGCCTATAGAATAAAGTTTATTTTATATTCTAATAACTTTCGAGATTCTTTAAAACCCGATAAATGAATTTAGACAAACTTATAACCAAAAAGTTGGTGGTTTGAGTCCACCCAGCAGCTATATGGGAGAAAGACCTGGCCATATGCATCTGTAAAGATTACACCCTAGAAAATCCTATGGGCCAGTTCTACCCCATTGTATAGGGTTGCTATGAGTCGAAGGCGACTCCATAGCACCTAACAACAACAATGAAAACAGTGTCCATTTCCTTAGGGGTTTTGGGTTCTTTTTCCACTCTAGGACTTTCACCAAAGGATCATGTGTAGAAGAATCACCAGTCAAATGAGAATCAAGGACCACTTTATTAATCTGGGCACACCCTACCTCCCAACTATATGTGAAAATGTAGGCTGGACTTGACTTTGAAGAGGAGTATCTTATCTCCCTTGAATCTGGAGCTTCAAAGCCACCCACTCAGTCCCTGCAAAAACAGCGAGGCTGAGGCAAACAAGTCTGTTAGTGAAAATAGCTCCATACACATAAGTCCTTTGAGTGTAATAACTCATTTATCCCTCACCACAATCTCTGAGGCAGGTATGGCAATTACCTACATTTTTAGATGAGAAAACCAAAGCACAGAAAAATTAAGTAACTTGCCCAAGATATGTAAGCTAATAAAGGGCATTACTGGGATTTGAACCCAGGGAGACTGGCATTAGAACCAAGAGTTAACCATTGGGATCAGCTGCCTCTTTATGATGGCTGCTTGCTTGCTCACCTAATTGGAGGTGCACCTGAGAGAGAAAGGTGGTTGTATATTGTTTTTCAAAGCAGTGACCCCACTCACAGAGGAGACTAGTCCAGTGAATGTGAAATGCTAAGCAAGGAGAACAGATATTTCTTTACTATGTGGAAAAGGATGAATAAGTTGGAGATGTGAATGGGAAAAGCTGTATTTGCCTGCATTCTTTGGCCCTGGCAGTAATGGAGAGGCTCTAGAAGTCTCAACCTTCCCCAGTACCATCAGCAGAAGACCACTTCTCATATTTGCCAGTCTTCTCACACTTATTCTTTCCATCTTCTGGACCACACTTCTTATTTGGGATGCTCCACTTCAAAGTCTATCAGTTCTCTAGGATATATCCTTTGGGAACAACTCCAGTGCATTTTGATCTGTTTGTGTATTGAACTCCTATAGCATTTATTGTCTCCATCTATAGTAAACATTTCCTCATAGGTCAAAATTAGAATTCATGACCTGATGCATAAGACCAGCTGTCTCATATCTGTGATATTCTCAAAAAATGAAGGATGATGGTTGCCATTTTCATGTAATTTATTTTAGCACTTTGATGCATCTTGGGCTGTTATTTTATCTTGCATTGTTATTTAATTGCTTTATGGGTGCCTAAAATTTTTTTAATTAGCTAAACCATAATCTACTTAAGACCAGGTAGTGCTATATATATATATATATATATATATATATATATATATATATATATATAATACGTATATGCCTATTCAACCAGCATGACACTTTTTAAAATAAAGTGCTTGATAAATATTTAATGGTTGATCCTTCCCTTCTTTCCTTTCTCTCACTTCCTCCATTCCTTTTTGCTTTCTTTTTTGTAGCCCCTCCTGTCTATCAGCAGCCCCTGCTGATGTAAAGATTAGAAATAGAATAGAAATGTCAGGACAGCACCTAGGACCATTACAAAATTCAAGGGCAGAAAAGAACTGTGTAGAGTTGGTGATTTTTGGAAATTTATTTTCTGGACGTATCTATCGCCTATACAGGTTTCAACCCATCTCTTTCTCCTTTATATGTGGAAGGTAGACTTCTGTGTCAGAAAATATAAAAATAAGTAAAAAAATAAACGTCTTCATAGCCTTTCATCTATTCTTGAAAATCTCTATGAACAGAGCAACCCAAAATTCATAAAGTTTTATGTACCAAGATGTTATAAAGAATAAGTGAAAACCTTCTAAATGCTTCAAAAGTAGACAAATAACTTTTAAGAGAACTGTAGTATACCCTCTTTTTCAATGTCCACAGGCTTTATGATGCTTTCTGCATTTTTAAGTAACATAGAAAAAATGTGCAGGTTATCACGCAGCCTCAAAAACACTGGGATAACGTTCGCATATCCAGCATGAGCTCAGCTGTATTCAGATGGTTTTAGAAAATGGATGGGATTGAAATACTTCAAATTTTAACAATCTTTGGATAGTGGTGAGATATGAATGACCTTCCCTCTCTAATTTTGCTTTTTGGTGCTTTCTATGTTTATATGATGTGTTCGTGTTATTTTCATAGGTAGAAAAAGTAAGCTTTTTCAGAAAAATTGGAGTGTACATAGTGGGCAGACAAAAAACATGGTATTTGGCTTTAATTTTCCCAACTAAAAAAATCAAATGCATAAAGAACAAAATAAAAGCGTGTGTTATATACTTCTCAAAGGAAAATAAGAGTGGGGAGTAACCTAAATTAAAGACACACTACTCTGGAGAATTTGAGAGAGAGTTAGTTTTTTGAGCATTTTGGGAGAAATCTCAAAAACATAGCCAGTGCACTTTGCATGTGCCGATTTCCTTCCCTAGGGCTGAAGTTTGGTATTCTTGTCTTCCCTGATGCTTGGAGATTTGAGACTATCAATTTCTTCTTAGTGTCTGACAACTATAAGCTCTCAGCTATCAGCAAATGAGGTAAAAATGTATTTTTAATATTAAAAGTCTTTTTAAGGAAAGAGGCCCAGCAAAAACATCATTAATAGTTCACATTCTGGCAAAACCAGTTAAGCTCCCTTCCTAATCCTGTTCCTATGGTATTTAATAGCCAGGCATGTCCGCCAGATGTGTGCCAAGTCGTTTTATTTACGTGTTTCCAGCAATTCACTGTATATTTTTCTACTTATAAATAAATGCATACTAAATAAGCCTCTTTTTCACATTGCTAGCCTCTAGCATCATATTTGTTTGTTTTGAAGCATGAACATGTCTAATAGGCCCTGAATGTTTTTCATATCTTTACCACGTACAGGACTATTTGTGTTTATATCTTTAAAATGTATATGCTTATACGGCTAATTTGAAAAAAATGTATATAATGTGTGAATATGAAGATAAAAATTATGCAGGGTAATTTTAACATTGTGGTATGTTTCCTTCCACGTATTTTTATTATTTTTTCGAAAATGTTGCCAATGCTAGTTTTATCCTCTGGCTTGCTTATATTATATTGCCTGTCCCATTTATGTTGGTACGTGTCTTAGGCTGGGTTCTCTAGAGAAGCAAAACCTGTAAAGCGTATATATATATATATATTATATATATATATATAATATATATATATATTTAGTTAGAGACTTATATCAAAGTTGTGACTCACGTGGTTGTAGAGTCTGGAACATCCCAAGTCCATGGGCCAGAATAGAGGCTTCTCCTGATTTACACAGCTGCTGGGACTTGCAAACCCAAGATTGGCGGTCAGAGAGCAGGACTTTTGCTCACAGACTGCACAGATTGATGAATCCCAACATTGGCAGGCAAGACCACAGGTAAGCTGCTAGCTCAAGTCCCAAGAACTGGAGGTCAGAAGAATAAGAGCGAGCTGCAGGATCCAGCGCAACCAAAAAGCCCACGAGCCTAGCCACTTACATTCAATGCAGGCCACACGCTCAAGGAAACTCCCTTTCCAACTGACTGGCTACTCACAGCAGATCCCATCGGGGGGTGATCACAACATCATACAACTGCCAAACCACCGAGAATCACGGCCTAGCTGACTTGACGTACAGCCTTAACAATCCCAGTACATGCAGATCTAACTTGTTCTTTTAAGGTACTTATTCCAGAATGTGAGCGTGCTATGGTTTATTTAGCTATTCTTTCATTGATGGACATTTAGGTTGTTGCCAATTTTTTTGCTATTAAAACAATATCGCAGTGAACATCCTTGTGTGTGCTCTTTGAGCACTTGGGTGAGTGTTTCTTTCTGGAGTGGAATTACTTAGTGATGGGGGTTGCTCTTTACATTTCTTTATTTACTGTGTATCTCAGTATATTTCTCTATCCATTTACAAACATACATATTATATAAAAATAAATATGACATATATTTATTTTTCTTTTAGAGTAAAAGATCAGTTCATTACCCCTGTTGCTTAAAATCTTGCATTTTTCACTTATTGACATAATATTGACGTCTTTCCATGTCACATTTGCAAAATGGATACAGTGTTACAGGTGATCTGAACTCTTTAATACCATTCCCACAGATGCCTGGAGGTATGACCCTGAATTTGTCTCCTAACAACCCAACTTATAAAAACCTTTTTGTTTTGCTATAATTTTTTTAGACTTAAGGAAAATTGCAAGAGTAGTATAAAGAACTCCTGTATTTCCTTTGTCCGGATTCACTAGTTAGAAACATTTTGCCCCTTTTGTACATGTTCTCTTTTTCTCCCCTTCCCTCTTGTTCTTTTTATGAACTCACCGTTTTTTGCTTGATCTTGGTCACTTGGTCATGGTGGTGTCTGCCAGAGTTACCCACTCACTATAAGCTAATTTTTCCTGTGTAATTAATAATAATTTATGGAGGTATTCATCCATGTTGTTGTATGTGTAAGTAGTTTTTTTTTCTTCTTTCTTACTGAGTAGTTTTCCATTGCCTTAATCTACCACAAATTATTTATTCACCAGTTAATGGACATTTGGGATTTGTTAGACATGAAAGTGTATCTCTTAGGTCCCCTTCAAAGAAAGATTTCCTTCCAGGCTGCAGAAAGTATGGTCAGCAGACAGCCTCTCGTTGTCAGCTCCTTCAGAGTCTGCCTCAGCTACGGAGAGCTGTCTGCCTCAGTTGCAGAGGTCATGCCTTTTCTGAGACGACCCAAATTCAGTGACTGGGTGAGTTGGTGGTATAAAAACCCAACCATTTTGGTCTGAGGGGAGCAACTCTGACAGGCAATTTTTACTCTTTTCCTCCATGGCATCTACCCCTGTGACATTGAAAACCTCTTTCTCAGCTCATGCCTATGACTGTATGGGGGATCCTGTGTACCTAGATGAAGGTGGAGGAAGAAGCCCAAGCTCAGGTTGTGGATGGGTCAGCCCAATAGTCCTAAAGGGTGTGGCAAGGGAAAATCCTCCCAATGGCAGAGCACCAGGTGGTGCACCTGGTCATCCACTTTATGTGGGAAGAGAAGTGGCCCGTATAAACTCATGGGTAGTGGTGAATGGCATGGCTGGTATCAGGGCCTGGAAGGAAAAGGATTGGAAATTTGAGGACAACAAGACCTGGTAGAGGCATGTAGATGGACATGTAGGAGTGGATGCAAAACATGAAGATCTCTGCAGTACCCACCAGAGAGTTTTAGTGACTCTGGATTCTAGTATTTTCCTCTAAGGGGTATTCAAGTTTTTGTTCTAGTAGGCAATTTATTTGGCGCTAAACAATCAAGTAGACACAGTGACCTGGCCACTTAATGTCAATCAATACCTGTCATTGGCCACCCAGTGCTGACACAATGAGCACATGAACAAAATGACCATGGTGGCAAAGATGGACTTCTACTTACCAGGGCTGATCTAGGTAGTGTTGCTGCTGAATATCCAACCCGCCAACAAAAAGTTCAACACTGAACCTTCAGGTGATACTATTCCCCAAAGAGATCAACTGGCTTCCTTGTGGCAAATTCACTTCATTTACTCCTTTATTTGCAAGAGCTGTCTTTAATCTGAGTTAATTTTTTTTTCATTTCAAATGTTATATTGTTCAGTTCTGGAATTTCCATTTGGTCCTTTTTTATTGTGGTAAAATATATATAACAAAACAACATTTCAACATTTTTTTTTATAGTACAATTCAGTAACATTGATTACATTTATCATATGGTATAACGATCATTAGTCTCTATTTCCAAATTTTTCCATCATCCTTAATAGAAAGTCAGTGCTCCTTAAACAGTAGCTCTCCCTTTTGCCATCCTGTAGTGATAACCACTAGTGAACTTTGGCCTCTATTTGCCTCTTCTATATATTTTGTATAAGTGGGATTATACAATATTTGTTCTTTTGTTTCTGATTTATTTCTCTTAGCATAATCTTCTCAAGATTCATCCATGTTGTAGCATGTATCAGGACTTCGTTTCTCTTTACAGCCAACTAATATTCCATCATATGTGCATACCACATTTTATCTTTTCATTTGGTGGAGGACGTTTAGGTTATTTCCACCTTTTGACTATTGTGAATAGTGCTAAGATGAACAATGGTATATATTTATGTGTTCCTGCTTTCAGTTCTTTTGGTTATGTACCTAGGAGTGGGATTGTTGGATCATATGGTAATTCTACATTTAACTTTTTGAGGAGCTGCATTTGGTCCTTTTTTATAGTTTTCATTTCTTTGCTGAGGTCCTCCACCTGTTAAAAAATAAAGATATCACTTTGAGGACTAAAGTGCAACTGACCCAAGCCATTGTATTTTCATTCACCTCATATGTATGCAAAAGCTGGACAACGAATAAGGAAGACTGAAGAAGAATTGACGCCTTGAATTGTGGTGTTGGCAAAGAATATTGAACATATACCATGGACTGCCAAAAGAACGAACAAATTTGTCTTAGAAGAAGCGCAACCAGAGTGCTCCTTTGAAGCGAGGACGACAAGACTCTGTCTCAGGTACTTTGGACATGTTATCAGGAGGGACCAGTCCCTGGAGAAGGACATCATGCTTGGTAAAGTAGAGGTCAGAGAAAAAGAGGAAGGCCCTCAAAGAGATGGACTGACACAGTGGCTGCAACGATAGGCTCAAGAAAAACAATGATTGTGAGGATGGCACAGGATAGGCAGTGTTTTGTTCTGTTATGCGTAGGGTTACTATGAGTTGGAACTCACTCGACGGCACCTAACAACAACAATTCATTACAACTTTCTTTTCCTTTGTCTTTGTACATATTTATAATAGCTGCTTTAAAGTCCTGCCTACTAATTCCAATATATGGGTCACCTTTTTCTCTAGCCTCTGGGTCACATTTTCTTTTCATGACTAGTGCTTTTCTGTTGTGTACTGGAAATATTGGATGACATATTTTAGAGACTCTAGATTCTGTTATTTTCCTCTGCGGAGTGTTCATTTGTTTTATAAACAGGCAGTTTACTTGGCTGACTCAAACCTGAAACTCTGTCTTCCCTGTAGTGGGCAGCACAATGCCATGAAAGTCTTTCCCTCTTAAAAGGCACTAATTACTTGTTTACTCAGACATGAATTTTCTTTTACTTCCATGTTGGTAAGTTGTCATGTTATAAAAATTGAGATATCGAACAGAAAATTTAGGACAGCAGGCTAACAGACATTTCTATGCATCCTCTATTGCACATCTAAATGCTAAAAATTTAGATTATGTTACAGCTACTAAGGAATTTTGGTAGTTTAGTATCTTAGAGGCAATCTGGTTCTGTTTTCCAAGGGTGAGAATCCCTTTCCAGGCACCCCTGAGAGATGGCCAACTGGCGTAGGCATCCCATACCACTTTTAGAAGGGTCTTCCAAATCTCTAACTTTAACCCTTTATTCCTACTTGTGTCTCCTGAAGCCACATGGAATAAATCTATCTCAGTCATATTTTCCCTTGGCCATTTTTGGGCTTTACTTTGGTCCTCCTTTGAGAGAGCACCCCAAGATTTTTTGGTTTTCATCAGCAGAGGAACTCTAACACTCATTCACGTCTCTGTGGGAGTATTCTCCCCTCTGCTAAGTGGTACTAACTACCCTGGTGTTAGCAGCACACGTGTTCCTTGTATTTTGCATAAATGAGAATTTGGTTGGCAAATGAAAAACAATTAACACCAATTTGTTGAAATAATAATGTGATGAAGACAGCATGAGGGAAGGTTTTGGAGGTTTCTTCCTTTAGAACCAGTGAAATTAAAGAGTTTCCGGATCAGTTCCCGGGAGGCCGAGATAGGATGGCATTGGAATGGTGATGAAGTTTAGTTACGTCACCTTAAGAAAACACTGTGACAGTGGAGCTGAATTCACTGAGTTCAATCAGCGGCTCTGAGGCAGAGCAGAGTTAGACATCTCTTTTCTAAAGATAATGAGTAAATGGGAGGGGTTGGGCGTGGGGTGAAGCCAATAATGTAAATCATACATTATCTTCCATCAGTCCTTTCCTGTGTGGAGTGGTAATACAAGAGAAGGCCGAGAACGTGTATGAGAATTTAACAAAACATGAGAAGCA
Organism: Elephas maximus indicus; assembly: GCF_024166365.1. Taxonomy (NCBI): domain Eukaryota; kingdom Metazoa; phylum Chordata; class Mammalia; order Proboscidea; family Elephantidae; genus Elephas; species Elephas maximus. Next base: position 86,083,406 of record NC_064820.1, read on the forward strand.
ACCATTGTCTTTCCCTGCAAGTTGGGGACAATGTCTTAAGTCAGCATATCTCATGCCTCTGTTTTCATGAGTTTTTGGTATGCCTGGTGATTTATGGGGACTCCAATCCCTTGGTTGACCAAGTTTCTCTGTTCCAGTTTTACATGTTTGCCTTTCAAAGATCTGAAGACTAACTAACTGTATCAGTTTCTTTTAGCATTCTTAAAATGACAGGTTTTCTGATGCTTTGTTATCCCTGTCACTCTCCAGTGAGTGCAGTTTAATTCGACTCTGTTCTTCATGAAATTTGGACGTCAATCTGAACATATTTTTCCAGTTGTGGCAGAAGCACAGGGGGAGGCAGTTAAACCCTTACTCCTTGAGCTGGAATCTAAGTTAAATTCATTTCCATTAAAATATGTACAATAGAAGAATATATTCTGAGGCAGTTCTTAAAAGCTGATATTATAGCATCGTATGGATTTTATGTATGCAAATGCTTGGCTTTATTCATGTTTTCAAATTAATGCTCTATTTTGTTGGCTTGTGTTGAGATGAATCGTTCAGTGAGCTCTTGCATGTCACTGAAACATCAAAATACAATCTCCTCTTCAAGCCTTTGGCAGAAGAAGAAATCTTTTCATCGTGACTATCAAAGAACCATCCACACAAACACACACAAAATGCACAGAATCAAAACAACCAATAAACAACTACAGCAACAAAAACAGTATGACCTCTTCATAATTACCAAGCACCTGGTGTGCTCGTTCATAATTTTAATACATAATTTTCTTCTTGTTTTCTTCATGTGCTAGCACTTTTACTAGAGGAAAGCAGGGAAACTGCAATTACCCAGTTTTGCAGATCTGGAACAAGTGTAGTGTCTGGGGTCATAGGTAGACTCGTGGTGACTGGTTCCCAGGTGAGATCTGGCAGTTCTACCACTGACAGCAGTGACGAGACACACTTCATGCTTTTCCAAGCACTTTGATGTGTGTTATTGCATTTGAGCCTCACCTTGGGGATTAGTAGGAAAGGTGGCCTTGTTGCCACTTGAACTGAGAACAAACAGCACAAAGAGGAGCTTGCTGGAGTTCACATGAATCCCTGAGGCAGGGTGAGAATCCTGATGTCCTGCCTTCTAGCCTGGGACTCCTTCTCTTGAACCACACTGCCTGCTCTGATGCTGAGATCAGAGTCTGTTGTGACTCTCTGAAGTTGGCTTGTGAAGGTGCCCAAGGCAAGGTCTTTGAATCAGGTGTTGAAAAGGAAGTGGAGGGGGAAAAAGCCTTCAGCCTCTTAGATCTCTATTCCTAAGAAAGCCTGGAGGGGTAGTAGTATGATTTTATGTATGTTTTACCAATAAAAATGAATCTTAACATATATCCATGATATGAAAGACGGAGTCTATGAACCAGTTGGAAATTCAGTCTCCCCTAAATTACACAAAATCTTCTCTGGTGACTCTGAGATAGAGCAATGGAAAAGAAATGATCCCAATTTATTAAAAACAGTCACAGAGGCAGGAGAGTGAAGTGCTTTCTCTCTTAGAAACCAAAGGAGCTGGGTCAAGGGTAAAGCTTTAAACTTTTCCTGTTCAGTTAGTGCCCCACCAGCTGATGCGATAGTGACCAGATGCCATGGCCAGAGACACCCCTTACAAGTAACATTTCAATGACAGAAAGTATGAGGGAGTAAGAATACCAAGTGGAGAAGGAGAGGGAATGGTATCAAGAAACATTGTATTCCCCTTCTTTATGCTCACATTGGAATCCCTGGGTGTTGCAAACGGTTGCAGGTTCAAGTCCACCCAGAGGTGCCTTGAAAGAAAAGGCTGGCAGCCTGCTTCGGTAAAGTCAGCCATTGAGAGCCCTGTGGAGCACAGTTCTATTCTGACACACATGGGGTCGCCAGGAGTTGGAGTCAACTCCATGGGAGCTGGCTGGGTGGTATGCTCACCTTACTATTATTTTCAGTTTGTTTTCTCTTATCTCTCTCTCACATGCCAGGGTAGTGGCTGCAAATCAGATTTAGAGTGATCTCTCTGTGCCTCTAGGGCTCAGGGATAGGATACTTTTCTCTTATAGAGGTCCATCCCCGTACCAGGAAAACAATGAAACTCCCATGTGTGTTAAAGATAGCTCAGTGTCAGTTTAGGTGAGTTTTGAGATATGTAAAAGGTTAAATTTCTCAGAATCAAAATTAGTAATAGGGAACATAAAACTCAGTTTCATCAGTACATCAAATGTTTAAGATAGATTTAATTCCCATTTTACAAGCTGTTACAGAAAGAAGAAGAAAGGGGAGGAAGGAGAAGGAGGCGGAGGTAAGAAATAATAGAAAGGAAGAATAACATGGTCACATACTTTACTATTGCTTTTTAAGTTCACCTTGACTGGAGAATTGCTGTCCGTGGATTATGTCCATCTCTGCATCCTGAAATGGTTGGAGTCTTCCCTCTGAATGGGAAGGCTCGTCATAGCAACCCTTGGGGGTCTTGGGGAAGAAACATGCTTTAGGCAACAGAGTGGTGCTCAGTAGTATTGTTCAAATACCTGGGGAATAGCGTGAAATCCAGCTTGAAGGCCTGACTCCAGACCTGGTTGGGATGGAAAGTTACACCTGGTCTAGAGCTGTGATGTGGTCCCAGAGGCGCTGCCACCCCAGGCAACTGTGTTCCGGTGATCACTAGTCCACTGTGTGAGTTGAGATGAGGCTTGGAGCCAAGGGTGATTTGGAACACATCCGTTTCTTTTTCCAATCAGCGTAAGACTTGTGGGTCAGAAATCTGGCAACCCAGAGGAGAAGACTGCAGCGAGTTCCTGCGAGGTGCCTGCATCCCTCCCTGGCAGGAGCTGTGGAAAGAGGGTTTTCTCTCCTCAATGGCTGCAGAGGGAGGGTGGGCATATCTGCAAGGGGCTAAGCTTTAGTTCTCTTATTCCAAAACTGAAAAATTTGAAGAACATATGTAGTGATTTAAAACCTTGCAGTACCATCCAAATAATAATACTTGTGGACCAGCATTTTTTTTTTTTAAATGAAATGATTTCTTCTGCTATATGCTTTTAAGAAAACCCAAAATGGTTTTTAATCTTAATTTGAACATCACTGATTTGACCATCATTTACTTTCTATGGGCATATAAGTAATGTTATAAAGACCTGGCACATGGTTTCCAAAATGGAATAAATATTTTTACTGTTGGTTATATAGCTGTATGTGTTTATTGTAAATGATTCATACGGTACAGAAATGTAAAGAGTGGGAGTGGCCCCCTAATACTATCCCTTAGAAATTGCCGGTTAGCTATAAATTTGTTTCTAACTTTTAGAAGTTTAAGAACCAGCCTTTTAATTGACCCTTTGTTCTCATATTGGGTTTCATTTGTTCCCTCTACAAAAACACATAGTATAAACAGCAGCAAACCTCATTATAATACAAATCAGAAAACTAAAAATGAAAATTCATATAAGGCTACCATGAAGAACTGGACACTTACATATCCTAAATTAATTCATTATGTTGTCTTTCTGACATTTTATAGTCATTGTGGGTAAGAGGTAAAAATCCGTGGTGAATCTGCTGATCTATGGTATCTCTTACTGTTGCTGAGTAGGGTTTGTGAGATCATTGTAACATACTGGTTTTCCATGACTTCAACCATCTTTTTATTCTCTAGAGCAATTCATCTTTTCTAAAATCTCCGTACAATTCTCTTATCTTCTCTTGATAGCTGAGATATAACTGTATAGTCATGAAATTGTCATGTGTGAGTGGTTGAAGCAAGTTTACTAGACTAACTATACCTTGTGTTTCTTTACTGCTTATCATCCATTCACCAGACATGGAGGGCTTTCTCTGTGCCTGGCATAGTACTAAGAATGAGGGTACAAGAGGGTAAGGCTGGCAGAGCAGAGAGACATGTATGGGCAACTCTAAGGGAGTATGAAGAAAAGGGTACACAGGGCTATTGAAAACCAGAGGAGGAAGTGACTGCTTTTTGCCAAAGAGTGCCAGGAAAGGCTTCTCAGATGAGTGACATTTCAGTGATGTAAGACTTCCAGGTTCCATAAGAATTTGACCAGTGAAGAAGGGGCTGGGAATGAAGAAGAAACAAAGTGTCTCAAGACAGAGACACACTAATAAAGATGGAATTAACAGCCTGTTGAGTATCTATTGGGTACTAGGAACTGTATGTTGGCTACTTCAATCCTACGAGGCATGTATCATTGTCCTCATTTTGCCAATGACCAATCGTAGTCTCAGAAAGGTGAAATGACTTACTAAGGTCTCATAACTTGTAGCTAGTACGTGAAGGAGTCAGAATTTGTACTCAGGTCTGCCTTACTCTACAGACTATACTCTGTCAGCAGCATGAAGAAGAATATCTTGGTATCTTGGAGGAGAAATATGTTGATCTGACTGGCGTATGAAGTGCATTGGAGGAAACAGGCGGAAATGAGGTTAAAAATGGAGATGGGACCTCCTTGTGAAGGGCATTTTCTGCCTTGGTAAAATTTGGTCCTAGAGGTAAAGCATACCAGCAGAAGTTTGTAAGCAGAGACATGAAAGCTCAGATTTGTCTTTTAGAAAGAGCTGTGGCTGCATTGTTTGGGATGGAAGGAGTTGGGAGAGATTGGAGGCAGCTTGGTATGTGCAAAGAAAATGTTTTTCTAATTTTGACCTAACTTTCTCCTTAAGGTTTCTTCCCCACTGTATGTTGTTATTGTTAGGTGCTGTCTAGACGATTTCAACTCGTAGTGACCCCATGTGACAATGTAAAACTTCTCCATAAGGTTTTCTAGGCTATAATCATTACAGAAGCAGATCACTAGGTGTTTCTCTGGTGGAACTGCTGGGTGGGTTTGAACTGCCAACTTTTCGGTTAGCAGCCCAATGCTTAATCTTTGCGCTACCAGAGCTCCTTAAGTGGAAGGAACAGAACCTCATTTAGCTGAGTCTGGCAAACTAGTAAATTCAGTCTGCTCTAATAATGGAAAAGGTCTCTGCGCCTCACTAAGTAAGATGGTGCTTTGTAAAAAGGGGTTTATGTGTCCTTGAGGGCGTGTGTGTGTGAGTGCGCATGTACGCACGTGTGTGTGTGCACGAGTGTGTGAGTGTGTGTGTGTGAGAGGAGGGGCTCCTTGCTGGTGCTGACTTGTGTCTGGTGCTTCTCTGGCTCTGCCCTGGCATTCTGTTGGCATCTACTGCTGAAGTCTGTGATGTTATAACTTTTACTCCATAATCTCTTGGCCTGGTTGTCCTTTTTGCTTACTTGGTCTCATGTTGGCTCTTGCTGGGGCTGCATAGTCACTTGAGGTCTGCGAGTGTCCCTTACCCCAATCCACATCCCTTCACAGTACACTTGGGAACTTTCACACCATGGAGAGGCTAAAGGAGGCTCTGGATAGCTAGACTCGGAACCTTTCCACCTAAGTCAGCTGTGACACCAATTTTACTCTGATGTGGTCACCACCCCATGTTGACATGAGGGAGGAACTCTGAGATGACATCCTCTAGGGTCCCAAAGGAAAAGTAGTACAGAAGCCCCTTTGATTTCTAACCTCTTACCCTTCTCTGGGATTTTACCCCAGAGTGGGGGGAGAACTGAAACACATATCTCTCTCTACCTCTGCCTGCCTTTATCTACCACAGTCACTTATTTCCTCCCACCTATCCTGAAAGGGACAGCGTCCCTCTTGTTTGCCTGACTCACTGGGACTTCACCTAGGTCATCCTGTCCTTACTGAGGGGCCATTAACCCCCACTTTGGATTGTAATGGCAGGTAGGATACAAGGGGAGAGAAAAACCCGCTATAAGGTAAAGGGACATAAGTTGGAAAAAATTGCAAAACTATCTGTTATCCCAGTGATTAAGCTGTTCAAGTAGCCTGGGTAAAGGATAACAAAAGCCAGATCTAAGGCTGCGGCCCCAAGGTTTGGGAGGAGGGGTCAGATTCAAGAGATTCCCAAGAGGGAACATTGGCAAAACCAAATGGATGGGGCTGATAAGAAGGGAGAAGTTGAGGGTGACTTTGGGGTCCTTAACTGGGGCAACTGTTGGATAAAGATGCACTTGACAAAGAAGAGACAAGAGGAGAAGAAATAGTTGTGGGGCCAGTGGGTGGGATAAGGGGTGGTGGTGACGGGGGGAAAGGAAAGAAAGACGGGGAGTTCAGTTTTGGACACATTCGAAATGCTGTCTAATGGGCTGGTACCTAGGAGAGTTTCTGGCTGGAGAAACAGATTTGGGACTCGGTGAGACTACCCAGGTGGAGAAAAGAAGAGAAATTCATTGTCATTTTAATTGTAGAATTTAAAGACATAATTGAGGTCAAGCTTATTACTCTTCCTGACACTTCATCATGACCCCGTACATTGGAGCTTCCCCTCCAAGTTCCTTCAGTTGACAGATCAGAGGTCACAGAATATCATCAGTGGTGTCTACTGCTACTCTTGATACCCAAGGTGAACTCTAAACCCCCAGGTCTGAGGCACAGATCTAGTTTTTACTAAGTTCCTATCAGAGCAAGGCAAGAATAGACAAAGAAAACTTTTTGATATGTGTATGAGAAGAAGTAATATGCAGGAACACAGAGAAGCAGTGTTTTTTTTTTTTTTTTTGTAGTTGAGATGAATTTGTTAAACAAACTTCAGGAAACATAAAATGTACTCCTCATAACACGTTCCATCATTGCTATGCCTGAGACATGGTTTACCCTTTGAATGTACTTTGGCCCTCTGTATTCGTAGGTTCCTTATCTGTGGATTCAACCAACTGAAAATATTAGAAAAAAAAAAATTTCCAAAAAGTAAAATTTGAACTTGCCATATCGAGCACTATGCTGAATCCATGTGAATGAAGTGATGTGTGTAGGCATACCCTGAGTAGCCTCCCACCATTTCGCAGATCCTCAGTCTCTCTCCAGCACTCACTGAGCATTGTTTGCCTAATCTATACAGTGCTGTATAGCAACTATTTACATAGCATTTACATTGTATTAGGTATTATAAGTATATGCAAATAGTTCTCCATGGATTTTGGTATCCACGGTGGGGGGAGGGGAATAGTAGGGAGGGTGATCCTGGAACCAATCCCCCATGGATACTGAGGGACAACTATACTCTGCTAATGTAATTACCTGTCTTTTAAAAGTGGCTTTTAATTGGGTTTCCAAGAAGCAACTGCTGTTGAGGTGCCTGTGGAAGCTGTTAGAGAGATTTGGCTGGTTCATTAATTGTTTCCTCTCCCCAGCTTGGGCATTTGGGCTTGGATGGTAGCCAGCAGTTACTGAAATACCATCAGTTATAGGATTGCCCTTTAAGCCATTGCTTTGTTGTTTTATTGGGTTTCAACTCTTTTCCTCTCAAGTTTAAATTGAGCTTTATTGAATACAGTGCTAAACTCAATTCTTCCCATCCTCAGTGGCCTTTTCTTTAAGCTCTTACCCTCTAGTTTAAAGCGTTTTGTCCTCTGGCTGGACACCAGGTTAAGAACTAAAGACTGCTGTCATTGATGGGGCTCAGGACTGTCTGTGAAGTAGTGTAGATTATTCTACAACCATGGCCTGCAGTCCTCAACCTGCTGATGACTTTTTGTGCAGGAAACATGGGAAATCTCTTGGCCAAATGTTTTTCTCTTGGTAAAATTATGCTGAAAAATCATGCTTCCAGGGCTAGAGATTAATAAGATTTTTGACCCAAAATTTTAAATTCATTTGAAAAAATGAGTACATAACTGCCACACAACAGGACTGGGGGGTGGGGAGGAACAACAGAAAGAACTCTATCTTTGGCTTCTGTTCTTTCTTTCAGACCAACTCTGGGGGACTAGTTCTTTTCATGCCCCAGGTTGAAGTCTTGGGCAGGCCCGGTGTATTTTCTGATCACTGTCATATAATAGGAAACCCTGGTGACATAGTGGTTAAGTGCTATGGCTACTAACCAAAGGGTCGACAGTTCGAATCCACCAGGTGCTCCTTGGAAACTCTATGGGGTAGTTCTACTCTGTCCTACAGGGTCACTATGAGTCAGAATCGACTCAACGGCACTGGGCTGGGTCATATAATAAAAAGTTCTCTGGTCACAAGCTCTACAAAAAGAGTTGGGGAGTGTTCTCTCTTTAATTACTCTCTGGAAGAGATTATATAGGGTTAGAAAATCTGTTCTTTCAATATTTGGTATAATCCATCAGTAAAACTGTCTGGACTGAGAGGCTTTCTATAGTTGGTAGGTTTAAAAAATATTTTTTCAATTTTTAAAAATGATTTTTGGTCTGTTTTGGATTTCTTTTTCTCTTTGAGTAAATTTTCACAAGTTATAATTTTCTTGGAAAGTGCCCATTTCTTTTCAATGTTTTGTTTTAAATAAACTAATTTTTGGTATTACAGATCCTTTCCATTTTATCTTTGTTTTCTATTTTGTTAACTTCTGTTCTTGTTCTCATAATTACATCTTTCATAGTGACTTTCTTTATCAGGGGTCCCCAAGACCAGCCCCAGGTTCAGTGACTCACTTGGAGGACTCACAGGACTTAGCATCTAGTTGTACTCACAGCTATGATCTATTACAATGTAAGGATACAAAGCAAAATCAGCAAAGAGGAAAGGCTTATGTCCATGAAGAAAATCTCATACTCTGTTAGGAGGGAAAGAAAAGGAGTTTTAGCGAGGAATAATACAGCTCGAGCTGGGCAATGCTAAGTAAAAATACGAAGCACTCCATCGTTCAAATGGAGAATTGTTGTTTTTAGGTGCCCTAGAGTTTTAGAGTTGGTTCTGACTCATAGCAACCCTACCTACAACAGAACAAAACACAGCCGTGTCCTGCACCATCCTCACAATCCTTGCTATGTTTGAGCCCATTGTTGCAACCACTATATCAGTTCACCTAATTGAAGGGTTCCCTCTTTTTTGCTGACCCTCTACTTTACTAAGCACGATGTCCTTCTCCAGGGACTGGTTCCTCCTGATGACGTGTCCAAAGTATATGAGATGAAGTCTCACCATCTTTGCTTCTAAGGAGCATTCTGGTTGTACTTATTCCAAGACAGATTTGTTCATTCTTCTGGCAGTCCCTGGTATATTCAATATTCTTTGCCAACACCATAATTCAAATACATCGATTCTTCTTCAGTCTTCCTTATTCATGGTCCAGCTTTCACATGCATATGAGGCAATTGAAAACACCATGGTTTGCATTAGGTGCTCCTTAGTCCCCAAGGTGACACCTTTGCTTTTTAGCACTTTAAAGAGGTCTTTTGCAGCAGATTTGCCCAATGCAATGCATTGTTTGATTTCCTGATTGCTGCTTTCATGGGTGTTGATTGTGGATCCAAGTAAAATGGAATCCTTGACAACTTCAATCTTTTTTGCATGTATCGTGATATTACTTATTGGTCCAGTTCTGAGGATTTTTGTTTTCTTTATGTTGTGATGTAATCCATACTGAAGGCTGCAGTCTTTGATCTTCATCAGTAAGCGCTTCAAGTCCTCTTCACTTTCAGCAAGCAAGGTTGTATCATCTGCATATTGCAGGTTGTTAATGAGTCTTTCATCAGTCCTGATACCACATTCTTCTTCATATAGTCCAGCTTTTTGGATTATTTGCTCAGCAAACAGATTGAATAAATATGGTGAAAGGATGCGACTCTGGCACACATCTTTCTAGATTTTAAACTATGTAGTGTCCTCTTGTTCTGTTTGAATGACTGCTTCTTGGTCTATGTACAGGTTCCACATGAGCACAATTAAGTGTTCTGTGGAATTCCCATTCTTTGCAATGTTATGTGTAATTTGTTATGATCCACACAGTTTGAATGCCTTTGCATAGTCAAAATACAAGTAAATATCTTCCTGTTATTCTCTGCTTTCAGCCAAGATCCACCTGATATCAATGATGATATCCCTCATTCCACGTCCTCTTCTGAATGTGGCTTGAATTTCTTGCAGTTCCCTGTCAATGTACTGCTGCAACTGTTTTTGAATTATTTTCAGCAAAATTTTACTTGTATGTGATATTACTGATATTTTTCGATAATTTCTGCATTTAGTTGGATCACCATTCTTTGGAATGGGCATGTATAATTGTCTTGCAGTTGGTTGGACAGGTAGCTGTCTTCCACATTTCTTGGCATAGATGAGTGAGCTAAGGTTGCAGGGGAGGCAAATAGCAGCACTTGGGCTGTGATTATAGGCATGTTGCTTCCTAGAATGGACAATAAAATATTAGCCAGTTCAGTGGTGTAGACTCACGTATTCCTATAGCTTTATAATACCCAGAAAGGGAAAACTTTTGGAAAATATCATGCTAACTTTAATTTATATATAGTCAGACTTCTGCAATGTTCTTTTTTGTACTTGTATAAAAAATATGGATTATAGTGGGCTTGTAGGTTAAATCTTACCTAAGGGGTGCTAATATGTAGCCCATTATAACCTCTAGGTACAAAGTTATTGCCAATGCACTTGCAATGGTATTACATTTTGAAATATGATTTACATAATGCTGATGCATTTTGTAAACAAATACCTTTTGTAGGTAAATACCATATGGGTATTCTGGTAATTTTGAAAAATAAAAATAAACCTTTTGTGTGTTTTTCTTTCCAGTATTACTTTACTGTCCTTTTTGGCCATGAAGGTCAGAAACCACTGGAGCTGCGCTGTGAGGAGGAGCAGGATGGTAAAGAGTGGATGGAGGCTATTCATCAGGCCAGGTATCAGCTCACATTCTCCTGTGTGACACTTGATTGTCTGGGTCTTGCATTGGGGTTATCACTGCTGGGGTAGTTTTTGGAGCATTTACAGTGATAATATGGGTTTCTCCTTGATAGCTCCTCCTTAGTTATGTATGAGATGATACTTTGAGCTTTTGGTGGTTGTAGTCTAGCTAAAGAGTTGAAAGTAATAGAATAGTAAATAATAAGGTAGATAATACCACTTTTGTGGAACTCTTTCTACGTGCCAGGCATTATTTGAAGTGCTTCTCAGTTAAGGAGTTTATTCAAGGTATTAATTCACTTATCCTCTCAACAGTCTATGAGAGGCGTATTATAATTACTCCTTTTACAGATGAGGAGGCTGAGGGCTGGCAAGGGTAGTTTGCTTGCCTGAGGTTGCACAGCTAGTAGGCATGTGCCAGGACAATCGCGATAAGGTTATGGACTCAGAGGGGCCTACATTCATAAAACTGGCACTGTGCTGTCTAGTTATCAAGAAAAATGACAGCCAGCCTGTACTCCAGGGAAATAGAAGAGGGTGACTTCACTTTCCCCTGAGAAATACCAGGAAGGTGGAAAGAAAAGCACACAACCGCAAAAGGAAACAAGAAACCTGAAAGAGGTGCAGGAAGATCTCTCTCTCTTGTTTTTCATATTCAGTTCCTAAATTGGTTCCATTTTTGCTTCAGATAGCTTTATGCTCACTGCCTTTTGCCTGTCCCCTCCTGAGCCAGTTTCTCCCCACTCCACAAATCCCTGCTCTCATCTTGCCCACTGTCGTAGTTAATCTTGTGCTGCTATAACAGAAATACTACAAGTGGATGGCTTTAACAAAGAGAAGTTTATTTTCTCGCAGTAAAGTAGGCTAAACGTGCAAATTCAGGGTGTCAGCTCCAGGGGAAGACTTTCTCTCTCTGTCTGCCTTCTCATCAGTCTTTGCCTGGACTAGGAGCTTCTCTGCACAGGGAACCTGGGTCCAAAAGACGAGCTCTGCTCCCGCACTGCTTTCTTGGTGGTATGAAGTGCCCCTGTCCTTCTGCTGGCTTCTTTTATATCTCAAGAGATTGCCTCAAGACACAATCCAGTCTTGTAGGTTGAATCCTGCCTCACTAACACAGCTGCTGCCTGTCCTCCATCATTAACATCATAGAGGCAGGATTTACAACATATAAGAAAATCCACAATACCGGGAATCATGGCCCAGCCAAACTGATACACACATTTTTGGGGGCCATAATTCAATCCATGACACCCATCTCCCCATGTCTCAATGACAAAACTTGAGATGTGGCATGTTTTTTACTTCTTCCCCTGACATGCCTGCCCTCCCTCACCTTCTCCTCTGTCCACTCTCATCTCCACCACGCCCTCTCTGAAACTTTCCTCCACCCATAGCCTTCCCTAGATCCCCCTCCAAACTGAAGCAGCACGTGCATTCTGTACAGCATGGAGAGAGAACACTTAGCCATTTAGTACAATTTAGATTATTTTCTATGTATTTCCTGTGTGTTATTTCTGTTTCCTGAGCTGGATTGCATGCATCTTGGCAACGAGGAGGAGGGTTAGGGTGCATGAGTTTCTGAATGAACTGCAGAGTTAATTACATAGCAGGTGATCAGCTCATATTTTCAGATTAATTATAAAGAGAAGAAGGCTTTTGTTTTGAGTGAACTCAGGCTGTTTTTTAAACCCATGAGACTTTTTCTCCTGTTTTCCTCCCTTCTCCACTCCCTTCTCTTCCTATCCTTCTCTTTATCTACTCTGTGTTAACCACCTTCTCAGTGGCAGGCAGCTTGCTTTTCATACTTCTATATTTTTATTTATCACAACAACCCAGAGAGGTATTAGCCCCATTTTACAGATGAGAAAACCAAGGTTCATGATGAGTAGAACATCGGAGTTAAACTGGCCAAGCTCCAACTCAAAGTTGTTAAGCTGCAGAGCTGGGTTTCAAGCCCAGGACCATCTGACTCCAGAGACTTTAACAGTGTTCTTTATTTCACTTCTCTTTGTTCTCTTCTCTTTACTCTCCCTCTTCCTTTGTTCAAAGGTGAAAATGGACAAATGTGAGGTCAGGGTTGAGAGTGAAGATGTTATTTGTGAATTATTTAATTTCTTTTCTTTCTTCCTCTCGAAAAAATTTCTGTGAGATGGATGGGTTTGGCAACCAAATGCTTCTGTCCAAGTGGGGCCTGGGGCAGCTTGCCCAAAAAATGATCCTGAGACACTGTTCTTTGCTCCCAGTGCTCTGGGGGTTTTGCTCCTGTTTTAGGATTAATGCAGAATGACTTGCTGTGAAAGAAGGTCACAGGCCTTCAAAAACTAAAGAAGCATCAAGTTGGCAAGGTAGATCCCTTGGGTCATTTTGAAGGACTTCTCATAATCTTTGTGGCCACTTCTATTCCTTCCTACCTGGACATTAAAATGAGTTAAATAACTTAAAACATGTGTATTTGCCCATCTTTTGTATTCTAGAAGACCAGGGATACCATCAGTAGCCTAAATGCCTTTGCAGTTGCCAAGCAAATATCTTGGTGAACCAAGAAAACAAACAAACAAAAAAACAGCATGTGTGCAAATTATTTTAAAGATGGTTAGATTTCAAGTTGTTGTTGTTGATTGCCATCAAGTCAGTTGAGACTCATGGAGACCCCATGTGTGCAGAGTAGAAATGCTCTATGGGGTTTTCAAGGTGGTGACCTTTTGGAAGCAGATTGCCAGGCCTGACTTCTGAGGCACCTCTAGGTGGGTTTGGACCACTAACCTTTCGGCTAGTAGTCAAGTGCTTAACCCTTTGTGCCATCCAGGGATCTGTAGATTTCGGGTAAGAGACTTTCTTCCCATACCATGAAAACACTGTGTCACATATGTGGAAATTGTTCAGTAACTATTTGGTGTCCATTGACATATGATCAAAACCAGGCATTTATGATCTTGCCAGGAATTGTAGACCTTAGAAACCACTTAAGTGGCTTAGATGATGAAATGATGAAAATTCTCTTCTCTTTTTGGATTTAAAGATTTGGTTAATAATTGATCTTTTTGTTTTGAAGTCCTGACTTTTTGGTTCATTAGTTTTTTTTTTTTTTTTTACCTTTGACTAGATGCCTGAGACTGAGTTCATTTTTGATGACCTGAATTCTTATCTTTAACTTTTTTGCATTGGCATGCTTTTTAAATTTTTGTTTTCTAAATTAGGCAAGATGATAATTTTTTCACTTAAGTTTCATAAAAGCAAGTAAGTTTTTGGTATAACCTTGAATCTATGAAATTTTTCATCCTGACTTTGTTCACACCTGAGCAAAGCTAGAAAGCGAACGGAGTTGATTCAGAGGAACGAGTGTGCCAGAAATTTTTGCTTGGTATTGTCAGTCAACCAGCTCGCTAACTAAACATTTCACCCTTGAGGACAATATGATGACATTACAGGAAGTCCTCGAATTACGAGCGAGTTCCATTCTTAAGTCATTTTAAATGGAATTTGTACAGAAGTCCAAACAGTTAGGTATGGTTCATATCTAACATCAGTTAGCCAGATGTTTGTCTCAGTATATAGTACGCCTTTTTATGCATAAAAAATATTAAAGAAGTACTTCCAGATACACTAAAACATCTTTAACATAATAATACAGTAACAATTATAATGTTTTGATGTGGATTGAAAAGTAGCAACGTTTGTTATTACGAATCATTGTATCTTCTCCACAGTTGAAGAGATACTTACAGGGCAAACCTTACCCAAAATACTCAGAAGATTTTGTTCTGTAAAATCTTGGAGACCAGTTACATATTTTATTGTAGACTCTGAACTAAAAAAAAAATCTAGGGGCTACCAGTGGACCACATTTCTTCTGGGTTTAGAACCCTGCTCAGCAGAGGATGGCCCTGGGCTCCACAGCACCGAGGGCCCTGAGGGATGGCGTGGGCTGGAGCTGGGTAAGGGGGCACTGCTTAGGCCTGGCCACGTGCCCAGCGCAGTGCACTGACCCTTGGTACTCCGAGAACATGTAGAGCGTGGCGCGTGCGTCCTGGCTGCCGTCCGCCACCACCTGCAGGCCGTCCATGCACGTGGACCGTGGGCCCAGGAGGACGGTGGGTCCAGGGGACGGTGGGCCCAGGGGACGGTGGGCCCAGGGGACGGTGGGGCGGGCCCTTTCCAAGCTCAGAGGGAGGCGGGTGCATGTGAGCTCTCTGCTCACTATGTCACAGCCCCCCCCCCGCCCCCAACCAGTGGCCTCCAAGGATGAGTTGTGGCACCTGAGCACGCTAGAGAAGCGCTGCCCATCGTGGGAGCCCTGGGGCTCCAACACCGAGTCAGTGTTTTCTTGATAGGCTTTATGGAGTGGGGGTTGGTTGGTAACTACAGGTTGTAGGTAAGTCAGATGTTTATAACTGGGGGATTGCCAGTATTTTGGCACTACTGCCATTTTCTATGAAAAAGTTTTAAATGCTACAAAATTACGATTTTATTGACTCTTCTTTTAAAAGTCTGAGTTTTTTATTTAACTGATGACTTTTTGGCATGGGGAGCCCTGGTGGCATAGTGGTTAAGTGTTAGGCTGCAAACAAAAGGTCGGCAGTTTGAATTCACCAGCTGCTCCATGGAAACCATATTGGACAGTTCTACTGTGTCTTGTAGGGTTGCTATGATTTAAAATTGATTCAAGGGCAATGGGTTTGGTTTTGGGTATTTTCGCATGGAAGGCATTGGTGGTTCAGTGGTAGAATTTTCTCCTTCCATGCAGGAGACCTGGGCTCAATTCTTGGCCAATGCACTTCTTGAGCTTCCATTGGTGGCTTGGGTGTTGCTATGATGCTGAATAGGTTTCACCTGAGCTTCCAGACTAGGAGTAGAAAGAAAGGCTTAGTGATCTACTTGCAGAAATTAGCGAGTGGAAAGCCAGTGGATCACAACAGAATCAGGAAGCATTTCATTTTATTGTGCATGGGATCCCTAAGAGTTGGGGGCCAACAAAACAGCAGCTAACAACTACGTTTTAGCATGAGGATAGCTCAAATCCTCTCGCAGGTATTATACAGAGAATGCTCAGAATCCCACTCTTGATCACGGCTTTTTTCAGTACTAGCTGCTGTGGTGATTTGAGTTAGACTGCTATTCCCTTGACCTAGAGTTTTTTTTTTTTTGCTTGTACAGGTCAAGTAAACATTTAGTAGATTTCCTAATTATTTCACTCCTAGTGACACCATGACTAAGTAGCCGACACCATAAGTCCATATCGGTCAGACTGTTCTGGTTACCGCTTTGACTCTGCTGTATATTACTATAACCTTGCCCACCTTGTCTTTGTCAATTGAGTGCAGCCACTTGGCCCCTACTACCACCGGGTCCAGTCAGCCCCATTGTAGTTGGTTGTCTCAATTCAGTTAGGGCAGGCCCCACTGTCAAATCTGACTTATATAAAATAGCACTCACAGTAATCTTCGTGGGTACTGGGGCTTCCTTCACAAATTTGTTCCTCACCGTTGTGAAAGGTGTGTCCTCTGGGCACTCCATGTGTGGGTCTGTGGGTCTAACCTGATAAATGTACTCTAACATGCCAATTTTCCTAAGCCTTTGGATACCTTCTTCTGTAGTATACCAAGGCAGGTCTGGTTCTTCCACTTGATTTAGTGTAGGCCACCGTGTAATCGATGCTTCAGTGACCTAACCAAATAAACTATTAGATCCTTTCCTAACCTCTTGAGCTGAAACATTGAATGAAGAATCTGTGCTGTGACAGCCACAATTTTGTTGCTGGCTTCTGTACCCTGAGCAGAATCTACTTGGCCCAGTTGGGCTTCAGAGAATCCGTGGGTCATTTTTTGAGCTGTCCAGTTGCATGTGTTCCCCTTCAGATCTGGCCCAGACAGAATCGTTTTAGAAATTAGCATTTTTCATTTTGAAGCTTTGACCTGGTTTTATAGTTTTGCCTATAGTTGGCTGATGTTACATTTAAAGTACCATTCCATCATGTGTTACTGGCACCAGTCATGGGAAGCTGCACAAGGTTTTCGATATTACAGTCATACTTGGTCTTGCTTTTTTCTGGTTGATGTAAGGCTGGAACATTTCAGTAGCAGCTGAGTCAATGCTTAGTCCCTAGATATTTTGCCAGTTGAGCGTAAAACTCTGGACATTCCCAATAATCTAGTATTTCTTCTTTGCTCTCTTGGCTGTATCTGTCTGCAGTAGTTGGTTTGATTGTAGACATTGGGACAATCAAAAACACTGACCTGGTTGATTGTGGGTCCTTAGAGCTCATTGACTGAAATGCTAAAGCAAAGGACAATGGTCACAGCACTTTCTGTCAATGTTTCACTGCTGGACACTGGCCAAGTGAAGCCTCAGCAGTGAGAAAATAGTCACGGCCTAGGAGAGGAGCCAGGTGTACACCTTCCTATGTTCTTCCCATCCTGGCCTAAGTGTAAGACCCTCAGAACATGGATTATGACAGTAGGAAAGGGAAGGAGAAGTATTCCAGATATGTAAGATCTAGACTTCAAAGGACATTGTGACTACCTGTGTATTAGAACAGAGTGCCATCTGACATGTCTCTGAGCCATTTCATGGATGATGTCATTCACTAGGAGAAAAAAGATGGATGAAAGCAGTGTAGTGGGGCAAAGATGATGAGCACTGGCCAGGAAGGGCTTCTGCAGGGATTTGGAAGAGTATGATTGCCTACAAGGGGCAGTGGGCAGCCCTGAGATATTGATGTGATCTCCCTGCCCTTGCTGTGAGGTATGAGAGAATGAGTAGATGAATATCTAGGGGCTACTAGAGAACCCTGGTGGCGTAGTGGTTAAGTGCTACACCTACTAACCAAAGGGTCGGCAGTTTGAATCTGCCAGGCGCTCCTTGGTAACTCTGTGGGGGCAGTTCTACTCTGTCCTATAGGGTCACTATGAGTCGGAATCGACTCAATGGCACTGGGTTTTTTGGTTTGACTAGAGAAGTAAACTCTGTCCAGAGGGGAGATCTGGGTTTCCACCAAAATTTGGGTTGGTGACAACTTTGCGAAAGGTTGAAGATACTGAGAATATTGTGCCTCATACAATGCACCATCAAATGTGCATAGCTTTGCTCACCCTGTAAACATTTGACTTAGTTTTTCAATTCTTAATGCTGTGTCACTATCTTTTGCCTGCTTCCCAGTTTCTCAGACTGATGTTGTTGTTAGCTGCCGTTGAGTCGGCACCTGACTCATGGTGACCTCATGCATAGCAGGACCTGTTGTGATCTATAGGGTTTTCATTGGCTGGTTTTTGGAAGTAGATCACCAGGCCTTTCTTCCTAGTTCATCTTAGTCTGTAAATGCTGCTGAGGTCTGTTCATCATCACAACATCACACAAACCTCCACTGAGAGAGAGGTGATGGCTGCACACGAAGCTCACTGGCTGTGAATCTTAACCCGGGTCTCCTGCATGGAAGCCGTGAATTCTACCACTGACCTGCCACTATTCTCTGTGAAGCTCTGCACAGACCACTACCTCGATTCTCTTCCCTTCCCTTACTGTGTGGCTTGTGGCAAGTGGACCTTAGGCTTCCCTCTATGGGGAGGGCATTAGCAAGGGAATAAGTGATTCGACATATGCTTCCATTCCATAAAGCTTGTGTCGGGTTTAGTGTGGCAAGGGCTTGACCTAACCTTTTCCTTCACCCTGTCATTCCCTAACTTGATGAACGGACTTAATCCTCCAGTTAAATCTTTCAATTAAGCTTTGTTCTCTTTTCCACTAAAGAAGGACTAATCCAGCTTCTTGGATGTGTTTTTAATCTATAGTCCTGAGGCGGTCTGTTATGGGTTCTCTCACTTTTTCACACATGCGTGCACACACACACACACACACAGACACACACGCATGCACATAAACCACAGCAACTGCACCAAACACCTAATGCTTGTAATCTTATTCTTTTTCCTTGGATTGAGGCATAATTTAGAGCAAAATGTATATGTAAAATCTGTACAAAACTAAAGGCCGCTGTATGTACTGTATCATCCCATAAGATCAGCGGGCTATAGGATATGTGTGGAAAAATCTCTCACAAATCAGAAAATGATGATTACACAGAAAAGCTGAAGATTATTTGTTCCACAGCGAAACCACGGGACTGAAAAACCAGAAACGGCCAGTGACGTTATAGCCTGGAGCAATCCGAAAGCTTTATTTTATATTCTTGTAACAGTAAGACTACTGCTAATTTAAAGCTGAAGAAGCGGTCTTGTTCATTTGAAATATTGTATTTTTTACTAAGAACCTCTGTCAGGCCTGGCTCCAGATATGCCATGATGAAAGAGAATTCAACATTTTCTTTCCTTAACCCATAACCCATTGCTGTCAAGTTGATTCTGACTCAGAGCGATCCTACAGGACAGAGTAGAACTGCCCCATAGAGTTTTCAAGGAGTGGCTGGTGAATTCGAACTGCCGACCTTTTGGTTAGGAGCCAAGCTCTTAACCACTGTGCCATCAAGGTTCCGAAAAGTGCAATAGGAAGAAAAAGTGGTAGTATGTTTGTGAAGTGTGAAAGACTTCACCGGATTTGATGTTTAGACCTTTTTTTTTCCTATAGGGAAAA
The DNA here is from genome assembly GCF_024166365.1 of Elephas maximus indicus. Taxonomy (NCBI): domain Eukaryota; kingdom Metazoa; phylum Chordata; class Mammalia; order Proboscidea; family Elephantidae; genus Elephas; species Elephas maximus. The sequence goes on from NC_064820.1 coordinate 86,102,692, forward strand.
GCTGGGCTTGAATTTTCTTATTTTCAGCCCTCAGTGTAATATTTTTACTATTCAGATATCTTTCCTATTCCTCACAGTGTTTTTGCTTCACATGCATCTCCTTCCTTAAGCATCTAGCTTATAATTCCCAAAATAGGCTGAAGGCTCTCCCATCCTCACCTGCACACTGTCTTAAACCTGCAGGAGCGATCTGTCTCCATGGGTTCTCATTGCTGGCTCCCGGGGAACCATCTCTGATTCAAGGCAGATCTCCACCTTGAGCCTCTTAGCTCTGGTTTTTTTTTGCTTCATTTGTTATACTGTCTCTCACCTATGTTTCCAATCTATTTATTTTCTACCTTCCTTGTATTTTTCCCCCTATATTCTTCAAATCTCCTTAACTCTCTCCCACCTTAAAACAAAAAATAAAAAAACTCTCCTTGGCCCTGGATCCTTCTCTAGTTACTGTCCTCTCTTGCATGGGCATCGAGGCTTCTTGAAGAAATGTTTTGGCTTGTTCTCCCTGTTTACACAGCTCCTGCTCTTTTTCAGCCCTTTGTGATGGGTTTCTGTTCCTACTTTACCGAGACTGTTGTCACCTAGGTCAACGACGACTGTCCAAAGCTAGTAGGAGTTATTCTTTCCTTATATAACTCAAGCTTTTGACTTCTATTTAATACTTATGTTTTGCAATAAGGGTTTTGAAAATAGGGTTGCTATGAGTCGGAATCATCTTGACGGTAATAGGTATGTTTTGAAATACAGGTAGTCCTCAACGTAGAACGTATTTCAGTCATGATTAACCACACTTATGACGGTCTTTTTTTTTTTTTTTGTACATCTTATCATTTGTAATATGTACTACATACACGTTGTAGCGTGTAAAAGGACCATACAGCCAACTCTCCCTAATTTTCTGACTGGATACATCACCCCCATTCCTAGGCATAACTCAGATGATTCAGATCCTTCCACAAGTGGAATTATTACTGAAACTGAAAAAAGGCCAACATCATCCATTTTTTTATGGACGTGTGTATTTATGTATGGAGCCCTGGTGGTGCAGTGGTTAAGAGCTATGGCTGCGAACCAAAAAGTTAGCAGTTCACATCCACCAGCCACTCCTTGAAAACTCAGTGGGGCAGTTCTGCTCTGTCCTGTCCTGTAAGGTCGCTATGAGTCAGCATCGACTTGATGGCAATGGGTTTGGTTTGGCTTTGGTTTACGTACATATATATTAACCCCCCTGCCAGTGCCATTGAGCTGATTCCGACTCACAGCGACCCTATAGGACAGAGTAGAAGTGCCGCATACAGTTTCCAAGGAGGGCCTGGCGGATTCAAACTGCCAACCCTTTGGTTAGCAGCCGTAGCACTTAACCACTATGCCACCAGGGTTTATCTGTAAAATTTATATGTAATATTTCCAACCCCCAAAGGCAAATAAAGATTGGATTTATAAAGTTACTGATAATAAAAGGCATTAATAATGAAAACTAAAGAACAATGAGGTATTCGACTTATGTCAGAACCTACTTAAGATGGAGTTGTCGAAATGGAACACTGTCATAAGTCAGTGACTACCTGTACACAAGTAATATACAAATACAAGTTCTCATCAAAAAAAAAAAAAAAAAAGAAGAAGAAGAAAAGAAGATTCAAACAATGCCAAAGTATATAGACTAAAAGTTATAGTTCCCATTCATACCCCGCCTCATCCCCTATTCTTCCAAGCCTGCTGGTCTCTATCCCTCTCATGTCTATGGCAGTTGCCCTGGTCTAGGTACCTATTGCCAGGGCTATTGCTCAGCCACCTCACCAATCTCTTTTGTGAGTTTTCCTCCTTCTAATCCTCCCTCCACATGGTGGTCAGAATGCCCTTTCTAAAAAGAGCAGCTGATCTGTTGAAAGAACTCCAGGGCTCCCTACTGATTTTATCACATCCAATTTGCTTCTTATTATAGAAAATTTTGAACATATATAAGGGTGGATTATGATGTTGGCAAAGAATAGTGAATATACTATGGACTGCCAGAAGAATAAACAAATCTGTCTTGGAGGAAGTACAGCCAAAATGCTTCTTAGAAGTGAAGATGATGAGACTTTGTCTCATGTACTTCGGACATGAGACATCAGGAGAAACAAATCCCTGGAGAAGGAGATCATGCTTGGTAGAAGGTCAGTGAAAAAGAGGAAGACTCTCAGTGGGATGGATTGACATAGCGGCTGCAACAATGGGCTCAAACATAGCAACAATTATGAGGTGGTGCAGGTCCGGGCAGTGTTTCATTCTGCCGTACCTAGGGCTGCTGTGAGTTGGAACTGACTCTAGTGCACCTAACAACAGCAACAATAATAAGGGTGGAATGAGTAGTGTAATGGTCCTCCATGTTGCTGTGAAGAAAAAAATATTCATTCATTTTATGGTTATTTTTACTTCCCTACCAAGCACCAAGCACCAAGCACCAGGCTTCTGTTGCTATGAGTCAGAATCAACTGGATGGCAACCAGTTTTGGTTTTATATTTTTTGGTTTACCAAGCACCAGGCTCTGTCCTAAGTTCTGGAATACAGTGAGTCAGTCCAAGTGAGGCCCCTCAAGCTTATCTTTGTGAAAGTCTCACTCTCTCGCTGGATGTCCTGGGCTCCAGCTATAGCAACTACATACAGGGATTCTAATGGGCCGGGGTGCCCCTTCCAAGTATGACTAACACCAACTCATCTCTCAGGACTCAGCTCTGGCATCTGCACCATCTTTCTTTATCCTCTTGCTCCCCCTGTAGGAAGGAAGTACCATGCCTTTTTTAAAGCCTCCACTGTATCCTCGTGTGGAAACCCTGGTGACGTAGTGGTTAAATGCTATGGCTTCTAACTAAGAAGTCAGCAGTTCAAATCCACCAGGTGCTGCTTGGAAACTCTATAGGGCAGTTCTACTCTGTGCTATATAGGTTCACTATGAGTCGGAATCAACTTGACAGCAGTGGGTTTGGTTTTGGTTTGGTATCCTCATATTTCTCTCAAAGAACCTATGAGGTCATTGCATTGATTTGTTTCTATTCTTGTTTCTCTTTGCCAGCCTGAATTTAATGAAGACAAATTGTGTCCTACTCATCTCTTGTCTCTTGCTGTGGGCACAGCGCCACGTACTTTTCAGAAATGCGTGTACTGATATATACATCCTCTGCTGATGCATAAGAGAGCTGGAATCATTTTTGAAAAATCTTTATTAGATTGATGGGTGAAAAATGGTATTTTGATGTAATGAACTTTGCCTTGATTATTGGTGAGATTGACCATTTCTTTGCTATCATTAGTATTTATCTATATTTCTTATATGGATTGTTATCTCAACTCTTTTCCCCATTTTTTTTCTTTTGGTGTTTTTCTTACCAGTTTGTTTGTAAGCTCTCTGAATGACAAAGATATTATCTACTTGTCTTTCGTATTTTTGAGAAATATCCTTGCTTTTGCCACTTCTGTTTTATTATCTTGTGTCTATGAAAATTTAAACATCCTATTGTAGTAAGATATGTATAACAAAATTGCCATTTTAATAATTTTTAAGTGTACAATTCAGTGGCATTAATTACATTCACCATGTTGTACAACCATCACTGCTATCTATTTCCAAATGGTTTTCATCACCCCAAACAGAAACCCTTTAAGCAATAAGCCCCATTTTTCCCTTTGCTCCCAGCCCTTGGTCACCACTAATAAATTTTTGTCTCTATGCCTTTGTCTAGTCTAGGTATTTCATATATAAGTGGAATCGTGCAATATTTGTCCTTCCTCAGATCAGATACTTAGTTACCCATATGTTTTCTAGAGATATGATGATCCGAAAAAACCAAACCACCTGCTATCAAGTAAATTCCGACTCATAGCGGCCCTATAACACAGTATAGAACTGCCCTATAGGGTTTCTGAGGCTGTAAACATTTACGGCAGCAGACTGCCACATCTTTCACCCTCGCAGTGGCTGATAGGGTCAAACAGCTGACCGTTTGGTTAGCAGCTGAGTGTTTTAACCACTGCACTACCAGGCTCCTTATAGGATGAGCAGCTTTAATATATTATTCTAGTAATAATTTCATTTTCTGTACCCATTTTCAAAGTTATTTAAAAAAATATAATCCATTACCAGACAGAGCAGGAGAAAAATGTAGAACAGAACTCAAATTCATGTAAAAAGACTGGATTGATGGTCTGACAGAGACTGAAGGAATGCTTGAAACTATGGCCTCTGGACGTACAGTTAACCCAGAACTGAAACCATTCCTGAAGCCCACTCTTCAGGCAAAGATTAGACAGGACTATAAAACAAACAAAAAATAATACACGTGAGGAATGCGCTTCTTAGTTCAGTCAGATATGTGAGACCCAATGGACAGCCCCTGTCCAAAAGCAGGATGAGAAGGCAGGGAGGGAAAGGAACTGGTTAAATGCACACAGGAAACCCGGCGTGGAAAGGGGGAGTGTGCTGTCATATTGTGGGCATCGCAACTAGTGTCACGAAACAATTTTGAATGAGAAATTAAATTAGCTGTAATCTTTCACCTAAAGCACGATAAATAAATAAATAAAATGTATGTTGTTAGGTGCCATTGAGTGGATTCCAACTCATAGCGACCCTATGCGCAACAGAACGAAACACTGCCTGGTCCTGCACCATCCTCACAGTTGTTGCTATACTTGTGCCCATTGTTGCAGCCACTGGGTCAATCCATCTCTTTGAGGGTCTTCTTCTTTTTCCCTGACCCTCTACCTTACCAAGCATGATGTCCTTCTCCAGGGACTGATCCCTTCTGATAACATGTCCAAAGTATGTGAGACGTAGTCTTGCCGTCCTTGCTTCTAATCAGCATTCTGGTTGTTCTTCTTCCAAGACAGATTTGTTTGTCCTTTTGGCAGTCCATGGTGTAATCAATATTCTGGGCCAACACCACAATACAAAGGCGTCAGTTCTCCTCCAGTCTTCCTTATTTATCATCCAGCTTACACAAGCATATCATGCGAATGAAAATACCATGGCTTGGGTTAGGTGCACCTTAGTCCTCAAGGTGACATCTTTGCTTTTCAACACTTTAAAGAGGTCTTTTGCAGCTGATTTCTTGACTGCTACTTCCATGGGTGTTGTTTGTGACTCCAAGTAAAATGAAATCCTTGACAGCCTCAGTCTTTTCTCAATTCATCACGATGTTGCTCATTGGTCCAGTTGTGAGGATCTTTGTTTTCTTTATGTTGAGGTGCAATCCATACCGAAGGCTGTGGTATTTGATCTTTATCAGTAAGTGCTTCAAGTCTTTTTCACTGACAGCAAGCAAAGTTGTGTTATTTGCATATTGCAGGTTGTTAATGAGTTTTCCTTCAATCCTGATGCCCCATTCCTCTTCATATAGTCCAGCTTCTTGAATTATTTGCTCTGGATACAGATTGAACAGGTATGGTGAAAGGATACAATCCCACACACTTTTCCTGACTTTAAACCAGGCAGTATCCCCTTGTTCTTTTCAAACGGCTGCTTTTTAATCCATATACAGGTTTCTCACGAGCACAATTAAGTGTTCTGGAATTTCCATTCTCTGCATTGTAGTCCATAATTTGTTATGGTCCACAGTCAAATGCCTTAGCATAGTCAATAAAACACAGGTAAACATCCTTCTGGTCTTCTCTGCTTTTAGCCAGAATTCATCTGACATCAACAATGATATCCCTGGTTCCACATCCTCTTCTAAATCCGGCTTGAATTTCTCGCAGTTCCCTGTTGATATACTGCTGCAGCTGTTTTTGAATGATCTTCAGCAAAATTTTGCTTGCATGTGATATTAATGGTATTGTTTGATAATTTCCACATTTGGTTGGATCACCTTTCTTGTGAATAGGCTTAAATATGGATCTCTTCCAGTCGGTTGGCCAGGTGACTGTTTTCCAAATTTCTTGGCATAGATGAGTGAGCACTCCCAGCTCTGCATCCGATTGTTGAAGCATCTCAATTGGTATTCCGTCAATTCCCAGAGTCTTGTTTTTTTGCCAATGTCTTCAGTGCAGCTTGGACTTCTTCCTTCAGTGCTGTTGGTCCCTGATCATATGTTACCTCCTGAAATGATTGGATGTCAACCAAATTTTTTTTGTATAGTGTCTTTGTGTATTCCTTCCATCTTCTTTTGATGCTTCCTGCATTGTTTAACATTTTCCCGGTAGAATTCTTCAGTATTGCAACTCGAGGCTTTAATTTTTTCTTCAGTTCTTTCAGCCTGAGAAATACTGACTGAGCGTGTGCTTCCCTTTTGGTTTTATATCTCCAGGTCTTTGCACATGTCATCATAATACTTTACTTTGTCTTCTTGGGTACCACTTTGAAATCTTCCATTCAGCTCTTTTACTTGATCATTTTTTCCTTTTTCCTTTAGCTACTGGACGTTCAAGAGCAAGCTTCAGAGTCTCTTCTGACACCCATTTAGGTCTTTTCTTTCTCTCCTGTCTTTTTAATGACCTCTTGCTTTCTTCATGTATGATGTCCATGATGTCATTCCACAACTTGTCTGGTCTTTGGTCATCAGTGTTCAAAGCGTCAAATCTGTTCTTGAGATGGTCTCTAAATTCAGGTGGGTTATACTCAAGGTTGTACTTTGGCTCTTGTGGACTTATTCTAATTTTCTTCAGTTTCAACCTGAACTTACATATGACCAGTTGATGGTCTGATTTGCAATGGGTCCCTGGCCATGTTCTGACTGATGATATTGAGCTTGAGCTTTTCCATTGTCTCTTTCCACAGATGTAGTCGATTTGATTCCTGTGTATTCCATCTGGTGAGGTCCATGCGTATAGTCGCTGTTTATGTTGGTGAAAAAAGGTATTTGCAATGAAGAAATCATTGGTCTTGCAAAATTCTATCATGCGGTCTCTGGGATCATTTTTATCACGAAGACCACGTTTTCCAACTATTGATCCTTCTTCTTTCTTTCCAAGTTTCCTATTCCAATCATCAGTAATTATCAGTGCATCATGACTGCATGTCTAGTCTATTTCAGACTGCAGAATTTGGTAAAAATCTTCAGTTTCTTCATTTTAAGCCTTAGTGCTTGGTGCATAAATTTGAATAATAGTTGTATTAACTGGTCTTCCTCGTAGGTGTGTGGATATTATCCTATCACTGACAGCACTGTACTTCAGGATAGATCTTGAAATGTTCTTTTTGATGATGAATACAATGCCATTCCTCTTCAAGTTGTCATTCCCGGCATAGTAAAACATATGATTGTCCGATTCAAAATGGCCAATACCTGTCCATTTCAACTCACTAATGCATAGGATATCAACGTTTATGTGTTCCATTTAACTTTTGACGGTTTCCCATTTTCCTAGATTCATACTTTGTATGTTCCAGATTCTGATTATTAATGAATGTTTGCAGCTGTTTCTTCTCATTTTGAGGCATGCCACATCAGCAAATGAAGGTCCCAAAAGCTTGACTCCATTCATGTCATTAAGGCCAACTCTACTTTGAGGAGACAGCTCTTCCCCAGTCGCATTTTGAGTGCCTGCCAACCTGAGGGGCTCATCTTCAGGCACTATATCAGACAATGTTCCACTGCTATTCATAAGGTTTTCACCGGCTAATTCTTTTCAGAAGTAGACCGCTGGGTCCTTCTTCCTAGTCTGTCTTAGTCTGGAAGCTCAGCTGAAACCTGTCTTCCTTGGGTGACTTGCTGGTATTTGAATACCAGTGGTATAGCTTCCAGCGTCATAGCAACACACAAGCCCCCACTGTATGACAAACTGACAGACCTGTTGGGGAAATAAAATACATATAATGCATTAAATGTGCACATTGAATACAGTAGTTAATATCTGGAGAGGTTTATTTGGGACATTTATTTGCAACTCCCATAATCTTGTATCAAGTTAAGCAACACATTTTTAGCACAATAGTGATTTATTTTCTAGTCAAATTAGAAATGAAAATTTATAAATCCTTTAACCCATTCTCGTGTAATTAATATAGTTAGATCTGTACTTACTAAAGAATTTTTGGTTGATCATAAAGAGAATTCCACCACTACCTATTTTTGCACATTTGAAAGGAAATAAAATCTCTGTGTTAGGAAAGAACCATAAATATTTATTGTTATATAAAATATTTTCCTCAGTTTTGTAACCTAGTACTCTTATATTCTTTTTTAGGAGTGTTCTTTAAAATGCCGTTGTCCCAAAGGAATAACTTTGCCATTATTTAATTGCTGTTATATTCCCTTATATCAATATTTTACTTTCTTTTTTTAATATTTAATTTTGCTTTAAGGGAGGAAAGGATTATTGAAAACTTTCCACATGTCCCAAAGTTAGAGTCTTAAGATGTGTAAGTAATGAACTGCGACTATGAGCTGGAATGAAGGGGCACTGTTTAGGACAGGGAGATTTAGGCTTTAAATTTTATTCCTCTTTTTGATCTCTCCTGAGATGCTTGAGTTTAAAATTCATTGTAAATGGGACAGCTTCGGGGAGGGGAGGCTGTTGGTAGAGAGAGGTGATTGGTGGGGGGTGATAGGGTGTTAGAACCTTACACTAATGCGATACCTAAAAAATATTGATTAGAAAGTGGAGTGGGTATATTGATGTAAGAGAGTTTGAGGATGAAAATTAGAGGCAGCTATTAATGTGAAAATGGCCAAGAGCAAGCTAGGGTGTCCTCGTTTTGCCTAGATAAAGCTGAGCTGCTGCCAGTGCTCAAACGTTGCATAGATTCAAGTTGTACCGCTGTCACTCAGGATGAATTTTCCCAAATCCTAAAGACAACACAACTCTCCTGATGTGACAGACGCTGATTCTGAACAGGGTTCTCAAGAAAATTGAGCATAATGTTGGAGTAGTGAGAGTTTTTCTTGCAACACCTGTTACATGACCTCACTTTGAGCTTTACTAGAGTTCATCTCATTGTTGAATGTGTCTACAATCAAAATAACTAGGATGAGATTCCGTCCCATTTAATTTCTTGCTAAGCTAATGTAATTTTTGTCCTTCTAAACATACTTTTTAAACATAATTAAGGAGCCCTGGTGCACAATGGTTAAGCACTCAGCTGTAAACCAGAAGGTTGGCAGTTCAAACCCACCAGCCCGTCCATGGGAGAAAATACCTGGTGATCTGCTTCTGTAAAGATTCCAGCCTAGGCCCTATGAGGAAACTCCTCTCTGTCTTATAGGGTCACTATGGGTTGCTGGGTTGACTCAATAATGCTTAACAACAACAACAACATAAGCATAACTAAGGCCTATAATTGTGTACTATGTCTCTTCTCTGAATTCTTTCAGATTTTATTTTAATGTTCCCCCTTGCCCTGTATGGAGTGGTAGTGGTTTGGTTTGATTATAAATATTACACCTCAATATTTTATTCCCATTTATACCGCAAACTTACCATCTGCTGGTCCTTGACAAATAAATTTTTAGTTTAGCTCTCATCATGTTGATTTATTCAGCGGAGTTTTATTATTTCCCTTGGCAGTGAGAAACTTTTTTTTTGGCATGAGTTGAATCAAAAAAAAAAAAAAAAAAAAAACCAGAAACAAAAACAAAACTGAGACGAGCAGAGGAGGCAAAAATTCTTAAATAGTGCTATAAGTGGAAAATTTAATCAGATAAAGCATGTATTAGAAATATTGAAAAAAAAAAAAAAACCCAAACCTGTTGCTGTTGAGCAGATTCCGACTCATAGTGACCCTACCAGGGTTTCCATATAGAAACTTAAAAAAAAAAAAAAAACATTGCCATTGAGCCGATTCCAACTCATAGCGACCCTGTAGGACAGAGCAGAACTGCCCCATAGGGTTTCCAAGAAGCTCCTGGTGAATTTGAACTGCTGACCTTTTGGTTAGCAGCCTTAGCTCTTAACTACTTCACCACCAGGGTTTGTATATAGACTAGAAATACATGATGATGCTCTCTAAATTCTTATATTGAAGGGAAGCCATACATGTGTTTTCAGTTGTTTTGACATAATCCTGGAGTAGACATTCCTTAAATAGTAGGATCAGTAAAGGAAGCTTCAAGGTATAAAGTTGAAGGGATCCCCCAGTAAGAGTAGTAAACTGGGGAGCCCCAATGACAGGAAATGAAATTTATTACGTGAAGAATAAACTGTGCAAAATGAATCGTATTATATGATCCCCCATTTTTGTTTTCATTTAGCAAGCAGTTTTGAGTGACAGTTTTGTGCCCGGTCCCATGCCAGGTGCTGGACTAATCCTTAATATCTCTTGCCTGGATTACTGTGGGAGCATCCAACTGCTCTCCTCTTTCCTTGCTGTACTCCCTTCCAGCCCCCATGTCTTTCCCCCTCACGGCATCCAGAGTAATCCCGATGAAAAGTCACGTCTTGTAATGCTTTTGATCAAAGCTCCGTATTTCAACCTGGGAAAAGTCCTGAGACTTTATATCTGTCTACAAAGCCCTATATGCTTTACAATCCTGTTCTCTCTTCTACCTCTCACTCCACTCCGGCAAACTGGCTACGTTGTTACTCCTCAAATAGACCAGGCCTACTCTCACCACAGGGCCTTTGCACTTGCTATTTTTGCTAACCAGAATACTCTAACATCAGCTAGTCACATGGCTCAGTCCTTCAGGTCATTATTCAAATGCCACCTTCTCAGTGAGGCCTTCTCTCACACCCTGGTTAAATTATAACCACCACCTCCCACTTCCTATCCTACTCCCCCCCACCACTGTTTTTTTCTCTACAGCACTAATCGCAAGGCAGCATACTGTGTATTTGTCTTATTTATTTTATTTTCTTTCTCTGCCTACTACTATGTAAGCTCCATGAGGGCACAGACTTTTTTTTTTCTATTTTGTTTACTACTGTACCCTGTGCTTTGAACACTTCCTAAGTATGTAATAACACTCAACGTTTATTCAATAAAAGTGAATTTGAATTCACAGAAACATATAAAGAAGGAAATCAGCACCACTTGTAACCTCGTATAGCAGTATGTGTTACTCTGCAATTAGGATTTCGTATATTTTCTTTTATCCCCACTTAATATTATAGGGATGTTAGAAAATACAGAGAAACATAAAAGAAGCAACTAAGGAATAATTAAAAATACTCATAATTGCTTTTATAAAAATACCTTTTTTTGTTATGATCTATGTCTTTGGCTTGAAGTGCTTATCTTTCACTCGCCTTCTTCCTCCCCCTTCTGTGTATGTGCAGAAGTTTCTCCCTCTGCCTGTGAACACCTATCCGTATGCACACACACGTCACGTATACTTTGATTTCCTGCTTTTTTTTCTTCGTTTATCGGTAGGTATGTTCCATTATGTTAACTATTCCTTAAAAGCATGATGTTAAGTGACGTGTACCATTCCATCTGGGTACTTATTTAACCACTTCCATATTTTATACATATTTAGATTGTCTCAACTTTCTTTTAATTGCATTAATGAATGAACATCTTGTTTTGTTGTACATTTTTGTACAAGTCTCATAACTTTTCTTAGGTTAGATTATTAGAAGTAAAATTACTAAGACAAAGGATGTGAACATTTTCATCTGTCTCGATACATACTGTGACATTGTCTTCTAGAATGGCTCATTTTGGTAGCATTACGTGGAAGTATCAATTTCACCATACCTTTGCCAGCACTATTATTGTTTTCTAAATATCTTGATCTATTTTGATAATTTGTACTTCCTTAAGTAGGATTTTTTTTCATGCATTTATTGGTCTTTTTTTTTTTGTATGTTATATTCTATGACCACCTTTTGTCTATTTCTTGACTAACGAATTTTAGCCAGTATTATTAACTCCCTGCTATAAAGATTTTTTTTTTATAAAGATGTAAAGATGAAGAATTTAACATCCTTACTATACCCGTCACTCCCCTTTCCCTTGTCTCCTCGTTTTTTGTTGCTTACATATTTTTGACTATTAAATTGATTAAGTTTATTCTTAAAATAGTACAATTAAACCTCTATATTGACTTATCAACTTTGTAAAGTATGTATTAACTCTCTGCTATGAAGAATAATTACGATATTTAATGTGTTTTCTTTGTTCTTTTTTCTCCTCTAACCCTTAGGTTTTCTTACTTTGATTGTTATTTATTCTTGCTTTATAAATTTGAAGCATTTACATTCTGTTCTCCAAATTTAATTAGGCCTCTGTGCTTTGCTATGGTTGATTCTAAAAAGTAAAAACAAGGGGGCACTGAAATCATGGTTATACGAATACTAATTTCTACAGTACCAAGGTCAGTTTTTGGCCCAATAGGAAATAAAATGTAATAATACACAATTGAATATTTGTTCCTTGAAGGCCGCTCTTGCATGTGTCAAATTCTAATTTCTTTCTAGATTCCTTGATGTCATTTGGCTTTTATTCTTGCCTTCCATGTCATCTTATGTTTTTGTTTCTGTTCTGCTTGGTTGAAAAACCTTCACAGAATTTTTTCCTCTTTAAAGTGTGGGTGTTTAGTAAACTTTTTCTGTCTTCTCCTGGTACTTGGTTAGTTGATGGTGGCCTGGGCATAGGAATTTAGGTCTGAAATATTTTTCCCTCAATTCTTTATTATCATTTTAGCATCCCAGGTTACTAATGAGAAATGTGATGTCAGCTTGATTCTTATTTCCTTTAGATAACCTATTGTTTTTCATTGGAAGTGTTTATAGATTTCCTTTATCCTTAGAGCCCTGATGTTTCACCAGCATGTGTCCAGGTACAGAATATTTTCATTTATCCTGTCTGGCATTGGGATCATTCTTTGTCTTTGAACTATGCCATGTTTAGTTCAGGCAAGGTTTCTTCTGTTTCTTTTTATTTACTCCCTTTTTTTCTCCTCTGGAATTCCCATAAGACATATGTCCCATAGAACATAGGTACTCTTGAATCTATGCTCTATGTTGCTTAATTTTTTTTCTTTTGTATCTCCAGTCTCTTTGTGTTCTTGTTTGATGTTCTTTATTTTATCTCTTGGACCACCCAGTTTAGTTTTCAGCTGTGTCTAGCTTACCCGTTAGTGCATCCATTGTTCTGTAAAATAATAGCAATCATTTTTTTGTTCCTGGGAGCTCTTCTTCTTACCAGATTACTTCTTTTCCTAAGCAGCTGCTTTTTTGCTTTATGGCCGCAATATCCTCTCATCTTTCTCAGAAGACAATAAATCTGTGTTGCTTGAAATAGCTTTGTTTTCTCTAGTGTCAGTTCAGTTTGTTCATTTGGGACTGTCTGTGGGTTATTGCTACATAACAAATCACCCCCAAACTTAATAGCTTAAAATGATAACTGTTTATTATCCTGCAGTTTCTGTGGGCTAGGAATCCAGGCATGGCTTAACTGGATGCTTCTGCCCCAAGCTCTCTCACAAGCCAACAATCAAGGTGTTGAACAGGTCTTTGGCATCATCTGAAGGCTCAGCTCGGGGAGGATCGGCTTCCAAGCCCACCGACATGGTTGGAGGCAGGATTCACTTCCTTGTTAGTTGTTGGAATGAGTGCCTTAGTTCCTCACTGGCTGTTGGTCAGGGGCCTCCCTCAGGTCCCAGCCATGTGGGCCTTCTCCATAAGGCAACCAACAACATGGCAGCTGGCTTTCCTTAGATGAAACCAGCAAGACAATAAGAGAAAGCAAACAAGATGGAAGGCAGAGTCTTTTTGTAAATGAATCTTCATAGTGATATCCCAGCACTTTTGCCATAATCTTTTTTTTTTTTTTTTAATTCATTAGAAGAGAGTCAACTAGGTCCAATGCACACTCAGAGGAAGGGATTACATGATGGCATGAATACCAGAAGGTGGGAATCATCAAGGGCCATTTTACATGCTGCCCAGAGTTCTGCCTTTTTTTAGAGTTGTTTTTTCCCAAGTGTCTAGTCAGCCTTATTTCTAAGTAAAGAGCCTTGTGGGTTATAATCGTAACTGGCTTGAGCTTACTCTGTGACTGTGAATGCAGAATTTGTGTAATGTGTAGGCTTTTCTTGCAGGTGTGTGGGACCTCATTCAGAAGTAGAAAGGTTTAGTGTATGTTGCAAATATGCCCTAAGGTGACCCTCAGTGAGTCAGGCCCTTGTATAATTCCCTACCCTTTAGTGCAGGAGGAAACCCTGGTGGCGTAGTGGTTAAGTGCCACGGCTGCTAACCAAAGGGTTGGCAGTTCAGATCCACCAGGGGCTCCTTGGAAACTCTTTGGGGCAGTTCTACTTTGTCCTATAGGGTCACTATGAGTCGGAATTGACTCGACGGCACTGGGTTTTGTTTGGTTTGGTTTTTTAGTGTGGGTAGAACCTGTGACTTGCTTTTAACCACTAGAATATGGCAAAGGTGTTGGGATAGTCACTCCCTTGATTAGGTTATGATATTTGCAAAGAGATTTTCCCAAATCAAAGTTGATTTAGAATTCATTAAAAGGGATATTATCTTGATGGGGCCTGACTTAATGAATGGAAAGCCCTAAAGAAGGAAAAGGGGCCTTTCCTGAAGTCAGAGATGCTCTCCTGCTGGCCTTGAAGAAGCAAGCCACCATGTGTTCTAGAGCTTCAAGACATGAATTTTCCCAACAACCTAAATGAGCTTGGAAAAATTTCTTCCCCAATTCAAACCTCCAGATGAGAATGCACCTTGACTATAGCCTTGTGAGACCCAGAGCAGAGGGCCCAGCTAAGCTGAGCCTAGACTCCTGACCCACAGAAACTGTGAGGTAATAAATGTGTGGATTTTTTTGTTTTTGTTTTGCCATTTCAAAATTTTTAAGCTGCTGAGTTTGTGGTAAAAGAAAACTGTTGTTGGGTGCCATTGAGTCAATTCAGACTTATTGTGACTCCGCATTACAGAGTAGAACTGCCACATAGGCTGTGATCTTTATTTGAGCAGATCACCAGATCTTTCTCCTGTGAAGCCACTGGTAGGTCTGAACCACCAACTTTTTTGTTACAAGCAGAGCACTTAAGCACTATGCCACCAGGGCTCCATTAATAGGAAACTAAACTCTAGTGGCCTAGTGGTTAAGCCCTACAGCTGCTAACCAAAAGTTCAGCAGTTTGAATCCACCAGGCGCTCCTTGGAAACTCTATGGGGTGGTTCTCCTCCGTACTATAGGGTCTCTATGAGTTGGAATCAACTCGGCAGCAGGGGGTTAATATACTTTATTTCACTCCTAAGAAGGGGCCTTTCCTGTTTTGGTTTCCCCTTGTGCCTGCTGTGGATGTCTGGGTAAAGCCATGCTCTATTATTTTCTCTCAGAGTCCAGCTCCCTCCATAGCACCCTTGTTTGGGAAGGTGACCTCCCTTTTACAGAGAACCAATCTTGGGCTGTGACTTGAGGGCCTTGTCATTGCTGCCAGCCATGCCTTTTACTTATTTATTTATTTTGGGGGGATGGAAGAGGCAGCACATAACTTCTTGTTGTTCTGAAGGCACTTGTTTAAGGAAATACTCTAATGAGGGCCCCTTTGCTCTTTGTTGATTTACAGCTTGGAATTTCTTCAGGCCACCCATGATAAGAACCATGCCTATGTAAGGGTCTGTGTCTCTGGTTACCTCTACACTCATTTCTCCCCAATCTGATTCCATTTGGTATTTCTCTTCATGGAATTTCTCAAAATTTTCTGGTCTGTTCTCAATGTGTATTTTCCTGTTTCACGATGCTGTTGTAGTTTCAGTGGGACCTGGGAAGTGGAGCAAGGCAGACATCAATGATCGGTTTGCTAGAACTCAACCCAACATCCTGCTCTGGACTTGCCTTTTTCTTCTTTAACAGAAAAATAAAATTCTTTTGCATGTAACTCTGATCTAGTATGTTCCTAATTTGGCATATTTGTAATAAAATTGACTATAAAACTGAAGGAAACACTGGTGGCATAGTGGTTAAGTGCTACGGCTGCTAACCAAAAGGTCAGCAGTTCAAATCCACCAGGCGCTCCTTGGAAACTCTATGGAGCAGTTCTACTCTGTCCTATAGGGTAGCTATGAGTCAGAATTGACTCGATGGCAACAGGGATTTGGATAAAACTGAAGGGTAGGATTTTTATTATAATAATTACTTTTCTTACGCTTTATCATTATTTCTACCTTTTAAACTTCCCAATAATAGCAGTGTTCTACGAGGACTCTCTTCTCTTCTTCCCCTCCTCCTGCTTATGCTTGCACTGCCTTTCTTCTCTTAGGGTGATTTCTTAGAACAAGTGACTTAAAAATCTTGCCGACGGCATGATTTTTTTCTCTAGCACTAACAGCACACATGATGTAAGTGCAGAGGATGTTGAGGTAATTAAATTAAATGTGTGAGTTTAGAATTGTCTTAAGACTCTTCTGGTTCCAAGTAACACAGATCTACTCAAACTAGTTTAGGGAATTTATTAGAAGGAAGCTGCAATATCTCACTAAACCTGAGGGTTAAAGCTACTCAGGCATCATGAGGGACTGGGACCAGACATTAGAAAGCGGACAAGAACTTAAGTAGTCATTACCTTTATGTCTCAGATTTTCTGTCTTGCCTCTGCTTTTCTGAGCATTTACCTATTCTTTTCTCTCTCAGCCGAGTGACTGCTTTGGCCTGGATGTGGCCAAATATGGCTGCCTCACAATGGCAACCTGAGTTCCCAAGACCAAACAAATAGGTCAGAGGCCTAATCCCAAATTCCCAAGAGAAGGAATCTAATTGCCTTAGTTTGGGTTGTTGTTATTGTTAGCTGTGGTCGAGTTGGCCCCTGACTCATGGTGACCCCATGCACAATGGAATAAAATGCTGCCGGGTCCTGCACCATCTCCATGATTGATTGTGGATTGGATCATTGTAATCCATAGGGTTTTCACTGGCTGATTTTCAGAAGCAGATCACAAGGCCTTTTATCCCAGTCTGTCTTAGTCTGGAAGTTCTGCTGCAATCTGTTCAGCATCATAGCAGCATGCAAGACCCCACTCATGGATGGGTGATGACTATGTATGAGGTCCATTGATTGGGAATTAAACTCAGGTCTCCCACATGGAAGGCGAGAATTCTACCACTGAGCCACCAATGCCAATAGGTAGGGTTACTTATATCTTTTCAGGATGGTTTAATGTGATCATGAGGGCAGATTTTGTGGTATAAACAAGGATGCTGTGGCCCAAGTTTCTAAAAACGAGGTAAGTGAAAAGATTAGGTAGATATCTCAAAACATGTCTGCTGCAACATTCTTGTTTGTATTAAATGTGTTATTTCTAATTAGAGAGGCAATTTAGCTTGTGATTAAGAACATGGACTTGGAGTTAGACAGACCTTCATTTGAATCCCAGCCGTGCTACCTACTAGCTATATATATAGTTGGCCTCTGTGTGGGTCAGTTGGGATAATAAAGTCTGTCTCTTGGCATTGCTGGGAGGATGAAATGAGATAACATACGGTACATCCTATGCAGTTAATAAATAGTAACTATTTTTTATTTTTTTATTAATTAAGGAACCCTGGTGGTACAATAGTTAAATTCTCAGTTACTAACTGGAAGGTCAGCAGTTCGAACCCACGATCTGCTACATGGGAGAAAGATGGTAGTTTGCTTCCGTAAAGATTACAGCCTAAGAAACCCTATGGGGCAGTTCTAATCTGTCCTCTACGGTCACTCTGAGTCAGAATTGACTTGATGGCAACAGATTTGGTTTTTGGCTTATTTTTGTTAATTATTACCATTGTCATACCATTTGGGAAAGATGATATGGATAGAGGAATATACATTTTACCACCCTGGGTATCGCAAGAAGATCTAGAGGCAAAATTCCAGAAGGCAGAAAATTTCATAGTTAATAAAAATCTAAGAGTTTGTTTTTGCCATACTTGCCAAAGAAATGGACACAGGTTAGCCTGCTGGAACTAGGCCCCAAAGAATCTAAACTTATCTCTAGAATGGAATTAGTACTTCTGTTGGTTTGGAGCCCTGGTGGTGCAGTGGTTAAAGTGCTTGGCTGCTAACTGAGAGGTCAGTGGTTCGAACCCACGAGCCGGTCCATGGGAGAAAGATTCTGTGAAAATTACAGCCTTGGAAACCCTATGGGGGCAGTACTACTCTGTCCTATAGGGTCACTATAGTTGGAATCGATTCGACGGCAGTGGGGGTTGGGGTTGGTTTGGGAAAGAAAGTTGTCAGTGGTTTCATAATCCTGAAGAGAGCCAAGCCGAGCTGGTGGTCAGCTGCTGTGCACTGGTGGCCATTAATGTGGCCAGAATTGTGCTTTATAGCCATCACCTGTTCTGATTGGTTACTGCATTTATTCTGCTTGGTGGAAGGCCCATTTTGATTGGCTAGTGTCTGTACCTTACCCAGGGAACTATTTGAGTAGCATCCTTGGGAACAAAGTATGTACCGCCAATGTAAAAGATGTTAGTTTCTTTGTTAAAGGAGAGGAACCATTTTCTTTGTTAAAGCTATGAAGATTTGCACTTTTGTCACTTATATGATAAAATCGTGAGTGGTAGGCATCATTGAATGGCCTCGTAATAAAGGACAGGTGAAAGGATAATGATTCAGAATCTACAGAGCTGAAAGACACTAAGTGTACGTTGAAAGTTAATGTTTATATAAAGAAGAGCTAGCAAAACAAACTGTGTTCAGTTCCAATATGGAACTGCAGTAGAACAATATCTTAATGACTAACTGTGCACTTTTCTTTCAAGTTACGCAGACATTTTGATTGAGAGGGAAGTGTTAACGCAGAAGTACATTCATCTAGTTCAGATCGTAGAGACAGAAAAAATTGCTGCTAACCAGCTTCGACATCAACTTGAAGATCAAGATACAGAAATCGAGAGGCTTAAATCAGAGGTATTTCTCAGTCAGTACATTCCTTCTCATTGTTTCACACGTACTGTCATCCCCTCATAATTACCTAAGGCTGATGCGTGGCAAAATTTTAATCCCAGACTGAGCTCCTACACCGTCAACATATATGTGGCTGGGCCATTGATCTAGAACTGAATCCAAGTCTACATTAGGATTACGTAAATGTGTTACAGAAAAATATCAGGATACTATGCTACCTATGCACATACCTGATGATATCCTTCATAGATCAGCTATCCAAGAGTTCATCGTAATATTTAACTGTTTTCAGATAGACTCTTGTGGTAATGATAATTGTGAGTCTGTCATAATTTCAATTCAAATCTAAACTATCAACTAAGGAAGGACTAAAAATGAATTCGGCAAGACTACTTTTTCTAGCTGACTGGATTTAAAGAGTCCAGCTTTCTCCCCTCTAGAATTTTGAGTGGCACATTTGGGTTAAAGTATAAGACAGAAGGGTGAATTTTTCCCCAAGTTGGAATTCTAGCCCTCTTTCCCTTGTTCTTCCCCTCCACCCCCACATAGAGATTGACACCATGTGAGAGAAGAAGGTGGTCAGAGAGTCCACCACAATGGTGGTGTGCTGGGTCTTTCCTCTCTCCCAGGTGCCTCAGGCTATATACAGAAGCTTGTGTGTAGCTTTCCTTGTGGTCCTGTCATTCCTCATGGGAAGTGATCAGTAACTGAAGAATTGAAGAGTAATGTAGAGAATGAGGTATTTTTCCCTCTCTCTGGGCAGAGGTGCCTTCTAGTATCCTCTTAGATTCAAAAACAAAAATAAGACAGAATGAAGCCTGCTATTAATTGTATCCTTGTTGACACCCTTGGCACCCTTCTTGTTGTTCTTACTGACATGGGACAGCGTATTGCTCTTCATTTCCTCACATCTTCTGTGAAGACGCTCTCTGAATTCTGTTGAGGGGTTTTTACCTCCTGCTTGTTCCCTGTGTATATCACCTCCAGGGTACAGTATGGGTGTTAGCTGATTCCCACTGGGACGAGAAAGCTTTTCCTGTGATGAGAAGTTGCAGACTGTGTTCACCCTATCATTAGAGTTGTTAACTTCATGATTAGATCCTGAAATCTGATATAGTAGAAACAACAACAGAAAACTTAACAAACCTGCATTTTAAAAGACTATATCAGGCACTGTAATTTAAAACAAAATTATTGTGTTCTTTCTTTGCCACAGTAAGCTACAGCAGATGCTTGTCTGCTAAGTGAGAGAGGTTGGTATTTACTCTATGAGAGAAACTCAGCACCAAGCAATGTTCCCCAACGTTTACTTATATTGTGTTTATCTGTCTTCACTATGTTCTATTTTAGTCTGAACATAGATTCCAGCTAAAAACTGTCGGTAGCAGGTATGTGTTCTTGACAGGAGCCATAATTTATTTCCTACTCCTTTTGTTTTCCCGCTTCCCTACCAGAAAACGGCAGAGGAGTGTATTTGGTGTTGGAAACAAAATTGTAACGACAGTTTGAGGGGACACTTCTGATCTCTTGTCAAGTATTTGTCCTTACATGTTAGTAAACCTGTGTAAGCTCTTAATGTTTGTAAGAGCCTGCAACTGAGTGGTAATTTAGTAAATTTTATTACTAAATGTAGTTGAGAGTCCACCGGGTCTTGAGTTACCCCTCATAGACATATAACTGAACTGGAGATATAAAGGGATCTCAAGTTTCAATTCTCCTTACCTTTTCTGAGAAGTCCTCTTGACCGGCTTGGACCCACCCAGGGCTTTGCACACGTCCCTCTGCAGTTACCATTTTCCCAAGGAAAACTGTGAGTCTGCTCTACTGTGTGTAACTGAAAGGCCACAGGCTGTCCCTGGGAAGCAAGAGCTTTAAGCTGAACATCACTGCACTTGAGACCACAGACATTATGGGCAGCCACCCTCAGGAGAGATGGTTTACATGTTACTGAGATCCTGAGGAGAAAAAAAAAAAAAACAAACCCAGTGCCATTGAGTCGATTCCAACTCATAGCGACCCTGTAGGACAGAGTAGAACTACCCCATACAGTTTCCAAGGAGCGCCAGGCGGATGCGAACTGCCAACCTTTTGATTAGCAGCCCGTAGCACTTAACTACTACGCCACAGGACATGGCCTTATGATCACAGGCAATCAAGACTGGGTTTTGGGCTAACTTGTCTCCTAACCTCAGGCCCCAGTTTATACTTTCCACAGCCACTTCTTACAAGCAATTTTGTTGGTAACACGAGGCTTGGGATGAAGTTCATGCCTTCTGTGCACCAAAGGAAGAGAAGGTACATACAAAGTGAGTGTTTCTTGAAGACCTCATCAGCTCCCTTTGTAGGCAGAACTCCCAGTGAGTTATGGTTATAATCCACTATTTCTGCAATCATGAAATGGACCAATTTTGTGTTATAGATTATTGCTCTTAATAAAACCAAGGAACGAATGCGACCTTACCAAAGCAACCAAGAAGATGAGGATCCAGACATCAAAAAAATTAAAAAGGTAGGACACTGAGGCTTTTAAGCTTTGAAGGGGCTTTGGTGACCAGCAGACTGTGCTGTAGTGGTGTCTTTGTGACTCTGTCCCTGAGCTGGAAGCAGTTTTGGTGTTTCTGTTCTAATGGCTCCCAGACTTGCTTTCAGAACTTCTAGATATGGCTTCTTCTCTGAAGAAGTTTCAGCTTGGGATTTCTTTCCAGTCCTGGGAATCCTCCTTTGGATTCTTTGGAAAGGATGCCAAAACTGACGGTAAAACAACGTATTCTCTGATTGGATTAAGTGCTTGGAACCTCCTGATTTTGTGCTGCTTTCATATTTTGGTGGAGTATTTTTAAAACTATTTAAAAATAATTGTCTTCAGTGCTACTTAGGAAAGTTTTTTTTTTTTTTTTAAATATGTGAGAAGATTGAGTAAATCAGTACATCTGCTTAGAGTTCTGTTTTACTATTATTCTTTCTTTCTTGTTTAATATCCACATAAGCAGTAGATCTCCCCACCTTACTGTCATTTATTATTTTAGAACCGTTGCGATGAACCAGACACTGCCACTTACTCTAGTACCCCGCGTTTTGATTTATGTCATCTAGGTTTTGTGTTCCATAATCTTAATTGTCCTTTATAAAGCACTTACTCAGCTTTGTTCACAGTTATGTAGAAGTGTTTCACATTTGAAGAACTTTGCCTGGATACACATCTTTAAATCTTTATTTTTTCATAATCTTTTCTTATTCCTATTTATTTATGCTAAATTATTCCTCTGTGATTTCTTCTCGTTGTTTTTGCTCTGTAGGTTCAGAGCTTCATGCGAGGATGGTTGTGCAGAAGGAAATGGAAGACTATCGTGCAGGATTACATTTGTTCTCCTCATGCTGAAAGCATGAGGAAGAGAAACCAGATTGTGTTTACCATGGTAGAGGCTGAGTCGGAGTATGTTCACCAGCTCTACATCCTGGTCAATGGCTTCCTCCGGCCCCTACGAATGGCGGCCAGCTCCAAAAAGCCCCCCATCAGCCATGACGACGTTAGCAGTATTTTTCTCAACAGGTTTGTCTTTGCATAAACCAAACATTCATGAAAAAACTCATTTGTATTTCTTAAAAGAATTTTTACTTTAGGTCTCATAAATGCATCTTAATGAGTTCATGATGTTGAAAATAAGAAAGCTCTCAGTTGTGTTTCATTATTAGTCCAAATTTTGCATATTTTTATCTTGAATTTTGGCTTCTAATTTTTTCTTCATTATTTGACATATGTTTTCTTGTCATTCTGTGTGTTGGGGAAGATAACCTCCCTCACAAATTGGGGGAAATGGAGTAATTAATTGAGCTTTACATGTAATTATACAGAATTACTTAAAAAAAAAAAAAACTAATACAAGGTCTGGGCTTCCTAGTAAATTCATTCACTCAATAAATATTTCATGTCTTTACTGCTAGGATTCATCAGTGAACATGGCAGGAAGTGCTTGCCCTCATTGAGCTTAAATTTTGATGTGAAAAAGACAAAGAATAAATAGTAAATAAGTAAAATATGTAGTATCTTGTATGGTGATAAATGCTGTAGAGAATAATAAACAGGGGAAGAGGGAAAGAGGAGAAGGGTATGAAGGAGTACTTGGGTGTTCTTAATTTTAGTTATTTGGTTTTGAACAGACAATACATTCACATGGCTCAAAAAATCAAAACAACATAAAAACATCAAACAATGTTTACAAGTCTCACTCTCACCCTGTCTCTGCCTCTGTGTATCCCAGAGATCAGTTTTTATTAGGTTTTTTTGTTTCTTATACATCTTTCCTGATGTAGATCTAAGCAAGTATAAATATAGAGCCTTATTTACTCCTTTCTTACTCAAAAGGCTATTTTAATAAATACTTGCCCTTTTCACTTAACAATATATCCTGGAGATTTTTCCATATTGGTATCTTAAGAGTGTTCTCATTTTCTAAAAAAATCAAGTGTGTTATTCCATTATGTGGATGTACCTTAGTTTTTTACAACCAATCTTCAAGAAGGCCTGAACCATAAGGTAATGTTTGAGAAAAGACTTAAGGTTGGTGAGGAAGTGAGCATGTACCATTTGGGGAAGAGTGATGCAAGCAGAGTGCAAAGGGTCTGAGGCAGGAGCCCTTAAAATCAGTGTGGCTAGAGTAGTGGGGGAGAGGGGGAGATCAGAGAGGTAACAGAACTTTGTAAAGACTTTGGCTTTCACTCTGAATGAGATGCGGAGATTGGAATGTTTTGCGCAAAGAAAGGAATGGATATGACTTATGTTTTAAAAGGCTCATTCTGCTTTTCTGTTGAGAATAGACTGTAGGAGGTCAAAGGTGGAAGCAGGAACATTAGTTTGGTGGCTGTATCAGTAAGCCAGGTGAGAGATGATAGTAGAAAGTAGGCTTGTTTGGTGGCTATTGCAACATTCCAGGCAACAGAAAATTGTAAGGAAGGCAGTGATAGGTGGTTGGATTCTGGGTATATTTTTAAGATGGAATCAGTAGATCTGTCAATGGGTTTGCTGTGGATTTTGAGAGAAAGTGAAAAGACAGGTAAGATTCCAAGCTTTTGGCCTGAACACAACTAGAAGGATGGAGTTTGTATTTACTGAGTGAGGAAGACTGAGGCAAGAAGAGGTTTAGGGAGAAGAGTTTTAGCTTGGATCCGTCAAGTGTGAGATGCTATTAGCCATCCAAATGGAAACATCAGGTGAGTAGGGAGTGGATCCTAGTCTGGAGTTCATAGGAAATATAAATTTGAGAGTCCAGCAGCATATGGATGGTATTTAAAGCAGACAGTTCAAATGAGGTTACCAAGGGAAGGGGTACAGATGGATAAGAGAAGAGGAGCAGGAACTGAGTCCTGGATCATTCTAACACTTGGAGGTTAGGGAAATGCGAAGGAACCAGCAAAGAAAACTGAAGAGGGTCAGACAATGTTATAGGATGGAAAGTGGATGCCTTTGGAAACTGGGGGAAGAATGAATAAGCAATTATGTCGAAAGGAGCTATAGGTCAAATAAGAGGGTAACTGAGAATTGACCATTGGATTTAGCAATTCAGAGTTTATTGATAACTCAAAGCCTAATTGGAGAGTGTTTAGGAGAGAATGGTAGCAAAGGATTTGGAGAGAGTGGCTGTAACAACTCTTGCAAGGAGCGTTGCGATAAAGAGGAACAGAGAAACAGAGTGGTAGCTGAGGGCAGATCCAAAAGAGGTTTTGTGTCTTTAATGGAAAATTATACCATATTAATATTTGGATAGGAACTATTCAATAAAGAGGGAAAATAAATGATGTAGGAGAGGGAGGGGACAATTGCTGAAACAGTAAGCTTACATAGGCAAAGTGGATAGAATGTGGTACATAAGTCAAGAGATGGGCATTAGATGGCAACATGGACCGGGAAGGTATAGTACACAGTATATTAGTTTCTTAGGGCTGCCTAACAAAGTTCTGCAAAGTAGGTGGCTTTCAAGAACAGAGATTTGTTGTCTCACATTATGGAGGCCAGAAGTCTGATTCAGGGTGACAGTAGGGCCATATTCTCTCCAAAGACTCTAGGGGAAGATCCTTTCTTGTCTCTTCTACCTTCTGGTAGTCCCAGACATTTCCTGTCTTGCAGCTTCAGCGTAATTCCAATTCTCTGCCTCCATCATCACTTGACATTCTTCTGTGTAAGTCTGTCTTTTCTTTTATAAAGACACCACTAATATTAGGACCCACTCTTCTCCAGTATGACCTCATGTTAACTGAGAACATGTTCAAAGATCCTATTTCCAAACAAGGTCAAACTCACAGTGACTGGGGGTTACAACTTCAGCATATTTTTCTGGAGGACACAATTCAATCCATGACACATGGACACATATGTGATTAGAGAGCAAGGACATCAGCTGATAGCGAGGATGGGAGAGGCAGAGTTGGAGTTAGAGAAGAGAGGAGAAGGTATGAAATAGTGATCAAGGAGAGTAGGGGAATAAATAGATTAGAGAAAGGTAGTATGATTGCTAAGGAGCCCTGGTGGTACAGTGGTTAATTGTTTGGCTGCTAATGGAAAAGTTGTTGGTTTGAGCCTACCAGTGGCTCAGCAGCAGATAAGACCTGGAGATCTGCTTCTGTAAAGATTACAGCCTAGGAAACCCTGTGGGGCAGTTCTACTCTGACACATGGGGTTACTATGAGTTGGAATCTACTCGGTGTGGCACACAACAACAACAAAAATATGATTGCTAGGCAGTATTGAGAGCCCATATTAGGCTATGGTCATGACTTTACAGTAAGACCAGTCAGGATGGTTCTGTGTTTTTTTTTAGCCATTTTCGGCTGCCTGGGTGAAGGTTCAGGGTGGGTGGAAGGTTGATTTTAACTGGGACTGGTGTTGTATGAGGTTAATATGATGAAGTGAGAGAAGAATAAGGGAATTGAAGGTATATATGCAAGGAAACGTTTATAATGATGAGCCATGGAATCTAAACTCTGTAGAGAGAGAAGTGACAATGTGAGGGAGTTTTGACCATTGAAAAAGTGGTAGGATCAGTGGATTTAGTTCCTGATGGGGTAAAAGGGATTTTGGAGTCAGAATTCTAAAGGCAGTGAGTTGAAAGATAAGAGGTGGTCAGAAAATGCTGTTGTTGAAACTGAGATCTGGAGGGGATACAGTTGTTGACAATGACAGGGTCTGGGGTGCAATCAAGAGAATGTTGACTAAGGACAGTGGAGGACAAAATCTTTGAGGACAGGAATTCAAAGACTTGAGAGGCCAGGATACTGGAAGATTGTTTATATATTGGAGTCACCAAGAATTATGACAGGAATAGTGAAATTAGCCTCCATTTCTGCCTTCCATGTTTTACCAGGTGCATGTACTGGTGAAAACTAAGTTCACGCCCAGAACCCTAGATGCAGGAGAGTTCTAAAAATGTAGGTTTAGGTTTCCACTCTCTCCACCTAGCAGAAGGATGGAACGAACATCGAAAGACTTATCTATACTATCTCCCAAACTAGATTTGGTTGAAATCTCTAAACAACAAACACTACTTAGTTAAAGTTTCTATATAAGAAAAAATATATATAATTGCTAAGAAATGTCTATGTTATTTAAAGGACCTTTCGAAATAGTAAGAACCCTTTCTTGATGTTTCTGGTAATGGAACTTGACTTGTGGCAAACGCAGTCTCACTTAGATGAGTAATTCTGTATTGGATTGTGTCAGTGTATTATTTCAGAAAAAGCTTTAAAGGTTTATTCTTGCAGGGTAATTTTAATAAGGAAAAAGCAAAAAAAAAAAAAAATTGACTTTGTTAACTATTCTTCTTGACCCTTTTGGGAACTTAGATCCCTAATTTGTGCATGGTTCTCATTTTAGTGCCTCCATGTTGGCTCTGCCTTTTTGAAAAGATTTTTACATTTCCCTCTTGGATGCCTTAGGAGTGGTTGCAGCAGAATTCTGCCACTTCTTTGCTATGGCTTTTCACCCTTTTTGTCAAAATTTATTTTGGTGAGAAGGTGGTCAGCTAGAATCAAGTCTGAAGAGAAAAAGGATAGTAAATTTAATTTTCTGAGTATCAGTTGAAGTGCAACACTCCAACAGTAGAAAGCTCATTTATAAACTGGTGAATAGTGCTATGTAACAATGATTTGATGCTTCCTGTCCTCTAATTTTTGAAGCTTAGTGCAGAATTTTCTTTGGGCTTTTGAAGTTGTATAAAAGATAAATGCTTAGCAGGGGCTAGAATGATCTATGCTATTATGGGTATAGAGTTTGGAGGCTCTCCAAGGCTTTAAAGACCCAGAAGACTTCTTCAACAAAGCAAGCATTCTATAGTGACTAAATTATATTGTTTTTCCATCTTTTATAGTGAAACAATTATGTTTCTTCATGAAATATTTCATCAAGGACTAAAGGCAAGGATAGCTAACTGGCCTACTTTAATTTTAGGTAAGTGCATGCTATTGAGATACAAGATTGTCCTTTTAGTATGGCCACAATCAGAGAAAAAAAAAAAAAAAAAAGCTACAGTTGCCATTGAGCAACTCATGGCAACCCATGTGTACCAGAGTAGGATGGTGCTCCATAGGATTTTCAATGGATGATTTTTCAGTGGGAGTGGGTTGACAGGCCTTTCTTCCAAGGTGTCTCTTGGTGGACTTGGACCTCCAACCTCTTGTTTAGCAGCCAGGTAAGTTAACTGTTTGTACCACCTCAGGACTCTCTATGCTATTCAGCCTAAAGTAACGCATTGCCTTTGGGTCAATTCTGATTCATAGTGACCCTATTAGACAGAGTAGAACTGCCCCACAGGGTTTCCAAGGAGCAGCTGGTAAATTTGAACTGCTGACCTTTTGGTTAGCCGCTGTAGCCCTTGCCCAGTACACCACCAGGGCTCCTTTTAGCCTAACCCATAAAATCGTTAGGAGCCCCCTTAGTTACTGGGGATGTCCCCTTGCTCCCTGGGCTCTGCCTCAATGGTTATGTTTTGGCCCTTTTCTGTGGCCCATTTTCCATGGAGCGGAGCCGAACTCCACTCCACCAGATCCGTCATTCAGGCATCTACCCAGGGGCCCTGTGTATGCATGATACTTGGTGCTGGGAGCCACCCTCTGTTCTTCCCATAGGATGTCCACAATCTCTCCCCTTACCCTAATTACTTACCACTGCACCAAGAGAAACTGCCATGTTTACTTCTTCTTTCTAGCTGATCTGTTTGACATTTTGCTCCCCATGTTGAACATTTATCAAGAATTTGTGCGTAATCACCAGTACAGCCTCCAAGTACTTGCCAATTGTAAGCAAAACAGAGATTTTGACAAACTCTTAAAACAGTATGAAGCCAACCCCGCCTGTGAGGGGAGGATGCTGGAAACGTTTCTGACCTATCCAATGTTCCAGGTAAATCATTTGTGATGCATTTTATAAGTCATTTGTTCCAGCTCAATGTTACTGATACACAGTGTGGCCCTAGTGAGATGTGTATTATGTGTGAGGCGTTACTGTGTGTCTGCATCATCTGTCGTCTTGAACTTGACCCTGAGGTGAACAAATACTGTGCCACACACTCTCTCTCTGCCTAGTGGATAGAAGAAAACCAGGTATTTTTGAAGCAAGTAAATCGAGAATGATTTTTTTTGAAAAGCAGCACAATTTTCTCTTTATGAAATGATCCTACACAGTCCTCTTCCATGGAGTCTCCTCCTCCAGCATGTTTAAAAATATTATTAGGTTTACAAAAATAGGATGCTCTGCAAATGTTCCAGTTTATGCTGGTTGCAGAAAAGGTTCTTGGGGACTGTGGTGGCTGCTGGCAGGGCCTTTGCTTTCCTGCCCATCCTCCTGCCCCATTGTGATTGCTGTTGAGACTCCTCTGGCTGGAGTTCCAGGGACCTCAAGGAGGACCTCCCAGTCATGGCGGCTGTGGAAATTTAGGTACCAGAAGGCACTGGATGGACCTGAGACTCTTGGCACCTGGTCAGATAGCTGTAACCAGGACTGGCCTTGCCCTGACGTTCACTTTTTGGGACTAGAGCAACCTAAGTGATCGGGAACTTACCTTCTTTCCTGTCCTGTGTCTAGGGCTTTGGTGTGAGGGAGCTCTTGAGTGAGAATTAAGAGCCCAAAATATGTACTGAATCTCCTGTTCTTTTGAAAAGTGTCGATTTTGTTTTTTGGGAAAGGATTGAGTGTTCCCATTGTGGAATTTATGGGGCTTCTGGCCAGGCTTAAAAACTGTCATGTGGTAAACTAATTCTACTAATCATGTGTGTTATGGTTACCAAGGGGCACTTTGTCCTCCTAAACAGGCATCTCTGACCCCAACTAATCATTTTGTAACCTCAGAAAGAAATGTTGCTCTGGTTCATAATTGTTTGTCTTAAAGTTTGTCAATCCTGCTTGAAATCATGGAAGTCGCCGTGGAAGTTTAGTCTGGTTTTTAAAAACCAAAAGGATGCATTTGAAACCACTTAAGTATAGTGAAACTTTGTAATGTTGTTATTATTTTTTTTCCCATGGAACTGAATTGTTTGAGCTCCTTGCCTTTCTCAGGAATTATTTCATAAGGAAAAATTCAAAAACATATTAATTTTGGGTAAAATTAGAATTTAATATTAATTTACAGTTAAATAAATTTATGTAATATTCTTCTGAGATTATATTTGTATCTTTGGCAATTACTCCTAGGAAATGATTAAATAAGGAGCCCCAGTGATGCATTGGTTAAGCGCTCAGCTGCTATCTGAAAGATTTGTGGTTCGAAGCCACCTAGAGGCTCTGTGGAAGAAAGACCTGGTAACCTGCTCCTGTAAAGATTACAGCCTAGAAAACTCTCTAGGGCAGTTCTACTCTGTCATGTGAGGTCACTATGGGTTGGGATCAACTCGACGGCACCCAACAACAACAACAGTGATTAAATACCCAAAATTGTATCTGTTCAGCAGCCCCAAGTCAGGTGGCTATACAAAGGTAGAGTTTTAAAAAACACATGGAGCATTTAGAGAGGGACCTAGATACCTTTTGGACAGCCTGTTAATGTCTTTTCAGGTGCTACCTAATTCCTGCCTGGTGTGATTCTCTCAATATTCTAAAATGGCAGACAATACTTACATTCTAGGGTGAGGTGTCCAAGCACGGTTGACTATAGGGCCTTGGAAAGATTTTTTAATTTCTTAAAAATGTTGTATACTCTCTGACAATTTTCCTTACCTCCCATCTGAATTTTAAGCCCCATAAAAGTGACTTAGCATTTTGATTGACCTTAAGAATTCCCATAGTGCCAGAAAAAGAGCTTTGGACTGGGAATCTTTAGGATGTCTTGCTCACCTTTCAACCATAGTATTGAGGAAAACAGTTAAACCAATCTAAATCTCTATTTCTTAATCTCTAAATTGAGGCAGATGAGCTCTAGTTATCTCCCAGAGACTGGTTCTCTGACTCTATGACCTTAGGAGGATTAGATTGGTTCTAGATGTTTGGGTTGTGTAACTATTTGATATTGCAAGGAGCCTGGTGTTAATCTAGGACTCCCCAAAATTATGCTGGTCCCAAAGCCTAGAATTTACATGAAGGGTCAGATATTGAATCTTAGGTTCTTCCAGAATAGGGTAACCAAAAGTCTCAGCTTCTGAGATCCGTTGCTCTGGGTGAAGCCTTAAACTTAAAGAATTTAGGCCAAAATTGGTGGAGTTTCAAGATAGGAGCAAATTGAAAGTTTGCTGCCCAAGGGCCTCAGTCTCCTTTGTCTTGTTCGCTCCTCTCTGTCTTCTCTCTAGGAATGACCATATGAAGCACCTAGGCAGAAATCACCCTTTCCAGAAGTTTGAAGGTTTTATCTTATTGAATTCATTCTATCCTTCTGGTCGCCTTTTGCTCCTTCCACTACTGAGGTGAAATAGTCGTGAAGCCATTTGGTATCTCAGAGGGTCCAGGGAATATCTGTTCCCTTTGCATACGTTGTCTTAGCAGCAGTACTTCTGCACCTGCACTTGACCCCCATGTAGGGCTGGATGCCTAAGAATGAAGCTGTACACTTTTTGCTGCAAGGCAACATTGGAATGGATGGCCTTCATTCAAACCATCAAGGGTACTCTGGCCCAGATTTTTCCTTGAGTCTAGATATGGGGCAGAGGTTGGTGTGAGAGCAGAGGGAGAAGGAGAGGTGATTGAAAGCTTCTAGCCTGTATCTGAGTAGAAGAGAGAAGGTGTTGTATTGTACTTCCTTCTGGGCCCTTAGTCAAGTACTTTGATTGCTGCTGTTATTGAACTATGGAGATGTGGAAGAATCGTAGAATTTGAATGATGCTGTGAAACTATCCCCGACTGAACTATCATACCAGTTAAGTCCAAGTGTTGTCAAGAAATTTGTTATGGAAAATAAGGTAGTCGTTAATTAACATGATTTTATTTAGCAAAGACAGTGGCTTGGCTGCTACTGTTTAAATTGGCTTCAGCTGCTCATCTGCTCATTTGGGTATTTTCATGTTGAAAGTCCATAGGTAAGCTGATCATGAAATCTGCCCCTGACAAGAACAGCATTGTTAGATGTTCTCCAGAAAGTAGCCACTTGCTTCTCTACCCCCTATTTACTGAAATTGCAGAGCAAGCTACCGAAATAATGTCTATGAAGTGGCAAGTATTCATTCCATAATTGAAGCAGAATTATGATTCATTCGGACAGTACTTACTATGATCCTTGTGTGTCTTTAAAAACAGACTTATAATCAGCTCTTGAATATACAGATGAGCCCATTGGAGGGCCATCTGACTTCTGTGCAGACCTTCCTTTGCCTCCTTTTTGGCAGTTTCAGGCTTATTAGTTCTTCCACCAGAAAAGGAAAGGACCAGTTACTGAATTAAAAATCCATCCATTTGAATCTTAGCCAGACAGCTCTCTAAAATAGATTTAATTAATGGGGGAGGATCATGAAACTATTGACTAAATTTAGTTTTGTGGGTTTTCAGTGCATTATAAGTAGTCAGGCTCTCCCACTCCTGCCCTCTTTGTCATGAAAAATTGAGTACATTGGGGGTTGATTGCCTTGATTTCTTGTAGAACTACTAACTTAGAGGTAAACTTTTATCGATCATGGGATTGCGCCAACAACAGGGATATTTGAAACCACACCTATGCCAGGGGGTGCACCAAGCAGGACAGCTCTAAAGGCTGTGTCTTAGTGACAAGTCTATGAGATGGAGAGGCAGCAAGCCTCCTCCATATGTCCTCCAGCATTCCACTCTCCTGTAATCAAGTCTTTCTGCACTTCTCGAAACTTTAACACTGACATTCCCTGAGACGGGATCCCACAGTATGAGCTGCAGATGGATGTCTGCTATGCTGATGGCACTGCCCTCTGTGCTTTGTGCATGGATTGTGGGCACTCAGTAAGTATTAGTAAACGACCAAATGAAGACCACCACCTGCAAGAGAGCAAAAGTAGGACTATAGGTGATGCTACTAGCACCTCAGCATAGAATGGAAGGAACTACCCACAGGGCTCTGGGAAGCTCTTTTCACATGCTTCATTCTCAGAGGTCTTTTCAACTTTTGAGTGAGATCCTGATTCCACAGTAAAGAACCACAAGGGTGGGCTCTGATGGGATGCAGCTAGTACACTAGTCAGAGCCAGGCTGTACTATGAGGCCACCTTGGGCAAGTTACCAAACCTCTTTACACCTTGTTTCCTTATCTATAGAATGGAGAGATAGTCCTTTTGTTGCTGTAGGATTGGGCTCATGTACAAAGCCTTGATCTGACCCACAGTGGGCAGTCAGTGTTATGGTAGCCGTGGCTCAGGCATGGCATTATTAAAATTAAACCCACACTCTTTGCTTTCTAAAAATCTTTAGTTTATAAGCCAATAAAAAATAAATATGTTGAATCACTATAACTTGAGTTAATTCTATTTTGTGTCCCATTAAAACCTCCATGGGGTTGGTGGAGTTTCTGTCTTTGACAGAATTCAGATAGGTAGTCTGTTCATAAAATTACAAATAAATGATCCAGCTAAACAACGCTTTTTACTGCTAGGGGGTGAGTGGAGGTATAGCAAGAGCAAAATGTAATAAGGATGGATGTATAACCATCTCCCAAACTTCAATTCTTAAAGAGAACATCATCATAGGATTGTCGTTTTTTAAATTTTACAAACAAATATATCTAAAACACAGACTGAAATGACTTGATGATACCTATATGTGCTTCCCTATCAGCCAAGTTGTGAAAATCTATGATTATGTAAAATAAATAAATAAAAAACAATGAGTTGTTCCTTTTGTAACATAAGCATTTATTACAACTTTTCATGTGTGCTTGGTGAAGTCTGTGTGTACGTGACGTCTGAAGCATTGTTTGTATTACATGTATTTCTTAGAATGATATACTTGTAAAATAATCAATACTGTAAGAGTAGAGGCGAACTTCTCAGAAGTGATGATGGTGCCGTAGAATGTCCTGGTGTGATCCATTCTGGCCTCCTGCTCAGTCTGCCTTTGTTTGCGTTTAGATCCCCAGGTATATCATCACACTTCATGAACTTCTAGCTCATACACCCCATGAGCATGT
The DNA here is from genome assembly GCF_024166365.1 of Elephas maximus indicus. NCBI lineage: Eukaryota > Metazoa > Chordata > Mammalia > Proboscidea > Elephantidae > Elephas > Elephas maximus. The sequence goes on from NC_064820.1 coordinate 86,136,009, forward strand.
AGAGAGGAAGAGTCTGGAGTTTGCTAAATCAAAACTAGAGGAACTGTCCAGGTATGTAGAGAATTTATAAGACTTGAGCTGGGAAAGCAGCAAATTATTCTCTTATGGAAACCTAAAAGCAAGAAGCAAGAAGCAAGGCCACATCCAGCTTCTCAGATTTACCTTGAAGTGAAATATATTATATTTAAAATATTAAATATATTCTTAGAAGTTAAATATCTTAATATTTTTAAATATAAAATAAATCTTTAAAATATCTTTAGAGCATGTAATTGGGATCGAATGTATTTGAATTTAAATTTGAAAAGGCTCACATTTTTTTCAGCATGGTAGAAAGAATTTTCAGTTGCATTTTTGCCTTCATACTTGGCAAAAACCTACAGAATGTGTATTTTGGATTTATCAGTGATTATTTTCAATGTTTCAAGTACTTATTTATATCTGTTTCTTTAGCTTTGAATGGTATAAAGCTCTCAATTTACTCTACCTTCAAGAAATAGCAACCTAATTTCAACTAAGGGGCTAACCATATAATCTGTTGCTTCCTTGTTGCATTTATAAACAGTTATTTCCAGGGTACTCATTGGTCTTTGACACACTTGCCATTTCAAAGGGTTGTATACATTGGCCTGGCTTTGGTTATAACTTGTTGAAGCCTGGAAAGCTAGTCTGCTTCCCCTACAACCTCCTCCCACACTTAGACTGATACAAGTATAAAACTGTGCTTCGCAGATAAAGCTTTTATTAGTTTCCTAGGGCTGCTGTGTGGAGTCCAAGAGTGACACAAACAGTTAAGCACTCCACTACTACGTTGGCTAAAAGGTTGGTTGTTAGAACTCACCCAGAGGCACCTTGGAAGACAGGCCTAGCAATCTGTTTCCATAAGGTCACAGCCTTGCAAACCCTATGGAGCAGTTCTACTCTGCAACACAAGGGATCACCATGAGTCAGAATCGACTGGATAGCAGGTAACAACAAGGTCTGCTCTAACAAATACCCAAACCTGTGTGGCTTTTAAAAACAAATTTATTTTCTCACAATTCTGAATGTTAGAAGTTGAAATCAACGTGTCAACTGGGCCGTGTTGTTGTTGTTGCTAGGTGCTGTTGAGTCAGTTCTGACTCATAGCAACCCTGTGTACAAGAGAATGAAACACTGACCGGTTCTGCACCATCCTCACAATCATTTCTTTTTGAGCAAATTGTTGCAGACACTGTATCAATCCATCTTGTTGAAGATTTTCCTCTTTTTCATTGATCCCTATACTTTACCAAGCATGATGTCCTTCTCCAGGGACTGCACCCTCCTGATAACGTGTCCAAAGGACATGAGAAGAAGTCCTGCCAACCTCACTTCTAAGGAGCATTCTGGCTGTACTTCTTCCAGGACAGGTTTGTTCATTCTTCTGGCAGTCCATGGTATATTCAATATTTTTCACCAATGCCATGATTCAAAGGCATCAATTCTTCTTCAGTCTTCTTTATTCATTGTTTAGCTTTCCCATGCGGATGAGGTGACTGAAAATACCATGGTTTGGTTCAGGTGTACCTTAGTCCTTAGAGTGACATCTTTGCTTTTTAACACTTTAAAGATATTTTTGCAGTAGATTAGCCCAATGTGATACATAGTTTGATTTCTTGACTGCTGCTTCCATGAGTATTGATTGTGGATCCAAGTGAAATGAAATCCTTGACTTCAATCTTCTCTGCACTTATCATGATGTTAGTTGTTGGTCCAGTTGTGAGGATTTTTGTTTTCTTTATGTTGAGGTGTATTTGATCTTCATTGGTAGGTGCTGCAAGCCCTCTTCATTTTCAGCAGGCAAGGCTGTGTCATCTCATATGGCAAGTTGTTAAAGAGTCTTCCACTAATCCTGATGCACATTCTTCTTAATATAGTCCAGCTTCTCAGATTTATTTGCTCAGCATACAGATTGAATAAGTATGGTGAAAGGATACAACCCTGATGCACACCTTCCCTGATTTTAAACCATGCTGTTCGAAGGACTGCCTTTTGGACTATGTACAAGTGCTCATGAGCACAATTGAGTGTTCTGGAATTCCCATTCTTCACAATGTTATCCATAATTTGTTTTGATCTACACAGTCAAATGCCTTTGCATAGTCAATAAAACACAGGTAAACATCTTTCTGGTATTCTTTCAGCCAAAATCTATCTGACATCAGCAATGATATTCCTCATTCCATATCCTCTTCTGAATCTGGTTTGAATTTCTGGCAGTTCTCTGTTGATGTACTGCTGCAACCATTTTTGAATTATCTTTAGCAAAATTTTACTTGTGTGTGATATTAATGACATTGTTTGATAATTTCTGCATTCTGTTGGATCACATTTCTTTGGAATAGACAAAAATATGGACCTCTTCCAGTAGGTTGGCCAGGTAGCTGTCTTCCAAATTTCCTGGCATAGATGAGTGAGCACTTCCAGAGTTGCATCTGTTTGTTGAAATATCTCGATTGGTCTTCTGTCGGTTCCCGGAGCCTTGTTTTTTGCCAGTGCCTTCAAGTGCACCTTGACTTCTTTCTTCAGTACTACTGATTTTTGATCATATGCTACCTCCTGAAATGGTTGAATGTTGACCAGTTCCTTTTGGTACAGTGACTGTGCATTCTTTCCATCTTCTTTTGATGCTTCCAGCAGCATTCAATATCTTACCCACAAAAAAAACAAATGAACAACAACAACAAAAAACCAAGCCCATTGCCGTCGAGTCGATTCTGACTCATAGTGACCCTATAGGACAGAGTAGAACTGCCTCGTAGAGTTCCCAAGGAGCACCTGGCGGATTTGAACTGCTGACCATTTGGTTAGCAGCCATAGCACTTAACCACTACGACACCAGGGTTTCCATTTTACCCATAGAACCCTTCAGTATTGTGACTTGAGGCTTGCACTTTTTTTTCTTCAGTTCTTTCAGCTTGCGAAATGCCAAGTATGTTCTTCCTTTCTTGTTTTCTAACTCCAGGTCTTTGCACATTTCCTTACAATGCTTTATAGCTGTGCCACACTCCCTCTGAAATTTCTATAAGAAGACCCTTTCTTGTGTCTTCCAGCTTCTGGTAGCCCTAGGTGTTCCTTGGCTTTTATAGGCATCTTCACGTGGTTGTCCTTCCTCTGTCTGTTTCTCTGTACCTCTTCTCTTTTATAAGGACACCAGTCAGAATGTATTAAGACTTACCCTACTCCAGTATGACCTCATGTTAACTGATAACATCCTCAAGGACCTGTTTCCAAATATGGTCATGGTTACAGGTACCGAGGAAACAAAATTCAACTCACAACTTAGCTCTTCTTTGCTTACCTGCTAGAGAAGTAGAAAATGTCTCTTTCTGTGATTCTGTCTGCGTTGTATCTGACAGGGTGATGCATGATGAAGTGAGCGACACTGAGAACATAAGGAAAAATCTCGCCATAGAAAGAATGATCGTTGAGGGTTGTGATATTTTGTTGGACACTAGCCAGACTTTCATCCGTCAAGGTAAGTCTTTGCTCAGTGGACCTGTGATCTAAGTGATCCTTGTGGCTGTCACGTTATCACTGACAGATCCAGGAAAGGCTTTTGGAGCAGGCCTGGTTTAGCTGTGTAATCGGTGCTGTTCATGCAGGACACCCCCATAGCCTTCACTGAGGCTGTGGTTGAGGCCCACATTTGTGCTGTTTCTTTTCAGGGGCCCTGAAAAACAGCAACACAATAATAGTAAAGCACGAGTGGGACAGTAGATTACATTCTGACTGGACTCTCCTCCTCAGTGGACCGGACATTCTCTACAGCTCCAAGGAGGACAGGTCGGTCTGGCCGATCGGAGTGGCAGTGCCAGGTGGCGACGACATCCAGGCAAAGGCCCAAGAGAAGCTTGCATTACTCAAAACTCTTTCACATAGCGGTGGGGACAATGTCCGCAGTGAGAACAGCTGCCTCTTGTTCCCATTTTTCATCAGCACTTCCGGATCGGCCCCGCCTGATATGATTTAACTGGTAACTCCAGTTGCCAGACGACATGTTTTACAGTTGACCCCTGCCATGCTTTGGCAGTGGCGAAGGTGTCATGTTTGCGAGGTGTGTTTTGGGGAAATTGCCCAGTCAATTAAGTTTACGAGCTTCAGAAGAGTTGGAGATATTTGTGCCAGAAACTACGGAGAATCAACAGCCTAACACTGCATATTCCTACTTGACTCTCATTCCAAAGTGCAAGCAGTAAACCGTATCCCAAGTTGTTTTTAAATGCTTAGGTGTTCTGGGGTAAGGTATCACGCCCCATGGAATTGATTTTAGATAAAGCGTGGTACACATTTGTGTATTTGAATTTGTTGAGGAGTGGTGCATGAGTTTGCAGCTAGAATTAACCTTTATTGTCGCTTCTGTTTATCATGTGCCAGTATCATTTGAAGGTATTTGCATTGCTGTTGTCTACCATAATGTGCTGCTTAAAATATTTGTCATCTCATTAAACAAGACATTATTTGTGCAGTGAACATTCAGTTTTGCACTGAATACTTAAAAAGTTTAACACATGCCGTTCTATTTTCCGTTGTTTATTTACAAAGAGAGAAAACACACATGTTAAAGTTTGGAATTATATTTTAGGAAATGATACCTTTTCCCATTTTGGGCTTTAGATACTATTTTTTTCTTTAAATAATAGTGGAATATAATGCTAACCATATCAGGCCTTCGTAAACTCTGAGTCCCCACTTGTGTAATTTCCTCTCTGTTCTTCTGTGCACACCGTGCCCCCATGTTGGCTGCCTGCCCTCCAGGTACTTACCTACCTTTGTGCCTTTACCTGTGCTGTCCCCTAGCCTGGGTGGCCTGGAATGCTCTTATCTACTTGGTTCATGCCTATTGAAGGTCTGCTTATCCTACCAGGTCAGGTCAGACAACTCTAAGGAGCCTTTTTAAATTTCCTCCTCACCTCTCCTCCCCAGCCCCTCCAGTTGGAATGAATTTGCCTGCCTCTTTTCCAAGACACTTAGCTCCTGGGTGCATGTATTTCATCCTCTTGGGTATTACTGGTGTTTGTTTTCATGCCAATCTCTCCCAATAATGGTAAACTCTGAAGGGCAGCAGGTATGAATTCTCTCTGCCCCACTGTGCCTAGTGTGATGCTTTCCATGTTATAGATACTTGAAAATGGGCATTGGATTACACTGACTTGTTTGTTGAATTGCAGTTATGATTGTAAGATGTCCTATTTTCTATTTTTCTTGTGTTTGTAGTTCACTAGAAACATCTCCTGATTGACTTAAGTTTTATAGTATGTGAGAATGGAAATGGAAATGAAAGTATTTTTATAACTAGTGTAAAATTTCTGAAAGGATTCTTGATTGCAAAATATTATTATCCATAAACATTTAATATATTTCTGCAAGTTTAGATTATTTTGGTCTAAGCACCTGTAATGAAAAATGCTGGAAGGTCAAATATATTGAATAAGACATATTTCTTTTTCACTGCACCTGGAAAAAATCAATCATGGGCTACCTCTCCCCTTGAGTCATGTTCATATGTTATTTATTCCTTGTTGTATGCCATACACTTAAGGCATTTTTGTCAGCCCATAATATTCCTGATGTTATTATTGTCTTGATATCAGTATAATGGTTTGCCTTTCAGTGATATCCTTCTGTATTGCTGTTTTGGTTGGTTAGTCTGTTTAGGAATTATTCAATAAAGGTGGTTTTAAAAAAAGCAGACCTTAATCTGAAAGTAGAAAGTAATCCAATTAGACAAAATCTGGAAGAGTTTGCATTGTTTTGCTTTGGTTGCTCCTCTTATCACTTCCACTAAATACCTTTAACAGTGTGTTAAGACCCATTGGAAGTGCTTTTGTTGCACCTACTTCTCATTTATTGACTATCTGGTTATCTGGCATTTTGCTTTTATGACAATAGTAGAAAATCTACTATCTGATTATTTTGTGCATTAATGACGTACATCTGGCACTAACGAATGCCAAGCTGCAAGGAGAGAGTAACACTGGCTGTGATGGCTAAGGTTATGTATCAACTTGGATGAGCCATGATTCTCAGTGGCTTGGCAGTTATGCAATGATGTAATTTGGAAGTTACATAATGATGTAATTTGTAGTTATGTAATGATGTAGTCATCCTCCATTTTTTGTGTTCTGATGTGGTCATCCTCCATTTTCACTTAACACCGATTTTCACATAACGACCTGGACTTTGGAACATAATCATGTTGATAAGTGAGGAGTGGGGGTATTCTTTTAAATCTGGAGGGATTCCATTCTCTATGAAATGGACTATGTTTTATCTCTGATGTTGTGCTAGAATTTGTGTCATTTACTTTTGGGATTATATAGGGTCTATTTCAGTGTGTATGAGTGTGTGCACATGTGTGTATGTGTGTGCACATGGGTTCATGGTGTCAGTCTTAAATTAGTTTTTATTCTGAGATCTAGAAAAAAACAAGTCATTCAGATCATCTGAAAGATCTCCTTAGAACAGTATCAGCCAGTCTAGAATGCCATTCCATGGGAATTTAGTGATTGAAGTTTTGTTTTAAGTTGATCCCAATTGTTAGGTAGTCTGATGACCAGGATACTGAGGAGCCTATCATAGCAATGGTCTGATATTGAGAAATTATTATTTCTCTAGTTTGTATTTGCTGGAGAAGGACCGTTTTCTCCTATCTCATGGCAGTGTTAAAATATCATGTCAAACATAAAATAAAATGTGAAAAAAAATACACTTAATATGATTTTTCCAAATATTACAGTTTTATAAACCAGTGTTTCAGTTTCTCACTTTTAATTAGTATATTTAGATTTTTGTACATACCTAATATATATAACTTCCTAGTTAGATATTTTTTTTTAGTTAGATATAAGGTGAACAATTACAGATTAAGCAAATTAGTGTATAGTTGCCAAGGAAACATATTTTACCTCAAAGCTGAAATTCACAGTAATTAATAATATATGAGCTGGCAGTATATTCCGTAATTTCTTGACTTAGAAAATCATTAAATTGCTAGAAGCATTTACCAATAAACACATTATTATCAAATTTTCACAGCCTTGGTTGTAAATCAATTGCCAATGAGTTGATTCTGACTCATAGTGACCCTACAAGACAGAGTAGAACTGCCATATAGGGTTTCCAAGGAGCAGCTGGTGAATTCAAACTGGTGACCTCTAGTTTAGCAGCCTGGGCCCTTAACCACTACACCACCAGGCCTCCAAAATCAGATGAGATAGCATTATAGATTTTTAAAAAATGACTTCTAAACCCATTTGTCCACCAAGTCATTTGTCCAAGCCCCAGTCTGTCACTGGACCCTAACTAATCTGCCTGGAAGACTTGCAAGCACTCATGACAAAGTTAGACCATAACTGCCTTTTCCCATCTGCCTGTTTTCGAAGGCTCAGTTTTTAGGCCCTCTCCTGGCTATGGCACGTGATTAAGTGTGACTTTGGGAAAGCTACTTAGCCTTCCAGGCCTCGGTTTCCACACCTGTGAAATGAAAGGGATAAGCCAGGTCATCTGAAAATTCTCCTCCAACTTTGATTCCATCCCAGAGAGGCCATAAGTATAACCCTTTTGCTGCTATTACATGCTCTTCTACTTCTTGAACCTTTCTGCTGTCTGCTTTGCCCATACTTCTTTACTCTTCACATTTAATCACCTTCTATGTGGGCTCTGCCAGTTTGTTCCCACTGATATCACTCCTTCACTCACTCTTCTCTTGCCCACGCCCTTCCCGGGAATCCAGCCGCTTCCTGGCCCTTTTGTTCCCCTCTCCTACTCCTCCCCCAGGACTGCTTCTTTAGGTCCAGAATAGCTGTCTACTTAGTGTCTGTCAAGCAGCTCCACTTTAAACACTCACCTAAGTAGATGGAGTGAAATTTGGGATGGAAACTTGAGTCCTTTTACCTCCTTGCATATCTTAAAAAATAGATACTATTTGGAATATTCATATGTTAATGTGAAGGTTTTGTGACTCACAATCATAGTTTTACTGTTTTATGTATGTGTGTTCTTTATATAAAGAACTTTAGTGGGTTTTTTCCACTTATAGAAGTAATCTGTGCTCATTAAAAAAAAAAAGTCAAGTATCACAGAAAAAGTATGAAGAGGAAAATAAGATTGCCTACAATCTTGTGTCTTAGTGATGACCACTGTTAACACTGAAGTTAACATAGTTCTTATGAAGCTGAAGTGAGCCTCTGTCATGCTGCATTTGGGGTAGGTGGTGGAGTAAGGAGATATTAGAAATATCACTGGCTCAGGGCATTTCAAAAGTCAGAGCTAAGGGTTTGCTGGAATCTTTTTAGTACTTTTGGTTGACATTAATTAATATTGAACTTTTCTGTCTCTCTGTTTTTTTTTTTTTTTTTAGTTTATATATTCAAACTGTATTTTTGATTTGGTTTTTATGAAAATGGAATTCCCTCTGATGGTTAGTGTCTTGCCTTGTAAAGATTCTTCTTTTTTTTTAAAAATTGTACTTTAGATGAAGGTTTACAGAGCAAATTAGTTTCTCATTAAACAATTAATACACATACTGTTTTCTAACGTTGGTTGCCAACCCCATGACACGCCAACACTCTCCCCTTCTCAACGTTGGGTTTCCCATTACCAGCTTTCCAGTCTCCTCCTGACTTTTCGTCCTTGCCCCTGGGCCATTGTGTCCATTTAGTCTCATTTTGTTTTATGTACTTGTCTAATCTTTGGCTGAAGAGTGAACCTCAGGAGTGACTTCAGTACTGAGTTAAAAAGGTGTCTGGGGGCCTTACTCTTGGGGTTTCTTTAGTCTCTATCAGACCAGTAAGTCTGGTCTTTTTTTATGAGTTAGAATTTTGTTTACATTTTGGGCTTTTCTCTTTTTTGAGGGGAGAGGGAGGCTGTTACTAGGGCAAAATCTAGAAACAATCAAGAAGTGATCCCTGTATTAAATAAAGTCTGTGCATAGTTTCTCCCTTTGAACGGAAGATAGTTTTATTCACAGGAATGGTCAGGATACAGATTTTATGTAGTTTGTTTTCTGTTTAGATCCATAAAGAATTTTTATCACATATCATTTCAGTATAACTTGAAATAAAAAACTAAAAATAAAAGTTTTTTTTTATTTAGTACCCTTTAAAAGTAGTCCCTAACTAAATTGCATTGAATTGTATAATTTATGTATTTTTATAATATTCGTGTATATTCTATTTTTTAAGTAAAAAGTAAACTATATCAATACACCATTTATCTACCTTCAATGCTTCAGGAAGAGTAAATTCTGTTTGCTTTTTATTACATTATCATATTACTCTACATAATTATATAATATGTTCCTTATTTTAGAAAAGTAAGTTGATTAGTATCAGATCACCAAAGACAGATGGCAGAAGTGCCATGTTCTTTGAATTCAATTTCACTGTCTTTCAAACTTATATTCTAGATTATAGATGAAGAATTGAGTTTAAAGTAGGTTACAAAAATAGTAGAAACTAGTTTGGCTGTTGAAATACAATGTATTGTTTCTTCTGCTCAAAGTGTAGGGGATTTACTTGTTTCTATTGTGTATCAAATAAATCCCTGGTATCTTGAGAAAGGAAACCCTGGTGGTGTAGTGGTCAAGTACTACAGATGCTAGCCAAAAGGTCGGCAGTTCAAATCCACCAGGTGCCCCTTGGAAATGCTATGGGGCTGTTCTAATCTGTTCTATCGGGTCGCTATGAGTCAGAATCGACTCTATGGCAACAGGTTTCATTTGATTTGGATCTTGAGAAACAGCTTTAGTATTTATTGCCACAGGAATGGCCCTTGCCTGACAGAATTTTAATCGTTGTGTATTCTTCACTTTTGTGACCACCAGGTTCTCTTATTCAAGTACCTTCCGTTGAGAGGGGGAAACTTAGTAAAGTGCGCCTGGGTTCATTGTCTTTGAAAAAGGAAGGAGAAAGACAATGCTTCTTATTTACAAAACACTTTTTAATTTGTACAAGAAGCTCAGGAGGAAAGCTGCATCTGCTCAAGGTACTGTTTTTACATGATTATTCCATTTATATTCCATGCACTTAAGATGTATTAAGGTTACTATCATGCCTGGTATTACCGTCAGATGGGTTGTCACTATTGCATGAAAATTAATATTTACTTTGTTGTCACTTAATTCAAAGTAATAAAAATTTATTTCTTGTGTATTACTGTAAAGAAATACAATTAAAACCACAACCTGAACAACTAAAAAGTAGTATTAGTTGATGACTGTTGAGCTACAAAAATCTTTCAAATCACTAGTGTACTGATGTAATATTTGCTAAATACTGTTCTACCTTACTCTGTATCCTGTAAAAAAAACCCCATTGCCGTTGTGTCAGTTCTGACTCATAGCAACGCTATAGGATAGAGTAGAACTGCCCCATAGGGTTTCTAGGCTGTGATGTTTAGGGAAGCAGACTGCCACATCTTTCTCCCATGGAGTGGCTAGTGGGTTCAAACCACCGACCTTTTGGTTAGCAGCTGAGTGCTTAACAACTGCACCACCAAGGCTCCTTTTTCTCTGCATCAGGAGTCGGCAAATTACAGGCCACAGCCTGCCACCTGTTTTTGTTAATAAAGTTTTATTGGGACAAAGCCATGTTCATTCCTTTACGCATTGTCTGTGGCTGCTTTTGTGCTACAACAGCAGAATTGAGTAGTTGGGATAAAGGTCATATGGCTTGTAAAGCCTAAAATATTTACTATCTGGCCCTTTACAGAAAAAAGAATCACTTATCTATACGGTCTATAATTATCGCTTAAAAATATCTATTATATTATCTATCCTCTTTGTTATTATTACTGAAAAATATTCTCCATCATCCTGATGATGGCTTTTCTACCGCTTAAACCATGTCCCGGTTGGCAAGTTGGGTCTCTTTGCTGAGCTGCATTTACTCTCTAAGGCAATAAGGTGCTCTTTAGTCTCTCACGAACGGACTTGCGACATTTTACAAGCATGGGCAGTGAGAGTAGGCTCAGGGAGAAGAATCATAAGCTAAATGAGTTCAATTCTTTTACACATCTAAGTTTCAGAGTCTGAAAATGTTTTATGATGCAGAATTGCTGTGTTCTCTTCTGTGGCAACTTGAATATAAAATTTACAAGTCAGAGCTTCCCAGTCTGTGCAAGACCCTCAGTTTGTGTTTGTGTCCAGGCAGGTGGGGTTCTGTCTCTCATAGAATGTACATTGATTGAGGAGCCAGACGCAAGCGACGATGACCGTAAGTCACATTCTATCACTTAGAATTATATTAGAATAAAAATAAATATAGGCCCTTGTTTGTATTCCTTTATAGCTAAGAAGAGCTATCTGGGGAGGCAGGATAGATCCTCAGGATAAACCTCTGGATTCACTTATATATGAGACGTCTGTCTAGCCATTTAAACTGAGAGCCAAAATTTTAAACCATCTTTGGGAATTCACATTTTATGGTGTTTCTCTCATGATAGTGACTTTTCGGTGTCAGGTAGAGAGGAAAGAGAAATTTAAGTAGAGTGTTAGAATTCTGCAAATCATGGACATTTTAAACCCCCCCCCCAAAAAAAAAATGAAATGAGAAGAAGGAAATCTGGATTCTAGTCATGAATAACTGATTGACCTCGGCTTCTTCATCTGCTTTTGAGCTTCCTAAGGACTTCCCCATGCCCGAGAAGTAGGACATTGCTGAAATGAGATTCTGTACTTGGGTACACACTGATTGTATTAATAGAGCTACATGAAAGCAGCTATCACTCATATTTTTGTTTTCATGTCTCATTGTTTGGTTTACGTGTGTTAAAGCCAAAGGTTCTGGGCAAGTGTTTGGCCACCTGGATTTTAAAATAGTGGTGGAGCCCCCTGATTCTGCCCCTTTCACTGTGGTCTTGCTGGCACCTTCGCGTCAGGAGAAGGCTGCCTGGACAAGTGACATAAGTCAGGTAAGCAAGTTGCTTTTTCCATGTATTATTATTTTTTTTTTTTCTAATTTGACAGCATGAATTTTGGGAAGGACTTTTAGAGTTATTTTATTTTTATAAAAATATCACATCTGGCTACTGCCATCAATACCATCACCAGTATATATATCTTGATATGCCGTGATGGTTTTTGTTGTTGTTCTTTGCTTTTATTCTTAAGGTTAATTTTTACTTGAAATGTAGTTAACTGCTCTTAGTTCCTGGACATTTTTGTACTAGCTGCAAATGTAATCACTTGTATATGTTAAAATTGTTCTGTGAGTAATAAATTTACCTATGACCCTACTAGATTTTTGCTTATATGCTTCGGAAAAAAGAAAATGGTAAGAGTTTTAAGATACAAAAACAGCTAATATGGGCTATGCTGAGAAATCACAAATAAGGAATTAAATCAAAGAAGAGATACTAATTGTAGTGTGAATTTTTAAAACAAGCTCCTGTAGTACGTATAGAAAAAAATTAGGGAACAGATTTGCTTACATTGCCTTGAACAGCAATACCCATCTAGGGAATTGCTACCTGTATCTATCTGTCATATCAATGATATGATCTGAATATGTGTCAAAACTGGTCACGATTGCACGTGGACATTCTTACATTTAAGCTCTACATAAAATTTTGGCTCCAGTACCTAATGTAGGAGAAAAGTGACACTGTGTAAAGAATACGTTAGAAGAAGGCTTGATAGTTATCTTCAAAACTGTAAAATCAGGGAAGATTGGAGCAAGCAAAAAGGAATGTACTCTGGGTTTCATTGCTTGCTTTCTTCTGAAAGTGATTTATATACAAGACTTAGGTAAAAATATGAACTGTATGGAAGTTCTTCAGATACTTGGATTTTTTTTCTCAGTAATTGAAAACTCAGAGCAAATAGAGAAAGAATGAATGGCAGTAATAATTATTTTTATATGTCAGAGAAGTTTTGCAAACCTAATCTCATTTGCCCTTACAATAATATTCTGAAGGTAAACAGAGATTTGGAAGGCTGTTTGTCCAAGGCTACACAGCTGGATAATTATTAGGACTCAAACCCAATCCGGTCTGCTCTAGCAGTCTCAACAGCCTTTGCCGGAAAGGCTACAGCTGAAATTTTACTTATATACTTGCAACCATAAAATATGGTTTTATGGTGAGTAGTGAATTCACCGTCAATAAATAAATATGGCCAAGAAGGCGAGTAAGTGAGAATGATTCTTTGGTGATAAATAAATAGCTACAAGTGAGTTACTTCTTTTTTAGCTGAAGAATGAAAATATGGACTCTCCTGACCTTTAAATAGGTACATCTTTGAAGTAATTCATTAATACTTTCATTAGCTCAATGCTGTCAGAATTAATACTTTAGTTAAGTATCTCCCTATTTGTAATACATCTCCTACCTCATGAAACTCTGGACTGTTCACTGATTCAACAAGCATTTATTGAGCCATCACCATGTGCTGCCAGCTGTCCTGTAGGCACCGGAGATACAGCGATGGTCTTGGCTATTGAGGAGACAGACAGGCTAGTATGGAAGAAAAGAAGTGAGACAACTTAATGCAACGAGGCTTTATAGGTGCTGTGAAGCCAAGATAAGCAGGGAGAATAGGAGTAGGCAAAGGTGTTTCTCCAGCTGCTTCTAGCTTCTCTTCTACCTTATGATGTAACTGGGGCATCTAAGACACAGAGTTGATAAGAGCTTTAGGTGACCGTCTTTAGTGTGCCTGGTAAGATATTGCTAAAAACAGACATATCTCAAGGATTCATGAATAATTCTGTGCCTTCTGCTTTGAAGAAAGGTACCCAATGCTTTGCCTGCCTCAAGCATACAAATGAGTCTTTCCCTCTGCTTAGACTATACCTTGAGGCAAAAGTGTCACCTTCCTCCTTATTTCTCTAAGTTGGTATGGTTAACACTTTGCTTAGCAAAAAAGTATGCTAGATTCTATCTGCAATTGAATTGGAGAAAAAAGCTAACAGAAAATTGTATCTTATGGCGTGATGATGACATCATTACATGAAATCATTATGTTCAGTAGAGACTTGACATGTGTGATTTTGAAACTTGTGGTTTTATTCATTCGACAAAGATATTTTGTAATCATACCATGTGCCAGGTACTGTCCTAGGTGCTTGTAACATAGTGTCAACAAAAAAAGGCAACAACAAAAAATTCCTTGACCTTGTATAGTTTATATTCTAGTGTGGGGAAGACAGAAAATAAACAATAAATGTAATAAATAAGCACATTTTATTTTATGTTAGAAGGTGATAGGGTAGGTAAGAAGGATCAGGCTGTTGGAGGTAGGTGTGGGTAAAACCAAAAATCAAACCCATTGCCATTGAGTCGATTCCAACTCATAGCAACCCTATAGGCAGAGTAGAACTGCCCCACAGGGTTTCCAAGGAGCAGCTGGTGGACCCAAACTGCCAACTTCTTGGTTAGCGGCTGAGTGCTTAACCACTATGCCATCAGGGCTCCAGGTGTAGGTAGGCACAGTTTTAAAAATGGTGGTCACTCCATTCTGAAGGAGACATTAAAAAAAAAAAAAAAAAAAAGACTTAGAGTAGGTAAGGGAGGTACAATGTGGTTATATGATGGGAAAAATGTCATTCTGAAGAGTGGAAACAGCCATTGCACTGCAAAGGGTCTAAAGCAGGAGGATGCTGCATGTTTGAGGAACAGCGTGAGAGCTGGTGTGGCTGAAGTGGGGTGTGCAAGAGAGAGAACACAAGAGAGAAAGTTGTAGAGGTAACAGGTGCCAGATCTTGGAGGGCCTCTTAAGACATTGAAAGGACTATTACTCTGAGTCTGATGAAAAGCCATTGAAGGGTTTTGAGCAAAGGAATTTCATGACCTGACTTCACTTTTAAAAGAATTACTTTGACGACTGCATTGAGAATAGGCTATGAGTGGAGAGCAAGAGTGAAAGCAGCTAGGGAAGATGGAAGGCTGTTTCAGGAATTGAGGTGAGAGATGATAAAGGTTCAGACCAGCTTGACAGGAGTTGAGTTGGAGATAAGGATTTAAATTTTGTGTTCATTTTGAAAATAGAACCAACAGAATTTCATAGTGGATTAGATATAGGATGTGAGAGATAAAGAAGCGTTAAGGAGGACTCCAAAATTTTGGGCTTGAGCAACTGGAAGACTGGGGTTGTCATTAACTGAGGTAGGGAAGTCTGCTGGGAAAGAGATTTTGGGGTGAAAATCAGAAGTTTAGGTATGCTGAGTTAGATAGTCAGAACTGACTTGATGGCAGTGGGTTTTTGTTTATTGTGTGCTATATACATACATTCATGGAATTTGAGACACTAAAAAGATCTTGTTAGATACTCGAGTGGAGGTGTTAAGCAGGCAGTAGGACATAGAAGTCCAGGACTTAGGAGAGGGTCTGGGTCATTTAGGTGGGATTTTAGGCTGTGAGACTGTTGAGATCACCAGTGGAGTAAGCGTAGATGGAGACAGGAAGAGGGCCATGGACTGAGTGAGGGGCCAGGGAGAAGAACAAGAACAGCAAAGAGGATTAAGAAGGAACTGCCAGAGAGTTAGAGGACAGGCAAGAGGATGTAGTGTTCTGGAAGCCAAGTGAAGAGCCAAAGAGTTGGGGAGGCAGTGATTACGTGTGGACTGCACTAAAGGCTGAGTAAGATAGTGAGCTTTCTTGAAGACTTTCTCATTTTGCTGATGTGGAGTTTGAACTTCGGGTAGTAGGGGCAAAGTGCTCCACTATCGATTGAGCTTAGCCTGTTTCCCAGCATCTCAACTGATTTTGTTCTCTGCTTAAAGCGTTTTCATTTTATGGGGGCCCTGGTGGTACAGTGGTTAAGAACTCGGGTGCTAACCAAAAGGTTGGCAGTTCAAATCAACCAGCCATTCCTTGGAAACCCTATGGGGCTGTTCTACTCTGTTCTATAGGGTCCTGTAGAGTCAGAATTGGCTTGATGCCAATGGGTTTGTTTGCTTGTTTAGGGAGCTCTGGTGGCACAGTGGTTAAAGCACTTGGCTACTAAATGAAAGGTCAGTGGTTTGAACCCACCAAGCTGCTCTGTGGGAGAAAGATGTGACAGTCTGCTTCCATAAAGATTACAGCTTTGGAAACCCTATGGGGCAGTTCTTGTCTGTCCTGTAGGGTCGCTGTGAGTTGGAATTGACTCAACAGCAGTGGGTTTTTGGTTTATTGTGTGCTATATACATTTTTTTTTTTTTTATATACGTACATTCATGGAATTTGGGACACTGAAAAAGATCTTTGTCAATCTCCCAAATACGTCTCTGGGCATATTCATTATTAATAATGACCTGCTGGATGCTTGGAAATGTACTATTTAATATTTTACTATGTATATTTAAAAATATGGACACAAAAAGCAACTAAAAATACTTCCAATGCCTGGCACACTAAATAAATGTTTACCAAAGTATTTTCTATTGATAACCTATGTTAGAATTACCTGAGGGTATTTAAAAAAATGCAGATCTGTACACCTGCATCTTAGATGCCATTCTAAAACCCCAGGTTTAACAAGCTCCACAGGTCACTTTTGCACAATTAAATTAGAGATCCCCTGCCCTAAAGAAAAAGGAGCCCTGGTGGTGGAATGGTTAAGCTCTTGACTGCCAACTAAAAGGTCATCGGTTTGAACCCACCAGCTGCTCTGTGGGAGAAAGATATGGCAATCTGCTTCCGTAAAGATTTACAGCCTTGGAAACCGTATGTGGCAGTTCTGCTCTGTCCTATAGAGTCACTATGAGTCAGAATTGACTCAGTGGCAATGGATTTTTGGCCTTAAAGAATCAACTTTTTTTATTGCCAAGATTCTGCTGTTTATTCATAGTTTTACAGTTTTGCTCTCAGTGTATATATGCATCATTTTTGCTTTTGACTTCATTTTCTGTGTTTCTAGAAACTCTCTGTACTGATTTCTTCTAATAGCAATATGTATTCTATCACATGAACTTACCAGTTTTCTAGCTCTTCTTGAAAAATTGAGTATATGGACTGTTCCCAAGTTTTAGCATTAATATATAATGTAAGGTTGAACATCTTGGAGTTTTTTTCCTCCCTTTCAAGGTGCCTCATTGGTATATACTCCCTGATGGGTATAAGGTTGGTTCAGAGGGCCTGATCACTTTCATGATTCTTATACAGACTGCCAAAATTCCCTCAAGAAACCTGCAGTCATTTCAGTACATCATCAAGCCATGTAACTATGTAACTTTTCTTCTAAACCCTGTCAGTGTTGAGTTTTATCATATTTATCACATTTTTCTGTTTAATGGAAAGAAGTATTGCCTTCTAGTGGTTCCAATATACATTTCTGTAATTATCAGATTAACATTTTCCACTATTTCTAGTTCTTGTCTGTTCATACCAGATGGACATTTATTCATGAGAAATGGAAGTATCCTTATTAAAAAAAAAAATCCTTATAGAATAGGGAAATAAACATTTTCTTTCAATTCAAATTTTGAACATATACTACCTTGTTTTATCTTTTACATTTTTTTGTCACTATTTTGCTAAGTTTTAATTATTTGTGGCTTAGTTTGAAGCCACTTTATTAAGCTACTATACTTTGTGATATTAATCACACATGACACTTATTTAAGATCATAAAGTGATTCCTAAGTATTGATACAATCCAGTTTCATATAAGGAATTCTATGAAGATTTAAGACTTTTAGATTTGCTGGGTCTCTCTCTCTGAAGCTGCAATTTATAGAAGCAACAATTGCATGAATGATTAATTGCACGTTTAGTTACACCAGTAAGGCCATAATTAGCCATTGGCGCCTCTAACAAAACGTATAAATCGTTAATGGTCTTGGACCAATAATTCTTCCCCTCTTTCATCTTTTATAAGGAAAATTCTGAGGGTTGAAAATTTGACCATGTATTTCAGAATAGTGCATTCATTTATGCATGTCTCACTGCCATAAATAATGGTTTATTGAACAGATTTCTCTGTAATTATAGGTATTAACTAAAATGCAGAATTAAAATTCACCTCTGAGCTTTTTGATTTGGGCAGTAGTGTCAAAATATAGACCGTGTATAGACAAATTTGTAGCACTCTGGATGTGCTTTCTTCCTTAAAATAGCTTCTCTGAAATTAATAGGGAATTTTCTACTTTAACATAAGAAATTAAAAGAGAAAAATTGAATCTAGCCTTTCTTCTCAGTACTTGAGAAGTACTGTGAATATAAAAAAATACGGTGACACAGTGTCTTAACAGGTACCAACTTAAGCAAGACCCACAAAAGATCCTTCTGGAGAAGTCATTCCCAACACTTTTCAGAGGACAGGCTGCATCAAAGTCACTTGGGGATTTTGTTAACATGCATACTCCCAGGTGCCACCCTCGACTCATCACAAACTGAGCTAGATTATCCATGGCCAAGGAATCTACTTTTGTTAGCCTGTTAATTTCAAGGTGTGTTGTAATTCACATAAATTCTATGTGTCTTTAAAAATGGGTGATTTCCTTCCTATTTTCTTAACTGAGTGAACTGTATTCATTTACAAGGGCCTAGTCACTTCTCTCCACCACAACCAAAATATGTACTTATACAATTAATTGTGAATAGATATCATACCTTCCACTATAGATATGTTCATATACACACTCAGACATACAAATTCTAGTTTAGTTTGCTAACCTTTTTTCCAGAGCAGGACACTTTCTTCTGTGCAAAATTACTGAAGTTCTAAATGCAAGTCAGATGAAAGCAGAATACTCTGCTTGAATTAGAGTTGATGGACCCCGGAACCCCAGGATCCCTGTTATTCCTAGAGACTGTCTATGGGGCCCCTAAGAAATCAGGAAATCATTAAAAACATATATATATATATTACAAACATACCATAATATGTTTCATATATATAAGCCAAAACCAAACCTGTTGCCGTCAAGTAAATTTCAACACATAGCAATTCAATAGGACAGAGTAGAATTGCCCCATAGGGCTTCCAAGGAGTGGCTGGTGGGTTCGAACTGCTGACCTTTTGGTTAGCAGCTATAGCTCTTAACCACTGCACCACCAGGGCTCTGTATATATGTGTGTGTGTGTGCTGTTGTTGTTGTTAGGTGCTGTCGAGTCAGTTCCAACTCAAAGTGACCCTTTTTACAACAGAATGAAACATCCTGCACCATTCTCACAATCGTTGTTATGCTTGAGCCCATTGTTGCAGCCACTGTGTCAGTCCATCTCATTGAGGGTCTTCCTCTTTTTTGCTGACCTTCTACATTACCGAGTATGATGTCCTTCTCCAGGGACTGATTCCTACTGATAACATGCCCAAAGTATGTGAGACGTGGTTGCGCCATCCTCGCTTCTAAGGAGCATTCTGGTTGTACTTCTTCCAAGGCAGATTTGTTCATTCTTTTGGCAGTCCATGGTATATTCAATATATACACACACACACACATATATTACCAAAAAACTAAATGCCTTGTCGTCGAGTCAATTCTGACTCCCAGCGACCCTATAGGACAGAGTAGAGCTGCCCCATAGGGTTTCCAAGGAGCGCCTGGTGGATTTGAACTGCCATCCTTATGGTTGGCAGCCATAGCTCTTAACCACTACACCACCAGGGTTTCCATATATATATATTAGCCCTGTGTATATGTGTATATATATATATATGTATATCCATCCATCGGAAGATTATCCAATAGGTAAGGTAAGCACATCTTTAATGTGGTGAAACCCATGTGAAATTGTTCACTATATTAATAAGCACAAGTAAGCCCATGCTTACCTTGCTTACTGGGTCATCTGCCACAGTCAGGGATTGTAAATTTGAAAAGAGGCTTTGATTCGATGGGAAGGTGCTGTGTGGGGTTGGGAGAGAGACCAATGCCCGTCATACCTAGAAGCCAGAGTTTTTGGTGTGGTGAAAATTGTGAAGTTGTTCACTGAAAACGACCTGGTAAGCTAGGTAAACACTCTGCTTACCTTGCCTATTGGATAGTGTGTCCTTGCATCCATCTGTCCAGACCCTGGATTTATTAAAGATTATGTGCCCATTATCAAAAGCCTTTTGCACAGTTAAAATATGACTTTTCATTATGTAGCATTTTGAGCTATGACTCAGATGGTATGTATAGTTTGTTCTCCTGAAACTTGAATATAAGTGAAATTTTCTTGTTTCTTTCTATTGAACATAACTTTAATGCCTCACATAATGAATCAGAATGATTTATGAGTGAGATCTGACACTGGAAAATAAGATGTGAAAAATGGTCACATAAATCTCTTTTTTGGATCTGAAACATTTATCTCAAATTCTAAATCTGGCAGTGTGGAGGACTGAGCTAATTAAGACTCCCTCTGTCTACAAACTAGAAATGCTTAACACACAGAATCAGTATCATAAAAAATATTTTAATGCATAGGTGATCTTTGTATAGAAAGGGAAATTTCCAATTGCCAGAAATAATCAGGGAGCCTAAAGCCAGAGCAGTAAATCTGCAAGCTGAAGACATGAAACTTGGGAATGATTTTAGATTGGTGTAAGTCCCAAGCCATAGGTATATTAACAAAAAAAAAAGAGAGAGGAGAGGTAGTCTTGGGCCCGTTAAAGGAATGGAGATTCCTGGTTAAAGCCTGCACGTTGGAAGGATGTCCCTCTGTGAAATAAGAGCTTGAAAAACTCTACTCATTGTCCCAGGAAAGAAATAGGGAAGTTTGTCTTTGTCTTCAGTTCTGGATTTTTATATATCCCCTTTTTAAAAATGAATGGCTCTCTGGCCTATAGATTTGAAATTCAGATTTATAATATTCACAGAGTGTGAAATTCAAAACTGAGAAATTATTCTAAAAAACAGTTCTTAGACTATTGAAATCCTAAGAATACTTGGTAGATTAAAACATAAAGCTGCTCCATTAGCAACACTTCTCCAATCCAGGCTCACTGAAAATGTGCTCACAGAGAAAAATTACCAGCCTTATAAGTAAATGATCTACCATGAGGGAGAGCCAGCAGACACAGTGAAAAGTAGAATTATCACTGCAAGAAGTTCAGATAGTAGAATGACAGTCTGGAAAAGACAAAAAAAAAAAAAAAAAGAATGTTTAAGATAGTAATAAAGCTTTTTTTTTTAAGAGAGAAATAAAAACTATAAAGAAATAACAGATGACATGTAAAAGGACCAATCATGTCAAAGAACTAAAAAATAGAAAATTAAAAAAAAAAGGAAACGATAGCCATCAGAAATACAAATTCATGGAAATTCGTTAAAGACTGGGTAAGGCAGAACTGAAGACTAATAACCAGATAATAGTTATATCTGAGGAAATTACCTAGAATGCAACAGAGATAAAGAGAAGGCAGTTATAAGAGATCAATTCCCAGACATAGAGAATAGAGTAAGAAGGTCTGTCATACATTTAATATGACTGCAGAAAGAGAGATTTGAGAGAATTAGGAAATGCCATCTTCAAAGAGAAAATGGGTAAGAATTTTCAAGAGTAATGAATGATATGAGCCCTCATAACAAAGAAACATACTGAATTCCAACCTGCATATACTCAAAACGCCTTCGAGACACATTAAGGAGCCCTGGTGGCCCAGTGGTTAATAGCTACAGCTGCTAACCAAAAAGTGGGCAGTTTGAATCCACCAGGTGCTCCTTGGAAACCCTGCAGGGCAGTTCCATTCTGTCCTATAGGGTTGCTATGAATTGGAATTGACTCGATGGCAATGGATTAGACACACTGATGTGAAACTACAAAAGACCAAGCACAAAGAGAAATAAAACTAAGAGAAAAGACAAATTATAAAAACTTAAAAGACAGAAAGATTACCTATAAAGAAAAAAAAAATCAGATTAACACCCAACAATAGACGACAAAATTAGTAGAACGGAAAGGGAGAACATAGGATATATTAAGTTGTGCAGTTCTACTCTGCAACACATGGGGTCACCACGAGTCAGAATCAAGAGTAACTGGTTTGGTTTTGGTTTAGGATATACAGTCAATTCAGTACTAGTCAACAAAGGAGACAAAAAGAAGAAAAGAATAATAGAAATTAGCTAAGATATTGGAAGCAAAATTCAAATATATCAATACCCATTGCCATAGAGTCAATTCTGACTCATAGCGACACTGTAGGACAAGGTAGAACTGCCCCATAGAGTTTCCAAGGCTGTAATCTTGATGGAAACAGACTGTGACATCTTTTTCCCACATAGCAACTGGTAAGTTAGAACCGTCAATCTTTCAATTAGCAGTTGAGTGCTTAAACAGTGCGCCACCCCCCAAAAAAACTAAAAATCCATTGCCGTTGAGTCAATTCCAACTTATAGCAAACCTGCCACATCTTCCTCCCATGGAGCAGCTGGTGGTTTCGAACCACCAGCCTTTCAGTTAGCAGCTGAGCACTTAACCATTGTGCCACCCAAACAAACAAAAATTCGTTGCAGCTAAGTTGATTCCAACTCATAGCAACCCTTCGGGACAGAGTAGAACTGCCCTATAGGGTTTTCCGGGCTGTAATCTTTATGGACAATGACTTCTTCATTCAAATACCTTTTTTCACCAGCATAAACAATGACTGTACATGTGGAACTCGCCAGATGGAATACACAGGAATCAAATCAACTACATCTGTGGAAAGAGACGATGGAAAAGCTCAATACTATCAGAATAAGGCCAGGGGCTGACTATGAATCAGACCATCAATTGCTTATATGCAAGTTCAAGTTGAAGCTGAAGAAAATTAGGACAAGTCCACGAGAGCCAAAGTACAACCTTCACTATATTCCACCTGAATGTAGAGACCATCTCAAAAACAGATTTGACACATTGAACACTAATGACCGAAGACCAGTGAGTTGTGGAATGAGATCAAGGACATTATATATGAAGAAAGCAAGAGATCATTAAAAAGAGAGGAGAGAAAGAAAAGACCTAAATGAATGTCAGAAGAAACTCTGAAACTTGCTCTTGAATGTGAGGTAGCTAAAACAAAAGGAAAAAACGATGACATGAAAGAGTTCAACAGAATATTTCAAAGGGTGGCTGGAGAAGACAAAGTATTATGATGACATGTGCAAAGACCTGGAGATAGAAAACTAAAAGGGAAGAAAACGCTCAGCATTTCTCAAGCTGAAAGAACTGAAGAAAAGCTTCAAGCCTCAGGTTGCAATACAGAAAGATTCTACAAGGAAAATCTTATACGACGTGGGAAGCATCAAAAGAAGATAGAGGGAATACACAGAGTCACCGTACCAAAAAGAATTGGTCAATGTTCAACCATTTCAGGAGGTAGCAAATGATCAAGAACTGATGGTACTGAAGGAAGAAGTCCAAGTTGCACTGAAGGCATAGGTGAAAAACAAGGCTCCAGAAGTTGACGAAATACCAATTGAGATGTTTCAACAAATGAATGCAGCACTGGAGGTGTTAACTCATCTAAGCCAAGAAATTTGGAAGACAGTTACCTGGCCAACTGACTGCAAAAGATCCATATTTGTGCCCATTCCAAAAAGAGATGATCTAACAGAATGTGGGAATTATCGAACAGTATCATGAATATCACATGCAGGTAAATTAATATTAAAAAAAATTAATATTACACACAAGTAAATTGGAGGTAATCAAAAGTGGTATCAGCAATACATTGACAGGTAACTGCCAGAAATTTAAGCCAGATTCAGAAGAGAACAAGGAACAAGGGATATCATTGCTGATATGTCAGATGGATCTTGGCTGAATGCAAAGAATACCAGAAAGATATTTACCTGTGTTTTATTGACTATGCAAAGGCATTCGACTGTGCAGATCATAATAAATTATGGATAATGTTGCAAGGAATGGGAATTCTGGAACAATTAATTGTACTCATGAGGGACCTATACATGGATCAAGAGGCAGTCTTTCAAACGGAACTACTGAGTGGTTTAAAATCAGGAAACGTGTGTGTCAAGGTTGTATCCTTTCACATACTAATTCAATCTGTATGCTGAGCAAATAATCTGAGAAGCTGGACTGTATGATTTAGAACGTGGCATCAGGATTGGAGGAAGACTCATTAACAACCTGGGTTATGCAGATGACACAACCTTGCTTGCTGAAAGTGAAGAGGACTTGGAGCATTTATTGGTGAAGATCAAAGGCCATAGCCTTCAGTATGGATTGCACTTCAACATAAAGAAAACAAAAATCCTCACAACTGGACCAATAAGCAACATCCTGATAAATGGAGAAAAGACTGAAGTTGTCAAAGATTTCATTTTACTTGGATCCACAGCAACACCCATGGAAGCAGCAGTCAAGAAATCAAAAGATGCATTGCATTGGGCAAACCTTCTGTAAAAGACCTCTTTAAAGTATTAAGAAGCAAAGATGTCAGTTTGAGGACTAAGTTGCACCTGACCCAAGTCATGGGAAAGCTGAACAATGAATAAGGAAGACCCAAGAAGAATCAATACCTTTGAATTATAGTACTGGTGAAGAATATTGAATATACCATGGACTGCCAGAAGAATGAACAAATCTGTTTTGGAAGAAGTACACCCAGAATGCTCCTTAGAAGGGATTTTGTTGCATACTTTGGATATGTTATCAGGAAGGACCCATCCCTTGAGAAGGACATAATGCTTGGTAAGTAGAGGGTCAGCACAAAAGAGGAAGATGCTCAATGAGATGGATTGACACAGTGGCTGCAACAATAGGCTTAAACAAAGGAATGATTGTTAGGATGGCGCAGGACCAGGCAGTGTTAACGTTTTGTTGAATATAAGGTCACTGTGAGTTGGAACCAACTTGATGACACTTAACAACAACAATATGTAAAGAAGGCAGAAAATTAGCAGAGTTTCTTGAATTATCCTCTTGAAAAGAAAAGAGAAAAAGATGATACAGGCTTTATGCATGCCAGAAACAGGAGAAATTACACTGTGCAACTCCATCAGATCAACATGGTGCTGAGAGAAACTGTTATAGAAACTAGTAAAAAATGGGAACTTATTGACAAAAGAACATATTATAAAGAGGCATAGAGCTTTATTAGTGAGAAAGAAGATTAATTCCAACCAGTAAAGCCGCCATTTCTAATCTGACTGCCGAAAACCAAACCCTTGTGGCAGAGAATGAATATAGCAACAGCAATCACCAACAGAAAGTATAAACCTCTCGAGTAGTTCTGGGACTGCCAGAGAATTGTGATGATGTGACATTTCTGGTTTGAATCATCAGAAAACAAATTCCAGGGAAATATAGCCCTTATATGTATCTTCAGGTATTTGCAAGGTATTGGGGTGGTGCATAGCTTTGGTACCTGAATGTTGAATCTCTTGATCATGTATAACGTTTACCAGCAGGTTTTTCGTTTGTCTGTTTGTTGTTGTTGTTGTTTTTTGTTCATGGTTACATACGGGTGAAAAATTTGATTATTTGTGTGGATATAAAGCATTCCTGGAATATATGACTACCTAGGTTTTCCCATAGGTTGTAATTGTTGTCTACTTTCATTTTCACAGTGTGTGGACAATATACGGTGTAATGGTTTAATGACTATAGTGTTTGAAGAGAATTCCAAAGTAACTGTGCCACATATGATTAAGTAAGTATGATAATCCTTTCCCTTACATTTAATCAAGATCAAATTGTAACATGTATAAAATAAAGTATTGCTTCTGAATAAAATATTGCTTCAGTAGGATTCTGTTTCTTGTTATTTAGAATATTTTTCTTGACAGCGATGTGATAATTCATGTTATGCCGTTACAAATGATAAGGCAATCAACGTGGTTTTTCAGATTCACAGTTTACTTTGTTGACTCATAGCAGAGGAAAATTGTGTTTTCCATAACGCTAAATGTGCCTCCACTCAGGACAACAGCCTATCAAGATTTTCAAATTCAATGTAAAAAATTAAAGTGGTGACTGCCAGATGCAATACTCAGGCTGTGCAGGGTCAGAGGGTTGACAAAGTGGTGGCTGCCTCACTTGGCATCTTGAACCGTATTACCACAGATTTGGCTACAGACATAGTCTCCATTTTGAAGATACCCAACGTGAATCAACTTTCTTTTCCGTGATACCGTCCATGGATACCTGCACATGGATTTGCCTCAGAGGTTGTTTGCCTGTGGCCACCATCCTGTTCCCTATGTGTTTTGTTAATAAGCAAATCCTGTAATTTAAAGCAATCATTAGGGAAACTACATCTTAGAAAGAAATTATATACATAATTATGTGCTAGGGCTCTCTGTACTAGTGCTTTTGTCTCTCCATGTATTTTTTTAAAAATAATTTTAGTTGTGCTTTAAGTGAAAGTTTACGAGTCAGTGTTTCACATAAAAACTTATACACACCTTGCTATGTATTCCCAATTACTCTCCCCTCCATGAGACAGCCCGCTCCCTCCTTGCACTCTCTCTTTTTGTGTCCATTTTGCCAACGTCTAAGCTCCTCTACCCTCCCATCTCCCCTCCAGGCAGGAGATGCCAACAGAATCTCAAGTGTCCACCTGATCCACGTAGCTCACTCCTTACCAGCATCCCTCTCCAACCCATTGTCCAGTCCAATCCATGTCTGAAGAGTTTCTCCATGTATTTTTTGTTTTTATATTCAGAACTTGTTTTTAGATTATTTTGAAACTGACCAAATTGTTCATAATTCATTTCCTTGGTTGTTTGTGATCCAGAGTCTAAGAGCAAAAAAATTTTTTGTTTGTTTTTAGCAGTTCTAGTTTTCAAAAAAATTTATGTGGAACTAAGAATAAGTTTGTCTCCTACGCCTTTGTAGGTGGCTTTTTTGGTGTCTGATTGTTTATGCTAAGGCAATAAAAAACAACTTTAGAACAATATCCTTCCTCTTCTGGTAGGCATTAACTGCAATTAGCATCATCCCAATGGTCTAAGTTTTAAAACAATTATTATTATATCAGCTGAAGGCAGAGTACGTAATACTAGTGCCATAATTACTACAGAAAAATAAAAATTATGAAAGAATGATTTGCTAATGGTATTTTAAATTATTAGTCAAATGTAATAATTGGGAGGGATTACTTTAAAACTCCAGGGCAAAGAATAACATTCGGTTTTCTAGGTTTTTAGCTTAGTATAGTTGTTTTTTATGTAACCAGATTAGTTAAAAATTTATGATGCTAAAATTAAAAATATGAAATTTTAAGTCAAAGTATAGAATATTAAATCAAAAGTTTCAAAGTACAACTTAATTTTTGAGCTTGCATCATTGAGTTAGAGTTTTCTTATTAATTTTCTACCCCAGGATTCTTATTTTAATACTTCACAAAATTACATATATGTATGTAATTTTTTAAAAAGTACTTTCTTAAAAGTTAGACAGCCATCAAAATCCAAGCTGCTTTAGAATTAGGATGTATTAAGTTAGACAGTGTACCCAAGTTATAAGTCCCTATAGTGCAGGACAGTTGTACACCAGCTGTACATACATTTTATAGTCTTTTAAGAAAAATTAATGGTAATAAAAACTTTTGTTTTATGCCTGGCCAGTTATGGCCAATGCCCAAAATCTTCCTTCTGCTGTGATGGCAGTTTTATCCATGTTTAGTCATGTTTGTGCAACCAACTCACATATAAACCAGAACTTCCCTGCCTTTGGATGCGCACAGGGGACACGCCAGGGAGCAGGAGCCACTTTCCCGTGAGGACAGAACCCCATGCTCGGGCTGTAAGGATTTCCAGCTACAGTCAAGCATGTTTTGATGTTCATCTTATGCTAGATGTACTCCCAAGGCAGAGTAAAGTATTGCCTATTTCTTCTATTTTTCCCAGCTTCGGTGAGCCTGGTTCTCCTAATTCAGAGGGGAGAGTATGATTTTGCAATCTCTGTCCCTTCCCACGGAGCCCTGGTGGTGCAGTGGTTAAGAGCATGGCTGCTAACCAAAAAGTTGGCGGTTCGAATCCAGCAAGCTCTCCTTGGAAACCCTATGGAGCAGTTCTTCTCTGTCCTGTAGGGTTGCTATAAGTTGGAATCAACTCGACGGCAACGGGTCCTTTCCCATGGCCCTCTTCATGGTGCCGTCTTAACATAAATGTTGTATTCCTAGCTCCTTGTGCATCTCCCTGACTACAGATCATGAAAATATCACTACATTTTGCAGAATTAAAAGAAAAAAAAATTATCCAGTCTTAATTATGTCTTATTACTGACATGGAATCGCTTTGCAAGTGCTCTCTTCCTTTTAAAACTTACTAATTATTATAGGTGATTAGGGTTTGACGTCTCAGGATTGCTTTTTGAGTGTTTACCAAAAAGGAATTGCCATTGTCATAGGAGACTTAAGAATGGCATTATATCTTTCCAGAGAATCCCTTAGGAAATAAAATGAGATCCTGTTCCGTGGAATAAAAGAAAATTAAATAATTTTGTAATATTTAATTTCTTTTCTTTATTTAAAATGAAAATGTAATCACGATTTTGAGGGACAGTGGAGTAATTAGTTTTATTTTAATTTTATCTTGGCCACAATATGTTATTATTGTTATTTTTTCCTGTGTTTTGATTGAACTGATTATAGTCAAAACATGCAAAGCTCAAATCCACAATTAGGATGTTCAGTCATGACATTTATTATATTGAAACATCCCTTTAAATGGTGTCTAAACTTGTTTTACATTTTATGTGTATAGTCTAAAGCTTGTTTTGACATCAACTTTCTTAGAAAATAGAGATTTCCTGTGGGGAAATGGGGAAAACATGATTCCCTCATTCAGACTTCCATACTGTCTGATATATTCATGGAATTTTCTAAGGTATTTTTAATCTATTCATTTTACAAATGAGAAAATTAAGAACCAGAAGAGTCAACTTGGCTGAAGGTCACATAGTGAGTGATAGAAAGAGCCATGCCATTTTCAAGAATCTCAAAAAATGCACTTGTATATTTCGGAGATCAGTAATGGGACTGAAAATAACAGGCCACGCTTAGCGGTTCCCCGGCAGGGGTAAGCTGCTCATTTAAAATGCTCTTTCAGGCCTGCAAATGAAGTACTTTCGCTGGCACTGAACATACTTTGGGCTGGGAAATTTCCAAGAGCATGCTAAGAAAGCTATTGATTCCTTTTTATCCAAAAGAAAAGAAATATATAATTTAAAATCCCTCCAAGCGCTGAAAGGGCTAATTACGGACACTCAACAACAGGCCACTAGTGCTTAGCAAGCAGCCTCCTTGCTGGAAATCATTGGCCCTGTAGCTCTTCCTTTAACCACACGGTGAAACTCAGGACTTCACCTCATTGATTGCCCGTCTGACTGAGATGCTACAGTGAAGGGGAACAAGGGATCTTGGAAGGGAAAGCGAAGGCCACAGGCAGTCCTGGCGAAGGTTGAGCAATTCTTTGAGCTTCATGTGGCCTCAGCCTCTGCTCACAAGCCTTTCCTCTTACAAGTTTTTCTCCTTTGCCATCCTCTTTTACCCTCAGTAACAGATGTGCTCCACTGGCTGAGGATTCTGAGCGTGCAGCCAAGTACTCCCCCAGCCTGTGCGCATCTGCCAGCCCGTCTGCATCTTCCTCCCAGTTTGGTTATCCACCTGGAGAGGGTGCCCCAGGCTCCTAGTGGAGCTGCCTCAGGATGATGGGTTGGGAAGTCAAACAGGTGGTTTTAAAGAATCATAAAGCAGAGTATTGCAGGGTGGTGGTGGTGGGTGCCTGTTCAAGCAGAATCTCAGGAAGGGTTCACGCCTATATTTCACCTACTCTTTTTTAAGCTCACTTCTGATATTCCGATTTGGGTTTGATTTAAGGGCATAGCAATGCTCTTTCCTCTTCCTAAATAAACCATAGGGCTTATGACTTCACTTCCCTCATAAAAATGTGATTGAACTAAAGAGAAGGAATCCGCAAAGTGAAACCAATCATTATTACTTCCCGTACAATTAATTTTGGCCTTTTTTATGGTGGATACTATAATGAGAAACCTGGTGGTGCAGTGGTTAAGAGCTTGGCTGCTAACCAGCAGGTTGGCAGTTCGAATCCACCAGCCGCTCTTTGGAAACCCTATGGGACAGTTGAACTTCGATGGCAACAGGTTTGGTTTTGATATACTATCATGGCATAATTTTCAAATAGACCCACCTTGTTGTATATATCTGTATACAATATAAATGTAAAAAAAAAAAAAAAATTTTATTTTTTATTTGTCCATCTCTTATAAAATGCAATGCACAGTCCATACACAAGTGTTTGTTTACTAATACTGAAATACTCAGTGACTAAAGAGGAAGCCTCATTCTGGTTTGGTTATCATGTTCCTGCCTGCTTTGCATGTAGGTCTGATGCCCGACTACATAAAGATGACACTGACATTTGCTTCAGTAAAACACTGAACTCCTGCAAGGTTCCCCAGATCCGTTATGCCAGCGTGGAGCGCCTCTTGGAGCGGCTGACAGACTTGAGGTTTCTCAGTATAGATTTCCTCAACACTTTTCTGCACACCTACCGGATTTTCACTACAGCAGCTGTGGTGCTGGCGAAGCTTTCTGACATATACAAGAGGCCTTTCACCTCCATCCCCGTGAGGTATGTCTGGGATTTGCCTGTGTCACCATGCAGATGGGTCTCGTCTTACCTGTGGACTTACCATGCCCCACCCATGGAAGATTGGAAGTTGAGGCCACAGGTAGTTCTTGAGGTGACAAGTTGAGAAGCCTGAAGTCTCCAAAAGGCGTTTGCTTGCTCTGTGATTATTTGTAGGTTAACTCTATTGTTTCGGGCTTATTTATTTATTTATTTTTTAACAACTGAGTAGACTAGTACTTTTTAAATTTAAATATACATTCAGTAAGAATTACCTGGGCCTCTTATTAAATTATAAAAAATAGGTCTTGTTAAATTCAGCAGTCTTGGGCCCGAGTTCTGCATTTCTAACAAGTTCCTGGTTGCTTTTTAGACCACAGTTTAGTTTAGTAGCAAGGAATTAGACAATATTTGAAAAGTGTCTGGTGTTCCTTTGGCAGGGACATGGTATATATGTAGCACTTGTTGTTGTTAGCTGCTGTCATGTCCATCTCTTGACTCATGGGTTCCCCATGCACAATGGAACAAAACACTGCTCAGCCCTGCACCGTTCCCATGATCAGTTGGGAATCGGACCATTGTGATCCATAGGGTTTTCATCTGCTGATTTTCAGAAGTAGATCACCAGGCCTTTCTTCCTTGTTCATCTTAGTCTGGAAGCACCACTGAAACCTGTTCAGCATAACAGCAACATGCAAGCTGCCACTGACAGACAAGTGGCCAGAAATCGAACCCCAGTCTCCAGCATGGCAAGGATTCTACCATTGAACCATCACTGCCCCCATTAACACATGTAGCATTTAGACAGGAAAATCCAGCAACGTTAAGTGCCATTATATTGTGGCCTTTCAATACAGGGAGCATGTCCTTGAAGGACATTGTGGAAGTCATTTTCACTTGGCTACAATCTGTTAATAGGTTTTGCTCTTACTTTTAGGTCATTGGAATTGTTTTTTGCTACCAGCCAGAACAACAGAGGTGAACACTTGGTGGATGGAAAATCCCCACGTCTGTGTCGCAAATTCTCTTCTCCACCACCACTAGCTGTGTCTAGAACCTCCTCTCCTGTGAGAGCCAGAAAGCTGTCCTTGACTTCTCCCTTGAACTCAAAGATAGGAGCATTGGACCTGACCACTTCCTCGGCATCCAGCAGTCCTACCACCACGCATAGCCCTGCTGCGTCCCCACCGCCACACACTGGTAAAGTACCGTTGGATCTTAGCAGAAGCCTTTCTTCTCCAGAACAAAGCCCGGGATCTGTAAAAGAGAATGTAGATAACCCCCGCGTGGACCTGTGTAACAAGCTAAAACGAAGTATTCAAAGAGGTATTATCCAGCTGCCACACCCCGCATTTACTGGCCACCTACTTCCCTACCATTCCTTCTGGAACCCCAGCTCCCTTTCTTTGTAACTTTCCTACACCTGTTTAGAAAGTAGAATGGATACGTTGGCTAGTCAGAAGAGAAAATTCGTGAGTTCCCTCTAGCCCCTGTAGAATCAAGGGCAAGGTTAGCTGTTCTTATGCCTTCTACAGTAAAGCTAATTGCAGTCAGTTCTGTTTTGAAGAATAGTATATTTAAACAGTATTACTACAAGGTTCTTCTTGGAACTTGGTCAAGGCTGGTTGGCTAAAGATGCTTTGCATAGGGTACCCTCATCCATAAGCTCATGCCTCAGAGCGTTTTCTTCCTCCAGTGTCCACTCTAAGCATCTGTCCTGCTTGCAGCCTTCCCTCTGCTGAGGATGACCTTGCTTGAAAGCATTAAGATAGGTTCTTTAGTTTAGTTACCAAGGCAACACTCCATGTTACAACAGAGATATAAAGAGAAAAATGAATTTGGGGTCAGTGTTTGTTCTCCATGCTGCAGCCAGGATTGTTTTTTTAAAATGTCAATCAGATCACATCATTTCCTGCTTATTTTCTCTAATGACTTCCCATCACACTTAAAGTATATCCTCCATCCCAAGGTCTTCAAAGCGCTCTGGTACTTAGATCCCATCTGCCTCTCCAGTCCCTCTCTTAACCACATTCCGTCATCTACTAAGCTCATCAAGTT
Source organism: Elephas maximus indicus (assembly GCF_024166365.1). Taxonomy (NCBI): domain Eukaryota; kingdom Metazoa; phylum Chordata; class Mammalia; order Proboscidea; family Elephantidae; genus Elephas; species Elephas maximus. Next base: position 86,168,540 of record NC_064820.1, read on the forward strand.
GGTTTCCTTTTTGTTTCTCAGAAACACCAGGGTCGTTCCTGCCTCAGGGCCTTTGCATTTGTTCTTCCCTCTGCCTAGACAACCTTTCCCCATGTAAGCTCCATGAGATCAGCAACCTTTTCTGTCTTGTTCATCTCTGAAACCTCAGTGCCTAGGGTGGTGCCTGGCAGGTAGTTAATGTTTGTTAAGTGAATGAATCAAGCACAACACTCAGTGAACTAATTGAAGGTCCTCTGGCACATCACTTTACCTTCCTCAGTTTCATTGAGTGGGCAGGTTGGAAGAGGTGAACCTTGTTGCTTTTCAAGTCCAATGATCTGTGATGAAAGCAAAATGGCTTCACAGCCAAATTATCAAGTACCTTAAAAAAAATTTTTTTTTCTCTATAATGGATAATATAATCAGAATTGGGCAATAAATAAGATAAAGTGCCCACATTTCAAGGAGGGTCACCCAGGTGGAAGCATAGACCCTCACGTTTCTACCTCCTTGAAGTTTCCATGTACTTTCTAGGTTAAAAAATAGATCACTTAAATAAGTTTCCTGAGTGAAGTACTTAATGGAATTTAACTGGAGTGATTGTCATCGTCAAAAGCAGCACCCTGTTTAACAAGAAATTCTTTAAATTGATAAGTTAGCAACTAAAGAGGAGGAAATGGGGAAGATGATTAAAAAGTCATTAGAATAAGCTTCAGCAGAATCATGATGGATTTTTCTCTGGAATAATGAGGCAGTGCCCCAGCTGATAAGTGCATCTGGGGTTCGGTCCTCCCTGGAGGAAGTGACTTAGAGAAGCTTATCTGGAATCCGCCCTCTGGGACGGGGTGGCCTGTGAAGTACAAGCATTAGCTAGAAAACAAGAAGTTCTTGTCTCCCATGGTTAATAGGAGAGGACAAATCTGGGGATCAATCTGGATTCTTAGATTATTTTGAGTTAGGAGAGCTTTAGGAACAAGGATTTTAGTGTCTCCAAGGCTTTGATTTGCTTGCTTCTGAGCCTGGGATGGGAACACAGTCAGGCCTGTTCAAGAGTTGTTGAATGAGCATCTTCTCTGTGCAGGGCACTGTGCTCAGTGCTTCAGGGGACATAAAGGCAAATAAGATGGTGTCCTTTCCTGTTATAGCCTACTTATGTGGTTAAGATAGACAAAAAGCAATTATAAGGGCAGGAGGACTCTGGTATAAGAGGTACAGACAGAGTGTTCTGGAAGGTGAAAAGTAGTGGAAGTCATATCTCATTGAGCCAAATCAAAGTGTCATTTGGCACAGGCCAAGAGGAATGGATCAGTGGGTTAGTGACCCCAGTGGTGAAAGCAGTTTCCAAGAGCAGGAGACAGTCTTTGTCCAGTTTTGAAGCCACGGGCAGCTCTATAGAGCACACCTTGTTACTAGTCTTCTTAGGGCTTTCTAGCACCAGGTAAGCTTAAAAAAAAAGTCAAAAAAACTCTCCTAAGGAATCTTTCTTTTTTTTTTGGAGTTTTTCCTGAGACTGCATTTTAACTTGGCTAAAGCCTAATTAAAGTGTTGTTACCTAATTAAGTGTTGTTTTTACCTGTCATTGAGGCTGCCCCTGGCTCATAGTGACCCCAAGCACAATGGAAAAAAACACTTCTCAGCCCTGTGCCATCCTCATGATCAGTTGTGGGTAAGGCCCCTGTGATCCACAGGGGTTTCTTTGGCTAATTTCAGGAGCAGATTGCCAGACCTTTCTTCCTAGTCAGTCTTAGGCTGGAAGCTCTGTTGAAACCTGTTCACCATCACAGCAACATGCAAGCCTCTACTGACAGGCGAGCGGTAGCTGCACATGAGGTTTGTTGGCCAGGAATCAAATCAGGGTCTCCCACATGGAAGGCAAAAATTATACCACTTAACCACCATTGCCACCAAAGCCTAGTAGTGTGGAATATTTTTTTCTTTAATAAGAAGGCAAGAGTAAAATCTGTTCCTTCCGACATTACAGCAGTCTAAACGTGTCATTGTTCTGTTGGTGTCGTTGTTAGTTGCTGCTGAGTCAATTCAACTCATGGTTCTAGAGGTCCCCACTCAAGCTACCCCACTGCTCACCATAATTAATTTTTTCATTTCTGGCATGGGGAGTGTTCCACATCGTTCGCCAGGTTCTCTAGCTCTGGGTCTTCAAAGCCAAAGCCCAGAGTGTATAGTGATAGGTGATGTCCAGTACCATGTCGTGTCATAAAACCTGCATCGGCTACCATCTGAGATGGAGGTGTGGTCGCTGTGGTGGGAACCAGTAAGTTTTTCCTGAAGAAATTAGCTGGAATAAGGAAAGACTGAGGGAGACCAAGGGAATGAGGTCTGGATCAAGTGTCCAGGGAAGGACACTGACAAAGACCTGTCATTGGAGATGTTGGACAAAGGTGGAATCATGGTGGACACAGAGGCAGCTGGAGAACCTTGTCGTATAATAGCATTGATCGTTTATGGCCTGGGAACAGCAGATGGAGAGAACTTTGAATAAAAGTATGGCAGAAATCTTAGGTTCTCTCTTACACTAGAGAATTAGCTAAACTTGAGGGTTTAATCTATCTGTTTCTCACTGAGTTTCCTCTAAAACATATGACTTAGAGTTAGATTCCAGTGCCAAGAGTTTATACATTTTCTGCTTTTCACTTCAGGATAAAACTGCACACAATCTTACTGCATAGCACCAGCCAAAGATCTCTCTCACACTGTCTAGCTAGGCAGTGTCAGAGCATGTTATTTGAAAAATGCCAGTGACCTTTGTCCGTCTTTATTGTCATTGCAATTATAATGCCAGTCTTGCAATATTTTTCTGGCCAGAGAACTTAAAATGAAGTGAAGGGAATGTAGAGAAATAGGAAATATTTCTCAAAAGGAGTGAGATTATGAACTTCTTAGGGAAAGATTTTATTGTTGTTAGCTACTGTCGAGTCAGCCCCTAACTCATGGGGACCACATGTGCAACAGAACAAAATGCTGCCGGTCCTGAGGCATCCCCATCATCAGGTGCAGATCAGACTGTATTCACTGGCTGATTTCCAGAAGTAGATGGCCAGGCCTTTCTCCCAGGCTGTCTTAGTCTGGATGCTCTGCTGAAACCTGTTCATCACAGCAATACACAAGCCTCCACCGACAGATGGGTGGCGGCTGTACATGGGGAGCATTGGCCAGGAAGAGGATTTGTGTCGCCTGCATGGAAGAAAAACAATGGAATTTCATTTCCCTCCAACCTGGTCCCCAAATTTGTACCAGGCTCACCAGCATTCACTACAGTGCCCTTCTCTCTTCCTACCAGGAAGTCCCCACCTGCTGCTACCCTGGGTGCTTTTAAAAAGTGCAAGTATTAGCCTGACTCAGATGCATCCAGATTCCATCTAACAGGGTTTTCAATGAAAATAAAACCAACAGCAATCAATGTTCACTTAGGCCATGGTTGTACAACTTAGCTCAGCTTTGCCGATATTACTGGTATCTGTGTCTGTGTTCTTAGTTTGAAAATTGTCTGCCTGTGGGCTGAAAGTGCTCCTGATTTTAGCATTTGTTTGGAGCCCACATCTGCCCACTCCTGCAAGCAAAGCTGTTTGCATGGAACTTGATCAAAAGTGAACATGCCAGGAGGAAATGCTGTGTCTCCTCACCAGCCAGGCGTGGTTTTTCTCCTTTATGTAGGTACCTATTAGCTGACAGTGTTAGTCTTACTTGCCTGTTCTTTCGGTGGATATTCTGGTCTTGTCCAGCTCTCTCACTGGAAAGGTTTTCGGTTCAATGTAATTGCTGACTAATGAATTCATTTGCCTCAGATGAATGAATGGCTGAATCAAACCAAAGAAATGTATTTGATATTCTGCTTGCTCTTTGCAGAGCAGATGCCTTCCATTACTGAATTTTGAGGAAGTTATTTAGAAAATAATAAAACTAACAGCTAAGCACTGGTATTTTGTCTGCATCTTGCCTCACTGCCAATTTTACTGTAATTATGTCATTCAAGGAAAGATTCTAACCATTTTCCTTCCGTGGCCCCTTTGTGTTTCAAAATAGCGGAACTGTGGCCACATTTCTAAGAGTAAATCACATGTGAATGTAAAAATGGCTTTATATGAAGTCATTAGGGATTTTGTTAAGTTTGTTGATTGAAATTTCAAATAGGTTGGCAAAGGGAGTCAGTTGTGAGTAGTTCTGCTGAAAGGGTAATGTAAAATTAGCCAAAGCGACACCAAACTTTTACCAGTGGGAGTTAATGGAAGAATTTTTGGAAATTTCTGAAATTCTTTTAGTGCCTCTCCTTGAAATGACGAAGACAAAGTTGCAGTTTTACCTGATGATTAAGCCAGTGGGCTGTTGTTAGTTGTTGAGTTGATTCTACCTCATGGCAGTCCCATGTTTGCAGAATGGAACTGCTCCACAGGGTATTCAAGGCTATGACCTTTTGGAAGCAGATTGCCAGGCCTTTTTTTTCGAGGTACCTATGTATGGGTGGGTTCAAACTGCCAACCTTTCGGTTAGTAGTCCCTTGCTAACCATTTATGCCACCCAAGACTGTGGGAGGAATATGGAAATGTCATCAGTAATAGCCTAAATATGACCTTGGAATGAGGTGTCTTTTATTCTTGGGAAGTTAGTTGCAGTGAAGAGGCCAAAATTATCTTAAACCTTCTCAACAGTTCATTGTCAAAATTTCCACTTACTTCCTGCTGATATTTAGCTCTAGAGCAGGGTTATCCAACTGAACTTTCTGGGAGGATGGAAATGCTTTACAATCTGTGCTGTCCAATACTGTAGTCACTAAGCACATGTGGCTACCAAGCGCTTGAAATGTGGCTAGTTCAAGTGAGGAACTGAAATATTAATTTAACTTTAGTCCCTGAAGAAAGATATCATGCTTGGTAAAGTAGAAGGTCAGCAGAAAAGAGGAAGACCCTCAATGAGATGGATTGACACAGTGACTGCAACAATGGGCTCCAACATAGCAACAATTTTGAGGAGGCACAGTATAGGGCAGTGTATTCTATTGTAGACAGGGTTGCTATGAATTGGAACCAACTCAGTGGCACCTAACAGCAACACTTTAAGTTTAAATTTTTCATAGCCACATTTGGCTAGCGCTACCATTTTGAACAGTGTGGCTCTAGATCTCTAGATCTAGGGGTCTTAGAGCTTCTTTGGGGACCACATTAGTAGAGATCCAGACTTTGATTGGCTTAAGGGAGCAACCCAAGCAAAGAACTAGTGAAGTCTCAATTTTGATCCCAGCCTGATTTACAATCTGGGGAAGTTCCCCTTTCCCTACCCCATTCTGGAGGGCAGAAGCCCACTGCATACTCCACATTCTCTTCAACATCTCCTGCTGTATTGGACAGAGAACTGGGCAGGGAGAGCCAGGGTCAACCGGATCAGCAGGGTTGGCAAGCAGGGTTAGAAAATCCATATTTAGATTTAGTGTTATTAGCATTCTGCCAAGAGGAATGAATTGATTTCATATTAATGCCCTTTAAAAATGTAGATTAATATGAAATGCTTGTTATCCACAATAAACTTTTCTGTTTCTATGCATGATACCGACAAGAAGCTCTTGAATTAAAACTCATGATGTTTTAAAGCAGCAGTCCTGGAGTCGGCACCAGTGGACCGAGCAGGAATGGAAAGCTCCCCAGCTGCAGATGCTGCAGAACTGTCACCCTGCAGATCCCCCTCAACTCCTAGGCACCTCCGCTATCGCCAGCCTGGAGGTGAGAACTCAGAAAGGGACTTAGAAAAATCAAAGTGAGAAATGATTTCTAATTCCTTGGTATTTCCTTTGCCTCCCTATATTTAGTCTCAGTTGTGAAAATTAATCATAAGCAAATAATATTACTGTCGGACAGAGTGATGGAAAAACTAAGTGATTAGAGACTGTATCGTCAGAATCACCGATATTTATTTGGGCCCTTTGCTGCATTGCAGTTCAGGTGGAGTAACATGACTCAAGAGGCTTGTCCTTAGATGATTGCTAGATGAAGAATCTCAGTGCTGTTTTTACCAAAATGTTCCCAGACTCTGATACCTTACTATATATCCCAGTGTATTCTGTATTAAGTATGCTTGTCTGGGATACCCCAATTTCAGGGGATCTTATTAATAATGGAGCCCTACTGGCACAGTGGTTAAGAGCTATAGCTGCTAACCAAAAGGTCAGCAGTTCGAATCCACCAGCTACTCCTTGGAAACCCTATGGGGCGGTTCTACTCTGTCCTGTATCGTGACTTGTGAGTTTGGTTTTTTTGGGAGTATGGGACCCCAGTCATCATAATTGCTGATGGCAGAAACTGGTATACTTTTTCCTCTCCTTTGTTATGAAAATTGTAAAGGACTACCCATAATTTGTTTTAGAACATATCACACTTTCTCCAATTGGATGGAAAACCGTCAGAGCAAAATAAAATAACAATTGTCTTTGAAGTGTTTCTTTTTGTCTCCATAAGCCAATGATTTCAAGTCAGAAGGGAAAATCATACAATTATGAAATCAAATTCACCCCAAGTAAAATGCAAAGGTATTTTTTGACTGTTATACTCACACGTTCAAGTAAGTCAGGTCAGCAAAATATATGAAGTAGAGTGCATGGCTCCCAATGGTCATTCATGTGTGGCCTTAGCCACTTGATGGTAGCTGCAGCCATTTCCATCAGCTTGAGAGCAGCTAGCTTGGGTCAGGCTGTGGACAGAGAATTTGCCTTGATGGATATTAACTGTTTAGGAATTAGATTGATTTCAGATTCCTGTGTTAGGGGCCAACCTGCCATTTGGTTTGTTCTGATAAATGGAGGTGTCTAGCTTGTCATAGCATGACGATTGAATTAGCCAAATCTCTCTCCAGGCCCTGGCACCTTCCTTGACTACTGTCATGTGGGGCATACCTCTTTGAGTTCATCGTAGCCTGGAAAATTTGGGGGCCAGGATCCATGGAAGCAAAATGCTGCTTAAGCAAGAGTGAACTTCTGTTCACTCGGTTACTATAACTCAGGCTCTGCTTTATAGTCTCTGAACACTTTTCATGTGTTTATATTCCTATGTAAGTTTTTTAATTTATATAAGGATTATTTGGAAATCCTGTGGTGGATTAGCTAAATCCTTTGTTTCTTCCTTGGTATGACTAAATCACAGAGACAAAGGAACACAGGAAGGAGGTTGAAATCAGTGGTTATATGCAGAGTCCAAACTGGGACAGCATCATACATTATCTGACTGTCTAACTGAAATTTTGCCTGTTCATCTGTCTACTTGCCATTTTGTTCCAGGAGTATTTTAGGACTACTGCATAAGGACAGTGTAGAGCTGTGGCATGCTTTCACACATGGGCACCTTAAGCAGCTCTTTGCTGTCTCCTTTATTTATCTTAAGCATGACGCATGACTTAGGGGCAAGCTAATACAAACCGTTCAGGCCAGAATCACGGTGGACTGTTTGCGTTAAAGGCCTAAGTGAGAATAAACAGTGAGGTTGGCATCAGCGTCTCAAATACTGTGTGTAAAACACAGCCTGAGGAGTAAAAGGGATGGTGAAAGGTTGCTCAGTGTAGCCTTTGGATTTTAGAAGGGCCACTCTTAACCCTTTCCCATCTTTGAAAGTGCTCTGAGAGGAAAATTCTATCAGCAACTTATACAGAAGTAAAACAAAAAAAATTTCTTTATTGAGCTATAATTCACGTACCATAAAACTTACCCTTTTAAGTTTTTTTTTTAATATATCCACAAAGTAGTGTGACCATCACCACGGTCTAATTCTAGAATATTTTCATTACCCTCAAAAGAAACCCTGTACCCATTAACAGAAGCTCCCCATTTTCATCTCCCCTACTTCTACTCCTTCCCTCCCCACCCCCCACCCCAGCCCTGGCAACCACTAATCCACTTTCTGTCTCTGTGGATTTGTCTGTTCTAGACATTTCATATAAATGGAATCATGCCATATGTGGCCTTTTGTGTCTGGCTTCTTTCACTTAGCATAATGTTTTAAAGGTCCATTTATGTTGTAGCATGTATCAGTACTTCATTCTCTTTTATGACTGAGTAATATTCCATTGTATGGGTATACCACTCTGGTTTACCCATTTATCAGCTCTTTTCACTTTTTGGCTATTGTGAATAATGCTGCTATGAACATTCGTGTTTTCCCTGTTCTTGGGGACAGAGTAGAGTTGCCGATGAAGAATCTTGTTATTTGCCTGTTAACAGGGACCATACAGGACATATAGCTCAAGCCTTCTTCCAATGCAGAAAAGAAAATGAGAATTTTAATCACAGAATATTATCCACTGACCTCACCATTCTATTTTCTTTTTTAAAAAACCAGGACAGACTGCTGACAATGCTCACTGTTCTGTCTCACCTGCCTCTGCTTTTGCGATCGCCACAGCTGCAGCAGGACACGGGAGTCCACCAGGTGAGTGGGAGAAGCAGCTACGTGCAGACGCAGGATGATTTGTGTTAAAGCGGGGCTCCTTGACTGCCAGGGTTTTGCTGGTGCACTGGGCAGCTTATTAAGAACGCAGATTCCCAATTCCCATTCCAAGTCAGTGTGTCTGGATGGGGTGAGACTTTTTTAAATAAGATGACTCTCACACAATGATCTGTGGGTTGCATTTTTGAAAATTCTGTATCAGAGAAGGATGTGTTATTTTGGTTTTTTTTTGCTTTATGGAGTTCTTTAATCTTTTTAGCCAAATTACTGGGGATGCGTGTTTCCATTTTGACTGAGTACCTTGCTAAGAGCATATGCTAGGTGGGAGGAAGGGCTTGTAGGGGGAGGAGAGAAGGGAGAACTATTGCTTTAGCTGACTCGTAATTTCCAGTGGCTCCACAATGCTTTCTGAGTTGCTGCCAGTTAGTTTTCAGTGAAAAGGGAAGTATTTAAAATAAAAGCACGGTGTTCTGGTAAATGGAAATTACATTAATGAACATTTGTCCTCTTCTCTCACATGCAAGGAGGACATTAGGTTAATATAAATCAGTAAGTAGCTTACATAGCCTTGTTGCTGTGAGGGTGTTCACCTGTACTAACCCTATGGGTTCCGATCATCATGACTTGTAGAGTCGCGTGTGATGTGTATTTTGTTGCTTAGTCATTGTTCACCCCACAAAGGCATCAATTTCCAAAGCCTATGAACCTGTATTGACAATAGTAGCCAGTAGGTACTACCTGTGTGAATTCTTTCTAAGTTGAAGTAAGAACAAAAAAAAAGGGAGACATTTTATAGTGAGCAGGAACTACTATAGTAATTACACATATTCCACTTGAATGGAAATCATTGCAGATTGACCACCTTCCACTTCTTCAACATTTTGCCATAAATAGTGCATTCGATGTGATCAGGCAAATTGGGTGTTCTCCCCCTCCCAAAATATTCCTAAAACCTTCCCAAAAATTCCCATCAGCCTAACATCAAATGGCCTGTAATGGTAATAATATTGATGCCTTGTCAACCCAGTTGACTTGTGTTATTGACTGCCTTCTCTATTAGTGGATATTTTGTGTGTGTGTATAGTGAGATAATGAAGAATCTTTGCTGTGTTTCAGAAGGGTTGGTTGTAGATTGTGATTCCCTAAGACCTTCTCCTGTGTTCCATTCTCACTCACAAATGGTCTTTGGAAAAAGTGAAATACAAGTGCTTCCTCACAGGTGTCATAATTCAAGTATGATCTGTGTGGGAAAATTGTTTTTAGTTTAACTCGGGATGATCCCATGTCTCCTTTTGCTGGAGGCTGGGTAGGAAAATCTTCCTTTTCACTTGCAATGACAATTAAACATTCTAATGAGCTTTTCCAGTTGCCATTGAATATTCCAACTCAAGGCGACCCCATAGTGTCAGAGTAGAACTGTGCTCCATGGGATTTTTTTAAAATAATTTTTATTGTGCTTTAAGTGAAAGTTTACAAATCAAGTCAGTCTGTCACATATAAGCTTATATACACCTTACTCCATACTCCCACTTACTCTCCCCCTAATGAGCCAGCCTGCTCCCTCCTTCCAGTCTCTCCTTTCGTGACAATTTTGCCAGTTTCTAACCCTCTCTACCCTCCTATCTCCCCTCCAGAGAGGAGATGCCAACACAGTCTCAAGTGTCCACCTGATACAAGTAACTCACTCTTCGTCAGCATCTCTCTCCAACCCATTGTCCAATCCCTTCCATGTCTGATGAGTTGTCTTCGGAAATGGTTCCTGTCCTGGGCCAACAGAAGGTTTGGGGACCATGACTGCCGGGATTCCTCTAGTCTCAGTCAGACCATTAAGTCTGGTCTTTTTATGAGAATTTGGGGTCTGCATCCCACTGATCTCCTGCTCCCTCAGGGGTTCTCTGTTGTGCTCCCTGTCAGGGGAGTTATCGGTTGTGGCCGGGCACCATCTAGTTCTTCTGGTCTCAGAATGATGTAACTCTCTGGTTCATGTGGCCCTTTCTGTCTTTTGGACTCATGGTTATCATGTGAACTTGGTGTTCTTCATTCTCCTTTGATCCAGGTGGGTTGAGACCAATTGATACATCTTAGATGGCCGCTTGTTAACGTTTACGACCCCAGCCGCCACATTTCAAAGTGGGATGCAGAATGTTTTCATAATAGAATTATTTTGCCAATTGACTTAGAAGTCCCCTTAAGCCATAGTCCCAAAACCCCCGCCGTTGCTCCGCTGACCTTTGAAGCATTCAGTTTATCCCGGAAACTTCTTTTCTTTTGGTCCAGTCCAGTTGAGCTGACCTTCTGTGTATTGAGTATTGTTCTTCCCTTCACCTAAAGTAGTTCTTATCTACTAACAAATCAGTAAATAACCCTCTCCCACCCTCCCTCTCTTCCCCCCTCGTAACCACAAAAGTATGTGTTCTTCTCAGTTTATACTATTTCTCAAGATCTTATAATAGTGGTCTTACACAATATTTGTCCTTTTGCCTCTGACTAATTTCACTCAGCATAATGCCTTCCAGGTTCCATGTTATGAAATGTTTCACAGATTCGTCACTGTTCTTTATCGCTGCGTAGTATTCCATTGTGTGAATATACCACAATTTATTTAACCATTCATCTGTTGATGGACACCTTGGTTGCTTCCAGCTTTTTGCTATTGTAAACAGAGCTGCCAATAAACATGGGTGTGCACATATCTGTTGGTGTGAAGGCTCTTATTTCTCTAGGGTATATTCTGAGGAGTGGGATTTCTGGGTTGTATGGTAGTTCTATTTCTAACTTTTTCAGAAAACGCCAGATAGATTTCCAAAGTGGTTGTACCATTTTACATTCCCACCAGCAGTGTATAAGAGTTCCAATCTCTTCGCACCCTCTCCAACATTTATTATTTTGTGTTTTTTGGATTAATGCCAGCCTTGTTGGAGTGAGATGGAATCTCATCGTAGTTTTAATTTGCATTTCTCTAATGGCTAACGATCGAGAGCATTTTCTCATGTATCTGTTAACTGCCTGAATATCTTCTTTAGTGAAGTGCGTGTTCATATCCTTTGCCCAATTTTTGATTGGGTTGTTTGTCTTTTTGTGGTTGAGTTTTGACAGAATCATATAGATTTTAGAGATCAGGCGCTGGTCGGAGATGTCATAGCTGAAAATTCTTTCCCAGTCTGTAGGTGGTCTTTTTACTCTTTTGGTGAAGTCTTTTTTTTTTAGATGAGCATAGGTGTTTGATTTTTAGGAGCTCCCAGTTATCTGGTTTCTCTTTGTCATTTTTGGTAATGTTTTGTATTCTGTTTATGCCTTGTGTTAGGGCTCCTAAAGTTGTCCCTATTTTTTCTTCCATGATCTTTATCATTTTAGTCTTTACGTTTAGGTCTTTGATCCACTTGGAGTTAGTTTTTGTGCATGGTGTGAGGTATGGGTCCTGTTTCATTTTTTTGCAAATGGATATCCAGTTATGCCAGCACCATTTGTTAAAAAGACTATCTTTTCCCCAATTAACTGACACTGGGCCTTTGTCAAATATCAGCTGCTCATATGTGGATGGATTTATATCTGGGTTCTCAGTTCTGTTCCATTGGTCTATGTGCCTGCTGTTGTACCAGTACCAGGCTATTTTGACTACTGTGGCTGTATAATAGCTTCTAAAATCAGGTACAGTGAGGCTTCCCACTTTCTTCTTCTTTTTCAGTAATGCTTTACTTATCCGGGGCTTCTTTCCTTTCCATATGAAGTTGGTGATTTGTTTCTCCATCACATTAAAAAATGTCATTGGGGCGGGGCCAAGATGGCTGACTAGGTAGACGCTACCTCGGATCCCTCTTGCAACAAAGACTCAGAAAAACAAGTGAATCGATCACATACATAACAATCTACGAACCCTGAACAACAAACACAGATTTAAAGAGTTGACCTGAAAGACAGAGACGGAGAACGAACAAATACAGGGAAGCAGCGACTGTTTTCAGAGCCTGGAGCCAGAGTCCCAGTCAGGTAACCTTGGCGCCGTGCTTAGGACTGGGCCCAGGAGAGCTGAACACAAAATCTTGTGATGGCGCAAACAAGGGGCGCAGCCCTACCCCCCTGAACTGACCCCGGAAGGGGGCCCAGCCGGTCCGCGCGGGCAGCGTGGCAACGCGGCTGTTGGGAGAAGTCCCTGGGAGGCAGTGACTGGTTTTGGAGCCGGGAATGCAGTGTCCCAGCCGGGGAACCTTGGCGCCGGGCTTTGGACTGGGCGCAGCGGAGCTGAGCACGGCATCTACTCACGGCACAAACACGGGGCGCAGCCCTACTCCCCTAAACTAACCCCGGGAGGGGGCCCAGCCAGTCCGCGGGGGCAGCGCGGTGAAGCAGCTGGTGGGACGAGAAGTCCCCGGGAGACAGTGACTGGTTTTGGAGCCGGGAGTGCAGCATCCCAGCAGGGGAATGTTGACGCTGGGCTTTGGACTGGCAGCAGAGGATCTGACCACGGCTTTAGCTGGCCAGACCCTCGGGGGCAATCTCCAGACAGCGAGCACACATAGGCAACAGATAAAATAGTCATCCCAAGCAAGATAAGCAACTTTGGCTATGTTCTGGGGTGCTACTCCCTGTTTTTCTGAATCCCACCTCTCCCCTTCCCAGGCGGCTTCATTAACATTGGTATTTCCTGAGCCAGAGGGAGAACGGCTCCGGCTCCACGGCGGCTTTGCTTTTCCTTTTTTTTTTTTTTTTTTTGGTCTTTTCCTAAGAGAAGCAACCACAAAAAACCCAGAGACCAAAAATCCTTCCCTAATTGGACTAAAAACACAGAATCAGCTCTAGCCAAGCATATATGATCCAAATCTCGGGCTTTTGTCCTTACAGGGAACAAGGTGGCGGTTATAATCCAAAGGCAGTTCTGATAGGGATCTGACTGCATTTTTTTTTTAGCGGATTTACTGGAAAAACAAGTTTCCCAGGTCTGATATCTCTGCTTATTCAACAGAGTCCTAACTGACCCACAACAGGGAACTGAGGGCTGAAGTTCCTCGCAGACCACCTAGCCTCTTGCCTTAGGGGTCTAAGGAGGGTGACACCTACCAATCAGTAGAGGTACTTACATTGGAGGCCTAAGGTACAGCTGCAGTGCCCTCCCACCAAGGTGCTATAGGAATAGAGACACACCTACCTCACTGACACTTGGGGGAAGCCTGTCAGCATCCTGCCCCCCCCGGAGTGTGAACCCCAGCTGCTAATAGAATCTGGTGCACACAACTATCACCACTACTTCTCGAGGTGGATAGGTCTTAGGGTGCAGCACACACTTGTTGACCCAAAATCAGATTCTACTCAAGAATAGTGAATAGACTCAGGCATATATATTGGGCAACAACCCAAACCAGCTAGTAATAGGTCATAAGTAAGTCAAGGGCTACAACAAACAAGACAGCACAATCTAGTAGCCCATCCACGTATACTGAAAGAGAACAAAACAAGATAAGACTCAGTGAGCAATTATAGAATAAACCACTACTATATCTTAGTGATGGCTCGGAGACAGCAGTCGATATCAAACCACATAAAGAAGCAGACCATGACAGCTTCTACACCCCCCCCCCAAACAAAGGAATCAAAATCTTTCCCAAATGAAGATACAATCCTGGAATTATCAGATACAGAATATAAAAAACTAATTTACAGAACGCTTCAAGACATCAGGGATGACCTCAGAAATGAAATAAGGCAAACCGCAGAAAAAGCCAAGGAACACACTGATAAAACAGTTGAAGAACTCAAAAAGATTATTCAAGAACATAATGGAAAAATTAATAAGTTGCAAGAATCCATAGAGAGACAGCATGCAGAAATCCAAAAGATTAACAATAAAATTACGGAATTAGACAATGCAATAGGAGGTCAGAGGTGCAGACTCGAGCAATTAGAATGCAGACTGGGAAATCTGGAGGACCAGAGAATTAACACCAACATAGCTGAAAAAAAATCAGATAAAAGAATTAAAAAAAATGAAGAAACCCTAAGAATCATGTGAGACTCTATCAAGAAGGATAACTTGCGTGTGACTGGAGTCCCAGAACAGGGAGGGAGGACAGAAAACACAGAGAAAATAGTTGAAGATCTGCTGACAGAAAACTTCCCTGACATCATGAAAGACGAAAGGATATCCATCCAAGATGCTCATCGAACCCCATTTAAGATTGATCCAAAAAGAAAAACACCAAGACATATTCTCATCAAACTTGCCAAAACCAAAGATAAAGAGAAAATTTTAAAAGCAGCCAGGGAGAAAAGAAAGGTCTCCTTCAAGGGAGAATCAATAAGAATAAGTTCAGACTACTCAGCAGAAACCATGCAGGCGAGAAGGCAATGGGATGACATATACAGAGCGCTGAAGGAGAAAAACTGCCAGCCAAGGATCATATATCCAGCAAAACTCTCTCTGAAATATGAAGGCGAAATTAAGATGTTTACAGATAAACACAAGTTTAGAGAATTTGCAAAAACCAAACCAAAGCTACAAGAAATACTAAAGGATATTGTTTGGTCAGAAAACCAATAATATCAGATACTAGCACAACACGAGGTCACAAAACAGAACATCCTGATATCAACTCAAATAGGGAAATCACAAAAACAAATTAAGATTAATTAAAAAAAAATGCTCATAACAGGGAATCACTGAAGTCAAAATGTAAAAGATCACAATAATCAAAAAGAGGGACTAAATACAGGTGGCATAGAACTGCCATATGTAGAGTGATACAAGGCGATATAGGACAATACAAATTAGGTTTTTACTTAGAAAAATAGGGGTAAATATTAAGGTAACCACAAAGAGGTATAACAACTCCATAACTCAAAATAAAAGCCAAGAAAAACGTAACGACTCAACAAACATAAAGTCAAATACTATGAAAATGAGGATCTCACAATTTACAAAGAAAAATGTCTCAGCACAAAAAAGTAAGTGGAAAAATGAAATTGTCAACAACACACATAAAAAGGCATCAAAATGACAACACTAAACACTTATTTATCTATAATTACGCTGAATGTAAATGGACTAAATGCACCAATAAAGAGACAGAGAGTCTCGGACTGGATAAAGAAACACGATCCGTCTATATGCTGCCTACAAGAGACACACCTTAGACTTAGAGACACAAACAAACTAAAACTCAAAGGATGGAAAAAAATATATCAAGCAAACAATAAGCAAAAAAGGAGTAGCAATATTAATTTCTGACAAAATAGACTTTAGACTTAAATCCACCACAAAGGATAAAGAAGGACACTACATAATGATAAAAGGGACAATTGATCAGGAAGATATAACCATATTAAATATTTATGCACCCAATGACAGGACTGCAAGATACATAAATCAAATTTTAACAGAATTGAAAAGTGAGATAGACACCTCCACATATATAGTAGGAGACTTCAACACACCACTTTCGGAGAAGGACAGGACATCCAGTAAGAGGCTCAATAGAGGCACAGAAGACCTAATTACAACAATCAACCAACTTGACCTCTTTGACTTATACAGAACTCTCCATCCAACTGCTGCAAAGTATACTTTTTTTTCTAGCGCACATGGAACATTCTCTAGAATAGACCACATATTAGGTCATAAAACAAACCTTTGCAGAATCCAAAACATCGAAATATTACAAAGCATCTTCTCAGACCACAAGGCAATAAAACTAGAAATCAATAACAGAAAAACTAGGGAAAAGAAATCAAATACTTGGAAACTGAACAATACCCTCCTGAAAAAAGACTGGGCTATAGAAGACATCAAGGAGGGAATAAGGAAATTCATAGAATGCAATGAGAATGAAAATACTTCCTATCAAAACCTCTGGGACACAGCAAAAGCAGTGCTCAGAGGCCAATTTATATCGATAAATGCACACATACAAAAAGAAGAAAGAGCCAAAATCAGAGAACTGTCCCTACAACTTGAACAAATAGAAAGTGAGCAACAAAAGAACCCATCAGGCACCAGAAGAAAACAAATAATAAAAATTAGAGCTGAACTAAATGAATTAGAGAACAGAAAAACAATTGAAAGAATTAACAAAGCCAAAAGCTGGTTCTTTGAAAAAATTAACAAAATTGATAAACCATTGGCTAGACTGACTAAAGTAATACAGGAAAGTAAACAAATAACCCGAATAAGAAACGAGAAGGGCCACATCACAACAGACCCAACTGAAATTAAAAGAATCATATCAGATTATTACGAAAAATTGTACTCTAACAAATTTGCAAACCTAGAAGAAATGGATGAATTCCTGGAAAAACACTACCTACCTAAACTAACACATTCAGAAGTAAAACAACTAAATAGACCCATAACAAAAAAAGAGATTGAAACGGTAATCAAAAAACTCCCAACAAAAAAAAAGCCCTGGCCCGGACGGCTTCACTGCAGAGTTCTACCAAACTTTCAGAGAAGAGTTAACACCGCTGCTACTAAAGGTACTTCAAAGCATAGAGAATGACGGAATACTACCCAACTCATTCTATGAAGCCACCATCTCCCTGATACCAAAACCAGGTAAAGACACCCTCGTGAACTTAGATGCAAAAATCCTCAACAAAATTCTAGCCAATAGAATTCAACAACATAGCAAAAAAATAATTCACCACGACCAAGTGGGATTTATACCAGGTATGCAAGGCTGGTTTAATATTAGAAAAACCATTAATGTAATCCACCCTATTAATAAAACAAAAGACAAAAACCACATGATCTTATCAATTGATGCAGAAAAGGCATTTGACAAAGTCCAACACCCATTTATGATAAAAACTGTCACCAAAATAGGAATTGAAGGAAAATTCCTCAACATAATAAAGGGCATCTATGCAAAGCCAACAGCCAACATCACTCTAAATGGAGAGAACATGAAAGCATTTCCCTTGAGAACGGGAACCAGACAAGGATGCCCTTTATCACCGCTCTTCTTCAACATTGTGCTAGAAGTTCTAGCCAGAGCAATTAGGCAAGACAAAGAAATGAAAGGCATCCGGATTGGCAAGGAGGAAGTAAAATTATCTCCATTTGTAGATGACAGGATCTTATACACAGAAAACCCTAAGGAATCCTCCAGAAAACTACTGAAAGTAATAGAAGAGTTTGGCAGAGTCTCAGGTTACAAGATAAACATACAAAAATCACTTGGATTCCTCTACATCAACAAAAAGAACATCGAAGAGGAAATAACCAAATCAATACCATTCACAGTAGCCCCCAAGAAGATAAAATACTTAGGAATAAATCTTACCAAAGATGTAAAAGACCTATACAAAGAAAACTACAAAGCTCTACTACAAGAAATTAAAACGGACATACTTAAGTGGAAAAACATACCTTGCTCATGGATAGGAAGACTTAACATAGTAAAAATGTCTGTTCTACCAAAAGCCATCTATACATATAACGCATTTCCTATCCAAACTCCAATGTCATTTTTTAAGGTGATAGAGAAACAAATCACCAATTTCATATGGAAGGGAAAGAAGCCCCGGATAAGCAAAGCATTACTGAAAAAGAAGAAGAAAGTGGGAGGCCTCACTGTACCTGATTTCAGAAGCTATTATACAGCCACAGTAGTCAAAATAGCCTGGTACTGGTACAACAGCAGGCACATAGACCAATGGAACAGAACTGAGAACCCAGATATAAATCCATCCACATATGAGCAGCTGATATTTGACAAAGGCCCAGTGTCAGTTAATTGGGGAAAAGATAGTCTTTTTAACAAATGGTGCTGGCATAACTGGATATCCATCTGCAAAAAAATGAAACAGGACCCATACCTCACACCATGCACAAAAACTAACTCCAAGTGGATCAAAGACCTAAACGTAAAGACTAAAATGATAAAGATCATGGAAGAAAAAATAGGGACAACTTTAGGAGCCCTAATACAAGGCATAAACAGAATACAAAACATTACCAAAAATGACAAAGAGAAACCAGATAACTGGGAGCTCCTAAAAATCAAACACCTATGCTCATCTAAAGACTTCACCAAAAGAGTAAAAAGACCACCTACAGACTGGGAAAGAATTTTCAGCTATGACATCTCCGACCAGCGCCTGATCTCTAAAATCTATATGATTCTGTCAAAACTCAACCACAAAAAGACAAACAACCCAATCAAAAAGTGGGCAAAGGATATGAACACGCACTTCACTAAAGAAGATATTCAGGCAGTTAACAGATACATGAGAAAATGCTCTCGATCATTAGCCATTAGAGAAATGCAAATTAAAACTACGATGAGATTCCATCTCACTCCAACAAGGCTGGCATTAATCCAAAAAACACAAAATAATAAATGTTGGAGAGGCTGCGGAGAGATTGGAACTCTTATACACTGCTGGTGGGGATATAAAATGGTACAACCACTTTGGAAATCTATCTGGCATTATCTTAAACAGTTAGAAATAGAACTACCATACAACCCAGAAATCCCACTCCTCGGAATATACCCTGGAGAAATAAGAGCCTTCACACAAACGGATATGTGCACACCCATGTTTATTGCAGCACTGTTTACAATAGCAAAAAGCTGGAAGCAAGCAAGGTGTCCATCAACAGATGAATGGTTAAATAAATTGTGGTATATTCACACAATGGAATACTAAGCATCAATAAAGAACAGTGACGAATCTGTGAAACATTTCATAACATGGAGGAACCTGGAAGGCATTATGCTGAGCGAAATTAGTCAGAGGCAAAAGGACAAATATTGTATAAGACCACTATTATAAGATCTTGAGAAATAGTATAAACTGAGAAGAACACATACTTTTGTGGTTACGAGGTGGGGAGGGAGGGAGGGTGGGAGAGGGTTTTTTACTGATTAGTTAGTAGATAAGAACTACTTTAGGTGAAGGGAAGGACAATACTCAATACACAGAAGGTCAGCTCAACTGGACTGGACCAAAAGAAAAGAAGTTTCCTGGATAAACTGAATGCTTCAAAGGTCAGAGAAGGAGGGTGGGGGTTTTGGGACTATGGCTTCAGGGGACTTCTAAGTCAATTGGCAAAATAATACTATTATGAAAACATTCTGCGTCCTACTTTGAAATGTGGCATCTGGGGTCTTAAATGCTAACAAGCGGCCATCTAAGATGCATCAATTGGTCTCAACCCACCTGGATCAAAGGAGAATGAAGAACACCAAGTTCACATGATATCTATGAGCCCAAGAGACAGAAAGGGCCACATGAACCAGAGAGTTACATCATCCTGAGACCAGAAGAACTAGATGGTGCCCGGCTACAACCAGTGACTTCCCTGACAGGGAGCACAACAGAGAACCCCTGAGGGAGCAGGAGATCAGTGGGATGAAGACCCCAAATTCTCATAAAAAGACCAGACTTAATGGTCTGACTGAGACTAGAGGAATCCCGGCAGTCATGGTCCCCAAACCTTCTGTTGACCCGGGACAGGAACCATTCCCGAAGACAACTCATTAGACATGGAAGGGACTGAACAATGGGTTGGAGAGAGATGCTGATGAAGAGTGAGCTACTTGTATCAGGTGGACACTTGAGACTGTGTTGGCATCTCCTGTCTGGAGGGGAGATGGGAAGGTAGAGAGGGTTAGAAACTGGCAAAATTGTTACGAAAGGAGAGACCGGAAGGGCTGACTCATTAGGGGGAGAGTAAGTGGGAGTATGGAGTAAGGTGTATATAAACTTATATGTGACAGACTGACTTGATTTGTAAATGTTGACTTAAAGCTCAATAAAAATTATTAAAAAAAGGAAAAGTCATTGGAATTCGGATCGGAAGTGCAGTGTATGCATAGATGGCTTTTGGTAGAACAGACATTTTTACTATGTTAAGTCTTCCTATCCGCTCCATGGGATTTTTACTGACTGATTTTTTGGAAGTAGATCTCCAGGGCTTTCTTCCAAGGTGCTTCTGGGTAAACTCAAACTTCCAGTCTTTCAGTTAGCAGCCGGGTACTTAACCATTTAGACCACCCTGGGATTGCTAATGAGCTTTATTTATTTTTTAAAATATTTTATTGTATTTTACGTGAAAGTTTACATAGCACATTAGGTTCCCTGTTTTTGTATGAATTGTTCTGTGACATTGGTTACAATTTTCACAGTATGTCAGCATTCCCATTGTGTCCATTCTGTTTGTTTTGTTTCCATTGGTCTAGCTTCCCTTCCTGTCCTTGCCTTCTCATTTTTGCTTTTGGATGAATGTTGATCATGTGGTCTCATATAGTTGATCGTTTAAGGGAGCACATTAGTCACAGGTGATATTGTTTATTTTATAAGCCAATCTATTATTTGGCTGAAAGGTTACCTCCAGCAGTAGCTTCAGTTCCAAGTTCAAATGGTATCTTAAGGCGATAGTCTCGGGAGTTCCTCTAGTCTCTACTGGTCCAGTAGGTCTGGCCATTTTTAGGAATTTGAATTTTGTTCTACATTTTTCTCCCATTCTCTCCGAAACCTTCTATTGGGTCCCTGGTCAGAGCAGTCAGTAGTGGGAGCTGGGAACCATCTAGTTCTTCTTGTCTGAGGTTAGAAGAGGCTGTAGTTTGCGTGGGCTACTAGTCCTATGGGCTAGTTTCTTCTTTGAGCCTTTGGTTTCCTTCATTCTCTTTTGCTCCAGATGAACAGAGACCAATAGTTATATCTTAGATGGCCACTTACAAGGTTTTAAGACCCCAGAGGATACTCACCAAAGTAGGATGTAGAACATTATTTACTGTTATAAAGACTAAGTTATAATTGACTGAGTTGTCTCATGAATCTCTGGTCCTAAGCCTTTTAACCGGGTAAACCAATCATGCAAGTTATTTGGATATGTCTAGAAAGTCTCCATAACAGTGCCCCCATATACTTTGTTATATATATGGATATATATGCAGCACACAGAAACATGTAATTACATATGCCTATACACGCATGTGCATGTACTCATATATGCCTTCCTATTTTTTTTTTTTATACGCATAGATGCATGCGTATCTACCTACCTAACCACACATGTATTTTTTGGTTGTTAGTACTGGTGTTGCAAAATTGTATATGTTACATTTGCCAAAATTGTCCCTTTTTCTTGTGTACTTCTTAGTGTCTTCATTCACCTTGGTTAAGTTCACCCATATTTGGTACTGCCTTTCCCATCACCAAAAATAACAAGTGTCAACCCCTGAAACTGTGGTGCCCACCCTCCCCGCCAGACACTGGTAACCCAGAACAGAAACCATTCTCAAAACCCACTCTTCAGACAAAGATTAGACAGGACTATAAAATAAAAAATAATAGATGTGAGGAGAGTTTTTCTTAGTTCAATCAGATAAAAAAAAAAAAAATCAGATACATGAGACCAAATGGGAGACTCCTGTCCAGAGGCAGAATAAGAAGGCAGGAAGGGACAGGAACTGGTTTAATGGAGACAGGGAACCCGGGTGGAACGGGGGCATGTGCTGTCACATTATAGGGATTGCAACTAATGTCACAAAACAATATGTGTATAAATTTTTGTATGAGACATTAACTTGAGCTATAAGCTTTCACCTAAAGCACTGTAAAAAAAAATTAAGTGTACCTACAGATTATGATATTTTACATGAAAAAAAAAATGTCTACTATCTAGAAAGCGATTCTGTCTCCCTCCCTGGTATCCATCAAAGAACTATACAAAGAACGTATATCTATTCTTGACTTTTTATAGTAGTGGGATCATACAATATTTTGCCCTTTTGTGATTGACTTACTTAGAATAACGTCCTCCAGAGTCACCCATGTTATATTTTGTGGGCTCATTATTCTTTATAGTTACATAGTACAGTCTCCATTGTATGTACCACAGTTTGTTTATCCATTCATTCATTGATGGGCGCTTAGATTGTTTCCATCTTTTTGCTATTGTGAATTATGCTGCAATGAACATAGGTGTTCCTAATGAGCTTTAGAGAATAGTTTTCTGACTTTGGCAGGTTGTCCATGCATATCGGGCCAGAAGGGTAAAGTCACTGAACCAGCACAGCTCCCTCTCTGTCTGAACACATGTAGCTTCTGCTGCCTTTCTCCATACTTCTTCCTTCAGCTGAAATATCTCAGGAAGAAAGACCTCTCAGTCAGCCAGCCCTGGCTGTGCTTTCCGAGGACTCTGTGGGCATGTTAACTGACCACAGCCAGTGTTGCTAGGTGAACAAATGCATGGATTCCGGGCAACGAGACCGCTCTTTTATTACAGTGCTGTGGCTGTTGCTTATAATGTAGTCTGGAGCCATATGATTCAATTTTAGAAGTAAAGGAAACAAGAGAATAGATTTGACAATGCCTGTGACTCTGCTGTTAAGGTAACAAGTTATACATGGTCAGTTTCAGTGGCTACTGGCAGTAAGAAAGGGCAAGTCTTTTGGAGTGGGGACCAGTGTGACCCTGGGGCTCAGCCACTCAGTGGAGCTGGCCCTGCAGGGGATCCACCTGCCTGCGAGAACTCAGCAGAAGAGCTCTGCTTCATTGGGAGCTGAGGAGGGTTGGACTTTAAGGAGAGGATCTGGACTTACTGGCTAGCAGAGAGAACACAGTGTTGTCCAGGGAAGGGTTAGACCCAGGTGGCTGGACAGGTGTTCAAAATAAAGAAGTACTAGATAAAGTTTAGCTCCCAAATTAGACTTTGTATCTACTCTTTGAATCTGGAATTTCTGACCTGAGTGCACCATAGCCTGTCTATCAGTTTGTCATACCATGGTGGCTTGTATGTTTCTGTGATACTGGAAGCTATGCCACCAGTATCTCAAATACCACCAGGGTCCCCCCATGGTGGACAGGTTTCAGCAGAGCTTCCAGACTAAGACAGACTAGGAAGAAAGGGCTGGCTATCCACTTCTGAAAATTAGCCAATGAAAACCTTATGGATAGCAACATAATAGCCAAAACAGTGGAGTCACTCATACAGTGAGTGTGAGGATGGCTTAGGACAGGGCAGTGCTTCATTCTGTTATATGAAAGTCGCCATGAGTTGGAGCCAATTGCAGCTAACAACAACAACAACAGTGCATCATAGAACCTTGTGCTTTTATCAGACTCTCCAGGCTTCCTGTCTGCTTGTGGGAATGCAATATGGACACATCTGGAGGCCCAGCTTTGCTCTGTCCTGGCCTACTAGCATGAAACAAAGTACCACCTGGCCAAGCCATGAGGTCTGCAGAGTGGGTCTTCCCCGTTTCAGGTTCTTCTGTAGCTTCCTGCCTGCTTTAATCCTAT
Source organism: Elephas maximus indicus (assembly GCF_024166365.1). Lineage (NCBI taxonomy): Eukaryota > Metazoa > Chordata > Mammalia > Proboscidea > Elephantidae > Elephas > Elephas maximus. The sequence goes on from NC_064820.1 coordinate 86,192,200, forward strand.
CCCTCTTTTCCTGTCAAAATCCACAGGAATCTGGCAACTCTGGATTATAACTGTCAATTAATGATTATGCTTTAGAACGTTCACTCCAGGCGTTTGAGTGCTAGACCATTTCTTACTGCATTAAAAAAAAAAAAAAAAAGGAAGTCCAAATTTAGCAAGAGGGTGGACAGAATTTTTTTTTTTTTTTGAAAAGAGGCCAGAGGAGATGCCCTTGTCTGGACCTGACTTTGGCAGATTGTTAGCAAAACGTGATTTTATTTGTGGAAGGTGGCCTGGGATCTGCTTGGGATCTCTTGCCCTATCCCAGGAGTCTTGGCCTGCCTGCTTTCCACAGACACTGGAAAAGCCTCGGTTTTTCCTCCCTGGTTCCAACTAGGACATAGAGCCTGCCCTTTCTAAACCTGGATAGGTCGCTTCCTTCAATAATGCCCCCATTATTTCCTTTCTGAGCCCATTTCTTCTCTCCAGAGAACCCAGAGCCTATCCCCAAAAACTCAAGAGTGAAATTTTATGCTTTTTGTGAGTATGGAAGCTTTCAGGGAGATTTTTATGGATTTTTTAGGCAGACTCATTGCCAAAATCCTGGATTGCAGTCTTGCACTTCCAATTATTACTTCTCCCTCTGTTTATAGCATTTCTGTGATAAAGATGTGCGTCATGAATGGATCTTTTAATAGAAGTTCCTGATTAACTTCAAATTACATACACTTTTTATCCTTGCTTCAGTTTTTTTCCCTCAACACATCACTATTTGACACACTGTATATTTTACTTATTTATCTTGCTTATTCTGTTTCTCAGATAGAATGTAAGACTCACGAGGGCAGGGTTTTTTGTCTATTTTATATACTGCAGTATCCCTAATATCCAGAAGAGAGTATTGTACACATAGTAATTGATGAATAAATGTTTATTGAATGAATTAATGAATCAATGAATGAATCTTCAGACTTGCAAAGAAGTCGATTCAGCGCATAAAAGAAAAACGTGTACTTGCCCATGTATTTACAGCCCTGCAGAAGTTTTAACAACTGTTTTTCTTCTTTTTCTGGAGGCAAAAGAGTTTTGTCTCATTTGTTTATTTGCCCTGGGGGAACAATCCATCACTTCAAATCAGCGAGCAACTTTTAGGTGTCTCTTGTGCTTGGTATTACTTTTTTGGACACCCACAGCTCTGCGCTGGGTACCTGGTGGGCTCCTAGACAAGCCTTGTTGACTTGCTCTTGATCTGATGTAAGACATTCTCTCACACTTGTGGTTGGGCAACCCTGAGGCATGCCTAGACCTGCGGCCCAGGGCCACTCTAAATGTTAGCTGTCCATCAGAAGGCAAGCACTAAAACCGTTAGATGTTCCTAATGTGAAATTTAACAAGAAATGCTTTGGCTTTGCAATTGTACGCACCAGTTACTGTTAAGTCGATTCTGACTCCTGATGACCCCATGTGTGTCAGAGCAGAACTGTGCTTCATGGGATTTTCAGTGGCTAATTTTTCAGAAGTAGATTGCCTGGACTTTCTTCCTTTATTGTACCCACAAAACTAGGCTTTTCTTCTCCTCCAAATCGTAAGTTACGGTAGGCCCAGTTATAGATTAATCCAAAATTTGTGGGGCCTGACACTTAGACAATTTGGAGAGGCCCATTTCAAGGAGAAAAATATTATAAATATAAACCTTTAAGCCACTTCCCCGAGCTTTGGAAGAGGCCTGTACAAATTGAGAGCTCTGAAATTAAGCTTCACTGGTTTCCTGGTAAATCCAACTCAGCCAGAGTCTAGCTTAGATAATCCTTGGAATAATAGTGTTGTTGCTGGGTGCCATTGAGTTCCTTCTGACTCATAGTGACTCATAGCGACCACGTGTGATGGAGTAGAACTGCCCCATAGAGTTTTCGTGGTTGTAACCTTTATGGGAGCAGATCAGCAGATATTCTTCCCGCAGAGCCACTGGGTGAGTCTGAACCATCAACCTTTCAGTTGACAGCCAAGTGTTTAACTGTTGGGCTACCTTTGTAGAACTAACATTAGTTATAAGAAATTTTGTTTGTTGGGGTAGGGAGGGCAATAGTCATCAATCAGTCATTAGCCATCTTTCTCCTAAGTCCAAACCTAAGTGAAAAACAGAAAATTCCATCAATTAAAAATGAACTGTTGATCAGGGATTAATATACAGACGTCCACGCAAAATAGCTGGATTTTGCATGGGAGTCTTATGCAAGACGGGCTGGTACTGGTGAGTGGAGCAGAATCATGTATATTTTGTAATCCTGATTTCCTTCTCTAGTGTCCACTTTTCTGTGGTGGGGCTTTAAGTCTAACAAGTTTAATTTACAAGATTAACAAAATTAATATACAAGATTGAGACATTGAGACAAAAGACAATTGATGGGATTCTTGTTCACCATCTAACGACATTGGTTGAAAAGTGTTATTAGTAGTTGAGTCGGCTCCGACTCATGACAACCTTACGTATAACAGAACGAAATGTTGCCCAGTCCTGTGCCATCTTCGTAATTGTTGGTATGTTGAAGTCCATTGCTGCAGCTATTGCACAGTGCCTTTCAACCTGAGGGACGCAACTTATAGCACTATATCAGACAGTATTTTTTTGTGATCCTTAAAGTTTTAACTGACTTTCAGAGGTAGATCACTAGACATTTCTTCCTAGTTCATCTTGGTCTGGATGTTCCACTGAAACCTGTCCGCCATGAGTGACCCTGCTGGCATTTGAAATACCAGTGGCATAGCTTCTGGTATCCCAGCAACACACAAGCCACCACAGTACAATAAACTGACAGATGAATGGTGAGTTTATAGATATATATATATATATGGTTAATTTGCAGGCAGCTGCTCAAGTTTTGTAGCACTGCACTAAAGTATAAATGAAAATGTGTGTATTTCAGATGGCTGCTGATACAGGGAAGCTGCAGGTGAGGTCTGGATATAGTTAGGGTATGAATAGAAGTGCAAATGCAGTGAATAAATATATTAGGGCGTATCATGGTGCCAACTGTAACCTGAAGCTCTAGAAGTAATTATAGAGCTTATGAAATGATCTAAAATGCAGCATGCAAGTATGAGATGGGTTATTTTTGAAAGTGGAAATAATGGGAATGAAGCTACATAAGCAACTCCTGATTATCTGTGAGTAGATTGTATGTTTTGCAGTTCTTTGCTGGTCAAAGTAAATTAACAAAATAGAGGAATGGTTGAATGCACTTATGGGAAAATTAATGGCACAGTTACAATTGCTTAAAGAAATAGTGAGCGATTACCCAGTACTTGTAGACTGTTCATAATCTATTTTCTTTTCTCTCAAGCCAGTCAGGCTTGTGTTGTCAATAGTAGACCTGATTTTGATATGAATTGGGCAGATCAGTTTTCAAAAACAGTAATACCTGGGCCCACACTTAGAGGTTGTGATTTGATTGGTCTAGAGCACATATTGGGCATTAGGATCTTTATAAGTTTCCCAGCCAATACAAATATGGAGCCAAAGGGGAGAAACACACACACGTACATATATATATTTAAACTAAAAAAAAAAAAATTTTTTTTTTTTTTAATATCAATTACCATCACACACCCATCAGATTCTTGTACTGTGGTGGCTTGCCTGTTTTTGTGATGCTTGAAGCTATGCCACTGGTATTTCAAATTCCAGCAGGGTCACCCATGGTAGACAGGTTTTAGTGGAGCTTCCAGATTAAAACAGAATAGGAAGGAACACCTGGCAGTCTACTTCTGAAAAAATTGCCAAGTGGAAACATTATGAATAGCAGTGAAACATGGTCTGATATAGTGCAGGAAGTTGAGCCTTTTTTATTGTTGAGTTTTCAGCTTTCTTTTTATATTCTAGATACAAGCCCCTTATCAGATACTTGGTTTGCACATATTTTCTCACACTTAACAGTTTGTATTTTTGTCTTCCTAATGGTGTCTTTTGAAGAGCACAAGGTTTTTTAATATTGATAGAGTCTAATTTATTAATTTTTAAATTTTAAGGATCTTGCTTTTGATGTATCTAAAAACTCTTGCCTAACCCAGCGTTGCAAAGGTTTGCTCCTCTACTTTATTCTAGAAGCATTATAGTTTTAGCTCTTACCTTTAGATCTATTACCCATTTTGAGTTGGTTTTTGGATATGATGTGGTATAAAGTTCTAAATTCACCCTTTTACATGGTCCAATTGTCCTAGTACTGTTGGTTGAAAAGAGAATCCTTTCCCTTCTTCTTTTCTTGATACCTTTATTGAATATCAATTGACCGTGAATATAATGGTTTAGTCCTGAACTTTCCATTCTGTTCAATTGGTCTACATGTCAGTCCTTATAAAATGTCACACTGTTTTGATTGATGAAACTGTACAATAAGTTTTGAAATCAGGCAGTGTAAGTTGTCCTACTTAGTTTTCCTTTTGAAAAAAATTGTTTCGGCTATTCTGAATTCTCTGTATTTCCATGTAAATGTTAGGATAAGCTTGTTATTTTCTACGAAAAAGCTTGCTGAGATTTCCTAATATATGCATTTAATGCTGTAAGTTACTGCCTTAATGTACCCAACTAATTTCGATAAGAGTATTTTTATTTTCAGTTGCAGTCATGTGCCACATAATGTCTGTTCAGGCAACAAATGATTACACGTAAGCCCGTGGTCCCAAAAGGTTATAATAGAGGTCAGAAGTCCAGATCGAAGAGCAGGATGTAGCAGATGTAACCGGATGTAGAGAACACAACAGCTTCCTGCACCCAACACGTGTATCTCATGTCTCATGTATTCAAAGCAATTGCACTGCCAGGTGTATAATGGTACATTACATATGTAACCTACTACTGAAACTGAGAATAAAAATGCACTTATCAGAAATATAACCTAATTAGAACAAGTTTACAAGAGCCAAAGTACGACCTTGAGTATATCCCAACTAACTTTGGAGACCATCTCAAGAATAGATTTGACGCGTTGAACACTAATGACCAAAGACCAGAAGAGTTGTGGAATGACATCAAGGATATCATACATGAAGAAAGCAAGAGGTCATTAATAAGACAGGAAAGAAAGAAAAGATCTAAATGGATATCAGAAGAGACTCTGAAACTTGCTCTTGAACGTCAAGCAGCTAAAGCGAAAGGAAGAAATGTTGAAGTAAAAGGACTGAACAGAAGATTTCAAAGGGTGGCTTGAGAAGACAAAGTAAAGTATTATAATGACATGTGCAAAGAGCTGGAGATAGAAAACCGAAGGGGAAGAACTTGCTTGGTATTTCTCAAGCTGATAAAACTGAAGAAAAAATTCAAGCCTCCCTCAAGTTGCAATAGTGAAGGATTCCATGGGGAAAATATTAAATGGCGCAGGAAACAGCAAAAGAAGATGGAAGGAATACACGGAGTCATTATATAAAAAAGAATTGGTCGATGTTCAACCATTTCAAGAAGTTGCATATGATCAGAAACCAATGGTTCTAAAGGAAGAAGTCCAAGGTGCACTGAGGGCATTGGTGAAAAACAAGGCTCCAGGAATTGAGTAAATATCAATTGAGATGTTTCAACAAACGGATGCAGCACTGAAAGTGCTCACTTATCTATGCTGAGAAATTTGAAAGACCGCTACCTGGCCAACTGACTGGAAGAGAGCCATATTTATGCCTATTCCCAAGAAAGGTGAACCAACTGAATGTGGAAATTGTTGAACAATATCATTAATATCACACGCAAGCAAAATTTTGCTGAGGATCATTCAAAAATGGGTGCAGCAGCACATCGACAGGGAACTGCTAGAAATTTAGGCTGGATTCAGAAGAGGATGTGGAGCCAGGGATACCATTGCTGATGTCAAATGGATCCTGGCTGAGAAAAGAGAATACCAGAAAGATGTTTACTTGTGTTTTATTGACTGTGCAAAGGCATTTGACTGTGTGGATCATAACAAATTATGGATAACGTTTCGAAGAATGGGAATTCCAGAACACTTAATTGTGCTCATGAGGAACCTATACATACATCAAGAGGCAGCTATTTGGACAGAACAGGAGGATACTGTATGGTTTAAAGTCAGGAAGCATGTGTGTCAGGGTTGTATCCTTTCACCGTATCTATTCTATCTGTATGCTGAGCAAATAATCCGAGAAGCTGGACTACATGAAGAAAAACGGGGCACCAGGACTGGGGAAAGGCGGATTAACAACCTACGTTATGCAGACGACATAACCTTGCTTGCTGAACCTGAAGAAGACTTGAAGCACTTACTGATGAAGATCAAAGACTACAGCCTTCAGTATGGATTATACCTTAACATAAAACAAAAATCCTCACACCTGGACCAATGAGCAACATCATGATAAATGGAGAAAAGATTGAAGTTGTCAGGGATTTCATTTTACTTGGCTCCACAATCAACAGTCGTGAAAGCAGCACTCAAGAAATCAAAAGATGAATTGCATTGGGCAAATCTGCTGCAAAGGACCTCTTTAAAGTGTTGAAAAGTGAAGATGTCACCTTGAAGACTAAGGTGTGCCTGACTCAAGCCATGGTATATTCAATCTCATCATATGCATGCAGAAGCTGGACAATGAATAAGGAAGACTGAAGAAGAATTGATGCCTTTGAATTGTGGTGCTGGGGAAGAATACTGAATATACCACGGACTGCCAAAAGAACGAACAAATCTGTTTTGGAAGAAGTAGAACCAGAATGCTCTTTAGAAGCAAGGATGGCCAGACTGCATCTTGCATATTTTGGACATGTTATCAGGAGAGATCAGTCCCTGGAGAAGGACATCATGCTTGGCAAAGTACAGGGTCATCGGAAAAGAGGAAGACCCTCAAAAAGATGGATTGACACAGGGGCTGCCACTATGGGCTCAAGCATAACAAAAATGGTGAGGATGGCGCAGGACCGGGCAGTGTTTCGTTCTGTGGCACATTGGGTCACTGTGAGTCAGGACCAACTTGATGGCACCTAACAACAACACATATATAACCTATAATACGTATGTCTTATAGTCATAATAAATGCCTATGTTACTGACTTATGCATGTACTGTACTATACCTTCTATCATTATTTCAATGTGAACTTTCCCTACTGACAAGTAAAAATTTTACCTTATAACTGTGTGTGGCTCAACTCATAGCTAGCAGCATCCAATCTTGTGTATTGCACATCTCTTGAGTGTTGTAGCATTATCTCTCTGTTTAATTTTCTTTCGAAAATATTACCGTGAATTACATCCTGGCTCCCAAACGCAGCAAAACCAGTGGTAGTGATAGCAGCAAGAGACAAAGGAGAATTATCAATTTAGAGGTGAAACAAAAAATTATTAAAAAACACGAAGGTGGAAGATCAGTGAATGCTATTACTTGCAGTTTAGGCATGTTCCCACAACATGTAAATCATATAACATCCTACTTCACCGAATATATCGTGGACGTTAAGGGACACATGACTGTACTGCAAGACTTGGCACTAAGACCTTGAAACTGGGTCAGCTACACCTTTGCGGTCTCTGTCATTCAATCATTGGGTAATATCTAAAAGAAAGCATCAAAACATACTCTTTTTTGCATTCTCCTCTTCTCTCAGCCACTCTTGAAGAAACACAGACTTTTTCTACTGTAGGTATCCTGTTTGGGGACAAATAAATTCTGTTGTTTTTTTTTTTTCCCCAGAATATATAAAAACAATTTTTTCATTATTCCATCAAAGACAGCTAATGGAGCATAGGATATATCTAATTTTTATATAAAATATCGTTATCATTGTTGTCAATGAAAAATAAAGAGCTTTGGCAAACCAAATTTAAACGAACGATTCTGAGTCTCATTTTTAAACACACACGCACACTTGCATAATGCCAGGGATTAAAGTTTTAGCACCTAAAGGTCACATCTTTAGCTGATGTTAGTGTAGTCCTGAGCCTGCAAAGCAGCTAGGAATGCGCATGTCACATGATCATTGTATTGTGTCCCTGGAATGACCCATCGTAGGCGAGATCACAGGCAGTGAGTACTCTCCTGATCATATGTCTCCAGTATGTCTTACACACAGACCCAAATCCTTGTTCCAGCTGGCCCGGGCACTCCCGTTCCTCACCACACGTGTATTGCCAAGTTCTCTTTCTTTCTGCTGCCCTTGCCTGGGCTCCATGCAGACCATTTTCCTCTGTTACTGTCTCTCCTTGGCAAAGGGACAAAGCCGTTGATTGTGCCTGTTTAACTTCATTGATTCACTCACAGTGCTTAATTGCTGCTTGGTTCCATTACAGCCTCATCCGTTTCCGGGCCAGGCAGGGAATGGGGAGCTGATTCCATGTTTCAGTGGGGGCAGCAGCTGCTCAGCTCCTGCAGATTGTTGCTGTGAGGGAACGCAGAGCCAGTGCTGTCAGATCTCCTGCGTTCTCTCCTCCTGTCTTTTCTTTTTAAAGAAAAGCCAGAAATCTGGGTATTTATGTAAAATCTCTTATTTTTAAATGTTGGAAGCAAATTCATACTCTTTAAAAATGCTGTCCAGGCCAAACAAAATACTTCTGTGGGCCACATTTGTCCATGACCCACCACTGTGTAACCTCAGGTTTTAGTATAATTACTTGCAGCTGGAGTTAGGTTTATACAGATACAATTTCCTAAGACACCCCAAAATATTAGCAATGGACTCCTGAATCTCCTCAGAATTCCCCCACCCCTAACCACCATGACCGTTTTATGTTCCCGCCATTTTCTATGCCTTTGGCTGGCCTGTTTTACAGAAATTTTGTCTCGCCTCACACACTGTAGCTGGACCACTTTTGCTTTCAGAGGGTAATCTTATTTCAGAGACCTGGGGGATGCCTGGTTGTTACCTCTTCACCATGGTAGGTTCAGCAGGGACCATTTTCTTCATGTCCTCAGCAAGCCTGAGACCCAGGAATGTGAAGGACCTTGCCCAGATTCTTATAGTTGTTGAGAACTAAACTCAGATCAGTCTACTACATAATTACTGCCTGTCTTTGCCCTGATTCGCCTCTAATCCCATATTTATTTCAAAATGAGTAAGTTTCGGGGAAATTTAAATGAACTAATTTTGTTACTGACTCTTATTCTTGTCTTCCACTGCACGGCACCCATTTCTTTCCACCTTCTTTCCAACTTTGTAGCCACCTGGCATTCACCCAAGTGACAGATACTGCAGTTTGGAAATTCCAGAGATGAGTCTGGGTGAAATTAGTGATCTGCGGGTGGTTTCTTACTTGGCCAGCAGTTGGCATTGAGAGATTTGTGATTTCTTTCACAGAAGTGTAGAAATCAGGGCCTTAGTACAATGATATAATCTGGTTAGAGAAAGCATTTATCTTAGTGTTGAGAATTGGATTAAATCTGCAATAAGATATTAAATTGATGTCACATATGTACCCTGCTGTTTGTTATCTGTTTCAGGATTTGTGAGAACACTCAACACTGTTTAAATAACTTATCTACATAGATAAACTTAAAAGAAGGGCACAGGATATGGACTGGCTTTTCAAATGTCTATTATAAGCTAAAATTGTAACTCCAGGCAGGAATCACACATTGATTTTCTGTTTCAAAACCAGAAGCTTAATATCACATAGATGTTTTACTACAGTGATTCTCTGTGAAATGTAGGCGAGGTGGAATAAGAACAGCCAGGCAGATTTCTTCAGAATTCATCTACCTCTCTGGGGATGCTGAGCAACCTTCCAGAAGGCAGCCCTCCTGATTTGAGATTCAAGAGTGGAGGAAGGGTGGGAGAGAGAGAGAGAGGTTAATTATTGACAGAAATGCCCTGCACATGTGAATGGTATGAAAACAAAAGTAAGGTTAAGGCTCACTGCTGTGCTATCTCCAGCCCTGAAAGACTGTGCTCACTTTCTCAATCCAGTTCTCTGTTTCCTGGTTGTTTTTGTTAACTGCCATCAAGTTGGCCCCCAACTCGTGGTAACCTCATGCGCAACGAAATGAAATGTTGCCAAGTCCTGCACTGCCCCCATGATTAGCTGGGGAATTGGACCATAGAGTTTTCATTGGCTGGTTTTTGGTAGTAGATCACCAGGCCTTTCTTCCTAGTCCCTCTTAGTCTGTAAGCTCTACTGAAACCTGGTCAGCCTCACGGCAACACACAGATTTCCACTGACAGATGGGTAGTGGCTATACCTGAGGTGCATTGGCTCAGAATCCAACCCAGGTCTCCCTCATGTAAGGTGAGAATTCTACCACTAAACCACCGCTGCCCTTGGTTAAAACTAAACCAGATCAAACCCATTGCCATCAACTCAATTCCAACTCATAGCAATCCTGTAGGACAGAGTAGAAATGCCCCATAGAGTTTCCAAGGAGCGCCTGATGGATTCAAACTGCCAACCTTTTGGTTAGCAGCTATAGCACTTAACCACTATACTTTAGTCAGGGCATAATAGGAATAGGCTCCCTATCCAACCAGTTTTAGCAATGGCATTCAGAGGCCTAAGGTCAAAATGTTGGCTGCAGGTACTGTCTCTCGTATGGGACCCTCAATAACTTTTCATTTTCTTTGTAACCCATTTGTATCTTATTCATCTGCCCTTTCACTGTATCCTGCTGTCTTTTTTGCCTTGGCATGTTCTTACCTTTCGGAATTCTATCTGCACCTATTTCATAGTGGTATATCTTGTCAGGACTGGCTATGTAATTTGTGGGTCCTGAAGCCCCGGGTGGTACAGTGGTTAAGAGGTTGGGTGCTAACCAAAAGGTCGACAGTTTGAATCTATTAGCTGCTCCTTGGAAACCCTATGGGGCAGTTCTACTCTGTCCTGTAGGGTTGCTGTGAGTCGGAATCAACTTGGCGGTCACAGGTTTCAGGTGAAAAATAACTGTGGGGCCCTTGTTCAAGAATAATTTAGAATTTCGAGATAGCTACAGCAGAGCATTAAACCAAACCTGGAGCCCTGCAGTAATTTGATCTCAGGATGTGCCCTTTGGCATATCTCCAAGATTGTCTCCTAGTTCTGTAGAATTTTTTTATGGTGAAAAATACCCTAATAGAACACAAGCCTCTTATTCTTTTTTTTTTTTTTTATTGTGAATTAAGTGAAAGTTTACAGTTCAAGCCAGTTTCTCATAAAAACTTACACGCATTTTTATGTGACCCTAGTTGCTCTCCCTGTAATGTGACAGCACACTCTTTCTCTCTACGCTGTATTTCCCATGTCCATTCAGCCAGCTCCTGTCCCCCTCTGCCTTCTCATGTGGCCTCTGGACAGGAGCTGTCCACTTAGTCTCATGTGACTACTTGAGCTAAGAAGCACACTCCTCACCAGTATCATTTCATGTCTTACAGTCCAGTCTAATCTTTGTCTGAAGAGTTGGCTTCAAGAATGGTTTTAGTTTTGGGCTAACAGAGAATCTGGGGGCCATGACCTCTGGGGTCCCTCCAGTCTCAGTCAGACCATACTAAGTCTGGTCTTTTTACTAGAATTTGAGTTCTGCATCCCACTTTTTTTCCTGCTCCATTAGGGATTCTCTGTTGTGTTCCCTGTCAGGGCAGTCATTGGCGGTAGCCCGACACCATCTAGTTCTTCCTGCCTCAGGCTAATGGAGTCTCTGACTTATGTGGCCCTTTCTATCTCTTGGGTGCTTTTTTTCCATGTGTCTTTGGTGTTCTTCATTCTTCTTTGCTCCAGATGGGTTGAGACCAATTGATGCATCTTAGGTGGCCGCTCACAAGCTTTTAAGACCCCAGATACCACTCACCAAAGTGGGATGCAGAACATTTTCTTCATACACATTGTTATGCCATAGATGTTCCTGCCCCTGCTACTCTGTCCTTCAAACTATTTGGTTGTATTCAGGCATCTTCTTAGCTTTTGGTTGAGTCCAGTTGTGCCAACTTCCCCTGTATAGTTTGTTTACCTTTCCTTCACCTAAAATAATTCTTGTCTACTATCTAATTAGCTAATGGCCCTCTCCCACCCTCCCCACCTTCATAACCATCAAAGAATGTTTTTTTCTGTGTTTAAGCCATTTCTTGCGTTCTTATAATAGTGCTCTCATAAAATATTTGTCCTTTTGCGACCGACTGATTTCACTCAGCATAATGCCTTCCAGATTCCTCCATGATATGAGATGTTTCATGGATTTATCACTGTTGTTATTGTTGCGAAGTATTCCATTGTGTGAATATACATAATTTGTTTATCCATTAATGTGTTGATGGATACCTCAGTTGTTTCCATCTTTTTGCTGTTGTGAACAGTGCTGCAATAAACATAGGTGTACATATATCTATTCGTGCGAGGGCTCTTATTTCTCTAGGATATATTCGAAGGAGTGGGGTTGCTGGATCATATGTACTTCTACTTCTAGCCTTTTAAGGAAGTGCCGAATTGATTTCCAAAGTGGTTGTACCATTTTACATTCCCATCAGCAGTGTGTAAGTGTTTCAGTCTCTCACAACCTCTTCAACATTTATTATTTTTGGACTAATTATAGCCTTGTTGGAGTGAGATGGTATTTCATTGTAGTTTTGATTTGCATTTCTCTAATGGCTAACGATCGAGAATATTTCCTCATGTATCTTTTAGCTGCCTGAATGCCCTTGGTAAAGTGCCTGTTCAGGTAAAGTGCCTTTGCCCACTTTTTAATTGGGTTATTTGTCTTTTTGTTGTTGAGGTTTTGCAGTATCTTATAGATTTTAGAGATTAGACGCTAATCGGATTTGTTGTAGCCAAAATTTTTTTCCCAGTCTGTAGGTTGTCTTTTTAGTTTTTTGGTGGAGTCTTTGGATGAGCATAAGTGTTTGATTTTTAGAAGCTCCCGGTTATCTAGTTTCTCTTTTGGTGTTGGTGCATTGTTAGTAATGTTTCGTATACTGTTGGTATCCCATTCTAAAGATGAAAAATCTTAGGCTGGGAGAGATTGTTTAAAAAGAGAAAAAATACTTAAACTCAGCACTCCTGCTTCTCTGATGAGAATAGAAATTTTTAAAAATTAACATAAATAAGGTATTTGTAACACTGAAACAATGGCGAACATAATCTCTGATGAGTTGGAAAGGCTCTTACTATCTAATGATGACTCAGAGTATTCGTAAAACAAAATCATCATTGTGTAAGCCTAAAAACATTCTGGTTTCCTGGAGTTTTTGGTTGTTGAAGCTTTTGTAATTAATGCAATAAAGAAAGTAAACAACACTGGAAATCTCAGCCCTACAAAAAGCTGAAAACCACCACTCTGAAAATTTAGGAATAATAGCCTCAACAATGTATAAAGAAAAAATGAAATTTCTCAGTAAATTTTCTCATGGGAGAAATAGTCAATGCTATTCTGTCCTATAGGGTGGCTATGAGTCAGAATTGACTCAATGGCAACAGGTTTTTTTAAATATATATATATATGCACAAAAGAATATGATTCATATTATATGATTCCATTCAAATGAAATGTCCAAAATAGGGAAATAGTGGCATAGTGGTTAAGTGTTTGGCTGCTAACCAGCCACTCCTTGGAAACCCTGTGGGGCAGTTCTACTCTGTCCTATAGGGTTGCTTTGAGTCGGAATCGACTGGACGGCCAGGAGTTGTTGTTGTATAGAGGCAGAAAGTAGATTGATGGTTGCCCAGGGCTGTGAGGGAGGAGCCCTTGTGGCACAGTGGTTAAGCCCTTGGTTGCTAACTGAAAGGTCAGTGGTTCGAGCCCACCAGCCACTCCATGGAATAAGAGATCTGGCAATCTGTTCCGGTAAAGATCACAGCCTTAGAAACCCTATGGGATGTTTCTACTCTGTCCTATAGGGTCACTATGAGTCCGGATTGACTCTATAGCACACAACAACAACAGCAGGGTTGATGATGGGGGTGATGGGAGTGGAAGGAGGGTGTCTTCGTCATTTAGTGCTGCTGTAACAGAAATACCACAAGTGGATGACTTCAGCAAACAGAAGTTTATTCTCTCACAGTCTAGTAGGCTAGAAGTCCAAAAACAGTGCGTCGCCTCCAGGGGAAGTCTTTCTTTCTCTGTGGGCTGTGGAGGCAAGTCCTTGTTGTCAGTCTTCCCCTGGACTAGGAGCTTCTCAGCGAAGGGACCCCAGGGTCCAAAGGACATGCTCTGCTCTTGGCACTACTTTCTCACTGGTATGAGGTCCTAATGTTTCTCTGTTTTATATCTCAAAAGAGATTGATTTAAGACACAACCTAATCTTGTAGACTGAGTCCTGCCTCACTGACATAGCTGCCTCTAATCCTGTCTCATCAACATCATAGAAATAGGATTTATAACACACAGGAAAATTACAGCAAAGGACAAAATAGTAGTCACACAGTATTGGGAATCACGGCCTAGCCAAGTTGACACATATTTTTGGAGGCCACAACTCAATCCATGACACGGGTGATAGCTAAAGAGTACAGGGTTTCTTTGTGAGATGACAAAAAGTTCTAAAATTGACCATGGTGATGGTTGTACATATCTGTGAGTATACTAAAAATGCACTGAATTGTGCGTCTTAAATGGGTGAATTGTTATGCCAATTATAACTCAATAAAGCTCCTAAAATAAGGATGCGATAAGCTTTTAGTTATAGATTCTTTCAAAAGGAGTATGTCAGAGGGTAAAATATGGTAGTCAAAGTAACCTATAGAAATACACTACTTTTACATGGTTAATGGTTGGAAGCTCAGCATAGATAATCTGGGTCTTAAGCCCTGTAAATTCTGTGGTAAGGGAGGAGTGGGCTTTTGTAGGTGCCGGAATAAATATCCCCTGAGACTATAGGTCTTCTGTGTGTTCCTTACTTTATACAATAGATGCGATAGTACAGGTTGGGCACTCACCTGCATTTGGTGACTTTGCTAGTGCTGGGAGGACCTACAGAGGCAACTTGACAACAGGTAATTAGTCTTCTGACTATATAGTAATTTGGGATAATTTTGGGGAGGGCTTCCCAAAGTTGCACTCACATCTTGCAAACCCCTGTGCTGTGCTGCTCAGTTGAACGTTTTCATATACAAGCTGAGCTGTTGCGTTTGTTACAGTAAAACCTGTGAAAGCCTGAACCTGTGTAAGGCAGATACCTGTCAGAAAAGGAAAATGCAAATATTTTCCACTAAAAGGAGCGATAGAAAAGTGGTAAGACTGCACCCTGTCAAAGGCAGGAAACTTGTGAAACCCAGAAAAACAAGGCAGTCCCATCAAGTTCCGGCTCCCACATTGTATTAACATAACCACAACAAAAATAGCTGTAAAGCTACATACTTCCATAAAAAAAAAAATTTTTTTTTTTTTTTTTAGGGCTTATTATATGCCAAGTATTGTTCTAAGCTTTACATATGTTAACTTATATGTAAAGTAGTTACTATTGTTATATACCCACTTTATAGAAGAGGAAAGTGAGGCATAGGGAGGTAGTAAATCACAAAAGGTCACATAGTAGTAAGTGGTAGATTCAGATTGAGTCATATAGCTCTAGAGTCCTCTCCTAATCATCATCCTGCCCTGCTTGGATTTTATTGCCTTGGCCCAAGGACACTTGATGTTTAAAAAAATAAAGAGAGAGCTCATAGAATTTATCACCAATCCCAACTTCTGCCTTATGTATATAGTGCATAGTTCTTTTTGAATTTCTTCACTGTTGCCATTTTGTTTAGAGAAGCAGGAACATTTTTGTTGGGTTGTGTGGTAGTTGTAAAAATGTACCTGCAAATCTTTTCATATTTCTCCTTTGAAGAAGTGGAGCTTAATTTCCTTTCCTGTGAGTATGGGCTGGACTTAGTTACTTGCCTACTTCAAACGAATAAAATGAAGCAGAAGTGATAGTATGTGACTTTGGAGATGTGGTTGTCAAAAGACACAGTGGCTTCCATCTTGGTCAATCTCTCCTTTGAATCACTTGCTCTGGGGGAATCCAGCTGCCATGTCACTTGGTGATGAACTGAGACAAGTAAAGAACTGGGAACGAGGCCATCCACAACAGCCATGTGAGTGAGATTGAAGTGGATCCTCAGCCCCAGTCAAGCCTTCAGATGATCGCAGCCCTGGCCAACATCTGACTGCAACCTCATAAGAAACTTTGAGTCATAACCATCCAGTTAAGCTGCTTCCAAATTATTGCCTCACAGGAACTATGAGAGGATAAATGTCTGTTGTTTTAAACCTCTAGGTTTTAGGGTAACATGTTATGCAGCCACAGACAACTAATGTAGGTGGTATTATGGTGACCAGTGAACCTTGGTCAAATTAGCCATAATCAAATTGAGTTTAAGGAGTATGTTCTCACTTTTGGAAGAGAAGTATGTCTGGGCAGCCCCCATGGAACAGAGAACCCTGGGCTTATTCCCTACCCAGTATTGTGAAGTAGAGGGAGTATATCTGAGATTACCACCTACGTTAAATCTACCATATATTTCAAGGTCTCTGACCAGTCTTTCTCTTCTCTCTTCACCCGTAGTGCTCTGAATTGAATAGACTGGTTTTCCTGCTGTTTGAGAGCTGAGAGCGGTTTGATTTTAACAAAACTGTTGCTTAGCAATAGGAAGGAACTTAATGGCTCTACTCTCTTCTGCAAACCGAGAGGAGCCTCCCTGTGTAGCTATTGTCTGCCTGTAATACTGAATTTAAAATTGTAATTGCCATTTTAAGATAAAATTGAAGCTGGCCTGTGTGACACATTACACTTCCCCTAGCATCTGGGTTACCCAGGGGGCTGGACTGGCTCAGTTCGAGGCTCCCTTGCAGAAAAGCAGGTCCCTTGGAATTACGGAGCATTTAGAAGTCTAAGGCAGAGCTAGAAAGAAACTAGTAAATTCCTCCTTGGTAGGAAAACAGGTAGTTTGTATTCACTATATACTGACTTTGTGATTCTGAGACTGAAAATTTGGCCTTCCCATGTAGTAACTAGAAAATGGGCCAGTGATAAGGGGCTACAGAGTAGTAGAGATTCCAAAGAAAGGGTGGGGAGTGGGTGAGTGGGAAATTTGGCTCCCATTGACCTTGTTGCCCTGCTCCGTTGGAGCCAGTTGCCATCAAGTCAACTCAGGGTGGCCCATGTGTGTCAGAGTAGAACTGTGCTCCATAGGCTGATTTTTTGGAAGTAGATCACCAGGCTTTTCTCCCAAGGCACCTCTGGGTGAACTCAAACCACTAAGCTTATGGTTAGCAGCTGAGTCGGTTAACTGTTGGCACTGCCCATGGATTCCTTCCATTGGGAAGGCTCCCAGAAATGTCAGCTACTTAAATTTGTTAAACACAAGCCCTAAATTCGATTGTTCATGAGCGAGGTTGGTATTTAGATTCAGTTATCTCTGTCCCAATTAAAAATATTATTCTTTCCCACTGTGAGCTAAATGATAACACAAGTCTATTTGATTGTGTTTAATCTTCAATGAGTTATATAAGTCCTTCTGTGATGACCCAGTACCATACCAGGTACTGTGGAAAAAGAAAAATAAAATATGAGGCATTATCTCCAGGAGGTGTCTAAGAGCTGACAAAGGAATTGAAGAGATAAGATGAACAGGTGTAAAGTAAATATCAAATGACCTAGATGTAAACTCCAGTATGCTGTTAGTTGTCAGTATAATTACCAGCAATGTTGTTAAATTCTGGACTTGAAGACCAAGAGAAAAAGTCACATTAGCAAAATAATAAGGCTTCAGTAGATGACCCTGGAAGAAAAGGTTAATATAGTTTGTAAGTATTTCATACACTTTTTCCAATAGTCAGATTTCTTTGGGCAGCAGCTTTGTTTTTTGAAGACTTTTCTCTCTGGATCTACAGGTTTTCCTTTGTGGGTCCCCTCTTGCTGGTTTATTTAATAGCCAGAGGAATTCAGCTGGTATTAGATTAAGTACAGACAGCCTCTGTCATATGGTACTAAATTAATATTGCCAAGATTTCTACACATTCATCATAATGAGAAGTGATGAAAGATTTACATGGAAGCAAATTATATTTCATTGGTTTCAAAATCAGGAGCCATACGCTTACAGGAAGCCCAAAATAGACAAGTTGAAATAGCGCAAAATAATTGTATTGTGATGTGTTTTTATAAACGTGAAAAATAGCCCTCAGGACCAAACATCTCCTCTCACAAATATTATTGATTCATCAGCTGTAAAGACACTGAGGTGGATGTTTCATTTTATGTAGCGTTAAAATGGCAACAGCGCAGATGGCACCTGCCTGTAATCCTCCTCCTCTTTCCAGACTTTTTTTTGTGCTTGCATCTAATTTTCAGGATCCTGTACGCAATTCAGAATTAATTAAAAACAGTAGAGCATCTTAGTCAGGATGAACGTTCATCTGCCGAAGCACATTACATTGCCAGAAATTCCCCTGCCAGAGTCAATTCTTTTGGATCCTGAGGATTGTGTATAAAACGAACTGCGGGTCCCTTTAAGCAGCCACCCAAATGCAGTCAATCTTAGCAAAGGCTAGAGCTGCCTGCCTCCATCCTACTCGCCTTCCTCGCTGCGTGTTAAAGATCTGTAAGTGATATTTTTTCTATACTGTTGTTGTTGGGTGCCATTGAGTCGATTCTGACTCATAGCGACCCCATGTAGCAGAGTGGAACTACCCCATAAGGTAGTGATCTTTATGGAAGCAGATCGCCAGGTCTTTCTCCTGCAGAACCACTGGATGGGATCAAACCAACGACCTTTGGGTTAGCAACCAAGCACTTAACCATTTGCGCCACTAGGACTCTTTTTTCTATACCAGTGTTACGGATTTATGAAGACCTATTTTTTTAGTTTTAATTCTATGCCTTCTATGTGTATAACCAAAAACCAAAACCAGACCTGTTGCTGTTGAATCAGTTCCAAGTTGTAGTGACCCTATAGGACAGAGTAGAACTGCCCCATAGGGTTTCAAAGGCTGTAAATCTTTATGGAGCATATTGCCATATCTTCTTCCCTCAGAGTGGCTGGTGCGTTTGAACTGACAACCTTTTTGGTTAGCAGTCAAGTGCTTAACTACTGTGCCATGAGGGATCCTTTATGTTTGCATCCTGCCTTGCAATTTTCAAAGCCCTTTAATAAATAATGACATATGTATCCGCCATACAAGCCTGGGAACTGGGCAGGGCAGATATTGTTTTCCTTTTCTGACAAGCAAACAGGCTCAGCAAGGCAAAGCTACTTAACTATAAATAGCAAAAATAGGACTTGAGTCCAGGTCTTGGGACTCCTACAACAGTGCTCTTTCTATTAAATGAGGTTACCTTAGTTAAGTGGTATCTGAAAGCCTTAACTACTGATATTTGGAGAGCCAGCTGAACACTTAATTGGTATGCATTTCATAACCAATGGTTTTAACTCATGGCCATTTCAAGTACATATCCCAACTTTCTTTCCTCTCAGATTCAGCACGTAAGAACTTTTCAAGGACTGCCTTTTGTTCTAGGTTTCCTCTGTATGTTTCAGAGTTTGAGTTTAATTTCCCACTAGGGCTCAGCGTTTAGCACTGAAACATTCCCGAGGAGGATATATGCAGTATCTTAGTTATCTAGTGCTGCTTTGACAGAAATACCTTAAGTAGGGGGCTTTAACAAATAGAAATTTATTTTCTCTAGTTTAGGAAGCTAGAAGTCTGAATTCAGGGTGCCAGCTCTAGCGGGAGTTTTCTCCCTTTGTTGGCTTTGGAGGAAGGTCCCTGTTTCTTCAGAGCTTCTGTTCCTGGGCAATCTTCACGTGGCTTGTCATTGCTCTTCCTCCATCTCTGCTTCTAGCTTACTTGTTTAATCGCCTTATACCTCAAAAGAGGTTTACTCAGGATACACCCTACACTAATCCTGCCTCACTAGCATAGCAAACACAACCCATGCTCAAATGGGATTATAACCACAGGCATAAAACCAAAAACCCTAACTCACTGCCATCTAGTCGATTTTGATGCATAGCAACCCTATAGGGCAGAGCAGAATTGCCCCATAGAGTTTCCAAGGAGTGCCTGGTGGGTTCGAACTGCTGACCTTTTGGTAGGCAGCTGTAGCTCTTAACCACTAGCCACCAGGGTTTCCTAACCACAGGCATAAAGGTTAAAATTTACAACACATATCTTGGAGGACACAATTCAATCCATAACACTCAGATACTGATCGACACATGTAAGAGACATCTTTAGGGATTTTAATGTATTTCTTTCTTCTTGTAAACATTTCTTCAGATGAACATATAACAGAGCCTCCTGACAAGCAGAAGAGACCTCTGAACTCACTGACCAGAGTTTATATATTTATTGGTCACTTTAAAAATCCACTTGGCATTAGTTTCATTGGAAGACATACTGTACATTCAACAGCCTTTGATGGTAAGACCTAGAGAAGACTCTTCTTTTAAAATACAGCTTTGTTGAGGTATAACGCACCTAATTCTCACTTCACGCATTTCAAGTGTACAGTTCAATGGTTTTAGCACTGCCCTGTCACCTTTAGTGGACTTCCAGTCTTGATTTTTTGGAAATGCCTACACTGTCTACTGTGGAAAACAATTCAGTCGGGATTTGTGATAGACTCGGAGTGTCTGGCCTTGATCTAGCCACTGTGGGGTAGGCAGAGCATCCTGGTTTCAAAAAGAACTCCTTTGCCCACAGAGGTTTATAATCTCCACCTGAGGATTTGAGCTTTTGTTCTTATTATGCTGAAGGTGGGAAAGAGGCCATGTTCCTCTTCCCGAGTACAGGGCCTGCAGGGATGTGTCTGATGCTTGTTGCTGTCCAGTCATCTGGCAGTGGAGAAGGAGACTCTTCAGCGATCAGGGGCCAGAGGCCTTAGGAAGGACGGGTCCTGGTGACGCAGCGAAGAATGAGGCTCCAAGGAGACAGGATTGAAGAATGGTCAAGAGAGTGAACTTCGGTGTCAAATAAGCCTGAGTCTGCCACTTACTTGTCTGCGTGACATAGGGCAGCCTCTCCATGCCTGTTTCCCAGTCCTTAAAGTGAGGATAATGATTGTACCTACATTACAGAGTTGTCCTGAGCATGAAATGAGATGATACATGTACAACTCTTAGCTTAGTACTTAAAAAAAAAAAAATTTTTTTTTTCTTTAGTACTTAGAGTCTACCAAATGTTTCGTGAATATTTCCTACTATTGTTAGCTGTTTCCTTTACTTGGTTTATAATATAAGCTTCCTGGGAACAGGGACCATTGTGTTCACCGTTGGATCTCCAGCCCCTCCCCAGTCAGTCATGCCCAGACCGGACCAGAGTGTTGAATTCAGATGAATTGCATGCATTCCCCTGTCACTCATTTATTTCCTTTCTACCTCTTCATACCTCATTTATGCACATGCATCTGTGTACGTGTGTACACACACACATATACACACATACACATACTATTCCCCTACATTACCATGATGTTATTTCATGATATCTACTGACCATTACATGGGAATGAATTAGTAAAATAACTGGAAAAATTTTTAATTGTTTCTCATCCCAGGGTAGTCTGATAAAAGGAAAGTAATTTCTGGGCACAATCAGGAGACCTAGAAATAACTCTGTTAAATTAATCTATGAACTATAACAATAGTCACCATAGCAAACTCTTGTATGTAATGAAAGGCAACTGGAGAGAGAGGTTTTCCTGTATTTTTTACAGTAGTAATGGTAGGAAGCCACCTTGGAAGAAAAGCCTGGCAGTCTGCTTCCAAAAGGTCACAGCCTTGAAAATCCTATGGTGAGTCGAAATCAACTCAATGGCAACTAAACTTTTTTTTTTCTTTTAATGGGAGGCAATAATTAGGACCTGCATAGAAACTGTTTGAGAAGGGGAAGGAGTCTAAGAAATGTTAGTGTAAACATTTTTGCTGGACTATATATAGAACGTGGTGAAGCAGAGAGAAGCAACCAAGGTGGTTCTGAAATTTGTGAGTCCAAGGTCTGAAAGACTAAGTAAGTAATATGATAATGATCTTAGTTCACAATTAGCTAAGTGTTAGGTGTTAACAGGAAATCTAAGTTTGCAGATCTATAGATCAGGGACTATATGCACTTCCAAGATGCGCTTGCTTACTGACACCTAAAGTCGCTTAGCAAAGGGCTTGAGGTTGGCAGCACTGCTAGTCAGAAGACCTTGCTTTGGAGGTATTTTACCAGACTCAGTAGATACAGATGAAACATTCCATAAAATCCAACACCCATCCAAGAAAATAGGAACAGAAGGGAAATGCTTTAATCTGATATCTACAAAAATGCTATATAGCTAGGAGTCCCTGAGTATTGCAAATGGTTAACCTGCTCGGCTGCTAACCCAAAAGTTGGTGGTTTGAGTCCACCTATACCACCTTGGAAGAAAGGCCTGGCTATCTATTTCCAAAAAATCAGCCATTGAAAACCCTATGGAGCATATAGTTCTCCTCTGACAATCATGGGATCACCATGAGTCAGAATTAAATTGACAGCAACTGAACTGGACTGGTACTGGGAAGGGACATAGGGGTTGGCTTCAAATAGATTACTAGAGATTTTGGGGGTAATTGAAATGTTTTATAACTGCACAACTCTATAGATTTACTTAACATCAGTCAATTGTACACTTAAAATGGGTGAAATTCAGGCATGTAAATTATATTTTGGTATAGCTTTTAAAAATAATAATGTTCTCATTTACTCTTGTTTCTGTTTTATTGGCTTAGCCATTTTATTTTCATCTTACTACTTTTTTCTTCAGTGAAAAACTTATTTTGTTAGTAACCCTATTATTCAAGCTAAGAGTAATGCTTAGAGATAGAATTTTATAAGTGCACTGGAACTTTAAACTCTTCCCTCTAGAAATGAGTTAGGTGAGTTTCTTCTTGAGCCTTCTCCTGGGGGTCTTATTATAAGGAAAAACCTAGTTAGAATTCTGAAGAAAGCTTTATCACATCATCAGTGCAGCAGTATCCGGGATCAAATGTCAGGTATTGTAGCTTTGGAGGTTGTTATGAATTGAATTTTGTCCCCCCAAAATATGTGTCCACTTGGCTAGTCCATGATTCTCGGTATTGTGTGATTGTCCATTTTTTCATCTGATGTGTTTTTCCTGTGTGCTATAAATCCTTCCTCTATGATGTTAATCAGGTAGGATTAGAGGCAGTTATGTTAATGAGGCAGGACCCAATCTACAAGATTAGGTTGCATTTTAAGTCAATCTCTTTTGAGATACAAAAAAGAGAAGCAAACAGAGAGACATGGGGACCTCATACCACCGAGAAACAAGAGTCAGGAGAGTAGTGCATCCTTTGGACCCGAGGTCCCTGTGCTGAGAAGCTCATAGACCAGGGGAAGATTGATGACAAGGACCTTCTCCCACAGCAGATAGAGAGAGAAAGCTTTCCCCTGGAGTTGCCACCTTGAATTTGGACTTCTAGCCTCCTAGACTGTGAGAGAATAAATTTCTGTTTGTTAAAGCTGTCCACTTACAGTGTTTTTGTTATAGCAGCACTAGATAACTAAGAGGTGGATAAGAAAGGAGCTTTTAATTGTATGTATTTTCTTTCTGCCTTCGTAAAAGCTCTTAAAGTGTCTAACCTAGATTATTGTTGTTGTTTGGTGCCATCAAATCAACTCATAGAGACTCTATGTACAACAGAATGAAACACTACCCGGTCCTGCCCCATCCTCACAATTGTTGTTATGCTTGAGCCCATTGTTACAGCCACTATGTCAATCCATCTCGTTGAGGGTCTTCCTCTTTTATGCTGACTCTCTACTTTACCAAGCATAATGTTCTTGTTCAGGGATTGATCCCTCCTGATAACATGTTCAAAGTACAAGAGACAAAGTCTTGCCATACTCCCTTCTAAGAAGCATTATGCCTGTCCTTCTTCCAAGACAGATTTGTTGGTTCTTCTGGCAGTCCATGGAATATTCAATACTCTTTGCAAACACCACAATTCAAAGTCATCAATTTTTCTTTGTTCTTCCTTATTCATTGTCCGGCTTTTGCACACATATGAAAAAAAGTTGAAAATACCATGGTTTGCATTAGGGACACCTTAGTCCTCAAAGTGACATCTTTGCTTTTTAATGCTTTAAAGAGGTCTTTTGCAGCAGATTTTACCAATGCAATACGTCGTTTGACTTCTTGACTGGTGCGTCCATGGGTGTTGATTGTGGATTCAAGTAAAATGAAATCCTTGACATCTTCAGTATTTTTTCTGTTTATTATGATGTTGCTTATTGATCTAGTTATGAGGATTTTTGTTTTCTTTAAGTTGAGGTGCAATCCATACAGAAGGCTGTTGTCTTTGATCTTTATCAGTAAGTGCTTCAAGTCCTCTTTACTTTCAGCAAGCAAGGTTGTTGTCATCTGCATATCGTGGGCTGTTAGTGAGTCTTCCTCCATTCTTCTTCGTATAGTCCATTTTCTCGGATTATTTGGTCAGCATACAGATTGAATAGGTATGGTGAAAGAATAGTACCCTGACACACACCTTTCCTGATTTTAAACCATGCAGTATGCCCTTGTTCTGTTCAAACGATTGCCTCTCTTGATCTATGCACAAGTTCCTCATGAGCACAATTAAGTGCTCTGGAATTCCTATTCTTTGCAATGTTATACATAATTTGTTATGATCCACACAGTTGAATATCTTTGCATAGTCAACAAAAAATATCTTTCTGGTATTCTCTGCTTTCAGCCAGGATCCATTTGACATCAGCAGTGATACCCATCATTCCACGTTCTCTTCTGAATCCGGCTTGAACTTCTGGCAGTTCCATAGATTAGAGTAGGTTAATTTATCTGATGCTTAAGGAATTGTCTGTGTCTTTTGAAGATTATTTTATGCTATGAAGAGAGCATTTATGTGTGCCGATTATCTGCTGTGATCATTGCTTTCACAGCATATGATCTGAGTCTCAGACAGGACAAGGACTCAATTCAAATTCCTCTTGGGGTAATTGCATAATTGCACACTACATCTCACCAAGAGAGTAAGTTAGTAAAGTATGGTGCCATTGGCATTTCTGGTACACAGGCAAGCTGTCATGGAACTGAAAAATCCTGTTTTACTCTTAACAGAATTGGCCATAATGGGAGAAAGAGGGCCATGTGGTAGCTGATGTGGTGGTCTGCTGATTCAGTTTCATTTTCTTCATCAGAAAGGGTTTCCAAGATGTGATCTTGAAGGAAAACAGCCTTTTTTCTGGGCAGATGTTGCAGACTAAGTTCTAACAAATGACCTCAGGATAAAGGTGCTCTTACGGTCTTGCCATTAGGCTGAGTGTAAGAGCCCAGCTCTTGGAATCTTTAGGAGCCAGAGCGATAATGTATCCTCTCAGGCAGGTGTGATGTTATACCAGTTTTAGAGTTTTTTTATAATTTGCTAAGCTTCCTGAACATTATATAGTTGGAGAGGACTTCTTAGACAAAATACAAATATTGTTTTGTCCCTTTTGTAGCCTTTCCCCCACCTTGTATACAAAGATTCCCATTTATGAATTTTAGTGTGTGTGTGATTACTTGATGCCTTATTTAAATCCTAAGAATTGGAAATGCAGGCAGCATAGTGGTCAAGAGCTATGGCTGCTAACCAAATGGTTGGCAGTTCGAATCCACCAGGCGCTCCTTGGAAACTCTATGGGGCAGTTCTACTCTGTCCTATAGGGTTGCTATGAGTCAAAATTGACTCAACGGCAACATAATTTGGTTTTGGTTTAATGAAATATTACTATAAACATTTCTGACACCAGTGAACTTGTTGCCAATGTCTTAATTCTGTGTTGTGCATTCTGATATGCATTGTCATCTTCTACTGAAATGCATTTCTCCTGTCCATCAGTCCTTTTCCCTAAATCTGTAGAATTATCCTTTGCAATGGTTTAGTTCTTGATTGATTGTGAGGTCAGTTTCTTCCAGCCATATGTGGACTTTTAATCAGGCATTCAAAACTCTCATAGGCTGTTTTCTTCTAAAAATGGGCTCAAGAGTGCCCACTTCACCAAGGACTGTCCTCAGGGTTGAAAGAGAAGCTTCTTTGCAAATCCTCATTACCTTGGCTAGGATTTCTTTTCCTTTCATTTTTCTTTTATTCTGCAAGGGGGAAGGACAGTGGGAGAAAATCAATTGTGAGAAATGAGTATTTGAGTAGAAATTACACAAGTCTGTTAGAAGGCAATGGAGCACACATGGGGTCACCATGAGTTGGAATCAACTCAATGGCAATGAGTTTTTTTTTTTTTTTTTGGTGAGAAGGTAGGCTTTGGCATAGCAAAATCAAAAAATCTGAGGGTAGTGTCCCTGAGTGTGGAATGTGCTATTTTAATTGAATGGAAAGACTTGGCTCAGGGACTGCCTCCTTCTTCTGCCAGACATCTGACAGGAAAGGCAGGTTTCTGGCTTCTAATTGAAATACTAAGAGTCATGGGCTGGTTTCTGGACATTTGGAATTGGGCACTTGCTATCTGTCCTCTGTTAAAATTTTGTTGCTAGGGAACAAGCCACTCTAGCTATTTTTCTTCAGAAGAGGTTTATTACAGGGAATTAAGTACATAGAAGGGGCTGGAGGAGTAAGCCTGAGGCTGGCCTTCCAGGAATCACGTCTAGAACACCTTGTAAGACTGGCCGACCTGGGAGCCACTGCCTTTTCTGGACTTGGGGCAGTGGGGAAGCAGATGACTGCTGGACTGTTGACCTCTAAGCTGCAGTCAGGGATCAGGAAACAGCAGCTGTCTCCACTGCGGCTACCTCTGTGACCCACACACTGGAACACTGGAATGCCTCTACAGAAGAGTCCTAGGCCTCCATGACCATGCTTTCCAGCAAAGGTGGCTGCTGCAGCAGGAAAATGACCTCCATCGCACTTCTACCTTCCAAATCTTGAGCACTTGCTCTAATTAGTGGTTTGGGAGCAGTAGTGGTTCACTGGTAGAATTCCATGTGGGAGACCCTGGTTTGATTCCTGGGCAATGCACCTCCTTCTTCATCTATCGGTGGAGGCTTGTGTGTTGCTATGATGCTGAACAGGTTTTAGCAGAGCTTCCAAACTAAGGACAGTTATGCTTATGCAAGAAAATGTGCACTTTCAACCTTTTTGAGTCAAATATAGATAGAAATGTATTGGAAGAATATACAAAAATGATATAGTCAAATAGGCACATAAAGTACTCTCCCATATTTAGATAAACACCTCTGTTGACTCCCCAAATGCACGAATTTAGAATATACTCAGGGAAAGCAATTTTTGTGCAATGTGGTCTAGCTACAAAACAAAAACATACAATTAGCAGGTTCTTTTGAGACCTAAGTTTATGTGCGTATGAGTATAAATCAAGTCCTGTGCTTAGAATAAGCAGCCCTTTATTTTGATGGGCAAGGGAAGTACAGATGTGATGTGTGACTCAGCATGAGGTGCTATGCCATCGGAGTCAGCTGACTACTGAGTGCACCAGGTGGTATTTGCCCGTCCAAGAACCCTTATAAGATGGGGATATTAGAACCCAGCTCACATGACTGTTTTATTCATTTCTGTAGTTGATGTGAATGGTACTTGACGACATTGTGCAGTGCAAAAACTCTGCTACTCCACGAGGTTATTGTGAAGGATAAGCAACTTAATATGTGTAAAGTGCTTAGAACAGTGCCTGGCATAGAATAAATGCTACAGTAAATAATCACTATTATTATTATGTTATTACTGTTTTCTATACGATGGTGATTAACTTATA
The DNA here is from genome assembly GCF_024166365.1 of Elephas maximus indicus. Taxonomy (NCBI): domain Eukaryota; kingdom Metazoa; phylum Chordata; class Mammalia; order Proboscidea; family Elephantidae; genus Elephas; species Elephas maximus. The sequence continues at coordinate 86,219,814 of NC_064820.1, forward strand.
GGGTTGTTGTGAAGCTTAAATGAGCTTAGTCCCTGGCACAAGTAACCACTGCATAAGTATTAGCTGTAAATAATCATCATAATGTTTTAAAATAAAATGATGTTCAGTGCAGTGTTTTTCTCTAACCTTTTTAACCTGGAAGTCTCCTACCTCTGGCGAGTAAGGTGGAGTTGCTGGTTTAAATTTAAGAGAGGAGCACAAGTGCCGTCTTCATTTCTTGAGGGCAGAGCACTTTCTCAGCGAAGTACGCCTTCACTCCACGGCTTCAGTGTACTTTTCACTCTTTCAATAGGACCTAGAATCCCTAAGATTGGCTTACTTTTGGAAAGCTATTTTTCTAACTAGGTGAATTCACACCACACTTATTCACTATGGCTGTTAAGGCCCCTGCACTTAAAATTGGGGCAAATTCTCATGAAGTTTAGGAATCAATACAGTTCATTAATTCATACTGATATTAACCAAATACTTTGACTTGATTTGGTAAAAAATGTTTTTATACAAGTATCTGGTAGACTATTCAATCATTTCTAGACTGTTGAATCATGTCTTGGGAAGTTAAATAGAAAATACTTCCAGAATTTGTTTTTTTTTTTTTAAGACGAATTTCTCTAGTCTAACAAATGATGATAATTACACAGACTTAGGGAAGGGAGCCCTTGAGGAGTTTCTGGTGCGGTTGTATAACAATTAGGAAGGGCTAGCCTGATCAGCAAAGTATGGATTCTGGAGGGGAAGACTGATGAAATTCCTGTATAGGAATTCAAGTCCTATGTAAATGAAGTGAAAATACCTGGGTACAGCAAGGAGGAGCTTTGAGACTCTCAAACACATTTTAAGAATTGTTTGTAATCTACATTGAAATTTTCAACATTGAGCCATCTTCCATTTAAATGACACAAGTATACTTTGCCTTGAAACATACTGCGTAGACATGTGTGGGGCCAGTCTGAAACCAGGATGGAGGATGGCCCAAGGATGGGGCCAGTATAACCCTGCTCTTGCATGGAAGGTGTTTTCCTGTGACTGAAGGCTTTACAACTATGTACAAACTTCTCTTCTGAGTCCTCAATAGCTAAATTCAAAGTCCTTAACAAAACCTCAAGTCTTGTGGCTATAGACCCTGGGGAGGAGGGAACGGGAGGAGAAGTGTGGTAAATTCCAAAGTGGGGAAGCTCAGGAAATTCCAGGGTATTCCAATAAATGGAACCAGTTTATGTTGGTAAAGTTATCCACAAAAGACAGAGTGAATAAAAAGTTATGAATTTTAAAAAATAAAGTCAATGGAATAGATGACTGAGTACCTCCTGTGTGTAAGGCCCTTTGTCAGGCATTGAAAGGGATGTAAATGTAACCTGCACCACTTGTCTATCCTTTTGTTATACTGTGGGGGCTTGCATGTTGCTATGATGCTAGAAGCTATGCCACTGGTATTTCAAACACCAGCAGGGTCACCCATGGTAGACAGCTTTCAGTGGAGCTTCTAGACTAGGACTAAGAAGAAAGGTCAGACAATCTACTTTTGAAAATTAGCCAATAAAAACCCCAAGGATCACAACAAGATATTGTCTAACATAGTGCTAGAAGATGAGCCTTCTAGATTAGAAGGCACTCAAAATACACAGCAGCCACAACAATGGACTTGGGCATACCAGTGATCGTAAAGATGGCACAGGATCAGGCAACATTTCATTCCATTGTACATGAAGTCACCAAGAGATGGAGGTGACTGGACAACAGCTAACAACAAACAAATGTAACCCACATGCCCCAGGCCTGCAGCCTAGGACTTCACACTGAGGCCTGATTTTTTCTGATACTTGAATTACAATAATTTAGGATTAAAAAAAAAAAAATTCCCACATCTAATATGACTCATCATAGTAAATTCCATCTTTCAAAGAATTCTTGGAGAATATTTCCAAGAATCCCCAATGATGTTTTCACCTACCCTTGCTTGCCTGTTGGTGCTCCCCTAGGCCACATGTCCTAACTACATCGACAGCCCCACCCACTCATCCTAGATGCCTCTGCTGCTGATGCTGAAGCCTCAGCCAATCTGCAGAGATGCTCCTTTGAAGCCCATCCCTGGGGCTGGCTCTCTGCTAACTTGCCCAGGTGGCACCCTCCTGAGTCCCGGTGTACTTCACGGCACCACTCCAGATTCCCCTTCCCTTGTGGTGGCTTGACTCTCAGGAGCCCCCATCATCCAGCATCACATGGGTCCATCTGTTGCATCTCACTGTCTTTGAACCTCAAAGAGAAGAGATGTGGTTGTGGTCTATTTCCACTCAGGGGGTCTTATGTAAACTCCTGGATGCAATCAGTCATATGGGCTATGTATTGCCCAACTTTACCAAGCAGCACCCAGGCCTAAAGTACCAGTGGATTACTGGGGCAAGGGTGACAATTTATTCCTCCTGCCCAAAGCCTTTTCTAGTTACAAATACCCTAAAGATGCCTACAGATAAGTAAGAAAGATGTAATCTGTTTTGTCACCTGTTGAGGGCATTTATAAGAAGAAAGAAGGGATCCACTAAGACTGAGAGGCTAGAGGAAGGATGGGTGGTGGGTGTGAGGCAGGTAACTGATGATGCCTAAGAAGGAGGGTGTCAGAAGCATGGTGGGATACCTGAGTTTTGTTGAAGGAGATGCTAAGGAAGGGCCCTCAGAGGCATCTGAGACAAGCTCCTCATATTACTAAAAAGGAAATTGAGACCCTGAGAGGGGAAAAGCCTTCTCCAAGGCTACTCAGTGAGATAACCCCATTTAAAAATTCCAGTACATTGTTCTTTCCATTGCATCTTGCTCCTCTCCCCAGGTGGGAAGGACGAGAGTGCGAATGGAGTTGCAGAGAGATTTTTAAGGAATAGAGGGTTGAGGGGTCTCTTGATGTCTTTCATGAGAAAACTTTAGGCTTCAAGTCATCAGTGACCAGATCCTCCGAGAGTGAAGGAACAGGATGCTCCCAGCAGTAGGGAGTTCGGAGTATAACCATATGGAGCTGTTATCAGCATGGCGAGTTGTTTTACGTTGCCCTCAATGGATAGAATGGTGGAGCCAAAGCTGTTGGCATGAGCGACCTGGCTTGTCCAAGCCTTCCCTTCCTAGCAGAAATTCTTAATTAAGTTGTTAGAGAACTGGTCGTAATGCTCCCATGCAGCAGCTGTTTTATCCAGGGTCCATTCTGTGGCATGGGTCCTGGGGACTAGAAACTAACCAAGATGTAGGTGTGGTTCCTGCCTCAAAGCAACTTCAGGTGAGGGGTGGGATGGCATTGCCAGTAAGGACACAAACAACAGGAAATGCAAAACCAAGAGATTCTTTACATTTAGAACCATCAACCAGCCAACTTTTGTTAAGCTAATTCACTTGAGTAGAATTATGCAGCAAACTGTTCAGAGTCTCTGAGAATCCTGAAAGGGCCTGTAAACTGCACGTTTCAGTACACAACCGATGGAAGTGATATTCTCCTCATAGTGTGTTCTGTACGTTTCAAAGCAAGGCACAGAATTTAAAATGAAAGGCCACAAGAGTAGCTGCAGGCATGAATGCCTTCATTCTGACCCTCAGCCACTCTGCGGCTGCCTCCAGGGCAGATGAAGAAAAGCAGAAGCCCCGCTTGGCAAGTTCAGATGGTGTGATCAACGGCACAGAGTGTGAGCAACCAAGACCATAACTGAATCCTGATGGAATCAGAGGGACTTGGTGTTCAGACCGAGGGGAGCCCTTCTCTGGAGACACGCCCACCATCGTGCTGCCTGGACTCACTTCAGATACCTGGCCTCTGATCTACACCACCAGACCATCCTCGTAAAGTCATTTACCTACTCTCCAAGCTGGCCATTTCCCATCTCCTCTGCCCAGATCCCCACACCCCTCTCCACTCTAGACTGATGATAACCGTCTCAGACTTCCAGCAAAAATAGATACAAACAATCAAAAATGACCTCTTCTTTCCTCCACTGATTTCTCTGGCCCCCTGTCCCTGGAATTCATCCTCTGTCTTCCTGCTGTGGCTCTGGAAAACCATCCCTGCACTGCTCTTGGGTCCTCTCCTCCACTCTGCACCGCCCCCCCATCCTCTTCTACCCCTTCAAGGACTTTTGTCCTGTAGTTAATTCCTTTGTCTTGCAGCATCAAGTGTTCCTTCTATTCAGTCATTCCAGTCAGTGTGCAGACATGTCTAATATCAATCCAGCTGCAGCTCATTTCTCTGTGTGTTTTCAGAGCAGAATTTCTTGAAAGTGTTGCGTCTATACTTATGTCTCCACTTTGTCACCTCACACTGGTTTAAGTGATTGCTCCCCACAAGCCTCTGTCACCTTTAGTTCTGGCCTATCCATTTCCTTCTTGCCTAAGACAGTTCTCTTGAACAGTTATTTTATCTTGCTCACTCTGCAACTTCACTTGCCACCCACTTCTGAAATGCCTCATGCCATTGAAATGGCTTTGGCAAGAGTAACCACCACTCCATATTAGCAGTACGTTCTTGTTGCAGTTCTATACTAGCACAAAAGCTGGTGAGAGCAGTCAGAGGAAAGCTGAAAAATTACACAACAATAAACAGGAGCAATTTGCTGCTCCTGGTGAATAGGCACTTACGGTCTGTTTTAATGGGAAGAGGCTGGATTTTAGAATCAGTTAATAATCTGTCCATAAATTCTGAGTCTGCTTTGACCGTGTGTGAAGTTAGGTGGCCGTTGGACTTCTCTGAGCCTCTGTTTCCTCATCTACGAAAATGAGGAAATGTGTTATGGGTTTGCGAGAACTAAAAGAAATAATATGTGAAAGTTCTCAAGAAGTTTTATTTTTCACTCAGTATAAAATTATTCCTTTAAGAGTCTAAACAGCACAAATTTTTAAAACATCCATGAGAACAATTCAGCTACCATTCTTAGTTACCAATTTCCTGGAAAGATGAAAGCAGAGGCAAGGTATTGATTTTACCATTCTTGGTATATTTTCCATCACAAATAATGATTGGCCTGCTGAGTTTCTTTTCCTCTATCTTCAAGGATGTATTTTTTCATTATTACAGTTAATTGAACTTAGGAAAAATTCAGGTTGACTTGACTAAGGAGAAGAATTTAAAACTGAAGGATAGGATGCACTTATAAAAAAAGTTAAAAAAAAAAAGCTATGCACATCTGTTCATTGTCTCATAGTATCTCGCCAATAGCACCTTTGAGAAACTGCCTCTTCACATTCTGGGCCATGTGCTTTGAGTGGCAGTTTACCCCACCCCCCACCCCACCCCCCAGGCACAATGATGGGTTCACAGAAGGGCACATGATAGAACTTGGGTCAGTGAAATGCCAGGGTTTGTTTGGAGACTTCTAGGGTAGAAACTTCCTCTCCCTTCAGTGGAATCTACCAGAAAGGATGCCCCCCATCCTCTGGATGGTGTTTTGAAGATATGAGAGTAATGTGATCTCACTAGTTCTGCTATCTGGAAATGAAGCTAGCACCCAGAGAAGGGCAGAATGAGAGCACTAAAGAGTGACAGAGAGGGGCCAGGCTGACATCATGTACCTCTGAATCAAACTGGATCTGAACCCAGAACTACCTCTAGATACATGAAACAGTAATCCCTTTTTAGACTAAGCTGTTTCTGTCCCTTGCAAACAAAAGACTGCTCACTCATATTCCATTAAAATGAAAGCAATGGAACACCAGTATGTCAAAATAGACCAAATATCCTGCCCTATTATACAGACTAACACGTGTTTATCAGTTTGTTGTACCGTGGTGGCTTGCATGTTGCTGTGATAATGGAAGTTTTGCCACCATATTTCAAATACTGGCAGGGTCACCCTGGGTGGACAGGTTTCAGCTGAGCTTCCAAACTAAGACAGACTAGGAAGAAGGACCCAGCAGCCTACTTCTGAAAAGGATTAGCCAGTGAAAACCTTATGAGTAGCAGCAGAACAGTGTCTGATATAGTGGTAGAAGATGAGCCCCTCAGGTTGGAAGGCACTCAAAATACGGCTGGGGAAGAGCTGCCTCCTCAAAGGAGAGTCGGCGTTAGTGACAGAAGTGGAATCAAGCTTTCGGGACCTTCGTTGCTAATGTGGCATGACTCAAAATGGGAAGAAACAGCTACAAACATCCGTTAATAATCAGAACATGGAATGTACAAAGTATGAATCTAGAAAAATTGGAAGTTGTCAAAAATGAAACAAACATCAATATCCTAGTGGCGTAGAGGTTAAGTGCTGACCAAAGGTCAGCAGTTTGAATCCGCCAGGCGCTCCTTGGAAACTCTGTGGGGCAGTTCTACTTTGTCCTGTAGGGTCGCTATGAGTCAGAATTGACTCAACGGCACTGGGTTTGGTTTTGTTTTTGGTTTATCCTAGGCTCCAGTGAGCTGAAATGGGCTGGTATTGGCCATACTGAGTGGGACAATCATATGGCCTACTATGCTGGGAATGACAAATTAAAGAGAAACGGTATCACATTCATCATCAAAAAGAACATTTCATGATCTATCCTGAAGTACAACACTGTCGGTGACAGAATAATATCCATACACCTACAAAGAAGACCAGTTAATATGACAATTATTCAAATTTACTCATCAAACACTAAGGCCGAAGATAAAGAGATTGAAGGTTTTTACCAACTTCTGTAGTCTGAAATTGATCAAAGATGCAATCAAGATGCATTGATAATTACTGGCAATTGGAAACAAAGAAGGATTGGTAGTTGGAAAATATGGCCTTGGTAATAGAAACCATGTCAGAGATCACATGATAGAATTTTATAAGACCAATGACTTCTTCGCTGCAAATAATCTTTTTTTCAACAATATAAATGGCGACTATGCACATGGACCTTGCCAGATGGAATACACAGGAATTAAATTGACTACATCTCTAGAAAGAGACAGTGGAAAAGCTCAATATCATCATTCAGAACAAGGCTGGGGGCCAACTGTGGAATAGACCAATAGTTGCTCAGATGCAAGTTCAAGTTGAAGATGAAAAAAATTAGAGCAAGTCTATGACAGCCAAAGTAAGTAAGACCTTGGGTATATCCTATCTGAATTTAGAGACCATCTCAAGAAGAGATTTGATGCATTGAACACTGATGACCAAAGACCAGATGAGTTGTGGAATGACATCAAGGGCATCAGACATGAAGAAAGCAAGAGGTCATTAAAAGGACAGGAAAGAAAGAAAAGACCATGAAAGTTGCTCTTGAACGTGGAGTAGTTAAAGCAAAAGGAAGAAATGATGAAGTAAAAGAGCTGAACAGAAGATTGCAAAGGGTGTCTCAAGAACAAAAAGTAAAATATTATAATGAAATGTGCAAAAACCTGGAGGTAGAAAACCAAAAGGGAAGAACACGCTCAGCATTTCTCAAGCTGAAAGAACTGAAGAAAAATTCAAGCCTTGAGTTGCAATATTGAAGGATTCTGTGGGGGAAATATTGAGCAAGAAGCATCAAAAGAGGATGGAAGGAATAGAGTCACTGTACCAAAAAGAATTGACAGTGTTCAGCCATTTCAGGAGGTAGCATATGATCAAGAACCAATGATACTGAAGGAAGAAGTTGAAGCTGCACTGAAGGCATTGGTGAAAAACAAGTCTCCAGGAATTGGCAGAATATCAGTTGAGATGTTTCAACAAACGGATGCGCTGGAAGTGCTCACTGGTCTATGCCAAGAAATTTGGAAGACGGCTACCTGGCCAACTGACTGGAAGAGATCCATATTTGTAACCATTCCAAAGAAAGGTGAACCACCTGAATGTGGAAATTATCAAACAATATCATTAATATCACACACAAGTAAAATCTTGCTGAAGATCATTCAAAAGTGGTTGCAGCAATACATTGACGGAACTGCAGAAGTTCTAGCCAGATTCAGAAGAGGATGTGGAACAAGGGATATCATTGCTGACGTCAGGTGGATCTTGGCTGAAAGCAGAGAACATCAGAAAAATGTTTACCTGTTTTTGATTTACTATGCAAAGGCGTTGGACTGTGTGGATTATAACAAATTACGGATAACATCGCAAAGAATGGGAATTCCAGGACACTTAATTTTACTCATGAGGAACCTGTACTTAGACCAAGAGACAGTTGTTTGTACAGAACAAGGGGCTACTGTGTGGTTTAAAGTGAAGAAAGGTGTGCATCAGGGTTGTACCCTTTTACCGTACTTAGTCTGTATGCAGAGCAAATAATCTGAGAAGCTGAACTGTATGAAGAAGAACAGGGCATTGGGATGGGAGGAAGACTCATTAACCACCTTCGATATACAGATGACTCAACCTTCCTTGCTGAAAGTGAAGAGGACTTGAAGCACTTACTGATGAAGATAAAAGACCACAGCCCTCAGTATGGATTATACCTCAACATAAAAGAAAACAAAAATTCTCACAGCTGGACCAATAAGTAATATCATGATAAACAGAGAAAATATTGAAGTTGCTAAGGGTTTCGTCTTACTTGGATCCACAATCAATGCCCATGGAAGCAGCAGTCAAGAAATCAAAGGACGCATTGCACTGGGCAAACCTGCTGCAGAGGACCTCTTAAAGATGTTGAAAGCAAAAATGTCACTTTTAGAACTATGGGGCACCTGACCCAGACCATAGTATTTTTAGTCACCTCATATGTGTATACAATCTGGACAGTGAGTAAGGAAGACCAAAGAAGAATTGACGCCTTTGAATTGTGGTGTTGGTGAAGAATATTGACATAAGGACTGCCAGAAGATCGAACAAATCTGTCTCGGAGGAAGTGCAGCTCCTTGGAGGCAAAGATGCTGAGACTTCATCTCATGTTACTTTGAACATGTTATCAGGAGGGACCAGTCCCTGGATAAAGATGTCATGCTTGGTAAAGTAGCAGGTTAGCGAAAAAGAGGGAGACCCTCACGGAGATGAATTGACATGGTGGCTGTAACAATGGGCTCAAACATGGCAGTGATTGTGAGGATGGCACGGGACCAGGCATTGTTTCATTCTTTTGTACATAGGGTCACTATGAATTGGAACCAACTTAAAGGCACCTAACCATAGCAACAGCATGCTTATTTGTATCAGTGGGGCAGGGAACTTTTGCCTCATACCACTTTGAGAGTGTCTCAAGAGCTTTTGATTTTGGCCCTCCAGCTAGTGAATGCTAACTTTAGTGAAGTGCTAACTTCTTATTCACTAGCTCCCACTTCAGTTGAGGCCTCAAGTCCAATTTGATTAATGTGACTTCTGAGCTTTTTAATCGGCTTCTTCCATTTACCATGCTTTTCCCATCCTCTTCATCTCTTTTCCGTTATAGATAATATATTTTTTCTCTCTTGTAGATATCTTTGCCTTGGAGTTCTACCTTTTCACAGTTTAGGTGTAGCTTTTGTCTTATTTATCCTGCTTGGGGTTCATGTGATTTCCTGAATCTGAAGATTTATGTCTTTCAAGTCCGGAAAGTCCTTTTCATACATTGCCACTCTCTGATTTTTTTCTCTTCTTTTGACACTTACGTTAAAAATTCTTATCCTTTCCTCTATTTCTTTTAACCCAACTTTTCTGTTTTTCATCCCATTAGCTCTTTGTACTGCATTTTGAGTAGTTGTCTCAGATCAGTTTTTCTTATGTTTCCGGTCTGCTCTTCCTTTATTCTGATAGGTCTAATCTGCGTTTACCCTTTTGTTGGGTTTTAAATTTCAGTTTTTTCAAGAATAACTGGAAGAATAGTTCTATTAATCTCAAGAAGTTTTATGTGTTTTTTTTAAAATCTGACTTTTAAAATAAGTTTTTTTTTCTCATGGTGTCAACTCCCACTTTTATATCATTGGTCTTTTTAAACATCTTAATTTTAAGGTGTTTAAACTAGGACTATCTAGTAATTCTAATATCTTGAATTCTTGGTGGTTGTGGTGGCAGTGGTGGAGGATGGCAGTGAGTTCCTGATCCCTGTGTTTATAGTGACTTGTAGTTAGAGCAAGATTCTTGCTCATGGTGGATGGCTTGCGTGTTTTGTAATTTTAGATTGTGAGTTTTTCTTCAGGAGCTTTATGGGTGGTAATCCTGTGCAGTTTGAGGTTGGGTGGGTGTCCCTCCAGGGAGGTATTGAGTGTGCTTTTGTCAGGGGTTTTAGGGTTATCATTGGCCTGGGCCACTTCTTATTTAAAAAATTTTTTTATTGTGGTAAAAATATATATAACAAAACCAAACCCAATGCCATCGAGTCGGTTCTGACTCCTAGTGACCTGATAGGATAGAGTAGAACTGCCCTATAGAGTTTCCAAGGAGCACCTGGTGGATTTGAACTGCCGACCCTTTGGTTAGCAGCTGTAGCACTTAACCACTACGCCACCAGGGTTTCCATATATAACAAAGCTTTTGGCAATTCGACAAGTTTTACATGTACAATTTGGTGACATTGATTACATTTGTCATGTTGTACAACCATCACCATGATCCTTATTCTAGTTATTCCACCATTAACAGAAACCCAGTGCCCTGGGCACTTTTTATTTTAATGTCTCATCTAGAGGGGCCAACTACTTGGTAGTGGTTCAATCTGAACTTCAGACCTACATGAGGTGGGCCAGTGGTTATCAACTCTCAGGGAAGCTTTCCTCTGCTGCCCCTACCCCCAATTGAGATCCAGGCTGAGGCAGACACATTCCTTAATTGTCTCCTCGGGTGGGTAGGGTACTCTTTCACAGAGGGGGTAGTTCTTTGAGAGTTCCAGCTTTATGTGGGTGTCTCAGTTCCAGCAACCCTGCTCCCACTCCATGAAGATCCTGAGGTCTCTTCTCCTGAACCCACATGACTGTTACAATCCAAATCCTACGTTACCAAGAATGGCAACCTGCCTCCCCCAGGGCAGCCACAGTATTAGTTCAAAGGCTTGGTTCTGGTTTTAAGATCCCTCTGTGTTTGGCCCTGGAAAAGGCCTTTCTTAAGAATTCAGCTAAACATTTAAAAGGGTATTTGTTATATTTTACCCAGAGCTTAAAAGCTTTTAACAGCAGAAAGCTTTTCAAGATATCTAGTCTGCCAAGAGCACATCATCACCATCCTCTGACAAAATTTAAGTGTCTACTGGTGAGTGGAAGACGTCTGTCTACGTTTAAGGAAGAGTATGGAGAAGGGTCTAACTCACTCATAAGCTCTGAGGACTGTGTATTTAATCATTCACTCAATCATCCTTACGTTTTTATCTTATTCAATAAATATTTAGTAAGCTCTTACTAGAAGAAGCCCTGGTGGTACAGTGGTTAAGTGCTAGGCTGCTAACCAAAGGGTTGACAGTTCAAACCAACCAGCAGTTCTACAGGAGCAAAGACCTGGCTATCTGCTCCCATAAAGCCTAGGACACCCACCATTCTACTGTTATATATGGTCCCTGTGAGGTGGAATCACTCGACGGCACACAACAACAAGTAGCTCTTACCATTCAAGCTTCTTTTTGCTTATTTAGCAAATATATTTTGTGTCCAGCATGTACCCAGGGTCAGTAAAAACATACCTGATCAGTGTTTTTATGGAGATCACAGCATTGATCAGATACATAAATAAATGTAAGATTACAAGTGTAGTAAGTGCTGTAAAGGAAATGTACATAGTACTGTGAGATATATAACGCTGATTTGTCCAACTCAGACCAGGAAGGTGTCACTCGGAGAACTGAAACATGAAACAGGAATGGATGTTCACTAGTTGAAAACAGAAGTGATAATTGTTCCATGGAACAGCATGTGCAAAGGCCCTGGGTTGAGGGTAAAAGACTAAAAGAAGGATGGTGAGATGGTAGAGGAAATAATGAAAAGACGCTGGGGAGGGCACTTGTGGCCAAACCATGGAGGAACTTATAGGCCGTGTTAAAGAGTTTTATATTTATCATAAGAGCCATTGATGGGCTTTAAACACAGGAATGACACATTCTAATTCTAATTTTCCTTGTGAAAAGATCTTTCTGAATGCAATGAGGAGAGCAGATTTGAGGAGGGCAAGAGTGAAAGTGGACTCAGTTGGGAGGTTATTATGGTAGTCCAGATGAGAGTTGCTGGTAACTCATCTCTGGTGTGGGCTTTGTAGATAGAAAGACGTAGACACGCTTGAGAGAGATTTATTTTGCAGGTAAAATTATCAGGAAGGAGAAGAGAGATGAGTCAAGAATAATTACAAAGCTTCAGCTTATATTAATAAGATGGATGCGGGTGGTTCTTTACTGAGATAGGGCACACTAGGAGAAGAAAAGTTTCGGTGGAAAAGTCATGAGTTTTTCTTTGACCATATTGAGTTTGAGATATTTTAAAAACAGCAAAGAGGAAAGTGTCAGCTGGATATATGTGTCTGGAGCTCAGAGAAGAGATCTGGGAATATACATGTGTAAGTCACTTGCTTATGGTTGATCATTTAAGTGGTAGGCTTAAATGAGATTTCCTGTTAGTACAGTGGTTAAGAGCTATGGCTGCTAACCAAAAGTTCATAAGTTTGAATATACCAGCTGCTCCTTGGAAACCGTTGGGGGCAGTTTTACTCTGTCCTATAGGTTTGCTATGAGTTGGAATTGACTCTATGGTAATGGGTTTGTTTTTTATTTTTTTTTTATGGATAGATTATAGTCTGTCCCTTGACTGTGTTCGTGACCTTAATGGAAGCTGTGCTGGTAGAGAGATGGGCCAGAAGCTTCGAGTAGAATGTAGAGAGAGTAGGAAATGAGGAAATTGACTCAGTGAGTATGTACAACTCTTACGAGAATTTGCTGGTGAAGTTATATGAAGCTTTAACTAATTTTCAAAGGAGATGTATCAATTATGATTGGAAGACAAAATTTTTTTTTATAATTTTTATTGTTCTTTAAGTGAAAGTTTACAAATCAAGTCAGTCTGTCACATATAAACTTATATACACCTTACTACATACTCCCATTTAATCTCCCCCCAATGAGCCAGCCCTCTCCTTCCCTCCAGTCTCTCCTTTCGTGACCGTTCTTCCAGTTTCTAACCCTCTCTATCCTCCCATCTCCCGTGCAGACAGGAGATGCCAACACAGTCTCAAGTGTCCACCTGATACAAGTAGCTCACTCTTCATCAGCATATCTCTCCAACCCATTATCCAGTCCCTTCCATGTCTGATGAGTTGTCTTCGGGAATGGTTCCTGTCCTGGGCCAACAGAAGGTCTGGGGACCATGACTGCCGGGATTCCTCTAGTCTCAGTCAGACCATTAAGTCTGGTCTTTTTATGAGAATTTGGGGTCTGCATCCCACTGTTCTGCTCCCTCAGGGGTTCTCTGTTGTGCTCCCTGTCAGGGCAGTCATCGGTTGTGGCTGGGCACCATCTAGTTCTTCTGGTCTCAGGATGATGTAAGTCTCTAGTTCATGTGGTCCTTTCTGTCTCTTGGGCACATAGTTATCGTGTGACCTTGGTGTTCTTCATTCTCCTTTGATCCAGGTGGGTTGAGACCAATTGATGCATCTTAGTTGGCCGCGTGTTAGCATTTAAGACCCCAGACACCACACTTCAAAGTGGGATGCGGAATATTTTCTTAATAGAATTTATTTTGCCAATTGACTTAGAAGTCCCCTTAAGCCATAGTCCCCAAACCCCCACCCTTGCTCCGCTGACCTTTGAAGCATTCAGTTTATCCAGGAAACTTCTTTGTTTTTGGTCCAGTCCAGTTGAGCTGACCTTCCCTGTATTGAGTATTGTCCTTCCCTTCACCTAAAGTAGTTCTTATGTACTAACAAATATGTAAATAACCCTCTCCCCTTCCCCCGACTCCCTCTCCTAACCACGAAAGAATGTTTTCTTCTCAGTTTAAACTATTTCTGAAGTTCTTATAATAGTGGTCTCATACAATATTTGTCCTTTTGCAACTGACTAATTTCACTCAGCATAATGCCTTCCAGGTTCCTCCATGTTATGAAATGTTTCACAGATTGGTCACTGTTTTTTATCGATGCATAGTATTCCATTGTGTGAATATACCACAATTTATTTAACCATTCATCCATTGATGGACACCTTGGTTGCTTCCAGCTTTTTGCTATTGTAAACAGAGCTGCAATAAACATGGGTGTGCATATATCTGTTTGTGTGAAGGCTCTTATTTCTCTAGGGTATATTCCAAGGAGTGGGATTTCTGGGTTGTATGGTAGTTCTATTTCTAACTTTTTCAGAAAACGCCAGATAGATTTCCAAAGTGGTTGTACCATTTTACATCCCCACCAGCAGTGTATGAGAGTTCCAATCTCTCCGCAGCCTCTCCAACATTTATTATTTTATGTTTTTTGGATTAATGCCAGCCTTGTTGGAGTGAGATGGAATCTCATCGTAGTTTTAATTTGCATTTCTCTAATGGCTAATGATTGAGAGCATTTTCTCATGTATCTGTTAGCTGCCTGAATATCTTCTTTAGTGAAGTGCGTGTTCATATCCTTTGCCCAATTTTTGATTGGGTTGTTTGTCTTTTTGTGGTTGAGTTTTGACAGAATCATATAGATTTTAGAGACCAGGCGCTGGTCGGAGATGTCACAGCTGAAAATTTTTTCCCAATCTGTAGGTGGTCTTTTTACTCTTTTGGTGAAGTCTTTAGATGAGCATAGGTGTTTTGATTTTTAGGAGCTCCCAGTTATCTGGTTTCTCTTCATCATTTTTGGTAATGTTTTGTATTCTGTTTATGCCTTGTATTAGGGCTCCTAAGGTTGTCCCTATTTTTCTTCCATGATCTTTATCGTTTTAGTCTTTATGTTTAGGTCTTTGATCCACTTGGAGTTAATTTTTGTGCATGGTGTGAGGTATGGGTCCTCTTCCATTTTTTTGCAAATGGATATCCAGGTATGCCAGCACCATTTGTTAAAAAGACTATCTTTTCCCCAATTAACTGACACTGGGCCTTTGTCAAATATCAGCTGCTCATATATGGATGGATTTATATCTGGGTCTCAATTCTGTTCCATTGGTCTATGTGCCTGTTGTTGTACCAGTACCAGGCTGTTTTGACTACTGTGGCTGTATAATAGGTTCTAAAATCAGGTAGATTGAGGCCTCCCACTTTCTTCTTCTTTTTCAGTAATGCTTTACTTATCCAGGGCTTCTTTCCTTTCCATATGAAGTTGGTGATTTGTTTCTCCATCACATTAAAAAATGTCATTGGAATTTGGATCGGAAGTGCATTGTATGAATAGATGGCTTCTGGTAGAACAGACGTTTTTATTATGTTAAGTCTTCCTATCCATGAGCAAGGTATGTTTTTCCACTTATGTAGGTCCTTTTTAGTTTCTTGCACTAGTACTTTACAGTTTTCTTTGTATAGGTCTTTTACATCTTTGGTAAGATTTATTCCTAAGTATTTTATCTTCTTGGGGGCTACTGTGAATGGTATTGATTTGGTGATTTCCTCTTCGATGTTCTTTTTGTTGATGTAGAGGAATCCAAGTGATTTTTGTATGTTTATCTTGTAACTTGAGACTCTGCCAAACTCTTCTATTAGTTTCAGTAGTTTTCTTGAGGATTCCTTAGGGTTTTCTGTGTATAAGATCATGCCATCTGCAAATGGAGATAATTTTACTTCTTCCTTGCCAATCCGGATGCCCTTTATTTCTTTATCTAGCCTAATTGCTCTGGCTAGGACTTCTAGCACAATGTTGAATAAGAGTGGTGATAAAGGGCATCCTTGTCTGGTTCCCGTTCTCAATGGAAATGCTTTCATGTTCTCTCCATTTAGAGTGATGTTGGCTGTTGGCTTTGTATAGATGCCCTTTATTATGTTGAGGAATTTTCCTTCAATTCGTATTTTGCTGAGAATTTTTATCATGAATGGGTGTTGGACTTTGTCAAATGCCTTTTTTGCATCAATTGATAAGATCATGTGGTTTTTGCCTTTTGTTTTATTAGTATGGTGGATTACATTAATGGTTCTTCTAATATTAAACCAACCTTGCATACCTGGTATAAATCCCACTTGGTCGTGGTGGATTATTTTTTTGATATGTTGTTGAATTCTATTGGCTAGAATTTTGTTGAGGATTTTTGCATCTATGTTCATGAGGGATATAGGTCTGTAATTTTCTTTTTTTGTGGTGTCTTTACCTGGTTTTGGTACCAGGGATATGGTGGCTTCATAGAATGAGTTAGGTAGTATTCCATCATTTTCTGTGCTTTGAAATACCTTTAGTCGTAGTGGTGTTAACTCTTCTCTGAAAGTTTGGTAGAACTCTGCAGTGAAGCCATCCGGGCCAGGGCTTTTTTTTGTTGGGAGTTTTTTTGATTACTCAATCTCTTTTTTTGTTATGGGTCTATTTAGTTGTTCTACTTCTGATTGTGTTAGTTTAGGTAGGTAGTGTTTTTCTAGGAATTCATCCATTTCTTCTAGGTTTGCAAATTTGTTAGAGTACAATTTTTTGTAATAATCTGATATGATTCTTTTAATTTCAGTTGGATCTGTTGTGATATGGCCCATCTTGTTTCTTATTCGGGTTATTTGTTTCCTTTCCTGTATTTCTTTAATCAGTCTGGCCAATGGTTTATCAACTTTGTTAATTTTTTCAGAGAACCTACTTTTGGCTTTGTTAATTCTTTCAATTGTTTTTCTGTTCTCTAATTCATTTAGTTCAGCTCTAATTTTTATTATTTGTTTTCTTCTGGTGCCTGATGGATTCTTTTGTTGCTCGCTTTCTATTTGTTCAAGTTGTAGGAACAGTTCTCTGATTTTGGCTCTTTCTTCTTTTTGTATGTGTGCATTTATTGATATAAATTGACCTCTGAGCACTGCTTTTGCTGTGTCCCAGAGGTTTTGATAGGAAGTATTTTCATTCTCGTTGCATTCTATGAATTTCTTTATTCCCTCCTTGATGTCTTCTATAACCCAGTCTTTTTTGAGCAGGGTATTGTTCATTTTCCAAGTATTTGATTTCTTTTCCCTGATTTTTCTGTTATTGATTTCCACTTTTATGGCCTTGTGGTCTGAGAAGATGCTTTGTAATATTTTGATGTTTTGGATTCTGGAAAGGTTTGTTTTATGACCTAATATTTGATCTAGAGAATGTTGCATGTGCACTAGAAAAAAAAAAGTATACTTTACAGCAGTTGGGTGGAGTGTTCTGTATAAGTCTATGAGGTCAAGTCGGTTGATTGTAGCAGTTAGGTCTTCCGTGTCTCTATTGAGCTTCTTAGTGGAAGTCCTATCCTTCTCTGAAAGTGGTGTGTTGAAGTCTCCTACTATTATTGTGGAGCTGTCTCTCTCACTTTCTAGTTCTGGTAAAGTTTGTTTTATGTATCTTGTGGCCCTGTCATTGGGTGCATAAGTATTTAGTATGGTTATATCTTCCTGGCCAATTGTCCCTGTAATCATTATGCAGTGTCCTTCTTTATCTTTTGTGGTGGATTTAACTTTAAAGTCTATTTTGTCAGAAATTAATATTGCTACTCCTGCTCTTTTTTGATTGTTGTTTGCTTGATATATTTTTTTTCCATCCTTTGAGTTTTAGTTTGTTTGTGTCTCTAAGTCTAAGGTGTGTCTCTTGTAGGCAGCATATAGACGGATCGTGTTTCTTTATCCAGGCTGAGACTCTCTGTCTCCTTATTGTGCATTTAGTCCATTTACATTGAGCATAATTATAGATAAGTATGTGTTTAGTGCTGTCATTTTGATGCCTTTTTGTGTGTGTTGTTGACAATTTCATTTTTCCACTTAGTTTTTTGTGCTGAGACTTTTTCTTTGTAAATTGTGTGTTCCTCATTTTCATAGTAGTTGAATTTATGTTTGCTGAGTTGTTATGTTTTTCTTGGTTTTTATTTTGAGTTATGGAATTGTTATACCTCTTTGTGGTTACCTTAATATTTACCCCTATTTTTCTAAGTAAAAACATAACTTGTATCGTCCTATATTGCCTTGTTTTCCTCTCCATATGGAAGTTCTATGCCTTCTGTGTTTTAGTCCCTCTTTTTGATTATTGTGATCTTTTACGTAATGACTTCAATGATTCCCTGTTTTGAGCATTTTTTCTTTTTAAAATTAATCTTAATTTGTTTTTGTGATTTCCCTATTTGAGTTGATATCAGGATGTTCTGTTCTGTGAGCTTGTGTTGGGTTGGTATCTGATATTATTGATTTTCTGACCAAACAATTTCCTTTAGTGTTTAATTCTTGTAGCTTTGGTTTCATTTTTGCAAATTCTCTAAGCTTGTGTTTATCTGTAAATGTTTTAATTTCACCTTCATATTTGAGAGAGAGTTTTGCTGGATATATGATCCTTGGCTGGCAGTTTTTCTCCTTCAGTGCTCTGTATATGTCATCCCATTGCCTTCTTGCCTGCATGGTTTCTGCTGAGTAGTTTCAACTTATTCTTATTGATTCCCCTTTGTAGGAGACCTTTCTTTTCTCCCTGGCTGCTTTTAAAATTTTCTCTTTATCTTTGGTTTTGGCAAGTTTGATGAGAATATGTCTTGGTGATTTTCTTTTTGGATCAATCTTATATGGGGCTTGATGAGTATCTTGGATAGATATCCTTTCATCTTTCATGATGTCAGGGAAGTTTTCTGCCAACAGATCTTCAACTATTCTCTCTGTATTTTCTGTTATCCCTCCCTGTTCTGGAACTCCAAACACATGTAAGTTATTCTTCTTGATAGAGTCCCACATGATTCTTAGGGTTTCTTCATTTTTTAAAATTCTTTTATCTGATTTTTTTTCCAGCTATATTGTTGTCAATTCCCTTATCCTTCAGCTCCCCCACTCTGCATTCCAATTGCTCGATTCTGCTCCTCTGACTTCCTACTGAGTTGTCTAATTCTGTAATTTTCCTGTTAATCTTTTGGATTTCTGAATGCTGTCTCTCTATAGATTCTTGCAGCTTATTAATTTTTCCACTATGTTCTTGAATAATCTTTTTGATTTCTTCAACTGCTTTATCAGTGTGTTCCTTGGCTTTTTTCTGTAGATTGCCTTATTTCATTTCTGAGGTCATCCCTGATGTCTTGATGCATTCTGTAAATTAGTTTTTTTTATATTCTGCATCTGGCAATTCCAGGATTGTATCTTCATTTGGGAAAGATTTTGGTTCTTTAGTTTGGGGAGTTGTAGAAGCAATCATGCTCTGCTTCTTTATGTGGTTTGATATCAACTGCTGTCTCCGAGCCATCTATAAGATATTGTAATGATTTATTTTATATTTGCTCACTGAGTCTTATCTTGTTTTGTTCTCTTTCAATATACGTAGATGGGCTACTAGATTGCTCTGTCTTGATTGTTGTAGCGTTTGAATCACTTATGTCCTATTACCAGCTGGTTTGGGCTGTTACCAGATATATAAGCCTAGGAGTCCATTCACTATTCTTGATAGAATCTGATTTTGGGTCACCAAGTGTGTGGCATAGACTGTCACCTATTAACTTAGAGGGGTAGTGGTGATAGTTGTGTGCACCAGATTGTAGTAGCAGTAGGGGGTCACGCTCCGGGGGAGCAGGATGCTGACAGGCTTCCCCCAAGTGCCAGTGAGGTAGGTGTGTCTCTATTCCTAAAGCCCTTTGGTGGGTGGGCTCTGCAGGTGTACCTTAGGCACCCAGTGCATGTACCTCTACAGACTGGTAGGTGTCACTATCCTCAGACCCCTATGGCAGGAGGCTAGGTGGTTTGGATGGAGCTTCAGCCCTCGGTACCCCGTTGTGGGTCAGTGAGGGCTCTGTTTAATAGGTAGAGATATCAGACCTGGAAAACTTGTCTTTCCAGTAATCCACTAAAACAATTACAGTCAGATCACTATCAGAATTGCCTTTGCATTATAATAGCCACCTTGTTCCCTGTAGGGATGAAAGTGCAAGACTGTGGATCTCATATGCTTGGCTGGAGCTGGTTCTGTATTTTTATTCCAATTTCTGGAAGTCAGGGAAGGATTTTTGTTCTGGGTTTTTAGTAGCTGCTTCTCTCAGTCCAGGAGAATGGGTTAGGAAAAGACCAAAAAAAAAAAAAGAAAACCAACTCCCCCCCCCCCCCCCCCGCCACAGAGCACTTCACTCCCTGCCCCAGGCAATTCCAAATGTTAATGAAGCCACCTGGGAAGGGAGGGGAGGGATCAGATAGATAGGAGAGAGTAGCACCCAGGAATATAGACAAAATTACTTATTTTGCTTGGTGAGGACTGTTTTATTTGAGACTCCCGAGGGGCATGTAACCTGGCTGGCCCCCGAGGGTCAGGCCTCCATCTTGTGCTTGTGCTGTCTCAGAAGCCGTGGTCAGTTCCTCTGCTCCCAGTCCAAAGCCCAGTGCCAAGGTTACCTGGCTGGGATGCTACACTCCCGGCTCCAAAACCAGTTGCTGCCTCCCGGTGACTTCTCCTCCTGTCAGCCGCGTCACTGCGCTGCCTGCATGCACTGGCTGGGCTTCCCCCAAGGTCACTTCAGGGGGCTAGGGCTGCGTCCCGTGTTTGCACCATCTCAGGAAGCCATGCCCAGGTCCCCTGCGCCCAGTCCAAAGCCCGGCACCAAGGTTTTCTGACTGGGACGCTGGCTCTAGGCTTCAAAAACAGTCCCTGCTTCCCCGTGGTTGCTCATTCTCTCGTTAGTCATGTCAGTGTGCAGTCTGCTTGTGCTAGCTGAGTCTCTACCGAGGGTACCCCAGGGGGCTAGGGATTAGGGCTGTGTCTCATGCCTGCCCCGCCTCAGCAAGCTGCAATCAGCCCTGCCACTCAGCACCAGGGAACTGCGAGGGCTCAAGGCTGAGGTGCTGGATGGTGGTTCCAGAGGCTGTTGCTGCTTCAGGATGTAGCTTTTCGCTCACCTGTCACTCAGGCCAACTCTTTAGATCTGTGTTTGATGGTCAGTGTTCATGGATTGTCATGTATGTGATCGATTCACTTGTTTTTCCGAGTCTTTGTTGCAACAGGGATCCAAGGTAGCTTCTACCTAGTCAGCCATCTTGGCCCCCCCTCAAGACAAAATATTTTGAAATAGGGAAGTGGAAAAGTATTAGGACAGTTTCTTGATAGTAAAAAGGTCGCCAAGATAGACACATAGGTTGGCACACAAAGAAGTCAAACATTGAACCAATGTGGAGTTGCAGTAATAATAATCATACTGAGATCTCACTGTTGTTCCAGGTGTCATTTTAAATGCTTAACTCCTTTAATCCCCACAACTCTGTTAGGTAGGTATACTTATTATCCCACTATACATGTGAGGAAGCTGGTCACCAGTGAGGTGAAATGACATGCCAGGTGGGAGAATGGGGATTTGACCCCAGGCAGTCTGGCTGTGAAACCCACTCTCGATCGTATGCAATGCTATGTCTCACTATATGAATGTACAGTAAAGTATATCATCTGTGGGCCAAGGTATGGACTCACGGTCTATCCACAAATATTGAAAATGCCGTTGGTTTTATAATCACTTTGGGGCAAGAGAATAAACTAATGCAGATTCAAATACATTGTTAAAACTCCTTCTTGGGTTAGTATTATAGAACAAGATGAGCATGAATGGAAGTCTCATTAGACCAGCTTAGCTTTAAGCAGTGGCCTTTAAAAAATATGTGAACATTATTCACTTAATTGCACCCGTAACTTGCTGCTAAGAGAGTATAATAGGTAAGCTGAATTCACAACCTGAAACCACCTGCATTTCTATGCCAAGATGTGTCATCTGTGAGTTTTATTAACTAATGTCCTAAAATAAGTGACCTTTTCCAGGTTCCTAGGATTGGCTTTAACTACAATGTGCATATGTTTCTTTTCCTCCTAAGGATTTAACAACACTGAAAGAACGTGTGACAAAGAGTTCATTATACGTAGGACAGCCACCAATCGAGTCCTGAATGTTCTCCGTCACTGGGTCTCAAAGCATGCACAGGTAATTCAGTGGTCTCGTTAATTACTTACAAGAATTTTTTTTTTTTTTAATTCAACTTTTAAAGTTGTTGCACATAGAAAACACCTCTAGATTCTTTGGAGTTAGAGTTTGAAACCTTGAAACTGGAACTGGAAGAAATAGGAGAGTAGACATACTGATCACAGCAAACAAGTATTACCAGCATCAACTGCTTTGGGGAGCAAAGAGGTATGTTTTAGATCTGCAAATTATGGTAAAATAGGTCTTTCCTTATCTTCCAAGCCACCACCTTCCGGTCAGTTTATCATACTGTGGTGGGTTCCATGTTTCTATGATGCTGGAAGCTATGCCACTGTATTTCAAACACCAGCAGGCTCACCTATTGTGCACAGGTCTCAGTGGAGCTTCCAAACTAAGACAGAGTAGGAAGAAAGGCCTAGCAATCTACTTCCAAAAATTAGCCACTGAAAACCCTATGAATCGCAACAGATTATGCAGTATAGTGCCGGAAGTTGAGCCCCCTAGGATGAAAAAAGGCACTCAAAATACACAGTGGCTGCAACAAAGGACTCGAGCATACCAGTTATCATGAAGGTGGTGCAGGACCAGGCCACATTGTACGTAGGGTCTCTTGTACATGGGATCATCGTGAATCGGGGTTGACTGGATAGCAACTAAACAACATCTTCCAAGGCCCACTGTGGTGATAGTACCCGCCTGAGGGCACTAGCTCCACAGCGGGGCCCCTACACTGGGGTTGTTCACATGGTCTTCTCTGTGAGTGGAGCTGTGCTCCAGGGGCCAACAACTGCAGTGTGCGTGGCAGTAAGCATTATGGGGCCAGGAATTAGGTATTTGGTCAGAGAGTGTTTTCTCAGGAGGAATTTTGCCTCGTGCCTTTTGAGTTTTTGGTTCCTACTACTCTTAAGTTGTGTCATGCTGATAAAACAGCCATTTGTTATCTATTTGCGTATTTTCAGTGTAAGTTTATAAAATAGATTCCCATTTTGCAAAATAAAGCAAGACCTTAGTGCTTTTCTTACCCACTGCCAAACAATGGGCAGGCCCTCCTGGACCCGTGGCTGCCTAGCACCTCTGCAAGGAGAGAATTGGAGAGAGAAGGGGGCCCTGCATGGTTCAGATCAGAGCATGTGAAATGAGTAAGATGTGAGTTAGCTAACAAACATCAAACATTATAGGAGAAAAAGGCAAAGAGTCCACAGGTCTCACTTCATTCATGAGACTGTCATTGGCCTGTCTCATGGTTCTGTGGTCACAACAGTCCATCCAATAGGATCACCATTGGGGTTAGGCTCCCCAAATCCCTGTGAGAGAAGAATTTACTGATTAGGAAAAGTAGGATTTGGGCATTACCACAAGTAAGCCCATCAAAGTTCTTAAATATTCATTCAAATAAAAACAATTAAAAAATAGCGCACTAAATAAAGGACATAAAAATTCTATTTTACACATTTTAAAGAGATAGAAATGGATCCTGTATGACTCAGATCATTCTTATCTCATTGGAAATGTCTAGTCTCTCATCTCCATAACTTGAGTGAGATGCTTGTAAATTCATTTTGCCTCATTGCAGATACAACATGATAATGAGCTTTTCTCTCCTGTCTGATCATCAATCACATTGCTTTCTGTTTTTATGACTCAGAGTCTTGGCTCCTAATTCCTGGGGCCCAAGGTGGCCTCAGAGATGTAGAGTAGCTTGAACCGACAAGGCTGAGCAGGTGCAGCTCAGTTCTCTTTCCCGCTCTCTGCTTGGCCCACCACAAGTTCATGCCAAGACTCATATAGTCACCAGTTCAGAGTCAAGGTTTAGATTGACTTGGCCTCAGCTCTCCCCTGCCCCTTCCAAGTCTTCTCTCAAAAAACCCTCTAACCTTTCTTTTCCTACAAGCCTTATTTATACTTTCTAAATCCCCAGTACCCTCTTTTTCTAATTATCTCAAGCAGGAATCCCTCACAATTCACAAATAACTCTCATAGTAGCTACAAAAGTACCACGCAGCAAATTACAACATGCTGGGATTATTTTATTTCTGGTAATAAAAATTCATAGATGCGGAGGGATTGGTGTACTGAATCTCTTATAATAAAGAGATTTCCAGTAAGATTTATCATCTGATTTAATAGCTGAATTATACCATGCAGTTTTTTTGGTTTTATATGGACAACATTACATTGAATAACAAGCCATTGGGATAGAAAAGGGTTACATGCAAAACCAAAAGACTCTTTAATCAGACTGTGTCTTGGTGGTCATTAGTTCTAGTCCAGAAAGCGTACAAGTGTTAGCTTTTGTTTGAAAATTTCAGATACTTCGCAGCCTAAGTTACTTCAGAGGGAATTTCTGTCTTTAATTCTAGCTGGAGGGGCCACACTGGGAATCCCAGCTTCTCAGACTCTCTATGTCAGGCATATGTGTGAGTGGTATAAATTACTCAGGCATTCAGTCTTTTGGCAAGATTATTATATAAAATATTTTTTAAAAAATTGCCATCAAGTCAGTTCCAACTCATAGCGACCCTGTAGGACAGAGTTGAACTACCCCGTAGGGTTTCCAAGGAGCCGCTGGTAGATCCCTGACCTTTTGGTTATCAGCCAGGCTCTTAACCACTGCGCCACCAGAACTCCACCTAAAATACAGGCCTGGCTGTTTAGTTTACTGATGTGCCAAAGGGGGTTTCTTATCACTAACTCATTTGTCTTTTCTTACCCTCCCTACATGTGTGAGTGGATTTGGGGATCTGCAGTTGGTTTCTGATCGCCCTGGTGTAACCTCATCTTGTGCACATCTGGTCACCTCTGTGATCCCAGCGAGTTCTCAGTTATCCTTTCTGTACATGACGTGCAGGACATTTCTGTTACAGTTCTGCTGATTGACAACTGTTTTAGGACATTGTTTGCTGGCTTGAGTGTCGAGATTTCACTTCTTTCTCTTTACTGTATTGTTCTTGGTAGTCATTTGCCTCCATAGTAGGCAGTTCAAGCAGGTTTTGGTAATGAGTTGGCAAACAGCTCAAATCGTCAGAGCTGGTTTTGGCTCATGGATCTGGAGGTCATTTTGGACAATACGGAGAGACCTATGAGGCCAGCCACACCTCTCACAAGCTGTTTCAATTCAGCTGAGATGTGAGTGTGGCCCCTGGCTTCGTGGACTCTAAGCAAGCTGAAGGCTATGGCTCTTAAAGAAAGGATAACAACCCATCTTGGTACCTTTATCCAAGTTTGTCTAAAGGTCTATACTCTTCTAAAGGCAACCTTTAGCTATATAATAGGACCATTCGTCCAAAAAACTGAGCTATAAATCAGGCTGTCAACTAACTCTCACCTTTCTTGCCCTTGGCTTTCCCATCATAAAATAAAGGGTTTGGACAAGATGATTTTTAGTGATCTGATTGAGTCTATACCAGTTGAGTCCATTTAAGAAGGAGTGTAACGTTATCGTGGCAACCGGATTGTTTTGAATCACTAGCTTTTAAAAAAAATGAGTAGGAAGTTGTAGTTGTACTCATTTCAGAAATATGGCCAGTCATGGTATCAGTTGCATTTTTCTTCATATGCTAAACTCCCCAGGGACACTACTTCAATTTATAGAGAACAGAAAAGCTACACTGAAGTACTAAGATATAGATTTGTTCCCAGACAATCTAGGGAACCAAGTCTACCACAAAGTATTAGATATGTATTTATTTCTCATTTGTTGCATCCCCCATGTGGTGCTAGAATATTATTTCTTCTCTTGGAACTTTCTAGCCTTTTCTTTAGTATTAAGTGAAGCCAGATTATTATTATTCTAAAAATCTGCATCTATATGCATTCTGATCTAGTTTGTCTGCATTTGTTAAGCTTTCTCACTCATTTGTTGCCTTTTATATTGAAAGTGAAGCCACAAGGTCAAGTTAGATTTCTCTCATATGCCTTGACTATGGATTAGTAGAAGGAGCAGCAGCCCAGAGTCAAGGGATCTGTGTTCTTATTCAGCTCTGCCACTGTATCTCCTGTGGGTCCCTGAGCCAGTCACTTAGCCTCTCTGGGTGTTAGTTTCCTCACCTAAAATGAGAACAACCATCTCTGCTCTACCCCCCTCAAGGATGTGGTGAAAACGAAAAGTGGTATAAAGTGTATGAAGCCGTGAAAGGCATATACTACAGCAAAGAATTGCGTGACTAAATCAGTTCCAGCTAAAATACAGGAGAGATGAACGTTTATCTCCCCACAACTAGCCTGTAAGCTCCTTGCAGACAGAGCTTGTCTCTTTCCTCTTTGACTTTCTTTTCACATAGTCCTGTAGAGCTGGCACGGGATGGATGCTCAGTAAGTAGCTGTGAATTGCGTTTACATATTCATGATGCTGCTGTCCCTTCTCTCCGGAGTCATCTCCTAGCCTGTAAAGTTTCCAGAGTCAGCCATGACAGGCACTAACCACTAAAAAAAAAAGGGGGGGGGGCCAGAAATCAGAGCTATGTCTGTGGAGAATCTGAGTACAGGAAGTGTTTTGCATTAGGTGTCCACGCACTTCTCCACTGTCTCCTGCTGTCAGTTCTTACTGCCATTTGCGCAATTCCAGGGCTCTCTGCAGGGGCCAGGGTTGCAGAGTTTTTAACCAGATGCTTCTGTGATCACTTGTCTTCTGTGGGCAGACAAGCAGGCCAGGGGCCCCGAGGCTGGCTTTGGACAATCCAGATCTGTGCTTGAGTCTTTATCGTAGGCCTTATGTATATAATCTATGGCAATTTTGGTTTTCTTGAATTGCCTTTTTGACCAAACAGTTCTGAACAGACGCTCTGTCCACTTATTTGAGGAATTTTATAGACTGTAGAATGGCAGGGATTCAGAAGCCTGCAGCTGAGTCCACAGCTTCATCACACTCAGGACACTCTTTGAATGACAGGTGGCTGAGTATGAAATGATTATACATTTTCCTTAATTGCAGTCTAGAGGCATGTTTTAAAAAGCATGAAATCAGACAAAAATGGCCTAGTTACATAAAAGTCTGCTTCCTCAAGGACTTATGGAGGGATTGTTGCTACTTTTTTTTCCATCCTCTCACCTCCTTCATTCATTCACTACAAGAACTGAGCATAGGAGTGTGCCGACAGTGTGTGTGAGTGTGCAGTTGCAGGTGGTCTCTGACCTCACAGAGCTTCCAGTCATTGGGAAAAGATACCCACCCACAGTCATTCTAGCAAATCTACTGAAAAAAAAACTTCTTTAAAGTTTTAAAAAGTAAAGATGTCACTTTAGTGACTAAAGTGCATATGACCCAAGCCTGGTCTTTTCAATTGCCTCGTATGCATGCAGAAGTTGGATAATGAAAATGGGAGATGGAAGAATTGATGCTTTCACACTGTAGTGTTGGCAAAGAATTGAATATACCATGGGCTGCCAAAAGAACTAACAAATCAATCTTAGAAGAAACACAACCAGAATACTCATTAGAAGCAAGGATGGGAAGACTTTGACTCACTTGACCCATCATCAAAAAAGATCAGTAGCAGGAAAAGGACATCATGGTTGGTAAAGTAGAGGGTCAGTGAAAACAAAGGACACCCTCAATGAGATGCATTGACACAATAGCCATAACAATGGACTCAAACATGCCAATGATCATGAAGGTGGTACAGGGTCAGACAATGTTTTGTTTTGTTATACATAGGGCTGCCATGAGTTGGAGGCAACTTATTGGCAACCAACAACAGTAGTCATTGTAAAAAAAAAAAAACAAATGTAATTACTTGTGTGTCAGACTGTTAAATCCAATTATTCTGATTGTTTGAAACCTTCAGGCAGAGAAGCAAAGGCAGGGGGGAAGGGACAGTAGGTCTTAGGGAGTTGCTAGGCCACCAAAGTAAATGAGCTAAGAGCTTGTGAAACCAGCCCTGGCAGCAGTCATCACCACGCACCTATGAGAGGCTGAGGCAGAAGAGCTCAGCTAGAGGGTGATTTCTGGGAAGAGTTGTCAGTGTAAGTTCCCTACCACCATTGGGAACGGAAGGAGATGCTTTCCTCTTACCTCCAGCCAGATGAGAGAAGCTGCAATGAAACTACCCAGTTAGCCTGTGCTGTGTAAAGGTGAAAGGTGCTTGCCTGGGGCCAAAAGAGAGAGGTGGATGCATTGGGAATGAGCTGTGTTCATAAATGTTCCCGTGAACCAGATGCACCATGTGGAATCCAGTCGTGGTTGCCTTGGATGCTGCCCAAGAGGACTGCCTGGGGGGCAATGCAACCCAGATAGAGTCTGGGTGAAGTGGGCCATTGGTAACCCAGGGCCTGGGGGCAGGGGGCTGAGGGGACAAGACATTGACTGAGTCAAGGAGCTGGCTTAAGCCTCCAGCAAAGAGGTCTCCAGAAATTCTCTCAACGTCCCCCACAGGATGATGAGCTAACCACTGTCCACCTGCCACATCCAGAGGGAACCAGGGACAGGTTCACTTGCAGCACCACATCAGACCGAGCTCATTTCCCGGATCTGCTCCTGTAGGATCAGAAGCAATAGCGAGTGGGGATGGTGGAGGGAGAAGGGGCTTCCTGTGCAGGCATCCAGGCTTGAAGCAGGCTGAGCCAGGGCACAAGGGAGACCTGTGATTTTGGATAGACCTATTGTTTTGACTAGTATATTGGACTGGACATTTGCTCAATGAAATTGGACTTGGTAACTAAAAGATACTGGAAGATGTTGGTGCTTGCCCAAAACTACGTGCAGAATGAGGAAGGGGCGCCTATAGAGTGACTTAATGGGACTGGTGAGGAATAGTGAAGCTGCTTGATGGTTTCATCACTGTTCATGATACAGGAAGTCTAGGTTGCTTTGAGAGAGCAGTTTCACAGAATATATCAAAATAACTCAGCTACTGTATTTTAACTCATTTCAGTCCTCTTACATTCATTTTATGGTGAGCAAACCAAAAAAAAAAAAAACCAAACCCAGTGCCATTGAGTCGATTCCAACTCATAGTGACCCTATAGGACAGAGTAGAACTGCCCCATAGAGTTTCCAAGGAGCGCCTGGCAGATTCGAACTGCCAACCCTTTGGTTAGCAGCCGTAGCACTTAACCTCTACACTACCAGGGTTTCTATGGTGAGCAAAGAGATACATATTTAGCTGATACTGAAGAACTCTTGAGTTTATATTTCAGTTTACATGCTTTTTTGTATATTTTTAATATTGCATACTTCATCTAAAGAATACAATATTAAAAGTAATATTTTAACCTTCTGTTTCTTTTACTTTAACATCGTTTATAATACTTTTTACATACATATACTTTTTATTCCTATTATAAGAGGGTTTAATATATCCTTTCTCCTATAAACACACACACACGAGTCCCCATTAGTCCTTTTGTTAAAACATATATTCCATGACACTTCTTAAACACAACCAACAGTTAACTGTCTTTTGGGTATAAGACAAGAACTAGCAGCTCTAACAACCACATAGATCTGTTGTAACTCATAGCAGATGAAGGTCAAAGTTTTTGCAATGACTCCAAGAATTATTGTAGGAGCTGAATTCAAGCCCAGTGTATCTCAGAGCTGGAGGGGACTTTGGATGTCAGTTGGAAAAGTGATGAGGCTATTCTAACAGGTTTCAGAGTCAGAGTGTTGTGGACTGAAATCCCTCCTCTGCTATTTTTTAGTTGTGTGGCTAAGCAAGCTATTTAGCCCCTCCATACCTCCATTTCTCCATCTGTAAAAATGGGGACAATACCACTATTCCATCTAGTGATTGTGAGGATTACATGAGGTAACACACATAGAATAACTGTCGTAGTTAGATGCTCAAAACATCGCAGATGGCTGCCCTTGTAGAGCTAGCCTTGTGGAGATGGTATCTGGTCTAATTGCTGGCCTTCAGGCAGACAAAAGATTATTACTCCATTTGGCCAGTGAGGCAGTAAAGTCCCCGAGAAGCTCTGTCAGCGCTGGCCATTGAACTTTTTGTGATGGTAGAAATGTTGTATATCTGCAGGGTCCAATACAGCAGCCTCTAGTCACATGTGGCTAATTAAGCACTGAAAAGTGGCTGAGAAAGTAGATTCTTAATATTATTTAATTTTAATTAAATAGGCACATGTAACTAATGGCTACAGTGTTGAACAGCACAGTTCTAGGTAACTCCAAAGTACACAGAGAACCCAACCCAGTGCATTGACACCTAGCTCAGTATTCCTTCCTTTCTACTGCAGTCCCTCATTCCTTTGGAACTGGAGCCTGATGGGGTGGTCCCAGCTCCAGCTCCAGCAATAAGTGTGCTGAAGAGGGACGCACCTATTTCAGGTTTGTGTAGAGAAAAGTAACGCCTTTATATAACTTGGTACTAGGGTTACAAATCTCAGAGCAGATGATAGCTGTCTTCCTAGCAGCCGCCCATGAGTATCCCTTTTCCCCACAGAGTTTGGGCTTTGGGTCTGCAGTCCCAGGTCAGCAGTGATGAGGGAACATGTCCTAATTGAGGTGGATGATTGGTGCTGGTGCAATGGCTCTCAGGGATCTGGTTGTCCTAAAATGAGAGATTATGCAATTCATCTATTCCATGTTTTGACAAAAGACATGGGGCACTCTTTTTTTTTTTTTTGGCTCTGCTTAGTAAAATACAAAATTCAGTGTTGAATTCAAGCACCATGTTTAGATTTATTCTTTGTTCCACATCTGAAACGGAGGTTGGGCCAGGATGAGCACAGTACAGACTTGTGCTGTGGGCGGGAGAATGAAATGTGTAAGAAACAACCAGTTAGTGAACTAACAGCTCCTGTCACCTCTCCTGACAGCTCTTGGACTGCTTCCCAGCTCCCTCTTATTCTCAGGCTCAGCCATCTCCTTTTCCATACCGGCTCCTACCAGTGGCCACAAGGTCCTGTACCATCCTGAACTTTCTACTTGGTAGGCAGCCTCCACCTCATGGATGTCTGATCTTTGAGCTCTTTGCAGGAGCAAGAATGCCTCTCTGGGCTGCAGCACCCTCTGCTGTGTGTGAGGTGTGTGAGCATTTCTTATCCCCACTTTTCCGAAGATGCTCAGGACTTTACATTACCCCTGCCCCAAGTCTTAACCAGAGCTGCATGAGGGGATTCCAGATGTCCACTTCCAGGGAAGATGTGTCACCAGCACCCTGAGCTAGGAGGAGGAACCACTGTATTCCATAGAAATCATCTGCCAGCCAGCCTGAGGTATTATCTTGTTTTACTTATGATAGGGGTCACCTGGTTTTTACGGGCAACTTGAGAACCTAACACCCCACTTAGAAGCTGGTTTCTGTACTCTGAATGATACATTCCCAGTTTTTTTTTTAATGCACTTTAAAAATATGTACCATGGATCAGGCACTATTTTAAGCAGTTTTCAGATATTAATTCACTTATCCCTCACCCAAGCCTTTTGAAGGAGAGAAGGTAGATACTGTTTTATCCTTGCTTTACAGATAGGGAAATAGAAGCCCAGAGAGATTAAATTGTTTGTCCAAGGTTGCACAGATAGCAAGTGGCAGAATCAGGACTCCCACCCATGCACTTCGGTTGCACGGCTTTTATATAGTCTTACCCCCCAATCTCAGCCTTTCTGTCTCACCGGCCAACTCTTGGGACACAGACTGCTCAAAATATAAAATGTAAAAATCCACTTCTGGTTAAAAATAGTGAGAAAGTCATATTTTAACACTGCCTGTGTTTTTCCTCCCTTAGGTGCTGTTTCTAAATCTTTACTTAGAAAAGCTACTTTTGTCCCAGAGTCTAATTTGTGATGCTTAAACAAAAGATTTGTATTTGCTGAAGGCTGATGTGGGGCACAGCGTGCCGTTCCTTTTGATAACCACCCTGCTGCCTCTCACATTCTGACGGTGATCAGAAGACTCCCAGGCAGCCTCCACCGGGCTGCTGGCAGTTGGAGATGGTGACAGGTTAGGAAACCCTGGCTGTTCTTGAGGCCTCAAGACCCCAGACATCCTACCCTGATGGATGGATTATGATGCTGCCCCTTGCTTGGGGACCTCAAATAGCTAATGGCTACTAGGCCTGTAGTGGTGCAAATGGTGAATGCACTCGGCTGCTAGCCAAAAAGTTGGTGGTTCAAGTCCACCCAGAGGCACCTTGGAAGAAAGGCCAAGCAATCTACTTCCAAAAAAATCAGCCATTGAAAACCCTGTGGAGCACAGTTCTACCCTGACACACATGGGATTACCATGAGTCGGAATCGACTCAACAGCAATTGATTTGATTTTTACTGGTCCTGTCCCCTCCCAGTCAGAGCTGATGGGGAATACCATGAACAAGAAGATAAAATTTAACCTCAATGTGAGATGCCAACAGCTATGAAGCATTTCTTAATGGCAAATCAGTCACCTACTTTTTCAAACTTGTGAGTGGTTTTATAAAATCACCAAATCCAAAAATAACCAATGGGTTATATATTTTTTATGTTCATTTCATCCTTATTAATCACTGCCTGTTTATTTCTTATCGTCCATACTACTTCCTGTTAACCTCTGTATATCTAAGATAAGAGATCACAAACATCCGCTAGGGTAAACCAGTATTGGTTCACAAACTCACCCTTCCCTTGAAGATGGCCAAAATGAAACAGAGAATGATCCATTTAATGTAATTAGTCCCGCAACCTGAGGTCCTTTTGGCTCCTCCTGACTTCATGGACACATGGACTGATACGTATTTTCATCACTATAGCACTTTATCCTGCTGTAGTATTTTACTGACATTTTCCCCGTCTCCTTCCCCCAGAACAGATTGCCGTAGGCATCACGTTTCACTTTAGCTCTTCAGAGATTCCTGGGTCAAAAAAGAACTAAAGTGAGGAAAGAAATTGGGAAACCTAAATTCTTGCCTGCATTCCAGTGTTAACTTGCTGTCTGCCTCATTTGTAAAATAGGCAAAATTATCTGTATGGGATTTTTAGACGCACATGAATTATTTGTCAAAATGCTCTGGAAAATATAAAATGGAAGAAAGTATTATCTGATGAATACGGATTTTTTTTAATCTTGAAGATAGATTTTCATTCTCTAACTTATTTTTTTTAAATCTCGTCCAGGCAAACAAACAGCCAAATTAAAAAACAAAACAAAACAAAACAAAAACCTACTTCTTTAAATACTTACTAAAGTTTTTTCTTATATTTTATAGATCCCTATTTTTTTTTTTATTGTTATTCTTTAAACTCTCGTTAAGCTTTCTGTGCTTTTCTTAAAAAAAAAGAAAAACACTTGGTGAGACATTTACAACAGGACTCATTTAAGGCAGTGTAAACTAGAAGGAAGCATTTAGGAAGCTAGTGTCTTAAATGGAACTAATTTTCAATTTCCATTAGTTGCCAAGACAGAATTTAGGTTTCCCTGTAGAACTAGTGGATTCTTTAACCTTTTATGGATGGATTTCATTGTCAGAGAGAACATAGAGAAGCACCACATGGGATTTTATATACATCCACAGCTTCTTGTCTATCTGAGTTTCCTGATATAAGCGCCGTGGGGAGCCCTTACGTTTTATGATTTGCATTCCCCACTCTCATATTCTGTCTCTGGACCTCAGAGGCATTTCAGGAGACCATGGCACACTGCCGAGTCCTCAGAGAGGGGAATGGAAGGACAGGCCCTTTTCTGGAATAATTATCACCCAGTTCTTGTTCAGGAAGACCTGGAACCAGTGCCCCTCCATCACTTTAATGCTGCCTTAGGGGCTCCAAGAGGAGTCCCGAGGTGGTACAAATGGTTAAACGCTCAACTACTAGCTGAAAGGCTGGGGCTTCATACTCACCCAGAGGCACCTCGCAAGACAGACCTGGTGATCTGCTTTCTAAAGGTCGTAGCCTTGAATACCCTATGGAGCAGTTCTCCTCTGCACACGTGGAGTTGCCGTGAGCCATAATAGACTCAAAGGCAACTAACAACAGGGCTTTAAGGAGCCAACTTGATATGTGTTCATTGACCGCTTATTTCCGGCCCTAAGGTTTTGCCCCACTGTTGCCCTTTTCTTTGTGTTTCTCTCCTCCCAGTTCACTCTCAGATATCACCAGTCTGTGTCTCCCAATTTCTTTGCATATAGTTTCTCCTCAGATGGCGTCAAAGATTCTACTAATATCCTGCGTCTATAACTTGAGCATATCTTTTCTGTGGGGGAAGGAATGGTATACAGTTTACCTATCAGCTTTCTTTATCAATCTTTTCCCCTCTTATGGATCAGGGCAGGGAAAATAAAGTGTAACTTTTATAGGCCACTTTCTAGTATTTTCCTAAGGCTTACATTAGAGTTAAACTCCCAGATAATTTGTTGGCAATTAGCATTACACAGCCAAGGAAATAAGGAGCCCTGGTGGTGCAGCAGTTAAGTGCTCTGCTGCAAACCAAAAGGTTGGTGGTTCAAACCTACCAGCCATTCTTTAGGAGAAGGATGTGGCAGTCTGTTTCTGTAAAGATTTACAGCCTTGGTAACCCTATAAGGCAGTTCCACTCTGTCCCATAGGATCGCTATGAGTCGGAATCAACTTCATGGGTTTGGGGTAACCAAGGAAATTAAAAAATCATGATGAAAAGCAGGCACTTCCAAACTTTTCGTTTTCTCTGCAGTCTTTGTCACTGTCTTGGAAGCTACAATCATATCAATTAACCACCGATCTAGAAACCAGTAGAAAATATGGCATCTGGAAAAAGTCTCTCTTTTCTGATAAAATTGTTTTTGAACTGACTCATTCCGTTTTGAGGCTTAAAGATGTAAGCTTGGGAGCAATTCGATTTCAGGGCTGTGGGGCAGTGTTCAAATATTCTTGTGAGTATAAGCTGCTCAGAACTAGAGGCTGTTTTAGCAAGTCATTCAAATGTAGAGTCATTTGTCAGAAAATGATCGAATAAATGGTTTTCTAGATTTTTTTTCTCACTGAGTTGGTGTCATTCATTGCCATTTGCTCTTCCCAGTTATTTTTGTTCTAACATATCTTCCACGTTTGTACTGTGCCTTTTCCTAGTAGCCTCCCACTTCACATCTGCCAATTTCCTAATCTACCCAGTTGAAGAAGAAAATTAGGTGGCTTATTACCGCTTGTCTCGAAGTCAAGTAATCTCCCCCATGGACTTTTGTCCATTCATTCAACAAATATTTGAGGCCCTACCAGGAGTAGTAAAGTACTGTGCTTACCAAATTTGGGGTTTAATATATCTGGGCTTTACTACCTTTTCTGGGGAAACTTAGCTCCTAGATTATAGTCAGATATACATTTCCTATATATTCTGTTCTTCTTTGAAGATTCTAGAAACTTATGAGTAATTAATAATTAGTGAGCCCCTGGGGAAAAGGAACACTGGTGGTACAATGGTTAAATGCTTGACCGTTAACTGAAATGTCAGTGGTGTGAACCTGCCAGACCTGGCGATCTGCTCTCATGAAGACTACAGCCTAGGAAACCCTATGGGGCAGTTCTGCTCTGTTCTATAGGGTCGCTATGAGTCGGAAGCAACTTGAAGGCATGCAGCAACAGTCAGCCGCAGGGAGTTGCAAACGGTCAAGTGCTCAACTACTAACGTAAAGGTAGGCAGTTCAAACCCCTCATAGGTGCCTCAGAAGAAAGGCCTGGTGATGTGTTTCTGAAAGGTCCCAGCCTTGAAAACCCCATGGAGTAAATTTCTGCTCTGCTCATATGGAATCACCATGTCAGAACTGACTCGACAGAAATGAATTTTTATTTTTTTAAGTATTGAATGGAGTTCCTGGGTGGTGGAAACGGTTAATGTGCTTGGCTGCTAAACCAAAGGTTGGAGGTTCAGGTCCATCCAGAGGTGCCTTAGGAGAAAAGCCTGGTGGCCTACTTCCCAAAAATCAGCCCTTGGAAACCCTACAGAACACAGCTCTAGTCTGACACACATGAGGCTGCCATGAGTTGGAATCGCCTTGGCGGTGACAGGTGGTGTGAGTGTTGAACAGGCAGCATAAAGTTTGAAATTACTATAGTATTGCTTTGTAGGGTGTAATTCTAAACTTATTGCCCTTCCTTATGTTTTTCCAATTAAGCTGTTCTTTCTGTAGTATGAAAGTGAAAAATATAAACATATATTTAAAAATATGTGTGTAGGAAGGCAGTGGGAGTACTGGAGAATCCTATCATTTCACTTCTTAGTGAGAAATCCTGATTCAGAGTCATTGTTGCCCAGAGATGGCGTGGAGACAGGCAGAGCAGAGTGGTGGCAGATTGACAAGGCCAAGCAGGTGGTGTGTGGGTCCCTTGTCCCAGCTTTTAGCAAGCACAGACTCCCTTGGGATCAGGTTTAAATATGAAAGTTCTGAGTAAAGCTTCCCCTCCAAAAGGATTGAAAACCACAGATTTAGAGGCTTGTTATCTCTAGTTCAGGAAAATGAGTAACCAGAGAGGTATGTGTCCTATTCCTGTCAAGGTTGATTTGCATACATCTTGGGAGCCCTGGTGACACAGTGATTAAGAGCTAGGCTGCTAACCAAAAGATCGGCAGTTCAAATCCACCAGCCACTCCCTGGAAACCCTATGGGGCAGTTCTACTCTGTCCTATAGGGTCACTATAAGTGAAAATCAACTCGACAGCAATGATTTATGTGTGTGTGGTAGGGGAGATAATCACTCCGCACCTTTGCCTTGGTGTTATGGATTGAATTTTGTCCCCCCAAAATGTGTGTCAACTTGGCTAGGCCACGATTCCCAGTATTGAGTGATTGTCCACCATATTGTGATTTGATGTGATTATCCTGTTTTGTAAATCCTAACATCTATGAGGCAGGATTAAGAGAGTTATGTAAATGAGGCAGGCCTCAATCTACAGGATCAGGTTGTATCTTGAGTCAGTCTCTTTTGAGATATAGAAGAGAAAATTGAGCAGAGAGGATAGGGATCTCATACCACCAAGAGAGAAGCACTTGGAGCAAAGTGTGTCCTTTGGACTGGGGTCCCTGTGCTGAGGAGCTCTTAGGCCAGGGGGGATTGATAACGAGAACATTGCCCCAGAACTGACAGAGAGAGAAGACCTCCCCCAGGAGCTAGTGCCCTGAATTTATACTTCTAGCCTCCTAGACTGTGAGAGAATAAATTTCTGTTTGTTAAAGCCATCCACTTGGGGTATTTCTGTTGCAGCAGCACTAG
This sequence comes from Elephas maximus indicus, assembly GCF_024166365.1. Classification (NCBI taxonomy): domain Eukaryota; kingdom Metazoa; phylum Chordata; class Mammalia; order Proboscidea; family Elephantidae; genus Elephas; species Elephas maximus. Next base: position 86,256,721 of record NC_064820.1, read on the forward strand.
GTAACTAAGATACTTGGTTTGCCAGTTTGCAAAATGGCCCAAATCAAATCTAAGTCCACACCACGATAGAAATTAAATTCTTCGTCTTTTATTACCATAGAAGACAGAGTCAAATGCTTTTATTTTTTGAAAACCACTAGGTTAAACCCAGTCTCTTGTTTTTGAGCTTGAAACATTCTAAGCTGCTTCCTTATGAGCCCTTTGTTCTGGGTTTTAAAATTATTTACTTGGTTTTACTTTGCTCTGCAGTATTTCCACTTTCCTTTTAAAAACTCTGGCCATAGTTAGGAATACACTGTACTGATTAAAGTGAGAAAATTACTCTCATAATTCTCTTTACCCTCAAACTGTGTTTATTGAATCAGATTTTCCCAATGTCCTAGAGTTCCCTGGGCCATATGTAGTATATTACTAATTATTATCCTGCTCTCCTGAAAGAATGAAAGCAATTTCCAAATGCCTAAACTGTCAACAGGGATTAGTTTTATAGTGCTGGAGAATCCGATTTACTGCTTCACAGATAATTTCTGCGTCCTATGGTCTAGTCTTATTAATATGATTAGTTTGTTCTCACTGGAAACCTAAGTCCCAAGATCCCTGCCTCAACTGGTTGTTTGTATAGGTGGGAAACAATTTCTGACTCAGTACGGTAACCAGCTACTCTTTAAGGTGTTTTTCAGTCCAGCCCTCCCCAAGCCAGCTGGTACTAATTCACTGATAGTTTCTTTTTCTCAAGAGGCCGTGTGGCGTAGCACTTAAAAGCTTTGACTTTAGCCAAGACTGCCTGGGTTCAAATCCTGGACCTGCCACTTTCTAGCTGTGTGACTTCAGACAAGATACTTAAAATTTCTGTACCTTAACTGCCTCGTATGTAAAAAGGGAATAATAACAATAAAAATGGAAATAATAATGATGGTAAATAAGTTACAGGATTGCTACTGAGGTAAATTAGATAATGAAGTGGTTATAGTATTAATTACCTGGCATGTGGCAAGCTCTCCCTAAGTGTTAATTTAGTTATGACTCTCATTACCTCAAATTGTTCACCAACCTGTGAGAAAATATTGACATTCCTCATCATGTATGAATGTGTCTGAGAAAAGCATCTTAATAAAATAATGATTGAAATATTCTCATCTCACAATAGCTTATCTAAGAGGGTTCTAACATCTTCGGTTGGTCATTGTTATGGGTTGAATTGTGTCCTACAAAAAGATACCTTGAAATCCTAACTCCAGTACTTATGAATGTGGCCTTATTTGGAAATACGGTCTTTGCAGATGTCATTAAGTTAAAATGAGGCCATGCTGGATTAGGGTAGGTCCTAGCCTGATGGCTGGTGTCCTTCTAACAAGAGAAAATTGGGGCCCAGAGACACAGTAAGAAGGCCATTTGATGGTGGAGGCAGAGACTGAAGTAAGGCACCTATAAGCCAAGGATAGCTGGCAACCAGTAGAAGCTAGGAAGAGGCTAGGGAGTATCCTCCCCTAGAGCATTCATAGAGAGCATGGCCCTGCTGACAAATTAATTTCGAACTTCTGGCCTCCAGAACTGCGAGACAATAAATTTCTGTTGTTTTAAGGCACCTACTTTGTGGTATTTTGTTACAGAAGCCTAGGAAACCAATACAGTAATTTCGAGTTCCTAAGCATTTGCTAAGGAACCCTGTTGGCACAGTGGTTAAAGCGCTCAGCTGCTAACCAGAAGGTTGGCAATTGAACCTACCAGTCGCTCTGTGGGAGAAAGACGTAGCAGTCTGCTTCCATAAAGATTTACAGCCTTGGAAACCCAGTGGGGCAGCTCTACTCTGTCCTAGAGAGTCTCTATGAGTTGGAATCAACTCAGTGGTGGTGGGTTGGTTTGGAAGCATTTCCCAAGGAGCACTGGTGGCAAGAGCAGTTAAGGGCTTGGCTGCTAATTGGAAGATTGGTGGTTCAAGCCCATCCAGCGGCTCCATGGGAGGAAGACCTGGCACTTAGCTAACGACTGCTTTGCCTGCAGCCAGGAAAACCCTGTGAGGCAAACCATATAGGGAAGGTCTGCTCTGTCACATGAGTTACTACGAGTCAAAATTGACTAGATGGTGCCCTATAGAACAGAGTAAGTATAACTGCCCCATAGAGTTTCCAAGGCTGTAATCTTTACAGAAGCAGACTGCCACGCCTTTCTCCTATGGAGTGGCTGGTGGGTTCAAAAGGCCAACCTTTCAGTTAGCGGCTAAGCACTTAACTACTGTGCCACCAGGGCTCCTTTTTGGTTTATTTGTTTGTTTAAGCATTTGCTAGATGTCACACTCCATCCATCCCATGACAGTTGCTCTCTGCTTGAACTGTCACCTCTTTGCAAGTGGTTCCCAGACCTACATGCCAGGTCCAGCCCCTCTCCTAAGATTCATTCACATGTTGTCAAGCTCTCACCTGCCTTTGGCTAATGTGTCCATCTGCCTACCTGCCCAGACTTCTGTTTGCTGCTCTGCCTCTCCTCCAGAGCCTTATATAATAAGGTGCTCAGTAATTGTTGTAGAAAGAGAGATGTGGTCTCTTTTTTTAGAGATCGGAATGTAAAAATTTCACATTCGCTGGGCTCTCCCTCTTTGACAGCAGGTGGCTGGTTTTTTGTTTGTTTTTCCCAGTTTTCTCTCTCCTCATCTCTGCTTCATGAACTGAAAACAAAAATTAAGTTGCAATGATATGCCTCAGATTGCCTTGTGTGCCACAGGGTTTACTCATTTGCGAGCACGAAGCTTTGTGTAATAACCTTCAGCAGTCAGTTCCCTACTCAGGGCCCTTCCCACTCTGCACTCAGTTTCCCAGGTTGGGCATAAAGGTGGGTGCTGACTCCCAAGAATCCATCTGACCTAGGAGTGCCATCTTGTGGACGCCTTGACTACTACCTCCAAGAAGGTGCTCGTCAGAGTACGTACTTGACGTACTCAGTAAGAGTGTTGCCTGAGTACTGTTGCCAGTAAAGTGTTTTTGCAAGATAGATGAAGAAAATACATGTAAGCATCTTGTGACCATGACCTAAGCGTCCTGTGAAACTATCTGTAATCACTAACTATACTATTAATCATCAGAAATCAATCAGATTGTTACAACATTCATTGATTTTCCTATAACTGCCCTCTCTGTAGTTTAGTACCTTATTTACCTCATAAAAATACTTATATGATGAAACTGCTCTGGACTACATGGTTCCCTTTTCAGTGCGCTGTGTAGTTCCCCAAGTGCAATTGTTTTAAACCCTTAATAAGCCTCCCAGCATTCAAGTTTTTCTCTACAACAAATATAGGGGGACATTAAGATCAATAACGCTTGCATTTTGTACTAGCTGTTATTAGACAATCTGCTTTATATTAACTAAATCATCAGCTGAGCAGATATTCAACTGTAACCATTTATCGTGCTTCAGATAGTGTCTCGGGAGATTTCACGAAGTATTTCAGAGGTCTCTCTCAGGCTAGTCCAAATCTCAGAATAATAAAATTATATCCTGTTTTCTTTAAAAAGACCTTTCAAAACAACGTGCCTTCCTGGAACCTCAAAAGTGTTTCACCTGTTGAGCCTAGTAGGTGCCTTATGGGGCACAGTAGGTGCTCAATGATGCTTGTTGATTAAACCGCTAATTAGCAGTCAGCAAGGTCCAAACACTATTCTGATGTCCTTCACGCTAATCCTGCCATTTATGATCGTCAGATTATTTACAGCGTTAGAAACTTGGCAGAACTACCCGAGGACTGTGTCTCACTATTATATATCAAATATTCACTAAGAAATAAGCTCCCACTGGCCGACAGATTCCTTGGTAGTACACACAGATTGAAGTATGTGAGTTCATTAACTGTTTTCAAGCATCTTTCCTTTACCGTGAAAGGAGGATGAGGGAACAACAACAATCAAAAAAAAAAAAAAAAAAACTGACGGCAAAATATTACTCTCTTCTCCTTGCATGCATTTTAAAAGAAAAAATCAACAGCAATAAAGTTATTAATAAGTAGCTGAATTTTTAAGAAAAATATATTCTCTGAACTCCTAAAATTGAGAAGAGATATTAACACGTGTTGCCCTCCTGCCCCAGTGGCTCCTGTCCCTAAAGAAGTAGGTATTGTTGTTGCTGTTAGCTACCATCCAGTTGGCCCTGACTCATGGCAGCCCCGTGCACAACAGAACAAAATGCTGCCTGGTCCTGCACCATCCCCATGATTGGTTGATCCATAGTGTTTTCATTGGCTGATTTTCAGAAGTAGATCACTAGGCCTTTCTTCCTAGTCTGTCTTAGTCCGGAAGCTCCACTGAAACCTGTTCAGCATCATAGCAACATGCACGCTTCCACTGACAGATGGGTGGTGGCTGTGCTTGCGGTGCATTGGCCGGGAATCGAACCCTGGTGTCCCACATGGAAGGCAAGAAGTCTACCACTGAACTGCCCCTGCTCCCATTGTAGTAATGGATACTGATTGTCAAATAGTGAACTGAAACATTGAGAAGAATGATGTATTTCCCCACCAATCTGAGGCACTAAAACATTGCATTCAACCTTTGCATTGTCCACAGTTTGTGAAATTAGGGACTTTTTGTCCCTAATTTATTAAATACAGTGGAAGTATGCTACCTGTTTTCTTTTTATCTGATTCATTGAAATTAGCAATGTTCTTTCCAATCGTTTAAAAATCTCAGAGTGTCAGTGCTTCAAAATTATTGTCCTTACTTAGTACTGAAGCTACTCCTGAGATACACACTTTAGCCAGAGATTACAAACCCATTACTGTCAAGTCAATTCCAAGTCATAATTACCCCACAGGACTGAGTAGAATTGCCCCCTAGGGTTTCTAAGGAGCAGCTGGCAGATTCAAACTGCTGACCTTTTGATTAGCAGCCGAGCTCTTAACCACTGCGCCACCAGGGCTCCAGCCAAAGATTAGACAGGCCCATAAACAATAATACATGTAGCTCAACCATATATATAAGACTAAATGAGCACACCAGCCAAGGGGCAAGGACAAGAAGGCAGGAGAGGAAACAGAAAAGCTGGACGAATGGAAAAAGGTCGAGAAGGGAGAATGTTGACACACCACGGGGTTGGCAACCAATGTCACAAAACAATATGTATATTAATTATTTAATGAGGAACTGATTAGCTCTGTAAACCTTCACCTAAAGCACAAAAAAAAAAAAAAAATGTGCTGTCCTTAAAGTGAAAAGGCAGTTATAAAAAGTTTATGTAGGAGGGAAAATAAACACTCCCGCCTGCACACACACAGATAAAGTCTATCAGAGTAGGACCCTTGCAAGCTGTTCAGTTCACTTCTAATACCTAACAATCCTGGTATGTTGCCTGTGTTTTATAAGAATGCATCTAATCAAAGCGTGTAATAGCCATAATTCTGCCTTTTTATTCTTTTTAACTTTTTATCTTGAAATTTCAAATCTAGAGAATCAAAACATTGTATATGGGGACACACCTAGAATCACTAATTGTTAACTTTTTTGCCACATTTATTCTATCTCTGCCCCCCCTTCTATCTTTCCCTCCCTCCCTCTTAAGAACAAGGAAGTGCTTTTACATAGTCACACCGAAATTATCAAATTCAGGAAAACGTAGCACTAGTAGAATACTGTCAACTGATACATAGACCTGATTCAGTTTTTGCTGCTTGTCCTAGTCGTGTCCCTTATAGCAGTTTTCCCTTGATTCCAGACCCCATCCAGGATCATGTGTTGCATTTAGTTCTTGTCCCTTTGATGCACTTTGTCTTTCATGACATTGAAATTTTTTGAAGAGTACAGAGCAGTTGTTTTGTAGAATATCCCTCCACTGGGTTTGCCTGCTTCCCCACATTTAGATTAAGATTATGCATTTTTGGCAGAAATACTAAGTAAGTGATATTTTTTTCTCAGAGCATTACGGCAGTGGGTATATGATGTTGGTTTGTCCCACTATTGATGATGTATCTTTGGTCACTTGGTTGAGGTGATATATGCTGGATTCTCTCTTTGTTAGTAAAAGTAATCTCGGGGTGGTGGGGGCGGGAGGTACTCTGAGACTATTAATGTTCTGTTTCCCAATAAATTTCACTCAGCCATTTCAGCACCCACTGGTCATTCTTGCCTGAATCAGTTATTACTGCTGTGGTTGAAGATGGCTTCTAATTCTTTTATTCGTTTGCATTTATTAGTTGGAATTCCACTGTAAACAATGGTCTTATCTTCTACTACCTCTGTGTACTTATCTATGCATTTGTTTGTGAGCATCAGTAGAGACGTGTGGACTCTTTTTATTCAATGGGTTATTACTCATTACCGTCATTATTCATTTTAATGCTCATATGGTCCCAAATTTGCCTAGTGGCTACTCCTTCAATCTTCCTCCTAAGTTTTTGACATATCCCCATCAGTTTGTGAATATCATTTGTTCTTTAGCCCTTAGCATATCTATTTTGTGGGTTTTCATTCAAGTCACTGCCCCAATGACAGATTTTATTCTTGCAACAAATATTTTTCGGGCCGTTGCTTTGACCCAGCCACTGATGTTACTCATAGACCAATGGAAACCAGTCAATTCAATTGGCCCTTACAATACAGTGAGTTATGATAGTGGGCACCACGAAACATGAAAGAAATCTCCTAGCCACATTGGGTAAATTGAGGGCTCCTGAGAGAATGTCTGTCACTTCCTAGACCTGAAAGATGAATAAACATGTGAGGAGGAGGCACAATGTTCCAGGCTAAAGGAACCACGTATTTCTTTGAGACACCAAATGTGTTAATTCTAGAATAGGATGAGTGTGTGATGTGTGGGGTGTGTTGGGGATTACAGGGGTGCAGCAGTGGGAGAGAAGAGTCTTGTAAGCTTCATTAAGGACCCTGCCAAATTCCTGCCCCTAGAAGAAGGAGCAGTTCTAACCCAGGCTACACATTAGTGTCATCTGAGCAGTTTATGAGAAATATCAAGAGGGCTGTATCCCAAACCAATTAAATAAGGCTCTGTGGGGTGACCCCTAGGGTCCATACATTTTAATTCCCACATGTAGCCTCTAGAGAATTTATCATAACAATGATCTTAAGTGTCATAGAGCTAAACCCTTCAAAACCCAAATAAAAAAGTTTTGTTTTATTTTATAGGATTTTGAACTTGACAATGAATTAAAGATGAACGTCCTAAATTTACTAGAAGAAGTTTTGCGGGACCCAGACCTTCTTCCCCAGGAAAGGAAAGCCACTGCAAATATCCTGAGGTAAAAGCAATTGCAGATGCCTGTTGAATAACATTTATTTGTTCTTTTTTTGTATTAAATAAGATCCTATCAAACCAGAATGATAAATCCTAGACTCCTGGGGGTATCAGGGATTCTAGGATCACTGGTAAGGTAAGATCATCTTCTTGTTCCTGAGGGCAGGTTGGGTCTGCTGCCTTGGAGAAGGCTTCTGCTTCAGAAGGTTCCCTGGACTTTAGGACTGAGTTACCTAAATTGCATGGAGTGCAATTGCGCCTACTTGTGTGGGAAACAGTAGCTTACTATAGCACCCAGAGTTAAGGCAGGAAGCTTAGGGAGCCTTCTCCTGGGAGTCCAGCAGGCATTGAAGACAACTTCTTTTTTTCCCTCCCTTATTTGGGTTCTAATTGTTTATTGTAAGCTGGTATTTATAAGCAAGGTGGTAGTTTTTCTGTGCTGCCATAAAGTAGTTAGTTACCTGGTCGTTTGCCTTACCTGTTTCTCTGGTCCTAGACCAATTTTTATGTCAGTTTTTTGGTTTAGGATTTCCACATCACAAAGGTTGTATAAATGTGGGTCCCACGCTTCTATGTGATAAAGGCTTGAACTTTTGCCTTCTCACGTTTGTTTGTGTCCATAGTTGTTATTCCCGGAATCCAGGCAGGTAACAAGATTTCTTATAGTTTCCTGAACTGGTGGGTGGATTTTCTTCTAGTCCATTATATACGAGGAGGGCAGCCATCAATGTGCTGTGTGAAGACTGAAATGTCTGAAATGTTACAGTTTCCCATCTCATTCGTGGCTAAAATCTCTGTCCCTACTTGGGGGTAGAAAGCCTAGCATCTCTCTGCTAGGACCTGGTGCTCCTTTACCAGCTTGACTTCTAGTTCCCTCTTCATTTACAACCCCTGGGTTATCCCTTCTTTCTTCCAAGTTTGCTATATTGTTTTTTGTTCCGTGTTATCTAGAATGCCTGTGTATGGAGGGGAGTCAATTTTAGCTCAGTCCACTATGGATCTTAAAGCCCCTCCCTGATGCAACAGTGCCATATTTTGGACTGTAACTTTTTAGCAACCAGCCCATAAGCCCTTCTCAGCTCCTGTTAGCTCAAGATTCCATAGCCAGACCCTTCTTTGGTATAGGAGCCTTCTTTGCTTTTTCCGTTCCATGAAAAAATCTAGATAAACATGAAAAACAAAATAAACAAAAAACTCTGGTGCTGTAGAGTTGATTCTGACTCATGGTGACCCCATGTGTTACAGAGTAGAACTTCCCATGGGATTTTCTTGGCTGTAATCTTTATGGAAGCAGATCACCAGGCCTGTCTTCTGTGGCACTAGTGGGTGGGTTCAAACTGTCAACCTTTAGGTTAGTTGTTTTTGTTAGTTGCTGTCGAGTTGAGTCCAGCTCGTGGTGACCCCATGTGTGCAGAGGAAAACTGTTCCATAGTGTTTTCAAGGCTGTGACCTTTCAGAGGCAGGTCACCAGGCCTGTCTTCCCAGGAGTCTCTGAGTGGATTCAAACTGCCAACCTTTGAGCTTGTAGTTGAGCGCTTAACTGTTGTGACACCTAAATTACTGTGTCTGTTTTCAGATTTTAAAAATTTAAATACATATTCCGGGAAAACCTGGTTTCAGTGGTTGAATGATTATGTCTGTGAATGATGGCTGTTCCTTTTCTCTTCATGTAAACAGTGTATTTTTTATGTTCTTTGTATTTAAAACACTGATATTTAAAAACTACATTCTGGAAGTTTTTGCCAAGAGGGTCATTGTACTGATTAGCTGTTAGGGGAATGAGGGTGATCACACTGGGAAAGCCTGTCAGGATTGGCCCATATGAAGCCCTCTTGTTGCCAGTCCACTCGCAACATGTTAGACGTTACTAATCAATCCCGAGAGGCTTTCAGCCTGAGCCGAAAGCTGGCCTCAGAACTGAGTTATCTGGCACTACCAGCTAACTGGAACTGACACAAGATGAATCCTATTTACCATCCCAGATCTTTATTATTCATCTGGCTTAAGTTGTGCCAATTCTCTTTGCTGAATAAATGACCCAAGAACTAGAGGTGTTAAGACTGTTAAGGAATCGAACTTTTAGTAAATGGTACAGTCTGGGGGTATAACATGAGCAGAATCTGATTCTAACTTTTACAGGATGCCGCAGGTTTAAATCTGTGGCTGAGCCACTTATAGCTGTCAAGTTTCTTAACCAATCTGAACCCCAGTTTCTTCATCTATAAAATGAGGCTGACAATACCTGCCTTATTGGGTTGTTGTGATGATTATATGATCTAATATGTGTAAAGAAGTTATCATATAGCCTGAAACATAATTAGCACTCATATTGTCATTGCTATTATTAGTAGTAATAGTAGTAGCAGCAGTAGTAGCTTAGAAAGCACTGACAGTAGCTCTTGAGAGAAATGGTTTCTGCCACCAAAGCAAAATGGCCCAAGAGAAAACAGGCCTAGGTTTTAGTCAAACTCAGTTTTTCTTAGGCCTCATTACCTTCTATATACAAAAGAGATGATAATAAAAGTAAAACCTAATTCAAGGTTGCACAACTCTGTGAATATACTAACAATCATTGAATTGTACACTTTAAATGGGTGAATTATATGGTATATGAATTGTGTCTTAATAAAACTGTTACAAAAAAGAACGCACAGGCATAACCCACTTAATGCTATTTTTTAAAAGAAAAAGAAAATGATATATTGACTTGTTGCTCCCAGCTGCCCACAGAGGATTCTAGTCTCTTGCGAAGTCTTCCCAATGTATTCTCAAAGTACCAAGATGCATATACTCAGGAATACAGTCGTATTTCTGCCTCAGTGTCTTTATTCAAGCCCACTGCTCCCAGCCACTTCAGGGAGAGACCCTGTCAGGACCACTGAGGCCTGTGACCTCATTGTGAACACCATTGTTTTTGCAAGGATACTGTCTGCCAATCTTCTGAAGTCACCATTGTTCTGTCAAAAAGCTGAGAAAGATACAGCTGCCCCATCCCTGTACCACCTGGGCCCAGAGCAGTCCTGTTCAGCCCAGAGTCTCAGTCTTTCATGAACACAGCTACTTCAGCTCCTGGTTCCATGTCTTGCACTATGTTGTTGTTCTTAGGGGCCATCAGGGATCCTTTATCTTTCACCGTAAGGATTCAAAATCCACACAAGGGGCCAAGCAGGGAAAACATGTTATACTACCCTGTCCATTTCCCATTCCTGATCATCTCTCTTCCCATGAGCCCAAAACAAGCCCTCATTTAGTCCAAAATAAACTTCCATGGGATAGCACCTAAAGCAATCAGACTCCCATGGGGGCCACCAGACTGTTAGCTGAGCCAGACCCTGAGTCCCAGTTTGGGTCATCTGGGTCCCAGGGTCACTGATTTGTCTTTCCAGTCTGCCAGTGAATAAATTTGGGCAAAAGTTACGGTGCAAGAAATTGATCCATGATTGAATTTTCCTTGCCAAGTAACTCACTCCCACTGAGCCATGTTTAAGGGATTCCTACCTGGACACATGAGATTGTGATTATAGGAGGAATAAGTGAAACTTCATGGGATACTACATGTTTTAAAGTCAGGAAAGGTGTGCATCAGGCTTGTATCCTTTCACCATACTTATTCAGTCTGTATGCTGAGGGAATAATCTGAGAAGCTGGACTATATAAAGAAGAACAGAGCATCAGGATTGGAGGAAGACTCATTAACAACCTGTGTTATGCAAATGCTTGCTGAAAGTTAAGAGGACTTGAAGCACTTACTAATGAAGATCAAAGACCACAGCCTTCAGTATGGATTATACCTCAACATAGAGAAAACAAAAATTCTCACAACTGGACCAATAAGCAACATTGTGCTAAATGGAGAAAAGATTGAAGTTGTCATGAATTTCATTTTACTTGGATCTGCAACCAATGCCCATGGAAGCAGCAGTCAAGAAATCAAACGACATATTGCATCAGGCCAATCTTCCGCAGAAGATGTCTTTAAAGTGTTCAAAACCAAAGATGTCACTTTGAGGATTAAGGCGCTCCTGACCCAAGTCATGGTATTTTCAATTGCCTCATATACATGTTAAAGCTGGGCAATGAATGAAGAGACGGAAGAAGAATGGACACCTTTGGTGTTGGCAAAGAATAAATATTGAGTATGTCATGGGCTGCCAGAAGAATGAACAAATCTGTCTTAGAAGAAGTACAGACAGAATGCTCCTTAGAAGCAAGGATAGTGAGACTCTGTCTCACATACTTTGGACATGTTATCAGGATGGACCAGTCCCCCAAGAAGGACATCATGCTTGGTAAAGTAGAGGGTCAGTGAAAAAACAGAAGACCCTCAACAAGATGGATTGACATAGTGGCTGCAACGATGGGCTCAGCATAGCGACAGTTGTGAGGATGGTGCAAGATCGGGCAATGTTTCATTCTGTTGTACATGGGCTCATTATGAGTTGGAACTGACTCAATGGCACCTGACAGCAACAAGTGAAACATTTTTGTCACATGCCTTGATTTCTCTTAGGGCCTCTGATAACCTTTCATATCAGACATGTATGTTTATACATATGAAATTTATATATTTATATTTTTAAAAATCATGTCAGAATGATTAGAAAGTAGAATTACTGAGTAAGACCTGGGTGTAACCATCAACTGAAGAACTGTCATCATTCATGACACTTCTTTGTGAGAAAACATCATGTAGTATATGAGGGAAAAAAAAAAAAGGGTTACTAAACAACCCTGAAACATAAAGATTTTCTTGTTAGTTCATTTCTTAAATTGGAAACAAACAGTACATTTCTTAATTGGGAAACAAACAGTAAATCACTTCTAGCCAAAGCCAGGAGCCTTTATTATTAAAGATTTTCATGTACTTAAGAACATGTTCCTTTTTTTTTTTTTTTTTTGATGTTTTGTTTATTTTTGGTGGCAATATATACAACCAAACATACATCTATTCACAATTTCTACATGAACAGTTCAAGAACATTGGTTACATATTTCACATGGTATCACCATTCTCACTATCTCTACCCATATTGTTTTATCACCATTAATATAGGTTTCTGCCCCTTGAAGTTCTCATCTGTGCTTTAGATTAACTGTTGTCAGTTTATACTCATATAGATAATTATAAGAGCACAATGCTCAAGGCAAACATTCTGTATTAACTTGGCTAAACTGTTGGGGTCATGTTCCTTTGTAACATGCCAGGGCATAAGTAGCCACGGGTCCGGGTAAGCCTGGAGAGAAGGAAAGACTTGCTTGAGACAGCATAGGAAGGGGGAGAGGGTCTGGCTGGTCCCAGAGGATGAGGCGAGTAGGGGGTTCAAACATTCACAAAGTCAGTGGAAGATGGTGGCACAGGGTCAATGGCCAGTTGTGCCATCGGCAGCAGGTCAGCAAGTACCAGTGACCAGTGAGCCACCCAGAACGTGTGGCCCATCCCCAAGCAAGGGCCATTTACTCTTAGCTCTGTTTTTAACTGCTTGATCTCTACAATTGAATTTTTTGAAAGGAATCTTTCCATTTAGAGAACTTGTATAATCGTGTTTTCTTTTAGGATTCCCTGATGTTCCCCTATAAAGGCACAATTATTAAACTGATTATACTGTCTGATAGTTGTGGGGAGAACCCAGGGCCCTGGAGTGTTCATCAGAGCCTGAACGTAGGCAGAAGATTAGAGGCAAATCTTTCCTCTGTGGCAACTGGACCGGGGTGCAGAGGCTTCCCCATCTGAAGGGCAAGACATTTCTGAACATACTACCAGCAAATGCAGGTTAGAATTGTGAGAGAAAACCCAGTCCTGTCTCAGTTAAATGTAGCTTTGACATTAGAGACTTAGATACAGTCTGTCAGAGAACTGGGAGATGTAAGCATATAAACGTGTGTTTAAACACTCATCAGGTGCTGTCAAGTTGATTCCGACTTATGATGACCCCACCTGTGTCAGAGTAGAACTGTGCTCTGTAGGGTTTGCAGTGGCAGATTTTTCAGAAGTAGATCGCTAGGCTTTTCTTCTGAGGTGCCCCTGGGTGGCCTCAAACTGCTAACCTTTCAGTTAGCAGCTGAGCGTGTTAACTGTTAGCATCACCCTGGGACTCCATATTTAAACATATATGACAGTAATACATCCCTGTGCACCTGTGTGGGTCCTGGGCTAAATCCTTCTGTGATGAACCATCCCTGACTCCGTCTCACAGGGGCTTACCTTATGGTGAACATGCTTAATTGCTGTAGTTTGTTGCCCTCCTTGTGAATAAAAACCTCTGCTCAACACTTTCATATTTCCAAAATACCATCCTCCAAAGTTGTCTCACCAGCTATCTTCTGAATCTGTAGAGATTCAGAATCGATACATTGTAAAGATTTTTTGTAGATACCAGACATGACAAGAGATTAAAAGAAACAGTGATTGGCCTCTTGGATGGTCCCTTTATTGAACTGAGGTAATGAAAAGGTCAATGCTGAACCTCACAGAACCCAAAGTCGCACCAACAAGGCCCTTTGGAAGATGGAAAATGTCAGCTAACTTAGCAGAACCGGAGTTTATCTTGGAACATTAGGCTGAGATCACTGAGGGGAGGAAGAACATTTGATAGATGCTAACTTCTTGACCATTTCTTTCCAAGAGAAGGCTATTTTCTAGCCTAATAAAATTAAAAAAAAAAAAGGAAGACCTTATCCATTGGTGCACATAGTTTAGGGTCATAGGACTCTTCCCAGCAGCCTAGAGTGGATAGAATGACGTACACTTCGGGAAAGAGTCATTGTTATCTTCAATGTATAGTTCTTAAACATGATTTAATAGTCTTTGGAGAAAGATTTGTGTTTACTTATTTTCCCTCTCAATCTGCCCTTTACCATATGAGCAGTACTTTTGTTGTGCTCACAAATGCAATGGCAAATTGCTGACAAGAATCTAGAAAGAGCCTGCTCCCTGGTAACCAGCGTTGAGCTTTTGAAAAACAAAACAGTTGATGTCAAGTCAACTGTGAGTTATGGCAACCTCATGTGTGTCAGAATAGAACTGCGCTCCACTGGGTTTTCAGTGGCTGATTTTTTTGAAGTAGATCACCAGGCCTTTCTTCCAAGTTATCTCTGGGTGGACTCAAACCACCAGCTTTTCGGTTAGTAGCTGAGTGTGTTAGCCATTTGCACCACCCAGGGACTGCTTTGAATGGGAAGGGAAAGGGAATTGATATTTATCGACTGTCTACTCTATGTGGGATCCTTAGATGGACGGTCCAGATGCCTTCTTATGAGGAGCATCGAGTAACAGGGAGAACACAGTAGAACTGAAACCCTGAGCTTTAGTTTCCTCATCTGTAAAATGGGGATAATAATGCCCACTCACAAGGGTTTTTCTATGGTATGGGAAATAAGAAACATGAAGTGCTCAACACATGCCCAGCACATAGCGGGCATAACAATAACAAATCTCTGTTGATTTGGTGTTTTTGAGGGTGGCTGTAGTGATTTTAATCACTTCAGAACACAATTCCTTTAAAACTAACTTCATCTGGCAGACAGCGGACATGGTTTTGGACCATTTAAATATTTTAATACTTTTAATATGTGACTGTGCCTTCATTTTGGAAAATTGTAAATGCTTGGCCCAGATGGCAAGTTGTAGAGTTGGATGCCTACTCAGTCTAATTCTTCTGGAGTTGAACTTCCTGTTGGATAGAAAATGTCACTCCCACCCTAAAAACAGTATCCACTTACGTATTCACTTACGTATGTGTTTATTCATTTGTCATTTATCAAAAAAATATTTGTTGAGTGCTGAAAAATACTGTGCGTGGGGTTATGGGACCAAATGTGTCTGGGGGAAAGTCCATCTGGGAAGAAAAACAGAAAAATTTTATCTGCTGGCTTCTCTCTCGTATTGTTCAAACTTTGCCACATCAGAACTCCTCTGAGCTCCTGGTCTGCATGGATGGGAAGGTGGCTCCTAGCAGGTTCCTCTGCCTCTATATCAGTGGCAAAGGCCCAGGGTAGGAGCTAGAAGAGAGTGGAAGGAGGCACACAGGCCTATGAAGGAAGTCAGCAGAAGCTCAGACTGACTTTGCTTCTGAGGAAAGCCTGTTGTATTATTAGTCACTGGTATTATTACAAGAAGCCCACACTGACATCACAGATCCTCTCAGTAATGCAGAGCACACCCACTTACCTTCAGGTTCACTTTGACAGTGATTGTTTTATTTAACAAGCGAAGTCCCTGAATGGTACAAACAGTTAACATGATCAGCTGCTAACTGAAAGGGTGGCTTTACAAGTCTCCCCAAAGGAGTGTGAAGAGAGGCCTGGCAATGTATTCCCCCAAAAATCACCATTGAAAAACCTATGCAGCACAGTTCTACTGTGACACACTTGAGGTTGCCATCAGTCAGAATCAACTCCACGGATACTGGTTTTTATGTCACAAGTTGTCTCCTCGTTACAAATCAGCTCTCTTGATTATTCTCTTGTGTCTTTTACATGTGTCTTCGGTTTCGTCAATGACCTGGGAGAATCATACCTGTCTCCACAGCCTCCAGCTTAGCATCCCTTTGTGTGCAAAGCTCACAGCCTCACTGACTCAGACCCTCAGAGCGGCTAAACTGCATTTTTTTTTTTTGGGGGGAGTTGGGGGAGCTGTATCCTTTCTCACTTTTCTTTTTAAATAGGCTTTATTTTTTAGAGTAATTTCAGGTTTACGGAAAAATTGTACAGGAAGTACAGAGTTTCCATATACCCTTCCCCTCCCCTGCACACTGTTTCTCCTGTTATTAAGATTTCTTGCATTTCAAACTGCATTTTGTAGTTCATTCCCAGCTTAAGCAGCTTGCCTTTTTCTTCATGAGGACTGTTTTTTTTTTTTTTTTAGGGCCCTTTCACAAGATGATCAAGATGACATCCACCTAAAATTAGAGGATATCATTCAAATGGTGAGTTCAGCTACAGTTTTATCCAGCACAATGATGTGCAAGTTATCTCTCGAAGGCAAGTGATACACTTATAATTGGTAACAGACTATTGACAATATGCTCGATCACTGAGATAATCCACATTTGTTTTGGTGTTTAGCAGTTAGTCCATGATCTGAATGTTGGCTTTCATGTTTTTTAGCTGTTAGCCATGTCCTTTCATAGCTAGAATCCACTGACAGATTCTGTCCTTCAGCAGATGCAGCTGTCTGCCTCGCCTCTCGGCCAGTGAGATGGCAGATGCATTGCTCCCGGCCTATGTTTCACCTCCCTCCCTCCTCTCTTGCAGACCGACTATCTGAAGGCTGAATGCTTTGAGACCTTGTCAGCCATGGAGCTGGCTGAGCAGATCACCCTCCTGGACCACATCGTGTTCAGAAGCATCCCCTATGAGTGAGTGCTGCCCTTCCCTGAGGCAGAGCTCCAGCAGGACTAGCTGGCTGGGAAGTTGACATTATTCCTCAGGCAGATCATACATGCAGGGGAGTGAGTCTTAATCCGTTCTGGTCCCACTTGAATGTCTTTTGGATCTGGTTGGTGTTGGAAATCTTTATTTGGGGACTCTCAAGTCTGTCACTCTGTGCTTCTATATGTACTGCAGTTACCGTCAAACCGATCTCTCTGTAGTCTCATGCCTTTGAATTATAGGAGCCTTAATACAGAAAGCAGTTGCCATTGAGTCTATTCCGGCTCACAGCGACCCCATGTGTGTTAGAGTAGAACTGTGCTCCACTGGGTTTTCAACAGCTGATTTTTTAGAAGTAGATTGCCAGGCCTTTCTTCCAAGGCTCCTCTGGGTGGACTTGAACCTCCAACTTTTTGGTTAGCAGCTGAGCATATTAACTGTTTGGACCTCCCAAGGAACTATTTGGGAAGTTCGTTAAAAATGCAGATTTCTAGATGCACACATGCACTTGCCCCCTCAGAGATTCTGATTGGAGTAGATTGGAGTGAGGCCCAGAACACTCTTCTTTTACGCATTTTGTCATCTTTCCCTTCCCTTCCCTTCTTGCGGCACTCATAGACCTATATGTAAACATGGGGGAAAAAAATCAAAACAGGAATGTGGTCCCATTGGGCACAAAAATGAACCCTGTAAGAGCTTGCCTGCTAACCAAAAGGTCAGCAGTTCTAATCCACCAGTGGCTCCTTGGAAACTCATCCCATAGGGTTGCTATGAACCGGAATTGACTCGATAGCAACGTTTTTTTTGGTGTGTGTGTGTGTGTGATTATTTGAATACCCAGTTAGGAACCAGGGTGCTTCATCCAATCCTCTTCTGCTACTACCTCCACCTCACCCAAACTCCCTACAACCTACCAGTCAGGAGGGGAAGGGGAAGAGGAGGGGAAGAAGCAAAGCCAGAACTGTCCTGTGTGGCTTGGCACGGTCTCTTCCTGGGACCCTTCCTACCTCTCCTCCCTGTCCCTTCCTCTGTACTTGTGCGAACACCTATCAGGTATTTTCATCTGTGGAACTGAATACTTTTATGCCCACAGCTCTGCAGGATGGGAGCACTATCAACAACAGCAAGGAACAGAGTATGCCCAGGGATTCAGTCCACATTTCTGTATTAACAACCTGTCAGAATGATTTCATTTCGAATTGCTTTTTTTATGTTCTTACAAAATAATTCCTACATGCTTCATCTTAATTGTCCGTTGCTTGTGGAACAAGCATGTATTCTGCCTTTCCCATATACCGACACTGTTCTGGGCTCTGGGGAGAAAGACCCTACATTTAGAACCTGCATGTTCCCAGGGAATGCCAGCACAAAGTGGAGGAAAAACTGCTGTTTTTGATTAACGTGTTTAGCAGTGATAGGTTTTTTGGATCCTCTGCGAAGCCTTAGTGTTTTTTAAAGTTAATTCATGGAAAGTAGTCGATTTCTGAGTTAGTACTTAACGTCTTTCTCTTGTGCTGGTCATTATTTTCCAAGTTCAAAGAAACTGTTATTTATTTTCATTGTGCTTTAAGTGAAAGTTTACAGTTCAAGTCAGTTTCTCATACAAAAACTTACATACACATTGTTATGTGACCCTAGTTGCTCTCCCTACAATGTGACAGCACACTCCTTCTCTCTGCCCTATATTCCCTGTGTCCATTCAACCAGCTCCTGTCTCCCTCTGCCTTCATGTCTCACCTCCATCAGGATCTGCCCGCATAGTCTCATGTGTCTACTTGAAAAGAAACTTTTATAATTATCCTAATAGGGAGAAAGTTCCAAACAATTATAAGAGAAAGCTGGAAACAGAAAGGAAAAAAAAAAAAACTTTTTGGCATGAGTAGTGGAATGCTAGTGTTGAGCTAAAGCTTCTTGGAGATGATCAGTAGCAGCAGGTGCCAGGTGACATTTTGGACAGGGTCACATCACATCTGATATTCATGCTAATTATGCAGGATCATAACCACATTTAAGGAAAAGTTAATTGGTTTTGTGTTTTGTTTCGAACTTTCAGAGAGTTTCTTGGGCAGGGGTGGATGAAGCTGGATAAAAATGAAAGAACACCTTACATCATGAAAACCAGCCAACACTTTAATGATGTGAGTAGCCTTCAGAAACATAAAACCTTGGGCTCATTACAGGAAGGTGAACATCAGGGTCTTAAGACTCCTTCTCTAAAATAAAGCAACCCTGCCACATGCTTTTTTAACGAACTGATGGAATATTAAAGACAAGGTTAAATCTGTTCTAAGTGCCCACAGTGATTTCATAATTTTTAGTTAACTTCTAGATGTAAGAGGTTCACCTTTGATGGTACCCAAGTCTGTTAGGTGCTCGATAATGTATAGGTTGCTGTTATTGTCCTTATCATATCCATAATTACTTCATGGTCATAAATTGACCAGTTCTAACAGAAGCACATGTGGCCCCTGGTGATAGCTGGTGACAGTAAGGTTGGGTTGGTGCAACGTCTCATCATTACTGAACATTCAGCCCAAATGATATCTCCAAGTTGGAAGGGGCTTCTTTGTGCATAATTGCATTGTTGTTGTCGGTCTCTGCAATGGTGACTGGCTGTTGGTCTGTCTCCCAACTTTGCTTTTGTCCAGCAGTAAGACTAGGAGTTGCTTTTATATCCACAAACTCTTAATTGGTTCTGTCCTGATGATCTTAGTCCTTTGGTGGAACTAGTAACAGATATGGGATTGTCTTCAGGCTTAGCCATTCAAAGGGAAGGCTCCCTTTCCAGGTCCACTAAATGACAGTAAAAGGAACAAAGGTATATTTATTAAAAAAAAAAAAAGATTACCAGGAACCCAGTAGGTAAAGTAAGAAGTCATCCAGAATCAAAATACAAAAACAACAGTGCAGATTCCTAAGACAGTGCTTTGCACAGGGCCCATGCGCAGCACGTAAACGCTGAGTGAACCCTGTCACTTAATGGGTGTCCATGCCCACGAGCTGTCTAGGCTAGTCCCTGAGCAGCAGAGCCTCTGCTGTGAAAAATAAACCTCTATTGCCTGTGCCATATATACACTTGGGACATAAAATGGACACTCAAATCAGAGGCTTGATTCCAACCTCCAGACCCTCAGACCTCCACTGGGATGACTGCTTGGCACTTTGCCCTCAATGTGTTGCAAATGGAACTTACCATCTGCATCCCTGACCTGCCAAGCCTGTTTCTTGGCCTTATTCTCTGTTCTCAGTCCTGATTAATGGCCTCACCACACACTCACTCTCCAAAGCACAAAATCTTGAGGTCATTTTTGATTCCTTCATCTTCCTTACCCATCCCACCCTCACCCCCAACGCACCAGTGAACCTTAAATCTGCATATGGTTCCTCTCCCCTTCTTCCCCACTGCCACACCTTGATTTGACCTTTTGCCCTTTGTCTCCTGGAGCACCTAACTGGTCTTTCCCCATCATCTCACAGCCCTCCAGTCTATTCTTTGCTCAGTACCATAAGGATAGCTTTTCTGAAAGGCCAATCTAATTGTGTCACTCCTTTTTACAAAAATCTGTCAGTGACTTCCCCTCACCTTTAGGATACTGTCCAAACTGCTCAACCTGACATACAAGAGTCCTTCCCACCTGTCAGCCTCCCTCTCACTCCCATGCTCCTCGGACAACTGTCAAGTCCTTCATTCTGCCTTGCTTTCCACCTCTCTCCCTTGCAAATGCTCTTCCACATTGATGGAAAAACCAAAAAGCCAGTTGCAGTTGAGTTGATTCTGATTCATAGCGACCCCACGTGTGTCAGCATGAAACAGAGCTCCGAAGAGTTTCCCATGGCTGATTTTTTGGCAGATTGCCAGGGCTTTCTTCTGAGGCACCTCTGGGTGGACTTTAACTGCCAACCTTTTGGTTAGCAGCTGAGCGTGTTAACCTTTGCACCTACTCATCCTTTAAGACTTAACATAGGCATTACTTTTTTCCAGAAGCCTCTTCTGTTCTTGGCCAGATGCCACACCCTGCCTCCATGTCCTCCAAGCCATCTGTGCATAGACTTAGCTTTGCATTTCACTGTGTGACGTTTATTTCTCTAACTAGACTCACAGTGCCTGAAGGTCAGGGACATTTATTTATTTGTGTTTCTGCTCCCAAACCTAAAAGAATGCCTGGCCTATAGTAGGTAATCAACACAAAATATGCATTTAATGAATAAGGTTTTTATTCATTTAATGAAAATATGTCCATAATGAATATCCACAGTGATAATTCTGAGGCACTGTGAAATCTTAAGTACCTTCAGAATCGTCAAAGAACAGGTGCACCCATCAGATTTAGTGTGTGGATACAAAGATGACAAGCCCATATTCCCTTTCTTTGTTAATAATTCTACCTTTCGTTTTCGTTTCCATTATTGCAAGTGTTGAGTTTCTTAAGACAACTCTTTTGCTCTTGGCTTCAACTAATGTTGTTAGGTGCCGTCCAGTCTGTTACTACTCATAGTGACCCTGTGCACAACAGAATGAAACACTGCCAGGTCCTGTGCCATCCTCACAATTGTTGTTATACTTGAACCCATTGTTATAGCCACTGTGTCAATCCATCTCGTTGACGGTCTTCCTCTTCTTCTCTCACTCTGTACCAAACATGATGTCTTTCTTCAGGGACTGATCCCTCCTGCCGATATGTCCAAAGTATGTGAGACGTAGTCTTGCCATCCTTGCTTCTAAGCAGCATTCTGGTTGTACTTCTTCCAAGTCAGATTTGTTCATTCTTTTGGCAGTCCATGGTGTATTCAATATTCTTCGCCAACACCACAATTCAAAGGCATCAGTTCTTCTTCGGTCTTGCTTATTCATCATCCAGCTTTTGCGTGCATATGAGGCGATTGAAAACACCATAGCTTGGGTCAGGTGCACCTTAGTCTTCAAGGTGACATCTTTGCTTTTCAACAATTTAAAGATGTCTTTTGCAGCAGATTTGCCCAATGCAACGCATCTTTTGATTTCTCAACTGATGCTTCATCATGGGTGTTGATTGCGGATCCAAGTAAAATGAAATCCTTGACAACTTCAGTCTTTTCTCCATTTATCATGATGTTGCTTATTGGTCCAGTTGTGAGGATTTTCATTTTCTTTATATGGAGGTGTAATCCGTACTGAAGGGTGTAGTCTTTGATCTTCATCAGTAAGTGCTTCAAGTCCTTTTCACTTTCAGTAAGCAAGGTTGTGTTATCTATGTATCACACGTTGTTAATGAGTCTTCCTCCAATCCTGATGCCCCATTCTTCTTCATATAGTCCAGTTTCTTGGATTATTTGCTCAGCATACAGACTGAATAGGTATGGTGAAAGGATACAATTCCGATGCACAGCCTTCCTGACTTTAAACCACGAAGTATCCCCTTGTTCTGTTTGAATGACTGCCTCTTGATCTATGTTCAGGTTCCTCATAAGCACAAATGAGTGTTCTGGAATTCCCATTCTCCTTTTTTACAATGTTATACACAATTTGTTATGATCCACACAGTTGAATGCCTTTGCACAGTCAATAAAACACAAGTAAATATCTTTTCAGTATTCTCTGCTTTCAGCCATGATCCATCTGACATCAGCAATGATATCCCTGGTTCCACATTCTCTTCTGAATCTGGCTTGAATTTCTGGCAGTTCCCTGTTGATATACTGCCGCAGCCGCTTTTGAATGATCTTCAGCAAAATTTTGCTTGTGTGTGGTATTAATGATATTGTTCAATAATTTGCACATTCAGTTGGATCACCATTCTTGGGAATGGGCAAAAATATGGATCTCTTCCTGTCTATTGGCCAGGTAGCTATCTTACGAATTTCTTGACATAGACAAGGACAGGTAGCTATCTTACGAATTTCTTGACATAGACAAGTGAGCACTTCAAGCGCTGTGTCCATTTGTTGAAACATCTCAATTGGTATTCCATTAATTCCTGGAACCTCCTTTTTCACCAGTCCCTTCAGTGCAGCTTGGACTTCTTCCTTTAGTACCATCAGTTCCTGATCGCATACTACCTATTGAAAGGGTTGAATGTCGACCAATTCCTTTTGGTATAGTGACTCCGTATATTCTTTCCATCTTTTTTTGCTGCTTCCTGTGTTGCTTAATATTTTCCCTGTAGAATCAACTCAAGGCTTGAATTTTTTTCTTTAGCTTGAGAAATGCCGAGCGTGTTCTTCCCTTTTGATTTCCTATCTTCAGGTCTTTACACATACCACTATAATACTTTGTCTTCTCGAGCTGCCCTTCGAAATCTTCTATTCAGCTCTTTTACTTCTTCAGTTCTTCCTTTCGCTTTAGCCACTTGACCTTCAAGAGCAAGTTTCAGAGTCTCTTCTGACATCCATTTTGGTCTTTTCTTTCTTTCCTGTCTTTTTGATGACCTCTTGCTTTCTTTATGTATGATGTCCTTGATGTCTTCAGTCATTAGTGTTCAATGCA
The DNA here is from genome assembly GCF_024166365.1 of Elephas maximus indicus. Classification (NCBI taxonomy): domain Eukaryota; kingdom Metazoa; phylum Chordata; class Mammalia; order Proboscidea; family Elephantidae; genus Elephas; species Elephas maximus. The sequence goes on from NC_064820.1 coordinate 86,279,783, forward strand.
TCAAATCTATTCTTGAGATGGTCTCTAAATTCAGGTGAGATATACTCAAGTTCGCACTTTGGCTCTCGTGGACTTGTTCTAATTTTCTTCAGTTTCAACTTGAACTTGCATATGAGCAATCGATGGTCTGTTCTGAAGTTGGCCCCTGGCCCTGTTCTGACCGATGAAATTGAGCTTCTCCATTGTCTCTTTCCACAGATGTAGTCAACTTGATTTCTGTGTATTCCATCTGGCGAGGTTCACATGTATAGTTGTCGTTTATGTTGTTGAAAAAAGGTATTTGCAAGGACGAAGTCGTTGGTCTTGCAAAATTATATCATGCGACCTCAGGTGTCGTTTCTATCACCAAGGCCATATTTTCCAGCTACCAGTTCTTCTTCTTTGTTTCCAACTGTTTTCTTCCAGTCACCAGAAATTATCAATGCATCCTGACTGCATGTTCAATCAATTTCAGGCTGCGGAAGTTGGTAAACATCTTCAATTTCTTCACCTTTGGGCTTAGTGGTTGATGTGTAAATTTGAGTAATAGTTGTATTAATTGGTCTTCCATGTAGGCGTATGGATATTATCCTATCACTGACAGCATTATACTTCAAGATAGATCTTGAAATGTTCTTTTTGATGATGAACACCATGCCATTCCTCTTCAAGTTGTTCCCGCAATAGTAAACCATATGATTGTCCGATTCAAAATGGCCAGTGCCAGTGCATTTCAGCTCACTAATGCCTAGCATATTGGTGTTTATGTGTTCTATTTCATTTTTGATGATTTCCAATTTCCTAGATTCATACTTCATACATTCCATGTTCGATTATTAATGGATGTTTGCAGCTATTTCTTCTTGTTTTGAGTTGTGCCACATCAGAAAATGAAGGTCCTATCCAGCTCATTTAGGTTGACTCTACTTCGAGGAGGCAGCTCTTCCCCAGTCTTCTTTTGAGTGCCTTCCAACCTGAGGGTCTTATCTTCTGCCATTATATCAGACAGTGTTCTGCAGCTATTCATAAGGTTTTCACTGGCTAATGCTTTTCAGAAGCAGACCACTGGGTCTTTCTTCCTAGTCTGTCTTAGTCTGGAAGCTCAGCTGAAACCTGTCACCATGGGTGACTTTGCTGGAATTTGAATACCAGTGGTATAGCTTCTAGCATCAAAGCAACACACAAACTCCCACAGTATGACAAACTGACATATGTGAGGAGGCTTAACTAATAGAATAACAGTATTTAGCCTTGAAACAGCAGGTCGTTTTAACTGCTGGTAGAAAAAAATAAAATCAGCAAGGAGAAAATGTTCTCCCTTGCCCTGCAGTTAAGTGTTTGTGGTTTGAATGCTGGTCAGGTTAGAATATGGTGGGACTGGGGCACATGTGTTTTCTCTCTGTGTAAGAACCAGGCTTCCCACAGTGATTCTGTCCATGCTGCTGGGGGCCAAGGACCATGTGGGGAGCTGCCAGGAAGTGAAGCCCATGGTCTGCAAAGATTGCTTCTCCTCAGGGTTTGGTTAATTCTATTCCATTTTCTCAATAATTATTGACAATAATTCATCAAAATTATTGGTTAACAAAATCATGTTTTCCAAGCAGTTCCTGTCTTCACGCTAAGGATGAACAGGTGCTCATCCACCCATTTGTTGTTATTATTATTATCACGGACCTTAGTCTCTTCAGAAAATTGATACATAAAATATGGAATCTGACCTCCATGTCAGCCAACACCCTGTTTTCCTGATGGTTCTGAAGGTAATTCAGGTGTTTTATCTTAACGCATTGTTTGGCTCTTAGCCTGCCTCTTTGGCTTTCTGATTGCCTCAGATGAGTAACCTGGTGGCTTCCCAGATAATGAATTATGCTGATGTCAGCTCCCGTGCCAACGCGATTGAGAAGTGGGTGGCAGTGGCCGACATTTGCCGGTGCCTGCACAACTACAATGGCGTGCTGGAGATCACCTCGGCCTTAAACAGAAGTGCCATCTACAGGCTGAAGAAAACCTGGGCCAAGGTGTCCAAGCAGGTGAGCGTCAGCATGCGACACATCCCGCTGCCGAGAGGAGAGGTTGGGAGGCGAGAGCCAAGATAAATATTACTAATTAGGAAATCATTAACTGAAATGAGCCACTCAGTTGCTAAAGAAAGGTGCCAACGTGGGGTAATTACTATGTTCTTACCACTTAATTGATCCCACTCATGTGCATTTTTAAATGTTTAATTTAGAAAATAAGATACAAACCAAAACAATCATTAAAATATTTTGGGGGGTAACCTTAAACAGTGTGGTTGTCAGTCAGGAAATGTTTTCTGACTTACTTGGGCAGGGCAGATTAATGCCATATTTGGCATTCTTTCTCCCCCAAAGTAAGGGTACAAATATCTTAGGGCCAAAAACCAGGGACAAAGGACCCCAACATTCACTTTTTGGTCATGCATGAAGATTTCAAGTTCTGGCATAATAAAATGGGTGTGCGAGGACATAACTGTTTTAATTTTTTTCAGTTGATTCAGCTTGCCCATGCTTATCTTTTTGGTTCAGATAATTTCAAGATTCAAACTAAATTACCCAGGGGGACCTGGTTGTCAGTGGGTGTTGGGGAGGGCTTCACTGGGCTTCTTGGTGGGATGTCTGCATCCCACTGGTCCCCTGTTGTAGTCTATTGGTGAGTGGTCATTGGGTGCAGGCCACTGTGAATTATCTGTGCCTGAGGTACACATAGGTCCCCGGGTGCTGCAAATGGTTTGACCTCAACTACTAGCCTAGAGGTTGGTGATTCAAACCTACCCAGTGGCACTACAGAAGAAAGGCCTGGTGATCTTCTTCTGTAAAGATTATAGCCAAGAACACTTTATGGAGCAATTCTACTCTCTAACACATGGGTTTGGAATTGACTTGATGGCAGTAGAATCGTGGGATGTTTTTGGTTTGGTATACACATGGTCTGTCTACCCTACCCAGGAGTGGTGCATGGTGATTGAACTAGGGAGCTTGGCCGGCCTCACCTCCTCAGCAATCAACAGCTCTGCTGATCCTTTGAGACTGGAGTATGTCTTACCTCCAGCCCACACCAACCTAACAGCCACTACTATGGGCTATCCTGCCCCGTGGTGATCCCTGGTGGGCATACTGACTCTTCATTATTAGATAAGTACCTTGGCTCTCTCAAAGGGCCTTGGGGAACTTTCCAGACTCCTCCATGTCTCATTGGTGCCAGAGAGTGAAGGGTCTTCTTCAGGCCCTCTTTGTCTAACCCTCCCACATACACCACTATGCCTACCTTGCTGTGACCACCCAAAGTTGGTGAAGGTCATCTGCATGGGTCCCCACCTTCATGGTTTCAGGTGGGAAAAAGAGCATAAATACATTCTGCTCTCATGTTCTCAAAACTATCTGGTTTCTATTGCCTGTTCTGAGAATTTAAGCTCCCCTCACGGACTCTCACCATTTCCTGTTCTTTTCTACTTTTCTCTCTCCAAGTCTCTCTTTAAGGCTTTAACTCCTCCCTATATGGCCCCAAACCAAGCTTAAATCATGTCCTTCATCCCACCGTCTCTATTCCTTAGTAAAAAGAACCTCAAATTTGGCCCCTGAGAACATGCAAATCTTTTTTTGTGTCAACAAAGCATGGCTTTTGCAAATAAAAGCCACAACTTTCAAAACTTTTTATTTCGAGATGGTCATAGATTCACATTCAGATGTCACAAATGATACAGAGATTTACTACACCCCATGCCCAGTTTTCCCCAATAATAATATCTTACATAAATGACAGACAATATCACAACCAGGAACTTGACATTGGTACAATCCACCAACCTTACTTAGATTTCACCAGTGTTACATGCACTCCTTGTGTCTATCTGTATTCCATTCTGTGCACTTTTATTACGTGGATATATTGGTGTGATCAACACCACAGTCAAGATACAGAGCAATTCCATCATAGGGATCCCTCGTGCTACCCTTTAATAGCCACAGCCACCCCTCGTCCCCGCTCCCTAGCTCCTGACAACCACTAATCTGTTCTCTATCACTTTAATTTTGTCATTTCCAGAATGTTATGTAAATGGAACTATATGGTATGTGAGGTGTCTAGGTGGAGCAATAGGCTGCTAACCTAAAGGTTGGCACTTGGAATCCACCTAGCAGCTCCATGGAAGAAAGGCCTGGCAATCTGTTTCCTTAAAAGATTACACCAAGAAAATCCTATGGAGCAGTTCTACTCTGTAACACAGGGGGTCACCATGAGTCAGGGGCCAATTCCATGGCAGCTAGCAACAACATACAGTATGTGACTTCGAAATTGCCTTTTTTTTTTTCATTCAGCGTGACTACCTTGAGAACCACTCAGGTTGTTAAACGTCTCAAAAGCTAGTTCCTTTTCGATGTTGAGTAGTCTTCCATGAGTATGGATGCACCACCTTTCGTTTAAACATTACCACTTGGAAGACATTTGGGTTGTTTCCAGTTTTGAGCCATTGCAAATAAATCTTCTCTGAACATTCATGTACAGATTTTGTGTGAACATAAAATTTCATTTCTCAGGATAAATGACTAAGTGAATTGCTGGGTCATAAGGTAATCACGTGTTCAGTTTTATAAAAAACTGCAATAATCTTTTCCAGAACTGCTGTACCATTTTATATTCCCACCAGCAACTTATGAGTGACCTGCTTTCTCTACATCTTCACCAGCATTTTGTGTTATCATTATTTTTTAGTTTAGCTATTCTGGTATCACATTGTGGCTTTAATTTGCATTTTCTTAATGGTTAATGATGCTAAACATCTTTCCCTGTGCTTATTTACCGTCTGTGTATCTGCTTCAATGAAATGTCTGTTCATATCTTTGGTGCGTTTAAAAAAAAATTTTTTTTTAATGTTTTAGGTGAAAGTTTACAGTGCAAATTAGTTTCTCATTCAAAAATTTATACACAAATTGTTTTGTGACTTTGGTTGCAGTTCCCCAATGTGTCAGCACTCTCCCCCTTTCCCTTTACACTATGGGTTCCTGTATCCATTCATCAGGTTTCCTGTCCCTTCCTGCCTTTTCGTCTTTGTTTTTGGGCAGGTGTTGTCCATTTGGCCTCCTATACTTGACTGAACTAAGAAGCACATTTTTCATGTGTGTTGTTGTTTGTTTTATAGGCCTGTCTAATCTTTGGTTGACAGGTGGACTTCAGGAGTGGCTTCAGTTCTGAGTTAGCAGGGTGTCCAGTGGCCATAGTCTCAGGGCTTCCTCTAGTTTTTGTCAAACCAGTAAGTTTGGTCTTTTTTTGTGAATTTAAATTTTGTTCTACACTTTTTTCCCACTCTGTCCAGAACCCCCTATTGCAATCCCTATCAGAGTGGTTGGTGGTGGTACCCAGGCACCATCTAGTTCTTCTGGGCTCAGGCTGGTGGAGGCTGTGGCTCATGTGGTCCATTAGTCCTTTGGGCTGATATTTTTCCTTGCACCTTTGGTTTTCTTCATTCTCCTTTGCTCTGAACGTGATGGGACCAATAGATGCATTTTAGATTGCCACTCACAAGCTTTTCAAGACGTAGAACATTTTCTTTATGAACTATGTTATGCCAGTTGACCTAGATGTCCTCCGAGACCATGGTCCCTAGCCCTCAACTTGGTCCCTTAAGGTGTTTGGATGTGTCCAGGAAGCTTCCATGACTTTGTCCTGATCAAGTTGTGCTGACTTTCCCTATATTATGTGTTGTCTTTCCTTTCACCAAAGTTAACCTTTGTCTACTATCTAGTTAGCGATTTCCTCTTCCCATCTGCCCCTCCCTCGTAATCATCAAAGATTATATTTTTCTGTGTGTAAACCTTTTCTTGAGTTTTTATAGTAATGGTCTCATACGATATTTGCCCTTTGTGACTGACTTATTTCATTCAGCATAATGCCTTCCAGATTCATCCATGCTGCAAATGTTTTTGCAGATTCATCGTTGCTCGCTCTCATTGTATAGTATTCCATTGTGTGTATGTGCCATGATTTGTTTACCCATTCATCTGTCGATGGGTTCTAAGGCTGTTTTCATCTTTTTGCTGTTGTGAATAATGCTGCAATGAACATAGATGTGCATGTGTCTGTTCATGTGACAGCTGTCATTTCTCTAGGGTATGTTCCTAGAAGTGGGATTGCTGGATCATATGGTATTTCTATTTCTAACTTTTTAAGGAGGTGCCATATCATTTTCAATAGTGCTTGCACCATGTTGCAGTCCCACCAACAGTGCATAGGAGTTCCAATCTCCCCACAGCCTCTCCAGCATTTGTTATTTTCTGTTTTTTTTGATTCGTGCCAGTAATGTCAGGGTGAGATGGTATCTCATTGTAGTTTTGATTTGCATTTCTCTAATGGCTAATGATTGTGAGCATTTCCTCATGTGTCTGTTGGCCCCCTGAATGTCTTCTTTGGTGAAGTGTCTGTTCGTGTCCTTTGCCCATTTTTTAATTGGATTATTTGTCTTTTTGTTATTGAGGTGTTAAAGTATTTTATAGATTTTAGAGATTAGACCCTTGTCATATATGTCATAGTCAAATTTTTTTTCCAGTCTGTAGGTTCTCTTTTTACTGTTTTGGTAAAGTCTTTTTATGTGTATGTGTTTAATTTTTAGGAACTCCAAGTTATCTAGTTTCTCTTCTGATGTTTGTGCATTGTTTGTTATGGTTTGTATTGAATGTATGTCATGTATTAGGGCCCCTAGGATTGTCTCTATTTTTCTTCCATGATCTTTATTGTTTTAGGTTTTATATTTAGGTCTTTGATCCATTTTGAGTTAGTTTTTGTGTATGATGTGAGGTATGGGTCCTATTTTCTTTTTTTACTAATGGACATCCTGTTTTGCTGGCACGATTTGTTAAAAGACTGTCTTTTCACCATTTAATGGACTTTGGTCCTTTCTCAAAGCTAAGCTGACCATAGGTGAATGGGTATATATCTGCATTCTCAATTCTGGGGGCAGAGGTAGCGATGTGTTCAGTCTTTTACCATTAAGTATGGTGTTAGCTGTAGGTTTTTTTAAATAAATGCTTTTTATAAAGGTGAGTTGATTCCCCTCTACTACTAGTTTTCTGGGGGTTTTCTATCATGAATGAGTCTTAGCATATGTTTTCAAAATGGGCTTCAACAGCTATATCAGAATCCAAAAGCTGGGCACTGACCCTTTGTTTTGGCTAAGTTTTGCCTTCCCCTAAGGCAGTCGAGCCCTGGTGGCACAGTTGATAAAGGATCAACTGGTAACCAAAGGGTCAGCAGTTTGACTGTGCCAGCTGCTTCTTGGGGTATAGGGTAGCCTATGGAGTAGCCATGAGTTGAAATTAACTTGACAGCAATAGGTATTAAGGTGGTGGCTTCAGCCATTGGGCACCGGGTACAAAGAACATACTATCCTATCACATACTGCAGTTCATCAGGGCCAGTAGTTGCTCCTCTGCCTTCACTTTTCTTTGCCTTCCCTGTTTTTTTGTTTTTTTCTCTGAAACAGAAATCTTCTTTAAGAAAGCATCTACATCTCTCCTGTACTTGACTTAAGGGATATTCATGGCTTTAATGGGATGCAGGTGTAGGAATAACTGACTTTGAAATAGAGATGCTAAGGCTAGTGTTGAAATTATTATTTTAAATTTTGAATATATCACCTGTAGAGGCATTAAATAGAATATACATACCATTTTGGCCACATGTACGGGTCACTCAGAGTGGCTTTAGCATGGACTGATAGACTGTCCTCCTGGGAGACTGTCTCCAGCGTCCAGTGCCTCACTCCAGGCATGGTAGGTAAAGCCTGGTTGTAAATATGCCCTGCTTCAGGTACCTTTGTGTAACATCATCTGCTCTGCAGCTGTCCCTTCCCAGGATCTGGTTCCAATCTGGGAGAGGATCAGAAGGCCTGGTAGAATTTACACTATGGAACCCACCAGATTCAGTCAGTGGCTGTGGGATAGATTGTATTCTGTAGCTTCTTTGAGTGAAGGCCATCCCTGGGGAGGCAGGAGACCTACCCGAACCCCTCGTCACCCCCTATCCAGTTCTTGCTGGCTGCCTTCTTCCCAGAGACCTCAGAAACCAGGGTGAGGCAGAGCAGCCCTTCTGAGACCTTCTGAAAGCTTTCAAGAAGCTGTGCAGCTCCTTTCGAGGCCAAGACACAGTAACCTAAGGTGCCTCACTGCTGGGCGTAACCTAAGGAGCCTTACTGCTGGGGATCCCAGGTGTTTTTCCTGTGAGACTTGGAGAATCAGGGCCCAGCCAGGCTGCCTGGTATGGGTATTACCGGGAGTGAGTCATCATCCCCAAGGGACCATCCTACCATTCTCCCATTTCCATGGGAAAAACTCCAGATCACTGTCAACAATAATTTTATTTCTTGATAAATATTTCAGTTATATTTTTCTAACAAATTGTTGAAGATCACAAATGGAAAGGACCTGGTGTAGAGAATGTTGCTAGGTCAGTAGCAAAGCAACCAAACATGTGATTAGATAGTTTGGAGATTATCTCAAAAAGATTTATCATGAAAACTCCCCGGCACGAGACTTCTTTAAGATCCTGTATTCAACATGTGGTTTTCAGTTCTTTGGGTCCCTAAATTTCTTGTGCATTACAACTTTTCTACAGATTTTCCCTCCTTTTCTGGCTAAATGTGTAGATGTGGGCACTTTCTCTTCTCCATGCATTCTTCCTTTTTTTTTTTTTAAGCTAAATTTAAACATAATGCCTTATCTCTATGCTGTGAGAATCATATTACATAATGACCTTTATTATGGAAAGGTAACAGCACCTGCCACCATAGATACGAACTGAGCATTTTTTGGTAACTCACTCTTATCAAACCACAGAAGTATTTTCATGACCTACTAAGTCGTTTTGATTTGTTTTGTTTTCCTAGACAAAAGCTCTAATGGACAAACTTCAGAAGACTATTTCATCTGAAGGAAGATTTAAAAGTCTCAGAGAAACCCTTAAAAAGTATGTCTATCTTAATTATTAAGAATATTCCTAATTCAGAAATATATTTAAATAATTCATATTGTATACAAATAGTGACCTCTCTTTACTTTTCTTTGAAAAGAAGAAGAAACGGGAAACTACTTTCACCATCTAGGTGTTTTTCTAATTTTCCTTTTCATTTGGAATACTGTGCGTACACTAAGTGTCCTATGGATATACTCACTATACGCAGAGTATTCCAAATAAGAAAATATCACCATAATAAATCAAACCACCTGTAGCATAAAAGGTTTCTTGATTAGGTATTTCCTAATCTAAGAACAATGACTTCCCATGATTATTTTGTTTAAATATTCCAGCATCTGTTTATTATGTTTTATTTATAGCCTATTATTATTTCTGGATCATTCACTCTTTCTATCCCGTGGAATTTATTCTCTTGTAACTGGTTTCTCATGATCTACCATAGGCACTTGACTTACTCTGAAAAAGCATTACTCCTGTGATAACTTGAGTGAAAGAGAGACTTGTAATAATAATAATATTATTAATAGAACCACTTGCTGAATAATTACTAAATGCCAAGCTCCATGCTAAGTGCTTGATATGTCTTATTTAAGCCTCACAACCAACTAAGAGATAAGCTTTATTATCTCCATTTTACAGATGAAGAAATGGTGGTTCAGAAAGTTTACACAGTGTAACTTAGTAAGTGGTCAAGCTGGGATTCAAACTCAGTTCTCTCTGGATCAGAAGCCCATGATCTCAACCTCTAGCCTATTTGTGGAGACCAACCATAACCTCCCCCCGCAAAAAAACTCTTTAGCATGCAGTTGTGATGTTAAGTCTTAACCATCTAAAATATTTAAGTATCAATGAAACAGAAATTAAGTTTTAGGTTTTACTATGGTGCAAAGCTCTAATCACATTGATTATTCTATTCAGTTCTTTAAGATTGCGTGTTTGTATTTTAATGAAGTCAGGGAAAAAGGGGTTTTCAACAAGCTTTTACCCCTCCAAGAAGCGTGGCCCAATTACAAGTATTGCAAACAGTGGACTAGCAAATATTGTGCACTTGTCCATAAAGCATCCTGTTGTTTACAGATACCATTGTTTCAAACACGGAGAAAAACACGCGCTGTAATTTTGTATTGTATTCTGTTGTGAAGTGTGGTTAGGATTGCATATCATAAGTGTGCTTCTGGAATACAATAAAAACAAAATATTCTTCAGGACTGAAGCAGCATAGTTACTTCCTGTTTACATTGGGGAGGGAAAAATAGACATCTGTCCTACCAAGTATGAGAACAATGCCTCTTTGTCTTGCAGTTGTAACCCCCCAGCAGTTCCTTACCTTGGAATGTACTTGACAGACCTGGCATTTATTGAAGAAGGAACACCAAACTTTACCGAGGAAGGCCTTGTCAACTTTTCCAAAATGAGAATGGTAGGTGATAATTTCATACTCAGCCTTTTACAGTTGACTTCAGTGGTTTGTAGAGAAGGGGTGAATGAGTTGTGAAGTCACTGTTTGCTTTTTAGTCCCATGGTGGAGACAATGGTGAACAGGTACTAGGTCTAGCACCTGATTCTGCTGATGGAGGAAAAATTGGCAGGACAATTACAGCTTGTAATATGGACAAAGGGGTTGGGGAATAAAGCTCCAGGGTTGACTTTTTAAGACTAACCAGTGATAGACCGATACTAAAGGCTTCCTAATAGACAACCAGGGTCTGAGCACCAAGTTAGAAACAAGAAGCCTATGGACAATGACACCCAGAGCTTGCCACTACCAAGCCTGTGTCTACCCAATGCCAGATGTTCCCCTGACTGTGAATCCAGTATCTTCTTGCTGTTGGCGTGCCACGTGGTGTGTTAAAGGGCAAGAAAGCACTGGGCATTGAGGATGATTGTGCTGTAGATATGGGGCCTGTAATACAAGGAAATAACTTTGCTTTGCTTTTGTTGTTATTCTTTGTAGATATCACACATCATCAGAGAGATTCGCCAGTTCCAGCAGACTTCCTACCGAATAGACCATCAGCCAAAGGTAATATTATGAGGATCTAAAGGAATTAATTAGATTAATTAAATCTGTCTTGGAAAAGTCAGCCAGAATACTCCTTAGAAGCGAGGATGGTGAGACTTTGTCTCACGTACTTTGGACATGTTATTAGGAGGGACCAGTCCCTGGAGAAGGATATCATGCTTGGTGAAGTTAGAGTGTCAGTGAAAAAGGGGAAGACTCTCAACAAGATGGACCGATACAGTGGCTGCAACACTGGGCTCAAACATAGCAACAATTTTGAGGATGGCGCCGGACTAGGTAGTGTTTCACTCTGTTGTACATAGGGTTGCTGTGAGTCTGAACTGACTAGACAGCACCTAATAACTAACAACAACTAAAGGAATTAATAAGTAAAAAATCAGAAATTAATGAACTAGAAAGCAAGAGTTGCTCAATGATACCAAAAGCTGGCTCATGGAAAAGATCAATTAAATAGTAAAATCTTTGGAAAGTCTGATCAAGGGGGAAAAAAAGGCCCAAAGAATTTCAAGAATGACAAAGGAGACAAAGTTATAGAGTTATAGATAAAGATGATACCTTAATAATGTAAGAAATGCAATGTAACTTTATAACAACAAATCTGGGTTCATAGACAAATCAGGTGCTTTCTAGAAAGTAGAAATTATAAAAATTAACAAAAGAATATAGGCAAATAACCACAGAAATCACTATTAGATAACCATAAGAAAGCTGGATAAAGATCCATACCTTTAAAAAAGGCACCAGGCCATGATAATTTTAAGGACAAATTATACCAAATCCTCAATAAACAGATTATTTTTATGTTTTATAAACTGTACCAGAGCATGAAAAATATAGGAAGCTACGCTGCTCATTGTTTTAAACTAGTATAATCCCTTCATACCACTAGACAAGGAAGAACAGACTAAAAGAAAATTATAGGCTGATGTCAGTTGGAAAAAAAAAAAAGATTGAAGTTGTCAAGGATTTCATTTTACTTGGATCCACAATCAACACCCATGGGAGTAGCAGTCAAGAAATCAAAAGACTCACCGCATTGGGCAAGTCCACTGCAAAAGACCTCTCCGAAGTGTTGAAAAGCAAAGATATCACCTTGAAGACTAAGGTACGCCTGACCCAAGCCATGATGTTTTCAGTTGCCTCATATGCATGTGAAAGCTGAACAATGAATAAGGAAGACTGAAGAACTGACACCTTTCAATTGTGGTATTGGAGAAGAACACTGAATATACCGTGGACTGGCAAAAGAAGGAACAAATCTGCCTTGGAACAAGTACAACCAGAATGGTCGTTAGAAGCAAGAATGGTAAGACTGTGTCTCACATACTTTGGACGTGTTATCAGGAGGGATCAGTCCCTGGAGTAGGACATCGTGCTAGGTAAAGTAGAGGGCCAGCAAAAAAGAGGAAGACCCTCAATGAGATGCCTTGACACAGTGGCTGCAACAATGGGCTCAAGCATAATAATGATTGTGACGATGGTGCAGGACTGGCAGTGTTTTGTTCAGTTGTACACAGGGTCACCATGAGGCGGAACCAACTTGATGGCACCTAACAACACAACATCAGTTATGAAGATAAATGTAAATATCCTAAAATTTCATGTTAGCAGATCAAATGCAGCCTCGCAGTAAAAGAATTCATTCATTGAAGACTAAATCAGATTCCTTTTAGGAATGCAAGTTTGGCTTAACACTATAAAATCTCTCACTGTAATTCATTACATTGAATAATGAATGGGAAAAATAACTATGATCATGATACAGAATCAAACCTGCTGTTGTTGAGTCAATTCTGACTCATAGCGACCCTATAAGACAGAGTAGAACTGCTCCATAGGGTTTCCAAGGAGCGGCTGGAGTCCAACTGCTGACCTTTTGATTAGCAGCCAAGTTCTTAACCACTGCACCTCTAGGGTCCCGTGATCATGATAGATGCTGAAAAAAAATTGGATAAAACTATAATTTTTTTCCTGATTAAAATCTTCTAGTAGACTAGGAATAGATGGAAACCTCTTTAACATGGTAAGGGTATCGACCAGAAACAAACAGAATGTGTTTGGGCGAAATATTGGGAGCATTACTGTTTATCTTCTCCTTGAAACTTCTCTTGCTTTGACTCCATCATATAACTTTCTCCTGGTTTTCCTACTGCTTCTCTGGCTCTTTCTCCTTTGGGGCTTGTGGGGACTTGGCCTCTTCTCCCGGTGGTTTCTAAGCTCTGCCCTAGAGCATCGCCTCTCCTGACTCTGCACCCCTCTCCATAGGTGGTCTCACCCACACCCAAATCTTCCATTACGTGACAAAGAGCAATTATTTTAAGAAGTTAAAATACAAGCGGTAGACTAGGAGACAATATTTTCAACATATAAAGCAAAGATACAGAATTTGTAACGCACTCCTATAAAGCTATTTTTAAAAAGTATAAATATAATCCAATAGAAAAATAAATAAAGCTCCCAACAGGTAATTGACAGAAAAAAATGAAAATGGTCAATAAATATTTGAAAAATGCCCAACTTCACTAGTAAAAAGAAAAATTCAAATTATAATGAGAGTTCATTTTCACCAGTCAGATTGGCAACAAAGAAATAGATTGATAATTTCAAACATTGGCTAGGGTATAGGGAAACAGGTACTCTTGTGTGCTACAGGTATAGCAGTTTAGGAGATAAACTGACATCATCTTTTAAAATTAGAAATGGCTATACTAAGCAACTGAAATGCTTATTCATTGCTGGTGAGAGTGTAAGATAGTACAGCCATTTTGGAAAACTGGTGATTTCTTAAAATATTAAACACACATCTACCTGATAACCTAGCAATTTCTATCCTAGGTATTTACCCAAGAAAAGTGAAATTAAGCTCACTAAAGCCTTGTACAAACATGTTTATAGCATTTTTAAAATAATAGCCAAAAATTGGGAACAGCCCACATGTCCATCAATAGATGAATAGAGAAACAAAAATGGATACAACTGAACACCAAAAAACCAGTTGTGAGTCAATTAGACTCATGGCAACCCCATGTGTGTCAGAGTAGAACTGTGCTCCACAGGGTTTTCAATGACTGATTTTTTTAAAGTACAGGCAGTCCCTGGATTACAAATGAGTTCCGTCCCTAAATCTGTCTTTAAATCGAATTTGTATGTAAGTTAAAATGGTTAGGTACAGTTCATACCTAACATCAGTAAGTCAAATGTTTATCTGAGCATTTTTTTTATAGTACATAGTGTACTTTTCTACGCACAAAAACATTAAAGAAACACTTTCAGATACACCAAAATATCTTGAACATAATAAAAAAAACATAATACAGCGGTAATAATAATGTTTGATGCAAGTTGAAAAGTAGCACCCATTTTTATTATGAACCATTGTATGTACCTGGAATTTTTAATATAATAGGCTTTACGGAGCTGGTTCATAACTACAGGTTGTACGTAAGCCAGACGTTCGTAACTAGATAACAGGCCTTTCTTCCAAGGCACCTCTGGGTGAACTCACACATCCAGCCTTTCAGTTATCAGGCAAGCGTGTTAATCATTTGTACCACCCAGGGACTCCATACAATGGAATACTACTCAGCAATAAAAAGGAGCAAACTACTGATACATGCCACAACATGGATAAATCTCAGAACATTATGCTGAGTGAAAGAAGCCAGACAGGAGTACATTCTGCATGACTCCATTTATGTGATGTTCTAGAATAGACAAAACTAATATTTGGTGAAAGGAATCAGAGCAGTGGTTGCTTCTGGGCAGCTGATGACTGGAAAGATGCATGGGGGAGCATTCTGGGTGATAAATTGTTCTGTGTCATGATATGGTATGAGTTACGTGGATGTATACATTTGTCAAAACTGATTGAGCTGTTCATTTCACTTATGTAAGTTATGTCTCATTAAAAATATTTTCATAGAAATGTGCCATGCCCCCAAATTTTCATTTCCAGCGTCATTTCCTTTCTACCCTAGAGGAGCATACACATGTGCACACTAGGGAGTATGATAACAAGGATCTCACTGTAACTTTCTATAATAGTGAAATATTATCAGCAACTAAATATCCATCAATACAGGGAATTGTTAAGGACGCTGTAGTGCATTATACTATTGAATACTGCACAGCAGGTAGATTTCTATGAACTGACATGGGGAGCTCTCTAACGACTTAGAGTTAAGACGTGAAAGCAGAATACAATGAACAGAATGATACCATTTATGTTTAAAAGAAAAGGATGATTTCTATAAGTACATCTCATGTCTATAACGACATAGTAAAACATCTGGGAGGATACAAACCAAATGATAACAATGGTTCCTCTTGATGGAGGTGCCTGGGTTTTGGGGGTTCAGAGGAGACTAAAACAAACCCATTGCCGTTGAGTCATTCCAAACTCATAGCGACCCTATAGGACAGAGTAGGGATGTTTGATTCAGGGCTTTGAACTGGTTCGTTCCAGTTTGAACCCCTGCTGAAAATTTGCATTTCTAACAAATTCCCAGGAAAATATATATAATAATCCCTTGGGGATCTTGTTAAAATGTAGATTCTGATTTAGTATATCTGGGGTGGAAATGCAAAATCTCAGCAGAGAAGTTGTCAGAAATGCAAATTCGCAGCAGGAGTTCAGAGCCCAGGTTGGGTTCTTTTACAATGTGGACATAAATTATTCATAATTTTTTTAGTTATATAAAATTTTAAAATATTTATGAGACAATGTTGAATTAAAAGAGATGGTCAGATTTCATTCAGATAGAAGTGTTCTCAAAGAAATGAGCTGAATTTTCCTTTTCTTTTCAGGTTACTCAGTACTTGCTTGACAAAACTCTCATCATAGATGAAGACACTTTATATGAGCTGTCACTAAAAATTGAACCTCGACTCCCGGCTTGAAGACTGGCCTTGCCCTGCGTCCACAGGATTTTCACGGGAAGCAGGACGGACAGAAATTGCGTGCCATGCCTCCCATGGTGCAGGGAGAGGACGGAGGAGACGATCCAGTCTCCTTTCTCCACCAAAGAAGGCAAAACCAGTTGTGAATTGTCTCCCACAAGGGAGGCACAACTGTTTGGGATGAAAGACAAATGCTTCAGACTTGGGTGGGCAGGTGAACAGATTGATATTTGGTAAAGCTGATGGCACATTGTGCGTTAAGGGAATGTAGGGTGGGAGGTGCTAGTAGCCATTTTAATGAAGCAAGTAAGAAAACAAATTGTAAACTCTGTCCCACGTTCTGTTAGAACCTGGGACAAGGATTTGTAGAAGAGACCTGTGATGGTTCTCTGGCACTTTACAGGCCTGGACACACCTACCAACCCTCCTAGGATTTAATGGCATCTATTACATTGCCTTTTGTTATAAGCTTCACAGAAAAGCCTAGGCTTCCCCTGTAGGGATGGGCCAACACATAAGCAATTTCAATTTCCAGCATGTGCATGGTTTTCAATGCATTATAAATATTTACATTTGAGGAATGCTATGTTCTGAAATGGCCTTTTCAATATCTAGGCAAGTGGACAGGAAAAAAATGATGAAAGGCATATGGATTTGTACATAACATTTCCTTAATTAAGAATCAGTAGGCTGTGCTGCAGAGAATTCCAGCCAGTGGGTGTCTGGAGAGGAGGGAGGCTTTCTCCTGGTGCCCAAGAAGCCAGCTCCCTGGAGAGACAGGTGCTGAGTGTACAGAAGATGGCTCATTAAGGTGCACGCTCCCTTACCACCAAAACCCGAGAACAAGATAAAAGGCCACAAGTGCTATAGTGGGCCTCAATGTTATGTGAAAATATATACTTAAAAATTATCTCTGCACCTGGCTTTGCTTTTTCTTTTTTTTTTTTAAACCCCTCTCATTGTTATGTGGGAATCGTTTCTGATTTACACAAAACTTTTTTAGACTCACTATGAAAATTGGTTGTTTTTTTTTAAGGAAAGTTATTTAATAGGATTTTCCTTTTTAAAACCATACTGTCATGAGCTGTTGGTAGACAGTTCTCCCCCAGCCATCTTTAAAACAAAAACAAAAACAAATTTTTTGAGATATTTCCAAGTGAAAATATTGTAAGTGCATAGGAAATGGACCCAACCACCCAATAGCTCTTGTATCAGAAAACCAAATGCAGGGTTAGTCCTGCTACTCTAGGCTGGGGAAGTGACCTCGCTTTTCCCAAGATTGTAACCTGTTGAAGAAACAGTGCTATCTTGTTGTTTACCTCCCTCTTCTTTTCTCAGGGAGAATGCTGCTTTAAAGGAAGGACAAGAACAAAATATAGAGATACCATTACCTGAGCCTATGGCACTGACATTTTCTTAGAGGCATGAAGCTTATCGATGCTGACAATGAAAAATTGACCTGTCTGGCTGTTTTCCTTCTTTCTTTGCACTTTAATTATGTTGTTAGAGCTAACAGCTGACCAATAAATTCCACTTGTGGGCTCTTAAGACCCATGGAAGTGCTGGCATTGATAATGTACCATAGAGATGGAGAATGTTCATTTTCTGCACCATAACAGCCATCTCTGTACCTAACTATATAGTGAAATATCAACTAAGAAAATACTTATAGTATTTGGAGACCATTCCAAAAATATTTTCAGTAGCTCATATTAGCCAACTGTGTAGCGCTAAACTCGAGAAGGGTTATTTATGGATGCTTTTTCTTTTTTTTAAAAAAGTTGCTTGTTTGTTCCTTTTAATATCAAATAAGAGGTTGACACATATTTATGCATGATAGGAAGCATGGGTTGTTTGGATCCTAACAATGCGTAACTTGCAATTTATGTGTTCAGAATGCAGGGTTTCAAATAATATACATAGGTTGCTCCAAACACATCAAGGTTTTAAAGAAGAAAAGGAAAGTAAAGATTAGTTCAAAAACATAGTCTTGCAAGTGAACTAAAACCAGGATAAATCAATGAAAGGACCACACACATTCTAGCGTCATGCAAAACAACACACGGGAAAGTCAATGCCTTCTACTTCAACTTGGAGTCCCCAAAATCCCTCAGAGGGAAGGAGATGGTTGAGTGTGTCCTTTCCACAGTCCAGCTTTTGAGTTTGTCTCTATTGTTGGAGTGTGCACTCCTGGCTGTCTCTGCCTGGATTCCATTATGTGAGATTCCATTTCTAAAAGTAGATGGAAGGTCAGCCCTCAACAACCAAGTAGCGAACACTTATGCTGCAAAATTAACCTAGAAAATCAGAAGTAAAATCCAATTTTATGCTTTCAGATGAATACGCACATTTTTTCATCGTCAATGAACTTATCTTGGGGCTTTTAGGGGTTGCCTTTGGATATTAACTAAGAAGTCCAGTTTCGCTGCAGGGACACATCTCTTACCTGAGCCAGAAAGTTATTGGACAGAATCAGACATGAAGTAGAACTTTGTCACTTTTCCTTAGTGTTTCCCCAAAGGAATTGAAAGAGGGATTTTTAAACTGCTGCTGTAATATTTCCAAGCGGCTTTATGGTTTGGGTTTATTACACAAAGTCGCTGATAGTGGTTGTTAAATTTTAATATACCTTACAATGCTGCTTGACATGTGTGATAGACCAGCACCTCTGTCTCACAGTATTACGTGAGACAAAACGTTGGACCAGCAAAGACTGAGTGGCTTTTAAATTCTTAACTAAAAATAATAATGCAGTAGAGGAGTTACTCCCCATAAAATTAACTTTTGTTTATTTGAAAACAAAAATTTTATTTAGCTTTTCTTTTCCAAGTTGGAAAATGTTGATCCAACCTGCAAAATTAAGCATTTTTACTAGAAATGAAATGGGATAAAAGATAACGTTATTTATGGCCGAAGAGCAGAGCCAGACTAATGTCCAGAGCAAGAAGGCATAAACAGATGAGATTGATTTTCATTTTCGTTTCGGTTAGAGACGAGGTGAAAGTTTGAAGAATGAGTTGATTGAGGTGCCACCATGTGGTTCCTGGTAATAAGACTCAAGTCGGTGAAATATAATCAGAGTGTCATTCTCAGTGGCTGCTGGTGACTGAGGCAGAGCAGAGGTAAAGTAGAAAACAATCGTTTTGTCCCAGGTATAAATACTTGAATGATTCAGCAAATTATTCATCCCAGCTACCACCAGCATGTCATTAACATCAGGTTTGATTGTATTTGTTCTGATTTGTTCATGGAAAATAACACTTCTGCTTCGTGATGTTGAGCCACTATCCTTTAACAACCCATTTCATTTTTTATTAGAAAGGCAGTTGTGAAAGGGCACTGAACTGGGATCCCCAGCCCTGAATCCAAGGCCTGGATCTACATCTACTAGCTGGGAAACCTTAGGCCAGTGCTTAAGCCTCTCTGAGCCTCAGTTTCCTCATCTGCAAAATATAATAGTAATTCCTGTGCTGTCTACCTCACAGGGCTGTCGTTAGCACTAAATGGGTTAGACTGTAAACTGTAAAGTACTGTTCAAATGTGAGGTAACATGATTACCATCCTCGGCTCTCTTTTGCAAAGGATTTAAATGTATTTTTTTCTTACTTGTGTGTGTGTATGTGATGGTCTCTATTCTCTCCTATAGGGTCACTTTGAGTTGAAATCAATTCCACAGCAAGTTTGGTTTCTTTTTTTTTGTTTTTGTGATGGACAAACCCATGCATTACTTTGAGAAACATATTGTTTGTGTCCAGTTACTTTGCCAACCCACCAACATTTGTGATTCTGACAGAGAGGGATTTGTGCTGTGGCCTAACACTTTGGGTGAGGTATGGGTTATGCCTTTATGCAAATTAAACTTAGTCTTTCTTGAATTCTCAAAAATCTCATTAGTTTTTCATTTAACTCTTGCATTTTTCTACCTTGTTGTCTTCATTGCAGTGAGCTACCTTGGTGTTCAGGTATTCTTTAACCTCTAAAACTTTGGAGAAAAAAAACAACAAAAGAACAGTTTAGAAGTAGTCCATGTTGCAGGCACTAAAATATTAGATAATTTGGGGGACCACAGAAAGTAGACCTAGTGATCTACTTCCAAAAAATCAGCCATTGAAAACCCAATGGAGAACAGCTCTCCTCTGACACACATGGGGTCACCCCGAGTCGGAGTGAACTCGATGACAACTGCTTTCTTCCTGGAAAGGGGAGACTCTGGAGGAAAATGCTATAGGTAGGAAAGCAGCCCACTAACCTGTGAACAGTATCTGAAGGTTCCTGTCTAATGAGGAGTCACCTGGTGAATTGAAATGAAGATTTTATCCTTTCAGAGGCTATAGGGAGAGATCTACCTGTTGAGGCAATGCTTTGATTTGTCTTCTTAGAGAGTAGAATATGATCTCTTCGGACCTGAGATGAAGAAAGTCATACTAGAGGAAGAACTAGGAGTTCATGAGAGAGTTGCAAGGAGCAGAGAGAGAGGGGTGAGGAAAGAAGAGGGTGAGCCCCATGGTGGAATTTTCTGGGGTGTCATGTGTGACCTACCACACTTCCTAAACTGTACATAAATACAACAGCAAGCACATACGCACAAAATGCTCAGGATAACTGAGTTTCCTGTGGAAATTAGCAGAGGAGTCAAGCTCTACATACACACTGGTGTGTGGTGGAAACATTTAGCTTGCATGGATAATGGAAGAGCTGACATATGGGGAATATTTGGTTGTAGGGTTTTCTTGTCAACGTTACTTAGTGCTGGTTGCCCTCACTATTGGCCTAGTCTTCATGGTGGCAAAGCTACAGAGTGTCCACTACATACACAGCATGGGAATCTGCTTGTGCGGTCACAGCTGATTGGTCGGGGTAGTCACCTGACTCAAAGGCAGTAGTTTACAGGCTGACCAGCAGCCGGTGAGTAGTACAAAGTGCTCTGCCCAACAGGCTGGTAGTGGCTGAATGAACCATGAGCCATGGAAAGAGAATCGAGCGCCTGGTGGTTGAGGAAGAAGCCATAAGACACAGAGTCGTTGAGACTAAAGAGCGGCTGGTAACAGTAAAGCCTGGTTCTCAACCCTGGCTGCACATTAAGTCACCTGGGAAGCCAGATCCCAGGCGACACCCCAGGCCAATTAAATCAGAATTTCTGGAGAGCAGGACTCAGGCTTAACTTAGGTACTTTTTTAAAGCTCCTGGATTATTAGAATTTGTAGCCAGCTTTGAGAATTATTGCAGTCCTGTAGAGTTGATCAACACTTTCTGAGGTTTGAGATGATTGCCAGATGCTAAAGCAGCTTTGGATTCTGAACAACATTCCTTCCACTGAAATATATTCCACTCTCTGTGAAGCTTCTGAAGCTGCTCCTCACTTCCCATGAAGCCTGGCCATGAGGTTGAGTTTCCCGTCTTTGTTATTTGCACTGTATCCTTACAGTCACACCCTGTGCTTTGTTGGTGAATGTTCAAAAACTGACTCTCCGTGAAAACAATGATCTGATTTGTAGCATTTTCAGATTTTTGTGTTTAAATATTCCCACTGTGGCTGATTTCAAGCTACCACATGACGTCACTACGTTGGGAGGAGATGCTCAGTAGCACACCATTATATGGTATTTCCACCATAGACAAAGTAGATGTAAATAACTCTAAGAGAATATACTATAGTAAAATAATTAGAAATTGAAGGGCTTTGGGATTTATTATCTTCATTTTGAACATAATTTATTGTAACTTTACATAATTTAACTTTTAATAGTGGCTGTGTTTAACTGCTGGCCTGAAAAATCTCTGAAAATTCAACAATTGGCTCAATGAGCCAATTAACCAGCTGGCTCCAGCACACCCAAACACACTTGATATGGTGGCTTCAATGAAGTAGACATTTCTTTCTCCCCTGAAATGAGCAATCTGGGCTGTCTATTCCATAAGGCCTCATCTGCAAGGTCAAGTCTGAGTCACTTCTACAGCCAGGTTCCAGCTGCTCCTTGGAAATCCTATGGGACAGCTCTGTTCTGTCCTATAGGGTTTCTATGAGTCAGAATCGACTTGATGGCAACAGGTTTAAGTTTTTTTGGTTGGATGTATTTCAGGTTATTTAAGCACCTGAACTGGACTTGAAACTCTGTGTGTGAAATAGCTATTTTGGGAAGAAGTACACCTAAATGCCTTCCCCTCCCCACTGCCCCCAAAAAACCCCAAACCCTGCAGATACCAGTTTGCCTCCTGAGCGGTTCTTCAGTGCCCTAGATCCCGGGCCTGCTGCGTGTTCTACCTGCTAGGCCCTCAGGGGCCAGAAGTTGCAAACGTGGGGGGTGGAGGGGAGGCTCTGATGCTTTAGAGGATTATGAAATATGGTTGGTTGGTCCCAATCTGCAATTAATGAAATAAAACAGAAAAGCACAGAAAATATCTGAATAAATCATATGTAGAAAGGGTATTATTTTTTTTTAAATTATGATTCAGTGTAAGCTGGATCATTGTGGTAGCGTATATATTAAACAGTTAAGCACTCGGCTTTCTGTCAGAAAGGTCAGTGGTTTGAACCCACTCAGCGGCCCCATGGAAGAAAGACCTGGCAATCTACTTCCATAAAGATTACAGCCAAGAAAATCCTATGGGGCAGTTCTACTCTGTCATATGGGGCTAATATGATTCAAAATACACTCGACGGCACCTAATGACAACAACATAACCAACATCCAGTAAAGTGAGTGAATATTAAATATATAACTTGGGGAATTTTTACACATGTATGCCCCCATATAAAATCTCACTGAACTATATACATGAAGATTGTTGAAATGGCAAATGCTTTGTTACATATATATGTATCACAATAAAAAAATCGAGAACATTTCCAGCACCCAGAAGACCCCTTGTTTGCTTTCCCAGTCAGAACCCCACCCACAGACAAAATATGATTTTTATGGGCCATGTTTTTTAAACTAGGGAAACACTGCTAGAGGACCACGGTAGGTGGAAGGTTGTTCCTGGGGCACTGCCCCTGCTCCATCATCTCCTCCAGCCCAGGCTGGGCCTTTGAGGAGGAAGGCAAAGGCATCCTCTTGCTGGTGGTGTTTGCGTGGCTGTGGAAGCTGATACGTGAGCGTCATCCGAAGCTGAGGCAGGCTCCCTCTGAAATGGCAAAGCTGCTGTCCAAAATCCTGGTGGGTCATTACTATTTACAGCTAACCTTTCTGGTTTGGAGTGGATGTCTCAAGAAGGGCTATTTTTAAGCAGGGATATGGCCTGCTGGGGTTTTGGGCAATATAGTAAAACGGTGTGGAATAGAAAGGTGAGATTCTCTAGCGATCGACTTCAGATAGCCCCATCCTGAAGAGAGACATGATTGTTATTGTTCTGGACTCCAGGCCCCAGACAACAAGTTGGGTGGAGTCCTCCAAACCTTGGCTCAGGGCCAGATTAACAGCAGGAGAGAGGGCGCTTTAGACACCTTCCTCCCCTAAGACCTTGGCTGGGGGCTGGGGGGTTAATCCTGCAGAGTCCGGGAGTACCAGGGATGATGCTCCTGAGGGAGTGAGGAACAAATTCCCTAACATACTTGGCAGTTTCCCTGCTGGCCCTTCCACCCAGAGGTCTGCTCCTGCAGAGCTGGGCAGCCCTTCGGCCAGGCTGTGGGCCCCAGAACCCTTCTCAGAGCCCTGAAATGGGCTGTGCTCAGGAGCAGGCTTGGGGAGCAAGGTGGGCTATACCTTTTCCCTTCAAGTGGGATGGAGGAGTGAATTATACAACAGCAAGGTAATCACCAGTGAACAATTTCACATTTTTTCACTGCATCAAAGATTCTTCTCCTAGGTACGACTGGCATCATTCTTTCTCTGAATCGCCTCAGCACTTTCCCACAGAATCAAAGTCTCTTTTTAAGTTTACAACCCCTGACAGGGACATCTTTGATGTGGTGAAAAACATGTGAAATTGTTCACTACAGATGAGGAAGTAAGCACCAGTAAGCCCTTGCTTATCTTGCTTATTGCATAATCTGTCCTGAGTGGATGGGAGGCATTTGGGGGAAAGGCAGGTGCTGGGAAAAGCCCAGGGCCCAGTGGCAGAAGAGTCACTGGCTGTCCTACAAGGGCACAGCTGAGGGAGCAAATGTTCCAGGAAGTCCCAGACAGGATTGGCCGAGAGGGACCCTCCAGCCCCGCCCAGCTCCGGAGCCTTTTCCCAGCCAGGCCCCTGCCAGCTCCCATGACACTCCTTGGCTCTCTGCGTGTAGCAGGACGTGGGAGACTCCTGCTTCAAGGTCAGTGAAACTGTGAAACTCGGCTTTATCTCTCCAAAGCTGGGGCATTTTTGAGAGGGAACGTGAGGGGCTTTGTGAGTAGTGAACCCCAGGGATGGGCTGGGACTGGATAGAGGACCTTCGGTATGGGGAACCACAGGGCTTGAGGAGGCAGTGGGAGTTCTCTAAAAAAGCCTGCAGTTATCTGCCCTCGGCTAAAGCTTCCCTCTTTTCACCACATATGTGGAGCCCAGCCCAGCACGAGGTGCCGGAACCCTATCAGCACCCTGCTTGCAGCCCCTGTTTTTGATAGTGAATAAGGAATTTTTGTTGATGGGAAAAAATCTAAATGCCACTGAATTTGGGGCAACTTTATTGCTCAAATTCCTCTCCCTTGTAATTTACAAGACTAATCCATTCGTTTCTGGGAATGTTACCACTCAGCAGTATCAAGGGGGTGCAAATCAGTGACTTGGGATGAAATAATGAAAAATAATATGTTCTGAGGCCCTTAAAAGGAGCTGGAGCCCTGGTGGAGCAATGGTTAAGAGCTCGGCTGCTAACCAAAAGGTCAGTTGTTTGAATCCACCAGCTGCTCCTTGGAAACCCTAGGAGGCAGTTCTACTCTGTCCTATAGGGTCACAACGAGTAGGAATCTACTCAATGGCAATTTTTTTTTTTTTGGTAAAAGGAGCTAATGACTAAGCTTGGCCCAATTTCAACTGATTAATATTATCACCATAGGTTCCTCGGTGGTGCAAATGGTTTGCTCTCTGCTACTAACCAAAGGTTGGTGGTTAGAACCCACCCATTGGCACTGCAGAAGAAAGGCCTGGAAATCTGCTTCTGTATAAAGATTACAGCCAAGAAAACCCTATGGAGCAGTTCTACTCTGTAATACATGGGATTGTCATGAGTTGGAATGAAATCAATAGCAACAGGGTTTTTTTTAAAAAATATTATTGCTTGAGATGCTAGAGATTCATTATTCACTGATAAACAGAATAATCATTTTTTCCCTCTCATCAGAGGTGAAAAGCTGCAGAATCTGCCTAAATGTGTTTCATCTCTGCTTGATTGGTTGATTGTCTCCTAAGGGATTACTGTCAGCCTTGTTTCTGCCCCTTGAGTTTTACATACTTGGCTCGGTAGCATCTCTGCCTTTGACCAACCTTCTGCTCTTCTCAGTACTCTCCTTTAAACCTTCATGCACGCTTTGCCGTGGCTCTGCAACCCTCCAGCGTCAGCTGGCATCACGTGAGATGGCAGTTGGTGCCCTCATGCCAGGCTTACTCTAGCTAAACTGGCGTGCGGTTTCCACAGGTGCTGGTTCTCCAGTCTACAGCTCTCACATTTTCTCTCCTTCCAAACCAGCGTCCTTGGTCTAGTCTGTCATGGAGAAGCAAGCAGCGACCTCCAGAACTTGGCAAGAGGGCTTCTGGGCTGAGCAGACTCTTATAGGAGGATTTGGACATTATTTGGCTGGTTAAGCACTGGACTTGCTCCTTAGCATTTATAAGTGCCTTTCCCAAATACCCTGCCTTTGGAGTTAATCACTTCTGCGTGTTAAGGCACAGTTTAACAAAGCTATCCATAAAAAGCACACTCACTCCATGGACTCTGCCAGCTACATGGTCAAATCATGTCCTTGGAGCATGGGTCGTAGGTCAGGTCAATTTTCCTAAAGGAGTGGCTGAAAATGATCCAGGAAACAATGGATTGGGGGTGGGGGGTAAATGAGGAAGGGGGAGTCCTGGGCTTTCAGGGACAGGAGGGGGACTAATAGATAGATTTTGCCCACTGCTCAAAGCCCCTGGGTCTCCATCTCTGCCACAGCCTAGAGAGCGATCCATTTGTCTTCCCAGAGGAAATCACATGGGACCTTACATAGAGCATGCTGGGAGTTCCTGCCCACTGAGCCAGGATCGTGCAGGGAGCCAAATGCCAAAGGTGACCCTTGAAGGTGACACCCACCCCTGCCTGGAGAGGCACCGAGAATCTGCAGAGCTTTTCCTTGGGCAAGGAAGAAGGCAGCCCACTCCTTTATGCCGTTTCAAAGGACTGGAGGACTCCTAGCTTCCTATTTTCTTGAAAACAGTTTATCTTTGGGAGACTCGTCTGGTAATGGTCCCATGTCTTTATCACAAGGAGATTAGGAAAGCCCTCTCTTACACAGGGAGGGGCTTAAAACATCTGCTTGTGACTTTACTTGCTGAATACAATAGAGATTCCCAAAGGTTCCTGTTAAGGTTGACTGTGTGTCTGATGGTCATGAGGTAGCATGAATACTTTGTTCTCTGAATTCAGAGGGAATAGACGTTTTCTGCTGGCCTAGGAGATTGGCTTCATGAGATTGGTTCAGAGCATTCTGTAGAGCTGGGCCAGCCCTGGGGTTGTCCTCTGTTTTGGGTGGCTCTCTCTGGATGGAAAGCTGACACATGTTCCTCCCCTTGGCCCTCTGCCTGCTCTCTAGCCCAGAGGAGCTCAGACACACAGACGCCATGCACAGCTGGACCAGAAATAATTCTGGGCCAGCAGAAAGGCACACTTTGTGTCACCATCGAGAATATTTAGAACGACCAGGAGGCTCAGAATTGAGGCAGCAACATAATCTAAGGCTCCCCGCTTCCAAGGTGTCCCTGAACCACACGAAAGCTTTCAGCCAGGACCCAGATTCCTAGCACATCTGCCTGGGACAGAGATATTTGGCCCTTGGGCACTTTGACAAAAATGCTTAATGTTGTTATTGGTTTTTAATGGAGAGGGCAAGTATAGGAATAAACATAATCTCGTCACCTTTGGCTCTGTCAGGCTGTGCTCCTGAATCCCATCAAGAAAGACCCTTGGCTTGGGGTCCCAGGAACTCTGCCTGATTTTAGCCCTGATGCTGTAAACAATGCTTTTCAAATCAAGAACCGTAAAGGTGTTCCAGGTCAGGGAAACCAAGGCAGACAACAATAGGGTGAGGGTTGGAGACTATTTCCCTCCTTACCCCCTGCAGTCCTTACTTCTACATAAAGGAGGGTAG
Source organism: Elephas maximus indicus (assembly GCF_024166365.1). Classification (NCBI taxonomy): domain Eukaryota; kingdom Metazoa; phylum Chordata; class Mammalia; order Proboscidea; family Elephantidae; genus Elephas; species Elephas maximus. Next base: position 86,306,927 of record NC_064820.1, read on the forward strand.
AGAGGGAAGAAGGAAAGAGAAAGCAAGCCCCTGCCTATTACCTTTGAGAAAGCCAGGCTGCCTCAGCACTCCCAGCATGGCTTAACAGCCACCTTGGGCACCTAGCATCAGAGTGGACTGGGCAAAGGCATCCCTGGCATCTTGACCACTTCAGCAAAAGCCCAAGGACAGGGAAAGGGAACAGACATAATATTCTGGGACTCCAGTGGAGTCACATGCTCTAAGGTGACAACCATGTGCCTGGCTAGAAACTGCTGTGGCTTTTTCATGGCTTTCATGGGCTTGGGGTTTAACCTAGTGGAGTGGTCTGAGGCACTCCTAGGCCTATATGGTTGTTCCTCTCCAACTGCTGGTCACTGCAGGGCTGCTTGTGAAGTGCTGTGGTTCACAAGGACCCTGAATCTGGGGCCAAAGGCAAACCTGGGCTCAAATCCCAGCTCTACCAATGTGCAGGCTACTTAATCTCTCTTAAGTATTCTTTCCCCATTGACAAAATAATGCCTACTTCGCAGGATTGGTGCAAAAACTGTTGTTAATGTTTTAAGACCCTTTATGCGTGCGTGGCTCATGGTAGGAGCACAATATTAGTTAAAGGAAAAAAAAAAAAGATAATAAGGTTTGACTAGGGGAGGGGTGGGCAGTAGAAAGGGCAGACATTCCAAGTCAAAAGAGAAGCCAGAGCAAAGAGGCAGAGGTGGGGAAGTGCAGGGCTTGTCTGGTGAAGCCCATAGATGAGGGGCTGTCACTGGATTCACTGTTATGAGGAGTCTGAAATGAGAGCCCAGAAGCCATCTGGTTAAATCTATTTTGTGAACAAAGGCATCGGTTTCCAAAGGATCATCAGTGGATCTGCAAATACGTGCTGGGGTCCTCCTGGACTAATATCTCATCCTTAGAAAGATGACAAAATAAAACAATTAAATAAAATACTTTAAATGCAAAAAATGTAACCTAAAATCAACAAACAATCCAAGAAGGGGCAGACCAGTGCCAAGATGATCAGGGGTGGCGTTGGGAAGGAAAGGACCTAGTGAGAACCATCCCATAGCTTTAAGGGTCATTACGAGGAAGGGACTCAAATGTTAACAATTGCTGAATCTAGGTGGAGGATATAAGAACGTCACTATACTATTTTTTTCAACTTTAAGTTTGAAATTTTTTAAATAAAAAATTAAAAGTAAACTGCACAAAATAATGAAGCTATTTGTGCCCCCCAAAAAGACATATAAAATACAAGGTCAAATTTTTAAAAATAGATTAACAGACATAAAATTACTCTATCAAATTGCTTTAAAAGTTGTAAAGACTTACTCTCAATTTCTAAACTTATCTCACCATAGTGTGCTAACAGTCAACAGACCACACTTTGGTAGCATTGGTCTGGTGTGGTCAATATTCCATAATCTAGTAAAATTAATACTGTGGTAAAAATTTTATCGTCCCTTTTCACTGCCTCTGGAATCAAGTCTTAGGACTTACAGTGATTTTCTTCTTGAAAAAAATTTTTTTTTTTTTTTTATGGCTACAAATCCTGTTATGACCCAAGTCTTGCTTACATCAACTGTCTCTTCTCTTGCCTTTCACTTCCCTAGATGCTCAGCTGCCTCTCATGGCTCCTTACCTCTGCTCATTCTGTCCCCTCTGCCTGGATTGTCTTCCCCTTGTCCATCTGGCAAACTGAGATCCTCAAAGATTTTTTCCAGAATGACCTCCACCAGGCAGATTTGGGTCTTCTCTCATCTTAGTTCTCTTTGCTCTTGTCACTTTGGATTATAACCTGTTTTTAGAATGATCTGTCTCCCCCACCAAACTCTGAGCCCCTTAAGGGCAGCCCCATTATCTGGCACAGGGATTGATTCTCTAATGTTTGTTGGATGAATCATTGGATGGGTGGATGGGTGGGTGAACAGACAGACGGACAGACGGATGGGCGGGCGGGCGGATGGACAGGTGGATGGATTGATGGGTAGATGAGTGGATGGGTGGGTCAGTGGGTGGATGGATGCATAGATGAATGCAGGCATGCATGGATGGATGGGTGAATGGATGAGTGAGATTTGAGGCTTCACTCTTGGGTTGTCAGGTGATCTCTGCCATGGAGGCTACAGTCGCACTGCACACAGCGTGGCTGATCTATCCATCCGTGGTAGCTGCAGATGTTCTGGACCCTAAAATAGGTCCAGATTGTCCCAAATCATGAGTTTTCCCTGGGGCCTTTTGTCATAGGCAGCCACCATAAATCCTAGGCAGATTCAGTCTAATTTAATGCAATTCTCCAAATGTTAGGAGATTTATCTTCTGTAGAGTGCGTGAAGAACCAAATCTGGAGTAGTGAAAGTGGCCCAGGATGCTGTGTCCTCATCCTTGAGGCTCTGGACCTAACAAGGGAGGGACATATTTAGTCCTTCATTCTTCTTTTCTGCAGCATTCAAATGTAGGTTGAGTCTGGTATAGGCTGAGGTGATGGCCATTCCCCTAACTGGAACATGCACAAAAAGATGTCTAGAGAGAGGCAATGCATGTAGGCAGGCATCTATGGTCATCCGTTTGTGCATGTGGGTGTGAGTGTATCCATTCGTTGTTTCACTTTGAATCCTTTGCAGTTTGTGATCTGGTACTAGTCCCAGGGCCGGTGGAAAGAAGCAATAACTTGGTTTAATTAAGGCCAGACAAGGTCCATCATATGGTACAGTTGAATGGCCTGGTTCGTCATCAGGCTATGCCCTCCTGGGAACAGGTCTTTGAACCGGTTTTTTCCAGTTCAAACCCTGCTGAGAATTTGTACTTCCACCCTAGATATACTGACACAGAACCTACAGTTTACCAAAATCCCCAGGTGTTTATGTATACATAAGAATCACCTGGGGATCATGTTAAACTGTAGGTCTGATTCAGTATACCTGGGGTGGAATAGCAAATTCTCAGCAGTGGTTTGAACTGGAACAAACTGGTTTGAAGCCCTACCCGGAAGCTTCCAGGGGGCTCTACTTTCTTTAGTACAGCACTTTACCACATGACTTCCAGCTGCCCAGGTTAGTGCATTGGTCTGAGCACAGGCTGCTGGTCTTGAATCCCAGCCTTGCCACCCACTGTGTGATTTTGGACAAATTAATCTTTCTCTTCTTCCATTTGCTCATCGGTAAAACAGGGATAAAAGTAGTCCTGGTGGCACAAACAATTAAGTGTTCAGCTGCTAACCAAAAGGTTGGCGGTTCAAACCCACCCAGCAACTCAAGCAAAAGATCTGGCAATTGGCTCCCATAAAGATTACAGCTAGTTAAACATTATGGGGCAGCTCTACTCTCACATGGGGTTGCTATGAGTCAGAATTGACTCAACGGCACCCAACCACAACAGCAAAATGGGAATTACAAGAACATCTACCTCATGGGTCTGTAAACTCTTAGGACTATGTGCTTGGCATATAGTTAAGTACTACACAAGTCAAAATGTCCTTTAGAAGCAAGAATGGTGAGACTTTGTCTCAGGTACTTCAGCATGTTATCAGGAGGGACCAATCCCCAGAGAAGGATATCATGCTTGGTAAAGCAGAGGGTCAGTGAAAAAGAGGAAGGCTTTCAACGAGATAGATTGACACAGTGGCTGCAACAGTGGGCTCAAGCATAATAACAACTGTGAGGACGGCGCAGGACCGGGCAGCGTTTCATTCTGTTGTACGTAGGGTCACCATGAATTGGAACAAACTCGACGGCACCTAACAACATAACAACAACAACTGGTGCAGACCAGATGCTCAATACATGTGATTTCCTTTTAGCTGTGTGACCTTGGGTTGTTACTTAAACTTTCTGTTTTTGAGTCCCCTCATCCATGACATGGTTGCTGTTGTTGTTGTTGTGTGTCATTGAGTCAATTCCACCTCACACTTGCTAGCCAAAATGTCGGCAGCTTTAATCCACCAGCCATTCCTTAGAAACCCTATGGGGCAGTTTTACTCTGCCCAGTACAGTTGCTGTGAGTCAGAGTCCACTCGATGGCCATGAGTCTGGTTTTTCTTTCTTTCTCTCTCTCTCTCTCTCTTTCTTTCTAGAAAAAGGAGCTCTCGTGGTACAGTCGTTAAGAACTCGGCTGCTAAACAAAAGGTTGGCAGTTCGAATCCACCAGCCACTCCTTGGAAACCCTATGGGGCAGTTCTACTCTGTCCTATAGGGTTGCTGTGGGTCAGAATAGATTTGATGGCAATGAGTTTTGTTTTTAGGGGAAAAAGGAGCTCTGGTGGTACAGTGGTTAAGTGCTTGGCTGTTAACTGAAAGCTGCTCTGTGGGAGAAAGATGTGGCAGTCTGCTTCCATAAAGGTCACAACCGTGGAAACCCTCTGGGTGGTTCTGCTCTGTCCAATAGAGTCACTAGTAGTCAGAAACGACGCCATCACCATGGATTTTGTTTTTGGTTTAGAGAGAAGAAATTCCTGCACTTAAGCTGAGAGTTAAATGACCTCTAAAGTCCTTTCCAACTCTCGAGTTTTTATGACTGTTCATTCACGTAACAGGCATTTACTGAGAACATGTCACATGCTGGCCAATGGGCTGGAGAGCCAAAAAAAACTGTGACTGAATCTTGCCTCTTGCTCTTTGAGCATGAAATTGGTTAAGAGTGATCGTTTGCCCTTGAGTAGAGCCCTCCCAAGGTGGGGGAAGGGGTCTCACTGGGGTATCCTGAGCCCTTGTTCCTGATCTGATTTCTCCTTCCCCATCTGTCTGCTCAGTCTGAGAAGGATCCCGGAAGGAAGGAAGTGTGTACACACAGATGCACTGTGTTGGGTGTTCTGCTGGGACACTTTCATCTGTTCCTATGGACTAGTCTGGAGGATTTATCCCTGAACCCCCTGAGAATGGTCTCAGTGGGCTCCTGGGGTTGCACAGCCTGTCATGGATCAGAAGTCCGGAGCTTGTCTGGGCCATTACTGGCTCATCAGCAGATCTCAGAGACCAGGAACCTGAGCAGGGAGAGTCTGAAAACCAAACATGCCAGCCATGCCTGTTTGCTTTATTAGGATTTCAAAATCAGTGGTTAAAAGGGATGTGTTTCATGTAATGTAAGTAGATTTTTTTTTCCCTTAACTTTGATCCAACAAGCTAGCTCACAAAATTGAGTCTAAACTGACTTGGATACCAGGACAGGGACTTGGAAGCACATTAAACTGAAAATCAAACCTGTTGCCGTTGAGTCGATTCTGACTCATAGAGACCCTATAGGACAGAGTAGAACTGCCCCATAGGGTGTCCAAGGAGCGCTGGTGGATTTGAACTGCCAACCTTTTTTGTTTAGTAGCCATAGCTCTTAACCACTATGCCACCAGGGCTCCAGGAGCATGTGAAAAGGTGAGAAATGCTCAGGGGAGGCTGTAGGCAGAAGGTGCCTTGGGGAATGACCCAAGGAGAAGGACAGTGCATTGTCTGAAAAGGGAATACACAGGAGGCTGGGAAGATGTCCTCTTTCTGGAAATCAGTCAAGGCACTGCCCACAAATATTTATATGAAGTCAGGTGAAAATACTTATTGAGTAGCTACCGTGTACAAGGAACTGGCAGATAGAAATTCCTGTCCTTGAAGAATTACCGATCACCTGGAAGACAATACAAAGAGCAGGAAGTTCATTAGCATTACAGGAGATACATGGCAGCTCAGTTCACCAACAGATGTCAAAAAACTGCACAGCACAAACGCAAATGATGAGCAGCTAGTGAGTGCTTTGGAAACTCAGTGAGAAAGCGATCACCTTGGGCTAGAAAAGAGCAGAGAGATTTTGTGAAGATTGAGGCACTAGGCTGTAGGACCAGTCAGACAGAGAAAAATGGACAGTAAAGTCCAAATTTGAGAGAGTAAAAATAAAGAAACAGCACTTTTACTAGAACTAATTAGTATGATTTATTTATTCATTAGCACAAAAAGTATAGACAGCAAACTATATATAAAATATATACATGATATTGGAATATAGACTATAAATACATACAAGCATATTTTTAAGCATATTTTCAGAATATATTCAAATATATATATATTTTTTATTTTATGTTTTTGAGATCATCTGAGTGTCAGTCTGACCACTGTGTTTCGAATGTTCTAGGCCCTCATGATAGTCCCTGAAAATATGTGGGTATGTGTTTGCATATGCTTTCACGAAATTTCTCACATGAGCTTATCTAGTTGATATTTGCTCTTTCCCCACCAAAAAAGATTAAAGAAAAATGCTTCCCTTTGCCTTAGCTTACACTCTAAATGAACTGGGGAGGGACTAGGGAGGAGGTGTGGACCTTCAGCCAGATCTGATGAAGTTTTCTGCAAGTCCTCCACAGGATAGACCAGGCCTGCCACTTTTCATTAGCAAAAGTCACAAGTAAAATGAGATAAAGTTACTTAGTGTAATGTATCATAAAAAAAACCCACTGCCGTCAAGTCAATTCTGACTCATAGAGACCCTATGAGACAGAGTAGAACTGCCTAGTAGAGTTTCCAAGGAGCACCTGGTGGATTCAAACTGCCGACCTCTTGGTTAGCAGGTGTAGTGCTTAACCACTACGCCATCAGGGTTTCCAATGTATCATAGCTTATGGAAATCACAAGAGACTGCCAGACCTAATTAATTGTCTGCTTCACATCATTTATGTTACCTGCTGCTCTGGCGACTTTTGGGGTTCCCTGGTGCAGGCCTCAGAGATGCTCGGGGAGAATGGACACATCATCGAGTCCCTGCTCTTCTTCCCCAGAGCTTGATCTTTCCTATCTACCTGCCTGCCCTGACCTGCTCAGGTGCAGATAATGTGATGCTGAAGTCTTCAGCAAGACAATGTAGAATCGGCACAGATGTCATCTGCCCAGAATTTCCAGAAAGATCTCTCAGAATGTCTTGAAAACACACTGGAAACTTTATACTACGTGTACAGTAAAACCTGTGAGCCGGAACCTGTAAAAGGTGAAAACCTGTCAGAGAAGGAAAACTCAAATATTTCCCATTAAAACAAGGGATAGAAAAGTGGTAGGACAGCATGCTGTGAAAGGCGAAAAACTCACAAGACCTAGAAAAACAGGGCGGTCTGTCAAGTTTCAGTTCTCACAGGTTTCACAGTACTATATAAACCTTATACACTGCAGTCTCATGAATCAGCTTCACCTTAGGCTGTGCTCAAGGGAAGTTAAATTTTAAAAAGCAGAATTTTCAATACAATAGTCTCTCTTATCCAGCATGAACAGTAGCACGCTCCAAAGGATGCCACTCTAGTGCGGTACCAGTGTATCAGCAGCCTGTCCTCAAACGCTGTCACCTCCCCTCCCACCCACTGGGTTCTCCTAACACTCGAATAAACTCAGCCTCCATGTGCACACCTGAAAGGTGTTCTGTTATCACAGCGCTAGAGACGAGATGATCGAGATCATGTGATTCTTCTTGTAATCTTTCGTGAGGAGATGCATCCTTTTTCACGAAAACCCACCTACTGCCTTCCTCACCCTGCCTCCTACCCCTCAAACAACACTTTTAGAAAATCTATTACTTACATCCTTGCCGCACATTGTGTCTTCATCCACCTTATGGCTATCAGGAAAACTCATCCTTCTTCCTGAGCTTGGGATCAAGGAGTCAATGTCAGGTCCGGCATCACTCACATCAGTGAATGATGGAGGTCCAAAGACCTGTGCCAAGGCTCTCCTATCACTGCCACCCCACCCCAGCTTTGCCATCTAGACCAGGCTGGTTTGATCAGGACCACTCATGGAGAACAGAGGAGGGGATAGAGAGGGGACCTGGCAAAAGCTGAGACCACAGAGGTTGCTGATGATGGGAAAGGAACATGTGATGTGGAATCAAACAGACATGCATTCATATTCTGTCTTTGCCATGTCTTAGCGGTATGACCCTGGACAAGTCATTTAACTTTATAGAGGAGTGTGTTCTCATCTATTAAACAGGGACAACAACATGTAATGTGCCTGGCACATAGCAGGTACACAGTGATTTCCCATTCCTTTTTCCTTTCCCTTTCCTAAAGAAAGTATTACTTGTTTGGGTGGAGACATAAACTGAAAGTCCAAGACAGCAGATAAGCTGAAGTTCTCTAGAGCTTGAAAAGCACCTGGGTACAAGATCACAAGCATTTATAGCAATCTGTATGGTGGTGCTGGGCAGAAACAAGCTGCCCAGTAGCCAGGCCTTAGCTCTAGGTCTTATGAAGACTCTGAAAGAGTCCTAGGGTCCCTCAGGCATAATAAAGTAGAGGCAGGACAGCCAGCTAAGAGGGAGGAGGAGTCCTAAGACTGGGCAGGAAGTGCGCAGGCAGGGAGCCCCCACAAGGTTGGAGCCCAGGGAGGAGACAAACCAACAGCAGATACGAGGAGCCAGGCCTGGAGAACTGACATAACATCTACCTGTACTGTAAGCTTGTCCAGAATGATCCTCTGGATTTCCTCACAAATCTGCTCTTCTCCCAGACCTCCCGGCCATATTAACGGTCTCACCATTTATCCAGACACTGCATTCATCCTTGGTTTTTTTCTTATCTTTCATTTCCAAACCATTAGCAAGACCCATCAGTTCTACTCCAGAATAGATCGCAAATTCATTCCCCTTCTTCATCCTCATGGATACCACCTGGGCCTGGACCACCTCATTACTCACCTGGACCACCTCTGTGGCTTTCTAGTTGATCTCTCTGCTTCCACCCTTACCACACTGCTGTAAGCCATTCTCCACACAGCAACCACAGTGGTATTGGTAAATAATACATCAGATCAGCTGACTCTACTACTTGCAGGCAGACCCATGATTCCCTTCTGCATGGAGGGAGGATAAAATCCAGACTGCTTACCGTGACCTCAAGGTCCTGTAGGTCCTGGCTCCTGCCCACCTCTCCAACCTTCCCTCAGTCCACTTTCCCTTTGCTCACTGTGCTTCAGCCCCATTGACCTCCTTTCTGTTCTAGAACAAGTCAAAGTCTGTTCAGCTTTAAGGCTTTTGCTGATCTTTTCGCTTGTCGAATCTATTTAAAGGTAGGCATAACTCCAAGTTTCTCTGAATAATAAATACCCTGTTCGCTTCCTTCTTTGCACTCACCCCACCTATAATTATTTTGTTTTCTTGTTTATTGACCATCGACCCAAAATAGATTACGAGCCCAAAAAGAAGGAACTGTGTTTCTTTTGCTCACTGTTTTATCACCATTGCCTAGCACAGTGCCTGACACATGGTAGGTTTTCTGTAAACAGTTTATGAATGAATTCTATGCTTCCTATTGGGATTGGAAGACAATCTTGGATTGTAACTGACCTAAGGCTTGCAGGGAGTCATGTGAGCAAGTAGGTGTCAACTCAGAGGATATGGGGTGGGGGGGGTTTGTGTGTGAGCCCAGGAAGCAGGTCAACTATTACTTGTTTGGATAGAGACATAAACTGAAGATCCCAGAGAGCAGATACATCTGAGGTTCTCTGGAGCTTGAAAAGCATCTAGGGAAGTTCTTAGGGCACAGGCTCATGAGCATTTGTAGCAATCTTTATGGTGGTGCTGAGCATAGAACTGAGCAGAGTAATGGTAAGGACATGGGCAACAGAGAAGGTTAGAAGCCAGCTTCTCTTAGCCTTGTGATACCCAGCAACCACTGTTACCTGGGAGAAGAACCCTGGGGGGGTCAGAAGTTCTGTCCTTTTCCCGAATTGCTCACCATGTGCAAATGGGGAAGCTGGGTCACCCAGTAAAGAACAACTCTAAACAGAAACATTTTAAAAACAGAGATGTCTGCTTTCTGCAAGATGTTTGTACACTGCTCTCACTGTTTGCAAACCCTCCTGGCTACAGAAGTAGAGCCCACCATGAGGCTGTCTGGTTGCTAAGGTTTTTATACCAGGGAGAAATGCCATGGCTGCTCTGCCCCTTCATTTCCCCTCCTCAGTGATCTCTTAACAGAACTGTTCAGTAAGTTACACTAATGCCCAGGGGAGTGGAGGGCACTGAAAAAAATAAAATAGCGTTGCAAGTGAGCCTCAGATTTCTTTTTGCTCCAAACTTTTGTCCCAGTGGCTTCACAAGATATTCTGCCTTATAAAACCACTGTGTTTGAAAACTAGGCAAAGCCAAACACTGACTGCTTCGGTGGACCACAGATTACCTCTTACAAACAAATGTCTTCCCAGCTTTACTAATTTATGCCACATGTTACCATCTGTGCAAAAAAATAAATCAAGCCTCTTCTGTGCAAAGGCTGCAGCTGCAGATAGTAGTTATATAATATTTGGAGCCTGCCAGGTAATAGGGAAATCTGTAGACGAAGCAATGTTCTGCCTGTGCAGCTTTTCCAAGACTGATTTTAACATGCAATCGAGATTTCATTTAGTCATGAGGAAAAGTGGTTTCATTGTAAGCTTGGCTCTGGGCCTTTGCGGAACATGGAGCACGCATTCCCAGGATCACTAGCCTGTTCAATAAGACCCTTGTTTCAACCTCACTCCCAAGTTTACTGACTGGGACACTAATAGCAACATTCAATGTCTCTGGGTGTATTGGTGAGAGAGATTCAGAGTCAAGGAAGCAAGAATTCTTCACCAAAACTTTAATTGCAAAAACAAACAAGCAAACAACTCTGAATCTATGTCAATTCTCTACAAGGAACAGAAACAGAGGCACTTGAAGAATTTCAGTTCCAGGATTGTGTTGCCTGCTAGAATGAAAGCCTACCCAGGTTTATTGACATGAATCATACAGGACTGCAGTGTCGAAACTCTTGGAAGTAAATTACTATTATTATTCCAGAAACTAAAATATGGACGTGGTAGCATTTCAAGCATTAATATTTTGAGCCTGACACCCACCCACAGCTCACCCTTGCAGGGAGGAAGGCCTTGAAGACCACCAGCGATATGCCACCTGGCTGTAGATGGAGACCATCCCCTCCCTTTCCTCTTGACTCTACTTCTTAAAATTTATGTTCTAAGACTCTGGTGTGAGCAGATAGCAGTGGTCGGGCAATGTAAGAAAAGAAAAATAAACAGCAAGACATCTGGGTCAACCTCAGAAATGAATTCACTACCCGTTAGCTTAGGAAGACCATGTTATGATGCAGGTGTGCGTGCACACGCGTGCCCGTGTGTATGTGGTAAAATATGCATAACATAAAATTTATCATCTTAACCACATTTAAGCGTATAATTCAGTGCCGCTAAGCACATTCATAATGTCGTGTAACCATTGTCAATATCTATTTCCAGAACATTATCATCGTCACAAAGAGAAAATCTGTATCTATTAAGCAAAAACTCCCCATTCCTCTCTCCCATGAGCCCCTGATAAACTCTAAACTACTTTCTGTCTCTATGAATTTACCTATTCTAGACATTTCACATAAATGGAATAATAAAATATTCATCCTTTTGTATCTGGCTTATTTCATGTGATATAATGTTTTCAAGATTCATCTGTGCTATAGCATGTTTACGACACTGGGGCACGGGGTTATAGCATGTATCAGAGCTTCATTCTTTTTAATGACTAAATAGTCATTCATTGTATGGATATATCACACTTTATCCGTTCATCTGTTGATGGACATTTGGGTTGTTTCCAGCTTTTGGCTATTGTGAATAGTGCTGCAATGAACATTGCTATACAGGTATCTGTTTGAGTTCCCATTTTCAATTCTTTCGGGTATATGCCCATGAATTTTTTTTTTTTTGCCAATACTGCCTAGAAAGAATTTGGGCAAAGCTGATTTAACTTTGGTGAGTTCTATGGTAAACCTAAGAGGTGACAGCATTGCCTCTCTGGTCAGGAATCAGAAGGTATGGATGCAGATAAGACAGGCCCAAAGGATGTGAGTTAGTGTCACTTGCTACATATGATGGCCACGGAGAGTCAATGAAGATCTTTGAGGAGCCCTTTCTCACTCTTGGAAGGGGATTGAAATAGCCCAATATCTGGTATTGGTCATTCTTAATAGTCTCTTGTTCCTTGCTGATCATTATGATTCCATTCTTTACTTCTTTGAATATTCCACATAAAGCTATATATTCTTGTCTGCCAATTCCATATCTTCCGTCTTTGAAAGTCTAAATCTGTGGTCATTTCTTCTGTTTACTCTCACTCATAGTACCTCCTGTGTGTGTAGTAATCTTTGTTGGGAGCTTGTTGCTTGATTTTAGTTTATAGGAAATCATGACCTAACCTGTATACCTTCCTCAGAGGGGATTTGAGTCAGCTTCACTGGGACTAGGGGATAGGGACCCAATGACCTTGAACCAGCCTCCATCAATGCTCCAGTCCCAAGCTCATTCCCTCATTTTGCTGTCAGCATCCTGACCTCAGAGCTCATGTGGTCATCCACCCTTAGACAACCCCAACCTTCTGGCTTATTACTCTGAGCTCCAATGTCAGCTCATTTTGGGGAGAGTAGCGTAGGAGGATGGTCTTCAGAAACTCTACCTCTTAGAGCCCATAAAACTATCCTATTCAAGATACAGTTGTCATGAAGTGGCAGTGTCCAAAAGAGCACCTCATCTCTCAAACAGCCAGAAGTAGAAATCCTCTCTTTTTGTTTATTTTCCCCATACCGCATCAATGGAGAAAATAGCATGGACATCAGGCAGTTTACATTCATAATGTCTAATACAACCCGGATTTTCCCATTCATTGTGAGGGGGAAAAAAAAGAAAGATAGAAACAAAACAAAAGAGGGCTGTGGGCTCCTGCAGTTCTTTCTCTTGCCTGTTGATCTCTACCTTGTGGCTCAGGGTCATCCCACATGTATAATCCACCTTCTTTGCTTTCCAGGCACTCTTCCAAGAAGAAGGATGGCCAGCACCTTCTCTAAGTTGCTAACTGGCCGCAATGCTTCTCTGCTATTCGCTACCTTGGGCACCAGTGCCCTGACCACAGGGTACCTGCTGAACCGGCAGAATGTGTGCGCTGAGGCCCGGGAGCAGCACAGGCTGTTCCCTCCAAGGTGAGTCCTTTTGGCTTTGAAAGCTCCAGATGCCTGCTAGAAATATGGTTTCCTCTTCTGGAAACTGTCAGTAAGGGTGCCTCATTTTGTCTTTGAAGAAGACTGAGTCAAATTGACAATCATTTTTGAAGGCTCATTATGCACAGTGACCTGTGGAGAGGACAATGATGTCTATTGTTGTCATTCCTGCTTGGGAGTTTGCAGTTTTAGATAAATTAAAATTGTAGCTGATAAGTAGCATGAGTTGAGCACTTATGTGTGTTAAGCACTTTACGTGGAATATCTGTTTGATTTATTTTAACATCCTTTTGTGATGAAATGGAGGCTTAGAGAAATTAAGCGATGTACTCAAGTTTACACAGCTAGTGTGGCCAAATGCAAACCCAGGAACCTTGATTCCAGACCCATGTCTCCCTCATGGCTCTACCGCATGCTGGGAAATGTGATGTCATAGTACCAATTTTAAGGGTCAGCATTAAAGTACATTACGATAAGAAACAGAGGAGCGTCTTAGTCATTTAGTGCTGCCGTAACAGAAATACCACAAGTCGATGGCTTTAACAAAGAGAAATTTATTTCCTCACAGTACAGTAGGCTGAAAGTCCAAATTTAAGGTGTCAGCTCCAGGGGAAGGCTTTCTCTCTCTGTCGGCTCTGGAAGAAGGTCTTGGTCCTCAATCTTCCTACGGTCAAGGAGCTTCTCAGGTGCCTTGACCCTGGACCCAAAGGGCAAACTGTGCTCCTAGTGCTGTTTCTTGGTAGTATGAGGTCCCCAACTCTCTGCTTCCCTTTCCTTTTATCTCTTGAGAGATAAAAGGTGGTGCAGGCCATACCCCAGGAAAACTCTCTTTACCTTGGATCAGGGAGGTGACCTGAGTAAGGGTGGTGTTACAATCCCACCCTAATCCTCTCAACATAAAATTACAATCATAAAATGGAGGACAACCATATAATACTGGGAATCATGGCCTAACCAAGTTGAAACACACATTTTTGGGGAGACATAATTCAATCCATGACAAGTACTGATGTGACTGAGGCAAAGATGGACATATTTTCTCAGCCCTCAGAACCTTGCTGTGATATGTGTGGCACACAGAATAGAGTTTGAGTGAAGTGCTGATTTTAAGGGATTCCACATAAGCAGGTATGTATGAGAGAGATGAGGAAAACCACTGAGGTATTTCTCAGAGACATGTATTGGTTCTTGTGGGAACTGAGATCTCTGAGGAATCACTGGCAATCACCATCTACCTCAGAAATTCCTGAGGATAATTCCTGAATTTCTTATTATCCAGCCAACACATGTCCCAGGGTGAGATATACATTCATTTACCAGATATGTAGAGAGCCAGGCACTGTTCTCAGTAAAACAAAGTCCTGCTCTTGTGAAACATACATTCTAGAGTGAAAATAGATAAATAAATGAATTTCTATGTAGTTCCACCTGCAGGTTTCTGCCCTCTCAACCACAGGCCTAAGGGGAACAACACAGCTATTGTATTTTACCAAAACTTCTGGAAAGAAGAAGAGGGAGGAGGAGAAGTCTGCATATGATTTCAATTTATTTCCTTCTTATTTTCACTCTGTCTTCTCTTAACATGATCCACAATGGTGAGCTTTTGTAGCCAGCATCATGGAGATTCTTAGGTAAAGCCAGGTCCCTTTCTCTGATAGTTCATGGGGAATCCTGAAGAGCTCTAGCCAAGAGTCCCTGTGCCCACTGACTGAAAAGAGCCTGGATAAGAGTGGGCAAAAGGAACATACTTCCCTCAGGTGCTGCTCACAGAAAGCCTCTCTCCTCCCCCTGCAGTGCAGACTACCCTGATCTGCGCAAACACAACAACTGCATGGCGGAGTGCCTCACCCCGGCCATCTATGCCAAGCTCCGCAACAAGGTGACACCCAATGGCTACACCCTGGACCAGTGTATCCAGACCGGAGTGGACAACCCCGGTCACCCCTTCATTAAGACGGTGGGCATGGTGGCTGGTGATGAGGAATCCTATGAGGTAAAATTTCCTGCCAGGTCCTGCTGGCTGTTGGTTCCACAGTCGGGGGGATACTCTGGGTATGATTAAAGTGCAAGGTCCCAGAGTCCTTCCCTTTTCTATGGGGCCAGCTTTCTGCCTTCTCAGAAAGGGATCCCATAAAGGCGAGCCAGCTTCAGCATACCATCTGGAACGCTTTCTGGAACAATAAGGTCAGCAGCTTCCCAGGGACAAGGCTTCCTTTGCTGCTGCTCTGGTATCCCTCCCCTTGGAGGAGCATGATGGGGCTCTGTGAGCTTTTCAAGGGGAAGAGCTGGTACAGGAAAAAGCAAAAAACAAGTAAAACTACTGATGTGTTGAGGCTAGGCTTTGTTGGGGAGACTTTAGTTTGGGAATGGTTCAGTGTATCTTTAGTTTAGGAATTCTTTTATTACTGATAAGACAGCCATTGTAGCCCAGATTTGGGACTTCTCTAAGTCCTTTGGACACATCCCATGATGATAGTATTCATATGCTTGGCCCAGAAGGATAGGATGGTCTGCTGCTAGCTGAGCTCGGACACCACTGACCCATCTTCACAAAGAGCAGCGTCTAGGTCATGGCAAATACCTCTGGCCCTCACTGAAGCCCCACCCTCTCTGTGCCCTTCTGCTGCAGGGGGCTGGAGGCAGCTCCCAGGAAGGCAGCCACTGAGAGGAGGGAGGTAGCCACCTGGAACAAACAGGGCTGGAGGCTCATTCACAGACAGCAAAGCCTCAACTGGAGCTGGCTTCCTGGCCCCCAGACCCTCCCCACATTCCCATGGCTCTCTCTGTTATGATTTCTCTTAACTTTCTTTTATCTGAAAGCTATCTTTGATGTTCCTTTTAATTAGATTTTGCCGGAGAATTTGGGCTGGGGAAAGTCCTCACAGGTTGAGAGGTCTCTGCTTTGCCCCTACTGTTGCTGCGTACTTTTCTTCAGGCACAGCTGGGTTTTCCACAAATTTATTATGTTGCTTAAACTCTAGAACCAGATCTTCCCTTTCAACCATAAAGCCTCTTAGCCTCTGATCTGGCAGCTTCTTTTATTCCACAAAGGCAAGAAAATCTGGGGGAAACCTTTGAATTCTTAAACACAAGATCTCCTTGCTTGCTCTAAAGGCAGCCAGCTTGGCAGAATCACTAGGGCAGAAGTTAAGACAACAGGATTCAGATGCTCTGCCTGCTACCAAAGGGCAAAATGCTTCCAAAAGGTTTTCTCTGTATAAGCTGCTGCTTCTGCTGCTGCTGCTTCTTAACTATGAAACCACTCTCACACCCATTTCCTGCATGGTAGCACTGAGAATTTCAGAGAAGGAGGGCAACAACTTTGGCCATTAAGATAAAAAAGAGGCAAGTGAAAGGAGAGGACTTTTAATAATAGGTGAACCAACTAAAGAGGAAACAGAAGCATCTTCCCTCCTGCAGGTGTTTGCGGACCTTTTTGACCCTGTCATCAAACTGAGGCACAACGGCTATGACCCCAGGGTGATGAAGCACCCCACTGATCTGGATGCCTCCAAGGTAGGCTTCTCAGTGACCCCAGCCTCCCTTGATACCTTCCCATGAAGCTGGTGCACCAGAGCCCAGAGTGAAGAGAACCAGAGAAAAGGGCTACACACCTTGGCTCAGATGCTCCTGAAAGCTCTCTGGCTACCCCAGCACACCATACTCCCTAGAGGGCCACAGTGAAGGTTAGGAAGGCTTCAAAGTGTTTGTTTTCCTTAACAAGTACCACTAGGGTAGGGCTAGTCATTGAGAACATGAAACCTTTCCTAAAGAAATTCCTTTCTTTTTTTTGTTCCAAAACGCCTAGTGGGGGTAATGGGTTCCAGACTGCACTGTGTAAAGAAGCCCTGGTCTTTACTTGTCTCGAAGGCCCCCTCTCCTATGGGGACCATGGTCTCAGGGAACATCTAGCTCAATTGGCATAACATAGTTTATAAAGAAAATGTTCCACAATCTACTTTGGTGAGTAGCATCTGGGGTCGTAAAAGCTTGTGAGCAGCTATTTAAGATACTCCACTGGTCTCACCCCATGAGGAGCAAGGGAGAATGAAGAAAATCAAAGACACAAGGGAAATATTAGCCTAAAGGACTAATGGACCACAACTACTACAGCCTGTAACAGACTGAGTTCAGCGCAACTAGATGGTACCCAGCTACCATCACCAAGTGCTCTGACAGGGATCACAATAGAGGTCCCAGACAGAGCTGAAGAAAAAATGTAGGACAAAATTTTAACTCACTCACACACACACACACCCACACACACACGCACCCCCACACACCCCCACACACCCCCCACACACACCCCCACACACCCCACACACCCCCACACACCGCCCCCCCCCCCCCACACCAGACTTACTGGTCTGACAGAGACTGGAGAAACCCAGAGAGTATGGCCCCTGGACAACATTTTAGCTCAGTCGCTCTTGAGGTTCACCCTTCAGCCAAAGATTAGACAAGCCCACGAAACAAAATGAGACTAAATGGGCAAACTAGCCCAGGGGCAAGGACTAGAAGGCAGGAGTGCACAGGAAAGCTGGTAATGGGTAACCCTAGGTTGAGAAGGGGAGAATGTTGACATGCGGTGGGGTTAGCAACCAATGTCACAAAACAATATGTGTATTAATTGTCTAATGAGAAGCTAATTTTCTCTGTAAACCTTCATCTAAGGTACAGTTAAAAAAAAAAAAGTCCTCCTCTCCACAGAATTCCAGAATTTATAGAGCAAATCGGTCCTATAAAAGTGCACAGTGCCCGAGGGTCCCCAGGGATACTGGGGGCTGTGGCAGGGCCATGGATCCGAGGCTGACCTGCAGTGACCCCCACGCTGTGCTCCACAGGTCACCCAAGGGCAGTTTGATGAGCACTATGTGCTGTCGTCTCGGGTGCGCACTGGCCGCAGCATCCGCGGGCTGAGCCTGCCGCCTGCCTGCACCCGGGCTGAGCGGAGGGAGGTGGAGAACGTGGCCATCACGGCCCTAGAGGGCCTCAAAGGGGACCTGGCTGGCCGCTACTACAAGCTGTCCGAGATGACGGAGCAGGACCAGCAACGGCTCATCGACGTGAGTAGTGCATGGCAGCCCAAGGGCTGTCAGGAGCAGGGCCGGACCGAGGGCCATGACCCATGCATTTTGGCCTTTCTCCCTGCGTCCACTCGAGGGCTGAGCAGGCTTGCAGTTCAACCAGGCTTCGGGAAGCCCCAGTTCAATGCTTCTCAATATAAGAAAGAAAGATGAAGTCTTAAACTGTGCTTGTCAAGCCACGGAAGAGTTGTGTAGATAAAATCCGCAGAGGAAACCGCATTATGAAGTTGATCAGCTAGAGATAGAAGGGTGGGGGCGAATGAAGGATCCTCTTGTTTGTTGGTACATTTGAACAAGTGGATGTGGATATCCTGTCTGTACCACGGAGGTCTCCATTACTCTGCCCAAAGCAGCCCTGAAATCTAGGAAAATCTGGAAAGAGAGTGCCAGGTGGAAGGGCTGTCCTGACTTGTAGGAGACAGCCTCTGTGTTTCCTGTTGCTGATCCCTGCTGCCCCCACAATGTCCTGCCTCCAGAGCAAATGTCTCTGGCACTAGGGTAGACAACACCCAAGTCCCTTTCTGATTTTCACCTTAGCATGGCTATAACAGAAAGTTTAAAAGAGACTTTTAACTAAACTCTAAGGAAAAGCAGAAACAAACTCCTGTCATTTCTGCATATGTAGATGCCATAAGATATGCCCATTTTCAAATCAGTTAGGTCAGCTATATGGCCTAGGGGCCTCAGTTTCCTGGTCCCTGCAGCCATCAGGTCAACCTGTCTCCTGCCCTGTTACAAAACAAGCCTAACTCCCTATCAGTTAGTCACTTCTGGACTCCAGCTTAAGGGACATTGCTTCCTGGGCAGTGGCAGTCCACAAGCCTGTCCTGGCTCAAGTTGCCAACCTCTCCCACCTCTGAGAGATTGTGTAAGGATTCGCCTCCCCATGCCTTCTTGATTTTATACCTCAGTAGAATCATATTCAAATATATGGTATCCATGTATCTTACTACAGGGTAAGCATATATCTGTGCAAGAAAGGGTAGTGTACACATAGCAAGAAAAATATCAATGCCTTGACATTGATTTTGATACATAAAGTAGCATGTGGTACTAAAAAAAAAAAAAAAAAACTAGTTAAGACAAAACCTTGAGAATCACACAGGTCTAGGTTTGAATCCCGGCTCTACCACCTGCTAGCTGTGTGATATGGGTTGCTTTCTCTCTCTGAGTCTCAGTTTTCATACTTACTTCATAGGGTTGTTGTGAGAATTAAAGGAAATAATGTAAAAGCACTTAGCAGAGAGCCTGGCACATAAAATGAATGCCAGCAATTTTTATTTACAGATCACATTTTATATTTCTAGTACTTTTTAATGAAAAGGATGATAATAATAAATTACTGATCACACTAGCATTTGAGAGAATGGCAGCTGTGTAGAACAAACCTTTCAGGATAGGGCCCCTCATTCACTGCCCACTCTGACATTGCATATAGTTGGTGCTGGTGGTAGACTCCAGAGTGGTTTAGTGGTGTGCAGGTGTTTCCACCTGGACCAAGTCAGTGGCTGTCAACCTTGGCTGCACTCTAGAATAACCTGAAGAGCTCTAAAAAATCCTGGTGCCCAGGCTACACCCCATATAATTAAGCCAGAATCTCAGGGCTGGGGGCAGAAACTGGGCATTAGGGTTTTCTGTTTTTTTATAAAGCTGTTGTTGGGACCCAGGTTATTCTAGTGGGCAGCCGTGTTTGAGAACCCCTGCCTAAGAGACCTCAGCCATTATTAGTGAGTTGAAAATTAGCCACCTGATATTTACAGTCCTGTCTAATCTCAGTCTCTTCTTCTCTCTGCTTTGTCCCTTTTGGCCTGCAGGACCACTTTCTGTTTGATAAGCCAGTATCCCCTTTACTAACATGTGCCGGGATGGCCCGTGACTGGCCAGATGCCAGGGGAATCTGGTATGGATGTAGCATTTTCACATTTGCAGTGTGTGCAGAGGATCTCCTTCAGATCGCCTGGCTTGTCCTAACCTGAAGTTGCTGTGAACTGCAGTTGACAGCATGCCCGGGTTGAGCTAAATGGAGAAGACAGACTACTTAGAGGCTCTGTGTGTATGTGTGTGAGTGTGTGTAATGTGTCTAAGGTCTATATGTATCGACTATGCATGAGAAAAAAGACTGCCTTTTAATGGAAAATAAAATTAGCTTCATAGTATCTGACCTTGCAGAGACTGTTTCATGACATTAAAACTAAATAGTGGAAACATAAAAGATAAATATTAAGGGTTTAAGCAAAATCCTAAAAGGAAGAATGGTTATCTAGTGTACACATATTTGATCTTGGCCAATAATCCTCACCCTATTTGATTCACCTTCCTTGGTAGATTATTATAACTGTACCTGAAGGAACTGAGATAAAAGTGTCCATGAGCAGCTACTCAGTGGGGGTGGATAGGCAGGATCTGATAGCAAACATATGTGAGGTGTTCTGCACCCCTTATATCTTAAGCTGCAGGTAAAACTTTTTTTTTTCAAATGTACTACAAGGCTTTGGCTGGATCTGTTAGGAGACAAATACTCTTGTTAGTGTCAAAGCTAAAAATGTTATCATAGTTGAATTATTGTCATCCTAGACTGAGGAATTTAGAAAATTAGGAGGGTTATATTCTTGTTGGGCAAAAATATGACATCTTTAATGGTTGGAGTTGCTCTTATCTTCTACTCTGTCAGGGTAACATTATTTTGTGATTCTTGTTTAGGTACCATAAAGAGTTTAGGGCCTGCTAGGATACAAGGAAGGTGGAATGAAGCAATCAAGCCACAGAGATAATGGGAATTTTCATGTGTTGTAACGAATGCAGTTAACACTCAACATCATATTTCTCTGTTCATTAGGCATAATTATGACAAGACCTTTCTCATCTGGATAAATGAGGAAGACCACACCAGGGTAATCTCTATGGAAAAAGGAGGCAATATGAAAAGAGTATTTGAGCGATTCTGCCGTGGACTAAAAGAAGTAAGATTATATCAAAGATTTCTGAATATTCATTAAGATAAAAACTTTTTATTTTTCATTCTTGAAAGAAGTCACTATGGTAACTTCCAAGATGGGGCTAAGTTTTTTCCAGGGATCAAGGTATTCTTTTGGGGCAGGGCTTCCCCAGCAGTGCTTCAGAGAATAGCTGACTTTTCCTTGTTATTAGTGAGCACGTATGCTTCCCTCCCTGATTCCAAATGGTTTGGGGAAGTCTGTGAGTCATTAGTTATTTTTTTAATTTCACTAACATTGCTCTTGGCTATTCTAAGCTTAGAGACACTATAGGATATAACTATATTCGTAACTAACTTGACCACCAACTTACCTGCTGAGGAGTCCTATATTCTACTGTCCTAGCATGAAAAGCAATAACAGAAACTGACACTTGTTGAGTACTTAGAATGTACAAGGACTGTGTTCCATGTTTTACATGGTTCATCTAACTTAGTTGGAGCATTTTAATATTCTGATAGAAGAGGTATCATTTTCCATTTAAGAAGCACTCTAAATTTACCTAAATTTCATTCATGGCAAACATGTAGTACACGTGTCTGGCCTCAGTGTTTGGTATGTGCTGAATGTCTTACTTTAGAACTCTGTCACTTGTTAATTGTTGTTCTGCTTGTAGGTAGAACGGCTAATCCAAGAACGAGGCTGGGAGTTCATGTGGAATGAGCGCCTAGGGTACATCCTGACCTGCCCTTCCAATCTCGGAACAGGATTACGAGCTGGTGTCCATGTTAGGATCCCAAAGCTCAGTAAGGTATGCTGTGTGACCAGCAGCCGTGCTGAGGCCTGCCAACATTAGCTCGGATGTGGCTGCTTTGTGGAGGGAGAAAACGTTGCTTCCCACTCTTTAGCCATTACTTTCTACACCTATAATAGAAAAATAAAAAGAGAGGGTTAATGTTTCCTCAAAAGATATTTGTATTAGTCAGGATGAAAGGTTAAAGGGCTGTAAGAAAAAGATGGTGGCTTCAGAACAAGAAGCTTACATTCTCTCTCCTTTAACAAATCAGGCCAGGTGATTGGCAGGCTGCTATGCTCCCTGTGGTTCTTTCCATCTTGTTTCTCCATTCTCTCCAAGTACAAAAATGAAACTTGTTGCCGTTGAGTCCATTCCTCCTCATAAAACCAAAACCAAGTCCATTACCATAGAGTCGACTCCTCCGTATCATAGTGACCCTATAGAACAGGGTAGTACTGCCCCGTACTGTTTGCAAGGAACAGCTGGTGGATGTGAACTGCCAACCTTTTTGTTAGCAGCCTGAGCTCTTAACCACTGCACCACCAGGGCTCTGCGGGACTCATAGCAACCCTGTAAGTCCCTGGCCTGATTTGTGCAGTGGTTCCTGAATTTAAGCATGCATCAGAATCACCTAGAGGGCTTGTGAAAACAAAGATTGCTGGGCCTCACCTAAAGAATTTGCATTTGTGACAAGTTTCTAGGTGATCTGATACTGCCAGTCAGGAACCACACCCAGAGGACCACTGTCTTGGGGGTTGTTTCCATTTGCATAGTCACTATCAGGCCCAGTGTTCCAGCTGGTGGGAAGGAGAAAGTGTACAGATGTGCCTGTTTCTGCTTGTACCATTGGCAAAAACTTAGCCAGTGGCCACTCCCTCAGCACACCAAGCAAATCAAGTTCTTTAAAACATTTTCAGAAAGTGTGTTTCCTGGAAAAAAAAAAAAGTACGAAAATTTTGTTATTCAAAATTTCTATGATAAAATGATTTGAACTGATTTAGCTTAGTGATTTTAATTATATCAATGACAACTGTTATGTAGATGAATCATAAACACACTCAGATGCCCAAAAAGTGGTTTAGAGGAACATAAATCTGGAATCAGACTACCCAGCTCAGTTCCACCTCTGCCACCTGCTAGCTGTAGGACTTTGGTTAATTCCTCTTAATCCTCAGCTTTCTGGTCTGTGAAATGGTGATAAAAGCAATACTTACTTCATGGGGTTGTCGTAAGGGTTAAGAGTACCAGCACAGTGCCTGGTAAATAGTAAATAAATACTTAATAAATGTTAATATCTCATTGTATACTTTTTCTAAGTGAACGTGCCAAAATTTATTTGCTTCTAATGACAGTAACTATTAACCCTTGTGCAAGGACCCCCGCTTTCCTAAGATCCTGGAGAACCTACGACTCCAGAAGCGTGGTACCGGTGGCGTGGACACAGCAGCAGTGGCAGATGTGTATGATATTTCCAACGTAGATCGAATTGGACGATCGGAGGTAACGGTTCTCTCTCACTTTCCTAACATGAACTAGCAAAATCAGTCTAAGAGAAAGAGGGAGCAGAGACGTAGCCTAAACAGCCTTACCTTATTCACAGAATTCGAGACCTCCTCTTTCCCCGTTGAGCAGTGAGTCATATTAGCTTTTCATTCTGCAGTAGTATCCATATACATGAAATAACTTCATAAAAGTGAGCACAATCTGAGAACTTATAGGTGAGTAAAGGCATTCACAGTGGGAGTGTTGTCACCAACCTGCCCTGAGGGCTAGTCCAGCAATCTGCAGCAGCAGGAGCTCTATTATGCTAAAGGACAGCAATATTTTGTCACCAGGAAGCCAGAGAACATGTGCGCTCTCTCTCTGAGGGTAGTAAAAGAGTGGAACTTTATCTTCATTTGGAAATTCCTTTAGTGAAAGTCTCATATCATCATCTTCACTTTGGCATTCTTAGATACTTAATAGTTGCTAAAATATTATTTTTAGGGCTAAAGATGGAAAATAGGATGTGCACTAGGTTTGTGTTTGTGAATAGGATGCATAGACTATGTGTAGACCTGGAGCAATGAATGAGAGGAGGCATAAAGAGCACACTTAGGCAACACGTAGCTGAATCCTAAGCAAATACTGATCACAGCATCTATTTACGGTGATGGAAAACTTGGCAATGCATATTGGCGATGGTTGCACGGCATGATTAATGCAATTGGTGTCACTAAATTGGACATGTAAAAAATGTTGAACTGGTAAGTACTGTGTTATATATATTGTTAACAATAACTAAAAACAAAAAAAAAATTAAATCAGCTCATTTGCTGCTAGTTGTGGGGAAGTACTTGGGAAGAAGCAGCTATAAATACTACATCTTCTGAAATCTACAAAGTAATGTGTGGTGTAGTGAATAAAGAAAATCTAGGGCCTGGCCTTGTCTCCTTCTAATATTAACTAGATTTTTATTAATGGAAAGCAAGGTAGTCATTGTTTTTAATTTTTTTAAGTATGATTATAACAACGATCATTATAAAAACTAGAAAAATGCCAAAAAGTATGAAAAAATAAAATAACCCTACAACCCCAAGATAATCATTGTGAACATTATTCCACATTGCCTTCCACTCTTTTTTTACAATTATTTTTAAAGTTTTTAATTTTATTTTATTTTACAGAATTCAGTATTTATCACATATTTTGGGTTTTATAATTTGCTCTTTCCTAAAGTATTATGAGCATTTCTCCACAATATTAAATAATCTTCAGAAACATAATTTTTAAATGATAGTATAGTAAAGAGAGTTCATTAGCTATTTGATCTTTCCCTGATTATTTAGTATTTTATTCAACCATACTTGAAATCATAACTCTGATTATTTACGTAGGATGTATTTTTAGGAAGGGGATTCCTGGGTTAAAGATCAGGGGCTCTTAATTATGACCAAGGTTCCTACCAGAGAGTTATACCAAGATAGAATCCCACTGGCAATGAATGAGAAAACCCACCTTACCATGCCCTCACCAACACGGGAACGGGTCAATTTGATAAGTAGAAAATATGCATTTCTTTGATTAGTATTAAGCTTTTACTAGTATTAATATTAAGTATTAACCTTCTCCCTGGGCCTGTTTCCATATGCATAAAGAGGTAGAGAGGGGGCTGGACTCCATCATTCATAAGACCTGTTCCTACTCTAGCACTCAATGATTCCTTCCATCCTTGCCTTTCCTTCATGGGTTATACCATGTGTATAGTGCTGTGTGGAATTAACTAATTGCTTACTATCTTAGTTTCGGTCTCTTCATGAGCAGTGCAAGTAATTTATTTGGAAGGTTAATTATCCCAGGAAGAAATTTGTAGATAGATGTGTTCAAGTTCAAGAGAAATCAATTATTTAGAAAATGAAGTTCTAACATATACATATATTTAAAACACAGCAATTAAAATTTTATAATTCACAAAGTTTCCTTAAAATACCAAGCTTGTCTGATACAGTGAAAATGTTATTTCATTGCCAAACATTTGATTTTGAACAATTCTTCAGAAAAACATTCGCTGTGTAAATGAAAATATCTAAACTGTAGCATAGTCAGAGCTCAGATAGATCAGAACTCAGAGCCAGGCCAAAAAACACGAAGTTGTCGCTGTGTAGTTTTACTTTAGACAAACTCTAATATTTCATAGCAAAGACTGGTGGGAAAAAAGTGTCTGAGATGCAAACTAATGATTTTCATACGTAAGAATAGTTCTCACACAGAAGGTGGTAACATGGTCTCAACAAAAGAAAGATTGAGAGGAACCCTTGTAATGCCTCTGCTTTCCATCTCTGACAGTGACTCCCAGATGTCTCTCCTCCCATAAGCCTTTAGGGAAATAGTGAGAAGGAAGAAATTGTTATAAAGTTCATCTAATGTGGCAAGTTCCCATTTGTTCCAATATTGTACCTGTTGATCAATGCCCTGCACGTGCCTCTATGCAATTTAATCATTCATCTTTTTTACCATCAAAGGTTGAGCTTGTTCAGATAGTCATCGATGGAGTCAATTACCTGGTGGATTGTGAAAAGAAGTTGGAGAAAGGCCAAGATATTAAGGTGCCTCCGCCTCTGCCTCAGTTTGTCAAGAAGTGAACTTTCCCTTGCCCAATTTATAAATAATCTGTCGGCTGGTATGACAGGCATAAAGAAATCTCTATACTGAGAGTTTTTACACATTTGGAAAAATGTAAAATTATAAGTCCTGTCCAGTGTTACAATAAAACTCTCCTTAATATCTCTGGTTTGTTTCCCTGATTTTTTTATGCTACTAAGAAAGGCAAACACAGTCAATTACAAGTAGCAGGAGGCAAAAATATTTTAAGGCAATGATAAAACTTCACTTGTAAGACTACTTGCACTCAAATCTAGACAACTGTCCAGCTATATCTAGATCCTAAATATACTCAAGCCTTTAACAACTCCCTATGGACCCTACTGGAAAATGAGCAACTGATATAATGAATCAATTTTCTGGCAAACAGAGCGAGAAAGTGTCAAAATAAACAAAGACTACCCAAAAGAGAACAAACAGAAGCTATTTGTTTTTTCAGAGCTTACTGTAACAAGGGGGTCTGTCACCATCACTTGCATTTGGCAGAGACTCAAAGGCAGGTCATGGGAAAGCTTTATAGAGAAAGGAAGGCTTCAGGCGTGCTCTGATTGGAAAACATTGGGAAGCTGGAGGTGGGCTAACTAGAAGCAGGCTATCCTATGTGATTGGTTTGCAGAGCGTACTTGGCTTTCTCTGGTTGGTCCTGAGTTTGAAGCAAGGGCAAAAATCAGGGAAGCTGGCAGTCATCGACCAAGACCTGCCTATTCTGGGCTGATTTCTGCAGAGTTGTGGTTTGGCTTCCTGCACTGGTGGCTGAAGAGGTTATGGACCAGATTCTGTTGTCACAGATGGCCTGACTATTCTGTTTGTATATTCGGTCTCTCAAAAACAATCCCAAATTTGATCATTGAAATACTGAAAATGTTTTTAGGGTAATTTCAAAAACTGAATTCTTCCCTCAGCATTCAGATCTTTGTCTCAAATCTTGTTATTCTTTTCCACTGTCCTGTGATACCTGTAACCTGAAGGGACATGACAGAAGGGCTGAGAGCTGTTAATTCTGCAACAAGTCATGAAACTGCCTACACAAAAGACAAATCTTGTGAGCTTGAAGAAGGGATGAAATCAAGTTCTGCATTCTTTAAGTAAGTGAGCACTGTTGGTGCTGCAATTAAATTAAAGCACTGCCATAATGTAAGCATTTGGCTTCACTCCTGCTATGTTGAGAAAACATGAAGCATACACCACACTAAATTTCACGTGACAAACTGGTATGTGGTTGATATTCAAAAAAGTAAACCACACCCAATATAATTCAGGCTACCAAGCTAAACACCCTGAATGCCGCAGAGGTGGGGGGTTGTTCCAACAACCAATGCCTGAAGACAAATTAGAGATCCCAACCTCAGGCAGTGACCAACACTTTCTGGATAAAGAGGAATACCAATAGAGAAGACTGTGGTGTTGTGATTAAGCACATCGACTCCACTTTGACTCGGTACAACCCTCAACTTTCCCACTATATGACATTAGGTAACTTAGTCTCTAGGTTCTTCAGTTTCCTCTCTATGAGTACGATGATAATACCTATCTCACAGAGTTGTTGGGAGGATAAAATTAATTACTATTTGAAAAGTTCTCTTAGAAGTGCTCAATACGTACTGAGTACTATGTGTTTGCTTAATAAATAATAAAAAATAATCATTATTATATTGTAATAATCTATCTCTGAATATCCCTCAACATCATCCTGTAGGGCAAACTAACAGGACTGATGGTCCCTATTCTAAAAGATCTTATGAACTATGTGGTATATGAAGGCAAATTCATACAGCTAAAGAAACATAAGCATAAATCATAAATAAAGAGACTAGATAGAGATATACACAAATGTTTCATTTTTTTTTTAGAAGAAAAGCTGAGAAACAAGGACTAAGTTAAAAATATATGGCTACTGATAGAAAAGGAAAGCAAGTCTTGTAACTTATACCACAACATCACAAGTAACATCACCAATATCATTAACAACAAGAATTAACTGAATTATTTAAGGTATAGAGTTCCAGATAACATCTCTATTTGTCATTGCTGCGTTTTTATCTAATTCATTTCCTGATTCATTTCTCACTCTTAGTCATTAGTTCTCACTCATCAATAACCACACTGACATTTGTAGTCAATATAGCTTGCCCACAGACTGTTAGCACTTAATCTTTAAATTATCTACATTTGCAGCTCTTGATTTGTGGGGTTCCCGACCTTTATTGTATTACTAGGAATGTACTCAAGTGTTACTTTACTCCCTAAGAACAAAACACTCATAACTAAAAACTTAGTCATTTAAGCCAAGTCTACAATGGATTCCTAAACAATGCACAACTCACTTTTCTTTGAAATCCTCCATATTCATCAATTATCCTTTCCTGAAGGCTCTTCAGGCAATTTCAGATTATGTACAGCATTTAAATCAGATACAAGAATATCCTCTGCCCTCAAGCACTGTCAAACATTTGAGTGATATGATCCTGTTTTGCAGAAATTGTGATAAATTACGATTTTGCCACAAGAAATAAGCACATTGGCAATGTTACAATGAAAAACTGAAAGGCCTTTTATGTGAAAGATGAGTTAATTGGAAGAGATAAAGAGATTTTTAATTATTAATTAAAATTCTAATTGAATATCTTATCTCCCAGCCAAAGTAGTCACAGCATGGAAATAGTTTCTGTTTACTGAAGTCTAGTTCAATCACTATTAAGCAATGATGTGAACCAAGCTTGGTTCTGTGTCACAGGGCCTGTTTAATTTGCTACGTTTCTTGTATCTGAGGCAGAATGTAGACAGGGTAGGATGTGAATGGCTGAGAAGTCATTCTGGCTCTCTTCCATGGGGAATGAGAAATCTGAGTCCTCCTTAACTTCTGGGTTGCAACAGTAGTCTGTTTATGGGGAACTGACTATTCTCCTCTTGAGCCAAAAGTCATAAAAGAGCATGTCTGGATGATTTGAAAGCAGCCAAAAGAAGTTGTTTTGGGGTCAAAAGATTTGCATTAAATTCAAGATAAGACAGTAACCAGATACACAACCAAAGGCAAATTATTTAACTCAATAGAGTTTGGTTTTATTGGTAAAATGCAGGTAATTTCTGCTTTACAAAGTTTTATGAAGATCAAATAATCTAAGGCAGTGAGTTATTTGCACATGTACAAGTGTGCAAATGTATGTAGAACCCAAATAGAAGTTTCATGTAATAATACTTGCCCTTACAATTTGAGATGCAATTTTATTATTTATTTTTTTATTATTCTATACTATCTGATTCTCTTTCAGCTTTAAAAACTTTGTCACCCACTACACTGATCTCACAACACGTAAATGGGATGCAATTTACAGTTTGGAAAACACAGACTTAATTACCTGGCTCAATAAAGTCCTTCTTTCCTTCCATTTTTCCTTCTTTCAGCCTTTTAAATATTTTGTTCCACTGCCTTCTGACCTTCATAATTTTTGATGAGATATCCATGGTATTGCAAATAGTTGTTCTTCTATAGATAATTTATTTTTTTCTAGCTGCTGTCAAGATGTTTCAGCAGTTTGCCTATTATGTGGTTCGGTGTGGGGTTCTTTGTATTTATACTATTTGAGGTTCACTGAGCTTCTTGGAGCCCTGGTGGCTCAGTGGTTAAGAGCTTGGGTGTAACCAAAAGGTCGGCAGTTCAAATCCACCAGCCACTCCTTGGTAGCCCTATGGGGTCATTCTACTGTATCCTATAGGGTTGCTATGAGTCAGAATCAACTAGATGGTAACAGATTTGAGCTTATTGAATGTGTATGTTTATCTTTTATCAAGTTTAGGAAGGTTTTGGCCATAATTTATTCAAATGCTTTTCTGCCACATTTTCTCTATGTTTCTTTCTGGCACTCCCATTACCTGGATATCTTTGCTTTTGGTCCAGAGGTCCTTGAGTGTCTGTTAATTTTTTTTAAAGCCTTTTTTTCCCCCCATTGTCAGTTTATTCCAATCATTTTTCTCTCTTCTTCACCTTGAGTAATTTCTACTGATCTGTCTTTAAGTTCACTAATTCTTTTCTTAGTCCTTTTTCTTCTGCTATTGAGCTCACCCAATGAGTTGTTCATATCAAAAATTGTATTTTTCATTTCTTGGATTTTCAATGGTTCTCTTATGTTTTTTCTCTGCTTTTAATTCATTGTAAACGTATTTTCCTTTACTATTTGAGCATATTTAGAATAGTTGCATTAAAGTATTTGTCTTATAATCCCTGGGTCATCTCAGGCTAAGAGTCTGTTGATTGTCTTTTCTCTTGTTATATTTCCTAGTTCTTTGCATGTCAAGTAATTTTGGATTGTATATTGAATATTATGAATATAATGTTTTGTAGAATCTGGGTTCTGTTGTATTCCTCCAAAGAGTGCTGATGTTTTTGTTTTAATTTGCAATTAACTTGATGAGACTCAAATTGCAGTCTCACCTGTGATTTTTGCCAATTCAACACTTAGTTCAGTTCTTTAAGCCTCAGCTGGTAATTGCTTTGAGACTGCTTCATTTATGAGTGGCTCAGCAATCAAGCAAAGACTTAAGCAGAGTTCATCCACAAAATTTGGACCTCCCATTCTCTGGCTCTCTCCCCTCTAGAATACTCTGTCTGGTCTCCATGGTTTTTCCAGACTCTGTCTCCTGGCTCATCAGGCCAGAAGGATGATGGCCTCTTTATTGGATTTTTGGCCACATTCTCTAAAATTTGACTCCTCTTCAAAATTGTCTGTTTTTGTTCAATATTCAGAGCTCTTGTGTATTTTTTTCCTTTTTAATTTTGCCCAGAGTTTGTATTTTTTATTTGCAGAAGAGTGAGTCTGTTAGGAGTATCCACCCATGGAAATACTGACTTCATTGACCTTTAAAGAAGACTGATCCTATTTTAATGGATCAGGAAAGGAAAAAAATAATCTTCTGATAAAAATCTTTAAATTCATTAATACATTAAGTGAAGGAAGAAGAATAGCAATTTTTTTCCATTGGATGAAGCACAGTAAATCACAGTACTTTGTGAAAAATGTACAAATACATTAAGAAAAACCCCATTTTTTTATTAAAAAATTTTTCTTTGGAGTGTTTTAAGTTAGAAATTAAGTAATTTATATTCAACTTTAGATATAAATCATAAGGGAAACTGTCTTAGTTATCTAATGCTGCTATAACAGAAATACTACAAGTAGATGGTTTTAACAAACAGAAACTTATTCCCTCACAGCCTAGGAAGCTAGAAGTGTGAACTCACAGTACCAGCTTCAGAGGCAGCCTTCTCTCTGTGTTGGTTCTGGGGGAGGTCTTTGTCATTGATCTTTCACTGATCTAGAAGCTTTTCAGTGCAGTGACCCCAGGTTGAAAAGGATGCACTCTGTTCCCGGCACTTCTTTCTTGGTAGCATGAGGTCCCTTTCCTCTCTGCTTGATTCTCTCTTTTGTATCTCAGAAGAGATTTACTCAAGATATAACCTAATCCTGTAGATTGAGTCCTGCCTAATTAACATAACTGCCTCTAATCCTTTGCCATTAACATCATAGAGATTAGGATTTACAACACATAGGATAATCACATTAGACCACAAAATGGTAGACAATCACACAACACTGGGAATCATGGCCTAGCCAAGCTGACACACATTTTTGAGGGACACAATTCAATCCATAACAGAAATCTAATAAATTTACTAACTTTAGAAACTGTCTAGTTACTAACACACTGGAGAAGACTTTGAAATATGTAGAGAAAACAGAAACTAACCAATGTATCTGTAATAAGAATCTTAAAATCTTAGCCTCCTAAAAAAAGAAAAAAAATTAATTTTCCAACTTATGATTCATAATAGATTCTAAGGAATAACAGATTAATACAAGTAAAGAAACTCCTCTTTGTATTGCCTTAGAAGTCATTAATTGGCTTAGATCTTAAATTACATAAAAGCTCTAGGGCATGGAGATTAATTGTGCTTCGCTTCATGGAAATGGAAAGAAAATAGAATAAGTAAGAAAATATTGAAAGAGAAGAGGAAGAGGAGGAGGAAGGAGGAGGATAGGGACAGGAAGGAGAAGGAAAATGTGAAGAACAAAGTTGGTGGATTTATATTACCAGATATTAATACTTTTTATAAAGTTACAGCAGGTAAGACAGTGTGATATTGACAAAAACTAATGGACTAGAATAGAATACATAATCAGACACATATAAGCTGGTTATGACAAAAGCTCCCTTGCAATCCAGTGAGGGAAAAGATGATGTTTTCAATAAATGGTACCGTGTCATTTTGATATCCATATGGAAAAAAATGCACCTTGATCCCTACCTCATACCATACATAAGAATTAATTTGAAATGGATTGTTAAACCTAATGTGATAGATAAATCATTTAAGCTTTCAGAAGGAAAAAAAAAAAAAAGTATCTTCACAATCAAGGGATAGGCACAGATTTCTTAAATCATATCCAGAAAGCACTAATCTAAAAGAAAAGATAATACAATTGATAGATCAGACTTCATTAAAATTAAGAACTTTTATTCATCACTAAGGAACCCTGGTGGCGCAGTGGTTAAAGTGATTGACCGGTAACTGAAAAGTCGGTGGTTCAAAACCACCATTGGCTCCACAGGAGAAAGATGTGGCAGTCTGCATCCATAAAGATTTACAGCCTTGGAGAGCCTATGGGGTTGCTATGAGTCAGAATCGACTTGATGGGAATGGGTTTGGTATTCATTAACAGATACTTTAACAGAATAAAAAGACAAGAAGCATACTGGGAGAAGGTATACGGAAAAATTGTGTGTGTGCATGTGTGTGCATGTGTGTATCTTTCAAAAGAGGATTCACATGTAAAATATGTAAAGAATTGCTGCATATCAATAAGAAAGTAACAGATATTGATTTAAAAATGCCTCAAAGACTTGAGCAGACATTTCCCAACAGAACATCCAACTGATGAAATAAATATTTAAGGCGCTTAACATTATTAGTCATAAGAGAAAGGCAAACTAAAATCATACTGAGATAATGAGATATCGTCAAATGACTATCAAAATGGTTAACTGACAAATGCTAATAAGGCTGACAATACTAAGTGTCAGCAAAGATGTGGAGCAACTGGAACTCTTATATCACTGTGGTAGTGTAAACTGATACAACCACTTTGGAAAACTGCTTGACAGTAACTACTAAAACTAAATCCACTTGTACTCTATGATTCAGCAGTTCAACTCCTGGGTATCTACCCAAGAAAGTTGAGTCCAGTGTCCACAAAATGTCATGTACAACAATGTTCATAGTAGCTTTATTCATAATAAAAAAAAATAGGAACTTTATTCATAATAACCCCACATGGTCACCAACAGTAGAATTAATAAATTGTTTTATATTCATATACTAGAATACAGCAATGAAAAAGAACAAACAATAGACACAACAGTATGAGTAAATCTCATAGACACAGGTGTATATAAAAATTCATTGATTTGTACACAAGATCTGTATATGCTGCTGTATTTAAGCATTGCATCATAAAAATAATAAAATTTATCTTCTACTTCATTGATAAGCCCTTATGACACCTCAGGGAATACTATTCATTCTTTGCTTGGACACTTCTGTTGATAGTGAACGCACCACCTTACCAGACAGTTAGTACATTTCGTTTACATTTATGTCTAACTACTAAGCTGTATTCTGAAAAATGTCTCTGTAATTTTATGCTTACTGTTCCAAATTTAGCTCACTGGCTTCACACAAAATAACTCTAATCTTTCTTTCATATAGCAAGCAGACAGAACAGAATCCTTATCTCCTTTTTTTCTGAACATTCTGATGGAAGATGACATTAGTTACTTTATTAACTATGCCCAATTATTATCAGATATTTTGCAACAAATACATACTGGAATTCAATTAAAAAATTTAAAACTCTGTGTATAGAACAGGGTTCACTCAACTTTTTCTGTTAAGGGGCAGACTGTAACTATTTTAGGCTTTCCAGAGCCATTTGTATTCTGTTGCAACTGCTCAATTCTGCCATTGTAGCACAAAAGTAGATCTAGACTAGGTGAAAATAAATAAACATTGCCGTGTTCCAATAAAACTTTATTTACAAAAAATCATTGGGCTTGATTTGATCCATGGACTATAGTTTGCCAATCCTACTTGGTCTAGAACATGAAAACCATGAAAAATTCATGGTCAAGGAGTCCCTGGATGGTGCAAATCACTAAACACTCAACTACTAGCCAAAAGATTGTTCGTTTGAATGCACCCAGAGGCACCTTGGAAGACATGCCTGACAATCTGCTTCCAAAAGGCCTCAGCCTAGAGCTGCTATGAACAGGGCTTCGAATTGGTTTGAGCCAGTCAGTCACGGCCAATGAAGCAAAACCGAAACAGACCAGAAGTTTTAAAATTTGGGTGAACCAGAATAATAACCAGAACGGGGAAAGTTTTTGCAGGTCAAAACCCTGGAATGGGAGACTCAGAAGAGGCATTGTGAGACCTTTCAGGAACCTGATGCAGAAGATTGGATTATTGGGAGGGCTGTGAAGGGCGATATATGTTCAAAGGGATGCCGTTGGCAACCATCTTTGAGCAGGGCAGTGCCGTTTCTGAATCTGCTCAAAATCTGACAGGAAAGAGATTTGGTTGCTATGTAACGTGCACACTGCCCTTATTTTCTAAGAGGGAAGTTAAGTTTCTATCAGAACTTTGACCTGTAATTTTTTCCATTCCATTTATTGTTTCAGTTTACCAAAGTTTTATGAGTTAAGTTCTGTTCTGGTTTTGCTTCCTCGGCTGTGACTGAACCAGGCAGAATAGGTTAGAAGTCCCGCCTATGAAGCATACTTCACTCTGTATGCACCACATGGGGTCACCATGAGTCAGAATCTACTCAATAACAATTAACTACATGGAAAGGGGAGATTCAAGAACATTCCTGCAAAAATTTATGATCAAATATTAATGCTTTTCCATGTACAGTCACCCATGTATACGATCAGGCCAAAGTTATTGATATGAACTCATTAGTAACTTACTAGGCAGAAATTCCAGAGTAAATATGTGAGTACAAGGGGCTGGGAAGGGCTTTAGCTGTTTGCTTAGTTTGTTGATTGAAATATGAACCCAAAGGTGGCCTATACTAAATGAAGTTGAAATGACAGAACTTCCTTGGTATACAGTAGTGTTAGGTGCCACAGGAGCCATACATCGGAAGTGGTGAACAACATACGAAATTGTCCACTACAGATTAGTAAGTAAGCACCATGCTTACTTTCTCACGCTTATCTTGCTTACTGGGTCATCCATTCCTGTCGGGGTTATAAATTTGAAAAGAGGCTTTGATTCTATAGGAAGGTGCTATAGAATTGGAAGAGAGACAGATGCCAGCCATACCTACAAGCAGAACCTTTGATGTGGTGAAAAAATGTGAAATTGTTCACTACAGATGATCTGGTAAGCAAGGTAAGTACCGTCCTTATCCTGCCTTTTGGATAATCCGCCCTTAGGTGCCATCCAGTCAGTTTTGACTCACAGTGACCCCATGTGACAGAGAAGAATTGCCCCATAGGGTTTTCTTGACTGTAATCTTTACAGGAGCAGATTGCCAAGCCTTTTCCCTATGGAGCTGCTGGGTGGGTTTGAACCACCAACTTTTCAGTTAGCAGCTGAGTGCTTAACCATTCTGCCACCAAGGCTCCTTATACACTAGACAAAAGTATCCAAAAGTTTAAAGAGAGTGAAACATTAGAGAAAATTTATCATGTAAGACCTGCTCTCCCATCCCTGCTCTCTGTGAACAGAAGGCAAATAGTTATCGTGAAACCTAGAAAAGGGAGATTAAGAGATCACACCTGATGGATGAGCCTTCAGCATCACTGGAGAAAATGCAAGAGTCCCAGCTGCTACCAACATCCAAATTCCTCTGGTTTGTTCCTATGGTGGGGGTGGGGTTCGATTTTTGGCCTTTTTAGGCCCAGATGTTCAATGGGTCACTTACCTGAGTGATATGAACCAGAGGTAAAGAACTAAAGAGGTGCACCATAATTAATCATGTATTTGTTCATTCTGTAAGTATAACCCGTATCTGACAATGCATAAATCTAATTTGAGAGATGTAATTATGAAACTGTAAAAGCAAAATGGAAACCTTGGTGGCATAGTAGTTAAGAGTTCCACTGCTAACCAAAAGGACAGCAGTTCAAATCTACCAGGTGCTCCTTGAAAACCCTATGGGGCAGTTCTACTCTGCCCTATAAGGTTGCTATGAATTGGAATCAACTCAATGGCAATGGGTTTTTTTAAAAGAAAAATTTAAGAAGTGTTTTTTTTTTTTTAATTAGTTACAGTGGAAATTGCAGTGAACTAATAATTGTCATTTACTTTGAACATATAAATCACATTTCCTTTCAAAAAAATGTATTTGGTTCATATAGGCTATATCTGGAGCCCTGGTGGTGTAGTGGTTAAGCAGTCAGCTATTAATCAAAAGGTCAGCAGCCGCCCCCTGGAAACCCTATGAGGCAGTTCTACTCTGTCTTATAGGGTTGCTATGAATCAGAATTGACTCTATGAATTTTTTTGTTTTGTTTTCTTTAGGCTATATCTATGTTCAATCCAAATATTTTGGGAAGAAACTAATATTTTGGCACCTCCACAAAATCTTTTTTTTCCCCCCAAAAAACTCGATTGTTTCTATAAAAGCAACTAAGAAAATACTAAAGGAATAGCCAAAAAAGAAGACATTGGGTTCCTGAAATGTAAAAGCTGTGCTGCTGGAGACATGGGCAAACATGCAAAGAGTAGATGTAAATAGAGACATGTAATTTGTGATCACACTGCAGACATGGCCTGAAAAACTTGGAACTCATCAGCACTGATGAGGCACTAACTGCATTCAGGTGCACTTCAATCAGCACTAGATTATACCATTAAAATTAATGAGGCACTAGAAGACTTTAATGAATAAAAGAGGGTTGGTTTTGAAGTATTTTATGCACTTTATTCATTTGACAACAAGCTGGTTAACAGTGCAATCATATCTTTCTGGGGTAGATAGGTAAAAAGTTTGGGTTATTAAAGGTTTATTTAAATAGCACATTCTATTCAG
Organism: Elephas maximus indicus; assembly: GCF_024166365.1. Lineage (NCBI taxonomy): Eukaryota > Metazoa > Chordata > Mammalia > Proboscidea > Elephantidae > Elephas > Elephas maximus. The sequence goes on from NC_064820.1 coordinate 86,343,940, forward strand.
CCAGCTCCCTGGCATACTCTCCAATATTTGCTGAAATGGCCTATTGGTTTAGTTTAATTAAAACAGAGATCTATTTATCCGTCCTTTGCCATCCTGCTTTTTTTTTTTTTTAACAGAAATTAAACCAACGTTCTCCCTGAGATACCAATTTTTTTTTACTGCTGAAATGTTTTCCATCTTTTAAGTTGCTGCTAAAGATTGCTAGCACTTTTCTAAACCAGTAACGCCGCTGCTCTTCATCTTTTCTAGGAATGTATTCATCATAACTTGGGAGAAAAAATAAAGACCAGCCCTCTCCAGATAAGGTTTAACTATGGAATTCAGCACAACATGAAATTGGGAAGGAAAGATGAATATTTGTCGAGTATCAGTGTGCATTTTAATATTAGGCTAAAAACAATAGAAATATTAGTACAACCACAAGAAGAGAACATGACCGTATTTCTGAGCACAGGAAAGGGATTAGACATTTTAAATCCCAGATCTTGTTTTGACAAATCTATGGTTAAGCCCAATATGTCTTAGTTTTCCCCAAGACTAAATGAGTATTACTGTTCATGAGTACTAGTATATAATGAGTCTTACCATTCATAACTACTTGGCGAGCTTTAGAGCATTAGATGTTTGATAAATAGCGGCTATTATTATTATTATTAAGGAGACCTGGTGGGGTAGTGGGTAAAGCACTCGGTTGTTAACCAAAAGCTCGGCAGTTCAAACTCACTAGCCGCTCTGTGAGAGGAAATTGTGGCAGTCTGCTTCTGTAAAGATTACAGCCTTGGAAACCCTATGGGGCAGTTCCATTCTGCATAGGGTTGCTATGAGTCAGAATCAACTAGACGGCAGTAGGTTTTTATTTTTTGTGTGGGGTAATATTATTATGAAAAATGTTTTATGCTCCACAAATAGCACTTTCTAAATTCAAATTGATAAATGAAAGGGAAATTTACATTGATAATAACTTGACTTGTTTAAGAACAACTTCTTAAACAGTAAATAAAGGAAAGATGTAAAAAGTGAGCTTCAAGAGAATCATGATGAAAATACTAGTTATAAAAAGGCTAAATATCAGTTGTTACTTCAAGTATGCAAACAGAAAAAGGTGAAGACTGCACCTTTGGATCAGGTCTTAAAAGAAGTTCCTTTATCTCATTTGCTCTCTTGCTCCAAGATGCATTGTTCGGGGATCTAAAAGCAACATGTACTCAATGTAGCTAATGTTCCTACTAGAAAACTTGCTGTTGGCTTTCATATTGAGCTTCCCTGGGCACACCTGGGCACTGCCCACCTTCATTTACTCCTAGGGGTATAATTAGCATATCTATCTGTTTCCTCCACTAGATTCCAGGTACCTCTGTGGTATGCATTATGTCCAATTCCTCTTCATACAGCTCACCAGCATACTCTCATGTCTTTCAGAAATTATACAAATATGATTTTTTATGTTTTTCTGGCCCATAAATGTTTCTTAAACAAAATGTTTGTGGGATCTTTTTTTATCACAATCATTTATTTCCTACAGCATGGTTTTTGGAGGGCTATTTTTCTCCTGCTACGTGGTCCTCTCAGAACCATCGTGGCATAATGGTTAAGAGCTCAGCTACTAACCAAAAGGTTGGCAGTTCGAATCCAACAGCTGCTACTTGGAAACCCTATGGGGCAGTTCTACTCTGTCCTATAGGTTTGCTATGAGTTGGAATTGACTTGATGGCAGTGAGTTTTGGGTTTTAACTTAAGAGGACCACATAACCAAAACCAAACCAAACCAAACCTGTTGCATCAATGCCAATTTATAGCAACCTTATAGGACAGGTTAGAACTGCCCCATAGGGTTTCCAAGGAGCACCTGGTGGATTCAAACTGCTGATTGTTGGTTAGCAGCCATACTCTTAACCACTACACCACCAGGGTTTCCCGTCTTAAATTAGTCATCCTAAACCATTAATCACTCTATTATTTTTTGCCCAGAAACTTAGAGGTAGATTTTTTCTCATGATAGTTACTAAATCTGTACCAAACATTTTGGCCACTTGGTTCTGTTCATTTTGATTCTTTGTAAAGTACTAGCTTACACTCTTATCTCTTTCTTGTGTTGTTAGCCTTGTTTACCCAAAACATTTCAGTTTATCAGAGAGGATGGTTAGAGTGGGTATTTCTTTTTTATTAACTCCTCCCTATCATCTCCTAACCCCTCTCTCCAATGTGTCTAAAACACATTCTACTGTGAAGTTTTTCCAAAGTCTCCCAGAAAGGGTTAACTTATCTATAATCTGTACTGCCACCGTACCTCCTTCATTGATTATTATTATATAACATTTATCACCTTTTAGTGGTTTATGAGTCTTTGTGTCTTACTTTACAGAATCTTAGCTACTTAAAAGCAAGGACTCTGTCATTTTTGTTTATCTAGCACTTAGCAAGGTACCTAGCAAACAGTAGATATCAACAAAGGATTTTTCCTCACCTATTCAAAAAAAAAAAAAAAATTTTTTTTTTTTTTTTATTCCAACTTACAGAATTCCACTTAAAAAACTACAGGGCCTCCCACTGTTCCCTTTGAAGGGACAGTCTAAGGCCCATATCAGGTGTCATTTCCTCAGACATGATGGGGAAGAGGAAGTGCTCATTTCAGAGAATACAAGACAGCTTGCAAATTTTGCCACTTACATGTAATTTAGATTGAAGTATTCCTCTGAAGCACTTGGCACCCTAGCCACTAAAAAGCATGATTAGGAACTTGAACTTGAGAGGCACACCAGAAGAGGGTGAGAGGAGAGTCAGAAGGCTTCCAATGCTATTCTTTTGTATGTTTTAGCACTGAATATAAAAAAGACTCAGGCTCTTCTGAGAGAACATGCAAACTTTATACTATTCCCATTCCGTATTGCTTAGCAACCCGAGGAACTTCCACTGATGTGTTTTTCCTCCTAGACACTTCAGATACCATTTTCTTTCATTTTTTGAAATAAAGCAGTATTGCTTGTAACTTTCTTATTGAGAAAATCACTGATGCAAATGAAAAAATAAAAATATAGGATGACCTCCATTTGCATGTCAGGAGACAAAAAACTCTGTCACTAGCAGATTATGGGGGAAAAAAGAATAGAGCCTCAGGGACCTATATCATAAGAGTCCCAGATGGAGAGGAGAAATAGTTTTGTATAGAAAACATATTAGAAGAAATATTGCCTGAAAACTTTCCAAATTTGATGAAAGATATAAACCTATAAGGAAGCTCAGTGAACCCCAAACAGGATAAACTCCAAAAAATCCATTCCCAGACACATCATAATAAAACTGCTGAAAATTAAATTCAAAGAAAATAATTATGAAAACCACCAAAGAAAAATGACACATTCCTTATAGGGAACCACATTCAGATGGCTGTGAATTTCTAATCAGAAACTATAGGGACTGTGATGGTTAAAATTGTGTGTCACCTTGGTTGGGCCATGATTCTCAGTGTTTATATATGATCACTCCTATGATGGTATCAATCAGTTGAAGGGGAGTTTCTTTGGGGGTGTGGCCTGCATTTGAACATAAGCAGACGTTCTGGCTTTTTGCTCTCTCCGGATCCTGTGGCTGCCTCCTGTTCATCTGACCTCCAGCTCTTGGAGCCTGAGCTATCAGCTTATTTGCCAATCTTGGGATTCATCAGTCTTTACAGCCTGCGAGCAAGAACCCTTCTCTCTGACCTGCCTATCTTGGGATTTTTATTTATTTATTTTTTAAGGCTACACGAATAAAGAGAAGCCTCTATCCTGATCCATGGACTTGGGACATTCTAGTCTCTACAATCATGTGAGCTTTCTCCTTGATATAAATCTCTCTATATATGTATTTATATTCTTTACTGGTTTTGCTTCTCTAGAGAACCCAGCCTAAGACAGGGACCAAAAGGAAGAAGAACAGTATTTTCAAAGTGCTGAAAGAAAAGAACTTTTGATCCAGAATTTTATATCTAGCGAAAATATCCATTAGGGATGAAAGTAACATAAAGACAATCTCAGGCGAAGGAAAACTAAGAGAATCTGTCACCAGGGGGTCTGCTTTAAAAGAACGGCTAAAGAGATTCTTCAAACAGAGGGAAAATAACATCTGGAAAAAAAAAATATATCAGGATCTAAATGGTAAATATCTGGGTATATAATGGACTATTCGTTCCTACTGAGTTCTTTACAATATGTTTGACGGTTGAAAGAAGAAATTATAACATTGTCTGATGGGTTTTTCAATTTGATTAGATGTAATACATAAGACAACTGCAGGTAGTTCCCAACTTACAACAGGGTTCCATTCTGATGACTACTCCCTCATGAGTTGGTTCTGACATAAATAAAATGCGTTTTTTAAAATTTTCATTTTTTTGCCTTTTATTATCAGTATCTCTATAAATCCGGTCTTTATTTGTCTTTGGAGGTTAGAAGCATTACATCTGAGAATAATGACATCAGCAAATTATACGCTACAACATTGTACGTAGTGCATATTACTAACAATAAGATGTACAGAAAAAAGGATGGTCCTAAGTGTGATTCGTCTTAACTCAAATGCGTCATAAGTTGAGGACTACCTGTACAACATAAAGGAAGAAGGGGCCTATGCTGTGATAAAGTTTCAACATTCCACTTGAAGTGGTAAAATTAATTCCAAGTAGACTGTGGAAAGTTAAATATGTATATTGTAATCTCTAAGGCAACCACTTAAAAAACTATAGTAAGAGATAGAGTAAAAAACACAATAAATATTAAAAATTGTTTAAACAGCCCTAAGAAGGGCAAGAAAGGGACAACGGAGCAACAAAAAAAGAGGTGGAAAATAATAAAATGGTAGAGATATTTTCAAAGTACACTACTAAGAATTTGAGATTGATATTATAGTCTTCTTCTCAAATCTCTTCAAGGTAATTCAAGTACAGCTCTGATCTAAAGCTAGGTATTCATATGGGAAAAGCCAGCTCAGATGTGTACACTGTCTTGCTTCACATGCCTCGCAGAATGCCACTGTCCTCTGCTCTACCGCAACAATAGTGCTGATCCTGTTTTCCCTTTGCCTCAGCATTTCTCCATATAGGTCACCTTAAGCCTATAGCCATCCTTTCCCTGTATCTATTTTGTCTTTTTCCTTTTCCTGCCTTCCTTCTGCGAATATAATACACATGAAGAAAACCTGAATTTGTGCTACCTAGTTAAATACATACATACTGAGTGCCTCCTATATGGAAACTGTCACAATAGGAACTAAAGGAGAATTCAACAAAATAACCCTTTCCCTCAAAGGGCTTGCTGCCATTCCTTCTGTGTGCAAAGTTATGTTGCTAAATCTATCTCCGTATGCATATCGGTGTCTTCAATTTTCTAACAGAAAGCCAACAAGGGTTTCACTGTCCTGTCAGAAAATAATTCTTCCCCTCTGGGTTCATGGGACCCTGGGACTTGTAGTAAGAAAGTCTGTCTCACAGAAAAAGAAAATTCTTAGAGTGTAAATTCTGCATCTGAGCTGAACAAGAAACTCAAGTTCTATAAAATATACAAAAGTATCTTTACAACATATGAAATCTTACTTGGTCTGATTCTGCTTGGTTCCCTACTCACAAATTCTATTCAGGTTTTTTTAACTTTATGCAAATATCCTTCCAGACGCCTTACACTGAGTTTTAGCTTTTTATGGTAATTTTCATTATCATTGCCTTTTAGTAAGAGGTAGGCTTCCCTGTACTTACAAATACCAATTTACTCTTTTCTCCTGTAACTGGGCCTTAGTTTAAGCGATTGCTTTGTTATATCATTTCATAGAGTACAACTTTCAGAAATAACAAATTCTACCCCTATAGGTATAAACTCCATAAAAAGGAAAATTTGGCAAAGAGAATTTATTTCTGAAAGTTGTACTCTATGAAATTAGCTTTTATATTAACCAATTTATCAAATTAATAAGTTTTAATTATCTGTAGATTGAGAATTTAAATAGACATCAAGTATGGTACCTTAAAATGCATATTTGGTTTATAAGAGGCATTTAATAAACATTTGCTAAATAAATAACCAAAAAACTACCAAACCCGCTGCAGTCGAGTCGATTTTTGACTCATAGTGACCCTACAGGACAGAGTAGAACTGCCGCACATGGTTTCCAAGGAGCTCCTGGTGAATTCAAACTGCCAGCCTTTTGGATAGCAGCCATAGCTCTTAACCACTACACCACCAGGGTTTCCAAATAAAAGGATTAATTAAAAATTCTATGTGAAAACACTCTCTAAAATGTCAGGTCCTATAATAATGTGAATTATTAATAAATATTATAATAGGGTATTCAGTGAGTGAGTGTTAGTAGAATTAAATCTACCTTTACTGGTTCCTAAAATATTTTGATATTTCTTCCCAATCCATACACTATATTATTAACCTAGATAATTTCTGGACAAAAGAAAATCAGCATTAAGTTGTTTTAAAATTAACTTTGAAGTGTAGTTAAAGCTATATTTACTTCTGAAGTAAATACATAACTGAAATACTTCATGCATGAATATCCTTTATTCGTGCTGTGGGTTATTCTTTACCATTTTTATGCCCCATGTGAAAAATACATTAATACGTTTAAAAAGAATATCTGTCAGTGGTCACGTTCTTAAACTGGATAATGTTTATATAAGCATGTGTTTTTATAATTACTTCATATGTTTTACACCCTTTGCTGTATGTATGATACACTTCATTTTTAAAAATGAGGTACTTCACCATATGATCCAGCAATCCCACTCCTAGGAATGTATCCTAGAGAAATAAGAGCCATCACACAAATAGACTCATGCACACCCATGTTCATTGCAGCATTGTTCACAAAAGCAAAAAGATGGAAACAACCTAGATTAACAAATGAATGGATCAACAAACTGTGGTACATACACACAATGGAGTATTATGCAACGATGAAGAACAATGATGAATCTGTGAAGCATCTCATAACATGGATGAATCTGGAAGGCATTATGCTGAGCGAAATAAGTCAATCACAAAAGGACAAATATTGTATGAGACCATTACTACAAAAATTCATGAAAAGGTTTACACACAAAAAGAAACAATCTTTGATGGTTACGAGGGAGGGGAGGGGTGGGGATGGAAAAACACTTAATAGACAATAGATAAGTGGTAACTCTGGTGAAGGGTAAGACAGTACACAATACTGGGGAAGCCACCACAAAGTGTACAAGGCAAGGTCAGGGTAGCTCCATAAACACAACCAAACTCCCTGAGGGACTGAATTGCTAGGCTGAGGGCTGTGGACACCATGGTCTCAGGGCCCATCTAGCTCAACTGGCATAACATAGTTTATAAAGAAAATGTTCTACAATCTACTTCGATGAGTAGCGTCTGGGGTCTTAAAAGTCTGTGAGCAGCCATCTAAGATACTCCACTGGTCTCACCCCTTTGGGAGCAAAGAAGAATGAAGAAAACTAAAGATACAAGGGAAAGATTAGTCCAAAGGACTAATGGGCCACAATTACCATGGCCTCCACCAGACTGAGTCCAGCACAACTAGATGGTGCCTGGCTACCACCACTGCCTGCTCTGACAGGGATCACAAGAAAAGGTCCCAGACAGAGCTGGAGAAAAATGTGGAACAAAATTCTAACTCACAAAAAGAGATCAGACTTACTGGGCTGACAAGAGACTGGCCACTTGATACCCTTTTAGCTCAGTAATGAAGTCACTCTTAAGGTGCACCCTTCAGCCAGAGATTAGACAGGCCCATAAACAAAATAGACTAAAGGGCACAACGGCCCAGGGGCTGCAGGAGGGGACAGGAAAGCTGGTAATAGGGAACCCAAGCTTGAGAAAGGAGAGTGTTGACATGTTGTTGGGTTGTTAACCAATGTCATAAAACAATATGTGCACTAACTGTTTAACGAGAAACTAGTTTGTTCAGTAAACCTTCAGCTAAAGTACGAAAAAAAAAAAAAGGTACTTCAGCCTTTCATAACCAAAACCTGCACCCTCATTTAACATTTACTCAGCTGATATTTTTATAAATAACACATTCACAGTATTTCAATGATAACTGAATGAGAAAACTGAATTTTAAAAAAATCTCCTAAACTGTAAGAATGAATACATTCTAAAACAAAATACTAACACGGGCAAGAATAACTTAGAAAGTTTGGTTTAAAGTGGGTTCGAGTATTCCAATAATCCTCTGCAGTATTTCAAAGTTGTAGAGCCCACGGGCTTTGCACTGAGAACTCGGTTCAAATCCTGATTTTACCTCTTACTAGCTTGGGACCTTGGATAAGTTACTTCAGCTCTCTGAGCTTGTTTCTTCGCTGTAAAATGTAGAAAATAATAGTCTACCTCACAGTATGTTGGGTGGATTAACGAGATGATGTATGTAAAGCATTAAGACTCCAAAGCAAAAACCAAACCCACTGTCATCGAGTCGATTCCGACTCATAGTGACCCTATAGGACAGAGTAGAACTGCCCCATGAAGTTTCCAAGGAGCACCTGGTGGATTCGAACTGCCAACCCTTTGGTTAGCAGCCATAGCACTTAACCACTACGCCGCCAGGGTTTCCGGCAGATGTACCACCAAAAAACAAACAAACAAAACAAACCTGTTGCCCTCAAGTTGATTCCAACTCATAGCAACCCTATAGGGCAGAGTAGAAAACTGCTCTATAGAGTTTCCAATGAGCTCCTGATGGATTCAAACTGCCGACCTTTTGGTTAGCAGCCATAGCACTTAACCACTACACCACCAGGGTTTCCAGCATAGTGCCAGGCACCTGGAAGTTGTTTGATAAAATTAGCAATTAGTAGTATCTGAATCCCAAAGAATTTCCACGAAGTATCTCTACCCATCATTGTTTGACACACCTACACACGCGTGTGGGCACACACACACACACACAGATGGGATGACGTTCCTTCACAAAAACCTCCTACAGTTTAAAATTCAGCTTAAGCAAAGACAAGTTTTAGTTGAATGCGCCCTCTAGTGGTATATATTATGTGCAAAGTACCTGGGATCTACCAGATAAAACCTCTTTATGAAATGTCACTAGGTTGGTGCTTAGAAGCTGAAGCCACCTGGTTGGTAACGTTATGGTGTGAAGAGCACTATCATGCCTTTTTTTTTTTTTTTTTTTTTGCTGTTGCTGTTGTTAGGTGCCGCTGAGTCGATTCCAACTCAGAGCAACCCTATGTACAACAGAATGAAACACTGCCTGATCCTGCTCCATCCTCATACACCTGTTGCTATGTTTGAGCCCATTGTTGCAGCCACTGTGTCAATCCATCTCGTTGAGAGTCTTTTTCTTTGACCCTGCACTTTACATAGCAATGATGTCCTTCTCCAGGGACTGGTCCCTCCTGATAATATGTCCAAGGTACATAAGACAAAGTTTCGCGATCCTTGCTTCTAAGGGGCATTCTGGCTGTACTTCTTCCAAGACAGATTTGTTCTCTCTTCTGGCAGTCCATGGTAAACTCAGTATTCTTTGCCAACACCATAATTCAAAGGTGTCCATTCTTCTTCTGTCTTCCTTATTCATTGTCCAGCTTTCAGATGCATATGAGGCGACTGAAAATACCATGGCTTGGTTCAGGTGCACCTTAGTCTTCAAAGTGACATCTTTGCTTTTCAACACTTCAAAGAGGTCTTTTGCAGAAGATTTGCCCAACACAACAAATCATTTGATTTCCTGAGTACTGCTTCCGTGGGCTTTGATTGTGGATCCAAGTAAAATGAAAACCTTGACAACTTCAATATTTTGTTTATCATGATGTTGCTTATTGGTCCAGTTGTGAGGATTTTTGTTTTCTTTATGTTGAGCTGTAATCCATACTGAAGGCTGCAGTCTTTGGTCTTCATCAGTAAGTGCTTCAAGTCCTCTTCATTTTCAGAAAGCAAGGTTGTGTCATCTGCATATCCCCCAGTTATTGAGTCTTCCTCCAACCCTGATGCCATGTTCTTCATATAGTCCAGCTTCTTGGATTATTTGCTTAGCATTTGGACTGAATAGGTATGTGGAAAGAATACAACACTGACACACACCTTTCCTGACTTTAAACCACGCAGTAGTCCCTTGTTCTGTTGGAACAACTGCCTCTTGGTCTATATAGTTTCCTCATGAGTAACATTAAGTGTTATGGAATTCCCATTCTTTGCAATATTATCCATAATTTGTTATAATCCACACAGTTGAATGCCTTTGCATAGTCAATAAAAAACAGGTAAACATCTTTCTGGTATTCTCTGCTTTCAGCCAAGATCCATCTAAGTTTTACCCAGAAACTTACAGGTAGATTATTTTTCATGATAGTTACTAAATCTGTACCAAACATTTTGGCCACTTGGTTCTGTTCATTTTCTTTGTAAAGTACTAGCTTACACTCTGATCTCTTTCTTGTATGTTAGCCTCAGTTTATTAGACAGGATGGTTACAGTGGGTATTTCTTTTTTATTAACTCCTCCCAATGATATCCCTCGTTCCATATCCTCTTCTGAATTCAGCTTGAATTTCTCACTGTTCCCTGTCGATGTACTGCTGCAACTGTTTTGGAATTATCTAGAGAAAAATTTTACTTGAGTGTTATAGTAATGATATTGTTTGACAATGTATGCATTCTTTTTGGCCACCTTTTTTGGAATAGGCACAAATACGGATCTCTTCCAGTCAGTTGGCCAGGTAGCTGTCTTCCAAATTTCTTGGCATAGATGAGTGAAAACCACCAGCATTGCATGCATTTGTTGAGACATCTTAATTATTATTCCATCAATTCCTAGAGCCTTGTTTTTCACCAATGCCTTCAGTGTAGCTTGGATTTCTTCCTTCAATACCATCATTCTTGATCATTTGGTACCTCCTGAAATGGCTGAACATCGACCAATTGTTTTTGATACAGTGACTCTGTATTTCTTCTATCTTCTGTTGATGCTTCCTGTGTCCTTCAAAATTGCAGCTTGGGGCTTGAATTTTTTCTCAGTTCTTTCAGCTTGAGAAATGCTAAGCATGTCTTCTCTTTTGGTTTTCTAACTCCAGATCTTTGCACATTTCATTATACTTTGTCTTCTTGAGCTGCCCTTTGAAATCTTCTGCTCAGCTCTCTTACTTCATCATTTCTTCCATTTGCTTTAGCTACTCTACGTTCAAGTTTCAGAATCTCTTCTGACATCTATTTTAGTCTTTTCTCTCTTTCCTGTCTTTTTAACAGATTTTTTCTTTCTTCATGTTTGATATCCTTGATGCCATCCCACAACTTGTCTGGTCTTTAATTGTTAAATTCATCAGTGTTCAATGCATCAAATCTATTTTTCAGATAGTCTCTAAATTCAGGTGGGATATACTCAAAGTCATACTCTGGCTTTTGTGGACTTTTAATTTTCTTCATCCTCAACTTGAACTTGAATATGAGCAATTGATGGTCTGTTCTGCAGTTCACCCCTAGCCTTGTTCTGACTGATACTGAGCTTCTCCATTGTCTCTTTCCACAGATGTAGTCTGTTCGATTCCTGTGTTTTCCATCTGGTGAAATCCACATGTATAGTTGCCATTTACGTTGTTGGAAAAAGGTATTTGGAATGAATAAGCTGTTGGTCTTGCAAAATTCTATCATATGATCTCCAGTGTCATTCCTATCACCAATGCCATATTTTCCAACTACTTATCCTTCTTCTCTACTTCCAGCCTTCAAATTCTAATCACCATTAATTACCAATGCATCCTGATTGCCTGTTTGATCATTTCAGACTGCAGAAGTTGGTAAAAAAAAATTTTTCTTTTTAAAAAATTTCTTCATCTTTGGCATTAATGGTTGGTGCATAAATTTGAATAATAATTGTATTAACTGGTCTTCCTTGTAGGTGTGCACGTTATCCTACCACTGACAACGTTGTACTTCAGGAGAGATCTTGAAATGTTCTTTTTGATGATGAATGTGACACCATTCTTCAATTTGCCATTACTAGCAAAAAAAAAAAATGCAACATATAGTGACCCTATAGGACAGAGTAGAACTGCCCCATAGGGTTTCCAAGGAGCAGCTAGTGGATTTGAACTTTTGGTTAATAGCCTGAGCTCTTAACCATTGCACCATCACGGCATTCCTGGCATAGCAGACCATATAATTATTTGATTCAAAATGGCCAGTACCAGTTCATTTGATCTCACTAATACCTAGGATATTGATCTTTATGCATTCCATTTCATTTCTGATGACTTCTAATTTTCCTAGATTCATACTTCGTACATTTCATGTTCCTTGGAAATCCTGTGGGGCAGTTCTACTCTGTCCTGTAATGTCACGATGAATCAGAATTGACTCAACTGCAACGGGTTTGGTTTTTTTTTTGGTTCCAACCTGTGGGGCTCAACTTCTGGCATTATATCAGACAATGTGCCACTGCTATTCATAAGGTTTTCACTGGCCAATTTTTTTTTTTTAAACTACATCACCAGGTCCTTCTTCCTAGCCTGTCTCAGTCTGGAAGTTCCGCTAAAACCTGTCCACCATGGGTAACCGTGCTGGTATTTTAAATACCAGTAGCATAGCTTCCAGCATCACAGCAACACTCAAGCCACTACGGTATAACAAACTGACAGTTGAGTGATGGAGGCATCTTTTAGGAAGCTCATTACCTTCAAGGTCTGGAGGATTTTTTTGCCTTTAAAAATTTTCCCCACATCTGACCTAGGAGTACTCTTTCATGATATTTACACCAAATTCTGATATTCCTATAGTACTGACTTTAAACTTTCCTCTTAAAAAATTATGGGGTACACTGCAAAGTGTTCTTCATTCAGTTATAAAAATAAATACTGAGCACCAACTATGTACCAGGCAACACACTAGATAAAGAGAATACAATATAAGAAACTGATCACACAATTCATTATGTAATTACAATTTTGAAAAGTGCCATAAGGAAATAGTCATAAGCATACAATATAGAATTTGGTCTAGTTTTGGAGGGCTTTAGAAGACTCCTTGTTGTTACCTGCCATCAAGTCTGCCTCCAACTCATGCCAACCCCATGCAAGACTGTGTTAATCTAGAAGCTCTGCTGAAACCTGTTCAGCATCATAGCAACTCACAAGTCTCCACTGACAGGCGGGTGGTAGCTGTGCTTGATGTGCCTTGGTGGGAACTGAACCCTTGTGTCCCCCGTGAAAGACGTAAATGCTACCATTGAATCACTACTGCCCTCTTGGAAGACTTACATACTTGAGAATAAAATGTTCAAAGACTTGAATAGTGAGTGGAAATTGGGAGAAGAAAAAGAGTATCAAACAAACAGAACAGCTCATGTAAAGGGCCAGGAGTGATAGTAAAGTACATATGGCATTTGAGAAACTGAGGGAAGCTGCCCACAATTAGGGTTAAAAGAAGAGGTGGAGAATTGGGTAAGCCAAGACTGGTGGAGTTGGCAGGGACAGAAGAGGAAAGGCCTTAATATCATGTTAAGTAGTTCAATTTTCTTCCTGAACAATGGGAAACTCTGGAAAAGTTTACAGCAGGAGAGGAATGATCTGATTTGTATTCTAAAAAGTTCATTTGGCTGCAGCATGGAGAATGGGTATGCTGGGTAGGGCAAAAATGGACGCCAAGACCAGTTGCAGCAGGAGCCCAGGTGAGAAATGATGCAAGCTGGGGAAGATGTGGCAGTAGAGATAAAAAGTATTGGGCAAATATTTAAAAGGTAAAATGCATCGAGCAAAATGAGGGGGCAGGAATGATGGGCCTGGTGCACTGGGTGGATGTGATAATACCATTTTTTTCACTGGACACAACTGATAGGGGACTCCATCTGGGAGGGGATGGGGAGATAATGAACTCAGTACAGGAGTCGAGGATTCTTCACTCGTGTGAAATTTCAACTGACTGCTCAACCAGCATTGGGCAGGAAGACTGAGGCACTGCCCACTCCCCCCCACTCCCCCGGGCTCCAAATGCTCTTTTCTGGCTTGTGTCACACTGATCCACTCCCACTTTTGTCTTGTCTCTTCCCGGAATGCCCTCAATTCCCTCCTTCCGCCAATTCCACCAGAATTTTTCTTTTCGTTTTTCCAAGCCCAGTTCAAACGTCTCTTTCTTAGGGAAGCCTTTCCCGGAATCTCACCCCACTGATCCCACAGAGCAATTATTTTTTTCTCCCGTCTGTCTCGCCAACTAAGCTGTTAGCTCCTAGAAAGCACAGATTGAGCCTTCTTCCCATCTGTGTCCCCGACGTCCAACGCAGCACCCTTCAAACGTTAGACGCTCCACAAACTTCCATTCAGCTACGTTTAGCCATCCAAAGGCCGATCCGGGCCCCCAACCGCCCGCCTCCAAGCGTCGGCCCGGGTTTGATCTGCCGGAAGTGACGTGCTCTCAGGGACAATGTGTTTCCGGTCCAGAGTGCCGACGTTGCTGCGGGGACGCGGGCTTCTCTCGCTTGCTAACTCTCCTGCTCTGGAGGATTCAAGCGCGGTAAGAAGCTGCGCGCGGCGTAGCACAGTGGGCGACCTGGGCACCTCGATTCGCTGGGGACCCCTCATTCCTTCTCTGGGGCTTGCCGGGACTGTCTGTGGGATGCGTGGGAGGGCAGAGGAACTGGATGCGGAGTTTCCTGGGGTCCCGGCGCCAGGTGGGGCTGGAGTGCCGGGGTACGCTGCTGGCCGAAGGCGCCCACGGAGGAGAACGGCCTCAGCTGTTAGGCGCTGGCTGCTTGGGCCGGCGCGTCCAGCCCCACTGAAGCCTGGCGCGCGGGTGGGCCTGGCCGACCTGCGCCCTTTCACCTCACCCTCTTGAGACCCAGATCCTGCCCTTCCCACCTATTCGGGGGAACGATGATCCACTTCCTCTTGAACAGTGCCCGTCCCACTGTGACAGTCACAGAATCTTCAGCGCCAAGTGTACGCGCGGTGGGTGAAGTGGCGTGCAACGTCTTACCCCAGTTCATTGGGTCGCGCCTTAGCGTGTGTTGAGGGGCCGTGTTTCGTGACCTCTCGGTGGGCAGCAGCTGGGGCTTTGATGTTGATTGGTGCCCGGGATGCTGCCTCAAAAAGGTGGCAGGTTGATGATTGAAGGTGATTTGAAACCACTAGATTGAAAGTAGTTTATACCCTGATTAATAAAAGAAAGTCCGTATTTTCACATGACTTTAAACACTTAAATATTTTGTTAATCTGCGGGAAAAAGTTGTAACGACAAACTTCAACTTAAAGGACAAGATTTCTGTATAATTACAAATCTACAAATTGTGCTGAGATGGCAGACTAGGATGAAGTGACGTGAGAACTTGTTAGGTGAGTGGAGATGGTTCCAGTTCGTAAGGACCCCTACAACAGAAGGAAGCACTGCCTGGTCCGGCACCATCCTCACAATCATTGCAGTGTTTGAACCCGTTGTTGCAGCCACTGTGTCAGTCCATCTCTTTGAGGGTCTCCCTCTTTTTCGTTGACCCTCTACTTTATCAATCATGATGTCTTTTTCTAGGGACTGGTCCCTCTTGATAACATGTCCAAAGTACATGGCTCCATCCCCACTGCTAAGGAGTATTCTACCTGTACTTCTTCTAAGGCAGATTTGTTCCTTCTTCTGGCAGTCCATGGTATTTTCAATATTCTTCAAAGGCATCAATTCTTCTTCAGTTTTCCTTATTCATTTCCCAGCTTTCACATGCATATGAGGTCATTGAACATACCATGGCTTGGGTCAGATTGCACCTTATCCTCAAAGTGACATCTTTGCTTTCGAACCCTTTAAAGCGGTTGTTTGATTTTGTGTGTGTGTGTGTGTGTGCTTTAGGTGAAAGTTTAAGGAGCCCTGGTGGTACAGTGTTAAAGCAATTGACTGCTGACCAAAAGTTCGGCAGTTCGAAACCACCAGCAGCTCTCCTGGAGAAAGATGTGGCAATCCTCTTCCATAAAGATTTATAGCCTTGGAAACCCTATGGGGTTGCTATGAGTCAGAACTGACTCCATGGCAGTGGGTTTTGGTTTGAGTTTAAGTGAAAGTTTACAGTGCAAATTAGTTTCTCATTAAACAATTAACACACGTAGTGTTCTGTGACATTGGTTGCCAACCCCACGACATGTCAACACTCTCCCCTTCTCTACCTTGGGTTCCCCATTTCCATTTGTCCAGCTTTCCTGTCTCCTCCTGCCTTCTTATCCTTGCCCGTAGGCTGGTGTGGCCATACATGATTGAACTGTTACCGTTCGTCTTACAGGCTTTTCTAATCTTTGGCTGAAGGGTAAACCTCAGGGTGACTTCAGTACTAAGTTAAAAGGGTGTCTGGAGGGGGGGACATACTATCAGGGCTTCTCCAGCCTCTGTCAGACCAATAAGTCTAGTCTTTTTTTTTTTTTTTTCTGAGTTTGAATTTTGTTCTGCATTTTTCTCCAGCTCTGTCGGAGACCCTCTGTTGTGATCCCTGTCAGAGCATTTGGTGGTGGTAGCCAGGCACCACCTAATTGTGCTGGACTCAGTCCAGTGGAAGCTGCGGTCCATTAGTCCTTTGAACTAATCTTTCCCTTGTGTCTTTGGTTTTCTTCATTCTCCCATGCTACAGATGGGGTGGGACCAGTAGAGGTATCTTAGATGGCTACTCACAAGCTTTTAAGACCCCGGACACTACTCCCCAAAGTAGGATGTAGAACATTTCCTTCATAAACTATGTTATACCAGTTGAACTAGATACCTCCTGAGTCCCCAGCCCTCAGCCCAGTAATGCAGTCTCTCAGGGAGTTTTTTTTTTTTTAAATATCTACGTATAGTGAAAAGTGTGATATGGCATATGTCTCTTAGGTTTTTTTTTTTTAGTGATGATGAACCACCCATGCTTGTCTTGAAGTTTGCTAAGGTACGTCTGATGAAGCCATGACCAGGTGGGCACGAGTTACTACCCAAAACACCAAGAGACCGTTGGCTGCAACATCATGGGAGGATATGAAGAAGGGATCTGTTGAGGGAACAAGTCAAAGCCTACCAAAGGGTAAACGTGAAGCCAATAGACTGTCTCTTAAAAATGACACACTCCAAGCAAAACACAAAAAGAACAAAAAGAAGAAAGAGTACTTAAATGAAGATGTGAATGGATTCATGGAGTACCTAAGACAGAACTCACAGATGGTTCACAATGAGGAGATCATAGCAACAGACAGCCAGAAAATAAGGGAAGAAATTGCAGTGGCTTTAAAGAAAGACAGTCGACGGGAAGGAAGAAGATTAAAAAGACAAGCAGCAAAGAAAAATGCAATGGTAAGATTGTTACTTCTGCCGTGCTATTTATTTTTATGTCTGGAAACTCTATCATTCACACATACACACATCTTAGCAGGGTCTGAATGCTGTTATGTACCAGAGTTATAAAGCATCTTTATAATACTAGCAGCTACCACTCCTTTGGAAACCCTGGTGGTATAGTGGTTAAGTGCTCTGGCTGCTAACCAAAAGGTCAGCAGTTCAGATCCACCAGTCGGCTCTTAGAAACTCTTTGGGGCAGTTCTGCTTTGTCCTGTAGGGTCTCTATGAGTCAGAATCGACTTAACAGCAGTGGGTTTGATTTTTGGTTTATAGGGCCACTATGAGCTGAAACTGACTTTGACAGCAACGAGTTTGGTTTTTTTCTATGTTCCCTAGGTCCTTGGGTGACACAAATGGTTTGCGCTCAACTACTAATCGAAAGGTTGGTGGCTTGAACCCACCCACTGGCATCATGGAAGAAAGGCCTGGCATTCTGCTTTTGTAAAGATTATAGCTAAGAAACCCTGTGGAGCAGCTCTACACTCTAACTCGGGGGGTCACAATGAGTCAGAATTGACTTGACCGCATCAAGTTTCTGTGCCCCTGAGTGGGGCAAATAGTATTCTCGGCTGCTAAACTGGTGGAGCTAGGCTACTCAGGTGCCTCTGAAGAAAGGCCTGGTGATCTACTTCAGAAAATCAGCCATTGAAAACCCTGTGGAGCACAGTTCTGTCTAACACACGTGGGGTTTCTGCATCCAATCGGCTTGACAGCCACTGGTTTGGTGGTTTTTATATGCCAGGCATTTGGTGTACTGATTAATCACCGCAACAACCCTGCAAAGATGGTGGCATTACTCCCATATTGTGGATGGAAAACACCGAAGCTCAGACAGGTTTAAATAACTTGGTGAAAAGCACTTAGCTAGCATCAGCTGTGAAATTCAAACCTGGAGTTGGTCTGACTTCAAATTTTAATGTTCTTTACCTTGTCTTCCAATAACTATTTTTCAAATAGCTTTTTTAAAAATATCAAAACGATAAAGATTAAACCCAGCAGGCTAAGTGTGTCTTCTGTTGTCTTTTACCCTGAAAAACTGCAGCACAGGAAGGAGAGCTAACTGAATCACTTGAGTAGTAGGGCAGAATAATAGAGTTAAAACTTGCGATCTCCCTAGTCGTTGCTCCTTCCCTGATTTTAAACTGGGAGGAATGCTGGAGGCAGCAGGTTTATTTCTGTAGTGCGGAGCCCTAGATTTTAAACTTTGTTGGATACAGGAAATGAAATCCTTATGATTCTTTCCCTTCTCAAAGTTCACTTCCACAGTCTTTGAGCAGAGTACTACAGAAGACACAAGACTTTCGTTTATTACACTATTATCTTTTATTAGAATTACTAAATGTAGAGCAATGCAGGCCTAAAACTACAGCTTCTGTGAATGTGCTTCCGACTATTTGCAGGATTAGCTCTCTGCATTGCCATATTTAAAAATAATTATTTGTAGATAGTACTGGTGAAACGTCATGGATAAATTTGAATAAAAAAGACAGTTATTTCTATTTGGATCAGGATAGAGTTATGTTTAGATCTTAAAGTTATGTTTTTAGTCCAATAAGCTAATTTAAAGTCTAAAGATAATTAGATAATTATATTGACGTAGGTAATATGATGAAATGCATACTACTTGAAAAAGTTTAATATCGTGACATTTTAAGAAGAGCTTTCTATTTGTAATTAAGGGTTTTTTTTTGTTTGTTTTAAAGGGAATGCCTTGTAAATAGTATATGGCTTGCTGTAATCTACTTTCAACTCATTTTCTTGCTAATATTTTTAATTTCTCATACTAGCACCAGTTTTTAAATGGAAATAAATTGATTAGGCTGTAGACGTTTACCAGGTACCTCTCCACAATACCATCTACATTAAATTTTAGGATCACTCAAGAAAGTTGTGTTTGGTGATGGTTAGGCTGTAAAGGTCAAGACAGTGAATCGTCAAGTTAATAGACAGCACCTTGCCCAGGAAACCAAGATAAATGCATTTTCTTTGCTTGAATCAACTCATTCTAAATGTAAAAATCATTAAAAGAATTGAAAAATAAAAGGCATCATTCTTTTCCAATGTTAGGAAACCAGAACAAAGGAAAGTGAGGACGTAGTTGCAAAGTATTGCGTATTTTAATGTGTCTGTTTTTTGAAAATGTATGCATACTTTGAAAGATAATGAAATGATTAACTGTTTGCTAACCAAGGAATATATATATTTTTTATTTCCAGATTGAATAAAGTAAATTATCTGTCATCTTTGATTATAGCTGCCATTCTCGTTCATTGTAGTAAGAAAATATATTCTAAATTGCTATGTGGTCTGTAAAGTAACCAAACCATTGTTCATTTTTGGCCAAAAATTTCCTCTTAGACTACATTAATCCTTTAAAAGGTAATGTGTGTATATTTTTAAAATAAAACCTCTATTTGTGAGTATCAAAGAATATTAATGTTGTAAAAAAAAAATTAAGGATCTACTTGATGTGAAAATATCTTATGATTTTAGTCATAATTTAAATGAAATTATTTGACCCAAATTCATTCAATTATGTGAACTTTAAAACTGCAAATATAATTTTGAGTGAAAATTTTACAGCCATTGTTTATCTTCTACATCACCACTAATGAAATAGTCCATATTTGCTTCATTCATTTAAGCAATTGCCTCCTACAGAGCCATTTATAACCTTTTTTCTGAGATTGGTGGGTTTATGCCCTGAGGGTTTTCAAAGGCACTGATGGAAGTGACATTTCTCATTGTTCAGGAATATGTGAAACACTTTTTTCTGAAAAAGCTAAAATATTGAGAATTTTTAAAAAAGAGTTAGATTATAACTTTAAGATAGGAAAAGCTTTAAAGATGCTTTTGAGAACAGGAATTGATGGAGCCAGTGTAGTATTAAACAGTTGTAGGAACTCACCTTTTGTTTTCCCAGGTATGTTTCCATTGTAGAAAACCTGGACATGGGATTGCAGATTGCCCCGCAGCCCTTGAGAATCAAGATATGGGCACTGGAATATGCTATCGGTGTGGGTCCACAGAGCATGAAATAACCAAGTGCAAGGCCAAAGTAGACCCAGCTCTTGGTATGTTTTTCTGTCAGCATTTTGTTCAGTTGGTAGGGAAAGTGGCCAAGAAGTAGCCAACGGTTTTTTGTTTTGTTTTGTTTTTCTTGACAGAGTTTGTTATGAGCATGCCACTTAATGTTTTGAAATTATGAGATTAAATTTTAAATTATGTAGAACAAATACATTTTCTGTGCAAAAATATTTTTAAATAATGTGAATAATGTGACTTGGCACATATATAATAAACTTAACAGGAACTGTTGATTCTTACAGGTGAATTTCCTTTTGCAAAATGTTTTGTTTGTGGGGAAATGGGGCACTTGTCCAGATCCTGTCCTGATAATCCCAAAGGACTCTATGCGGATGGTGAGTACTGCTACCCTCAGGTATAAAAAAAAATGCTGAGTTATCATGCAGAGTTGTGATTTAATTTATTCTCTGCATCAGAATCCTAGCACAAATAGCAAAACCTTGAAAATTTCATAATTTTTATTAAATGTTAGTTGTATGTACTGGGCTTTCCAGGCAATGTGATTTGATATATTAATAAATCAGAAAAAAACTAAGGTGTATATTTCAAACTTTTTGTGTTTGCTTCAGCATCATTTGTGAGAGTATTTTATAAATTTCTACTTAAAACAAACATTATATCGCAAGCTAATATAAGATTTTAAAAATAGTGTTGTGTATTGAATCTCAGCTTAGTGTACCATTTTGAGTAGAAGGGCTGGTACACACTACCCTGTCCATGTTTGTCCTGATTTTGTTTCTGAGTTTTTTTTAGTTAATTACCTGGCATGGGATCATGTAACTTCTTTATCTTTAGCTCAGCTAACATCTTAAGATCCTGAGTTAAAGTCTGTGATGTTTAAACTTTTAAGGAGGAGATTATCATCTGTTAATATGAATCCACACACAGGCCAGTGTGCCTGTGGCTAGTGCCCTGAGGTTCTAGACCCCTCTCAGCTCATGTCCTGGGTTCCCTGGCAAAGCCCAATGGAAAAACATAGCTTTTTGAGTCAGTCAGACAGGTTATAACCCCAGCACCACCACTCACTAGCTGTGGGACTTTGGCCAAGTTATGTAACTTCTCTCATCCTCAGTTTCCTCACTTATAAAATGGCAATGATAAAACAGTATTTCATTGATTCAAAAATGTATATATTTTTCACATTTTAATATCTCTGAAATCAGGATGCATTTTACCATTGGTTGGTGTCACATAATTGGCAGAATTTTTTTTCTTTCTGAGTGGCATATAAATTAATGATACATTTATAATTAGTGGTATCTTAAATTGATGAATTATGGTTATTTTCCTGGAAGAGTTATTATGAGAATTAAAATATATTATTTAAATGCCTCTTCTTCTTTGGATTATAAAACAATAAAGAGGCCTGGGCCTGGAAAATGCTTATAGGTGCCTTTCAGATGTGAACTTATGAAATAGGCCAGATAACATGGCTAATGAGCAAAGACAACTTTGGACTGTCAGCCAGAATGACTGGATATTTAAAAGAGCGCAGCAGGAGAAATCGAGCACACAAAAGTAAGAGTTAAGCAGGCTTATATTCTGTAGGGCCGTTTTTCTAAGTGGCTTGACACTGTGAGAATGATCATGATAATGCTTGGCCATTAAGCAGTAGTGTTTGACCATTAAGTGGAAGAGTCATTTTAAAATCACAGTCCTAGAATGTTGCTTAAATCAGGCAAATAGGTATTTTCATAAAGATTAGGGTGTCTGACAGATAGAAGGCACCTGGAACAAAAGGTCATTTTATTCCTTTCCTGACTGCTCATCCCCATCTGAAGTGTAGAGCAGAGCAGTGGTTCCTAACTTTTTTGGGGGGCCATGGACCAATTCATGTCAGAAAAGCAGCGACCTTTACTATTGATGATGATGTGAGAATTCGATATGATAATGAAAGTGCTTTGAAACGTTAAAAGACCTATGTAAGTATGAGGCGATATTTAATTTGTTCTTTTAATAGGTGGTGGCTGCAGACTTTGTGGCTCTGTGGAACATTATAAGAAAGATTGCCCAGAAAGTAAGAATTCAGGTGAGATCCCTGACCTCCACTTAGAAGGGGCCAGATTAGTATTTCTCCGTGTGTTTTGTTGTTAATTACTGTCATTGAGGACCATTGATTGTAAGGCAGCCTGTTTTCCCACTGCAGTGATGACTTAATCACTTCACTGTTGACAGCAGACGCAGTACTGAGTAACTGAGTGTTACCTGCTATTCTCAGTTCGGGGGACATGACCATTAAGCCTTAGAGGAGACTGGTTTTATAAAGCATTTTATTTATAAATGCTTATATTTATGAATTAACTAATGAATTTATTAATCTCTAATTAATTACAATAGAGCCAATTCTCTTCCTTACAGAAAAGTCTTAATTCACTAAGAGAAAATAAAAAATATGAAAATTACTTTCAGTCTGCTTATGATTGAGTATCTTCATATGTGTGTGTGCCTAAAGGATTCAGTGTTGACTGTGATAAATGCTGAAAATATTAAAAATGCATTATCCATGCAGCATCTGTCCAGTTATTGTCTTCCTAATGAAATACTAGCTGTGGTAGTAAAAAAACTGTATGTTCTGTATACCTAAGGTGGACTTTAGGAGATGTGGAAACCATTATTGCATTAGTTTATCTGGATTAGAATAACAATAATCTATGTGAAAGAAAGTGAGACAGTAGGATAGTCCAATAGTGCTTTGTAGGGAAAAAACACATTTCTTTTTATTTCATATAGTCATAGTACTACACAGAATGCATTGCCCATTCGTACTTCCTACCCCTAAAATTGATCTGAAAATCAAGAGTCCTTGTTTACAACCTTGGCTAGAAGAAGAGAGTTTTTACTATATTGTAGGCAGTGAGATTGAAATGATGAAGTGGATTTGAATTCCCCCTCCTGGGAGGATTGCCACTTTCCAAGTGACAAGACTGACAAGCAGATGTTGTATAATTTTACAGGTGGAATCTTGTGCATTTAAAACTGATGCTTCATAAGTCGTGCTGTTTACAGACTCTTGGAATTCATTGAGTATAATGATGAACTCTGGAAAAGAATGAAAGCGCTTTCTCATCAATTTGTGCATTGCAAAGCAGTTGCTGCATTTCCCTAATTGGAATGAGAAATTGCCTGTGGTACTCTGAAATCAAGGGTTATAATCAATTACGGAATTGCTCACTTTCCTTTAGTGATGGAGTTTTCCCTGCTTGTGATTATTCATGTCAAAACTAGTTCCTTTGCTCAACCAATACCTTTCTAAGTGGATGTCTTTGATTACATTCTGTTTTTCTTACATTTTGACTTTTCTATTCCTTTACAGATCAGATTGTCACAGTTGGTCGCTGGGCAAAGGGAATGAGTGCAGACTATGAAGAAATTTTGGATGCTCCCAAACCGCAGAAACCCAAAGCAAAGATACCTAAAGTTGTTAATTTTTGATAATATCTACTTCACAAGATGGAGCAGAGCTTCCTAGGAGCCCTGTATGATCGGGACTTCGTCAAAGACCATTTCCTGAGTTCTGCCCATCAAGGAATACTTCTGTCTTTGTTTGGAGAACACCATTGGAAAAAAGCATAAGATGCTTAAATGGAATTGTCTAGAACATGTTTAACAGGCAGAACTTAGATATAACTAAGAGGTTATATTCCTGATTTTAACAATCACCTTTTCTTAAAAAAACGAATTATGTATTAATGTGAACCACCCTTAAACAAAGGGTGTATTTGTGTTTGGAGATGAACTTTTGTTATATTGTTTCAAAAGAGAAATTTTATTATTTTATTATTACAATAGAAATTAATTTATAATCTCCACAAAATTGCTGTATTTTTAAAATACTGAATAAAAAGTTATTATTATTTGCTTGTTTTTTCAGAATACCTAATTCTGACTTGAATGAGCCATTATCCATTAATGTCCAGGTAACAATCCTTTTCAAGACAAGGTCTTTCATGAATCCTAGTGAGGATAAACAAGGTTTGGTAAATTTTTGTTTTAGTTTTGAGCTAAAGAATTAGAAATTTTTAAGGGCAAAATTGAAGGCACCTCAATTTAACAGCAGCCCTTTCTTTGTGGTTTTCAAGAGAGCAATTCTAGCCAAATGTCTTAATTTCATAGTGTTGCTGTAACAGATACCACAAATGGTTATCTCTAATGAACAGAAATTTATTTTCTCACAGTTTAGGAGGCTAGAAGTCTGAATTCAGGGTACTGGCTCTTGGGGAAGGTTCTTTCTGTTGGCTCTGGGGGACGATCCTTGTCTCTCAGCTTTTCTAGCCCCAGCTTTCGCTGATACCTTAGTTATCTTCAGATGGCATCTTCCCCAGTCTGTGCTTGCATCAATACCTTGGTGATCTTCAGATGGCACCTTCCCCAGTCTGTGCTTGAATACCTTGGTGATCTTCAGATGGCACCTGCCTTCCCCAGTCTGTGCTTGGGCCTGTGTCTAATCTGCTCTTTTTATAACTCAGAAGTGATTAGGTTTAGGACACACCCTCACTGATATGGCCTCATTAACGTAACAAAACCCCTATTCTCAAATGGAATTACATCCAAGGTATACCAGAAAACCAAACCCATTGCCACTGAGTCGGTTGTGACTTACAAAGACCCTATAGGACAGAGTAGAACTGCCTCATACAGCTTCCAAGGGGCAGCTGGTGGATTTGAACTGATGACCTTTCAGTTAGCAGCTGAGCTCTTAACTACTGCACCACCAGGGGCTAGGGTTTCATCACATATGTGGGAAGGAAGGGGAGGGCCACAATGCGAACCACAACACCAAGATTCAGTTTGGACTATTTAACCAGAATGATGGCACATAAGAGATTATATATCAAACTTAACAGCATTTTGTTCACATGTTTTAGATGAATCAGGGTGAGATGGATGTATCACCATAATAGAACAACCAATCAGAGACCCATTAGCTGCTTTGTTTGATTTGTTGAATACATGCATACTCAATACATATATTTCACAAGGCTTAGCGCCACCATTGTATAATGGAATGACTCTGGTGGACTGTGTGTTCCATTTGAAATTTTACCTGATTGGATACATTTGTACTAAAGGAGACAGCTGTGATTAGTTACTGATGTCTTGAAAGCAAAATATTTACCAAATAGGAAAAGAAACACTTTTCTCTGTCTTAATGTCTGCACAACTCGACAGTTCTAGTCTTGATAGGAGTTGTTCTGTTATTGTCAGTGTGAGAAGAAAACATGATGACAAAATGCTGCCCAGCATCCCAGAGCTTAAGGAAATGAGCACCATTTGGAAGGAACCGCACAAGTCACGCAGCTGGAGAAGGATGACGATGCTTTAGTCCTAAAACACCCTGATTTATTCATCTGTCTTGTCAGGAGCAGGGGGATCCCTGGGTGGTGCAAATAGTTAGCACGCTCAGCTGCTAACAAAGGTTGGAGATTCGAGTCCACCCAGAGGCACCTCAGAAGAAAGGCCTGGTAATCCATTTCCAAAAAGTCAGCCATTGGAAACTCTATGGAGCAGTTCTACTCTGACACACGTGGGTTTGCCATGAGTCTGAACTGATACACTGGCAACTAGTTAACCGATCAGTTATAGATAGGAACTACAGACTAATAGCAACAGTTATGCAGCAGAAACTAATTGTTATTGAGTCCTCAAGATATGGCCTTTGTTAACGATCTGATATTCTGCTACTAGTTTATCCCTTCGTCGCTTCTTTCCAGCCTTATTGGTGTCTTTGCTGTTCAACACCGGGTATCCTCCTTCCCCGGTATCATTGCATTTATCTATTCCTTTTTTTTTTTCACATCAGTATCTCCAAGGCTTGCTCCCTCACCTCTCCCTAGTCGTTGCTCAGATGTCATCTTCTAGGGGAGTATAGTGGTTAAGAGCTATGGCTGCTAACCAAAAGGTCGGCAGTTCAAATCCACCAGGCGCTCCTTGGAAACCCTATGGGGCAGTTATACTCTGCCCTATAGGGTTGCTATGAGTCAAAATCGACTCCATGGCAACAGATTTGGGTTTTTTTGGAAGGGAAACCTTTCCTAAGCACTTTTTAAAAATTCCCTGCCCTCAAGAACTCCCATTCTCCCTTTTGTTTTCTTGTTAGTACTTACCATTATTTGATTATAAACCAAACCCGATGATGTTGAGTTGATTCCAACTCAGAGCAACCCTAAAGGACAGATTACAACTGCCCCATAAGGGTCTCCAAAGAGTAGCTGATGGATTCGAACTGCCGACCTTTTGATTAGCAGCCTAGTGGCCAAGCTTTTAACCACTGTGTGTCAGGCCTCCATATATATATATATATATGTGTGTGTGTGTATAAATATATACACACATACATATCCTATTTAATGGAGCCCTGGTGGCAAGATTGTTAAGTGCTCGGACGCTAACCGAAAGGTTGGTGGTTCGAACCCACCCGCTGGCTCGAACCCACCTGCTGGCTCCACAGGAGAAAGAACTGGAGATCTGTTCCTGTAAAGATTACAGCCTAGAAAACTCTATGGGGTGGTTCTGCTTCATCACATGGGGTCGCTATGAGTCGAAATCGTCTTGAGAGCACCCAATGACAGTTTATCATCTCTCGCTCCCAACTAGAATGTAAACTTCATGAAAGCTAAGATTTTGCCTTTTTTGTTCATTGCTGTATCCCCAGTACATTACCTGGGATGTACTAAGTATTCAATAAATATTCGTTGAATGAATAAACACCCCTGTCTTCCCCAGCTTGGGGAAGAATTTAAAGTTTACTAGTATCTATTCTTCACAACAACATTATGGTAGAAGATTTAATAATACATTATAATGTAACACTTACAATCTTAGATCTTATACTTAATATCACTTTTCTTCTTCCAAAATACAAATATGGAATTTGTGTTAGTAAGGAGCTATGGGTGGTAAATTCTATCTTGTTTAACTGCCAGTGGCTTAATTTTGTCCTCATTCTTTAAAGATAGGTTCAGTGGGCATATAATTCTAAATTGAAAATTATTTTCCCTTAGCACATTGCAGATATCCCATTGTCTTCTGGCTGACATTGTTGCTATCATGAAGTTGCAAATTGTTCTTTACAGGCAATGCCTTTTCTCTCTGAATGCCTTTCAATCTTCTCTTTGTTTTGGGAGTTCTTCATTCACTATACCTAGGGTGCGCCTGACTCAAGCCATGGTATTTTCAATCACATCATATGCTTGTGGAAGCCGGACAGTGAATAAGGAAGACCGAAGAAGAGTTGACGCCCTTGAATTGTGGTGTTGGTGAAGAATATTGACTATACCAAGGACTGCCAAAAGAATGAACAAATCCGTTTTAGATGAAGTACAACCAGAATGCTCCTTGGAAGCAAGGATGGAGAGACTGCGTCTTACATACTTTGGACATGTTGTCAGGAGGCATCAGTCACTGGAGAAGGACATCATCCTTGGCAGAGTACAGGGTGAGCAGAAAAGAGGAAGACCCTTGACAAGGTGGCTTGACACAGTGGTTGCAACAACAAGCTCAAGCATAACAATGATTGTAAGGATGGCTCAGGACTGGGCAGTGTTTTTTTCTGTTGTGCATAGGGTAGCTATGAGTCGGAACTGACTCGACGGCACCTAACAATAACGACAAAGTTGTGCATATTTTTTAAGATATAAGCATTGAACTTCCTGAAGAAGAAAAAAAATTCCTTAACACTTCTGGAAAATTCTTGACCATTATTTCTTTGAATATTGCCTCTTTGCTATTCAATTATATATTTGTAAAACCATGTCATTCTATCCTCAATATTCATTGATCTCTTTTCATATATTTCTCTATGTATCTTTGTAGGGAGCCTGGTGGTACAGTGGTTAAGCACTCAGCTACTAGCCAAAAGGTCAGAGGTTTCAACCCACCAGCTGCTTCCAGGGATGTGTCAGTCTGCTTCCATAAAGATTATAGCCTTGGAAACCCTATGCAGCTGTTCTACTCTGTCTTACAGATCACTGTGGATCAGAATTGACTCAATAACAACAGGTTAATATATCTTTGTGCTATATTTGAGATAGTTTATTTGAAATTATCTTCCAACTCACTGATTCTGTCTTTATCTTGCCATTTTTTGACCTACAATTGAGTTTTTTAGTTACTGTATTTTTCAATTTTAGACATTTCAGTCGGTTACTTTTTAAATCTGTTTATTTTTTTTTTTAATAGTCTCCTGTTCCTTGTTCAATTTTTAAATTTCCTCCTGATTTCTTAAAACATATTGTCTTAGTCTGAGTTGTCTAGAGGAGCAAAATCGGTGAAGTGTATATAGAGACATTTACTTCAAGGAAATGGCTCATGCAATTGTGAGGAAATGGCTCTCATGATTGGGGAGCTGGCAAGTCTGTGGGTCAGGCCACAGACAGAAGACCTTTGCTGGCTCACAAGGTTGTGGGGGCTGATGAACCCCAAATCTGCAGGTCAGGTGGCAGGCTGGAGATCTCTGCTGGCTCATGGCTTGCTGGGGTTGGTGAATCCAAAATCTACAAGTCAGGCAGCAGGCCAGAGACTTCTGCAGGTTTTTGTCACCAGAACCAGAAGTGAGGCAACGACAAGAGTGCAGTGTCAAGAAAAAGAGTGAACTTTGCCAGAACATCCATTTATATACTGGAGGCAGGCCCAATTCCAAGGAAATTCTCCTTTCAACTGATTGGCTGCTCACATCAGATCACAAAATGGAAGGGGATTACATAGTGTCTGCCAAACCACAGAATAATAGCCTAGCCAAGTGGGCTCGTAACAGTAACCTGGTAATAGTAACCAGGTTACTCTAACTATCACACATATTAAGCATACTTGTTTACATTCTGTATTTGACGACTGCAAAATCTGAAATCTTTGCCAAGCCAATTTTCTACCTGTTGTTGCTGTTTTATTCATGACATCTTATTTTGTGTGTTTTTGTGGTTTCTGATTGTAAAGCCTGGCCCCTTGAACTTTGTATGAATCCTTAGAGGGCTAGGTTAAAGTAGAGTGTTTCCAGGATGGATTAAGTTTCTGCCAGTTGCTTGCAGAGTACATCCAGCTTGGAATGATTTTAAATTAAGAGCTCAACTTGAGCTAATTTTACCATACAAGCAGTAAGAAGGAAGGTTGAAGACCCAAGTGAGAGGACACTTAAGTTTCAAGTTCTCAGGGGACATTTTTTCCGTGCCACTCAGTGTCAAAGTGGAGACAGGCAAGGAGTTTTCTTTCTGTCTCATCCTATGGAGCACGTTTATTTCTCATTCACATTTACACTGAGGGTATAGTTCTTTCAGTCTCTGCCTGATGCAAAGATTAACCAAAAAGAACCCATTGCTGTGGCATTGATTCCGACTAATAGTGACCCTATGGGACAGAGAACTGCCCCATAGGGTTTCCAAGGAGCCCCTGGTAGATTCAAACTGCTAACCTTTTGTTTAGCAGCCAGACACCTAACCACTGTGCCACCAGGGCTCCAGCGCAAAGATTAGACTTCCCATATTAGATGGGCGCTGGACTTTATTTCCTGTCCCTCAGGCAGCTCAAGGTCTTTAGGGCTCAGCAGATGCCCTGAGGTAAAAACTAGCTTCAGTGACTGCTTATCTCCCACAGCTCTTGCATTCACTTAATATTTGGCCTCTGTAGATTCCATGCTTTCCTGTAAACTCAGTGATGTGTTTAAAAAGATTTAAAAATCAATTTACCCCATTTTTTAGTCTGTTTGTTATTTTCAGTGGTAAGATCAATTGGGGGGTCCACCCTCTTGCCACAAACTAAATTCTGTGTCCATTTCTGCCTTTCTTCCTAGGTGCCTCTGGGTGGACTCCAATCACCAGCCTTTAGATTAGCAGACCAGCACATTAACCATTTGCCCCACCCTGGGGCTGGGTGCATAACAACCACAAAATCTCAGAGGCATACAAGGCATTTATTTGGCTCATGTCTGTGGATCAGACTAGCATGAGTTTACTGGGCAGCTCTGCTAATCTCAGTTGGGGGTTTACTCATGTTTATCTGCAGTTTGGTTTGTGTTGTCTAATCTGAGATGGACTCAGACTAAGTAACTGTGTTCCAAGTATCTGTCATACCCCTCGTGTATTAGGAAGCTAGCCCTGGCATATTTTTTTTCAGGACAGTGTCAGAGACGTAAGAGGGCAAGTCCATTTGCAAAAACATTTCTCAAGCCTTTGGTTGCAACATATCTGCTAACATTCCATTGATGAGTCACATGGCCAAGCCCAGAAACAAGAGATAGAGAAGTACACTGTGTTCATGGAGATAGGGAATGGTGGTGAGGGAGTGAATGTTTATGAACAATAATCTCATGTAGCACATATGCCCTTGTAGACTATTGTAAGACTGGCTTTTACTCTATTGTAAACAAAATTGTTTGTGGGTTTTGAGGAAAAATGTAATATGATCTGACTTCTGTGCTGAGAGTAGAGTGAAGGGAACAAGGTAGAACAGGAAGATAGGTTAAAATCCAGGTGAGAGAAGATGGTGTCTTTGATTAGGGTATGAATGGTGTAGTTGATTAGAAGTGGTCAGGTTCTGATTATATATTTTAAATAGAGCTGATAGGATTTGCTGAAGGAAGGGAATTTTATGGGGGGAAGGGCAGCAGAATTAAGCAGTCTGTTTTAGAGGTGTGAGCTCTGAGATGACTTATATTAGTAGAGATATCAAGCAGGTAGTTAGATATGCAAGTGTGGAGTTCAGGAGAGCTTAAGAGTATAGACATAAATTTGGGAGTTATTGGCAAGTGGATGATTTTGAAAACTCAGAGACTAGGTGGACTCACTAAGGAATGGAGGTGGAGGAGAAGAGGACAAGGACAGAGCCTTAGGACAGTCTAATATTTGGAGGTCTGTTGTAGGAGGCAGAACCACAAGAGGAGGCTTTAAAAGTGTGATTAGTGAGGTAGGAGGAAATCCACAAGAATGATATGGGAGCCAAGCAAAGAAGAAGGAACTAGTCAACTTCATCAAAGGCTACTCAGAGGGTAAGTCAAGAACAGGGCTATAGGATTTAGCAGTATGGAGGACATAGCTGATCCTGATAAGAGAGGTACTTGTGGAGTAGTGGAAGTAGAAGTATGATTGGGCCAGAGAAATGAGGATGCAAAGACCACATCTATAGATAACTAGAATAGGTATTCAGGAAATTGGATCAAATGAAGTATTTTTCTGCTATGTCTTGTTATGTTTTAAGATAGAAGATATTATAAGTTATAGGACTAAGCCAATAGATGTGAAGAAACTCCTGAGCATAAAACCAAGACAATTGAAGGAGGAAAGATCTAATAGCCTGTATGAAATAAGGGAGGATAGAAGACACGAGACATTTAAGGGGAGACGAGGCACTGTGAAATAGCAAATATACACGAAATATAGCAAGGTTATCAGAGTGCTGAGTGTCCTTTTGAAATCTGTGGCCATGAATTTCGAGAGACCAGTCCACAAATTTTAGCTTCTTGGGGCAGGGATGAAGTATGATGAATAGAATAATTTAACCAAGGTTGGGTTTTTTCCAGACAAGTTGAATGAAAGGAGAGCGAATTACAGGGAGTGATTATAACGATGGACCATGGAATCTAAGATGACTAAGGAAAGGGAGAGGGGGACTGCACTGTGAGAATGATATAAATATGTGTTTTTAATTTATTGTTAAGTGCCCCTAAAATTGTTGCATTTCAAAATGAGGAAGTAAAAGATAGCTTCAGATGCACAGATTTTTATATGATATGTCATACTTGCAAGTATAAAATTAGAATGGAATTTTAATCTCTTATTTCTCTGACTTTTGAATCTGGAGATGTGTTACTATCAAGAATTGTGAAACATCTGAGATTCTTAATAAGCTGTTACCTTGTTACTGTTTCCTGGATGTTGGTAGAAGACATGAGAATCTTGGTTCAGAGACAAAGGACTGTATTTCTCTGGCACAGCATGTAGCATGGGTATCAGCATATTTGTGTCTCTTCCCTTTGCCTCCAAGTCTCTCAAGAGCGACAAGATGGGCCTAGATGGGTTCTGCACATATAATAAGTTTGCATCACAGTTGAGGAACCCAGCGCTCAGCACTTTTTGAGCAAATAGCAAATACGGTAGCAAGCAGCAAACAAGGTGCAAGCAGTTACACCATACTCATCCTATGTTCACCTTGACCTCCTTAGTTGCCTATGGGCTAGTTATAGAAATTGCTCAGAATCAGAAGACAGATAAGTCTTGCATTTTGGTACACTCAGAAAGAATGTGCAATACCAGTGAGGGCCCATTGTGAACTGCCTCTCTCCATAGTTACATTACCTTCAAATGGGTGAAGTAAATAATGAACAAAAATAAAAATTCTCATTTTAATAATTTATTCTAAACTGCAAAACATTGCTTTACATATACATTTTCAACATGTATTTTCAAAACTACCACTATAAATATATCAATAAAAATTTCCTAGGTTATCTCTGAGATGTTCAAGAAGAAATATGAACAAAGTCATATGACAGTATACTTAAAAACACTCTGGTTTCTTCAGATTTTTATTAAAATTGTTCCTAATTTCCTAAGGCTGAGTATAAGGTAAGGGTAAATTGTATCATCAATTTTCACATTTTTTCCTAGGTACCATCTAAAAAAAGAGATGATAGAAAAACTGAACGTAGATCAGCAAGTTGGTTGCGTTAAAACAAGGAAGAATTAATAGGACTAAGCTTCCTCTCTTAATCAAAAAGCTTTTCAGTTCCATTAGAAGCCCTTGAAAATGCTTACCATCAAGAAAGGCATGAAATTTTGAGTGTTCCTTAAGGATACTTTGATATTCTAAAGGAAGAAATAAGCATGACAACATTTTATGTTTCCTCTGTCCTAAGTCTCTAGGGTTTGAGGGTGATTGCTGATGAACAGCTTAGCTGCTTATCCTTGGAACAAGAGAGTCTGCCTAAAGTCTGGGTACCAAAGAGAGCAGGTGAAGGCTGTCTCTCATTCAGCTATCTTTAATTATGTCTCACTTTATTCCAGCCCCTCCAGCTTCCCTGTTTTTTTCCAGAATGCACCAGAAACACCCCCACCTCAGGGACTTTGCCCTGGCTACTCCTTCTGTGGGAAACATACCACATCCAGAGATCCTCATGGTTCACTCCCTCTCTGCCTTCAGGTTTTTGCTCAGTTGTCCCTCACAGAAGCCTACGCTAAGAATGCTATTTAAATTTCCAACAACCACCTCTACCCACTCCCCAGGAGTCATCATTTCCTTTATTGTGCTTTACTTTTCCACATAAAAGTTATCCTTAAATATCAATATTATTTATCTAATCTATTTTATTCATGATGTGATCAATACAATTCTGTTCCCTGATGAACCCACAGTCGCTAGAAGTTAGTCTAGTGCAAAATACATTTTCAATAAAAATTTCTTGAATGCATGATAGAATGACCAGATGTATTCCCACCGTTGTGTTGTTGTTGGGTGCCATTGAGTTGGTTCCGACTCATAGTGACCCTATGTACAAGAGAATGAAATGCTGCCTGGTCCTGCGCCATCCTCACAGTCGTTGCTATGTTTGAGCCCATTGTTGCAGCCACTGTATCAATCCATCTCGTTAAGGGTCTTCCTCTTTTCCACTGAGCCTCTACTTTACCAAGCATGATGTTCTTTTCCAGGGACCGGTCCCACCTGATGACATGTCCAAAGTAACTGAGACGAAGTCTCACCATCCTCGCAAAGGAGACTAACACCCTTAATGGGAATATCATACTTGCTGGATGGTATTCCCATTAAAAAAGGAAATGCAAACATAAGGACTGACGTAGAATATTACTACTGCAATGCCTTAGTAAATGTGGCATTGTTTCAGACCAAAAGTTTCAATTTTTTTTTCAGGTACCCTAAGTGGAGCCCAAATACATGGCTATCTTTTCCTCTACCATACCTTTTCAAAGTCTCTAAAGTCTAGTAGTCCTGAAAGTGAGCACTTCAATTTAGGCTACCCGACTAATCCAAGAAAAAGCCAAGTAGATGAGCCCTGTCTTTATTCAGAGGCATAAAAGCAAAGTCTTTTAGAAAAGGTGGCCTTTGTTTGGTACAAAGGGAAATGAAGATGGGAAAACAGTAGTTCTGCCTGCATTATAAGACTGGAACAAACTGAATACATCAGCATTACTTACAGGACTTTTCTGTGATGATGGAAATGTTCTATATCTGCACTGTCCAATAAGACAGTCACTAACCCCATATGGCTGATGAACATTTGCAATGGGACTAGTGTGCCTGAAGAACCAAAAATTTTAATTTTATTTAATTTTAATTAATTTAAATTTAAACAGCCACATATGACTAGTGGTTACCATATTAGCAGAAAGTATGCACTATGCCTGTGGTATAAGTTAGGGAAGGCAACATTATGTTTAAAAATAAAAAAAATCAGCTAAGGTTATTTTACTCCTTCAACCTTGGGATATTTCTGTAATGTTAGGAAAAAAGCTTCAAAAAAATACAAATTCAAAGACCTAGGCTAGGCTAGGCAAACAGCATTTCGAAGTGTCTCAATTGTAGGTAAGGTCTGAAAATATAGCATACAAAATTTTAGTGAAATATAACCCCTTTACTACTAACTTCTTTTCTACCCTTTGAAAAAAAAACTGAAACATATTCTCAAAAATCCTTCTGTCTACTTCTGGAATGGAATATGTAATCATTTTAACCTACATATCCACTCTTCTTATTATATACAAACATTAATTCATAAAATTGGAGCACATCCCAAAGTCTACATAAATGAAAACCTGCTGGCATAGAAAAATACAAATAATTATAGCCAGGCCTCCACTATGTGTGTGGTTGTGGGAGGAGATGGAGGTAGAGATTTGGCAAACTAACAGCAGGATATGTGTAAACTTTTAAGTGCTTTAGACTTTTATGGAGAAGCCCTTCAACTTTTAAAAAGGTTGTCCTGCAGAGGAGGCTAATGACATATCCTGGTTTGCCTTATGAGTTAAGTCAAATCACAGGGTAGAATAATGAATGTTGAAGTGTAAGGAATAAAGTGCTAATGTAATGGTTATAAAGGAAGAGCTCAGTTAATATTCTCTTTCTTTGTAATATCACATTTTGCAGGTACTTTGTGTGTATATATAGCAATAGATACTAAATTGGTCAGCCACCTTGAATATATGTTAAATGACACTAGTAAAGTCAGTCCTATTATGAAAATTGATTGGATTCCATTATGCTTTAATGTCTTCCTAGTTTAAAGCTCTAAAACATGTAATACATCTTGTCAGATGCTCCTGACATACAGATACCTGCTGCACATGGAACAAGGCCATATTAAACCTATAACAAATCATTTTAGATTGTATAAAATAAAAACTTCAAACAGAACACATTACACACTGTAGCCTAAAAATGTTTATGAAATTTTAACCACATTTGCACCATTTTACAGAACATATAGTATTATATACAGGCAATTTTCCAGAAGCAAAGATGATTAAAAACAGAATTTTAAAGTCTTTTAATAATCCAAATCACTGACATTTGACTTGAGATGCATTTTGATTTTTAACTGCTTCCTAACCACATTTTGCTTAAACACCCAAAACCCATTGCCATTGAGTCAATTCCAACTCATAGCGACCCTATAGGACAGAGTAGAACCGCTCATAGGGTTTCCAAGGAGCAGTTGGTAGATTTGAACTGCTGACCTTTTGGTTAGCAGCCAGATGCTTAACCATTGCATCACCAGGGCTCCTTGCATTTTGCTTAGACTGATATTATTTTGTATCCAATAAACTTGCCAGATATCAGGGGTAGTATGCTTGGGATTAAAAGTGGGAAATTAACATACAGATAATTGAAAAATTGAACATTTAAATGTGCTTACAAACTTTTCATCAATAGCATTCTTTATGAATTGTATACAAGAGGCTGCTGATTCTTCAATGGATTTTGACCAGCCGCCGATATTTCCAGCAAAGTAAGGAAAGGTGCTAGAAGAAATCTGGTTATAGTAAGATACCTGTTCCAAAAAGAAAATACGATATTTTTATTTACAGTCTTATTGACTTAGAGCTTTTTCAATCAGTGATCTGAATCTAATTGGTAGTAGAGGAGGCTATGACCCTAATCTTCTGGGGACCTTCTGGAATAAATTTGAAAAGTTGATCTTAGGATTTCCCCCGTGCAGACACACATCACAGAATTACAACTAACTAGGAAATTTGGGTAAATTAAGAGATTTCTCTCTATCTGTAAGTACAACTGAGTCTGCAGATGTTTCATCAGATTTACAGTGCATGAGTTGCTGTCAATAGTGTGGATCAGAAACCCGGCACGTATGATTTCACTTCTGATGTACTGTGGGCAAGGCGGGACTGACGGCAGAAGAACCGATTTCACTGCTACCGTGTGTCACTGAAAGATTAAAGGAACGTTTTCTAAATTCTTGCAAGAAATGAAGAATAATTGTTGGAAAATAAATTACTAAAGTGAACGCAATTTATTTATATAGGTAGAAATGAAACTTTGAAGACCCAGATCTCCTAGATTAAGTGGTCTGCACTAGAAAGCATTCTCTATGGCTACATTCAAATATAGGAAATAGTAAGGACCACAGGAATTTTCTGTCTAAGAACTGCATATACTTTGCTTAACTCTACAAAGCTGGAGTCAATCTCCAAACTGATGTTTTATTGTACTGTAAAGAATTGAAATTTCAGACCTCCCCTTTTTTAATTATAAAAATAATACCCATTGCTTAAAAAAAAAAAAAAAAAAAAGTCCTTAAGCAATACAGAAACTTATAGGCTAGAAAATAAAAGTTTTCTTTCATCCACGCTAGCCCCAATTCTACTCCCCAGTCCAGAGCTGACCACTGTTAGCATTTTGTTGTGTATCTCTCCAGGCTTTTCCTTAAATATATGATAACATTTATGTAAGCAAATACACATATATAGATTTTTACATAAATATGGTTATTTTATAAATTGGTCTACAGTTTGATTTTTCTCCTAACAAAATCGTGGAGGCATTTTTACGTCAGTGCATCTATAGCTACTTCATCCTATTTAATGACGGCATAGTACTTTGTAGCATGGATCTACGATAATTTGCAAGAAGGGCATTGTCATAGATTGAATTGTGTCCCCCCAAAATATGTCAGTTTGGCTTGACCATGATTTCCAGTATTGTGTGGTTGTCTACCATCTTGTGATCTCATTATCCTCCATTTTGTGATGTGTTGTAAATCCTAGCCTCTATGCCTATGATTTGGAAACTCTGGTGGTGTAGTGGTTAAGTGCTATGGCTGCTAACCAAAAGGCTGGCAGTTCGAATCCACCAGGCACTCCTTGGAAACTCTATGGGGCAGTTCTACTTTGTCCTATAGGGTTGCTATGAGTCGGAATCAACTCGACGGCAATGGGTTATGCCTGTGATTGTGGTCCCATTTGGGAGTGAGCTGTCCATTATGTTAATGAGGCAGGATTAGGTCATGTTAATGAGGATTAGGTTATGTTTGTTATGTTAATGAGGCAGGATTGGGGGGGAGGTATCTAGAGTCACTGTCCTTCACTGCTTTACCAGCGATAAAAGCAGAGAGAAGCTAGCAGAGGGAGAGGGACCTCCTGACCACCAAAAAAGAAGAGGTGGGAAGGGGCACATCCTTTGGACTGAGAAAATCCTAGACCCAGGGCAAGATTGACAACAAGGACCTTCCCCCAGAGCTGAAAGAGAAAGCCTTCCCACAGAACTGGCTGCCTGAATTCAGACTTCTTGCCTCTTAAACTGTGAGAGAATAAATTTTGGTTTTTTTTTAAAGCCATCCACTTATGGATTTCTGTTATAGCAGCACTAGATAACTAAGGCAGACATTCAGTTTATTTCTAGTATATTTTGCCATGTTAATGATACTACACTGAATATTCATATGCATTAATATTCATATACATGTGGGACTGTTTCTGTAGCCCAGCTCTGACACTAGGCATGATTCTGGTCAGTTCCAGGTGTAGACCTTAACTGTTCTAGCAGTTTCCATATCTTCCCTCTTTGGACCAATTATTCTTGGGACATTTTCTCTCTGAACTTGGACATCATGCTCCAAGAACCCCAATGCACATGGCGAGGCCATATACAGGCACCCTGATTGACAGTCCCAGTTGACAGCCAGCCATGTTTGATGTCTAGCCCAATTGAGCCTTTAGATGACCGTAGCCCCAGCTGGCATATGACTACAGTATCACAGGAGACCTCAAGCAAGGATCACCCAGCTAAGCCTAGTCAAACCACAGAACCAGGATTAATAATAACAAATTTTTGTTTTAAGCTACTAAGCTTTGGAGTTATGACTTATGCAATAATATATAATGGGACATTTTTTATTTGTCTACCTGTCTAATGTTCCCTCCCTCGTTGACTTCTTTTGTACTATCTAAATATGTCTTATTATTCTGCTTCCCCATCTCTTTGTTCAATAGTTATATGATTTCACTGTTCTTTTAATGGTTATCTGAGTGATCACAATATGATCCTTACATAACAAAATCTTATATAATATCATACTTTCATGTATTCCTGGACAATGCAAAAACCTAAAAACACTTTAACTTCATTTATTCTGCTCCTGACCTATATGTTATTGTTGAGGTGCATTTTAATTTCAAAAATATATTTTTATTAATGTTATTATTATTTTATGTAGTCTATATTCATTCAGCTCTACCAATATATTTATTCTTTCTATTGCTTTTCATTCGTGCTTACATCTATGACCTTCAATCTGGAATCATTTTCATTTGGCCTGAAGAAAAACCTTCATTATTTTCTTTAGTGTGGGTCTGCTAGTGACACTCTGTTTGTATCTGAAAATATCTTTATTTCACCTTCATTCTTAAAAAATGCTTTTGCTGAGAATAGAAAAATTGGCGATTGTTTTCTTTCAGCACTCTGAAAGTACCATTTTAATGTCTCTGGCTTCCATTTTTTTTCTTTAAATTAAGCATGCTTTTTTTTATTTCTGTTTGCTTTAAGATTTTATTTTTGTTTTTGATTTTTAGTGATTTTGGTATGGTACAATTTTGTGTGGTTTTATTTTACTTATCTTGGTTAGGGCTTGGTCTTCTCAAACATGGAGCTTGATGTCTTTAATTAGGTTTGAAACATTCTCTGTTATGATCTCTTTAAATGTTACTTATGCCCCCTTTTCTCTCTCTTCTGGACATTCAATTACCTGCATATTAGTTTTTCTTGATATGTCTTATCTGTCTTATCTTATCTTTGATAATGTCAATCCTTTTATACCTCTGTGTTTCAAGCTGGATACTTTCTTTTACCCTATCATCCATTTCACTAATCCTCTCCTCGTCTATGCCTAATCAGCTGTTAAAACCATCCACTGAGTTCTTATATATGGCAATTCTAGAATTTCTATTTTGTTCTTTCTATAGTTTTCAATTCTCTGTTGAAATTTTCAATCTTATTGTCTGCCTCCTTGAATATGTTAAATATAGTTACTTTCAGACTGTGTCTAATAATCCCATTATCTTCTTGTTGCTGTTGTTGTTAGGTGCTGTGGTGTCAGTTCTGACCCATAGTGACCCTACATACAACAGAATAAAACACTGCCCAGTCCTGACTCATCCTCAAAATCACTGCTGTGTTTGAGCCTGTTGTTGAAGCTACTGTGTCAATCCATCTTACCAAGGGTCTTCCTCTTTTTTGCTGACTCTCTACATTACCAAGCATGATGTCCTTCTCCAGGGATTGGTCTCCCCTGATAATGTGTCCAAAGTATGTGAGATGAATTCTTACCATCCTCATTTCCAAGAAGCAGTCTGGCTGTACTTCCAAGACAGACTTACTTGTTCTTCTGGCAGTCCATGGTATATTCAATGGTCATCACCAACACCATAATTCAAAGGCATCAACTCTTCTTTGGTCTTCCTTATTTATTGTCCAGTTTCCCTATGCATATGAGGCAATTGAAAATATTATGGCTTGGATCAGGGGCAACTTAGTCCTTGAAGTGACATCTTTGTTTTTGAACACTTTTTTTTTTATATAATTTTTATTGTGCTTTAAGTGGAAGTTTACAAATCAATTCAGTCTCTCACACAAAAACCCATATATGCCTTGCTACACACTCCCAATTACTCTCCCCCTAATGAGACAGCCTGCTCTCTCCCTCCACTCTCTCTTTTCGTGTCCATTTCGCCAGCTTCTAACCCCCTCCACCCTCTCATCTCCCTTCCAGGCAGGAGATGCAAACATAGTCTCAAGTGTCCACCTGATCCATGAAGCTCACTCCTCACCAGTATCCCTCTCCAATCCATTGTCCAGTCCAATCCGTGTCTGAAGAGTTGGCTTCGGAAATGGTTCCTGTCCTGGGCCAACAGAAGGTCTGGGGGCCATGACCACCAGGGTCCTTCTAGTCTCAGTCAGACCATTAAGTCTGGTCTTATGAGAATTTGGGGTCTGCATCTCACTGCTCTCCCACTCCCTCAGGGCTCTCTGTTGAGTTCCTTCTCAGGGCAGTCATTGGCTGTAGCTGGGCACCATCTAGTTCTTCTGGTCTCAGGATGATGTAGTTTCTGGTTCATGTGGCCCTTTTTGTCTTTTGGGCTCGTAATCACCTTGTGTCCTTGGTGTTCTTCATTCTCCTTAGATCCAGGTATGTTGAGACCAATTGATACATCTTAGATGACTGCTTGCTAGCATTTAAGACCCCAGATGCCACTCTTCAAAGTGGGATGCAGAATGTTTTCTTAATAGATTTTATTATGCCAATTGACTTAGATGTCCCCTGAAACCATGGTCCCCAGACCCCTGCCCCTGCTACGCTGACCTTCGAAACATTCAGTTTATTCAGGAAACTTCTTTGCTTTTGGTTTAGTCCAATTGTGCTGACCTCCCCTGTATTGTATGCTGTCTTGCCCTTTGTCTAAAGTAGTTCTTGTCTACTATATAATTAGAGAATGCCCCCTCCCACCCTCCCTCCCTCCCCCGCTCTGGTAACCACAAAAGAATGTTTTCTTCTCAGTTTAAACTTTTTCTCAAGTTCTTATGATAGTGGTCTTATACAATATTTGTCCTTTTGCAACTGACTGGTTTCACTCAGCATAATGCCTTCCAGATTCCTCCATGTTATGAAATGTTTCATAGATTCCTCACTGTTTTTTATCAACGCATAGTATTCCATTATGTGGATATACCATAATTTATTTATCCATTCATCCTTTGAGGGACACCTTGGTTGCTTCCATCTTCTTGCTATTGTAAACAGTGCTGCAATAAACATGGGCGTACATATATCTGTTTGTGTAAAGGCTCTTATTTCTCTAGGATATATTCCAAGGAGTGGGATTGCTGGATAGTATGGTAGTTCTATTTCCAGCTTTTTAAGGAAGCGCTAAATTGATTTCCAAAGTGGTTGTACCATTTTACATTCCCACCAGCAGTGTATAAGTGTTCCAATCTCTCCACAGCCTCACCAACATTTATTATTTTGTGTTTTTTGGATTAATGCCAGCCTTGTTGGAGTGAGATGAAATCTCATTGTAGTTTTGATCTGCATTTCTCTAATGGCTAATGATCGTGACCATTTCCTCATATATCTGTTAGCTACCTGAATGTCTTCTTCAGTGAAGTGTCTATTCATATCTTTTGCCCATTTTTTAATTGGGTTATTTGTCTTTTTTGCAGTTTAGTTTTTGCAGCATCAGTAGATTTTAGAGATCAGGAGCTGATCAGAAATGTCATAGCTAAAAACTTTTTCCCAGCCTGTAGGTAGTCTTTTTACTCTTTTGGTGAAGTCTTTGGATAAGCATAGGTGCTCGATTTTTAGGAGCTCCCAGTTATCTAGTTTTTCTTGTGCATTCTTTATAATGTTTTGTATACTGTTTATGCCATGTATTAGGGCTCCTAACGTTGTCCTTATTTTTTCTTCCATGATCTTTAACATTTTAGGTTTTATATTTAGGTCTTTGGTCCATTTTGAGTTAGTTTTTGTGCATGGAGTGAGGTATGGGTCTTCTTTCATTTTTTTGCAGATGTATATCCAGTTATGCCAGCACCATTTGTTAAAAAGACCGTCTTTTCCCCATTTAACTGTTTTGGGGCCTTTGTCAAATATCAACGGCTCATATGTGGATGGTTTTATGTCTGGATTCTCAATTCTGTTCCATTGGTCCATGTATCTGTTGTTGTACCAGTACCAGGCTGTTTTGACTACTGTGGCGGTATAATAGGTTCTAAAATCAGGTAAAGTAAGGCCTTCCAGTTTGTTCTTCTTTTTCAGTAATGTCTTATTTATCCAGGGCCTCTTTCCCTTCCATATGAAGTTAGTGATTTGTTTCTCCATCTCAGTAAAGAATGTCATTGAGACTTGGATTGGAATTACATTAAATGTATAGATCACTTTTGGTAGAATAGACATTTTTATAATGTTAGGTCTTCCTATCCACGAGCAAGGTATGTTCTTCCACTTACATAAGTCTCTTTTGGTTTCCTGCAGAAGGGCACTGTAGTTTTCTTTGTATAAGTCTTCTACTTCTCTGGTAAGATTTATTCCTAAGTATTTTATCTTCTTGGGGGCTACTGTAAATGGCATTGATTTGGTAATTTCCTCTTCGATGTTCTTATTGTTGGTGTAGAGGAGTCCAACTGATTTTTGTATGTTTATCTTGTATCCCAAAATTCTGCTGAACTCTTCTATTAGTTTCAGTAGTTTTCTTGAGGATTCCTTAGGGTTTTCTGTGTATAAGATCATGTCATCTGCAAACAGAGATACTTTTACTTCTTCCTTGACGATCTGGATGAGTTTTATTTCTTTATCTAGCCTAATTGCTCTGGCTAGGACTTCCAGCACAATGTTGAATAAGAGTGGTGATAAA
This sequence comes from Elephas maximus indicus, assembly GCF_024166365.1. NCBI lineage: Eukaryota > Metazoa > Chordata > Mammalia > Proboscidea > Elephantidae > Elephas > Elephas maximus. The sequence goes on from NC_064820.1 coordinate 86,387,179, forward strand.
GGGCTTCCTTGTCTGGTTCCCGATCTCAGTGGGAATGCTTTCAGGCTCTCTCCATTTAGGGTGATATTGGCTGTTGGCCTTGTATAAATGCCCTTTATTATGGTGAGGAATTTTCCTTCTATTCCTATTTTGCTGAGAGTTTTTAACATGAATGAGTGTTGAACTTTGTCAAATGCCTTTTCTGCATCAATTGATAAAATCGTGTGATTCTTTTGTTTTATTTATGTGGTGGATTACATTAATTGTTTTTCTTATGTTGAACCATCCCTGCTCACCTGGTGTGAATCCCACTTGGTCATGGTGAATTATTTCTTTTGATACGTTGTTGAATTCTATCTGCTAGAATTTTGTTGAGGATTTTTGCAGCTACATTCATGAGGGATATAGGTCTATAGTTTTCTTTTCTTGTGGTATCTTTACCTGGTTTTGGTATCAGGGATATGGTGGTTTCATAGAATAAGTTTGGTAGTATTCCGTCCTTTTCTACGCTCTGAAATACCTTTAGTAGTAGTGGTGTTAACTCTTCTCTGAAAGTTTGGTAGAACTCTGCAGTGAAGCCATCCGGACCAGGGCTTTTTTTGTTGGGAGTTTTTTGATTACCTTTTCAATCTCTTCTTTTGTTATGGGTCTATTTAGTTGTTCTACCTCTGTTTGTGTTAGTTTAGGTAGGTAATGTGTTTGTAGGAATTCATCCATTTCTTCTAGGTTTTCAAATTTGAGTATAGTTTTTCATAGTAATCTGATATGATTCTTTTAATTTCAGTTGGGCCTGTTGTAATGTTGCCTCTCTCATTTCTTATTCAGGTTATTTGCTTCCTCTCCTGTTTTTCTTTTGTCAGTTTGACCAGTGGTTTATCAATTTTGTTGATTTTCTCGAAAAACCAGCTTTTGGTCTTGTTAATTCTTTCCATTGTTTTTGTTTTCTATTTCATTTAGTTCAGCTCTAATTTTTATTATTTGTTTTCTTCTGGTGACTGTGAGTCTCTTTTGTTGCTCTCTTTCTATTTGTTCAAGTTGTAGGGATAATTCTTTGATTTTGGCCCTTTCTTCTTTTTGGATGTGTGCATTTATTGATATGAATTGCCCTCTGAGCACCGCTTTTGCTGTGTCCAAAAGGTTCTGTTAGGAAGTGTTTTCATTCACATTGGATTCTCTGAATTTCTTTATTCCATCCTTAATGTCTTCTATAATCCAGTCTTTTTTGAGCAGGGTATTGTTTAGTTTCCAAGTGTTTGATTTCTTTTCCCGTTATTGATTTTCACTTTTATGGCCTTATGGTCAGAGAAGATGCTTTGTAATATTTCAATGTTTTGGATTCTGCTAAGACTTGCTTTATGACCTAATACGTGGTCTATTCTAGAGAATGTTCATGTGCACTAGAAAAGAAAGTATAGTTGGTTGCTGTTGGGTAGAGTGTTCTGTATATGTCTACGAGGTCAAGTTGTTTGATTATGGCATTTAGATCTTCCGTGTCTTTACTGAGCTTCTTTCTGGATGTCCTGTCCTTCACTGAAAGTGGTGTGTTGAAATCTCCTACTATTATTTTGGAGCTGTCTATCTCACTTTTCATTGCTGGTAGAGTCTGTTTTATGTATCTTGCAGCCCTGTCATTGGGTGCATAAATATTTAAAATGGTTATATCTTGTTGGTGTATTGTCCCTTTAATCATTATATAGTGTCCTTCCTTATCCTTTTTGATGGATTTAACTTTAAAGGCTATTTTGTCAGAAATTAATATTGCCACTCCTCTTTTTTGATTTTTGTTTGCTTGACATATTTTTTTCCATCCTTTGAGTTTTAGTTTGTTTGTGTCTCTAAGTCTAAGGTTTGTCTCTTGTAGGCAGCATATAGACGGATCTTGTTTTTTAATCCACTCTGTCACTCTCTGTCTCTTTATTGGTGCATTTAGTCCATTTACATTCAGGGTAATTATGGATAGGTATGAATTTAGTGCTATCATTTTGATGTCTTTTTTTGTGTGTTGACAGCTTTTTTCCCACTTGATTTTGTGTGCTGAGTAGATTTTCTTTATATATTGTCCTTTCCTCATATTTGTTGTTATTAATTTTGTTTCTGCTGAGTCTTTATTTTTCCCTTGTATTTTATTTTGATGAGTAGGATAGTTTGTCTCCTTTGTGGTTACCTTATTATTTACCCCGATTTTTCTAAATTTAAAACTAACTTTTATTTGTTTGTATATCTATATCTTCCTGTCCATATGGAAGGTGTATGATTACATTTCTTAGTCCTTCTTTATTATTTTAATGTTGTCTTCTTTTATATAGTAACATTGCTGTTATACTGTTTTTTTTTTTTTTTTTGGTATCATCTTGCTTTGTTTTTTTGTGGGGGAGGTTCCCTGTCTGGGTTGACTTCTGGTTGCTCTGCCCAGTGTTCTAGTCTTGGGTTGATACCTGATATTATTGGTTTTCTAGCCAAAGAAAACCTTTACTATTTCTTGTAGTTTTGGTTTGGTTTTTACGAATTCCCTAAAATTGTTTTTATCTGGAAATGTCTTAATTTCTCCTTCATATTTAAGAGACAGTTCTGCTGGATATATGATTCTTGGCAGGCAATTTTTTTCCTTCAATTTTTTAAATGTGTCATCCCATTGCCTTCTTGCCTGCATGGTTTCCTTCAAGTAGTCTGAGTTTATTCTTATTGGCTCTGCTTTGTAGGTGACTTTTCATTTATCCCTCTCTGCTCTTATAATTGTCTCTTTGTCTTTGGTTTTGGCAAGTGTGATTATATCTTGGTGACTTTCTTTTAAGATCTACCTTGTGTGGAGTTTAATGAGCATCTTTGATAGATATTTTCTCATCTTTCACAATATCAGGGAAGTTTTCTGCCAACAAGTCTTCAACAACTGTCTCTATATTTTCTGTTATCCCTCCCTGTTCTGGTACTCCAATCACTCGTAGGTTATTTCTCTTGATAGAGTCCCACATGATTCTTAAGATTTCTTCATTTTTTAAAATTCTTTTATCTGATTTTTCTTCAAATATATTAGTGCCAAGTGATTTATCTTTGAGTTCAGAAATTCTAGCTTCTACTTGCTCAATTCTGCTCCTCTGACTTTCTATTGAGTTATCTAATTCTGTAATTTTATTGTTAATCTTCTGAATTTCTGATTGCTGTCTCTTGTCTATGGATTTTTCCAGCTTATTGAACTTTTCATTATGTTCCTGAATAATCTTTCTAATTTCTTCAGTTGCTTTATCTGTGTGTTCCTTGGCTTGTTCTGCATATTGTCTCATTTCCTCCCTGATGTCTTGAAGGTTTCTGTATATTAAACTTTTGTATTCTGCATCTGGTTATTCCAGGAATGCACTTTCATCTAGAAGATCCCTGGGTTCTTTGTTTTGAGATCCTGTTGAGGTGATCATGGTCTGTTTCTCTATGTGACTTGATATTGACTGTTGTCTCTGAGCCATCTATAAGTTATTGTATTAGTTTATGCTTGCTTACTGTGTCATAGCTGCTTGTTTTGTTTTGTTTTGGTATACTCCTATGGGCTGCTTGCGTGAGCTTGCTTGATTATTTTCACCTTTGGAGCTCTGGTGTCCTGTCCCCAGCTGGCTAGAGCTGTTATCAGGTATATGAGTCTAGGATTCCATTCAGTTTTCTTGTATGAATTCAGCTCAGGTTTCCAGGTAGCTGATCATCACATGTGTGGTACAGGCTCTGTCCTACAGTCTTGGAAGGGCGGGGTGATTGGCGTATATACCGGTATCTGATTACAGCAGGGGGTCATGCTTTTAACAAGGCAGGGGGCTGAGAACCGACCCCCAAGTGTCTCTGAAGAAAATGTGTTTCTGTTCCCTAGAGCGTGCTGGTGGGTGGGTTCTGTGGAGGGACCATGGGCACCCAAAGTTTTTGGTTGTAAGGACTAGGAGGTACCAGTTTTTGGTTGTAAGGACTAGGAGGTACCTGTTGTGGGTGGCTGGATGACCTGAGTGGAGCTTCCAGTCCTTCGGTCCCTGATGTGGGTAGGTGAGGACCTTGTTTAATAGGCAAAGCAATGTCAAACATCAAACACCCACCTCTCCACTGCACAGCTGAAATGGTTGGAGTCTGCCAACAAGGGCCTGTTCTCCGGAAATAAGCCTACACATGTCCATGCAGAAGGGAAAGGTACTCAAGGTCCACGGATGGTTTATGCCTGGACAGGAGCCGCTTCTGTCCTGAGCTCCTCTGGTTAATGGAGCTAGCAAATTATCTTTTCCCCCCAGCTACAATTTTTTTCCTTCCCCAAGGCCGGGAGGATGGCTCTAGGTGCTCACCAGGGCGTATCTCATGCCCAGGGATTCAGCCGCTCAGGCCGGCTTGGGGGCGGGGGGCGCGGTAAAATATACGTAAGTACTTAGCTTTTGCCGAGAGTGCTGTTCTCCTCAGGTTCCGGAGGTGTGAGGGGGCTGTGTGGCTAGCTGCTTCTCCCTGAGGAAATTGAGGCCAAGCGCCAGGACCAGCCCACTGCCGCCGCCGCTCTGGGAATGGTGCCTGAGGGCTCCCTGCGATTCAGGTCCGGTAACTCCTCTCCACTTCTAAACAGTCTCTTCCTTCCCCTGCCCCTCAGTTCATTGTCTAAGCTTGCCTTTGATGCTCAGGTCTCCCAGCTTGTCACAAATATACTCATTTCACTTGTTTTTTCCGGTCTTTGTTGTAAAAAGGGCTCGCCAGAAGTGTCTGTCTATTCTGCCATCTTGGCTCCGCCTCTCTTGAACACTTTAAAATGGTCTTTTGCAGCAGATTTGCCTGATGCAATAGGTCATTTGATTTCTTGACTGCTGCTTCCATTATCTACAGGCCCTATAAATCTGTTTATATTTTCTTTTGTTTCTCTTGGCTTTTATTTACATTTTCAAGTCTCCTGTGTGCCTGGTTATTTTTGAGTGAATGTCAAACATTATCATTCTGGCATAAAGCTATAGAAATAATTTGAGGTATGAAGTGACCTATTTTGGAGAGGATTTACATTTGCTTCTGGCATACAGCTATGAAACTAGTTCTCCAGGATCATTTCAATCTAATTTTAGAGTCTTCAATGAATAAAAAATGTGTGTCAGTCCCTTGGAGAGCCAGTCCAGTTTTAGTTCACCTTTACTGCTAGGAAGTAGTCCTATAGGGTCTAAATCCCATGAGTGGAGGGTTAACCACCCCGCCTCTTCCCATAAGTCTGTCAAAAAAACCCTGCTCAGCTTCTTATACATCAGCTGCCCCTTCTGCAATCACCCAAGGTTCCTAAGGAGAAAATGACCCCAAAATGGCAACCTCACCTTTCTGGGCCTCTGTTTTCTCTAAAATCTTGCCTTATTATTTTTCACTGCTTTGTTTGTATTCTGATAGCTTTAAAAAATTATCTCCCTTAAACATGTTGGCAGTTGACTATATTAATTATCTAGTGCTGATGTGACAAATTACTACAAACTGGATAGTTTAAAACAACAGAAATTTATTCTCTCACAGTTCTAGAGACTAGAAGTCCAAAATCAAGGTGTTCGCAGGGATATGCCCTCTCCAAAGGCTCTTCCTAGCTCTGGTGGTTACCAACAATCCTGGCATGCCTTGGCTCATAGGCATCACTCACATTTCTGCCTTTATCTTCACATGGGCTTCTCTGCTATGTGTCTGTTTCTATGTCTCTTTTCCTCTTTTTTTTTTTTTAATTTTTTGATTAATTATTTTTTAAATTGTGCTTTAGATGAAGGTTTACAGAGCAAATTAGTTTCTCATTAAACACTTAATATACACATTGTTTTGTGACATTGGTTGCCAACCCCACCACATGACAACACTCTCCGCTTGTCAACCTTGGGTTGCCCATTACCAGCTTTCCTGTCCCCTTGTCATCCTTGCCCCTGGGCTGGTGAACGCATTTAGTCTCATTTTGTTTTATGGGCCTGTCTAATCTTTGGCTGAAGGGTAAACCTCAGGAGTGACTTCAGTACTGAGTTTAAAGGGTGTCTGGGGGCCATACTCTCAGGGTTCCTCCAGTCTCTGTCAGACGAGTAAGTCTGGCCTTTTGTTGTGAGTTAGAATTTTGTTTTACATTTTTCTCCAGCTCTGTCTGGGACCCTCTATTGTGATCCTTGTCAGAGCATTTGGTGGTGGTAGCCGAGCACCATCTATTTGCACTGGACTCAGTCTGGTAGAGGCCATGGTAGTTGTGGTCCATTAGTCCTTTGGACTAATCTTTCCCTTGTGTCTTTGGTTTTCTTCATTCTCCCTTGCTCCACATGGGGTGAGACCAGTGGAGTATATCAGATGGCTGCTCACAAGCTTTTAAGACCCCAGATGCTACTCACCAAAGTAGAATGTAGAACGTTTTCTTTATAAACTATGTTATGCCAATTGAGCTAGATGTTCTCCAAGACTGTGGTCCCAAGCCCTCAACCCAGTAATTCGGTTCCTCAGGGATCTTTTTCTTATAAGGACACCAGTCATATTGGATTAGGGCCTCCCTAGTTCCAGTATGACCTCACCTTAATTTGATCACATCTGCAAAGACCCTATTTTTGAATAAGGTCACATTCACAGGTACTGGGGTTTAGGACTTCAACATATATTTTTAGGCGACACAATTTAACCCACATCATCCTAAGTTAGGAGACATTACTCTGTGGATTCTAACTCAATTCATGGTGTTTTATTTGGCTTTCAATGCATTTTGACTGATAAGGTAGTGTTCTAAAGATTTTCTAAATATCAGTTTTGTATCTGCATAGAGCAATAGTAAAGAAAATTGCTTCAGGAACCTTGCACTCAATCGATGATTATTGCTTTCTTTTTTTTGGTAATAATAGCTAAAGTTCCATCTAGAAAAAAAATCAAATGAGCAACATTCAAGACCAGAAACGCCTACACTGACTTTCTTATTTTCATATCACTTTTTACTTATACTCTATGCTCTAAAACATTGGTGTAACACTTGAACTGTATATACTCACCCATCTCCAAGAGGCTTTCTTCATGATACAAGTACTACAAAGTCTTTGGGTTTGTCACCATTCACTACAGGACTGGTGATGTGATATATCTGATCATCTTCATTCACCCAGTCTATGACTTTACAGGACCTACCAGACTAGTGGGGAAAAGAAAAAAAAAAACAAAAAAAACGTATTATTCTACCTGCTATAATAAGGCATTCACTTCTCTTATTGGCTTGCACAATCTCATTATTGGTGTTCATGTTCACTCCTTCAGCTCCTGTCCCTTCAAAGTCAGCTTCATTGCTCAAAGTCTGTCTTTAGAATGAACTGTGTGGTCAGGAGGAATAAGTCTGCATGTAACAGAGAGGATGGTGGCCATCTGACTCTAATGTCATTGTCTTCAACACTTCATAGAAAGGCATTTCATTATTTTCTACAAGATTATTTTTCTCAAGATCAAGTAAAAATATTTTGACTACTAGTGAATTATCTGAATACTCCACAAAGAACTATTAAGTAAAGAAATGTGGTATATGGGAAAGAGCACTAAGTTTGGAGTTAAACAATTCTCCTTTGAACTCAGGTTTCCACTTAGTAGCTATGTTACATCAGCTTTATTTTTTTCATCTGTAAAATGTAGACAATAAAACATATTGTACTGGGTTATTGTGAGGATTAAAGAAAGCATCTAACACAGTGCCTAAATCATAGTAGGTGTACAAAAAATTTAGGGTGAACTGGAATTCATTCATTCAAGTTGGAATTGGCTAGAATGTCAGGTTACATAGAGAATAGTGGGGGAAACATTTAAAAAAACATTAATACCAAGGTTTAAACATTGTTCTTCCTAAAGGTTTTGTACTCACAGAACATCTACAGATGTTGATGCAAAAAAACAACTGTTTCCTCTTTCTCAGAGTGTTTTCTTATGATAGCATTAATCATGGTAGATCATTCTGGCATCTGTGCCAGTATAATTTATGATACCAGAGACATTTCACTTCGGTGGTATTAAATTGTCTGTTAAAACCAAAACCAAACTTGTTGATGTCAAGTTGATTCCAACTCATAGCAACCATTTAGGCCAGAGGAGAACTATCCTGTAGGGTTTCCAAGGAACGGCTGGTGGGTTTGAACTGCCAACCTTTTGGTTAGCAACTGAACTCTTAACCACTGTACCGCCTCTATTTCATGGTATTAATCACAGTAATTTTTAAAAGTTTTAAAGATGAAGCTCTACCTTGTCAAGATTAGGAAATATAGATAATGCTTAAAATACTAGGAAGCTTATCTCACCAATCCTTCCCTTCCAACAAAGTATCCATGAGGCCCTGAATGGTGCTGTACCTGAGGTGGCTGTGTCTCAGGCTGCGGTACCTCTCCTTGGAGGAGGGGGCTGGGTCTGAGTGCAAGCAGTCACTGTAGGTGCAGTTGACAAGGAAAGGAGGAAGAGTGGAGGAGACTGAGTTAGGGATGCAGGAGGTAACAGATGTAGGGAGATGGAAAGAGGCTTTGATCAGACAGGGAGGGCAGGAAGAAATGCATTTCATATCAGTATGCGCACAGCTTCCTCTCCTACTTTTTCACAGGGAGTACTGTTTCACAGGAAAACAATGAACTGCCAATTAAGTATGAAGAGTAGGAAGTGGGAAGGACAATGAAATAACCACTTCCATAAAGCCAGAGTGCAAGAGTGTGAAACTCAGAGCCTGACCTGGATTCAAATTTGAGGTCCGTCCCTTTACTGTCTGTGCAATCTTGGCAAGTCTCAGGACCTCTCTCCCACTAAAACCCCCAACCACCCAAAAAACAAAAGCAAAAAACAACCCGTTGCTCTCGAGTCAATTCCGACACTAGCTAAGGGAGAATAATATTAACCCTGAAGAGCTCTTGGGAGAATTACACTAGATGTGGGTAAAGCATGTCAACTCAATATGGGTGGTGAACAAATGATTATAATACTCTTTGTGTCTCTCAATAGCATCTGATACATTATTCTACGCAAAGCAAGCTTTACAAAATACTTTTTAATTAGTAATTGAGTGACACGTTGGGCAATAGAGATGAACTACAATATGGAGGTCATCTTTTACATTATGTAAGAGTTGACTGAGAGAAAATTTTAATTTATTCTTATACGTAATGCTGATCCCACAAAGGTCGCTTTGTAAAATCAGACAAGAGATGATATGCCAAGTGTGATGGTCTTTCCACATGCTTTTCAACCCAAACACATAAAACATTGTACTCCTCCAAAGTATATATTTTTATCTGAAAGGAAAAATAGATAAATTACAAAAGAAAAACTTATGTTTATATATAAACATACACATTTATATATAGTCTGAGATTGATCGTGCTAGCTAAGACATCTTGCTACGTGGATAAAATGAAGCTAAGATGGCAATTTGTGACTTGAGGGTGGTTTGTTTAATTACTATGCAACAGTTTTTCTTATAAAAAATGAAGGGCATTAGCCTTTCTCTCCTTTTCTCTTTGTAATGTTTCCTTGCCTCTACTCAGGAACAACACAAGATATCAGAATACTAGGCCTCATTTCCCTCAAGAAGCCCTGGAACCAAGGTTATACTCTAGGCCATTTTCCCAAGATGTCAGGTGTGTCTCTAAGTGTGCCGAGGGGACCAAGGAAGCAAGCAACCCACCTCCAGAACCAACCCAATTTCTCAAGAGGACTCCTGAAGCACTATATTTATTCACCACAAAGCATTTTTTTCATTTCTAAATCACAGGGGCTCATCCTTCTGGGAGGTCATTTCCTGGGTTTCTATTATATATTTTTTTTCTTTATTATATACCATTCCCCTAGAAAAAGAGACTTCTCTTGGCAAGCTATTTGACCTATACCACTCGTTACTCTGAACTTTCCTTCTACTGTGCTTTTCACAATAATCAGAGTTATGTGTTCAGCTAAGAGCATATTTCTATCCTGCCCATTTTCCATTTTCCATTTCTTTGAAGTTAGGGTTGAAATATGCCATCTTATAATTATTCCCATGGCAACAAGCTGTGAGGAGACAAACAAACATGAGGTTAAGACTTCACCGCAGGAATCAAGCAGATGGAAAAACCAGGCTGCAAAAGAGAAAACCTTTATTTGAACACAAATGTCATCAAGAGAATGAAGAAATGGGAAATTAACTAAAAACAGCTTAGAAAGGAAAGAAATGACTATTTGCTTATGCCATTTTACCTTTTCTATTGACCTTAGTGCCAACCCTGTCAGTAAGCCTCGCCCTCAAAGAAGGACATGATCTAGACTGTGGGTACTTATCAAACAGAAAAGAAAATACGAATGGGACTCCAGTAGATTGGTGCAGCTCATGCCAGCATGGACAAGCCAAGTTTTACCCCCAGCACAGTGAGGGTAGAAGAAGGTTCATTGGCATAAACCCAGAGGGAAGTTACCTTATCAAGCCTTGGAGGCTGGTGGCTCTAGGCCAGGCTGCTGGGGGTCTACAATCTCAGAAGAGCTGAGGGCAGGTGACCTGGGTGAGCTCCACAGTCCTAGTCAGATTTTGGCCTTGGGGCAACCATTAGCTACCCCATGAGTAAAGGGATGCAGTATTGGGTTGAGCACTTTTCAAGAAGTTGCTACTCAGGCTGCAGAAACATTTTGCTGCTTCCTATCCTGGAGCCAAAGCAAACATCAGCTATGTTGTTGTTAGGTGCCACTGAGCCCATTACTACTCATAGTGACCCTACACACAACAGAATGAAACATTGCCCAGTCCCACAACATCCTCACAATTCTTGCTATATTTGAACCCATTGTTGTGGCCACTATGTCAATTCATCTTGTTGAGGATCTTCTTTTTTTTGTTGACCCTCTACTTTACCAAGCATGATGTCCTTCTCCAGGGACTGACCCCTCCTGATAATATGTTGAAAGTACATAAGATGAAGTCTTGCTATCTTCCCTTCTAAGAAGCACTCTGGCTGTACTTCTTTCAAGACAGATTTGTTCATTCTCCTGGCAGTGCATGGAATTTTCATTATTCTTCACCAACGTAATTCAAATGCATTAACTCTTCTTCGATCTTCCTTATTCATTGTTCACCTGTTGCAAGCATATGAGGCAGCTGAAAATATCATGGCTTGGATCAGGAGCACCTTACTCCTCAAAGTGACATCTTTGCTTTTTGAACACTTTAGAGAGGCCTTTTTCAGCAGAATTGCCCAATTCAATATATCCTCTGATTTCTTGACTGCTGCTTCCATGTGTGTTGACTGTGGATTCAAGTAAAATGAAATCCTTGACAACTTCAATCTTTTCTCTGTTTATCATGTGGCTTATTTGTCCAGTTGTGAGGATATTTGTTTTCTTTTTGTTGAAATGTAGTATGTGTTGAAGGCTGTAGTCTTTGATCTTCATCAGTAAGTGCTTCAAGTGCTCTTCACTTTCAGCAAGCAAGGTTGTAAAATCTGCGTAAGGCAGGTTGTTAATGAGTCTTCTTCTAATCCTGATGCTGCATTATTTTCATGTAGTCCAGCTTCTTGGATTATTTGCTCAGCACACAGATTGAATAAGTATTGTAAAAGGATACAACCCTGATGCACACCTTTCCTGATTTTAAACCACTCAGTATCCCTTTGTTCTGTTCCAACAACTGCCTCTTGGTCTAGGTACAGGTTCCTCATGAGCACAATTAAACACTCTGGAATTCCCATTCCTCACAATGCTATCCATAATTTGTTATGATCTACACAGTCAGATGCCTTTGCATAACCAATGAAACACAGGTAAACATCTTTCTGGTATACTCTGCTTTCAGCAAAGATCCATCTGGCATCAGCAGTGCTAGCCCTCATTCCACGTGCTCTTCTGAATCTGGCTTGAATTTCTGGCAGTTGCCTATCGATGTACTGCTGCAACAGTTTTCGAATTACCTTTAGCAAAATTTTACTTGCATGTGACATTAATGATATTGTTTGATAATCATATTCTGTTGGATGACACCTTTCTTTGGAATAGGGACAAATATGGATCTCTTCAAATCAGTTGGCCAGGTAGCTATCTTCCAAATTTCTTGACATAGACTAGTGAGTGCTTCTAGCATTGCACCCATTTGTTGAAACATCTCAATTGGTATTCCATCAATTCCTGGTGCCTTGTTTTTCGTCAGTGCCTTCAGTGCAGCTTGGACTTCTTCCTTCATTGCCATTAGTTCTTGACTGTGTGCTACCTCCTGAAATGGTAGAAAGTTGACCAACTCTTTTTGGTATAGTCACTCTGTGTATTCCACCTCCTCTTGACACTTCCTGCGTTGTTCAATATTTTGCCCATAGAGTTCTTCAAAATTGTAACTCAAGGCTTAATTTTTTTCTTCAGTTCTTTCAGTTTGAGAAATGCCAAGCATGTTCTTGCCTTTTGGCTTTATAACTCCAGGTCTTTGCATATTTTATTATGATACTTTGTCTTCTCAAGCCACCCTTTGAAATTTTCCATTCAGCTCTTTTACTTCACCATTTCTTCTAGTCACTTTAGCTACTCTATGTTTAAGAGTAGGTTTCAATCTCTTCTGACATCCATTTTGGACTTTTCTTTCTTTTCCATCTTTATAAGCAGCCACCATTAAATTCTATACTTACAAAACTCACTACACTTGTCCAGTAGAGTATCAAATAAACAAATTATATTTTGATCCTTCCCCTTGAAGGTGCAGGCTGCAGAAATTTCTTTTAATTGCCTTGCTGTTAAAATCAATAACACTGATTCAAAAGAAACAGACAAGGAAAGGCAGCTGTTAGTTTTGTCTCTCCTTGTTGTCGTTAGGTGCTGTCAAGTCAGTTCCGACTCATAGCGATCCTACGTACCACAAAACAAAACACTGCCCAGTCCCGCACCATCCTGACAATCCTTGCTATGCTTGAGCCCATTGTTGAAGCCACTGTGTCAATCCATCTCCTTGAGGGTCTTCCTCTTTTTCACTGACCCTCTACTTTACCAAGCATGATGTTCTTCTCCAGGGACTGATCCCTCCTGATAACATGTCCAAAGTATGTGAGATGTAGTCTCGCCACCTTTGCTTCTAAGGAGCACTCTCGTTGTACTTCTTCTAAGACAGATTTGTTCATTCTTTTGGCAGTCCATGGTATATTCAATATTCTTCTCCAACACCACAATTCAATGGGGTCAATTCTTCTCTGATCTTCCTTATTCACTGTCCAGCTTTCATATGCATATGAGGCCATCGAAAACCTTAGTCCTCAAGGTGACATCTTTGTTTTTTAACACTTTAGAGATCTCTTATAGCCCATTTGCCCAGTGCAATGCCTCTTTTGATTTCTTGACTGCTGCTTCCATGGGTTTTGATTGTGGATCCAAGTAAAATGAAATCCTTGACAACCTCAGTCTTTTCTTTGTTCACCATGATGTTGCTTATTGGCCCAGTTGTGAGGATTTTTGTTTTCTTTATGTTGAGGTGTAATCCATACTAAAGGCTGTGGTCGTTGATCTTCATCAGTAAGTGCTTTAAATCCTCTTCACTTTCACCAAGCCAGGTTGCATCATCTACATAATGCAGGTTGTTAATGAGTCTTCCTCCAATCCTGATGCCCAGTTCTTCATATAATCCAGTTTCTCAGATTATTTGCTCAGTGTACAGATTGAATACATGTGGTGAAATGATACAACCCTGATGCACATCTTTCCTGACTTTAAACCACACAGTATCCCCTTGTTCTGTTCGAACAACTGCCTCTTGATCCATGTACAGGTTCCTCATGAGCACAATTATGTGTTCTGGAATTTCCATTCTCTGCAATGTTGTCCATAATTTGATATGATCCATACAGCATAGTCAATAAAACACAGGTAAACATCTTTCTGGTATTCTCTGCTTTTAGCCAGGATCCATCTGACATCAGCAATGGTATCCTTGGTTCCAAGTCCTCTTCTAAATTCAGCTTGAATTTCTGGCAGTTCCCTGTGGATATACTGCTGCAGCCAGTTTTGAATGATCTTCAGCAAAATTTTGCTTGCATGTGATATTAATGATATTGTTTGATAATTTCTGCATTCTGTTGGATCACTTTTCTTGAGAATGGGCATAAATATGGATCTCTTCCAGTTAGTTGGCCAGGGAACTGTCTTCCAAATTTCTTGGCATAGACCAGTAAGCACTCCAGAGCTGCAACCGTTTGTTGAAACATCTCGATTGGTATTTCTTCAATTCCCAGAGCCTTTTTTGCCAGTGCCTTCAGCGCAGCTTGGAAAACTCCTTCCTTCAGTACCATAGGTTCCTGATCATATGTTACTTCCTGAAATGGTTGAACGTCGACCAATTCTTTTTGTCATAAAAAAAAATTTTTTTGTTGTTGTTTATTCCTTCCATCTTCTTTTGACACTCCCTGCATCACTTAATTTTTTCCCCAAAGAATCCTTCAGTAGAATCCGATGTGTCTGTCAGTTTGTTGTACTGTGGGGGTGTGTGTGCCATGATGTTGGACGCTTTGCTGTTGGTATTGTCTCTCCTTAAACTCTGAGAAATGCCAGGTTTTGCTTAATGAAAAAAATTCTCCATACCAATTTTCCTAGAATATGAGTTCTCTCATGCTCTGCAGAATGCATGTTAGATTCCTCTATAACTAACTCAAACTACCTTCAAATTCTTTTTGTCGTTTGGTGGTTGGTGATTTTTATTCTATGAAATGAACCTTCAGGTAAGGGAGCTCAAAGTCTGCTAGGGCTTGCTAACATTTTATTAATGATATTATTTTTTATTCTAATAAGATCATATTTAATGGGTTTGGAAGTCTTATATAAATTGCACAAATTTTAGAATTTTGTACTATTTGTTGACGAATATGTTTTTTTTTTTTATGTTATTGCGACTACAGTATGGGAAGAGGGCAAAATTGGTTTTCACAGAGGCCTGGGGAGCCCTTAATTTCCTTGGAGGTGTCTGAAAGCTTACCACATGGATATGGGCTAGACAGATGGAGTTCAGAGCCCACCCCCTCACCCAGCTTTGGTGAGAATAACTTCACTTTGCTTTGTTTCCAGTATTGGGGTTTTATCCTGAGTAAAGGTTTCCAGGTGGCTCATATCATCTGGCTTTTACCACAACTTTTCTAGTACAGTCTCAGCTAGTCCCTAAGTAAAAAGCTGCTCCTGTCAGGCCAGTCTCCTTCCCATGCTAATTGTCCATCATCAGGACTTGGCTCTAGCTATCCACTAGCTAGAAAGCCCTTTTCTCCTCCAGCAATCTATTTCTTATACTATCTGCAAGGAGTCTTGTAAGAATCACCTCCTCCTTGACATTCTCTCTAAGTAATTGTCTTCTGTTACTTTGAATTGCCTAAGAGCTGACCTTTACGGTTTAAACTTGTTTATGAACTACCTTAAAATATTCTTCCCTGTTTCAAGTATATGTGTGATGGTTCCGAAATAGACTATAAGCTTCTTTAAGATGAGGGTACATCTTTTGCTCTGTGTATTAGCACTATTATTAATTCCTTCATTATACATTGAAAATAAAATATGGATTAAAATAATACTGTCCAAATTCCTTATGGATACCAGAAGTCTTATATGTTTGCCTAATTTATATTGAAAATAAGTGGAAATTTTAAAGCCTGTAATAACCATGAAACTTAACAGATAATAGTGTTGTAAGAATTATTCAACTAAAAAGTAACAGAAAAATAAGAGAGCTGATTTTTAAATTTAAAACATATGAAATCTGTAAAAAGTGGGAGAGAAAAGGCAAGTAACTCAAAAGGAAAATATCCAATTTTTATTGCAAATATAATCTGAAAAAAGGAGGAATTCAAATTCAACAGAAATAATATAAGAATACTTCCTTAATTATACAATATTCTCTGCTAAGCATCTGCACAAAAATTAAGAAATAATTATTGATAGCTTTTCAATGACCTCAGAAAATACACTATTTATTTGTTTAGGTTTGTTTATACCCCTTATCTCCCAAAGAACCGATATTTTAATATAGTATATGGCTTCACTAAATTAATTCCATGCATGAGTTTGTCTTTTCCAATGCTGCTCATGAATATTGAGATGCAAGAAGAAGATTTTATGTTAGTAAAAGGAAATAAAGTCTTGAAGTATCTGTTATGAGAACTAAAGAGAAACAAATAATTCTGTAATGTTAAACATGCTGCTAAAGCAAACAAGACAGAGACCTAACTATATCTGGAGGAGCAAGGAAGCCTCTCAGACTTCACTAGTGAGAACAAAGAAATAATAAAAGCAAAAAAAAAATGCCTGCCAAGAATCATATATCCAGCAACACTGTCTCTTAAATATGAAGGTGAAATTAAGACATTTCCAGTTAAACACAAGTTTAGGGAATTCATAAAAACCAAACCAAAACTTCAAGAAATACTAAAGGGAGTTCTTTGGTTAGAAAATCAATAATATCAGGTGTCAACCCAAGGCTAGAGCACTGGGCAGAGCAATCAGAAGTCAACCCAGATGGGGAACTCCAAAAAAACAAAGCAAGATTATAAGGAAAAAAAAAAAAAAAAGCCCAAAACAGGGTAACAGTGATGTTATTATATAAAAGAAGACAACATTAAAATAATAAAGAAGGACTACGAAATGTAATCATACACCTTCCATATGGAGAGGAAAATATGGTGATACAAAGAAATAAAACACAATAAAAAAAATTAAAAAAAAAAGAAGTAATAAAAGCAAATAGGGAAAAACAAAGCATACAGAGAAGGTCAGTGTCAAAGTTAAAAAGAATTGATGGAGTATCTGAATTTTCTTTGATTTCAGGGTAAAGTGATCATGTAATTTGTCAACCAACCTGGGTTACTGAGGCCTGTTAATAATTATGATGGCACAACAGGTAGAAACCAGAGCTTTCCTGGAGAAACCAGGACATCTGGTCACCCTATTTTAGGGGCTACTGCTTCATTGATGATGAAGACTAGTGTACACTGAAACATGAACACAACTGAAGGGCCAACATTATTGAGCGTTTCCTGAATGCCAGGCAGTATGAAATTCTGGGAATATAGTGGCAAGAAAAATAACCTTCATTGAACTGCCAGTCTGGTGAGTGTGGGCATCAGCCTCAAAGGCTCTCTGAAATTACATACAATTAAAATCCAAATTATATGTTTATTTACTGCTGATCACATGAAAAACACTATAAAAGGTACTAAGGGAGATAAAAAGTCAAGACTGGTTTATCTTTATTGAAGTTTATAATCTAGTAAAGGAAAGAAGATCATGTATAAAAAGTTAAATTACTATGTAAGAGTTAAATATCAATTCAAGGTAGCCATAGGATAAATGTCACAGGATAAAAACAAACAAAAATACCCCAAACCAGTTGCCATTGAGTAGATTCCTACTCACAGTGACTCGTGTGTCGGAGTAGAACTGTGGCCATGGGTTTTCAATGGCTGTGCTCTCTCAGAAGTACATCACCAGGCCTTTCTTCCAAGGTGACTCTGGGTAGATTTGAACCACCAATCTCTCAGTAACCAAGCACTTAACCATTTGTGCCATGACAAATTAATTTTAATGAAATAATTGCTAAAGGAATTCCTAAAGGGAGAAGTTTCTTCAGAGAGGGGTGAGAGGAGAGACTTTATCAAAATGGATTTGCCTCGGGTTCTCAGGATCTGCTAGGGTTTGGGTAGATGGAGAAGAGAAGGAAAGATAGAATATGAGGCCCAAAACTCAGCAGCAGGAACACGTAAGATTATTTGAGGGACCCCAAATCAGCCATCATGGAGTAGTAGGGCCAGGGCTGGACAAATACTTGACTCTTAGAAATAGTTTCCTCAAAAGATTTTTTTAAACTTTTTTAAAAGCAGCAGTAGAAGCAGCAGAACCACCACTACCATGACTTTCATTTGCGAGGGACAAGGGGTTGTGTATATATCTGGACACCTCCTACCTTTCCCACAGCACTGGTGACCTCCCAACCACTTTTGGCTGCCAGTTTTCTGAGAGCTTCCACATTGCCATTACTCAGGGACACCTAAAATAAAGATACTTTAAAAGCTGGGTGTTCAACATGCAAGTACAGGATTAAATACCTTCTGCTTAGAGGATGGACACCGTTAGAGGAGGTATATGTTTAGTCAAAATGTTGGTGTTGACTTTAGCACTAAGCTGCAGCTAACATAATTTCTCTCTCAAACACTTAATTCAGAATTCAGACAAGGTAGTTAGTGTAAGTCCTGTATGCTTAGAAATTACTACCATTTTAATTGGTGTCCTGAGCAAAGATGGTTTATGTTTCAATATGATTTATAATCCACATGTAATAAAGAAACTTGGAATTCCCTTTGATTTTTATGATCTAAAACTTAAAGGTGACTAATAATACCTTGTTATTGTTCTATAAAAATACAAGCTTGTGAGCATGCTATTCAGTACAAATTATGATAAGACGCCAGATCTCAATGTATAGAGCTGCTCCAATCCGTTTGATGGCAGGGATTCTACATTTGTAGTTTGGGAACTGCAGATATAATTCAGAAAGGCAGTTACTGAGAGCCTGGCTTTGTTTCATTTTGAAATGACTGGTGGATATCATTCACCTTTTCAGCTAACCTGTGTAGACATGATCCGATTCAGTTAAACAAGTGGATTTCAGCTTTTTTAAAAAAATGTGATTTTCACATGATGATCTCTAGATCATAAAACTGTCACCTGGTTGCTTATATCCCAGTGCACACAAAGTGGAATCTCTTCTTTGTGGGAAATAACATATTTTCTGGAAAAAAAAAAAAGAGTGTTAAATAAGAGTTTTCTACTCCGCATTTGACACACAAAAATAACCATGGCACTTTCTTGAATGGAAATCAGCAGCATTAAAAAGCTGGTTTTGCTGGTGGAACAATCAAGAACAATTTCCATCATAGCCTCAGAGAACCGCAGAACTTCTTGCTCTGCATATATGTATATAGAGACCCAGAGAGAGCCCTTTGTTATGTAACATATCAGATAACTGAAGATTCCATAAAAGTCTTATCTGTTACACGTAGTCCTCAACTTACAAAGTATTGAAGTTACGATGAACCGCACTGATAACTGTCTTTTTTTTTTATATACATCTTTTGGCTAGTAATATGTAACACATATGATGTTGCAGCATGTAAATTGTTTCATCTCAGAAGTGTGTCCCTACTGCCTTGAAAAGAGCATTTCTTTCAAGATTCTGCTATTTGTCAATGCCCCAGGGCATCTTCCTCACATGGCTGATCTAAATCAAGATGTGAAAGCGGTGTATCTACCTCCCTGTACGACAGCTGTGATTCAGCCTGTGGACCAAGGTGCAATTACCACTTTCAAGGTATACTACCTACAGACTACATTTGCTCAGGCAATAGCTGCAACAGATGGCACTATGGTAACATTATGTGATTTCTAGAAGAATTACAATGTTCTTCAGTGTCTCTGGAACATTGCATCTTCCTGGGAGGAAGCTATGGGAAAATGCATACAGGGGATTTGGAAAAAATTGCTAAGTTATGTGAACATGTGCCAAGCATTTGATCAGATAATATGATGAAAGAGGTAGAAAAATCATCCACATGGCAAAAATGCTGAATTTAGGATTTAATATGGCCAATGTAGAACAGCTCGTAGAGCACATAGAAGGGGAATTGACAGATCAGGACTTAATAGATTTTCAAAAGGAAAAAATGCTGAAGAAGAAAGAAATAATGAGGAAGGGGAAGAAGAGAAGCTGTCAAAGATTTAACTGTGAAAGGATTAGCTGAAGTTTTTTTCTAAACTAAACCAGGGGTTTTTCAGTTGCTTGACAACATGGACCCAAATGCTGATCGCTTTGCTAAAGTCAATAGCAGATTCAGAAAGCAGTGAGATGTTAGACTGAAAAATATATGCAGAAAGAAAGAAAAGGGCCACACAGACAACTCTCACTAATTTTCTGACTAGAAATGCCATCCCTATCCCCAGGAATAATCCAGATGATCCAGAAATTATCACCACAACCGAAAAAAAGCCAATGCTGTCCAGCTTTTCCTAGTTGTTGGAAAAATTTTTATGATTTGTGTATTTTTTATGTCCGTATATACTAAAATATATCTGTAAATCTATGTATGTTTCCAGCCCCCAAAGACAAATAAAAGTTGAATTTGTAAAGATACTGATAATAAAAGGAGGCAATAATGAAACCTTAAAAAAAAAAAACAAAGAGGTATATGGCTTACTTCAGACCCAACTTATAAGGGAGTCATCAGAACGGAGCCCTGTCGTAAGTCGGGATCACCTGTATATCCCTTACCTGCCAAGGCGAATTCTCCTGCGTGCAATTGCTCCACGATACCTTCTAAAATCATCCTTTAATGAAAAAGCAAAGTAAAATCTATATGTTATAATTTGGTGCTCTCTCAAGTCATTTGAAAGGTCTGTTGGGATGTGTTGGCGCTACATGAACTTTCCTCATCAATCAGAGCTGCCTTGGCCGAACCCACAACAAGGCAGACTTATGGATAAAGGTGCAACTATCACAGCTATTTTAGTTCTTTTTTTTTTTCTTAAGTGGAGATTGTTATCATATCTGTTACCAGAATTATATATATATATCATTACAGAGTTTTTAGAAACGGTGAAAGATGGCACTAACACAATTCCAGAATGAGGGGAAGAGATACAGTTCAGAAAACTGTGCAGTAGCACAGAGAACTGGGTGTAAAGAAATGAGAGAGGAAGTCAGAAAGGGGACACGGAAAATGATGTGCCACCAACAGGAGCATGTGGTCAAGTACAGGTGAAGTTAAGGGCCCCCATCATTTCAGCAAATGATCAAAAAAAGTCTACTTTACTTTATGATGCAGAAAAGCAAGAAAATCAAAGGGATGTAGCCATGGAGATTGTTGATGATGCCAGGAGATTATGGGAAGAGAACTCTGTACCCACAGCTTCCCCCAGAATAAGTGGTCTGATTATCGAGCCTCAGGTGATAATAACTCATCTCTGAAATCGGTTTGATTCTTGGAAACGTGATGAGCTTTTCCTTATTATCAACAGCATTATAAATAAGAAAAGCCCTGTTGATGTGCCAGCCACGGCGTTCAGACCATTCCTGACAGTTAAAGGCCTCCATGCATACTCCAACTTCAACACTGCAAGATGAGCACACGGGGCGGTGGGCACAGACAGCCAGAGCACCAGTAGGCCGCCCTGCCCACCAACACCACCACCTCAGAGCAACCAAGAGAATGAGGGCTCCTCGTTTTTTTTCTTTGTCATCTGCAAATCTCTGCCATTATTCAAACCCATTTTATCAGCTCAATGGATCTGTTTGTACAAGCCCTTGGGAGCATTTCCACTTTATTACCCATGTACAAGTGGGGCAAAGGTCACTTGGGGCTTTATATATTCATGAACATATTTTGGTATGCGGGGTGAGAGTGTGGGATTAAAGTTCTCTTCCCTATAAACAGTAGTTTTGTAATAAAAAAAGAATCAAACACCAAAATTAGGTAAGAACCATAGATATTCTCTTTTACACTGAAAAAGAAAAAAAAAAAAAACACTAACTTAAATCTTTTCATTGTGTAACAAGAATTACAAGAATAAAGAGAAAGTGGTACGGATTTCATGGTGGTAAATGACAGGTCCCTTATGAGCTGGCTGATCAGACAGTCACTGGGATGCTTATTAACTTATATTAATTATTAAAATATTTTAGCTTATGTTGTTGTTGCTAGGTGCCCCTGAGTCGATTCTGACTCATAGCGACCCCATGTGACAGAGTAGAACTGCCTCATAGGGTTTTCTTGGTTGTAATCTTTATGGAAGCAGATCACCAGGTCTTTTCCTGTGGAGCTACTGAGTGGGTTCAAACCTTTTGTTTATTAGTCAAGTGTTTACCTGTTTGTGCCACCAGGGCTCCTTTATTAACTTATAACTGCATTATAATTTATCAGAAAAAACAAAACAAAAAATATATATATAATTTATCAGAAGGACAAGTATAAACTGAGATGTCCTGGGCAGACTAGGACATACAGTCATGCTGTATGAGACATTTTGAGACAAAGCCAGCCCTCACAACTTACTTGAGGAGGCCCCAGGCAGAAAAAGGAATTAAAATATGTATCTACTGCTTTTGAAGACTGAGGGCAGTTTTGAGGAGGAAAAAAAAAAGAAAGAAAGAAATTGGCAGGGTCTTGGTTACGGAGTAGTCTTCTACTTATGTGCAAACTTTGTTTATAGCAGCCTAAGGAGATCCTGGGCGACACAAACAGTTAAGCACTCAACTAGTAGCCAAAAGGCTGGTGGTTTGAACCCATCCAGAGGTGCCTTGGAAGACCTGACTCTTACTTCCCAAAAGGTCACAGCCTTGAAAATCCTAGGGGGCAGTTCTACTATGCACAAGTGGGGTTGCCGTGAGTTGGAATCAACTTGAGGCAACTAAGAGCAGCAAGAAGAAGCCTAAGAGCCTTGGGCACACTTCACCAGTTCTGAAATGCATTGTTGACAATGGCATTGAAGACAAGATGATCTCCAACTGTAGATGGACCCTGGAACTTAAACATGTCCACGGATTTCAGAAGAGAATGTCCTCCACAGAGGCGACTGATGAAACAAAGGAAAGGAGAAAGAGAGAAGAAGGCAATCATTTTCCAAAATATTTTTATGAACTGCTAATTTACTTAATGGATGCAGTAGACAAGTACTCAATATGCTTTCTAAATAAGCATTTCTTTTAATTCAAAAGTGAAATAAATAACCGGATTGTGTTGAGAGTAGTACCACACACTATCTGCAAATATTTGGGGGAAATACCATCTCCCCAAGCAGTGGGGTCTTTACAAGATGCTGGTACTTTTACTCTGTTCTGCGGTGACAGCCCAACTCTTGTCTATGAAAGTCCCTCCAAACAACAAACCAATACCTTTTGTTTTAATCTGAGGGTCAGTTTCCTCCTGATGGGTCATGGGCACAGTGACAGGGAGAGTGTTCCAGGTTGGAGTGGGGCACGTGTGAAGGTAACTGCCAGCTGGTGCCATTCACACTGAAGCCTCAGTCTCAGAGTTAACTGAATTTGCCCACATAGGAAAAGAATAATTTTTTTTTCCCCACAGAAAGAAATTCCCCGGATTGCTTGCTGTACAAAGCCTGAAAGGCTATGAGATACACATTTTACAATTTGTGTGTGTGAAATTTTGAAATAGTTATGAAGAATATTTAATCTAAGAAAATGACTTCCATAATTTTCTTCATTTTAGATTCCTACTGTAGTCATTCAATTACTCTAAAGAATTGTCAACATTAAGTGAACAGACTCAGCCATGGTTAATTACATTGTAAGCCTTTCCAACAGAACGTGTTCAAATGCTTTATTGTCATTAAGAATGACAATCTCATTTTAGAAACAAGCTCCCTTATTTGTGCATATTTCATAGGAAGCAGAAATACAGGTTTCTAACTATAGTTATAACTCTAGGCATATTAATAATAAAATTCTTTTAATTTGGGGAAAATAAAACCCTAATAATTTTCAGTGGTTACAAAAATTTTCAGAAGGGCAGATACTGTTCAACTGTTTTTTCAGAGTACACAGTGTTCCTTAAAGCTCCTCAATTACCTACAGGGTTCCATTAAGAATAAAATAACCTTGAAATTGAGGAGAGTTTAAAAGTATTCTTCTAGTACTCGCCTCTTCCTCCTCTTATTTTTCAGTTAAGCCTTTGGTTGTAATGATTCTAACCAACACCTTCAAAGGTCTGATCCAATTGTGAGTTGCCTTTAAAAAGGTTTGTAACTAGATGGACTATTTTTAAGCGTAGAGGCTGTCTTCTACATCTATTCTGGATCTCATTTTTCATACACTGTCTTTACAATGAGTTACAGTGTCACAGGAACAGCAACCGTAATTCTGAATAAAGTATTAGAACTGTCATTTCATTTTTATTTTTAAACCAAAGACTGAAATATTTACTTTCAAACAAAAAGACAGATCTATTCTAAGGTAAACAGGTAAATGATTTGTAGTTTTCTCATTTTGATAAAAGGCCGCATTTCCCTCAGTCCTTTCTTTGTCTCCTTAACTAGCCCAGTAACTAAATCTGGAGCTCTTTTTAGTCTCTCCCCACTGAGCCCCAAATCACACACCAAAGGTTAAAGCAGAGAACCTTGCAGAAATAGTAGCCACGGTCTCGATCCAAGCCATAATCTGACCACCAAATGTATTCCCATGATGATCTCCATGAGGTGGAAGGACTAGTTCAATGCTCTGAACAGAGGTGCCCTCTGTAGAAACTGTTCTTTCTTCTTCATCACAACTGGGATCTGAAAAGCGGATATAAACATTAATGAAGGAGCTAACCACAGAACCTGGGGTTATGGCTTTTCCTTTCCAGCAGTACACTCAAATCATGGAATTTTTATAAAAACTAAATTATTTCCAAAGATTTAAACCCCTTGAGGAGGCAAACACATTTTATTCAAAGTGAGTGACTTTCAACTGAATGGCAGATATTTCCAGTAAATTGAATCAAAATAGCATTTTAGAGATTGTATTCCAACCGATGGAGTTCTGGGGTGGTGCAAATTGCTAACACACTCGGCTGCTAATAAAAGGTTGGGCATTGGATTCCACCCAGACGTTCCTTGGAGGAAAGGCCTGGTGATCTACTTCTGAAAAATCAGCCACTAAAAACCTGTGGAGCACAGCTGTACTCTGACACTCGTGGGGTTGCCATGACTGAGAAATGACTTGATAGCACCTGGTACTGGTTTATTCCAAATGATCTAAAAATCCTACTAGAATTTTGATTAAAAGAATGATTAAATTTAAACCTGAGTCATTTGGGGTGAAAGGACAGATCAAGGGGCAGAGCGGTGAGAAGAGACTTCGGCATTGACGGATATGTTCATTATTTTGATTATGGCGATGGTTTCATGTCAAAACTTACCAAATTGTACACTTTAAATATGGACCATTTATTGTATGTCAATTATACTTCAATAAAGTTGCTAATAAGAAAAGAATTTGAATTATGAAGGGCCATAGACACTGAGAATCTGAAACATGTTTGTTGTACTATAAACTTCAGAAGGGGAATGTGGCCTTCTGTGGAAGCTGTTTTGTAACGGATGCAATCACGAACGGAAAAGACACAATACATTGCATTTCCAAGTGTCCTCCTGCTTCTTTTGAATCATATCTGCTTCACGTACTGACTAAATTGGTTTTTACTCTTAACAATGAAGTAATCATTTACTCTGGCTGCAAAGAAGTAAAATGTTTCCTGCATCATCAAGTGACTCACCAGCTTGGCTTAAATCTCACTTGCTGTTGTTGGGGGAGTGGGGAGGATTTACAAATTAAGGGACCTATCCCGGTGGTACTGTCAGAGGCAGAGTGTGAAAGCAGGGTACACCCAGCTGGTGTTCAGAACTGAGAACTGGGCCATTCTCAGCACAGCCACATATAGGTGAGCAAAGAAGTATGGCTCCAGAGACCTTTCATTCCATTTCCTAAGGCAATTTTTAGAGTTATAACTAACTGATGGTCTTTTTCTTTGCTTTTTGTTTCCTCGTTCACTCCAATGATCATTTCAGTTCCCAGCTTAAAACATCAGTAACTTCCCATTGCTCTGGTATAAAGCCCCAAAACCTTCCCATGACCTACATGCCCTTCCTTTTTCATCTGGCCTG
The DNA here is from genome assembly GCF_024166365.1 of Elephas maximus indicus. Lineage (NCBI taxonomy): Eukaryota > Metazoa > Chordata > Mammalia > Proboscidea > Elephantidae > Elephas > Elephas maximus. The sequence continues at coordinate 86,412,763 of NC_064820.1, forward strand.
TGCCTACCTCTCCAGTCCCATCCAGTTTATTCTCACTCACACCTGTTCACCACCCTAACCAGCACATCCTCACCCTTTCCGTCAATCTCTCTCCCTCTTTGCTCCAGTCACACTGGCAGGTTTCTTTCAGCTCCTCCAACTCAGCTGTTTTGATGTCAGGACATTTACATAGGCTGTTCCCCCTTGTTAGCAATTCACCTGGCCACCACCTATTCTTATTCTTTCTTCAATTCCTATTCTTTCTTGGCTCATCCCAGTCATTACTTCCTCTGGGAAGCCTACCCTAATTTCCACAGCTAATTCCCACTATTATAAGCTCTCATATATACATTTCTTTCACAGCTATTGCTTTGTTTATTTGTGTGATCTTTGATCCTCTGACCCACTAGACCCTAAGCTCCCTGTGGGCAGGGACTGTAAATTTGTTTTTCTCTTCTAACAATTCCTGAACATGGGTGCTCAATAAATATTTGTTGAATGAAGGTATCATGGATTGAATTGTGCCCCCCCAAAATACGTGTGTCAATTTGGCTAGGCCATGATTCCCGGTATTGTGTGATTGTCCACCATTCTTTCATCTGATGTGATTTTCCTATGTGTTGTAAGTCCTACCTCTATGATGCTAATGAGGTGGAACAGGCGGCAGTTGTGTTGGGGAGGGAGGACTTAATCTACAGGACTGGATTGAGTCTTGAGCCAGTCTCTTTGGAGATATAGAAGAAAGAAGCAAGCGGAGAGACAAGGGGACCTCATACTACCAAGAAAGCAGTGCCAGAAGCAGATCTTGTCCTTTGGACCCAGGGTTCCTGCACAGAGAAGCTCCTAGTCCAGGGGAAGATTGATGACAAGAACCTTCCTCCAAAGCTGACAGAGAAAGCCTTCCCCTGGGGCTGACACCCTGAATTTGGACTTCTAGCCTACTAGACTGTGAGAGAATAAATTGTTTGTTAAAGCCATCCACTTGTTGTATTTCTGTTATAGCAGCACTACATGACTAAGACAGAAGGAATGAATGAACTTAACTTTGCTGAATTATTTTACACTTGTATTCCCTATTCTCAAGAGAATATCTTTAAGTAACATCTTTGCTGCCATTTAAATAGGGAAACTATAAGGTTCTACATCATTTTTGTTTTTACAACTTCTAATGGCGAGGTGCTCCTCCCCAAAGCTAGTATTTGTTATTCTAAATGACTTTTAAACTCTGTTACCACATAGTAAACTCTGCTGTTTATAGGTATTAAGTCTACATCGTCATTATAATAATATCATCACTACTTTGTGGTGCGCTCCATTGCTTGTATTATCTCATTATAGCTCTTGAAGGTGGGTATTATTATTCCCAATGTACCGGTGGGGAAACAGATTCAGAAAAGTGAATGGCCTCTGAAGATCCCACAGCTGGATCATGGACTGGGTAAGAAGTCTGTCTGATTCTACACTCCATTCTTTTCACTACACCATGCTAACTTTATGTCAAAGTCAACATTGTCAAAATAAATCAAAGCCTCAAAATGAATACGGTTTCTTCTGTATAGTGAATACAGAGGTTCTGAAACTTTCTAAGCCTTTGTTTTCTGATCTACAAAATAGAGATATTACCACCTGCTTTGTGATGTCATAGAGTTAGTAAGTGAAAGTGAAAACTTAAAACTGTTTTTTGTTTTTAACTCAAGTCTAGTGCTATTTGGGGGGATATAATTATATCACAACATCTATAACATGTATTACGTACTTGGAATGAATTGTGGTGTTGGAGAAGAATATAGAATATACTATGGACTGCCAAAAGAATAAACAAATCTATCTTAGAAGAAGTACAACCAGAGTGCTCCTTAGAAGCAAGAATGGCGAGACTACATCTCACATACTTTGGACACGTTATCAGGAGGGATCAGCCCCTGGAGAAGGACATCATGCTTGGCAAAGTAGAGGGTCAGTGAAAAAGAGGAAGACCCTCAAAAAGATGGATTGACACAGCGGGTGCAATGATGAACTCATGCGTAACAACTATTGCAAGGATGGCACGGGACCAGGCATTGTTTCATTCTGTTGTGCATAGGATCGCTATGCATCAGAGCTAGACTTGACGGCACCTAACAACAACAACATTTCTTTGTCTGATTTCAACCTACTCCCTCCCATCATAATTCATCAAAGTAAACACTATACACGTAGTCCCTGATTTACAATGTATTCAAGTTACAACGAACTGTACTTATGACCATCTTTTTTTGTCCATCTTATCATTAGTAATATATACTACATACAATGTTGCAGCATATAATTTGCTGATGTTATTCTCAGATGTTCACTCACAATGTTATGATTTAAAAAGACACTGACGGGGCGGGGCCAAGATGGCGGACTAGGTAGACGCTACCTCGGATCCCTCTTGCAACAAAGACTCGGAAAAACAAGTGAATCGATCAAGTACGTAACAATCTACGAACCCTGAACAACAAACACAGATTTAGAGACGGAAAAGGAAGAAATACAGGGAAGCAGCGATTGTTTTTGGAGCCTGGAGCCAGCGTCCCAGTCAGGTAACCTTTGGCGCCCGATTTAGGGCAGAGCCCAGGGAAGCTGATGGCACAAAAAAGGAGCCCAGCCCTACCCCTCTGAACTCACCCTGGGAGGGGACCCAGCTGGTTCCTGTGGGCGGCATGGCCACGCAGCTGGTGGGAGAAGTCCCCGGGAGACAGTGACTGGTCTTGGAGCTGGGAGAGCAGCGTCCCAGCCGGGGAATCGTGCTGCCGGGATTTTGACTGGGCGCTGGCACGGCACAAGCATGGAGAGCTGCTCCACTCCCCTGAACTAACCCCGGGATGGGGCCCAGCCGGTCCGCGGCGGTGGCGCGGCGACGCGGCTGGCGGGACGAGAAGTCCCTGGGAGGCAGCAACTGATTTTGGAGCCCAGCAGGGGAACCTTGACACTAGGATTTGGACTGGCAGCGGGTGGCTTCAGAGAGCCAGACCCCCGGGGGCAATCTCCACACAGCCAGCACACATAGGCGACATGCCCCGCGGGAATCTCAGATATAATAGTCATTCCAAGCAAGACAAGCAACTCTGGCTATATTCTGAGGTGCTACTCTCCTATCTCTCTGATCCCTCCCCCACCCTCCCCAGGCGGCTTCATTAACATTGGAATTGCCTGAGCCGGAGGGAGAACGGCTCCGGCTCCGCAGCGGCTTTGCTTTCCCCCTCTATTTTTTTTCTTTTGGTCTTTTCCTAACCCACTCTTTCAGCCTGAGAGAAGGAACAACAACAACAAAAAAAACCCAGGGACCAAAAATCCACCACTAATTGGACTAAAAACACAGAACCAGCTACAGCCAAGCATATATGATCCAAATCTCAGACTTTCATCCTTACAGGGAACAAAGTGGCAGTTATAATCCAAAGGCTATTCTGATAGGGATCTGACTGCATTTTTTTTTAGCGGATTTTCTGGAAAAACTAGTTTCCCAGTGATGGCTCGGAGACAGCAGTCCATATCAAACCACATAAAGAAGCAGACCATGACAGCTTCTCCGACCCCCCAAACAAAAGAATCAAAATCTTTCCCAAATGAAGATACAATCCTGGAATTATCAGATACAGAATAAAAAAAACTAATTTACAGAATGCTTCAAGACATCACAAACGAAATAAGGCAAACTGCAGAAAAAGCCAAGGAACACACTGATAAAACTGTTGAAGAACTCAAAAAGATTATTCAAGAACATAGTGGAAAAATTAATAAGTTGCAAGAATCCATAGAGAGACAGCATGTAGAAATCCAAAAGATTAACAATAAAATTACAGAATTAGACAATGCAATAGGAAGTCAGAGGAGCAGACTCAAGCAATTAGAATGCAGACTGGGACATCTGGAGGACCAGGGAATTAACACCAACATAGCTGAAAAAAAATCAGAGAAAAGAATTAAAAAAAATGAAGAAACCCTAAGAATCATGTGGGACTCTATCAAGAAGGATAACTTGTGTGTGATTGGAGTCCCAGAACAGGGAGGGAGGACAGAAAACACAGGGAAAATAGTTGAAGAACTCCTGACAGAAAACTTCCCTGACATCATGAAAGACGAAAGGATATCTATCCAAGATGCTCATCGAACCCCATTTAAGATTGATCCAAAAATAAAAACACCAAGACATATTATCATCAAACTCGCCAAAACCAAAGATAAAGAGAAAATTTTAAAAGCAGCCAGGGAGAAAAGAAAGGTTTCCTTCAAGGGAGAATCAATAAGAATAAGTTCAGACTACTCAGCAGAAACCATGCAGGCAAGAAGGCAATGGGATGACATATACAGAGCACTGAAGGAGAAAAACTGCCAGCCAAGGATCATATATCCAGCAAAACTCTCTCTGAAATATGAAGGCGAAATTAAGATATTTACATATAAACACAAGTTTAGAGAATTTGCAAAAACCAAACCAAAGCTACAAGAAATACTAAAGGATATTGTTTGGTCAGAAAACCAATAATATCAGATACCAGCACAACACAAGGTCACAAAACAGAACATCCTGATATCAACTCAAATAGGGAAAGCAACAAAACAAATTAAGATTAATTAAAAAAAAAAAATTCTCATAACAGGGAATCACGGAAGTCAATATGTAAAAGATCACAATAATCAAAAAGAGGGACTAAATAAAGGAGACATAGAACTGCCATATGGAGAGTGATACAAGGCGATATAGAACAATACAAGTTAGGTTTTTACTTAGAAAAATAGGGGTAAATAATAAGGTAACCACAAAGAGGTATAACAACTCCATAACTCAAGATAAAAGCCAAGAAAAGTGTAACGACTCAACAAACATAAAGTCAAACGCTACGAAAATGAGGATCTCACAATTTACTAAGAAAAACGCCTCAGCACAAAAAAGTATGTGGAAAAATGAAATTATTAACAACACACATAAAAAGGCATCAAAATGACAACACTAAACACTTATTTATCTATAATTACGCTGAATGTAAATGGACTAAGTGCACCAATAAAGAGACAGAGAGTCTCGGACTGGATAAAGAAACACGATCCGTCTATATGCTGCCTACAAGAGACACACCTTAGACTTAGAGACACAAACAAACTAAAACTCAAAGGATGGAAAAAAATATATCAAGCAAACAATAAGCAAAAAAGAAGAGGAGTAGCAATATTAATTTCTGACAAAATAGACTTTAGACTTAAATCCACCACAAAGGATAAAGAAGGACACTACATAATGATAAAAGGGACAATTGATCAGGAAGACATAACTATATTAAATATTTATGCACCCAATGACAGGACTGCAAGATACATAAATCAAATTTTAACGGAATTGAAAAGTGAGATAGACACCTCCACAATTATAGTAGGAGACTTCAACACACCACTTTCGGAGAAGGACAGGACATCCAGTAGGAAGCTCAGTAGAGACAAGGAAGACCTAATTACTACAATCAACCAACTTGACCTCATTGACTTATACAGAACTCTCCACCCAACTGCTGCAAAGGATACTTTTTTTTCTAGCGCTCATGGAACATTCTCTAGAATAGACCACATATTAGGTCATAAAACAAATCTTTGCAGAGTCCAAAACATCGAAATATTACAAAGCATCTTCTCAGACCACAAGGCAATAAAACTAGAAATCAATAACAGAAAAACTAGGGAAAAGAAATCAAATACTTGGAAACTGAACAATACCCTCCTGAAAAAAGACTGGGTTATAGCAGACATCAAGGAGGGAATAAGGAAATTCATAGAATGCAACGAGAATGAGAATACTTCCGATCAAAACCTCTGGGACACAGCAAAAGCAGTGCTCAGAGGCCAATTTATATCGACAAATGCACACATACAAAAAGAAGAAAGAGCCAAAATCAGAGAACTGTCCCTACAACTTGAACAAATAGAAAGTGAGCAACGAAAGAATCTATCAGGCACCAGAAGAAAACAAATAATAAAAATTAGAGCTGAACTAAATGAATTAGAGAACAGAAAAACAATTGAAAGAATTAACAAAGCCAAAAGCTGGTTCTTTGAAAAAATTAACATAATTGATAAACCATTGGCTAGACTGACTAAAGAAATACAGGAAAGGAAACAAATAACCCAAATAAGAAATGAGAAGGACCACATCACAACAGAACCAACTGAAATTAAAAGAATCATATCGGATTATTATGAAAAATTGTACTCTAACAAATTTGCAAACCTAGAAGAAATGGATGAATTCCTGGAAAAACACTACCTACCTAAACTAACACATTCAGAAGTAGAACAACTAAATAGACCCATAACAAAAAAAGAGATTGAAACGGTAATCAAAAAACTCCCAACAAAAAAAGCCCTGGCCCGGACGGCTTCACTGCAGAGTTCTACCAAACTTTCAGAGAAGAGTTAACACCACTACTACTAAATGTATTTCAAAGCATAGAAAATGACGGAATATTACCCAACTCATTCTATGAAGCCACCATCTCCCTGATACCAAAACCAGGTAAAGACATTACAAAAAAAGCAAATTACAGACCTATATCCCTCATGAACATAGATGCAAAAATCCTCAACAAAATTCTAGCCAATAGAATTCAACAACATATCAAAAAAATAATTCACCACGATCAAGTGGGATTTATACCAGGTATTCAAGGCTGGTTTAATATTAGAAAAACCATTAATGTCATCCATCACATAAATAAAACAAAAGACAAAAAACACATGATCTTATCAATTGATGCAGAAAAGGCATTTGACAAAGTCCAACACCAATTTATGATAAAATCTCTCACCAAAATAGGAATTGAAAGAAAATTCCTCAACATAATAAAGGGCATCTATGCAAAGCCAACAGCCAACATCACTCTAAATGGAGAGAACCTGAAAGCATTTCCCTTGAGAACGGGAACCAGACAAGGATGCCCTTTATCACCACTGTTATTCAACATCGTGCTAGAAGTCCTAGCCAGGGCAATTAGGCTAGACAAAGAAATAAAAGGCATCCGGATTGGCAAGGAGGAAGTAAAATTATCTCCATTTGCAGATGACATGATCTTATACACAGAAAACCCTAAGGAATCCTCCAGAAAACTATTGAAACTAATAGAAGAGTTTGGCAGAGTCTCAGTTTATAAAATAAACATACAAAAATCACTTGGATTCCTCTACATCAACAAAAAGAACACCAAAGAGGAAATAACCAAATCAATACCATTCACAGTAGCCCCCAAGAAGATAAAACACTTAGGAATAAATCTTACCAAGGATGTAAAAGACCTATACAAAGAAAACTACAAAGCTCTACTACAAGAAATTCAAAAGGATCTACTTAAGTGGAAAAACATACCTTGCTCATGGATAGGAAGACTTAACATAGTAAAAATGTCTATTCTACCAAAAGCCATCTATACATATAACGCACTTCCGATCCAAACTCCAATGTCATTTTTTAAGGTGATAGAGAAACAAATCACCAATTTCATATGGAAGGGAAAGAAGCCTCGGATAAGCAAAGCATTACTGAAAAAGAAGAAGAAAGTGGGAGGCCTCACTCTACCTGATTTCAGAAGCTATTATACAGCCACAGTAGTCAAAACAGCCTGGTACTGGTACAACAACAGGCACATAGACCAATGGAACAGAATTGAGACCCAGATATAAATCCATCCATGTATGAGCAGCTGATATTTGACAAAGGCCCAGTGTCAGTTAATTGGGGAAAAGATAGTCTTTTTAACAAATGGTGCTGGCATAACTGGATATCCATTTGCAAAAAAATGGAACAGGACCCATACCTCACACCATGCACAAAAATTAACTCCAAGTGGATCAAAGACCTAAACATAAAGACTAAAACGATAAAGATCGTTGAAGAAAAAATAGGGACAATGTTAGGAGCCCTAATACAAGGCATAAACAGAATACAAAACATTACCAAAAATGACGAAGAGAAACCAGATAACTGGGACCTCCTAAAAGTCAAACACCTATGCTCATCTAAAGACTTCACCAAAAGAGTAAAAAGACCACCTACAGACTGGGAAAGAATTTTCAGCTATGACATCTCTGACCAGTGCCTTATCTCTAAAATCTATATGATTCTGTTAAAACTCAACCACAAAAAGACAAACAACCCAATCAAGAAGTGGGCAAAGGATATGAACACGCACTTCACTAAAGAAGATATTCAGGCAGCTAACAGATACATGAGAAAATGCTCTCGATCATTAGCCATTAGAGAAATGCAAATTAAAACTACGATGAGATTCCATCTCACTCCAACAAGGCTGGCATAAATCCAAAAAACACAAAATAATAAATGTTGGAGAGGCTACGAAGAGATTGGAACTCTTATACACTGCTGGTGGGAATGTAAAATGGTACAACCACTTTGGAAATCTATCTGGCGTTATCTTAAACAGTTAGAAATAGAACTACCATAGAAACCAGAAATCCCACTCCTCGGAATATACCCTAGAGAAACAAGAGCCTTCACACAAACAGATATATGCACACCCATGTTTATTGCAGCTCTGTTTACAATAGCAAAAAGCTGGAAGCAACCAAGGTGTCCATCAGCGGATGAATGGTTAAATAAATTGTGGTATATTCACACAATGGAATACTAAGCATCAATAAAGAACAGTGACGAATCTGTGAAACATTTCATAACATGGAGGATCCTGGAAGGTATTATGCTGAGCGAAATTAGTCAGAGGCAAAAGGACAAATATTGTATAAGACCACTATTATAAGATCTTGAGAAATAGTAAAAACTGAGAAGAACACGTACTTTTGTGGTTACGAGGGGGGGAGGTAGGGAGGGAGGGAGAGGGTTTCTTACTGATTAATTAGTAGATAAGAACTGCTTTAGGTGAAGGGAAGGACAACACTCAATACATGGAAGGTCAGCTCAATTGGACTGGACCAAAAGCAAAGAAGTTTCCGGGATAAAATGAATGCTTCAAAGGTCAGCGGAGCAAGGGCGGGGGTTTGGGGACCGTGGTTTAAGGGGACTTCTAAGTCAATTGGCAAAATAATTCTATTATGAAAACATTCTGCATCCCACTTTGAAATGTGGCGTCTGGGGTCTTAAATGCTAACAAGCGGCCATCTAAGATGCATCAATTGGTCTCAACCCACCTGGATCAAAGGAGAATGAAGAACACCAAGGTCACACGATAACTAAGAGCCCAAGAGACAGAAAGGGCCACATGAACCAGAGACCTACATCATCCTGGGACCAGAAGAACTAGTTGGTGCCCGGCCACAATTGATGACTGCCCCGACAGGGAGCACAACAGAGAACCCCTGAGGGAGCAGGAGATCAGTGGGATGCAGACCCCAAATTCTCATAAAAAGACCATACTTAATGGTCTGACTGAGACTAGAGGAATCCCGGCGGCCATGGACCCCAGACCTTCTGTTGGCACAGGACAGGATCCATCCCCGAAGACAACTCATCAGACATGAAAGGGACTGGACAGTGGGTAGGAGAGAGATGCTGATGAAGAGTGAGCTAATTATATCAGGTGGACACTTGAGACTGTGTTGTCATCTCCTGTCTGGAGGGGGGATGGGAGGATAGAGAGAGTGGGAAGCTGGCCAAATTGTCATGAAAGGAGAGACTGGAAGGGCTGACTCATTAGGGGGAGAGCAAGTGGGAGTAAGGAGTAAGACGTATATAAACTTATATGTGACAGTCTGACATGATTTGTAAACATTCACTTGAAGCTCAATAAAAGTTAATAAAAAAAAAGCTAATATGAGATGGAGAGGTGAGAGGGATAGAAAGTGAAACAACAAGGTAAATATATTACACAAAGTAGCAATCAATTAAATATTTGGAATCAATGGTCTCTGAATGGCTTAAGTAAAAATTCCCCCTTCCTGGTGGTCTTGGGGAGCCCTGGTGGCCTTGGGGAGCCCTGCTGGCACAGTGGTTAAGAGCTCCACTGCTAATCAAAAGGTCAGCAGTTTGAGTCTACCAGCCACTCTTTGGAAATCTTATGGGGCATTTCTACCCTATCCTATAGGGTTCTTATGCATCAGAATTGACTCAATGGCAACAGCTTGGCTTTTTTTTTTTTTTTTTTTTTTGGTGGCCTTGGGCCCTCGTGGATGTGGGACCAGGCATCCTTATTTTACCAGCTTTGCTGAGGTGCATGAGCCCCAGACACACTGTTTAATTTTGTATTGTGTAACAGCCATTTGTGCCCATCTGTTCCCAATGAACAGAAAGAATCAAGGAGTAGACTGTATCAGAGTACCCTTGGATAAGCATGCCAGGTAAACTGGGGCAGGGGCAGCGTTCAGTGTTTTGGGTTATGAGAATGTTCCCCTCACCTGTGGAGACTTAGCTGCTGGGACAGTACAGTGTTGTGAAGCTTGGGGTAGTCCTTTCCCACAGGAAAACTTGTAAGAGTTATGGGCAGGGGGAATAAAAGCCTAAAATTGTTAAAAAAAAAAAAAAGACACTGATAATAAAAGGCAATAATAAAGAAAACTAAAAAAAAAAAAAAATGAGGCATTTGACATGTCAGAACTGATTTATGACGGTGTCAATTGAATGGGACCCCATCATAAGTCTGGGACTACCTGTATTGAATTTTGGGTTAATCATCCTCTTACTAATCATATTTTCTGTTTTATCTTGTGCCTATTTTGTTAAGTTATATTTTTTAAGGAATGTGTTCATGTCCTCTAAATTGTAAAATTAGTCGACAGAAAGTGTTTCATAATATTCCTTTATTAATCTTTTGATGGCTGTAGGATCTGTAGTGATAACTCCCTTTTCATTCCTAATATCAGTGGTTTGTTGTCTCTTTTATCTTTGAGTAGCTTAACTAGACATTTGTCAATATTGTTGATCGAATAACCAACTTTTGACTGTTAAATTTCTGATTAGTTTGTGTGTTTTCTATTTTTTAGTTTCTCTATTTCCTTTCTTCTTAGGTTTACTTTGTTCTTAAATCATAGATTTTAGACTTTTCTTCTTTACAAATATATGCATTTAAAGCTATACATATCTCTCCAAGCATTACTTTGTCTGGATCCCATAAATGTTAAATTTATTATCATTAAATTAAAAATATTTTTTAATTTCTCTTGTGATTTCTTCTTTTATTCCTGGGTTATTTAGAAATGTTCATTTAATTTCCAAGTATTTGGGGGTTTGCTAGACATCTTATTGTTATTGAAGTCAAATTCTATCAGTTTTCTTTTCTTTGAAAATGTTGTTTCACCTTTATTATTTTATAGGTTGGTAGTTTTTTTTTCCCCCCTCACTTTAAAAACATTGTTTCAACTGTTTTCTGGACCCCATTGTTACTGATGATAAAGCATCAATCTTTTAAAATATCATTTCTCTGTATGTAAAGTTTCATTTTACTCTGACTGCTTTTAAGATTTTCTCATTATCTTCAATTTTCAGCAGTTTGACTATAATAGGCCTAGATGTGGCCTCCTTGAAATACATTCTACTTAGGGTTCACCGAGATTCTTGAATCTGTAAATATATGCCTTTCACCAAATTTGGGAAATTTTCTGTTATTATTTCTCTAAAACTTGTTTTGCCCCATATTCTCTCTTCTCTTCTTTTGGAACTCAAATTACACACGTTAGCTCTTTTAATACTGTCCCAAAAGCCTTTCATTCCCAGGTCTTTTTTTTTTTTAATCATTATTTCCCCTTAATTCTTCGAGTTGTCAATTTCTTTTTATATAGCTTCAAGTTCACAGATTCATTCCTCTGTCTCCCTCTATTGTACTATTAAGCCCATCGAGTGAATTTTGTATTGAAATAATTTTTATGAAGTATTTTATTTATTGCATTTTTTGATAATAGAATTTTCAGTTAGTTCTTTTTTGTATTTCATATTTCTCTGCTAAGATTACCTATCCATTCATTAGGAGTATACTTTCTTTTACCTCCTTTAGTTATAGTGTTGTTGTGTGCTGTCAAGTTGATTCTGGCTCATGTTATAATAACTGCACTAAAATTGTTGTCCACTAATTCTAATATCTGGATCATCTGGGGGTTAAATAAACCAAAACAACAACAAAAAAAACCATTGCCATCAAGTCAGTTCTGACTCACAGAAGCCCTACACTACAGAGTAGAGTTGTCCCATAGGTTCTCCAAAGCTGTAATCTTTCTGGAAGCAGATTGCCACAGCTTTTTCCCCTGAAGCAGCTGGCAGGCTTGAAGCACCAACATTTTGGTTAGCAGCTGAGCATTATAACCACTACGCCACCAGGGCTCCTTATCTTGGGGTTAGTCACTATTGATTGTATTTCCTCATGAGAATGGACCACATTTTTGTGTTATTTCATATGTAAATTAAATTTGTATTACCTTATAAACAATATGAAAGTTATTGTGAAACTCTGGATTCTATTACGTTTCTCTGAAAATGTTTATGTTTCTGTTTTAGCAGGCAATTAAATTAAATGTTCTCAAAAGGCAAACACCATCTCATCGATAGCAGCTCAAATCTCAGGTCAGTTCTTTTAGGCTTAGCAGGGCTGCTTGGAATCTGCCCAACTGCCAATCTGTTTTAGGGTTCAGCCAGAGATTTGGGAAGCTTATACACAGAATTTTGGGCTCCCCTTTCTGGCTATCTCCTTATAGGATTATCCCTGTCACTTTTAAACAGCTGTCTTGTTTTAGATTTTTTTAGGCCAGAAGACATCAGGGTTTGTTTTAAATCAGTTTCAGCCACTCTACCCAATGCCAGCTGAGGCCTGCCTATAGGCTAAAAGCAAAAAAAAAAAAAAAAAAAATGAAATTCACCATATGCTGTTCTTTTCTTTGATGGGCTGACGTCCCTCCAGAATATTCCCCCTTTTGTAATCTTGTAGTGCTTTCAGATAGTTGTAATATTTTTGTTCAGACTTTCCAGTTGTTATCTGCAAATGGGTTGATCTAATAAAACCTTACAGACCACACCGGCATTGGAATTCTCTTGCTTTTCTTTATGGTTTTAGCCCTTATGTGTGCTTCCTTAAATGATATATTGATTTTGCCTGTTTTAGGCATTTATATAAGTGAAATCAAACTCAGTTTTTCTTCCATGGCTAACTTTTTTGTTCTACATCATAATTTTAAGATTTAGTAGTTAGTTTGTTTATTCATGTTCATTGCTATACATTATTGTAGTCCAGGAATATGCCACAAATTTATTTATCCATTCTCCTGTTGTACTATCTGTTCTAGGGCAGGCATTTTTATTGTCTCCAATTTGGAGTCACCAAAATGAATGCTGTTATGAGTATTTCTCTCTGTGTGTGTGTATTTCTTACTGTACATATGGAAGGGTTTCTCTAAGGTATACCTCTAGGAGTAAACCTGCCATGCAGTAAGTTATGTTGCTATTCAACTTTGCTTAGTAAAAAAGGTTGTACCGATTTACACTTCTGCCTGCTGTTTATGAGAGTTACCACTGAATCCCATTTTTGCCTAAACTTAGTATTATCAGACTCCTGAATTTTTTCCAATCTCATGAAAGTGAAATAGTATCTCATGGTGGGATTGTTCACATTTCCCTGATAAATCACGAGGTTCAAATCATCTGGGCGCAAGAGCACTGTACCACCAACACAGTGCCACTTCACACTAAATTTTACCTGGTCTATTTTACCCCAAACAGGCAAAGTGAATTTCAACCCTAAATCTGTGTAAGAATGTACCTGTGACTGAATTCTCAAAGGTAAAACAAAAGTAAAAATGTCACTTTAAGGACTAAGGTGTGCCCGACCCAAGCCATGGCATTTTCAATTGCCTCATTTGCATGCAAAAACTGGACAATGAATAACAAAGATTGAAGAAGAATTAATGCCTTTGAATTACGGTGTTGGCAAAGAATATTGAATATACCAAGGGCTGCCAAAAGAATGAACAAATCTGTCTTGGAAGAAGAACAACCAGAATGCTCATTAGAACAAGGATAGCGAGACTTCGTCTCTATACTTCGGACATGTTATCAGGAGGGACCAATACCTGGAGAAGGAAATCATGGTTGGTAAAGTAGAGGGTCAGTGAAAAAGAGCTCAAGCATAATGATTGTGAGGATTGCACAGGACCGGGCAGTGTTTCGTTCTGTTGTACATAAGGTTGCTATGAGTCAGAACCAACTTGCTGGCACCTAACAACAAAGTTAAATTTATTTGCTTACCCTTTCCACTGCTTTTGCTAGGTTATGTTCTATATGCATCTGGAACTAATAATGACTGAGATTTTTTTCAAGCTAAAATATCTTACACAAATGGTACTTTGCTATTCAAAATAAAATAATATAAATTGACTCTAAAATATATTAAATGAAAAAATTCAAAGCGCATAATTCTGTGGTAATATATTACCACTGTGAGCCAGTGCGTGTGTGTGTGTGTGTGTGTACATGCATGTAACAATGGTTGTCTCTAAAGATGAGAACTGGGTAACTGAAAGACACAGATAGTAGGAAAACTTACTTTTATACCTTTTGAATTTTTCACCTATATAAGTGACGGCACTGAGTTTTTTTAGTTTTTATATGTGTTATGGATTTGCATCCCCCAAAAATATGTGTCAACTTGGCTAGGTCATGATTGCCAGTGTTGTGTGATTGTCCACCATTTTGTCTTCTGATATGATTCCCCTATGTGTTGTAAACCCTGCCTCTCTGATGTTATCGAGGCAGGATTAGAAGCAGTTATGTTAATGAGGCAGGGCTCAATCTATAAGGTTAGGTTGTATATTGAGTTTATCTCTTTTGAGATATAAAATAGAGAAGCAAGCAGAGACACAGGGGGACCTCATACCACCAAGCAAGAAAAGCCAGGAGCAGCATGTCATTTGGACCTTGGGTCCCTGTACTGACAAGCTCCTAGACAAGGGGAAGGCTGATGACAAGGACTTTCACCCAGAATCAACAGAGAGAGAAAGCCTTCCCCTGGATTTGGCATCCTGAATTCAGGCTTCTAGCCTCCTAGGCTGTGAGAGAATAAATATCTCTTTGTTAAAGTCATCTACTGGTGGTATTTCTGTTACAGCAGTGAGATAGGCAGCCTCAGAGCTCAACACTTCAAGGAGACAAAGACAGCTTCAGAGCTGAGCACTTCTAAGAGACACCTGCTCTGCCTTATCCTTCTACACTGAGCAAAATAGGCTACATACTCTTCTGAAACTGTCCTTGAAAAGATGGCTATAGAAAGGGCCAGAAATTGTCCTTGACAAGATAACCTCAGAACAGCCATAGTGTGGGCCCCAACCTGTCTCAGCAAACCTTTCTATGCTATCTCAACACTTCAAGTGACCTATTTGCTTATTAAGTGCACAATACATATAAGCACTCCACCAGAGAATCAAACCCTTGTCTAGAGAAAATGCAGGATCATCCCCAAGCCCTGAGCACCTGCCTGAATGTCAATCCTGAATATTCATGATGAATTTGCATTTCCTTTTCTGCTCTCTGTAAAAACCCACCTCCCCAAGATGTCTGCAAGCAGTCTTGGAGACAGCAGCCCCGGTTGCTTCTTTCCTTGAACAATGAAATAAAGGCATCTTTCTGCTCTCCCACCTCAGCCCCTTGTTTATTGGCTGTCACAAGTTACATCGAGCAAAACCTGGGGTTTTTACCTGGCAACAGCAGCACTAGATAACTAAGACAGCATGTACTGCTTATTAAAAAATAATTATAAAATAAAAAATGTAAGAGAGTGCCTAATAATAATATGATAGACATTGTAAAGTCTCAAATATAAGGCAACTCCTTCCTCTCTGATTGCTAGCTTTAAAGAAAAAGCCAATTACTTTCTATTAAGGCATATATGGCATATGTTGTGATACGTAGAGGCATGTGCTAGGACAGGTCATACGTACACAAGCATCAGCTATGATATGTATGCAGAAGTGTAATGAGTATAGGTGACTTCAGTGCAGAAATACGCCTATTTGCAAGTAATTGCCAGCCAGTAAATAAATAGTACTTTCCTGGGTTCAGAGAGCAAGTCAGGCTAACAGCTCTGGCTTGGGTTAAGGATATAGTAAACAGATCTTGTCCTTTCTGTAGGCTTCCAGATAGGAGTAATTATTGCCCAGTGGTCAATTTCAACACTTGGACTTTGAATATTCTTAAAGTAACATGTCACAGTCCTGGTAGGACTACAGTAATTCATTCCATATTTCAGGTGAGAAACTTTGACCTGAATTGAGAATAATGCTTATAGGACCTGATTCCTTACTGAAAAGTTGTAATTAAAATGTCTCAAATCTCAATCTTATATGCTAAACTTCCAAACAATGACCCAGTGGTACGAGAGCATATCCCTCAGAAGTTTTGCCTTTACATTTCTGATATCGTCTTCTCTTTTCTTCTGCAAGTATATGATTTGGGTTCAGTTTTCACACCGTTCTAACAACATGCATTTCAATCATACAACATCTTGAAAAAGATTCCCTTTTTTACATCTGATATTACAACCAATGCAGAACCATGATTTTCTCAAAACCTGATTCAATAACAGAGATGATCTAGCTATCTTCCATTTCAACATATTGTCTAGTTTAAAGCAAATTCCATCACAGCTAAGGGACAGCTGGTAGACAAACCACACTCTATGACAATTTTATGTTTTGGGGTTTGGCTCTTACATTCTTTAAGAAAAGTTTTTTGAAGTTCTTAGTGATGCCTTTTATGGCATGGAAGTTAGTAAAATTTCTAAAAAGAAGATCGAATCAATGACATTAGGTGAAAAGTTGTTTTGTGGAAAGGAATGTAGAATCATCTATTTTAGTGCAGATTAGATAAAACAGATGATAAAAGCAGGCTTTAAAAAATCTACCAGACATGTAGATCTGATCTGGCCAACTGTCTAACAAACTAAAAATTAAAGTCATTTGCAATCATTTTACTTTTACATATGAATGATGGTAACACAAGCCTGTTATTAATTAATTCAAAACGTCTCTAGTATTCAAAGTACCTCTGGTGTTGTGGAGAGAGGGGTAGAAATTGCTACAGATTTTGTTTATTGATACAATCTGTACAACACCAGAGAAAGCAATTGCTGCCACCCAAGTTCACCTGGCTTGTGTTGCCCTTGACCGGGGAGTGAAGGAGGTTTAATCATCAGTCCAACCAATCTTTCCCAATACACGGACAATTGGGAGAGAGGTCACATTAGCAGAGATCGTCAATAAATTCCTTCCAAGAAAAATAAAGAACAAATTTCAAGTTCTTCAAGTACAGGTCTGACACCAATTATCTTTTCCTCCTATAATAAATCTCTCCTTCTGTAATGATTTTTGGCCCCTCAGGCTATAATTATGATCAAGTTTTTCCTAGCCTGTAAAACAATTCCCATTGACCTTGGGAGTCCCCTCTAGCTCCAGGCTGTTTCTTCCATCCTTCACAGCCAGGTTCCTTGAAAGTACAGCCTTCAACTGTTGCCCCCAACGCTTCCTGTCAAAGGAGGCCTCTCAATAACAGTAACACTTTGCATTCCTGCCATTGTTCTAAGTGATCTATCTGTGTTACTAATTTATTTAATCCTCACCTAAACCTATTAAATAGATACCATCATTCCCATTTTACAGTTCTGTTTTTATTTAAATTTTTAAATAAAAATTTTAAAATTAATTTTAAAAATAGCAAATATTTTTAAAGTTGCATTAAACACAAAAATGTTTTTAAAAAGCCTAGTGTTAAGAGTGTTTAATTTGGCCATGTGACCATGACATAGAGCTATTTCCCATCCTCTTTATTCCACTTACTAGTACGGGCTCATCAGAATGTTTTGCTTTCCATACTCAATTTATTGTACTCATGTTAGTGGGACCCCACTCTTGCCAGCATCACCAATAACTTCCCTATCCAGTGGACAGTTTATATTCCTCATTTACTGGAACACAGTTGACTACTCATGTCTTCTTGTAACGCTACTCCCTTGGCTCTCTGATTCCCCTTGTGTCTCACTGACTAGTACCTCCAGGTTTCCCATGTAGATTCATCCTCCTCTTCTGATTTCTTAGATGCCAGTGTTCCTTGGGTTCCATCCTTGAACCACACCCTTGTCACTCATGAGCTTTCCCTGGGTGGTTGCCATGTGCCATTCTGGTTTGAATTACCATCTGTAAGCTGCTGTCTCTTCCTTTTTGTTGTTCCATAGGCACTTGACTCCATATGCCTAAAACTGAACTCCTTATACTCTCCATCAAAATTGCCCCTATGGAAAGATTAGTCCAAAAGAATAATGAACTGCAAGTACCACAGCCTCCACCAAACTGAGTCCAGTACAACTAGATGGTGCCTCGCTACCACCATCGACTGCTCTGACAAGGATCACAATAGAGGGTCCTGGATAGAGCTAGAGAAAAATGTGGAACAAAATTCTAACTCACACACACACACAAAAAGACGACACTTACTGGTCTGAGAGAGACTGGAGAGACCCTGAGAGTATGGCCCCTGGACACTCTTACAGCTCAGTACTGAGGTCAATCCTAGGGTTCAATCTTCAGCCAAAGATTAGACAGGCCCATAAAACAAAATGATACTAAATGGGCACACCAGCCCAGCGGCAAGGACAAGAGGGCAGGAGGGGAAAGAAAGCTGGTAATAGGGATCCCAAGGTCGAGAAGGGGAGAGTGTTGACAAGTCATGTGGTTGGCAACCAACGTCACAAAATAATATGTGTATTAATTGTTTAATGAGAAACTAGTTTGCTCTGTAAACCTTCATCTAAAGTACAATAAATAAAAATATCACCCCTCTGTCTGCCCCTCATATTCATTATCTCTGTTTATGGTATCATCATTCAAACCTGAAAGGTACACAAACTCCTCCTTCTCCACCCCTCACATCCAATCAGTGACCTTATTCTGTCGATTTTACCTCCTATATATTTTTGTGTGCGTCAGGTTTGTATCCTTTCACCATACTCATTCAATCTGTGTGCTGAGCAAATAATACAAGAGGCTGGACTATATGAAGAAACATGTGGTATCAGGATTGGAGGAGGATTCATTAACAACCTGCATTATGCAGATGACACAATCTTGCTTGCTGAAAGTGAAGAGGACTTGAAGCACTTACGGATGAAGATCAAAGACCACAGCCTTCAGCATGGATGACACCTCAACATAAAGAAAACAAAAATCCTCACAACTGGACGAACGAACAACATATGTTGAAGGGAGAGAAGACTGAAATTGTCATGGATTTCATTTTACTTGGATGCACAATTGACACCCATGGAAGCAGTAGTCAAGAAATCAAAAGATGAGTTGCATTGGGCAAATCTGCTGCAAAAGACCTCTTTAAAGTGTTCAGAAGCAGAGAGGTCATCTTGAAGACTAAGGTGTGCTTGACCTAAGCCAAGGTGTTTTCAATTGCCTCACATGCATGCAAAAGCTGGATAATTAATAAGGAAGACCGAAGGAGAATTGATGTCTTTGAATTGTGTTGGTGAAGAATACTAAATACACAATGGACTGCCAAAAAAGAACAAGTCTGTCTTGGAAGAAATACAACCAGAATGCTCCTTAGAAGCAAGGATGGAAAGACTAAGTCTCACATAGTTTGGCCATGTCATCACGAAGGATTAAACCCAAACCCAGTGCCGTCGAGTCGATTCTGAGTCCCCGGAAAAGGACATCAAGCTTGGTAAAATAGAGGGTCAGCGAAAAAGAAGAAGACCCTCAATGAGATGGATTGACACAGTGGCTGCAACAATGGGCTCAAGCATAACAACAATTGTGGGGATGGCACGGGACCAGGTAGTGTTTCATTCTGCTGTACACAGGGTCACTATGAGTCATAACCGACTCACCGGCACCTAACAACAGCAACAACAACAATATGTGATTTTGACTCTTTCCCTCTTCTCTCTCTCCACTACCATTGTCCAGTTCAGGCACTCCTTGCCACTTGCCTGGTCTCCCTCCATTTAGTATTCCCTGGGGGGCTATCCTATGGCCAGAGTGATCACGTTGGGTGTAAACCTAATCATGCAACGACTGTTCTCAAAGCCTTTCAGTGGCTCCCATTAAGGACAGAAGGAAGGCCAAGTGTCTTAACATGACCTAAGAGAACCTTCACCACACTGTCCTTTCTTTTTCATCTCTCGCCTTCTTCCATCTTGAACTTCCTCTCTAGTAATACTCTTGTGATGGTGGTTCCCTACACACAGCAGTCCTTTGTAGTATTTACATGCAAATAACCCAAAACTTCTACTTTTGTTTGCCAACCTAGCCCTCCCCCAGAGGTATTTTCTATGCCAATTTTTTAAAATTGTTTCTGTAAGAAAAAATTAGTATAGTGTGCTTAAGAAAATACCTGGTGGGGAGGAGGAGGTTGTGGTTGGCAAACAAAGTAAAAGGCCTGCGCTATTTGTGTAAAAATATACAGTACAGTTCTACTCTGACACATATGGGGTCACCATGGGTCAGCATTGACTCGATGGCACATGGTTTTATGGGTTAATGTATCTATCTCTGGCACTAGACTACAAGTTACTCAACAGCAAAGACTCTGCTTTTTCATCTTTGTACCTCTTGCTTGGAGGATATAGTTCATGGCACACTGTAGATTTTTGTGTATTCTCTTCCTCCTTCCTCTCTTCACATTCGTATTTATTGGGCAGAACTAAATAGTCAATGTAGTATTCTTTCTTTCCTCTGCTAAGAGGAAAGCAGCCCATCCATCTATATGATTTTAAATGATCTTATCCACAATCACACATGCACTTCATCCAGCAAGCAGTGGACTAACCTGACCAGCACCTCAGTTTGCATAGACCACCATCTTTCTAGTGGCAACAGCTAGAATTGTAGGTTAAGAGGGTGGAGAATTATCCTAGGATATATGACTATGTGAATGATATCTGGGAGAAGATGGAAGTACATTCTTGCAAGGATCTCTGGGTAAATATGCATTGATTTAAAAAAAAAAAAAAAGTTTTCTGACATTACCAACCAGGGTTCTGGTTGTTTAGTAGCTTATTTCTACTTCCTGCTTACAAAGTCAGATAGTGTAATTTCAATGAGGAGAGAAGGTTTTCTTTTTAAAGGCAATTATGAAGAAAGGAAGGACAGTGAAGACAGGATAATTGCACATACTTATTAATAGCCATGTTAAAGGCCTGAGTTTTCCTAAGATATCCCTAGTTATACATAGTAAGGGTTTGAGCATTAATAAGTATTTTGTCTGTCATTTCATTTCTTTCCTGGGATTTTAGGAGTGCAGAGAAAGCAGGATGCATTTGGAATTGATTGCTTTCTTGAGTTTTGTTTTTTATTAATGCTTGTCTTGTCTACCTTAGAGTTGTTCTCATGGTTCAACTATCTCGTTACTTCAGCAAAATGCATTTTAAATACATTTTGGTACATGGAACATCTTTGCTAAAGGAGACTCACTCTTCTCAAAACAGTCATTTAATGATGCAGAAGTCTTCATTTCCTTACACATTTCTTGGTAATGGGTATGTTCTTTTAAAAGGTCAGCAATGCACAGATGCGTCTTGAAACTTTTTTTTTTTCCCAATTTAGAGGTCTTCTGTGGGGCTGTCCCAGGATAAAGATGCTGTCACCCGGGGCAAAATAAAACTTACACATTTCCATCACCCCTGCTTCTGCCTTTCCTCTTTTCTCTGTCTTTGTGTATTCTCTTCTTCCTTCCCCCCTTTTCATATTCTTACTCTGGTCCTTTCTTGTCTTCTGCTTTCCTTCTTCTTCTTCCTGTGTCTTCTCTTGGAGCTGTTATGGATTGATTTGGGTCCTCCAAAAAGATGTGTTGAAGTCCTAACTCCTATACCTGCAAATGTGGCCTGATTTGGAAATACGATCTTTGAAGATGTTAAGATCAGTTAAGTTAACATGAGATCATGCCAGAGTAGGGTGGACCCAAATCCCATCTGAGTGGTATCCTTATAAATGAGCAGAGGAGACACAGAGAGGCAGACAGAGAGCGATGATATCCATGTGCAAGCCAAGTGACACTTGGAGCTTCCAGAATCTGAGAGAAATGAGGACGGCTCTTCCCCTAGAGCATTCAGAGAGAATATGGCCCTGAGGACATCCTGAATTCAGGTTACTAGCCTCCAGAAGTATGCGACAGTAAACTTCTGTTATTTAAGGCCAGAAGCTCTGGGAAAGGAACACAGAAGTTACAAAGAGTGAAACCTTCTGTGAGCCTCCGTGTCCTGGCAATGGTGAGTAAGGGGGGGCTTGGCTGGATCACTCTGCTTCCTCCTCTCACCTGCCTCTTGTCTACCATAAGTCACTGCCCCTGGGCTGCAGGAGTCCAGGTAAGACAAAAAAGAAGAACAAGGCCCCTGCCCTTCACTGCCATTCTGGCTCCTTTAGGCATCAAAGAGCCAGGCAAAACACTGCCAAAGAATGAAGAAACTTTGGGACATAAAAATCCATGTTATTATGGAAAGAGCCAAGAAACGGGAGTATAATATTTTATCTTCCATTCATTTCTCATACGATCTTTAGCAATTTCTTCATTTTTTGAAGTTTCAGTTCCCCCATCTGCTGAGATTATTATGCAGCTCATAGGAAATAAGGGGCTCTGGTGACACAGTGGTTAAGAGCTATGACTGCTAACCAAAAGGTCAGTAGTTCAAATCCACCAGCTACTCCTTGGAAACCTTATGGGACAGTTCCACTCTGTCCTATAGGGTTGCTATGATGGATGAGAAACTGCTTAGTAAACTGAGAACCTGTTGCCTTCGAGTCAGTTCCAACTCGTGGTGACCCCACATGTTTCAGAGTAAAACTGCACTCCATAGGGTTTTCAATGGCTGTAATCTTATGAAAGTAGATGCCAGGCTTTTCTTCCATGGCACCACTAGGTAGATTTGAACCACCAACCTTTTGGTTAGCAGCCCAGTGCAAACTATTTGCTCCACCTAGAGGCCTAGTAAACTATGAAGTACCATATAAATGTATGACATTGTTACCAATCCTTCATTCCTCAATAATTGACCACACACTGTTACCAATAAGGACTGCCTGATCCCTCTCGCCCTAATTCTCCTCTTCTTCCCTGGAGATGCTCCAATTTAAATAGGCCTTAAGTTGTATTCTGAATGGCCATCTCATCCTTTTCCAGCCACTGGGATTGTTGGAAAAGATATCTAGCATTACCAGGACTATATGATAATAATGAGGTGAAAATAAGTGTGCCTTACAAAGGACCCTTTTGCTTGTCACAGTCATATAATTAAAGTTCCTATAAGTAGATTTACTGACTATCGAACGTGCTACTTTCCTTCTTTAAGCTGTTAAAGGTACGCTCATGTTGTAGTCGAACTTCTCTCAGTGGCCAGATTGTGCTCCAGGTGATCTTGTTCAGTCAAAAGCATGACTGGTTTTAACTGAACCTAGAGAAAGAAAAAAACATTCATCTCGTACTGCCTTGTTAAATTCTAAAATCACAACACGAGTTTTGCAAAAACAAAATGAAATAGGCCATATTTTCCCCAATTCAAAGTAAATAGAACATTAATGAGTGTTTTCACACACATATTATTTTGACTAAAATTTTTGCCTTAAAATATTTTTTAAACTAACAAAATCAAATGGGTTGAATTAGTGAAAACACTGTGTAACTATGCTGTTTCTTCACGGAGTAAGAGATATGCTTTCAAAAGTTTTCCAAATATTCATTTTTCCTGATTTAAAAATTTCCCACAGAACTACAAAATAAGAAATTCTTCAAATAAATGAGTGAGGTGAGAGACCACGCTGAATTCCTATTAAGTGTTTTTTACCTTTTGCAAAATTAGGACATCGAAGGTAGGGAAAAAGATGTTCACTAGAGAAAGTGATCATGTACCAAGAGGTTCCCATTTTTGGAAATCTCATCTCATGGTGAAAGCATGATTTAATAAGAAAACTGAAAGGATCGATATGTCAGAATAAAGCTTAAACTTGCTTCCGCTATACTGGAAATATGATGCAACAGAACCAAGAGCTCGTGTTCCTATCAACTCCTTCTTTGCTGAGCCTGAGTGTGTAAGAAGAGTTACCTTCCAGCTGGACAGCTGGACACGGGAACCTCTAGGCTGATTTCCAGGACACGTAAAGCCTGCTACTGACCCAAGATAAGGGTGAGATAAGGTAGTGATTTATATTACGCTGTTAAAGTCCAAAACCAAGCTGGAGATGCTCTGTACTGTTGCTGTCAGGTGCCCTTGAGTTGGTGCTGACTCATGGCGACCTTATGTATAATAGAACAAAACATTGCCCAGTTTCTGTGCCATCTTCATAATCATTGCTCAGTTTGAGCCCACTGTTGCTGCCACTGTGTCAGTCCATCTTGTTGAGGGTCTCCCTTTTTTCCACTAACCCTCTACTTTACCAAGCATAATGTCCTTCTTTAGCAGTTAGTCCCTCCTGATGATGTGTCCAAAGTAAGCGAGATGAAATCTCGCCATCCTTGCTTCTAAACCGTTTAGGAGTGTATAGGTTGATGGTTTGCACTGATTTAACTGTTTACACAGCCTGGTTTTAGTTATATGACCAGTGGGATATAAGGGACCGGGTGGTAAATTTGTGCCTTGGCTCTCCAGTAACCAACTCATAGCGACCCTATAGGACAGAGTAGAACTGCCCCATAGGGTTTCCAAGAAGTGGCTGGTGGATTCAAACTGCTGAACTTTTGGTTGGCAGTCAAGCTCTTAAGCAACCTCACATGTATCTTGGTGGTCCATAATCCACAGAAAAAGTGCATCTTGCGTAACAAAATGACCCTGTGTGCTATGCTATGCCTGGGGGTCTGGAACCTCTCTGATGTTTGCCTGTACTCTCTTTTTCCTACTGTAATGTTACTAAAGGCTTGTGTGAGCATGCCTGATGGAGTCTTGTGAGCCCTTTCAATTATCTGATCCTGTGCAATTGTTGAGCTAGGCCTAGTTAATCATTGCCGATTTCATCCTGGGAAATGCACTTTGGCCAGAAATCCAGGTCAGCCTGTAGGCTCAAACCAAACCACTGATTTTTCATGGTTCTTTTCATGATGTGCTAATGAACAAAAATGTTACCAACTGGAAAATAAGTTTATCTGGGAAAGCTGTTCCACAATTAACATTATCTGGACCAACCAATTATGGCAGGGCTGTAAGGTACCTGACTTCCCAGAAATGCCTTCGAAAAACAATTCTTCAGGCTCAGCAGACATTGGACTGAAGTGTAACTATTATATTCTCATCCCACCAGTCCCTGAAGTCAGAGTGGTCTAAGGTTGGTGGGGGAAAGTGATGACCCTCTTTTCTCCTCCATCTGAAGAAATGGGACAGCAGGTTGCTATTCCATTCTGTTACTTTCTCTCAGATATTTCTTTCTAATACAGGAACTTGGCACTCACCCCCTTACCCTGTCATTCCAAGGATTTAGAGGTTGTTTGGTATTCCAGGGAAATTCCAAGAAAAGCAGAATGGTTGGTAAGACCTATCTCAATGCCTTAGATTTTAATATACATAATACTCCTTGAGGTGCTTTGCCAGAGTATACATTCTGAGCTTCTATAGCCGTGATTCTAATTCTGTAGGCCTGAAGTACAGCTCAGAAAGCTGCATTTTTAATGATATATTAGCTGATATCTATGAACTTCGGTTTGAAAAATATTGCCTGTGGGTAATATAAACTTGCCTTGGAGCCTTTGTGATGTTAGGCAGAGAATGGGAGTAGTGCTCCAGTGAACAAAACTCTGCAGGGATACCTGCCACCGTGGCACCACGGTGGCTAACTCAGCCTAGCCCATCTCTGTGCCTCCCAGCCTAAGGGAATAAGAGCAGGTGAGTGAGGCTCTGCTGTTACCTCTCTTGGATGCAGTGGAAATACTGCTTTGTCCCAGTTCTACAGCTGGAGGCAATCACAGGGAGAAATACTCCTTTTCCCTTCAAAGGGAAGCTAGGAGAGGTACTGTGCTTACATCTGGAGGGAGTCTTGGATGGAAAGATTTAAATTCTAAATGAATTCTTACATTAAAAAATGTTTATTCCCAATGGAATCCAGGTAAGCCTGTGGGACACTCATATTAGCCCATGTATTTTTTTAAGGGTGTTTTTAACCCATATACCTTGAAGCTTATTTTTAAACTTTAACAACTCAACAACTTTGACATTTTTCCTTCAGGTATTAAAAGAAAGAAAGAAAGAAAAGTGCTTGCTAAATTGCTCTTCCTTTTTTTTAAAATTAAAAAAAGACAAAACTAAATTAAATTTTGCGTTATATAACCACAAAAAGAGAACAAAACCAGTGAGCAATATTTTGAGAACCTGATATGACCTTCAGATCATTTAAAATACAGCATTTTTCCCTCTTTCACAACTGGCTACATTTTCTTTTCTTTAAAATAGAGAGCTCATAATACTGCAATGTTACTATGGAATGTTAACTTTTAAGAAAAATATTGGTGAATAACAAATCTCAGGAAAGTACATCTCATGGTAAGAAGAAATGTCTATTTTTCCATAATAACCTGAGAAAAAAATTTTTTTTTTTTTAATCTGAAGCAATTGCTAGTATGCCCCTGAATTACATACTAAATACCTCTTCATACAGACAATTTACCTTTTCTTTTCCAACTGGTTTGGCTACAAACGTAGAGAAAGCCACACTAACAAGTTTCTCAATGCCAGTGAACACGTCCTGTATTTTGACCGCGATAATGATCTAAAGTGAAAACAAAAATAAATACATAAACTTTCAACCACCCAGATACAGATTCAATTGTAGCATCCAAAATTCAATTATTCACTTTACCGTTCTTTTCTTTCATTTTTAAAAATGAAACCAGTATTTTATCTTTAAGCAACGCTCTTTGTTCACTGATGTTCTATAAAATTAAACAATAACTATTTTTCTGATTATAGAAAATATATTTACTATAAATTTTTTTTAAATATATAAAAATAGGTAAGTGATAAAAATGGAATCAGAATACTCAGAGTAAATATTATCAGTAATTATTCTACCACCCAGGGATAATCATTATTAACCTTTAGATAAATTTCCTTTTTCTGAAAGAAAAAAAAAAGAAATACACACACACACATAAATATATAATTGTCATACTGCATATTATATTCAAGGGGCCCTAGTGGAGCAAATGTTTAAGTGCTCCGCTGCTAGCTGAAAGATTGGAGGTTCGATCCCGCCCAGTGGCTTCACCACAGAAGGACTTGGTGATCTGCTTCCATAAAGATTGCATCCAAGAAAATTCTATGGGAAAATTCTACTGTCACATAGGTCACTATGAATTGAAATCGACCCTACAGTGCCTAACGACAATGACAATACTCTATTTACAGTTTTGTATTCTGATTTTCAAAAATTTGGCATTATGTTAAGAGCGCTTTCTAATTCCATTACTAGTGAATAAAGGAAAAGGGACTTTTATCTGTTTGAGATGAATATAAAAGAGAATGTGAGTCCCTGAGGAGAGAGGTCAAGCCCCCAGGCTACCTTGTGGCAAAGGGCACAGAGCCCCACAGTTGGGAAATCAGGGTCTGGAAGCACCATTACAACTGTCACTGACAGAGCCGAGCTTTCACAAACATTTCCTTCCTGACTTCTCTAAATGTTTGGTATTCTGTTTATTTGGATACTGGGTGAAACGGACTAACACATAGTAAAGTCATAGGTATGGTAGTGATTGCCAAAATAGTCCTTACAAGGCTTGTGTGCCCAAAACATCAAAGGGACTGCTACTAACCAATCCAGAAATTGTCCTGTGGGATCCAGCAACTCTCATCCTACTAATTTAACCTGGATAAAAAAATAGAGACTCCAAAAGCCCCAGAGAATGTTGTATTCACAACTATGGTAAAGGAAGGAAAGTCAAGTGGATTCAGAAGAAAAATCATCTAAACTTACCTTCTTACCAATCGGTTACTCAGAAAACTACTAAACCACGGGGCTAGTTTCCACTGGGAGGTGAGGGAATGGAGAACAAGTAGAGCCAGAGTAATAGTTGTTGTGAGTTGCCATCAAGCAGGAATAACTGAGAAAGAAAACCCATACCTTGCAAAGAACGAAGAAAGTGCCCTTCTCCTTTGTATGTTTACTTTCTGTGTGTTCTTCTATATAAAGAATACTGCATTCTATTGCATTACATTTTAGAACAACGGTTGGCTGGGAAACACCAGCTTCTTATTATTTGTCTGTGAGCCTGACTACAGATTCAAGGGCCCCATGAAATTTTAATTTCATATATTATCTCAGGCCTCCTACTCCTCCCTCTGCAGTGAAGAGAAAAGCACTAATAGGTAGAAGTAAGGAAAGGGTGCCTCTTACCTCCATGCTTGTGATGAATGCTCTAGTAACTTTTGCTTTGATGGTTATAACTTGTCCAACTCTAGTTAAAAAAAAAAAAAAAAGACTATCTCAGTAATCCTAGTAAATTTCATTTCAGACTTAAAGATTTACTCAAATGCATGTCCTATAGAATAGTTCCAGCTGACCATGCTGATGACGTCCATGCTTGGAAAATTCATTTTAATAATAACAGAAAAAGACAACGCTAACAAACAGATGCTGATCATTGTAAACTACACTAAGGGTTTCATACATTAGTTCACTCCCTCTATTTAAACAGAAAAAAGAGTCTTTTCAAAGATAGGATGCAACTTGATTTCCAAGTCTTCAATAGATACTTTGACTAAATAGCAATGTTTCTTTAAACCCAAAAAACCAAACTCTTTGCTGTCAGTCAATTTTGACTCACAGTGACCCTACAGGACAGAGCAGAACTTCCCCAACAGGGTTTCCAAGGAGTAGCTGGTGGATTCATGCAGCCAGCCTTTTGGGTAGCAACTGTAGCTCTTAACCACAGTGCTACAAGGGCTCCATTAAGAGATGTTAAAACAAACAAATAAACTCATACAATTGATATTTATTTTAAAATTTTAGCTAAAATAAGTAAATAAAGGAATAAACATAAAAACAAACAAGCAAGCAAACTGACCAGCTTTATTAGGTTTACATGGGCCCTTGATGTTACTAGATGATCAATTTACTCCCCATTATTGGAACTCTGATCATGTGACCCAGAATTGTTCCTTCTCTGTTCAAGCCCCTCACCCATTTCTGATACCTCCACCTCAACAAAATGTAAGAATGCCTCCAATATCAGGCACCTTGATTTTTCTCCCATAATTTCAAAGTCAAGCTAACCCTTCATTGTTCTTTTCCTCATCCTTTTGTTTCAGGGGAAAAAAGATCTCTTCAAGACCTAACCTCTTTCTTTACCTGTGTCCTTGATCCCATCCTCCCCCTTTCCCTCTTCCACTATCAGCCTTGCTCTGTCACCTCCTTCCTCTTTTGTACCTTCAGCCTTTCCCTATTAGGTGACTCCATATCAAGCTATGAAAATGTTCTCCTCTTTCTGAAAATCTTTCTCTCAAACCTATTTTTCTCTCAAGATCTTTTCTCTTTCATATTCAAACTTACTGAAAGAAGTTTATTTTTGTAATTCATACATTGATTCTCCAGTCAAAATGTAACTTTCAACCACCCCATAGAAATGAGTTTATATTTCCCCCTAGGCATGTATTTCAATCATGCTTTCCATTTTGATAAGTGTGTGTTTGACTCTTGCCAGCCTGAGTGGCCGCCATCCTCAGGAATTGTGTCACACTCACCCAAATAGCCTATGGAGCCTAGAGTAGTAGTTTTTGCATAAGCAACAGATGTTTGTGAACTTCAGAAAGAGAAATATCTGATATAACTTAACTTAGTGATTTCTGTATGTAACTTCCAATTTTTTTTTTTTTTTCTATTGGTACAGGTCTCATAAAAAATACAAGAAGTTCCCCATCCCTGATTTTAATGACCACAAATCCTTTCTGATAACGCAAACATAAAATGGTACAAAATGGCAAAAGCACGTTTTATTGATGAGGTTACTATTTAAGTCAAAGCTACAAAATTTGATATTGGAAAGGGCATACTAGATGTTTTATCATTATACTGTTAATATTCATATATCTAATTTACTGTTGTTACTGTTGGGTGCAATGATCTCGCCATCTTCACTTCTATGGAACATTCTGGATCTGCTTCTTCCAAGACAGATTTGTTCATTCTTCTGGCAGTCCACAGTATATTCAATATTCTTCACCAACACCGTAATTCAAAGGCATCAATTCTTCTTCACTTTTCCTTATTCATTGTCCAGCTTTTGCATGCATATGAGGTGACTGAAAATACTACGGCTTGGGCCAGGTGCACTTTTTGCTTTTGAACACTTTAAAGAGGTTTTTTGCAGTAGATTTGTTCGATGTAATATGTCGTTTGGTTTCTTGACTGCTGCTTCCATGAGCACTGATTGTGGATCCAAGTAAGATGAAATCCTTGACAACTTCAATCTTTTCTCTATTTATCATGGTGTTGCTTATTGGTCTAGTTTTGAGGATTTTTTTTTTTTAATGTTGAGGTATAATCGGTACTGAAGGCTGTAGTCTTTGATCTTCATCAGTAAATACTTAAGTCCTCTTCACTTTCAGCAAGCAAGGTTGTGTCACCTGCATAACACAGGTTGTTAATGAGTCTTCCCCCAATCCCTATGTCCCGTTCTTCTTCATGTAGTCAAGCTTCTCAGATTCTTTGCTCATCATACAGATTGAATAGGTATGGTGAAAGGATACAACCCTGACCCACACTTTTCCTGATTTTAAACCATGCAGTATATCCCCTTGTTCTGTTCAGCAGCTGCCTCTTGATCTATGTACAGGTTCTGCATGAGCACAATTAAGTGATCTGGAATTCCTATTCTTCCTAGAGTTATCCTTAATTTGTTATGATCTACACAGTCAAATTCCCTTGCATAGTCAATAAAACACAGGTAAACATCTTCCTGGTTCTCTCTGCTTTCAGTCAAGATCCATCTGACATTAGCAATGATGTCCCTCGTTCCATGGCCTCTGCTGAATCTGGCTTGAATTTCTGGCAGTTCCCAGTCAATGAATTTCTGGCAGTTCCCAATGTACTGCTGCAAATCCTTTTGAAATATCTTCTGTAACATTTTACTTTCATGTGATATTAATGATATTGTTCTATAATTTCTGCATTCTGTTGGATCACCTTTCTTTGGAATGAGCACAAATATGGATCTCTTCCAGTTGGTTGGCCAGGTAGCTGTCTTCCAAATTTCTTGGCATAGACCAGAGGGCACCTCCAGTGCTGCATTTGTTTGTTGAAACATCTCAATAGGTATTCTGTCAATTCCTGGAGTCTTGTTTTTCTCCAGTGCCTTCAGTGCAGCTTGGACTTCCTCCTTCAATACCATCAGTTCTTGACCATATGCTACCTCCTGAAATGGTTGAATGTTGACCAATTCTTTTTGGTACAGTGACTCTGTATATTCCTTCCATCTTCTCTTGATGCTTCCTGGGTTGTTCAATATTTTGCCCACAGAATCCTTCAAAATTGCAACTCGAGTCTCGAATTTTTTCTTCAGTTCTTTAAGCTGCAGAAATGCCAAGCATGCTGTTTTGGTTTTCTGTTTCCAGGTCTTTGCACATTTCATCGTAATACTTTATCTTCTCATGCCACCCTTTGAAATCTTCTGCTCAGCTCTTTTACTTCATCATTTCTTCCATTTGCTTTACCTACTCTACATTCAAGAACACTTTTCAGAGCCTCTTCTGTCATCCATCTTGGTCTTTTCTTTCTTTTTAATGTTTTTGCTTTCTTCCTATATGATGTCCTTGATGTCATCTTACAACTCGTCTGATCTTCGGTAATTAGTGTTCAATGTGTCAAATCTCTTCTTGAGATGGCCTCCAAATCCAGGCAGGATATACTCAAGGTCATAATTTGGCTCTCACAGACTTGTTTTAATTTTCTTCAGCTTCATCTTGAACTTGCATATGAACAATTGATGGTCTGTTCCACAGTTGGCCCTTGGTTTTATTCTGACTGATGATATCGAGCTTCTCCATCACTTCTTTCCACAGATGTAGTTGATTTGATTCCTATGTATTCCATCTGGTGAGGTCCACATGTATAGTTGCCATTTATGTTATTGAAAAAAGGTATTTGTAATATATAAGTCATTAATCTTGCAAAATTCTATCAAGCAATAGACATACATCTAATAATGGTTGTTTAATCTATCCCAAATAAGGAAACCCAGATTCTAAGCTCCCTGGGTCCCTTGCTGGCTCTGGACACTAGGATTCTAAATCCTGCCAAAAATTCTTCTAGATCAGTTTTGAGGAAGTAGTTTTTTTTTTTTAAATTGTGGTTTTATTTCACTTAATTTTGTTTATAAATCCCTCTCTGTACGTGTATATATATATATATATATGCAGCAAAGCTGGAGGGATGAACTGAGAATCTCATTGACTAGTCTACTTAAGAAATGAAAACTGGTGGCAACTGTTCCATGGTCCTTGAGGGTAGTCCCATTCTGGAAGCAGATGATCTTCTTTCTTCTCTTGTAAAGTGTAAATTTGGCTGAATTATCTAGAGTCTACATTTTTAATTATTGACTGATGTTAAATTTATTTAGTCTTCTTTTTTCTAAGTGGTCACAGGGTTGTTTAAATTGTTGATGTCATCTACATTTCGTGGAGTTATTCTTTGTCAGGCAATGCCCATTATATGACTTGACAAATGAAATTAGTTCTGGTTCGGTGTCATCAACACTGGGAGTTCCTCCAGAACAGAGATGATAATAATGAGCTAACTAATAAACTACAGTGAGGTGAAATGGCTTGGACAAATAAGTGAGTGCTTTCTTGTTAAAACAAGGATTTTTTTCCCTCTCATTCTTGTTCTTCCCAATTTGCTGCCTGGGGTCTATTTTTTCTAATGAAAAGTTTACAATATCTAAAGAATCTAACATTTCCCAAGGAAGAATGTCTTGAGAGAGCATTATTTGCTCTGTAACTAATAAAGTAAGCTGATAAAACTTATCAACTATAAAAAAAAAAGAATCTAACATTTCCCAAGGAAGAATGTCTTGAGAGAGCATTATTTGCTCTGTAACTAATAAAGTAAGCTGATAAAACTTATCAACTATAGGTGATGACAACTCCAAAGAAATTTATATCAAAACATTTGAAGATAAAACTGATTCACAAACAAGACCAAATACTTATACATAGAAGGCACAAGTTCTTTAAAAACAATAAAAAGTTGTGTGATCATAAAAAGCTTGTAAAAGAATTATTGACAATTCATGAACAATAAAAATCCTTGCTACTAATTAAAAGTAGTACTGTTTCTCAGCCTGACTATACTAATAATGACTACCTTTCATTTAATGATGTCTGTAAGCCAGGTACTGTGCTAAATGCTTTGTATCATAATCTTACACCATGTCACTCACTGTGCAAAAACCCTATGAGGGAGGCATGATCATCCCCATTTCACATCTAAGATAATGATCTTAGAAGGTGCCATAACCTAAACTGGCTAAGTTATATTAATATGTTTAAGAAGCAAGTTAGTCAACATAAAATAAAATGAGATGTTAAAGCACAGACACGTTCCCACACATAAAAATGTTTTTCATAATTTACTCCCTCTACTCATCTCTATTCATCTCTACTCAGATGAATTAGTGTTTACCCAACAACCTAATGATGAAATTCACCATCATGGAGATACTTATTATAATTAATTATTCTTCTTATGGAGGAAAGAACCATTAAGAATGAGCTTATAGAAAGCCTGCTATGCCTTATCCTAAAATGCATCTAATGCTGAATGCTGCTTCTCAGCAAAATTAAGACTGTGATTTTACACCTACAATGTTTACTACAAATAAACCCTGTGATTTTTTTCATTGATTTACATTGGGTCAAATTTTAGTGATTTTATTAACAAATCAAATAACTGTGGCCAAGTGAATAAGTTCAGGCGTCACAAATGCATGGCACGAATGAACCAAAAGACCCAGAAGAAAGGAGTGATGGAGCAACACCACCTACCTAGCAGTCTCCTCAAATTGTATGTCATCCACTGAGGCTGTAACGCAGGAAATCCCAGCATGCTTTTCAGCTTCAAAAATAGATAAAAATATGCTTCGCTAGTAATTACATTTGAATATTTCAGCATAAAGGAAAAGGAGTAAAATTTAAATGGCTGTGTTCTAGTAACTCATTCTCTCATTCATTATAGCAGCACTGTGACCCCGTGGTACAGTGGTTAAAGTGCTTGGCTGCTAACCAAAAGGCTGAGAGTTTGAAGCCACCAGCCACTCTGTGGGAGAAAGATATGGCAGTCTGCTTCTGTAAACATTTACAGCCTTGAAAACCCTATGGGGGCAGTTCTACTCTGTCCACTGAGTAGAATACGACTCAAAGGCAGCGAGCTTGAGTTTTTGGTGAGCACTTGTCATGATGATCTGGGTCAAAAAGAATTCCTTTGCTCTATAAGTTATGTTTTTATTGCATAGTTATTGCTGTACTTTACACAACTGATTTGAAATTCAATTCCAATACCCAACATATCTATTTAAATAGCAATTTTAGTACGCTGCTGCCAATTTTAAATATTTTTCAGTCACTCCTCTTCATTTGTATCCATTACTCCACATAACCACATAATCAATATCCCACATAACCAATAAACCAAACCAAACCAATCCTGTTGCCATCGAGTTGATTCCAACTCATAGCGACCCTACAGGACAGAGTAGAGCTGCCTCATAGGGTTTCCAAGGAAGGCCTGGTGGATTCGAACTGCCAACTTTTTTTTTTGGGTTAGCAGCCACGCTCTTAACCACTGTGGAACCAGGACTCCACATAACCAATAGCCGAAGATATTTAAATTACATAACAACTCTAAGCACTGAGCAGTATAGCATATCCTGAAATAATATCCCATATCATAGAGGAACTTCTCTGGACATGACAGAGAGAGAGAGAAAGACATAGAACCAAACTTGTTACTGTCAAACTGATTTTAATTCATGGTAAACACATGTATTATAGAGTAGAACTCCTCGGTAGGATTGTCTTGGCTGTAATCTTTATGGAAGCAGTTCGTCAGGCTTTTCTTCCGTGGAGCCACTGGGCGGGCTTGGACTGCCAACCTTTAGGTTAACAGCCGATTACAATCCTTTTGGGCCACCCAAGCTTGTAGGTAATCATTGTCTATTATTTAGTATTGCCAAATTAACACCAAATATATTATGCATTCTGTTGGAGGAGAAGAGTTTTGATAGGGTGGAGAGACACTAGGGAGGAGTTTCAGTCATTTCTGTGTTCCATATCTGCATTTCATTTGTTCAGAATTTTCTTTTTGGATTGCTGGTTTTGCTTCATATAAAAAGACCAGAATTTATTCTCTTTGGGGAAGGTTTTGACACATGCTTCTGACTGAATCTGATTTTTTGATAACAGTCAATTAAATACCGGATTGCTTTGGCTTTTTAAGAACTTTGAACTCCCCTTTTATTTTGGAGACATCACTTCTGATGCCATACTATGAAAAGAAAAGAGATAAATAGTGACTTATGCTGAATTTATATTCCTTCTCTACGATGAATTACTTTCACTGAAATATATATTTATTGATAGTCTCAGGTAAAGAGAGTGAGAAAATATTACAGAGAGCAAGTATTTAACACGTTGCTCTCTATGATCTAATTCTACAGAGAGTTGGTTATTCTAGTTTTACTAGTTGAAAGTAACTTACTGTTCTTCTAAACATGCACATAACATGAATTAAATTACCAGAAAACTATGCATAATAGAAATCTGTATGCAAGTGATGATGAAGGATGGTGGGCTTCCCAGCTATAAAGCTCAGTGAAAGGAAGAGAACATGGAAGTATCAGTCTTAGAAATGCTTAAGGCAGGCTTAGTTTAACTCAATGTGTTAAACCAAAAACCAAACCCATTGCTGGGGAGTTGATTCTGACTCAAAGTGCCCCTATAGGACAGGGTAGAACTGCCCCATAGAGTTTCCAAGGCTGTAAATCTTTAAGGAAGCAGACTGCTACTACATCTTTTTTCCACGGAGCCCCTGGTAAGTTCTATTATATACCCAATAATTTGGCCTGGCGATCTACTTCTGAAAATCAGCTAATGAAAACCCTAGGGATCAAAATGATTTGTCTGCAACTGATTATGGGGCAGGTGCAGGACCTGGCAGTGTTTCTTTCTGTAGTGCATGGGGTTGCAATGAGTCAGGGTTGACTCAAAGGTAGCTAACAACAACAGCAACAATTTCCCGATAGTGTGCTGATTCAATTCTATTTTTCACCAGTCTATCAGTGACAGTTAGAGATATAGCCATAGCCAATGCCCTTTAGGGCCTTAAGTTTTTCAGAGAACTGCCAAACACTAGCAAATACACACAGTAAAACATTGGCCAAAGAGTACCTTATAGACATTAATTCCAGTTGCCTGACATGAGGAAATGGAATGTTGAGGTTATTAAAATTTTCTTAATAAAGTGTTACCATGTATCTCAATCATGAGTTACCAATTTTGAATTATTTCAACAATAATTAAAATATAATAATCAATAATGACAGTTTTTATTATATATATTGGGTATTTACTAAAGTCAAACACAAAAAACCAAACCCATTGCCACTGAGTCGATTCCGACTCATAGCAACCCTACAGGACAGAGTAGAACTGCCACCTAGGGTTTCTAAGGAGCAGGTGGTGGATTTGAACTGCTGACCTTTTGGCTAGCAGCTGAGTTCTTAACCACTGTGCCTATACTAGACAGCACGAAGCATGAAGAAGAAACAATCACAACAATAAAAAAAAAAATCACAACAATGCACTGGGGCAAGCATTTATGCATATCAAATCCATGAGGTTGGTAATATTATGATTTCCATTTTATGAAGACATTTAGGCTTAGCAAGATTAAATACATTGTTCTTATTAGTGGTTTTGACTATAAAAACAATATGAACCCTGAGAAAAGAACAGGGTAGACCAGTCAGAAAATGCTTCCCAGACAACCTGGCTGACAATGGGCTTCAGAGGCTCAGTAAGCATGGTTCTCACACTACAGGTTTTTAAGGGTCACTAAATTGAAAATAAAAAGATAAATATCTGGGACTCAACATACGGTCCACACTCTTTTTTTTTTTTTTTTAATTGTGGTAGAAACACACAAAACATATGCCATCTCAGTAATTTCTACATGTACAATTCAGTGACATTGATTGCATTCTACAAGCTGTGCCCCCATTCTCACTATTGTTTTCCAAATCATTCCACCATCATTAACATAAACTTAAAGCCCCCTAAGCATAAATTCCCCCCTTTTCACATTCTTATGAGTGATTATATTTCATTGTTTTCTTTTTATAAGTGTATCCATTAGATAACATGAATTCAACAGGACCAGCTAGTTCTGGTTTTTCATTTTGATTGTCTTGCATACAGTATGTCAATATTGTTGTTCTCAGGTGCTGTTCAGTCCAGTCCAGCTCATGGCGACCCTGTGTGTTACAGAGTATAACTTCTCCATAAGGTTTTCTTGGCTGGATTCTTTACAGAAGCAGATCACCACGCCTTTCTTCTGTGGAGCTGCCGGATGGGTTTGAACCACCCATATTTAGGTTAGTAGTTGAGAGCAAACTGTTTGTGCAACAAATCAAATGGAGAGGAAAATGTGAGTCTAGGATATTTCAAAATAAAAGTGGACATGGGAGGCAGAGAATGACTCTGAGATTGCTTCAAGCCTCTAGTCTTGAGGGACTGGAAGAATAACAGGGCCACTGCCAGAAATGAGGTTTAATGTCAACATAATAGTGAACATATTTAATCTTTCTTTAAATACCAAGAAGACATTTCAGAATCTAACAGTGCTTGGGGCCGTAGCAGTGCCTTGGGGCCATGGTGATGATCATTATTTATCAAAGTAATGTAGCTATATAGAAAAAGTGCTGGCCAATAGGGAACTCTGGTTGAAAAAATGCCAGGAAAAAAAAAGTTTTTTTTTTTTTGTATTACTCCTATCGCTACAAAGTAAAACACTATGGTGGAGCATTTTTCTGTCACAGATTTAGTTACACCTAGGAAGCCCTGGTGGAGTAGTGGTTAGAGACCTATGGCTGCTAACCAAAAGGTCAGTGGTTCAAATCCACCAGGCACCCCCTGGAAACTCTATGGGGCAGTTCTACTCTGTCCTATAGGGTCACTATGAGTAGGAATTGACTCAATGGCAATGGGTTTGGTTTGGTTTTGGTTCACGTTAAATAATCCCTTGCTTAGTTGGTGCCTCTCTCACCATAGAATGTTTAACACAGGCATTATCCATTTTCCCAGACCAAATTTGTCATAAAGTTTTCTTTAATATTATATTGTTAGCAATGTAACTATTCACCTCCAGAGCATCCAAACCTTAAATGTTAAACCTTAGAAATGTTTAAGCCAATTACAGAAGGGGCAATTATTTCTCCATTGTAGGATAGAGGTACTAAGCAAGGTAACTTTAAAAAAAGCCGTATCAATATTCACATAATGCATTCAGTTGCCTTGGCAACAGGCATCATTATTACTAGCAACCTCAGTGGCTTCTATACTTGTTTCTTTCTCCTGCATGAGGATTAATTTTATATTCATATTTCCATTATTATGTTATTATAATCCACCTCAAATCCTATTAAAAACTACTGATGCAAAAACTAAGATCTAACAACAAATACAAAGCAAACTAACAGATTGGCATCAAATATATAAATGAATTTGCAGATGGTTAACATACAGGGTATGAGAAATTCCATTAACACTCATTGGGAAGAGCAGGGTGTCCATAATCATTTGAGCTTAACTTTTGTCTACTGTAAAATAAAGGGACTGGAATACATGAACTTTAAAGCCTATTTCAGCTCTAACATTTCATGTTAACAGTTTTTAGTTTAAATTGTGCATTTGTTGAGTCTATAATGTGCTTTTACCAAGTCTGGCATCCTTTCAGAAATGAGATTCCAAGCTCTGCATCTGTCCATCCACCCATCCACCCATCCACCCATCCACTCATCCACCCATCTACCCATTCATCCATCCAACCATCCATCCATCCATCTACCCATCCTTATAATCAGTAGGTTTTTATTTAGCACTTACTAGGTGCTAAAGAAGGAACCCTGGTGATGCAGATCGTTAAGAGCTCCGCTATTAACCAAAGGGTTAGAGATTTGAACCCACCCAGAGGCTCCTCAGGAGAAAGGCCTAGCTATCTGCTTCCATAAAAGCTTACAGTCCAGAAAACCCTATGGGGCAGTTCTACTCTGTTACATGTGGTCATTATGAGTCGGAATTGACTTGAGAACACCTAACACTGACGACACTGACATACTATATGAAAGACAATCAAAATCAAGAACCAGAAAAAGCTTTGACTGACATGCTAATTGGCCAGACAAAAAATAAAGAGGTGAACAAATTAGTATGCAAAATAATTACAGACTATGCTAAGTGCTAAGAAGGAAATAGGAAAGTGCACGTGATAAAAGTGGTGAAAAGGTACAAATATAAACAGGTATTCAGGAAAGATTTCTCTGAGGAAATGACATTTTATAATATGTAATGCATGGAACTGGCCAAGAGAAGAGTGTGAAGGCAAAGAGAAGAGCAGGTGCAAAGGTTCTGCGCAGAGAAGAGCTTGGCAAGTTCTGGGAAATCTCAGAAGACTATTGTTTCTGGAGCTCATGAATCAAAAAAAAGGAGTGTACCAAACAAACTGGGGAAGAGACAGAGGCTGTACCTGTGGCCTGGTCCACTGCACAACGTTCGTCTGTGCAGTATAGTGCTATAATTTTCCTTAACAGTAAATCCTTTGATGAAGCACTCTACAGTTTACCAGGTAACCACAATTCCCTGATGTCCTAACCTGGATTCGTCTCACATTTATTGTTATCTGACTGGCCCCTCAAAGAATATGAGTCTTTCATTCTTTCAAGAATGAAAAAGGGCTTGGATTTTATTCCGGTGAGACGGAAAAGCACTGAGAAGTTTTAACTCAGGGGGTGGCATATCTGATTTAAGTATTTGAAACTCACTGTGGATTCTGGGGAAACCCTGGTGGCATAGTGGTTAAATGCTATGGCTGCTAACCAAAAGGTCAGCAGTTTAAATCCACCAGGTGCTCCTTGGAAACTCTATGGGGCAATTCTACCCTGTAGGGTCACTATGAGTTGGAATCGACTCTACGGCAATGGGTTTGGTTTGGTCTTGGTGGTTTCTGGTTGGCGAACAAATCTTAGAGAGACAGGATAGTGGCAGGGAAGCCATAGGAAGCTTTGTAAAAGTGAGGGATGGAGGGACTGAACTGCACCAGAAATTGCTTTTCTTTTTTTTTTTTTTTTGCTGATCTGAAGATAAGAGAAGTAAACTAAGGGCACAAAAGACCCACTTTGCAAAAATACTGCCCCACTCACCCTTTCAATTAGTAATGCATTTACATTACAGCCTGCTTTTTTTTTTTTCAAAAGTAGAACCTTTATCTCTTGAGGTATGTCTAAGTGAGAGGTTCTCAGTAGTCTGGAGCGTCCTTGAGGTCGAAACTATTTTCATAATAGTGTTGTTGTTTGTTGCGACAGAAACTGCTCCATACAACAGAACAAAATGTTGCCTGGTCCTTAGCCGTCTTCACCGTGATTGGTATGTTCGAATCCATTGTTGTGGTTATTGTGTAGCGCCTTCCAGCCTAGAGGGCTAGTTTTCCAGCACTACGTCTGACAACATTCTGTTATGATCTATAAGGTTTTCATTGGCTAATTTTCAGAAGATCACCAGGCTTTTTATCCTGGTCTGTCTTAGTCTGGAAGCTTTGCTGAAACCTGTTACCATGGGTGATCCTGCCAGTGTTTGAAATACCAGTGGCATAGCATCTAGCCTCTTAGCAACTTGCAGTGCTTGACAAACTAACAGATGGGTGGTGGTTCATAGTAACCCTAAAGTGTTATTTGCTTTTCACTCTCTCACAATAGTACAGTGGAGCTTTCCAGAGACTACACAAGGGTCTGGTAAGCCACAAATTAAATGCAGAAGCAAATATGAGAATTCAGTAATCTTCTATAAAACCAGACACGAAATAGATTTGCAAAAATGTAAACTAATACTACTCGTCTGCCTATATTCCTTTTGTTGTGTGAAATTGTTACTTTTATAAAAATGTGTTATTTATGTTAACATATAATTGGTTTACTCTTGTTCTTTTAAAATGAATTAATATCTTTTAAACTTTCAAATACGGTAAACGTCAACAGAAATATCCAGGATCTTCACTTATCTATGGGTGTAATGGTATCCTAAAACTGAAACGTTTCAGAACCGCTGACTGGTCTAGGTCATTCCCGGTGTTGGATGAATTGTCTCAGTCATCACCATCCTTGGCTGCAGAGGTTACAGTTTCTCTGTAAAAAACCTCCTCTCCTGCCTTCAGGCCTCTGCTCCTGATTCCCACCATCCCCGACCCCCGCCCTCGGGGCCCTCCTCACTCCCGCAGCCGTCCTGTATCCCCCACCATCCCAGACCCCTGTCATCCCGCACCCCCACATCCCAGCCAGCCTCCCACACACCGGACCGTCCCCCTGCCATTCCGGACACCCCCGCCTTCCAACCCCCTCTCCCCTACCATGACCCCCGGGATCCCGGCCCCTCTCCGTCCAGTCTCCCACCCGCGGGGCCACGCCGCTCCCTCTACCAGCCAGACAGGCGGTAGCGTCGATCCACTTGAGCAGCTGCCCGGCGCTCAGCTGGCCACGGGGGTTGGTGTGCGCCGGCTGCACGGTCTGGCTCGTGAACACTTCGGCGGACGCCGACCCCTCCATGGCCAGGCTGTAAGAGCCAAGCCCCGGGCAGAAGGCGCCCGGCCAGACCCGCGCCCGCCCACCGGCCCTCCCGGCTCCAAAGGGCACCTGAGCGTAGACGACCTTTGCCCGCAGTGGCGCTCACCG
Organism: Elephas maximus indicus; assembly: GCF_024166365.1. Taxonomy (NCBI): domain Eukaryota; kingdom Metazoa; phylum Chordata; class Mammalia; order Proboscidea; family Elephantidae; genus Elephas; species Elephas maximus. Next base: position 86,454,653 of record NC_064820.1, read on the forward strand.
CTGGCCGCCAGGCTCACCCGGTGCGTTGGTGAGGTCCAAGTCCACCTGTTGCCCCAGGGCGAGGAGGTGAAAGACAACTCTCAGGTTTTGGAAGTTAAAGTCTGGGGCCACCGTGGTAGGCAAAGCAGGGAGCAGCCGCGGTTTATTATCTGTAAAGGGAAGATAAATATTTATTTCGTAGGCTGTTGAGAGAGTAAAATGAGATAATATAAAAAAACCCATAGCATGTCTTTGGCTGAGGTGATATAAAAAAAAAAAAAAAAAAGAGAGACCAAACCAGTTGCTTTCAATTTGACTCAGGGCGACCCCATTGTATATCAGAGAAAGGCTGTGCTCCACAGGGTCTTCAATGGCTGATTTTTTGGAAGTAGATTTTCAGGCCTTTCTTCCTAGGCACCTCTGTGTGGATATACCAAAAAACAAAACCATTGCCGTTGAGTCAATTCTGACTCATAACAACCCTGTAGGACAGAGTAGAACTGTCCCACAGGGTTTCCAAGGAGTGCCTGGTGGATTCCAACTGCCGAACTTTTGGTTAGCAGCCGTAGCACTTAACCACTATGCCACCAGGGTTTCCGTGTGGATATAAGTATTTGCTAAATAGATAAATAAGGTTATCATCTGTATGAAGAACTTGACAGGCGATGGGGTGTTAAGAATTGATTAATTAAATGCTGTGCAGAAAGTATAAACTGTTTCCTTTAGAAGCTGATTTTAGAGTACTTGAATCTCTTTTCTTCTGACTGTTGCCCACCAAGCAGAGAAGACACTGCTCAACCTCTGGTTCAAAATTAACCTTCTGATTCTTAGGATAGTATAGTGACTCTACAGAACCATTTGTTACTGATCATTTTGCCATGAAATTACCCCACTGCCAAACAAACAAAAAAATGTTGATGTGTGTAAGCGCATCAGAACCACCCAAAAAGGGAAGGCTGCCTTTTGGTTTTTATCTAGAGAATTTAAGATTCGAATTTGTCACCTAGTTGCTAACAGTCCCAGTGAACCATAAGACAATCTCTCTTTGTGGGAGACAAAATTCAGAACTGTAAACGAGAGTTTCTCATCTCAGCCTTCAGCTTACAAAAGCTGGGGCACTTTCTGGAGCTGAAATCAGTGACTACAGAGCAGTTCTCATTAGAGAAACAGTGACCCAGAAAACCTCCAGCATGTCATGGATTTGTAGATGTCATGTGGTTAGGCTGCACCTGGGAGAGCCGGGATGAGGAACTGAAGACCAGAGAGGTGAAGCAAAGTGCCAGGCATGTGGCTAACATAGCAGCGGGGCAGCTAAGGTAGTGGGAGCACCAGGCTTGAACCCAGGACTCCTGACTGTTCAAGAAACCTAATTGACTCAGACAAATTGGTGGTACTTTTCCATCCTTATATATCACTGGGTGGTTGTTCCGTATGTTTATATAATGCTCTCAAATCCCATAAGGTATAAGTCACTATTATACTTTCAAAATACATATGTGGAAGCACTCATAATACAAACTTAGAAAATGTCTGCCTTTGTGAGTCTCTCTAACATTAACTGTAAGTCGTTAGAAACCTGTGAGTCATAAGAAAGTTGTTTAGAAATGTTCTGAACTTAGACAGAGAAACATAGAAGCATGTGAAGTATGTAAACAGCATAAACAACTTTTAAATTCTCTTTGACCCAGCATGTTTTGACACAGGAAAACATAACATAATCTAAACAACCTCCCTAATCTCTAAACTTGAAGAGAAGATAACGTCATTTAGCTACTCTCTAACCCTGGAGAAAAGACAGAACAATACTACTCTTTGATGTCATACTGGCCCTTGTCGTATGGAGCCATGGTGACAAATTCACGTATAAAATCTAAATTTCTACTCACTCACTGAGAGAAGGTAGAGATGGAACTGAGATTCTGCTTGCCGCCGCTGACCTTGGACCCTAGCCACGAGAGACCTCCGCTGAGTTCAAGCTGTGTTTAAGCCTTCCTCTTGAGACCTCTCGTTAAAGGTAAAATCCTGAAGTCTGAAGATTTGGACTCTAACCATTGAACTAACATTGTAATTTTAATTGTTAATTCTGACTCTCTGGTTCTAAATGAATGTTATTGTGAGATCTTACTTGTGTGCCTTGCAATAAACTAAAGGAATTGTCAAATCTAAGTATCTCTCTATTAATTTCATAAGATTCTAAAATCCTGCACAACAGTAGTGCAACGGTTAATGTGCCAAAATGTTGGTGGTTCAAGTCCACCCAGAGGTCTGGTGATCTAATTCTGAAAAATCAGCTGTTGAAAACTTTGTGGAGCACAGTGGTGCTCTGACAGCCTGTGGTTGCCATGAGTCAGAACTGACTTCATGGCAACTGTTTTTTTCCTTTTTTTTGAAATAGCTGGTCTGCCAAGATCCAGCATGGAAACATCAGAATGGAGATTGCGCTAATTTTGCTTCCCCTACATTTTGTTTTCTTTTAATGTGGAGGAAATAAGGGAACGTTGACTTAAGATAGCTTTTAGGAGCTTCCGTGGGTATCTTTCCTTCCCATGTAAGCATAAATAAGAATTGGACACATTCAGTTAGGTAAGCATGAAGGTTGATTATACCAACAAATTAAAACTTGTGTATCCAAGATGGCCCCCTTATGTGGCCATATACTTATTTTAATGACAGTGTTATTGCTCATGTAACTTTTGACACTCCTCTTTGGAAAATGCCTCTAGGGTTATTAATACTTTCTTCCCAATATCTTCTGTATTGACAAATCATCATCATAATTTAGGAATTGGTAAATTAGATTATTGTTCCTTCTCTCTCCTGGCGACAATAAGAGAAGCATTTACTACTTTCCTACTTTACTGATGTTGAGCGTAACCATGTGGCTGTCTTTGGAATGGAATGTGGGGAGGTGACAGTGTATCAGTTCCAAACCTATCCCTAGATCTGAAAAACTGAAACAAGAAGCATGGAATGTAAGGAAAGGGATGAGGGTTGGTGGGGGGGAGTGCTTACCTGAACAGAAATGTAACTATACTGCTCCTCCCAGAAGCAGACACTCTGACAGGATTTTGAGATCAAGTAGTTCATTTCAAAGCCACCACATGTTCCTGTTCTCATGGAACATCTGCCTTTTCCATGACAAAATGACCAGCTGGAGTGGCTGCTGCGCCATCAGCATCTGGGCGCCAGAATGAATGCACGTACTGCAGACCTTCCTAGCCACCTGCTGACCTGCATTCTGAAGCAGAGCCAGCAGACATGCAGACTCGTGAATGACACATAACAACATATTGCCACTGAGATTCTGAGGTTGTTTGTTATGCAGCAATAACTGACAGTTACATGAATGAATTGTATTTATTAATATTTTAGGAAATTTATTGTTGTTGTTGTTAGGTGCCGTCCAGTCAGTTCCAACTCATAGTAATCCTATGTACAATAGAAGGAAACACTGTCTGGTCCTGCATCATCTTCACAATCATTATGTTTGAGCCCACTGTTGCAACATTGTGTCCAATCTCACTGAAGGTCTTCTTTTTCACTGACCCTGTACTTTACCAAGCATAATGTCCTTTCTTGTTCAGGGACTGGTCCCTCCTGATAACATGTCCAAAGTACATGAGACAAAGTCTCATCACCCTCGTTTCTAAGGAGCATTGTGGCTGTACTTCTCCCAAGACAGATTTATTCATTCTTCTGGCAGCCCATAGTATAGTCAATATTCTTGGCCAACACCTTAATTCAAAGGCATCAATTCTTCCTCTGTCTTCCTTATTCATTGTCCAGCTTTCACATACATATGAGGCAATTAAAAATACCATGGCTTGAATCAGGCGTACCTTAGTCCTCAAAGTGGTATCTTTGCTTTTTAACACTTTAAGGAGGTCTTTTGCAGCAGATATACCCAAAGCAATACGGTATTTCATTTTGTAACTGCTGCTTTCGTGGGTTGATTGTGGATCCAACTAAAATGAAACCCTTGACAACTTCAATCGTTTCTCCATTTATTGTGATGTTGCTTATTGGTACAGTTGTGAAGATTTTGGTTTTCTGTTGAGGTGCAATCCATAATAAAGGCTGTAGTTTTGATCTTCATCCGAAAGGGCTTCAAGTTCTCTTTACTTTCAGCAAACAAGGTTGTGTCATCTGCATATCACAGGTTGTTAATGAGTCTTCCTCCCGTCATGATGCCTGGTTCTTCTTTGTATAGTAGGGCATCTCAGATTATTTGCTCAGCATACAGACTGAATAAGTATGATGAAAGAATACAACCCTGACATACACCTTTCCTGATTTTAAACCACACAGTATCCCCTTGTTCTGTTCAAATGACTGCTTCTTGGTCTATGTACAGGTTCCTCATGAGCACAATTAAGTGTTCTGAAATTTCCATTCTTCGCACTGTTATCCATAATTTGTCATGATCCACAGAGTCGAATGCCTTTGCAGAGTCAATAAAACTCTGGTAAACATCTTTCTGGTATTCTCTGCTTTCAGCCAGGATCCATCTGACGTCTGCAATGACAGCCCTCATTCTACATCCTCTTCTGAATCCAGCTTTACTTTCTGGCAGCTCCCTATCAATGTACTGCTGCAACTACTTTTGAATGATCTTCGGCAAAATTTTACTTGTGTGTGGTATTAATGGTATTGTTTGATAATTTCCACATTCTGTTTGATCACTTTTCTTTGGAATGGGAACAAATGTGGATCTCTTCCAAGTGGTTGACCAAGTAGCTTCTAAATTTTTTGGCATATATCAGTGAGCACCTCCAGTGCCGCGTCTGTTTATTGAAACATCTCAACTGGTATTGCATCAATTCCTGAAGCCTTGTTTTTTTGCCAGCACCTTCAGTGCAGCTTAGACTTCCTTCAGTACCATTGGTTCTTATCATATGTTACCTCGTGAAATGGTTGTAGGTCGACCAATTCTTTTATTAAATTATTAGAAATAAAGCTTATATTTAAGCTGGGTGGTATTGTTTGAGTAAAAAACAGTGACTAAAGTTACCACTTTATTAAATATACAAGTAATTCAATATTTAATAAAGTGGTAACTTTAAAACCCAAAAAAAAACAAAAAAATTTTTTGTGAACTTGATTTCTTGTGAGCTTGAGGAATTTTAAAAAATATTTTAAGCATAAGTGTAAGAGGGTGGCTTTCCAAAGCGATTACCTGGAAAGGGGCAACATGTATCTGAATATATATGTCTAGGGAAGTTTGATCAAAAAGCAGACACAGTGTACACACTCAGTGTTGTATCTTCTCATATTTATTATTCCCTATTTATATGTTCTTTGATTATGATTTCATATCTTTTGTTGGTTTTACATGGATTTTCATTGTAAAAGAGCCTCTGCCTAAAACCACTGTTCTTGTATTTTACTGAATAGTCTCTTTCTCTCTCACATAATGCAAATGTCATCTGCATGTGTGAAGATTCCTTAAATCCATTTATCTCTGACGTCAAGAATGTTTGCTATTATGTTCGAAGAAAGGGCCTCCATTCTTCATTTCTGTTTAGAGACATCATTTAAAGATGAGCAGGAGGCGCAGCCAGCTTGATTTGAAAAGGTCATGCACAAGAGCAGGAAAGCTGTTAGGGAAGAGTGTGGAAAGTTCCATAATCACTAGGATACTGAGAAAATCTTGAGAACGTTAGTGCAGGGAGGAAACTAGTCAGTGTAACCCTCTCATTCTACAGATGAAGAAATGAAGTGTTTATCCTGGGTCACACTGTAAGGTAGTGGTCAGGCTCTGTGGAAACTGAGAAAAAGAAGCATAGACTATAAGAAGGATGGAAAAAAATGCTTAACTGAACAGAAATGTAAACATACTGCTTTCCCCGGGAGCACGCCCCTCTGACAAGAATTTGAGACCAAGCAGTTTATTTGTAACTTGTAGGGGAGTTGTTATAGCTTGAATTTTGCCTCCCCACCTTCCCCCTCAAAAATATATGTAGGAATTCTAACCCCTATACCTGTGTAGGCACCCTAGTGGCATAGTGGTTAAGAAAGCTACAGCTGCTAACCAAAAGGTCAGCAGTTGAAATCCACCAGTTACTGCTTGGAAATACTGTGGGACAGTTCTACTCTGTCCTATAGAGTCGCTGTGAGTTGGAATCGACTCGATGGCAACAGATTTGTTTTCTGTTTTTCACCTCTGTATGTAATCCTATTTGGAAATAGGATTTTTGTTATGTGAATGAGGCCACATCAGTGTAGGCTGTGTCCTAAAATAGAATCACTTTTGAGAGCTATAAAGAGTCGCACAGACAGACAAAGGAGCAGACACAGGTGGAAGACAAACACTGCCTGAAGACAATGGAGGCCGACGAGTCTAGAAGCCCAGGAACTGGGAGGACTGCTGGCTATTAGAAGCTGAAACAGACAAGAAAGGACCTCCTCCTAGAGCCACACACTAAATTCGGGCTTCTAGCCTCCTGAACTGTGAGGAAATAAGTTTCTTGTTTCTTAAAGCCACCCACTTGTGGTATTTTTGCTACAGCAGCACTGGTTAACTAAGCAAATATGCTGCAAAAGACCTCTTTGAATTGTTAAAAAACAAAGATATCATTTTAAGGACTAAGGTGTCCCTGACCTAAGCCATGATATTTCAAATCACCTTACATGCATGAGAAACAGGACAGTGAATTAGGAAGACCAAAGAATTGATGCAATGGACTTACGGTGTTGGTAAAGAATGCTGAGTATGCCATGGACTGCCAGAAGAATGAACAAAGCTGTCTTGGGAGAAGTATGGCCAGAATGTTTATTTGGAGGAAGGATGGTGAGACTTCATCTCACTTACTTTGGATGCGTTATGAGGAGAGACTAGTGCCTGGAGAAGGACATCATGCTTGGTGAAGTAGAGTGTCATTAAAAAAGAGGGGGACCCTCAACAAGATGGATTGACACAGTGGCTGCAGCAGTGTGCTCGAACATAGCACCAATTGTGATAATGGCCCAGGACCAGGCAGTGTTTCATTCTGTAGGGTCGCTATGAGTCCGAAACGACTCAACGACACCTAACAGCAACAGCCACCACAACAGCAGCTAGCGAAGACAAGAGTCAAAGCTTGTTCCCCAGAACAGCTGCGTTGGCATCCTCCGGGAGCTCGCTAGAAATGCAGAATGAGGACCCTACTCCAGACCTACTGAATCAGAAAACGCATACTGTTAAGACTCCCAAGTAATTCACAAGCACATTAAAGTTTGTGAAGAACAACCTTACAACAGAGGCACGGAAGCCGAAGTGTTTATCCTCCAGCTCTCATTGGCTGATGGCTGCTGGAGAGGGGGTTAACTCCCCAGCACCTACCCCCAGGCAGAGCTTCTCCGAGCTGCGGCAGGACACTGTCTGTCTGCAGGTGCTGGAACCCGGGAAGATGAGTGCTGAGGGGATGTGGGCAAGGCACAGACAGTGTCTTCTTCAACACTTACACTGTTAAGACCTTTAGAGGTGGCTGCAACTCCACATGTGTCAAAGTAGAACTTAGGTTTTTAATGGCTGATTTTTTGGAAGTAGATCACCAGGCCTTTCTTTGGAGGCACCTCTGGGTGGACTCCAACTTCTAAGCTTTAGGTTAGCACCCAAATGTGTTAGCCGTTTCATTACCTGGGGACTCCAGTAACACCTTACTGTCCTTACAGCTACAGGATTTTATCTTACTAGGGCTAGCAAATGTTGGACACAGTTTCACAGAGTTTGTAAAGCAGGCAGGCTCTAAACCAAAAACCAGATCTGTTGCCGAGTAAGGTAGGTTTGATTCAAAGTGTCCCCATGTGAGGAGTGTAGAACTGTCCCATAGGATTTTCATGGCTGTGACTTTTCTAAAGCAGATCACTAGGCCTGTCTTCCAAGGCGTTTATGGGTGGGTTTGAACAGCCAACCTTTTGGTTAGTAGCCTAACACTTAATTGTTTGCACCACCTGGGGACTCCCAGGCAGGCTTGAAGTGGCTAAAAATCTGCTTATTTGGGCTATTTTAGCAAATAATTGGATGTGTACAAATTTGAGTTTGATGTCAGCAGGCTTTTTTGGGCACTGGCCTGTCCCACCCTGGGATACATGATAGGTACACCACACATCTGTGCTAGAATTGGTTGAGCCTGTATGTACTTACGTAAGTGCAGAGTACTAGGACATCGGATGTGAGCACGGCACAGTGCGTGCCCGTGGAGCCGCCTGGCTGCACACACCGCTTGACCAAGGAGTTCTCTTCCACTGCTGTGGGGCCATCAGCCGTGTTGGCCCGGGGGGTGGTGGTGTGAGGTTAAAACCAACCCGAGAGGACTTAGAGGCTTTATTTCATTTAGGAAGAGGCATGAACCTAAACATCAGAGGCCCTTCCTGATGGCAAAATGGACAATATTGATCCCATATAAGATAGGGATCAATCTTCCCTGAAGAAGCTTTTAGAATAAATTTCAGAGATGTAACAAGATTAGTCCTGACAGGTATATAGAGCCTCAGAGAATACGCACTAACTCCTCAAAAAAGTCACAAATATTTTTATGGCAGTTGGCACTTTGTAAAGAGCTGCTATTACTTACATCTGATAATATACTGCCTTAAATTTAAAAATTATTTAAGGAAAGCGTGTCATTTCTCTCTGAGGAGATTCATTTAGCTATTAATTCATTCAGCACAGATTGTTTGAGTACCTAATAGTGACTGGGTGGGCAGTGATAGTTCAGTGATAGAATTCTTGCCTTTCATATGGGAGACCCGGGTTCCGTTCTCGGCCAATGCCCCTCACGCGCAGCGACCACCACAGTCAGTAGAGGCTTATGTATTGCTACGATGCTGTCTCAGTTACCTAGTGCTGCTATAACACAAGTATCACAAGTGGATGGCTTTAACAAATAGGAAATCTTTTCTCTCACTGTTTAGGAGGCTAAAAGTCTGAATTCAGGGTGCCAGCTCCAGCAGAAGGCTTTGTCTTCTTGTCAGCTCTGGGGGAAAGTTGTTGTCATCGATTTTTCCCTGGTCTAGGAGCTTCTCAGAGCAGGGACCCCGGGTGCAAAGTATGTGACCTGCTCCTGGCTGTTCTTTTTTTTTTTTTTCTTCAAATAACAGAAATTTATTCTCTCACAATCTGGAAGCACAAATCCAAAAGTAGTGTGTTGACAGGGCCGTGCCTGTGCTGGAAGCTCAGCAAGAAGACCCTCCTCGCCTTTTCCAGTCTCTAGTAGCCTCACATGTTCCTTGCCTCTGGGCAACATAATCATCAAATTCTGTCAATCACTTACATTTAAAATTCAGGGCCTCAGAGCCTCAGGTCAAAGCAAGTGATTTAAACTATAATAAGCTGTATAAAGTCAGATACTTCCTGGGACATCAGAACTTGCTTTGCAGATAGCTATCCCTTTCGGAATAGGGTACATTTGTCTCCTCACTTTTTCCCAGTATCCACGATGGTGCTGTTATTAGAACAGGAATGAATAGGCTTGAACGAAGTATTTCTTTCCATTTTCTTTGAAAAATAAACTTACATTAGAAGATGAAGACACTACATTAACTTCCTCTGTAGTATAGACACTGCACTTAGGGAAACACTCTGTCATAGATACTCCCAGGGTACTAATGTGTTTGTTTCTTTTTTACCTCAATTTCCACATGCCTAATGTACCACAGAATTTTTTAGTCTTAAGAATCTTTTTGTTTTTAATTGAATTTTAGATGAAGGTTTACAGAACAAACTAGTTTCTCATCAAACAGTACACACATGGTTCTATGACATTGGTTAACAACCCCATGATGTGTTAACACTCTCCCTTCACAACCCTGGGTTCCCTATTACCAGCTTTCTTGTTCCTTCCTGCCTTCCAGTCTCCGCCCCAGGGCTGGTGCGCCCCTTTAGTCTTGTTTTGTTCCACGGGCCTGTTTAGTCTTTGGCTGAAGGGTGAACCTCAGGAGTGACCTCATTACTGAGCTGAAAGGGTGTCTGGGGGCCATACTCTCAGGGTTTCTCCAGTTTCTGTCAGGCCAGCAAGTCTGGTCTTTCTTTTCGAGTTAGAATTTTGTTCTATATTTTTCTCCAGCTCTTTCTGGGATCCTCTACTGTGATCCCTGTCAGAGCAGTCAGTGGTGATACCTGGGCACCATCTGATACTGGACTCAGTCTAGTGGAGGCCACAGAAGATGTGGTCCATTAGTCCTTTGGGCTAATCTTCCCCTTGTATCTTTAGTTTTCTTCATTCTTCCTTGCTCCCAAAGGAGTGAGACCAGTGGAGTATCCTAGATGGCTGCTCTCAGGCTTTTAAGAACCCAGACGCTACTCACCAAAGTAGAACATAGAACATATTCTTTATAAACTGTGTTATGCCAGTTGAGCTAGATATTCCCTGAAACCATGGTCCCCACAGCTCAGCATCTGGTCCCTTAGGGAGTTTGGATGTGTCTATGGAGCTACAACAACCTTGCCTCGTACAGGCTGTGCTGACTTCCCCAGTATTGTGTACTGTCTTATCCTTCACTGAAGTTCCCACTTAATGTATTGTCTATTAAATGTTTTTCCATCCCTACCCCTTCCCTCCCTGGTAACCATCAAAGATTGTTTCTTTTTGTATGTAAACCTTTTCATGACTATTTACAGTAGTGGTCTCATACAATATTTGTAGTTTCGTGATTGACTTATTTCACTCAGCATAATGCCCTCCAGATTCATTCATGTTAGGAGCTGCTTCACAGATTCATTGTTGTTCTTTATCATCGTGTAATACTCCATTGGGTGTACGTACAACAGTTTGTTTATCCATTCATCTGTCGATGGGCATCTAGGTTGTTTCCATCTTTTTGCTATTGTGAACAAAGCTGCAGTGAACATGGGTGTGCACATGTCTATCCACGTGACTACTCTTATTTCTCTAGGATATATTCCTAGGAGTAGAATTGCTGGATCATATGATATTTTTATTTTTAGGTGTCTAAGGAAGCGCCATATCATTTTCCAAAATGGTTGTATCATTTTGCATTCCCACCAGCAGTGCATAAGAGTTCCGATCTCCCTGCAGCCTCTCCAACATTTGTTATTTCCTGTTTTATTGATTAGTGCCAGTAATGCTGGGGTGAGATGGTATCTCGTTGTGGTTTTCATTTGCATTTCTCTAATGGCTAGAGATCGTGAGCATTTCCTCATGTGTCCGTTGGCCACTAGAATGTCTTCTTTGGTGAAGTGTCTGTTCGTTTCCTTTGCCCATTTTTTGATTGGATTATTTGTCTTTTTGTTGTAGAGGTATTGGATTTCCTTGTAGATTTTAGAGATTAGACCTTTGTCTGATTTGCAATAGCCAAAAATTTCTTCCAGTCTGTAGGTTCTTTTTTTACTCTTTTGGTGAAGTCTTTTGATGAGCATAACTATTTAATTTTTAGAAGATCTCAGTTATTTAGCTTATCCTCTATAGCTTGTGTGTTGTTGGTTGTGGTTTGTGTCCTGTTAATGCCGTGTATTAGGGCCTCTAGCATTGATCCTATTTTTTTCTTCTGTGAGATTCATACTTTTTGGCTTTTATATAGGTCTTTGAGCCATTTTGAATTAGTTTTTGTATTTGGTGTGAGTCCTGGCTGTTCTTCCTTTACGGTAATGAGGTCCCTCTCATCTATTCTTGATTCTCTCTTTTATATCTCAAAATCTAACACTGTAGCTTGAGTCCTCCCCCATTAACATAACTGCTGCTAATCCCACATCATTAACATCATAGAGGTTAGGATTTACAAAACAGGATAATCACAGTATATCATAAAATGGTGGACAACCACACAATACTGGAAATCATGGCCTAGTAAGTTGACACACATTTTGGGGGGACGCAATTCAATTCATAACAGATGCCGAACAGGTTTCAGTGGAGTTTCCAGACTAAGATAGACTAGGAAGAATGGTCTGGCAATTTACTTCTGAAAAATCAGCCAATAAAAACCTTATGGGGTCACTATAAATTGGGGGTCGACTGGACAGCAGCTAACAACAACAACTCTATTGACTAGACACTAGGCTAAGCATGAGGTAAAGTCCCTGTTGTCAGGGAGCTCTTGGTCAGCTGGGGAACATAAACAGGTAAATCAGTAGTGTAGTGTGATAAGGGCACATCAGAAGATGGTACACAGTGCCATGGAGTAGAGAGGCACTCCTTCTAATGAGCATCCCCAGAATGGCTTCACCACTCTGTCAGTCAAGCAGCAGAACCGAAGCAACCTAAGCAAAGGAGAGTTGACTAGGTATGGAGAACCAGGCTTGGCAGTGGGCAGTGGCAAAGACTATGCTGCAGATCTGGGAAGCACAGCAAATGTTGCTTAGCAGGAAAATTCTGATACAGTCTGTTCCATGCTCTTTTCATCCTTGTGGAACTTGCTCGAGATTCAAAGTGCCAGGAGAGAGCATCTACTTGACCAAGCTGGTCATGACCTGAGGTCTGGGGAAGCGGCAGCAGAGGGAGAGGTGAAATCTGCTACTCTCAGTTTCAATAGAGATTAGACAAGTGCCTGGAATAACCATTTTACTAAGAGTAAGCACAGTGGGGGAGAATTTATTCCCCAAAAGGAAATTGGGCTCTGATTAGGAAGGGAGAATGGAAGCTAGACAAATATCAGAAATTACCAACGACTGCTACAAGGTCACTCAGGCATAGAGAAGACATGGGTAAATGCACGTAACAAGGTCATTGGTAATGATGAGCGGCTGGATGAAGCCTCACCTGAAACCAAGTACCTTGTAATTTACCAATCGCGTACACAAATTAACCTCCCCCTTCCTTTTTTTTCTTTTTTGCTCTAAGCCAATTTGCGTTTGGTTATCTGTCATGTATAACTAATAGATTTCTAACTGACACATCCTCATAACGCTCTTCTAAAATTGCAGGCAGTCCTTTATTTTCCTTTCAGTTCCTATGAAGATGTTCATTTCTGTGTATTATTCTCAGTCTCGGAGTGACATCAGTGATACTCATTTACAGCTCGTATCAGGCAGGCAGTTGAGCCAGCTCATAATCTAACCCTTTTAAGTCACTTTTCTCAGACAGGTGGTATACATTTATAATGAAGTTTGATTACACCTTCGATAGTACATAGCCTAATAAAACAAAGGCAACATTACATTAAAATGTTTTTGTTTTGTTTTATTTTTTTTACCGTACTTTTAAAATCAGCTTTTCAGCCACGTAGCTGATTGTATAGAGATGGAGAAACCTACACGGTCCTCTGTATGTGATCTGAGTGATGTGTCCTCAGATCAGGCCACCGGTCAGCCACCAACAGGTCGCACCTGTGCAAGTCCTGCCATCAGTGCTGTGGGGAACACAAAGGGGCCCAAACAGGATGCAGGCCAGTCCTCTCCTATTGGACACTAAAAGAAAAATAATCTAACTGCATGCAGTGTATATCCTCAGGGGCGTTATAACCATTAGTTCACGACAGATTCTGCATGGGGTTGACCATTATAATTATGACATTTTTTAAGTGAGAAAATGAAGATTCAGAAATTTACTCCAAATTACACAACAAATTAGTAATCAAATCTGAATTCCTGAGTAACACTACCGTTGGATTCACATGCTGAAGGCACTAAAACCACTTGCCACTTGCAATATTATTTAGACAAAATAATATTAAATTTTTTTGTAATACCCTAATAAATCGTTATAAAGCATTTGAAAGGAAAGGAAATGTTTTCCATAATACAGATACTGACATCCTGGATTTTTCATTTAGGATTTCTTTTTTCCTCTTACTTTTATCACACGTAAAAAGATGGAAGAAGAGAAAATGTGGGAAAGTAACTTGATGTCAGTCCACAGCAGTTTGTCCGCATTGCCAGTCTCCAGCACCGTAAGGAGTGTGCTAGAGTATGACTGTGATTGATGTGATTTTAATAGTTTTAAGAATGACTGTCTACTGTCTGATTCCTTTAATGAATTTTAACACTATTCACGTTTACTTAAAAACAACTTCTCATTGTTGTTGTTGTGTGCCATCGAGTCAATTCTGACTCATAACAACCCTACGGGACAGGATAGAACTGCCCCATAGGATTTCCAAGGAACAGCTGGTAGATTTGAACTGCTGATCTTTTGGTTAGCAGCCAAGCTCTTAACGGCTTTGCCACCAGGCCTTTAACTTTACCTTAGATATCGGTAATTTGTAGGCCAGGAAATGCTGGCTTACATATAAGAACTAATAAAGATAAACCAATAAATCCTAGAAAAGTAATGTTTCTTACCTGTTGGAATTTCGACTCTCTCTCACATCCTCCTCAAGAAAGAGTTATATATGAAGATTCCTATTCCAAAGGGACAAAAAATGGGCTACCATTGCATTTTTATTTGAGTCCCTCATCTCATCAGTTAAACTAGGTCAGAAGAAATTTGGAGACAACTGACAGCCATAGAATCATCTTTCAAAATCCTAATATGAACCGGAGTGGAAATACAAATGAGTACTATTTCTTCAACAAATATTGAGGGCTTGCCCTTTGATAAGCCCTGATCCAAGAGAGTCTATTGTATATATACCATCCTATGATAAACTTGGAAACCTTGGTGGTGTAGTGGTTAAGTGCTATGGCTGCTAACCAAAGGGTCGGCAGTTCAAATCCACCAGGCGCTCCTTGGAAACTCTATGGGGCAGTTGTACTCTGTCCTATAGGGTCGGTATAAGTTGGAATCGACTTGACGGCCCTGGGTTTGGTTTGGTTTTTTGGTTATGGTAAACTTTGGTCAAGTTAAATAATTTCCTTTTTCATTTACCGGAAAATTTCTCTCACTCAAATTCCCCCCACACTCCAAAGAAATGATTAGCTCTGACAAGAAAAACCATCACCTTTAATAAATTCAGACACAGTTCTCTTTTGATTGAGGACTTAGGGCAAGAAATAAGAAGCATTTCCCTGGGGTCTGTTACTCCTCAGAGGGCATATTTAGGGTTAAGGATGCTGCTCTGCCAGTGAGGAGTGCCAGGTCCCTAGAGACAGAGTATCTCTTTGTGGTTAATACATTTGTGTGCCTCTGCTTGTGACACATGCAGCTTTTTAAAGTGCAGGACCTGGGACAGGGTCCCTTTTGCCTGGCTGTAAGGGCATTGCCACTCATTGTCCCATGATATGCAGACAGGTGTCTTAGAAACAATGGTAGAAATCTCCAGCAGTGCCCCGGGCGGAGGGGGGGGAGGTGTGCAGGGGATGTGGACCTAACTGAGTGACACTGTTAGAGGGGCTGACACCAAAATAACTGTCAATAAATTTTTTGTGCAGTGCTTCAGCAGAAATTTATTATTTTTTATAAAAGCATCCCTGCAATTAGTTATAACGACAAAAACATTTTTCATAAGCCCAGCTTACATGTATCAATACACCTACAAGGCTAAAGCTCTATGTTAATTTACTTTTTGAACCTTCTAATGCACTCCATACATGCAAAAGCTGGACAGTAAATAAGGAAGACCCAAGGAGAATTGATGCCTTTGAATTGTGGTGTTGGCAAAGAATATTGAATATATCATGAACTGCCAAGAGAATGAACAAATCCGTCTTGGAATACGTGCACCAAGAATGCTCCTTAGAAGCAAGGATGGTGAGACTGCATCTCACATATTTCGGACATGTTATCAGGAGGGATCTGTTCCTGGAGAAGGACATCATGCTTGGTAAAGTAGAGAGTCAACAAAAAAGAGGAAGAGCCTTCACGAGATGGATTGACACAGTGGCTGTAACAATGGGCTTAAGCATAACAATGATTGTGAGGATGGCACAGGACCCGGCAGTGTTTCATTCAGTTGTGCACAGGGTCGCTATGAGTCGGAACCAAATTGAAGGCACCTAACAACAATGCACTCCGGGAGCCCTGGTGGCATACTGGTTAAGACCTCAGCTGCTAATCAAAAGGTCAGCAGTTCGAATCCAACAGCTGCCCCTTGGAAACACTACGGGGCAGTTCTACTGTGTCCTATAGAATCACTATGAGTCGGAATCAACTTGACAGCAGTGGGTTTTAATGCACTCAGGTCAGAGCTGTCATTATTACCCAATTGCAATGATGCTTTGAATCACCTTGTTTCATCTGCTTGGTGCTACAAACGTGCGCTGTTGTTTTCATTGCTGCCAGTGTTTTTATAGTCACTGATTTTGTCGCATTTTCTGATGTTTTAACGACAATATTGTGGTGAGTAGTATCTGTGAACCGATATCGATAACTTTTGAGAATGAAGTAATTAAAGGAAAAGAAAGGGAAAAATTTAAAAAAGGCTTCCAGTCAGTTACTAATAGTATAACTAATAATGTGCAATGTAGAAAGATTTTATGAAACAGTTTTGTTGCTAATATTCCTGTAATATTCATGTAAGAAATATTACATTTAAGCAATTTACAACTATGTCACGTATTATTCTATGGTTAAAGTTGATCATGAACAACAGTGACTGATAATATAACTCTTTGATAACTAAATAGAGACATTGACAGTTTAAAACATGAACCAGGGGAAATGCTATGTTTCTTGATACATGTTTAGAACTACAACTTAAATTCAGTTTTTAAAATATTTTTTAGTTTTCTTTGAAAACATCACTGTCTTGCAAATGCATATGTGATTTTAATGAAATTTTCAGGGCTTAAGTTTGAGTTATGGTTTTAAAATAGTGACATATTAAAATTTATATTTGATAGAACTAACATAACCAATAGTTTTACATCTTCTTTTTTTTAAAAAAAAAATTGCTATTTTATTTTATTTTTTAATTGTACAAGGATATCCTATCATGCCACATGGAGTGCATAAACCAAAGAGGCCAAGTGGATTCCAGCTAAGGAAAGCGAAAGAGGCAAGAATGAAATCACTCAGAACACTTGCTGGATCCACGCTTCAGTATGTCAAAAGCTCAGATGATGCCCAGGGTTCATCAAAAGACACGACTTGTCAGTCTCCAATCGATAAAGCTGATTCTCCTGATGCTAGCATGCGTTCTGCAGAGTAGGGTGGAAAATGGCAGAATATGAAGCAGGAGAGAGTGCTGAAAGTGACTCCAGCCATGACACTATCAATGACATGAGCGATGTTAAGGACAAAGATCTGCAAATTCTCTGGGATGTTTCCTCCTGGGAGACACCCACTCCAGATCATTTTCTGGTTGAAATCACCAAAAGGGGACATGCTTCTTTCTAGAACAAAGATGGGTCTTTCAATGCTGTGGCAAGGCAAGATGTAAAAGCAAAGGGAGATGTGGGAGAAAATTTTGTGCTCATGGACAGTTTACTCACTCGTCAGCGAGAATTTATACTGTTTTTGCTGCTGACTGTTTGCCCTTAGTGCTACAGATTCAACATCCAAATTTGTGACTGGGTTTCAGAAGTGGTGGAAACTGAGCTGTAAAGTACATAACCATCAGGCGTCTGAAGGGCACATATGTTGCCTTGAAAGTGGAAAATCCCACTGGCAACAGGACTGAGGCTGCACAGCCCATTGACACTGAAATGGTTGCTTTGATGGAAACGGGGAAGAAAAAGTGGAGGGGCTTTTGCATAGATTGGTTAATAACATTTTTTCTTGCCAAGCAGAACCTGGCATTCTATAGCCACCAGGAAGATGAATCTTCATTGAATAAAGGGAACTTTCTTGCAATGGTTGAGATGCTTTCAAAATGTGATTCATGCTGAAAAAATACCTAGTGAGATTAAAGCGGAGCACACGCAAACTTAAAGTATTCGCCTCTTCTCTTGCACCAGAAGCACAGAATGAGTTTATAAGTGCTCTGGCAAACCATGTGAAGGAGAAGCTTGTCATGGACGTAAAGTCTGTGAAGTACTTTGGGATCATGCTTGACAGCACGCTTGACAGATCACGTGCTGGCAAGATGCCCAAAGTGATCAGATATGTAAAAATCAACAATAGGAAAGTTGAAGTGAAAGGAGTTTTTCTAGGAGTTTTCCCCTTAAGGGGGGTTGGGGCGGGGGAAGCTGCTGACCTCAGTTCTGACATTCTTTACAAACTGGAAAGTGATGGACTGGACATAATGATGTGCTGTGCACATGGTTAGGATAATGCTGCCACTATGGCTGGAATCCATGGAGGTGTACAAGCCATTCTTAAGGGGAAGAACAAGAAAGATATTTTTAATGGATGTGTGGACCATTCGCTTAACCTGTGTGGTCAGCACTCTTTTGCTGAGAACGCATCCTGTGTGGCATTTTTTTGAATTCTTGAGACAATGTTTTCTCTCTTTGCTGTTTCACCCATCGATGGGGTGTGTTAATTGATCATGCTGTAGTGTCAGCAAGAAGGCTGTCAACAACATGCTGGGGTGCGCTTCACGCTGCCGTTAAGCCAGCTGAAGAAAAGGTGGGTAAGTTTATGGCGGCGATTGAAGCTCTTTGTGATCCACATGAAAATTTGGACACAAGAGGAGCAGCACAGAGTCTTCTGCCTGCTGTCTGTGATTTCACTTCTCTGTGCTACCTGTACTCCTGGTGTGATGCACTTCAGGAAGTTAATCCTACACAGCAGTACCTGAAGAATAAGGGTTTAACTCTCAACAATGTGGTGATGAAGTTAGAGGCACTAAGACTTTTTCTGCACGAGGAGTGCAGTTACCTAGTGGAGCACACAATTGAACAGGCACTTTTAAAATCAGATGAACATGGCATTGCAGTAGCGAGAACAGCCAGGTTCAAGAAGAGGATGGCAGGGGATGTGGAGCAGACAAGCAATGCTGGATCCACTCTGCAAGAAGAAAATAAGAGGGTAATGGTTGAGTGCGTTGATCCCTTTCATTCTGGACTCCAGATCAGATCAAGAGCCATCAAGAAAATAGCAGCCATGTATGAGGCTGTTCAACCGAAGAGTACCGTAGCTGCCACTGAGGAAGAGATAAAGGTATCCATTCCAAAACTGACCACTGTCTATGATGAAGTACCTGAAAGTGAGCTTTTAACAGAAATACCAAAGCTGAGAAGGCACCTGAAAGCAGCAGAGATTGATCTGGAAGAAGCCAGAGATTGGGCAACACTAGACGTTTTGAATTCATAGGTGAATGGGACTTTGTAGAATCTCTCCCAACCCTTTCGCTAAGCTGAAAATTATTTCTGACTACTGTGTGTCTGTGGCTTCATGTGAGAGGAGAGTTTCAAAGCTGAAACTTACTTAGAAATATTTGCCACCTATAATGGCACAATCAAGGCTTCCTGATCTTGCAATATTATCAACTGAGAGTGAGTTGGTGAAAGTCGTTGATAATAACAAAGTGATTCACAAGTCCAAAGTTTTGAAGGCCAGGCAAGGAAAGTTCTGATTTAGTTGAGATGTTCAGTTAAGTGGTGAAATGCTCGTGTGTTTGTTCCTGTTTATTCTTATGCTATTATTTCCTTTTTGAATATATTTCCCTATGCATTTATCTGCAACTTCTACATTACTTGGGCCACTATTGATTATGCAAACCTAATCTATTAATGTATCTCATGTAAAGGTGAAGTTTTCATTAAAACGAACATAATTTTGATGTAGCTCTTAAATGATTTTACTTCGAATTCTACTTTTTTTAACCAAATTTTCACTTTAACCACATGAAACTATGTAAATGTAAATACATTTATGCTATGCGTACTGTAATTTAATTTTGCTAGTCATTTATGTCACTACTACTGCCATTACAAGGGAGCACTGGTAGCACAGTGGTTAAAGCACTCAGCTGCTAACCAAAAGGTCAGCAGTTCAAACCCACCAGCTGCTCCAAGGGAGAAAGATGTGGCTGTCTTCTCCTGTGAAGATTTACAGCCTTGGAAACCCTATGGGGCAGTTCTACTTTGTCCTATAGAGTCAGAATGAACTCAACTCCTGTGGGTTTGATTGCCATTACATTCAGTGACATATGGGAGTTAGGATTTACCAGTGACATTAGTACAAAAAAAATTACTAAGAATTCTGTATGGGCTGGTATGGGAGGAAGTCCATAGGTGGGCTTTGATATCTTGAGTTACTGTACTGGGTGACATCAACCCTAGTGACGCTACTGGGAATCTAACTAATGTGGGGTTTTATCCATTCCCAATCCCTAGCCCTCCAGCAATATAGAACAGTAAGGAAAGTTCTGACTTAGTTTATGCGATTCACATTCAGCCATTGTTTTCATTCATTCATTCGTTCACTCAGCATTCACTATTTGCTAGATGTTGTGAGCAAGGTAGATAGAGTTCCTGCTGTGATAGAGCTCACATTCTAGTGGGAGAAGACCAAAGACAAACACATAAACCAATTAATAAGTAAGATAATTTCACATGGCAATATGTAGTATAAAGAAAATAAAGCAGCAAATGGGATGGGGGTAGGAGACTATAGCAAAGGTGGTCAGGGAAAGCCTCTCTGGGGAGGCCACATTTGGGCTGAGGCCCAGATGGAGAGTAGAAACCAGTGATGCAAACTTCGGAGAGAAGCTTCCTGGGCAGATGAATAGCAGGTGTGAACCCTCCAAGATGAGAATTAGCTTGGCCTATCTGAGTGATAGAAAGAAGGCCTTTGTGGCTAGTGCCTAGTGAAGCTGGGAGGGTGGGAGGAGAACTGGTAGGCAGGGGTTGTCCTAGGGCCTTGTAGGCTGCAGTAAGGAGTTTGGATTTTACGTATCTCTAACTGTAAACCCTGGTGGCATAGTGGTTAAGTGCTAGCGCTGCTAACCAAAATGCTGGCAGTTCAAATCTACCAGGTGCTCCTTGGAAGCCCTGTGCAGCAGTTCTACTCTGCCCTGTAGGGTCGCTATGAGTCAGAATTGACTCGACAGCAATGGGTTAAGTGTAATGAAAAGTCCCTGGAGGGCCATAAGCAAGGAACGTATACGATCTGATTTATGTCTTTAAGAGATAACGTTGACTTTTGCATGGAGAATGTATTAATGTTTTTAAGGGGGCAAAAGCAGAAGCAGGGAGGCCATTCAGGAGGCTCCCGCAGCAGTGTAAGTATGTAGGAGTGGAGATGATGAGAAGTGGGTAGATTAAGTTTATATTTCGGAGGTAGAATCAGTAGAATGTGCTGATGAATTGGATGTGATATGTGTAGGGAAAAGAGAAGATTTAAATTTTGTGCCTGTCCCCCGCCCTGACCAAAATTGGGCAATGGGATGCCATCTAACAAGATAGGAAAGACTGAAGAACTAACAGATTTGAGAGAGAAAACCAGTAATTCAGTTTGGGACATAGCAAATTTGAGACACTCGTCAGACACCCAAGAGGAAACACTGAGTGCATAGATGGATGCGCACACCTGAAGCTGAAGGCAGCTTACGGATTTAACCAGCGTTCCAGATCTGACTACCGCCATACTGATAGCATTTGAAGCTTAGAGTTGGAGTGCTTCTAAGACTTTGCATGGTAAAATGTCCGTGCACTCTGGGTTGAGGATTACTGAACATCCAAAGACACAGTAAAATACTGATGCTGAACACGCCTGAGAAAGAGGGTAAGATTAGCTAAATGGGTTTCCTGTATCAGAAGGTTAAACAGAACCACTGTTTAAACTTCAACGCTTGATGAAGATGTTTTTCAAGTACTTTGGTCCATTTTCTTGGCAAAGTCAAGAGTACAATGAATATAAAATCTTCTGATTTCAGCACACCTTCATGACCAAAAAATAGAATACATGCTGTGATTAGACCAACTCTGACCTGAAACCAGAATAAAACTCTGACCTGAAACCAGAATATACCCTACAAAATGCATTGTGTTAATAGGCTTTTTATATCAGCTAGTTTTCTGTTTCTCTCTCTCAAATAGTGGCAAAGTAATACAAAGTTGAAAATCATTGAGATTTCTGATTAATTAATGTTGTCTGCAATTGATTTCAATATAAAGACTGAATTTAGCCAGGTAAACTTTTATATAGTTTCTAGACTATATATTTCTGGCAACTTTAGGTTCATAGAAAAATTGAGCAGAAAGTACAGCATTCCCATATAGTCCATCTCCCCCGCCCACAATTTCCGCTATTATTAACGACTTGCATTCATGTGGTACAGTTGTTACAATAATGGACCAATATTGATACATTCTTAACTGAAGTCTATAGTTTACATTACAGCAGGTGCATTTATACTTTACATTAGACTTTAGTTTTCATTTAGTTCAAAATATTTAAAAATTTTTCTTGAGATATCTTCTTTGACCCATGTGTTCTTTAGAAATGTGTCATTTAATCTCCAAGTATTTTGGAATTTCCAACTATCTTTCTGTTATCCATTTCTAGTTTAACTCCACTATGGTATGAGCATTTGTGGTATGTGATATGAAAGTATATTTTTTATCATTTATATTCTTTTAAATTTGTTAAGATGTGTTTTATGCTCCAGGTTGTGGTCTATCTTGGTGAATGTTCATGTGAGCTTGAAAAGAATATGTATTCTGCTGTTGTTGAGTGAAGAAACCCTGGTGGCATAGTGGTTAAGAGCTACAGCTGTGAACCAAAAGGTCGACAATTCGAATCCACCAGGCGCTCGTTGAAAACTATGGGGGCAGTTCTACTCTGTCCTATAGGGTTACTATGAGTCAGAATTGACTCAACGGCAATGGGTTTGGTTGTTGGATGAAGTAGTCTATAAAAGCCAACCGGACCCAGCTGATTGATAGTGCTGATTTTCTGTCTGCTGGATTTGTTAATTACCAGTAGAGGGGTGTTGAAGTCTCTAACCATGATAGTAAATTTGTCCATTTCTCCTCGGAGTTTTAGCAGTTCTGTCGCACGTATTTTGATGCCCCGTTGTTAGGCACATGCATATCCAGGACTGTTATGTCTTCTTGGAGAATTGATCCCTTTATCATTATGTACTGCTTCTCTTTATCCCTGATAATTTTCCTTGCTCTAAAATCTACCTTATCTGAATGTAGCTACTTCAGCTTCCTTTTGATTATTGCTAGCTATCACGTTGTATCTTTCTTTATCCCTTTGCTTTTAATCTATTTGTGTCTTTACATTTAAAATGAGTTCCTTGTAGACAACATCTAGCTGAAGCTTGTTTTTTATCTACTCTGATGATCTCTTGTAGATGTATTTATATTACTCACATTTAAAGTCGATTACAGCCAATCCCCAGGTTAGGAATGTCTGGCTTACATACAACCCGTAGTTACAAACCAATACCCATAAAACTTATTATATTTAAAATTTGAGGTACATACAATGGTTCGTAATAACAAACAAGCACTACTTTGCAATGTGCTTCAAAACATTACTATTACTGTAGTATTATGTTAAAGATGTTTTAGTGTATGTGGAAGTGTTTTTTTAAAATGTTTTTATGCAAAGAAAGGTACACTATTACACTAAGACAAACATTTGACTAACTGACATTGATACAAACTGTACCTAACTGTTCAGACAGAATTAGGAATGGAACTTATTTGTAATCTGGGGATTGCCTGTACTGATATAGTGAAATTAATGTCTACTGCAATTGTAATTGTTTTCTATTTGTTGTCTTTGTCCCCTTTTTTATCTTCCACCGTTTTTCTCCCTTCTCTGGTTTTACTGAGCATTTTATATGGTCCCATTTTCTCTCTTCTCTTAGCATATCAACTATGCTTCCTTTTAATAATTTTTTTTTTAGCAGTTGCCCTAGAGTTTGCAATATTCATTTACAAATAATCAAAGTCAATTTTCAAATAAAATACTGCTTCACAGGTTGTGCAGGATTCTTGTAACACAGTATTGCCAATTCCTTTCTCTCACTGCTTATTACATTGCTGTCATTCATTTCACTTATCTGTAAGCTACATCCAGGAGCCCTACTGATGTGTGTGAGGTAAGGTAAGGTGTGGGGAGAGGGGAAACATTCTATGGTCCTATGACTAGGTTTCAGTCTTTTAGTGAGCATGGATCTCTGGGCTGTGACCTTCACAGGTTCTTCTCAGCACCTCCCCACCTCCAACCTTAGTCAAGACTAGAAGTCGAGAGGGTGCTGGAGTTGGTGCTCTTTTCCTCCAGGTCACCTAGACTTTGATGAAACCAAATTGATTAGGCTCTGGTAAACCAGTTTCCCTTAAGGGCAGGCCTTCTTATGAGAACAGAGAACTCTGGGCAAATTTCAAAATGGAGACTTTTGAATGGGTTCCTCTGCTGGAATCAGGAGGAAATTTTTCTCTGATCTTCAGAGTGAGAGCAGAATCAGGCTCCTGGAGGTAAAACTCATGAAAGTGTGGGGCTTCCCCCAAGACCGGCTTCCCCCAGAGTTTTTAACTCTCAGGATAGATCACACTGAGCCTCCAACAATCCATCAATTATAGTTTTAAGTGTTCGTACTAGTACTGGCTGCAGCTGCAGGCAAGCTTCTCTGCTCCTAGCCTTTTGTTCCAGGTAATCTGTGATTCTCTGTTTCCACCTGCCTGTCTTGCTGTTGTAGGGTAGGAGTTTGCCCCATGACTTCAATTCTCTGAGGGATCTAAGAACAGTTGTTGATTTTCAGTTTGTTCAGCTTTTTTCTTGTAGGCAACCACTTCCAAGGTCTTTTACATGTTATACCAGAAACCGGAAGTCCCTCCCAGGTAAGTTTTTTAAAAAGCTAAATCAACATAGAATGTGATTCTTGTAAAACGTTTTTAATAATTTAGTCCTATACACATTTCCTGAGATTTTTAATTAAATTAAGGATTCTTGGAGTTCAAAGTCAGTTGACATGCTCAGAGAGAAACATAGCAAAAGCTTAATTTTTTTCAATTAAAAAAATTAAATTTACCAATTGATCTTAAGAAAAACATGCATGTGTAATTTGAGATTACTTTTGTAAACCCTAAATATTTATTCATATAATAAGATCAATTTAAGAATCGTTTTTTCTTTCAATATTTCCTACTTACAAAAGGGAATCATTACTTTATTATTTTAGCAGTATGTATAGTAATTAAAAAAAATTTTTTTACAGTAATTATAGTAGCATTTATTGTGTCCGATGGCATGCAAAATACTTTATATGATTCATGTCATATAATTGTCATAATACTCACATAGACTGGAATAGAGCATTATTAATAATTCTCATTTTATATTCAAGAAAATAAGCACAGAAAAGTTAAATACCTTGTCCAAAGTCACACAGTGGAAAATGGTAGAGACAGATATTGAACCAGGGCAGCCTGACTTCAGAAAGAATTTTGTACTGGAGATTATGACAATAATTTTCTGGATGTTTTATACTATTATTTTTTGACACAGTGGTTAAGAGCTATGGCTGCTAACCAAAAGGTCAGCAGTTTGAATCCACCAGCCGCTCCTATGGGGCAGTTCTACTCTGTCCTACAGGGTCTCTATGAGTCTGAATTGACTCGCCAGTACTTAAAAAAAAAATTCTTTGCAGTATTGTAATGATTACAAATTTCATCATCATAATTAATCTGGAATTTATTTTATCCTAAAGTTTTTTTTTTTTTAAGGTTAATAATAATGGCAGAAATTCAGCACAATTTATCAAAATGAAACCTTATTTTAAAACATATCCAAAATTGCAAGAAACAAGCACCCTTGAAACAGATAAATGTGTATGTATAGAGAATGGTGAGACATAAACAATATAAATTTAAGCCTTTTTAATGTGCCTTTAACGATAAAACACAATTATTTTCTCTTTCAAAATGATTTAAATTATGTACATTGGCTCTAGTATATTCCAAAATTATAGCCAAAGTCAAATACAAAACAGTGAGGTCAAATATAAAAACAACATACGTATGTATTTGATGAATCCATGCAGACACAGAGTGCACCAAATTAATTATCATCTAATTCAGTGCAAATTGCACAACCAAGGAAAAATGTTCATAAGAAACCACAGTCTAACTAGAACAAACATTTTACAAAAAGATTGTCAAAGGATTTATTTCCAAAATCTCTTATATGATCTGGCAACTGCCTCCGCTTCCCCTTTCCCTACCTGCAAAATAAATCAGGCTCTGTCAACTCCGTTGTGAAACTATTGCATGGCTTCTTAGCCTTTGGGCATTTTAATTAAGATCTTTTCATTAAATATGCCTTCCCGTGGCATCTTTTTTCATCAGCTTGTCTTCTAAATTTCTAAACTTGCAGGTACTAAAATCTCATTACTACATCAGTACTATTATTATGGTAGATTTCTTCCTCAAATAGACATTTAGAATTCTCTTTAAAAAAATGAAAAAGAATAGACAATCTTCACAAGAACAAGATGATGTAATTAAAAAAAGAAAACAACAACTATTTTTATGGTTAACCTCAGCCCTTGAAGTACTATTAACAGCTCACCAGGGCACAGTTTCAGAGCTCAGAGTCAAGTTCAGAACGTAGTTGAAGGGGACAAAAGTTAGTCCTGTAAAGACTTAGACTTTTTTTCATTCTTGTTAAATATTGTGTGAATGAGCTTAAGGCATGGGGGAATTGTTGTTAGTTGCTGCCCGTGGAGTCAATCTGACTCACGGAGACCCAATGTGTGCAGAGTAAAACCATACTACAGAGTTTCAAGTCTGTGATCTTTTGGAAGCAGAGCCGCCAGGCCTGTCTTGCAAGGCACCTCTGGGTATGTTTGAACAGCCAATCTTCCAGCTAGTAGT
Organism: Elephas maximus indicus; assembly: GCF_024166365.1. NCBI lineage: Eukaryota > Metazoa > Chordata > Mammalia > Proboscidea > Elephantidae > Elephas > Elephas maximus. The sequence continues at coordinate 86,481,168 of NC_064820.1, forward strand.
TGAGTGCTTAACCGTTTGTACCACCCAGGGACTCCTGCATTAGGCAAAGGATGTATTTACCCACTGTAGCTCCTGACTTTTATCAACTCTTAGTAGCTTTTTTCTTTAGGAACCTAGAATCATCTGGGAAGATTGACATTATTGGACTGTTCCCCTGGTGAGAGCTGATTAATTAACCTTGAAAGTAAACTAAAAAATAGTGGCAACTTTTTGAAAAGGCAGGTCCCAAAACTCACTCTTATTGGCAGAAAAAAGGAAAGATTTAAAATTTTTTTCAGGTTGTTTCTCTACTTCAATACAATTTTCCAGTTATTTATAGGACCTCATTTTGACAATAAGTGTCAAGGTTATTGCATTGTTGTTGTCAAACTGCGATAGCCAACACTGAAAAGAGAAATTTTATCAGTTACTGCCTTGAGAAGTTTTTAGTGCTTAGGGATTTTTTCAAACAATATTCTTACCTTAGAACTGAAAAAAATGAGGCTGTGAGAGAACAGTGAGATTCGAACCCATGTTTTCTATCTGCTGATACTGTGGTCTGTCACTCTGATATTCACACTGCTTCTACTAAGAAGCCTTTTGTTTCTTAAATTGCATAAACTAAAGAAATTTCAGGGTACTTTAAAAATTAAAAAAAAAAAAAGTTAATACTTGGAAAGCCAAAATCCCAGTGGAGGGGTTACTTGGGGTGGGGAGGGGGTGGGGTGGAATGTGCAGAAGTTATATATATTCCATTTTAGGAGTATATCTCCATCTTCCTGTCTGGAGTGAGTTAAATTTTCATGTTTTGTTTAATTTTTTGTATGTGAGGGGGCAATCAGTAAATGAAATAGCATAATGATTCAACATTAAGGCTTTAAACGTTTTAAGAATGTTGCTGTTCTTGACATTTGCAGTGATCATGCCCTGAGAACATACTACTACTGAGATTTCTGGGGACCTTTGGGCTCCCACACACCTTTCAGGCTCAGGGAGGCGATGCTTACTCTGAGAGGACTTGTGAGTATAACCGCTCTGTGGCCCAGCTGCCGAGTTGGCGGACTTGGACAGCGGAGCAGTTGGCATGCACTCCTCGACGCTACCTACCTCCTAGCCCCTCAGGTTTAGCCTTTCAGCATATATGTGGATCATTTTTTATTCCAACTTATGGCATAGGACTTTCAATGGATGAGTTTTCGGAAGTAAATCACCAGGCCTTTTTTCCCCAGGCATGTCTGAGTAGACTAGAACCTCCAACCTTTCAGTTAGCAGCCAAGCACTTAGGTTAGAGCCACCAAGGTCTTGCCTATTTATAAAGGATCAAGTCTTAGCTTGGGGATGTAAGCTGTTAATTTTTATTACAAGCAATCTTTACATACTCAGGTTTCAGAAATACGTTGGATTATGATTTAATTATTTTTAAAAAATAACGCTTAGTCTTTTAATATTTAATGTTCATATTATTAATCAATTGCAACTGGGTGTAACAGAGGATTGTCTCACACCCTCCCCACTGCCACTGCCCATCAGATGTTCAATTAACTGAATGGTTGTGTTTGAATGAAAACTACTAGAGTGCTTTAGGTTCACGGAGAAAATCCATAGATGAAATGGGTATGCAGGCTAAAATAAATTTATGTAACTTATATAACACGTTTTGGGAAGTCTTAGAAGCCTAGATGTATTTACCAAATCATATTTAGGAACTTTTGATTTAAGAGGTGGACGTGGCTTGTTATAAAACAATCATGTCATACTTCATCCATGTCAAGGACCCGTAATTAAGGATGAAGAGACATATTCTCTCTCTCCTCATTGTTTCAAAGCATGAAATATTCAGAAGTATTTGACTAAAAACGTTACTAAAAAAAATGTTACTACGCACTTATAATACTCCATTAAAGCTAATACATAAAATATTAATAGACATTTGTCTCAGTGTTATGCTGTGTAGCATAAAAAAGCAGCGTTGAACTCAGGCTCTTCGAGGGTCATTTGCCTACCATTTATGATATGCCTCACATTTATCAGTATAAACCAGCCTGTTGTTGAACTATCATTTTCTATCAGTCACCAAACATTTTGTTTCCTTTAAAAACGGCTAAAACACAAAGCTAAAAAAAAAAAAAAAAAAAAAAATTTGACAACCCAAACTATAGAATTTCTGAAACATCTTGATAAAAAATTAAAGTTGAAAGTAAAATTTATAACAGCTAATAGCAAAAAAGAGGAAGACCCTCAATGCGAAGGATTGACATGGTGGCTTCAACAATGGGCTCAAGCATAACGATTGTGAGGACCACGCAGAATCAGGCAATGTTTCGTTCTGTTGTACATGGGTGGGCTTGCTATGAGTCCGAACCGACTTGAGGGCAACTAAGAATAATGGTTTTATGGGTCTCCACAGAACTACCGGCAGCTAGGGGATTGGTGAGGAGAGGTACCGTGGTGGTACATTCTAAGGAGTTGCTAATGTTGACTCCAGGAGCCACCTGCTGATGGTATGATCAGTGTTCACTAACATTGCTCCTATAATAGGATGCTGGGCATCAATGGCGAGGGCTACAATGAGGAACAGATGGAGAAAGATTGCTGTAAACTGGGTTGAATGCAGACACTGGGTCTTGTGGTAGAGTTGAGGAATATGGTTAGACTCAAAGCAAAACATCTTGAAAGACTGCTTAATGGAGAAGTAAAATCCTTTCATCAAAATGTAAATGATTGAGAAATCATTCATTACAGGTAAGATTACAGTAATAGTGAGATGCTGTTACTACTTGCAACTGTAGTTTAAGATCTGTATTGACTTGGGCTTCTAGTTAACTAGGTAACTGTTTTCCTAGAGTCTTTTTTGTCTTAAAAATGTTCTGAAAAAGATTGGGCTCTGTTCTTACCAGTGTCTAAGTTACTCCTTAAGGACTAGAGTAGGTATTTCAAAAGCTACTTGAACTCTTTTAAGCTAATGGCTACTTCTGAAGGTGCATTAACTTTTCAATAATTCTAAATGGTACTTTAATGAGTTCGGTAGGTAAAATAATACAACGCTGTTTGCACACACATATCCTCTCTCTCCCAGGACAAAATCACTTAGGGATTTGGCAATTCTCTTTTGGGTGAGTCCCTAGTTTCCTAATTCAACAAATCTTTCGCAGCTCTTTTTCTGCCAGAAATAGATTTGAAATGCTTTAATTATTGGCATTTGTATCTGAAAGCAGTTGAAATCATGTAGCTTATTTTTGGCAAGCAGAATCAAGATAAGAACACAAAGTTATCTACAATATCAAGGCTATAGGATAAACCTTCATCTTCAGCAGGAAGAAATCCCCAACAGGTCAGCAGTTACCCTGTATGCATTTAAATTCTGAACAAGTAGATATGGCAGTTGAACGATTAATCACTGATCTTGGTAAATGGTAAATGTTCTACTTATTAAAAAGAAGAACATCTATTTGTGCAACTCTAAATGAAAAGGTTGCTGATTAATTCACTTGTCTGCTCCCAAACTCCTCTTCAGTTGGATAGGCTTATCTATTTCCAGTTCTGCTTTAATGTACAAGTGGGGTGAATGGAATCTCAATTTTTGAGGTCCAAATGCAAGAGCTTGAGTTATGGTAAACTTGATGAAACTCAATACTGCCAAGTAAACCAGAAAGATATTTTATTTTAAACAAACTTCAAATGAACATAAACGTTTTACAGAACACACACTTCTGCAATCTGTATTTCATGTCTCTTAAAGCGCCTACTGCCCAAGCAAAACAGAGAGGTATTTCTGGTTACTTGAAGGAAAAAAATTTGGTATTAGTTATTCATTTTTTAAAACACACAGTTCAATAACTCTTACACAGAAGCATTATGCAGATCTTCCTAGGACTTAAAATACAGCAGTAAATATCTTTCCAAACAGGGTTTTAAACCATCTCTTAAGAGATGTAACCAGAGACAGCCTGTCAGACTTCTATTCACCCAGACCATTCTCCTCCGAAATGATTTCAGAGGCTCGTTTTAGAGATACTTGTGGCATCCAAATTCTACACAGATTTGGACTTTGAATGTTTTGCATTCTCAGCTGAGCTTCACTGGACCATGTAATTTTGCAACTAGAAATCCTTCAGCAAGATTACTATTTCCGAGAACAGCCTGAGATGATCGTGCTGCCCGTTTCAAATGGTACTTTTTGCTAAATGGGTTGAATTTTAAACTCTGTGACTCAATATTGAGAATTTGGTTATGGTCTGATTTTGTAGAGATCATTATCTTAGAAACACTGAGTGGGTTTACTAATCCACCTTTGATGCAAATTAGATATGGTTCTTCAGTTGGTTTTGGTTATTTGCGTCAATAAACATCTTCTCGTTATTAATAGGTCTACTGAGCAGTTTGATTTTGAATTTGAGCATTAGTTTGAGAACTTCTATGGTGAGATGGATCTCTTGCAATTTCTAGTGCTTCTGTTTTCACTGAAGACTTTCATTTATGACTTGTATTTTTGAATGTTTTAATTGGATTCTAAGTGAATTTTTCAGTGAATATAATTTCAGCTGTTTTTTTCCATTGAATAAAAATTGTGCCTAGGTATTTCTCAAATAAAGATGACTATATGAAAATTTGGTTAATAACTGTTGAAATAGCATGCTGAGTTCTCAAAATTAACATCACTTCCAATGGTTGATACATACACATGTTGTTATAAAAATTTTGTGACCACTGTTGCTAGGTGCCATTGATTATCAACTCACAGTGACCTTGTGCGACAGAGTAGAACTGCGTCATAGGGTTTTATAAGCTGTGATCTTTACGGAGCAGTTGGCCAGGTCTTTCTCCCATGTAGCTGCAGGCGGTTTTGAACTGCCGACTTCTAGGTTAGCAGATGAGCGCTTAACCATTTTGCCACCAGGGGTCATTTTGGGACCTCTAAGTATGTTCGACTCAAAGGCACTGGGTTTTTTAAAGTATGTTTAATATTCTTCAGTCGTAAGTGAATAATGGCTAACTTGATGACAAAACAGTGAGCACCAAATTATAAAAGACTATATAAAGAATGCATGTCTTTTCAATTCAGAAGCCATTTCTTTAAAACAATATTTACATGAATAAGTAGTGCTGAATTTCTTTTATACCACCTGTAACAATCTACATAATCTATATGATTACTGAGATTAAATTGCAAACACATTTAAAAGTATATTCTTCCATAAATGACTAGATATCAAGTGTTCTCTCCCTATTTCCATCAAGAACTATGGACTGTAAGATGCAGACTCAATCTTGTGAGTAAAATTTGAGAGCACAGCACACTGAGAAAGGCAGGTAAGCCAAGCAGAGCCCAACCTTTCTTTCAAGGGAAGCTTTGCAAGATGGATGACAGTCAAACATTTGTTTGTATAATGTCTACTGGCTCCAGAACTTTCTAAAAAGCTGCATCATACACATTATCAGAAAATTTGTGTAGGGAATAGAATTTCTGGGATTTTCTTTAATCTTCATGACTCTTTTGATGTAAAGGGTTTCTTCACCATGAGAACACACACTTGATTCAGATTGCTTAGGGGCTAAGTACGCACTCTCATCCCCTTTTATTTTGAGCGATTTTGCTATTGGCTATCTCATTAACCAAGAGGAGCTGCAAGGAAATTAAACAATTCTGTTGACTTTTATCTATTTACACTACTGCTGCTCTACATCTACATAATGCTACCGCCACTAATAACCATTTTGTACCATTGTTGTTAGGTTCTGTCCAGTGGCTTCCGACTGATGGTGACCCCATGTGATAGAGTAGAACTGCCCACAGACTTTTCTAGGCTGTAATCTTTATGGGAGCAGATCACCAGGTCTTCCACCTACAAAGCTGCTGGGTGGGTCAAAATGCCAACCTTTTGGTTAACAGTCTAGCGCTTAACCATTGTGCCACCAGGCACCATTAGAGATAAGTTAAATATCAATTTCCAGAAAAGCTCTTAGTTATATGACCTCTGCCTGTTTTAAAGGACCCTTCAGTTGTCTTGCTACTTACCCTCTACCCCCTAGAAATCCAGACACCTTGCTAAAATTTCCTGGCAAGTTACTAGAGGTAAACTTTGGCTCAATAAGGTGTCTGGCCAGTAGGGATTTAGAGCATTTTCCTTTCTAATCATTATGTACAAATGTGCTGCATCACTGAACTGGAAGACCCCATTTTGATCAAAGTCATAATAAATGATGTGAAGCCGATGTTTAAGAATTTACTGAAAATAAGATTTTTGGGGGGTGTTGTGTTTTCATTGATATCTAAGGAGGGATGCTTAATCTTAATTATAGAACTTCCTCCTCCTATATTCATATTTATCCATACAATAGTAGGCAGAGCTTACTTTAAAGTCCCTATTTGGGCCAAAGCTCATAGTGAACTGAGGCAACCATCTGTCCAGGTCATCGGAAAGATTAATGCAGTTGTGGAAAAGTATGCTTTTGCACGAATTATCTGCATAATTGCTTTAGACTTCTATGTTATGTGTAATCTTATTTGTAATAAAATACCCAACTTTTATCCATGAACAGATATCTACTTGCTAATAGCAGTTTTTTTTTTGTATACAAAATTTGTTTATCTGACCACATACAGCCAGCTACTCAGTCTTTTCTTAAATGCATAGAAATCCTTTGATATTAGGGACTCCTGGTTTTTACATGAGGCATATGTAATTCAATTATATATACAGAAGTTCACATTAGTTAGGTTTTGATTTGCCATTCAAAAAACATATAAGCTTACTTCATATGGATAATTTCTTTTACATTTTTAATAAATAATGTAGTAGAAGCTAGAAATGAAAGGGTAGAAATTATAAATGAAAAGCTGTGTTTTTAAAATTGAATATGCAACATTCATGTACATTTTTATGGCAACCTTCCCCATTACACGAATAGCTCACGTATTTGTACAGAAACACTAAGTGATAAACCCATTTGAGAATAAATGTAATAATGCACACACACACACACAGAAGATGCTATATTTTTAAGATGTGTCAAGTAGCTGGTGGCCTGGTTGAATTAAGACTAGTAGAACACTAAGCGTCATCCCAGTTTCCAGTTATATTTATACATAAACTGTGCATTTATAAAAACCTTACAGATCTGTTTTTTCCAGGAAGACATTATAGGTAACAATGTAACACATGTAGTAAAAAAAAAACTTAAAATCTTACAATCACAATTAGATAAACTAAAAGGTTACACAATTCAGTAAGCTGATGGCTATCTCAAGTAAGGAATTCTGTTCATAAAGACTTTTTCATTTTTCATGTCTGCAACAACAGCATGTCCTTTATTCATTTCAACATATAGCTTGTGTCAGTTTCGACTGTATTAATTCAAAGAAAGTAAAACATTTTTGAAATAAGAGCTGATAGAAAACCATATACATGTTTCAATCAGTAATCAATGAAATTTCTAAGATGTTGCTAAATTTAAAGTATATTTGCTTTCAAATTATGTAAATTGGCCAGATTATTTGATTTTTTTTCTTAATAAGTAGGTGTGTAATTACATTTAACGGAGCAATTTTAGCAGAACGATATGATGGAAATTTAGCTGACAACCTATTGTATTATGTTCTGAGAACCCCGTGAGAAATCTAGATTTTGCTGTCTTGGCAATGCACTGAGGTCATTTGGTGCAAAAAGAGAAAGTGGGATCAAGTTTTAATGTTAACTGGGATAAACCTTTCTATAAGTTTTTCTGGGAATATTAAAATTCACCTCTGTCATGTTAATGGTGAATCTCATTTTAAAAATGAAATGTTTAATATTTCTAGAAACAGATTATAACATTTCAATGACTGGGATAATCAAAATGAGTCCAACAGTTATCCTGAGAATAGTAAATCTGCAAAGGGAGAAGAGACAAACTGTAATTCTCATACATGGAAACACCTATTACCACTTTAAAATTTACAATATCTATGATTTCATTTTTAAAGTGTAGACAGCAAAAATATTCACATCTAAATTAGTTACAGAAATTATTTTCCCCTTTATCAGGAAAACCAATTATATTGAGTTAACAAGGAAAACATAACAGAGGAAATTCTCCTTAGGAGATTCATTCAACTGAGGATTTCTCTTTAGAATATAGTTTAGAAAAGTAATTAAAGAGGTCTCAGGTGTTTTTTCATCTGCAGGTCATCCTTTCAATCTGAACTACAGTTCATGGGTAAAGTTGATGGTTCTGGTAAATAAATTAATAATGCCAATTAATTTTCTTGTAAACAAACGTCTACAGAAAAAAATTACAATTATTGCACAATTCCTGGCAGCAAGGACTTAATGATTACCTATGCTCTTACCTTTAGATGTAGCACCTTCGTGAGAAGGCATAATGTGGGCAGGCTAAGATGAGTAACTCAACAGTGAGCTGGGCACAGGAGACTCCATTTGTTTATGTGCTATATTCCTCTCTTTCCATCCCAAAACCCCTTTATTCAGCTATTTTACCATTGAAATAGTCAAAGAATTATGTTTAAATAGTTATCTGTTGTGCTACAAAATAATGTAAATCACAGTGGGAGTGTTTTGTGAGCAAAATCCATACCACTACCCCTGACACACATGTGAGTGCACATATTCATACTCTGTGTGCAAAAAATGGAAGTGTTATTAATAGTGGTTCACCCTTCTTTTACTTTTCCAATATTTCTCAAGGTATGGTTCACAGATCCAAGCAGACTTCACACATGGTTAAAACTGGGTACTCCTGCTTTAACTAAACAGGGATTTCTGCTTCTCATGGCAACTGGGTATCTTATTCCAGCAGGAGGGAAATCAGATAGAAAAAAAGGACTAATCTATTTTTGGAAAATACATGGCAACTTTTCTCCCCTTATTGGACTTCTGTGTCCCACACTATACACTCATGGGCTACTCATGTAAATTAGTGTTTTCAAGGAAAGAGACATCATCATACATAAAACATAAAAGAAGGGAAAACCAGTGTCAAAATACCCTAATGCATTCCAAGGCCAAATAGATATGATTTGTGGTGCTGCCGCTGATTAACAGTGATAATCAAGAAATGAAAACTGTAATTATCTCCCCTGGGAAAGCTACTACTAGTACTAAATACTACACATTCTTTCAGGCGCAAATCCTAATGGCTGAGAAGGTAAAATCGTTCAGGCTGTATCTTATTTCTCCTTGGGGATGCCGGGATTGGGAGAGAGGCCTGGGGAGGGCTGTGGAAACACCAGTCAGGACTCCACTGAGGAAGCAGTTCTCAGTGCTTTGCTGCATTCCCAGAACGACATGATGAAGAAAGGATGTGGAGAGATGGGGGCTCCTCACGCCCTAAATTAAATTTACCAATTTCCATATGCTGTTTTTTATACTACAGAAGTGGTGTTGACTGAATGACTCTATGAAAAGCAAGAGTTGAGATATCTTAAAACTCCAAAACCCGAACTCACTGCCGTCAATTCCGACTCATAGCGACTCTAGAGGACACAGTAGAACAGCCCCATAGTTTCCAAGGAGTGCCTGGTGGATTCGAACTGCCGACCTCTTGGTTAACAGCCGTAGCACTTAACCACTATGCCACCAGGGTTTCCTCAGATATCTTAGAGAATCATAAAAATAGAAATGGAAGTTGTTTTCTCAATTTTATTCCCGGGGGAAGGGGTGTTTTGAGCACTTTCCATGGCTTGGGGGATAGAACTGACTTGTTCATCCTTAGGCAATAGAGAAATAAATCCAGACCTCAGGTTCCTAGCTGTGAAACAGCTATTCACCAGCAATGGAGTCCAAACTGGGAACACTTTTAAAGGGGTGCTGAGATTCTCCCATCACACATGTGGGTTATTACCAGATCGGTGGCACCTCATAGCCTTTGTTTCCATGGGCAACTTTGCTACAAAAAAGCTGGTTAAGAATCATACATACCTTAGGAAAAATGTGACATGTATTTTCAACTGTAGTTGAGTTAGGCAGAATGCAGAGTAATGAGAATGAATGTTTTCACCTCTCAGGTATTTTCAAACTCTGTGTGTTTATTTTATTTGCAGGTAGCAGGTTATGTTCCATGCAGCCAAGAATGACTGATGTTATTACTGTGATGGGAAATGTGTAAAAGCAACCGTAACAACAGCTAGTTTATATCAGGACCAACACAAATGCATGGGTAGAGATGGAAAAGATAAGAGAAAGGTTAAATGCTCATATTATAAAAGGATAAGATTTAAATGACTCAAAATTAGAAACTAACACACAGATACACTATTTTCTGTTCAGTGCATAAGAAAATTATTTGGATATTAAGTCTCTTTATATTGTGGTTTTCAATATTCTCCTGAAAAATAATTTTTCAGCTTTTCCAGGAAATTTTCTATCTGTAAGTTCCAGGAGAGAAAAAGAAATATGAGTTGATTGCTCTAGCTTGAAAAAAAAAAATCAAATTTTCTTTTTTGACCATATAGGTTGGAAATAATGGAACCCCTGGTGCCATTTATATTCCAGTATTACTCCTAAATAAGGGCAATTAAAGTCAGGTTCATGATTTTTTTGTGATGATAAGAAATAATACCTTCTCAGAAGGCAAAAAAAAAAAGAAATTCAAGATCAGTAACAATGGAGAAAACAGTCAATGAAATGGAGAAAACAGTCAAGACAATGTTTGAAAATTCTAGCATTATAAGGTTAAGCCTAAAAATCAAACAATGTCACTTTCTGCAGAAACTGTCATAAAAAGTGATAGTTAAAATTACCCTTGGTATATTCAGATGTCTGTACAAAGTGTTTGTCTTCACGTTTCCTCGGCTTGAGTTAAAGATGTCTTAGTTTGAATTTTTCATGAAAGGTCCCTGCAGCTTGAGGCCTTGGAGCAATCCGAGGCTCCTGCACACTGTGTAATTAATGCTGACTCATTTTATTAGAGTTTAAATCTGTAACATAAATTTAATTCAGTTTCTTTTTTTCCCCCTTCGACTGTTATGTCCAGCATCCCTGACATGCACAGGAAAAAATCTTTATTTTCAGAAGGAATAAATCATTATGGGTTTGAGAGAAATAAGTCATTGGGCACCAGGAGTTAGCAAATACACAGACTATAAGCCTAAAGGAAGCAGAAGGGTCCTCTTACCTGAGATGAAAAAATGCTTCTCATAGTCTCTGGAGTTTGGATATATAGTTGATGTTAGTGAATATTCGTATCACAATTATAAGAGTAAGGATCACCAAGTTATCTTTTAGAGTGTGAAATCAAACTCTTCTCACTTTCCTATTGTGATTTAGGTGTCTGTACATGTGATGGGACACACACAAGTGAAAGATCTGGAAAGCGCCATAGAACGAGATATTTTCATAAGGGAAGTGGAGAATTAAAAAAAAAATTTTACCTTTTTCTGAAAAGTCAGTTACCCAACATGGACTTAGCCTGCTGAAGTCAACAGGCAGATGAAGCAAAGTTACTAAGATGATTTGCCTCTGAATCAAACCCCAGTATTCTGAGAACAGAGCAGGCACTTTGCTGCCAGTGAGGAGGTGTGCGCAGAACGGACTTTTACCAGTCAATTCTGGGGCTGGTAAGGAAGCTACCTGGGTAGAAAGGCAGCACCCTAGAGCCCCTCACATATGGCAAAAATTCCTCTTCCTCTGGTGCTGAAGGTCTCAATCATTTCACTGCATCTGCTTTGCAAAGTCTATGTGGAAATGTTCACAAGAAGGCTGACTAAAAATCAGACATCATTTCACATAAGTGTGGTATTAAAAATTTAGCTTCAGTACTCCTTCTGAGAAGTGACAAACCCAAGCAAATGACTCTGTTATCACTTGTGGGCTTTATCACGTTAAAGAGAAAACATTTCTAAAAATACAACAACTCCTGTTATTTTATTGCTGTGGTCTGAGCAATGGGACTTAATGATTTTCTGTATCATCTAAGACAGACAAATCAAAAATTCCACTGAAAGCTGTTATTGCAGAAATATATCATTAGGCTCCACGTAAGCTTTTGTTGATTTTAAGCGTCTAAGTGAAAAGTCCACAAATACTTTTCACTGAAGGTAACTGAGAAGTTGTTTGATTTGACATAGACATGACGGCACGCTTCCTTCTGTTCTGTGAGACAGTACACTTTGTGACTCACAGGATAACTGGCATCAGACGCAATTTAATGAAAGCTCTCAAATAAGCAATTTTATTCCTATCCATGATCGCAGACATTTACAAAACCATAACATCTGAGTTCACCTTAAAAAATAACTTATATAAAGCAGTGATATACACAGCACAAAATAGTTCAGGGAGGGGCAGGAGCAACTTTTAATAATTAAAATGTAAACGTGAAAAAAAGGATGGAATAAAAGTCCCTACTTACTTCTACTTAATATGTCATGTGATATTTTACAATGTCCTGTGGGTCAATGCATGTATGTGCGAATGTCCATATAACATACACATATACAATGCATTCTCTTTCCCACACATATACATACACAGATAAGTATTTTCAGTTCAGTTTGGGGCAATTCTAATATGCCACTCCGTACAGTTGTTTGAATCACGTTTGGACCCGCTTTCTTCACAAAATAGGGGAGAGAGCAGGAAATAAAAAGGTTGGTTTGGTACGACTGAGATTCCTTTGTTTAACTGTACACTGCGATGAATAATTCTCTTCCGTAGGAGTTCTGTGAAGGACTGACTCACTGTGGTTTTCATGAGGAGACTTGGTAATGGATCACACACTCATTGTCATGCTAGGGGAGTACTGGAAGGAAAGAAGAAACCATATTTTAACAACAATTCTTTTACAGACCACTAAGGTTCTTCTTGGTGTAACAACAGTAATTGTGAATTTTAATTTCTTATCGTCTTTTATGCTCAAGCTTTTAACCTCAGACACCATAAAAATAAGAACCTATAAAAAAAGAGTTAATTTATGTCACCTTAGTCCTAAAATTTTCAGTATTTTCTCTGGAAACCAACCAGTCCCATTTTCTCCCTAGGCCTGCTGCTGCTTACCCATCACCACCCACTGCCTTTGAGTCAATTCCGACTCATAGCAACCCTATAGGACACAGTGGAACTGCCCCATAAGGTTTCCAAGTAATGGCTGGTGGATTTGAACTGCTGACCTTTTGGTTAGCAGCTGAACCATTAACCACCACACCACCAGGGCTCCTGTTGTTGTTTTAGAGGCTGATACTTACCCAGTCCTTCAGTCTTCTCCTTCCTGTTTCCTGGGCACTTGTAACAATTTGGGTTGGATCACAATGAAATACCTCTGAGAACAGTCTCTGCTATCTACTAGCTGTGTTAAACTTGAGAGGCTGCCTAATCTCTCTGCTTCAGTTTCCTCACTTGTAAAATGGGTTTAATGATAGAATCTATTTTAAGGGGTAATTGGGAGAATTAAATGTAAAACCCTTAAAGCGGTGTATTTATTGAATACATAGAAAGTGCTCAATAAACTTTAGATTAGTAGTATGGGGAAACAAAACAGAACAAAATAAAACAAAAAGCAATGCCCAGCTGGCTGACAAGTTCTCATTAAAAGCATTTAAAATACTTAAGAGTCTGATTTATAGTTCAGCACGTAAGCCTCATGCCCCTCATCTGTGGCTCCAACTTCAATCCACAATTATTTTTAGCTGGGGTGGGGGCATTTTTTTACACACTTACTTGGCAGTTTGATGGGGCTGACAATTGATAAAGGTGAGGCATTCAGAAATTTAAAAAAGTGGTCTCATACAGGGACTGAGAGGAGGACAAAGAGCAATTATTTTGATAATTATGCCAATCTACCCTCATATTTTGGGGGAACGGGCTATCAAAGAGAATTTCTATAGCAGTGCTGTCCAATAGAACTTTCTTCGCTGAATGACATGCTCTATAATCTGTGTCCAACATAGAAGCCACCATATTGATACCGAGCCTCTGAAATGTAGCCAGTGAATTTATTTAAATTTAAATATCCACATGCAGCTACTGACTACCATTTTGGATGGTGCAGGTCTCAGATGTGTGAGATGTGGGGAAGGCATCTACTCCCAAATGGTAATAATCTCCAGATGATGAGGGTTTCTAAATAAAAATATAAATGTAGACCCTTAAATATTTTTACATGTTATACTAAAAACCTCTATTAAAAAAGACCAAGGCAAAACGGGATTCCTTTTAACTTACTCATAATGATTATACCACATTGAAAGAGGCGATAAAGTCAAATGGATTGGTCTCAGGCTGCAGGGTTTAACCAGGAACAGTGATAATCATGGGTGAGGGGGCGGCAAACTTTTTAGAAAAGTGCAGAGAACAGAATGAAGTGAATCCCACACGGGCTGAGACAGACCACAGGAACCAGAAAAGAGGTATAAGGTGTGTACTGAGGTAAGAATGGATTATATATGAATGGCTAGAAAGCAGTATTTCCCAGGGAAGAAACCAGAGTGACAATGGCTCAGGTGGCAGAAGTCTGGACCAGCAGTCATTAGGGTGGACCTAGGGCTCAAATAAAAAAATACGATTGATGAGTCAAGGCAGATGGTTAGGCCTGGAAAAAGGGTCACTGGGCCATGGTGGGAGGATTGCTAATCCTTTAAACATGTGTCAAATCAAGACAAACCTACTTCTTAATCACTTAATAGCCTAAAATTTCCTTTTAGTACAGAAAAGCTAAATTAGATTGTAATGCACAGGATGATAAAAGGGGAAGACCGCCAGGGAAGAGAAAGGGGTCCAGTTTGACAGAAAAACCTCTCCTCCTTTTGCCCTGCATAGTAGCAGCAAAAAGAAAGCAAAGCAAAACAAAACAAAAAAAACCCCAAAACAATCATAGACAAGAACTGAACAAATGGATAGCTACGGTTATTTACAAGAAGAATGGCTGATTTGATCAGCGCTGTCTGGTAGAACTTGCTGTGATGACGGAGATGTTCTATTCTGCGCTGTTTAATACAGTAGCCACCAGCCACATATGGCTACTGTGCTGTTGAAATATAACTAGTACAGTTCCATTTAGGAACCAAAAATTTAGCTGTATTTAATTACTCTGAATTTAAATAGCACTGCTAGATCATCAGTCACTACTTTAAAACAAAGTTCTTATTGGTTGTACTGTAGCAATAATTTAAAACAGTAAAAGATACCAAAGCATTTCAAAAAGATTTCAAAGAAACTGCTTGAAAAAAATGTGGGTAAGCCACACTTAACTCTAGAGACCATCTCATTTAATGCACATCCTAGATAACTGGGTTTTAAAAATTCTTGAATTATTTTTCCACAAGGATTACTCCAGTTCATTCAAATATCATATAAAATTGGGGAAAAGGATAAAAATATATTATAACCTTCATTGTGATATATACATTGTTAAAAGTACATACATGTAAATATATATATGTAAACACACACACAGGCACATATTCTGTTACCAAGCATTTTTATTGGTGACTGCTAACCAAAAGGTCGGTAGTTTGAATCCACCAGCTCCTCCCTGGAAACCCTATGAGGCAGTTCTACTCTATCTATAGGGTCACCATGAGTCGGAATCAACTTGAGGGCAACAGGCTTGTTTCTTCAACCATCTCTTGGCACTACCAATTATTAACATTTTTAATCAGTGAGATTTCAAACATCTTAAGCAAATCTTACAGAAAAATGGTAACACTACAAATTCCTTGGGATGTTGAGAGTTAGGTTTGCCTCAGAAAGAAACTGAGTGAAAAACAGTGTACGACAATAGAGAAAATAAGGGCCAGATGCAGTCAGAGAGGATGGAAGCATCAGCTCCAAGCACAATGACTCAGAAAAATTAACAAGCGTCTAATAAAATTTATTTTTGAGTAGTACAAATAACTGTAAAATGATACTCTCAGCATATCTGGTACAGGAAAACAGAACATCTATTACATCTGTCTGTATAAGCAATGTGCCATTTGCACTCCTGAGGCTGTAAACTCTTCATCTGCTACCTCCTTGGTTAAAACTGCTTCAACTAAGTGCAATTTAGGGAAATCACAAGACTGCTCAGAAAACTCACAGAGGGCACAAGCAAAAAGGGATCTCAGCCACTGATCAGTATTCAAGGTGGAAGAGAGATGGTTCATCCTTTCCCAGAAGTAAAGGAAGAGCAGGTATTAAATGGAGTATCAGAATGAGACAAAAAATATCCACCGTGTGCTGTCCGAGACTACGCTGCAGGGTTTCTACTGTACTGCTGCACCAACATGCGATGACATGTTGCAATGTTTGTGCCCAAATGCTGTGATACCAGGTGGCCCTTTTTCAAAACTATTTTGTGGGACTGGTTCTGCTCAGGTGATAAAATGGCTCTTGCAAAGGTGCTGAGAGTATCACCATTTGGTTTAGCAAAAGAGTAAAACATATATATCTCAAACATACACTATCTTATTTTACCTTCTTATGGAAGATATATTTTGAAATGGCCCTAGTATGAACTAAAGAATCTGTGATTTTCCCCTTGTTATACCCAGTTCATGTACCATGGATGCCATTAGAGGTGTCCACTAAATCTCTGAACAATGTGTATAAGTTCCTGTCTATACATTGCAAGAAAACTTCAAATCTCACTACATTTCCATTTCTAAGCATCTACGTAATATTTTTATTTTCTTAACAGGAGAGAAATAAAGAACATTTCAGGTGCTCCAAGGTAAAGTGAAGTGAAATAGATTTAGTGTTTATGTGACTACGTAAAACAATTTAGGCTTATATGATTTTTTTACAACAGCAGAAAATAACAAAGCGTGTGTAAACCCTTAGTCACATCCGTATGTATGACAAATATAATGATCTAAAGAAGTAAACAGGTTAGACATTTCCAATAAGTAGGCTTCCCTATAATCAAGGAAAAGCAGAGCTATTTTAAAATTCAAGGACAACAGGAGATAATCTACCACCTTGTTTGTAATGCCTATTTGAGACCATGATTTTAGTATCATGTTTACTCAATCTATGTAATGACAAAGGGAAACTATTCTGTTAAATTAATTCAAGAAATTAGACAAATTGCTTTCTTCACTTAAAAAGCATGAAAAAACATTGTGAACCCAACCAAGCCTTTTGGCAGTCTGTACTTTCAAAAACAAACATTTTACAGAATTTGCACACTAGGGGGCATCTTTGTTTCTTGAAATAAAGGGTCTTGCTTAAGATCAAAAAAGAAAGGGGTGGGGGGAATGATAAAGAGGCGGGATAGTGACTCTGGTTCACATTTGGCTGTACAGTAAAACATGCTGGCACTGCAAGCTTTCTCACTCTGGGTTGGGTATTTTCATTTCTATATTAATTAAATGAAGTAACACATGTGAAGTGCCTAGGATAACGCCTGATACATAATAAGCACTCCTGTGGTTTAAACTCTACGGGGCAGCTATACTCTGTCCTATAGGGTCGCTATGAGTCGGAATCGACTCGACGGCAGTGGGTTTGATTTTTTGGTTTTCTGTGGTTTAGGAAACTGTGGTGACAGTGGTTAGCTATAGCTGCTAACCAAAAGGTCAGGAGTTTGAATCCACCAGGCACTCCTTGGAAACTCTATGGGGCAGTTCTACTCTGTCCCATAGGGTCGTTATGGGTTGGAATCGACTGGACGGCAATGGGTTTGGTTTGGTTCTGTGGTTTAAAGAGCCCTAGTGGTACAATGGTTAAAGCGCTTGGCTGTTAACCCAAAGGTGGCAGTTCAAACACACCAGACAGCCACTCTGAGGGAGAAAGATGTGGTAAATCTGCTTCTGTAGAGATTTACAGCCTTGGAAGCCCTATGGGGCAGTTCTACTCTGCCCTACAGGGTCGCTATGAGTCAGACTTGACTTGACAGCAGTGGGTTTGGTTCTGTGGTTTAACTTCACGATAAGGACTGACAAAATCCTCAAAAAGCAGGATGCTCAAGAAATGAAAAAAAAAAAGGACCTCTCAGAGTTATCCGCGTTAAACAAATCCTCAAATTTGCATGTTCATTTATTGGAAAATATTTTCTTTTTGAATTCATTAAATTGTCCTGCTTTTCCTTAATTACAGGGAAGCTTACTTATTGGAAATATCTAGCCTGTTTACTTTCTTAAATCATTATATTTGTCAGCACTGAATCTCTTCTGTCTTCTTTCCTCATTGCTCTCATTTCTTGATCTTTTAAAAAGGTCTGAACAGAAACGTGTGGTGATGTGATAGAGAGAGCCCTGGATAACGATGACATCATTCATAACACTGCAGCTCTCCTCACCAGAGACAAAAGAACAGAGCAGCCAGTCTGGACCTGCTTCCAAAGCTACAGTACCCTCCAGGGTAGTGGTGCAGTTTCTCAGTCCACCATCTAATTATATTTCCTTTTAGGATTTTTTCTGGTGCGAATAGAGGAGAAGAAGGAATGGAAAAGGAAGGAGCGTCTGTGTTCTGCTAACTCTGCCCAGTGCCTTTACATTTTACCTTCTAGCTGTGGTCTGCGTGGGGAGTCCGGGCCAGGAATCAGGGAGGAGGGCAGCCCTGCTCCAGCTACTCTTTTCTGTACACGTATTTACAGAAGGATGTGCTGTTTTGCGAGTGCATAGTCCAGCTATGGTGAAAGGGTGAGGTTGATGTTTATTCTGTGCAAAGAAGTTCTTTGTTGTTATTGTTGTTAGGTGCCATCTTGTCGATTCTGACTCATAGCAACCCTATGTACAACAGAAAAAAACAGTGCCCAGTCCTGCACCATCCTCTCAATCATTTTGCTTGAGCCCAGTGTTACAGTCACTGTGTCAATCCGTCTCACTGAGGGTCTTCCTTTTTTTTGCTGGCTCTACCAAGCATGATGTTCTTCTCCAGGGACTGGTCCCTCCTAATAACATGTCCAAAGATGTGAGAAAAAGTCTCGCCATCCTCACTTCTAAGGATCATTCTGGCTTTACTTCTTCCAATACAGGTTTATTTGTTCTTTTGGCAGTCCGTGGTATATTCAATATTCTTCACCAACGCCATAACTCAAAGGTGTCAATTCTTTTTAAAAGAGTTATTTAAGTCTTGCTACATCTGATATGGAAACCCTGGTGGTATAGTGGTTAAGCACCATGGCTGCTAACCAAAAGGTCAGCAGTTCGAATCCACCAGATGCCCCTTGGAAACTCTATGGGACAGTTCTACTCTGTCTTACAGGGTCGCTATGAGTCGAAATCAACTTGACGGCAATGACTTTTTTTTTTATCTAACACAGCAGCCCTGATGCACAGCAGTTAAAATGCTTGTCTGCTAACCAAAAGGTTGGCATTTCGAACTCACAAGCTGCTCCAAGTGAGAAAGATGTTGCAGTCTGCTTCTGTAAAGATTACAGCCTTAGAAACCCTATGGGGCAGTTCTTCTCTGTCTTATAGGGTCGCTATGCATTGGAATTGACTCAACGGGCATCGGGGGTTTTATATCTGATACAGTGAAACCTGTGAGAGCCAGAACTTGATGGGACTGCCTTGTTTTTCTGGTTCTTGCAAGTTTTCTTCCTTTCACAGGATGCAGCCTTACCACTTTCCTATCCTCTTTATTAGTGGAAAATATTTTAGTTTTCCTTCTCTGACAAGTTTCTGCCTTACCCAAGTTCCAGCTTTCACAGGTTTTACTGTACTTTGTTCCCCGTGAAGAACTTTCTGAGGCCAGTTTTGAAGTGGTATTCTTCTTCAGACTGTTAAATAAGGCAGCAGTCACCAGTGGAAAATCTGGGAAGGAAGGAGAGAGGACAGCGCCACTTCTTCCTTCCTATAAGGTTAAAGTCATGCTGAACCTTTTTTAAAAAGTTTTTTTCTGTAACTTTAATCATTTCCTCTGTACTTTTAAAACACCTGGCTTATACCTATTAGAGCTCTTGTGAATCTGACTTACGTTTTGGTGTTGTATAAACACCTGTTTTTCCCATCAGAGTGCATTCTTTGAGGGTAGGTGTGTGTTATATTTCTCTCAGAATACCTTGTCCTCAGCCCAGTTCTTTGCATATAGCAAGCTCAGTAAATGTTAAACTGAACTGAAGTAATTATTCTATACTTCACTGAATTATGCCATTTTATTGCTAGCAGAATTGGCAAAAAAGGAAATAAATGTCTCTAATTAGATAAAGAGAACACAGCAAAATTAACTGCAGTCCTGCAGCGTACCAGTGAAAAAACCAGGATCTGGAAAGTAACTTCCATGATTCCAAGCATTCTGAGTTAAACTATATCATTTGTGTTTCTCCTATTTCCTCATCATTGACATATCAGTCTTTTACATTTTTGTATGAATTTTTATGAATACCTTCTTCGTAACTCATTAATGATATATATCCTACAAATAAACAAATTGAAGATATGCATAATTTTATTTCTAGTTTTAAAGACAGTAAACTCTAAAAATAGGGAAGCCTTGTCCCATGCAGAGACCCTAGATTGATGCCAAGAAGTAAAAGAATCCACAGAAGACTCAATCTGTGTTCCACTTTGGTAAGGAGCCACTCCTTTCAAGAGCAGACATGCTACATTGTTTCAAGTTGTGATGGTTCCCTTTTGGTAAAGGTTGGGTTAGGGCAAAATGTGGGTGGTCTTCTCTTCTGATTTTCTTTGGGACTAGTATCTATTACCATACCTGTTGCCTTTGAGTTGATTCCAACTCAGTGACCTTATAGGACAGAGTAGAACTGTCCCATACGGTTTCCAAGGAGCAGCTGGTGGATGCGAACCGCCAGCCTTTTGGTTAGAGCCGAGCTCTTAACCACCGAGCCATCAGGGCTCCTTGCGATTGGTAGATTCTCCATAATAAACTTTTCTGTTGTTACTAGCTGCCATAGATTCGATTCTGACTCATGGCAACCCCATGTGTTACGGAGTAGAACTGCTCCGTAGGGTTTTCTTGGCTGTAATCTTTATGAAAGCAGACTGCCAGACCTATCTTCCTCGGTATTGTGGGCGGAGGGGGGTTCAAATTGCCAACCTTTAGGTTAGCAATCGAGTGCAAACCATTTGCGCCACCAAGGGACCATATTTTAGTGATGTTAATTCATGTGGAGGCACTGATTCAATGGAGATGAGATTAGTCTGGGTGTTGAGATCCTTTCTGCTGTGTTTCAGTTCAGTGGTTCCTAACAGAGGATATGCATCGGAATCACAATAACACTTTTCAACGTCTAAGTATTCCCATACCCACCGCTTGAAGTTAAAATCTATAGGTGACTCTAGTGTGTAATCTCTGTTAAAAAATCATTGCATGCTCACACTCATCAGGATGGCTATGATCAGAAAATTGAAAACTAACAAGTTTTAGTGAGGATGTGGAGAAATTAGAACGCTTGTGTATTACTGGTGGGAATATAAAATGATGCAGCCACTATGGAAAACAGTTTGGCCATTCCTCAAAAAGTTAGACATATAATTGCCATAACCCCCCGCCCCCCCCAAAAAAACCAAACCTGCTGCCATTGAGTTGATTCCAACTCATAGTGACCCTATAGGACAGAGCAGAACTGCCCCATAGAGTTTCCAAGGAGTGGCTGGTGGTTTTGAACTGCTTACCTTTTGGTTAGCAGCTGAGCTCTTAACCACGGCACCAACTGGGCTCCATAACTGTCATACACACACTGTCATATGAGCCAACAATTCCACTCCTAGGTATATACCCAAGAGACTTGAAAGCAAGGGCTCAGATATGTGTACACCAATGCTAATTGCAGCACTATTCACAATAGCCAAAAGGTGGGAAGAACCCAAGTGTCCATCAACAGATGAATGGATAAACAAAATGCAGTATATACAAAAAGAGAAATGAAGTCCTAATACATGCCATGATATGGATGAACTTTGAGAACATTATGCTGAGTGAAATAAGTCGGACACAAAAGGACAAGTATTATATCAATATTTATAATACTTATATGAAATATCTACACTGAGCAAATGCACAGAGGCAAAAGTTTATTAGTGGTTACCAGGAGCTGGGGAGAAAAGGGAATGGGAGTGATTGCTGAAGGGGTACTGAGTTTCTGTTTGGGGTGATTTAAAAGTTTTGGAAATGGATAGTGGTGATGGTAACACAACACGGTGAATGTAATTAATGTCACTGAATTGTACACTTAAAAATGGTTAAAACCACAAACTTTTTGTTATATAGATTTTACCACAAAAAATTTAAAATACAAGATGAAACAAAAATCATTGCATTATGTTAAGCTCCTTGAAAAAGGTACCATACTGTTTTTTGATCTTTCCAGTGTCTAGCATATTGCCTAGGTGCTAAGTGCTCTGCAATTGTTTGCTACATGAATGCATGAACTTTAGTGCTTCACTCTTTGCTTCTGTTTGCTTCTGAGGAGATATGGAATGATAGTCTTGGTTAAACACTATAATCATACTCAAAAAATGACTTGTGCATCCAGCTCAAGTTAAATGTAAATAACAGGTTAACGGACTGTCAATATTGGCCCTCAGTCCAGTGATGTCCACTACATGAAGAAAGGACACACTTATAGGTAATTTCTGGAGCCTTCAGGTCAGTACTGAGAACAGACCTTTGTCTGCAGTGACTTCAGGTATTGTAGTAACATGGAAACTTATAAAAACTATCAACCTATTTCCATTTTGCTCCTTCACAGTGAGTGTTCTCTATGAGAAAATTAGTATCATGGGTTTTGTAACTGGGTACATAAGTGTAAAAAAGAAAAAAATTTGTAATTTTTTTAAAAGAAATTCTACTTAAAATTCTAACTTTTAAAAGATCAACCTTATTGAACTCTAAATAAATGACAGTAATAATGGCTTTATTAATTCTAACAGAAGAGCCTCAGAAATAAAATCTGGATGTAACAGTATAATCAAAAAACTACTTACACTCTCACTCTGAAAAGGGTTTAAGAAATTTCCCCCCATTTCGCCATCATCCCTTGGAGTGCCCGGCTGATTACTCAGGCTCATATTATTGGGAGAATTCTGTAAACAAGATTTAGAAAACAAGGCATTGTTGAAGATTTTAATTTCCCTCTTGCATTGTACTGTTTCAAAATGAAATCTGTAGCAGTACCTCTAAGAGTAAAACGGAGTTATAATTTTAATCTTAGACTTCTGCCATATATTCTAGTTCATTCTTTGCACCTTGACAAGAACCAGTGCTTTCCCAAATGAAAACAAAAAGCAAAAACAAAATTACCCGTCACATTTTTTTTTCCTAGTCTCAGAATCAATACTTATTCAGTTTCCCACCCTCAGCTTATAGAGTTCCTAAAACTCTGGAGAGTTTAAACCACATTCCCAGTAGGGGCATGATGAAGAGAGCCTACCCGCTGGTAAGGTGTGGTAGGACAATCACTTCCCTTGGTAATTTCACTAATCAGATTTTAAATAAACGTTTGCCTTTAATTCTACATGCATTTTATAGAAAAACACTATTTTAACTATTTTTTTTTTATGTGAATCATAAAGAAAAGATAGCTAACTAATGCAGCTAAGAACAAGAAAAACACCTTAGGACTTGAAAATACAATGTATACTTTAAGAGAAAAGAAGGCTCAAAAGTAAACTGCTTTAGTAGCTTTTCCTATCATTAGTTTGAGTAGATTTACTTTGAACCTTTTCTACAAAATGGCTAATATTAGCAATTCAATCAAACACTAAGACAGCAGTACGATGCTTCATGTTCTCTTTAAATCTGCTAGTCTCATTACTACTGTGCAATTTTAGCCCTGTGAGGACATGTGATAATCCCACATCAATAGGAAATACAGAATGCCTTTGGCATACAAAGTATGTTTATACAGTATTATGGTTGTGACTGAGGGGATCTTCCAAGGTCCAATTTATGGGCTTGCAAGAAAACTTCAGGGTTAAAATTTTTTATCAACTCAAATGGAAGAAAGCTTTTAGAATTTTTCCCTAATCCATGGCCACTTTATATTCTGTTCTGGAATAAGTTTTTAGATGTTGTAAGAAAATTGCTCACAGGGTTTTGACTTAACTAAAAAGTTATGTCATAAACATTAAAATTTTATGAAGGAGTTATTCCCAAAAGAATGTGTGCTTTTCCAGAACATGGTTAAGCTGTAAAGCAGAGGCAGGTAGATGAGCTGGCGGAGATACAGCCTGTATCTCATCGTGCTGCGCGCCCCACAGGGAAGATCTGAGAACGAGGATTCTCTGAAGGCCATACGAGCTCTATATGCCCATAAACCTCAGGGGCTAAGGAACCATAGTTAATAACATACAGACGATTCTATTTTTTTTTTCTGAAAATGCTAGTTACCCAAGTATATAGAAAAGAAACTTTACTTTGAAATGAACATGGATAACCTGAACGCCTGAACAAATAAACTTAAGTAAAATTTAACTAAGTGTATTATTTTATAATAAAGTTTATTATTAAAGTTATTAATGAAATAATAAACTGTGCTTTGAAAACGGGAATGATAATGCTGACTTAGCTCAAAAAGGAAGCTTAATTTAAATATTGTCAGATTTACCTAAAATCTAAAAGTCCTTTTAGTGATGAGAGATTTCTATCATTTCATACATGATAGGGAAACTGATAATGGCAGAATAAAAAATGATCTAATATGTATATGAGGAAGTTTAAGGATGCATTTGGAAGCTGCCTACTTTCACATATTTAAATAAATGTATGAAATGAGCCCTCTCAGCACCTGTGTAACATTCTCATCCCCAGGAGTACACGAGGAGCCCTGGGGGCACCATCTCGCTCACTCTCCCGGTGCTCTCATTCTCTGCTACAGGACTGCCTTGTGTCATTTCTAGATTTATACTTTTGAAAGTTTGGTTGTCTTCAGATCTGATTCCTGGCTCAAAGTGTTGACTTTAAAATATTTAGAATTAAAAGTTACATTGCATTGTTAATATAAATACTTATAAAATATAGTCAGTGTTACAGTAATTTCTATCTTCTATGCAATCTCTTCATAGCATGGTAGCTTAGCATTACACATGCTCCCCCTCTCTCTTTTGTTTTATAAAAAACACTTAATGGAGAATTAAAAGAACATAGGCAACACACAAAACCGGGCTAGTATCAGATCTCTGAAACGTATTCCCACCCAGCTCACTGGACCATATTTGAAAAGCTTGAAGTGATAGGGCAAAACGTTTTTCACCTTAAGTCATCTCTACAAAATGTATGACCACAATAAAAGCTCCTCAATGGGGAGTCTTAAAGAAATCGCACTGTCCATGATCACTGAGTGACATAATGAGGATATTGGGCTAAAGAGCACACTTAATACAGGCACTTGAGGAACAGCTATGACAGTGATACAAAAGCCAGTCCAGAGCAGGTTATGAGGGTGGCAATGAAATGTATACAGATACGTTACATTTACCTGTAGCCACAATTCTGTGCAGTATCCTCAGTAGATTTTATCATGAAAGTAAGAATGTAATGCACAGAAAGGGGTTAGGTTGGTCTTAAAGTTTTCCAAAACTGTAAATCTTTACAGAAGCAGGCTGCCCCATCTTTCCCCCATGGAGTGGCTGATGGGTTCAAACCACTGACCTTTTGGTTAGCAGCCGAGGACTATAACCACTGCATCACCAGGGCTCCTTCAATATTCTCCCATATTTGCTCTTAATTTAATAAGTTTGTCCCTTCTTCTACCCATTCTCAGAAAATTATTCCAAATCTTTCCCATTACTGAAAAACTCAACACCTGTAGAAACTTTAGCTCTGTCTATAACTAGAATAAAATAACACTGACATTATTCCAAGCCTTTTGGAAGTTGATTTTGTATTGATTTCTCACAGGCACAAATAACAAGTTTTATAGAGTGTGTTTTTGACTCTGCTAGTCCTCAAAAAGAATGAAATGTCAGTCTTGGCTTTCCCAAGGGGTACAGCTGAGCTAGAATGCAGACCAGCACACTGAGGTTATGGCCAAGATCTATGGTTGTTGATTAGCTTCCCTTTGAATGGTATGAGGTCTCTAACTGGGACTAAGGTTCTGGAAGTCAGACAGCTTCAGTTGCAAGAAATATTTTCTGGAGGCACAGGAGGTTTGAATTTTGCTCTGTAAAAGTATTTCCTTATTATATTTGTTTGGTTCCCTCAGATATACTGAGCTTGAGGACAGAGAGCTACCTTGTTTATCTCTGGATTCTCAGAGCCAAGCATAATGCCTTGGCACATTAACGTTTCCTGACTGAAGGAACTCCTGCCTAAGTATAAACCACTTGAACACAGAGGTTATGTTGTATTTAAAGAAGTCTTTTATATAAAATCTCCCCATAGTGCACACAAGGCAATGCCCAGTACACAAAAGTACACAATAGGTGGCCAATTAATGCTTACAAAATAACCAATACATCATGAGGCAGGAGAATATTATCAGCAGTAGGCAAAGCGTAGTGGAAAAACCTTGTATGCAGGAACAGGAATGGGAAAATAACGACCACAGAAATACCAAATGATTTGATATAAGAGCAGAATAGAAGATGGTATTTAATTAATCATTATGACTCTGAATTTCTAAAGTGCTTTATAAATTACAAAGTACTTTCACATACAGACTTATGTTTACATCTAACGTACAAGGTTATGGGTCATTAGTGGAAATTTTTAGGAAGACGGCCAAAAGCAATGTGGGTGATCCCACCCTTGTATGACTGAGAATTATCTCTAGATACTGGAACATACATCTCAGATATGGCATTAGAAATTTTCCTGAGGACCACAAAGCACAATGCAGCTAGTATCAATTGTTAGAATTACCTGAGGTAGCCAACACAATCATGGTCATCTGATTTGCAAAGGCACTTCCCAGAGGGAAGGCTTTAATGCAGATATATGGGGCATCTTATTTTGAAAACAGGCTTTTGAAGGCTCTCTATTAAATGTATCTATCTATTTCTAGAAAACAAAAAGACCTTCCCGAATGTTCCTAACCAGACATCACAGTGCCCGCAGAACTTGTCAGGCCGTGCAGCCAGGCAGTAAAGGGATAATGTCAGAATGCCAAATAATTTTTTTTTTTTTAGCTTGAAGTTGTAATTTAAAATGTGCTGTACCTCAATCTTCTTTTCCTTGGCATCAGAAATTGTACATTACTATACATGAATATGATTAGAAGTAGAAAAACTAAGCAATCTTTAATGAATTTTTGTATTTATCAATAGAGAGCAGATTTGTAAGACAATCATTCTAGTGGTAATAAATAATGAGTTCTTATTAGCCATTCTAAATATATTTTTGATCTGCACAGAACTATTTTTAATTTATAATGACCTAAAGAGTAGTTAGGTATCCTTCTTCTTCTTCTTCAAAAAAACAGAAAGCATTTAATCAAAGGATTCATTTTAGGTACTAAAATTACTGATAGAGGAAAAACAAATATATACTTTCTTACTTGTTTTAATATTATTTTTCTCTAACTACATTTTTACTCCATTTTGGGAAATGAGAATAATGTTTGAGGATATCAGCATGGCCTACTGAAGGCTTGAAAGGCTAATGAGATGTATAAATGCAATGCCCTCCTGACACATAATATTTTTTTAAAAATTCACTTCTTTTCATGTTCTCTAGGCTTCTTTATATTTTAAAAAGGTCATCTAAACTATATCATAATGTGATTGAATTGGTTATAGCTTCAGTGTCAGTCATATGTAGTATCTCCTGTAAATGAATCTTAGCATGTTTAAGAACATTCTTAAAACAATAGCTTTTATCCTTCTATATAGATTATGTACATTAGTATTTTTAACTTCCAATTAATTATATCTGGACTTCTATTTTCAAACTCTTATTCAAGGACAAGATTGATAAGGTTACTCTATAACCTTAGTGGGAGTTCCAAGTGGAATGAAATATTCACAAAAAATAACACAGAGGACAGGAAGAACTCACCTTGGAAATACTGTCCATATCTCCTGAGCCTGAAAGAAAATATAAAAAGAAAGCCTTCATTAGGTAATCATTTCCTTTAGAAATTAAGTACTCTAAATAGATGTAGCAGTTTGTATTTTCTAGTGTATAGCTCCTAAGTTTTTGAATTTGAAAAAATTCCTTTTCACTTATACAGTGAATCAGCATGACAAACGTTAAGGAAGAGCTCTATCTCTAGTTCCCAGTCACCTATTTTTTTTTTTTTTTTGGTAATGCCAGAATGAAGAAAACCATCATTATCATAGATTCCTGAAAGGGAATAAAAGGATCACTTATATATACTCCCAGAAAAACAACCCAGTGCCGTCTATATATATACTACTCAATTCGAATTTTCAAAATGCACATATATTGATTGTTGTTGTTAGGTGCTGTCAAGTCGATCCTGACTTCATAGTGGCCCCATATGACAGAGTAGAACTGCCCCACACGGTTTTCTAGGTTGTAATCTTTACAGGAGCAGGTCTCTAGGTCTTTCTCCTGCAAATCTCTGGGTGGGTTCGAACCCCTAATTTTTCTGTTAGAAGCTGAGTGTTTAACCATTGCACCACCACTGTTTCTTAATATATCAATAGATTACTAAATATATTTTCGGAAAATGATGCTTCTGCAAATCCGTTAAAATATAAAATGGTTATTTCAAACAATACCTGATAATATTTTGAACCTATTTTGCTATGATAACCAAAAGCAAAGTATTCTTAAGGATAATAACAATTTGACAACAGTCAATAAATATTCGTGGTAACACATCCAAACTAAAAATGTCTTCAAAATAATATTGTGTTTTTTATTTAGAGTCTTGGGAGGAATGAATAATCAATATTAATTTATGATGCAGGAAATGGAATCATATATAGAACAACGATCAGATCTTTACCACAATATTAATTTATTTTTAACTACTTTATTTTTAAAATTAATTTGTCTGGTATTATATCTTAATAGTTCAATATTCAGTCAATAGTTACAAATGTTATTAGAATTTATTAGCATAATTAATAAATCCCCACCCCCAAATAGGCATAATAAATTGTTAAATACTGAATATATATTGCAATCATGTACATATATAAATATGCGTAACTGTACAAAGTAATGAGCCATATGCCAAGTATATGTGAAACTCTTCTACAAATTCTATTCTAGTGAATAATATAACTCAGAACCTTCTAACTAAGACCAAATATCATGCTTTGTGAATAATTTAAAAAATAACAAGATTGGAAAGTGAATTATTTTGTAATAAATTGGAAAAATAAAATTCTAGACCAGCACCATCCGATAAAACTTTCTGGGATGATAAAAATATTTGTGTGCTGTCTGTCATGGTAGCACTAGTTACATGTGACTACTGTGTGCTTGAAATGTGGCTAATGTAACTGGGGAACTGAATTTTAAATTTTATTTAATTTTAATTAACTTAAAAAATATAATAGTCACACCTGGCTAGTGGCTACTATAATTGGACAAGACTAGGCAAAATCTAGGCAAAATAGGTATGGATCCCTAAAAGCACAAAGTCTGTCAATGCACTGCAAACAATTTACTGAAGTTATGCAGTTTTCCAAAGTATCAGAAAGGGGTAATCGCTGACCTCAGGTAGAGGAACGGAATCTGTGTATAACCTAAGTTATTCATGGGCAGTTTCTCCAGCCTTGGTAAATTATAAACACTTTTCAGAAAAAAAAAATACCACAAACCTCACCTCCATTGTCAACTTTCAGTTTATTATGTTACTTAAGTATCTATATATATATATAAAACGAACAAACCAAACGTGTCACTTTTAAGACCATTCTGACCATAGCAACCCTACAAGACAAAGCAGAACTGCCCTATAGTATTTCCAAGGCTGTAATCTTTACGGAAGCAGACTGATACATCTTTCTCTCATGGAGTGGCTGGTGGGTTCAAACTGCCAGCCTTTTGGTTACTGCTTAACCACTACCACCAGGGCTCCTTTAAATATATACAAACATAAAAGAAACGCCTTCTTTTTGGTTTTGCGTTCAACCTCCCTATACATACGGTGTATCTGCCAGTTCCTCTATTTCTTACTATTGGAAATGTTTCATTTCCCTTGCAGGTATTTGGCTTCATTTGCTATGAGGCCATCATTTATGAAGTATGTTTTCAATCATTAAAGTCATACTACTTGAAATCAGCTTTATCATGTATACAAAGTGAGTAGGCTCATCTACAGAGGAATCATTCAGATTATCCAGAATATTATTACCAATATTATTTAAAAGAGAGATAACTACCAAAATGCAGAAATCCCCTGAGACTGTGTCTATAGACTTCTGGAGGCAAAGAAACAAGCTGGGAGGACTACAGTCTTCTAGGCCAGGCATGCATTACATATGCCCAAAGCACGAATGTTTCCTTTACCATGAAACACTGCCAGTCACAGAGTGACAAGTTAAAGTAAATACCTTTGAATACGAGGGAGGCTAAAGCAATTCTCACATTTCCCATTTTAATGGTTTCCATTCATCTTAACCAATTACAGAGATTAACCAACCATCAGTCTGAAGTAAAAGGTGAAGCATTCAAAATGAAATGCTCTACGTGGAAAAACTTTGCAGCCATCTGCTACATAGAATTAACTCTTTTGCTCTGAATTTATTACTAAACATCAAATTTAACATCCTTACCTAAAGAGCCATTCATGTGATGTGACTCCATTCCTCCTAAGCCACCCATTGGACCATCTGACCCAGGGCCCATTGGAAACTATTTAAAAAATGAAGAAATGACTGTGATCACATTGAAAACAATGGCTTATCTCAATGTTACAGTATTTACCTTTAACACTGTTAAGACATTTTCACAATTTATTTTCACTTTCAATTTATGGAAATTTTTCCCAGACTTTTTTCATTCCACCTTGCAGATTCTCTCACTGGATTGATCCACCTTCTTCATCCCATCTTCTTTATGCTCCAGCTTTCTAGGCTAACCCTCATTATATCCCAATTTTTCTTCTTCAGATATGCTCCACTTGAAAGCCCATATATCCCGGTGCAAATGAAGAGATAACTATTCTACGACACTGACAAATTTGGCTGTTAGAAACCAAAGGTGGTTCCTAAGAAGCAGCTAAAGGTGTTGGCTCTTTAATAAGAACAATTCAACATCATTATGCCAACATTCACATTTTTCTGAGCAGATGATATATCTTTGTTCAAATGGATCATAATAAATAATTTCATCTTACAGGTTAAATACAGTTAGCTCCTTAGGGATAGCTGAGTATAACTAATTCTTCTTGGCAGTCTCAATTAAGTCAATTCGATGACAACCAGATATTCTATAGCAGTTATATTAAAGTTTTTCTAAAGCAGTGGAATCCTATTTTTTAATGAAATTTTACATTAGATGCCCAGTATAAAACCGATGTGAATAGATGTACTGTGGTAGAACTGATGGCAGAGAGCCCCTTCCCTTCCCACTGAGTCTTTCCCTCATCTCCCTGGAATACTTCTGAGTATATTCAGAGCCTAGTTCAAAGAGAAGTTCTATTGTTACTACCTTACTTTTACGGTGAAGACAAGTCTACTGAAAACACTTGCTAAAAAATTTTCATGCCAAAAGTGTCTCTTCCATGCCTTATGGTACAGACTGTTAAATCTGGTGTGTGTATGTGTATACTGCAGTGGTGGTTACTAATCATACAGGCTTTTGGGGAAGAAAAAAAATTGCCCCAAGCAGGCAACCCTCCAACTTCTCTGTGGAAATAAGATGGCCCTCCATCACTGTGAGCATATAAACCACATGCTTATAAATGTTCTCAAGAGAACGACAATTTTGTTGCCCAAACGTGACTATCTAAAAGCACATGAGTTGCTTTTCAGTAAACAATTTGAAATATGTATGCTTCAATGATAATGCAAGAAGATTAACTTTGAACCAACTACTGTTATTCAACTTTTGCCAGAAGCATAGTTTATTTAGGTCTGGGTTGAGACTCTGGTGCCATTAGCCTGTGAACTTCCTTGGATCTGACCCTTTTTTCTGGACCCCCAGGGAGTTTTAAAAGACACTACGACTATGTGTATGTATGCTTGGTCAGTTTAGCACTTAAACCTGCAAGGTTGGCCCGGAAAAGGCTCTTGCTTTTTCTACCTCTCGTTTAGATAAATGACATTTGAAATGTTGACATGTTCGTCTTCTACTTTTCTTGGATCTCTTATCTTTGTATCAAGTTGGAGAATCAGAATGGAACATACTGGGATCAGTTTAGCTGCCCACAGAAATCAGGGCTTCAAACCGGTTCATTCTGATTAGGACTCCTGCTGAGACTTTGCATTTTCACTCCAGATATACTGAATGAGAGTCTACATTTTAACAAGATCTTCCGGTGATTCTTACGTGTAATAAAATTTGAGAAACACTCCTCTACTAGTGGTTCTCAGATTTGGTGCCTAACCAGCAGTATTAGCATTGCCTGAGAACTTGTTAGAAATGCAAATTCTCAGCAGGGGTTCGAGCCAGTTCAAAGCCCTGACAGAAATGTCTTCAGCTCTATGTGCTCTTGGTTTCCTCCGTCCTTCCTTCTTCTCTTTCAAATATTACCAAGTTTTACGATACAAAATTGTAGTATGAAGAGCTTTTCTGTATCTTTTGCAGCACTTCTAAAGACATTATTCATTATCATATTCACTGTGCCTTTTCATATCCAAAATGCCTTTAAGACAGTGTTATTGTGTGACATCGAGTTGATTCCAACTCAGTGATCCTATATGACACAGCAGCATTGTCCCACAGGAGCAGATCGTTAGGTCTTTTCTCCCATGAAGCCGCTGGGTCGGTTCAAACCACCAACCTTTCAGTTAGAAGTAGAGCACTTAACCATTGTACCACCAGGGTTCCTTTTCTAGATATTAGTGATTAGAAAGTCTCTTTTTCTTGAAAAACAATTGTATAAAAAGAATTGTGATAATTAAAGGTAGTATTGTCTAAAAGAAATATGCAAATCAAAAATGTGAGCTACACAAGTAAATTCAGATTTCTAGTAGTGATCGTTTCATAATAAAAACAGGTGAAACTAATCTTAATAATATTTTATTAACTCAATATAAAAAAGTTATCATTTCAACATGTAATCAATGTAAAATTTCAATGAAATGTTTCACATTTTTTTAATACTAAGTCTTCAAAAAAATTCTGTATTTTATATTTACAGCACATCTCAATCTGGACTAGCTATTTTTATATCTCAAGTATCCAATAGCCACATGTGGTTTTGGCTACCATATTGGACAGAACTGATCTAATGTTTCCCTTTGTTGTCTTCATTGCTAGGAAACTCAGTTATAATTATTTCATTGCTGGTTTTTGGTGTATTTATGGCAATTCCTTATATGTCTTCTGATTCTTCTTTAAGTCAACCTATATTTTTTTTATATAGATATGTATTTGTGTATAAGCTGTTTTAAATATTCTTTTTGTTGGCAGGTAGGTCTTTATATCATAGATAAATAAAATATTATTTCACTATAAACTTCTGTGAAAAAATCATGACCATGTGTTTTATTAACATCCAAATTCTCACTGTAGAACTGCCTCAGTTCCATATTTAAACTCCAGATGATTTCCTAGTCTATAGAAAAACATGCATATCCAATTTCATACTTTATTATCAGGATCCAAAAACATAGATGATCACATTAAGTAAAATTTAGTGATGCTAAAAATGAGGTTAACCTAAGTGATTACATATTACTCATCATTTTTGAATAGTCAGTACTAATCATTAAGTATTCTTTGGAAAATAAGACTAGAAACCAACATTTTATAGATGATTAGGCTCAGTTTTACATTTACATTCAATCAATATAAAAATATTGTTATATTGTTATATATATTATGTATTATGTTTTTTCAGCCCAGAGTATAAACTTTTTTTTTTTTTTGCTATTATCCAATAAGCTTCTGGAAAATAAAATACACAGTTTCGATAATAGCCTGGATAAGGAATTTACTTAAAGCTTCAAAGTCTTCAAAAATAAAACAAAACAAAAAGTCATATTTACATTAGGTCTGTTAGGTCCAGGAGGTACTGCATTCATTAAAGTATACATATTGTCTCCAGAGTTGGTTGAATCTAAAACAAAATATTATTTAATTAATATCTTTCTTTATAATCTACTCCCAAGTAAGTCATCAAAAAGATTTAATAAATAAAGCATATCTGGATACATATCCATACTGATAGCTGCAGAACTTGAAATGGTCTTACTAATAATACTCAAAAAAAAATACCTGGCAGTCATTTTCCAATTCAAGAAATACCATTCAGTACATTAGGTATGTGATAAGAATAATAATCACCTGAATAATTCAGGTAAAAAGGGATATTACTTAAAAAACCTAAAAAGTTACAGGAAAGCTTTTATGTTTTTAAAAACATGGATGCTTTTAGAATTCCTACTTAAGCAAGGATATCTATACATATAACAAAAATCTTTTAAAATTCAGATTTAGTAGCTCTGGATTTCTCATTATTTCCTTAGGTTTTCTATACACCAATATAGCTAATAATTAGTAAAAGCTGGTGACGTATCTGGCTTAACACAAACAGAAAGAGATTGAAAGGAGACTATGCAATTAGAATAAAAAACTCTCTTATTTGAGGTAAAACTCAGCTTTCTCCAGAATGAGTTTTGATAATTTTTTTTTATTCATTTAATTCTTGATTTATTATTAAAAAATAAGTGTAAAGCATATGAATATAAACGTGTTTTTAACATTTTAGCATTTCATGTCTATTAGTTAATTCTCAATAAATCTCTGAGCATATAGGTGTTCTTATAATGGAAAACCTAGAGTGAAAGGCTGGCTATTTTACATTGAGGAAACATTAATTATAAGACATAGCTTTCTATATTTTATAATTACACAGATTTCTTAAACATAATGCATTACGGCATCTTTTTTTTTTTTTAATGTGTTTCAGAATGTACTGAACAAGGCAGAGATAAAAACCATTTGCTTTCTCATGGCAGTAACTAAAGAATGGGGGATAGGAATTACTTTTTCTCTTATGTGTGATTACTTATTAGACTTAAAAAGTTTACTATTATTATTTTTGAGTATACCATTTACAGAGTAGGTTAGATGCCATTTGTAGGTTATCTGGAAACAGTGATCCATAAATCTAAATATTATTTTTTCATTTTTAGATTAATATTATATTGTTGAAAAGCTGACATGCCCACCACAGGCTGACCCCTATTTGTTTATACTAATTAAGGTCCTAACCTACATTTGTGGCCCTAATTCTTTTTATATCTGTTTTGTACATTATATTCCTGTGAACCCAGGACATTTGCTCTTTCCAGTGTATACCTTTTGCAACCCCATATTTTCTTGCTCTTTTTTCATCCAAGCATGTTCTGCCTCATCTTCACCTACTGAAATTCTACTCACTATTCAAGGCCAATTTCAAATGCCACCTCTTAGATGAAGTTTTTTTTTTTTTTCCCTTGACATTTCAAAGTGCACAGGAGCTCCCTCATCGTTGAACGTTGGTTTGCATTACAGTTAATATTTTATCTGTCTATTTTCCCCTCCCTGCTTCCAATTAGGTTATAATAAGCTCATTGAGAGAAGCAAAAGGACCTTCAGTTGTTCATCTTGCACATGGCAGACAATAAATATCTGTTAGCTTTAACTAATGGATTAGTCTCTATGCCACAAAAAGTTATCTTTCAAAAAAACTAGGATTGCTTTTTGAACATAGAAAATCTTCAAATGGTTTTTAACTTTATTAGCTTTACTCTTGGTGAAAGGAAAATGAGCTGAATGAATATTTAACATGCTGAAAGAAAAATAAATTTATCATTTTTAACACCAACCAAGAATATAACCTGATCTGAAAAACAAAAGCAAAACAAACAAAAACATTGAAAGGAATGAAGTTGGTATTTTCACCAGAGATTTTCTAGTCTGGCTTCCCTTTACATATAGAAAAAATTTATAATAAAGTGGATTTTCTTGGGGTGGGGGAGTGGTTGGCGTCATATCACCAGAGTGACTGTGATAAAGGATTAGTACATAAAAGAACACGCAAAAAGGCTTGGAAGATACACTGGTGCCAATTCCTGGCTTGAAAGGGAGAAATTATCAGACTACCTACAATGTTTAGTATTACTCCAAAAAGATTTTTTTTAGGCTTATAGTGAAACATTTACTAATCACATGTTAGCTTTGTAAATTACAGAATAATATACAGGAATGCAAATGTGGGTAAGATGAGCAGTTCTGTTCCATTTCCAATGAAGATGCTCTGAGGGCAGAGAACCATGAAATATTTATAGCTCTAGTCCAAGGAGTTGGTGAAGCAAAGGAGAATTTTGCATTCATTATGAAATTCATACTTTTTTTCTAAATTTAAAACATTCAACTTAAAATTTATTATTTATTGGCATAATTAATGATACTTACTTTCAAGCTTCTCTATATCTTGGATTCAACAAACCAAGTAAGAACATGTGAATTTAACAGTAAAATACAATTAAAATTTTTTTCTAATTACAAAAATAATCGTCACTATGAGTCAGAATTGACTTGACAGTAACGGGTTTGTCTTTGTTTTATAAAAAGCTTTTAAAATTAAACAAAGAGAACTAAATAAAAAATACCTAATTTATTTCATCATCCAGAAGTAATCACTGATCAAGTTTTAGCTTAAATTATTTCTAGTTTCCAGATTTCTGTGTTATATGTATTTAAAATAAAATTGTGATCATATTGTATTGAATTACGAGCATTTTTTCCTCTGTCATTAAAAATTCTTTGAAAATAATGTTAATGGCTACATTATATTCTATCAATTCCATAAATGATTTATCTAATAATTCTTTTATAATTAGATTAGGTATGAATTAGGTATTTCACTATTGACTATAATAAATGTGTACCCTTATTCTATATAAAGGATTGTGTCTCTGATCATCTTCAGTAGTAGAATTATAGGGTCAATTGAGTATGAACCTTTTCATGGCTCTTAATGCATGTTGCCTGGACACTTTCTAGGGAGGCTGTGCTGATGTAAACTTCTACCATTAGAAGTATTTAAAATTATTATATAAAATGACTAAGGAAATATTAAAGTATATTCTAGTTTAGAACATTTTAAAAAAGCCTTTCTCACTACACAGTAGATTGAATAGTTAGCTAATAAACACCTACAGACATGTAGGATAAATAAGACCATAAGCCCATCTATCTATCTTAGTAAGGTGATAGATGTGATGGGTTTGATTTGCTATTTGAAACCTAATGGATCCATACATTTCATGTTTTACTCATGTAGAATTTTTCTAAGTTGTAAGATTTGGATATGTTGACTGTCTTCCTTAGTCTCAAGGAATCTTTTAGTTTGAATTACTAGTCAACAGTATGAATTATTGGGTAATTCATACAAATCAATATAGTTTTCACGTTAAGTATGTTATTCATACAATAAGAATTTGCCATATGCTTAAAGCAACTGGACAATAGTTCTTAAAGAGCAATATTTCTTTCTACTTGCCTCCTCTATTCTACTTCTTTAACCATCATGAAATAATGAATGCTATTAACCTCCTTCCAAATACAATTTCTGTATTATGTGATCTTATTCTAATGATCAAATGCCCGCAAGACTAGTTTGATTACAATACCTGCTGGACTAGGCATGATGGGTGTTCCTGGTGGCCCTCCACCTCCTGGAGGACCCTAAATAATTATATAAAGTTTCAGCATAAATAAGGCATTTCATTAAACAATGTAACAAAAAACAAAAGGTTAAGACTTATCTCTGTGATCCAATTTGAAAATAACAGACAAAATATATTTTCTCCATAATTAATTTTCTTTGAATGCCTAATCATTTCAATATTATTCAAAACATAATTTAGCTTAAATATATTGAGATTGTTTTGACAAGTTTCCAAAAACAATGAGACCATAACACTAATTTATTATTCACGACTTAATCACATCAGATATAATGAGGTTAAGGAGAAACCATTTAACAGAGTCTTTACAAATCCATAAAGTAGAAATAATTCACGTGTGTCTGTGATTTAGTTTACTGTAATTTTCTTACTTTTTTGTATACTGGTTTATATAAAAACTGAAAACCAAAAGATATTCTCTTAGAGATTCATATATTTGAAAATACATGGATGCTCCTTGCTCCTTCTGACTATCAGCATCAATTTCAGCACCTCTGGAACACTGTACCTTCAGCTGTCACATATATTAGAAATGAGAGCAATGCTGACTAATGCTGTGGCTCACTAAGGCTGCAGCTACACAATCCAAATGAAATGGAAATCAGGTAATTCTAAAGTTAATTCAATTATTTCCAACAACCAAAATGGATAATTCAGTCAATGGGATTTAGAATTTAAATTATTCAGATGCTCTATGTACAGTGATCAAATTAACTATTAAATGGCTACACTTGCTTCAGTCTGACTGCACAGATACAGCCTACCAATTATTTCAAATAGTACACATATTTACTATTTAATAAATAAGTTAAATTTCCTTTCAAACAAGTGTCTGTTATTTCACAAAAACATGTATCAGGCTTATTCTTAAGTGGCTTTAAAAATATGTTAAAATGCTTTTTAAAAACTTTGTAAAAAAATTTCTGACTTTCATTTTTGATTCATAGGAGACATAAAAAGAAGTTAGACTTTCTTAAGTGTCCATAGCTTAAAGAAACCCTGAGCACTAAGTTCACAGGTCCAAATCAACAGTGTCCTTTTCATTATGATGATAAAAATACTTTTTACTGAAGATAAAATATTCACCAATATTCTTCTCAAGCACTCCATTTTCCCCACTCCAGTTAGTCACAAATCTCCAAAAATTCCCTTAGGAAATATTTTCCTTTTTACTACTTTATCCTTGCTTTTCTGTTATGTATTTCCCTGTAAGTATTGTAACAAAACTTCCCCTATGGTGGCCCTGAGATGTAGCAAGGATTAAAATATAATGAAGGTTAAAAGACCATTTGCAAATTCAAGAGACTGTGTAAAACTTGCGAAACATGACTTCAGGTGTATACAAATTATTGGAAAAATTTAACATGTGCAAGAAAATACGTATTTTGAATTTCTAAGGATGACGAAACCCTAGAAGGTTCCCCCCAAATTACTAGTCATTATTCTGCTGTCTAATTCACTTTGTGATTGGGAGAAAGTTTAATGTCTTCTTAGACGTTGTGTGGGGAAAGTGGTGTAGGGGAGGGGGGTATAGATTATTCTTCTGGAGAACTGCAAATTCAAGCACATCATTGTGTAACTGGGGATGACTCTCTTCACGATTGGACAGAGTGTACTGTACTAGTTACAGAAACATATGCTGAAGTAAAACACAGTGCTTAGGGTAATTCTGGCCAGATTGATAACTGTTTCACTAATGAACATCAACATATGTACTGAGGTTGGCAGATGAATTCACTTCTTGGCCAATACACAGGGGCTCTTCATAACATCTGGACGACTATTTCATTGCTTAAATAAAACGTAACATCAATTCTTATGAGCAAACAAACCCAAATGTACTTACTACATAATTCCCAGGAGATGCTGAGGAGTATGGTATCTGGAACATGAACAGGATGGGAAAAAAAAAAATTGATTTATGTGGCAGTATGGAGACTGACCTAAAATGAATTTATTTCCTGACTTTTATCAAGTCTTAAAATGTATCCCACAGATGATAAAGAAGAAGGGTATTTATATCTGTTTGAGTGCTAGACAACGGGACAATTGCAATATTATCTTGGATTTACAAAACAGGAGAACAAATTTTAGTCAAGAGTAGGTTAGAATTACAAATTCACATTATATTGGTTTCACAGCAGTTGTACTCACTGCTCAATACCAATGACACTTCTTCTGTAATTACAAAGATATGTATTAAAGCAGCTAAAAACTAGAAGTCTTCAAATAGGAGTAGGCTTTAGAGACACAACCTCTAGCCTGTGCGCATTTTGGGAAGCATTATTTTTTTTTTAAAGACAGGTTTCAGGCTACTACATTCATGCAGTATGGGTCAATACTTGATATACAGACCTCATCTTCCACACCCCCTTTCTATTTAGCTAATAGGAAATAATATAATGAACAAAGAAGAGGCTGTCAACATGAGTCCTCAAAGACTACTGATCTGTGGGAATCAGACACAGTAACAATTTCATCTTTCCCTTCAAATCGAGCTTTTACCAAGCTCTTTTCTAGAGATTAAAGGTAGAAATACCACATCTTCTGATAACTAAAAAAAAATTAGAAACTGAAAAACATACATATAAAATTAAGCCCTTGAATATAAATATTAACAGAGAAAGTTGAATCCAAGTATTTTCTTTTTTCACATAAGCTTACTTACATGAAGACTCTGCTCATACAGAAGAGATATTTTTGCCTTGTTCTGAAAAAAGCCAATCAATTACTGTCTACTTAGATGAGCCTGACATCCAGGGCCAGAGTAAAACCTTTATTGTAGTGAAAAGATTATAGGCCTGTACCCTAAACCGTCCCTCCACTCCAACATTTGGCATATAAATAAACAAAAATAATATGAAATCATAAAGTAAGCGTAAGAAAAGTCGAACAAAGTTATGATTTTTTGATGATAAATAATACTTAGATGCTTTTTGGGAAATATTTAAGGTTAAATTATTTGAAAAGCTTTTCTCCTCATTGTTTTGCATCCTTGCTTTGCCTCAAGCACAGACCATATGTTTCTGAAGCCCCTGTTTCATCTGCCTATGAGTAAGTCAACACTGCAGATGGCCATTATGGAAGTACCTAGCATCACTAGTGATAGGGACTACTTCCATTGTAAGTACTGAGATCTCTATGGCAGTGAACATTTACTTGACTGTGAGTGAACACCACCTTGTTCTCTTGTGCCCCTTTCAGT
Organism: Elephas maximus indicus; assembly: GCF_024166365.1. NCBI lineage: Eukaryota > Metazoa > Chordata > Mammalia > Proboscidea > Elephantidae > Elephas > Elephas maximus. Next base: position 86,521,937 of record NC_064820.1, read on the forward strand.
TCATGATCCACCATGCATCCTCTGCTTCTCATTATTTGAAACATGTGCATCTGCCTCTCCAAATCACCAACCTGTCTACTGGCTCCTAGGACCAACTTTCATCTCCCTATTACTTTAGCACTTGGCTCATGTTCTTCTGCCTCTCTTTATTGCCCACCGTATTCTTAAGCAACTTCAAGATACATTTTGACCACCCTTTAGGTCTTTGAAATTTACAGTTCTTTGCCTTCCTTTACAACACACTTTCCTTTCTTTCATTTATGACTTTGTCCGCCTCCTAGAAATGTTTACACTGAGATCTTTATTTAGCATCTCCTGTTCTTCTGAACTCCCTTGCGAAATATCTTTCTAATTTCTTATGACACAAACATTATATTCCAACCAGAATCTTTTCCCATTAAATGCTTAATTCATTAGTTCCCTACTAATTTTCTCCTAGTTAAATTGCGTTTGTTCCTTTACCATGCCACTTTTGGCATTTTATTTCTCTCTCTCCAGTATCTTAAATTCCCTATCCTAAAACCTCCTTTGTTAATTTCCATCTCCTAGATCACCACCAGCTACCTTTTTTTTTATTGTACAGCAGTGATTTCCTGAAAGGAAACATCAAACAGGGGTGACAAAGTCCAAAATACAATCATGCTCTCCAACTTCAAATCAGTCTTTACTAATATCTAAGTGTTTTGGGGCTCAGTCTTCACCAAAGCCCTGAGGTACAGTGGTATGCTGGTAAACCCAGTAACCTTCGGGAAAAACAAAAACTGATTTGAATAGCATTTGCCAGTTTTTGTGGTATAAATATGCTCACCATGACAGACTCAAGCTATCAACAGTTTAACAACCAGCTCACAAAATTCCTGAATATTTAACACTTGACTCTTGCGAGCTAGCTCCAGTGGTGATTCTACCTTCCTGAGTTAATACTTTGCCCTCCTGTCACAGATAAAACCATCAAATTCTTCCTATGCCTTCATCTTTAGTTCATCACTTCACTGTTGTAAAATTTAAATTTGCATTCATTCATTCCAGAGGAAAAAAAAACTTTTTTTTTTCCAAAGCTAGTCCCTTTCTCCTAAGTCCTTGCTCCTTTTGTATTTTTAATTTTTCCCTCTTCATGGCTTCTTCAAACACACTTCAATACAATAAATTTTTAAAATACTTAAAAAAAATTGTTGCCTCATCTAGTTATTCAGTTTCTTTCCATTCTTGCCTGGTCGAACTCTTTAATTTCGGCTTATATTCAATGTTTCTACTTTATATTCTTCCATGTCCTCATTAAAAATCGGCCTTTGGCTCCTAACCTAAGTACTGAATCTGCACTCTTGAAAGTTACCAGCAGGATTTGACAGCCTAGTGTGAGAGGCATGAAATATAAAAATGTAGATAGAAGAACTACTGTGTGGGTACAGAGGACATATTTCAGCTGGGAAACTCGGACTTAAAGAGAGTAGGCATCCCCCAGAAAGACATAGAAGGATCAGCATAAAAAGAAAAAGAAACGTGTATTCCATAGTTTATTTGGGAAATGGTATATTATTGGATATAGCTACCGCAGTGTGGGGCATATGGGAGGTGTGGTAATCAATGAGGCTATGGTAAGGCTGTTAATGAATTTATATCGCAGAAAATATTAAGTCACAGGTGTTAGTTATGTTCAAATTTATGTTTTAGTAAGATAACTCTGGAGGCAACATGGAATATGAACACAAGTTAGGAGGCTACTGCAAAAAGTTCAGGCAAAAGATGATAAAGGAGTGGTCTAGGCAGTGATGATCAGGATAAGCAGACCAAAGAGAATTTGAGAGACATTTCACAGATAGACTTGACAGGGCTTGGTTTTGAGACTGTTCACCAACTTAGCCTTAGAGGAAAGTTCCAGTCAACAGAAATGGATAGACTGAAGATTCTTTCAGAAGGGTGAATGAGCAATATATGCAAAGAAGTAACAAGAGGTGGAATAAAGAGAACAGATAGTAGGGTCAGCATTGAAAAGAAAAAAAAAAAAATTCTTGTTCTGAGATAAGAGGGAAGAAACATCAGCAAAGGTCTCAATATTGCAGGTGAAGGGTAGACTCAGAAGGAATTTGAGTCTAATGGTCTTGTTTTTTTTTTTTTTGTCTGTAAAATATGAGACTATTTCAGCTGACAGAGAAATGACCAATGATAAGATAGGAACACAATGAGAATAATAAGGAATTGTAACAGCCTCTGAAGAGAGAAGGAAAGGTAGCTGACCAAGGAAGGGTAAAAAAAAAAAAAAAAGCCTGAAGTTGAACATGGTAGATTTGAATTACAATATAACATGCAATAGAAATATGCAATAGGCAAGAACAGACGAAGGTATTCTACAAATACTTCAAAATTCAACATCCCAAAAACACTGCCTACCTTCTAAACCTGCTTCTTTCTCCTGTGCTCCTAGCTCAGTTAATGTTATCGAAAGACTGTATTTAAAGAATATTACCTTCAACTTCTTCCTTTTCTTTATTTCCAGATTCAACCGATGACCAAGTGTTTTTGATTCTGTCTGTGAAATGTCTCTCCTCTTTTATTGCTACTCCACCTCACTCTGATTACATTTTATGAGACCTATTACTATAACTTCCTAATTTTGTTTCCTTATTGTATTCATTTTATACATTATCTTCCTACACAGCTCCCTTTCACACAAATAATAATAAAAGCCAGATTTCTCAGTATTCAAAGCCCTGTACACATTGTGGTCCCCTTTTTCTTTTTTCAGGTTTATTTCCCTCTATGCCTTCCCAACGAAACCTTGGTGGTGTAGTGGTTAAGTGCTACAGCTGCTAACCAAAAGGTCGGCAGTTCAAATCCACCAGGCGCTCCTTGGAAACTCTATGAGGTGGTTCTACTCTGTCCTATAGGGTCACTGTGAGTTGGAATCGACTCAATGGCAAGGGGTTTGCTTTTAGTTTATGCCTTCCCAAACAATATATCCTACCAGTCACTAACAGTCTAATCATTTTTCCTCGTTCTCTACATTTTTTACAAGTTCCTCTCTACTTCTAATGTCTAGATTCTTCCAGATATAATTAATCTCCTCCTCCCCCCATCCCTATCCAATATGAAATGTCCATTAAGGTGAAAATGAAGATGTACAAGATAAAGCAGAATAATAATATTTTAGAGCTAGAACAAACTTGCATTTGAAAGATAAGAAAATGAAGGGTCATAGATATTATCTGGCTAAACTAAACATGTAATTCAAGAGGTGTAACAAGAATCCAAATATTTTGAAATAATATGACTCCTAGTACCTATGGCTGTGGTGCTAGAGAAGAGAGGCTGGAGATGTTTTTGTTTCTTTTAAATGATTATTAACAGTTAAACAGCTTTCTTTAATACTGATGTTTGTTGTTGTTGTTGGGTGCCATTGAGTTGATTCCGACTCACAGTGACTCCATGTGACAGAGCAGAACTTCCTCACGGGATTTTCGTGGCTGTCATCTTTATGTAGGCAGATTGAGTGCTTAACCATCTGTGCTACCAGGGGGTCCTTTTGTGAAGTTTAAAATGACCTTATAAACACTGGTTTATTAGGACATTATCTGTGCCAGTGAAAATACTACTTTTTCGTCCTCTTAAAAAAAAGAGCATCTATTTTTAGTGAGTAGAGCATTTTTAGAGTAAGATATTTGTATTCCCTTAGGTTCAACCACTGTAAGAGATCCCAGTTTTTTTTTTTTTTCCTTAAAGGTGTTTCCTCTGCTTCTCGCCTGTGGAGTTAGTGAGTTGATGAATACAACATTATATTGAACATTTGCTGTTTTGCCTACTAAATAGCCCTTATTCTGTTAACAATTCCTTGGATTTTCTTTGGTGAACCATACCTCCCTTATTTTTACTCCATATGGCTTGAGATGGGGGTCAGGAAGTAGGCATGTGACATAGGCCTGGCCAATAGAACAATGTATGCCCCAGTCAGAACTGGTTGATGAATGAGCACGTGACACAAGCTAAGCAAATTCACTTCAGTTGGAGTCATTCCCAATACCTTTATTTAAATGATAAAGAGCTGTGCTCTTTTGTTCTCAACTGGGAGCTGTGAAGATATAAATCTGGAGCTTCTTACAGCATTTTTGACATTGCAAATGAAACAAAGGTAAGCGATGGACAGAAACTAGGTCCTGATAACATTATTTGAGCCCTTGTGCCCAAAGCAAAATTTATAGAATATTTTTACTTATATGCTTAATCCTTGGCTATCCACAATTTGTGGTAAACCACATTGTGTAGAAGTATTTTGATAAAAAATATATTCTGTATCCTTCCACATGTCTGGAGAGACATCTTTAAGGGCAAATTCATGAATTCAGAACAAAACATGTAATTTGTAATTTAACTCTGAGCATTACATGATTGGTCTCAGACTCTTATTTAAAAGTTTATTTACAAATTCTCCAATTCTGTATTTTTCCTTTTTCAAAGGAAACTGTGCATTTGAGTTTAGCTATACAGCACATTCTAGTCATTAAGTAGCAAGCACTTTTTATTGAAAATACCTTAATTTTCTGCATCTGTAGACATTTTTTATTACAAGAGACTGAAAACCTATCAAATCATACTCATACTGTAAAAGGATATTACTGGATTACGTACCTGAAGAATTCAGATGTAAACAACAAAACAAAACAAACAACCACAGGCCTCTTACTTTCAGAGAAGTGAGTTATGAATACAGAAAAAAGGCTAGAATGCGCTCTGTGGTGGTGGACTGAAATGAATATATCAGTGCAAACTCATGTTTTAACACATATAGAAAGGTAGAACAGAAAGGTATAGATGTGTGTGTCTACATACATCTATTTCCTAGTTTTGTTTGTTGAGAGAGCCTAGGAACCATGTCATTCCAAAAGCAAAACACATATTTAGTACCCAGGCCTTGGGTTCTAAATGCTTTGCTACACTAAAAGGAGCCAGGCTCTTTACAGAAATGACTGTTTCCAGGGATGAGGCTGGAAAAATATAAGATGATCTTCAAGGTACTCAAAGATTAATGGCAACATGTCAAAAAGGCAAAGGATCTGGTTTGAAGGGGTTCCCACTGGCCAAATCTGTGGCAATTTGAGCATCAAAAACTCACTGAACAAAATAAAAACCCAATGGTGCCCAGCTATCACCACCTACCACCTTGACTAGGATTACAACAGAGGGGCCCAGACAGAATGGGGAAAAACACTGTAGAACAAAAAATCAAATACACAAAAAAGACCAGACTTACTGGCCTGACGGAGACTGGAGGAACTCCTGAGGCTATGGCCCTAAGACACCCTTCCCAACTGGAAATGAAGCCAGAGACCATCTTTCAGTGAAACATAGACAGGCCCATAACATAAACAGCAACACTGAGAGAACATGCTTTTTAGGACAATCAATTACATGAGATCAAAAGGGCAACATTTGCCCAGAAGCAAAGGTGAGAAGGCAAAAAGGGGTAGAAAATCAGGAGAAAAGGAAAGGGCACCTAGGATGGAAATGTGGAGAGTGCTGACACATTGTGGGGAATGAATCCAAGGTCATGAATACTTTATGTACAAACTATTGAATGGGAAACTAATTTGCTCCAAAATTAGAAATAAAATAAAAACCCATGAGTCCATCTGATATAAATGAGTGAATGAATGAATAGGGAAGAAAGAAAACCTCTTTCTATAGTAGAAAGCCAACTAATAAATGAAGAAGGAAAGATAAAATTAAAAATATCCACGTGGCAACAAAAATAATAAAAAATTATTTGGGCAAGAATTATCAGTGATGCCAAAACTAGTGGATGAAAGTATGAGGAGGAAGAGGATATTTACTCTAGTCTCAAAGTATGTCTCCATAAGTTAATAATTACAAAGGCAAAATCAGTAATTCCACAGTGGAGAAGCCTGTCAAGCACTACCTTAACCAAGTGGTTAAAGTTAAAATTACCAATAACTGGACAGATCGTCATCATATGCCTCCTAAAATGATACACTGAGGAAAACGTAAAATTACTTCTGTGTTATTCCTGCCAAATAGGCATAACCTGAATCTAATATGAGGAACATCACACAAACCCAAACTATAGAACATTCTACAAAATAACTGGCTTGCATTCAACAAAATTGTAATGTAGAGAAAGATGACAAATCAAGGAACAGTTTCGATTAAAGGAGACAAAAGAGATATGACAGCTGAATCCAAAAAACGATCTTGAATTTTCTTTTGTTATAAAGGACATTACCGGGACAATTGACAAAATCTGGAAAAAAATCTATAAATTAGGAAACAGCATTATGTCAATGTTAGTTTCCTTATTTTGATCACTGTACTTTGGTTATGATAATATGTTTGTTTTTAGGAAACGCACACTGAAGTATTTAGGTATATAGGGTCATCATGTCTGCAACTTATACTCAAATGGTTCAGGGAAAAAATATGTGTGCAGAAAGAGAAAATAATTAAGCAAATGTGGTCAAATACTAACACTTGAGAAATCTGGGTAAAGAGTATATAGGAATTCTTTGTATTATTCCTGCAACTTTTCTGTAAATCTGAAGTTACTTCAGAATAAACACTTAAAAGAAATGAATACAGCAACTTGAAAACAGCAAAAACAAAACTAAACAAAATGAACAACTACTTTAATACACTTCTCTAAGGAGTCAGAGACTTAAGCTATTGATATGAAATGAAAAGTGTTTGTAATATTAAGTATGAAAAGGAAGTCTAAAAAGTGTGGAATTCATAATACAGATAAGTTGTTGCTACAACACAATCAATGATATTTGGGGGAAAAAATCCCTCCTGAATACTTTTTGCTCCTGTTTCAGAGACATTATATTTTTGCTAGAATGTTACTTTTTCTTGTTTTCCTAATAAATCATTTTCAGAGGGATGCTTTCTCTTTGCATATTCAGGATGACGTTCCCTTTCTCTTTCTGAAGAGAAAATGATTGGTCTCCCTCCCACTTCGTTCTCTATTTGCACACAGAGTGAGGTGAAACGTATCCAGATGTGGTGCATATTAACAGCTGGGGCTGTTTTCAGTGTTACTACCTGCTTACATGTGTGCTGGTCCAATATCAATTTCAGACTGGCTGTTGAATAACACTTTGATTGTACAGCTCCTAGCCTAATTCCGAATGTTTCCCAGGCTCTAGGATAATGCAGAGCTGCTGACCTGATAAAGCACATTCTTCTACTCACAGTGCTTGGCTCTATGAAATCCTGGAGAGATGGAGTAACTAACAAACCAAAACTCACCAGAATGCACTGCTACAGAGCTCTTCTGATTTCTGCCTTTAATACTCTTTACTTGGGTAATATACCTCTGAGTTACAATGCCCTATCTTCAGTATCAGCCCTGCCCATATTCTTAAGTGGACTTAGGGAGAAACAGTCTCTGAATGGGTACATAAAAGGCAGTACTAATGGGAATAGGCACTATGAGTCAGAATCGACTCGATGGCAGTGGGTTTGGTTTTGGTTTTTGATGGGAACAGGTAGTAGTGGGCATGACCTACACTCAGGCTGCCTGTGATGAACAGTGGAGAGATGGCTGGCTGAGCTCACAGTGAGGAAAGAGAAAAGGGTCTTCCTGTTTCTAGGTGGGAAGGCTTACATAGTTAAGGCCAGCCATCAATAGTACTTTTTAATTCAGTTTCTTCAGACATGCAGATAATGAAAACTCTTTCCAGATTCTGGCAATAGGAAGAATGTCAGTTTAAGTTTTCAGTTATTAAAAAAAAAAAAAATCCCCTACATTCTTAAGGGTATTTTAATAGGAAGTTGAAAGAAGCGTATCTTGAACCACTAGCCAGGTGTCATTTTAAAGTGAAATCTTGAATGACCTGGTGAAGGTCAATACCAAGAAGCAAAAAGAAACGTAAACTCTTCAAAAGCATATAAGCAAACTAAATGAATTTTGGAGAAGGTATTCATATTAAAACATATTATCTGGAAAAACAGTCACTTAGAAAGAAGATTCCTTGAAATGACAAAGTCCATTGAAGACACAAATGGAAGCAACATCATAATTCTGTCCACCCCAAATAATTTCATTCAATAGTTTAAACTCATTCAATAATTTTGTTCACTATTTAAATTGAAGAGGCAGGTAATATAAATTAGCAATGTTGTTGTTCTCCAAAAATATGATAGTTACCATCTATTTAATTGAGAAGAAATTTCTACCTTAGAATGGTATGACCAATGGATTTAGGATGATTCTTGCTATACCACACACACCTCACTTTTAATTTTCCTGAAGTTTAAATGAACCTTAATCAATGGATCAGTTTTATGTATATTTAGCATTAAACTGCCAACCAAGGAAGGTGCCTTTGTGCATATTAGTAAAAGACATCCCTGCTGGGAAGATGCCTATATGCTTCACAGGTGGAACAAGGTTGTATCTCAACCCCCTACTGACTCTTTTGGCCCAGGCCTCTTTGTGCAGTGCACAGACTACCCAAATGTATACAGTAGTCCTCTCCCATACTGAGGAACTCAAGGTTTCCAAGTCAAGAAAGAAAAACATCTCTAGGACCACATTAAAACTGATGGCTTAATTTTCAACTTGTACATATATTTATGTGACACTATTATGAAAAAAATATTTGGGTAGTCAAACCACTGCCAAAAAACATGTAAAGAAAATTCTCAGGTTTTCAGGCACATAAATGGAATGTCCTATGATGGCAATTTTGCTCACAGGCACAAGGCAAATGATGTGCACTTGCTTCCTGAAGCAGTGAGAGAGCAAGGCTTGGTGTAACTAGTACAGCAAACACAAACATCAAAACGTGGATTCCTCAGAGAGAATAATCTTACTGCAGACTTAGTGATTATATAATTATTGTAGACGTTCAAGCCATTTTTAGAATAAATATAGACCACTACATCCCTACTGCAGTATACTTAAACCACAATATTTCTGTATTTTTAAAGTCTGTTAATCTACACAGAATGCATGTCTATGTTAGACCTTCAAGTGAAATAAACTATATATTTTCAAGAAATATGTTATATCTTTCTGAAACTATATACAAACTTCTTTTTGAATGATTATTTTTAAAAAAGGTTAATGAAATTTATCATATCAACCCCAGTGCCATCGATTTCAAAAATAACTTTGTTATTGTTAAATATTACAAATTACACACAAAAAAATTCAAAATACACTCACTGAATTGGCATTTGTTGGGTTTGGCCAAGGTCTGCCACCACCTGGACCCCTGCAAGACAATATGATAAAATAAATTTTTTTTTAAATAATTTTTATTGTGCTTTAAGTGAAAGTTTACAAATCAAGTCAGCCTCTCACACAAAAACCCATATACACCCCGCCACACACTCCCAATTACTCTCCCCCTAATGAGACAGCCCACTCTCTCCCTCCACTCTCTCTTTTCGTGTCCATTTCACCAGCTTCTAACCCCCTTCACCCTCTCTTCTCCCCTCCGATAAAATAATTTTTAACCTATGCTTTGAATCCTTAACAATAAGCAATAACAAATCATAAAATACTAATATTCCTAATTCAGTTACCATGAAGTTCTAGTTCAGCACTGAAGTTATTTTTTACATTTATTTTCATAGTTTTTTAACTTCTAAAATCAAGTGTTTTTTTATTCCATTAAACAGGTTTCTTCCCAAATCAAAACACTCTTAGTAAGCTGACTTTTATTTTAATATTAAGTTTGGTTATTGTAATAAGCACTAAAAGTAGTAATCACAATAAAGCAGTAATTATAGCCATATATCTAAATCATTATAGAAACATACTTTTATAGAAAAAGCACTAATTATGAAATATAAACCATAATTTCTTATATCAATGTGTCAACTGTATCTGATTCAAAATGAAATTATTTAAAAAATACATGTGTGTATATATATATACATATATAAAATGTTTACTCATATCAAGTTACAAATAAATGTACATAACAGGGACATAAAAAGTAGCCTTTTTTTAAGAAAATCACATCTATACTTACAGAATATTATACATGTTACTTTACATATCTATATATTAATCTATCTGCCAGTGCCACTGATGATTTAGTTACTATAAAACAAAGAAATCACATTTCTTGTTTTCATAAGTTTAGGTCAAGACAGTGGCCAGTGTAATCTTGGAAAAAGTAGGAGGTAATGTATATCAATATTTTACCAGATTTTAGGGCAGAGGAGAAAGTTTTGTATTCTATAGCTTACAAAGATAGAAAGATTTTTTAAACAAAATAAATGTCCAATTAAATAAAAAAGGTCATTTGTCCTGAAGCTTTAGGACAAAGTACACCTGAACACATACTGCCTGACGACAAGCAGACTCCTGTCATTTGGTCCTCTGTAATTACGGTTATTCAAAATCCCCTCTTCTCTAATAACTAAAAAAACTAAGACAATGAAAAATTTTAATTAAAAGAAAAATTTTTTTTTCCCCTGGTTCTCATTCTAGAGACCTTACCTAAAGTTCTAAATGTTAGGTAAAAAACTTGTCCAACTTAGTTATTACATTACCCATGTTTGCTTGAATATTTAGAACTATTTTTAATTTTCTTTTGGGTTTCCTGAGGGGTGCAAACTGCATACAAAGACATGAATCCTGTCCTTAGACTCTATTAGGGATGCTAAAGTCGTGTTTTTCCCAGTTTGGCTTGAGGAATAGAAGGGGAAGGTAAGATTTCCAGAGGTAACTTGTTCAAAGTATCACATAGGGAGAAGGTGAGAGGAGTTTATGTTGTCTATGAAAACTGCTGCCTCTCCAAGATTGGCATTATATTAATTATTTTACAATTAGCTATGGGAATACTTTAGAAAGGTGATGTTACATGCAGGCGTCAATGCGCTCACGGACAGAAGCTAAACTAAAACATAGGATATGTGCTGATCATGCAAAACATTTGGTCAGTAAGACCTACCCACATGGTTTGTTTGATGATAAGTGAAACACGGTAGAGAAAAACAGAATATTGGGAAACATTTATCTTCAGACAACATAAAAATATACCATGTCCAAATCATGGCAAAAATTTGTATAAAATTATGTAGATAATGATCACATAAGTTTGAAATACTATGTTTAAAAAAAGACTGTATAAACAAAAAGTATTAAAATAATATAAAACAATAACATCTATGCATTCTGATTGTTTGATAAACACTAATATATGTATTTTGTATTCAACTGAATTATGTTATAATAGAATAAATATTAACAATTCGTATTGATAGATAAATTTCCCCCAACATTACCACCGTCTTTGAAACACAGTTTAAATTCACAAATAGCACTGAATGAAGCGGGGATTGTAACAGTGAGTACTTCTATTAGAACAACTATCTAAGCTCAGTAATTCCCACTTCTTTTGAGGCCATCAGAGTTATCAACAAAGTATTCTTAATTTTGAATAACAATTTCTATATAAATATAGTTTGATTAGAATCAGGGTAGCATCATTTAAACATAAAGAGAAAAATGGAATTTAAAAGAAGTCTGTATTTTTTGGTAAGGGTTTATGCGTATGATGAAATCAAAGCAACAATGACTACCAAAGGGGGAAAAAAACAAACACCAAAACAAATAAACAATATACAAACCTGATTAATTAATTCTTTAATTAATCCTAATTAATCCTTGATTAATTAATCCTTTCATTCCTCCTTGAAATAAAATTCACAGTTATTTAATTTCGAGATAATAACTACACAAACTTTATAGTTCTAGGGGACATTACATAAAGCAACAAGATTCTTGGAATCTTTTCCGACTCATAGTGACCCTATAAGGACAGAGTAGAACTGCCCCATAGGGTGTCCAAGGAGCACCTAGTGGATTCAAACTGCCGACCTTTCGGTTAGCAGCCATAACCACTATGCCACCAGGGTCTTAGTTTCCATAAAATAGCAAGGTATCAAAGTTGAATTAGAAATGCTTTAATGCTGAATTCTAAATTCTTTGGAAATTTGCAGTTAATACAGAAACATGTAACTATTCAAGATTCTTTTTAAAAATAATCTATAATGCATTTGAAAGCATTTACATTGTGGCAATATGCCGTAAATTCTACTTTAAACCATATAAATTAATATTAATGATTTATGTTAGTATATTAATATTTATTTTATATCAAGCTTTTACTTTTAAAGATATTAGTTACAGAAACAGTAAAAGTATAATTTAAAAAATTTTAAACGATACTTTGTGTAATTTATCCTGTGTTTACAGCATGGAAATGTAAGATTATATCAGAATAACCATTTGTTGTGAAGGAAGCCAGTATTTTTTAACAGCAAAATCATCAAAATTTTGTTGTAAATGGTTTATGCTGCAATATAGCGATAAAGTTGTCAGTAAAAATACAGTATTTAGTTACTTTAATGACCAGGATTGCTTATTTTTTATTATCGTTGATACTTTCATTGTAAACGATAAAAAAATGACAAGCTAAAGAAAAAGGATCCAGATATGATTTTCCAGCGTCTGCCCTGACGCACCATACACAAATCTTTTGGACTGTTATAAAGATAAGACACAGCTTAAGGTAACACCATTCTACTGTCTTTTCCTTTGATTTTTAAGTTGCCTAACATGGAAACATATGACAGGAAGAAAGCCACAAATAAACATTACAGTTAGAAATGCTTGTCTTTCACACAGTAAGACTTATTTTGTTTTAAAGATGATTAAATTTTGAAATGAACTTTCAATAAAGCCTACTCTATTGAGTACAATGCAGATAATGTGTTTCATTTTTTTATGTCTCTTGAAATTCACTTTTGCTTTGTTGGAGCCAATATCAATAAAGGAAGAATTCTCTCTGGTTGTATCTTCCACTGTATAGAACTTTCCCTACTATAGGGTTCATATAGGTAAATATTTACATTTTCACTGTCCTTCAAGAAATACTAATTTATAGAAAATTAAAAATAGTATAATGCTCCAAATAAAAGACAATAATAACAAATCATGGAAATCTGAGTCTGTAAGGCCTATAGGTTCATTAAGCCTTTATATATATTTGCTATATAAATAGCAAAATATTATGTAATAAAAGAAATTTAAAAGTACCTGAGTACACTTAAATAAGAAGCTCAATTTCAAATATCAACAAAAATAATCATATTAAAAATTTCAGCCATGTTTTTAGTCTCCTTGGCACAGTGGTTAAGAGCTTAGCTGTTACCCAAAAGGTCAGCAGTTCAAATCCACCAGGCACTCCTTGGGAACTCTAAGGGGCAGTTCTACTCTGTCCTATAGGGTTGCTATGAGTTGGAATCGACTCAATAGAAATCAGTTTGGTTTGGTTCTAGTCTAGGGATTTAAATGTACCCATATGTGTATGCTCATGTATATGTGAAAATGGAACTAGACAATTTTAAGCATCAGTTTGAATCTCCCAATGGTCACATAAAATATTATTTTTTCTCCCTACTGGCAAAAACGGGTTTATTTAAAGTTGGCTACACAGCCAATGTGAACCCTGGTGACATAGTGGTTAAGGCTATAGCTGCTAACCAAAAGGTCAGCAGTTCGAATCCACCAGGCACTCCTTGGGAACTCTAAGGGGCAGTTCGACTCTGTCCTATAGGGTCGCTATGAGTCAGAATTGACCTGATGGCAACGGGTTTTTGTTTTTTTTTTTGACACAGCCAATATAATGCAGAGTTTAGTATAGAACGATATTAGGCATATTCTTAACATTTAATGATAATTCTGGGTTGATCACAGTATTCAAAATGTGATCACAGTATTCAAACTGTTGCATTTTAAAGTGAGAATCTCAGGTAAGTAAATTTTACTATATGTATTCCCATTCTACAGGTAGGAGTTTCAGCCTTTGACACAAGCACAAAATATTATTCACTCTTTTTTGTGGTAACCATTATAAACGGCTACACCTCTGAGGAATTTAAGAAGAGTCAGACTTTGTGTCAATCTATTTTTACTTTAAAAGTAAAAAGACATGATAGGAAAATTTGAACTACTTTTTCCCTTGTCTGTCAGTTTTGAGTCTGGATGGTACCTGCCTATTAACCTCTTTTCTTTTTAGGCAAAATTGCTTTTTATGAAAACGGTTTTGGAAACTTAAAAAGATCCCTTTGTATATTAAAAAAGCTTTTATCATAGCATATCTTCCATGTCATTAAATGATGGCAGAGTTGTTTAATTTGATATGTAGGTAACCAAAACATGGACTGATAGAAAGTATACTTGAGAAGACTGGCCACAACCCTGTGTGAAGCACTCATTATTTCTGGTAAGCTGTCTTTAGGCCACATCATGGAACTGATCCTATGGTGAATTCACGAATGTCACTAACAAGCACCTGAGATATATGGAATTTGGAAGGCAAGTCGGATAATGAAAAATAAATAAAAGTTCCCTAACAAATTTCATTATATTGACTGATAGAAACAAACTACTTCTTTTGGACTGGAAAAGGCCTTTTCAGTAACAACCTTTAGTTTATTCCTTATCTAAGTATAGCATAAATTTTCAAAAGAAAAATCATCCCATACCAAGGAAAGCTTTAATCTGGAAGATACTACCAGAGAGTATTCTTCCTGTGCTAACAGTGGTCTTGACAAAGCAAAAGCGAAGACGTCTGTATTTATGAGCGTTAAAAACTCCACTCTTAGTAATTACTATGTATCTGTTATTTTATTTTTTTGTTGTTAAAATTGGGTTAAAGATATTCAATTATCTACTTCTGTTTTGTTTTTTTTGTAGTTCAAGCTGCTCATGGTGTCAGCATCTATACAGCAACTATGTGCTTATGTGTAAGATTCACTTCTACGATGATTAAACAAATAAAATATGAACAATAAAAAAGAAACAGGCTAAAAGTTGGCATTTATGACACTTGAAAATGAAAAAAAAAAATTAAAGGTTGCAAAAGAAGGAAGAAAAACACAGAGGCTATGTTGTGAAAATGAAGCAAACACTATAGCTCATGTTTAGTTCATTCTTATACTACACAGAGATTTAGGAACTCAAATTGTTTTACAAATTAATATTGTTTTACTAAACAGAAAATATAACAATTTACTGAACAGGATAACATAGCATTTTGCTTACATGTTCATTCCAGGCATTGCAGGGCCACCTAAAGCATTCAGTGGGGGTCTCATTGCACCTCCATAGTTCTGTAATGATAACCAAGGGTCAGACTACCACAAAACAAAAAAACAAAACCAAAGAGGAGGGGGAAAGAAAGGAGAGCAGGTTAATAATTTCCCTACATAACTCCTCATTGGATAAGGCCTGTGCAATTCATTCTCTGAAGGTTCCACTCTTGTACTTTTGCTACTATTTTCACAATTATACTTTGGTTTGTGTCTTTTAAAAACTATGTGACTGTGTAAGACCATTGGAACATGTTAAATGATTAAGGTATAGCTGAAATTATAATATTCAACATATGCTTATTAATTTCCTAATGTCTGGACAATAGTGAACTTTTTCAAAGACAACATTCATAAATCTCAAACTGTTTTTAAAGGAAAGATTTAGTCAACATGTTTGAAATTGTTAGGTCCTTAAAATCACATAAAAACAAAACAGATGAACTCAACGTAAGGAAGTTGAATGTAAACTTCTGCCCATGAATATATACAACACAGAAATGCACTAACACACAAATACACAAAAATATATGAAAATTAAAGCATACTTGAAATATGTTTGCATGAATTACATGACTCAATACATTTATTATGTGCATTCAAAGGATAAAAGCATTGTAATGTTTTTAACATGCATATCGTATTAGTTAAATATGCCATAAGGGCCAACAGATTAATTTTATCATTATCATGTTATTATATTTTGACACGTTCAACCATTTTCATGTCTGCCTGCTTGATACCACTATCCTTTCAGCCTTTCTCATTATTGATTTTCAGTTTCCTTTGTTGGCTGCTTTGATTTTGCTAACTCTTTAAATGCTGCTTTTCCCCAAATCCTATCAACTGCTTTCTTTTTTTAATAAAAGCTCATTTATGGGTAATCTTATTTGCTGGTGTTCAACAACTACCTGTATGTTAGGAATTCCAAATCTTTTATCTTTTGTCATGATATCTCTCCTAAGCTCCTATAGATAACTCATAGGCTGAACTTCCTATGGGTCATTTCCATAGGGATACCACCCCACACTCATCATATCTAAAAGCAAACTCATTATCTTCTCAGGAGTGTTTTTCATGCTGCCTTCTCCAGTTAGTTGACGATATCACCTACTATACAATAGTTAAGGCTAAGAAACTCTTGGAGATCTCCTCTTTTTCCTTCAATTCTCATATCCAGTCAGTCAACAAAGTCTATTGATTCTACATGTGAAATATCTCTTGAAACAGTGCTCTCCTTCCTATTGCTAATCTTTGTCATTTACTGAGATTACCGTAGTGTCTTAATTTGTCTTGCTGAGTCTCGTCTCTCCTCCTTTCAACATATTCTTCATATTGCCTCCAGAGCGATCTTCTTAAAGCTCAGTTCCATTCATGCCACTTGAAAGCCATGATGGCCCAAACTGCCTATTAAGTTGCTATTAAATACAGTCTAAACTCTTCAGCATGACTTTATGAAGTTATTCACAGCTCAATCCCAGACTATCTTTCCTGCCTTCATGCCCTACAATTCTCACCCTCTTCCTCTACTCTGAACCACACCCTCTCCAGCCTACTGGATTTCTTGTGTTCAGATATACTCAGTACACTTGTATACTCATTGTTGACTCATTTGCCTGGCCCTTTTGAGTAGTAAGTCTAAGATTCAATGAAACATTCAATGAGATAAGGTCTGTTAACTTAAGAGAGTGAGCCACAGTTACTAAATCCAATTATCTAGTTGCATGTTATTTTCATTGTTTATTTACTTTTAATTTAAGGAAATCTTATTTAAACATCCCAATTTGTGTGTTTTGGGGATACAAGAGTGGTCTCTATGCACACCTGAGCCATCAGCTAAAGGGCCAGCTATTTCCTTTAACCTCTGAATCAAGCATGGTGGTGGCAGTAGAAGTATTAGCCAGGAGTTTCTGAGAAGAAAGTTAGTCCACTGGGAACAAAATCTGAATGGTAAAGTATAGTAGAAATGATTTACAAGCAAAATCTCCTCTCACTGTTGGTCTTAGAGGATCTGTGTTTTATTTTATCACAGAAATCATCAAATCTCCTTGTAGCCCTGGACATAGAAAGACATTGGTTTGACTCTCTATTGTCACTGTCCTCTTTCCTCTGCCCCTCCTTCTAGATGTGTGATCTGGGGTCATGATTCTCTCAACTTTAACTTCCTTATCTGTAAAGTGATAAAATCATCCCCTTATAATATCATTGGAGGGTAAAATGAAATCATATAAAGCACCTATCACAGTGCTTGGTGCGCTAAAAACATGCTGCTTGATACTAAAAAATGGTAGCTGCGATTTATTATTACCATAAATAATCGATTTAAATTAATTTGCATCTCATTAGCTTACCATGAGCCTACAACCCTAACAGAATAACCTGCTTGCTCATCTAATGATTTCACTACAGAGTATGCAAATTTCTACTCAAGACTTTATTCTACTATTTAAGAGTTTTTCGTTTCCTCTATGTCTGCATCTCCAGCTAAACCAAAAACACCTTGAAGGCAGGGACTCTACTCATCTATGGGTGTATACACCTGGTGCTCAAATATGGTGTCTGGCACACAGCAGGCTTGATGGATTAATTAAAATGAATTGTCGTAAGAAATGAGTAAGAAATTTTCAATATATAACTTGATAAAACCCACTGCCATCGAGTCCATTCTGACTCATAGTGACCCTGTACGACAGAGCAGAACTGCTCCATAGGGTTTCCAAGGCTATAATCTTTACAGAAGTAGACTGCCAAACTCTCTCCTGTGAAGCAGCTAGTGGGTTCGAATTGCTGACCTATCAGTTACAGCCGAGTGCTTTAACCACTGCACCATCAGGGTTCCTTATATAACTTGATAGATTTACAAAATATTTTCATTTGTGAATGAACTAAAGCAAAAAGGAAACAGTAAGATACGAAAGAGTAGCAACTGGCTTTCCAAGTGGTAACAACAAAGGCAGAATGGAAGAACTAAATTAGAATTACCGAATTTTAAAGCTAATGGTAACTATACAATTCCATCTGGTCTAATCTCTCTGCTAATGCAATGTTCCTGACAAGATAGCTGTTCAGAATCTGCTTGGGAAGTTTATAAAAAGTTTTCTTCATGATTGGGCAGTTTAATTCCTACAAAGTTCTTCCTTATACTGAGCTGAACTCTACCGCCCAACTTAGATTTGAATATACAGAATCAGTCTACTATCTGTTTACATGAAGGCCCATCACATATTTCCATCTCATCATTTCTCCATCCCAACTACTGGATTTGGAAATCATGATATGTTCCTACTTGTATATATTATTTACTCTTCAGGTTTCTAGAGAAACTAAAACTAGTTGAGCAGCTTTGGTGAATTTTTTTGTTACTTACATGGCACTCACTGAACATAAGAACACAGTCTAGCTAATTACACCTTATTACAAAAGCAAGGAGAATATTACAGATGTTTTCTTGATTAAAAAGAACATTTTGCTTTTCTATTGAAAGGACATTGATATCAATTTTAAAATCATGTCCCATCACTGTACTCAGATCTAAAACAAATTAAGGGCAGAAAAATATGCCAGAATTTGGGGGGAAATTTTGTTTATCCATGTAATAAATATTAATTACATGTTTACTATGTTCTAGGTGTGCACTTTGCGTAAATAAATATTATCCAAGGATATACTACATATATTTTTTTTTATTCTAGGAATTCATTGTTCCAATAGATAACTACTGTCCCCTTCACTTCATTAATCTTAAACTCAGAAAATGATAGAATACCTATGATAAAAACGAGATGTGTATTTTGTTTGTGCCTAAAGCTAGAAACAATATTCCAGAGACTGTTTCTACAATAAGGCAGATGGATTCTGCTCTTGGGCAGCATCTGTATGATTAAATATCTATTATCAGAGTTGTTTTGCCATTATCTTTCAAGAAACACAGCTAACCTTTGTCACAAATCTCACAGATTATAATATGTTCTATAGACCAGACATTATGAAATAAATCTCATAAGAAACCCCCCATTCAAATGATTTCACCTGACTTTTTCCCTATTGTGCCATTCACATGAATATGACTCCTGTTTTTATTTAATACATGTTAAAA
Source organism: Elephas maximus indicus (assembly GCF_024166365.1). Lineage (NCBI taxonomy): Eukaryota > Metazoa > Chordata > Mammalia > Proboscidea > Elephantidae > Elephas > Elephas maximus. The sequence continues at coordinate 86,541,159 of NC_064820.1, forward strand.
AAAAAAAAACTGTTGCCATCGAGTCAATCCTGACTCATAGCGATCCTATAAGACAGAGTAGAACTGCCCCATAGGGTTTCCAAGGAGTGGCTGGTGTATTCAAACTCCTGACCTTTTGGTTAGCAGCCTGAGCTGAGCTCTTAACCACTGTACCACCACAGCCCTGAATACAGGTTAAAACTCCAAAAACCAAACTCAGTGCCATCGAGTCGATTCTGACTCATAGCGGCCCTACAGGACAGAGTAGAACTACCCCATAGAGTTTCCAAGGAGCGCCTGGCAGATTCGAACTGCCGACCCTTTGTTAGCAGCCATAGCACTTAACCACTACACCACCAGGGCTTCCTGAACACAGGTTAGGTATATATAATCTCTCTTACCCCTTTATACTTTGTATATTGTGATTTTAAAAAGTTGCTATAAGTCGTTCTGGTTTCTGAGTTAAATTCATACCAAAATATTTCCCTCAAATTATGCAGTTAATTCAAACGGGAGAGAGAAATTACTCTCTTTGGATGTGAAAAGGCAAAGAAAGAATTCGTGCTTGCATAATAAATTTCATTATTAAAACTCATCAGTAAGAGATTACTCACCTGAAATAGAAGTTTACTTATTTTTCCATTGTAATTTACTTATAATAAAAAAATAGAGCTAGATATTTATAGCATAAAGCACATAGACCAGCATGCTTTTTATTTCTGCATTTTCAAATGAGATCTAAGTATTCTTACAGTATTGGTATGCCTCTTCACACACTGAAAAACTGATTCTCAAATCAGACTTTAGTTTTCAAATCATATTAAAAACAGTGGTCTGGGAATGAGAAAAGCCCAAAGAGCAGCTAGTTGAAAAAGAAAGTGGACTAAAAGAATGACAACTAAATTATAGGCATTAAGTTTCTAACGTATATTTAATTTTTTGTCTATTAAAAAAATCTTTTAGGAAAAAAACATCTGTAAGTTCTGTGCAGCCAAATCGGTTGACTTGGTTTAGTGGAGATTGAAAGTACTTTCAGTCAATGAAATATCCCACATATCTAATAAATTCTGCTACTAATAGGTTAATGATGAAATAGAGAAAAATAACTGAAATATCCAAATGTGAAATTTATAAGATATTCTCTTAAGGAAATAGGAAAGAACTGAATCAAAGTTAAAAAAAAAAAACAAAAACTTTCTGTTAACTTCGGGGATACCACATACACATACAGTGTTTTCTGTTTTCTCCATGTCATATGGCATCTCTAAAAAATTTGGTTATATAAGCCTCATGTTTCAATACAAAAAAAAAAAATTTACAGTTAATATATATTATTGTACATTGGTTAGAAATTCCTAGGCCTAAGTCACATTATCTGGATGTTAGGTACTTAATTCTCTAACTCCTTGGGAGCAGGGGGCACAATAAAACATTAATTAAAAAAAAACCAGATACATGAAATAAGTTTCTAAAATTGTTAGAGGACCACTTAGTTCATTAAAAAAAAATTGTTTTAATTAAGCACAAGCATTTGTTATCTATTTGATTGAACCATATGAAATGGCTGTTTTTGTAGGTCAAAAATGGTCGTATTTGATTTATTTCACATGGTTCAATCTAATATATAAATTTTAATTCATTGGATCTGAAAATATAAGAATGTGAAAGCTTTGGAAGAATGAGACCACTAGGTTACTTTTAAATAACTGAAGAAAATAAGTACTGATGGATAAATACTAAATAATGAATAAAATAAGCTATAAAAAATCTAAAGTAACTATTTCAGCACAAGACAATATGACCAAAAAAGTTACTCATGTGTATGTAGCATCCAAAATGAATTTACAATATGACAAATATAAACCAAAAATGAAACTCGCTGCCTTCCAGTCAATACCGACTCACAGCGATCCTACAGGACAGAAGAGAACTGCCCCATAGGGTTTCCAAGGAGTGGCTGGTGGATTCAAGCTGCTGACCTTTCCGTTAGCAGCTGTAGCTCTTAACCACTGAGCCACCTGGGCTCCATATGACAAATAAAAACAATAATAATACTACTGTTTTCATTTCTAAACAATGTAATCAGATATCCTCTAAAAGGACAAGATCTTATAATGCTGTTCTTGGAACGGGAAAAAGAAAAATTCATTCATTCTTGTTAACCAGTTTTATGACAGGCTAACCTCTGACTCCTAAGTAGAAATTTCAAATTCTGAGTTTAAGAAAGATGACAAGACACTTTATCTAAAAGAAATGATATGTGGAACAGTGTGTTTAAAACATCACCAACATCTAGGTCTGCCTCAACCTCAGTGTATACTTCTGGGAAATTGTGGTATAGAAATAAGCTAACACCCCATGTATAATGATAGCATGCTGTTCAATAGACCCATTTTAAAGATTATTTCTAAATGGTTCTTGATTTTTTTTCATAACCTACAAAAAAATATGGTTATAATTACCAATGGCATTCTTTAAATGATCTATGGAAATATGTTTTATGCTTATTCTACATAATATTTTCAATGAGCTAGGTTCCAACTTAAAATAACCATTTCTTCATCATAACTAACCAAATGGTATTGTCTTTTTATAGTAATTTCTACATAGTGTGTTTTCTCAAATGAACCATAGGCATATATGATAGCACCTTTTACAATATGGTTTGTCATCACATTGATTTGGACATGTTACAGATATTATGTTCTCAAGAATCTAACAACCATATTATATCAACACATATAATAAAATGCAGCAAATAACACAGTTTGTTTATATAAGGTGAAGGCAAAAAGCCCAGCATCTAACTTTCTGCACTGATTATTTACCTGTGGTCCTAAGGGCACCATTCCTCTTGGAGGAGTCATTCTCTGCATCGGCCCACCCATATTTGGATGTCCTAAGGAAAAAAGAACAAGTATGAAGATACTAGCAATGTAATGCTAAACTAGACCCCAGTAGCCTCCTCCCTGCTTGGTGTTATAATGGCTTATTTACAAAGACAGTTTCTCAAACGAACCAAAGGTATATATGATTTGGAGCCATGGTGGCAGAGTGGTTAAGCATTCGGCTGCTAACCAAAAGGTCAGCAGTTCAAATCCACTAGCAGCTCCTTGGAAACCCTATGGGGCAGTTCCACTCTGTCATACAGGGTCATTAAGAGTTGGAATCGACTAGACGGCAATGGGTTTTTTTTTTTTTTACAAAGAGACTAAGTTACTGACACCATCTCTTCTTGGCTTCCGAGGCCACTTTTACCAGTACATACCCTCACTCCCCAATACTGTCTTGTGATTGCAATTTTCTTCCTATTCTGTGCTGAACGACTTCTGTTACACTACTTGCTCCTCTTTGCTTGGGCAAAAAAGTATACGATAAAGCCTTACACACCTGTGGTACTTAAATGTCTCTGTGGAAGGATCTGATTACCAGGTTCGTTAAACTAATAAGACTCCTGTTACTTAGCACCCTTTTCCTACTCCTGATCTTTCAGGTGAACTAACTCCTCCAAATGAAAAAAGCAAAGGCAATGATAAGATAATGATAAGATCATATTTTAATTCTCCTTATTAGAAGTTATATAAGAGATTTTATGAAGTTATTAGGTAAAATACAGGTTTTTAGATAATTTGTATATTGTTTCTTATGTTTTCGCTGTCCCCACTATGGTACATGCATTAAAAACCCCATGGAGCAATTCTACTCTGCACACATGGGGTCGCCATGAGTCAGATTTGACTTGATGGCAACTAACAATAATAACAACAACTATTGTACATAATTAAGAGCTAGCTGAAAATATAAATTATTTGGTCATATTACCAGCAAAAATGAAACCAGTATCATCATGGAAGATTTATACAAATAAAACTTTCCTTAAAAAATAAAGGATTTCCTTTGAGGTTCTGCACATCAATGTCACTTTTACTCTAGAGCAGTCACCTTGTTGTCGAGTTGGGTCCATTCCACTGGGAAGTAATGGCTGACTTCCTGGGACACCTCCAAGTGCCTAGTATATTTAATAAAGCAAAACAAAAGCAATATTGTAAATACTTATGAAATAAGTGCTTTAACAATTCCCCTTTAAAATTGAAATACTCTTCCTATAATACAATTGCAGAATGCATTTTTGTTTATTTCTCAAGATTTCTCACATTTCACACTCATTTAGAAACATTATAGGTCTATATACCTAATACTAGTTTTTAATTCTAAAAGGATTCTACTGTTGCCCAGTTTTGTTGTGAACAAATTAACTTATTTTAAGGGAACAAGAATCTAGGCAAGAATTGGCCTATTTCTTTTTGAGAAGTAGTGTTGTTTCCAAAAATTAATTTTGTAAGGATACTAAAATAACTAATTTTGCTTCTTAAATGTAAGCTCTCTATTTCTAGAGAATGTTTTACTCACTTGGGATTATAACAGCAACGGGACTAATATGCCAAGGGGCTGATAATATTTTTTGTAGTCACACTTTCCCTAAGAAGTTGTTAGAAAATAACACTCCAATTACGTTAAAAGATTAGCTCTATGGAAAAGGAGAATTAGAATTGAAAAAGACGGAGATTAACAGACAGGGCTAGTTTTTTGCTGGGATACAATACTGAATATATACTGAACCACAAGTGTCTACATACAGTTGTCTGAGCAAGCACTTACAGGTGGATCAAGCTATAAAGGGTTTATCCTGGTGATCTGATCGAGAACATATGCATACGTATACATACACAATCCTGACAGTTGTTGAGAATTTCTACAAAGTTTCACTAATTTAACTTAAAGAAGGATAAAACCTGTCTGAATTCGTTAAATTTTTCAAATATTTCAAGAGAAATTTAACATTAAAGAACTTAGATATTCAGATCAGAACCGTTGACTTGTCACCTTGGCATGCAGTAGAAAGCTGCCATTTCTCAAGCCATTTTTTAAATCTTTTCAAATGTTCCTACTGTATGATCAGTTCCTGCTTACATTTCCAGCCTCATTTCTTGCCACTGCCACATTCACATTCTAATCTCCAATCATACCAAACTTCCTTCAGTTTCAATTCACGCATTCAACTGACAAACAACTAAATGCCAGCCATTAAACACAAACAGTTTAAACTGAACTAAAAAATCTCTCAAGGAGCTCACAGACCCTTAAGTGACTACTGCCAATTTACATTTTAGATTTCAGTTTAGGGATTACTACCTAATAAAATTCTGTCCTATAGCCCCAGTCTGGGGTAAGTTCTGTTTTTTAGTGCTTAAAAAAAATTTTTTTTCAAACTTACAGAAAAGTTGAATGAACAATACAAAGAATTCCCGTATGCCCTGACTCTGATTCCCCAACTGTTAACATTTCGTCTCATTTTTCCCATCATACTCTCTCCCTTTCTCTGTTATCATTGGTCTTTTCTGGAGCCACTTGAGAGTAAGTTATAGACATGATGCCTCATCATACCTTAATACTGTAGAGTGTAGTTCCCAAAACAAGGAAATTTTCCCACATAACCAACACACAATCTTCTAAGTCATAAAGACAGCACTGATAAAACACTACCATACAGTTCACCCACAGACCTCATTCAAATTTTGCCATTTATCCCCAAAATGTTTCTTTTCAGGACCAGAATCTCATGGAACACATGTTGCATTTAGACATCATTTCTCTTCAGGCTCTGTCAAGCGGGAACAATTCTTTAGTCTTGCCCTATCGTTCATGTCCTCAACAGTTTTAAGGAGAACAGTGCTTAAATTCTACAGGATGATCTTTTTTTTTTAAGTAATTTTTATTGTGCTTTAAGTGAAAGTTTACAAATCAAGTGAGTCTCTCACATATAAACTTATATACACCTTACTACATACTCCCGCCTGCTCTCCCCCAGTGAGTCAGCCCACCCTCTCCTTCCAGTGTCTCCTTTCATGGCCATTTTGCCAGTTTCTAACCTCCCTACCCTCCCATCTCCTCTCCAGACAGATGCCAACATAGTCTCAACTGTCCACCTGATACAAGTAGCTCACTCCTCATCAGCATCTCTCTTCAAGCCGTTGTCCAGTCCAATCCATGTCTGACGAGTTGTCTTCTGGAATGGTTCCTGTCCTGGGCCAACAGGAGGTTTGGGGACCATGACCACCGGGATTCTTCTAGTCTTAGTCAGACCATTAAGCCTGGTCTTTTTATGAGAATTTGGGGTCTGCATCCCACTGTTCTCCTGATCCCTCAGGGGTTCTCTGTTGTGCTCCCTGTCAGGGCAGTCATCGGTTGTGGCCAGGCATCATTCTAGTTCTTCTGGTCTCAAGATGATGTAAGTCTGTAATTCATGTGGCCCCTTCTGTCTCTTGGGCTCATAATTACCTTGTGACCGTGGTGTTCTTCATTCTCCTTTGATCCAGGTGGGTTGAGACCAATTGATGCATCTTAGATGGCCACTTGTTAGCATCTGAGACCCCAGACGCCACATTTCAAAGTGGGATGCAGAATGTTTCCTTAATAGAATTTATTTTGCCAATTGACTTAGAAGTCCCCTGAAGCCATAGTCCCCAAACCTCTGCCCTTGCTCCACTGACCTTCGAAGCATTCAGTTTATTCAGGAAACTTCTTTGCTTTTGGTCCAGTCCAGTTGAGCTGACCTTTCCTGTATTGAGTGTTGTCCTCCCCTTCACCTAAAGTAGTTCTTATCTACCATCTAATCAGTAAATAACCCTCTCCCACCCTCCCTCCTTCCCCACCTCATAACCACAAAAGTATGTGTTCTTCTCAGTTTATACTATTTCTCAAGATCTTATAATAGTGGTCTTATACAATATTTGTCCTTTTGCCTCTGACAATTTCGCTCAGCATAATGCCTTCCAGGTTCCTCTATGTTATGAAATGTTTCACAGATTCGTCACTGTCCTTTATCGATGCGTAGTATTCCATTGTGTGAATATACCACAATTTATTTAACCATTCATCCGTTGATGGACACCTTGGTTGCTTCCAGCTTTTTGCTATTGTAAACAGAGCTGCAATAAACATGGGTGTGCATATATCTGTTTGTGTGAAGGCTCTTATTTCTCTCAGGTATATTCCAAGGAGTGGGATTTCTGGGTTGTATGGTAGTTCTATTTCTAACTGTTTAAGATAATGCCAGATAGATTTCCAAAGTGGTTGTACCATTTTACATTCCCACCAGCAGTGTATAAGAGTTCCAATCTCTCCGCAGCCTCTCCAACATTTATTATTTTGTATTTTTTGGATTAATGCCAGCCTTGTTGGAGTGAGATGGAATCTCATCGTGGTTTTCATTTGCATTTCTCTAATGGCTAATGATCCAGAGCATTTTCTCATGTATCTGTTAGCTGCCTGAATATCTTCTTTAGTGAAGTGCGTGTTCATATCCTTTGCCCACTTCTTGATTGGGTTGTTTGTCTTTTTGTGGTTGAGTTTTAACAGAATCATATAGATTTTAGAGATCAGGCACTGGTCAGAGATGTCATAGCTGAAAATTCTTTCCCAGTCTGTAGGTGGTCTTTTTACTCTTTTGATGAAGTCTTTAGATGAGCATAGGTGTTTGACTTTTAGGAGCTCCCAGTTATCTGGTTTCTCTTCGTCATTTTTGGTAATGTTTTGTATTCTGTTTATGCCTTGTATTAGGGCTCCTAACATTGTCCCTATTTTTTCTTCCATGATCTTTATCGTTTTAGTCTTTATGTTTAGGTCTTTGATCCACTTGGAGTTAGTTTTTGTGCATGGTGTGAGGTATGGGTCCTGTTCCATTTTTTTGCAAATGGATATCCAGTTATGCCAGCACTATTTGTTAAAGACTATCTTTTCCCCAATTAACTGACACTGGGCCTTTGTCAAATATCAGCTGCTCATACATGGATGGATTTATATCTGGGTTCTCAATTCTGTTCCATTGGTCTATGTGCCTGTTGTTGTACCAGTACCAGGCCGTTTTGACTACAGTGGCTGTAAAATAGGGTCTGAAATCAGGTAGAGTGAGGCCTCCCACTTTCTTCTTCTTTTTCAGTAATGCTTTACTTATCTGAGGCTTCTTTCCCTTCCATATGAAGTTGGTGATTTGTTTCTCCATCACATTAAAAAATGACATTGGAATTTGGATCGGAAATGCATTGTATGTATAGATGGCTTTTGGTAGAATAGACATTTTTACTATGTTAAGTCTTCCTATCCATAAGCAAGGTATGTTTTTCCACTTAAGTAGGACCTTTTTAGTTTCTTGTAGTAGTACTTTCTAGTTTTCTTTGTATGGGTCTTTTACATCTTTGGTAAGATTTATTCCTAAGTATTTTATCTTATTGTGGGCTACTGTGAAAGGTATTGATTTGGTGATTTCCTCTTCGATGTTCTTTTTGTTATTGTAGAGGAATCCAAGTGATTTTTGTATGTTTATCTTATAACCTGAGACTCTGCCAAACTCTTCTATTAGTTTCAGTAGTTTTCTGGAGGATTCCTTAGGGTTTTCTGTGTATAAGATCATGTCATCTGCAAATAGAGATAATTTTACTTCCTTCTTGCCGATCCGGATGCCCTTTATTTCTTTGTCCAGCCTAATTGCTCTGGCTAGGACCTCTAGCACAATGTTGAAGAAGAGCGGTGATAAAGGGCATCCTTGTCTGATTCCCGTTCTCAAGGGAAATGCTTTCAGGTTCTCTCCATTTAGAGTGATGTTGGCTGTTGGCTTTGTATAGATGCCCTTTATTATGTTGAGGAATTTTCCTTCGATTCCTATTTTGCTGAGAGTTTTTATCATAAATTGGTGTTGGACTTTGTCAAATGCCTTTTCTGCATCAATTGATAAGATCATGCGGTTTTTGTCTTTTGTTTTATTTATATGGTGGATTACATTAATGGTTTTTCTAATATTAAACCAGCCTTGCATACCTGGTATAAATCCCACTTGGTCATGGTGGATTATTTTTTTGATATGTTGTTGAATTCTTTTGGCTAGAATTTTCTTGAGGATTTTTGCATCTATGTTCATGAGGGATATAGGTCTGTAATTTTCTTTTTTTGTGATGTCTTTACCTGGTTTTGGTATCAGGGATATGGTGGCTTCATAGAATGAGTTAGGTAGTATTCCGTCATTTTCTATGCTTTGAAATACCTTTAGTAGTAGTGGTGTTAACTCTTCTCTGAAAGTCTGGTAGAACTCTGCAGTAAAGCCATCCGGGCCAGGGCTTTTTTTTGTTGGGAGTTTTTTGATTACCGTTTCAATCTCTTTTTTTGTTATGGGTCTATTTAGTTGTTCTACTTCTGATTGTGTTAGTTTAGGTAGGTAGTGTTTTTCTAGGAATTCATCCATTTCTTCTAGGTTTGCAAATTTGTTAGAGTACAATTTTTCGTAATAATCCGATATGATTCTTTTAATTTCAGTTGGGTCTGTTGTGATGTGGCCCATCTCGTTTCTTATTCGGGTTATTTGTTTCCTTTCCTGTATTTCTTTAGTCAGTCTGGCCAATGGTTTATCAATTTTGTTAATTCTTTCAAAGAACCAGCTTTTGGCTTTGTTAATTCTTTCCATTGTTTTTCTGTTCTCTAATTCATTTAGTTCCGCTCTAATTTTTATTATTTGTTTTCTTCTGGTGCCTGATGGATTCTTTTGTTGCTCACTTTCTATTTGTTCAAGTTGTAGGGACACTTCTCTGATTTTGGCTCTTTCTTCTTTTTGTTATGTGTGCATTTATCGATATAAATTGGCCTCTGAGCACTGCTTTGGCTGTGTCCCAGAGGTTTTGATAGGAAGTATTTTCATTCTCGTTGCATTCTATGAATTTCTTTATTCCCTCCTTAATGTCTGCTATAACCCAGTCTTTTTTGAGCAGGGTATTATTCAGTTTGCACATATTTGATTTCTTTCCCCAATTTTTCTGTTATTGATTTCCACTTTTATGGCCTTGTGGTCTGAGAAGATGCTTTGTAATATTTCGATGTTTTGGTCTCTGCAAAGGTTTGTTTTATGACTAATATGTGGTCTATTCTAGAGAATGTTCCATGTGCACTAGAAAAAAAAGTATACATTGCAGCAGTTGGGTGGAGAGTTCTGTATAAGTCAATGAGGTCAAGTTGGTTGATTGTAGTAATTAGGTCTTCCGTGTCTCTATTGAGCTTCTTACTGGATGTCCTGTCCTTCTCTAAAAGTGGTGTGTTGAAGTCTCCTACTATAATTGTGGAGGTGTCTATCTCACTTTTCAGTTCTGATAAAATTTGTTTTATGTATCTTGCAGCCCTGTCATTGGGTGCATAAATATTTAATATGGTTATATCTTCCTGGTCAATTGTCCCTTTTATCATTATGTAGTGTCCTTCTTTATCCTTTGTGGTGGATTTAACTTTAAAGTCTATTTTGTCAGAAATTAATATTGCTACTCCTGCTCTTTTTTGCTTATTGTTTGCTTGATATATTTTTTTTCCCATCCTTTAAGTTTTAGTTTGTTTGTGTCTCTTAATTCTAAGGTGTGTCTCTTGCAGGCAGCATATAGACGGATCGTGTTTCTTTATCCAGTCTGAGACTCTCTGTCTCTTTATTGGTGCATTTAGTCCATTTACATTCAGCATAATTATAGATAAGTATGTGTTCAGTGTTGTCATTTTGATGCCTTTTTATGTGTGTTGTTGACAATTTCATTTTTCCACTTACTTTTTTGTGCTGAGACATTTTTCTTTGTAAATTGTGTGTTCCTCATTTTCATAGTATTTGACTTTATATTTGTTGAGTTGTTACTTTTTTTTGGTTTTTATTTTGAGTTATGGAGTTGTTATACCTCTTTGTGGTTACCTTATTATTTACCCCTATTTTTCTAAGTAAAAACCTAACTTGTATTATCCTATATCGCCTTGTATCCCTCTCCATATGGCAGTTCTATGCCACCTGTATTTAGTCCCTTTTTGATTATTGTGATCTTTTACATATTGACTTCAATGATTCCCTGTTTTGAGCGTTTTTTTTTTTTTTTTTTTTTTTAATTAATCTTAATTTGTTTTTGTCGTTTCCCTATTTGAGTTGATATCAGGATGCTCTGTACTGTGACCTTGTGTTGTGCTGGTACCTGATATAATTGGTTTTCTGACCAATTTCCTTTAGTATTTCTTGTAGCTTTGGTTTGATTTTTGCAAATTCTCTAAGCTTGTGTTTATCTGTAAATATCTTAATTTCGCCTTCATATTTCAGAGAGAGTTTTGCTGGATATATGATCCTTGGCTGGCAGTTTTTCTCCTTCAGTGCTCTGTATATGTCATCCCATTGCCTTCTTGCCTGCATGGTTTCTGCTGAGTAGTCTGAACTTATTCTTATTGATTCTCCCTTGAAGGAGACCTTTCTTTTCTCCCTGGCTGTTTTTAAAATTTTCTCTTTATCTTTGGTTTTGGCAGGTTTGATGATAATATGTCTTGGTGTTTTTCTTTTTGGATCAATCTTAAATGGGGTTCGATGAGCATCTTGGATAGATATCCTTTCATCTTTCATGATGTCAGGGAAGTTTTCTGCCAGCAGATCTTCAACTATTCTCTCTGTGTTTTCTGTTACCCCTCCCTTTCTGGGACTCCAATCACACGCAAGTTTCCTTCTTGATAGAGTCCCACATGATTCTTAGGGTTTCTTCATTTTTTTTAATTCTTTTATCTGATTTTTTTTCAGCTATATTGGTGTTAATTCCCTGGTCCTCCAGATTTCCCAGTCTTCATTCTAATTGCTCGAGTCTGCTCCTCTGACTTCCTATTGCGTTGTCTAATTCTGTAATTTTATTGTTAATCTTTTGGATTTCTGAATGCTCTCTCTCTATGGATTCTTGCAACTTATCAATTTTTCCACTATGTTCTTGAATAATCTTTTTTAGTTCTTCAACTGCTTTATTAGTGTGTTCCTTGGCTTTTTCTGTAGCTTGCCTTATTTCATTTCTGAGGTCATCCCTGATGTCTTGAAGCATTCTGTAAATTAGTTTTTTTATATTCTGTATCTGGCAATTCCAGGATTGTATCATTTGGGAAAGATTTGGTTCTTTAGTTTGGGGGGTTGTAGAAGCAGTCATGGTCTGCTTCTTTATGTGATTTGATATCGACTGCTGTCTCTGAGCCATCACTAAGATATAATAAAAAAAAAGATATAATAGTAGTGGTTTATTCTATATTTGCTCACTGAGTCTTATCTTTTGTTTTCTTTCAATATACGTAGATAGGCTACTAGATTGCGCTGTCTTGATTGTTGTAGCCCTTGACTCACTTATGACCTATTACCAGCTGGTTTGGGCTGTTACCAGATATCTATGCCTGAGTCCATTCACTAATCTTGAGTAGAATCTGATTTTGGGTCATCAAGTGTGCGATGCAGACTGTCACCTATCCACCTAGAGAAGTAGTGGTGATAGTTGTGTGCACCAGATTCTAATAGCAGCTGAGTGAACTTCTAACTTTTTTAAGTCTCTAAATAGTTAGAATTTTACACTCTGGATTTTGACTAAATTTATGAATCTCATTGGAGACATCATGTTCTAGCAACAGTTACCATTTTCTTCAAAATTTTCCTTTTTCTAGTTTATCTTAGAATAGAAGAACAATTGAAAAGTCTTTGTTTCTATTCCTCTATGAAAAATAGAGCATAATCTTTATAGAAATCTTGATTAAGATTTCTTTACATTTAGTTCTTTATTCATCATTGTTTCTTGGTTGGGAAAGAATGAATTTCCTTTTTTGCCAAACATGATTTGTTAATCACCTCTGGCCTACAAAGGTAGAAAATAATTGAAAAAAGATATATCTGAGGATATAACTCATAATTCAAATTTATAAGGAAATAATGCTTTTAATCCTGTTTCATTGGCTTTCAAACAATAGTTTAAATATATTAATAGTATAATTATCATAACAGCAAACTATAAGGATAAAAGAGGGCATTTTGAACTAGCCAAAGAAGCCACTTTATGCTTTCATCATTACCCACTAATTTATATTAAACAGGTACAATATATTTAATTTTTAAAGTTACTTCACTAAAGTCATCATCTTTACAACATCAGCTGTAAGACTCCTATTATCTACTCAATGAAGAACATATTTCTCTTTATCTGGCTAAGTCAAGTCTTTCTCTTATATTTTTATCATTTAAAGAAAAGCCAAACTCTGCATGTGAAAAATTTTTAAAAGATAGGAAATTACTGGCAACAGACATGAATGGTAAATAGCATTAATTCTGAGTAAGAGAACATGTAATGAAGAGTAAACATGTAGTTTGTTTGAAATACAGATACCTTGGTTGATGATAGATTTATCTTAAATATAAAATGTAAATATAAGAGTAAATGCCCCCACCAACTTGTTTTCTGCTCAAATGCCTTACCGGTTTTCCCCTGTCTGAAAACTGATGAAAAAATTATCTTTAAGATTTTTCCTATTTTTAGCATCCATTGTTTTCCTTCTTACCATGTGAGCACTAAGTATTCAATAATAATAAAGAATATTCCTATCTATGGAATTTCCAGAAGAATAAAGTATCTTTTATTTATCTATATATATAATTAATCATGAATATATTTTTAATCAAAAATTGAATGCTTGCTTAATGCAAAACTTAAAAAAAAATTTTTAAATAATCCCACTACCCATAAATAAAAGATATGCTCCTTATAGTCTTTTTGACAAACCTGTATTTGTGCGGGGGGCGTGAGTGGGGAGAAGTCTGAGTCTGTACATCTATACAGCAAAGATGATATATTGCATATATAATGTTTTGTGGCTTTCTTTTTTATGTTTGGTTATAATTTTTTATAGATTATGAATATTTTATCATATCAGTAAATGTAATCCTATAGCATCCTTCTTAATAGCTGCACATCACTTCATTATATGGATATACCATAATTCATTTAATCATTCATCTATTATTGGACAGATAGCTTTTAAGGATTTTCAGTAGAGTGGCTGATACAGTATGTTTTGAGAATACTAAATTGAGCTTTAAAATATAAAATGGACAAGACCACTAACCATGCATCATTTCAATTTATAAACCTGTTGACAGTGTTTCAGGAATGTTGAGAGATAGAGTTTAAAGTCTCAAAACTCTATAAAACTCACCGTCGTCGAGTCGATTCCGACTCACAGTGAAACTATAGGACAGAATACAGCTGCCCCGTAGGGTTTCCAAGGAGCAGCTGGTAGATTCAAACTGCCAACCTTTTCCTTAGCAGCCTGACCCCTTAACCACTTTGTTACCAGGGCTCCTCACAATTCTATAGGATCAATAACTCATATTTTTAATTATTCTTGGTATCATCCATCTCCTTGATAGTCTGATTTCTGCTTGCCTCAATTTCCTTAGTATAGTGTTGAATAAATACTGTGAATTTTCCTGATTATACATTTTATCCATGAAAAGGAGACTGTAAGTTATGGATGCTACAATATCAGTGACTCTTTCCCTTTTCCGGCATCTGAACGAATTTCAGTGTAAAACTGTATAGTCAAATATATTTTGTGAACTTCATTTCTATGTTTAATATATGTTTCCTCCTATAAGTTTATCCTCTGCCTTATTACCTATTTTTCCAGATTTTTAAATTTTACTTTCCTTTCATAATTTTGGAAACTATTATCCTTCCCTATAATTTTTTCAGCATAGTGACATTATATCATATTCTAAACATCTAGGCATATAAATATACAAACAGTTTAAACCATTGTGGATTTAGTCCAGAACCATGAAAACCATCTTGGGAAAACTTAAATTAAAATCTACAGTCTAATAGTCTAATCATTAAAAAAAAAAAAAAAAAAAAATCATTAGTAATCATAAATTCTGAAGGCTCTGTTTATGTAAGGGATGTCTTTCGCATATTTAAAATGACCAATCAGTATCACTGAAGAGGTGAATATTTCACTTTTTATTTTCTTAGATAGGCCTTAGCAGTAAAACAAATTTCATTACTTTGTATCAATTTAAATGAAAACTGAAGCATGAAATATTTATCAATATTTGTGTTTTCATATACATTATTCCAATTAATCACTAATTCTACTTAAAGTCAATTCTACCTTAATGACTAGATAATGAAATTGAAAAACCATGTTTATTGTTTGAAAAGGTCATCCTCCTAAATAGGTTAAACATTGTTCATACAACACTGTTTACGATATTGACGTGATTCATTTACTCAGAAAATTCTTTTTGAAAAATAGTGTAAATGTAGAATATTTTTACTTTGAATGAAGGAGTTTGAATTAACTAAGTGTAACTATATATGGGGAGCCCTGGTGGCACAGTGGTTAAGAGCTCGGCTGCCAACCAAGAGGTCAGCAAGCAGTTCGAGTCTACCAGCTGCTCCTTGGAAGTTCTACTTGCAGTCCTACTCTGTTCTACAGGGTCGCTACGAGTCGAAATCAACTCCCCGGCAACAGGTTTTTTTTTTTTTTTTTAACTATATATGGAGAAACACAAAATAAAAAAGAGCCATTCATAGAAGAGTACACTTGTTTTAAAATACATTTAGGTAAAGACTGTTTAAGATTCTTGAGGAAAGAGAGCCTATATACAAACCTTCATTGTTTTCTTTAACTCTGTAATATCCCTTTTAAAAAACCCAAAGGCACT
This sequence comes from Elephas maximus indicus, assembly GCF_024166365.1. Lineage (NCBI taxonomy): Eukaryota > Metazoa > Chordata > Mammalia > Proboscidea > Elephantidae > Elephas > Elephas maximus. The sequence continues at coordinate 86,556,709 of NC_064820.1, forward strand.
ACATACTTGTTCTTAAGAAAATTCAAACGATCTACTTTTACAGTTTCACACCCCTACCATCAACTCACTCCTCTTCCTGAAAGTGGATCTTACTTTCTGTTATTCTGTAGATATGAAACCTAGCATAACACCTTACACATAGCAGGCATTCCAACAAGTCACAATTCCAATAATTCTGTCACATTTTTCATCTTTGATATGGATATACAGAGTCAAAAACCTTCCTAAGAATCTCACATTTCCCTATTTCAGATTTTCAGGAACCTCACACCTGTGTAATATACAAGGCTGTGGACGGGATATTTAAACACCATAAAGACGCCAATAAAAGATGCAAATTTCTGCTCTTTAAAAAGAAATTTAAAACACTAGGCACCTACAGTCCAACCTGTAAAAGCCAGAACATGTGTGAGGCAGAAACCTGTCAGAGAAGGAAAACAAATTATTTTCCACTAATAAAGAGCATTAGGTAAGTGTTAAGACTGTACCCTGTCAAAGGCAGAAAACTTTTAGGACCTGGAAAAACAAGGCAGTTCCATTGTGTTCTGGCTCTCGCAGGCTTCACTGTACATAAGTAGATCTGACTGTCAATATATACAGGTTCACCCACAGAGAAAATAAAATTCCCGTATGTTGGAACACTTGGCGTCTGTGCACTTCCCCTTCCTATTTCATGCCATTTTCCCCTGGCCCCATGCACTGAATGCAGATTCAGTCTGGAGAAACGCACTCCAGCTGCTACGCGAAGACTGGCAAGCACTGAAACCATGAGACATCCAGCACTGCCTCCCGTTTAAAGTCCTTCCCTGGGGGTGGATCTGGTACTGGCACTCCTCGCTGTGCACTAGAAGTAGAGAATATTGCTTCAGTTGGGACAAATTCAAGGACTCTGCATAATTCCAGGAAGAGGGGAAGCAGAATTCTATTGCTAATAGGTGTTTCAGTAAGTACAACTTTCATGCATTATTTTTAGTCAGAAAGGAAGCAGAAATTGAAAGATCATAAAAATGAAAGAAAAACAGTTGTGATGGCAAGCCTTACATCAGATCTGGGATAAAGCTGAGGTATATAAATAACAGAATTTGAGAAAGTGACAACTGTCTTGACGTAAATATTCCATACAGCTCAGCATTTAATTTCTTGTGTCACATACGTCACATTTCCTGAATCCCCAAATTAAACTGTAAACTCCCTGAAAGCAAAAATTCTGTTTCATTCTTTTTAGCATAATAAAAAGATATTGATAAAGACTAAGAACAAAAGTTTATGAAATCTCAGAGCTCTTGTGGTTAACAAAAGAAAAAAGGTGGATGATTTATTGTTAGGTTAACAATTTATTCATTAATAGATTCAACCCTTCTGGAACCACCTAATTATATGCCTGGTATGCCATTATTTAAGCTATTTGATGCGAATGTTATAGGCATGATATTAAAACTACCATGAAAATAAACCAAAATATGTTCATAAAAATATTCGATGCCATTCTTTAAACAAGAAGATAATCCGCATTTACCAAAATGACTTTTTTTTTTTTTTTAATTAGGTTAAAAGTATAAGGCAGAGTCCATTGATCAGCTAACTCTTTAAGAACCTCTTATTTCATTATTTCAGATTTCAGGAACCTCACACCTACATAATACAGAAGGCTATGGATGAGCTATTTAAGCACCATGAAGACCCAGACAGTAAATACTTAAGGCTTGCAGGCCGCATACGGTCTCTGCCATCACTCTGCTCTGCCGCTGTCATGCAAAAGGGCAATACAATGAGAGTGGCTGTATTTCAGTACAACTTTATTTACCGAAACAGTCAGCTAGCCTATGCGCTGCAGTTTGCTGACCCCTGAAGTAGATTATATGTAACTAAAGTAGCATTCCACAGAATGGAGCAAGGATACTTTAATAATTCTATCAGACAAGAAATGTTTGTAACATTTCCAAGCTCGTTATTGATTCTTAATAAAACTTAAATTGCACATAAATCTTACCTGGTTAGGTATCCTCAAGGGGGGCCTTGGACCTCCAGGGTACCGAGGTGACATAAAAGGCTATTGAAGTCAAACAAACAAAAACAAAAGAGAAAGCACAATGTGAAATACAAATTTGAAAATAAATTAATGGCAAAAAATTTTTAGAACTATACAAAACTCAATTTACTTCTCTACGTGGCTGCTTTTGGTGGAAAAAATGATTTTAAGAATGATTACCATCTTATTTTATATTTTGAAGACTAAATGGAACATGTTCCAAAGAAAATGTAAAAACATTAGAGATGACTGAGATAACCATGGCAAAACTTTTTCCAATTATATATTATTATTAGAGTAAGGATATATAACTGGTAAAAAATAAGATTATGAAATTTAGATAATTTAATCTCAGGAAAGACTTCAGGAGGAGGCTTATTGGTTAAATTATACAAATTAGTTCCTGAGAGCATACTTTTGACTGAATTGTCCCGTTTTTTGGTTATCTTATTTCCTTAATAGTCTCAGAGTTGCCAGATTTCTTCACCTTTTTTTTTTTTTTGTAGCTCTGTTTAAAATGGTAAAGACATTTCTTTTCCGAGGGTCATTTGTGGTCAGAAAAGCTTTGACTTTCCCTCATTACAGGTTTGCTATAATTCAAAATTTATTATAGATTTTAAAGTTGGAATTTCTTTGTATTTTATGAGCCTAGTAGATTATGAAGTATATTCTTGTAATAGAAGATAAAATGCTCTTAATGCTAAAACTTAACTCAATTTATATTGTTAGGTGAGTCAGTGGCTCCTGAGATGTGTTGAAACTGTCAGTCCAAAAACCGCCTGAAAAGTGTCCTAAAAGGATCATTTTAGTGATCGTTGAATGTTGGGTAGGAGGAGAATATTTCTGATCACTCTGCTTTGGGTACCAAATTTAGACGCTAAGTCAAACATTCAAATTGTTTACTATTATTCAAACAATAAAAATCCAAAATTATTCAAAATTCAATTTTTTTACTGTTTTCTTTGAGAAACAATAAAAAAATCACCACGATATAATTTTGTTTAATTATAGCTGAATACACAATTTACTGAAATGTAAGACTATTCCTTTCATATAAGCAAACAGCCCTCTAAGGGGCTGAATACTATTAAGTAAAATATTAATAATAGATTAATATAAATTAAGAATCAATTTATCATATAGCAAATGAACAAACGCCTGATCACGCTAAATCTATAGAGCTCTTACAAAATTAAATTCTACATTTATAATGTATTTTTTATAAAATTTTTCTTAGAAATTAAGGCTGTAATTCATGGTTACACAAGTTTTCCACAGCTGCTTTAAAAATACCATTGGAAAAATAAAATCCTAAAAAAATTCATGCCATACAGGCTTTTTCTATGTTATCTGTTACAGAGTCTGACAAACCAACAGGAAGAACTTTAGAATTAAGCAAATAATTAGGCTTTTTGCTCACTGTGTTCTTATATGTCACGGTGCTTCCAGGAGCCCGTTTTACAGGGCCAGAAACAGATCATTCTGATAATACTGTCACCTCCAGCTGATAAAACCTAAGTGGATTTTTCAACTTCAACAAAGTTGATTTAAAAACATTAAGTTTTCACATATTTGATCAAAGTTGCCCCTTATTGTTTATCATTTCTGAAACTCTAAATTGGATTAATTAACTACCAACTAGAAGCTTATTCCAATATTCACACTCCTTTTATTTTCCCTTACTTTTTCTAATTATATTTGTGAAGCTGTCTTTTAAAATATGAACTCATTTAAAATTAATAATTAAATATAGTGTCATTGTTCTTGGAATGGTTGCCCTTCTCTCACAAAATGATGTTTTATGATATACTTACTTATCTAAAATACAGTATCAACTTAGTTTTTGAAGCATGGGGAAATAAAAACATGTTACTAATCATTCCTGTTTGTAATAAGATCACTTTGAAATAGAACACAGAGAAGAAACAGAAATGATGCTAAAATACTACTAAATAACAAATGCTAAGATAAATATTGAGAAGTGCCTTATTTAAAAGAGAACACTAAATATTTGCATGGTCTACTGAAAGTAAAAATACTAGGGTCAATTTAACAGGATATTTAAAGAGGAAAATTTTGCTCTAATCTATGGCACTGTGAATTAATGTATTTTAATGGGACTGTCTGTACATGCCTAACTAACTGTGAAGGGTCCCATCAAGGGACTGCTGTGAGATAGAGGCAGTGACTGTGGTGGCTGTGAATCTACAGGTCCCTACAGAGTACGACTGGGACAGACCTACAGAGACTCTCATTTCAGCCAATTTATGTTCTCTTCTATGCCCTCCTCCAAGAAGTATAAATCCATAGGTTTTTTTTTTTTTTTTTTTTGGCAAAAGAGAGAGAAAATAATCACTTAGAAACTCTAATCTAGATAAACTCCAATTTAGATAAAAATCCACTACTTTTATCTAAAATATGAAGATTGCTATGGTTAAAGCATTTTTGTGAAAAAAATAGTGCTGCTATAACATAAGCTCTTGATTGATCCTTTCCTTACAATTTCTAGATAACTGCCTACTTCATCAGCCTGTACCTACAAGCAACAGAGCCCAAAAGAGTCTATATACTAGTAAATGAGAATATTCTGTACTTGACTATTCAGATTCCAATTTGCTTTTAAATATAATTTAAGATACTAAAACAGATTTAAATTCTTTTATGGTAAAAGTAATAATCTATCCAAGAGATTACCTATGGACAATATGAATGATATCTATCGACAGGCAGATCTGTACTCCCTGCATTAGTGACCTGGAAGGTACAGACTCTCCAAAGAGTCCTTGGCTATGCAAGTGTGCTCACTTTTTATATCGTACTTTTATGCAAATAATGTTTACCTTCTACATTTGTTTGCCAACTGTGCCCTCCCCCCAGGAGGCATTTTGCATAGTGAGCAAGAGGGAAGGGTGCAGCTGACAAACTTAGAAAGCACACATTAAAAAAAAAAAATTATTTACTTAAAAATATGGTATTTGTGACAAATCCTTTTTTTTTAAATAGCTTGGGCACCAAAATATTTGCCTGAAGAAGTCATGATGGTGACTCAATATTTCAACTGGAAAAAAACTTCCCCGTCAGGAAATTATTTATCATGTGTATGGAAAGAAGATTTGACCAGCACCTGGGGGGCTGGTTTTTAGTTTTTGCAACCACCAGTAATTAGCACAGTGGCCTTGAGCTAATAACATTTCAAGCCTTTAGTGTTCTCAACCTTAAAATGAGTAAGTTGGACCAGATGACATTTAAAATTCCATACAAAATTAAAAAATAAAACTCATGATACTATATTATTTTCAGCATTGCCTTTAAGTATAAAGTTTAGCATACTGTACATCACTATGAATATTTGACCCCCACGTATCTGTCAGTTTGTCATGCTATGGGGGCTTGCATGTTGCTGTTATGCTGGAAGCTATGCCACTGGTATTCAAATACCAGCAGGGTCACTGATGGTGGACAGGTTTCAGTTGAGCTTCCAGACTAAGACAGACTAAGAAGAAGGACCTGGCAGTCTACTTCTAAAAAGAATTAGCCAGTTTAAGCCTTATGAATAGCAGCAGAGCACTGTCTCATACAGTGCCGCAAGTGAGCCCCTCAGGTTGGAAAGCACTCAAGATATGACTAGGCAAGAGCTGCTTCCTCAGAGTGAAGTCAACCTTAATGACGTGGATGGAGTCAAGCTTTCGGGACATTCAGCTGCTTACGTAGCAAAACTCAAAGTGAGAAGAAACAGCTGAAGACATCCACTGACAATCAGAACACGAATGTACGACATACAAATCTAGGAAAATTGGAAATTGTCAAAAATGAAAGGGAATGCATCAACATTGATATCCTAGGCATCAGTGAGCTGAAATGGACTGGTACTGCCCACTTTGAATCAGACAATCACATGGTCTACTACACTAGAATGACGACTTAAAGAGGAATGGCGTTACATTCATCATCAAAAAGAACATTTCAAGATCTATCCTGAAGTATAAAGCTGCCAGTGATAGGATGATATCCATAAACCTACAAAGAAGACCAGTTAATACAACTATTATTCAAATTTACGCACCAACCACCAAGGCCAAAGATAAAGAAATTAAAGATTCTTACCAACTTCTGCAGTCTGAAATTGACTGAAAAGGCAATCAGGATGCACTGATAATTACCGGGGACTGGAATGCAAAAGTTGGAAACAAAGAAGGGTCCATAGTTGGAAGATATGGCCTTGGTGACAGAAAAAATGCTGGAGATCGAATGATAGAATTTTGCAAGACCAACGACTTCTTCATCGCAAATACTTTTTTTCAACAACATAAACGGCAACTATACACATGGACCTTGCCAGATGGAATACACAGGAATCAAATCGACTGTATCTGTGCAAAGAGACAATGGAGAAGTTCATTATCATCAGTCAGAACAAGGCCAGGGGCCGACTGTGGAACAGACCATTAATTGCTCATATGCAAGTTCAGGTTAAAACTGAAGAATATCAGAACAAGTCCATGAGAGCCAAAGTATGACCTTGAGTTATATCCCACCTGAATTAAGAGACCATTTTAAGAATAGACTAGATGCGTTCAACACTAATGACCGAAGACCAGACAAGTTGTGGAATGACATTAAGGACATCAAGCATGAAGAAAGGAAGAGGTCATTAAAAAGACAGGAAAGAAAGAAAAGACCAAAATGGGTGTCAGAAGAGACTATGAAACTTGCTCTTGAACGTTGCGTAGCTAAAGCGAAAGGAAGAAATGATTAAGTAAAATAGCTGAACAGAAGATTTCAAAGGGTGGCTCAAGAAGACAAGGTTAAGTATTTATAATGACATGTGCAAAGAGCTTGAGACAGAAAACCAAGAGGGAAGAACACACTTAGCATTTCTCAAACTGAAAGAACTGATGAAAAAATTCAAGCCCCAAGTGGCAATAGTGAAGGATTCTAAGGTGAAAATGTTAAATGACCCAGGAAGCATCAAAATGGGAATACACACAGTCACTATACCAAAAAGAATCGGTCGATGTTCAAACATTTCAGGAGGCAACATATGATCAGGAACTGATGGCACTGAAGGAAGAAGTCCAAGCTGCACTGAAGGCGCTGGCGAAAAAAAAAGCCTCCAGGAATTGACGGAATATCAATTGGGATGTGTCAACAAATGGATGCAGCACTGGAAGTGCTCACTCGTCTATGCTAAGAAATCTGGAAGACAGCTACGTGGCCAACTGACTAGAAAACATCCACATTTATGTCTATTCTCAAGAAACGTGATCCAATGGAACGCAGACATGATATCACATGCAAGTAAAATTTTGCTGAAGATCATTCAAAAGCAGCTACAGCAGTATATCCACAGGGAACTGCCAGAAATTCAAGCTGGATTCAGAAGAGGACGTAGAACCAGGAATATCACTGCTGATGTCAGATGAATCCTGGCTGAAAGCAGAGAATACCAGAAAGAAGTTTACCTATGTTTTATTGACTACACAAAGGCATTCAACTGTGTGGATCATAAGAAATTATAGATAACACTGCAAAGAACAGGAATCCCAGAACACTTATTTGTGCTCATGAGGAACCTGTACATAGATCAAGAGGCAGTTGTTTGAGCAGAACAAGGGGCTACTGCGTGGTTTAAGGTCAGGAAAGGTGTGCGTCAGGGTTGTATCCTTTCACCATACCTATTCAATCTGTATGCTGAGCAAATAACCTGAGAAGCTGGACTATATGAAGAAGAAGGGGGCATCAGGATTGGAGAAAAAGTCTTTAACAACCTGCTTGCTCAAAGTGGACTTCAGGCACTTACTGATGAAGATCAAAGACCACAGCCTTCAATATGGATTGCACCTCAACATAAAGAAAACAAAAATCCTCACAACTGCACCAATGAGCAACAACACGATAAAGAGAGGAAAGATTGAAGTTGTCAAGGATTTCATTTTACTTGGATCCATAATCAACACCCATGGAAGCAGCAGTCAAGAAATCAAAAGACACACTGCATTGGGCAAATCTGCTGCAAAAGACCTCTTTAAAGTGTTGAAAAGCATAGATGTCACCTTGAAGACTAAGGTGTGTCTGACCCAAGCCATGGTGTTTTCAATTGCCTCATATGAATGTAAAAGCTGGACAATGAATAAGGAAGACCAAAGAAGAATTGATGCCTTTGAATTACGGTGAAGACAAAGAATACTGAATATACCAAGGACTGCTAAAAGAACAAACAAATCTGTCTTGGAAGAAGTACAACCAGAATGCTGCTTAGCAGCAAGGATGGCAAGACTATATCTCACATACTTTGGACATGTTATCAGGAGGGATTAGTCCCTGGAGAAGGACATCATGCTTGGTAAAGCAGAGGGTCAGTGAAAAAGAGTTAAGACCCTCAGCAAGATGGGCTCAAGCACAGCAAAGATTGTGAGGACAACAAAGGACAGGGCTGTGTTTTATTCTATTGTGTCCAGGGTCGCTATAAATCAGAACCGACTCGACGGCCACTAACAACAACAACCTAAATATTTGAAGTGTTTGTATGAGTGGGGAGAGGGATACATGCATGTGTCCTGTGCTTTTATAGAATAAAGATAATATAGCTAAAGAAGAAATAGGTCAATCAGGAGAATAAAAAAGCTATACTTAGTGATTAGAAGGTATGCTAGAAATTTATTCCATCAACAAATATTTGTTAAACACTTGCAAAGGTACTATTTTAAATGGTTGGATATATCAGTGAACAAAGCAGATAAAGATCCCTGCCCTCTGCTGAGGATTTTTCAAGTTTCATAGTCTTGTAATTAATAGAAGAAACAATTATTCAGAAAATTTTTTTTTCTACATCAGTCTACCAATCTAGAACAAATAGAATGTTCTCTTCACCAAATGGCAAGCATCAATGAAAACATGAAATATTTCAGTGTGGTGCCTACCTTCAGAAGTCATATTGCATCACCCCGACTTAATAGAATGAGTAGTAACTAAGAATAACTGAAAAAATCAGGGTTATGCTTTTTAAGAAAATTTCCAAAATTAGGCTAAATGCACAGAGTAAGCATCTTTGCTTTATGATATAAGATAAATTGGATAGCATGGTTAGTACCCTGGCACATGAAAACTACATTTACAGGTATAAATTCTCATTTATACATGTTTCAGTTATCTGTCTAGAATAAATGGGACAAGCCAAAGTGGAAGGAATAAAAATATATACAAAACCAGGAAATCAACAAATATTTGGTGACTTAAAAAAAACAGTACTTTAATTGAAATACAAACCAAGTGTTCAGCTCATTTCCCCCAAGTAGTGCTTTAAAGAAAAGATGGTACCTTTTAGAATCATAATTTATTTCAGAATGAAAGTCGTTACATTTTAAAGGATTATTTCCCATTATATCAAGATTTATTCACAGAATTTTAAACTTCTGCTTTCCTAAAAGAGAGATTTTCTTTTGTTCCTTGCCCTTTCTGCTACCAAGAAGTAGGAGTATTTGTCTTCTTATTTGATCTTTTATAAGCCCTCAGTTTTATCTCAATTCTCTAAGAATTAGAAAGAACCAGCTCTTTATCTTCCCTCACATTAGCTGAAAGTAGACTGCTCAGTACAATTCTTTCCTTCTGAAGGTCCTCGACCCCTCGAAGGAACTGTTTTATAAATAATTTACTACTACTGAAATTTCAAGTGATATGAACAATTTTAAGCACTAACTTATTTTAAGATATGTATGATAAAACTGTGCATCTTTAACGATACATTGCTGAAATGTTAATATTGTTAATATTTTCTAACATTGTTAAGGTTGTTGTTGGTAGGTGCAGTAGAGTTGATTTGGACTCACAGCGATCCCATATGACAGGGTAGAACTGCCCCATAGGGTTTTCTTGGCTATAATCTTTACAGAAGCACATCGTTAGGTCCTTTTCATGCAAAGTAGCTGAGTGGGTTCAAACCGCCAACCTTTTAGTTAGCAGCTGAGCATTTAACTGTTATTTCTTAAAAACTACGATTCATCCATAACAAAATATCCTCTCTTTCTTGAGATTACTCTCTACTTTCTTCTCTCTGCCAAGTAAATATCTATGAATCCCACAAAAGCCAGTATAAATGCCACTTCCTTCTTTAAAAAATCTCTGTAGGCTCCTTCCCCACTATTCCCTTAGCACTTTGTTTGTACCATTGTCCTTGAGGACTTAGTACACGGCAATAAAACAGAATGTGTATTTGTGTTATCAGAATGTGAGATCCTGGAGGGCAGGGATTATACAATATTCATCTCTGGATCCTCTAAGCCTAGTACACGTATTGACATACACGAGACACTATGACAGCTTCAAGGATAAGAATCAGCATGCAACCAATCCCCATAATGAGGACATTGACCAAGCCTCTACCTGTCTACTTAATCATTTCTGATACCAACCCCTCCATGGCACATACTCTCGCTCTGTCCCTGGCCACCGGGGGCTAGGTCAGACCTTACGAGTTAAGAGGACACCGTCCTTGGATTCATTAATTCACTAGAATGACTCAAAGAACTCAATGAAGATATTATACCTGTGCTTACTGCTTTTATCACAGTAAAACGATATAAATAAGGGTCATCATAAGGAAAAGATGCACAGGTGAGGTCTGGGAATCTTCCCAATGTAGAACTGTCATGTCTGAAGGACATACCACTCTCCCTTTGCCAACCAGGAAGCTCCTTGAGACTTCGTGTTCTGGGCTTTTATTGGCCAGTCCTGAAAAAAAACTAAATCATGCCTCCTGAGGTTAGTTGATATGGTCCTTGTAGGTGTATCTTTTCTGCTGTACCAGCTCCCACTTGCCAGTGCAAATCCTCAGGTGTGGACTGGAAGTCCCAGACAAAGGCACCCAAATTACTCCAAGGGTTATTTCTCTGGAGGCAAGGGAAAAGGCCACCTTACTTAAGGGGGAGTTATGGTGACATGAATTATGGAGTTTGATGGCAAAATGTGGAACAAAACCCAAAACATTTCCATTGTCTTAAGTATATTATGTAGAATGAAACACTTGTTTTTGGATGATCAATTTGATTATCTATATCAATAAAGTTGAATTATACCATGATCAAATCTGAAAATTTTAACTATTTTTATATTAAAATTATCTTTATGTGGGTGGTTTTGATCATCTAGAATTTGATACTTCAAAGCCAAATGGTGAAATCTATTGACAGGATATAATTTAGGAGAAAACAGAATTATGCCTTCTTGTTAAAAAAAACTTCTTAATACATTTTCCCAAAAACAATTAAGCATTTACGAAGTGACTACAATATTTAAAAAACTATTACACGCTTACAAAAGATCACATGAGATTAAGTGTACCTTCAAGAATTTTGTGTCTATCTCTGGGTTCCCTGAGAAGGAGCAGAGAAACTTGACAAACTTGATATAAAATTTTTTATTTTTTTTTTATAGTTGTCATAGATTAGCGAGAGAACTCCAATCTCCTTTCTTTTAATCATTTATGCTATTGACTATTTGCACAATGAAAGAAAGAAAAATGGTGTTCACAAGAGAATGAAAAGACTTCTTGTTTGTACCTTCCCTGTTAATGAAAACTGGCCCTTATCCCAAAGTGGAAACCTAAAATTAGGGCTAACGTTATAGTTTTAAAGATCACTGAGAGTTATATACATGAGTAAGCATTTTTTGCTAGTTTCTTTTCAATTTCTTTTTTCTCTTTATATTGTCCTTAACTTAGATTAACTCAGTTAATCTCAGAGAGTGAGCTAATCATAGTCCTCAACTCATAGCACATATAATCACTGGTCCATGTAAGACCATTTCTTTGGTAAACTTTAATCCTATACTTTCCTCCCATTCTCCTCCCCCTTTAGGAAATATTTCATGTGTTTAATTAGTATCTTTTTGTTGGTATATCTTCTTGTACAAAAGAAAACAAGTAGTTTTTAACTTGCTTAAACGTTACATTATCTCATTGTATATCTTTTTTTACTAAACATGTTTTTAAGATTAATTTATATTTCTATGTTTGCATCTAATCTGTTAATTTCAACTGCTACTTAACACTCTTTCACAATCAACACCCATGGAAGCAACAGTCAAGAAATCAAAAGACGCGCTGCATCGGGCAAATCTACTGAGACCTCTTTAAAGTGTTGAAAAGCAAAGATGTCACCTTGAAGGCTAAGGTCTGCCTGACCCAAGCCATGGTGTTTTCAATCGCCTCATATGCTTGCAAAAGCTGGACAATGAATACGGAAGACTGAAGAATTCACACCTTTGAATTATGGTACTGGCGAAGATTATTGAATATACCATGGACTGCCAAAACAATGAAGAAATCTGTCTTGGAAGAAGTACAACCAGAATGCTTCTTAGAAGCAAGGATGGCAAGACTATGTTTCACATACTTTGGACATGTTATCAGGAGGGATCAGCCCCTGGAGAAGGACATTGTGCTTGGTAAAACAGGGCCAGTGAGAAAGAGTAAGACTTCAACTATGGATTGACACAGTGGCTGCAGCAACACACTCATGCATAACAACGATTGTGAGGGTGGCGCAGGACTGGAGTGTTTCATTCTGTTGTACACAGGGTTGCTGTGAGTCAGAACTGACTTGACAGCACCTGACAACAACAACAACAACAACATAACACTCTTTAAGTGTATCCACCATAATTTTAATTTGGTAGATAACCAAATTTCTTCTAATTCTCTGCCACCCCAAGTATCACTGCATTCTACATCATTGATCATGTCCCTTTATTGGTCTGGGTACAAATTTCTTATGATAAACAACCGAGACAAGAATTACGGATCTTCAGATATGAATATACTGTACTTAAATTTTGCCTGGTTGAGACTATTTACGTCACACTGTGAGATCATAATTTAAATATATGATTGATAATGTCTCCGATCCTTCTCTAGGATAATGCTCCTTAGCTTAATATCTAAGACCCTTCACAATTCAATCTTCAACCAACTTTCCATCTTTTCCCACTCTTTTTTCTTAGTATGTTTTATGCTGCAGACAAATTAGACTGAAGAAACTGCTCAGAAGAAAATTTAATTTTAAAATTAAAAAAAATTTTAACATGTCTGCTATGAACACTAAAGTATATTCAAGGAAGTCTAAAATGTTGCTTAGAAAATATATTTGAGCTTCCCTAAAAATTACCAGGACTCGTAAGAACTTAAGCATTCTCAAAATATGGTAAAACATTGCCTTTTACTGAAAATATTTCTTTTAAAAATTTCAAAGAATTTAAGAGAAAAGGGCATTTATATTTTTAAATGCTTTGTTTATGAGAAGGATGACTCCAAAACATCCTGTGTGTTTTGATATGAAGGACAGAGGACAAAAATTATCTATTATCGGAATAAGTAAATACCTTAATGACAAGGTAATTAGTCCATAAAGTAAACCTGTTAATTCTTACAATCCTTAAAAATGTGCAGCAATGTATAAATCACCATCTATCTTATTTTAAATATTTCAACTTGGCTTTAACAACTCTCTAAATCTTAGTTTTGAAGGACAAATTGATTTAAAAAAAATTTTAAATCATTAAAAAGTGAAAATGCTTTTTTTAAATGCCAACAACTTAAACATTTTCTATTCACTGCATTTTAGTTTATAAGCACATTTTAGAATAATTCAATGTCGAAGAGAACATTAACTTCTATAGAATGGAGTAATATATTTAAGACAGTTATACCTCAAAAAACTTCAAGTCTCAGGTGTGTTCTAAAACATATGATTATACATGATTACCTAATTCTAAGTAACTTAGGACTTCTGCTTTTTGGAAGACAAAACTATCCCATGAAATTTTCTTCTAATTAAAAAAAAAAAAGTCTTTTTAACAATTGAAAGAAATACACATTTATCAAGTATAAGAAAAAATGAACTTTCAAAACAATTCAGTGACCACTTAAAAAATGACGTTTTACTTCACAAAATGACTTGCTTGAAATTTTATAAGTTCTGTATTGTACATTTAAATAAAATTTGACTTATACAATTTTACTTTAATATGCCTTTACGGGGGCCCTGGTGGTGCTGCGGTTAAGTGTCCGGCTGCTAATCAAAAGGTCGGCAGTTCAAATCCACCAGCTTTTCCTTGGAAATCCTATGGGGCAGTTCTACTCTGTCCTATAGGGTTGCTATGACGGCAACGGGTTTAGTTTTGGTTTATATTCCTCTATGATGCATTTTAGAGCAGAAAGTTTTACTTTTTACAGTTTACTAGGTTAATCTAACTCATATAAAAGAAAAACAAAGACCAAATCTCTTAATAGCTCTTCTAGTGTTCTAACCTTTATGACATACTGTTACAGTGATACCTTTAACTGATAAAGGAAGGTCTACATACTTCATTCTTATGACCAACTGACCATAAATAAATTGCCTGAGTTGGCACTTCCTTCTAGGTCCCCAGCAACTGTGCAACCTTTCACTTAAGGCATAATTCTTTACCCTTACTACCATTCAACCACAAAAAGCTGAAAAGGCAGTGGTATTTCAGGTAAGAAAGTTAATTTGCATATAAAGCACTAATTAGCATGTGCTCTTGACTCCCCCTCTAAAAGAAATGAGACAACTGAAATAAGTTTACAGAGCTTTGCCTCTGTTTTCTAGAACTTTTTTGGTTGATTTTTGAAAAGAATATATGCAAACTTTAGTCATTTGTTTTTTTTAAGTCAAATGCTAACAGGGAATACTTGAAGATGGGTGGGAATGGTGATAAAAGGATATGGCATTATTTGTGGAATACCATCGTTACAATAAAACTGTTCACTATAACGTGCTAATTTGTAACAATGTTCATGAAGAAGAGAAAGAAGCAGCTAGCACATTATAAAAGAATTAGAATATACAGAACAGGTATTCAATAACCATTTGGACAGTTCAGTAGCTGGCTCACTGAGTGAATGAATAAGGTTGTTCGGAAACTCTAAAACCCAGTTAAAAATGTCTTAAAGCTTGGTTTTCTTGTATAAAACTTGACCAATTTATTTGTCTTACTAAAAATAGGTTGCATCAACTGATATTGTGAAAAGTAAATCACAATTTTAGAAAAGTTTATATGGTTGTCTAAAAAAAAAAAAAATACCCATTGCTGTCAAATCGGTTCTGACTCATAGCAGCACTACAGGACAGAGGGGAACAGCCCCACAGGGTTTCCAAGGAGTGGCTGGTGGATTCGAACTGCTGACCTTTTGGTTAGCGGCCAAGCTCTTAACCCCTGCACTACCAGGGTCCAAATGTTGTCTAGTGCTTATAAAATTTGTCTACAGGGGGAAATCCTGCTTGTTTAAACAGGATAAATTATAACTTCAGAAGATGGTAAGAACAAGAGTAGGTAAAGAGCAAAGAGTGAGCAACCCCAAGAAGATACTGAATGTAATTATAATATCCATTATCATCAGCATATAAGAGAACTTATGAAAAATACAAACCCATTGCCATTGATTGGATTGTGACTCATAGCAAGGCTACAGACAGATTTTAACTGCCCCATAGCATTTCCAAGGCTGTAATCTTTATGGAAGAAGACGGCCACATCTTTCCACCACAGAGCAGCTGGTGGGTTGAACTTCCAAACTCTCAGTTAGCAGCCAAGTACTTAGCCACTGCACCACCAGGGTTCTGATGTTATAAAAACCCCTTTTTATTCTCTCCTACTACTTTCAGATTTTTCTTTTTTGGGGGTGGCAGGGTTCTTAGATAGTTTTACAGAGTAGCAGTATTTTGTAACCACTTTTTTTTTTTATTTGATATAAAAGGATGCCAGGTTAATTTATGTATGATTTGGCAAGAAAAGCATGATAACTTTATTAATCTTTTTCTCAAGTACAGACTAGCCATGAGAGCTGCTAATAATCCCATATAGCAGCTCATATCTCTCAGTTGTTTGTCTCAGATACTGCTATGTTTACACATGGGATACTAATCTCTTTAGACTGAAATACAGTCAAAAAGTTATAATCTTTAGGTCTCCAAAACAGTTTGCTTTGCCTTACAGTTTTTATTTCCATTAAGAAAAGACTGAACATTTAAGTAAGAATATTAAACTCATCCGTCTGCTTCGTTAATACTATACTGTCTTTGGTACATAACCATCTTTAGTCCAAAAACCTGTAAGAAAATGGTTTTTGCCTAAAGGCAATTTGCTTTCGTCAACATTTAAGCAAAAACACAAGGTACAAAGTAAAATACAGCCTGGAAAAATATGGGTTATCTTCAGCAATTGTATTAAATTATATAAAGATCAAATACATACCTCAGTTGGTCCTACACAAATATGGCTTTAAATGCAGACAATCTTTTTTTTCTGATATTGTCAATGTGCTGTTTTAAGCAGACTCATGGAATAAGACACAATTCTATGACAAAAATTATTCTAGAATTTTTGAAAGGAAAAAACTTCTTCCAAACATAATTTTAGAAAATGATAAGGCAGGATTTAACTGTTTATTCATAATCCTGGAAAGTTAATAAAAATATGTTTACTATAAGATTTAACCAAAAGCATAAATATTCTTTTTAAATATTGCTTTTTACTCTCTGTGTCCTTTTTCTTTTAGTCAATTTTCTTTATTGCACATGATTTTCTCTATTTAGATTTCTATTCTACGCATTTCTATTTTACTTAGAAGTAATTTTTTTTTTTTACTTTAATGTGTTAACTTTCTTCAAGTCATGTGCTATTAATAATAAATAATGTGCGGAATATGATTTCAAAAAGATTATTACTGAATGGTGCATTCCTTATTTTATTTCCACCATCTTTCATATGGTAAGAATGTTGATGTTTTAATTTTAAAAATTCCATGAGATGTTTCATGAGTATTCTGAAGAAAAGTAATGAAGCATGGATTATACATCCAATGAATTTTGTCAAAGTTACTTTACAATTCATATATCTTAATTTGTTTAGTCTTTTCTGTTTTTCACGAATGTCTCCATCAGATATTACTGACACCACAGTGGATAAGACACTCTTGATTAACACATTTTAATTCCAACAAGTACTAAACTAATTTAGCTCACAAAATGACACACTTGTGCAGGCATATTCTGCTGATAAGCATAAATGTGTCATTATCTCCCATACATCTTAGCTATCCTATCATCACGAAACAATTAAAATAACTCACATAAAATAACTGTAACGTAATAACAGATCCAGTCTCCTTTATATTATTTTGAGAAGGCTAACTTAATACTGCCTGGAATTCCAAGCAGACTGATTCTTTGGACGTGGAGTAGTTTATACGGTTGTCTTAAAAAAAAAAAAAAAAAAAAAAAACCTACTGCCATCGAATCGATTCTGGCTCATAGCAACCTTACAGGACAGAGTAGAACTGCCCCACAGGGTTTCCAAGGAGTGGCTGGTGGATTCCAACTGCTGACCTTTTGATTAGCAGCCAAGCTCTTAACCACTGTGCTACCAGGGCCCCAGTGGTTGCCTAAAAAACCCAAACCCAGTGCCGTCAAGTCAATTCCAACTCATAGCGACGCTATAGGACAGAGTAGAAGTGCCCCATAGAGTTTCCAAGGAGCACCTGGCCGATTCAAACTGCCGACCCTTTGGTTAGCAGCCATAGTGCTTAATCGCTATGCCACCAGGGTTTCCAATGCTTGCCTAGTGCTTATAAAATATGTCTAGAGGAGGAAATTTTGCTTGTTAAACAGGATAAATTATAACTTCCAGAGGAAGATAAGAATAAGAGTAATAAGGAGAATAGAGTAAGTAACCCCAAGATACTGAATATAAATCAAAACTGGTCACTCACATTACGGGCCTTTCCAAGAAGATGAGACTATTTCTCAAGCCTTCATTACTATATAGCCTTTGGCTACAGGGGTGCGCCAATGGACTTTGGAATGTGAACGGGGACTATACTATCTGCTAGCCTAATACATTATGAAAGTTTGAAAAACACTCTAGAAAAACTTCAAAAATTTATTTTACATGAATTTATATTCAGAGATACACACACGTGTGTGTGTGTGTACGTGTGCTTGTGAGACAAGTAGTTGGAGCTCTGCATAAACTGAATCTGGCTCTGGTGCTGCCTCTCGTTAGTGACTGATGTCACAAGGCAACCCCAGGCACAACAGAACGAGACGATGCCTCGTCTTGTGCCATCCCCACGATCAGCTGCAGATCAGACTGCTGTGACGAACTGGTGGATTTTCAGAAATAGATCACCAGGTCTTTCTTCCTACTCCATCTTTGTCTGGAATTTCTGCTGAAACCTGTTCCGCATCATAGCAACACGCAAGCCTCTACTGGTAGGCAGTTCGTGGCTGCGCATGGGGTACCTTAGCTGGGAATCAAAACCAGGTCTCCTACATGAAGTATGAAAATATTATTGAGGATTTATAATTTAGGATAAGACAACAAGCTGAGTCAATTAAAATAGAAGCTAAAACGTAAAAAAGTAATTTTTGAAAACCGCTCTTGAAAAAGAAAGAAAAAGTTTCTAACTAATCGTTAAAGAATACAAAAGTATTCTTCCCGTTTTCACACTGCTATGTAAACTTGGTCTGGATGAGAGTGCCGGGAGACAGATACTCTAATTTACTTAAATGTACCACTGCAAAAAACACGCCTCTTAGTTCTCACACTTCTGATATCTTGATATGCTAGCAAGGCTTTTACAGGGTAAACTGTAGTCCTCTCAAATTTGCATGCAGACATAACAGATGTTAATGAAACTAGCTCGTGCTCACAGACTTCTGATATAAGTAGCAGATTATACATACTTTTACTATCCTTAGAAATGAAATGATATGCTCGTATTTGTTTGCTTGCTTCCCTACAAACATGGAGTCTATATTTAGGCTACTCAATTCACATCTGAACTGTATAAGATCATCCTTCTACAGAGGAGATTTTTACAGAAATTATTAAGAAGTTTATCTTGCAATTGAAGTTTAGTAATTTGACTAAGCTACAAAGTATAAACATAAACAAGATGAGAGCATACAGATTATACTAAACCAAAACCAAACCCACTGCCATCGAGTTGATTCTGACTCATAGTGACCCCACAGGACAGAGCAGAACTGCTGCATAGGGTTTCCAAGGCTGTAATCTTGACGGAAACAGACTGCCACATCTTCCTCCTGTGAAGTGCCTGGTGAATTTGAACTGCCAGCCTTTTGGTTAGCAGCTGAGCACTTAACCACTGTGCCACCAGGGCTCCTTCATGGCTTTTACCAACTGAAGATATTTCTGCATCCCCTTTTTAAAATATGCATTGTGAAAGATATGTGTATTAAATAAATACATGTACACAATAAAACCGATAAGGCAAATCAAGTGGAAAAATATTTACTAATGTCAAAATATTTACAATGTCAAAATATAAAAAGGACAGAAAACAGGTAGCATTCACATTTCTAGTCATTGTAAGTAATTAATTCTATTTTATGCTTTCTTAATGCACAGAGGGTATCCGATTGCTCTAGTCCCTGAAATTATATCTTATATATAAGATTATGATTGCTGGGGAGAATGGGTGATACCTGGCACTAGTCTATGTCTATGTTCTCCCCGCCCACAGGTGCTGGCCGAGCTGCCAACACCTCACTCCCAGCAAAACTTCTCTGACCAACCCCCCTTCTCCATCTAGCTGCTACTGCCTCATTTCTCTTTCCCTTTATAACTCCTTTAAAAAGACGACCATATCCATTGCTACCCATTTCTCTCTCCCCAGTTTACCGTACCATCCCCTTTTACGAGGCTTCCATCCCCACCACTGGACTGAAATCGGCTTTATCAAGGCCACCAATGATCATCTAGTTGTTAAATCCAATGGTCAGCTCCTAGTCCTTGAGTAACTTCAGCTGTAGCAGCATCTGACACAGCTGATCATTCTCCTCCTTGAAACATTTTCTTCATTTGGCTTCCAGGATACCACATTGTCTGGTTTTCTTCCTATCTCATTCCTCTTTATTGGTTCCTTCTGGTCTTCTTCACTTTTTAACATCAGAGTGCCTCAAGATCTGTCTTTGTACAGCTTCTTGTCTCTATGCTCACCATTTTGGTGATGTTATCTAGGCCCATAACTTTAAATACTATCCATATGCTAATGATTCCCAAAGTTATATGTCTAGCCTGGGCCTCACCCCTAAAACTGCATACTCTGACATCTTGCTCCCTATTCAGTATCTCTTGAATAAGTAATAGCCATCTAGACCTTAACAGGTTCAAAACTGAGCTTCTGATATCCTCCTCATGCCTCCTCTTGAAATTTTACTTACCCCAGTAATTGCCAATTCATTCTTCCAGTCAATAGGCTACAAGTCATGTAGTCCTTGACTTGTCTTTTTCCTCTCATAACTTATATACAAATATGTTGGCTCTAGCTTCAAAGTACATCTACAATCCAACCACTTCTCACCACTGCTACCACCTCAATCCAGGCCATAATAAATTCTTGCCAAAACTTTAGCAACAGCATCCAAACTGGTCTCCTTGTTTCCACTCTTCCCTCCTACAGACTATTCTCAACACAGTGGCCAGAAAAGACCTTGTTAAAACCCTCCAGAGTAAAACCCAAAGTTCTTACAAGGACTTACAAGGCTCTACTTGATCTGAACTTCTATTATCTGTGACTTCATGTCTAATTATTCTTCCCACTTCAGCTACACAGAACTTTTTGTTGTCCCTTGAAAAATTCAGTCATGATTTGAACTCAGGGTCTCTGTACTTGTTTGCCTCTCAACCTAGAACTTTCTTCCTCTAGCTACATGAATGGCTTGTTCCCTCACTTCCTTCAGATCTTTACCCAAATGACATCAGTCCTTCCCTGGCTGCCCTATCCAAAACTTCCCACCACCACCTATCTTTCTCTTGTTTCATTTTTATTCCTAACCCTTATCACATGTACCATATGGCATATTTTAAAATAATTTTTATTTTGTTTACGGGCTGTCTTCTTTAGTAGACTCTAAGTGCTACGAAGGCAAGGATTTCTATTTATTTTGTTCAATTCCGTAACCCTAGCATAACCCAGTGCCGTTCAGTCAATTCCGACTCCAATAGGGTGTAACAAATATTTGTTGCTGAATGCTGTGAACAATCTTCGGCAGTGGTTCTCAAGCTTTGATTTGTAAGACTCGCCTGTGAAAACAAAATAAAAACCCCAGAAAAACACAAAGGATTTTCAGCTTTTTTTTCACCCCTCCTAGTGTTTTTTTTTTTTAGTGTATTCTGATATACTAGCAGTGGGGTAACTCCCAGTATTCTCGTATCAGCAGTCCACAGGACACAGTTGGAGAAATATTATTCTTAGTCCTTTATCCTTTTGAATCTCTTAAAAACTATCTAGTGGTGACCATGTTCATATAGAACAGGAGCTCGGCCGCCACTTGTTTCTATAAATAGCGTTTTACTGGAGTGAAGCCACGCTCATTAGCTTGTGTATTGTCTATGGCTGCTACCACACCTCAAAGGCAGAGTTAAGTAGCTGTTAGAGAGATGTGTGGCTTACAAAACCAAAATATTCACTACCTGGCTCTTCACAGAATAAGTTTGTCCACACCTGATATAGAATATAAGACTCATGATTCCTGAACATCGCCTAGTGATAAGGTGTGCATAAAATATGAAGACATACTAATGCATACTTAACACAAACCATTCCATCTATATAAGGAATTTATAACAAATCTAATAACCCCTTCCTTATCTTTAATGTCCTAAAAAATGGTGACCATTTTTGTTTCTGTTACTAATATTAAGTAAAAAACTAAAATCAAATTATAAATGGCCTTTGCATATTTGCAATTTGTTATATATAAATTCATTTTTTCCCCAACTGGGCTTTAATCAAAACTGTAGCACTCTAGGAAGAATTTTCAATAGTAGGAAATTTAAAGAATAATTGCATTTTCAAAATATCTGAAAAATAACTAAGCTCTTTTTAAAAAATAGAACAGTTTATTGTTTCATACTACATATCTTGACACCTTTAGCTTGCATGAGCAGAATGAAAGCAAAAGAAAAACCAAATAGTGGTCCAGGATGGCCAAACTAACTTTTTCCTAAATACTAATTTTGACAAAAAAAAAAAAAGTAGGGTTTCTAACAGGAAGCTATTTCATTCTATTCTAATTGGAAAACTCAAGACTCAGAACACCTAACATTCCCTTCTCTGCTCTCTGTCCATCTAGTCACTGCTATAATGTCTTTAGTTGTTTGAAATTGCAATTTTAAAAAATGCTTATTTTAGTTACTCAAGCTGAGCAGTTTTAATTTGTTTTAATAGTTGAGGCCAGAAAAACTATTACCACAACTGCAGGATAGCATTATCAAAGCCAGCAGCTGTCAGGCATCTTTATTTTTTTAGGCCGCTTTTATCTTTATACTAGTTCTATTTTTCTATGTTTAGAGTTTCTGTTCTTTAAAGATTCAAAATTACATTTTTAAGAAAATTAAACCTCACTTTTTATTTCTTGAAGTTTGATAAATAAGCAGTCCCTACCACCCCCACCATCCAAACCCTGGCATATTTAATTCTGAGATAAGCTACTTTTAATGTCTGACTTTTTAAACTATATTTATGAATACCATCAGATGTTATAGTTCAGTAAGTCAATTCTATTTGAGATTTCCAGAACCCTACTTATTCAAACTAAGACAGAATATAATAACTAATCTTTTGGTTCATTACCTAAGATCAAAGATGGTATCTACAACTTCCGGGGGCGGCAAAGGGATTTTCTCCTGGTGTCCAGTGCTTCCTAAAACTAATTTCTGAAACAGCCACGCTCAGGAAAGGTAGGAAGAAAGGCAAACCATTGAGAGGGAAGACCATGCAAAGATTAACAACAGAGGGAATCTAACAGGTATGTGCAGTATGAATAAAGCTGGTGCTACCGATAATGCAGTGGCTGGATCCCGAAAGCACAGGACTAGGAATAGCAGAGCAGATGAATATATTCAGGGACTAACAAAACGCCAAACTAAACCAAAGCCGTTGCCGTTGAGTCATGCTGACTCATAAAAAAATAGCTATCTTAAAAATGTAGGTATTATTTCCAGGAATAAGTCAGATACATATTTAACATTTAATCAAGAGCTTTTAGAAGCATTTCTTTTAGATTTTCTTTTAAGTTTCAAGTGTTAGATTAAAGAATTATTTTCCCCATCTTCGATTCATTTTGTTTGATCCTTTTTTCTTCTAAAATATCAAGAATACTGCATTACCCTGAGCTTTGTTTTTATCCTTGGTTGCTTTATGAATGTTATTTATATCGCACCTTTTTAGTCAATAACACCATGAAGAAAAGGTGAAATTTCTATTTTCTTTCTTCTTTTTGCGTTATTATTATGTCAAAGCATTAGGTCAGCTTGCCACAGGGCAGTCTTGCTAAAAATAGCATCTTTTGGAAACTGCGCCCTGAACAAGTGGCTATATCTGCAAGCCACCACTAGATGGCAGAGCAGTTTTACTATTGCTAACGTTATGCCTGAGAACAAAATGTGACTTAGAAACCTGCAGCAATGAATTTTCTACCATGCCAGAGTTCTGATCAATTTAGATATTAAAATATAATGACCATCTTGGTCTGAAATGAAATTATTTAGTAAACTTTATCTTCGACAAATATTTATAATCTCATTCATGTCAAAATCCTAAATTTATAATCCAACATCAACATATTATTAGTTTGCAGTGATTTCAGTTAAGAAAACTAAAGATCCAGTGACTCCAGTGACTAGGATACAATAAACGTATCAAGATAAAAATCAAAACAAAAAATGGTACCTGGTAAAAATGAATAAAGAGCTATCCAGTGTTCAAAATTAGATATATACAAGCATATCCCACATTAGTTATAAACTCAGATATTATCTATATCAGCACCTATTAAAAGATTGTTTTTATATAAAATATAAAAATCTGTTCAGTTATTAAAAAAATATATTAGGGTGATAAATATATATATAGTTTCCTTAAACGTTTTCTTGTGGTAAAGAGAAGGGAATAAAAATAAAGCACTTTGATCCCCCTCAAAAATTTTTCTGACTGAAGTAAGAAAAGTCTTTTTCTTTAATGTTGTATAAGTTACAGGAAATTCACAAGGAAAGCTTTGCTGTTACTTACTCCATAAAATTAGAGAGTTCTGTAAAAGAGTTAATAGTCTAATTTTTTTAAATACAAAAGGGTTAAGTGCTTTCCCTTTGTTTTAATTTATACCTTTTACTAAACTATTTTCATCATTGTACATAAGTGAAAAGAAATCGAATTGGTCTAAGGAACCCTGCTGCCTATTCCAATAAACTTGCAGGAATCAAAGCCCCTTGCCTGTTGTTTTGTATAAATGCTATGAAAGTGAATAAATGGCAGACCAATGCTTTGAATGCATAATTCAGATTTCTAAGCATACAATGAAACTTTTGAGTTAAGACTCTAGCCTGGGACGGGAGAGTCAGGGTGCAGACTGAGTTCTGGGTGTCTACACTGTGTGCTCATGCCATACCACAAGGCTGCTTTTTCTTCCACTGAAATTGTCAAGTTCAATTCTCTAGTTCCATCAGTTGCTGCTTCTCCTGTCTTTCCTCTGACTCCAGCAACAAGACTTAACAATTTAAAAAAGCTGCTCTAAAGTCATTCACCAGTTTCATGGTAGGTGTCAACTTTGAGAATTTACAGGGTTTCTTAAACAAATTCCTGGTTCAATAAAAGACTCCCCGTAAAAGAAATACATGTGTCTTATTTTCAATGGCTTTCATTTTACTAAATTGATACCTCCTTTTACATATCTAATTCTTCCCATTGATTCTACTTCATTGGTCTACTTGACAACAGAGGCACTCCCATTTCACTAAAAACTTCAAAGTTTAATTATAAACAATGTTAATATCTGCCATAAACAGAAGGCTAGTCATCTAAAGACTGCCTTTCAGGATGGACTTATTAAATGTATGGGGTATGATCATAAGTATTTGTTTTAGAGTTTAAGTTAATTGCTATTTTTCAAATGCAGTTGTTATGAACTCGCAAATTCAGTTTGTATAAATGCCACTTGGAAATGAAGTCTATACTTATAATGGAAAAGAAGAGGCATGTTCTGCAATGTAAACAGGCATAAAGGCAGTGTGTTTATTTAGCAGAAGTGTTTCTATGTACTTGTTATAGTATGATCACATAGTGAATAGAGCTCAAAACTACTTAAGCTGTTCCTTGATGTACTAATTACATGGTATTTTTCTTTCTTTTCATTTATCCATTAAGTTCTAATAGGTGCAATCTTTTCTTGGTCTAGTTCCATTCACACTCACTAAAAATTTTGCATTTCCTCACTTATAACTGGGGTTAAAAATAATCTCATGTTCTACCCAGAGGCCAAAGGCAATTGGAGTTAACTACCCTTTAGAATTTAGAAGCTGCAACCAAGTTGAAACACTGGACAAACTGTTTAGCACTCCTCTGATTAAGTCTTTTCAAATCAGATATTCTCTGATATCCTAGTCTTTGGCTTCTGGGAAAACCTGAGTCTACCCCAGACAGTCTTTTGGATTTCCCTACCCATTTTGAGAAACAATGGCCAGCTCTTTTCCAGTTGCTTCTGATCTTTTTTGCCTCATTCTGAACTAATAGTTAGGATTGTGCGTGATCTTGGACATTTCAGTTTATGAACTCTGAAATGTTACCCCATCCTAGCTTCTTCAGATTCGGATCATTCTTGAAGGTCAATACCTCTTTGGAACTCAGTTAGAAATTGGTGTTTGAACTTGAATTATGATTATCTGCTACAGATTCTACTCACAGAAAATGGCTACTCTTCATTAACAACATGCATTGTTGCCAGAGTCACACTGAAGTGCAGGTAGTCCCTGACTTATGATGGGCTTCCGTTCTGACAGCTACTCCACCGTAAGTTGCTTCTGACATAAGTTGGATACCTCGTTTTTTTTTTTTTAAGTTTTCATTATTATTGCCTTTTATTATCAGTATCTTTATAAATCCAATCTTTGGGGGTTTAAAATATTACATGTGAGAATGATAACATCGGCAAATTACATGCTGCAACACTGTATACAGTACATATTACTATGAGAACACTGTATGTAGTACATTTTACTAACAATAATACATACCAAAAAAATAACAAAAACGAAAACAAAAAACAGCCTTAAGTGCAGTTCGTTACAACTCAAATACATGGTAAGTCAGGGACTACCTTTATAACCAAACTGCTCCAAGACACCAATGCCAATATTTAGGAAACACTTGATTAGCCTTATCCCAACACTGTATGTACATTTAAGCCTGTTGAATACAGGAAAGAAGTATTTGGGGTTAGTTGGAATAGTCTGTATAAAGAGGAAAGACTTATGTATCAAACTCAAATGTATCTAAAACTTTTCTACTTCCTGTCTTCCCTTTCTCAGATTAAAAAACAAGAACAAAAAACCAGTTGCCTTGCCATCAAGTCAATTCCGACACATAGCAACTGTATATGACAGAGTAGGACTGTCCCGTAGGGTTTCCATGGAGCAGCTGGTGGATTCAAACTGCCAACCTTTTCTGGTTAGTGGCCAAGCTCTTAACCACTGTACCACTAGGGCTCCCTTACTCAGATAATGACATCAAAATTATCCAGTAGGAAACTCAGAATCATTCTTGTTTCTTCCAACTCTTTCTCTTCTATTCCTAATTTGGCTAATCAGCTAAGAAACATAACTATGTTATGTTTCAGCCATCAGACATAACTATGAACTGCTTGTTCCTTTCCAATCCTACCACCACGGCTCTTGAATAGGTTCAGAAAGTCTCTTCCTTGGGCTACTGCAATAGCCAATCAACTGTTACCCCTGCATCTGGTCTCTTTAGTGGCGTCTGTTCCCCTTGTTCATCATTTAAATGTTAGTGTTTTCTGGAGTTCTGCTTTACACCTTCTTACCTTCTCATTCTCTACTTCCTCCCTGAACAATTAGTCTAACCCTGTGGATTCAACTCATGGCCCTCCAATTTTTATTTCTACCCTAAAATCTCTAGGCTTCAAATCTGTAGGTTCATCTGCCGATAGGATATCCCCAATTCCAGGTCCCAGAAGAAACACCACTTAACCACCTCAAACCTAGTCATTTTGTGGTCCTCATTTCAGAAAATAATAGCTCCATCTGCCCAGATTACAGCTCCAAACCAGGGTATTATCCTTGATTTATTTCATTCTCATCCCCTACATTTATTTTTATCACTCAAATCTGTTCATATCGCTCCATACCTACCGCCACTACCTTAGTTCAGGCCATCATTAAATCTCACCTGGATTATCCTAACAGACTCCGAAGTAGTTTCCCCACCCCTAGACTTGCTCCTCTGCAATTCCTGGTGATAGTTGGGGTGATTTTTCTAAAAATGGACATATGAACGTGCCACTCTCCTACTTAAAATCCTTTAATAGCTATTACTGCCCTTAAGATCAAATGCAAACTCTTAACTAACCTACAAAGCCCCTTAAGCTCCCTCTTGAGCACCATCACCAGCCACTCTCCCTTTCAGTAATTAAACTTCAGTTCTGCTGAAATACTTGATCTTTCCTTGCCTGTCGCGGTCTTTGTACATGTTCCCCCCCTACTCCTGGAACGGGAGTCCTGGTGGCGCAGTGGTTAAGAGCTGAGATGAGCTATGGCTACTAACCAAAAAGTCTGCAGTTTGAATCCACCAGTTGGTCCTTTGGGAACCCTATGGGATGGTTCTACTCCATCCTACAGGGTCACTGTGAGTCGGACCAGAAGATGACTCTATGGCAATGGGTATTCCTGAATGTTCTCCCCCCACCCCTGCTCTCTGCCTCCTTTGCCTAACTCTCAGCTTTTGATGTCCATTAGGATTTTATTTACTACTTTGGCACTACTGCCCTGACTATGCCCCTCTCAAGACTGGGTTTAGTGGCTTTCTGGTTTGCTCCAAGAGCACATTGTATTTACTCACTGAATACAGCCATTTCTCTATATACTCTAACTGCCTCCTCTCTTTCATTCACAACACCGTAGTTTTTTGAGGGCAAGAAGTTTTTACACAGTTGTATCCAAGATGCCTAATGAAGGCTGAATCCACTGTACAGCATGGATTCAGGTCACTGCTCTTCTTAAATATACATGGTGGCTAGCACATGCCTACTGAATAAAGTTTCGATTTCTTTACACAGCATATAAGGCTCTTTTCAATATGCTAGAGCTTATCTTTCCAATTTTATTTCCAGGAACTCCTGCCTCCCATTCCCCCTATCCTCTATCCATATTACTCTCAACAACTCTAGCACCATTTATCCATGTTGATGCCTCTACAATTTTGTTTATACTGTTCTTACTTTCTGGAATGTCACTCCTCTGCTTGTTTGCCTGGACAACTTTTTCCAAAGAAGACTCAATGGCTCTCTCCTCTAATCATCACAAAACTTTACACTTTATTCTCTTATTGCACATATCTCACTGTATTAAAGTTATTTGTTTTTATTCCTGCCTCACTGGCTAGATAATGATGTTCAAGAAGGTTACAAAGTATATCTACTGATCTCTGATGCCTACCACAATGCCTGGTATCTAGTACTACTCTAATATTTATCACGGTGGGATAATTAAAAACAAAGTTAACTCTGTTTCAACTACTCTTACCAAGATATTGAGACAGAAGACAAGTAAGAGGAAAATGGTTCATTCTACAAAATGTAAAAACGAAAATACATGGATTTGTACATCTTTGATGAACCCTAGGATAAAAGAATTTGGGTTCCTCCCCACCCCATCCCTTCTTTTTAAAAGTACCACAGAGAGCTTCTACTAATTCTCATGCAGATAAACTCTTCTGATTTACTCCCTATTCCAATCCATCCTTGCAAGAAAAATAAGAGCATGAGGGAAAAATAAAACGGGCTGGAAATATTTCATTAGTAATGATCAACTATGAACTTCAACTGGTAAATTCAATGGCAGAAGTCCAGACTGCCTTGATTTGAATGCGAGCCCTGTGACTTTCTAACTTTGTGCAAATCGCTAATCTATCATTTGTTAATCATTGTACAGATAAAGAAACCTCAAGACTTAAAATCTGTTCCTAGATTATAAGAGTACTAAAAAAAAAAAAAAACACACCAAACCCATTGCTGTCAAGCTGATTCCGACTCATTGCGAACCTATAGGACAGAGTAGAACTGTTCCACATGATTTCCAGGGAGCGGCTGGTGGATTTGAACCGCAACCTTTAGTTAACAGCAGAGCTCTTAATCACTATGCCACCAGGGCTCCAAATTATAAGAAAGGATCCCCAAAACTGAATATGAATTCTAAAGAAACTTTTGCATATTCTAGACCAGTTGGGTATTAAATATATAGTAGCTGAGCAAATAAGCATGTCCTAAAGGACTTTATGGAAACTCTGATGGTGTACTGGTTAAGTGCTAGGGCTGCTAACCAAAAGGTTGGCAGTTCAAATCCACCAGGCACTCCTTGGAAACACTGTGGGGCAGTTCTACTCTGTTCTGTAGGGTCGCTATGAGTCAGAATTGACTTGATGGCAATGGGTTTGGTTTTGGTAAAGGACTTTATGGAAACCCTGGTGGTGTAGTGCTTAAGTGCTACAGCTGCTAAACAAAAGGTCGGCGGTTCAAATCCACCAGGCCCACTATGGGGCAGTTCTACTCTGTCCTATACGGTTGCTACGAATCAGAATCAACTCGACAGCAATGGGTGTGGTTTTTGGTTTAAAGGACTTTATATTTCAGAGTTGGTACTAGGTTCTAACTAAGACCTTTTTTGTTATATTTTAGAAAATTACTTCTAATTTTATTTCTTCATCTTCATGTGTATTAGTACACTGATCTAGCCTTCAATAATGTTTTTGTTGTTGTTAGGTGCTGTTGAGTCGGTTCTGACTCATAGCGACCCTGTGCACAACATAATGAAACACTGCCCAGTCCTGTGCCATCTCTTCAATAAGGTATGGTTTAATTAATAAACAATTATCAAGGGCTTTGAAAAAACAAAAACACTAATGTGATGAAGTAGCTTATATAATTCATTAATGATACAGCATATTATATTAATTCCTGTAATGTTTTACCACTCTAGTTCTTAACATCTAGGTTCTTAATTTTCTCAAAGCTTGCATAAAATGATGTATTAAAAAAATAAACTTCAAAATCTGTGTTGGTTTTGGTTAGGAAATTGGCAGATTTAAGATGTGAAAAAAAAAAGATGTGGGTGCTATAAAATTAAGACGTTATATTGTAATTCTAATAAATACTGTTATCTTCCTTGCTAAAATAAATGATCATTTTGAAATTTTAAAATACTAACATATATATCTGACAAATGGATCTAAAAACAGTATTGTATAATATTAATAAAAAAATTTCAACATAAAAGCCACAAAGATGATTCTCAAAAATATTTTTATATAGCCTACAATTTTTGGTAAATGAATAGATTATGATTTAGCTCCATTTTGAAAGTACAGCCAAATCTTGATTATCTTTAGTCTGGAAGCTATGGATAGCTTGAATAATTAAAATCCACATACCTTTCCTGAACCTTATCTCTAGCCTCTTCTCTCACTAAATCTTTACCACTATTAACTTAATGGTCTAGTTTGCATTTCAACCTTCTTTCATAATTAAGCAATGAAATGGCAAAATAAATTACATAAATATGTTTTTTAAAAAAAGGAAGCAAGAGCTAATCTATACACTAGATAATCAGTCTCTGAATAATCAAGAGTTGGCTGCACAGTAGTATGTTTATCTCACGAATTAAAATAAGCTTATCCTTCATATCTCTAAATAAAATCAAACAAGGAGTTCCTACGCCTTAACATTCCCAGGCAGAGTTTCTCTGAGTACCTGAAAGAACCCTGGTGGTACAGGACCTACTGGCATGCCATCTCCTGGGGGAATGTTTCCTAGCACTGGGCTGGGAGCTGCTGCAGCACTCTGCAAGAATAAAGGAGAAACAAACCTGTATCATTACAGGGAAGGCACAAAACCAAAGACTGATGATAATAGATTGTAGGAAGGGACTTTTTTGGTTCCCGGGAACAAATCCTTGTGATGTTCTTCACTCCAGGGGTAAAGTGAGATCCAAAAGTCAGCTTAGTATATAACCGGTTAAGTCAGTTGATTTAAACAGATCTTTTTAAAAAAAAATTTGTAGTCACATAAGTTTAATAAAATGGTAGGTATGAGTGATGTATATACTTATATATACATATGCTAACAGCAACATAACAAATGATAAAGGTTTAAGTAAATGCTTTATTTTAAGGCACAGGTGCATGAAATGACAACATCAGTTAACAGAAATATGTAAACAATAGGGTAATAAGTACGAAGATGGTGATTGTAGGAGTTAGAAAAAAATAACTTTTTTAAGCTTATGATTTTTTAATGTCATAAAAAGGTGCAATTAATTTTCTGCCTACAGGTGGCAACACTTACATTAGCTATTCTCTGATAAGCTAAAATTGGTAGCCAAAGTTTAGCTTCTAGGGTGGTGCCAAAACCCAAAACCAAGCCCAGTGCCGTCAAGTCGATTCTGACTCATAGCAACCCTATAGGACAGAGTAGAACTGCCCCACAGAGTTTCCAAGGACCGCCTGGCGAATTCGAACTGCCGACCCTTTGGTTAGCAGCCGTAGCACTTAACCACTACACCACCAAGTAGCTAGGAATTGAGTAAGAAAAAGGAATTCCTTTTGGAGAGATTAGTTTCATATAAAAAATTTTGGAAAAAGTCAGATTGAAAATTCAAAGTCTACTTTCAATTGCAAAGTATTTTACGGAATCCTAGGGCTTCATGAATTAGGAGTATGAAAAACCTTGGGATAGAATCACTGTTATCAAATCAGGGTTACAGCCTTAATACCCAAGACAGGGCAGTTACACATATAACTATTCCACAACCACGGATTTCATCTCTCAGCGCGGTCCGACGGATTACAAATATTAAGTAAGAATAGCCAGGATGGGACCAAAAATATGCTGAAGACAGATGACCATGAAGCCAATACTTCTGTTATGAAAAGAACTCAAAACAAATATTAGATCTAGAGTATCTGTTGTATTGTCCTCACTATATGTGGCAGTATATTCATTCATGCATTAATATTTCATTAGGAGAATGATGTAATATCTAGTGTATTTTAGCATATATTTTGTGGTATGGAAATTGGTAAAAATACTAAACATGTTTATTCTATAGTACTGGCAGTTATTAATACCAAAGGCCAATGATTTTAATATTTCCTGAAAGGGAGTCTAGATTTAAATGTGGTTATCTGAAATGCTGTTTACTTATGAATGCTAAAATTTTTAACTTATTTTAAATCTCTGATAAAGCATATGAGTATAAAAGGAGAAATAGTATTTTAGATATTAATATATTCTTTTAAGTAAAAACATGCGATTTCATTCAACGTGCATTAGTTGAATACCTACCATTTGCTCAATACTGTTTAATTTAGCTTTATACATCAACATCCATGTTTTTAAACAGGAAAGGCAAATTGCTTTTTTTCAGTTTTCATTAACTTCTGTAAAATTTTAAACCGCGATATTATAGTGTGAGGCCAAATTACCACCAATCACTTGTCCTCTTTTAGTTTAAATATTATTACAGGAGGCCTGGTTGTGCAGTGGTTAAGTGCTTGGCTGCTAACCCAAAGGTTGGTAGTTCAAACTCACCAGCCATTCCATGGGAGAAAGATGTGGCAGCCTGCTTTCGTAAATATTTACAGCCTTGGAAACCCGACAGGGCAGTTCTACTCCATCCTACAGGGTCACTATAAGTCGGAATCAACTTGACAGCAATGGGCTTTATGTATGATTACCTGTTGCCGTCGAGTCAGTTCCCACTCATAGTGACCCTATAGGACAGAGTAGAGCTGCCCCACAGAGAATCCACCAGGAGCGCCTGGTGGATTCAAACTGCCAAGCTTTTGGTTAGCAGCCATAGCACTTAGCCACTATGCCACCAGGGTTTCCACTATATATTACCACAACCTGTCAACTACTGATGTATAGAATTTGTTGTTAGTACTAAAAGTTAGACGCAGGATGTCACTATTGTTCTAACTAATTGTTGTATAAAACACTTTTGCAATTAAAAAAAGATGTATGTATAAAAGAAACACATTTGTAAAACATACTGACCTATACTTTTACAGAAATTATACTCTAACATGGGGTTTTTTTTAATGAATGTTTACAACAAATATGGGTTTTTTGGTTTTTTTTTTATTGAATGTTTACAACAAATATGGGTTTTTTGGTTTTTTTTTTATTGAATGTTTACAATAAATATATGTAACATACATATGTAAAACAACAAAATGGTATTCTCTTAATCATTTCAACTTCTTAGTGTAGTTTAGGGGCTGTGGTGGTGCAGTAGTTAAGAGCTCTGCTGCTGACCAAAAGGTTGGCAGTTCAAATTCACTAGCCGCTACTTGGAAGCCCTATGGGGCGATTCTACTCTGTCTGATAGTGTTCCTATGAGTTGGAATCAACTCGACGGTAATGAGTTGTGTTAGTGTAGTTTAAAGATACTATTTCTCCCTTAATTCTAGTTGTCTAAAAACTACACAAAGGATGCTCATAACTGATCCAAAGGGGGAAAATGTTTGTTTACGTCTAAAGTAAAACTCAACAGGTAAAGATTCTGGGCTATCATTTGCTCCTTTATTTTTCTTTCCTTTCTAGGGGGACTACATTGTTTTAAAGGAACCCTGGTGACACAGTGATTAAGTGCTCAGCTGCTAACCAAAAGGTTGGTGGTTCGAACCCACAAGCCTCTCTGAAGGAGAAAGATGAAGCAGTCTGCTTCCGTGAAGATTACAGCCTGGAAACCCTATGGTGCAGTTTTACTCTGTCCTATAGGGTCCCTATAGGATCACAACAGTCCTTCCTGATAATGTGTCCAAAGTAACTGAGCCAAAGTGTCACCATCCTCATATCTA
The DNA here is from genome assembly GCF_024166365.1 of Elephas maximus indicus. Classification (NCBI taxonomy): domain Eukaryota; kingdom Metazoa; phylum Chordata; class Mammalia; order Proboscidea; family Elephantidae; genus Elephas; species Elephas maximus. The sequence continues at coordinate 86,590,707 of NC_064820.1, forward strand.
GGGAGCATTCTAGTTGTGTTTCTTCTAAGGCTGAGGCATCTTTTCAATGATTACTGTGTAATCTGCACTTCTTAGCGTATCTCAGAACAAGAAATGAGGCAGTCTATCTCTTTTTAAAGTTTGCCTAGTGACACGGTATATTAAAGATCTTCTTGGGAGAAATACTATAACTCAGTTTCCAAGAAAGACATAGAACAAGAAATATTTAAAAGGAATCATTGGTGGGAAACAAAACTAAGACTAAATATGTTGATATTTCACTTGTTCAAAGGAAAAAAAAGGCCAAACGAAAACAATAACGCTATCGATTTGGTGATGAAGGACATGTGGTAAAGGGTGAATGTTCACTAAACCCATTTTTTTTTTCTTCTTGAGCACATGGCCAGACTACATTTCCCACCCACTCCTCTTTGTGTTAGGTGAGGTCACGTGATTCTTGTTGGTGTTAGGTGCTGTTGATTCGGTTCTGACTCATAGCAACCCTATGCACAACAGAACGAAATATTGCCGGGTCCTGTGGCATCATCACAATCGTTGCTATGTTTCAGCCCATTGTTGCTGCCACTGTGTCAATCCATCCTGTCAAGGGTCTTCCTCTTTTTTTGCTGACCCTCTACCTTGCTAAGCATGATGTCCTTCTCCATGGACTGGTCCCTCCTGATAACATGTCCTAAGTACGTGAGATGAAGTCTTGCCATCCTCACTTCCAAGGAGCACTCTGGCTGTATTTCTTCCAAGAAAGACTAGTTCCTTCTTCTGGCAGTCCATGGTATATTCAATATTCTTTGCCAACACCATATTCAAAGGCATTAATTCTTCTTCAGTCTTCCTTATTCATTGCCCAGCTTTCCCAAGCATATGAGGTGATAGAAAACACTGGTCCAGTTGTGAGGATTTTTTTTTTTTTAATTTTTATGTTGAGGTGTAATCCATACTGAAGCCTACAGTCTTTGATCTTCATCAGTAAGTGCTTCAAGTCCTCTTCACTTTCAGCAAGCGAGATGGTATGTATCATCTGCATATCACAGTTTGTTAGTGAGTCTCCCTCCAATTCTGATGCTGTGTTTATTTATATAGTCCGACTTCTCAGGTTATTTGCCCAGCATGTAACTGAGTTATGGCAAATACAATGTGGGTGGAAGTGATACATGAAGATTTCAAGTCTGGCCCATAAAACCACCCACGCAGTCCCCTATACATGCTCTATTATTCTCTACCTACTGGCTGAACGTAGATGAGAATAAGGCTCAAGAACACAAAGTAGAGCTCTCATCTCTTCCACCCATTATCACTTGCCCATATTTAGGACTGCTAGATTTAGCAAATAAACATACAGGACACCTAGTTAAATTTGAATTTCAGATGCACAAAAAATAAATTTTTTAGTATAAGTATTCCTCACTAAATATTTTTTGTTGTTAGTTGCCATCAGCTGCCTCTGACTCATGGCAGCCCCATACACAATAGAATGAAACATTGCCTGATCCTGTGCCGTCTTCAGGATCATTGGTATACTTGAGTCCATTGTTGCAGCCACTGTGAATTGTGAGTGACTTCAGACCTATCTTCCAGCACTGTATCGGATAAACTCCTGTTGTGATACACAGGGTTTTCATTGGATAATTCTCAGAAGTAGATCACCAGGCCATTCTTCCTACTCTGTCTTAGTGTGGAAGAGCCAATGAAAACCTGTCCACCATAGTGATCTTTGAAATACTGCTGGTATAGCTTTCAGCATCATAGTAACACATAAGCCACCACAGTATGACAAACTGATAGACAGGTGGTAGATGAAATATCTAGGATGTATTTATATGTTCATGCAATATTTAGGATATATAAAACTAAGAATAACTAATCATTTATCTGAAATTCAAATTTAACTGGGCATCCTGTATTTTATCCGGCAATTCTACTTATATTGGACTGTTACATAAGCAACAAATAAACTTTTATTGTATTAGGTCACTGAGATTTGGGATAGTTTTATAATCACTTGCCTATCTTCACTAACACAAAAAGCAAAAAATATTATTTTAAAGAAGAATAACAGAAATAGTAGTAATGATACTAACGATAGTTACAGAAATAATTAGGTTTGTGAATAAAGTTTGAAAATATCACCACATAGTTTTTTGCAGCTAAGCTGATAAAGAACCAAGTACCTCTGACTCTTAGAAGCAGTATATGGAACAACAGATTCATGGTATTAATTTATGATACTTATTGAGTACATATTAGGTGTGATGTACTCTGGGATATATAACAACGAGTAAGACACATTTTGTGCTCTCAGGGGCACAGCAGGGCAGCTTAGACAAGTGTTAAAATAACCCTTGCATAATGTAAAAAGCAATACATGCCAAATACAGAGAGAAAATGGTGTTAATGAAAAATCTTTAATTTTGACACCATAAAAGGTGTTACAGAAATGACAGGAAGAGAAAAACTTACTTGTAAGAAGACAGAAAGAGTATTTTATTTTTAATTTCTTTGTCATGGTGCTATGCTCCCAGAATCTAGTGCCCACTCCATTCTTGATAAGCTAAAAAAAAAAAAACAAACGAAATTCCCTTCCCTTCTTTTTTCCTTTAACAGTTTAGAGACAATGTTTAAATACAAGCCTGGTTGATCTTATTAAAAACAGGAACAACGGCTATCATTTACTGGGCCCCTACTAGGTGCTAGGAATTGTATTGAGTGCTTTATGTAATCTACTTTAATCATTACAATAGCCTCAAAAAGGTATTATCTTTCCCACTTTACAAATAAGAAAGCTATAGAACAAATATGTTATGCAACAGAATAACAGACTGGCTCATAAAATAAACAGTATCACCCTTGAGTATCGTGCTCCCTTAAAAAAAATCATCTATATGAGACCAAATTGTCAACTTTTACCCTACCTAAAGCAAAGGTGAGAAAGTCAGGGGCAGGGAAGCTAGATTAATGGAACTATAACAACCAGAATGGAAATAGTTAGAATGTTGAAGCAATGTGGAAAATGTAACCAATGCCCCTGAACAATATATGCAGAAATTGTTAAATGGGAACCTCATTTGTTGTGTAAATGTTCACCAAAAACTCAATAAAATATTTTTTAAAAAATAGTGAGGAAAGTAGAAAAGAAGAAAGATGAAGGAAGGACGGAAAGAAGAGCCTAGCAAATCCTAAGGAAGGGAGAGAATCTGAGTTCTAGAACTATCACATTACATTATTCACAAGCTCTATTTTCAATAACAGAAAAAAAATTCACAAGATACACAGAGAAACAGGGAAGGCTGGCCCATTCTAAGGAACAAAACAAATAAACAGAAACCATCCCTGAGGAAGACTGGGCATTGGACCTACTATATACAGATTTTAAAACAGCTGTTTTATATATGCTCAAGAACTAAAGGAAAATATAGGTAAAAACTAAAGGAAATCAAGAAAAGAATGCATGAACAAAATGAGAATATTAACAAAGATATAACAATTATAAAAAGAAACCAAACAAATTCTGGAATAGGATGGTACAATAACTGGAATTAAAAATTTATAGAGGGGTTCAACAGTATATTTGAGCTGGCAGAAAAAAGAATTAGCAAAGTTAAACATGGGACAATTGAGATGATCTAGTCTGAGAAACAGGAAGAATAAAAATGAACAGAGAATAAGAGGCCCATGAGGCACCACTAAGCAGACCAATATATACACTATAGGCCTTCCAGAAGGAGAGAAGAAATGGAATGGGGAAGGAAGATATTTGAAGAAATATTGGCTGAAAACTTTCCAAATTTGACAAAAGGTATGAATTTGCATATACAAGAAGCTCGAAGACATTCAAATAGAATAAACCCAAGGAGATCCTATGCCAAGACACATTATAATTAAACCATCAAAAAAATGGAGAAAAGAATTTTGAAAAAAGCAATAGAAGAGTGAACCATCTAATGTACAAGGGAAGCCCAATGAGACTAAGTGTTGATTTCTCCTAAGAAACCATGGAGGCCAGAAGAAAGAGGAATGATATATTCAAAATACTAAAAGAAAAATACCTGTCATTTAAGAATCCAGTACCCAGCAAAACTGTACTTCAAAAATGAGGATGAAATTTAAGGCATTTCCAGGTAATCAAAAGCTGAGGGACCTGGTTACTACCAAACCTGCCCTAAAAAAAATTGTAAAGGGAGTCATCCAATTTGAAGCGAGGACACTAAATAGTAACTTGTAACTGTATGGAGAAATAAAGACGTTTGGTAAAGGTAATTTCAAGGCAAATATAATGACCAGTTTTGATGTATTTTTAGTTTGTAACTGTATTTGTTATGTCTTACATGATATAAAAGACAAAAGTATAAATAATAATTACAAATATGTGATTCTGGGCACATAATGTATAAAGATGTAATTTGTGACATCAGCAACATAAAGAGGGAGGGAGAAGTGGTATAGAAAGTTTTGTATGTTATGAAGTTGGTATCAATGTAAACTAGGTTGTTATAAGTGGCACAAATGGTTAAGCACTGGACTACAAACCGAAAGGTTGGAGGTTCAAGTTCACCCAGAGGAGCCACGGAAGTAAGGCCTGGCAATCTGCTTCTGAAAGGTCACAGCCTTGAAAGACCTATGGCGTAGTTCTACCCTGAACATATGAGGTTACCATGAATCACAATCGACTCAGTGGCAACTAACAACAGCAATAACAAATGTAATCTGCAATGGTAACCACTAAAAAATTCCTTAAAAATGTATGCAAAAGGAAATGAGAATCAAAATGATTCAACACAAAAAAATCAACAAACAAAATAAGGCAGTTTTCAAGGAAATAAGGGACAATAAAGTTATAAGACACAGAAAACAAACAGCAAAGTGGCAAAAGTGAATACTTTATCAGTAATTACATGCTAATGGTTAAACTTTCCAATCAAAATGCACGGATTGGCAGAATAGATAAGAAAATATAACCCAACTATATGTTGCACACAAGAGACTCATTTAAAATCAAAAGACACAAATAGCTTCAAAGTGAAAGGATGGAAAAAAAAAAATTCCATGCAAATTGAAACCGAAAGAGAGCTGATGTGGCTATATTAATATTAGGCAAAATAGACTAACAGCCATGGATTGGAAGATTTAACATTGTTAAAATGGTGATATTCCTCAAATTGATCTGCAAATTCAATACAATGCTTACCAAAATCCCAGCTTTTTGTTTTGTTTTTTTTTAATTGGCAAGATGATCCTAAAATTCATATGGAAGACAAGGGTCCCCATATAGCCAAAACAGTTTTGAAAAAAAATTATAAAGTAGGAGGGCTCACACTTTCCAATTTCAAAACATATTACAAAGCTACAGTAATCAAAATATGTGGTTTAGACATATAGAAGAATGAAATAGAATTGACAGTCCAGCAACAAACCCATATATCTATGGCCAATTAATTTTTAATAAGAGTGAAAAATCCATTCAATGGGGAAAAAATAATCTCTTCAATAAATGGTGGGGGCCAAACTGGATCTCCACATGCAAAACAAACTTGGATCCATACCTCATACCATATAAAAATGAGTTAAAAATGGATCAATAAGCTAAATATAAGAACTAAAACCATAAAACTCTTAGAAGAAAACATAGGGGTGAAGCTTCAGCACCTTTTTTTAGGCAATGGATTCTTAGCTATGACACCCAAAGCATGAGCAGCAATAGAAAAACATAGATAAAATGGACTTCATTAAAATTAAAAACCTTAGTGCATCAAGTGGCATTACCAGGGAAGTGAAAAGACAACCTAGAGGGTAGGAGAAAATATTTAGAAACCATAAATCAGATAAAGGTTTACTATCCAAAATATATAAATTATTATTAAAACTCAAAGACTAAGAATCCAAATAAAAAATGGGGTAAGGATATAAGTAGACATTTCTCTAAAGATAAACAAATGGCCAACCAACATATGAAAAGATGCTTAACATCATTAGTTATTAGGGAAATGCAAATCACAACCATAATGAGATACCTGCAGTTGCTGCAGAGAACAGTTTAGTGGTTCCTCAAAAAGTTAAACACAGAATTACCATGTTGTTGTTGTTCTTAGGTGCTGTCAAGTTGGTTCTGACTCATAGCCACCCCACACATAACAGAAAAACATTGCCCGGTCCTGCGCCATCCTCACAATAGTTGCTATCACGACTCAGCAATTCCACACCTAAGTATATATCCAAAAAGAACTGAAAACAGGGACTCATACTTGTACCCAAAGGTCCATAGCAGAATTATTCACAATAGCCAAAAGGTAGAAACAATGGAAGTGCCTATCAATAGATGAATGGATAAATAAAATGTGGTATATACATACTATGGAGTATTACTCACATGTAAGGAGAAATTAAATTCTGATACATGGCACCACATGGATGAACTGTGACATTAGGCTAAGTGAAATATACAAAAGGACAAATATTTTATGATGCCACTGATATGAAATACCTAAATAGGTAAATCCATCAAGACAAAAGAAGATTAGTGGTTACCAGGGCAACAGGGAGGTGGGAATGGGAAGTTTAAAATAAAGCATGACACATCCATAGAAAAGAAAAAAATAAACAAATTGCCCCAAATCACAGATCTTTCAAATCCATTGTCTCTTCCTAAAAAAAAAAAAAAAAAAAAGGTTCAAATGTTTCAACTCACATCTAACTACCTACCTACTAAAAATATTTGTGATCTCTCTCACATTTCTTTTCCAGTTAAAGTCATTTGGGATTAGGAAAAAGTTGGGCACAGATTTATTTTGTTTTGCAGTATGAAGCTAATAACATTAGCATTAAGATAACTTCTTGAGTGTGTGAAGATTTGTGTTAACGCTTACACAGAGAGATCCATAAGCAAACGAGACTTTTAAAAGTTGACTTAGCACCAAGTTACCAAATTCACATGATAGAATGAGGTTCATACGGAATAAATACATAAAGTCAGGTTCACTTAGAATAAATATCTATATTTAAAATGCAACCAAAAAACCCCAAAACAAAACAAAACAAATCCACTGCCGTCAAGTTGATTCCAACTCATAGAGACCCTATAGGACAGAGTAGAACTGCCCCAGAGAGTTTCCAAGGAGTGCCTGGTGGATTCAAATTGCTGACCTTTTGGTTAGCAGCTGTAGCTCTTAACCACTATGCCACCAGGGTTTCCTTAAAAAGCAAAGTAACCAAATATTTAATTAGAATCAGACATTGTATAAAGAAGCCTGAGATTGACACAGTCAAACAAAATAAAACAGATTCATAAAAAATAATGTAAAAATGTTCAGAAAGAAGAGTGGAACAGTAATATAGCTTTGAATAAAGTGTTTACTCTTTTATTAACCTGTGATTCAAAGAGTGATAGGCTTTTAGTAACTATGAAGAGCATGGAAATGCCAAATATGTTCAGGATTTATCAGCTCTTCTTTATTCATTTTGCACAGCAATGTATAAAACACAGCATGCAATATTATCTCTTCACCTGAAGAGTCAACATTAAAAATAGGTCACAGCTTTTGAGGGAGGAGACAAACTGCCAGAAAGAGAACTACAAGCACAGTAGGGAGTCAAGAAATGATGACGATAATGAGACTGCACAAGTGCTGAGAATCAGGCAAGGAGGCATGAATTCTCATTCCAGGCCTATCACCCATTGCTATGTGGCTTTCTCAGTGATTTGGTTTTTAACAGTAATGCTGAGTTTACACCCTCACAAATGTATTGTGAGGTCAAAGAGAGCCATGATGAAATAGCATTTAATACATATTCCTTAAGTCATGAGTCTAGTCTCTGTAGCTACCTTCTGTTTTTATTTTCTCTATGACAACCTGAATATTTACATAAATCACAAAGTCTAATTAGAGGTGAATTATAAAAATATGAGAATCTTTTTTTTTTTTTTTTTAAAGGCTTATTTTAGAGGGAAAAGGGGAGGAGAGGAGAGGTTTCTAAAATATTGGTTGTACTTTTCCCTTGCTCTAAACAAAACCAAACCTGTTCCCGTCAAGTCAATTCTGGCTCATAGTGATCCCACAGGACAGAGCAGAACTGCCCTATAAGGCTTCCTAGGCTGTAATATTTACTGGACCCGGTCACCAGGTCTTTTCTCCCACAGGGTGGCTGGTGGGTTCAAACCACTGACCCTTCCATTTAGCAGTTGAGTGCTTTAACCACTGTGTCACCAGGGCTCCCTATTTAACAGCAGTTGTATGAAAATGCAGAAAAAAATTATAACTAGAGCAACTCTCCTTTATGGCTCAATTACTTAGAAATTCGATAACAGCAATAACATCATCAAAAATATACATATTGCTTCATGTATTTATATATCAATGAAGTAGTATCATCAGGGAAGCAAAGGGTAGAAATAAGACAATGACAGGGTCTTGCTCTTTTAGCAGAACATTTAACATTTTATTTATTTTTGTGTAAGTGAACTAAATGTTTGTATAGTTAGCTTTCTTCCCCCCCTTCCATTTTTTCTTCTCTTCTTTCTCTCCCTTCGTCCTCCCCCTCCTTCCCTCTTTTCCTCCTTCCTACCCTTCTCTGCATCCTCCTTTCCTTACTCCTTCCTTCCAACATTGGTTTTCGGCTGAGATGACAATTTCAACAAGAAATGAAAACTACATTACTCAGGAAGGAAGCTAGTAAGTTTTCCCTCGCCCAAATGCCATTAGACTTCCTGAATAAATAAGAAGCACATTCATTAAAAAAAAAAAAAAAAAGGTGCTTGCATAAGCAACAAAAACAGATTCTGGTCTCCATTATGATAAAAAAAACAACCTGAATAATGAAAGTCAGATATGAAAAGACCTATTAGGACATCCTGTACATCTATGGCCAATGCAGTTTTGCCCCCAACAATGTGTAGATTTTTCAGTCCACTGTTAAATAACAAGTAGTGGGATTCCAACCACTTCTCTTTAAGATAATTCCAGAGCATCATAGCCTAATAGATTTCATCAACAGGAAATGTATTTTAAATATACTTATGACTGAAGCTTTCTCATTCAAAATCACTTCATTATTTGTGGTTATACTAGACTGGGATGAATGAGTATACATAATATGTATACGTGTACATACATACATAAAACCAAAATAAATAAACCCATTGCATCAGTCAATTCTGACTCCTAGTGACCCTATAGGACAGAGCAGAACTGCCCCATCGGGTTTCCAAAGAGCACCAAACTCTTAAACACTATGCCACCAGGGTTTCCACTCCTTGGAAACCCTATACGGCAGTTCTACCCTGAGTTGGAATGGACTCAATGGCAACAGGTTTGGTTTGGCTTGGTTATATATGTACCTACATGTATATATGTACACACACACACATACACACATGTCTGTGTGTATAATTATAAACATATAATTAAACCTATATTTAATTTTTATATAATTATTATTTATATATTTACTTGACACACAGGCTCAAATTTTACATTTTGCATAAAAACATTATATATATTGTGTTTATATTCTTGTTCTACAGCTCATTTTATATTCTTTCTTTACAAGGTTAAATAAAAATTTCTTTTTTTAACAAAGTATAATAATAGTTAATGAATCACCAAACTATTTGGCTCATATTTAAAGAACAAACAGAACAAGCATTTTCTGGTTTGCTTTTTACTTTGGTTTTCTGTTTGTTTGTTTTGCATGACAATTTATTGTCAAGCCAGCAGTTTGTGTACTATGCTCCAAACTTGAGATTGCTCTCAACAATTGATTTGATCATTATAGAGATAATAAATGCCATGCATAATGATAACTTAAATAAAAAACATGTTGACTTAAGAGATGAAATTTGGTAAAAACTGGCTTCTCTTCTGTTTCAATGATTCTAACATAGTACATCCACTGAAACCAACTTAATGCTTGTCAGGATCCATTGAACTTTATTGTCAGCATCTGGGTAGTGCTACAGTGCAGATGTTGGAATAGAACACCACAGTAAAACTACTGTCAGTCTCATCTGGTTAATAACAGGACTTCATTGAAAAGACTACTTTCTGTAATTTCTGACTTATTTTTGCCCAAATAAAATCTGTTCTCTGTTTTTTTAAGGCTTATGCCTTGTGGCTCCTTGCAAAACCAACAAAGCTCTCAACTTCTATGATACATTATAGATTTTATTTACAGTTAGATAATTAAATTTGATATTTCTAATTAAAATATACCATTAATATAAAGCATTATCTACAAGTCACAAAATTAAGAACAACCCTATAATCTAAATTTTAGAAGTCTGTATATCTTTTTGGAAATGAATCTTCTCTTTTCCCGTTCTTTTTTTTTCATTTTTTGTAGGAAACCATTCTTGGGGAGTACTCATATACCAGATCATGCAGACTGTAGTTAAATATAAGAAATCACAGGACCTGGAAGTGTTATTAGAGGCATTATCAAAAAACTTCTCCAACTACTTTGGTAACAAACACCGAGAGTTTTCTTTAAGCATCTTCTATGATGTGTCATCTTTTCCTGACCCTGCCAAATTTTCTCTTCACATCCCAATTAACTGTGGCTTCTATGTTCTCATCTTGGTCTACTATTTGTTGCTCTTCTTAACAACATATAACATGTGCTCAATGCAGAAAAATCGGAAAACACATAAGAACTAGGAAGAAAATAAAAATTAAGCATAATCCCACCAGTCAGAAACAAGTACTGTTAACATCTTTATATAAAATTTTAAAGTAAAAATTAGACTGATTTTTGTAAAGTGATTTTTAAATTTAACAACATAAACATCTGCTTTTCAAATCCTTTCACATTTCTAATATCTTTCTCTTTTTCTCAAATTTTTTTTCTAAATCTTTCTTTCTTACTCTAGACGAGAAGCCAGCAAGTCTTCTGTAAGGGGCCAGATAGTAAATATTTTAGATCTTGTAGGCCATATGGTATTTGCTGCAACCATTCAGCTCTGCCACTGTCTTGCAAAAGCAGACACAGACATACATAAAGAATGAGGGGTGGCTATTTTCCAGTAAACTTCCAAAAAACTTTATTTACAAAACCAAGCAGCAGGCTGTAGTTTGCTGACCAATGTTCTAGATAATTTTATTACATATCAGCAACCCTGGGTGGCACAAACAGTTAAGCGCTTGACTACTAGCCAAAAGTTTGGTGGTTTGAACCCATCTAGAGGCATCTCGGAAGACAGGCCTGTCGATCTGCTTCTGAAAGATCATAGCCTTGAAAACCTGATAGAGCAGTTCTACTCTGCACACACTGGGTCACCATTAGTCAGAATCGACTCGATGGCAACAACATTTATATATCACAATTACTATCACCTGTAGCTGGAAATTTCACAGATTATTTTTATATACCAGGCCTTTCTGATCAATACAGATTGACACAGTACATGAAACCAAGGACTATGTTCACTTGCAGAGGTAATCGCAAATGTAATCTTCAAAAGTAGTAGGAAATCCTTCACGCTGGAAGGGTGCCAGTACAATTTGTATCTTAGAAACCTGTATTTCAAAAACAAAGTAGGATTCTCTTCTCCCTCCCCTTTAGCCAATAAAAGTTCAAGTTAAATGGGTAGTAACTTGCTGAAAAAGTTAGAGAATTTTCACCTCCATTTCAAATCTGTGATACAGAGAGACTAAGATTAAAGGATTTGGGATAGTAAGACACCAACAAGTTTATATGCCCCCACATCCACGCTCTCCTCCTTCCCCTAGGGCCCCTCTGTCTACTTCTACTATGGATATTCCTTACTGCCTCTTTATCATGGCTCAGAAGCCCTCTGTGTTTATTTTCTCTCTCTGCCTCTCTAAGTCTCTTTAATCTCCCTCTCCCCCACACCATTACTTGCTTGCTCCCATCAGCATTTAAATTTATTCGGGTCTACTTTAAGAAAGTCTTTCCTAATCTCAAACAGTACTCTCCTACCACCCTCACTTCCTTTCCACAGCAAGTTTCCTGAAAGCATCATCTACACTTCCCTTTTCCCATTTATTCCTCAATCCACTCCAATCAGGTTTTTGCCCCCACTGATGCACTAAAGCTGGCTAAAGTTATCAGTGAAACGCTTGTTTCATCAGTTGTCACTTCTCATCCCTTATCTTGTTCAAAGGGCAGGCTGGTGTACTGGTCAAGAGTACAAATTCTATAGTCAAATTGCATGAGTTCAAATCCTGATTCTGCTACTGACTAGCTGGGCATTCTTGTGCAAGTCATTTAACCTTGCTGTGCTTTGGTTTCCTCATCTACAAAATAGAAATATAATAAAACCCATCCCAAAGGACTGTGGTAAATATTAAATTAATTAATGTATGCAAAACTGCTTAAAACAGTGCTCGGACCATAGTAAGCTCTACATAAAAGCTCGTTATTATTGAACATCTCACCAGCATTTGACACTATCTCTCCTTCCTGAAAGCATCTCTTTCCACGGTAACACATTTTATGGAGTTTTCTTCCTACCTCTTTGATTCATCCATCCTAGTCTTACTTCCATGTTCCTCTTCCTTTATCAGCCGTTTTTTCCTCCCAAACCCACTTCTCTTCTTCAAACTACACCCTGTCCCTGGGTAATCTCTTCCATTCTCATGTTTTCTACTACCACCTGATGTCTCCCAATCTTTACCACCTACCAAAATCTTTCTCCTTATCAAGATACCTATATAACTTGCCTGCAGTACAGGTGGATATCTCAAAAGTATATAAAACTAAAAATGTCTAAAACTCACCTTATCTTCCCATTTCCCACCTCAAGACTTACTCCTCTCTCCTGTTTTATGTACAGGCAGTATCCCAGTTACCAACATCCGACTTACGGACAACTTGTACATAAGAACTGACTGCCAATTATATTAAAAAATTGAGTTAAATACAATGGTTCATAATAATGAATACATGCACTACTTTGTGACACTCATGAAAACACTAAGTGTTATGGAAGTGTTTAAGTGCTTCATATACATAGAGAAAAAAAAAAAAAAAACCCACTGCTGTCGAATCTATTGCAACTTACAGTAACCCTACAGGACAGAGTAGAATGGCCCCACAGTGTTTCCAAGGAGCGGCTGGTAGATTTGAACTACTGACCTTTTGGTTAGCAGCCAAACTCTTAACCACTGGGCCACCAGGGCTCCTTTAATATGCATAAAACAAAACAAAACAAAACAAAAAAACCCAAACCCACTGCCACTGAGCCAATCCCAACTCACAGTGACCCTACAGGACAGAGTAGAATTGCCCCATAGGGTTTCCAAGGAGTGCCTGGTAGATTTGAACTACCGACCTTTTATTTAACAGCCATAGCTCTTAACCACTATGCCACCAGGGTTATATTTATATGTGTGGTAGAAAGGTAAAATATATACTAAATACTAAGCAAAACGTTTGACTAACTGATGCTAAATAAGAACCATAGGTACCTGTTCCAACTACATACAAACTGAACTTAAAGACAGACTTAGGAAAGGATCTCGATCATAACCTGGCAACTGCCTGTATCTCAGAGAATGGCACCATTACCCATCCATTGTGCCAAACCTGAAATATGAGAGTTTCCCTAGACTCCTCATTCTCTCCCCCGCCTTCCACATTCAGTAAAGGTTCTGCCAGTCCCACCTCTTCATAGCTATCATAGCTACATCTCTCCATTTCCACTGCTACTATCTCAGTCTAGGCCACTATCATCTCTAACCTATATTTCAATTGCCTTCTAACTAAAGTCTCTGCCTCCAGTCTTAAGGCCCTCCAAAACATGCTCTTCAATTGCAATTAATACATATACTCTAAAATGCAAATCTGATCAATGCAAAAAAAGCTTAATGGAAAGTTTAATGGCTACATATTGCCGTTATGAAACTGTGGCATTCCTTAAGGGGATAAAAAGACTCTTCATGGCCTGGCCCCTACTTATCTCTTCAGCCTGATATCATATCACCACTCTCTCTCCATCTCTGAAAGCTTACTACCTACATTCCAGCATAATTTAATTTTTTTTTAATGTTACTTAAAAGGACCACTCTCATTCACAATTGATGCTTCAAATACGCTGTTTCCTCTATCTGAAATACCTCTCTCTCACTTTTTACCTAGCTAACTACTCTTTGGTTTAAATACCATTTTCTCTAGGACATCTTCTCAGACCCCTTTAAAACTGTGCTCAATATCTCTGCCAATGTACTCTTTTAAAAAAAATTACTGACATGCAATAAACAGCACATACTTAATGTATATAACTGATAAGCTTTGACATATGCATGTAGCAGCATAATCAAGATAATAAACATATCCATCACCCCCAAAGTTTCCTTTAATGCTCCTTTATAATCCTCCTTCCTACCACCTCCAGGCCACCATTTATTTGCTTTCTGTCACTATAGACCATTTTGTAATTTTTAGAATTTTATATAAATGGAATCACTTAGAATGTGTTCTCTCTTTGTCTGATTTCTATAACTTATAATTATTTTGAGATTCATCCTTGTATGTCTGTATTCTTCATTCCTCTGTGAGATCCATATTTCCTTTTGGTGTCATTTTCCTTCTGCTTGAAGGAATTCCTTTAACATCCCTCTCCTCTCCCTCAACCTCTCCCCAGCCTCCCAACCCTGCCATGCCAGGGGCTGCTTGTAGGATTTTTATCTTTGTCACTGGTTTTGAAAAATTTGATCAAACACTTTGATGCATCTTTCTTCATGTTGTGCTTGGAGTTCTTGGGACATCTTGGATCTGTGGGTTTATAGTTTTTCTTTGAATTTGGAAAACTTCTGGTCATGACTTCTTTAATTATTTCCCTGTCTTCCTCCTCTCTCTTCTTTGGAGATTCCAATTCCAACTACACTGGGCTCCTTGAGGTTGTCCCACAACTCACTGATGTTCTGCTCTTTTTATTTTATTTTCTCTGTTTTTCATTTCAGATCGTTTCTAATGCTATGTCTTCATATTTACTAATCTTTGCTTCCGCAATATCTATTTTGTATTAATTCCATCTGGTGTATTTTTCATCTCTAGATGTTTTGTTTCCATACATACATATATCTACATGTATATTCCATATCTCTACAAAAATGTTCAATCTTTGCTGTAACTTTTTAATATAACATCCCTGTCAGTTCTGGGTTAGTTTTGATTATTTTTCTCATTATGGGTTAGATTTTCCTCTTTCTTTGCATTGCCTGGTAATATTTGATTGAAAGTCAGACATTATGATTCAAATATTCTTGAACTTTGTTCTAGAAGGCAAGTAAATTAATTGGAAACAGTTTGATCTTTTTAATTCTTACTTTTAAGATATGTTAGGTGGGATAAGAGTAGCATATAGTCTAGGAATAATTATTCCATACTACTGTAGCAAAGCCCCATCGAGTATTACCCAATGACCTATGAATTATGAGGTTATTCATTTTGACTACCATATATGTCTATAGCACCCTGAACTTCCCATAAATATAGCACCTTTCACACTTCATGGAAATTGCTTGTGTGGTTGTCTTTTCATTACACAGTTCTTTCTCCATACTGTTGCTATATTTAAGTTGACACTTAAGCAGTATGTATTTTGTATTCCCAACATCTGGCACAGTCCTGGCACATAATAGATGCTTGTTGAAAAATTAAAACATTCAATGCACACACTGACAAAATAAAAAATTCTACATATTTAAGCAAAGTTTGTATCATAAATTCGTGTTTAAGACCGAACTATTCTTTTTCTAACTCACATAGAAAGATTGGGCAGTCTGCTTTCATTAAGATTTACAGACTTGGAAACCCTATTGGGCATTTCTACTCTGTCCTATAGGGTTGCTAGGAATCAGAATTGACTCAATGGCAGTGGGTTTGGTTTTTGTTTGCACACTTAAATCTAAAAGCTTTGCTTTCCCTCTCTTTAAAGATGTCTTTTACTTCTCTTCCTATCTCTTTGACAAAGACTCCAAACCAAATTAATGGTCAAAGAAAAAAGATTTATTCTGCAAAATACCAGTAGTGTCTATATTTATTATAGCTTGTCACACCTGGGGAAACCCTGGTGGCATAGTGGTTAAGTGCTATGGCTGCTAACCAAGAGGTCGGCAGTTCAAATCCGCCAGGCACTCCTTGGAAACTCTATCAGGCAGTTCTACTCTGTCCTACAGGGTCGCTATGAGTCGGAATCGACTCGACGGCAGTGGGTTTGGTTTTGGGTTTGTCAGACCTGGACATCTGGTCTCTTAAACAGTGTTATAATACCTAGAATTATCAGAGCGATGTCAGAGAAGCTCTTTTAAAAATGCATTCATAATGTTATAAAAACCAAAAATGCAAAAGAACTTCAAACTAGTAACAGATTTCTGCCTTAAATTCTTAAGTTATTGAACAGTACAATCAGTGTGCCTTCTTATCAAAATATCACTTAGCCACATTTCTAAAATTAATCCTTCATTTTAATACACATTATACTCACTCCTCACTTGTCGACATGGTTAAGTTCCAAAGACTAGGTTGTTATGCAAAAATTGGTGTTATGTGAAAATGGAAAATGACCACATCAGGTCACAAAAATAGAGGATGACTACATCATTACATAACTGTCAAATTACATTATTACATAACCACCCAACCACCAAGAATCATGGCACAGCCAAGTTGACACATAACCTTAACCATTACAGCCAGTGTTACATTTGCCTTGCACCTCAGCATTTGTTACTGCCAGATATAAGTTGTTAATGCACAGAATAGTCAGATAGATTTTTTACTGTTGTCATAAATGTGAAATGTCAGACGAGATAGTGGATAAGTGAAGAGTGGGTATACTAATACGTATTTAAGTAATTAAGCCTTTTATATATTCAAGTCTGTACATCAATAAAATGTCTTCATATAAAACAACTATCAATCTTGAGGTTTCCTCCAACAAAAGGCTATAATACCACTTGACTTCACAAAAAATAAACATTCGAAGGAGAACTGCATAATAAAGTATCAGAAGTCTAGTTTTATTTGTCAGTAAACCACCTGCCACTTCATCAATTCTGACTCATAATGATCCATTTTTGTCAGATTAGAATTGTACTCCATAGGGTTTTTAATGGCTGGTTTTTCATAAGTAGATTGCCAGGCCTTTCTTTCAAGGTACCTCTAGGTATATAACTAACCTAAAATTACTAAATAAGCTTTTAATTAGCTTGTTAAAGGAAGAAAAATTGTCCTGAATAAGCTAATGTTCAATTTCAATTTTTTTTATTTCAATATATACAGTATAATTTCCACAACAGAAACTGAATAAAGTTATTGTTTTTTTAATACAGAGTACAACAGAACACGAAGCCTTTTACTATGTGCCATAGCTATCTGCACCACACTTCCTATTTGGTTAGAAAGAAAAAGTCATGCTGCTACTAGATTCTTATGTCATTTCTAATTAAAAAAAAAAAAAAAGCTGTGCTAAATTTTCAAGAATATGCATCATTTTCATGACTAAAAACATCAAGTTCCCAAACTAGCACTATGAAATCCTTTTGATTTCACAGCCCTTATCTGTTTAGTTAGGACAGAGCTACGGCTATATAAGCTCTATACTGCCACAGGGTTGAAGGAGAAAAAAAAAAAAAAAAAAAGACAAAGTTTAAGCTTTTCCTGCAAAAAGAAAGGAAAATAATTCTTTGGAAGAGCTTCAGAATCAGCTTGTGTGTGGCGTGGAGGGGAGCTTATGGCAATATAGGGAGCAAAAGTATTATTCTAGTGAGATAGAAAGCTACTACAGTGCATCTATTCCCACTCCCAATGGCCCTGGTCCATTACTCTCTTCACACTCCATCAGAAGAGAAGCAGCATTGGAAGCCAAAAAGTAATGATTCTCATATTCTACAAAGAAATACATTTTAAGGCCCTGGATAAGTATGGCATTAGTGAAGAAGAAGAACAAAGTGGGAGGCCTCACTCTACCTGAATTTTGAACCTGTTATACCATGGTGATAGTCAAAACAGACTGGTACTCGTACAAAAACAAATACATAGACCAATGGAACAGAACTGAGAATCCAGGATTTCCATTCACCTACGAGCAGCTGATATTTGACAAAGGTCCAAAGTCCATTAAATGGGGAAAAGACAGTCTTTTTAAAAAACGATGCTGGCATAACTGGATATCCATCTGCAAAAAAATGAAACAAGACCTATACTTCATACCATGTACAAAAACTAACTCAAAATGGATCAAAGACCTAAATATAAAATCTAAAATGATAAAGATCATGAAAGAAAAAACAGGGACAATACTAGGAGCCCTAATACATGGCATAAACAGTATACAAAAAATTACTAACAATGCACAAACACCAGAAGAGAAACTGGATAACTGGGAGCTCCTAAAAATCAAACACTTACGCTCATCCAAAGATTTCAGCAAAAGAGTAAAAAGACAACCTACAGACTGGGAAAAATTTTTTGGCTATGACATATTCAGTCAGGGTCTCATCTCTAAAATCTACAAGGTACTGCAAAACCTCAACAACAACAACAAAACAACTCAATTAAAAAATGGGCAAAGGATATGAACAGGCACGTCACCAAAGAAGACATTCAGGCAGCTAACAGATACATGAGGAAATGTTCATGATCATTCGACATTCCAAAAAACCCAGCACTGTTGAGTCGATTTCGACTCATAGCGACCCTAAAGGACAGGGTAGAACTACCCCATAGAGTTTCCAAGGAGCACGTGGCGGATTCGAACTTCCAGCCCTTTGGTTAGCAGCCACCGGGGTTTCCAGCATTTGACATTAGAGAATCGCAAATCAAAACTACAGTGAGATACCATCTCACCCCCACAAGGCTAGCATCAATCCAAAAAAATACAGTATAATAAATGTAGGAGAGGTTGAGGAGAGACTGGAAAACTTATACACCGCTGGTGGGAATGTAAAAATGGTACAAACACTTTGGAAATCGATTTGGTGCTTCCTTAAAAAGCTAGAAATAGAAGTACCATACGATCTACCAATCCCACTTCTTGAAATATACCCTAGAAAAATATGAGCCACCACACAAATAGATATATGCACACCCATGTTCATTGCAGCACTGTTCACAATAGTGAAATGGAAACAACCTAGGCGTACATCAACAGATGAATGGATAAAGAACGATAGAGAACAATGATGAATCTGTGAAACACACCTCACGACGTGGATAAATCTGGAAGGCATTACGTCGAGTAAAATTAGTCAGTCATAAAAGGTCAAATATTGTATCAGACTACTATTATAAGAACTTAAGAAAAAGTTTAAACGCAGAAGAAAACATTCTTTGATAGTTGTGTGGGTGGGGAGGGAGGAAGAGGGGAATTCACTAACTAGATAGTAGACAAGAATTATCTTAGGGGAAGTCAGCACAGTTGGACTAAACCACAAGCTAAGAAGTTTCCTGAACACAACCAAATACTTCAAGGAACAGTGTAACAGGGGAGGGATCTGGGGATCATGGTTTCAGGGGACATCTAGGTCAACTGGTATAACAAATTTTATTAAGAAAATGTTCTGCATCCCACTTTGGTGAGTGGCATCTGGGGTCTTAAAAGCTTGAGAGCAGCCATTAAGATGCATCAATTGGTCCCAACCTGCCTGGAGCAAAGGAGAATGAAGAGCACCAAAGACACAAAATATTAGCCCAAGAGAAGGAAAGGGCCACATAAACCAGAGACTCCATCAGCCTGAGATCAGAACTAGATGGTGCCTGGCTACCACCAATGACCACTCTGACAAGGAACAAAATACAGAGTCCCTGTTGGAGCAGGAGAAAAGTGTGGTACAGAATTCAAATTCACATAAAAACACCAGACTTAATGCTCTGACTGAGACTAGAGGAATCCTGGAAGACACGGCCCCCAGACTCTGTTAACCCAGAACTAAAACCATTCCTGAGGCCAACTCCAGGCAAAGATTAGACTGGACTACGAAACATAAAATAATACTCTTGAGGAGTGTGCTTCTTAGTTCATGCAGATACATGAGACCAAATGGGCAGCTCCTGACCAGAGGTGGGATAAGAAGGCAGAAAGGAACAGACAGGAGCTGGGTGGATGGACTCCGGAAACCTGGGGTGCAAAGAGGGAGTGTGTTGTCACATTACCAGGATTGCAACTAGGGTCACTTAAAAATATGCTTATAAATTTTTGTATGAGAAATTGAGCAGTAAACTTCCACCTAAAGCACAATTTTATATATATATATATATACATATTTAAAAAATACATTTTAACCGGCTTAACTGTAAAACTGTTTCTTAAGTTCAGTTTTCACTAAGTAACCCAAAGGATAACAATATTTAGAACTGAAGAACCTGTGAAGACGTGATAGGACTTTAAGCACCACTACAACTGCTACGAGATTTTAAAAAAGTGCTGGTGTCACACTCCTCAGACCTTACCACCATACACTTCCCCTCCCCCTTTTTTTTAAATAATTTTTGAGCTTGAAGTGAACGTTTACAAATCAAGTCAGTCTGTCACATATAAGCTTATATACACCCTACTCCATACTCCCACTTACTCTCCCCCTAATGAGTCAGCCCTTCTAGTCTCTCCTTTCGTGACAATTTTGCCAGTTTCTAACCCTCTCTATCCTCCTATCTCCCCTCCAGACAGGAGATGCCAACACAGTCTCAAGTGTCCATCTGATACAAATAGCTCACTCTTCGTCAGCATCTCTCTCCAACCCATTGTCCAGTCCCTTCCATGTCTGATGAGTTGTCTTCGGGAATGGTTCCTGTCCTGAGCCAACAGAAGGTTTGGGGACCATGACCGCTGGGATTCCTCTAGTCTCAGTCAGACCATTAAGTCTGGTCTTTTTATGAGACTTTGGGGTCTGCATCCCACTGATCTCCTGCTCCCTCAGGGGTTCTCTGTCGTGCTCCCTGTCAGGGTAGTCTTCGGTTGTGGCCAGGCACCATCTAGTTCTTCTGGTCTCAGGATGATGTAAGTCTCTGGTTCATGTGGCCCTTTCTGTCTCTTGGGCTCATAGTTATCGTGTGACCTTGGTGTTCTTCATTCTCCTTTGATCCTGGTGGGTTGAGACCAATTGACGCATCTTAGATGGCCGCTTGTTAGCATTTAAGACCCCAGATGCCACATTACAAAGTGGGATGCAGAATGTTTTCATAATAGAATTATTTTGCCAATTGACTTAGAAGTCCCCTTAAGCCATAGTCCCCAAACCCCCGCCCTTGCTCCGCTGACCTTTGAAGCATTCAGTTTATCCAGGAAACTTCTTTGCTTTTGGTCCAGTCCAGTTGAGCTGACCTTCCATGTATTGAGTATTGTCCTTCCCTTTACCTAAAGTAGTTCTTATCTGCTAACTAAGCAGTAAATAACCCTCTCCCACCCTCCCTCCCCCCCTCATAAACACAAAAGTATGTGTTCTTCTCAGTTTATACTATTTCTCAAGATCTTATAATAGTGGTCTTATACAATATTTGTCCTTTTGCCTCTGACTAATTACACTCACCATAATGCCTTCCAGGTTCCTCCATGTTATGAAATGTTTCACAGATCCGTCACTGTTCTTTATCGATGCATAGTATTCCATTGTGTGAATATACCACAATTTATTTAACCATTCATCTGCTGATGGACACCTTGGTTGCTTCCAGCTTTTTACTATTGTAAACAAAGCTGCAATAAACATGGGTGTGCATGTATCTGTTTGTGTGAAGGCTCTTATTTCTCTAGGGTATATTCCGAGGAGTGGGATTTCTGGGTTGTATGGTAGTTCTATTTCTAACTGTTTAACATAACATCAGATAGATTTCCAAAGTGGTTGTACCATTTTACATTCCCACCAGCAGTGTATAAGGGTTCCAATCTCTCCGCAGCCTCTCCGACATTTATTATTTTGTGTTTTTTGGATTAATGCCAGCCTTGTTGGAGTGAGATGGAATCTCATCGTAGTTTTAATTTGCATTTTTCTAATGGCTAATGATGGAGAGCATTTTCTCATGTGTCTGTTAGCCGCCTGAATATCTTCTTTAGTGAAGTGCGTGTTCATATCCTTTGCCCACTTTTTGATTGGGTTGTTTGTCTTTTTGTGGTTGAGTTTTAACAGAATCATATAGATTTTAGAGATCAGGTGCTGGTCGGAGATGTCATAGCTGAAAATTCTTTCCCAATCTGTAGGTGGTCTTTTTACTCTTTTGGTGAAGTCTTTAGATGAGCATAGCTGTTTGATTTTTAGGAGCTCCCAGTTACCTGGTTTCTCTTCATCATTTTTGGTAATGTTTTGTATTCTGTTTTTGCCTTGTATTAGGGCTCCTAACGTTGTCCCTATTTTTTCTTTCATGATCTTTATCGTTTTAGTCTTTATGTTTAGGTCTTTGATCCACTTGGAGTTAGTTTTTGTGCATGGTGTGAGGTAACCACCATACTCTTATCAAAGGAATTTTTCCTATTCCCAGAAATCTTTTTCTATCATGAATGTTCTTAAAACTTACTTTTCTCATTACTTGAATAAATAAATGTCTACCAAACCTAGAGCAGTAGCTCTGGTGGTGTACTGGTTTTAAGTGCTACGGCTGCTACCAAAAGATCAGCAGTTCAAATCACCAGAAACTGCTTGGAAACCCTATGGGACGATCATACCAAATAATATAATCCCTGATAAAGCCTTACCCAGGAAGGTTTCTTTCCTACTTTATTATGGAGACATCCTATGATACTGAACAAGGAAAATAAGAGCTGAAGAGACTGAGAATAGAAAAGGACGCAGAAATTTTGCTAACGGTCTCTTAAAACCTAGAAAACAACAATGAGTACTATTTCTAAAATGTAGCTATTATGTATCTTTAAAAATCATAGCTTCTTATTCACAGAAGTAAAAGATGGCAATACCTGCAGTACCTGGAAAAAAAAAATCATCTGTGCTTTTCCCTTTATCCATTTATTCCACTTAAAAAAGAATTCTTCTTAATGACTTCTAGTCCCAAGTAGTAGTCTTAGGTTATGTCTCCCAAAAACAGTGTCTGTGGAAAAAAATTAAAAAATCCAAAACCAAAACAAAACGTAAGCTCAAATTATTTCATAAAACTCTTCTAAAATACTAATATAGGAAAAATTTTGTTTTAAGAGCCCCTTAAAAAATAACTAGTTAGAATCAAGTCTTTTTGTTTTCAAAGGCCCTTTTTACTGAGAAGAAAACCTGAGTTGTAGCAATGCAGAAGAAATCAATACAGCACTACAGAGTAGAATTGCATCCAGATAGCAACTGTACACTATAAATGCTTCTCATTCATCATAATCTGCTCAAATTAAAGATTCATTTTTAAGGTCCTGAGAACTCACTAAAGCAATGTCACAACTCGTTTTTTAAAAATCACACAAAATATGAAGGCAGCCTTGAACATTGTTAAAATGATTAGACCTTTTTAGGCTTATTTAACAATAATGACTAAGCAGTGCAAAAAGAAGTACAATTCTAGTGAGAAGGTATTTTCCATTTTTATCATTTATCTGAGTTGCCTAGAGCAAGAAAGATACACATTGTTTTAAATCCCACTAATAGAAACATTCACTTCCCTGTATGTTACCTTTTATGGAAACATATAGCATGACTATGTAAAAGTAGGGCATTTTACATGAAATAATTAAGCTGATTCTTGATGCCAAACTATTGAAACTAAAAACAACCAACTAAAAGCAAAAACAAAACAAATCATAGGAACCATATGGTATATATATAAAAACAATCACCCCATGCACTAAGGATCTCATGAATGAAACAAAATAAATTGTACTCTTTTGTAGAATACTAGGTAGACATGATCATCTACATATAAACTAAAAAAAAAAAAAAAACTACAAAAAGTTACTAAAACTAAAAAATGAGTTTAGCAAGGTAGAAAATCAGTATTTCTATATATGGACAATGAACAACTGTATATTGAAATTTAAAAATCACCTTTGAATATACCACAAAAATCATAAAATACTTTAGTATAAATCTAACAAAATATGTTCAAGATCTATATGGGCTGAAAACTAAAAATCTCTAATAAAAAAATTAAAGAAGACTTAACTAAATGGGCAGATATATGTAGTCAGGAATGGGAAGACTCAGTATGTTCAATTTTCCTCAAAATGATGTATAGAATCAGCGCAATTCCAATCAGTATCCCAGCAGGACTGTTTTGTAGAAATTAAAAGCTGATTCTAAAATTTATATAAATGGAAAAGAACTTGAATAGGCAAAACAATTTTGAAAAGGAACAGCAAATTTGGTGGTCTCACACTACCTGCTTTCAAGACTTAGTATAAATATAAAGCACAGTGATGAATACAACATGGTAGTGGACAAAGAACCAATCAACAGAATAGAGGATCCATGCATATTTTTAACAAAGATGCAAACGGAATTCAATAAATAAGGAGAATCTTTCCAACAAGTGGTACTAGAATAATTGGATATAAATGACAGAAACAAAAAACCCACTTTAATCCTAACCTCAATCCTACACAAACTTCAATAAAAATGGATCATAGAATGAAATGTAAGAAAAAGCAAAAACATAAAACTTCTCAAAGAAAACAATGGAAAAAAATATCTGTGACCCTGATTCAGATAAAGATTCCTCAGGTACATCACCAAAAGAAAAAAAAGATATAGTGGACTTTAGCAAAAATAGGAACTTTGCTCTTAGGAGGACACTCTTAAGAAAAAAAAAAAAAAAAGACAAGTCACAGATGGGAAGAAAATACTTGCAAATCACATTTCTGATAAAGTTCTTTTATTCTAAATATATAAAGAACTCTCAAAACTTAATAAGAAAACAAACAACCCAATTTAAAAAAAGAGTAAAAGATTTAAACAGACATTTCACCAAAGAAGACATATGGATGGCAGGTAAGCACATGAAAATATGTTCACATCATTAGTCATTAGGAAAATGTAAATTAAAACCACAGTAAGATTCTACTAGTGCACAATGGTTGAGCTTGGCTGCTAAACAAAAGTTTGGCAGTTCAAATCTACCAACTGCTCCTTGGAAGTTCTACTTTGTCCTATAGGGTTGCTATAAGTTGGAATCGACTCGATGCCAACGAGCTTTAGTTACACATTATTAACGGCTAATTAAAAAAAAAAAACCTTACAGTTACAGGTGCTGGTGAGGACAGGGGGCAACTAGAACTCTAATACCTTGCTGGTATATATAAAATGGTACAGACACTTTGGAAAACAGTTTGACAGTTTCTTGTAAGTAAAATGAACACTTACTAGATGACCCACTAATCTTACTCCTAGGTATTAAGCCAAATGGGAAAAAAAGCTATTCCACGTGAAAGTGTATTTGAGACTGTTTATAGAAGCTTAGTTCATAATTGCCCCAAACGCAAATGTCCATCGACTGGTGAATGGATAAACAAACTGTGGTATATCCACACAATGGAATCTACTCAGCAATAAAAAGGACAAGCTATTGATAGACACAACATGGATTAACCTCAAATGCATTATGCTGAGTAAAGGTAGCCAGGTCAAAAGGCTACATACTGTACTATTCCATTCATATGGCATTTTAGAAAGGGCAAAACTATAGGGTTAGAAAACAGATTGGTGGTTATCAGTGGCTGACTGTTGGAGGAACGGTTAAATACAAAGGGACATGGGTGAATTTTCTTGGGTGATGGAATTGTTCTATATCTTTATGGTTGGTGGTGGCTGCGTGACTCTGTTTTCAACCCTTGAAACAGGTACATTAAAAATGGTGAATTTTGCTGTATCTAAATTATACCCTAATATAAAAAGTAGGGAAAAAGTAATCAGGCAATAAAAGACATCCAATGCTAAGTTGTTTGATAATGAATGTAGGTTGAAAAACCTAATCTTAAATTGTGTGCTAGTTCTGGAGGTCATACGAGGTTTACTACCATAGGCAATATTCGATCATTGAGTAGGTAATATAACATTTTTAAAATATAATTTAAAAAATAAATAACTGGATGCCCATTATATACACAAGTGATATGTAATAATAAGCAGGGCAAGCATTACCTCTATTCTCAATAATATCTCATCTTATATACTGAACACATATTTAATTCAAGTAACAATAAAAGGCAGGATATGTCACCAATGCATGAACAAAGTATTATGACACTCTGGTAGGTTTGGAAACAATAACGGACCTTGGGGATAGAGACACTGACAGGACTAACTCAAATTCCAGTTATGCTACTCACTGTGTAACTTTGGAAATGTCACTCAAATTACCTTATCTGACTATACAAAGGCTAACAGAAAAGAACCTCGAACTCAGTGCCTGGCATTTAAACATTCCATAAATATTTTCTCTCTCCTTCCCTTCTTTCCCTACCTCGCTCTGAAAGCCCAGGTTTTTCCAATAAGCACCACACTCTGATAATGAAAGGTAACTAGTTTTCAAAAGAAAAATGTTCTTATTAGGAAAATCCACATGAATTAGTCCCACACCAAGCTTCCCTCTCTCATTTATATCACTGCAAACATTCATTGGGGGAACATCATTGATCTATTACTATCAGTAAGTGGTTACTGGTCCAGGGGTAGCCCATTAATCAGTGACCTGGGAGATGGGTAGATTTGAAGGGCTCTCCTTAAAAAACTGATGGTGATCTGTTAAACCAATCAGACTGAATCCTTCTCCAATATACATAAAACTGGCTAATCATCAGCAAAAGAAAGAGCTTGCACACAGAGACAAGTATAGTTGAATGAGTATATGAATATATGTGTATGTGCCTGTGTATACTTGTGTATCTTCAGTACTTAACAGTTTTCAGTTTCAGTTCTATGTCAAGTTCCAAATCCATTGCCGTCGAGTAAATTCCAAATTATAGCGACCCTATTTTTTATAGGACAGAGTAGAACTGTCCCTAGGGTTTCCAAAGCTGTAATCTTAATGGAAGCAGACTGCCACATCTTTCTCCTGCAGAACCACTGGTGGGTTTGAACCACTGACCTTTCAGTTGGCAGCCAAGGGCTTAACCTCTGTGCAACTAGGGCTCCTCTCATGTCCAGTTCAGGAATCCTTAAAATAAAATTCCTTTTTCTTAAAGTGGTATATTATACACGTTTGACTATTGTGCCCTTAAACTCTTTCAGAAATTTTCTTTACTAAAGCTCCTGAAATTGTCATCCCTAAGGATTACATGATCCTCCCCACAATAGCTGACTGGTCCAAACAAAGATATCCCAAACAACCTACCCAACAGGTATTTCAAGACTGTGAACCAAGTCACTCATACCTATACAGCCAGTGGTTGATGCTCAAGCTGAGAAGTCATGAAGAGTTAGGCTGTAGTCAACATCTTATAAGGTAAAATCACATGCAAAATAAAGTTATGAGGTACCAGAAATCAAGAGAAAGGTGGATTAAAGAATGGGTCAGTCATTTAAAAGCTTTGGTATTTAAAAGGTCTTCTCTCCTGGTCTCCTGCCCCTTGTAATGTCAAATTCATCACCTTACCAGATCCTTTCATTTCAAGCAAAATAGTTCTAGAAATGTCTTGCCAGCCACTGCCGAAGGAGACCTCTATATCCTTCCACTTTTGTGTTCTCTGTCTACTAATACACTTCAAACACAATAAGATAATATCTTCAAAGAATCAATTCCTCAAACCCTCTCCACCAATCAAAGCGAACTGTGCACAAGGATAAAGTATTCTCTATGGCTTTTTGTGTATCTGTTCCTCTCCATATCCCTTTCCACATGTGACAGTAATGATTCTTTGCCATATAATAGGAGAAGTTTATTACCTTCTTCAAGCAATATATTTCTACATCAAAAATTGGGATTGGTTTTCTCAGTCTGATAATGAAACACAGTATCTGAAATAAATCTCATAAAAAAATCTAGACAAAGTCACTTAAACAGGAGTTAATGTCTGTTACCTTCCTGTGATAGCAACTATTTTAAAATAGCTCTTTAAAAAACATAATTTTAAACACATACAACATTGCAAAAAAATTTTTTTAAGTTATAATAGACTCATTTCCTTAAATCTCTCATACCTAAGCCTAAGAAAAAAACAAAAACAAAACCTGTTGCAGTCAAGTTGATTCCGACTCATAGCGGCCCTACAGGACAGAGTACAACTGCCTCATAGGGTTTCCAAGGAACTGACCTAAAATTTTTGAGATCAAAACAAAATTCTTTCAAAGGTCACACAAGATTTATCTGAAATGTCAAAATATAAAAATAATGCGGGTATTATTTTTGAGTATTTTATAATTGTTTCCCCTGTCCCATAATATAAATTCATCTTAAATCATAGGTCTAACTGTGCCCCCCATGGCATTTTGTACATAGCTCTATTACAGATATGTCAAGCCATATTATAGTTATAGAATCATAGAGAAAGAAACCACTATATCCTTCATCTTGGAGTTCTCAGGACCTATAATAGTGCTTCCTCAGAGGGAACATTTTTAAAGGATTTCATGAATAAAATAAATATACATTTTATTGAAACTATCTGTCAAATGGTTAAATACTACGCCTTAAAGTTGTAGCAGCTCTTGTTTAGAAAAAAAATGTTCTCCATCAATATACTCATCTTCCTTCGTAATCTGGCTAAAAAGGAAGGTTGCTTGTTCATATTTCTCAACTTTTATTTGCTGAAAAATATTCAACTCAGAACAATGCTTTCATTTCATTCATCACTTAGCAGAAAGAACTCAGAGGAGAAAATATAAAGTTCACAGAAGACTATAATAAAGAAAAATTCCTTGATCACTAACTACATATGCGTACAACAAATGATAATTATTTGAGGACAAAATTTTTGGATTATTTGTTAAAGACAGGCTTATAAGTAATATATCTTCATTTAGCTTATTAATAGATTTGAACTCTCATAAATAACTGTGCTAAATAACACTGTTTCTACAATTTTCATGCATTGTATATATAAGGCTTATACTGTAAGCTGAAGGAGCCATGGTTGCCAATGGTTAAGTGCTCGGCTGCTAACAAAAAGGTCAGCAGCTTGAACCTACCTGCAACTCCACAGGAAAAAAGACCTGGCAGTCTACTCCCATAAAGATTACAGCCTAGATAAGAACAACCCTATGGGACAGTTCTACTCTGTCCTACAGGGCGGCTGTGAGTCGGAATTGAGTTGACAGCACACAACAACATTGTAAACTGACTGTATCTTCTCTGTAGTTTATTCTGAAAATGCGTGCTGTTATGCAGAAGGAAAAAGAGAGGAAACAATGTACAAACATCACTATCACTAGAAAATAATATAAAGCAAGTTTTTGGAAGTGAGTCTTTAGCATGTGTATGTTCTTTACATTTAAAAATTATTCAAAAATTTATCCGTATACATAACATACTTTTCTATAAATAACAGGGCAATATTTAGAGTTGGGGGTTTGTCCTGTGTAAATGGCCATAAGAGATCTAGCTGGAGGGATAGTCTATGTTAGAAATGTAGACATATGTGTAAAAACACCACAGAGTTTCCCATAAGAATGTTAAGGGAGGGGAAGGAGGGAGGGAGGATATATCCCATGATTAGAGACCTTCCAAAGTCTTGCCCAAATATCAGCGTCTTCTGAAGCCCTTCTGGATCACAAAGGACTGGCTTAGGGGCTTTAAGCTTAGATTCCCCTGGAAGGTTAGTAATCTAGGTCTTAGAGCAAAAGAAAAGGGCAGGAGGGATACCAAGTTTCTTTAATATCTACTGAAATTTCTAAGGAAAGAAAGAATTACTTTATTTTTTTTTAATTTTCTTTTTAATTACTGTATTTTTACTCAAATAACACACACCTTCTATATTTGCCAACAGGGCTCTCCCCTCATGAGGTATTTTCCTAAACTCGCTATGCTAATTTTTTCACAGCAACATGCAAAAAAAAAAAAAAAGAAAATGCCTTGTGGAGGGGAGGGCACAATTGGCAAATCAATGTAAAAGGTGTGTTATTTGCATAAAAATATGGTATACATAGTAAAATTCACTCATTTTACCACACATTTCTATGAGTTCTGACAAAAATATAGTGTAACCACCACCATGATCAAGATAATAGAACAGTTCTATCACCCCAAAATTCCCTCCTCTTGTCTGTTTGTATCCCAAGTCTTATTCCAACCATTATCTTCAAAGTTAGCATGATGGTTAAGATTGTGTATCAACTTGGATGGGCCATAATTCTCAGTGTTTTGACAGTTGTATAATGTTGTGATCACTTTCCTGTTGAGATGTGATATGTGATCACTTCCATGATGGGATCTGGTGTAAGCAGCCAATCAGCTGAAAGGGGGTTTCCTTGGGCTTGTGGCCTGCATCAAATATAAGCAGACATCCTGGCAAGGCTCAGGGGCTTTTTGCCCACGCTGGATCCTGCAGCTGGCTCCTGTTCGTCTAACCTCTCATTCTTGGGACTTAAGCTAGCAGCTTACCTGCGGTCTTATCTGGCAATCCTGGGATTCATCTTTCTTCACAGCCTGTGAGAGAGAGCACTGCTTTCTGGCCTGTCAATCCTGGGTTCGTCAGCCCCTGTGGCTACGTGAGTCAAGAGAAGCCTCCATCCTGACCCACAGACTTGGGATGTTCTGGCCTCTACAACTGCATGACCCATTTCCTTGATGTAAATCTCTCTCTATATATATATTTATATGCTTTACTGGTTTTGCTTCTCTAGAGAACCCAGCATAAGACAGTTATCTTTTGGTAGCGAGAAAGTTCAAGAAAGGTAGATCTGAGGAAGCAGGTACCTTTAAGTAAACTTTTAAAATTCATTTACAGGATACACACACACACACATATAACACCCACATATACATACAAACCAGGAGGAATTCTCCATGCCTCCATGACATTACACAGAATATTAAATTACAGAATCAGACTGGTGACTTTCTCTAAATACCTGATGGCTCTCCTATCTAGAGAGCTTCTGCTGCTGGTGCCATCATACCAAATCTACTTTGTTCCACAGAATTAAATCAGTAATTTCCTGGAAAAAAAAAAAAACTACAACAAAACTCAACCTCTACAAATATAGTGGCAACTAGTATAGTTATAATTTAATAGGCATATCAGACTGCCTTTTGCTAGCAGGGTTTTTTTTGTCTTGTTTTTTTAATCCTCTCACTGGTAGAGCAACAGCTGTTGCTGAATAGTTCTAGTCACTAGAGAATTTCTTTTAGCACAGTTTGACATCATAGCCTAAATTCAAAGTGACATCAAATTAGAGCTTGTTATGGTAATAATCACGGCAGAGTAAAGTGGTTTAGGAAAACCTACAAGTCTGAGTCTTTAAAATTACTTTCAATTATTTCACCCCTGGCTCTAGATAGCTTCAAATCTTACTTTAAGTTAAAACTAGTAAGTGTGTTATGTTAGGTGCTGTCCAGTCGGTTCCAACTCGTAGCAACCTTGTGTACAACAGAATGAAACAGTGCTCAGTCCCAAGCCATCCTCACAATCCGTGCTATGCTTGAGCCCATTGTTGCAGCCACTGTGTCAATCCATCTCATTGAGGGTATTTCTTTTTTCCACTGCCCTTCTACTTTACCAACCATGATGTCCTTCTCCAGGGACTGACTGGTCCCTCCTGATAACACGTCCAAAGTACATGAGACGAAGTCTCTCCATCTTTGCTTCTAAGGATCATTCTGCCTGTACTTCTTCCAAGATAGGTTTGTTTGTTCTTCTGGCAGTCCCTAGTATATTCAATATTCTTCATCAACACCATAATTCAAAGGCATCAATTCTTCTTTGGTCTTCCTTATTCATTGTCCTGCTTTCACATGCATACGAGGTGACTGAAAATACCGTAGCTTGGGTCAGGCATACCTTAGTTCTCAAAGTAACATTTTTGCTTTTCTACACTTTAAAGAGGTTTTTTGCAGCCAATTTGCCCAATGCAATGCATTGTTTGATTTCCTGACTGCTGCTTCCATGAGCACTGATTGTGAATCCAAAATGAAATCCTTGACAACTTCAATATTTTCTTCATTTATCATGATGTTAAGTTAAAACTATAATAACTTTAAAATGTTTAAAACTTAAATTTTAATAAAAGGCATACCATGATAGAACAAAAAATTGACAATATTCCCTTCTATTTAAATGATGCATTACTAGCCATGCAGAGTCTATATCCTTTCAGAGGCAAGGTACCTAACTTTACAGTTTTTCTTGAGTTGCAAACAGTTAAAAATAACATTAAACACACATATAAACAGACACACGTGGGAGGGCGGTCTCTGAAGATGCTACCTCCAATATCAATATTATATTTGGTGCTAGAAATATTATAATCAAACACTGTGCTTCAATAATAATAAATGAAATCTTCCTGCTACCTGAGATCAAAGTAAAAAAACTTTTTGTTAAAAGAAGCTCCATTTCATTTGGAAGAAACAACATGTTAAGTAAAAATATTTATGTTTAATGTTTTAGTTATCTCTAACAACAGAGCTAGCGATAAGAGATATGTAACAAGATCACATTACACCAGAAGTCTGTCTAGAGAGAAATGCTCTAAGTACACTGGCACCAAGCAACCTGAGCTGCAGGTATGGCTGCACACGGTGTGTAAATCGTTCCTCACAGGGGCACGCGGCTAAGGAGGCAGGGAAGCCTGCGTTCCATCCACGTCACTAGGTAAGCCACGCTTCTGGAGGGTCATCCACAGAAACTGCAAAGGTGAAATATTATAGAACATTGTCTGGAAGATATTATCTTGTCCATCTTTAAAGCAGCTCAATATAGTACTTCCAGAGGAAGATCTCAACTAGAATGTTAAAGTCAGAATTAATCTTTGGTCACTGACTTTACACTGCCTTCTAATAAAGAAGTCCATGCTATACCATTCCAACCTATATTTGAACGCTGCCATGGACAGACAAGACATTGTCTTTAAAAAACAAAAACAAAAACATTGCTGTTCAATCAATTGCAACTGATGGCTACCCTATGTGTTACAGAGTAGAACTGTTCTATAGGGTTTTCTTGGCTGTAGTCTTAATGGAAGAGATCACCAGACCTTTCCTCGATGGTATCACTGGATAGGTTCGAACCACCAATCTTTACATTAGCAGTCAAGTGCTAACTGTTTGCACCACCTAGGGACCCTATGACACTGTTAAGGACTCAGGAGTAGTCACTGTCTAGAAATACGTCATGTAATAACAAAACAAAGGAATTGGCACTGTTAGGTGTTTTTTTGCTGTATTTAGCCAGAATTTGCCTCCCTGACACTTGTGCCCCTTGTTACTATTGTTATTCTACATGATAGCTCTAAAGAATTTTTTAAGACAGCACTGGGTTATCATGTCTGTTTTTTTGTCTCCTCTTCTCCAAATCCATGTAACTTCAAGTTCCTACACAGGCAAGTTACGGGCTTGTCTTGAAGTTTCATTTTCAGAGTAAGCACACAGTTTTTACTTAGCATTTCTGCGTTATGGTAGTTTTTGTCTTTCTAATAGTTGTCCAATTATTCCAAAGATACAAAAAAAATTTTTTTCCTTCGAGTCGATTCTGACTCATAGTGACCCTATAGGGAAGAGTGGATTCAAACCGCCTACCTTTTGGTTAGCAGCCGAGCTCTTAACCACTGAGCCACCAGGGCTCCATTCCGAACATAGATTATGGCATTTACTTCGTTTCTCCCACAAATAGAGCTTTGATATATCAGCTACAGATTTCAAAATACACTTTTTTAAATTTTCTTTTTCTTATTTTTCTTTCGAATGGCTTTAGTGAGATGTTTTTTGTTGTTGTTACTGTGGTGGGGAGAGGAAGTGGCCAAAACCCATTTTGTAGCCCTCTAATAACATCTAGGCTGGTACACATACTCCTTAAAAAGTCATGTCTAGGAAGAAATCAAAACAAGCAATAACAAATTATTGTTGATGCTGGGTTCCATTGAGTCGATCCTGACTCACAGCAACCCCACATGACAGGGCAGAACTGCCCCAGTGGGTTTTCTTCTTAGTTGTAATCTTGACGAAAGCAGAGGGCCAGGTTTTTCTTCCCACAGAGTGGTTGGGTAGGTTTGAATACCCAACCTTTCGGTTAGTAGCCAAGTACTTAAGCAATGTACCATTAGCGCTCCAAAAACAAATTAGTGTGGAACTATTCTTTCTTGCAATGCTAGAATATTATATTCAACTTCTAATTACCTAAAACTCCCAGTTATATTTTCCTTAAAGAACCGCTATCTGATCAGGCCTCTCTAGATTTGAATATTTTATTTTTTTAACTTAAATATAAACCTGGTTTAATTTATGTAACTGGCTTATATTGGTTATATACTTTTTAAAAATTCAAATACATAAGTTCAATTAGGTACATGAAATGTCCAGTTTTTATTTTAGTTACTGGAATCAAAATTTTAAGAGTAAATAAAATATTCAACAATATTATATGTTAGAAAGTTCTGTAGGCAGAATGTTTCCAGATCTCCTGGCTGTCTTTTCCTATAAGAGTTCTAATAAACTACAAGGAATTTGAATTTCAATATTACAAACAAAAAATACCTTAGAAAAATATTTGAACTTAGTTTTAAAATAATTATGGCAATTCATCTAATTCAAGATAAAATTTATAGCTTTCTAACTCTTCTACCTCAATGAAATTGATTTTTTGCATTGAAAAAGTTATTAAACTTCAAAAAAAACAGCAAATTATCAGTTTGGGAAAATCGACCACAGGTCTCTGAGCATAGTATTACATGGACATTTAATGAAAAGGGCATTTCAGTTTTCACACCATTTTGATGGCCCTGTACACATGTGCTTTCTAAAGGATATGAATTAATGGGCTTCCAGAAAAATAATGAATAACCAGTTAACCTGAAAATAAACCTCGGTAACTACAGGAACGATCTGAGTTTATAGTAACGTTTTAGAGCCTCTGGGACCAAGTTTGGGAATAAGTTTGTTTTGATTTCTAATGCCAGTGAATACCTTTGTGGCAACTTTTAAACCAAATGGAATTAGTATCCCATTTGGAGACTATAATTCTCTTATAAGATTTCCTTCCCAATTAAGGACTACATTATAAGAAGGCATGTCAGTAAACATTATGACTCCATGGATAAATCCAGAGGGAAGAATTAAATGGTCATTAAGAAGGTAGTTTATTTACATTAGATTTGCAAGTCTGTAAATAAATTCTAGCAGTAAAGGAATGCCTATTGGAAAGAAAAGAGCTAAGTAAGGCTTTCTTCTTTATACCAATAAGACCATAGGATCAAATATTTTGGAGCTGAAAAGGAACTTCAGAGATTATATAAGAAGTATATGGGAAAACTTTTATTTTACAGAGGTGAGGTGACTGTCCAAGGGCACAGCCATCCACAAGAAATTTGACTTCAGCACTTTTCCTCTTATAACTTGCTTCATTTCAAACGAGTTTCTGAAAGCATCTCTAGAACATCATCCTAACAAGACAACACCACCCCATTAACTGTCACATAATTTGTATTTCAGAATAAGAATGCTATACACTGCTATCATCTCCGTCATCTCTATGACTTGGCGGTCCCAACCTTTATCCCCAGACAGAAGGAATGGAGAAACCAGCCATACTGATGCCCTCTCTTCCCTGTTACCCCACCCACAGACCTGCGGTACTGCAAACCAATGAATCATTTAGTGATTAAAGTTGACGCCTTTGAGTTGTGGTGCTGGTGAACAATGTTGAATATACCATGGACTGCCAAAAAAAACAAACAAATCTGTCTTGGAAGAAATACAACCGGAATGCTCCTTAGAAGCAAAGGTTAGTGAGACTATGTCTCACATACTTAGGACATGTTATCAGGAGGGATCATTCCCTGGAGAAGGACATCATGCTAGGTAAAATACAGGGTCAGCAAAAAAGAGGAAGACCCTCAATGAGATGAATTCACAATTTTTTTTTTGCAACAATAGGCTCAAGCATAACCATGATTGAGAAGATGGTGCAGGACAAGGAACTGTTTCGTTCTCTTGTACATAGGATCGCTATATGTCGGAACTGACTCAATGGCACCTAACACCAAGACAGTCTTTCATGAACATCTATTATTTCAAGAGAAATAATTAAAGTCAGAAAACACTGGAATGATATTTTAAACATACCAAAAGAAAACTGTCAACCTAGAATTCTACAACCAGCACAAATGTCCTTTAAAAAATGGTGGCATAAACCCTACGAGCCCTAATTCATGGCATAAACAGTATACAAAACATTACTAACAATGCACAAACACCAGAAGAGAAACTAGATAACTGGGAGCTCCTAAAAATCAAACACTTATGCTCATCCAATGGCTTCACCAAAAGAGTAAAAAGATTACCTACATACTGGGAAAAAGTTTTTAGCTATGACATTCCTGATCAGTGCCTGATCTCTAAAATGTACAAGGTACTGCAAAAACTCAACTACAAAAAGACAAATAACTCAATTAAAAAATGGGCAAAGGATATGAACAGACACTTCACTCAAGAAGACATTCAGGCAGCTAACAGATACATGAGGAAATGCTCATAATCATTAGCCATTAGAGAAGTGGAAGTCAAAGCTACAATGAGATACCATCTCACCCCCACAAGGCTAGCATTAATCCAAAAAAACACAAAATAATAAATGTTGGAGAGGTTGCGGAGAGACTGGAACACTTATACACTGCTGGTGGGAATGTAAAATGGTACAACCACTGCTTTGAGACTGGACCGCCAGATGCAAGCTGTGTGTTGAAGTTGGCAGAGTGACAGGACAGGAGGACTGTTGGGCCCTGATATTTGTGGAGCCGCCGTATCACCCCAGACATTTCTGTGAGGGAAAAATAAATTTTTATCTTATTCGGGGGTCTCTTAGTCAGTGACCATGAATCCTAACCAATTTTGAACTAGAAAGCTAATCATCATAAAGTGGATTCTGTTTTCACACAAAGAAGATGTAATTAGGGAATGTTTCTATCCTCAGTTTTAATCAGAAAACAAATAGTAAATATTGCCAACAACAAAATAAAAAGGTACAAATAACAATACTACCATTAAGCTTTCTTACAACATAAAATCATAATGTTACCATAAAATAAGATAAATACACTCTGTACATTGATCATATATGGCACCTATAACTGATGTGTGTAAGCACATAAAAATATATATCACAATTTTATACAGTATTTTTTTTATCATAAATGTGACCTAAAACTAACATCCCAGCTGTAACAGTCACTAAACATTTAATATTAATAAGTTGGTTGCCCCTCTGTAGCATAATTAAAGTGAGTTTTGCTTATTTCTCTATTGTCATAATGAGGTAGGGTTTCTTGCTCTCTTAAAAATCAGTCTAAATCATAATTTTTTTTTCTCAAAAAATTTCCTGAATGCAATGATTTCACTAACTACACAATTGTGTTTTGTAAAAGCACCCTGAACTTGTTACCCTTTAGTTTGGCACTTAATGGCAAATTTGATGCACTATGGGTGAGTAAAGGAGCCCTGGTGGCACAGTGAGTGGTTAATTACTCAGCTGCTAACTAAAAGGTTAGCGGTTCAAACCTGCCAGCCACTCCATGGAAGAAAGATGTGGCAGTTTGCTTCCATAAATATTATAGCCTTGGAAATCCCATGGGGCAGTTCTACTCTGTCCTATAGGGTCACTATGAGTCAGAATCGACTACAAAAAAAATGGCAATGGGTTTTTGGTTTATGGGTGATTAATACAGGATACTAACCAGAGTTCTTAATACAGGATACTAACCAGAGTTCTAAACTACATTAAATCTAAGTAGCTGGGCCCACCTGGATTCAAATGTTTCTAATAAACACCTGAAGGAGGCTCTTTTAATAATTAATTTTTCTCAGAATTAATTGAGGAAAATCAAAACAACTCTGCAGACAATCTGTGTACAGGATTATCTGCTGTATCTCAAAGCTGTGGTTTACCTGCCAATGATAGACCTCTACAGATTAGACTGAAAGAAAGAAAGAGAGAGAGAGAGAAAGAAAGAGAAAGACAGACGAGGAGGGAAGGAGAGAGGGAGGGAGGGAGGGAAGAAGGAAGGAAGGAAGGGAAAACCTTTAAGGCACAGGTAAACAGAGGCAAAATCCTAGATCTAGCCTCATATGGTTCCCTTCTTGAGCCCTCCATCATAGTTCTATTCCCATCTTGGCTAGGCTTATTTTTGTTCATCTCTTATTATAATGTACCCATCGATGTTGTTATGTGATGTTGATTCTGGCTCATAGTGACCCTATAAGGACAGAGTACAACTGCCCCATAGGGTTTTCAAGGCTGTAATTTTTTTTTTTTTAACTTTTATTGAGCTTCAAGTAAACATTTACAAATCAAGTCAGACTGTCACATATAAGTTTATATACACCTTACTTCATACTCCTACTTGCTCTCCCCCTAATGAGTCAGCCCTTCCAGTCTCTCCTTTCGTGACAATTTTGCCAGCTTCCAACTCTCTCTATCCTCCCACCCCCCCTCCAGACAGGAGATGCCAACACAGTCTCAAGTGTCCACCTGATACAAATAGCTCACTCTTCATCAGCATCTCTCTCCTACCCACTGGCCAGTCCCTTCTATGTCTGATGAGTTGTCTTCGGGAATGCTTCCTGTCCTGGACCAACAGAAGGTTTGGGGACCATGACAGCCGGGATTCCCAAGGCTGTAATTTTTATGGGAGCAGACTGCCACATCTTTCTCCCCCAGTGAGGCTGGTAGTTTCAAACCATCAACCTTTTGGCTAGCAGCCGAGTGCTCAACCACTGTGCTCCTTGTAACAACCCTAGTGCAGATAGACATGTACGCTGATGTTAGAAACTCCTCACCTCAGACTTTTCCATTTATATGAGTTCACTTTGTAAAGTATTAATTTTTTCATCTTTTGCTGCTAGTCTGACGGTTCTCTCATCTTTTGTCAAACTCTGACTTTTGCATTTGTGCGGGACAAACACTTCTCTCAGCTGAGTAAGGAAAACATCACTTTTCCATTAGAGCTACACTATCAGTACTCAGTTTCCCACTGTTACAGTATAGCGCTAAACTAATCTGAACTTCCTTCTTGGGTAGTGTACGGTTGCACATTTTCATTGACTTCCCGGCCCTAAGAAGACTATTTTCCTTTTTTTACTGTCTTTTATTTTTATATAATTTATCTTACATATTTTGTCAGATCAGTTACAAAACATGTTCATATGCTTTCAAGTGAAAAATTTCTCTATATTTTAAGGTACTTAAACGTTGTAGATTATTTATATAGAAAACAAAATATAATTTCTTCCCCCCAAATTTTAAATAGCAAAAACAGTTATATTTATTTTTCGGTGTCTCTGAATTCACACCCTCACAGTGATCATCAGTGACTATCATACAATAAAATAAATTCTGAGAATAAACCTAAAATTAATTTCCCCTTTACCTTTTCTTTCTTATGTAGCTAATTAGAGTCAGTTCTTTATAATCTATTTTCCCAAGGATTTAACCATTGTCAATCAATATAAATACTAAATATAAATCTTCCCCTCTTAAAGACTGGCTGGTCCTAGAGGTATATCAAACAATGTAAATACGTAAACACTCCTTGAGAGAAATGGGATGTTTCAGAATTAGGAAGAGGAATGAACAATATCAAGGTCTTTTCAAAATACTGTGAGTTCCCTATGTCTCCTGCCATTTCATGTGAAGCCAGAGTAAAACTGTATACATTTGGAAGCAATTCTTTCCTTGACAGATTAAAAGGAAATGGTATTCCACAGCACAGTAAAATGCCAACTAAGAATGAATGTAGCAAATACTGAATCGTGAACAGATTACAGACAAAGTTAAAGGACAATTAGAACAAAGTAAGAAGGAAAGCAAAGGCACTTATTTTGAAAAACAACGAAATTCATTTATAATTTTAGAACATTCTACTTTTCCCATATAAAAATTACAATTTCAATGTAACTTACGCCAAAGAAAGGTAATACTAGTCCTGTATCAGATAATTATTATATCCTTTTTTCTACCTCTTTTACCCCACATTGAAATTAACTTTTAAAGTACAATAGAAAAACTTACTAAAATAGTAGAAGTAGCAACTGGTATTAATAAGTGCTTACTGTATATCAGAATGTGCTAAGCATGTTACATGAATTACCACATTTAATCTTGGTGACACCACAATAAACCCCATTTTAGAAAAGAAAAAAGCAATTAGGGGAATTAAGTCATTTCTCCAAGACAGTTTGTAAATGGTTCAGTTGGGATTTAAACCCAGGTAGGTAGAACCAAAAGCACATTTACAAACTTTCCAAAAATATAGTAAGAGCGCATTACAATTCTGTAATTATTTATTAGATTCAGATTTTCCTTTAATCAGCAATTACATGTGTACAGCCTAAATAACAGGTCAAAGATAACATGTTAGTAATTACTTTCAAATAAGAATGAGAGGATGCTTGAGTTACAGAGCCACCAGAATCCTACAGTGACAGCAATTCTATGAAGTGCTCTCTTCTCCATGTTCTCTGCTGCTATTCCAAAATCCCAAAGAACTTTAGAGCTTAGAAAGGATCAGTGACATTATAAAAACCACACTGACCCTTTATGTAAATTAGAAAATAAATGTTACTTATAGTCACTATACAATTGTATAAAAATTGTTTCCTGATTTTATTACTATATACAACTTAATGAGAAGAAAGGAAAAAGCCAGAGATAAAAAGTACTAAAGAAATGGAAATAAAAAAGAAGAAAGAGGAGTAAGAGGAAAAGCAAAAAAGGAAAAGAAAATGGATGAAAGAGAAAAGATTATTTAAAAATGAAAATGATTACAAAAAGTAATTTATAAAAGTAAATTACAAATACAAGGCATAAACAGAATACAAAACATTACTAAAAACGACAAAAGAGAAACCATATAACTGGGAGCACCTAGAAATCAAACACCTATGCTCATCTAAAGACTTCACCAAAAGAGTAAAAAGATCACCTACAGATTGGGAAAAAATTTTCAGCTATGACATCTCTGACCAGCGCCTGATTTCTAAAATCTATATGATTCTGTTAAAACTCAACCACAAAAAGACAAACAACCCAATCAAAAAGTGGGCAAAGGATATGAACACGCACTTCACTAAGGAAGATATTCAGGCGGCTAGCAGACACATGAGAAAATGCTCTCCATCATTAGCCATTAGAGAAATGCAAATTAAAACTACGATGAGATTCCATCTCACTCCAACAAGGCTGGCATTAATCCAAAAAACACAAAATAATAAATGTTGGAGAGGCTGCGGAGAGATTGGAACTCTTATACACTGCTGGTGGGAA
The DNA here is from genome assembly GCF_024166365.1 of Elephas maximus indicus. Lineage (NCBI taxonomy): Eukaryota > Metazoa > Chordata > Mammalia > Proboscidea > Elephantidae > Elephas > Elephas maximus. Next base: position 86,631,982 of record NC_064820.1, read on the forward strand.
TGTAAAATGGTACAACCACTTTGGAAATCTATCTGGTGTTATGTTAAACAGTTAGAAACAGAACTACCATACAACCCAGAAATCCCACTCCTCGGAATATACCCTAGAGAAATAAGAGCCTTTACACCAACAGATATATGCACACCCATGTTTATTGCAGTACTGTTTACAATAGCAAAAAGCTGGAAGCAAACAAGGTGTCCATCAACGGATGAATGGTTAAATAAACTATGGTACATTCACACAATGGAATACTACGCATCGATAAAGAACAGTGACGAAACTGTGAAACATTTCATAACATGGAGGAACCTGGAAGGCATTATGCTAAGTGAAATTAGTCAGATGCAAAAGGAAAAATATTGTATAAGACCACTAACACAAGATCTTGAAAAATAGTATAAACTGAGAAGAACACATTCTTTTGTGGTTACGAGAGGAGGGAGGAAGGGAGCGGGGAGAGGGTTATTTACTGATTAGATAGTAGATAAGAACTCCTTTAGGTGAAGGGAAGGACAATACTCAATACAGGAAAGGTCAGCTCAACTGGACTGGACCAAAAGCAAAGAAGTTTCCAGGATAAACCAAACACTTCGAAGGTCAGCGGAGCAAGGGTGGGGGCTTGGGGACTATGGCTTAAGGGGACTTCTAAGTCAATTGGCAAAATAAATTCTATTAAGAAAACATTCTGCATCCCACTTTGAAGTGTGGCGTCTGGGGTCTTAAATGCTAACAAGCGGCCATCGAAGATGTATCAATTGGTCTCAACCCATCTGGATCAAAGGAGAATGAAGAACACCAAGGTCACACAATAACTACGAGCCCAAGAGACAGAAAGGGCCACTTGAACTAGCGACTTACATCATCCTGAGACCAGAAGAACTAGATGGTGCCCGGCCACAACTGATGACTGCCCTGACAGGGAGCATAACAGAGAACCCCTGAGGGAGCAGGAGAACAGTGGGATGCAGACCCCAAATTCTCATAAAAAGACCAGACTTAATGGTCTGACTGAGACTAGAAGAATCCCAGCGGTCATGGTCCCCAAACCTTCTGTTGGCCCAGGACAGGAACCATTTCCGAAGACAACTCATCAGACATGGAAGGGGCTAGACAATGGGTTGGAGAGAGATGCTGATGAAGAGTGAGCTACTTGTATCAGGTGGACACTTGAGACTGTGATGGCATCTCCTGCCTGGAGGGGAGATGGGAGGATAGAGAGGGTTAGAAACCGGCAAAACTGTCACGAAAGGAGAGACTGGAAGGAAGGAGCTGGCTGACTCATTAGGGGGAGAGTAAATGGGAGTATGTAGTAAGGTGTATATAAGTTTATATGTTACAGGCTGACTTGATTTGTAAACTTTCACTTAAAGCACAATAAAAATCATTAAAAAAAAGTAAATTATAAATTTGCAAAAGTAATTTATACAAATAAAGGTAAGTGACAAAAAGTAGACCAATAGCAAAAATGAGACAAAGGAAAAGAAAAGTCTATTTCTGTGACCATTCTTCTTGCAAGCATCTACTTACTATAGAGCTCTTCATTACCTTCTTTCTAGACTTCTTTCACAGCTAGTCAGACACAGCACTTGCTATTTTGTATGATAGGAAAATACTAATGAAATGCCCTGTTCCCTTAGTCACAGTCTATCTTCCTCTGTCAACATTATTTTATTTTCTGAAGTACATAAACTATAATTCAAAAGCCTAAGTGGTTATGTGAAATATTTAAAAGTAATTTACCTATCTTTAAAAAGCAAATACGTCACTTTGAGGACCAAGGTGCACCTGACCTAAGCCATGGTATTTTCAATTGTCTCATATGCATGTAAAAGCTGGAAAATGAATAAAAAGACTGAAGAATTGATGCCTTTGAGTTATGGTGTTGGCGAAGAATACTGAATATACCACGGACTGCCAGAAGAACAAACAAATCTGTCTTGGAGGAAGTATAGCCAGAATGCTCCTTAGAAGCTAGGGTGGCTAGACTTCATCTCACATACATTGGACATAATATCAGGAGGGACTAGTCCCTGGAGAAGGATATCATGCCTTTGTAAAGCAGAAGGTCAACAAAAGAGAGGCTGACCCTCAACAAGATGGACTGGACACAGTAGCTGCAGTGATGGGCTCAAGCATAGCAACGATTGTGAGGATGGCCCAAGGCCGGGCAGTGTTTTGTTCTGTTGTACACAGAGTCACAACGAGTTGGAACTGACTCGACATCACCTAGCAACAATAATGACATCTTTATTTTATCTTAAATGTATTTTATTAATACACTATTAATCATCTTACACTGTTCTTCTGTAATGTATTATAACAACAGAAAGTATATTTGCTTTTTAAATTTATTATATTACTTATAATAGGCAAAGCTAGAAAGCTTTTTCCAACCTGCCAATAATATATTTGTCATAAAGAAACCAAAATCAAAATACTCTTACTTTCCAGATGATGCTTTCCTGTCTGGACTTTCTCCAGGCTAATGCTCATTTACATAGATAATTGTATTTATCTTAAAACCTGGAATTTATTACAGTGAATATCCAAAATTAAGAACAATGATTTAACTAAAAAAAAAAAAAATTTTTTTTATATATAAATACATATTCAACCATAAGGAAACTTTATTTCATAAAATTAAAAGAAGGTGTGATGATACTAGAGCTTATAATAAAAATCAACACTGATGTTTCCTCTAAAGCAGATGAAAATTTGATTATAAATGTAATCTGCTTTGATAAGAAAATTCCCAGGCCTACTGAATTCCAACTAAATAAATACATTTAAAAACTAACTTCTGGGAGCCAAGATGGCGGACTAGGCAGACGCTACCTCGGATCCCTCTTACAACAAAGACACGGAAAAACAAGTGAATCGATCACATACATAACAATCTACGAACCCTGAACAACAAACACAGATTTAGAGACGGAGAACGAACTAATACGGGGAAGCAGCAATTGTTTCCAGAGCCTGGAGCCAGCGTACCAGTCAGGTACGGCACAAGCACAGAGAGCTGCTCCACCCCTCTGAACTAACCCCAGGAGGGAGACCAGCCGGTTCCGCGGGCGGCGTGGGACGCAGCCAGTAGGAGAAGTCCCCGGGAGGCAGTGACTGGTCTTGGAGCAGGAAGAGCAGCGTCCCAGCCGGGGAACCGTCTCGCCGGGATTTGGACTGGACGCAGGCGGCTTCATTAACATCCGAATAGCCTGAGCCAGAAGAGAAATCTGATAGGGGTCTGACTGCATTTTTTTTTTTAGCGGATTTTCTGGAAAAACTAGTTTCCCAGTGATGGCTCGGAGACAACAATCCATATCAAACCACTTAAAGAAGCAGACCATGACAGCTTCTCCAACCCCCCAAACAAAAGAATCAAAATCTTTCCCAAATGAAGATACAATCCTGGAATTATCAGATACAGAATATAAAAAACTAATTTACAGAATGCTTAAAGATATCACAAATGAAATTAGGATAACTGCAGAAAAAGCCAAGGAACACACCGATAAACTGTTGAAGAACTCAAAAAGATTATTCAAGAACATAGTGGAAAAATTAATAAGTTGCAAGAATCCATAGACAACATGTAGAAATCCAAAAGATTAACAATAAAATTACAGAATTAGACAACGCAATAGGAAGTCAGAGGAGCAGACTCGAGCAATTAGAATGCAGACTGGGACATCTGGAGGACCAGGGAATCAACACCAACATAGCTGAAAAAAATCAGATAAAAGAATTAAAAAAAATGAAGAAACCCTAAGAATTATGTGGGACTCTATCAAGAAGGATAACCTGCGGATGATTGGAGTCCCAGAACAGGGAGGGGGGACAGAAAACACAGAGAAGATAGTTGAAGAACTCCTGACAGAAAACTTCCCTGACATCATGAAAGACGAAAGGATATCTATCCAAGACGCTCATCAAACCCCATTTAAGATTGATGCAAAAAGAAAAACACCAAGACATATTATCATCAAACTCACCAAAACCAAAGATAAACAGAAAATTTTAAAAGCAGCCAGGGAGAAAAGAAAGGTCTCCTTCAAGGCAGAATCAATAAGAATAAGTTCAGACTACTCAGCAGAAACCATGCAGGCAAGAAGGGAATGGGACGACATATAGAGAACACTGAAGGAGAAAAACTGCCAGCCAAGGATCATATATCCAGCAAAACTCTCTCTGAAATATGAAGGCGAAATTAAGATATTTACAGACAAACACAAGTTTAGAGAATTTGCAAAAACCAAACCAAAGCTACAAGAAATACTAAAGGATATTGTTTGGTCAGAGAACCAATAATATCAGATACCAGCACAACACAAGGTCACAAAACAGAACGTCCTGATATCAACTCAAATAGGGAAATCACAAAAACAAACAAATTAAGATTAAAAAAAAAAATACATATAACAGGGAATCATGGAAGTCAATAGGTAAAAGATCACAATAATCAAAAAGAGGGACTAAATACAGGAGGCATTGAAATGCCATATGGAGAGTGATACAAGGCGATATAGAACAATACAAGTTAGGTTTTTACTTAGAAAAACAGGGGTAAATAATAAGGTAACCACAAAAAGGTATAACAACTCTATAACTCAAGATAAAAGCCAAGAAAAACGTAACGACTCAACTAACATAAAGTCAAACACTATTAAAATGAGGATCTCACAATTTACTAAGAAAAACGCCTCAGCACAAAAAAGTATGCAGAAAAATGAAATTGTCAACAACACACATAAAAAGGCACCAAAATGACAGCACTAAAAACTTATTTATCTATAATTACCCTGAATGTAAATGGACTAAATGCACCAATAAAGAGACAGAGAGTCACAGACTGGATAAAGAAACACGATCCATCTATATGCTGCCTACAAGAGACACACCTTAGACTTAAGAGACACAAACAAACTAAAACTCAAAGGATGGAAAAAAGTATATGAAGCAAACAATAAGCAAAAAAGAAGAGGAGTAGCAATATTAATTTCTGACAAAATAGACTTTAGACTTAAATCCACCACAAAGGATAAAGAAGGACACTATATAATGATAAAAGGGACAACTGATCAGGAAGACATAACCATATTAAATATTTATGCACCCAATGACAGGGCTGCAAGATACATAAATCAAATTTTAACAGAATTGAAAAGTGAGATAGATACCTCCACAATTATAGTAGGAGACTTCAACACACCACTTTTGGAGAAGGACAGGACATCCAGTAAGAAGCTCAATAGAGACACGGAAGATCTAATTACAACAATCAACCAACTTGACCTCATTGACTTATACAGAACTCTCCACCCAACTGCTGCAAAATATACTTTTTTTTCTAGCGCACATGGAACATTCTCTAGAATAGACCACATATTAGGTCATAAAACAAACCTTTGCAGAATCCAAAACATCGAAATATTACAAAGCATCTTCTCAGACCACAAGGCAATAAAACTAGAGATCAATAACAGAAAAACTAGGGAAAAGAAATCAAATACTTGGAAACTGAACAATACCCTCCTGAAAAAAGACTGGGTTATAGAAGACATCAAGGAGGGAATAAGGAAATTCATAGAAAGCAACGAGAATGAAAATACTTCCTATCAAAACCTCTGGGACACAGCAAAAGCAGTTCTCAGAGGCCAATTTATATCGATAAATGCACACATACAAAAAGAAAGAGCCAAAATCAGAGAACTGTCCCTACAACTTGAACAAATAGAAACTGAGCAACAAAAGAATCCATCAGGCACCAGAAGAAAACAAATAATAAAAATTAGAGCGGAACTAAATGTTTAGAGAACAGAAAAACAATTGAAAGAATTAACAAAGCCAAAAGCTGGTTCTTTGAAAAAATTAACAAAATTGATAAACCATTGGCCAGACTGACTAAAGAAATACAGGAAAGGAAACAAATAACCCGAATAAGAAACAAGAAGGACCACATCACAACAGAACCAAATGAAATTAAAAGAATCATTTCAGATTATTATGAAAAATTGTACTCTAACAAATTTGAAAACCTAGAAGAAATGCATGAATTCCTGGAAAAACACTACCTACCTAAACTAACACATTCAGAAGTAGAACAACTAAATAGACCCATAACAAAAAAAGAGATTGAAACGGTAATCAAAAAACTCCCAACAAAAAAAAGCCCTGGCCCAGACGGCTTCACTGCAGAGTTCTACCAAACTTTCAGAGAACAGTTAACACCACTACTTCTGAAGGTATTCCAAAGCATAGAAAATGACGGAATACTACCCAACTCATTCTATGAAGCCACCATCTCCCTGATACCAAAACCAGGTAAAGACATTACAAAAAAAGAAAATTATAGACCTATATCCCTCATGAACATTGATGCAAAAATCCTCAACAAAATTCTAGCCAATAGAATTCAACAACACATCAAAAAAATAATTCACCCTGATCAAATGGGATTTATACCAGGTATGCAAGGCTGGTTTAATATCAGAAAAACCATTAATGTAATCCATCACATAAATAAAACAAAAGACAAAAACCACATGATCTTATCAATTGATGCAGAAAAGGCATTTGACGAAGTCCAACACCAATTTATGATAAAAACTCTTACCAAAATAGGAACTGAAGGAAAATTCCTCAACATAATAAAGGGCATCTATGCAAAGCCAACAGCCAATATCACTCTAAATGGAGAGAACCTGAAAGCATTTCCCTTGAGAACAGGAACCAGACAAGGATGCCCTTTATCACTGCTCTTATTCAACATCCTGCTAGAAGTCCTAGCCAGGGCAATTAGGCTAGACAAAGAAATAAAAGGTATCCGGATTGGCAAGGAAGAAGTAAAGTTATCACTATTTGCAGATAACATGATTAGATACACAGAAAACCCTAAGGAATCCTCCAGAAAACTACTGAAACTAATAGAAGAGTTTGGCAGAGTCTCAGGTTATAAAATAAACATACAAAAATCACTTGGATTCCTCTACATCAACAAAAAGAACACCAAAGAGGAAATAACCAAATCAATACCATTCACAGTAGCCCCCAAGAAGATAAGATACTTAGGAATAAATCTTACCAAGGATGTAAAAGACCTATACAAAGAAAACTACAAAGCTCTACTACAAGAAATTCAAAAGGACATACTTAAGTGGAAAAACATACCTTGCTCATGGATAGGAAGACTTAACATAGTAAAAATGTCTATTCTACCAAAAGCCATCTATACATTTAATGCACTTCCGATCCAAATTCCAATGTCATATTTTAAGGGGATAGAGAAACAAATCACCAATTTCATATGGAAGGGAAAGAAGCCCTGGATAAGCAAAGCACTACTGAAAAAGAAGAAGAAAGTGGGAGGCCTCACTTTACCTGACTTCAGAACCTATTATACAGCCACAGTAGTCAAAACAGCCTGGTACTGGTACAACAACAGGCACATAGACCAATGGAACAGAATTGAGAACCCAGACATAGATCCATCCACGTATGAGCAGCTGATATTTGACAAAGGACTAGTGTCAATTAATTGGGGAAAAGATAGCCTTTTTAACAAATGGTGCTGGCATAACTGGATATCCATTTGCAAAAAAATGAAACAGGACCCATACCTCACACCATGCACAAAAACTAACTCCAAGTGGATCAAAGACCTAAACATAAAGACTAAAACCATAAAGATCATGGAAGAAAAAATTGGGACAACCCTAGGAGCCCTAATACAAGGTATAAACAGAATACAAAACATTACCAAAAATGATGAAGAGAAACCCGATAACTGGGAGCTCCTAAAAATCAAACACCTATGCTCATCTAAAGACTTCTCCAAAAGAGTAAAAAGACCACCTACAGACTGGGAAAGAGTTTTCAGCTATGACATCTCTGACCAGCGCCTGATCTCTAAAATCTACATGATTCTGTCAAAACTCAACCACAAAAAGACAAACAACCCAATCAAGAAGGGGGCAAAGGATATGAACACACATTTCACTAAAGAAGATATTCAGGCAGCTAACAGATACATGAGAAAATGCTCTCGATCATTAGCCATTAGAGAAATGCAAATTAAAACTACGATGACATTCCATTTCACACCAGCAAGGCTGGCATGAATCCAAAAAACACAAAATAATAAATGTTGGAGAGGCTGCGGAGAGATTGGAACTCTTATACACTGCTGGTGGGAATGTAAAATGGTACAACCACTTTGGAAATCTATCTGGCGTTATGTTAAACAGTTAGAAATAGAACTACCATACAACCCAGAAATCCCACTCCTCGGAATATACCCTAGAGATACAAGAGCCTTCATACAAACAGATATATGCACACCCATGTTTATTGCAGCTCTGTTTACAATAGCAAAAAGTTGGAAGCAACCAAGGTGTCCATCAACGGATGAATGGGTAAATAAATTGTGGTATATTCACACAATGGAATACTACGCATCGATTAAGAACAGTGACGAATCTCTGAAACATTTCATAACATGGAGGAACCTGGAAGGCATTATGCTGAGCGAAATGAGTCAGAGGCAAAAGGACAAATATTGTATAAGACCACTATTATAAGATCTTGAGAAATAGTAAACCTGAGAAGAACACATACTTTTGTGGTTACGAGGGGGGGAGGGAGGGAGGGTGGGAGAGGGTTTTTTATTGATTAATCAGTAGATAAGAACTGCTTTAGGTGAAGGGAAAGACAACACTCAATACATGGAAGGTCAGCTCAATTGGACTGGACCAAAAGCAAAGAAGTTTCCGGGATAAAATGAATGCTTCAAAGGTCAGCGGAGCAAGCGTGGGGGTCTGGGGAACATGGTTTGCGGGGACTTCTAACTCAACTGGCAAAATAATTCTATTATGAAATCATTCTGCATCCCACTTTGAAATGTGGCGTCTGGGGTCTTAAATGCTAACATGCGGCCATCTAAGATGCATCAATTGGTCTCAACCCACCTGGAGCAAAGGAAAATGAAGAACACCAAGGCCACATGACAACTAAGAGCCCAAGAGACAGAAAGGGCCACATGAACCAGAGACCTACATCATCCTGAGACCAGAAGAACTAGTTGGTGCCCGGCCACAATCGATGACTGCCCTGACAGGGAGCACAGCAGAGGACCCCTGAGGGAGCAGGAGATCAGTGGGATACAGACCCCAAATTCTCATAAAAAGACCAAACTTAATGGTCTGACTGCGACTAGAGGAATCCCGGCGGCCATGCTCCCCAGACCTTCTGTTGGCACAGGACAGGAACCATCCCCGAAGACAACTCATCAGACATGAAAGGGACTGGTCAGCGGGTGGGAGAGTGACGCTGATGAAGAGTGAGCTAATTATATCAGGTGTACACTTGAGATTGTGTTGGCAACTCTTGTCTGGAGAGGGGATGGGAGGATAGAGAGAGAGGGAAGCCGGCAAAATTGTCAAGAAAGGAGAGACTGAAAGGGCTGACTCAAGAGGGGGAGAGCAAGTGGGAGTAGGGAGTGAGATGTATGTAAACTTATATGTGACAGACTGATTGGATTTGTAAACGTTCACTTGAAGCTTAATAAAAGTTATTAAAAATAAATAAATAAATAAAAATAAAAGACTTAAAAAAAAAAAAAACTAACTTCTGAGTGGTCTGAAGAGGTATGTCCATGGAACCTAACTGGAAACTGATAAAGACATAGCATGTTACTCTCTTTGGAAAAACCCTTGGTTCTGTACGTGTTCAAGAATAAGAATCCATTCTGTCAAAATAGCTACCAAGATTGCTTGAGTAGCTTCCTAATTACCAAGGAATGTTTCAGCACAAAATCAAAACAATAATGGCCTTCCAGCCATTGCAACTTGGACTGGATCAGAAACACCACTTTGGTTTTTAAAAAAATGAGGGAAAATTTTAATATACCAAAAGAGGTAGTAAATAATGAAAATGGATTCTATTTACAGAATCAGCTATGTAACTTAGCAATAGATTCCTATGTTTTAAAACAAAACAAACAAAGAAAAGAAAAAGAACTTTGGTCATTAAAGGCACAAATACCTGAGAATACTCTAGGAACAGTCTCTAGAATGTGTCGGGTAAAAACTGATTTACAATGTTTTACTACCATAATATCTTAGAAAACAACCAACTCGATTTTTAAATGTGGTTTTCAAACTCTTTGTTTTTATGAAATCACTTAAAATTGTTATTCATAATCTAAAACTCATTACCTAGATGGACCCACTGCCGTCAGGTCCATTCCAACTCCTAACGACCCTATAAAAAAAAAAAGACCCTATAGGACAGAGTAAAACTGCCCCCAGAGGGTTTCCAAAGGCTGTAATCTTTACAGAAGCAGACTGCCACCTCTATATCCTGGGGAGCAGCTGGTGGGTTCGAACTGCCAACCTTTTAGTTAGCAGCTGAGTGCTTAACCACTGTCCCACCAGGCTCCCTGCTACCTGGATGTACCAGAGGAAAAATATCACGTATCTACCACAACCAAATTTTCTTTCTCAAATTCCATGTACTACATGACACACATTTCCTTGAAAATTTAATGAAATTCTGAAATTCTCTTAAATGGGTCTTCATTCCCTAGTTTATTCCTTTGAAAAAAAAATTCCATGTTTTGTATATAATATGGCATCTTATCTATCTCCTTTAATTCTTTGAAAGCAGTTTATACAAATTGTTAGTATAATTCACAACAATAATAACAGCAAAAATAATATTTTTATTTATAGAGACTTTACTTATAGCTGGAAACCCTGGTGGCGTAGTGGTTAAGTGCTACGGCTGCTAACCAAAGGGTTGGCAGTTCAAATCTGCCAGGTGCTCCTTGGAAACTCTATGGGGCAGTTCTACTCTGTCCTACAGGGTCGCTATGAGTCAGAATCGACTTGATGGCACTGGGGTTGGGTTTATTTATACCATCCCATTTGAAGTGATCCACTCACCTAGTCTGACAAGGAGGCAGAAAATACAAAGGGGCAGACAAGAAACAGCACTGTGACCTGGGATGAACCTCTTGCCTTCTCTTCCATCACTTCTTAGCAAGGCATAGACCCCTAAGCAATGACGACCTTCTCTGATATTGCCTTTCTCTCCCCATCACACTCTCCTCAGCATGAATCTCAATGGAAAACGGGACCAACCAATCAACTTTGATGTAGTAAATCTGCTCCAAATCCTGAAATATATAACTTTTAAAAAAATGTATCAGCACAAAGTAAATAAGATATAGGCTGATTGAGTTAAAATATTTAAACATGTTTATACATTTGTGTGTATATGTTATACCTGAAAAAAAGTTCACTTTATTTTAAAGATCAGAAAAGGAACTTCAGAGAGATTCATTAGCATATTGTTTATGTTACAGGTAACATGGCATGTAAATGGAAGAACCTGAATTTAAACCTAGATCTATTCATGTGCCTGACTCTAAAGCCACTGTCAATAATGTAAAGATAATCTAAAGATACTACATTATCTTCCATTCAAAATAAGTACAACAAAATAATCAATTTTTCCATATTTATAAAATGCCTATATGATTCTGGCAGAGAATACCAGAAAGATATTTACCTGTGTTTTATTGACTACATGAACGCATTTCACTGTGTGGATCTTAACAGATTTGGATAACATTGTGAAGAATGGGAATTCCAGAACACTTAACTGTACTAATGTGGAACCTGGGCATAGATCAAGAGGCAGTCATTCAAAAAGAACAAGGAGATACTGCATGGTTCAGAATTGGAAAAGGTATGCAGCAGGGTTGTATCCTTTCACCTTACTTATTCAATCTGTATGCTGAACAAATAACCCAAGCCAGAATATATAAAGAAGAACACAGCATTGGGTTTACAGGAATACTCATTAACAATCTGCAATATACAGATGACACAACCTTGCTTATGAAAATGAAAACAACTTGAAGTACTTACTGATGAAAGTCAAAGCCTCCAGTATGGATTACAGCTAATGTGAACAAAACAAAAATCCCAGACCTATAAACAACATCATGATAAATGGCAACAAAATTCAAGTTGCCAATGATTTCATTCTACTTGGATCAACAATCAATGTCCATGAAAGCAGCAGTCAAGAAATCAAATGACATATTGTATTGCATAAATCTGCTGCAAAAGATGTCTTTACAATTTTAAAAAGCAAAGCTGTCACTTTGATGACTAAAGCATGTCCAACCCAAGCCATGGTCTTTTCTGTCAACTCATATGCATGTGACAGTTGGATAATAAAAAAGGAGGACAGACAAATATTTGATGCATTCAAAGTGTAGTGCTGCCAAAGAATATTGAATATACTGGGCTGCCAGAAGAACAAATCCATCTTAAAAGAAATACAACCAGACTCACTTTTAGAAGCAAGGATGGCAAGACTTTAACTTGCTTACTTTGGGCACATCATCAGGAAAGGCCAATTACTAGAAAAGGACATCATGTTTGATAACACAGAGGGCCAATAAAAACAGGGGAAACCCTCAATGAGAGGGATTGACACAACAGCCACAACGATGGACTCAAACGTACCAATGATTACGAAGAAGGTGAGGACTGGACAATATTTGGTTCTGTTACATATGAGGCTGCCATGATTTGGAGCCGACACAAGTGCAATTAACAACAACAACAACGTTCATTGTGCTAAGCACTGTGAGAAAAAAAAAGATGTTTAGAAACAAATTGTTGCCCTGTTGGTGAAGAATTATACCCATAATTGCCATTTATTTTTGTTTATAGACACCGATACCGCTATACACGAAGAGGTAAAAGGTAAACCCTATATAGAAGTGCATCCATTGACAGGCTTGAGAAAGGCTTTATGAAGAAAATAGTATTTAAAATAGGATCTCAAAGGATGGATTAAGACCTGACAGGTGGAAAGAGAGTCTGGCCATTAGAAAACCTAAGGGGAATCTCCAAAGCTATGTGACAGAGAAAGGGCCGGATAGGTTTTTTAAGAAATGGGTTTGAGCATAGCTCTAATGCAAATTTATAAAACAATACATAGGCAAGCTTTGCTGAAGTAGATGGGAGCAGAAACTTAATAATGAATACAGAGAATAGAAGTAGATAATCATAAAACTGAATGAGAAGTGAAGAAATCTGAATTTTTTTTTGGAAAATACTAAGAAATCATTAAAGATTTCTAAGTAGAAGAATTACTTGATGAAAGTAGCATTTTCAGACTATTGTTCTGGCATTGGGGAAGGCAGCATGAGACAAAAAAAAGATAGTTTGGAAGATGCCGGCAGAGAGAGGGAGGAGTCAAACATTGAAGTTTCAAGTCATGGAAGAATAGAAGAAAAACAATTATCAGGAATAGAATTAGGAAAGCCAGAAAGAGAAAAGCAGTTTCTTACGGTTTGGTAATACAGGTTTTTTTTATTTGTTTGTCTAGGTTTGATCGAAGAAAGAGGTGGTTGATTTTAGTTATCTAAAACACTGCATGACATCCAAGTACAAAAGTCTAATGGACCAATTGGAGAACAAAAGCTGAAGCTTGAGAGAGATTGGGGAGTCATTCCAATAAGGATGATAAAATGAATTATGAGGGCTGAAGAGAAAAACAAGCAAAAGGGCAGTTCTGAGTATTAAGGTATAAGAGAAGAGATTAACCAAAGGGGGGGGAAAAAAAGAGAATGATGACATCATATTACAATATATAGCCCTTGTTCAGGATTATTTAAAGATTACTTAATTGTTTTCCATTTTAATCTTAGTTTTCTCTGTCCTCATTCGCTGCAGAAAGAGGAGTCGAAATATACTGGTTATGAAAACTTGTTTTCTACTGTATTATTTCAAGTAGCTGACAGTAAAGTAAGGAGCCCTGGTGCACAGTGGTTAAGATCCCAGCTGCTAAGTCAAAGGCTGGCAGTTCAAACCCACCAGTCACTCCAAGGGAGACAGATGTGGCAGTCTGCTTCCACAAAGATTTACAGCCTTGGAAACCATATGGGGTCGCTATGAGTCAGAATAGACGCCACATCAATCGCTTTTTTAGGGTTTTTTTTTTTAGGACAGTAAAAACAGCACCTAGCCCCTGAGTACACACACGTTCTATAATCAGATAAAAGCTTTCACAATAAGGACGGGAAGCTGTCAAGCAGCCCCTAGACACTATCTGGTGAATAGCTTCGCCAGTTCCTGTCCTGACCAACTGCCAGTAAATGTTTTCATATGGTCATTAAATTAACCTAAAAAATGTATAATAAATAGACTTCTTTTGTAGCATAGAAGTATTCATGAAAAAGTTGCAAGTAAATATAATTTTAAAACTTAAGAGAGGCTTTATCTTAATTTCTGATTGTGCTTAATTTGGTGGTGATTCTGAACAATTGCTTTCAGCTTATCTGCTCTCTAGCCTTTCAGTTAAGAAGTTAACGTTCCATAAATGATACATATATAAAATATTTAATGCATTAAGAAAGCTTATGAAGTCCTGGTGGCTCAGTGGTTCAAGCGCTTGGCTGCTAACAAAAAGGTCTGCAGTTCGAACCCACCAGCCTCTCCGCCAGAGAAAGACATGCCAGTTCACTTCCATAAGTATTTACAGCTCTGGAAACCCTATGGGGCAGTTCTGTTCTGCCTTACAAGGTCACTATGAGTCAGAATTGACTTGATTGCAATGATTTTTTTTGGTCAAAGGAAGCTTACTATTTTAACGGGCCTTGAGGGTAGGTTCTATAAAACGAATGAAAATTACCACCACTTGGTTTCTACTTTGAAATTTTGCGTTGTGGAGAAAGGGGGGGTAGTATGAAGCTGGGAATAGAAGCTTTTCTATAGGATAAAAATTCCTGTGTTTCTATTAAATTGTGGTACCTACAATGCAAGATATTAAAGCAGAACTATAGAAATGATTTACTTACTCCACTTCTGCTTCTACCACTATCAAAATAATCTATCTTTTAAGCCATAAAATGATTTAAAATATCTTCAATACAATCATCTTCATTATGAAGGTTGTTAGACCACATAATATCTCTAAATGAGTGAAAACCCTAGATATATTTAGCTACCAAACGCCTATATCATTCCAGGAAAGTCCACACATAATTTTCTAGCTTTCATTGTTTCAAATCCAGCTTCTCCAAACGTTATTTTCCAACTAACTAATGTTAACACACAGGGCAGTGGTGGTTCAGTGGTAGAATTCTCATCTTCCACATGGGACACAAAGGTTTAATTCCCAGTCAATGCACTTCCAATGCAGCCACCATTTGTCTGTCAGCGGACGTTTGTGTGTTGCTATGGTGGTGAACAGGTTTCAGTGGAGCTTCTAGACTAAGACAGACTAGGAAGAAAAGGCCTAGTGAGCTACTAATGAAAACCTTATGGATCACAACGGTCCAATCCATTGTACATGGGGTCACTGTGAGACAACGGTCGACTCAATGACAGCTAACAGCAACAACAGTGTTAATACAACAGATGCTAAACATAACACTTGCTATGAGGTCAAATATATAGTCCATTGTTCTGGTTCTAGTAGGTACAGATAAGAACCAATTATTTACAATTCAATCTTTTATTGCCTAGGTTTATACAGAAAGCCCTGGTGGCGCAGTGGTTAAGCAGCTGGTTGTTAACTGAAAGGCTGGTGGTTCGAGCCCACCAGCCCCTCCATGGAAGAAACATGCAGCAGCCTGCTCCCGTAAAGATTTCAGCTTTGGGAATCCTATGGGGCAGTTCTACTCTGTCCTGGAGGGTTGCTATGAGTTGGGGTCAACTCCATGGCAACAGGTTTTTACAAAGGACAGAGGAAAAAGGAATAGTAGGGGAGGGGAGGTATTCTGCAAGTGAGATCAAGAGTCCCTGTTACGAACTGAATTGAGTCTCCTGAAAATATGTGTTATAAATCCTAACCCCTATACCTGTGCATGTAATCCCAGTTGGGAATAGGATCTTTCTAAATAATGTTGATGAGGCCATATCAGCATAGGGTATGTTTTAAGCCAATCACTTTTTAAATATAAAAAGAAAATCAGGCACAGAAGCAAGCAAGCACAGATGGGGAAAGATGGATCCTGTGCCACAGGAAGATGACCAAAGAACTGAGAAACAGAGCTTTAAAGAGACAAGGGCCTTCCCCCAGAGCTGACAGAAAAAAAGCCGTCCCCTAGAGCTGGTGCCCTGAATTCAGACTTCTAGCCTCCTAAATTGTAAGAGAAGCCCTGGTAGCGCAGTCAGTAAGTGCTTGGCTGCTAACCCACAGGTTGGTGGTTTGAACCCTCCAGCTACTCTGTGGGAGAAAGATGTGGCAGTCTGCTTCTGTAAGGATCACAGCTTTGGAAATCCTATGGGGCAGTTCTACTCTGTCCTATTGGGTCACTATGAGCTGGAATTGACTAAATGGCAACAGGTTTTATAAACTGTGAGAAAATAAATTTGTTCGTTAAAGCCACCCACTTGTGGTATTTGTTACAGCAGCAGCACTAAGAAACTAAAATAGTCCTAAGGGACAGAAATTTGAAGCTGAAAGTAACCATGAGTATACAATCCCTGAAGATATGTGGCACTACTAAAGAGGCCACAGGACAAAGAGAAGGCTTGAGATAGCACCAAGGTTGAGTGTAAAATTTTGCAGAGGCTGTACCCTGTTTACATAAACGTGCAAAGCCAAGTGGGAAGATCTAGTAAGAACAGGATGACTCTAAGTTGAAAAATTCAATTTCTGCCTTTTAAAACTGTTGAGAGAAAAAATGATGACATGTTTCTGCTAGAAGAATCTATCACTTCTAGTACCCTGTTGCCTAAAACTGACCATACGATGATGATTTTTTTTTTTTTAAGTATATGAGTTTGGAAGATAAGATGTTTTTCATATTTTGTAGAAAAAGCTAAGAAGAATATTCTTATTCTCATAATGGAGTCTCTGCACCCCATCTCCTCAATATTCCCTATTTGACCGGATCCATTTAAACACTGATATGTGCAGGAAAATGCACCTCAGACACAGGAAGGTCACATCATAATTATATCAAAAATACTTTGATAATTTAAACTGTATTCTAGCCATAAATTCTAACTATAAAATGCAAAATATTCAGAAATTAAGATTTAAAGAGTATTAGATTAAAAATAGAGAAATGTCCTTATCAATAGTAATCAAGTTATATCTCAGCTAAGGCCTTTTGCTCTCACTCGGTTTTTCAGAAGTCTTCTTAACAAACTGAGTCTCAAAGTAAATAGCTTTTCCCTTGGCACATAAACTTAGTTTGTTTAAGTATTAGGTTAAAGCTCTGGTTGTTTTGTCTAAGAAAGGCCATCTTCAGAGAACAAAAATATTCCTCTTTGTTTGGGGCTGAGGTTTATGAGCTGCTGTTATTTTTCCCCTTAACAAAATTTAAAGAAATACTAAAAAACGTCAAGAGGAGTTAACAAAATTAAGTTTTCTTTATTTTGAGGAAATCATACTTTTAAAATTTCATTATACAAAAGGATGAGGCTTTTCCATTTTAATAAGAAAAAATAATTTACCTAGTTCAATGTTTTCTCATAAATTCACAAAAAGCATTCTTTTGAAAACAGTTTATATTGAACCTAATACAAATGTTTTCAATTTTTGTTTTAGACTATTACA
This sequence comes from Elephas maximus indicus, assembly GCF_024166365.1. Classification (NCBI taxonomy): domain Eukaryota; kingdom Metazoa; phylum Chordata; class Mammalia; order Proboscidea; family Elephantidae; genus Elephas; species Elephas maximus. The sequence continues at coordinate 86,649,574 of NC_064820.1, forward strand.
CAGTATAATTCCCTTTCTAACATGCATTTCTCATTTATAGAAGACATATGGACGACAAATTGGAAGAAAACTTCATAATGATTATTAAAACTTGATAATATACACTTATTATATCATGAACAGAGCAATTACTATCCTCTTTCATTTAGATCTGCTAAAATAACAACAAATATAGGAGCTATTCTGAAAACTACCATCAGATACAAAAATAGCTGCTATCCATGTGTACGTTTCTCCTTCATTTTAAAAAGTAATCATTTTGACACATTTCCATCTGAAAATGTGGCTTCCCATCCCTGCCCAACTAATTTCAGAATATATTAGTTTACTGGTGATAGATACAGAAACTATTTCTACAAAACAGCTTCTGCTTTTAAACAGAACATAGTATTTTTGTTCAAATTTAGCTACCAAATCCCTATGTCATTCCAAAGAGGTCCACCCTAGTTACCATTTTCCAGCTCTTGTCATTTCAAATTCAGCTTCGCCAAATGCAGTTTTCCATCCAACTAGTGTTAACACACCAGATGCTAAACATAATATTTGCTATTATTGAATTTTTTTAATACAGTAACTATATTACAGCAGTCTCTATGTTCAAAAACTGGCTTGATACAAGTGAATTACAGTTAGTAAGTATAGCACCGATGTGTTATTTGATAGACTTTAAGGGTATTTGTACAACACCATACCTTGAGCTGTTCACTAACAGTTTTTTTTTATAGTGATCAGTGAAATATTCAAATTCTTAGTCTAAAATTTTTCATGTTTCATCTAGATATTTATCAAGAGTTTGATCTACTAGCAGGCAATGATTATTTAGCTGAATTTCTAACAAATCCTTTGCCTATAAGTTGATTCTGACTGATAGTGACCCTCTAGGACAGAGTAGAATTGCCCTGTAGGGTTTCCAAGGAGAAGCTAGTGGATTCAAACCGCTGTCCTTTTGGTCAGCAGCCGTAGCTCTTAACCACTGCACCAGCATGGCTCTGAATTTCTAATAGTTGTTGTAATATACTTTATATTTGAAAGAATTACTGAATATGCTCAATTTTTCACATTAAGACAATAATTATACATACCTACAATGTGCTAGGTACCTTTGGTCTAGCCACCAGGGACTCAAGAAAATTATCTCTACCTCTTACTAATAAAAAGATCTTTTGTTATATAGCTTTGGTATCCTGGACCTGACAACCCTTAAGTTGTATTTTACCCTTTTAAAATATTACAAAGGAACAAAGTACATAAGATTAATTTTTACAAAATTTGCTCTTCAAATAGTCAAGTGGTACGCCAGAGAAAACAAAGGCCAAACAAGTAACCAATGTGTTGTGATGGAACAGAAAACCAAAGCCAGCCCACATACAAATGCTAGGAGCCTAAACTATGAGAGAACTATAATGTTTAGCAGCAGGGAGACCTTCTTACAAAAATATTCAGTGAAGTGGTAGAAAAACAGGTAAGAGAAAACTGAGGAAAATACATAATATTGCTGTGTGTGGAAATTCCACACATAATAAAAAACATATGTTAAGTATACGCCTAATCTAACTTACTAGACTGAGACAGGCTTAAAAAAGGATGGCCATAAATACTTCTACATAACTTTTTCACATATATTATCTTAATTTTCACAACAGTCCTGTGAGGTAAGTAATTTAAAACAAGTAGGCATAAAAAAGAAACTTTTACAAAGAACACTTATATCCCATGTTGTTGTTGTTCGTTGCCAATAAGAAAAGTCGTCTTCCTAAAAATAGCTTTAGAATCCACAAAAGCAGAAAATACATGGGTCAGGCATCTGAGTCTCAGCAGCACTAGGACAAAAAGTGATTGTGAGTTTACATTTGCTTCCGAGTGATAATATACAATTATTTCTCTCCTATCCCATATTCAATCCTCCCTTAGTCACGCTATTTCCTGTTTTCACCCTTCTTTTCTAACTCTCCTTACACTATGCATCTTCAGTTCAATTTCTGCCTCCTCCTTAAAGCCTTCCCCAAAGAATCCAGCCTACTTTAATTTCTTCTTTTTTGTATGCTGCATAAAGAAAATCCAAAATCTATGTTTTATTCTAAAATTTTACTTGCAAATCAGTGGTTTTAAACCTGGAATAAAATTTTACATAACAAGATATAAAATGTTGTCACATTTCCAGGCTATCTCACAAAAAGTCTTTTAAACTCATAATAGTAGAATACTATTTGAAGTGAAGAGCAATGGAATAGTATTTCATAATAATAATTACTAGGTGGAAATAAAATCGATTAAGAATAGCTTACTACAAATAATAATCAGTAAAAGGAAATAAAATTGAATAACAATAGCTTATTACAAATGCCAGTGTTTGCTCAATCCGCAGAACACAAGGAAATATACCGGAGTTCTGTACTGATTCTGAATGGAGCTTCTGGATGCTTTCTGAAAGGACCTTCATAGTCTAAAAGGCAGCGTGCAGAAAACAGTTAACATAGCAGGCATGATACTGTTATCCTCAGGAGGGCCTGCTTACAAGGCTAGCCTTTGGCTGGCATCTGGGAACTTGGATTTTGAACAGGTTCCCACCATTCCCTAAATGATAAGGGTCTAAAATGTTTGTACAAACACTATGGTTTAAGCTGAACACCTACTTTGCATCTGGAAGTCTGAAATTTTGGTATGTGTTAGGAAGAAGAAAGTACCCATGTGATCAGCCCAGAATAAAAACTTTGGGCACTAAGTCTCTAATGAGCTTCCCTGGCAGACAATATTTCATATCATTCTTCACAATTAGTTGCTGGGGGAATTAAGGGCATCCTGTGTGCCTCTACCGAGACAGGACTCTTGGAAGCTTGTGCCTGGTTTCCTCCAAACTTCCCCCAATGAGCTTTTTTCATTTCTGATTCTGCTTTGTCTTCTTTTGCTGTAATAAATCATAGCAGTAGGTATGATTATAGGCTGAGTCTTTTAAGTCCTCCTGGTAAGTCATCGAACCTGGGGGACTCCCTCCCAACAGGTAGTTGCTATATTTTGTCTCGTTTCCATTAAAAGTATGACTATTTCATCCTTAATAAAGGTAAATTAGTATTGTTATTCTTCTCATCTCCAATTAGGGTTATTTAAGGTTCTTTGTACACAACAAGGGAAGCAAAAGAAAAATATTGTACCATAATAACTAGGCCACATTGAGAAAAGAAGAAAAATTAAATAGTAGGCCAATGTGTACATGTGAGAAAAAATAATGCTGCTTAAAATTGAAGAAACTAAAAAAAAAAAAAAAAATAGAATGAGATGTGAGTTGGGAAAAGGGTGCAGCATTAAAAGACGAAAGGAAGAAAATCCGGTGCATAATCCTCTTAGAAACATCCTGAATCCAGTTATTCTGTGTACTTGCCCTGTGTACTTGGTACAGAGCAAAATGTTTGCTAAGGCCTAATGAAGGAACAATTATTGATATCCTATTGTGTGTGCCAGGTACTCTATTCACGTTATTTTCTTTTCTCCTCACAGTGACTTAATTAGGTATTTTCCCTATTTCGTAGATGAGGAAACAAACTCACAAACTTGCCCCAAATCACTACTAAATTGCAGGAGCACCTGAAGGTAGTCTTTACGATTTCAAAGCATATGCTCTTTTCATCATTCCGTACTCCCTTGTAGGGCATTCATTCATGTATCTAAAATGATTCAGTCAGGTGTAAGTATTCATAACTCAAGAGATGTTCACACTATCTTCTTTTCTATCAAAAACGCTTTTATAACAGGTTGTAAATTTATTGAGGGTAACTTTCTTTGCAGCTCATAAAAGAATTAGAAGAATATTAAACACAACTGGGTGAGTATTCAGTAAATACTTGCTGATCTGACTCAACTTTCTCAAAAAACAGCTATGTGGTCACCAAATTTTCAAAAAGTTATGAGTAAATGAGACATTATTTTCAGATGAAATTAAAAAAAAAACTTAAATCCTAGAGGTCTGGAAATTTTACAACATACTTATTAAAAATAAAAAGACATGTTGCTCACAAATAAAAAAAAATTAGGAGTTCAAAATATATCAACCAAACAGTAGCAAATAAAAAAGCCTTACACGGGAAACTGATAAAGTGAAAGAAATCTTTAAAGGTGAAAAGTCATATTTTGAGATAAGAAAATTCTGACCACAAAAGAAAAACAGGGAAGTCTATGAAACAGAGCATGAGAGGTTCAAATCAGAAGTTGGGTAAACCAAAACCAATCTAAGCCCTTACACCAAGGGGCTTTAAAACAATAATAAAAAGTTCTTTAAATATACCAAAAACAGGAAGTCAGATTATAGCTGGTCCACTTAATTTTGGTAAAAATAAATTCATTCATGGGTGAAACAGAGAGGGAAAATCAAAATTTGTATATAGTTTTTCATTTTTTCAGAGATCATTTATACATATCTCATTTGAGTCTTATAACAAGAGAGATATGAAGGTCTTAAGCACACCCCTCCCCCTTAAGGTCTTAAAAAGCTCGTAAGCGGTCAACCAAAGTACAACAATTGGTCTCTATTCGCCTGAAGCAAAAAAGGAAGAAAAAGGGTCAGGAATAGGAAGAGGAAATTGAATTTGTGGCTGGTTGCTCCAGGAACAACAGGCTCCATTGTCGTGAGGCCAGAAGAACTGGATGGTGTCTGGGTACCATTACCGAACGTTTTAATCGAAGATTCTGTAGAACATCTTGATCAAAAGGAGAAAAAAATGTGGAACAGAATATCAATCCACATGGAATCCAGACTTTCTGGAGCCAGTAAGGTTTGATAACCTCCCAAAACAACTTAAACCTAAAAAAAAAAAAACACCAAATGTATTGCTGTCAAGTCGATTCCAACTCATAGTGGCCCTATAGGACAGAGTAGAACTGCCCCATAGAGTTTCCAAGGAGCGCCTGGTGGATTCAAACTGCTGACCTTTTTGGTTAGCAGCCATAGCACTTAACCACTACGCCACCAGGGTCTCCTGAAACCTTAAACTAAAATTATCCCCGAAGCCTTCTTTAAACAAAACAATAGTCCAGGTTAACTAGTAAAGAATGTCTGCCACGAGCATTGTGCTTTTTTAAAGAACTATCTATATGGGCTCAAACTGATAAAAGCAACTCAAAAGGTGAGACAGAAAACTTAGGAGGAAGTGAATTTGGAAGAAAAATCAGAAAAGGAGGGTGAGAATGTCTGTACAGTTTGAAGAAATGTAATGAATGTCACTGAACTATACATGTAGTAATTGTTGAATTGGTGTATGTTTTGCTGTGTATATTTTCAGCAACAGTTTAAAAAAAAAGCCTTTCAAAGGTAAAACGAGAAAGGTTCAGCTAGATAAGTGATTGATTCCTGACACCAGCAAGAGCTGACACCAGGACTCAGATATCTTTTTCCAATCCCTAAAAATGGGATTTCCTTCCCCCACTAATATATTCAATAGTGATCTCATAAGTACCTTAGAGATATGTCTGGGGTGGGGAGAAGGGTATTACAGAGAAAAAGTATCAAGGCTCTAGTCAGATATTTTTAAAGAATGTGTCAGAAAGTAAACCAAAGTGGGAATTGTGGATCTGCCAGGTGAAATGTGTAACCCAGTAAATATAATAAAAGACACGGTTTAAAGGAGTGATTATATATTGAGGAGCCTGCTCAGATGATCTCCACGTAAGATACAGAAAGCTGGAATCAGCATCGTTCCAGAATTTACAACAAAAAACATTTAATCTACAAAATCACAAAGTTTCACGTATCCATCAGAAAGCAGATCTAAGTGAAAACAGGCAACTCCAAGAAGAAACAAGATGTGAGCACCCATTACCTGAAGCAGATGCAAATGTAATACAAGCTGGTAAGAAGACTGTAGCTAAAAGTTTTAACAAATTGCTAAAGGCCGAGGGTGAGCTAGCATAACAATATAGATTCCTGACAGCCAGAATCGCCAGGGGGATCCCCATCCACTCTCAGGCCATCCTCCATGTACCTCACAAGATGCTCACAAGAAAAACTGGGGGAGGGTAAGACTGGAGCTTCCTCAAGGAGCAGGCCTGGGGGAGAGGAAAATGGCTAAGGTGAGAAAAGCACAAAGCTCCACCCAGTCCTCTCTCCCCTAAGAAATAAAAAACCATAAGCCACTGAGAGAAGAGCGAAAAAACTGGTATCCTTCAGTGAACAAGGAAAGACCCATTGCAGTTGGAAAAAACGAACACAGAAAAGAACTCTTCCATCTCTAAGGTGGAATGTCCTGGGTCAAGACTATTTGAGATCCTCTTTTACCCCTGGGCAGGATTTCCAAGAATATGATAGATACCCTTAGGACTCTGGAAACAACCCCTGCCTAGGACTGATGCTGAACCAGATTAACAGAATGTCACCTCTTTTCCCTCATTACCAGACTAGTAAGTATCAAGTAACAAGTAATAACAGACAACTGCTGGGGGAGAGAAAAGACAGTGGAAAGACGTCCTCTCTAAGGCTCAGGAGCAAACTAAAGACTTACCGGTGAGGGGAGGCCAGATGCTGAATTCCAGCAAACCAGTTTCCATCATAAACACAAAGTAAGACTAGAGAAATGTAAAGACTGTGGAGCACTGATACCAAAGCAACAACTAAATCCAAACCTAGCTCAACCCCAGACTAGATTAATAGCCAACCCCTCACATTAGACTAGAAACATAAATAAAAGACATGTCATTTTTCAGGCATAAATAAAACTTACCTCAATTTTTTTTCTGTTGTTCACAAGGCATACCAAAAAAAGCACTGGGGGGGACCCATTGTCAAGAGACAAAGAAATAAAGAGAAACTGATATGACAAAGTTATTGGAATTATTTGACAGGGAATTTAAAATATCTATTTTTTATGACTAATATGTTTAAGGATCTAGTGGAAAAGATGGACACAAACATGAACAGACGGGAAATTTCATCAGAGAGATGGAAACTATGAAAGAAAATAAAATTGAAATGCTAGTAATAAAAAACAGTAACGGAGCTGAAGACTGCCTTTGATAAACTCATCAGTAAGCTCAACACACTGAAGAAAGCATCAGTAAACCTGAAAACTGGTCAATAAAAATTACTCAAACTGAAACATAAAGAAAAAAAAGTGAGAGAGAAAAAGAATAGATCATCCACAAACTTTTGGATAATATCAAACAGTCTAATATATATAAAACACCAGAAGCAAGAGAGAAACAGGCAGAAAAAATACTTGAAGAGATAATAGCTGAGAATTTTCCTAAATTAATGAAACAACATACCACAGATCCAGCAAGCTCAGAAAATATCAAGCAGGATCAAAGCACAAAAGAAAAAAAAAAAAAAAAACACAACTAGACATCTCACATTCTCAAGATAAAAAGGACGTTACGAAGGCATCCAGAAAATGAAAAGACGTATTACATACAGAAGAACAATGATAGGAATTATAAGAGACTTCTTGTCATAAAATTTGCTGTACAGGAGACATTTTACTTTTAAAATATTGAAAAGGGAAAAACATTCTCAACTCTCATAATAAATTATTGTTTTACACCATTTTGGGGTAATTTGTTATGCAGCCACGGTACTGTATTTTTACACAAATAACCCACACTTTGTTTGTTTTCCAACCATGTCCTCTCCCCCACAAGGTATTTTTGTAAGCACATTATGCTAATTTTTTTACAACAGGTAAAATATTGGCATAGCAGCACTTATGAAAATACCTCACAGGGTGGGGGGAGGATGCAGTGGGCAAACAAATGTAGAAGGTGCATGTTATCTGTGTAAAAATATGGGTTAAATCTACATGCCTACCTCTCTAATTTTGCTTCCTCCAACCCATCCTCTATATTGATGCCTGAATGGACTTTTTAGAAAAATACAAATGTGATCATATTACTCCCTCTGTAAAGTCAAAATCATCAGCTCCAATTTGCCCTCAGGAAAATTCAAAACTTCTAAATGAGATTTTCAAAATCCTTTCTGATCTGGCCCTGGCTACTACTTCCGATCTCATCTCTTAGCATTCTCCCTCATACTTTTTATTCTAGCTGTATCAAGCCACATGAAATCTCTCAAGTATATCATACTTAGTCTAATTTCTGTATTACTTCATGACTTAACAAAATTAGAGATGCTTCCCTTTAGATCAGACCCTACTTTGATTCCATATCATAAAAATTATAATCCCTCCCCCACCTAAAGTACAAATAAATCTGACATGTGGTGTCAAACAATAACTGCTTTTACCATCACTACTCTTATTCTCCTGAGAGAACTGATCTTAAATCATCTAAAGATCCAGTACCCCACAGCTGGACCAGCATTTGGGGATGCTTTGTAAAGGAGTGCTTGATACCTGAAGTTTAGCCTCTGCCAATGGGACTATTCTGAGGAGAGAAAGATGAAGAATGCCCAACTTCTTTTTCCAAGACCAGATACTGTTAGCCAATAACAATCCCCTCACATCCTTGCCAAAATGTCCAACAGTGAACCCAATTACATCTTTCTTACCTTCTTCAGGATTTAGAGGAACAAGTTTCTAGCACTTTTCCCTTTTTTTAAATTAAAATGTGTTTTACAAAAAGCAAATAAGCATAATTTTTAGACCACGAAGACCTTTTCACAGGGATTTTGCAAAATGTTACAAGTCTTATTTTCTTTCTTCTAGGAAGAGATCACAGAGATACTCAACATAATTTACTTAAAAATAGTAGACAGTAGTAGTTACAGTCTATTGACATGAGAAAGAGAAAGAGAACTTGCTCTGGACACAACAGTAGGTGTTGTGGAAATGTAGAGAAAAATATAACCTCAATTTTCTACACTTAAATAAATAAATAAACCAAAAAAACCAAACCCATTGCCATTGAGTTGATTCCAACTACTCATAGCGGCCCTATAGGACAGAGCAGACCTGGTCTGTAGGGTTTCCAAGGAGCACCTGGTGAATTCGAACTGCCGACCTTTTGGTTAGAAGCCATAGCTCTTAACCACTATACTGCACTTATGAAGAAGCTTAACAAATTCTAAACCCCCTGAAAACTGTCCCTCACAACTGCAGGCTAAGTTTAAAGCCCAATGCTCCAAATGCTTCCATAATATCCTGTGTTTATTTTTCTGTCAGAGTATAGTGTATCGTAATTACATGTTAACTTGTCTCCCCTATTAGAAGGAAGCTCATTGAGAGCAGGGACGCTGTATCATTTTTCTCTTTAGCATGCAGGCTTGTGCCTGGCAAGGTCGATAAATGTACGTATTTTTAATTAAAGAAAGAACACAATTAAAAAGAGAAAAGGGGGCTTGAGATGGTCTAACTGCCTTTTCTTAAAATAACAGAAGGTATAGATTAGATGCTAGGAATTAGGTAAATCCCACTTAATAGATAGTGGTTTTTAGATACTTCAATCTGTGGATCACAAATAACGCAAACAATGCACTAAAGTATTACAAAGTTAAAGACCTTCATACCATTTAGGAAATAAAGCTCACATCAATGCTGCATAACAATTCTGGCAATGTGAGGAATAACACAGAATCACAGGAAAGGACTGTCAGGAACAAATGAGCACATGAGAGGAACAGGAAGAAGGGAGGGAGAAACCAGAAATAATTTGGTCATCAAAAATTTCAAAAAGAAAAACTATCTAAAAGAAAACACTAAATTCCTGGCTTTTTTTTTTTTTTTGCCTATTTTTCTCACCACAGTAACAAAACAGTAAACTAGAACGCATACTAAAGTAGCACAGAAAGGCAATTCTTTCCTTTAAGAACGCTTCCCTTTTAACTTTTCACACTTGGTTACCTTTGACTGAATGTACTAAACAATAGTGAATAAAAACCTCATCTTTAGGGTATACATTTTCTTACGCAAAACCAAAAGAATTACACTATTACCTAAGTCCATCTTGGCCGCATGCACATGAATGATTTGTATCAGTGTTTTAAACTATTCCTGGACAGCAGGGAAAAATAGTTAAGTTAAATTAGTCTTTACCAATACAATAGTTGTTTATTTTATTAACAGGTAAATTCTGAGTTTGGAAAAGTCAACCATTATATATCTCCAAACTGAGGCCTTTGTTAGTAACCTTCATAGTCTTAATTAATGAAATGATCCTAATTGTAATGTATATTCATTTTTTTCCCAAAGTGTATCTGCATTTATAATATGAGCTACTGCTACAGTAAAAACTCAGTCTGGCAGGGGTTGGGAACAGGGAGGGAGGGCTTGGAGGGAGATGGATATGGCTAAAAAAGGGCAACAGGAGGGATCTTTGTTATTCCGCACCTTAACTGTGATGGAGGATATAGGAACCTACACGTGATGAAATAGCACAAAATAAACACGCACACACAAATGAGTAAAACTGGAAAAATCTGAATAAAAAATAGATTACATCAAAGTCAAAATCCTACCGTAGTTATTGTACTAGAGTTTTGTAAGATGTTGCCTTAGGAGAAACCTGGTAAAGGGTATTATTTCTTACAACTTTACATGTATCTACAATTATCTCAAAATAAAAACTTAATTTAAAAAAAGCCAATTCACATCCATCCAAATACAAGATAAACTCACCCCCTCCTCCATAATTCTCCCCAGGCTCAGTCCCCCCAAAGTCTCTTCCTAATTACAGCATTAGTCCAAGGTCCAGCATCGTATCATCTAAATCAGGTCGAGATGAAAATGAGGCCCTTGGGTACTCTACCATGAGTACAATTCCTTGCAATCTGAAGACCTGTGAACTCAAGACTTATCTGCCTCTCATGCATCCAAAACACCCAGTTATTCAGGAATAGAATCATCATCATAGACCTCCAATTTTGTTTTATATGTCCTCTAAAGTTATTTTAAAATATTTGAATCATATCTATTTTCAAAGCATTAAATCAATGCAATTACAGAAAACAAAAACAAATTACCCTGGGTACTTCAGATGAATGTGCTACCTTTATAATGAATTCTTTATTAAGTAACAATAAATTCTCTCACTTCAGCTTACACATGTAATAAAATCATAGGCCTTATTTATAGCGTACCTCATTTGTTTTCCATTCAGTCTTGCTATTACTTTATGTGCAAGTTTACAAAAAAGGAGGAGTCCAAATCAGGTAGAGCACTGACAGCCAACCTCACACTCTTAATTCATAAAGTAGGTAATTCACTAAGGTTGGAGTAGTCAGAAAAGTCCTCACTAAAGAGGCAGAACTTGATTCGTATCTCAAACAACAGAAAGCACTTGCAAAGGCAAAGAAGGGAGACTATAAGAGGAAAGCCTATCTTTTCCCCTCTGTGTAAATTGTTGAAGTTTATTACTGTTTTAATAGAATTTAAATTCAGGAAAGAAGGCTGAGAGTTGAATCAGAGAGGATGTGGACAACTAACCAGAGCAGGTAGGCCACCTGAGCAACACCACTCATCATTTTTGTTCTGCAAATGAGGATCTCACAGAAATAGGAATTCAGTACATGACTGTGATGGTTAATTTTATGTGTCAACTATGCTAGGCTATGGTGTCCAGTTGTTTGGCCAAACACTCATCTAGATGTTGTTATGAAGTATTTACATAAATCAGCTGGCCTTCAGTAAAGCAGATTACCCTCCATAAAGTGGATGGACCTCATCCAATCGGTTGAATGCCTTAAGAGCAAAAAGGGAAACTTCCTGAGGGAGTATTCTGTCAGAATTACTCTATATCTCCCATTGCCACCTGCCAATTTTGTGACCTACTGATTTTGGGATACAAGACTGCTAGAATCTCTAGCCTGTCGCCTTACAGATTAAGGACTTGCTGGACACCCCAAACATGTGAACCAATTCATCAAAAATCGATCAGCCGATTGATCAACATCTATCATCTACAGAAAGAGATTTATTATTAATTCTTTTTATCTAGAGAACCCTAAGACAATGAACCAAACCTGTTGGACTGTTTTGAAATAGGAAAACATGGGAGCCAGCTAAAAGCAGATGAAGAAAACTAGTAATATAAGGCAGAAGGCTTCTCTAAGGAACACATGCTATTAAAACCTCATTGGCACTGAAGAAACTAAGCCCAAACAATCATTAAGAACACAAAAGCCTAGATTCTGTCAAAGGTAGAATTAGCCTGAAAAGACTAATAAGTGGACAAGCTGATGGAAAACAATAGTAAAAGGCAGTTGAACAGTCAGGAAAAGAATCTTTGAGGTTCAACTATAGAAATACCTTCCTTATTCTTTGTGGCCTTTTAGAGAGACCATTTAGAAAAGTGAGAGGTTTTCAAGGGCACCACAAGTTCTCCAGGACCTAGCAGTGGTGCCAGCTCAACTCTATCTTCCTCTGAACTCTAAGAAGCTTGATCTCTTCTCCAATCAAGATAGGAGTTAGGTGAGATTGATTTCCAGACAAAAATCATATGAGACTTACAATTCCCTAACCACCCCCACTATCCCCACAAAGCCCCTCCATTAAATAAACATATGAGTAAATAATCAGGAACTTGAATTCAGAGACAAAAATAGGTATGTTTTAAGACTGATTCAAAAATAAAAATCATGAGACTTACAATGCTTCACCCATTCCACTGTCTCCACATGCCTCCTCTGTGATGGTTAAGGTCGTATGTCAACTTGGCTGCACCATGTTTTTCAGTGGTTTGGCAGTTATGATATAGTTTGAGAGCTGTGTAATGATGTAATCATTTCCATGATGAGATCTGATATAATGTTATCTCCTCCATGATGAGATTTGCTATGAGCAGCCAATCAGTTGAAAGGGAGCTTCCTTGAGGGTATGGCCTGCATCCAATATATATGGACTTTCTGGCAAAGCTTGCTGGCTTTTGCTCTGCTCTGGATCCTGCATTTAGCTCATCATCTGAACTCTGGTTCTTGGGACTTGAGCCAGGGGCTTGTCATTTTACCTGCCAATCCTGGATTCATCAGCCTCCCCAGCCCATAAGCCAGCAGCCTGCCGTCTAACCTGCCAATCTTGGATTTGACAGCTCCTACAGCTACATGAGTCAGAAGAAGCCTCCAGCCTGATGCCTGACCCACGAACTTGTGACTTTCCAGCCTCTATAACTGCATGAGCCATTTCCTTGATATAAATCTTCGTGCGTGTGTGTGTGTACACGTCACTGGCTTTGCTTCTGTAGAGAACCCAGGCTAAGACATCCTCCAATTGATCAATCAAGTAATCAGGAATTCAGACTTGAAGTAAAAAATTGGTATTTTTCACTTACAATTCAAACATAAAAACTTGATATTCCTAATTCTCTAACTTTTCCAGTGTTTGTTTTGTTACCTCCTGTATGCCTCTGTAGTGACAAAGTAAAATCATCCACATAATGATAGTAAAGATAGTAGGTTCTATGGGAGGGGAAAATGACAAAGAAAAATAGAAAGATCAAAGGTTATATTCATGGTCAGGAAAAGATACGAAGGCAGTATAGGTAAGCAGCCTGTGATGGAATAAGTCCACGATTTAAGTTACAGGAAGCTCCAAATGTTCCTTCAAAAGGATATTTCAGGTTAGACAAAAGAAGAAAGAAGGGAGTTTGGTATACATGGAGAATGGTGATGAAGAGATCGGCATATGGAAGATATCCCCATCATTTCTAAAACATACATTAAATTAAGGCATGCTATTGTATTTTTTTTTTATTGTAAAGATGACAGAAGTCATTTTGTGATATCTAAACATTTTCCATTTCCTTTATGTATTTGAGCTTTTGTCCATAATAAAAATTATAACATAATCTCAGCTCTGAAATAATTTTCTTTATGTCCTCTTTTTGGTTATGTCTTACCTATCTTAGGGCTGGTAAAGGAAAGGAAATGATGAAGAAAGGGATAAGATAAAGTGAAAAGCAGGCTAAGGTAATAATAAAAGGAAAGTAAAAAGGGATAGTGAATGGATCTCATAAGAGTGGTACAATGTTCCCACGGAAGTAGGGGCACTCAGTTTAGACATACCATGTCCTAAAGAACGTACATTCTTTCTTTATCTATCTATTCTTTCATCAAGTATCTACTAGTACTGATTAAGTACAAACCAGTAAACTATCAAAGTGAGTATCATATGTTTTCATAATCCTTAAATATGCTTACCTTTAACTCCCCAAGATGAGAATTTTTACACTGCTTTTTACTTGACAGGCACTACGATCCATGCTTGCTACAACAAAGTTGCAATGAAGAAAGGGCTAATATGTTGAGGTTTTCCTACCTGTTAATCCCAAGTTTCAAAAACTTCTAGAAGAAATGGATTTAAGTCCATTTAGTTTTCCTCCTACATTTGAATCTATTTTGCCTCCTATACACAATTGCTTTTTAAAATGAAATTGTAGCCTATAAAAATCATTCAGGCATTGACATAGTTTAAGTCTCAAGTCTTGCTTCAACTACCATAAACGGCTTTTGAGTATCTTAGGAACTCAAGATAGTAAGTTAACACCAAACACATTTGTTTGGTTGCCCTGGGATACAGAGCTCAAGTTGGGAGCATTCTAAAATAGTGAAGAGATTTGGGAAATTTACCAGGTTACAGAACATACCAGTTATGGTAAGTCAGTTATAGAACATACTAGTTACACTAACTGGAGTGGTATTTACTTACCTTACATTGTGTTGTATTTCTTTTCCTGACTCTTATAATGCTAGTGCCTTCCCTTTTATCACTTTCTAAATGTCAGTATTTTTTCCCAAGTTTTTTTTTCCCCAAGCCTCAATTCTTATATTTTACCCTTACTCCCTCATTAATTTAACCCACTCCTATAGCTTAAACTGGAGCCATAGTGGCTTATTGGTTAAGAACTTAGCTGCTAACCAAAAGGTCAGCAGTTCAAATCTACCAACTGCTCCTTGGAAACTCTATGGGACAGTTCTACTGTGCCCTATAGGGTCACTGTGAGTTAGAATTGACCTGATGGCAATGGATTTTTATAGCTTAACCTACTTTCTCTACGTGCTTCCTTCCAAATTTCAGAATCTAGCTAATGGTTCACAAGTCTCAGTTCATCAGTCATGTTAACTACAAACTATTTTTAATTTTTCGCCCTTTCTGAATCTTTACAACTAGACAATTTCATTTTCAGCCTTTATTTTCTATTTCAGTTGTCCCCACTCTAGTTCAATGTTTCTTAGTTCATACCAAGGCTATCAGGATAGCCTCCGTGCAGTCTTTGCATTCAGTCCTTTCCTTTCTTCAGTTCCTCTCACACAATGCTTCAGATTAATTGTCCTAAAATATGATTTACTACTCTATTCAAAAAATGACTCTCCATTGCAGACAGAAGTTTCATCCAGTACAGTCAAAAGAGTACTCAATGAAAATTTGGTAAACCTGAATTTTCCTAGATAAATCATGCTCAATTTTTAAACAATGGTACATCATTTACTTCTCTGAGTACCAAGCTTCCTACCAATAAAATGACTAGGCCAGCCCACACAAGTAGTTTCCACATTTATTTTAAGCTTTTTGGGTGTTTTGGAATCATACTCTATAAATATATAAAAGATTTTATAAAACAAACAAAAACAGCTTCTTATTTAAAGATTTTAGCAAAAACCCTTGAAAGAGAATTGCTGGACTCTGACGAGAGGAGGGGGAGTAGACAGACCCATAGATAGCTGTTATAATGCTGTTGCAAGAATGGAACAAGATAAGGGCCTGAGCTAAGGCATATGCACTGGGGTTAGAGAGGAGAAGACATGTTTAAGAAATGTGTAGGTGATGGAATTGACAAGTTTTGATGACCAGCTGGAGGTGAAGGAGAAAAATAATAAAGGGGATTAAAAAGAAGATTCCTTTGTGGCATGAATAGCTGGTTTTATGGAGATGCCATTTAATTAGAAAGAGAAAATAAGATGAATTGTGGGATGGAGAGAAGTGAGCCGTTTTGTTAAAACAGAAGGCCAAGAGCTTCTCTACTTGGGTATCTGCTGTCCTCATACTCTTAAGCATCATCTGTGACCTTCCCACTATATCCCAAGGGTCTAGAGAACTCGGCCTGAAACCACTGAAAAGAAGAATTCACCATCTCCTTAACAGTTTTAAAATTTTGCCATCTGTTATCTAAGCACTGAAGTCTTTCCATAACGAAGCCAATGATCTCCCACGAGTCCTGTATTTCATATTTCCACTCTGGTGAAATATATGTAAAAGAAAGCCAACTTAATATTCAAAACATATGCAATCAAATTTATGTATGTTTCTTGAAGTCTGATATTAGGTAATCCATTCTTATTAGTACATACAAAGTGACATCATTCTACCTCTATCCATTATTTCTTGGGTAAGAAACTATTGCTTAACCTCTTAGTATATAGATACAGTACTGAAAACTATGAGACACTTATTTATCTTAAAAAGAGATAGAAACCTCTAAACAAAATAGAAAAAAAAAAACACAACAATAATTGAAAACTGTGGTTTAGGATAAGTGAAAGATGAGTTTTGTGGATGATTTTAGTTCCCCTCAAATCATAGGGAAAAAAATAAACATAAGACACAGATCTTCATTTTTTCTAAACTGCCCAAAATATAATCATTTTATATGAAGTTGTATAAAATATAAAAAGTAAGCAAAGTGGCTATATAAATATGACACTACAAGTTTTTATTATGAATATTGATATATTTCTCCTTCACATTTTAAAACTCCCCAAAATAACTTATTTTTCATGACTTCTAAAATTATAAATTTTCCATTTCTAATATTAAGTGCTTCACAGTTTCCTTGATTATCTTCCTTTATTCATGTTTCTCATCGAATGACTGAAATAACATTGCCCTACAGAAAATCTCAGAATCAAGAAAAATAGGGAAAACTAGGTGATATAGTCATCAGCAGTACTTAGAAGTCGCCCAGAAGCAATCCTGGACCCAAATGACAAGTTGGGAATAGAGCCACATGTACCCCACAGGTAAAGCGGGTGAACGTACTTCTGCAAATCAGCACAGTTTACACACACACACACACACAGAGTAAGCAAACAAACCAAATGCTAGAAAGAACTTAAGGTAATCGTAAGATTTATGTACGGACAAAGGAATTAAAACTGGATCCTAAAGAAGTGAAATCAAGAACAGAAACAACAGGGCAGACTAGAATGAGGATAAAAACAAAACTCATAATGACCCTACCTGCTGAAATGAACAATAGACTACACATTGATGAAATTAATATATACTATAAGAGTTTCTATTATCCTACTGGATTTAAAATGTAACTTTATTTATTTGTTCCCAGCCTATTATGAACTCTGTATTACATGGGCTAAGAGAATTGTTGAACATTTACAAAGTACCTACTATATGGCAAAATCTAAACATGCATTGAAAGTTATGTGTACTTTGTTACAACAATCCGTTTTGATTTTCCTCTAGATTCTCACAAATCTATAAATTTTGATTGATCCAGCAGTATAAGCCTATACTGTATTTCTACATGTATTTCACTTTTTGATATTGCAAACTTCTTAGAAAAAGTTGTCTTTTGCTAGATGGTAAGCCCATGACGGTAGGAACTGTATCTATCTTGTTACTATATATTCCCCAAGATATAAAGCCTTCTGATACCTGCTTTAACTCAACTTGTTATGTATTTACAAGTTACCATCTTATCTAAATTGGTATTGACATATAAAGTAAATAAAAGTTGTATTAAATGGCCTTCCTGCAACTACATATCCTGTTATGTTAAAATAAGAAACAACAAAGATTTGGATGATATTTTATACAATCATTCATTTATATAAACACTGAACATCTATTTGAATATCTCATGTCAGGTACTATCCTAGGCATAGAGGATGAAAAAGATATATAGGACAAAGCCTCTTCTCTTAGGAAGCTCACAAGTTATTAGGGAAAACATTCCATTACAATAATCTATCAGGGACATTAGGAGGTACGCAGAAGACGCTGCAGAATCAGAGCAGAGGAAGTACCTAGCACTCTGGGGGATAGTTTCTAGAGAAGCATTTTCCTAAAATAGTAGATGATTACCCGTAAAACTCAGCATTTGGTATAAATAAAATCTATTATTTTATTTATATAGTATCACTAGTACTTACATATGCTTTTTTTAAAGTATCTCCTTACTGTAAACTTTTAGCAAAACCCTTTCTAAATGTTATAAAGACTCTCTTAGGCAAGAATAGAAAAAACATACACGTTATCAAAATTATGACTCAAACCTGTCACTTTACTTGAACAATCTGAAACATTTCCAATTTGAGTTAGGCTTTACGAATCCGAACTAACAGGCTACTACATTCTGTTAATATTTATTGAACATCTTTTATTTGACAGAACCTGAGGAAGACCAACATGATTCTCTGCTCTCAAAGAGCTCCTTGTAACACTGTGGTTCCATCACCATCACAATGAAGTGATAATATATTTTGGCTCCATCTTTACTTGAGAACAATTAAGGTGTATCTTCCATTCACACCAGGAAACTAAAATTATAATCGCCGTTTTTATTTTTCACTATAAACTCAGTAGCATATATATTGCTACTTCTCCTAATATTTTGGACACGAATGAAATCAGAAATAGTTAAATAAAACAATTCAATATTAAGTTGTAGCAGAAAAAAAATCTGGGAAACAATTAATTCCAGGTAAAAACACTGCTTGTGATTTCAGAGTAAAATAAATTTTATTTGTGGAACTGAATTCAGGGGCATGGATAATTTTGCAAGATGATATATAACCAAAAAGTTGTACAAGAGAATAGAATATTTCCATATATCTTATGAGCAAAAGGAGAGCTTATAATCTATAGAAATCTTATGATGAGTCTTTTTTGCAGAACAAAGAACTTAATTTTTATATATCTGAAATTTCACAAATCAAGTATGCTTAAAGTTAAGAAATACCATTAGTATCTTGGAATTATGACTACTCTCTTATCCTAAGCTTCTTCAGCAAGACTCAGAAAGCCATCTGTACTCTACTTTTAAAGTTATGACTTTATTTTTCAAGAAACAAAGAAAAACCAATTATCTAAAGTACCAAAGGAGAAGAAGAGTGGGCCAATGCATTTTCAGGAGCAGTGGTTTAAAAAGAAAACTGATAATGTAACTTAGTAAAATAATATGTAACTTACATAATCATGGAAGGCTTTTGCTTCACTTGAGTGTTCACATGTTTCCCGTCTTTCAGGAGCTGCACAGTAGAGATCCCAAAATACACTAAAAAAGTAATCATGGTAATATTAGGAAAGTCATATAGTGCCAATATGAAAAATCACAATTTCAAAAATAACAGAAGAGATATTTTTTTTTTTTTTTTAATAACAAAGTGCGTTTTCTTCTTCGGGACAAATATTTCTTTTACAGATTTAAATTTGAGCAAGACCCTTCATAGGGTACCACTTGGTCATCTTTCAGAAATGCAAAGTAAAATTTTTCTAAAAGAAAATAATTTTAAAACAGTAATTTAAAAAATGCTTATTCTTAACTGGTTGTTTACATGAGTTAAAACACTTGATTGAAGTAATTAAATTCTTTTCAAATTTTTCCATGAAGAATAAAAATGGTAAATAATATCTTAAATTTAACCACTGAGGAATAAAGAAGTTCATCAATTTTTCTCAAGATAATTTTACTGTCAAACTCCCAGGCCAATCCCCCTGACCATTAAACCACATTGGTTAAACAATTATATTTCTTAAAATATCCTCTTGTTTTCTCCTGCAAGTACTAAAACAGGTAAAAACAGGTAGGTAATTAAAAAAAAAAAAAAAATCCATTCTAACATCTCTCTCGTTTTTTTTTTTTTTTTTTTCCTCCCTCCTACTCAAGAATAACAGGCAGCTAAGGCAAAAAAAAAAAAAAAAAAAAAAGTGAAGTGGCTATGGGAAAAATTAAACTTCTTATAAAAGATATGATTCTGGTCATCCTTCCACCCATCAAACTAACAATACACATGAACACAGGATTCAAAAAGCAGGAAAGCAAACAGCTAAATGTACTGGCTATCAACAAGGCAATTACAATGATCAACAGTATTCTTTATTATAACACATTTCCTACTCTCTGTAAGTGCAGAGCCAAGCGGTTAAGCCAAGTAGGATACACCAAGTGGTTAAGAGAATAGATTTTGAAGCAGGACATATCTGAGACAGAAGCCAGCTCTGCTATCTGTGACAGTTCTTGATCAAGTTGCTTAAACCAATAGGAAACACAAGTTCCTTTTCTACAAAATAAAGTTATTCAGAATTATATAACACACACAGTTCCTGACATATAGTAAGCATTTTATTAATAATATCACCAACACTATAAACAGCTTGCACAAAACCTTAAAATACAGATATATTTTTAAGGCAGGATATTGTGTTGAGGACACAGGTAACAATGGTACAATAAAATCTGCTAAAGTAAACCCTGACTATTTTGGCACTGAACGACTCATTTAGTCTGGATGTCTCTCCTCAGCTAGGAGAATGTTTTCTGTAGGCATTACAACACAATTAAAGCCACTATTCAGCAAGAGAAGATTACTCTCAGAGGTGAAAAACATGAAAGATTGAGTACTGGCATCATTTCCTCTGAAATTTCTACAATCATTAAGAAAGATGAAGAAAGCAATACAGACAAAATAATATAAGTAAATTTTAATTTTTTTACAAAGGTGAAAGCAGTTAAAAGTTGTACTTGGCCTTCCTGCAGCCCCACTAGGATAAAAAGTCTAAGACTCACAGATATACAAGGATACAGGTAGAAGTTCTTACATGGATTGAGTGGTATAAATTTTAGTATATTAAAATTACTCTTATTTTTATGTTCGTAAGGAACTGTAAAGCTCTTGAAACCCAAATTTGTAAGGTAGTCTTTAAACTGTATTCAGTTAATCATAGAATATTATATTCAATATCATGACAAACAGTTTAATTTCTCTTCTTCTTCCCTAATTTTTCTAATTTCCTATTAAGCACTATAAAACCTCTCCTGAAAAGTATCCCAATGCATTACTTTTAAAAGGTTATCTCACAAAATGAACTGGGAAAAAAATGATAATCTATTGTTGAGGTCCTAAAAGTTATTAAAGAAATACTACATATAATTATTTAAACATACAATTTAATTAAATGTTTACCTTAGAATATTAATATTGTTCTACTTCTGTTTTCCAGTTTACTTTTATGGATTTAGTGGGAGGTCAAAAGTTTACAAGATCAAGCTTAGGGATAATAAAGCTAGTTACTAAAATACTATAATTCTATATATGATATTCCTGAGATCTAACTATGGGACATACACGACTGGATCCAAAACTAGTAACGAGTGGAAATGAAAATTGCATCTCAATTTCCTAAAGCATTTAAAGGTAGCTCTATGTAGAAGTTATATGTCATACCCTATTAAAATTTAACAAATGCTCTTGGCAAATGCTTTTGGCTGATATTATGACAACGTGACAATTGCCATATGAAAGTGTGGACTTATTTCCCAGAGAAAGAATTAGGCTTTTAAGCAAGTGAGGCTCACAGCAATACTTGATTTCTCCTTAGTTAGGGGGATTATATTGAAACACTTTAGTAAGTTCCTCTGATGACTCACTGAACTGGTTTCTTTTCCACAGGACCAAGGGCAGGAAACTAGGGGCCTCTAAAGACACGGGTTTCCTTTCTCTACAACCTGAGATGCTGGTGACTGAAGCGCATCTCAATTCCTCTCATCCACTGCATGTATTAAACTTGAAACCAAAGCACTATCCTTAAAGTGTGGTGAATTTATTATCATGTATAATGCTTTTAGATTTGCATGGTCTCTTTATTCCTAAGCAGAAAACAAGAGAAAAATGTATATTTTACAGAGGAAGAAGATAAGACTAAGCACAGAGAACCAGAGAATACTTGAAAAATATTAAAATCTACGATCTTGTATCATTTATTATGTGCTTCTCCACGTAACTCAAGGGAAAGCAAGAGGTCCCCAAGCTGAGGATCCGCACCCAAACACCGTTTGCCCTTCTGTTCCTGAGGCTTTGAGGAGAAATGACTCAGCCAGCTATCAATATCTCAAGGGAAGGCAGGAAAAAGGTTGTCAGAGCAGGCTTCAAGGGTGAATGAACATGCCAGATGTGCCCCAGAAGATGGGATGCTAACATAATTACATAACCTTAATGCCACCAGCCATATCTAAGACTACCTGAAAATAAAAATGTAAAAACAACATTTGTATAAAACATTTTTTCCCCCCGAGGAGCAGGCCATGTTAAAGTTCAATTCTTAATAACTAATAGTCACTTCTCTTTCAAGGCCCCAAAATATAAAATCGATGAATATTAATTACTCATAATCCCTACTGAAGAAAACTATCCATTCATAGACCACAACAGGTTTTACGTGAAATGTACGTGTACCTGATCTGCACCTTGGAACTTTGACTATGCGTACTTGTATTATTCCTTAGCATTATTTAATACTTTTTAAAATGCAAGAATTAAATTTTTCTCCACTCTCATAAAATTTTCACCATACTCTAGCAATAATTTCATATTTTAAAGTATGATCTGCACATTTATTGAACATACACTAAATTCAAGCACACAGTAAGTACTGTATAAAAAAAAAAACTGTATACTCAGCATTTAATCTTCTTATTACTATCCCCACTTTATAGATGAAGGAACTGAGGCATGGGGGGTTAAATAATTTGTTGAAGGTCACACAGTTAATTAGTGGCAGTTGGGCTTGAATTTTTAAATTATTACCTTATTTTCTTCTAATGTGAATATGGTATTAGAGTTTATATTTCAAGACTCTATTCTGATTAAAAAAAAATTTTTTTTTTTTTTTTTATGGGCAGGTTAATACTGCTCTGGTAGTCTGAGCAGCATCAGCTATGAGCTTAGTAGATACCTGTTCTAGATAAGATAAAACCAAACCAAACCCATTGCCACTGAGTGGATTCCAACTCACAGTGACCCTCTAGGACAGAGTAGAACTGTCCCATAGGGTTTCCAAGAATCAGCTGAGGGTTTGAACTGCAGACCATGCTCTTAACCACTGTACCAACAGGGCTCCCAGATAAGACTGTTATTGTTGTTGTTAGGTGCCATTGAGTTGATTCCGACTGACAGTGACCCTATGCACAACAGAACGAAATACTGCCTGGTCCTGCGCCATCCTCACAATTGTTGCTAAGCTTCAGCCCAAATAAGATATGTCTATGTTACTGTACCTTTGACCCATGTATTCCAGTTCATTTCCTGAGTATCCTGTAGCAACCACCCTCTCACCCTACACACAGGTGCTGGTGATCCATGGATGCCTCTACACAGATGGAACTCAAAACGGACAGCTTTTCTGAGTCCCATTTATATCAATTATCTGGAAGTAGCCACTTCACTCCCCATACTCAAAAAAGAGAAATGTAATTATGTAATGATATTAATAGTGGGACACTGAATTCAGCTCTATGTTTAAGAAATATTATCTGTTTCTCTCTCCTTCTCTCTCTCACATATCTTCAACCCCTCCCTGTTGACCTGAACCTGTACATATGCTCAAGTCTATTCTAGCTTAAAAACAAAAGTGTTAGGTCCTATTCTGTTGTGAATCATGAAACTATTACAGTAGCCTTCTAAATTTTACTTATACCACTCCACCAAAACTCTTCTCCCCAAGACCACCTAAGTTTTCTTACTTCCAAATTAAGGGCAATCTTCGGAATTTTTTTTTTTTTTATCTTACATTTACTGAGAAACTTGAATTTGACTGTTGAATGTTCTCTCCTTTGAACGCCTTTCCTGGTTCTCAATCATTATTCTCTCCTGATTGTCCTCCCTCCTCTCCAATAACTTCTTGGAGGATTCCTCTTCATCTGCCCACACTTAACTGTTGACTTTCTCCAGGGCTTCAACCCCAGGCCCTGCGCTAACTATACTGCACAGTTTCACCTATGAACACTCTTAACCTACAGTATGACGCATGCTGTTAAGTCACAAACCATTACGGACCCAGATCTCTGTGAATGGACATTTTTATCTGAATGTTGCACCCAAAAAACTCCCCACAGTCCAATCAATTCCCACTCATTGGGACCCTGTAAGACAGCGCAGAACTGCCCCATCAGGTTTCCAAGGCTGTAAATCTTTAGGGAGCAGATTGCCACATCTTTCTCCCATGGAGTGGCTAGGCTGGAACCGGCAGTTAACCAGCAGCCAAGTGCTTAACCACTGTACCACCAGGGCTCCTCAAACATCACTCAGTCATCTAAAAATTTAACTTCCTCATGCTAAGTTCATTGTCTTTTCTCCAAAACCTGCTGCTCTTTCTGTATTTCCTTACTTGGTCAATGGCATCATTATTCTTTCCATCATCCAAATCTAAAACGTGGGAGGCTTCTCCTTCACCTCTATCACCAAACTATTCGACACATTCTTCACTATCTAGAATCCACCATCTCATCACCTTTCACTGGACAATTACAATTGCCTTGTTAACTAATCTTTACCTCTGCTCTCAACCCTGTTCAATCCATCTCTACACTGATGCCAAGTAAACATCTAAAAACACAAATCTAATCATTCCACACACATTGTAAAATCTTGGAATTGTAGTCCAAAATCCTTGATGTACTCCAAGACTTCATATCTGACCATTGCTTGTGTCTCTAACCTTATCTTCTATCACTTTCAGGTACTACACTTAGAGGTCAACGGGCCCAAACTTCCTGTCATTTCTTAAACACAGTAATCCCTTTTGAGCCATCATACTAACAATTCCTCGCCCAAAATACCTTGCTCTCACTAACTTTCAGCTCAACTCTACTTTCTCTATGAATCCTTTCCTAACTCTCACAATCTGAGAGTGTATTGTGTTGCTATTATAACCAGTACATATCATTATAACACTTTTTTTTCTTTTTTTTAAATCATGCTTTAGGTGAAAGTTTACAGCTCAAGTTAATTTCTCATTCAAAAATTTATACACATATTGTTTTGTGACATTGGCTGCCATCCCCACAATGTGACACTATGCTCCCCCTCACTACCCCAGGTTCCTTGTGTCCATTCGTCCAGTTCCTGTTCCTTCCTGTCTTCTCATCCTGTTTTTGGACAGGAGCTGCCCACTTGGTGTGGTATATTTGACTGAACTAAGAAGCACATTCCTCATGTGTATTATTTTTGTTTTATAGGCCTGTATAATCTTTCTCTGAGAAGTGGGCTTCGGGAATGGTTTCAGTTCTGGGTTAACAGAGCATCTGGGGGCTATAGTTTGGGGAGTTCCTCTAATCTCTGTCAGACCATTAAGTCTGGTCTTTTTACATGAATTTGAATTCTGTTCTACATTGTTATAACACTTTTAATTCTCTCTCCTACGACTGAGTCCTTAAGAGTAGAATAGCTTTGCACTTTATAAATACTTCGTGAACAGGCTTAAACAAGGTAATTTCATTTTCAAATATTACATAAAAAACGCAAGTGAAAAAAGTTCGTAAAGACTTCAACTGTTCAATGTAACAAGGACCATGAGTTTGACCCAATAACCACCTAGTAAGGTGTTGAAGGACACACATTATTCTAATTATCTGGACCAGCGCCAGCAATAGCTTTACTGGTCAACATAAAAAGGCAACCATTATTATAATCCTAAATTCCTAACCCTGGAGCACAGATTACGAAGCCCAGCTCCAAAGAGTTTAGGATAAAATGATCAAGCATCTGCTGGATTTAAGGCCCACAAGAATGGCTGGCTACACAAAATGATTAAGAAAGCTTAGAAAATGAGCAGATGGACATTTTTCTGGGAAAAAGGATCCATAGTCTCATAGCTTCATCAGTTCTCAAAGGACCCCATGACTTCAAAACTGTTAAGATTCACTAATTTATATAGACAAAGCAGGAATTGCAAAGGGTATGTTAGTAGTTTTAGGGAGAAAACATTTAAACATCAAAAATACCTTACCTATATATTTTGCATATGCTAGATTTAAACTGATCAAGTATAGTCTAAAAATATTTATGTGGTTATATTTTATTTATTTTACATCTCCAGCTAAATATACATGAAATTATTTAAAATACCAAAGTCACGGAAGGAAAGGCTCCCCTGAATCTCTGTGCCATAGAAAAAGGAAGAGCCACGGCAGATTTAAACGCTGTACCTCTGACAGCTGAGACCAAAGAAGCAAAAAACCAAGGTATACACTAAGTTATTATCAACCATCTAATGTATGGGAATAGGTTAAATCCATGAGAAAGTGAGTAAAAGAGAAATAAAGGCAAGAAACACAATTAGTATTATAATTGAAAACTCTTAAAATCCTCACTTTGTTAGTCCACTGATCCAACAGGGACAGACTACTAAAATAGTTTCTTATGCCACTTTTCAGACCTAATTGAAAAAATACAAAATGTAAGCGTGTCAATAGATGAAGGAATTCAATTATATTCCACAATTAAGTATTTACAGCCTAGATTTAGATATCATAACTATACACCATCTAAAATGAAAATTTGATTTTTATACTATTACACATTTTTAAAAAAATAATTTTTAAACCCCAGGAAAACAGCACAATGATGGTGCTCAACTACAATGAACCGTTGTTCCAAATACAGGAACTCTGAACCAAAACACTGCACCTGTTCCTGCCATATGTATGTGAGACAAATAAGGGAAACCCACAAGTACAACCACAACTGACCAAGTGTGGTTCCATTTATCACGGGACTTCTAGTAAAGCATGCTTTCAGGAGCGAGGTTAAAAAGATGATGGCATTAAATAACGTTCCAAGGAGACCATGTGCAATAGCATCAGCAGATAGCCTTTGTTTATAAAGCTCTGAGCAGGAAATGCTTCTAACTGAAGAAAGGCACAAAAAAATAAAAATAAAGGGAATGTCTTTTCCATGCATACACCTGGACTACGAATTACTGCTGGGGAAAAGTCACATATCTGGGCATACTGGTGCCACAATGCTCTGACAACCAAGTAGCCCTCCAACACTGCCTGGTGATCTTTTTGTATGTTCCTAGTCAGTTCTCTCCCTGACTCGATAAACAACTATTTCAAACTCTTTTTAGGCTATTCTTCACTCTACTAAAAATTCACACGACCACCACCATCAGCAGAAGACCTCACATCCTATTCTACAGACAAAACAAAAGCCATCAAAGAAAGTACACAGTCTCTTGCCAGCAAACCCACAAACGCCCTTGTATCTCCTCTCATCACAGTGGTAGAGATGGTGCTCTCCTCTTACTTCCCACCACCTGTACTCTGTATCCCCTTCTTCCTGGCTTCTGCAGGGGTTTTACATCACTGATTATCCCCTCTCTCCTTGTATCTTCAACCTCTCTTCCTCTACTGATTCCTTCTCATAAACACTAAACATGCTAATATTTCTCCCACCTAAAATGAGAAAAATTCTCTCAAATCTATAACACTCCTTCAGGTATCACTTTTTCAGGTATCACTAATTTCTCTTCACAGCTGAACCTTCCAGTCAGAACTGACTGTATCTACCATTTCCCACTTCCTAACTTCCTGGTGGAGTCCCTGGATGGTGCAAACGTTTAAGCACTTGGCTACTAACCAGAAGGTTGGTGGTTTGAATCCACCCAGAGGCACCTTGGAAGAAAAGCCTGGCAATCTTTCTGAAAGATCATAGCCACAGAAAACCCTAAGGAGCACAGTTCTACTCTGAAACACAGGGGGTTGCCAGGAGTCAAAGTCAACTCCACAGCAACTGGTTTAAACTCCTAGTTGCTTCTTAACCCATTACCCTCCGGCTTCCCAGCTCATCGCTGGCTCACATCAGTCATTTTCACTAAATCCATAAAGGGCATATTCACTCCTATTATGTTACCCTGCAGCTGCATTTAACACTACTGACCTTTCTTCCTCCTTCTTAAAACAAGCCCTTACAACATTCCCTTTAGTTGTTCCTTCTGTCTCCTGTTCACACACCTCAAATGTTAGTGTTGCAAGGGTTCTGTACTAGGCCCACTTCTCTCCTCATTCATGTGCAATTCCACCCCCTGGCCCGCTCTTTTATATCAGACCCATCTAACTGCTGCCTGCTCAACATCTCCACTTGAATTTCATGTTTCTCAACTTCAGTGTGCCTAAAAAACTGGACTCTTCATCTACTTCCCAGACTTAGCCAATCACCAAATCCTGCCAATTCTACTAACGTCCCTCAAATCTGTCCACTTCTCTTCCTCCCCATTACTTACTCCCTAGTGCAAGTGACCATTCTCTATCCCTTACTGCCACAGCCTTCTAAGTGTCTCTAGGCTTATTCCTGTTCCACCCACTCTCTATAGAACCAGAGTGATACTGCTAGGATGTAAATTCACATTACTTTCCTACTTAAAAACTTAACTGCACTGTATTGTCTTTATGATTAAATTCGAAGTCTTAGTTTATCAAACCAGACTTCTCCGTAATCACTCTTATCACCTTCCATTTAATTTCCAACATACAGAAGTTCTATCCTTCTTACAGGCTATACTCTCCCTGATTTTCATCTCCAGGTCCTTGCCCGTGATACGATTTATCAGAACAGTCTCCTTCTCTGCCTTTTCATGCCTCTCTGGCCAACTCTTAGTCATAGTTAAGACTTTGGCTTAGATATCAGCTCCTCCTATGAGTCGTCCTTGACTCTTATGCCAGGTGAAATGTATTTGGTGTGTGCCTAACAATACTCTACATATTTCCCATAAAACATATATTTCTTTTTTACTGCTTATTTAATTATTTGTTTTCCTCAATAAAC
Organism: Elephas maximus indicus; assembly: GCF_024166365.1. Lineage (NCBI taxonomy): Eukaryota > Metazoa > Chordata > Mammalia > Proboscidea > Elephantidae > Elephas > Elephas maximus. The sequence goes on from NC_064820.1 coordinate 86,678,279, forward strand.
TGCCATCATCAAGAAGGTAGGGATGTGTGCCTGGTGTGTCCCTAGTATCTAGCATAGTGCTTAGCATATAAGAACCTTGATAAGTATTTGTTGACAAAATGGAATAAACAATAAACTTTATTAGATTTGCATGGCGAAATATGCTCAAAACCTAGTAAGTAAATAAAATTTAAAAAGACACCACCACCACCACATGGCAGAAATATAAAGGTACGAAAGGTACATCTTCAGGGCAAAAAACAAAAAACCCATTCAGTTAAGTATCTGCTGAGCAGTGCTTCAGGTAACTGTTTTTCATGAATATGTTTTTCTATCTCAAGAGAATGAAGATAAACTTATTTCAGTATCTGCTCATTTGCAACCTGTTCCTCTCTTGTTCTTGGGAGTTTTTTTTACTTGGTGACGAGTTGTTACTTTTGAACAGGACTGGCCTATTACAGAAGATGCAGTCAAATTATTCACCTGAGTTGCTTCTCCCACTCCCCATCCCTCCAGGAGGAGAGGCAAGGGTTTAAAGAATGAACTGGAATAGCATGCTAAACTGTATAGTTATCTAGTGGTCTGGGGTTATGACAACTTGCTAGCCCGCTTTGCAGAAAACCAACCTTATAGCTAGTTCAACAATCAGATAGCCAAGAAAAAGTGCCATCCTTATTTTGCCACCGTAAGATGAGAAAGGAATCATATTAACAGTTGGAAGATTCTACACACTGGTCCCTATTCCAGCATGACTCAGTAAAACTATCTTAATGTCAAATAACACCAATGCACACTCTGAGTTTTTTGTTTTAAGTGCCACTTTTCAGAAAAATAATTTTTAAAATAAGAAGGAATAAAAGGGAAGCATAAGATCATAAATAGGTATGGTACAGGCCTTCTGGAATGCATCGATCTAGTAAAAACTGGAATAAAACAAGATACTTACCACCACCAAGAATGTAAGAATCCTGGTGGTTCCCCCAACGTGATGTTTTTTTCCCATCTTATCTAAAATGAACAAAAGAGATATTAAACAGTTTCCTAATAATACTTCTTTCCATACATATTAAAAACAATATTTTCTAATTTAAAATATTAAGGTAGTATATAAGTTTGTCATTGCTATCATATTATTCTTTATTCATATTTTACAAGTACTCATTTTACATAGTAATTTAAGTAATTTAAATTTTAAGTAATTTAAAACTGTATTCCTTTTAAGCAGAATGAGGTAAGGGCTTAACTTTAGCTTCACTACTTACTAGCTGTGTGAGCTTGGAAAAGTTACTTAAGTCTTCTGTGCCTCAGTTTCCTCATCTATAAAATGGGGATAATAATAATTACCTACCTCACAGGGTTGCTGTGAAATGAAAAACATTTAAGAGTACCTGATATGTATTAAGTGCTTAATAACCATTAGCTGCTATTATTTTTTCTTTACCTCAAAGAGCATTCCTCTAAAAATTTATTCCACCAGCACGGTCACCAGCACTCACAAAATCCTATTAATATTCCATGTAAAAACATTCAAGTGCTTAGGGATGTGCCAAACAATCAGAATAGGGAGCACAGTGGTTTGTTTTTTATTTGAGTCAGAACAGTGTAAAAGACCCTGGTGATGACAGTTAGATGATGTACAATGGAGACAGGATTTTACAATAAAAATAAATTTGTTTTTGTCTTTGTTAGGTGCATTGAGTCAGTTCTGACTTATAGTGATCCTATGTACAACAGAATGAAACACTGCCTACTCCTGCACCATTCTCACTATCATTGGTTGCTATGTTTGAGCCCCTTATTGCAGCCACTGTGTCACTCATTCTCGTTAACGGTCTTCCTCTTTTTCACTGCCTACTTTATTAAGCACGATGTCCCTCTCCAGGGACTGGTCCCTTCTAATAACCTGTCCAAAGTACATGAGATGAAGTCTCACCATTCTCACTTCTAAGGAACATTCTGTCTCTACTTCTCCCATGACAGATTTGTTCATTCTGGCAATCCACGGTATATTCAATATTTTTCTCCAACATCATAATAAATAAGTTTAAGTGGTTAAAATTCTTGTATTTTATAAAATCCTGATAGCTTACAAAACGTTAAATGCCTAAAAACAAAAACCAAATCCATTGCCATTGAGTTGAATGGTCCCATAGGGTTTCCAAGGAGTAACTGGTGGATTCAAACTGTCAACCTTTTGGTTAGCAGCTGAAACTCTGAACCACTGTGCCACCAGGGCTCCAATACCTAAACCAAAAACCAAACCTGTTGCCGTCGAGTCGATTCCGACTCATGGCGACCCTATAGAACAGAGCGGAGCTGCCCCATAGAGTTTTCAGGGAGCACCCAGTTGATTCAAACTGCTGAACTTTCGGTTACTAGCCGTAGCACTTCGCCACTACACCACCGAGGTTTCCCCAATACCTAAGGGAAATATAAATTCAATATACACGCTTTAAAAATCATTTAGTAGAGTTCTGTGAAATAATCATCAGATTTCAGTCACCAGGTTTTTTAAAGGATAATAATAAATCCTACACTTGTTAATGTATTCTGTAATTTTGTGGACTGTAAGGTAGTATATAAATTTGTAAGTTAAGATGGCTGAGAAATGCAACCAAGACAGGATTATAGAAACTACACATATGACTAGGAAAAATAACAGAGTTGGGAATAAGGAAGAATTTTCTATGATCCTGGTATAAATGGGAGAATCAAATAAAAATTAATCATTTAAACAGAAAATTAAGCTTCTAATTACTTTTAATAATCATTTTTTGGATTTGGTGTTCTGTCTAACTGATAGTTAAAATGTATACCAAATTCAGGTGAACAATTAAAAACATCATCCTTAAGAGAATTAGATTTTTGAGATTTTTGTTTCTCTTTTGTTTTGGTGAATCAGAGGCACTTGAGGAGCTCACAATTATTAGCATCAATATGAACATCAGCTATCACTACTAACCCAGAAATCTGAAGGAGACTGGGCTTCATTTGTACAGGCTCTATATTATAATTTAAGGATTAAGTTTTTGAAAAATTCCTGATTTGATGGGGTGGGAGGGAGAAGATATATGTCTTTCATAAAATAAGAGTTAAAAAAAGATGGTGATTTTAATTTTCCAACTGTTTCCATTTCAGATGAGTTAAAGTATGGAGCCCTGGTGGAACAGTGGTTAAGAGCTCAGCTGCTAACCAAAAGGTTAGCAGTTTGAATCCACCAGCTGTTACTTGGAATCCCTATGGGGCAGTTCTACTCAGTCCTATAGAGTTGCTATGAGTCAGAAATGACTCAACGGCAATGAGTTTGGTTTTCTTTTTTATATGTATATTGTAACAAATTTTAAACAAGGCAACTTCTCTCCAAATTTAAAAATTCTAAGTAAATACTCTTTACAAATCAAACTTATAAATTTATTTTGTGCCTGTACTAAATAAACACTGTAGCAGTAAGCACAAAACATAAAAATCCCTGCCTTGAGGGAATTTACACTTCAGTAGGGAAGACAGACCCCTAAAGCAACACTACTTCCCCAACAAACAAGAAGTTACTTGTGTTTACATTAAAAACCCATTAAATGTCAAGTCGATTCCAACTTTTATCAACCCTATATATTAAAACCATTGCTGTTGAGTCGATTCCAACTCACAGCGACCCGACAGAACACAGTAGAGCTGCCCCATAGGGTTTCCAAGGAATAGCTGGTGGATTCTACCCACCAACTTTTTGGTTAGCAGCTGAAGCTCTTAAAAAAATTAACAAATGCTATGGAGAAGAACAAAGCAGTGAAGGAGAAAGAGAGCAGGAAAAGGTAAGAAGGGAGTTAACAATTTTAAATAAAGTGATCCAGAAAGGTCTCAACGAAAAAAGAGGCCTGAAAAACAACCAACCTATGTGTGTAAGTATATGCCATCGTTTTCCAGATAAAATAATTTAAAAAATTTTTAACAATATCGCAATCAGCAAAATATGCTCATAGGTCTTTAATACCACAAGTAGTAAGCAACTATAATTACAGATTCCAGAAAAATTCAAGGAATTCTTTCTATTATGAAAGAAGTTGGGAATTCTTATCCCAAAAGGACTTAAAAAGAAAGCTTTAAGACAGGAACTCAGAGGGTGGCCTTAAATTTAAAAGAAAAAAAAAAGCTCTTTAAGGACAAGGTTCAGGAAGACATGAAAAAACCCTAAATGCCATTAAAATCACTGACACTGGTTACATTTTTTAGAGTTCTTAAGTAAGTAAAAAGTGAAACAAGAGGAATACTGATGCAGACAACATTTAATTTGTTCTCAAAAAACAAAGTAAATTTTTGAAATTAGAAAATTACATATGTAATGGCCATTTTTAAAAAGAGCTAAAAGGAAAAATCTCAGGAATTAAAGAACTTGAAGTTAGGAAGACTAAATAAAACAGTATACCAGAACATGCTATATAAATGTAAACCAGGTCCTAACCTGAATACTTCTAATTAGTAACACAAAGAATTTGTGCATCTATGCCACCTTTATCTGATAATTTCAGCTGATCAATATATATCTTTCTAGTTCATAAAAAAATAAAGTACTTAATGAGTTTTATGAAAAATAAAACTCTGATATCCTGCTAAAGTTACAATTTAGTAAAAATCGTGTGTCTCATTCTCCTAGTCTTCATTACTATTTTTTCACTAGTTGATGTCTTCTGGAAAGGGCAACAGGACCTCCCGCAAGTGTCCCAGGAACACTAATATTCCTAATCACTAGAATCATATTAACCACATGAAAAGCAAGGTTTCTCAAATTAGTGACCTTGGATTTCAACTCAGTTCCTTCAATAATATGAAGGTGAAATAATGCAAATATTACTATTCTCAATTAAAAGAAAAATGAGAGATGAGTTACAGAGAAGTTAAGGTAGTATGACTAAGTCTCAGTGCGTGCTGAAACTGGGCTTAGACTCCCAGTCTGAGTCCTACTCCACCACATCAGTTACTAAGCAATCTCCGTCCTACACTCACGCAACTTCCACAACCAATCACCAGCTATTTCAGGAGATGGAGCGTCTAGGAAACTATCCATACGGCTCATACGTGATACGGTCCTTTATGAGAGGGAAACTGAAAGTAATACATTTGTCTTTTACAGAGTATCGTATCTTATTCCTCAGAGAAACTCAAAATGCTTCATATACATAATCACTTTCATCCTCATAATATTCTTTACTAAAAGTAGAACTCATCTTTCTCACTTTAAATTACAAGTCTGTGGCAGAAGCAGCTAGAACCTCAGCCCATGAGACTGAAGTTACCACAAAAGCCATCCATTTACAATTACGAAATGACCTACACTTACAGTTCTTCTTTAGGCACCTCCTACAGAAGAGATCTTGAAACCCAATAGAGCAGTTCTACTCTCTCCTGTAGGGTCTCTAGGAGTCAGCATCAACTCCATAGCAACAGGTTTTTGTAGAAGATATGATTTCACATAAGGAATATGTTTACATATAAATGGTATTGTTTACCTCCAAACCAATCACAACTCAAGATATTACTTGTTTACAGAAAGCATGATATACTGTTCAAGAAAAGACAAACAGAACCCTGACTTATAGAAAACTAAATCATATCCATTGCAGCACTCTTAGAAACAATGAAAATTAGAAATAACCTATGTTTTATCAATAAAGAAAAAAAAATTTTTTTAATAGTGAATACAAAATAAATTATATACTGCAGCACAGAATGCAATAATTTCAAAGAATAAGATATATGTGCCTCGTAAAAATGTCATCCTGTATTGGTTTTTGATGTTGGAGAAATGGAAGGCTGGAGAACAATATGGCAGTATGAAACTTTTTCTGTTTAAAAAACAAAGTGTGCAAATACATGTATGTATTTGGGTAGTGTGTATTTTGAAGAAATCACACTAAACTCTTACAATGATATCTCTAAAAAAGGGTCAAGGAGGACTTCCACTTTAAAATTATATTCATCTGTGTGGTTTGTTTTTGGAAAAGATGTATTAGTGATGAGTGGGGTTGCGAATGGCAAGAAAATACACCTAAATGTCAAACTTTATATTAGAAACAATTCTTCTGCTACTTACAAAGAGGCATTTTCTGTTGAGTTTCTTTAGCTTCAGGCTTGTTTACGTGACGTCTGTACAATTTTTCTCTCTCTATTCTGTTTTTCCTTCTTCGATTACTTCAGCCCAATGTATATTTTCTACTCCCAGGGTATTTTGCTATTTAATCACCCAGGTCCCCTTCCTTCCCTCATTTGCCCAGCTAGAATCTGTGTTCTCCTAGAACTTAAATTTTCTTGAGGCCTATTTCCTACTTCCAGCTTGCACATCTGGGGGCCTTTTTCTGCGATTATGCTGTGTCTCTATCATATGAGCTGAAGTTTTCAGCAACTTGTGAAATGAGTTCCTTTATGTGGCCTTTTGCCTTGGTTCTGGGAACAAACAGGTTGAGAAATTTTTCCCCTAAATTCTGAGGAGTTACCTTTGCCCTGATTTTCTACCCCAGAGTGTTTTTACTTTTGTCCAGGTTGATCAACAATTCTTGTGTAAGCAGCAAAAACCATGATGCTTTGATACTTTTTGTCTGGCCCTGAGCTGCAGCCTTCCCTGTGATTGGTCTATTTTACGTACTTTGCAGGGATTGGTCAATATACTACAGACTATCCAAATGAAGTGACTATAAAAAAAAACAAAAACAAACTCCTTGCTCTCAAGTCAATTCTGACTCATAGTGACTACAGACTACACAAATGAAGTGAGTATGCTCCAGCAAGGTTATTGGTGAGCTCATGGCCTTGCTTGGAGGGCCATGTCTTAAAATTAATAAGGAGTTTGCTTATATACACAGCCAATCCCATGGAGGTTTCAGAAAGGAGAAAAGGCAAGAGGGAAGAAAGAAGCAGAGAGAGAGGAGATGAAGAGCCTCCTAAAAGAGCTGTAACATGGGTCAAGGACTATAACACTGAAGACAGCGAGGGGGCCAGAAGGGGCCCTGCAGCAGAGCCAGCATTGACAGATTAAGAAGGGGCCCTATAGTAGAGCCTGCGGCAACAGTTTCGGGGGAAGCCTGTATAGGATGGCAAGTCCCAAGTCTGTGGGTCAGCCTGGGGGCTTCTCCGGAATCACATAGCTGCAGGGACCGGTGAATCCAAGATTGGCAGGTCAGAGAGCAGGCCTCTGGCTCCTGGATTCTGGAGGCCAATGAATCTCAAGATCAGCAGATAAAGCAGTAAGCCACTGACTCACAGGCTGCAGAGACTAAGGAATTCCAAGATTGGCAGGTAAGCTGCTAGTGCAACTCCCAAGAACCAGAAGTCAGATAAGAAGCTAGCTGTAGGATCCATCAAAAAGCTGTGCAAAAGCCAGCAAGCTTTGCCAGAAAGTCCGCATACGCTGGATGCAGGCCACAACCCCCTAGGAACTCCCTTTCAATTGACTAGATGGTCATAGCAAATCTCACAATGGAAGTGATTACATTATATCAGATCTCATTATGAAAGTGACTGCATCATTACATAGCAGCCAAATTATACCCTAACTGCCAAATCACTGAGAATCATGGCCCAGCCAAGTTGACACACAACCTTAACCACACAGTCTACTCCTTGTGAACTTGGCACCCATACACATCTCCCTAATCCATACACAATCTCTAAATAAAGACAATTATAAAGTCATACTTGTGCCTAACATGATACAACTAACATGCATACAACCTGTTTACATCTTATATAAGTGAAGAAAACAAAAATATTTGATGTATATATACAAGGAAGAAACACTCAGAACAATTACAGTCCTCGTTTCTGCAACTAGTCATTTAGAATTATCTTCCTCCACCATCTACTCCATACTCCTTTACCCTCAGCAACTACCTCAGTGTGTCATGGTTTTTTGACTGGTGGGGTGACCCAAACCTTCCTGAAGGGTCTGGGCCATTAGCAGTCATGTCAGAATTGGGTCACTGTAGTTTTCCATTGATTTTAATCACAGGGCACTGTAGTACTAAGAGACATCCTAAAGGATCTCCTGTATTCCAGACTTTACCTCCATTATACAATATCAATCAGATTTCCTCTTGGTAATCAGGATCGATTATACCAGCCAAATCAGTAACTCCCTTCTTTGCCTGATGATCCAGAGGCATAAGGAGCCCTAAGTGGTTGCATGGCATTCTTAACTCCCAGTTCAGCAGAATCTGTGTTGTGTCTCCTGGTGAGAGCATTCCTCCCTTTAGAACTAAGACCTCTAGATCTGCAAAGCATAGGGTCACAGGGACGGGAAGTAAAAATTTTGCAAGTGGGACGCTAGGGGTAATAGTGAGTGGTGTCACTCCCATCTCCACCCCTTGATTCCTGAATTCATGAATCCTGACCATGGGAGAAATAGCACCATATACTGGATGCTGATTTAGAGCATATACAGTTTCCTGGAGAAGGCTGCCTCAACCCTGCAAGGTATTGCCACCTAGCTGGTGCCATAATTGTACCTTTGGAAGGCCATTCCATCATTCTGTCAAGCCAGTTGCTTAAGGAAGACGGGGAACATGGTAAGACCAGTGAATTCCATGAGCCCACTAGGCATGTGCCCACTGCCACACTTCACTTGCTGTGAACTGAGTCCCTTGATCTGAGGTGACGCTGTCTAGAATACCATGATGGTAATAAGGTATTCTGTAAGTTCACAGATGGTAGTCTTGGCAGAAGCATTTCATGCAAGGAAGGCAAATCCATATCCAGTGTATCTATTCCAGTAAGAACAAAATGCTGCCCTTTCCATGATGGAAGAGGTCCAGTGTAATCAACCTGACATCAGGTTGCTGGCTATCACCTTGAGGAATGGTGACATATCAGGGACTTAGTGTTGGTCTCTGCTGCTGGCAGACTGGACACGCAGCAGTGGCTGCAGCCAAGTCGGCCTCAGTGAGTGGAAGTCCACGTTACTGAGTCCATGCATAACCTCCATCCTTGCCACCATGGTCACCGTATTCATGAGCCCATTGGGGCAATGATGGGAGTGGCTGGGGAAAGAGGATGACCGGTTTCCACAGAATGCATCATCCTATCCACTTGACTGTTAAAATCCTCCTCTGTTAAGGTCATCCTTTGGTGGGCATTCATGTAAGACACACATATCTTCACTTCTTTGGCCCATTCAGAGAGGTCTATCCACACACCTCTTCCCCATATCTCCTTGCCTCCAATTTTCCAATCATGTTCCTTCCAAGTCCCTGACCATCCACCCAAACCACTGAATTAGTATACAATCACATATCTAGCCATTTCTTCCTGCAAGCAAAGTGAACAACCAGCTCCACTGCTCAAAGTTCTGCCCATTGGGAGGATCTCCCTTCACTACTGTCTTTCAGGGAGGTCCAGCAAAGGGCTGTAGTGCTGCTGCTGTCAACTTTTGAGTGGTACCTGCATATTGCACAGAACCATCTGTAAATCAGGTATGAATTTTTTCTTCCTCAGTCAACTGATCATAAGGAACTCCCTATGAGGCCATAGGTGCAGACTGGGAGAGAGCAGATAATGTGACAGAAGTGGAGATCATGAGCATTTGGGCCACTTCCTCATGCAACCTGTGCCTTCAGGTCCTGCGTGGGCCTGATCTCATATTTATCACTTCCATTTAGTGGTTGAGCATTGCCGTGCACGTCTAACTTTATGATCTGTGGGTCAAACAATACCCAGTTCATGATGGATAACTCAGGCCACATGGTGACTTAGTGGCCCATGGTTAAGCATTCAGTCTCTCCTAAGGCCCAGTAAGAAGCCAAAAGTTGGTTTCTGAAAAAGGGAGTAGTTATCTGCAGAGAATGGCAACACTTTGCTCAAAAAATCCTAAGGGTCTGAGCTGTGATTCACAAACAGGGGACTGCTAGAGTCCAAAAAGCATCTCTATCTTCCACTGATACTTCAAGCACCATTGGATCAGCCAGATCATATGGCCCAAGTAGCAGAGTAGCTTGCACAGCAAGCTGAACCTGTTGCAGAGCCTTCTCTTGGTCTAGTCCCCACTCAAAACTAGCAGTTTTTTGAGTCACTTGATAAACAGCACACCTAAATGAGGAACGTGTTGACTCCAAAATCCAAAAAGGACCACCAGACATTGTGCTTCCTTTTTAGTTGTGGGAGAGTTCAGATGCAGTAACTTAGCCTTCAATTTAGAGGGAATATCTCAACATGTCCCACACCACTGGACCCCTAGAAATTTCACTGAAGTAGAAAGCACCTGAATTTTTGCCAGATTAATTTCCTACCTGCTAGCACACAAATGTTTTACCAGTAAGTCCAGTCATTAACACTTCTTCTTTACTAGGTCCAATAAGCATAATGTTATCAATGTAATGGACCAGTGTGATGTCTTGTGGAAGGGAAAGATGATCAAAGTCCTTGAGGACTAAATTATGACATAGGGCTGGAAAGCTGATATAACCCTAAGGTAGGACCGTGCGCATTGCTGGGCTTGCCAGCTGAGGGCAAACTGCGTCTGGTGGTCCTTCGAAATAGGTATGGAAAAAAAGGGATTGGCCAGATAAATAGCTGCACACCAGGTACCAGGAGATGTATGTATTTGCTCAAGAATGAAACCACATCTGCAAGAGCAGTTGCAACTGGAGTCACCACCTTGTTAAGTTTTCAATAATCCACTGTCATTCTCCAAGATCTATCTGTTTTTTGCACAGGCCAAATAGGTGAGCTGAATGAGGATATGGTGGGAATCATTACCCCTTCATCCTTCAAGTCTCTGAGGGTGGTGGTAGTTTCTACAATCCCTTCAGGAAGGCAATATTGCCTTTGGTTTACTATTTTTCTAGGTAGGACAGTTTCCATTGTCAAATGTGACTTACATAAAATAGCAATCACAGTAGACTTCAAAGATGCCAGGGCTCCCTTCACAAATTTCTTCCTCATCATTGTCATAAAAGGTGTGTCCTCTGGGTATTTCATGTGTGGGTCTGTGGGTCTAACCTGATAAATTCACTCTAACATGCCAATTTCCCTAAACCCTTGGATTCCTTTTTCTACAGTATACCAAGGCAGGTCTGTCACTTCAACTTGATTTAGCATGGGCTACTGCATGATCTATGCTTCAGCGAACCAACTAAACTATTAGATCCTTTTCTAACCTCTTGAGCTGAAACAGTGAAGAATCTGTGCTTAGTGTACCCATATCAATGAACTCAGACTGATCCAGCTTTATGCTCTTTGCACCATTATCCCACACCCTTAAGAGCCATTCCCACATATATTCCCCAGGTTTCTGTTTGTTCATATTAGAAAATTCAAGCAATTCTTTTGGAGTGTAGTGTACCTCCTCCTGGGTCATACTTTGTACTTCACCTCTTAGGGCTCACTGGGACTTAAATCTAGCTATAGGTCTAGAAGTAAAAATGAGTGGTGGGGATGTGCTCTGAGAACATTCGGCCATGTCTTGTAAGATATCTGAGCCAGGTGATGTCCCAGGCAATGACTCAGATGCCTCCCTAGGGGATAACTCAGACAAGGGCTCTTCAGACACAGCTGGGTTAATCTCATCAAATGGGAATGGTGGGGCTAATGATTTTACTGTGGAAAGTGGCTTAGCAGACAAAGATGGAGTAATCTCTTCACATGGGACTGAGAGAGCTAGTTCTGTCAGCAGGAGTGATTCAATAGAATTTAGGGGCTCAGTTTCCCCAGCTTCTTTATTATCTGCCCATATGTCCCATCCCAAGTTTCAGGATCCCATTTCTTCCCAATTCATGCCTTCGTTTTAATATCAGACACCATTTAATGTGGGAATCCAACTGGTGTTATAATTCAGCCACTCTTATGATAAGACTCTGGGTTTTGTTTTCAGCAATATCAGCTCTGTTACTACAGGAAATAAGGCTTTCTTTCAAGGCACAAATGGCAACTTTGGAGTCATTTATGTGGCACTTGAGTTATGACTCTGAAGCCCTGAGTTCATCTCTTTCACCATTTGGTTGAGCAAAAGAGGACCAATCGGCTTCTTTACACTTCTCATTTTGATAAAATTGTAAAAAGGTATTAAACCTGATCACCCAGAGCCTCACCTCTCACCAATATCTGATCTATTGGTGGCGATATTTTGAGTATTTCTATTGCCACCTCAAGCCATGGATTAGCAGTACCCTCTTTACTACTGTAAGCAGAGTCAACAACATCTTTAAGACTAATCAGACTTGAGAACTAACTTAGAAAACATATCTTTACAATTTCGTTTCTCTAGAACCACTCAGTATGAAATGTCTTCGTCTGGGTTCTCTAGAGAAGTAAAATCAGTGAAACGTACATACACAGAGTGAGAGATTTATATTAAGGAAATGGCTCAAGCAGTCGTAGTGGCTCAAAAATCCCAAGCCCATGGGTCAGACTGGAGCCTTCGCCTGATTTACATGGCTGCAGGGACTGGCAACCCAAGATTGGTAGGTCATACAGCAGGCCTCTGGCTCACAGGCTGTGGAGGCCAACGAAGCCCAAGATCAGCAGGTGAGATGGCAGACTGCCAGCTCACAGGCTGCAGAGGCTGATGAATTCCAAGATTGGCAGGTAAGCTGCTAGCTCAAGTCCCAAGAACCAGAGGCTAGATCAGGAGGCAGCTGCAGAATTCAAAGACAGCAAAGGCCAACGAGCTTTGCCAGAAAGTCCACATATACTGGATGCAGGCAATACCCTCAAAGAAACTCCCTTTCAACTGATTGGCTGCTCATATCAGGTCTTATCATACAGGCGATTATACCATTACACAGCTGCCAAATTATATCCTAACTGAGAATCATGGCCTAGGTTGAGGTTGTACGTCAACCTTAACCAACACAGGTCCTGTGGCAGAATCTGTTATGACAGCAGAAACCTGCCACTAGGAATGCAGCTGAGAGAGAGCTAAACAAAGCTGGCATACTGGCAATGAGCTGGGTCAGTTAACAGCAGAGTAGCTGACAGCAGGGAGGCAGAAGGTAGAGAAGCCTACATGCCTGAGAGGAAGCATGCATGGCCAAAAGGAGGCCTGTCCTTGAAGGGGCCAAGAGGAAGCCTGTCTTGAGGAGGCTGAGACGAGGCCTGCACAGCTGAGAAGTGGGTGTGCACAGCCAAAAGGAGGCCTGTCCTGAGCAGCCCAGCCAAGAGGAGGCCTGTCCTGAGGAGGCTGTGAGAAAGACTGTCCTGAGTGGGCTGAAAAGAGGTCTGCACAGTTGAGACGGAGTGCGATCAAATGAAGGCCTGTCCTGAGCAGGCTGACAGGAGGCTGTGCTGAAGGAGCTGAGAGGAGGCTTGAACGACTGAGAGGGGGCATGAATGAATAAATGAAGGCCTGTCCTGAGTGGACTGAGAGGAGGCCTGCACGACTGAAAGGGTGTGCATGGCAGAGAGAAGAGCTTGCTTGCTTGCACGGCCAAGAGGAGCTGAAAATGCTGTCCTACACTGAAGAAGGGAGGGATGTCTTCTCCACTTCAAGGGAGCCTTCCAGACTTTGTCTACATGCTTCCTGATCCTGATCCTGAGTTGTAGCCCATTGGTCCTGATCCCCAGTTGTACCCTGTTACTTCCTTAATAAACCACTTAACTATAAGTATAGTCTGTGAGTTCTGTGTGGCCATTGCAATAAGTTATCAACCCCAGAAGAGAAGTAGAGACTGCCGTGGAAAAGACAGCTGGTGTCAGAAATGGTTAAAAGGTTGGAAAGTGGAGTTAAGTCTGATCTCTACCTTACAGGAATCAGCTTCTGGCTGATGGTGATTCTCTCTCCTCCTCCTGAAGTTAGAGGACTTTAGGTGCTACGTGAACACTACAGTATCCTTACATAAACGTGGAACGTTAACATTAAATCATGAACAAACGATGTATTGGCTGAGATAAAACATGACATATGGTTTGTAAATGATAACTATAAATAAACTACAAATGCACGTACTATTTGGTACAGCAATTCCTCTCCTAGGAACTTACACTCTAAATATAGTCAGATGTGTAAAATTATATACAAACGTTGTTGGTAATGGCAAAAGACTGGAAACAACTAAATGTACCTCAGCAGGGAGCTGATAACTATATAATAGTACATTACATAGAAGTAGTCCACAATTATAAAAAGAAAATTTTGAAGTTTCAAGCATCAATATTACAAGTTTCTAAAATCTATTAAGTGAAAGAAAAATTACAGAACAGCGTGTATAATAAAGTAACATTTGTGTAAAGAAAAAAATTATGAACATATACACACATATATGAACACACACACAACTTATTTAACGTTTTATCATTTTTGCTTCTGGCAGGGTATACTGGTTATTTACCTATTATCTCTCAGGCCCACACTCACCCTTCTATACTCCATTCCATACTTGGGGCTGGGATTCTGAAAATTACATATCCCAGGCTCTCAAACTGGCTTCTTATTAAGTTCTGCTATATGGAGACCCTAGCTTGAAATCAAAAGGCAGGAGGAAGAAGAGAAGTTTCCTGCCTCTAGCTCCAACAGTGGAATCTGCACCAATATTCAAAAAAGTTTTTTTTTTCTTTAATATCATAAAAGGACAAAACTAGTCCTTGTGTTAAGAAAAGGACCTTAGATATAAGTTTGTTCCCAGTCAAAATTCCTAAAACTTCTAATTTAGATATAATCTACTCTACCCACTAATTTTCTAAAATCTTCCATGTGTAGAACTACAGATAGGTACAATCCATACACTGAGTTAAAAAAAAAAAAGTAAAAATTTTCATGTTTTAATTAAAGAATTAGAGCCAATGAATCTGTAACAGGAAGAAAAATCTGACTACACTATGAAGCAAATACTCTAAAACTGTGCTGTTCAACACAGTAACTACTAGCTACACATGGCTATATAAATTTAAAATGTAGCTACTGAATGTTCCTCAGTTGCACTTGTCCTATTTCAAGCATTCAGTAGCCATATGTGCCTACTGGTGACCTTACCAGTTAGGGATTAGCACAGAATAGAGGTCGTTTCTCCACAAACACAGAAAATTCTATTCGGAAGCAGCTCTAGAAAGAAGGTAGAAGTCCTCTTAAAGACAGCTACCTTTTATTGGATCCTTTCTGCTTTTCATTTTTGTTTTTTGGCCCAGAAAGGCAGAGGACCCTAGGAATGGTTTAAAGGAAAGGTCTGCATAGCAGAGAACTGATACTTAATATTCCACATAATAAAATAACAAGAATTTAGGAGATTGCTGGTGGTCTCTGAAAGAGAAGAAGTTTGGAGGATCTGGAAGGATTCAAAAAAAATGAGAAAATGAGTAAGACTGCAGAGAGTCAACAAGATGAAGTCAAACTGAGCCCTCAGGAGAACAGCTAGTGAGAAATTCCCTGTGGCAACGAAAACCAAAGGAGAGTTTAAGGGTAGTTGTGTTTAATAGTCAAGAAAATGTTGTTGCCTGTACTGTGCAATGCTTAATCTACTTCAGTTATTCCCCAACCTTCAATAACAAACTTTTATATGCAGGAGCAATGAGCTAGTGGTGCTTTAAGGCTATAGGGAAACAGAAGACTTCGGGCAGGGAAAAGGGATTAGCCATAGAGGAAAATGCAGAGTGGGGTTGTGATACCCAGCAGGAGTAAGAAATTAGAGCAAGAAGTGATCAAAAGAACTCCCCCAAAATCCTTGGAGATATTGGAGAGGTCCTCAGGTGACCTATAATATTCACGATTAGAGCTGGAGCCATTTTGGTAGAAAGAATAACCCCAGAAGGAAGGAGGATTGTAGACCGCCCAAGTAACACATATATTTTAAAGATATTACATACATTATTGGTGCTGCTGAGTGCATTTTGACTCATAATGACCCCGTGTGACAGAACAGAACTGTCCCATAGGGTTTTCTAGGCTGTAATCTTCACAGGAGGAGACTGCCATGTCTTTCTCCTGTGGAGCTGCTGGGTGGGTTCAAACCAACAACCTTCTGGCTAGCAGCCAAAGCACTTAACCATTGTAGCACCAGGGCTCCTTATATTACACATAGGATATATATTTATAAATACACTCGAAAGAAAGAAACTAATACAAGATAAAAAAAAAAAAAAAAAGAGCTGGTCAAGAATTAAAAGAACAATAGCTAACACTTTTGAGCACTTGTCTGTACTAACTCATTTAAACCTCAGCATAACTCTAAAGTATTTTTATTATCTTCCTTTTACAATTAAGAAAATTGAGCAAGTAAATAAGATATGGAATCTAATTCAAATAGTAGTCTGGCCCCAAAGCAATAACTCTTACCCACTACACTATATTGACTCCAAATTAAAGTTCAAGAAATTATTACTATTTTCTCTCTTCATATATGTGAAAAATAAACAATAGAAATTTGGAATTTATCATGTTCAATAACAGCATTCCTAATAAAATCTGAAAAAGCAATCTATCAGATGTTGGCATTTATGACAAACAAGAGCTAATAATACAGTATAAACAATGTAAACATTTTAGTGGTAACATTTTAAGAGGGGGAAAAATGTAGAATCTCTACAATACTCAATTCTTGAAACTATTTCTAAAGAATACTCAACTTTCTTCCCTTGGAAGGGAAGGAAATGAAAAGTCATACAAACTATATTTAGGATTCAGGTAGTGGTTTAAAATTTATCGTGAATCAGAGATAACATTGAGTAGTTAGCACAATCTACTGAAGAAATGTTTTGATTTCTACTGTTAGTCTAATGCTACTGCTTTTAACTGAGAAAAAAAAAAAAAGCTGAGCTCACAGCAATTATGCCCTCCACTCTTCTGACTGATTTCCAGAGCAGTCCAATTTTTGATGGCCCAGGTCAAGGACACTATTAGAAAGGCTAAATCCAAGTGAGAGACTGAGTTACTGAGATACACAAGATCTTACTTGTTTACATGATGCCTGGAGTTCCAATCTGACCTTACAACTTCCTCCATAAGAGCCCAAAAAAACCCATTGCCATCGAGTCGATTTCAACTCATAGTGACCCTATAGGACAGAGCAGAACTGTCCCATAGAGTTTCCAAGGAATGCCTGGTGGATCTGAACTGCCAGTCTTTGGGTCAGCAGCCCTAGTACTTAACCACTATACCACCAGGGTCCCCCCTCCCCCATAAGAACAAGCCTATACAAATGAAAATGGTGGCTCAGCACAGGTAAACAAACAGTTGCCAGTTGAGATGATTCAGACTCATGGTAATCCTGTGTCCCAAAATACAACAGCACTCCACAGGGTTTTCAATAGTTGTGATCCTTTAGAAGTATATCGCCAAGGCTTTCTTCTAAAGTACCTCTGGATGGATTCAAACCTGCAACCTTACCTTTTGCACCACCCAGCGTTCCTAGCATAGGTTAGTCCTGGCTCAAAGGGCTCATTAACATCATAGTCATCCCTGCCCACATCCAGAGGAACAATGTCAAAAGTGGAAGAAGTATTCTACTTAGCCTTGAACTGGGATAGAAACATTGGATGTTTGAGTAACTGGTGCCACTTCAATCATGTCATTTTAATCACAATACCCAAACCAAATAGATCTGTCTCCCTAATTTAATAAGTGCTTTGTGTAAAAGTTCTGAATTAGGTAAAAACCTGGAGACAGACTAGAGAGGATTTACATAAGGTGGTCCTTTGTTACTCTGTCTAATTAAGAAGTCATTCTACAACAAACAGTCTTAAATTTTCCAAATGAAACTAAGAGAAAAAGGAACCCTAAATAGGATCTAAAGCTCTAAAACATTACAGATACCAAAGTATTAATCTAATAATGTTATTCTTTTACTTAAAAATCTTCGAAGACTTCCATTTGCCAAAAAGATAAGGTCCAAGCTTCTACGGCATAGCCTCTGGTTTGGTCTTCATGTTCAGGCCTCTGCGGAATGCACCACCGGCACAGAGAGGTGGAGCCCTGAGAAAGCCTTCCTATAAGAAGCTACTTCTAAGCTAATCAGGTATAGGAGAGGAGGAGATTTTAGGCAGAGTTAAGGCCCTGATGACAGAAGCCTATGGTACAGACAAGCAAATATAAGCAGATAGGTATTGTAGAAACTTAAAAGTGTGAGAAAGGGAATAGCAAGCTACTGAAATTTAACCGACTGAAAATCCTCAAGAACTCTAGAGTGTACTCAGCAATGGCCTCTCCCGTATCTGACTCAGGCTTCCATCTGTAAATTCAGATAATTTAAGAGAATATGTTTTCTCTTCTATTATTTATACTTTTCAATAACTTATAAGCTACACACACACACACTTCTCTTATTTAAAAAATCCTATAACAAATAAGGGTCAAATCAAATGCCCTTTGAGCCTTTTAATAGCCCCGCTGCCAGAAGCAAGCAGTCTGGCATGTATATTATTTCAGGCCCTTTGCTATACATTCATAAATATGCACCCACAAAAACACACAGAATTGCTTTATGTTCAAGAGAGTTCCATATAAATGGCATACTTCAGCTTGCTTCTTTTACTAGACAATGTTTTGTTAGTCTATCCATGTAAGTCCAAATAGATCTAACTCATCCTTTTAAATTATGGTAAACAAGCACCTCAATTAATTTAGCCATTTGCCTATATTGGTAATTTATGTAATGAGAGTATATTTTCACTGAGCCACTCAGAGTTAGACAACCTAGAAAAAAAAAAAAAAGTGAAGAATAATTCTGGGAATCATATTACACTCATCTCCAAAGTCCAGAAACACTATGTCTTCTTGGTGACAGTAGTTTGTTTTCAGCTTAACTGATGCCTCTTGTGAAACTGAGCCAGGCTGATAATTCAGAGAACTCCTCAGATTTGTATTCCAAATGAAGCCATAGGGGAAAAAAAAATCATGGTAAATACTTGGGAAAATGTGTGAATCTCTTCCGAAATAATAATTTCTTTTCTACCAAATAGCCCCGGATATTGTGTGTAACCATTATTCCACTGAGCTCAGGGCATGAGTAAAATATCCAGTTATCTGTTCAATCCACATAACCCACATGAATCCAGATACCTGATCTTCCTTAATTAAGTTGGTAACATTTTTCTTTTTTGATAAAATTTAATAATTGCTGCAACTGATAGCTTCTGATGTTGGTAAGAAAATACAGTCTTGAGAACGCTTGGGGATTCAGCAAGTTGAGTCAATTCAAATGGTCCCTGATCTAAGGAAAGAGATCAGTGAATTCTTTTATCAAGTTTTCAACTGCAATAAAATTTTAATATTTTATTGGTTTTATTGCTGTTAGCGGCTGTTGAGTCAGCCTCCAACTCATGGCGACCCCATGCGCAACGTAAGAAACGCTGCCCAGTTCCGCAATGTTCTCATGATGGGTTGCCGATCCAGACCACTGTGATCCCCAAGGTTCTCACTGGCCGATTTTCAGAAGTAGAGAGCCAAGACTTTCTTCCTAGTCCATCTGAGCCTGGGAGATTGGCTGAAATCTGTTCAGCATCACAGCAACACACAATCTACCACTGACATAGTGGCAGGGAAGAGGGGTCATGGCTACACATGAGATGCCTCGGGCCAGGAATCAAATCAGGGCCGCCACCGTAAGAGGTAAGAATTCTACCACTGAATCACCCATGTGGCTCTAGTTTCTTTCAAGTACAAGTAGTCCGCATATTACCAACTAGCTCCATTCCTGTATCTGTCTTTAAGTTGAATTTGTATGTAAGTCTAAACAGGTATGGTTTGTATCTAATGGCAGTGAGTCAGCTGTTTGTCTTAGTGTGTAGTACATGGTGTACCTTTCTACACATAAAAACATTAAAGAAACACTTCCAGACACACTAAAAACATCTTTAACAAAATAATACAGTATTAATAATGTTTTGATGTGTGCTACAAAGTAGCATTTGTTTGTTATTACAAACCATTGCATATACCTCAAATTTTTAATACAATAGGCTTTATAGAGTTTGGTTCGTAACTATGGATTGTAGGTAAATCAGACGTTCGTAACCTGGGGACTGCCTGTACACTATAAATTGGGAATGATGAAGACTACAAATATTAAGAGCACCCTTTTTGTGATCTCAGTCACTTCCTCTGTAATCTCATGCACTGAATGGGGCTTGAAAAGGTCACAGCTCAAAGTCTTCTAAGAAATGATTTTATGAAATGTAGATAAACCAAACTTCTCTTTTGATTTGAATAAACTTTTCAAACCAAATTTTCATTATATATTGTTTCATGGTAAAACAGTTAATGAAGCCTCTCAAGTTCCATATTTACAAATAGCTCCTACTAGTTCACATAAACTAATTAATTAGATAAAACACTCGGGTCGGGGGCCATGTTTGTTTGCTTTGTGTTTGTTTGGCAAGCAAGTAACCTGTACCTCAGGCAGGGCACTCTAATCAATGGTTTCCTGGTGTGTATCCTAATGTGGCAGGGGCCAAAGTATTGAGATCCCAAAACATATGATTTCAAGCTGCACTGTCCAATAGAAATATAATGTGGGTCACAAATGTGAGCCGAAGAAGTGTTTTTAAATTTTCCAGTAAACATACTAAAATATTTTTAAAGATAATATTAAATTTGTTGTTATTATTAGGTGTCGTTGAGTCAGTTTCAATTCACAGCGACCCTATGTACAACAAAGCAAAACACTGCCCGATCCTGCACTATCCTCACAATCATTGCTATGTTTGAGCCCGTTGTTGCAGTCACTATATCAATCCATCTTATTGAGGGTCTTCCACATTTTCACTGACCCTCTACTTTACCAAACATGATGTCCTTCTCTAGGGACTTGTCCTTCCTAATAACATGTCCAAAGTACATAAGATGAAGTCTTGCCATCCTCACTTCTAAGGAGTATTCTGGATGTACTTCTTCCAAGACAGATTTGTTTGTTCTTCTAGCAGTCCATGGTATGTTTAGCATTCTTTGCCAACACCATAATTCAAATGCATCAATTCTTCTCTGGCCTTCCTTATTCATTGTCCAGCTTTCACATGCACTTGAGGCAACTGAAAATACCATGGCTGGGGTCAGGTGCACCTCAGTCCTCAAAGTGACATCTTTGCTTTTTAACACTTTAAAGAGGTCTTTTGCAACAGATCTGCCCAACGCAATATGTCCTTTGATTTCTTGACTGCTACTTCCATGGGCGTTTTTAGTCATCTAGTGCTGCTAGATGACTAAAAACGCCCATGGAAGTACCACAAGTGGATGGCTTTAACAGAAATACCACAAGTGGATGGCTTTAACAAAGAGAAACTTATTTTCTCACAGTCTAGTAGGCTAGAAGTCCATATGCAGGGCATCAGCTCCAGGGAAGGCTTTCTCTCTCTGTTGGCTCTGGAGGAAAGTCCTTCTCACCAATCTTCCCCCAGATTAGGAGCTTCTCTGCACAGGAATCCTGGGTCCAAAGGACATCCCTTGCTCCCAGTGCTTCTTTCTTGGTGGCACGAGGTCCCGAACTCTCTGCTTGCTTCCTTTTCCTTTTTATCTCTCAAGAGATAAAAGGTGGTGCAGGCCATACACCAGGGAAATTCCATTTACATTGGATCGGGGATGTGACCTGGGCAAGGGTGTTACAATCCCACCTTTAACATAAAATTACAATCACAAAGTGAAGGACAACCACGCAATACTGGAAATCATGGCCTACCCAAATTGATACACACGTTTTTGGAGGAACATAATTCAATCCATGACAGGCGTTGATTGTGGATCCAAGTAAAATGAAATCCTTAACAACTTCATTGTTTTCTCCGTATATCATGGTGTTACTTACTGGTCCAGTTGTGAGATTTTCTGTTTTCTTTATTGAGGTGCAATCCATACTGCAGGCTGTAGTCTTTGATCTTCATCAATAAGTGCTTCAAGTTCTCCTCACTTTCAGCAAGCACAGTTGTATCATCTGCACATGGTTCTTCCTCCAATCCTGATACCACATTCTTCTTCATACGGCCCAATTTCTCAGATTATTTACTCAGTATACAAATTGAATAAATATAGTGAAAGGATACAAGCCTGACACACACCTTTCCTGACTTTAAATCACATAGTATCCCCTTGTTCTTTTCTAACAATTGCCTCTTGGTTTATGTACAGTTCCTGCATTGAGAGCACTTCTCAACTCAAACCAGTAACATTTCAAGTGCTCAAAAGCCATATATGGCTTATGGCTGCCATACTGGACAGCACAGATACAGAGAGAAAACCAGAGGTTTTAAAATTAACATGGACCTAGTTTTGAATTCTAATTCCATTATCTGTGTAACTGTGAACCAGTTAT
The DNA here is from genome assembly GCF_024166365.1 of Elephas maximus indicus. Classification (NCBI taxonomy): domain Eukaryota; kingdom Metazoa; phylum Chordata; class Mammalia; order Proboscidea; family Elephantidae; genus Elephas; species Elephas maximus. The sequence goes on from NC_064820.1 coordinate 86,700,463, forward strand.
AAAAACTCTCTGAGCCCTGCTTTTCTCATCAATAAAACAAGAATAACACCACCTGCCTAACAAATTTCTTCTATGAATCTTAGATACCATATGTAAACCATCCTGCCTAGCACATACTAGGACTTGATAAAAATAATTAGCATCCTCACCACCATTACATAGACTGAAGAGGAAAAAGTATCATTGTAACAAAGCTCAAGTTCAAAGTTTAAAAAAGTGTGGAAAAGATCAGAAAGCAAAATAAAAACTTGAAATGATTATCAAAAAATTAACTGAAATTTAGTCATGAAACAACTATTATCCATCCCAAATAAAAACAAACAAAAACCACATTTTCCAAAATTGTGAATAATGCCAAAATAAGATATTGCTAGAACTAGAGTTATGATAGTTTGGTATTTTGGTTGTTTTTTGTTTTTTTGGTTTATGGTATTTTTTTACAAGCAGATTTTGATTACTAATGCTAAGGCTAATATTAGCTTTCATTTCTAAGGGGAAAAAAAGCCTGAAAAGTAGGAGGTTATTGAGTGATACTGACATGATATTTTGGGATACTAAAAATGCTCACAAATAATCTATAAAGACTATATTATACAAGGTCACACGACAGCTAAGAACCCAAGAGACAGAAAGGGCCATATGAACCAGAGACCTACATTATCCTGAGACCAGAAGAACTAGTTGGTGCCCAGCCACAAACGATGTCTGTCCTGTCAGGGAGCACAACAGACAACTCCTGAGGGAGCAGGAGACCAATGGGATACAGACCCCAAATTCTCACTAAAAGACCACACCTAATGGTATGATTGCGACTAGAGGAATCCCAGAGACAATGCTCCCCAGAACTTCTGATGGCACAGGACAGGAACCGTCCCCGAAGACAAATCATCAGGCATGAAAAGGACTGGTCAGTGGGGGGGAGAGAGATGCTGATGAAGAGTGAGCTAATTAAATCAGGTGGACACGGGAGAGTGTGTAGGCAACTCTTGACTGGAGGGGGGATGGGAAGATAGAGAGAGAGGGAAGATGGCAAAATTGGCACGAAACGAGAGACTGTAAGGGCTGACTCAATAGAGGGAGAGCAAGTGGGAGAAGGGAGTAAGATGTAAGTAAACCTACATGTGACAGACTGATTGGAATGGAAAATGTTCACTTGAAGCTTAATAAAAATTAAAAAAAAAAAAAGACTATATTATGCATACTGATAACTAAGCATTTACTATATAATATGTAATGATCAAATTTTTCAAATAACTGTTTCAAAATACAAAAAATATATAAAACATACCTCTGATAAAAATGTTTGGGCAGATTTCTGAGCTCCTACATGGAGCAGATATTCATATACGTAGAGTGCTAACCTAGAAAATGAATAAAACATTTATTGAGAAAAGAAATATTTAACATTCATTCTTTAAATAATGCATACCTTTTACTTGCAAAAATATTTTATGCCATAACAGTTACAGAAAATCATTCCTTCTTATACCCTCTCAATGGGAGTTTATGCATATATTTTCAGAACAATCTTAAGCCTAACTAAAATAGCATATAAAGAAAAAGACAAATACATATTTTCTTGACAAGAAACATCTAAATAAGGATTTTGTCTTGAATCATCACACTTATCATGACCTCAATTCCTCTGTTATACCTATCATAATTAATAACATAACCAAACACTAATTACCCCCACATCCTATTTTAAGGTATAATTATTATTTTCATTACCAAAATAAATGAATTAATTTATTGAATCTTTCCAACAATTTTATGTCCTTTAATCTTTTTGGTGCAACGTTAGTATGAACCCTATCTGTTTACACACCCATAGGCCTAAGGGAGTGTTGAATATACATTTTAATATTTGTTCACCAACCTCTCCTTATTCTGTAGAGGTTTGATTGTTAAACCAATAATATTTTAGTTTATAAGGCATTCAAATTCACAGCAAACCACAGTATTAAGTAAACTTTAAAGGTATCAGATCATATTAAGCATTTGTTGCTTACAGTTTAAAGGTTAACACAAAATTGTATAGAAATTTATCACTCAAATACAGAATATTAACTGTGCAGTATGCACTTATACTGCTGTCATTATCTGTGAATTCACAATTTTTAAGATACACCATGTGGCTCAATTTCAGTCGAGCTGTTAACAAAATATTATTCATAAACTCAAATTAGTTTGAGGCAGTATTTTTAATGATATCTTGGACCGATGCCCAGATAGCTTACAACAGTTCAGTTTCTGCTACACTGTATTTACCAATATTGCATCAGGTTTACAGTAAACAATACAGTGTAACAATAACCCCAATTCTGTATAGCTGTACCACTTTTCTTGCCAAATGAATTTCTGATTGTTAAAGATTGATGACATTTGCAAAAATGAATATTTTCTTCATTTTCATGAAAACATATCATGCATCTGTCATGAAAAGAGAAAGCCTGTGTAAATTCAGTTGTTCTGTCCATTTAATTATCTCTCCATTCCAAAACTGCCAAACACTTAAAATGGGAATTATTCTGTAGTTACCAAGCACCTTAAAAAGGAGTAGACATCTGCTGAAGTTACTCACAGATGAAGTGTTTTATTGACAGTGAACGTATTTATGTAGTTTAGAAACAACTCCTAATGTCTTCAAGTTGAATGATATTTCCTAGATCATTGCTTCTTAACTTTTATTCCTACCCGAACGCTTGAAGGATATGATCCTGCTCCTTTTGGTAGCAGTGTCTCAGTGTGAGTCTGGCTCATCCCCAACGTACATAAGGGATAAGGGATTGCAGTGTCTTTGTAGTTTCAAAACAAGCAGGCAAACAAACTCTACAGGTGATTCTCATCCCAGATTCTTCAAACACGCATATACCACGCACCCTGTCCCTCCACTAACCATTCCCAATCCTATCTCACCATTTGCTGACCATGACGGTAATTTTTACCTTGAAAAAAATGAGAGTATTTGTGAACTTTTCCAGGAAAGACTGTAAAGTCTCAAAATTACCTGGTAACTATTGCTCAATGCCCTACTTCCTAAGTGAAAAGAAATGTAGCCTCAGGTAACTTCTAGTGGTTTGTAAAACCTCAGGCCTAGAGCCAAAAGGCTAGTGCAGTCTAGATAAGATCCAGGCCTGAGTAAAAGGCTGAATAATAAGTTTGGAGTAGCTGGAAATGAGAGGCAGAGAGTAAAGCGGAGGTGCGGTGATGGGCCTGGGGGAAGAGAACAGACACCAGAACAGTGAAGGCCAGAGCATACCTATTACTGTTTCCTTGCAATAAACCCCATTCCTCAACGTTAAGTGAGTCATTTCCTTGTAATCCCTTCTTCGCAATACTAAAGAAGCTAATAAATTTTTAGAGATCCCGGAGTGATAAAAACAGTTCAGCACTTGACTACTAAACACAAGGGTTGACCGTTTGAACCCCCTCATAGGTGCATCAAAAGCAAGGCCTGGAGATCTATTTCTGAAAGATCACAGCCTAGAAAACCCTACGGAACACAGTTCTACTTGGCGACAACACATAGGGTTCTCTATGAGTCAGAATAGACTTGACTACAGCTGGTAGTAGTAGGAATGTATTTCTCTGTTTTCCCAATTAAGTAACAAAAAATACCTCTTTACAAGTAGAACTAAAGCAGCAATCTGCACTCTTGTTTTGTGGGTCTAGGACCAAAACCCAAAAACCAAACCTGTTGCCACTGAGTTGATTCTGACTCATAGCGACCCTATGGGGTCTAGGACAGTGATTCTAAAAAAGTGTACCAGAAGGGGTTCATAATCAACGGGAGCAAAGGACTTTAAACTACACAACTAGAGATTCTGAAGCATTTTCCAAGATGGTGTACCTGTCTTCCTATGCTTAGACATTCTGATGTAGCAGTCCACATCACCAACAGGGATGTTGACGTGAAATGGTCTAAGCAAGCCTGGTCTGTCCATGTTCTGCCATCTCTTTTGAACAAAATTAATGCTTCCTAGGCATTTTTTTTTTTTTTAGGCAGTTAGGTTATGTTCCAAAAAGAGCAGTAGTGAGCAATGGATGGGTGAAGATCTAATAAACTACCGTCACGATGACTCCATAACACATGACGGGAAAGTCTCCAATATTTTAACTATACCACAGGATTTCCAAAACTATCCTTTTAGCCCCATCTTCTCTCCCAAGCTCCAAACCTACTTCTTCAAATTACTCTTTGAAGTTTCTCACAAGATATTCCTCTCTAGCACCTTAAATTGATCATGTCAATTTCTACCTGTTTTCAGTAGCTGTGCTCAGCCTAAATGGAATGCAATTTCCCTGAGTCTGTTTCCTCATTTGTAAATCAGGAAGAACAATGCTTTCCTCATAGTATTGTTCAAATGATTAAAAAGCACAGTAAATGGTAACAAGTACTGTTAAACTTTTGCCTGAATCTCTCACATCCAGGAATATATTACCAAGGCATGTACTGAACTCTAACGCTACAATCTTTCCCACATTTGCCAGTCCTTTCTATCCCCCTTCCTGCTCCTGAGGAACCACTAGGAGCCACAGCAAAAGCAGGAGCTATTTGCTCTAGCATCAGATACAGAAACTGCACATGAGCTCCCCACAACAGGCACTGGGGCCACCAGAAATAAGAATCTCCAGGGAGTTCTTGGGAAGAAAACCTGCAATAAAAGATACTGTTTAAACATGTTTGAACAAATGGTTCCAGGCAAGTGGGGAGTATGGAAGGTGACATTTGTTGGCCCTGTGCCAGAATATAACAAATGTCCACCCCGCCAGGAAAATCACAGCATGGTCCCTTAGGCAGTGACATGAGATCATCAAATATAAGAAGGTAACATTTTATTTGGATTTACTTTCAGTTCAACAGTGAAAATTCAAAGATAAATATTGAATATACAAATATTTAAACTGCACATACTCTGAAAATTTCCTTTTCTTTGTTTTCAGAAACTTTAAGAAATATAACCACTTCTGATAGAGACGCTATTTAACCTAGAAGCTTATAATGTATCTAAAAGCATAGGAAAAAAATAACAACTGTATAGTAAATTACATTGTAAAATGTAGACCAAGTCGTTTTTTTTTTTTTTTTTTTAACACTGATTAATGAAAAAAGCCTATCAATGGCATGGGTTACATGTCTTTAAGCTATCTTCATTCCATTGTAATTTTCAACTGTATATCAATGGCCAAGCTACCTAACTTCTGGCCAACAATTCCAGGGAGGAAGCCAAAGCCACAAATGCAACCTTCTTTCCTCTCTAGTCAGTACAGGTTCTTTAAGCTTAAAAGTAAAAGCAAAAGAGAGGTTAAAATGGGAAGAAAATAAACAAGAGTCAAAGCCTGAGCTCTCTTGGGACTGCTCTCAAAACGGTAACTACTTATCACCTACTTATGTAATGCCCCACTATGCCTACTACCCCTCAATTACACACACATGCACTCACAGATGTCCTAGGAGACAGAACAGAAAACTCAACCAAGAATGATAAAATTCCACAATTCAAATTTTATCAGCCTCCAGTTCTGATCATGTAAAATCTCCTTCGACAAGGCTTCACGAATTCAAAATCTCTAGTAATTTTGATGTGGCGAGGTCTACAGTTTAATCTTTTAACCTATTTAAAAAAAAAAAAAAACAGAAAAGAGTGAGGGAATCTCATCTATTCTTTACACTAATTCCAGGGAAAATAGTGTTTTTTTTTGGTTGTTATTGAAAAACTATATAATTAGAAGAGAATGAAAGATACAAAATAATGTTAAACCTCTGATTGCCCCTTTCAAAATTCAAGTGAGATTAAAAAGCAATAACAGACAGAAAAACATGGGATATGCAATCAATAGGAAGACAGAAAGCTAATATGCTTTATATAAAAGGATTTGCCAGAATACGAAGACTTTAATTTTTAAATAGTGAGCAAAGTATGAAAATGAAAAGTCAAATAAGAACAAGGGCTACATATGGCTAGTAAGTAAACCTAAGGAAAACTATTCAACCTCTTTTTAATTTTAGTCATAAAAAATATTTTAAAACTTCACCAAGGAGTATAGCAAAGTCTGTAAAAACATTAAAATATTCAATGCCTATAAGGGCAAAAATGAAAGTGTAAACGGAAAATACCATAGCAAGGTGAAAAGGTAATTGAGTAAGTGAAAAAGACAAAGCACAGAGCAGCTTGTATAGTACGCTCTCATCTGTACATACACGTATATTCTTCCAGAGATATTTTATGTGCACACAAGCACAGAAGCAACAAGTATCACCGCCCACAGTCCCCACTCCCAGGGTATTACTTAAGTTCAAACAGTGTCTTTCACTGCAGGGCTTGTCCTAGGGACTAATGGCCTGGGGTGAGAGAGCATTTATTTTCACTGCATAACTTTTCTTCAGTTTGATTATTTCCCCTGTGCTTGTATTATTTAAAAACAAGCAAGCAAGCAAATAGGAAAAATATTAAATAATAAACATTTTATATCCTTTGACCCAGTAATTTTTATTCTAAAATACTATCTAAAGAATTAATTAGAATCCAAACATTAATTTACAATGATGTTTGTGGCAAAATTCTATCAGTAAAAAACCAACAACCTAAATATCTCATAATTAGATTGTGATATATACACACGATGGGAAAATATATTTTGGGGGAATGTTTAATGAAATGAAGAAATGCTCATAATTCACTGTTAAAATTAAAAAGATCCAAAGTATATTTAATGTGTACACAAAAGAGTAGAAGGAAAGTAAGTTACTGCCACTAGTTGAAACATTAGTAACAACAAGAAAGGACAGATGAAGTCCAACTAGCATGGATGGGGCAGAAAAGCTCAGCAAAGCCAGGATGGCCTACTGGCAGTAAACAGGAACATCCCCCCCGCCCCCCTCACTCAGATGGCCTTGTACTCTAACAATTATAGTGGTAACTTTTTGTCTCCAGCAAAAAAAAATTATATTTTGTGTCATTCATATTACATAAAATTTAACGTATTTGGCTACATAAAAATATTATACCTCTCGCCCATCAACAGATGAATGAATAAACAAAATGGGGTATACAGAGACAATGGAACAGTATTCAGACATACAGAGAAATGAAGTTCTGATACATGTTACACCATGGATGAACCCTGAAAACATTAGGCTAAAAGTGATACAAGCCAGACACCAAAGGACAAATACTGTATTATCCCACTTACGAAGTATCTACAAGAGGCACATGTGGAAAGACAGAAAGTAGATTAGTGGTTACTGTGGCTGGGGCCTGAGGGAGGGATGCAGAGCTACTCTTTAATGGGTACAGAGTTTCTATTTGGGGTGAGGAAAAAGTTTTGGAAATAGTGTTCCTAGGTGCACAACATTGTAAATATAATCAATGCCACTGAATTTATACTTAAAAATGGTCAAACTGGCAAAGTTCGTGTTATATATATTTTACCACAAAAAAAAAAATAATAGCTAAAAAAAAAAAGCCTTGGATATATTTTCTGCAAACATTTTTTCCCCAGTTTGTTGTTGGACTTAATTTTAGTCAGTTTTTTAACGGAGGGGCTAGTGGGGCAACCATTTAGAGACTTTTAATTTTTAAAAACAGAAATAATATGAAAATAAAAATGCTAAGCCCTCATAGATAAATGAGCAGAGACAATAACAAACATCACAATTAATTTTAAAACATGGAAAATGTTAAACGTCACTGGTAATCAAAGTGATACGCACACACATACATATATAAATGCAGTAATGAGATTTTAAATGTTGCTTAAATTCATATAGATAATGAAATGGATACTCACACACTGCTGATAACTCAGTATAATTCTTTTCAAAACCAGTTTGGCAATAAGAACACATCAAGAACCTTCGAAAAGAAGTTCAAGCACTTTAAAATTATCCTAAATATAGAAAAGCTTTAGGCACAAAGATTTTTAACCAAAAATTATGTACATAATAAGAAAAAAGAGAAACTGACCAGATTTCCAGCAAAATACATTAGTTGATTTCATAATTAAAAATATAATCCAGAATTTAGACATTTCCAGTAAAATAAATCACATTATTTAATTTCATGATTAAAAATACAATTCAGTATTTTGTTGTTAGGTGCTGTTGAGTCAGTTCTGACTCATAGTGACCCTATGTACAATAGAACGAAACACTGTCCCATCCTGCGCCATTCTCACAATTCAGTACTTAGGCATATTCATTCAGTAAGCAGAAACCTCGGTGGCGTAGTAGTTAAGTGCTACGGCTGCTAACCAAAGGGTCGGCAGTTCGAATCTACCAGGTGCTCTTTGGAAAATCTATGGGGCACTTCTACTCTGTCCTATAGGGTTGCTATGAGTTGGAATTGACTTGGCGGCACTGGGTTTTTTCGTCTGGTTTTTCTGGGCTGGGATTCAGTAAGCACTTAAGTAACTTCTTTTTAAATCTGAGAAAATGTCATTACCACACCACCAAATAAAATTATTTCATATTTGCCTTGTGAAAATTACAAATTCTAAGAAAAAGAAAACTTAGATTTTTCTATTCATGTGAAAGAAATCTATTACCTGCCAGCCAACAGGTGTCATCTAACAGTATTAGGAAAGATTGACTATTTAATTAGTTATCTACAACAGACACTGTCACTTAAGAATTCTAATTACAGCAAATTCTCAACTATGCCTACACGGTATAGAGAGCTAAGAACTATGCACAAATATCATTAGGTAAGTGCCTATACAATGAAAAACACAACTACCAGTAAATAGCCATGTCTGTCAACTTGACCATATCCTAAACATACTTTTTACTTAGGCCTTTTACCTATTAATGAGCCCTGGTGGCACAGTGGTTAAGGGCTACAGCTGCTAAGCAAAAAGTCAGCAGTTCAAATCCACCAGACACTCCTTGGAAACCCTACGGGGCAGCTCTACTCCATTCTATAGGGTCGCTATGAGTCAGAACCGACATGATGGCACTTAACAACCTTACCTATTAACGAACATCTCTTTTACACACTATTCTTTTAATATTCCACAAAGATGTAGTGTTGAAGTTCAAATATTGGATAATTCACATCTACCCAAAACCGCGGAGATAACAAATGACTTTGTGAGCATTTTGCCATTTTCTTACAAATAGCAAGGAAAAAGAAAAAAAAAATACTAATAGAAATAAATCCCTCAAATTAATGGATCCCCATTTGTAATTTTAAAATTCTTTTGGGTAATTAATGATCTCTGCCCAGTGATGATCCAGTTTTTGTACCAAGAGAGTAATATATGTGGAAACGTGGAGGGGAGACAGAGTAAAATAATAGCCTCAAAAAAAATAGTTGTTCTTAATTTTACTCTTCAAATTAAACTAACATAATGCACTTTAAAAAAAAAAAAAATTTTTTTTAATGCACTTTACATAACATATGTCTGAAAAATGTTCAGAAGCATTTTATGTAAAATCTAAAACCACAATTTTTTCCTTAAAGAGCAAAATCCAGAAAGAACACATACGGCTACTGGAATGAAATACAATGAACTGGTCAACAAGCCTTGTCATTGCCCACTCCAAGGTGTACTTTAATTTTTAAGTAGTAAGTGGTTTTTGTAGTGGAATCGGAGCCTACTGAAAAAAGAAAAGAGCTACACTCAAGTCCTGATACAGCACTTACTAGCTTTGTAAAAAAACCAAAAAAACCATGGACAATTATCTAAAACGTGCAGAAACTCAGTTTATCCATAAAAATGGAGAAAATAACAACTTTCTTGTGCACCTCCCCATGCACCTCCCACTGTGAGAATTAATTTAGATAATATATAGAAAATATGTTAAAGCATGAGATAAACACTGGTTTAACTTTTCCGAAGGGTATCTCTCTCACAGGTTAAATCTGGTCAGGTCATTTCTTTACTGAAACTCTGAATATTCTCTTCTGCCCACGAAATCGTGTCCAAGCTCCTCAGCAAACATGGCACAGTCCTACAAAATCTGGCCCCTGCTTATCTCTCCAGTTCCATTTCTCACCATGTCCTCATATTATCTATGTTCCTGGTTTCACTGATCAGCAGCTTCCCAAGGACTGCAACTGTGGGCCTTGGGACTTGCAGCCAAGTCCTCCTATGTCTAACTCTCCTATCTCCCTGGAGACTTGGTCCAGAGGCACCTTTTCTAAGAAGCATTTCCAGGCTCTACTTCTACCAAACTCTGCTTACGGTTCATGAAAAACTGATTGCTATGCATTACGAATACCTTTTAACTTGTCAGTCCCACTTGTTACCTTTGAATTGCTTGACAGCAAGACCTATGCCTCATTAATGGTCCCTTATCGGAGAGTAAGGACTTCCTGAGTGGTACAAACAATTAAGGACTTGACTACTAATTGAAAGGTTGGAGGCTTGGATCCAGAAGTGCCTCAGAGGAAAGGCCTAGCAATCCACTTCTGAAAAGCCACGGCCTTCAAAACCTTATGTAATGCAGCTCTACTCTGACACCATGGAGCTGCCATGAGTCAGAATTAACTTGATGGCAACTGGTCTGGCTTTCTGGGTTTTTTATTGGACTGTTAACCCTTTTGAGAAACATTCTATCTAGGCTCATATATTTTCCTTTCTTCCCCAAATAGAATTTTAGACTACATCTTACTCCCTTTTTTTAGGTGGCTTGCTAACCAACTAGCGAAAGTATCAATGGATAACGATATATATAATGTATTAACCTTCCCAGGGTGGTAATATATTTATATTTTAGTAAGGGCCCCAATATTTTAACCCAAAAGAGAAATCAGATCACCATCCCTCAGATGAAAAACACATCCAGCTACACTGATCTGGTAGGTTGAGACTACCTTTATTTATACTATTTCGCCCATTATTATATTGACATTGTTGGTTAATTATAGTTGTAATAAAGGAAGTGCTTTTCTTATTCTTGAATTCTATGACTTTTAGATAAAGCACAGTAAATAACATATATTGGCCAGCCTGATTGATACTGCCATTTGAAAAAATACGTTGACGATGTGTTGGTTATTTTCTACAGAGGTGAACTGTTGTATGTTCTAACGAATTTAAGCTAGTTTTGAAAGGAGAGGCTTCAAATTAATAGCGTATACCCAAAATCCTGTATCCAAAATCTCCTCTCCACCTTTGCTCGTTACATCCCAATGTCAATGACCAGAGACACCTCGGTTATAGAGAATTTAGAACAGATTAGGCTCTCCCAAGGATCTTTTAGAGTCATGCTGGATCTTGAAAAGAGATCTCTTCTATTCCTGAGTCACTGTATCATTCCCATGTTGACCAAGGATACATAACAGTGTCCAAATGTGACTCCTGGGTGATAAAATGCAAACAGTTGGATCACAGCTAGCTAAAGAGTGTCAGGGAGCATTTGGCAGCCACTGAAAGGCTGCTCATGGGACTGTAAGTAGCTATTAACAGTGAAACTAGATCAACCTGATCAAATTTTCAACAGAGCTTACAACCTGGTGTTAAGTAGGTGTGAAAAATTAGAAATCTGCTTCTAACGTTGTCTTTTAAAAGTTCCTCAACATTAACACTGAAGTTAAAAACAGATTTAGAGTGTCAGAAACTGTCCACGGAACCACACAATAATACTAATATGCAGCTTTTGTTTTACACATACATAGAACACCTTTTTTTAAAAAAAAATATTCTCACTATTAGTGAGAAAAAATAGATACCTAATAGACATACAGGTGCCACAGATACTAAACTGGACACTAACAATGTTCTGGGGCAGGAACGACTGCATCAGTTAATATAAACACGGACACTAATGAAAGATCTAACAATCAAATGGATAGCTGAGCATAAAAAAATATTACTTGATGTTTCACTGAAAATACACAGATATGCAATGCTGGGAATATAAATTTGTAATTAAATGATTTTGTGTGCTTAGAAACAGAAACACTTGTCTTATACAGACAGGCAAGATCAAGATTAAAATGACTACTACCAACTTTGGGGAACTGAAAAAGGGTAAGTATAAAAATGAGAATTAATAAAAAAACTAATTAAATCAACAGCTTGTAAAACTACAGTAATTCATAGAATTCAGTAAAGTTTTCCATTCAATCTTTTAGCTAAGATGTGTACACAGGATAATTCTGTACTGGGTGTACTTGATAACAATGCTTAATCCACTTCAATCCAATTTGAAGATCATACATTATACTCAGGATCGCACTTTTCTATGAAATCTTAATATCAACAGTTTAAGTCACAGTCTTTCCTTTCTGTATGTTTGCTTTATTTTCACAAAAAGTAGACTTATTCTTTACATACACTCAGAATATTGTTATTGTCACTTGTCAAGTTGATTCCAACCCTGTATGACCAAGTAGAACTGCCCCATAAAGTTCATAAGGCTGTAAATCTTTACGGGAGCAGATCACCTGGTCTCTTCTCTCCCAGAGACAATGGTGGGTTCGAACCACCAACCTTTCAGTTAGCAGCCAAGCGCTTAACCATTCTGCCACCAGGGCTCCTCCCAGAATAATAGTAGCTTCCTAATACTTGTTTGACTAGACTTGGAAGACTTTCCATATTCTATTTTGATGTTTTAACATCAAAATTAGTACCAGATATCAGACTTCTACTTATGCCATGAAGGAGTAAACGGGACTGGACTTGCCCTCCTGCTATAAACAAACAGAAAACTGGACGTAAATATGAACCAACTGTTTTTAGACACTGGAGGACAGGCAGAACAGGCCTGTAACACCTGAGAAAAGAGGAACAAACCAGGTGAGTTCTACCATCACCCTGGCTTTCTGTCTATAGGTACATTACAGAACACACAGAAGGGAGAAAGAAACCAAAGTACAGAGCAGCATTCTCTTGAATTGAGGAGATGAAGAGATGGAATTTGCAAGGCAGAGTACAAGATAGGAAGTAGGTGTGCATAAAAAGGGCTCCAACAATTGCATAGAGGTCTCTTTGTACTTGAATAGGGTAAAACTTCAAAAAGAAGGTATTAGCTCCATAGTAAAAGCTACTGTAGACCCACCCTAACAGAAGTAAGTGGTTTCAACAACCTTAACACCAAGCCTCTGAACAACATGCAAGTGTAGCCAGACTCATTTGGCTAAAAGATTGACCAGTAGCTTTGAATGAAGATAAGTACTAAAAAAAAGTGATATTGGGTATGAAGTCAGAGATACTAAAATGGGTTTCAGGTTGGTAAAGACTTGGTCAAATTACTAAAACTGTAAGAATTGTTATGTCTACAGAGAGAGCAATATGAAACAATAAGAAAAACCAACATAATAACAAAGATTTTGTTACCACATTTTCACAGTAAGCTTTTTTATTCTCTGACATGCTAGAGAATTCATAGTTTTTCTAGAAGATTATATCTCTGATACTGAAACGAGATCAATGGAGGGGGAAAAGTTCACTTAAAATTTTTAATTGATGCCAAAACGTCCTACAACAGTTATTTCATCAAAGGACACTTGTAGTTATATTTAAAGCCAACATGACTTAACCTTCCCCACCTGAGACATAAGTGGTAATACTAAATACTATAACTGGTAATGAGTTACTTTTCCCACATGGATTAACTGAGCACTGCTTTATGCTGGGATGACACAGTGGGTATAAAGATTTAACTCAGACCCAATTACTGTTGATAAAGATATCCTAGGAGCTAAATGCAAACCAAGAAACATTACTGCATCAATTCAGCACTATCCTATGGACCCAGGCTAAAGATAGAGGCTACACAGAGGTAAAAAGAAAAAAGTATTTTCAAATAAAATTTCATTTATCAGTTTTACAATGAATTAATATTTCTTCATACATTCAAATGTGAATGGTCAAGGCAAAATGACACAAACCAAGCATTCTTATGCAGCTTAAAAACAATTAGGCTGTGAAACTGTACCCAGCCTAATTACCTTCATTGAAAGTTAAAATTTCCTTTAAAAAATAAAAAACTAGATATAATGATAAAGCTTCCAAAGTAAAGATGAAGCTTTATCATTATATTTAGTTTCTTTTATTTTCTATTTTTATAGGAATTCATTTGAAATTAACATATTTAATTAAGGTCTTGTTAAACATTACCTTACATTTATTCAGGATTCCCAACATTTGTACAGAAAATCAAAAGGCAGAAAAGAAGTTTTTCTTTGCAAATTATATCCCAAAAGAATAATTTTAGCTAAGCACATAGTAACCTTAAAGAAGACTTTTGAAACTTTTAAAATATGTATGTATCTTTGGAAGAAACCCTGGTGGCGTAGTGGTTAAGTGACATGGCTGCTAACCAAAGGGTCGGCAGTTCAAATCCACCAGGTGCTCCTTGGAAACTCTATGGGGCAGTTCTACTCTGTCCTATGGGGTCGCTATGAGTTGGAATCGACTCAACGGCACTGGGTTTGGTTTTTGGTATCTTTGGTAGTACAAATATACTTCTAGGAATTTATCCTAAACAAAAATACATACAAAAGGATTTATATAAAGGATTTTCACGACAGAGACTTACTGTCAGCAAAAGAATGGAAACAATCTTTATGTCCAACTATATGGAACTCACTAAAGTACAGTGTACTATTTACACATGAATTGCATAAAATAAGGGAAGCATACAGGATAAAAGGTTAAAAAGTAATTACAGTGGGTAGTAGAGTTGCCTATTCTCATCTCTACACTTCTTTGTATTTATAATTAAAAAATTATTTAAAAAATTAGTCACAAGTTCATGCCTCTTCCTACAAGTTTAGTAAATCATCACCTATATGTAACATTTCCTCAAGTATAAAGAGTAATAATTTACCCTAAAGTTATTTCAATATAATGAAGAAAATATCTTCTTTCTAAATGGCCAAAGTTACATATTCCAAGAAAATAAGATGAGTGAAAATGCTTTTTAAAGCATTCTAATGTTTTTCTTTTGACTACTAAGCACGGAAAATAAAATGTTCAAAATATCTTTCTGGCTTTACCACTCTTATTTTTTACTTCTTCCTATGAATTCTCTTTTCTAATAATTGCACATGCCGTCTTTCTAGAGCTACTCTGCTTTACTTCTGCTTTCCTTTCCCACTCACATTACATTCCCTATTCCTCCTTGTACCTTTTTTTTTTTTTTTAATGTTTCACTTTGTTCCTTCCTTAATTCTAGCCAAGTCCCAATGCTTATATAGCTATGACACGTATTTGGTGACATTTTTTGCTGGAGCCTTGGTGGCGCAGTGCTTAAGAGCTCAGCTGCCAACCAAAAGGTCAGCAGTTCAAATCCACTAGCCACTCCCTGGAAACCCTATGGGGCAGTTATACTCTGTCCTATAGGGTCGCTATGAGTCAGAATCCACTCAAAGGAAATGGGTTTGGTTTTTTTAGTTATACCTACCTCATCATTCATATTTTTAAGTATCCACATGAACCATTAAGTGGTGCTAATGCTTATAGTCCATTTTCTACTTCCCGCAAAGAAATTATGGAAGACTTGTTCTCGTAGCAAATGCCAGCAATGTCTCTGACCAGGACTTCTTAGGACAAAGGCAGAACAGGAAAAAAAGGCTTTACAAGAATGCACCTGTAGACTCAGGATCCAGAATTTTAATAACACAGAAGGAAGTGGGCAGATATTCAAAGGAAAGCCCCAACTCGAGAAAAACAAAAGATAATTCTTTTCCTCTGATTTTCGAAGGCATAAATTTATGGTAATCAGAGATATTATTTGTTTTTCAAAAGCCAAATAAAATACTCAGATTCACAGGATTTTCTCTAAGGGCTTAAGCCATTTCCGAGCTTTAGTCCTATGTGTCTAGACATGTCGTTGTTAGGTGCCTTCGAATCAATTCCAACTCATAGCGACCCTACGTGCAACAGAACAAAACACTGCCTGGTCCTGTGCCATCCTCACAATCATTGTTATGCTTGAACCCATTTTGTTGCAGCCACCATGTTAGTTCATCTCGTTGAGGGTCTTTTTCTGTGACCCTCTACTTTACCAAGCATGTTGTCCTTCTCCAGGGACTGGTCCCTCCTGATAACATGTCCAAAGTATGTGAGACAAAGTCTCACCATCCTCGCTTCTAAGGAGCATTCTGGCTGCACTGCTTCCAATACACATTTGTTCCTCTGGCAGTCCATGGTATATTCAATATTCTTTGCCAATACCATAATTCAAAGGCATCAGTTCTTCCTCGATCTTCCTTATTCACTGTCCAACCTTTGTACGCATGTGAGGCAACTGAAGACATCTCAGCTTGGATCAGGTGCACCTTAGTCCTTAAAGTGACCTTTGTTTTTTAATACTTTAAAGAAGCCTTTTGCAGTACATTTGCCCAATGCAATACATCATTTGATTTCTTGACTGCTGCTTCCAAGGATGTTGGCTGCAGATCCAAGTAAAATGAAATCCTTGACAACTTCAGTCTCTTCTCTGTTTATAATAATGTTGCTTTTTGGTCCAGTTGTGAGGGTTTTTGTCTTCTTCACACAGAGGTGTAATCCACACTGAAGGCTATAGTCTTTGATCTTCATCAAGAAGTGCTTCAAGTCCTCTTAGCTATCAGCAAGCAAGGGTGTATCACCTGCATATCACAGGTTGTTAATGAGTCTTCCTCCAATCCTGATCCCATATTCTTCTTCAAATAGTCCAGCTTCTCAGACTATTTGTTCAGCATACAGATTGAATAAGTACAGTGAAAGGATACAACCCTGACGCATATCCTTCCTGATTTTAAACCACACAGCATCTTCTTGTTATTTGTGAATGACTGTCTCTTAGCCTAAGTACAGGTTCCTCATGAATACAATTAAGTGTTCTGGAATTCCCATTCTTCATAATGTTATCCATAATTTGTTATGATCCACACAGTTGAATGCCTTTGCATAGTCAACAAAACACAGGTAAACATCTTTCTGGAGCTCTGGTGGCACAGTGGTTAAGAGCTCAGCTGCTAACCGAAAGGTCAGTAGCTCGAGTCCATAAGCCACTCCCTGGAAACCCTATGGGGCAGTTTCACCCAGTTCCTATAGGGTCGCTATGAGTTGGAATCGACTCAATGGCAATGGGTTTGCTTTTTGGTAAACCGTTTTCTGGTATTCTCTGCTTTCATCCAAGATCCATCTGATATCAGCAATGATAATCCTCATTCCATGTCCTCTTTTGAATCCAGCTTGAATTTCTGGCAGTTCCCTTTCAATGTACTGATGCAACAATTTTTTAATTATCTTCAGCATAATCTTACTTGCATGTGATATTAATGATATTGTTCACTTACTTCCACATCCCACTGTATCACCTTTCTTTGGAATGGACATGAATATGGATCTCTTCCAGGAGGCTGGTCAGGTAGCTGTCTTCCAAATTTCTTGGTACAGATGAATAAGTGCTTCCAGCGTTGCATCCGTTTGTTGAAACACTCAATTGCTATTCCATCAATTCTCGGAGTCTTGTTTTCACCAGTGCCTTCAGTGTAGCTTAGACTTCTTCCTTCAGTACCACTGCTTCTTGATCATATGCTACCTCCTGAAATGGATGAACATCGACCAGTTCTTTTTGGTACAGTGTGATCATGTATTCCTTTCATCTCCTTTTGACACTTCCTGTGTTGTTCAATATTTTCCCCGTAGAATCCTTCAATATTGAAACTTGAGGCTTGAACTTTTTTCTTCTGGTCTTTCAGCTTAAAAAATGCTGACCATGTTCTTCCTTTTCTAACTCCAGGTTTTTGCACATTTCGTTATAATACTTTATTTTGTCCTGTCGAGCCTCCCTTTGAAATCTTCTGTTCAGTTCTTTCATGTGTCATCATTTCTTCCATTTGCTTTAGCTGCTCTATGTTTAAGAACAATTTTCAGAGTCTCTTCTTACATCCATTTTGGTCTTTTCTTTCCTGTCTTTTTAATTTTTAGACATCTATAGCATTTACTGTTTAAGGCCATTTATTTATCTCTTCATTAGACAACTCTTAAGTAACTATTTTGTGTAAAGTACTGAGAACTGATGAAATATCATTAATTTAGAATTCACTAGTACAGAATTTATGGCAATATGGTCAGAGAATATATCTTTGGACCAAGATAGAGTTTAACACATTTGTAACATAAAGATAATTTCAACTATCTAATGCTAGAAACATAAACTAGTTTCATATATCCTGAGAAACTTTACAAATAAACATTTATTATGCCAATCACCATCAACATTACTAAGCTCATATTGTTGTTCTAAGTCTTAGACAAAAACATAATGAAGATACAAATCTTGCTCTCAAGTAATTTTCAGAGTTATTAATGGGACAAGACATGTAATTAAAAATAAGAACAATAATACAAAGTAACATACTAGGAGCATGCAGGCAATGAAAACATCAAGAATGGAGGAAAAGACCACAGAAGTGACCCTTGAAGAAAGGGCTTTAACTGACAGAGGAAATGGCACTTAAGCCAGATGTCATGGACTGAACTGTGTCCCCCAAAAATATGTGTCAACTTGGTTAGGCCATGATTTCCAGTATCATGTGGTTGTCCTCCATTTTGTGACTTTCCTATGTGTTATAAATCATAATCTCTGTCTGTGATTAAAGAGGATTAGGGTGGGATGTAACACCCTTGCTCAGTTCACATCCCTGATCTAATGTAAAGGGAGTTTCCCTGGGGTGTGTCCTGTACTACCTTTTATCTTACAAGAGAAAAAAGCAAACAGAAGCAAGCAGAAAGTTGGGGACTTCATACCACCAAGAAAGTAGTGACCGGAGCAGAGCATGTCCTTTGGACCTGGGGTTCCTGTGTGGAGAAGCTCCTTGACCAGGGGAAGATTGATGATAGGGACCTTCCTCCAGAGCCGACAGAGAGAGAAAGGCTTTCCCTGGAGATGACACCCTAAATTTGGACTTGTAGCCTACTAGACTGTGAGAGAATAAACTTCTCTTTTTTAAAGCCAACCACTTGTGGTTATTTCTGTTATAGCAGCACTAGATGACTTTTTTTTTTTTTTAGATGACTAAGACACCAGGCATTGAGGGAAATGAGATAAGCAGGAAAAAAAGAGGATTTTCAAAAAAGGGTAATGGCATGAAAGTATCGGTTAAGAGCTATGGCTGCTAACCAAAAGGCTGGCAGTTTGAATCCACCAGGCACTCCTTGGAAACCCTGTGGGGCAGTTATACTCTGACCTATAGGGTCGCCATGTGTCAGAATCGACTCGACAGCAACAGGCTATATACAATGCCAGTGGACAAAATAAAATTCTTTATGTCCCTGAAAGCAACAACACGGCTTTTAAAAAATATACTATTATTTTCTCTACGTATCAGCATGCAATAGAAAGATTTTAGTCTATTATTCTGAAATACAAAATAATAAAATACCAACCTCTATTTATAATACTTTATAGCTTATAAAGGGTTTTCACAGTTAAAAATAATTCTTTAGTAGCAGCTTACAGTAATTTTATTTTATTAAGAATTTTTTTCAGCTTATATTAAAACAAACCTTACTATGTGCATTTGTAACACAAAAAAATGTCCATCTAGATGCCACTCCCTATGGCATTCCCTAATTAAAATTTAGGTCACCATGAAAAGCTTTGGAATATAGAAACTTATTTAATAGTCAAAAACATAAACTCATGAAAAAAGCAATTTTTTAATACCAGAAAATCGAGTCTGTACTTCTCAAATTTAGAAAGCATTAGTCTGACTCTTCAAGTAATTACTGAATCTAAAATAAATTTTAAAAAATTATCTTCACATTAGAAGCCAAAATAATAGCTAAAACTTAAAAAAAAAAAAAAAAAAGACAAGGGAGAAAAATAGAATTAAACACAAAATGAACATCTGCTGAATTAATCTCCAGATACTCAATTTCCAATCAATTGCACCAAGAAGTGTTTATCACTTGTGGATGCTCAATTCATTGCAAAGAGTCTGAGCTAAGAGGTCTGAACTGCTCTAAGTCCAGGTCTACTATCAGAACTGAGACAAACTCAGAATTGTATGGCTGGGAATAATCAGAGTAACTGCTTGATTTCAGATAAGAAATCACATTGTAATTATCAAATTTGAAAATAAAACTAAGGCAATGGCTAATATATTTAGATTCTTGAATTAGTATCCTAGAAGAATAAAGCACTCTGAAACACTGTGCTAAATCTAATAATATTAATTTAACAAAATTAAATTTAGAATCCTGTGCTTGAATCCAAAAGCCTGTACAGGACAGACAAATATGGCTTAACATCGGCCCGTGTGAAAAGGATTTTAGCTGACTGCAAGTTCAATACGAATTAATAGTGTATTTGACTGCCACTCCAAAAAAGCTAATTTTATCTTAAAATATATTAATAGAGCATAAGAACTAGAAAGGGAGAGATAATAGTCCTAGAAAGATGAGGAAAAATTAAGACAAGTCATAAGGAATGGTTGAAAATGCCAGTGATGCATACCTTGCAAAAAGAAAAGGCTCTAATACTTAATGGGTTGTCAGGTAGTAGAGAAACTGGTCTTATTTCACATGGCTAAAGAGGGTGGAACTAAAATCAATGGCTTAAAGTGATAAGAAGGCAGATTTTAATTCAATATACCAAAAATCTTTTCTATAACCATTAGGGCCATCCAAAACTGTTATGAGTTGGTTAATGAACCATTCTGGGGCTGGGAAATGTCAGTGTCCAATCTCTGAAAGAGTAAAGGTACTTGCTGAAGCTGGGGATGTTGCGAGGACATTATACATTAAACAGAAGTTTGGACCAGGTAACGTTTAAAATACATTCCAAGTATAAGATCGCACGATCCTACTGTTATGAAGATGAGTCCCAGACGGACTGAATGACTCCCGAATCAACATAACTAGTTGGTAGAAGATTTGATATTAGAATGTATGACTCTTAAAGCTTAGTCCACTATACCTAGAAAAATACTGCATAACATTATGATTCAATATCTTCCCTCAAACAATTGATATTACCCATAAAATATCACTTTGTAACCAAGGAAAGGAACAAGAAGTTGCAAACTCATCTGCCAAAGTTGAACCTAAGGCAACTGCCCCTCTACCCGGCCTCTCCACTCAATCATTAGGAGGATAAACTCTGTTTTTCCATAATATAAGTCTGTGTGGTTTCTTATGGAGTCCCTGGGTGGCACAAACAGTTTACATGCTCAGCTGCTAACCAAAAGGTTGGAGGTTCAAGTCTACCCAAAGGCACCTTGGAAGAAAGAGTGGGAGATCTATTTCAAAAAAACAGCCATTAAAAACCCTATGGAGCATAGTTCTACCCTAACATACATGGAATTGCCATGAGTCAGTATCAACTCAAATGCAATCAGTGGTTGCTTCCTTTTTCATAAGTGGACCAAAGTTCCAAAATTTACAAGCCAAAAAAAGGTAAGATTAAATCATGATATCTACAGCCATAGGAAAGATCTGGCCCTATCAGTCAAAGGTTATTCAACTGATTCCATGAACGTATATATAATATATTCAGCCTGTTCCATGGGTAAATTCAGAGCAAGCAGAGTTCCAAATAATAAATGGTAAGAGATATATCACTATAAAATGCTGTATAAAAGAATGTGCAATTTCTAAAGATATTTTATTGTTGGTAGCTGCCGTCAAGTCAGCACCCAACTCATGACAACCTCATGCAAAATGGGATTGGACTGGCTGTGATCCACAGGGCTTGCATTGGCTGATTTTTCAGCAGTAGATCACTAGATCTTTGTTCCTAGTCTGTCACAGTCTGGAAGCTCTGCTGAAACCTGTCTGGCATCATAGCAACGTGCAAGCCTCTACTGACAGACAGGTGGCAGCTACACTTGAGGTGCACTGGCAGTCTTTACATGGAAGGTGAGAATTCTACCACTGAACCACACCATTGCCCTCCTAAAGACATTTTCTCCTTCCAAATTCCTCCAGATGTTAGATTTTTGAAGAGCACAGGATTTCTACATCCTATGTTAATTTAATTCTTTTAACCTAATCTACTCTGTAATTCAAAAAACACTTTTTTTATTCCAAAAACTTGAAGGGGATAAATTACACCAATATTGACAATTACAAAGTCAGCTTAATAGAAAGTGTGTTATAATAGGTTCACGGTATTAAATGAGATTACTATGCCATTTCAGTGTTTGTTTTTTGTTTGTTTTCTTTCTTGGCATATCAAAATATAATTTATAGAATGTAAGTAATATATTTTAGCAAAGGCCTGCCATTCTTAATTGACTGCCCTAAATATCTGCAAAATTAAGTTTGAAGGCAGAATGATTTGAAGATCAAAGAGCATGTCAGGTGCACAATCTACTTCTCTATATTTTAACAGTTCCCTCTTGATTATCCATGGTAATAAAAAAAAAAAAAAATTCAGGAGAAATACCATGAAAATGGAAAACAGAAGATTAACCAAATGCATAGGGCCTCACTAAGCATCTATTCTCCACAACATCCCCAAACACAGACACAGACACACACACACAGATACACACACAGATACACACACAGATACACACACACACACACACACACACACACACACACACACTTTAACCCTTTAATGGCAGGGTTGCCTCCAGGTTTTCTCCTGTAGTAATAAGAAACCAAATTTTTAGCTAGACACATTATTCCCCAACTAAAAGACAACATACGCCATCTGCCATGCAGCTAAGTGTGTTTATTTGCTAGCATTTTGTTCAAGAAGCTATAAAGTTGTAAGACTTAAAGAAGGGGATTCACTCTTCTGTTTCTTTACCCAGCCACCAGCCTGTAAGGCAGATGCAATGGTTTGAGTTTTAGCCTCCATAGTGGATTATGAGAATGAGACCATTTTAGGGGTGCTGTATGGCTCCCTGACAACTTCATGAAGCTGCCAGTTGAGCCCTGGATTTTCAGCCCCCTAGACTTATTTTATTTAAGAGAAAATACATTTTAGTCATTACTTGGGGTTTTCTGTTATATGTAACCTAATCAAATCCTAACTAGTAGAAGTACTGTTAAGTCAAATTTGCTCTCCCCTGTCTTTCTGTAATATGACTTCCATACGACCCTACCCCAATTGTTCTTGCTGCTGTCAAAAGTGGTTATTCTGCAATACTTCTTTAATGTATTTGACTGTGGTGATAACTCCCTCAGACTTAAACAATGAAATCACTCTCTACTCATTCTCGCCCATATCTTAAATCATGCCTTTGTGTATCCTGCACATTCCTCCATCTATCCCTAAAACGCTGGCACTCCCAAACGTTACTGCTTGGTCCTCTTTTCATTCTACAGGCTTTCTTCAGATCTGCTATGCTAGTAAGTAGAAAACAGTCAATGCTTACTCTACTAAATCTCTATTTCCAACACAAAAGTTGCTCAAAGCTCAAGATCTATTTATTCCACTGTTTACTGGGTACATCTACCTGAATATCCATCACCCAGACAACTTAAACTCCACATTCCTCTCTGTTCCTCCTCTTAGTTAATGACACGATATCCATTCAGATGCTCAAACCAAAAACCTGATGGTCATCCTCATTACTTCACTCTTGTCGGATATCCAATAAGTCACTTAAGTATTCTGGATCCTATCGTCAATGGCTCATTCCATCTTCCTTGGCAATGTCCTCACTGTCTTTCTCTCAGGTTACTGTAACAGTATTTGAACTGTTCTTCCTTTCTCCCCTCTCCATAATGAGGTCAAAGAGCATTCTAAAGCATCAATCTGTTCAAGTTGCTTCCTTTCTCCTAAGTGGATCCACATACCAATAAAATAAGGGCCACATATACCTAAACATGGCAAACACGGTCTGCCCGAATTTGGCATATGCCTCTTTCTACAATCTCATCTCCCATCTCAACCCACCTAGCACATTCTCACTGAAACCATACTGAACAGTTCCCTGAACAGACACTATCTGCTTCTGCACAGTTGTCACTGCCTGGAAAATGGCTCTTTTTCCTTGAAGAGCCTGATGCAATATTTCTTAACTATGAAGCCTTTCCTGACCACCACCCTTTCCTCTCAACTCTCCTTCTCCTCTCTCCTTTGTACCATCATTGTGCCTTTATTACAGGAATTATGCAAATAAATAATTATGACAGTATACAATATTAGTTCTCTTAGAATTCGAGACTGTAATTAATCATTATCTTTACATCTCTAGTACCTCTCTGATATCTAGTACGGGTTAGTGAAAGGAAGGAAGGAAGAAAGTGATGGAGGGTGGAAAAGAGAAAGGAAGGAAAGGAAAAAGAGAAGGAAGAAGGGACAAAGGAAAGGGAAGAAATCCTCATAACAACTCTGAGGAAAATTAAGACCCAGGGATATTTTAAAATTTATTCAAGGTCACTCAGCAATTAATAATAAAAAAGAACAGCAATTAATATGTAGGGTAAAATATATGATAATCTTCCATCTGTTTCTCAAGTTTACTTCAGTCTCAGTGTAATGATCTTCCTTTTGGATCTACTGTCTCTTTCCCCTAATATTCCAATAATCTCCACTTTCTCTAACAGTGGCAAGAAATTTGTTTACAAAAACTAATGTGCTCTCAGAGCATAAAAAGTTGCCTCTCTATAGAACTAGAGAAGGGAGGCTTATCTGTTAATCTTTGCAGAGCTTGCAATATTCACTTTTTTTGTTCCTGAAATAAGGAGCACAGATGTTTCCACTGCTTCATGGAGAAAGGCTGCCACTTTGGTGCAAAGACAGCAGATTCTGAAACCCCAACAGGTGGGATTCCAGATACCTAAGTAATAAAGGGTCTTGTTTATAGTGTTGTGGGCCAAGGGCATTTTTCGTCACTGAGTGCTCTGCAAAGTAGAAACTACCCAAAATACATTTAGTCTGCCTAAAATTAACTAGAACACATTCCATTTGCTTTAGAATAATGCACAATTAATAACCAAAACCTGCGTTAATTAGACAGTCTTCTTTGTGGAAAAGTTCTGACTTCTCAAAATTTCTCCCCAAAGTTTAGAGGGTAACAGAGGTAGAATCAACTTCAGCAAAAGAAGAATTAACTCGATGCATTTAACTTAACTTTTTAATTGAATCCAGAAAGCCTCACTGTTTCATTCAATTAGTCATTTCTCTAATCAAAGAGCCACATTTATCACATTCCCATTAAATGCCACCAAAAGGATCATCTCCATTTGAAATATACATGCTTTATAAATGAAACGAAAGTTAATCCTAGTTATAGTTACATAGAGAAGACTTGCTGGAAATTTGTTAATATAAATCAAATTCATACCATAAATGTAATGAAAATTTAATATTTGCTAAGTGAATGACACGTGCACATATACATGGCCTCTCACTTTATAAACACAAACCAATTTTAAGCAAGAATGTACTTAAATCTCCAAAATCAACTTGCAAAAACTGAGAGAAAAATTTAATTTTTATACAGTGAAATCTGTGAGAGGTAGAACGAGATGGGACTGTCTTGTTTTTCTGGGTCTCGCAAGTTTTCCACCTTGGACAGAGTGCAGTCATATCACTTTTCTATTGCTGGTTTTAGTGGAAAATATTTGAGTTTTCCTTCTCTGACAGGTTTCTGCCTTACATAGGTTCCAGTTTTTGCAGGTTTTACTCTATTTAAAATTCTTTATTCTGAGTTGTATTTTCACAAAACATATTGGATTAGAAAAGCTGAAACTATCTAGTAAATGCAGAATAATTCATGCAAAAAAAGTACATTTGGGAGTTGAATTTTCCAGATTTGCCATCCTCGTTAACCTGATTTTAGAATCAAGAAATTTTTCTTCTATCCACAATAAAACTATTTATTTCAATTTTTTAAACCCCTATTCCTCCTCCCTGACCCTTATCATTTTCCCTCTCTTCCATCCCCCCTTACTACCCCCAAGTTTTAAAGGGGCAGTGCCATATCAAAATTCCAATAACCAGGTCTTACACCTTTCAGTTTATCTCCTATTAGAGATAATATTCGAAGGACTATATTTTGAATAATCAAGAAAATATTGATAAAAACACTGCTTTAACTGAGATTTCATTATTGAGTATATAAATACAAACCAACCTTAAGAAAACTTCCATAAACTTATTTATATAAATATAAACCAATCTTAAGAAAAAATATAATTGAATAATACCAGCTTGCAAAAGCTGAGGAAGAGCACCTAAAGTTTTTGTATTTAAAAATCCCTATTCTTAACAGTTGACTCTTAGCTGTAACACTAAAAGCATGAGCAAAAAAGGACAAAATTGATAAACTGAACTTCATCAAAATTAAAAACTTTTGTGCATCAAAGGGCTTTATTAACAAAGTAAAGAGACAAGCTAAGATAGAGAGGAAGTATTTGGCATATATCTGATAAGCATTTAATATCCACAATATATAAAGTATTCCTACAACTTAACAGAAGTCAAACAACCCAATCAAAAAATGGGCAAAGGAGTTGAATAGTCATTTCACCACAGAAGAAACACACATGGCCAACAAGCACATGAAAAGAGCTTCTGTGGAAAACAGTTTGGTAGTTATTCAAAAAGTAAAAGACAGAACTACTATATGACTCAGCAATCCCAATCCTACGTATACACCAAAAAAAAAAAAAATCAAAAACAGAAATTTGTACACCAACGTTCATCACAGCACCATTCACAATAGTCTAAAGGTGGAAACAACTGAAATGTCTATCAAGAGATGAATGGATAAACAAAATGTGATACATACATTTACTGACATATTAATCATAAAGAGAAACGAAGACCTTATACACACTACAACTAGCCGAATCATGAAAACACTAGGCTAAGTGAAATAATTCAATCACAAAAGAATAAATATTGTATTATCCCATTTATATGAAATACCTAGAATAGGAAAATGCATAGAGACCAAAGTTTATTAATGGTTACCAGGGGCAGGCAGGAGAGGGAAAGGGAGAGTCATTGCTTAGAGGGTACTGAGTTTCTGTTAATGATGACTGAATAATTAGGAAATGGATAATGGTGATGGTTGTATAACAGGATGAACATAATCAATGTCACTGAACTGTAAATGTAAAAACTGTTGAACTGGTGTTTTGTTATATATATTTATGCCCCAATAAATCAAGCTTTAAAAATTCCTTATTCTGAGGTTTTATGTATTCATAATACATACTGGATAAGAAAACCAGTGATTACCTAGCACATGCAGAATAAATCACACCATGAAGTGATTAAGAAGAATTATTCTTGCTTAATCTTTAAAAGATTTTTAAATCTTTACTTTTTACATCACAAATTAACTTTGAAAATTTAGATATTAGTAATATTACTTTTCTGTGCTCAGAATCCATAAGTAAACTATGTTTCCTTTTAGATTATTATTGGTAGAAATGTCTTTTTATTTACCTAAATGAAGCTTAATTAGCATATTTCCTTAATTAATAGTACTTTCTTCTTTTAAGAGATTTTATTTTACACTGTTTTAATTTATGCTAAATGTTGTAATTTTTATCTCTGAAAAAGATTCCAAAGATTATGTAATTTTAAAGGAAATTTAATAAAGACTTTCAAATGCATAGAAGCAACGTCATTTTTAAAATTGATCCATATGCTCTATGGATATTTAAATATTTCCTAATGCTATTACTGATTTAAAAAAAAAAGTATCAGTAAAAGGAAGCAGTGTACAGGTTAGTACCTGACTTACAAATGTTCACCCTACAAGTCTGCCTCATCTGAGGAATTCCAGTCCTTGGCCAGACTGACTACAAAGATTCCAATTCCCTAGTGCCATTGTTAAAACATTCTCCTTCAGTTCCCTGTCCTACCACATCCAACCTACTCTACCTGACCCCCTTAGAGACAACCTGACCCCATTCCAATATTATCCCATCTCCTCTGAACTTCCATCCTTCCTTCTCCAGTTCCACTCCCAGAATGATCTTTCATATATCCATCTCCAGTTACAACCACTTCACCCATTTCCCTAACTCCCAAGAGTCTCATCCTCCTCCCTTGTCATGGCTACAAAAGATACTCATTCCCATCTTGCCATTGCCACTACCATAGTAGACTGAAAGAAAAAATCCCTTCTTACTGTCAGTGGGCTAGGAAAAGAAATGGAAAGAATCCCTCTGTTTAAGAAGTATGGCGGGGGGGGACCTTTTGGTTATTGAAGTTGCTTGTAGAGCAAAGTAGATTCTCTAAATTTTGGGTTTACAGGTGGAACTCATATCCCTACAGGCAGTGGGAAACCTCAATATTGCTGGTTCTGTAGCTCAGCTACTTATGGAAACCATCTGAGAAGGGAACTACAATTTATAATATTTTCTCTTGTGACTTTACAAGCCACCTTTTGAAACTAACCTATTTGAACACTGGTGGTAGCATGGAGAGTTATTAATTCACATTTTCCCATATGATGAAATAAACAGTATGGGGAGATAAAATGTTAAGTTCCTGAACGGCAGGAGCCTTGAGTGTCTTGGTCAGCATTTTATCCCTCACCCAGCATTTGATATACTTTAAGAAGGTTGGTAGAGGTTGGGATGGGGAGAGGCCCAACATTTCCAAGAGACTCCATCCACAATGAATTTGTGTCTACAATTAGAGAGAAACAGGGGCATTTCAGAGATCTGAAAGAACAGAGCTTTCTTTATCCTCCAGGTTACACAAAATAAGTGGAGATTCCTTTTCAAATAATCTTAACTTATCCATGGCCAAAACCCTTATCTACCCAGGACACACTGTCAAAAATTAGGTCTCTCCAGTTAAAATTTGAGATGTAAGTTTCCTTTCACTGGGAACACTACAAGACAACTTAAAGTGATAAACGCTTTCAATTTAAACCAGTCAGAAAAGTAAAACAGAGGGCTGAGAACATTCTCTGAATAAAACTGGGGAGCAGGGAAAGAAGACTTGCTGTAGCAGAAAACCCTTTCAGCCTAATCCAGATTGGTTGTTTTTTGGTTCCACTTCTTATTTCATTACTTAAATAGAAATACTCTTAAAGAGATACACATAGCACACAAGTATGTGTTCACAGCAGTAGTCTTTGACAGCATGTACTGAAATTTATAACCTAGCATTTATTTACTTAAAGTAGTTCATTAACATCCCTTGCCTGGTCTTCTAGCTTAACTAAATTAACATCGAAACCATTGCAACAAAAGATAAAGCAAAAAAAAGGTAAATATAATAATTTACTACTATGATTACTGGTCCAAAATTTTTTTATGTTGTCGTTTTTAGAAATACTTGGAAGATATGAAGAACAGAGAGAAACAGACCTGTAGTTCCAACTCTGCTGTTTATTGTTCTAGAGATCACTAAAAACCCTTAAAGAAGGAATAAAGTTGTCAAAATAGGCAAGGTAAAAACACTGAGAAAAATTATTAGAAGTATTAAGCCCCCAAATCCAGTAATAATTACGAAGTATCCAAATGATGCATCAAGATAGAAGAAACATACAGACCAAACAAATACTGGCATTATAAAAATATAACTAATTATTTGCCACTTAAGTAAAATTATCTAAAATCTCATCTATATGCTCCTTTGAAAAATAATTTCTTCACATTATGCTTTATATCCCTGCTAAAAGTTTTATTTTCAATTTCTTCTTCAAGACACTATCTCCTCAAGAGTTAAAGACGATATTGGGAAATTTACTTGGTCACTTAAAATAATCAAACTATACCTAACATAGAATATGAAGGAGCTACAAAAAATATACAGAAAATGAAAGATTTTCAATATAAAATACCAACCATAAAAATAACAGTTTACAGTGAAAATTATTTTAATTTTTTTGCTTATTAAGCTTAATTCTTCCACATTATGTTTAAACAATAAAATAGGTGTCATAAGGTAGTATGTAATACTGTGTACCCTATGGGTACTTAAATACTTTTGGTCTGAATGTTCCACATATTTCTATATTTCTTAATTTATAGCAGTTTCCAAAAAAACAAAACACAAAGATAAAACAGTGAACATAAAAGTTATTCTATTTTTTAACAAATAATTCATTTTCAGCCATAAGGAGAGGTAGAGGGATGGCAAAGAGACTGAGAGGAGAAGACAGACACTCATTTCAACTGATAGACCAGGTCCTAGTAAAATACTAAATGCTGAACTCCATTGCGCAACTTATGTAAAAACAAAATAACCAATGGTTGGCAGCTGGCTCTAACAAACTTTTACAACTTTAGTCTGACAGGAATCAGCCTAAGGAATAATAAAGCAAAAGGTGCGCTGGCATTTAATTTAAGCTTCAAAGCAAGGCTTCCGAACTGTTTGAAGTGGTTCAGTCATGGCCAATGAAGCAAAGCTGGAACAGGCCTGAATTTTTAAAATTTGGGTGATCTGGATCCATAACCAAAAAACCAAACCCACTGCCCTCCAGTCGATTCCGACTCATAGGGACCCTAGAGGACAGAGTAGAACTGCCCCACAGAGTTTCCAAGGAGCGCCTGGCGGATTAGAACTGCCGACCTCTTGGTTAGCAGCTGTAGCATTTAACCACTATGCCACCAGGATTTCCAGATCTGTAACAGGAACTTGAAAAATTACAGGTCGAAGCCCTGGAATGAGAGACTCGGAAGAGGCATAGTGAGCTCTTTCAGGAGCCTGATGCCTAAGACTGGATTTTTGCCAGGAAGGAAGAGAACGACACACGTTCAAAGCAGCACAGTCAGCCACCATCTTTGATCCGGCACCTCTGTTTACAACTCTGCACAGAATCCCACAGGCAAGAGATTTGGTTGCTATGTAACATGTATGCTGCCCTTGTTTTCTCTGACTCATAATTTTTCCCACTCCGGTTATGGTCTTGGGTCAGCCAAATTTGAAGAATTTGGGTCATTTCGATGTTACCTCCTCGGCCATGATCAAACCGGAAAGAACCAGTTCGAAGCCCTGTTTCAAAGATTTGGTAAAAGAACTCTGCTTTAGAAGGTTTAAAAATCTTTAATAGGTTTAGACACCTTAGTAGAAGAATTCTGCTTTAATAGGTTTAGGCACACTGATACTCATTAGTTTAACTAACTGAGCTAACATAACACCTGACCCCAGTTACAAAGTCCTTATTCATGACATGATGTGAAGTATTGAGATTAAGGAAGATTCCAGATCAAAACAGGAGAAACATAACAGTCCAAAAAAATAATTGCTAAGCGTAGTGTAAACGAAGTACTTTTCTTTGTTGTTGAATGCTCAATGCAACTATTTTGGATAGTCATTCTTAAATTTCCATGTCACCAAAAAATTTAAAAAATCACTAAGAACTCCCAGGCACTTTCTGGCGCCACTATTTTTGCCCAAGATGACAGTAGGATCTATCCCATCACCATAGCCTTTGTATTCCCTCAATATTCCTGACCTCTGCAACAACTGCCACTGCCCTTTGTATGCCTAACCTCGCTCATGATAATGAAAGCCATGGGGGTAGTAGTGGAAATGAAGCTGATTAATTCCTTGGACTCAGCATTTTCTTTTCCACTGGGTTACTTCTAGGCAAGATACATAGATAGCAGGAAACCAAACCATGTATTAATCCAATGGGTCAGGAAAATATATAAATGAGTTAAAATAAGAGTGAATTTAAAAAGAAGAGAATAAAATTTTTTTCCCTATTATCACTCTCCAATCCATTGTGATTCTCACTAAAGGCTTTAAAAACAAGTTTAGAAAAATAAATTACAGGCAATTTTATGGGAGGAACTGCAACAAAAGCAATATATAAGCTCTCAGACGGTTTCTTACCTGGAAAATGGGGTAAACTAGTAGCTACCTCTTGGGGTTTTGGTCAAGATTACACATCATCTGTGTAAAGTGCCTAGCACAACGCCTGATACATTATGGTTAAAATAGTAACCATTATTACTGTGGTTAACACTTGGATGTGCTGAAAAATGGATAAACTTTTTTACACTAGGCAAATTTACTTCATTCCCCTTCAAACAGGACTAAAGGAGCTAGAATTGTAAGCCTCCAAGTTGTAAAAGCCTCAAAGACTTAATAAAGCAGAATATTATAGTCTTAAATACAACTGCCCTGGTTATTTCCAATTCAGCATCATCTTCAGCTGCAGCCCTAGAAGGACACAGACAAAACAGCCCACGCATAAGGATGGAAGGAGAAACCAGCCCTACAGGGAGCTTTACCACAGCCCCTGAGGGAGCTGGGTTCAGGGTTACAGGATTCCTAGGTCTTCCCATCCTCCACTTCCCTAGCTCTTGGTAGAGAGCTAGACAAAGCCGGCTGGATAATTAAGGGAGAATGTTTCCTAGGGCAATCAAAGGAGCAAGATTCTCAAGAAATATCAGACACTACAAGAGGCCGATCTGTAATTCTAAGGTCTTTGTATTCCACTTACCATCTCTGATCGGTCTGATCAAAAATTCTTCTCTTCATTAAGCATCTACTATGTGCCAAACACTATGCTAAGTGATTCTATTAAAGATACCTCAAGTGAAGTAGAGCTTTTTTACTAGGTTAATTTTATGAAGTATTTTATTTTAGTCTTATTAAATAAGCCCATCAAAATACAATAGCACTAAGGCAACAGATATTCTTGCCACCTTATTCTATTCCTGGCCCCCAAAGAAACTTTAAACAAGATCATTTACTCCGCAACTCTTAGAACCTATATTATAATGTATATTATGACTCTCTAGAAAGTGATAAAGTATGTACCACTAAATAAACCCATCTGACCTCAGAATCCTTTTATCCTGGCACATCAATTTATATAGTAATTATTGAAAATTTTGGAAAATCTTACACTCACATTTTCACAGAGGATTAAAATTTAAGTTCAACTGCTTCATTAATAGGCATGATTAGTAACTAAGTTATATGGAGCTTATAATGTATACATTGAGAGAAATTAATACCATTATTTTTTTAATAATAATAATAAATTTTGTGGTATTTAGAAGAGGCCAAAATCTGTAAGATAGACTCTTCCTACTACTCAATCCCACTTATATATATGGCTCTTCTGCAAAGCAGTGGAAGCTACAAAATGAGCATCTGAAAATACAAAGTGTATGAGACACTATGCCAATAAATGCTGAACAAATGCAGGAAGGCTTTTTTTTTTTTTTAACTAAACTTATCATTTTACACTTTCATGTCACAGCTCATCCAGACACTTGGGTGTGAGCTTTCTGCTAGTGCTCAGTCCCAGCAGACAGAATCCCTGTGGCACATGGCCCAAAAGCCAATTCAAACTGGGTCACTACGTTCTCCTGTCATTTTGTTACAGGCGGATAGGATTGAGATTTATTTTTTGCCTCTTTCTACTATGTCTCCTTGAACAGCTACATAATATCTTCATAGCCTTTAGCCAGCTAAGAGATCTGTGACCTACTCCAAACTGCCATTAAAGTCTCATACTAAAGTGCCTGACAGTAAAAGAACTTTGATTTCTCATGCTGTGCTGAAACCTGAATGCACCCAAGCTCCAATAACTGGGAATAAGAGCAGATATTACACACAGTCCTCACTATTTACTACAACAGACAAGCTGGTTATTTTAAGGAGGGATTTTCTCTCCCCTCCCTCCCCCCGCCCCGCCTTTTTTTCCCAGAAAGCCACCTGCACATATCTTATTCACTATTCTTTGTGTGGTGGCTACTTTGTTAAAGTGGTTCAATATTTAATTAAGGATTAAATGGTAAAGCAGTCTGCCCATTAAATAATAAAAACCTTCAGTGTTTGCATAGTTTTTTTCTAATTAATTAAATAACTTAATATTTAAGTTTAAAAATTATATTTTAAAGTTATCTTTGAGAACACACAGTTATTTCTAAGTTGTTAAGCCATGAACAAAACATATATGCCAATCACGATAAAGCACACATGTAGTGCCAGCAACCCCAGAGCCTGTATTTGAAGGGCCCTTTTTTTTTTTTTGAAGCTCAGGTATCCTGGGCCATAATCTGCAATGCCTATCAGATGAACACATAAAATCTGGCATTGATATACTGACTCCCTGGGACAGGAGAAGCACATTAGGTTATCTGAGGTGGCCCAGAGGGAAACACAATACATATTTCCGTAGGGAAAAAAGTAAAAAAAAAAATTTAATTCAATTTTTAAAATTCAATTTCTGCTTCACTTAACTGTTAAATATTGAGTCTAAATCTTGCATTTATTTTCGTAGTAACAGACAACACTGGATTTTATTAATGTTTAAGTTTTCTCTGAAAAGAGAAAATCCAAAAAGGAGCCTAGTAAAGTCAACTCATTTCAGATTATCTTTCAGTTTACTTTAAATGCATTTTTTTGCTTGTAAATCCACAGATCCATAATTTGGTGCCAAGTTTTTCCTTGTAACCTCTGACGAATTCTACTTTTGTTTTCGTATTATATTTTCCTGTATAGTAAATATTCTCAGGCAGAGCTAAAAATGTTTGGCACCTAAAATGAGTAAGTGCTCAGAGTACCTGGCTCTGGAGCTTTCCTGCTGCTTTAGTTACTTTGACATGTGAACAGAGCACCGGGAGCTGGGGAATTTGGGAAGAACAGCAGTGAGTAAATACCCCAGCTAGGCAAAAAGCCAGGCAATCTGAGCCATGTGCAATGGCTCCTGTCACAGAGCAGTAGTGGTATTTATGCTACACAAGCAATGAGGTGGAGGACTGGGGAATCTCCTTCTTAGGTATCTGGTGCTCTTTTGTTCTCCTTTCTCACTTCTTCCATTGTGGTATGTAACTAATGACAGCTTTATTACAATTTGTGAAGGGTATCACAGGCTTTCCCCACCTCAAGGTAGACAGCTGCCCTCCAGTCAACTCCGACTCATAGAGACTCTGTACAACAGAACAAAACGTTGCCTAGCTCTACATCATTCCCATGACTGCCAGTATGCTTGAGTCTATCATTGAGGCTACTGTGCCAATCCATCTCATCAAGGGTCTCCCTAGCCCTTTTTGGCCCTCAACTTCACCAAACACAATGATAACATGTCCACAGCAAGAGAGATAGACAAGGTTATGTTGTGATCCATACATCGGGTTTTCACTGGCTAATTTTTAGAAGTAGTTTGTAAGACCTTTCTTCCTGGTCTGTCTTAATCTGGAAGCTCTGCTGAAATCTGTCCACAATGGGTGACCTTGTTGATATTAGGGAAGTCCACAATGGGTGACCTTGTTGATATTAGGGAAATACCAGTGGTATAGCTTCTGGCATCATTGCAATATGCAGGCCACCATGGTATGATAAACTGACAGAAAGGTGTTGGTCATTATCTCTAGTTCACTGTAAAAAGTGCATTCTTACGTATGCTTCCAGAGTTATCTAAGGGTATTATAAAATACCACCATTGGCTCCCATCTCCCTGCCACAACACCATTTCTTTGCTTCTACTGCATACATTAAATAAAAAACCTATCCCACTGTTTCCCAGATTTTGCACATACATAAATATATGCACATACACACACACACACTTTAAGGATTTAATTAGTTTTGGAAATTCTGGCCTCAGTTTAAAGGAGTGTCTTTACTGCTGAACTACTCGAAACCTTTAATATGCTGATCTATGTTAGGAATTTCTTGACAGAAACATAATATGCCACATTTCCAAATCTACTCGGCTATAGAGACCCTTTTCAGGGAACACTTTCACAAAACACAGTTTGGAAAACATTTATCCAAAGTATTCAAAACTGATGACTGAATATACTCATTTATTCACTCATCCATTTACCCACCCATTCCACCAGCCAGCCAACAGACAGTGTATATATTGAGGACAGGTAGTCCCTGACTTACAGCGTATTCGAGTTATGATGAACCACACTTAGGACCATCTGTTTTGGGGTTTTCTTGTACATATTACTGTTAGTACTACATAAAATGTTACAGCACATAATTTGCTGATATCATTTGCAGATGTTCACTCCCAGATGTTCAAAGATCAGATATATAAAGATACTGATAATAAAAGGTAATAAATAATGGAAACTTTAAAAAAAAGGTATATTCGACTTATGTCAGAACTGAGTTACAACAGAGCAGTCTGAACAGAGCCCCGTTTTAAGTTGAGGACCACCTGTACAGTCAATCCCACCCAGCGGCTCTGCAGGACAAAGACCTGAAAATCTACTTCCATAGAGATTACAGCCAAGAAAACTCTATGGTGCAGTTCTACTCTGTCACATAGGGTCACTATGAATATGAGTCAGCCCAACAACAACAATGTAGTCAACCATCATTGCTTCTGTTCTCTGCACTCAAGAACAAGTTTCAAGGTCTCTTCTTACATTTATTTTGGGCTTTTCTTTCTTTCCTGTCTTTATAACAACCTTTTACTTTCTTCACATGTGATGTCCTTAATGTCATCCAAAACTTTTCTAGTCTTCGATCACTGCTGTTCATTAGATCAAATCTATTCTTTCAATGGTCTCTAAATTCAGTCAGAATGTATTCAAAGTCATTCTATGGCTCTCTTGGACTTGCTTTGTTTCTCTTCACCTTCAACTTGCAATTGCATATAAGCAACTGATGGTCTGTTCTACAGTCAGCCCCTGGTTTTGTATTGACTGATACTGTTGAGATTCTCCATTTTCTCTTTCCATAGGTGTAGTTGATTTGATTCCTGTGTAAACCATCCAGTGAGATCCACATGTATAGTAATCATTTGTACTACTGAAAAATATTTCCAATGAATACATCATTGGTCTTGTAGAATTCTATCCTGCAATCTGTGTCATCATTCCTATCACCAAGGCCATACTGTCCAACTAGTGATCCTCTTTTGTTTCCAGGTTTCACATTCCAACCACCAATAATTATCAATGCATCTTGACTGCTTTTTTGATCAATTTCAGATTGTAACAGTTCATTAAAATCTTCAATTTCTTCATCTTTGGCATTTGTGTTTAGGGTATAAATTGTAATAGCTGTATTAATTGGTCTTCCTTGTAGGTGCACAGATATTAACCTATCACTGACAGCATTTTACTTCAGGATAGCTCTTGAAAATGTCATTAAAAACACAGGAAAGAAAGAAAAGACCAAAATGGCTGTCAAAACAGGTTTTGAAACTTGCTCTTGAGTGCACAGCAATTAAGCAAACAGAAGAAATTATGAAGTAAAAGAGCTGAACAGAACATTTCAAAGGGCAGCTACAGAAGACAAAGCAAAGTATTATAATCAAATATGCAAAGACCTGGAGTTAGAAAACCAAAGGGAAGAACACAATCAGCATTTCTCAAGCTGAAAAGACTAAAGAGAAAATTCAAGGCTTAAATTAAAATACTGAAGGATTCTATGGGCAAAAAATGGAATGACACAGAAAGTATCAATGGAAGATAGAAGGAATACAGAGTCAGTATACCAAAAACAATTGGTTGACATTCAGCCATTTCGGAAAATACCATATGATCAAGAACTGCCAGTACTGAAGGAAGAAGAACAAGCTGTCTAAGGGCACTGGTAAAAAACAAAGCTCCAGGAATTAATGGAATACTAACTGAGATGCTTCAACAAACAGACACAAAGATGGAAGCACTTACTCATGTATATGAAGAAATCTGGAAGACAGCAACATGACCAACTGCATGGAAGAGGTCCAATTCATGCTCATGCCAAAGGTGATCAAATAGAATGCAGAAATTAATTATCAGTTATTCATATCACATGCTAGCAAAACTTTGCTGAAGATAATTAAAAAACACCTACACTTATATATCAACAAACTATCAGAAGTTCAAGCCAGATTCAGAAGAAGACTTGGAACAAGGAATATCATTCTGATATCAGATGGATCTTGGCCAGAAGCAGAAAATACAAGAAACATGGTTACCTGTGTTTTATTGACCAACCAAAGGCACTTGACTGTGTGCATCATAACAAACTATGAATGACACTGCTATGAGAGACTGAATTGTATCCCCCTAAAATATGTGTATCAATTTGGCTAGGCCATGATTCCCAGTATTGGGTGACTGTCCACCATTCTGTCATCTGATATGATTTTCCTATGTGTTGTAAATCCTATCTATATGATGTTAATGAGGTGGGATTAGTGTCAGTTATGTTAATGAGGCAGGACTCAATCTACCAGACTGGATTGTGTCTTGGCCAATCTCTTTTGAGATACAAAAGAGAGAAGCGAGCAGACAGACACGGGACCTCTTATCACCAGGAAAGCAGCACTGGGAGCATAGTGCATCCTTTGGACCTGGGGTCCCTGTGGTGAGAAGCTACTCAAACAGGGGAAGATTGATGACAAGGACCTTCCCCCAGAACAGACAGAGAAATACTTCCTCTGGAGCTGGCACCCCGAATTTGGACTTCTAGCCTCCTAGACTTTGAGAGAATAAATCTTTTTGTTAAAGCCATCCACTTGTGGTATTTCTGTTATAGCTGTACTAGATAACCGAGACAATGCAAAGAATGGGAATTCTAGAACACTTAACTGTGCTCATGCAGAACCCACGCATGGATCAAGAGGCAGCTGCTGGAACCGAACAGGGAATATGGAATGGGTTAAAATTGGAAAAGATGTGCTGCAAGGTTGTTATTATTTCATCTTACTTATAACCAGTCTGTATGCTGAACAAATAATCCAAGAAGCCGTGCTATAAGAAGAAGAATATGGCATCAGGATTGGAGGAAGACTCATTTACAACCTGTGATGACGCAGATGACACAGCCTTGCTTGTCAAAAGTGAAGAGGATTTGAAGTACTTAGTAATGAAGGTAAAAAGACTACAGCCTTCAATATGGATTACATTTGAACATAAAGAAAATGAAAATCCTTACAACTGGACCAATACACAACATCATGATAAATGGGGATAAAATTGAAGTTGTTAAGGATTTGTCTTGGATCAACAATCAATGCCCACGGAAGCAGCAGTCAAGAAATCAAACGATGACATACTGCATTGGGAAAACCAGCTGCAAAAGAACTCTTTAAAGTGTTAAAAAGCAGAAGATGTCACTTTGATGACTAAGGGGTGCCTGACCCAAGCCATGCTATTTTCAGTCACGTCATATGCATATGAAAGCTCTACAGTAAAAAAGGAAGATCTAAGAAGAACTGATGCATTTGGATTGTACTGTTGGCGAAAAATAATGAATATACCATAAACTGTCAGAAGGACTAACAAATCTGTCTTGGAGGAAGTGTAGCCAGAATGCTCCACAGAAGCAAGGATGGTGAGACTTCATCTCACTTACTTTGGACATGTTATCAAGAGAGACCAGTTCCTGGAGAAAGACATGACATTTGGTAAAGTAGAGAGTCAATGAAAAAAAGGAAGACCTTCAATGAGATGGGTTGACACAGAGTCTGCAACAATGTGCTCAAACATAGCAGTGACCATGAGTATGGCACAGACTGGGGAACATTTCATTCTGTTACACATAGGGTCGCTATGAGTCGGAGCCAACTCAGCAGCACCTAACAACAATATACAGTGCATCATCGTTATTCACTAATTCCATATTTGCAAATGTGCCTACTCACTAGAATTTATTTATAACCCCCAAATCAATACTTGTGGCACTCTCACATTCACTTGAGGACATATACATACGATCGCAAAAAATTTGATTTTCCCAACGTTCACATTCCCAGCTGAGATCGAACAAGAAGAAAGGAAAAAATTCAATTGAACTAAACAGGCCAGTTAACTGAGTTCTAGTTAATCAGGATATTGTCTAAGTAACAGTAAAAAGTTCCTTGTCTCCCTCTGAGTCATATTGTTCAAGAAGTCTTCTCATCATTTGTTTATGAAATAAGCTAAAAAAAAAAAAAAAAGTAATACAAAAACAAAACAGAGCTAACTATTTGGTAGGCTAATTAACCTAAACTTTCCTTCTTAGATTTTTTTGCTCATCTGCCTAAACTCTCCAGGGAAGCAGGGCCATTTAGATGCACGGGAGAACAGCTGGTGCATGAGGTGACTGACAGAGATTAAGAAATTAGCCCCAAAAGAAGAGCTTCATTCTCAGTTAACTTTGTAACCTCACTTAAAATTCCCGGAAAAAAAAAATTATTAATATGGGTATCTTTACAAACTAAACTAATCATTACATAGCTCCATGGCCCTAGGGACAGAACAAGGATAGTTCTGTCAAAGCTGCTTTCCATTGTCATTTCCTCTGAGAGGCAACAGAGCAGCTAAGACCAAATGAGGAGTTTCTATTAAGTTTTTGGAAAGAAAACTCCACATCTCCAGTCAGGTGTCTTTTATTAAAGGGTAAAAAAACTGAACCTGGTCCCATCAAGTCAATTCCAACTCACAGGGACCCTACAGGACAGAGCAGAACTGCCCCACAGAGTGTCCAAGGAGCACCTGGTAGATTTGAACTGCCTACATTTTTTTTTTTCCTTTTGGTTAGCAGCCGTCGCACTTAACCACTATACCATCAGGGTTTCCACTAAAGAGTAAGCAATATAAATTAATTAAATAACTATAAAGAAGACTGTAAGGTAAATGAAAATAGCACTGAACTGAAATTTGAGAATCCTAGATTCTATGTTTTAAATGTGTAACCCTTGGCACAAATCTCTGCCTCAGTTTTCTTAGCTGTATCTCTTGCAAACTCTTGTAATGACAGGATTTAATAATGTGTGTGAAAGTTCTTGGAAAAGTACAATGTATTAAACGAACAGAAGATGTTATCATCCAGCATTTACAACTGACCTCACACATCTGGTTTTTAGGTAAGAAAAACAACTGAAGGGAAAAGTTATAGGTAATTCTTACATTTTTTTCCTCAGAAATCAGAAACTAATGACTTGAAATATTAATCAAAAAAACTAAATCCAATACACAGGGCAAGTTAAGCCACTTCACAGTCTCATTCTATTGTCAGTTTTTAAAACTGCTATTCCCTGTCCCCTAAAAGAGAAGCATTCAGAGTAACCAAGCCAACATTTGTTCAGTATCTACTAGGTACTAGAAAGGAGTCCCCTGGGTGCAAGCAGTTTATGCACTTAGCTGCTAACTGAAAGGCTGGAGCTTTAAGCCCCAGCGGCACCTTGGAAAAAAGGCCTGGCAATCTACTTTCAGAAATTCTGCCGTTGAAAACCCTGTGAATCACAGTTCCACTCTGACACACATGGAGTTGCCGTGAGTTGGAGTTGACTCGACAGTAACCGGTTATAACTGAATAGAATGGTATTTAATTTTCTGGAATTAGAGTCGGAATTGACTCAACAGCAATAGGTTTGGGTTTTTTGGTTTTAGATAACATGACACGGCAATACTTAAATGAACAAATTTAACTGAAAAATTATTCAACTGTCCTTCTTAACCCTTTGCTGATCATTGCTTCATTTTAGCATTAGCGAACTTCATGTCTACCATTTTTTCAAAGCAGATGTAAACAAAAAATATTTTTCTTTAAATTTGCGTCATTTGCATTTTATTATTCCACTGTGCTGAACCAAAAAACCAAAACCAAACCTGTTGCTGTCGAGTCAATTCCGACTCGTAGCGATCCCATGGAATAGAGTAGAACTGTCCCATAGGGTTTCCAAAGAGTGCCTGGTGGATTTGAACTGCTAACTCTTTGGTCAGCAGCCACAGCTCTTAACCACTGTGCCATCAGGGTTTCCTTATGCTGGGGAGAGGGGAATTACAGCTAAAGCTAGCTAACTGGATTTTCATTTTCCTAAGAAGAAAACAGAAAATTCTTGTTTCAACTCTTACTGAAAATCCTTCCCAAATGTACCCTTTCTTCTTTAGTTTTTATGTATGGTCACTGTATCCCAATTAAAGCTGTCTTTGACGGCTAAAGATCTTCCATGTCTTGGGATTCCTCTGAGTATCAGTGTGATCCAGGCATGGTACTAAATACAGAGGATACCGTATACTGGACTGATCTTTACTCCATAGGCGTTGGATGGGGGAGACAGGGACATAAAATCCACTTAAAGATAATTAAATTCACATACAAAATAAACCACTCATATTGTGAACTGCATTTTTTTTTAAGAAAAAAAATATAGTTTGTGAGATAACTACTCCTTTTTAAATCTAAATTAATCAAAGTTTGACAATGAGCATTTGCATCTAAGTGCCAGG
This sequence comes from Elephas maximus indicus, assembly GCF_024166365.1. NCBI lineage: Eukaryota > Metazoa > Chordata > Mammalia > Proboscidea > Elephantidae > Elephas > Elephas maximus. The sequence continues at coordinate 86,742,433 of NC_064820.1, forward strand.
CTACACAGGAATGTGAAGAATAAGCAGGAAATAGTGAAATGATTCCAAAAGTCTTTATCACTCTCTTTGTTTACATGTGTCAGTAAGAACTTGAAAGCTCTATTTGCTAAAGCTGAAACACAATTATTATTAGGATCTGGGAGTTTCAAAGACAGCAGAAGTCATGGCCTCCACTTTCCGGAAGTTTAAAATTCAGTAGGAATAGAACAAGTAAAAATAAATAAATTGAAATAGAAGCAAATATCAACTATAGCTGTAGCAGGTAATTCTATTTCCATTTATTCTCCTGATCTCTTTCATCTGTCTTTTCTGTATTGTACTTCTTTCCCCTTTCCTAATTTCTCTTTTATAAAGTAGTTAAGCACATACCTCTCAAACACATAATTTCCTCCATTTTTTCCACCAATACACGCACCAAAAAGCCAAAACCAAACCCAGTGCCGTCGAGTCGATTCCGACTCATAGCTACCCTACAGGACAGAGTAGAACTACCCCCAAAGAGCTTCCAAGGAGCACCTAGTGGATTCGAACTGCCGACCCTTTGGTTAGCAGCCATAGCACTTAACCACTATACCACCAGGATTTCCTAGTAATTCCTCAATATCTTAACCATACTCATATCAACAAATTGTGATCTAGTTCATGATATCTCAGAAAATACAGACATTTGAAAGTGTGACAAAGAAGGAAAAAGAAACCCTAAGGTCCTGACATATTCATATTCATATCTGATTAGAAAAATTTAAGGAATTCAATCATATATGCAGAAAGGAAAGAACAGACTTCTAAATCTCCAAGAATTTAGCATAGTTTTTTTTTTTTCTTTGAGTCTGAAGTTTTAACAAAAATATTTCCATTTTTGTATTCCCAACCAAACTAAACTCACTGTCATGGAGTTGATTCCGACTCATAGCAACCCTGTAGGACAGACCACAACTGCCCCACGTGGTTTCGAAGGAGTTCCTGGTGGATTTGAACTACCCATCTTTCCGTTAGCAGCCAGACTCTTAACCACTATGCCACCAGGGTTATAAACCTTTATTTTAAGAAGGAAAAATAAACTATAAAAGTAATCCAATGAAAAGAAATGTATAAAAGCCATCAGAGCTTATGTGTAACACTTTTAGGATGCAGAGTTTCCCCTCAATTCAACATTTTAAAAATTAATAATTCATCAAGAGAAGGAAAATAAGCAGACATAAATTTTTACCAATACTCTAGTTTGTGCTTTTAAATTTACGCCAACAATTCTAATATTCAAATAAACAGGTGGTTCTTGCATAGTGTTCTCAAATTAAGCCAACTTAATCTTTGTTAAATTAGAAGAGAAAAAAAGTTCAAGAGGCACAAACCCTATTAAAATAACTCAAAATGAGACTATTTCACTGATAGAAAAAACTCCACTTGATCCCAACTGCCATGAATTGGCAAGGCGATGTGGTGCACTGGTAACTACAATGGGATGTCAAAAGTAAATTAAGTAATGGGGGCTGGATGTGGGAATTATTTTGTAGAAACCTTGGTGGGGGGAGTGCTTCTTCACAAAGACAGTGCTTTCAGATGTTTTACTCTAATCTGAATACGCCTTTCCATTTTACATCAGTTTTACCTTCTAAATGAATCCGAATAAAGGAATTATGTGATCAAGACTACTTATTGGCTCATGTTACTCTTTATTAGAGCTGGGCGAATGCTGATGAATGTTTGAATGACATGATGAAGACCTACAGAATCAGGAAATTTAGTTCGATTTTTACATGAAATTGCTGTGTCAACAATTATTGATCATCTTCTTGAAGCCAAAGTATATTTTCTTGAAGCCAAAGTATAATATGAGGGGCTGATGGATGAATAAAGAACTAAAGAACCAAAATTAGAATACAGCTTCTTACCCTTAACTAAAGAGTGCAAACCTATGAACAGGAAACTAAAAAGCACATTTCCATAGAGACAAAACATCACCTGCAACACAGTATGAACACAGGAGCACTGAGGGTCCCCCAAGCATCACTCTTACAAGAGGGAGGTGCGATAAGCAACAGGTGAACCCTTAACAGAATAAGAGAGCTAGGTTTAACACAAGGAACAAGCAAAAACTGGCAGGGAGGGCAGAACTGCTCAGGCATGGAAACAAAAAGTAAAAAGGATCCACAAACCAAGTAAAAAATTAAATGTAGTTCTAGAATTTGTGTATATAAGCAAACAGGTAATTATTTTTAACACCTTTAACATGTCATGATAAACAAAGCTAAAGTATCAGGTAAGAAAATATATTTTTTGCAATGTGCATTTGAATATAACTATGTCTAATTCTCTTAAAATTCATTTAATAACAATAAAAATAATAAACCTGATTCTTCCTTGTCAGGCATAAATTGAGATACTTAAGAGACTACAACAGCCTAAAGCAGTCTACCAAAAACAAAAAGCCTCTTTATGTTTTAAAGGACTAAACTCAACTATCAATTCTTCTCAGTAAGTTGTCAAACAAGTATCTGTTCCAAAATACCTAAACAGAATAATTATCTTACAAGATAATAAATATTTAAGTGTACCTGAAAAAGGCATACTTTCCTATAGCTCACTACTTGGCCATAAATTTATCATATGCTTAAATAACTGTATAATAAAACAACAGGTAGCATCCAAAAAGTCTGAATACATAATAGTTCAATAAAAAAGGTAATATAGCTTTGCTCATCAGAAACATATGCATTACGTAAGGGGTGAAAACGTTGAGCTTTTTAGGATGCCACAGAAACCTCAGGTAACAAAAAACTCATCTTCAGATAAAACACAGTTTTAGAAACCAAAAGTAAAATAATATTTTTAAGTCTGTAAATGAATTATGATATATAATGCCTACAGAGATCTATAAATTTTAGTAGACAAAATTGATCATTCCACCTGATTTAAAAATAAATAAATAAAACCTTTATTTCAACCAAGAGAGGTAATCTCAATAGCACACATAAAGGTAGGATACACAATGGTTAAGAGTACAGGTTCTGAGCCAGACTATCTGGATTTATGTACTTATTCTCCACTTCGTAGTTTAGCTGTGTTGATGTCCACAAAGTTACATAACCTTTCTGTGCCTCAGTTTCTTCTTCTGTAAAAGGGAATACTATCTATCCCACAAAGCTGCTGTGAGGTTTAAAAGAGTAAATACATAACCAAAGAATTTAGTACCTGGCACATTAAGCTATTTAGGCTATATTTATCATTACTATTATTATTATAGCCTAAATTTGTTGCTGTTGTTAGGTGCCCTCGAGTCAGTTCTACCTCACAGTGACCCTATGTACAAAAGAATGAAACACTGTCTGGTTTTGCAAGGTCCTCACAAGGGTTGCTATATTAGAGCCAATTGTTGCAAGCCACTGTGTCAATCCATCTCGTTGAGAGTCTTTCTCTTTTTCATTGACCCTCTACTTTACCAAGCATGATCTCCTTCTCCAGGGACTGGTCCCTCCTGATAAAAACATGTTCAAAGTACATGAGATGAAGTCTTGCCATCATCACTTCTAAGGAGCATTCTGGCTGTATTTCTTCCAAGACAGATTTGTTCATACTTCTCGCAGTCCACAGTATACTCAATATCCTTTGACGACACCATAATTCAAATGCATCAATTATTTTTCAGTCTACCTTAATCATTCTCTAGCTTCCTCATTCATATGAGGTGACTAAAAATACCACAGGTTAGGTTAGGAGCACCTTAGTCCTCAAGGTGATATCTTTTCCTTTTTAACACTTTAAAGAAGTCATCTGCAGAAGATTTGCCCAATGTAATATGTCCTTTGACTTCTTTGCTGCTTACATGGGCACTGATTGTGGTTCCAAGTAAAATGAAATCCTTTACAACTTCAATATTTTCTCCATTTATCATGATACTGCTTATTGGTCCAGTTGTGAGGATTTTTGTTTCCTTTATGTTAAGGTGTAATCAATATTGAAGGCTATAGTCTTTGATCTTCATCAGTAAGTGCTTCAAGTCCTCTTTCAGCAAGGAAGGTTGTGTCATCTGCATACTGGAGGTTGTTAATGAGTCCTCCTCCAATTCTGATGCCACATTCTTCTTCATATAGTCCAGCTTCTTGGATTATCTGCTCAGGATACAGATTAAGTATGATGAGAGGATACAACCCTGACACACACCTTTCCTGATTCTGAACCGCATCCCATACCTTATTCTGTTCAAACCACTGCCTCTGTATGATTGCCTCTGATTGGTTTATGTACAGGTTCCACATGAGCACAGCTAGGTGTTTTGGAATTCTCATTCTTCACAATGTTATCCATAATTAGTTATGATCCACACAGTCGAATGCCTTTGCATAGTCAATAAAACACAGGTAAACATTTTTCTGGTATTCTCTGCTTTAGCTAAGACCCATCGGATGTCAGTAATGATGACCCTAATTCCATGTCCTCTTCTGAATCCAGATGAAATTTATGACAGTTCCCTGTTGATGTACTACTGCTGCGGGTACTTTTGAATTATCTTCAGAATAATTTTACTTGCATGTGCTATTAATGATGTTATGTTGTTGTTAAGTACCACTGAATCAGTTTCAACTCATAGCAACCCTGTGTACAACAGAACCAAGCACTGCCTGGTCCTGCACCATCCTCACAATGGTTGCTATATTTGAGCTCACTGTTGCAGCCACTCTGTCAATCCATCTCATCGAGTTTTAGCTGACCCTCTACTTTACCAAGCATGACGTCCTTCTCCAAGGACTGGTTCCACCTGATAACATGTCCAAAGTATATGAGACTAAGTCTCACCATCCTTCCTTCTAAGAAGCATTCTGGCTGTACTTTTTCCAAGACAGATTTGTTTGTTCTTCTGGCAGTTCATGGTATGTTCAATATTCTTTGCCAATACCATAATTCAAAGGTATCAATTCTTCTTCAGTCTTCCTTATTCGTTTTCCAGCTTTTGCATGCACATGAAGTGACTGAAAATGCCATGGCTTAGGTCAGGCGCATCTTAGTCCTTAAAGTGACATCTTTGCTTTTTAACATTTTAAAGAGGTCTTCTGCAACAGATTTACCCAATGCGTCTTTTGATTTCTTGAGTGATGCTTCCCTGAGCAATGATTGTGGATCCAAGTAAAACGAAAGCCTTGACAACTTCAATATTTTCTCCATTTATCATGATGTTGCTTACTGGTCCAGTTGTAAGGATTTTTATTTTCCTTATGCTGAGATGTAACCCATACTGAAGGCTGTAGTCTTTGAGCTTCATTAGTAAGTGCTTCAAGTCCTCTTAACTTTCAGCAAGCAAGATTGTATCATCTGCATAACGCAGGTTGTTAGTGAGTCTTCCTCCAATCCCGATGCCTTGTTCTTCTTAGATTATTTGCTCAGCATACAGATTGTGTAAGTACGGTGAAAGGATACAACCCTGAATGTGTGTATTCCTTCCACCTCCTTTTGATGCTTTCTGTGTCACTCAATTTTTGCCCACACAATCCTTCAATATTGCAACTCAAGGTTTGAATTTTTCTTCACTTCTTTCAGCTTTAGAAATGCCAAACACGTCCTTCTCTTTTGGTATTCCAACTCCAGGTCTTTGCACATTTCATTATAATACTTTAGTTTGTCTTCTTGAGTCACCCTTTGAGAATGTCCGTTCAGCTCTTTACTTCATTGTTTCTTCCCTTTACATTAGCTACTCTACGGTCAAAAACAAGATTCAGAGTCTCTTCTGACATCTATTTTGGTCTTTAATGACCTTTTGCTTTCTCCATATATGATGTCCTTGATGTCATCCCACAATTCATCTGGTTTTTAGTCATTAGTATTCAATGAGTCAAATCTATTCTTGAAATAGTTTCTAAATGCAGGTAGAATATACTCAAGGTTGTACTTTGGCTCTCAAAGACTTGTGTTAATTTTCTTCAACTTGAACTTACATACGAGCAACTGATGGTCTGTTCCATAGTCGGCCTCTGGCCTTGTTGTGACTGATGATATTGAACTCCTCCATTGTCTCTATCCACAGATATAGTTGATTTGATTCTTGTGTATTCCATTTGGTGAGGTCCATGTGTGTAGTCACTGTTTATGTTGTTGAAAAGGTATTCCCAATAAACAAGTCATTGGTTTTGCAAAATTTTATCATGTGATTTCCAGCATCACTTCTATCACCAAGGCCATATTTTCCAACTATTGATTGTTTTTCTTTGTTTCCAACTGTCACATTCCAACCACCAGTAATTATCAATGCATCTTGATTGCACGTTTGATCAACTGCAGACTGCAGAAGTTGGTAAAAATCTTCAATTTCTTCATCTTTGGTATTAAGGGTTGATGCATAAATTTAAATAATAGTTGTATTAACAGATATTCCTTGTAGGCGTATGAATATTATCCTATCTCTGACAATGCTGTATTTCAGAACAGATCTTGAAATGTTCTTTTTGATGTTGAAAACGACACCATTCCTCTTTGTCATTCCCAGCATAGTTAGACCATAGGATTGTCTGATTTGAAATTGCCAATACCAGTCCATTTCAGCTCACTAATGCCTGGCACATCGATCTTTTAGTGTTCCATTTCATTTTGACAACGTTCAATTTTCCTTGATTCATACTTCTTACATTCCATGTTCTAATTATTAATGGATGCCTCCAGTTATTTTTTTCTCATCTGTTTGTCATACTGTGGAGGCTTATGTATTGCTGTGATGCTGGAAGTTATGCTACCAGGATTCCAAATACAAGCAGAATCACCCATGGTAGGTAGGTTTCCCCAGAGCTTCCAGACTAAGATAGACTGGGAAGAAGGACCTCGCAATCTACTTCTAAATAAATGGCCAGTGAAAACCTTATGGATAGCAGTGGAACATTATCTGATGTAGTGTCAGAAGATGAGCCCCTCGACTTTGAAGAAACTCAAAATACAACTGGGGAAGATACGCCTCCTCAAAACAGAGTAGACTTTAATGATGCGGACGGAGTAAAGCTTTTGGGATTAATATTTGCTGATGTGGCACAACCTGAAAACGCAAGTAGCCTAAATAGCTATACCGAAACTTTAGATATGTCTTTGAATTACCTACTGTAGCTGTCACTAGCTACTAGTTCTTCAAATCAAATTCCTAACGTTATAATCTGAGTAAGATTTTAGCTGAAATAGAGCTTGTGAATACACATATGGGTGTTTACCAGACCTCCTAAAAAAGAGACTGGCCAATTAGGAATAATCCTTATCATCTATTATATAGTCAAAAAGGAAAAAGATCATGTCTTTAAGTACATAAAGATTGCAGCGTTCTGCTTAAAGATGGTGGGATGAACTCACATTTATAGGTCCATTCTCCCTCTAAAATGACAGTAAACAAAAACAAACAAAAAACCAAACTCATTGCTGTACAGTCAATTCAGGCTCATGGCAACCCCATGTGTTTCAGATGAAAGCTGTGCTCCATAGGGTTTTCAACGGCATTAATCTTATGGGAATTATATGGTCATGCCTTTCTTCTACAACACTGTGGGTTGGATTCACACCACCAACCTTTTGGTCGGTAAAAAATAAGAAAAGAAAGAAAGAAAACATTGCCATTAAGTCAATTCCAACTCATGGCAATCCCATGTGTGTCAGAGCAGAACTGCACTCCATAGGATTTTCAATAACCGTAATCTTACAGAGGTAGGTTACAGGGCTTTCTTCTGCTGGAGCTGCTGGGTGAATTTGAACTGCCAATCTTTCAGTTAGTAGCAGTGTGCAAAAGTTTGTGCGTGTGTGTGTGTGTTATTTAGGCTTAAATGTACAAGGGCAAAGAGTCTAAGAGATGAGACAGCGATAACAAAATTATGGTAAATAACTGTTCAGACCCAAGAAAGCGGATTACTAAGCAGACAAAAGGGGAAGTAGAAACAATTTACACTCCAGAATCTCCAAAATGCTAAATTGGCAGATACCTCTGAAAGTGGGAGAGAAGGATTACAAACAGGAAGGTTGGTTAAAAATCTTTGTAAGAAGCTGTAAGGTCCCTAATTCCTCACCTGCCCCCTCCATTCCACATAGCTAGGAGACTGCGCCTCCCCTACCCCTGCAGAATAAACAAGAAGTTTATTCTCTGGAGGAGATTTAAGGTAAAAAAAAAAAAAAAAAAAAAAAAGGTCTTATTATTAGTGAATTAAAACAGAGACATTACACTAACAAAAGAGCCAAACTTGGCTTCCAAAACACTGAAAGGTAGGCTTATACCCTTCAGATGGGTAGCAAAAAGCTTTCTCTGGGGAATCTGACCAGCCAAAGATAAAACAGCTACTAAAAATACAGATATCAGACATTCCCCAATAAAACAGTCCAGCCAGATCACCCTATACTGAAGCCCATACATCTACAAACCTCACCCAGAGACACAGAGCTACTAGTCCACTCTTTAGAACTGTTTATAGAACTCTTAAGAGAACAGATAGCCAAGGACACATGGACATTTAATGACAGCCTGAAATAGGAAAGACAGACATAGACCCTAGACAGAAAATAAAAAAGAGTAACTTGAAAGAAACAGATAACATGTAAAGAAAACTTCCAAAAATTGTCATTAATAACTCTCAAAGAACCAACAGAATGTAAGCATTCATGAAATAAGAGCAGAACAATATTTTAAAAATTAGAGGTCCAAAAAGTGAAAAAAAAAAATTTTTTTTTCTATCTACAGGAGGGTTAGAAGATAAAGCTGAAAAATCTCCCAGTAACGTAAAACCAAATAGATGTGGAGAAAAGGTAAAATAATTAAAGGACTAGTCTAAGCTGCTACAATATTCAAAAAAAAATAGGAATTCTTAATCAAACACAGAGAGAAAGTGAGAGAGAGAGAACTGTGAGAAGGAAATCAAGGAACTCAAAATTGCCAAGGTGGCAATGGGTTTTGAGGGGCATGATTTTCTAGGTCAAAAGAAGCCACCAGTTACTCAGGATGCTGTTCAAGATGTGTCCACCAAACTGTGGAATGAACAAGAAGGAAATCAGGAAACGGGATCCAACACAAGAAAGAAACAAAAGGAATCTCTGGAGAGTCCAATATGTCAACTATACAAAAGGCCCGGAACAACCAACCCAGATTAGAGCAGGTCAGAAGATTCTGAGAGCTCTATTTTCAAGAACATGAAATTAACAGAATAACTAAGAAGATACTTATACCACAGGGAGAGTTTGGTGATTAGTTAGTGTTAAGTACATAGAAAACAAAGCTACCTTTGAACAGGCCAATTCATTCCAGGGAAAAGAAAATATACAAGAAAGAAAAAGTAATCATAGCATACTACTACATGGTCAAGTTGTGAACAGCACATAATAATATAAACATTAAATACTGTTGTAATCAAAATTGGAATAATTGTATTGGGAGGATGGGAAGGCAAGAAGAAATGTATGTATGGTTGTGGCAAATGAATAAGTGAGAGAACAAAATTCTCATCTTCTATTGTGGGAAGTCAGTATACTATTATTATTGGGTACTGTCGAGTTGGTTCCAACTCATAGCGACCCTATACACAACAGAACAAAATAGTGCCCAGTCCTGCACCATCCTCACGATCATTGCTGTTTAAGCCCATTGTTGCAGCCATTGTGTCAATCCAGTTAAGGGTCTTCCTCTTTTTCAATGACTCTCTACTTTACCAACCATGATGTCCTCCAGGGACCGGTCCCGCCTGATAACATATCCAAAAGTACATGTGATGAAGTCTTATCGTCCTCACTTCTAAGGAGCACTGTGGCTGCACTTCTTTCAAGACGGATTTTTTCCTTCTCTGGCAGTCCACAGTATATTCAATATTCTTTATCAACACCATAATTCAAAAGCATCAATTCTTCTTTGGCCTCGCTTATTCATCGTCCAGCTTTCGCACACACGAGGCGATTGAAAATACTGTGGCTTGGGTCAGGCTGACCTTAGTCTTCAAAGTGATGTCTTTGCTTTTGAACACCTTAAAGAGGTCTTTTGCAGCACATTCGCCCAATGCAATGCGTCTTTTGATTTTGTATAGTTTTCTTTTCCCTGGAATGAAGTGGCCTGTTCATTGATATTGTTTGTGGATCCAAGTAAAATAAAATCCTTGACAAACGTCAATATTTTCTCCATTCATCATGATGTTACTTACTGGTCCAACAGACAATGTCTAAAAAATTAAGTAGCAGCAATATAAGCTTGTTACATGGAGAGATGGCAGTAAATACCAAAAGAATCAATCAGCTAGACGAGTTGAAAGTGGTTATCCCTAAGCAATAGGAAAAGTGCTTAGGGTGATACTAGACACTGCAGTTTTCCATAGCAAAACTCAGAACTATTGGACTGATACTTGTTAAACCATAATAAACACTGATAAAATGCACATTAAACACTGAATAAATTAAAAAATAATGTTCCTAATTATATTAATACATGTTCATATAATTTGAAGCCTGCACAAAGAGACCAAGAATAAAAGAATTTCACCAAGCAGATAAAAGTACTGTTAATATACCATTACACTGCCTTTGAATATTTTTGCTACACACACACACGTGTGCATAGATTAAAAAAAAAGTATATCTTGAACATGTAAATTTACATTATGATTTTTTTCAATTAACACTGAATCCTTAAAATCTTCTGATGTCCTTATTCTTTTAAAACACCATAATATTCCACCTTAACCTTAGGCATCACCGATTTAAACATTTTCCTACTTATCCTTTGGCATAGAGGTAGTTTCTCATGTTTTCCTTTCTCAAACCCTCTTCCCTTGACTTCTGGTATCTTGCCTGGCTCCCCTCCTCTCTTCCGCTATTTCTGTCTCTCCTTCGCAGAATCCTCTCCTCAGCCTACCTCTTGGTGGCCCTCAAGATTGCATCCTCCTCATTCTGGATGGCCCCAATAACAAAATGATACTCTGAATAATGACAATCACCAAGTTCTATTAATTCTACCTTTTAAATACTACTCCTATCTACCAACTTCCTTCTGTCTGCACTACTACCGTCTTAGCCTAAGCCATCATTATTACTAGCCTAGAGTCTTAACTGATCTTCCAGATTCCTCAGTGCCACCAACGTGATTTTTTTTTTACAACTACTACAAACTTGATCCGGTCATGCTTAGAATTTTTCAATTCTTTTCCCCACATATGAAATACTACTTCAATACTGCTATACTACTGGCAGGTCCCCAGATACAATAAATTCCCTTATCTTTTATGCATTGTCCTTTCCTGTCTGTCTGTCAATAATGACAATGCTCTTTTATCTATTTTGTTAACTTTTTATCTTTTAAGATTCAATTTAAAAGTCCCAGGAGACTTTTCCCGACCACTTCGTGCCAGACAAAGTTGGTGGCTCTTCCTGTGTTCTGCAGCAACCTGGGTTTCACAGCATTTATTACACTATACTATACTATGACATCATTATCTGTCTTTCCATTTAATCCTGAGGTCATGGAAGTCAGGAATATGTGCTGTTAGCTTTGTATCCCCAGGGTCTACTAATTAGTAAGTACCCCAAAACTATTTGCAGCATGACTGCCTAACTTAATGACTTATTCTAAGTACATTGGTAATATGAAATTTGGTATAAATTTTATATTTTTTGTACAACTAAGGAAGTATATGAGTTTAACTACACTAGAAGAATTATCTTTTTTAAAATTTCCTTAATTTAGTTAATTGTTCCTTAAATACTACACTTGTAGTTCTAACTCTTAAGAAAAAATAGAAGATCATTTCTTAATATAACCTGTTAGGAAACACTCCTCCGCGTGTCTCTCGCATTCCTACCTGTCTTGCTAGGCATGCCAAAAACGCAAGATCCTGACCATTCTTCACCCAGGCCCTTTCTCAGGGTTGTATTTGTAGTGAGGAAACTTGAGGAATGAGGTAAAGTTCCTTGAGGATAAAGAACAGTCTTGCTTACTATAAAAAAGCAGTGGATTCCCCAAGCTCAGTGTTCCTCAGCTGTAGCCCACTGCATGTACAGCATCTCTCTGCACCATACTGTATCACCTTCATGGAAGCTGGGAGCAAAAAGTACTGAAGCAAGCATGCTAATAATGCTCATGATGTGCCATGAGTAATAAAGTTCTTTTCCCTCGACCTAGGGGCCTTCTACCTTATACCAACATCCATGAAATAGTAACCAAGAAAGACCCAAACCAAATCCGTTGCTGTCAAGTCGATTCCGACCCACAGCAACCCGAAAAGACAGAGTAGAACTGAACCACAGGGTTTCCCAGGAGCACGTGGTGGAGTAGAACTGTCAACCTTTTGGTTAGTGGCCGAATTCTTAAACATTACACCACCAGGGCTCCTGAAACGATAACAGATTAATTAAAAGTAGGGTGAAATCAAATCCTTGACCTACCAACTTACCTCTTGGCTATTCACAGACCCCTGACATTTAATAAACTCTCTCATTGTGTAAATATCTACTTAATTATTGAAATGATATTTACTCTCATTGGCTAAATGAATAATAAATAAATGAAGAGTACTATCATTTCTTCCTTCACCATTTTAAACAAGTATAATATACGGAACTCCATGTTCTCCCACCAAATTTAGCTTACCCATACATTTTAAAATTTTCTACCTGCCTATTTTTACCGCCTTTTTTTTTTTACTGCTACTCTTCTTTTTTCCTTTTCCCCTACCAAATAAACTCCATAATCCTACCTATATTTTCATTTCCCTTCTCTTATGCTATATACTCCCTTAGATGAAAGAGTTTGTCACTACATTGTCTTTTCAACTATTAAGATATAAAACTGGAACCCAAGTTATTGACAAAGTCTACCTAAAAGACAATCAGAAACAGTCAGTGGTGCATACATAGTTGTGGACTCTCCGCATAAAAAATGTTACCAATATATACCTGAAGCTTGTTAGTACCTCTTCTGACTTGTGTTCTGATCTCTAAGAACTCTTTTGTACTACCCACTGGATGTTAAGTGTGCTTTTCCGTCATTTATCTAAAAGTTTTTCTTTATGACACTAGACCTTTACACCCTCTGAGACATTAAGCAAATAATTAAAAGATTATATTTTTAGAAAAGGCAGGAATAGCAGACAAGGGAAACTAATGTCACATTATCAACAAGGAACTATGTTTTAGGAATTGACATAAGAAGGGGTAGATGAAGGAGGAAACTACCTGGGCTTTTCATTGTGGCTATAATATAAATAATGTACCACAGATGGAGATAGAATTCACGGGCTAATTGGACTGAACTTCTGGGAGGATTACAGGAAGAAGAATGTGGCATCAGGATAGGAGGAAGACTCATTAACAACCTGCATTGTGCAGATGACACAACTCTGCTTTCGGAAAGCAAAGAGGGCTTGAAGTACTTACCGATGAAGATCAAAGACTACAGCCCTCAGTATGGATTGCACCTCAACATAAGGAAGACAAAAACACTCACAACTGAACCAATAAGCAACATCATGATAAACAGTGCAAAGACTGAAGTTGTCAAGGATTTCACTTTACTTAGATTCACAAACAATGCCTACGGAAGCAGCAGTAAAAATATCAGACGACGTATTGCATTGGGCAAAACTGCTGCAAAAGATCTCCTTAAAGTGTTGAAAAGCAAAGATGTCACTTTGAGGACTATGGTGCGCTTGACCCAAGCCATAGTATTTTCAATCACCTCACATGTACGTATGCGAAAGCTGGACACTAAATAAGGAAGACCAAAGGAGAACTGATGCATTTGAATTACCGTATTAGTGAAGAATGTTGAATATACTATGGACTGCCAGAAGGATGAACAAGTCTGTCTTAGAAGAAGTACAACCAGAGTGCTCCTTAGAAGTGAGAATGGCAAGACTTTGTCTCATGTACTTTGAACATGTTGGCAGGAGGGCCCAGTCCCTGGAGAAGGACATCATGCCTGGTAACATAGAGGGTCATCAAAAAAGAAAATAGCCTTGGTGAGATGGATTGATACAGTGGCTACAACAATGGGCTCAAACATAGCAACGATTGTGAGGGTGGCACAGGACCAGGCAGTATTTTGTTCTGTTGTACAGAGGGTCACTATGAGTTGGAACCAACTCGATGGCACCTAACAAGAACAACAACAACTGGAATGAGTAGGCCCAAAGTGACTAAGTAGCAAAGAAAAACTACACAAAAACCAATAAAAATGAAAGATGACAGTGTAAGAAAAAGCAAACAGAAAGAGATCTATTAGTTTTGAAAGCAGGCAAAGTAGGCTCATGCACATTGTAAGTTATCTAGCAACCACCAACCAGCCTCCTACTAGAAACTGAGCTCAGACTGCTGAGATGGGAAACAAATGTGAAAAAATCTCCCATATTCAAAGGAGAGTGACTAAGACTTAAGAGATCAGGTGGTTGACAGGCACTGAGGATTTCACCAGCTTCACTGAGCAAGCTCCGAACTGATGTTTTACCTTGGTTGAATCTATTAACACAACTAGGACAAGAATACAAATTCTGCATCTCAGATATTCCCAGGAGTGCTACATAAGAAAAGGGACTACGCCAACTTGTCAATATTCAATGAGATTAAATCCCTAGAGAAAACTATGTAAGAAATGCACTGAGTGGGGTCTTCACTACTACTTAACCACAAGTATTGCCATAGCAAATAAGTCTGTAGCTTCCTTAACTCAGAAAGGCAGTTTGAACCACAGCAATTCTGATGTAAACTTCTAAGACCATTTCTGATCTAGACATTGCTATAAACTCTTACATACAATCTCTTACTTGAAATATTAATATTTAATGAACACTAAAAATTGTTTTTCCTCCATCTTTCCATCATTTATATTCTTTATAAAACCATGTATTTTAAAATATATTTTTCCAGAATTAAATAGTAACATCCTTGCTTCACTAAACATTTATTATGTTTATTCCTACAGTGTTTCTATTGAACATCACTGTTTATAGACTAGGATACAGATTAAGTAACCACAGATTTCAGAATAAAGTATAATAAACTCCTGCTACAGAAATTCATGGGTTGTTTTCAGGTCATGGAGTCCTTTTGTGACCCAAATGGTTAAGCATTGACTATTAACCCAAAGGTTGGCAGTTCAAACCCACTCAGAGGCAACTCCGAAGAAACGCCTGGTTATCTACTTCTGAAAGGTTATAGCCTTGAAAACCCTCTGAAGTTATACTCTGTAACACATGGGGTTGCCATGAGTAGGATTTTTGTTTTGTTTTGCTTTTTTTTTTTTCAGATCACAGGTGGCAGCAGTGTGGGGGAAATCTGGTTCCATGCCTTCTTCAGCAATGAGTACCTGCTGCAGGTATATCCAGTTCCATTTATCCAGGGCCCTATAGACACTACTGCTTTCTCTCCACCCCATCCTCTACCTCCAAGAGCTAAAGACAACCCCAAAGAAGGAGGGAGCAGATTACGATCTTCATCCAGCCAGGCCTGTTACTTCTACTCATAGGAGATGCCCTACGCAGGCCTCAATATCCACAACAATGGAACAACGGAGGTGGGGGGGGACAGTGCAGAACATAACTTCTCAGAAATCACAGTAACCATGGCAACACCAGTAGGGACCCAAGATCTTTCCACCCATCTTGATCATGAGCTGAACAGAGGCTGGCCAGAGATAGGTAAGGGGACCCAGAAGAGAGCTGGGCTTAGATTATACTTCTGGGCTCAAAGTTCATACAGATTGTTCTTCTTTTTCAAACTCTGAGATACCAACCATTCTCAGCTCCAGAGTTTCCCTAAGATAAAAGCCTTTCATGATCCCAGAAGCACTATCAACCCTACCGCTACGCCATGTCACCACTGTCATACACTGGTGGAAAGCACATCAGTATATTCATTCCATGTTCTCCCCTAGGTTTCATAATGATCATTTACATCACAACTTAAAATCTCTATCACAACCCATCGACTTTTTACGTAGTCACACTACTGCTGTCAGAATTATTCAGAACACTAAAGGCTCAGGTGCTAAAGGCATACATGCCAAGCTTTTCAAGCTAGACCATTAGCTGCTGTTTAGATGTTTGCATGAATTTCAACAAATGTAAAAATAATGCCTCTGGATTTCAAAGACATCCCTAGTGTTTATCATCTTCTAGAAGAAAGGTAAAAGATCTGACAAGATAAATATCAAGACATCTCCCCTTCTCTGCTGTTCAGCTTTTGCACAAAATTTCTGTTCGACTTTAAAATGTTATCAGTCCTGCAATTTTCAGATTCCCAATTTGGCTTTAACCATAGCTCAGTGCAGTAGATATTCAGGCATAGGAAAAATTTAGATCACTATATTGATTTTTTTAACTGGTTAAGATGTATCTTACTGTTGAATTGTTACATACTTGTGCTGATTATTCCATGTAAAAGTAAAATTAGACCTGTTTGAAATACAAGCACAAATATAGTACATCAATACACAGGTGTTTATTGTTTCCACAATTATAGGCATGCTTACTAGATAGTATAATCATCACAGAACAAAATATTAGGTAGAATACTGGACTTAAAAAAAAAAAAAAACCTTAAAAAAAAGAAACCAGATATATAGACGGGCTCAGTTTCACATTCTCTCCTATGTTTATTAAACATCCAATTTAATAATGTATTTGGGGATTTTACAAAACAGTCACAATAGCTGTTGTTGTTGTTAGGTGCCGTCGAGTCAGTTCCAACTCATAGTGCCCCTATGTACCACAGAATGAAATACTGCCTGGTCCTGGGCCATGCTCACAATCGTCGTTATGCTTGAGCCCACTGTTGTAGTCACTCTGTCAATCCATCTCGTTGAGGGTCTTTCTCTTTTCCCCTAACCCTGTACTTTACCAAGCACTATGTCCTTCTCCAGGGACTGATCCCTCCTGACAACATGTCCAAACTATGTAAGACATAGTCTCACCATCCTTGCTTCTAAGCAGCATTCTGGTTGTACTTCTTTCAAGAGACATTTATTTGTTCTTTTGACAGTTCGTGGTATATTCAATATTCTTTGCCAACACCACAATTCAAAAGTATCAATTTGTCTTCGGTCTTTCTTATTCGTTGTCCCATGCCCTACATAGACTTCTCAATACCCACAACAATGGAACGATGGAGGTGGAGGGGGGAAAAGTGTAGAACATGACTTCTCAGAAATCACAGTAACCATGGAAACACCAGTAGGGACCCAAGATCTTTCCACCCATCTTGATCATGAGCTTGAACAGAGGCTGGCCAGAGATAGGTAAGGGGACACAGAAGAGAGCTGGGCTTAGATTATACTTCTGGGCTCAGAGTTCATAGAGATTGTCCTTCTTTTTTAAACGCTAAGACTCCAACCATTCTCAGCTCCAGAGTTTCCCTAAGATAAAAGCTTTCCATAATCCTAGGAGCACTATCAACCTTACCTCCCCCCCCCCCCGCCATGTCACCACTATCATACACTGGTAGGAAAGTACATCAGTATATGTACTTAAGAATACAAATGATGGAGAGATGAAGGAAAAACATAATTTAGTGTTCATTAAATATTAATATTTCAAGTAACTGAGTGTATGTAAGAGTTTACAGCAATATCTAGATCAGAAATGGCCTTAGAAGTTTATATTAGAATTCCTGTGGTTCAAACTGCCTTTCTGAGTTTAAGAAGCTACAGACTTACTTACTATGCACTTCGACTCAACGGCACTGGGTTTTTGGGGTTACTTGCGGTTAACTAGTAGTGAAGACCCCGCTCAGTGCCTTTCTTACGTAGATTTCTCTAGGGATTTAGTCTCATTGAATATTGACAAGTTGGCATGGTCTCTTTTCCTATGTATCACTCCTGGGAATATCTGAGATGCAGAATTTATATTCTTATCCAGTCCAGTTTTCTGATGTGTAGGATGTGACTGAAAATACCATGGCTTGGGTCAGGCACACCTTAGTCTTCAAGTTGACATCTTTGCTTTTCAACACTTTAAAGATGTCCTTTGCAGCAGATTTGCCCAATGCAATGAGTCTTTTGATTTCTTGGCTGCTGCTTCCACGGGTCTGATTGTGCATCTTTTCTCTGTTTATCACGATGTTGCTTATTGGTCCAGTTGTGAGGATTTTTGTTTTCTTTATGCTGAGGTATAATCCATACTGAAGGCTGTGGTCATTAATCTTTCATCAGTAAGTGCTTCAAGTCCTCTTCACTTTCAGCCAGCAAGGTTGTGTCATCTGCATAACACAGGTTGTTAGTTTTCCTCCAATCCTGATGCCCTGTTCTTCTTCATACAGTCCAGCTTCTGGGATTACTTGCTCAGCATACAGACTTGAATAGTTACGGTGAAAAGATACAATCTGGATGCACACTTTTCCTGACTTTAAACCACATAGTATCCCCTTGCTCTGTTTGAATAACTGCCTCTTGATCTATGTACAGGTTCCTCATGAGCACAAATAAGTGTTCTAGAATTCCCATTCTTCGCAATGTTATCCATAATTTGTCACAATCCACACAGTAGAATGCCTTTGCATAGTCAATAAAACACAGGTAAACATCCTTCTGGTATTCTCTGCTTTCAGCCAGGATCCATCTGACATCAGCAATGATATCCCATGTCCTCTCCTGAATTCGGCCTGAATTTCTGGCAGTTCCCTATTGATATCCTGCTGCAGCCACTTTTGAATGATCTTCAGCAAAATCTTCCTTGTGTGTGAAATTAATAATATTGTTTGATAATTTCCACATTTGGTTGAATCACCGTTCTTGGGAAGAGGCATAAATATGGATCTCTCCCAGTTGGTTAGCCAGGTAGCTGTCTTCCAAATATCCTGGCATAGATGAGAGCACTTCCAGTGCTTCATCTGTTTGTTGAAACACCTCAGTTGATATTCTGTCAATTCCTGGAGCCTTGTTTTTTTTTACCGATGCCTTCAATACAGCTTGGACTTCTTCCTTCAGTACCATCGGTTCCTGATCATATGCTACCTCTTGAAATCACTGAACGCCAACCAATTCTTTTTGGTATAATGACTGTTGTATTCCTTCAATCTTCTTTTGATACTTCCTACATTGTTTAATATTTGCCCCCATAGAATCCTTCACTATCACAGCTCCAGGCTTGAGAATTTTTTCTTTGGTTCTTTCAGCTTGAGAAATACTGAGCATGCTCTTCCGTTTTGGTTTTCTATCTTCAGCACTTTGTGCATGTCATTATAATACTTTACTTTGTCTTCTTGAGCTGCCCTTTGAAATCTTCTGTTCAGCTCTTTTACTTCATCATTTCTTCCTTCTGCATTCAAGAGCAAGTTTCAGAGTCTCTTCTGACATCCATTTTGGTCTTTTATTATTTCCTGTCTTTTTAGTGACCTCTTGTTCCTTCATGTATGATGTCCTTGATGTCATTCCACAACTCATCTGGTCTTTGGTCATTGGTGTTCAACGCATCAAATCTATTCTTGAGGTGGTCTCTAAATTCAGGTGGGATATACTCAAGGTCATACTTTGGCTCTCGTGGACTTGTTCTAAATTTCTTCAGTTTCAATCTGAACTTGCATATGAACAATTGATGGTCTGTTCCACAGTTGGCCCCTAGCCTTGTTCTGACTGATGATATTGAGCTTTTCCATCGGCTCTTTCCACAGATGTAGTCGATTTGATTCCTGTGTATTCCATCTGGCGAGGTCCATGTGTATAGCCACTGTTTATGTTGCTAAAAAAAAAAAAAAGGTATTTGCAACGAAGAAGTCGTTAGTCTTGCAAAATTCTGTCATGCAATCCCAGCATCGTTTCTTATCACCAATGCCATATTTTCCAACGACCAATCCTTCAGCTTTGTTTCCAACTTTCACATTCCAATTGCCAGTAATTATCAATGCATCCTGATTGCATGTTTCATCAATTTAAGACTGAAAGAAGCTGGTAAAAATCTTCCATTTCTTCACCTTTGGCCTTAGTGGTTGGTGTGTAAATTTGAATAACAGTCATATTAACTGGTCTTCCTTGTAGAGATATGGATATTATCCTATCATTGACAACATTGTGCTTCAGGATAGATCTTGAAATGTTCTTTTTGACAATGCAACGCCATTCCTCTTCAATTTGTCATTCCTGACATAGTAGACCATATGATTCCAAATGTCCAATGCCAGTCTATTTCAGCTCACTAAAAAAAAAAAAAACTAATGCCTAGGATATTGATCTTTATGCATTCCATTTCATTTTTCATGATTTCCAATTTTCCTAGAGTCATACTTCATACATTCGATGTTTCGATTATTAGTGGATGTTTGTAGCTGTTTTTTCTCATTTTGAGTCATGCCACATCAGCAACTGAAGGTCCTGAATGCTTGACTTCATCCACGTCATTAAGGTTGACTCTACTTTGAAGAGACAGCTCTGTCACAGTCGTCTTTTGAGTGCCTTCCAACCTGGGGGGCTCATCTCCCAGGACTATATCAGACAATGTTTTGATATTCCTAAGGTTTTCACTGGCTAAATCTTTTCAGAAGTAGACTGCCAGGTCCTTCTTCCTAGTCTGTCTTGGTCTGGAAGCTCAGCTGAAACCTGTCTGCCCTGGGTGACTCTGCTGGTATCTGAATATCAGTGGCTTAGCTTCTAGCATTGCAGCAACACGCAAGCCCTCACAGTACGACAAACTGACATACAAGCCCCCACATGTCTGTCAGTTTGTCATCTGTCACAATAGTAGGAGACCTTAAATCTGTCAGCTACTGATCAAGTCTGGATGGACACCACAAAAAATACTAACACTGCTACTTGACCGGCTGTTCAGTCACAGCATCTGAATGTAGCAATCCAATCCCTATGTTTCATAATAAATCATCTGTCTAGGCTTGCAAATCACAGGACCTACAAATATTCCCAAATATCTTTCTTAATTTCCGGAGAACTCTTTCAAATCGGACAACAAGCAAACATAATCCTAAAGGTAGTCACTCAGGATTACTATACCATTAAAGCAATCCAAATAAAAATATCATGAACTAGTTCATACACTTAACAAAATGCAAATAACTGAAAAGAATTAAGGTTAAGATGCAACCAAATCCTACAGACAAACCAAAGACTTTTACAATGCTAAAAGCTGTCACAGAAATCTAACCCTTAGGCAGTTCAGTTGTCTAAAAAAAAAACCAAACCAAGCCCGTAGCCATCAAGTCAATTCCAACTCATAGCAAGTGACCTTACAGCAACCCTATAAGACAGAGTAAAACTGCCCCACAGGGTTTCCAGGGAGTGGTTGGTGGATTCAAACTGCCAACCTTTCAGTTAGCAGCCATAGCTGTCAACCACTGTGCCACTAAGGCTCCTACTCAGTATGCAAACTGAATACAAACTAGGCAGCCATCCAGCCTTTGTGAAGACTGGCAGTCAAAAGTTTACTGTTCTACAGCAAATTCAAAACCTAAAATAACAGTCTCAATGATTGTAAGGATGGCGCAGGAGCGGGCAGTGTTTCGTTCTGTTGTGCGTAGGGTCGCTATGAGTGGGAAGCAACTCGACGGCTCCCAACAACAACATGACAATGATATTCTCTAATAGATTATGACATCACAGACATGACATTTGGTTTCTTGAACCATTTCATTAACGTCACTGGAAGGAATCAGATACCTCAGTAAAAATGAAACAAAAACTCTTGAAGGTTCACTGATGGGAAATGGGCAACTGGTCCAACAAAATCTGACCCTATTCCCATGGATGTCAGTCCTTATTTGGGTTTTTACACATTTTCTGCTGCCCCACGCCTACACTGGTCCATCAGGGCACTGTGATCCTCATTTAA
Source organism: Elephas maximus indicus (assembly GCF_024166365.1). Lineage (NCBI taxonomy): Eukaryota > Metazoa > Chordata > Mammalia > Proboscidea > Elephantidae > Elephas > Elephas maximus. The sequence continues at coordinate 86,764,176 of NC_064820.1, forward strand.
ACTTATGTTCTAAACACAGACAAAAACCCTTACCTTCCCTCGGTTCTCCTCAGCATGGCTGACACATTCAATCGTTCATTCAAAAATCTGTGACTATCAGCTGTGACAGGCCAAGCTCTATACTATTCATTTAAATTTTCTAAAAGATGTCACCAATATTAATAGAACATAAAAGTAAAACGAACAGAAAAAGGAAAAGCCTGGATTACATAGTATCAAGAATTAGGAACTTACGTGTGTGAGCAGGTACTATGGCATGAAGGCCTTGTCAGAAATATTGCTGTGATAACCGTATTACATACAGCCCTCCAAAGCTGAAACGTAAGTGTACAGGCATCCTGCAAGTATTCGCTGCTTCCCAGCTCAAGGCCTGCACGTTACTTTCCTGGGCAGAACTTCATTCTAAGGAGGACAACTGTAATCCTGCCACTTAATTCCTATTTCTGGACTAAAGACTTCCTTTTCTTCTATTTAATAACTTTAACACCCTTTCACAAGAATGGTACATCCTACTGAAGAGAGGGGGTGGAGAAATGAGAGGAGGAAAGGGGAGGCTAGAGGGCATAGACAACGTCCTTCCATCAGTCAACTGCAAATTCTTTTAAACATTAAAAGTTATGAGGCTAAACCATAATTTTGGTATTGAGGCAGAATCTGTATGTTATTCTTGAAATAGTAATCATCTTAACTAATATGTACAACACTCAGATAACAGCTAGCAAATGGAGATCCAAAGATTACTGATAAAGAAACCACCTTATTCGCTAGTTACATGACCTACATACAGCAGGTATTTTACTTCTCTACACTTTTGCTTTCTCATCATATGGTGCTAATAAAAGCTATTAGTGTTGGTGTAAGGGTTAAGTGTACCAAAAAAAATGAAGGGCCTAGCATAATACCTGCTACATGGTAGAAAACACATAGTAGGTCTCTTTCCTTTAAGTGTGCATAAAAACTCAATATCAAAGAAAGAACAAAACTGACACATTTATCTACGCATATACAATTACAATATCAAAATTCCACTTTGGATAGTCCAGCTCAAATGAACCCTTCCCCAATTTGTCTAGCAAAAGATGCTTTCTCCCTCCTTTGAAACCTCATAAAGTTTTGCTAGTACCTCTCTAGGGCACAATGGTGGTTCAGTGGTAGAACTCTTGCTTTCCACACAGAAGACCCAGGTTCAATTCCTGGCCAATGCACCTAATCCACAGCCACCACCCATCTGTCTGCGGAGGCTTGTACATTGCTGTGATATTGAACAGGTTTCGGCAGAGCTTCCCGACTATAGCTGACTAGGAAGAAAAGCCTGGTGATCAAGTTCCAAGAACCCTGTAAATCACAATGGTCAGATCCACAAACAATCATGGGATGGTGCAGGACCAGGGAGCAGCATTTCCTTCACTGTGCATAGGGTCGTCATGAGTTGGGCAACACCTGAAGGCAACTAACAATAAAAACAGTACCTCTTTAATAACATTATAATTATTTGTGCAAATGTTTTATCTCTTCCATGTGAGAAATCAATTTAAAGCCAGAAACTCTTATTTTTGTTCTCTTTTCTTTTTGCTAATAAAAGAAGTTTTAAAAAATAAGTTAAAACAAATCTCTTTTAATGCTTGTCCATTTAGTAAACATGGCTATCTTGAGTAACAAAAAAAGGCTTCCATACAAGTTAGAAATGAGTAGTTTGCACCTTGCTTGAGATCCTGTGACTCCTTTCCAAACTGCTACACTTTGTTAGATGAGTTATAATACACAGTAATTTGCCCTTGAGAAGGTTCTTGGTTTTTTGGAGGAGGGAAAATTCATCACGAATCTTTAATATAATATCGATGAAGTTGATTATGGTTGGCAATAGAATATGGAAGTCAACTTCCCTCAACTCCATTTTTCTCCTACTTGCAGTCCTCATAAAAACATAAACAGTGGTTTTATTCTATTTTCAGCTTGTGAGTGTACACAATTGTACACGCACGAGATTAGACAGAGTAAAACTTTGACTCTATGAAAATTGAGAGGAGTAGCTCTAGGTGCTCTTGTTTTCTAAATGGATGAGAATGAACACCAAGTACAGGTATTTTTTTTTTTTTTAACTGAAACTCTCTAACACTTGTTTCCCTGCTACTTTAAACATCAAGAATATATCTGAGATTACTCATGGTGAAAACCATCAATTATTGAGCTACCTCTCAGAGATAGCTGCTATAGATGCTATCCCCCAGGAAGTTAAGTATTCCTTACAGACTGCTGAACTAGACATGACACACGTCATTCGCATGGCCTAGCAAAGGCACTATACTGAGCAATATTACAGGTGTCTGTCTGTCTCCTGTTCTCTTACCGCATACATTTTCTCACAGTTGAGGAAGGAGTAACTATTTGTCCAACAACCCCTTAGTGTTCTACCTTGTATCTTTTCTATGTTTGTCTGGTGTGAGTGCTACTTGCTGCCACTGCCACCATTTCTATCTCTTCTAAACAAAACACTTACCTCTGCTGCTTTCTTCCTGCCTCTGCTGCCTCCAACCAGCTGCCCTTCATGAGAATGAAAAAACTACCAGAAAACAGTATAAAAGGTACTACAAAAGTATACGTTTCATTTCAAAAATTGACATATATTTGCAATAAGTGCCACATAAATTTAGAATAAGTGTATTGAGGTCTGCAAAAATATCTTGCTGAAATTTTGATTGCAGTTGCACTGAATTTATCAATTAATCTGGGGTGAACTGACATCTTTATAACATCAAGTCATTCCATGGTATTTCTCTCCTGCTAGTCATGTCTTCTCATATGTCCTTTAGTAAAGTTTTAAAATTCCTCCATAATGGTTTTGTGCATTCTTTTTTAGCTTAGTTACTTGATTTTTTTGTTGCTATTGTGAATGTTAACTCAATTTTGAAAAAGAAGAGCAAAGAGGAAGGACTTGCCCTTATCAGGTTTTAGAACATGGTGAAAACTCATTGTAATAAACCTATAGTGATACTAGATATAAATGGAGCCCTGGTAGCATAGCAGTTAAGAGCTCGTCTGCTAACCAAAAGTTTGGCAGTTCAATCCACCAGTCGCTCCTTGCAAACCCTGTGGGGCAGCTCTACTCATCCTATAGGGCTGCTATGAGTCAGAATTGACTCGACAGCAATGGGTTTGGTATTTTTGGCTAGATATAAATAGATAACTGACCAATGAAACAGAAGAAATAACTCATACAAAATAAGGGTATACTACAAATCAGCAAGGAAAGTATTGATTGCTTATATTCTACCAAGAGAAAAACAAATCAGACACTACAGCTCACATGTTACGCACAGGTAAGCTCCTGAGGGAGTACAGACACCACAGACAGAATTAACAGGTTATTTTACAATGCCTAAAAAAATAAGGATTCACATCTAGGATATTCTAGGAATTTCTGCTAGTAAGAAAAATGGGCAAACGATATAAACAGCCAATTCGCATTCATTCATTCAACAAACACTTATTGAGCACCTACGTTTTTAAGTGCTACGGATACAAGTGTTAACAATACAGAAAGGTCTTAAGTCCAAGGAACTTAAGCAGGGAAAATAAATAAATACAAAATATAATTAATATGTTTTACTTTGACAGATGCTGTGAAGAAAAATAAAGCAGGACACAAAGTGATGGGACATGCTCTTTTAGATAAAGTGGTCAGGGAAATTCTTTCTGGGGAAGTGGCATTTAAGCAGAGATCTGAACAAAGTGAGTGAGCTATGTGATTAAGGCGGAAGAGTTTTCTAGACAAAAGCAGCAGCAAGAACGGGAGGCTCTAAAGGATAATACATAACAAGGGCATGAACTGATAACCAATCTCACAAGTTATCAGATAAATGTTTGTGTATGTTCGAAGTTTTCCATCATTAAAATTATTAAGTGTTGAGTAAAAAATGACATAGACCTGTAGCACAATACTATTTAGCTAAATTAAGAACACCCACATGCAGCTCAAATCCTCCAGGCGCTCCTTAGAAACTCTACAAGGCAGTTCTACTCTGTCCTATAGGGTCGCTATGAGTCAGAATCGACTGGACGGCACTGGGGTTTTTTTTTTTTTTTTTTTATATGTGCATAAAGCATCACCATATATTTTTTAAAGATACATACATATCCAAAAAATTGGAATGGATGTCTATGAAAGGTAGAGAATGAGAATGGAAAATGGGAATAAATGAGAAATATCTTAAATAAAACAAGAGAAGACTTGTACCTGTCAAAGCTGATAGTATGCCATTATCTGAGGAATTTAACTCAACTTTTTGCTCCTGAGGTCAAAAAATAAAAAAATTAAGGAAGTGCACTGGGATCACAGAGTGGGACAGCTAAACCAGACTGGGAGGGTGGGGATTCCCTTCATCCCACATCTTAGTCCCACTAAATCAGAATCTCTAGAACTGGACAAAAGGCACTATTGCTGTTCAGTTGCATTTCACAGAGGAGAAACTGAAGGACAGTAAGTGAAATAAACCAAGCTCATAAACCTGCAAGTACAAAGAGGTGGAATTCTAATCCAGGGCCAGAACTATCACTCTTACTCACTATACTACCAATGCCACATTATTTTAATTTAAAATCTGAACACTGTACTGGACCAAACTTCCCAAAATATTATTTTATCTCCCAATACCACTGCTCTTAACAACTACAGAAAAAGTTAAATCTTGTTTAGTTTATATGTCACCCCTTCCATTATCCTCATCCACTTTTTCGGTGAATAGTTCACTTCTCTCCAGTATAAATTTTCTCTTCCAGTTACACTGAGGCTCCTTATTCTTTTCAGGACACCCACAATACCCCCAAGCCTCTCAGCACTTTCTCCAAACTGGAGCGCCCTCTACTCTCCTACTCACTTGTATCCTATACACCCTACAGGGTCCACTATGCAGAACACTTCCATCACATAACCTGAATGGACTACTGCCCCACAGCTCCCCCAAGAAGTTTCCCTGATGACTTCAGCATATACCTTTTCCTTCTTCAATTTCTTTTGCACTTGTTCTCTGTGCCATTCAATTAGCACCTTATTACAGTAACAACTATTTATCCAGCATTACTGGGAAAGGAAGTATAAGTGAATTTTCCAGATATCTTAAGCATTAATTTAGTAAGCACCAAAGTAGAGTGAAAATAGAGTTTTTTTTTTTAGTTATAGACAGACCTAAGTTCAAATCCCAGTTCTGCCACTTACTAGCTAAGTGGCTTTGGGCAAGGACCAATGAACCTCTCTGATTCTGTTTTCATCATCTACAAAGTGAGGATATACTACTAATTTCACAAGATTGTTGTGGACATTAAAGAAATCACATGCACAGAGTCTAGTACCCCCCAAAAAACCCACTGCCTTCAAGTCAATTTCAATTCACAGCGACCTCACAAGACAAAGTAGAACTGTCCCATAGAGTTTCCAAGGAGCACCGTGTGGATTCGAACTGCCAACCTTTTGGTTAGCAGCCATAGCACTTAACCACTATGCCATCTGAGTTTCTGATACAAGCACTTTAACTACTGTGATGCGCTGAAACATTAGACAATTTCTGATGGAAACCTTCATCAAATGTATATATACTTTGAATTTTTTCTCAGGGGACAGTGAATATAAATTAACAACTCTTGATAACTGTAAAAAAAAAAAAAAGATTACTCCTTCAATAGCCACTCATTCAATAAATATTTCTTGAGGGCCAACTATTTATTGAAGCAACTAGGGATTCAGTGATGAATAAGACAGGCATGGTCCTGGCACTTATAGAATTTAAAGCCTCTTAGACATTAGTTTCACTTTGTGTTATAGGATATGAGTGAAACCAACAAGTGCTGGATGGAGAATAAGGGAGGATCTACTTTAGAAAGCGTAGTCAGGGAAGGCCTCTGAAATCTGATGTAGCCAATAAAAAGGAGCAAGCCAGGGAAAGTGCTGGGGAAGTGAAACACAGGCAGAGGAAAAGCTTATACAAAAATCCAGAACTGTGAAAGAGCTAGCACATTCAAGAACTGAAAAGGAGCACAGGGACTACAGGGTCACCAATAAGAGGGAAAACAGGAAGAGGTGTATTTGGAGAATTAGTCAAAGACCACATCATTCAGGGTCCTGCAAGGCACAGTAAGGAGTTTGAGTTTTATTCAAAATGAAATGGGGGATACGAAGACAAGACAGATAATATAAGCGCTGCAAGTATTTCAGAACTAGCAGAACTTTTTTCTCATGCCTTTGTGGAGGTAACACTAACTTAGAGCTTCCAACACAGAACCAAGTAGCAACAATTACAGACCACAGTGATTTTCAAACTTTTATTAAAGAAGCAGAACCTTTTTATAAAAATAGAACATTCTTTGTATCCTATGATATAAAAATGTTATACTATAAGATGGTCCCCACAGTCCCCAACCCATACGATTGTCATCTCCTTCAGAACCTTTTAGAACAGAGTTTGAAAACACAGGTACAGAATAAAGAACATTAGTTTAGAAGTCAGAAGGCTCCAGTTCTAGTCCCGTCTGTGATGTACTTAGCCATGTAAATTTGTGCAAGCCACTTAATACCTCCATTTCTCCTTTATTAAAATGTAGCTAATATCTGACATGCTTACAACACATGATAGCAGTGAGGTAAAAAGTGATAATGTTAGTGGGAGCAAGTGCTGTCAACAACTAAATTGTAAACTAGAAATTACATTGTTTATTGCTTTTAATAGATAAATTCTGCTTGCTAGGTTGATAACCAAATAATTTTGCAGTATTTAGGCCCCAGAGCAGAAATTAACATTTATAAATGGCCAAGGCAATTTACATATCAGTATGTGTGTGGTACTAAATGGAACCAACACATTTACTTAATCCCTAGTAAATGCGAGGTTGTATCCAATGATATAGCCAAGTACCAAAAAAAAAAAAAAACTAACTTCGGTGCTTAATAGAAAATAAAATATATTTTATTTTTTAATTTAGTTACGGAGTTTAAAAAAAAATCTGTACGTTAAAGAAAATAATACACTCCTAGATTTTTCAGTGCTTTCGAAGTGTTAAATTTATTCACTGTTTTAAACCACTGAATTTGACCTTAATTTGAACTAGCAAATCTTCAAATAGGTGGGATTCGCTATTTAAAAAAAAATTAAAGAACTTATGAGACAAATTCTCAAAAAGACAATGTAAAATCGTTAATCTCCTTTGCAACAGTTAGTAATAGAGACTGGACATACAAATGAAAGATGGATAGTCCTAAAAATACACTGCTCTCTGAAAAAACTAAAAAAGAGATCTGATTGACACAGTTGCTGCAACAACAGGCTCAAGCCCAACAGTGATTGTGGCAACGGCACCGGACTGGCAATGCTTCGTTCTGTTGTGCACAGCAGCTCTACGAGTTGGAACCGATTTGACGGCACCTATTTTTTTTTTTTTTAACAGCAAAAGCACAAAAAAAATTAAGAACACTGCACTCAAAACAACTGATAATTGTTTTACAAGAGAACAAACGGGACACATACCAAATACATTACAATGATTTCTTACGGAGCTGGGGGTCATAACATGGGAAATAAGAGTAAATAAGAACAAACGAATGAGTGAAGGAATTAATGAATGTCAATTAAACAGTAGCAGGGCCTAACATGGACCAATGATGAGACTGTGCCATCAACAGAAAAGTACTATTAACTCAACCTTCTACGCTTGAAGTCTAAATAAATAAATAAATAACCACCCACAAAACCCGCTGCCATCGAGTAGATCCTGACTCATAGTGACAGATACTAAAAACAAACCTGTGGCCCTCGAGTCGAGTCCAACTCATAGGGACCCAAAAGGACAGAGTACACACTTAATTGTCAAATACGCACTTATTACTCCATTTTTAAAATAAATACTTTACTCTCATTACTGAAAAACACCTAGGGAAAAATGGTGTCTTTAAAATAAATTCTACACAGTCAAAAACACATCTGTATCTCTAAAAATCTACAGGTTTCCTTGAGTTTTCTCTCCACCGAATAGTGGACTTCTCATTCTGTGTGACAAAATGAAATACACTTATTCCCTGGTACCATAATCCTGATTTATATTTTATCTTTTAAATTTTCATCATTGACTAGATTTTTAAAAGAAATCCAATCTTAGACTTTTTAGAGCTTAATCGAAATCTAAGTAAAAACTCCGGTTCCTCTTACATGGTGAAATTTAAGCAGTTTCAATTGGGATAAAAGATCAGCCAAAATAACGAACATTTTATCTCCTGTTATTTTTCTCTAAAAGTTTACCTAGTAAACAAAATGAAATCACTTCCGTTAGAATTTTAATGCTTAATGGAAACACCTAGGTTCAAAGACGGACTCTATAAATACTGAAATGTATGACCTTAAGTTTCTACCTGCTTTCGCTTCACATTCCTTGCCCATAAAATGCAGTATAATAAAGACTGCAAGAAGATGGATGAAGGCATCAGCTTAACATCCTTAAGTTCCTTAGGTCATTCAAATATATTAATAGTTTATTAAGAAACTATACATGAACACTTTATCTTTTTTAGGTAACCATGGATTTAAAGAATAATGATTAGTATTTTCATGGGATAGAATTATTGTACTCAAGAGTCAATCACAAAACAATCCAGGTGGTAGCCAGCCAAATGAATCTCTGGCAATATCATACAGAAAATGATCCTGACTTATGCCAAGCAAGGGAGAAAGATTTCCTGGCTGCCTTACCAAGCTTCAGACAAAAATGCTTATCCGTTCCATTAACCATTCCGGTTAAAGACCCCTAAAAAATAGAAAGTCGATTACCTTATCCAAACGGTTAAAACCCTGGTGGTGTAGTAGTTAAGTGCTACGGCTGCTAACCAAAGGGTCGGCAGTTTGAATCTGCCAGGTGCTCCTTGGAAACTCTACCGCGTAGTTCTACTCTGTCCTATAATAAGGTCGCTATGAGTCAGAATCGACTCGACGGCACTGGGTTTGTTTGTTTGTCTGTTTTGGTTTTTAAATGGTTAAAGTTTAATTAATATGATTTTTTTTTCCAGTTTCCAGGCTTTAACACATTTACGGAAGAGGCCATCATCCAACTTAGAAGATACCTTTTATCCTTTCCCTTAAGAACAACGAATAGTTTATAGATCCTCTGGCCAGAGCACAGTCCTCTCCCTGTTGGTGCTGTATAACTTGGACAGGTGAAATGATAAAATTCAAAATGGATTTTTTTAATATTATAATATTAACTTAAAAAAGAAATGAATATTTCTATCCTCATTTCATTTATCATGTCAGGAGAACAAAAACTTCTGCTTTTCAACATTGCAGTGAATTAATTAAAATTAAAACTGGCTTCCTGAGATGGTCTTTGATTTGATGTAAAGCATCAAAGTTATCTCTAATATCACCTACTTATGTCAATTAGAAAGTCTTAACTGTAATCCTTAAAATGCTACATCAAAAGTAGAAAACAGAGTCAATGAGAACCATAATGTAAATTTATTTCAGAAATTAAAATTATTATGATGTTATGGATGTTGAACCAGCTGGTTCTTCAACTTTTTCTTAATTCTTCTTCCTCCCTTTCTAAATTCTCCCTTTTCATAATAAAGTGGTAAACCATGATCCTTAGTATGGATAAGTACTTTAACTTAAATACATACTAAAAATGAGTGGTCTTTATGAAACAGAGTAGTAATAATTTACAGCCTGGGGTCCAACACATGCACTAAACAGTTGAGCAAATATAGTCTATAAATATACTCAGCTTTTTGTAAATTATGATTTTAATGAGATAGTTCTGTTTTTACATGTTCAAGCTCCTATAAAAACTTTACCAAGATTAAGTGGACTCTCTCAAACTTAGTTTAACTGTTTTTCAACTAAGCTCTGAATCAGAATCTTTCAGAATAGATACAACAATTTGCTTGTTTTTCCTGTTTGTTGCTTTTTATAAGAACTTCCCTTTTCACAGGTACAATAAGTTACACGTGCAAATAAAAAAAAAAAAAAAAAACAAGCAATCTGAATGCTGCTGTTGTATGTGGTATAATGTTTGCAGCCTGGTTACCTGAGTGGGTTCATATAGAAGAAACATGACTAGAGGTACTATTGAGTTTTGTGCAGATACACCTATCACTAAAATAAGAGTACCTTATACCTTCCTAGTCAGCATTAAAAAAAAAAAGACACCCTCTCTCTTCCCCTCTGCTATTTAGCCTCCTGCATTGCTGTGTCAGTGATCTCTTGTCATTTTAAAAAACAGCACATTCAAGAAACATTCAACTTCCGACTTTAAAAGTTAAATAAGTCATTCTCTTATCACTGGAAGGAAAGAAACATCAGGGAGTAATTCAAAGATCTAAAGACCCTCCACTCTGGAAATTTCAAAAAATTTAAATTTCTAAAACATTCTAAGAGATCTGTTAAATATTGTATGCTTCTTTGTCGAGCAAAATAAATATGCCCAGAATCTTCAGTAACAGATAAAGGTCTTATTAAGTTCATCTCACTGTCAATCAACAAGATGAAATATTATCAGCCACCAACGGAAAAAAAAAATTAAGCCCCAAAAATCTCAGAATTTCACTAAACAGAATATATAAATTGGAAGTCAGCCAGAGATGTGAACTAGTCATATAATAATAAACAAACATAGAGGGACTAGAGAGGGCTCTCATGAATTTCAAACAAGAACAAAATGAATGTCCCTCAATCATACTAAATGACGGTTGTAGGGATGCCCATCAATACCTCCACAGCTGGAAAAGAAGGGTTAGAAAAGGTCAGAAACCCACATTAGAGGTTCACTACTTTTAAAACTGTAGTATTCTCACTAATAAACTACATATTTCACATAATATTAATGTATTGGCACAGTGGTTAAGAGCTCAGCTGTTAACCAAAAGGTCAGCATGTTTAAATCCGCCAGTCGCTCATTGGAAATCCTATGGGGCAGTTTTACTCTGCCCTATAGGGTCACTTTGAGTCAGAATCGACACCAGGGCAATTGGTTTGTTTTGTTTTTTCATTTTTTAGGATGGATTATTTAAAATCCAACAGGCACAAGAATTGTCTTTTTAATTCTCCATTTTTGTTAAAAGATCGGATCTCTCATGAAATCAAAGAAATTATGAACTATATTTTATTGATTCCTTTCTGCTTTCTAAATAACTTACTTTGAACTGACCAAATGCCACAAATAGACAACTTCCTCCTCAAAACAGAACAGTGTCTGTAGCAATATAACTTAGGAAACTAAAAGATTGCCCATAAGTCTCAGTTGCAGTGGCTATTTTTGTCTTACTTTTTTTTTTAGGGTCCTGAACGCTAAATAGCACTCATTTCAACTAGTTAAATATCCTCATATTTTAAAAGATATGAAAATATTCTCTGCTCTGTCAAAGGAAAGGAAGTCCAAAATTTTTTAAAGCATCATCAGCCTTCCAAGTATCTGAAAAAATTAAATATAACTAAAGACAATCAGAAATGAACAAGATATACCATAAATACCTATTTATTTGAAGTAAATGGATAAAAGCACGACATTGTCTGATTAGAATCCGGAGTTAAGACTCTGCTTTACTTGAGTTAAAGCTACTTAACTAAATTGGTAGATGATAGAGAAGAATGACACCAACCGGGACCCATTTCTTTGCCTTTGATTATTTCTTAAATACAGAGATAAAAAGGCCATTATTTTAAGTTGTTGTATTACTTCCATATTAACAACTTTTTTTTAATGTGATAAATAGGCAATGTAACAAAATATCTCTACACAATCTTTAGTTCCTCAAATAGCCAGTCAACCTAAAAAAAAATTATTTTTTTCATCTTGGTTTTAAGTTTGCAGTTTGAGGCAAAAATCTCCATCTCTCAGTTCCATTCTAAATGGACCACATACACAGTTCTTGTACATTTTAAAGCTCCTAGAGTAAAACAAGTAAGAACTCTATGTGTAACATAAACAAATTCCCGGTACTCATCATATGCTATCAGACAATCAACCAGCAAGTGAAATGGACTTACAAAGGCTCATAGAGTAGAAACATTTTTCTATATTTAAGGAATATTCGTAAGAACAAACATTTAAAGACTCTTAAGCCAGTCATCACTACTTCTCCTATCAATAACTGGTAATTTTACAACTGATATTAAGACTACTGTTCTTACTGGAAGGTATTCCAAATAAATGCTACTTAAGGTCCCAAGAGAAAAATCAAATTGGCCTGCATACGCTCCTCGTTGTCTTTGATCAAGTGAAAATACTTAAAGAGTTTTGCTTAGAATAGCACTGGCTGTAAGCTTAATTCATCTCAGGCTGGATGTAGCAAAATATATTAAATATATATTGATAGAAGTTAATTTATTATATCTTTTATAACTATATTAAAAAGAAACCCAGTGCCGTCGAGTCAATTCTGACTCATAGCTATACAGCAAAAAGAAATGGCAACCCTAATCCTGTCAGTTGCATTTGAAAGCTCTAATAAAAGTCTTGAGATTTATTCAAAAGAAACATGCTATTAACGATATATAGAATTTATTCTAACTTATACTTTTAAATTTAATACACTTTTAAATAATAAAATAATTCTGAATAGAGAATTAGTGTTTCACAAATGACAATTCTTAAAATACATTGTAAACTTCCCCACTGAAAGAGTATATACATTTTATTATATGGACTATTAGGTGAAAATAAAATACCAATAATAAACCATTTTATATTTTATATCATATTTTATATAAAATATCATTTTGATATATTTTATATCATTTCAACATATCCATTTGCTTTCCTTTGAGCTTAAGCTTCTCCTGTTACAAACAACAAAAGGTATTCATCAACCCATCTGTGCTTTATTACATCTGGGTAAAATGAAATTGATATTTGCTAACATCTCATGTTATTTGTTTCCTGTTTTCAGAATGGTAGAACGTGAACTCTGATCAAATCATTCCCTGCTTAAAGCCTAACAGACAACACCTCTGACCTCAGAATGGATTCAGAATTCTTAGCTGGACTTCAACAATTAGCCATTGCTTATTTCTGCACCCTCTACCACCATTCTGAAAACACCCCTCCCTAACCACATAGGCTCTACAGCACTACTGACCTTTCTGTTTCTAGAAAGGGTCATGGTCTTTCTTTCTCACTTCTACACTTCTCCCAAGCACAAACCATTCCCTATGCCAAATGCCCTGTTTATTTCTCTAACAAGGTTTAACTTGCTGTTACAACCCCACTTCCTTATACAGTGCCCGGCACAGAGCAGGACCTTAAACAAGTATCAAATAAGTGAATGAATAAAATAAAAAGTGTTTTTTTTTTTTTTTTTTAACTTTTGTATTTAAGGAAGATATTTATTGGGAACTCAGAAAATAATAAACGCTCACAAAACTTTTTGCTGCCTTTTTTTCTCTTACTTGAAAAGGTGGTTCTTGATTTTATTAAATAATATCAAAAATTTTACACGCATGTATGGATATTAAAAGTGTGGAAAGTTATACGGTTATTTTTATTTTCATCTTTTGTCTGTATTTTCTAATTTTTTTACTATGAACATTAATTACTTAAATAATAAAAAGCATTTTAAACAGTGCTAGTAAGCTAATCAAATGAACTCAATTTTGTGCCCTGAATATCGGGGTTTTACTCAAGTATTCTCAAATGGCCCTTCTACAAATTTAAATAGTAGAAAGGAGACTCAGAGAAACTTTATTGGGGAGAGTTGAAGTTTGCTAACCAGAGGAGATGTAAAAAATACATTTATCGTTCCCCAAAAATTTTTCCTTTAAAATGCTAAATGCCTACCAATTGGTAGCCACAGCAGGAAATTATTATTTTGGTTTTCTTAACTATACCACACTCATCAATTGGAAATGATTTCTTTATTCTAATTATTACGTCCTAAGATTTTTTTTAAGATTCAAAAAAGCTTTTAAAAATCAGTTGACAAAAGCTAGCAATTGTAACCACACCAGAACATCTCCGCTCATACTAAAAAATTCTAAAAAATTCACATACAATCACTTCCAAAGCCTATCTACAAAAGCTAAAACCACTTTACCTACTTCCTTCTCTCGCTTCCATGACCCTCATGGCATCCCAGTATTGTCATTCTTTAAAAGAAAAAGAACTGCTGAAGGCAGTTAACAAAACCTTCTTGTCAGGTGATAAAATCAAATAGTGTTCGCCTAATTAAACCCTACCCCTGCAAAATTCCCCAAGTCAAAAATCTATATCCTCTTCAAGTCAGTATTCTCTCTATCCTTCCTTTCTCAAGTGGTGACCTTTTACATTTGACATCTCCACTCCATTACCTTATACCCACTCCTCAAACCACTGCATGCTAGCTTGTGTTCAGCCACTCCACTGAAACTCTTTTCCCTAAGGCCACAGATGATTTCTTAATTTAAAAATCTAGACATTTTTCAGCCCCCATTTAACCTCCGCATTAATTTTACGATGCCTGAGATGGTGAATCACACTTCTATTCTCGAAACTCCCCTTCCTTGACTTCTGTGATGCCAGTCCCTTAGGGGTTTCTTCCTATCTCTCTAGTATTCCTTTTCAGTCCCAATCTCAAACTACTCTTCCACCTACCTCTTAAATGTTCCCCCAAGGTTCCGTCTTTGTTCTCTTCACATCCTCCACTTGACATTCCCATGAAGAATGGTTTTATTACCATGTCATGGCTTCAGATAATACATATACAAAGAAAAAATGGGCCATATATATGGGTCAAAAACAGGCAAAACTCATCTATGCTGTCAAAAGGCAAGGGTGAAGCATGTGGGGAGTTTCCTGAGTGCTGATAATGTTCTCCGTCTTGACGGGGGTGCTTGGATTCGCTGGTGAACTCAGTTTGTGAAAATTCATCAAGCTATTACTTATTTTATGTGTGCTTTTCTGTATAAATACATACCTCAATAAAGTTAGCTTTTAAAAAAGAGAAAGGCTAAACTAAGCCTGAGTTCCTATTCCCTCCAGTTCCGACATATGTGACTAAATTACTTATTTTCTTAAAGACTCAGTTTCCTTACCCATCAAATGGAGACATTATACTATACCTACTTCACAGCACTGTAGACAATGAAATAAAATATATAAGTACCAGATACAGTACCTGAAACACAGGCACCTTATGCTTATGTTACTGAAGTCTCTCCCCATTCTTCTCCATCTGTAGCCGACACTTCTCCCCTGAACTCAAGAGCCACATGCCCAATTTCCTCCTGAATTCCTCCACCTTTATGTCTGAATGGCACCTTAAACTGAACTCATCATCTTCCTCCTTAAATCAACCTAACCTTCTTCTTCCTGTATTCCCTCAAACTCTGACTGAAACTTCTACCAACAATAACAGCTATCTTAAAAATCTTGATTTTTTTTTTTTTTTTTACATTTAAGCCACCCCAAGTCAAAAATCTATATCCTCTTCAAGTTAGCCTTCTAGCAAGTACTTTCTATTCTACATCCTAAAATATCCACTGCACTGCCAGTGGTGTAGAAAAATGACGAGGACATAAACATTTGTATCATTAGCACAGCTTAATTATTACAGTAGCTTTAAGAGACCTGTCTCCTTCTTTAGCCTACCCTCCACATTGCTTCCCAGATGATTCTTCTAAAATGTACCTCGTAAGATACAATTTTTTCTGTTTAAAATGTTTATCAACTTCTCCCAGGTCAAACTCTCATTCAAGGCCATTCTTGAAATAGTTCCTGTTTAATTTGCCAAACTTATCTCCTACAGTACATCCAGCCATGCCAGTGTTCTTAAGTTCACCAAATATATTATGCCCTTCGATGCCTCCATATTGCTGGGCACATGTCTCTCTCTCTCTCTCCATAGAATATTCTTCACTTGCCCACCCCCCCAAATAAGGCCAATGCCTATTTGTCTTTTAATATATATCCTCTCCTGACACTTTCACAGAACCTAGGCTGAATTCAGGGGACTTTTTCAGAACTCCCATAGCACCTTCTGCATACCCATTACAGTACTTGCTACCTGGTGTGGTAATCACCGATAGAGCGCCCCCTCTGGATAGTGAGCTCCTGGAGAGCAGAGGCTGCTGTGTTATTCAGATCTGACTCAGGAAGGCTCAACAGAGACTGACATGTAACAGACAATTAACATTTCTAAACGAATAAAGCAATGGGAAGACAATGGAAACCAGGATGAACATCATACACCTCATAAAATTTATTCTACCATAAAATAAAAAAGTTTTTAAAACTTTTTAAATGCTATTTTGAAAATTTAAAAAGAAAAAACTTCTTCAAATGCTCTATTTTCTCAGGTCATTTCATACAACGAACTGGAAGACTTGTTTCAAATTTTAAAAAATAAATAAGAATTGAACATGTGCAGGATATTCTCCATTTGGCCAGCCAGGTCTACTCTTTACTCTTTCTGCCCTGCTGTGGCCTGGGAGGCTGATATCCATAGATTATACTGCCTCGGTTCCCTCACCTACTGGCTTTCAATTGGGTTCTGCAGAAAGGAGGCTCCAACAGCTCAGAGGGCAGGAGGAGAAAGAAGGCCTTCTCCCTGCCAGGCCTCAAGCCTCTGTTTAACGGTGGGTTTGACAGCGGCTGTGGTCCTCTTCATAAAACCACAACTCCAGGAAGCTGGCCCTTCTCCAACGACCACAGCTCTCACCACATTCTGGTAACTACTCTCTCCTCTTACCCCTTCAGACCTAAGGGTGGTAAGGCTTCCCTTGTTGCTAATGCCTGGGTGTTTCTTCATCCCTTGTTGGTTTTAATGCTGCACATACTTTCATTAAGCCCACTGCCGTGGAGTCGATTCCGACTCATTCAATTATCCCTTTAAGGGAGCCATCTGTTTCCTACTAGGGACCTGACTACAAAGACAAAAACATTTTGTCATCTAGCAGCATTTTTCCCAGTAACTGCTGTAGTATCAGTTCTCAGGTCAATGATATATTCATAGGAAAGCATCAACAGCTTTTAATGTTTTAATAAAAACTTGCCTATACCCTAATCTTTCTGGCCCTGAATTTATAAATCCAACTCACTTACATAAATGACCCAGTACGAATCCAAATTCAAAATGAATTAGCAAGTCATTTCCCAAGATGAAGTGCTACCTGAAAACTACTCCCCACATGTGTGTGTGTAAGTGTAATGTACTTATTACTAGATAATAGGCGTGTGTGTGTGTATGTGTATAATGCATTTTATGGTAAAAATCTCACTCAGGTTTTTGATTATAACATTTTCTAAAGGAAGGAATAACGATAGCAGTCACTAATTTTAATTCAGGATAAAAAAAAAAAGCATATTGAAACACCTTAACAGCTTCCTAATAATAGCTATTGTTTAAATGAACTGATAAAGTGTAATCATCATATAATTTTAATCCAATTATAAATGAAAAATAGCACATGATGCTGTAAAAAAAAATGCAAAAAATGAATTGTTTCTATTTTTTCTAATAGTCATTACTACAGAAATTACTAGCTAATAGACTCAGTATGGTTATACAGTTGCTCCTGGGCCACATGGAACTTTCCAGATGCCCTAGTCCAAAAACAAACAAAAAAGTCAACAGGCCATATGCTGGGTGGAAGAGACAAGAAGGCTCATATTAGAGAAGAAAGTTTTTTCTAGACATTATACATTCCTCTTCTATTTCTGATTCCAAAGCTTAGCAACTAAAGTAACTTATGCCAGATTACTTTGCCTCTAGATACACAAAGAATGGGGAAACAGCTAGCTCTACCTGAAATCAGACCCTGTGTTCCCCATTTCATCTTCCTCTCTGACAAGCATTATATCCAAGTTGTTAAATCAGATGCTGGCTAAGAATTTGGATCTATTTGTGGAGCTCTTTTGGTACCTATAATGCTGTCCACTTTTTCAGCAACTGTGAACTGACTCTAATCTTTCCTTAATCTCGCTCTTCTTCCCTATTGCCCCCTGCCCCCAACTAAAAATGTTAGATACATGTGAGAAGTACCCAAACATTCTCCTATAACTCCCATTACAAATGTTTCCCCATGTTCAACAATAGGACACAATGAGGCAAAGCGGTTAAGGTGGCCACTAGCGTTAGAAACCTGAGTTTGAATCCAGACTATGGAACTTACTGTGGCTTTGGACAAGGTGTATAACCTCTCTGAGACTCAGTTTCTCCATACATAAAACGAGGATTATATCTACTTTCTGAAGTTGCTGTCAGAATTAAACAAGAACTGCCTATCAATAACCCATATCAAAAGCCTTTTCCTCCCTTATTGAAAGAGGCATGAAAGGAAAAAAGCCTTCCTTTTCTCTATGCCTACCCAACTCTCCAAAATGGAACTAATTGGCAAAGGAATAGGGAGGAATTCATTGATCAAAATTGGCCTAAGTCTTCACACAAATTAGAAGACCAAAACTAACTTAAATCCCATACTAATTCATTTATAAAACAAAAGCATAAGGATTTTGAACAAAAATCATATTTTATTTATTATGTGCACTTTTGGAGTAAAGTAACTGTATAGGATTGTATTTAGTTCATGGCCCTGGTGGCACAGTGGTTAAGCATTTGGTTACTAACCAAAAGACTGGCAGTTCAAATCCACCAGCTGGTCCTTGGAAACCCTATGGGGCAGTTCTATTACGTCCTATAGAGTTGCTATGAGTTGGGACCAACTGCAACAAGTTTTTGTTTTGTTTTTTTCTGGGTGTTTAACTCGCACTATAGCAATGTTTCTCATTTAACCAAAGCACTGACATAAACTTTTAACTATCATCTAATCCATTTTCTGCTGAATCAGATTCATATCTAAATGTTCTTTAAACATATATATGTGTGACTTTCTCATCTTAAAAGAGGCAGCTTTAGTATAATGAAAGGAACACTGACTTTGGAACCACAAAAAATCTAACTGTGGATAGGCTCTTCCACATATTAACTGTATGATCTTGGTTGCATGAGTCTATTTCCATTTATAAATCTCAGTAGTCAATGGGGATACCATCTATACTTCACAAGATTACTGTGAGGCTTGTATAAAATTAGTACTTTGAAATATCTTGAAAGCTATCAATTTTTTCATTTACATTATCAAATCTGTTAAAACACAGAAAAAAGGAGATTCCATTAAAAATATACACACATTTCATAGGAATACAACTAGGTAATCCCCTGTGGTCGGCAGTCCTGAAATTCAACAGAAACTGCTACGTGCCTATATTATAGATAATGTTTCTCAGGAAATTATATGCTAATCCTGGTACCAAGTATTAGAAACACAGGAAAAAATGAGCTCCTTCTAGCTAGTGATAACCTAATGTGACATATTTACAAAAGGTGACATCCTTCATTCATTTATTCCATAAATACCTAATCACGTTCCAGTCCCTGCTCTAAGCAGGGGGAACAGAACGGTGAAGATGACCACAAGGTCCTTCTCCTGACAGAGCTTCCAATCTAAGGGGGGAGATGAGACATTAAACCAAACATTACACAGATAATTCCTAGAGAAAAAATAGAGGTTTCTATGAGATCACAGAATAAAGGGTACTAATCCAATTCACAGTGACCCTATAGAACAGAGTAGAACTGCCCTATAGAGTTAGGGAAGTGTAGAGAAATAATTATGCCAGCTATACCATCCTTTGTCAATCCATTAGGCTTTAAGTGCTCAGTAAATCTTAGATATTTCTAGTCAACACCATTGTAAAAGCCATATGCCCCACTGTCCTCATGTTACCAAAAATCAAATCCATGGCTGCTGAGTTGATTCCAACTCAGTGATCCTATAGGACAGACTAAAACTTCCCCATAGGGTTTCCAAAGAGTGGTTGGTTAGCAGCAGAACACTTAACCTCTGTGCCACCAGGGCTCCATCTTCTTGTTAGAGAGACCTATATCTCTGGATTTTAGGAGGTAATACTAGATAATCAGCGCTATTATTTAGGGGAGAAGCCCTGATGGTGAAGTGGTTAAGTGTTCAGCTGCTAACTGAATGAACCCACCAGCCACTCAGTGGAAAAAAGATGTGTAATCTTTTTTCCATAAAGATTACAGCCTTGGAAACCCTATGAGGCAGCTCTACTCTGTCCTACAGGGTCTCTATGAGTCAGAATCAACCCAACATCAATGGGAATTTTAACGATGATGCTAATGCTGACGTTTCCTCAGCTGCAGTAGTTTACAGCTGTTGCCTCTAACTGAAATGCTCTAAACCCAAGTCTTCCCCTGACTGGTTCTTTCACTACTACTCAGGTTCCTGCTTAAATGTCCCCTTCCCCTAAGAACCTTCCCCGTACTACCCAATGTAACGTAGCCTCCCAGTCACTCTGTATATTATGTAATCTGATTTTATTACTTTTATAGCACTTATAACTATCTGAAATTGCCTAGCACATGCTTGTTTAGTTGGTTATTAATATATGTCTCTCCCTCCACCTTAAAAAAAAAGTTCCATGAAAACAGGAACCCATTTTATTCTTCCCATATCCTCAAGATACACCTTCCTTCTAAAGATCCACGGTTTTGTTTAGGAAGTTCAGGTACAGGGGAGCAATGTACCCAGCCCGGCGGATGAACAACAACTGATTTAAGGCAATTAGGGTAATCCCATTACCTTTGCCAGTAATTGGTTTAGGGGGAGGGCATTTTATGGTTCTCACCAATAAAGCATAAGAGGATATCTGCTAAGCAACATCATGAAAAGGTTTTCATCCCTGCTTGATGAGACATGAAGAAGAAAAATCCTGACTTTACACTTGGCAGTAAGAGAAGTGATGCTTGGAGCCTGATGTAGCCATCTTGCATTATGAGAGGAAGACCATGAGGATGACAGAGAAGTTAATCCTGAACCCTGACGTTCTGGATCCACTCAGTCAACTGTGAAACTACCTCCTCCAGCCATCCAGTCAATTAAGCCATTCTCTTATCTCCAGTTTTGATACCTGCAGCCAAAAGCATCATAATAAACACTCCCACCTTTTTTGATTTCTTCTGTACTGTTAGGAGAAGATACTATCTACAACCTACTGGATTCTTGAGGGGATTTAACAAGACAATGCAAGTAAAGTGCTACACATAAACAAAATACTCAATAGCATTGCTGTCATTATTACTACTAGACAATAACTTTTTATGACAAAACTACAGGAACTCTACATAGTATTTAGGATTTTGCTATTTTACAGAAAACATTTATTTTAATACTGCTTAAATAAAATCATTTTTAATAGAATTCATTTATCTAAGCTTTCTTCCATCAAAAAGTAGCTTTAAGTTATTTCTTAAGTTTGAGGTAGGTAAATAAAAGGAGAATCAAGGGAAGTATAAGATCACTAAAGAAAAACAGCCACATTAATTTCAGGTGAGAGCCTATTTTTGGCATTGGCTCCTCTCTTATCTTACTTAACTTACATGGACAGAGCCTCAGATACATTTTCATCTAGTAGAGATAAAAAGGGCTATGCTTTTGCCTTCACAGATATTTCGACAGTATTTTAACATGGCTTAGATTATACTAATAGAGCTGTATTAGTTATTAAAACTATATTCTTTAATACCTACAGTTACAAATAATTTCTTTAAAAAAGAAAAAAAGAACAAAGTGCTGTATTTCAGTCTCTAAAATTTTCTCTCCTAAACTACTTGTTTGACATTATGTTCATAAGAAAAATTAATACAGAAGACCAAAAATGAGATTGCCAGTCACTGGTTCAAGCTCACTGTAGCTGAGTTGTGATTTTAAAATATTATAACGGCTCATTGTTGTCTGAAAGCTGTTTAGGGCCCTACAAGAAAATATAATAATCAAGATTCTTAAAGTACTATGATGGTAGTTTTGCCATTACTAAAACATGACACCAACTCAAGTTTATCTTTTACATGTAAATTAAGAATGAATCTGAGTCCCTCCACTGCACTACGAGTGTTCTCAGTCCAGGCTGTTCTGAGTCCAGATAACTTTTTGATTCTGTCAATACTACAAGGATACAATTAGCTCCACTTTTCAAAATCTTTAACTATTAACCTACTCTGACAAAAACTGCCATTTATCCATTACGATCAATCATAAATTTGGGCAGCCTCCAGGGCTATTAAGTTACCTGGAAAAATTCTCTTCTTCCCTGGGTAGTTCATTTGTCCATCTGTTTTTCAATATCCTTACACAGTTAACAAGAGACACAGTTTGAGAAAGATAAGAACAATATAATTTTTGTAACATTACTGAAAACAAGTAGAATGTAAATCTTGATGGGCTGCTTTTGTAACATGTGAGATTTTGGTACAATAATCAAATAGCTTCTGTAGTCCTAATTATGTCAAGTATATACATACGCTAACAAAACACTACAGGAATAAATGTTACGTAAAATATAGGAAACGCTGGTGTCATAGTGGTTAAGTGCTATGGCTGCTAACCAAGAGGTCGGCAGTTCAAATCTGCCAGGCGCTCCTTGGAAACTCTATTGGGCAGTTCTACTCTGTCCTATAGGGTCGCTATGAGTCAGAATCGACTCGGCGACGGTGGATTTTCATTTTGGTATGTAAAATATATACAAAATATGATAAGCAAAGTTTTAAAATCTGAATATAATCACTCAATTTTTATTCCCAACTCTCTTCAGATATTAACAAACATCTTACTCTCAAGCTATAATGCTACGTTAAGTCCTTCCTCTGGAAAAAAAAATAAGTTACTAGTGAAAATAATATTTTATCATACATTTACAAAAATTCACATATAACTAATCAATATCACTATCATGGAAATATTTCCTCTATCATCACCACAGCAATGTCAAAGCAGTAATGTACACACAATAGTACATTCCCGTGTATTGTAAAACAGTTATAATTATCTTCAATTCATACTTTAAAATTATACATTCCTAGCAACAGCATCATGTCTTTTAATTCCAGTACTTAAGTTCTCAAGCCAATGTCCTGAAACTAATACAACAGTTGTGGTTGCTATGAAAGAAAGAAGACTCTAAATTCAAATTGGCTTTTTCCCAAATTTTACTCTCAACTCTAAGCTCTTGAGGTGAGATGTTAATAAAGTGCAACCCGGGTATTCCAATTCCTGTCCCACAGAGTGGGTTCTAATTTTAAAACAAAATAATCATACTTTCTAGTAGCAGTTGAAGATATAAGACACATTTGGTCCACTACAGCACTGCAACCAAAATTTAATGATTTTTTTCATGCTGAATTGGTTTTATGTGGCAAAATGGCTTTCAAAGTGTGGGAATAAGCCTTTAATTTTTTCTCTCACAGCTCTGAAAAAATGCATTACAATATTAATACTGTTTCTAAGAGTCACAATAAATCTCTGGGTAAACAATACTAAAACTGAGCCTTAACATCTCATAGATTTTCTTTCTTTAGGTTTGTTCCTTCAAAAGAACAGCTTTTTTGATATGTGTCTTAAGTTGGTGGAAAAAGATCAAGCAAAAGAAAAACTCTTAACAGCTAAGATGCCATTTTAGGTAGAAGCTGTTTACTATTTCGGAGGAAATACCTTGGGGACTGGGAGGAGGAGAGTCAATTTAATAATACAGCATATTTCATACTCATTAAGGTATTCCTTTGTTGGTTTTAGAAATCTTGAATTATATTACCATAGATGCTTGTTATACAAGTGTCTGACGGGACTCGCATTATTTTGCTTGCCTTTACTTTTTTCAGAAAGGAAGAAAACATTTCTAATTTTTAAAGGGGTAGCTTAATAGCAAAAAGGAGGGGAGATAAAGAGATGCTAGTAGATACTAATCTGATAAGCTCTTTTTTATATGGAGTATTTAAATGTTCATTAGATTGTAACCACCTAAAAATGATCATATGATATTTGCTTCTTAGTATATTCAACTAAAAGATTCACAATTTAAAGACCACAATTACTTTTCAGAGCCCCAGGTTATACATACACTTTGATTTCTGCAGTTTCTTAATAAATATCACTGAGTGTCTACTATATACTACCTTATGTTCAACTTTGCTATATAGCAGATTTATCTTTCTGTGCTATTATGTAATTTTAAAGGGTCAAATTAGCTTAATAAAAAACTATTATCACTACTCATCTATTTGCAGGTACCAGTTATTCTTTTTGGCGTACAGTGTTAGCTTAATGTCCAGCAATCTTTCATACGGGAATTGTTCACAATTTTATGCCTAATTTGAAACTTAAGTGATCAAACAAAATTCCTAGGGAAAAAATCTGAAGTCACAAGGCATTCTTCATTCATTCATTTTGTCTTTCACTCCTAAAATTTTTCTCAGGCCACATACATATCTGCAGTCTGCCAAAATGGAGGGTATACATCAGGGTGCACAAACGGTTAAAATCACGTATCTAATTAAATCTTTAAAGTCTGTTGAATCTGATTATGTAACTCTGTTCCCTAAATCTGTAGCATCCTACCCGAGATCAGGGAGGCAATCTGGTATACCGAAAAATGTGTCTTTCAGCTTCAACCACAGCTCCTAAAGTTAGAGAAAGCTGTATTAGAAATCCCTATTTCTTATTTTCTAGCGATGTATCACTGAGCAAGTTACTTAACCATTCAGAGTCTCAGTTTCATTTTTTTTTATTATTTAATTTTGGTGAAAATATACATTGCAGAACATACACCCATTCAACAACTTCTACATATATAATTCAGTAACATGGGTTATATTCTTCACCTTACGTCACCATTCTCACTTCCTCTACCCATATTATTTCATCACCATTGATTTAGACTCATTACCCCCCAAACGTCTTATACATGCTTTAGAGTTAATGCTGTCAGTTTGATCTCATATAGATAACACTCTAAAAGACAATGCTCATGGTCAACATTCTGTACTGATTTAACTAAGCTGTGTAGTTTAAAGATTATTTCAGGAGATAATCTCAGTTCACGTGTGAAGATTTTCTCAGAGTGATAGATTCAGGGGTTCCTTCCATCTCAGTAGATCCAGCAAATCTGGATTCTGTAAGAATCTCAAATTCTGTTTCACATTTTTCCCCTTTTGATCAGAATTCATCTACTGATCCCTTGATTAAAATGTTCAGTAACAGAGGCTGGGCACCATCCAGTTCTGGTCTCACAGCAAGGGGGGCAGTAGTTCATGGAGGCAGTCAGACCTACAGTCCAGTTTCTTCTCTGATTCCTAGGTCTCCTTCTTCCTCTCCTGCTCCAGGTGATTAGAGACCAATTGTTGTATCCTGGATGATTACTCGCAAGCTTTTAAGACCCCAGGCACTACTCACCAAACTAGGAAGTGGAATAATGACCCTAAAAACATCATTAGGCCAATTGACTGGACAGTCCCACAAAGCCACGACCCTGGAACTAAGTAGTATCAGCAACTTGGGCCTCCTTTTATCATTTGTTGTTGTTGCTGTTGTTGCAAAATTATATATATAATACAGTATTTGCCATTCGCCCTTTTTCTGGTGTACAACTTTGATATCACATATAGTCAAGTTGTACAACCACTACCCTTACTTAATGCAAATTTTCCCATCACTATAAACATAAACCCACTACTTCCCAGAAAATGATTCCCTCTCTTCCTCCCCTGGCTCCCCACCCTCAACTGGAGCCCTGCTGCACAGTGGTTAAGAGCTTCAGCTACTAACCAAAAGTTCAGCAGTTTGAATCCACTGGTCACTCCTTGGAAACCTATGGGGCAATTCTACTAAGGAGCCCTGGTGGTGCAGTGGTTAAAGCAATTGACTGCTAACCAAAAGGTCAGCAGTTTGAAACCACCAGTGGCTCCTCGAGAGGAAACAGAATGAGTCCCTCTTTTACTCCCCCCAACCCCACTCCCCACCCTAGGTAACCACTAATAGCCACTGGTGTCTATATATTTACTTACTCTCCTCTTCTCATGTAAGTGAGGTCATACAGTATTTATCCTTTTGTGACTGACTTATTTCACTCAGCTTAATGTCTTTCAGGCCATCCATGTATCAGAACTTCATTTCTCTTTATGCCTTAGTATTCCATCATATGTATGTCCCGTATTTTGTTCATCCATTCATCTGCTGATGGGCACTTAGGTTGTTTACACCTTTTTGCTATTGTGAATAGTGCTGCAATGAACACAAGTGTCCATATATCTGTTCGATTCACTATTTTTAGGTCCCTAGGGTACATAACTAAGGAACCATGGTGGCACAGTGGTTAAGCATTCAGCTGCTACCTGGAAAGTTGGCAGTTAGAACCCAGTAGCCACTCCATGGGAGAAAGATGTGGCAGTCCGCTTCTATAAAGATTACAGCCTTAGAAACCCTATAACACAGCTCTACTCTGTCCTATAGGGTCACCCATGTGTCCGAAATCAACTCGACAGCAACAGGTAGGGTATGTACTTAGGAGAGGAAGTGCTGAGTCAGATAGTAGTTCTATTTTAAATTTTTTGAGGAACTGCCATATTGTTTTCCACAACAGTTGTACTTCCTTGTTTCTTTGATGGGGAAAATATATCACCTATCTTGCAAAACTGTTGGGAGAATTACAGAAACTATACATGAAGTGCTGAACACAGTGACTGGCACATAGATGGCAAACACATAAATAGATAATAGTTACTGTCACATGGTTGCTATTGTTGTTGACTATTGTTGAAAAATAACTAAGGCAGTAAATGTGAAACCCGAACTTCCAAGTCCTTATTTTGAAGGTTATTTTTAAAAATATTTTTCACACTGAAAAATTCCCCAGTCTAACATCTTCATTTATTCAAAAAGTATTTATTTGGTGCTTACAACGTTAGAAGACACTGTTCTTAATGCCAAAGATATCTCAGAAAATAAATTAGGAGTATCATTCCTACCCTCAAGAAACTTACATTTTAGGGGAAGATAGACATTAAGTAACAAATTACACAGTTATTTAATTACAACTGTAATCAGTGTTACAAAGAAAACGTACAGGATGCTATGAGAACTGCTAAAGGGGGAAATGACCTAACAGGATCAGAATTTAAATTTCTACACAGACATCCCACCTCCCTCCAAGGGTTTTCAATCACTCCCTCTGTAATTAAGTCTAATCCAAACCTTCATATAGACTTGATCTGTCTGGTTTAAAAAACAACAAAACAAGTAATTAACCTGACCCTGACCATTTTTATGTTCAGAATTGTACACTGAAATTGCAGGAACTGTGTAAAATCTAAAAATTAATATTATGTATTCCATGTAGTGACTTACTGAAAGAGAAAGCAAAGATACAGGTAAGCAGTTGTCAGCTATCCACTAAGAACTCATGTTAGAAAACACGTTTCTTGGTAAATTATAAAAACAGTATTTTTACTTCATGTGAATGCCATTATTTAAAATGACTCATTTTATTAAAGTATATATAATTATTACTGAAAACAAATTTCTTCTGTGATTTTTAAGAACCAGTCCAAATTTGGTTACTAAAGAGAATTCTTCATTCAGGTACCTTTTAAAATTTGCCACCTTAATAGTTAAAAAAAACTGGTGGCAAACATTTTAAAGATAACTTCAAGATTCCTATCTTCAGAAGTTATTACCCTTGGAACTGAACCATAAAAGTCCCAAGTAAATATAAAGGGCAAAACTGAGTGATCAGATCAACTCTCCCACTAAAAAGCAATTAAGTTTATTTTATAAAATAGAACCTAACCCACTGCTGTCAAGTCGATTCTGACTCATAGCTACGTAGAAGACAGAGGAGAATGCCCCATAGGCTTTCCAGGCTGTAATCTTTACTGAAGGACACTGCCACATCTTTCTCCTTCCGAGTAGCTGGTAGGTTCAAACTGCTGACCGTTCAGTTAGCAGCCCAGTGCTCAACCACTGGGCAATCAGGGCTCCTGAATAGAACCTACTTCAAGGTTTCTCTTAGATTCCAACAACATTCACCTAGAAATTCATGCAACAAAGATTAACCCAAAGCAATCATAGTCAATTCTCCAAAGTGGTCTCTTCACCTATATTTAGTTCAAAAGCCAAGCCAGTCCCAAATTCCTGCTGCCAATTATACTGAGTGGAAGAAATGTATCTAAATCAAATAGCACCATCTAGCAGAACCCTCATCATTTTGCTCACAAGAGTAGATGTTACTTGGTGCTCAGTTTGATATATTTGACAGCAAAAGTGGCAATTACTTGTTTTAGTGACAAAGTCACATAATTAGAGCTACAGACACACCAAGTCTAACTTCCTCTATTATCTCAGATACAAAATTAAAAAAAAAAAAATTCTTCCAAAGTCATCAAGATAGATTGATGGGAGTCCACCAAAAATCCAAAACTACTTTGATTCTCAAAGTTAACCGCCCCCAAGTTAAAAAAGATTATACCTCAATGCATTTCAATCCTCCATCCCAACAATATGAAATCCAAATATTCCGTAATCATGAAAACATTCTCCTTCAGATGTTTCTATTTTATCAGATGCTACAACCAAATTATTAACAAATTAAGCTGTTATTGCAAAACTTGAATTCCAGTTACTGCTGCTTCCCAACCAGGCTATAATTCTATGCCTCAGTTATTCCTTGTCACAGCAACAAGATATTGAATGTAGCTCCTCAGAAAATCTCTCTGAAAAAACAGCACTTCTCCGATAATTTTTTTTGTTTTGCTACAAGGCCTTCCACCTCAAAATCCTATGGGAATTGTGTGTATTGCTGCCAACACGAAGATTAGGAAATGTTCCCATCCCTAGGGCACAAAAAACTTTCAGAGGGAGACTAACTGCCTAATGCAAGGAGGGAAACTTCGGTTGTCTGCTCATTCCGCTTTTACTTACACAGCTATTTCTGTGTGCAAGCACCTTTTGAGAGATGCTCCCAAACCTCTCCCCACTGACACCCCTTCAAAACGCTGTGTGCGTTAAATGACCAGGAAAATCCCGACCCTCAGAGTTGAGATGATTACTGGGAATCACTGTTAGATGTCCTGCACAGAAAAGAGGGGTTCTTCCTCAGTGGTCACAGTCACTATTTGCTCTCATTTTTAGTAACAACCAAATCACCGTTACAAGTACGTAAGAATAGCAGCAAACAACCCTGCTTCGCTGTGTGCTTAACGGTGGCATCCCAGGGCGGGAGGAGCTCTTTGCTCGCCAGCTTTCTCAAGAGCTCCCACCTAAGTGAACACCTGTATCTGCCCACAACCGCGACCTAACAACTCCTCCCAACCTCAGAGCCTCTCCCCTTCCGGCAAACACCTTTTCGGACCACCGCCCCCTCCCCACCGTAGAGAGCCGCTGCCACGCACACAACTTCCCTTCCACGCGCCCCACGACCACCGCCCCGCGGGGACTGCCCCGCCCGCCGCCTCCCGCCAAGGCCGCCAAGGCCCCCAGACGTTTGGGAAGCAGCACGTCGCCACTAAAAGTTCTCCAGCCGCCGCCGCGGAGTTAGGTCTGCAGCGAGAGACAGGAATGTCAGTCTCCTCCAGCAGAGAACCCGCTCCTCGCCAGCACACTTTTCGTCCCCGGAAACTCGGTCCTTCTCTGACTCTCAAACTTCAGCGGCGCCCCCGGCGCCCACCCGCCGCCGCCCCTGCTCCGCCAGGCACCGGGCTACGGGCGCCGAGTCCCTTTGCTCGGCCCGGGAAAACCCCGACGCCCACCCTGCCCACGCCCGCACACGCCCTCTGCGCCCCGCGCGCGTCTCCGCGCCCCGCGAGGCCCCGCTCGGCCGCTCCGCGCTCGGCTTCCGCCCGCTGCGCGCCCGGCTCCACCACCCTGGCCTCGCCCGAAGCTCCTAGACCCGAGCCCCAGCCCCCGAGCCCCCGCCGTGGCACCCCACGCATTCCCCGCCCCGACCCCAACCCACCCTTCAAACACCCACATTCCCACCGCGCGCCCTCCTCGCCGCAGCTGCCCTCTCCCCGCGACCCCCGTCGGATCTCCGGGTCCCCGCAGCCCCGGAGCCCAGCTCTAAAGTTACTTTGTGAGAAGGTAAACCCGCGGGTTATTTCCCTCAATCACCCAAACAAGTTTCCATCCTCCCCACCAGCACCACCGCCGCCACCGGCACACTCGTTCCCTCCGGCGACAGCCCCCCACGGCCGCCCGCCCCGCGCAAGCCCCTCCTGGGAAACCACCACTCCCCGCACCACACGCCCCCACCTCGCGCACCCCTCCTCCTGCCATCCCACCCCCGGCTCTCCCCGGGCGGAGAGTGTCTGTGTGTCTGTGTCTCCAAGAGAGAGTGTGCGAGTGCGTGCGTGTGTGTGCGCGCGTGTGAAGGCGGAGGTGGGTGAGAAGCGGAGACACTTACTTCTCCCGGGCCTGGCTGTCGGACGGGACGGCGCTGCTGTTACTCTTGCCTTTGCCGTACATGCTTGTGCCGAGAGCAGCTCCCACTGTCACGCACCTGTCAACCCATCACAGCCTCCCCGGGAACAGCCCCGTCCCCATGGCGACCCACGCAGCCACCCCCACTATTGGCCGCCCCACGCCAAAGCTCCGCCCCCTTCTCCCAGGCAACGCGCGAGACTGACAGGCCTCCCCCTCCCTCCGGCCTTCCGAAACGCGCGGTGGCTGCTACAGCCCAAGCGGCAATCTCCTCCCTACTTCCCTCCCTTCGTGGGTCCCTCCCTCCCTCCTTCCCTCTCCTCTCTCCTCCCTCCTCCCGCTCTTCTTCCCCCCTCCCCCCTCCGAACCCCGGCGCAAGGGGGGAATTAGAAACTGCTCTAGAAGGATTTTAAACAACTGGCTGTTCTCTCCTCCGCCGCCCCTCCCCCCGCGCCGCCCGCGCTCGGCTCCTCACTGGAGAGAAGGCGCCGGGAGGAGGGGAAAGTGCGGCCTGGAGTCTATGGCAGGAGCCGGCGGAGCTGGAGCCGCAGCGGCCCCAGACTTCGGGGCGCCCGCCGAGAACACAGACCGACTCACGGCCCCAGCCGCCCTGGGCGCCCCAACCAGCCCCTACTCCAGCTCCTCTCCTGCCTTTGCCCCCGCGCCGGTACCCACGATTGATCTCTGCCTCCCACAGCTCTACTCCCTAGAGTGGCGCCCCCGCCCAGCTCCCTGAGGGCCGGCTGGCTGGGGACAACGCGCTGTTCCCTCGACCTTCGAGCTGGGCGACCAGGAGCGATTCGCCTTCCCTCCTGGGGAGGGACTGCGCCTCCGGCCTTAGGCGCCGCTGGGGTGGCGTCGCCCGGCTCCTGGGGCCGCGCCCTGCGCCCCGGGAGAGCGCCCTGCCTCGGGCCTGCCTCGTCTCCAAGGAATGAGCTGGCCTCCCAAAGACAGCCAGGTGGCTCCGGGGGGCGCAACTACCCCCCTACCCTGGCCCCTCCACGCCCAGAGCCCGACGATGCACCACACGCCAGCTCCCCTGCCAGATCAGCCGCAGAAGAAGGCCCCAGGCATCCCCTACCGGCCTGATTTTCCAGCCTTGCATGGTGGTGCCAACTCATCCTGACCCTTGGCGTGGAAAAGGCCTTAAAAGACATCCCCGTCCCCGTCGTTTCTCATCAGAATAGGGCCCAGCAGCGCCCCAAGGTGTGCAAAGCTGTGCCTCAGCTAAAAGGTTGCCCAGGGATATTTCTGGGTCCAATTCACTAATCCCATTTCCGTAAATGAGCGAAAGTTTCAGAAACACGCACAACCTGGTTCCAAGTAGAACTCCATCCTTCATCTTGCGGAGATCCTTGGCTGTAAAATCAGGCAGGGTGCAAAAGGGCTTAGAAGAGATGGACATCAAATGGGGAGTGAAAGAAATGGGGTGCAGGTAGGGCTGGACCCGTGGGAACGTCAGGGAAGGATGAATAGAGTGCAACAGCTCTGGGAGGGGAAGGGAAGTGGAGTTCAAATGGGAAAGGTACCTTTATATACCTCACATATAGCTTTAAGCTGTTAGTAAAAGGATCATAAAAATGCATATGGAGATACAGAGATATATGGAATGGAAAGAAATGGACTTGTGTGGGCATTGATAGCAAGTGATAGGAACAAAACATCAACAGAAGGTAAAGGAAGGGCAGTTAGCAGAAATGAAAGGTGGAGAATCAGGAAAGGGGTTGGCAACCAAACATAAATCAAAGACTGGGAAAATGAAGAGGAAGGACCTGGTCTCCTGGTATTAGGGAAAGTGAAAAAAGTAGCATGTAAAGATAGGACAGTAGAAGCAGGATTAAATCAAGAAGCCACAGAATACGATAATAAAAGAAAATGGCAAAAATAATAGAGGACTAACGTAATTTTTGAAAACGATAGGAAAAATAAAGCACTTTTAGTAAAAGGACAAAAATTCAGAAAAAGCTAGCACAAGAAACAAGAATAAGGAAAGTGGGAAAAAATCACATTGGCCTGAGTAGATTAGTTTCCATGAGAAGTAATTTGCCCTTTCTAACTGAAATTCTCTGCTGTTTCTAATGATCTACAGTGATTCGGTGGTTGAGACGTTGCATTCATGGTCTCTGAAGAACTGGGAGGGTGGAGGTTGAGCCAGTAACCTCTCTTTTAATGAAATTTTGCTTAAAATGCTCAACTGTGTATGAGGCTACCACTGTTTACAGACTCCATCTTCAAGGTTTGTTATTTAGTGATCTACTTCCACTGGCTTTAAAACTCAGAAAAACATGAGCATCTTCAGGCTTCCATCGCCCATAGAACACTCCCTGTAAGATGCTTCTCTAAGAATGTTGTCAGGAGAAAGCTGCGGTAACTGCTGATCCACTCTCCTGCCCGCTCCTGGAATAAAGGAAGACTTCCGCTGGAAACCAAGAGTGGGCTTTGTATTGTTATCAACAGAAAATTGGTTATTATTCTTCTCCCGGTGTCAGGATCAGCTGTGGTTCTAAGTCATGGCACATTTGCATTGCCTTAGGAAAATTTCTTTTGTTGTTGTTGTGTTTAAACTTAATGTCTGGAATCCCGCTCCAGACCAACAGAATCAGAAACCTTGAGGATAGGCCCAGACATCTGTATTTTTTTTTTTTTTTAGCTTCACACTGTTCTTATCTATAGCCAGGGCTGCTTACCTTTGTTCTTCAGTATCCATTTAAAGATAGCCAGTGGGTACAATCTTGCTCCAAGTTTCGAGCAAGATTTTTAAGTTGTGGCTGTACATAGTGACTTCACCATGATCTGACTGTAGCATTAAGACATTTTTCTTGACTTTGCATTCCAACACTGATCCAACAAGCTTGTTAATAGGATGAAAATGTGTGACCACATGCGTTCTTATAGTACAAGACCACAAATAGCTATGGTTTAATCTGCTATTTCCTAAAGAGAGAGGAAAAGGAAGAAAAATAGGAGAGGCTTTTTGCTGTCTACTGCTGTAATTTATTCATTTGATTGGTTTTTACCCAAATTTGGTACATGGAAGATCCTTTGGGTAATGGCATATTTTCCGATATTTCAAAAATAAATAAATTATAGACGTGCACAGCAGGGTATGGAATTCAGAACAGTTTGGTCTCAGTATCTGGAAAGAATGAAATGCTAAAAGGTCTTAGTTCAGAATTTGCCAAGTTAATGTCAGAGTTACCTTTACAGGAATATTATCGTCCAACAAATATACAAAGTCAAAACAGGACTATTCTTGTATATGGAAACCTTAAAACTTAAGTAATCAAATCGATTATCGTTGAAACATCTCCACAGCTACCTGACCCATCTCTGTTTTATTTTTCTCTTAATGTTTACACATGTAGATAAAATGCTTCTTTGCCCTTGTTCAAATTATTTTGAGTACAAGGAGTGTTCTTTGCATCAGCAACTGTGTCTCGTGGGGCCAATATTGTAATTAATGAGATTTGAAACACATATTCTGAGCCAAATAAGCGATTTTAGACACAGAATTGAAGATCATTGTTATATTCTGATTTTTAAAGGGGAGAAGAGAGAGAAAATTTAAAGCTTCCTAGTACAAAAAATCTATTTTATTTTTTAGAGGGATTTTGTGGCTGTGTTCGTTTTTTAGCCTCAGAAATGAGATTGATTCATTTGCAGGGCGGGGGGTGCTGAACTTTGGGCAGGGGAATGCTGACCAGC
Organism: Elephas maximus indicus; assembly: GCF_024166365.1. Lineage (NCBI taxonomy): Eukaryota > Metazoa > Chordata > Mammalia > Proboscidea > Elephantidae > Elephas > Elephas maximus. Next base: position 86,798,147 of record NC_064820.1, read on the forward strand.
GGAGCCACCAGAATGGAGCATTTGGGGTTGATTTTTTTTTTTTTTTAACTTTGTTCTTTCAGATATAGAACACCACAATTACTCAATCATTAGGTCTTTTTTTTTTTTTTTCCTGTTTTGTTTTGGCACGTATGTACAATTTTCTCTTTCTGGAACCTGCATCTTATTCTTGGAAGTCTTTATCATTTTAAAGCAGGCAGTTCGTTATACCACCCTGCTCAAGCTCTAGATTGACTATACATTTCTTTGATCCTCATTTTTTCTCTAAAACATTAAGGTTAATAATGTCTACATTCTTACAGTGCTGGAGCCTCGGAAAAGCTTTCCCTGCGTTATTTAGAACAAAGAGGCTACCTCTTCATATTTAAATGGAAGCTAATCATGAATTTAATTATTGGCATCACGTAGAACACATAGCATGTTAACTTACAAAAATAACACATTAAGAATAGAAATATTTATTTAGAAGAGTAAAAATAAACTATTTGGACATTAAAATGAGATTTTTTTTAATTTTAGGAAATCTTTAAAGGACAAAACTGTTCTTGTTTCATAAAAATGAGTTCATAGAAATAATGTCTCCTTAATTGCACTCATATCACTTTTCATTTGAGAACATTTAACAAATAATCATTCATTAATACTCAATATACCTCAGTTAGATTCTCCCAAACAGCTTTTCAAAAGTGGTAAACTGAGTCCTAGGAAGATTTGTTAGCATGACCTGATCCCTAAACCAAATAGAAGTAGTTTCTGGAGGAGAACGCTGTGTTCCTGGCTGATAGTCCTGTTCCCAGACCACGAAGCCACACCTCTTTCTCTCAAAAGTGACTATTCCACAGAGGAATGTGAGCAAGCTCTGAGATGTTTGTCACTCAAACTACCTTATGAAACTTCACTCCCAGGCAGAACAGGCCAATATGCTCAGATTGACAAACTGCTCAAATGCTGTGAATCAAAGTAATGGAATAAATAGAATCAGTGCAACTATACTACTAAGCAACATAGTCACTTACACCAGAATAATAAATGAAATGGGGTCTCAGGTTAACATTATTTGACGCACTGTTGTTGATTTAGCATCAGTTCATCTGAGGCAATGTCTGTTTACTTAACCCATTGCCTTGGATTTTTAAAATCCCAGTTTACATATTCATAAACACTTACCAATGGGTTAGAAGAGAGACTGTACAGAGTCGACCACTTCCAAAATGTTACATCTCTAGAGTGCTTAGTCTTTTTCAGCAGCCATCAAGAACTTGAAGGTTAGTAACTTGAAGTAAAATAAAATAATCCTGATACAAAACATTGTACATAAACTGAAAATGAAGAAAGATGAAAAACCAGGGCAACCATGTATGGCAATTTCACACACTTTAACACATTTTGCAAAACAAATTCCAAGTGTTGCAGTGTTCACAAGCTGGATTTTTGTCATTAAATATTGAGAGTTTCTTTGGAAGTGTGCCAAAGAGTGTTTCTTATTCAGAAATATTACTGTGTATTTTTTAATGCATTCCAAAATCTTCACAATGGTTTTTCACCTCGTGAGGTTATGCCAACATGCCTTTGCATTCTTGGAGTTGACAAAAGCCCCAGTCTCAAGAGAGTGGATGTGCAACACTCCAAACAATGTCACTTTCTTTTGTTGGGAATGGAAATATAGAAGAAAAAAAAAAACAAAAACCCTGTGTCATGGATTGAATTGTGTTCCCCCAAAATACGTGTCATCTTGATTAGGCCATGATTCCCAGTATTGTGTTTATCCTCCATTTTGTGATTGATATAATTTTCCCATGTTATAAATCCTTATCTTTGCCTATGGTTGATGAGGCAAGATTGGGTAATGTTAAAGAGGATTAGGGTAGGATGTGACATGCTTGCTCAGGTCACATCCCTGATCCAATGTAAAGGGAGTTTCCCTGGGCTGTGGCCTGTACCATCTTTTATCTTACAAGAGATAAAAGGAAAAGGACGTGAGCAGAGATTTGAGAATCTCATACCACCAAGAAAGAAGCACCAAGAGCAGAGCGTGTCATTTGGGCCCAGGGTTCCTGTTCAGAGAAGCTCCTAGTCCAGGGGAAGATAGATGACAAGGACCTTCCCCCAGACCCAACGGAGAAAGCCTTCCGCTAGAGTTGACACCCTGAATTCAGACCTCTAGCCTACTAAACTGTGAGAGAATAAACTTCTGATCGTTATAGCCATCCACTTGTGGTATTTCTGTTATAGCAGCAATAGATGACTAAGACACCCTGCTACTTTTGCTTTTCATGATTTTCCAACATAATGAGATTCTCTTAACCAAGTGGGGCAGGATCCCTGGGTGGCCCATTTAATCACTCAACTACTTGTGACTCGGAAGATAGGCCTGTTGATCTACTTTCAAAGTCACATCCTTGAAAAACCCATGGAGTAGTTCAATTCTGCACACATGGGATCCCCATGAGTCAGAATCAACTTGACAGCAACTAGCAACAACAAAACCCATCAAGGGTGGCAGAAAAGAAAGATGACGAATTATACCACCATCACATTTTATTTACCATGAAATAATTTATGAATAAGGGGTTAAAAATATATTAAGTAGTGGTGATAGTTGCACATTGGGAATATGATAAATGCCAATGAATTGTGCATTTAAAAATGGTTAAAATCTTATGTTACATATATTATTTAGAATAGATATATACCCAAATAAAATCTAAGACAAGTGCTGAATATAGCCATTGCTAATCTTAAATTGAGAAGGTATAAAAATCTAATCAGGGCCGTATATACTTATTAAAAATAGGGAGGATACTTTAATTTTTTTTTTTTTTTTTTTGGTGCTCAAAAAGTCTTTGAGACCAGCTAGGCTATGTCCTATTATTGCAATACATTAAGTATAAACCCACTGCTGTCGAGTCAATTCCAACTCATAGCAACCCTATTTGGACAGAGTAGAACTGTACCGTAGGATTGCCAAGGAGCAGCTGGTGGACTCAAACTGTCAACCTATCGGTTAGCAGTCATAGCTTTTAGCCATTACACCACCAGGGCTCAACATTAACTTTGGTAGCTCCTAAAAATTGATAAGTATTCTATGGTGGTAACTGCTGCTTGCCAGCATCATCAGGTACCAATAGATGACATATGTACAGTCAGATTCCTCAACAGATACATAATTTTAGAGTCTTAATGTCATTTGTTTTCCACACTCCTCAGGAATTTTTCATTGGACCTAAATTCTTGAGGCAGAGTGTGACAGATTGAGTTGTTGTTAGGTGCCCTTGAGTGACAGAGACCCTGTGTACAACAGAACGAAACGCTGCCCGGTCCTGCGCCATCCTCACACTCATTGCTATGTTTGAGCTCATTGATGCAGCCACTGTGTCAATCCATCTTGTCTTTCTTTTTTCTTCCTCCTTTTCACTGACCCTCTACTTTACCAAGCATGGCGTCCCTAAAAAATATGTGTTGTAAATCCTAATCCTTACAGTTGTGGAATGGAGTCCTGGTGGCTCAACAGATAAAAGCTGGGCTGCTAACTGAAAGGTTGTCAGTTCAAACCCACCCAGCAGCTCTGAGGGAGAAAGACCTGGTGATTTACTCCATAAAGATAGGAAGAAAACCCTGTGGGGCAGTTCCATTTTGTCACATGAGGTCAATGAGTTGAAAATCAACTCAAAGTCACCTAACAACAATAACAGGTTGTAATCTTATTTGGGAATAGGGTTTTCTTTGTTATGTTAATGAGGCCATATCAGTGAAGGATGTGTTTTAAACAGATCACCTTAGAGATATAAAAAGCAGATTAGGCACAGAGAAGGAAGAACAAGCAGAGAGGAAGATACAGGCCACATGAACATCACCAAGGATGGGAGGTACAGAAGCTGAAAAGAAGTAAGGACCTTCCTGCTGAGCTCACAGAGACGGAAAGCCTTCCCCCACAGCCTGCACACTGAATTAGGACTTCTAGTCCCATAACTGTAAGAAAATAAATTTCTGTTTGTTAAGCCACTCACCTGTGGTATTTCTGTTATAGTAACACTAAGAAACTAAGACCCAGAGGATAAAAAGATCCCCCTGCCACCTGGTACTGAGGTATTGACAGTAACAAAGCAAACCCGTACTAGCCTTGACCAACTTCTGAGAACCACATTTCTGTGGTATTGGGAGCCAGTGTCAAGAAAGTTAAAACGAATACATTTCTGTCTTATGCTCTGCTACTGTGCCCCACTCTATGCTTACCTTTGACACTGACCTGCCTCTAACACTCGTGGAATTTTTGGTACAGTGACTGTGTGTATACATTACAAAGAACCTTGATAAGATCTACATTTCCATGGATGCTACTTAGGGCTGAAGTTGTTGATACCCTCTGGGTTAAGGATAGTTTTTAACCAAGGATTCTGGCCTCTAGAATATTCTTCTTTGGTACTACTTTTGATACTGAAGTCCCAGAAATGAGAATCTTCAGGAATGCTACATCCATTTACCCTCACTCTTTAGCCTGGTATAGGGATATCAGCAATGATATCCCTCATTCCATGTCCGCTTCCGAATCTGGATTAAATTTCTGGCAATTCCCTATTGGTGTACTGCTGCAACTAGTTTTGAATTATTTTCAGCAGCATTTTACTTGTGCGTGATATTAATGATATTTTTCAATAATTCCCACATTCTTTTGAATCACCTTCTTTGGAATGGGCACATATATGGATCTCTTCCAGTTGGTTGGCCAGGTAGCTGCCTTCCAAATTTCTTGGCATAGATAAATGAGTGTTTCCAGTGTTGCATACCTTTGTTGAAACATCTCAGTTGGTATTCCATCCATTCCTGGAGGCTTGTTTTTTGCTAATCCTTCAGTACAGCTAGGACTTCTTCCTTCAGTACCATTAGTTCTTGATCATATGCCACCTCCTGAAATGGTTCTACATTGACCAATTATTTTTGATACAGTGGCTCTGTCTATTCCTTCCATCATTTTTTGATATTTCCTGTGTAGTTCAATGTTCTGCACATAGAATCCTTCAATATTACAATAAAGCTGGATTCAGAAGAGGACATGGTGTAAGAAATACCATTACTGATATCAGATGGATCATGGCTGAAAACAGAATACTAGAAAGATATTCATCTGTGTTTTATTGACTACTTAAAGGTGTTCAATTGTGTGAATCATAATAAATTATGGATAACAGTATCAATTTTGGGGATTCCAGAACACTTAATTGTGCTCATATGGAATTTGTACACAGACCAGGAAATAGTCATTTAAACAGAACTACATGGTTGTTGGGATACTGCATGGTTTATAATCAGAAAAAGGTGTGCATCAGAGTTGTATACTTTCACCATACTTATTCAGTCTGTATACTGGGCGAATAATCCAAAACATTAGACTATGTGAAGGAGAACATAGCATCGTAATTGGAGGAAGACTCAATAACAACCTGATATGCAGATGACACAACCTTGCTTGCTGAAATGATGAAGTGATGAAGATCAAAGACTACAGCCTTCAGTATGGATTACATCTCAAAATAAAGAAAACAAAAATTCTCATAGCTGGACCAATAAAGCAACATCACGATAAATGAAAAAAATATTGAAGTAGTCAAGGATTTCATTTTACTTGGATCCACAATCAACACCCATGAAAGCAGCAGTCAAGAAGTCAAATGACACATTGCATCATGCAAATCTATTGCAAAAAACCTCTTTAAAGTATTAAAAAGCAACCATGTCACTTTGAGGATTAAGGTACTCCTGACCCAAGCCACGGTATTTTCAATTTCCTCATATCCTTGCAGAAACTGAACAATGAATAAGAAAGACTAAAGAAGAATTGATGCCTTTAAATTATGGTGTTGGCAAAAAATACTGAATATACCATGGACCACTGGAAGAACGAACAAATCTGTCTTAGAAGAAGTACAGCTAGAATGTTCCTTAGAAACAAGGATAGCGAGACTTCATCTTATGTATTTTGGACATGTTCCCTGGAGGGACTGGTCCCTGGAAAAAGGACAGCATGCTTGGTAAAACAGAGGATCAGCAGAAAACGGGAAGACCCTCAATGAGATGGACTGACACAGTGACTGCAACAATGGGCTCAAACATAGCAATGATTGTGAGGATGGAGCAGGACCAGGCAGTTTCGTTCGGTTGTACATAGGGCCACTATGAGTCAGAACCAATTTGATGGCACCCAACAACCACGACAGTTACTAGAAAGGAGGTAGCAAAGGGTATACTATGGTAATCAATTTAGAGCGGTGTAGAGAGAAGGGTGGTCAAGAGAGGACAAAGTTCTGGGCTCTTTCTCCTATTCCACCACACTGAAAAAGTTGTCCCTATGGCCAACCTTCCTGAACTGCTTCCTTTGTTCTTGCCTCAGCTCTTCTGTCCTAGAGGTACCTCAAGCTATGGCTGCTAACCAAAAGGGAGGCAGCTGGAACCAGCCGCTCCTTGGAAAGCCTATGAGGCAGCTCTGCTCTGTCCTATAGGGCTGCTATGTGTCGGAATCAACTCAACACCAACGGGTTAGTTTCTGGTTTGATTAGTGCTGTTTTTTAAGGACCCTTAATGGCACAGTGGTTAAAGTGCTCAGCTACTAACCAAAAGGCTGGCTGTTTGAAACCACCAGCCACTCCTCTGGAGAAAGATGTATCAGTCTGCTTCCCTAAATATTTACAGCCTTGGGAACCCAATGGGGCAGTTCTACTGTGTCCTCTATGGTCACAACGAGTTAGAGTCAACTCGACTACAGTGGGTGTTATGTTTGGTGTAGTGCTGTTTTTTTTATGCAGTGCTGGTGGTGCAGTGGTTAAAGTGCTCAGCTGCTAACCAAAAGGTCGGTGGTTCAAATTCATCTGCTGTTCGACAGGAGAAAGATGTGGCAGTCTGCTCCCATAAAGATTACAGCCTTGGAAACCGTATGGGGCAGTTCTACTCTATTCTATAGGGTCACCAGGAGGTGGAATTGATTCTATGGCAAGGATTTTTTTTTTTTTTTTAGTGCTTTTTTTATAGTCTGGGTTTTTTTCTTTATTTTAAAGGAGTGTTTATTATTTGTAGCATAGGAGATATATGCCACGTTCATGTCTTTAGAATTTCCTAAAGCCCTATAAAGCTTGCTAAAGGAGTATGCTAGGAAATGGGACTGCAACCCAACACCTCAGCACCTAGTAGGTACAGGTTGCCTAAAAGGATTTTACCCCAAAATCCTCCACCTTCCCATTTCTTCCTTTACCTTTTCTTCCTCTCTCATCTTGACCCCTGAAAAAGGGACAAAAGCGTAAGAGAATTTTGTAGGTGAAAAATCCTTGACTGCTAGCAATGTTACATGGTTCAGCCATGCAGGCATTTCAGTTCTTCATTCCACACCTCAGACTTCTTCTATGATAACAACACTAACATTTATCAAGCTCTTACAATGGGCCAGGCAGTACTTGCTTTACATAGAGTATCTCATTTAATGCTTTTAACAATTCTTTGATTTAAGTGTTATTATTAATATTAACATATTTTTCTCTCACACGCATTGATTAGATGACAGGATTGTAATTCACAGTGAGGCAACCTAACCCATCAGGACTCTGATACACAGATCTTTCCAACTATCCCTTAATATTTACTCTTTCATGTACTGTGATTTTAGAAGGGCAAACATCTGGTGACTTCAGGTTCAGTTAAATGCAGTTGGAGCTGTGAGACCAAGGCTTGTGGGATCTCACTTTGGCATGGTAAGCATCAGTGGATTCTTTCCTTATAGTTAAATTCCATTGATTGGGCAAAATCAGAAGCATCAAGTCACACCCTGCTTTACTGGAAACTTATCTTTTATCAAGTTCATCAGCTCCTCCATTTTGACTATTATTAACTGAGTACCTTGGGTTATAATAGGATATTAAAGGAAGAAATGATTTGTTACGTGTCTGCGTCTATTTCTGTTTTTTAAGCATTCTCCTTACTCCTACTGAAATGGGGTCCGTTCCTATCGTCTTTCCAACCACCTTTTTTATTCAGGAGCCCTGGTGGTACAGTGGTTAAAGCACTCAGCTGCTAACAGAAAGGTCAGCGATTTAAACCCACCAGTCACTCTGCAGAAGAAAGACACATCAGTCTACTTCTGTAAAGATTACAACCTTGGAAACGCTACGGGGCAGTTCTGCTCTGTATTATAGGGTCACTAAAAAAAAAAAATTTATTTTTTTTTTATGAGTCAGAATTGACTCAATGGCACTGGCTTTAGGTTTTTTGTTTGTTTTTATTTCTGTTTTGTAAGTATTCTCCTTACTGCTACTGAATTGGTCAGTTCCTATACTCTTTCCAATGTTCACCTTTTTTATTCCTCTTTCGGTCAATCAATTTAGCAGTTCTGTATGCCTGTGTGATTTGTGGTAGGTAAAACCCCAAACTAAGATCTCTGTTGTAATTTGTATTCTGTTTAGGAAAGTGGAGAGAGACTGGGCAGGGCCAAACTTTCACCGGATCTGTGAATAAAGTACCCTCGCCCTGGAAACAGTCAAAAACTGGTTGCAAATATTTAAACCGGCAGATTGTAATTTCCTTTTCTTTTTCCCATGTGGTTTTCCTTTCCTCGCGGATTATTGCAGTTCACTGTTACTTTTCCTTCTTCTCTTGTTTTTCTGGCTTCACTTCCTCCTTTTGTTGTAGCTGTCTTTTTGCTCTCATCACATTTCCTGTTGCCTTTACAATCCATGGAGCTCACTTTCTGGCTCCAGAGTCTTTTTGGTCTTTGGGACATCAGAAGAAAGATTCCAGAGACTAAGGATCCCCAAAGTTTTACTTTATTGATTTTATATTAGAATGGAATACAACATTGCAAACTAGGAAAAAAAAAAAACAAAACTCATCCTCTTTGTCTCCTAGCCCCAGACCATTCTGAACTCTGACAGCACCAACATCCATCAAATCAAACAACAAAATCAACTTTGGTTACTTAGCATGATAGAAATAAACTTTTAATATTCTATTAGTGAAGGATCAATGTCTCCTGTCTTGAAAATAAACGTCAGAGCTTGGCCTCAACATTTATGTATTAGCAGGAGACCATTATTTTGTGGCAACATTCAATACATTGACATCAAGACAAATTTATTAAATTAATAAATAGTACATGATTTCCAGCCTTTCGTTTCCAACCCTCAACACCTCCTCTCTCCCCAAAGTGACCTTCTGAAACCCTTGATCCATGTTTTTGGCCCCTTATTATCTATGACCTTTATTTCATTTTTGGTTTTTGTCAGTTTATTCCCAAATTAATTTTTTAAATACTCATTTTTTTTCAGATAGAAAATTTAAGTTGATTACTAAGAACAAAGTTAATAAGGGGAATCATTGAATTGCTAATTGTTAAAATATTTAACTGGCATAGTGTTTGAAGAGGAAAGCAATTCAGATGTGCTTTTGAAAATTCTGAGTATGGCTAATGGCAAAAACCGATGATTCCTGCAGTCTCTTCCTCTAACTTCCAGCCTCAGGGACTTTGCCCTGGCTGTATCTTCTGCTTTGCATGCTGTTCCCTCTGCTATTTGTGTGGCTGGCCTTTTCTTATTACAGTATTTTCGCGCCCCCTCCCCCACCACCACTTATCTGCGGTTTCACTTTCCGCAGATCAACTGATTAAATGAGTAGAGTGATGAAATCTCTGGCAGTTCTGCTCCTTCTCACCCAGGGCCTGAACCATCCCTTTGTCCAGAGTATCCATGCTGTATAGGCTACTCGTGCCCATTCATCACTTAGTAGCTGTCATGGTTATCAGATACACTGTCGCCTATCACAGTGCTTCTTATTTTACTTAATAATGGCCCCAAAGCGCAAGAGTAGTGAGGCTGGCAATTCAGATATGCCAAAGAGTAGCAACGAAGTGCTTTCTTTAAGTGAAAACGTTAAAGTTGTGGACTTTAATTACAGTATATTGTTATAATTGTTCTATTTTATTATTAGTTATTGTTGTAATCTCACTGTGCCTAACTTATAAATTTATCATAGGTTTTTTTTTTTTTATGTATAGGAAAAAACATAGTACATATAGAGTTCAGTACTATCTGTGGTTTCAGGCATCCACTGGGGGTCTTGGAATGTATCCCCATGGATAAGAGGGGACTACTGTATTGAAATTTGCTGAAACATCATTTCCATAGTGAGTTTTTCTCTGAGAGTCCTTTCTAAAGTGCTTACACCCTCATCTTCAGTCACTCTCCACCCTGTTGATCTGTTTTTGTTTTGTTTTCATTAGAATACATACCACTATCTGAAATGTCTATGATCTGAATTACCCTACTAGCTTGCATACTCCATGGTAGAAATGGTTACTGTACTTCTCACACTAGGTCCGTATATGTCTAGACTTAGAGCAGTACCAGGTACACAGTGGCACTCAATAAACAAATACTTATTGAATGACTGACTCACTGAACTAAATGGATGAATAAATGAATGAATAGATAATTCTAAAACTATCAACCACCACCTGTTTGTTGTACTGTAATGGCTTGCATGTTGCTATAATGCTGGAAGGTATGCCACTGGTATTTCAAATAACAGCAGGGTCATCCATGGTACACAGGTTTCAACAGAGCTTCCAGACTAAGAGAGACTAGGAAAAAAAGATCAGGTGAAAGCTAGCCAATTAAAACCTATGGATCATAAGAGAATATTGTCCATACCAACAACTGTGAGGATGACAAAGGACCAGGCAGTGTTTCTGTTGTCCATGGGGTCACCATGAGTCCAGGGCCAACTTGACAGCAATTAACAATAACAAAGAACAACAAGATTATCATGCATGAATGACCTTAGGTCCTAGCTCTCTTAGATATTTATAATATACAATCTTTCCAGCCCAACACCATACCCTGCCTTCTGGGGGCTCTTTATATTGTTAGCAACAACAGTGATCAGACAGAGAGTGTCAATATACATTTGCTTTTTAGGCTTCTGCTCGTACTCCAAGAAGACCTGGTGGTACAGTGGTTAAAGCACTCAGCTGCTAAAAAAAAAAAAAAAGGTCAGTGGTTTGAACCCACTAGCAGCTTCATGGGAGAAAGATGTAGCAGTCTGTTTATTCACAGCCTTGAAACCCTGTGGAGCAGTTCTACTCTGTCCTATAGGGTGGCTATGAGTTAGAATCGACTAAATAGCAGCGAGTTGGTTTTTGGTGGCTCCTACTCCAATTTATTTTTCCAGTATTTAATCCAATTTAGCGGAGTTTTAGTGAACAGGACACGAGAAAGAGAAGTATTCCCTCCTCTTTTCTATCACCACAGATCTAACTTGCTTGGAGTTCCAAGTGGATTAATGTTGCTGACAATGAGGAAACAAGTAGCACATAGTCAGCAGATTGAGTTTTCAGTAGCAAGCTTTCATCATGTCGCTCTCCTGCTCAAAAACCTCGATGCCTCCTCCCTGCTTAGAGTATTACTTCCTCTCCTCTCAGATTCTCATCTAGCCTGATCCTTCAGTACCTATAACCTTTTGTACATTACAGTTACTTATGCATGTCCGTTTTCCACTACAAGGGTATAAATTACTTAAAAATAGCCTATTCATTCACAGGCACTTGTAGTATACGTACATGTTGTTGTTAGGTGCCCTTGAGTTGGTTCTGACTCATAATGACCGTACGTACAACAGAATGAAACACTGTCCTATCACGTGGCAGGCATCCTCACAGTAGTTATTTTTGAGCCCATCTTTGCAGCCACTGAGTGAATCCATCTCGTTGAGGGTCTTCCTCTTTATTGCTGACCCTCTACTTTACCAAGCATGATGTCCTTCTCCAGGGACTGGTCCCTTCTGATAACATGTCCAAAGTATGTGAGATGAAGTCTCACCATCCTTGCTTCTAGGGGCCATTCTGGCTGTACTTCTTCCAAGACAGATTTGTTCATTCTTCTAGCAGTCCATGGTATATTCAATATTCTTTTCCAATGCCACAATTCAAAGACATCAATTCTTCAGTCTTCCTTATTCACTGTCCAGCTTTCTCATGCACATGAGGTGATTGAAAACACCATGGCTTGGGTAGGTGCACCTGAGTCCTTAAAGTAACATCTTTAAAGAGGTCTTTCGCAGCAGATTTTCCCAATGCAATCCCTCGTTTGATTTCTTTCCTGCTGCTTCCATGGGCATTGATTGTGGATCCAAGTAAAACGAAATTCTTGACAACTTCATCTTTTCTCCATTTATCATGATGTTGCTTATTGGTCCAGTTGTGAGGATTTTGTTTTCTTTAGGTTGAGGCATAATCCATACTGAAGGCTGTAGTCTTTGATTTTCATCAGTAAGTGCTTCAAGTCCTCTTCATTTTCAGCAAGCAAGGTTGTGCCATCTGCATAATGCAGGTTGCTAATGAATCTTCCTCCAATCCTGATGCCACGTTCTTCTTCATATAGCCCATCTTCTCAGACTATTTGCTCAGCATACATATTGAATAAGTATGGTGAAAGGATACAACCCTGATGCACACCTTTGCTGACTTTAAACTACACAGTATCCCCTTGTTCTGTTCGAACGACTGCCTCTTGATCTATATACAGTTTCCTCATAAGCACAGTTAAGTGTCTGGAAATCTCATTCTTCATAATGTTATCCATAATTTGTTATGATCCACACAGTTGAATGCCTTTGAATAATCAGTAAAAACACTGAGAAACATCTTTCTAACATTCTCTGCTTTCAGCCAAGATCCATCTGACATTTGCAATGATATCTTTCCTTCCATGCCCTCTTCTGAATCAGGCTTGAATTTTTGGCAGTTCCATGTTGATGTACTGATGCAGCCGCTTTTGAATGATCTTCAGCAAAATTTTACTTGCGTGGGATGTTAATAATATTGTTCTATAATTTCCACATTCTGTTGAATCAGCTTTCCTTGGAATAGGCCAAATATGGATCTCTTCTAGTCAGTTGGCCAGGTAGCTGTCTTCCAAATTTCTTGGCATAGATGAGTAAGCACTTCCAGTGCTACATCCGTTTGTTGAAACATCTCAATTGGTTTTCGTCAATTCCTGGAGCCTTGTTTTTTGCCAATGCCTTCAGTGCAGCTTGGACTTCTTCCTTAGTAGTATCGGTTCTTGATCATATGCTACCTCCTAAAATGGTTGAACTCAAAGATTCTTTTATGTACAGTGACTCTGTGTATTCCTTCCATCTTCTTTTGGTGCTTCCTGCATTCTTTAATATTTTCCCTGTAGAATCCTTTCATATTGTAACTTGAGGCTTGAATTTTTTCTTCAATTCTTTCAGCTTGAGAAATGCTGAGTGCATTCTTCCCTTCTGGTTTTCTAACTCCAGGTCTTTGCACATGTCATTATAATATTTGTCTTCTGGAGCCACCTTTTGAATATGGTTCACCTCTTCTACTTCATCATCTCTTCCCCTTGCTTTAGCTACTCTCTGTTCAAGAGCAAGTTTCAGAGTCCTGGCTTCTGTTTTGATCTTTTCTTTCTTTCCTCTCTTTTAAATGACCTTTTACTTTCTTCATGTATGATGTCCTTGATTTCATTCCACAACTTGTCTGGTCTTCAGTCATTAGTGTTCAATGTGTCAAATCTGTTCTTGAGATGGTCTCTAAATTCAGGTAGGATTTATTCAAAGTCTTACTTTGGCTCTCGTGGACTTGTCCCAATTTTCTTCAGCTTCAACTTGAACTTGCATATGAACAATTGATAGATCACTCCACAGTTGTCCCCTGGCCTTTTTCCCACTGATGATACTGAGTTTTTCCATTGTCTCTTTCCACAGATGTAGTCAACTTGATTCCAATGTGTTCCATCCAGTGAGGTCCACATGTATGGTTGCTGTTTATGTTGTTGAAAAAAGGTATTTGCAATGAAGAAGTCATGTTAGGCTTAATATGGGGGCTATATCATTGAGGAAAATATCTCCCTGTTCTGAAGCCCCACAATTTTTACCTCAATTTGTGCCTTGCCCTTGTAAAGTGCTTGCTGATGTTTTTGGAATTTGATTTTAGTCCCAGTATGGAAGTATGACAACCTGGGGTTGAATTCCCTACTCCATTAAATATTACCTGTATGATCACAGGCAAGTCACTTAACCTCTCCATGCCTCGGTTTCATCAACTGCAAGCTGAGATGATGTTACTAACTATACATTAGGGTCGTTATGAGGCTTAAAAGAGAAAATGTATGTACTGGGGTTAGCACAGATCTTGGCACATAAGAACTGCTTAGTGAATCTTTATGGTTATTTTCATCCTTGGTGGAGCTGGTCTGTACCTTATAAGGCCTATAACCATATGCAAATATACCTGGCACATCCCTCAACACTGCTTCACTTTGTACATGCAGTTCCCCTTGTCTTGAATGTCCTCCTCTACTTCCCACCAACTCTCTAACTCCTTTGGAAGCCATTCTCTGCTCTTACAATCTGTATCCTACGTTATAATATACTGCCTTTTACTAGACTGTAATTGACTTTGTCTTGTCTCCTCAGTGAGATATAAGCGCAGGGGTAATGCTGTGATTCTCTAACAGTACCTAAGAGAGTACTACATACATAGTATGTACCTGCTGACTATTTCTGAATGTAGCAAATGGTGAATGTAATGCCAAATGCACAGCCTCCTTATTGGTAGCAGTTGCTCACTGTGATGATATAATTTCAAATCTCACAGATTCAAGGGTGAAAACAGGAGTTTTGAGATCTTCTCATCACATCTGCAAAGAGGGAGTTTCCATGGTGTCTCTAAATTCCAGTGAAGAAATTCTTTCTTATCTTTAGCTATTGAAACAACATAAGTACTTTTCCTTATTGAATCAGCTGTAGCAATGAGAAAAAAATTGTCATCATCCTCCCCGTGATAAGCCTACGTATATGTCAAGATAGTCATCACGTATTCCTCTTCTCCCAAATGAACAATCAAAATATTTATTTGCATAGTTAATATCACAAATGGTCTAGGCAAACAGACAATGTTACTCTCCTGTGAACAGTATTAGCTTGTAGTACCTGGTGTAGGTAACTGTTCTGGAGTGAAATGAAAACATCCTTAGGGATTTCTACTGGTCAATCAATACATATTTTACTAAGCTACCCTGGGTAATTAGAATCTTTTAAGCATTTATTGGCAGTAGAATGGTAATCCTTAAAGCAACATTAATACAGTCATCCACTCAACAAACATTCATCGAGCACCTGTGATATGTAGTATTGAGCAACACGGTATTTTACTAAGCAGTGGAGGGGAGGCAAAAATCTGTAAGAAACGTTAACTGCCATAAAGGAGATTAGATAAGAATACAAAACTTTACTGAGTACTTATTATGAGATGGGCACTGTGCTAAGTGTTGGAGATAAACAGATATAATTTCTATCTTTGAGAAACTCATAGGTTACAGGGGAGTATTAACAGTCTTATAAATTCAATATAGTCTTATAAGTACTGTGAAAGATGTTAGAGGCCATAGGTATTATCGGAGCATAGAGGAATACCTCCACCTAGAGCTTGCTTGATACTTGAGTGGGGCTTTGAAAGAATAAGGATTAGAGTTTAGAAAATTAAAAAGTGGGGAAAGGCATTTCAATGAAAGGAACAGCAAGTGCAAAGGCAAAAGAGGAAGAGAGACCATGCACATTCCAGAAGCTACAGAAAATTTGCCTGGAATAGGGTGACTGAGAGGCAGCAGTGGAGATAAAGCTGGAGAGTTAGCAAAAGCTAATTGATGAAGACTTTTGCAAGAATGCCATGAAAAAGACTTTGAGTTTTAAATCCCTTAATAGCCCTGGGGAGCCACTGGAGGATTTTAAGCAGAGGAATGACCTGATCATATTTGCAATTTAGACAAATCACTCAATAGCTGTGTGAAGGAGAGATAGAAGTAGGTGCAGAGAGGAAAACTAGTATAGGGGACACACAAGGATCCTAGTGAGAACTGATGAAGGTCTGACCCGAGCTATGTGCAGTAAGGGATAGAGAAGAGGGGATCATGCGTGATCTGGAGATGGAGAAAAATGAAAAAAACGGGGTTATTATGTGCCCATTTCAAAAGAAAGAGCAAAGATTATCTCCTTGGCCAACCTCCTGCAATATCTATATTAATTAAGTATCACAGAGTACGCATACACAACCAGAGTTCACTCCTTAAAGTGTATATACGAATGAAAAGGTAAGGAGGGGTGGGAAATCTAGACTAATGGAAATAGAACAAACAGAATAAAAATAATGAGAATGTTGACACATTGTGAAAAATGTAACCAATGTCATGGGACAGGAAACCCTGGTGGCGTAATGGCTAAGAGCTTACCAAAAAGTTGAAGCTCTGTAGGGCAGCTCTACTCTGTGCTATAGGGTCATTGTGAGTTGGAATTGACTTGATGGCAAGGGGCCATGGAACAGTTTATATAAAAATTATTAAATGGAACCTAATTTGCTGTGTAAACTTTCACCTAAAACACAATAAAATATTTTTTTAAATTGTAGCCGTGAGTTCTTTAACTATAAATTATTTCATGTAATTGTCACTGCTAGTTGCTATCGAGTTGATTCTGACTCATGGCGACCCCATGTGTGCAGAGTATAACTGCTCCATAGGGGTTTCGAGGCTGTGACCTTTCCAAAGCAGGGCTTTTGGCTAGTAGTCAAGCGCTTAATTGTTTGCACCACCCAGGAATCCATTTTGTGTGATAGAACCAAATATTTTTTCAGGGAGAGTACATTTTTTTTTCGGTAACAGTGAAAGTTCATAGGAAAATCAGCATTTCACTCTCTTTGGGTTTCTAATGCATAGTTACCTAGAGTTCCTCCCAGCAAACAAATAAATGAACAAAACTCCAAAACAAAGATACAAAAATTAAGAGAGCAACCAAACAAAATATAAATCATTCATTTTATAAATATATTCAGTATATATATTCAGGACAAGTAACATTTCAAAACTGTGGCTTAGATCATTCAGTCCTTGATTGGAAAGACTCCGGATTCTATACTACTTGCCTTCTATCACAGGTTGGGTTCTGTAAAAGCAGACTCTAAGGTGAGCTTGGAACATAAGATGTTATTTAGGGATCAACCCTGTGAAAAGAAAGGTGAGAAAGCAGGACTGGACAAAGGAAGAAGTACAACTGCAATTCAGGCCCAATCTGGGAGAGATCTCTGGAGCAAATATTGTCCTTTAGAGTGTCCCATATCTGGGCAAAATGGCCTGGTCTTTATATCCCAGCCTCACTCACTCACCAGATGTGAGCTGCCCCAGGCAGGGTGTGATCTCCTGAGAGGTGGTTCTTAGCAGCTGAGGCAGACCCTGAAGATGCTGACCCTCCCCACAGCTGGGTAACATGTCATTCCTTGAAAGTGGGTCTCTGTGTTCCCAACATCTGCATACCCCTGTTTGAATGTAGCTCAAGGATAGAAGCAGACCATATTACTGGCCTTGGTAGAACCCTATCTAGATCACTCCAGCCAAATGGCTATATCCCCTATACTTAAGCGCTATTTCAGAATTATAGAAACATGGAAATGGTGTGGGGAAAAGAAGAATGCAAAGTTGAATCTAAATTAATTTATTAATAATAAAATACCAATGGAAATTAAAAGAAGCAGAAAAAAAAATATTATTGTGAGGGTATTGTTCTTCTCTTAACTTTCTGAGTGAAATAAAAATAAAAAAAAAACCAAGCCGGTTATGTAAAGGTAAGTAGATACTAGGCAAAAATTTAATTCTGTTGTTGTTGTTGTTGTGTGTCTTCAAGTCGATTCTGACTCATAGTGACCCTATAACACAGGGTAAACTTCCCCATGGGCTTTCCAAGGAGATGCTGCTGGATTCTAACTGCCGACCTTTTCGTTAGCAGCCAAGCTCTTAACCACTGTGCCACCAGGGCTCCCTTTTCTGTATATATAGTGGAAATCACAGAATTAATAAAACATACAAAGCAATAACACAGCTTCATATAACTAGAAGAAACTTTAAGAAGTGATGTAGAGTACTCCAAAACTACAGGAGAAAACTGTAGTTTCCTTTCTCCATTCAGTCAGGGACACCTCATCTGAAATGACTTACCAAGACATTTAAATTCTCTTTGCTTGAGTCACTAATAATTGAATAGTACTCATAACAGGAGTATTATCATGTAGAAATTATGACATAAAGTAGAGAATGGAGGGGAGATAACTTTAAAAACCAATAGCTAAAGATAGTTCACCAGAGTTTAGATTGTAAGTCTTCTCCAACGTGATGGCAGAGAAAAGGTGCAGAAAATGGAGAAGGTCTTTAAATGTGATTCCTGAAATTTGGTACTATAGACTGAGTTCATAAATTCCTCATCCCTCAGAATTTCTCTCTATGGTTAGCACTCATTGATTCAGATCTCATAAATTTGGAATGTTGCAGTTATACAATAGTAGTGTGTCATTCTGACTGAGAAAACATTTTGCAATGATTTTTTTCCCTGGAAATTATAGATTCTTGTGAATAAAGGGCCTACTAATTTTCCCCAAGCATACATTCAAATTCTGAAACTAGTAATTATTTCCATGATGTCTAAGGTGGTCATGATCCATTGCCATGGGTCAATAATGACTTGTAATTATTAAAACTAATTGAACCTATTCTTCACAATATCATGTTTTATTATGCAAATTATTTA
The DNA here is from genome assembly GCF_024166365.1 of Elephas maximus indicus. Lineage (NCBI taxonomy): Eukaryota > Metazoa > Chordata > Mammalia > Proboscidea > Elephantidae > Elephas > Elephas maximus. The sequence continues at coordinate 86,816,771 of NC_064820.1, forward strand.
GAAAATAATAAAATAGCATTTATTTCAAAAAATTATTTTTCACTGGTTTAGATGGAATTTTTTGCTCTTCTTTCACATTAGGGAGGCTTATCGTAGTTCCCATTGCAACTCCTCTCCCTGACCCAAATAATGGGCTCTGCATGCCTGCCTAGACACTATGCTGTGTAACAGAAAGCCTCAATCCATCCAGGCCTAGGAAAACCCAGGTCAGTGCAATGATACAGATACAAGAAGAGACCAGAAGAGGAAAGAGAAGTGGGTAAACGATAATATCCAAACAAATTATAAGCTCCCATGTACCTCCAAAACACCTGAATGATAACCATGGCACACTAACCCAAAAAACCAGTTTCCCACAAACACTTTGGTCTTTGAGTTTTGTTCTTCTGTTTTTTTTTTTTTTATCACGTTTTTATCGTAAGGTGCCATTGAGTCAATTTTGAATCATAAGCTATATTAATTAACTGTGGAAAATAATGCACTCCAAAGTTACCATTTTATTAACTTAAAAAAATTCCAAAAATCAGGTTATATCCTTTTATTTTCAGAGTGTATGTATCTGATGAACAATTACATTAGATGTCTGTACTTTCTCTTTCTATAAAAAAAAGTCTTGGTCTTAGGCACTGTGTCTATCCGAGTTGTAGCAAGAAGGTCCCATAGCCCTTCACCCATCACAGGAAGCACTGCTGCTAATGCTAGAGAGTGGATACTGGAACCTCCATCACTGTGGAGTTACAAGCTTCCACTGCCACCTTTGCCAAAAAACAGACTCTGAGAAACACCTACTTCCTCTCATTGTTCTCTTCCAAAATAATTTCTCCTGCAAGCTAGATCCATTGGCCAAGGCTGGGTCACCTATTTGCACCTAAAAGAGAAACTGGGAAAATGCTTTTAGGGTTTCTACCTTGCGTATAACAGAAAGCCTTGATCATAATGGGAGAAATTTGTCAAACATAGAAACGGTGCTCAAAAAGTGGTAACTTGTTGCCCTTGAGTCAATTCCAACTCATGGTGACCTCAGGTGACAGAGTAGAATTGCTCCATAGGGTGTTCTTGGTTTTAATCTTTATGGAAGTAGATTGCCAGGCCATTCTTCCATGGCACCAGTGGGTGGGCTCAAACTGCCAACATTTAGGTTAGTAGTTGAATACAAACCATTTGTGCTACCTGGGGATCTCAAAGGTAGTATGTGGCCCCAAAAAGCTACGTAAGTATCCATGAGAATGAAATGCGACCAAATAGAGATCAAAACTTGTACATCAAATTACTGGTAGCCAGTGTCTGTGGAGTGAGTTCTCACTCATGGCAACCCCATATGTTGCTGAGTAGAATTGTACTTCATAGGATTTTTAAGGCTATGACTTTTCAGAAGCAAATCTCCAGGCCTTCCTTACAAGGTACCTCTGGTTGGGTTTGAACCATCAATCGTTCCTTAGTAGTTGATTGCTTAGCCATTTGCATTACCCAGGAACTGGTTGTTGTTATTAGGAACTGTCAAGTTGATTTGGACTCATAGCAACCCCCAGTGACAGAGTAGAACTTCCCCATAGGGTTTCCCAGGCTGTAATCTTTATGGGAGCTGATCTCCAGGTCTTTCTCCAGTGCAATCACTGGGCGAGTTTGAACCACCAACCTTTCGATTAGCAGCAGAGCACTTAACAATTGTGCCACCAGGGCTCCTTAGGGACAGGTGTTGTTGTTGTAGTAAGATGCCATCAAGTCGGTTCCGAATCATAGCAATTGTATGTGCAACAGAATGAAACACTGCCCGGTCCTGCACCATCCTTACAATCTACGCCATGCTTAAGCCCCTTGTTGCAGCCACTGTGTCAATCCATCTCATTGATGGTCTTCTTCTCCTTCACTAACCCTCTACTATGCCAAGCATGATGTCCTTCTCCAGGGACTGAGCCCTCCCAATAACATATCCAAAGTATGTGGGACGAAGTCTCGCCATCCTCGCTTCTAAGGCGCATTCTGGTTGTACTTCTTCCAAGACAGATTTGGCATCCGTGATATATTCAACATTCTTCTCCAACACCACAATTCAAAGCATCAATTCTTCTTCGGTCTTCCTTATTCATCGTTCAGCTTTCGCATGCATAGGAGGCAATTGAAAATACCATGGCTTGGGTCAGGTGTACCTCAGTTTTCAAGGTGACATCTTTGTTTTTTAATACTTTAAAGAGGTCTTTTGATTTCTTGGCTGCTGCTTCCATTGATGTTGATTGTGGATCCCAGTAAAATGAAATCTTTGACAACTTTAATCTTTCCCCCATTTATCGTGGTGTTGCTTATTGGTCCAGTTGTGAGGATTTTTGTTTTCTTTATGTTGAGGTGTAAGTCATACTGAAGGCTGTGGTCTTTGGTTTTCATCAGTAAGTGCTTCAAGTCCTCTTTATTTTCAGAAAGCAAGGTCGTGTCATCTGCATAATGCAGGTTGTTAATGAGTCTTCCTCCAATCCTGATGCCCCATTCTTCTTCATGTAGTCCAGCTTCTTGGATAATTTGCTCAGCATGTAGACTAAGTACGTATGGTAAAAGGATACAACCCTGATGCACACCCTTCCTGACTTTAAACCATGCAGTATCTTCTTTTATTTTTTTTAATAATTTTTATTGTGCTTTAAGTGAAAGTTTACAAATCAAGTCAGTCTCTCACATAAAAACTTATATACAGCTTGCTACATACTCCCAATTACTCACCACCTAATAAGACAGCCTTCTTTCTCCTTCCACTCTCTCCTTTCGTGTCCATTTCGCCAACATAGTCTCAAGTGTCCACCTGATCCAAGAAGCTCACTCCTAACCAAACCATTGTCCAGTCCAATCCATGTGTGGAGAGTTGCCTTTGGGAATGGGTCCTGTCCTGGGCCAACAGAAGGTCTGGGGGCCATGACCTCCAGGGTCCTTCTAGTCTCAGTCAGACCATTAAATGTGGTCTTTTTATGAGAATTTGGGGTCTGCATCCCACTGTTCTCCTGCTCCCTCAGGGGTTCTCTGTTGTGTTCCCTGTCAGGGCAGTCATCGGTTGTAGCAGAGCACCATCTAGTTCTTCTGGTATCAGGATGATGTAGTCTTTGGTTCATGTGGCTCTTTCTGACTCTTGGGCTTGTAATTACCTTGTGTCCTTGGTGTTCTTCATTCTCTTTTGATCCAGGTAAGTTGAGACCAATTGATGCATCTTAAATGGCTGCTTGCTGGCATTTTAAGAACCCAAATGCCACTCTTCAAAGTGGGATGCAGAATGTTTTCTTAATGGATTTTATTATGCCAACTGACTTAGATGTGCTCTGAAATCATGGTCCCCAAACCCCTGCTCCTGCTACACTGGTGTTTGAAGCATTCAGTTTATTCAGGAAACTGCTTTTGGTTTAGCCCAGTTGTGCTGACCTCCCCTGTATTGTGTGCTGCCTTTCCCTTCACCTAAAGTAGTTCTTATCTCCTATCAAATTAGTGAATACCCCTCTCCCACCCTCCCTCCGTCCCTCCTCTCGTAACCACAAAAGAATGTTTTCTTCTCAGTTTAAACTATTTCTCAAGTTCTTATAATAGTGGTCTTATACAATATTTGTCCTTTTGCAACTAATTTCACTCAGCATAATGCCTTCCAGTTTCCTCCATGTTATGAAATGTTTCACAGATTCCTCACTGTTCTTTATTGATGTGTAGTATTCCATTGTGTGAATATACCATAATTTATTTATCCATTCATCCGTTGATGGGCACCTTGGTTGCTTCCGTCTTTTTACTATTGTAAACAGTGCCTTTTTTTTTTTTTTTTTTAAACAGTGCTGCAGTGAACATGGGTATGCATGTATCTGTTTGTGTAAAGGCTCTTACTTCTCTAGGATATATTCCAATGAGTGGAATTGCTGGATTGTATGGTAGTTCTGTTTCTAGCTTTTTAAGGAAGCACCAAATCGATCTCTAAAGTGGTTGTACCATTTTACATTCCCACCAGCAATGTATAAGAGTTCCAATCTCTCCACAGCCTCTCCAACATTTATTCTTTTGTGTTTTTTGGATTGATGCCAGCCTTGTTGGAGTGAGAGGAAATCTCATTGTAGTTTTGATCTGCATTTCTCTAATGGCTAATGATTGTGAACATTTCTGCATGTATCTGTTAGCTACTTGAATGTCTTCTTAGTGAAGTGTCTCTTCATATCTTTTGCCCATTTTTTAATAGGGTTATTTGTCTTTTTGTAGTTGCGTTTTTGCAGTATCATGTAGATTTCAGAGCTCAGGCGCTGATTGGGAATGTCATAGCTAAAAACTTTTTCCCAGTCTGTAGGTAGTTTTTTTACTCTTTTGGTGAAGTCTTTGGATGAGCATAGGTGTTGGATTTTTAGTAGCTCCCAGTTATCTAGTTTTTCTTCTGCATTCTTAATAATGTTTTGTATACTGTTTATGCCATGTATTAGGGCTCCTAACATTGTCACTATTTTTTCTTCCATGATCTTTATTGTTTTCGATTTTATATTTAGGTCTTTGATCCATTTTGAGCTCATTTTTCTGCATGGAGTGAGGTATGGCTCTTGTTTCATTTTTTTGCAAAAGGATATCCAGTTATGCCAGCACCATTTGTTAAAAAGACTGTCTTTTCCCCATTTAACTGTTTTGGGGCCTTTGTCAAATACCAACTGCTCATATGTGGATGGATTTATGTCTGGATTCTGAACTCTGTTCCATTAGTCTATGTATCGGTTGTTGTACCAGTACCAGGCTGTTTTGACTACTGTGGCGGTATAATAGGTTCTAAAATCAGGTAAAGTAAGACCTACCACTTTGTTCTTTTTTTCAGTAATGTCTTATTTATCCGGGGCCTCTTTCCCTTCTATATGAAGTCGGTGATTTGTTTCTCCGTCTCATTAAAGAATATATTTGGGATTTGGATTGGAATTGCATTAAATGTATAGATCGCTTTTGGTAGAACAAACATTTTTATAATGTTAAGTCTTCCTATCCATGAGCAAGGTATGTTTTTCCGTTTATGTAAGTCTCTTTTGGTTTCTTGCAGAAGTGTACTGTAAGTTTTCTTTGTATAAGTCTTTTACGTCTCTGGCAAGATTTATTCCTAAGTATTTTATCTTCTTGGGGACTACTGTAAATGGCATTGATTTGGTGATTTCCTCTTCAATGTTCTTTTTGTTGGTGTAGAGAAATCAAACTGATTTTTGTATGTTTATCTTGTATCCCGATACTCTGCTGAACTCTTCTATTAGTTTCAGTAATTTTCTGGAGGATTCCTTATGGTTTCCTGTGTATAAGATCATGCCATCTGCAAATAGAGATATTTTTACTTCTTCCTTGCCAACCTGGATGCCCTTTATTTCTTTATCTAGCCTAATTGCTCTGGCTAGGGCCTCCAACACAATGTTGAATAAGAGCAGTTATAAAGGGCATCCTTATCTGGTTCCAGATCTCACTGGGAATGCTTTCAGGCTCTCTCCATTTAGGGTGATGCTGGCTGTTGGCTTTGTATAAACACCCTTTATTACGTTCACGAATTTTTCTTCTATTCCTATTTTGCTGAGCGTTTTTATTATGAATGGGTGTTGAACATTGTCAAATGCCTTTTCTGCATCAATTGATAAAATCATGTGATTCTTGTCTTTTGTTTTATTTATGTGGTGGATTATATTAATTGTTTTTCTAATGTTGAACCATCCCTGCATACCTGGTATGAATTCCACTTGGTCATGGTGAATTATTTTTTTGATATGTTGTTGAATTTTATTGGCTAGAATTTTGTTGAGCATTCTTGCATCTATGTTCATGAGGGATATAGGTCTATAATTTTCTTTTCTTGTGGTGTCTTTACCTGGTTTTGATATCAGGGATATGGTGGCTTCATAGAATGAGATTGGTAGTATTCCGTCCTCTTCTATGCTCTGAAATACCTTCAGAAGAAGTGGTGTTAACTCTTCTCTGAAAGCTTAATAGAACTCTTCAGTGAAGCCATCCAGACCAGGACTTTTTTGTTGGGGAGTGTTTTGATTCCTTCTCAATCTCTTCTTTTGTTATGGGCCTATATAGTTGTTCTACCTCTGTTTGTGTTAGTTTAGGTAGGTAGTGTGTTTCTAGGAATTCATCCATTTCTTCTAGGTTTTCAAATTAGTTAGAGTACAATTTTTCATAGCAATCTGATATGATTCTTTTAATTTCAGTTGGGTCTGTTGTAATATAGCCCACCTCATTTCTTATTCTGGTTATTTGCTTCCTCACCTGTTTTTCTTTTGTCAGTTTGGCCAGTGGTTTATCAATTTTGTTGATTTTTTCAAAGAACGAGCTTTTAGTCTTGTTAATCCTTTCGGTTGTCTTTCTGTTTTCTATTTCATTTAGTTCTGCTCTAATTTTTATTATTTGTTTTCTTCTGGTGCCTGTGGGTTTCTTTTGTTGCTCTCTTTCTATTTGTTCAAGAGGTAGGGATAATTCTTTGATTTTGGCCCTTCTTTTTGTATGTGTGCATTTATTCATATAAATTGGCCTCTGAGCACCGCTTTTGCTGTGTCCCAAAGGTTCTGATAGGAAGTGTTTTCATTCTCATTGGATTCTTTGAATTTCTTTATTCCATCCTTAATGTCTTCTATAATCCAGTCTTTTTTGAGCAGGGTATTGTTCAGTTTCCAAGTGTTTAATTTCTTTTCCCTACTTTTCCTGTTATTGATTTCCACTTTTATGGCCTTATGGTCAGAGAAGATGCTTTGTAATATTTCAATGTTTTGGATTCTGCTAAGGCTTCTTTATGACCTAATGTGTGGTCTATTCTAGAGAATGTTCCATGTGCACTAGAAAAGAAAGTATAGTTGGTTGCTGTTGGGTGGAGTGTTTTGTGTACGTCTACGAGGTCAAGTTGGTTGATTGTGGCATTCAGATCTTCCGTGTCTTAATTGAGCTTCTTTCTGGATGTCCTGTCCTTCACTGAAAGTGGTGTGTTGAAGTCTCCTACTATGATTGTGGAGATGTCTATCTCACTTTTCAATGCTGATAGAGTTTGTTTTATGTATCTTGCAGCCGTGTCATTGGATGCATAAATATTTAATATGGTTATGTCTTCTTGGTGTATTGTCCGTTTAATCATTATATAGTGTCCTTCCTTATCCTTTCTGATGGATATAACTTTAAAATCTATTTTGTCAGAAATTAATATTGCTACTTCTGCTCTTTTTTGATTTTTGTTTGCTTGATATATTTTTTTCCATCCTTTGAGTTTTAGTTTGTTTGTGTCTCTAAGCCTAAGGTGTGTCTCTTGTAGGCAGTATATAGACGGATCTTGTTTTTTAATCCGTTCTGCCACTCTCTGTTTCTTTATTGGTGCATTTAGTCCATTTACATTCAGAGTAATTATGGGTAGGTATGAATTTAGTGCTATCATTTTGATGTCTTTTTTTGTGTGTTGTTGACAGTTTTTTTCCCACTTAATTTTATGTGCAGAGTAGATTTTCTTTATATATTGTCTTTTCCTCATATTTGTTGTCACTGATTTTGTTTCTGCTGAGTCTCTATTTTTTTCTTGTATTTTGTTTTGATAAGTAGGATAGTTTGTCTCCTTTGTGGTTACCTTATTATTTACCCCTATTTTTCTAAATTTAAACCCAACTTTTATTTCTTTGTATCGCTGTATCTTCCTCTCCACATGGGAGGTGTATGATTACATTTCATAGTCACTCTTTATTATTGTAATGTTGTCTTCTTTTATATAATAACATCACCGTTACCCTGCTCTGAGCTTTCTTTTTTTCTTTTTTTTTAATAATCTTGACTTGTTTTTTTGGATTTCCCTGTCTGGGTTGACTTCTGGTTGCTCTGCCCAGTGTTCTAGTCTTGGGTTGATACCTGATATTACTGATGTTCTAACAAAAGAACCCCCTTTAGTATTTCTTGTAGTTTCTTGTAGTTTTGGTTTGGTTTTCACGAATTCTCTGAACTTATGTTTATCTGGAAACGTCGTAATTTCACCTTCATATTTAAGAGACAGTTTTGATGGATATATGATTGTTGGCAGGCAATTTTTTTCCTTCAATTTTTTAAATATGTCATCCCATTGCCTTCTTGCCTGCATGGTTTCTACTGAGTAGTCCGAGCTTATTCTTCTTCACTCTGCTTTGTAGATGACTTTTCATTTTTCCCTCGCTGCTCTTATAATTCTCTGTTTATCTTTGGTTTTGGCAAGTTTGATTATAATATGTCTTGGTGACTTTCTTTTAAGATCTACCTTATGTGGAGTTTGATGAGCATCTTGGATATATATCTTCTCATCTTTCACAATATCAGAGAAGTTTTCCGCCAACGAATCTTCAGCAATTCTCTGTGTATTTTCTGTTATCCCTCCCTGTTCTGGTACTCCAATCACTCGTAGGTTATTTCTCTTGATAGAGTCCCACATGATTCTTAAGGTTTCTTCATTTTTTTTAATTCTTTTATCTGATTTTTCTTCAAATATATTAGCGCCAAGTGATTTATCTTTGAGTTCAGAAATTCTAGATTCTACTTGCTGAATTCTGCTCCTCTGACTTTCTTTTGAGTTGTCTACTTCTGTAATTTTATTGTTAATCTTCTGAATTTCTGATTGCTGCCTGTCCATGGATTTTTCCAGCTTATTAAACTTTTCATTATGTTCCTGAACAATCTTTCTAGTTTCTTCGATTACTTTATCTGTGTGTTCCTTGGCTTGTTCTGCTTATTGCCTCATTTCCTTCCTGATATCTTGAAGCATTCTGTATATTAAACTTTTGTATTCTGCATCTGGTAATTCCAGGAATGCACTTTCATCTAGAAGATCCCTGGGTTCTTTGTTTTGAGATCCTGTTGAGGTGATCATGGTCTGTTTCTCTATGTGACTTGATATTGACTGTTGTCTCTGAGCCATCTATAAGTTATTGTATTAGTTTATGCTTGCTTACTGTGTCGTAGCTGTTTGCTTTGTTTTGTTTTGGGATACCCGTATGGGTTGCTTGAGTGAGCTAGCTTGATTATTTTCACCTTTGGAGCTCTGATGTCCTGTCCCCAGTTGGCTAGAGGTGTTTTCAGGTATATCAGTCTAGGAGTCCATTCAGTTTTCTTGTATGACTTCTGCTCAGGTTTCCAGGTAGCTGATCATCAAGTGTGTGGTACAGGCTCTGTCCTACAGTCTTGGGGGGGCAGGGGTGATTGACGTATATACTGGTATCTGATTGCAGCAGGGGGTCACGCTCTGAACAAGGCAGGGGCTGAGAACTGAACCCAGAGTGTCTCTGATGAAAACGTGTCCCTGTTCCCCAGAGTGTGCAGGTGGGTGGGTTCTGCAGACAGAGCATGAGCACCCAAAGTTTTTGTTGTAAGGACTGGGAGGTACCAGTTATCTTTGGACCCCTGTCATGGGTGGCTGGGTGACCTGAGTGGAGCTACCAGTCCTTAGGTCCCTGATGTGAGTAGGTGAGGACCTTGTTTAATAGGCAAAGCAATGTCAACATCAAACACCCACCTCTCCACCACACAGCTGAAATGGTTGGAGTCTGCCAACAAGGGCCTATTCTCCTGAAATAGGCCCACACAGATCCATGCAGAAGGGAAAGGTGCTCAAAGTCCACGGATGGTTTATACCTGGACAGAAGCCACTTCTGTCCTGAGCTCCCCTGGTTAGTGGAGCTAGCAAATTATCTTTTCCCCCAAATGCAAATTTTTTCTTTCCCCAAGGGAGGGTGGATGGCTCTAGGTGCTCAACAGTGCCTATCTCAGGCCCAGGGAATTCAGCCACTGAAGCTGGTTTGCGGGTTGTGGTGGGGGGCGGGGGGCACATTAAAATATACGCAAGTGCTTAGCTTTTGCCGAGAGCACCATTCTCCTCAGGTTCCGGAGGTGCAAGTAGGCTGTGTGGCTGACTGCTTCTTCCTGAGGAAACTGCTGCTGAACGCTAGTACCAGCCTGCCGCTCCTGCTCCGGGAATGGTGTCCGAAGGCTCCCCATGATTCAGGTCTGGTAACTCCTCTCCGCTTCTGAATGGTCTCTTCCTCCCGCTGCCCCTCAGTTCATTTTTTAAGTTTGCCTATGAAGCTCAGGGTTTCCAGCTTGTCACAAATATACTCATTTCACTTGTTTTTTTGGGTCTTTGTTGTAAAGAGGGCTTCCCAGAAGCATCTGTCTATTCCGCCATCTTGGCTCCTCCTCAGGCATTATCTTCTTGCTCTGTTTGAACAGTTGCCTCTTGATCTATGTACAGGTTCCTCACGAGCACAATTAAGTGTTCTGGAATTCCCATTTTTCGTAATGTTATCCATAATTTATTGTGAACCACACAGTCGAAAGCCTTTGCGTAGTCAATAAAACACGGGTAAACATCTTTCTGGTATTCTCTGCTTTCAGCAGGGATCCATCTGACGTCAGCAATGATATCCCTGGTTCCATGTCCTTTTCGGAATCTGCCCTGAATTCCTGGCAGTTCCCTGTCAATATACTGCTGCAGATGCTTTTGAATGATCTTCAGCAAAAGTTTACTTCTATGTGATATTAATGATATTGTTCTATAATTTCTGCATTCGGTTAGGCCACTTTTCTTGAGAATAGGCACGGATATGAATCTCTTCCAGTCAGTTGGCCAGGTAGCTGTCTTCCAGATTTCTTGGCATAGACAACAAGCACTTCCAGTGCTGCATCCGTTTGTTGAAACACCTCAACTTATATTCCATCAATTCCTGAAGTCTTGATTTTTGCCAAAGCCTTCAGTGCAGCTTGGACTTCTTCCTTCAGTACCATGGTTACTAATCACAAGCTACCTCTTGAAATCTTTGAATGTTGACCAATTCTTTTTGGTATAGTGACTCTGTGTATTCCTTCCGTATTCTTCTGATGCTTCTTGAGTTGTTCAATATTTTCTGCAGAGAATCCTTCAATACTGCAACTTGAGGCTTGGTTTTTTTCTTCAGTTCTTTCAGCTTGAGAAATGTAGAGTGTGTTCTTCCCTTTTCGTTTTCTGTCTCCAGGTCTTTGCACATGTCATTATAAAACTTTACTTTGTCTTCTCAAGCTGCCCTTTAAAATCCTCTTTTCAACTCTTTTACGTCATCATTTCTTCCTTTTGCTAGCTACCTGATGTTCAAGAGCAAGTTTCAGAGTCTCTTCTGACATCCATTTAGGTCTTTTCTTTCTTTTCTGTCTTTTTAATGACCTCTTGCTTTCTTCACATATGAGGTCCTTGATGTCATTCCACAACTCTTCTGGTCTTCACTCATTGGTGTTCAACATGTCTATTCTTGAGATGGTCTCTAAATTCAGGTGGGATATACTCAAGGTCATACTTTGGCTCTCACGGACTTGTCCTGATTTTCTTCAGTTTCATCTTGAACTTACATATGAGCAATTGATGATCTGATCCTCGGTTGGCCCCTGGCCTTGTACTAACTGATGATATTGAGCTTTTCTATCACCTCTTCCCACAGATGTAGTCGATTTTATTCCTGTGTATTCCATCTCATGTGGTCCACATGTATAGTGGCCGTTTATGTTGGTGAAAGGTATTTGCAATGAAGAAGTCGTTGGTCTTGCAAAATTCTATCGTGTGATCTCAGGCATTGTTTCTATCACCAAGGCCATATTTTTCAACTATTGATCCTCTTTGTTTCCAACTTTTTCATTCCAATCTTCAATAATTATCAATGCATCCTGATTGCATGTTCGATCAATTTCAGATTGCAGATGCTGGTAAAAATCTTCAATTTCTTCATCTTTGGCCTTAATGGTTGGTGCATAAATTTGAATAATGGTCTTATTAACTGGTCTTTCTTGTAGGCGTATGGATATTATCCTATCACTGACAGTGTTGTACTTCAGGATAGCTCTTGAAATGTTCTTTTTGACGATGAATGCAATATCATTCCTCTTCAAGCTGTTGTTCCCAGCATAGCAACCATATGATGGTCCCATTCAAAATGGCCATAACCAGTCCATTTCAGCTCACTAATGCCTAAAGATATCAATATTTATGAGTTCCATTTAATTTTTGACAACTTCCAATTTTCTTAGATTCATACTTCTTACATTCCAGGTTCCGATTATTACTGGATATTTGCAGCTGTTTCTTCTAATTTTGAGTCATACCACATCAGCAAATGAAAGTCCCGAAAGCTTGACTCCATCCAAGTCATTAAGGTCGACTCTAGTTTGAAGAGGCAGCTCTTACCCAGTAGTCTTTTGAGTGCCTTCCAACCTAAGGGGCTCATCTTCCAGCATTCTATCAAACGGTGCTCTGCTGCTATTTGTGAGGTTTTCACTGGCTAAATCTTTTCAGAAGTAGACTGCAGGGTCCTTCTTCCTGGTTTGTCTTAGTCTGGATGCTCAGCTGAAACTTGTCCACCATGGGTGACCTTGCTGGTATTTGAATACCAGTAGCATAGCTTCCAGCATCACAGCAACATGCAAGCCCCCCTCAGTATGACAAACTGACAGATACGTGGGGATAGGGACTGGTAATGACTGCTAAGTTAGGCCCAATTGGAACTGGGGGAAACTGGTCATCCTTGGAGAACTAGAGAGGAGTTATTTGAGTCCTTCTTGCAGACATCTTTACTGGTGCTCCAGGCTTTTCCAGATGGCAGGATGTCCCTATTGAGGCCTCTGGCTTGGCCTTTCTCCAAGAGCTGACCCTCAACTACTGTGCAGGGGCAAGCTGCCAGAGCAGCAGGAAGAGACAGCTCACCTACTCAGGCACAACCTGCTCTCTGTACAATATGGAAATTTAACTGACACACAGTTGGGAAAAGAACAGGTTTTCAAGCCTTGTTACTGTGCATATGCTAATTATTAGGCAGAGGGGAACATTATAATTGAGTTATGAAACAACAAAATAAAAATGGTATACCTGACAGAGAGCTTTTTTACATGACGTTTTTACAAGAAAATAAACAATGTGCTCTTTGTAGAGCTTAAAAAAAAAAACAGGGTTGGCTTTATTCTGTAAACTACAGTATCTTGTTGTAACTAGACGAATGCTTGTATTTGTTGACATCTTGATTTATAAAAACCTGAACAAGTTCACTTTCAATAATTCTATTCAAGCAACACCAGAGAAGAGGGAAAAAGAATTGATGTCCCCCCTAAAAAGCACGTGTGCAAAAGCTTTAGAATTCTCTTTGTTTAACTCTGGGTCGGATTTCTTGAAAAAACAATTGAAATTCTTTTTTGCTCCCCATCCTTCCATGCATATATGGCAGTTTATGTTCCTAATAAGCACCAAGCTGCTTTTCACTGAATTTTATCTTTGAAAGATAAAATAATTTTTTCCCTCAACTCTTCTCAATCTCGTTTCTCCATTATTTACTCCCCCCATCCCAATTTCATCAAGGAATATGTGCAAATTAATTTACTGTTGAAAATCTAGTCTAATGCCTGGAATTGGTGGCATACTCTAAATAGTCAAGGTAGAACCTAAACAGGAGAATAAAGGGGACTGGGCCCTGTTATCACTTTTTAATGATAGATGAAACCAAGAGTGATTGTACCCATGAAATGACAAACAAGTGATTTGCCCTGTATTAAGATTAACAAATTTGATCTTATAATGCACTTTGAGATTCTTTGTTGAAAAAGAAAGACAAAGAATGAAGATAGTAATATAGAAATAAAATAATTTGGAAACAGTCTCGTGAAAGCCATGCTTGCTCATAATGTGTTGCTCTCCACATCAAATAATAAAAATAAAAGAAGAAAAGAATACCAACATACAGGTTCTCTTGATGGAAAGCAACGAGGCGATTTAAGGAAAATGTCTCTAAATTAGACACTAATTTGTGTTACCTGCAGAGAAAGTCCCCTTCTCCATGCGGCCACTAAACCTAAATGCACATGACCATGGTAAGGGAGTGTCCCTTCTTCTCTGTGGTTGCCTGTGTAACTTACCTTCCCAGCAGCATCCATGACTTCTGCCACTAGAATGAAAAATAATGGAGACTACTTTTTTATTGCTTGTCTAAGCTCAGCGCATCCACAAAATGCTACAAGTTCCATTTTCAAACAAATAGAGCAGGAAATTAAAATTAATTGCTAGTCCAGGCTTAACATACCAGAATCTTCCAGAAAAATGATACCTTATCAGATTACTCAGAGTTCACCTCCTCTACGTCAGCTCCTGACCCAGAGAGGTGGGAAATACTGCTCAAGAATACCCAGAACACTGTGAATGAGATAATTTAATAAATAAGTAAACTGAGAGAGGAGTCCTGACAGTGCCTTGGGTAAGTGCTCAGTTGGCAGTTCAAACCCACTAGCTGTTCTGCAAGAGAAAGACATGTCGATCTGCTTCCATAAAGATTACAACTTTGGAAATCAAATGGGGCAATTCTACTCTGCCCTAGAGGGTCACTATGAGTCAGAATCAACTTGACGGGATGGGTTTGGTTTGAGGTTGGAGAAGAGAGGGCCAAGAAAAACAGCCATGTTGCCGTTGCGCAATGACCCAGTAGCCTTGTTCTGCCCCATCACATGAGACGAACAATGTGTAAATGTGGTAACTAATATTTCCTGCGCTTCCTGATCTTTTTCTTACTCTTCTGTGGAATCAATGAAACATTTGACATTCTGTGAAATCAATGAAACATCAGATGACATTTTAGGTTTTGTCAACAGAGACATGCCCTCGGTTTTCACCAGTGGGAATGTCAAGTGACAGCTAATAACTTGGGCTCCAAAGTTACCACAAACGTCTGAGGATAGAATTTCCCCAATTGCATTGTTTCCAAATAAATCAGACCCCACTACCCAAAAAAGATCAAATGTGACAATGATCTACCTTATCCTGCTTACTCAGTTTGTTAAATCTCAGGCTTCTAATTCCTTCTCATGATTCTACCTTTTTCTTGGCTGCTGCACTATACTTCCACGAGAAAGAACATCTAGAAAGGAAAAAGAAATGAAATTAAAATTCATTAATTTTGTTCCTTATTACCAGAGTTGCAGGAAGTGTTTTGCAATAATAATAATAATATTTGAAAGTTATCTATGGTTTACATCTTTGTCCCGGTTACAAAATCAAGTTAACTAAGAAATAATACGCTACTTTATATATAAAAAATATATATATATATATAAAAAAAATACGCTGTGTTATTTACAAAGTGCTTTCACATCATGATCTCATTGGAGCCTCCCAAAAATCTTTGTAAGATATGCTGACTGGATTTTATTTATTTGTATCATAACATCATCATTAATCACCTGATTTGATTGGTGAAGAAACTAAGGACAAAAAAAAAAAAAGATTGAATGTTGGTTAGGAATACCCAAATAATAGTGGTAAAGTTGAGACCAGTTACCAGCCCTTCTGACCAAAGCTTTCCGTTGGGCTGTTTGCCTTTGCTCTCCGGACAATTGCACAGCTCCTAGCTGGAAGGGTCTTACATGCAGTTGTTCACTGCTGTATTCCAAAAATGCATTTCTGCCACCAGAACAATAATGCCTATGTTCCATAGGCTCCTTTGTCAACTGACGAGAACCTATGCCTAATCCACAGGAGCTGAGTATGTTACTTTAAGACAAAATGTGATTCAGAGAACAATATTCCCTCAAGAAAGTTTCAAGGAAAAAATTCCCAAGGTCAAATAAGTTTGAGAAATGTTGCATATCATATATCCCTCTTGGAGATTCATAATGTACATTTGCATATTAAAGGCTTTAAGAAGTTCTACAAGAAAAAAAAAAAACTGCTTAAAATTGTTCCACCAAGAATTCATCAGCCTTCTTTAACTTTGAAACCCTTTAATTGAGTAACATGTATTAACACCCACAATTTGAGTTCCCCAAAACACAGTTTAGAACTTGCTATCATCAAAAAAAATATGTTGAGTTGCAATGTGAAATGTTAGAAGCTCTCCTGTTCTTGCTTTGAGAGTAAGCGTTACCCCAACTCTAAGTTCCTGTGATATCAGTCAGGGGCTAAAGTCACTGATGATACATGAAATCAGTGGGACATATGAAGCAGAGCCAGATACTAAGGGTTAAGAAACAGCAATAAAATATAGAAATGATGCCTGGGAACACCTAGAAGAGACCAGGATGATGGGACTGGAGGCACATGAATGGTTAAAGGGACAGAAGAGAGCATTTGTCCTGCCTTCCTCATTCTTCTTCCTCAGTACTACAAATCCTGCCACTGTAGACCCTCCCCTAGACCAAATCAAGGGTGGGTTGGAAACAGGAATAGGGCTGAGGATAAAACAGGTGGAGCCCTGGTGACACAAAGGTGAAACATTTGGCTCCTAACCGAAAGGTTGGTAGTTTTAACCCACTCAGCAGCTCTGCAGGAGAAAGACCTGGTGATCTGCTTCCATAAACATTATTATTGTTGTTAGGTGCTGTTGAGTCAGTTCTGACTCATAGTGACCCTATGCATAACAGAATGAAACACTGCCCAGTCCTGCACAATCCTCACAATTGTTTTTATGCTTGAGCCCATTGTTGCAGCCACTGTGTCAATCCATCTCATTTATGGACATATTACAACCAAAAAAAACCCTATGAGGCAGTTCTGCTCTGTCACATGGAGTTGCTATGAGTTGCAATCACCTCAAGGGCACTCAACAACAGCAACGATGGGAGAAAAAGACAGGGGAGGGGCATGCCAGGCAGCTAGAGCAAAGAGGACAGCTGGTAGGAGTACACTCAAATGGCCAAACTGCAAGCGAATGATCACACATGGTCATAAGGGAGCTAAGAACAAAATGGTGGGGGAGTTCTGAGGAGGAGAGACCAGGGGAGGCTTTGTGGAACTGGTAATGTTTGAGCTAGCCATTAAGGATGGGCATATTATTAACAGGCCTGGGATGCAGGGAAAGGAAGATAGAGCTTTTGAGTTGATAGTACAGTACCAACAAGGGAAAAGAAGAGCAAGTATAGAGTACTAATGGAGCACTTTGGGAGATTATGGGATTCATGAAGAGAAATAGTGGGAGATGAATTTAGAAAAGTAGGCTGAGGCAAGCCTATATAAGGACTTGAATCCCATCATTAATCAAGTGGTTTTATTCAGGAAATAATCAAAAAACAGCAACCACGAAGTAGAACATAAGCTCGTCATCACTCTGGAAGTCCTTGGCAATACCAGGGACAGCTCTGAGCTTTGTTGTGAGGCTGAACCCAGACACTTGAAAATATTTGTGTTAAATACAAGTACTAAGATTCTTATCACATTGAAATTAGGCAGCTGCATTAGCTTTCTATTGCTGCTGTTAACAAATAACCACAAATTTAGCAACCTAAAACAATACAAATTTATTATCTTCTAGTTCTGTAGGTTAGAAATCTCACACAGGCCTCAATGGGCTAAAACCAAGGTGTCAGCAAGGTTGTGTTCCTTTCTGGAGCCTCCAGGGATGAATCCATTTTCTTACCTTATCCAGCTCCTAGAGACCACCACATTTCTTGGCTCATGGCTCTCTCCTCCATATTTAAAAGTAGCAATGGTAGGTGGAGTCCTCATATCCCATCTCGCTGATCTCTTCTGCCTCCTTCTTCCACTTCTAAGGACCCTCATGATTACATTGAGCCCACCTGAATAATCCAGGATAATTTCTCTGTTTGATGATTAGCAACCTTAGTTTTCCTTTGTCACATAAGGTAACATGTTCGCAGGTTCCAAGGATTAGGATATGGACATCTTTGGGGAAGGGGGCGGGGGGATTGCTTACCAAAGCAAGCTAGCAGTCAGGATCTTCCGTGATTTCTTACCCTCCCCATGCTCCTATACCGCAAGCATGGGCAGATTGCCCAATCCTAAATTCCTCAAGGCTCCTCTAATATCCATTGTTGTGTGTAACAGACCTTTACTAAAGATTTGTGGATAATGGAGAGTACTCACAGTACCGTAGAGAAAGAAACATGCATAAATTTGAATATAAAACCTCATTGCTTCTGAAGTTCTCTACCACAGGGAGTTTTTTTGTTTGTTTGTTTTGTTTTTACCCATTTTTCCCTCTGGTCTGCTCTCTCCCTCTCCCCAGGGAACTTTTTCTCCCTTTATTCTCCCTTCTCTAGTCCTGGGCCTGCCAAAATACCTCCCTCCCAATTCTCACTGGAAAAGGAAAATTCCTGTTACTTTATTATTTAGAACCATTTGGCTTGTTTTATCTCAGCCTTTCCTATCCAGGATATGTCCTGGACTTCCCTTTCATGACCAAAAAGATTCATCAGCATCTTCTGTGTCTGCAGTCCTTTTTCATTCCTTTTAATACTGATAATCTTCTTCTCCCTACATGCTATTACAGAAGGCTTTAAAAACAATTTTAGAGGGAACATTCTTTTTCTATTATAGGTAGGTGACCTTCTGCAGTCCAGGGACTAACTGGACAGTGGTTTACAAAGAAATGAAACCAACTGGCACACTATCACCTGGGATGGTGAAACTGCCTCAGTCTAGGAATCAGGAGTCCTGGGCACTGGTTCTAGTTGTGCCTCAAATGACCTGGTGACTTTGGGCATGTGTAAAAATGGCTTGGGGGCAGTGTCTGACCTCCTCCAACCCCACAGCGGGAAGGAGAACCAAGATCAATAGCCTAAGGCTGAGTCTGATGAGGCAGGGATCAGGCAAGCCTCCTCTTTCTGCCATCTTCACCAATTCTGACACCAACCGTCTCTCACACAGCATTCTCTACTTCTCTGCTGGTTATAATAATTCATTGCAATGGCCACACAGAACTCACAAACCATACTCACAACTACATGGTTTATTAGGGAAGTAACAGTTACAGTTCAGGCTCTAGAACACTCAAGGATATAGTTCTTTCATCAGGACAGGCTCTTCCCAACCATGCTCGCAGGCACACTTCTCCCTGGCCCTAGGCCTCTGCTAAAAGCACTCAGCTTTCTCTCTTAGTGGGCCAGGAAGCCCACCAAGCCATCTCCTGCTGCTGGGTCTTTGCTGCTGGTATCTTCTGCCACTGCTTCTTACCGTCTTCAGGGTTACAGCCTGCTCTCTCTCTCTCTCTCTCTCTCTCTCTCTCTCTCTCTCTCTCTCTCTCTGTCTCCTGGTCCCAGGAGACTCCCAGCACAAGATCCCAGGTCCCATAGGTCCAAAGGACACGCTGGTTTTTGGCTGTTATTCCCTGGTGGTGGTGGTATTCTCCTCCCTGCTCTGGAATTGGATCTTTTTTAAGGCAAACCTGACCATCCCCCTTGGTTGGTGGGCCACAATTTCCCTATCACATGGTTACACCCAATCACCTGGATGGGTGGTACAAGACCATGACTAGAAAAGCCACGCATAAAAGCAATTAATTGCATCACAGCAAATCACAACCTCTCTGAGTCACCTATTTTGTCGTGTGTAAAACAGGAAAGGTGAATTAGATGTTCCTTGAATTCTAAAATGCCACTTCTCTAAACACCTCCTTTGTACTCTCTTGATGTAATATGTGGCTCTTGGAGAATTCAGCTCTGTGTGGTCTTGGTAATGTCCAGCTAGTGGGTCACTCCTAAAAATGTAGAAGATTTTGATGAAATGATGAAACTGGAATTATATATTAAAGATGTACTTTCCAGTGCCACAGGGCTCTCTGATCATACCATAAATACCTCATTGAATTAGTGGAGTTTATGTTTGTAGCTTGGGGACTTTATCTGACAAAACAAGCAGTTGGAAGCAACCACCAACACAGGAGTTTTGGGGACTCCCAGAAACCCTACTACTGTGATATCTGGCTAATCTTCAGGGATTACATTCAGTTTGGGACCCTAGTTTTAAAAGGGCTGTTGTGATGGTAGCCAACCTGCGAAAGCCGCAGTACCTGAGAGAAGAAACATGACAGAGATCAGTGTTTTTTGAGAAAGATTAATCTGTCAATTAGGTATGAGATGGAATGGAATAGTGGGTAGTAGGAGGCAGGAAAACCACTTAAGAGACTGTTGTAAAAGTCCAGGCATAATAAAAATCTAACAGGATGTTGGATGGGACTTTTCCTGTTGTCCCAGGGTTTCCGCTGAAACTCCATGGCTGAGGACAATAGGTAATAAGAGTTCACACATGCTAAAGACAGTTGCTGAACACATTTATGCAGGACTTGCTAGCTGGCTCTGTTACTGTCCATCCTCTCCTGTTCTCATTCTATATAAATTAGTGAATCATTAGAAAGAAGATTCTGGGACATAAAGGAATTTGTAGGTGTAGAAACTGTTACGGTTTCTGTCTACTTTCAAAGCATATGTTCCCTGGAGTTTGGGGAGTAGGCAGCATGGTGCCTGACTCTTGCCTGGAGATGGGCAGGAACAGAGAGAACAGCAGTGGAGAATCTGCCCTTCCAGAATTTGACAGGCAAAATTCAGATAGTCAGCATAGGAACGGGCTGGGTTCTAGGGTAGCATGCAGGCCAGAGAGAGGATTGCTTTCTTGGGAGAACAGTCCAGTGTTTGGCCTTCTTGGCAGTGCAGAGGTGGAGGGGTAAATGTCCCAGAACAACCAGCAGAAGTGCTCCAGGAAAAGAAAAGACAGCAGTTGGACAGTTTCCAGGATGGAGGCCACTCGATAGTCAAAGAGAATTACAAGGAGCAGCAGCCACCATCTCGTACCTTCCCTCCTGTCTTCAACCCTGAAGGAGCCAGAAGCAGCAGAGCAGTTGACAGAGAAGGCAGAACAAGCAGGGCCAAAGGACAGATGCTGGGCTGCTCCCTACCCTGATCTGTAGAAGCCCTGGCCAGGCAAAGCAGAGATGCTTTAAACTGAGTGGGACGTGAGAGTTGTGATTTAGAGTGAACTCCACTTTTTAAAATCTGAAAGTGAGACTGTAGTCTAATATCCTAAGACAACAGGAAAGTCCACAGAATCTGCCAGAGATATCATCCAGGGGCAGAACATGAGATCAGACAGAACAAGGCTAAAAGCAATGGAATTTAAAAATCAAGCTTTTTCTCGTTTGTAATTCATATAATAAATCGATACGACTGCAATAATAAACAATGACAAGAACAACAGCAATGACAACCATTTGCTGAGTGCCTACAATACGCCAGGCTCTGTGTCAGGTGTTAAACACACATCATTTCATTTACTCTTTACAACACCCCCATGAGGTAGGTACTGCTAAATTTAACCCCATTTAACAGACATTGAGCTGAAGCTTAGAAAGCTTACATAACTTGTCCTCTAACACAGTGAACAAGTATCTGAGCTCAAACCTCATAACCCACTTAAGTCTAGAAAAGAGTGGCAGTTATTAAAAAAAAGGAAGAAGCAAGAAATTAGTGATTGAAATATATGTGCCTTGTCACTCTAATCCAATCATGGATGACATAAATGATAAAAAGAGATGACATAATTCATGAACATTGATAGCACTTTAATGATTATACAACCCACAAATAGCATTTGATGCTAAATATACAGCTACCCATAACCAATTGCCCTTGAATCCATCCTGACTCATGGTGACTGTGTGTCAGAGTAGACCTGTGCTCCGTAGGGTTTTCAATGACTGATTTTTCAGAAGAAGATCACCAGGCCTTTCTTACGAGTTGCCTATGGGTAGACGTAAACTTTTTGGTTAGCAGTAGAGTGCGTTTACTGTTTGTACTACCCAGAGATTCCAAATGAACAACTAGTAAGCGCACATCTTAAATAATTCACTTTTGGTGGAGTTTTTGTTGTAGCTTTTGTGTTTGTTTGTTTTTTAAGAGATGTTGCAGGGCCATTTTGAAATTAATGATCTGGAATACAACAGCCATTGTATTATCATTTATCCTCTGCCTAGGATATTTGATGGAAATAACCAGGTGTGTATTTATCGTTTTAGAGATGACACAACTGCTCAAAACAGACACAGAAATTGAAGACTAAGTTGTGCACTCTGAACTCCCTTAAGGTGGGGACCTTACCTTATCAATCACTGTGCTCTAACCCTCATGCTCACAAAATAAGTATCTGGCACATTGTAGATGCCCATTAACCTGTGGTTGTTATTAGCTGCCATGAAGTCTGCGCTGATTCTTGGTGACTCCATGCACAATGGAACAAAATCCTGCCCCGTCCTGTACCATCCACATGATCAGTTGCAGATTGGAACTTTATGATACAATCCATAGGGTTTTCACTGGCTGATTTTTGGAAGTAAATCACCAGGCCTTTCTTCCCAGTCTGTCCTAGTCTGGAAGCTCTGCTGAAACCTTTGTAGCACCATAGCAACCTGCAAGCCTCCGCTGACAGATGGGTAGTGGCTGAGTTCAAAATGCACTGGCCAGAAATCAAACCTGGGTCTCCTGACGGAAAGTGAGGATTCTGAACCACTGCTGCCCACATACTCATACATCTAGGATCTTTTTACTGAATGCCTGTTAGGTTCCAAGCACTGAGCTGGATTCTGGGGAGCCGGAACCCTGCTTCCTTTCTGCAATGCCACACAGTGTCCCATAACCATCTGTTGAACTGAGTTGAATCAAAATGATTCCCATGTGAGACATCTTTATTTATTCTGGTATCATACATAAATGGAAAAGGCTTACTTCTGGTGTTTGATTCAGAAGAGAAAAACTAAAGTATTAGCCTGGAAAGCAGGCCTGCTTACTATACTGAACTTGCCTGTGGGCCTGATGGTTCATTTTGATGTCCAATCACTCTGCGCCCAGGAAATGGCATTGTTTACCACAAAAGGTTCAGCTAAAACTGTTGCTAAAATTGCTCTGTGGTCATTGATGTTTCTTGAAATCAATTTTCTGACCAGGTAGCTGCCTGATGTAAGAAGTGAGGAGTAAAATGTTTCTTCAAATGGCCAACCAAGTTCCCCTAGACCTTTCAACAGCCAGGTAGTAAGCAAAAAGGTATGCACTTGTTTTTGTGAATTTTCATTTTAGATGTCTTGAAGTAATATTCTCACCTTCTGTCGCCATAGAAACAGTTATAAAATTTCTTATAAATACCTCAGAAACAAGACTACCTACCCCTATAGAAATGGATAATGGGTACAATGGACCTCCAAGGAAATGAATGGCTGCTTGACAGAAAATAATACAACCTATTAGAAGAAATCTGTTTATGATCCAAGTCCTAACAGACAAGCTGAGTAAATGAACAGGTAGAAAGAAAAAAGGTCTGAATGTAGTATGAGGTTGTTTTGAAATAGTTTGCAGATACCACTTTCCAAAGTTGAATAAACTTTCTCTCTTGTTGAGGGACTGTTCCAGTGAGGCTTAAAGGTGGAGTTATTTCATCTATATTCAGAGAGTTCATACCATAGAGCCATTATGGACCAGACAGGGGTTGTATAAAAATGATTTGACCAAAAAAAAAAAAAAAAAAATGCCAGTCTGCTCTGCCAAAATCCAGAGTACTCTTATTCAAGGTGAATCATATCCATTTCAAAATGTCAAGTATACTTAGTCATTTCGATCTTTTTATTAGATTAAAACTTGATACCTTTCTAAAAGCTAAAGGAAATGACTGGAATATAGGTTCTACCACTGACAAATTGTAGGATTTTGGGCAAATTGCTTGGCTTCTCTAAGCCTCGGTTTCCTCATCTCTAAATTAAAGGTGGTGCTTATATTTATGGCAGGATTAAAGGAAATAACCCATGCAAAGCACTTAACACTGTCTTTAGTACTTAGTAAGCTTTCAATTAAAGAAGCCCTGGTGGCACACTAGTTAAGCACTTGGCTGCTAACTGACAGGTCAGCTGTTTAAACTCTCCAGCTGCTCTATGGGAGAAGAATTGGCAGTCTGCTTCCATAAAGATTACAGCCTTGGAAATCCTATAGGGCAGTTCTACTCTGTCCTATAGGGTAGCTATGAGTTGGAATCACTTAACAGCAATGGGCTTTTGGGTTTAGGGAGTGTTCAACAATAAGTATTAGAAATTATTACATATTAAAAATAATAATAAATGTAATAATTGGTAATAAGTTTGCTCAAGTCACCAGCATATATTGTTAATTTTTACATCTTCCCTTTTCCTTGAACTGAGAGACAATATCTGATCTTAAATGACTGAAAAGAGTTTGCTTAGGAATTAAGCACATGTAGATCTTAAAGGCATGGTCAATGTATTTTTGCATAGCTCTGACCCTTCTAGTACTGATGGATCGGAGAGTTTCAAATACCATGGGCATCCTTCTTACAGTATTTCCTCCTGTTGCTTGGAAAGAAAGTCTGCTTTCATAAGACCTTGGGCCTGATTTCCAATGGGAAAAGGGCTGAAGAAATTTGGCTTCATTTCCAAATATCTTTGCACTTTTTCCAATTGCACAGAACATCCAAGCTTCCCCAGATTACCTCGTTTCAATGACATCGAATCTTTCAAAGGGAATGTAATAATTCCACACAGGACTTAGCATTTCTGACAGCCTACCTCCCACTGTCCTCAGTGCTTCATAAATTATGCTGCCTCTGAATGTGAGCTGGGCAGCACCATTTTCCTGTCCCCTCATGATTCATGGTTTCTCTTAACTATGTCAGTGCCTCGTCAGCAAAGCTGTTCCTTCTGGACAGCATGTGATGTGATCTGCTTCTTGGAGGGCAGTTTGCTAATTATGTACCGATTTTTTTTTTTTAACAATTTCAAGGTAACTGATAACTATTAACTTTAGGAATCACTTCCAAATTCAGAAAACATTACTGTTTAATTAACAATCTGCAATACAGTATGACCTGAGAAGCCACTCTAATGGTAATATGCTGTTATCATTAAAATTAACTAACAAACCAGAAGAATGGTGTTGTTCAGGTCAGATATGGAGAGACCATAATTAAAAGAAAGTGAAACTAAAAACAAGGATCAGACCAAAAGATCAACACAGGCAGATAGGCATCTGCAAGCTTCCTTGGTTTGCACTGCCACAGTGGCTCCCTCCTGACCTATGACTCCCCAGGAATTCCAAACCCAGGCACCTCCCAGAGCCCAGGGCTGAGCCAGTTTGTTGGGTGGTTTAGTAGCGAAGGCTCAAAGCAAATAGGATGAAAAGTTCCTGAAAATGACTTTGCCTCTGAGTACCTTCTTCTGTACCTATTATATCTTTACACATAAGGATAGAAAATTCATCCTTGCGGGTAAGTCTTATCTTTCTCTAGCCTTCCAAGTTACACAGGCTCCTCCTGATTTAGGAACCATCCACTCAGGGAGGTGTGCGGGAAGTTGTTGATGTGGGGACTTCCTGGCATTCCCCTTACTTTTATCCCCTCAGGGAGAGTTCTGCCATTGTCAGGATGCTTCTTTGGGCTTATGGAAGGCAGAAGGGGGAGAAAATAGGTAAGAGAAGGAAAAAGTACGTGGCATATGGCTAGGAAATAAGTTTTTCAGGATTTTGTGAAGAAAAATCTAGAAAAGCTAGAGGGTGATACCAGTGGGAGAACAAAAGGAGATTTAAACAAAATCTTTCTGTGGATTATGTATTGACAGCAAGGTGTCAGAATCCATAGAACACATCTACAGCTTTATAATGAAAAAGAAAACATACTTACAACATAGACAAAAGACCAGGAACATCACAAAAGAAGGCTTTAGTATATTAAAAGACCATCAACATCATTAGTCATTATGGAAATGCAAATTAAAATCACTGATATACCACTACACATCCACTAAAATGAATAAATTTTTTAAAAAATTGACATCAAACATTGGAAAGGACGTGGAACAACAGGGATTCTTATCACTGCTGGTGAGAGTATAAAATGGTACTAGCACTTTGGAAAATTGTGTGGTATTTACTATAAAGTTAAACATATATCTAGTCTATGATTCAGCGATTCCACTCTTAAATGTTTATCTATGAGCAATTTGAATAAATATGTTCTCGAAAGACTTGTGCTGTATTCATAGCAGCTTTACTCATTGCAGGTAGCCAAGAAACTGGAAATAACCCAGATAGGAGGCTCTTCCTCATCAACCCCTGGCTCCCTGTCCAGTCACATCTTACATGGCGCACCTTGCCCTCCCCACCTTCCCACTAATACTCTTAGAAGACATCAATCTCTCTCATTTTCATGCTTCTGAATAGTGCAGTTCTATGAACCTAGAATTCCCCTGCCCTCTAGCCGTGTTTTCCCATCCATTTCCCCAGGATCGTTCCAGGTTCTCTCAGTAGGTTTTGCTCACTTTTTGCAGGCTTAAGCTTACTTTCCTTTGAGGTCTTGGAATGATTGTGCTGCACTGCAATTTTTTATATGCTGTTCATCTTCCTCACTAGCTCGTAAACTTCCATCTTCGTATATTCTTAGCGCTGAATGTTACATCTAGCACACAGTTGTTGTTGGTTGCTGTCGAGTCAGCTCTGACTCACAGTGACCCCATATAGAACACAATCAAATGTTGGCGGGTCATGTGCCATCTTCACAATTGTTGGCATCATTGTTACCGCCACTCTGTATTTTGAGTGTGTTCCAAACTAGGGGGTTCATCTTCCAGCATTATATTGGACAATATTCTGTTGTGGTCCATAAAGTTTCCACTGGCTAATTTTCGGAAGTAGACCACCAGGTCTGCCTTCTTTGTCTGTCTTAGTCTGGAAGCTCCACTGAAATCTGCTGACCATGGGTGACCGTGATGATATTTGACATACCAGTGACTTATCTTCTACCATCGTAGTAACGTACAAGCCACCACAGCATGACAAACTGACAGGAGGTACTAGCACACGGTAGGTACTATAAAAAAAAAAAAAAAAGAGTATGCACCATGATGTGTGAGAATCTAGCTTTTTCTACATTTAATACTGAAATGCATACTTCTCATTTCCTTTATTTACAAATGCAGGTAGGTTTCACGATAATGTCGCCAATTGAGTGCTTTCCCTGGCATGATCCCCCGACTCCCAAATAGTGCCTATGGGAAACCTGAATAAATACACCCACCACACTACATAACACCAGTTGCTGTTAAGTTGATTCTGACTCATGACAACCCCATGTGTTCAGAGTAGAACTATTCTCCATAAGGCTTCCAATGGCTGCTTTTTCAGACGTAGATCACCAGGCCTTCTTCTGAGGTACCTCTGGGTGGACTGAAACTGCTAACCTCCCTGATGCTATTGGATAATGTTTGCGCTCTGTTAATTACCACAATTTCTCATTGTCTTTTACCCGATGTTTCCCTTAGCTCTTTCATTCTTTAATGATTTACACTTTAGTGGAAGGTTTTTAAGTAGAGGAGCTTCTAAAAAGTGTGCTTTTCGCTTTTTACAGTGGCCTTGACATATAGGTTCTTAGTTGTTTATAACGTAAGTATGTCCAAAGGAAATATTGTCTTTTTTTCCCCCTCTGTAGTTCATTTTTTTTTTAATTATGGTAAAAATATATATAACAAAACATTTGCCATTTCAACATTTCTTACAAGTTGGTGACATTAATTACATTCATTGTGTTGTGCAGCCATCACCACTGTTTCCAAATTTTGCATCACCCTTAACTCAGTGCCCCTTTAACAATTAACTCCCTGTTTCCCCTCATAAATCTTTGACTCCCAGTAAAATCAAATTGATTGGTAAATTTAATTAATTTGCCTGGCTTAACGGTCTTGCTTGGTAAAAATTTATAAAACCACATGTGCTTTGTAGACATTGTCATTCTTGTTGTTTAATCAAAAATATTTTCATTTTCACCAGGTTTGGAGACAAAAAGGAGAGGGATACAGAGTAACAGGCTGTGGGGGTTGGAGCTGGGTTAGTAAAACTCATGTTTATAGATTCGTCCCTAAATTGCCATACAATACTGTTGTAAATTACAGAACATTGTCTTTTAACAGGAGATACTCTTCAAAAAAGAGGTGGTTGCTTCTACAGTGATCTCTCTTTTTTTTAGAGATGGAAACACAAAATACTTGCCTAAAGACCTCCAGAGCATAAGCCTTTGATATCCAAACTACTCAGACAAACCACTCCCCTCCTGATTCCTTACAACCCTAGTCATTTTTGTATGCATTAATCAAATAAATGAGTGGGATAAAGTGAGTGCTTTGGATGCAATGGTGCTATCTACAACGCTATTCAGATTCTCTGGATTCCTTGATGTCACTGTTGCAATTTACTAGTTAAATGTCAATCTACGCTATATTAATACTTAACCCAGCTGATGACTGCATCTTGAAAAGAATCCTTGACATCCAACAGTAACACAATGCCTCATCATTTTCAAAACCAAAATACCCTTTATAAATTAACTGATGAGAGAACCCTATTTCCTATATAAGTCATTACTTACAAAACCAGTTTTATTGTTAACTTTCCCATAGTGTTCCATTTCAACCAATTCGCTGAGCTCATACCTGAAAGGACTTTGGAAGTTTGGAAAATTTACTGAAACTGTAAAAGCACTGTCCTGAGATCTAGGGGAAATTGATTTTGATTTTTCCTAGCTCTCTGCCCCTAATTTGTATGTGACTTGGGAAAAGCTCTTGGACCTTCCTGAGCCTCCCTCTCCTTGTCTATAAGGTGATTGGACTAGAAAGATATGCCGCTTAACCACTACGCCACCAGGGTTCCAAGAAAGCCTTAGGTAACTGTCAGCTCCAAAATTCAAAGATGCTGTGATTCTGGGTGATTCTTTATGAGTGTTCTCTTGGGAACCAGGTCAAGTCAGTAGTTTTCAGGGGAAAACAAATACAGAAAAAATGTATTTATGTTCTCTAACTTTCCACTTCTCCCAGATTATGACTCTTTCTACTACTTTCAACTGGGCTCTATCTTTCTTCTTTGGTCCAGTAACATGGCTTCCACTTGGAAACTGCCCTGGTGGCACAATGGTCAAGAGGTCAATAGTTCAAACCTGCCAGGCCCTCTGCAAGGAGAAAAGACCTGGTGCTCTGCTTCCATAAAGATTACAGCCTAGGAAACCCTGTGAGGCAGTTCTACTCCATCCTATAGGGTCGTTTGAATTGCAATCAACTCGAAGACACACAAGAACTCAGGCTCCAGTTCCCAACCCAGGAACAGTCTTAGCAAGTCACCCGACCCTTTGCTTCTCGCTCCAAAGGGAGAGTCTGTTTGAGAACATCATAATGGAACATTTCCTCATCACTGTGGACAGAGGGATTTTTATTGTTGGAGTGGCCCATTATTTTCAAATCCAGGGACTCGTCCTTTATTGTTTTCCTTCTCCACTTCCTTGTCCACCATCTGCTTTTCTTTCATGGCTTCGCGTTTCTTGTTCAGTGCTGAGGGCCAGGTCAGCAGCTGCAGAACTTGATTAGTGCCTTGCCTTTGTGCAGAGGCATTTCCCTGACAGCATCGATCCTGGGCGGTTTCACTTTGCAGGCAGCTCCGTGAGGAGGAGCTTGTGCTGCAAAGGAGGTGGACCATTGTCTGGGCAAGGTGAGTTTGGGCAGGCTATTAATTCATTCCTCTTCGCTCAGCTGCTAATTTTGCTTAAATAGGAACTGCCTGCAAATTTTTATTTAAAATCCGCTGCTGACTGAGACCTTGTGATGACAAGTTTCAAAGACAGTTTTTATTGCTAAGTTATTAGTCCTTTGAAAGAAAGAATATTTGATGTTTAATATTTTAACAGTTTGTGTTTTGCTGAATTCTTTGATATCTGAATGTTAACTGTGTAACCATTTAAGGTCCATTTCTGGAGACTTTTCCAGACATTTAAAACACTACAGGGATTTATTTATAATGCTCCTGCATGAAAAATTGCTATCCTTTTCCTGCATGCTGGCCACTGCCAGCAGACACGTCTGTTAGGAATGAAGTAAAGAAGCGTTCTATATTTTGATGCATTTCACTTTGTTTATTATACCAGACTGTTCTTTTCTTGAGGACAGGAACAGATTCCTTTCATCTTTACAATGTTACCACTTGTTTAAATTTGGAAAAATTAACAGAATTTAGCATAGGGAAATTTTGTTTATCTCTGAGCACAGAAGATAACACCAAACTTTTTAATTCAATTTTTTCTTTTCTTAATTTTTGGTTTGAAGTAGAGGCACACATTGGAAAAAAAAAAACTGGCATACCATCCTGGGTGTAGACCTGACTAAGCGGTTGTTTCTCCATGCATTTTAGAGACAATCCTTCACAACATCTCTACATTTGTTAAGCCTGTGCCTCCCTTTAACCAAAATTTCCCAGTTCCACACAACTGTTACATGACATTTAAAAAAGCACGTTCTATTACCTATACAGAATTTAACTACATTATCCTACAGTCCAAAGCCTTGATGGTGCAGCGGTTAAGAGTTTGGTTGCCAACCAAAAGGTCACCAGTTTGAATCTATCAGCTGCTTTTGGGAAACCCTGTGGGGCAGCTCTACTCTGTCCTATAGGGTCACTACGAGTCAGAATCTACTCAACGGCAATGGATTTTGTTCTTTTTTTTTTAATCCTACAGTCCAGAACCATCTATATAACTTATTCCTTTCTTGGTGCCCATAATTCCTACAAGTCCATACCATACCAATATAAGAAAATGTTTTCACAAGCTTCTGACAAAAGAAAGTGCAATGCTAAACTTCAGGTTCAACACAAAAATGTGGTATGGTGAAGGAAGCCAAAACTCACTGTGGTTCCAAGTGAGAAAATTCATCCATGAATGCTGTGAATTAAACTACACATTTTAAAAAAGGACTGTTCCATAAATTGTGTCTATTTCTGTGGACAAAGAGGCAGCCAAACCAAAAAATCAAACCTGTTGCCATTGAGTCAATTCTGACTCACAGCGACCCTATAGGACAGAGTAGAACTGCCCCATAGGGTTTCCAAGGAGTGCCTGGTAGATTCAAACTGCCGAACTTTTGGTGAGCAGCCATAGCTCTTAACAAATACGCCACCAGGGTTTCCAAAGAGGCAACAGTATAGTGGAAAGACCTAGGCCTTTGACTCAAGTCTTGGCTTCTTCACTTACTTTGCCAGATTACCTTGAACAAGTAACTCAAACAATTGGTCACAGTTTTCTTAAGTATAAGATGGCTACCAAGCATTCCAGATCAAAGGAGATTGTGTATATGGAAATACTCCAAGAGGTATAAAGCCA
Source organism: Elephas maximus indicus (assembly GCF_024166365.1). Taxonomy (NCBI): domain Eukaryota; kingdom Metazoa; phylum Chordata; class Mammalia; order Proboscidea; family Elephantidae; genus Elephas; species Elephas maximus. The sequence continues at coordinate 86,847,684 of NC_064820.1, forward strand.
TATTCACATACTTTTTGTTTATGCTTGAAGATGTATTGGAAGTCCCTGTTTTACCAGAGTGCCTTTCTCTAAAAATTGCCCATACCTATCACCCTTGCTAAAGAGATGAGCATAACAATCTGTTTATGTCTCCCTCCCTGGTGACACCAGGAGCCACGGTGAATACCTGACCAAGGACACACAATGGCAATGAAGAATAAGATCTTCTCTCGAATTTAAAGAAACTCAAGAGCGTTGTCAGATGGTGGTCAGGCGATCATGATGGATTAGGAGCTGTGGCAGCCATTTTCAGCCATGAGTATGTTGATAAGTAGGTAGAGACAGCTGGAGGATGGATTAGATGAACAGAGAGAATGAACACAGTAAATCATGCAGTAGCAGGGAAAATGGAGGAAGTGCTTTGTTCTAGATCCAGTTCCTAATCCAGTCCATGGGCTAAACATTGATCTTTATTCCCCAAGGATGGCCAGAAAATGACCCATTTTAACCTCTTAATAAACTCCCTTTGAGTGACTTTCTTTTCCGGGAGACGAGTAAAGCTGTGGCTAAAACATTAATGCAACAATTGAATAGGTTGTCGTGATCAAGAACACTAGATTTTATTGTACAAAAGCAGAAGTTTCCAACTGTCCTTTGTAGCTTCCAAGATGAAACTCTTTCCAGATATGCATTTTCAACTATAAAATGCAGACTGGACCACAGAAAATTCAAGACACAATTTTGCAGTGGTTAAGAGCCACTGCTGCCAACCAAAAGGTTGGCAGTTTGAATCCACCAGCCACTCCTTGGGAACTCTACGGGGCAGTTCTACTTTGTCCTATAGGGTCACTATGAGTTGGAATCGACTGGACGGCAACTTTTTTTTTTTTTTTTTTAGATTAACTAGCCTGAAAAAGTGCTTCAAACAATATGAGGTATTATCCTCAAGAGGAATTTTCTCCCTCTGGTCCTCCCTATATGACTTTTCAGATTCCATAGAAGATAGCATGGTACTATGGAAATAACTTGGACTTTAGAGCTAAACTCAGGTTGAATTTTTAGCTCCTCTAAATATCAGTTCAGTGGAGTTGGTCAAGTTATTTAACCTCTTTGAGCCTCAGTTTTCTCATCTGTACATTGAGAATAATGTTTACCTTTAAGCTTGTTGTAAGAAATAAATGAGATAATTTATGGAAAGAACTTGGCACATATCAGGTACTCAATAGATGCTAACTTCCCTCCACCCCCTCAGTTACCATGCCGGTCCCATTGTTTTACAACCCACCACAGAATATCACGCCACACAAATAAGCTGGGTGTGGAAACTGGAAGAAAATTGAAAAAGTTTTTTTGACTTCTTGACCTAGACAGCCAGAAAGTTTCCTACAATACTATCTAAAAGAGGCACACATATAGGGCTTAAATGAAGACTTTAGGCAGAAGGAATTGGAATTGAAGAGAGTCCCACAAAGGTCTCCTTTAATTCAGATATGCATATCTTGGTCAACAAATTACTTTCTCAGTGAAGTAAAATCTGATTCTAATACATGCCCAAACCAGTGTGTGCTTGTGTCTACATGCACTAACAGGATTTGGCCCATAGTGATGTTTTCTTCCACCAAATACAAGGTTGACTTGTTAAGCATATCTGCTCATTTGCATGAAGAAAGCTAGAAAGCCTCCTAAACAGGGAATGCAGCTTCAATGTTCAGTCATAAAATCTATCGAACTCTTTAAGTTATTATTCAGTTTATGAAAGGAAAATTCTTGACAAGGAAGCCCTATGAGAAATGCACTGCATAATATCACAGGAAATGATTTCTGGACGACTGCGATGAATCTAACCAAATCATTTCAGACATCTCCAGCCCTGTCAGTCCATGTAACTCTGTAGAAAAACATGTGCCTTCATTAAAATGTCTCATTTCCTACGTGATAGATATGGCAAGTAATCTTCTGGAAGACAGACTTCTGTGCCTGTGTCCAGGTTGCAACCTGAGATTGAGATTGCACGTTCCCAATGGAGAGGCACAATAAGAGAGAAAAGTGATCGTGCGCTATCTAGCTACCCATTGGAACCAAACTGGTTGCCCTTGAGTCCGTTCCAACATATAGCAATCATATATGACAGAGCAGAACTGCCCCATAGGGCTTCCAAGGAGCAGCTGGTGGATTTGAATTGCCGACATTTTGGTTAGCAGCCTGAGGTTTTAACCCCTGTGCCACAAAGGCTCTTCTTCAAGCCTACAGCACCCAGTATTCCCAGAGGGTCTCCCATCCTCGTACTAACCAGGTCTGACCCTGCTTAGCTTCCAAGATCGATGAGATTGGGCTTATTCAGGGTGGTATGGCCATAGACATTACCTACATACATGCAAAACCATTCTTCAAGCAAGCTGATGGAAAATGTGCAAGAATCCGGAAATGTTCTTTTCTAAAAAGGAAGAGCCAGCTTCTCCTCACGCACTTATGTTCAGTCCTGGGTCCTGGCCCAAATAACCTTAAAGAGAATATAACATGTAGAAAAATATTTATATTCTAAAAGTGCCTTATTCAAAATGAGTCAAAATATATCGGATATACCCAAATGCATTATATTTTTATGTTGATGTTCTTTTGTGGTTATGGAAAATCATAGCTCCATAAAAAATGACAATAAGCTTCTGTTTATATTATTATTCTTAAACTGAGCACATTACATGTTAATTCAACCCTGTAAGAGAAGTGTCCGCAATGACAAATGAAGCCCATGCAGGCTATTTAAATTAGGGCATTTGATAACGTATCAAAATTAATAAACCACAATCCACCCATCCATAGTTTTATACAAGCCTTTGTCTATTTAAGGTCAATTTGGAAAAGTTTTCAAGCAACTACTCTAAACCTAACCCCGTTTTCTATTTTGCTATTCCATTCGTGCTTAACTAAATAAGTTCATGATATAAGCATTATGACTCTCTAAAAAGCCCTCCTCCCCCTCTAAACCCCCACTAATTTAGGTTAAAAACAAAGTAATGGCAGCAAAAAAGTGTCTTTAAGTTTTGCAATAATCCTTCCAGTACTTTTGCATCCCAAAAGGCTCTAGATGTGACCAGCCACTGCAAAATGGTAAGTTGTTTATCAGCATTCTACACTGGGAACTGGCACCTGTAATTTTACTCTTATTTTGCATCAGCATTATTAAAAAACCTAAAAAATGACCAAGTGAAGGTTTTCTGTAATCACACGTACACCCTCAGGGTGAAATGCCCTGTCTGTCGTGTTGAAGGTGACGGCTACAGCAAGCAGCTTCCTTCTCTGTTTTCAGTGTGTAGACATTCTTTCTGTAGGGAGTTTGGGCTGGTAAGTGGGGCTGAGGAAATAATGTTGAACCGTTCCTCTCACAGCCTTTAAAACACCAATTGTTGATGACTTTTGAGAATTTGAAGAATCACAATGCCTTTTTTTTTCATTCATTTTGCTCCCCCCCCCCCTTTTTTTTTGTCAGTGGTCTTTCGTGGCTAAAAAGAGACCCCGTGCCCACCTCAGTCGGGGATCGAGGTTTATGAAACAAACATACTGGAATCATGTGATGACAATTAACCACTTTGTTAAGCCTTAGATCCCACTTCACCCTCACCTCCTCCTGTTAACCCCGGGGCTCCGTTACATTCTGCCTAAGCTTTTCCTAGCTGCCTGCTCCAGCCTGCTCCCATCTTTCCAGTTGTTTAGAAACATGACAAGCTACCTTTTTGCTTGCTGGCACTTTAACAATTCAGATTCTTGGAACTTCGCTTTTGCATGACTGTTGATTTCCAACCCTATATAGGCACAAAGTATAGCTTGGTACTGATGTAAAATCAACCCAGGGTAGAAGTTTGCTTCTTAGAAAGTTTCTTCTCTTTGTTCCTATAAAATGATTGCCCGCTCAGATGCTTAATACATGTCATTTAAAAAAGGGTACATGTTACGATTGTATATCTTTTATTATATGTATTTTCACCACAATAAAATAAAATTAAAAAAAGGCTTCTTATGCAAGACCTTTACATACATATTAAAAGGAGACAAGTGGGGAAAGTGAGGCACAGATGGCTTACATGACTCACCTGGCGCTGCAGAGTAAGTCATCACTAAATTTCAGTGTTCCTCACAGCTGGTGGTCAAAACAGTATAATTGGTTATATTACCTTTGGAGGTAAAGTTCCACAACATTCTCGTTTCTGATTTAGCTTGGGCTTTGACAAGTTTTTTTGTTGTTGTTGTTGACAAGTTTATATTAACCCAAGATCAAAGATAGCCTAGGTAAGGTCATCTACCCAAAAAAAACCCAGTGCCCTCTAGGAACTTCTGACTCCTGCTTTTTATGCATAAGCATCCTGAAGCTTAGAGTGCTGAGAGAACCCATTAAAACCTAGCAGTGTTGCAGTTCGCTAAGTTTTAAAGTCATCTATAGCATCAGTGGAAACCCTAGTGACGTACTGGTTAAGTGCTACAGCTGCTAACCAAAATGTCAGCAGTTTGAATCCACCAAGTGCTCCTTGGAAACTCTATGGGGCAGTTCTACTTTGTCCTAAAGGGTCATTATGAGTTGGAATCGGCTCGACAGCAACAGGTTTTTTTTTTTTTTTAATAGTGTCAGTGATGGTCAAAATGTTTATATTTATCCTAAATGCTTACCACAAAAACAATTCTTAACACCTAGGGATTGACCCATTGCTCAATGTTAGGAGAGTTTCTTATTGAATATGCAAGGCTGTGAAATGTATTGGTGTATGGGAAGACAGAGAGATGTGGAATGGTTATATCCCTGATCTAATATAAGAACTCATTCATAACTGACCACACGAGAGTGACCACGGGACCACAGTGGCAGCCATGTCAGGATGCGTTAGAGTTTCATAAATTATAGGGTCTATCATTAAGCATGCCTGTCCTTGACAGAATTTGGAGTTTTGACCCCAGTCCTCTATGTGTCTCTTCATCTTGAAAGCTGTTTTTCATATTTGGGGAAAACTTCTAACATAAAGGTTTCAAAAGAGAAGTTCTCTAATGGATGATACAGTATTTTCTAGTAATATTAGTTATTTTAAAGAATTAAAGGGAGACTCCAAAGCATCTTAAAAGCTGGAGCCAAAAGGCCTTACTGATTTGGGCGCAAAGAAAAAGACCCTTACCTTCTCCATCACAAGTTCTCAGTGTAGGAGGGTCCCTTGGGAGCAAAAAGAAGTCTAGAGAGAACAAGGATCTCCCCCTGAATCTATCAGAAGCCTGTGGAGGAGGCCTAGAACCACCTGTCTCTAATTAATCTCCTCTACTGTATTCCCTCTGCACCTACACACTCGTAATTATATTTATGATTATGATTGTATTATATTAAAGTTCAGTTCCCCTTTCAATAAATACTGTTATGATGAAAACCTCACTATTACGGAAAGATTTCTGAGACTTAGCCAGTAACTTACTTACATCACACATATTCAATGCAGTAAAATTTGAGTAAAATAATTTGAAAATTCTTTCAATTCTATTGTAATTTGGCGTTGTAACTGTATTCTTTGTCATGTGAAAGTGCATGGAATCTTCCACTGGATTATAAGATCCTTAACAAAATAGTCCCTAATACAATGTTTCATACATAGTAGATGTTTAATATACATTAGAATGAATGAATGGTTTATTGTAGAATTGGCTATAAATTGGAAACAACTTCCTATAATATATAGCAATGGAACCAGCCAGAATTGTTGAATTGCAGTTAGCATGGCCTTCAGAAGGATGCAGAGATGGGGAAGATAAACGGCAAGCCACATGAGAGCTCCAAGGAACCAGGAAACAGCAGCTGAAAAGAAACAAGGACATTCCCCTACAGCAGACAGAGAGAGAAACCCTTGCCCTAGAATTGATGCCCTGAATTCAGATTTCTAGCCTCCTAAACTGTGAGAAAACAAATTTCTGTTTGTTCTTTGTTAAAGCCACTGTGTGATATTTCTGTTATAGGAGCACCAGGTGACTGAGCCCCCATGTGTCTGTCAGTTTGTCGTACTCTGGGGGCTTGCGTGTTGCTGTGTTGCTGGAAGCTATGCCACCAGTGTTCAGATAACAGCAGGGTAGCCCATGGTGGACAGGTTTCAGCTGAGTTTCCAAACTAAGACAGACTAGGAAGAAGGACCTGACAGTCTAAAACTTCTGAAAAACACTAGCCAGTGAAAACCTTATGAATAGCAGTGGGACATTGTCTGATATAGTGCTGGAAGATGAGCCCCCCAGGTTGGAAGGCATTCCAAAGATGACTGGGGAAGAGCTGCCTCCTCAAAGTAGAGTCGACCTTAATGATGCGGATGCAGTAAAGATTTCGAGACCTTCATTTGCTGATGTGACATGACTCAAAATGAGAAAAAAAAACAGCTGCAAACATCCATTAATAATCAGAACCTGGCATGTATAAAGTATGAATCTAGGAAAATTGGAAATCGGCAAAAATGAAATGGAACACATAAACATTGATATCCTAGGCATTAGTGAGCTGAAATGGACTGGTATTGGCCATTTTGAATTGGACAATAATATAGCCTACTATGCTGGGAATGACAACTTGAAGAGGAATGGTGTTGCATTCATCATCAAAAAGAACATTTCAAGATCTATCCTGAACTATGACTCTGTCAGTGATAGGATAATATCCATACGCCTACAAGGAAGACCAGTTAATATGACTATTATTCAAATTTACACACTAAGGCCAAAGATGAAGAAATAGATTTTTATCAGCTGCTGCAGTCTGAAATTGATCGAAAACGCAATCAAGATGCATCAATAATTACTGGCAATTGGAATGTGAAAGTTGGAAACAAAGAAGAAGGATCAGTAGTTGGAAAATATGGCCTTGGTGATAGAAACAAGGCCGGAGATCGAATGATAGAATTTTGCAAGACTAACGACTTCTTCGTTGCAAATACCCTCTTTCACCAACATAAACAGCGACTATACACATGGACCTCACCAGATGGAACACACAGAAGTCAAATTGACTACATCTGTGGAAAGAGACGATGGACAAGCTTTCATCAGTCAGAACAAGGCCAGGGGCTGACTATGGAACAGACCATCAATTGCTCATATACAAGTTCAAGCTGAAACTGAAGAAAATCAGAGCAAGTTCATGAGAGCCAAAACATGATCTTCAGTACATACCACCTGAATTTAGAGACCATCTGAAGAAGAGATTTGACTCATTGAACACTACTGACCAAAGACTAGACAAGTTGTGGAATGACATCAAGGACATTATACCATGAAGAAACCAAGAGGTCATTGGAAAGACAGGAAAGAAAGAAAAGACCAAGATGGATGTCAGAAGAGACTCTGAAACTTGCTCTTGAGCATTGAGCAGCTAAAGCAAAAGGAAGAATTGATGAAGTAAAAGAACTGAACAGAAGATTTCAAAGGGCGGCTCGAGAAGACGAAGTAAAGTATTATAATGACATGAGCAAAGAGCTGGAGATGAAAAACCAAAAGGGAAGAACACACTTGGTGTTTCTCAAGCTGAAAGAACTGAAGAAAAAATTCAAGCCTTGAGTTGCAATAGTGAAGGATTCTATGGGGAAAATATGAAATGACGCAGGAAGCATCAAAAGAAGATGGAAGGAATACGTAGAGTCATTATACCAAAAAGAATTACTCGCTGTTCAACCATTTCAAGAGGTGGCATATGATCAGGAACAGATGGTACTGAAGGAACTAGTCCAAGCTGCTCTGAAGGCATTGGTGAAAAACAAGGCTCCGGGAATTGATGGAATATCAACTGAGATGTTTCAGCAAACAGATGCATCACTGGAGGTGCTCACTCGTCTATGCCAAGAAATATGGAAGACAGCTTCCTGGCCAACTGACTGGAAGAGATCCATATTTATGCCTATTCCCAAGAGAGGTGATCCAACTGAATGTGTAAATTATAGAATATCATTAATATCACACACAAGCAAAATTTTGCTGCAGATCATTCAAAAACGGCTGCAGCAGTATATGGACAGGGAACCGCCAGAATTTCAGGCCGGTTTCAGAAGAGGACGTGGAACCAGGGATATCATTGCTGAGTCAGATGGATCCTGGCTGACTATGCAAAGACATTCGACTGTGTGGATCATAACAAATTATGGATAACATTGTGAAGGATGGGAATTCCAGAACACTTAATTGTGCTCATGAGGAACCTTTACATAGATCAAGAGGCAGTTGTTCGGACAGAACAAGGGGATACAGATTGGTTTAAAGTCAGGAAAGGTGTGTGTCAGGGTTGTATTCTTTCACCATACCTGTTCAATCTGTATGCTGAGCAGATAATACAAGAAGCTGGACTATACGAAGAAGAATGGGGCATGAGGACTGGAGGAAGACTCATTAACAGCCTGCGTTATGCAAATGACACAGCCTTGCTTGCTGAAAGTGAAGAGGACTTGAAGCACTTACTCATGAAGATCAAAGACCGCAGCCTTCAGTATGGATTGCACCTCAACACAAAGAAAACAAAAATCCTCACAACTGGACCAATGAGCAACATCATGATAAACGGAGAAAAGATCAAAGTTGTCAAGCATTTCATTTTGCTTGGATCCATAATCAACAGCCATGGAAGCAGCAGTCAAGAAATCAAAAGACACATTGCATTGGGTAAATCTGCTGCAAAGGACCTGCCTCTTTAAAGTGTTGAAGAGCAAAGATGTCACCTTGAAGACTAAGGTGCACCTGACCCAAGCCATGGTATTTTCAATAGCATCATATGCATGTGAAAGCTGGACGATGAATAAGGAAGACCGAAGAAGAATTGACGCCTTTGAATTGTGGCGTTGGCGAAGAATATTGAATATACCATGGACTGCCAAAAGAAAAAACCTGTCTTAGAAGAAGTACAGCCAGAATGCTCCTTAGAGGCAAGGATGGTGAGACCTTGTCTTACATACTTTGGACGTGTTGTCAGGAAGGATCAGTCCCTGGAGAAGGACATCATGCTTGGCAGAGTACAGGGTCAGTGGAAAAGAGGAAGACCCTCAACAAGGGGGATTGACACAGTGGCTGTAACAATGAGCTCAAGCATAGCAACGATTGTAAGGATGGCTCAGGACTAGGCAGTGTTTTGTTCTGTTGTGCATAGGGTCGCTATGAGTTGGAACCAACTCAACGGCACCTAACAACAACAACAACAACAAGGCTTTCAGTCTTCATCATAGGGTTGCTATGGGTCAGAATCGACTCAACAGCAATAGGTTTGCGTTTTGGTTCAGTCTTCATCACCATTTTTATTATTATTTGAAAAAATTAAGCGTGAAACTATTGCTCTTCATATGAAATCTAGATATTTTTGCCTATCCATAATTTGTCCTTTAAAAAGCGACCAGCTTAATATCCACCAGTAATTCAAAAGGGCAGTTTGTGCCAACACAATGCCGTCTACACTGGCATTAACTAGCTGGTACGCCTTATTCCTGGGATATTTCTGTTTCCCTACAGCTGTAAGTGTACCATTGATACAAATCCTTCGTTAAGACAGGAAAATGATTCTATATAGACACCATAGGTTCATAGTGTTACCTTTATACACAAACCATGGCACATATTTGTGTACTCTTTCAAAAGTCTACATTTTAAAAAGGTAGTGGCAAAGATGCTTTACTAAACATAAAACATTTTAAATTTGAAAAGATAAATATGATAAGCAAAAGTAATTAATTTTTTCCAAATGTGAGTGGGATCTCTGAAACAAGGAAGCAGTGTGAGTATTAACACTTCTACCTCTGCATAATAAGAAAAGACAACATTAGGAGGTGATAGAGTTGGAGGCTTGCATTTTACCCTCTGGAAGGACGCTTTTCTAGGTAAATGTTGCAAACTGCCGTCAAGAAGAGTAATTTAATGTTGAGAGAAAAAGAGTTAAAAATGTGTAGATTATATATTTTACAATCACTTCTTTCATCGTTGGAAGTGGAGGAGAAAACAACTAAATAAAAAGGAATATGTTTATAATTCATAAAAATCCTTAATGGACCAACCTTAAGATGCAAACTAAAGTGGACTGAAGGTCGCTGAGGTCGGGACTCTGGATCTTTTGCGCCAGGAACTTATGTAAAGGTAAGTAGGTATTAGGCAAAAATTTAATTCTGTCATTAGGCATATGTGTTTGGGAAAGTAAGAGTCACTAGGTCTAGTGGTGACAGTTGCACAACCTTATGGATATACTAAAAACCGCTGAATTGTACACTTTAAAATGGCAAATTTTACAGTATGTGAAAAAATGAAGAAAAAAAATCACTAGGTCTTTTACACCTAGTTTTTTTTTTTTTTCATGGGGAGGCATAGTCACCAGTTCCACAAATTTCCAAAGAAGGAGGCCTGGCTGATCCAGAGAGAAGCCGTGTGTTCTAAAACTCAATCAGTCAATAAACCAACAAACAAGGGGATAAACTTATCATTTGTCTGAGTTCAAGTGTGTGTTGCACTCAGACCTTTGGCATTGCGCCTAAACACCAGCCTGTTTCCTGATTGCTGAAGGCAAACATAACTTATGAGTCAGTGGCACAGGCTCAAACCAACAGTCAGACCTGAGATCAGGAGAGTGAACTGACTGAGGACTCCAGTATTCTAGCAAATGACATATTACTAAAACGCCACCTGGTTCTGAGCATGCAACAGAGCCAAGAGCATTTGGTTTTGATGGACACATTTTATAGGTGGTAGTTTGAGTCAGTGAATCCTTCCCTCTAATCATCGCTACCAGGATCAATGTCAACCTTATAATCAAACATTTATTCAGAAAGGTTGAGTGTATGCTGCCACTAAAGGTAGAGGAAATATTTGCGAACAAACTATGCCAGAACTGAGAAACCTATGGCAATATTTTGTTTTGTGGTAGCAGAAAAAGCATGTTTAGAAAAAGCAGATTTCACTATAAATAAACCTCTATCAACTGCTTGGCAGGTGTCAGGCACTGGGATAAGAACTTTGCAGGTGTTGACTAACCTAATTCTTAACCTTTCAAGGTAGATATTATTATCCTCATTGTACAAATGAAGAAACTGAGGTTCTGAGATGTTTAATTTGCCTAAGCACACACAGCTAGTAAATGGTAAAGCTAGAATTCAGAGCCAGGGCTCTTCACCATTATGCTATGCTCCTGCCACTACAGCAGAGCTACCTTCCACAACTGAAAACAACTGATGTTAGGAGAAGTATTTAGTCCTTCTTAATCACAAAAGTAAGGCAGGGCTGGTTCCATGGTAGAATTATCACCATCCTTAAGGGGGGCCTGGGTTTGATTCCTGGCCAATCCACATCAACACAGGCACCACCCATCCATCAGGGGAGGCTTGTGTGTTAGTATGATGTTAACAAGTTTCAGTGGAGCTTCTAGACTAAGACAGACCAGGAAGAACGGTCTGGTGCTCCACTTCTGAAAAATCAGCCTATGAAAATCCTATGGATCACAACAGTCCAATCATGCTGTACATGGGATCATCATGAGTGGGGGCGACTCAATGGCTGTGAATAATAACAACAATAATTGAAGAGAATGGAAAATAACCTAATAAAACAAAATTGTACAAAATTAAGAAAAATAAATAATTTAAGGCCATATCCTATATATATATATAGCCTTTAATAAAGATGTGAGAAAAAGGATGATCTGAAAAAAAGGTCATGGAGATTAATGTTAGAATCAGATTATTGAATCACTGCTGGGATGCTGGAATTGTAGGATTATCAAGTATAAATTATCTTTTCTGTACTAGTCTTCTACTTATATGTCTTTACTTTAGCCATTCTTCCAAAGTTGATATCTAATATCTAGCTCATGAGATGGTTAGATATTTAAGCCCAAAAAGCCACAAGATTTTGGCTAAGATCCCCAAAATCTCTAAGAAGAGAGATTGCAGCAACAAGAAACAAAACACAGGTCTGGAGACAGACTTAGGTTCAAATCTCAGCCCCGTTACTTTCTGCGTGAGTTTAGGCAAATTATCTTTCTAAATCTCTGCTTCTGGTTTGTAAACTGGGGACTATGATAATACTGGTACCTAGTTCATAGGACTGGTCTGAGTATCAAATGACACAATGCAAGAATTACCATACTTGGTGCATAGTAAGCGCTCAATATCATTTAAACATTATTTTTAACATTTCTTTCTTGACAAACTAAAATTGACATCTACTTCTATCAAAATTATTTTCCTTTTTTACATGCCCAAATTCCTTTTACTAGATTCAGTTTTTATTATATTGCCCCCATTAGAGGAAAGAAGTTATTTTCTCTCAAAAAAGAGCTAAATTAATGATCATGCAAACTTCATTCTTCAACATTTTGGTAGGATCTGGGGATTTTGTAGATCATTCGGGAAATAAAACCAAAATTAGTTTAAGGTTCCTAACATTGTTATTGCAGTTAATGATTTTCCTTGGAGTTGAAGATGTTATAATAATTTATTCAAGGAAGTTTTCATCTGGGCTCTAAAATTCTTTCAGATTCAAAACCCTGACAAAAAAAAGTCATCAGGAACTTCAGATAAATAATAAATGGGGCGATGGCTTTTAGAAGATGCTTGGATAATGCTGTCTTTGAAGTTCTCAGGAATTAAAGGATGAGCAATTCTGAATAAAACCAACATGTTTAGAAGTTAGGGTGTTCGCACTGCTGAAGCACCCCCTCACAGCCCAGACTTCCTGCTCTAGAAGGCCTTCTGGATCCTGCCTCAGCCATGGGGAGTCACCCAGTTTCTGCAGACCCAAATACAGCAATTATCATACACAGAAAAAAAAAAAAATCATCTAGTCGATATTGACCTTGTGGTGACACCACATTTATCAGAGTAGAACTGCACTCAGTAGGATTTTCTTGGCTGTAATCAGACCTTCCTTCCACGGCACTGCTGCGTGTATTTGAACCACCAGCCTTTTCAGTTAGTAGCCAAGTGCAAATCATTTGCAGAACCCGGGGACTTATCACACGTATTACCCTCCCCCCCTTTTTTTAAATTGATATTACATCAAATGAGATTTTTCTAAAGAAATTATACCTAAATACATTGCCTGCCTGCTTAAGATCTCTCCCACTGACTCTAGGGAAAAACAAAACAAAACAAAAAACCCAAACTCTTTGTCATGTCATTATGGGTCATTTATGATCGGACCTGCCTCCTTTTTACCACTGTTCCACTGCCTTGCCCAACCACAGTGACCTGTTGCAGTCTGGGACAGGCTGTGCTCCTTCTGCCCTCTGAACTTTGGACCTGCTATTTCCTTACTGGAATGCTGCCTCCGCCCTCCTCTCTTCCCTTCTCTCACAACACTGGCTGCTGCTTATATGTCACTTTCTCAGCAAAGTCTTCCCAGAACTTCCTTCCCCCAGACTGGGTAAGTTGTCTTTGTTGTTGTTAGGTGCCAGCTGAGCCAGTTCTGTCTCATGGCAACCCTGTTTACAACAGAATGAAACACTGCCCCATCCTCACAATCATTGTTTTGCTTGAGCCCATTGTGGCAGCCACTGTGTCAACCCATCTCCTTGAAGGTCTTCTTCTTTTTCGCTGACCCTCTATTTTACCAAGCATGATGTCCTTCTCCAGAGACTGATCCCGCCTGATAACATGTCCAAAGTATGTGAGACAAAGTCTCAGCATCCTCGCTTCTAGGGAGCATTCTGACTGTACTTCTTCCAAGACAGATTTGTTCATTCTTCTGGCAGTCCAGGGTATATTCAATATTCTTCGCCAACACCTTAATTCAAAAGCATCAATTCTTCTTCAGCCTTTCTTACTCACTGTCTAGCTTTCACATGCATATGAGATGATTGAAAATACCACGGCTTGGCTCAGGGGCACCTTAGTCCTCAGACTGACATCTTTGCTTTTCAACACTTTAACAAGGCCTTTTGCAGCAGATTTGCCCAATGCAAGATTGGGTATGGTGACTCGTAATTGTGTTCTCCTCGTTTAGCCAACACATGCCACAATATCACACTTAACACTCTGAGTTGAAATACTTATTTTTTGTGTCTTTCTTCCCCCCTAGATAGTAAGCCCATTGAGGGCAGGTACTGGGTCTTGCTCCCTGTCATAACCCCAGCTCTTAGCCCAGTGCCTGGCACGTAAAAAACCCTGAATCTGCTGAATAAATGAATCTGAGTCTCTATACTTAAATTTACCAAAAATACAATATTGTCTTTCAAATAATAAATAATATGTAACATACGGAGAAAACCTAACCTTCTTTCCAGCTGGTATGAGAATTCCTTTGTGGGAAGAGTTGTGCTTTAGCAAGGATCAGCTGGCTGATTTGGTTACATCTCGAGGACATCGCCAAGCCCGGCCCAGCTTGTAGAAAGTGGAGAAATGAATCTTTAATTCTAGGCCTGCTTCATCTCTGTTAGCTTTGTCATTTCAGCCAATCAATTAACTAATCAATAGCTATTAAATGAGGCTCTATGAATGACAAATGTGTCTGAGAAAAACTGGAGGTGGGATTGTTACTTATGAGTCTACCTCCCTCTCCCTCCTAAGGGTTCTTTTGTCCTAACCACCTGTATATCAGTATGTAACTTTGGGGAGGCTCCAGAAGTTTGGTGAAATAGCTCTGCATGAGACAATTGTAAGAGGTTGGGGCATGGGTCTGGAAGGATGAGCATTATATTGGGGGGAAAAGAGAAAAAAAGAGGTGACTTGCTATTGTGTAGGTCTAGTGGCATGCCAGAGACACTGAGAAGTGAGGCCCTGTTGAATACAGAGTTTATTAGAGTGTGTCAAGAAGCCCTGATGGCACAAGGGCTAAGTGCTAGGCTATTAATCAAAAGGTTGGTGGTTTGAATCCACCCACCGGCTCTGCGGAAGAAAGACTTGATCTGCTTCTGTAAAGATCACAGTTAAGAAAACCCTACGGGGCAGTTCTACTGTCTCGGGGGCGGGGGGGGGGGTTGCTATGAGTTGAAATCGACTTGGCGGCACCCAACAACAATAATCATGGTACCAGTTACCATGGAGTCAATTCCTACTTATAACAACCCCCTGTGTGTCAGAGTAGGACTGTGCCCCACAGGGTTTTCAGTGGTTGGTTTTTCAGAAGTAGATCACCAGGCCTTTCTTCTGAGGTACCTCTGGGTGGACTTGAGCCTCCAACCTTTCAGTAAGAGCTGAGCACCTTGACCTTTACACCACCCAGGGACACCATCATGTGCAGAGGGCAGTATAAAACCTTCTTTGGTCTCCTTCCCAAAAACCTTGGTAAACCTTAAATTTTACAAGTTTTTGCACTTTTTTTTTGTTTGTTTGAATGGATTATTTCTCATAGCATTAGTGTTTATAAGTGATTTTGGATGACTATAAGGACTTTAAGGTAGAGCTTTGAGCCAGTTCTAACAAATTCCTAGGAAATTCCTATGCATAAGAATCGCTTGAGGACGTGGTTAACTAGATTCTGATTCAGTATATCTGGGAGTGGAAATGCAAATTCTCAGTAGGGATTTGAACTGAAATGAATCGGTTCAAAGCTGTGCTATAAAGAAAGCTTCATGAAGGGGCATGTAACTGTCTTTATTCAACAATACCTCTCTGCTTCGCAGATGGCAGAAAATTAATGCTCACAATTTTCCCCTTTTCATCTCACCCCTAAGACATTTTTTGCACAGGCTCTGATCGCAATCACCCCAGACTTTGCACTGGGTCCCTTTCAGAATTGGTATTTTTCTTTCTTCCATGTCCAGTCCAGCACAGCTGGGTGACACCCAGCAGAGCTTTGATGTTTGAACCCCTTTGGCACAAGAGATATGCATAGCTAGGACTCTTCTGGTCGAGGGGGAGAATGAAGCTAAATACCTTTTGCCTGAACTGGAAATTGTTGCCATGCTCATGACATGTTTTCCTAGCTTTGTTACACTTCAAGTACTCTTGAGAAGGAAGAAAGTGAATGCTAAAATGTGAATGAGCCAGGTACCATGCTAAATAGTTTATGAGTTACCTCAGATCCACATATTCCCATATCCAGCAAGGAAATAATGGGCTAAAGAATTCTACCTGAGTATGAGCCATCCAGACCATAGTCTAGAACAACAGCATCCCAGCCATAGAGATTATCTGTAGGGAGAGAACTGAGGAGTGAAGAGCAATCTTGTTTAGAGTGTGTGTCTAAACTACCATCTTGATTTAGGGGCATTCTGGAAGACTTAGTTCTAAACTACCGTCTTGATTTAGGGGCATCCTGGAAGACCTTACTCAAGTTTGTACCAGTCACAGACATTAAGTGAATGGTGGTAGGGGAGCCTAATATTTATTAAGAACCTCCTTATGGAGAGTTGAAGTCTATAGGAAATGCAAATGGTCACGTCCTAACTGCTAACCGAAAGGTTGGAGGTTTGAGTTCACCCACAGGTGCCTCTGAAGAAATGCTTTGATGATCTACCTCAAAAAAATCAGCCGTTGAAAACCTTATGGAGCACAGTTTTACTCTGAAACAGATGGGGTCACCATGAGTTGGAATCAACTCACTGCAACTGTTTTTTTTTTTTTTTTTGACAGAGGAGCCCTGGTGGTGCATTGGTTAAATGCTTACCTGCTAACTGAAAGGTTAGTGGTTCAAACCCACCAAAAGCTCTGCAAAAGACCTGGTGTTCTGTTCTCATAAAGATTACAGCCTCGAAAACCCCATGGGGCAATTCTACTGTGTCTTATAGGGTCACTATGAGTTGGAATAGACTCAATGACACACAACAACAACAGACTACATACTATAAACATCATCTTGAAAACCCACTGCCAAGATTTTAATCGATTTAATACATGGTAGCTGTGGAATAGTAAGAGGTTCACGAGGAGCTAGCACCTCTCTAAATTATTTGGAATCTCTGGTTTTAGGATGGGGGAGGTATAACCTAGAACACCTCCCCCAAACCCCCTTTTTTTTTTTTTTGGTCCAATGATCTTGAGTCAGAAGGAAATCAGCTTGGGTGATTCGAGACTGCAATGAGTTGTCTGTATCCAAAGTCCAATGGATTCAGAGTAAAGCACCCCAGGGTATCAAATGAGTAAACAGACCATAGGCAGGACTCTGGCCCTCTTTGGTTGGTAATTTTTTTGATACCACTTAAACCATTGCTGTCAAGTCGATTCTGACTCATGATAACATTTAGAAAGGGACAAATTGATACTCCAACTTATATTATTTCTTTTTTAAATTTTTATTGTGCTTTAAGTGAAAGTTTACAAATCAAGTCAGTCTGTCATACAAAACCTTACATACACCTTGCTATTTACTCCTAGCTGCTCTCCCCCTAATGAGACAGCACATTCCTTCTCTCTACCCTGTGTTTCCATGTCCATTCAGCCAGCTTCTGTCCCCCTTGGCTTTCATATCTCTCTTCCAGATAGGAGCTGCCCAGATAGTCTCATGTGTCTACTTGATCCAAGAAGCCCATTCCTCACCAGTATCATTTTTTGTGTTGTAGTCTAGTCCAATCCCTGCCTGAAGAGTTGGCTTTGGGAGTGGTTCTTGTCTTGGGCTAACAGAAGGTCTAGGGACAATGATCTCCGGGATCCCTCTGGTCTCAGTCAGACCATTAAGTCTGGTCTTTTCACAAGAATTTGGGGTCTGCATCCCACTGCCCTCCTGCTCTTTCAGGCGTTCTCTGTTGTGATGCCTGTTATGGCAGTCATCGGTTATAGCTGGGCACCATCTAGATCTTCTGGTCTCAGGCTGATGTAGTCTTTGATTTATGTGGCCCATTCTGACTCTTGAGCTCATACTTACCTTGTGTCTTTGGTGTTCTTCACTCTCCTTTGCTCTAGGTGGGTTGAGACCAGTTGATGCATCTTAGATGGCTGCTTGCTAGCATTTAAGACCACAGACGCTACTCTCCAAAATAGGATGCAGAATGTTTCTTAATAGTTTTTATTATGCCAATTGGCCTAGTTGACCCCTGAAACCATGGTCCCCAAGCCCCTGCCCCTGCTACTCTGGCCTTTGAAGCATTCAGTTTATTCAGGAAGCTTCTTTGCTTTTGGTATAGTCCAATTGTGCTGACCTTTCCTGTATTGTGATGCCCGTCCCTTCACCTAAATTAGTTCTTATCTACTACCTAATTAGTAAATCCCCCCTCCCTCCTTTTCTCCCTCCCACCTCTCATAACCATCAAAGAATATTTTTTTCTGTTTAGGCTATTTCTTGAGTTCTTATAATAGTGGTCTCATACCATATTTGTCCTTTTCCAACTGACTAATTTCACTCAGCATAATGCCTTCCAGGTTCCTCCATGTTATGAAATGTTTCACAGATTCATCGTTGTTCTTCATCGATACATAGTATTCCACTGTGTGAATCTACCATAATTTATTTATCCATTCATCCGTTGCTTCCATTTTTTGCTATTGTAAACAGTGCTGCAGTGAACATGGGTGTGCATGTATCTGTTTGTGTAAAGGCTCTTACTTCTCTAGAATATATTCCAAGGAGTGGGATTGCTAGATTGTATGGTAGTTCTATTTCTAGCTTTTTTAGGTAATGCTGAATTGATTTCCAAAGTGGTTGTACCATTTTATATTCCCACCAGCAGTGTATGTGTTCCAATCTCTCCACAACCTCTCCAACATTTATTATTCTGTTTTTTGGATTGATGCCAGCCTTGTTGGAGTGAGAAGGAAACTCCTTTTAGTTTTGATTTGCATCTCTCTAATTTTTTTTTTTTAATGGCTAATGAGCATGAGCATTTCCTTATGCATCTGTTAGCTACCTGAATGTCTTCTATAGTGAAGTGCCTGTTCATACCCTTTGCCCATTTTTTAATTGGGTTATTTGCCTTTTTGTTGTTGAGTTTTTGCAGTAGCATGTACATTTTAGAGATCAGCCGCTGATCGGAGATGTCATAGCTAAAAACTTTTTCCCAATCTGTAAGTAATCCTTTTACTCTTTTGGTGAAGTCTTTAGGTGAGCATAGGTGTTTGACTTTTAGGAGCTCCCAGTTATCTAACTTCTCTTTTGCTGTTTTTGCAGTTCTAGTAATGTTTTGTATACTGTTTATGCCATGTATTAGGGCTCCTAGCATTGTTCCTATTTTTCTTCCATGAACTTTATCATTTTAGGTTTTATATTTAGGTATTTGATCCATTTTGAGTTGGTTTTTGTGCATGGTGTGAGGTATGGATCTTGTTTCATTTTTTTGCAGATGTATATCCAGTTATGCCAGCAACATTTGTTAAAGAGTCTGTCTTCCCCCCATATAACAGACTTTGGTCCTTTGTCAAATATCAGCTGCTCATATGTGGATAGATTTATGTCTGGACTCTCAATTCTGTTCCATTGGTCTATGTATCTGTTGTTGTACCAATACCAGGTTGTTTTGACTACTGTGGGGGTATAATACGTTCTAAAGTCAGGTAGAGTGAGGCCTCCCACTTTTTTCTTCTTTTTCAGCAATGCTTTACTTATCCGGGGCCTCTTTCCCTTCCGTATGAAGTTGGTGATTTGTTTCTCCATCTCATTAAAAAATGTCACTGGTATTTGGATCGGGATTGCATTGTATCTATTGATCACTCTGCGCAGAATAGACATTTTTACAATGTTGAGCCTTCCTATCCATGAGCAAGGTATGTTTTTCCACTTATGAAGGTCTCTTTTGGTTTCTTGCATTAGTGTCTTGTAGTTTTCTTTGTATAGGTCTTTTACGTCCCTGGTTAGATTTATTCCTAAGTACTTTATCTTCGTAGTGGCTATTGTAAATGGTATTGATTTGGTGATGTCCTCTTCATCATGCTCTTTGTTAATGTAGAGGAATCCAACTGATTTTGGTATGTTTATCTTGTATCCTGAAACTCTGCTGAACTCTTCTATTATTTTCAATAGTTTTCTTAAGTATTCTTTAGGTTTTTCTGTGTATAAGATCATGTCACCTGCAAACCGAGATACTTTTACTTCTTCTTTGCCAATTTGGATGCCCTGTATTTCTTTATCCAGCCTTATAGCTTTGGCTAGGACCTCCAGCACAATGTTGAATAAGAGTGATGATAAAGGGCATCCTTGTCTGGTTCCTGTTCTCATCGGGAATGGTTTCAATCTCTCTCCATTTAGGATGATGTTGGCTGTTGACTTTGTATAAATGTCAATATTATAGGAATATAATAATATTTAATTATAATTAAATATATTTATAATATTTAGGAATTTTCCTTCTATTCCTATTTTGCTGAGAGTTAGTATCATGAATTTCCTTCTATTCCTATTTTGCTGAGAGTTAGTATCATGAATCGGTGTTGCACTTTGTCAAATGCCTTTTCTGCATCATTTGATAAGATCATGTGGCTCTTGTCTTTTGTTTTATTTATGTGATGGATTACATTGATTGTTTTTCTAATGTTGAACCATCCCTGCATACCACTTGGTTGTGGTGAATTATTTTTTTGATATGTTGCTGAATTATATTGGCTAGAATTTTGCTGAAGACCTTTAAGTCTAAGTTCCTGAGGGATATCAGCCTGTAATTTTCTTTTTTGTGAAGACTTTACCTGGTTTTAGTATCAGGGTTATGCTGGCTTCATAGAATGAGTTTGGGAGTATTCCATCCTTTTCTATGCTCTGAAATACCTGTAGTAGTAGTGGTGTTAACTCTTCTCTGAAAGTTTGGTAGAATTCTCCAGTGAAGCCATCAGGGCCAGGGCTTTTCCTCTTTAGGACATTTTTGATTACTTTTTCAATCTTTTCTTTTGTTATAGGTTTATTTAGTTGTTCTGTCTCTGTTTGTGTTAGTTTAGGTAGGTAGTGCGTTTCTAGAAATTTGTCCATTTCCTCTAGGTTTTCAAATTTGTTAGAGTACAAGTTTTCATAGTACTCTGTTATGATTATTTCAATTTCAGTTGGGTCTGTTGTGATATTGCCCATCTCATTTCTTATTCAAGTTATTTCCTTCATCTCCTGTTTTTCTTTTGTCAGTCTGGCCAATGATTTATCAATTTTGTTAATCTTTTCAGAGAACCAGCTTTTGGTCTGTTTAACTCTTTCACCAATTGTTTTTCTGTTTTCTATTTCATTTAATCCTGCTCTAATTTTTAATTATTTATTTTTTTCTGGTGCCTGAGGGTTTCTTTTGTTGCTCTCTTCCTATTTGTTCAAGTTGTAGGGATAATTCTTGGGTTTTGGCCCTTTCTTCTTTTTGTATGTTTGTGTTTATTGATATAAATTGACCTCTGAGCACTGCTTTCACTGTGTCCCAAGGGTTCTGATAGGAAGTGTTTTCATTCTCATTGGATCCTACGAATTTCTTTATTCCATCCTTGATGCCTCCTATAACCCAATCGTTTTTGAGCAGGGTATTGGTCAGTTTCCAGGTGTTTGATTTCTTTTCCCTGCTTTTTCTGTTATTGACTTCTAGTTTTATGGCCTTATGGCCAGAGAAGATGCTTTGTAATATTTCGATGTTTTGGATTCTGCTAACACTTGCTTTGTGACCTAATATGTGGTGTATTCTAGAGAATGTTCCACGTGTGTTGGAAAAGAAAGTATATTTGGCTGCTGTTGGGTGGAGTGTTCTGTATATGTCTATGAGGTCAAGTTGGTTAACTGTGGCATTTAGCTCTTCTGTGTCTTTATTGAGCTTCTTTCTGGATGTTCTGTCCTTCACTGAAAGTGGTGTGTTGAAGTCTTCTCCTATTATTGTGGAGCTGTCTATCTCACTTTTCTATGCTGTTAGAGTTTGTTTTATGTATCCTGAATCTCCATCGTTGGGTGCATAAATATTTAATAAGGTTATATCCTCCTGGTATATTGTTCCTTTAATCATTATATAGTGTCCTTCCTTATCTTTTGTGGTATGGAGTCTGTTTTGTCAGAAATTAGTATAGCCACTACTGCTCTTTTTTATTGTTGTTTGCTTGATATATTTTTTCCCATCTTTTGAATTTCAGTTTGTTTTTGTCTTTAAGTCTAAGATGGATCTCTTGTAGGCAGTATATAGCCAGGTCTTTTTTTTTTTTTTTTTTTTAACCCATTCTGCAACTCTCTGTCTCTTTATTAGTGCATTTAGTCCATTTACATTCAGCGTGATTATAGATAAGTATGAACCTAATTCTGTCGTTTAAAAAAAAAATTTTACTGTGCTTTAAGTGAAAGTTTACGAATCAAGTCGGACTCTCATACAAAAATTTATTAACACCTTGCTATATACTCCTAATTGCTCTCCCCCTAATGAGACTGCACACTCCTTCCCTCCTCTATTACTTTTCAAGTCCATTCGGCCAGATTCTGACCCTCTCTATCCTCTCACCTCCCCTTCAGACAGGAGATAACAATATAGTCTCATGTGTCTACTTGATCCAAGAAGCTCATTCTTCACCAGTATCATTGTTTATCCCATAGTCTAGTCCAATCCCTGTCTGAAGAGTTAGCTTTGGGAATGCTTCCTGTCTTGGGCTAACAGAAGGTCTGGGGACCATGACCTCCGGGATCATTCTAGTCTCAGTCAGACCATTAAGTCTGGTCTTTTTACAAGAATTTGGGGTCTGCATCCCACTGTTCTGTTGCTCCCTCAGGGGTTCTTTGTTGTGTTCCCTGTCAGGGCAGTCATCAGTGGTAGCTGGGTATCATCTAGTTCTTCTGGTCTCAGGCTCTTATAGTCGCTGGCTTACGTGGCCCTTTCTGTCTCTTGGACTCATAATTACCCTAGTGCTGTCATTTTGATGCCTTTTTCGTGTGTGTTGTTGACAGTTCCATTTTTCCACTTTATTGTGCTGAGTTGTTTTTCTTTGTGAATTGTGTGTTTTTCTTTTGCATTGTGATTGACATTGTTTTTGCTAAGTCTTTGTGTTTATCTTGTTTTTTATTTTGAGGTGTAGGATTGTTAGTCTTCTTTGTGGTTACCTTGATATTTACCCTTATTTTTCTAAGTTTAAACCTAACTTGTATCTCCCTATTTTGCCTTGATTTCCTCTCCATATGGAAGATCTATGCCCACTTTATCTAGTCCCTCTTTATCGACTATTGTCATCTTTTACATAATGACATTGCTGATTCCCTGTTTGGAGTATTTTTTTTTAATCTTGATTTATTTTTATGATTTCACTATCTGAGTTGATATCTGGTTGCTCTGTTCTGTGTTCTATTGTTGGGTTGACATCTGATGCTATTGATTTTCTATCCAGGAATTTCCTTTAGTATTTCTTGTAGTTTTGGTTTGGTTTTTGCAAATTCCCTAAGCTTTTGTTTATCTGTAAATGTCTTAATTTTGCCTTCGTATTTGAGAGACAGTTTTGCTGGATATACGATTCTTGGCTGGCAATTTTTCTCCTTCAATGCTTTATATATGTCATCCCACTGCCTTCTTGCCTGCATGGTTTCTGCCGAGTAGTCCAAACTTATTCTTATTGATTCTCCTTTGTAGGTGACTTTTCTCTTATCCCTGGCTGCTTTCAAAATTTTCTCTTTATCTTTGGTTTTGGCAAGTTTGATAATAATATGTCTTGGTGACTTTCTTTTGGGATCTACCTTTTATGGGGTTCAGTGAGCATCTTGGATAGATATCCTTTCATCTTTCATGATATCAGGGAAGTTTTCTGCCAACAAATCTTCAACAACTCTCTCTGTATTTTCTGTTGTCCCTCCCTGTTCTGGTATTCCAATCACCTGCAAGTTACTCTTCTTGATAGAGTCCCAAATGGTTCTTAGGGTTTCTTCATTTTTTTTTTAATTCTTTTATCTGATTTTTCTTCACATATATTGGTCCAAGTGATTTATCTTCAGTCTCACAAATTCTGCATTCCAGTTCCTCAGTTTTGTTCCTCTGACTTTCTATTGAGTTGTCTAGTTCTATAATTTTATTTTTAATGTTCTGAATTTCTATAGATTCTTGCAGTTTGTTAAATTTTTTATTATGTTCTTGAATAATCTTTTTAACTTCCTCAACTTCTTAATCTGTGTGTTCCTTGGGTTTTTCTGTTTGTTGCCTGATCTCGTTCATGATGTTGTTCCTGATGTCTTGAAAAGCTCTGTATTTTAATCTTTCGTATTCTACATCTGGTGATTCTGGGAATGCATCTTCATCCAGAAAAGTCCTTGATTCTCTGTTTTGGGAGTTTGTTGAAGCAATCATGGTCTGCTTCTTTATGTGATTTGATATCAACTGTTGTCTCCAAGCCATCTATAAGTTATTGTATTAATTTATATTTGCTCACTGTGTCCTAGTTTCTTGATTTGTTTTGTTTTGATATAGCCAAATAGTCTACTAGAGTGAGCTAACTTGGTTATTGGAGCCTTTGAAGCACTAATATCCTGTTACCAGATGGCTAGAGCTGTTACCAGGTATATGAGCCTAGGAGTCCATTCACTATTTTTGTGTAGATTCAGCTCAGGTGTCCTGATAGTCAGTCACCTACTGTGTGGTGTAGGCTCTCACCTACTATCTTAGAGGAGTAGTGGTGATGGGTGTACGCACCAGTTTCTCATAGCAGCAGGGGGTCACACTCTGAGGAAGGCCAGGGGCTGACAGCCTTCCCCCAAGTGTCAGTGAGGAGGGAGCAACTCTGTTCTTTAGAATGCTCTGGTGGGTAGGCTCTGCAGCTGTACCTTAGGCATCCAGTGCTTATACCTGTAAGGACCGGTAGGCACCACTGTCCTTTTGCAGGTGGCTAGGTGGCGTGGATGGAACCTCCAGTCCTCAGGCCCCTACTGTGGGTAGGTGAAGGCCCTGTTTACTAGGCAGAGTGGTATTGGACCTCTAAAACCTGCCTCTCCACCACAGAGCTGAAACAGTTACAGTCAGATCTCAAACAGATTTGCCCTTGCATCATAATAGCCACCTAGATCCATGTAGGGGTGAAAGCCAAAGTTTGTGGGTCACCTATGCCTGGACTGGAGAGTCGCTACTGCTCTGCGCTTCCAATTGCAGAGTATTTTTCCCCCATTTGTTAATTTGTTCCTTCTTCCAGGACAGGAGAATGGCTCATGGAGTGCAGCAGGTGCTATCTCAGGCCCAGGGAAATCAACTGTTAATGAAGCTGGCTGGGGCAGACGGGGGGAGGGATCAGATAGATAGGAGAGAGTTCTTTCAAAAGAAGGAGCTATTAGATCCACACATGGTAAATTAGGCAAAATCACTTATCTTGTATTGAGAGTGCTGTATTATCTCAGATTTCAGAGGTGTGTGTAGCCTGTGTGTGTGCTGGCTGGGTCCCCACCAAGATGCCCCAGGGGGTTAGGGCTGCGTCCCATGCTTACCTCCTTTCATTGAAGCAGCTGTGTCCTAAACTCCACTGCCAGTCCCGCGGTCATCACACCAGGGGGTTGGGGCACCGGTACTTCGGTTGCCTTCTTTCGTTGAAGCACCCGCTTCCTAAACACTGCAGCCAGCCCCGTTGTAGACACGCCACAGGGTCAGGGGTGCGCCACTCTGCTTGACTTCTCTCCCTGAAGCTGCTGTATCTTAGGGAACTACCATCGGCCCTGCCTCAGTCACACCAAAGAACGTGCCAAGGAATCGGAGCTGAGGTGCGGTGTGGGCTTGGCAACTCAACACTGCTTCTGCACTGTCTTTCCTTCCCCCGTCACTCAGACCGATTCCTTAATTTTGTTTTTGATGCTCAGGGATTCTAGCTTGTCACATACATAATTGATTCACTTGTGTTTTCGGGTCTTTGTTGTAGGAGGCATTGGCGGAAGCTACTGGCTAGTTCTCCATCTTGGCCCTGACTCTCCCATTATTTCTTATATATAACTTCAGAGATGAATACTGTGCAGAAACTGAGAGGCTTAGATAAGGCATATCTGAGTGTCGAAATTTTTTTACTTTTCAAGAAAAGAAAAGATCATACTGGGGCTAAAAGGTTTATAAGTGGGGGGGATAGCATTAAAACATATCTCAGTGTTAAAACCAGGTGGCCTTCTACTTCATTGGTTTTGTCACCATTTTTGGCTTGCAATGTTCAAGATAATTTTCATTCTTAATGGCAAGAAACATTATGCATCCAGGATAAAAATAAAATATGATTTACTAAAATAATAGTTTAATGAAAGATTATTTATTTTTGTTTAAAAATCTTAAGGCACATAGTAACATTACCTTGAATAAACAGTGTTATTAAGTTTCAGGAGTAAAGTGATTTTTAATAATGAGAAGAGGCATAATTGCAAAAAAATTTTTCTAACACAAATAAAAGCTTTTAGAGAGACTGAATAAAAGGTGAGACTGAATCACTGAAACTGGCCAGAGAAAGATGCAAATTAAGAATTTGCCCAAAAATAGAGTAGGAACTCATTTTATTAGAAGTAAAGCAAATGAAGACTCCAGCCACCCCAAGTCTCACACCAGTGATTTAATTGTAAAAGTCTTTCCTTAGAAACAGGATTAATTCCAATTAATGGATTCTCAAATTATGTTTATAAACACTAACAAAACATTATTGTGCCATAGCATAGCCTTTGCACAGCATCTATCCTATGTAGTGTTATAAGACATTTTATGAAAGACGAAGGTTCATTAATTTTGGTAATCCCCTATTTTGTAGATGAAGAAACTGAAGCATAAAACATTTAGAAGACAACCCACTACAAGTTTTCAGGAAAGCAGGAGAAATTCCTTCCCTCTTAGTCCTGTGTGTATGATAGTCCCCCCAAGAAAAAAAGAAAAGCAAGGTTCATGTAGATCAAAAGAAAAAGAAAATTTTATAGAGCCTATAGTAGCAACCCAGGAGAGATGTGGAATCAGAAGTAAGAAATAAACATTTACAAACTGCAAAGACCTAAATTCACTTCTTTCTGGCTTTTCTAATGAGGCACGAGCTCAAGGGTCTTGATACAAAGCTCTTAGGTTCGTAGCTACTGATACCCTCTTCTTTAGCACTTTGCAGACATTTAGTATCCTCTGAGAAAGCTGAGGTTCAGGCCATGGTTGACATCACAACCTACAATGTGACTCAGCAAAGCGAGCCTTCTTTACGGAGGCCTGCCCTCGAGCTGTAATGAAATGTGCAAAGACCTGGAGTTAGAAAACCAAAAGTGAAGAGCATGCTCTGCATTTCTCAAGCTGAAAGAACTGAAGACAAAATTCAATCCTTGATTTGCAATATTGAAGGATTCTATGGGCAAAATATTAAAAGACACAGGAAGCATCAAAAGATGGAAAGAATACACAGAGTCAATGTACTGAAAAGAATTAGTTGACATTCAGCCATTTCAGGAGTTAGCATATGATCAAGAACTGATGGTATTGAAGCAAGAAGTCCAAGCTGCACTGAAAAAATTTTTAAGGCATTGGCAAAAAACAAGCCTTCAGGAACTGAAAGAATTCCAGTTGAGATGTTTCAACAAATGGATGCAGTACTGGAGGTGCTCACTCATCTATGCCAAGAAATTTAGAAGACAGCTACCTGGCTAACTGACTGGAAGAGATTCATATTTGGGCCCATTCCAAAGAAAGTGATCCTACAGACTGTGGAAGTTATAGAACAATATCAATGTCACATGCATGTAAAATTTTGCTGAAGATCATTCAAAAGCGGTTGCAGCAGTACATCGACAGGGAACTGCCAGAAATTCAAGCCAGATTCAGAAGACGACATGGAAAAATGGATATCATTGCTCATATCAGATGAATCTTGGCTGAAAGCAGAGAACACCAGAAAGATGTTTACCTGTGTTTTGCTGATGAAAAGGCATTCAACTGTGTGGATCATAACAAATTATGGATAACATTTTGAAGAATGGGAATTCCAGAACATTTGTGTTCTTGTGGAAACTGTACATAGACCAAGAGGTAGTCGTTCAAACAGAACAAAAAAATACAGGAAAGGTGTGCCTCAGGGTTGTATCCTTTCACCATATTTATTTGATCTACATGCTGAGTAAATAGTCTGAGAAGCTGGACTATATGAAGAAGAATTGGAGGAAGACTAACAACCTGCATTATGCAGATGACACAATATTGGCTGCAGAAAGTGAAGAGGACTTGAAACACTTACTGATGAAGATCAAAGACTTCGGCCTTCCGTATGGATTACACCTCAACATAAAGAAAATAAAAATCCTCACAACTGGACCAATAAGCAACATCATGATAAATAGAGAAAATATTGAAGTTGTCAAAGGTTTCATTTTACTTGGATCCACTATCAACACCCAAGGAAGCAGCAGTCAAAAAATCAAAAGACACATTGCATTGGGCAAATCTACTGCAAAAGATCTCTTTAAAGTGTTCAAAAGCAAAGATGTCACCTTGAGGACTAAGTTATGTCTGATCCAAGTGTGGTATTTTCAGTTGCCTCATATGCATGCAAAAGCTGGACAATGAATAAGGAAGAACAAAGAAGAATTGGTGCATTTAAATTATGGTGTTGGAAAAGAATATTGAATATACCATGGACTGCCA
This sequence comes from Elephas maximus indicus, assembly GCF_024166365.1. Taxonomy (NCBI): domain Eukaryota; kingdom Metazoa; phylum Chordata; class Mammalia; order Proboscidea; family Elephantidae; genus Elephas; species Elephas maximus. The sequence continues at coordinate 86,876,011 of NC_064820.1, forward strand.
GAAAAACAAACAAATTTGGCTTGGAAGAAGTACAGCCAGAATGCTCCTTAGAAAAGAAGATGGTGAGACCTGTCTCAAGTACTTTGGACATGTTATCAGGAAGAATCAGTCCCAGAAGAATGGCATCATGCTTGATAAAGTAGAAGGTCATTGAAAAAGAGGAAGACCCTCACGGGAGTGGATTGATACAGGGGCTGCAACAGTGAGCTCAAGCATAGCAATGATTGTGAGGATGGTGCAGGACTGGGCAGGGTTTCATTCTGTTGTACATTGAGTGCTGTGAGTCAGAACCAACTTGTTGGCACCTAACAACAACAGCCCTTGAGTTATAGGGCCAGCCCAACCCCTGACTTGCTGCACCAGATCTGTGATCCCAATTATAAAGAGCCCACAGCTAAGCAGGTAGGAGCAAAAGACTGTCCGGCCAACCAGCAGAGAAATAAACCTGCTAAGATTCTCTGTGAGCAACCCAGAAGGCATGGTTGTGAGACTATGTCCCAGGACCTACTTTTACTCCTTTTGTGCAGAAAACACAAGCCAGAAGGACCTTTGTTGTTGCTACCTACCTTCCAGAAAATCTGCTCCTGTAGTTACCTGGCACAGCTTAGTTCTGGAAAGAAGTAGCAGCAAAAGATGAGGCTGAGGAGGAAGGACAGGCCAGGTCTCAGAGGGCTTGCACTGCTCTCCATTCTGACGAGCTCAGATTTCATCCTGAAGGCATCTGGAAGCCAATGAAAGTTTTCAGCAGAGAAGTGCACTTGAGAACGATCATTCTGGCTCACTGCAACGTAAAGTGAAGTGAGAAAGAACTGCCTTGTTCATCATTGTAGCACATTGTCTGGTGCAAAATAGCTAAGTAGATGTTCAATATGTATCTGTGGACTAGATGAATGAGTGAATGGATGAATGGGTGAATTTAGAGGTGGAGGAAGAAGAGCCTGACAAAGAACTCACTTTGTTGAAGGTTATGAGCAACATTTTAACCACTATATGCATGAGATTGCCTAATATGTAAGAAGGGTAGCACTATCTACTTCACAGGGTAATTACGCCTTTTGGAAGCTTTCATTATAGTGGAGCAGGCAGGAAAAAAATAAAAGTAAAGTATTAACAAATTATAGTTGGTATCATGAAGGAAACCAAGGGCTAAAATACAGAATAACAAGGGAGACCTATTTTAGACGGTATGGTTGAGGAAAATCTCCGTGAGAATGTGACAGTTTAAGCTGAGCCCCGAAGGATGAGAAGAAACTAACTACATGAAGAACCGAGGAAAAAGATTTACAGGAAGAGGAACAGCTTCTGCAAAAGTGCTGAGGCAGCAGAGAGCTCATTCTGTTAAAAAAAACTAAAAGGAGACCCGAAAGACTGAAGCTCAGTGCCTGAACGAGAAAGTAGCAGAGAGACAGGGGCCAGACTGGTAGACTGGTGAGTTGTCAGCTTCATCCACCTGACCTCTTCCACTAGGGGAATGAAGGGAATCCAAGAGAGAGAGCAGAATAGATAAGCAACTAGGGTATGAGCAAATTTTCAGAGCAACTTTATTCTAGGCCTTTCCTAAAGAGGGAGACTCTAGGTGGTGCAAACAGTTAAGGCACTCAGCTGCTAACCAAAAGGCTGGAGATTTAAGTCCACTCCGAGGCACCTCAGAAGAAAGGCCTGGCAATCTACTTCTGGAAATCAGCCATTGAAAACCCCATGGAGCACAGTACTACTCTGACATACATGGGTTTGCCATGAGTCAGAACTGACTCCACGACAACTGTTTTCTTTCCCCAAAGAGACTACCACATCTAGAAACACTCAGAAGAGAAAGAATTACATGTATTGAAGACAAAGATTTCCAACTTGGTCAGATGAAATGCTTGGGAAGTCAGATTCCTTTCTCCCCAGGAAAAGTATCATTAACCTGTCTCATGAAAAGAGAGGGCTTTTTGTTTTTCATTTTCTTTCAGCATTATAGCCTATCCCAAAGTGTAATTAACAGCAGTCAAACCATGAAAGAAATAAGCAGGGAGTTGAAAATCCAGCCAAAAAGGTACAGAATGTGAAGTGCTGAAGAAGCAAGTGAGTAAGGGAAGGACTGGTTTTTTTTTTGCTCCTGGTTCAACTCTACCTCATACTCCTCCTCCTGATGGAGTTTGGACTCGTTAAGTGTGGGATTAGGTGGCCCATAGGAAGGAGAGTTTTGGCTTCCTGTCCTCCTTGAGCTTGGTGAATGTTATATTTTTCTCCTGAGCAAAGGTACACCTGCACAGGAAGTTCCGGTTATGGGGGGAGAATGTCTTTTTTCTTTATTCCCTTTGATAATTCCTGACGATTTAAAGCTTTTCAGAATTTGCCTGCAGCTCTATGTAGTTCCGTAATATGTCGAGGAAGAAACATTTTGTAGCTGAAAGTGGGTGGGATCCCACATGTAGGAGGGGGAAATGTGTATCCTCCTAAAACTGGGGAGGTCTGTGAGATGAAGGACTGGTTGTATCTTGGATACCTCTAAATGTCTGGTGGGGCGTCTCTTCCCTGGAACTGGTTCATACTCAGCCAAATAAACCAAAAAACAAAACAAAAACCCAACCCATTGCTGTCAAGTCGATTCTGACTCATAGCAACCCTAGAGGACAGAGTAGAACTGCCCCATAGGGTTTCCAAGAAGTGGCTGGTGGATTCGAGCTGCCAACCTTTTGGTTAGCAGCCAAGCTTTTAACCACGGTGCCACCAGGGCTCCCAGCCAAATAAATACAGTGTGAATTTCAGATCCACTACTTATATTACATGACCTTGAATAAAAGTTACTTTGTTGTTAGTTGACACGGAGTTGGTTCTGGCTGATGATGACCCCACGTACGACAGAATAAAACGTTGCCCGGTCCTGCACAATCCTCACAATCACTGATATGCAACAGTTCATTGTTGCAGCTACTGTGTATTTTGAGTGCCTTCCAACTTACAGGGCTCACCTTCCAGCACTACATCAGAAAAGGTTCTGCTGTGACCCTTAGGGCTTTCATTGCCTAATTTTGGGTGTAGATCACCAAGCCTTCCTTTCTAGCGTGTCTGACGGCTTCACTGAAACCTGTTCACCGTGGCTGAGCCTGTTAATATTTGAAATACCAGTGACATAACTTCCAGTATCACAGCAACACACAAGCCACCACAGTATGACAAACTGACAGATGGGCAGTGGAGCAAATTGCTTAGGTAGACAAAAAACAACTTTTCTATACCTCTGTGTTTTTCCAACTATTTTTTTGCAATCATTATTGGGTCATGAAATCAATTTGTAGGAATGACTTACACTTTTTAAAGAGAAGTAGAATGGCACAGAAAATAATCGAGTGCTTTGCATATGGAAAGGGTTAAATATTGTTCTGTGAAACTAGTTTCAGTAACACAGAGAAGCATGTATTTTACTGGTCACAACGTCGAATGTATTTCTTATTGTGGATAGTGCTCAAGAAGTTTGAAAAATACAGATAACTTGATATCTAGCTCCCATTCTCATTTAGAAGTAGGGTAGGAAAAAAAGTAAAAAATTGCGCATTCAACACCACTCAGCATCTTTTAGTTTCCAATGGTCTATTTTGGGAGTTTTGATGTGCATTCTCCTCTGTCTCCCTTTACTTCCTTCTCCTTCCCTCGCTGGTGTTCCTTCTCCCCTCTTCATCCTCAACCTCGGTGGCCAGCTTAAATGGTATTAGACCTGCCAGGAAACAAGGCCACCAACAATAAACCCCTGACTTACCAACATGGGGAAGAACAGCAGGAAAGGCTTTTTAAAACCTTATCCTGTACTACATATATAACCTATCTGAGACTCGGTTTCCTCATCTGTTAAGCATGGTGGAAACTGGATAAGCTTAATATTTAAATGTCGGCAACATTTTTGGTGCCGGGTGAGTAAGAAGTTGTAGTCTCTTTGGGCTCCTGTATTGCTCAAAAAGGATTTCTTCAAGCCAGCCTTTGTTCTCTGGGAACTTAGGCTGGGAGATGGATGTGTATAGTACATAGATACAGCGAAATGAAAACAAATCAATACGTCAATGGAGTGGAAGGTATTTATATCATACTCAGGCCAGGCGTGTTTTATGGCCCATGGCCAACAGTCTAAGATACCTGAACGGATAAATCCTCCAGGAAACTAGTTCCAACATACACAGATTATTAAAAAAAAAAAAAGTACTGCCCCCAATTACAACTGCCTGGGCACAGGTAGGGCCATCCAACCCTAAGCGATTTGTGGGTAGTGAACTGTCTGTTTCTCAGCCCTCTGCTTGCCACACTCCATAGTTCAGGGTGTGGTGACAGTCTTCTGACTGAGCACCCGGTCGTCCTCATGCACCTTTCACCACCGCCCCCCACCCACCCTGAGAAGATTCTGGTGACACGTAGAATAATTGACACTTTAACCAAAATGCATTCTCACTGAAGTGTTCCTGTGGAATCATACATTTTTCCCCCCTAAAGAAACTTGTAACAGGGACCTAAATGGAACATAATTTAGCCCCTTCAGAGTAGCATGGGGGGCAGGGGAAGAGGAAGAGGCTCTCTGACCTGGCCTGCTCACAGGGTGCCCCCTCCCCAGCTAAAGGCCCTCTGACCTGGCCCTGAAGCAGCCGAGCTAAAGAAAGATGCTTCCACCCTCCTTGGACTGAAGCTTGCCCACCTGATAGTCACTGAAAGGCCTCAGCCACGAGCTCATTATGCCCTGACTTGTCCTCTACTTCCCTGCTAAAGCCCAGAGTGAGCCCTTCCCCAACACACTAACCTTAACAGAACTGTTTTTTTTTTTTTTTTTTAACTCAGACACAATTTCAAAATTTCCAGATTCAAAGTTTTATGTTTTTTGTTGTTGGGTGCTGTTGAGTCAATTTTGACTTATAGTGACCTCATGTGACAGGGTAGAACTGTCCCATAGGTTTTCTTGGCTGTGATCTTTACAGTAACAGATCACCAGGTCTTTCTCCCCGAGAGTTGTTGTGTGGGTTTGAATAGCCAACCTTTCCGTTGGCAGCCAAGGCTTAATTATTGCACCACTAAGGCTCCTTTATGTTCTAGGATATGTAAAATTATTCAAGACTTTAGAGATCATTCATGGTTATAATTCCTTCTCCTTATTTGACACACAGAAAGCATAGTAATATATTAAGGGCAGGATGGCTTTTATACAGATGTTCTCAAGCTTTCTGGTTTCATGACCCTGTTAAACTCTTAAAAATAAGGATGCCAAAGCACTTTCATTTAGATGGGTTATATCTATTAATTTTTTATCATGTTATAAATTAAAACTGAAACATTTTAAAAATATTTGTGAATTTACTTAAAAAATAACAATTACAAAGCCATTATATGTTAGCATAAATAAGATTTTTATGAAATAGAACTGTTTTCCAAAACAAAAATTAATGAGCAGTGTGTCATTCTTTCACATTTTTGCAAGCCTCTTGCATTCGTGGCTTAATAGAAGACGCCAGGATTCTCTGTCTGTTTCTGCATTTAATCTGTTGTGCACTGTTGTTTTGGTTAAAGTATCTGAAGAAAACCCAGCCTCACATAGATCTGTAGTTGGAAAAGGGATGACTCACCCAGGAGTCCAGAACCACAGTTTGAGAATCGTTGGTTTAACAGAAAGATTTCTGCATCGGAGTCAGGGACCTCAAAATCTGGTCTGCTCTATTGGTAACCAGCTGTGCAACCTTGGGAAAGTCACTGAACTATTCTGGGCTGCAGCTTCTTCATCTAAACAAGGAAAGGAATTAACATATTGTTGAGTGCCTACTAGGTGCCAGACATCTATATTGCTTAATTGAATTTTCATAACAACCTACAATTTAAGCAGTTGTGTTAAATGTTCAACAGCCAAATCTATGGGCGAGAGTGGAGAGGAGAGGGAGGGAGTCTGATTTGTCGCATTTGCCAATTGCCATGGTATAAATACTCCCACCATGGATGACTTTAAATTACCAGCCTGATATCTAAGCTACAAAAAGGCTGGGAGGAGATGCACGCAATTGGCTTTCAAGATCCAGTCCCATGTGAGCCTCTCCATTTTATAGTAGAAGGAAACACTGAGGCTAGGAGAGATTAAATGAGTTCCCTGAGAACATGTAAACTTCTCTGAAGTATAGTATCTATAGTCGTTCATGAGAATTAAATGAAATAATTAAGTAAAAGCACTGGGGTAATGCCTGTCACAAACCAAGTGCTATCTATTATTATTATTATGGTTATTATTACTTTTTTCTAGTATACCTAGAATTCCTTTCAACTCGAACATTATACAACTAGGTTTAATTCTATGAAGCACCCTATTTAGAAGGGTGTGGGTATATGGTGTGACATTAGAATATATAGGGTGTTTCTAAAGCTATTGTTTTGTACCAATATTTTAAAGTTGGGAAGATTATGCTTTTCTAGATTTATGTCAAAATTAATTCAATCATTCCTGGAATACTTTCTGAACGAAGGGGGATTTTAGAAAATAAGCAGGTTGTGCAAAGAAACTTAGGAGGCCTTTGACCTGCAATTCTATTTCAAGGAACCGATCTCACAAAATATTCTGTTCAGTTCGGTAATTCCAGTGATAGTGCAAATTTGGAAAGACCCAAAAGTCTATCAATACAAAAATGGTTATACGAATTACTGTGTATCTATAAAATAGAATATTATTCAGCCACTCAAAATAATATGGTATATATCTGTATGTGCTGGTATGTAACTATCTCAGGGGTACATTAGACAAAGTGAATTGCAGATTATATTTAGTATAAACACAGATGCATAAAAAATAACAAAAACACACCTGTGTATAAATTAACTGTAAGTAAATGATACAAAAAGGTCCAGACAGCTATATACCAAACTGTGTATACTGGCTTAGTTGGGGGAAAATATATGAAATGGAAATGAAGATGATATGGGATGTTTAGTCTCATATATTTTGTTTTGTTTTAATTTTTTTTACAGTGAGCCTGTATTTACATATACTTGTATAATTTAAAATAGAACGTTTTTCAAAGATACCTAGGGGTACTGATTAGATCTGTAGTTATATAGATTTCACATGTACACTTTAAGGTAAGGTTTTCAGTAGCAGACTTCTGAGGATGTTGGGAGATTTCAGAAAAAAGAAAGAGAGGAAGAGAAAGGAAATACAGCATATTGATATCATGTCCCCTCTGCTAAGGCCCTTAAAAAAAAAAGTCCCTTAGCAGTTCTCTTTTCAAGCAATTTCTCTCCAGTGGCTAAACTTGAAGTATTGAACATGAAGGGTCCTATATTATCTGGCTAATTGGAAAGGCCAGTAGCTTCTTGAGTAGACAAATATTAAAATGAACCTTGAATCCCATGTATAAGCCAGGACTCAGGTTTTAGTTTGTCAGCACTTACTGAGCTACTTAACTCAGTTGGCTAAATCTGGGGCTAGCACAAAACATCCTTCAAGTTGTTAACTTCTATTCTTCAGGGATGTGTGTGTGAGAGAGAGATGGGAGGAGCTCTTGGTGACTTGGCCTAAGTAAAGAAGCACAGAAAGTCACCCCTCCAAGATAGTTTTATCATACCCAAAAAACCAGTGGCTGTGGGATTGATTCTGACTCTTGGTGATCCTAGGTGTTGCTTCATAGTACTGTGCTTCGTAGGGTTTTCAAGCCAGAGACTTTTCAAAAGCAGATCAGCAGGCCTTTCTTCAGCAGTGTCTTTGGATGAGTTTGAATAGCCAAACTTGCAGTTAGTAGCCAAATGCATTAACCATTTGTACACCCAGGAACTCTGCAATAAATAGTAGTTGTTATAAGTTGAACAGCAAGAGAGAGTAGATAAAGGATTTGAGGAAATCTCTCTGAACTGAGACTATATTTAAATAAGCTTCATCCCTAATAATTAATCATTAATTTAAGCACCTACATATTAGATTGTCACTCAAAGTATTGAAAGTTGGAGCCAGTCTTTTCTTGGAAATGTGGTACTTAGTAATAGGAGTACCAGGAGATGAGAGGCACAAAGAGGGATTTGGAAAGAAGCCAAAGAAAAACACTATTCCATGATGTCAGAGCGCACCAACAATATCAATTTCCACACTAAATGTATTCCTATGGGCAAATGGATGTAGAAGAGTATGGCCCCTCACCATTTCTCTATAACTTAGAAAACAACCAGTGGGCAGCGTAGGAAAATTCGCCCCCAGTGCCATCTTTCTTTTCCAGATCAAGAACAGGGCATGTTAATGTTTACTGTGCCTCATCCATAAATAGCAATGATGCTACCATAACAAATTAGATAAGGGAGGCCAGTCCTCTGCAGGAGCTCTCAATTCAAATAGATGGCGTTTACACTGCGAAGAACGGAATGTATGAAAGGCAGGGCCAACAGGCAGCAGGGAGAGAGATTAGTTTCTCTCATCAGTCATCGCTGACACTGGGCATTTCTGAGATTGTTGTGGTGGTCAAGGAAAAAGCCTTACAGGAGAAAATGAATCCTCTGGAAAGACGTGAGGTTGCTTAATCTGGAGGACAGAGAATAAGTCTGAAGAAGGAGGGGTGCTGGGAGAGAAAAATTACTCAGAGAGAACTTTGAACTGACTGCAGCAAAGAGAGAAATGAAAGGATGTTTGCAAATAGTTGAGGTAATGGCTTGACACCATGGAGGTGGTGGTGATGATGAAGACAATGCTTACAAAAATTGTAACAAACTACCCTTTATAGTTTAGAAATTACTTTCCCATTCATTCTTTCATTTAACCCTCCCTGTAATGCTCTGGGGGTGGGTAGAGACGGTAAACAAATCATCAGAATTCAGTGACTGAATTCATTTAAAAAGCTGCCAATATCAGAACTGGAGGAGGGTCAAATACTAAGTGTCTAAACTATTTCAGATTTATCACAACTTTAAATGTGTTTGTCAAATGTCTGAGGAATCAAAGATTTTGGTATTTAAAAAATCTTTTATTATATTATTTTCCAGGACCATAAATAAACTGTCACAAAAAGTGCCACTTATTATCACAGTCAGGTAGAAGTTCCACAACCCAGGTAGCAATGGTGAAAATCCATTCCACTCAACAACACATACGCAACCTAGACAAACTACCTCTATATACTGGCCATTCCCTCCCTGCTTAACAGAACTGTAAAACACTTGAAAATCTAAATTAAAATAGTTGCTATAAAAACAGACATAAAATATTAAAATAAAAATGGCAATGACAACTGCAAGCGAAGCACTGTAGAGTTAGCTAATATTACATTTAATTCCACATTAATTCTCTGAAGGACTTCAACACAATTTATCCCATTCTAACTAAAAAAAATTAATTTTTGTGTATTGTCCTTGAGATTTGGATTGGGAATGGAAGAGAGAAAACCACTGAAATCATGAAGATTTGATATGAATTAATCAACCAAGATTTCAGACAGTAGGAACTGAAGATTAAACTTTATAGCTTAGAAGCCCAAGGACAGTACTCATGAGTGCACCTCACATCAGAAAAATCTCTACTGATATATATGTCTCATTTACGACATTCAACTGAGGAGGTAATCTTTATGACATCCCAGTAAAAAGGTACAAAGAGGTTACACAATTTATAGAAAAGTCAAGGAGGAGTCAAAATTAGAATGCGATGACCCCAATCCCAACATTACCTTCATTCCAGACACAAAGATAATCTCCTCCCTCTACCCTTTTAAGTTAAAGTTTATGGCAGATTAGACATTTCACTCAAAGACTCAGAGAAAGAAGTTGTTGACCATAAGATTTTGGTACCCAGAAATAAAATTTAAAAGTCTTGGTCACTGCTGTGATATTCTAAGAGGCCACAGTAACGTCAGTTCTCAGGAACTATGACTGGCTTTGTTCACTGCTAACAGCCAGTTGAAGAATTCAGTCCAGAAGATAAGATATAAGTGGGAAGTTTGCACATAGGTTCATCTACCTTGGTGTTCCTTCAGGCCCGATTGGAAAGATGCGGTGGAGCTAAAAGGCAGGCTAGCCCTCACATCTCACTCTGTGGGAAAGAACTTACTTTGTAAGTTTATAGAGCATCTGAGTCTTTCCTAGACCATAATCTAAAAAAGAGCACTCTGGCGGTGCTACAGGTAAGTGTTCAGCTGCTAACTGAAAGGTTGGTGGCTGGAATCTACCCAGTGGCTCTGTGGGAGAAGGACCTGGTGATCTGTTTCCTTAAGGATTACAGCCAAGAAAAACCTGTGGGACCATTCTACTCTGTCACATAGGCTCACAATGAGTTGGAAGTGACTGATGGTGTCTAACAACAACAATCTAAAAAGAAATATGTGAGTGAATAAACCTATAGAATCTGTCAGCTACCGTCACATTCAAACACCAGTCAGTTTATGAAATAGTCCAGAACAACGCATGCTACGATTAGAAGTTGGGATCCATATCTCATAGAGTGAGCAAACTTTTCATTTATGTCATATAAAATCAAGTTGGTAGACTTGATGTAAAAGGGATGCCAGGGATAATTCACTCTGTGCTAGACTTAAAGGCCCTTAAGGTGATTTCTTTCCTCTACACCCCTCTAAGAGCCCACGTTGCTTGTTCTGTGGTAGATATTTTTTTATGTATTCACTCAACAATTATTGGACATTGCCTGTGTGGTTAACCAGGTTGAAAAAAAAAAAAAGTGTAAGATGTAGTCTTTGCCAAAGACTTCACAGTGGAATTGGAAAAACTGAGCTTACAGGAAACAGCTAAAAATGTGTGCAAGGTATAATATTATATACGGAAGCTATGCACCTAAGTATTAAGAAAGGGTCAACATGACTGTATGAATGAGAACCATTAAGGGAAGTAGCTTCTCTGCTATTTGGAGCTTTCAAAATCCTCTTTTCCCTCACTCTTCCTATAAGTGGAAAATTTCCCAAAATACAGAAATTTTTACACATGGAATAGATATACTTTTCTCTATTCCTCTCACTAGATACAACTAAAACCCCTGGACCTTACATATAAAACAAACATAAGAAGACTCTGAAAGGTGGAGAGAAGAAAATGGACTGGCTAGGGACCTTAGAACCTGGGGAATGACATGGTAGTGAATTCCCTGGGTTTTCGTTTTGCTTGTTCAGCCCATCCAAGCTTAGACCTGAAGAAACTGCCACACCTAGAAACAGCAACAGGAACAACAACAACAAAAAAAAACTCCAACAAAAGTCAAAGGACCAGGAAAAGGGGAACCAAGAAAGACAGAAAACTTTTAGACAATAACCACTCTACACCAGCTGAACATCACAGAAAAAATTATTGTGCCAAGGCAGGTAAAGTAGGGAGCAGGACTTCCATCCCCATTGATCAGTAATGAGACCCCTCCCCCACTCATCCTTCAGTGTCAGTGGAGACCACTTGGGGAGCCTGGATTTCTACCCCCATCTGGCAGTAATGAGATGTCTCTCCTCCTTCCCATTGAGGTGGTGTTGGAGGAGATGTAGTGGAAAGTCAGGACTTTCACTACCATTCAGCAAAAACGAGGCCATTCCTTCTGTGGTATAAGTGGAGACTATGTGGAGAGTCAAACTCCCAGCTCCACCAAATAGTAATGAGGAGCCTCCCTTATAGGTGTCAACAGAGGTCAAGGGGGTAATCTGGACTTCTACCACCACCTGGAAATAATGATGTGGTACCCCCTCTTCCCCTGCTGGAGCATTGCCAGAGAAAGGCAGCTAAAATAGGAAGTTTAAATAAGGTCTCATAATGTAATATCAAGTTTTCAATAAAAAACATGATCATCATACCAAGAACCAGGAACGTAAAAAACAATCAATAGATGACAAAAGCAAGATGACAAAGATGTTAGAATTATTAGACAGAAAATTTAAAGCATCCATGATGAAAATATTTAAACGAGCAACTACAAACATGCTTGAAAAATGAAATAGAAAGTCTCAGCAAAGAGATAGAAGATATGAAGAAGAATCAATTGGAAATTTTAGAACTGAAAAATACAATGATCAAAATAAAAACCTCAGTATATGAACTCAATAGCAGGCTGAAAGATACAGATGAAAAAAAATCTGTGAAATGGAAGACAGAACAAAAGAAATTATCCAGTCTGAAAAAGAGAGAAAATTGACTGAAAAAAAAAATTAACAGACCCTCAGGGACTGTAAAAAACAAACAAAAAAACCCATTGCCATCAAGTCGAAATCGACTCATAATGGCCCTATAGCACAGAGTAGGACTGCCCCACAGGGTTTCTAAGGAGCGACCTGTAGGACTATAATAAAAGAACTAATACTGATGTCATTGGAGTCTGGGAAGGAGAGGATAAAGAAGGCAGAGCTGAAGAAGTACTCAAAGAAATAATGGCCACAGACATAAACCTACAGATCCAAGAAGCTGAGCAAAGTTTAAACACAATGAACCCCCAAAACTCACACTAATACACATCATAATTAAACTATTACAACCAAAGACAAAAGATGTTAAAAGCAGCCAGAGAAAACGGTACCTTACCTACAGGGGAAAACAAAGACTCATCTGTCAATTTATCATACTGTGGTGGCTTGTGTGTTCCTGTGATGCTGGAAGCTATGCCACTGGTATTTCAAATACCAGCAGTGTCACCCATAGTGGACAGGTTTCAGTGGAGCTTCTAGACTAAGACGCACTGGGAAGAAGGACCTGACATTCTACTTCTGAAAAAACTGGCCAGTGAAAACTTTATGGATAGCATCAGAACATTGTCTGATATAGTGCCAGAAGATGAGCTCCTCAGATTGGAAGGCACTCAAAATATGATGGGGAAAGAGCTGCCTCCTCAGGTAGAGTTGACCTTAATGATGTGGATGTAGTAAAGCTTACAGGACCATCATTTGCTGATATGGCAAGACTCAAAACGAGAGGAACCAGCTGCAAACATCTATTACTCAGAATGTGGAATGTATGAAGTATGAAACTAGGAAACTTGGAAGTTGCCAAAAATGAAATGGAATGCTTGAGGATTGATCTCCTGGACATTATTGTCATTGTTAGGTGCCATCGAGTTGATTCTAACTCATAGTGAAACTGTGTACAACAGAATGAAACACTGCGTGGTCCTGCACTATCCTCACAGTCATTGCTTTGCTTGAGCCCATCATTGTAGCCACTGTGTCAGTCCATCTTGTTGAGAGTCTTCCCCTCTTTTGCTGTTTCTCTACTTTACCAAGTATGCTGCCCTACTCCAGGGACTGATCCCCCCTGATAACATGTCCAAAGTACATGAGAAGTCTCACTGTCTTTGCTTCTAAGGAGCATTCTGGCTAAAGTTCTTCCAAGACAGATTCATTCATTCTTTTGGCAGTCCATGGTATATTCCATATTTTTCACCAACACCATAATTCAAATTCATCAGTTCTTTTTTGGTCTTCCTTATTTTTGTCCAGTTTTCCCACACATATGAGGGGATTGAAAATACCATGGCTTGGGTCAGGCACACCTTAGTCCGTAAAGCAACATCTTTGCTTTGGATACTTTAAGGAGACCTTTTGCACCAGATTAGCCCAATGCAATACTTGGGCTAATTTGATATCTCGACTGCTTCTTTCTTGGGCATTGACCCAAGTAGAGAAATCCTTGACAACTTCAATGACTTTCTCTGTTTATCAGGCCTACCACCAGTGAGCTGAAATGGACTGGTATTGGCTATTTTGAATTGGACTATCATATGGTCTACTGTGCTGGAATGAAAAATCAAAGAGGAACAGCCTCACATTCATCGTCAAAAAGAACATTTCAAGGTTTATCATGAATTACAACGCAGCCAGTGATAGGATAATATCTACATGCCTACAAGGAAGACCAGTTAATACAACTATGATTCACATTTACACACCAACCTCTAATGCTGAAGATGAAGAAATTGAAGATTTTTACCAATTTCTGCAGGATGAAATTGATCAAACATACAATCAAGATGCATTGATAATTACTGTGATTGGAATATAAAAGTTGGAAACAAAGAAGAGGGATCAGTAGTTGGAAAATATGACTTGGTGATAGAAACAATGCTGGAGATCGCATGATAGAATTTTGCAAGACCAACAATGTATTCATTGGAAATTCCTTTTTTCACCAACATAAACTGCAACTATACACGTGAACCTCACCAGATGGAATACACAGGAATCAAATCAACTGCTTCTGTGGGAAGAGATGATGAGAAACTCAGTATCACCAATCAAAATAAGGCCAGGAGGTAACTGTGGAACAGACCATCAGTTGCTCAATATGCAAGTTCAAGTTGAAGCTGAAGAAAATTAGAACAAGTCCACATGAGCCAAAGTATGACCTTGAGTACATCCCACCAGAATTTAGAGATGATCTCAAGAACAGAATTGAGGTATTGAACACTAATGACTGAAGATCACAAGAGTAGTGGGAAGACATCAAGGACATCATATGTGAAGAAATTAAAAGGTCAGTAAAAAAGTAGAAAAGAAAAAAAGACCAAAATGGATGTCAGAGGAGGCTCCGAAACTTGCTCTTGACTGTAGAGCACCTAAAACGAATGGAAGACATGATGAAGTGAAAGAGCTGAATGGAAAATTTCAAAGGGTGGCTTAAGAAGACAAAGTAGAGTATTATAAGGACATGTACAAAGACCTGGAGTTAGAAAACCAAAAGGGAAGAAAACACTTAACATTTCTCAAGCTGAAAGGACTGAAGAGAAAATTCAAGCCTTGAGTTGCAATATTGAAGGATTCTATGGGCAAAACATTGAGCTACACAGGGAGCTTGAAAACAAGATAGAAGCAATACACACAGTCACTGTACCGAAAAGAATTGGTCGATGTTCAACCATTTCAGGAGGTAGCATATAATCAAGAATTGATGGTACTGAAGTAAGAAGTCTCAGCTGCATTGAAGGCCTTGGGGAAAAACAAGTTCTAGGAATTGACCGAGTACTGATTGAGATGTTTCAGCAATGAGATGCAATGCTGGAAGCGTTCACTCATCTATGGCAAGAAATTTGAAAGATAGCCACCTGGCCAACCAACTGGAAGAGATCCACATTCATGCCTATTCCAAAGAAAGGTGATCCAACAGAATGCAGAAAATATTGAACAATATCAGTAAGCAAGTAAAATTAAGCTGAATATAATTCAAGAGCAGTTGCAGCAGTATATTGAGAGGGAACTTCCAGAAATTCAAGTACCATGGACTTCCAGAAGAACAAACAAATCTGTCTTGGAAGAAGTATAGCCAGAATGCTCCTTAGAAGTAAGGATGGCAAGACTTTGTCTTAGGTACTTTGGAAATGTTACTAGGAGGGAACAGTCCCTGGAGGAGGACATTATACTTAGTAGAGGGTCAGTGAAAAAGAGGAAGATCCTCAGTGAGTTGGATTGACACAGTGGCTACAATAATGGGTTCAAACTTAGCAATGACTGTGAGGATAGAACAGGAGTAGGCAGTGTTTTGTTCTGTTGCACATAGGTTTGCTATGAGTCAGAAGCAACTCATAACACCTAACAACAAAAACAAAATAGTAGAAAAACTATTAGAATGACAATGGATTTCTCATCACAAACTAAGGAGATCAGAAAGATGTGGCACAATATTTTTTCAAGTAGAAAGAACTGCCAAAATCCTACAGCCAATAAAAATATTCCTCAAGAATAGAAGGAAAAGAAGATATTGTCGGATGATGGAAAATTAAAAGAATCTGTTGTCAACTGACCTACTCTAAAAGAATGGTCAAGGAAGTTCTCTAAATAGAAAGGCAACAAACAAAAAATTGTACCTTGGTATATCAAGATGGAAGAATATGGTAAACAAAAATATACATAAATACAACAAGTTGTCTTTCTTCTCTTGAGTTTTCTAAATTATATTTCAGGTTTGAGGACTAACACTATCTGATAAGGTTTTATAGAGAGAGGAAATATTTAAGACAATTATAGTATAAGTGGTGAGGGTAAAGGATGTAATAAAAGGAGGTAAGATTTCTGTACTTTCTTGAACTGGTAAAATGACTGTAGTAGACTGTGATAAGTTATGTGTATATAATATAATCTCTAGAGCAACACTAAAAAATCTATACAAGGAGATACACTCAAATACACTATAAATAAACAAAACAGAATTCTAAAAAGTGTTCAAGTAAGCCACAGGAGGGCAAGAAACGTAAAATGAACAGAAAATCTAAAATTAAACAGTAGACATAAGCCTGGAAATATCAATAATTATTTAAGTGTAAATGATCTAAAAACACCAGTTAAAAGACAAATTGGCAGAGCAAATTAGAAAATATGACCCAACCTATACCTCACAATATATACAAAAATTGCTTGAAAATAAATCAATTACCTAAATAAAACCCTCTGCCGTCGAGTCGATTCCGACTCATAGCTACCCTATAGGACAGAGTAGAACTGCCCCGTAGAGTTTCCAAGAAGCGCCTGGCGGATTTGAACTGCCGATCTCTTGGTTAGCAGCCGTAGCACTTAACCACTATGCCACCAGGGTTTCTATTACCTAATTTTTTATTACCTAAATAGAAGAACTAAAACCATAAAGGTCTTAGAAGAAAACACAGGACTAAAGTTTCAAAATCTTGTTTTTGACAATAGATTCTTAGTTATGACACCAAAAGCATGAGCAACAAAAGAAAAAAAATAGGTAAATTGAACTTCATCACAATGAAGAATTTTCGCGCATCAAAGGACTTTATCGAGAAAGTCCTACAGTATACAGAATGGGAGAAAATGTGTATGTATCTGATAAAGGGAGCGCTGATGGTGCAGTGATTAAGTGCTTGACTGCTAACTAAAAGGTCAATGGTTTGAATCCACCAGCCACTCTGTCTGTTTCCATAAAGAAAGCTATGGCAGTTTGCTTCCATAAAGATTTACAGCTTTGGAAACTCTATGGGGCAGTTCTACTTTGTCCTTTAGGGTCGCTATGAGTCATAATCAATTTGACATCAATCTTTTTTTTTTTTTTTGGTTATGTCTGATAAGGGTTTAATATACAAAATATATAAAGAACTCCTACAACTCAACAACAGAAAGACAGACAACCCAATTAAAAAATAGGCAAAGAACTTGAATAAACATTCCTCCAAAGAAGATATACAAATAACCAACAAGCACATGAAAAGATGCTAAACAGCTAATGCAAATCAAAACTACAATGAAATACCACTTCATATCCCCCAGAATGGCTATTACCAGAAAAAAAGAAAATAACAAATGTTGACAAGAGTGGGGAAAAATTGGAGCACCCATCCATTGCTAGTGGGATGGTAAAATGGTGTAGCTGTTGTGTTAAATGGTTTGGAGATTCCTCAAGTAGTTAAATATAGAATTATTATATGACCCAGCAATTCCACTTCTAAGTATATACCCAAGACACTTGAAAGTGGGGACTTAAACATTGTACACCAATGTTCATTGCAGCATTACTTACAATAGCCAAAACGTGGGAACAACCAAAGAACATATCAACAGAGAAATAGATAAACAAAATGTAGTCTGTCCATGCAATGGAACTTATTCATCCATAAAGAGAAACAAAGTTCTGATGCATTGTAAAACTATGGATGAACCTTGAAAACGTTGTGCTGAGTGAAATAAGTCAGACACAAAAGGACAAATATTGTTACAATCCCATTATATGAAATATCCATAATGTTTCTCTTTAAGGCAGAGGAATGTTCCATTTTATGTAAATACCACATTTTGTTTATCTATTCATTTGTTTTTACACATTTACGTGGTTTCCATCTTCTGGCTATTGTGAGTAGTGCTACAGTGAACACTGATGTACATGCATTTTTTGTGTTCCTGCTTTAAATTCTTTTGGGTATATACCTAGGAGTGGAATTGCCAGATCATATGATAATTCTATGTCCAAATGATTCTTGATAAAGGTGAGAAAGCAATTAAATGAAGGAAAGATAGCCTTTTGAATGAATAGTGCTGAAGCAATTGAACATCTATAGGCAAAATAATGAAGCTTGACCTATGACTCATCCTTCATACAAAAATTAACTCAATGTGAATCAAGGTCTTAAATGTAAAACTTTTAGGAAAAAAAATAGAAGAAAATCTACAGGATCCAGGGCTATGTAAAGAGTTCTTAGACTTGACACCAAAAGCATGGTCTATAAAATAAAAACTGACAAATTCAACTTCACCAAAATTAAAATTTTGCTTTGCTGAATACCCTACTAAGAGGATGAAAAGACAAGCTATATAGTAGGAAAAAATATTTATAAACCACATTTCCAATAAAAGACTAGTATCTAGAATATATAAAGAATTCTCAAAATTTAACAGTAAAAAACAACAAAGAATTAAAAAATGGGCCAAAGACATGAAGAGACATTTTACTGAAAAAGATATACAGGTGGTATGCAAATTAAAACCACAATGAATACCACTACACACCTCTCAGAATGGCTAAAATAAAAAATAGTGACAATACCAAATGCTGACAAGGATGAACAGAAACAATCACTCATACATTGTTGGTAGAAATGCAAAACGGAAAAAGGTTTGACAGCTTACTTAAAAACTAACATGCAACTACCATTAGACCAAGCAATTATGCTCCTGAGTATTCGTCATAGAAAAATGAAGACATATGTTCACACAAAAACCTGTACTTCAATGTTCATAGCAGCTTAATTCATAATTTCCAAAAACTGGAAACAACCCTGATGTCCTTCAATGGGGAAATGGTTCATCCATATCGTAGAATACTACTCAGAAATAAAAACTATTGATGCATGTAACAACCCGGATGAATATCCAGAGAATTGTGTTGAATGAAAAAGGCCAATCCCAAAGGTTACATGCTGTATGATTCCTTTTATATAACATTCCTGTGGCTGCCATAACAAATTTCCACAAATTTCATAACTTAAAACAATGCACATTTATTCTCTCACAGTTCTGGAGGCCAGAAGTCTAAAAGTAGTGTCACTGGGCTGAAATCAGGGTGTTGTGAGGGCCATGCTCCCTCCAGAGGCTCTAGGGGAGAATCTATTCCTTGCCTCTTCCAGATTCCCATGGCTGCTGGCATTCCTTGGCTTGTGGCTGCATCACTCTACTCTTCAAACCTTTCTTTGCTCTGTTCCCATATCACCTTCTGTCTGTGTGTATGTGAAACCCCTCTCTGCCTCTCTCTTACAAGAACACTTGTGATGGCATTTAGGGCTCAAGATCTTTTACTTAATCACACCAGCAAAGAATCTTTTCTCCAAATAAAGTCACATTATAGATTCTAAGAATTAGAACCTGCTGTCTTTGGGGGTGGAAAGGGACATTATTCTGCCTACCACAGTATGCTGAACAATTCATTGCATGAATGTGCTGTAATTCATTGAACAAATCTATACTTGTGGAATATTTATACAGTGTTTAGTTTTTCTTTGCTATAAACATTAACAAAGGTTTTTTTTTTTTTTTTTTTGCATTAACAGTATTTTTTGAGCATCTCCTATGTGCCAAGCCCTGTTCTAGGAACTGAGGACTAAAAACAAAAAAACAAACATGTTGTCCTTGACTCAATTTTGACTTACAGCAACCCCATGTGTTGCAGAGTAGAACTGAGCGCCATCACGTTTTCTTGGCAAATGGCCAAGCCTTCTTCCACGGAGCTTCCAGTTGGGTTCAAACCACCAACCTTTCAGTTAGCAACTGAATGCAAGCTATTTGTCCCACCCAGGGACACAAAAACAAGGCAAAAATTCCCGCCCTCATGGAGCTTATATTCTAGAGGGAGAGAAGTGAGTCAGACAAGGAATAAATGAGTAAAACATATAAAGCATCAGATGATAAGCAAGGGAGATAGGAAGTACTAAGGATCCGGAGGTTGCAATTTTAAAAAGGGTGACGAGGGAAGATCTCATTGAGAGAGTGTCTTTTGAACAAAAACCTGAAGGGGATGAGAGATCAAGCCCTGATTATAACTGGCAGAAGACAGTGTAGGCAGAGGAACAGCAAATGCAAAGACCTGAAGAGCAGCAGAGTCCAGGGTGGCTGGAGTAGAGTGAAGGGGCACTTAGTAGGGGCTGAGAGTTCTCATAGAACCCTTCTCTACTGATATTTAGATGGGGTTTTAAAAGAGATTAATTATTCATGAATGTTCCCATTCTTTACTTCCTCTGCCAATTTCAGTATCTTTCCCTCCTCTGCTCTTCAAGGAAGATCCTGCCTAGCCATATATATTATTGGTCCAAAGGGAGAGAGAAGAAGGAAGTACCTGGGGCCAGGGCAGGCGGGTGCTTAGGGTCAGAGTGTTAGAGGAGCGCAGCTACAAGGAACAGGGCAGTGAATAGGGAGAGAGGATGAAAACGGATTTAAGATACACTTCTGTGATCCCATCCTTTCTGTTGTGTCTGAGACAAATAAGTAAAGGGTTTGAGTTATTCTGAAATTTCCCTGAACTGTGAAATTATTTTGAATGCATGAACTATGTATTTTAAGACACCATTTGTGTTCTGAATTTAATGAGTCCTGGCCTTTATTCAGGATAAATTTCTACTAGTAATATTGCTGGGTCAATGGAATGCTTTAAATGTTGATACACAGTATCAGATTCAGTCCCCCACAAATGCTGTATAATTTTATACCCTTACCAACAACCTGTTCCCCATCCACTCACCACCACTGAGAGTTATCACTCTTTTAATCTTTGCAAAGATTAATTTTCGCAATATTTGAAAATTTTGTGTCTTGAAAATGTGAGGGCAAGTGTCTTTTCCTGTGTTTATTGGTATTTCCTCCTTGGTAAATTGTCTGTTCATGTCCTTTGCCTTTTTCTCTATCGGGATAAGCATCTTTTCCTATTGAATTTGTTAGAACCATTTATATTCAGTGCATTTTACTTTTGTCTGTAAAATGCTGCAAATAGATTTGCCAGTGTATTATCGTCAGGAGTTCTTGGGTGTGTGCAACGGAAACCAGCTATTTCATTCCAGTGGAAAAGGACTGTTTTGAAAGGATATTTGGTAGATCACAGAATTGTTCGAAAGCCTAAAGAACTAGGTTGAAAATAGGCCAGCACCAAAGGATTCTAGGCAGACAAACCACAGCCAAAATCACACTATAGAAACCACCTGTTAAGCACTCTCACAATACTGACATTAGACACTGAGCCATTTCTGGCTCCTCTGCCCCACTGGCCATAGATGCTTAATGCTTCTGCTACCAAAGCAAACTCTTGTCTGTTCCTGATTCAGAGTCCTTAGCCAGAGTGTCTGATTGATCCAGCCTCTGTCATAGCCTGTATTCTAGAACCAGGGAGCAGAGAAAGTGAATCTGGACTTTTGACCTTCTGCAGTAGAAAGTGGACCTTGCCGCTCATCCAGAGCCCTACAATGGTTGTTGTTGTCGTTGTTGTTAAGTGCTGTCAAGTCAGTTTCAACTCCCAGTGAATCTATGTACAACAGAACGAAACACTGCCTGGTCCTGAGCCATCCTCACAATTGTTGGTGTGCTTGAGCCCACAGTTGCAGCCACTGTGTCAATCCATCTTGTTGAGGGTCTTCCTCTCTTTCACTGACCTTCTACTTTACCAAGCATGATGTCCTTCTCCAAGGACTGGTACCTCCTGATAATATGTCCAAAGTATGTGAAATGAAGTCTTGCCATCTTTGCTTCTAAGGAGCATTCTGGAAGTACTTTTTCCAAGACAGATTTGTTCAGTCTTCTGGCAGTTCATGGTATATTCAATATTCTTTGCCGACACCATAATTCAAAGGCATCAATTCTTCTTCATTGTCCAGCTTTTGTATGCATACGAGGTGATTGAAATTACCATGGCTTGGACCAGGGGCACCTTAGTCCTCAAGGTAACATTTTTGCTTTTTAACACTTTAAAGAGGTCTTTGGCAGCAAATTTGCCCCAATTTATTATGATCCACGCAGCCAAATTTCTTTCCATAGTCAATAAAACACAGGTAAACATCCTTCCGATATTCTCTGCTTTTAGCCAAGATCCATCGCACATCAGCAATGATATCCCTGGTTCCATGTCCTCTTCTGAATCTAGCTTGAATTTCCGGCAGTTGCCTCTTGATGTAGTGTTACATTCTCTTTTGAATTATCTTTGGCAAAGTTTTACTTGCATGTGATATTAATAATAGTGTTCAATAATTTCTGCATTTTTTTGATCACCTTTCTTTGGAGTGGGCACAAATATGGATCTTTTCCAGTCAGTTGTCCAGGTAGCTGTCTTCCAAATTTTTTGGCATAGATAAGTGAGCACCTCCAGCACTGCATCCGTTTGTTGAAACATCTCAGTCGGTGTTCTATCAACTCCTGGAGCCTTGTTTTTCACCAATGTCTTCAGTGCAGGTTGGACTACTTTCTTCAATACTGTGGGTATTTGATCATATGCTACCTCCTGAAATGGTTGAATGTCAACCAATTCTTTTTGGTACAGTGACACTGTGTATTCTTTCCATCTTCTTTTGATGCTCCCTGTAAAGAATACAAGAGAAGTCCCCAAAGTAAGAAGGGAAAGTTAGAGGCTAGGCAATAAGAAGAGAGAGAGAGAGAGAGTGGCCAATAATCAACTTGTTGTTTAAATTTTTCTTATAATGCCTTTAGCTATACAGGGAATTTATTTATTTATTTTGGTGACTACAATCTGATAATATTTTCCTTTATGGTTTCTGACCTTAACAACTTTGCTGTGACCCTTGCCCTCTCATCCCTTCCTACTTTCTCCCAGGTGAACTAGCTAGGCCTACATTTTTTTCCTTTTAAGAATTTTCTGTGCCTGTTTCAAGGACTTGATATTTGGGGGATCAGGAGCATTATTCTGCCTGCTATTGTGTGGTACCATCCTTTGAGCTTTTAGGCAACTCAAATATCCAGGTCCTTTCTCACTTGTCGGAGATGTTCTTGGCCCTGAGACGCATGCGATCTGCGCTAGAGGCTAATTATCTTATGAATTAGCCCTATCACCTCCTAGATTTGGAAACTATTGCCTCCGAAAATGTTTAACATTTTGTTTTTTTGACAGGAAAATTTTTTTGAGCTGTTTGCCAAATACGTGTTTTCACGACTAAGGAGTCCCAAACTCTTCTACTGTCTTCTAAAACCAAACCTAACCCAGTGCCGTCGAGTTGATTCCAACTCATCGTGAACCTATATTTTATTACTTAGATTCAGTTGGCCTAGCAAAACGACATGGGGTACTTGACATTTCCATATCTTAGGCACTAAAGTTGATCATTTTCATAAAGTAAGCCTAAGTTCCTTTTTCCTACTCAGAGGGATACTTTATAGTCTTAAGGACACATGGAATATTTTTTACTGGTCTTTATAGGGGCTCCATCGTCATTGCTCTTCTTGTTTACACGGTTAGAAGCCTATCTACACATGTGGAGCAGGCCGATAACCCCAAAGCATGCTAATCCATAGGAGCTGCTGGGTGATTCTCGCCCCATTCTATGTATCACAAGGATGCACAAAGGCTGACTCCCTGTAGGTGATCCCTTCCAGACTCAGCTGTGGAAGAAGGGAAAAGAATTGAGTGTGAGAATGAAGTAGCCACATTCTTCCGCAGCCAGAGCACTCCTTGAAGAGTGGTGTTGTGAAGAACGAGTTGGTCCATAGCAGTGAGAGCTATTCTGGAGTTGCTGGAGCCAACATGTGAGATACTGATTTAGTTGAGCAAGAGGCTTGGAGACCAAAGCCCCTGAGGGTAATGGAGGTAAGGTAGCATCTGGAGGACTTGGAGACAGGCATTAGGTGACAGCCTAAGCAGGAATCCAGGGTAGAGAGGCCTGAAATCAGGTGGAGGGGCCAGGAATGCTGGCCCAGGATCAGGGATAGGGCTTTCAGCCCCAGAGAGGTCTGTGGTGACCATCCAAAGCCCCAGGCAGCCCAAAATCACAAGCAATCACATAGATGAGAACAAGTCTGAGACTAATGCTTTAGTATGGGCAAACAAGCTGGGGGCCAAGACAGGAGAATAAAGGAGAAGCTTAGCTGGGGAGTGGAGACCCTGGGTAGTGCAAACAGTTAACAAGGTCACCTGCTAACCAAGAGATTGGAATCTCAAGTCCACCCAGATGTGCTTTGAAAGAAAGACCTGGTGATTTACCTCTGAAAACTCAGCCGTTGAAAGTCCTATGGGGCACAGTTCTACTCTGACACATATGGGGTCGCCAGGAGTTGGAACTGACTCGATGGCGACTCACTAGTGGGGAAGTAGGGGGAAGGGGAAATTGTTAAGGGCATGCATGACCTGTAGGCAGCTGGCCTGGGTTGAAATCTCCCTTCTTTCACTCACTGCCTATATAATTTTGGTTAAGTTACTTAGCCTGTCTGTGCCACAGTGTCCTCATCAGCAAATTGAGCAAAATAAGAAAGCCTACCTCACAGGTTGTTCGTGAGAAGTAAATGAATTGATACATACATAAAGCGTTTAGAGCAGAGCTAGCATAAAAAAAGAGGTGATTAAAAAGGTTGGTTATTGTTATTATTATTACTAGAATAGGCATAAATAATCAAAGCAAAAGAAGGCACAGGGCGGTCTTGATGTGGAATCACTTAAGTGGTTGAGTTATTCTTCAATTGCTCTGAGTAAGGACAAGCTTGGTCCCAGACCTGGAGTGAGGTTAAGCATACAGATGGGGAAGCATATAAGCTGTAGGAGAGAGCAGCAGGGGCAGAGCTCCAGGAAAATTCTTGCAAATACAGTTGGGAGAACATCTTTTTTTTTTTTTTTGCCATAAAGTTAGAAAGAAAGGTCTGGAAGTCCTTCTGTTTTCTTGGGGATTTTGTCATAGGCTAGCTTCTGTAAATCTCTAGGGTGCATAGTGGCCATGAGATAGACCATGCACCTCTGGCCTCATGCCGGCCCTTAACCAAACCTCTTCGTGGGCCTGCTGGTCCCCAAAGTGAAGCTGGTATTTGAAGCGTTTAAAACACAGACCCTATTTCACAAATCATGGCCCCATGTATCCCTCCCATATACACATAGACAAAATACTGCTTTAAAAAAGTAGTTAATTACAGTAATAACAATGGGTATTATTTTTGAAGAGTGTATCATGTGCCAACCCAAACCAAACCCGTTGCCATCAAGTTGATTCCAACTCATAGTCAGAACAGAGTAAACCCCCGCCCCCCAATTGGGTTTCCAAGGAGCAACTAGTGGATTCAAACCACTGACCTTTTTGGTTAACAACCAAACTCTTAACTACTATGCCACCAGGGCTCCAGTGCTACGTACTGATTAAGAAGCTCTGGTGGCACAGACGGTTAAGGGCTCCGCTGATAATAAAAAGGTTAGTGATTCAAACCCATCCAGCAGCACTATGGGAGAAAGACCTGGTGATCTGCTTCTGGAAAGATTACTGCCAAGAAAACCTCCTGGGACCCTACTCTGCCACGCAGGGTTGAAATGAGTTGGAAGCAACTCTCTGGCACACGACAAAACAACATATTGATTGGCTTATTTAATCCTCATTACAACTCTATGAGTTAAGTCCTACTACTGTTCCCATTTTGCAGGTGAGGAAACAGGTTTGGAGAGGTTGAGTAACTTGTCTCAGATCACATAACTCATAAATGGAAGCGCCAGCATTCCAGCTCAGGTAATTCACTTTTGGAACCTGAGCTATTAATGAGAGGAAATAAAGAACGCTTTGGAGTAGCTATCCTAAAGGAAATGCTGTATTTTTGACAGAAGTGAAATACGTGCTGTTTGCTCCCTTCCTTGGTGACTTGACACCAACTTGAAACATTTGCTCTCCCCCGGGCAGCATCTGTTTTGGTCCTCCAAGGACATTGATTCGCTCTGTGGAAACTCTCTCTGGGAGAGGCCAAAGTTCCTTATAGCTGCTGGGATCATGAAACCCCTTTCAACAAGATCCCTCAGGCCTAGGCCCCTAAAAACTATGTAATAAATTTACCATCAAAACAATCTCACTTGGTCCCTCGGAGACCATTATGCTACAAACAAAAGTAACATGATATTCCAATAAATATTTCTCCTGTGAAGTCATTAGGGTTTTTCCCCCTACACTAAGCTGCATTCTTTAAATTTAATATAATTTCATAGTTCCCCTAAATCATTTATTGGTATACATACAACATTCAAGTATTCTACATCCTGTCATTTGGATAAGAATGATTATTAAAGTTTAGGCTGAGTCTAAAATAGAAGAGCATTTTACTGTTTTTATTATTAAAAATGCCATAATGAAATATTTAAAAAAGTTATAGCAATTATCTTTTCATTTTGAAAACCCACATTGTCAGCTATGCCACATTACAATGTTAAAACACCGTTTTAATATCAAATTACAGAAAGAGTGAGAGAGAAAGAGACCACTAAAACTTATCTTCTGTGCAGTGATTTTTCCCTGCAACATTCTATTACACGTGGTCTGTCATGGTTGGGAGGTGCTGCGTTATACAGGAAACACCACAGATTTTAGAGGTCCCAGAGCTGAAGTAATGAGGGGGTCTAGGGAATGTGTGTTTCTTCATCATTTTTTTAAAAATTGGGATAATTAGCTGTTTTCCTGGTGTCTTAGTTATCTAGTGCTGCCGTAACAGAAATACCACAAGTGGATCACTTTAACAAAGAGAAATTTATTTTCTCACAGTCTAGTAGGTTACAAGTACAAATTCAGGGGGTTGGTTCCAAGGGAAAGCTTTCTCTGTTGGCTCTGGAGGAAGGTCCTGGTCCTCAACCTTCCCCTGGTTGAGGAGCTTCTCAGGTGCAGGGACCCCATGTCCAAAGGGTGCGCTCTGCTCCTGGTGCTATTTTCTTGGTGGTATGGGGTCCCCAACGCTCTGCTTTCTTCCCTTTCCTTTTATCTCTTGAGAGATAAAAGGTGGTGCAGGCCACATCCCAGGGAAAATCCCTTTACCTTGGACCAGGGAGGTGACCTGAGTAAGGGTGGTGTTACAATCCCACCCTAATCCTTTTGAACATAAAAGTACAATCACAAAATGGAGGACAACCACAGAATACTGAGACCATGGCCCAGCCAAACTGATACATATTTTGGGGGGACACAATACAATCTATTACACCTGGGTTCCCAAACTCAAGCCTGCAGGACATCATTGAGAAGCAAGCAGAACCCAGGCAGCTGAGCAACTAAAATGAAATGATTCATGGAAGCCATTATGTAGGTGGTAGGCTCTGGGAGTCCACAGTGTGGTCTCCTCCACTCCTGCCAGGCCAGCTGTGTTGGGCTCTCACTGGTGGAGGTAACAGTGGAACACTAGGGGAGCTCTTGTTGCCCTGAGACAAGTGTTAATGAGGAAGAGGAGCAGAGATGAGAGATACCACACTCAGACTCCAGACTCTTACCTCTCAATAAATCCTGCACAGTTCTCACAATATTATCTATAAAACCAAGCTACATGTCTTGATTGCACTGAATAAAATCATGATGCACAGGACTTTGATTACCCTGTTATGTGATTAAAAAGCCAAAAAAAAAAAAAAAAAGGATATTTGCAATAGATTTCATAAACAGCTAATTGTTTATGACTCCGTTTGCTTATGGGAAACTATCTGACAAGGTCCACGCTGGGTCAGTAACTCATTTTTAAGCCCTTAAAATCACATAGTTTATTCTCTATAAGGTTTTCATTTAAAAAAGGAGCTTCTTATCATCAAAACTGAAAATTCGTCTAAATAGTATCAACAGGTCATGTTATAAACAAGTTGCACTATTAATGGGAATTTTTCAGTCAGAAACTAGGTACCTTATGGGTGCTTAATAAATATTTGACTAATTGATTTGTGCTGGTGTTATTTAAATTAATACATCAAATCAGCCTTAAGGGATGCTATGAATTGAAGGCTTATAATGTAAAACAAATCTATTTTAATTAAGATGGATTATAGTAAAAAAGTAACTTCTCCCACCTCCCCCTCCTCACTCCTCATGTTAACACCTTTGTTTAGTTCCTGGGTATCCTAAATTGGGTCCCCCAGGAAACGGATTGAGATGAAAATATGCTTGCAATAATTTTTTTGGAGTGTGCAATGGAAAACATGACTTGTAAGTGGGTATGGAAAACAGGTTTGGGCAGAAGGAGAACTTGTTGCAACAATAGCCTCAGCGAATCCTATCAGGGGTCTGAAGTTGGAATGGCCCTTCAGAGATGGCCCCAAATTGAGGCAAGAGAGCTAGGACTTGGTATCCCTCATCAACCAGACATTGGATGTGGGCTCTTGTTGGAGAAGGAGACATAACTTTAGGAGAGACAGCTTCCTTTGGCTAAGGACTGTTCCGGGAGAGGGATTCAGCTAAGAGCCAACAACAGGTAACACTCCTAATAACTGAGGGAATAACTCAGCTATTGGTTCTGACAATAGAATTTGGGCAGTGCACCAAAGAGTCTACTACACTGGATTATTCCACATATTCACCACATGGAAACTAAACTCAGGCTCCTCTTAAGTTAAATTCTCCCCTGACTTTCCTCTCTTTGTTATCAACATCATCATTTTTCCTTACCCAAGGTAGAAAAATGGAAATCTTAAGATTTCTAAAAATTGCCTTGGGCAATTTTTTACAGTCTGTCACATTTAATTTCCAACATATTTATCCTTTTAAACAATTTTAAATAATTCACTACAAAGTGAAATTTGGCATGAGTCCTATCTGTCTTTTACTCCCCAAATTACTGAAGAAGCCAAGGCAACAGATTTCTAGGCAGAGTTTCTAGGGTCTGGGTTGGGAACTGGTATTGGAACTGAGGAATGGGGAAGTGGCTGGTCTCTGCTGTTTCTTCTTCCTATTGTAAAGACAATTTGAATCATTGCTTGGATAAACAAAAACTCAACTGTTCTGGAAAATCTAACTCTGTTTATAACAATGCAAATTAATGACCTTGAAAAAGAATGCTGTTTCTTTAAGTAAAGGGAAAAAAAAAAAATAACACGATCTAAATATTTAAAAAAACAAAAAACATTGCTGTGAGTCATTTCTGACTCATAGCAACACTATACGACAGAGTAGAACCACCCCACAGGGTTTCCAAGGAGGAGCTGCTGGATTCGAACTGCTTACCTTTTGGTTAGCGGCAGTAGCTCTTAACCACTGTGCCACGAGGGGTCCATATTTTCAGAGGCTGAGACTGAAAAAAAAAAAACCTAGGTAGTAACCGTGGATGTAACCTCACCTTCCATTAGTATGGAACTCCTGAGGGGTGCAAAAGGTTAACACTCTCAGCTTCTAACCAAAAGGCTGGAGGTTGGAATCCACCCAGGGGAGTTTCCAAAGAAAGGCTTGGTGATCTACTTGAGAAAAATCAGCAATTGAAGACCCTATGGAGCACAGTTTTACTCTGATGCACATGGGGTCACCATGAGTTGGAATCAACTCGAAGGCAACTGGTATTGAGCTATGCTGTCAAAGATCTAACTGCCACTCCAAACACTGTCCTCAAAGTGCTCCCAGGGAAACACAGAAGATATTCAATAATGATGTAATGAAATTAAATTGTCAGTTTACAGCCCCCACCAAGAAGGCTGAGATGGCAACTCTGTTATGGATCCTTGCTCACAAATACTCTTACTTTGGAATAAGAAATCCTTTCTGGCAGAAGCAGTTTCCACTTAGAGATGACTTTGTCGATTACTTGATCTAATAAGCGTTCTTGCACGCTGAAGATTCTTAAGGACAAATATTAAAACATATATTCTTAAGATTTATGGTCTTTTGGCTTTCAAATAACTTTACTTATCCAAAACATGAGTCTATATATTACATATCTGATGATTTCAGGTTCTATATATAAAGCTTTTTGAAAAGCAAAAGGAATATTTTAAAGTTAGGAACTTTTGGATATGTGAAGAAAATACCTATCGAGCCAAACCAAACCCGTTGCTGTCGAGTTGATCCCAACTCATAGAGACTCCTTAGTACAGAGTAGAACTGTCCTGTTAGAGTTTCCAAGGAGAAACTGGTAAATTTGAAATGCCGCCCTTTAATTTAGCAGCCTATCACTTTAACCACTGCGCCACCAGAGCTCCTGAGAAGACAACTATTTCTGAATAAATGGACTAAACCACCAGTAATGATGGTTTGAGGCAGGAGCAGTGAAGGCCTAAATGCATCACCAGAGTTTGTTATCTCCTCCACACCTACTGTATGCACAGCACTTATGAGACACCATAATGATTTTCAGAGTGTGGAGAAAACATGATTTCAGGTTTCTAACAATATAAAAGGGCAGGAAAACACTTGTGGCTCAGTTTTCCTCTTTAAGCCCATGAGTCCTCTTAAGCAAGTCCCATTGGGTACGCTGGGAAGACAAGGTTAATTTAAGCACCACTTGGAAAGTCTCTGGAGCCACAAGGAGTGCATGAAGCTGACGCGAAGAAATGCCCCCAAGTATATTTTAAATGTATGTATTTGTGCCTGTATACACAAGTGCACATTCTCGCTGAAGAGCACATTGCCATGAATGAGCCATATGACAGAACGCTTCCATCCACTCTTCCTTTGTTCTTCAAACTCCCTGGGTGATTCAGGTGGCAATAGGTGGATGTACAGTGGCTGCTGCAAAAGGCCTGCTGGTGAGCCAGCATCCTTGGACCCAACAGTCTTCACTCAGGTATGCTTTGGAGAAACCATCTAAACAAGGGACTATTGAAAGAGAAATTTAAAACAGAAGCTTGCCAAACTTTAGCCTTCATGAGAATCGACTGGAGCGCTTGTTAAAACAAAGATTCTTAGGCCCCATTCTGAGGGTTTCTGCTTTAGTAGGTCTGGGGTGATGCTCGAAAATTTGCATTTCTAACAAACTCCCAGGTGATGCTGACCTTGATGCCGTCGGTCTATGGCTCACACTTTGAGAACCCACAGTTTAATGAAATCAAATTCATTTAAGTTGTTGGGCCCAGTGGTGAGGATGACTACCATGAGGACTGTGTGAGCATCCTCAGGTAATGATTCTTAATGTTCTGTGACAAGCCAGTGATCTGAGGTGGGAACAAGAGGTGTGAAATAGGTCTGTAGCAGGACACAAAAGGCCAATTCGCTCTTCTGTTCCTTTGTGAAGGGTACAGTGAAGTTGTGTAGGTGTCATAGGTGCAACTTGTGCTGTCAACACAGAAGTTTGGTTCTCTTCCCTTGAGGAACTGCTCTTTCCTCACTTCAATTGTGTATTTCTGGTGGGCTTAGAATCATAGCGTTATGCTCCTAGGCCACAGGGGTGAGTGTGTGACCTTAATCCCTCGGTCACATGATTGATCCTGGAATTGGCACAAGGCCAAAGCCTGGCCAGTCAGAGTTCTTCCCCAGGAAATTTCTGCAAGTTACTGGTGAGGAAAGTTCTCATTCCTTTCTGGTCTCAGAGATACAAGAATGTATCCAAGAGCTACTGTTAGCCATGCCCTCCACCATGTGGAACACCTGAGAGAATGAAAAAGACAAAAGTCAAAGAGAACAAATGGGAGAAAACCCTGTTAGCAGCCAGTCCCTGTTTCTAGTCCCTGAGGGCTCGGAGCTATTTGGGTTTTGCGACGATTCCTTCAGTTCTGTGTTCTCTATCAATATTCTCTATACCCACTCCCCTCCTATACCTCACCCCACCATTTGTTTTTGTTTTTTGTTTTTTTTTGCTTTTTGCTTAAAGTAGTTTGAGTTTGCTTTCTGTCACATGCAAAGGAAAGGATCTTTATCAATATGCTACTTGTAATCAAACCTGCCAAGGACAAAGGTAGAAAAACTATAGGTGAGAAATAGAAGATGTTGGTTATAGGATGCTCCTATCAGGCTCTTGTGGCTGCAAGGAATGGAGCCTCGCTCAGGTCTGCCTAAGTATACACGCAAAAGACACATGTGATGAGACTAAAAGTAGAAAGCCACCAAAAAATTGAGACTGGTCTTAGCACCGCCCATTCCCTCTGTCTTTCTCTCCCTCATGGCTTTTCCTCCATGCCATCTCTGCTTCTCTGATGTTCCATTCTCCATTCACTCTGATCTGGGCAACATCCTCCATATTTGCTAGTCCAAATTCCAGAGGAGGACGAGTAATTATTGGTGTCCCAACTACACAGAGCCACTTGTTCCTGGCCACTTATGGGTGGGCAACTACATCTTTGGATGAGGCACCCACCTCTGATCCCATCAGGGTCCCCCCGAACAACAATAACAGATTCTCGGAAATTTAGGATAAGGCAGACACTCCATTGTGTCTGTTGTAGGAGATGTATGTTCCAGAACACCAGAAAAGAAAGGTCATAGTATGAAATGTCAAACAAATATTAAACATTGGCAGCAGGAATTGTAATATGTACCGGAGCTGATCTGGCCGGAGCTGAGTACTTCAGGGCCTAGAAGAAGCAGTGATACCAGAGTGGGCACTTCTCAGCCTCAGAAGCTCCAGGTGTCTCATAGCCACAGAACGGTCACTGACCTCTCTGTTTGGCTTGATACCTACTACACAGCAGGGGGAAACTGGGGATGGCTCCCACATCTTCTGCCTTTTTCACTATCTCTCCAAAAGGACTGAGAGGTCACACAGACGTAAGGTAAAGTCCTAGTAAGTGACCTAGGGCAAACTTCTTAGCTTCCTAATTTTCCTCATCTAAAGATGAGATTATCTGCTTTCATAGAGTTGTTGTGAAGAGTAAATAAGACAATGATTGTGAAGCACTAACTCCAGGCACAGATAGAGTGCTTATTGAATGCTGGTTATCACTGCTATATCATCATCATCATTTTCATTATGATATTTTCAAGGTGAGTGGGTGTAATATGACTCCAGGGATATATTTGTGAACAAAGCTTATCTCTCTACCTGTTTGCTGATACTAGACATTTTTCTAATAAACATCCCCCACCTCCAAATGAAATTAAAATCCCAATGTACTTAAATTGTAAATGTACATGTCTAAAGTGAACACTGCTTTATCCAATTTAGAAGATTTTTATTTTAAAAAAGAAAGAGAGGAAGGAAAGGGAGTGGGGGCAGGGGAGCGAAGGAAAGGAAAAAGAAAATCTTGCTTCTAAAAGTCCTCTTCCACTTCTAAGGTTTTATACTTCACTGTATAGAAGCTTCCTATTGTCAAGTGAGATGTCAGTGTAGTAAAACACCCCTGCCCCCACCACACACACAAAGATACCTAAAAATCTTTAAATTCTAGAATACGATATATCTGGGTATATTTACCTTAGGTAAAAGCATTCATTTGGCCCAGCATGCCCCTAACATTATCAAGAGTTTACTTGAAAAAAAATGTGAAAAGATTGGAAGGGTATGGTTTAAATATAATCTGCAATTTAAAAATTCTGTTTTACATATTGCCACACGGTGCCATTACATATGCAGGAAAAGGAAGAGCAGTGTTCTTCAGCCTTAAAAAATTAATCCTGGTTTTCTGGCATGCACAATGAATGTTACATTTGGAGTACACATATGCACACACACACACATATATGTGTAATGCGAGACCCATTATCTAATAAAAATCATGAAATCTAGCTTGTTCACTTTGTAACTTACAATAACTGGAAGTTGATCAAAGAAAACAACATCCATTTTTATTACATCGTTACTATTTTCATGAAAAAAATGAAATGTATGATAAAAATTCAACCTATAGTAATTGAAATGTACAGTCTGACCTGACACTGCACTGATAAATCTGTTCATTTCTGGCCATTTTCTGTGTTGCTATAGTGAACAGTGTTGAGAAGTGTGGATGAAAAAAGCTTATAAATGGAATTCTGATCATAGATAAAACTGAACATAAACTATCTCCCAACATTTCTGCATGTTTGGAGGCCGGGTTTGTGCCACAGATGGCCATCTCCCAATAATACATAAAACATTTCTTGCTGGAGCGCAGAACACATTGTTGAATGCACAGGTCATTTGAACAGAACAATAATTCAATTCACTTGATAATGACCTCACTGGGAACAAACACAGGCACGGGATGATGCTGGTAGAAGAACAAAATTGTACTAGAGTTTTAAAAATGAAATTCTTAAAAAGCCGCCATGCTCTCTTGTCAAAATAGCACTTAAATGTATTCAGTGTTTTGAGACCAGGCAGGCTCACTGAGTTTATTTTAATCTCTTGAATGTTACTGCTGCGTCTCTGGGCTATGTTGTCTTCAGTTTGCAGGAGGCTTGATTTCCTGAGAAGGTCAGTGGTACCCACTGAACCTTCTGTTGGCTTATTGGCTGAGCTCATTGATGAAGAAGCCTTGAGTTCATCATTTTTTCTTCTCTAATAGCTGAGATGGCAGTCAATGAAGAACGACTGCAGAAAGTTTCAGAAGGACACACGGGAGTCATTTAACCAGACCAATAAAATCTGCTATTTATGTAAGTAACAGTTGTTGGAACCTCAACCATCAAGGCCATATTTCTGTAGAATACTTTCCAGTTTGAGGCTAATTTTGTTTTAGCTTGTACAGCTAAAAGTCCAGGATTCCGTTTGTTGGCAGCAATGAAAAAAAAGAAACAAGAGGAACCCAGAATCTAGAGTGACTTCTTTCCAGCATCCAGCTGCTCCTTAAAGAGATATTTTCATGTTTTGACACCACTACTGTGCATGGGATCAGGCTCCACTTAACTCAGAATGTTTAGTCATGATGCTTGTTTCTATATTTTAAAATTAACCGTAAGTGCTATTGAAATTAGGCACCTTATTTCCATAGTTTAACTATGAATACCACATTCTCTTTTGTCACCCATATTTAATAAACAGCCGGGGGTGGGGGGCTCAAAAAACAGCTGACATGGGGTCAGTTCATGGTGATCCCATGTGTTTCAGAGTAGAACTGTGCTCTGTAGGGTTTTCAGTGGCTGTGATCTTTTAGAACTAGATCACCAGGCATTTCTTTTACTTCTCTGTGGATTTGAACCACCAACCTTTCAGTTAGTAGCTGAGCTCTTAACTGAGTGCTTAACTGTTTGTGCCCCACCAAAACAAAAACCAAACCCGTTGTTGTCCAGGTGATTCCAACTCACAGCGACCCTATTGGACAGAGTAGAACTACCCCCTAGGGTTTCCAAGGAGCGG
This sequence comes from Elephas maximus indicus, assembly GCF_024166365.1. Classification (NCBI taxonomy): domain Eukaryota; kingdom Metazoa; phylum Chordata; class Mammalia; order Proboscidea; family Elephantidae; genus Elephas; species Elephas maximus. Next base: position 86,910,996 of record NC_064820.1, read on the forward strand.
CTGCTGGATTTGAACTGCCAACCTTTTGGTTAGCAGCTGTAGCTCTTAACCACTGAACCACTGTGCCACCACAGAGGGTTTTAAATATGTTTTTGCTTAATAAAGACGCCTAATACATTTTATTAAAAAGACCTTTAATTTTTAGGATCTAAATCATAAAGTTGTAGAACAGAGGGGTTAAAAAACAACAACAGAGAATTGAGATACAACTTATTAAAATTATTATTAATTTCATGTTGGAGAACAGGGTGAAAATTTGTTTAGGAATCTTGTCAACCATTGTTTTATAGTTTAATTATATTATTCTTTTACTTTTTTCCCCATCTATCCTAGTAGGCTTGAAAAAACAAACTCGACCTACTTTCCTATAAAATAGTGCTTTTATATTTAGAAAAAAGATTTCTCTATAGGAACTAGCCCATTAGTTTATTTCTGTACCTGCCTCATCAATATTAGTGTACTCTGTTAAGAGTGGCAATTTATTAGCCTTCACTGTAAAAGCAGGAGAAAGAACACTTATGAGATTTTTCCATGAAAATGGCAGTTAGGGGAAGGAAGGAGTGTTTAGGGGATGTGGTGGTATGGCGGAAAAAGAGGGGAGGGAGTTAAAGAAGCAGAGTACATTTCCATCTACACACAAATAAGTTTTTAAAGATGAAGAACATATCTCTATTCCAAATAAAGCATCCTTTTTTCTTTCTTCACCCTTCCCTCCCTCCTTTCACTGATACTTCTCCTAGAAGACACAGACCTTGCCTCCAAAGGAACTTCCTGTCTGGTAGAGAGAAAATACAGAAGGTATATAAATAAATACACCAGGCGCAGGTGGTCTGGGGAGCATGTGGGTATTATAGGAGTTCAGAGAAGTGAGGTCAGGAAAGGCTTCTTGAAGGAATTGCAATGTGTGTGAACAGACATTGCTCCTGTGGGGTGGAGGGGGAATAGCCCTTTGTGTCATTGCCCCAGGGTGTGGCTTTCTCTTCCCACCTCCCAGGATGCAGGAGATCTTTCTGCAGCTTTGTCCATCTTTTCGGCTGCAGCAGCCTAGCTTCTCAGTTCACCTGGAACCTACCTGAGGTGTGGGCAGGGTTTGCAGAGACTGAGAAAGATGCTGAAGAATTCCTTTTATCTTCACAAGGGAAAAAGAAGGAGTGGGTGGCGCAAACAGGCACACAACTACCACCAGAAAGGTTGGCGTTTGAATTTACCCAAAGGCGCCTTGGAAGAAAGGCCTGGTGACCTGCACATGTGGGGTTTCCATGAGTTGGAATTGACTTGATGGCAACTAGTTTGGGGCACAAGGAGCACACTCCTTTCCATGATTAGGCCTCTAGGGAGGGGGGATCAGGAGAGAGGAAAAGCCCATTGCATGCTGCTAATAGTAACATTTAGACAGCACTTAATGTGCCAGAAACTGTTCAAAGCACTTTATGTAAACTATTAACCCAAGTAATCCTCATAACAACCCTGTGAAGAAGTATGATTAATATCCCCATTTCACAGATGAGGCACAGAAAGGTTAATTAACTTGCCTAAGGTCAAAAGAACTGATGCCTTTGAATTGTGGTGTTGGCAAAGAATTTTGAATATACCTTTGGCTGCCAAAAGAACAAACAAATTTGTCTTTGAAGAAGTACAACCAGAATTTTCCTCAGAAGCCAGGATGGTGAAACTTTGTCTCACATACTTTGGACATGTTATCAGGAGGGACCAGATCCTGAAGAAGGACATCATGCTTGGTAAATAGAGGGCCAGGGAAAAAGAGGAAAACCCTCAACAAGATGGATTGACACAGTGTCTGCAACACTGGGCTCAAGCATGACAACGATTGTGAGGATGGTGCAGGACTGAGCAGTGTTTTGTTCTGTTGTACACAGGGTCATTATGAGTCAGAACCGACTCAATGGCACCTAACAACAACAACAAGGTCAGGCGGCTACTTAGTCGGCATTGTTGGATCTTGAGCCCAAACAGTCTAACTCTAGCACCTCTGTTCCAATATGGTTCTCAACTCTGGCTGTACATTAGAATCACGGGGAGAGCTGTTAAACAATATTGGCACCTTGGCCTCAATCCCAGAAATAATGATTTAATTGATCTGCAGCGGGGTCCGGGGCATCAGTACTTTTAAAATTTCCCTGGGTGAGTCTAATGTGCAGCCAGAATTGCGAGCCACAGTGCGGTGCTATTCTGCCTCTCATCTCCAGACCGCTCCTCTGTTACTCAGGCGATTCTGCCCTGACCTTAGACTCTACATTTTTCTTACCATGCAAAATAGCCCTTGTGTTGGTTTTAAAATGTGTCCGCAAGTTCCTTATTCCTTTCTTCCCTTCTTACCTTGATTATGTGCTGGATGTAGCGACTCTCCGTTAACAAATGGAATATGGTGAAGGTGATGGTGTGCAACTTCCAAGACCTGGTCATACAAGACGTTGTGGCTTCCTCCTTGCCCTCTCTTGTGGATCATGCATGGCTCACTCTGGAGGAAGCTAGCTGCTGTGTCATAAGAATGCTCAAACAGCTCTATGAAGAGGACTTCGTGGTAAGAAACCAGACTCCTGTCAACAGCCAACCAGGAACTGAGACCTTCCAGACAATAGCCATGGAGTGAGCGAATCTTTCAGTCCCAACCAAGCCTACAAGTACAGCCCTGGTCAGCATCTTTAATGCAATCTCATGAGAGACTCTGAGCTGAATCCACCCTGCTAACCAGCTTCCAGATTCCTGACCCTCAGAAATTATGTGAGATAATAAAGTTTTGTTGTTTTAAGCTGAAAAAACTGTGGGATAGTATGTTAACCAGAAATAACTAATACGGCCATCTATCTCCCCACTTCCAAGTCCTCCCGTAATAAGTTTGGGCTGGAGAAGTTGCCAGAGGGACAATAGAAACATGTTCTGTGATCCCAAATTGGAATTCTGAATGCGTTTACCACAGAAACAGCTATATGCATATTTGAATATGTACATATATGTAAGTAGATACATAAGAAAGTCTGGAAAAAGCAAGTCAAACTGTTAATTAAAAAAAAAAAAAAAACCAAATTGGCTGCCTTTGAGTCAATTCCGAGTCATAGTGACCCTATAGGACAGGATGGAACTGCCCCATAGAATTTCCAAGGAGCACCTGGTGGATTCAAACTGCCGACTTTGTGGTTAGCAACTATAGCACTTAACCACTATGCCATCACGATTTCCCTAAACTGTTAATAGTGGTAGGATAATAGTTAAAAGTGGTAGTTCATAGAAGGATTAGAATGAGGCAGCAGAAGAAGCAAAGCCAAGGTGAATCTTCACTTCCTGTTTTGTATACTACTGTGTTGTTTGTATATTTCATGCTGAGAATGTATCCCTATATTACCTGTTGTTGCATGCTGTGGAGTCATTTCAGACTCAGGGCATCCCCATGTGACAGAATAAAACTACCCCACAGGGTTCCTAGGCTGTAATATTTATGCGAGCAAGTTGCCAGATCTTTTCTCTGGTGGAGCCACTGGTGGGTTTGAACTGCCAACCTTTGGGTTAGCAGCTGAGCACTTAACCATTGTGTCACTGGGACTCCTTCACACAAGGGTGGGGAGAGTTAAAGAAGCATAAACATAGAGGAAGCTCGGTTCTTTTGGAAGTAGAATATTAAGAATATATTTCTGTAATCACACTATGGATACAAAGAGTATAGTTATGCAAGCAAAAAACGGATACAAAGACATTTTGTAGCCTAACCTGGGGGCCCTAACACCGTGCAGAAAATTGTAAATTCTAGGCGCCTTGGTGATGAAGAATTAAACACACAGGCATTAGAGCCTAACCCTTTACACATATTTGATTCCTAGTTCTAACGTCAGCTCTCACATCTAACCTGCTGATCTTAGATGAGCCTATCTCCTCATCTGTAAAGTTGGGATGATGATATGAGAATTCCCACAGCTGTCGAGTCGATTGCAATTCAGAGTGACACTATAGGGACAGAGTAGAACTGCCCCATAGGTTTCCAAGGCTGTAAATCTTTATGGAAGCAGACTGCCACATCTTCCTCCCAAAGAGCCGCCGGTGGGTTTGAACCGCTGACCTTTCTGTTAGTAGCCAAACGCTTCAGCCACTGTGCCACCAGGGCCCCAAAAGAAGAAGCTAAATATGTTAGGGATCTCATACAATGACCGATCCAGAGGGGTATTTGTTAAACAACCATTAAATGGGAAAATGTTTTCCTAGTTCCAAACACATACATTTTAGAGTTATCGCATGTAAATAAAGGAAGGGCTCCATGAATTATATATTTCTGTCAATTTGACCTTTTTTTAAGGTGACTGACACAAAATAGACTGTCAATGAACATTTACTGCATGGATTTTATAAACATTCCAGTAATCAAGTATTTGTTTTCTATTTAAAGCGATAAAGGGCTGAGCAACTCATATTCCACAGCTGCAATGGAGAAACTGGGGGTGGTGAGGGTGATGCCAGTAGAACATAAATTCTAATGAATGTTAGCCCCAAAGATAGTTGGATTGTCACATATATCAGAGGTCACACATGAGGGGCCCACACACTCCAGCATGGCAACAAAGATGTTTTGTTTGACCCATACGGTGTTCTTGAAAAACATTTGAATTTGTTGCTCACATTTAATTGAAGATGTTATGAATTAAATTGTGTCCCCCAGAATATGTTTTGGATGCTTAACGTCTATATCTATAGATGTAATCCTGTTTGGAAATAGGTTTTCTTCATTACGTTCATTAGAACATACCCAAGTAGAGTGGGTTCTAAATCTAATCAGTTTTGAGTTATAAAAAGAGCAGATTAGACACAGAGAGACACACACGGGGGTGGGGAGAGGTGTTGGGGGACAAACACCATGTGAGGATCGTCTGCAAGTCAAGAAACCAAGGAACTCTGTACATGGAAGGAATAGACATGGCCAAGACCCTGATTTGGATTTTTAGCCTCCGGAACTGTGAGAAATAAATTTTTTGTTCTTTAAAGTCATCCACTTGTGGTATTTTTCTCACAGTAGCATTAAGAAACTAAGATTTCACGTAAGTATACAGATTTCAGACTGCTTTTAAAAAATTGACTTATCTGGCTATCTTGGGTCAGTTGACTAGGACTGAATCATGGATTTCTCCTTTAAACACAATACAGGTTCTCCAGGAGACCACAAACCCCACTTAGACTGGCCTGTGTCACTCATTTGTGTACCTCCTGGCACCTGTAGGCAGTAAGTTTGCAACCTCTGAAGCTTTGGATGTTTATTCCAGTGCAATAGGAATGTTGCTGGGATAGGATGATCACATGCTTCTATAATTATAAAAACTGCCTAAGCACACTTGCAATGCAGACATCGGAGAAATGGAGGCAGTCTCTCTCTGTTTACTTTTTAATGAACCAAAGAAAAGGAATGTAGAGCTTTCTAAAATGTTTCTATTGAGGAAAGGAAGAGCTGCTAATTATAATCTACTATACAACCTTGCTTACTGAAAGTGAGGAGAACTTGAAGCGCTTACTGATGAAGATCAAAGACCACAGCCTTCAGTATGGATTGCACCTCAACATAAAGAAAACAAAAATCCTCGCAACTGGACCAATGAGCAACATCATGATAAATGGAGAAAAGAACGAAGTTGTCAAGGATTTCATTTTACTTGGATCCACAATCAACACCCATGGAAGCAGCAGTCAAGAAATCAAAAGATGCATTGCATTGGACAAATCTGCTGCAAAACACCTCTCTAAACTGTTGAAAAACAAAGATGTCACCTTGAAGACTAAGGTGCACCTGCTGAAGCCATGGTATTTTCAATCGCATCATATGTGTGTGAAAGCTGAACAATGAATAAGGAAGACCGAAGAATTGAAGCCTTTGAATTGTGGTGTTAGCAAAGAATATTGAATATACCATGAATTGCCAAAAGAACGAACAAATCTGTCTTGGAAGAAGTATAACCAGAATGCTCCTTAGAAGTAAGGATGGCGAGGCTGCGTCTTACATACTTTGGACATGTTCTCAGGTGGGATCAGTCCCTGGAGAAGGACATCATGCTTGGTAAAGTACAGAGTCAGTGAAAAAGAGGAAGATTCTAACGAGATAGATTGACACAGTGGCTGCAACAACAGGCTCAAGCATAACAACAATTGTGGGCATGGCACAGTGTTTCTCTCTGTTGTACATAGGGTTGCTAGGAGTCAGAACGGACTTGACGGCACCCAACAACAACGACAATAGTTCTACAATTAGCTAATATTTATCAGGAAGACCTTTGGTCTGTCAAATGCTCTGAAGTTGCATGTCCTCACAGCCAGTCTGTTTTCATCATCTTTTCCATTCGACTGAGTGGTTCTTTCCCTCTCCACATGCTCAATTCCTACAAAGGGGAGAAGAACTACGACCCTTGCCTTTGATATATAGAGAGAAATACTTATCAACTTTGGTGATATTGAGTTCATTTTTAATATCATGGAGTCACTTGTGAATCAATACCTGCCTAATACTTGTCTAATAAATGTTCCTGTCTGACAGTTATGAAAAACAAACAAAAAATAGGTCCTATTTCCTTAACTCTGCTTAAAGATCTCTCCATGGCAAAATTACTTCCCATAATTAACAAAATCAAAATATGAGTTTGTTGTAAAAAGGGTCTTTTATTTGCTAGGTTTTTTTTTTTTTTAGCCTAGGTCATTTTTTCCCCAAGATTTTATTGGGAAAAATTCAAATGTACAGAAAAATTGAAAGAACTGCATGGTGAACACCCACATATTCACCACCTAGATTCTGCAATTAAACATTTGCTGTATTTATCATATATCCATTTATTCCTCTGACCATCAATGCATCCTAATTTTTGGATGCATTGCACGGTAAGTTATAGTCATCATGCATATCATTAGAGTTCAATATTTGTTTATGATTTCTTTTTGATATAAAATTTTTAAACAGTGAAATGCACAAATCTTAAGTGTACTATTTGGTGAATTGTAACAAATGCATACTCAGTGTTTTTTTTTTTTAATTTTTATTTTGTTGTTTAGGTCCTCAATATATCTAAGAAATTTTCAGTTAGAATGCTGACACTTTTCAGTGGCCAAAATCCTGATGGAAAGAGTGTGAGCCTGCATGACACCAGGCATCCATTTCAGGATCTATTGGCCTATCTTTTCAACATATTTTGAAGCCTGCGGAGGATCTCACAGAGTCCCTGGGTGGGTGCAAATAGTTAGCACTCTCGGCTGCTTACCTAAAGGTTGGAGGTTCAAGTCACCTCAGAGGTGCCTTGGAAGAAAGGCCTGGCCATCTACTTCTGAAAAATCAGCGTTGCAAACTCTATGGAGCATAATTCTACTCTGAGACACATGGAGTCGCCTTGAGTTGGGGTTGACTCAATGGAAGCTGGTTTTGGGTTTATAAGGATCTCAAAGTGCTGAAATCAGGAATTTGCAAAAGCAATCATCCACATTTTCCACTGTTGACCATAAACACTTTACCTTTCTGTAAGCAGTGATGACAATAGTTTTAAGGGGGGATTTTTAAACAGAAGGATCCATGTTGAGCTGAGTATTTTAACCCCCACTGAGCACTAGGGCTGAGACGTTCTTCCCTTGAATTCATGATGCAGGTTTTCCAGAGTCTATAGTGAGGCTCTTCGTCAAGATGCTAAACAGGCAGTGAGCAAAGCTGACCTTGAAGAGCAAGAGCTTATGTTATTGGAAATGAAAACGAAAACGACATATAGCATATTTTTGCTATCAGACTGGCAAACATTGAGAACAGTCTCCTTGGCGAGGGTGTGAAGAAATAGGCCTTCTCAGATACCATAGGTGGACATTAAATAGAAGAGAATTTGGTAATGCCTGTTAACATGTTTAATGAACCTTATTCCCGACCCAGGAGTTTCGCTTCTAGGAATTTTTCTTACAGAGGTGCTTGTGCAAGGGCACCGAGATATATTTGAACACGGCTGTTCATTGCCACATGACTTGTAGTAGCAAATAACTGGAAAGAACCCAAATATCAGTCAGTAGGTAACTACTAAAAATAAATCCTGATATGCCCACATTTAACTGGTCTAACTTGCTTTACCAGCTTGGGCACAAATAAGGTTACATCTTTTTTATTTTTTTTCAAATTACATTAGGCCCAAACATCTATGTACTAGATTAGTGCCAGAGGAAGTCCACTGCCTGTCTCTTCTCTGGAGGTCTCTCCCCTCCCCCTGACTCATCCACCCACCCTGGGGCTTTACTCCTTGCCTCCTGGAGAGAGAACTCGAGAATCTGATTAGTCTATCAGGAGCCTTATTTTCAGCCACTGTTGCTTCTGTTTGCCGTAATGTGACTGTTGGAAGCTGTCAAAGTAATAAATAGGGACCAACATTGTAAAATAAAGAATAAAAAAAAAAAAAAAAAAAGAGAGAGAGATCTATTTGAGATTTTATTTAGAAAAAAATAATACTAAAGATCCTCTTATTTATCTTTAGATTTTTTTTATTTTTAAATATATGTATTATATATAACAAAATTTAGCTTATACTCTAATTACAACAATGCGCCAAATTTTTGGAAGGAACAAAGAATGAATCAAGTGTGGATTTGGATAGGGGACTAATTTCCCTATCAAAATTATTTTGATAGCAAAATTTGACACCCTTCACTTCATTCACACTGACTTTCATAGCAGAATCCTAACAAAGGTCATTTTGAAAAAAAAGTTGTGAGGGCTTCATCAATTTTCCTGAGAGCCTGTCTTAATCCTTTGATGTTCAAATAATTCTTCCTTTGAAGAATTTATCCTGTTATCATCCTTGTTGTTTTCTCTTGTTTAATTGTTAACTGGTCTAACACTGCCAGATACTCATTTGCTTGTTTGTGGAACATTTCTCTAAAATCGCTTTCAATGACTCCATAAAATCCTGCATCTTTTGCAAGATTAGCAATTTTACATGGCAACTGAAATGCGTTTTATTTACATTATACTGTCAGATGTTTATAACATCTACAATCAGCAAAATTGACTGACTGGGTGGGGAGAGAGGCCGGTATTAAGTTGGGAGGGCTGTTTGAAAGGGATGAATTTAGTAAGCGGTCAGTTCACAAGTGAACCTGTTCCTGTTATGGCCAATTTCTGCTTCCCTACATGACTACTAACTACTGGGATTCGGATAATGATAAGAATATTTGGATAGCAAGAAACTTCTGTACTATGCAACACTAAAAAGGAATGAACTGTGTACTGACATGGAAAAATGTCCACAATACATTGTTAAGTGAAAAAAGCAAGTTCCAAAAGAGTTTGAGTAGTATTATTATTTCTATGAAATAATAATAAATGTCAGTATAAAACCAAAAACCCACTGCCATTTAGTCAATTCGGACTCCTATTGACCCTAGAGGACGGAACACAACTGCCGCATAGGGTTTCCAAGGCTGTAAATCTTTATGGAAGCAGTCTACCACGTCTTCTCCTGCAACTGTCAGTAGATGCATCAAAAATATGAATAAATAAAACATCCTAGAAGAGTATGAGGTGCCCTAGTGGCGCAGTGGTTGTTTGGCAGCTAACCGAAAGTTCGGTGGTTAGAACACACCAGCTGCTCCATGGGAGAAATAGGTGGCAGTCGCTTCCGTCAAGATTACAGCCTTGGAAACTCTATGCCCTATGGGGCAGTTCTACTCCGTCCTATCGGGGCGCTATGAGTCGGAATTGACTGGACGGTAACAGGTAATTTAGAAGAGTATACTCAGTAAAAAAAAAAAAAAAAAAAAACACTTTTTAATGGGTTTTTTACTCCCAACTATTAGCAGTTTTCTGATGAGTGTTCAGGAAGTGGGGAAAGCCCATCTAGGGAGCCTTATTTTTTTAGTGAGTATTTATTACGTTTTTAAACATGATAAAACTCATTAAAAAAATTTTTAACCACTACAGCTGAGGTGGGGCAAAGTAAAAAAAATAAAATAGAAACAGAAAAAAGAAAAAGTGTTATGAGGTTAGTGTCCAAACAGTGTACTCCTAGAAAGAGTTTTTATAGGCCCATTTTGAGGGGGCATAATAAGATTCTTGAGTTGGAACCTGTTTTGTTATAAATAGCCTGGAGCTCATTCTCAAAATAATCAAGCCACAAGCATTTGCTGAGAATCTGTTATTTTCAAGGTACTGTGTTGCACTCAGTGCTCAGAGGAATAGAAGGATATACAAAGCTGCTAGAGCCTTTTCTCAAAAAATAAAAAATAAATAAAAACAACCTTAGAATCTAGTTGAGGAAATAGGAAGATGCTTACTCAATGAGGTAGGCAACAGCACTAGGCCATCAGTAACCGATGCCTGAGAATTATGGTACCATATTTTTTTTTTATGTGAAGGTAGAGAAATTGACTAGCTGATTACTCACAGTCTCTGGCCCCACCCAAGATTCTTTGAGTCCAAGCATGACAGTCAGCACTGAGTGTGAGAGAAAAATGTAACCCTTACTCCTCCATGGGAAGGGAAATCCACAGGTTGGTCCAAATGTCAGTTAGAACTCCACCCAGATTTCATGAGAGCTTCAGGAGGCTTTTGATGGGGATGTTAATGAAGTGAGCAGGTGAGCTGTGAGGGTGGAAACAATGACAGGAAGGGGAAGAGGGAAAGGGAAAGGACAAGACAAAGACCTGAATAACTTACCCAGTGATTATCTCATTGGGTGATTACTAGCCAATATATCAATATATTCGATAGAGAGACCAGTCTGGCCCCACTCCCATATTCTCCCTTATGTCTGAATTCTTGCCTCTGCCTCATCGGGCAATTTTTTCACATGAAAACAAGAATAATAGCCAACATTTACTGAGTGATTACCATGAATCTGGTATGATGCTAAGCATTTTATATTCATTAGCTCATTTAATCCTCACAACACTTGTTGCAGTATGCATGCTTATCTTCTGCCCTGTTTTATGAAAGAGGACTCTGAGGTTCGTTCAAGGTTACATTGCTGCTAAGGGCAAAATCAGAATTTGAACTCAGAACTTCTGACTACAAAGCCTGCACTCTAAACTTTTATGACTCCCTCCTTCCAGCAGTTTTTTGTTTTCACTGTTAAGTGGATTTTGGTTCATGGCAACCACCTGTGTGTGTCTTGTGCTCCATAGGGTTTTCAACAGCTAATTTTTCAAAAGTCGATCACCAGGACTTTCTTCCAAAGGTGCCTCTGGGTGGACTCGAACCGCCATCCTTTCAGTTAGCAACTGAGCAAATTAACCATTTGCAACACCCAGGGTCCACTGCAGACTAAAGACTGATTATCACACTGTACTTGCGCCGCCAAGAGATGTTAGGCATGGCACTAATCAACATGTATATTTACTATGCAGTTTACCCCAGAAGAAAAGAGAAAACCAGGTGCGTGAAGTATCTTGGCAAACAATATCACAAATCGTCAGATCTCTATAGTGTTCCTGGGTAAGAGGTCGCCAAGATTTCTAGACTCGGTCTTCCTTTCCACTCATGGAAATAATCCCTTTAGGGCAGAGTTGAAGCACATTAGCAGAGTAACACTTTCTCTTTTGCCTCTCTTCTGCCTAACCAGTGGAGAGTCAGAGGAGCTTTGGGTTCTGATTTTAGCTGCGTCAACAATCACTTTTTAAATGTTGCTGTTGTAGATACTTCATTTATGGATTCAGTATGTAAAGTATATGCAATATCTGGGAAGGGTTTTATACCTGCTATAATACATAACCTATTTTTTTATAGTGATAATGGGAGCCCATGGATGGCACAATTCCACCTAGAGGCCTCTTGGAAGAAAGGCCTGGTGATTGGCTTTTGAAAGGTCATAGCCTTGAAAACCCTATGGAGTGCAGTTCTACTCTGTACAAATTGGGTCGCCATGAGTCGGAATTGAATTGACAGCAACCGGTTGTGTTTTATAGTGATATTATAGTAAGCATAACATTTACGAATTTTTTGTACCAAATTGTTCTTTACAATTCTTTAAAGTACAGGGAAAGTACTATGTAACTATCATTATAGTTTAGCTTGTATTTGTGACCCATTCCGGAAGAGTAAAAAACTTTTCAGAAGTATTATTTAAAAGAAAAAATAATTTGATTTTTCAGGCAAAATTTCTTATATGTATCAGCTTGCAAAGTAGTATCATAGAAGAATTGAATATTGGAAAAAAGTGGTTTTTGTCCACTACTGTGGTCACAAGACAAACTATTTAGGTTACTTCCCATGTTTTGGAGTGAAAACAAACTGCTCCTTACGTCCACTCTAGGAATAGTACACAAAATGCAAAAATATTCTTCTTTTATGGAACATATCTGGGAGTCATTGCCTTGAAATTTTTAAAAAATTATTCTCTGTGTCCCAAACTGAAGGACAATAACCTGTGGGTAATGAGCTACCAAGTCCCTCTCTCCTTCTTTGCCCCCTTTATTTCTGAGAATGTGAAGACTTAGCCCTGAACATTGCAATGATTTATGGACAACCTCAAAGGTCTATGAAAAATAATAATTTGTAATTTTGCTGAGGCAAGCATCCAAATCCCAAATATTATTGTCTGAGAATAAATCACTCGATCAGTGAGTGTGCCCAGCCATCCACCTGGTATTCACATATCAAGCAAAATCTTAAGGTTCTCTCTAATTGTCACATCTGCAATAAACCCTGTGAAGAGGTAATGACTTGGTTTCTTTGTGAAAAATGGTCCTGAAGAGAAAGTCAACTGTTAATGCTACTGCTGAAAAGTGATAGTATTTATTAATTTGGAGATGCATGATGTTGAAAGACTGAATGTATTTCTCATAAATTTGAAGTCTCCCTGTGTACACAGACACTTCTCTGTGGTGTGACACATGGTTTCTTTGAACAGAGATGGTAAGATACCAAGAGCCCCACTGGCACAGTGGTTAAGAACTTGGCTGTTAACCAAAAGGTTGGCAGTTCGAATCCACCAGCTGCCCCTTGGAAACCCTATGGGGCAGTTCTACTCTATCGTACAGGGTCACCATGAGTTGGAATTGACCTGACAGCAATGCGTTTGGGCTTGTTTACTTTTGTTTTTTTTGGTTTGGTAAGATACCTGGTTTCACATGTTGGTTAGGAAAGGAAGAAAGAAGATATCATGATTATTACTATGATGATTATTTTTGGGACAAATGCCTTTAGCAAACCAAATGTACTAGGTAACTGCTAGGATCTGCGATTGTTATTTGGCAACAGAAGCACTCTTAGGTCAGTGAAGTGGTTGCTTTTTCCTAAATTTTGCATTAAAAAAATCCTCTTGTAGCTGACCTTGTTTAATACCATTCTGCAGCTGAAAATAGACTCATTGTTTTCAGATGAGAGTTCTGTATCACAGTAATCCAAGTAATCCAAGAGTCCCAGAATCATGCAAACCAGATATCAGCAAGCTATAGAACGGTTATGAAGAAAGCTGATGCCATCTTTGATACACGTTATCTATTCCCTCTTCCCGGGAATGTTATTAGGCATTTTAAGCTCTGGCTGGAGCACTAGAAGTTGAATCACTCATGATTCTGCACATGCCTCTTACTGGTAGCCAGTGAAACTCAGACGAGAATACCCTATGCAGGGCTTGATTGTGCTGACACACGGCAAGATGTCAAGCATCTCCAGAGGCCTTAGCTGTTTGGCCTATTGCCATTTGAGAGATGGCCTCTGATTTTCAATTGGCCTTCATAAGGATGTTCCAAAACGTTATTCTCATAACTGGTCCTAGCCATAATTCTTAATGGTTATCTTGAAAAGGTGGTAGCGTCATGTGGTTCGGCCTGTAATCTATGAAGAATCTTTGCTGCTTCAGAATAACTCAAGGAAATTTAATTTTCAGACCTGGCAAAGATCCATTTTTGGAAACTACTTGTTTAGCCTTGTTGCCTTGAGTCAAATAAAGTGAGTTAGTCTTTATGAAGCATGAACAATGCCAGAAACACATCGTTAAAATGTTAATTTAATGCAGCCTGTTGAGGTAAAAATACAGACAGTTTGGTTCACCCAAAAGTAACTGAGATTAAAGGTACTGTTGTTGATAGGGAATAATTCTAGTCATGTCAGTTAGAAGTTCCAAAGGAAGGAGATGAGAGCAGTTATGGGGAATGTTGATGTTTGTTGTAGGTTCAGGACCCAAGTAAAAAATGTGTTTTATTCAGAGTTGTTGATTTTGTCCTTTTGGGATACATCAAATTCCCTTTGAAGAGTAAGGTAAAAGTTAAAACACATTTGGGTGATAGGTTTCATTTTGTCATCATGGTTTTTTTTTTTTTTTTTTTAATTTAATCTCTTCTTCACAACTCCTCTGAACTAAAATGAGAAGGTCTCTTTCTCTAATGCTACAACCTTGTTTTGCAAATCTCCAGCGGGTCCACAGTAGAAGTTAAAACTTTGCAGTCTGATATCACAAGAATATTCTTTTCTATTTGCCAAGATAAAATCTCAACTTATGGCTTGAGATCAAATTGTAAAATGGAAATAACCTTTTAACGAGCACCATCGAGGAAGAGTGTGTGGGCCAGTCGCCCACCACTGAGGGGCTGGATTTAAGTGTACCTTGGGTAATGAAACTAGTTTGGTGGTCTTAGACTCCCTCACAGACATTTTCCCACATTAGAAAACCAGCACAGGATTTCATGCAATTCCTTACAAAGGACAATTGCAGCTCTGCCCAAAACCAGAACTGGAATATGGATGGGATAACTGGAGAAGAAGCTAGGGGAGAAACAACAGGGAGCCTTTAATCCCAAATTAAACTCCTGCCCAGATTCAGGAGGAAAAGGGGTGAGGGAAAAGAATTGCATGCATATTTTTATTTCTGTTCCTGTTCTGTAATCTCAAGCACCCTCTGTAGACATCTCCTTGTTTCTATTTTCTCCACTGTCCATGTTCTTGACTCTATGAGAGCCATGAAAAATATGTTTTTCAAAAACATTGACTAAAAGCATTGTGTTAACCTCTCAATACTTGTAACTCCAGTTCCTGGGATGACAGGCCTAAACCCCCCACATTTCAACTGGATTCCAAATATGTACTGTTCTCTTGTCTTTTCTACCTCTTTCTGATTTCAAACTTATCTTCTCTAATTAGCTATAGCCCTCTGTGTTGATGAGCATACACCTTCCTCTCTCCTTTCTGCACTTGTCTATATAGAACAGTTAACCATATACTATCTGATCATCTGATTTCCTATTATCATTCTATGTAACTGATTGATCATATAGGTAAACATTTAAAAGCTAGGAAAAAACAAACAAACTCAAAACATAAGATGCTACATTCCTGACCTCACCATACTTCAACAAAGATGTTCAGTCCTTTTCCTCTTTGGAAAAAGACGCTGGCTCTAAATCCCCTAATGATTCTACCTGATTTAAACTGGATGATAATCCTGCATGGCAAATTATGATTCTGTGCTTTTCACCCTTGCTTTTGTGGTAATTTGTCTAACCCAATGCCTGCATAAACAGATCAGGTCTTCTAAGTGATTCAAAATGCATTATTCAGTTTGGGAAAGGTAGCATCCCAGAGGAGCCAAGGGCGCTAACTCCCACCCCACCAAGGGCTGTCCTGATTTGGACAGTGTATGGGGACTTCAGGGTGGCTGCATTTAGAGGCCCACTCACTGAAGGAAGGACGTCGGTTTCCTCTGACTGCACGTACAGTCGGTTTCCTCTGACTGCACGTACAGTTCCCTGGGCAGCCAGGACAGGTCTCTTAACAGCATTCCCTCCTTACCCACTCCCCAAATCACATCATCGGACAAGCTTGTCTTCTACTTGGAGGGAGAAGACATTGTCTCTGGGAGGCTCCTGGCTAGCCAGCCCGAAGAAGAAATCCTGAGGTTTGTCCCAGTACAGTACTTCCCTGTAGCAGGATAAAGTGCCTTTCCTGGAGCTGGGCCGACTTTGCCCTAAGGTTTCATTTCCACACAAAGAAGCCTTTAAGGGTGCAGTTGCAGGCCTCCCCACTGGAGGTTTATGTCTGTCAATCTCAAAAAAAAGGAGGCCGTAATAAAACTGCAGGAGCCAGCAGTGGGGAATTACAACTCCAGGATCAGTGAAGGTCTGAGTCCCAGTCCTGCTAGATATAGTGTTGGCCTCTCTCAGGACGGAGAACAATAAAGCGGAAGGAATTTAAGTCAATTGGCTGCTGGATTGCATTAGCAGGATTCAGCGAAGGGGGCACTGGCAGAGGGTGGTGCAGTGATTCTTGGCTGCTGCCATGGTGCCAACCATGCTGAGAGAGTTGGAGTCTGAGGAAGTGAGAAAAGTTTAACCAAGTCAAAAACATCGGGAAGGCCTGCGATCTGCAGACACCCAAGTGAGAGGTTGTGTGTGGAGGTCACCACAACTCCAAGTGTGTAACTCAGTTGATTTACTGTTAATAAGAACAAATACTAATCAAGGTCTCAGTGAATGACCACGACGGGCAGGAAAACAGGAAATACATCAGAAAGTGGACCGGAACACTCTGCAAAGAGACACAGAGAAAACAAAGGTGGTGGCACCTGGGACCCAGGCAAGAGAGGGAAGGGGAAGCTAAGTGGATCCCACTGGGCTGGGAGCGGGAGGAGCAAGTGGGTAATGGTGCTGAGAATAGAGAAGGCATGGCAGCCACCTGTCCAGCAGCTCTGCAGTCCTGAATTTGGCAGTGTGGCCCTGATGCCTGCACGGAAGGCTGGTTGGATCCAGCTTGAGAGCTTCCTAAAATATCCTTGAGCCTGATGCAATATCACTTTGTGATGGCACTGCATTGCGATGTGGTGACAGGATAACCTGGTAGTGGGGAGGAAGGGCCTTTTATGTCTTCATATGACTTTGTCTGAGGGAGGCCAAATGTGCCCAGAGTTCCCAAAGGAGAATGTGTTGGTTGGACGAGTGGTTGAGTTCTGTGATGTGGAAGCAATAGAGCTCCCATCAACCCACCCCCACTAGAGAGAGCTGGCTGGCTGCCTGAGGAGCTGCTCAGTCATAGGATGGAGACTCAGGAGGACAACCCCAAAGGGGCCCCCTCAGCAGACCAGAGGGCACTCTAAAAGCAGAGAGGGCTGTGCTAAAACCAGCCTTGACCCTGGAGAAAGATTCACAAAGAACAGGGCAGCTTTCCCGAGGGTATTGGCAAAGGAGTTGGGCTGAGGCGGGAGAGAGGAGACAGGTCTAGTCTGGAGAAAGCTACCAAGAGCAGGGCAGCTCTCTCTAGGTTTGGCCCAGCTCTCAAAATAAAAACAGTTTGCCTAGCTCTAAGCAAGCCCTTGTTCTGCATAATGATTTGAATTTTGAAATGTGACTTAAACCTTGCAGAGGAATACAACTCCCTTTTCTCCCTCCTTAGGCCATTCTTCCTTTCCCAGAGGGCGAAAGGTGTGTCGAGAAGAGAAGTTTTAAAAATTTTGCTCATTTTCCAAAACGAGTAAAGTCTCAACCACTTCTCTTGCCATCACCACCCCTGCCCCCCCACCATGCTCAAAGTATTCAGAACTAAAAGCTGCAGCATCTTTTCAGCAACTAATCAGCACAAGTTGAAAGGCACGTGCTGTTGCATTTCTGATCAGATTGTATGTTAAGCAGGAAAATACCCCCCCCCCCCCTTTTTGGGCTAAATGCTTGTCTGTTGAAAGCCACCAGGCAGTGCCTCTCACTTTGTCTTGGCAGGGCACAACCATCAGACGAAGTGGGAGGAAGAAACATTAACTTCAACAGCTGTTTCTTGACCCCGGCTGTCAGTCTTCCCAAGAATAAATTTTGGAGAGTCCTATTTGAAACAAAGAGGGAGTTTTTGGGGAGAGAAAAGTTGGTTGGTTCCAGGTCGGCCGCCCAAAGAAGCAAAAAACAAGACGTTTGCAGTGACCACGCAGCCTGCAAGCCTCTGCCGGGTGCAGAGATGGAGCAAAGTAACTTGAAAGCTCCCCTCTCTGCACCCTGTGCCTGCAGCTTCCCCCCCTAACGCGCGCCCAGATCCAGCGCCGGTGGTAAGAGCCGTAGCTCGACTACAGTAATTCCCCAGCTCGGGCGGCTTGAAACTGCTCGGGCTGAATAGCATTTGCTGTTCCGTCCTGCGGCCGCCTCCCGCCGCCGCTGCCGCGCTCCCTGCAAAGCAGCTCTCATTATCCCGGAAGTTGTGCTGACACAGTCTCGCTGCCACCAGAAGTTTGTCAACATCAAACTTCTCCTGTGTGGGGTACGTTCACCTTCCACGAGTATTTAATCGAGCCAACAAGCAAACAAACAAACCCAAATAAACCTGCCCGTGATGTCATGGTCTTTTTTTGCTTTCCTGGAAGGCTGGGGCAGTAATCTGCTGGTGGGCGCTGAGACTGCCTAGAGGTTTTGGGGGAGATAAAGGACGCCCCCCACTCTTGGGGGTCGGTTTGGTAAAGGGGTTTGGGGGGGCGTGTGGGCAGTCGGGGTTGGGGGCAGGGAGGGCTCTGGAACTGGGGTCCAGCAAATTGGTCCAGCAGCCTATTGGCTGCCGGTTGTTTTGAAGATGCACCGACAAAGACGAAGGTTGGCTTCGCGTCCCCCAACCCCGTAACAAAGGTTACTTGGAAGCGGTGGCTAGGCAAAGACGGGGGCGGGGGCAAGGACCCCTTGCGCTTTCAACACCGCTGTAGAACATTGCTACAGACACCTCTCTGGATCTTTCGGAACAAAGGGCATTGGGGTCATAAGATGTATTTTGAGGCATCAACTGCAACATAAAAGAAATCCATGGGATTTGAGGACAGGGAGGTTCCACCTTTTCTGTTTTAAATAGGTTTATTCTGATTCCTTGATTAAACCATTCGGTCTAAACGCTACCGGCTGCCTTCCCCTAGCCAGGTTGCCGCCGTTTAGTTAAAGTTGCTGCTACCTAGTTCGGGTGTACGTGGTTTCCAATTGCTCCCCCGCCGAAAAACTCTTGGCACTTCCCCAGCGCAGGGGGGAACTCTGATTAACCCTTTCTACTCCGTACTTCTGCCCGGTTAAGTTCACTCAGGCTCTTACTGCTGGGAAGGACAAGGCCTATCTGGCAGAGTTGTGAGCCCAGACATTCATGAAGTGGTGCCACTGATGAAATGAGCCACAGCTTTTTTGTGCAGGTCCCTCAGGCACAGACACTAACTTTGTAAGTAGTTTGGGACACGACATACCTCATTCAAACGGGAGATCAGAGAGGGTGTTGCTGTAGCCCCCATTGTAATGTCAAGTCAGAAGTGGATAGCTGAGAGGATACAGTACTCCTGATGTGATACAAAGTGGGCAACCCAAAGCCTGTTCCCTTGAACTGGAAATCTGTCCACTTCTGAGTGCAGCTGAATTCTTTTCTACCCTTCAAAAATAAGTCAGAGTGAGTGAGTAAAAAATCTCTGAAGATGAAGAGAGTATAACCCACTGCCCCACTATAATATTACAGGGGTGGGAAAGGCAGGTTTAATCCCTTTAGGGAGCCAAGAACCCAATTTACTCTTCTTGTTGGTAAGCTATTAGTAAACAAATTTTTAGAAAAATTAGATCTACAGTCATGTATCTTCAATAACAAGAAGCAAGACACTTTCTCCTGTTTTTCAGACTGGTCTGAACAGGAAAATTGTACTAGCCCCAAGGGACCAGCTTACCTTAAAAAACAAACCAAATAAAAAGTCAATAACACAATCTAAAGAAAAAGTAGTTGAGGTGTTCCTCATGAACTGGAAGGTACTTTTCACAAACACAAATCAAACTGATTCAAATGCAGTTATAGAGCAGGCAGTCTTTAAAAATGTGCCAAAAAAATGTGTTTTCTTGAAATTTTAGTTCTTCACTACAGTGAATTTTCCTCTTGGTCATGCCTCAGAAATTTCCCTGAATTATTCAGACTTCTTCTCTTTGGGTGGCATTTTTATTTTTACTTATTTATTTTCTTATAATCCACAAAGTACTACTCAACACGTCGCACCTCAGTGTGGACGAAAATGAAGAAATCATGTAGAGGATTCCATTTCCAACTCCATGTGCATGCATTATTTGCCCTGGTTATTAATCTGTCATACTGTAAAAAGCCTGATTTAGGAAGGCTGCAGGACTTTTGCAGAGGTAGGTATTGTATGGTTCATATAGTTGGGTTTATTTGCAAATAAAACTCTTTTGCATTTCTGTCCACAACTTCCATAGTTGCACAAGGATACTTTTCAGAGTTTTCAGTTTCTATCCCCGAATGGGAGCGGTAAGCATGAGGAAACAATTTCTTTTTACAGTGATGTGAGCTCTACGCTCCTCTGGATTTAGTTACTTCATAAGGTAAATATCATTAACTGTGCATTGGGTCCTTTGGGGATCTAAGGGGCTGGACGGATGAAAATAGTCTACTGTGAAATGCTGAAGAATGTCAAACAATCGAATTCCTTTGCAGAACTAATTGGGTCAACTATGGTATTCTTTAAAGTGAAGATTAATTTAAAAAAAAAAATAAGCATTTTCAGTTTACTTTTGTTTTCACTTAGCTTATCTTAGTATGAGTTTGAGAATTTTACCGCCAGAATTTAATTAAAACAGACCCTTCTGAAAAATATACATTGTCCAATGAATATGATCCTATAATGAAAATGAAAATGTTTTGAATTTCATGCTAATCACATTTTTAAATAATGAAGTTATTGAAATTATTTTTATTTATAGGCAAAATATCTGTATAGATAATAGCTAAAGCTAACCAAACTGCCTGAAAAATTAATGAATATTAATGAAGTTCATGAATAGCACAATACTGCCCCTGCCTGCCTCAGGAAAACGAACGTATTGACTTCATTCTACTAAAATAACAATCCTTAGTTTTTGATGTTAAAATAATTTTATTGCTAAAAAGATTGTAGATAATGCAATTTTTGGAATTCCTAATAAGACTTGGCCCTGTTTATTGGATTTAGATCTCCTCCCAAAAACTAAAGATATTTTATCTTTTCACATATCTGAATGCTGTTTCTTTTCATGCGTTTGCCATCTCTTTCTCATTTTTCTAAGTTCTTCCCCCCCCCTTCGTTTTAGTAGCTCACATGAATGACTCAGGGTTTTCAGGCCTTAGTTTATATTTGGTATATAGATAATAGCATCATTAGTCAGCGCTTCCATTCATCTAAATTTGTTCCAAGCATATTGGAAGCTGCCCATGAAATTTTCCAATGAAAGTGACAAATGGATGTCAATCAAGTGGCCCCACCCACTTCAACCTTGTTTTGTGTGATGTGTAAATGTTTGTGTATATTTCTTCCGTAAAGATAGGCTATTTTTTCATCTGGACATCTGCCTGCTAAGGCAAGTTTCCCAGGCAGATCTCAGGTTGCCATTAAACTAAATTTGCAAAATTTAACACCAAATGAATGACAAAACCAAAGAAATAGTACATGAAATTAAATAATAGCACAGTCTGTTCTCTTAAGATAAATAATTTTTGATGCTCTAATTTTTCAAGATTCTGCAGTTTTATTTCAAATGAATTTGCAGTGAGGAAGGTAAAATCATTTCAAGTAAGCCAGCAAATTTGGGTCAAAATGAAAGCAGTTCTGAGAGAAAGGGAGAGATATTCCTGCTTCCCATAAGGCTTCTTGGATTTTCTCTTAAATATATATATTTAAATAAATAAACATATATGTGTATGTGCGTGTCTGTCTCTGTGTACACACACATACACACACACACCCTGCCTACTTCTGTTTCCCTTCTTTGTTTTTAATAACCAGTCTGGTCTATAGTGCTATTTGGTAGGCGAGTCCAGTTATTAGGAACTGATGCCAGTTTTAATCTGAGATTACTTTGACTGTGCTTGAAATCTATTGATGTTTTATAACCTGTAACATGTTTTTACATGTTTAGGAGTGCTGCTGCTGTTGCTGTAAAAAAAAAAAAAAAAAAATTCTGTGTTGGTATTATGAGTTTATGTGTTTAGCCGAAAAGTACATTATGTTAACATTAGACAGTAAAGATTCCAGAATCATAAATGGGTTAGTAAACCCTTGATAATAATTGTAGTTTTATGGGTAAAAATTATTTTAAACATTTTAATACTGCATAGAAGAGTAGTTTTTTTTTCTTTTCTAAAATTGTTATGGAATTTCTTTGTCCATAAGGAATATTAAAGAAAATTTTATAATTTGAAATTATTTTATTTGGAAATGTGTTGGAGTAATGCTCTTCTTTACACTCAGGACTACTGATTGAAATTTCATTTACCATTATCTATGGCAGGATGTTTAATTTTACTTCTGTGACCCAAAGAATTTTTAGTGATTTTTGAAAAGTAGAATGTGGAGAGTACCTCCTGCTCATTGGGAATGTGGGAATTCGATAAATAATGCTCTAAATGACCATTTACTCTGTGACTTGTTTAATTAGTAGACATGAAAAAGAAGTTATCAACCAAAGTGTGAGTTTAAAAGTTTGGAGTAGCTCTCGATTGTGGCTAGAGTCAGAGCCATCATGGCAATTACATTTTAGCATTCAATATTCTTTTTGTCCACCAGTGCTTTTCTTTCCAAATTTGTTGTCTTTAAAGGTACAAATGAGGTTTTTCTAACTGCCTATTCTGCAAGCTAAATTTGCTTTCTAAAAACCAGACTGGGCATCTCTTTCTGTTTACATATGGAAACAAAGAATCCTGAATTAGCAAAAAAAAAATCTGGCTCTCTTGCTTATGATTTTGGAAAGAAAGCAGCCTTTTTTTTTTTTATATATATAGATTTATGTTGAAGGGCTAACTGCCTCCTTAGGGGAGAAAAGGAAGCTTTGGTTTTGTTCATAAACAATACTAACCTAACTCAGAACCACTATTGAGAACTGGATATGGAAAGGTTCAAGCTGTTCTGACTTAAATTTTCAGATATGTAACATATGTGATGACCACCCACCCCGTGGTTAAATTGTGTGTTTACTTAGAATTTTCTGAACTCATTCAACTTTGGAGATTTAAATAGGGCATAAATCTCTGCACTCGGGAGCCTGATGTAGGAATTTGGACGTAGCTGGAGCCTCCAGCTTTGACTCCAGCTAGTGTGAGTCCTTCTAGTTGGGTGGTTCCTTCTCTGACCTACACATTTGACTCATCTCTCCTTCCTGGCCATCCCTGCAGTAGTTTGCTTCCATTGGGCATCCCCTGGAGTACCCACTAGGTGGCTGTTGAATAGCTATATAACATCCTAGGGGCACAGTTTGACACGTTCAACCTCACAAGTTCTTTAAGCCTAAAAGTAGCCAGGTATTTTCTTTCTCCAAAAAGCTATGTTTAGCCAAGAGATCTTAAGAAAGAAGTTCTAGAAGAGGCCCGTAAGCTGAGGCAGCATTCAAATTGTGGCTCTTGGAGAATCCACAGCCAGAAGCCCTTTAAAATGTTTTATGATCAGGGCTCAGAAAGAATCCCTGGATGCATTTAAAAGTCCTAGCACCCTCTTCTGTCATTTAGCCAGTACTCACAACCACCCCTGAGCCTATTCCCTAAACAAGGACATGGAGTAGCTTTATGGGTAGGCTTGGAAAAATAACAAGAATGAATCTTTACCATCCTACAGTTCCAAGGAGAAGGTTGGAGGACAGGCAGCTGAAGGGACAGATACCCAGTCCAGAAACTTGACAACTCCTGGGCAGTAGTTCAAGCAGTGGGCCAAGCACTGGGCACAGCTCCAGAAGCCGGGCCCATGCCCAGGGTACTTGGTGGCTTAAAGTTGGCAGACAAGAACACTCCTGCTGGCAGGAAACTGAATTGAACAGATTGAGAAGGAGCAAAAACAGGCTGCCTGGGAGACTGTCTCCCTGGCCTAGGGTTTTCAGTTGTCAGAAGGGCATTAGTTTTCTAGGGCTGCCGTAACAAGTTTCTGTTATGCATAAGGTCGCCTTGAGTTGGAAAAGACCCAATGGCAACTAACAACAACTAATTGTCTCAGTTCTGGAAGCCGAAGTCAAGATATCTGCTATGCTGATTCCTTCTGGGGCCTCTGAGGGAGAATGTTCCATGCTTCTCTCCTAGCTTCTGGTGACGGCTGGTGATCCTTGGCTTGTAGATCACTCCAACCTCTGCCTTTGTCTTAACACGTATCTCTGTGTCTTTTCTTCTTTTTTATAAAGACAGTAGTTGGAGTCGACTCGACAGGTTTGGTTTTTGGTTTTCCACTCTTACCGGACCCACCCTGCTCCGGTATGACCTCGTATTAACACCTCGAAAGGCCTAAATTAGGGTCACATTCACAGGTACCAGCGGTTAGGACTTCAACATATCTTTCAGAGAGATGCAATTTAATCTATAACGAGCAGGAACACCAGGAAGAGAAGATTCTGGGTTTCCTCCTGCCTGGGGTACTGGTGAAGGTGGGACTGAGCCCAGGGAGTAAGCAAAGCAGGAGGGCCCAGTGTGAGGATCCACAGAGGAGGTCAGCCATTTTCCCAACTTAGGAGAAAACCTTGGTGTGGCAAACTTTATCAACTTAGGACTTCCTAGGCCAGCTCTGTCTGGGCTCTGGAGTGCCCTCCAAGAGTCAGTGCTGTGATAGCCATAGGGTTTTCCTCCTTGAGGCCAATGGTATATAATTTCTTTAAACTGTTGGAACTTTCTCGTTTCAGGATTTATCCTTCTTCAAGAAGTTTCTTTGAGAGGGTAAGGGAAAGAGCAACATTTTCTAGCCTCTTATTGTATTTATCCTTTTAAGTCCTTACCCTAATTCGATAAAGGGGGAAAAAAAAAAAGATTGCATGCTGTGATCAATCCCCATTCCATTGCTGTAGCATGCTCATGTTTTTGATGTGTTAAGCACTGTAACAATTTCTTAAGGGTTAAAAGTTGGGAAGTCAGTCCTGCTTCCCTACTCCTGGAGGAAGGTGAAAGAGTTCTGCGTTTCAGAGAATTCTAGACCTAGGGAACCCAAGCATTGGGCTGCAGCCAAGAGAACAAGAAAGAGAATGAGACTTTGGATTTGGAAAAATTTCCCCTGGGCTTCAGGTAATAGTAGGGGATTTCAGCTGGTGGCTCATATAATTAACAGAAAAAACAAAAACAGAAAAACGTTTTTTTCCCCTTCTCTTTTAAAGTAAGACAGGACAGCAGAACTCAGTAGCCATTTTTCATTCTGTGGGCTAGGTGCTGGTGATTTGCATTTAACCTATCTAAGGTCAGACTCAAAACTGCAGCCAAGTCGGGGTGGAATGGAAGAATTGAGGTGGTGTGAGTGGTAGGACTGGTGTGTGTGTGGCAGAACCGGTATTTCTGGGTCCCCACCATGTGGCTGAGTTAGAGAAATGGCTGTGGTGAATCACAGAGACTTAATGTCTGATCCCATTTGATTCAGACACCTGGATGAGGCATAGCCCTTGGCGCTTCTGGCCTCTACAGCCTGCTATATTCTGTGTCTGGGATACGGTGGGCGCTTAGCATGCATGCATTCATTCATTTATTTTGAGAGCAGCACAGTGCCTGAATCAATAATCCCTTGCCCATTTTTATCATCTGGTATAATTCCATTGCCTTACATAGTGCTCAGAGAATACCTGCTAAAAACCTTCTCAACTTTTCCCAGCTGTTATCATGCAGAGGAAACATTAGTTTTTACCTTAGATATCTAGTGCTGCTGTAGTAGAAATACTACAAATGAATGGCTTTAACAAAGAGAAGTTTATTCTCCCACAGTCTAGGAGGCTAGAAGTCCAAAATCAAGGTGTCTGCTCTAGGGGAATGCTTTCTCTCTTTGCTGGTTCTGGGGGAAGCTCCCCTGGCCTAAGAGCTTCTTAGCACAGGGTCCCTGGGTCCAAAGGATGTGTCCTGCTCCGGGTGCTTCCTTCTTGGTGGCATGATGTTTCTACCTCTCTGCTCACTTCTCTCTCCTTATCTCTTGTAAGGTAAAAGGTGATGCAGGCTACACTCAAGGGATCACAGCTGTGACCTGAGTAAGGGTGTTGTATCCCACCTTAATCCTCTTTAACATAATCTAATCTTGCCTCATTAATCACAGGCAGAGATTAGGATTTACAACACATAGGAAAATTACATCAGATCACACAATACTGGGAATCATGGCCTAGCCAAGTTGACACATATTTTGGGAGGACTCAATTCAATCCATAACAGTATTTAAACAGCATACTGGGATAAGTGGATAAAGTTGCCTTTAGTAGGAGGCAACTCCCCTAAGGATTTTGGCCTGAGGGCTTCTAGCTAGTTCAGAAACTGAGGAGAATCAATATGTTGGCACCTGTAGAATGCTGGAGCTTTCAGACATGCTGGCGTGCTGTGGTACACTAGCTGGAAAGTTCTGAATTCAATCCCCGAGTGGTGCAAATGGTTAACGTGCTTGGCTGATAACCGAAGGCTGGCAGTTCAGGTTCACCCAGAGGTGCCTCAAAAGAAAGGTCTGGCGATCTACTTCTGAAAAATCAGCTGTTGAAAACCCTATGGAGCACAGTTCTATTCTGACACACATGGAGTTGCCATGAGTCAGAATCAGCTTGATAGCAACTTTTTTTTTTTTTTAATCTAGTTTGCCAAGGCTTTCCTGCAATAATAAGCAGAGTTTTGATAAACTGTAATTCTTGGTCATGTCTTTCTTCCTTGGGGTCCTATAAGAGGATATTTCTAGTAGCAGAGGAGCAGCCCCATGAGACGATGTTTCTCAAGATGTGATCTGTGTGCCTGCATCTGAGCCACCCAGAGTGCTCGTCAACAGCAAGATTCCAAAGCCCCACCTCAGACCTCTTGAACCAGAATCTTGGGTGAGGAGGGGAGGGGTGTGCCCAGAACTCTGAAGTTTTCACAAGTTTCACAAGTGATTTTTTTTACATGCTGAATTTTGAGAGCTGTAGCCACAGAGCCTGAGAAGAATCTCGGCTTTCCGTCATCCCAAATCATGAAGGGAAATAAAGAGTTCATCAAAAGTCATTTCTCTGTTATCTTTGGAAGCATTTTAATCATTTCGCAGCACATTTTCCTTCCCAGTTGTATTTAGCTAGGGAAGATTTTACACTGGTAATACTTGGCAACAGAGGGCTACTGAGGGGTAGTACTCTGGCCATTCATAGTAACAGTAAATATATATAAAATATATATATACATATATA
Source organism: Elephas maximus indicus (assembly GCF_024166365.1). Taxonomy (NCBI): domain Eukaryota; kingdom Metazoa; phylum Chordata; class Mammalia; order Proboscidea; family Elephantidae; genus Elephas; species Elephas maximus. The sequence goes on from NC_064820.1 coordinate 86,938,026, forward strand.
TATATATGCTGCTCACTCCTCTGAGTGTTTAGATGGGGAAACTTAGGTATAAGGAGTTCAGACAGTTTGCCCAAGGTCAAGGTGTGTGGCAGAGCAAGGTTTCAAAACCCAGGAATGTGGCACCACAGCCCCTACTGTTAAACGCTGAGAAAGTGACATGATCTCAGTGAGCTGAGTTGCCTCATGGCTAACAAAGGGGACAATGCCTACCGTAAGAAGGTGTTTGGGTTAGAGATAATTACATATGTAAAGCACCTGACAAATAGTAGTCACTCAATGAATGATTGCTCTTATTGTAAACCAGGTAATACGAAAAAACAAAAACAGTTGCCTTCAAGTCAGTTCTGACTCGTGGTGACCCCATGTGTGTCAGAGTAGAACTGTGCTCTGTAGGGTTTTCGATAGCTGATTTTTCAGAAGTAGATCAGGCCTTTCTTCCAAGGCACCTCTGAGTGGACTCAAACCACCAACATTTTGGTTAGTAGCCCAGCACATTAACTGTTTGCACTACCTGGGACTCCTATCGGGTAAAAGAGTACACCCAATTATGAAAAATCCACACAAGAATAACCAGTTATTGACTAGGCTTTCTGAATCAACTTCATGGTTACATTTTACTGGGCCTGCCCACCGAGTTCATCCTTATTTTGTATAAGAGAGTAGTTTCCTAGTCCCTATTAGGAGCCCTGGTGGCACAGTGGTTAAAGAGCTCAGCTGCTAACAGAAAGATCGGCAGTTGAAACCTATGAGTCTGCTTCAGTCTGCCTTGGAAACCCTGCAGGACAGTTCTGCTTTGTCCTATGGGGTCGCTAAGAGTCAGAATTGACTGGACAGCAGTGGGTATGCAGTGATATGACTCGGGAGCACAAGAAACCATGAGGTTAGAAATTTATTGCTGAGTTTATTGAGGCTAATCTTGATGAATCTGTAAATCGTTTCTAAATACCCAAGACAACTGGCTGAGTTTTTCTTTACTAAGTATACACCATCTAAGGAAAATTTCTTAAACAAATAAGCAGCCATGAGGCCAAGATGGTGACTCCAGAGCCTTAAAGTCAGTTTTAAGAAATTGATTTGGTTACATCATGTCTTTATTAAGGCCATAAATCTGTCTACCCCACCTGGCTTATGCACTCAAATAGACTTCTCAATACTTTCAGATGTGCCTTTCCATATGTTGCTCCCTGTGCTTAGAATGTACCTTCTTCTTGCTCTTCCTGGAATTCTCCACTTCATTCTTCAAGGCCACATTTCAAATGTTACCTTTTGTGTGGAGTCCTCCGTCCGACTTCCTCAGGGAGAATTCCTCTCCTCCGTGCTCACACAAAACACAGTTACACCTAGTTGGTAGCACTGTTACACGATATAACATTGAAATGATTTGTCTTGTGAGCTCTTCTACACTAGGGACCATGATTTACTCATCTCTGTGTTTGTCAGGAACCAGCACAGTCTATATGGCACATTTTAAGTGCACATTTTAATGCTTGTTCAATGAATGAAAATTTTTTGGTGATGCAGAGTTTTTTTTTATTAAATGGAGTTTGATTGTACAAAGCTACCTGACTAGTTTTCAGTGGGTCTAGCTAGGAGTTCTTGGTCGTTCATTGTAATGGCAGAAATGAACTTGAAGAAATGAATCTCCCTTCATGCACATATGTACTTTCAGCTCTTGTCTGTAGGAATGGAAATCATACTTAATAATGCAACTTGGAAAAGATTAATGAAAATAAACAAACGAATATCACAGGAACAACAGCTGCAGTTGCATGGCTAAGGGAAGAAACCCAGAGTAGATGCCCTTGGTTGAGCAGCCTAGCTGAATTTGAAGTGAAAGATGGCCTCAGAAAAATATAAGACCCATCTTGTCTGTTACTCTGTTTTTAGTTGTTTACTATTTTGAACTATGCCGTATTTCCTTTGTCACCTTATGCCTAAACTTTCTATAAAAAGCCTGCTCTTCAGAGCAGTCCTGTGCTAGTGGTGTACGGGGATTTAAGGAGGAGAGTAAAGTGAAACAAGTTCTCTTCATTTCTTTTTGGCAAAGACCAGCATCTTGCAAAGGCAAATGGTTTGTTATGGTTCCATGTGATGGCCAGTGGTAGAAAGAGTAGAGATTCTGAGCCTGCATTCTCTGGCGCCACCTTCCTTTCCAGCATCATCCAGCATGACATGCTCTCTGCTCCAGCCACACAGCTCTTATTCTTAATATGTTCCTTCTTAAAGACTTTGTATATACTCTTCAGTTTGCCTAAAGAGCTTTTCTAATCCCATTTGTCAAGTTAATTCCTTCTCATACTCAGATCAATCATCATTTGCACAGGGAAACTTTCCCTGACCTACCTGACTAGGTCAGTCTCCTCCTATAGCCTCCCCTTAGTAGCAAGTATCATAGGGCCTTGATCCCCTCAGAGTCCTCTACTTTCACTGCAATCGTCAGTGCTATCACTGACCTTCTCTGCTCCTGTGCAATTTGATCTTCTTGAGGGAAATGAAGAAAACCAAAGACACAAGGAAAACATTAGTCCAAAGGATTAATGGACCACATGAACCACAGCCTCCACCAGCCTGGGCCTAGGAAAACTAGGTGGTGCTCGGCTACCACCACGACCTGCTCCGATAGGGATCACTGTAGAGGGCCCTGGACAGAGAGGGAGAAAAATGTAGAACAAAATTCAAATTCACAAAAAAAGACCAATAGTCTGACAGAGACTGGAAGAATCCCGAGATTATGGATCCCAGACACCCTGCTAACTCAGAACTGAAGCCACTCCTGAAGTCTACCTTTCAGCTGAAGATTAGAATGTCCTATAAAACAAACAGTAACACTCTTGAGGAACGTGTTTCTTAGTTCAATAAAATACGTGAGACCAATGCGCAACACCTGCCCAAAAGCAAAAATAGAGGGCGAAAAGGGACAGGAAACATGGACGAATAGGGAAGCTTGGGTGTAAAAGGAAAAGGCGAGGGTGCTGACATATTGCGGGGATTGCAAACAATGTCACAAAACAATTTGTATATAAATTTTTGAATGAGAAACTAATTTGGCCTGTAAACTTTCACTTAAAACACACACACAAAGAAACAATTGCGTTAAAAACACAGTAAATATACAGGCAAATTTAAATAAGCCTCAACTATAAAACCGGGGTTTCTTTTTGGGGTAAGGAAAATGTCTTAAAATTGAATGTGGTGATGGTTGCATTACTCCAGGAATATACTAAAATTCATTGAATTGTATGCTTTGAATGGGTGAATTGTATGGTATGTAGATGATATCTCAATGAAGCTGTTTTTTGAAAAAAGAAAAAGAGCCTTCCATTCCATTTAAAAAATAAATATTTTTTCAATCTTTCTCTACATCATCTCATTTCTTTTTGACTCATAGAATAAGTATCATCCTCTTGTTCAAGCTCACTCCTTCCCTTTGTCCCCTTCACATCATCCTTACTGGTGCCGTCCAGGCCCTATCCCATATTACCCTAAAATGTGCTATTTCTTCTCTTCTCAAATATGCCCCATATTTATCTCCCCTGTTTCATTCAAACTGCTCAGAGGGTTAGTTCACATTGTTCTCTTCACTTCCTTACTCTCCTTCTCTGCTCCCTGCGTTCACATTCCACTACCTCTGGGCCACCAATGATTTCATATACGCAAATCCAATGACATCTTTAGACCCGAGCTGTCTGGATTGCTGTTTTACATTTGACAATGTCTGTCACTTCCCAAAGCTCTCTATCTTGTTCCAAGTTTGTAAGGACACTGCTGTCTCCAAGTTACTCTAAAACTTCCTTAGCTACTTCTTCTCTATCTGCCTTATAGGTTTCTCTTCTTCTTTCCATGGCTCTTCTCATGCTACATATTCTTCATGGTTTAATTTTTACCATACATTGATGGTATTCAGATCAGTATATATCCTATCCAGTACTCTACCTGGAATTTCAAATATTTGCTGTTTATACCTTGATATTCCAAAGGGACTTCAAAGTCATCTAGTAAAAACAGAATTTATTATCTTACTCCTAAACCTACCTTCTCTGCCATGAATCTATTTCCTCCTTGTAGTAGACACTGATGACCACCTACCCAACCATCTCTCTGCCTTCTTTCTTGCTAACACAATCCTAATTTTGCACAAGTGTCCACATGATTCTGTAAAGCTATGTGCTGAAGGGAAAGCTGGCATCAGTCTCAGTCCCAGCTCCTAAGGATGAGCCTTAATTTGTCTACTCTAAGCCAATCACAGAAGCCCTGGTGGCACAGTGGTTAAGAGCTTGGCTGATAACCAACTGAGAACCATTTATCTGCACGGAAATATTTGACTCACTCTTGTCAATACATAAAGGCAAAACAACAAGAATCATAAAAGAGGGAGAGAGAAAAAACCTCACATTCCTGGAACAATAAATCTCATTTCATATTTTGGATAAATCAATTAGCTGGCAGCTGCTCTTGTCCATTCTGTTGCCACATTCTGGAAAGTCTTATTACCTTTACCATCCTCCACTAGCTCAGTATCACATTTTCTAGGAAAATTTTTAGCCGACACCCAACCCTACTAAACAGAAAGTGTGTTAGAAACCCTTCCTCTGTTTAGGAGACACATGCAGGCACATATGCATATCTGTATGGCCGTGTGTGCACTCAAGAGCACACACAGTGTTACATGCTAGATTACCCTTTATCTAGTTAAAAAAAAAAAAAAATGAGGAGGGGAAAAAAAAACCCTAAAAATTAAAAAAAAAAAAAAAAATTAGGAGGGGAAAAAAACCCTAAAGGTTAGGGGACAAAACATGTGCTGCATGCCAAATGTAGATTGAGTTGAGTTGAATGTAGTGGGATTTTTAAAAAAGGAAAGAAAAGGCCACATTCACTCCCTCTGCTCAGTTGTGACTAAGGAATCTTGGTGTTCCAAAATTCTAGAAGTTGGACTATTTCATAGACATCATTTCTGAAATGTGTGGCTACTAAAGTTGTTGAATTCCTAAATAACCGAAGAGAGGCTCTCTTAGAAAACATACACAACTAGATCTTCATTAATTTAGCATTTCATTAAGGTGTTATCCTTATAAAGTGCTTCATAATAGCCTTTGTGTTGGTTAATGTTATGTGTCAACTTGGCTAGGCTGTGATTCTCGGTGATTGTGGCAGCCATTGGAATGGTTGCACTTCATTAATGTAATGTAATCACCTCCCATGATGTGATCTGATGTGAACAGCCAATTATTTACAAGGGGGTTTTCTTGGGGGTGTGGACTGCCCCCAGAATATAAATGGATGTTCTGGCACAGCTTGTCTCTCTTGACTCTGTACTCTTCTTGTTGCCTGATTTCCAGTTCTTGGGACTTAAGCCTGCAGAAGTCTGTGGCCTGTCACCTGATCTGCAGATTTTGGTTTCGCCAGCCCCTGCAACCCTGTGAGTCAGCAGAAGTCTCCAGCTTGCCACCTGACCTGTGGATTTGGGATTTGCCAGTCCCCAGAATTGCACGAGCCATTTCTTCACAACTGCATGAGTCTTTCCTTGAAGTAAATCTCCCTCTCTGGATTTACATATATGTTTCACTGATTTTGCTCATCCAGAGAGCCTACACTAAGACAGCCTTGTTAATAGATGCTTGATCAGAGCAAGTAATAATTTACTGGACAAGGTATAAAAAGTTCCTATTTTATTCATTTTCCTATTATGTATTTTGCATGGTGGATAACAACCTACTGAGCTTTCAACTTCTTCCTAACTTTATCTTTGAAAAATTTCAAGTATGTTGGAAACTCATCATACTCTTCATCTAGAATCACCAATTATTAACATTTTCCCATATATGTTCTCTCTTTTCCCTTCTTCCTCACACTAACACACACACACACACACACACCCCACTTTTTTTTTTTTTTTTGGCTGAAGGGTCTGAAGTTGCAGATAACATCACTTCGCTCCCCAGTCTTTTAGCATGTATCTCTTAATAAGGACATTCTTTTATACAGCTACAATATCATTGTCATACTCAAGAAATTTAACATGGATTCAATAAAATCACATAATATACAATCTATGTTCCAATTTCTCTAAATATCCCAATTCTGATCTTTTAGCTGCTTTTACCCTGACACTAGATCTTATCAAGAATCACGTATTTTATTTGTCATGCTTCTTTAGCCTCCTTTTATCTAAAAGACTCGCCCAACTTCTTTATTTTTTACCTTCATGACATTGACATTTTTGAAGAATCCAGACCTGTCATTTTGTAGAATCTCCCACAACATATATCTGATTGTTTCCTTATGGTTGGATTCAGGCAAAGCATTTTTGGCAAGAATACTACATGAGAGATGTATCCTTCTCTGTGCATAACATCAGGAGGTTGTCTCATTATTGGTGATGTTAAGTTTGACCACTCCTTTTTTGTTTTTCTGTGCTTATCATTGAATAATTTATCATGGGAACCTCATAGTATGAGACTAATATTCCCATTTATCGAGCACTTAGTAAAATGATGTGAAGAATAAGGTAATTATCCGGGGGGGGAAAAAAAAAAGAAACATTTTTAAAATAGAATAGTCAGGTTTCAATTATCTGGATATTTTCATTAAAACACTTTTAAGCATTTTCAGAAACAGAATTATCTGCACAGTAGTCTCAAATCTGCAATTCTCTTTGTTCACACAGATCTGGCCAGCTAATGGCATCTATTATCTCCAATTCTCCAATCAGCACAAAAGTTTAATAGCTTAAAGGCAGCACAATGTAGTAGAAAGAGGAAATGAATTCAGAGTCAAGTTCAGAGTTGTCAAACTTGTCTAATGACCTTAAGCAAATCACATGCTCTCCTTAGGCCTTAATTTTCCCATCTGTCTAATGGAGAGACAGGACTTTAGGATCTTTAAAATTTGACAATTTTAGGGTCTATTTATATCTGTAGTTAAGTGCTATATACTCTGAATCGTTTTGACTCCAAATTATAAATGCTTATGCCTTGTGCAAGATCAAATTAACACATTTTTTTTCCCCCTGAAGAAGATAACAGAATTTTAGGAATAACAAGGTGCTACAGAAATAATCCTACCAACTTCTCACCCAGTGTGGGAATCCTATCTGATTGATGGCCATTCATTTTGTGCTTGAACACTTCAGGTTACATGATAGTAACTCCCTGAAACAAAATGCTGAAGTGTGGACTCTCTGAAATTCTGCCTCAGTGGTTTTAGGTCTTCTATGAGGATCTATCAAGGTCTCAATTCATCTTCTCTTAGCTTCAGGAATCCCATCCTTCACCTCTTTCAACAACACACCTACATAGCTATACCTGGAATTCATAGCTCAGCTCTTCTCTGCCTCTGAGATCTGGATATCAAGGCTTTTCCTCTTAGACCATCCCTTCCATACTTCTCATCATTCTTGAACAACACTAGGGTGTACAGTCTGTTAACATCTCTCCTCCTTCCTGTCTAATCCATCAGTTCCTTACCACTATATTCATCTCTTTCCCCAGGCTGGGCAACTACTTTAGCGTTGCCCTTACAACTTCCTTGACGCCCACAGCATTTCTAATTATACCAGGTGTACTTGAACATTTATATGCCAAATTCTGCATAACATAGTTGTATAATATAGAACAGCTGTGCAGGGAAACTAAAAATCAACTTGTGAAGAGCTGTAAAGTGAATGTACATTTTTTTAGAATAAAAATATGCATTTAACTGCATTGTAATCTGACCAAGAAAATACTACGACCCAAACCATACAATAGTCACATGGAGTAATAATAACATCTTTTCCAAGTGAAAATGAGACAACTGTCCATTTGCTAATGTGAGATTGAAAACATTACACACACAATCTTAAAATCCAAAACCAAATAAAACCTGTTGCCACTGACTCAATTCTGACTCATAGCAACCCTACAGGACACGGTAGAACTGTCCCATAGGATTTTCAAGGAGCATCTGGTGGATTCGAACTGCTGACCTTTTGGTTAGCAGCCATAGCTCTTAACCATTATGCCACCAGGGTTTAACATGATCTAAAAGGTCTAAAAATTTTGAGGGCTGCGGATATGGGAGGTAATAAATATTCTCTCTGATGTGCAGTGATGCGCTATGGTTTACAGGGAAGATGGAATACAATGATTACAGATCAAGAAATCTGACCTGAGGGTTTGGATAGTTTTTACTGTATTTTTTAAGACTAAATAAGTGCATATTTCAAAATAACATGCATTTAATGCTAATGTAAATCATGGGTGCCCTCTCTTCATATTTTACTCACAACAAATTTCTTTGCAAGGTCGTAATCTGAGTTGTTGTATTCTTTTTTTTTTTTTTTTTTGGCTTTAACAAACTGAAATTTATTCTCTCACAGTTTAGGAGGCTAGAAGTCTGAATTCAGGGTGCCAACTCCAGCGGAAGGCTTTCTCTCTCTGTCGTCTATAAAGTCCTTGTTATCAATCTTCCTCTGGTCTAGGAGCTTCTCAGAGCAGGTACCTGGATCCAAAGAAAGCACACACTCCTGGCTGTTCTTGCTTGGGTGATAATGAGGTTCCTCTGTCTCTCTGCTCACTTTTCTCTTCTGTATCTCCAAAGAGATTGATTCAAAATACAACCTGATCTTTTTTCTTTTTTTTTAATTGAACTTTAGATGAAGGCTTACACAACAACCTAGTTTCTCATCAAACAATTAATACACACATTGTTGTGTGACATTGATTAACAACCCCACAACATGTCAGCACTCTCCCTTCTCAACCCTGGGTTCCCTATTACCAGCTTTCCTGTTCCCTCCTGCCTTCCAGTCCCAACCCCAGGGCTGGTGCGTCCCTTTAGTCTTGTTTTGTTCCATGGGCCTGTTCAATCTTTGGCTGAAAGGTGAACCTCAGAAGTAGACTCATTACCGAGCTGAAGTGGTTTCTGGGGGCTGTACTCTCAGAGTTTCTCCAGTCTCTGTCAGGCCAGTAAGTCTGGTCTTTCTTTTAGAGTTAGAATTTTGTTCTACATCTTTCTCCAGCTCTGTCTCCAGCTCCAGACCCTCTATTGTGATCCCTGTCAGAGCAGTCAGTGATGGTAGCTGGTGTCATTGTAATGGACCCAGTCTGACGGAGGCCATGGTAGATGTGGCCCATTAGTCCTTTGGACTAATCTTTCCCATGTATCTTTAGTTTTCTTCATTCTTCCTTGCGCCCGAAGGGGTGAGACCAGTGGAGTATCCTAGATGGCTGCTCACACGCTTTTAAGACCCCAGACGCTACTCACCAAAGTAGAATGTAGAACATTTTCTTTATGAACTCTGTTATGCCAATTGAGCTAGATATTCCCTGAGACCATGGTCCCCACAGCTCTCTGCCCAGTAATTTGGTCCCTCAGAGAGTTTTGGATGTGTCTACGGAGCTACCATGGCCTTGTTTTGTACAGGTTATGCTGGCTTCCCCAGTATTGTGTACTGTCTTACCCTTCACCAAAGTTACTACCTATCTTTTGTCTATTAAATGTTTTTCCATCCCCACCCCCCCAACCTCGTAACCATCAAATATTGTTTCTTTTTGTATGTAAGCCTTTTCATGAGTTTTTACAGTAGTGGTTTCATACAGTATTTGTCCTTTTGTGATTGACTTATTTTGCTTAGCATCATATCCTGTGCAGAGTTCCTTTTGTTTGTGGATTTCTTTTGTTTTTGTCGATTTTGTTTTTATTGAGGAGACTCTGTATTTTTCCTTTATTTTTTTAAGTAGGTTTGTTAACTTTCGTTGTGGTTACCTTGAAATTTACCCTTATCTTCCTAGGTTTGAACTAGTCTATTATTACTTGGTATTGTGTTGCCTTCCTCTCCATTAGAGAGCTCTATACCTATACCATTTATTCTCTCTTTTATTGTTCTGACATTGTTGTCATTTACAGATTAACCTCTCTGGTTCCCTGTTGCAATTGTTTTGGTTTTGGATAGCCCTTGAGAGTTCATTTCCTATGTTGGATTCTGACTGGTACAATCCTGCATCCTAGATTGAGGCTGTGGTCTGATGTTTGTTCTCAGACCGAAGGACTCCCTTTAATAATTTTTCTAAGTTTTGTTTGGCTTTTACATATTCCCTTAATTTCTGTTTATCTGGAATTGTCCTAATTTCACTAACATATTGGAATGAAATTTTTGCAGGATATATTATTTCTGGTTAGCAATTTTTTTTCTTTCAAGGTTTTATAATGTCATCCCATTGCCTTCTTGCTTGCATAGTTTCTGCTGAAAAATCAGAGTGTAGTCTTATTGTTTCTCCTCTGTATGTGACTTTTTGGTTTTCTTGAGCTGCTCGCAGGATTTTTTCTGTCTTTGGTTTTAGTGAGTGTGATTATGATATGTCTTGGTGTTTTTCTTTTGGATCTATCCTACATGGGGTTCATTGAGCTTATTGGATGGTCAGCTTTTCATCAGTCCTATGATATTAGGGAAGTTTTCTGTCAGCAATTCTTCAACAATCATCTCTGTGTTTTCCATTTTCTCTCTCTGTTCTTGAACTCTGATCACTCACAAATTTTTGCTTTTGATTGTATACCACATAATTCTCAGGGTTTCTTCTCTTTTCTTTGTTCTTTTTTTCTGATTTTTCCTCAAACAGAGCTGTAGCCAAGTGTTTGTTTTGCTGATTCTGTCTTCCATCATCTCAAACCTGCTTCTCAACCCTTCTATGATACTGTTCATTTCTGAAATCTTGTTGTTTATCTTTTGGATTTCCAATTGTTGTTTTTGTATGATTTCTAGTTATGAATTTATTTTGGCATTTTGTTCCTGTACATTTTCCTGAATAGTCCCTTTTTTTTTGGTATGTATTTTCCATGAATTTGTCTGCCTTTTCCAAAAATTTGTCTATTTTTTCCTTGTTTTTGTCTGTTTTTTGCTTCAACTCTTGGATTGCTCTTAATATTAGAAATTTGATTTCCCTGCCAGGTAGTTCTAGTGTCTTTTCTTCTACTGGAAAGTCATTTGTTGTTTAATTTGAACACCTACTAGACCCATCCTGTCCTGTTTTTTTTTTTATGTTTTGATATTGTCTGCTATCTTCAGGACATTCAGTAGTTATTTTTTTCATTTCTTTATTGTTGATTTGTTTATTTTGTCCTGCCTTTTTATTTTATTTTTTTATGTCTGAGAAGGCAGACTGTGTGTTCTTTGTTGTTTGCTTATCTGTAGTCATGATATTTTTCACCTCCTTGTCCAATGGGCAGGGCCAGTCATTCAGCTATGGTTCAGCAGGGCACATCCAGCTGGAGGGCAGGGGCTGGGATGGGTTGTTTGTGGCATGTACTAGGGGTGACAGGGTGGGCCAGGAATCAGTGCTGGGCAGGTTTCAGTAGGCCATGCCTGTGCTGCTCCAGGGTGTAATGTTCAGTGCACAGTGCAGGTAGGCAGGAAAGAGGGGGGAGGTTGTGATGTACGGAGCTAATAGGGGTGTGGGAAAGAGAAGAGAGAGGAGAGAAAAACAGGAACCAAAAGCAAACAAGCAAAGAAAGAGAAAAAAAAAAGAGCACTAAGGGATCTTGCCATTGGAGTGGAGAGATGAGAAACTGAGAAACGGAGAAAAGAAAAAGAAAAAAATAACTAAAAATTTGGAAAAGAAAAGCCCCCAGGAGTCCTGGAGTCCTACCAGTGGGTCAGCTAAGACTAGGGAGGTGGCTCCCAGGCTGTGAGGTATAGGCTGGCTAGAGGAGGTGTAGATGTCACACAGCACCAGGTATTCAGGAGACAGAAAAAGAAGATAAGCGTAGAGAGAGGAGAACTGAGAAATGAAGACAGGGAAAACGAGAGAAAAAAAGAATAAAAAAGAAATGCCCCCAGGGTTCCCACCTACATGGCTATGCAGATTGGGGGAGTGGCTCCTAAGCTGTGCAGTGGAGCTCGGCTAGAAGGGGCTCCCAAGCTACGAAAAGAAAAAGAAAACAAACAAAACAGAACAAAGGAAAATAAGGCAAAAAAAAAAAAAAAAGCCCCAGGAATCCCACCAGCGTGGTGTCATGGGCCGTGGAGTGGTTTCCCCAGTCGAGCATGGCTTCACTGCCTTTCAATAAGAAGCAAAGATGGCACATAGAGCCAGGTGTTCCAGAGAAAGGAGGGGATGGTGCTAGGAGGCACAGAAGAAACCGAAAGAGATGGAAAGAACCAATGCAAGCTCAGGGGCCCGGCCAAGCAGCCTGAGGCCAAAGCAGTTGCCTCCCGGCCAAGAGACAGCGACTGTAAGGAAGCAGAGGAGGCAGAAAGGCGGGGGGGGGGGGGGGGGGGGGGAAGAAGGGGGTCTAGGAAAGCATATATCACTCATTACAGGGTGCTCTGTCTCTTCCTGGGAACTTTGTGAAGCTGCTTTCTGGTACTCCATCTCCGCCGATCTCCGACGTGGGTGGGGCGAATCCAAACAGCACAGAGCTGCACTTCCCAGCTCACCAAGCCGTGGGACCCAACCAGGATGCTTGGAGGTAGAGTAGCGGGGCAGGAAAATGTATACTGCTGGTTACTGGGTGTTCTGTCTCCTACTGGGAGTTCCGGGGAACTGCTTTCTCATGCTCCCTTCTGCCAATCCCTGACTGGAGTCCAAGATGGCCGACGTGCTGTTAGCTGATGGGGCCCTCTGGAGGTATCTTTTCTCGCTCTTCGTCTTTTGTCAGTTTCTTACGCCATTCGGTGCTTGGCTGAGTTCTGTTTTCTTCATTTGGCCCTTAAGGTTCCAGAAATGACAATTGTCTCTGTTTTGCTTAGTTTTTTGGGTCTTTGCTGTGGAGGGACGGTGTGGTGCTTCTGTGTACGGCTCCATGTTGGCTGGAAAACCTGAGTTGTATTCTTAAGAGATTATTCATTCTATGAGTAAGGGAATTGAGGCCCAAGGGAGCAAAATCACTTTTCCCAAAGTCACACAGCAGTGATAGTTGGGCCAGATCTAGAGCTTGGTTTCAAAGTCAAGGTACTTTCCCAGTGGTTCTGGGTCACTTTCTGGGGAGTTTAGGGGTGTCTAGAAGTGCCTGGGAGCCCTGGTGGTGCAGTGGTTAAGAGCTTGGCTGATAATCAAAAGGTCGGCAGTTTGAATCCACCAGCCAATCCTTGGAAACTCTATGGGGCAGTTCTGCTCTGTTCTATAGGATCATTATGAGTTGAAATCGACTGGATGGCAATGGGTTTTGTTTTTTTTAGAGGCACCTTAGGCCCACCTTAGGGGAGAAGGTTGATTATTCCTCATCTGCTTCAGCCAGAACCACACTACTTTGGGGTGTTTTATATAATGTGGTTCTACTTAAAATTTTGAATTAGAAAAAAGGATCCTAGTGAATACACACACACACACACACACACATTTTTAATTGATAACCACACCTTATACCATCCAAATGATGACTGAGAATTTTTTCTTTATAAAAATTACTCAGTATGAAGTTCTAAATTATTTGCATTCCATATATTTTTATTTAAGTGGTTCTTAAATGCCTCATAAGTAGCTCCATAGATAAAGATGCAGGTAAAAAAACTGAATAGAATCCTCTCTTTTGTTATCTTCTCCATCAACAATCTTCTCCTTGACTTTGCCAGCATGCCATTTAGCTATTTCAAAATGGAGAGAAAATATGGTAGAGGCCATGGGATCAAATAAAAAACCAAGCAAGTTTAGGTTTCTATAAACTCATCTAACGGTCACCTGGTAAGGAGCATGATGTATTTTTGTGTATAAATGGCTAGAAGTCTATCAGATTCATACTCTTATGTAGCAGGAACATTTATTTTCACAGCTCTATTCCTTCTGAAGAATTTCTTTCTTGGGAATACAAATGTTGGTGGATTTCAGATTAATAACCACACATTTTCCCAAGTTTACTTGCATGTTACTATTAATACTAAGATTCCTGTTTCTAACATTATGGTGACCGTAGTTATCCATGTCTTCTTTGGATCATAGAATGGCATATATTTTGGTCCCCAAGAGTTTTCTGGCTATCTACGTAGCTGATGTTTATAAAGTTAATGCAGACTATTTAGTGCCTGAATTTTTTCATCAATCATTTTATCCTCCTTTACTTCTAAAAAAGATTTGATCACCAAAATAGATTTGAATAGGCTGTTAAGAAATTAAATATTCAAGCATAAATATTTTTGAAGTGGTTGTTTTACCCATTGGGGCAAAGTCAGTTTGCACAGTGATAATTCACAAATATTTTGGATCCCAGTTATGAGCTACCTTTTTAGTAGAGCAATTGAGTTCAATGAAAATGTAAGCATAGTTCAAAAACATCAGGAGCACAGATTTTTCTAAAAAAATTTTTTTAACTTTCACAGAAAATTAAGATTATTTGAGCTGTAATTTCACTCTTTTGACATTTTCATAGGTGTGTAGATTTCCTCAATCCAGCTGTTTTCTGTCACTACCTGTGGTGGTGTGGTTGTAAGCTTAAAAACCAAAGGCATGCACTAAATTCTGGCAACAACATTTCTAAACTAATCCAGCATGAGGAGAAACATGATTAGAAAGGAGACAGTTCCCAATGGAAGATGGATAAGCTATTTCTAGAAACTACCATTACTACTGAAAAAACTGATTGCTTTCCTCTGGTTTTTGGATATTTTCTCCAGCTCAAGGAAGAAAAAGTGTTAAGAAACTCACCTTACTGCTACTTAAAATGCTCCTTTTTTGAAACTGCAGGGAGCTTTGGGTCTCCAAAGCAACTTATTGAAACAATTGGCTAATGTGTTTAAGAAAGAAAAAATGATAGTGTTTCTGTGTCTGTGAATGATGAGATCAGAAGTACTTGTTCAGTAAGTATTCATTGAGTGCCTGCTACATGACAGGCACTTTATTAGGCAAAAACAACTACAATAGGCTCCCTGCCCTGGACGGACTCACATATTAATTCTCATTTGACATAGGTAGTAATAAACAGTAAGAAAAAGTACCATGAAAGTCCCAGGAGAAGGAATGCCTCCAAATATCACCCTGGTGCCCTTTTAAAAAAAAAAAAAAAAAATTTTTTTTTTTTATCTGTAAAATTTGTTTTAAGCAAGTCCTACCACTATTTTCATTATTTTTGTTCTTTAGGCTAGCAATTTATTATAGTTATGGCTGATAAATTATCTGTTTTTAAGTTCTACAAAGTTAAAAATAATATACTAAAAATTTGTCATGAAGTATGGAGATACTTAGGCTGAGAGTTAAAAAAGCAAGAGACTCAGAAGTATACAAGTACAGTTCATGCCATGGTGGTGTAGAAAGAACATAGGCTTTGATCTAAACCCAAGTTCTTTGATCGAAATCCAGGTTCTTCCAGTTATTAATTGAATTTGCAGGAACGAGTCACTTACTTTTCTTCAGTCTTAGTGTCGTTATCTGTAAAACAAAGCTCAAAATAATATGACTCTTGAGGTTGTTGTGAGAATCCATTGAACTAATATATGTGAAAGCACTCTGCAAAATTTGAAGCCCAATAAAAAATTACTCTTTGTGGCAAATACACAATAATGTCCATTCATCAACAGAGAAGCAATATTGCTGTATTGATAATACCAACCTTTCCGATGAAGGATGCTGGTCAAGTTCATCGTAATCTCTAAATGCAAATGGCTGCAATGCAGTGAATGGTCATGGTGAATATTGACCTATGACGGGTTAACATTTCAAAATAATAATTGTTAGATTTTATGGAAGGAAAATTTTATTTCTTTTCTTGGGGGATGCTACCAGTTATTTAAAATTTAAACCAAAAAGATAAACTGAAGGAGAATCATTTCCCTGATAACATGAAAAGGTAATAAAGGCCTGTGACCTGAAAGGAAAAGAATTGTATTGGTTAGGATGCTGTTGGTTGCAAATACCAGAAGACCCAACTAAAGTTGGTTTAAATCAGCGGGATATCTTTTTTAAAAAAAAAAAAGTATCTAGTTGTAGGCAATCCCAAGGCTTGTTCAGTGCCTCAACAATGTCAGAGCGTTGGGTCAGCATCTTTGACATTATCTTGGCTGCTCATCATGCTTGTTACTTATACTTCAGCTCCGAGCATCAGGTCTTAACACCAATATCTCATGCAGGAAAAAGAAGGGAAGTAGCACCCCAGGAAAACCTCCTTAAATACTTACCTCTCTTACCAGAAAGCAGCCTTACCCAGAAAGTGCCTGGAGGTTCCCTCTTAACGTTTGATTGGCCAGGACTGGGTCACATGGCCTCCACTGCTGTAAGGGAAACTGGGAAAACAAATATCTAGCAGAATGGGGTATGGTTGTACCATAAGAGCCTTAGACTAATCCATGATTCACTTCCTGGGGCTAGGCACATTGTGGTGAAACAAAATCAGAGTTTAAATAGGATAAAGGGGAGTGGGGAAGTCTGTTGGATAACTGCCTAACAGTGTCCCTCTGAGATATTTTGTCTCTGTGTGTACAAATAAACATGGTTCTTGCCCTTCAGAAGACAGATTCTAAAAACCACAGCCTGAATTGCAAGGTTCCAGTAAAGAAAGCCCGGTAGGGCAGCAAATAATATATTTTAAATGATAAGAAAAAATATCTGACTAAAAAACAATTGTTTCTATCCCACCCCCCTCTCCAGCATGTCTACTTTATATGCAGTGCTTGCTTTCTCTCCTGTGAATCGCTCATCTTTTGAAATGGTTATTTTAATGTTTTAGCCAAAAAGTTCTTATCCATCCAAGTCTGAGTTCTGTGATTAATTACAAGATTTACAGCTTTTGTCAACCCATTGGCCTTTTCTCTTAAACCATTTTAAAATTTGGTTCCTAACCTAGGCTGGACTTGATAATACTCAAAAACAGAAATAGTTAAGAACAAACGCTTACCTAACTCATTTGAGGGCTGTTACAACTCGTGCTCTTTTTTCATGTTATATCTCATTGATAGCTGACTTGCATAATTCCCTGCTCTGTTAAAGCTGGATTTAAGTTGTGACAAATTGTTTTATTACAAATTGTATCTCTTCAACCCCTGTTAGAGAGCTAGAGACACACCCTCTCATGATTCCACTGAATATCCTCTGAAAAGGAACATTAGTTTTAGAAGGAACGTTAGCTGAGGAACAACCTAGGAAGGTGGTGACAATGTATATTAGTTCAGACTTTGGATCTCTAATAAATTTTAAAAAGTGATCAGTGCTAGGGCTAACCATTTTGGGCCCTTAAAAAACAAAACAAACAAAAAAAACTTTGCTTTTTTCTCTCTCACAATTTTAATAAATTTCTATAGTATTTTTGTCATGCCATGCAGTAGACATGAACCCACGAGCAAAAACAAAACACACATACACACACAAATTCAAAAGAATAAATTCATACAACTTCTCCTCCACCCTCTCCCATTCAGTTTATACCATCTCTCAGTCTGGTTTAAGATATTAGTAAGTAATGGAATAATACACAGGAAATGAATAGCCCCTTCCCTGCCCTGTAAATCAGAAAAGTCATTTACAGGGGATGAGTGAATGGGGGGAGAGGTATATGGCAAGGGAATTGAACCTTAATGGCCCCTCAAGAGCTATAACCATCCATCTCTTTCTCTGCCTCTCTTAATCTCTCTCCCTGTGCCCTCTCAAAATAACTCTCTCCTCTTCTCAATCTCTCAGACTTGGGGACCTATTGTATCACTGAGACATGGTTTGTGTGTTTTAAACTTTGAATGAAAAGTTCCCCCAAGTACCAAAATTATTCCTTGGGGTAAACTTTTCTTTTTTTTTTTTAGAAAGTGGGGCATATGGTGACTGGTTCTCTTTGCTGTTGTTGTTGTTAGGCACCATCAAGTCAGCTCTGACTCATAGCGAACCCTTGCACAACAGAACGAAACACCGCCCAGTCCTGCGCCATCCTCACAATCATTTTGTTTAAGCTCATTGTTGCAGCCACTGTGTCAATCCATCTAGTTGAGGGTCTTCCTTTTTTTTCACTGACCCTCCTCTTTTACCAAGCATGAAGCCATTTTCCAGGGACTGATCCCTTCTGATAATACATCTAAAGTATGTGAGACATAATGTCACCATCCTTGCTTCTAAGGAGGATTCTGGTTGTACTTCTCCCAAGACAGATTTGTTCGTTCTTTTGGCAGACCATGGTATAATCAATATTCTCCACCAACACTACAGTTCAAAGGTGTCAGTTCTTCTTTGGCCTTCCTTATTCATCATCCGGCTTTCACATTCGTATGAGGCAATCGAAAACACCATGACTTGGGTCAGGTGCATTTTAGTCTTCACTGTGACATCATTGCTTTTCAACACTTTAAAGAGATCTTTTGCAACAAATTTGCCCAATGTCTTTTGATTTCTTGACTGCTGCTTCCATGGGTGTTGATTGTGGATTCAAGTAAAATGAAATCCTTAACAATTTCAGTCATTTCTCCGTTTATCATGATGTTGCTTGTTGATCCAGTTGTGAGCATTTTTGTTTTATTCGTGTTGAGGTGTAGTCCATACTGAAGGCTGTGGTCTTTGATCTTCATTAATAAGTGCTTCAAGTCCTTTTCACTTTCAGCAAGCAAGGTTGTGCATCTGCATAACGCAGGATGTTAATGAGTCCTCCTCCAACCCTGATGCCCCGTTCTTCTTCATATAGTCCAGATTCTCGGATTATTTGCTCAGCATATAGATTGAATAAGTATGGTGAAAGAATACAACCATGACGCACATCTTTCTTGACTTTAAACCACATAGTATCCCCTTGTTCTGTTTGAACAACTGCCTCTTGATCCATATACAGGTTCCACATGAGCACAAGTAAGTGTTCTGGAGTCCCCATTCTTTGCAATGTTATCCATAGTTTGTTATGATCCACACAGCCGAATGCCTTTGCATAGTCAATAAAACACAGGTAAACATCTTTCTGGTATTCTCTGCTTTCAGCCAGGATCCATCTGACAACAGCAACGATATCCCTGTTTCCATGTCCTCTTCTGAATCTGGCTTGAATTTCTGGCAGTTCCCTGTCGATATACTGCTGCAGCCACTTTTGAATGATCTTCAACAAAATTTTATTTGTTATGTTAATGATATTGTTTGTTAATTTCCACATTTGGTGGGATCCCCTTTCTTGGGAATAAGCATAAATATGAATCTCTTCCTATTGGTTGGTCAGGAAGCTGTCTTCCAAATTTTGGGACATAGAGGAGTGATCACTTCCAGCACTGCATCCATTTGTTGAAACATCTCAATTGGTATTCCATCAATTCCTGGAGCCTCGTTTTTCACCAAATGCTTTCAGTGCAGTTTGGACTTCTTCCTTCAGTACCATCAGTTCCTAATTATATGCTACCTCCTGAAATGGCTGAACATTGACCAATTCTTTTTGGTATAGTGACACAGTATATTCCTTCCATCTTCTTTTGATGTTTCCTGTGTCATTTAATATTTTCCCTGTAAAATCCTTCAATATTGCAACTTGTGGCTTGAATTTTCTCTTCAGTCCTTTCAGCTTGAGAAATGCTGAGCATGTTCTTCCCTTTTGGTTTTCTATCTCCAGGTCTTTGTACATGTCATTATAATGCTTTGCTTTGCCTTCCTGAGCTGTCCTTTGAATTATGTTCAGCTCTTTTACCTCATCATTTTTTTTTGTTTACTTTAGCTACTTGACTTTCAAGAGCAAGTTTGAGAGTCTCTTCTGACATCCATGTTGATCTTTTCTTCCTTTTTTTTTTTGCACGACCTCTTCCTTCGTGTCCTTGATGCCATTCCACAACTCGTCTGGTCTCTGGTCATTACTGTTGAACATGTCGAATTTATTCTTCAGATGGTCTCTAAATTCAGGTGGGATATGCTCAAGGTCCTACTTCGTCTCTCGTGGACTTGTTCTAATTTTCTTCAGTTTATTCTTGAACTAGCATACGAGCAATTGATGGTCTATTCCACAGTCAGCACTTGGCCTTGTGCTGACTGAAGATATTGAGCTTTTCCTTTGTCTCTTTTCACAGATGTAGTCTATTTTATTCTTGTGTATTCCCTCTGGCAAGGTCCATGTGTATAGTTGCCATTTATGTTGGTGAAAAAAGGTATTTACAATGAAGAAGTCATTGGTCTTGCAAAATTCTATCATGCGATCCCCTGCATTTTCTCTATCAAAAAGGCCATATTTTCCAACAACAAAGCCTTCTTCTTTGTTTCCATCCTTTGCATTCCAATCACCAGTAGTTATCAATGCATCCTGATTGCATGTCCTGTTGATTTCAGATTTCAGAAATTGGCAAAAATATTCAATTTCTTCATCTTTGGCCTTGGTGGTTGGTGCGTAACTTGGAATAATAGTCACATTAACTGGTCTTCCTTGTAGGCATATGGGTGTTATCCTATCACAGACAGCATTGTACTGCAGGATAGATCTTGAAATGTTCTTTTTGATGACGAATGCAGTGCCATTCCTCTTCAGTTTATCATTCCCAGCGTAGTAGATCATATGACTGCCCAATTTAAAATGCCCAATACCAGTCCATTTCAGCTCATCAATGCCTAGGATATCAATATTTATGCTTTCTGTTTCATTTTTGATGATTTCCAATTTCCCTAGATTGATACTTTGTACATTCCATGTTTCAGTTATTAACGGATGTTTACAGCTGTTTTTTCTCATTTTGAGTCATTCTGTCTAGTGGTCTTGTTTTTTTAGTCTGTGTAGTATTCTGCATAGGAGCCCTGGTGACGCAGTGGTTAAATGCTAGGCTGCTAACCGAAATGTAGAGGGTTTGAATTCACCAGCTGCTCTACAGGAGAAAGATGTGGCAGTCTGCTTCCATAAAAGATTTACAGCCTTAGAAACTCTATGAGGCAGTTCTACTCTGTCCCTTAGGGTTGCCATGAGTCAGAATAGACTTGACAGCAATGGGTTTGTTTTTTGGTTTTTTGTATTCTGCAGGATATTAATTATATGCTTCAACTCTGTATTACCCATGAAAAAAGTTAAAATTATGGAAAAAGTCAATATTAGTAAATAAAAAGTTCACCAAAAATTTAGAGTGTATTTTCCGCTTATATTGAAATACGGCAATTGTGGTAAACTGGGAGTTTTTTTTAACTGGTAGTTTACTGGTTAAGAGCTCAGTTCAGCTTCTAACCAAAAGGTCAGTAGTTCAAATCCACCAGGTGCTCCCTGGGAATCCTGTGGGGCAGTTCTACGCTGTCCTGTATGATCTCTATAAGTCAGAATAGACTTACGGCAATCTTTTTTTTTTTTTTAAATCAAGTTCTGAAGCAAGATACATAGAAGAGTTATAATTTTCTTGATCTACTCTGGTACTTACTCCTTTCCTTCTTTCAACTTCAGGCTAGGAATGGTCTCTATCACTTCTCAAGATACCAGTGGAATTATCTGAACCATTTAAACCTTGGCTGCCCATTAGAATCAGCTGAGGGACCTGAAAAATAATGATGCCTGAGTCTCCCAGATATTATGATGTGATTGGTCTGGGATAAACCCCAGGCATTAAAATTAAAAAAAAAGAAAAGAAACTTTCCAGGTGGTTACAATATGCAACCAAGGCTGAGAACTACTGATATAGCCTCAAAGTTTTCAAGTCTCTACCAGCCTGAAGCCATGAAATATATAACTTATTGGCGCCACTTTTTCATAGACAGAGAGGTAATCGTTATTCCTTTAAAACTTTCTTTTAGAGCTCCTGCCAGACCAGAATAAACAAAGGCTCATATTTACCAACCAAAACCAAACCAAATTCATTGCCATCAAGTCAATTCCAACTCATAGTGACCCTATAGGACAGATTACAACTGCCCCATAGGGTTTCTGAGGAGTGGCTGGTGGATTTGAACTGGCGACCTTTTGGCTAGTAGCTGAGCTCTTGACCACTATGCCACCAGGGCTCCATCATAAATAAGAGTGGATAGCAACTTTGAAGAGAAATTGAAAATAAATTAAGCCAGAGACAATCCTTAAAAAAACAAACCCATTGCTCTTGAGTCGATCCCGACTCATAACAACCCTATGGTCAGAGTAGAACTGCCCCATGGGGTTTCCAAGGAGCAGCTGGTGGATTCAAACTGCAAACCCTTTGGTTAACAGCCAAGCTCTTAAGCACTGTGCCACCAGGGCTCCGAGATAATCCTTAGGTGTTTATAATCTTCAGTAGAGCGATAACAGAAATAATTATATATATATTTTTAACTTTTTCTGGTTCCAATTAAATTATGCATCTTTTTTTTTGACTTGTCAAAGGGTGATATTTGTTATAGGAAGGTACTTTTTTTTTTTTAATTTTTTATTGTGCTTTAAGTCAAAATTTACAAATCAAGTCAGTCTCTCACATAAAAACTTATATGTACCTTGCTACACTCTCGCAATTGCTCTCCGCCAATGAGACAGCCCGTTCCCTCCCTCCACTCTCTCTTTTCATGTCCATTCTGGCAGCTTCTAACCCCCTCTACCCTCTCACCTCCCCTCCAGACAGGAGATGCCAACATAGTCTCAAATGTCCACCAGATCCAAGAAGCTCACTCCTCACCAGCATCCCTCTCCATCCCATTGTCCAGTCCAATCCCTGTCTGAAGAGCTGGCTTTGGGAATGGTTCCCGTCCTGGGCAACAGAAGGTCTGGGGACCATGACTTCCAGGGTCCTTCTAGTCTCAGTCAGACCATTAAGTCTGGTCTTTTTAGGAGAATTTAGGGTCTGCATCCCACTGCTCTCCTGCTCCCTCAGGAGTTCTCTGTCGTGTTCCCTGTCAGGGCAGTCATTGGTTGTAGTCGGGCACCATCTAGTTCTTCTGGTCTCAGGCTGATGTAGTGTCTGGTTTATGTGGCGCTTTCTGTCTCTTGGGCTCGTAATTACCTTGTGTCCTTGGTGTTCTTCATTCTCCTTTTGCAGGTGGGTTGAGACCAATTGATGCATCTTAGATGGCTGCTTGCTAGCGTTTAAGACCCCAGGCGCCACTCTCCAAAGTGGGATGCAGGATGTTTTCTTAACAGATTTTACTATGCCAATTGACTTAGATGTCCCCTGAAACCATAGTCCCCAAACCCCCACCCCTGCTACTCTGGCCTTCGAAGAATTCAGTTTATTCTGGAAACTTCCTTGCTTTTGGTTTAGTCCAGTTGTCCTGACCTCGCCTGTATTATCTGTTGTCTTTCCTGTCACCTAAAATAGTTCTTATCTACTCTCTAATTAGTGAATACCCCTCTCCCACTCTCCCTCCCTCCCCCCGTCTCATAACTATCAAAGAATATTTTCTTCTCTGTTTAAACTCTTTCTGAAGTTCTTATAATAGTGGTCTTATATTTTTGCAGCTGACTAATTTCACTCAGCATAATGCCTTCCAGATTCCTCCATGTTATGAAATGTTTCACAGATTCATCATTGTTCTTTATCGATGTGTAGTATTCCACTGTGTGAACATACCATAATTTATTTATCCATTCATCCGTTGATGGACACCTTGGTTGCTTCCATCTTTTTGCTATGATAAATAGTGCTGCAGTGAACATGGGCTTGCATATATCTGTTCTTACAAAGGCTCTTATGTCTCTAGGATATATTCCAAGGAGTGGGATTGCTGGATTGTATGGTAGTTCTATTTCTAGCCTTATAAAGAAGTGCCAAATCAATTTCCAAAGTGGTTGTACCATTTGACGTTCCCACCAGCAGTGTATAAGTGTTCCAGTCCCTCCACAGCCTCTCCAACATTTATTCTTTTGTGGTTTTTGGATTAATGCCACCCTTGTTGGAGTGAGATGAAATCTCATTGTAGTTTTGATCTGCATTTCTCTAATGACTAATGATCGTGAGCATTCCCTCATGTATCTCTTAGCTACGTGAATGTCTTCTTTAGTGAAGTATCTGTTCATGTCTTTTGCCCGTTTCTTAATTGGGTTATTTGTCTTTTTTGTAGTTGAGTTTTTGCAGTATGATGTAGATTTTAGAGATGAGATGCTGATCAGAAATGTCATAGCACAGAACTTTTTCCCAGTCTGTAGGTAGTCTTTTTACTCTTTTGGTGAAGTCTTTGGATGAGCATAGGTGTTTAATTTTTAGGAGTTCCCAGTTATCTACTTTTTCTTCTGCATTGTTAGTAATGTTTTGTGTACTGTTTATTCCATGTATTAGGGCTTCTAACATTGTCCCTATTTTTTCTTCCATGATCTTTATCATTTTAGATTTTATATTTAGGTCTTTGATCCATTTTGAGTCGGTTTTTGTGCATGGTGTGAGATACGGGTCCTGTTTCATTTTTTTGTAGGTGAATATCCAGTGATGCCAGCACCATTTTTTAAAAAGACTGTCTTTTCCCCATTTAACTGATTTGGACCCTTTGTCAAATATCAACTGGTCATATGTGGATGGATTTATATCTGGATTCTCAATTCTGTTCCGTTGTTCTGTGTACCTGTTGTTGTACCAGTACCAGGCTGTTTTGACTACTGTGGCAGTATAATAGGTTCTAAAATCAGGTAGAGTGAGGCCTCCCACTTTGTTCTTCTTTTTCAGTAATGCTTTACTTATTCAGAGCCTCTTTCCCTTCCGTATGAAGTTGGTGATTTGTTTCTCCATCTCATTAAGTACTGTCCTTGGAATTTGGATTGGAATTGCATTAAATCTATAGATCGCTTTTGGTAGAATAAACATTTTTACAATGTTAAGTCTGCCTATCCATGAACAAGGTATGTTTTTCCACTTATGTAGGTCTCTTTTGGTTTCTTGCAGAACTGTTTTGTAATTACATCTCTGGTAAGAATTATTCGTAAGTATTTTATCTTCATGGGGGCTACTGTAAACGGTATTGATTTGGTGATTTCCTCTTCGATGTTCTTTTTATTGGTGTAGAGGAATCCAACTGATTTTGGTATGTTTATCTTGTATGCTACCCCCATGTGTCTGTCAGTTTGTCGTACTGTGGGGACTTGTGTGTTGTTCTGATGCTGGAAGCTATGCCACCGGTATTCAGATACCAGCAGTGTCACCCATGGAGGACAGGTTTCGCCTGAGCTTCCAGACTAAGACAGACTAGGAAGAAAGACCTGGCAGTGTACTTCTGAAAAGCATTAAACAGTGAAAACCTTATGAATTGCTTGCCGAAAGTGAAGAGGACTGGGAGCACTTACTAATGAAGATCAAAGACCACAGCCTTCAGTATGGATTACACCTCAACATAAAGAAAACAAAAATCCTCACAACTGGGCCAATGAACAACATCATGATAAGCTGAGAAAAGATTGAAGTTGTCAAGGATTTCATTTTACTTGGATCCACAATCAACAGCCATGGAAGCAGCAGTTAAGAAATCAAAAGACACATTGCATTGGGCAAATCTGCTGCAAAAGACCTCTTCAAAGTGTTGAAGAGCAAAGATGTCACCCTGGAGACTAAGGTGTGCCTAACCCAAGCCATGGTACTTTCAATCACATCATATGCATGCGAAAGCTGGACAATGGATAAGGAAGACCAAAGAAGAGTTGACGCCTTTGCATTGTGGTGTTGGTGAAGAATATTGAATATAACATGGACTGCCAAAAGAACGAACAAATCTGTCTTGGAAGAAGTGCGGCCAGAATGCTCCTTAGAGGCAAGGATGGCGAGACTGCGTCTTACATACTTTGGACATGTTGTCAGGAGGGGTCAGTCCCTGGAGAAGGACATCATGCTTGGCAGAGTACAGGGTCAGCAGAAAAGAGGAAGACCCTCAACGAGGTGGATTGACATAGTGGCTGCAACAATGAGCTCAAGCATAACAACGATTGTAAGGATGGCACAGGACCGGGAAGTGTTTCGTTCTGTTGTGCATAGGGTCACTATGAGTCGTCGGAATGGACTCGACGGCACCTAACAACAACCACCTAATCTTGTATGCTGATACTCCGCCGAACTCTTCTATTAGTTTCAGTAGTTTTCTTGAGGATTCCTTAGGGTTTTCTGTGTATAAGATCATGTCATCTGCAAATAGAGGTTCTTTTACTTCTTCCTTGCCCATCTGGATGCCACTTATTTCTTTATCTAGCCTTATTGCTCTGGCTAGGACCTCCAGCACAATGTTGAATAAGAGCAGTTATAAAGGGCATCCTTGTCTGTTTCCCAATCTCAAGGGGAATGCTTTCAGGCTCTCGCCATTTAGGAGGATGTTGACTATTGGCTTTGTATAAATGCTCTTAATTATGTTGAGGAATTTTCCTTGTATTCCGATTTTGCTGAGAGTTTTTATCATGAATGGGTGTTGAACTTTGTCAAATGCCTTTCCTGCATCAATTGATAAAATCATGTGATTTTTGTCTTTTGTTTTATTTATGTGGTGGATTACATTAATTGTTTTTCTAATGTTGAACCATCACTGCACACCTGGTATGAATCCCACTTGATCATGGTGAATTATTTTTTTGATATGTTGTTGAATTCTATCTGCTAGAATTTTGTTGAGGATTTTTGCATCTAAGTTCATGAAGGATATAGGTCTGTAATTTTCTTTTTTTTTGTGGTGTCTTTACCTGGTTTTGGTATCAGGAATATGCTGGCTTCATAGAATGAGTTTGGGAGTGTTCCGTCCTTTTCCATGCTCTGAAATACCTTTAGTAGTAGTGATGTTAACTCTTCTCTGAAAGTGTGGTTGAACTCTGCAGTGAAGCTGTCCAGGCCAGGGTTTTTTTTTTGTTGTTGGGAGTTTTTGGATTACCTTTTCAATCTCTTCTTTTGTTATGGGTCTGTTTAGTTGTTCTACCTCTGTTTGTGTTAGTTTAGGTAGGTAGTGTATTTCTAGGAATTCACCCATTTTTTCTAGGTTTTCAAATTTGTTAGAGTTCAATTTTTCATAGGAATCTGGTAAGATTCTTTTAATTTTAGTCGGATCTGTTGTAATATTGCCCATCTCATTTCTTATTCTGGTTATTTGCTTCCTCTCCTGTTTTTCTCTTGTCTGTTTGGCTAATGGTTTATCAATTTTGTTGATTTTTTCAAAGAACCAGCTTTTGGTCTTGTTAATTCTTTCAATTGTTTTCTGTTTTCTATTTCATATAATTCTGCTCTAATTTGTATTATTATTTTTTTTTTCTGGTGCCTGAGGTTTTCTTTTGTTGCTCTGTTTCTATTTAAGTTGTAGGGATAATTCTTTGATTTTGGCCCTTTCTTCTTTTTGTATGTGTGTGTTTATTGATAAAAACTGACCTCTGAGTGCTGCTTCCGCTGTGTCCCAAAGGTTCTGATAGGAAGTGTTTTCATTCTCATTGGATTCTACGAATTTCTTTATTCCATCCTTAATGTCTTCTATAATCCAGTCTGTTTTGAGCTGGGTATTGTTCAGTTTCCAAGTGTTTGATTTCTTTTCCGTGCTTTGTCTGTTACTGATTTCTACTTTTATGGCCTTGTAGTCAGAGAAGATGCTTTGTAGTATTTCAGTGTTTTGGATTCTGCTAAGGCTTGCTTTATGACCTAGTATGTGGTCTATTTTAGAGAATGTTCCATGTGCACTAGAAAAGAAATTATACTTGGTTGCTGTTGGGTGGAGCATTCTGTATGTGTCTGTGAGGTCAAGTTGGTTTATTGTGGCATTTAGATCTCCTTTGTCTTACTGAGCTTCTTTCTGGATGTCCTGTCCTTCACCAAAAGTGGTGTGTTGAAGTCTCCTACTATTATTGTGGAGCTGTCTATCTTACTTTTCAATGCTGACAGAGTTTGTTTTATGTACCTTGCAGCCCTGTCATGGAGTCCATAAATATTTAATATGGTTATATCCTCTTGGTATATTGTCCCTTTAATCATTATATAGTATCCTTCCTTATCCTTTATGATGGATTTAACTTTAAAATCTGTTTTGTCAGAAATTAATATTGCCTCTCCTGTTCTTCTTTGATTGTTGTTTACTTGATATATTTTTTTCCATCCTTTGAGTTTTTGTTTGTTTGTGTCTCTAAGTCTAAGGTGTGTCTCTTGTAGGCAGCATATAGACGGATCTTGTTTTTTAATCCATTCTGCCACTCTCTGTCTCTTTATTGGTGCCTTTAGTACATTTACATTCAGTGTAATTATGGATAGGTATGAATTTAGTGCTGTCATTTTGATGTCTTTTTTTGTGTGTTGTTGACAGTTTCTTTTTCCCACTTAATTTTATGTGCTGAGTAGATTATCTTTATATATTGTCCTTTCCTCATATTCGTTTTTGTTGATTTTGTTTCTGCTGAGTTTCTATTTCTTTCTTGTATTTTATTTTGATGTGTAGGATAGTTTGTCTCCTTTGTGGTTACCTTATTATTTACCCCTATTTTTCTAAATTAAAACCTAACTTTTATTTTTTTTATCGCCTTGTCTTCTGTGCACATGGAAGATCTATGATTACATTTCCTAGTCCCTCTTTATTGTTTTAATGCTGTCTTCTTTTATATAATAACGTCGCTGTTACCCTGTTTTGAGCGTTTTTTTAAATCTTGATTTATTTTTGTGATTTCCCTGTCTGGGTTGACTTCTGATTGCTCTGCCCAGTGTTCTAGTCTTGGGTTGATACCTGATATTATTGATTTTTTAACCAAACAACTCTCTTCAGTATTTCTTGTAGTTTTGCTTTGGTTTTTACAAATTCCCTAAACTTCTGTTTATCTGGAAATGTCCTAATGTCACCTTCATATTTGAGAGACAGTTTTGCTGGCAGTGTTTTTCCTTCAATTCAGCTCAGGTGTCTAGGTAGCTGATCATCAAGTGTGTGTTACAGGTTCTGTCCTACAGTCTTAGAGGGGCAGGGGTGATTGGTGTAGGTATCAATATCTGGTTGCAACAAGGGGTCACACTCTGAACAAGGCAGGGGGCTAAGAATCATCCCCCATGTGTCTCTGAGGAAAGTATATCCCTGTTCCCTGGAGCGTACAGGTGGGTGGGTTGTGCAGATGGACCATGGACACCCAGTGTTTTTGGTTATAAGGACTGGGAGTTACCAGTTATTCTTGGACCCCTGTCCTGGGTAGCTGGTGACCTGAGTGGAGCCACCAATCCTTAGGCCCCTGATGTGGGTAGTTGCGGACCGTGCTTAGTAGGCAAAGCAATGTCAAACATCAAACACCCACCTCTCCACTGCACAGCTGAAACAGTAGTAGTCTGTCAACAAGGGTCTGTTCTCCTGAAATAGGCCCATACAGGTCCATGAAGAAGAGAAAGGTACTCAAAGTCCACAGATTGTTTATGCCTGGACAGGAGCCGCTTCTGTTCGGAGCTCCCCCTGGTTAGTGGAGCTGGGAAATTATCTTTTCCCGCAATTGCAAATTTATTCCTTCTCCAAGGCCAGGAGGATGGCTCTAGGCGCTCAACAGGGCCTATCTCAGGCCCAGGGAAATCAGCTGCTGAAGCCAGCTTGGGGGTTGGGGAGCGTGGTAAAATATATGCAGGTACTTCGCTTTTGCCAAGAGCCCCATTCTTCTCTGGTTCCGGAGGTTGAGTAGGCTGTATGGCTGGCTGCTTCTCCCTGAGGTATCTGCAGCCAAAAACTAGTACCAGCCTGCTGCAGCTGCACCCGGGAATGGTGCCTAAGGGCTCCTGTTGATTCAAGTCCTGTAACTCTTCTCTGATTCTGAACTGCCTCTTCCTCCCCCTGCCCCTCAGTTCATTTTCTAACCTTGCCTTTGATGTTCAGGGCTCCTAGCTTGTCATAAATATACTTGTTTCACTTGTTTTTTTTGGTCTTTGTTGTAAGAGGGGCTCGCTGAAAGCATGTGTCTATTCCGCCATCTTGGCCCCACCCAAAATTATGCATCTTTTTTTAAGAATTCTAGTGAAATGTGTGGAGGGGTAGGGGACAGAAGAAGGGGGAGTGGTGGTGAATTCCTCTTTCCCACTGGTTATCTGATAATCTATCTGTCCCCTCAGAGAATCTTTAGAAGGAACTAGAAGGGAAAGAACAGGGTAATTAGGAGATCTTAGACTGTAATTATAAGTCTTATGAAATTTTCTTCCAAAAGTTTGTATTAGCAGTGTTGAAGAGCACATTGTAAATACTCAGTAATTATTTTTGAGTGAATGAATAACTAAAATTAAAAAGTAATACCCAGCATGTGACTTCTTCAGATAACATTTTATTTAAGGGCATATAGGAAAAGGGAAGAAGAGTGAAAAAGGGATGTATAAGAGAATCTCGAGTGGTATGAAAGGGACAAGGTTTATTGACGTGTGAGTGTTCTCTGATTCCTTGGATCTTTTGGATTGCAAAACTGGAAGAATGGTTAGACAGAAGACCTGGTAGACAAGAAGGAGTAAAGGAGAATGACATAGCTGAAGATATTAGATTGATCTACATATGAAAAAGCATGGGGATGGGAAGGACATTTTGTGGGCTGACTTGCAGTGGTGTTTTAAGAATTTGATGAGTGGAAGGTTTTAGAACACCTCTGGGTGGTATGAGAGAATTGGAGAGAAAAGGAAAGAGTTGGAGACATGGTCCTGTGAATTAAGAATTAAATCTCCTTTGAAGGGTTTAGAATAAAATTGGAATTGTCTAAAATTTCTTTTGGTAACATTTGGTGGTTCTTTGAATATGACTCAGTTCAGAGGTGAGCCACATGGAGCACCCAGATTTATTCAGGTTACATATTTTTAGTCCCTGAATGCTCCCTATTGCACTTTCCTCCCTTTGGATTCTGTGATCTCTTAAGGACATCTCATGATCCTAGCCATTTCCCTTCTTAGAGTGCAAGTTATTCTTAGTGTTTGTTTTTAATTTAGCAATGGGTGTGGAAGAAATTAGGCCTTCTTAAGAGGTAAATGAAGCATCTTTTCTCATTGAAGTTTCATCTAATATGAATGTAAGTTAAATAAATATCCTTTTTTCTTATAAGTGGAGGTGGAGAGTAGGGGGATGAAATTTGAGTGTGCCCTGGGTTTGTAGGTCCTTTATGTAAATTATCTTCATTTTATTCTCACAATAGCCATGGGGGTAGGTATTATTTCTCTTATTTTACAGATTAGAAAATGAGTTTAGAGGTGTTAAATAATGTATACA
Organism: Elephas maximus indicus; assembly: GCF_024166365.1. Lineage (NCBI taxonomy): Eukaryota > Metazoa > Chordata > Mammalia > Proboscidea > Elephantidae > Elephas > Elephas maximus. The sequence goes on from NC_064820.1 coordinate 86,968,916, forward strand.
CAAGGTTACACAGTTACTAAGTGGTAGAGCTAGGTTTCAAACTATAAAATCTACTGTTTCTACTACACTCTGTGTAATGGGATCTTTATTATCTGGCCAGATTTTTTTAAGTTCCATATAAGAGGTCATTGCTGATAGTCACATCTGTAGGCTTCTTGGCACTTTCTAGTAATATCATAAGTGAATGGAAGAATATTTGTGAAAGAGTTGTGAGGCATATAGCTACTTTGCCCTCCAAATATCAAGTAAATGGCTATCTTTTAGCAATCTTAAACTATATTCCAAATCTTTCATTCTGGTCCATTTTGGAAGCAATGTCAATTACTTGGTGGATTCATAACAATGGAATAAGGCATCCAGAAAAGAAAGGAAGGAGTAAGAGTATCTCTGTTAGCAGATGACATGATCTTCTATGTAGAAAGTCCCAAGGAACACGCAGAGACACATACACACAACTATTAGAACTAATTAACAAGTTCAGCAAGGTTGCAGGAGACAAGATCAATATACAGAAATTCAATTGTATTTCTATACGCTAGCAATGCACAATACGAAAATGAAATTAAGAAAACAATTCCATTTATAATATCATCAAAGTAAGAAAATAAAGGTACTGAAAGAGTGCTGATTGATACATTCATGTCAAAAAGAAGGAAGTCGTTAGTGGCACCCCATAGGTCTTAGTCCTTGGCTAGGTCCTTGGCTCAGTATTTTGATGAAAAATTTGGGTGACTAGATAGCTAGCTGGAAGAAATGGAGTGAATATTTGGAGTGAAAGTTAACTGCTACACGACTATACAAATTAGAAAAGAGAAAAGAGTGTTATTTGAAATTAACACAAGAGTTTAAATTCACAATGCAGATTTATCTAAGTTAAACTTTATGCCAAAAGTTAACAGTTCTCTGTTTTAGGAAAGTATATAAGGATCTCGAATGGACAAAAATGCCTTTTACTCTTTGAAAATTTATTGTGTAAGAATTATGAGCTAGATGCTGAACTAGGCATGTGGATGGAAAAACATCCCAGACTTATTCCTTGCATTTGAGGTTGTCATAGCCTAGTGACAGTCTGAGACGTAGTATGGGTCAGGGTTCTAGGAGGAATCAGATGGCATACTCAAAAAAAGGTAATTTAAAGAAAAAAAGAATCATTAATAGAGCCACAAGGCATAGTGAAGCACTCAGAGTCTAGCAATACCAAGAAGATGTTGCTGGCTGGGCTCCTGAAGATACAAGGAATCAGAGCTCTTATTAAAACCTGATGAGAGCTAGAACAACGTGAATGGGCTGCCGGAGAGAAGTGCGGACGCACGCAGACTCTGCCAATCTGTGGTCCAAAAGAGAGGAAGTTGGGGAAATAAATACCTTGACCTCTTTTTTTCCCCTACCTTCTAGCCTCATGGCTTCCATAGGGCAAATCCAATTGGAAGCAAGAGGGCAAGGGACTCTTGGCTATGTATTTTGTAGACATTAGCTTCCCAGGGCACAGAGCAGGGTGGAGAAGAGTAGAGAGTAGACCTGGAAGGCCAAACAGAGAATATACAGTATAGACAGGTAAAACAGAGAGTTACAATAAAAGATTAACAGCGCTATATTTGAGATGAGTCTTGGATGGTGAGTGAAGGCTTGCCAGGTTGAGATATCAATGCTGGAGGGAATATCATGTACAGGATTATAAAAGGTAGTGACCTATGTGGAAAAAGGTAGGGGGTTCCATATAAGTAGAGAGTTGAGACAAGGGGTGGGATTTATAAAAGAGGTTGTAAGACAAGAGTGGAGAAACGTGTTTGGTGGAGAGGTCACTTTGTGAAGGACTGTCCAAGTTAGGCTTGGCTGCTATGACAGAGATCAAAAATAATAGTGGCTCAAACATAGTAAATTCTCTTTCAAATTGCAGACTGAGCTAAGCTCAAGCTTCTTTTATCTTGTTGCTTTGCCATATAGAGTGGTTCTCTCATCCCCATGGTTCACAGCAACTCATCACTCTGTCCATATTTTAGCCAGCAGGATGACACACTTTTTCCTTTTAAGTAAACAACCTAGAAAAGGCACATGACACTTTTGCTCCTATTCCACTGGCTAGAGCTGAGTCGTAAGGCCACACCTAGTTGCCAGGGAGGCAGAGAAATACAGTCTTTAATCTGAGTAGCTAGGTGCCTTGGTAAAACTTGTGACTTCTATTATTAAGAGAAAGAAGAGGAAATATTAGCGGAAACTAGCATTTTTTGCCACGAGCATGTTATTGTCTCCCCAAGTTGAGGTCCTAGAGGTCATGAAAAGGATGAGTTCAGCAAGAGGGATAGTAGAAGAAAGATAGAATGCTATGCCCAGAAAGAGTGATTTCAGTTTTCGGGGTGTTGGAATAGGAACCTACCAAGAATTGGCTGGTGAGTCAAGTGATGATATATAAGATTCCCAGAGCAAATTAGGCCAAGGGCCAAGAGGCCAAAATCTCACATGTGGAAACCACTGGCATCAAGGCTGTTGCCACCTGGTCCTGTACTGTGGATGCTGGTGCCTTTCTCATCCCATGCATTTAATAACTAGGATAAAATGAGACTATTCATCAGATCATATTCTGCTGCCTGAATAGGCTCAGAAAGAAATGCTTTTACAGCATAGGATTGCAAACCTTAGAGCTGGATCAGGGATTTACACCTTTCTCTCAATCACAGGCCACTGCTGGTAGGCATAGAACACTTGGTGTGTTGATTGCTAACATGATTTATAGCAGTCCTAGTGTATTCAGCTACATTCTATGACCTTTCTTTCGCAGTGTCCTCTACCTTGATAAAATCGCTCTATTCTATGTCAAGTCCTTTTAATCCGTTTTTGGAATCAAGTATGAAACAATTTCCAATGCATTCAACTTTAACTTCCTTTGCTCATTGTTTTTTCCCTGAAGACTGAATAATATATTTAGAAGGTGAAAAATTGCAAGCTAATGTTTTGTACACAGTACCTGTAACTTTTTTGTCCATGTTTTTAGCCTAACCTCAGATGACTTTTTTTTTTTTTACACATAAAATTTAGGTCCCTGAAGTTAATCACTTGGGTCTGCAATTAATCATTTATGTCCTCCAAATCATGTGGAATCATCTAACTGGACACATGAGGGGATAATTGTACATACAAGAAAGAATAGTAGTGAAATAGTGATGCTGAAAGATAGAAAGGCAAAGAAAAAAAAAAGCCCCTGGAAAGAACCTAGAAATTTGACCTCTGATGGTCTATCTGTCCGTTCATCCAGCCATCCATTATTCCATTAAAAAAAAAAAAAAACTTGAAAAATGTCAACCTCGATATAACCCAGTAGGTTTCAAAGACTAATATGTATACATTTCCAGTCCTTGAAGAGCTCATATATCATAACTTGAGCAGACTCAGTCTTGAGGCATGGTTGGGAAGAAAAGAAGGAAGGGAAATTATGCACCTAATATGCAAAGCTTTATGTATATAATCTTATTTAGCTATTGGGACTACAGAAGGTAAAAAATGATGTCAGAGATTAGCGGAAGAAAGGTGCATAAATAACTACAACCTGTGTGATTGGTGGTATAGTAAAAGAAGGAGAGCAGATAAAGGACAGGCTCACTTTGCCTGGGATAGGAGGAGGGAAATGTCCCAAAGGAGCTCAAGTATCAACTAGGTCCTGATGGATCATCAGGAGTTGCCCAGGAAGAAAGGTAAGAAGGGCACTGTAGGTGGAAGAAGAATATGCACAAAAGCATGGAGATATGAAGAGCAAAGTAGGATTGGACAACGTGAATGGTTCATTGTGCTTGGCCTTTGGCACGTATGGTATGAGTTCTAAGAGTAAAGAAAGTAAAGAAAGGTGGGTTGAAATTTTGTACGCCAAGCTAAGGCATTTGAATTTTATTCTGTAGGTAGTGGAGAGCTATTGGAAGTTTATAAGCGTGAGAGTAGTATAATCAGATTTATGTTTTGGAAAGATAACGAAGAAAATTAGGGAAGAAGGAAGAAGACTGAATTCACTCTATTTTCATCTAGAAAATATGTACTGAGTACCTACTATGTGCCAGGCATTTTCTAGGGGCTGGAGATACAGCACTGAACAAAATTGTCAACATTTCTTGCCTTCATCCTGCTTCAAGTGGTAGAGGAAGACAGGCTACAAACAAAAATATAGTTGTTGAGGTGGTGATAGAGTGCTACAGAGAAGATAAATCAGGAAAGAAAAATAGAGGCAAACTTTATAACTTTAAATAGAATGACCTCTTCACCCTGTAGTGTGTAACCTCCCACTGAGAAAGAAGGGAACATTTGTGTAAAGACCTGAAGGGGATGAGAGAACAAGCCCATGTGCATATCTGCAAGAATAGCATTTTAGGCAGAAGGAATAGCAAGTGTAAAGTCTTTAGCATGTTACCTGAGAGATGTGAAAACCCCAAGTTTCCGAAAGAGTGAGATTTAAGACTAAAATTCTTAAAATCCTGTGGAGGGAGTACTGAGCCAAAAGAATACCAATCACTTCTGTCTTAGTTATCTAGTGCTGTTTTTACCGAAATACCACAAGTGGATAGCTTTAACGAAGAGAAATCTATTCTCTCACAGTTTAGGAGCCTAGAAGTCTGAATTCAGGGCATCAGCTCCAGGAGAAGGCTTTCTCTCTGGGGGAAGGTCCTTGTCATCTATCTTCCCCTAGGCTAGGAGCTTCTCACTGCAGGAACCGTGGGTCCAAAGGATGGGCTTCACTCCTGGCTCTTCTTGCTTGGTGGTAATGAGGTCCCTTTCTTCTCCGCTCACTTCTCTCCTTTATATCTCAAAAAAGATTGACTCGAAATACAACCTAATCCTGTAGATTGTATCCTGCATAATTAACATAACTGCCTCTAATCCTGCCTCATTAACATCGTAGAGGTTAGGATTTACAACACATAGGATTATCAGATCGCAAAATGGAGGACAACTACACAGTACTGGGAATCATGGCCTAGGCAAGTTGACACACATTTTTGGAGGACATGATTCAATGCGTTACATTCTCTCATGTATCATTCTGAACCTTTAGTCACCTGTCTGGAAGTATTTGAGTTCAACAGGCTAGAAAACACTTCTTTTATAGACCATTGTGGGGCTGGGATTTGGGGCAGCAATAACTAAGGTATTTTCTGGTATCACCCAGGACCAGCAATTTTGCATTTAAGGAGTGAAGTTCAGTTATTATATCGAAGCCAACAGAATGCAATTTGTCTCCTTTGTAGTTTAAACCATTCATTTTATTTTCAGATGCCCAAAATCTGTACTTGATGACCATGCTTAAGGAAACTTGCCCCCAAACGTAAGAGATAAGCTGGTTTGGATGGCACATGTGGAAACCCTTCAGCAAATAAGCAAGATGAGTGAAATTGGAAATGTATTGGGCTGATCATGGTATTCCTGGGTATATCGCACACACAAAAGATAAAAATAAAGCCAGAATCTGGGATGAGATCGTTAGTGTATACCATCCTGGTACTGTAGTCAGACCACACACATATTTAATGCACTGAACCCACCTTGAAATGCCCTTCAGCCTCAAGAGAACAAAGTACTAGAAAAAAATAAGAGGGAGGGGAGGAGGATGCTGAGTGATCCATAATACTGTCAGTGTCACAATCCATCGTTAACAGCAGAATGAAGTTAATGGGGAAAGTTCTTTAGTGCTTGTTCAGCTGCCTGACACCCAACTCTGTGGCAGAAAAGCAAGGAGGAAATAGATGCATCATTATAAAATGTATCAATAATAAATTATAGGAATGCTTTATATATAAGAAGTAGTTTCTTGTATTTATTTGTAGTATCAGTCTTCAGAATTGCATATTTGACTACTCAATCCCCCCCAAAAAGGTGTAGGCACAGTCTTACATTATTTGTTTTAAGACTGTAGATATTTTAATAATTAAATTAACAGTATAGGTAAAAAATACTGAAGACAAGAATTTGAAAATGTCAAGAAAGAGAAGAGGAGTAATCTTTTTCCTAGTGTTCAATAAGTAAAAATTGCCTTGGAATAAACCAAAATCTATTTATAGCATATGTATAGGAATATCCCTGGGAGTCAAATATTCCACCTGAATTCTAAGCATTATGTTTCAGTTCAGAGAATTTCATGGTTTAGAGTAGTTTTTTTTTTTTTTTTATTGTAAATCTATGTGTCATTTAACTCATAAAAATATTTCCTATACTCTTCCAGCATTGCACTACTTGGTTATAGAGTCAAGAACTTACACAATTCAACATACAGTTATCAAGCATTAAAGGTGAAACACCTTCTATGTGCAAGGCACTGACTGGGCAAGGAACTGCAGGAAATGCAAATCAAGTAAAATCTAGTGTCTGTTCTGAAGGAGGATAGGGAGGTGAAGTAACAAAGGATAGTATGAAGAGTCAGAATATGCTCAGGGCCCTAAGGGCTCAAAGGAGGGAGAGAAGACCATGGGTTAGGGAAATCAAGAAAGACCTCAAGGAAAAGCAACACTTGACATGGGACCTTGATGGATGGGTAGGATTCCAATAAGCAGAAATGGGGTTGGTTTGAATGGGGTGGGAAAGACAATACAGGAAATTCAGGGCTTATGTGAGAAGACAGGATCACTTTTGCTGGATGTTAGTATAAATATGTTGGGTTAGATGGACTAAAGCTTCCAGGTGGGCTGCGGCCATGTGGTCTCTAGGCTTGGATGTCAGCCTGAGGAGTCTGGACTAGAGTTAGTAAGCAGTGGGAATCCATCAAGGTCCACGTGACATGATGTAACATGACACCATTCTATTTATGCTCTAATGCACATGTTTTTGTATTCAGTTTTATTAGCCTGCTGAAAGGGTGAGGCTGGTCTCCAGACCCTGGGGGAGAGATTGGTTCTGCATTAAAGATTTACTTGGAGGGCAAAGCACGGTAGGGGACATTTGCCCTCTGAGGGGCAGCCTAGCTTCTGAGTGTAGTCTCTGTGTCCTGGCTATTTAGATATTGTTTGAGCTCCTGAATATTTTTTCAGAAGTGAAGAAAAGAAACATCATCATCTGCAAACATTTGTAAGTGCCTGTTGCATGGATAGTGGCACTTTTGCTCTGCTCTAGATTGGTGTTAAGGTAGCAATTGCAGCCAAAAGCCAAATAAAACCTTGAACTCAAGTCAGAATTCTAGGGTTGGTGCACCCAAAAGATAGGTCATGGACTCATTGCCTTTGCAATACTCAACTAATAATAACTTCTCAGCTAATTTTTTTTTTTAAGAGACCAAAATTTATTAGTAGATACCTGAAAAATATTGAATTGGCAAATGTGTTTTATATCTATCTATTTACAAAAAAAAAAGAAAGAAAAAGAGAGCAGCTGATGCTACTTATGTATAACCAAATACCTTACAGGATCTGTTTTCTTGGTTTGGAGGTTTAGGGTCATAGTGTAGTGGGACATCCCAGTCAGTTGGCCTCATATTGTTTCTGAGTGCTTCTGCTCCACCTCCTAGTGTGTAGCATAGTGCCTGGGGTCTTCAAAGCTAGCAAGTGACCATCCAAGGTACAACAGTTGGCCTCCATTACCCTGGAGCTGCCGAGGAAGAAGGAGAGCTAAGAATAGAAGGAGGAAGTGGAATGCACATCTGGTTCCCTTCATGAATAACTGCTTCTTTTCCAGGAGTCCGTAAGAACTGGGTGGTTAATGGTCGTGAACTAATTTGGAAAAGGATAAGAAGAATGGTTGCACAACTTGAAGAATGTAATCAGTATCACTGAATTGTACATGTAGAAATTGTCGAAATGGTTGTATCTTTTACTGTGCATATTTTCACCAAAAAAAAAAAATCTGAAATCAATAACCTAACCTAAGACTGTCTTGAGTTCACAGTCTCATGAACCCATCAGCTTCTCCACTAGAGTTCTGGAAATCCTGACTCAAAATTATTTAAGCAGTGCCATTTTGTCTCCACCATCCATCTTGTGTCTACCTTCCATCCTGTATCTATCCACCATCTTGTCTCCAACCTCCATCTAGTACCTGCCCTTCTTTTTGTCTCCACTCTCATGTGTCCATCCTCCATCCTTATTGCCACCTCAATCTTATCTCCATCCTTTATCTTGTTTCCTGTCTCCACCCTCCAGCATGTTTCTGTACTTGCCTCTACCCTCCATCTTGTCTCCATCAACCATCTTGTCTCCATCCTCTAACCTTTCCCCACTCTTCATCCTGTCCCAGACTCTGTCTTGTATCCACCGTCCATCCTGTATCCACCCTCCATCTTGTCTCCCACCTCCATCTAGTCACCACCTTCCATCTTGTATCCATCCTTTATCATGTATCAATCCTGCATTTTGTGTTTACCCTGCATCTTCTCTTCACCTTCCATCTTGACTACATCTGGCATCTTGTCTCTCAGCTAATATTTTTGGAGGTCTAATTTAGGAAACACAGGAACAGTAGGGAGATTCAAAAAAGTGGTAACCATTTCTGAAGCACATAAATTTCATTAACAACTTTAACCTGTGAATAATATACATCATATAACATTCAGCACATAGCATATAAACTCCAAGAACATTTTCTGCCAGTCTTGGGTAATGCTTAGCACACATAAACTTTGTTTAAGCACCACCTTACTAGGAGGCTGTCCATTCAAGGCACAGAAAGCTTGACTGCAGTGGTCACTTGTGTCTTCCTAGTCCCAATATAGATTTTTAACAGTGTTTAAAATGGTTCTTTAACTTGAGACTTTTTTTTAAAGGCATACAAACCTTAATTAGGAATGACTGAATCTCTTGTAGAATGAGAGCCCTATAGTAAGAATTCTTATAAGAGCTGAAACAGTAATAAGTCAATTAATCCAAAATTCAGCTAAAGCTTAAAATTTTAAAAACTACAGTAACTTAAAGCATAATGCATACTCATTGGACAATATTTTGATATAGAGGCAAGGCTTTTTATGTTTCTAAGGGGTGACCTGTTTTTTGGAGTCTTTCTTACATAGACCACATACCATATGCATCTTTTTCTAAGTTTCAACTTAAGTGAAGCAGACATTGCTGAGGCAGTCTGAGTCTAAAACCTGATGCGATTTTTATGCTTCCTATTCTTCTTTTAAACTTGTCTTGCTCATGCCTCTTAGAATCATATATATTTTTTTAGGGATTTGGGATTATTCTGGGACTTCCCAAAGCATTCAACTTAATTTTTAGAACAATGACTACATTCTTTTTTTCTTCTGGTTTGTTGATTTTCATAATATTTAATTAAAGTATGCTTAATTCAATTAAAATACTACCATCACAAGTCTAATGAACTCAAACAGGCTTGGGAACAAATACATCTGATTCTTGGTTAGTAAACAACCAGCAGAAGTGGGAGCAGAAATCCTCGGGTATATTGGAGAGTAGTTACTGCCCTCAAGTGCTCAGCATGCTTTGAGTATGCTCCATTCCTTTCAGCAAAAGGAATGGAGCACGTCTGTTAATTGGGTTAGTTAGTTAAGTGGAAGTCACACAGAGAGCTTTTACTTACCAAGTTAGCTTATTTAGCTACCCAGAATATACAGTGTGATTCTGGTTTACCGTCACCAAAGAGTTGGTTAAACACACAGACATACATACAATTAAAAGCAAAAATAGTTTTACAAGAGTGGATAAAGGAAATGTTGACGTCGGCCCTATTTGAAGCTTTCTTTTCTTTGCTCTTGGTGGTCTTGTAGGTTCTACCCTGAATGCTTAGCTCTGCTGTAATATCCATGTATCAGGACTTTTATATTAGTTGCAGAATTTTAAAATCCCAGTAAAATATAGGTAGTACTTACCTTATAGGCTTCTGTAAGAATTAGTGAAATGATGCATGTATACATGAGCTAGAATCCACTCCATGACAGCTGGTTTGTTGGTTTAGTGCTTAGCGGAGAGCTGATGAAATTTAACCATCTCTACCCACTTCCCTTTTGAGTGCAGTGGCCCAAAGTTCAGAGTTTGAATACCGAGTCTTCATCAAAAAGTATTGACCAGCTTGAAGGGGTTCTCACTGGCCAAATTTGGAAAAATCTGAGCATCAAAATGAATAATGATAGAAATTGGTTATAAAACATTGAATTTATTATATTTAAGTCTATGAATTCACACAGCTAGAGATAAATTTAAAGGAGAGAAGGAGAAAAGAAAGCTCTTCTTTACAGAAGAATGCCAACTAATAAATGTAGAAGGAAAAATAGAAATAGGAAATTATCATTTTATAATCACCATAGTATAACTTATTCAGTCAAGAATTATTGGTGGTTGCTAAAACCACTGAGTGATAAAACATTGGGATGTGGGATGTTCAAACACTTTCCCCCCTTAGATTCTTTATTTATTACAAAGGGAAAATGTACTTTTAACAATGGAGACATTTGGTGAGTACCACCTTCATCAAGTGACCACATTTAGCAAGACCAATGAAATACCAGCTGGCATAATGAGGTACCTAATTTCATCCACACAATGTCACCAAAATTTAACATGATTCTAATTATGAGAAAACAATCAAGTCAATCCAAATTGAGGAATATTCTGCAAAACAACATAACGTCATCATTAACAATCAACCAGTTGCCTTTGAATTGATTCTGACTCACGTTGACCCCATGTGTGCCAAAGTAGAACGGTACTCCAAAGGGTTTTCAATGGCTGATTTTTTTGAAGTAGATCACCAGGCTCTTCTTCTGAGGTGGCTCACTGGATGGACTCCAACTTCCAAACTTTTGGTTAGTGGCTGATCAGGTTAACCATTTACACCACCCAGGGACTCCTCATTAACAAAATAGTAGATTAATGTGACAGAAGAGAAAGAAAGCCTGTAAACCAATCTAGGTTAAAAGAGACTAAAGAGACAATTGGGAAAATTTGAATATGGCCTGTATGTTATATAACGTTATCATATTGATATTAAATTTCCATTCTTTCATAATTGTGTCTATGTGAAAAAAAAGTCCTTATTCTTAGGAGTGAATTGTCAGCAGCATAATAATAATAAAAAGTGTGTACAAACACACACATACATGGAGAGAGAATATAAATATAACAAACTTAACAATTGGGGAATTTAGATAAAAGTGAGTGTTCCTTGTACTCTTAGAACTTTGCTGTAGATGTGCAATTTTTCAAAATAAAAACTATGGAAATAAAAGATTCCTATATCTCTCTGATTTATTATCACACAGACCTGTGCAATGTTGGACTGTCCAGTGCAGGGTTGGCAAGGTGGTCTTCTGCCTCTTTACTCAGAAATAGATTGGCTTTGTGACTTCAGTCACTCTTATAGCCACCACTCACTGTAGATCTTGCAGAACCAAGGATTTCCTCCTGCAGAAAAAACAGAAGCAACTTCAACATCTTTAAATAAATTACGTGCAGATTTTAAGAAAACTTCACAGTGACAGAAGAAATAGCAAAGAGCTAAACTCCTGATAGGGCCAAAGGGGTGCTTGCTAGAAATGTACCAACTACATGGAATAATAAAACAGTCACCAGGGTTCCCTCTGCAAAATTTCAACCTAAAGTATACATCACTGAGAAGATTAAGAAACATAAACAGGCCAAAAAAAGCTGACATGAAAATTACCAGAGAAAATAAAGGTAAATGGCAATCACATGATACAAGTCACCACTGAGCCAATTAAGACTCAAAAGTTCAGCAGAAGGTCTCTGACTGAACAGGCCAAAAGGCCAAATGGAGAAACAGCTTGTTCAGCTGAAAATTTCCCAGTGGAGATTCCAGTGAGCAAGAGCAAGAGAGTCAGTCTGGCGCCTCACTGATAGAATAACAAGGTGTAACTGCTGTGAGTACAGCAAGATATTACCACTGTGGAAAATTTGGTCTCTATAAGAGTCAGTGTAGGTGTTTTCTATGTTCATCTCACAAATAAATGGTCCTGGTCAGCAAAATCTAAGTATAAAGAAGGGAGTCCTAATATGGAAAACTACCAAGGTGTAGCCCAAATTACTAGATCAGAAAACTCACTCAAGAAGAAGGCATAACAGAGTGGTTAAGGCAGACTTCATGCCTATGGTGTTGATTAAGACACATCTAGTTCTTAATCAGAATAACTGAGATACAAAGCTAAGAGTCAGGTTTTAGAGAATGGCAGTGTTTCTTAGTCTTCAAACTAAGGACATTAGCTTCCTATGGCAGTAGTGAAAACAAAGAAGCTGACAACAAAATATAATTAAGAGAATAATCTCTCTGTCCTATAGGGTCACTATGAGTCGAATCGACTCGATGGCACTGGGTGGGATGTCAGTAGTAGGAGTTCGCAGGTGGCTCAAGCCCTTAAGCGCCAATGGCAGTTTAAATCCACCTAGAGATACCTCCAAAGAAAGACCTGGGGATCTAATTCCAAAAATCACAGCCATTGAAAACCCTATGGAGCACAGTTCTACTCTGAAACACGTGGTGTTGCCATGAGTCAGTATCAACTCAACAGCAACTGCTTTGGGTTGATTGGTTGGTTGGTTGGTTTTAACTGTTAGTCCAAAAAAAAAAAAAAACTGTTAGTAGTGGTCTATAAATACAGGATTGTAGCAAAAAGAGGAGTGTATGAAGACGACAGAGTCTCCTACCTCTGGTGTGAGAGAATAGTCCTATTTGTTTGAGCCAGATTTTAATAGCCTGAAATGAGAAGACATTTTGAACAACAACAACAACAGAAAAAAATCAGTGTTGGCAGAAATGTAAAAATCAAGAAGCTAAAGTAGCTGGCCATGGGAATTAGTGAACATATAGCTGCTGTCCCACCTAAATTATTATACATGGAATCAGAATCAGATCTAACAGGAATCACAAATATTCTAAAGTATTTGCAATGTCAAAAAACATTGGAGGGGAAGTTTTTGCTTAGGTGATATTGAAGTTATGTTAATGGTGGTGGAATGGTTGGGAAAAAGAAAGAATGGATGCATGACCTGAAGAATGTAATCAATGCCACTGAATTGTACACGTGGAAATTGTTGAGATGGCCTATGTTTTGTTATGTAAGTCAGCACAATAAAAAAATAACAAAAAATATAGGAATGCTTTAAATAAGGTAAATAGATATTGAAAAACAATGTTTATAAACTTTTCAAGTATTTACAGTGTGCCAGACACTGATCTAACTATATTATCTTATCCAATGTAATTCTATGAGTTAGGTGCTACTATTCCCAAGAGCGGTGACATAGTCTGCCTATCTAGATAGAGCCAGGGTCTGAAACCAGGCAGGCTGCCTCTAGAACATGTACTCTTAACAACTACTTCGTGCTGGAATGTTATTAACCCATTACAAATCATCTTTTTGGAGACTACTCAATGGCGTGGTAAAGTGTTAAAAAAAAAAAAAAAAAGACAAATCTGTATATACAATATGCTCCCAATTTAAAAAGTATGAAGAAAGACAGAGATAAAATGTGAGCAAACCCAGTAGAGGGAAAAGATTGGAGAGTAGTGTACAAGATGTTAACAAAGGGAGTCTCTCGATAATGAATTGTCAGTAATTTTTATTTCCTCCTTCCTATTTTCTGAATTAAAAATTTTTTTCTATAATGAAAGTATACCTTTTTAAAATTAGAAAAATAATAAATGCTATGCATAACAAAAACAAACAACAACCCGTTACCGTTGAGTTGATTCCCACTCATAGTGACCCTATAGGACAGAGTAGAACTGCCCCATAGGGTTTCCAAGGAGCGCCTGGTAGATCTGAATTGCCAACCTTTTGATTAGCAGCTGGGCTCTTAGCTATTGTGCCACTGGGGCTCCAAATGCTGTGTATAATCATGTCAAATATTCAAAGAAGCAGTCTATATTAGTCCTACTTCTACTGCTATGGAATCACTATTTTTACCTAATCTCCTAAGTAATATATATATGAAATTATGGTTTTGCTATAGATTATTTTTAATGTAAATTAAAAAAAATACATATTGTTGTTACTTGCCTTCAAGTCAGTTTCAACTCGTAGAAACCCTGTGTACAACAGAACGAAACACTGCCCTGTCCTGCGCCCTCCTCACAATCCTTTGCTATGTTTGAGCCCATTGCTGCAGCCACTGTGTGAATCCATCTCGTTGAGGGCCTTCCCCTTTTTTGCTGACCCTCTGTTTTACCAAGCATGATGTTCTTCTCTTGGGACTGGTCCCTCCTGATAACATGTTCAAAGTAAGTGAGCATTCTGGTTGTACTTCTTCGATATTCTTTGCCAACACCATAATTCAAATGCATCAATTCTTCTTCAATCTTCCTTATTCAGTGTCCAGCTTTCGCATGCATATGAGGTGATTGAAAATATTATGGGTTGGGTCAGGTGTACCTTAGTACTCAAAGTGACATTTTAGCTTTTGAACATTTTAAAGAGGTCTTTCGCATCAGATTCGCCCAATGCAATACATTGTTTGATTTCTTGACTGCTTCTGTGGGCACTGGTAGTGGATTCAAGTAAAATGAAATCCTTGACAACTTCAGTCTTCTCTCCATTTATCATGATGCTGCTTATCGGTCCACTTGTGAGGATTTTTATTTTCTTTATGTTGAGATATAATCCATACTGAAGGCTGTAGTTTTTGACCTTCCTCAGTAAGTGCTTCAAGTCCTCTTCACTTTCAGCAAGCAAAGTTGTGTCAATCTGCATATCGCAGGTAGTTAATAAGTCTTCCTCTGATCCTGATGCCTTGTTCTTCTTCTTATAGTCCAGATTCTCTGATTATTTGCTTAGCATAGGTTGAATAAGTATGGTGAAAGGATACAACCCCAACTCACTCTCTTGGGCTACCACAGTATGAATAACCCACAAGACTGTGATCTTCCTTTTGACTCATTTCAGAATCAATTATATGTTTATTAAAAGGGCAGATTCCTGGTTCCCACCATAGATCTACTGAATCAAAATCTTTGGAGAAGGGGCCTGAAAATCTGCCTTTTTAACAGGGTCTGCAGTAATTCTTAAGCAGCTTAAAGTTTAAGAAAAATTGCATTTTGCATTCCCTAAGAGGTTATATAGTGTTTAAGCATTCGGTATTAAGCCTGAGGAAACTGAAGAATTTAGCAAAATGTTGTTGTTAGTTGCCATCGAGTCTGCTTTGACTCAGGGAGACTTTGTGTACAACAGAAGGAAACATGGCACAATCTTGGTGTCATCTTCAAGATCATTGGTATCCTTGAGTCCAGTGTTGCAGCTACTGCATGTTTTTAGTGCCTTCCAGCCTAGGAGCTTCATCTTTCAGCACTTTATCAGACAATATTTTGCTGTGATCCATAGGGTTTTCATGGGCTAATTTTTGGAAGTGGATTGCCAGGACTTTCTTCCTACTCTGGCTTCGTCCGGAAGCTCCTCTGAAACCTGTCCATCATGGGTGACTCTGCTGGTACTTGAAAAACCTGTGGCACAGTTTCCAGTATCACAGCAACACACAAGACACCACAGTACGACAAACTGACGGATGGGTGGTGGTTAGCAAGATAACTGGAATGGAATCCAGAATGCAAGACCGTAGCAGGAGATAGCTTGTGGAGAGCACTAGAGATGACCTGGACTACAGTGGAAGGGGAAGCTAATTAGTATAAAATAAATGTAATGCTTAGTTTCTTTTGTACCAAGAACAACACCCCAGGAGAGTTGCTTTGCGGTCTTCTATTTGAGTGACGATTTTTACTGTCGATAAACTTTATCAGAGAATGCATTAATAAGGTACCTGTATATGACAGTTAGGGCTGAGGTTAAGATAGGCCTATCCAGGTGGAGGCTGAAAGCTGCCAAAAATCAGAAGTCCAAAAAGAAGTTGTTGCAGCAGAGAGAGCAGTAGAACCTAGTATGAAGGAGGGAGCTAGAGAAGAATTGGACTCTGAGGAAAAAGCAGAAGTTGGCTAACCAATATGAGTCAGAGGTACAGGCTGATATAAACCCGCATAAACTGGATGAACAAAATTTCCGATTTTATATCTGGAATAGCTGCTAGGGGAGAGTTTCCATAGCGAGAGGCCTGCGTTTGTAGGGAAGATGTGTTGATAAGCTTGCTACCATAGAAGGAGCCTCAGGGCCTGGCTTCAAGCTGGAAAATAAAGCTCCCCTGCATCATAAGGAGGCAGAGCTGTAAAAGGCCTGGGTAGGGGCCAGAGCCTGAGGAGGAGGGCTCTCTGGTGGCTACCAGTATGGAGGTAATGCTAGGGAAGAGGTGTCTAATGGGGATGTCTCTGGTAAGATGTGAATTACCAATTACCAAATTGCCAGTAAAACCACACTTATCACGAAGCCTGTGGATAAGCAGATTCCTGGAAGCTAGCGAGGAAGAAGCTGAGTGTTACATTCATATAACATGCACTAATTAACCCAAAGAAGCCCTGGTGGAACAACAGTTAGGTGCTTTGTTGTTAACAGAAAAGTTGGCAATTTGAACCCACCTGTTGGCTCCACAGGAGACAGACCTGGTGATTGGCCCCTGTCAAGATTGAAAAAACCAAACCTCTTGCCTTCAAGTTGATTCCAACTCATAGTTACTCTATAGAACAGAGCAGAACTGCCCTTTAGGGTTTTCACATCTTTCTTGCATTAAGGTAGCAGTTATGACAGTACATTAAGGTACAAGTATATGACAGTTAGCACTGAGGTTAAGATAGGCCTATAAAGGCGGAAGCTGAAAGCCGCCAAAAGTCAGAAGTCAAAAACCCAATTAAGTGCTGCAGCAGAGGAAGCAGTAGAACTGGTACGAGGGAGCCAGTTCTACTGTATCACATGGGGTCACTATGAGTACAAATCGACTCAATAGTACCTAACAACAAGTTAGCCCATTCAGAGAAAAGTTAAGCTGCTATCTGGGTTACATAATTAATGGAGAATTTGTAGGGGACTAAGATTTAGATGGAGTCCCTGGGTGGTACAAACAGTTACTATGCTTGACTGTTAGCTGAAGAGCAGTTCAAGTTCTCCCAGAGGCTCTTTAGAAGAAAGGCCTGATGATCTGTTTCCAAAAAATCAGCCATTGAAATCCCTATGGAGCACAGTTCTACTCTGACATATATGGAGTAGCCATGAGTTAGAATCAACTTGACAGCGAGTGGCTTTTTTTTTTTTTTAAGACCCAGATAGAGAATGGAGCTGGTTTTGTTATAGCATATTACAGAGGTGCATGGGGGCAATGTAGGTTTATGAGAGTGTTCATTACACACCAAAGAATCTAGTCTAGTTGGAGGTGGGATAATAGAGAAGCACCTTGTAGAGAAACATGTTTGGAGGGATTTCACTCAGAGGCAAAAGTAGGACCTTCGCTGGGTTACTGGTTAGCAGGAGCAATGAGTTTAGGATGCTTGTAGTTAGTGTCAAAATTATTTAGAGAAAAAAACTTTCCCTTCAGATGGACAAATATCTAAGCACCTGGGAGGTAGGTTCTCTAGTAATATGAGGTGTCTGAATGAATACAAAGCCATCGTAAAGTGTTAACCTCTGTGGTGCAATGAGTTAATATGGACCTTCTAGCCATGGTCTTTGTGGCTCACACACCATGATTGACTGGGACAATGCAAATAAGGTATATGAAACCTGTGATGGTTGGGGTTATGTGTCAACTTGGCTAGGCCATGATTACCAGTATTAAATAGTTGTCCTCTATTTTCTGATTTTATGTAATTCTCCTCCATTTTATGTGTCCTAAATCCTAACCTTTACATGTTAATGAGGCAGAATTGGTGTGGGGTGTATCTTGAGTCACAGCCTTGCAGGAGGGTGTGACTCAAGTCTCACCCTTAGTCAAGTTATGCCCTTCCTTGGGGTGTGGCCTGTATACAGGTATATATGTGGGTGCCCTGGTGGGACTCTCTCTCTTTCTCACTTTGGATCCCAAGTCCAGTTCATGGGACTTGAACTAGTCGCCCACCTTCTGATCTGCTGATTCTGGGATTTACTGGCTTCCACAGCCCGGTGGCCTATTGTCTGACCTGATTCGCCAGCTTCCACAGCCTTGTGAGCTAGCAGCCTCTGATCTGACCTGCCACTTTGGCTTTGTCAGCCCCTGCAGCCATGTGGGTCGGGAGAAACCTAAGCCAGAATCTTAGATTTGGGATTTGCCAGCCTCTCCAACTGCGTGAGCTGTTTCCTTGATTTCCTGGTTTGTGAGTTCTGGGAGACGTTGCAGTGAATCACGGAACCCAAACATGGGAGGGAAAGTACTGAGGGGAGGAAGATTAGTTGATATTAGAGATGATGGAGCGGTATAGCAATTTGAAAAAGTTGGACATTTGGGACATCTTTACCTTCTGCCTCATAGGAACCAGCTTTGTGCTGATCCTCATAAAAGAAAGTATTTACTTACCTCTCTTGGGACTATGTACAAATCATACTGTAATTTGAAAAGAGTTTGATAAAGATGGCGAAGGGGAAACGTGGAAAGTGGACGGGAATCCAGAAACAACAATTCTAAACTGTGACCTGGAAGCTGCTCTTTTTCTGTCACAATGTAGCATGGGCCCTCTGGACCCACAGACTTGGTTACTTCTTGTGCCCTTTTATAGATTTCCCGCACCTCCCAGCAGTCACTGGTTTTTTAGTTTAACTCTTTCACACCCATTTTCCATGTGACTTCATTTTCTCAAAGTGTTATTCCTTCTCTGAAATGTATAACTTGTATTTATTTCTGACCTCTTTTTGTAATACACAGATCATTTTGATTCCATTATTAATATTTTTTAATCAAGAAATTTGCAGCCTGACAGTCCTTTGAATTCCCATTTCCCTTAGTCACATTAAACCTTTCAAACACTGAACGCCCTCCTCTGCCAGTCCCCAAATCCAAGTAGCTGGCCAGGAGGTGATTTGAAATGGAAGGGAAAGGAAACAGTATTCAGGGTTTAAGGATGGTCAAGGCCATATGTTCTGTCACATAATAGTATGCAGGTTAGACTCCACTGTTTCAAATTTAAAGAACACAGGTTTCAACAAACACAGGCAATGGTATCAAGTTTGTCATCATTCAGTGAGTATGCATCTAAGGTATCCCCTAGTTCCACCAAGGGAACTGTATTAGGATGGCAGTGAGGGTCAGCTGTCCAGAACATGAATTCTCCTAGGTTGAGGGAAGCACCCAAAGGGTGACTTTTCCTTCATTTTTTACCCTCTACCATGTCATCCTAAAACATCAATGTGATTACTTTATATGGCAGCAAACACGGCTCTTAGCTAGTTGCATCCTCTAGATCTAACACCTAGGTTTCAGGAGTAGTTTCTTACATGGCACCAGGTTGCTTTACCAGCACAGATTGTAGAATAACACATGGACATTGTATGTGAACAGTCACCATACAACACTGTGCTGATGAACAGTCTGTGGAAACAAACTAGCATTCATCCAATGTGCTGCAAGGCCTAGGAGGCACTGAGCAAGGCAGGTGTGACGTGACCACCAAAAGTAGCTAAGCTATTTGAGGGGCCTGGGCTCGAAAGTGAAAGTTCAGCAGCAAGGAAGAGAGAGTCAGTAAGGTAGTGCGTATTTGATGATACAGAGTAGCTCTAATTGGCCTTGAGAGACAATGCGGAGAGTGTGCCTAATATTGCAGGGAAACATACCAACTGAAAATCAAAGTGCACTGAGTACTCATAGCAGGAAGACCACTCTCTAGAACCCCCGTGTACTTGTGTGACCAACAGTTGAGTTCTTTACTTACTAAGACTCAGGTTATTTGTGCCCAAGCCTGTCTCATGCTATTAAAGTTGTCATTATTATTAGTAAATTAAATTAAATATTGCATAAACATCCGAAATATGAGTGCAAAAAGAAGAGCTGTTTCTGTGAAAACTTGGTTGAATGTTTTGAAAAGATTCAATAAAGGTGAGTTGCTGGGAAATGGTAAAAGTAGAAAGGAAATTATAAAAATCTAGATGGATTCTGCACCCAGCTTGCCCAGCAGGTGTCTTTAACTTTTTGCTTCCCTTTAAAGAAATTAAAATAGGAATTAGTAAAAGATATATAATGGGTGTGGTTTGTGCAAGAAAGATGAGGCAGAACTCTAATCAACAGATGACCATACAAAGAAAAAGCCTGGGCCTTATGTCAAAAGATTGGCAGAAGAGTACACAGTTATTTTAATTTAAAATAAAAGTTTGATGTTTTATAAGTTTTTAATGATTTTCTTCTTTAACCAACAACTACTATTTAACTAACCCATTCCCTGTCCTTACTGCATTGGATAAGAGGGCCTCTGTAGAGCCTCCTCTCTCATCATTACTCTGTTGAGATCCAGTGGGTTAGGAATTCCCATGATCAATCTCTCCTTTGAGGTACAGGGCAGTAGCATTTTGTGAAGGAGGAATTTCCAAAGGCCTTATGTAATTCAAAGACCCTTTAAATCCAGCCTAATCATGACAAAAACAGGCAGGTATTTCTACTTATCAGCTAAAAGTGGCACCATTAGGGCAATACCATAAACCCAGTTTACACTTTAAAATTGAGATTCTTGATAAATTTAGAAGCAGTTTCAGAATTTATATTCTTTGTATTTCATACATGAAGAAAGACTTTATTAATTATTTTATTCTACATGATTTCAATGTGGCTTAATTCTAGTTTTCAAAAAACAAGATTGCTCTGTTATCAGAATCAATTCTCTCCTTCTGGAACACTTGAAGTAAGCCCCCCTGAAGAAAGTCTTCTGTTTTGAGGCAACACCTTTCTTCTTGATGATGTAACCCTCTATGGCTGAACTCAGTTTTGACTTATAAGCTTGTTATCATTATAAGAAGTGGTCTTTTCTGAGTTTCTTCCTGGAATGGCTCACTTTTTTGAGCTTTTTCCCTTTCGTCATATGCTATAGGCCTCCAGCAATGTCACTCCGCCTTAACTTTTTCTTGTTCCTCAATATGAAGCTTGTGAATGACTTTGTGGGTTGTTTTATTTTTAAAGTATAGAACCAAGATATCTATCTACAAAATTATTTAACACCTCTAGTTAATTAGATTTCTTCAGCATGTCTCCTCCCATCACTAGGTCTCTGACAAGAGTGTCAGACAAGTCTGGATCCTTTCTAATATTTTCACATGACCTATTTATG
Source organism: Elephas maximus indicus (assembly GCF_024166365.1). Lineage (NCBI taxonomy): Eukaryota > Metazoa > Chordata > Mammalia > Proboscidea > Elephantidae > Elephas > Elephas maximus. The sequence goes on from NC_064820.1 coordinate 86,989,934, forward strand.
TCCTTCAGATTAAATATGAGGCACTGACACACATTATTTTGGCTATATCAAATAGATTTGACGAGTGTTTCTCAAATTGAATTCTAGGATGCTGAAAGAAAGGTCAACAGGAATTTCTCACGGAATTGTAGAAATCAAAGCAGAAGAGTCATGGGCTCCTAACAAAAGCAACTCTTCTCCTTTTTCCTCTTCTCAGAGATCTTATCCCATTTCTCTGAATCTTCTGTTTTTATTCAGAAATAGCTCACTTACCTGGAGCCCACTTCTGCAGTTAATCAGCTGTATACTTTAGTAACAGGAAGCTAAGCTAAAATGTCTCTAAATTTCCAAACATTTCCAGAAGGTTATGCATGATGTCATGGAAGATGGTAGAGTAGGAAATTTGAGGAATCAGCCCTTCTGTCAAAAAACTATTGAGCTAGTAAGAACCATCTAAAGCAATAATTTTGGAATGTTGGAGTGTAGTAAAACACTTGCTATGTCCAGGGAAGTTCTTGATGAAGAAAAAGGAAAATTTTGGTAAATTTAGGCATATTTGCATATCAGCTAACATTACCAAGCCCCAGCCCCGGGGCAGGGAGTCATGGGAATGGCTGCCTACCTGCCTAGTGCAGCCTGCTGGTGTCAGTGAGTGTAATAAGGAACTTGTTCTCCAAAAATCAGAGTTGTGTGTTTTGATCACAAGCTTTTGACTGCTGAGGGACCAGCACAGAGGCTGGCCAGTTTAGATAACCTTTGGCAGAAACGGCTTCCCCAGTGTTGTGAACAGGGGATTTAAAAAGACAGAACTACCTTTTTAAAAAAGACAGGAAAGAAAGAAAATATCAAAACAGATGTCAGAAGAGACTCTGAAACTTGCTTTTGAATACAGAGTAGTAAAGCAAATGGAAAAATGATGAAGAAAAAGAGCTGAATGGAAGATTTCAAAGGACAGCTCAAGAAGACAAAGTAAGGCATTATAATGAAATGTGCAAATACCTGGAATTAGAAAACCAAAAGGGAAAAACACACTTGACATTTCTTGAGATAAAAGAACTGACGAAAAAACTCAACCCTCAAGTTGCAATATTGAAACATGCAGGAAGTATCAAAAGAAGATGGAAGGAATACACAGAGCCACTATACCAAAAAAAATTGGTTGATGCTCAGCCATTTCAGGAAGTAGCATATGATCAAAAACGAATGCTAACGAAGGAAGAAGTCCAAGCTGCACTGAAGGCATGGGTGAAAAACTAAGCTTCAGGAATTGACAGAATACCAATTGAGATGTTTCAACAAATGGATGCAATGCTGGAAGTGCTCACTCATCTATGGCAAGAAATTTGGAAAACAGCTACCTGCCAACCAAAATTCCAAAGAAAGGAGATCCAATAGAATGCAGAAATCATCAAACGATATCATTAATATCACACACAAGTAGAATTTTGCTGAAGATAATTCAAAAAAGGTTACAGCAGTACCCTGACAGGGTCTTCAAGCCAGATTTAGAAGAGGATGGAAAAAGGGATATCATTGCTGATGTCAGATGGATCTTGGCTGAAAGCAGAAAATACCAGAAAGATGTTTGCCTATGTTTTATTGACTATGCAAAGGCATTTGACTCTGTGGATCATAACAAATTATCGATAACATCTCGAAGAATGGGGATTCCAGAACATTTAATTGCGCTCATCAGGAACCCGTACATAGACCAAGAGGCAGTCATTTGAACAGAACAAGGGATACTTCGTAGTATAAAATCAGGAAAGGTGTGGGTCAGACTTGTATACTTTCACCATACTTATTTAGTCTCTATGGTGAGCAAATAGCCCAAAAGCTGGACTATATAAAGAAGAGTAGGGCATCAGGATTGTAGGAAGACTATTAACAACCTGTGGTATGCAGATGACACAATCTTTTTTTTTTCACTTCTAATTCTTTCTTTCTTTCTTTTTTTATTGAACTTTAGATGAAGGTTTACAGAACGCACTAGTTTCTCATCAGTTAGTACACACATTGTCATATGACATTGGTTAACAACCCCATGACATGTCAACACTCTCCGTTCTCAACCCTGGGTTCCCTATTACCAGCTTTCCTGTTCCCTCCTGTCTTCCAGTCCCTGCCCCAGGGCTGTTGTGCCCCTTTAGTCTTGTTTTGTCCCATGGGCCTGTTCAATCTTTGGCTGAAGGGTGAACCTCAGGAGTGGCCTCATTTCTGAGCTGAAAGGGTGTCCAGGGGCCATACTCTCAGGGTTTCTCCAGTCTCTGTCGGGCCAGCAAGTTTGGTCTTTCTTTTTGAGTGAGAATTTTGTTCCACATTTTTCTCCAGCTCCATCCAGGACCTTCTATTGTGATCCCTGTCAGAGTAGTCAGTGGTGGTAGCTGGGCACCATGTAATTGTACTGGACTCAGTCTGGTGGAGGCCACGGTAGATGCGGTCCATTAGTCCTTTGGACTGATCTTTCCCTTGTATCTTTAGTTCTCTTTATTTTTTCTTGCTCCTGTGAGACCAGCAGAGTATCCTAGATGGCCGCTCACAGGCTTTTAAGACCTCAGACGCTACTCACCAAAGTAGAATGTAGAACATTTTCTTTATAAAATCTGTTACTCCAGTTGAGCTAGGTGCTCCCTGAGACCGTGGTCCCCACAGCCCTCAGCCAAGCAATTCGGTCCCTCAGGGAGCTTAGAAGTGTCTATAGAGCTACCATGGCCTTGTTTTGTACAGGTTGTGCTGGCTTCCCCAGTATTGTGTACTGTCTTACCCTTCACCAAGCTTATCACTTATCTATTATGTATTAAGTGTTTTTCCATCCCTACCCCTCCCCTCCCTCGTAACCATCAAATATTGTTTCTTTTTGTGTATAAACCTTTTCATGAGTTTTTACAGTAGTGGTCTCATACAATATTTTTCCTCTTGTGATTGACTTATTTTACTCAGCATAATGTCCTCCAGCTGCATCCATGTTATGAGATGCTTCATAGATTCATCGTTGTTCTTTATTGTTGGTTTTTTTTTTGTGGTGCCAGCGTTTTATTTGTTCCTCTTACTCTCCTGTGCTGAGTTCCTTTTATTTGTGGATTTCTTTTGTTTTTGTAGATTTTGTTTTTATGGAGACTTTATGTTTTTCTTCTTTATTTTGATGAGTAGGTTTGTTACTTTCTTTGTGGTTACCTTGAAATTTACCCTTATCTTCCTAGGTTTGAACCAGCCTATTATCACTTGGTATTGCCTTGCTTTCCTCTCCATTTGAAAGTTTTGCCTATACCATTTATTCCCTCTTTTATTGTTCTGACATTGTTGTCATTTACAGATTAACCTCTCTGGTTCCCTGTTGGAATTGTTGTGGTTTTGGATAGTCCTTGAGAGTTCATTTCTTAGATTGGTATCTGGCTGGTACAATCTTGCGTCCTAGGTTCAGGCTGTGGTCTGATGTTTGTTCTCAGATAGAAGGACTCCTTTTAATAATTCTTGTAAATTTGGTTTGGTTTTTACATATTCCCTTAATTTCTGTTTATCTGGAAATGTCCTAATTTCACTATCATATTTGAACAGAAGTTTTGCAGAATGTGTTATTTTTGGTTGGCAATTTTTTTCTTTCAAGGTTTTGTGTATGTCATCCTATTGCCTTCTTGCCTGCATGGTTTCTGCTAATTAATCAGAACTTAGTCTTATCGTTTCTCCCCTGTATGTGACTTTTTGTTTTTCTCGAGCTGCTCACAGGATTTTTTCTTTGTCTTTGGTTTTAGTGAGCGTGATTATGATATGCCTTCTTGTTTTTCTTTTGGGGTCTATCCTATATGAGGTATGTTGAGCTTCTTGGATGGTCAGCTTTTCATCATTCATGATATTAGGGAAGTTTTTTGTCAGCAGTTCTTCAACGATCCTCTCTGTTTTACATTTTCTCTCTCTGTTCTTAAACTCTGATCACTCGCGGATTTTTGCTTTTGACTGTATGCTACGCAATTCTCAGGGTTTCTTCACTTTTCTTCATTCTTTTTTTCTGATTTTTCCTCAGAGTTGCATCCAGGTGTTTGTGTTCAATTTCTATCTTCCATTGTTTCAAATCTGCTCCTCAACCCTTCTATGACACTGGACATTTCTAAAATCTTGTTTATGTTTTGGGTTTCTAATTTTTTTTTTTTATGATTTCTAGTTGTGAATTTATTTTGGCATTTTGTTCCTGTTTTACGTCCCTGAATTGTCCCCTTTTTTTGGTCTGTATTTTCCATGAATTTGTCTGCCTTTTCCATAAATTTGTCTATTTTTTCCTCATTTTTCTCTGCTTTTTGCTTCAACCCTTGGATTAGAGATTTCAATTCCCTGTCAGGCAGTTCTAGTGCCTTTTCTTCTACTGGAAAGTCATCTGGTATTTTATTTTGGGTACCTACTGGAACCATCCTGTCCTGTTTTTTTTAATATGTTTTGATGTTGTCAGCTGTCTTCGGGACATTCAGTAGTTATTTTCTTCATCTCTTGATTGTAGACTTGTTTGTTTCGTCCTGCTTTTTTGTTTTATTTGCTGTCTTAGTCATCTAGTGCTGCCATAACAGAAATACCACAAGTGGATGGGTTTAACAAAGAGAAATTTATTTTCTCATAGTCTAATAGGTTACAAGTCCAAATTCAGGGCATCAGCTCCAGGAGAAGGCTTTCTCTGTCTCTGTCGGCTCTGGAGGAAGACTTTCCTGGTCGAGAGCTTCTTAGGCGCAGGGACCCCATGTCCAGAGGACGTACTCTGCTCCTAGTGCTGTTTTCTTGGTGGTATGGGGTCCCCAACTCTCTGCTTGCTTCCCTTTCCTTTTATCTCTTGAGAGATAAAAGGCAGTTCAGGCCACACCCCGGGGAAACTGCCTTTACACTGGATCAGGGAGGTGTTACAATCCCACCCTAATACTTTCAACATAAAATCACAATCACAAAATGAAGGACAACCACACAATACTGGGAATCATGGCCTAACCAAGTTAACACATATATTTTGGGGGGACACTATTCAATTCATGACATTTGGTTATGTCTGAGCAGACAGGCTGTGTGTTCTTTGTTGTTTGCTCGTCTGTAGTCATAATACTTTTCACCTCCTTGTCCAATGGGCAGGTCCAGTCATTCAGATATGGTTCAGCAAGGCAGGCCCAGCTAAGGGAGGGGCTGGGATGGGTTGTTTGTGGCACATACGAGGGTCGACAGGGTGGGCCAGGAATCAGTGCTGGGCAGGTTCCAGTAAGCCATGCCTGTGCTGCTCGGGCGTGTGATATTCAGTGCATGGTGCCGGTAGGCGGGAAGGAGGGGGGAGGCTGTGATGTATGGAGCTAGTATGTGTATGGGAAAGAGAAGAGAGAAAATGGGGGCCAAAAACAAACAAGCAAAGAAAAAAAGAAAAAAAAAAGAGTACTAAGGGAACTTGCCGTTGGTGTAGAGAGATGAGAAATTGAGAAATGGAGAAAAGCAAAAAGGGGGGGAAGAAAAAGAAAAAAGTAACTAGATAAAAATTTGGAAAAGAAAAGCCCCAGGGGTCCCAGAGTCCCACTGGTTGGACTTCTAAGACTGGGGAAGTGGCTCCCAGGCTGCGCAGTATAGGTTGGCTAGAGGGGGTATAGATGTCACACAGCATCAGGTATTCAGGAGACGGGAAAAGAAGATAAGTATAGAGAGACAAGAACTGAGAAATGAAGAAAGAGAGAAAGGGAAAAAGAGAGAGAAAAGAAAAAGGAAAGAAGAAGAAGAAAAAAATGTCCCTAGGAATCTCACCTACGCAGCTGCGCAGATTGAGGGAGTGGCTTCTAAGCCTTGCAGTGCACCCTGGCTAGATGGGGCTCCCAAGCTATGAAAAGAAAAAGAAAACAAACAGAACAGAACAAAGCAAAACAAGAGGGAAGAAAGCCCCAGGGACCCCACCAGCGTGCTGTTGCAGGCTGGGAGAGTGGTTCCCCAGTTGAGTGTGGCTTCACAGCCTTTCCAGAAGCAAAGATGGCACGTGGAGCCAGGTGTTCCAGAGAAGGAGGGGGAGGCAGTAGGAGGGGCACAGAAGAAACCAAAAGAGATAAAAGAACCAACACAAACTTACGGGCCCAGGCAGCGTGGGCAGGGCGAATCCAAACAGCCTGAGGCCAAAGCAGTTGCCTCCCAGCCAAGATACGGCAGCTGGCAGGAAGCAGAGGAGGCCGAAGGGCAGGGGAACGAACGGAGAGTTAGGAAAGCATATACCGCTTATAACTGGGCACTTTGACTCTTGCTGGGAACTTCATGAAGCTGCTTTCCCATACTCCCTGTCTGCTGATCTCCAGTGTGGGTGGGGTGAATCCAAGCAGCATGCGTGCTGTACCTGCTGGCTGGCCAAGCCACCACAGCCAGCCAGAAAGCTTGGAGGGAGAGCAGCAGGGAGAGAATGGGGGTCGGGAAAGCATGTATCACTAGTTACCAGGTGCACTGTCTCCTGCTGGGAGTTCCACGAAACTGCTTTCCTGTGCTCCCTGTGTGCCAATCCCTGACAGGATTCCAAGATGGTGGATTCACGTGCATTAGCTGATGGGGCCCTCTTCACGTATCTCTCCTTGCTCTCTGTCCTCTGTCAGTTTCTTGTTCCATTTGGTGCTTGGCTGAGTTCTTTATCTCTTCATTTGGCACTTCAGGTTCCAGGAATGACGTTTGTCTCTGTTTTACTTAGTTTTTCCTGTCTTTGTTACAGAGGGATGGCTTGATGCTTCTGCCCATGGCACCATGTCTAAGATGACACAATCTTGATTGCTGATAGTGAAGAGGACTTGAAGAACTTACAGATGAAGATCAAAGACTGTAGTTTTCAGTATGGATTACTCCCCAACATAAAGAAAACAAAAATCCTCACAACTGAACCAGTAAGCAACATCATGATAAACAGAGAAAATATTGATGTCATCAGGATTTCATTTTACTTGGAACCACGATCAACACCCATGGAAGCAGCAGTCAAGAAATCAAACAATGAATTGCATTGGGCAAATCTGCTGCAAAAAATCTCTTTAAAGTGTTAAAAATGAAAGATCTCACTTTGAGGACTGAGGTGCACCTGACCCAAGCTATGGTATTTTCAGTCACCTCATATGCATGAGAAAGCTAGAAAATTAATAAGGAAGACTGAAGAAGAACTGATGCCTTTAAATTATGGTGTTGGCAAAGAATATTGAATATACCACAGACTGCCAAAAGAATGAACAAATCTGTCTTGGGAGAAGTACAGCCAGAATGCTCCTTGGATGCAAGGATGAAGAGACTTTGAATATGTTGTTGGGAAGGACCAGTTCCTGGAGAAGGACATTGGTAAATTATAGGGTAAGTTATAAGGTCAGTGAAAAAGAAGAAGATCCTTAAGAAGATGGATTGACACAGTTCTGCAACAATGGGCTCAAACATAGCAACAATTGTGAGAATAGTGCAGTACTGAGCAGTGTTTCGTTCCATTTTACACACGGTGGCTATGAGTCAGAACTGACTCAACAGCACCTAACAACAATAATAACTTAAAAAAATTTTTTCTACCCTTATTGGATGCATGCATATAAGAAAATCTCTGTCAGATCACTGCCTGACCACACAGATAATAAAACAGAGACTTCACTGATCACACACAACAAGGAATATAGTCTTGGCAAAACTAGTATGGAAAAGTCACTAAACAAATGGATGACTGTCACCTTCTTCAAGTAAAAGAACAATTTTTGGGGGGGGTGGTGAGAATCTTATTTCCAGAGTTACCAAATTACAATATTCAAAATGTCCAGATCTTGGCAAGAAATTGCAAAGCATGTAAAGAAACAGAAGTATGGCCCATTCAGAAGGAAAAAAGAAATTGACAGAAACCTTCCCTGAGGGAGCCCAGACATTGGACTTAACTAGACAAAGACTTTAAATTAACTGTCTTTAATATGCTCAAAGAGCTAAATGAAACCATGGACAAAGACCTAAAGGAAATCAAGTGAAAAATGTATTTTTTTAAAAAAGGGAATATTAATAAAAAGAAAGTATAAAAAGGAACAAATAGAAATTCTGAAACTGAAAAAAATAAAAAAATCAAACCCATTACCGTTGAGTCAATTCTGACTCGTAGTGATCCTGCAGGACAGAGTAGAATGGCCCCATAGGGTTTCCATGGAGTGGCTGGTGGATTCGAACTGCTGGCCTTTTGGTTACTAGCCATAGCCCTTAACCACTGCTCCACCAACACTCCGAAAAATATTATAGCTGAAATAAAAATTTTATTAAATGGGTTCAAGAACAGATTTGAACAGGCAGAAGAAAGAATCAGTGAACTTGAAGACAGGGTGATTGAATTTACCCAGACTGAGAAGCAGGGGAAAAAATGAATCAATAAAAATAAACTGAGCCTTAGGACCTATGGGATACCATCAAGCATACCAATATACACATTAGAGTCCTAGAAGGACTCTTTTTTCCGAGAAGGAAAAAAGAGAGAGAGAGAGGCAGAAAAATATGTAAAGAAATAATGGCTGAAAACTTCCCAAATTTGATGAAAGACAGAAATCTTCAAAGAGATTCTGTATTTCCATTTTGCACTGGGCCTTGCAAATTATGTAGCCAATTCTATAGTGATGAATAGAAAATTCTTTTTGTTCGGAATAATAACTGATGTTTCTAAAATTAGCATCTCAGTCAGAAAACATTAAATTCTGCTAAATACACTCTGTTTAAGAAGGCTGAGAAATATGCAGTACATTTCAGAAACTTCTTACTGAACATGATGTAAATAAATGCAGTTTTGACTTTCAACAGGTAAGCTTTAGTTATCTGAAAAATTCACCTATTTAGAGCAGACAAGTGACTAATAAATGAGATGTCAATATATTTTGCAACAATCAGAAAGAGAGAAACTGCAGGCTTTGTTGTGGTAGTAATTATAAGGAGCTGGGGATGGTTTTCATTAAGTTTTCGGGGATTATAAAGTAAAATGTTTGGAGGAATTTTTCCCCAGAATATTATTGGTATAACATACAGGAAAGAACTAACTGTGACACTTTGGTGAAGTTGCTTAGCCTCTCTTAATCTTAGTTTCCCTTGCTGTCAAATGAGGATGACACATACCTGACAATCTATGTTGAGGATCAGATTTTTAACACTGTCTTATGAAATAATAAATATCCTTTCTGCAGTCTCCTTTCAAATATATATTGAGTGGCTACTATGCACTCTGTGTTATTCTAAGCACTGTGGGAACAGAGCTGAGTAAAAGTCCCTGTTCTCAAGGAGGTTATATTCTAGTGGAGAAAAAAAGACAATAAACATGCAGAGAAATAAATCTGACCACTTCAAGCTGAAATAAATGCTAATGAAGAAGCTTAAATGGGTGGTGGGTTGCTTTAGTTAAATGGATGGTCACGGAAGAGCTCTCCGAGGAGGTGACATGTGAGTTGGGATCTGAATGATGAAATAAGAAGAGTTGGATGAGATGTGGAGCAAGAGTATTCTTAGCAGAGGGCACACAAGAGTAAAGGCTCCCAGAATGGGAGGAGCTTGGTTTGTAGTGAGACAGTGAGAAGCCAATGTGACTAGAGCAGTGGAACAACAGAGAGGGCAGGGTCGTGAGAGCAGACAGACAGATGCCAGATCAGGTAGGGCTTTGAGGGCCAAGGGCAGGAGTTTGGATTTTATTCTAGTTCAGGGAGAGGCCTTTGGAGAGTTTCAAGCAGGGGAAACATGTAACCTGATTTACACTTCAGGAAAGTTCCACTGGTTGGCTGCTCAGTGCAGGAATTAGTTGGAGTGAGGGGAGGCCAGAGTGGTGGCCAGAGGCAACTTACTAGGGGTGGTGGTGGTGGGGTTTGCATCAATTCAGAAGAAAGAAAACGAGACTTTGACTAGGATTGTGGTCTTAGGAGCTAGTGGAAAGTACTTAGATTCAGGATATACTTTGGAGATAATGCTGACAGGACTTACTGCTGGGTTGAATATGAGGGTAACGAAAGGAGAAGAATTTTTTTTCCCCTGATGAAAAAAAAAAAAACAAAACAGCACACCTTCACTATAGAAAGCTTGAAATTCTGGAAAGTGTTTCAGCAGGCTACCTGTTTTAATATGTAATCCCAGCTTTTTCTTGCATTAGAAAAACTCCGTAATATTGTTGCTACCCTTTTGAACATTTAAGGGCACCTTTATTAGAGGCTTCAAGGATAATTGAAGTTAAAAAACAAAACAAAACAAAATGGGAGAAAAATGTGTTTCACCTTGTTTAACACAGAAGTTCTTAACCTCATCTGACCTTAGGATATTTCTTTTTTTTTTTTGGCAGCTGTTTTGTAGAACGTCTATTACCCTCCCTATCAATATCACAACAACACATGATGTAATACTGTGTTGGGCACTTTTTCCTATTTTTCCTTTATATACAGAAGTTAGATTTGCAGGCTTTTAAAAGCAGGACCTCTGTTGCTGTATGAACACAGTCCTTCATGAGAACTTTGAATTTATACATTTAACCTTGCACTGATTTTATCAGTTCTTTTAGCATTTTAAGAGGCAAGTGTTTGTCTGGATTACATTGCTCTATAGTTTTTTGACTGTGTTACTAATCCAGAGATGTTTTATCCACTAGTTATTCTAATAAGAGAGATATGGAACTTGGGTAAAATTATATTTTAAAATTGAAATCATCTCCTAAATACCTTATCTTTCTCAACATAGAAAGTGACAGCCAGTGGAACATGAACTACCTTGATAATGTGCAACTAGTAGAGGTGATAGAAACTGAGTTTTAAACCTGAGAACACATATCTATGTGTCTATAAATGTGTACGGAAACCCTGGTGGCATAGTGGTTATGTGCTACAGCTGCTAACCAAAAGGTTCGGCAGTTTGAATCCACCAGGCACTCCTTGGAAACTCTACGGAGCAGTTCTACTTTGTCCTCTAGGGTCGTCGTGAGTTGGAATTGACTCGATGGCAGTGGGTTTGGTTTTTTTGTTTTATAAATGTGTACAGTCAAAACTCCTTAGTTTAAACCTCAGCTTGGCATAACCAGACACCTCAGGACAAAGTTCCTAGGCTCAAAGATGAGGGACCATAGACTTGGGGGGACATTTACATCAATTGGTACAACATAGTTCATAAAGACAGTTTGTCATTCTACTTTGGTGAGTGGCATCTGGGGTCTTAAAGGCTTGTAAATGGCCATCTAAGATACGACTATATGTCTCTTATCATCCAGAGCAAAGGAGAGTGAAGAAAACAAAAGACTCAAGGGAGCAATTGGTCCAAAGGACTAATGGACCACATAAGACCAGAAGAACTAGGTGGTGCCTGGCTACCAGTACCAACCACTGACTGGGATCACAACAGACGGTTCCAGACAGAGCAGGAGAAAACTTGTAGAATAAAAAATCGAATTCACAAAAAAGACCAGACCTACTGGTCTGACAAAGACTGGAGGAACCCCCAAGACTGTGGCCCTAAGACACCCTTCTAAACTGGAACCGTAGCCATTCCTGGAGACCACCTTTCAGCCAAACCATAGATAGGCCCATAAAATAAACATTAACACACGAGAATAACGTGCTCCTTAGAACTATCAATTATACGAGATCAAAAGGGCAACATTTGCCCAAGAGCAAAGATAAGAAGGCAGGAAGGGGTAGAAAATCAGGACAAAAGGAAAGGGGAAAATTAGGGTGGAAATGAGGATAGGGCTGATACATTGTGGGGAGTGAAACCAATGTCATGGAACACTTTCTGTACAAATTATTGAACGGGAAAATAATTTACTCTGTAAACTTTCACCTAATGTATAATAAAAATTTTTTTAAAAAATCTCAGCTTGGTTATATGACTTCAATTTGGGAACAACGGTGAGTTTAGTGAGGCCCCAAATGTCCCAGGAAGTAGTAGAAATATATATATTTTTTCTTTCTTCTTCTATGTCTTGAAATTGTCAAGAAGAAAAAATATCTCATTTTGTTTTTAATATTTCTGGTAGAGAGTGGTAATAATAATAATGAATGGTATTATGCCCTGGTACCAGTTGGTGCTGCTTGAAGGTAGGCATGATATGCCTTACACTCAGCTTAATTTCAAGATTTTAATAAAGGAAAAATCTGTAGGAGGTGTGGTATATTATCACACTTAAAGTAGCCAATTAAATTAGTCTCCAGATGCAGGCTACTTTATAAACTCATTTATCACACCAGTTGGGTCATTCTGACCTTTCCACCCCATCTTGGATAAGGATGGTGGCAATTTCTCAGTAGCAAAATTAGTGATTTTTTTTTTTTTTGACAGAGCTTCTTCTCCACTTTGATTTTCCTTCTTTTCTGCAGTTCTATTCTTATGTCACCTTTTCAAACAGAGTCTGGAGTCTCATTTACACATCGGCAAGAAGATGTTGTTTGGAAAGATATGGGAAGCTGTATCTTAATGTCCAATTTAATTATCCATACCCAAACAATTTATGAAGGCGTTTTACTCAATATGGAGTATTTCCTTCATTCAGTAAATAGAGGAGAGTGTTGATTATTTCTTGAATCTTGGCATGCTCATCAAGCAAATGTCAGTCCTTTTTTTGTTGTTGCTGTTGAACTATTCAATTTCGTGAATGCTTACACATTTTTCCTGGATTTTAATACTGATTCCTACAGGTTAAATGAACATCCATTTGACACATGCAATATTGACGTAAAACATTTGCTCAGCTTATTGAGAATCTTTCGCTTTATCAACAGCTTTCCATCATTTGGATAATGCATCTCTTTCTGGAGAATAATTAGAAGGTAACTACAGTCTTTTACCAGATTTGAGAGATCTAAAGAAAGTATCTTATTGCAAAACTGTATCTGAAGTTAATCTTTCTATAAGATAAAGATTTTCTCAAAAAAATAAGGATGGAAGGGGTCATGAATGGGAAGGGACTTACATTTACTGACTACCTATTGTAAGCCAGGACTGTACTGGAAGCTTTTACATACATTATTTCCTTTAATACCCTGACAGGGGTCTTTTATGTGTATTTTGATGGTGAAACTGAGACTCAGAGAGATCCAGTAACTTGTGCAAATCACACAGCTGGTTGATGGTTGGATTGGAATCTGATGCCAAGTCTGTCAGAATAAATTTCCTTCTTCTACCACTCTGATATGCTATGCTATCTGAGTTGGTAGGATCAATGTGGTCCCAACACTCTGAGGGTTGCAGCAACCCAGGAACCAAAACTAATTCAGATCCATGGAGTTTTCTTGACTTTGTTTTTAGTAGTGGTACGGAGTGGCAGAAGATCATCAACCCATGTAACTTTGATCTCTCATCCATGGTCAAAAGCAGGCAGCCTCCTAGTGAAAGGCTTGGGTACCAAAAACCTCTGGCACTCTCCCAGGGAGAAACAAGGCTATCGTTGCTTCTTGACAATGGTGGACTTTTTCTTGGTAGCTGGAATTTGTTCTAAGGAAGGAAGCTATTATACATTTTCCTTTGTGCTGCTCACACCATTACTGGTAACCACTCACACCAACTGCATGAATCACTGATGGGTTATTCTTAGTATTCACAAAACTGTTGGGATATCTGGTTAAGGAAAACCAATAAAGAACCCAAAAAGCAACCTTTCTGTGATTATACCCACATGTTATATAAACATCAATGTGAAGAAGTTCTTCATTTTTTCAGATTATGTTTAAGTTCCCCATATATAGAACAGTTTTCTCAGGCCACCGTTCAAAAAACTATTGAACTCTAAAAGACATAAAAAAATATTTGTAGATTAAGATTGCAAGGTAAGAATTAGTCTCAGAGATTTTTTCAAAATATAATGATATTTCTCCTACCTCAGTACCTATGATTGGCTCAGAACAAGGTCGAAGTCACCAGGTACCTCATTCTGATAGAAGCAAAATGGATCCTTCAAATAACAAAATAATTGTTTTCCAATTCCTAAGGGTACAAGGAATCCAAAGTGATCTCAAATATTAAGGCTTACTTTTGTCCTGATTACAAAGGCAGTACACTTTTTACTAACATTTTTAGAAAATACATATAAGAAAAATGAAAACAATTAAAATTACCTGTGATCCTCTACACCTAGTAATAACTTTTATTAACATATGGTGTAATCAAGTCTTTTCTCATTACATTTTAAATAACATTGGCATACTAGTCAGGTTTCCTAGTTGCAAGCAACAGAAAGTGCTGTGGCTCTGTTAAGCGAACATCATTTATTGGAAAGAGATTTGGTAGCTCAGAAATTCACAGGAAAGCCTGGAGAACCAGTCTTGGAAAACAGTAGGAGTAGGGGTAACAAAGAAAGACTGGGAAGCCAGAACCACAGGCCGGATCATGCTACAGAATCATCCTGGTAAGGCTCCCAAGCCGCCACAATGATCACCTTTCACCCAACCTTATACATACATCACTGCCAGCCCTGCTGTCCTGGAAACTGTATTGCCCTCACTAATAGGGTGGGCCCTCCACTGTCCTTGCTTCTGTGGGTCACTGCCTCCCAACTCCAAGTTTGGGTGGGTCTGGGTGCTTGGTGAAACCCAGGCCACATGCCTGCCCCAGCTGTAAGGGAGTGGTTACAGAGAGGCTCTTAATTTATTGTCTCTGTAAAGGTAGTCAGGCTTCACTGGGCATGAAGAATCACATGGCAGAAAATTCCCTAAACCTGGGAAGGGAGTTCAGATACTGAGTAGCCAAAATCCCATATGATGCCTGCCACAATGAAATCATACCACTTTAAATAGTTCTGTATCCTGCTTTTCCCTGAAATGTTAAATGATGACTATTTTCTTAAAGCATGAAGTGTTTTTGCGAAATTAAGATTTTCAATGGCTTGTGTACAAATACTCTCAAATTCATCAGTAAATAGCATATATGGTATTAACTGTTCTATAAGCCTTGAAAAACATGGCAGCTACAAAGGTAGAAGCGTAGCTCTTTGTGCAAGATTATGTGAATTGTTTCCAGCTTCATTTAGCACTGAGCAGGGAAAAGTGAACCACTTGAGCTCAAGCCTTCCTAACTTGGAACACTGCCTGAGATGGCCTAGTGAACTGAGAGAGGCAGGATGGACTGGAAAGCACAGAAAGAGCTATCTCTGCCTCCTAGGCTGAGGGGGCAGTGGGGCAAAACTGGAAGGAGTTTCACAGTCCAACAGTGCAGAACTGGTTCTCCAGCTAGAAGACTTTCAGTGCTAGAACGTGATGCCTAACAAAGAATCCAGAAGCTGTTGACATTCCGGGATTGAGAGTTTCAGCCCTTGTTCTGACATTCAGGAGCAGCCTGGGAGGTGAAAATTAAGTGGACTTTAGTTCTAGAAGGATTCATAATAGATAGGAACATATCAAGTTATAAGATCTGTGAATTAGGAAGGAGCAGGTCTTATAAGCCCAGGTATCAGAACTAAGGGCCACATTCCAGGCAAGCTGGCCAACAGCATGATATTGGATACCAGCCTCAACTTCCTTAAACCTTCCCTGAGTAAGGTTGGGCCTGGGGAGCTCGGTTGCAGGGGAGAGGTTGACAGAAGGCCTGCAGATGGAGGCTGGGGATAAGGCCATGGGAGACAAACTCTAATAGCTGAGGTTGTCCATCTGTGAGTCAGGAAGTCAGACTGGAAAGAAAGAGCAGAAATATAGAGTAGGATATAAGAGCTCCATATAAGGCCTCTGAGGAAAACTTTCCCTCTCTCCAGTCTTTATTGGCTCTTCTAAGGCTGCAGAGATCTATATCTCTTTTGTTCTCCTTATTATTGTTATTGTTAGTTGCTGTCAAGTTGGCTTAGGTTCAGGTGACCCCGTGAACAACAGAAAGAAATGCTGCCTCGTCCTGCACTCTCTTCACAATTGTCTGTATGCTCCAGTCCATTATTGCAGCCACTAGGTATTTTGAGTGCCTTCCAACTGCCAGGCGCTCCTTAGAAACTCTATGGGGCAGTTCTACTCTGTCCTATAGGATCGCTATGAGTCAGAACTGACTCAACGGCAGTGGGTTTTGGTGGTTTTGTTGCAGCCTAGGGGGTTTACCTTGTAGCACTATATTAGACAATATTCTGTTGGGATTCGTAGCGTTCCATTGATAATTTTCAGAGAGAGATCACCAGGCCTTTCTTCTTAGTCTGGAAGCTCTGCTGAAACTTGTCCACCATGGGTGGCCCTGCAACAGACAAGCCACCAAGTATGACAACCTGATAGCTGGGTGGTGGTCTCCCTGGGACCCCATTAAAAAGTTAGCTTCTCTTCCTGTTCAATTTGTGTACAGTGTCCTTATTCCTTTGGGTTTCCTGGAAATTCTAATAGGAGCTGCAGATAGCCCAGCAATAATTTACAAATACCATGGCTCAACTCCTTTGCATTATAGATTCTTCTCTTTTAGATAGTCTGAAACTTGTTGACTGTCAAAGGATCCAGCAAACCTACAAGGAGCCAAAACCACGTATGGAGTAAGCAACCTCAGGTACAAGAGAGGAATTAATTAGAGTAGAAATTGTCATGATACTTCATGTAACTTTGTGTTTTAATTCCATGGAATTTTAGCCACAAGAACATTATTTGCAGAACCTGTCGGTGGTATGTTTGGCATTAACTAATGAGAGAGCACTGCCTCGACTATGATGTAATAACGCTTCCTTCTGTATAACCGCGGCAACGCCTGACATGTTGAATCTGCTGAGGTCTGGTTATGAACCTGGCAAAACCACATTACGATGACTTATCATCATCCTTCCTCAGGAGGCTGTGTCACATTTGTCTGCAACTATTGGACAGACCTACCTTTAAAAAATGGATGTGTTTTTGCACTCTTGAAACTACTTATTTTCTTCCTCTTTTTCATAGCCAGCCTAGTTTAAGCTGATGGTAAAAAGAGGTTTTGGAGGTTTTCCACCACAAGGTTATTTAAAGTTGTTTGAGCTGCCGCCAGGCCTTCATTTAGCATTTTAATAAACTTCCTGGGCCAAGGAGTAATTTTCCTGTATCCTCTTTGTCCTCCGCATGAAGTAATAGTACAAAAGAGGGTCATCATTTTTAGGCCAGTCATCCGCATTAATTATAAAATCATCCTTGTGAATAACCAGATATAAGTAAGGTCCGGGACAGAGAAAGGGGGGACAGGTTTCTTTCTGTGGTTACTTTAAAAGGAGGGGTCATAGACACATCAAGGATTTAAGAAAGTGCCAACAGAAACATTTTTTACACAGATAGTTAGAAAGGACATTAAAAGAAACTGCACATACAGTCGAGTTATATAGCAAGATAACTAGAATTAAATGCCTAAGCATTTGCTTACTTACGGTGTCCTTATCTGAAGCCTCTCTAAAGGCAGAAGTACCAATAGGCTCACATGTTTACATGGTGATATGGAAATCGGCCTCCAAGGCAGTTAGTTGTTAGGATCCCCAGAGAATTTTTTGGAACCTACATCTCTGGCTTCTTGGGTGCACTGTGATGTCACTTTTCAGCTTCTAGGCATTGAGCCAAAACAGTTTCAGGAAAATAATTGCAAAAATGTTTAAATAATTTGCATGAGGTTTGTGAAAGCAAAGGAAAGGCTGCCTGCTCCATTCCCAAAGGAGATTTCAAGACACAATCAATGTTAGGCCGCAAAACACTGTTTAGACAGAATAATTATCAGCCCTTTCCCTTCTCTTTCATTATTAAACTGAGGTCTATTCCCTCTGAGGGTTTCACCTGGCATATGGAAATACAGTTGTTGCTAAGTCCCCTTTATGGATGTTTGAATAGTAAATTCACAGTCTACTAAATTGGCTTATTCATGGGCATTATTTGACATGAAGTTTCTTCTATGTCATGATTAGCTTTTTTGTTTTTCTTTGTGTTACAATCAAGTATGATGGAATTATATAGGATGGTTTCAAACTACGTGGAGAATTCTTTGAAAATATATCCCTCTGCTGAGTCCATTTCATTAATCGGTGACTCCTTGAAAACGAGCTCAAAGAACTCTAAGTGACAGAATCATCAAAACAACACACAGAGGGATGCAGTGGGTCAGAATCAAATTAAGACAGAAAGAGTGAAGCTGTGTTTAAATTGTGTTAGAGCTACCAATGCCCAAATTATAGTACAGTTATTTCTTTAGGGAACTACTTAAAGTATTGTTTGAATTGAATCAAAGTTATTTTAAAGAAGATTCTTGAAATGACACTAACTGATTTAAAGAGACATGACTACTTTTCATATTGTTTTATATTGGTTTCTATACTTCCTGAGTGGATACATTGAGTAAGGGGCACTGTTAGAGTGCCAGGAGTCTCTGGATTTGTGAAAAAGTTAACTCACTTGGCTGCTAACCAAAAGGTTGGTAGTTTGAGTCCGCTTAGAAAGGCCTCGGAAGAAAGCCCTGATGATCTACTTCTGAAAATCAGCTACTGAAGACCCGATAAAGCATAGTTGTACTCTGACACACGTGGGGTCACCATGAATCAGAATTGACTTGATGGCAACTGGTGCTAGTGCTAATGTGCTAGTTAGAGTGCAAACAAAATGCAACTTTACACAAACACACACTACTTGTTCAAATACACTCTGTGGAATTAGTTCTTCCCCTGCTTTGGGACAGGGACTATTTGCATATATGTGTATTATTAGCTAATACAATGTTTATTGGACATTTTTAGTCATAAAAAGAAATTTATGTCAGCAATTAAAATGTCTAATTCCATGTACTAGTTAAAATTGAGATACTGATTTGAATTAAAGTGTCTTTTCCTACTTTGAGTCTTCAGTGAGAAATGGGGAGAGGTTGGGTACTTCTCCCTTAACTCTGGTGTCTCTTCCCTGCCACTCACTAGAAGTGACTTCTGATCCCTCTAGAGATGGGATGCAGCTTAGGGAGGAAACAGGAGAAATAACAAGAAAGACTGGTACTGTCCTGAGCTGGTGTTGGCACTTTTCAGACTTGTTAAATGTTTAAACCTGACTTTTTATCTCATGGGCACTTCTATGGATTTTTTGGAGACTTCCAAGTCTTTAGGAATCTCTCACATGAAAGGGCTTTGAAAAAAAAGGAAATGCATCTTTTCCTGCTGGTCATTTCTGATTCTCCTTTAGCCACTGAGCATCTAGCTGAAAACTTCTACCTTTTATGCTAAGGTCTCCTCACCCTTCCAGGAGGTCTTTTTGAATCACATTAGACAACTCTGGCCTGACTTGCTCATTCATGGCTCAATCTTGTTCATAAATACTGACCTACTGTCAGTGATACTATAGTAACTATTGTTTACTCTGTGGCTACAGGTAACTTGAGCTAGTATTTTTTCAGGCCAGCGTCAGACATGTGGTCCCTATACTACAGAGAATACATAGGGCCCTCTCTAAGTGGTCCCAGAGGAGACCAGCTTCACTTAAAATGAAAAGGAAGTATCTCCCACCCTGCCCCCCTTGGGGGAGTTAAATTCACAGCACAACACTCTCTAAAGATACCTTCTCTCTTGGCCTCTCCAACCTCTTTTTGTAGGGTAGAGGTGGGTAGTTTTTACAATCTGTTCTGTAAGTCCTGTTTAAATGGTCCCATAACTCACTTTGGAATGTCGTTTTAGATGAAATTCAGGACTACCACAAATGATTCTGCAGTTTGTACTCTACACAAAAATGCCTTTTTAAAGTGGGTGAGAAAAGGCTGAAATCCATCCCTTGCTCCCTTGGCCATAGAATGGCACCTTATTGTACTTATTTACACAGTGGGAGTGTCTTTTTGCTAGTTTGCACAAAGGCATCTGTTGTCTCAGAGCCATGAGTTGTAGGATTAAAAGTTTCTCTGTATGAAAACCATCTACAGCTACCAATGGCACCTGTGACAACCGCTCAACAGCATGTCAGAAAATTACCAAGACCAAAAGACACCCACTCTCATCCTACCACCTTTTAGTAGGATAAAATATATTTTTAAAAGTAGAGGTTTTTTTCAACAAGTGTGCCAAGATAATTCAATGAGGGAAAGAATAGTTTTTTCAACAAATGGTTTTGGGACAACTGGATATCCACATGCAAAAGAAGAAAGTAGATTTACCTGTACCTCACATTATATGCAAAAATTAAATCAAAATGAATTATAGACCTAAATGTAAGAGCTGAAACTATAAAGTCTTAGAAGAAAACATGTAAGTAAATCTTCATGACTTTGAATTAGGCAATGGTTTCTTATATATGACGACAAAATCATAACCAACAAAAGAAAATCTAGGTAAATTGTACTTCACCAAAATTAGAAACTTTTGTGTTTCAAAGGACATCATCAAGAAGGTAAAAAGTGATGTCCATCTGTAAAAAACTGAAACAAGACCCATACCTCACACCATACACAAAAATTAATTCAGAATGCTTCAGAGACCTAAATATAAAACCAAAAACTATAAAGATCGTGGAAGAAAAAAATAGTCAATGCTAGAGGCCTTAATATATGGCATAAATAGGATACAAACCATAACTAACAATACTAAAACACTAGAAGATAAGCTAGATAACTGGGATCTTCTAAAAATATTTATAAGTGTTTACTTATGCTCATGAAAAGATTTCACCAAAAGTATAAAAAGAGAGCCTGGGGGAAATAATTTGGCATATCTGGCAAAGTTCTAATCTCTAAAATCTGTAAGAAAATTCAACACCTCTACAACAAAAAGACAAATAATCCAATTAAAAAATGGACAAAGGATACGAACAGACGCTTAACCAAAGAAGACATTCAGGAGGGTAACAGACACATAAGGAAATGCTTGTTATCACTAGCCATTAGAGAAATGCAGATTGAAATTACAATGAGATGCCATCTCACCCTGACATTCCTGGCATGAATTAAAAAAAAAAAAACAGAAAATAAAAAATATTGGAGAGGCTTTGGGAAGATTGAAATTCTTATGCACTGCTGATAGGAATGCAAATGGTGCAACCATTTCGGAAAATGATATGCCACTTCCTTTAAAAGCTAGAAATAACATATGATCCAGCAATCCCACTCTTAGGAATATATCCTAGAGAAATAAGAGCTGTCACATGAATAGACATATGCACACCCAAATTCATTGCAGCACTATTCACAACAGCAAAAAGATGGAAACAACCTAAGTTCCCAACAACAGATGAACAGATAAACAAACTGTAGTACAGACACACAATGGAATACTATGCAATGATAAAGAACAATGGTGAATCTGTGAAACCTCTCATAACATGGATGAATCTGGAGGGCATTAACACTGAGTGAAGTAAGTCAATCAGAAAAGGACAAATATTGTATGAGACTACTATTATAAAAACTCATGAAAAAGTTTACACACAGAAACAATCTTTGATGGTTATGAGAAAAGGGAAGGATGGGGAGGGAAGAACACTAACTAGGCAATAAAAACCAAACCCAAACAAAAAAAAACCGAACCTGTTGCCGTGGAGTCAATTCCAACTCAAAGAAACCCTATAGGACAGGGCAGAACTGCCCCATAGGGCTTTAAGGAGTGGCTGATGGATTCAAACTGCCAACATTTTGGTTAGCATTTGGACTCTCAATCACTGCGCCACCAGGGCTCCAACTAGACAATAGAAAAATGGTAACTTTGTTTAAAGTCAAGACAGTAAATACCAGGGAAGCCAGCACACCTTGACCAAAGCAAAGTCATAGAAGCTTCATAGACATTTCTAAACTCCCATAGGGACCAAGTTACTGGGCTGAGGGCTGGGGGACCATGGTCTGGGGAAATCTAGCTCTACGGTCATAACATAGTTTATAAGGAAAATATTCTACGTCCTACTTTGATGAGTAGCGTCTGGGGTCTAAAAAGCTTGTGAATGGGCATCTAATGTATGTCTACTGGTCCCACCTCATCTGGAGCAAGGGAGAATGAAGAAAACCAGACACAAGGGAAAGATTAGTTGAAAGGACTAATGGACCACAACTACCACAGGCTCTGTCAGATTGAATCTAGCACAACTAGATGGTGGCCAGCTACCACCACTGACTGCTCTGACAGAGATCACAGTAGTGGGTCCAGGACAGAGTGGGAGAAAAATGTAGAACAAAATTCTAATGCACAAAAAAAGACCAGACTTACTGGTCTGACGGAGACTGGAGAAACCCCGAGAATATGGCCCCCAGACACCCTTTTGACTCACCACTGAAGTCACCCCTGAGGTTCACCCTTCAGCCAAAGATTAGACAGGCCTCTAAAACAAACAATAATACACGTAGCTCAACCACATATATGAAACTAAATGGGCACACCAGCCCAGGGTCAAGGACGAGAAGGCAGGAGGGGACAAGAAAGCTGGACAAATGGAAGTGGGGAACCCAAGGTTGAGAAGGGAAGAACATCAACACGTCCTGGGGTTGGCAACTAATGTTACAAAACAGTATGTGTATTAGTTGTTTAATGAGGAAGTAATTTGCTCTGTAAATTATTTTCACCTAAAGCACAATAAAAATTAAAAAAAAAAAAAAAAGAAAGTGAAAAGACAATCCATACACTGGGAGCAAACATTTCAAATCATATATCTGGTAAGCATTTAATACCCGAAATATATAAAGAATTTTTACAACTCAACAACAAAAATACAAATATCCAAAATAAAAAATGAGCAAAGGATTTGAATGGACATTTAACTAAAGAAGATAAACAAATGGCCAACAGGCACATGAAAAGATATTCAACATCATTAGGCATCAAGCAAATGCAAATAAAAAATTGGAACCCTTGTACACTGCTGGTGGGAATGTAAAATGATGAAGCCACTGTAAAAAAGATTTTGGTAGTTCCTCAAAAAGTTAAACATAGAGTGTGCATATGACCTACTCCGAGGTATATACTCTAGGAGTATATTGAAGGGAATTGCAAATATATATCCACACAATAACTCGTACACTAATATAGCGGCGTTATTCATAGTAGCCAAAAAGTTGTACCAAATCAAATGTCCATGAACTGATGAATGGATAAACAAAATGTGGCATACCCTTACAATGGAAAATTATTTGGCCGTAAAAATAAATGAAGTACTAACAAGCTACAGTATGGATGACCCTTTAAGACATTATGGTAAGTGAAAGAAGCCAAATACAAAAGGCCACTTATTGTATGATTCCATTATATGAAATATTAAGAATAGGCAAATCTACAGAAATAAAAGTAGATTACTGGTTGTCTAGGGCTGGGCTGGAGAAGGGGAAGTGGGAAGAAATTGGAAATGGCTGCTAATGGGTTTGGAGTTTCTTTTTGGGGTGATAAAATTTTTCTAAAATTGATTGTGATGATGGTTACAGAAGTCTGTCTTTCACCATTGAGTATAATGCTAGCTGTGTGTTTTCCATGGATGGCTTTATCGGGTTGAAGAATTTCCCTTCTATTGCTAGTTTGTTCAATGTTTTTATCATGAAAGGGTGTTGGGTTTTGTCAAATGCTTTTTCTGTGTTTGTAGAGATGATCATGTGATTTTGTCTTTTACTCTATTAATATGGTGTATTACATTGATTGATTTTTCTACATTAAAACAATCCTGCATTTCTGGGATAAATTCCACTTGGTCATGGTGTATATTCATTTTATATATTACTAGATTCAGTTTGCTAGCATTTTGTTAAGGATTCCTGTGTCTATATTCATAAGTCCCTTTGTCCGTTAAATATTTTCTCTCAGTCTGTTTGACCTTTTAATTTTGACCATTGTGTTTTTAGCTGAACAAAGTTTTCTAGATTTATGTAACCAAACTGGTTAGTATTTTTCACTTTGGCTTCATAATAATTTTTCTTACTGAAAAAGCCCACTTCCACTCCAAGACCAAGGAAGTTTCCCCACATTTTCTTTAATATGATTGTTGTTTTATTTTTTATGTTTAGAGATCAATTGAGGATTTATCTTTATGTAATGTATAAGGTAAGGACCCAACATTATGTTCCTATAAATTCATTCATCACTTCAATCTATTAAAATTCATCCAATGTAATTATTAAGTGCCTATTAAGTGTTAAGTGCCATTCTAAATATTGTAAATACAATTGTGAGAAAACAAGTCAAGTCCCTACCCATATTTATATATATATATATTATTTACATAAAAAAATAAAGAGACAAAGTAATATACAGCTTAATAGAAGTACATTAGATATGATGGTCAGGAAAAGCCCCTTCTGAGATGACACATTTGCCTTCAGACCATGATGATGAGGATCCAGTCATATGAAGAGCTAAGAACAGAGTGCTCTAGGCAGAGCCACCAGTATAGGCAAAAACTCTGAGGCAGCAGCAAGCTTGCTCAGAGTGAAAGCCACTGTGATGGAATAAAGTGAGTGAGAAGGAGGGAGTACAACCAGATGAGGTCAGTGAGTTGGGTTGGGGCCAGATGATGCAGGGACTTTCAGAACACTTTAAAGAAGCCAGTGGAACTTTTAAAGCAACAGAGCATCTGGTCCAATCTATATTTTTAATGGGCCCCTATAACTACTGGGTGGAGAATGAATTGTGCGGGGTCGGGGGGCAGGAGGTTGGGGGGAGTAGAGGACAGTGGAGAAAGTGGAGAGATTAATTAGAAGTGATTACTGTGACTTGGATTAGGGTGCTACACATGAAGATGGAGAGAAATGGACAGATTTAGGATGTAAATTGTAAGCAATAATAACAACTGACATTTATTGAGCACACACTATGTATTAGCTACTGCTTCCATCGCTTAACAACGCTTTAATCCCCACAGGTACTTTATATATTGGGTAGTATTATTCTTCCTATTTTACACATGAGACAACTTGTTCAAGCATAAGTTACTTGCCCAAGGTTAGATAGCCTGGCTTCATGGCTTGTGTACTTAATCACCCAGTTATACTCCCTCTCAAGCAGAGCCAGTGGACATGGTGGTAGAATGAATGTCAGAGGATGAAGAAAAGGGAGAAATCAAAGAGTTCTCAAGTTTTTGGCTTGAGCAACTCGATGAATTGCCATAATATTTAACAGGGTGGAACATACCAGGGGAGCTATAATTTAGGTATAAGTGTATATGTTTGAAGGGGACAGAGGTTGGCAGTGGAAGGGGAATTACTTGTTCTATTCTAGAGAATGTTAAGCTTAGATGTCTCAAATGTAGTGTCAGGTAGGCAATTTAATGTATGGTACTAGGGCTTTTTTTTTTTTTTTTTTTACTAGGGTTTAGGGGCTAGGGAAGGGCTGGAAAGAAAAAATTAGGGCTCATTGGTAGAGAGTTGGTATTTAAAGTCAAAGTCCTAAATGAGGCAGATCTAGAAAAGAAAAGAAGGCGGCCTATGTTCAAGTGCGGGTGCACTTTGTTGGGGAAGGAGAAGCCAACAAATGGGAAAAGAAGGAGCAGGCAACAAGGTAGGATTAAAGCCAGTGGAGGGTGTGATCTTGGACAGTATGAGGCAACTATCCCAAAACACAGTTGATTGAGAAACTCATTCCTTTCCCCATTAATCTTAAATGCCTCTTATCAGAAATTATTTCCGTACTTACCTAGGTTTGTCTCCATACTCTATTCCCCTCTAGCTGTCTAGTTTGCCCCCAGCACAAGCAAGGTGCTGTGTTAATCACTGCCTTACATTAGGTTATAATTTTCAAAAAGTTTCTGGCTGTTCTCACATGTTGTTTTTTTCCAGATTTGAACCAATTCATCATATTCCAAATAATCCCACAGGAATGTCTTTGAATTTGCTCATTCATTTTGGGGGCATATGGACATCTTTGTAACAATGAGTCCTTCTCACCAGGAAAAGGGTATGCTCCTCTTCCATTCAGGTCTTTTCCTACATCCTTCAGCAAAGACTTACAGCTCTCCTCCTGGAGGCCGAGCATGCTTGCTTTTAAGTTTAATCCTAGGTATTTTATGGCTCTGGTTGCTAATGAATCAGATTCTCCTTCTTTATTGTACTCCTTAATTGATTATTGCTGGGTTTATCAGTTAGGCTTCTTTGTTGCAAGCCATAGACAGCGACCAACTTAAGCAAAAAGGGAACTGAATGGAAGGAAATGGTGGTGCTCAGTGGATTAAAGGAGGGATTAAAGAGTTTGGCTCAGAATACGTACTACTTTTTATAATAATAAGAAAAGCTATTTTCATTAAAAAAAAAAAATTTTTTTTTAATTAAATTTTTTTTCATTAATACACCAAAAAACAAAAACCACCCCTTTGCCGTCGAGTCAATTCCAACTCATTTTCATTGATACATTTTATAAAATTAATAATCAAAATCAAAACAGGTAAATATTAGTATATTTATGCAAATAACTCCTAAAATTGCTAATATTACAAAACACTGTGACCTCTAAAACATAAATGCACAAAGGTCAAGAATAAACAATTTCCAAAGGATAAAAAGCAATCCACACATGAAAATTATTCAGGCTCACCAGTAATAAAATAAATATCATGCAATAAGATATTGGCCTTTCAGCTGTTGAATTAGCAAAGTTTTTTTTTTTTTTTTTTTAATAAATGATCAATTCTAGCAAAGGTGAAAGAAAATGGTATTCTTACTAATTGCCAGTAAAATGTCCCATGGGATAATTACACTCAGTAATGGACTCAGTAGTAATATTTCTGGAGCTGTATCTTTTTAAAGTGTTTCTAACTATAGCTTTATGTGCAAAGATGTTCAGTGAAGCTTTATTTATAAAATAGTAAAAAATTATAAGAGGCTCAGATGTGGGAAGTGGTTATGGCACATCCATTGGTAGAATATTAAATGTACTTTGAAAATGAGATTTATGAGAACAAAATAATGACTATAATTGCTAATGTTAATATGTGGAGGGGGAAAGTGCCCAACTTTATGGAAGGAAATGTACTCTAATGGTTATTTTTGGTTCCTTGAACCAAATGTTGTCCAAATTGATGTTGTTTCTTTCTACTTTTCTGCAATTTTTCTGAATTTTCTGTAGCGAGTACATTTTACTTCTAAAACACACACACACACACACACACAAACACAACCAAATCCCATTGTTGAGTTGGTTCTAGGTCATAGTGACCTCATAGGACAGGCCAGAGCTGCCCCATAAGGTTTCCAAGGAGCCGCTGGTGGATTCAAACTGCCAACCTGTAGGCCAGCCGCTGTAGTTCTTAGCCACTGTGCCACCAGGACTCCATATAATAAAAAATATGAAAAAATTTCCAGTAAGGACTATGTGTACTTTGAGACTGATTATTCTTTTAATTCCTATTTTCTAAAGGCAAGGACCTTAGGCATGGATTTTCCCCACCTTTCCTACTTTCTGCCTCTGAGCGTTGGTCTCTCTGTGTGGTGTTCTTTTCCCTCTTCAAGGCTAACCCTTCTCTGGAGTCCTGCTCTGTCAATTTTGCCCAGTGTCCAGCATTCTCAATCTCTTCCGCTTCATTGATTCCTTCCCCTCAGGCAACAATATGCGGAGGTCTTATCTATCTTACAACAATCTTTATTTGACCCTGTTGCTTTCAATGTTCACAATCCTTTTTCTCTCCTTTTTACCGCCAAACTTTTTTTTCTCTCTTTATCATGTTTTTACACCCTCAACTCTATTCAAAAAACCACCTAGAAGGTTACTAGCAAACTTCTAGTTTGTATATCTTAAAACGGCAGAACTAGAAGAGTCCTCCGACACCAGGCCAAGCCATATCATCTAGCAGATCCTGGCATTGCCATTTACTGACAGTGTAACTTTAAGCTTTGGACTCTGTGCTTCAGTTCTTTCTCTTTAAAATGGGGATGATACTGGTTCCTAGGCATCCGGTAATAGAGTTGTGGTGGGGATTAAATGCATTAATATGTACAGTGCTTACCACAATGCCTGGCACATAGAAATAGTCAATAAAAGGTGACTATGTTTTAACCATAACCGTTATTATGATTGCTACATGGGGTGTTATATACGGGGTACTGGAGCTCAGGGGCCTGCTTGCAGAGCAGTTGTGCTTTAAGAGCTGTTCTGTTGCCGGCCTAGAGCTGGGGCTAGCCTAGGGCTGTCCCGAAGGTGCTGGTTGAGAGCTGGACCAGTCAGCGATGGGGCAGAGCCAGCCAAGAGAAGCCGTGGAGAGACAGAGAAAGAGCACATGCGCAGCCGCACTGCACCTGCCAATACTCGAAGTGGCAACGTGAACCCAGTACCTGAACTGTGGTGCACCTGCTGCCACCTGAGCTACGGCATCCCCTCCCAGTCACATAAGAATAGACATCAGTTTTGGGGAAGGGTAAGCAGGTCTCCTTTTGAGACATAAGTAGGTCCCGCTCCTGTGGTACAAAGTGGGGCATGCGTGGGGGAGGGGGAGTCAGCTTACCATAAATCTGTTCCTGTTGTTTACTGTTTGCTTTCTGTGAGTAATAATAATGGCTTTCACTTTGCCAACACTGTATAGATGGCTTGTGTATAGGACTCAATCAAACCAGATAGAGATAGCACCCATAGAAGGGTTGATGCTACTGGGTAGAGTCTCCTTCCTAGTAGTCTTATGACTGCTTGGGATCTGGGAACCGCCTCTGAGATAACCTGATTGAAAAAAGTGATTTATATTTGTCTCTGCCCATTCCCAATGCCATCACCCAATTCACAGCCTGAGTGCATTCACCTCCTAGTGGATCTCCTTGCTTCTAATTCTACCCCCACTCTCTCCCCATTAGGTTAATTTTCCGAATTCTCTGGTTTGAACATCCAGTGAGCCTATCCTAGATCAAATAAATCTAGAGGAAATGGGGCTTGCTATGTGGACGGAAGAGGCACCGGTCACACAGTGGTTAAGCATTTGGCCGCTGACCAAAAGTCTGGCAATTCTAAACCATCAACTGTTCTGTGGGAGAGAGATGTGGCAGTTTGCTTCTGTAAAGATTTTGTTGTTGTTGTTATGTGCCGTCGAGTTGGTTCTGACTCATAGCCACCCTATATACAACAAAACAAAACACTGCCCAGTCCTGTACCATCTTCACAGTCATTGTTATGCTTGAGTTGATTTTTGTAGCCACTGTGTCAATCCACCTCATTGAAGGTCTTCCTTTTTTTCACTGACCCTCTACTTTACCAAGCATGAGGTTTCCTTCTCCAGGGACTGGTCACTCCTGATAACATGTCCAAAGTACGTGAGACTAAGTCTCGCCATCCTCATTTCCAAAGAGCATTCTGGCTGTACTTCTTCCAAAACAGATTTGTTCATTCTTTTGGCAGTCCAGTATACATTCAATATTCTTCACCTAGGAAACCCTATGGGCCATTCTACTGTGTCCTACAGGGTTGCTATGAGTCAGAATCGACTGGATGGCAATGGGCATGTGGAGGAGGGTAGCACGTTTTTCTTTGTCTGGCTTTATTTGAGATTTGGGAGACAGTAGCCTGGACAGGCACTGGGATCCACACTGGTGGCCACTTAAGAAGGACTTCCAAGTCACACAATGTGTGAGTGGAAGTGGGAGGGAGATGAGGAGAGAAGTTCAGGCATAGGGGTGATGAGGGATTCTAGGGCACTGTCGTTGCTGTGTCAGCTGGCTTGCATGGCCACCTCCAGGTACACAGTGACCTTCAATGTGAAGGGTATCTACATCTGTACCTCACTATACAGCAAGGTTCAAAAACATGTGGCTTGGGGCTTTTTATGCAGGTCTTTAGGCCTTCCTTTCTTTCTTTCCTAAAGCAACTTACCGATACGCACACGCCATGGGATGAATGCTCTTGGAGGTCAGGATCCGACTCTTAAGTAATCATGAGGCATATGGAAGAAGCAGTATCATCACTGTACAGATGATGCTTTGTTATATGCTTCTTTTTCACCAGGTCCCTGTAGTGCAGTTTCCTGCCTTGGACAGTTCCTGGCCAAATTGGGGTCTTGGATGAAAGCCAAGCAGCTGAGGGTTAGTCTAGGTAAGATGGAAGGTGATGTTGCTCAGGGGAAAACAGCTGGCTAATGTTATTCAATTCATCTTGGCTCCTCTACCTGGGTTAAAAAGGCTTGTAATTTTCCACATTATCAAATTCATGGGGCTTTTCAATATCTGGGATTGCTTTTGGGCTCTCAAATGATAGCTCAAAGGCCAAGAAAGTGATGCCATTATGAGGACTGATACTAGAAACAGCCCATTCCTGATCTTAAGCATGCAAGAAAACTTCAGTGTATATGTATGTATACAAACAGCTGTGTATAGCGTATAGCTCAGGTCACCAAACCTTGAAATACACAGAATGGATTAAGGAAAAAAAAAATCCTTATGTGGACAACTAATATGACTAAAAAGCTATGGCACTTTTCATTAGGAGAATAGACTGATATGATTAGGGCTGTTCATCCTCAAAGGGACTTGAACTGCAGCCTATAAATCAAGAAGCAGTGGAACAGAGAGGGCAAGCACTACTTCGTCCATCAGATCCCGTGATGTGGGAGCTGTGAATGCTGCTTAAAGCTCGGAAACGCTCCTTTCAAAACACATAAGGTAGGTGAAAATTTGCACATTAGGTAATAAACAAGAAGTATTATTTCATGAGTTGGATAGACTGAAAATATAAATATGGTTGATAAGATCTTTTAAAAATTGATCAATAATCCATTATGGGCAGGTTAAGGATGTTTGAGATGTATTCCTGAAGTAGACTTTTGAGGACATAGAGAGGGATGAGGCTGACATTTTGGTTAGGCAGATCAAACATGTGACCTAATGTGGCATTTTCTGCATCATTTTGAGATACTATTTGTATCTCTGAAACTGAACTTCTAACCTCACTTCTCTCCCTCTACATCTGCATTTTCATTCCCACTCTTTTATTCTACAACAGAGGAGCATTTAGGAACTGGTGTGCTATCTGTTTTGTCTTATAGTAGAAAGGGTTCAGATATATGCTTGTTAATACCATTATGCTTGGCTGAGAGAGAATGAGGTCACCCGCTAAATAATTGAGAAGTTATGTTTAAATAGAGCATAAGAATTTCCTGATAGAGTTTGTTAAAAATGCAAATTCCAAGGCCCACCTCAGTAGTCTGAGGCGAAATCTGGAAGGTGGAATTTTTAAGTCAGCCCCCCAAATGTTATAATGCAGTTAGTACCAAGACCGTGGTTTGAGAAGCACTGGAAAAAGACTTCCTTTGGCATCATTGTCAGTCCATAGAGTGCCTTAGTGAAAACTGGAAATAGGTATCCCTTCCTCAAGACATTTGATTTCCATCTGTCAGAAGTTAAACATACAAATCTAAGGGTGTGAACAGCACTCGCAGAGCTGCGCAGCGCACAGCCTGCACACATGAACACGGACTTGTTTTCTTTCAGGCTTTCAGTTTAAAGCTTAAGCATCCTTTGTAACACATGAAGCACCAGAGGGTGAGTGTGTCTGTCCTGGCAGGAGGCCCTGGCAAGAGACTTCTTATTCATCTTTCACCCTTGTTATCATGACTGAATTCTGGCCAAAGACTGGACATGAGGACAAACACCTAGACTAAGGAGGAGTAAGGAGAGAGAGAAGTAGATTTAGCTTTTTAATTAAAAAAGAAAATAGTAACATAAACTATATATAGCAATAATTTATAGTAATACTTGAAAAATAAAATGATAATATTGTTACAAGTATGGTATTTATTTAATTAAAAAAAAAAAACCCAAGTTTATTTTGAGTCAAAAACAAGTTGCCACTTTTCTTGACATTTTGGAATATTGTCATTTTCTGCTTTAGTTTTCCATTTACAAAATGGTGACATTCAGCGTAATTTCACTTAACTCATATTCAAATGTTTTATATGAAAAACTGGCAGCTTACATTTCTAGAGGCAACTATTTTCTTACAATGCAAGTTTCATCATAACCTCACCCACTTTCTTTTCCTTTTTTTGTCCTGCTTTATTTCCTTCTCCTCATTCTCTTTGTTTTTTCTCTCTCACTAGTGAAACACATTATAAGTTATGTGGCAGTTTCCAAACACTATCACTCAGTTTTATCCACTTTTCTCCATCCCTTCAGCCGTCAACCTCAGCCATCTGCCGTAATCCTAGGCGTGGATTCCTGTGTTCGGCTCTTCTAGTTGACTCTGCCTCCAGTTTCTTCTTCTAAGTTTCTTTGGACATCACAGGCAGAACAATCTCATGAAATATATTTTTTTTCAGTGCCTTTTCCTTGTTCAAGAATTACTCAACACAGTTGGCCATACCTTATCTATTTAGCTTTTCTCTTAGTGCCTTCTGTTCCATCAATTTCAGTCGCATCACCACATAAGTGACTTTTATCACTAGCTTGATTCCTTTGCTCAAATGGCCCTTCCTACAGAGATGCCTTAGGGCAAAGAGTTTATATATAAATATATATAAACCATTGTGGTCAAGTTTACTCCAACCATAGCAAACCTATAGGTCAGAGTAGGACTGACCCTAGGGTTTTCAAGGCTGTAAGCTTTATGGTTAAGACTGGATGGGCCCTGGTGATGGGCAGTTTCACTTAGTGCTGGACATGCGCCAAGTGTTTGGTTATTACTGAGAGAATGAACGCCTGTAACTCTCTTCCTTAAAATCTGCCAGTGGCTCCCCATCACTCTTAGGATAAATATCAAACCCCTTGTTGTTGTTGTTGTTAACTGCCATCCAGTTGGCCCACCACTTATGGTGACCCTGTACAGAAAGAACGAAATGCTGCCTGGCCCTGCATCATCCCCATGACTGTTGTGATCCATAGGATTTTCATTGGCTGATTTTGGGAAATAGATTACCAGGTGTTTCTTCCCAGTCTGAGAGCTCCACTAAAACCTGTTCAGCATCATAGCAACACGCAAGCCTTTGGTGACAGATGAGTGATGACTACACAGGAATCCAACTTGTATCTCCTGCAGGGAAGATGAGAATTCTATCACTGCACCAGCAATGTCCCCATTCAAACCTCTTGTTGATGTGTGCCATTCAGTTGATTCTGATGCATAGTAATCCTATAGAATAAAGTAGAACTTCCCCATAGGGTTTCCTAGGCTGTAATCTTTATGGGAGCAGATCTCCAAATCTTTTCTCCAATGTGGTTTTAAACCTCTAACCTTTGGATTAGCTGCACAGTGCTAACCACTGCACCACCAGGCTTCTTTTCAGGCCCCTAGCTCAAAAGACTCCTCATGATCTGGCCCTTGCCTGTCTCTCTCGCTGCATCTTCTGCTCCTTCTTCATATTCAGCCTTTGATGCAATCAAACTGAATGTTCCCTCCCTGAATCCTTGTAACATTAGATTTGTTCTTCTTATGGATTATCACTTCTTATCTTCTATTTCAGTCATTTATGCCCATGCCTTAGCTATCAACTAGATTGTAAGCCTCTTGAGGACGGATCTCCTTGTGATGTGTTTTTAACTCTCCCACTGTGTTAGCACAAGGTGAGGAATTTACATATATATATATATACACACACACAGCCCTGGTGGAACTGTGATTAAGTGATTAGGTCGGTTGCTAACAGAAAGGTTGGCAGTTTGAACCCACTAGCTGATCCACAGGAGAAAGATGCGGCAGTGTTCTTCTGTAAAGATTGTAGCCTTGGAAACGCTTTGGGGAAGTTCTATTCTGTCCTATACTGTCACTATGAGTTGAAATTGACTCAACAGCACACATACACACACACACTATATGTGTGTGTGCGTGTGTGTGTATATATATATATATCCCCCACGTGTCTGTCAGTTTGTCCTACTGTGGAGGCTTGTGTGTTGCTGTGATGCTGGAAGCTATGCCTCCGGTATTCAGATACTAGCAGGGTCTCCCATGGAGGACAGGTTTCAGCTGAGCTTCCAGACTAAGACAGACTAGGAAGAAGGACCTGGCACTCTACTTCTGAAAAGCATTAGCCAGTGAAAACCTTATGAATAGCAGTGGAACATTGTCTGATACAGTGCTGGAAGATGAGCCCCCCAGGTTGGAAGACACTCAAAAGATGACTGGGGAAGAGCTGCCTCCTCAAAGTAGAGTTGACCTTAATGACGTGGATGGAGTAAAGCTTTCAGGACCTTCATTTGCTGATGTGGCATGACTCAAAATGAGAAGAAACAGATACAAACATCCATTAATAATTGGAACATGGAATGTAGGAAATATGAATCTAGGAAAATTGGAAATTGTCAAAAATGAAATGGAACACATAAACATCGATATCCTAGGCATTAGTGAGCTGAAATGGATTGGTATTGGCCATTTTGAATCAGGCGATCATATAGTCTACTATGCTGGGAATGACAACTTGAAGAGGAATGGTGTTGCATTCACTGTCAAAAAGAACGTTTCAAGATCTATCCTGAAGTACAACACTGTCAGTGATAGGATAATATCCATAAGTCTACAAGAAAGACCAGTTAATATGACTATTATTCAAATTTACCACTAGGGCCAAAGATGAAGAAATAGAAGATTTTTATCAGCTGCTGCAGTCTGAAATTGATCAAACATGCAATCAAGATGCATTGATAATTACTGGTGATTTTAATGTGAAAGTTGGAAACGAGGAAGGATCAGCAGTTAGAAAACATGGTCTTGGTGATAGAAACAATGCCGGAGATCGAATGATAGAATTTTGCGAGACTGACAACTTCTTCATTGCAAATACCTTCTTTCATCAACATAAACGGTGACTATACACATGGACCTCACCAGATGGAACACACAGAAATCAAATTGACTACATCTGTGGAAAGAGACGATGGAAAAGCTAAATCTCATCAGTCAGAACAAGGCCAGGGGCCGACTGTGGAACAGACCATCAGTTGCTCATATGCAAGTTCAAGCTGAAACTGAAGAAAATCAGAGCAAGAAAATCAGAGCCAAAATATGACCTTGAGTATATCCTACCGGAATTTAGAGACCATCTGAAGAATAGATTTGACACATTGAACACTAGTGACGGAAGACCAGATGAGTTGTGTAATAACATCAAGGACATCATCCATGAACAAAGCAAGAGGTCATTGAAAAGGCAGGAAAGAAAGAAAAGACCAAGATGGAACCTGCTCTTGAGCATCGAGTAGCTAAAGCAAAAGGAAGAATTGATGAAGTAAAAGAACTGAACAGACGATTTCAAAGGGCAGCTCGAGAGGACAAAGTAAAGTATTATAATGACATGTGCAAAGAGCTGGAGATGGAAAACCAAAAGGGAAGAACACGCTCAGTGATTCTCAGGCTGAAAGAACTGAAGAAAAAGTTCAAGCCTTGAGTTGCAATAGTGAAGGATTCTATGGGGAAAATATTAAATGATGCAGGAAACATCAAAAGAAGATGGAAGGAATACACAGTCATTATACCAAAAAGAATTAGTCGATGTTCAGCCATTTCAAGAGGTGGCATATGATCAGGAACCGATGGTACTGAAGGAAGAAGTCCAAGCTGCTCTGAAGGCATTGGTGAAAAACAAGGCTCCAGGAATTGATGGAACATCAGTTGAGATGTTTCAACAAACAGATGCAGCACTGGAGGTGCTCACTCATCTATGCCAAGAAATATGGAAGACAGCTTCCTGGCCAACTGACTGGAAGAGATCCATATTTATGCCTATTCCCAAGAAAGGTGATCCAACCGAAAGTGGAAATTATAGAACAATATCATTAATATTACACACAAGCAAAATTTTGCTGAAGAGCGTTCAAAAACAGCTGCAGCAGTATATTGACATGGAACTGCCAGAAATTCAGGCCGGTTTCAGAAGAGGACGTGGAACCAGGGATGTCATTGCTGATGTCAGATGGATCCTGGCTGAAAGCAGAGAATACCAGAAGGATGTTTACCTGTGGTTTATTGACTATGCAAAGGCATTCGACTGTGTGGATCATAACAAATTATGGATAATATTGCGAAGAACGGGAATTCCAGAACACTTAATTGTGCTCCTGAGGAACCTTTACATAAATCAAGAGGCAGGTGTTCGGACAGAACAAGGGGATACTGATTGGTTTAAAGTTAGGAAGAGTGTGCGTCAGGGTTGTATTCTTTCACCATAACTATTCGGCCTGTATGCTGAGAAAATAATATGAGAAGCTGGACTATGTGAAGAACGGGGCATCAGGATTGGAGGAAGACTCATTAGCAACCTGCGTTATGCAGATGACACAGCCTTGCTTGCTGAAAGTGAAGAGGACCTGAAGCACTTACGAATGAAGATCAAAGACCGCAGCCTTCAGTATGGATTGCAGCTCAACATAAAGAAAACAAAAATCCTCACAACTGGACCAATGAGCAACATCATGATAAACGGAGAAAAGATTGAAGTTGTCAAGGATTTCATTTACTTGGATCCACAACCAACAGCCGTGGAAGCAGCAGTCAAGAAATCAAAAGACGCATTGCGTTGGGTAAATCTGCTGCAAAGGACCTGCCTCTTTAAAGTGAAGAGCAAAGATGTCACCTTGAAGATTAAGGTGCGCCTAACCCAAGCCTTGGTATTTTCAATCTCATCATATGCATGTGAAAGCTGGACAGTGAATAAGGAAGACCAAAGAAGAGTTGATGCCTTTGAATTGTGGCGTTGGTGAAGAAAGTCGAATATACCATGGAATGCCAAAAGAACGAACAAATCTGTCTTGGAAGAAGTAGAGCCAGAGCGCTCCTTAGAAGCAAGGATGGCGACACTGTGTCTTACATACTTTGGACATGTTGTTAGGAGGGATCAGTCCCTGGAGAAGGACATCATGCTTGGCAGAGTACAGGGTCAGCAGAAAAGAGGAAGACCCTCAACAAGGTGGATTAACACAGTGGCTGCAACAATGAGCTGAAGCATTACAACAATTGTAAGGATGGCTCAGGACTGGGCAGTGTTTTGTTCTGTTGTGCATAGGGTTGGTATGAGTTGGAACTGACTCGACGGCACCTGACAACAGCATATATATATATATATGTATATATACACCACTCATCTGTCAGTTTGTCATCCTGTGGTGGCTTGCATATTGCTGTGATGCAGGAAGCTATGCCACTGCTATTTCAAATACCATCCAAGGGGGACAGGTTCTGTGGAGCTTCCAACTAAGACAGGCTTGGAAGAAGCACCTGGCAATCTACCTCTAAAAAAAAAAATGGCTAGTGAAAACCTTATGTATAACATTATAATGCTGTCTGATATAGTCCTGGATGATGGGCCCCTCACGCTGGAAGGCACTCAAAATACGACTGGGAAAGAGTTGCCTCCTCAAAGTAGAATCAACCTTAGTGATGTAGATGGAGTAAAGTCTTTGGGACCTTCATTTGCTGATGTGGCATGACTTAAAGTGAGAAGAAACAGCTGCAAACAGCCATTAATAATTGGAATATGGAATGTAAGAAGTACGAATCTAGGAAAATTGGAAGTTGTCAAAAATGAAATGGAAGACTGGAAGATATATATTCTAGGCATTAGTAAGCTGGAGTGGACTGCTATTGGCCATTTTGAATCATACAATCATATGATCTACTATGCCAGGAATGATGAAGAGAAACAGTGTCACGTTTATTGTCAAAAAGAACATTTCAAGATCTACCCTGAAGTACAATGCTGTCAGTGTTAGGATAATACCCATATGCCTACAAGGAAGACCAGTTTATTCAAACTTATGCATCAACCACTAATGCCAAAGATGAAGAAATTGAAGATTTTTTACCAACTTCTGCAGTCTGAAATTCATCAACCATGCAATCAGAATGCATTGATAATTACTGGCAATTGGAATGTGAAAGTTGGAAACAGAGAAGAGGGATCAGTAGTTGGAAAATATGGCCTTGGTGATAGAAACCACGCCAGAGATTCAGTGCTAGAATTTTGCAAGACCAATGACATATTCATTGCAAATACCTTTTTTCAACAATATAAATGTTGACTATACACATGAACCTTGCCAGATGGAATACACAGGAATCAAATTAACTACATGTGTGGAAAGAGATGATGGAGAAGCTCAATATCATCAGTTGGAACAAGGCCAGGGGCCGACCACGGAATGGACCACTGAATACACATAGACAGCTTCACGTGGAAGCTGAAGAAAATTAAAACAAGTCCACGAGAGACAAAGTAGAACCTTGAGTGTATCCTACTTGAGTCTAGAGACCATCTCAAGAATAGATTTGATGCACTGAATACTAATGACAGAACACCAGACAAGTTGAGGAATGACATTGAGGACATCACATATGAAGAAAGCAGGTTGTTGTTGTTAGATGCTGCCGAGTCAGTTCTGACTCATAGCAACCCTATGTACCACAGAACAAAACACTGCCCAATCCTGCACCATGCTCACAATCATTGTTATGCTTGAGCCCATTGTTGCAGTCGCTGTGTCAGCCTATCTCATTGAGGGTCTTCCTCTCTTTCTCTGACACCTACTTTACCAAGCAAGAAAGCAAGAGGTGGTTAAAAAGAAAGAAAAGACCAAAATGGATGTCAGAAGAAACTCAAACTTGCTCTTAAATGTAGAGTAGCTAAAGTGAAGGGAAGAAATGATGAAGTAAAAGAGCTGGAAAGAACATTTCAAAGTGCCACTCAAGAAGATAAAGTAAAGTATTGTAATGAAATGTGCAAAGACCTGGAGATAGAATACCAAAAGGGAAGTACATGTTCAGCATTTCTCAAGCTAAAAGAACTGAAGAAAAAAGTCAAGACTTGAGTTGCAATATTGAAGGATTCTATGGGCAAATATTGAATGACACAGTAAGCATCAAAAAAAGATGGAAGGAATACACACAGTCACTGCACCAGAAAGAATTGGTTGACATTTAACCATTCCAGGAGGTAGCATATGATCAAGAACCGATGGTGCTGAAGGAAGAAGTCCAAGCTGCTCTGAAGGCATTGGCGAAAAACAAGGCACCAGGAATTGATGGAATACCAATTGAGATGTTTCGACAAACAAATGCAACAGTGGAAGCCCTCACTTGTCCATGCCAAGAAATTTGGAAGACAGCCACCTGGCCAGCTGACTGGAAGAGGGATCCAATTCGTGCTCATTCCAGAGAAGGTGATTCAACAGAATGTGGAAATTATCAACAATATCATTAATATCACATGCAAGTAAAACCTCTTGGGTATTTATTAGAATGACAACTACAGCTAAGGTTTTATGCTTCTCTTGAAATTTCTGAAGTAATTCCTCAGCAAGAAAAATTTTGGAAAGATCCCACGGAACATAGATATCTCAGCACTCTTTTCACAACAATTTGAAATTTTCAAAAAATATATCCTCTCAAGGATGGGGCATTTACCATTCCCAGCCCTTTGGTTGTGTTGAAGACTTTTTAAATAGTGCTATGTTGCTATTAAGACACCAGGGCATTTTCTTTATGTGGTGTCACACCAGCAACAAAGGGAGGTGATTAAAGACTCGCTATTTTAATTTTTATTAAGCTTCAAGTGAACATTTACCATTCCAATCAGTCTGTCACATGTAGGTTTACATACATCTTACTCCCTTCTCCCACTTGCTCTCCCCCTATTGAGTCAGCCCTTACAGTCTCTCGTTCCGTGCCAATTTTGCCCTCTTCCCTCTCTCTCTATCTTCCCATCCCCCCTCCAGTCAAGAGTTGCCAACATACTCTCCCGAGTCCACCTGATTTAATTAGCTCACTCTTCATCAGCATCTCTCTCCCCCCCACTGACCAGTCCTTTTCATGCCAGATGATTTGTCTTCGGGGATGGTTCCTGTCCTGTGCCATCAGAAGTTCTGGGGAGCATTGTCTCTGGGATTCCTCTAGTCGCAATCATACCATTAGGTGTGGTCTTTTAATGAGAATTTGGGGTCTGTATCCTATTGGTCTCCTGCTCCCTCAGGAGTTGTCTGTTGTGCTCCCTGACAGGGCAGACATCGATTGTGGCTGGGCACCAACTAGTTCTTCTGGTCTCAGGATAATGTAGGTCTCTGGTTCATGTGGCCCTTTCTGTCTCTTGGGTTCTTAGTTGTCGTGTGACCTTGGTGTTCTTCGGAATTGACTCGACGGCAACGGAAAATCTTCCTGCAAATTCCTTTAGGGATATTCACAGGGGTATTGACCTTTTTCTTTAATCTTCCTACACTAGGCACTCATGGGTGGACTCGAACCTCCAAACAGCAGCAAATTCATTGACTGTTTGCACCACTCAGGGACTCCCTAGGAGCTCACAAACATGTTCTATTTATTTCCAAGGAATTCTTCTTCCACATTGGGCCAAATACTATCAGCTCTTACTGGCCATGGGATTTTGGCAGGAGCATCTCTAGAGGCTCTGCAAATTAGCTGTTTATATAGCTCATGTAGCTTCAGCTACAGTTTGAAAAGGTCTGTTCTTATAGGGCAGTAACACTGTACACTGTAAGTTTTTTTTTTTTTTTTTTTAAACACTGTAAGTGACCTTGTTTTGTAGGCTTTTTCATGGTATGCCTTCTTTTGAATTTCAGTTCAATGATAGAACATTGGTTTTATCTACAGCACAAGTTACTGTTTATCTGCTTTATACAACTCTGAGCATAGTAACATGTGCTTATGAGAATAGTCCTGTTGGAAGTTGTATTAGTGGACATTCTATCTAAACACAAAAGAACTGACCCCAGTTTATTTCCTGTAAATACAGTGATATCTAAAACAGTGCTGTCCAATAGAACTATAATGCAACGTGTGTAATTTTTTAATTAGTAGCTACATATTTTTTTAACTAGTAGCTACATCTAAAAGTGAAAATGAAACAACTGAGCTTTTTAATTTTAAAAATATATTTTATATAACCCAAAACATTATTTCTACATGTGGTCAATATTTTAAAATATCTGAGACATTTTATGTTGTTTTTTTTTTTTTTTAAGAATAAATCTTTAAAACCTGGTGTGTATTTTACACTCACACTTACAGCAGATCTTAATTCAGACTAGCCACATTTCAAGTGCTCAATAACCACACATGGTTACTGGCTACCATATTGGACAGTGCAGGCCTAAAATATCCTTATCTGGATGTAGATCCCACAGAGTTTCAGGGCTGGAAGAGAAATCCAACATATAGACTTCATTTTTTGTCATGTTAAATGTAACCATCTGGTGTACATTTCCACACAGTGGGAAACCACGTCTGTTATGTTTTTCTCCCTGTGGTAGTAAGTGTGTCTCTCTTAATGTGTCAGCCTTGTGACTTACGTTCTTTCTGACAATCAGTTGGTCTGGTGTCATTGCTGATATGAAACATTCATCTGCCTACAGTGATGCAGACCTCTTCTTTCTACCTTGTCATTTGTCATCGGACAAAGGTGTCACCGCTCATTAGGGGAGTAATGTTCTTCCCAGTCCTGGCCATTTACTACTCTGAAGGAGGACCTTAAAAGTATCTAACAACTCAGTGATAGCTTAGGCACCAGGAGATGATGGCTCCACATAGACAAGCATGTACTCTATTAAACTGCTTTTAATTTTCCCTCATCTTCCTGAATAATA
The DNA here is from genome assembly GCF_024166365.1 of Elephas maximus indicus. Taxonomy (NCBI): domain Eukaryota; kingdom Metazoa; phylum Chordata; class Mammalia; order Proboscidea; family Elephantidae; genus Elephas; species Elephas maximus. The sequence continues at coordinate 87,031,199 of NC_064820.1, forward strand.
ATCCTCACCATCATTCATTAACCTCTGAGAGTAATTTAGGCTTTTCAGTAGCCTCCCATTGTTCTAAGTCGGATTTTGAAATGTCAAATTTCAAAATATAGCAGAGTTGACATTAGGATTGAAGAGATTCTTTAGAGGAAGATACTACAGATGGACTCCTTGGTCATCGGTTTCAGGTATAAGCATCTCAGATCTCGTGCCTGAGTAGCTCCCTCTAATTCCTCCTTGTATCTGCCATAGCTCGTAACATAGCCAAAAAACAGACAAAAAAAAGGTTCCATCTAGTCAATTCCACATCATGGTGATCCCATCTGTGTCAGAGTAGAACTGTGCTCCGTAGGATTTCAGTGGCTGATTTTTTGGAAATCGATCACCAGACCTTTCTCCTGAGGCACCTCTACACAGACTCAAATCTCCAGCCTTCCAGTTAGCAGCAGAGCATGTTTAACTGTTTGCACAGTCCAAAGACTCCTGTCCATAATAGGTATTTCATAGATATTTTTTGTACAAAGAAAAAAATGTTTTGTAGCTGGATGTCTTGGTTGAGCCTAAACTAGAATGCAAGCACCAATTTATGAAGTGATATGAGTGGGGTGTAGAGTTCTTTTTGTGACTGGAGTCAGGGACCAAAGCAACAGGGAGATGGAGGGGATAAGATGTTAGCTGATCATCCAGACCTGCTCAGTGGCCAGGACTCATCTCTGTGGAGACAAGGTCATTCTCCCCATTTCTGCATTTAACAGAGCTTGGCTTCAATGTAGGGAGGGCTGAAGATGTCACTGCGACATCTCTTATGTTTGTGACAGGATACAGCCCCCTGGGCAAGAAAGCTTCCTTCCCAAGGAGCAGAAGAAGCACCCCAGTAGAGGCTGTGATGCCCACAGGAAGTTTGCTGACACAGTGGATGTTTAGAGGTGATTTTGTGTAAAAATAACAAAGCATGGATTCTTGAATGTATTTGAAACACATCCAGGGGCCTTGAGAATGACTTGAAGTGGAAGGGAGTATTGGCAAGGAACTGAGGTCCTAAGGAGCCCTGGTGGCAGCAATGGTTAAGCTCTTAGCTGATAACCCAAAGGTTATGTGAACCCATCCAGCAACTCCATGGGGAAGAAAGACCTGGTGATCTGCTCCCATAAAGACTACAGCCTAGAAAACCCTATGGGGCGGTGCTTCTGTGTCATATGGGGTCGCTATGAGTTGGAATCGACTCCATGGCATGCAACAGCAACTGAGGTCCTACGATTGTGAAAGTTAATGGTGCTCTCAAGTCACTTAGATGAGGCCTGGAGACATTTGGTTTGGACTTCCAAATATTTCGGTTTTTTTTTTTGAGCTAACACTTTACACCCAGACCACCAATCTTTCTCTACTTCCATCCCAATCCTGAATTCCTCCTCTTCTCTCTTTCTTTAATTACATATACATTAAGTAATTCTTCACATAATTCGTACTGTGCTGGTATTAAGGGTACTATATCAGAATATATATGTTTTTAAAAACCCCAACAATCATGGCAATGTTTATTACAGGCCAGTACCACATTTTTATGCAAATAACACATGCCTTCTATGTTTGTTTGCCAACTGATCCCTCCCCCCATGAGGTATTTTCATATGCGCTGCTATGCTGACTTTTTTATATGTTACTGTAAAAAATTAGCGTAATGCACTTAGGAAAATACCTCTCAGTGGGAGGGAGCAGTTGGCAAACAAATGTAGAAGACATACATCATAGCAGTAAAAAATATGGTAGCTGTTGAAAAAACACTAAAAAGAAAGTTATTATTTTGAATAAAAAAAGCCTTTTAGAAGAATTGGCTCTATATGGCTGGGTAAGTATGTAATTAAAGATCCTGAGAGTTGTATAATTTTATTAAAATCTAACTATAGATCAAATGACTTAAACTTTTAGAATGTCAAGTATTGATTGTCACAAATGAGGAAGTTCATTGAACATTATATAATGCTTTTAGATAAAATGTGGAACAAGAAATTTCAGGGTTGGTTTTCTTTTTTTTATACCTGAGCAAGTAGGCTGGAAACTTGAATCCTAAAAGGAATTCAGCTTTAGCCCTAATGATATTGACTGGTACTCATCAGAAAGGTTATTAAAACACACCACATAAAGATACATTTATATTTTTTGTGGTAGGTATGGGAAAGCACCTTTTGTGAATGTATTTCATGTTCATTGCAGTGTATGTCCCACTGATAGTAGGACATTCTCTTTACTGAACATTTTGATCAAAGATTCTATAGAAGAATCTGGATCAAAAGGGAGGAAAATACCAAACAGAATTTCAAATTCTCAAGGAGTCCAGACTTTCTGGAGCCATTGAGGCTGGCTGAACTCTCAAAACTATTGCCCTGATACAATCTTTAAACCTTAAACCAAAAATATCCCCTGAAGTCTTCTTCTTAAAAAAAAAAATTCCACGCTTGTTGCTCTCCAGTCGATTCCAACTCCCAGTGACCCTAAAGGACAGGGTAGAACTGCTCCATTGAGTTAGGGTTTCCAAGACTGTAAATCTTTATAGAAGCAGACTGCCACATCTTTCTCCCACAGAGTGGCCCATGGGTCTGAACTGTCCCACAGAGTGGCCTGAGCTGTCCCACAGAGTGGCCTGAACTTCCAGTTAGCAGTTGAGTGCTTTAAGCACCGTGCCAAGGGCTGATTAGTCAATAAGCAAAGTAAACATGGGCTTACTTGTGCTTATTGACTAATCTGTAGAGAACAATTTTACATTTTTTTTCACCCATCAATGACTCTACTTCTAGTTATGGTTGGCATCTATCTCTCTCCCAACCCTGCAGCACCTTTCTACAGAATCAAAGCCTCTTTTCAAATTTATAATCCCTGACAGGAACAGATGACCCAGTAAGCAAGGTAGGCATGGGCTTACTTACTAATCTGTTGGGAACAATTTCACCGCATGAAACTCAGATGAAATTGTTCCCTACAGATTAGTAAGTACAAATAAGGCCGTTTTTACCTTGCTTATTGGAAAATTCACCCCTTCACTGTGTGACCAGGCCTCCTTAACCAAACAATAGTTTAATTTAATTAGTAAAGAATATCTGCCTTGAGCATTGTGCTCTTTTAAAGCGCTATCTACATGGGATCAAACTGACAAGAGCAACTTGAAAGTTTAGACAGGAAACGTAGGGAGCAGTGAGTTTATGTTAATGGCAGAGGAATAATTCAGAAAAGGAGGTGAGAATGGTTGCACAATTTGAAGGATGTAGTCATGTCACTGAATTGTACATGTAGAAATTATTGAATTGTGTATGCTTTGGTGTGTATATTTTCAATAACAACAAAAATAAAATTATTTTTAAAAATTGTATAATCTTTCAAAATGAAATTTATTCAAATCAGGAATTTGCCAATATGTAAATAAAATAGCAGAACATTCTGCCATCATAATATGTGTGAGTCTTGTTAGGCTACATTACTTGCTTAAAACATTATTTAAGATTTTAATAGTGTCTTAGTTATCTAATGCTGCTATAACAGAAATGCCACAAGTGGATAGCTTTAAGAAACAGAAGTTTATTCTCTCACAGTGTAGGAGGCTAGAAGTTCAAATTCATGGCACCAGCTCCCGGGGAAGGCTTTCTGTCTCTGTTGGCTCTGGGGAAGGCCCTTGTCATCAATCTTTCCCTGGTCTAGGAGATCTCAGCACAAGGACCCTGGTCCAAAGGACACACTCATTCCCGGCTCTTCCTTCTTAGTGGTAGGAGGTCGCTCTCCTCTCTGCTCCCTTCTCTCTTTTATATCTCAAAAGATATTGACTCAAGATATAACCTAATCCTGTAGATTGAGTCCTGCCTCATTAACATAACTGGCTCTAATCCTGCCTCATTAACAACATAAATGTTAGGGTTTATAACACGTAGTATAATCACTCGACGGCAACGGGTAACGGGAGTATAATCATATCAGGTCACAAAATGGTGGACAACCAAATAACACTGGGTATCATTTCCCAGCCAAGTTGACACACATTTTGAGGGAATACAATTCAATCCATGACAAATAGGTAACCCATTCAGTTAATTCCAAAATAAAAACAATGCAAACCTATATAGGATGAAGTTTCCCTCCTATCCCAGTTCCCCCATCTGCCCAGTTTTCACCCTGCCCACAAGAAGTAACCAATTTTATTTACTTCTTGTGTATCTTTCCAGAGTTCCTTCATGTAAATACAATTGACCATGATCATGTATTCTTATTCCCTCCTACCCATTTTATACAAATGGTAGGATACTATACACCTTATTCTGTACCTTCCTCATGTCACTTAATACAAGTAGTCCCTGATTTATGATTGGGTTCCATTCCTACAACTTTGTCTTAAGTTGGTCAGCGAGTCAAACATCTCATTTTTTTAAAAGTTTTCATTATTATTGCCTTTTATTATCAGTATCTGTATAAATCATAGCATTGGCCATCTGCAAGTGAACATCTGGGAATTACATCAGCACATTACGTGCTGCAACGTTGTATGTAATACATATTACTAACAATAAGATATACAAAAACAAAACAAAACAAAAGATAGTTGCTGTAAGTGTGATTCGTCATAACTTGAATACATTGTAAGTTGGGAACTACCTGTAACATATATTGGAGATTTTTCTGTGTGAGAATAGAGAGGGATTCCTCCTTTTATTACAGCTGTATAACCTTTCATTGGATGAACATAAAACTAGACCCTATTACTAGAAACTTTGTTTCTAATTTTTTGCTTTTACCACAATTATATGATTTATAACTTTTCATGTATACCATTTTATGCATGAGCAGAAATGTCAGATACATTTCTAGAAGAGAAATGTTTGGGTTAAAGTATATACGCATTTCAAATTTGATAACTATTGCTAGACTGCCCTCCATAAGAGATGTTACCAAATTCCATTAGTGAAAGAGATTAGGGTCTTAAAGTATCTTTGTTCAAAGTTTCTTTTCTGTTCTTTTTTTCAAAAATCCACTTTTCTGTCCTTGCTGCCTAAGGCTTACTATGGTTTCATATCTCTCTAATAAATAATTTGGTCATTTTAATTGCTTTTTTTTTTTTGATCATCTTAGGCTGAATTCAGAAATCTCAAGAGGTGGCTTGAGCTGGGACTAGAATGACATCTATAAACTAACTAATGTTGAGGAAAGGTGAGGATGGATTCCAGAGGAGGAATTACATAGGAAAGGGCCTACAGAGTAGAAGAAAACTGTCTAAAGGAGTGGAGGTTGTGTCTTGAGGAGTACTGGAAAATATAGTGTGTTATGTTATAAATAAGGAGCCCTGGTGGTGCAATGGTTAAGCACTCAGCTGCTGACAAAAAGGTCGATGGTTGGAACCCACCAGCGGCTCTGTAGCAGAAAAGACCTGGCAATCTTCTCCAGTGAAGATTACAGCCTAGGAAACCCCATGGGGCAGTTCTACTCTGTCTTATAGGGTCGCTATGAGTTGGACTCTACGCAGCCACACACAACAACAACATGTTACGAATAGTCTTACATACAAAGCAGAAGAATTTAACCACTGATGTGTTAGGTAAAAGGGATGTTGGAAAGTTTTCTGGCAGAGAAATAGTGTGATTGTATCAGCATTTTAGAAAGCTTGGTGTGGCCCTGAATTGCCTTCATGATAAAATAAAAGCCTGGAGTCCTTTTGTCAGTAATTCTCCTGGGACAAAGGCGGGTGAATAGGCCTGGCCTGACTCACCCACTCTGTATCCTAAAAAGGGCAGGTGAGAGACAAGTCTGGAGGTTGTACAAAAAGGCTATGAGTTAGAGAAGGAAGAGTCTTTAGAAGGGGGAGTCCCATAAAAGGCTCTCAGCCTCAAGGTTCCCTTTCCCAGGAAAGATGAGTTATAGAGGAGGTAGAATACCTAAAAGGTCTGGGGAGGGAAAGGGGAGAGCAGAAATGGAGAGTCATGAAGACAGGAATGAAATGAGCCAATGAGTGACATCTCACTGACCCTCTCCACACCACCCAGTGCCCAACCTAGGAGTCGTAGACTCTGTGATCATGAAGCCTCCTGAGACATGCCACGATTTGACAGGGGAAAAAATGGCTTCAATTTCAAGTCCCAGAGACACTAAGTAACATCCTCAAAAAACCTTTGGAGATGGTGGTTTGAGCCACTGATCATAATGCCTATTAGTTGCTTTAGGACATTGGAGTTTCTTATTTCTCCATTTAAGTCCTCTGCCTGTTTACCTTTTGTGGGGTTCTTTCCCCACTTTTCTTTTCCCCACAGCCCCAAATCTTAATCCTTTTTTTCCAGCTTTCCTAGCTCCTTCCTCCTCATTCTTAATACTCCTCAGGACCCTTTGAAAAATTTTAATTTTCTTTTCTATAAACTCTTTCGAGCAATTAGAAAAGTATAGAGAAGACAAATATTAATACACCTACCACACAGCTTTGTTAAATCTTACTCTTTTGTCATATTTGCTTCAGATATATTTGCTTAAAGAATAGATCATTACAGATACTGCTGAAAGTTCTATGTACTTCTTTTTTGATCTTGTTCTCCTTTCTCGCTCACCAGAGGTAGCCATTATCATTACCATGCCTGTTTTTATAATTTTACTACATATGGCTGTATCGATAGAAAACTATGGTATTTTTGCAAATCTGAACTGTATGTAAATGGTATGATATTGTATATATAAACATATTCTTTTAAAACTTGCTCCTCTCCCAACACCATGTTATTAAAATAGCATTCACATGGTTCAAAATTCAACACGTAAAAGATTACAAAGGAAACATCTGTCTCACCTCCATTCCCTAAGCTACATGGTTTAGCCCTCCTTATGTAACCAGTATCATTTTTTTTTTAATGTAACCAATATCATTAGTTTTTAGTAAAACCTTACATAAACGTATACAAAATGTATGTAAATTTATAGAAATATGTGAGTATATAATATATATTACGGGATTGCCAGGAGTTGGAATTGACCCAATGGCACACAGCAATATAATTAAGATGTAATATATTATATATGTAATTTTGTTCCCTTTTTACATAGTTCTTGTTTTGCAGCCTTTTTTTTACAGTTAACAATGTATTTTAAAGATTTCTCCATTTCAGTACTTAAAGAGCTATCTCATTGGTTTTATAGCTGCATAGTATTCCATTGCATGGATTTTTTTTTAATAGTTATTTAACCAGGCCTTTGTTGATACAGTGGTTAAGATCTTGACTGCTAACTAAAAGGTCAGCAGTTCAAATCAAGCAACTGCTCCTTGGAAACCATATAAGGCAGTTCTACTCTGTCCTATAGGGTCACTATGAGTCAGAATTGACTCGATGACAATGGGTTTGGTTTCAGGTTTTTTTTATTGATAGACATTTAAATTATTTTGCAAACAATGCTTAAATGTCCTTGTTCTTTCATCATTTACCATGTGTATGAATGCATGCATCTCTGGGATAAGAATTGCTGTGTCAAGAGATGTATGCATTAGTAATCATGAGATTTGCCAAGTTATCTCCATAGAAACTGTACAAGTTACACTTTTTCCAGTTTACACCCAGATATTTTATCTTTTTTGTTGTTATTTAAAAGGTGTATTTTTTCCATCATATTTAAAAGTAAGCCTCGCATGCTTTTAGAATTTACTGTCAGACATTTTCTCATTTTGTTGCTATTATAAAATGGGTATTTTCTTCCGTTTTGTTTGCTGGGTTTTGTTTTGTGTTAATGAAACCTATCGATTTCTACAGATTTTTTTCTAACTCCTTACTGAAGTCCTTATAGTTAATTGAAATTTTCAGTTGATTCTCTAAGAATTTTCAAGTATTCGATCTATCACTTGTAAACATTACAAGGATTTACCTCTAAAAAAAATTTATCTTAATTTTTTTCTCATTTGAATACAATTGGCTAGTACCTCCAGCCAGAACAACGTTAAATGATAGGGGCAATAGCAGACTTCCTTTTCTTGTTCTTGACTTAGCATAATGCATCTAGTGTTTTCCCGTTAAGCATGACAATAAAAAATGTATGTTTATTGCCATGATCCATGACTATTTATATTTAAGCATTTTTAAGGGATCCCCAGGTAGAAAAGTTTACGCAAGGAAATCTTGAATTGTCTAAGATGAGTAGAGATAATGAAGACTGGGCGGATATGGTAGTAAGTGAAACCACGAAGGATGTGATAAAAGTTAGGGATTGCTGAAGTCTAGTCATTTTCAATGTGTTGTCCCCAAAACGCAGCATCAGCATCACCTGGGAACTTGTTAAAGATACAAATTCTTGACCTCACCCCAGAGCTACTGAACCTCTGGGGGTAGGGCCCAGCAATCTGTGTTTTAACAAGCCTTTCAGGTAATCCTGATGTACCCTACAGTTGAGAACCAGTACTATAGTCTAGTTAGGCTTTAAATTATTTCAAACACCAGTATCCAGTGGGATTTTGTTGTCTTTGTGACCTCAGCAAGTCTCCATGTATCATAAAACATTGCCCCTGGAGTTCAAGTTTATGGCTTTTTCTCCTTCCTATTGTGTTGCAGCGTATAGTGCTTCCTGCCCTTTAAATGTCTGGGTTTTTAAAGGAGTGGCTGTCATTTGGAAGCCCTGGTGGTGTAGTGGCTAAGTGCTATGTCTGCTAACCAAAAGGTCAGCAGTTTGAATCTACCAGGGGCACCTTGGAAACTCTATGGGGCAGTTCTACTCTGACCTATAGGGTCACTATGAGTTGGAATCGACTCGATGGCAATGGGTTTTTTTTTTTTTTTTATTTGGACTGTCATTTAATTTAGTGGGAAAGTGCAGAAGTTTGGAAGGTAACACTTTTTTTATGTAAAAAAAATGAGAATATTTTATGTAAAAAAAAGAGAATATTATTCTTACTCTTTTTTTCATTTCTATGTAATAAGCAGCAGTTGAAGTTTTGAGTCTTTTACACCAGATCAAAGATATAACCCTAGTTTCATGGCTTTACTATCGAAAGGCAGACTAAAAATTAGGTATAGATAAGCTGCCTTTAAAGTTTATCAGTATTTTAACTAATTCGTCAAGATTGTTTTTCCCACAGTTATTTCTAATGTCCATGTGTAAAATATTTTCATGTTGCTGTTTCCTTTAACAAACATTTATTGGTCACCCTGTGCTGGGCACTGTCCTAGACACCGAGGGTACAGCCATGACTGAGACTGACATGCTCTGTGTCACCATGCAGATTAAAGGTTGGTGGGAAGATAGACAAGAGAACAGGTAATTACAATACAGCATGATAACTGTTATGATAGGTGAAATAAAGGGCGCTATTGGAACTGTTCTCAACAAAAATGGAACATAACTGCTGTCTGAGTGATTTATTGCTCTTGATTGTAAAATATGCACATACAATGGAAGCTAACTCCTACTCATCCTTCAGAAGGCAGTTCAAGTTGTCATGTCTTCCCATCCTCCAGTGAATCCTCCCTGCCACCCCACCACTCTGCCCTCCACAACTGAGATTAGTGTCCTTTCCATATGACTCAATAGAGCCCTGCGTGTATTTCTATTATGGCACTTCTCACGCTGCATTCTAATGTCTGTTCAAATGTTTATTACTCTGTTATACTCTAAAGTCTTGGAGGGTAAGGAGTGTATCTCATTTATCTTTGCAGTTCTAGCACAGTGCCAGTACCAGTAGCCTTTCATACTCACTTATTGCATGGCTTAGACTTATCTTTCCACAGTGGATCATGTGATGGTTAAGACTGTGTGTCAACTTGACTGGGCCATGATTTTCAGTGTTTTGGCAGTTGTATAATGTTGGATCACTTTCCTGATGAAATCTGATACGCGATGACCCCCATGATGGAATCTGCTGAGTGGTATCAGGTGGGGTTGGGACCTGTGGAGGCTCACTGCCCCCTCAGCCTTCATCTCTCCGCCTTCCACCACCTACTTCCTTCCTGCTCACCTTGGAAAGGTTGTTGGCTTGTTCTGGATCCAGCAGCTGTGTCTTGTCTGACCTCTGGTTCTTGGGACTTGAGCTAGCAGCTTACCTGTCCATCTTGGGATTCGCCGATCTTCACAGCCTGCGAGCAAGAGTCCTGCTCCCCAACCTGCCTATCTTGGGTTCACCAGCCCCTGCAGCTAAGTGACTCAGGAGAAACGTTGTAGTCTTGCCTGCCAACCTTGAGAATTCCTTGACTGCCACAACCTGTAAGCGGGATCCCTGCTCTCCAACCTACTCATCTTGGGTTCACCAGCTTCTGCAACTCCATGAATTAGAAAAGGACTCTATGCTGATCCAAGGACTTAGGACGTTCCAACCCCTACAATCGTGAGAGCTGTTTTCTTAATATAAATCTCTCTTTATATATTTATACTCATTACTGATTTTGTTTCTCTAGAGAACCCAGCCTAAGACAGATCACTATTATAATCGCTATCACTTTCAAAGAATTGTGCTTTTTATTGACTTTTTCACTACAAGGTACATAAACTCATAATTAAACCTCTCCACCCCAATCTGATGTTTATGTAGAATATGCACCTTAATATTACCTCAAAATTTAGATCAGTAAGAATTGTCTCTACAGAGAACAGAAAATAATTTCTAAGAGGGGGAACTATGAGAATGTTTTCTGGTGCATCATCCCGTGTCCCTTAATGATTGGTTCAGCTGGTTGGTGGTCTTTCCATTTTTTCTTCCAGAAGTCCTACTTTTTGGCCAGAATGCCTACATAGTAGTTAGACCTAAGGATTTAAAAAAACCGCAAACCAAGCTCATTGCTGTAGAGTTGATTCTGACTCATAGCAACCTTGTAGGATGGAATAGGACTGCCCCATAGGGTTTCCAAGGCTGTAAAGCTTTACTGAAGTGAATTGCTACATCTTTCTCTTGTGGAACATCTGGTAGGTTCAAACTGCCAACCTTTCCATTTTCAGCCAAGCACTTTAACCACTGCGCCACTGGGCTCAGTGTCCAAAAAAAAAAAACCAGGTGGAAATTGTATTGCTTTTATGGCCTAGGCTTGGAAGTCATGTATCATCGTACCCCCTACAGTCCAGTTTCAAAGGGTAGGAGGGAATAGGGCCCACCTCTCAATGGTAGGAACCCTATGGGGCAATTCTACTCTGTCCAATAGGGTTGCTATGAGTGGGAATAGACTTGACGGGAATGGATTTGTTTTTTCTCAGTGGTAGGAGAGTAAACATCACATTTTAAGAAGAGTATGTGAGATAGGACATCTTTTTGTGGCCATCTTGGAAAATGCAATCTGCCACGTCATTCTAAAATGAAGGTAATGTTGCTCTATCTTGTGCACTCTATCACTAAAAACAAAAAGGCATAATCCTTGGTGAGTCTCCTTAGATTTTGGAGGCAACTAATACATTTTGGTATGCTCCTCCAAACCATTTACCAAGTATCTCGATAGCCTGTCAGATTTATTGGAACTCAGAACAAAGGAAAAATCTCTAGATGAATCAGTGACTGTGGCAGCTTGAGAAACTATAGAGAATTTGTAGGAAAACCCCAACAGGAAATCACAACAGAGACCCCTAGGATTTGGAAGAAAGCTATGTGCTCTTTGACAAGTAACTATTATCCTTTTGAGAAATAACTCTCAGCTTGTTAATGGCCCTGATAGAAGCAGAAAGCCTGATCATGGGACTTTAGCTGCCTATTGCAAGAAAGATTTCTCTGATGTGTCAACCCATAAAGTGCCCAGCAGCATTCCAGCATTAAGTGATGAAGGCATAATTAAGTTCATTGTAAAGGTTACTGAAATTCCCACAGTGACACTTGCACAGCACTGGTTATCCTCCCTCAGCTATGGGCTCATGAGGAGTTGCCTATGACCAGCTGATTAAGGAAGAAGGAAATGGAACCTGGTTTACACATGGCTCTGCATGATATGCTAGCACCAGCTGTTAGTACACTGCTTCAGTTTAAGGGCCTACTCAGGAGTGCTCCTAAAGCATGGTGAAAGGTAATACTCCCAGTGGCAAAACACCAAGTAGTGCTTCTGTCTGTCTATTTTGCTTCAGTGAAGAGATAAACTGAGGTAAAGATCTACATAGATTCATGGTTTGTTTGGTCAGGGACTTGTATGACTAGAGACAAGATTTGAGAAACAAGCATATAGATGGAACTCTGGGAATGGACTCAGATATTTATAAGTCAGATATATTATTTTTACTGCATTTGAATGGTTACCAAAAGATTCCCACCAAAAGATAATGGATAAGATGATTTACTCCAAGGATAATAGATAGCCTCCTTCCTCAATCAAACTATTGTTGTTGTTGGGTGCCATCAAGTTGATTACGACTCTTAGTGACCCAATGTGACAGAGTAGAATTGTCCCATAGGCTGAATCTTTACAGGAGTAGATCGCCAGATCTTTCTTTTGCAGAGTAGCTAGATAAATTTGAACCGCCAACTTTCAGTTAACAGCCGAGTGCTTAGCTATTGAGCCACCGGGGTTCCTTTTTAATCATACTAAATTAAAAACCAAACCAAACCCATTGCCGTTGAGTTAATTCTGACTCATAGCAACTCTACAGGACAGAGTAGAACTGTCCCATAGAGTTTTCAAGGAGCACCCGGTGGATTCAAACTGCCAACATTTTGGTTAGCAGATGTAGCTCTTAACTACTACACCACCAGGGTTTCTTCTAATCACACCAGTGCTTGCTAAATAGTTTCTTGGTGGCAGAGATGGAGGTGATGCTTTGGCTCAGTAACAAAATTCCTCTCACCAAGCCTGACCTAATTATTGCCATAGTGTGAGTCCCATTTGTCAGCAACAGCTATCAATCCAAATCCATCTGATTTAGTCCCATAACTGTGCTGGTGTTGAGATTTGGGGGGAAGAGGTGACCAGTAGGCCACCTGGCAGCAAGATGATTACATTGTCCCTCTATCCTGGAAGCACTGATTTTCTCATTAGAACAGACACAAATTCTAGATTGGAATTTGCCTTTCTTACCCACATGTCTTTGCCAGCATCATTATTGTGAACTTCCTGAATGCCTTATAAACATTGTCATGGATTCCCATTTATTATTGACAAAGGAACGCATATTACAGAGAGAAAAGCAAGACAATGTGCTAATGCCACAGGATTTCTTAGTCTTATGATACAACTTGTCACCAGAAGCAAGATGCTTTCTTGAAGAACATGAGTAGCTCATTTCCAGTTACAACCCCAACTGGAAGAAAAAACCTTGTAAGATTGGGTCGTTATTCTGCAGTATGGTCTGAACCAGTAACCACATATGATGATATTTCTCCTGTAAATGAATCAAGTAAACAAGAGTTGAAAATGGGCATGAGGCATCTCATGATTACTGCTGATATCCATTAATATATTAGCTTCTGTTCTCTCATCTCTGGATACTTCTGGTTTAAAAGAAGGTGAATAAAGCATCCACCAGAGGACACAACAATGTCTTCATTGGAATAAGAAGTTAAGACTTTCACCAAATCATTTTGGGATCTTCTTACCTTGGGTAAATGGGCTGAAAAGGAGGTTACAGTCTTGGCTGGGATGACTAATTCCCATTATCAAAGGAAAATAAGAATACTCAATATAATGAAAGCAAGGGGTCTCTTGGGCTACCTCCTTATTTAACCAGGCCCAGTGGTAGAAGTAATGGAAGCTGACTGTAATCCTATACAGGCAGGGTTGCCCCACTGGGTAAATAGCTATAGTCAGCTGAAGTCAAGGGGAACCTGGACTGGGTGGGATAGGAGAAACTTTATAAAATACCAAATATAACATACTGACAAGTTGCAGAAGTGATGACTGTAACATCTCTTTGGGGGAAGTATAAGGAAAGGGCGGGCATATGTTGGGTGGCCGAATCTGTGGGCTCTATAGATTTTTGACCTTGAATCACCCAAACCTTCTTCCTACTTGGGGGGAATCCCCCATTGTGTGTGTCTTGGTGGGCAGTAGGGCCCTCACTCCCACTCGAAAAACTAAATTAGCCAATAGCTGGGACATGACCATGAAACCTAGGTTTGACCAAACAGACTTTGGACTTTCAATCTGAAGTGAGTCATGCAAATGGGAAAAGATGATTAAAATATATTCCTAGCAGCCAGTGGTTCCATCATGGTGTCTAACAGTATGTTCACCTGTGGTGGGGTCAGCAGAAGCATCTAACCAAACTGGGCTGTGACCTTGAGGTTCCTACTGTCTGATCACTTTTGATCACTGCCTGTTTCCTTAGCCTTGTTCTCAGTCTTTCTGTTGATTCTACGAGCTACTTGATATTCTGCCAATAAATTCCTTTCCTGCTGAAAATTAGCCAGTCAGTTTCTATTGTTTGTAACTAAGAGCTTCATCTTTATGCTGATTTGCATAAAGTGCTTTGTGCTTAGTAGCTATTAAGTGAATAGTTGTTGAATGAATAAGAAGCTATCATTTTTTACACTTTGCCCCCCCCAAAAAAGTTTTTTACACTATGTCTCTGTGGGACCGTATCTCTGATTTTAATTAATATGCCAGAAGAAAATTTAATAGTTAACATTTTCTGGAATGTATATGTTTTTTAAGACAAGAGATACCAATGAAAAATGTGCAGTGCTGCAGGAAGGTAGGGGCTTCTGGTACAGTCATGTGGAAGCTGGGGAAGTAAACACAGGATTGAAATCCCTAAACCTATTCTAAGCCAAATCCCTCCTCCTAAGGAAGGGTTAGCTTGTGTTTCAGCCTGGTATTTGTTCACTGAGCCTTATTCACAGTGAAACCAGAGGTGGCAAGCCTCCCAAAGGCTTTACTCAGCCCTAAAAGCTTATGCTGACACCTCTGGTTGTGAGGATGTGCTGAGAAGGCTAAAAGGAACTGTTGGCTTCAGGATTTGAGGCTTGAACATTCTTCTACTCTAGGAATATGGGTATTTTGTGAAAATATTTTTGTTGCTTTTTGTTCTTTATTCTTTCCTCCACAGCCAAATTATAATCTATTTTTAAAAGTTCTGATTTTTTTTGTTTTCAATTTTATAACTTATTATTTTACTACATTTATTTCTGGAATGTTTTATCTGATAAATTGACATTGTTAATAGACATTTTATTTTCTCAATACCATTATTTAAGAGAAAATTATTAATATGTTGATTATATTTGTTGACTTGGTGATGTAAGAAAATTTTCTGAAAATGGATCTAAATGGTTCAGTGTTTCACTCTAAACTTTACTGATAGTAATTGAAAATACTATTATTGGGTAAAGCTTGTCAAATGTCAAAGGAATAATGATCTTACATGTAACTTACATGTATTTGTCACATATCGTCTGCCTATAATTCATTTGTAGTTCTTTTCACTGCTCTTATCATTTGATACTCAGAATACACATCTATAATAGTGTTCCTAAAAGCTTCTGGGGAATTTTCCATCTTGCATGCATATGACATTTAAATTTAACTTTCATGTGGTTCTTAGGTATTATGTTTTAGAATAAACATTATGCAGTTCTGTGGTTGTTTTGCTATTAAAGCATTCTTAACTGATTTCCATTTCAATAGATTCTGTGCTTGGATGTAATGTAAATAACCCTAAAGATATAGTAAACTAGGTTTTGCTTTTTAGTAAACAGCTGTACAGTATCTGTGAAATTTTCAAAGACATGGGAAGGTTTATCAACATTATCAATATTAGTGCTTGACAGATTTCATGCATATCTTTATTTTTGGAAAAACCTTGACTGAATTAGTCTTTAGCATTCTTCAACAACTGGATCTACACAGTCCCATAGCATTTTCAAGATTTGTGTGGGTCTTGTTGAGTAAAGACTCTAATTCCATTAAGGCAAAGACAGTGCTTGTCTTGTTCAATATTGTGTTACCATCACCTAGCACAGTGCTTGGCAAATGCTAGATTCCTGGTGTCTATGAAAAGGATGGGTGAATATTAACGGATTTATCAGTTTCCATTTTCCACAGAGAGAGCCAGTATGATGTAGACCACACACCTATTAGAAGCACAGGTCTCGCTTAAGGTCCCCACTTTGCTTTAGCATGGCTCCTTTCCTCACAGGCTAGAAGTGTTGCTAGCATTCTCCTAACTTCAAAAGGCCAATTCCAGACCATTTTCTTTCCCATTACCCAAAATTTAAGCAAAATTTCTCTTCAGTTAAGCTGTATACCAAGCTATCTGTACCACTTCTTACTCTCTTCATAACCATTTTCTTCTTGGTCTTTCACATTCACTTCAGTTTTTGGTACCAGGCTCACTTTCTTTCCCTTCACTCAAATTCCTGCTGAAACGTCAAGACCTTTATGAATGACCCATCTACTACTTTAATCTCATAGGTCTGTGACTATTTTGTAGCTTTTGATTTCACTTGACTTCAGCTACCCACCTTGGATTGACCTCTTGGAACCTGTCCTCACTTGGAATTAACTGATACACCTCTTTAATCTTACACAAAATCTCCTCCTCTCCAAATATAGCCTTCTATTCCTCCAGTTCTTTCCTATTTCTGTAGGGCTGTTCTCTGAATGAAGAAGAGCGGTGCATCAGGATTGGAGGAAGACTCATTAACAATCTGCCATATACAGATGACATAACTTTGCTTTTTGAAACTGAAGAGGTCTTGAAGCACTTACTGATGAAGATCAAAGACCACAGCCTTCAGTATGGGTTACACCTCAACATAAAGAAAACAAAAATCCTCACAACTGGACCAATAAGCAACATCATGATAAATGGAGAAAAGATTGAAGTTATCAAGGATTTCATTTTACTTGGATCCACAAGCAACAGCCATGGAAGCAGCAGTCAAGAAATCAAAGGATTTATTTCATTGGGCAAATCTGCTGCAAAAGATCTCTTCAAAGTGTTGAAAAGCCAAGATGTCAGCTTGAAGACTAAGGTGCTCCTGACCCAGCCATGGTGTTTTCAATCACCTCATATGAATGCGAAAGCTGGACAATGAATAAGAAAGACCAAAGAAGAATTGATGCCTTTTAATTGTGGTGTTGACAAAGAATATTCAATATACTATGGGCTGCCAAAAGAACAAACAAATCTGTCTCGGAAGAAGTACAACCAGAATGCTTCTTAGATGCAAGGATGGCGAGACTACATGTCACATACTTTGGACATGTTATCAGGAGGGATCAGTCCCTGGAGAAGAACATCACGTTTAGAAAAGTGGAGGTTTAGTGAAAAAGAGGAAGGCCTTCAACAAGATGGGTTGATGCACTGGCTGCAACAATGGGCTCAACCTAACAAGGATTGTGAGGGTGGCGCAGGACCAGGCAGTATTTCGTTCTGTTGTACGTAAGGTCGTTATGAGTCGGGACAGACTCGATGGCACCTAACAACAACAATTCTCTGACTGACACAAAGATAATCTTCAGGCTCCTGATTGCTTTCTTTTTCTCTCTTGTTGGTTCCCTCTTAACATCACTTCCTTACCATCCAGCTCAGACCTCATGAATCTCACCTCTACCACTCTCTGCGAGCAACCTCAGCTTACCTTCACCCCCTCACCCTTTGAATTCCCAGCACTCCTGCAACCCTGCAATTCTGGATGCATCCACTCATCTGTCTTTTATATACCTTCACCCAAGCATGAGGAGTGGTACTGAAAAAAAGAAAAAAGATCCATACAGGTAGTTTAGTACCTCCACAAAAGATAGGGAACCAGCCTTAGCTATGCCCTTGAATCTTATAGATTCCTTCTCGCTTGTCTGATTTCCTTCAAGGACTATTACAAAATTTTACTGATTTTTTAAGTCCCTTTCCCCACTGTTAGAATGTAGCTCTGCTTACTTCCTATGTCACAGAAAAAATAGAAGCTATCACAAATAAACTTTCCTCAACTCCTTCTCCCCCACACTCTCAAATATAAAAGCATCTGCTTCCACTCTGAGTACATCTTTCTCCTCTGCTTTACTTCCAGTTAACACTAATTTGAACTTGGGATCCTACCCCTCTATGTGTCCTCGGGAGCTGTGCTGATTCAATTATCTCCTCTTTCTACTTGGTTCCTGTGCTTGGTCTATAAACTTGTTCAAGTCACTCTCATTTAAAAACTGAAACACCAAAGTATCCTCCACTTGGCTATGATTCTCCACTAGCTGCCACACTATCTTTTCCCTTCTCTTCATACAAAGGTTTCAGGTCTCCACTTCCTTGCCACCCTTTCACTTTTTGTTATTGTCATTGTTTTTTTTTTAAATATCCATCTACTTTGTAACCCATCTGGACCTGATTTAGCCCGCCACCATAACATCAAAACTGCTTTTGCTAAGCTCATCAGTGTCTTCTTAATTTCCAAATCCAGTAGTCACTTTTCAGTATTAATCTTCGTTGACTTCTTTGCTTTATTTCTGATGCTGTTAACCCCTCGATGGAGACTCTTTTCTTACTTTTTTATTATATCAGTCTTTCCTGGAACCTCTCCCAACTCTCTCAGAATCTTTGTGGGGTCTTCTGCCTGCATTTTAAATATCGATGCTCTAAGAGTCCATCCTCAGCCCTCTTTGTTTTCCTCAGGCTGTATACTCTCCCTTCAATAGTCTTTTCTGGGACCATAGCTGCAACTACCTGTATCTAGATGAAACCCAAATACAGGGGAATGACTTACTCTGAGGGAGTTAGGATCTGAAGTCAGTGTGAACAGCAAAAATAGAGTAGAGTTAAAATCGTCTTTGAAAAGCTTTAAAATTTCATCTAAATTACTGTATACAAGATTTTGAATGCGTATAATATCAATCAAGAAATCACCCACAGCCAGTTTTCCTCCAGTATTGGAACAGAAGGTTGTTTCTTCAGTTTAACACCAGATGAAGTTGTTGGCTTGCGTTTAGGGGCCATGTTATAAGAAAAATATGTTTTCGTATTTTGCCAAGCACATATTGTAGAGTTAATATAAGTTAAGTAAGTGTAGGAGAGAACTTCACTGTATATATTTTCAGCCTGACCTCTTCCATGAGCTTCAGACTCATACACCAAACCGCCAACTAGATATCTCCTTGGGTATTTCAATCCAGGTTGTTTTAATTAGATTTCTGAAAGCTGAAGAAATGAGATAACTCACATCCTACTTAGGAAAGGCATTAATTGAAAAGATACAATGATGTGACAAGGGTACAGCTTAAATGTGGTGTATTCTCATACCCTGCCTGATGTTCTTATTCCAGGCAGATGTCCTCCAGCACTATGCAACTGCCCACACTCCAGTAGGCATCTTCAGGCAGGTGAAATCTCTAGGCAAAGCATGACACAAGCCAGTATTATTGAGCTTTGTCGAGGCTAGTGAAATTCATAAGCATCCAGGAAGGCATGGTGATACTTTGTTAAGTGTTGTACTTCACCCATTAGCTGTTATATTAGCCTATAGACTGTCCTCATAAAGACATCATGACAAATCAGCCAAGTGAACTCCCAGTATTTCCCTATTGACTAGAATAAACGTGTAACTGAGCGTGTGTTGGGTGTGTTAAAAGCCAATATCAGAGATGAGTCTATGTGGCCAATACACTTCACCTCCTATTTATTATATATACAAAACAGCGTAAATAGTGATAATAGAGAGCAGTCAAGCATTACACTAAAAATGTACCAATACTACCCAGCTATGGCCTGTTTGGCTCCACATAATGTCAGCAGTGGGACTGGACAGTTTTTGTGGTATCCTCTTTCTTCCTGGCACTATTCATGTTCTATAACATGCCTTTTAGTGTGCCTTGAGTATATGTAGAAGAAGGTGATCTTGTTCTACCTTTCTACTATCTAGTCTTCCATATTTATACGATTACCTCCTTCATCTGAGGAAGACTGAACCATGCAGGGACAGTCTCCATAGCCAACTCTGGGTTGCAGAGGGTAGGAAACTTTGCACATTTGCAGTGTCATTCCTTGCTGGCCACAGCACTTTGGTTTTTCCGTCTTCGAAGTTGACTTCTTTCTTCCATTGTTATTCCCTTTACAAAACCACAGGATATAATTTATATTCAGACAACATTCCTTTCCTTGTGCCAAATACATAATCAATAAAGTTAAGATTATAAACAATTTGCTTCCATTTAAACACACAGATATCAATTATAATTTTTTAGATTATAAACAATTTGCTTCCATTTAAACACACAGATATCAATTATAATTTTTTATCAGAGATAGTATTATTTATTTTTATTATAAAATTAATACATTATTTTTCTTAAGTCTGAAATAACAAAAAATGAACAAGAAAAGTCACCTATAATCCCCATAGTTATAAATAAACCAAAAAATCAAACCCGTTGCCACTGAGTTCATTCTGACTCATAGTGACCCTATAGGACAGAGTAGAACAGTCCTACAGGGTTTCCAAGGAGCGCCTAGTGGATTCGACCTGTTGACCTTTTGGTTAGCATGCAAACTCTTAACCACTAAGCCACTGGGGTTTCCTACCTATAAATAGTCACTGTTAATATTTGGAAACCTTGGTGGCGTAGTGGTTAAAAGTTACCAAAAGGTCTGCGGTTCGAATCCACCAGGTGCTCCTTGGAAACTGTATGGGACAGTTCTACTTTGTCTTATAGGGTCACTATGAGTTGGAATAGACTTAACAGCAGCTGGTTTTTATTAATATTTGGTTATAACCTATAACCTTTTTTTCTATAGGATCATACATGAAAACACACTTTAACACACTGTTTTGTATGCTGATCATCATTCCATGTTAGAAAACAGATTTCATGGTTATATTAACGATTGAATTATTCCATTGCTATATGTATGAACGGGAGCCCTGGTGGCACAGGGGTTAAAGCACGTGGGTGCTAACCTAAAGGACTACGGTTTGAATCCACCAGCCGCTAGGACAATCTGCTTCTGTAAAGATTCACAGCCTTGGAAACCCTATGGGGCAGTTCTACTCTGTCCTATAGTGTCACTATGAGATAGAATCAACTTGATGGCAGTGAGTTTGGTTTGGGTTTTGGTATATGTATCAAACCCATTGTTATGGGTTGAATTAGGTCCCCTCAAAATATGTGTTGTAAATCCTAACCTCTATGCCTGTGGTCCTCCACGCTTCTGTCAGTTGCTGTACAGTGGGGGCTTGCATGTTGCTGTGATGCTGGAAGCTATGCCACCAGTATTTAAATACCAGCAGGGTTACCCATGGAGGACAGGTTTCAGCTAAGCTTCCAGACTAAGTCAGACTAGGAAGAAGGGCCCAGCAGTCTACTTCTGAAAAGAATTAGCCAGTGAAAACCTTATGAACAACAGTTGAACATCGTCTGATATGATGTGGGAAGATGAACCCCTCAGTTTGGAAGGCACTGAAAATACGGCTGGGGAACGGCAGCCTCCTCAAAGTAGGGTCCACTTTAATGATGTGGGTGGAATCAAGCTTTTAGGACCTTCATCTGCTGTTGTGGTATACTCAAAATGAAAAGAAACAGCTGTAAACATCCGTTAATACTCAGAACATGGAATGTAAAAAGTATGAATCTAGGAAAACTGGAAATTGTCAAAAGTGAAATGAAATACATAAACATTGATATCCTAGGCATTAGTGAGCTGAAATGGACTGATATTGGCCATTTTGAATTGGACAATCATATGGTCTACTATGCCAGGAATGACAACTTGAAGAGGAATGGCCTTGGATTCATTGTCAAAAAGAACATTTCTTTTTGAAAGATCTATCCTGAAGTACAACACTGTCAGTGATAGGATAATATCCATACGCCTATAAGGAAGACCAGTTAATACAACTTATTCAAATTTACTAACCAACTGCTAAGGCCAAAGATGAAGAAACTGAAGATTTTTTACCAACTTAGGCAGTATGAAATTGATCGAATATGCAATCATGTGCATTGATAATTACTGGTGATTGGAATGCAAAAGATGGAAACAAAAAGGATCGGTAGTTGAAAATATGGCCTTGGTGATAGAAACAACACTGGAGATTGCTTGATAGAATTTTGAGAGACCAACGACTTCTTCATTGCAAATACCTTTTTTCAACAAAAATGGTGACTTTACAAGTGGACCTCACCAGATGGAATACACAGGAATCAAATCAAGTACATTTATGGAAAGAGACAATGGAAAAGCTCAATAGCATCAACAGAACAAGGCCAGAGGCCGACTGCAGAACACACTGTCAATTGCTCATATTCAAGTTCAAGCTGAAGCTGAAGAAAATTAGAACAGATCCATGAAAACCAAAGTATGACCTTGAGTATATCCCACCTTAATTTAGAGACAATCTCAAGAATAGATTTGACGCACTGAACACTAATGACTGAAGACCAGATGAGTTGTGGAATGACATTAAGGACATCAAACTTGAAGAAAGCAAGAGGTCATTAAAAAGACAGGAAAGAAAGAAAAGATCAAAATGGATGTCAGAAGAGACTCAGGAACTTGCTCTTGAATGTTGACTAGTTAAAGCGAAAGAAAGAAATGAAGAAGTAAAAGAGCTGAACAGAAGATTTCAAAGGGTGGCTCGAGAAGACAAAGTAAACTATTATAATGACATGTACAATGACCTGGAGTTAGAAAACCCAAAGGGAAGACCACGCTTGGCATTTCTCAAGCTGAAAGAACTGAAGAAAAAATTCAAGCCTCCAGTTGCAATTATGAGGGAGTGTATGGGCATATATTGAATGACACAAATGTTATCCATCAAAAGAAGATGGAAGGAATACACAGAGTCACTATACCAAAAAGAATTGATTGATGTTCAACCATTTCAGGAGGTATCATATGATCAGGAACCAATGGTACTGAAGGAAGAGGTCCAAACTGCACTGAAGGCATTGGCAAAAAACAAGACTCCAGGAACCGACAGAATACCAATTGAGATATTTCAACAATCGCATGCAGTGCTGGAAGGTGCTCACTTTTCTATGCCAAGAAATTTGGAAGACAGCTACCTGGCTAACTGACTGGACGAGTTCCAAATTCATGCCTATTCCAAAGAAAGGTGATCCAACTGAATGTGGAAATTATTGAACAATATCATTAGTAACACACATGAGTAAAATTTTGCTGAAGATCATTCAAAAGTGGCAACAGCAGTACATCGACAGGGAACTGCCAGAAATTCAAGCTGGATTCAGAAGAGGTTGTGGAAGCAGAGATATCATTGCTGATGTCAGATGGATCCTGGCTGAGAGCAGAGACTACCAAAAAGATGTTTACCTGTGTTTTATTGACTATGCAAAGGCATTCGACTGTATGGATCATAACAAATCATGGATAACATTGCAAAGAATGGGAATTCCAGAACACTTAATTGCACTCATGAGGAACCTGTACATGGACGAAGAGGCAGTTGTTTGAACAGAACAAGAGGATACTGTATGGTTTAAAGTCAGGAAAGATGTGCATCAGGGTTGTGTCCTTTCACCATACATATTCAGTCTGTATGCTGAGCAAAGAATTGGAGAAGATGGGCTATAATGAAGAAGAATGAGGCATCAGGGTTGGAGGAAGACTCATTAACAACTGGCATTATGTAGATGACACCTTGCCTGCAGAAAGTGAAGAGGATTTAAAGTACCTACTAAAGGCTACAGCCTTCGGCATGGATTATACTTCAACATAAAATAAACAAAAATCCTCACAACTGGCCCAATAAGCACCATCATGATAAAAGGAGAAAAGATTGAAGTTGTCAAGAATTTCATTTTATTGGATCCACAATCAACATCCATGGAAGTAGCAGTCAAGAAATCAAAAGATGCATTGCATTGGGCAAACCTGTTGCAAAAGACCTCTTTAAAGTGTTAAAAAGCAAAGATGTCACCTTGAAGACTAAGGTATCCCTGACCCAAGCCATGTTTTCAATCACTTCACATGTATGGGAAAGCTGAATGATGAATAGGGAAGACTGAAGAAGAATTGTGATGTTGGTGAAAAATATTGAATATGCCATGGACTGCCAGAAGAACAAACAGATCTGTCCTGAGACTATGTCTCATATTCTTTGGATATGTTATCAGGAGGATCAGTCCCTGGTGAAGGGCATCATGGTTGGTAAAGTAGAGGGTCAGTGAAAAAGAGGAGGACCTTCAACAAGATGGATTGACCCATTGGCTGCAACAATGGGCTCAACCATAACAAAGATTGTGAGGATGGCACAGGACTGGGCAATGTTTTGTTCTGTTGTACATAGGGTTGCTGTGAATCAGAACCAACACGACAGCGCCTTACAACAACAACAACATGCCTGTGGTTATAATCCTATTTGGAAATAGGTTGTCTTTATTATGTTAATGAGGTAGGATCAGTGTAGGACTTATCTTGAGTTCATCTCATTTAAGATACAAAAGAGATTAAACAAGCAAGCAAAAGAAACAGAGATGGCGGAAGAGAAATGCCAGGCCACAGGAAGATTGTCCAGAAGCAGAAGCTCAAAAGAGACAAGGGCCTTCCTCCAGAGCCAACAAAGAGAGAAGGCCTTCCCCTAGAGCTGGTGCCCTGAGTTCAGAATTCCAGCCTCCTAAACTGTGAGAAAATAAATTTGTGTTTGTTACAGTTACCGACTTGTTATAGTAGCACAAGGTAACTAAAAACACCCTTAAATTTGAAAATGTACTTATTTTCATCTCCACAGCTCTGCAAAGTTATGCCTGTTACTAATTTCATTTTATAGACATACAGATTCTGAGGTTCAGAGAGGGCGACAGGCCAGAATTTACACACCAAGTAGGTGGCAGGGATAAAGTTTGTTTCACAACTTCTTGACTCCAATTTCGACCGTTTCCACAGTGCCTGTGGCCTCTCTGATGAGATATGCAGATAAAGGGGCCCTGCAAGTGTCTGTTGCTGTTATTGTTATCTTACGAGGCACCCGAAGGGAGTCATTGCCTTAGAAGCAATTCCAGGTTTGGTCTGAATGTAGGGCAGCTTGCTGGATTAAATCTGCAGAAAGCGGCTGACGACTGAATTTTTCTTAACGCAAAACGTCATTGTAACACATCAATATCAATATGCAATTGAATCCTACAATCAGAATCAATTCCTGGTCAGTGAACATTAAAGAAAACAGATCGTTATTGAGCAAAGACATCCAAGTCCTTGTTAGCACAAAGAATCCTGGGGTCTGTATATAAACATTGTCTCATTACCCTCCTGGTATTCTCTTCTCTGGTTGACGAGGGGAAAGCTCAGCGGGGGGGGAGGGGGGGGCATCTCACTGCACAGTTTCAGGGAGTCTATCTTGGGGCCCAGCAGGCACAAGGTGTTTGAACCAAAAAATCTGAAGAGTTTATGAGATTCTGTAGTTACCTCTTCTCTCTTCTCCACCCATTGCTTTCCAAATCAATGGGTTCTGGATACAGGGTGCTACAAATATCCTGTCGGGTCCTTTTTTTTTCCGTATAGTCTAAAGGTGTTATACATCCTTTTATCACAGAGAGTTTTTTAAAATCTACTTTATCATTTTCTTGTGCCATCCTTCACCATTTTCTATTCAAAGACTCTCTGGTCAAAATTTGGTCAACTTGACTGGGCAACTGTCCTTTTATTCTTCCAAAGACCCCGGACTGTCTTTCCCTTCAAGGGTCCTGGACACTTCTCTTAGGTACAAGAGTGAAAGTCCACATTGAGGGCTTATTCCTATGGAGTTTTTAGTTGCAAACTGCCAATGCCCTGTTAAATGATCATTTTCAGAAAAAGGTAAAATCATGATTCATATATATTAATCATAAACATATATTAAATAATTCATTTTACTCATATTATATGAGGGAACCAGGCAGATGTTATAATGGGTTCAAAGGAAAAGTCAAAACAGTAAAAATTTATAGGGAGTAAAGACAATTTACAAAGCTGGAATCTGATAATCCAGAATATGTGTTATTGATTGAGTAACAGTGATGAGCACAGTGATGTCCCCACCCCCCCAAAAAATGCGTTGAAGTCCTAACCCTTTTTACCTGTGAGCATGACCTCATGTGGAAATACGGTCTATCTTTGAAGATGCTATCAGTTAGGTTAACATGAGGCCACACTGGAGGGTGAGGGGGATAATCCTATTTGACTTCATCCTTATAAAAAGGAGAACAGACATGGAGAATGAGACAAAGGGGAGCATGCCATGTGAAGGTTTATCTACATGCCAAGGAGACCAAGGATTGCCACGAGCCAGTAGAAGATAGGAGAGAGGCATTGAGCAGTGTATCTCTCAGAGCTCTCAGAAAGAATGAACACGGCCGATACCCTGCTTTGAACTTCCAGCCTCCAGGTCTGGGACAATAAACTTCTCTGCTTTTAAACCACACACTTTGTGGTGTTTTGTTACACAGCCACAAGAAACTAAACATCCTAAAGAAAATTCATACTTCTCTGAAACACAATTTTTTTTTTTCTATACCTCAGAACATATAAGAGCCTAGGGCCCTCCCAACCATTGCTAGTGAAAAAAACAAGCATCCTAGGTAATATCAGGCCACTGTCAGAATGATCCTTTTAGAACATGTGTTCCCCTGATAAATTTAAAAAGTAAGGTGTTGTTCCTAAATGTCCTTAACTACTCGAAAGTTAAAATGCCCAGTCCAGAATGTTAGAAAAAGACAAAGTGAATATCAAAGTGAACGAAGTAAAATATTCTCACCCTTATTCAGAGAGTTAAAAATTGGATAACTTTCTGAAATGTGCTATTCTCAGTCACAGCACAAACTAGACCCTCAAGAATAAGATATTTAAAACAAGCTCAGTTAGAATCCCATTGCTATGCATTATTAGCTACAGCACATCCCTGCTGCAATTCCACATTCACTTTATCCTTTGCTATCATCGAGACCTTTACAACTAATGTCCAGTAAGCTTCAGAAAAATTCTAAAACGGACAATTATAGAATGACAACCCTCCATTGCTGTTTCCATGTAAACACCTGAATCCTTGCTGGGTTAGACATGCCAAGCTACAGCAATTTTTCATACTGTTAACTACATATACTTACTACTAAACATCAAAGAAAATATATACCCAAACCGAACCCATTGCCTTTGAGTCAATTCTGACTCATAGTGACCCTATGAGACACTGCTCAATAGGGTTTCCAAGGCTGTGAATCTTTAGAGAAGCAGACTGCCACAGCAGACTGGTGGTTCGAACCTCTGACCTTTCAGTTAGCAGCTGAGTGCAGGGATCCTTAAATAAAATATACATGCATCACTAAAAATATTTAATTCCAAAAAATAATCATATTCAGCAACAAAAATTTCTCTAAATTAGAATCATCAAATAAGACAAGCTCTAAGCTAAGGAAAGTGATCAAAATAAAATTATATTAATAGAGTACTATTTGTATTTCCTGGAATCCTGGTGGCGCACTGGTTAAGAGCTTGGCTGATAACCATAAGGTCAGCAGTTGAAATCTACCAGCTGCTCCTTGGAAACCGTATGGGGGCAGTTCTACTCTGTCCTACAAGGGTCGCTATGAGTCGGAATCAACTCCATGGGAATGGGTTTGGTTTTTGGTATTTGTATTCTCATTTTGATAGCAAAATGTATGTCCACTCCTAGGCATTTACCTAAAAGAAATGAAAATATACATCCCAATAATACTTGCACGTGATTGTTCATATAGCTTTATTCATAATAGCCGAAAGCTGGAACCAACCTAAAAGTTCCTCTCAGATGAATGGATGTATAAATTGTGGTATATCCATACACTGGAAACTGCTCAACAATGCAAAATGAATTGTTGTTGTTAGGTTTCAACTCATAGCAACCCTGTGTATAACAGAATGAAACACTGCTCGGTACTACGCCATCCTCACAATCATTGCTATGCTTCAGCCCATTGTGGCAGCCACTGTGTTGACCCATCTCATTGAGAGTCTTCCTCTTTTTCACTGATCCTCCATTTAATCAAACATGATGTCCTTCTCCAGAGACTGGTCCTTCCTGATAATGTGTCCAAAATACGTGAAACAAAGTTTCACCATCTTTGGTTGTAAGGAGCATTCTGGCTGTACTTCTTCCAAAACACATTTGTTTGTTCTCCTGGCAGCCCATGGTATATTTAATATTCTTCGACAACATGGTAATTCAAATGCGTCAATTCTTTTTCTGTCTTCCTGATTCATCATCCAGCTTTCATACGCAGATGTTGTCGTTGTTAGGTGCCCTTGAGTGGGTTCCGGCTCATAGTGATCCTATGTATAACAGAAAGAAACACTCTCTGGTCCTGTGCCATCCTTACAATCATTGTTATGCTTGAGCCCATCATTGCAGCCACTCTGTCAATCCATCTCATTGAGGGTCTTCCTCTTTTTCGCTGCACCCTTCTTTATCAAGCATGATGCCTTCCTCCAGTGACTGATCGTTCCCAATAACATGTTCAAAGTATGTGAGACCAAGTCTCGCCATCCTCGTCTCTAAGGAGCATTCTGGCTGTACTTCTTCCATGCATCTGAGGTGATAGAAAATACACTGGCTTGGGTCAGGTGCACCTTAGTCCTCAAGGTGATATCCTTGCTTTTGAACACTTTAAAGAGGTCTTTTGCAGCAGATTTGCCCAACGCAATAAGTCGTTTGATTTCTTGACTGCTGCTTCCTTGAGCATTGATTACGGATCCAAGTAAAATGAAATCCTAAATGAATTAACTACTGACAAATGCAACAACATAGATGACTCTCAAAAACAATATGCTGAGCCCAAGAGGCCGGACACACAAAAAAGTACACCGTATGACACCCTTTTCTGGGATAGGCAAACCTAATCTAAAGTGACTGTTGTTGGGTGCACTCAGGTCGATTCCCATTCATAGTTTACACATGTGACAGAGTAGAGCTACTGCATAGGGTTTTCTGACTAATCTAGAGTAAATGAATGGTTGCCAAAGGCGGAGGCTGAGGGAAGGGATTAACTGCAAAGGGGTATGAGGTAACTTTTTGAGCTAATGAAAATGTTATATATATTGATTTTGGCAATGGTTACTGTCTTGGTTATCTAGTATTGCTACAACAGAGATATCATACATGAATGGCTTTAAAGAATAGAAATTTATTTTCTCACAATTGAGGAGGCTATAAGCCCAAATTCAGGGTGCTGGACCTAGGGGAAGGCTTTCTCTCTCTACCAGCTCTGGGGAAATGTCCTTGTCTCTTCAGCTTCTATTTCTTGGCTTCTTGGTGATCTTCACATGGCATGACATCTATCTTGCCCCATCTCTGCTTCCTTGCTTCTTAATTTGCTCCTTTTACATCTCAAAGAGATTGATTCAAGACATAATAAAGAAAGCCTATCAGGATTATCACCGCAGGTACAGGGGTTAGGATTCACAACACATATTCTGGGGGAGACACAGTTCAACCCATAACAGCTATAACTAGTGCATATATATAGATATGTAAAAATGCATTGAACTGTACACATAAAATGGGAGCATTCTATTGTATGTAAATTATACCTTGAGAAAAGTTGACTGAAAATATAAAAATAAAACAAAAAATATATATGTACTGAAGTGTACTAACGTCCCAGAGTGGCACAAACATTTTGCACTCAACTACTAACCTAAAAGTTGACAGTCTGAACCCACCCAATGGCACTGTGGAAAAAAGGCCTGGAGATCTGCTTCTGTAATGCTTATAGCCAGGAAAACCCTATGTAACAGTCCTACTATGTAATACATAGGGTCACCATGAGTTGGATGCAACTCAACAGCCACAGATTTTGTTTTGCATTGGTACTAGAGGTAACAAGAAGTGGCTTGATGGGGGGCTTTAATCACCTCCCTTTGATTCTTATCAATCCTTTCATGCCCATTCTTTGATTGGATTATTTTTCTTTACTCACTTTTAGGTAGGTGCTATGCACACAAAATTTCAAGACAAGTTTCTTATCTCTGCCACCCACTCATATTGCCTCCACTATCTCCTTTGCTAGAATTTATCTTTCCCTGAGGGCCTCCTAGGGGGTGGTTGTAGAGACCTGCCTATTACAAGCTGCAGCAGAGATGGCTATTATCTCCCAGTATTTTTTCTCCCCTTCTTTCTTTTAATAATAGAACAACCCCAGCCTGTCAAGGTTTGGCTGGGCACTTGAGTACCTAGCTAGAGACTACATTTCCTACCTTCCTTTCCATGTAGGTAAGGCCTGTGGGATACGAGCAAAAAGAATATGTACAAATGACAGGAACTGACACGACTGGGAAAATAAGACATTTATCATGTCACTTTAAACTTGAGTCCTATTACTGGGCCAAAATATCTAAAGGACACTATAAATTAATATTTCAAAATAAATCCTACAATTATTTTGTGAAAGACACAATTATGCTACAGTTTAATTTTTGGTAATAAAAGTGCTCATTGGTTAAAGGAAAACACTTGAAATATAATACAGTTTATATAACCCTATTATGGCTTTTTCCGCTCATTTTACCTGAGTCTTAAAAACAAAACAAAAAACAAGAAACCAAAGGCACCTGGACCTCTATCATCTTCTAGGAGGCCCTGTGGGAACATGGACATTTAACATGTAATGGACAAACTGAATTCCGTGAGGGAAAGATGAAAATATGGGGAGCTGGAAGGAGAATCAGGGAACTGCAGTTTTATGTAAGCTATGGAAACCCTGGTGGTGTAGTGGTTAAGTGCTACGGCTGCTAAACAAAGGGTTGGCAGTTCAAATCCTCCAGGTGCTCCTTGGAAACTCTATGGGGCAGTTCTACTCTGTCCTATAGGGTTGCTACGAGTTGGAACCGACTCGACGGCACCGGGTTTGGTTTGGGTTTTCGGTAAGGGAAGAAAGATTTTTCAAAAGTGATGAACATGTCCAAATGATTTAATGATTAAGACATTATTACCCTTAGTCCCAGTGGCATACTGGTTAAGAGCTATGGCTGCTGGCCAAAAGATCGGCAGTTCAAGTCCTCCAGCTGCTCCTTGGAAACCCTGTGGGGCAGTTCTACTCTGTCCTATAGGGTCACTATGAGTCAGAAGCCACTAGACAGCAATGGGTTTTTATCCTTAGTATTTTAAATGTTAAAAAGCAAAGATGTCACTTTGGTGTTTTCTATCACCTCATATGCATGTGAAAGTTGGACAATGAATAAGGAAGACCAAAGAATTGATGCCTTTGAATTATAGTGTTAGTGAAGAATACTGACTGCCTGAAAAACAAACAAATCTGTCTTGGAAGAAGTACAAGAATGCTCCTTAGAAGTGAGGGTGGTGAGACTTTGTTTCTCATACTTTGGACATGTTATCAGGAGGGACCAGTCTGTGGAGAAGGACATCACGCTTGGTAGAGGGTCAGTGAAAAAGAGGAAGACCCTCTACGAGGTGGACTGACACGGTGGCTGCAACAATGGGCTCAAGCATAATAATAATTGTATGAGTATAGTGGGGGACTGGGCAGTGTTTCTGTTGTACATAGCGTCACTATGAGTTAGAACCCACTCCGTGGCAGCTAACAACAACAACAATGTCCTTATTCTCGGTTTTCATTCCTGTAAAATGGGTATCTTGTGTGGTTATCATGTGACTGATCACGTATAAAACTTCTGGCCTATAGCTTCCATCCTTTTTTTTGTGATTAATTCATTACTTTATTCAACAAATACTTATTACTAGTAAGGAACCCTGTTAGAGGTTGGGGATGCAATGATGATGGACCCCACCTTAAAGCACTTGATAGTGGTATAGGATAAACACGTTCCTTGTAATGAGTGATACGCTGAGGGAAAGTACATGAAGGTTACCCATTTTACTTATTTTAGTTTCTTTGTTTTGGGCAGGTAAAATATGAAACTTAAAACCAAATGAATAAAAAAAATTTTTTTTAGGTAACATGTATTTGGTTGAAAAGTTCTAAAATATTGAGTTCAATATAAAATAATACATTCTTATTTTTGCACGTGAAAGCTTTGTTTTCAAGGTAACTACTTGTAATTGAGGGAGAAACCCACCCACTAAAGCTCTCATTCAGAACTTACTGTCCAGTACTTAAAAAAAAAAAACAAACTAATAGATAATCTTAATTGGCAGCTATTCAGTTCATTTATATCCATACTTGCTAAAACATGTCAGTGGAAATTTACCTATACTAGTAGTTATCTTTTTATTTTTAATTGAGATTTAGAACATTTTACGTAAAGTTTACTCCTTTTATGAGTTTTTTATTATTGTAATAATATATATCACATTTGCCAATTGAACATTTTCAGTAGTCCCTGGGTGCTGCAAACAGTTAAGTGCTGGACTGCAAGCGGAAAGGTTGGCAGTTTGAACCCCTCAGAGGCGCCTCTGAGGACAGGATTGGCAATCTGCTTTCAAGGTTACAGCCTTGAAAACCCTATGGAGCAGTTCTACTCTGCATACCTGGGGTTGCAATGAGTCGGAATTGACTGGACTACAATAACAATATAGTGATGCTAATTACATTAATCATATTGTGCAACTATATTGCCTCTCTTTTATGAGTTTTAATAAACAAAATCAGTCGTGAAATGACCAAAGCAATGAAGGTATGGAAGAGTTCCATCTCCTCCCCCAAATTCCTTCATATTCCTTTGTAGTCAACTCCTTCCCTCAACCCCTACCCCTGATCACTGCTGATCAGAATTCTGTCCTTATGTTTCTTTTTAAACTTTTTGTTTTGGAATAACTATACTCACAGGAAGGTGCAAATACAGTCCATAGAGTTCCGTGTACCCATCTCCCAGGTTTCCCCAATGGTGACATCTTATATAACCACAGTACAAGCTAAAAGCCATGCCCTGTACATTTGGAAGCAGGTTTTCCTTTCACTTCTGTGCCTGCTTTCACTTCTTTCTTTGCACACTAATTTATTCCTTGTGTTAAAAGGAGCAGATGCTAGTTTTCCCTCAGATGTCTGCTGTTGCATTTTCAAGTATTTTAGTTCGATCATCCCTGTTACTCCTATATCTCTCCCGACCGTATCCCCCAATTTAATTTTGCTGCTAGGATTTTTTTTTTCCTCCCTGGTACGTGCCACAGATGGTACTGTTGTCGATATTCGAATTCCTCACTCTTCTTTCTCCCTGTATCCTTAGAATTTAGAGGGGTAGTGGTGCTTGTGCCTACAAGTTGTGGTGTTTACAGTACTTTTTTGTAGTGTGTGCATATTAGCTGGAGTGGTTTATGCAACCTCTTAAAGAGGGATGCTGGCTGGCTGTGGTGGCAGTGCTTAAGAGCTCAGCTGTTAAACAAAAGGTCGGCAGTTGAAACCACCGGTCGCTCCTTGGAAACGCTATGGAGCAGCTCTGCTCTGTCCTATAGAGTAGCTGTGATTCAGAATCAGCAACAGGTTTTAGACGGATGCTAGTGACACTACGTACTTCATCCCTGTTCTCACTCTTTCTCCATTGATCACCTTTTCATTTTCCAAATATTTCGCTATTTGGAAGAGGGTGTGCAAAAGTATAAATGCCCTCGAAACGATTAGCACCCCCGAACCCCTCTCAACCATCAGCCTCTGTGCTCCACAAAAGACACAGCCACCTTTTAGTTCCCGGGGACACCCCCCACGGAGCAAGGAAGGCTACCTCGGCACTTGGCGCCGCCAAAGAACAGGGAAGTCACGCCCCTCGGCACCAGCCCCGGCCCAGCGCGCGTGCCCAGACGACAGCCGCCGGCGTGAGCGGGTTCCGGCGGCGCGTAGGAGGCGCAGTACGCATGCTCCGACTCCGTCTCAGGCTCTGACGGCGCTTTAGGGAGGGGTCGGGCACCTGGGCGGGTGGAGCTCCTAGCTGCGGAGTGGGTTCCTCGGCTGCCGCCCTCGTGGCCTTCGGGGGCACCGCCACTTTCGTCCCCAGGGTCATTGGCGGGCTACCGCCTCACAGAGCAGCGGGTCCCTCTCCTAGGCTCCCCTCCCCCAGCCCCGTCGCCCCGCCCCCGCCGGTCTGGGCCGCGGGCGGGGTCAGGGGCCGAGCGGAGAGGGGTGAGTATTCCCATAGCCTTTGCGGGCCTCCTCTTCCTGGGTCTGCTTCCCCCACGGTCTGCACCCTGATGCCAGGACAGGGAGGGAAGGTGCGTAGTGGGCGGGCGTGAAGCAGCCTAACCCTGAACAAAAGAGCGGAGAAGCGGGGATCCCACCAGTGAAATGCAGGCCCGGTTCCCGCTGCCGCTCTAGAGCCACAACTTGGGGGTGCGAGTTGTGAGGCGGGGGAGCACGGTCTCCTTGTTTCCTCTCATCCTCCCACCCCGGCCCCGGTTCCCGCTGCTCGCACCCAGTGTGACCAGCACTCCTGGGGCCACCATCCAAAGGCCCTCGGTGTTGGTAGTTGTTGCCATGCGTTCATTTAAAGCCTGCACATTCGTGGAAAGTCCATGTAACATTGAAACAAAGGGTATCAATTTACGGGCCCTTCCAATGTCCAAATCTGCCTTAACTCCAATGAAGGGTTTCAGATTCATTAAGTGTCAGAAGTAACCTGATATTTATAGCCAGTGATTTTTCTTATAATGTACCTATTCATGGTACCGGAAATCATGAGTGAAGAGAAGAAATAAGGGAATAGTTGACTGATTTATAGAAACCTGTTTTTAGTGATGGTAAAAATTATAGAAAAGTTGGAAATAAGGCAAAAACATGGTTACATGTCCTTTAAAAGTCCAAATGGAGCATAGTCTAACAGGCCCACCTGAAGATGAGGTAATTACCTAGGCAAATATACTTTAGTTTGATAGAATATTGATTAGGGTCCAGCCTCTGAAGTTGTATGTTTTTGTGTGATCCAGATGCAAATGATTGTTAACTGAGAGGAAAAAAAAAAATACTCCAGGAGGTTGTGGATTTATTGTCCTATAGGATATTAACCGTTTTTGTATTTAACCTACCAATCTATAACAGCATTCTTAGTGTTTATACTCTTTTTTTGAAATGCTTTTGAACTCTCCTCACCATTAGCTGGCTCGCTCATTGATGAGTTAAATAAATTTTTTACACAGGCTCATTTGTATGAGTCGTGTTTATAACTTTTTAAAACTTGTAACTTGATGAAGTCTTTCACCCTGTAGAGGCAAAAGCTTAAGTTTATGCTTTTCAGAAACATAAGCATATGGCCTTGTGGAGTATTCTAATACATCATAGAACTCCAAGTAGAATCCTTCTTTGCTTCCAGAGACTTAAATAGTGGCCAAATGAAAAATGAAAATCTTGACCAAAAAAATAAGTATTGAGTATTAAGAAATTCAAATTAAAGTCCTGCAAATTGCAGGGTTAAAAATTCTTGTTATTGGTATTTTAATTGAGAAAACACTGGGAATAGTTCTAAGCTAGATTCATTTGGATATAGAATGTGACAAGATCATTTCTCTTCCCTACTTCCACCCCCCAACACCCATTTTTATTTAAGATAAAGTTAACTGAGATTTTGCTATGTGATGGGGCAATCAACTATACTTTTTGAGACAAATTATATGTTGATAGTAGTTCCTAATGATTATGTGTTTCTAAGATAGGTAAGTAGCTTCTTAGGAAAAACAAGTAGGGCAAAGCTTATATAAGTAGATTGCTTTTAAGACTAGGCTTGATTTGATTGTGAAAATTCGAAGCATAGAGATGTGTTTGGAACCCTGAAGTGTTTGAGGCTGTGTTTTGAATCAGAAATATAGTCAGGGAACCATAACAAAAATAAAGAAATTATCTGGTGATCAGGGGTTGAAAACAAATGTCTTCAGGGGCCAAGCAGGCTGGGTATAAACCAATTGGTGAGTAGGGAAGTGGAGAATAAACTCCACCTAAAGGTGTCCGGGTTAAGGAGGGGTAGCAGAACCTGAGGTTCCTTTAACATACCTGCCTTCCCAAGTCTTGAAGTGCTTGATCTCACAGTTTACAAAATGGAGGAAGAGTACTTTTTATATGAGTTGAGCTTTATGAGAGCTTTATATGAGTCAGTATCTTTATGAGAGACCTTTTTTTTTTTCTTTAAATCATCACTTCTGAGCTTTACAATGGTTTCCTACCAGGGTTTTGAACCGGCTCTTCCCAGTTCAATCATGGCCGAGGAAACAACACCAGAACAGACCTCAATTTTTTAAATTTGGGTGAACCATAACCATAACTGGAATGGGAAAGATTACAATTGAAGCCCTGCTAGAAACTTCATCTTCCTCTTGGAAAACATGGGCAGTGTACGTGTGGCAGAGCAACCAGATCTCTTGCAGGTCAAATTTTGTGCAGTTGGAAACAGCAGTACCCTGCTCAAAGATGGAGGCCAACTGCACCACTTTGAATGTGTGTCGCCTTCCTCAGTCCTGGCAATAATCCAGTGCTGTGCATCAGGCTCCTGAAAGGGCTCACTCAGCGTCTTACAAGTCTCCTGTTTCAGGACTTCAACCAATAATTTTTACTGTTGGTTATGGTTCTGGATCACCCAAATTAAAAAAATTCAAGTCTATTCTGGTTTCGCTTCATCAGCCGTGACTGAACTGGTTCTAATGAGTTCAAAGCCCTGTTTCCTTCTGCCCACTATTTGAGTTTATGGCTATTTATAAACTGCTTCCACCTGGAAAGTTTTCCTGTGTTCCTGAATTTTATACTCTTCAATTAGGCTCTTTACCTCTCTACCTCATTTCAACCTTTTCCTAGGTGTATTGTCTCTATCCCACCCTCCCTATCCTTTTTCTGTTGTATCTCTACCTTTCTATATGGTCTCATAATTCAAGGATTAGCTCGAATCTAACTCCTCTAGGTTACAGGGTTTAGGTCCAAACTGCCTTAGTTCTTAACAGCTGTGTTACCTTGGACAAATTAGTTAACCTTTCATTGTCTAAATGTTTTCATTTGTAACATAAAGAATAAGCACCTCATAGGGTTGCTGTGGGGATTTAGTAAGTTAATACAGTGCTTGATACATAGTAAAGGCTTAATACATGGTATTATAATTGTTATCATTATTTTGATCCATACTAATTATTTAAACTGTCATTGTAGCATCAGTAATTTTTACTTTCTCTTATTCTCTAGTATTCTTTTCAGTTTGAATCCTTACTTTGATTACATACTGTTTGTTCAGGGCCAACACTATATGTTGTATTTCTTCTTAAAAGTCTCTTACGGCATTTCTAGGATGATTCTGGGGATTCAGTATAATATATTTTTTTCTTCTTATGTTACTATCGGAAACCCTGGTGGTGTAGTGGTTAAGTGCTATAGCTACTAACCAAAAGGTTGGCAGTTCGTATCCACCAGACACTCCTTGGAAACTCTATGAGACAGCTCTTCTCTGTCTGATAGGGTGGCTGTGAGTTAGAATCGACTCGACCCGACCCGACTGCAATGGGCTGGGTTTTTATCTTACTAACTAGTTTCTGTTTTACTTCTGTTACTTGTATTTTAAAATGTACAACTTACCGTATTTCAAAAGTATTTGAGGTAGGTTATAAATTATATATAATAGCATATAAAATAAAGTTAAATCAGGGTCATGAAAAAAATGAAGCTTGAATAGAAAGGTGTGGTTTGGGTCTCTTATACTGAAATACATACTGTAAGAGTTGTCCAGTTGTTAAAGATGGGCCACAGATTAATTTCTGAGCTTCCTGACAATCAAAGGAAAGAAGGAAACATACCACTTGCTCAGGAAAGACAGCCCCTTGGAAGTAATATTAGTGAATGAATGCAGATTGTGCATTTCAAGACTTTGTTAAGCCCTAACACACTTCCCAGTGGTTCTCAAAGGGGACTTGGCATTTTGGTAGGACTGTTCTTCATTAAAAAAAAAAAAAAAAAAAAAAAAAATTTTTTTTTTTTAGTTCTTCATTGTGCGGGACTGTCCTGTGCATTGTAGGATGTTTATTATCCCTGAGCACTAAACAGCAATAACAAACTACATTCCTTCTTTGTGACAATCTAATTTGATGCCACTCATTTCCAAATACCTCCTTGGGGAATGGTCTCCCTGAAGTTGGGAACCATTGGGTCTTATGTGCCTCTCCATCACTCCACACAAACTTTGCTCCATCCACTGCCACTGTTTTTTTTTTTTTTTTTTTTCTTTTAAGTTTAGTGCACTGTTTTCAGGCCCTGTCTGTACAGGGGCTCTTGGTTCTTTTTTTTTTTTTCCACATTTTTTATTATCTGCACTTTGCTCTTTTTATTGCTAAGGGGTATTTCATTGTATGTATATCCCAGAATTCGTTTTTCTATTCATCTATTGATGAATATTTGCATTGTTTCCGGTTTTTGGCTATGATGAATAAAATGCTATCAACCTTTATGTATACGTCTTGTAATGAAAATATATATATATGTATTTTTAAATAATTTTTATTGTGCTTTAAGTGAAAGTTTACAAATCAAGTCAGTCTGTCACATGTAAGCTTATATACACCTTACTCCATACTCCCACTTACTCTCCCCCTGAGTCAGCCCACTTCCTCCTTCCAGTCTCTCCTTTTGTGACGGTTTTGCCAGTTTCTAACCCTCTCTACCCTCCTATCTCCCCTCCAGACAGGAGATGCCAACACAGTCTCAAGTGTCCACCTGATACAAGTAGCTCACTCTTCATCAGCATCTCTCTCCAACCCATTGTCCAGTCCCTTCCATGTCTGATGAGTTGTCTTCGGGAATGGTTCCTGTCCTGGGCCAACAGAAAGTATGGGGACCATGACTGCCGGGATTCCTCTAGTCTCAGTCAGACCATTAAGTTTGGTCTTTTTATGAGAATTTGGAGTCTGCATTCCACTGTTTTCCTGCTCCCTCAGGGGTTCTCTGTTGTGCTCCCTGTCAGGGCAGTCATCGGTTGTGGCCGGGCACCATCTAGTTCTTCTGGTCTCAGGATGATGTAAGTCTCTAGTTGATGTGGCCCTTTCTGTCTCTTGGGCTCATAGTTATCATGTGACCTTGGTATTCTTCATTCTCCTTTGATCCAGGTGGCTTGAGACCAATTGATGCATCTTAGATGGCTGCTTGTTAGCATTTAAGACCCCAGACGCCACACTTCAAAGTGGCATGCAGAATGTTTTCATAACAGAATTATTTTGCCGATTGACTTAGAAGTCCGCTTAAGCCATAGTCCCCAAACCCCTGCCCTTGCTCTGCTGACCTTCGAAGCATTCAGTTTATCCAGGAAACTTCTTTGCTTTTGGTCCAGTCCAGTTGAGCTGACCTTCTGTGTATTGAGTATTGTCCTTCCCTTCACCTAAAGTAGTTCTTATCTACTAACTAATCAGTAAATAACCCTCTCCCACCCTCCCTCCCTCCCCCCCCTCCCCCCCTGTAACCACAAAAGTATGTGTTCTTCTCAGTTTATACTGTTTCTCAAGATCTTATAATAGTGGTCTTATACAATATTTGTCCTTTTGCCTCTGACTAATTTCACTCAGCATAATGCCTTCCAGGTTCCATGTTATGAAATGTTTCACAGATTAGTCACTGTTCTTTATCGATGCGTAGTATTCCATTGTGTGAATATACCATAATTAATCTCACCATTCATCCGTTGATGGACACCTTGGTTGCTTCCAGCTTTTTGCTATTGTAAACAGAGCTGCAGTAAACATGGGTGTGCATATATCTGTTTGTGTGAATGCTCTTATTTCTCTAGGGTATATTCCGAGGAGTGGGATTTCTGGGTTGTATGGTGGTTCTATTTCTAACTGTTTAAGATAACGCCAGATAGATTTCCAAAGTGGTTGTACCATTTTACATTCCCACCAGCAGTGTATAAGAGTTCCAATCTCTCCACAGCCTCTCCAACATTTATTATTTTGTGTTTTTTGGATTAATGCCAGCCTTGTTGGTGTGAGATAGAATCTCATCGTAGTTTTCATTTGCATTTCTCTAATTGCTAATGATCGAGAGCATTCTCTCATGTATCTGTTAGCTGCCTGAAAATCTTCTTTAGTGAAGTGGCTGTTCATATCCTTTGCCCACTTCTTGATTGGGTTGTTTGTCTTTTTGTGGTTGAGTTTTAACAGAATCATATAGGTTTTAGAGATCAGGCACTGGTCGGAGATGTCATAGCTGAAAAATTTTTCCCAATCTGTAGGTGGTCTTTTTACTCTTTTGGTGAAGTCTTTAGATGAGCATAGGTGTTTGATTTTTAGGAGCTCCCAGTTATCTGGTTTCTCTTCATCATTTTTGGTAATGTTTTGTATTCTGTTTATGCTTTGTATTAGGGCTCCTAACGTTGTCCCTGTTTTTCTTCCATGATCTTTATCATTTTAGTCTTTATGTTTGGGTCTTTGATCCAGTTGGAGTTCGTTTTTGTGCATGGTGTGAGGTATGGGTCCTGTTTCATTTTTTTGCAAATGGGTATCCAGTTATGCCAGCACCATTTGTTACAAAGACTATCTTTTCCCCAATTAACTGACACTGGGCCTTTGTCAAATATCAGCTGCTCGTATGTGGATGGATTTATATCTGGGTTCTCAATTCTGTTCCATTGGTCTATGTGCCTGTTGTTGTACCAGTACCAGGCTGTTTTGACTACTGTGGCTGTATAATAGGTTCTAAAATCAGGTAGAGTGAGGCCTCCCACTTTCTTCTTCTTTTTCAGTAATGCTTTACTTATCTGAGGCTTCTTTCCCTTCCATATGAAGTTGGTGATTTGTTTCTCCATCACATTAAAAAATGTCATTGGGATTTGGATCGGAAGTGCATTGTATGTATAGATGGCTTTTGGTAGAATAGACATTTTTACTATGTTAAGTCTTCCTATCCATGAGCAAGGTATGTTTTTCCACTTAAGTAGGTCCTTTTTAGTTTCTTGCAGTAGTACTTTGTAGTTTTCTTTGTATAGGTCTTTTACATCTTTGGTAAGATTTATTCCTAAGTATTTTATCTTCTTGGGGGCTACTGTGAATGGTATTGATTTGGTGATTTCCTCTTCGATGTTCTTTTTGTTGATGTAGAGGAATCCAAGTGATTTTTGTATGTTTATCTTATAACCTGAGACTCTGCCAAACTCTTCTATTAGTTTCAGTAGTTTTCTGGAGGATTCCTTAGGGTTTTCTGTGTATAAGATCATGTCATCTGCAAATAGAGATAATTTTACTTCCTTCTTGCCAGTCCGGATGCCCTTTATTTCTTTGTCCAGCCTAATTGCTCTGGCTAGGACCTCTAGCACAATGTTGAAGAAGAGCGGTGATAAAGGGCATCCTTGTCTGATTCCCGTTCTCAAGGGAAATGCTTTCAGGTTCTCTCCATTTAGAGTGATGTTGGCTGTTGGCTTTGTATAGATGCCCTTTATTATGTTGAGGAATTTTCCTTCAATTCCTATTTTGCTGAGAGTTTTTATCATGAATGGGTGTTGGACTTTGTCAAATGCCTTTTCTGCATCAATTGGTTAAGATCATGTGGTCTTTGTCTTTTGTTTTATTTATATGGTGGATTACATTAATGGTTTTTCTAATGT
Source organism: Elephas maximus indicus (assembly GCF_024166365.1). NCBI lineage: Eukaryota > Metazoa > Chordata > Mammalia > Proboscidea > Elephantidae > Elephas > Elephas maximus. The sequence continues at coordinate 87,072,482 of NC_064820.1, forward strand.
TAAACCAGCCTTGCATACCTGGTGTAAATCCCACTTGGTCATGGTGGATTATTTTTTTGATATGTTGTTGAATTCTGTTGGCTAGAATTTTCTTGAGGATTTTTGCATCTATGTTCATGAGGGATAAAAAAAAAAAAAATGAGGGATATAGGTCTGTAATTTCCTTTTTTTGTGGTGTCTTTACCTGGTTTTGGTATCAGGGATATGGTGGCTTCATAGAATGAGTTAGGTAGTATTCCATTATTTTCGATGCTTCGAAATACCTTTAGTAGTGGTGGTGTGAACTCTTCTCTGAAAGTTTGGTAGAACTCTGCAGTGAAGCCGTCCGGGCCAGGGCATTTTTTTTGTTGGGAGTTGTTTGATTACCTTTTCAATCTCTTTTTTTGTTATGGGTCGATTTAGTTGTTCTGATTGTGTTAGTTTAGGTAGGCAGGGTTTTTCTAGGAATTCATCCATTTTTTCTAGTTTGCAAATTTGTTAGAGTACAATTTTTCGTAATAATCTGATATGATTCTTTTAATTTCAGGTGGGTCTGTTGTGATGTGGCCCATCTCGTTTCTTATTCAGGTTATTTGTTTCCTTTCCTGTATTTCTTTAGTCAGTTTGGCCAATGGTTTATCAATTTTGTTAATTCTTTCAAAGAACCAGCTTTTGGCTTTGTTAATTCTTTCCATTGTTTTTCTGTTCTCTAATTCATTTAGTTCAGCTCTAATTTTTATTATTTGTTGTCTTCTGGTGCCTGATGGATTCTTTTGTTGCTTGCTATTTGTTCAAGTTGTAGGGACAGTTCTCTGCTTTTGGCTCTTTCTTCTTTATGTATGTGTGCATTTATTGATATAAATTGACCTCTGAGCACTGCTTTTGCTGTGTCCCAGAGGTTTTGATAGGAAGTGTTTTCATTCTCGTTGCATTCCATGAATTTCTTTTTTCCCTCCTTAATGTCTTCTATAACCCAGTCTTTTTTGAGCAGGGTATTGTTCAGTTTCCAAGTATTTGATTTCTTTTCCCTAATTTTTCTGTTATTTATTTCCACTATTATAGCCTTGTGGTCTGAGAAGATGCTTTGTAATATTTCAACGTTTTGGATTCTGCAAAGGTTTGTTTTATGACCTAATATGTGGTCTATTCTAGAGAATGTTCCATGTGTGGTAGAAAAAAAAGTATACTTTGCAGCTGTTGGGTGGAGTGTTCTGTATAAGTCTATGAGGTCAAGTTGGTTGATTGTAGCAATTAGGTCTTCCATGTCTCTATTGAGCTTCTTACTGGAAGTCCTGTCCTTCTCCAAAAGTGGTGTGTTGAAGTCTCCTACTATAATTGTGGAGGTGACTATCTCCCTTTTCAGTTCTGTTAAAGCTTGTTTTATGTATCTTGCAGCCCTGTCATTGGGTGCATAAATATTTAATATGGTTGTATCTTCCTGGTCTATTGTCCCTTTAATCATTATGTAGTGTTCTTCTTTATCCTTTGTGGTGGATTTAACTTTAAATCTGTTTTGTCAGAAATTAATATTGCTACTCCTGCTTTTTTTTGCATGTTGTTTGCTTGATATATTTTTTTCCATCCTTTGAGTTTTAGTTTGTTTGTGTCTCTAAGTCTAAGCTGTGTCTCTTGTAGGCAGCATATAGACGGATCGTGTTTCTTTATCCAGTCTGAGACTCTCTGTCTGTTTATTGGTCCATTTAGTCCATTTACATTCAGCATACTTATAAATATGTGTTTAGTGCTGTCACTTTGATGCCTTTTTGTGTGTGTTGTTGACAATTTCATTTTTCCACTTACTTTTTTGTGCTGAGACGTGTTTCTTGGTAAATTGTGTGTTCCTCATTTTCATAGTAGTTGAATTTATGTTTGCTGAGTCGTTATGTGTTTCTTGGTTTTTTGAGTTATGGAGTTGTTATACCTCTTTGTGGTTATCTTATTATTTACCCCTATTTTTCTAAGTAAAAACCTAACTTGTATTGTCCTATATCACCTTGTTTCCTTCTCCATGTGGCAGTTCTATGCCTCCTGTATTTAGTCCCTGTTTTTGATTATTGTGATCTTTTACATATTGACTTCATTGATTCCCTGTTTTGAGCATTTTTTTGTTTTTAAAATTAATTTTAATTTGTTTTTGTGATTTCCCTATTTGAGTTGATATCAGGATGTTCTGTTCTGTGACCTTGTGTTGTGCCAGTATCTGATATTGTTGGTTTTCTGACCAAACAATTTCCTTTAGTATTTCTCGTAGCTTTGGTTTGGTTTTTGCAAATTCTCTAAGCTTGTGTTTATCTGTAAAAGTTTTAATTTCACCTTCATATTTGAGAGAGTTTTGCTGGATATATGATCCTTGACTGGCAATTTTTCTCCTTCAGTGCTCTATATATGTCATCCCATTGCCTTCTTGACTGCATGGTTTCTGCTGAGTAGTCTGAACTTATCCTTGATTCTCCTTTGTAGGAGACCTTTTTTTTTTATCCCTGGCTGCTTTTAAAATTTTCTCTTTATCTTTGGTTTTGGCAAGTTTGATGATAATGTGTCTTGGTGATTTTCTTTTTGGATCAATCTTATGGGGTTCGATGAGCATCTTGAATAGATATCCTTTCATCTTTCATGATGTCAGGGAAGTTTTCTGCCAACAGATCTTCAACTATTCTCTCTGTGTTTTCTGTTATCCCTCCCTGTTCTGGGACTCCAATCACACCCACGTTATTCTTCTTGATAGAGTCCCACATGATTCTTAGGATTTCTTCATTTTTTTATATTCTTTTATCTGATTTTTTTCAGCTCTATTTGTGTCAATTCCCTTGTCCTCCAGGTCCCCCACTCTGCATTCCAATTGCTCCAGTCTGCTCCTCTGACTTCCTATTGAGTTGTCTAATTCTGTAATTTTACTGTTAATCTTTTGGACTTCTGAATGCTGTCTCTCTGTGGATTCTTGCAGCTTATTAATTTTTCTGCTATGTTCTTGAATAATGTTTTTGATTTCTTCCACTGCTTTATCAGTGTGTTCCTTGGCTTTTTTTGTAGATTGCCTTATTTCATTTCTGAGGTCATCCCTGATGTCTTGAAGTGTTCTGTAAATTAGTTTTTTATATTCTGCATCTGGCGATTCCAGGACTGTATCTTCATTTGGGAAAGATTTTGATTCTTTAGTTTGGGGAATTGTAGAAGCAATCATGGTCTGCTGCTTTATGTCATTTGATGTTGACTGCTGTCTCCGAGCCATCTGTAAGATATTGTAGTGATTTATTTTGTATTTGCTCACTGAGTGTTATCTTGTTTTGTTTTCTTTCAATATACGTAGATGGGCTACTAGATTGCAGTGTCTTGATTGTTGTAGCCCTTGAATCACTTATGTCCTGTTACCAGCTGGTTTGGATTGTTACCAGATATATAAGCCTAAGAGTCTGTTCACTATTCTTGAGTAGAATCTGATTTTGGGTCATCAAGTGTGTGGTGCAGAGTGTCACCTATCCATCTAGAGGAGTAGTGGTGATAGTTGTGTGCACCAGATTCTAGTAGCAGCAGGGGTTCACACTCCTGGGGGGACAGGATGCTGACAGGCCTCCCCCAAGTGCCAGTGAGGTAGGTGTGTCTCTATTCCTAAAGCACTTTGGTGGGTGGGTTCTGCAGCTGTACCTTAGGCCCCCAGTGCAAGTGCCTCTACAGATTGGTAGGTGTCACCCTTCTTAGACTCGTAAGGCAGGAGGCTAGGTGGTCTGGGGGGAGCTTCAGCCCTCAGTTCCCCGTTGTGGGTCAGTGAGGACTCTGTTGAATAGGCAGAGATATCAGACCTGGAAAACTTGTCTTTCCAGTAATCCGCTAAAACAATTACAGTCAGATCCCTGTCAGAATTGCCTTTGCATTATAATAGCCACCTTCTTCCCTGTAGGGATGAAAGCCCAAGACTATGGATCACATATGCTTGGCTGGAGCTGGTTTTGTATTTTTAGTCCAATTAGGGAAGGATTTTTTGTCCCTGGGTTTTTTGTAGCTGCTTCTCTCAGGCCAGGAGAATGGGTTAGGAGAAGACCAAAAAAAAAAAAAAAAAGAAGAAGAAAAAGAAAGGAAAACCGCAGAGCACTTCACTGTCTGGCTCAGGAAATTCCAGTGTAAATGAAGCCACTTGGGAGGGGTGGGATCAGATAAATAGGAGAGTAGCACCCCGGAATATAGACAAAGTTACTTATCTTGTTTGGTGATGACTGTTTTATCTGAGATTCCCGAGGGGTGTGTAGCCTGTGTGTGTTGGCTGATTCGAGATTGCTGCCGAGGGTCAGGCCCGCGTTCTGTGCTTGTGCTGTCTCAGAAGCCGTGGTCAGTTCCTCCGCTCCCATTCCAAAGCCCAGCGCCAAGGTTCCCCGGCTGGGATGCCACACTCCAGGCTCCAAAATCAGTCGCTGCCTCCCGGTGACTTCTCCTCCTGTCAGCCGCGTCGCTGCGCTGCCTGCGTGCACTGGCTGGGCTTCCCCCGAGTTCACTTCTGGGGGCTAGGGCTGCGACCGTGTTTGTGCCGTCTCAGGATGCCATGCTCAGCTCCCCTGAGCCCAGTCCAAAGCCTGGCGCCAAGGTTTTCTGACTGGGACGTTGGCTCCAGGCTCCGAAAGCATTCGTTGCTTCCCCGTGGTTGTTCGTTCTCAGTCTCTGTCACTCAGGTCAACTCTTTAGATCTGTGTTTGATGGTCAGGGTTTATAGATTGTCATGTATGTGATCGATTCACTTGTTTTTCTGAGTCTTTGTTGCAAGAGGGATCCAAGGTAGCTTCTACCTAGTCAGCCATCTTGGCCTCGCCTCTGGCAATCCCAGATTCCTTTTTATTCTTTTGTGTTTTTCTTTTTTAATTGGGAACATTTTCTGATACCCAGTGTAAGCCTATTATAAAACCAAACTTTCTGTCTTTCTTTATGGCTCTCCTCCATATGGTGCAAGAGCTTTCTGTTGGCCCCCTATGGTTGCGGATGTTTTGATTTTAGGTATCTTGACAGAAGAGGGACTTGTGTAGCTCGTTATGCTTAGGTGGTGAAGGAGTCCTCCTCTCAGTCTTAGATTGGATGGTAGGTTGATGCCAAATTTATAAAAGACAGACCTATACTGAGAAGGGATCTTCTTTTTCTATTGTTTAACCTTCCAATCCTGTATCTATAAAAGAGGAGAGTATTTCTGTATGGACTGCTAGAAGAACGAACAAATCCGTCATGGAAGAAATATAGCTAGAATGCTCCTTAGAAGTGAGGATGGTGGGCATGTTATCAGGAGGGCCCAGTTCTTGGAGAAGGACAGCACGTTTGGTAAAGTAGAGGGTCAGCGAAAAAGAGGAAGACCTTCCATGAAATGGATTGACACAGTGGCTGCAACAACGGGCTCAAATATATCTACCATTGTCAGGATGGTGCAGGACTAGGCAACATTTTGTTCTGTTACATGTAAGGTCACTATGAGTGAGAGCCAACTCAATGGCACCTAACAATAACACATTTCTGTATGATTTGAAATAGTTTAAAGTTTCTTTTGCCAGACTCTGCTATTCTGAGGGCTCATCCTGTTTCCACAGTTACCTATTGCTACTTTACATTCTGGTATGCAGTAAACCACTTAGTTTCACCTTCCATTTCTGGCCATGCATATTACATTATTGAGAAAGAATTGCCTTGAAAGAGAATTACCAATGGGATTGGAAGCAGTAGAGGAGGGGACATTTCAGGCTCTGTTTCTCTGAAGGAAATATACAATGGGTGTGATGGTTAATTTTATGGTTTGACTTGGTTAGTCTGTCGTGCCCAGTTGTTTGGTCAAAAACTAGTCAAGATGTTGCTATGAAGGTATTTCCGTGTGATTAACATTTAAATAAATTGACCTTAGGTGAAGCAGATTACAGTCCATAATGTGGGTAGGTCTCATCCTATCATTTGAAGGCCTTAAGAACAAAAACTAAAGTTTACTGAGGGAGAATGATATTGCCTCAATACTGTAAATAGACGTCCTACTGGAATTTCCAGCCTGCCACCTGGCCTACTGATTTTGAACTTGACAACCTCACAATTGTGTGAGCCAGTTTCTTAAAATAACTCTATATGTCTTATTGGTTCTGTTTCTCTGAAGCACCTGACTAAGACAATAGGGGAAAATGAAATGCTTTCTTATTCTCTTTCTAACTGGACCTCCTGCTGCCGAGGTCATAGCAAGCATCAGCTACTGATAGAGAGTCCTTGTTTCCAATCCAGGTACAATGTGTTTCCCATTTGACCTTTGATTTGGGATATGTATTTCAGTGGAAAAGCGAAAGGGAGAACGGGGGGGCCTGCTGTCCAGTTGCTATCAAGATTGAACCAACCTCCTCTCTCTTGATGATTCCCTGTAATATTTATTGGATTTCCCAGGGCCATCTCTGCTGTGCTCCACCAAGGCTGCCTTGAAATCTAGGCCTTTGACTAGCCCTTCAATCTTTTGTTTGAATTTTCTAGCATGATTCCTCCTCAAAAGTATCACTGGTGGTAATTAAAAATACTTTGAGGCCTTCAACCTGTTGCTGTCGAGTCAATTCTGACTCATAGTGACCCTATAGGACAGAGTAGAACTGCCCCATAGAGTTTCAAAGGAGCACCTGGTAGAATTGAATAGCTGACCTTTTGGTTAGCAGCTGTAGCTCTTAACCACTATGCCACCAGGGCTTCCACTTGAGGCCTTTAGACTCAGGTAATATTTGGTGGCAGGACCTAGGATTCTGCATTTAAATTTGCATCCTGGGTGCTTCTTTGCTCACTAAAATTTTAAGATCACTGTCCACACACCCTGCTAAGTAAGTAGTTGTGTGCCATTGAGTTGATTCTGATTCACAGTGACTCGATAGGACAGAGTAGAACTGCCTGATAGAATTTCCTAGGCTGTAATCATTATGGAAGCAGATCACCAGGTTTTTTCCTCCCAATGAGCAGGCTGGTGGGTTCAAACCACCAACCTTTTGGTTAGCAGTCAAGTGTTTAACCATTGAGCCACCAGGGTTCCTTAAGTAAGTGATTAGCTCATCAAAATGAATTCAAGCCATAATTGTCATAAAGGTAATATGTTGATTTACCTTTCCCAGATAGTAATTGCGTATTTTTTTTTTGCTGAAGATAGTTATAAACAGTCGCAGAAGTACATTGACAGGGAACTACCAGAAATTCAAGCCAGATTCGGAAGAGAGCTTGGAATGAGGTATATCATTGCTGCTGTCAGAAGGATCTTGGCTGAAAGCAGAGAATACGAGAAAGATGTTTACTGGTGTTTTATTGACCATGCAAAGGCATTTGACTGTGTAGATCATAACAAATTATGAGTGATATTGCGAAGAATGAGAATTCCAGAACATTTAATTGTACTCATGCAGAACTTGTACATAGACCAGGAGGCAGTCATTCGAACAGAACAAGCGAATACTGTGTGGTTTAAAAGCAGGAAAAGTGTGCATCAGGGTTGTATTCTTTCACCATACTTGTTCAGTCTGTATGCTGAGCAAATAATCTGAGAAACTGGACTCTATGAAGAAGAACATGGCATCAGGGTTGGAGGAAGACTCCATAACAATTTGCAATATGCAGATGACACAACCTTGCTTGCTGAAAGTGAAGAGGACTTGAAGCACTTACTGATGAAGATCAAAGACTACAGCCTTCAGTATGGATTATACCTCAACATTAAGAAAACAAGAATCCTCACAACTGAACTAATAAGCAACATTATGATAAACAGAGAAAATATTGAAATTGTCCAGGATTTCGTTTTACTTGGATCCACAGTCAGTGCCTGTGGAAGGAGGAGTCAAGCAATCAAAGGACATACTACATCGGGCAAATCTGCTACAAAAGACCTCTTTAAAGTGTTGAAAAGCAAAAATGTCACTTTGAGAATTAAGGATCGCCTGACCCGTGCCATGGTATTTTCAATCACCTCATATGCATTTTTTCATATGCATGTGAAAGCTGGACAATAAATAAGGAAGACCAGAGAAGAATTGATGCCTTTGAATTATAGTCTTGGTGAAGAATATTGACTATATCATGAACTGCTAGAAAAACAGACAAATCTGCCTTGGAGAAGTACAGCCACAATGCTCCTTAGAAGTGAGAATGGCGAGACATTGTCTCATGTACTTTGGACATGTTATTAGGAGGCAGTCGTCCTTGGAGAAAAACATTGTGTTTGGCAAAGTAGAGGATCAGCAAAAAAGAGGAAGACCCTTGATGACATGGCTCTAATAATGGGCTCAGATATAGCAATGACTGTGAAGATGGGGCAAGACCAGGGAGTTTCCTTCTGTTGTGGAGAGGTGACTATGAGTTGGAACTGACTCAAAGGTACCTACCAACAACAACAGCAACAACAATTGCATATTTTTAGGAAAGAGTCTAAATCTAAAGATATAATAATGTGGCAGCGTTTTGGGGACAGACAAGTATAGGAAGTTGTCCACTTTTATTAGTGAAAAACGATCTTTTTAATGTTTAAACGTACCCATAGTATGTTCTGTGATAATCACAGTTTTGTAAATGATCTGAAATTCTGGGGAAATTTTGTTGTATTTCTTATAGTGTTTTAGTCTCATTATGATTTTGATACACACTGATTTATGTTGATTTATAATAGACCCATAAAAAAGAAATGTCTCTGGCCAAAAATAATAAAAAATCAGTTCCATGCACATTAGATTAAAAATCACATAAAAAATGTAAAGAGTGGTAGTGAAAACGCTTGTTTTTAATTAAAAGGAAGGATCATTTGAACACTGATTATGCACAGTTTTAGAATTCACTGGGGCTGCTTTTCTGAAAAGATATATTTGAATAGCAGCAGAATAAGCTTCTTTACATATCTAGAATGAGTGCTAACCTATAGCTTGGAAAGACTTAACTCGGAGGTGAAAAAGTTATTCTAGCTTTTCAATCTTTAGCGTCTGCTGAAGCAGTTAAAAAAGGGTTTTGATTGTTTGGGCTTAAAAGAAAAAACAAACAGCTGTTCAGCAAGAGTGAGACTCAAGCAAAATAGATGTATTAACAACTTATACTTTATGACATGAGGTGCTGACTCATTTCTAACTTTTACTTATAACCAGCACTGAGAGTTCCATTGTTTAGGATGAGATGAGAATTGAAATTAGCCTTCTTACTGAGAGTTCACCTGCATTCTGTTTTCAGTTCTAATCAGAATTTAGTATAATAGCTTAAGTCTGAAAACATGGGCAGCTCACATGTATAAGGTTTTTCATTTGTAAAATAAGTATTATTCTTGCCACTCTTGGTTAATATGCTATAAAAAAAAAAAATTTTTTTTTTTTTTTTATATAGTTGTGGTTATTTCCATTTTTGACCATATTTTCAGCCATCTCATACTAGGAAGTTCAAAGATGCTAATTTCTGCCTCTACTAGTCTGTGAATTTAGTAGAGGACCAAAGATTATTACAACTTGAAAATACATATAAAAATGTTGCCTGTATTATATTTTCGTTTTTAATAAGTTGAAAATATTCTTGCTTGGGCAAAGGAACAATAATTATTAAGTGATTTTTCATTATGGTGCTTTATGATGATTTGAGTTGAGATGGATATCTTTTTAATATAGTATAGTTCCTAATTTTGTAATCAAGCCGTGTTTGTATTATAGTATGTGACATCCTTCAGCGAATCCCAGACCTTAGATAATTTAAAAAAGTATTCAACCAAATATTAATTAGTGTTTTGATATTCAGTCATCTTGCTAACAGCACAGTGCTGTTAATTGGATAAACTATGGCTATTGAGTGAAATTTTATGTTTCAACTAACATTTTGAATAGTTCAGTAAACCTCAAGTAACTGGAGGGCTTAGGGAATGGAGTATTTTTACATCAATTTTGTTATTAAGTAAGGGTTGGTTTGGGATTTAAAAATAATCCAAAATGTATTAGTATGCTTTATAAATTAAGTTTAATTTTTCTTTGATTTTGTACTTTTTAATATATGTCAGCATCATCATAAAGTTGGAAAACTGTTTTTCTGATCCTTTTTAGTCTTTCTGTTCTAGTTCTGCATCTTCTCCCTGGGCGATCCAGTGGGTTCTGTTATTGTCTATATAATGTTGATTTAGAGCCAGTATCTGCAGACCAGATCTCTCTTTCCTTCTGAGTTCCAGGTGCATGTCAAAATGCCTACTAGACGTTTCATTTGGCTGTTCTACAGCCATGTCAAACTCAATATGTCTCAACTAAACCCATTTATCTCCCCAAATCTACTCTTCCTCCCAGGATGTCTCTCTGGTCAGTGCACCATGACCTAAAGTCCAAAGCTGTGAGTCTTTCTAGAATCTTCTTTCTCTCCTACCGCTCACATAGCAAGAGCTGTCAATAGTAATGAGTATACTATCAAAATGTCTTTTGAAGCCCTCCTCTTCTGCCCTACTGCCACTCTAGCTCTGTTTAGCATCATCATACCTCTCCTGGATTACTGTAGGAAACCCTGGCGGCGTAGTGGTTAAGACCTAATGGCTGCTTACCAAAAAGGTTAGCAGTTGGAATCCACCAGGTGCTCCCTAGAAACCCTATTGGGCAGTTCTGTCCTATAGGGTCACTATGAGTTGGAGTTGACACGATGGCAATGGGTTTGGTTTTTTTGGTTTTGGATTACTGTAAGAGTCTTTCAACTGGTCATCCAGCCGGGCAAGACCTACAGTCTCCACTGGAAGCTAGAATGCAAATCTGATTGGTTCACCCCCGTGGTCAAAACCCTTCTGAGTCCTTCCTTTCTTCATCAGCACTAGTTTTCTGAATACTCTATCTCCAATCTTATGTTTTTATTGTAGTGTGCCATCCAGTTGATTCCAACTCATAGCAACCCTATTGGAAGGAGTAGGACTGTCCCATGGGATTTCCAAGGCTGTAATCTTTATGGAACCAGACTGCCACATCTTTCTTCCTTGGAGCTAGAGCGGCTGGTGGATTCGAACTGCTGACTTTTCAGTTAGCAGCTGAGCACTTAACCACTGCTCCACGAGGGCTCCCTCTCAATTATTAGGCCTCTTATATTTAGACTTTGGTGCATTCTGTTTCCTTTGTCTCCCTTCTTTTGCTTAGTTATCTCCTATTCTTCCTTTTTAGTGTCTTCTTAGATGTCATCGTCTCAACTTGTGTCTGCACAGAAGAACATTTTTTTTTTTTAAGCGGAATTCTATTTATAACCTGGAGATCTCACTTATGTTTCTGAAACATATAATGACTGCCCCAAGGGAAGCCCCTATATTTTATCTTCTCTTCTGTACTTACCTTCCTGTACATGATGCTTTTTCTTCTCAAACTTGTTCTCCCACTATTCCCCCACCCTCTTTGATTTTCCATTGTGATTTCAGGACCACATATCCATGGTAAACAAACACACCTAAGCCTTTAACCCAGCATTTCCTGTACAACATTCTGTAGAATAAGTTGTGAAAAAGTGTTCCCAGGAAGAAGTGTTCTATGGTCCAAAGAGTTGAGAAGCCCTGGTAGAGCTTTAATGTGCATTCTGAATCTCTGAGTTGGAGGTGAAGAGGGGATATAGTTTGGATCATTTCCCACCCTGAATCTCATGTGATGTTAACACAGTCAAAGAACAGTCCATCTGCCAACTAGTTTTAGAGGAAACTTGGTTCTTAGAAAAAATATTGAAGCCTTTAAGTAGAAGTCATTTTTTCCTCCACCCCACAAAGCTCAGGGTATGGAGATTGCTGGTAGCCACTTCTACCCCAGGACCACTTTTAGCCTGCTGCTTCTCCAGCTTCCCTGCTTCTACCAGATTCAGATTCAGCAAAGTAGGTTTTTTTCTCACATACCGTTCTGTCCACTGGTAGTGGCTGCCTTTCACACTGTCTTGAGAAGGAATCCAAGGCTGGGTTCTGGTTCCTCAGGAACACCTGTATGAGTTGGTTAGTGATTGTTCTGTGTGGACTCAGCATCGTGTACCATTTGCCCCCATCACTTACGAATTTCCCTGTTGGTTTTCCGTATTCTTTGAAGATCTCGTCACCACAGCAAACCTCAGGATAATCCAGAGTGACTTCAGTGTCCATGTGGAAAACACCAAACGTCATAGCCTCATTTTTTAAAAAACTTCCTGAACTGTAGTGACCCTCATCTCCAAGCTGCTTTATATACCCACTGTCATGGCCACAGCTGAGTCCTTGTCAAGTTCTGAAATCTCATATGCTTCCAATTATTTCATTTTCCTCTCTTCACTACTGTTGTTCTTAGCCCAATAGGGTTTCCTAAGGCTGTGCTCTTTACAGAAGCAGACTGCCACATCTTTCTCCTGTGGAGTGGCTGGTGGATTTGAATCGTCAAACTTTCAGTTAACTGTACAACCAGGGCTCCTTTTGTGCTACATGCAGGTACTATTAAAATGTAATGCAACAAGATACACTTTGTACTTGGAATTGAAACTATTTCTGCAGGTCACCTTTCAGCCAAATAAAAGTTTGGCTTATAAAATAAACAGTATCACCAGTGAGTAATGTGCTCCCTTAAACAATTAACTGTATAAGACCAAATGGTCAACAGTTACCCAGAAACAAAGATGAGAATGCAAGGAGGGGAAAGGAAGCTAGATCATGGAAACAGAACAAACACAATGGAAATAATGAGAATGCTGATACATGGTAAAAATTATAAACAATGGCATGGAACAATTTGTGTAAAATTGTTATAGGGGAACTTAATTTGCTATGTAAACTTTCACCTGCAACACAATAAAATATTATTTAAAAAAATAATATGGAATGGGAAAATTATAAAATTAGTCAATGAATTAAAAAATATTAAATTAATTAATCCATCCATTCATTCTTGAGCAAATATCTATTATGTGCCCATTATGTGCCAAAGTCTCTGCTAGAAGTAAATTGGTGCTTAATACCATTTACATACCTCTCGGGCAATTTAACTTGACGGAGCAGGCTGTTGAAATACGCCCCTTGAGAGGACTCTGGCAGCTGCTTGGGATGAAGATGGTATATAAAAACCGCTCGAATCAGTGACTGCAAATATACTTTATTATGGCTACAGTTAATATTCAAGAATGATAAGCAGTACCTTATTTATTCCATTTCTACCCATTTATCCTTTCCATAAATTTTAAAGAGAGAGTTTAATATCTTTTCCTGTATAGGAAACTCCAATGTTCATTATGATACTATTCATTGATGCAATGTTTGAATGAAGCTGTCTTTTGTGAAAACCATTGAACAAAGCCCAGATTTCCATTTATAGCTGAATTGAGAAGAAAGTTACAAATGTACATTTACTTTATGAACCACCTTAGTAGGGGGTTCCAGGAGACCAAAGTTGAGATAAATCGAAGGAAAATAGCAATGCTGAATGCAAATATCTTAAAGGACCATTTGCCGTGGGGTCATTTAGCCCCACTTATTTTCGTGAACACAGCACTATGAGGCATCCCGCGATGGGCTTAGTTTTCAGTAGTGTTTTTTTTTTCTTTGAAAAGAGAGTGCAGGTTAGGGAAAGGATAAAGCTTGGCAGAAAGGACTCCCCTAGAAAAAAAAAGGCCAAAGCAAAAACCAAACCACTTGCAGTTGAGTTGATTCTGACTCATGGTGAGCCTGTGTGGCAGAGGCTAATAAAATTGGAGTCCGAGATTGACTTCTTGTTGATACTTATAAACTCCTTGGAAGAGGATACAGGATTAAAGTGAAGGAAAACTCAAGCAGAAGTGCCTAACTGAGCCTCCTTCCTGGTGTACCAAACTTAAAACAAACAAAAAAACCTGTTGCCATCTAGAACTGCCCAGTAAGGTTTATAAGGAGTGACTGGTGGATTTGAACTGCTGACCTTTGGTTAGCAGCTGAGTTCTTAACCACTGTGCAACCTGAGCTCCATTTTGTTGTTGTTGTTGTTAGGTGCCATTAAGTTGATTCCGACTCGTAATGACCCTATGCACAACAGAATGAAATACCTCTGGTCCTGCACCATCCTCACAGTCGTTGCCATGCTTGTGCTCATTGTTGCAGTCACTATGACAATCCATCTCATTGAGTGTCTTCTGCTTTTTCACTGACCCTCTACTTTACTAAGCATGATGTCCTTTTCCAGTTGATAGATCCCTCCTGATAACATGTCCAAAGTATGTGAGAAGTAGTTTCGCCATCCTTGCTTCTAAGGAGCATTCTGGCTGTACGTCTTCCAAGACAGACTTATTTATTCTTTTGGCAGTCCATGGTATATTCAATATTCTCCAACACCACAATTCAAAGGCGTCAAATCTTCTTTGATTTTCGTTATTCATTGTACAGCTTTCCCACGCATAGGAGGTGATTGAAAACACTGTCGCTTGGGTCAGGTGCACTTCAGTCCTCAAGGTGACATCTTTGCTTTTCAACACCTTGAAGAGGTCTTTTGTAGCCGATTTGTCCAATGAAATGAGTCTTTTGATTTCTTGACTGCTGCTTTCATGGGTATTGATTGTGGATCCAAGTAAAATTTTGCTTGCATGTGATATTAATGATATTGTTGGATAATTTCTGCTTTGGTTGGATCACCTTTCTTGGGAATAGGTATAAATATAGATCTCTTTTCAGTCTTTTGGCCGGGTAGCTGTCTTCCACATTTCTTGGCATAGACGTGTGAGCAGTTCTGGCGCTGTATGCGATTGTTGAAACATCTCAATTGGTATTCGGTCAATTCCTGGAGCTTTCAGTGCAGCTTGGACTTTTTCCTTCAGTACCATCAGTTCCTGATCATATGTTGTCTCCTGAAATGGTTGACTGTTGACCAATTCTTTTTGGTATAGTGACTCTGTGTATTCCTTCCATCTTCTTTTGATGCTTCCTGCGTCATTTAATATTTTCACCGTAGAATCCTTCAATATTGCAACTTGAGCTTTGAATTTTTTCTTCAGTTCTTTCAGCTTGAGAAATGAAGAGCATATTCTTCTCTTTTGCTTTTCTATCTCTAGGTCTTTGCACATGTCATCATAATACTTTACTTTGTCTTCCTGAGCTGCCCTTTGAAATCTTCTGTTCAGCTCTTTTACTTCATCACTTTTTCCTTTTGCTTTAGCTACTCGACTTTCAAGAGCAAGTTTCGGAGTCTCTTCTGACATCCACTTAGGTCTTTTCTTTCTCTCCTGTCTTTTTAATGACCTCTGCTTTCTTCATTTATGATGTCCTTGATGTCGTTCCACAACTTGTCTGGTTTTCGGTCATTAGTATTCAATACATCAAATCTATTCTTGAGGTGGTTTCTAAATTCAGGTGGGATATATTCAAGGTCGTACTTTGGCTCTTGTTGACTTGTCCTAATTTTCTTCAGTTTCAACTTGGACTTGCATACGCGTAATTGCTGATCTGATCTGCAGTCGGCGGCCCCTGGCCTTTTTCTGACTGATACTGAGCTTTTCCTTCATCTCTTTCCACAGATGTAGTCGATTCGATTCCTGTTTATTCCATTTGGTGAGGTCCATGTGTATAGTAGCCATTTACGTCGGTGAAAAAAGGTATTTCAATGAAAAAGTCGTTGGTCTTGCGAAATTCAATCATGCCATATCTGGCATCGTTTCTATCACCGAGGCCATATTTTTCTACTACTAATCCTTCTTCTTTGTTTCCAACTTTCTCATTCCAATCACTAATAACTATTAGTGCATCCTGATTGCATGTTCCATCAATTTCAGACTGCAGAAGTTGGTAAAAATCTTCAGTTTCTTCGTTTACCTGTTGAGCTGTTGCCGTTGAGTCAATTCCGACTCATAGCGACCCTATAGGACAGAGTAGAATCACCCCATAGAGTTTCCAAGGAGTGCCTGGTGGATTCGAATGGCCGAACTTTTGGTTAGCAGCTGTAGCAGTTAACCACTATGCCACCAGGGTTTCCTTTTTCACTTAGGGACACTTAAAAAAGAATTAGCAGACACAGTCCCTGTAAGGCAACAATAAAAAATCACACTAAAAATAGGTCAGTAAATGGGGATAATATATTAGGTATATTCATAGGGCAGGAGGATGTCAAAGCATATCTGATTGAGGAGGCTTTGAGGAAGAGGGCTAAGGATCTATTGGATCCCATTGGTAATGGGGGGAGGGGAAAGTCTCTGAGATTTTGTGTCTGTCATCATATTTATAACCTCTCTTTGATAAAATCTGTATTTTAGTACCTCTGGAAGCACCAGACTAGACAATCTAATTAGTATATTTGATATAATTTTTAAACTATCCAGAGTGCCGAAGCCCTCCAGGAAATCTGTTAAAGACAACAAACAAACAAACAAACTCACACCACTGAATTCTTAAATATCAGAGTGTCACTTTTATTAAGAATTAAATACCAAGAATGTGCAGTTGTTTGTGTTTCTAAATATCCTTTCCTTTTTTTATTAAAAAAATTAGTTGTAACATTTCATGAAGAAAAAGTATAGCAACTGATATGTTAGGGAAAAAAATTATAGCACTCTACTGATTTCAGGGTATTCAGCGATGTATCAACTATTGATAGGCACTGCAGTCAACACACCAAAGACTCATATTCCTCCAAGCATTTAACAGAGAACTGACTACAGTCAAAGCAGAACTAGGAGCTGTAACAAAGAGTTAATAAATGTGTCCCTTTGAACATAGAACAGAGGCAATATATTTCCGTGTAAAGGCTTTGGGCAAGTTATTGAAACTCTGTATGCTCCACAAATGATAGCTATTATTTGATTTTTAGTTTCAGCAATCTAAAAATTCTGTTCTAAGACAGATTCTTAATTTTTTCTTACTCAAATAACTTGTGTATTTTAAAATATAGGTGATATACAAGAAATTCTAGTTTAATGAAATCTGTTGGAAGTTTTCAAACATGATTTCTTTAAAAATATTTTTACTGTGCTTTAAGAGAAAGTTTACAAATCAAGTCAGTCTCACATACAAAACCTTATATACACCTTGCTATATACTTCTGGTTGCTCTCCCCTTAATGAGGTAGCACGCTCCTTCTCTCCACCCTGTATTTCTGTGTCCATTAAGCCAGCTTCTATCCTCCTCTGCCCTCCGGACAGGACCTGCCCATATAGTCTCATGTGTCTACTTGATCCAAGAACCCCCTCCTCACCAGTATCATTTTCTGTCTTATAGTCCAGTCCAATTCCTGTCTGAAGAGTTGGCTTCGGGAATGGCTCCTATCTTGGGCTAATAGAAGGTCTGGGGACTATGACTTCTGGGGTCAAACACGATTTTTATAACTGGAAAAAAAAAAACAGTAAGGATTTATTTTGTATTTGACATTACCCTTGTCATTATAAAAACCATAGGTGTGCAATTGTTACAAGTCTAGGGTTTTCTGGCATTGAGATTGATAACATTTTGTTCCTGATAGAAAAATGCATGGGGTGAGAAAGATGGAAACAAAACAATTTTTCGAATGGCGCTGAGGTAGTTTTCCCTTCTAGATCCCAAATTTCGGTTTGTTAAAGGACATAAGCAAATAAGAATTCCTTTCAGTATTCATTCCACAGCTAATATTAATACTTGGTTTTTACATTGCAGTTATCATTTAACATGGAAGAAGATGAGTTCTTTAGTGAAAAAACATTTCAGTATTATTGTTTGGAATTCATTAAGCATTCACAGCAGATAAGTGATGGTTGGGAATGGAAAACTTCAAAGGTAAGAACAGAAATTTTTATTTCTTTATTTAAATGGAGGTTTTGGTGATTTTTGTTGTTTGTTTTTGCTATGTAAAACCTCAGTAATTGAAACTAATGTATGAAAGTTAGTTTGATTTAGTAAAAGGTCTAATTTGAGGAATGTTTTAAAACAGATGTCTGTTTTATTACTTCAGCTATATATACTCATTATAATTAGACTAATGAAGAATTATCTAGAAAAGTCCTTAGGTGACCTGTTTTAATTTAATAGATAAGAATGCTTAGCATATTAATTATCAGAATGTAAACAGATGCTTCTGTGGTGCTTCAAGCCGTTTGTTTACACTGCTAATTTTCTTAGGAAACTACTTTTGTCCAGAGAGTGAAAAGATAATCCTGAAGCCAAACAATCAGAAATTCTGAAAATATTGAAGACTGTATTAACTGGGAATATCTTAATAATGTAAATCCATTCCAAAACATTTTTTTCTATTCAGTAATAATAATGTAGGAAACCCTGGTGGCGTAGTGTTAAATGCTAAGGCTGCTCACCAAGGGGTCGGCAGTTTGAATCCGCCAGGCACTCCTTGGAAACTATGGGGCAGTTCTACTCTGTCCTATAGGGTTGCTATGGGTTGGAATTGACTTGATGGCACTGGGTTTGGTTTTTTTTTTTGTGTGTGTGATAATAATGTGAAAAGCCTGTACTCTTTTATTTCCACACATAGAATTAGTAGGTTTCTCTGCCAAAAGCTTTTTAAGGGTTCCTTGAAATCCCTTTCTTAGAGAATAACTAAGTTTTCTCTACTTGACATTTTATCTGATTCCTGAAAGAGTGATGAACCCCAATTCTGTGCTGATTGGTTCTGTTTCCTAAATGCATTCTGAGAGATTTCAACAGTTCTGACCTGATTCCTATGATTCAGAACTAGGACAGTAAGATGCAGGTTTTGATCAAGTTCAGAATGTCACTTCCTTTTGGGTCACCTTCTGGCTAAGTAAGGTTAGTGAGGGTGGTTTGTGGGCTGGTTCAGAGGTATAGGGTTAGTTTCTCATGGTAGACTCTAGTCCTGCTGTCCAAGTTAGTGACTGGATAAATCTACCAGCCCCTAGGGAGTCTCCTGGTCTAGGATAACAAGACCTTCCTAGTACCTTTTATTTTGTTCCTGGGTATTTTATTATTTTGTTTGGAATTTTCATTTATCCTATTTCTTCTGTAATTATTGCTGATATATAAAAGAATGGTTAATTTTTGTATATTAGTTGTATAACCGTTCAGTTACTGTTTTGGATTGAATTGTGTCCCCCCAAAATGTGTGTCAACTTGTCTAGGCCATGATTCCCAGTATTGTGTGGTTGGCCACCATTTTGTGATCTGATGTAATTATCCTGTGTATTGTAAGTTCTAACCTTTATGATATTAATGAGACAGGATTAGAGGCATTTATATTAATGAGGCAAGATTCAATTTACAGGATTAGGTTATATCTTTAGTCAATCTCTTTTGAGACATAAAAGAAAGAATTGAGCAGAGAGGGTAGGGACTGCATACAATCAAGAAAGAAGAACCCAGAGGGGAATGCGTCATTTGGGTCCGGGGTCCCTAGGCTGAGAAGCTCCTAGACAGGGGAAGATTGATGACAAGGACCTTCCCCCAGAGCTGAAGAGAGAGAAAGCCTTACCTTGCAGCTGGCACCCTGAATTCAGACTTCTAGCCTCCTAGACTGTGAGAGAATAAATTTCTCTTTATTAAAGACATCACTTGTGGTATTTCTGTTACAGCAGCACTGGATAACTGAGACAGCTACCTTACTGAATTCTTCTATTAGTTTTCATAGTGTCTCAATGGTTTCTCTTGGGTCTACTAGGTATAGTGATATCACCTACAAATGAAGAGTTTTTCTATTGTGTTCTTTGCAATATTTCTTTTTTTTATGCATTGACTAGAAAATGTCAAGGCTCCCTGGGTGGTACACTTATCTACTAGCTGAAAGGTTGGCAGTTCAAACCCACCTAAAGGAGCCTCAGAAGATAGCCCTGGTGATCTGATTCTGAAAGATTACAGCCTTGAAAACCCTGCGGAGCAGTTCTACTCTACTTGCATGGAGTCTTCATAAGTTAGAATTGACTCACGGACAACTAACAACAACAACAACAACAGAAAATATCAAGTACTTGTGATAGCAGGTCTCTTGGTCTTGAGCCTGATTTTGATATTATTGCATTGGGCGTAGAATGACCCATAATAAATTGCGTGATTATTATATTGTAAGGCTTAAAATTTCAAGTGCTGCCCTAACTTAAGCTCTGAGCTTCACAGAGCTCCAAAGACCTAACCATGAGTTCCACTGTTCTTGCCAGATATGCCCCCTACCCAGTGGAAAAGGCTGTCCACCTAACTTGTTGCCCTATTAGAACCTTAAGGGGTTGGAAATGTTGCATACGGAGGAACAGAGAGAATTATCTTGCCTAGATACCAATGGCTTCTAGCTCCACTGACATAACACTGATTTAGAAGAATTCACCTTATTCTGTTTAACTGCAGGGGTAAGAGCTGTTTTGAAGAGTCAGTATATGCAAACTATGCTTAGCTCAAAGCTTAATATGTACTTTTCTCAAGAAATAGCAATGATTGTTATTATTTTTATTATCACATGGTTGTTCATTTAAAGTGCCTGTCATAGTACGTGTTACATAGCATTGTAGCAAATTAGGCAAATACCCAACATTGTAAAGAAGAAAATACTCAAAAGCAAAAAATCTATTAACATTTTTCTGTATTAACTGTATTTACATATATACATATACATGATAACCCAGAACCCCAGTGCCGTCGAGTCGATTCTGACTCATAGCGACCCTGTAGGACAGAGTAGAACTGCCCCATAGAGTTTCCAAGGAGCACCTGGAGGATTCGAACTGCCAACCCTTGAGTTAGCAGCCGTAGCACTTAACCACTACACCACCAGGGTTTCCACATATACATGATATATATGTAAAATGTGAATTATATGCTATATATAGAATTATTGAATATATATATTTTTCATTTCTCTCATGGTGTTTTTTGCTTTACAATGTTTTATAAAAAATATTTTTATGTAGTTAAATTTATCAGTCTTTCATTTATTGCCTCTGGATTTTGAGTCATAGTTAGAAAATCTTTCCTTTCACTGAAATTAAATAGGAATTCACCCATGTGTTCTAGTACTTGTATGGCTTTTTTTTTTTTTTTTCTTCCGTTTAGATTCCTGATCATTTTGAGTTTGATCTTTTGTGTAATGTGAATTACGGATATAATTTCATCTTTTTTAAAATGACTACTTGGTTGCCCCAATTCCATCTTTATTAAAAAGTCCGTCTTTGCCCCGGTGATTTGAGATGTACTTTTATCATATATTAAACTTCTATATGTATGTGATTTATTTCTGGAATGTCTATTCTGTTCTACAGGTCTCTTTGTCTATTTATGAGTCAGTGTCACACTGTTTTAATTATAGAGGCTTTATGGTATATTTTAATGTCTGGGAGAGTTAGTCTTCTCTTGTAGTTTTTCCTTTTTAGTGTTTTTCTGGCTGTTCTTGCATGTTTGTTTTTCCGTATGAACTTTTGTAAAAAAAAAAACAAAACTTGTCTGTAAATAACTTAGGGAGAACTGACACCTTTATATTGTTGAGTTGTCCTGTCCCAGAACAAAGGACGTCTTTCCATTTGTTCATGTCTACTTTCATGTCTTTCAGGAGTGTTTTAAAGTTTTCCTTAATAAGTTTCATGCATTTCTTGTTCAATTTGTTTCTAAGTATTTAATTTTTTTGTTGCTATCGTAAATGGGATTTTTCTTTACTGTTATGTCATCTAACTGGTTATTGTTTTCGTATATGAAGGCTATTGATTTCAGTATGTTAATTTTACATCCTATTATCTTACTGAATTTTTTATTGTTTAAGTTACTTTTATCATTGAATCTTGGGGATTTTTCTAAATGTACTATCGTATACTTGTACATGGAAACCCTGGTGGCGTGGTGGTTAAGTGCTACAGCTGCTAGCCAAAAGGTTGGCAGTTTGAATCCACCAGGCGCTCCTTGGAAACTCTACGGGGCAGTTCTACTATGTCCTCTAGGGTTGCTACAAGTCATAATCGACTCGATGGCAGTAGGTTTGTTTTTTTTTGGTTTTTGTATTTGTACATATACTATCATATACTTGTACATATTTTCACTCCCTCTTTACCAATTCTTATTCCTCTAATTGATTTCTCCTGTCCGATTGTATTGGCGGATATCACTAAAGTTGCTACAAGTCATAATCGACTCGATGGCAGTAGGTTTGTTTTTTTTGGTTTTTGTATTTGTACATATACTATCATATACTTGTACATATTTTCACTCTCTCTTTACCAATTCTTATTCCTCTAATTGATTTCTCCTGTCCGATTGCATTGGCATTTATCACTAGTACAGTGGTAAATAGTATTGAAGATAGTGGACATCCTTGCCTTATTCCTAATCTTAATGGAAATGCCTCTAGTGTTTCTCAATTAAGTAATATAATTCCTCTAGGAGCCTTGGTGGTGCAGTGGTTAAGTGTTCAGTGCCTAACCAAAAAAGTTGGCAGTTCAAATCCACCAGCTGCTCCTTGGAAACCCTATGGGGCAGTTCTACTCTGTCCTATAGGGTCTGCTGTGAGTCAGAGTCGCTTGATGGCAATGGGTTAGGACTGAAGTATATATATATTTTATCATGTTAAGAAAGTATCCCTCAAGTCTTACTTTTTTGAGTGTTATATATATTGTCTGTTATCCAGACTGGCTGCACAACCTTGTATCACCAACAATAGTGCACGTGTTTGTCAGTTTATCCACAAACTTGCCAACACTGTTTTTTTTTTTTTAAGTCTTTTTAATGTTTACCAGCCTGATAAGTAAAAAAAAAAAATGACATCTTGTTTCAGTTTTCATTTTTTAATGATTTGGGAAGTTCAACACATTTTTACATCTTTATTTATCATTTTTGTTCCCTTTTTGTAAAGTACCTATTCAAGTCCTTTGTTTTACTTCTATTGGGGCATTTTTTCTTAGAAATTTATAAATTCTCTTCTTACTCTGTGGATATGAATCTTTTACCTGTCATATATGTTGCAAATATTTTTCTCAGCTTATTTACATTTTGCATACAAAAGTTTAAAATTTTATGTAAACAAATTTATTGATCTTAAAACAATCTGTAATGTTATATGCTGTCATAATATATATACCATGATATCTTAATCATGTGGTCTGAATCAGGAAGCTTAAGGCATAGTTGCATTTCCCAGTGGAAGAGATTAACAACCTTACCAGAATATATATGATAAAAACTGTGACTATTATAACAACTAAATAGAGGCAAAATTAAACTGCAAGATCGATAATTCTTAGAAAAATCTAAAATTTAAAAATAAATCAGAATTTAGAAAAATTATTAGTATGCTTATGGTAATAACAATGATTGTCAAAACAACTAAACACAAGCAAAATTATTCTTCAAGTTTAATAATTCCTTTAAAAAGAACCATTTTAAGTAAATGAGGAAAACTTTCAGTGGCATGATCATGGTAGCAGTATGGATTTTGAATCTTCCCCAAACTCCGCATAAAAACAAAACAACAACAAAAAGAATAGAAGAAGGAAACATATCAGAGGTGGAGCCAAGATGGTGGAATAGACAGACGCTTCAGTCGAGCCCTCTTTACAACAAAGACTGGAAAAAACAAGTGAAACGAGTATGTTTGTGACAAGCTGGGAGCCCTGAGCATCAAAGGCAAGCTTAGACAATGAACTGAGGGGCAGGGGAAGGAAGAGGCTGTTCAGAAGTGGAGAGGAGTTACCAGACCTGAATCGCGGGGAGCCCTCAGGCACCATTCCTGGAGGGGTGGCGGCGGCGGCGGCAGCAGGCTGGTACTAGCGTTTGACTGCAGTTTCCTCAGGGAGGAGCAGCCAGCTGCACAGCCTACTCACACCTCCGGAACCTGAGGAGAACGGTGCGCTCCCGGCAAAAGCTAAGTACTTGCGCATATTTTACCACCGCCACCCCCAAGCCGGCTTCGGTGGCTGAATCCCTGGGCCTGAGATAGACCCTGGTGAGCACCTAGAGCCATCCTCCCGGCCTTGGAGAAGGAAAAAATTTGCAACTAGGGGGAAAAGATAATTTGCTAGCTCCATTAACCAGGGGAGCTCAGGACAGAAGCAGCTCCTGTCCAGGCATAAACCATCTGTGGACCTTGAGCACCTTTCCCTTCTGCATGGACCCGTGTGGGCCTATTTTGGGAGAATAGGCCCTTGTTGGCAGACTCCAGCCATTTCAGCTGTGCAGTGGAGAGGTGGGTGTTTGATGTTTGACATTGCTTTGCCTATTAAACAAGGTTGTCACCTACCCACATCAGGGACCTAAGGACTGGTAGCTCCACTCAGGTCACCCAGCCACTCACGACAAGGGTCCAAAGATAACTGGTACCTCCCAGTCCTTACAACCAAAAACTTTGTGTGCCCATGGTCCCTCTGCAGAACCCACCCACCAGCATGTTCTAGGGAACAGAGACGCGTTTTCCTCAGAGGCACTTGGGGGTCGGTTCTCAGCCCCCTGCCTTGTTCAGAGCATGACCCTCTGCTACAATCAGATACTGGTATATACGCCAATCACCCCTGCCCCTCTAAGACTGTAGGACAGAGCCTGTACCACACACTTGAAATCAGCTACCTGGAAACCTGAGCTGAATTCATACAAGAAAACTGAATGGACTCCTAGACTGATATACCTGATAACAGCTGTAGCCAGCTGGGGACAGGACACCAGAGCTCCAAAGGCGAAAATAATCAAGCTAGCTCACTCAAGCAACCCATACGGGTATACCAAAACAAAACAAAGCAAGCAGCTACGACACAGTAAGCAAGCATAAACTAATACAATAATTTACAGATTGTTCGGAGACAACAGTGAACATCAAGTCACATAAAGAAACAGACCATAATCACCTCAACAGGCACTGAAAACAAAGAATCCAGGGATCTTCTAGATGAAAGTGCATTCCTGGAATTACCAGATGCAGAATACAAAAGTTTAATATGCAGAACCCTTCAAGAGATCAGGAGGGAAATGAGGCAATACGCAGAACAAGCCAAGGAACACACAGATAAAGCAACTGAAGAAATCAGAAAGATTATTCAGGAACATAATGAAAAGTTTAATAAGCTGGAAAAATCCATAGACAGACAGCAATCAGAAACTCAGAAGATTAACAATAAAATTACAGAAGTAGACAACTCAATAGAAAGTCAGAGGAGCAGAATTGAGCAAGTATAGGCTAGAATTTCTGAACTCAAAGCTAAATCACTTAGTACTAATATATTTGAAGAAAAATCAGGTAAAAGAATTAAAAAAAAAAATGAAGAAACCTTAAGAATCACGTGGGACTCTATCAAGAGAAATAACCTATGAGTGATTGGAGTACCAGAACAGGGAGGGATAACAGAAAATACAGAGAAAATTGTTGAAGATTTGTTGGCAGAAAACTTCTCTGATATTGTGAAAGATGAGAAGATATCTATCCAAGATGCTCATCGAACTCCACATAAGGCGGATCTTAAAAGAAAGTCACCAAGATATATTATAATTAAGCTTGCCAAAACCAAAGGTAAGGAGACAATTATAAGAGCAGCGAGGGATAAAAGAAAAGTCATCTACAAAGGAGAGCCAATAAAAATAAGCTCAGACTACTTGGCAGAAACCATTCAGGCAAGAAGGCAATGCGATGACATATTTAAAAAATTGAAGGAAAAAAATTGCCTGCCAAGAATCATATATCCAGCAAAACTGTCTCTTAAATATGAAGGTGAAATTAAGACATTTCCAGAAAAGCACAAGTTGAGGGAATTTGTAAAAACCAAACCAAGACTACAGGAAATACTAAAGGGAGTTCTTTGGTTAGAAAATCAATAATATTGGGTATGAACCCAAGACAAGAACACTGGGCAGAGCAACCAGAAGTCAACTCAGACAGGGAAATCCAAAAAAAAAAAAAAAAGCCCAACACAGGGTAATGGCGATGTTATTATATAAAAGAAGACAACGTTAAAATAATAAAGAGGGACTAAGAAATGTAATTATACACCTTTCATATGGAGAGGAAGATATGGCGATACAAAGAAATAAAAGTTAATTTTAAATTTAGAAAAATAGGGATAAATAATAAGGTAACCACAAAGGAGAGAAACTATCCTACTCATCAAAATAAAATACAAGGGAAAAATACAGACATAGCAGAAACAAAATCAACAACAACAAATATGAGGCAAGGACAATATATAAAGAAAATCTACTCAGCACATAAAATCAAGTGGGAAAAGGAAACTGTCAACACACAAAAAAAGACATCAAAATGATAGCACTAAATTCATACCTATCCAAACGCACCAATAAAGAGACAGAGAGTGGCAGAATGGATTAAAAAACAACATCCGTCTACATGCTGCCTACAGATACACACCATAGACTTAGAGACACAAATAAACTAAAACTCAAAGGATGGAAAAAAATATACCAAGCAAACAACAATCAGAAAAGAGCAGGAGTGGCAATATTAATTTCTGACAAAATAGACTTTAAAGTTAAATCCATCAGAAAGGATAAGGAAGGACACTATATAATGATTAATGGGACAATACACCAAGAAGATATAACCATGTTAATTATTTATGCACCCGATGACAGGGCTGCAAGATACATAAAACAAAGTCTATCAGCGTTGAAAAGTGAGATAGACAGCTCCACAATAATAGTAGGAGACTTCAACACACCACTTTTGGTGAAGGACAGAACATCTGGAAAGAAACTCAGTAAAGACATGGAAGATCTGAATGCCACAACCAACCAATTTGACCTCATAGACATACACAGAACACTCCATCCAACAGCAACCAAGTATACTTTCTTTTCTAGTGCACATGGAACATTCTCTAGAATAGACCACGTATTAGGTCATAAAGCAAGCTTTAGCAGAATCCAAAACATTGAAATATTACAAAGCACCTTCTCTGACCATAAGGCCATGAAAGTGAAAATCAATAACAGGAAAAGAAATCAAACACTTGGAAACTGAACAATACCCTGCTCAAAAAAGACTGGATTATAGAAGACATTAAGGATGGAATAAAGAAATTCAAAGAATCCAATGAGAATGAAAACACTTCCTATCAGAATCTTTGGGACACAGCAAAAGCAGTGCTCAGGGGCCAATTTATATCAATAGATGCACACATCCAAAAAGAAGAAAGGGCCAAAATCAAAGAATTATCCCTACAACTTGAACAAATAGACAGAGAGCAACAAAAGAAACCCACAGGCGCCAGAAGAAAACAAATACTAAAAATGAGAGCTGAACTAAATGAAATAGAAAACAGAAAAACAATTGAAAGAATTGACAAGACCAAAATCTGGTTTTTTGAAAAACTCAACAGAATTGATAAACCACTGGCCAAACTGGCAAAAGAAAAACAAGAGAGGAAGCAAATAACCTGAATAAGAAATGAGAGGGGCAACATTATAACAGACCCAACTGAAACTAAAAGAATCATATCAGATTGCTATGAAAAACTATACTCAAACAAATTTGAAAACCTAGAAGAAATGGATGAATTCCTAGAAACACACTACCTACCTAAACTAACACAAACAGTGGTAGAACAACTAAATAGACCCATAACAAAAGAAGAGATTGAAAAGGTAATCAAAAAACTCC
Source organism: Elephas maximus indicus (assembly GCF_024166365.1). NCBI lineage: Eukaryota > Metazoa > Chordata > Mammalia > Proboscidea > Elephantidae > Elephas > Elephas maximus. Next base: position 87,099,853 of record NC_064820.1, read on the forward strand.
CAGTGGAGGAAAGCCCTGGTCTGGACAGCTTCACTGCAGAGTTCTACCACACTTTCAGAGAAGAGTTAACACCACTACTACGAAAGGTATTTCAGAGAATAGAAAAGGATAGAATACTACCAAACTCATTCTGTGAAGCCATGTCCCTGATACCAAAACCAGGTAAAGACACCACCCACCCACTAAACCACTGCCGTAGAGTCGATTCTGACCCATAGCGACCCTGTAAGACAGAGTAGAACTGCCCTGTAGAGTTTCCAAGGAGCGCCTGGCGAATTCAAACTGCCGACCTCTTGGTTAAGAGCCTTACTTAGCACCTAACCACTACGCCACCAAGGTTTCCAAAGATACCACAAGAAAAGAAAATTATAGACCTATATCCCTCATGAATGTAGTGCAAAAATCCTCAACAAAATTCTAGCCAATAGAATTCAACAACATATCAAAAAAATAATTCACCATGACCAAGTGGGATTCATACCAGGTATGCAGGGATCGTTCAACATTAGAAAAACAATGTAATCCACCATATAAATAAAATGAAAGACAAGAATCACATGATTTTATCAATTGATGTAGAAAAGGCATTTGACAACGTTTAACACTCATTCATGATAAAAACTCTCAGCAAAATAGAAGTAGAAGGAAAATTTCTCAACATAATAAAGGGCATTTATACAAAGCCAAGAGCCAACATCACCCTAAACGTAGAGAGCCTGAAAACATTTCCATTGAGATCGGGAACCAGACAAGGATGCCCTTTATCACCACTCTTATTCAACATTGTGCTGGAAGTCCTAGCCAGAGCATTTAGGCTAGATAAAGAAATAAAGGGCATCCAGATTGGCAAGGAAGAAGTAAAAGTATCTCTATTTGCAGATGACATGATCTTACACACAGAAAACTCTGAGGAATCCTCCAGAAAACTACTGAAACTAATAGAAGAGTTCAGCAGAGTATCGGGATACAAAATAAACATACAGAAGTCAATTGGATTCCTGTACACCAACAAAAAGAACATAGAAGAGGAAATAACCAAATCAATGCCATTTACAGTAGCCCCCAAGAAGATAAAATACTTAGGAATAAATCTTACCAGAGATGTACAAGACTTATATAAAGAAAACTACAGTACACTTCTGCAAGAAACCAAAAGAGACTTACGTAAGTGGAAGAACATACCTTGCTCGTGGACAGGAAGACTTAACGTTATAAAAATGTCTATTCTTACAAAAGTGATGTATACAGTTAATGCAATTCTGATCCACATCCCAACGACATTCTTTAATGACATGGAGAAACAAATCCCCAATTTCATATGGAAGGTAAAGAGGCTCCGGATAAATAAGGCAGTACTGAAAAAGAAGAACAAAGTGGGAGGCCTTACTTTACCTGATTTTAGAACCTATTATACCGCCACAGTAGTCAAAACAGCCTGGTACTGGTACAACAACAGATACATGGACTAATGGAACAGAATTGAGAATCCAGACATAAACCCATCCGCATATGAGCTGTTGATATTTGACAAAGGCCCCAAAACAGTTAAATGGGGAAAAGACAGTCTTTTTAACAAATGGTGCTGGCATAACTGGATGTCCATCTGCAAAAAAATGAAACAAGACCCATACCTCACTCCATGCACAAAAACGAGCTCAAAATGGATCAAAGACCTAAATATAAAATCTAAAATGATAAAGATTATGGATGAAAAAATAGGGACAATGTTAGGAGCCCTAATACATGGCATAAACAGTATACAAAACATTATAAAGAATGTAGAAGAAAAACTAGATAACTGGGAGCTCCTAAAAATCAAACACCTATGCTAATCCAAAGACTTCACCAAAAGAGTAAAAAGGTTACCTACAGACTGGGAAAAAGTTTTTAGCTTTGACGTTTCCGATCAGTGCCTGATCTCTAAAATCTACATGATACTGCAAAAACTCAACTACAAAAAGACAAATAACCCAATTAAAAAATGGGCAAAAGATATGAATAGACACTTCACTAAAGAAGACATTCAGGTAGCTAACAGATATATGAGGAAATGTTCACGATCATTAGCCCTTAGAGAAATGCAGATCAAAACTACAATGAGATTTCCTCTCACGCCAACAAAGCTGGCATTAATCCAAAAAACACAAAATAATAAATGTTGGAGAGGCTGTGGAGGGATTGGAACACTTATACACTGCTGTTGGAAATGTGAAATGGTACAACAAGTTTGGAAATCGATTCGGCACTTCCTTAAAAAGCTAGAAATAGAACTACCATACGATCCAGGAATCCCACTCCTTGGAATATATCCTAGAGAAATAAGAGCCTTTACGCAAACAGATATATGCACACCCATGTTTATTGCAGCACTGTTTACAATAGCAAAAAGCTGGAAGCAACCAAGGTGCCCATCAAAGGATGAATGGTTAAATAAATTATGGTGTATTCACACAATGGAATACTATGCATTGATAAAGAACAGTGATTAATCGGTGAAACATTTCATAACATGGAGGAACCTGGAAGGCATTATGCCGAGTGAAATTAGTCAGTTGCAAAAGGACAAATATTGTGTAAGACCACTAGTATAAGAACTTGAGAAATAGTTTAAACTGAGAAGAAAACATTCTTTTGTGGTTATGAGAGGGGGAAGGGAGGGAGGGTGGGAGAGGGGTATTCACTAATTAGTAGATAACTACTTTAGATGAAGGGAAAGAGAGCACACAATGCATGGGACGTCAGCACAATTGGACTAAACGAAAAGCAAAGAAGTTTCCTGAATAAACTGAATGCTTTGAAGGCCAGTGTAGCAGAGGCAGGGGTCTGGGTACCATGGTTTCAGGGGACATCTAAGTCAATTGTCATATTAAAATCTATTAAGAAAACATTTTGCATCCCACTTTGAAGAGTGGCGTCTGGGCTCTTAAACGGTAGCAAGCAGCCATGTAAGATGCATCAACTGGTCTCAACCCACGTGGATCAAAAGAGAATGAAGAACACCAAGGACACGAGGCGATTATGAGCCCCAAAGACAGAAAGGGCCACATGAACCAGCGACTACATCATCCTGAGACCAGAAGAACTAGATGGTGCCTGGCTACAACCAATGACTGCCCTGACAGGGAACACAACAGAACCCCTGAGGGAGCAGGAGAGCAGTGGGATGCAGACCCTAAATTCTCATAAGACCAGACTTAATGGTCTGAGACTGGAAGGACCCTGGAGGTCATGGCCCCCAGACTTTCTGTTGGCCCAGGACAGGAACCATTCCTGAAGCCAACTCTTCGGACAGGGATTGGACTGGACAATACTTTGGAGAGGGATGCTGGTGAGGAATGAGCTTCTTGGATCAGGCGGACACTTGAGACTGTGTTGGCATCTCCTGCCTGGAGGGGAGATGAGAGGGTGGAGGGGGTTAGAAGCTGGCGAAATGGACACAAAAAGAGAGAGTGGAGGGAGAGAGTGGGCTGTCTCATTTGGGGGAGAGTAATTGGGAGTGTTTTTTTTTTTTTTTTTTTCAGCAAGGTGTATATGGGTTTTTGTGTGAGAGACTGACTTGATTTGTAAACTTTCACTTAAAGTGCAATAAAAATTATGAAAAAAAGGAAAAAAAAAGAGAATAGAAGAAGACAAAACTGATTGACAACATATTGAAGCCAATGAGGTGACAAGAAATCACTAAGAACTAGAATTCAGCTATTTGTGGCCATACGCCATAGTAGCAGGAACTGTGTAAGATTCATAACTGTGAGGATGGAGCAGCTAAAAGTAAAAGGGGGCTGTCAATGTATCCGAAAAGCTGTGGAAATAAAATATTGTCAATAGGACAATATTCTCCAAAAGGAGAAAACTACACCCTGAGTAGAAACCTGGGTGAAAACCACTGGTAAAAACTGGAAATATTCCTCACATGCTCTAAATTGTAGATGAGTGCAAAACAGTGCACAAAGACATAGGATAATTGAATGTTACTGTTTCAAGAATCTTGGAAATAGTTAACAAGACACTCTTCCAGAAGAAAAGAGCCTTTATTTACCCTTGGGGAAAACTTCTGAGAACAGAAACCAAAACGGACAGGACAAGAACACTAACCAAAAAGAAACCCATTGCCATCGAATTGATTCCGACTCATAGTGACCCTATAGGACAGAGTAGAGCTGCCCCATAGAATTTTCAAGGAGAGCCTGGTGGATTCAGACTGCTGACCTTTTGGTTAGCAGCTGTAGCTCTTAACCAAGAGGTATACTTTGGGTTGAGGTGGGGCTCAGAAATTGATCTCAGAAAGTACCCTTAAAGAGTACAGATGTCTACAACTGACAGCAAAATTTTCCTGAACAGAGTTAGCTTTGACAGACTGATGACTACACAGAAAAACCATATTTTATTGTTACCTCAAAGTAACAATGGATGAGGGGTCCTGGGAAAGCCACTTCAGGCCATCATTTACCCACTTTTCAGCTTTATAGTTACCTCCTTATGGCACAGAAAACCTACCTTATTTAAACATGGAAAACAACAATAACAAAATATGCTCTAGCCTCATGCAAAGTTGTTATAAGAAAAATACACGAAAATTGTTGTGGGGTGCTGTAAAGTCAGTTCCGACTTACAGTGACCCTGTGTACAACAGAATGGAACACTGCCTGGTCCTGTGCCATCTTCACAATCTCTGTTATGCTGAGCCCATTGTTGCAGCCACTGTGTCCCTACGTCTTGTTGAAGGTCTTCTCTTTCATTGACCCTTTACTAAGCATGATGTCCTTCTCCAGGGCTTGGTCCCTCCTGTTAACGTGTCCAAAGTAAGCAAGACATATGTCACTACCCCACTTCTAAGGAACATTCTGGCTGTACTTCTTCCAAGACAGATTTGTTTGTTCTTCTGGTAGTCCATGGTATATATGGTATTCTTTGCCAACACCATATTTCAAAGGAAACAATTCCTCTTCGGTCTTCCTTATTGATTTTCTAGCTTTCATGTGCAAAAATTCTCACAGCCGGACCAATAAGCAACATCATGATAAACAGAAAATATTGAATTGTCAAGGATTTCATTTTACTTGGATCCACAATCAGCACCCATGGAAGCAGCAGTCAAGAAATGCTGCATTACATTGGGCAGATTGGCTGCAAAAGACCTGTTTACAGTGTTCAAAAGAAAAGATGTCACTTTGATGACTAAGCTGTGCCTGACCCAAGCTATGATATTTCCAAGCGCCTTACATACATGATAAGCTGGACAATGAATAAGAAAGACTGAAAAATTGACACATTTGAATTATGGTGTTAGCAAAGAATATTGAATATATATGAATATTAATGTAGTAAATGTAGTAAAATATTCCAAGAAAAGATTTAGAAGAATAGATAAAAATTGTGTTCTAACATTATAGTGCATCAATTTGAATAATAGTCAAATTAAATGGTCTTCCTTTTAGGCCTGTGGATATTAACCTATCACCAAAAGCATTGTACTTCAGGATGGATTTTGATATGTTCTTTTTGACAATGAATGCAATGCCATTCTTCTTCAAGTTGTCATTCCTGGCATAATAGACGACATGATTGTTTGATTCAAAATGGCCAATACCAGTCCATTTCAGTTCACTAATGCCTAAGATATCAATGTTTATGTATTCCATTTTGTTTTCGACAATTAATTTTCCTAGATTCATACTTTGCACATTCCACGTTCTGATTATTAATGGATGTTTGCAGCTGATTCTTCTCATTTTGAATTGTGCCACATCAGCAAATGAAGGTCCCCAGAGCCTGACTTCATCCACATCGTTAAGGTCGACTCTACTTTGAGGAGGCGGCTCTTCCCCAGTAGTCTTTTAAGTGCCTTCCAACCTGGGGGGGCTCCCCTTCCGGCGCTATATCAAACAGTGTTCCCCTACTATTTATAAGGTTTTCACTGGCTAATTTTTTTCAGAAATAGACTGCTGGGTCCTTCTTCATAGTCTGTTTTAGTCTAGAAGCTCAGCTGAAATTTGTCCACCGTGGGTGACCCTGCTGGTATCTGAATACCAGTGGCGTAGCTTCTAGCATCATAGCAACATGCAACCCCCCACAGTAGGACAAACTGACTGTCTGAAATTGATCGAACATACATTCAGGATACATTGATAATTACTGGAGATTGGAATGTGAAAGTTGGAAACAGAGAAGAAGGATCGGTAGTTAGAAAATATGGCCTTGGTGATAGAAATGATGTCAGAGATCACATGATAGAATTTTGAGAGGCCAACGACTTCTTCATTGCAAATACCTTTTTTTACCAACATAAATGGCGACTATACACATGGACCTTGCCAGATGGAATACACAATAATTAAGTCGACTACATCTGTGGAAAGAGATGATGAAAAAGCTCAATATCAGCAGTCAGAACAAGGCCAGGGGGTGACTGTGGAAAAGAACATCAATTGCTCATATGCAAGTTCAAGCTGAGACTGAAGAAAATTAGAACAAGTCCACAAGAGCCAAAGTACAACCTTGAGTATATCCCACGTGAATTTAGAAACCATCTCAAGAATAGATTTGATGCATTGAGCACTAATAACTGAAGACTGAGTTGTGGATGACATCAAGGACGTCATACGTGAAAAAAGCAAGAAGTAACTACAGAGACAGGAAAGAAAGACAAGACCAAAACGGATGTCAGAAGAGACTCTGAAACTTGCTCTTGAACACTGAGCAGCTAAAGCAAAAGGAAGAAATGATGAAGTAAAAGAACTGAACAGAAGATTTCAAAAAGTGGCTCAAGAAGACAAAGTAAAGTATTATAATGACATGTGCAAAGAGCTGGAGATAGAAAACCAAAAGGGAAGAACACACTCTGCATTTCTCAAGCTGAGAGAACTGAAGAAAAAGTTCAAGCCTCGAGGTGCAGTAGTGAAGGATTCCATGGGGAAAATATTACACGACGCAGGAATCATCAAAAGAAGATGGAAAGAATACATAGAATCCTTATACCAAAAAGAATTGGTTGAAGTTCAGCCATTTCAAGAGGTAGCATATGATCAGGAAACAATGGTACTGAAGGAAGAAGTCCAAGCTGCACTGAAGGCTTTGGCAAAAAACAAGGCTCCAGGAATTGATGGAGCATCAATTAAGATGTTTCAACAAACTGATGGAGTGCTGGAATTGCTCACTTGTCTTGCCAAGAAATTTGGAGGACAGCTACCTGGCTAACTGACTGAAATGGATCCATATTTATACCTATTCCCAAGAAAGATGAACCAACCAAATGTGGAAATTACCAAACAATATCATTAATACCACCTGCAAGTAAAATTTTGCTGAAGATCATTCAAAACTGGCATCAGCAGTACATTGATAGGGAACTGCCAGAAATTCAGGCCGGATTCAGAAGAGGACTTGCAATGAGGGATATCATTGCTGATGTCAGATGGATCATGGCTGAAAGCAGAGAATACCAGAAGGATGTTTACCTGTTTTATTGACTGTGCAAAGGCACTCAACTGTGTGGATCATAGCAAATTACGGATAACATTGCGAAGAATAGGAATTCCAGAACAGTTAATTGTGCTCATGAGGAACCTGTACATAGATCAAGAGGCAGCTTTTCGGACAGAGTCAGGGGATACTGCATGGTTTAGTCAGGAAAGTTGTGCATCAGGGCTGTATCCTTTCACCATACCTATTCAACCTGTATGCTGAGTAAATAATCTGAGGAGCTGGACTATATAGGAAGAAGGATGAGGCATCAGGACTGATGGGAGACTTATTAACAACCTGCATTATGCAGATGCCACAACTTGCTGAAGGTGAAGAGGACTTGAAGCAATTACTGATAAAGGTCAAAGACCACAGCCTTCAGTGTGGATTACACCTCACCATAAAGAGAACAAAAATCCTCACAACTAGACCAATAAGCAACATCATGATAAACAGAGAAAAGATCAAAGTTGTCAAGGATTTCATTTTACCTGGATCCATACTCAACACCCATGGGAGCAGCAGTCAAGAAATCAAAAGATGCATTGCATTGGGCAAATCTGCAGCAAAAGACCTCTTTAAAGTGTTAAAAAGCAAAGATGTCACCTTGAAGACTAAGGTGTGCCTGACCCAAGCCATGGTATTTTCAATCCCAGCATATGAATGCAAAAGCTGGACAATGAATAAGGAAGACCAAAGAAGAATTGATGCCTTTGAATTGTGGTGTTGGCGAAGAATATAGAATATACCATGGACTGCCAAAAGAACGAACAAATGTGTCTTGGAAGAAATACAACCAGAATGCTCCTTAGAAGCAAGGATGGCGATACTGTGTCTTACATGCTTTGGACATGTTGTAAGGAGGGATCAGTCCCTGGAGAAGGACATCACGCTTGTAAAGTACAGCATCAGCAGAAAAGAGGAAGACCCTCAACAAGGTGGATTGACACGGTGGCTGCAACAATGGGCTCAAGCATAAGAATGATTGTGATCATAGTGCAGGACCGGCTAGTGTTTCGTTCTGTAATACATAGGGTCGCAATGAGTTGGAACTGACTTGACAGCACCGAACAACAATATTATTGTGGGCTAAAAGAAATTAAGAAAATAATTAAAGGTTTGAAAGAGCAGAATATAAGAAACAAGAAGTGAGACAAAAATAGGCATATTTCAGGAAAGAATTGGGAAAATTTAAAAGTATACTAGATGAATAAAGTAAGAAATAAACAACTTAGAAATCACAGTAAGGGTAATATAAGATGGAAAGGAAAATAAGTTAATTAACAAAGAGATAAAAAGCATTTTAAATATGTATGTGTGTGTATATATATATGTATGTATATATATGTTGCTGTTGTTAGGTTCCATTGAGTTAGTGGCAACTCACAGCAACGAAGACCAAAACAAAACACTGCCCAGTTCTGAGCCATCCTCACAATCATTGTTACGTTTGAGCCCATTGTTGCAGCCACTGTGTCAATCCATCCTGTCAAGGGTCTTAGTCTTTTTCATTGACCCTCTACTTTATCAAGCATAATGTCCTTCTCCAGGGACTGTTTCCTCCTAATCACATGTCCAAAGTATGCTAGATGAAGTCTAGCCGTTCCCACTTCCAAGGAACATTCTGTTTGATTTCTTCCGAGACAGACTCAATCTTCTGACAGTCCATGGTATTTTCAATGTTCTTTGCCGATACCATAATTCAAAAGCATCAATTCTTCTTCAATTTTATTTATTCATTGTCCAAGTTTCGCATGCATATGAGGTGATTGAAAACACCATGGCTTGGGCCAGGCACACCTTAGTCCTCAAAGTGACATCTTTGCTTTTGAACACTTTTAAAGAAGTCTTTTGCAGCTGATTTGTCCAATGCAATGCATCCTTTGATTTCTTGACTGCTGCTTCCATGGGTGTTGGTTGTCAATCCAAGTAAAATGAATTTTTTTACAACTTCCATCTTTTCTGTTTATCATGATGTTGCTTATTGATCCAGTTGTAAGGATTTTTTTCTTTTTGTTGACATGTAATTCATACTGAAGGCTGTGTATGGTCTTTGATCATCATCAGTAAGTGCTTCAAGGTGTCTTCACTTTCAGCCAGCAAGGCTGTGTCATCTGCATGTTGCAGGTTAATGAGTCTTCCTCCAATCCTGATGCTTCATTCTTCTTCACGTAGTCCAGCTTCTAGGATTACTTGCTCAGTACACAGATTGAGTAAGTACAGTGAAAGAATACAATTCTTTCCTGATTTTAAAGCATGCAGTGTCCCCTTGTTCTGTTGGAATGACTGCCTCTTGGTCTATGTACGTGTTCCTCATGAACACAATTAAGTGTTCTGGATTTCCCATTCATTGCAATGTTTTGCATAATTTGTTAGGATCTATACAGTCCAATGCCTTTAGATACTCTCTAAAACACAGGTAGACATCTTTCTGGTATTCTCTGAATTCGGCTTGAATTTCTACCAGTTCCCTGTTGGTGTACTGCTGTAACCATTTTTGAAGTATCTTCATCAAAATTTTACTAGCGTGTGACATTGATAATATTGTTCAATAATTTCTGCATTCAGTTGTATCACTTTTCTTTGCAATGGGCACAAATATGGATCCCTTCCAGTTGGTTGGAAACCCTGATGGCATAGTGGTTAAGTGTTACGACTGCTAACGAAAGGATTGGCGGTTCGAATCCACCAGGCGCTCCTTGGAAACTCTGTGGGGCAGTTCTGTTCTGTCTTATAGGGTCACTATGAGTCATAATCGACTCGATGGCACTGAGTCAGTCAGTCAGCCAGTTGCTTGGTCAGGTATCTGTCTTCCAACTTTCTTGACATAGACGAGTCAGCACCTCGAGCAGTGCATCTGTTTGTTGAAATGTCTCAATTGGTATTCTGTCAATTCCTGGAGCCTTTTTTTATCCCACTGGTGGCATAGTGGTTAAGAGCTCGACTGCTAACCAAAAGGTCAGCAGTTCAAATGGACCAGCTGCTCCTTGGAAACCCTTTGGGGGTAGTTCTACTCTGTCTTATAGGGTCATTATGAGTCAGGATTGACTGGATAACAATGGGTTTACTTTTTTGGTTTTGTTTTTCGCTGTTCCCTTCATCGAAGCTTGGACCTCTTCCTTCAGTACCATGGGTTCTTGATCATATGCTATTTCCTGAAATGGATGAATGTCTACCAATTGTTTTTGGTACTATGACTCTGTGTATTCCTTCCAGCTTCTTTTGATGCTTCCTGCATTGTTCGATATTTTGCGCATAGAATCCTTCAAAATGCAGCTTGAGGCTTAAATTTTTTCTTCAGTTCCTTCAGCTTGATAAATGAGCATTTTCTTCCCTTTTGCTTTTCTGACTCCAGGTCTTTGCCTGTTTTATTTTAATACTTTGTTTTCTCAAGCCACCCTTTGAAATCTTCTGTTCAGCTCTTTTACTTCATCTTTTCTTCAGTTCACTTTAGCTACTTGACGTTCAATAGCAAGTTTCAGAGTCTCTCCTGATATCCATTTTGGTCTTTTTTTTCCTTCCTGTCTTTTTAATGATCTTTTGGTTTCTTTATGTATGATGTCCTGGATGTCCTCCCACAACTCATCTGGTAGTCGGTGATTACTGTTCAATGCATCAAATCTGTTCTTCAGATGGTCTCTAAATTCAGGTGGATATAGTTAAGGTCATACTTTGGCTTTTGTGGACTTGTTTTAATTTTCTTCAGCTTCAATTTCAACTTGCATATGAGCAATTGATGGTTTGTTCCACAGTCAGCCCCTGGTCTTGTTCTGACTGATGATATTGAGCTTTTCCATTGTCTTTTTCCACAGATGTAGTCAATTTGATTCCTGTGTTTTCCATCCGGTGAGGTCCATGTGTATAGTTGCTGTTGATGTTGTTGAAAAATTGTATTTGTAATGAAGAAATCATTGGTCTTGCAAAATTCTATCATGCAATCTCTGGTGTTGTTTCTGTCACCAAGGCCATGTTTTCCAACTCTGATCCTTCTTCTTTATTTCCAACTTTTGCATTCCAGTTACCAGTAATTATGAATGCCTTTTGATTACATGTTTGATCAATCTCTGACTGCAGAAGTTGGTAAAAATCTTCAGTTTCCTCATCTTTGGCATTTTTGTTTGATGTGTAAATTGAATCATAGTCATATTAATTAGTCTTCATTGTAGGCATGTGGATATTATTACCCTATCACTGACATCTTTACTTCGGGATAGATCTTGAAATGTTCTTCTGGATGATGAATGCAATGCCATTGCTCTTCAATCTGTCATTACTGGCATAGTAGACAATATGATTGTCTGGTTCAAAATGGACAATATTAGTGCATTTCAGCTTACTAGTAGGATATTGATTTTTATGTCATCCATTTAATTTTTGATGACTTTCAATTTTCCTGAATTCTTACTTTGTACACTGCATGTACTGATATTAATAGATGTTTGCAGCTGTTTATTCTCATTTTGAGTCATGTCACATCAGCAAGTGAAGGTTCCAAAAGTTTTACTCCACCCATGTCATTAAGACTGACTCTACTTTGAAGAGGCAGCTTTTCTCAAGTCATATTTTAAGTGCCTTTTAACCTGAGGGGCTCATCTTCTGGCATTATGTCAGACAATGTTCTGCTGCTGTTTGTGAAGTTTTCGCTGGCCAGTTTTCTTAGAAGTAGACTGCTGGGTCCTTCTTCCTAGTCTGTCTTGGTCTGGAAGCTCAGCTGAAACCTGTTCACCATGGGTGTCATAGCTTCCAGCAAGCCACCACAGTACGACAAACTGACAGATGCATGGTGGATACACACACACACATATAATTGTAGTTCCTGAAGAAGAAAACTAAATTAATGAAACAGGGCAAATATTTCAAAGTATAGTCCAAAAAATATTTTCCTAAACTAAAAGAAAACTTGACTTTAAATATTGAACACATTTTGGGCTTAGGAAAATTGACACAGAATAGGCAATACCAAGACTTGTCCTAATAAAACTATTGGACCTTAAAGATAATGAAAGAAATCTTTTGCACTTATAGAAAACAAATTTCCTAGTTATTTTAAAAAGACAGGAGATTAGGCTGGCATGAGACTTCTAACAGCAGCATTTCATGCTAGAAAACAATGGGGAAAATATTTTTAAGATACTCCAGAGAATATGATCCAAAGACTTTATTTTCAGCAAAACATAAAGGCTACAAAAGTTGTGAACATGTGAGTTCTAAGGATATTCCTTTTTAAGGAATCCACTAAAGAATGAGCTTCAGGTAATACAAAATGATGGACAAGGGTTGACGTAATATCTAGTCCAAAATATTAACATGAATATATTTAATTGTAGAACTAGGTCTAAAAGGTGGAAATAAGATGGACCAAAATATATGTAAATTTCATATGCTTTACCAGTGTAGAAGTAACACAACTAACCAAAAATGGGACTAAAAGGGGGAGAGTAATCGGAAAGGAGAATAAAGTCGCTCACAACCTTATAGATAAATAAACTGAGAATGAAGATACCCCTTGAAGCTGATGAATTAAATAATAAAGCTCAAATATTTTAAATATGGGATTCCCTGGGTGGTACAAAGAGTTAATGCGTTCAGCTACTAACCAAAAGGTTGGAAGTTTGAGTCCAACCTCAGAAGGAAGTCCTGGCGATCTACTTCTGAAAAATCAGCCATTGAAAACCCTTTGGAGCACAGTTCTATTCTGGTGCACATCATGAGTCAGAGTGGACTCAATGGCAACTGTTTTTTGTTGTAAATATTACCACTAACATTATATTAATGGTTGAAATGGAATAGTGGAGAAAGGGGAAAAAAGAGGGGTAAAGGAATGTTGTCAGCCAACTCAGTTTTGGTTTTGTAGGAAATGAATAGATAATACTTAAAGAAAGAGATAAAGATACTAAAGGAAGCAGGATTTAACTATAACTTGTTATACAGTTTTGGCCTTGTAAACATGTGGTTTTTTTTTTTTTTTTCTACATAGCCAAAATAGTTATTCTTGAGTCCCTGGGTAGCAGAAACAGTTAAGCCCTCAATTACTGACTGAAAGGTTGTGGTACAAACCCACCGAGAGGTGTCTCCAGTGGAGTGCAGCTCTACTCTGCATACATGGGATCGCCATGAGACAGAATCAACTCAATGGTAACTGGTAAAAGGTATTATACAAAGAAAATAAATCACGTAGAAAAGTCTATTTCTTTTATTTCCTCTTCCCTCTCCTCTCCTTCTCTTTCACTTGAGAATTAGTCACTTCTCAATTAATACAATTTGTATAATTTTGATACCACTGGAATACTATGCATTTATAAAAAGAATATGAAAGATTTCCATACTCTGGTAGAGAATGATCTGCAAGATCTATTATGTGATCAGAGGAAACTGCAGGACAGTAGTATTGCTACATTTTGTGTATATAAAGGATATATATGTAGATAAACCTAGAACCTAGTGCTGTCGAGTCAATTCCGACTCATAGCGACCCTATAGGACAGAGTAGAACTGCCCCATAGAGTTTCCAAGGAGTGCCTGGTGGATTTGAACTGTCGACCCTTTGGTTAGCAGCCATAGCACTTAACCACTATGCCACCAGGGTTTCCTATATATATAAATAGATCCATCTATATTTATTTATCTACCTGTAGATATACTTTTATTTTCAAAAAGCAGCAGTACTGGAACCCAAAACCAAAAACTACTAAAAATTGTTACCAATGAGAAGGAGATATGGAATGGGGTGAAGGGAACAAGGATGGAAGCCATATTTCTTTGACTATAACTTGTTATACAGTTTTGACCTTGCAAACATACTTTTTTTTACATATGCAAAATAAATAAGGAAGCATTTTTAAGATGGAAAGTAAACTGAGCCAGATGAGCCTACAATATATCAAATTGGAGAAAAGCGTTAATTCAGGTGATCTAAGAACACAATATTTTTTTTGTCTGTAAATCCTTAATGGAATATATTGAAGTGTAAATAGCACTATAAAGAAACCTTAAATGTTATTTAATAGTGAGTTGTTAAAACAGAAAAAAAAAATGTCAGGAACTGAGATTTACAAGGTAAGATAAAAGTGATCAATATAGAATAAAGAAGTTAAATGAAATCCTGTAATGTTACTCTGAACAGGAAATATCAATATGAATTCAAAACTACATATTTTCTAGCTTTGCCCACAGAAGTGCATTTATGTAAAAGGAATGGACTTATTCCCATGGCAGAGTTTCCTTACCCTAGCTGAAGCTTGCAGTGGTGGGAAATTTTTAGTGTGGTGGAAAAACAGCTATTGCTTCTTATTGAATTTCTGAATTGCACACACTGCTTTTTTTTGGGGCCGGGGGCAGAATTCTTCCAGATCATTCTCCACAAAAATGAACCAGGGTTTCTTGGAGGAATGGCTGATTCCAGGTCTGGGGGAGGACGTGTACAAAGTGACCCCGGGTTATGCTGATGATCAGAAGCTCGGAAGTTATGAAAGACTAGTGGAGTGTTGTCGCTAAGGACACTGGAGTTAACATTAAGGGGGCTTCCACTGGCCAAAGATAAGACAATGAGCATCATAAATAATAATGAATGCAATAGTTTGAAAGACATTAAATATTTTAAAAACCTGTAAGTTCATAGTGTATATGTGTGAGAGAGATAAAGAGAGAAGCAGAACAACCTCCAAACCCAACTCATTGAACATCATTGGAAGTATCTAGGGCACCAATTTCTTACCCTAAAAACTGGTAATTAAATGGAAAGAAATAAGCATGTATCCTGCCTTCCTCTATGAAGTATATTTCATGGTAACCATATAGCCTAATTTGATGAGGGAAAGTTTTTTTTTTTTTTTTCTCAGAACTCCACCTAATACATAGAGAAAGGATGATAGAGTTAGAAAATAACCACTTTTTAAAATCCTTAATGAAATAATTGAGTTAGGCAACAATAATCAGTGGATGAAACCATTAGATGAAAAGTTAATGGAGAATTGCCAAAGGAGGGATTAAGTTGTCACCACCTGAACCTGGTGATCAATCTTGACATTACTGAAAATAGGGCATCCAGAAATTATATACCTTCTGAAGTTTTACATGAATCACAGAGCACCATCTATGAAATACGGTTGCCCAGAAAGGAGACCTTGATTACGAGATCAAATGGGCTACACCTGCCCAGGAACAAAGATGAAAAGGCAGGAGGGAACAGGAAAACTGGATGAATGAACACTGTGAACCGGAGTGAAAAGGGAAACGGGAAGAGTACCGACTGATGCAATGTGGGATTGCATCCAATGCCATGAAATAATTTGTATATAAACTTTCGAATGAAAACTTTCACCTAAGTCACACACACAAAAAAAGTAGAACTTGAATCAAGCCTTGGAGCTAACTTTCAATGACAGGAAATCAGGTGGTAGAGTATCAAGTTACATGACACCACAAGGAAACAAACCGACAAATTCAGAAATCTAAAGGACAACTGATCCAGTTTCTTTACAAGTCACCTGTAGGGTAAAGAAGGGGGAGAAGGACTGATCCTCAAACTATCTAGGGTAAAGGACCAAGCAGGGAACAGTAAGTGGTCCTACTGCGTGCACATGACTAGTGTGCAGCTTGGGTCATATGTGACTCACCATGGGAGGCTGGCAACACTCAGCGTGGTTCAGTGAGTTTAGTCCACTGATCATGCAGTTGGATGCCTTGCCAATGTCAACATGCTATAAACATTTCTAAGTGTTCACTCTCCTTTTCTGTACTTGTTGACCTATAATAAAGAGTTTCAGGACCAATAACAAACAGTTTCTGGACTGGTAACAATTAGCTCTTGAACTGGCATCAGTTTGGACCACAGTTTGAGTGGCACTATGCTAGATTAAAAGAATCAAGAGATATAACCTAGTGTAACATGTGAACTTTATTTGTATCCCAATTCAAACAAATCAACTGCAGAAAGACATTTTTTGACACAATTGGAGATATTTGATGATACCAAGAAGTTGTTATTAATTTTGTTAGGTATGTTAATGACACCATGGTTATGTAAGGAAATGTCCATATTGTTTTAGTGACACATACTGAAGTATGTAGATGACAAATGATACTATGTCTAGGATTCGCTTAAAATACTACTTAAGGGGGAAAGCAAAACAGGAATAGATTAAGCAAATATGACAAAAGCTTGATGTGTATTGAATGTGGGTAATAGGTACAGGGGTTTATTTTTGGTACTATTCTCTCTGCTTTTATGCATATCTGTCTGTCTATCTATCTA
This sequence comes from Elephas maximus indicus, assembly GCF_024166365.1. Classification (NCBI taxonomy): domain Eukaryota; kingdom Metazoa; phylum Chordata; class Mammalia; order Proboscidea; family Elephantidae; genus Elephas; species Elephas maximus. Next base: position 87,116,567 of record NC_064820.1, read on the forward strand.
TCATCTATCTCTCTTGTCTATTGTCCATCTATCTATCCATCTATCTATCCAGTAAAACCTGTGAAAACTAGAAACTGTGTAAGGCAGAAACCTGTTAGAGAAGGAAAACTCAAATACTTTCCACTAAAAGGAGCAGGAGAGAAGTGGTAAGAATGAACCCTGTCAAAGGCAGAAAACTTGTGAGACCCAGAAAAACAACTCAGTACCTTCAAGTTCAGCTCTCACAGGTTTCACTGTGTATATATATATATATATACCCACACACACATATACATATATACTATGTATACACATACATATATATACACACAGATATATACACATATATGTATATACACATACATACACATACATATATACACACACGTACACGTACATATGTACACGTACATATATATACACGTACATATGTACAGATACATATATACACGTACCTATACACACATATACACACATATATACACATACATATACACACATATATACACATACATATACACACATATATACACATACATATACACACATATATGCACATATTTATATATGTTGTTGTTATTAGGTGCCGTCAAGTCGGTTCCGACTCATAGCGACCCTGTGCACAACAGAACGAAACACTGCCCGGTCCTGCGCCATCCTTACAATCGTTGTTATGCTTGAGCTCATTGTTGCAGCCCCTGTGTCAGTCCACCTTGTTGAGGGTCTTCCTCTTTTCCGCTGACCCTGTACTCCACTAAGCATGATGTCCTTCTCCAGGGACTGATCCCTCCTGACAATATGTCCAAAGCATGTAAGACCCAGTCTCACCGTCTTTGCCTCTAAGGAGCATTCTTCCAAAACAGATATGTTCCTTCTTTTGGCAGTCCATGGTATATTCAATATTCTTCGCCAACACCACAATTCAAAGGTGTCAACTCTTCTTCGGTCTTCCTTTTTCATTGTCCAGCTTTCACATGCATATGATGTGATTGAAAATACCATGGCTTGGGTCAGGCGCACCTTAGTCTTCAGGGTGACATCTTTGCTCTTCAACACTTTGAAGAGGTCCTTTGCAGCAGATTTGCCCAGTGCAATGCATCTTTTGATTTCTTGACTGCTGCTTCCATGGGTGTTGATTGTGGATCCAAGTAAAATGAAATCCTTGACAACTTCAGTCTTTTCTCAGTTTGTCATGATGTTGCTCGTTAGTCCAGTTGTGAGGATTTTTGTTTTCTTTATGTTGAGGTGTAATCCACACTGAAGGCTGTGGTCTTTGATCTTCATGAATAAGTGCTTCAAGTCCTCTTCACTTTCAGAAGCAAGGTTGTGTCATCTGCATAACGCAGGTTGTTAATGAGTCTTCCTCCAATCCCGATGCCCCGTTCTTGTTCATATAGTCCAGCTTCTTGTATTATTTGTTCAGCATACAGATTAAATATGTATGGTGAAACAGTACAACCCTGACGCACACCTTTCCTGCATATATATACACATGCATATATATACACACACATATATATACAATACATATATACACACACATATATACACACATATACACACACATATGTACAATACATATATATACACATATATATAAATATACTTCCTTTTCTTCTGTCTCATCACAATTTCTTCTTACTCCTCAAATTTAACTCACAATTAGAAATGTTTTTAGCCTTATTGTGGGATTTCTGCAGAGTTTAGAACTTCACACCAACTTACTATTTAAAGTTATTTTGTTTTTACTATTTTTTTTTTTTTTTGGTTACTACATACGAGTGTATTAGTTTAGGACCTCGGTTATGTAATCCCACTTTTCACAGATTATTAATAAAATAATTTCCTATAGGTTTTCAGCTTTCTTTTCTCACTTTTGTATAGCAGGAGGAGAGAACATTTAGATACTGGAAACAAAATACCCTACTTTCTTGAGATTAGATTTTATATCATTAATAATAGATCATTTTGTACTCTTAAAGAATTAAAGTCTCTTCCCCATTAATCTCTTGTCTCTTCAGTTAAACCTACTTGATTATGTTTTGAAATTTGCATAGCAACATACTAGGAATACTTTGATTACCTCAGTTACAGCTTACAACTTATTGAAAGGACTTGTTTCCTAATTTATATGAAGTAAATTTTTAAAAATCATTTTATCTGAGTAGAAGTTTAAACTGATATGATTCCCTCCTTCCAATAATCTTGCTCTCTGGTTAACCCACACTGCTTTTCTTAAAGTCCTTCACCATTATTCTAATTACATCAAATTTGTATTTTAAAATTAATTTCTAAAATATCTCTATGTTTTAATTTATTCTATCTTTTTCAAGACTATTTTGGTACAAAGCCCACCGTGAACTTCCCATCATTCCTGCTACCCAGCTGAATTTCATGCCTTGTTCATCTACATAGCTATCTTTATTCTTAATATCTTATTATGAAAAATTCTAATACAAAAGTAAAGAGAATAGTATAATGAATTCCCATATACCCATCATGCAGCTCCCACAATTATCAACTATAGCCTGACGCGTACTGTTCTAAAACACCTGTGGCAGGCGTAAAGTGACTTAATATATATTTCAAGTTAATTTGCTTGGCTATTTTGTTATTGTGGTAGTATGTCTTAAAATTATGGGTTCTTCAAGTGTACTCTGTAAGTTATGTATCATTATATATTAACGTTAATGAATGAAATCTGGAAAAATTCTTAGAGACATGAAATATTATTTCTACAAATTCTGATTTAGGATTTTATGCAATAGAGAGTAAAAGAGAATTTGTAATGAATTTCTATTAGGTGATGACTTCTTGAATTACACAGCCTCTGTAAGAGATTACATTTCTTTTATTTCTGAAGCACAACATTATTAAAGGGGATTAAAAATGCTTTCCATATATATCTGATGAGACTAATTCTTTACTGTGTCTCACAATTGCTGATAATATATAAACCCAACTAGGTATTTCTATCAGAATCACAATCAAGTTAGAGTAAATAATGGAATTCATACCTTAAATATAGTAATTTTACTCTGCCTACCTGTTCTTCATTTTTGTGTTATCTATCCATTGAACTGTTGGAAGTAATGATTTTTAGCTTCAAAGGTGAAATATTAAGTATCCACTTAAATTTCTCAATCTTTGAGTACACAATTCACTTAGACTCTTCCCTAAAATTTAGTGACATTTTTAAGGCTCAAAAAGAAATAGACATTTCCCATGGGTTTCTTATGTATAATCTTGCTTTATGTGAGTAATGAATAAATAAATTTGTGGATTTGCAATGCTAATTTTTCCTTAATTTTTATTCTTCTTCTAGTTTACACATTGTTATATATTTTCTTAATAATTCTTTCTATGGGGTATAGGCATGTTACTGCTATTAGTTTATCTTGTAATTGTTATTTTTCTTAATCATTTACTGTGAGTTAAAGAAATACGCTTTCTAGCACCAAATATTACTAGATAAAGATTAAATACATTTCATTCATATCATCTCTTGATGAGACTAAAGTACGTTAAAATTTTTTTTAGTTTATCTTTGGAGATGAGAAGAAAAATGCGCTTGGAGCCATGTGCTGCATTTTTGTAATAAACACTAAATGCTAGTCAGTTACACTGTATTTTTCATTCATAATTTATTGTTATGAGATGATTTGTCACTTCCGCATATGAAAATCTTCAGCAATCATGTCAGGAAGAAACAGGTTATATCACTTGTGAAATAAGTACTTATAAACAGTATTTTAAAAGATTTTCTAAACAGTATTTTAAAAGATTTTCTAAAGAGTATCTAAAAAAGAAAGCTATAATGTTTTGCAAATTTATAAGTTAAAATTTAAATAATTGTAGTAATTATGCAAGTTTAACAAAAAAAAGCTCACCTTGGCTAATAGTGATCTTTGGATGCACTGGGCAGGCTGGCAGGCTGTATTTCAAAACGCGTTGTTGGGAGTCATCTTTACAAGCAGTGAGTTTATGATACCCGGAACTGGCCCTCAACTTTTTGGTGCAGAAATCTGCATATCAGGAATGGTTTCTCTCTCAAAGAGGGGCCCACATTAAGCAACATCAAGGGACTCATATATGTGTGTGTGTATATATATACGTATGTGGAGCCCTGGTGGTGGTGTAGTGGTTAAGAGGAGCTCAGCTGCTAAGCAAAAGGTCGGCAGTTCAAATCCACCAGCTGCTCTTTGGAAACCCTGTGGGGCAGTTCTACTCTGTCCTATAGAGTCCCTGTGAGTCAGAATATATAAATATATATATATTTATCATAGATAGAATTGTCAAGTGAACTGGAATGCATCTCAGTATTATGGCTCATATTTTTCATTCTATTTTTTTATTGTGGTAAAACATACATATAAATAACCAAACCCACTGGTGTAAGAGTTGATTCCGAATCATAGCAACCCTATAGGACACAGTAAAACGGCCCCATAGGATTTCCAGGTTCTAGCTGAGGCTGGTTGATTTGAGCTGCCAATCTTTTGGTTAGCAGCCAAACTCTTAACCACTGGGCTACAAGGACTCTAAAACACACACACACACACACACACACACACACACACACAATAAAATTTACCATTTTAATCATTTTTAAGTGTACAATTCAGTGGAATTAATTACATTCACAATGTTGTACCGTCATCACTTATGTTTCCAAATTTTTTCACCAGGACAAACAGAAACTCTCTACCCATAAGCAATTACTCCCCATTTCTCCCTCCCCCTAGTCCCTGGTAACCTCTAATCTACTTTCTGTTTCTATGAATTAGCCTTTCTAGATATTTTATGTAAGTGAAGTCATACAACATTGTACTTTTATGTCTGGCTTATCTCACGTATAATGTTTCCAGGGCTCATCCATGTTGTAGCATATATTAGAGCTTCATTCCTTTTTTATGGATATTCTAGTGTATGCATATACCACGTTTTGCTTATCCATTCATCTTGGGTTGTTTCCATGGTGGCTTATTTATGTTTTGTAGATGGCCAAATTACAATCATGTGAGTACAGAAAGAGTACAAATTCTCATGTGTAGTTGTATGAGTGAAATAGTCAATGGGATGACAAGAGTGGCATCATATGTCTCCCTCTACAATAGGGGTAGTCTTACTGTTGAGGTCAAGTTTAAAGTGTGTAGGGTAATAATTTCTCTCGGACAGTTTAACAGACATTTCCAATGTTTGCTTCACTGATCTAATGTTTTCTGTTTTTAAATTTTAATGACTGACCAGTATCTTTTCTGATTGCCATCAAGTTACAGTCAAATCTTGCAGCCTGGGGAGCCATTCTTTCTCTTTAAGGTAATTTGCCTGTCTGCTCTGATCTTTTATGAGTTGATTTCATGTGTGAATTTGGAAAATGCTTTCTTGTACTCCTTATTTCCAAGTCCTTGGACAAAAAGCCTCCAACTACAGATAACATTATTTTGACCATCTTATGAATGCTTGTAAAAATAGAGGAAAAAAGAAAACCCACTTTAATACCATTGTGGTTGTTTTGGTGAATTCTGCTCATACATATGCTTTCATTATTAGATACTTGCACTCTCAGTAGACAAACTAGTGTTCCATGTTTCCCAGTTGTGATTTTAATTGTGTTAAATTTATACATTTGGAGTGAAATTGCATATCTACAGCATTGTCTTCCCTTTTAGGAATACAACGGACCTTCACTTTTTAAAGTCTTCAGTGAAATTTGAAATTTTCTTCTTATAAAAAACAAAAAAACCAAACCTGTGCCATTGAGTTGCTTCTGACTCATAGTGATCCTATAGTACACAGTAGAACTGCCCCATAGGATTTCCAGGAAGTGGCTGGTGGATTTGAACTGCTGAACTTTGGTTAGCAGCCAAGCACTTAACCAGTAAGCTACCAGGGCTCCACTACGCCTTTCTTCTTAAAGGATGTATTAATTTATTTAAGTTGATTCTAGAAAAGGATAAGATAAAATAGTCATAGGTCTAGCTTTAGAATAGAGACTAGGATTTTTCTTTAAGTTCTAACAGGTTATTGCTGATGTGTAGGAAGTTATTTAGGAAGTTATTGATTTTACTAGTTATATCCTGTAACTTTTTATCTTACTGAACTGTCTTACTGGTTTTAGTAGCTTTAAAAACAATTCCTTGAAGCTTTCCATATCATCTGAAATAATGAAAATATGGTATCTTTTCCAATATTTATGGCCTCATTTTGGTCATGTTATATTTATTATAACTTCCAAAGTAAATTTTATACTATAGTAGCAATTGCATATACTCTTGCTTTGCAGTACCCTTTTTATACTCACAACACTCCTGTATGTATATAAAACCCACTGCCATTGAGTCAATTCCAACTCAATAGCGACCCCACGGGGTTTCCAAGGCTGTATATCTGTACAGAAGCAGACTGCTACATCTTTCTCCTGCAGAGCCACTGGTGGTTTCCAACCTCAAGGCTTTCGGTTAGCAGTAGATTGCTTTAACCACTGTGCCACCAGGGCTCCCTTGTAAGTATATAGGGCAGATCTTACTTTCCCTATTTTGCACCAAGATAACGTGAATAAATTTAGTAAACTTAGGCACCAAGATAACAACTGACTTGCTCAAGTGTTTAAGCTAGAATTAGAACAAGAACCAGGTCTTTGGACCACTTCAACCCCATATTTCCATATGCTACTTACCTTTATCTAAAGAATAAATTTTACATGAAGTTTAATTACATTAAGCAATCTTACACATTAGAGTTCTGTCAAATAACCTCAAACTCATTGTGATCAAATCTGGGCTTATCATTTTTCAACCTCCACCTCAGTTCCTCCTTAATTCTTTGTTTTAGTAGGTGGCGCCACCCTCCTGGCTCAGGCCATGAACCTGAAGGCTTTTAGATCTTCTTGTCTCCTCAGTACAGATATCTAATGGATTGTTATGTCAGATTATTCCACCTTTAAAAATCACTCAAATTGGCTCACCTCTGCATTCCCTGCCCTTCTTTCCCATAGCCGCTATCTTTGTTCAGGCTGTTATTATTTCTGGTCTCTCTGTCTCTAATCTTGCCCTCTGCCAACCTACCTTCCACTCTGCCACAGCGATCTTATAAAATGCAATTCCAATCCATTACTCCTCTGGTTAAAATCCTTTAGTGATTCTCCATTATTTCAGGATATAGTTCAGGTTTCTCAGCTAAGCGCACAAAGCCCTTGCGTAAAAGAGATGTATGTACTCAAGTTTTGAGTCTAGCTTCTTTCTTTCAACATTATGTTTGTGCCTAGTTTAATTATTAATTTATTGGGTTAGATTGCAACTCCTTTGCTTGTACCGTAAACCCTGGTGGCGTAGTGGTTAAGAGCTCAGCTGCTAACCAAAAGGTCGGCGGTTCAAGTCCACCAGCTGCTCCTTGGAAACGCTGTGGGGCAGTTCTACTCTGTCCTATAGGGTCACTATGAGTTGGAATTGACTCGACAGCAGTGGGTTTGGTTTTTGATTTTTAGTATGTTGTTTGCCTTTGGTCGATTTGCAGATCCCTGAAATGTTTTAAAAAATTTTGTCCACTTTCATAGTTGCTTTCTTGGGAAGAGGATTTGATAATTTCCTCATCTGCCACAGTGGAAGTCCTGCCACCTAAGGCTGTGCTGTGATTTTAATTTGCGTTTTGTGAAAATCTAGTTCAGATGAGCACTTTTTGTATGTTATTAATCATTTGGTACCTTCTTTTGTGATTTGTATGGTTAAATCTTTTGCTCATAATCATTACATATTTTTTAAAATTAAATTTAGTGAACATCACTTACTTCAGATAGGCAACTCTGCCCTTCCAAGTTTGGCTTAAGTGTCCCTGCTTGGTATTTCCATAGAGCTGTCCAGTGTACATGATGATTATCTATTTACTCGTCTAATTCCCTGTAACGGTCCAGGAGCTCCCTGGGAGCTCTATTCTTTCTATATCCTTGGTGCTTAGCATAGTGAGCAGTCTGTATGCATTTGTTTAATTGAATTAAAATCATATGAACTGCAAAAAGAGTTCAGCCAGGTTTTTTATTTGTGTAAATGCATTTCATTGTTTAATATACTGCTTGAAAGAAGTGGGTCACTGGTATTTAAAAACCTATTTGTTTTAGAAGAATTTTCATAAGATAGTGAGATAAGCTATTGAGTCCGATGTCATAATGTAATGTCAGTGACCTCTGTGCTGCTAAATTCATTGACAAATTCTTAGTTCTCATCTGTTGAGCTTTTAGCAGCTTTTGACAGGATCGATTATTCTTTCCTCCTTGATATATTTTCTTAATTTGGCTTCCTTACTCTTTGGTTTACCTCCTATATTACTCTTTACTCCTTTTCAGTCTCCTTTGCTGTTTTGTTTTTCTGCAACTTCGTAACATTAGTACCCAAGATTAGTGCTTTGTCTTATTCTCATCTTCAGCTATTGTCATGACTCTGGAGGTCTCATTATTTAAATTTCATCCGAATGCCAATTATTCCCAAATGTATATCCCCTGCGCAGACTTCTCTCTGAATTTCCAGATTCAAAAGGCCAACTTCTTACTTGGCATTTCTACTTGGCTGTCTCCCCTTAGATCCTAAAATCAGCATGTCCATAATTAATCACCTAATCTTCCCATCCCCCCAAACTTGCTTACCCACTACCCCCAAACCAGTGTTTTCCTCCCAATTGATGGGAATTCCACCTTTTCAGTTGTTCATGTCACTTCCTTAACTCCTCTATTTTTCTCACACCCTATGTCCAATCCATTAGGAAATCCTGCTCTCTCAGCCTTCTGAATAAACTCAGAATTGGCCATTTCTCATCATCTTTCCCACTACCACCTTGGTGTAAACCATTATCAACTCTCACTATTATTCCTTCCTAACTAATCTGCCTGCTCCCACCCTTCCCTTCCTCTGTGGTAATGCTTTTAAAATACAAGTCATGTGTTGGTACTTCTTTGCTCAAATTGAAAGCCAAAGAGTTTACACTGGCCTATAAAATATGTGGAAATCCTGGTGGCGTAGTAGTTAAGAGCTATGGCTGCTAACCAAAAGGTCGGCAGTTCGAATTCATCAGGTGCTCCTTGGAAACTCTATGGGGCAGTTCTACTCTGTCCTATAGGGTCACTATGAGTCTTAATCGACTCGTCGGCAAGTTTTTTTTAATAAAATATGTGGTCTGCTCCTTTCCCCACCTCCTTTACTGCTCTGACCTTACCTCCTATTTCTTTTCCTTTTATACTCACTCTTGTGCGATCACACTGACCTCCTTGCTAGTCCTCAAACACACAAAACATACTCCTGTTTTAGGGCCTCTCCACTTCTGCACTGGATGGCCCCTCATCTAGAATACTCTTTTTCCAGAAATGACTCACTCCCCCAGGTCCTTCATGTGTTTGTTTCATGTCACTTTCTTAATGAGGCCCCACTGATCACTCTATTCAACATTTCAATCACTTTGTTCCCCTATCTGCCAGCCTCACCCCTGGCACTGCTGACTCGTCTTATCTTACTGTTATGGATTGAATTGTGTCCACCAAAAATGTGTGTCAACTTGGCTAGGCCAAAATTTCCAGTATTGTGTGGTTGTCCTCCATTTTGTGATCTGATGTAAATTTCCTTTGTGTTGTGAATCCTAACCTCTATGATGTTAATGAAGCAGGATTAGAGGCAGTTATGTTAATGAGGCAGGGCACAATATACAGGATCAGGTTGTATCTTGAGTCAATCCCTTTTGAGATATAAAAGAGAAAAGCCAGCAGAGAGGAGAGGGACCTCAGTACCACCAAGGAAGAGGAGCCAGGAGTAGAGTGTCCTTTGGACCTGGAGTCCCTGTGCTGAAAAGACCAGGGGAAGATTGATGGCAAGGACATTCCCCCAGAGCCCACAGAGAGAAAAAGCCTGCCCCTGGAGCTGGCACCATGAATTCGGACTTCTAGCCTCCTAAGCTGTGAGAAGATCAAAGATTACAGTCTTCAGTATGGGTTATACCTTAACATAAAAAAACAAAAATCCTTACAACTGGACCAGTAAGCAACATCATGACAAATAGAGAAAAGATTGAAGTTGTCAAGGATTTCATTTCACTTAAATCCACAATTCAATACCAACGGAAGCAGCAGTCAAGAAATCAAATGACGCATTGTATTGGACAAATCTGCTGCAGAAGACCTCTTTAAAGTGTTAAAAAGCAAAGAAGACTAAGGTGCACCTGACCCAAGCCATGGTGTTTTCAACTGCCTCATGTGCACGTGAAAGCTGGGCAACGAATAAGGAAGACCAAAGAAGAACTGACACCTTTGCACTGTAGTGTTGGTGAAAAATATTGAATATACCATGGAATGCCAAAAAAATGAACAAATCTGTCTTGGAAGAAGTATAGCCAGAAAGCTCCTTAGAACCAAGAATGGTGAGACTTTGTCTCACATACTTTGGACCTGTTATCAGGATGGACCAGTCCCTGGAGAAGAACATCATGCTTGGTGAAGTATAAGGCCAGTGAAAAAGAGGAAGACCCTTAAGATGGATTGACACAGTGGCTGTAACAATGGGATGAAGCATAACGATTGTGAGGATGGTGCAGGACTGGGCAGGGTTTCGTTCTGTCGTACAAAGGGTTGCTATGAGTCAGAACTGACTCTATGACACCTAGTAACAACAAACTGTGAGATAATGAATTTCTGTTTGTTAAAGCCATTCACTTGTGGTATTTCTGTTATAGTAGCTCTAGATAACTAAGACACCTTTTTCTTTTTCATAGTACTAACATCCATGAGGGCAGGGATCTTTGTTCTGTTTGCTGACACACCCAAAGCAACTAGAATATTGCTTGGTATAAGTTCGGCACGCAAACAAATGTTTGTTAAATGACTAATTGAATATCTGATTTTCTGGAAAAAATAAAAACTCAACAATTTGTCTGAAGAATTGTATAGATAAAACGTTTTATTTGAAAAATTATGAGAATATTTTAAAAAAAAGCCAATGTTCCCCTTTAATCCCTTAATTGATGAATTAGAATCCATGAAAACACCATAAAATTTACATAAAAAGTTAATAAGTATCATTCAAGTAATCTCTTCAGGGCAATCTTTTTAATAAAACTGGCATTTCTGTGAAAATGGAATTTTTCTGTAATGATATACAGTATAGTAGAATTTAACACATACTTTAGATTTAAAAATAGCCATGCAACAGTGTGTTGAGTGGGATCTTTTTATCTCCCTCCAGAATCCCAGCTAAGGCCCCAAGCTGAAGACAAAAGATTCTAAGTAACTAATTTCCTATATTTGTATTGCTATGAATAATCTACTAGCCAGTGGGGCGAGAAACCTGCCTGCAGGGACTGCTCTGTGGAACCATTCCAGGAGAACTGGGACCCCCACCCCACTCGACCCCTGGTATGAGACCATAGGTCTCAGCAGAGAGGGAATGCAGTGTTTGCAGTGAGAAACTATTTTCTTTCCTCCCAAAGCCTGTCTCTCCCCTCCAGAAGAACCACATGTAAAGAATATTGGGTGCCTGCGTTTGGGGGGGAGGGGATTTCATTCCCCAAATGGGCATTTGCTTAGCCATGGACTTGCTGATCTTCCCTTTTCTGCCTGAGCAGGAGTAAATGGATTTGAGAGCCAGAGAGGGGCTGAGTGGGGGAGGGGAGAGGAAGGTGGCACTGTTTATCTCTTTAATATGGTCATTTCAGAGAGTAGCTAGGCTTGACCCATTTTTCATTGGCCTGCTCAAGAAGGCAGTCATCCAGGTAAAGGGACCTGGACGGCAGTTGAAGGGAGGTGGAGAGATTGCCTAGATCAAGTAATTGTGCCAGAGGGTGGTCTCCCAGCAGGATCTTCTGAGGAACTCCTACAATTACCCCATGAGGGAGCTGCATTTCTGCCACATGGAGGGGCATTGACATCTGGTCAGTGTCAGACAGAGAAGCAACAGCCACCAACAAGGCAGGGACTATGACGGCATCCAGTTAAGTGAGGGGATGACTCTCCTTCCTGCATCCAGTTCTCAAGCCACAGGCCCCTGGAAGAAGAAGGGAGCGACAGGAGTTTTCTCTGAGTCAGCCCATGTTACCTTTCTCCTTTCCAAGTTGCTGAGAGTTGTAGGTTGAACTACAGGGAGAAAAGAGCTTTAAATTGATTTTGAGACTGAAATCGTCGAGATTACAAAAATAATAATAGGATTGACTTTTAATTATCTGAAGGACAGAGTCCTAATAACTAAAAACATCTAAAAAGTTATGGACTGGGTAGGGGTGGATTCTCGAATAGACAACATAAACGTGGTACTTACCTTGCTTACCAGATCATCTGTCGTGAACAATTTCACATTTTTCACCACATCAAAGACTCAGTTTTTAGGTATGGTGGCCACCTCTCTCTTTCTCCCGACCCCACAGCAGCTTCCTACAGAATCAAAGTCTCTATCAAATTTATAGTCCTTGACAGGGGCAGATGACCCAGTAAGCAAGGTAAGCATGGGCTTTTTTGTGCTTATGTAAGTCTGTAGTGAACAATTTCACCCATGTGATGATCTGGTAAGCAAGATAAGCTCCGTGCTTACTCACATATTGGATAATCTGCTCCCCGAACTGGGACCAAATTGTTGCTTTAGGATCCCTAGTACATCAGCTCGGTATTGCTACATAATAAACAGTTCCAAAATTTAGTGGCTTAGAACACCATTTATTATTTCCCAGAAGTCTACATACTGGCTGGACAGTTCTGCTGATCCGAGGCAGGCTCACCTGAGGTCTGCAGGGCTTGCTTATGCATCTGCAATCAGCTGGGGGTTGGATGGGGACCGGCTGGTCTAAGATGGCCTCAGCTGTGATGATTTGGCTTAGTTCCACATTCCAGCAGGCTAGCCTGGGCTTGTTCTCATGGTGGTGGTAAGGTTCCAACGGAGAAAGTAGAAAAACTTAAGCGCTCTTTCAGACCTCTGCTTGAGCTTGTCATGGGATTAAGTTTAGAGTCAGTATGGGAAGACACCACCAAAGGGTATGGATACAGGGAGGTGTGGAAAACTGGGGTGATTAATGCACTCTACCACATTTACCAGATGGGAAGGAGAGTCCACATAGAATAATTAAGGGCAACTATTGGAAAAAATAAAACCATTTTGTATCTCTATTATGAGGAGTTGTTCTTGTTAACTGCTTTTAAGTTGGCCCTGGACTCATGTTGACCCTGTGCACACTGAGATTGGACCATTATGATTCATTGGCTGAATTTTGGAAATAGATTGCCAGGCCTTTCTTCCTACTCTGTCTTATTCTGAGGAGTAAAAAACTCGTTGCCACTGAGTCGATCCTGACTCAACAGTTACGATTGATTTGGACTACATACGCTCCTAAGTGAGGCCCCTAGATGGCGCAAACTCTTTTTTGTTTGATCGTTGTTATTGTGTGCCATCGAGTTCAATTCATAGCAACCCTGTAAGACAGAGGAGAACTGCCACATAGGGTTTCCAAGGCTGTAATCTTTACAGAAGCAGACGACTGCCACATCTTTCTCCCATGGAGTGGCTAATGGGTTTGAAAAACTGACCTTTTGGTTAGCAGCTGAGTGCATAACCACTGCACCACCAGGTCTCTTTATTGTGTTTGACTACTAGCATAAAAAGGAGCCCTGGTGATGCAGTGGTTAAGTGCTTGGCTCCTAATCCAAAGGCTGTCGGTTTGAACCTACCAGCCACTCCATAGGAGAAAGACATGGCAGTCTGCTTCTGTAAAGATTACCCAAAAAAACCAAACAAAACCCATTCCTTGGAAACCCTATGGGGCAGTTCTACTCTGTCTTATAGGCTTGCTATGAGTTGGAATTGACCGGACAGCAATGGGTTACTAACCTAAAGGTTGGCAGTTGGAACCCTCCCTGTGGCACCATGGAAGAAAGGCCTGGTGATCTGCTTCCTTTAAGATTACAGCCAAGAAAATCCCCTAGAGCATAGTTCTACTCTGTAACACAGGGGGTCGCTGTGAGTTGGAATCGACTCAACAACCACTAACCACAGGCTTCTAAGAACAGAGATGTTGTTGTGTGCTGTTGAGTAGATTCTGACTCATAACGGCCCTATGCGGCGCAGCAGAACTGCCCTACACATTTCCTTGGCCTTAGTCTTTATGGGAGCACATCACCAGGTCTTTTCTCCTGTGGCGTGGCTGGGGGGTTTGAACCACCATCCTTCTGGTTAGCAGCCGAGTGCTTAACCATTGCACCATCAGGGCTCCTCAGAACAGAGATACCAAAAACCCTGATGGTGTAGTGTATGAGCTTAGCAGAAGTCATTTACTAATGATCCTGGTTTTTTGAATTTGGGATCACATTGAATTTGAATATATTAGACCTACTAGGATAAGCCAATGAATAATATCTAAATTTGATGTTTCAAGAGAGAGCTGTATACATAAAATGTAGAGAACTTGGAGATGAATGCCAGAAGAAATAAGAGTTCTAAGTGGTTACTTCTAGAGAGGCTAGCCAGAGTATGAGGAGAGATGGGGAAGGGGCTGCTGAGTTTTGTTGTATATATATGTCTTTTAATGCAACTGGAATTTTTAAACTATGTGCTGTATTACTTGGATTAAAATAATAATTATTGTTATAGTAACAATAATTTATTGGCCATTTTCAAAAGCCATCAGTCATTGTATTATTATTATTATTTACACATACTATCTTATTTAATTTTACCTGCACAGTAACCCTATGAGTTAGCTCTTATTTCTACTTGAGATGAGGCACATAGGTTTAGAGAAGTTAAGTGACTTGTCCAGGGTTACATAGTCTTTATGTAAGAGGCAGGGTCAAAATTGGAACCAAGTTGTGTCTCCAAAGACCACGTTCTTAACCTCTAACCTGTAGCATATTTGGACATGCATCTACTGAGCTATAAGCTGAAGTTTTTTCTTCCACACTTTAGTTGTTTCTTATCAACATCTAGTCTTGAAATGGAATTGGGCAAATTATTTATTTAATACTTTGAGTATTGCATTAAATATTTAGATTTCAGGTATTGGATTATATATACCAACAATCAACAAGCCAGTTGCCATGGAGTTGATTCTGACTCATGACAGCTCCATGTGTGTCAGAGAACTGTGTTCCCCAGGGTTTTCAAATGGTTGATTAGATTATAAACCCATTGCTGCTGAGTGGATTCTGACTCATAGTGACCTTATAGGACAGGGTAGAAATGCCCCATAGGGTTTTCAAGACTATAATCTTTAGGAAGCAGCCTGCCCCATCTTTCTCCTTTGTACTGGCTCGTGGGTTCAAACCAGTGACCGTTTGATTAGCAGTCCAGTGCTCAATCACTGTGCCACCAGGGCTTCTTCAGATTCGATTATAGTAGCACATATATTGAGGTTTGTTTTTTTTTCTTATAGTGTTAGGGAAAGTGTTTAAAATGAGGAATTTGACTAAGAGCTGATAGCTAAGAAGTTATCAGTATCTAGCTGTATTAACCTATCTTATGTGTTAAATTTGATAAGAACCTTGTATACTAATTGCCTTTAACCTATGCTGCAGATATTTATTACAAAATGTCATTGAAAAGACAAATTTGATATATTAGTTGAGCACACATGGTGATTTAAAGATTAGAATACGTTAAATAAGCTGTGTCAGAAATTATAAACTAAAATGAGTAAAATTATTCCTAAATTGCTAGACAAGTCTTCACATTTAATGTTACGTTAATGAGTTTTGTGCAAAGACTCTTTAGAATAAAATCCTTTTTCATCAGATGTTGCACATATGCTTCCACTGTTTGTTTTTCTCCAAAGTAAAACTTAATGAAACAGCTAATAAAACCCAGTTTTGCTCCTGACTCTTGCAAGAAACAAACCCTTAAAGTGCACCCGCTGTTTATTCTTTTGCACTGGTTTTTGCTACTTTTCAGGATGTAAATTTTCCAGTAATGGAAAACAGTCAAAGCCATAAACCTTTTCTTCCAAGTCTTACAAACCCAGTGTTTATTTCTTCTTTGTACAGGGTTTGTACAAT
The DNA here is from genome assembly GCF_024166365.1 of Elephas maximus indicus. Classification (NCBI taxonomy): domain Eukaryota; kingdom Metazoa; phylum Chordata; class Mammalia; order Proboscidea; family Elephantidae; genus Elephas; species Elephas maximus. The sequence goes on from NC_064820.1 coordinate 87,132,543, forward strand.
GGAGACATGCTTTGCACACATACCCAGAAGTTTGGTCTCAGATTTTCCTGTTCACCTCCTGCTGGCTTCAGGAGGTGTATTGCCTGTGCATTTAAATGGATCTTTATTATGTAAATAACCACGAACCAGAACAAGGGTTTAAACCAACCTGAGAAAAGTGAGAGGTTTCAAAGTAAAAGGCGCATATAAGACTTCTAGACCCTGTTACTTTAATAAACTTCAAAGTGTTTTAGGTTAGTGAGTAGTTTATAAAAAAGAATCAGCTTTTAGAATTAGAAATCTATAGATGACAGCTGTGTATGTACTCCAAGTAGCTCTTTCCCTAACCATGTCGTTGTTGTTAGTTGTCTTTGAGCAAGCCCCGGACTTATGGCAACCCCATGCACAAGGGAACAAAACATTACCTGTTCCTGCACCTTTCTTCCTAGCCTGTCTTAGTCTGGAAGCTCCACCGAAACCTGTTCAGCATCATACACAAGCCTCTGCTGACAGACAGGTGGTGGCTATGCGTGAGGCATATTGGTCAGTAACTGAACCTGGGTCTCCCACCTGGAAGGAGAGAATTCTGCCACTGAACCACCAATGCCTCGTTTCCTTAACCATAGCATATACCATTCTCTAGCTTCCAGCCTTTTCCTAAGTAGGCTCGTTTGACTCTGGAATGGAAATAGGTTGAGATGAAACACTATTCTAGGTCAGTGGTGCTCAAAGTGTGGTTGCGGATGGGTACCAGTACAAGGAGATAAGTACTGAAATTGAAAATAAGTAGTTAGAAACTTTTAAGTCATTTGACAGAGTAATTTTATGTTTATTGAATCTAACAATAAAAAAAAAATTGGGATTGTATTTTGTATGTTTTCAGATTTTTTAGTAACTCATTTTTATTGCTTTTCACAAAAGTATAGTCTATGACAGATTGGAAATAAATTCCTGATCTTTCACTACAGATGGGCTGAGAAGCATTTGGTCTAGGATAAGATTTTCGAATGTTGATTTATGTCCCTTTGCACCATAATAAATGCTAGATGTTAAAATATGAAAGAAGAAGAAAGACATTCATTCAGAATTCCAGTACCCTAACAAAATAGCATGATGCCATTGGATGACTAATAAGCTAAGGTTTGGAGAGCAGAAGTAGAGATGTTCTGCGTTTCCCATTAAGGGCAAGTCTGTATGCGCTAATAATCACTGAGTGGGAGGTGGTGTCGTCATTCTCATAAGAAAATTAGGACACCTAACCAGGATTTGTGCTTGAATGGATGTGGGCTATTCCCAAATTAAGAGCCCTGGTAACTCAGTGGTTAAGATCTACAGCTGCTAACCAAAAGGTCGGCAGTTCGAATCCACCAGCTGCTCCTTGGAAACCCTATGGGGCAGTCTCCTCTGTCTATAGAGTTGCTATGAGTCAGAATCAACTCGACAGCAGTGGGTTTTTTGGTATTCCCAAATTGAGATTTTTTTTTTTTTAATTGAGGCAGGGTTTTTGGGGAGAGCAAAGAGCGGAAAAAGCTGGTCATATACTTTATGTACTTTGAGACCCTTTTGAAAGATAAGACCATGAGGAACTTCAGACTATCATGGTACATCATGTCGGCTCTCTATATCAAAGTGTAGGGAGAAATGGGAGAGCATCAACAAGTTTCATGTACTTAGCAGTTTTACTTGGGTATCTTAGTGCTACTAAAAATCATGAGGTATGCCTCTTTGACATGCATTTATGCATTGCTGACACCCGGATAAGCAGAGTCTAAAGCTGAGATTAATGTATTATATAACCTTGGGTCATAAAAACTTCCATAAGTCACAGAAATAAAGGTTTAGAGTTAGAAGGTCGTATAATTCACCTTGTTCTAGGTACTGCTTCTATAATGATGCATTCGCTAGGTTTTTTTTTTTTTTTTTCTAGCCACTGTCTGGGTTTTGCCTGTGAGCTGGAGTATAGTGGAAGGGAGATGTCCTTGGATATAGCATACAAAAAGCAGAGGTCCCAAGTTCTGGTAGAGTTGGGATGAAATTTACCAGAGGATTGCTGAGCCTGGGAGAGACAGGAGGCTGATCAAGGAGAAAGCTGGAAGTTGGGGACTAGATCCAAAACCAACAAAAAAAAAACCAAACCCATTGCTCTTGAGTTGATTTTGACTCGTGGCAATTCCATGTGTTACAGAATAGAACTGTGCTCCATAGGGTTTTCTTGGCTGTGATCTTTTATGGAGGCAAATTACCAGGTCTTTCTTCTGTGGCATCTCTGGGTAGGTTCCAAATACCAGCCTTTAGATTAGTAAACCAAACCAAACCCATTGCCACTGAGTCGATTCCAAATATAACGACCCTGAAGAACAGAGTAGAACTGCTCCATAGGGCTTCCAAGGCTATAATCTTTATGGAAGCAGACTATCATATCTTTCTCCCATGGGGTGCCTGGTGGGTTCGAACTGCTGACCTTTTGTTAGGAGCCAAGCACTTAAGCACTGTGCCATCACACAAGGATGGAACCCCTTATTTTGGCAGCCAGTATGGAAATCGTTTTGGACCAATAAAGGAAAAGATATGGAAAAGGTAGCACTCTCAAATAATATTAGTAAACGTATTGATGACATGTCAGATGACATAAAGACAAGAGGCTATTAATTAAATGAAACAGGTTTTTGTTGTTTTATAGAAAAAACACCGTTTTATTAATTTATTTTTATTGTGCTGTAGATGAAGGTTTACAGAGCAAAATTAATTTCTCATTAAACAATTAATATGCATTGTTTTGTGACATTGGTTGCCAACCCTGTGACTTGTCAACACTTTCCCCTTCTTGATCTTGGGCTCTCCATTTCCGTTCATCCAGTTTTCTGTCCCCTCCACCCACCTTCTCCTGCTTGCCACTGGGCTGTTCCACCCATTTAGTTTCATATACATGGTTGAGCTATGTACATTATTGTTTGTTTTACGGGCCTATCTAATCTTTGGCTAAAGAATGAACCTCAGGAGTGACTTCAGTACTGAGTTAAAAGGGTGCTTGAGGGCCATACTCTCAGGGTTTCTCCAGTCTCTGTCAGAACAGTAAGTCTGGTCATTTTTTTGTGAGTTAGAATTTTGTTCTACATTTTTCCCCAGCTCTGTCCGGGACCCACCATTGTGCTCCCTGTCATAGCAGTCAGTGGTGGTAGCAGGGCACCATCTCGTTGTGCTGGACTTGGCCTGGTAGAGGCTGTGGTAGTTGTGGCCCATTAGTTCTATGTACTAATCTTTCCCTTATATCTTTGGTTTTCTTCATTCTCTATTGCTCCAGACTGGGTGAGAGCAGTGAAGTATCTTAGATGGCTGCTCACAAGCTTTTAAGACCCCAGATGCTACTCAACAAAGTAGGACGTAGAACAGTTTTTTATAAACTATGTTATGGCAACTGAGCTAGATGTCCCTGGAGATCATGGTCCCCAGCTCTCAGCCCAATAATTAGTTCCCTCAGGAAGTTTGGATGTGTCTGTGAAGGTTTTATGACTTTGCCTTGGTTAGGTTGTGCTCATTTTCCCAGTATTGTGTACTGTCTTACCCTTCATCAAAGTTACTACTTCTCTATTGTCTATTTAGTGTTTTTCCATCCCTAGCCCTCCCCTCCCTCATAACCATCATAGATTGTTTCTTTCTGTGTGTCAACCTTTTCCTGAGTTTTTATAATAGTGGTCTTATATAGTATTTGTCCTTTTGTGATTGACTTATTCCACTAGTATAATGCCCTCCAGATTCATCCATGTTGTGAGATGTTTCGCAGATTCATCATTGTTGTTTACTGTTGCTTAGTATTCTATTGTGTGTATGTAGCATAGTTTGTTTATACATTCACCTGTTGATAGGCACTTTTGTTTGTTTCCATCTTTTAGCTTTTGTGAATAATGCTGCAGTGAATTTGGGTGTGCATATGTCTGTTTGTGTGACGGCTCTTATTTCGCTGGGATAAATTTGAAGGAGTAGGATTGCTGGATTGTATGATATTTCTCTTTCTAGCTTTTTAAGAAAGTGCCATATCATTTTGCAAAATGGTTGTACCATTTTACATTCCCATCAGCAATGCATAAAAGTTCCAGTTACCCCGCAGCCTCTCCAACATTTGTTATTTTCTGTTTTTTTTGATTCATGACAGTAATGTCAGGGTGATGGTATCTCATTGTAGTTTTGATTTGCATTTCTTTAATGCCTAATGAGTCGAAATCGACTCGATGGCACTGGGTTTTTTTTTTTTTGTTTAACGGCTAATGACTGGAGCATTTCCTCCTATGTCTGTTAGCCACCTGAAGGTCTTCTTTAGTGAAGTGTCTATTTATACCCTTTGTCTGTATTTTAATTGGGTTATTTGCCTTTTTGTTGTAAAGTGTTGGATTTTCCTATAGATTTTTTAGAAATTAGACCCTTGTCAGATATGTCATAGCCAAAATTTTTTTTTCCCAGTCCGTAGGTTCTTTTTTTACTCTATTGGTGGAGTATATTGATGAGCTTAAGTGTTTAATTTTTAGAAGATCCCAGTTATCTAGCTTATCTTCTGGTATTTGTGTATTGTTAGTTATGATTTGTATCCCGTTTATGCCGTGTATTAGGGCCTCTAGTGTTGACCTTATTTTTTCTTCTATGATCTTTATAGTTTTTAGTTTTATATTTAGGTAAGATTTTCATTTTGATTGATGAGTCTTCTACAGATGTTAGAAACTACTAAATTTCAGCACAAATTACAATTCCTAAAGAAAAATGCTGAGAAGAAATGGAATTGGAATACAACTTCCCACTGTTTCATACTGAGGTGCAGTAGATGTCCAAGAAGAGTTTTGTCAAAAGTTTACAAACTAGACAAATTGGAACTTATTTGGTAAACAATTCTTACACTGAAGATTTGTTAAAATGCAGTTATTGGCTGAAAAAAAGAATAGCTTAATTAGCTGAATGAATGAACCTAATCAAAAATTGCCAGGACCTCATGTTAAAGTACTGATAAAGTTTATGGATTCGAAACAAAAATTCAGCTTTGGAAATGTGAGATTAAACATGCTTTACTTGTAGTGTTTAGTCTGTGTTACAATTTGAATAATAAAGAGTAAGTATTAAGACAAGTAGGGCAACATCTTGTGCAGTTAAGGAAAAGCTGCATCATTGTTTTGAAATATTTTATTTCAGCTGTATTCACAATCTATTCATATTATCATAAGAAATTTTATATTCCATTTGTTGATGAAAGTAGAGGAAGAGCTGTTTGGTATAATGAATTATGGCACTTTTGAAGTACAATTTAGATTTGAATTATTCAAATTCTGGTTAATGGTGTGAAAGGAGTTGCCTTCATTTGGAGAAAAAGTGATAAATATTCTCTGTAGAGACAGAAACTAGATTAGTGGTTGCCTGGGGGTAGGGGCATGAATAGGGCTTGCCTGTAATAATATAAAGAAAATGTATTTAAGATTTTTTTTCCACAAAGTTTCATATGTTGTTGTTGTTGTGTGCCGTTGAGTCAATTCCGACTCATAGCGACCATACAGGACAGAGTAGAACTGCATATTACCCTATTATACTGTTCAAATATGAATTTATGGTGTCGTGATGGACTGAATCGTATGACAATCTGGAAAACTGAGGCAAGAGTGTTAACAGTGGCAGGCTTCAAATCCAGCAGCTAAGAGTACAGAGAATCGAATAAAGAGCAAGGTCTGGGAGAGGGTGAATATTCAGGAAATAGATTCACACGTGTGGCAGGCTGGCATCGCTGTGTCTTACGTCTTACTGATGGGATGGGCGTCAGCCGTAGTGAGATGAATAGGTGGGAAGAACTAAACTGAGCTGGATTGAGCCAAATAGCTGTTCAGAAAGACTCTGAATTATATAGAGTTTATTATAAAGGACTAGGGGACGGGGGGAGAAATAGATTATTCTCATCCTCTCTAACTCACCCATGAGGATTGACCAAGATAAGCCAATTCTTGAAAGAGAGGCCTATTTTTTAGGAAAATGCATTTATTAGCAGTTACTTTGTATCAGGCTCTCTTTTAAGTGTTTTGCATGTGTTATCTTCACGCTAGTTGGTTATCACACAAACAACAACTAGTTGCTGTTGAATCAACTCTGACTCATGCCAACTCCATGTGTGTCTGAGAGGAACTGTACTCCATAGGATTTTCAATGGTTGATTTTTTTGGAATTAGACCATCAGGACTTTCTTCCAAGGCACCTCTGCGTGGACTCAAACCTTCAACCTTCTGGTTAGCAGCTGAGCACATTAATCGTTTGCACCAACCAGGGAGCCCCTGGGTGGGTAATAGTACCCATTATTCCTATTTTACAGATGACAAAATTAAGGTCATACTTATTAGTGGCAGATCTGAGATATGAACTCAGGCAGTCTGTCTTAAGTGTCTGTGTTCTTGATTCTTTCCTGCACTGCTTCGTAAGTTGGTAGTGGTGCTAACTACCCGTTTCCATCTAAACCCCCACTCCTGCTCTCAAGGCAGACTACTTTCATGCCTGGGCCTTCACTTATGCAGGATGTGGCTTACAGTGGATGCTATAGTAGAACCTACTCAAGAACCATGACTTGGATATTTCTGGGCCACCACAGTTGCTTATTTGGGGAATGCTGAAGAACATGGTCTGATCTTCAAAGTTATCAGAACATTCACCCTGTAGTAATCCCATCCACTATATAGCTGTGCTGTGCAATACGGTAGCCCCAGCTACATGTGACAATTTAAATTTAACTTAAATAAAATTAAGAATTTGGTTCCCCATTTGCACTGGCCATATTTCAAGAGTTTGATAGTCATATATGGCTAGTGCCTACCCTTTTGGAAAACACAGAGAACTTTTCCATCACTGCACATTGTTTTCTTGGACAGTGTTGCTGTACAATAGCATTCTCACTGATTCTCTTCTCCCAGTCTGCTACATCACGTGAGAACTTATTTCCTTTTGGCTCCTAACTCCTCATATTGCCTTATTTCTCATTGGCCACACTGATTCTGTCTTTCCTCATCTAGCAAAAGAGCAATACCTGAAATTAATAGAGTTTTGTGGTTCTTGGTTGTTGGTTCATATAAGACTTGCCTTCTTAAAACAGTTCTTGCAATACACAGACATATTGACCTTGCTCTCCTTACCTTATCCTGCAAAGTATAACAATTGCGTTCTAAGTTAATCCCTACGTGACAGCCCTGTCACACTTTGGCTCCTATTGAATGTGAAGACATCTGTTGCTTTTGTGTCTCAATAACATGCATTACTATTAAGCAAGAGCGCCTGTATTTGTGTTGTTGGATTTTTTAGCCTAAATTTAGGATTTTATTTTTATTCATGCTAAGTATCATCTCATTTTTACCTGTTGTGAGTGACTTTTCTTTTTTTTTAATATTGACTCCATCACTGGAAAACCATTATTATTATTAATTTGCCCTGATAATAATAAACCTTGATAAGCAAGGAGCAGTGGCACAGGGGTTAAGAGCTTGGCTGCTAAGAAAAAGGTAGGCAGTTTGAATTCCCCAGCCACTCCTTGGAAACGCTATGGGGTAGTTCTGCTCTGTCCTATAGGGTCGCTATGAGTTGGAACTGACCACAATGAGTTTTTTTTTGTTTTTTTGATTAGCAAAACTCTGTGGGTTGACTAAAAAGATTTCATGTCAAAGTAACCTCTTGTTTATTTTTGAGAGTGTTACAAGATTGGCATGATGAAGTAGTGAGTTTTGATCTCAATGAAAGCATCTAGAATTCTTTCAGAGGCAGATAATTGGGTTAGTAAGGACTTAGGAAATAGATCATTCGAAGAGCCTGAGAATATTTAATCTGGAGAAATATGGACTTTTTCAGATATTCAAAGGATTGTGTTGAGTGAGCAATGTTGATCAGATGGGGAATTTATTGTATCGGAGGGAAAGTTATCAAGGTTAGTTAGTAGAAATAGAATGTGCTGTCAGTGTATTTAGGGGAACACGCATAGGTTACCAAGATCTTGGAGCAACACCAAATAAAAAGGAGTGACTGCAGGATATTTCCATTTTGCGACCACAGAAGTGAAGTGAGCCAAAAAACACAGTGTGAATAAAACGAAGTAGGGTTAAGTTTTCATTAAAGACTGTGCCATGTATTCACCACTCCTGGTTGCCCTGGCAACGGGGCTCCCTCGCATGCTAACGACATTATAATGAGAAAAAACACATGCAAATGCAGTAAATAGTAATTAGAGACAGAGCCATACATGGACTAGTGAGCTCCACCTTGGGAAGGTCTGGGGAGAAGCTGTAGAAACGTTCATACTGAAGACAAAGAAAGAGGTGATGAAAGAAGGACTGAGTTGTGCCTAAAAGGGTTAATTTGCGTCCGCATAAAACACACTCTAGCATTTATGTCCTGCAAATACCTGTTATTTCTCTAGCAGAATTTAGTCAAAGCAGAAGTCATGCAGTTGGACATCCATGTTGACTTACCTATTCTACCTGTTGGCATCACTGTATGGAAAGAATCTTAGGTGTAGCAACCCTAGCAGCCTGCTGCGTGGAATGCCCCCTCTGCCCACGCTGGGCAGGGCTGGGCCTGCCTATGCAAAGTGATGGGGTCAAATGTGTGCATATATGTAGCCAAAAGTCTGCCTTGGTGAAGAGAGAGTCGACTTAATTTTGTGTTGCCTCAGATGAGACAAGTAGGACCAATGAGGGATGATATTTGGCTAATATAAGTTGTAATCTACTGGTAATTAGTGCTGTCCATGAAGTCACGGGAAATGTGTAAGGAGAGGCTGGGTGATTGCCTCTTTTGGATGCAACTAATGGAGTTTTTGATTTGTCTTAATAGTTAGACTCGGAGTCTATGACTCTGTGCTCGATTTCATTCTCTTCCCTTTATTTCATTTTATTCAGGCTCTTCTGTCTCTTCTAGTTTTATTGCCACGTGTCTGTGTATCTTTCTTGGAAATGGCTAGAAAATGTTATGTTGTCTGCTTCACATTATCCCAATTCTTTGATTTATCTTTTTGTTGTTAGCTGAACCATAGGTCATTGAATAAAAATTGCCAGAAAGAGCTATTAAGATCCATAAACTTTTATTGTGATTTTTGCTCTCTCAATTAAAAAAGTTAAAAAAAAATACAAGGAATATACATACACTTGTGTAAAAATTTGTATCGATATGTTATTTAAAATTCTAATAATATAGCAGTATATATGGTAAAATCTTAAGTCCCCTTCAGCCTCCTCCCACCCGCTCTGCTAACCACCAATCCAAAAGTTCTGCACAGAGATGACTAATGTTAAGAGTTTGGGGTATAAACTTCAAGACGTCTTCCTATGCACTTATATATATTGTTATTAAATATTATAGTATACACTATTAAGATGTTATTTATAGCTAACACTTACTAAGTACTTGCTATGTGCCAGGCATAATTTCATTTATGTGTATGAATTCATCTAATCCTTAGAATCTCCCTTTGAGGGATTTTATAGGAGAAAGAAAAGCCAAGAGAAGTTAAGAAACTTGTCCAAGGTGGCAGAGCCAAATTTATACCCCAGGAAATCTGATTCAGGGCTCATGCTTTCTCTCACTCTTCTGCTTCCTCTGTGGATAATATGTGCCTGTATGTTTTCTTTTTCCATATATTTGAAATTAATAATTCTATATGACTACTCTTTAAGTAGTTTTTTCATTTACTATCTCAGAAGGCAGTCTATATCAGTAACTTACCTCTGCCTGATTTTCTTAGTTGTGTTTTCTTCCCTCATTCGGAGGCACCATAGTTAAAGCATTCTTCTATTGATGAGTATGTAATTTGCTATTGTAAATGATACTTTAATAAATATCTATGGTTATATTTCTGTAGAGTAACCAAATCAAAACTTGTTGCTCTCAAGTCGATTCCAACTCAGAGCAACCCTGTAGGGTTTCCAAGACTATAATCTTTATGGAAACAGACTGCCACATCTTTCTCCCATGGAGCAGCTGGTGGGTTTGAATGCCGACCTTTTTGGTTAGCAGCTGAGTGCTTAACCACTGTGTCACCAGGGCTCCTTTTCTATAGAACAGATAGCTCAAAATGTAAATACTGAATGGAGAGTATGCTTGCTTTACATTTCAATAGTTACTGCAAATTTGGCACAGTTGATCACTCCCTTCTTGAAACGCTCTGTGCTTGGCATCTGGGACTCTGCTTTCTCGGTTTCCTCTTACCTCAATGGCTGTTTCTTCTTGGTTTCTTCCGCTGACTCCTCTTTATCTCCCCAACTGCTAAACATTGGAGTGCTGTAGGGCCTTAGACTTCTCCAACTAGACTCATTTTCTAAGGGATCTTATCCAGCTACTTGGCTTTACATACTGTAGATGAACTGATGACTCGTGAGTTATATTTTTAGTTCCTAAAGATGCCCTGGGTGTTGCAAACAGTTTATGCTTGACTACTAACCTAAAGATTGGCAGTTTGAATCCACCCAGTGGCACCACAGAAGAAAGGGCTGGCGGTCTGCTTTGATAAAGATTGTTTGTTAGGTACCCTTTAGTTGATTCCAGCTGCCAAGAAAACCCTAGGGAGTAGTTCTACTCTATAACATGTGAGGTCGCCATGAGTCAGAATCAACCCAATGGCGTCCAGTTTGGTTTTTAGGTTTATCATATCCCCGAACTTTAGCCTTGTATATCCAGCAACCTAATTGACATTCTATTTGAATGTTTACTAGGCGTTGTAAACTTATTATCATTTAAAATCATCTTATTGTGTTTAGGGTGAATGTTTACACAGCATATTAGGTTCCCATTTAACAATCTGTACAGAAATTATTCAGCAATATTGGTTACATTTTTCACAATGTGTGATCAATCTCATTCATTCTGTTCTGGTTGTACCATTGCCAGTACTCTCATTTCCCTGCCTCCTTACTTTCTCATCTTTGCTTTGGAGTAAGTTTTGACCATTTGGTCTCCTACAGATGATCTTTTAAAAAAGCTCATTACTCATGGGTGATATTTTTTATTTTATGAGCTAATATGTTATTTGGCTAAAATGTGGCCTGAAAGGATAATTTTGGTTTAAGGTTTAAAGAGTATCTCAGGGTTTTTTGGTTTTTTTCAGGGTGATAGTCTTGGGGAGTCCTCTAGTCTCAACTAGCCCAGTTAGTCTGGACTTAATAAGAATTTGAGTTCTGTTGCACATTTTTCTTCCATTCTGTCAGAATCCATCTATTGTGGCCCTGAAAACTTATTTTTGCTAAATCTTACCTTCCCCTCTCCCCACAACCTGCTTCTTCCACATATTTCTTGTCTCAATAAATATTAGCTTCCAGTTGTTCAGGACAAGAACTTGGAGTTACCCAGGACTCCTCTCTTTCTCTTACATACCATTAGTCCATCCTAATTACTGTGTTCAAAATTTATCCATAATCCAACCTCCACTGGTTGGATATCCAAAATATATTCATCATCACCTCCACTGACCCATCTTAGCCCAGGCTGCCATCATCTTCCTCCTGGTTTATTGCAATAACCTCTTAATTAATATCCACTTACCGCAACTAGAATGATCCTTTTAAAATATGGGTCCGGTCATATCACTCTTTTGCTCAAAACCCTCCAATGATTTCTATTTCAGTCAGAGTGAGATTCAAAACTTTCTTTTCTCCTTTTGGATTAATACCTGTGTTAGTTACCTAGTGCTGCTGTAACAGAAATACCAGAAGTGGATGGCTTTAACAAAGAGAAATTTACTCTCTCACAGTCTAGGAGACTAGAAGTCCAAATTCAGGGTACCAGCCCCATGGGAAGCCTTTGTTTCTCTGTTGACTCTGGGGGAAGGTCCTTGTCATCAATCTTCCACTTGTCTGGGAGCTTCTCAGCACAGGGACCCTTGGTCCAGAGGACATCCATTCCTCTAGGTTCTTCATTCTTGATGGTATGAGGTCCTCCTGTCTCTTTTTCATATCTCAAAAGAGACTGACTCAAAATACAACCTAATCTTTAGATTGAGTCCTACCTCATTAACATCACTGCCTCTAATCCCACCTCATTAACATCATAGAGGTAGGATTTATAACACAAAGGAAAACCACATCTGATGATAAAATGGTGGACAGTCACACAATACTGGGAATCATGGCCTAGCCAATTTGACACACATTTTTGGGGAACACAATTCCATCCATGACGATACCAATTTAATTTCAATAGTATACAAAATCTTTGATCCTGTGTAGTTACAGTTCCCACTCCTCCTCCTTTGTGCTTGTTATTATCACAAATTACATCTTTATACATTTTGTGCCATCAGCATAGATTTATAGTTATTGCTTTATGCAGTTGTCTTTTAAATCAGGGGAGAAAAAGGAGTTACAAACGAAAAATACATTTTTGCTGTCTTATATATTTACTGGTGCTCTTTATTTCCTCATGTGTATTTGAGTTAACTGTCTAGTGTTTGACCATGGCTTCCAAGGCCCTAAATGATCCCTCCACCCTTTCCTCTCTAATTTTATTTTATGTCATTCTCCCCTTCATTCACTGTGCTCCCGCAATACCAATATCTTGCTCTTTCCATTGTGCGACTTTAGCACTTCCTCTTGCCCTTGTCTAGTGTGTTCTTCCGCTAGATGGCTTCATGACTTACTCCCTTATTTCCTTCAGACCTTTGCCCAAATGCCACTTTATCAATGAGGTTTTACCTGCCCATCTTATTAAAAAAAAAAAAAACTCTTTCCATCCCTATCACTTTTCATCCCCTTACTCTGATTTAAGGAGGTCTGGTAGAGCAGTGGTTAAAGTGGTCAGCTGCTAACCAAAAGATTGGTGGTTGAACCTACCAGCCACTCCACCAGATAAAAAATGTGGTAGTCTGCTTCTGTAAGAATTTACAACCTTGGAAACCCTACAGGGTCACTATGGGTCAGAATCCACTCGATGGCAATGGGTTTACTGTGATTTATTTTTTTATTGCACGTAAAACTATCTGTCCTACGTATTTAGCTCTTTATTTTTTGTCTTCTCTGCCCTACCTGGCTTACGCTCCAGAATGCAAGCTCCATTGGGGCAAGAGCTTTTGTCTGTTTAGTTCACTGCTTTATTCCTATTGCCTAGTACAACATATTGCATGAAGTAAGTGCTCAATAAATGTTGAATGAATGAGAAAATCAATGAAATTTCTCTGTAAACAGATTACCAATTCATATTCCTATCAGAGAGGGCATGAACATGCGTTTTTCTCATACTCTCTATAAAATTGAATATTACTGATCTTTATAATTTTAGCATTCTAAAAATGAAAAATGATGTTTTGATTTGCATTTTCCTTATTACTACTGATGTTGAGCATATTTTCATAACTTATTGGTCATTGGTATTTCTGGGAATTTCCTGTTTATGTCCTTTGTCTCTTTTACTGTAGGATTGTTTATTTTTTTTAATATTGATTTTTAGGGTAACATATATTATGACTATCAACCTGTCATTTCCCATACGTATTGCAAATATTTTTTTCCCAGACTGTCACTTCTCTTTTAATTTTGTTAATAGTATAATTTGTCATACAGAAGTTTTTAATTTTTAATGAATCTGCTAGTCCTTTGCTTTATGGCTTCTAGGTTGATGTCTTGCTGAAGAAATCCTTTCCAACTTCCACATTATGAAAATATTTTTAAGTTTTCTTCTGGACCTTTATTATTTTATTTTTTATATTTAGGGCTTTAAGTCACTTGGAATATATTTGAGAGGATTGTATGATGTAGGAATGTATTTTAATATATTTTTAATTGTGAGTCAATTAAGCTCATAGAGATTATTGATGCACCCATTCTTTTATCTTGAATCCAGAATTCCTTCTTTATCATATATTAAATTTTGACATTAATTGGTGTATTTTTGGACTCTGAATTTTATTCCCCTGATCCATTTATCTTCTCTGTTCTAATAATATAAGTTTTAATTATTATTACTGCTTTTTAGTTTATTTTGAAATCTGATAATTCTACCATTCATTGTTCTTTTTAATAACTTTTTAACTACTCTTGTACATTTTCTTTTTGAGGTAAATTTTAGAATCACTTTCAAGTTTCATAAAAAACTTGTTGAGATTTTTCTCCATGACCTATAATGAAGTTGCAGAACTTTCTTGGTATAATGATAGGTATTCTCCTGGATAGTGGACAATTTTTATTCATACTGGGAGCAGTGTATTTTATCTTTATAATTTGTTATGGATTGAATTATGCCCCCCCCCCAAATGTGTGTTATAATTGCTAACCTGTGTGCCTGAGGTTATAATCCCATTTGGAAATGAGTTGTATTTGTTTACGTTAATAAGACAGGATTAAGGTGGGATGTGATTTAAATCAACCTCTTTTGAGATATAAAATAGATTGAACAAACAAGGGAAAGAAGCAAAGATGGGGGAAGAAAAATGTCAAGCCACTTGAAAATTGCCCAGGAGCAGAAGCTCAGAATGGACAGGGACCTCCCTCAAGAGTTGACAGAGAAAGAAAAACTTCCCCTAGGGCTAGCGCCCTGAATTCGGACTTCTAGCTTCCTAAAAACTGTGAGAAAATACACTTCTGTTTGTTAAAGCCACCAATTTGAGGCATTTCTATTATAGCAGCACTAGCTAACGTAGACATAATTTCAATTGGCTGCTGCTGCAGTTGTGAAAGTTACTAATTTTTATATGTTGATCTTTTATTTGTCCACTCTGTGAGATGCTCGTATTTATTTTATTGATTTTTTAGTTGATTCTCTTGGATTATTTAGGTAAATGATTAAATCAGCTGCAGTTTTACATTTTCTTTTATAATATTGAGAGCAAATTTATTTTTCATGTCTACTTGTATTTTAATACAGTGTTGAATTATAGCTGTTATAGTGAACATTCTTTTTTTCTTTGCTTTGGTGGACATTTTTGTAATATTTCATCATTGAGTATGATACTTGTTATAATTTTTATGAAATTCTCTTCACTAAATTAAGTAAAATGTCTTGTAGTTTTCTTAAGAGCTTAAAAAGGGACTGAGTGTTGAATTTTATTGAATACTTTTCCAACACCTATCAAGATAATTGTATGGATTTTCCCTTTTAATCTATTATAAAATTACATTAATAGATTTCCTATTGTTGCACCATCCTTGCATTTCTGTTGTAAATATTTCTTGGTCATGAGGCATTATACATTCATATTATTTTAGATTCAATTTAATAATGTCTCATTTAATATTATTTTGCTACTTTCTCTTATTTTTTAAATTCATCTTTTTTTTTTTTTTCCTTTTTGGTCTTTAGCTAGATAGTAAAATTTATTTTGGTTGCCAAAGAAATGGATTCTAGCTAACCTAAGTGAAAACAGAGATTTATTTTCCAGATATGGAGTATCTTAGCCTGAGTTTCTTCTAGAGCTTGAGGCAAAGGTTTATGTGTAAGTGTTTATTTTGGAAAGTAGTATCATGAAGCTGGAATGCAGGACTAGGAGAGTAAGCAGGGAAGGAGGAAAAGTTTACTACAAGGATGTGTTATTGAGACTGTGCTAGTGCCTGGTTCTCAATCTTTCCAGAAGGTTCTGAGGAGATTTATGAAATAAGGCAGTTCATCCATGTGATGAAAGGAAGAACATTTATATATTGATCCCCTTCTGCCATTAGTGAAAGATGGCCTCACAGTGTTTACTACCCATACTTGTGGATTTCACACATGTATGAGTGCAGAGTGAGTTCCCATTGGAGACCTACAACCAGAGTGGAGGTTCAGCAGTGTGGGATTGATCAATTGTACCTGTATGAAGATGGTCAAAGCCTGCATGGAATGGTTGTGGGCACAGTGGATGGAGTAAAAGATGGGGCCGAAAGGTTTTAAAAGAAGCGCCGGAAGCGCCCAATACATTGGGATTTCTCACAGTCTTGAAATGAGTCCTTTTGGTCAGTTCTATCTGTCTAAACTATTCCAAGCAAAAGCCATGTTATAACATTGTAACAAGCTTTTGTTGTTGCCATACTGTCCCCCAGATTTGTTAAAGCCTATGTCTTTGATATAAAGCTGTCTAATGTTTTTTAGCTAGATCCTAATGTTCTTTTAAAATATATGTGTTTGAAAGTTTTAGCTTTTTATTTTCAATACAATGACATACTTTTTTTCTGGAAAGCTTCAACTCCTGAATGTTTGATCACCCTTAGCTAGTGATGAGTTGGAATCGACTCAACAGCAACGGGTTAATGTACTAGATTATCCTCATTATAATCAGGGTGCTTGGCCCATGCTTGCCTGGCTACGTCTAGAAAGATTTAGGATTATAGCTAGTAGCCCCATAAGATGAAGGGCCTGGCCTGAAGCAATAAGAGACTATTAGGCCTAGGTGGCTGCAGATATATCTGTTAGGACCTACTGACAGAAGTAGTGTCCTTCATTTGGCCAGATGAGAAAGGACTCAGGCATCTGAGGGCCCAAGATTTTCGGGCAGTGTGCATCACCTCCCTTTTTCCTCATTTGTGAGGACTGAATGAGTACTGATTTTGTTGCTGTTGTTAAGTGCCTTCAAGTTGTTTCCAACTCATAGTGACCTTATAGGAAAGAGTAGAATTGCCCCATAGGGAGCTGCTGGTGGATTTGAACCTCTGACCTTTTGGTTAGCAGTCGAGCATTTAACCACTGTGTCACCAGGGTACTGACTAGAGTGGTGTAAAACTCTAACAGAGGTTACTTCACTGGATTCTTATCCAAACTCTGTGAGTTTGTTCCTGTATAAGTCAACGCACCTAGAGAGAGAGAAAAAAAAAAAAAAAGTTTTATTTCCACCTCTTGAAATAGAAAATTAGCCCTGAGTCAGATGAACACCCTGACAGAAAGAAGACAAAGGTAGAAACCATACAGCTCTCAGTAGTAGAAGTCTTTGGGTGTGCACCTCTCTGGGGCATTGCCATTAAGATGACTCCAATTGCTGTGCCTCTATGATTAAGTTTAATTTTGAGAGGGAGAACCTGATTAACCCCAGCATGGCCTGGATGCCCTTACCTTTTGATCAGTCAGCATGACCTGAAGGGCAGAGGGGTGAACAGACATGGCCGCTGAGGGAATCATTGTGAGGCATCTACCCTCACTGTCTCTGTCTGATGTAATGATTATTACTCTGTGCCTCCATCTGCAACCACACATTAGACCCAAGCACAGTACTAGAAATTATAAATGAAAAAGGAAGCTGGTGTTGAAAGTAATGGAGGTGCCAGACAGATGGCCCAAAGATCCTGTAAATTAAGGAAACTTAGAGAGGGGGGAGAAAAATCTATTATTACATAATTCTCCTGATCATCATATTGCCTAATATTTAGTTTTATCTATAATACTTTTAGTTCTGGGAATATATGATGGCTTCAGTTTATATTCATATATTCATTATATATATATATATATATATTTGTTGTTGTTGTTAGGTGCCATCGAGTCGGTTCCGACTCATAGCGACCCTATGCACGACGGAACGAAACACTGCCTGGTCCTGTGCCATCCTTACAATCGTTGTTATGCTTGAGCTCATTGTTGCAGCCACTGTGTCAATCCACCTTGTTGAGGGTTATCCTCCTTTCCGCTGACCCTGTACTCTGCCAAGCATGATGTCCTTTTCCAGGGACTGACCCCTCCTGACAACATGTCCGAAGTATGTAAGGCGCAGCCTCGCCATCCTTGCCTCTAAGGAGCATTCTGACCACACTTCTTCCGAGACAGATTTGTTCGTTCTATTGGCAGTCCATAGTATATTCAATATTCTGTGCCAACGCCACAATTCAGAGGCATTAACTCTTCTTCAGTCTTCCTTATTCATTGTCCAGCTTTCACATGCATATGATGTGATTGAAAATACCATGGCCTGGGTCAGGTACACCTTAGTCTTCAGGGTGACATCTTTGCTCTTCAACACTTTGAAGGGGTCATTTGTAGCAGATTTGCCCAATGCAATGCATCTTTTGATTTCTCGACTGCTGCTTCCATGGCTGTTGATTGTGGATCCAAATAAAATGAAATCCTTGACAACTTCAGTCTTTTCTCCGTTTATCATGATGTTGCTCACTGGTCCAGTTGTGAGGATTTTTGCTTTCTTTATGTTGAGGTGTAATCCATACCGAAGGCTGTAGTCTTTGATCTTCATAGTAAGTGCTTCAAGTCCTCTTCACTTTCAGCAAGCAAGGTTGTGTCATCTGCATAACGCAGGTTGTTAATGAGTCTTCCTCCAATCCTGATGCCCTGTTCTTCTTCATATAGTCCAGCTTCTTGGATTATTTGCTCAGCATACAGATTAAATATGTATGGTGAAAGAATACAACCCTGACGCACACCTTTCCTGACTTTAAACCAATCAGTATCCCCTTGTTCTGTCCGAACAACTGCCTCTTGATCTATGTAAAGGTTCCTCATGAGCACAATTAAGTGTTCTGGAATTCCCATTCTTTGCAGTGTTATCCGTAGTTTGTTATGATCCACACAGTCGAATGCCTTTGCTAGTCAATAAAACACAGGTAAACATCCTTCTGGTATTCTTTGCTTTCAGCCAGGATCCATCTGACATCAGCAATGATATCGCTGGTTCCATGTCCTCTTCTGAAACCAGCCTGAATTTTTGGCAGTTCTCTGTTGATATACTGCTGCAGCCATTTTTGAATGATCTTCAGCAAAATTTTGCTTGCGTGTAATAGTAATGATATTGTTCTATGATTTCCACATTCGGTTGGATCACCTCTCTTGGGAATAGGCATAAATATGGATCTCTTCCAGTCAGTTGGCCAGGAAGCTGTCTTCCATATTTCTTGGCATAGACGAGTGAGCACCTCCAGCGCTGCATCTGTTTGTTGAAACATCTCAATTGATTTTCCATCAATTCCTGGAGCCTTGTTTTTCGCCAATGCCTTCAGAGCAGCTTGGACCTGTTCCTTCAGCACCATCTGTTCCTGATCATGTGCCACCTCTTGAAATGGTTGAATATTGACTAATTCTTTTTGGTATAATGACTCTGTGTATTCCTTCCATCTTCTTTTGATGCTTCCTGCGTTGTTTAATACTTTCCCCATAGAATCCTTCACTATTGCAACTCGAGGCTTGAATTTTTTCTTCAGTTCTTCCAGCTTGAGAAATGACAAGCGTGTTCTTCCCTTTTGGTTTTCCATCTCCAGCTCTTTGCACATGTCATTATAAAACTTTACTTTGTCTTCTCAAGAGGCCATTTGAAATCTTCTGTTCAGTTCTTTTACTTCATCAATTCTTCCTTTTGCTTTAGCTATTTGACGCTCAAGGCAAGTTTCAGCGTCTCCTCTGACATCCATCTTGGTCTTTTCTTTCTTTCCTGTCTTTTCGGTGACCTCTTGCTTTCTTAATGGATGATGTCCTTGATGTCATTCCACAACTCGTCTGGTCTGCGGTCACTAGTGTTCAATGCGTCAAATCTATTCTTGAGATGGTCTCTAAATTCAGGTGGAATATACTCAAGGTCATATTTTGGCTCTCCTGGACTTGCTCTGATTTTCTTCAGTTTCAGCTTGAACTTGCATATGAGCAATTGATGGTCTGTTCCACAGTCAGTCCCTGGCCTTGTTCTGACTGATGATATTGAGCTTTTCCATTGTCTTTTTGCACAGATGCAGTCAATTTGATTTCTGCGTGTTCCATCTGGCGAGGTCCATGTGTATAGTTGCCGTTTATGTTGGTGAAAGAAGGTATTTGCAATGAAGAAGTTGTTGGTCTTGCAAAATTCTATCATTTGATCTCTGGCATTGTTTCTATCAACAAGGCCATATTTTCCAACTACTGATCCTTCTTCTTTGTTTCCAACATTTGCATTCCAGTCGCCAGTAATTATCAATGCATCTTGATTGCATGTTTGATCAATTTCAGACTGCAGCAGCTGATAAAAATCTTCTATTTCTTCATCTTTGTCCCTAGTGGTTGGTGCATAAATTTGAATAAGTCGTATTAACTGGTCTTCGTTGTATGTGTGTGTGTATATATATATATATATATACACATATATATACATATATATTCATATATTATTTATGTGTAATTTTCCAGTTTTTTCTACTCCTGAATATTTTAAGGATTTTTTCCTTTTATCCAAGGCCTCTTCCTCTTTAATTCCCAGCAGAAACACATAGTTTGAAATTTTTGGAGAAAGCCACTGTTATGGATTGAATTGTGTTCCCCTAAAAAGTTGTGTCAACTTGGTTAGGCCATGATTCCCAGTACTGTGTGGCTGTCCTCCATTTTGTGATTTTAATTTTAGGTTGAGAGGATTAGGGTGGGATTTTCATACCACCCTTACTCAGGTCACCGGTCTGATACAAAGTAAAGAGAGTTTCCCTGGGGTGTGGCCTGTACCACCTTTTCTCTCTCAAGAGATAAAAGGAAAGGGAAGTAAGCAGAGAGCTGGGGACCTCATACCACCAAGAAAGCAAACTGCTTCCTTTGCACCTGAGAAACTCCTCAACCAGGGGAAGATTGAGGATGAGGATCTTCCTGACAGAGAGAGAAAGCCTTCCCCTGGAGCTGATGTCCTGAATTTGGACTTATAACCTACTAGACTGTGAGAAAATAAAGTTCTCTTTGTTAAAGCCATCCACATGTGGTATTTCTGTCATGGCAGCAGTAGATGACTAAGACTCATATGCAGAAAAGGGGACATTATTTATGTGTAATTAGGTGTGTACATTACATAAATTAGTAAGATCCTTCTTTCTAGGAACTACTTTATTTCTCTACTTTGACAAAGTGGAGAATCAAGGAATTAAGAGGAGAGAGCTTGGAAGTATCAATAAGATTCTTTCCTCTGATAAACTGCAAGCAAAATTTATTCAAAATGGGTTGAAGATTAGTTCATTAATAGAAAGAGTTATTATAAAAATTACAGAAACATTAGGAGATGCAAATGCATATCATCTTGGAAAAAGACTTTCTTAAACTTTGAGGTGAAATGCTAAAAAATTTAAAATGTAAGCTAACTATAATCAAAATTAAAAGGCAAATATATGTTAGGAAATATGTATTAAAAATATGACAGATGAAGATTAGTATCTTTATTCTACAGGCATCTCATATATATTCTTAAAAATATTAAGACCGTAATAGGTAAATGTGCATAAGTGTATGACAAGAATAGACAATTTACAAAAGAGACTATATGCTTCTTATTCCAAATGTCTCTTGCCATCTGACAAACTATCCCAACACAAGCACCTTAAAGCATTAGTTAATCTTATTATCTCACATTTGATTTTGTGGCCAGGAATTCTGTCAGGGCGTGGTTGGGTGATTCTCCTGCTTTATACGGTGTTGTCTGGGGTCATTCAGTGGTATTCAGCTGCCAGCTGGGTAGGTTTAGAGAATCCAAGATGGCTTCATTCACATGCTTGGTGCCTTGGTAGAATGGCTGTTAAGGATGGTCTACGATTTTACATGTGATCTCCAGACCCCTTCAGTGGTCTCTCCAGCAATGCAGTTGGACTTCTCATAGCCAAGAGACCAAGCCACAGGCATACAGTCCTCTTAAAGCTAGGCCTGCATAGGCATAGGGTCACTTCTCCTATATTCTATTAGTTGAAGCAGTTGTTACAGGATATATCTAATTGTATCATGCAGATAGCTAGACAGAGAGAGAGAGATAGGAGTCCCTGGGTGGCACAAGCTATTACCCGCTCATCTACTAGCTGAAAGACTCATGGTTTGAACCCACCCAGAGGTGCCTTGAAAGACAGTTTCGGCAATCTGTTTCCAAAAGTCACAGCCTTGAAAACCCTATGGGGCAGTTCTATTCTGCATACATGGAGTCACCATGAGTCAGAATTGACTTGATGGCAACTAGCAACAACAGCAAATATATAAACAGATACATTTGTCATTATTGTTCGTTGCCATTGAGTCTATACACACACAAATTAAAAAAAAAAAATTTGCTATCGAGTCGATTCAGACTCATAGCGACCTTATATGACAGAGTAGAACTACCCCACAGGGTTTCCAAGGAGTGACTGGTAGATTTGAACTGCCAACCCCTTATTATATATAGATAAAACAAACCAAAATGTTCTGGCTTGAAATAGACATTCTTGTACATTACTGGTGGCATTGGAAAGCATATTTGGAAAAGATCTTGTCAATATATATTAAAAGCTTTAAAAGTATCAGTTAATATTTGACTAAAAAAATTATTCTGTTGGAATTATGAGGGTAAAACTTTATGCACAAGGATTCACATTATTTGTGAAAAGTTTGAACAACCAAAATTTTAACAATAGTTAATGTACTTGCTGTAAACTGTTACAACCACTCAAATGCAATTTTAAATAGCCACTAAAATTAATATTCATGAGTCTATAACATAGAAAAATCTTATGATGTAGCAAGCAGATCACAAAGTTGTATTTATAGCATAATTAAAAACAAATTTAAACTTTTTTCTATGCACAGAAAATGCACTAGAATAAAATACACTAACATTTAGTAAAGGTTATCTCACTGTGATGGAGCTATGGATTATTTTCTTCATACTTCTACTTTCCAGATTTTCTTTAATGAGCATGTATTACTTGTTGAAAAAAAAAGTCAGTGTTCGCGATCCAGTATTAAATTTTAGAATAATTTCATCATACACACTTGGAATAGAATGAGTGAAAATATAAATTCCTTGTTATGGCCAATAAATTCTACATAACCTGACTCTATCAATCTTTTTGCTGTTTCTCACATACACCAAACTCTTTCCTGCCCCAGAATCTTTGCAGTTGTTGTTCCCTCTGCCTGGAACTCCTGTCTCTTAGATCGTTGCATGACTTGCATTTTTACTTCATTTAGATCTGTTTGCTTTATTCAAATGTCAGCACTTCCGAAAGGCTTTCTCTGATTATTTACCTAAATAGACTTCCTTCCAATTGCTATCCTCTTAGCCTATTTTAGTCTTCACTGCACTCACCACTACCTGACATAATATTATATAATCCTTTCTTTCTTTATTGTCTGTCTTCCTAAGTAGAATGTAAATTCCATGAGGGCAAAGATTGTTTTTTTTTGTTGTTGTTTTCATTGTAAGAGTTATCACCACCTAGAATTATATTTTGTATTTATTGTTTATGTATTTACTTACTGCTTCCCATATCAACATTTAAGTTAGTGAGGGCAGTGGTTTTAAGTCTTGCTTACTGTGTCTTCACTAGTATACTGAACATAATAAGTATTCAATAAATAATTTTGAATGAGTGAATGAGTTTAGAGGTCATATAGAAGGACTGTGTTTCCAAGATATTTGTCACATGGTTCCTGCTTGTCAAAACAGAGATACCTCAAAATTGGGAACAAACATTGGGTAGCATTTCAAGTCTAAGAGTCTTCAGAATAATTGGCTAATAAATACTTAAAATGCTAAAAAAAATTAATAGAGAAAGACTCAATGGAAACAAAAAAACTAAAATGGGTCTAATCATATAATAAGTGAAATACTTTTTTTTTAATATTAGGCATATAAAAATAAAACTGAATTGCTTAGATTAATTCAAAACCCTTGAGTTGCTCAAAATTGGATAAAATATAAAATAATAGGATGACAAGTACATGCTTTTAGGCTGCTCGATGTTGTCTCACAGCTCCCGTTATACTCTGTTTATTTCTTTTTTCAGTATTTTCTCACTGTTTTATTGTGCTAAGTGTTTAAGTTCACCAGTCTTTTCTTCTAAAGTTTCTAATTTGCTGTTAACCCTATCCAGCTTATATTTAAGTTCAGATATTGTATTTTTCGTCTTTAGAAGTTTGATTTAGGTCTTTTTTATATCTTCCACTTCTCTGTTCATCATTATTATGCTTTCATCTGCTTTTCTGAACATACGGAATATATTTATGATATGTTTTAATGATGTCTGTAATTCTATGATCTATGTTTTTCTGGGTCTGTTTCTGTTGGTTGGAATCCCTGGATGGTGCAAATGGTTAATGTGCTTGGCTGCTAATTTAAACCTGTGGGTTTAAATTCTACCCACAGGTGTCTCTGAAGAAAGGCCTGGCAATCTACATTTGAAAAACCAAGCCATTGAAAATCCTATGGAGCCCAGTTCTACTCTGACATACATGGAGTTGCCATGAGTCGGAATCCACTTGATGGCAACTAGTTCTAGTGATTGATTTTTCTTCTGATTATAGTCGTATTTTCCTGCCTCTTTTGTGTTCTTTTTTCTAGTTACTGTCCAGCCGATTCCGACTCATGGTAATCCCATGTATGTCAGAGTTGGATTGTGATCCATAAGGTTTTCAATGAGTGGTTTTTTTCAGCAGTAGATTCCTGGTGTATTTTATTAGGTAACAGACATTATAAATCTTAAATTATTAGGTGCTGGATTTTTTCTCCCTTTAATTTTTTTTGGGCTTTTTCTGGGATGCAGTTAAGATACTTGGAATCAGTTTGATTCTTTGCAAAGGCTTGCTTTTTAAGATTTGTTAGGGCAGATCCTGAATAGACTAGAGCTAATCTGGACCACCATTAAGGCATTTTCCTTCTGAGGGTGCTACTCATTGCCATTATATTAAGAAGTCTTTCTGTTCTAGCTGGTGGGAATATGAACTCTTCCTGGCCCTGTGTGAGCTCTAAGGATTGCTCTGTCAGCTTCTTTTTTTGCTGTTTTTTTTCCAGGCCTTAGTTTCCTCACATGCGTATGTAGTCACTACTCAGCCAAAGACGTAAGGGGACTCCTCTCAGATCTCCAGAGTTCTTTCTATTGTATCTGGCCTCACATACTCTGAGTCTGTGTCCCCCTAGATTCTCCAAACTCTGACTCTGTCTCCTCAACTCAGTGAGACTGTGGCTCTGTTTGGATTCCCCCTCCCTGTGCCGTGATCTGGAAACTTTCTCTAAGCAGTGAGCTGGGATGCTCGTAGGCCTCACTTTGCTCATTTCCCTTCTCTCAGAGATCACTGTCTTGTGTTGCCTGCGTCCAGTGCCTAAAAATCCTCATTTTATTTTTTGTCTGTTTTTCTAGTTGTTTAAGGTGGAAGGGTAAATCTCGTCTTGGTTACTCCATCTGGTCAGAGGCTGAAAGAAACAGAAGAATTAAAAAATTCTTGAAGGATACTGGTATGTCCCCTCATTTATATGAAATGTAAATTTAATAAATACAAATTTTGGCTAATTATTAGATAATTGATCATCAGTTGAATTGGTCTGTTTCTAACCCTAAGATTGTGGATGCAGCAGCAGGAGAACATGATTAGCTCAAGGAAGTTAAGGAGAAGTGGTATCAAGGGAAGACTCCCTAAGGTCTGTAGCTTTGTGGTGGAGTGTGGTGGTGTGCGTCTCTGCTCGTTCTGCTATTGTGTTGTGTTGGCCCAGCCTTACATAGCTCCTACCTTGGTGCAGAGGCAACAGGTTTCCTCCTTCTGTAACTTGTTAATGTCAACCCATGGGAAGCAGGAGATCTGATGGAAGACACAAAAGGAGAGGGAATTCAGTACAAAAGCTTTAAAACATGTACAGGCTTGGAATGGAAATGACTAGGAGGGGCAGAGATTATGACTCATTCTGGGAAATATGTCAAGATACTTTCATTACATTAATAAAAGAGGCTGAGTGGATGACATCCTCCCTCTCTTCTTCTTCTTCTTCCCTCCTCCCTTGTTTCTTCCAACAGTATGAGTTCACCACGGGTCTTTTTTTTTTTCCTAGTATTGAACCAAGTAGTAATACTGGATGCTCTTTTTAGCAAGAAGAATGACCTCAGTAAAGTCATCAGTCTGACATTATCCAGGGTTCATGGATAAAAAGCAGTAATTGCACTACAATGCAGACTTCTCTAAAAGCTGCTAATGCCTGCATCCCCATTCTTGGTCAAAGCCCTTTTTGTTTCCTGCAAAAGCGCTGGAATCTGGTCTGGTGTCCTCAGGCTACAATAGCTTCTGACCACTGGCCTGTGCCTCTCCTACCTTGGCTGTTCTCCTGGGCAAGCTGCCTCTGTATTAGGTGCAGAAGTTGAGGGCTGCCTTTCTCTTGCCTGTTCTTGCCTTTTCACCCATTCCAGAAAAGGCCTTCCTCACCTCTCTTGTCCTTCTTCCCATGCTGTGCCTGGATCCTTCTTGGAAGAGTTAAAATGCTTAAGCCCGGGCACCTTTCATTTTACTAACAACTGGAAAAGTTGATAAATCATTTGTGATGCTTTGCAAGGATAGTGCTTTGAAATCCAAGTGACAACTTGCTACCCCTGATAATTTCCCTTCTGTCAGCACTACAGGTCTGTGAAATTTCTTTCAATTTAATAAAATATAAAATTACCAGATAATTGTCTTACAACAGCCAATATTTTAGAAAGCAGTAATTTATTTATGGAAAGAATAAGATTTGGAATAACTTTAAATCCAGGAATCAGGATGGGGAAGGTCAGAACTTGGGTCAACTTTGTTTTATATTTTTTATCTTATTTATAGTATTGGAAAACCAAAGATAAACCTTTGAGAACATTACAACTAGAGCAAACACACAAAACATAGTAAAAATTTCTACTAACCTAAATTGGAAGCTGAAACAACAGGCCCCCCCAGACCCCCTCCAATGAGTTATAGCATCAGCTGGCCAGTACTGGGACACAAAAAAGCAAGAATGCTCTGGGAACTCAAACTGAATTTTTTAATATAATAAAAAGTATGAGGGCACACATGGAGGTCTCACATCTATGAACTCAAAATTGAAAACTCAAAATGGGCAAGTAGGAAAACCTGAAAACCAACTGTTATTAAAAAATAAAAGGGCAAAGAGAATAACACCCCCCCACCCCACCCCCCCAGTGCTTAATAGTGAAGCCTAACATTGTAGAGATAGGGAAACGGAAACAGTGTGTTTTTAACTTATTTTTTGTGCTTTAATTCCAAGAAGTAGAAGGAATTTAGCATCATGTAATCTATTATTCCTTAAAAACTTATATGAAATAAGCAAGCTTTAAGTATATGTAAGCATACATGCATACGTGCTTCTCTCCAAATAAGGTCACCAAAATGCCCTCAGCAGCCTTCTTTTCTTGCCTGACAAGTAACTGCTTTTCTTCTGATACATGTTCCTTGGGGCCACTACCCTTGCTGTGCTTTGACCTGCATTAGGGAAGTGGAGAAAGCAGTGTGCTCTACTGCTAATCCAGGAAGTCAGAAAGTGGCTGGAGGTGAAAGGAAGGGATGCTTGGTAGATCCGAGAGTCCTGCTAGGAAAAAGAGAGCAGGAATATTATAAGAAAACTAACTTCTTAACACAAATAAGCACAGTGCTGGTATTCTCAGCATGTCTTTTATTGAATGAAATGGAAAGTTGAAAGCCCTAAGTGGCATAAAGTGATGTCTATTTGAGAAAAAAAAGAGAAGACATGCAACAATTAGGTAGTGACCTACGAAAGAAGTACTGGCCTTTACTTTGAGATGGATCACTTTTATATGGCTTTTCTAGCCATGATCTTTTAACTCCCACCAAAATACTGGCAGGGCTATGCAAATGAGGTATTTGTGGTCCATCAAGGGGATCGGATAGCTTGCTAATAATATAAATAAGATGCATGGCAGCCTTGTGGGAGTGGGACCATGCAAATAAGTTGTATGGAAACCAACAAGGGGATTGATCAGTTTTGCCATGCTAGGCTTAAAGGGAAATATGGAGAGAGAGAGAGAGAGAGAGAGAGAAAGAGAGAGAGAAAAAGACAGAGAGAGAGGAGCTGTAACAGAAGACAGAGAGACACAGCAGAGGCAGCAGAACTGGGACAGAGAGGGAGAGCTGTAATACTGGAGATGGCTAGAAACAGCCGTGGAGAATCAGTGGCAGCAGAATCAGGAGACTGGCAAGGGGCTGGCAACAGATAACGTGGTGGGCTTTCCGGCCCATGGAGTGAGAAAGCTGAGTGCCTTTGGGCAGGAGGCTTATTGGCAGAGTAGGGTGCCCCCGGGCACTTGGTGAAGCTAGGTTTGCTGACCCATGGAGCTAGAGCTGAGTGCCTTCGGGCCAGTGTTTACTGGCAGAGTGGAGTGCCTCTGGGCACTTACCAGCAGAACTAAAAGAGCTTTGTAACATTTGCTGGAGCAGGACAGAGGCCAGGCCAAGGGGCTGAGCGCCAGAGAGAAACCTGCTTGCAGCATGGCTGAGAAAAGGCTGTCCTGATTGAAGAATTGTATCCTGTGCGTTCCTGAACCTGACCTGTAATGGAAGCTGGTATGTGTTTGTGTGTGTATACATATATTTATATGTACATAGAAAACAAACTACAGAATTGAGTCAGAAGAGAGGAAAGCAAAGATTTTCATCTCTATTTTATATATCTATGTATTGTTGGAACTTTTTTAAGGGTTTTTATGCATTGGTTTTCCTTGTAAAAATTAAATAAAATAAAGTAAAATAAAGATCCAGCCCCTAAGAGGAAAGGTAATTTTGCACAGTGCTACCTCTCTAATAAACCCCATAACTGTGCTACCTCTCTAATAAACCCCATAACTATGGTCTGTGAGTTCTGTGTGGCCATTGCAAGGAATTATCAAAACTAGCAGATAAATAGAGAGTGCTGTGGGAGGGACAGATGGTGTCAGAATTGGTAAAGATAGTAGAGACAGGAGGCATGTCTGACCTCTGTCTCGTAGCAGTCGGCTTTAGGCTGTTGATCTTGTTTCTCCTTCCCACTTGCAAAGTTAGAGGAGGTCAGATGCTGCCGCCACACCATTTTTAGAGCCTTGTTTTGATTTAGCAACTACAGGGATAGTTCAAAAAAGAGAGAATATAAAAACAAAATTACCTTTGTATATGAGAAGATATCATGGTTCATCCTGACTGCAGAGAGTGGAAGCAAAGCTTTAAATGAACCTTCCTTACTCCTGACTCGAATCTCAGCCTTCCTAGTGCAATAGTACCTTTCCTCTTAGGGGCTGGATATTTATTTTACTTTATTTCATTTAATTTTTACAAGGAAAACCAATGCATAAAAACCTTTAAAGAATTCCAACAATACATAGATATATAAAATAAAGATGAAAATCTTTCCTTTCCTCTCTTCTGACCCAACTCTGCAGTTTGTTTTCTATGTACATATAAATATATGGGTACACACACACACATATATATGCATGGACATACCTTTATATATGGGTATGCATATATATATTTATATAAATGGGACCATTTTTCTTTAGTCTGCATAGCATGTCACTGTATGGATAATTTTAATTTGTTTAATGGAACCCGTAGTAATCCAGAGGAATCCCTTAGTTATTCTGGTCATTGCCCCTGTAAGTTTAAACAATGTAATTCTACATCCTGGTTTCTCATCTTTGGCCAATAACTCTTAATTCCTCCTGTGATAGATAAGGAATTTACTTATACAGCCTCCCATCTTCCTTTCTGTTCCTCCTTCTGATTTTTGATTAATTATATTATTATTTTTACATTATCAAGATTTATAACATTTAGATTCTGTTAAGTAACTATAATTTTAGCCCTCTGTGCTTTGTTTGGAAATCCTGGTGGCGTAGTGGTTAAGTGCTATGGCTGCTAACCAAAGGGTCGGCAGTTCGAATCCGCCAGGCGCTCCTTGGAAACTCTGGGGAAGTTCTACTCCATCCTATAGGGTCGCTATTAGTCGGAATCTACTCGAGGGCACTGGTGGGTGCTTTGTTTATATGTTGATTAGAAATTTAAACCTAGTAAAAGTATATAATGAGTATGGCTTTGTAACATGTTTTACTGTAGAACTAAGTATTTTTAATAGAAGGCAGTATAATCCTCTCACTCACTGCTGCTGGAGAGAGAATTGATTCAAGTCAAAACCCTACAGATTCTATTTTAATTTCATACCACACTAAAAAAGCTCTTTTAAATGGGCAGAAGCAGAAGAATGTCCAATCAAGGATCAGTGGTCTCAGTGTTTTTGTGTGATTTAATTCCCTGTTAGTGAACACATGTGTTCAATAAGGATTAACATGTTAGGTCACACAGATGAAAGCATCTGTTATGCAGATGGTAAAGCAATGGGTACCAGCTTCTACTGGCTGAATACATCCAGATTGAGTTCTTTCCTCAAAGAACAGGCCCGGCCCCCTCAGGTGGAACTTGTTATCGTCTGAGGTGTCTGTCCAACCCCTCTCCTCTGAAAGTTCTGAGGTATGGGTAGACTGTTTAATTAGTGGCTGTGTTGTGTTTAATGAACCCTAAAATACCAGAGGACCAGGAGAAAAGTGAAAGACATGTAAAGGTATTTTAAAAATTTGAGATATATCCTTACTTCAACTTTTGGATTTTTGGTTTCTTTTCTTTTAAATTTTTGTCTAAGTAAGGCAGAGGGCAGCAGTTACCTATGAATTACTTTGGCTGGATTTGGTCACTTCTTATATTAATACATCTTTTATGTAATAGTACTGTAGGTATCACAGTCAGCCATGGCCAGAATCCACACATGCATTTGGGACGTGAAACAGTATCAGAAATTGAAATGAGAGTTAGTGGCATTGGGTGGGTATTGGGGGTGGGCATGTGGAAGAGTCATTAATCTATTCAGAATTGTGTTCTAGAAGATCTTTACATCCATAACAGCTACACCATCTAGCTTTTTTTTTTTTTTTTTTAAATGGACGGATACCAGTTTAATGTCTGACCTCCCCAGTGTAAGCTTTGCTTTTAGGCAGCATTTCTTCTTACCTTTTTTTTTTTTTTTAACTCCAAGGTTAATCAGCTTTGGGCAGGAATGGTAGTATTGGTTTGATTTTCTACAGAGGGAAAAAATAATCACTTAATATCTGTGTCCTCAGGGGTCCACTGACCTTGATGGCCAAGTCATTGTTTGATCAGAGATGGCAGTGACTAGAAACTTCAGCCTTTCTTAGTACCTCTGATGGCACTGCTCAGCCCTTCCTGCAGCTGATCAGTCTGGGCATTTAACTTGAATTTAAGTCCTATAAAAAATAACCATTGCCGTCAAGTGAATTCCGACTCAAAGCGACCTTATAGGGCGGAGTAGAACTACCCTGTAGGGTTTCCAAGGAGTGCCTGGTGGATTCGAACTGCTGACCTTTTGATTAAGTCCTATAGCTGTGTTTTATTCCAAAGTAGAGATAAGGGCCTTAGACAAACACTTAGTTTTTTCAGATTGCAGCATTTTTCTGGAGGAGATATTTAAAAGCTTATTAAAATTCAGCAACAGAAGCCCTGTAATTATTTGGGTAGCTGGATTCCAACAGGCATAACATAGCTCACTGGGTGGCATAGCCCTATGACAGCTTGTAAGAAAGCCGATCCAAACATGTTCTGTCAGGAAATCCTCAGATCTCCATCCAATATGCAGTCAGCACTATGCTAGAAAACTTGGTTGTCACTCTGGGGCCTGCAGAACCTTTTCTCTCTAGAAGTTCAGCATTGTAGTATTGTAATGGCTTGGAGTCATAGTGCTATGGAGAATCCACTTAAGCATTTGTTTAAAATTAAATTTTATTTTTTTATAGGCGCAGAGTTTGTACATTAAAAAGGAAGGTCTCCTTGCTAACCTTCCCTTTCCTCAATTTGGAGGATTGAATTGTGTCCCCCCAAAATGTGTGGACAGCTGGGCTAGTCCAATTCCTAGTATTGTGTGATGATTGCCCACCATTTTGTGATCTTATGTGATTTTCCTATGTGTTGTAAATCCTATCTTTATGATGTTAATTAGGTGGAATTAGCAGCAATTATATTAATGAGGCAGAACTCAATCTACACATTCGATTGTGTTTTAAGTCAATCTCTTTTGAGATGTTAAAGAGAGAAGCAAGCAGAGAGACATGGGGACCTCATACTACCAAGAAACAAGAGCCAGGAGAATAGCTCATCCTTTGGACCTGGGGTCCCTGAGCTAAGCTCCTCTACCCAGGAAGATTGATGACAAGGGCCTCTTTCTAGAGCTGACAGAGAGAGAAAGCCTTCCCCTGGAGCTGGTGCCCTGAATTTGGACTTCTAGCATACTAGACCATGAGAAAATAAATTTCTCTTTGTTAAAGCCATCTATTTGTTGTTTTCCTGTTACAGCAGCACTAGATAACTAAGACATCACCCAAACCCTCAGAGGTCACCACTGATACCAGTTGGTTAAAGAGGAGATCCACTGCTAACTGAAAGGTCGGAGTTTGAAACCACCAGCAGCTCCAATGGAGAAAGATGTGACAGTCAGCTTCTGTAGAGATTTACAGCCTTGGAAACCCTGTGGGGTCGCTATGAGTGGAAATTGATTAAACAGCCATGGGTTTTCCAGATATATTCAGCCCTCACACATATACATTTATATTTAAACACATGGTAGCATAATATACATAAATATGTACTGTCACACACATTTTTTTGTTACTTGATATATCTTGGTTTCTATTTGATATTAATATTTATAGAATTTACTTTTTTTGTGATTGTATACAGCATTCTGTTATCTGGATTTAATATAATTTATTTAACCAATTCTCACTAATAGACATTTAGGTTATTTCTAGTCTTAAACTATTAAAACGATACTTTAAGTATTTATCGTTGCATGCATTTTATTTCCCACATATGCAAGATAAATTCCTGAAAGTAGAATTACTGGGTTGGAAGTATGTGCATTTTTAATTTTAATTGGTATCCCCAACTTGCCCTCCAGAGCGGTTATACCCAAACCCAGTGCCATCGAGTCGATTCCGACTCATAGCGACCCTATAGGACAGAGTAGAACTGCCCCACAGAGTTTCCAAGGAGCGCCTGGCGGATTCGAACTGCTGACCCTTTGGTTAGCAGCCGTAGCACTTAACCACTACGCTAATTTAAATTCCCCCGCCTCCAGCAATGTATGAGAATGCCGGATTGTTTTAGCCACGCTTTTGCCAATACAGTATATTTCACACTTCTTGATCTTGTGAATTTGATAGGAAAAAAATGGCATCTCATAGCTTTAATTTGCATTTTTCTTATGAGTAACATTGAACATCCTTTTATATGATTAATATCCATTTGCATTTCCTTTTTATAGTTCATATTCTTTGTTCATTTTTCTTTGGGCTTTTGGTTTTTTTCTTATTGATTTCTTGGAACTGTTTATATTTTGAGGAAATTAAAGCTATACATATATAAAGAGAGAGAAAGAAAATTCATCCTTTTATGTGATATGAGCTATAAGTCTTTTTCGCAATTTGATATTTATCTTTTGGCTTTGTGGTATTAAGAGTTTTTTTTTAGATATAGTAGAATTTACCAATTTTTTATGACCTCTGGATATTTATCGTCCTTAAAAACTGGTATGTGTGTGCATGCGTGTGCATGTGCTTGTGTGTTGTATGTGTGTATGTATTCTCTAATATTTTCATCTCGCACATTTATGGTATGATTTTTCTTATTTATATCATTATCCTTTATTTTGGTATAAAGTGAAGCGCATTCTTTTTTAAATAACGTAAAAGAGTTTTAGCTGTGATGTATGAAGAAGTGTTCTCTTTTTTATAATGATGTCTGAATCATAGCACGTGGAGGCTTCCTATTAATTTCTCCTCTACAGTGACAGAGTGAAGCAATCTGCTTTGTGCAGGATGGGCAGCCAGGAGTCCTGATGCCTGAAGTGTAGTTGGACTAGGGGCAATGACAATTTTAAGTTATCTTGCTAACATGATTAATGACTAGGTCAAGGCTGGGCAAGTTGCCAGGAGATAGGGTTTGAGGCAATAGTAAAGTACTTAAAAGGCAGTCTTAGCATAGTCAAAGCTCTAAGATAAGCATCGAAGGTGATTTTAGCATATGGAGAGCTCCAAATGAGCTACTGTGTTCAAGAAGGCCTTGAGTTGTTTATGACCTTTTCTCCTGAGGCAGCTGCAGGTTACTGGGTTGACTGTTCTTCTCTGAGTTCAACAGGGGAAACCCCAATGAGTTTCACTTAGTGGTTCTCACTGTTGGCTGTTGCATTAGGGTTTGCTGGAGAGATTCTGTCTTAGTTGTTCTGAGATGAGACCCCAGCAACAGTGTTTTGAAAACTTCCCAGGTGATTCTACTGTTCAGGTAGGGTTGAGAACCACTGTTTAATGCGATAAGTTTGCAATCCCTTTAAATCAGGGATTGAAGTGCAGGCTGCCTCAATGCTCCCGAAAGTGCTTGTGAATCCCTTGGGGATCCTGTTAATTAGAGATTCTTATTCAGTAAAAAAAAAAAAATTCAGTAGGTCTGAGGTAGGGGGTTGAGATTCTTCACTTCTAACAAGCTCTCATGTGAAGCTGATGCTGCTGTTTTCCTAGACCATGCTTGAGTGGCTTGGATTTGTTACTCAAAGTCCGAAGCGCTGGCTTACATCAGTCCATAAGTTATCACTATGTTTCAGACGTGATCCTGCTCTCTGGCAGAATTTGTTTAGTGTAATAGAAAGAACGCTGAGGTCAAGAGGTCAGTTCCCACTTCCGGCTCCGGCCGTAATTAGCTGTTAAGGCCAGTCTCTTGACTTAGAAGTGCGTCAGTCCTCTGCCCTCTTATCTCTAAAACGAGTGGGCTTAATTGGATAAACTGTGTAAGGTTTCCTTTTTTCTTATATCCTCTGATACTTGTCCAGGATGTTTTCAGACTCAGTCTAGATCAGGTTTTTATGTGGAGTGAGAGTCTGGATTCTGTAGTTAAGAGACCCTAACTTCCCCCTTAGTGGCCTTTCTTACCAGAGGCTGGGATTTAGACCCTGAGGCTATGATTGTTGGGGGAAATAAAAATATCAAATGGTAAAAAATTAAAGAAGAGTTAAAAGTTAGATTGGAAGCTATTGTAAGTACAAAAAGAATTCAGGGATGCCAAAGAGGAGTGTTGATTTGAACAGTCAAGGAAAGACTCATTGCAAAGGGGAGATTTGAGTTAAGCTTCATACTGGGCTAGAGCTGATTCAGGGTGACAATTCTCATGTTTTTATGTTTACTTGCCTCTGAAAAAGCACCTTTCAACAGCAAAGAACAAAACATTTTTCTGCCTTATATTAAAACCATGTCAGAGAAGACCTACTTCTGTGGAAGTAAATGTTTCAAGGGAAACCAAAATGTTATAAACTCTGTTTTTCTAGATGTAATTTTTCAAGGCTAATTTTGAAAGAGATTGATACAGAAAAGAAAACCACCAAGACCGGAAATAGGCTGAGTCAAAAATCTTTGGTATAACTCCTTGTAGATAATATTAAATAGTGTCATAAATGGGAAACCCTGGTGGCATAGTGGTTAAGAGCTATGGCTGCTAACCAAAAAAGGTTGGTAGTTCAAATCCACCAGGTGCTCTTTGGAAACTCTGGGGCAGTTCTACTCTGTCCTATAGGTTCGCTATGAGTCAGAATCAACTCAGTGGCAATGGGGTTGGTCTTTGGGTCTGATCATAAATTACTTAAAATAGAAATAAAAATGTCTTAAATTATAGGTAATATTGAAAATGATATATCTCAGTATCTTAACTTACTAGAAAAAAAAAATTTTTTTTTTTTCCAAGGGACCAGATAATTTATTTCAATTTTAGGACAAAGGTACACAGGAATTTTTTACTTGGCCTCTTTTTATGTCAAAGGAGACGTATTTTGCATTGTAATTAGAGTGTTAATAAATTGTATATTCTCTTAAGAAGAGGTTGTATGACCTGAGCTCAGGTGTAGAAAACTGTGAGATAAAATGGTCATTCTCATTTGATATACTATTACATTTAATATACATAGCTCTAACTGTTTTCGAGTGTCTTAACTTTTTGTTTTCCTTTATTGCTAGATCATTTTGAAGTTCTGAATTGCCAGTGCTTTTTTTGATACAAAACATAACATTATAGTTTTACACATTTTGGCAAATCTTTTTTATCATCGACTATTTTTTTTATTGATTATCTACCTTAATGAGAGTAATAATACAATGCAGTAGAAAATCTCCTATTTTTAAACTACTGCATACAATGTGTGTCATTTTATAGCAGGCGCCTTTTGGTTTGCAAGTCACAGAAAACCCATCCCAAATTGAGTGAATGTCTTCATTTCCTAGGGCTGCCATAACAAAATACCACAAAGTGGGTGACTTTAAAGAACAGAAATTTATTTTCTCACTGTTCTGGAGGCTGGAAGTATGAATTCAGGGCTTTGGCAGGCTATACTTGCTCTCTTTTGGCGCTAGGGGAAGATCCTCCCTTGTCTCTTTCAGTTTCTGGTAGCCCCAGGTGTTCCTTGGCTTGTAGACGGATCTTCACGTTCTCTCTTCGCTCTGTGCGTGACTCCATGTCTGTCCTCCTATTTTATAAGGCTCCAGTCATATGGGATAAGGGCCCACCCTACTCAGGTATGACTTAACTGGGTAATATCTTCAAAGAGAATGTCTTTAAGGAAGACCCAAACAAGGTTACATTCACAAGTATATGGGTTAGGATGTCAGGATATCTTACTGGGGGACACAATTCAATCCATAATAGTGATGCAAAGAAGGGACTTTTTGGGGTCATATAACTGAAAAATTTGAGGCCACACCTACTTCAGGTACGGTTGGTGTAAACAGCATAATCAGGACCTGGTTTCTCTGTGGTATGTCATGGCCTTTCCTCTGCAATTGGCTTCATTTTTAGGTTCCATTTCGTTACATGATGGCTGCCAAAACTGCCAAAGTTTTATCTCTTTTGTTCAAATACAGTGGAAAAGAGAACAGCACTCTGGGTCTCCAACCCCAATCCCTCACCCCAAACCAAAGTCCTGAATTGCATCTCATTGGCTCTGATTGGATCATTTGTCCTCCAGTGTCCCTGAGGCCAGGAAGAGTAATATCCTGGTTGGGCAGATCAGAATCCCAGGCCCTTCCCTGGAGTTGGGGAAGCATGTCAACAATGACAATGGAGAAGGAGATGATTCCTTAGAGGAAAATAGGCAATTGTTCCAAAAGAAGGGGGAATGGAAGCTTGGTGAAAAACAGCAACAAGAAACAATGAATGGACCATGATTAAATGAATGTCATCCATTAATATATTTAAGAGTAAGTAAAAGAACAGGAGAGAAATTCAGTTGGTGAAGGGCTTAGAAACCATATTTTGAAATAAATATTTAAAAATGGTAGTAATTTTCTCTGTCTATTTGAAGAACAGGTCTATGGGAAAGGGATTACACTACAGAGGACAGAACTAGAACCAGTGAGTGAAGGTTAAAGGGAAACATTTCAGTGCCATATAAGACAAAACTTTCTCAAAGTACGCTGACCAAAAGTGCTGGTTCCTGGAAGTGCTCAGACAGATGCTGAAGCATTACCTTTCTGGGACGTTTTAATGGAGATCTTTCCTTGAATGAGAAATTGAAATGGAAGGTCCCTTCCTGCTTCAAGATCTATTGCAAATCCTTGTAAAATCTCTCTGTGTTATATAGAGACGTATTTATGTCTTTTTCCCTTTCTCTTCTCTCTCCCTCTCTCTGTCTTAGTCATGTAGTGCTGCTATAACAGAAATACCACTAGTAGATGGCTTTAACAAAGAGAAATTTATTTTCACAGTCTAGTAGAATAGAAGTCCAAATTCAGGGTGTTAGCTCCAGGGGAAGGCTTTCTCTCTCTCTTGGTCCTGGCAGAAGGTCCTTCTCATCAATCTTCCCCTAGACTAGGAGCTTTTCCATGAAGAAAACCTGGGTCCAAAGGACATACTCTGCTCCCAGTGCTTCTTTCTTGGTGGTATGAGGTCCCCACTCTCTGCTTGCTTCCCTTTCCTTTTATCTCTTGTAAGATAAGAGATGGTGCAGGCCACACTCTAGGAAAACTCTCTTTACATTGAATCAGAGATGTGACACTAGTAAGGGTGTTATAATCATACCCTAATCCTCTTTAACATAAAATTATAATCACAAGATGGAGGACAACCACACAATACTGGGAATCATGGCCTAACCAAGTGGACACATATTTCTGAAGGGACACAATTCAATCCACCAACTTTCTCTCTCTTTCTCTTTATATATATAGTTGTTAGGTACTGTCAAGTCAATTTGGATTTATAACCCCATGTAACAGAGTAGAACTTCCCCATAGGGTTTTGAAGGCTGAAATCTTTATAGGGACAAATTTCCAGGTCTTTCTCCAATGGAACTGCTAGGTGGGTTCGAACTGCCAATCTTTGGGTTAGCAGCTGAGTGCTTCTCCCCCCATATATACATATATATGTCATAAAATTTATATTGATTATGTAGCAAGGTATTTTTATAAGTTTAAATGCTTTCAACAGCTGCAAAGCTAAAGCTTTGTCCTATGACCTAAGTGCTATGGATTACTCAAAAAAGGGGAGGGGAATTTAATTAACATTGTCTATGAAGAGAAACATTAATAAATGAAAAACGTAGGAAAATAACACTGCTTATTAAGTGTCTACTATGTGCAGGAGGTATTTTTTTTTTATGTGCAGGAGGTATTGGACTAGGTGCTTTGTATTATCTCCTTTTATACACTTAGTTTTTCATTGCTTGGTTTGGAATTTATGAGCAGTTGTATTTCTTAAAATGATGAATTCTTACATTAATTGACTTTTTATGTATTCATTGGTGATGCAACACAGGACTGTTCTGATGGCTACATGTGCAAAACACATTTTCAAATTAAAAACGGGACTGTGGGGTCACATCCAGGAACATCTGCTTGTATACAGACATGCCTTCCTCCTGAGGTGAGTAGTGTGACATGTCATTTTCTCCTTTTAGTCTTTGTAAAAGGTATAAATTAAAAAATTTAGATCTGTTAAAAATATATTAAAAACAAAAAACAACCCTCTGTTAGATCCAGGGCCTGATGTGGGGAAGGAAGTGAAGATTATTTTTAAGGCGGTATCTTCTATAATATTGAAAGCAAGAATTGTAGTAAAGTTAAGATATATGCTGAGTCTATGTAGGTTGTTGGGAGTCTTCTCCCTTTTGGTATCTCTTGGATCAGAGGACCACAGAAGTCTTCCAGGGCCTATTGTTTTTTCTGTATGGAAATTCCCTCAGGATAAGACGTACCAATCCAAAGGCTGCTTAATATATGACCGGAGACCTCTTTGCCTCATCTGCCTTTAACCCTTTTCTCCTTTACATTTTAAAGTATGCTGCACCTGGGTCTTATACCTTAAAAAAAAAAAAAATTTTTTTTTTTTTTTTTTTATACCTTAGGAGACTTTAAATTTAACTTGAAAATCTTGCTAAATAAAATTTTACTAAGGTGCTAATGACTTAGTGGTTTTCCCGTTCTGGAATATTTTCAGTTTTCTTTTCATTAAAATGCAAATAGCTTTATTGGTTTTCTGTTATAAAAATGATAAATATACATTGTAAAAATAAAAAAATAGAGAAATGTATAAAAAGGGAAAAATCTCCCATATTCTTTTAATTAAAGGTAACCACTATTAATATTTTAGCAAATATCCTTCCAAATGTTTCTATCATACACACATGTGTATATTTATTTTTTGCAGTGAACAATGTATTTTGGACATCTTTCCATATCAATAAATGTAGAATTCCATAGTTATTTTTAATGACTATATTGTATTCCATCTGTGGATGCATTGCAATTATGTGAAGCCTCTACTTAAGCAAGATAAAACCAGAAAAAAACCTTGCTATCAAGTCAATTCTGACTCATGGCGACCCATGTATTAAGAGTAGAAGTGGACTCCATAGGGTTTTCATGGGTGTGACCTTTCAGAAGCAGATCACCAGGCCTTTCTTCTAAGGTGCCTCTGGGTGAGTTTGAACACCCAACATTTCGGTTATTAGCCAAGCACTTAACCCAGGGAAACCTGATGTAAAATACTTGAATTTTAAAACAGAATTTATGAGGACCTAATTACTCCAATAGTTCCACCACTTGTCTGCAGTTTGCCATATTGTGGTGGCTTGCATGTTGCTGTGATGCTGAAAACTATGGCACTGGTGTTTCAAATACAAACAGGGTCACCCATTGTGGACAGGCTTCTGCAAAACTTCCAGACTAAGACAGATTAGGAGGAAGGACCTGGAGATCTACCGCTAAAAAAACTGGCCAGTGAAAACCTTATGAGTAGCAGCAGAACATTGTCTGATATAGTGCCAGAAGATGAGCCCTTCAGGTTGGAAGGCACTCAAAATACAACTAAGGAACAGCTGCCTCCTTAAAGTAGAGTCGACCTTGAGGACAGAGTAAAGCTTTTGGGACCTTCATCTGCTGATGTGGCATGACTCAAAATGAGAAGAAACAGCTGCAAACATCAGTTAATAATTAGAACTTGCAATGTATGAAGTATGAATATAGAAAAATTGAAATAGTCAAAAATGAAATGTAATGCTTCAAGATAGATATTCTAGGCATTAGTGAGCTGCAATGACCTGATATTGGCCATTTTGAATCAGACAGGCATATGGGCTACTATGCCAGAAATGGCAAATTGAAGATGATTGACATCACTTTCATTGACAAAAACATTTTAAGATCTATCCTGAAGTACAAAGCTGTCAGTGATAGGATGATATCCATACGCCTACAAAGAAGACCAGTTAATATGACTGTTATTCAAATTTATGCATAAAACACTAAGGCCAAAGATGAAGAAATTGAAGATATTTACCAACTTCTGCAGTATGAAGTTGACCAAACATGCAATCAGGATTCATTGATAATTACTGGTGATTGAAATCCAAGAGTTGGAAACAAAGAAGAAGGATCAGTTGTTGGAAAATAAGGGCTTGGTGCTACAACGCCGGAGATTGCATGATAGAGTTTTGCAAGACCCAAGACTTCTTCATCCCAACTACCTTTTTTCAACAATATAAACAGCGACTATACACATGGACCTCACCCGATGGAAAACACAGGAATCAAATCAACTACATCTGTGGAAGAAAACAATGGAAACGCTCAATGTTATCAGTCAGAACAAGGCCAGAGGCTGACTGTGGAAAAGACTATCAATTGCTTATATGTAAGTTCAAGTTGAAGCTAAAGAAAATTAAAACAAGTTGAATTTAGAGACCGTCTCAAGAATAGATTTGACGCATTGAACACTAATGAACAAAAGAAAACCAGACGAGTTGTGGGATGACATCAAGGTCATCATACGTGAAGAAAGCAAAAGTTCATTCAAATGACAAGAAAAAAAGAAAAGACCAAAATAGATGTCAGAAGAGACTTGGAAACTTGCTCTTGAACACAGAGTAGCTAAAGTGAAAAATGATGAAGTAAAAGAGCTGAAAGAAGGTTTCTAAGGGCTGCTGGAAAAGACAAAGTAAAGTATTATAATGAAATGTGCAAAGACCTGAAGATAGAAAAGCAAAAGGGAAGAACACACTCAGCATTTGTCAAGCTGAAAACTGAAGAAAACAATTCAAGGCTCAAGTTCCAATACTGAAGGATTCTATGGGCAAAATATTGAATGACACAGGAAGTGTCAAAAGACAATGGAAGGAATATACAGATGCACTGTACCAAAAAGAATTGGTTGACATTCAACCCTTTCAGCAGGTAGCATATGATAAAGTACCAATAGTACTGAAGGAAGAAGTTCATTCTGCACTGAAGGCATTGGCAAAAAACAAGGCTCCAGGAATTGATGGAATGCCAACTGAGATGCTTCAACAAACAGATGCAAGCCTGGAAGCGCTCACTCATCTATGCCAAGAAATTTGGAAGACAGCTACCTGAACATTCGAACAGAAGAGATCCATATTTGTACCCATTCCAAAGAAAGGTGATCCAACAGAATGTGGAAATTATCAAACAATATATATATATTTTTTATCATTGATATCAGACACTAGTAGAATTTTACTGAAGATAATTCAAAAATGGTTGCAGCAGTATATCAACAGGCAGCTACCAGAAATTCAAGCCAAATTCAAAAGAGGATATGGAATGAGGGATATCATTATTGATGCTAGATGGATCTTGGCTGAAAGCAGAGAATACCAGAAAGATGTTTACTTGTGCGTTATTGACTATGCAAAGGCATTCGACTATATGGATCATAACAAATTATGGATAACATCATGAAGAACAGGAATTCCAGAACACTTACTTGCTCACACAGAACCTTTACAGAGACCAAGAGGAGGCTGTCCAACACATCAGGATACTGTGTGGCTTAAAATCAGGAAAGGTGTCTGTCAGGGTTGTATCCTTTCACCATATGTATTCCGTCTGTATGCTGAGCAAATAATCTAAGAAGCTGGATTATATGAAAAAGAATGGGGCACTGGGATTGGAGGAAGACTCATTAACAACGGTTATGCAGATGACACATCCTTGCTTGCTGAAAGCAAGGAGGACTTAAAGCACTTTGTAATGAATACTACAGTCTTCAGTATGGATTATACCTCAACATTAAGAAAACAAAAATCCTCACAACTGGACCAATAAGCAACATCATGATAAGGAAAAGACTGATGTCATCAAGGATTTCATTTTACTTGGATCCACAATTAAATAAAATG
The DNA here is from genome assembly GCF_024166365.1 of Elephas maximus indicus. Taxonomy (NCBI): domain Eukaryota; kingdom Metazoa; phylum Chordata; class Mammalia; order Proboscidea; family Elephantidae; genus Elephas; species Elephas maximus. The sequence continues at coordinate 87,174,895 of NC_064820.1, forward strand.
TCATATTGTGTTGGGCAAATCTCCTGCAAAAGACCATTTAAAGTTTGAAAAAGCAAATATGTCACTTTGAAGACTAAGGTGTGCCTGACTCCAGCCGTTATATTTTCAGTTACCTCGTATGCATGTGAAAGGTGGACAATGAATAAGGAAGATTGGAGAAGTATTGATGCTTTTGAATTATGGTGTAGGTGAAGAATACTGAATATACCATGTATTGCCAGTAAAATGAACAATTCTGCCTTGGAAGAAATACACACAGCCATAGTGCTCCTTGGAAACGAGGATGGCGAGACTTCATCTCACATACTTTGGACATGTTATCAGGAGTTACCAGTCCCTGGAGAAGGACATTATGCTTTGGAAGGTAGAGGGACAGTAAAAAAGAGGAAGACCCCCAACAAGATGGATTGTCACAGTGGCTGCAACAATGGGCTCAAACATAATGATTCTGAGGATGGCACAGGACTGGGCAGTTTTTCATTCTCTTGTACATGGGGTCGCTATGAGTCGGAGCTGACTCGATGCCACCTAAAAAAACGTGGATTTTGATACTCTCTGGAATCACATTTGTCCCAGCAGACTCTGGACAATGTAAATCCTGCTGATATGAATCAATGATGACATTTTTTTTTTTAATTTTATTTCTTAAATATTTGCAAAACTTTAGGTAAAACAAAGTTACCTGGCAATAACTGCACATACATTTTATTCTGGTCTCCTTTTTCTTAGCCTTTTTGTTATTTATGATACTTTTCAAAACATGGTACAATGCATTCTTCCTCACTGCAAAAGCAGTACCTACAAATAAATAAAGCCAAGGAATTTTTTATCAGGAAAATTGCCAGTACAATCCATTCTTCATTACTGCAAAAGTAGTACTTAGAGGCAACAACAAATAAAACTAAAGGAATAGGAGCAAGGATGGCAAGACTGCATCCTACATACTTTGGAAATGTTGTCAGGAGCAGTCCCTGGAGAAGGACATCATGCTTGGCAAAGTACAGGGCTAGCAGAAAAGAGGAAGACCCTCAACGAGGTGGACTGACACAGTGACTGCAACAGTGGGCTCAAGGATAACAATGATTGTAAGGATGGTGCAGGACCGGGCAGTGTTTCATTCTGTTGTGCCTAGGATTACTATAAGTTGGAACCGACTCAACAGCACCTAAGAACAACAACAGCAAAGGAATTGGAATTTTAGGAAAATTACCATTACTATGTATTCTTCATTATAACAAAAGCAGTACTAACAGATAAGAATCAGGAACAGCTGCCCTGGAATATGGCAGAACTGCTCACTGTGGTGCATTCCACCTGCTACACGTGGAAGCAATGATTGGGCCCTAAGATTGAATGCAGGGTAAGAATAACTTACAGGAATTCCAGTCTCTTGAAAAGTACCAGTGCAATGCACTATTCCTTATTGGAATGGCATTATTACTGTTCAGAAGCTAGAGAAGAAGAGTCAGTAACACCTGGAAACAATGAATGGCATAAAGGAGAAAATGGCCACTATGACTGAATGAAGACTGGCAATAGCTTATTCTTCAATAGGTACATTCTCACAAGCTCATAGTAACTGGGAAACAGTGTGGAGGCTTACCTCACAGAAATAAAGCCAAACCTGTCAAAAGTTTAGAAAATTCACACATCTGAGAGGCATCGCCTAAGATAATGCTCCGTTACACAAAAATGAGGCTCCCACTCAGGATTTTAAGTTTCACACATTTCCAAAGGCTCCCATCTTGAGGCTAAGTGCATTAAAAGTGGGCTACCCCGTTTCCAAAGAACACTAGAGGCATAAAAAGTGGTTGGGATACTGTATGTTCCATGAGTCATGAAAGGGTTGAAGCGTTGGGAAGCCAAGATGTTATTTTGAGTATTAAGATGCACCTGACCCAACTCACAGTAATTTCCCTTGCCTCATATGCATGCAAAAGGTGCACAATGAATAAGGAAGACCGAAGAAGAATTGATGTCTTCAAATTATGGTGTTGGCCAAGAATATTGAATGTACCAGGGACTGCCAGAAGATCTGTCTTGGAAGAAGTACAGCTAGAATGATCCTTAGAAGTGAGGATGGCAAAACTTCATCTCAGTGACTTTGAACATGTTATCAGGAGGGACCAGTCCCTAGAGAAGGACATCATGCTTGGTAAAGTAGAGGGTCAGTGAAAAAACGAAGACCCTCAAGGAGATGAATTGTCACAGTGGTTGCAACAATAGCCTGAAACATAACAATGATTGTGAGGATGGCGCAGGACCGGGCGGTGTTTCTTTCTGTTGTACATAGGTCCCTATGAGTGGGAACCAACTTAACGGCACCTAACAACAACAAGAAAAATTGCTCCAATGCAACGAAATCACTAATTATTAGAATTCTGACCATCTGTAAAATAGGAGAAGAGACTTTGTGTGTGTGTGTGTGTGAAAGAACCCTTTCTCCATCTCTTGCAACTTGACATTAATTCCCTCTGACTGTGTGTGGTGCTGGCCTGGAAGTAATACTTTTCAATACAAATTTGGTTTGAAAGTTATTCTTGAGAGTATTGTGTTTGCTAATAGGCAAGTGCCCCTGGTAGGTGCTTGAATCGTGAATTCTGCTTCATGGTTTGAATAACCAGTGTCAAATCTGAAACCAAGCGTGTTAGGAAGCTTTTCAATTTATAACATTAACTTAAAAATGCACATAGAAATAATATTTTAAAAGATGAATTACCAATTTTTGTGTTACAATTTGGCAGAGATTTAAAAATCACTAAAAAGTGATGCTGAGAGTATGAGGGAACTGACACTTTCTGGTTGGTGTTTAACTTCACAAAGTTTTAAGATGTACACTTGCTATGAACAATCTATTCCAATTCAAGGAATTTATTCTCATTAAAGTATAAATTTTGCCAACATTTTATTATGAAAAAACTCAAACATATGGAAAATTTTAAAGAGTTTTAAGGTAAACATCCATTTACTTACCACCTGGATTCTACCATTAACATTCTGCTGTGCTTGTTTTATTATGTATCTCTCTATCCATTGATACATCTGATTTTTTAATGCATTACTTTTATATCAAAGCAAATTGCAGACAAATACTCATAAAATAATCAGAAATGTGTACAGAGATTTCCCTGCAAGTATATTCATCTCACCATTATTTGTAATAGGAATAATGAAAACAACTGAAATGTACAACAGTAGTGGATTGATTAAATAATGGTGCATATCTGTCATGGATGCAGTCAGTAACAATTGACTTTTAGGTAGCTACTTCTTTACAAGTGTTAAATGTTCATGTTAGGTGAAAAAGCAGGTTAGGTGGTATAGACAATAGAACCCTAGTTTGGTTAACAACCTTTGAACTATCTGTTGACTATCAGGATTTTAAATCATTATTCTTTCTTTTTTTGTTTATCTCTTCAAAGAGTGAAATCCTTAACTCTTTTTCTCTCACCTCCTTGAAATCCTTGGGATTATTTTTGCTTGGTTCAGTGATTTCACTTGGACTCCCTATCCATCCTTGTAATCTTCCTTTAATATCATGGCTCAGATGGTCATCTCTCACTCTGTCCCTTTACAAATAACAGAGGAAAATTTAAAGTTCAGGGAAAGACAACACAGTACCCCACCTCGGTGTATCCCCAAGCTTTTTTTTCCACCCACATAGCAGAAACAGTAATTAAAAGATTACTACTACATAGATATATACATATTTATCTGAGTTATGTATAGCCTAGAAGTAATTTCCCCCTTTTTTAATCAGATAAGATTTTCTTAGTCGCTTTTTTTTTTCTTTCAGTATCTTTTATTCCTGTTCTTTCTCTTCAGGGATTTGTCTTAAAAGTATCTATCCTTTATTTCTTTTTCTTAGTACTCTTAGATTTGTACTTACTATTTAAAGCCAGATGACTCCTTTAGACTGTAAATCCTGTGGAGGTAACGTAACTCAATAAATATTTGTTATTTGACTAAAACTTCAGATTAAGTTCCCCTAGAACCAGTCCACTTGAAGGATCAGATACCTCTGTATTTTGATATAAACAGGGTTACCAAGTGAGTTATCTAGAATTGACTGAATTCTAAAATAGTTTAGCTCCTATTAGGTAAGATTTTTTTTTCAGCAATCAGTGTACATAGAAAAATTAACAATGTTTAAAAGACAGATTTGCAGTCGGTTTTTAGTAGTTTGCATTTGTAGAGTAGTCAGGAGTGGAATCTGATGGTAAGCCCTGGGTCTTCCAGTCAACTCTCAGTGTTTTATTTATAATTATTATCTGGTAACTTTTTTTTTTAACCCATAGTAAATTTATACTGCCTATTTTCTGATAGGTTTTTATTCAGGTTATAGCAACAGCACAATTAGAAGAAAGAATGTTAGACTTGGACTCAGAAATTCTGTTTTCTAATCTTATTTCAGCTGCTTACTAGCAGTGTAACATTGAATAAATCTCAGGTTTCTCATCCAAAACACTGACCCTACTTAGTTGCTTATCTTAGGTTGGACTTAATAAGCATAAAGTGCTATGATTATTAATACTGATAATGTCACATGTACAATTGTCTTTTTTTCATGGATATACTGTAATTATGCAATGAGGCGTTGGTGGTTCCGTGGCAGGATTCTCACAGTCCGTGTGGGAGACTCAGGTTCAGCTCCCGGCCGTTTTAGCTCATGCACAGCGACCACTCGTCTGTCAGTGGAGACTGGCATGTTGTTAAGATGCTGAATGGGTTTCAGTGGAGCTTCCAGACTAAGGTAGACTAGAATGAAAGGCCTGGGGATCTACTTCTGAAAATCGGCCAGCGAAACCCCTATGCATCACAACGATTGCGTCTGCAGCTGATCATGGGGATGGCACAGGATGGTGCAGAGTTCGTTTCCAGTGTTCATGGGATTGCAGTGAGTTAAGGACAACTCAACAGCAGCTAACAACGATATAATTATGCAAGTAAAAGCAAGGGTGTAAATGCAGAAACAAGAAAAAACTACAAGGAAGCAGAGACTATAACACTTCCTATCTAATCATGTTCTCTTCCTGCCTTCTAGAGGTTGGAAATAGCCTCCTAGGAAGATAACAGTTATTTCAACCAATACCACTACCATCTCAGCGAAGTGGTACAGAAACAACTGAGAATGCCTCTCACTAAAAAAGACAATGGTTTGCTAATTAAGGCATTGTAAAACATTCCATTAGAACTACCTATTAATATCTCACTTTCCTAGATCAGTAATTGGGCAGGCAAAGTTGTAGCTTTTCTGAAGTGTTTTTCCTTCATCATAGATTTGTGCATAGTTTTTATTCATTTAGTGGTATGTTTATAGGTTTTTTTTATAGGTATGATGATTTGAAATTTGTTTTTTATTCTTAAATATCTCAGAAAAAATGTTTTCTCTTAATAGTATTCCTATTTATAACATCAGTAGAAAATATTATGACAATTTAGATACATATGTAGGTGGAATGTAATTAGATAAGGAGCCATATACTGTTTGTCTCAGTGAACTGCTGGCATTTAAAAAACATAGTGTTTAAGCAGATTTCATGAAGGGGATTGATTGTAGTTACGATAGATGAGCCCAAGTGATGTATAATTTGTAAAATTATCAAATTCAGCTATATGTGTATTTATAGCGTAGAGTCTGTTAATCATGAAAAATTATTGGTAGTTTTGTGGTAATTAATGAACTTCGTGACCTTTTAAGCATTGTGTAAATCAACATTATTTTTCATTTGCAGTCATCACTTATCAAACATTATATCAGTTCTGTCCTAAAGAGTGATAAATTCACGGTAACTATGGCCCTCAGCATTTTGAAACAAGGGTTAGGTAAAATACATTGTTTTATGACCCTAAAAACATAAGATTAAAGGGCTAAAATAACATTTCTACATTTTCTCCTAATAGTTATATTTATAGGTAGGTGAATAAACATACCAAAGTAATGTAGATACATGAATAAGTGATATCAAGCTTGAGAGAAGGGCTTCTCTAGAGTTCTAGAGTATTGCTATTTGGTTGTTGTTGTTAGGTGCCATTGAGTAAATTTTTGACTCATAGCAACCCCATATGACAGAGTAGAACTGCCTCATAGGGTTTCCTAGGCTACAGCCTTTGCAGAGACAGGTCTGGTTTTTCTCCTCAGAGCTGCTGGGTGAGTTCAAACTGCCAACCTTTCAGTTAGTAGCTGATCATTTAACCATTGTGCCATGAGAAGTCTGCTGTTTGCTTAGCTCTGATCTGTACTGTGGATCAATGATTTTAACAGATTCTCTTTCAACAAATATTTGTGCCAGTGTTAATACATTCATGTATTAACATTTAACTCTCAAAAAGTAATAATACTTTTAATGACCATTTAGTGATTAACTTTTTTTTTATATATATGCAGGTTTACTGTAGTAGTTGTTTTATTATCTCTCTTAATCCTCATAAAAACCCTGTGAAAATTAATAAGACAAATTTATGAATAAGGTTAATGAAGTTAAGTGATTTTTCCCAGTCATATAGCTAGTAGATTCCAAAGATGGCCTTCCCATGAAAGTCTTCTGATGTCAAGTGTGCTTTCTTCACTACTTAGTGGACATTAGAATCACCTGGAGGGCTTGTGAAACCACAAATTGCTGGGCCCCTCCCCCAGAGTCTTTGATTCGGTAGGTCTGAAGTGAGGCCTGAAATTTGCGTTTCTAACAAGTTCCCGGGTGATGCCGATGCTGCTGGTCCAAAACCAGACCCTTTGCTGTTGGGTCAATTCTGACTCATAGCAACCTTATAGGGGCAGAGTAGAGCTGCCCATAGGGTTTCCAAGGAGCGGCTGGTGGGTTCCAACTGCCAGTCTTTTGGTTAGCAGCTGTAGAGCTTAATCACTGGACCACCAGAGCTCCTGCTGGTCCAGGTACCATACTGTAAGAACCACTGCATTACTCTGTGAAGGAGCCCTGGTGATGCAGTGGTTAGATATTTGGCTGCTAACTGAAGGGTGGAGGGTTTGAACCCATCAGCATCTCCAAGGGAAAAAGATATGGCTATCTGCTTCCATAAAGATCGCAGCCTTGGAAACCTGTGGGGTAGTTCTACTCTGCCCTATAGGGTCACTATGAGCCAGCATCCACCCGATGGCAGCTGTTTTTTTTTCAGGTACTACTCTATAATAAAATGCTTAGCACATTTGCAATGCTCCGCCGCTGAAATGGTTAGTTGATATGATGTATGACAGAGTCAAGATTGTAAATCTTGATGGGATGAAAGATGGCTTAGGATGGGTTCACTAGAAGCAGAGCCTGAGATAGGGATTCCTGGTCCAGTGATTTATTAAGTTGTGGTCTTAGGGGAAGGGAAGTGAGGGAAGCAGGGTAGAGCAAGTGATAAAAGCTGAGGATGAATGTGATATTACTAGAGACAAACTTCATCCTGATTCCGCGGGAAGCTCCAGAGCACAGAATTAGTCCCATTTTGTGTCATTAGGACTGGCCTTTTGTATTCTGTGACAATCATTGACCTGTCAGTCAGTCATTGGCTGAATGACTGCCAGGTGGCTCCCATTTTACTGAGAGTAATTCTGCAGAGAAGGGGCAGCTATGAGTGATCAGCCAACAGTTATAGCAGCTGAGTGGGGATGAGCGCACCAGCTTTAAGGGCATCTGGGCAGGGCACCAACAGCATCCACTACCAAAGAGTAACCAGAAACCAACAAAATGAAATCTATGAAGAAATACATGTATAAGGCCTGCATTTATATTTAAAGGGGAAGGCTTGGCTTCACAGCAATTTGTTTGAGAAAAAAACTGGTGACTTCAGTTGACCACAAGCTCAAGATAAGCAAAAAGAATGACCTGGATGCTAGAAAAACTAACTGGAACTTAAACTACATTAATTAAAGCGTAAGTTGATGTCAGGGTATGGTCTGGGAACCCCTGAAGATCCTCAAGGTCAAAACTATTTTTATAATAATATTAAGATATTATTTGCATATTTTTATTCTCATTCTCTCTACCTGACGTGTTATATTGCAACAGATTGAGTGCAAACACAGATACAAGAATCCAGCTGTCTTCTGTTAAACCAGACATTAAAAAGATTTGCAAACATGTAGAACAATGCCACTTTTCTCACTGTTTATTTATGGTTTGGAAAATATACTTATTTTTCATAGAAATATGCTATTATGTTAACTTGTATTTTAAAGCTAATTTTTTTTTTAAATTTTGGTTTTGATATCTAATACATTAAATATCTATACTTATAACTGTCTTAAACAAAAGCCCTTTGGGTTCCTCAATGAATTCTATGAGTGTCAAAGGATCCTGAGACCAAAAAGTTTGAGAACTACTGATATCGATCAAGGAAATGGTACATTATTACTTGTGAACAACTTTTACAACTAGAATAAAAAGTGAATATGTAATAGTTAAATGATAAATAAGTCATAAATAGAATTAATCCATGCAAAGGAACGTGCCAAGGGCAATGAGTGAGCTTGAAAACATATCATTGAGGAATAGATGGGGGCTCTGGTACTGTTAAATTAAAACTGAAGACCTAGGAAGGTTGGTTGTCTTCAGATATCTAGAAGGCTTTCCTGTGGAAGACAGAGTAGGCTTAATTTGATTGCCTCAGAGGGCAGAATTAGTTCCAGTGTCTGGAAATTATTCTAGACAAATCTCTCTAATGTTTAAAGTTGCCTACAATGAAGTCGCAAAGTCATGGTTAAGCCACAGAGTGGGTAGCCATCTCTCTGGAACAGTGGGTACAAATTCAAATGCTCAGATGCTTAAAGCAGCTGGGCAGGTGAGGGGATGAGTGAAGTGAGCTGGTTGGAAATGGTGGAAGGTATGGAAAAGTGGAGAGAGCATGCCTCATCTAAAGGTACAGCAGTAACTCAGGTCCAGGTGAATTTTCAAGCAAAGACATAGATCTGGGCTTTTTTGTATTGGCTTAATTTAAAAAAAGAAAAAATCCTGTACAGGCCAAATAGACTGTATCTGTGGGCTCCAAATGGTCTTCAGGCCACCAGTTTGTAACCTGCAGCCTTGATTATTACAGAAAGTATTCCTGCGTTATATAGAAGACTGAACTAGAGAACCTCTAAATTCTCTTTGAAATTTAAAGACCAATGGCTCCTTATCTGAACATCACATTTGCTATATAAAGATATTCGAAAGGCACACTTCTGCCAATATTTGTTTTAAATTTTTTTTATATGTCATAGGAAACAACACACCTTCCTATTCTAACCTGAACCAGTAGCTTTGATTATAGAAAGACAGCTGGACTCATAATTTATGCCTGTGAGATTATCAACAATGATATGTAGATAGGCTTTCCACAGAATTTTAAAAATCAAATTGAAATATAATAGTGATGTCTGTGAAAATCATAATTTATACCTTCTTTGAATTTATAAATTATAATTTTAAATGATAGTTAAAAGAATGAGATAATACTCAGGAAATTACCAAATGTTTTGGAATGACTTTTTGGAGAACAGGCATTCTTCTAGGTTTATCATATTGGACAAAACATTTATTGAGAGTAATTAGTATAGTTTGTCTTGTGACATTTATGAATTTCTGAAATGACAAATAGAACTGTTTTTGAACAGGATCTTTTCTTTATCGGTGACCAACAGCAATCCAATACATTGATTTAAAATCCTCTATCAATGAATATGTTCAACAGGAGCCAACATACCCAACATTGGCCCTTGGGATATCTTACTATATGTGACACTTATTTTCATAAATGTGTGTTCGTGTTAACACTTCACTTTATCAATTTAATATTTTTTTTTTTAAGCTGAGGCTTTGCTTAGAGAAGTTAAGATATGATCACTTAACAGTAACAAAATACATCATTTAACAATTGGTCTGCTTTAATGAACGTAATCTTATCGTGGAAAGTTTTTAATGAAGCCTTATTTATGTAAATGAAATGATTGCTTGACAATGAAAGTGGGAACACAGCTCTGTATTCTAATTACACAATTTATTGATGAAAATTAGTCATTTATTAACCTTTAAAATTTTAAGTATGCAGTATTGCAAAATAACTGCCAAACTAAAAATATTTTATAAGATTTTAAGTTAACTTCCTGGCTAATAAAGACTAGAGTGATATTGGAAAAATAAAGTATTCTACCAGGTTTACCATTAAATTGCTTTGAAAAGGAAATAGTGAGATGAATGTCCCACAGGGATATTGAATGTTGATAATCAGCAGTAAAAATTATTAATGAATGCTTAGAAGAGGGCAATGTCTGAGATTCTTTTCTGAGGAGCCATTTTTCTAGCTGACGTTGTGTTTTTTGTTTTATCTCTAACGTCTTTGTTTATGAAATTTTGAATAGAATAGAGATGACCCAAATATTTCCCTTTCATTAATACAATTTGGATACCCATACTTATTTATTTTAAGTTGATCAATAGTTTTTACATTATTAAAGTTTGGATTCTTCTGTCTGAAGCTAGATTACTGAAGTTCCATTTCTTCCTTTTGAAGAGGCATCAGAGATGAATACTGAGCATATTTTATTTATTCATTAACTATCCTTGTTACTTTAGAGCCTCAGGTTGCACCTTTAGATTACATTTTTAAAAACTATGAAAATGATAGAGTCATAAAAATAGCAATAGTATGCTACTGGAAAAAATATTTTTGTCCTAGGGCCTTGTAGTCCACTAGCTGGGATTTTCCTTAGACCAGGGCAGATAGAATATTATATAGAGAGAAGCTCTCAACGAAAACAACCTATCATAAATCCCCCGAAGCATGAAGCCGAGAATCACTAACAGGAGATGATCTCAATTGCCAAAAGAACATATTCAGAGAATGATGATCTCTGAGTTAACCAGGGCTTCAGATATACTCATTTGCCCTAAGGATTTTATTAAGTGGTTTCTCGGATGAGTTCTATTTTGTATGTCCAAAAGAGACTCATATGTCAGAATATTATGTTATTTTAGAATGGAATAAATGACAAGCCACAGTTCTCAGTAAGTGTTAACAATTTTTCTGTAAAGCAACTGCTATTTTTAGATTGAAGTATAGACATTTTGATGAATGTAAATGATGGGTAGTAAGCATGATTACTCCTAGTATTTGAAAATGTAATTATTAAAGTCATGTTAAAATATTAGAAAGTCTGTTATATTTAATGTATCTTAGATACAAATGGAAGTACATGTGGTAGTCACTCACTGTTTATTTATTGATATGATGAATCTAATGCTGATAGATGCATGGATTTTTTTTTAAGGAAGTAACTATTAATGCAGCAAAACCCAACCCAGCCTTGTAGTGCAATTTAGTGTTCTACTTTGAAGCCAGAAAGTCTTATATAAAGGCAGGGACATTCTCCTCATCCTACTGAACCTTCTTTCTTCTCTAAGCCCTTGGTACTTGAGTTATATCACTTTGCAAAATTCAGAGAGTGTATTAAGTTCAGTGAGAACTTGTAACCTAAATGGCTTACAACTTTGAAATTCTGTGTGCTCTGCTCTTCTTGGCAAAGCAAAGAGAGAAAAAAAAAAATTTTTTTCCCTAAGGGAAATCAAGTTGAATAAATCCAGATGGATAACCAATTCTCTTACTACTTATCAAGCTAGTAGAAAAGTCTTCATAAAAATACCTTCCTTAGCCATTGTGTTTAAACTGGCAGCAAGTTAAATCAGAAAGCTTCCCGTACGCATAGTTCTAATATTGAGGATTTTTTAAAAAAATCAAAAATAAGATCATTTCTAGCAATGATGTGGACCTGAGAGAATACTGAGCTGGTATTTCTGTGTGAAAATCTGTCAAGCATTCGGTGTGGAATTATTTGTGTGCAGGTGTAACGGGCTAACTTAAAAACCAAAAAACAAAACACTTGGCCATCATGTTGGTTCCGACTCATAATGACCGTATAGGACAGAATAGAACTGCCCCTTAGGGTTTCCAGGGAGCACCTGGTGGATTCGAACTGCCAGCCTTTTGCTTAGCAGCTGTAGGAACCAGTTATTTCTGAGGAATGACACTTAAATGCATTATTTTAATTGATCTAATTGCCTGTTCCCCCCATTTCTTTTAATGAGTTTGAGATGCTTCCTATGAAACTGTTTTTTAAAGGACAATGGATTAATTGGTGGCTTCAAACTTTCTCTGAATCTTTTTCATGGTGAATTTCTGAGCAGAGCATCTTGGCTTTATAATCAAATCTAAAATAAATTTAAGTGCAATCACTCTTTTCTCCTTTGATTTTTTTGAAGCCAGTGGGAACTCCGTGTCTGGAGAGAGATATATTTTAGGACAGATTACAATTAAAGTCAATATTGTAAAAAATTAAAAAGAACCTAAAATATTTGTACTTTCAAATTATTTTATTAATCATATTTGAAATTCTTTTTCTTCCTTAAATGAAAAAGTTGGTTTAGAAATAATTTATAAAGTGAAAGAATTATCTATCTGCATCGCTTTCCATCCTGGGCCCAACAACAATCCTGTTATATATTCTGAAGAAATGAATCTTAAAAAGGAAATATGAAATCTCATTCTCATGTTAATCTATAATTTTCAGGTGTTAAAAGGTTTGTTGAATTTTTGTTGTTGTTAGTAGCTTGAATGAAGCAGCTACTCCTCAGGATTTTTTTTTTTTTGAGTACCAGATGAAGCCTGTTATGTAGAATATTATTTTACTGCAAACCAATTGCCCAGAACTAGGGATAGTCATACATGTAGATGGCTACATATGCAATAGGTCCCGTAGAGCCCCCAATATTTCTTTTACTAGTCATACATGTAGATGGCTACCTATATAATAGATCTTGTATAGCCCCTGGTATTTCTTCCACTATATCTAAAATGCTCACTATTAAAGAGTCTTTATTAAAAAATGCAGATGGGATATTTTGGGGGTAGGGAGCACAATGTTTTTTCAAACTGGAGTAGTGGTTCTGAACCCTTCTATTAGACTCTAAGCACTGACTTGATTAGATGACTGTGATCATGCCTGTGTCCTTACGATCTAGCACAGTGCCTGGCACATAAGTGCCAGAAACTAATATAGCCTGTATCTTTATTTTTCTGGCTTGGAATGATCTAGAATTTCTCTTCTCCCCACTTGTCTTAGTCATCTAGTGCTGTCATAACAGAAATACCACAAGTGGTAGGCTTTAACAAAGAGAAATTTATTTTCTCATAGTCCAGTAGGCTAGAAGTCCAAATTCAGGGCGTCACCTCCAGGGGAAGTCTTTCTCTTTCTGTAGGTTTTGAAGGAAGGTACTTATCATCAGTCTTCCTCTGGACTAGGAGCTTCTCCATGCAGGAACCCCAGGACCAAAGGATGTGCTCTGCTCCTGGTGCTGCTTTCTTGGTGGTATGAGGTCCCCCACTCTCTGCTCACTTCCCTTTCCTTTTCTGTCTTATAAGATAGAAGGTGGTGCTGGCCACACTCCAGGGATCCTTTACATTGGATCCTGGATGTGACCTGAGCAAGGGTGTTTCATCCCACCCCAATCCTCTTCAACATAATCCAATTTTGCCTCATTAACCACAGGCAGAGATTAGGATTTACAACATATAGGAAAATCACATCAGATGACAAAGTGGTGGGCAATCACACAATACAGGAAATCATTGCCAGCCAAATTGATACAAATATTTATGGGGGATACAATTCAATCCATGACCTTCCACTCTCTGGTCCCCCAAAATTCATGTCCTTGCCACATGTAAAACATATTCACCCCATCATATCCTAGCAAAAGTCTTAAATCGACTTCAAGTCCACAATCCAAAAATTCTTCATCTGTGAAATCTAGAATACAGGTTATCTGCTTATAAAGTAAAATGGCAGAACAGGCACAAGCCAGACCTTTCCATTACAAACGGGAGAAATTGGAGGGAAAGAAGGCATAATAGGCACCACGCAAGTTAGCACAACACATTACATTAGCCTTTAAGGCTTGAAAATAACCCTCTGTTCTCTGAGACAGTTTACACAATGGCTCTGCCCTCCAGACTCTAGGTATTGGCCACAATCTCCGGATTTTGAGTAGAGGTTCTTTGGCTCTGGGCTTCAGCTCCACCTCCCAGGTCCACAGCAGCTTTGCTCCCTAGGCTTTAGGTGCACCATTCTCCTAGTTCATCTGAGTGACAGCTCCACCCTTAGAAAGACCAGAGGCCATGATTCACCCTTTGAAACCCCAGAGGTTGTGGCCATAACCTTTGAGACTGAGGCAGTTTGGCTTCCTCTATTCCTTGTCTCTTTAGCTTCTGCTTCTTGGTTTCTTGGCCTCTCGGCCCATGTCTACCCTGCTGAGGCAAGTGTTCCAAAGCTTTGTAGCTCCACTGATAAGTGCCCAAAGGCACCCTGCTCCACCAGGAAGCCTCCTGTGCAAAGGCACTCAGCTGTCTCACTCCATGGGTTGGCTCCAGCACTATCAGGCACTGGTCTTCTGGCTCTGCTGCTGCTGGTCCTCTGCTTCTGCTTCTCACTGTCTGTGCCTTTTCCAGTGTTAACAGTTTACACTCCCTTCTGGGTCTGCCCATTCAGTTTCCATATTTTAGGTGTCTGTTAGAGCAGCACCCCACTCCTAGTACCAAATACTGTCTTAGTCATCTAGTGCCGCTGTAACAGAAATATCACAAGTGGATGGCTTTAACAAAGAGAAGTTTATTTTCTCACAGTCTGGTAGGCTAGAAGTCCAAATTCAGTGCATGAGCTCTAGGGGAAAGCATTCTCTTTGTTGGCTCTGGAAGAAGGTCCTTCTTATCAATCATCCCCTGGACTAGGAGCTTCTCAGCACAGGTACCCTAGGTCCAAAGGATGCACTGTGCTCCTAGTGCTGCTTTCTTGGTGATATGAGGTCCCCCCCACCCCCGCCTGCTTCCCTTTTCTTTTATCTCTTGTAAGATGACTGGGAAAGAGCTGCCTCCTCAAAGTAGAGTCGACCTTAATGACGTGGATGGAATAAAGCTTTCGGGACCTTCATTTGCTGATGTGGCATGACTCAAAATGAGAAGAAACAACTGCAAACATCCATTAATAATCCGGATCTGGAATGTATGAAATCATCATAAATGAAATGGAACACATAAACATTGATATCCTAGGCATTAGTGAGCTGAAATGGACTGGTATTGGCCATTTGGAATCAGACAATCATATAGTTACTATGCTGGGAATGACAGCTTGAAGAGGAATGGTGTTGCATTCATCATCAAAAGGAATGTTTTAAGGTCTGCCCTGAAGTACAACACTGTCAGTGATAGGATAATATCCATACGCCTACAAGGAAGACCAGTTAATACGACTATTATTCAAATTTACACACCAACCACTAGGGCCAAAGATGAAGAAATAGAAGATTTTTATCAGCTGCTGCAGTCTGAAATTGATCGAACATGCAATCAAGATGCATTGATAATTACTGGCGATTGGAATGCAAAAGTTGGAAACAAAGAAGAAGGATCAGTAGTTGGAAAATATGGCCTTGGTGATAGAAATAATGCTGGAGATCGAATGATAGAATTTTGCAAGACCAATGCCTTCTTCATTGCAAATGCCTTCTTTCACCAACAAAATGGTGACTATACACATGGACCTTGCCAGATGGAGCACACAGAAATCAAATTGACTACATCTGTGGAAAGAGACGATGGAAAAGCTCAATATCAAGAGTCAGGAAAAGGCCAGGAGCCGACTGTGGAACAGACCATTAATTGCTCATATGCAAGTTCAAGCTGAAACTGAGGAAAATCAGAGCCAAAATATGACCTTGAGTATATCCCACCTGAATTCAGAGACCATCTGAAGAATAGATTTGACGTGTTGAACACTAGTGACCGCAGACCAGACGAGTTGTGCAATGACATCAAGGGTATCATACATGAAGAAAGCAAGAGGTCATTGAAAAGGCAGGAAAGAAACAAAAGACCAAGATGGATGTCAGAGGAGATTCTGAAACTTGCTCTTGAGCATCGAGTAGCTAAAGCAAAAGGAAGAATTGATGAAGTAAAGGAATTGAACAGAAGATTTCAAAGGGCAGCTCGAGAGGACAAAGTATTATAATGACATGTGCAAAGAGCTGGAGATGGAAAACCAAAAGGGAACAACACGCTCAGCGTTTCTCAAGCTGAAAGAACTGAAGAAAAAGTTCAAGCCTCAAGTTGCAATAGTGAAGGATTCTATGGGGAAAATATTAAAAGACACAGGAACCATCAAAAGAAGATGGAAGTAATACAGAGTCATTATACTAAAAAGAATTAGTCCATGTTCAACAATTTCAAGAGGCGGCATATGATCAGGAACCAATGGTACTGAAAGAAGAGTTCCAAGATGCTCTGAAGGCATTGGTGAAAAACAAGGCTCCAGGAATTGATGGAATATCAATTGAGATGTTTCAACAAACGGATGCAGCACTGGAGGTGCTCACTCATCTATGCTAAGAAATATGGAAGACAGCTTCCTGGACAACTGACTGGAAGAGATCCATATTTATGCCTATTTCCAGGAAAGGTGATCCATCTGAATGTGGAAATTATAGAACAATATCATTAATATCACACACAAGCAAAATTTTGCTGAAGATCATTCAAAAATGGCTGCAGCAGTATATCGACAGGGAACTGCCAAAAATTCGGGCCATTTTCAGAACAGGACGTGGAACCAGGGATATCGTTGCTGATGTCAGATGGATCCTGGCTGAAAGCAGAGAATATCAGAAGGATGTTTACCTGTGTTTTATTGACTAGCAAAGGCATTCGACTGTGTGGATCATAACAAACTATGGATAACATTGCGAAGAACGGGAATTCCAGAACACTTAATTGTGCTCATGAGGAACCTTTACATAAATCAAGAGGCAGTTGTTCAGACAGGACAAGGGGATACTGATTGGTTTAAAGCCAGGAAAGGTGTGCGTCAGGGTTGTATTATTTCACCATACCTATTCAGTCTGTATGCTGAGCAAATAATCTGAGAAGCTGGACTATATGAAAAAGAACGGGGCATCAGGATTGGAGGAAGACTCATTAACAACCTGCATGATGCAGATGACACAACCTTGCTTGTTGAAAGTGAAGAGGACTTGAAGCACTTACTAATGAAGATCAAAGACTACAGCCTTCAGTATGGATTGCACCTCAACATAAAGAAAACAAAAATCCTCACAACTGGACCAATGAGCAACATCATGATAAACGGAGAAAAGATTGAAGTTGTCAAAGGTTTCATGTTACTTCGATCCACAATCAGCAGCTGTGGAAGCAGCAGTCAAGAAATCAAAAGACGCATTGCATTGGGTAAATCTGCTGCAAAGGACCTCTTTAAAGTGTTGAAGAGGAAAGATGTCACCTTGAAGACTAAGATGCGCTTGACCCAAGCCATGGAATTTTCAGTTCCATCATATGCATGTGAAAGCTGGACAATGAATAAGGAAGACTGAAGAAGAATTGACGCCTTTGAATTCTGATGTTGGCGAAGAATATTGAATATACCATGGCCTGCCAAAAGAACGAACAAATCTGTCTCGGAAGAAATACAACCAGAATGCTCCTTAGAAGCAAGGATGGCGAGACTGCGTCTTACATACTTTGGACGTGTTGTCAGGAGGGATCAGTCCCTGGAGAAAGATATCATGCTTGGCAGAGTACAGGGTCAGCAGAAAAGAGGAAGGCCCTCAATGAGGTGGATTGACACAGTGGCTGCAACAGTGAGCTCAAGCATAACAAGGATTGTAAGGATGGCTCAGGACTAGGCAGTGTTTTGTTCTGTTGTGCATAGGGTCGCTATGAGTCGGAACTGGCTCAAGAGTACCTGACAACAACAAGATAAAAGGTGGTACAGGCCACACCCCAGGGAAATTGCCTTTACATTGGATTTGGGATGTGACCTGAGCAAGAGTATTACATCCCACCCTAATCATCTTCAGGATAATCCAATCTTGCCTCATTAACCACAGGCAGAGATTAGGTTTTACAACATATGGGAAAATCACATCAGATGACAAAATGGTGGACAATCACACAATACTGGGAATCACAGCCTAGCCAGATTGATACACATATTTTTTGGGGACACAATTAAATCCATATCACCACTGTACTGCTAACTTAACTAAAACTCAGCGATATTAGTATAAATATTTTGTCACGATCAATTATTTATTAAATGATCCCTATTAAATAAAGTGACCAGGGATATTTTGTTAAATGTTGTTTCTGAATTTTTGTGCCTGAGAGTAAGTTACAATAATCTTATCCTAAAGTAGATGGAAATAAGTAAGTACTGGATTATGTGAAAGGTTTTCAAAATGGAAAGCTAAGGAGGAAAACTCTTACTGTTAAAATTATCAAGGCATTTTAACAGTATTGTTTTTGGTTGTATAAATGGGATATGGGAACTTCAATAATGTTCTTCCATATGGCATTTGCAAATCTGCTGTTTTAGGGGTATTCCTCGCTCTTAGCAAACTGTTAGTCTATATGTGCTGCTGATGAATATTGAGAGAAATTACATCTAGTGCTAGGCGACCTCAAAGGAGTCTTAGGATAGAGATTAAATATTTGTCTTAGCTATTTGAGCTGAGTTAGAAAGTATTGAAAAAAATAGGAAGCCTGTCAGGCTGGCAGTGTTACATAAAAAACATCTGGATGGATGCCTGAGACAATGGTATCTTCTAAGACCAGTGGGTCGGAGGGTATAGCAGCCTAGAAGATTAAACCTGGTCTCTATCCATTGGTTGCATGAACTTAGCTTATTTTGAAGGAAAAGAAAAGGAGTAGTTGTAATCTGAAATTGACAAGGCTTTTTTGGATGAGATAGTTAAAATGAGCATTGACTATGCTTAAATGCCCTCTTTCCAGTAATTATTTGTGAAACAGTTCTCTCAGACTTCCTTTATGTTTGTTAGATGTGAAACAAAAGGGAAAAATATAACCATCTCATACTCTGAAATCTTCTTGTCTGTTCACAAACTCCTAATTTTCAACTATATTTACACCTTTCTCCTTTTGAATATGCTGTATACATTCCTTTTGTCTTGAGGTCCTGAATGACATCAGTTCTCTTTTTATTTCTCTTGACTTCTTAGTCTTGTCCTTGACCATTTCAGAAATGACCACAAGAACACTTATGTTCCATGATCCTTGGTCCTTTGTCTTTATTGCCATACCTATCTTGCCACTTCCCAATCCTTTTCTACAATCCTAACTTTCTTCTTTCCTTCACTACCAGATTTCTTGGATAAGCAGTCTACAATACCTTCACTCTTTTGGCACTCATTCCAACTTCAACAATTTCCTTTTGGCCTCTGTCAAAATCAAGCTATGGAAATTTCTCTCTTTGAGTCGATTCTGACTCACAGCGACCCTATAGGACAGAGTAGAACTGCCCTATAGGGTTTCCAAGGAGCGGTTGGTTGATTCGAACTGCTGACCTTTTGGTTAGCAGATGAGCTCTTAACCACTGCACCACCAGGGCTCATTTAAGTTAGTAGTTACCTTATAATCATCACATCTTCTGTCTTCATCCTCCTTGACAACATTACCGTATTTGACACTGTTATGAATCGAATTGTGTCTCTCAAAAATATGTGTTGTAAACCCTAGCCTCTATGCCTGTGGTTATAATCCCGTTTGGGAATGTATTGTCTTTGTTATATGAATGAGACAGGATTAGTGTAGGGTGTGTCTTGAGTCAATCTCTTTTGAGATCTAAAAGAGATTAAACAAGCAAGCAAAAGAAGCAGAGACGGTGTAAGAGAGATGCCAAGCCACATGAAGATCACCCAAGAGCAGAAGCTCAGAAGAGATAAGGACCTTCTTCGAGAGCTGACAGAGAAAGCCTTTCCCTAGAGTTGGCACCCTGCATTTGGACACCTAGCCCCCTAAACTTTGAGAAAATAAATTTCTGCTTGTTAAAGTCACCCACTTGTGGTATTTCTGTTACAGCAGCACTATTTAACTAAGACAAACACTATTGACTAAGTCCTTTCTTGAAATTCTCTCTTCTTTTTGTTTCTGTGATTCTGGTGACAATAAATTTTAATTTCTGACTGTAATTTTCAATATTCTTCTGTGGTAGTGGTTCCAACATCTCCCCTCACCAAGGCGGAGGTCTTGGGGACTGTTGAAGGTCAACCCATGCAAACCGAGATGAATCCAGAGGGCAAGAGTGGGGCTGAAAATGAGAAGCCTACTCAAGAGTCTGGAGCACAGAGCTGATCTTGGGCAATAACCTCAAATAAAGTGCCTGTGGCTTTCCAGTTTGACAGCTGGCATTCTGATAGCTCAGACTGACTCGGAAATACACGGTTGAGATCTGGGAACAAGAAATTTGGGGGCTAGGGAAGAATTTCATCTGTCTCTCCATTTGCTTTATGAACCCAGCAACAAATCCTCTGTCTGCAGTTGACTCTCAGAAGTGGCAGCATATCCTGGGCATTCGTAAGGTGATGCCAATTCTCACAAATGTTCCTCCAAATCATACTTTCTTAGTGATATATGGTGTTGGGATTAACCTTAGTGCCAGAAGTAGTCATATTCCTTTTCTACCATATTGTACATCTTGGGGTCTTGGGAATGATTGTAGGGGTTGTACATGATGATGGGTATAGAGGTAATTGTGGGAAGCTATAGGGATTCAGCACTAAAGAAAGTAATTTTGGGTAAAACATGAGACTTTGAGTTGTGACTTTAGATTGGTCTGAGAAGTAATTGCAGTTTTTGGCAGGGTTTGCCGGAATCTTTTCCTCCTGAAGGGTATGAGGTCAGCCAACTTGCTGATGTGTTATTAGTTTCCTGAATGTGACATTCCTATTCAAGTATAGGGAGTACTGAGAGTAAGAGAGACAGACCAAGTCAGAATCCAGTAAGGAAAATCAAGATTTAAACACAAGGAAGTACCTTACAGTTAGGGAATGATGATATCAAGGATTTGGAGTTAGGCAGAGGTAAGACTGCAGTGAGGTTAGCGGGGGAAAAAGTGAAGATCCTGAGTGATTGCCCTGACCAATATGAGATGCACCAGTTCTTCTTTTCAGTTAATGGGTAAGTGGTATTTGACTGTGTCAGACAGGTTTGAGGGGTTAGACAGAGCCAAAAGGTAAAGTGAATATGTGGGCAGGAGAACGATATGGGATCCATAATTTCCATGCTTTCTTCTGGTCTTGGTCTTTGTCTATTTACTCTTTGTATTATTCTCTTGCTTGTTGAAGGGTATCTGGTGAGTCTTTCTGGATGTTCTGCTACTGTTGCAGGTATTGGCTGGTAGCAGGGACTATAGCTTTGCTCAGAGGTGCTAGGAACCAGCTGAGTGGAAGCCATAGCATCTACAGTTATATTTCCTGTAATTAACTGTTTGCTCCCTGAGTGCAGGATCCGTAGTTTATTTATCTTTGTAGCACCTTCTCAGGAAATAATTCTGAATGAATGAATACCAGAAGTATTATCAAGAACAGTCGATTTTTATTCTATAGAACAGCTTTTTGTGAATATATATATATATATACACACACACACGTAAGTTGCAGTGGAGTCAACTCTGACTCATGGCAATCCCATTTGTGTGAGGGTTTTCAATGACTGATTTTTTGGAAGTAAATTGCCAGGCCTTTCTTCTGAGGCACCTCTGAGTAGGTTCCAACCATAGCCTTTCAGTTAGCAGCCAAGTTCTTTAACCATTTGTATCTCTCAGGAACTCCTGAGAATATCCAGTGTGGCATTATTGCTCTACAATAGATATTTTATGAAAGAACAAAGAAAAAAATGTGAATACACTTGTATGAAATTTGTTGTTTGTAGAAGCTTCTAGGTATATTAAAATGAAATGCAATTGCTGTTTATCCTAAAGGACTAACAGTATCATATCTGACCCAAGATCTTTTCAAGGAAAGCTTATCCATCATCTGCGCTCGAACTTTTACATATAAGATGATTGGTAGTTTCGTGCTCTTTTTAAAAATAATAAACAAATGAATGTTTCAGGAAACCTGTGATAGACTGAATCAGCTGGAACTGATTTAGTGTTGTGGATAATTACATAATTAGTGCTGTAAAAAATAAACCATACTATCTACTTGATGGACTGGAGCTGCTGTGACGGAGGTGTGTAATTATACAATCAGTACCTACCTCTTATGCTGATTCTAGGTAAGCCTTTTTCTGCCTTGTCTGAGGGGGGCTTCCTGTCTTATGTTTCCTGATGTTATTTAAGCGAAGAGAGCTGAGCATTGAGTAGTTTCCAGTTCCTTTATAAGTCTTCATGATCCAGGTTCATGTCAGAGCATCTTCTGAGACCAGTGGCTTTCAAATGTTCTTAATATAAACCCATAATAAGTACATTGTACATCAGGCCTTACACACTCCATACATGCATGCCTGAAACCAAGGTTCATAAAACAATTCTTATTCTTACTCTATTCTATTAGTTTATTCTGCTGTATTTTATTTAAAAAAAAAAAAAAACCTAGTCAGGGCCTACCAAATTGATTTCATAACCTATTAATGGATGACTCATGACTCATGTTTGACAAATGCTACCTTAGACCTTTGGTGATTGCTAATGGTCAGTGGAGGGGATTTGGAGAGTAGAGTAATGTGGCTGCCATGGGCTTTGGGTAGCAGGTGGTATGGCATGGTTGAAAGAACAAGGGCTTTAAAGTTGGGCAAATTTGGTTTTACTCCCTACTTTCCCTCATTTTAACTGTGTGACCTTGAAGATGCTATTGAACATCTTTGAACCCCAAATTCCTCATCTGTAAAACAGGGCCTCAAATACTTAAGGGCAGTCAGGAGATGGGGGCCTGGGGCTGCGCGTGGGGTGAGGGGGGGATGTGTGCATTAAATGATGTCATGAAAGAAAACACCTGGCCAGGAAGTAAAACACCTATTGTCATAGGTGCTTCATAAAGTTTAGCGTCCTCTCCTTGCTCTTTCTCAACCTCAGATACTTCAACTGGAAAAGGATGTAATAACAGTTCCTGCGGCACAGGGTGGTTATGGGATCAAATAAGATGATGGAAGCAAAGGGTTAACAAATGTTCATTTTTATTAGGGGCAACCTTAAGGCAGCTTTACTGTTTCAGAATAAATCTTTGTGCAAGTGAGATGAGAGTCTTATAAACATTGACAAAATTAGAAGCAAAACTGGTTTTCAAATTCTGTATTTTAACTGTTAATGGGAAGGATTGTTTGAAGATACGGTGGTATTGCATGTCGGTATTGGAATGCTACTACCAAAACAGCTGAAGGATGACTTATAGTGGTGTTGTTAGGTGCTGTCCAGTCGGTTCCAACTTATAACGACCTTATGTATAACAGAATGAGATGTTACCCAGCCTCGCACCAAGATTTATAGTGCCTATTAGCAATTATTAGCAATTACTGTATACTTTGGAAGTTTTTCTGTATTGCAGTATACATAGAATTTGAAGAAACTTTAAAAATTATTCAACAAAGGACTTTGCTTCCTCAAGACTTGGAAAATGAACATCAGAAGATGACTAATTACCTGTTCTACAATATTTCTGTCAAGTTTTTTTTTTTTTTACTCTAATCAGAAAACAGTATAATAATTTAATTATATGAGACTTGGAAAAATGTAACTTTCCATCTCACAGCTTCAAATATTGGGAGGGGAGAGAATTTTCACTGTACATTAGTGTGTTTTTATAAAACCACCTCCTCTTCTTTAAATGTGTTACAGATTTTACTGCTGCTGAAATGGTTCCTGACTTTGAAATACTAGTTCCTCACATGTTTTAGTTTTGGACGTTCTTACCTGAAAAGAAATTCCTTGGTTTTGTTACTGTCTGTGCTTCTCTCTCCCATTCATCTTGTCCCTGGGCTTCTCTACTGAGATTGTGATTCTTTAGTGGTAACCCGGGCTTCGTTGCTCATGTGGAAGGGACATAAATCAGTGAAGGCAAGTATGAAACCATGACAGCTACAAAGCATCTTTTCCATGTCTCTTACTCTCCTCAGTATTCGATCCCTGATTGTTCTGACATGTTTCAGTGTCACTTGAGGCATATGTTGGTTGGTTGCACTTAATTCTATACCATTTCTATGTTTCCAGTTCCTAACGCCATTTTCACAAATTGCCTAACACTTTATGTTAAATTCAGATTACACTTAGAGACATTTAGGAGAAATGGCCTGGCTTCTTTAAGACGGAAGTATCTTTTTCTCTGGCAAAAAGCTCATAGTAAAACTGAAGGGCTTAACCAAAAAGGGTTTCCATGTAAATCGAATATTGATGGAGAAGAGAGGTTAATTGGCCTTAGTAACTTGGTTGGTAAGGAAGCATTTTCTTGATTGGGAGAAAACTCTCTTGGGTATTCTGCAGCTTCTTGTGGACCTAAGATGCTTTTGTTTTCTCTCTTGCTTTCTGCATCTGAGTTGGAAGAGGAAAGAGCAGAAAGCTATCATAGGAATGAAAAATTGTGTGAAGCAGATGGTTGCTCTCTCTTAACTACGGCGAGAGCTAAATACTGACTAGCATGAAGCCAATGGCAGCAAGGACTCTGTTTAAGACAGACAGTTGGAAAATACTATGAAGGCAATAATATAAAGAGCTTGCTACAGAGATTAGACTGAGGGGGGTTTTTAGTGCCTAGAAACACGTAGGCAAGAAAAATTAAAGAATATTTTGAATGAACATTCAACATCCAAGTTAAATCACGGAGTTAAATATTTTCAATAACAGTTGAGTTTTACTAAGAGAAGTAATTTAGCTTGTACCTAGTTGTTTGCGTTTCTTTATGTTTTGCTCTATCTTATATAAGAAATTTGGCAAATTTAGAGCTTATTAATAATCTATAATTATTTTAATAAAGGGTATTTATTCACAAATATCTCTGTGTTATTGTATAATTTAGTAGCAATAAAAATAATTTTGGGGAAAATAATTACGAAGTTTTTATTTTTTTCAAAATTAAAACTTCGAATATTGACTATCTTTTATATATATATATATATATATATATGCTGGAAACCCTGGTAGCATAGTGGTTAAGAGCTGTGGCTGCTAACCAAAAGGTTGGCAGTTCGAATCCACCAGCCGCTCCTTGCAAACTGTACGGGGCAGTTCTACTCTGTCCTATAGGGTCTCTATGAGTCGAAATCGACTTGAAGGCAACAGGTTTTTTGTTTTTTTTTTTAATATATATATGCTACTACCACTTGTCTGTCAGTTTGTTGTACTGCTGTGGTTTGCGTGTTGCTGTGATGCTAGAAGCTATGCCACCGGTATTTCAAATACCATCAGGTTTACCCACGGTGGACAGGTTTCAGTGAAGCTTCCAGACTATGAAAGACTGGGCAGAAGGACCTGATGATCTACTTCTGAATAAATTGGCCAGGGAAAACCTTCTGGATAGCTGCAGAACATTGTCTGATATATTTCTAGAAGATGAGCCCCTTAGGTTGGAAGGAACTCAAAATACCACTGGGGAAGAGCTGCCTCCTAAAAGAAGAGTTGACCTTAATAACTTGGATGAAGTCAAGCTTTCAGGAGCTTCATTTGCTGATGTAGCGTGACTCAAAATGAGAAGAAAAGCTGCAGGTATGCATTACTGTATTTTTATGCAAATAATATGCATCTTCTGTATATGTTTGCTGGCCACACTCTCCTCCCACAAGGTATTGTCCGAAGTGCCCTATGCTATTTTTTTTACAGTGACATATGATATGGAAGAGGACTGGCATAGCAGCACTTGTGAGGGTGCCTCAAAGGGGGAGGCTGTGGTGCCAGCAAACAAACACAGAAGATGCACGTTATCGTGTAAAAATACAGTAATAATTGGAATATGGAATGTATGAAGTATGAATCAAGGAAAGTTGGAAGTTGTCAAAAGAGAAATGGAATGCTTGAAGATTGATAGCCTAGGCATTAGTGAGCTGAAATGGACTGGTATTGGCCATTATGAACCAGACAATCATATGGTCTACCATGCTGGGAATGACAAATTAAGAGAAACAGTGTCATGTTTATCATCAAGAGGGACATATTAAGATCTATGTTGAAATATAGCTCTGCCAGTGATAGGATAATACTCATATGCCTGCAATGACGACCCGTTAATACGACTTATATTCAAATTTATGCACCAATCGCTAATGCCAAAGATGAAGAAATTGAAGATTTTTATCAATTTCCACAGTTTGAAGTTGATCGAGCATTCAATCAAGATGCATTGATAATTACTGGTGATTGGAATATAAAAGCTGGAAACAAAGAAGAAGGATCAGTAGTTGGAAAATAAGGCCTTGGTGATAGAAATGGCGCAGGAGATTGCATGATAGAATTTTGCAAGACCTACAACTTATTCATTGGAAATACCTTTTTTCAACAACATGTTCTTGTTGCTGTTGGGTGCAGTCGAGTCGGTTCTGACTCATAGTGACTCTGTGTACAACAGAATGAAACACTTCCTAGTCCTGTGCCATCCTCACAGTCATTACTATGTTTGAGTCCATTGTTGCAGCCACTGTGTGAGTCCATCTCATTGCGGGGCTTCCTCTTTTTTGATGACCCTCTACTTTACCAAGCATGATGCCCTTCTCCAGGGACTGGTCTCTCCTGATAACAGGTCCAAATTATGTAAGGTGAAGTCTTGCCTTCATAGCTTTATTCTGGCTATAATTCTTCCAAAATGGATTTGCTTGTTCTTCTGGAAGTTCATGATATATTCAAGATTTTTCACCAACACCATAATTTAACAACATAAATGGTGACTATAAACATAGACCTCCCTGGATAGAATACACAGGAATAAAATTTACTACATCTGTGGAAAGAGACAATGGAGAAGCTCAGCATCATCCATTAGAACAAGGCCAGGGGCCCACACTGACACAGACCATCAGCTGCTCATATAGAAGTTGAAGTTGAAGAAAATTAAACGAGCCCCGAAGAGCCAAAGTATGACCTTGAGTATATCCTACCTGAATTGAGAGACCATTTCAAGAATAGATTTGACAAATTGAACAGTAATGATCAAAGACCAGGTGAATTGTGGGGATGATATCAAGGACATTACACATGAAGAAAGCAAAAGGTCATTAAAAAGATAGGAAAAAAAAGACCAAAATGGATGTCAGAAAAGATTCTGAAACTTGATCTCTGAAATCTACATGATACTGCAAAAACTCAACTAGAAAAAGTCAAATAACCCAATTAAAAAATGGGCACAAGATTTGAACAGACACTTCACTAAAGAAGACATTCAGGTTGCTAACAGATACATGAGGAAATGCTTACAAACATTAGCCATTAGAGAAATGCAAATCAAAACTACAATGAGATTCCATCTGATTCCAACAAGGCTGGCTTTAATCCAAAAATAAATAAATAAATAAAATAATGAACATTGGAGAGGTTGTGGAGAGACTGGACCACCTATACACTGCTGATGGGAATGTAACATGGTATAACCACTTTGGAAATCGATTTGGCACTTCCTTAAAAAGCTAGAAATAGAACTACCATATGATCCAGCAATCCCACTCCTTGGACTATATCCTAGAGAAATAAGAGCCTTTACACGAACAGATACATGCACACCCATGTTTATTGCAGCACTGTTTGCAATAGCAAAAAGATGGAAGCAACCAAGGTGCCCATCAACAGATGAATGGATAAATAAATTATGGTATATTCAGACAATGGAATACTACTCATCGATAAAGAACAGTGAGGAATCTGTGAAACATTTCGTAACATGGAGGAATCTGGAAGGCATTATGCTGAGTGAAATTAGTTACGAAAGGACAAATATTGTATAAGGCCACTATTAGAAGAACTTGAGAAATAGTTTAAACAGAAAAGAAAATATTCTTTGTTGGTTATGAGATGGGGGAGGGAGGGAGAGTGGGAGAGGGGTATTCACTAAATACATAGTAGATAAGAACTACTTTAGGTGAAGGGAAAGACAACACACAGTACAGGCGGGGTCAGCACAACTGGACTAAACCAAAAGCAAAGAAATTTCCTGAATAAACTGAATGCCTCGAAGGCCAGCGTAGCAGGGGCGGGGGTTTGGGGACCATGGTTTCAGGGGACATCTAAGTCAATTGGCATAATAAAATCTATTAAGAAAACATTCTGCATCCCACTTTGGAGAGTGGCACCTGGGGTCTTAAACACTAGCCAGCTGCATTGATTGTTCCCAACCCACCTGGACCAAAGGAGAATGAAGAATACCAAGGACACAGGGTAATTACAAGCCCAAGAGACAGAAAGGGCCACATAAACCAGGCACTACATCAGCCTGAGACCAGAGGAACTAGATGGTGCCCGGCTATAACCAATGACTGCCCTGACAGGGAACACAACGGAGAACCCCTGAGGGAGCAGGAAAGCAGTGGGATGCAGATCCCAAATTCTTGTAAAAAGACCAGACTTAATGGTCTGACTGAGGCTAGAAGGACCCTGGCGGTCATGGCCCCCAGACCTTCTATTGGCCCAGGACAGAAACCATTCCTAAAGCCAACTCTTCAGACAGGGATTGGACTGGGCAATGAGATGGAGAGGGATGCTGGTGAGGAGTGAGCTTCTTGGATCTGGTGGACACTTGAGACTATGTTGGCATTTCTTCCCTGGAGGGTAGATGAGGGGGTAGAGGGGGATAGAAGCTTACAAAATGGACACAAAAAGAGAGAGTGGAGGGAGGGGTCAGGCTGTCTCATTAGGGGGAGAGCAATTGGGAGTATGTAGCAAGGTGTATATAGGTTTTTGTGTGAGAGACTGACTTGATTTGTAAACTTAACGCACAATAAATTTAAAAAAAAGAGAGAAAGAAAAAAACATCAGCAGACAGGGATTGGCTTGGACTATAAGATAGACAATGATGGTGGTGATGAGTGAACTTTGTGGCTCAAGTAGACACATGAGACTATGTGGGTGACTCCTGTCTGTTGGCAAGATGAGATCAACACAAGAAGCATCAAAAGAAGATGGAAGGAATACACAGAGTCACTGTACCAAAAAGAATTGGTCGACTTTCAGCCCTTTCAGCCGGTAGCATATGATCAAGAACCAATAGTACTGAAGGAAGAAGTCCAAGGTGCGCTGAGGGCATTGGTGAAAAACAAGGCCCCAGGAATTGATGGAATACCAAGTGAGATATTTCAACAAAGAATGTGACACTGGAAGCCCTCACACGTCTGTGACAAGAAATTTGGAAGGCAGCTTCCCGACCAACTGACTGGAAGAGATCCATATTCATGTCTATTCCAAAGAAAAGTGGTCTAACAGAATGCAGAAGTTATCAAACAATATTATTAAAAATCCATTAAAGTAAAATTTTGTTGAAGATAACTAAAAAACAAATGCAGCAGCATATTGACAGGGGGTTGCCAGAATTTCAAGCCAGATTCAGAAGAGGACCTGCAATGAGGAACATCATTGCAGATGTCGGATGGATCTTGGCTGAAAGAAGAGACTACCAGAAAGATGTTTACTTGTGTTTTATTGACTATGCAAAAGCATTTGACTCTGTGGATCATAACAAATTATGGAGAACATTGGGAAGAATGGGACTTCCAGAACGCTTAAGTGTGCTCATGAGGAACCTATACACAGATCAAGAGGCAGTTGTTTGAACAGAACAAGGGATACTGTGTGGTTTAAAGTCAAGGAGGGTGTGCGTCAGGTTTGTATCTTCACCATATTTATTCAGTCTGTATGCTGAGCAAATAATCGAAGAAGCTAGAGTTTATGAAGAAGAAAGCAGAATCAGTTTTGAAGGAAGAATTATTAACAACCTGCGATATGCAGATGACAGAATCTTGCTTGCTGAAAGCAAAGAGGAGTTGAAGCACGTATTGATGAAGATCAAAGGCTACAGTCTTCAGTATGGATTATACCTCAATATAAAGAAAACAAAAATCCGCACAACTGGACCAATAAGCAACATCAAGAGAAATGGAGAAATTTTGAAGTTATCAAGGATTTCATTTTACTTGGATGCACAGTCAACGCCCACACTTGGATGCACAGTCAACGCCCACGGAAGCAGCAGTCAGGAAAATCAAAAGACTCCCAGCACTGGGCAAATCTGCTCCAAAAGACCTCTTTAAAGTGTTAAAAAAAAAAAAGCAAAGATGTCACCTTGAGGACTAAGGTGTGCCTGATCGAAGCCATGGTATTTTAAGTCTTACATGCATGTGAAAGCTGGACCATGAATAAGGAAGACTGAAGAAGAACGGATGCCTTTGAAATGTGATGTTGGTGAAGAATGTTGAATATACCGTGGACTGGCAGAACAAACAAATCTGTCCTGGAAGAAGTACAGCCAGAATGCTTCTTAGAAGCAAGGATGGGGAGATCTTGTACTTCGGACATGTTATCAGGAGGGACCAGTCTCTGGAGAAGGACATCATGCTCAGTAAAGTAGAGGGTCATCGAAAAAGAGAAAGACCCTCAATAAGATGTATTGACATGGTGGCTGCAAAAGTGAGCTTAAACATAGCAATGATTGTGAGGCTGGCACAGGGCCTGGCAATGTTTCATTCTGTTATACATAGAGTTGCTATGAGTTCGAACCATCATGAGGGCATTTAACAACAGCAACAACATATATATGCTAAGGTCTTTGACTGTCGTTGTGTGCTTTTGAGTCCATTCCAACTGATAGTGACCCTATAGGTAGAACTGACCCATAGGGTTTCCAAGGAGTGGCTGGTGGATTTGAACTGCAGACCTTTTGGTTAGCAGCCTGAGCTCTTAACCACTTCACCACCAGGTCTTTGGCTATACTTAATTTAGTAAAGCATTACTTTTGCATACTAAATGATATTCCACTAACCTCATAGAGTTAGTTCCTATATTTTGTTTAACTTCACTTTTTTTTTCATTTAAACAAATGTTTAATTTTTAGAGTGTAAAATAATACATGCTTATTACAAAATAATTAGAAAATTTAAAATGTATTTTAAAAATAAAATTCACCTGATGTTCTTTACACAGAGATAATTACTGTTAACATTTTGGTACATTTTTCTAGAAATGTTTTTTGGCAATCCAAAAACAATTTTCATAAAATTCAGATATTGTGATATTTTACCTAAAATGTAGCATGATCACTTGCTAATTTTATTAGTTATCCCTTAAAATGATGTTTTCAAGGACCAAAAGTCAAAAAATAATATGAATATAATAAAATCACTTATTTAATTGATATTAGAATACATTATTGTTGTTAGCTGCCATCTAGTCGGTCATGGCGACCCCATGCACAGCGAAACAAAGAGCTGCCAGGTCCTGTGCCATCCCCATGACTGGTCATTCAAACTGTTGTCTGACCGGCTCAAACTGTTGTGATCCATAGGATTTTCACTGATTGCTTTTTTTTTTTCTTTTATTAAGCTTCAAGTGAACGTTTACAAATCCAATCAGTCTGTCACATATAAGTTTACATACATCTCACTCCCTACTCCCACTCGCTCTCCCCCTCTTGAGTCAGCCCTTTCAGTCTCTCCTTTCTTGACACTTTTGCCGGCTTCCCTCTCTCTCTATCCTCACATCCCCCCTCCAGACAAGAGTTGCCAACACAATCTCAAGTGTCCACCTGATATAATTAGCTCACTCTTCATCAGCGTCTCTCTCCCACCCGCTGACCAGTCCCTTTCGTTTCTGATGAGTTGTCTTCGGGGATGGTTCCTGTCCTGTGTCAACTAAAGGTCTGGGGAGCATGGCCGCCGGGGTTCCTCCAGTCTCAGTCAGACCATTACGTTTGGTCTTTTTATGAGAATTTGGGGTCTGCATCCCACTGATCTCCTGCTCCCTCAGGGGTCCTCTGCTGTGCTCCCTGTCAGGGCAGTCATCGATTGTGGCCGGGCACCAACTAGTTCTTCTGGTCTCAGGATGATGTAGGTCTCTGGTTCATGTGGCCCTTTCTGTCTCTTGGGCTCTTAGTTGTCGTGTGGCCTTGGTGTTCTTCATTTTCCTTTGCTCCAGGTGGGTTGAGACCAATTGCTGCATCTTAGATGGCCGCTTGTTAGCATTGAAGACCCCAGATGCCACATTTCAAAGTGGGATGCAGAATGATTTCATAATAGAATTATTTTGCCAATTGACTTAGAAGTCCCCGCAAACCATGTTCCCCAGACCCCCGCCCTTGCTCCGCTGACCTTTGAAGCTTTCATTTTATCCCGGAAACTTCCTTGCTTTTGGTCCAGTCCAATTGAGCTGACCTTCCATGTATTGAGTGTTGTCTTTCCCTTCACCTAAAGCAGTTCTTATCTACTGATTAATCAATAAAAAACCCTCTCCCACCCTCCCTCCCTCCCCCCCTCGTAACCACAAAAGTATGTGTTCTTCTCAGGTTTACTATTTCTCAAGATCTTATAATAGTGGTCTTATACAATATTTGTCCTTTTGCCTCTGACTCATTTCGCTCAGCATAATGCCTTCCAGGTTCCTCCATGTTATGAAATGTTTCAGAGATTCGTCACTGTTCTTTATCGATGCATAGTATTCCATTGTGTGAATATACCACAATTTATTTACCCATTCATCCATTGATGGACACCTTGGTTGCTTCCAACTTTTTGCTATTGTAAACAGAGCTGCAGTAAACATGGGTGTGCATGTATCTGTTTCTATGAAGGCTCTTGTATCTCTAGGGTATATTCCTATGAGTGGGATTTCTGGGTTGTATGGTAGTTCTATTTCTAACTGTTTAAGATAACGCCAGATAGATTTCCAAAGTGGTTGTACCATTTTACATTCCCACCAGCAGTGTATGAGAGTTCCAATCTCTCCGCAGCCTCTCCAACATTTATTATTTTGTGTTTTTTGGATTAATGCCAGCCTTGCTGGTGTGAGATGGAATCTCATCGTAGTTTTAATTTGCATTTCTCTAATGGCTAATGATCAAGAGCATTTTCTCATGTATCTGTTGGCTGCCTGAATATCTTCTTTAGTGAAATGTGTGTTCATATCCTTTGCCCACTTCTTGATTGGGTTGTTTGTCTTTTTGTGGTTGAGTTTTGACAGAATCATGTAGATTTTAGAGATCAGGCGCTGGTCGGAGATGTCATAGCTGAAAATTCTTTCCCAGTCTGTAGGTGGTCTTTTTATTCTTTTGGAGAAGTCTTTAGATGAGCATAGGTGTTTGATTTTTAGGAGCTCCCAGTTATCGGGTTTCTCTTCATCATTTTTGGTAATGTTTTGTATTCTGTTTATACCTTGTATTAGGGCTCCTAGGGTTGTCCCAATTTTTTCTTCCATGATCTTTATCGTTTTAGTCTTTATGTTTAGGTCTTTGATCCACTTGGAGTTAGTTTTTGTACATGGTGTGAGGTATGGGTCCTGTTTCATTTTTTTGCAAAGGGATATCCAGTTATGCCAGCACCATTTGTTAAAAAGGCTATCTTTTCCCCAGTTAATTGACACTGGTCCTTTGTCAAATATCAGCTGCTCATACGTGGATGGATCTATGTCTGGGTTCTCAATTCTGTTCCATTGGTCTATGTGTCTGTTGTTGTACCAATACCAGGCTGTTTTGACTACTGTGGCTGTATAATAGGTTCTGAAGTCAGGTAAGGTGAGGCCTCCCACTTTCTTCTTATTTTTCAGTAGTGCTTTGCTTATCCGGGGGTTCTTTCCCTTCCATATGAAATTAGTGATTTGTTTCTCTATCCCCTTAAAATATGACATTGGAATTTGGATCGGAAGTGCGTTAAATGTATAGATGGCTTTTGGTAGAATAGACATTTTTACTATGTTAAGTCTTCCTATCCATGAGCAGGGTATGTTTTTCCACTTAAGTATGTCCTTTTGAATTTCTTGTAGTAGAGCTTTGTAGGTTTCTTTGTATAGGTCTTTTACATCCTTGGTAAGATTTATTCCTAAGTATCTTATCTTCTTGGGGGCTACTGTGAATGGTATTGATTTGGTTATTTCCTCTTCGGTGTTCTTTTTGTTGATGTAGAGGAATCCAAGTGATTTTTGTATGTTTATTTTATAACCTGAGACTCTGCCAAACTCTTCTATTAGTTTCAGTAGTTTTCTGGAGGATTCCTTAGGGTTTTCTGTGTATCTAATCATGTCATCTGCAAATAGTGATAACTTTACTTCTTCCTTGCCAATCCGGATACCTTTTATTTCTTTGTCTAGCCTAATTGCCCTAGCTAAGACTTCCAACACGATGTTGAATAAGAGCGGTGATAAAGGGCATCCTTGTCTGGTTCCCGTTCTCAAGGGAAATGCTTTCAGGTTCTCTCCATTTAGAGTGATATTGGCTGTTGGCTTTGCATAGATGCCCTTTATTATGTTGAGGAATTTTCCTTCAATTCCTATTTTGATAAGAGTTTTTATCATAAATGGGTGTTGGACTTTGTCGAATGCCTTTTCTGCATCAATTGATAAGATCATGTGGTTTTTGTCTTTTGTTTTATTTATGTGATGGATTACATTAATGGTTTTTCTGATATTAAACCAGCCTTGCATACCTGGTATAAATCCCACTTGATCAGGGTGAATTATTTTTTTGATGTGTTGTTGGATTCTATTGGCTAGAATTTTGTTGAGGATTTTTGCATCAATGTTCATGAGGGATATAGGTCTATAATTTTCTTTTTTTGTAATGTCTTTACTTGGTTTTGGTATCAGGGAGATGGTGGCTTCATAGAATGAGTTGGGTAGTATTCCGTCATTTTCTATACTTTGGAATACCTTTAGTAGTAGTGGTGTTAACTCTTCTCTGAAAGTTTGGTAGAACTCTGCAGTGAAGCCGTCCGGGCCAGGGCTTTTTTTTGTTGGGAGTTTTTTGATTACCGTTTCAATCTCTTTTTTTGTTATGGGTCTATTTAGTTGTTCTACTTCTGAATGTGTTAGTTTAGGTAGGTAGTGTTTTTCCAGGAATTCATCCATTTCTTCTAGGTTTTCAAATTTGTTAGAGTACAATTTTTCATAATAATCTGAAATGATTCTTTTAATTTCATTTGGTTCTGTTGTGATGTGGTCCTTCTCATTTCTTTTTCGGGTTATTTGTTTCCTTTCCTGTATTTCTTTAGTCAGTCTAGCCAATGGTTTATCAATTTTGTTAATTTTTTCAAAGAACCAGCTTTTGGCTTTGTTAATTCTTTCAATTGTTTTTCTGTTCTCTAATTCATTTAGTTCAGCTCTAATTTTTATTATTTGTTTTCTTCTGGTGCCTGATGGATTCTTTTGTTGCTCAGTTTCTATTTGTTCAAGTTGTAGGGACAGTTCTCTGATTTTGGCTCTTTCTTCTTTTTGTATGTGTGCATTTTTTGATATAAATTGGCCTCTGAGCACTGCTTTTGCTGTGTCCCAGAGGGTTTGATAGGAAGTATTTTCATTCTCGTTGCTTTCTATGAATTTCCTTATTCCGTCCTTAATGTCTTCTATAACCCAGTCTTTTTTCAGAAGGGTGTTGTTCATTTTCCAAGTATTTGATTTCTTTTCCCTAGTTTTTCTGTTATTGATCTCTAGTTTTATTGCCTTGTGGTCTGAGAAGATGCTTTGTAATATTTCGATGTTTTGGACTCTGCAAAGGTTTGTTTTATGACCTAATATGTGGTCTATTCTAGAGAATGTTCCATGTGCGCTAGAAAAAAAAGTATACTTTGCAGCAGTTGGGTGGAGAGTTCTGTATAAGTCAATGAGGTCAAGTTGGTTGATTGCTGTAATTAGATCTTCCGTGTCTCTGTTGAGCTTCTTACTGGATGTCCTGTCCTTCTCCGAAAGTGGTGTGTTGAAGTCTCCTACTATAATTGTGGAGGTATCTATCTCGCTTTTCAATTCTGTTAAAATTTGATTTATGTATCTTGCAGCCCTGTCATTGGGTGCGTAAATATTTAATATGGTTATGTCTTCCTGATCGATTGTCCCTTTTATCATTATATAGTGTCCTTCTTTATCCTTTGTGGTGGATTTAAGTCTAAAGTCTATTTTGTCAGAAATTAATATTGCTACTCCTCTTCTTTTTTGCTTATTGTTTGCTTGATGTACTTTTTTCCATCCTTTGAGTTTTAGTTTGTTTGTGTCTCTAAGTCTGAGGTGTGTTTCTTGTAGGCAGCATATAGCTGGATCGTGTTTCTTTATCCAGTCTGTGACTCTCTGTCTCTTTATTGGTGCATTTAGTCCATTTACATTCAGGGTAATTACAGATAAATAAGTTTTTAGTGCTGTCATTTTGATGCCTTTTTATGTGTGTTGTTGACAATTTCAGTTTTCCACATACTTTTTTGTGCTGAGGCGTTTTTCTTAGTAAATTGTGAGATCCTCATTTTCATAGTGCTTGACTTTATGTTAGTTGAGTCGTTACGTTTTTCTTGGTTTTTATCTTGAGTTATAGAGTTGTTATACCTTTTTGTGGTTACCTTAACATTTACCCCTATTTTTCTAAGTAAAAACCTAACTTGTATTCTTCTATATTGCCTTGTATCACTCTCCATATGGCAGTTCAATGCCTCCTGTATTTAGTCCCTCTTTTTGATTATTGTGATCTTTTACCTATTGACTTCCATGACTCCCTGTTATGTGTATTTATTTATTTTTTTTAATTAATCTTAATTTGTTTTTGTGACTTCCCTATTCGAGTTGATATCAGGACGTTCTGTTTTGTGACCTTGTGTTGTGCTGATATCTGATATTATTGGTTCTCTGACCAAACAATATCCTTCAGTATTTCTTGTAGCTTTGGTTTGGTTTTTGCAAATTCTCTAAACTTGTGTTTGTCTGTAAATATCTTAATTTCACCTTCATATTTCAGAGAGAGTTTTGCTGGATATATGATCCTTGGCTGGCAGTTTTTCTCCTTCAGTGTTCTGTATATGTCGTCCCATTCCCTTCTTGCCTGCATGGTTTCTGCTGAGTAGTCAGAACATATTCTTACTGATTCTCCCTTGAAGGAAACCTTTCTTTTCTCCCTGGCTGCTTTTAAAATTTTCTCTTTATCTTTGGTTTTGGTGAGTTTGATGATAATATGTCTTGGTGTTTTTCTTTTTGGATCAATCTTAAGTGGGGTTCGATGAGCATCTTGGATAGATATCCTTTCGTCTTTCATAATGTCAGGGAAGTTTTGTGTCAGGAGTTCTTCAACTATTTTCTCTGTGTTTTCTGTCCCCCCTCCCTGTTCTGTGACTCCAATCACCCGCAGGTTATCCTTCTTGATAGAGTCCCACATAATTCTTAGGGTTTCTTCATTTTTTTAAATTCTTTTATCTGATTTTTTTTCAGCTATGTTGGTGTCGATTCCCTGGTCCTCCAGATGTCCCAGTCTACATTCTAATTGCTCAAGTCTGCTCCTCTGAGTTCCTATTGCGTTGTCTAATTCTGTTATTTTATTGTTAATCTTTTGGATTTCTACCTGTTGTCTCTCTATGGATTCTTGCAACTTATTAATTTTTCCACTATGTTCTTGAGTAATCTTTTTGAGTTCTTCAACAGTTTTATCAGTGTGTTCCTTGGCTTTTTCTGCAGTTATCCTAATTTCATTTGTGATATCATTAAGCATTCAGTAAATTAGTTTTTTATATTCTGTATCTGATAATTCCAAGATTGTATCTTCATTTGGGAAAGATTTTGATTCTTTTGTTTGGGGGGTTGGAGAAGCTGTCATGGTCTGTTTCTTTAAGTGGTTTGATATGGATTGTTGTCTCCGAGCCATCACTGGGAAACTAGTTTTTCCAGAAAATCCGCTTAAAAAAAAAATGCAGTCAGATCTCTATCAGAGTTCTCCCTCTGGCTCAGGCTATTCAGATGTTAATGAAGCCGCCTGGGGAGGGTGGGGGAGGGAACAGAGAGATAGGAGAGTAGCACCTCAGAATATAGCCACAGTTGCTTGTCTTGCTTGTAATGACTATTATATCTGAGATTCCCGCGGGCGCGTCGCCTATGTGTGCTGGCTGTGTGGAGATTGCCCGGGGCGGGGTCTGGCCCGCTGGAGTCACGGTCAGATCCTCCGCTTCCAGCCCCACGCCCAGCGTCAAGGCTCCCCTACTGGGACGGTGCACTCTCGACTCCAAAATCAGTCGCTGCCTCCCGGGGACTTCTCGTCCCTCCAGCCACGTGGTCGTGCCGCCCCCGAGAACCAGTTGGGCCTCCTCCCGGGGTTAGTTCAGATGGGTGGAGCAGGTCCCCGTGCTTGTGCCGTGACCGAGTGTTCCGGCTGGGACGCTGTTCTCCCCGCTCCAATACCAGTCGCTGCCTCCCAGGGACTTCTCCTACTGGCTGCGTTCCACGCCGCCCGCGCGACCCGGCTGGGCCCCTTCCCGGGGTTAGTTCAGGGGTGTGGAGCAACTCTCAGTGTTTATGCCGTACCTGCGTCCAGTCCAAATCCCTGCGGGACGGTTCCCCGGCTCGGACGCTGCTCTTTCTGCTCCAAGACCAGTCACTGCCTCCCGGGGACTTCTCCTACCGGCTGCGTCCCACACTGCCCGTGGAACCGGCTGGTCCCCCTCCCGGGGTAAGTTCAGGGGGGTGGAGCCGCTCTCTGTGCTTGTGCCGTACCTGACTGGTACGCTGGCTCCAGGCTCTGGAAACAATCGCTGCTTCCCCGTATTAGTTCGTTCTCCGTCTCTAAATCTGTGTTTGTTGTTCAGGGTTCGTAGATTGTTATGTATGTGATCGATTCACTTGTTTTTCCATGTCTTTGTTGTAAGAGGGATCCGAGGTAGCGTCTGCCTAGTCCGCCATCTTGGCTCCGCCTCCTAACTTCACTTTTTAATTCATCCATTCGACAAGTATTTTTTGGCATATATTGAGTGTCATATACTGTGTTAAAGGATACTGAAAAGAAATAAAATACTTCCGGAAAATATTGATTTACTTTCCAGGGTAGTTTAGAAAATGGAAGTATTTTTACTGACATTTTCTGCTGTGTTAGTTATTATATGTTTTCTTCATTATTGGTATTGAATAATATTTTTATTGAGTGTTATTATGTAGGTTTGTATGATACTTTTTACCTGTCATTCTTTTTTTCAACAGTTCTATTTTGGTTGCCTTTATGGACATACACTTAAAGAGAGGACTAGATTTTCTTAGCTCCTACTACAACCCTGAAAGTGTCATAGGAAGATACATAATTCATTCTTGAATTTACATTTGGTTTTCATGAGAGTAATATTCTCAGAGAAGCTAGTGTAACATGGAATTAAATATAACCAGAGAGGTTAGTGTATATGGATCATACTTAGTATATATGGATAAAAATACCAAACTAAACCCATTGCTGTTGAGTCGATTCCAACTCATAGCGACCCTATGGAATGGAGTAGAACTGCCCCCGTAGGGTTTCTGAGGAGCTAATGGTGGATTCGAACTGCAGCTCTTGGTTAGCAGCCATAACATTAACCACTGTGCCACCAGGGGTCTGTATATATGGATAGTCCATAGTATATATGGATAGTATATATACTATATATGGATAGCATATAGGGATAGTTCTTAGTATATATGGGTAATATATACTACATATGAATAGTGTGTATGGGTAGTATTATTTAAGTATAACCAGACAACTTAGTATGTACCAATATGTATGTATACAGTCATGAATCTGACAGTGGAAATCCAGGCAAGATTAACAAATGAAAAACATTAACAAAGTAATAGACTAAATTGAACTCCCTCAATAGTATAGTAATATAATAATGTATGAAATATATTAAGAGTACTGAATGGTTCTCTTTCTAATGCTGAGGTACAGGTATAATCTGGTAGTTTTGTTTTTTAAAGTTTTATGCTAGGTCTGCATTATCAGGTTTATCTGCTATCTAATTCTAATCTTGGTTCATAACCCACTGGTTTAGGTTTTCTGTATTCTTTGTAACTTGGATTGTCTTTCAAAGATTTTAGGTTTAATAAATGAAAGTTGTCTTCAGGGAGAAAGGAGAGCAACAAAAATAAGATTCAGTGTTAAGGCAAATATTTTATATAGATTTTGAGTAGAATGATGAAGAAATGAGAGAAACTGGTATTTGTAATAATAATATTTAGTGGTTCTTTGGATATCAAATTTATTTTAACTCAGTATACATTATAATAAGTATATTTTTTTGTTGCTGTGAAAGAGACTGCACTGAGCTTTTTTTTTTTTTAAACTCAACAGTTCTATTAAGATGAAGCTCAGCTAGTAAACTCATTAAGTAAGGACCCTAGGCAGTTCTCCAGTGCTGAGACTGAAAGTACGGTATTGCAGACATCTTTGCATCACCGTCATGAATGACCTTGAAGGAAACCAGCGCTTCATAAAGCAGAATCCTCTCTGTGGCACTTCGTTCTGATTTGATTGATGCTTTAGAAAAATCTGTAAGATTTTCTTTTCTTTATAGTATGGGGCATTTACTCCGTATACTTCACAGATTTTGCACTTGTTTGGAGTTCTTTGTTGACAGGTTCTTAGAGGGTTTGATCTTTCACTGACTGCCATACAAGTAAGCAGTGAAATCACTTTCCTTTGATCAATTATTATTAGGGAGCAAGGTCCTGGGGCATTGGGATCATGACTTTTAAGAATGGAAAAATACTGTCTAACTTATGTATAATACAGTCATTTTTCCTCCATCGGAATCTTTCCGAGCATCTCAGTTGGTCAAAGATTCTTTAATATGGAGCTTTTATGATTTATAATATACAAAGGATATACATCCCTTTCCAGTCACTATCCACTTTGCTTTCTTAGGTTGATAGTTTCTCTTTTTGTTTTTTACTTTAATATTCAGTGACGACTTTGGTATACATTTTTATTTCCAAAAAGGAAGATATCAGAAATATTAGAAGATAAAATGATTGCTTTACCTCTTTGGGATTACTTGGTCATTTTCTGAATAAGAATTTATGAGTAAGGGTCATACGGAGGCACAATCATTCATTTGTGTGCTTTGACAAAAGCTGATAGGGGAGAACTTATCAACTCTTTGGACTCTGAAAGGCATGTAAGAGTGATATTGGGACCCTTGGGGCTAGATGTTCAGGGATTAATACAGGCATTACAGTCAGGTGGAGGTAGAACTAATATCAGGTGCAACCTGGTGTATTGCAAAGGCCATTTAGAGTCTTTTCCTGTCTATCAGGGAGCTATGTCAGCCAGTGAACTCAAACTCCAGTACCTCAACCTCCCTTTCTTTTCTTCTTTTATTTGCTTGGCTCAGTATGAATCTCCGTGTGTTTCTAACATCACCCTTGTAATTTTAGTCAAATTCCTTGTCTTTCTCCTTTTGTTTTACAATTTGGTTTTATGCTCGATGGTTATATCCAGACTAAACCAATCATCAACATTCTTGATAGACTTCAAGTTCTGACCCCTGACGTCTGTCTTTTGATGATAAAAGGGAAAAATCAGATTGGTTCCCCCCCCCCCAACAGGGCCCTTGACTACAGTGATTTATAACAGTCTATACTATTTGGCCTGCTATACCAAGCATGATGCCCTTCTCCCATGATTGGTCTCTCCTAACGACGTATCCAAAGTAAGTGAGACAAAGTAAAATAGAGGGTCAGCAAAAAAGAGGGAAACTCACGATGATCATGATTGACACAGTGGCTGAACAATGGGCTGAAGCATACCAACTATTGTGAGGTGGTGCAGGACTGGGCAAGGCATCATTCTTTTATACATAAGGTCACTGTGAGTCCAGCCTGACTTGAGTGTAACTAACAACACCAACAATATGTTTTGGTACTCAGTGAAGTGACTATGTGAGAAGTTCTGGAAAAGGTAGTTAAAATATGAGAAGCGTAGGTTAGGAACACCTAGATACCTGTTTTCATAATATATTCTCATTTGTTGAACCCAGAAATATTTCAGTAAATATGCAGTAAGCCAGGCTGAATTATTGTTTTTTTCAGTTACATGATTAACTTCGTGTCTACTGGGCATCTTCATTTGAAAACCCTCTTGAAATTCTTCTGAAAATGTTTAACTTACTCTAAATTCCCTTTATAATATATTTTCTGGCTTTTGGACATCTAGATTTTTTCTTTTAAAAATATACTCTGAGGCGATGATTGCACAACATGGTGAATGTAATTAATGTCACTGAATTATACACTTAAAATGGTTAAAATGGCAAAATTTTGTTATATTTTACCACAATAAAAAACTGTACTATGAAATATTAATTAAAACT
The DNA here is from genome assembly GCF_024166365.1 of Elephas maximus indicus. Taxonomy (NCBI): domain Eukaryota; kingdom Metazoa; phylum Chordata; class Mammalia; order Proboscidea; family Elephantidae; genus Elephas; species Elephas maximus. The sequence continues at coordinate 87,216,973 of NC_064820.1, forward strand.
AAATAAATTCTCAGTCCTTTATCCAACTGTTCGTAACTTTTTATTATTTTTTGGCCAGACTACTATAGTGGTTAGAAATCCATCCACTTTTCATGAAATAAAAAGCAAAGCAGGAGGTATGGAAGACTGAAATTTTAGTAAGTAGCGATATATTATATTTATAGTTTTTTCAGATAATTGTAATCAAAATTTTCTTAGAAACCTTATAATCTAGGCATACAATTGTAGTAGAATTAAAAATTATTAATGGTAAATATAGAATATAGACTTGTAGTGGGTACTCATTAAATTTATAAAGAAACTTTTACTCCATTAACCTAGTTAAAAATATGGATATTTACAATAACTTGGTAAAAATTTGAATAAGGCTTTTAGAAATGTTTTTTCTATTTTTGTTTAAAAGTTATATTGATTTCTAATTATTTATTTCTAATAATTTCCTATAAATTCATCAAAATATATTTAAAATATCAAATTATTATATTTTTATTTGTGTATTATTTATTGGAAACCCTGGTGGTGTAGTGGTTAAGAGCTACATCTGCTACCGAAAACGCTGGCGGTTTCAACCCACCAGGCACTCCTTGGAAACTCTATGGGGCAGTTCTACTCTGTCCTATGGGGCTACTATGAATTGGAATTGACTCGAGGACAACCAGTTTGGATTTTTTTTTTGTTTATTGTTTGTTAGTTTATTGCAATATGCATTTTGAAGTAAGAATGGATTATATTGTGTTAGAATGAAAGTTTAAGAATTTTAAACAGACCTAATAATAGGTATCAAATAAAACATCTTTCTGTATTTAAAAAATTCTTAACAAGTTCAATGGTGAATTTAGTAAAACGTTTGATTGACTTTTTGAAATCATTGCCCAGCATTCACCAATTCAATTTTCAATCTTTATTGAATAACTACTATGTAATACTTACTATTACTTACTATAGAGAAAAAATAATCACATTACCACTCCTTTCAAAAACCTTCTAAAAGCTACATATTTTAATAAACAGTTGAGTGGATTCTACAAAGAGAAAATTGTTTCTGGTTACCATTATGAATAACCCAATTACAATTTATGAAATGAAATAATGGAGTAAAATTAAAAGTGGCAATAAAATTAACAAAATAAGAGCATGAAAAAAGAAAAATGCAAATAAAATAGTAATAGCTTTAGGGTCAGAATTCAAATAAAAATCATATGTTAATCATAGCCCTGTTTTGCAAGAGCCTGAGTGATTATGTTTTAATTTTGTGTTTTGTTTATATATTATTGCTGAGAAGAAAAACAAAAAAAAAACACACTCCAAAACTTAGTGGCTTTAAACAACAATCTGGAGTTAGAGTCACCCAAGTCTCAGCTGGCTGGATGTCCAAGATAGCTTTTTCATTCCTATCTATGGCACCTCAATTGGAATGACTAAAATAGTTGGATCTGACAGGGCATCTCTCTCTCTTTTTCTTTCTCCGTGGTCCCTTCACATGATTATCTTGGGCTTCCTCTAGCATGGTGGTTTCAGGACAGTCAAACTTCTTAGCTGGTGGTCTTCTTCTCCCAGAGCACATATTTCAAGAGACCCAGGTAGAAGCTGAAGGGCTTCTTATGACCTAGCCTTAGAAATGAACAAGGGGATACTGCATGGTTTAAAGTCAAGAAAGGTGTGCATCAGGGTTGTATCCTTTTACCATACTTATCCAATCTGCATGCTGAGCAAATAACCCAAGAAGTTGGACTGTACGAAGAAGAACGAAGCATCGGGATTAGAGGAAGACTTAATAACAACCAGAGTTATGCAGATGATACAACCTTTCTTACTGAAAGTGAAGAGGACTTGAAGCACTTACTGATGAAGATCAAAGACCACAGGCTTCAGTATGGATTAGGCCTCAACATAAAGAAAACAATAGTCCTCACAACTGGACCAATAAGCAACATCATGATAAACAGATTTGTTTATGAAAAGATTGACATTGTCAAGGATTTCATTTTACTTGGAACCACAATCAACGCCCATGGAAGCAGCAGTCAAGAAATCAAATGATGCATTGCATTGGGCAGATTTGCTACAAAAGACTTCTTTAAAGTGTTAAAAAGCAAAGATGCTACTTTAAGGACTAAGGTATGCCTGATCCAATCCATGGCATTTTTAGTCACCTCATATGCATGGGAAAGCTTGACAGTGAATAAGGAAGACTGAAGAAGAATTGATGCCTCTGAAATGTGATGTTGGCAAAGAATACCAAATATACCACAGACTGCCAAAAGAGTGAACAAATCTGTCTTGGAAGGAGTACAGCCAGAATGTTCCATAGAAACAAGGATGGGGAGACTTCGTCTCACATACCTTAGCCATGTTATCAGGATGGACCAGTCCCTGGAGAAGGACATAATTCTTGGTAAAGTAGAGCATCAGTGAAAAAGAGGACGAGCCTAATGAGATGGATTGATACAGTGGCTGCAACAATGGGCTCAAGCATAACAAGGATTGTGAGGATGGCGCAGGACCGGGCAGTGTTCTGTTGTAAATAGGTTCACTATGAGTTGGAACTAACTGGACAGCACTTAACAACAACAACAGCCTTGGAAATCATGAATTATCACTTCTGCTACGTTCTTGGACAAAAGTAAGACTCAGGGCCAGCCCAGATTCAAGGGCAGGGAACCACACAAGGGCATATGTACTGGGAAGCATGGTTTATTGGGGGGAGGGACATCTTTGGAGATTAGCTACCATAATGTGTAATATTCATTCAAATTGTATAATAATAATTTCACTGAATAGTTGGTAAGTTTTGTATCAATATACTTTTAAAATTAAAATTTACATTAATTTTATAAATAAAAATATTTTATAGCCAGAAAATACTTTCATCTAAATATTAGTAAAAGCTTTAGTTACAATAAGAAAAATAAGTCTTTTTAAAATAATTGCTTTAATTTGTTCATTTGAGTTCATGCTGAGTACCTACTGGGTGCAGGGTATTGCTCAAATCTTTAGAGGGAAGATACAGGGAATTATAAGACCTTGCTTTATAAGACCCAGCACTCAAGAAAATGCTAAATTATTTTTTGAGACAAGATACAGACATCAAAAGTCAAATGGAAATTTCCATCAATGACATAGACTTTCAAGGAAGGGAGAGATAAACATGAACTCAAGTTACTTAGGAAGCCTTCACAATAGAATTGAGGCTAAAGTTAAAGACTGAAAAGTGGGTGATATTTTGGGTAAACAAGAAGGTGATATTTTGGGTAAATAAGAAAGCCAGTGAGGATGCAAACAGTATATAGAAACAATATACTGAAAAGTGCTATGTATTAACGGAAACTATTACTAATGGGTCTTCATGGATCCATCAGAATACAACAGATCTGTGTAAGGTATGGCTAGATTGTGGGAGCTTTTCTTGTTGCTTTTCTCTGTCCAGCATTTATTTTTCACTTTTCTGATTAGATACTTCTATTTTCTCTCACATATTCATCTGGCAAATATTGACTTAGCTCATATTATATTCCAGACACTGTCCTATATGCAGGAGACACATTGATGAACCTGTCAAGGCCCTGAACTCAGGAATCTTCCCCTACCCACCAGAACTGGAAGCTGTTTGGTAGGACAGTTAATCAAGGTGCCTTGACTTCCTCTGGCCAAGGGTGAGCACATGACTAACATAAGAATGTCACAGGGACAAAACAATGGCTGGAGTTGACTTATTCCAGTAGGGGTACCCTGAAGAGCCTGTTAGTTCCTTCCATCCACATATACAGAGCTAACAGGGTTTCTGTTCTTCTGCAGGTATAGTTGTTTAATTTTTCCCTAAATTCTGTGAGCTACCACCTGTCTTTTAATAGACCCCTTTTGCTTAAGTTATCATGAGAATCAGTTTCTTCTGATTGCCACCAGTGAACCTTAAGACAGCTTTATATGCCTTTGTGCCTTGCTAAGAGATTTGAACTATATCATGTAATCAGTGAGATACTCTTGGCAGTTTTTGAACAAGGAGAATTGGTTTTAAGAAGATTTAGAGATGTGTTGATAGGTTAGATCAGGAAGCAATTATAATTAGACCGATTAATTATAAGGCTGTTGAAATATCCAGGTAAATAGCAATGAAGGGTTGAATTAGAGTTACTGCAGTAGAAAGAAGTAATTGGGTTGAGCAGGGCTGGGACTAGGGTGAGGCAAGACAGGCAACTGTGATGCACTCACCTAGACTGAGTGCTTCCTTAAATTTTGTACCTTGGTTGTCTCTCTTAACCTCATCCTAGTCCCAGCCCTGAAAATGATGTTATAAAGTGAAAACTGTAGGCTTTGGTGACTAATTGGATATAGGGAGCAGTCATAACCATACTCATAACTACCTCTGCCACTACATGCTGAGTACTGTTCTAGGCACTATGCTTTAACTATTAAAATACCTGTGTGGAGTAAATTTTATTGTCTCCATTTTGAAGCTAAGTAACTGGGAAGAATTTCAGTGAAAGGTAGTAACTTTCCTAGGATCACCTAGGTAGTAAGACTAAAAAAGAAAAAAAAAGGGAAGATTTAAAAATGAGATTCTACCAAACATTTAAAGAAGAAGTAATACCAATTCTGTACAATCTCTTTCAGAAAATAGAAGACAAAGTGTGATCGTTAAGGTTGTGTGTCAACTTGGCTGGGCCGTGATTCTCAATGGTTTGGCAGTTACGATGTAGTTTGGTAGTTGTATGATCATGTGATCACCTCCATCATGGAATCTGCTGTGAGTAGCCAGCCAGTTGAAAGTTTCCTTGGGGGTGTGGCCTACATGCAATATAGGTGGACTCTCTGGCAAGGCTCTCGGGCTTTTGCTTGCCCTGGATCCTGCAGCTGGCTCCCGTTGGCCTGACCTCTAGTTCTTGGGACTTGAGCTAGCAGCTTACCTGTGGTCATGCCTACCGATCTTGGGATTCAGTGGTCTTCCCAGCCTGTGAGCAAGAGTTCTGCTGCCTGACCTGCTGATCTTGGGTTCGCCAGCCCCTGTGTCTACGTGAATCAGGAGAAACTTCCAGCCTGACTCATGTGTTTGGGATGTTCCAGCCTCTACAACCACGTGAGCCATTTCCTTGATATAAATCTCTCTATATGGTGCCCTGGTGGCACAGTGGTTAAGAGCTAAGGCGAGCTACAGCTGCTAATCAAAAGGTCGGCAATTTGAATCCACCAGGCACTCTGTTGAAACTCTGTAGGGCAGTTCTACTCTGTCCTGTAGGGTTGCTGTGAGTTGGAATTGACTTGATGGCAACGGGTTTGACATTTTTGGTTTTATATATATGTGTGTGTGTGTGTGTGTATATATATATGTATACGCTTTACTAGTTTTGCTTCTCTAGAGAACCCAGCCTAAGATAGGAGGGAACCTCTCCCAATTTACTTTATCTTGTTACTTTTAAAAACATTTCATTGTGTTTTTGGCAAATGTTTACACAGCAAATTAAATTCTCATTTACTAATTTCTATACATATTGTTCAGGGGCATTGGTTACATTTTTCACAATGTGTCGGCATTCTCATTATTCCCATTCTGATTGTTCTGTTTCCATTAATCTAGCTTGCATGTTCCCCCCTTATCTTCTCATCTTTGGTCTAGGGTGAATGTTCACCATTTGGTTTCATTTAGATGTTTATTTATAGAAGCACAGTACTCACAAGTAATATTATTGATTTTAGGTGCCAATTAGTCATTTGGCTGAATGGAAACCTCCAGGAGTGATTTGAGTTCCAAGTTTAAAGGGTATTCCTGAGCAATAGTCTTCAAGGTTCCTCTAGTCTCTACCAGTCCAGTAAGTCTGGCCTTTTTTTGGGAATTTGAGGTTTGTTCTACATTTTCCTCCCATTCTATCCCGGATCATCTATTGTGTCTCCTGTTGGAACAGTCAGTAGTGGTAGCTGGGCACCTAGTTATTCTTGTCTTGAGGGTAGGTGAGGCCATGGTTCACATAGACTATTAGTCCTGTAGACTAGTTTCTTCCTTGAGTCTTTGGTTTCCTTCTTTCTCTTGTGCTCCAGATAGAGACCAATGGTTGTATCTTAGATGGCTGCTTGCCAGCTTTTAAGACCCTAGATGCTACTCACCAAACTCTGATGTAGAACATTATCTTTACGAACTATATTGTGCTAAGTTGTCCCACATGACTATGCTCCTAAGCCCTCAAACCCAGCAAACCAATCCTATGAGGTGTTTGTTTATGTCTAGGGAGTGTCCGTAACTGTGCCCCCTCTGTGTTCTATTTTATATATGAATATATATGCAGCACATATAAACATGTATATACATATGCCTATAGATACACCTATACATGCACATCCATGTATTCATATATACCTTCCTATACATATATGTGGAAACCCTGGTGGCGTAGTGGTTAAGTGCTATGGCTGCTAACCAAAGGGTTGGCAGTTTGAATCTGCCAGGTGCTCCTTGGAAACTCTATGGGGCAGTTCTACTCTGTCCTATGGGGTCGCTATGAGTCGGAATCGACTTGATGGCACTGCCTTTTTTTTTTTATACATATATACATGTATGTATACACACACACACACACACACATATATGCAGCCCTGGTGGTGCAGTGATTAAGTGCTTGGCTGCTAACCGAAAGGCTGACAATTCAAACCCACCAGCCACTCCACAGGACATAGATGTGACAGTCTGCTCCCATAAAGATTACAGCCTTGAAAATTCTACAGGGGCAGTTCTACTCTGTCCCATAGAGTTGCTCTGAGTTGGAATCGACTCGAGTTTGGTTTATACATCTGTATATATATATATGCATACATATCTATGTAACTACATATTTTTTAGTTGTTATTATTGTTGTTGCAAAATTGTATGTATTATCACTCCACGTTAACAAAATTGTCCCTTATTCTTTTATACTTCTTAGTGTCATCATTTCCTTTGGTCAGGTTGTGGTGACTTCATCCTCATTCAGTACTGCATTTCCTATCACCAACACTACCAAGTGTATGCAGTCTAGAAAGTGATTCCCTCTCCCTTTCCCTCACATCCCTGGTAACCACAAAAGAATATTGATTTCTGTATGTATACCTATTCTTGCCTTTTTATAATAGTGAGATCATACAATATTTGTCCTTTTGTGACTGACTGATTTCACTCAGCATAATGTCTGTCCTCCAGACTTATCCAGATTATAATACATTTTGAGAACTCGTCATTATTTCTTATGGCTTTATAGTATTCCATGGTGTGTATGTACCACAATTTGTCCATTCGTCTCTTGGTGGGCACTTAGGTTGTTTACGTCTTTTTGCTGTTGTGAATAATGCTGCAGTGAACATAGGTGTGCATATGTCTATTCGTGTCACTGCTATTAGCTCTCTAGGGTATATGCCTAGGAGTAGGATTCCTGGATCATAGAGTAATTCTATTTCTAGCTTTTTGAGGAAGCACCATACCATTTTCCACAGTGGTTGAACCAATTTACAATCCCACCAGCAGTGGAGAAGGGTTCTAATATCCCTGCAAACTCACGAGCATTTGTTGTTTTCTGTTTTGTTTGTTTGTTTTGATCAGTGCCATTTTTGCAGGCTGAGATGGTATCTCATTGTGGTTTTGATTTGCATCTTATTTTTTTTAATGGCTGTAGGGTCACTATGAGTTGAAATCAACTCGATGGCAGTGGGTTTTTTTTTTTAAATGGCTAATGATCATGGGCATCTTTCCATGTGTTTGTTGGCTGCTTGAGTGTCCTCTTTTTTGAAATGTCTGTTTATGTCTTTTGCCCATTTTTACATTGGATTGTCTTTTTGCTATTGAGTTGTTGACATTGTCTATATATTTTAGATATTAGACCCTTATCAGGTATGTTGTTCCTGAAGGTTTTTTACCAGTCTGTAAGATTTCTTTTTACTCTTTTGATAAAGTCTTCTGATGAGCAAAGGTATTTAATTTTTAGGTCCCAGTTATCTAATTTATCTTCTGTTGTTTGTGTATTTGTAGTTGTGTTCCTAAAAAAAATTAGGTTCCATGGTTTTTCCCTATATTATCTTCTAGGAACTTTATAGTTTTAGCTTTAATATTTAGGTCTTTGAACCATTTTGAGTTAGTTTTTGTGTATGGTGTGAGGTATGAATCCTGTTTGATTTTTTTGCAAGTGGATATCCAGTTTTGCCAGCACCATTTGGACTTTGACCCCTTGTTGAAAATCAGCTGCCCATACGTGGATAGATTTACTTCTGTGTTCTCAATTCTGTTCCATTGGTCTATGTGTCTGTTTTTGAACCAGTACCATGCTGTTTTGATTACTGTGGCTGTATAGTATGTTTTGAGATCAGGAAGTGTGAGGCCTCCTACTTTGTTTTTCTTCTTCAATATCGCTTTGGCTATTCGGAGCTTCTTTCTTTACCATATAAAGATGGTGATTAGCTTTTCCATTTCCGTAAAGAACAGTGTTGGAATTTAGATTGGGATTGCATTATATCTAAAGATCACTTTGGATAATATTGACATTTTTATAATGTTAAGCCTTTCAATCCATGAGCGTAAACTGCTCTTACATTTATGTAGGTCTCTTTTAGGTTCTTGTAGTAGTGTATAATAGTTTTCATTGTATAAGTCTTTTACATCTCTGGTTAGGTTTATTCCGAGGTATTTTATCATTTGGGAGGCAATTGTAAGTGGTATTGTTCTCTTGATTTCCATTTTGGAGTTCTCCTTGTTAGTATAAAGGAACCCAATAGATTTTTGTGTGTTGATCTTGTATTCTGTCACTTTGTGGAATCTTTCTATTAGGTTCAGTGGTTTTCTTGTGGAATCATTGGAACTTTCTATGTGTAGGATCATGTCATCTGCGAATAGGGATAGTTTTACTTCTTCCCTTCTAATTTGGGTACACTTTATTTCCCTTTCTTGCATTGTTACTTTGACTAGGATTTCCAGTAAAATATTGAATAAAAGTCGTGATAGTAGGCATCCTTGAGTTGTTCTTCTTCTCAATAGGAAGGCTCTCAGTGTTTCTCCTTTGAGAATAATGTTGGCTGTTGGTTTGGCATATGCCCTTAATTCTGTTTAGTAATTTCCCTTCTATTCCTTTTTTGCTGAGAGTTTTTATCAGGAAAGTGTGTTGGATTTTATCAAATGCCTTTTCCACATCAATTGACATGATCATGTGATTCATTTCCTTTGTTTTATTTATGTGGTGAATTACATTGATTGATTTTCTAATGTTGAACCACCCTTGCATCCCTGGTATGAATTCTACCTGATTATGATGTCTTTTTTTTTTTTTTTTTGATATGTTGTTGGAGTCTGTTGGCTAGAATTTTGTTGAGAATTTTTACGTTTATATTCATGAGGGATATTGTCCTCAATTCGTTTAATGAAGCTAGTATTACCCTGATACCAAAACCACACGGGGACAATAAAAAGAAAACTATAGACCAATGTACCTCATGAATATAGATGGAAGAATTCATAACAAATTGAATTCAGCAATATATAAAAATAATTATATGTCATGATCAAGTGTGGTTTAACCCACAAGCTAGTTCATTGAAAATCATTCAGTGTAATCCACCATATTGATAGAATAAAGAAGAAAAATCACATAGCCATATTAACTGATGATTTAAAAAAAAAAAAAAAAACTCCTCAACTTGATAAAGTAAACCTACAGCTAACATTATTCTTAATGAAGGACTGGATGCTTTCCCCCTAAAATTGGGACCAAGTCAAGGATGCCTGCTCTAACCACTCTTATTCAAATAGTGCTGAAAGTTCTGTTGTTGTGGTTGTTAGGTACTATCCAGTTTGTTCTGACTCGTAATGACACTATGCAAAACAGAACAAAACACTGCCTGGTCCTGCTTCATCCTCACAGTCATTGCTATGTACCTTAGTTCTCAAGGTGACATCTTTGCTTTTTAACACTTTAAAGAAGCTTTTTGCAGCAGATTTGCCCAGTGCAATACGTTGTTTGATTTTTTGACTGCAGATTCCATGGTCGTTGATTACGTATCCAAGTAAAATGAAATTCTTGACAACTTCAATTTTTTCTCCATTTATCATGATATGGCTTATTGGTCCAGTTGTGAGAATTTTTGTTTTCTTTATGTTGAGGTGTAATCCATACTGAAGGCTGTGGTCTTTGATCTTGTACAGTAAGTGCTTCAGGTCCTCTTCACTTTCAGCAAGCAAGGTTGCGTTATCTACATAACGCAGGTTGTTACAAGCCTTCCACCAATGCTGATGCCCCGTTCGTCTTCATATAGTCCAGCTTCTAGGCTTATTTGCTCAACATACAGATTGAATAAGTATGGTGAAAGGATACAACCCTGACACACACCTTTCATGGTTTTAAACCACACGGTATCCCCTTTTTCTGTTGGAATGATTACCTCTTGGTCCCTGTACAGGTTCTTCATGAGCACAATTAAGTGTTCTGGAATTCCCATCCTTTGCGGTATTATCCGTAATTTGTTATGATCCATGCTGTCAAATGCCTTTGTGTAGTCAATAAACCACAGGCAAGCATCTACCTGGTATTCTCTGCTTTCCCTCTAACATCAGCAGTGATGTCCCTCATTCCACGTCCTCTTTGGAATTTAGCTTGAATTTCTGGCAGTTCCGTGTCAATGTACTGCTGCAACCATTTTTTAATTATCATCAGCATAATTTTACTCGCGTGTGATATTAATGATATTGTTCAATAATTTCCTCATTGTATTGGATCACCTTTCTTTGAAATGGGTACAAATATGGTTCTCTTCCTGTAGGTTGGCCAGTTAGCTGTCTTCCAAGTTTCTTGGCATAGAGGAATGAGCACCTCCAGTCTGCATCTGTTTGTTGAAACATCTCAATTGGTATTTCATGAATTCCTGGGTTCTTGTTTCTCACCAATGCCTTCAGTGCAGCTTGGACTTTTTCCTTAGATATCATAGGTTCTTGGTCATATGCTGCCTCCTGAAATGGTCAAATGTTGACCATTTCTTTTTGGGATAGTGACTCTGTGTATTCCTTCCATCTTCTTTTGATGCTTTCCGCATCATTCAATATTTTGCCCATGAAATCCTTAAAAACTGCAACTTGAGGCATTAATTTTTTCTTTAGTTCTTTCAGCTAGAGAAATCTGAGCATGTTCTTCCCTTTTGGTTTTCTAACTCCAGGTCTTTGCACATTTCATTATAATACTTTACTTTGTCTTCTTGATCTGCCCTTTGAAATCTTCTGTTAGCTCCTTTACTTCATCATTTCTTCCATTTGCTTTAGCTACTCTGCATTCAAAAGCAATTTTCAGAGTCTCTTCTGACATCCATTTTGGTCTTTTCTTTCTTTCCTGTCTTTTTAATGACCTTTTGTTTTCTTCACACATGATGTCCTTGATGTCATCCCTCAACTTACAGCATTACTGTTCAGTGTGTCAAATCTCTTTGTGAGATGGTCTCCAAAGTCAGGTGGGATATACTCAAGGCCGTATTTTTTTTCTCATGGACTTGTTTAAATTTTCTTCAGTCTAAATATAAACTTGCATATGAGCAATTGATGGTCAGTATTTTCAGAAGCAGACTGCCAGATCCTTCTTTCTAGTCTGTCTTATTCTAGAAGCTCTGCTGGAACCTGTCCACCGTGGGTGACCTTGCTGGTATTTGAAATACCAGTGGCATAGCTTCCAGCATCACAGCAACATGTAAGACACCACAGTATGCATGGTGGTTGGAAGTTCTAGACAATGTAATAAGGCAAGAAAAGGTGATAAAAGGTATACAGAATAGAAAGGAGGAAATAATTTTATCCACATTTTCAGATGACATGCTTTTCTGTGTAGAAAATCCCAAGGAATCTACAAAACTCCTCAACCGTAATTAATGAGTCAGTAAGGTCTCCGGATACAAGATAAACATACAAAAATTAATTGTATTTCTGTATAGTAACAGTGAACATGTAGACAGTGAAATTAAAAATACCATTTACAGTTCCTCCAAAGAAAATGAAATACTTAAGTATAAATGTACCAAAACATGTATAAGACTTTTATGCTAAATACTATGAAATGCTAATGAAAGAAATCAAAGATCCAAATAAATGGAGAGATATACCATGTTCATGCATTGGAAGACTCAACATAGCAATGATATGAATCTTTATATACAAATAAAGATTTAAAGCAATTCCAGTCAAAATCTCAGTATTTATGTGAAAATTTATATGAAAAGGCAAAGGAACTAGAATAGTTAAAAATCATTTTGGAAAAGAAGAATATAATGGGAGGAATCATTCTACCTGGTTTTAAGACTTATTGTATAGCCTTAGTAATCAAGATTCTATGGTATCGGTGGAGGGATAGACACATAGAACAGTGGAACAGAATAGAGAAGCCAGAAATAAATCCACATAAATATGGCAGGTTGACTTTTGACAAAGGTGCAAATCAATTCAGTTGAGGAAAGATAGCCATTTCAGCAAGTGGTGCTGGAGCAATTGGACATCCATAGGCAAAAAAAATGAACCGTGATCTAAGTGTCACATCTTATGTAAAAATGAACTGAAAATGGATCATTGAATTAAATATAAAACTATAAAACTTTTAGGAAAAAAAGCTTTGAAATCTAGGGTAGACAAATTGTTCTTAGACTTGAGACCAGAAGCATGATCCATAAAAGGAAAAATGGATAAGTTGGACTTCTTCAAAATTAAAAACTTTTGCTCTGCCAAATACCCTGTTAAGAGAATGAAAAGACAAACCACCAACTGGAAGATTATGTTCAAAAACCCTTTACCTGATAAAGGGCTAATATTTAGACACCATGGCACTGGGGTGGGGGAAGGAACTCTCAAAACTCAACTGTATAAAAACAAATGATCCAATTAGAAAGTGGGCAAAAGATATGAAGAGCCACTAAAGAAGATATACGGATGACAAGCACATGAAAACATTTCCAACATTATTAGCTTTTAGAGAAATGCCACTTAAAACCATGAGATATTGCTACATGCCTATCAGGCAGCTAAAGTAAAAAAAAAAAAAAAAATAGTGACAACCACTAAATGCTGGTGAGGATGCAGAGAAACTGAAACACTCATGCATCGTGGATGGGAATATAAAAGGGTATAGTCACTCTGTAAAAACACTTTCACTGTTTCTTAAAAACTAAACATGCAACTACCATAAAATGACCCAGCAATTATATTCCTAGGAGTTTATCCTGGAGAAATGAAAAATTATGCTCACATAACAACTTGTACACAATTTATAGCTGCTTTATTTGTGGTGTAGTGGTTAAGAGCTATGGCTGCTAATCAAAATGTCAGCGGTTCGAATCCACCAGGTGCTCCTTGGAAACCCTATGGGGCATCTACTTTGTCATATAGGGTCACTATGAGTCAGAATCGACTCAATGGCAATGGATTTTTTTGGTTGGTTTTATTTGTAATAGCCAAAAATTGGAAGCAACCCAGATCTTCTTTAACAGGTGAATGGTTAAACACGTTGTGGTATATCCATACTAGGGAATACTACCAATTAATAAAAAGAAACAAAGTACTGATACATGCAACTACCTGGTTGAATCACCAGAGAACCATGCTGAGTGAATAAAGCAAATCTCAAAAGGTTACATACTGTATGGTTCCTTTTATATAACATTCTTAAGATATTAAAATTATAGGTTGGAAAACAGATAAGTGGTTGTCAAGAGGTAAAAGGGGAGTGAGGACAAGAGGGAGGGTGGCATGGCTTTACAAGGGCAACGTGAGATATCCTTGTGGTGATGTAAATGTCATTAACTGTATCAATGTCAGTATCCTTCTTGTGATTTTATGCTGTACTTTTACAAGGTATTACCATTGGGGAAACTGGATGAAGAGTACACTGAATATTTTTGTATTATTTCTTACAACTGCATGTGAATGTATAATTATCTCAAAATTAAAACTTAAATTAAAATGATTTTAGGTTTCAAAGTCCATAAATGGGAGAACGAAGGTGCTTTTTAATATGATTTGGAAAGTTCCATTCCTTCAAAGCAGGTGATTACTGTTATTTATAAAAGTGTAATGAAAGAACAAATTCACACAAATCTGAAGATGTTTTATGTGCTCCTAAACATCTTACAGGTATTTATACATTTTAGATAGAGAAAGCTTACTGATTACAATAAATCTTTAAATGATATGATTTCAGGCAACGTGGCCAAATCAAGTAGAGCAACACTGGCAATAATGGAGATTTTTGAGGGAGGGAGTGTAATGTGTATGTTGTTGTTGTTAGGTGCCCTTGAGTCAGTTCCAACCCACAGCTACCCTATGTACAACAGAATGAAACACTGCCCAGTCTGGCACCATCCTCACAATTGTTGTTATGCTTGAGCCCATTGTGGCAGCCACTGTGTCAATCCATCTCCTTGAGGGTCTTCTTTTTTGCTAACCCTCTACTTTATGAAGCATGATGTCCTTTTCCAGAGACTGGCCCCTCTTGATATGTCCAAAGTATGTGAGATGAAGTCTCACCATTCTTGCTTCTAATAAGCACTCTGGCTGTACTTCTTCCAAGACAAATTTGTTTGTTCTTCTGGCAGCCCATGTTGTATACAATATTCTTCTCCAACACCACATTCGGAGGCATCGATTCTTCTTCAGTCTTCTTTATTCATCATCCATCTTTCATATGCACATGAGGCGATTAAAAACACCATGGCTTGGGTCAGGTACACCTTAATCCTTAAAGTGATCCTTGCTTTTTAGCACTTTAAAGGGGTATTTTGCAGCAGATTTGCCCAGTACAATGTGTCCTTTGATTTCTTGACTGCTGCTCCCATGGGCGTTGATTGTGCATCCAGGTAAAATTGAATCCTTTGCAACTTCAATCTTTTCTCTCTATCATGATGTTGCTTATTGGTCCAGTTATGAGGATTTTTTTTTTTTTTTTTTTACTTTGAGGTGTAATCCATAGTGAAGGCTGTAGCCTTTGATCTTCATCAGTAAGTGCTTCAAGTCCTCATCACTTTCAGCAAGCAAGGTTGAGTCATCTGCATATCACAGGTTGTTAATAAATCTTTCTCCAACCCTAATGCCACTTTCTTCTTCACATAGTCCAGTTTCTTGGTTTATTTGCTCAGCATGTTGTTAGGTGCCATCTAGTCAGTTCCAACTCACAGTGACCCTATGTACAGCAGAGCAAAACATTCCCTGGGCCTGTACCATCCTCATGATTGTTGCTGAGCCCATTATTGCGGCCACTGTGTCAATCCATCTCATTGAGGGTCTTCTCCTTTTTCACTGATCCTCTACTTTACCAAGCATGATGTCCTTCTCCAGGGACTGATCCCTCCTGAAAACACGTCCAAAGTATGTGAGATGAAGTCTTGCCATCCTTGCTTCTAAGGAGCATTTTGGCTGTACTTCTTCCAGGACAGATTTGCTCATTCTTTTGGCAGTCCATGGTATATTCAATGGAAACCCTGATGGCGTAGTGGTTAAGTGCTACAGCTGCTAACCAAAGGGTTGGCAGTTTGAATCCACCAGGCGCTCCTTGGAAACTCTATGGGGCAGTTCTACTCTGTCCTACGGGGTCGCTATGAGTCGGAATTGACTTGACAGCACTGGGTTTGGTTTTTTTTGGTTTGGTATATTCAATATTCTTCATCAACACCATAATTCAAAGGCATCAACTCTTCTTTGTTCTTCCTTATTCACTGCCCAGCTTTCACAGGTATATGAGGTGATTTAAAACACCATGGCTTGGGTCAGGTGCATCTGAGTCCTTAGAGTGATATTTTTGCTTTTTAATACTTCAAAGAGGTCTTTTGCAGCAGATTTGCCCAATGCAATTGATTGTTTGAGTTCTTGACTGCTGCTTCCGTGGGCATTGATTGTACATCCAGGTAAAACGGAATCCTTGACAATTTCAGTCTCTTCTCCATTTATCATGATGTTGTTTATTCATCCAGTTGTGAGGATTTTTGTTTTCTTTATGCTGAGGTGTAATCCGTACTGAAGGCTGTGGTCTTTGATCTTCATCAGTGAGTGCTTCAAGTTCTTTTGACTTTCAGCAAGCAAGGTTGTGTCATCTACATAATGCAGGTTGTTAATGAGTCTTCCTCCAATCCTGATGCCATGTTCTTCATATTGTCCAGCTTCTTGGATTATTTGCACAGCATAAAGATTGAATAGTATGGTGAAAGGATGCAGCTGTGATACACACCTTTCCTGACTTTAGACAATATCCCCTTGTTCTGTTCGAATGAATGACTCTTGATCTGTGTATAGGTTCCTCATCAGCACAGTTAAAAGTGTTCGGGATTCCCATTCTTCACAATGTTACCCATAGTTTGTTATGATCCACACAGCCAAGTGTCTTTGCACAGTCAGTAAAACATGGGTAAACATCTTTCTGGTACTTTCTGATTTCAGCCGTGATCCATCTGACATCAGCAATTATATCCCTTGTTCCACGTCCTCTTTTGTACCCAACCTGAATTTCTGGCAGTTTCTTGTCAATGTACCGCTGCAACGGCTTTTGAGTGATCTTTAGCAAAACTTTACTTGCGTGTGATACTAATGATACTGTTTGATAATTTCCGTGTTCTGTTGGGTCACCTTTCTTTGGAGTGAGTACAAACATGGATCTCTTCTAGCCGGTTGACCAGGTAGCTCTATTACAAATTTCTTGGCATAGATGAGTGAGCACCTCCAGTACTGCATCTGTTTGTTGAATCATCTCAATTGGTATTCCATCAATTCCAGGAGACTTGTTTTTCACCAACACCTTCAGTGCAGCTTAGGCTTCTTCCTTCAGTACCGTGAGTTCTTGATCATATGCTACCTCCTGAAATGGTTGAAGGTCAGCCAGTTGTTTCTGATACAGTGACTCTATGTATTCCTTCCTCCTTCCTTTGATGCTTCCTGTGTCATTTAAGTTTTTCCCCATAGAATTTTTCAGTATTGCAACTTGAGGCTTGAATTTTTTCTTTAGTGCTTTCAGTTTGAGAAATGCTAAGCATGTTCTTCCCTTTTGGTTTTCTAACTCCAGGTCTTTGCACATGTTATTATAATACTTTGTCTTCTCAAGCCACTCTTTGAAATCTTCTTTTCAGCTCTTTTACTTTATCCTTTCTTCCTTTTGCTTTAGCTACTCGATGTTCAAGTGAAAGTTTCAGAATCTCTTCTGACATTCATTTTGTTTTTTTCTCTATTTTCTGCCTTTTTAATGACCTCTTGCTTTATGTATGGTGTCCTTGATGTCATTGCACAACTCATCCATTCTTAGGTCATTAATGTTTAAGGCATCCAATCTGTTCTTGAGATGGTCTCTAAATTCAAGTGGGATATAGTCAAGGTTGTACTTTGTCTTTCATAGACTCATTCTAATTTTCTTCAACTTCAACTTGGACTTAGACTTGAATATGAGCAATTGATGGTGTGTTCTGCAGTTGGCCCTTGCCCTTGTTCCGGCAGATATTGAGCAATTTCATCATCTCTTTCCATAGATGTAGTTGATTTGGTTACTATATATTTCATCTGGTGAAGTCCACTTGTACAGTTGCTGTTTATGCTTTTGAAAAAAGGTATTTGCAATGAAGAAGTTGTTGGTCTTGCAAAATTCTGTCATGCGATCTCCAGTGTCATTTCTATCACCAAGGCCATATTTTCCAAATACCAGTCCTTCTTCTTTGTTTCTGACTTTCACATTCTAATCTCTAGTTATTATCAATGTGTCCTGATTGCATATGTGATCAATTTCAGACTGCGGAAGTTGGTAAAAATTGTCAGTTTCTTCCTCTTTGGTCTTAATGGTTGATGCATAAATTTGAATAATAGTCATATTAACTTGTAGGGGTATGAATATTATCCTATCACTTATATGAATATTATCCTATCACTGTCAGCATTGTTCTTCAGGATAGATCTTGAGATGTTCTTTTTGATGATGAACGTGACTCCATTCCTCCTTACTTTGTCATCCCCGGCATAGTAGACTGTATAATTGTCTGATTCAAAATGGACAATACCAGCCCATTTCCACTCACTAATGTCTAGGATATTGATGTTTATGCATTGCATTTCATTTTTGAAAATTTTCAATTTTCCTAGATTCACACTTCAAACATTCCACATTCCAGTTATTAATAGATGTTACAGCTGTTTCTTCTCATTTTGTGTTGTGCCACATCAGCAGATGAAGGTACCAAAAGCTTGACTCTACATCATTAAGGTTGAATCTACTTTGAGGAAGCAACTCTTCCCTCAGTCATCCTCTGAGTGCCTTCCAACTTGAGGGGTTCATCTTCTGGCACTATATCAGACAGTGTTCTGTTGCTGCTCATAAGGTTTTCACTGGCTATTTCTTTTCATTAGTAGACTGCCAGTTTCTTCTCCCTAGTCTGCCTTAGTCTAGAAGCACCACTGAAACCTGTCCAGTATGGGTGACCCTGCTGGTATATGAAATACTATTTACAAAGCTTCTATTATCATAGCAACATGCAAGCTCCCACAGTACAACAAACTGACAGACATGGTAATGTGAATTCAGGTTGTCTTTTCTAGGCACTCCATCTAGGAAATAGTCCTTTCTAGTGTTTAGGCCTTTTTAAAATCTTCTACCCTTCCACCAGTTCAGTAGCTTCCATGACACTCACACAGGAAAAACTGCCAATGGAGTGGAGGTAAGAAGAGGCAACTCTACAGTGATCATTTGCATGTATAGTTTACTTGAAAGTTAGGAAGTGGATTTCTCTCTTAACAGAGATCTCCTTCAACATTGTTAGCATGTTTTGTGGGCAGGGACATGGGATTTAATGTTGTTGTTACAATAATTTCCATAAAATGTCTTTGTACTTACAGACTTCACATGAAGAGACTTCAGAAACTCCTAGGAGACTTACATGTTGACAAACTGTCCTACCTGGAATTTAATGAGATCTTTTTTGTTTTCCATATTTTTGTGATATATAAAAAATTAACTTGGATTTTATGTCATATTTGTAGATTGCAGTGAAGGCTTCTCAAGAAGCAATATCATTTGGATTAGTGCTGACTTAAGGTCATTTGGTTAATACATAGTCAGGGAGCTGTAGAAACCACATTACAAGACCAGGGTTAATTACCAGTAAAATCATATTACAGTGAATACAATACTAAAAAGCTTTCTGAATAAGAAGACTATTTCCATGACAGAATGTTGAAAAACACATTTTTTATTTTGTTCTTAAAATGTAGAAAAAGAATATTTATAATAAATTATGTATACATATACTTAAAATGAAAATATGAGATTTTTTAAAACAAACACTACTACTTTGGTTTAATACATTCTACATATGAGGATGGGTATGAACATTTTTCATTTGATTTGTCCTGTTGAGGTGTCCTCAAAAATTTAGTATATGGTAAAAGTAGCCTTCAAATCAATGGGAGGAAAGAATGGTATTTGCTAAATGTAATTAGGATAATTGGATAACCATTTGTAAAAAGGAGATTGAATTCCATATGCCAAAACATATTAACCTACTAAATGTACAAAATTAAAGTATAAAAAAGACTATAGGAAAATACAGGTTTATATTCATATAATACAAATTTGCAAGCACTAGTATTCTAAGCATATCACTAAAAACAAAAAAAAGTATGTTTCCATTATCTTTTGATACGTAGCAAACCACCTAAAAACTGCTGGTTTCACCTGAACTCACTTACAAGGCTGCTTTCATCTTGGTGGGTTGGCCAGAGCTGAAGATCTAAGGTGGGCTTACCGTATGTCTGGGGTTTGGACAGAGAAGGCTGGGACCTCTCCCTCTCTGTGATGTCTTATTCAGCAGTCTAGCCTAAGCTTCTTTACATGGTGGCTGGGTCTCTAGAGAGTGAAATCAGAAGCTTTAGTATGTCTGGAGGCCTAGGTTCCAGAATTCACACAGTACTTCTTCCACATTCCGTTGGTCAAAACAATCCACAAGCTCAGCCAGAATTAAGGAGGTGAATAGACTCCACCTCTTGAGCAGCAATGTCACATTACAAAGAAATTCAGACATAGTGAAGCATATTCATTGGGAACCATTATTATAATGATCTCCCTCAGTATATGTCGCTATCCAAAGACTCTGCCAAACAGTAAACCCAGGAGCCAAATAGATTTGAATATATTTTTAGATAAATTCCATTCTATCTGAATCTTTGCTACTTGCTAACTGAAGCTTAAGATCTAATTAGATTTACATTATGCAGTAACCCCCTTTATCCTGAACTTGACATCCATATTTATATGATCCTAACTCAGAAATGTAATAGCTTAATCACTGGCTTTAAGCAGTTTGATGATGCTGTGTGTTGGTGTAGTTTTCTTTATGTTTCTTATGGTTGGGGTTCATTGAGCTTTATGTATATGTGAGTTTATTGGTTTATAAATGTTTATTCTGTCCCATTCCTCTCCATTAGGAACTTCAGTTACACAAATATTAGGCCATATGAAGTAGCTCATAGCTCACTGATTCTCTACTTATTTCTTTACTCTCAGTCTTTTTTCTCCCTCTGTTTGATTTTGAATAGTTTCTACTGTCATGTCTTCAAGTTCATTAATCTTTCCTTCTGCAATTTCTAATTTGCCTTTAATTCTTTCTCAGACATTGTAGTTTTCACCTCTAGAAGAAATTCATCTCAATTTCTGGGTTGGCTTCAATTGATTGATTTTTTTCCCCCTTATTATGGCTGCTATTTTTCTGCTTTACATACCTGATAATTTTTGATTAGATGTAGACATTGGTGAATTAGACTTTGTAGGGTCCTGGATATTTTTGTATTTCTCTAAATATTTTTGAACTTTGTTCTGAGATATAGTTAGGTTATTTGGAAAGAGTTTGGTCCTTTCAAGTCTTGGTTTTAGTTTTGTTACATGGGACTTTAATCTAGGGCTAATTTTGCCCCATTGCTCAGGCAAAGATCTTCTGAGGACTTTACCCAATGCCTCACGAATTATGACTAATGGGAACCCATACTATTTCCAGTCCTATGTAAGTATCAACTATTTATCCCTTTAATCCTTTTGGATGGTTCTTTTCTTGACCTGGTTCCTTTCATCATGTGTATGTGCTAATCCATACTCAACTGAAGGTTTGTGGGGCTTCTCTCTTTGTGCAACTCTTTCCTCTCTAATTCTTTGCCCTGTGAACTCTGAATGGCTTGGAAAATCCTTGAATTTTCAGTTTCATTTCCTTAACTCATGGAGCCTGCTGGGTTTCGCCTGGAGTATGTCTTCCCGTGCTGTGACCTGAGAACTCATTTTAGGCAATAAGCTTGGACAATCATAAAATTTACCTTATTTGTTTCCCATCTCTCAGAATCACTGTCTTTTGCTGCCTGATGTCAAATGTCTTACAAAATTATTCTTTCATGTATTTTGTCTATGTTTTAGTAGTTTGAAGTGGCAAGATAAATCTAGTCCCTGTTACTCCATCTTGGTTGGAAGTAGAAATCTTCAGAAACATAATAGCATTAGGTGGCAAATCGTATTTGTGTTTTACCCTATTAAAAATAAATAACAATACCATAGAGGACACTATAAACAAAGTTGAAAGATGAATGACAAACTGGGAAAATTATTTGCAACTTTTGTGTCTGACAAAGGATCAATAGCCCCAATATTCAGGCAAGGCTTGTAAATCAATAAGAAAAAGATGAATAATCCTAATAGAAGAATGGGGAAAAGTGTTTTTGTTTATTTTTGCTTTTGTTAATCGGAAGTTGGCAAAAGAAGAAATGTAGATAACTGATAAATGAAAAGGTTTTTACTCCCAATGCTAATCAAAGAGACATTAATTGAAATGACAGATACCATTTTCCACATTTCACATTACCAAGGAAGAAAGCAAATAGTGATATGCATAGGTGGTGAAATGGATACTAATATATTTTGGTGAGAATTTAAATCAGTACAGTCTTTCTGGATAATATGTATCAAAATGTAAAATAGTTATTTGATTTAGCATTTCCAGATCTAGAAATTTACCCTAAGTGAATAATTCCATGAGTTTGTAAAAAATACTTATTGTAGAATGAAAGTTATAACTAACTTGAATGTCAGTCATTAATCAAGTGATCTTTGTATGTACAATTATTTATTATTTTAAAATTCTACAATAATTATCTTTGCAATTATTTTTTCTTGCAATTATTCCCTCAGTTGTTGATATATATGTGTTTATATGTTCCAAAACCAAATCTGTTGAGTTGATTTTGATTCATAGCAGCCCTATAGAACAGAGTAGAACTGCCCCATAGGATTTCCAAGGAGCAGCTGGTGGATTCGAACTGCCAACATTTTGGTTAGCAGCTCTCATAGTTATCTAGTGCTGCTGTAACAGAAACACCACAAGTGGATAGCTTTAACAAAGGGAAATTTATTCTCTCACTATCTAGGAAGCTAGAAGTCCGAAATCAGGGTGCCAGCTCCAGAGAAAGTTTTTCTCTCTCTGTTGGCTCTGGGGGAGTGTCCTTGTCATCAGTCTTCCATGGTTAAGGAGCTTCTCAGTGCGGGGACCCTGTATCCTGGCTCTTGTTTGTTTCTTGGTGGTATGAGGTCCCTGCGTCTCTCTCCTAGATTCTCTTTTAAATCTCCAAAGAGATTGATTTAAGACACAACCTAATCTTGAGGATTGAGTCCTGCCTCATTAACATAACTGCCACTAATCCCACCTCCTTAACATCATAGAGGTAGGATTTACAACACACAGGAAAATCACATCAGATGACAAAATGGTGGACAGTCACACAATACTAGGAATCATGGCCTAGCCAAGTTGACAAGTAGTTTTAGGGGACACAGTTCAATCCATGACAGCAGCTGAGCTCTTAACCACTTCTCCACCAGGGCTCCATATACATTGAGGATACCGCCATTCTCTCATGACAAATAATGATGTAGATATATGTTTATTAACATGGAAAATGTTTTTAATGTATTAAGTTACATATACACACACACACAAATATACATACACACCTGCAATATTTTTCCTGGAAGCAGAATTACAGATGATATTCATTTTCTAATTTTTATTCTTTTTAAAATTTTTTTAAAATATGAGCATGTTTGGCTTTTACAGTAAGCAAAAATAAAATAAGATAAAATAAATCTCTGAAAATATATTAAAAAGGAAAATAATAGAAAGGAAACCTTCATAGAGAAGCCTTAGAAGTGTCCTAGGAACTAGTTTTTAAAATGGAGATGAAACCTGTGATTTGTCAGTAGGGAGACCTGGGTGGTAGTAAAAGCCGGACCAAAGCCTGGATCCTGGCTCTTTTCTTTAGGGGTGGGGTGATC
Organism: Elephas maximus indicus; assembly: GCF_024166365.1. Lineage (NCBI taxonomy): Eukaryota > Metazoa > Chordata > Mammalia > Proboscidea > Elephantidae > Elephas > Elephas maximus. The sequence continues at coordinate 87,240,261 of NC_064820.1, forward strand.
TTGGGACAATCACTTAATATGTTTTGTTTGTTTTATTTTATTGTGCTTTAGGTAAAAGTTTACAGCACAAATTCGTTTCTCATTCGAAAATTTATACCCAAATTGTTTTGTGACATTGGCTGCAATCCCCACAATGTGCCAGCACTCTCCCTCTTTCTCTTTCCGCCTTGGGTTCCCCATGTTCATTCATCCAGTTTTTCTGTCCCTCCTCTTTGCTTTTCAGCAGCTATTGCCTATTTGGTCTCATATACTTGTTTGAACTAAGAAACATTTTCCTCACATGTGTTGTTTGTTTTATAGGCCTGTCTAATCTTTGGCTGAAAGGTGGACTTCAGAAGTGGCTTCATTTCTGATTTAGTGAGGTGTCCAGGGGCCATCTTCTTGGGAGTTTATCTTCTGTCAGAATTTTCTATGTTTTTCTCCCACTCTGTCTGGGACCCTCTATTGTGGTCCCTGTTGGAGCGGTTGTTGGTAGTAGGCAGGCACCATCTAGTTCTTCTGGGCTCAGGTTTGTGGAGGCTTTGGTTCTTGTGGTCCATTAGTCTTTTGGAGTAATATTTTCCTTGTGTCTTTCTCCTTTGCTCCTGATGGGATGGGACCAATAGATGTATCTTAGATGGACTCTCACAAACTTTTAAGACCTCAGACACTACTGACCAAAGTAAGATATAGAACATTTTCTTTATGAACTATGTCGAGTCAGTTGACCTAGATGTCCCCCAAGACCATGGTTCGCAACCCTCCGCTCCAGTAACTTGGTCCCTCAAGGTGTTAGGATGTGTCTAGGAAGCTTCTATGACTTTGCCTTGGTCAAGTTGTGCTGACTTACCCTAACATCTTTGACTTTAATGTTTTTAGGCATATTTTCAAATGACAATATATCATGTAATTATTATATTTATGTCACAGGTAATGTAACACTCAGCAAAGGGCAGTGTATTTTTTTAAATTTAAGTAAGAAAATAAGAATAATTTTTATCAGGCATGAAAACTACTTAGATTAGGGGATTAGTTTATTATTAGCATGGTACAATTAACAAATTTAACTGGGAGTGGTGTCTGTACTTGCAGCTGGTAGTGCTCTTGGCCTGTCCTCCCTCAATGTGTCTCAACCCATCATTGTTCCTGCTTGACTGCTCTGTCCTGTTGGCTTTAGACAGGGAGGTGCAAAGGCTTCTATTACTGCTGCAGATATTGGGCAGTGGCTTTGTGCCCTTCCTTGCAGGGATTTCTCAGACTTCTTTCAGTTTCTAACCACTCCTTCATTCCTAAAGATAGACTGCCTGTGAATAATTGGAAGAACCTTGTGTTTCTTAAAACAAGGAGTTATTTGTAGGAACATTAATTAAAAAAAAAAAAAAAAATTTTTTTTTTTTTTTTAATAAATATTAATAATCCCGTTGAAGTCCTTGGGTGGTGCAAATGGTTAATATACTTGGCTGCTAACCAAAAGGTTGGAGGTTCAGTCTATCAAGAGGCACCTTGGAAGAAAGGCCTGGAGATCTTGCAAACAAATCAACTATTGAAATTCCTATGGAGCACACTTCTACTCTCACACACATGGGGTCACCTTGAGTTGGCAACTAGTGGTTTCAATGATGCTGTGGCTTCTGTACTGCCTTGAGCTCTTTAAATGAAAACATTTCTTTACACTGGTGCACCCTCATGACGGCCCAGCTAGGAAATTTCGCAGAGGGAGGAAGCCAGTCAGCTTCTTAACTTCCTTTAAATGTAGTGTCTTGTCACTGATATTGTAGAATAGGAGCTAGGACTTATTACCAAAACATTACTAATCTTTTGAGTAAAAACACTAGCACATCAGCTATCACATGGATATTGTTATATAGTCAAATAAAGACATGAAAAGCATCTGTTCTACAGTCCGCCTGGATTTGGAATATTTGTATGCACTGCTATGAGAAAAGCAGGTACACTCACACATCTATTTCTAAGATTGGTCTATTTTGTCAGATGATTTGGGTGGAAAATGAGTTTAAAATTTCTGCAGAAGTCAATTTAAGCCATTTTGCTATTAGTAGAGCAGCTTAAAAGTTAGCTGTCATAAGTTTAACTTCATATTTACTGTAGAACAACTTAAACTTTGTAAACTATTTTATCTCTCAGATATACATGTTTCCTGTGGAATGACTTAAACCTAAGGTTAGCTCATAATGGAACCCTCCCCCTGCTGGAATACTACCATTTCCGTGCTTCACAATCTTTTCTAGTCCGTGGGATCGACACCGCATTGCAATTTCTTTTTCTGCCCTCTAGCCCTTTGGCTTCACCTTCCATTACTGTATTTCCTTGACAATTGCCTGTGCAAGGCTTTGAGGGCTGGGGTAAGGGACACGCAGGCTGTGGGCTAGCTCGGCTGGCTTTGTTATTGAAGTTTGAAGGGTGTATAATGGGGCCTATGTATCCAAAATGTTAGTTTATTTGCTGATGTTGGCTTCCTGAGGATAAGTGCAAGATGCCTGGTAATTTGCATTTCATCCCAAGGTGAAAGTTTCAATGAATACATTATGCAGACAAATGCCCTTACTTAACAAAAGAAATCAGTTGTTAGTAATTTCATAAACTTTCCTACTGTGCTTGGCCACCTCTCCTCTGCCTCAATCTTTTCTTAAAATCATCTGATCAAATATCGTCTTTGTATTTTAATACTGTCTTTTGTGTTCATATTATTGCATTTTTTTTTTAGAACTACCTACAAAGGAATACTTTCAAACAGATACCTATGAATTTTCTATAAATACCTTCTGAATTACCTCAAGGTTAAGATAAATTAGCTCCACTTACTTGGTAGTTGTGTGTGCTTTTTGAAGCAATAATAAATTCTATTTTTAATTTAGCAGAACTAAATGCTCTGTAAAATTATAGGCAGTTATACCTAAAATATCTTAGACTTGTGCGCTTTGTAAAACAGATTTTTCAGTCAACCTTGATTTTTTTGTTAAAGGGAAATTTTCTTTCTTGAGGAAGAATGCTGTGCAAACACAAAATATTATTGTAGACACTAATGACCTTTATCCCTATAAATATTAGTATTAAATTTTAAAAATACCTTCTTTTTACCAAACCCAAACATTCCTGAATGAAGGTCAAAGATCACAGACTTATGACGGGTCTGTAATAAAATATCAAAGTATTTAGAAAGTCCTCTTTAGAACTGTTTAAATTATGTGGAAGTTTGTCAAAAGGCCAAAAGGTCTAGGGTCATTTTAGATTATACTACAGTATTTGCTGAAAGAAGTCTCAGGAGAACTCACAACAGATGTGTTCTGTAAGAATTTTGACCTCACCAACAAGATAAACCAGTTGCCGTCAAGTTGATTCCGACTCAGCCGACCCCATGTGTTTCAGGATAGGACTATGCTCCATTGAGTTTTCAATGGTGGTTATCTTTGCAAAGAGATCTCCAGGCCTTCCTTTCCAGGTGTCTCTCGGTGAATTCAAACCTTTTGGTTAGTAGCTGAGTACTTAACTATTTGTGCCACCTAGAGATTCCTCAGCAACTAGATAAACCAAAACCAAATCTCTTGTGGCAAACTTGACTCTGACTCGTGGAGACCCCATGTGTTACAGAGTAGAACTGCTCTTTAATGCTGTCTTGACAGGAATCTTTACAGAAGCAAATTGGCAAATCTTCTGCAGTGCCACTGGACAGGTTAGAATAGCTAACTTTTCAGTTAGTAGATGAGCACAAACAATGTGCTCCACAAGGGACCTTCAGCAACCAGATTTTTGTTGTTGTAAAGTACCGTTGAATAGGTTCCGACTCACAGCGACCCTGTGTACAACAGTGTGAAACACTGCCTAGTAGTACACCATCCTCTCAGTCGTTGCTATGTTTGAGCCCATTATTGCAGTCACTGTGTCAGTTCATCTCTTCAAGGGTAATCCTCTTTTTCTCTGAACCTTTACCTTACCGAGCATGATGTCCTTCTCTAGGGGCTGGTCCCTCCTGATAACATGTCCAAGATACGTGAGATGAAGTCTCACCATCCTTGCTTCCAAGGAACGCTCTGGCTGTACATCTCCCAAGACAGACTTGTTCATTCTTCTTGCAGTCCGTGGTACATTCAACAGTCTTTGCCAACACCACAATTTAAAGGCATCAGTTCTTCTTCGGTCTTTCTTATTTATTGTCCAGCTTTCTCTTGCATATGACACGATTGAAAATATCGGGTATCGGGTCAAGTACATGTTAGTCCTTAAAGTGACATCTTTGTTTTCAACACTATAAAGAGGTCTTTTGCAACAGATTTGCCCAGTGCAATACGTGGTTTAAATTTCTTGACTGCTGCTTCTGTGGGCGTTCATTGTGGATCCAAATAAAATAAAACCCTGGACAATTTCAACCTTTTCTACATTTATTGTGATTTTGCTTGTTGGTCTGGTTGTGAGGATTTTTGTTTTCCTTATGTTGAGGTGTAATCCATACTGAAGACTGTAGTCTTTGATGTTCATCAGTAGGTGTCTTAAGTCTTCTTTGCTTTCAGCAAGCAAGTTTGTGTCATCTGCAGATCGCAGGTTGTTAATGAGCCTTCCACCTATCCTGATGTCGCGTTCTTTATATAGTCTAGCTTCTCAGATTATTTGCTAAGCATACATATTGATTTAGAAAGGATACAACCCGCACTCACACCTTTCCTAACTTTAAACCATGCAGTATCCCCTTGTTCTGTTCACACGACTTCCTCTTGGTCTATATACAGGTTCCACATGAGCACAATTAAGTGCTCTGGAATTCCCATTCTTTGCAGTGTTATTTGTAATTTGTTATGATCCACACAGTCGAATGCCTTTGCATAGTCAATAAAACTCAGGTAAACACTGTTCTGCTAGTCTCTGCTATCAGCCAAGATCTGTGTGGCATAAGCAATGATATCCCTCATTCCACTTCGTCTTCTGAATCCGGCTTGAACTTCTGGGAGTTCCCTGTTGATGTATTGGTGGGACAGTTTTTGAAACATCTCCAGTAAAATTTTGGTGGATTCTGCTGGACGGCCTTTCTTTAGAATGGGCAGAAATATGGATCTCTTCCAGTCAGTTGGCCAGGTAGCTGTTTTCCAAATTTATTGGCATAGATGAGTGAGCACCTCCATTGCAGTATCTGTTTGTTGAAACATCTCAGTTGGTATTCTGTTAGTTCCTGGAGCCTTGTTTTCACCATTGCTTTTAGTACAGAAGACTTGGCGGTCTACTTCTGAAAAAATTGTCCAGCGAAAATCTTATGAATGGCAGCAGAACATTATCTGATGTAGTGCTGGAAGATGAGCCCGTTAGGTTGGAAGGCACTCAGAATATGACTGGGAAAGAGCTGTCTCCTCATAGTAGCATGAACCTTAATGACGTGGAGGGAGTAAAACTTTTGAGGCCTTCATTTGGTGATGTGGCCCGACTCAAGAAGAAACAGCTGCAAACATCTTTTAATAATTGAAATGTAGAATGTACAAAGTATGAATCTAGGAGAATTGGAAGTCATCAAAAAATGAAATGCATAAAATCAATATCCTTGGCATTAGTGAGCTGAAATGGACTGGTACTGGCCATTTTGCATCAGACAATTATATGGTCTACTATTTTTTTTATCCCAAGTATGACAAATTAAAGAGGAATAGCATTGCATTCATCATCAAAAAGAACATTTCAAGATCTGTCCTGAAGTACAAAGCTGTCAGTGATAGGATAATATTCATACGCCTACAGAGAAGACTAGTTAATATAACTATTATTCAAATTTATGCACCAAACACTTAGGCCAAAGATGAGGAAATAGGAGATTTTTACCAATTTCTGCAGTCTGAAATTGATCAAACATTCAAGCAAGATACATTGATAATTACTAGTGATTGGAATGTGCAAGTTGGAAGCAAAGAAGAAAAATCAGTAGTTGGAAAATATGGCCTTGGTGATAGAAACAATGCTGGAGATCACATGATAGAATTTTGTAAGATCAACAAATTGTTCATTGCAAATACCTTTTTTCAACAACATAAGTTTCAACTATATACACTGACCTCACTGGATTGAAAACACAGGAATCAAATAGACTACATCTGTGGAAAGAGATGATGGAAAAGCTCAGTAGCATCAGTGAAAACAAGGGCAGGTACCAACTGGAGAACAGATCATCAATTTTTTATATGCAAGTTCAACTTGAGGCTGAAGAAAATTAAAACAAGCCTGTGTGAGCCAAAATTCAACCTTGAATATATCCCACCTGAATTTGGAGACCATCTCAAAAATGAATTTGACACATTGGACACTAATGGCTGAAGATCAGAAAAGTTGTGAGATAACATCAAGGACATCATACTTAAAGAAAGCATAAGATCATTTAAAAAACAAAAAAGAAAGAAAAGACCAAAATGGATGTCAGAAGAGACTCTGAAACTTGCTCTTGAACATAGAGTAGATAAAGCAAATGGAAGAAATGTTGAAGTAAAGGAGCTGAACAGAAGATTTCAAAGGATGGTTTGAGAAGACAAAGTAAAGTATTATGAAATGTTCAAAGACCTGGAGTTAGAAAAGCAAAAGGGAGGAACACACTTGGCATTTCTCAAGCTGAAAGAACTGAAGAAAAAATTCAAGCTTCAGGAGGCGGGGCCAAGATGGCGGACTAGGTGGACGCTACCGCGGATCCCTCTTGCAACAAAGACTCGGAAAAACAAGTGAATCGATCACATACATAACAATCTAAGAACGCTGAACAACAAACACAGACTTAGAGACGGAGAACGAACAAATACGGGCAGACAGCAATCGTTTTCAGAACCAGAAGCCAGCGTACCAGGCAGGTGACCTTTGGAGCCCAATCTGGGGCAGAGCCCAGGAGGGCAGACAGCACAGACAAGGGGCCCAGCCCTATCCCCCGAACACATCCCGGGAGGGAGCCTAGCTGGTTGGCGCGGGCGGTGTAGCGGCGCAGCCGGTGGGAGAAGCACCCAGGAGGCAGTGACTGATCTTGGAGCGGGGAGAGCAGCGTCCCAGCCGGGGAGCCGTCCTGCCTGGAGTTTGGAGGGAAGCGGGCATGGCGTAAGCGTGGGGATAAGCTATATTTCGCTAAAGCGACCCCGGGGGCGGGCCCAGCCGTTCGTGCGGGTGACACCCACCCAGTTCGCACGAGCGGTGCGGCGCACCGGAGGGAGAAGTCCCTGGGAGGAAGTGACAGGTCTCGGAGCGGGGAGAGCAGCGTCCCAGCCGGGGAGCCGTCCCGCTGGGATTTTGGCGGGAGCGGGCGGGGCGTGAGCACGTTCCCCTGAATAGACCCCGGGGGAAGGCCCAGCTGTTCGTGAGGGCGACGCCCACCAAGTTCACGCGAGGGGTGCGGCGCAACGGAGAGAGAAGTCCCCGGAAGTGACTGGTCTCGGAGCAGGGAGAGCAGCGTCCCAGCTGGGGAGCCATCCCGCTGGGATTGTGGCAGGCGCGGGTGGGGCGTGAGCGGGGGGACCAGTTATATTTCCCTGAATTGACCCCGGGGGCGGGCCCAGCCGTTCGTGCGGGCACGCCCACCCAGTTCGCGCGAGAGAAGCGGCACACCGGAGGGAGAAGTCCTCGAGAGGAAGTGACTGGTCTTGGAGCGGGGAGAGCAGCGTCCCAGCCGGGGAACCGTCCTGCCGGGATTTTGGCAGGCGCGGGCAGAGCGTGAATGCGGGAATCAGCTCTATATTCTGCGGTGCTACACTCCTAGCTCTCTGATCCCTCCCCCACCCTCCCCAGGCGGCTCCATTAACATCCGAATACCCTGAGCCAGAGGGAGAATTCAGATAGGGATCTGACTGCATTTTTTTTTAGCTGATTACCTGGAAAAACTAGTTTCCCAGTGATGGCTCGGAGACAGCAGTCCATATCAAACCACGTAAAGAAACAGACCATGACAGCTTCTCCAACCCCCCAAACAAAAGAATCAAAATCTTTCCCAAATGAAGATACAATTCTGGAATTATCAGATACAGAATATAAAAAACTAATTTACAGAATGCTTAAAGACATCACAAATGAAATTAGGCTAACTGCAGAAAAAGCCAAGGAACACACTGATAAAACTGTTGAAGAACTCAAAAAGATTATTCAAGAACATAGTGGAAAAATTAATAAGTTGCAAGAATCCATAGAAAGACAGCATGTAGAAATCCAAAAGATTAACAATAAAATTACAGAATTAGACAACGCAATAGGAAGTCAGAGGAGCAGACTCGAGCAATTAGAATGTAGACTGGGACTTCTGGAGGACCAGGGAATCAACACCAACATAGCTGAAAAAAAATCAGATAAAAGAATTAAAAAAAATGAAGAAACCCTAAGAATCATGTGGGACTCTATCAAGAAGGATAACTTGCGAGTGATTGGGGTCCCAGAACAGGGAGGGGGGACAGAAAACACAGAGAAAATAGTTGAAGAACTCCTGACACAAAACTTCCCTGACATCATGAAAGACGAAAGGATATCTATCCAAGATGCTCATCGAACCCCACTTAAGATTGATCCAAAAAGAAAAACACCAAGACATATTATCATCAAACTTGCCAAAACCAAAGACAAACAGAAAATTTTAAAAGCAGCCAGGGAGAAAAGAAAGGTTTCCTTCAAGGGAGAATCAATAAGAATAAGTTCAGACTACTCAGCAGAAACCATGCAGGCAAGAAGGGAATGGGACGATGTATACAGAGCACTGAAGGAGAAAAACTGCCAACCAAGGATCATATATCCAGCAAAACTCTCTCTGAAATATGAAGGAGAAATTAAGATATTTACAGATAAACACAAGTTTAGAGAATTTGCAAAAACTAAACCACGACTGCAAGAAATGCTAAAGGAGATTGGCCGGATGACCAATAATATCAGGTACCAGCACAATACAAGGTCACAAAACAGAACATCCTGATATCAACGCAACCCAAATAGGGAAAGCACAAAAACAAATTAAGATTAATTCTAAAAAATAAATAAATAAACAAAATAATACACATAACAGGAAATCATGGAAATCAATAGATAAACGATCACAATAATCAAAAAGAGGGACTAAATATAGGAGGCATTGAACTGCCAGATGGAGAGTGATACAAGGCGATATAGAAGGATACGAGTTAGGTTTTTACTTAGAAAAATAGGGGTAAATAAAAAGGTAACCACAAAAAGGAATATCAATTCCATAACTCAAGAAAAAAGCCAAGAAAAACGTAATGACTCAACTAACATAAAGTTAAACATTATGAAAATGAGGATCTCACAATCTACTAAGAAAACCGTCTCAGCACAAAAAAGTATGTGGAAAAATGAAATGGCCACCAACCCACATGAAAAGTCGTCAAAATGACAGCACTAAAAACTTATTTATCTATAATTACACTGAATGTAAATGGACTAAATGCACCAATAAAGAGAGAGTCACGGACTGGATAAAGAAACACGATCCATCTATATGCTGCCTACAAGAGACACACCTTAGACTTAGAGACACAAACAAACTAAAACTGAAAGGATGGGAAAAAATATATCAAGCAAATAATAAGCAAAAAAGAAGAGGAGTAGCAATATTAATTTCTGACAAAATAGACTTTAGACTTAAAATCGCCACAAAGGATAAAGAAGGACACTATATAATGATAAAAGGGACAATTGATCAGGAAGACATAACCATATTAAATATTTACGCACCCGATGGCAGGGCTGCAAGATACATAAATCAAATTTTAACAGAATTGAAAAGTGAGATAGACACCTCCACATTTATAGTAGGAGACTTCAACACACCACTTTCAGAGAAGGACAGGACATCCAGTAAGAAGCTCAATAGAGACATGGAAGACCTACTTACAACAATAAACCAACTTGACCTCATTGACTTATACAGAACTCACCACCCAACTGCTGCAAAATATACTTTTTTTTCTAGTACACATGGAACATTCTCTAGAATAGACCACATATTAGGTCATAAAACAAATCTTGGTACAATCCAAAACATCGAAATATTACAAAGCATCTTCTCAGACCACAAGGCCATGAAGCTAGAAATCAATAACAGAAAAACTAGGGAAAAGAAATCAAATACTTGGAAAATGAACAATACCCTCCTGAAAAAAGACTGGGTTATAGAAGACATCAAAGAAGGAAAAAGGAAATTCTTAGAAAGCAACGAGAATGAAAATACTTCCTATCAAAACCTCTGGGACACAGCAAAAAAAGCAGTGCTCAGAGGCCAATTTATATCGATAAATGCACACATACAAAAAGAAGAAAGAGCCAAAATCAGGAACTGTCCCGACGACTTGAACAAATAGAAAGTGAGCAACAAAAGAACCCATCAGGCACCAGAAGAAAACAAATAATAAAAATTAGAGCTGAACTAAATGAATTAGAGAACAGAAAAACAATTGAAAGAATTAACAAAGCCAAAAGCTGGTTCTTTGAAAAAATTAACAAAATTGATAAACCATTGGCTAGACTGACTAAAGAAAAACAGGAAAGGAAACAAATAACCCGAATAAGAAACGAGAAGGACCACATCACAACAGAACCAAATGAAATTAAAAGAATCATTTCAGATTACTACGAAAAATTGTACTCTAACAAATTTGAAAACCTAGAAGAAATGGATAAATTCTTGGAAAAATACTACCTACCTAAACTAACACATTCAGAATTAGAACAACTAAATAGACCCATAACAAAAAAAGAGATTGAAACGGTAATCAAAAAACTTCCAACAAAAAAAAGTCCTGGCCCAGACGGCTTCACTGCAGAGTTCTACCAAACCTTCAGAGAAGACTTAACACCACTACTACTGAAGGTATTTCAAAGCATAGAACAAGACGGAATACTACCCAACTCATTCTATGAAGCTACCATCTCCCTGATACCAAAACCAGGTAAAGACATTACAAAAAAAGAAAATTTCAGACCTATATCCCTCATGAACATAGATGCAAAAATCCTTCAACAAAATTCTAGCCAATAGAATCCAACAACACATCAAAAAAATAATTCACCCTGATCAAGTGGGATTTATACCAGGTATGCAAGGCTGGTTTAATGTCAGAAAAACCATTAATGTAATCCATCACATAAATAAAACAAAAGATAAAAACCACATGATCTTATCAATAGATGCAGAAAAGGCATTTGACAAAGTTCAACACCCATTTATGATAAAAACTCTTACCAAAATAGGAATTGAAGGAAAATTCCTCAACATAATAAAGGGCATCTATGCAAAGCCAACAGCCAATATCACTCTAAATGGAGAGAACCTGAAAGCATTTCCCTTGAGACCGGGAACCAGACAAGGATACCCTTTATCACCGCTCTTATTCAACATCGTACTTGAAGTCCTAGCCAGGGCAATTAGGCTAGACAAAGAAATAAAGGGTATCCGGGTTGGCAAGGAGGAAGTAAAGCTATCACTATTTGCAGATGACATGATCGTATACATGGAAAACCCTAAGGAATCCTCCAGAAAACTACTGAAACTAATAGAAGAGTTTGGCAGAGTCTCAGGTTATAAAATAAACATACAAAAATCACTTGGATTCCTCTACATCAACAAAAAGAACACCGAAGAGAAAATAATCAAATCAATACCATTCACAGTAGCCCCCAAGAAGATAAAATACTTAGGAATAGATCTTACCAAGATGTAAAAGACCTATACAAAGAAAACTACAAAGCTCTACTACAAGAAATTCAAAAGGACATACTTAAGTGGAAAAACATACCCTGCTCATGGATAGGAAGACTTAACATAGTAAAAATGTCTATTCTACCAAAAGCCATCTATACATATAACGCACTTCCAATCCAAATTCCAATGTCATATTTTAAGGGGATAGAGAAACAAATCACTAATTTCATATGGAAGGGAAAGAACCCCCGGATAAGCAAAGCATTACTGAAAAAGAAGAAGAAAGTGGGAGGCCTCACTCTACCTGATTTCAGAACCTATTATACAGCTACAGTAGTCAAAACAGCCTGAAACTGGTACAACAACAGGCACATAGACCAATGGAACAGAATTGAGAACCCAGATATAAATCCATCCATGTATGAGCAGCTGATATTTGACAAAGGACCAGTGTCAGTCAATTGGGGAAATAATAGTCTTTTTAACAAATGGTGCTGGCATAACTGGATATCCATTTGCAAAAGAATGAAACAGGACCCATACCTCACACCATGCACAAAAACTAACTCCAAGTGGATCAAAGACCTAAACATAAAGACTAAAACGATAAAGATCATGGAAGAAAAAATAGGGACAACCCTAGGAGTCCTAATACAGGGCATAAACACAATACAAAACATTACCAAAAATGATGAAGAGAAACCAGATAACTGGGAGCTCCTAAAAATCAAACACCTATGCTCATCTAAAGACTTCACCAAAAGAGTAAAAAGACCACCTACAGACTGGGAAAGAATATTCAGCTATGACATCTCAGACCAGCGCCTGATCTCTAAAATCTACATGATTCTGTCAAAACTCAACCACAAAAAGACAAACAACCCAATCAAGAAGTGGGCAAAGGATATGAACACACATTTCACTAAAGAAGATATTCAGGCAGCCAACAGATACATGAGAAAATGCTCCCAATCATTAGCCATTAGAGAAATGCAAATTAAAACTACGATGAGATTCCATCTCACACCAACTAGACTGGCATTAATCCAAAAAACACAAAATAATAAATCTTGGAGAGGCTGTGGAGAGATTGGAACTCTCATACACTGCTGGTGGGATTGTAAAATGGTACAACCACTTTGGAAATCCATCTGGCATTATCTTAAACAGTTAGAAATAGAACTACCATACAACCCAGAAATCCCACTCCTCGGAATATACCCTAGAGATACAAGAGCCTTCACCCAAACAGACATATGCACACCCATGTTTATTGCAGCTCTGTTTACAATAACAAAAAGTTGGAAGCAACCAAGGTGTTCATCAACGGATGAATGGGTAAATAAATTGTGGTATATTCACACAATGGAATACTATGCATCGATAAAGAACAGTGACGAATCTCTGAAACATTTCATAACATGGAGGAATCTGGAAGGCATTATGCTGAGCGAAATGAGTCAGAGGCAAAAGGACAAATATTGTATAAGACCACTATTATAAGATCTTGAGAAATAGAAAAACGGAGAAGAAGACATACTTTTGTGGTTACAAAGGGGGGAGGGAGGGAGGGAGAGGGTTTTTAATTGATCAATCAGTAGATAAGAACTGCTTTGGGTGAAGGGAAAGACAACACTCAATACAAGGAAGGTCAGTCTAATTGGACTGGACTAAAAGCAAAGAGGTTTCCGGGATAAAATGAAAGCTTCAGAGGTCAGCGGAGCAGGGGCTGGGGTCTGGGGAACATGGTTTGAGGGGACTTCTAAGTCAATGGGCAAAACAATTCTGTTATGAAATCATTCTGCATCCCACTTTGAAATGTGGCATCTGGGGTCCTAAATGCCAACAAGCGGCCATCTAAGATACATCAATTGGTCTCAACCCACCTGGAGCAAAGGCAAAGGAAGAACACCAAGGTCACACAACAACTAAGAACCCAAGAGACAGAAAGGGCCACATGAACCAGAGACCTACATTATCCTGAGACTAGAAGAACTAGTTGGTGCCCGGCCACAATCGATGTCTGCCCTGTCAGGAAGCACAACAGACAACTCCTGAGGGAGCAGGAGACCAATGGGATACAGACCCCAAATTCTCATAAAAAGACCATACTGAATGGTATGACTGCAACCAGAGGAATCTCGGAGGCAATGCTCCCCAGAACTTCTGATGGCACAGGACAGGAACCATCCCCGAAGACAACTCATCAGGCATGAAAAGGACTGGTCAGTTGGGGGGGAGAGAGATGCTGATGAAGAGTGAGCTAATTAAATCAGGTGGTCACTGGAGAGTGTGTTGGCAACTCTTGACTGGAGGGGGGATGGGAAGATAGAGAGGGAAGACGGCAAAATTGGCACGAAACGAGAGACTGAAAGGGCTGACTCAATCGGGGTAGAGCAAGTGGGAGAAAGGAGTAAGATGTATGTAAACCTACATGTGACAGACTGATTGGAATGGTAAATGTTCACTTGAAGCTTAATAAAAATTAATTAAAAAAAATTCAAGCTTCAAGTTGCAATTTTGAAGAATTCTACAGGCAAAATACTGAGCGACGCGGGAAGCATCAAAAGATGGGTAGAATACACAGATTCACAGTACCAAAAAGAATTTGTCGATGTTCAACAATTTCAGGTGGTAGCAACGAGATAGGTTTGTTTAAAAACTAAACTAACACTAGAAATACGAGTCATTTTCTTAATTTAATCTTTAAATACATTTGAATGAATTTTCCATTATATTAACTTCTTTTTAATGAACTAAGATGCCAAACTTGTAGGGTGAAATAATGGGACATATTTCTTCTGTAGCTGAATTTTTTCTTTTTAAACTATTGTTCATATTTCTCACAAAACCAAAGCAATCTTGTACTATTGGAATGTTGTTTACATTATGCCAAAGTAACTTCTGTAAGAAACAGTTTACAGTGGTGTGGGAGTAGGAGGGACTTGGAGTATAGATATAGTAAGCTAGAAGGAAGAGAGTAGACTGCTTAAAACTGACTTAACACCAAAAAACAATAAAGTTACGCTATAGAAAAAGATGAGCTGCTACTCTAAAGAAATCTCATTTTTCACTGTGACATTTAGTCTGGATTCTGCTGCAGTTTTGATTGTCTCATCCAACAATGTTAAGGCCATGTAAAAGAGTTAGATACTTTTAACTTAGATAAATTAATCAGTTTTGAGAACAAGAGTGAAACATTTAAGTCTTTTCCGAAGTTCACTATTCTTTTTTTTTTTTTAATTTTGCTTTAGGTAAAAGTTTGCAGAACAAATTAGTTTCTCATTGTCTTCGTTATCTAGTGCTGCCATAACAGAAATACCACAGGTGAATGGCTTTAACAAGGAGAAATTTATTCTCTCACAGTCTAGGAGGCTAGAAGTCCTAATTCAGGGTGCCAGCTCCAGGGGAAGGCTTTTCTCTCTGTCAGCTCTGGGGGAAGGTCCTTGCCATCAGCCTTCCCCGGTTGAGGAGCTTCTCAGCGCAGGGAGCCTGGGTCCAAAAGATGCACTATTCTCCTGGCTCTTGTCTCTTGGTGGTATGAGGTCTGCCTGTCTCTCTGCTGGCTTCTCTCTTTTATATCTCAAAAAAGATTGACTTAAAACACAACCTAATCTTGTAGATTGAGTCCTGCCTCATTAACATTACTGCCACTAATCCCACCTCGTTAACATTATAGAGGTAGGATTTACAATACATAGGAAAATTGTATCAGATGACAAAATGGTGGACAATCACACAATACTGGGATCATGGCCTAGCCAAGTTGACATTTATTCTTGAGGGACACAGTTCAATTGATAATACTCATTAAACAATTAATATATATATTGTTTTGTGACATTGGTTGCCAACCCCCTGATGTATCAACACTCTCCCCTTCCTGACCTGAGTTCCTCATTTCCATTTGTCCAGCTTTCCTGTCCACCCGCCCCCCCCCCCCCACCGCCTTCTCATCCTAGCACCGGGCCAGTGAGCAAAATTCGTTATGTTGTTGTTTAGGTGCTGTCAAATTGGTTTCAACTCATGGAGACCCTATGTACAGCAGAGCGAAACACTGCCAGGTCTTGTGCCATCCTCACAGTCATTGTTACGGTTGAGCCCATTGTTGTAGCCACTGTGTCAGTCCATCTCATTGAGGGTCTTCCCCTTTTTCACTGATCCTCTACCAAGCATGCTGTCCGTCTCCAGGGACTGATCACTCCTGATAATATGTCCAAAGTATGTGAGATGTAGGCTTGCCATCCTTGCTTCTAAGGAGCATTCTGGCTGTACTTCTGAGACAGATTTCTTTGTTCTTTTGGCAGTCCATGGTATATTCAATATTCTTCATCAACACCACAATTCAGAGGTGTCAATTCTCCTTTTGCCTTCCTCATTCACGGTCCAACTTTCGCATCCATTTGAGGCGATTTAAAACACCATGCTTGGATCAGGCACACTGTAGTCTTCAAGGTTGCATCTTTGCTTTTTAACACTTTCTTTTCTTTTTTTCTTATTGTACTTTAGACAAAGGTTTGCAGAAAAAAACTCGTTTCTTATTAAATAGTATACATATTGTTTTATGACATGGGTTAACAACCCCATGACATGTCAACACTCTCCCTTCTCAAACTTGGGTTCCCTATTACCAGCTTTCCTGTTCCCTCCTGCCTTCTAGTCCTTGCCCCTGGGCTGGTGTGCCCCTTTAGTCTCATTTTGTTTTATAGGCTTGACCAGTCTTTGGCTGAAGGGTAAACCTCAGGAGTGACTTCATTACTGAGCTGAAAGGGTGTCCAGGGGCCATATTCTCAGGATTTTCTCCAGCCTCTGGCAGGCCAGCAATTCTGGTCTTTCTTTTTGAGTTAGAATTTTCTTCTACATTTTTCTCCAGCTTTGTCCAGGACCCTCTATTGTGATCCATGTCAGAGTAGTCAATGGTGGTAGCCATTCACCGTCTAGTTGTACTGGCCTCAGTCTGGTGGAAGCCGTGGTAGATGTAGTCCATTAGCTTTTTGGACTAATCTTTCCCTTGTATCTTTAATTTTCTTCATTCTTCCTTGCTTCCGGAGTGGTGAGACCAGTGGAGTGTCCTCCATGGCCACTCACAGGCATTTAAGACCCCAGATGCTACTCACCAAAGTAGAGTGTAGAACATTTTCTTTATAAACTTATGCTATGCCAATTGAGCTAGATGTTCCCTGAGACCATGGTCCCCCTAGCAGTTCGGTCCCTCAGGGAGTTTGGATGTCTATGGAGGTTCCAGGACCTTGCCTTGTACAGGTTGTGCTAGCTTCCTCAGTATTGTGTACTGTCTTACCCTTCACCAAAGTTACCACTTATCTATTGTCTATTAAGCATTTTTCCATCCCAACCCCTCCCTCCCTCGTAACCATCAAAGATTGTTTCTTTTTGTGTGTAAACCTTTTCGTGAATTTTTACAGTAGTGGCCTCATACAGTATTTGGTCCTTTGTGATTGACTTATTTCACTCAGCATAATGCCCTCCAGATTCATCCATGTTATGAGCTGCTTCACAGATTCATCATTGTTCTTTAACGTTTCATAATACTCCATTGTGTATTATGTATCACAGTTTGTTTATCCATTCATCTGTTGATGGGCATCTACGTTGTTTCCATCATTTTGCTATTGTGAACAACGCTGCAATGAACATGGGTATGCATATGTCTATTTGTGTGACAACTCTTATTTCTCTAGGATATATTCCTAGGAGTGGGATTGCTGGATCATATGGTATTTCTATTTCTAGCTTTCTAAGGAAGTGCCATATCCTTTTCCGAAGTGGTTGTATCATTTTGCATCCCCACCAGCAGTACATTAGAATTCTGATCTCCCTACTGCCTCTCCAACATTTGTTATTTCCTGGTTTTTTGATTTGTACCAGGAATGCTGGGCTGAGATGGTATCTCATTGTGGTTTTGATTTGCATTTCTCTAATGGTTAGTGATCCCGAACATTTCCTCATGTGTCTATTGGCTGCTTGAATGCCTTCTTTGGTGAAGTGTCTGTTCATTTCCTTTTCCCATTTTTTAACTGGATTATTTGTTTTTTTGTTCTAGTGGTGTTGGATTTTCTTGTAGATTTTAGAGATTAGACCTTTGTCTGATTTGTAATAGCCAAAATTTTTTTCCCAGTCTGGTTAGGTTGTCTTTTTACTCTTTTGGTGAAGTCTTTTGATGAGCAGAAGTGTTTAATTTTTAGAAGATCCCAGTTATCTAACTTATTTTCTAGAGTTTGTGTGTTATTGGTTGTGATTTGTATCCTGTTAATGCCGTGTATTAGGGCCTCTAGCGTTGATGCTGTTTTTTTCTTCAATGAACTTCATAGTTTTTGGCTTTATATTAGGTCTTTGATACATTTTGGATTTGTTTTTGTATGTGGTGTGAGGTATGGGTCCTGCTTCATTTCTTTGCACATACATTGTGTTTTGCCAGCACCATTTGTTAAAAAGACTGTCTTTTCCCATTTGATAGACTTTGGCACTTTTTAACACATTAAAGAGGTCTTTTGCAGCAGGTTTGCGCAATGCAGTTCGTCATTTGATTTTTTGACTGCTGCGTCCATGGGTGTTGATTGTGGATTCAAGTAAAATGAAATCCTTGACAACTTCAGTCTTTTCTGCATTTATCATGGTGCTACTTATTGGTCCAGTTGTGAGGATTTTTGTTTCCTTTATGTTGAGGTGTAATCTATACTGTAATCTTTGATCTTTAATAAGTGTTTCAGGTCTTCCTCACTTTCAGCAGGCAAGTTTATATCATCCGTATAACACAGGTTGTTAATCAGTCTTCCTCCAATCCTAATGCCATGTTCTTCTTCATATAGTCAAGCCTCTAGGATTATTTGCTCAACATACAGACTGAATAAGTATGGTGAAAGGATACAACCCTGACACACACCTTTCCTGACTTTAAACCACTCAGTATCCCCTTGTTCTGTTCAAATGACTGCCTCTTGGTCTATGTATGGGTTCCTCATGAGCACAATTAAGTGTTCTGGAATCCCCATTCTTCTCTATGTTATCCATGATTTGTTATGGTCCTCACAGTCTAATGCCTTTGCATAGTCAATGAAACACAGATAAACATCTTTCTCGTGTTCTCTGCTTTTAGCCAGGATCCATCTGACATCAGCAATGATATCCTGGTTCCAGGTCCTCTTGTAAATCCAGCTTGAATTTAGTATTAGTGTTGAATTTAGTGTGTAGTATTCCCTATGGGGTCACTATGAGTCGGATTCGACTTGACGGCAGTGGGCAGTGGCAGCATTCTAACATATAAAGAGAATATATTGTAAGAGTGAGCTTACTTTATTTTATTTTTTAGCTTTTATTTGCTGATGTTAGTTTTAACTAATACTGTGCAAACAGAGGGTTATTACTTCTGTACTTCCGTACATGATTTGACCTAAAGACAAAGCTGTTAGGTAATGGGACCAATAGAAATTTTTCAGGTCATTCAGAATGGAATGAGATTTATAGCAACAGGCCTAGTCAGCTGTAAGAACAGTATGAGTTCACAAGTACTGAATGGATAGTTTTCCTTCAGATGGTCCCTGACAAGTCAGCCTAACTAAATTGCATGGTCCTTTGTCCAGCTCACCCACAACACACAGACTTGTTGACAGCATTGAAGTAAAATAGAAAAATGAACTTTATAAGAACAATAAAACAGCAGTACATCTTGAATTTAATTTAATTTAGATTTAAGTAGGGACTTGAACTGACGTGAACCATGAACCAAAAACTAGATTTTTCTTTCCTTCACCAAAAGGAAAAGAAAAAGCTATCAGAATGATTCAATCTCCAGGCTCACCTATACCTGTATTTTCTCAGATTACTCATGGTGGTGGGGGGGAACTTTAGAAAATCTGAATACTTGTCAGCCAAACTTGAATACATTATGTAGTTGGAAAAAAACTTTAACTTCAAAAAGAAAAGAATGTGTGCAATTTGTCCTCTATTTCATGGTAATTTGATGAATTCAAAACGTACATTGATTAGATAACAGATTGATACAAATATTTAATGATTAATTTTAAATCATTGATTTTTTTAAAGTATTGAGTGATTTCAGTTAAGATGCAGTTTATGAAAGGGATATTGGTATAATTATTAATTTATAATGTATTAAATTTACTTTGTATATATTTTAATCAGAAATGAGTACATTAATAAGCATATATTTAAATATAATTTCTTTATATTAATTTCTCTAAATGAAATGATATTTATAGATGCAGAGAACCCTTAGTTATAGAGACTGAACTGACATAAAATTAATAGTGACAATGAAATGCAAAATCCAGATTTTTGCACTGTGTATGCTAGACTATGCCTCTTGTTCAGAAAATACTTATATAGCTCTTTTAAAGTCAATAATGATAATCATAAACAAGATAATCCCATCTGCATAAGCCATCCTTATACTACATGTACTAATTTAGCACATTGTTACACTTAATAAGTTGTCCTTAATCGTACATGTATTTTCACATGTGCATATTTAAGTCCTCCAGCATTTGCTGTCTTGGTTTTTCTGAAGGACTAAGGTAAAAGACACTCATTTCAAATCTGAAAAGTGGCATAATCAGAGTCTTTTGAAGCCCACTGCAATCAATGTCTATGCAAATGCGGTAGTTATGGAATTTACACTGCCTTTTTTGTCCATCCATCACTAGTGAAGCCCCCACCCTGCACTTAACTCTGTACTAATAGTTTTTTTTTCTTTTTAAAGAGACAATGATTCCTTTTTTCTGGGTATTTTATACATAAATGAGTACTACTGCTTTGACCGCCTTCACTCCCCCACCACCTTTGCGTTGCACACTTACCCACCTTCACAGCATGTCTATCTCTAATACTGCCAGTCTCTGAACTAGGTGGTGCTAGTGGTGGGGGCTTCCAGAGCTCCAGCCTGGTGGGCCTTCTGTGGCCATGCACTTGGGCCTGAGTCCTTGGAAGAAGTAAAAGATCTTTGGGATTTCAGAGCTGGTTGAGCCAGTATCCCCACAGCTTGATTATGTGTTTCCTGCCCATTGGGAGGGAGGTCCTCTGTGAGTCAGGAAAAGATTCTGTTTTTTGCCCTAATCATGTCATCATCCTTACCAAGGATTTGGTGGGGATAAAGAACACTTGTTAAACAAATAAGCAGAAGATACATACTAGAAAGGAGAACTGGTTAGGTTGGATACCATAATTGTGATTCAGTATTTATTTCCATTGTGTGAAGTGTGAAAAAGACTATAATAAGAAGAAATGCAATAGAAATATGAAGTTCTATACTTAGGTTAAAGAGAAAAAAGAAACAAAAAACTAAACGTATATGGGGTAAGTAAAGCCTGGTTTAACAGTACTTCTAGTGAAAACAAAACAAAAGTTTTTTGTTTTGTTTTTTGGTGTCGATAGCACAATTTGCATCTTTAGTCCTAAGGACTGCTCCAGAAACTAATGAATAAGGCTGTCTTGGAATGGACAGAATAAAAGCAGTTAATAATTCCCTTATTCTCTGTATTGGTCAGATCACATTGTGATCTGTTCTACTGTGATGAGTTCTATTCTGAAACTTCTAAGAACTCTGGAATGCTTGACCCTGTACAGAAGAGGATGATTCAGATGACAAAGAAGCTGAAAATGTTCAGTTTAAAGTAGAGAGGATGTAGAGCAAATGTAATGTTACTCATCAAAAATTAAAGATTTATCTGTAGACTCAGCATATAAGGTAGAACTCAAGTTCAGTCATAGGTAACAAGAGTAACCCCATAAGAGTTATTCTCTTATGTAAAAGAAGTTTGAAGGTGGACAGTCCAGGGCTGGCGAAGCAGCTCCGTGAAGTCATTGAGGGCCCCGACTCATTGTAGCTTTCTGCTCTGATAATCCTCAGTGTATGCTCATCTCCATCCTCGAGATTACCTCGCTATAGGTTGCTGGTGCTCCTGCCATCACAACCACATTCCACAGAGCAAGCAGAAGGGGTGGTGAGTGGAGGCACACATCCTTTTAACAGGTCTTCTCAGAATTTCCACAAACACTTCCATTACATCTTTTTGGCCAAAAAAAGTTTCATGGCCGTATCTAGTTGCTATGGAGCCTGTAAATGTAGTTTTCTAGCTATATTATTTTGTTATAATATGTAACATTATATATTATAGTAAGAGTATATTGCCAAGGATTCTATTATTAAGGAGAGAATGGATGTCAAGAGACAAATAGTTTCATGTCACATGCCTAACTTCAGAAGGCAGAATTGAGCCAGTGGTTAGAAGTTAAAAAGAGGTAAATTTTCTCAAATAAATAGGAAATAATTTCTTAATAGCTACATCTGCCCGAAATTGTAGACTTTGTTAGAGGTACTGACATCACTGTCATTGAACATTTGGAAGCAAGTAGAAAATTGTCCATCAAGGAAGTTTTAGGGGGAGACCTGATTTGTGCAATTTCTTCCAATAGTATGTACTAAGATTCTATTTCATTAAACATGTGTGGAGGCCATGCTGAGTTTTAGTTTGATTAACTTTTCTTATGATAGGTTTAGACAAAATTAGATTTCTCTTTACTACTTATCAATAATGACAGGTGTTCCCTAAAGCGAATACCTAGTCCACAAGTCTTTTCATGTTATTCAGAAGCCAGCATATGTTTTCTAACAGAAGGCACCAGTGAAATGTGATTCTGTGGGCACGTACTGACTTGCACATTGAGCGTTCTTTCTAATACATGCAGTTCTGTGCCTTGTGACATTTATTATTCAATAATTCACCACAGTATTGATCAATTGATTGACTCAAATTTCACTCAATATAGCTACAAGACAGGTACATTTTAAGATTTGTGTTACATGAAATGTTTAACCTCAGTCTTATTTTGTGGTAGATTTGTCTTTTCCCATGATTTTTGACATGGGTTTCTTCAGAAAATGTTAAAAATGTTTTGGTGTATATTTTGGATTTGTTATAATTCTATAATTAAGATATCTAGACATATTAGAATTATTATTTATGGGTAATTTTAAACTATAACACCCTGTCCTTCACCATGCATCAGTAAGTAGACTGAACAAATGCAAGTATTTCTAGACTTGTGCTCATTCTTGCTGATACAGATAATATTAAGAACTTAATAAACACAATAGTGGATGCCTACTGCATTAAAAACAGAAGGAGAAAATTTATTGCTTGCCACATTAGAAAAAAGTCATATAAAAAAGAAACTTTGTTTTCAAGATTTCAAATGTTGTTATTAGCTACTGTGGAGTCAGCTTCAATTCATGGAAACCTTATGTACAACAGAGTGAAATATGTACAATAAGAGTGATCCTTGGAAGCTAGGAAGGTGAGACTTTGACTAGTTTATTTTGGATAGATTATCAGGAAAGACCAATCACTAGAAAAGGACATCACTGTTGGTGAAGTAGAGGGCCAAGGAAATCAAGAGATACCATTACTGAGACACAATGACACAATAGCCACAACGATGGACTCAAACATACCAAGGATCATGAAGATGGCGCAGGATCTGGTGGCATATCATTCTGTTAAGACTCCAAATAGGCAACCCAAGAATCAATAAGAATTCAATGACAAACGCCATATACTGTTAAATTGTGCTCTTATAAAGGCTTAAGTGAATGAATTTTTCATACATAAGAATATAAGCCTCACATAATTTATCCTATACACGTCTACTCAAGGAATAGTTTCATTGTTTATATATCTTCGGTTTAGTTATTCAGAGAGAACAATTCTGGAGAGCATTTTTGCTTCAACTTAGAGTTCTTAATGGTAGTAGGCATAAAGGACAGGGTTGTGGGGAGGGCTTGAAAGGACCATCTTCCCACCAATGTGTAGCTGATGCCCTTACCTAATGCATATTAGACCGTGCACAGCTCAGCTGTGCTTTGTGGGCACAAATCTTGTATCCTAGCTGTTTAGTCCTCTTCTTCCTTAGAATCAAGGTCTTATTTCTCACCCAATTTGAACACTTTTGGCTTGAGGAATAATTACTTGACTCTCAAATGAAATTCTTACTTAATATAATACGCACTGTGTTGAACTAAATTGAGCCATGGTTTCTGGAGATCATTATTTTGGAGTGTGTGGAGGGGCCGGGGGGGAGTTAACTAAAAATGAAGGGATTGACTGCTGTTTTGGTTCCTTTGTCTTTTTCATCTTCTCAACTCCTTCCAAAGAAAAAGGGCAACTTTATTCCACCACTTTCTGTTTCTAAAACTTTGAACAAATAACTCATGTGGACCTGAGATTCTTTATCTGTAATACAAGGATAATAATACCTATTATGTAAGGATTATGGCAATTAAGTTCAATAAACATGTTTTGAGCTCTTTCTGTATTCTTGGTTAGTAAAATGTAATTTCTTTTTAAAGCTCTTAGCAGAGTATCTGGTATATGTTATTGTTAGGTATTGTGAAGTTTGTTCCAACTCATAGCAACCCTGTGTACAACAGAACGAATCATTGCCCAGTCCTGTACCATCCTCACAATCATTGCTATGTTTGAGCCCATTATTGTAGCCACTGTGTCAGTCCATTTCACTGAGGGTCTTCCTCCTTTTTCCAGACCTCTGCTTTACCAAGCATGATGTCTTTCTCCAGGAACTGGTAACATATCCCTCCAGATAACATGTCCAAAGTATGTGAAACGAAGTCACTCCATCCTCACTTCCAAGGAGCTCTCTAGATGTCCTTCTTCCAAGACATACTTGTTCATTCTTCTGGCAGTATTCTTTGCCGCACTATAATTCAAAGACATAAATTCTTTTTCAGTCTTCCTTACTCATTGTCCAGCTTTCGCATGCATATGAGGTGATTTTAAAATACCATGGCTTGGGGCAGGCCCACCTTGGTCCTCTAGGTGATATCTTTGCTTTTGAACACCTTAAAGAGGTTTTGCAGCAGATTTGCCCAATGCAATATGTCCTTTAATTTCTTGACTGCTGCTTCCATAGGCATTGATTGTTGGTCCAAGTAAAATGTAATCCCTGACAACTTCAATATTTTCTCCATTTATCATGATGTTGCTTATTGGTCCAATTATGAGGATTTTTTTCTTTATGTTGAGGGATAATCCATATTGAAGGCTGTGACCTTTGATCTTCATCAGTAAGTGCTTCACATCCTCTTCACTTTCAGCAACAAGGTTGTGTCATCTGCATGTTGCAGCTTGTTAATTAGCCTTCCACCAATCCTGGTGCCACATTCTCATATAGTCCAGCTTCTGGGATTATTTGCCCAGCATACAGATTGAATAAGTATGGTGAAAGGATATGACCCTGATGCATACATTTCCTGATTTTAAGCCATATCCCCTTGTTCTGTTTGAACAACTGCCTCTTGGTCTATGTACAAGTTCTTGATGAGCGCTATTAAGTGTTCTGGAATTTCCATTCTTTTCAATGCTATCCATAATTTGTTATGATCCACACAGTTGAATGCCTTTACACAGTAAACACAGGTAAGCATCTTTCTTGTATTCTCTGCTTTCAGCCAAGAATCATCTAACATTAGCAATTAAATCCCTTGTTCCATGTCCTCTTCTGAATTAAATCCCTTGTTCCATGTCCTTCTCTGAATCCAGCTTGAATTTCTCGCAGTTCTCTTTTGATGCACTGCTGCAACCAGTTTTGAATTATCTTCAGCGTAATTTTATTTGCATGTGATGCTAATGTTACTGTTCAGTAGTTTTCGCATTCTGTTGGGTCACCTTTCTATGGAATGGGCACAAATAGGGATCTCTTCCAGGCAGTAGGCCAGGTAGCTGGCTTCCAAATTTCTTGGCATACATGAGTGAGCATCTGCAGTGCTGTATCTGTTTGAGAAACATCTCAATTGGTATTCTGTCAATTCAGGGAGCCTTGTTTTTCGTCAGTGCCTTCAGTGCAATTTAGACCTTTTCCTTTAATATCATCAGTTCTTGATCATATGCTACCTCCTGAAATGGTCAAATGTCGACCAATTCTTTTTGGTACTATGACTCTGTTTTTCTTCCATCTTCTTTTGATGCTTCCTGTGTCATTCAGTATTTTGCCCATAGCATCATTCAACATTGCACCTTGAGGCTTTAATTTTTTCTTCAGTTATTTTAGCTTGAGAAATGCCAAGCGTGGTCTTCCCTTTTGGTTTCTATCTCCAGGTCTTTGCACATTTCTTTATAATACTTTGTCTTCTCGAGCCGCGCTTTGGAATTTTCTGTTCAGCTCTTGTACTTCATCATTTCTTCCTTTCTCTTTAGCTACTCCACGTTCAAAAGCAAGTTTCAGAGTCTCTTCTGACATTGATTTTGTTCTTTTCTTTTTTTTCCTGTCTTCGTAATGACCTCTTGTTTTCTTCATGTATGATGTCCTTGATGTCATTCCACAACTTGTCTGGACTTCAGTCATTAGTGTTCAATACGTCAAATCTGTTCTTGAGATGGTTTCCAAATTTAAGTGGAATATACTCAAGGGCGTATTTTGGTTCTTGTGTACTTGTTCTAATTTTCTTCAGCTTCATTCGAACTTGCATGTGAGCAGTAGATAGTCTGTTCTGCATTTGGTCCCTGGCCTTGTTCTGACTGATGATACGGAGCTTTTCCATCATCAGTTTCCACAGATGTAGTTGATTTGATTCCTATGTGTTGCATCTGGTGAGGTCCATGTCTATAGTTGCCATTTATGTTGGTGAAAAAGGTATTTGCAATGAAGAAGTCATTGGTCTTGCAAAATTCTATTACGTGATCTCCGGCACCGTTTCTTTCACCAAGGTCACATTTTCCAGCTACTGATCTTTCTTTGTTTCTGACGTTCACATTCCAGTCACCAGTAATTATCAATGCCTCGTGATTGCCTGTTTGATCAATTTCAGACTCCAGAAGTTGGTAAAAATCTTTGATTTCCTCATCTTTGGCATTTTTGTTTGGTGTGTAAATTTGAATAATAGTCATATTAACTGATCTTCCTTGTAGGTGTATGGATATTATCCTATCACTGACAGCTTTATATGTCATGATAGATTATGAAATGTTCTTTTTGACGATGAACGTGATGCCATTCATCTTCAATTTGTCATTCCTGGCAAAATGGGCCATATCATTGATTCAAAATGACCCATACCAGTCCATTTCAGCTAACTAATGCCCAGGTTATTGACTTTTATCCATTCCATTTCATCTGTGATGACTTCCAGTTTTCCTAGATTCATACTTCGTACATTCTATGTTCCCATTATTAGTGGATGTTTGCAGCTGCTTCTTCTCATTTTCAGTCATGCCACATCAGCAAATGAAGATCCTGAAAGCTTTACTTCATTCACATCATTAAGGTCGATTCTACTTTGAGGAGGCAGCTCTTTCTTATTCGTATTTTGAGTGACTTCCAATCTGAGGGGCCATCTTCTGGCTGTATATCAGACAGTGTTCCACTACTATTCATAAGGTTTTCACTGCTCAGTTTTTTCAGAAGGAGATCACCAGTCCTTCTTCCTAGTCTGTCTTAGTCTGGAAGCTCTGATAAAACCTGTCCACCATTTGGGGACCTTGCTGGTGTTTGAAATACTGGTGGCAAAGCTTCCAGCATCACAGCAACATGAAAACTACCATAGTAAGACAAACTGACAGACGTGTGGTGGTATATAAAAAACACAATTGTTGATTTCCTTTAGGTTCTGAAATGAGGTCCTAATATAACATGAACCTCATTGAGTCTGTAGTTCAAGCCCTTTAAATACTGCTGCTCCATTCTGAAGATCTGTAATTAGGATTCCTTCTCATATAAAACTGCCTTCCTCTTTTGCTCTTCTATTTTTCTACCACATATCTGTGACTTGGTAATAGTTTCAGCTTTGGCCCTCATCCTGCTTCCCACTTTCTTCCCTGCCCCCAAAAGGATTTTTTTTCATTTAGAAATCCATGCTAAGTTTCAGTGTGCATATGTATGCTGGGGTGGGGGGGAGCCCTGGCTCTCCCATTGCTTCTGCCTACAGGTTTTTCGCTGTTGTTGTTGTCATTGTTGTTTTAAGTTTGATGAATGTTCACAAAGTGATCACCCTCATGTATCTCACACCCAGACCAAAAAACAAAACATTTCCAGAACTCTAGGACCCCCTCTGGACACCTTAAATCACTACCCAAGTACCCAAGGATCACTACTAGTCTGACTTCTAACACTTAGATTTATTTTGCCTCTTTTTTCTTGGCTTTTTGTAAAATATGGAAACCCTGGTGGTGTAGTGGTTAAGAGCTATGTTTGCTAACCAAAAGGTAGGCAGTTTGAATCCATCAGATGTTCCCTGGAAACTCTGTGGGGCAGTTCTCCTCTGTCTTATAGGGTCACTATGAGTGGGAATCGATTGGACAACAATGGGTTTCTTTTGGTTTTATGTAAATACATCGTATACTCATATTCTTTTATCTTATTTTGTTCAATATTATGTTTGTGAAATTTCTTCAAGTTGTTCATTCTACTTGCTGTATACAATTCAATCATGTAAATATGCCACATTATGTTTATCCATTCTACAGTATGGTGCACATTTGGGTTCTTTCTAATTTGGGACTATTATGAAGAATGCTCTGATGCACATTCTTATACATCTCTTTTGGTGAGCATATTTCTGTTGAGTTATACCTGGTATTAAGGAGCCCTTGTGGCACAATGATTATGTGATTGGCTGCTAACCTGAAGGTTGGCAGTTCGAACCCACTGAGCAACTCCGGGGGAGAGAGACCTGGTGATCTGCTCCTATAAAGATTACAGCGTAGAAAATCCTATGGGGCAGTTCTACTCTGTTATGTGGAGTTCCTATGAGTAGAAAATTGACTTGATGGCTCGTAAGAATTGCTGAGTCAAAGGGTCCACTTGGAGCCCTGGTGGCACAGTGATTAAGAGCTTGGCTGCTAACCAAAAGATCGGCAGTTTGAATCCACTAGCTGCTCCTTGGAAACCCTATGGGGGAGTTTTACTCTGTCCTATAGGTTTGCTATGAGTCAGAATTGACCCTGCAGCAATGGGTGTAGTGTGGTTAGAGTCTACTCAGAAGAACCTTGGAAGAAAGTCTTAGTGATCTACTTCAGAAAAAAAAAACAGCCATTTTGAGCACAGTTCTACTCTGACACATATGAGGTCACCAAGAGTTGGAATTGACTTAACGGCAACTGATTGATTTTTAAGGTATGCATATGTCTAAGTTTAGTAGATTCTGCCAAATAATCATCCAAAGTAATTGTAATAATTTACAATTCCACTTTGCATAATTGTTTTGAGAGAACCTGCTTTGTCTGCGGGGTGAAGTAGTTTCCTCTGTTTCAAACATTTCTCATTTGTTTTCTCCAGAATTAACTGTCAGTGTCTAGATAATGCCAAAATGCTTTTCATCAGTTTTGAATCTAACTTTGTGCAATTCCAAAGTACCAGTTTGAAAAAAAATACAGCTCATTCGTTTTTCTGTACATTATTGAAACAACTGACTTAACATTTGGCTTTGCAGCCAGCCTAATTATTACTACTACTCTCCTACTGCTCTTTGCCCTGAAGTTGGTTCTGACTCATAGCAATCCTATAGGATGAGTACACCTGCCCCATAGGGTTTCCAAGGAGTGGCAGGTAGATTCAAACTGCCTACCTTTATGGTTAGCAGTCTAGCTCTTAACCACTACGCCACCAGGGCTTCCTTAAACCTAGTTAGTAATGTTAATTGACTGAATTCTGTACTGGTTAGGGGTACTAGATTGGGATTAACTGAAGGCAGTAGAGCAGAGAGTTACAACAATTTAACATAAACAGTTTTTTTTATCATCTTTTTTTTTAATTAAGTATTAAATAAGAGTCTGAGAACGTATTCTTTTCTGTGTCTTCTGTCTGAAGGGGAGACAGAATTATACTATTGAAGCTATATGTGAGATTATGTTGAATCATCATAGAAATCATATTTTGTTATATTCTAGGAGAAAAACATCTAGAATATAAAGTTATAAATATTTAAATGTATTTTATTTCAAAATGTCTAGTATTTATTTATGTTATAGGCATTTTGAAATAAATGTGACATACGTGAGTTGATTTTGTGATCAGCTTAAGCTGCATTGTAGCATCTAGAAAGCACTGAGTTATTTATGGTCAACACCTAATAAAGTCGGTGTTTGATGTCACCACACACTTGGATATAATGGCATCCAAATGGCTGGATCCTGGCTTTCCTTGGCATCTTCTCTACAGATATGGCACTGGTATTGGCTAATAGGATGAATGAATTACCATAAGGCATGTACAAAGCATAAATTTTATTGTGTTCTACTGTTTTCATTTTTGCAACAGACTACATCATATGTTTCCTGTGTTCATTCATCACTGGGTTTATATTATGTTAAATAACATAAATTTATGTTTTTCCTCCATACTTCAAATGTCTTTTTGGATATTGTCTAACTGCCAGTTAATTTGCAGCTCTGAAACCTTGTTGTATCATTTGGAATAGAGCATTCGATAATGTAAAGTGAAATGAATCACTGTGTGATGAAGAATTGCTGTTAAATCTTTTGGGGGTAATGAAATACAAGGTATCTTTTGCTGCAATTGTATGTTTCAGTGAGGATGCCCTCTGAGCATTAGAGGACATATTCATGAGCCGAAATTCCAAAAACAAATCGAATGATTTGACAGCCCTGCTCACACAGCGGAAGCTTGCATTATTGAGGCTGCCATGTACTGAATGACATAGTCAGGGTGAGCCTGGGAATATCCTTTTCTGCTCTGTCCTGCTTCTGCGTACTCTTCGGTGCCTGGCTGCCATTGCCTGTATGGCCTTTTCAGAAGGTACTTACGATAACAGTGGCAGCACTCACCAACCCATCTGTGATTTCAGCCGTTCGCATGAAGATTTCTTAAGCAGAAATAATTTCTAAGCTATGTATAATTGATTATAAATACTATTTTGACTTTCTCGTAGCTGATTTAAGCAGAATTCTTAGTGCCTAAAAGTTAAGAATGGAGTAAATATTTTCATAAATTCTTTGAAAGTAACCATGAGCAGATCCAAATATATTGACTATATTTTCTGTATGACTTCTTCTGACTAGACTGATGCTTTTAATATTATTGCACTTCATTTTTTTCTTAGATAATCAAGACTGTGCATGAAACATTAATTTCCAGCACAGAAAAATAATTGCTCAGTGATTATTTACTTTCTTTAAAACATAACTGAATATAAACTAAGACAGAAACTAAGAAAAGGGGCTATTTTTAAAAATGGCATTGAATTGTATATACTCAAAAGATTTGCAAGCAGGAACACAAACAGAAACGTATACACCAGTGTTCATTGCAACTCTGTTCACAATGACCAAAAGGTAGGAAAAACCTCTCCTAGTTATCTAGCATTGCTATAACAGAAGTGCCACAAGCAGTGGCTTTATCAGACAGAAATTTGTTTTCTCACAGTTAAGGAGGCTAGAAGACCAAATTCAGGTGCCAGCTCTAGGGGAAGGCTTTCTGTCTCTGTTGGCTCTGGAGGAAGGTCCTTGTCTCTTTGAACTTCTGTTCCTGGACAGTCTTCATGTGGCTTGGCATCGCTCTTCTCACACCTCTGCTAGCTGGCTTGTTTAATCTCTTTCATATCTCAAAAGAGATTGACTCAAGATATATCCTACATTAATCCTTTCTCGTTAGCATAACAAAGACAATCAATTCCCAAGTGGGATTATAACCACAGGCATAGATGTTAGGATTTACAACACATATTTTTGGGGGACAAAATTCAATCCATAACATTCCACCCTTTGGCACCCAAAAAAATCATGTCCTTGCCACATGCAAAAACACATTCATCCCATCACATCATCCTAGAAGTCTTAAATCAACTCCAAGTCCCAAATCTCATCTTCTGAGTCATCTAATTCAAATATAGGTGAGACTTCAGGCATATTCCATCCTGGAGCAGAATTCTTTATTTGTGAACCTGTGATATCTAGACTACAAGTTGTCTGTTCCCAAAGTTCAATGGTGGAACAAGTACAAGGTAGAAATTTCCACTACAAATGGGGAGAAATTAGAGGGAAAGAAGGGATAATGTACACCAAACAAGCCCAAAACCCAGTAGAATAATTTACATTAGCTCTCAAGGCTTGGAAATAATCCTCTCTTCTCTGAGACCATCTGGGCAATGACCCTGCCTTCAAGACTCTACGTGTTGGCCATGACCTCTGGATTCAGCCCTGGGCTTTAGTTATGCCTTCTGGGCCCACTTGTACAGCAACTCTGCTCCTTTGGCTTTGGACAGCCTTCTTCTCCTAGTCTACTGAGCAGTGACCCACTCCCTTGGCCTCAGCAGTCCCCATTCTTCTGCTCCTTGGACATGGCAGCCCCACCCCCTTAGCTCTGGGTGGCCACGTGAACTCCCTGCCACACCATAATGGCAGCTCCACATTCCAGAACCAAGGAAGATCCAACTCTTTGAAACCTAGGATGCTGTGGCCACACCCTTTGAAACTGAGAAGGCCCTGCTTCCCATGCTCCTTCTAACAGTTCTGCTTATGTCGAGCTGCTCCAGGGATGATGCTGTTAGTCGCTGTCGAGTTGGTTCTGACTTGCAGTGACCCTATGTACAGCAGAACGAAACACTGCCCTATCTTGTGCCCTCCCCACAATAGTTGTGATGCTTGAACCCATTGTTGCAGCCACTGTGTCAATCCATCTCATTGAGAGTCTTCCTCTTTTTTCCTGACCCTCCACTTTACTGAGCATGATGACCTTCTCCAGGGACTGGTCACTCCTGATAACGTGGCCAAAGTATGTGAGATGAAGTCTCACCATCCTTGTTTCCGAAGACCATTCTGGCTGTACTTCTTCCAAGACAGATTTGTTTGTTTTTCTGGCAGTCCATGGTATAGTCAATATTCATCACCAACATCATAATTCAAAGGCATCAATTCTTGTTCAGTCTTTCTTATGCATTGTCCAGCTTTTGCATGCATATGAGGCAATTGAAAATACCATGGCTTGGGTCAGGCAAACCTTAGTCCTCAAAGTGACATGTTTACTTTTGAACACTTAAAAGATGTCTTTTGCAGGATGGTCCTTTTCTTTTCTTGGAAGGCAACAGGTATAGTAGCTTCTTTGGTCTGTTTCCTGCCTGTAGAATTCCAAGAAGCAGACGGCTTTCTTTGCTCTTTCTTTGTCCCCTTCAGTCTAAGCTGATGGGTTTTCTGCTGTGGTAGGTGATTAGATCCATCAGTCACAGGCTTAATTTCTTTGACAAAAGATTGTGTAGCCACATTCTTGGTGAAAGTTCTAGGACACCTGTCCTTAGTTTCTACAATGAAATTTTCCAAATATTTAACTTTTGTTTTCATTTTGCACAGTTCATTTTTAAGTCCATCTCTTTCCTCTCACATTTTACTATAAGCAGCAAGGAGAAACCACATGGCCTCTTTAAGATCTTGCTTAGAAATCTCAGCCAGATATCCAAGTTCGTCACTTACAAGTTCTGCCTTCTACCAGACATTTGAACATAATTCAGACAAGTCCGTTGCCACTGCATAAAAACATGGCCTTTACTCCACTGTCCAATCACATGTTCATCATTTTCTTTTAAAGCCTCGTCAGAAGCACAGTTAATGCCCACATTTCTAGCAACGTTCTGTCACTGTCACCACACGCATTCTCTGAGACGGTGGGAACTTGCTTTCTAGCTCTCCTCACTTTCTTCTGAGCCCTCACCAGAGTTGCCTTTGATGTTCATAATTCTAACAACAATATCTTCAAGGCAATCTAGGCTTTTCCTCTTGTTGTTGCTATTAGGTACCGTTGAGCCTGTTCCAGCTCACAGTGACCCTATGTGCAACAGAAGGAAACGCTGCCCGGTCCTGTATCATCCTCGTAATTGTTGTTATGCTTAAGCCCATGCATGCAGTCGCTGTGTCAATCTCATTGAGGGTCTTCCTCTTTTTCACTGACCCTCTACTTTATCAAGCATGATGTCCTTCTCCAGGGACTGGTCCCTCCTGATAACATGTCGAAAGTGTGTGAGACCAAGTCTTGCCAAGCTTACTTCTGAGGAGCATTCTGGCTGTACCTTCTTCCAAGACAGGTTTGTTCATTGTTCATGGTGCAATCAATATTCTTTGCCAACACCATAATTCAAAGGTGTGAACTCTTCTTTGGGCTTTCTTATCCATTGCCCATCTTTCACATGCATATGAGGCGATTGAAAATACCATGGCTTGGGTCAGCCGCACCTTAGTACTTAAAGTGGCATCTTTGCTTTTTAAAACTTTAAAGAGATCTTTTGCAGCAGATTTGCCCAAGGTAATGAGTTGTTTGATTTCTTGACTGTTGCTTCCATAGGTGTTGATTGTGGATCCAAGTAAAATGAAATCCTTGACAACTTTAATCTTTTCCCCATTT
The DNA here is from genome assembly GCF_024166365.1 of Elephas maximus indicus. Taxonomy (NCBI): domain Eukaryota; kingdom Metazoa; phylum Chordata; class Mammalia; order Proboscidea; family Elephantidae; genus Elephas; species Elephas maximus. Next base: position 87,274,288 of record NC_064820.1, read on the forward strand.
ATTATGATGGTGCTTTTATTGGTCTAGTTGTAAGGATTTTTGCTTTCTTTATGTTGAGGTGTAATCCACACTGAAGGCTATAGTCTTTGATCTTCATCAGTAAGTACTTCAAGTCCTCTTCATTTTCAGCAAGGTTGTGTCATCTACATACCACCTTTCCTGACTTTAAACCACACAGTATCCTCTTGTTCTGTTTGAATGACTGCCTCTTGATCCATGTACAGGTTCCACATGAGCACAAGTAAGTGTTCTGGAATTCCTATTCTTTGCAATGGTATCCATAATTTGTTAAGAGCCACACAGTTGAATGCCTTTGCACAGTCAATAAAACACAGGTAAATATCTTTCTGGGATTCTCTGCTTTCAGCCATGATTCATCTGACATGAGCAAAGATATCCCTTGTTTCCCGTCCTCTTCTGAATCCATTTTGAATCTCTGGCAGTACCCTATTGATAAACTGCTGCAGCAACTTTTGAATGATCTTCAGCAAAATTTACTTGTATGTGATATTAATGACACTGTTCAATAATTTCTGCATTCTCTTGGATCACCTTTCCTTGGAATAGGCATAAATATGAATCTCTTCCAGTCAATTGGCCAGGTAGCTGTCGTCCAAATTTTTCGGCATAGACAAGTGAGCACTTAGGCACCTTAGAACTCTTCTGGCCTTCACCTATTGCCCAGTTCGAACACCACTTCTATTGTAGATATTACTTAGAGCAGCACCCCTACTTCTTGGTACTAAATTCTTTCTTAGTTATCTAGTGCTGCTATAACAGAAATACCACAACTGGGTAGCTTTATCAAACAGAAATTTATTTTCTAACATTTTAGGAGGCTAGAAGTCTGAATTCAGGGTGCCAGCTCTAGGGAAAGGGTTTTTCTCTCTGTTGGCTCTGGAGGAAGGTCCTAGTCTCTTTGAGCTTCTGCTCCCAGGCAGTCTTCATGTGGCATGGCATCTCTCTTGGCCCATCTCTGCTAGCTGGCTGGTTTAATCCCTTTTGTATCTCCAAAGAAATTGACTCAAGATATACCCTACACTAATCTTGTGTCTTTAACATAACAAAGACAGTCCATTTCTAAATGGAATTATAACCACAGGCATAGATGTTAGGATTTACAGCACGTATTTTTGGGGGACACAATTCAATCCATAGCACAACCTAAATGTCCATCAACAGATGAATGGCAAACTGAATGTGGTGCATACATACAATGGAATTATTGTTCATCCATAAAGAGAAATGAAGTCCTGATACGTGCCACATCATGGATGAAGCTTAAAAACATTATGCTGAGTGAAATAGTCAGTCTCAAAAGGACAAATACTGTATAATCTCACATAAATGAAATAGGCAGATATATAGAAACCAAAGCTTATTAGTAGTTGTGGGAGGAGGGAAGGGGACGTTACTGTTTAGAGGGCACGGAGTTTATGTTAATGGTGGTGGAATAATTTGGAAAAGAATAGTAAATGATAATGGTTGCATAACATGAAGAATGTAATCAATGTCACTGAATTATACGGATAAAAATTGTTTAATTATATTTGTACCAAAATTAAAAGAAAAGAAAAATGGTATTGAATTAGAAACACCACACCTTGGGGTTTATACTGCCTTATGCCTCAGTAACTTAAAACGGACCTTGCAAGTCACCTGTCTGGTCATGGAATTGTAGAGGTGACAGAACCTTGTTGGTCACTAATGGTCTGAGCCCATAGGTGAGAAGTTGGGAAATTGAGCCAGCAATGTTAAATGATTTGCTTAGTAACAGAGGTAGGTCCAGCATCCAGGCATCTTAACTACATTAATCCACCATTCTTTCCACCTGCCTGTGGTTTACTATTGTTTCAGTTATAAGGGTGAGATCTCATTTAACATGGTTTGGATTGGTTTTATAGTACAGTTAGGGAGCCGTGGTGGTGCAGTGGTTAAGTACTAGCCTGCTAAGTGAAAGGTCAGTGCTTGGAACCCACCAGCCACTCTGCAGGAGAAAGATGTGGCAGTCTCCTTCTATAAAGATTACAGCTTTGGAAACCCTATGGGACTGTTCTTCTGTGTCTTATAGGGTCACTATGCGTCCCAATCGACTCGATGGTAATAGGTTTTCTGTATCACTTTAAATAGGAATTGACTAGAAAGGACACTGATCTTTGACGCTGATGCCTCTGCCAATCTTTGGTTCATTTACTGAGCAGTAGAGAACATTAACAACAACAACAAAAAAAAGATTACCGCAAACTATATCATAGCTGTTTTAGACGTAAATGTTAAAACAACTAAACAATAGTGTGTGAACAAATATCCCTGACCCCACTCTTTCTAGGAGCAAGCACTCACACAGAGGCGTAACTAGGGTACAGCACATATGGCTGGTATTGCACCAGCCCAGCCCTGCAAGCAGTGCCACCGACCAGTTTCTATTAATCTGACACTCCTCTTTTAGGTAACTCTACCATAGATAACTCTACCGTAATATCAGCTCAAAAATACCACTCAAGCTCAACCTTTTAATTAACACATTACCATCCTTGAGGAAGGACGTTGGGCCATACTGGATTAATAAAAACTGCTCAGTGGCGCCCCGCTCTCAGGGCTGGTGCAATACCCTAGACACGCCACTCACAGAAGACTATTTTAAAGTAACAAAAGTGGAGGAAAATAGAAAAGTAAGAAAGGGCAATTTGAGCAGTAAATGCACTGTGGTATCCGTGGGATCCTTCTCCAGCTTCATGTGATATCGTGCTGTATAGAAAAGGTTCTTTCAGCAAGTGTTTAGGAAAATATGTTCCAAAAGATCTGCATAACATTAGTGTAACCAAGTGTTCCTCTCTGTGGCTTCCTGTTTTGGAATTAAATGCCTTCAGGGTACTCAGAATAACTCTGTTTAGAAACACAGGAAGAATTTAACCTCTTATGTTCCTAATCATTTTTTAAAAAGCTATAGAATAAGTAGAAACCCAAAGGATCTCATTCTACTGTTTCGCAATAGTTTCAGTTAAAATTTAAAACTGTGTATGCATAAAGTATGTGGTTTAGTTAGGAAACAAAAGTATAAACAGAAATTCTAACTGGAATTATTATTATTAAAATTATAAGAACAGTTTGTCTCTTTATAAACAAATTTCATAGACCAGCCTTTTTACACAGAGGGTTATTTCCAAACAAACTTAGTGGCAATTTTCCACTTTGGTTATTTGCAGAGGTAAAAGCTGTGTTTATTTGTCTCTGGAGCCATTGTTCAACATCCTTAAGTTGCTGCCGCAAAGCCAGCAGAGGGAGCACCAAACAATATTTTTGTTTCGCTTACAGTTTAATGATGTATTTTTTACTTTGTTTTTCAACTTCAATTTAAAAGGATACCTACAACTAGTAATGTATAGGGTGTACATTTTTACTGTATAATATTAACTTTCTATATGTGTCTTATTCTGTGAAAGTAAGAGACTTAAAGGGGCCTTATTTATTCAATTCAGCTCTACACACATTCCTTAAATTCCTACTATGTTTAAGATCTGATCAGTGGTGGAGAGTCATGATGAATACTCAGCCTGTTTTTCATGAATTTATGATCTAGTTGGAGAGAGAAAATTATAAAGATCCTTCTGTGTACAAGGCAGAATGATATTAATAAATGCAGAAGATGGGTCAATTCTTGATGGAGAATCAGTGGAGGTATGATAAGAGAAGGTGACATTTGAATTGGACCGTGAAGGGTAAGATTTCAAAGAAAGTGGAAGTTCTAGACTGGAGAGCACAGCATATGTACATGGTATTTGGGGGGAATGGCTATGATAGGGCTGTGGATAGATAGAGCATGTGCAAATGAGGGGATGTTTTGGGAGGTGAGGTCAGAAAGCTAAAGTAGAGTCAGATAATGAATGGAGCACCCTGAAATCCATGCCAAGGAGTTCTGGTGTTTTTTTTTTTTTCCTTTTGGCAAAAGAGAGCAAATTGCAGATCCTTTAGGAAGCTATAAATGATGTTTTATAAAATAATCCTGGATTTAGGGTAAAAGATTGCCCAGAGGACTGAGAGATGAAAGTCTGAACGTGTTTGTACTAGACCAGATGAAACATTATAGCAACCTAGGTAATAATAGTAATATAGGGAGCCCGGGTGGCACAAGCAGTTGTGATCTGCAGCTAACCCAAAGGTTGGTGGTTTGGACCTACACAGTGACTCTGTATTAGAAAGGCCTGGCAAACTGCTTTTGTAAACATTATAGGCAAGGAAACCCTGTCGAGCAGTTCTACTCTAATACACGGGTCACCATGAGTCAGGGGCCCACTGGATGGCAGCTAACAACAACAATAATAATACCTTACACTGTATGTGTGGAAACCCTGGTGGCGTAGTGGTTAACTGCTGCGGCTGCTAACCAAAGGGTCGGCAGTTCGAATCTGCCAGGTGATTCTTGGAAACTCTATGGGGCAGTTCTACTCTGTCCTATAGGGTTGCTATGAGTTGGAATCGACTAGACGGCACTGGGTTTGGTATTTTTTTGGTACTGTATGTGTATATAGATATACACACAAACACATAATGTATACACACAAATACATAGATTTATGTGTGTGTGTATAAAGAGACCTATGTATGTGTAATAATACCTAGTATATAATAATAGTATCTACTATTTCTTCTGCTCTCCTCCCCTTCCATTCTCTCCCCTCTGCCCTTCCCTCTCCTTCCCTCCTCTTTCCTCTTCTTTTCTTTTTCCTTTTTTTTGGGAGGAGGGAATATCTGGTATTCAGTAGTAATATTGTAAACATATGGAAAACAAATTAAATTGAATCCTGATCTCAGAGTGAGCACCAGAATAAAATCCCAGATAGATTGAAAAATTAAATTTTTAACATGAAGTCATACAACTACTAGGTGAAAACACTGGTGACCCTGTAAGAATGGCCTCAAGATAGAAACCATTAAGGAATAAAAAGTGGCTAAAGGGCACACAGATGTATTTCACAGGTGGAGAATTTCAAGAAGAGAGAGAACTTCTCATCATTTAATGTATGCTTAACATGAACTTGATGTATCGGAAAGTTTCCTGTTTTGAACACAGGATGTTTCCTGGGTAGTTACATATTTTGAATTGCATAAACTTGAACTTCCCTTCAAACTATGAAATTCCATGGTTCTGGAATGTGTATACATGTGTTATTCTTGCTATTGGATTGTTTTCTCCTTGATTAAGTCTAAGAAAGATGCATCTTTCCCCTCTTCATGGTACATAACTCAGTACTTTGCATGTAGTGCAACAAATATTTATTTAATAGCATTCATAATGGAATTTTTTAGAATTAATATTTGTTAACCATTATTTTATAAAATATATTTGAGGTGGTTTAGAATCTTTTGTATAAAAAGATAATGTAATGTGTAGTATTATAACAATAGATTTTAAAATTTTTAAAAGAAATTCATTATGTTTAGTCTTAGGCTTTGATTAATGCATTTTACAATATGAATAGACAGGTTTATTCTTTCACAGGGTAATTGTATACTTAAATTTCATTTTATAGCATTTAATTTGTATTAATTGTTAATGAAATGATCATATACAGAACTAAATTTTTAGACTGGTTTCTATGAACTGCAAAGAATTTTGTCTACTACTTACATGATTTATTGGACATAAATGCTGTAATTATTAAGGAACTTTAGTAATGATTTTAATGTGAAATGATAAAAACGTGGCATGAAAGATGCACTTAGCATATGAATTTAGTCATAATTGGTGATTTTTGTTATGTTGCTTTAATTAGGGAAACAAGGCTCTAAAATAAAGGTGCTTATTCAAAGTGATGAAATGATTTTATAGGCTATTTAACAAAAAACTTTGGAGAACCATATTGTGTAAGTGGTTAGTGATATTGAAATTGCTATCAGCCTTGGGATATCAGATGTGTTTATTTTTAACTTTTATGCAGATAAAGTTATTAAAATGTACATTTCAAGTACATTTCCAGTGCCTTTGAAAGTGTTTTTTGAATGATTTCCATTTGAGAAGTAAGGAGCTAGGTCTGTTAGTTATTAACCCAAATATAACTGATTTTATTGATCTTTCTATGATTTTTTAAAATGAGGAGTGCGAAAAGTCACAGACACAGTTTGTTGACATATTGCAATCCATATGTGTGCTTTTCTGATAAGGAACGTATAGCGTATACCATCCCTCCAGAACATTTAGCACCAGATTTATGATTTTTCTAATTTGGTTCGTCGCTTGCCAAAGACCATGCGAGTGCATATTTGATCAGAAGTATATTTTGCCTTGAATCAGATGAAGAATACTTAATGAGTCAATGCCAAGAAGCAATGCAGAGAAGATGTAGACTAGCAAACTAAAAAAGGCTTTAAAATGGCTTAATGTGAAATATGATAAAGTAATATTACAGAGAAAGTCAGATTTTCCGATTTTCATACCTTCCCCTTAGTAAAATTTTCCGCCATAACTGTAAAAACCAAAAAAACCAAATCTATTGCCATCGAGTCGATTCTGACTCATAGTGACCCTATGGGACAGAGTAGAGCTGCCCCATAGGGTTTCCAACGCTATAAATCTTTATGGAAGCGGACTGCCACGTTTCTCCTGCAGAATGGCTGGTGGGTTTGAACCATCAGCCTTTTGGTTAGTAGCGTAGTGCTTAACCACTACACCACCAGGACTCCTTACCATAACTATGTTGTTGATGTTAGGTGCTGTCCGGTTAGTTCTGACTCATAGCAACACTATGCACAACAGAACAAAGCACTGCCTGGTCCTGCACTGTCCTCAAAGTCATTAATATGCTTGAGCCCACTGTTGTGGCCACTATGTCAGTCCATCTAGTTGAGGGTCTTCCTCTTTCACACTGACCCTCTACTTTACTGAGTGTGATGTCCTTCTCCAGGAACTGATCCCTCCTGATAACACGTGCAAAGTATGTGAGACGAGGTTTCGCCATCCTTGCTTCTAAGGAGCATTCTGTCTGTACTTCTCCCCAGGCAGAATATACCAAGGCAGTCCTCGATATATTTAATATCGTATGTCAATACGATAAATCAAAGGGGTGAATTCTTTTTCAGTCTTCCTTATTCATTGCCCAGCTTTCACCTGCATATGAGGTGATTGAAAACACCATGGCTTGGGTCAGATACATCTTACTCTTCAAGGTGACATCTTTTCTTTTTAACACTTTAAGGAGGTCTTTTGCAGCATATTTGCCCAACGCAGTGCATCCTTTGATTTCTCGACTGCTGCTTCCATGGGCATTGATTGTGGATTCAGTTATATGAAGCCCTTGACAACTTCAATCTTTTCTCAATTTATCATTGTGTTGCTTATTGTCCCAGTTTTGAAGATTTTTGTTTTATGTTGAGGTGTAATCCATACTGAAGGCTGTATGTAGTCTTTGATCTTCATCAGTAAGTGCTTCACGTCCTCTTCACTTTCAGTAAGCAAGGTTGTGTTATCTGCATAGTGCAGGTCGTTAGTCTTCCTCCAATCCTGATGCCCTGTTCTTCATATAGTCCAGCATCTCATATTATTTGCTCAGCATACAGACTGAATAAGTATGATGAAAAGATACAACCCTAGTGCACACCTTTCCTGATTTTAATCCACACAATATCCCTTTGTTCTTTTTGAATGACTGCCTCTTGATCTATGTACAGATTCCTCATGAGCACAATTAAGTGTTCTGGAAGTCCCATTCTTTGCAATGTTATCCATAATTTGTTATGATCCACACAGTCGAATGCCTTTGCATAGTCAATAAAACACAAGTAAACATCCTTCTGGTATTCTCTGCTTTCAGCCAGGATCCATCTGACATCAGCAATGATATCCCTGGTTCCATGTCCTCTTCTATATCCGGCTTGATTTTCTGGCGGTGTAACCGAACGCGTATTCTTGTCCTGTCCTATTAGCCCATCAAAATAAGATGGATGCCACACCACTAGTTGCAAGGAAAACAGAAAGTGGAAATTTATTGTTTCCGCAAACAAGGAGCAACAGGAGGCCTAGCAGCCAAAAGACCATGCGCTCCTAGTCCCAGGGGAACTTGGAGATTTTATGCCTTCCAGTCCCTAGAGGGTGGGATTGACACTCAAAATCCTACACCCTGATCCCTCCCATGTCTGTATTTGGAGATCCAGGTTCTGACTCATTTGCAAAGGAAGGGAACTTTCGCTTTGCAAATGGGCTCCCTTGCAGCTGTGTGCAGGAGAATATCTTTCTCTCTGGTGAAGTTCAGGTTCGGGGTCAAGTTTGGGGCCCCAGCTCTTCAGGTCCTGCGCATACGCTGAGATCTTGGTTTGCACATGCATGGGACTTCAGTGCCAAATTCAAACCACAGTTAGGGCCCAGGGCACAGTAGGGCCAAGGCACTGTTGGTAACCATGGCTTGGCAGGCAAGAAGGGAGGGGGGAGAACTGCACAGAGTGGAGGAAGCCTCTGCAGTGGCTTCAGCAGTTCCCTGTGGATGTGCTGCTGCAACTGCTTTTGAATGATCTTCAGCAAAATTTTACTTGTGGGTGATATTAGTGATATTGTTTGATAATTTCCACATTTGGCTGGATCACCTTTCTTTGGAGTAGGCATAAATATGGATCTCTTCCAGTCGGTTGCTGAGGTAGCTGTCTTCCAAATTTCTTGGCATAGAAGAATGAGCACTTCCTGTGTTGCATTCGTTTGTTGAAACATCTCAGTTGGTATTCTGTCAATTCTTGGAGCCTTGTTTTTCAACAATGCCTTCAGTGCAGCTTGAACTTCTTCCTTCAATACCATTGGTTCTTGATCATATGCTACCTCCTGAAATGGTGAAACATCAACCAGTGCTTTTTGCTGCAGTGACTCTGTATTCCTTCCACCTTCTTTTGATGCTTCCTGTGTTGTTTAATATTTTCCTGGTAGAATCCTTCAGGATTGCAACTCGTGGCTTGAATATTTTTTTCACTTCTTTCAGCTTGAGAAATGCTGAGCGTGTTCTTCTGTTTTGCTTTTCTGACTCCAGGTCTTTGCACGTGTCATTACAACACTTTACTTTGTCTTCTTGAGCCGCCCTTTGAAATCTTCTGTTCAGCTCCTTTACTTCATCATTTCTTCTATTCTCTTTAGCTACTTGACATTCCAGAGCGAGTTTCAGAGCCTCTTCTATAGGAACTATAGGAAGTGATTTTTTATTTGTGTGATGCAGTTTGCATTTTAGTGGGGGTAAAGGCTTCTTTGATTTCTGTACTGCTCTTTCTCTCTTAGGGGCTGAGGAAGACCCTAGTTGTGCTTTGTTGTTGTTAGTTGCCATTGCATTGATTCCTACTCATGGGACCCCATGTGTGCAGAGTAGAATTGTGCTCCATGGAAGCAGATCTCCAGGCCTTGTCTTCCGAGGTGCCTTGGGGTGTGCTCGATCTGCCAACCTTCCCATTAGTAGTCAAACACTTAACCATTTGTGCCACTCTTCGGAGAGCCCAGTAGCCCTGCTCTTCCTAGGCATTAGTGCTAGAGATTTATTTGTCACTTCATTAGTTTGATGGAGGTAAAATTATCTCTTTGTTTTGTAAAAAATGATTGTCTTTTTGTTCTTTGTCCATTTTTCTGTTAAGGGATCCATTTCTTAATGGTTTATGAGACTTTTTATTTGTTAAGGGTGTTAACACTTTGTTAAATATGTTACAAATATTTTGTGTGCTTTTTTGTATTTTAATTTCAAGCGTTTTTTAGTATATATAAATTTAAAAATACTGTCTGTCCACTCTAGTTATCTTTTAGTCTGTAATGTTTTTCTTTGTTGGGATTTGCAAGACCTTTATCAGTTGTATATTATGTAAGTTTCTCTGTCTTTTAAGACTATGAAGTAGAGGGAATGATCAAGCGAAGCCTTTATATTATTTGGTTTAAACAAGTTATAAAGAATGACTGTTGTTGGACTGTGATTTTATTTATAATGATTCATTTACAAGTATCCCACATACATGATTGGCTGTTTTACTTCACATTGGGGGAGGGCTCTCCTGAAGTATAAGAAGTTTCCTTTAATGTTCTGCTTTCCTTGTTGCTACTTACTATCCACTGTGGTAGAAGTCAAATGGTGAGAGAGGGATGAGAAATGTTTCCAATGACACTTAGTTCTTTTCTACCCCAAAGAACACTGTTACATATATAGAAATTACTTTATGCATAATTATTTGGTTTCCAAGCTAGCCCACAATTTTTTTCCCCACTGTTACTAGCCATAATATTTTTTCCTTATTGTTCATTGTATAAAATTTCAGTTATGTTGTGAGTTAACTGTACTTTTGAGGGTACCCTGGGAACCTGAACGAAATTGTTTCAGAATTCAACAGGCTACAGAGTTTTATGGTTTTAGGTCATACATTTAGATCTCTGATGCATTTTGATTTAGTTTTTATATATGGTATAAGGTATGGGTCTAATTCCAATCTTTTGCATTTTATGGAAATCCTGTTATCCCAGCGTCATTTGTTAAAGAGACTATTCTTTACCTATGTGATGACTTTAGCACCTTTATTGGAGTTTAACCACAGATGCACAGGCTTAACTCTGGACACTCAGTTCTATTCCATTGGCCTCTATGTCTATTACTATACCAATACCAGACTGTTTTGATTACTGTAGCCTTAGAATATATTTTGAGATCAAGAAGTGAGAGTTCTCCTATTCTGTTCTTCCTTTTGAAGGTTGCTTTGGCAATTTGGGACCTTATGAAAAAAATGTTGATTTGGCAAGTGTTGTGTTATTTATATTTTTACAATAAAATAAACAGGTTACAAATGAACTTTGGAAGCAAAGCCCATTTGTAGGTTGAGGCCAGCTGGTAAGCCTTCCTGAGGACCTACATCTAAGAATGCTGGACCAAAAATGGTCTAGTTGGTCTGGAAGACTCTAGCCAGTCCTCAGTATTCTGCAGCTAGAATTTACGGGGAGGCTTGTTTTCTAAGTTCTATGAGGTGAGAGGTAGCCTGAGTGGTACATAAGTCTTTTCTTTAAGATCTAGAGCAGTATTAGTCAATAGAACTTTTTGCAATGATGGGAATGTTCTATGCCTTCACTGTCAAGAATGGTAGCCAGTAGCCACATGTGCCTATTGAGTACTTGAAATGTGGATAACATGCTGAGAAACTGAATTTTTAATATTATTTAGTTTTCATTAATTTAAATTTAAATAGCCACAAGTGGCTAATGGTTACTGTTTTGAAAAGCAGAAGTCTCAAGTTTGTGGGGGGTATATTAAACTATAGAATTAACAAGTCAATTAATATCTGTTAGAGGCTTTCTCCCTTGTTATATGAAAAAATGTCATAGAATGTGTAGATCTTATTTAGACCCTGTTGAGAGGAAATTAACTATGAAAAGGTTAAAAGACATTTTTGAGACAGTCTGGGAAACTTGAACATTTGAACTGGATATTAAGTGACTTTAATGGAGTTAGTGTTAATTTTGTTAGATGTGATAATAGCAATGGGTTATGTTTTTCAAAAAACCTTATCTTTTAGAGGATACAAAGTGAAGTTTTCAAATAAAATAGTATGATACCTAGGGTTTGCTTTATGAGGGAAAGTGTGTGTGTGTGTGTGTGTGTGTGTGTGTTTTGGGGGACTAACCCAGTGCCGTCGAGTCAATTCCGACTCATAGCGACCCTATAGGGGGGACTAGGATGAGGTAAGATTAACTATGTTCATAGTTGTTGAGCTGACTGATGGGCATATGGGGTTCATTATTACTGTTTTTATACTTTTGTATGTGATAGAAAGTTTCCATAATAAACAGTATTGAGTTGGGAAACCTCTTTGTAGTTCATATCGCCTAGCCTTTTGTCCAAGTTCATCTACTCAGCCATTAGACGGCAGAGTTGAGAATCAAATTTGTTTGTTTCAAAGTTCTATTGGTTTTCTGTGACATCACATTGTATCACATTTTAGACACATGATTCTGTGTTTCACTTGTTGCATGACATTCGACATATCTTGCACATTTCCCTCTTGTGTAGGTAAGGCCAAATTTGGTAGCAGAGCTGACCATGTAGATCAGCAGAGGTTAGAGTCATTCATGGCAAGTTGGATCAGGCTCTGGTGTCAATGGAACCAGATTTGAGGGCTGAATACAAACAGAAGCTTGAGAGGGGAAACTGGAGGAGCATTAATAGTATCAGATTCAAGAGAAATGGAAGAAGCAAGGTCGAACTTCAAGGGGATCAGGAATGGGTACAAGGTGGGACCAGGTAGCAAGCCTGAGGATGCAGGTCATGTAGAAAGCAAGGGTGCAGGATGTGAATTCTTTTTGGGAGATGGCTACATATTTAAAGGGCAGCCTAGCTGATTTGTCATGTAGCCAAGTTGACATTCCTCATTCCGAGATGCAATTTCTACTATGCGTGATTTCCTCTATTCATTTCATCTGAAATAATTGTAATAATATAGAATTTTTGTCTTGAGGGGCCTGTTGAGATCATCGAATTCAATGTATTTATTTTTAAGTATTATCAAATTCTTACTGCATTTCCAAAGGACAGTTGGCATTCAATTATGTGCCATAAGGATTTCAAACTTACAGTTATGTATGGTCTCAAAAAGATTTTGGAGTAGTGGGTAGATGATAGATAACGAATATTCAAGCAATGAAAATATTTGGTTAAAGTGGTTATTAGTTAAAGTAGAGAAGAATTATTACCAAATTTATTTTATAAAACACCATTTATGAATTGTATTTTCACTTACGTTTCTAGTCTCAAGGCTACTCTCAAGCAAGAACTTCACGCATCAGTAAATGAACAGCCACATAGCATACATTTTATAAGAATATTGCAAGTGTCCATGTTTTATATTTCGTGCCAGGAAGGGGAGGGGCATTCAGCAAATAAGACAATAATGCCTAGGAATAAACTACTAAGTAGAAAGTCTGTTATACCATTGCCTCACTAGGATCTAATATTGGCATTGTGAAACTTTCAAATTGTATTCTGTTTATACGTTTCACGGGCTATTTCTGTGTTTCTTTCTGGGTCCTGTTTTGGGCTTCTTTAGTAAAGGCTAAGGGCAAGTATTCAGTCTCTCATCGTGTATTCAAACTACTGTGCCATCTTCAAAATTCTACAGTCAAAAGCAACAAGCTCCCAAAGTCAATTTCTAAAGTTAATAATATTTGGATTTATTAGGTACCATTTGTATTTATTAGGTTCTACTACTACCTCATGTTGTCAGTTTGCTGTACTGTGGTGGCTTGCATATTGCTGTGATACTGGAAGCTTCGCCACTGGTATTTCAAATACCGGCAGGGCCATCCTTGGTGGACATGTTTCAGCAGAGCTTCCAGACTAAGACAGATGAAGAAGAAGGACCTAGCAGTCTGCTTCAGAAAAAAATTGGCCAGTGAAAACCTTATGAATATCAGCAGAACATTATCTGATATAGTGCTGAAAGATGAGCCCCTCAGGTTGGAAGACACTCAAAAGACAACCTGGGAAGAACTGCCTCCTCAAAGTAGAATCAACTTTAATGACGTAGATGGAGTCAAGCTTTCAAGACCTTCATTTGCTGATGTGGCACAACTTAAAATGAGAAGAAACAGCTACAAACATCCATTAATAATCGTAACGTGGATTGTATGAAGTATGAATCTAGGAAAATTGGAAGTTCTCAAAAATAAAATGGAACACATAAACATCGATAAACTAGGCATTTATGGACTGCTGTTGGCCGTTTTGAATCAGACAATCATACGGTCTACTTATGCCGAGAGTGACAACTTGAAGAGGAGTGGTATTGCATTCATCAGCAAAAACAACCTTCAAGATCTATCCTGAAGTACAATGCTGTCAATGATAGGATAATACCCATAAGCCTATGAGGTAGACAAGTTAATATGACTGTTATTCAAATTTACACACAAACCGCTAAGGCCAAAATGGAGAAATTGAAGATTTTTACCAACTTCTGCAGTCTGAAATTGATCAAACATGTAGTCAAGATTCGTTGATAATTACTGGTGATTGAAATGCGAAAGTTGGAAACAAAGAAGGATAGGTAGTTGGAAAATATGGACCTGATGATAGAAATGATGCTGGAGATAGCATGATAGAATTTTGCAAGGCCAATGACTTCTTCATTGCAAATATCTTCTCACTATCATCAGTGGTGACTAGAAACATGGAACTTGCCAGATGGAATACACAGGAAACGAATTGACTACAACTGTGGAAAGAAAGGATGGAAAAGACCAATGTCATCAGTCAGAACAAGGCCAGGGGCCAACCGCGGAACAGACCATCAATGGCTCATATGCAAGTTCGAGTTGAAACAGAAGAAAATTAGACCTTGAGTATATCCAAATTATACCAAAGACCATATCCCACCTTAATTTAGATTTGATGCACTCAGCACTAATGACAGAAGACTAGACAAGTTGTAGAATGACATCAAGGACATCATACATGAAGAAAGCAAGAGACCCTGAAAAAGACAGGAAAGAAAGAAAAGACCAAAATGGATGTCAGAAGAGACTCTGAAAGTTGCCCTTGAATGTAGAGTAGCTAAAGTGAAAGGAAGAAATGATGAAGTAAAAGAGCTGAACAGAAGATTTCAAAGGGTGGCTCCAGAAGACAAAGTAAAGTATTATAATGACAAGTGTAAAGACCTGGAGTTAGAAAGCCAAAAGGGAAGACCACACTTGGCATTTCTTAAGGTGAAAGAACTGGAGAAAAAATTGAAGCCTTGAGTTGCAATATTGGAGTATTCTACAGTGAGAATATTAAATGATGCAGTAGGCATCAAAAGAAGGTGAAAGGAATACAGAGTCACTATACCCAAAAAAATTGGTGGATGTTCAGCCATTTCAGGAGGAAGCGTATGATGAAGAACTGATGGTACTGAAGGAAGAAGTCCAAACTGCACTGAACGCATTGGTGAAAAACAAGGCTCCAGGAGATGACAGAATACCAACTGAGATATTTCAACAAACAAGTGCAGCACAGGAGGTGCTCACTCATCTATGCCAAGAAATATGGAAGACAGCTATCTGGCCAACTGACTGGAAAAGATCCATATTTGTGCCCATTCTAAAGAAAGGTGAGCCAACAGAATGCAAAATTATTGAACAATATCATTAATATCACATACAGGTAAAATTTTGTTGAACGTAATTGACAAGTGCTCGCAGCAGTACATTGACAGGGAACTGCCAGAAATTCAAGCCAGATTCAGAAGATGTAGAAAGGGGATATCATTGCTGATGTTAGATGGATCTTGGCTGGAAGCAGAGAACACTAAAAAGGTGTTTACTTGTGTTTTGTTGACTATGCAGAGGCGTTGAACTGTGTGGATCATAACAAATTATGGGTAACATTGTGAAGAATGGGAATTCCAGAACACTTAATTGTGCTCATGAGGAACTTGTACATAGAGCAAGAGGCAGTTGTTTGAACAGAACAAGGGGACACTGTGTGGTTTAAAATCAAGAAATCCATGTGTCAAGGTTGTATCCTTTCATCATGCTTATTGAATCTGTATGCTGAGCAAATAATACGAGAAGCTGGATTATATGAAGAAGAATATGGCATCAGGAATGGTTTACGACTGACTAAAAAAAAAAAAAAAAGCACCTGTGATATGCAGATAACACAACCGTGCATGCTGAAAGTGAAGAGGACTTGAAACACTAATGAAGATCAAAGGCTACATACAGCCTTAAGTATAGATTATACTTCAACATAAAGAGAACAAAAATCCTCACAACTGGACCAATAAGCATTATCATGATAATCAGAGAAAACATTGACACTGTCAAGGATTTCATTTTACTTGAGTCCACAATCAACACCCATGCAAGCAGCAGTCAAGAAATCAAATGATGCATTGCACTGGGCAAATCTGTTGAAAAGACATCTGTCCTGGAAGTAGTATAGCCAGAGCACTCTTTGGAAGTGAGGGTGGTGAAACTCAGCTTCACATACTTTGGACATGTTATCAGGAGGGACCAGTCCCTGGAGAAGGATATCATGCTCAGTAAGGTAGAAGTTCATCGAAAAAGAGGAAGACCCTCGATGAGATTGATTGACACAGTGGCTGCAACAATGGGCTGAAACATAAAAGCGATTGTGAGAATGGTGCAGGACCGGGCAGTGTTTTGTTCTGTTGTACATAGAGTCACTATGAGTTGGAAACAACTTGACAACAACAGCAACTGATAACTGACCCTCTCTTTGTCCTATTGTTGTTTTGAATAAAAGGAGCATTGCTCATGTGATCTGGCCAGGTCTCCAGAATCCTTCTTTAACCAAGTCTCCAATGTCTTACAGCCAATTTGATTTGTCTGGTGTGGGATATTAGAAAAGCAAGTTCCGAGAGAATGGAGAGAATGTAGGTGTGATATGGCTAGAGACCAGGGTATAGGCCATTGAGAGGACTGTAATAATTTTGGAAGGGCAAGTAAAGGGTGGATTGTGAAAAACATGATAACTAGGGATTTGGGGCTTTATTCCTTAGGCAAGGGAACCTGTAAACAGTTTTCAGGAGGATTGTGACACAATCAGATCTACTGTACTGCATAAAGATAACAGTGCCGTGACTGGATCATGAAGAAGAGAGATGGCGGTCAGGAAAGGTAAGAGGTGATGGCAGTCAGTTAAAAGCAAGATATGATGAACCCCTCAATTGAGCAAGGCAGTAGTGACGGAGAAGAAGGAATAAACTGGAAAAAAATCAGAAATGGGACCAGTAAGATTTTGTAGTTGAGCATGAGGGAAAGAAAACTATTGAAGATATTTCATGTTTTCTGGCTTAGGTGATTGGAAGGTTGCTTTTCCTTTGTAACATTCATTGCACTTGTAATTATTCAATGGCCATCTTCTCCATCAGATTGAACCCCATGAGGGCAGGGACTTTGTCTTTCTTCCCTTAGCACTGGTACAGTGTCTGGCTAATTAATATTAATACCAGTCGGCCAACTGATTAGTGTCATTCATACAATAAATATTTATTGATTTCTAGGCACCATTCTAGATGAATTTTCATACCATTAAATAAGATGTGAAATGCCTGGGGATAAGCAGTGGAAGATATTTAGCAAAAAGATAGTAGGTTATATTTTCGATACATTCAATGGAGATAGCTTAGAAATCCAACTGGAGATATGATTCTATCTAAACTTCAAAAGAGTTATCTTGGTTGGAGGTTTAGGTTTGGGATGTAAGTAGAACCTGAAACCTTGGATATTTGAGATTAATTGAAAGAGTAAGTAAAGTGAGACATGATAATGGCTAAAGACAGAACACTAGGGAACACAAATATTTAAGAGGTAAGCGGAGAAGGAAGAGCTAATTAAAGCAACTGAGAAGGATGGCCAAGGTATTAAAAGGAGAATCAGGATATAGTGGTGTCATCAAAAGGAAAAGAGAGATTTTCAAGGAGGAGTAGTCTTGGGATACAGTATTTTACAGCATTTGGGGAATTTGAATGCCTGGAAGTGTTCTAGGAAGGTCAGGGTTTTGTGGAGTATTCTACTGTCCTTTCCTGTGCCTCAGAATTTATGTTTGAACTCTTTAATTAATGGTCAAATTACTTACTCTGATTGGAGACTTTCTACTACTACATTATGCCTATGAAATCCAAATAAAATTCTTTACTAGTGTTGTTCAGTTAAAAAAGCCTTAAGATTATTACCGATGAACTGCAAGAAGAGAAGACCAAAATATGGAAAGAAGTTTCTACTTTTAGATGAAGTATATTTCCTAAACAATTTTCTCATCAATTTTTCATGGTCCAGTGGTTTGCTCACTTGAATAAATTTTGCTTTTCAATTGTGATAACATTTTGAAAGCAATTAAAAGACAAATGAATTTCCAGGTACCATAAATGATTGTTAATGCATAAGGGTATTATTATAGCATTTGTGCATTTACTAGTATGTGTAGCAGAATGGGGAAGCCGAAATTTTTTGATTTGTAAGGTTTCTTGAGTTACCATGAATTTTTTTTTTTAGCAACAACAAATATCATAATCTTGCTTTGATTCTCCTGCTTTTCTTTGGAAAAGTAAATTATTTAGCAATAGATTAGGTTCCTTAACAACTAACCAGAGAGAGAGAACTAAAAGAAAAAAAAAAAAAAAAGTTCTTGGAAACAGCAACAATTGAAGAGTTATTTGGGTCAGAAACTGCTACTTATTATATGTTTTTCTTTGTAAACCTGTTGACCCTGTGAAGATCTGCTTTGTAGCTCTGAATCTATAAATCTGATGGGCTGTTACTCATTTAGTATAGCAGATTGCCTTGTAAATAGACTCCATCAGTATTGAATGTGCTCCTACTAGGTGATCAGTAAGTTTGGGTTGAAAAATTGTTGGCAAGACTTAGAAATTGCCTAATGTTTCAAAAATGCCTGATTGGTTATAAGTATAGACAAAATCTTGAGCCTTCTGCTCCCCCAGTTGTTTTGTGTAGTGGAATCTTTCCTGGCCCATAGTCTGGTCGGATCCACCAGCAGGAAGTTTCATTGCAGTGAAGAATTCTAAAAAGCATTTAAGTTTGTTTATTTAAGCAAAAATTTTAACTAAAGATGGAAGTGACTAGATTAAGGGGAATTGATCTAATAGCTTTTTCCCTGGATTTCTTGACAGAGAAAAATTGATTTTGGCAATGGATAAATGGGTATAAAAAAGAATTCTTACTTTAATTTTTTCTGTTTGTTTTGTTTTTGTTAGCCTCAGTCACTTCCTCTAACAAATCTCTTTGTCTTTGTGGATATTATGTTTTCTCTTTCAGGCAACATTTCTGTCTCTCTTGACTGAACAAAAGCTAAGGACTTGGCCCCAAAGGAATGATTGTAGCTGTGCCAAGACTTAGGATAGGAGGCAGTGAGGTGGCTTAAGTTCAAGTGGCCTGAGCCTCATGGGGGAGTGAAAGCGTTACCTACCCATTTAGGTATAAAAGATCCTTGTATTTCTGGCAGGAAGGTTCATATCTATTACTTGCACTGATCTGAAAATCTTATGAACTGTGATCATACATATTAAGTCTTCAAAATGTTTGTTAAATGAGTGAAATAATAAAGCTACATTCAGAAAAAATAGAGTTCAGTACCCTAACATGGAGCCAGAAGTAAAGGTTATACCAAACTAGAACCTTTTTTCCTTAAGAGGCTATATCACCTGTTCTTTTATAGTTCTTCAGTTTTGTGTAAAAGGAATGGTAACTGGAGGATGATGGGAACTCCTAAGGTGGTCATGGGTAATGTCAGTCCTATGTTCCTGCCAACAGGAGCCACTGAGAAACTGACACAGGACAGGAATGCCGTCTATACGTGTTTTCTAAGTTGTCTGTCCACATTTAAACATAAATAGGCGGGCTCTTTGCAAAGCTATGAATTAGACTAAGATTTTTAGGAAGCTGGATATTTTGCTTTATTTACGAAAACTTCTATTTACAATTAGAAGTTGGAGGTGGAGCCTATGGAACCTAGTCCAACCTCAAACCACTTATTAAAATAAAAAGAAGTAGTTGAGTTAAAAATAGGTTATCTTACTTCATTTTTTATTCCCTTATATTCTCTGGACTCTTTTTAGTATATGCAGAGGTTAAAAATATTTTGGCATGTTTGTAGAAAGTGGTAGCAATAAATATGTTACTATTTACATTTTGGGATTTGTTTTGTTAAGAACAAAATTTGAAGCCACCAAATGAGGATTAAAATTAGAGTAGGATATAGGAATTAATAACCTGCAATTTGTTTTTCATTGTTGTTACTGAAGCCTATCATGTTTTAAAGGCTTTCTTGAACTGATAGACTTGATTTGGTCACAATCATTACTCATTAAGCTAATTAAGAAAATTGCTTTTGGGGGGTTGAACTTTGATGTGTCCTTTACTTAAATATCTGCAGTCTGTGCAGAAAATGTGTTTATTGCCTAGTACCTTCTCTCAGTAGCAGTCACAATACTGGTTTGGGAGGGGGCATGAAAATGAAGAGGTGATGCTAAATTATCAAAGTATCAGACACAGTAAACTCAGGAAAGGTTAAATAGATGAAAAAAAAACTTAAGCCAAACTGGGCAACATGCCCAGAGATGCCAACAAATGCAAACAAATGTAGCTTAGTTTAGACCCTCCCCTTCCACCCCAAGAGGAAAAAAAAAAAAGCAAAAAAGAGAAAAAAAAGTGAATGCATATGATTTATGTATGAGCTCAGGAATTTTCCTCTTTTGCTCAAGGCAGTCTCCTCTTTTGTCTTAAGGATCATTTTGTGTGTTTTTCATAATACAGAATTCTACTGAAGGCATGCAGTTATACACACACACACACAGTGAGATCATTTTCAAAATAATATGAAAGATCCAATTGCTAGCAGAATAGCCTCATATTATCTTCTCAACTCCCAAGTGGCGTCGGTTTTACCTTCTTGCCCTGTCACTTTAGCCTATTTTTAAAAACTTCAAATTGCCCTTAAATTTTACAGAACCCAAGTTATTTTAGTTTTAATGCCTTGACTTACAAAGTACTTCTCCCTGCACCTATTGAATGTGGTGTTACTGTACATATTCTGGAATATACAGAGTTTAGAAGTAGTGATCCAGTGCGAAACTGACCTGCAGTATTGGAATGTGCCACTGAATTACTTCATGTATTCATTCAAAAAATATGAGCATCTATGTGCCAGGCACGGTGCTAGGTGTTGTTCCAACAAGACTAAAAGACATCATTTTTTTCCCTCAGACCAACAGTTCAGTGGACAGACTGACTTGCAGACAGTGGAAATGCAGTAAAGTAATTGCTGTCTGTGATGTGTAGTAGTACAGCGAGTGTATGGAGAAGCAGCACTACATAAAGGGGGATAAAGAAAGGCCAGTAATAGCCTCCGGCAAAGCCCATAAATTTCCACCAAATGAGTTTCAAATGGTTCCAAACTTATGAAAACTTTTTTTTGTTGTTGTTTTTACATGTTCAGAGATTTTTGGGTTCCAGAATTGTGGCTAAGGGATTGGGGACTATTGTTAGGCAGTGATGGCTGAGAACAGACATCTTCAATGTCCCACCCACGTTCTCTTGGCCTCCTCATTCCTGTACATGCCAGTATCTATCGCAAGCAACTTGGAACTCTCTGCATGAGGCTTTCTGTGGTAGCTGGAGCATCCTCTGCCCCAGTCTGAGATAGCCCTGTAATCACAGGAGTTCACACCCTAAAGCAGTCCTCATCCAATAGCAGGCAGGAGTTGGTGAACACACATCCTAACTTCCTCGCCCTTCAGGAGGGACAACTGTGAGGTGTAATCTGTAGAGTCTCCCAAATGTTCCCAGTGAGAAGGAGCCCCATTTGTCCACAGTGGTGATCTGCTCACTAGCATACCCTGTATTGGCATCTTTCCCTTCCTATCTCATATCCCTGCTCCCTTACTGGTGCACCTGAAATTACTTCTCAAATAACTTACATTCAAATCCTTGTCTCAAGGTCTGCTTCTGGGATTAAGGCATGGACTCCATATAGACCCCGAATCTTGAATTAAAGAACAGTTTTCTTGCAGACTTTCCTGTAGTCATTAAGCACTCTTACTCATTTTTTAAAATTTTATCTTAAATTTAGGGGATTTTATTATAGTAAGAGAAACACGTTACCAATAACTTCCACCGTTTGTGTTTATACACACTACCTGTCACCCTGCTTTGGCCACATAGTGTTCCATTCCTGCCTTCCAGACTGCTAGCCCACTGTCGATTTGAAAATCCTGGCTAAGATTTAAAAATCTTAGTTGATAATGATTTCAGATATCACCCCCCACCCCCACCCTACTCCATTCTCAGAGGAACTGAATGTTCTCCTGCCTTAAAGACCTTCAAGGCACAAAGAAATGGATCCCTGATGGCAAATTCTCAGGCTGATCTATGGGAAGGTGGTAGAGTGATTTTTCCAGAGAGGCCTTGCTTGCACTCTCAGATTTTATCATTTTGGGTGTACGACTGAGTCTGACCCTTTGTTATTTATTGCTGAAAATGATTTTGTGTTCACTTTCTTGCAAGTGAATTGCTCGAGTTAGAAGGTGAAGTTCTTGACACAAATTTTAATCCATTAAAAAAAAAGTGAAATTCATTTATGGCAGAACTGAAATCATTAATTACGTTGTAGCTCCTTATCTTTTTTATTATACACGTATTGCTGTGGGTATAGTGCTCTAAAACATCTGCTCAATAGTCTGCTATAGCGGCACAAGAACACTTTTACAGGAATGCAGTAAAGTAGCAGATGCTTTCTTAATGACAACTTCCCAATTCATTTAGGAAATAAGTCAGTTCTGGATTTGTTTTTTCCTCCCAAGTGTGGCAACTGTTCAGGCAAACAATTCCAAAGAGGTTAGAATCAACAAATCAAGTCATTCTGTATAATTTTTTAGGGTCTGCAAGTTAGTGTAAAAGCTTCATCTAATAAAACTTTAATAAAATTAACATTTTTCCTACTGCGCAAATAATTCTTTGCCATTGTAAGTAACCAGGAACACACATTAATTCAGCATTACCAGATTAAACTTCTTTTATTTTCCTCTTTGGAAAATTCTGTTGAATATTGGTTTATCATTAGCATTAATAGAAAAAAAATGGTTGAATGCCCCAGGCTTGGTAACAGAGGGACATGGGGGTCAGCATTTTGAAGTCAAACATAAATTCTTCTGGGACCAGTTCCTGTCACCTCAGAGAGAGATCATGAGACACTGAGGGCCACTCTTGAGGTACTAGTTATTTCCACATCCCCCCTTTCACAGTCACTGGCTGTTTTTAGCTGCCATCAGGTCAGGCCCCCAACTCATGGTGGCCCCATACATAATGGGACAAAACACTGCTTGGTCCTTTGCCATCTCCACGATCAGCTCTGGATCAAACTGTTGTGATCCATAGGGTTTCCACTGGCTGATTTTCAGAAGTGAATCACCAGGCCTTTTTCCCTAGTTCATCTTAGTCTGGAAGCTCTGGTGAAACCTGTTCAGCATCATAACAACATGCAAGCCACAGCTGACGGATGGTGGGTGCACATGAGGTGCCCTGGCTGGGAGTCAAGCTGGGGTCTCCCACAGGAAAGGCAAGAATTCTACCACTGAACCACCACTGCCTCACCTTAGTTATTGACAGCTGTGGCTTTTTCCACAGTAAACTAGTCACGCATAGGGTTTGTTCTGAAGAGTAGCAGGGAAGCTACTGCCTCTGCCAGGTCATCTGTGTTACAGTAACTACTTGGTTGGTGATTCATTCAGATTTCCCTGTTCAGGAGAAACCCCTCTTAAAAAGCAAAGACTCACAGTAGGACTAATATGTCCAGCCTGTAACATTTAGTATGGGTAAGTTTATTGGGCTCTGAAGATCAGATCAGAATGGCCGAAATTGACAGCATTGTACTGAAAGATGGAAACAAGACTATGAAAAGCAACATGTAGGGGGTGCAAAATCTCAATTTTGCGTTCTTCATAATTTTGTTTAAGAATGGTCTAGGTGACTAGCATAGAATCTTTGTGGTGGATGCATGCCCCAAAAGGGTTTGCAAAACAATCCATTGGGATATAGGGCAAAACATTAAAACTTCTATTTATACTTAGCTGATTTAAAAGCCTTACTGATTTTAACGGTATCTTAAATATGGATTCACTATGGTGCCTTCACTCCGTTCATTTGTTAGAAGATTAGGTGTCATATATGTTACTCAATGCTTATGAAAACAGTGGGAGTTGGACAATAGGAAGGAATTAACAGAGTTACCCTCTGTCTGTTCAGTGTTTACTATTTCATTGCAGTTTACATGTGCTATGGATTTACGGGAATAGTATTAGTTTTTAGTTAACACAGTTCCTGTTAGTCAGACAAGAGGCTTTAAAAGAACCCTGGGAAGAAACCTCAATGAACAGAAAAATGGCAAAATGTAAAAAGCAGTTACCATTTAACCAGCTCTTTCAAAAAAAAAAAAAAAATTGGCTCTCCAAATTTGAAATGATGACCCTCAACCTGTGTATATGTTGTGTCTTGAAATTACCCAACGATAGTATGAGGCTGTCATTTTAAAACATCCAGAACATGAGGACAAGTTCTTACAACTGCAGAAGGGGATCGAAAGTGAGTGTCATGATTGAATAAACACAGCCAGTGATAGACTTTTTCTGTGGACATCTGTGTATCTTTCTCAGCTATTGGAGCCATTGAAATCGCCTATCAAACAGTGGAAAAAGAACCAAAGCCAGATCTTTGAAATGTCATATCATAACCAAGATCAAGACAAACAAACAACTGTAGCATATTCAAATTGCTCTCATCAAAATATTAAAAAAAAAAAAATTGCTAGCAAAAAAAAGAGTGCGCAATAATAATTAGAGTAACTATTTTTCTGTAACACTTTATTTACTGTGTTGATCATACATTTGAAACTCAGGTTTAGAAGGGGGTTCTTTATGAAGAGAAAGGACATCAGCTCTGGTCCTCAGAATCTGTTTTGAGTTAAGGCTGCCGCACCCAATGTTAAAGAGCCTTGGTGGAACAATGGCTGCTAACCGAAAGGTCTGAGGTTGGAACCCACCGGCCAGTCTCTGGGAGAAAGATGTGCCAGCCTGCTTCCGTAAAGATTACAGCCTTGGAAACCCTGTCTTTTAGTTCTTCTCTGTCCTATGGAGTTGCTATAAGTCAGAGTCGACTCAACAGCAATGAGTTTGGTTTGTTTGTTTACAGCCAGTGTTGGAGCGAGAGGCAGGACTGCTGGGTAAGTGCGATCCTGATTTTTGGTTTCCAAGTCTGACCATCCCAGGCTGTGATCAGGACTGGCTGCTGAGCAACACTGACTCTGGGGCCAGAAGCTGGGGGGAAAGCCAGGGACCTGTGTGCTCATTTGTTTGTTATTTATGTATGTGACGACTCTGAGGTGCTAACTTTTTCAACATATACCTTAAAATCAACATTTCTGCAACATTGTTCAACCAAGACCACTGGCCCAGAACATTGAGAACCAAATGGGCAAGATGCCCAATAAGGAGGTGAGGGAAAGGGAACAGCCACGGTCTTTTGGTGCTCATAGCTGGGGTAGGGTAGGGGAGATGTTTCTATCAGTAACCAGATTGTCACCTAACTAAACAATTAATTTGAAAATATTTTAAATTAATCTTTGATCCTTTAAATTCCCCATGTTAATACATGTTTTACAACATACAGACTATATTAATACAGAAGTACGTGTGCATAATTGATCAGTAGATAAATATATACTTATTAAGGATGATTGCTTACATTTTTTGACTTGTAGAGGTGAACAATCAAAAAAAAAAGTAAATACCACCCCTGGGTACCCTCACTCCTGAGGTTCGCCCTTCAGCTAAAGATTAGACAGGCCTATAAAACTATGCCCTGGTGGTGTAGTGGTTAAGAGCTCAGCTGCTAAACAAAAGGTCACAGTTCAAATATACCAGCTGCTTCTTGGAAATTCTGTGGGGGCGTTTCTACTTTGTCTATAGGGTCACTATGAGTTGGAACCGACTCAACCGCACCTAACAACAACAACAACGAAAAACAAACAATAACCCTCAAAAAAAAAAAAAAACCATGTATATGAGACTAAATGGGCACACCAGCTCAGGGGCAAGGACGAGAAGTCAGGAAGGGACAGGAAAGCTGGACAAATGGAAATGGGGAACCCAAAGTTGAGAAGGGCAGAGTGTTAACACATCGTAGGGTTGGCAACCAATGGTTTTGTTTGTTTGTTTACACTCAGTGTTGGAGTGAGAGAGACAATCCTGTGTAGCAAATAATGCCTTCATTTAACTAGTGAGGAAACTGAGGCCCAGAGGGGATAAGTGATCTGTCTATCCAGCGAGTGGCAGAACCAGGAATTGAACCCAGGTCCTAACTTCAAATTCTATACTCTTTTGACTATACTGTGCTTCTCTAAAACTTAGTTGCTTAGATGTTATCTGAGATTTGAGTGTCCCTTAGAGGCCCGGTAGAAAGATGAGAACTTTCGTCTTGCTCCCACTTCTGCTGAAATATATTATTTAAAAGCAATAACGACATCCTTGTCTCAGTTCCAAGCACAGTGCACATGGTAGGTACTCGTGGAACTCTTTAAGGGGTTCTCCTGGTAAAAAAAGGCAAATACGCAAATAAACCCTTACTCACATCCATTTAATCCGGAGATAGTTTTGAGAAAGGGGAAGGCCCTGATGGTCCACTTGATGGTCCTTTAGAACAACACTTTGCTGGTTCCTGGATATGATGTTTCTTGTACACACGGTGAGGGTCCATATTCCAGGATTCATATTCCTCTAAAATATACTACAGTTTGTTGCCTTTTGGCCTGTTTATCAAGACCTTATAATTTCTACTCTTTGGCAGTGAAATTTACTCATTTTTGGATTTGAATATTGAAGTTTATTCATATGCTAAAGGAATTTGCAGTTTATTCATCAAGACATTTAAAAATCTCACTTGTTTAAATTAGGGTAGTGCTATCTCTTACTTTGGAAAATTACTTCAGCCAAACCTCAGCCACTGGATTCAATTATCATCATCCTTATAAAGCTGAGGAAATCTAATGTAACATTCTAAAATAGGAAAAAAGTAGAAAAGGGGTAAAATTTCACCAAAGGAAGACACAAGGTCCTTTAATAAAGTTCTGATTACTGCTTATAAAAATATAATAAAAAGAAATTTAAAAAGGCCTTACGATGGACTCTCAGAGATAGGCAAACTATGGTTCATGGGCCTGTGCTTTGTTTTTGTAAATAAAGTTTCAGTGGAGAACAGCCGTGCCTATTTGTTCACGTATTGTCTATGGCTGCTTTCTTATAGAATGGCAAAGTTCAGTAGTTGTAACAGAGATCGTATGACCTACAAAACTACATGGAATTGCCAAGAGTTGGAATTGACTCGACAGCAACTGGTTTGTTTTGTTTTTCTGCGTCCCTGAGTGGTGCAAATGGTTTACTTGCTTGACTGCTAACTGAAAGGTTGGAGGTTCAAGTTCACTCAGAAGCTTCTTGGAGGAAAGGCCTGACGATCTTCTTCCAAAAAATCAGCCATTGAAAACCCTATGGAGCATAGTTCTATGCTGATACTCATAAAGTTGCCGTGAGTTTGAATCAACTCAAAGGCAACTGGTTTTTATTTGTTGTTGTTTGAACTGGCATTTTAAGAAAAAATTTGCAGACCTCTGGACTAGGGTATAAGAAAAATTAGATGAACTAGAATTGTTTAATATGGGAAGAGAAATCTGAAGACAATAAATTTGTTCATATTTTTGAGAGTATATTATATAAAAGATAATGACTCCTGGTTCTTAATTTTCTTCAAGGATAAACCTAGTTAAAACTGATTTACCTCGTAAAAGAAGGAAGAATTTCCTAGCTCTGGGGCTAAAACATAGAATGGCAAGTCTTACACTTTGGTGGTTACTTGCATGCTGCAATTTGCAGGCTTATCAGGCAAGTCTTACATAGTACTGCTTACATGTGTGGTATAAAATTTATTCCTTTTTGGCACCCAAATTCCAGTATTATTGAAGATTTCTTTGGCTTAGGGTTATTAGCTACAAATCTGACATGAAGCATAGTAACTGATAAAAGAGTAACATATTAAGCTATTAATGGCCATTAGTACTTTAGCAAGAGTGAATCAATTAGAAGGCAAAGGAAAAATGACAGATTTTTTTCGATAGAAGGAGATAAAGAAAAGTGACTGTGAGAGAATCTCTGACCCTGGGCCATGCTGAACTGGGAGTAGGGGTGATGAGATAGTGGGGGCGCATTAGGCCTCCAGCCAAGAGGAGCCCAAATGAGATAACAATGTTCCCTGAGAATGTAGATGGGCAAACAGTGAAGGCAATCTGGTTTGTGGCATAATTTGGACTCTTGATGACTGAGCTTTCCTGAGTTTATAATCCCATAAACTGCAAATGTAAAGAACCCTGAAGTAGTCCCTCTGCATATGTGTGAGTGAAGGCTCCTTGCCATGGTCCACTGAACACCTGCATTAGCAGCAACTGGGGTGTAGTGAATGAGGTGGTTTCTTAAATCTCACCCCAGACCTACTGAATCCAAATTTTGGGATGTAGTCTTGGAAATAGATCTGTTTAGCATTCCCCACCCCTAAGAATTTGATGATCTTTTGCAAAGTAGAAAAAGCCCTGTGCTTGGAGCTGGAAGGCTTAATTCAGTTTGTCTCCTGGCTCGGTTTCTTACTTGCAGGGTAACCTTGGGCCTTCCTCCTACAGGAGAGAAGCAAATGATATAATGTACAGAAATGTGCTTGGAAAAACTATGCTGTCATTGTTGTTAGCTGATGTTGAGCCATGAAGACATCGTGCACAATGAAACTAAATGCTGCCTGGTTGTGTGCCATCTTCATGATTGCATATGCATCTGACCGTTGTGATTCATAGGGTTTTTATTGACTGATTTTCAGAAGTAGATCTCTAGGCCTTTTTTCCTAGTCCATCTTAGTTTGGATGCACCACTGAAACCTGTTCAGTATCATAGCAGCATGCAAGCCGCCACTGACCGATGGGTGGTTGCTGCGCAAAGAGGTGTGTTGGCTGTGAATCTCCTGCATGGAAGGTGAGAATTCTACCACTCAACCACAACAGCCTCTAGAAAAATGATAAAACTTTACAACTGATGCTGGTCCTTATTATGTAACACGTAAGGGTTTATTGACTAGAAACACATTTTGACTGACTTCTGAAGCTCAGAATACCAGGTAAGATTCTAAATCTCTCCCTCTTACTTTAGTTAGTCATGACTTGCATAAGAAATTTCTGATTTTTACATCCCTTGTTCTGCTAACTCTTTTGCATTTAGATGTAAACATTGTTTTCAGACAGCAGAAATCTTAAAAAGAAAATGAAAATGACTTAACTTGCCTTTCAAAAAGTCATTTTGAGCCTCCCATTTTTTTTTTCTAGGAAAACTGCTTTCTTACGTTGCTACGACTCATGTAAGGGCTAATTGTCATTAACATACGGCAGGTGCTGTGAAGCATTATTACTCTTTCCTCTTGTCAGAGAGCCTGTGCCTCTCTAGGATAGAACCTAAGAGAGACAGCCTCTTGCATAAAAAAAAAGTCCGCCTTTATTCAGCCTATTTGCTAGCTGCCCAGCTCCGGGTGCACGCTGTCTCCTGCATAGTGTTTCTTAAAGGAAACGGGGTCTAAGAAGCACAATGGAGCCAGCTGGAAACATCCAGAAAGCTGGCAGATGTGCTCAGGCAGGTTTCTGAGTCCCGTCCCCTCCTGCCTTGCCCTTGAGCATGCCAGTCTGCGGAGGAGGATTTAATCCAGCGTTGGAGACAGATTCTGCCTCTCAGTGGGAACCCACATTGGCCATGCTGATGCTAATTCACTCCCCTCTGATCTAGCAGGGAGAGCAAAAGAATATTGCCTCTCTTCTGTTTTTCTTTTTTAAAAAATCAGTAGTAGGAGTGATAATATTATTGGGAAAGGTGGAGCCAATAGGATGCTTTTGTTGGGATCATCTTGGTGACCACCCTTTGTTGTTTTAGTGACACACTAGAGGCTGTCAGATGCATGCCTGCCATGTGCAGAACTCTCTCTTATGTACCAGATACAACATTTACAGTTGCTGAAATAATGACATTGCTTGCAAAGGTTCTTGTGACAGTCACTTACTTGAAAGCCACAGAGATCATAAAAAGAGAGTCATTCTAGAGGTTGACTGAAAAGACCACCCCGCTGTAAAGTGAAGAGCATGTGAAACAAAAAAAGGGGGGGCACTGGCTATTTACAGTCCCACACAGATTATTTTTATAATTCACTTTAAATGTTTTAATAATTAGAATTTGTTCTTTTTTAGGGAGTTGATTTTTCAGTGGTTCACTAAAAGACTTCTTCAGTCTTTAGCACTTCTGAAAATATTAAATGAGTGTTGGCTTAGGAAAATCAGCTAACAAAGAGTTTGTTACATAGCCCATTTTTCCTTCGTGATTAGGTGGTTTACATGGCCAGGCATGGATAGAGCTAAAAACAGTCTGTGAACCGGTACTGCATCTCTGCCACTCTTCGGTACTTTTGGATGATTTGGCTCCTTGGCTATGATTCTGGTGGCCCAAGTGATTAAGCACTAGACTACTAACTGAAAGGTTCATGGTTCAAACCCACCCAGAGGTACTTTGGAAATAAGATCTGGTGATGGCTTCTAAAAGGTCACAGACTTGAAAACCCTGTGGGGTACAGTTCTGCTCTGCACACTTGGGGTCACCATGGGTTGAAATCGAGTCGACAGCAACTAACAACAACAACAAAGCTAGGTTTAAATTAAAAACCTAACTGGGTAGAAGATTAAAAAAAAAAAAATCAACTCTCTTTTCCTCAAGGGGTATTTTGAATAAGCTGGTTCCTTACGTTTGCTCAGTAATAGTACTAGAGATTATTAGTGATAGGAGAAAAGTTTGTCTTCCTTCAATTACCATTCCCTGTAGGCTAAACAGAGATATAGATCTCATTTCCAAAGCCCAATACTCTATTTGGGTTTGCTTTCAATAAAATGTCTATGAAACGTCTTCAGCATGATCCCTATTTAATGGAATTTAGTTGTAAAGCTTAATTCATATCAGATTTCTAAATGAGAGATCACTGTCAACTTATTGTTAATTGAATTCAGTAAAATCAAGGTTTCTATAATTTTTTTTTAATTAATTTTTATTAAGCTTCAAGTGAACATTTACCATTCCAATCAGTCTGTCACATGTAGGTTTACATACATCTTACGCCCTTCTCCCACTTGCTCTCCCCCTATTGAGTCAGCCCTTTCAGTCTCTCGTTTCGTGTCAATTTTGCCCTCTTCCCTCTCTCTCTATCTTCCCATCCCCCCTCCAGTCAAGAGTTGCCAACACACTCTCCAGTGTCCACCTGGTTTAATTAGCTCACTCTTCATCAGCATCTCTCTCCCCCCCAACTGACCAGTCCTTTTCATGCCTGATGAGTTGTCTTCGGGGATGGTTCCTGTCCTGTGCCATCAGAAGTTCTGGGGAGCATTGTCTCTGGGATTCCTCTAGTCGCAGTCATACCATTAGGTATGGTCTTTTTATGAGAATTTGGGGTCTGTATCCCACTGGTCTCCTGCTCCCTCAGGAGTTGTCTGTTGTGCTCCCTGACAGGGCAGACATCGATTGTGGCCGGGCACCAACTAGTTCTTCTGGTCTCAGGATAATGTAGGTCTCTGGTTCATGTGGCCCTTTCTGTCTCTTGGGTTCTTAGTTGTCGTGTGATCTTGGTGTTCTTCCTTTGCCTTTGCTCCAGGTGGGTTGAGACCAATTGATGTATCTTAGATGGCCGCTTGTTGGCATTTAGGACCCCAGGCGCCACAATTCAAAGTGGGATGCAGAATGTTTTCATAATAGAATTATTTTGCCCATTGACTTAGAAGTCCCCTCAAACCAAGTTCCCCAGACCCCAGCCCCTGCTCCACTGACCTTTGCAGCTTTCATTTTATCCCGGAAACCTCTTTGATTTTAGTCCAGTCCAATTAGGCTGACCTTCCTTGTATTGACTGTTGTCTTTCCCTTCACCCAAAGCAGTTCTTATCTACTGATTGATCAATAAAAAACCCTCTCCCTCCCTCCCTCCCTCCCCCCTTTGTAACCACAAAAGTGTGTGTTCTTCTCTGTTTTTTCTATTTCTCAAGATCTTATAATAGTGGTCTTATACAATATTTGTCCTTTTGCCTCTGACTCATTTCACTCAGCATAATGCCTTCCAGATTCCTCCATGTTATGAAATGTTTCAGAGATTCGTCACTGTTCTTTATCGATGCGTAGTATTCCATTGTGTGAATATACCACAATTTATTTACCCATTCATCCGTTGACGGACATCTTGGTTGCTTCCAGCTTTTTGCTATTGTAAACAGAGCTGCAATAAACATGGGTGTGCATATATCTGTTTGTGCGAAGGCTCTTGTATCTCTAGGGTATATTCCGAGGAGTGGGATTTCTGGGTTGTATGGTAGTTCTATTTCTAACTGTTTAAGATAACGCCAGATGGATTTCCAAAGTGGTTGTACCATTTTACAATCCCACCAGCAGTGTATGAGAGTTCCAATCTCTCCGCAGCCTCTCCAACATTTATTATTTTGTGTTTTTTGGATTAATGCCAGCCTAGTTGCTGTGAGATGGAATCTCATCGTAGTTATAATTTGCATTTCTCTAATGACTAATGATCGGGAGCATTTTCTCATGTATCTGTTGGCTGCCTGAATATCTTCTTTAGTGAAATGTGTGTTCATATCCTTTGCCCACTTCTTGATTGGGTTGTTTGTCTTTTTGTGTTTGAGTTTTGACAGAATCATGTAGATTTTAGAGATGAGGTGCTGGTCTGAGATGTCATAGCTGAATATTCTTTCCCAGTCTGTAGGTGGTCTTTTTACTCTTTTGGTGAAGTCTTTAGATGAGCATAGGTGTTTGATTTTTAGGAGCTCCCAGTTATCTGGTTTCTCTTCATCATTTTTGGTAATGTTTTGTATTGTGTTTATGCCCTGTATTAGGACTCCTAGGGTTGTCCCTATTTTTTCTTCCATGATCTTTATCTTTTTAGTCTTTATGTTTAGGTCTTTGATCCACTTGGAGTTAGTTTTTGTGCATGGTGTGAGGTATGGGTCCTGTTTCATTCTTTTGCAAATGGATATCCAGTTATGCCAGCACCATTTGTTAAAAAGACTATCATTTCCCCAATTAACTGACACTGGTCCTTTGTCAAATATCAGCTGCTCATACATGGATGGATTTATATCTGGGTTCTCAATTCTGTTCCGTTGGTCTATGTGTCTGTTGTTGTACCAGTACCAGGCTGTTTTGACTACTGTACCTGTATAATAGGTTCTGAAATCAGGTAGAGTGAGGCCTCCCACTTTCTTCTTCTTTTTCAGTAATGCTTTGCTTATCCGGGGGTTCTTTCCCTTCCATATGAAATTAGTGATTTGTTTCTCTATCCCCTTAAAATATGACATTGGTATTTGGATTGGAAGTGCATTATATGTATAGATGGCTTTTGGTAGAATAGACATTTTTACTATGTTAAGTCTTCCTATCCATGAGCAGAGTATGTTTTTCCACTTAAGTATGTCCTTTTGAATTTCTTGTAGCAGAGTTTTATAGTTTTCTTTGTATAGGTCTTTTACATCCTTGGTAAGATTTATTCCTAAGTATTTTATCTTCTTGGGGGCTACTGTGAATGGTATTGATTTGGTGATTTCCTCTTCGGTGTTCTTTTTGTTGATGTAGAGGAATCCAAGTGGTTTTTGTATGTTTATTTTATAACCTGAGACTCTGCCAAACTCTTCTATTAGTTTCAGTAGTTTTCTGGAGGATTCCTTAGGGTTTTCCATGTATACGATCATGTCATCTGCAAATAGTGATAGCTTTACTTCCTCCTTGCCAATCTGGATACCCTTTATTTCTTTGTCTAGCCTAATTGCCCTGGCTAGGACTTCAAGTACGATGTTGAAGAAGAGCGGTGATAAAGGGCATCCTTGTCTGGTTCCCGTTCTCAAGGGAAATGCTTTCAGGTTCTCTCCATTTAGAGTGATATTGGCTGTTGGCTTTGCATAAAAAAAAAAAAAAATAGATGCCCTTTATTATGTTGAGGAATTTTCCTTCAATTCCTATTTTGGTAAGAGTTTTTATCATAAATGGGTGTTGAAGTTTGTCAAATGCCTTTTCTGCATCTATTGATAAGATCATGTGGTTTTTATCTTTTGTTTTATTTATGTGATGGATTACATTAATGGTTTTTCTGATATTAAACCAGCCTTGCGTACCTGGTATAAATCCCACTTGATCAGGGTGAATTATTTTTTTGATGTGTTGTTGGATTCTATTGGCTAGAATTTTGTTGAGGATTTTTGCATCTATGTTCATGAGGGATATAGGTCTGAAATTTTCTTTTTTTGTAATGTCTTTACCTGGTTTTGGTATCAGGGAGATGGTAGCTTCATAGAATGAGTTGGGTAGTATTCCGTCTTGTTCTATGCTTTGAAATACCTTCAGTAGTAGTGGTGTTAAGTCTTCTCTGAAGGTTTGGTAGAACTCTGCAGTGAAGCCGTCTGGGCCAGGACTTTTTTTTGTTGGAAGTTTTTTGATTACCGTTTCAATCTCTTTTTTTGTTATGGGTCTATTTAGTTGTTCTACTTCTGAATGTGTTAGTTTAGGTAGGTAGTATTTTTCCAGGAATTTATCCATTTCTTCTAGGTTTTCAAATTTGTTAGAGTACAATTTTACGTAGTAATCTGAAATGATTCTTTTAATTTCATTTGGCTCTGTTGTGATGTGGTCCTTCTCGTTTCTTATTCAGGTTATTTGTTTCCTTTCCTGTTTTTCTTTAGTCAGTCTAGCCAATGGTTTATCAATTTTGTTAATTTTTTCAAAGAACCAGCTTTTGGCTTTGTTAATTCTTTCAATTGTTTTTCTGTTCTCTAATTCATTTAGTTCAGCTCTAATTTTTATAATTTGTTTTCTTCTGGTGCCTGATGGGTTCTTTTGTTGCTCACTTTCTATTTGTTCAAGTCGTCAGGACAGTTCTCTGATTTTGGCTCTTTCTTCTTTTTGTATGTGTGCATTTATTGATATAAATTGGCCTCTGAGCACTGCTTTTGCTGTGTCCCAGAGGTTTTGATAGGAAGTATTTTCATTCTCGTTGCTTTCTAAGAATTTCCTTATTCCCTCCTTGATGGCTTCTATAACCCAGTCTTTTTTCAGGAGGGTATTGTTCAGTTTCCAAGTATTTGATTTCTTTTCCCTAGTTTTTCTGTTATTGATTTCTAGCTTCATGGCCTTGTGGTCTGAGAAGATGCTTTGTAATATTTCGATGTTTTGGATTCTGCAAAGATTTGTTTTATGACCTAATATGTGGTCTATTCTAGAGAATGTTCCATGTGCACCAGAAAAAAAAGTATATTTTGCAGCAGTTGGGTGGAGAGTTCTGTATAAGTCAATGAGGTCAAGTTGGTTGATTGTTGTAAGTAGGTCTTCCGTGTCTCTATTGAGCTTCTTACTGGATGTCCTGTCCTTCTCCGAAAGTGGTGTGTTGAAGTCTCCTACTATAATTGTGGAGGTGTCTATCTCACTTTTCAGTTCTGTTAAAATTTGATTTATGTATCTTGCAGCCGTCATTGGGTGCATAAATATTTAATATGGTTATGTCTTCCTGATCAATTGTCCCTTTTATCATTATATAAAAAAAGTGTCCTTCTTTATCCTTTGTGGTGGATTTAAGTCTAAAGTCTATTTTGTCAGAAATTAATATTGCTACTCCTGCTCTTTTTTGCCTATTGTTTGCTTGATATATTTTTTTCCATCCTTTGAGTTTTAGTTTGTTTGTGTCTCTAAGTCTAAGGTGTGTCTCTTGTAGGCAGCATATAGATGGATCGTGTTTCTTTATCCAGTCTGTGACTCTCTGTCTCTTTATTGGTGCATTTAGTCCATTTACATTCAGCGTAATTATATATAAATAAGTTTTTAGTGCTGTCATTTTGATGCCTTTTCATGTGTGTTGTTGGCCATTTCATTTTTCCACATGCTTTTTTGTGCTGAGATGTTTTTCTTAGTAGATTGTGAGATCCTCATTTTCATAATGTTTAACTTTATGTTAGTTGAGTCGTTATGTTTTTCTTGGCTTTTTTCTTGAGTTATGGAATTGATATTTCTTTTTGTGGTTACCTTATTATTTACCCCTATTTTTCTAAGTAAAAACCTAACTTGTATCGTTCTATATCGCTTTGTATCACTCTCCATCTGGCAGTTCAATGCCTCCTATATTTAGTCCCTCTTTTTGATTATTGTAATCATTTATCTATTGATTTCCAGTTATGTGTATTATTTTGTTTATTTATTTATTTTTTAGAATTAATCTTAATTTGTCTGTTTTTGTGCTTTCCCTATTTGAGTTGCGTTGATACCAGGATGTTCTGTTTTGTGACCTTGTATTGTGCTGGTACCTGATATTATTGGTCATCAGGCCAAACAATCTCCTTAAGCATTTCTTGCAGTCAGTTTTTGCAAATTCTCTAAACTTGTGTTTATCTGTAAATATCTTAATTTCTCCTTCATATTTCAGAGAGAGTTTTGCTGGATATATGATCCTTGGTTGGCAGTTTTTCTCCTTCAGTGCTCTGTATACGTCGTCCCATTCCCTTCTTGCTTGCATGGTTTCTGCTGAGTAGTCTGAACTTATTCTTATTGATTCTCCCTTGAAGGAAACCTTTCTTTTCTCCCTGGCTGCTTTTAAAGTTTTCTGTTTGTCTTTGGTTTTGGCAAGTTTGATGATAATATGTCTTGGTGTTTTTCTTTTTGGATCAATCTTAAATGGGGTTCGATGAGCATCTTGGATAGATATCCTTTCGTCTTTCATGATGTCAGGGAAGTTTTGTGTCAGGAGTTCTTCAACTATTTTCTCTGTGTTTTCTCTCCCCCCTCCCTGTTCTGGGACTCCAATCACTCACAAGTTATCCTTCTTGAAAGAGTCCCACATGATTCTTAGGGTTTCTTCATTTTTTTAATTCTTTTATCTGATTTTTTTTCAGCTATGTTGATGTTGATTCCCTGGTCCTCCAGAAGTCCCAGTCTACATTCTAATTGCTCGAGTCTGCTCCTCTGACTTTCTATTGCATTGTCTAATTCTGTAATTTTATTGTTAATCTTTTGGATTTCTACATGCTGTCTCTCTATGGATTCTTGTAACTTATTAATTTTTCCACTATGTTCTTGAATAATCTTTTTGAGTTCTTCAACAGTTTTATCAGTGTGTTCCTTGGCTTTTTCTGCAGTTAGCCTAATTTCATTTGGGATATCTTTAAGCATTCTGTAAATTAGTTTTTTATATTCTGTATCTGATAATTCCAGGATTGTATCTTCATTTGGAAAAGGTTTTGATTCTTTTGTTTGGGGGGTTGGAGAAGCTGTCATGGTCTGTTTCTTTATGTGGTTTGATATGGACTGCTGTCTCTGAGCCACCACTGGGAAACTAGATTTTCCAGGTAATCTGCTATAAAAAAATGCAGTCAGATCCCTATCTGAATTCTCCCTCTGGCTCAGGGTATTCGGATGTTAATGGAGCCGCCTGGGGAGGGTGGGGGAGGGATCAGAGAGCTAGGAGTGTAGCACCACAGAATATAGAGCTGATTCCCGCGTTCACGCTCCGTCCCCATCCGCCAAAATCTCTGCGGGATGGCTCCCTGGCTGGGACGCTACTCTCCCCGCTCCGAGACCAGTCACTTCCTCCTGGGGACTTCTCCCTCTGGTGCGCCGCACCGCTCGCGCGAACTGGGTGGGCGTCTCCCGCACGAATGTGTGGGCCCCGCTCCAGGATCGCTTTAGGGAAATATAGCTGATCCCCACGCTCGCGCCACGCGCGCTTCCCGCCAAACTCCCGGCGGGACGGCTCCCCGGCTGGGACACTGCTCTCCCCGCTCCAAGATCAGTCACTGCCTCCCGGGTGCTTCTCCCTCCGGCTGCGCCGCTACGCCGCCCGTGCCAACCAGCTAGACTCCCTCCCGGAATGGGTTCGGGGGGGTAGGGCTGGGCCCCTTGTCTGTGCCGTTTGCCCCCCTGGGCTCTGCCCCAGATCAGGCTCCGAATGTCACCTGCCTCGTACGCTGGCTCCTAGTTCTGAAAACGATCGCTGTCTGCCTGTATTTGTTCGTTTTCCATCTCTAAGTCTGTGTTTGTTGTTCAGAGTTCGTAGATTGTTATGTATGTGATCGATTCACTTGTTTTTCCAAGTCTTTGTTGCAAGAGGGATCCGCGGTAGTGTCCACCTAGTCCGCCATCTTGGCCCCGCCCCCCGGTTTCTATAATTTTAATGTGAACCACTTAATCTTTTAGCTACTTGAATGGATGTAATTTTCTAAACACAGGTATCTTCTCATTTAATGAAATAGTAACATTCTGAGGAAAATAAATGTATATGTGACTTCTTTTTTCTACTAACTCTTAATATCAAGTTAAATATATCCAATTCCTTTTAAAATCACATAATGAAAGAAAAATAATAAAATATTAACAAACTTTCTCAAAATGTTAATGTTAATATTATGCGTCCAGAACATCAGTTCAAATTACATACAGTAATAGTTAGAAAGTAGCATACTACGGTATAAAGATGAGGGGTCTGAATGTCAGTAGACATGAGTTCTAGGTCTACCTGTGCCTCTAACTATGCTGCATAAACCACTAACCTTTATAGGCCGTATTATTCATATCTACTAGTTTAAAGTGTTGGGTTAGATGAAAAGATCCCAAGTTCCTTTGACCATTAGAGTTCTATAATTCTGTGTACTGTAATGTGGTTTCACATACTTTTTTTGTTAACCTTTTAAACAGTTTTTAAATTTTCTTTTGGAGCATTTAAAATTTTCACAAAAGTGGACAGAATAGTATAATGAACATCCATGGACCCAACATGCAAACCCAACAGCCATCAATCCATGACTATTCCTGCCCCTTCACACCTCCATCTACTTACCCCTGCCCTGTATTATTTAAAGCAAATCCCAGACATTACACTGCCTTTATTGACATGACGCCTCTTCCATCTGTACTATTAGCACCTTGAGGTCTTAGAAATTTTATTTAATTTTTTAACAGCCTCAAAAATGCCTCACCATTTTTTCCTTTGCATTTTTTAATTGAAGTTTTGAGATAGTTGTGGGTTCACATGCAGTGGTACGAAATAATGTAGAGAGATCCCATGCACTCTTTACCCATGTTCCCCCAACGGTAACATCTGACAAAGCTACAGTAGAGTATCACAATTAGGATATTGAAATTGAAGCAACTCACTGGTCATATTCAGATTTTTCCAGTTTTCCTTGGACTCATTTGTGAGTGTATGTGTGTGTACGTGTATTTAGTTCTATACAACTTTATCACGTGTAGGTTCACATATTCACCACCACAGTGACGATACGACGATTCAATCACTACAAGGATCCCTCATATTGCTCTTTTATAACCACACTCACTTCTCTCCAGCCCCTCCCCCCAACTAATCTGTTCTCCCTTTTTTCGTTTCAAAAATGTTATATAAATGGGACATACAGTATGCAGCCTTTTGGGACTGGCATTTATTACTCAGCATAATTACCTGAAGATTCTTCCAAGGTGCATCTATCTATACTTTGTTGCTTTTTATTGCCAAATAGCATGATATGAGTGTACCACAGTTTGTTTAACCATTCATCTGTTGAAAGACACCTGAGCTATTTCAAGTTTTTGACTGTTATGAATAAGACTGGTATGAATATTTATATACTGGTTTTTGTGTGAACATGTTTTCATTTCTCTAGGGTAAATGCCCAGAGTGCAATTGCTGGGTCATGTGGTAATTGCATCATATTTAGTTTTATAAGAAAGTGCTAAACTTTTTCAGAGTAATAGTACCATTTTACATTCCAGACAGCAACATACAAGTGACCTAGTTTATCCTCATCTTAAGCAGCATTTGGTATTATTTTTTTTATCATAACCATTCCGATAGATGGTTAGTGATATTTTATTGTGCTTTAATTTGATGGCTAATAATGTTAAGCATCTTTTCATGTGCCTATTTGCCTTTTTTTTTTTTTTTGGTGATCTTTTGCATTTTTACTCCTCCATTTACTTATTTTCAGACTTTGGGGTAGAAATATTGCTGGTAAATTACCTGTGAAGTTTGTTATAATACACTTTGATGGGAACAAACAGATCTACAGACTGAAATAGAAAAGGTGTTCTCAGCTCTGTGCTAGAGCCTCTGGGAACACAGAGATGAGTAAGACAAGAACCTTAGTCTTGAAGTTCTAAAGCCATCTGGCACTTTTAACTGGAAAGAGAAGCAGAAAATACATAGAAGTCTAAGATTTCCAAATTGCATAACTTCAAGGATTAATATATGCATGAGCATCACAAAGGTGCCCATAATGGAAATTTCTGAACGTATACAGGCTAAAGATTCAAATTCATTTAATATGAGTGAAGGATGCCAAATCATCTCTACACGTAGAAGATTACCCAGAGCAAGAGACCAGGGTGACACAGCAGCACTCCTAACTATAGGATAAGCGCCCTTGGCCTTCAAATCCCACAAAGGCACTCAACTGTCATTGTGAACAGTGAATGGAGTGAGAATTCTAACAGGCTCTTCCAGAAGTTTGTTCTGCTCCCCTCCCTCCTATTTCTTGGGCCTCCTAACTGTTCCAGGCAATCTGGATCTATTCCTAACTGATCATCAGGTGCAAGTACCTGGTATCAACTCCAGCATATTCCTGAGTGCTTAATTTGAGCTTGGATGAAGGACATTCTTTCCAGGCATTTCATACTCCCTAGCAGGCCTGGGTCTCAGGCAGTCTGTTTCTGCAGTTTCAGTTTTATATTCAGTATTCACTTGCTATTGGACAGTATTGATCAATGAAGAAATAGCTCAATAGAGCAGAATAGAGAATAAATACACAGACACACACACACATCTAGTTTATGGTAAAGGTGGCATTAAAAATCAATGGGGAAAAGATGGATTATTAGAAATCATCTGGGAAAAATTCTGGCCTCACACTATATACAAAAATAAATTTCAGGTGGATTAATGATCTAAATTTAAATTATATGTATATAATTTATGTTATATATATATAATTTAAATTATATATATATAATTTATATATATATATATATATATTTGTTGTTGTTTTTCTTAGGTGCCGTCAGGTCATTTCCAACTCATAGCAACCCCATGTACAACAGAACGAAACACTGCCTGGTCCTGCGCCATCCTCACAATTGTTATGCTTGAGCCCATTGTTGCAGCCACTGTATCAATCCATCACATTGAGGGTCTTCCTCTTTTTTGCTGACCCTCTACTACAAGCATGGTGTCCTCTCCAGAGACTGGTCCTTCCTGATAACATGTCCAAAGCATGTGAGATGAAGTCTTGCCATTATTCCTTCTAAGGAGCATTTTGTGTGTATTTCCTCCAAGACAGATTTGTTTGTTCTTCTGGCAGTCCGTAGTATATTCAATATTCTTTCCCAGTACCACATCTCAAATACATCAATTCTTCTTCTGTCTTCCTTATTCATTGTCCGGCATTCTCATGCATATGAGCCAATTGAAAATACCATGGCTTGAGTCAGGCACACCTTAATCCTCAGAGTGACATCTTTGCTTTTTTAACACTTTAAAGGTCTTTTGCAGCAGATTTGCCCAATGCAATACATCATTTGGTTTCTTGGCTACTGCTTCCATGGGCGATTGAGATACACATACATACTACATATATATGTATGTGTGTATATACATAAAAAAAAAAAAAATACATATATATGTGTATTTATATATTTATATGTACATGATTGTATGTGTGTGTGTGTATATATATATATATACATATACACACACACACATATATTATTGTGTTGGTGAAGAATATTGAATACACCGTGGACTGCCAGAAGAACGAACAAATCTATCTTGGAAGCAGTACAGCCAGAATGCTCCTTAGAAGCAAGGATGGCAAGACTTTGTCTCACCTACTTTGGACATGTTATCAGGGGGGACCAGTCCCTGGAGCAGGACATCATGCTTGGTAAAGGGTCAGCAAAAAACAGAAAGACCCTCCGTGAAATGGATTGACACAGTAGCTGGAACAATGGGCTCAAGCATAGCAACAGTTGTGAGGCTGGCGCAGGACTGGGCAGTGTTTTCTTCTGTTGTACATATACATACATATTTGTCGCCAATTATAGGTTATTATTTCTAATATACAAACAATTTATATAATTCAGAAGCAAAAATGCAAACAAACTAAATATCAGAAAAATGGGCCAAGGGTAAGAATAGGCAAATCACAGAAGAGCATACATTACCAATGAACTTATAAGTAGATAGATGTTCACACTCACTGGTAATCAAGGAAGCAGAAACAACAAAATTGACATTTTTAAACTCATCAGTTGGCAAAAATTAAAAACACAAATAATATTCAGTGTTTATGGGATATGGGAAATGTACATACTCAGGCATTATTCCTGTGAATATAAATTGACATAAGCTTTTTCTGAGGAGAGATTGGCAGGATCTACTGAAAGTTAAAATGCACGTTGGGGAATACAAAGTTTGGTCCAGTAATTCCCCTCTTAGGAATCTGTACCATAGAAAAACAGAAGTGTGCAAAGATATTCATAGCAACATTGTTTGTAGTAGCAGAAAATTATAATCAACCCAAAGTATCTAATAATACGGAAATAGTAAACAGACGGCAGCTTAGGCATACTATGGAATGCTGCGAAGCCATCAAAGAAAGGGCAAAGTGTACAGCACTGACATGGTAGCACATGGGCACGCAGGATGTCCTTGAGTGAAAAGATCGAGTCTAGGAACACGTGTATATGCAGAATGATTTAATCAGAGGTATGTTTTTGTGCCAAAAAAAAAAA
The DNA here is from genome assembly GCF_024166365.1 of Elephas maximus indicus. Classification (NCBI taxonomy): domain Eukaryota; kingdom Metazoa; phylum Chordata; class Mammalia; order Proboscidea; family Elephantidae; genus Elephas; species Elephas maximus. The sequence goes on from NC_064820.1 coordinate 87,316,708, forward strand.
AAATTCTCAGGAAAAAACACACTGGCCTATTAAAAATGGTTACAAATCTGAGGTATGTGGCATGAGGAGAATTTAATTTCTCATTTTATGTACTTATGTAATATTTGCAATTCTTTCTTATCACAAAGATGTAGTGATTTTATCATGTTCAAAAAGAAAAGAAATTATAAATGCTAGACAATTCAATCTTTGGCCAAAAAGAAAGGATTAGGTTAAAGGAATTGCTGTAAAAGAAGCTATAGATACCTAACCAAAAACAAAAACAAAAACCCACTGCCATGGAGTTGATTCCGACTCATAACAACCCTATAGAACAGAGTAGAACTGCCCCATACAGTTTCCAAACAGCGCCTGGCAATTCAAACTGCTGACCTCTTGGTTAGCAGCCATAGCACTTAACCACTATGCCACTAGGGTTCCCATAGATACCTATGCCTAATGAAAATTTAAGAAAAAAGAAAAAATGAACAAACAAAAATCCTTTCTTACTACTGTATTAATTTTCTGTGTCTGGAATGTTTATTTCAGTGATTTCTCTCTGATTATTTAGTTCATTGTGTTGAATTGATGGCATAATCTGGAGTTTTGTGCAAACTATTTTTCAAACCTTTCCGATGGCGATTTATATATTACAGTCTCCCCAGTGAATTGACTGTGAGCAGGGAATTAGTAAAGGAGATACAAATCTAGGAAGTAGTCAGTGGTTTTACTTATCTCCAAGGGAAACCTTATTTTATATTGATAAAATTTGAAATCTATCCTGTGGCTCTTTCCAATTGTTTATTGTTGTTGTAACTGTCTTAATGAGAGGTCGCAACGAGCCACACCAACCAGCTTCATTCCTTTTACTAATTTAATTTCAAAGGAAATTCTTCAACCCAAATAAATACGTGAATGTGAAGGGAATCAGATTCTGACTCGGCGTGTTCTGTTAATTGCTTTCAAACAATAAGACACATTCTTCAGAAACCCCCAGACATAATAAAAAATCAACTTAGAGCGATTTGCTGAAAAGAGAGATGACTATAACTATCTCTGCTTACAGAGCCCTGCTTAAGTTGAACATTAATATTTGCCATCTACTCTATTATAAATCAGGATTTATTGTAGAAATATACCAAAAACAGCACACTCGCAAAAAAAAAAAAAAAAAACAGATTCAGCTCATCTTTTGAGCTGTACCTAACAAACTCAACCTCTTGCAAAATAACTTTCTTATTCAAAATGGAACTGGGAATTGTTCAGCACACAATGAATCATCTTTTGGCAAGTACAATAGAATCATCTTTTGGCAAGTACAATAGAATCTTTAGGGACATTTCACAGCCTCTTGTTCAATTGTTAGGATGTTTTTAGCTTTCACAGGTAGGGAAGAAGGTAGCTTGTATAGCTATCATCTTGTTGCTAAAATTGTACGATAAAGATTTTTTAGAGTTGCTGTTGAAGTAGATCTTTTTGCTTTCTGCCTTCCTGTGTCTGCTTTGTCTCTCAGAAACAATCTGGAACGCTAATGTTTTCTGGTTTTATTATTTACCCAGTATTCAAACGTTAAACATTGATACGGGAAACTCCCTTTTCCTTACCTCATTTCCCTATATTTATTTAACTGTTACTCTGCAGGATGAAAATCTCAGTTTCTTTCCCTGTCTGTGTTAGTATACTTTTTTATTGACAAACACATTTTTTCATTTTTGCTTTTTTTCAGGAGGCTTTAGAGCTGCCCCTTGATGATTTTGAAGTGCTCGAGACTGCAGCGGCATCGGAAGTGATTAAATACGAGTATCATGTCTTGTATTCCTGTAGCTACCAAGTGCCTGTGCTTTACTTCAGGGCAAGCTTTTTAGGTAAGACCATGTCTGATGCTAAAAGTAAATTCATAACATTTACATAGAAGGCAGAACACATATTTGGAAAATTATTCTTGAGAAGAAAAAAAAAAAATAAGAGTTAAAAATAAGAAAACTGTGGGTGAGGTAAGGTTTTACCAGTAAATTTTCTCATGCTTCAGAAAGAGTATCAAGACTTCAGAGTGAATGATATCATCCCAGCCTTAAGTCTGATCTTCAGATTCTTGGCATCCTGCCCAAGGTTGACTAAGCCCCCTAGCCCTTTTTTTCAAACAAGTAGGAACAACTTAAAGCTACAATGTTTATTTACTTCTACATTTACACTACAAATCCCTTCCTATTTCAAGTGATCCCATTAACTGAAAAGCTCCAATGCCTTTCTCCCCGAAACCTAATCATTATTTCAAGAACCGTTTATCAATTAGCTTAAGCTCTGTTTAAAAATAGCATGAGTATTTCCTTTGGCCATCTATACATCTCGAATGCCTTTACTTCCTCTACTGCTGTTACTCAACTTATTTCCCCCCTGCCATGAAGGTGGAACACCCTGTCTCCTTTGAGGCCTTTGCTAATACAGCTTATTTAATCACCAGCCACATGCAGGCTCCTCCTGCAGTGCCTGGTGACTCCTCCTTAATGCCCACCAACTAAACGGGGTCAGCCTTGTGAAGCCCTGCCACCCTGGGCTCAGAGACCAGGAGGACGCCCTTTGCGACGCACCCCTTACCCTGTTTCTCCTTTACTCTCTGGCCTTATCAGTAGTATTTTACATTTTGAACAGGCTTCTAACTTCTTCTGGGTAGCTAAGACATCTGAATTTAACCAGTGATATTTTATTTTTAATTAAAAAGTAGCTTAAGCTGCTTCGAATCTGTATTTGGTAGATTTAATCACTTGCTGCCTTATATTGTTTAATGGTCTCTAATTTTGCAGTGTTGGCGGTTTAACAAGCACTTAGGATTTAAAACACAAGAACAAATTCCCATAGACTCCCTAGTGAGAAGATTTTAATCTGAGGTGCAGTTCCTAAGAACTGACAATTTGGGGTAAATTTTCAACAGGGGACATGGGGAATTGAGGACACCGATAGTTCACTAATTCACAAACTCTTCCTGCAGATTTATCCCGATGGTTATCACAAGCAGTTAAAACACTCACGTTATTGAAATTATACTTGGTTTGGAGCCCAGAGGTTAAAGAATGTTTCTTGTCAGTGAGCTGGGCTATACCAAAAAGTAGAAGGAGTTATATTTATTTACCAAGGGAAGGAAATTATCTTTCTTGGTTTTGGTTTGCACTGACTCTAGCCAGTACCTTCTAGATTCAAAGACATGTCGAGGCTGCAGGTAGAGGAAATAGGACCCTACTTTTTCAGTACTGTACTTTCATATACTGTAATTAGTATTCACCATAAGCAGTTAATCACCAGAGAAGAGCTCCCAGAGACAAAACAAGTTGTTTAGCTTGTCGGCATTAGGGAATCAGAGGTGTTGAAACATGACTGTCGCTTCTAGCTGGAAGTGGGTCTTGCTGAAGCCGGTGGGTGAGCTCATGCGTGCGCTTTGCTCTTATGTGCCAACAGCTCCCCTTACAGTTCAGCTCAGTAATTGTTCCTGCAAGTCCAATTATATTTTAATGACATATAGAGACTTCCTAAGATCCTTTCTCCACGATGGTTTTCTGTTTCTTAAAAACAGTATTCTTGGCCTCTCTTTATCTAATTGTGAAATACCCTTCATATTTGCTTAATAAAGGAAAACCAACACAAGTCATTTATTTTATACACAGGCATTCTTTGCTCTCTGCCCTCACCCCCTCATCTATTTTGTGTTGTATAGAATGGGCATAGGATTTTTTTTTTTTCAGTCCACAATTTATTTAGTGCTGATACAGGTGCATGAAAATATCAAAGTTATTTTTTGCAAAGCCTACTGAGTTTTTCTTGTAGAGGAACATGAAAAAAAATTTTTTTTCTTTTATCGTATTCTAAGAATTTATTTTCTCTTTTCTACCTAGCTTCACCTAATGGGTGTTCTAAAAATGTGTCACCCTTTTGTCTGGAATTCATTCATTCCCCTCAGTCCATTCTACTTTCTTAGGATATCTAATCATTCTGGCCCTTCATCTGTTTGTTGAACAAACAATCTCTGTCAGTGGGGAAGGGATTCCTAATGCCTCCCTCTTATTCCAGGTCCAGATTTTTCTTTGTCTCATTCGAAGAAAGTTCCGACCTAGAAAGAAGATAGCTATAAAATTTCTGGCCCAGGGGTCTTTTTCATTGCTTCAAAAATAGCTCACTTTGCCTTGTTTTTGACAGATATTTAGAATTTCTTTTGTATCTGTATGTTACTAAAATTTAATTTCTCTGCATTGCCCTGAATTGGCTTTCTGTACCTTTTCCTAGGAAAAACAAGTAGCAAGTAGTTCCATTTAAACAGATATTACTCATTCTTTTTATCAGCTAACTTAGATTCCAGAAGAAATCTTATTCTGTTTGTTGTAATGCACATCCACTGGACTGTGAGTTCTTCTTATTCATGTGTATATGGTGCAGTATTTACTAGGTCAACTGCTGCCCACGTAGTTGCTAAATGCCGCCTGCTTTTTGTTACTCCCATGTCATATCATCTTATAGCACTAGTTGTACTATAACAGAGATTGAGCTGAAAGCTAGGGTTCTACGGAAAAAAGAAGAAGGGAATTAATATTGAATACCTATAAAATGATAGGCTTTATTCATGGCTGTGTGGTGATGGGGGGTGTAAATATATATTTATACACACACACACACACGCACACACGTGCGAGCCCTGGTGGCACAGTGGTTAAGAGCTCAGCTGCTAACCAAAAGGTCAGCAGTTGAAATTCACCAGCTGCTCTTTGGAAACCTTATGGAGCAATTCTACTCTGTCCTATAGAGTTGCTGTGAATCGGAATCGACTGAATGGCAACGAGTTTGGTTTTGGTTTTTTATATATTAATTTATCTTACTCATTTTAATGCCCACAGTATCAGCTATGACACAGTATCAATGAACGTTTATTGACTGAAACTGAATGAACCAATAATGAAGAATTTCTAACAATTTCTTAATAGAGCCCAAAGACTGAAACACTGTATTGGTGGCTAGTTTGAACTGCTATGATGGGTTATAAAGAAGTAGTACCCTTGTCTCCAGGAGACCCAGGACCAAACTATGTATCTTTACTCTTTAGTCTGTCAGTTATCAGTGATTGCAGGACTAGTTGACTGAGGAAGATAGAAAGTCCCGAAGATTCAAAAGTGGGCATCCAGACTACCTAAGCAACTGTCCTATGTCTATGAACACATATTTTTAGTTGATCCTTGAAGGTGAATAGGCAAGTTGAGATGGCATTCTGTTTGAGTGCCTCTCATTTCTACTACCTGGACATACAGGAGGAGCTCTCCTCCCGAGGGGGTAACGTGGATTTAAGAGAAGACATAAGTCCATGTCAACATTCTTTTTTTCTCTGACTACTCTTGATACTGTAGGTTTGGGAGAGGTAGTGAGACACTGGAGATACCATTTGCCACTGAGGAAGAGGTAGTTCCATTTCTGTTAAGTAATAATAATACTAACCTACATTTGAATAGTGCTTTTTTTTGTAGTTTCTGTAGTTCATTTCCACCTAGTATTGCATTGATATTCCCAATTGCCCACAATTTTTGGAGATACTTTGTTAAATTATTTGTATCCTGCCATCCCCTTTTTATGTCCTGTTTTCTCTTTTGGGGGTTTAGCTTTTTTCAAAAGCTGCTGGCAAACATTGGAAATATGGTAAAAATTAGACATATACAGAATAGCTTTTGGCTTTGTCAAAGTCCTGAACTTAAATATTTTTCCCTTAGACTGTAACTAGAGATTTCTGTATTTATTTCAGCTTGAATTCTGATTCATTTCTTCCCTGTTTCTCTTTCTTCCTTTGTTGACAATCTCTACTGAAAAACAGACCAAATGGTTCCTCTCGTTTTCAAAATATTTAATTCTTCAGCTGACGTACAGGTTTTTCTTGGGAACCGTTTTGACATATTTCTTTAATTAGTCAGAAGGGCTGCTTTTTAATAGGAAAGGAAACATTTCTTCCATTCAGCAGTGGAAGTTCTGTACTTTCTGATTATCCATTCTGTCACTGGCCCAAGTAATAAGGATATACAATTAAGGATATAGATATAGAATAAGAATATAGATATAAAATTAAAGATACAGCCTAGATATTTTATGTAGAAGACTTGTCCACCTGTTATAAACCAGAAGAATGCTTATGGAGAAACACAACAAAATAAATAGTCAAAGAAGTCCTTCTCAAAGGCAGCATGAACCAAACCAGGATAAAGGAAAAACAATGGAAAGAAAGTTTGAAACTGAAAGCCTTTGGAATGCAGAGAAGAAAATGACAGGAAAACAGGAAAGATGGAGGAGGTTAGAAAAAGTTGTTGAATACTAGTAGAATATCCATAGTTTGTTCAACAACTTGCAAGGCAACTTAACAGATTGACTTTTTCGAAGATAGTGGGAAACACGTTGCAGAAAGAGAAAAGGGTGGGAGCAAAGATGTGGGGCTGGGTAGATCACGGCATATCTGGGGAACTGTGAGAGGCCAGTTTGGAGCAGGGTTTTTCTTAAGATATATTGTGGAAGAAATGGTCGAAGAGATAGGTTGAGGCCAAATTATGGAAGAGATAATGCAATGAGAAGAGGCTGGGGACTATTTATATAACAGAAAAAAAAAAAAAAAAGGGAAAGAGATTGAATAAAAGTGAGTGGAACCAAGTGAGGGATATCCTGGAGTAGAAATTATGTTTTAAGGAAAATAGGAATTTGGCTTGTTGTTTTTTGGTTGCTCTTAGCATTATTACATTTTTTAATAACAATCTCTTAGAGAAAACAAGCTGGAAAGAACATATTTTCAGGGAAAAAGTATCATTGTCAGTACAGTGAGAGTTAAGACAGCTTGTTGAACGGGGGGGAAAAAAAACATGCATTAGAGTGGTACTTAAAGACTTAAGCAAAAATGATTCCAGTTAATTTTTACAATGAGCGTAAGATAGAAAATGATTTGACAGGTAATTTAATTTAGAGTCTTATTTGATTGTAAGGAAGGTTTAAGAAAGTTCATGTGTGCTGACTATATTTATGTAAACAGTAGATCTAGCCAAAGTCGTAATAATGAAATGGTACATGAATTTCGGTGGATTAATAGGAGATTTCATTCTAATAAATGAAATTTGAAGAGCAAACAGTGAAAGCTATTAAGAAAAATAATGAAAAATTATTTAACTAATATAAATATATTCAAACTGAAGAGTTGAAATAATTGAGGAAATTTAATGAGAATTATTTGTTGAACCATGAAAATGTTTGACACATTGTGGGGAATTAGGGTAGAAGTAAGATGCTGGGTTAGAACATAGAATGGGACTGGAATTTCATTGAAAAATTAAGCTCTGGTTTAAAAATGTTTTCAAGGAAAGGTGTTAAAGAAATGTGAAACAAAACTACAGGGGCAGCTACTTAGGCAACACATACTGCATACCCAAAAAGGGACAGATTTTAAATGGATCCAGAGTTCTGGAAGAGGATGATGTAAGAGGTAAGTGAATTTATTTTTTTACCTGCAAGAGACTATACTTTAGCTTTCCTGGGCAGATGAATGTTTGTGTTGTGGTCCACATAGAAGAAACATCTTGGTAAAATGAGCCCTGTTTGAAACATCCATTAAAACATATGTGAGTGCCTACTGTGTGCACAGCACAAAAAGTCATCAGTCTGCTTTGAAAGAATGCTGAAAAACTGGTTTATTGCACTTCTCTTCCTTTAAAATCATCAAAGCAGGGTTCTTAAAATCTGTATATAATGTGCTGTGCTGAGAAGGCCAAGGCTGCATTCTCCATTGGAAGGGGACCTAGTTGGATGTGGAATAAGGATGGTCAAGGTGCTGGTCTAGGAGTGTTCAAACATGAGTAATAGGTCCATGTTCTGTGAGTATTGAAAGTTAAAAGAAGCCAGGGGTCCAAAATGCTTAGTACTGAGGTACCAGACCTAGAGATTAGGATCAAAACCTCAGAATACTTTGGATGGGATTAAAAGTAGAGTGTCTTCTACGTTAGAACCAGGAGTCCTAAAGTTGTAGATATTCACCTGGTAATATGGCCCAAACTTCTCAGATTTCTTGATGATTTAGTGATATCTCAGTGTTGATGTCTGGGGTATATTGTAAACATATGTTGCTTCCTTTGGGACATTTCCTGATTCATGAATTCCTCAAGAAGATTGATTGTAAATGTACTTCTAGATAACTTGCATTTGTATAAGTTTTTTAATATAGTGCATGGATAGTTTAAGTGACTCAAAATTACTCCTCTGTGTGCATATTTCTCAAACAGATTGTAAAATTATATTGTTTCTCTTTGTCCACCTTCTCTGAAGCGAACTCTAAGTCTTAATGTCCTCTCTAACACTAACTGAAAATGCAGACTTCTTCCTCTGAGCCTGACCACTAGATCTAGGTCAGATCTCAGAAGTTAAAGGGCACAGTCCTCCAAAACTGCCAAGTCAGTCCAAGACTTCAGATGCCAGCCACAAACTTGGGGTTCCCTATGACACCCTCACTTCTGACCTGCTGGCTACACATTTGGGAATTCCCATTACCCCTCAGGTTGAATAATTCACTGGAATGACTCACAGAGTTTAGGAAACCATTGTAGTTTTACTACAGAAAAAATGATACAAATGAAAGACATGTAGAGTGAAGTCTGAGATGGTGCCCAATGTGATGCTTCCCTATTCCCAAAAGGGACACATCCCCCTCCCAAGCACCAGTGTCTGTCACCAACCAGGAAGCTCTCTGAGCTTCAGTGTCCAGAATTTTTAATGGTGTTTCATTAGGTAGACATGATTGATTGAACCGTTGCCCATGTGGTTGAACTTAACCTCCACCCCTTCTACCCTGGGGTTGGGCTGATATCATGTGGTGAGTCTTTCTGCCCGGGCTAGCCTCCACCTATGAGTCACCTCATTATCTTAACCTGTGAGGTAGTTGTGATCTGGGGCCCCTTCATGAATAACGAAGACTCCAGTCACTGGTGAAATTCTAAGAATCTAGAGATTACCTCCCTCACCCAGGAATAAAGACCAAATTCTTTGAGTATATCCCACAAATATACATAAACTTTCTCATGTAATTTTTAAAAAGTTTTATTTTTATTTTCTATTCAAAATTACTAAACAAATGTAACATTTTAAAATTTGGGCTGATAATTTTGAAAATAGATAATTATTAAACTAGACTTTTAAACCATCTATTTGTGCTGTATTAGTTAAGAATATTTGGTTACAAATAATTGAACCTGACCATGGTAAGCGGAAAACTTATTGGAAGGATAGCTCATAAAGTCAAATGACAAGCTGAGGAGATGTTTAGTTTCCTTTGGTTTTAGTGGTGGGACATGGGACTCTGCCTCCTGCTTACTTTGGAATTTCTCTCCTAAATCAGAAGTATGTTTGAATACTGAGAAATGCTATATCTATTATATATGCATTTGCCTAATGCTATGGATTTACATAAGTATGAGGAGGTTTTTTAATATAAATCCAAAGCATTTAATCAATAAATTTTTTATCCTGATTGTTCAGTCTTTATTCTTAGTAAAATTGTGCCAATTTTTCTAGAAATAATGTTGAACTTTCATCTATCCAATCATTTGAAAATATTTTTGCCAGAGGCATGAGGACATTTCCAAAATGCAGAGACAAATAAGGCAAATCAGAAATAGGTGATGCCTTCAAGGAACTTATAGTCTAGTGAGGGAGACAAGACAGGTGTGCAATTTACTGCAACCAGTATTATCTGTTAAGGGCCATAAGGTGTAAAGAGCATCACAGGTTTCAGAAGGCTGATATTAATTTGAGCTGGAATGATTAAGAGAGGCCCTGATTGGACATGGGATTTGTCCATGCAGTGATGGGACTAAGGGCAGGCCATGCATAGTAAGAAAACCTAGGTTAGGCAGTATCGGTGGAGACTACTCGTAGGAAACCCTGGTGGTGTAGTGGTTAAGCGCTATGGCTGCTAACCAAGAGGTCAGCAGTTCGAATCTGCCAGGCGCTCCTTGGAAACTCTTGGGGCAGTTCTACTTTGTTCTATAGGGTTGCTATGAGTTGGAATCGGCTTGACGGCAGTGGGTTTTGGTTTTGGGTTTTACTAGTAGCAGCAGCAATAACAACACAACTAGTGTGTGGGTATCACTTTGTAGTTTACAGAGAGCTCCGGCATACAAAGACATGTTGTTAGGTGCCTTGGAGTTGTCTCCACTCATGGTGACTTTATGTATAACACTATGAAACTAGACTCAGTCCTGAGCCATCTTGATGATCTTTGGTATGTCTGAGTCCATTGTTCTGGCTATTTTGTTGATCTGTCTGATTGAGGATTTCCCTCATTTTTGCTGACCCTCTACCAACCGTAATGTCCTTTTCTAGCGATTGGTCTTTTCTGATGATGTGTGCAAAGTATGCAAGATGAAGTTTTGTCATTCTTGCTTCTAAGAAGCATCCCGATTGTATTTCTTCTAAGATCAATTTGTTTGTTCTTCTGGAAGTCCGTGGTATATTCAGTATTCTTTGCCAACATTTCAGTTCGAATATATCAGTTCTTCTTCTGTCTTCCTTTTTATTGTCCAGATTTTGCATGAAAACTTTATGAATAGTAACAGAACAAAGACGGACAGTGGTGAAAACTGTAGGGTCTGGTGTTCTGATTCCTAGCTCTGCTGCTTTTTAACTGTGTGACTTTGAGCAAGTTCCTGAACTTTTCTGTTTCCTCTTGTATCATTTGAAAAATAAAATCGAGATAATAATAATAATACCTACTCCGTTGAATTGTGAGGATTATGAATTAATATATGAAACCAGGCTTGGCACACTGTACCCTTGAATATTAGAAGCTGAATTGTGCATCTTGATCCTCACAAAAATATTGTGAGGTAGGAACCGTTACCATCCTCATGTACAGAAATAAAAACTGAGCGCTTGGAGAGACAAAATGGTCTACCCAAGGGCACATAGAAAACAATGGAATTAGGGGTTAAACTCTATAGCTTATTTTTAACTGCACCAAACTGTCATTCAGATACCTTTACTAATAAATTTAAGAAACATACCAACTAAATTAACTAGTTGATTTTATACATAAGTTAAAAAGTTGCCGTAATCTGTATTTTCAACATTGTTACTCAGTTTTTTCAAGATTAATAAAGATACAAAATGCTAACCATGTATGTAGGAATAAATTTAAAAAATTAACAGAATTAGCCAGCATTGTAGCTGATATGAATGTACATGAACAATTAACACTCATTTCATATCACAATGTAATTTTCTCACTGAAGCAAAAATGAATTTTCCCCTTTGGTGGAGCATCAGCTCTGCCTCTCTGTGAATATGACATGAATTTTTATGTCCTCTAAAGCTCTGCTGAAGACAATATATAGAATAATGACATATTTCATTGTGAAAAATCCATGGTTTCGTTTTTACTTCTAGTGACCACATTCAGCACATTATTCTTAAGCTTACTCCGAATAATTTACATTCTCTCTAATCTTCATTTTAGGAGCTGTGCAATTTTAGTGAAACCACACCCAGTAAGGATAAAGGTGACTTCAGTGTGCTTGTGTGAGAGTTAGGCAGTGCTGGTGAAATATCTCATGCTGTTATTTGATTCATGAAAACTAATAGCCCTGAGAAATTTAATTTAGAAAGCTGCATATTTTGGGTAATATATAGATTACTTGACATGTAGGTTATTATTCAATTGAGAGATTTTATATGAAAATGTTAAATTAAATAATACTGGCAGGTGCTAAAGATTATACTTTTTAATTATTCTATTTTCATCCAATGCCTCTTTTTTTCTCACTGACATTTTTAGGTTGCACTCAGGACATTTGCTATGGATTGAACTCTGTCTCTCAAAAATACCTGTTGTAAATCCTTATCCCTATGCTTGTGGCTATAATCCCATTTGGCAATTGGTTGTCTTTGTTATGTTGATGAGGCAGGATTAGTGTAGTGTATATCTTGAGTCAATCTGTTTTGAGATATAAAAGAGATTAAATGCAAGCTATCAAGTAGGAGGTGGGGGAGGACAGATGCTAACCCACATGAAGATTGCCCATGAGCAGAAGCTCAAAAAGAGACAAGGACCCTCCTCCAGAACAGAGAGAGGGAGAAATCCTTTCCCTAGAGCCAGCACCTTGAATTTGGATTTGAACCTCCTAAACTCTGAGAAAATTGTTTCTGTTTATTAAAGCCGCCCATCTGTGGTATTTCTGTTAGAGCAATACTGGATAACTAAGACACTATTTCTTTAGCTTAAATGTGTATCATCATTCTATGGTGATTCAGGCACATAGTAGGCACTCAGTAAACACTTGTTAAATGAGTGACTTTAATTTATCATGCCTACGCCATTGGCATGGCACTTTATAGGTTGCTGCTAAAATTATTTTGTATTGTACTTCAAACTTTCAAGTGTTCAAGGGTTTTTACTTAGCCTTAACGTGATTAATGAGATTTCTAAGCATGTTAAAATTGGTCCTATCTTAGGTCTGAAACTAGAAAGTTGTTAATTGAATGACCGAATATGCTTATGTCTCCTCTGACTGAGGCCAGACCTCCCCCGACCCTTACCCCCTCCCCCAAAAAAACAGCGTGGCTTAAAATTTCTGATTGGAAATACCCTGAACTGAACATGTAGGTATATAACAAGCTCATGAAAGTTATTTAACTGAGTATTTATATATGCTCACCTTTTAATTTCAAGTTAAAGTTTTGGGGCTTCAGTTTTCATAAAGGAGTATATACAAAGCCCTATTTAAACTCTGTTCCTATGATGCAGTTCTTTATGTTTTATTATTCCAGTTCAGTGGTTCCAGTGGGATTTCTGAAGGCTTCATTTTTCTTTTGAAATAATTAGAGTCACATTCATATTTGAATATATTTTAGGCATCACCAGTGTATGACAGAGCTTTGAAGATATTGCAATTAGGCCAAACCTTTTAGTTTTTGTATAAAAGATCAGAAAGCTAACTTTTATATGTCTTTGGTCATGAAGGTGTGAACTATATAACTAGACAAACCAATGATGAAGGCTTAGGGAAAATAACCCACATCATAATTCTTTAAGTCATTACTGTCATTTTTGTTTATGACAAAGCTATATTTACACTACAAATGGTCTGCAGAAACTAAGAGATTAATGAAGATACAGGGGACAAGCAAAATTATAGACTCATGCTTACAGTACTGCCATTACTTAACATATTTTCGGAACTGCTGGTTTTGAAACTTTTTCCAGTCCCTGTGACCAAAATTTGGCAGACAGTTGCCTGTGAAAGGTGAATTTATTTTGAAACAACAAAATAATTTGAAACAAAATATGAGGAATAAAATGTGTATACATTTTTCCTTTGATAAAAATGTATTTGTGCCTATAAAATAATTAGTTTCTCATCCGGCTCTGAAGACAGTTCCAAAGGAACAGTTCCAGTGACAGCTTTACAACATTGTCGGTAGAAGTAGTCGTTGAATTTGTTGAATAGTCAGGTAACCTCCCCAGGTGACTATTTGGAAGAACAGTGCTGTTTTGAATATTTAAGACCTGATATGCTTGTTTGAAACACCGAAATTCTAATATTTATAGTCTCGCTAGACTTAGCATGCCACCATCAGAAGGTGCCAAACACAGAACCTCAGCAGAGATTAGAGACTGTGTTGGGCCTCGAGATAAAACCAGATTATGGACCTCTAAGAAGCAAATATTTTGGCAATGGTTGATGTTCCTCAGTCTTCCTAAGGGGGTTAGGTTTTGAAAGTATAGTTTGGAGAGACTATTCATAGAAATTACAACTATGTGAGCCATCTCAAGCAGAATGGCCTTCAGATACATCATCATGGGAGGTTACGTTCTGTTATGTTACCAGCTTTTCCATCAGTTCCACTCTGATCAATAGAGTCTACCCTACAAACAAAGTTCTGGTTGCAAGAATCAGAAAACCACTTAAGCTAGTTCAGAAAATTGGGTTGAGAAGAGAATAGGGCTTCTTGTAAAGAAAAAGGCAACTCACAGAAATAAAGCTTAGATAGGCCTCATTGGGACTACAGTCAGTAGTTCCACTGAGGTGGGTACTTCCTCAGCCCCTTGTCTTTGCCTTTCTGTATATAGCTATACTGTTCTCTCTCTACAGATCACCTTCTGCTACATAATTCTGACTTCTGTGTCCCCATAATTTGGGCTTGTACAGCATCATCCCTGTTCCATATTTTACACCATCTGACAGGCCCAGTACTGCCGCCATTCATCTAGACGCTAGGAATATAGTAGGGATCCATATAGTCAAGGTTCCTACCTACATGAAGACTACATTCTAGGTGTGGGAGACCACTAACTGATGCATAAACAAAACAATAAAATAGTAATCAGAAAGTGATATATTCAGTGAAGAAAACAAGCATTTGTGTCTCAGTTCAACTTCTTGTGAGAAACAGAGACTATTAACCTTTTCACACATATGTCAGATAATGTTATTGCCCTATGCAAAACCCTGCAGTGGTTCTTCATTTTACCCAGTAAAAATCAATGTCTTTCTTAGAAGAAAATAGTAAATCTTCCTGACCTTGAATTAGGCAAAACCTTTTAAGGTATAAATTCAAAATCATAAGTGACAAAGAAAAAATAGATAAATTGTACTTTATCAAAATTTTAAAAATCTGTGCTTCAAAGAACAACATCAAGCAAGTGAAAAGACAACACACAGAATTAGGGAAAATATTTGCAAATAATATATCTGATCAGGGACTTCTATGTAGAATATACAGAGAATTCTTACAATTCAAAAATAAGACAACTAACCTAATTCAAAAATGGGAAAAGGATCAAAATAGATATTTCTCCAAATAAGATGTACAGATGACCAGTAAGCATATGAAAAGGTACTCAGCTTCACTTGTAATCAGGGAAAACGCATACCAAAACCACAATGAGCAGAGTATGGAGCGAGATGATAGTGTGAGAAGCTACGCATTCCCATTCCCCTATAAAAACACCAAAAAAAAAAAAAAAAAAAAAACAGAAAATGGCAGAATGAACTTTGTCAGAACTCTGAAAACCAGTAAAAAGATTACAACGACTAAGCAGTGCAGAATCATGAAAAAGGAGATATCTAAATGATAAGAAAAGTTTGGTTTTCTACAGACCTGAGCCCCACTTCCTCCCTGACTTGGGATGGCCATCTTGAAGTGGTAGTGGCTAACCAGAAAGGGAGCTTAGATTCTGGCTCTAGATGGAGTATAACAGAGTTTATTAGCAAATTATTATGTGTGTCTGTTTTAACTTGTCTGGGGGCTGCTTGAAGAACTGAAGCAAAATGCCTGTCTCTGGCCAGTCTAAAAACTCACCTAGAGTGGAGGGGCAGTAAACAGTGCCAAAAGGCTGTAACACCTATAGCTGACTGGGGCTAAAGAGTGCTATTAAGGCAGACAGTAGGTACCTAAAGACAGGAAAGAGACTCAAGAAGAGAATTTCTTTCAGAAAGTAAGATTTTCAAAAGCATCATGTATATGGGAGAATTGAGAAAGCCATTCATATGCCCAGGGCAGGGTGCATGGTCTGAAATGACCTGAGAAGACTTTATGCCTTCACCTCATGCTGATCCTTAGGCTCAGCGCAAACCTGACTAAGTGTTGAAAAAGGGTCTATGATGCAGATTCAATTTGCAAAGTCCAAGAGAGGTTTTTGTTTTTCCCCTGGCATTCAAGGAAATCTCTGTTGAAACACTTCTGAACGCAAGCTACAGAGACTTCAGTGTCCACATATGTCCAGAAAGGCAGTCTTTGCAAATGGGTAGGGAAAGTCACTAAACACGTGGACTACAACAGCCTTCAATAATTAAAAAATATAATAATATTAAAAAAGAAAAAGCAAACTCTGAGGAAGGGAAGAATCTAATTTACAAAGTCACCACATTGTAATATTCCAATGTTAAATTTTCAATAAAAAAATCATGAGACATACAAAAAAGGATGGCCCAATCAAAAAAGCAAAGTAAAGCAACAGAAATCATCCCCAGGAAGCCCAGATAATGGACTTACTACATAAAGATTTTAAAGCAGAAGTATTAAATATACTCAAACAGCTAAAGGAAAACATGGACAAAAAGCTATAGGAAACCAAGAAAATGGTACATGAACAAAATTAGAATTACAGTAAAGTTAGAAATTTTAAAAGAAACCAAATAGAAATACTAGAGTCAAAAAGTTTAATAACTGAATTAAAGAAAAAAATTCTCCGCGAGGGTTCAACAGCAGATATGAACTGGCAGAAGAAAGAATTAGCAAAGTTGAAGATAGACCAATTGAAATATTAACCCTGAGGAGCAAAAAGAAAAAGGACTGAAGAAAAGTGAACACAGCCTAAGGGACTTGTGGGACACCATCAAGAGGAGCAATATATACATTATGGTAGTCCCAGGAAGAGAAGAGAGACAAAGAGGAAGAAGGAATATTTGAAAAAATGATGGCCAAAAAATTTGACAAAAGGTGTGAATCTACATATCCAAGAAGCTTAATGAACTCCAAGTTGGATAAATTCAAAGACATCCACACCAAGACACATGATTTAATCAAACTCTTGAAAACCATAGACACAATGAGAGAACCTTGAAAGCAGTGAGAAATGTGAATTGTCACGTACAAGGGATCCTCAATAAGGTTAAATACAATTTCTCCTCAGAAACCATGGGGCCAGAAGGCAGTGGGATGACATATTTAAAGTGCTGAAAAAAAAAGAACTATAAGCCAAAAATTCTATATCTGGCAAAACTGTCCTTCAAAAATGAGGACAAAATTAATGCATTCCCAGATAAGCAAATGGAGACATTACTATTGCCCCTACAGAAATAAAAAAGATTATAAGAAAACACTATGAATGTTTGTACACTAACAAATTATATTTAAAAAAAAAAGTTGCCGTCAAGAGGGTTCTGACTCATAGCAACCCTACAGGACAGAGTAGAACTGCCCCAGAATGTCTCCAAGGAGTGGCTGGTGGATTTGAAACGCTGACCTTTTGGTTAGCCGCTGAATGCTTAACCACTGCACTGTCAGGGGTAACAAATTAGATAATCCAGATGAAAGGGACAAATTCCTAGAAACACACAAACTAGCTAAATTGGCTCAAGAACAAATAGAAAATATCAACAGACCTGTAACAAATGAAGAAACCAAATTAGTTATAAACACCTCCCAACAGAAAATAGTCCAGGACCAGGTGGCTTCACTGGTGAATTCTAACAAACATTTACAGAAAAAATTAACATCAAACCTTCTCAAACTCTTTCAAAAAATATAAGAAGTGGGAACATTTCCTAACTTATTTTAGGAGGCCAAAATTACCCTGATACCAAAGCCAGAAAAGACACCACAAGAAAGGAAAACCAATATCACTTCCGAATATGATGAAGAAATCCTCAACAAAATACTAGCAAACCAAATCCAAAAGCATATTAAAAGGATTATACACTATTATACATCTATTTCTAAAATCCCATAGCTTCATATTCCCATACCCCAGGGAGAACCTTCATGTGGTGGGATCCTAGTTCTTCTGACTTGAATTTAAACAGTTATTTTTCTCTTTGATTTAGTAATTCCACTCTCTTGGGAATTTATCAAAAAGAAATAGTTCAAAAGGAGAAAAATTGTTACAGCTTACATTGAAACTACTTTGTCCCAGGCATTGTTTAAAAACTGTTAATACTTTTTCGTATGTGTGTGTTTTAGGTGAAAGTTTACAATGCAAACTAGTTTTTCATTCAAAAATTTTACATACAAAATGTTTTGTGACATTAGTTGCAATCCTCACAATGTGTCGGCACTCTCCCCCTTTCCCTTTCCACCTTGGGTTCTCAGTGTCCATTCATCCAGTTTTCCTGTCCCTTTCTGACTTCTTATATTTGCTTTTGGGCAGGTGTTGCCCATTTAGTCTAGTATACTTGATTGAACTAAGAAACACATTCCTCACATGTGTTACTGTCTGTTTTATAGGTTTGTCTGATCTTTGGCTCAAAGGTGGACTTCAGGAGTGGCTTCAGTTCTGAGTTAGCAGGGTAAAAGCTGGTAGTACTTTTAAATGACCAACAGTAGAGGAATGCTTAAATACCTTGAGGTTAATCATCTTAGTACAATATCCTGCAACCAGTAAAATTATAACAATGACTTTTTTTTTTTTAACAATTTTTATTGTGCTTTAACTGAAAGTTTATAAATCAAATCGGTCTCTCACACAAAAACCCATATACACCTTGCTACACACTCCCAATTACTCCCCCCTAATGAGACAGCCCGCTCTCTCCCTCCACTCTCTCTTTTCGTGTCCATTTTGCCAGCTTCTAACCCCCTCCACCCTCTCATCTCCCCTACAGGCAGGAGATGCCAACATAGACTCAAGTGTCCACCTGATCCAAGAAGCTCACTTCTCACCAGCATCCCTCTCCAACCCACTGTCCAGTCCAATCCATGTCTGAAGAGTTGGCTTCGGGAATGGTTCCTGTCCTGGGCCAACAGAAGGTCTGGGGCCCATGACCACTGGGGTACTTCTAGCCTCAGTCAGACCATTAAGTCTGGTCTTATGAGAATTTGGGGTCTGCATCCCACTGCTCTCCTGCTCCCTCAGGGGTTCTCTGTTGGGTTCCCTGTCAGGGCAGTCATCAGTTGTAGCCGGGCACCATCTAGTTTTTCTGGTCTCAGGATGATGTAGTCTCTGGTTCATGTGGCCCTTTCTGTTTCTTGGTCTCGTAATTGCCTTGTGTCTTTGGTGTTCTTCATTCTCCTTTGATCCAGGTGGGTTCAGACCAACTGATGCATCTTAGATGACTGCTTGCTAGTGTTTAAGACCCCAGACGCCCAGATGCAGAATGTTTTCTTAATAGATTTTATTATGCCAACTGACTTAGATGTCCCCTGAAAACATGGTCCCCAGACCCCTGCCCCTGCTACGCTGGCCTTCGAAGCATTCAGTTTATTCAGGAAACTTCTTTGCTTTTGGTTTAGTCCAATTGTGCTGACCTCCCCTGTATTGTGTGCTGTCTTTCCCTTTACCTAAAGTAGCTCTTCTCTACTATCTAATTAGTGAATGCCCCTCTCCCACCTCCCCTCCCTCCCCGCTCTCGTAACCACAAAAGAATGTTTTCTTCTCAGTTTAAACTATTTCTCAAGTTCTTATAATAGTGGTCTTATACAATATTTGTCCTTTTGCAACTGACTAATTTCACTCAGCATAATGCCTTCCAGATTCCTCCATGTTATGAAATGTTTCACAGATTCCTCACTGTTCTTTATCGATGCATGGTATTCCATTGTGTGAATATACCATAATTTATTTATCCATTCATCTGTTGATGGGCACCTTGGTTGCTTCCATCTTTTTGCTATTGTAGACAGTGCTGCAATAAACATGGGTGTGCATGTATCTGTTCGTGTAAAGGCTCTTATTTCTCTAGGATATATTACAAGGAGTGGGATTGCCGGATCGTATGGTAGTTCTATTTCTAGCTTTTTAAGGAAGCACCAAATCGATTTCCAAAGTGGTTGTACCATTTGACATTCCCACCAGCAGTGTAGAAGTGTTCCAATCTCTCCACAGCCTCTCCAACATTTATTATTTTGTGTTTTTTGGATTAATGCCGGCCTTGTTGGAGTGAGATGAAATCTCATTGTAGTTTTGATCTGCATTTCTCTAATGGCTGATGATCATGAACATTTCCTCATATATCTGTTAGCTACCTGAATGTCTCCTTTAGTGAAGTGTCTATTCATATCTTTTGCCCATTTTTAAATTGGGTTATTTGTCTTTTTGCAGTTGAGTTTTTGCAGTATCATGTAGATTTTAGAGATCAGGAGCTGATCAGAAATGTCATAGCTAAATACTTTTTCCCAGTCTGTAGGTGGTCTTTTTACTCTTTTGGTGAAGTCTTTGGATGAGCATAGGTGCTTGATTTTTAGGAGCTCCCAGTTATCTAGTTTTTCTTCTACATCCTTTATAATGTTTTGTATACTGTTTATGCCATGTATTAGGGCTCCTAACATTGTCCCTATTTTTTCTTCCATGATCTTTATTGTTTTAGATTTCATATTTAGGTCTTTGATCCATTTTGAGTTAGTTTTGTGCATGGAGTGAGGTATGGGTCTTGTTTCATTTTTTTGCAGATGGACATCCAGTTATGCCAGCACCATTTGTTAAAAAGACTATCTTTTCCCCATTTAACTGTTTTAGAGCCTTTGTCAAATATCAACTGGTCATATGTGGATGGATTTATATCTGGATTCTCAATTCTGTTTCATTGGTCCATGTATCTGTTGTACCAGTACCAGGCTGTTTTGACTACTGTGGTGGTATAATAGGTTCTAAAATCAGGTAAAGTAAGGCCTCCCACTTTATTCTTCTTTTTCAGTAATGCCTTATTTATCTGGGGCCTCTTTCCCTTCCATATGCATAATGATGACTTTATCAATATAAACAAACAAAAAAAAAACCTTGTCATGGGGTCGGTTCCAACTCATAGCGATCCTATATGTTTATATTATAATGCTGAGTGGGGAAAAAAGAAATACAAACTTTCATCTATACCATTAATTCAGCAAATATTTATTGATCAGTTACTATGTGCCAGACCCTGATCCAGTGCTGGGATACAGCCAGGAATAAGGAAAGTCAAGAGACCTGCCCTCATGGTATGTATATTCTATGTTGTTGTTAGTTGCTGTCTAGTCAGGACTCATAGCGACCCTGTACACAACAGAATGAAACACTGCCCAGTCCTGCACCATCCTTAAAATCGTTGTTATGCTTGAGCTCATTGTTGCAGCCACTGTGTCAATCCACCTCGTTGAGGGTCTTCCTCTTTTCCACTGACCCTGTACTTTGCCAAGCATGATGCCCTTCTCCAGGGACTGATCCCTCCTGACAACATGTCCAAAGTATGTAAGATGCAGTCTCACCATCCTTGCTTCTAAGGAGCATTCTGGTTGTACTTCTCCCAGGACAGATTTGTTTGTTCTTTTGGCAGTCCATGGTGTATTCATTATTCTTCGCCAACACCACAATTTAAAGGCGTCAGTAGTTCTTCAGTCTTCCTTATTCTTTGTCCAGCTTTCACATGCATATGATGTGATTGAAAATACCATGACTTGGGTCAGGCGCACCTTAGTCTTCAAGATGACATCTTTGCTTTTCAACACTTTAAAGAGGTCCTTTGCAGCCGATTTACCCAATGCAATGCATTGTTTGATTTCTTGACTGCTGCTTCCATGGCTATTAATCGTGGATCCAAGTAAAATGAAATCCTTGACAACTTCAATCTTTTCTCCGTACATTCTATAGGGAACTGATAAATGTATAAAGAACCAGGATTAAGTGACATATAAAAAAAAGTAAAACAAGACAAAATGATGACTGGTTAGTGTGAGTGTGTGGTAGGAAGAAGTTGCCACCTTGACTGAGGGCTAATGCACAGTACAGAATGTCAGGAGACCAGGCCAGTGAGCAGGGCCCAGATAACCAAGAACTTGGATTTTATGCTGTGGGAAGAGGGGAACAAGGGAGTGATATTCAACAGAGGAGAGCCTTGATTGGATTTGGTTTGAGACTGATGAGATTGGGACCAAGTATTAGAAACCCAAGGATTGACAAAGGTTATTCTTGGCAGTTTGAACCACGCTCTCCAGTGCAGTGAAGTGGAGAGGATAGATTTCAGATAAATTTAGAATGCATAATAGAGTGTAGTTTTTGTTACAGGATGTAAGGCTGAGAAAGAGAGAGGAATTGTTACCACAAATCGGAGATTTGAGCCACCTGCTGCAAAGCAATACTGAGACAGGAGGAAGTAAGCAGAAATAGGGCTTTATTGAACCCCGTGTTCAAGAGACAGAGGGTTCCCCAAATTGTGTCTGCCCCAAAAGGGCTAACTGGATGGTTTTATAGGGAGAGGGTCAGGGTTTAGAGATTTTCAGCAATGTTGATTCTTCTTTGAGGTGGACATAATGATGAAGTAACCTATTGTTGATGCCTAGCAGGTCTCTTATGGCCATCCTGGTTTTGGTCACAAGAAAGATCCAGGTTTTGCTGAATTATCCTGGGTCCTGATGGTATTGCTCATTGCCTTGTCTCCTGGTCTATTCAACAACAAAAATCTCGATTACCTTGTTTTTCTATGAAGAAACAATCGTGAGACAGATTCCAGAGCAAGTAATCCAGACTTTCAAGAGCTAAAGATTTAATCACAGCTTATACAGCCAAACAAGAAAATACATTCTCTTATTTTGATACTGAAACACTAAAGAAAATGTATTTTCTCTACTTCAGAATCTAGGATGACTCCTGGGTTTTTGGCTTGGCAGCATTGTGTAGAGGATAGAGAAAAAGCATTGTTGTTGCATTAATGATGAAATTGTGATTTTTTTCATTATTAAAACAATATTTTCTTTATTACAGTGCTTGGAATCAAGTTAAAATCAGGAGACATCTAAAAATGTGTTTTTGTACTAATAGATCTGTTTTTAGTAAACGATACAGAAAGGGCTTAAATACTGTTAATAGTTGCAGTGGAGTTAATTCCAACTCATGGTGACCCCATGTACAGAGTAGAACAGCTCAGTAGGGTTTTCTTGGCTGTAATCTGAATGAAAGCAGATCGCCAGGCCTTTTCTTCTGTGTGGATTCGAACTGCCAGCTTCTGGGTTGAGTTAGCAGTTGAGTGCTAACCATTTATGCCAAAGGTTAGCAGTCGAGTGCAAACTGTTCATGCCACCTAGAAACTGGCCTAAATACTATTAATGTGGTATTGTCTTTCAAAAAGGTAGAAAAGAGAAGACAATAGAAATTCTACATCATTTAAAAAAATGTAGTTTTTTGTGATTTAAGTAAAAATACATTCAGTTTTCATGTTTTGAACTAATCTTTAACTCTTAACAGTCTGTTGCTCTAGGGTGACCCGATAATTTTTTAGTTCTTGTATTTTAAGGTGTTAAATTTTTTTCTCTAAATTTGGTCTTGTCTGAAAACTTATGGCACATACCCACAATTCCAGCATTGAATTTGATGAAAATATTCCATAGCATTTCTTCTGGGTTTCTCCACGTTGTTGCTAGGCTGCTGATTATTTCCTTTTGTATGATTGTTTCCAGCAAAAGATGCAGTTTTTTGACAGTGGTGAGACCAAATCATTTACTCCATCCTTAGGTTGTTGACTGAAATATTTAACAAAGAAAATTAAAATCATTACTGACTCTCAGATATTAAACTGAGCATTCTTTTCTAGATCTACAAAGCCTTTCTCTGTCTTAGAAGGAAATAAAGTTAAAGAAGGCACTCTTTCATTCAACATTTGTTCCGTAAATATATATAAAGCATTTGCAATGAGTGAGACATAAACTAGATAGTGGGACTCGAGTAATGAGCAGGATTCACACAGCACAGCCCTCAGAGGCAGCATGGAATAGCGGGAGGAGCAGGAAGAGCACTGGATTGTGAGTCCTGAGAGTCATGAACTGGCTATATAATTTTGGCAGATGTATATCATCCAAGGCCTTGGTTGCCTTATTTATAAAATTAGTGGTTATACCAGCGCTAACACTGTATCATCCAGCAAGTTGATTTCTTCTAACTTTGAAATGTAAAAGTTCTTCTAAAAGCATACCATCATCCTTTTCTGACTTGATTATTTAGTTTACTGTTTCACACTGAGTACTTAAGATCCTATCCTCTTTGTTCAACGTCAATATACTCACACAGGCACACACTCACATGTGCGCGTGCATATTTTAAAGATGTGTAGTGCTTATCTTAAGGGCAGAGTTTGGCCCTACTCTGTAAATGTATTCAGAAAACAATATAACACAGATACTGAAAGCAGCTTGTTTTTAACTTGTAGCTAAACATGACATTCAAATGTTAATTGGATGAATAAATCTTGTTCATTTTACAGACATGAAAATGTCAATGGAATAAAACTATTTATCACAAGATAATGATCTCCTGCCACCAGATAAATGCCAAGATGAAGATACTTATTAAAAATGTATCAAAATATTCTTTTGCTATTTATTGAAAATAAAGGTTGAGGAAAAGTTCAGCTTTTCAGTTCTAACATGAGAAATGCCCTGCCTATAGTATCAGTATATTGCCATATCAAAGACAATGTGCATGGTATAGAAACATTAGAAAATTCTAAGAAATAAAACTCTAGAAATGAATCTTTTAGCTTTGCAGTATGAGAATTGTTGGAGTAGCGAAGTGGAGGCTGGGAGGAGCTACCTTACGTTTATCGAGCTCTTGTGTGCCTGACACAGTCCTGGGTATAAGCCTTATGAAAATACGATTTGAAAGATACTATCCTCATTTTACAGATTAAGTTCAAAGGAATGTAACACTGAAAGAGTAAGTGCCAACACCAGGTTTCAAACTTAGTGTGAACTCCAAATACAGTGCTCTTTCTCTACACCCATGTCTCTACTTATATTCTTTAAGTTTAAATACATGACTTTCCTTTTTTTAGGTCTTGTTCTTCCCCAAGTTTTGTTGCACTTGATGACCAAATATTTCTATAAAACCTGTTGCCGTTGATTCCAGCTCACAGAGACTCTAAAGGACAAAGTAGAACTTCCCCATAGGGTTTTCAAGGAGCGGTTGGTGTATCCTAACTGCCAGCCTTCTGGTTAGCAGCCAAGCTCTTAACCACTGTGCCACTAGGGCCCCTAATGTTTCTAGAGATATAATTAGTATACCGATTTGGTTTCTTTAAACAATGTCATTTTGCCTATTGAATGCCTCTCTTGTCCTGAGGAAAAGAGCAGATCCTTAAGCCTTGAGAACTTAATAACTCTGAATGGGCCAAGTAGCACTATTTTCCAGCACTTAGACTACCTTCTTTTCAGCAGTGAGGGGTTTAAAAGTCTTTAAGTAACTCCTTCTTTCTGCTTTCTTTTCTGAATATATATACTTACTTCTCTACTTAAGTATATTCTAAGTGCTAGAGCAGTCTTTGTAAAACACATTATCTGGGCGGCTACTGAATATAAGGGGATATTTGAAGCTGTTTAAACAGAAAAGAGGAATTATTGTCCACTTTTTTTTTTTTTTTAAAGCTTTTACTAATCTCTTCATGCCAGCCCCTCTGATTCCATTCCACTCACAATTATCTTCTTTCTCCACCTGCCAGAGACATTGGGTGTTACTGTCTCCCTCACCTAGACTGTCATAGAACTGTAATTGTTCTCTGGCAGTTACCAAACCCTTGCCTTTCAGGCGGGAGGCCTGGGTTTGATTTTCAGCTGATGCACTTCAAGCACAGCCACCACAAATCTGTCATCGGAGGCTTTTGTGTTGCTGTGATGCTGTTCAGTCTTCAGCAGAGCTTATAGACTAGGAAGACAGGCCGGATCATCTAAATCTACAAGTCAGACAGCAAAAATCTTACAGATCACAACAGTCCGATCGCGTTGTGCATGGGGTCACCACGAGTCAGAGGCCAACTCGACTGCAGCTATTAACAACAGCAACACCTAGGATTTTAGTTGTTGATATACTTGTCATAAGTTACCTAGTAGGTGGTAAGTTCCTTACTAGGAGAAATTGTGTGTTTTCTTCTCTGTATTCCCTAGGGTGCCTAACAGAGTGATTTCAACATTACAGATACTCAGTAAATGAGGAAATGAAAGAAGCATGAATATAATCTCTTTGAAATTTTAAGAACTAGAGAAAGTATTAAGTCTTCAGAGTTATCCATAGTGCACTCTTGTGAATATGGGTGTCTGTCTACCTGGTCCTCTGCCTATGCTTGTATCTTATCAGTTTCCTCTAAAACACATTTGAGTTTTACTTATTTTGTAAAATTCCTGGAGGCAATGAATGAGCAAATAATTTAACTGCTAGATGGATTTAAAAGGAGAGAAGCTTCAATGTTTAAATTTTCCCCAGGAAGAGAATAGTAATTCATATAGCACTCTTTTGATATATAACTAGTATATGTACTAGTAAAGTTTTTTTATTTAAATAATAATATTCTCCCAGTATTTCTAAACAGATGCCAAGCACCATTGTACCCATGGGATTACTAGCTGACAATATTTAACTTACACTTTCACAGATGGAAGACCTTTAACTCTGAAAGACATATGGGAACGAGTCCATGAATTCTACAAGACGCGGCTTCTGCAGGGACCATGGGACACCATTACCCAACAGGTTAGAAATGATTTTCATTTTACTATATGCAGTTCTTCCCCTCTGCTCATCTTTTAGTCTAATTCTCTCTCTCCCATCTTTTTCCCGATTTCACTCTTCCACATCCTTACAAATTTTAGCTTAAAGACTAGTTCCTCAAACACACCTTCTCAGACCCAGGCTTGGTTTAGCCCCCTTGTTATAAGCTCTCATAATCAAAACCGACTCATGGCGACCCCATGTGTTACAGAGTAGAATTTCTCTATAGGGTTTTCTTGGCTGTAGTCTTAACAGAAAGATGTCACCAAAGCTCTCATAAACCAAAAAGCCAAACCTGTTGCCTTCGAGTCAATTCCAACTCATAGCGACCCTACAGGACAGGGTAGAACCGCCTCATAGGGTTTCCAAGGAGCGTCTGGTAGATTTAATTGCTGACCTTTTGGTTAGCAGCCTTAGCTCTTAACCACTGTACCACCAGGGTTTCCAAAGCTCTGAGAGCACCCTATAATTTTCCTTCATAATGCTTATCATAATTTTTAATTATATATGTGTGTGTTTTTTTAATTGCCTGTGTTTTCCACTAGATTGTGAGCACTCATGAGGGCATACCACATCTGTTTTACTCTACATTATATACCCTGCACCAGCACAGTACTTAGCATATAGTAGGTACTCCAGAAAACTGTATTAAGTAAATGAAAATAGAAACTAAGTTGGCATACATATTAAGAAATAAATGATTTCACTTGTGTCAGCTATACTGCTCCATAGTTTAACTAGTAGGTGCATTTCCAAAAAAATTAACTTTTGATTAGTAATAGATTTGCTGTAGTGATTTGCAAAAGTAGAGAAAATAGATCTGTCAATCATATAAGTCATTATTAGTGCCTTGCTAAATTCAGCAGTTAATTATTTTTGAAATTTAAAAATACTTTGCAACCAATCATGGTCTCTTTAAAAATAATTTTTACTTACATAAAAAAATCTTATTTTTTTTTCCCCTAGCCTCGGCTGAGCTTAATCAAAGCTTCCTTTAAAAATGACTTTATCAGCCATTAGGATTGTTATGCCCTCTTATGTGTTTGATCACAATGATGACAGTTTATCTCCCAATCAACACAAGTATCCTTAGCATCTGACAATGACTGCAAGTAACTGTTTTCCAGATTTTAATTGAGAACAAAACTAGATTTAAATGTATGTATATTTCTGTAGGTGCCTTCAAGTCGATCCCAACTATTGGAGAAGCTATGTTTTTCAGAATAGAACTGTGTGCCTTAGGGTTTTCAATTGCTGATTTTCAGAAGGAGATCACCAGGTCTTTCCTCCAAGGCATCTCTGGGTGGACTTGAACCTCCAACCTTTCAATTAGCAGCCAAGGGCATCAACCATTCACACCACCCAAGATCTCCCATATCTTTCACACTACCTTTCACATTGATCCTCTCCCTTCCCACTGTCCTAGATCCAGCCTTTATGACCTCACCTGGAACACAATAAAGCCTTGTGTGTCTGGTCTTTTGCTCCTTCCTTCTCTACACTTTACCACTGGTCATATCTTTTTAACCACTGCTGCACTTGCATTTTACCCATGCTCAAACCTGCAATCACATTTCAAAGGCTTATGGTATGTGACCTAAATGCCTTACCCGGACTTCAGTGGCTGTCACACTCTGGCCCCAACCTGCCCATTTAAACTTATCTCCTACTCTTCCCCTTCCCATAGTCTCAGCTCCAGACAAACAGGCTACTCATTTCCCTGAATCCGTTTTATGCAGTTTGTTCTTGGAATTCTTTCCAGCTTTAATGCTTTCCCACTTTATTCTGTCTGCATATTTCCTCTATTCTCTCATGCTTTCCTTTCTCTAAAATCACCTCAGCTCACAATAATGCCCTCCTGTGAAATCCAAGTTCTATACCCCACACATGGGAGGTTACTACATAGAAGTATATATGTGATATATGAGCAAATCAGCCCTAAAGATTTTTGGCAAGAGCATTTTATTTTATACAAATTATTTTAGATAACCTTTGAATATGTCAAAGTGAGTGCTAAGAGTTTCACTTTTCAGTGTCTTGCCAATGACCACAAACTGCTCAAAAATGTATACTGTAGAGATGGAATCCACAGGACCCAGAAAAGTGTTGGTTATCAGAGTCTAGGAAAACAGCAAAGGATAGAAGAGCGTGTCCAAAGTATATATGTATATTTAACTTGAGCACCCTTTTTCTCAGTTACTTCTCAATTAATTTTTCCCATCATGCTGCTGAGCCTAATTTTTATCATATTGCTTTTTCTGTCACTAGCAGCTGTATTATGAATCCTTTATTGCAAATCAATGGTACAATTCCTGGTGGTCTATGTCATTTTAAGTTTTAATTCCACATGTCTCTGTTCTGACTTATGACACATGAAAAATATCTTGAACATAACTTTATTTTCTTAGTTTCCTAATATGGTTTCCTATTTCCTAATAGTTGTCAATAGACTTGTCCCCATTGGTAGAACTCTTAAATTACCAAGCCAAATGAATGAACAAATATGTACCTTGATTGTTTTTAATGGAATTGACTAATATCTTTAATTTATAGGCATTTAGGTGTTATTCAAACAGCCTCTTGGTAGACCACCATTTTCTTACCTATCTCAGCACAATCCAAAAAAACAAAAAACAAACCAAACCCATTGCTGTTGTGTCAATTCCGACTCGTAGCGACCCTATAGGACACATTACAAATGCCCCATAGGGTTTCCAAGGAGCAGCTGGTAGATTCGAACTGCCAATCTTTTGGTCAATAGACTAAGCCACCAGGGCTCTAAGTATAGATCAAAACCTATCAGTAGGTATTACTATTTCTAACACCAAGGCTGATGCCCACTTAATAGGAATGATATTTGATATAACCAAACACAACTATAGCATTTGGATAGTCGTATGGAATTTGTCTTAACTGGATTTGATCTGTGGGCAGATGTCCTACTTTTTATGGCAAGTTTTATTTAATGCCTCATCACAGTGCGTGTCCAGGCACAATAGAACAAACAAGGGAAACTCATTTGTAGTTATCGCACTACCTAGCATTTTAGAGTCATAATGAATATTTACTTTGGAGGTCTTGGCTTTTAATCCCAGATTGGCATAATGAGTTGATATTTATATGCTCTTTTTTACTTGAGATCTTTGAAAAAGTAGGTCTTCATTTTTCTAAGTCCACATTGGAGGAAAAACAAGGGATCCTCAGTGGGGGGCTTTAGGGGGATGTGACGTAGCAGTAGGGAAGGATGAACTGGTAGAATATTGGTGGCACTGAATAGTAGACAGCATTTTACAGAATTATGTTAAAGAACTATTAGCTTTCAGACAGAGCATGCTAATAAGATCTTGTCCCCCAGAGTGGCTTAAAAACAAAAGCAGCCTTTGCATAATATAAAATGTATTTCACTTCATTTCCAGGCCTGATCGTGCTCATATAGTTTGTTGCTCTTCATCTTTAGTAATCACACTTCTGTTCTCTCAGAAATTTGTCTTGATGATAAGGACCTGTTCATGTCAGACATGAACCATCCCTTTTGAAGATAAGCCACCCGTGAATCACATACATTTGATTATGGCGATTTCTTACCTGCCTTTGTCCAGCATAACAGACGACCTATTATTTCAATCCTGCAGCCTAGTAAAGAACTTCCTGAAGAAAGTTAATGGATACTTAAGTTGTCTCTGCCTAAATTGGTATAGTGAATGTTATACAAATTATCACAGGGCTGCAGCAGTGGGCTCAAACACCAACGATTGTGAGGATGGCGCGGGACTGGGCAGTGTTTTTTTCTGTCGTACATGGGGTCACTATGAGTCAGAATTGACTTGACGGCGCCTAGCAACAACATTGTTATAAAATAAATACATTAATATTGTATGGTCTTTAATGTAATAAATATGTCAATTAATATATATAGATATAGCGACCCTATAAGACAGAGTAGAACTGCCCTGTAGGGTTTCCAAGGAGTGCCTGGTGGATTTGAACTGCTGACCTTTTAGTTGGCAGCCATAGCACTTAACCACTACGCCACCAGGGTTTCCATATATAAATATAAGAATAGTATATTCTTTAATAGAATTAATATTATATTAAAATATTTTATTTGACCTATAAATTTTTTTTCTATTTTTAAAAGAAGTAAACATTTAAATAAAAGTATTGTGGACCCTAGGCACTGTGCCTACTGTGCCTAATGGATAAGTCACCCTATTACACCCCATTCCTTTCTATTGTCATCACTTCTACATAGGGTTTCCAAGGAGCAGCTGGTGGATTTGAACTGCCAACCTTTTGGTTAGTAGCCAAGCTCTTAATCACTGTGCCACCACGGCCCCACTATCATTATAGGGGTACAAAAAGCTTAGATTATGATCTTTTGTCCAGACAAGTCTTGATGTCGTTTCAACTTTACAGCTTCCTAAGCATAATAACGATGAAGGAAGGGACTTTTCTCTGTAAGGCCTGCCAACTCCTAAAACCCATGGATTCAGGCCCCCCATGTCCTTTCTATTCTCAAGTCCCCAAACCATACTTCTTGGGGAGTAGCCTTTTAAAAATTGTCTTCTATCCAAGTCTTTGCTTTTCTTTCCAGCTCTTGGGAGAAAGGATTTTGTATAAAACCCATTCTGTATCAGATCTTCTTTCAAATTTATTCTTTCTAACACAGTTTAAATTTGGAAACCAAGCCTTTTGAGGTACTTTGTTTTCTGATTCTAAATGTCTAGGGAAGACTGTCAGAGTATAAGGGAATGAATGGGGTTGGGTGAATAAAAGTGGAAAGAAACTCATTGATTATTTTTTCTATATGTTCCCACCAAGCAAGTACTGAGATAGCCGAGTTAAGTATTTCTAGGCAGTGGAGTGGGAAAAACCTGTGCTTTCATTTGCTACTGATTTCATTTTGAATGCTTGGCATGTCTAAAACATGCAAAGATACAAGCATTAATTTCAGTGAGTTTTTATTATCTTTCCATGATAGATTTCCCAAAACACACACACACACAGAAAAAACCCCTTAGGTACCCTTTGGTGAATAGATTGCTGTCAGGTCTCAGTGATGCAGGAAGTTACTGGTTAATGATTCTTAAATAATGAAGCTTGATATGTTGCCTGGTGATTTATAATGATAGCTGATAAACTGTGATGATTTAATTGTGCTTCCTCTAGTAATAATCTTAAGTGCTCCAGTGAAGTTCCAGTGATTGGCTTTCTTCTGAACTCAGTCTCCCTGGAGTCTTTAGGCGTCTCCTTTACACAACATCCGATAACTGACTTTTAACTGTTCCTATTTTAAATAATACAGATCAATTAAAACACACAGCTGTTTAACAAAACTTCTCAGTGTTGGTAGAGGTCTCGGTGGGTATTTCCTGGTGGCTCATAATGACATCAATTTAGTGCACCTGGTAGGATCTGTGTGAACTGGAAGTGGCTTAATTCTTAAGTGACAAGAAATTAAGAAGCCTTTATGGATTACTGCTGCTTCTTCAGAGTCACTGCCAGCTCCATTGCTGGCTTCTTTCACGGTAGAGTTTTATTTAAATGGGACTGCAGACATCACATAATTGTTTTTCTGTAATTTGCTGCTAATTTGTTGAATCTGAGTTTCTAGGCATTAATTCCGGGTGTTAATAAGTCACTTTACTGGGTAGGTTTATGGCACCACTGTAAATATAGCATCTATCTTGTAGGCTCTTTGTAGAAACCGTCCCATGTTTTAACAGTACTCAATGACCCTACCGCACTTACTTGTCTTGGGGTGAAATGCGCTTTAACCATTGCATCCCCACTTTCTTTGGTATCTTAGAGTAATAACAACTGTGCTGTTTTTCTCTGTCTCTATTAGTAATTATGTTTAAGTTCTCAGTCTGCACATGCATTGTGATTTTTAGTATTTATTGAACACTGGTGCTGTGGGTACCATATGCCATCAGAGTACTTTGCTTTCCATATTTGTTTTCCTGACTGGTCCTGAAAGGTCCATTGTCATTCATACTGCACTGTGTTTTTCTTGATTTGGTGAGGAACAAAAAAAAAAAAGAATTTTGTTTGTTTCTTAGACTTTCCTTATATTAAACAGTATATGAGACTTTGCTGCTAATTAATTTTTCTCAAAAGTTTTTTGGCCTTACACGCTGGAGTGTTTTTGGAGTGACATACTATATAAACATTGGTATAACATTACTTTCTCATCCAACTTTTACTTTACTTTTTAAACTTTTCTGACCACTAACCACTAATTAAGTGTTCAAATTAATCTAAGTAAAAGGAGGGGATGATGTATTATTCAAGACTCTTGTCTTATTAAATTAATATCCAAGATGCATCTTTATCGCATTTTAATGAGACTTCAAAATACATAGACAAGAATGTGTTTCTTCTAAATACCCAGGTTATACTGATATAGTCAGGTTTTACTTTTCTAAACTGAAGTTTATTTCACCAAATAATGAAAGCAAGAAACTGGTTATAGTGCTCTTTGTTATATGTATATCTGGTTGAGCAGAATATTGCCTTGCTTTTTACCCTCAAAGTTACACTTTTGACTCAGCACATACCTTGAATCTATGCAGTGTCCTTCTTTAAAGAGTTTCCCAGCATTTCATTGATCCTTGGAATTTCTACTCCTGAGAAAGGAACAGCTTATAAATATAAAAATACCATTTAAAATACTTAATAATTAATTTTAATATTACTCATTTTAGCACATTTCATTTTGATTATTACCTACTATCAATTTTTAATTTTTAATAAACATCTTAGTTCCCAAACTTCAACTTTGAGGAATATTTATGTTCTCATTTCCAGTTTTTGAGAAAGAGGTTAATGGATGGTGGATGGGAAAGCAGCAGCTAGAGGCAGGCAGAGCAGCCTGGGAGGAAGTGGAAAGGCTGTGGGCCTGTGAAGGTCGAGGTGGCGGAACCTGGAGAGGAAGTAAAAGAGACTGCTGATAGACTTACCTGGATACTTTTTGAATCCTCAATACGGGGGATAAGCTTGCTAGGAAAGATGCTGTTTGTTTTATTTTAATTTTTTGTGCAATGGTTGCTGTACATACATGTTCTACAATGTAGTTGTTTTACATTTTTTTCATTCCACTCCTTAACCCCTTCTGTTGTCATTTTTTGCCTGTCATTTTCGTTTGCCCTTTTCCATATCAGCTGCTAATTCCACATATTCTATTCCCAGTCTGTAATTTATAGTTAAAAATTTGTCCAATAAGTAGAGATAAGGCCAAAGTATATAAAGTATTTGTGCATGTCATGACAGTGACTTTGTTGTATGGTGATATTTTTTCCAGTATATTAATTCATTTCTATTTCCCACTGTCCAATCTGAATTTCAAAAATATTTCAAGTGGTGTAAATACATATACTCTAATAATCAGACGTACCTGCATACACTATAACCATCAGAGCAAGAGAAAACTAGGTGATGGAGGGGAGAAGAGAGGTATATCAAAAAACCTAGACTAAGGAGAGTTTCTGAGCTTTCTAGGACAACAAATAACAAAAAGAGAAAGCCAATTAAATACGAAAAATATGAAAACAATGGTCTTCACAGAGATACCACTTAGGCTAACTCTAGGAAAGGGGAACGAGGTGACATTCACTTGTAGTTTCGTGAGAGCGCTGCAGTTTCCTTCCGAACGTGTAGCTTTATGCTGTGAAGCTGCTCACGGGCAGCTTACTGTTCACGTTCAGCCTGCAGGTGTATTTTGAGTAGCCTGTGGTATTCTGAACTTTCTTGAGTTTGAATGCCATTAGACTGGGTATGTGCTCTGTAGTTAGTCATGCTTAGCTCCCCTTCCTGTTGTTTTATATCCTGTTTATTTCACTTGTTTACTTGGTCTGCTTATCTTCTGTAGGGATTTCACTTTGCAATTCCTCTATTGATACAAGATACAAAGGAAGGGCTTAGAGAGTCTACATAAATCTGAATGCATGAATCTCAGTACATATCTTGGACTGTCCTTCTCAAATAAAAGTGGTATCATCTGGGCCTAAAAAAATTTAATAGTCATTAATTTTTTCTAATCAAAAAGTAATACATAACTACCGTTAAAAAAACACACACACAATAGTGTAGAGAATAATCAAAACCCCAAACATTAAAAGTTACCACTGTTTTTCAATACATATCTTTCCAGAAATTTTATACACACACACACATGCGTGCATACAAATGAGATAATACTGTGCATGCACCTGTTTTTTGAAATTTATCTCACAGACTTCTTTTTGGGACAATATTAAAATACATCAAGTTTTCCTTTAAATGACTGTATAGAATTCTATTGTAAAAAAAAGGCTGTGCCATAACTGTTTCCACAAATTTCCTATTGTGAATATGAGTTTTTTGCAATTGTTAGTATTATAAATAGTTCCTAAGTGAACATCCTTTTACATTTAATTTATACAAATGTCAGACTGTATCTCTGGGATTCATTTTTCCAAGTGGAACTGGTGGCTTTTAAAAGGCTTTTATGAGATCTTCCCATGTCAATCTCAGAAAAGGTGTACGAATTCCCCCTAGCAGCAGTACATTGTTGTTAGTTGCCATGGAATTGATTAGGGTTGTAACCTTTTGGAAGCAGATCGCCAGACCTTTC
Source organism: Elephas maximus indicus (assembly GCF_024166365.1). Lineage (NCBI taxonomy): Eukaryota > Metazoa > Chordata > Mammalia > Proboscidea > Elephantidae > Elephas > Elephas maximus. Next base: position 87,351,504 of record NC_064820.1, read on the forward strand.
TTCTGAGATGACTCTGGGTGGGTTTGAACCACCAAACATTCGGCCAGGACTGGAGTGCTTAACCGTTTGCACCACCCAGGGACTCCAGCAGTATACGAGCGTACCCATTTCTCTAAGTGCTCCCTGACATTTGTCATAATTGTTCTCCTGACTCTGAGGTCAGCCGGGTTTCTGATTAGAGCCACATATCAAACAATTTTACCCTGAGGTTACTGATGAATAGCTGAAATGAAGGTTTTCTTGCAGTTGATTGACACATACATTTTAGACACTGGGGAAGTTGATATGTTGCTGTCAGAATTGAAGAGCCTGATTTACATCCTTGCCAAGACTGGGAGCTGTTTCTGTTGTCCAAAGCTAGCCTGCAGGAGCACCTGCCAGCAGTGTCAAGGCTTGTCTCTGTAAGCTTCATTGAATTTGCACAAATGACCAGATAGAACTCTGTGGAAGCCCTCATGTCCTGTCTCTTTAAGCATGTAAGATATGATCTTGGATTGCAAGATTTTTGGGGGCTGGTGCTATCAGTCAGCCACCTCACTCATTAAGACTTCTTTGGAATATTTGATTGAGTAAAACTATCTGAACGGACCTGCCAGGATGAGGTAGGTATGAATGCACTACCACCTGAAACAAGAGTTAGCATTTTGAATACTTTAAGAATATTATCCATGGGAATGCAAAATGGCACAGCCACTTTGGAAGAGAGCGTGGCACTTTTTCAGAAAGCTAAATATAGCCTTACCATTTGGTCCAGCAATAGTGCTCCTAGGTATTTACCCAAGTGATATGAAAATACATGTTCACATAACAACCTGAACACAAATGTATATAACAGCTTTATTTATAATTGCCAAAAATTGAAAGCAACCAAAATATCCTTCAAGAGGTGAATGGATAAGAAAACTGTGGTACATGCATACAATGGAGTATTATTCAGCAATAAAAAGAAATGAACCATCAAGCCACTAAAAGACATGGAGGAACCTTAAATATATACTAAGTGAAAGAAGCCGTCTGAAAAAGCTCCATATCATCTGTATGATTCCACTTACATGTCATTCTGGAAAAGACAAAACTAGTAAGATGGTGAAAAGATCAGCGGTTGCCAGAGGCTCAGGGGGAGAGGGGAGGGGAGAATAGGTGGAGCACGGGATATTTTTTACAGAAGTGAAGCTGTTCTGTATGATATTATAATGGTGAACATACAACTTTATGCATTTGTCAAAACTCATAGGACTGTAGAACACACAGAGTGAACCCTCATGTGACCAATGGACTTTAGTCAGTAATAATTTGTTAATATTGGTCCATCAATTGTGACACATGTACTGTAGGAATGCAAGATGTTAATAGGAAAAACAATGTGCAGGGGGAAGGGGTAAAGGGGAATTCTGTACTTTCTGCCCAATTTTTCTGCACACCTGAAACTGCTCTGAAAAATAAAGCTTATTAAAAAAATTTTATCCATTTGGGTCCTGAAGAACATCTTCTAAAATGACAGATTTGGTTTTGGCATAGTTGTGTTTGAGCTGTTACTCAATTGGCCGCAAGGTTATTTTGCTTTTTAAGTAGAATCAGGGCAGGTATGAGCATTAAGAAGAGAGCTGGTCTTTCTGTTTGCTGTCACAGGAAATCGAGCACTCCCTTTTTCTAAAAGCTCTGTGAAATTCTTTGACAATAAATTTAAAAGTGTGAGTCTGGAATGCAACTCTATTGTATAACCTTTTAGGACTAGACTTTACCTTGTCTAAAGTTTATTTCAGTAACTCTAGCTAAAATTAAGGGAGCTTTTCCTGAGTGCCAGGCATTCTTCTCAGCACTTTATGTGTATTATTTTGCTTAACCTTTAGAACTCACTTATAAGGTTAGTACTATAATCCACATTTTAGAGATGGAGAAACTGAGGCACAAAGAGATTAAGTAACATGCTAAAGCTCAAACATATTCTAAGTGACAGAACCAGAATTTGAACGAAGATAGCCAGACTCAAGAGCTTATGTCCTATGTCCTTAGCCACTATTTTTTTTACCTCTCCCCACAATGCTAGTCTTATTTTCAACAGGCTATCATATTAAACATATATTTTTTTAAAGTGAGTCTTCTCCTTCTTTAGAATATGGACCACTTTACAATCTGATGAAAACTCTGGAACCTTTCCCCTCCCCCTACACACAAAATTTTGCAACCCTCATCTGGAGTGTCCTGGACCTCTGCAGGACATCAACATTTTTTTTTTATTAACTTTTATTAAGCTTCAAGTAAACGTTTACAAATCCAATCAGTCTGTCACATATAAGTTTACATACATCTTACTCTGTACTCCCACTTGCTCTCCCCCTATTGAGTCAGCCCTTTCAGTCTCTCCTTTCGTGACAATTTTGCCAGCTTCCCTCTCTCGCTATCCTCCCATCCCCCCTGCAGACAAGAGATGCTAACACAATCTCAAGTGTCCACCTGATATAATTAGCTCACTCTTCATCAGCATCTCTTTCCCACCCACTGACCAGTCCCTTTCATGTCTGATGAGTTGTCTTCGGGGATGGTTCCTGTCCTGTGCCAACAGAAGGTCTGGGGACCATGGCCGCCAGGATTCCTCTAGTCTCAGTCAGACCATTAAGTATGGTCTTTTTATGAGAATTTGGGGTCTGCATCCCACTGATCTCCTGCTCCCTCAGGAGTTCTCTGTTGTGCTCCCTGTCAGGGCAGTCATCGATTGTGGCCGGGCACCATCTAGTTCTTCTGGTCTCAGGATGATGTAGGTCTCTGGTTCATGTGGCCCTTTCTGTCTCTTGGGCTCTTAGTTGCCGTGTGAGCTTGGTGTTCTTCATTTTCCTTTGCTCCAGGTGGGTTGAGACCAATTGCTGCATCTTAGATGGCCGCTTGTTAGCATTTAAGACCCCAGACGCCACATTTCAAAGTGGGATGCAGAATGTTTTCATAATAGAATTATTTTGCCAATTGACTTAGAAGTCCCCTCAAACCATGTTCCCCAGACCCCCGCCCTTGCTCCGCTGACCTTTGAAGCATTCATTTTATCCCGGAAACTTCTTTGCTTTTGGTCTAGTCCAATTGAGCTGACCTTCCATGTATTGAGAGTTGTCCTTCCCTTCACCGAAAGCAGTTCTTATCTACTGATTAATCAATAAGAAACCCTCTCCCTCTCTCCCTCCCTCCCCTCCTCGTAACCACAAAAGTATGTGTTCTTCTCAGTATTTACTATTTCTCAAGATCTTATAATAGTGGTCTTATACAATATTTGTCCTTTTGCCTCTGACTCATTTCGCTCAGCATAATGCCTTCCAGGTTCCTCCATGTTATGAAATGTTTCACAGATTCCTCACTGTTCTTTATCGATGCGTAGTATTCCATTGTGTGATTATACCACAGTTTATTTATCCATTCATCCATTGATGGACACCTTGGTTGCTTCCAGCTTTTTGCTATTGTAAACAGAGCTGCAATAAACATGGGTGTGCATATATCTGTTTGTGTGAAGGCTCTTGTATCTCTAGGGTATATTCTGAGGAGTGGGATTTCTGGGTTGTATGGTAGTTCTATTTCTAACTGTTTAAGATAACGCCAGATAGATTTCCAAAGTGTTTGTACCATTTTACATTCCCACCAGCAGTGCATAAGAGTTCCAATCTCTCCGCAGCCTCTCCAGCATTTATTATTTTGTGTTTTTTGGATTAATGCCAGCCTTGTTGGAGTGACATGGAATCTCATCGTAGTTTTAATTTGCATTTCTCTAATGGCTAATGATCGAGAGCATTTTCTCATGTATCTTTTGGCTGCCTGAATATCTTCTTTAGTGAAATGTGTGTTCATATCCTTTGCCCACTTCTTTTTTTTTTTTTTAATAACTTTTATTAAGCTTCAAGTGAACGTTTACAAATCCAATCAGTCTGTCACATATAAGTTTACATACATCTCACTCCCTACTCCCACTTACTCTCCCCCTCTTGAGTCAGCCCTTTCAGTCTCTCCTTTCTTGACAATTTTGCCTGCTTCCCTCTCTCTCTATCCTCCCATCCCCCCTCCAGACAAAAGTTGCCAACACAATCTCAAATGTCCACCTGATATAATTAGGTCACTCTTCATCAGCGTCTCTCTCCCACCCGCTGACCAGTCCCTTTCATTTCTGATGAGTTGTCTTCGGGGATGGTTCCTGTCCTGTGTCAACAGAAGGTCTGGGGAGCATGGCCGCCGGAATTCCTCCAGTCTCAGTCAGACCATTAAGTTTGGTCTTTTTATGAGAATTTGGGGTCTGCATCCCACTGATCTCCTGCTGCCTCAGGGGTCCTCTGCTGTGCTCCCTGTCAGGGCAGTCATCGATTGTGGCCGGGCACCAACTAGTTCTTCTGCTCTCAGGATGATGTAGGTCTCTGGTTCATGTGGCCCTTTCTGTCTCTTGGGCTCTTAGTTGCCGTGTGAGCTTGGTGTTCTTCATTTTCCTTTGCTCCAGGTGGGTTGAGACCAATTGCTGCATCTTAGATGGCCGCTTGTTAGCATTTAAGACCCCAGACGCCACATTTCAAAGTGGGATGCAGAATGATTTCATAATAGAATTATTTTGCCAATTGACTTAGAAGTCCCCTCAAACCATGTTCCCCAGACCCCCGTGCTTGCTCCGCTGAGCTTTGAAGCATTCATTTTATCCCGGAAACTTCTTTGCTTTTGGTCCAGTCCAATTGAGCTGACCTTCCATGTATTGAGTGTTGTCTTTCCCTTCACCTAAAGCAGTTCTTATCTACTGATTAATCAATAAAAAACCCTCTCCCACCCTCCCTCCCTCCCCCCCTCGTAACCACAAAAGTATGTGTTCTTCTCAGGTTTACTGTTTCTCAAGATCTTATAATAGTGGTCTTATACAATATTTGTCCTTTTGCCTCTGACTCATTTCGCTCAGCATAATGCCTTCCAGGTTCCTCCATGTTATGAAATGTTTCAGAGATTCGTCACTGTTCTTAATCGATGCATAGTATTCCATTGTGTGAATATACCACAATTTATTTACCCATTCATCCGTTGATGGACACCTTGGTTGCTTCCAACTTATTGCTATTGTAAACAGAGCTGCAATAAACATGGGTGTGCATATATCTGTTTGTGTGAAGGCTCTTGTATCTCTAGGGTATATTCCTAGGAGTGGGATTTCTGTTGCCCACTTCTTGATTGGGTTGTTTGTCTTTTTGCGGTTGAGTTTTGACAGAATCACGTAGATTTTAGAGATCAGGCGCTGGTCTGAGATGTCATAGCTGAATATTCTTTCCCAGTCTGTAGGTGGTCTTTTTACTCTTTTGGTGAAGTCTTTAGGTGAGCATAGGTGTTTGATTTTTAGGAGCTCCCAGTTATCTGGTTTCTCTTCATCATTTTTGGTAATGTTTTGTATTCTGTTTATACCTTGTATTAGGGCTCCTAGGGTTGTCCCAATTTTTTCTTCCATGATCTTTATCGTTTTAGTCTTTATGTTTAGGTCTTTGATCCACTTGGAGTTAGTTTTTGTGCATGGTGTGAGGTATGGGTCCTGTTTGATTTTTTTGCAAATGGATAATCAGTTATGCCAGCACCATTTGTTAAAAAGACTATCTTTTCCCCAATTAACTGACACTGGACCTTTGTCAAATATCAGCTGCTCATACGTGGATGGATTTATATCTGGGTTCTCAATTCTATTCCACTGGTCTATGTGCCTGTTGTTGTACCAGTACCAGGCTGTTTTGACTACTGTGGCTGTATAATAGCTTCTGAAATCAGGTAGAGTGAGGCCTCCCACTTTCTTCTTCTTTTTCAGTAATGCTTTGCTTATCCGGGGCTTCTTTCCCTTCCATATGAAATTGGTGATTTGTTTCTCTATCCCCTTAAAATATGACATTGGAATTTGGATTGGAAGTGCATTATATGTATAGATGGCTTTTGGTAGAATAGACATTTTTACTATGTTAAGTCTTCCTATCCATGAGCAAGGTATGTTTTTCCACTTAAGTATGTCCTTTTGAATTTCTTGTAGTAGAGCTTTGTAGTTTTCTTTGTATAGGTCTTTTACATCCTTGGTAAGATTTATTCCTAAGTATTTTATCTTCTTGGGGGCTACTGTGAATGGTATTGATTTGGTGATTTCCTCTTCGATGTTCTTTTTGTTGATGTAGAGGAATCCAAGTGATTTTTGTATGTTTATTTTATAACCTGAGACTCTGCCAAACTCTTCTATTAGTTTCAGTAGTTTTCTGGAGGATTCCTTAGGGTTTTCTGTGTATAAGATCATGTCATCTGCAAATAGTGATAACTTTACTTCCTCCTTGCCAATCCGGATACCTTTTATTTCTTTGTCTAGCCTAATTGCCCTGGCTAGGACTTCAAGCACGATGTTGAATAAGAGCAGTGATAAAGGGCATCCTTGTCTGGTTCCCGTTCTCAAGGGAAATGCTTTCAGGTTCTCTCCATTTAGAGTGATGTTGGCTGTTGGCTTTGCATAGATGCCCTTTATTATGTTGAGGAATTTTCCTTCAATTCCTATTTTCTAAGAGTTTTTATCATAAATGGGTGTTGGACTTTGTCAAATGTCTTTTCTGCATCAATTGATAAGATCATGTGGTTTTTGTCTTTTGTTTTATTTATGTGATGGATTACATTAATGGTTTTTCTGATATTAAACCAGCCTTGCATACCTGGTATAAATCCCACTTGATCATGGTGAATTATTTTTTTGATGTGTTGTTGGATTCTATTGGCTAGAATTTTGTTGAGGATTTTTGCATCTATGTTCATGAGGCATATAGGTCTAAAATTTTCTTTTTTTGTAATGTCTTTAACTGGTTTTGGTATCAGGGAGATGGTGGCTTCCTAGAATGAATTGGGTAGTATTCCGTCATTTTCTATGCTTTGAAGTACCTTCAGTAGTAGTGGTGTTAACTCTTCTCTGAAAGTTTGGTAGAACTCTGCAGTGAAGCCGTCTGGGCCAGGGCTTTTTTTTTGTTGGGAGTTTTTTGATTACTGTTTCAATCTCTTTTTTTGTTATGGGTCTATTTAGTTGTTCTACTTCTGAATGTGTTAGTTTAGGTAGGTAGTGTTTTTCCAGGAATTCATCCATTTCTTCTAGGTTTGCAAATTTGTTAGAGTACAGTTTTTCGTAATAATCTGAAATGATTCTTTTAATTTCATTTGGTTCTGTTGTGATGTGGTCCTTCTCGTTTCTTATTCGGGTTATTTGTTTCCTTTCCTGTATTTCTTTAGTCAGTCTAGCCAATGGTTTATCAATTTTGTTAATTTTTTCAAAGAACCAGCTTTTGGCTTTGTTAATTCTTTCAATTGCCTTTCTGTTCTCTAATTCATTTAGTTCAGCTCTAATTTTTATTATTTGTTTTCTTCTGGTGCCTGATGGATTCTTTTGTTGCTCACTTTCTATTTGTTCAAGTTGTCGGGACAGTTCTCTGATTTTGGCTCTTTCTTCTTTTTGTATGTGTGCATTTATCGATATAAATTCGCCTCTGAGCACTGCTTTTGCTGTGTCCCAGAGGTTTTGATAGGAAGTATTTTCATTCTCATTGCATTCTATGAATTTCCTTATTCCCTCCTTGATGTCTTCTATAACCCAGTCTTTTTTCAGGAGGGTATTGTTCAGTTTCCAAGTATTTGATTTCTTTTCCCTAGTTTTTCTGTTATTGATTTCTAGTTTTATTGCCTTGTGGTCTGAGAAGATGCTTTGTAATATTTTGATGTTTTGGACTCTGCAAAGGTTTGTTTTATGACCTAATATGTGGTCTATTCTAGAGAATGTTCCATGTGCACTAGAAAAAAAAGTATATTTTGCAGCAGTTAGGTGGAGAGTTCTGTATAAGTCAATGAGGTCAAGTTGGTTTATTTTTGTAAGTAGGTCTTCCGTGTCTCTGTTGAGCTTCTTACTGGATGTCCTGTCCTTCTCCGAAAGTGGTGTGTTGAAGTCTCCTACTATAAATGTGGAGGTGTGTATCTCACTTTTCAATTCTGTTAAAATTTGATTTATGTATCTTGCAGCCCTGTCATTGGCTGCATAAATATTTAATATGGTTATGTCTTCCTGATCGATTGTCCCTTTTATCATTATATAGTGTCCTTCTTTATCCTTTGTGGTGGATTTAAGTCTAAAATCTATTTTGTCAGAAATTAATATTGCTACTCCTCTTCTTTTTTGCTTATTGTTTGCTTGATATATTTTTTTCCATCCTTTGAGTTTTAGTTTGTTTGTGTCTCTAAGTCTAAGGTGTGTCTCTTGTAGGCAGCATATAGATGGATCGTGTTTCTTTATCCAGTCCGTGACTCTCTGTCTCTTTATTGGTGCATTTAGTCCATTTACATTCAGTGTAATTATAGATAAATAAGTTTTTAGTGCTGTCATTTTGATGCCTTTTTATGTGTGTTGTTAACAATTTCATTTTTCCACATACTTTTTTGTGCTGAGACGTTTTTCTTAGTAAATTGTGAGGTCCTCATTTTCATAGTGTTTGACTTTATGTTAGTTGAGTCGTTACGTTTTTCTTGGCTTTTGTCTTGAGTTATGGAGTTGTTATACCTTTTTGTGGTTACCTTATTATTTACCCCTATTTTTCTAAGTAAAAACCTAACTTGTATCATTCTATATCGCCTTGTATCACTCTCCATATGGCAGTTCAATGCCTCCTGTATTTAGTCCCTCTTTTTGATTATTGTGATCTTTTACGTATTGACTTCCATGATTTCCTGTTATGTGTATTTTTTTTTTTAATTAATCTTAATTTGTTTGTTTTTGTGATTTCCCTATTTGAGTTGATATCAGGACGTTCTGTTTTGTGACCTTGTGTTGTGCTGGTATCTGATATTATTGGTTTTCTGACCAAACAATATCCTTTAGCATTTCTTGTAGCTTTGGTTTGGTTTTTGCAAATTCTCTAAGCTTGTGTTTATCTGTAAATATCTTAATTTCGCCTTCATATTTCAGAGAGAGTTTTGCTGGATACGTGATCCTTGGCTGGCAGTTTTCTCCTTCAGTGCTCTGTATACGTCGTCCCATTCCCTTCTTGCTTGCATGGTTTCTGCTGAGTAGTCTGAACTTATTCTTATTGATTCTCCCTTGAAGGAAACCTTTCTTTTCTCCCTGGCTGCTTTTAAAATTTTCTCTTTATCTTTGGTTTTGGCGAGTTTGATGATAATATGTCTTGGTGTTTTTCTTTTTGGATCAATCTTAAATGGGGTTCGATGAGCATCTTGGATAGATATCCTTTCGTCTTTCATGATGTCAGGGAAGTTTCTGTCAGGAGTTCTTCAACTATTTTCTCTGTGTTTTCTGTCCCCCCTCCCTGTTCTGGGACTCCAATCACCCGCAAGTTATCTTCTTGATAGAGTCCCACATGATTCTTAGGGTTTCTTCATTTTTTTTAATTCTTTTATCTGATTTTCTTTCAGCTATGTTGGTGTTGATTCCCTGGTCCTCCAGAAGTCCCAGTCTGCATTCTAATTGCCCGAGTCTGGTCCTCTGACTTCCTGTTGCGTTGTCTAATTCTGTAATTTTATTGTTAATCTTTTGGATTTCTACATGCTGTCTCTCTATGGATTCTTGCAACTTACTAATTTTTCCACTATGTTCTTGAATAATCTTTTTGAGTTCTTCAACAGTTTTATCAGTGTGTTCCTTGGCCTTTTCTGCAGTTTGCCTTATTTCGTTTGTGATGTCTTGAAGCATTCTGTAAATTATAGTTTTTTATATTCTGTATCTGATAATTCCAGGATTGTATCTTCATTTGGGAAAGATTTTGATTCTTTTGTTTGGGGGGTTGGAGAAGCTGTCATGGTCTGCTTCTTTATGTGGTTTGATATGGACTGCTGTCTCCGAGCCATCACTGGGAAACTAGTTTTTCCAGAAAATCCGCTTAAAAAAAATGCAGTCAGATCCCTATCAGAGTTCTCCCTCTGGCTCAGGCAATTCGGATGTTAATGAAGCCGCCTGACTGGTACGCTGGCTCCAGGCTCTGAAAAGAATCGCTGCTTCCCCGTATTTGTTCGTTCTCCGTCTCTAAATCTGTGTTTGTTGTTCAGGGTTCATAGATTGTTATGTATGTGATCGATTCACTTGTTTTGCCGAGTCTTTGTTGCAAGAGGGATCCGAGGTAGAGTCTACCTAGTCCGCCATCTTGGCTCCGCCTCTCGGACATCAACACTTTTGAAACTTGTAGTGGCGATAGTGGATTAGAAGTCCATATCCATTCCACCCTCCTTGTCATGTGCCCTTCCTGTACTTCACACGCTGGAAAGCTAAAACACATTTCGCAGACTCCCTCTCAGGCAGGGCTCTGAATTTTATTTAGGTTTATCATATCAGATGCATTTGTTCAGGATTTGGAAGACAGAAGTGTGTGGAAGCGACACTTTGTTGGAAGTAGTCGGCCATTGAGGTTGTCTGTATGACGACATTAGCAGAAGCTTCATTGTCCACTCACTAGTTCTGTGACTATCAAGAAGCAGAGAATGGGGCAACCGTTTTGTTGATGTGAATTGCAGCAGATGTAGTCCGACTCTGGAGGTGGCTGCAGTAAAAGAAGTTTTCTGATCATATCAGTGGTGTCGGGTTCTAGGACAGCAAATTCTACATCCTAGAAGAGGCACTGGTATTCAGTTCTGCGGTGTTGCTTTGGAAATTGTTCCTCAGAAGTTATCTAGAATTTGTCTATTCAGCTCTGCCAATGAAGGCTTTAGCTGGAACTGAACCTTGACTGAAACAGTAATATATAGCTTGACCCAAAGAGAGTATCTTCCACAGGTTGGTATTTGGCTCTGAAATCAGAAATACTTGGGTTCTTATTCAGGTTCTTCTACTTATTATTAGCAGCGTGACTGAGGACAAGTTATTTTACTTTTTACCTTCCTTATTCTCAAAATGGGAACTTTTACCCACAATGGGGACTATTACAAGGACTATCTCATTGGGTTGTTATGAGAATTGTTTGAGTTAATACATGCTATGTGCTTAACATAGTGCTTAACATAGTGCTTGGCACATAGTTGGTGCTGTGAATGAGAGCTGTTCTTGTTATTAATCCATAAATACTGTGAAAAGGAAAAGCAGTGGATGTAATTTCTATTCTGTATAAAATATAGCATTAAAACAGAATTGCTGAGCTTCAAGCCTGGTTTCCTACAGCGGTATTTTCACAGCCCCAGTCTGATAATTTATTGAGAAGAAAGCTGACATAGAGTACTGGGGGGTCATATTTATTTAATTAACTAAATAAATAAATTTTCATATTTAAAAGAGGATTCAAAAATTCTGGGAGCAAAATTCCTTCCTCAGGAGAGACCTTCACAGTTAGATGGCTAGTTGAATGTGCTATTTTTTTATGGGTAGGCACATCGGGGGAGGAATGTCCCAAGGTTACAAAGGCAGATGGGAATCTGTCTTTATAGCCTCTCCCAGAGCCATGGTGTTAGCACTTGTGTCCTACAATCTATAGTTGTTATTGGACCTGTGGCTAAACCTACAACTTGCCACTGAGATATAGATAGATCTATATATCTAGAAATGAATAATATAATGTCATGGGTTGAATTGTGGCCCCAAAAATATCTGTCAGCTTGGCTAGGCCATGATTCCCAGTATTGTGTGATTATCTATCGTTTTGTCATTGGATGTGACTTTCCTGTGTTTTGTAAATCCTATGTCTATGACACGAATGAGGTAGATTAGTGGCAGTTATGTTAATGGGGCAGGACTCAATCTACAAGATTAGATTATGTCTTAAGTCAATTTCTTCTGAGATACAAAAGAGAGAAGCAAGCAGAGAGACATGGGGACTGCATACCACCAAGATAGTAGAGCCAGGAGCAAAGTACATCCTTTGGACCTGGAGTTCTTGTGCCGAGAACCTCCTAGTCCAGGGGAAGATTTATGACAAGGGCCTTCTCCCAGAGCTGACAAAGAGAGAAAGCCTTCCCCTGGGGCTGTTGCCTTGAATTCGGGCTTCTAGCCTCATAGACTGTGAGAGAATAAATTTCTCTTTGTTAAAGCCAACCACTTGTGGTATTCCTGTTATAGCAGCACTAGATTACTAAGACATATAGATAAAAAAGACATGTAGATAGCGTAGTAAATTTCTTAAGCAACTTGTTAGTAAAAGGAGTTAAGTTGAATTCATGCCTAAGTAACTTCCTCTGATCCCAATGCTCTTTTTTTTGCCAGGCTTTCTTTTTCTTCCATCCTCCCTGCCCCTATTCAAATAGTGTTTAATAACCAAGGATGCAGTGACCTGTCCTTCACACCCTCACAGGGAAATCCAGGCAGGTTTTTCATACTTACACTTATTAATATACAGCCAGTGGGAAGCCTCTGCAAGAAGACAGCCAGAATAGTCAATGACTTAGACCTTGGAAGGTTGCTTATGGTAATCCATTTAATGTTACTAAAGCCTTCTTCTCCCCACCTTTAGTTGCAGATCAGTATACAGCCAAATTAATTTAAAACAGCCTATGATAGGAAATAATAGATTTAAGAGTCCTTTAAAGTGGTTACTTTTGATCCTCTAAAATCCATCTCATAGGTAGAAATAATCAGCAAAATGCAATTGTTTACCACATTTTAAACAATTTTATTCAAATTCTTCACAAGCATGTTTAACCCCAGTGCGTTTATCACCACCAGGAAAGACTAAGTTAACAACTATGCTGGTCTCTTGAGTATGTGAATGAAGTTCCCCTTAAACTTTGACTTAGGAGAATTAAGTTGTAACTTTAGACAAGTTTGTCCAAGTGTTCTCCCCAGTGATCAACACAGCTGTCCCTACAAGTATGCACCATAGGGAAACAATCTACTTAGAATAGGTCATTCATTTGTCTATGGGTGGAGCTTTTAATCAAATCATTACAATTTTATACACTCATATCTCCATGAAATTGTTGTGCCAGCTAATTTGGATTTCATACTGGGTTTAAGAAAGCCCTAAGCATGAGTGGAGGCATCTTGGGGGCTATTCTATGTGCAGGAGCCCTGACGGCACAATCGTTAAGCACTCATTTGCTAACCAAAAGGTTGGTGGTGGTTCAAACCCACCAGAGGCTCCTTGAGAGAAAAGACCTGTTGATCTGCTTCCATAAAGGTTAAATCCATTGCCTTTGAGTTGATTCCAACTCATAGTCACCCTATAGAACAGAGTAGAACTGCTCCATAGAGTTTCCAAGGAGTGGCTGATAGATTCGGACTGCTGACCCTTTGCTTAGCAGCCATAGCTCTTAACTGCTCTGCTACCAGGGCTCCCCATAAAGATTACAGCTTAGGAAACCATATGGGGCAGTTCTACTCTATCACAGATGGTCACTATGAGTAGGAATTGACTTAACAGCACACGACATTCTATTTGTATGTGAGGGTGTGTGGAAGAGGAGGGGACACATTTAGAAGAGACCAAATAAAGTATACAGATCTTTGGAGCCCTCCATCTTACTTCTCCCAGAGTACCTTCACTTTCTTCTGTTTTGGGGTTCCTTGTAAGGTTTTATTTGTGAAAAGTATTCTGCTGCTTTGAAAAGTTTGGACGGTCTGAGCTAGACGGTCAGTGGCATCACTGTGAGGGCGTGGGGGGTACGGACTTCACCAGGAGACACTGCCAGAGGGGTGACATCAAAATGACTGTCTATAAATATATCCCTGTAGTTAGTTATAACAACAAAAACATTTTTATAAGCCCATCTTGCATGTATCAATATACCTACAAGGCTAAAATTCTGCTGACTTACTTTTCCAACCTTCTAATGCCCTCCAGTCAGAGCTGTCATTATTACCCAATTACAAAGGCACTTGGAATCACGTTGTTTCATCTGCATACACAAGCATGTGCTGTTGTTTTCATTGCTGCCAGTGTTTTTAAAGTCGCTGATTTTGTCAAATTTTCTGGTGTTTTGACTACGATATAGTGGTAATTAGTATTTGTGAATCTATATTAATAACTTTTTTGAGAATGCAGTAATAAAGAAAAGGAGGGAGTGATATACAGGAATTATAATTTATGAGTAACATTAATACAAAAAACATCCCTAATGATTCTGTATGGTCTGGTACCAGAGGAGGTCCATGGGCTGGGTAATACCATGTGCTACCACACTGAGTGATACCAACCCTAGTGACACCACTGTAGAGGGCACATTGCCTAAATGTGATTCAAAAGACTGGCAAGTTAAAGCCAGGCAACTGACATTCCTTTGTGCCTTGACAAGGAGAATTTTAGTATTGAGAAATGTCAGGTGTATCTTTTGAGGAAATTGAATCAGAAATTTGTTAAGTCCTTATTATTTCTAACAGTCCCTGGGTGGTGCAAATGGTTAACATGCTCTGCCACTTACCAAAAGGTTGGAGGTTTAAGTCCACCCAGAGATACCTTGGAAAAGGCCTGGCAATCTACTTCTAAAAAATCAGTCATGGAAAGCTCTGGTTTATTTGTATGTATTTGTGTTGTGGCTGGCTTTAATTTGAATAATTTTATATGATATAATATGTAGACGTGCATTCTGATAGTACACTTCCATCAAGAAAACTGGTGGCGTGTCTTGATTTTTTTTATTGAGGTATACTTCACATACCATAAAACTCACATTTTCAAAGTATATAATTTGGTGGTTTTTAATATATTCACAAGGTTTTACAACCATCATCACTATCTAATTTCTTCTGTATGGATTTGTTTATTCTAGAGATATTGTATAAATGGGATTATACAACGTGCAGCCTTTTGCGTATGACTTCTTTCATGTAGCATGATGTTGTTCCTTCTGTTTGTGTGACGTTCTTCAGCTAGGCCCCGAGCTCAGAGAACTCTTTCACCAAGGCCTAGGGTTTAGCAGAGTCCCTGGGTAGTGCAAACAGTTGACATTCAACTGTTGTCCTAAATGTTAGTGATTCTAACCCACCCAGCAGCACCATGAAAGAAAGGCCTGGCAATCTGCTTCTGTAAAAATTACAGCCAAGAAAACCCAATGGAGCAATTCTACTCTGTAATGCATAGGGTTGCCATGAGCTGGAAATGGGTTTTTCTGTTTGCTTTGGGGTTTAGCAGGAAATAAAGTCCATTTCTGATCTATGAATGTTTTCCCCAAGCTCTGATGAATGCATGATACTACACACTCTGTTTGTGCAAAAAGGAAGCCGTCATTCCTTTTTAAAGTGAAAATGTGAGGGAAATTGGGAGACAGGGAGGGATTGTGCCTGGGGAATTTGATTAAGGGGATTGATTAAGCTGCTAATGTGCTGTATTTTCCTTGAGGTTTTTATTTGATTCACCTCCCCAATTCTAGATTTTTACGGAAATTTACTTCCTAGAATTATAAGTACTATTATATTATAGTACTTATAATATATTCCTAGATATTCTAAGTACTATTAGACCACAGTGGGTATTAGACCACATATACAGACGTGGTATAAGAAATTCATCTTACTTTCAAACGAAGTAGAAGGTGAGGAAAAGAAACCAAATTTGCATTTAATAAACAAAATAGAAGGCTAGGATGAAGATGTACATTTTATACATGATTTCTGTTATTCCAACTTTAAATTCAATCCCACCAGCAGAGATTCCACAACCTGAATCCAAGGTCTGAGAGGTTATTGCTCTTGTTTTGGTACAGTCTAAGGATGGGCAGCTGTTGTATTTTAATGGAAGAAGTTCCCAGAAGGGAACAGTACTGGAATAGTTACTTGCGATTTGCGGACTCAGTTGGAACTTTATGTAATTGCTGTTTTGCTTGGCTTTTCACGGTGGCATTTCTGAAGACTGAACATCCTAATTTTGTCAGTGAAAATATTACTTAATGCTCAGTACAAGGTTTACCTTTAACTTCCTGTAAGGAGCATGACATGCAGTATACGTTCCTAGGTAAATGTGCACATTCTGCTTTCACACTGATACATTGTGTAGCTAAAATTCTCCTAGTTTTTCCTGCAAATGTTTAAGTTAAAAGCAGGCTGGTTCCACCAATCATTTGTCTTAGCCATAGGAAGTTTTCAAGGCTAAATGCTAATATTAATTATTCTTTTAAAGCCTGGTAAAAAAATTCAAAAGGAGCCCTATAGTGGAATAACAGTTAAGCGCTGGACTGCTAACCCTTTGGTTCAGACTCACCCAGTGACTCTGCAGGAGAAAGTCCTGGTGATCGTTCCTGTGAAGTTTACAGCCGAGAAAACCCTACAGG
Source organism: Elephas maximus indicus (assembly GCF_024166365.1). Taxonomy (NCBI): domain Eukaryota; kingdom Metazoa; phylum Chordata; class Mammalia; order Proboscidea; family Elephantidae; genus Elephas; species Elephas maximus. The sequence goes on from NC_064820.1 coordinate 87,367,686, forward strand.
GCAGTTCTCCTCTGTCGCGTGAGGCTACGATGGTCGAAAATGGATTCAATGGCACCTGACAACAACAAATCATTTTTAAATTTTGGGTGAGAGTAATGGATGGGTTCTCTTATTGTTAAAAGAAAACAAAGTAAGGAATTGCCAAGTTAAACAAAAACAGCTTCACGAATATTGAGTATACATTTTCCTGAATGAATATTTACTGGTTTGTGGTTGATTTTTTTCAAATATGAAAACTGCTTTTATTTTCTGGTAGAATTTGTGTGCTTATGAAGCATTTTTTTTCAAACATGTTTAAAATTAATTCCCAAAGTCTTAATAACTACAATGTGAGTCAGTAAGATGCATTTTAAAGAGCATAGACTTCATACAATCAACCCAGCAAAAGCCAGGACCTGTGTAAGACAGAAACCTGCCAGAAAAGGAAAACTCAAATATTTTCCACTAAAACGATCAATAGGAAAGTGTTAAGACTGTACCCTTTCAAAGGTGGAAAGCTTGCAAGACCTAGAAAAACAATACAGTTCTGTCAAGTTCTGGCTTTCACAGGTCTCACTGTAGAAGGGAAGAGTTAGAATTGAAGGCTGCATCTCTCCCTTACAAGTTATATATCTTGAAACCAAACCCAAAAATCTATTCCATTGCCAGATAGTTGATTCTGACTCATGATGACCCATTGTGTTGGGATAAATTACCTAAAAATTATTTTGCTTGTTATTAATATAGCTACACCAACTTTCTTTTGCTATTTGCCTGATAAATCTTTCTGTATTCCTGAACTTTTCATCATTTTTTTTTTAATAAATAGAACATTATTTTTTTTAATTTACTTATTTCTGTGAGTTTGGCAAATGCACAAAGATGTGTAACTCAAGTCATAATTAATATACAGGACAGTTTCATCAACTCCCCGCCAAATTCCCCTGTGTAGCCCCTTGTAGTCAACCCTTCCTCCCACCCCAAACCCCTGTTCTCTGTCCCTATGTTTTGCCTTTTCCAGAATGTCATACAAATGGATTCATGCAGTATATACCATTTCGAGTCTGGCTTCTTTGACTTAGTATAGTACATTTGAGGTTCATTTATGTTGCATGTATTAACAGCCCATTCCTTTTATTACTGAGTTGTATTCCATTGCATGAATGTATCATACTTGGTTTATTCATTTACTAGCTGAAAGGCCTTTGGCTTGTTTCCAGATTTTTGATGATTAAGAGTAGAACTACTAAAAACATTCATTTACAATTTTGTTGTTGTTGTTGATATTAGTTATAATTTCATTCGCATAAGTTCTTCAGAGTAAGATTACTAAGTCATATAGCAAGTATATACTTTATAAGAAAGTGTCAAAATGTTTTTCTTACTGCCTGAATCATTTTGCAATTTATAAGTTACAATTGCCCTTCCTCCTCACCAGCATTGGTATAGTTGGTTTATTTATTTTGTTGTTGATGTTGTTGTTGTTGTTAGGTGCCGTTGAGTCAGTTCCGACTCATAGTGACCTTATACACAACAGAACGAAATACTGCCCGGTCCTGAGCCATCCTTACAATCGTTTTTATGCTTGAGCCCATTGTTGCAGCCGCTGTGTCAGTCTACCTCGTTGAGAGTTTTCCACCTTTCTGCCGACCCTGTACTTTGCCAAGCATGATGTCCTTCTCCAGAGACTGATCCTTCCTGACAACATGTCCAAAGTATGTAAGACACAGTCTCGCTATCCTTGCTTCTAAGGAGCATTCTGGTTGTACTTCTTCCAAGACAGATTTATTTGTTCTTCTGGCAGTCCATGGTATATTCAATATTCTTCTCCAACACCACAATTCAAAGACATCAATTCTTCTTTGGTCTTCCTTATTCATTGTCCAGCTTTCACATGCATATGATGTGATTGAAAATACCATGGCTTGGGCCAGGTGCACCTTAGTCTTCAGGGTGACATCTTTGCTCTTCAACGCTTTAAACACGTCCTTTGCAGCAGATTTACCCAAGGCAATGCGTCCTTTGATGTCATGACTGCTGCTTCCATGGCTGTTGATTGTGGATCCAAGTAAAATGAAATTCTTGACAACTTCAGTCTTTTCTCCGTTTATCATGATGTTGCTCACTGGTCCAGTTGTGAGGATTTTTGTTTTCTTTATTTTGAGGTGCAATCCATACTGAAGGCTGTGGTCTTTGATCTTCATTAGTAAGTGCTTCAAGTCCTCTTCATTTTCAGCAAGCAAGGTTGTGTCATCTGTATATTACAGGTTGTCAATGAGTCTTACTCCAATCCTGATGCCCTATTCTTCTTCATATAGTCCAGCTTCTCATATTATTTGCTCAGCATACAGATTGAATAGGTATAGTGACAGAATACAGCCCTGGTGCGCACCTTTCCTGACTTTAAACCAATCAGTATCCCCTTGTTCTGTCTGAACAACTGCCTCTTGATCTATGTGAAGGCTCCTCACATGTTTATCAGTTTATCGTACTATGGGGGCTTGCATGTTGCTTGTTGATGTCAGGTGCCATCAAGTCAGTTCCAACTCATAGCGACCCTATGTACAACAGAACAAAACGTTGCCCGGTCCTACGCCATCCTCACAATCATTACTATGTTTGAGCCCATTGTTCACGCTACCATATCAATCCATCTCGTTGAGAGTTTTCCTCTTTTAGACTGATTTCCTTTTCCAGGGATTGGTCCCTCTTGATAACATGTCCAAAGTGTGTGAGATGAAGTCTCGCCATTCTTGCTTCTAAGGAGTATCCTGGCTGTAATTCTTCCAAAACAGCCATTCTTTGTTTATCCTTCTAGCAGTCCATGGTATATCCAGTGTTCTTCACCAACACCATAACTCAAATACGTTGATTCTTCAAAAAACACTGAGAATTTTTGACGATTTGCTGGCAGAAAACGTCCCTAATATCATGAAAGATGAGGAGGTCTCCATCCAAGAAGCTCAATGAACTCACGTAGGATAGACCCCAAAAGAAAGTCACGGAGTCATATCATAATCAAACTTTTCAAAATCAAAGACAAAGATAGAATTCTGAGAGCAGCTCATGAGAAACAACATATCACCTACAAAGGGACATCAAGTAAGCTCAGATTTCTCCACAGAAAACATGCAGGCAAGAAGGCAATGGGATGACATATATAAAACTCTGAAGGAAAAGAATTACCGGCCAAGAATCATATATTCAAGAAAGTTATCTCTCAAATACAATGGCAAAATTAGGGCATTCCCAGATAAACAGAAGTTAAGGGATTTTGTAAAAACCAGACTAACCTTGCAAGAAATATTAAAGGGAGTCCTACAGACAGAGAATCAATGACATCAGATGGCAACCTGAAATTGAGACACACAACAGCACCACACAGATACCAACCTGGATAAAGAAGTCTCAAAAGTAAAATAAAGCTACAAATTTGAAAACAGAGAACCAAAGATATCGATGTGTAAATGATGACAACTTCAAAACAAAAGCAGGGCATAGGTGGTATAGTTATAGAACTTCCACATGGAGACGAAGTCAAGGCCATATCAAGAAATAACAGGCTATTTTAAACTTAGGAAATTAAAGATAATTTTTAGAGTAACCACAAAGAAAAATAATAAACCTACTCACCAAAATAAAGAAGAGAAAAATTAAAAAGACTCAATAAACACAAAAGCAATAACAACGAAGGAAATGAAAAGAAAATCTATAAATAAAAAAGAACTCAGCGCAGAAAATTAAATGGGACAGAGAAACTGTCAACACCAAAAAGAAAAAGGATAACAAAATGACAGAAGTAAATTCATACCTATCAATACTTACACTGAATGTAAGTGGTTTAAATGCACCAGTCAAGAGACTGAGAGTGGCAGAATTGGTTAAAAAAAAAAAAGGACCATCAATATGTTGCCTACAAGAGACACACCTTAGACACAAACATATAGTAGGTTAAAAATCAAAAGGTAGAAAAAATGTATCAAGCAAACAATAACCAGAAAAGAGCAAGAGTGATAATATGAATCTTTGACAAAATAGACTATAAATCAAAATTCATTATAATGATAAATCAAAATTCATTATAATAGACAAGGTTAATATGTCCACCAAGAGGACATAACCGCGATAAATATTTATGCACCCAATGACAGAGCTGCAAAATAAAACAAACTCTAGTAGTATTGAAAAGAAAAATAGATGGTTCTACAATAATAGTAGGAGACTTAACACACCACTTTCAACAATGGGCAGAACTACAAGAAAATTCAGCAAAGATACAGAAGATCTAAACAGCGCAATCAACCAACTTGACCCCATAGACACAGAGCACTCCGCCCAGCAGCAGCACAGTACGTATTCTTCTCCAATGCAGAAGGATCATTCTCCAGAACAGGCCATATTTTAGGCCACAAAGCATACCTCAATAAATTTAAAAAAATCAAAATAATAGAAAGCGTCTTGGATCACAAGGCTATAAACCTAGAAATCAATAGAAACAAAGAAAAAATTCAAATACATGGAAACTGAAATAACACCTTGCTTAAAAACCAATGGATAATAATAATAATAAACTAAAATTGAAATAAAGAAAAATTCCTAGAATCAAATGAGAACAAAAACACTACATGCCAAAACCTTTGGGACACAGCAAAAGCAGTGCTCAGAGGAGAATTTATAGCAATAAATGCACACATAAAAAAAGAAGAAAGGTCCCAAATCAATAACTTAACCCTATCTGGCCAACTGACTGGAAGAGATCCATATTTGTACCCATTACAAAGAAAGATGATCCAACAGAATTTGGAAATTATCAAACAATATCATTAATATCACATGCAAGTGAAATTTCACTAAAGATCATTGAAAAGCAGATGCAACAGTACTTCAACAGGGAACTGCCAGAATTTCAAGCTGGATAAGAGGACATGGAATGAAGGATATTATTGCTGATGTGGGATGGATCTTGGCTGAAAGCAGAGAATACCAGAGGATGTTTACCTGTGTTTTATTGACTACGCAAAGGCATTCGACTGTGTGGATCGTAACAAATTATGGATAACATTGCGAAGAATGGAAATTCAAGAACACTTAATGATGCTCATGCAGAACCTGTACATAGACCAAGAAACAGTTGTTTAGAGAGAACGAAGAGATACTGTGTGGTTTAAAATCAGGAAATGTGTACATTGGGGTTGTATCCTTTCACCATATTTACTCAATCCGTATACTGAACAAATAATACGACTTTGGACTATATGAAGAAGAATGTGGCAGCAGAATTGGTGAAAGACTCATTATCAACCTGTGCTATGCAGATGACACAACCTTGCTTGCTGAAAGCAAAGAGCACTTGAAGCACTTACTGATGAAGATCAAAGACTACAGATTTTAGTTTGGATTACACTTCAACATAAAGAAAACAAAAACCCTCACAACTAGACCAATAAGCAACATCATGATAAATTAAGAAAATATTGACATTGTAAAGGGTTTCATTTTACTTGCATCCATAATCAATGCACATGAAGCAGCAGTCAAGAAATCAAACAACATATTGCATTGGGCAAATCTGCTGCAAAAGACCTCTTTAAAGCGTTGAAAAGCAACATGTATTCTGAGAAGTAAGGTGCACCTGACCCAAGCCATGGTATTTTAAATCACCTCATATGCATGGGAAACCTAGACAATGAATAAGGAAGACTGAAGAAGAATTGATGCCCATGAATTATGGTGTTGATGAAGAATATTGAGTATACCTTGGACTGCCAGAAGAACAAATAAACCTGTTTTGGAAAAAATACAGCCAGAGTGCTCCTTGGAAGTGAGGATGGGAAAACTTCATCTCATGTAATTTGGACATGTTAGCAGGGGAGACCAGTCCCTGGAAAAGGACATCATGCTTGGTAAGGTAGAGGGTCCCTGAAAAAACAAAGACCTCTATGAGACGGATTGACACAGTGACTGCAAAAATGTGCTGAAACATAGCAAAATGGTACAGGACCCAGCAGTGTTTCATTCTGTTGTACCTAGGGTCCTTATGAGTCAAAACTGACTGGACTGCATGTAACAACAACAACAACAAACCTACAAGTCAAACAAATAGAAAAAAACCAGCAAAAGAAGCCCATAGTTACCAGAAAAAAGGAAATAATAAAGATGAGAGCACAAATAAATGGAAGAGAAAAATAATATAATCAATAAGACTAAAGTTTGTTCTTTGAGAGGATTAATAAAATTGACAAACCACTGGCCAAATTGACAAAGGAAAAGCATAAGAAGATGCAAATAGCCAAAATAGGATTTATGATATTACAACAGAACCAACTGAGGTAAAAAGGATCATAACGGACTATTATGAAAAATTGTACTCCAACAAATTTGAAAACCTAGAAGAAGTGAACAAAAACTAAAAACACTACTACCTAAACTAGCACAAATGGAGGTAGAAAATTTCAACAGACCCATAACAGAAGAAATTGAAGAGGTCATTAAAAAAAAAAAAAAAAATTTCCCAACAACAACAAAAAAAGCTCCAGCCCAGATGGCTTCACTGGAGAATTCTACGAAACAATCAGAAAAGAGATGACCCTAGCTCTACTCAAACTACTCCAGAACATAGAAAAGGAAGGAATATGCCTTAATTCATTATGTGAAGCCAGCCTAACCCTGATACCCTAGCCAGGCAAAGACACCACTAAATAAGAAAATTACTGACCAATATCCCTCATGAATATAGATGCAAAAATTCTCAGCAAAATTCTAGCTAGTAGCATTCAACAGCATATCAAAAAAATAATAAATCATGATGAAGTAGAATGCACATCAGGGATGCAAGGATGATTCAACACTAGAAAATCAATCAACGTAATTTACCACATAAATAAAACAAATGAAAAGAATCATCTCAATCAATGCAGAAAAGACACTTGAGAAAATTCAAAACCCTTTCCTGATAAAAACTCTCGTGAAAATAGGAATAGAAGGGGAATTCCTCAACATAATTAAGGGCATGTCACCTTGAAGACTAAGGTGCCCCGACCCAAGCCATGGTATTTTCAATCACTTCATATGCTTGGACAATGTATAAGGAAGACTGAAGAAGAAGAATTGATGCCTTTGAATTGTGGTGTTGGTGAAGGATATTGAATATACCATGGTCTACCAAAAGAATGAACAAATCTGCCTTGGAAGAAGTACAACCGGAATGCTCCTTAGAAGCAAGGATGGTGAGACTACGTCTTGCATACTTTGGACATGTTATCAGGAGGGATCAGTCATGGAGAAGGACATCATGCTTAGTAAAGTGGAGGGTCAGTGAAAAAGAGAAAGACCTTCAATGAGGTGGATTGACACAGTGGCTGCAACAATGGGCTCAAGCATAACAGTGATTGTGAGGATGGCGCAGGACTGGACAGTGTTTCATTCTGTTGTGCATAGGGTTGCTATGAGTCGGAACTGACTGAAAGGCACCTAAAAACAAATAAGGGCATATATACAAGACCAACAACCAATATTATTCTCATCGGAGACCGAAAGCATTTCTGTTGAGAATGGGAACCAGACAAACATGCCCTTTATCACCACTCTAATTCAATATTGTACAGGTAATCTAGCTAGAGCAATAAGGCAAGAAAGGGACATAAAGGGCATCCAAATTCATAAGGAAGAAGTAAAACTACCCTTATTCACAGACAGCATGATTCTATACATAGAAAACCCCAGAGACTCCATAAGAAAGTTACTGGAACTTGTAGAAGCATTCAGCAAAGTGGCAGATGCAAGATCAACATACAAAAATCAGTTGGATCCCTCTACGGTAACAAAAAGACCTCTGAAAAGGAAATCAGGAAAACAATACCATTTACAATGGCCCCCAAAAGGATAAAATACTTGGGAACAAATCTAACTAGGATGTAAAAGATCTATACAAAGAAAACTACAAAACACTACTGCAAGAAACCAAAAGAGACCTACATAAATGGAAAAACATACCATGTTCATGGTAAGGAGACTTAACATTGTGAAAATGTCAGTAACACCCAAAGTGATCTAAAGATTTAATTCAGTCCCAATACAAATTCCAACAACATTCTTTAACAAAATGGAAAAACTAATTTCCAGCTTTATTTGGAAAGATGCCCCAATAGCTAAAGCATTACTGAAGAGGAAGAACAAAGTAGGAGGCCTCACACTTCTCTATCTCAGAACCTACTATGGTCATGAAAACAGTCTGGTACTGATACAATGACAGATGCATAGACCAATGGAACAGAATTGAGAATCTAGAAATAAATCTGTCTAGCTATGGACAGCTAATCTTCAACAAAGGGTTGGAATCCATTAAATGAGGAAGAGATAGCCTCTTTAACAAATGGTGCTAGCAAAACTGCATATCAATTTGCAGAAAAATGAAACAATCCGTATCTCACACAAAACACAAAAACTAACTCAAAATGTATCAAAGACCTAAATGTTAAACTGGAAACTATAAAGATCCTCTAAGAAAACATAGGGACAAATCTAGGGGTCCTAATTTATGGCATATGTACACTGTCAAATAATAGCTAAAAGTGTAAAAACAGCTGAAGATAAATTAGATAACTGGGACCTCCTAAAAATTAAATAGTTATGCTCATTGAAGCGTTTTGCCAAAAGAGTAAAAAGAGAATCTACAGACTGGGGAAAAAAAATTGGCAATGACATCTGACAAGGGTCTAAGCTCTAAAATGTATAGAAAACTTCAACACTTCAACAAAGAGACAAAAAATCCAATTAAAAAATGGGCAAACGACATGAACAGACGCTTCTCCAAAGAAAACATTCAGGCAGCTAACAAACACATGAAAAAGATGCTCGTGATCATTAAACCCAAAACCCACTGCCTCATTAGCTGTTAAAAAAAAACAAACCAAATCAGTTGCCATTGAGTTGATTTTGACTCATAGCGACATTATGGACAGAATAGAACTACACCACAGGGTTTCCAAGTAGCAGCTGGTGGATTTGAACTGCTGACCTTTTGGTTGGCAGCCAAACACTTAACCACTGCACCACCAGGGCCCCCTTTAAAAAAAAAAACCCCATTGCCGTCGATTCCAACTCATAGCTACCCTATAGAACAGTGTAGAACTGGCCCTTAGGGTTTCCAAGGAGTGCCTGGTAGATTTGAACTGCCAGCCTTTTGGTTAGTAGCCATAGCTCTTAACAAGTATGCCACCAGGGTTTACAGGGCCTGTTAGAGAGATACAAATCAAAACTACAATGAAATACCATCTGACCCTGGGAATAGTGGCACTGATTAAAAAAAAAAAAAAAACAGAAAACAACATGCTGGCGAGGATGTGGGAAGATTGAAACTCTTATATACTGCTGGTGGGACTGTAAACTGGTACAACCAGTATAGAAAATGATATGTTGCTTTCTTAAAAAGCTAGAAATAGAAATACCATATGATCCAGCAATACTACTCTTAGGTATATATCCTAGAAAAATAAAAGCTGTGACATGAGTAGACATATGCACACTCATGTTCATTGCAGCATTATTCACAATAACTAAAAGATGGAAACAGCCTAGGTGTTCATCAATAGATGAATGAATAAACAAAATGTGGTACATACGTACAATGTAATACTATCCAACATTAAAGAATAATGACGAATCCACAAAGCATCTCACAACATGGATGAATCTGCAGGACATTATGCTAAGTGAAATAAGTCAATCACAAAAGAACAAATATAAAAAGTCAAGAATAGGTTTACACACAGAAAGAAACATTTTTTGATGGTTACTAAGGATGGGAGGGGGAGGGAGGAAGAATCTCTAACTAGTTAGCAAACGAAAGAAAAACCAAATCTGGTGCCGCTGAGTCAATTCTGATTCATAGCAGTCCTATAGGACAGAGTAGAACTGCCTCATAGGATTTCCAAGGAGCAGCTGGTGGATTTGAACTGCTGACCTTTTTGTTAGCAACTGTAGCTCTTGACGACTGTGCCACCAAGGCTCCATCAAAACACTTCTTTTGTGATCATTATTGAATAGAAGACAGATTTTATCTGTAAGGAGCATCAGGGTGTCTGCATCCTTTTTCCTACCCTAAACGTTTAAGCAAGCTATTTTTTTAGATCAATATTTCTCAGTCTCTGGGGATGGGGCATAGGAATTTCATTTTGAGAACCACTGTTTCAATCGCTGAAGCTGTCCGAGTGAGTGAAGTATATTTTATTTGATGCCAATCTCAGGAATGGGTCACACCTGGAAAGCAATGTTTCTGGCCTCTCAGCTAACAGCCTTGGAACAATTTTAAATCTTTCGCTGACCGAATATTATTAACATCACCCCTATTAACTCTCTTCTTCTCGTTTATAAGCTTTTTCTTTCCTCCTCTTTGTCTGTCATGGATTTCTCAATTCTAGTTACTCCTCTTCCCACAAACACAATGTGAATTCTTTCAGTCTCTGTGTCCTCAGCCCTCTCAGGCTGCCTGTCATGTAGCATAGTCATTTGCTCCCAACAGTCAAGTTTTATGAGCCCAGACCCATTCTCAGTCCTTTTGGTCTCACTGCTCTTTAACATTGTTTTTGTAAAACATTATTTATATACAAACAGTAATGCATGGAAGAAATCCACCTATAATCCCTTTCCTTGTCTGATAATTTTCGCTGGATTATGTTCCCTTCTAATCCTTATACATGTGCCTGTTTAATTTTTTAATAATTATGAACAAAACATCAATGACATGTTGTCTTCTTCTGTACATCTTCCATATTGCTGTATGTCTTCGTATGTATACTTTTCATGACTTATGCTGCTGCTGTTGTTGTGTGCCGTTGAGTCAGTTCTGACTCGTAGTGACCATATACAACAAAGTAGGACTGCCCCATACGGTTCCCTAGGCTGTAGTCTTTATAAGAGATTGCCAGGTTTTCTCTCTGTTTGAACTGTGATAATAGATGTGTTAATTCTGGTGATGGGAAAGGCAATACACAATGTAGGGGAAGTCAGCACAATGTGACCAAGGCAAAGGAAGACACTGAAAGGTATACACGAATAAAGGGCAATTATGGTGAATTCTATAACCTATACAATCCTGCAACAACAGTAACAGTAATAACAAACAATAATTTTTTAGTGGATACATAAGTAGATATGTATGCGAAATAGGTGCGGGAGGTCGTATGGGCGTATACCCATGTGCATATATAGGTATGGTTGTGAATATTTCTACATACATATTTGTAAGTGCTGCTTGTATATTCATGTACATAATAGAGCACAAAGGAGGCACTTTTATGAAAACTCCTTAGACATAACCAAACACCTCTTGGGATTGAGCTACTGGGTTTGAAGGCTAAGGACCGTAGACTCAGGTCCCTTGACATAGACATCTAGGTCAATTGGCATAACATAACTCATGAAGATAATGTTCTACATCCTGGCTTGGTGAGTAGCATCTGGGGTCTTAAAAGCTTGCAAGTGGCCGTCTAAGATACAACTACTGATCTCTTCCCATTTGAAGCAAAGGAGAATATAGAAAACTGAAGACTCAAGGAAGCAATTAGTCCAAAGCACTAATGGTCCACATGAATCACAATCTCCTCTGACCTGAAACCAGAAGAACTAGGTGGTGCTCGGATACCACTACTGACCGCTCTGATCAGGAACACAATAGAAGGTCCCAGTTAGAATGGGTGAAAAATATAGAACAAAATTCAAATTCTTAAAAAGACCGGTCTTACTGGTCTGATAGTGACTGGAGGAACTCAAGACTATTGCCCTGAAAAAACCTTCTAACTTGGAAACTGAAGCCACTCCTGGAAGTCACCTTTCAGCCAAATAAGACTGGCCTAAAAAAAAAAATTTTTTTTTTTTTTATGAAATGAATGGTAACACCCATGAGGAATGTGCTCCTTGGTACAATCAACTATATGAGACCAAAAGGACAACATTTGCCCCAAAGCAAAGATGAGAAAGCAGGGAGGGCCAGGGCAACCAGATGAATGGAAATGGGAACCCAAGGGTAGAAATGGGGAGAGTGCTGACACATTGTGGGGATTACAACCAATGTTATGGAACAATATGTGTATGAATTTTTAAATGGAAAACTAATTTGCTGTGTAAACTTTCACCTAAAAAAAAAATTTTCAAAAAGAAAAAATGAAGAAAAAAAAAATCGGTAATCTCCCAGTCTTTGGACCAGAGTGTCCTTTTTCCCAGTTCCTCTGACATGAAAGATGGTTTTCCCTAAGGGTTTTACGTTGCCTCTGCAGTACTGGTCCACAACTAGGGCTACCCACCGTTGGAGCAGAGCTGTCAGAGAAGAAAGAGGGAGCGTTTTTTTGAAAGATTAAATAAGATAAAAATCTTAAATGTATATAGCACAGTTCTAAGCATTCTTAGGAAACATGCAGGACATCTAAGTGTTATGTTTCTGAACCTTATGGGACATGTCAGGAACAGAACTTGGATTTGGAAGTTATCGACAATAAAGGGTAATTGAAGTCATGGGACTAGATGAAGCCAGCCAGGGATATATAAAATGAAAAGAGAAAAATGGCCTAAGGGAAAATTCTGAAACACACATTTAAAAATGGGCAGAAGAAGCCTGCCTATGAAAGACACTAAGAAAGGGCCATCAGAAATGCAGGAAGAAATCCAGAAGTTTCTGGAGCCCTAGAGCTTAGGGAGGCATGAGTTTCAGCATAATGAGAATTTTGAATGCTTCAGAGAAGCCAGATAAGAAAAGACTGAAATGTGCCCATTGGGTTCAGTGACAACAAGGTTATTTGTGTATTTGTGGTGAGGAAAAGTCACATTGTTGTGGTTTGATGCGTGAATGAGGAGATGAGGAAGTAGACACAGAATAATCTTTTCAAGAATTGGAAGAGAGAAATAAGGTGATAGTTTTGAGAGACATAGAGGGGAAGGAGAGTTTTATTTTTCGAAGTAATTGACTTGTTTTTAAGATTGTAAATACTTGAGTATTTTAAAGTTGATAGGAAAGCGCAAATAAAGAGGGAAGGTACAGGAGGAAGAGAATGGAGAGAGAAAAGTCCCAGAAAAGATTGGAGGGAGTTGGGAAGAGCAAAGGTGGGTGTGATAGAGGAACAAAGGACATCTCTTTCGTTATAACAGAAGTATAACAAGGGTATGGGTGCAAGTATATTTTTAAGTTTGGAATGACAGGACATTTTATGATTTCTGTTTTTTCTGTGAAGTTAGAACAAATGCATCTGCAGATAGAGGGGAATTTCAGAGCTTTAGAAATAATGGATAAGATTTTAATTCCTACCATGAAGGATGGAAGAGTAAACTACAGATATATACATATCAGCACTACCAGGGGAAAAGGATGGCCTGCTTGAGGTATGCCAAGTTATGTGATTTTCTCAAGCAGTACCTGGCAACCTAAATGCAAATGTGGAATAGGTAGAATAGCCAGAACTGAGTTTTTCCAGATATTGAGATGGAGAGAGAGTAAGCAAGAAAATTGAGAATATTGGTAAGAAAGTAGTTGAAGTGATTAAAAATGGAATCTAAGTCTAATAAGGAAGAGAGGAGGCAAGCTCATAGAAAATTTGAACTAGAGGTCCCCATAAAGTTGACAAACTGAAATCTTTGAATAGTTGACTAAGATATCTGAAAAGATAAAATGTTTTGATCTAAGAGTGATTTTAGGGGGAAGCGACTCTTGGTGGTGATAAGTTCTTGAGTGTGGCTTGGGAGTGCTTAGCTGAAGTGGAAGTTAAGAAAGAGAGCCCGGAGTGTTGAATGGGTCATCCACATGGATATAAATTCACCTTGGATCACAGTGGAGCTTGAAGTAGAAGAGAAAACTATTAATCAAATGCTAAAATCCTGGAAGAGGCTGGAAAGTAAATAGTAGCAATGTGGAGGGGATGGTATAACCATATGGCATGTGTTTCAAGGGATCTGATTTTTTTTTTTGAAGATTTTTCTTATTGAAGTATAATATACATTCAGAAATATACACAAGTCAAAAGTATACAGATCATTAATGATCACAAAGTGATTCTACCTATGTAGCTACCACTTAGTCAAGAGATAGAACTTTTCTAAAATCCCAGACGACCCCAGCTGGTATCCACTCCAAATCAGTTTCTCTCCCTCTTCCATAAATGTAATTCTGACTTCTAAAACGTTATATTAGTTCTGCCTGTGTTTTGAACTTCATGTAAATGGAATCATATACTACGTATTGTATTCTTTTAATTTGGGTTACTTAAGCACAATAAGGAGCCCTCCTAGCTCAATGGCTAAGCACTTGGCTGCTAACTGAAAGGTGGGCTGTTTGAACCCACCAACTGCTCTGCTGGAGAAAGATGTGGCAGTCTGCTTCCGTAAAGATTTACATGCTTGGGAACCCTATGGGGCAGTTCCACTCTGTCCTAAACGGTCTCTATGAGCCTGAATTCATTTGATTTTGAGCACAATGTTATGTATATGAGATCTATTCATGTTGCATGTAGCAGGGTGTTGATTTTTATTCCTTTTATAGTATATCATTGTTTGACTACACACAATTTATCTTTCTACTCTTGATGGATGTATGGATATTTTCATGTCTTAGCTATCATGATCATATCTTTTGATGGATATATGTACTCATTACTTTTTTTTTATATAGTTTTTATTGTGCTTTAAGTGAAAGTTTACAAATCAGGTCAGTCTCTCACACAAAAACATATACATCTTGCTACATACTCCCAATTGCTCTCCCCCTAATAAGGCAGCCCGTTCCCTCCCTCCACTCTCTCTTTTCATGTCCATTTTGCCAGCCTCAAACCCCATCTACCCTCTCATCTCCCCTCCAGGGAGGAGGTACCGACATAGTCTCAAGTGTCCACCTCATCTGAGAAGCTCACTCCCCACCAGCATCCCTCTCCAGCCCATTGTCCAATCCAATCCCTGTCTAAAGAGTTGGCTTTGGGAATGGTTCCTGTCCTGGGCTAATGGAAGGTGTGGGGGCCATGATCACTGGGGTCCTTCTAGTCTCAGTAAGACCATTAAGTGTGGTCTTCTTACAAGAATTTGGGATCTGCATCCAACTGCTCTCCCTGTTCCCTCAGAGGTTCTCTGTTGTGTTCACTGTCAGGGCAGTTATCAGTTGTAGCTGGGTACAGTCTAGCTCCTCTGGTCTCAGGCTGCTGTAGTGTCTGGTTTGTGTGGCCCTTTCTGTCTCTTGGGCTTCTAATTACCTTGTGTCCTTGGTGTTCTTCATTCTCCTTTGATCCAGGTGGGTTGAGACCAATTGATGGATCTTAGATGGCCGCATGCTAGCTTTTAAGACCCCAGACGCCTTTCTCCAAGGTGGGATGCAGAATGTTTTCTTAATAGATTTTATTATGCCAACTGACTTAGATGTCCCCTGAAACCATGGTTCCCAAACCCCCGCCCCTGCTACTCTGGCCTTCGAAGGATTCAGTTTATTCCGGAAACTGCTTTGCTTTTGGTTTAGTCCAGTTGTGCTGACCTCGCCTGTATTATGTGTTGTCTTTCCCGTCACCTAAAGTAGTTCTTATCTACTATCTAATTAGTGAATACCCTTCTTCCACTCTCCCTCCCTCTCTCCCCCTTCTCGTAACCACAAAAGAATGTTTTCTTCTCAGTTTAAACTATTTCTATTCTTTAAACTATTTCTTGAGTTCTTATAAGAGTGGTCTTATACAACATTTGTCCTTTTACAACTGACTAATTTCACTCAGCATAATGCCTTCCACATTCCTCCATGTTATGAAGTGTTTCACAGATTCATCACTGTTCTTTATCGATCTGTAGTATTTAATTGTGTGAATATACCATTATTTATCCATTCATCTGTTGATGGGCACCTTAGTTGCTTCCATCTTTTTGCTATTGTAAACAGTGCTGTAGTGAACATGGGTGTGCATGTATCTGTTTGTGTAAAGGCTCTTATTTTTCTATGATATATTCCAAAGAGTGGGCTTGCTGGATTGTGTGGTAGTTCTATTTCTAGCTTTTTAAGGAAGCACCAAATCGATTTCCAAAGTGGGTTGTACCATTTTACATTCCCACCAGCAGTGCATAAGTGTTCTAGTCTCTCCACAGCCTCTCCGACATTTATTGTTTTGTGTTTTTTGGATTAATGCCAGCCTTGTTGCAGTGAGATGAAATCTCATTGTAGTTTTGATTTGCATTTCTCTAATGGCTAATGATCGTGAGCATTTCCTCATGTATCTGTTAGTTACCTGAATGTCTTCTTTAGTGAAGTATCTGTTCATATCTTTTACCTATTTTTTAATTGGGTTATTTGTCTTTTTGCAGTTAAGTTTTTGCAGTATCATGAAGATTTTAGAGATCAGGTGCTGATCATAAATGTCATAGCTAAAAACTTTTTCCCAGTCTGTAGGTAATCTTTTTACTCTTTTGTTGAAGTCTTTGGATGAGCATAGGTGTTTGATTTTTAGGAGCTCCCAGTTATCTGGTTTCTCTTTGGCATTGTTAGTAATGTTTTTAATACTGTTTATGCCATGTATTAGGGCTCCTAACGTTGTCTCTATTTTTTTTTCCATAATGTTTATCATTTTAGATTTTATATTTAGGTCTTTGATCCATTTTGAGCTCATTTTTGTGCATGAAGTGAGGTATGGGTCTTGTTTCAGTTTTTTGCAGATGGATATCCAGTTATGCCAGCACCAATTGTTAAAAAGACTGTCTTTTCCCCATTTAACTGATTTGGGGCCTTTCTCAAATATCAACTGCTCATATGTGGATGGATTTATATCTGGATTCTCAATTCTGTTTCATTGGTCTATGTATCTGTTGTTGTACCAGTACTAGGCTGTTTTGACTATTGTGGTGGTATAATATGTTCTAAAATCAAGTAGAGTAAGGCCTCCCAGTTTGTTCTTCTTTTTCAGTAATGCTTTACTTATCCGGGGCCTCTTTCCCTTCCATATGAAGTTGGTCATTTGTTTCTCCATCTCATTAAAGAATGTCATTGGAATTTGGATGGGAATTTCATTAAATGTATAGATTGCTTATGGTAGAATAGACATTTTTATGCTATTTCTTCCTATCCATGAGCAAGGTATATTTTTCCTCTTATGTAAGTCTCTTTTGGTTTCTTGCAGAAGTGTATTGTAGTTTTCTTTGTATAAGTCTTTTACATCTCTGTTAAGATTTATTCCTAAGTATCTTATCTTCTTGAGGGTTACTGTAAATGGTATTGATTTGGTTATTTCCTCTTCGATGTTCTTTTTGTTGGTGTAGAGGAATCCAACTGATTTTTTGTGTATTTATCTTGTATCCTGATACTCTGCTGAACTCTTCTATTAGTTTCAGTAGTTTTCTGGAGGATTCCTTAGGGTTTTCTGTGTATACGATCATGTCGTCTGCAAATAGATATAATTTTACTTCTTCCTTGCCAATCTGGATGTCCTTTATTTCTTTATCTAGCCTAATTGCTCTGCTAGGACCTCCAACACAATGTTGAAGAAGAGTGGTCATAAAGGGCATCCTTGTCTGGTTCCCATTCTCAAGGGGAATGCTTTCAGGCTCTTTCCATTTAGGATAATGTTGGCTATTGGCTTTGTACAAATGAATGTGCTTTATTATGTTGAGGAATTTCCTTTCTCTTCCTATTTTGCTGAGAGTTTTTATCATGAATGAGTGTTGAACTTTGTCAAATGCCTTTTCTGCATCAATTGATAAAATCATGTGATTCTTGTCTTTTGTTTTATTTATGTGATGGATTACATTACTTATTTTTCTAATGTTGAACCATCCCTGCATGCCTGGTATGAATCCCACTTGGTCATGGTGAATTATTTTTTTGATATGTTGTTGAATTCTATTGGCGAGAATTTTGTTGAGTTTTGCATATAAGTTCATGAGGGATATAGGTCTGTAATTTTCTTTTTTTGTGTGTGGTGTCTTTACCTGGTTTTTGTATCAGGGATATGGTGGCTTCGTAGAGTGAGTTTGGTAGTATTCCGCCGTTTTCTATGCTCTGAAATACCTTTAGTAGTAGTGGTGTTAACTCTTCTCTGAAAGTTTGTTAGAACTGTGCAGTGAAGCTTTGTCTGGACCAGGGCTTTTTTTTTTTGTCGGGAGTTTTTTGATTACCTTTTCAATCTCTTTTTTTTGTTATGGGTCTATTTAGTTGTTCTTTTACCTCTGTTGTTTTAGTTTAGGTAGGTAGTGTGTTTCTAGGAATTCATCCATTTCTTCTAGGTTTTCAAATTTGTTAAGAGTACAATTTTTCATAGTAATTTCATATGATTCTTTTAATTTCAGTTGGGTCTGTCATATAAGAACCCATCTCATTTCTTATTTGGGTTATTTACTTCCTCTTCTGTTTTTCTTTTATCAGTTTGGCCAATGGTTTATCAATTTTGTTGACTTTTTTTCAAAGAACCAGCTTTCGGCCTTGTTAATTCTTTCAATTTTTATTCTGTTTTCTATTTCATTTAGTTCTGTTCGGATTTTTATTATTTGTTTTCTTCTGGTGCCTGAGGGTTTCTTTTGTTGCTCTCTAGTTGTTCAAGTTGTAGGGATAATTCTTTGATTTTGCCCCTTTCTTCTTTTTGGAGATGTACATTTATTGATATAAATTGACTTCTGAGCACTGCTTTTGCTGTGTCCCAAAGGTTCTGATAGGAAGTGTTTTCATTCTCATTGGACTCTATGAATTTTTCTATTCCATCCTTAATGCCTTCTATAATCCAGTCTTTTTTGAGTAGGGTATTGTTCAGTTTCCAAGAGTTTGATTTCTTTTCCCTGCTTTTTCTGTTATTGATTTCTAGTTTTATGGCCTTATGGTCAGAGAAGATGCTTTGTAATATTTCACTGTTTTGGATTCTGCTAAGGCTTGCTTTACGACCTAATATGTGGTCTATTCTAGAGAATGTTCCATGTGCACTAGAAAAGAAAGTATACGTGGCTGTTGTTGGGTGGAGTGTTGTGTATATGCTATGAGGTCAAGTTGGTTGATTGTACCATTTAGATCTCCTGTGTCTTTATTGAGCTTCTTTCTGGATGTCCTGTCCCACACCGAAAGTGGTGTGTTGAAGTCTCCTACTATGACTGTGGAGCTGTCTATCTCACTTTTCAGTGCTGATAGAGTTTGTTTTATGAATCTTGCAGCCGTGTCATTGGGTGCATAAATATTTAATATGGTTATATCTTCTTGGTATATTGCCCCTTTAATCATTATATAGTGTCCTTCCTTATCCTTTCTGATGGATTTAACTTGAAAGTCTATTTTGTCAGAATTAATATTCCCACTCCTGCTTTTTTTTTATTGTTGTTTGCTTGATATATTTTTTTTCCATCCTTTGAGTTTTAGTTTGTGACTCTAAGTCTAAGGTGTGTCTCTTGTAGGCAGCATATAGACAGATCGTGTTTTTTAATCGATTCTGCCACTCTCTGTCTCTTTATTGGTGCGTTTAGTCCATTTACATTCAACATAATTATGGATAGGTATGAATTTAGTGCTGTCATTTTGACTTCTTTTATTGTGTGTTGTTGACAGTTTCTTTTTCCCACTTAATTGTATGTGCTGAGTAGATTATATATTGTCCTTTCCTCATATTCGTTGTTGATTTTGCTTCTGCTGAGTCTCTATTTTTTTTTTTTTTATATTTTATTTTGATGAGCAGGATAGTTTATCTCCTATGTGGTTACCTTATTATTTATCCCTATTTTTCTAAATTTAAACCTAACTTTTGAGGAGGCGGGGCCAAGATGGCGGACTAGGTGGATGCTACCGCGGATCCCTCTTGCAACAAAGACTCGGAAAAACAAGTGAATCGATCACATATATAACAATCTACGAACTCTGAACAACAAACACAGACTTAGAGACGGAGAACGAACAAATACGGGCAGACAGCGATCGTTTTCAGAACTAAGAGCCAGCGTACCAGGCAGGTGACCTTCGGAGCCCGCGCTGGGGCAGAGCCCAGGGGGGCAGACGGCACAGACAAGGGACCCAGCCCTACCCCCCCGAACCCATCCTGGGAGGGAGTCTAGCTGGTTGGCGCGGGCGGCATGGCGCAGCCGGTGGGAGAAACACCCGGGAGGCAGTGACTGATCTTGGAGCAGGGAGAGCAGTGTCCCAGCCGGGGAGCCGTCCCGCCAGGAGTTTGGCGGGAGGCGGGCGAGGCGCGAGCATGGGGGTCACCTATATTTCCCTAAAGCGACCCCGGGGGGGTGCTCAGACGTTCGTGAGGGCCACGCCCACCCCGTTTGTGCAAGCGGTGTGGCACACCGGAGGGAGAAATCCCCGGGGAGAAGTGACAGGTCTCGGAGTGGGGAGAGCGGCGTCCCACCTGGGGAGCCGTCCCGCTGGGATCTTGGCAAGAGCGGGCGGGGTGTGAGCACAATCCTCTGAATAGACCCCGGGGGCGGGCCCAGCTGTTCGTGAGGGCCACGCCCACTCAGTTTGCGCGAGCGGTGCGGCGCACCGGAGGGAGAAATCCCCGGGAGGAAGTGACTGATCTTGGAGCGGGGAGGGTAGCATCCCAGCCAGGAAGCCGTCCTGCCAGGATACTGGCGGACGGGGGCGGAGCGTGAACGAGGGGATCAGCTCTGTATTCTGTGGTGCTACACGCCTAGCTCTCTGATCCCTCCCCCACCCTCCCCAGGCGGCTCCATTAACATCCGAATACCCTGAGCCAGAAGGAGAATTCAGATAGGGATCTGACTGCATTTTTTTTTAGCTGATTACCTGGAAAATCTAGTTTCCCAGTGATGGCTCGGAGACAGCAGTCCATATCAAACCACATAAAGAAACAGACCATGACAGCTTCTCCAACCTCCCAAACAAAAGAATCAAAATCTTTCCCAAATGAAGATACAATCCTGGAATTATCAGATACAGAATATAAAAAACTAATTTACAGAATGCTTAAAGATATCACAAATGAAATTAGGATAACTGCAGAAAAAGCCAAGGAACACACTGATAAAACTGTTGAAGAACTCAAAAAGATTATTCAAGAACATAGTGGAAAAACTAATAAGTTGCAAGAATCCATAGAGAGACAGCATGTAGAAATCCAAAATATTAACAATAAAATTACAGAATTAGACAACATAATAGAAAGTCAGAGGAGCAGACTCGAGCAATTAGAATGTAGACTGGGACTTCTGGAGGACCAGGGAATCAACACCAACATAGCTGAAAGAAAATCAGATAAAAGAATTAAAAAAATGAAGAAACCCTAAGAATCATGTGGGACTCTTTCAAGAAGGATAACTTGCGAGTGATTTGAGTCCCAGAACAGGGAGGGGGGACAGAAAACACAGAGAAAATAGTTGAAGAACTCCTGACAGAAAACTTCCCTGACATCATGAAAGACGAAAGGATATCTATCCAAGATGCTCATCGAACCCCATTTAAGACTGATCCAAAAAGAAAAACACCAAGACATATTATCATCAAACTTGCCAAAACCAAAGACAAACAGAAAACTTTAAAAGCAGCCAGGGAGAAAAGAAAGGTTTCCTTCAAGGGAGAATCAATAAGAATAAGTTCAGACTACTCAGCAGAAACCATGCAAGCAAGAAGGGAATGGGACGACGTATACAGAGCACTGAAGGAGAAAAACTGCCAACCAAGGATCATATATCCAGCAAAACTCTCTCTGAAATATGAAGGAGAAATTAAGATATTTACAGATAAAAACAAGTTTAGAAAATTTGCAAAAACTAAACAAAGACTGCAAGAAATGCTTAAGGAGATTGTTTGGCCTGATGACCAATAATATCAGGTACCAGCACAATACAAGGTCACAAAACAGAACATCCTGATATCAACGCAACTCAAATAGGGAAAGCACAAAAACAAAGTAAGATTAATTCTAAAAAATAAATAAATAAACAAAATAATACACATAACAGGAAATCCTGGAAATCAATAGATAAACGATCACAATAATCAAAAAGAGGGACTAAATATAGGAGGCATTGAACTGCCAGATGGAGAGTGATACAAGGCGATATAGAATGATACAAGATAGGTTTTTACTTAGAAAAATAGGGGTAAATATTAAGGTAACCACAAAAAGGAATATCAATTCCATAACTCAAGAAAAACGTAACGACTCAACAAACATAAAGTCAAACACTATGAAAATGAGGATCTCACAATTTACTAAGAAAAATGTCTCAGCACAAAATAGTATGTGGAAAAATGAAATTGTCAACAACACACATGAAAAGGCATCAAAATGACAACACTAAACACTTATTTATCTATAATTACGCTGAATGTAAATGGACTAAATGCACCAATAAAGAGACAGAGAGTCACGGACTGGATAAAGAAACACGATCCGTCTATATGCTGCCTACAAGAGACACACCTTAGACTTAGAGACACAAACAAACTAAAACTCAAAGGATGGAAAAAAATATATCAAGCAAATAATAAGCAAAAAAGAAGAGGAGTAGCAATATTAGTTTCTGACAAAATAGACTTTAGACTTAAATCCACCACAAAGGATAAAGAAGGACACTACATAATGATAAAAGGGACAATTGATCAGGAAGATATAACCATATTAAATATTTACGCACCCAATGACAGGGCTGCAAGATACATAAATCAAATTTTAACAGAATTCAAAAGTGAGATAGACACCTCCACATTTATAGTAGGGGACTTCAACACACCGCTTTCGGAGAAGGACAGGACATCCAGTAAGAAGCTCAATAGAGACACGGAAGACCTACTTACAACAATCAACCAACTTGACCTCATAGACTTATACAGAACCCTCCACCCAACTGCTGCAAAATATACTTTTTTTTCTAGCGCACATGGAACATTCTCTAGAATAGACCACATATTAGGTCATACAGCAAACCTTTGCAGAATCCAAAACATCGAAATATTACAAAGCATCTTCTCAGACCACAAGGCCATGAAGCTAGAAATCAATAACAGAAAAACTAGGGAAAAGAAATCAAATACTTGGAAACTGAACAATACCCTCCTGAAAAAAGACTGGGTTATAGAAGACATCAAGGAGGGAATAAGGAAATTCTTAGAAAGCCACGAGAATGAAAATACTTCCTATCAAAACCTCTGGGACACAGCAAAAGCAGTGCTCAGAGGCCAATTTATATCGATAAATGCACACATACAAAAAGAAGAAAGAGCCAAAATCAGAGAACTGTCCTGACAACTTGAACAAATAGAAAGTGAGCAACAAAAGAACCCATCAGGCACCAGAAGAAAACAAATTATAAAAATTAGAGCTGAACTAAATGAATTAGAGAACAGAAAAAAATTGAAAAAATTAACAAAGCCAAAAGCTGGATTTTTGAAAAAATTAACAAAATTGATAAACCATTGGCCAGACTGACTAAAGAAAAACAGGAAAGGAAACAAATAACCCGAATAAGAAACGAGATGGACCACATCACAACAGAGCCAAATGAAATTAAAAGAATCATTTCAGATTACTATGTAAAATTGTACTCTAACAAATTTGAAAACCTAGAAGAAATGGATAAATTCTTGGAAAAATACTACCTACCTAAACTAACACGTTCAGAAGTAGAACAACTAAATAGACCCATAACAAAAAAAGAGATTGAAACGGTAATCAAAAAACTTCCAACAAAAAAAAGTCCTGGCCCAGACGGCTTCACTGCAGAGTTCTACCAAACCTTCAGAGAAGACTTAACACCACTACTACTGAAGGTATTTCAAAGCATAGAAGAAGACGGAATACTACCTAACTCATTCTATGAAGCTACCATCTCCCTGATACCAAAACCAGGTAAAGACATTACAAAAAAAGAAAATTTTTGACCTATATCCCTCATGAACATAGATGCAAAAATCCTCAACAAAATTCTAGCCAATAGAATCCAACAACACATCAAAAAAATAATTCACCCTGATCAAGTGGGATTTATACCAGGTATGCAAGGCTGGTTTAATATCAGAAAAACCATTAATGTAATCCATCACATAAATAAAACAAAAGATAAAAACCACATGATCTTATCAATAGATGCAGAAAAGGCATTTGACAAAGTTCAACACCCATTTATGATAAAAACTCTTACCAAAATAGGAATTGAAGGAAAATTCCTCAACATAATAAAGGGCATCTATGCAAAGCCAACAGCCAATATCACTCTAAATGGAGAGAACCTGAAAGCATTTCCCTTGAGAACGGGAACCAGACAAGGATGCCCTTTATCACCACTCTTATTCAACATCGTACTTGAAGTCCTAGCCAGGGCAATTAGGCTAGACAAAGAAATAAAGGGTATCCAGATTGGCAAGGAAGAAGTAAAGCTATCACTATTTGCGGATGACATGATCGTATACATGGAAAACCCTAAGGAATCCTCCAGAAAACTACTGAAACTAATAGAAGAGTTTGGCAGAGTCTCAGGTTATAAAATAAACATACAAAAACCACTTGGATTCCTCTACATCAACAAAAAGAACACCGAAGAGGAAATCACCAAATCAATACCATTCACAGTAGCCCCCATGAAGATAAAATACTTAGGAATAAATCTTACCAAGGATGTAAAAGACCTATACAAAGAAAACAATAAAACTCTGCTACAAGAAATTCAAAAGGACATACTTAAGTGGAAGAACATACCCTGCTCATGGATAGGAAGACTTAACATAGTAAAAATGTCTATTCTACCAAAAGCCATCTATACATACAACGCACTTCCAATCCAAATACCAATGTCATATTTTAAGGGGATAGAGAAACAAATCACTAATTTCATATGGAAGGGAAAGAACCCCCGGATAAGCAAAGCATTACTAAAAAAGAAGAAGAAAGTGGGAGGCCTCACTCTACCTGATTTCAGAACCTATTATACAGCTACAGTAGTCAAAACAGCCTGGTACTGGTACAACAACAGGCACATAGACCAATGGAACAGAATTGAGAACCCAGATATAAATCCATCCATGTATGAGCAGCTGATATTTGACAAAGGACCAGTGTCAGTCAGTTGGGGAAATGATAGTCTTTTTAACAAATGGTGCTGGCATAACTGGATATCCATTTGCAGAAGAATGAAACAGGACCCATACCTCACACCATGCACAAAAACTAACTCCAAGTGGATCAAAGACCTAAACATAAAGACTAAAACGATAAAGATCATGGAAGAAAAAATAGGGACAACCCTAGGAGTCCTAATACAGGGCATAAACACAATACAAAACATTACCAAAAATGATGAAGAGAAACCAGATAACTGGGAGCTCCTAAAAATCAAACACCTATGCTCATCTAAAGACTTCACCAAAAGAGTAAAAAGACCACCTACAGACTGGGAAAGAATATTCAGCTGTGACATCTCAGACCAGCGCCTGATCTCTAAAATCTACATGATTCTGTCAAAACTCAACCACAAAAAGACAAGCAAACCAATCAAGAAGTGGGCAAAGGATATGAACACACATTTCACTAAAGAAGATATTCAGGCAGCCAACAGATACATGAGAAAATGCTCCCGATCATTAGCCATTAGAGAAATGCAAATTAAAACTACGATGAGATTCCATCTCACAGCAACTAGACTGGCATTAATCCAAAAAACACAAAATAATAAATGTTGGAGAGGCTGCGGAGAGATTTGAACTCTCATACACTGCTGGTGGGATTGCAAAATGGTACAACCACTTTGGAAATCCATCTGGCGTTATCTTAAACAGTTAGAAATAGAACTACCATACAACCCAGAAATCCCACTCCTCGGAATATACCCTAGAGATACAAGAGCCTTCACACATACAGACATATGCACACCCATGTTCATCGCAGCTCTGTTTACAATAGCAAAAAGCTGGAAGCAACCAAGATGTCTGTCAACAGATGAATGGGTAAATAAATTGTGGTATATTCACACAATGGAATACTATGCATCTATAAAGAACAGTGACGAATCTCTGAAACATTTCATAACATGGAGGAATCTGGAAGGCATTATGCTGAGCGAAATGAGTCAGAGGCAAAAGGACAAATATTGTATAAGACCACTATTATAAGATCTTGAGAAATAGAAAAAACGGAGAAGACCACATACTTTTGTGGTTACAAAGCGGGGAGGGAGGGAGAGGGTTTTTTATTGATCAATCAGTAGATAAGAACTGCTTTGGGTGAAGGGAAAGACAACACACAATACAAGGAAGGTCAGCCTAATTGGACTGGACTAAAAGCAGAGAGGTTTCCCGGATAAAATGAAAGCTTCAAAGGTCAGCAGAGCAGGGGCTGGGGTCTGGGGAACATGGTTTGAGGAGACTTCTAAGTCAACGGGCAAAATAATTCTATTATGAAAACATTCTGCATCCCACTTTGAATTGTGGCGCCTGGGGTCCTAAATGCCAACAAGCGGCCATCTAAGATACATCAATTGGTCTCAACCCACCTGGAGCAAAGGCAAAGGAAGAACACCAAGGCCACACGACAACTAAGAACCCAAAAGACAGAAAGGGCCACATGAACCAGAGACCTACATTATCCTGAGACCAGAAGAACTAGTTGGTGCCCGGCCACAATCGATGTCTTCCCTGCTAGGGAGCACAACAGACAACTCCTGAGGGAGCAGGAGACCAATGGGATACAGACCCCAAATTCTCACTAAAAGACCATACCTAATGATATGAATGCGACTAGAGGAATCCCAGAGACAATGCTCCCCAGAACTTCTGATGGCACAGGACAGGAACCATCCCCGAAGACAACTCATCAGGCATGAAAAGGACTGGTCAGCTGGGGGGAGAGAGATGCTGATGAAGAGGGAGCCAATTAAATTAGGTGGACACTGGAGAGTGTGTTGGCAACTCTTGACTGGAGGGGGGATGGGAAGATAGAGAGAGAGAGAAGATGGCAAAAATGGCACGAAACGAGAGACTGAAAGGGTTGACTCAATAGGGGGAGAGCAAGTGGGAGAAGGGAGTAAGATGTATGTAAACCTACATGTGACAGACTGATTGGAATGGTAAATGTTCACTTGAAGCTTAATAAAAATTAATTAAAAAAAAAAAAAACCTAACTTTTATTTCTTTGTATCACCGCCTCCTCCCGTCCATATGGAAGATCTATGATTACATTTCTTAGTTCCTCTTTATTGTTTTAATGTTGTCTTCTTTTATAGAATAACATTGCTGTTACCCTGTTTTGAGCTTTTGTTTTGTTTTGTTTTGTTTTTTTATTTCCCTGCCTGGGTTGATTTCTGATTGCTCTGCCCAGTGTTCTAGTCTTGGGTTGATACCGGGTATTATTGATTTTCTAACCAAAGAACTCCCTTTAGTATTTCTTGTAGTTTAGGTTTGGCTTTTACAAGTTCCCTAAACTTCTGTTTATCTGGAAATGTCTTAATTCCACCTTCATATTTAAGAGACAGTTTTGTTGAATATATGATTCTTGGCTGGCAATGTTTTTCCTTCAATTTTTCAAATAAGTCATCCCATTGCCTTCTTGCCTGCATGGTTTTTGCCAAGTAGTCCGAGCTTATTCTTCTTGACTCTGCTTTGTAGGCGATTTTTCATTTATTTCTAACTGCTCTTAAAATTCTCTCTTTATCTTTGGTTTTGGCAAGTTTGATTATAGTATGTCTTGGTGACTTTCTTTTAAAATCTACCTTATCTGGAGTTCGATGAGCATCTTGGATAGATATCTTCTCATCTTTCACGATATCAGGGAAGTTTTCTGCCAACAAATCTTCAACAATTCTCTTGTATTTTCTGTTATCCCTCCTTGTTCTGGTACTCCAATCACTCATAGGTTATTTCTCTTGATAGAGTCCTACATGATTCTTAAGTTTTCTTCATTTTTTTAAATTCTTTTATCTGATTTTTCTTCAAATATATTTGTGCCAATCGATTTATCTTCAAGTTCAGAAATTCTGGCTTCTACTTGCTCAATTCTGCTCCGAGTTTCTACTGAGTTGTCTACTTCTGTAATTTTATTGTAAATCTTCTGAATTTCTGATTGCTGTCTATGGATTTTTCCAGCTTATTAAATTTTTCAATACGTTCCTGAATAATCTTTCTAATTTCTTCAGTTGCTTTATCTGTGTGTTCCTTGGCTTGTCCTGCGTATTGCCTCATTTCCTTCCTGGTGTCTTGAACGGTTTTGTGTATTAATATTTTGTATTCTGCCTCTGGTAATTCCAGGAATGCATTTTCATCTAGAAGATCCCTGGATTCTTTGTTTTGAGAGCTTGTTGAGGTAATCATGGTCTGTTTCTTTATGTGACTTGATATTGACTGTTGTTTCTGAGCCATCTATAAGCTATTGTATTAGTTTATGCTTGCTTACTGTGTCATAGCTTCTTGCTTTGTTTTGTTTTGATATGCCCAGATGGGTTGCTTGAGTGGGCTAGCTTGATTATTTTCACCTTTGGAGCTCTGATGTCCTGTCCCCAGGTGACCAGAGTTCTTTTAAGGTATATCGGTCTAGGAGTCCATTCACTTTTCTTGTGTGAATTCAGCTCAGGCGTCCAGGTAGCTGATCATCAAGTGTGTGGCACAGCCTCTGTCCTACAGTCTTAGAGGGATGGGGTGATTGGTGTGTGTACTGGTATCTGATTGCAGCAGGGGGCCATACTCTGAACAAGCCAGGGTGCTGAGAACCGACCCCAGAGTGTCTCTGAGGAAAGCATGTCTCTGTTCCCTACAGTGTGCAGGTGGGTGGGTTCTGCAGACAGATCATGGGCACCGAAAGTTTTTCGCTGTAAGGACTTGGAGGTACTGTCATGGGTGGCTGGTTGACCTGAATGGAGCTACCAGTCCTTAGGTCCCTGATGTGGGTAGGTGAGGACCCTGTTTAATAGGCAAAGCAATGTCAAACTTCAAACAGCCACCTCTCCACTGCAAAGCTGAAACATTTGGAGCCTGCCAACAAGGGCCTATTCTGCTGAAAATAGGCCCACACAGGTCTATGCAGAGGGGAAAGGTGCTCAAAGTCCATGGGCCTTTTATGCCTGGACAGGAGCCACTTCTGTCCTGGGCTCCTCCAGTTAGTGGAGCTGGCAAATTATCTTTTCCCTAATTGCAATTTTATTCCTTCTCCAAGGCTGGGAGGATGGCTCTAGGCCCTCAACAGTGCCTATCTCAGGCCCAGGGAATTCAGCTGCTGAAGCTGGTTTGGGGGTGGGGGAGCACAGTAAACTATACACAGAGCTTAGCTTTTGCCAAGAGCGCCGTTCTTCCCTGGTTCCGGAGGTGTGAGTAGGCTGTGTGGCTGACTCTTCTCCCTGAGGAAACTGCGGCCAAATGCTAGTGCCAGCCCGCCGCCACTCCTGGGAATGGTGCCTGAGGGCTCCCCGCGATTCAGGTCCGGTAACTCCTCTCCGCTTCTGAACCATCTTTTCGTTCCCCTGCTCCTCTGTTCATTTTCTAAGCTTGCCTTTGATGCTCAGAGCTCCTACCTTGTCATAAATATACTGCTTTCACTTGTTTTTTCAGGTCTTTATTGTAAAGGGGGCTCTCCGGAAGCATCTGTCTATTCCGCCATCTTGGCTCTGCCTCCATATGTATGCATTTCTGTTGGGTATATACCAAGAATGGAATTTCTGGGCCATAGGGTATGCATATGTTCAGCTTTAGTAGATAATAGCAGTTTTCCAAATTGATTGATCCACTATACACTCCTGTCAATAATGTACAAGAGTTTCAGTTGCTTCATATTCTGATCAATGTTTGTTATTGTCAGTATTTTCAAATTTAGCTGTTCTGGTGACTAGGAACAATGGTATCTCATCGTGGTTTAAATTTGATTTCCCTGATGATTAATGAGGTTGAGCACCATTTGATATGTTTCTTGACCATTTGGATATCCTCTTTTATGAAATACCTGTTCAGGTCTCTTGGCACTTTTTCTATTGGGTGGTCTGTCTTTTTCTTATTGATCTGTGGGAATTCTTCATAGGAGCTCTTTGGTGGATGTTGTTGTTAGTTGGCATTGAGTGGGCTCCAATTCATAGCAACCTTATGCATAATGCAACAAAACAATGCCTGGTCCTGTGCCATCTTAAAAATTGTGCATATGTTTGAGCCCTTTGTTACAGCCACTGCGTCAATCCATCTCATTGAAAGTCTCCTTCTTTTTCACTGACCCTTTACTTTACCAACCACGATGTCATTCTCCAGCGATTAGTCCCCTCCTGATGAAATGTCTAAAATAAGTGAGATTAAGTCTCACCATCCTCACTTCTAAGGAGTATTCTGGTTGTACTTTTTCCAAGACTGAATTGTTCTTCTGGTAGTCCATGGTATATTCTGTATCCTTCACCAACACCAAAATTCAGTTCTTCTTTAGTCTTCCTTTTTTATTGTCTAGCTTTTGCATGTACATGAGGCAATTGAAAATACCATGGCTTGGGTCAGGCACACCTTAGCCATCAAAGTGACACCTCTTCTTTTTAAGATTTAAAAGAGGCCTTTTTTCTCCTCTTTGGGGAATATGGAGCCCCGATGGTGTCACAGTTAAGCCCTTGGCTATTAACTGAGAAGTTGGCGATTTGAACCCACCAGCCCCTCTGGGGGAGAAAAGATGTGGCAGTCTGCTTCTATAAAGATTTTTAGCTTTGGAAAGTCTATGGGGCAGTTTTAGTCTGTCTTATAGGGTCGCTTTGAGTTGGAGTTGACTCAGTGGCAATGGGTTTGATTTTTTGGGTTGGTGCATAAGTATTGCAGATAGTTTCTTCTACATTCTGTCATGCCTTTTTGACTCTCTTTATGGTGTCTTTAGATAAACAGAAGTCTTTAGTTTTAATATAGTCTAAGTTATGAATCTTTCCCTCTATGGTCATTGGTTTTCGTAGCCCGTTTAAGAGACAGTTATCTACCTCAAGGTCATGAAGATAGTCTATGTTATTTCCAGACTGATAGAAATGTTTATATTTTCACTGTTCAATGGAATAATCACTAGCCATGTGTGGCTACTGAGTACTGGAAATGTGGCTAGTGCAACTTAGGAAATTGATTTTAAATTTTATCTAATGAAAATTAGAATAGCCAAATGAGACTAGGGGCTATCATTCTGGACAGTACAATTCTATTTGCTTTATTATTTTACCTTTCACACTATTTCTATGAGCTGCTGGGAATTCAGTTTTGTTTATGGCATATGGTATTGGCCAAGTTGCATTTTTTTCCCCCCATTTGGACATCCAATTGGTCTAGCACTGTTTATTAAAAAGATTGTTCTTTCCACACTGTTCTCTCACTTTTGCCATACATTTAGTTTCCACATATGCGTGCGTCTGTTTCTGAATTCTCTGTTTCATTGAATTGTCTGTCCTTCTGTAAATACCACATTATCTTTATTACTATAGATTTACAGTAAGCTTTGATATCCAGTAGAGAAAATTAATTTCATTCTTTTTCTTACCTATTCTTGTCATTTCTATATACATTTTATAATTGATTTGTCAGTTTCCACAAAATCATGCTTGGACTTTGATTGGGATTAAATTAGATCTAAGAATCAATTTGGGAAGAGTGGCAGTTTTTACAATATTGATTATGCCAGTTTATGAACATTGTATATCACTCCACTCATTTCGTTTTTTAAATGTATTTTAATATTGTTTTATAATATTCCATCGATATACCTGACATATCTTTTGTTGAATTTATTTATAGATATTTTATAGGCTTGGAGTTTTTTTGATGTTATTATAAATGGCATCTTTTTAAAATTTCATTTCCTTAACTTTCTTGACTTAACTGACTTAGTTTATTAACCATGCACCTAGAAACCTTCCTAAATTCATTTATTAATTCTAATGGTTTGTCCTGTAGAGTCCTACATACACAATCTTGTAGATAATGACATTTTTATTTTTCCTTTTCAGTAACATAAACAACATTCTCTCAGTGTTGAGTAGAAGGGATTCCCAATTTCGTAGAGAAATTTTTAAATATTTTATGTATGAGGTTTACAATATGTTTTCAGGTAGATATTCTTTGATTAAGGAAGTTTACTTCCATTCCTAGTTTGTTAAGTACTGTGAGATGCTGAATTTTTATCAAATGCTTTATCTTCATCTTTTGAGACAACCAAATGTTTGTTCTCTTCTCGACGGCACTGGGTGTCTGGGATTCTTTAAATGTGGTAAAAAAAAAAAAAAAAAAATTTTTTTTTTAATTACATTAATTAATTATCAAGTGATGTTAAATCAATCTTGCATTCCTGAAAAAAACCCAACTTGATTATGATGCATTATCCTTGCTGGAGCAGTGGTTAAGAGCTCAGGCTACTAACAAAAAGGTCGGCAATTTGAGTCTACCAGCCGCTCCTTGGAAACTCTGTGGAGCAATTCTACTCTGTCCTATGGGTCGCTATGAGTGGGAATGGACTCGCCGGCAACAGATTTTTTTCAGGTTTTTTATCCTTTTAATATATTAATGGATTTAGTTTGCTAACATTTTACTTAGGACATTTTTATCCATGTGCGTAACAGCAATTGGCCTATAATTTTCCTTCCTTGTAATGTCCTTGTCAATTTTAGATATCAAGCATATGTTATTTCTATAAAATGAATTGGGAAAATATCTTTGTTTTCTGTTTTCTGGAGGAATTTGTGTTATGTTGATGTCGTTACTTCTTTAAATGTTTGGGAGAATTAATCAATGAAGCCATCTGGGTCTGGAGTTTTCTTTATGAGAAGGTTTTTAATAACAGATTTTATTTCTTTAATAGGTATAGTATTCTTCAGCTGTCAGTCTAGTTGTGGCTACTTGGAATGCAATTGTTCTTTTTTCTCTGGTTGCTTTTAAGATTAACTTCTTGTTTTTTACTGTTATATGTCTACATGTTCTAGTCTTCATATATATCCTTCTTGGGACTCATAGTTCCCTATAAATCTGTGGCTTGTTGTTTTTCATTTGTTTTTGCAAATTCTTAGCCATTTTCCCTTTAAGTACATTGCTTCTACCCCAATCCCTCTTCTCTTTCTGTGACTGCAATTATAGGTATTTAGACCTATTCACCGTATCTCCTGTATTTATTATGTTCTTTTTCCTGTACTCTTTTGTTTCTCTCTGCTTCGTTCTAGATTTTCTTCTGACCTGTCTTCCAGTTTTGCTTGTGTCTAATCTGCTCTGAAAGCCTTTCACTGTATTCTTAATTTGAGTTATAATATTCTCAGGTCTAGAATTTTCATTTGGTGCTTCAAAAATAAATGAATACGTAAATCCAGTTATCTCCCAAAATTCTCAAGCTTGTCTTGAACATATTAATAGAAGTTTGAAATCCTTGTCTGATAACTCACTTTATCTGGATTATGTGGGTTGTTTCTATTATCTGTTTTTTCCCTTGCTTTTTGGTCAAATCATTTTTTATATATGTAACTAATTTAAGACTCTGTGAAATGTTATTTTTCTCCAGAGAGAATTTACTTCTGCGGGTAGTCTAGGGACACTAGCAATTGCTGCTCATATTAATCCTGGCAAGGATTGAGATGATTCCAAACTGGATTTCAGCCCCTGTAAGGGCTGATTTGTTTCCAATACCCTTATTTTTAAAATGCAGTCCTTCCAAATTCTAACCAAAATCCTTGGATGTTTACTGGGACTCCTCCTCCTTGACAGGCCCTGAACTTCCAGACTCGGCAAAAGGAAAGGTAGCTCCAAATGTCAGGCTCGTTTCTTTGGGCTTCCCTCTTTTCCTGATTGTTTATGCTACAATTAGTTCCTCAGTATTTTAGTAGCTCTTTGATGCCTTCAAACATATGTTTAAATTTTTTTCCAGCTTGGAACTATGCTAGACCTGGAATGTATTTCAGCTGGGCCTTTTAAAGGAGGTCAGGGGAGAAGAAAAACTTTTTGGAAATGGCAGCGGGGAATAATAACCCCTTCCCTACCTCCAGGCACTGAGTTCTACTTGAGAGGGCTGCAAGGGAAACAGTGTCCTCAGAGGGTGCAAGGTTTTAGTCAGGACAAGAGTTGAAGGGTATCTGCTGACAAAAAGTTGAGCAAATTGGAGAGTTCGGGGAGTGGAGGGTTAATATAGAAGTTTTTTGTTTGTTTTTTTTTTTTCTTTAGGAAGGAATTGGTTGAACTAGATGACATCTAAGTTTCCTTGTATTTGAAACTCTAGGATTCTATTAAATGATCTGGGCTTCCATTTAGGTTAATTTAGAAGTTTAATTAGAACTTAAAATTTCTCCTGTAGAGATAAGGAGGCTTATCATCATAAAGAAAACTTCTGGTTTTAATTTCAGCACAGTAGCTCCCAATTGTAAAACACCAAACCAACTTCTTTCCAGAGTGCCTCCCCAATGGGATTCTAAAATTTTATGTTCGAAGGAATAAGGAAGTTACTACTCCAGCTAGGAATTTACTATTCTGTGCATCATTGTATAGTATATATTTATGGAAACTGACTCAATTCTTTATATTTTATTCTGTATTGGTATTTTATTATTTCTTATGTATAGCCTACAGGTTCTGGCTTATTCTCAGCTCATGATGTGACTCCACTCACTGGCCTCTCCTAGGTTCTTATTCTCTTCTTTCCTTTTTTATTCCTGACCCTGTTCCTCACTAGTACCCGCCATGCCGTACTTTTCACTATGCTCTCTAGAATTCCTCTTCCATGAGGGAAAAGGTTCCCCACATTCTCAGCCTTTCCACAGAATATTTCTCTCAGTTTTGTCCTCAACTGACCTTGGCTTTTTCAAGAGGATCTTGCTTCTTCTGCAGCCTTCTCTATAGGAGTTTCTCTTATCTGCACATTTTAGACTGCTGTTTCAGGCTTGTGACTCCTTTATCCTTGTGTAAAAACTCCAGTTCCTTTGAGGCCCATGCCAACTCATCGCCTACTGTCCTGATTGCTCTTGTATGCAGACCTCATATGACTTGCCCCCATTCACATACTCATACTGTCACTCTAGCAGTCCTCCAACCTCACTGAGCCCTCCAGTCCATATGGACCACCTCCTTTCACTATCTGCCACCACCTCTACATTCTCATGTCTCTATATATTCCATGATCCAGACCAATAATCATTCTCTTGAGAACCCTGATGGCATAGTGGTTTAGTGCTATGGCTGCTAACCAAAAGGTCGGCTGTTTGAATCCACCAGCTGCCCCTTGGAAACTCTGTGGGACAGTTCCACTCTGTCCTATAGGGTCCTTATGAGTTGAAGTTGACTCGACAGCAAAGAGTTTCAAACCTATACTACCCTTGTGTCCATGGGGACATATCCAAGCAATTGTACATCTTTGGAGGAAAGTCACACCACAACCACACTGTCCGGGCTCACTTGAAGTTGATGGCCACAAGTATCAAAGGATAAACAAAACTGCCAAGTCATTCTTTTGCAGCCCCCTCCCCCCCGGTAAAATCACTTTCCCACTCCAAAGGCACTATTTCATACCTTCTTCTCTGTCCCTACAGCTTAAACATTTCTTCCCCTACTTATATACAGTGAGAATAGGTATAATCAGAAGACAGTCATCTCATCTTCTCACCACCAGTTCAATATCAGTATCCACATACACTCTGCCTTCACTCCTGTTACCATGGGAAAAGTGGATCTGCCCCTTTCCAATACCAAGCCTTTCCCATGTGGTCTGGATCCTATACCCTTTTCTTTCTCAAGGACATGACTTCTGCAGTTATGCCCTTTCTATCTTGCCTCATCATGTCCCTGCCATAGCATCCTTCCCATTGCAATACAGTCATCCTTATTATCACCCATCTTGAGAAACTTTCCCTTCAAAAGTTATGAACAGGTAGTTCACAGACAGGTAAAAATTTATATATTTATGAAGCTGCTGAAGCTCTGCAGTGAAATGCCGTTTTTAACCTACCATATTAGGAAAATACAGAAGTATGAAAACACAGTATTGAAAAGGATATGGGGGAAAGGACCTTTTCTTACTGTGTTGTTGGACGTAGATATGTACAACTTCAATGGAAGTCGATTTGACGATATCCATCAAAATTACAATGCATATACCCTTTGACCCAGAAGGCTCACTTCTTGGAATTTATTCTTCATCAGACCTATAAATGTTGGAATGTACCCAGGGCTTTGTCTTTGACCTGTTTTTTTTCTGTGTCGGCATTCTCTCCTGTGGTTCCATCTAGTTCCATGTCTTTAGATACCATTTATATGCCAGTGACTCGAAATTAAACCTTCAGCTTAACAACTCCTCTGTGCTCTAGACCAGTTTATCTAAACAGCCTAGGTGACAGCTAGATGGTGCTTCAAATGAGGTGGTCCAAACAGGATTTATTTTCTTCCTGCCCAAATCCACTCCCCCTTTCACCAAGCCTTTTTCATTTCAAGAAATGATACCACTGTCCTCTCAGTTTCTCAGGCCTGAAACCTAGAAGCATTTTTAATTTCACTTAGTCCTGAACTTTTTGCCTCTGTTCATTCCTTAACTTTCTCCCATTTTTAGCATAACTCTAAGGTAATGACTTTGCTTCTTATTCTGCAATTTCTGTCTTAAACCTCCCTTTTGGCTTCAAGCAAGAGCTTGGTTTCTTCTGACAATGTTCCTGGCTTTTCATCTCTCCTTGCCTTGGTTGTTTCCAGCTACCTCTCACAGTTCTACCTCAATATCTTCCTACCTCTGGCTAACTCCTTGCTCCAGTTCTTTGGGAATGCTAGCCAAAATTTTAAGTGACTCATATGAAAAACTAGAATGCCAATATGTTAATTTATAATTGTAAATTATAACTGTCAAGTGAATGAGAAAGCTTGTGTCAGCTGATCAGCAATGAGGAAGATTATTGGAAGACACCATATAATAAGAATACTAACCGTGAGCCTAGAAGCATATCAAGAAGAGTTAGATGACTTTAAACGTAACATCTAGCTTGGTACAGCCAACTCCACCATGTATATTCCTGCTGATCAAACCAAAAAACCAACCTATTGCTGTCGAGTCCATTCTGACTCATAACGAGCCTATAGGACATAGTAGAACAGCCTCATAGAGTTTCCAAGGAGCAGCTGGTGGATTCGAACTGCTGACCTTTTGATAAGTGGTCAGCTTCTTTACCACTGTGCCACCAGGACTCAAACTAGACCAGTCATTTTTTTCATCTGGTCCACTAGAATGTAGGATTCACGAGAGTAGGGGCCATATCTTTTTTTTTTTTCCACTTTAGATGAAGGTTTACAAAACAATCTTCTCATTAAACTGTTAGTACACATATTGTTTTGTGACATTGGTTACCAACCCCACGACATGTCAACACTCTCCCCTTCTCAACCTTGGGTTCCTTATTACCAGCTTTGCTGTCTTCTGCCTTCTAGTCCTTGCCCCTGGGCTAGTGTGCCCCTTTAGTCTTCTTTCGTTTTATGGGCTTGTCTAATCTTTGGTTGAACCTCAATAGTGACTTCATTACTGAGCTAAAAGGATGTCTGGGAGCCATACTCTCGTGGTTTCTCCAGTCTCGTCAGACCAGTAAGTCTGGTCTTTTTTTGTGAGTTAGAGTTTTCTACATTTTTCACCAGCTCTGTCTGGGACCCTCTACTGTGATCTCTATCAGAGCAGTCAGTGGTGGTAGCCAGGAGCTGTCTAGCTGTGCTATACTCAGCCTGGTGGAGGCTCTGGTAGTTGTGGTCCATTAGTCCTTTGGATTAAGTTTTCCGTGTGTCTTTGGTTTTCTTCATTCTTCTTTGCCCCAGAGTGAGACCAGTAGAGTATATTAGATGGCCGCTCACAAGCTTTTAAGACCCCAGACGCTACTCACCAAAGTAGAATGTAGAACATTTTCTTTATAAACTATGTTATGCCACTTAAGCTAGATGTTCCCTGAGACCATGATCCCCACAGCCCTCACCCCAGTAATTCGATCCCTCAGGGAGTTTGGATGTGTCTATCGAGCTTCCATGACCTTGTCTTGGACAAGTTGTGCTGGCTTCCCCAGTATTGTGTACTGTCTTACACTTCACCATAGGGTCCATATCTTCCATGCTCACCATTAAACCCAACGCTTAGCACATGGATATTACTGCCAGAGTTGTTCTCTTTCCCCTTTGGGCCTTAGATATTGTATTTAAGGGGACTTTTGAACATACCTGATCCCAAACATTTGGGGTTGATTTTCCTTCTTCACTGTCACCTCCATGAACTCCTTAAACTACTCATTGGCCTACTTCTGCCTCCATAAGCTAGATGAGTTACCATCTTCTCATTCCTCTGCACTTTCATCAGGTAACCTTTGAACACTAAATCATAATTCATAAAGATTTAAATATTAGGGGCGGGGACAAGATGGCGGACTAGGTAGACGCTACCTCAGATCCCTCTTGCAACAAAGACTCGGAAAAACAAGTGAATCGATCACATACATAACAATCTACGAACCCTGAACAACAAACACAGACTTAGAGACAGAGAACAAACAAATACGGGGAAGCAGCGACTGTTTTCGGAGCCTGGAGCCAGCGTCCCAGTCAGGTAATCTTGGCGCTGGGCTTAGGTCTGGGCCCAGGGGAGCTGATCTCAAAATCTTGTGACGGCGCAAACAAGGGGCGCAGCTCTACCCCCCTGAACTGACCCCGGGAGGGGGCCCAGCCAGTCCGCGCGGGCGGCATGGTGATGCGGCTGGTGGGAGAAGTCCCCGGGAGGCAGTGACTGGATTTGGAGCTGGGAGTGCAGCGTCCCAGCCGGGGAACCTTGGCGTCGGGCTTTTGACTGGGCGCTGTCAGTGCACAAGCACGGGGCACAGCCCTACTCCCCTGAACTAACCCCGGGAGGGGGCCCAGCCGGCCCACGGGGGCAGCGCGGCAACGCGGCTGGCGGGACAAGAAGTCCCCAGGAGGCAGCGACTGATTTTGGAGCCGGGAGTGCAGCGTCCCAGCTGGGGAACCTTGACGCTGGGCTTTGGACTGGCAGCAGAGGATCTGACCGCGGCTTCAGCTGGCCAGACCGTCGGGGACAATCTCCACACAGCCAGCACACATAGGCGACACGCCCCTCAGGAATCTCAGATAAAATAGCCATTCCAAGCAAGATAAGCAACTTTGGCTATATTCCGGGGTGCTACTCTCCTGTTTCTCTGAACCCTCCCCCACCCTTCCCAAGCGGCTTCATTGACATTGGAATTTCCTGAGCCAGAGGGAGAATGGTTCTGGCTCTGCGGCAGCTTTGCTTTTCCCTTTTTTTTTTTTTCTTCTTTTCCTAACCCATTCTTCCGGCCTGAGAGAAGGAACCACAAAAAACCCAGGGACCAAAAATCCATCCCTAATTGGACTAAAAACACAGAAACAGCTACAGCCAAGCATATGTGATCCAAATCTCGGACTTTAATCCTTACAGGGAACAAGGTGGCGGTTATAATCCAAAGGCAGTTCTGATAGGGATCTGACTGCATTTTTTTTTAGCAGATTTTCTGGAAAAACAAGTTTCCCAGGTCTGATATCTCTGCTTATTCAACAGAGCCCTAACTGACCCACAACAGGGAACTGAGGGCTGAAGCTCCCCCCAGACCACCTAGCCTCTTGCCTTAGGGGTCTAAGGAGGGTGACACCTACCAATCAGTAGAGGTACTTGCATTGGGGGCCTAAGGTACAGCTGCAGTGCCCTCCCACCAAGGTGCTACAGGAATAGAGACACACCTACATCACTGACACTTGGGGGAAGCATGTCAGCATCCTGCCCCCCCTGGAGGGTGAACCCCAGCTGCTAATAGAATCTGGTGCACACAACTATCACCATTACTTCTTGAGGTGGATAGGTGTTAGGGTTCAGCACACACTTGATGACCCAAAATCAGATTCTACTCAAGAATAGAGTAGACTCAGGCATATATATCTGGCAACAGCCCAAACCAGCTGGTAATAGGTCATAAGTAAGTCAAGGGCTACAACAAACAAGACAGCACAATCTAGTAGCCCATCCACGTATATTGAAAGAAAACAAAACAAGATAAGACTTGGTGAGCAATTACAGAATAAACCACTACTTTATATCTTAGTGATGGCTCGGAGACAGCAGTCGATATCAAACCACATAAAGAAGCAGACCATGACAGCTTCTACAACCCCCCAAACAAAAGAATCAAAATCTTTCCCAAATGAAGAAACTATCCTGGAATTATCAGATACAGAATATAAAAAACTAATTTACAGAATGCTTCAAGACATCAGGGATGACCTCAGAAACAAAATAAGGCAAACTGCAGAAAAAGCCAAGGAAAACACTGATAAAACAGTTGAAGAACTCAAAAAGATTATTCAAGAACATAGTGGAAAAATTAATAAGTTGCAAGAATCCATAGAGAGACAGCATGTAGAAATCCAAAAGATTAACAATAAAATTACAGAATTAGACAACGCAATAGAAAGTCAGAGGAGCAGACTCGGGCAATTAGAATGCAGACTGGGAAATCTGGAGGACCAGGGAGTTAACACCAACATAGCTGAAAAAAAATCAGATAAAAGAATTAAAAAAAAATGAAGAAACCCTAAGAATCATGTGGGACTCCATCAAGAAAGATAACTTGCGTGTGATTGGAGTCCCAGAACAGGGAGGGAGGACAGAAAACACAGGAAAAAATAGTTGAAGATCTGCTGACAGAAAACTTCCCTGACATCATGAAAGACGAAAGGATATCTATCCAAGATGCTCATCGAACCCCATTTAAGATTGGTCCAAAAAGAAAAACACCAAGACATATTATCATCAAACTTGCCAAAACCAAAGATAAAGAGAAAATTTTAAAAGCAGCCAGGGAGAAAAGAAAGGTCTCCTTCAAGGGAGAATCAATAAGAATAAGTTCAGACTACTCAGCAGAAACCATGCAGGCAAGAAGGCAATGGGATGACATATACAGAGCACTGAAGGAGAAAAACTGCCAGCCAAGGATCATATATCCAGCAAAAATCTCTCTGAAATATGAAGGCGAAATTAAGATATTTACAGATAAACACAAGCTTAGAGAATTTGCAAAAACCAAACCAAAGCTACAAGAAATACTAAAGGAAATTGTTTGGTCAGAAAACCAATAATATCAGATACCAGCACAACACAAGGTCACAAAACAGAACGTCCTGATATCAACTCAAATAGGGAAATCACAAAAACAAATTAAGATTAATTAAAAAAAAATAAAATGCTCATAACAGGGAATCATTGAAGTCAATACGTAAAAGATCACAATAATCAAAAAGAGGGACTAAATACAGGTGGCACAGAACTGCCATATGGAGAGGAATACAAGGCGATATAGGACAATACAAGTTAGGTTTTTACTTAGAAAAATAGGGGTAAATATTAAGGTAACCACAAAGAGGTATAACAACTCCATAACTCAAGATAAAAGCCAAGAAAAATGTAACGACTCAACAAACATAAAGTCAAACACTATGAAAATGAAGATCTCACAATTTACTAAGAAAAACGTCTCAGCACAAAATAGTATGTGGAAAAATGAAATTGTGAACAACACACATAAAAAGGCATCAAAATGACAACACTAAACACTTATTTATCTATAATTATGCTGAATGTAAATGGACTAAATGCACCAATAAAGAGACAGAGAGTCTCGGACTGGATAAAGAAACACAACCCGTCTATATGCTGCCTACAAGAGGCACACCTTAGACTTAGAGACACAAACAAACTAAAACTCAAAGGATGGAAAAAAATATATCAAGCAAACAATAA
This sequence comes from Elephas maximus indicus, assembly GCF_024166365.1. Classification (NCBI taxonomy): domain Eukaryota; kingdom Metazoa; phylum Chordata; class Mammalia; order Proboscidea; family Elephantidae; genus Elephas; species Elephas maximus. Next base: position 87,409,304 of record NC_064820.1, read on the forward strand.
GCAAAAAAGAAGAGGAGTAGCAATATTAATTTCTGACAAAATAGACTTTAGACTTAAATCCACCACAAAGGATAAAGAAGGACACTACATAATGATAAAAGGGACAATTGATCAGGAAGATATAACCATATTAAATATTTATGCACCCAATGACAGGGCTGCAAGATACAGAAATCAAATTTTAACAGAACTGAAAAGTGAGATAGACACCTCCACAATTATAGTAGGAGACTTCAACACACCACTTTCGGAGAAGGACAGGACATCCAGTAAGAAGCTCAATAGAGACACGGAAGACCTAATTACAATAATCAACCAACTTGACCTCCTTGACTTATACAGAACTCTCCACCCAACTGCTGCAAAGTATACTTTTTTTTCTAGCGCACATGGAACATTCTCTAGAATAGACCACATATTAGGTCATAAAACAAACCTTTGCAGAATCCAAAACATCGAAATATTACAAAGCATCTTCTCAGACCACAAGGCAATAAAACTAGAAATCAATAACAGAAAAACTAGGGAAAAGAAATCAAATACTTGGAAACTGAACAATACCCTCCTGAAAAAAGACTGGGTTATAGAAGACATCAAGGAGGGAATAAGGAAATTCATAGAATGCAACGAGAACGAAAATACTTCCTATCAAAACCTCTGGGACACAGCAAAAGCAGTGCTCAGAGGCCAATTTATATCAATAAATGCACACATACAAAAAGAAGAAAGAGCCAAAATCAGAGAAGTGTCCCTGCAACTTGAACAAATGGAAAGTGAGCAACAAAAGAATCCATCAGGCACCAGAAGAAAACAAATAATAAGAATTAGAGCTGAACTAAATGAATTAGAGAACAGAAAAACAATTGAAAGAATTAACAAAGCCAAAAGCTGGTTCTTTGAAAAAATTAACAAAATTGATAAACCATTGGCTAGACTGACTAAAGAAATACAGGAAAGGAAACAAATAACCCGAATAAGAAATGAGATGGGCCACATCACAACAAACCCAACTGAAATTAAAAGAATCATAGCGGATTATTACGAAAAATTGTACTCTAACAAATTTGCAAACCTAGAAGAAATGGATGAATTCCTGGAAAAACACTACCCACCTAAACTAACACATTCAGAAGTAGAACAACTAAATAGACCCATAACAAAAAAAGAGATTGAAACGGTAATCAAAAAACTCCCAACAAAAAAAAACCCTGGCCCGGACGGCTTCACTGCAGAGTTCTACCAAACTTTCAGAGAAGAGTTAACACCACTACTACTGAAGGTATTTCAAAGCATAGAACAAGACGGAATACTACCCAGCTCATTCTATGAAGCCACCATCTCCCTGATACCAAAACCAGGTAAAGACATTACAAAAAAAGAAAATTACAGACCTATATCCCTCATGAACATAGATGCAAAAATCCTTCAACAAAATTCTAGCCAATAGAATTCAACAACATATCAAAAAAATAATTCACCACGACCAAGTGGGATTTATACCAGGTATGCAAGGCTGGTTTAATATCAGAAAAACCATTAATGTAATCCATCACATAAATAAAACAAAAGACAAAAACCACATGATCTTATCAATTGATGCAGAAAAGACATTTGACAAAGTCCAACACCCATTTATGATAAAAACTCTTAGAAAATAGGAATTGAAGGAAAATTCCTCAACATAATAAAGGGCATCTATGCAAAGCCAACAGCCAATATCACTCTAAATGGAGAGAACCTGAAAGCATTTCCCTTGAGAACGGGAACCAGACAAGGATGCCCTTTATCACCGCTCTTATTCAACATTGTGCTAGAAGTCCTAGCCAGAGCAATTAGGCTAGACAAAGAAATAAAGGGCATCCGATTGGCAAAGAGGAAGTAAAATTATCTCTATTTGCAGATGACATGATCTCATACACAGAAAACCCCAACGAATCCACCAGAAAACTACTGAAACTAATAGAAGAGTTTGGCAGAGTCTCAGGTTATAAGATAAACATACAAAAATCACTTGGATTCTTCGACATCAACAAAAAGAACATCGAAGAGGAAATCACCAAATCAATACCATTCACAGTAGCCCCCAAGAAGATAAAATACTTAGGAATAAATCTTACCAAGGATGTAAAAGACCTATACAAAGAAAACTACAAAGCTCTACTACAAGAAATTCCAAAGGACATACTTAAGTGGAAAAACATACCTTGCTCATGGATAGGAAGACTTAACATAGTAAAAATGTCTATTCTACCAGAAGCCATCTATACATACAATGCACTTCCGATCCAAATTCCAATGTCATTTTTTAAGGTGATAGAGAAACAAATCGCCAACTTCATATGGAAGGGAAGGAAGCCCCGGATAAGCAAAGCATTACTAAAAAAGAAGAAGAAAGTGGGAAGCCTCACTCTACCTGATTTCAGAAGCTATTATACAGCCACAGTAGTCAAAACAGCCTGGTACTGGTACAACAACAGGCACATAGACCAATGGAACAGAATTGAGAACCCAGATATAAATCCATCCACATACGAGCAGCTGATATTTGACAAAGGCTCAGAGTCAGTTAATTGGGGAAAAGATAGTCTTTTTAACAAATGGTGCTGGCATAACTGGATATCCATTTGCAAAAAATGAAACAGGACCCATACCTCACACCATGCACAAAAACTAACTCCAAGTGGATCAAAGACCTAAACATAAAGACTAAAATGATAAAGATCGTTGAAGAAAAAATAGGGACAACCTTAGGAGCCCTAATACCAGGCATAAACAGAATACAAAACATTACCAAAAATGACAAAGAGAAACCAGATAACTGGGAGCTCCTAAAAATCAAACACCTATGCTCATCTAAAGACTTCACCAAAAGAGTAAAAAGACCACCTACAGACTGGGAAAGAATTTAAAGCTATGACATCTCCGACCAGCGCCCGATCTCTAAAATCTATATGATTCTGTCAAAACTCAACCACAAAAAGACAAACAACCCAATCAAGAAGTGGGCAAAGGATATGAACACACACTTCACTAAAGAAGATATTCATGCAGCTAACAGATACATGAGAAAATGCTCTTGATCATTAGCCATTAGAGAAATGCAAATGAAAACCACCATGAGATTCCATCTCACTCCAACAAGGCTGGCATTAATCCAAAAAACACAAAATAATAAATGTTGGAGAGGCTGCGGAGAGATTGGAACTCTTATACACTGCTGGTGGGAAAGTAAAATGGTACAACCACTTTGGAAATCTATCTGGCGATATCTTAAACAGTTAGAAATAGAACTACCATACAACCCAGAATTCCCACTCCTCGGAATATACCCTAGAGATACAAGAGCCTTCACAGAAAGAGATATATGCACACCCATGTTTATTGCAGCTCTGTTTACAATAGCAAAAAGCTGGAAGCGACCAAGGTGTCCATCAACGGATGAATCGCTAAATAAATTGTGGTATATTCACACAATGGAATACTATGCATCGATAAAGAACAGTGATGAATCTATGAAACATTTCATAACATGGAGGAACCTGGAAGGCATTATGCTGAGCAAAATGAGTCAGAGGCAAAAGGACAAATATTGTATAAGACCACTATTATAAGATCTTGAGAAATAGTATAAACTGAGAAGAACACATACTTCTGTGTTTACGATGAGGGGAGGGAGGGAAGGTGGGAGAAGGTTTTTTACTGATTAAGTAGTAGATCAGAACTGCTTTAGGTGAAGGGAAGTACAATACTCAATACATGGAAGATAAGCTCAACTTGCCTGGACAAAAAGCAAAGAAGTTTCCGGGATAAAATGAATGCTTCAAAGGTCAGCAGAGCAAGGGCGGGGGTTTGGGGACCATGGTTTAAGGGGACTTCTAAGTCAATTGGCAAAAAAATTCTATTATTAAAACATTCTGCATCCCACTTTGAAATGTGGCATCTGGGGTCTTAAATGCTAACAAGCGGCCATCTAAGATGCATCAATTGGTCTCAACCCACCTGGAGCAAAGGAGAATGAAGAACACCAAGGTCACACGACAACTAAGAGCCTAAGAGACAGAAAGGGCCACATGAACCAGAGACCTACATCATCCTGAGAGCAGAAGAACTAGTTGGTGCCCGGCCACAATCGACGACTGCCCTGACAGGGAGAGCAACAGAGAACCCCTGAGGGAGCAGGAGATCAGTGGGATGCAGACCCCAAATTCGTATAAAAAGACCACACTTAATGGTCTGACTGAGACTGGAGGAATCCCAGCGGTCATGGTCCCCAAACATTCTGTTGGCACAGGACAGGAACCATCCCCGAAGGCAACTCATCAGACATGAAAGGGACTGGACAGTGGGTAGGTGAGAGATGCTGATGAAGAGTGAGCTAATTATATCTAGTGGTCACTTGAGACTGTGTTGGCATCTCCTGTCTGGAGGGGGGATGGGAGGATAGAGAGAGTTAGAAGCTGGCAAAATTGTCACGAAAGGAGAGACTGGAAGGGCTGACTCATTAGGGGGAGAGCAAGTGGGAGCACGGAGTAAGGTGTATGTAAACTTATATATGACAGTCTGACTTGATTTGTAAACGTTCACTTGAAGCTCAATAAAAGTTAATAAAAATAAAAAAAAGATTTAAATATTAATGACTTAAGACGTTTCCAAAAATGTAACTGATTTCCAAGAATATAGATTTACCACAAAAAGAATGTGCCACAAAATATGAAGGCAGTGTGAATATAGTTGACTTTTCTTATAGGTAAAACTTAATACCAAATAAATAGCCATTATAATGAGTTAAATATATGGCATTCTGTAGGCTTGATAGGTATAATTTAGTAAAAGCAATGAAGACTACTAATTTACTAAAGACTTGCTGTTGCATTGTTGTTGCAACAAGTATAATTGGTTTCAAATTATAATTACTATTATGATTAGACTAATGGGATAAGTTTCTCTTAATATAAGAGAAATTTATTCAAGGCTTGTTTTTACCTTTCACGTGTAAAAGAAGATGAGTAATAGAGTATTACTACCTACATGTGCCAGAGATGTTGTTCTGCCTGAGGGGAGGACTGTAAGCTCCTCAGAAAAAAAAAACTCAGAGTGAGGAATAATTGTTCAGACCAGGCTACAGCTTGCCAAAGACCTTGTATTTCTCAAAGCAGAAGCATTCTCTTTGTCAGATGGCAGCTAACACTCAACAAAGTTCCTGTGGGGAACCGAGTGCTCATTGTCAGCTAGGGAAGAGCACACAGGGCAATCTTCTCCCAGGGCCCAGAGGAGAAGGGCCATGTGTGTTTCATTTGCCTCTGTATTCCTGGTACCTACCAGAATGCCTAGCATGTAATAGACTCATGTTAAATATTTATTGGGGCCCCTGGGTGGTACAAATGGTTTAATACTAACTGAAAACGTTGGTGGTTCAAACCCAACAAGAGGCACCATGGAAGAAAGGCATGGCAACCTGCTTCTGAAAGGTCTCAGCCTTGAAAACCCTATAGAGCTCAGTTCTACACATAGGGTTGCCATGAGTTGGAGTTGATGCAGCAGCAACTGGTTTTTTTGTTTGTTTAGCTGAGTGTCCGGCACATAACAGGCTCTTGTTAAAGATTTATTAAATAATATGACTGATGACATTTGGTATTTTAGACCTTTCATTGGTTATTTATTGCTGTGTAACAAATTAGCCCAAAGTTTATGGCTTAAAACAACATTTATTATCTAACGGTATTTGTGGGCCAGGAATCTGGTATGGCTTAGCTGGGTCCTCTGGTTCTGGATCTCTCTCTGGGCTGTTGTCATCTCAAGGCTCAACTAGGAAGGATCCGCATCCTAGCTCACTCACATGGTTACTGACAGGTTTCAGTTCTGCACAGGCTGCTGGACTGAGGCCTGTGTGAGTTCCTTGCCACACGGGCCTCTCCACAGAGCATCTCACAGTGTGGCACCTTGTTCTATCAGAGCGAGGTAGTGAGAGGGTGCTAGCAAGGTAGAAGCCACAGTGTTTTATAACCTCATTATGGAAATAACATCTCATCACTTTTGCCATATTCTGTTCATTAGGAGAAAATCACAAGGATCAGCCCACACTGAAGGAGAGACACCAGAGATGAGGATTATTGAGAGCCATTTTAGAAGGCTGCCTACCACATTCCTTTAGTTTTTTTAATGATGATATTCTAAAAAAAAAAAAATTTATTTTTATAGATAGCCTTTTTCAAAATACTTGAATTACATGTTATATTAGTTTAGAAACTCCAGTTCATTTTTTTTTCCTGAAACAAAAATAAAGGCTAACACTGATAAATACAGCACCTGTATTGACCATATTTTTTAAAAAATATTTCCAGGTTGTTACATTGTAATAAATATGACCTTCTGAGAATTCGAAGACCCAACTACAAGGCAGTGCACTGCAGCAGGCTTAATCAATGTTTAGTGATGTTGGAATGTAAAATCGAAGAGCCAAGCATAGAAATCAAATTGCCTCTCTACTGAAAGATCCTCAACAACTGGTGAAGAACTGCTCCATAAAACTGAAGAACAGCTTGATGATTTAGAAAATAGAATCTGCAGAAATATGTTGTAGTTACTAGACAGAAATATTCTGTAGATCTTAGATACGTTCCCCCTGCTTATTAGCTTGTCTGCTTAGAGGAAGGGCAACAAAAAGAGAGATTCGAATTAGTGAATTTTGCACTGGCCTTGAGCCACACTGGTTTAGGACAATTAACTCTAGGGATATTCTGGACTGAAAATAAATCTTCTCCCCTTTTATTTTCAAGTTACTTTCCTTCTTCATCTCCAGACCAGAACACAGACATATAATCCAGATTTATTTGGTGGATTCTTTAATGAGGGATTTTGGTGTCTGACAAAGTAAAATTTATTCATTATATTCACAGTAATATTATTACTTTAAAATAACAAAATCAAGCTAGTCACCTCAGAAACTTGTGTGACTTAAATAATGCCAGTTGGATATGTATAGAACAGGAGATCAATGGCAGACTGGCAACACTTCAGTAAAAGCCACTTCTAGACGCTTGCGCTATGACCAGGAAATGTCTTAGCCCAGCAATAGATTATTGTAATATACCTAGCCAATAAACCTCATGCTATTAAGCGTTTTCATTAGATTTATTTGAGTTTCAACTGTAAGAATGAAGATGCTAACAGCAACTGTGTTCTCTTTTTACTTGAAACCCATTTCATAGAAGCAGAACGCTTAACTGCACCACAAGAATGATAGCCCTGTAGTGAAATTGGGAACGTTGTGGGTTTTGCAATTAGACAGCCAGCAGTCTCTGCCCAGCCCCTTGCTAGCTTTGTGACCTTGGGTAAGTTTCCTAACTTCCCTGGAAACTCAATGTCCTCCTGTGTAAAATGGGGGAAATGATGGTGATGATGGTAGTGGTAGTGATGATGATGATGATTACAGCACTTGTTATGTTCCAGGCACTATGTTATTTATGTGCATTAGTTCATTTACTGCTCATAATAACCCTCTGAGGCATAAATACAATTCTTATGCTGCGTGTGTGTGTGTAATACTGTATATGTGGTGTGTGAGCATGTGTGTGTGTGTATATATATATACCCTATGTGTGTTACATAAACTGTTTTTATTGTTAGTTGCCATTGAGTCAATGCCAACTCATAGCGACCCCATGAGTGCAGAGCAGAGCTGCTCCCTGGGATTTTCAATAATTTTTTGGAAACAGATTGCAGGCCTGTCTTCCCAGGTGCCTCTGGGTGAATTCAAACCATCAGCCTTTTGTTTAGTGGTCAAGTACTTAACCATTTGTGCCATCCAGGGACTCCGGTAATATAAAATAGTAAATATATATGTAACTATTTTTTATATACTTATAAACCAAAAACTAAACTCATTGCCATCAAGTTGATTCTGACTCATAGCAACCCTATAAGACAGAGTAGAAATGCCCCATAGGGTTTCCAAGGAGTGGCTGGTGGACTCAAACTGCCGACCTTTTGGTTAGCAACCTGAGCTCTTAACCACTGTGCTCCCAGGGCTCCATTTAGTTATATATATGTATAATTATAACATACAGAGCATAATATTTATAATATTTATTGACAGTGCTTTATGTAGGTAAAATGCTTTGTATGTATCATTTCATTTAATCCTCAAAACAGCCCTAGGAAGGAAGTTTTAATAGAACCTGTCTTTCTCCACATGCGTACACACACACAGAGGAATTACTTCAATGGCCTGTTCATTACATAGTGATTCCAACTCTACCTGTCCTTACCCCAGAACCATAATCACAAATTTTAGCTAAATTCCAGCTCTCCCTTACTAGTGATAGAGCTTATAGTTCCATGGATTATCGGGGGCCTTTTTTGTTTTCTGCACGTGGTTCTTTTCTGCTACAGCTTCTAACTGCTGTTTTCTCAATTCCTACTACTTTTTAAAGTTTATACTGACTTCTTTGAGGTGAGGTAAATAACCTTGAATTTATATGTCTTATTTTCATCTTTTGGTTATTTTTTGGTGCAGAATGATCATTGCTACACAGCTTGCTTTTATTAAAACAAGTTCAGTTGTTTTCTGTGCAACAGACGGAGGGAATTGTTCAGCTAGACACATCATCACTGGAATATGTCTGTTTCCTTCATTTCCTATTTATTATCCAGATCTGGGGCTATTTTTACATGAATCCAGAGTCTGTGCTTTTTCTAATATGTAGTTAACAATCTGAATAACACATTCTTTATAGTACCACAATAATTCCGTCCATTACATCACTTAATTTATGGGAGTGCTAACACCAAAATCGATAAACATTATTTCTGAAATGTCAAGAGTGTTAATGGTGTGATTAAAAAAGAAAAAAGATTCTAAAATCTCTCTGCATAGAACCCTTTGATATACTGTTTTTAAGGCACACCTAACTAAAGCTTCGATATGAAAGGCCTAAATCATTAAGACTCCGTCAAGTTTAAAAATGTGTGTCGGAAACTATTTTTAGCCACACGAATCTTGTGTGCCATATTGTGGAATTCTGCTAGCCGAGGGAGGGAGAGACTACATGTCTCAGAGAAGATTGTCTCAGGTTGTTTTGAGACATATCAACAGTTGCTAAGGAACCGTCGCTGATGTTTCTGGGAAATTCTGTAATATTTCACTTAGAATTCGGGAGGAATTTTTATAGAGCAAAGCTTCTTAGACAAAAAAAAAAAAAAGCTTATCAAGGACAATATAGGCAAGCAGTTTCAAACTGGAAAAAAGTATTTTTAAGTTTTCTAGAAAATTAAGTTTAAATGGGGTTTCTTAGCACCGTATAATCACCTCTTACAGAATCCTGGAAGCTTTCATTTACATCTGATTTTAGAACAAGTAGCATTTTAAAATCTGGTCACATTTCAGTTTATTTTCCATGATTGATGCTTTAAAATGGAGATTAGTGCTTCTTTTCACACAGAGAATTAATTAGCATGCAAGGATGTTGGTTACACAGATTCTCTTCTCTTTTAGGAAAAGAACTATATTAATAGTAAACATTTAGTAGGCACTGGCTGTTTACTAGGTTCTACAGAGACTTAGTCTTAGTATATAATTGTTTTATAATCCAAATAGTCCTCCCTGATTAGCTGTGGCTTTGTAGATTACTCGTGAGTTTTAGTTTTGTAGATAACGAAGAGACTTTCACAAGCCAGTTTTCCCTAGGGCTTCAAACAGGTTCATTTGGTTCAAATCTCTCTTGAGAATTTGCATTTCTAACAAGTTCCCTGCTGAGAATTTGCATTTCCACCCCAGATATACTGAATCAGGATCTACATTTGAACAAGATCCAGATAATTCTTGTGTATTGTTTCTTGGGAACTTGTTATAAATACAAATTCTCAGTAGGGAACTTGTTAAGAATGCAAATTCTCAGCAGGGGTTTGAACTGGAAACCCGTTGGAAGCCCTGGTTTTCCTGAGGCTTAAGGAGCCCCAGTGGCACAGCGGTTAAGAGCTGAGCTGCTAACCAAAAAGACCAGCAGTTTGATCCCAGTGTCCGCTCCTTGGAAACTCTGTGGAGCATTTCTACTCTGTCCTATGGGGTCCCTGTTCTATAGGGTCACTATGAGTTGGAATCAACTTGATGGCAACAGGTTTGCTTTTTTTTTTTGTTATGTTGCTTGAAGAGTCAGGCTAGGAACCCAACACCACCAGCTCAGCTGCACTATTCCAATGAGGACTGCTGGGCCTATCACCTCTATCCCTTCATGTCCTATTAGCTGTAGTCCACCTGGCCATGGAGAGAAGGCTTACTTCTCGCGGGAACCTTTAGACAAGCCAGTTTTAACTGTACTGTTTGATTTACATGCTTTGTTACTTCTGGGCTTATTATTAGAATCTGGAGCAGGAATAGAAATGATTCATTTGTTTCTCTTTCTCTCATTCACAAATATTAAATGAGCACTTACTATGAGCACAGAGCTGTGTTTAGTGCTAGGAATTGAACACAGTTGAAAAAAATGTATATCCTGGTGAGGAAACAGCTCTGCAAACAGCAATTGCAAAACAGTATGAGAAGAGGCACCCTAAAGGTGTGTAAGGAACTAGAGAATAGATAATGTACAGTTTTCTGCCTCGTAGAATGAGCAATGGCCTCATAGATGGAGTGACCTTCCACCTGAATAGGAGTGTGTTAGTCTTACCCACGGGAAGGGCACAAAGGGAGCAAGCTGAGGCAGGACCAGAAAACAGACTCTAATCAGTCCTCCGTGCTGGTGCCTGAGGGCATAGGAGAGGGTCACCTAAGGAGCAGGAGGGAGAGGCAGAGGCCATTGCATGGAGGGTTTTTTCTTGTAATTATATTGGCAGTGAGTCTTCAACTTCCTTTTAAACAGTAGAATTTAGAACCCCCTCTTTTTTTGGTTAGGAGACTAGTGTTGTTGTTGTTAGGTGCCGTCGAGTCGGTTCCAACTCATAGCGACCCTATGCACAACAGAATGAAACACTGCCCGGTCCTGAGCCATCTTTACAATCGTTGTTATGCTTGAGCTCATTGTTGCAGCCACTGTGTCAGTCCACCTTGTTGAGGGTCTTCCTCTTTTCCACTGACCCTGTACACTGCCAAGCATGATGTCCTTCTCCAGGGACTGATCCCTCCTGACAACATGTCCAAAGTATGTAAGACTCAGTCTCACCACCCTTGCCTCTAAGGAGCATTCTGGCTGTACTTCTTCTAAGACAGATTTGTTCGTTCTTTTGGCAGTCCATGGTATATTCAATATTCTTCGCCAACACCACAATTCAAAGGCGTCAATTCTTCTTCGGCCTTCCTTACTCATTGTCCAGCTTTCACGTGCATATGATGCAATTGAAAATATCATGGCTTGGGTCAGGCGCATCTTAGCCTTCAAGGTGACATCTTTGCTCTTCAACACTTTGAAGGGGTCCTTTGCAGCAGATTTACCCAATGTAATGCATCTTTTGATTTCTTGACTGCTGCTTCCATAGCTGTTGATTGTGGATCCAAGTAAAATGAAATCCTTGACAACTTCAATCTTTTCTCCGTTTATCATGATGTTGCTCATTGGTCCAGTTGTTGAGGTGTAATCCATACTGAAGGCTGTGGTCTTTGATCTTCGTTAATAAGTGCTTCAAGTCCTCTTCACTTTCAGCAAGCAAGGTTGTGCCATAATGCAGGTTGTTAATGAGTCTTCCTCCAATCCTGATGCCCCATTCTTCTTCATATAGTCCAGCTTCTTGTATTATTTGCTCGGCATACAGATTGAATAGGTATGGTGAAAGAATACAGCCCTAACCCACACCTTTCCTGACCTTAAACCAATCAGTATCCTCTTGTTCTGTCTGAACAACTGCCTCTTGATCTATGTAAAAGTTCCTCATGAGCACAGTTAAGTGTTCTGGAATTCCCATTCTTTGCAATGTTATCCATGGTTTGTTATGATCCACAGAGTTGAATGCCTAGTCAATGTTTGACCATTTCAAGAGGTGGCATATGATCTGAAACCAATGGTACTGAAAGAAGAAGTCAATGCTCCTCTGAAGGCATTGGCAAAAAAACAAGGCTCCAGGAATCGATGGAATATCAATTGAGATGTTTCAACAAATGGATGCAGCACTGGAGGTGCTCACTCGTCTATGTCAAGAAATAGGGAAGACAGCTTCCTGGCCAACCAACTGGAAGAGATCCATATTTATGCCTATTCCCAAGAAAGGTGATCCAACTGAATGTGGAAATTATAGAACAATATTGTTAATATCACACGCAAGCAAAATTTTGCTGAAGATCATTCAAAAACGGCTGCAGCAGTATACTGACAGGGAACTGCCAGAAATTCAGGCTGGTTTCAGAAGAGGACGTGGAACCAGGGATATCATTGCTGATGTCAGATGGATCCTGGCTGAAAGGAGAGAATCCCAGAAGGATGTTTACCTGTGTTTTATTGACTATGCAAAGGCATTTGACAGTGTCGATCATAACAAATTATGGGTAATAAAGGAGACTACTGCTGTGAGCCAATAATAATAGAAATGGAGAAGGAGTACTATAAGGAGGGAAATGATATTAGAGGGAAATATTGGAAGGAAAATATATCAGACTTGGCGAAAGGCTGGGATGGCAGGTTGAAGAAATACATGAGCTATCCTTCCCCCAACGCACATGTCTTCTTCTTCTTCTTGTATTCTCCATCTCTCTATGGTCCCCCATATACACCATGGAATTTTATGACTCCAGGTTGTTTTTGGAACACTCTGCCTACATGGACTAGTTATCCTTTCAGAGTGAGCATGACTCTGTTCTGGGCCATTGTGATGCCTTCTGCATTTCCTGTTTGGCATACCAACCTGAAATTCTTCAAATTATATCTTTCTTACTGAAGTGTAACCTCCTCCACCAAAAACCCAAACCCACTGCCGTCGAGTCGATTCCGACTCCTGGCGACCCTATAGGACAGAGTAGAACTGCCCCGTAGAGTTTCCAAGGAGCACCTGGTGGACTGGAACTGCTGACCTTTAGGTTAGCAGCCATAGCTTTTAACCACTACACCACCAGGGTTTCCCCTCCTGCACAGTAGGGGCTATATTTTGTTTTATTCTTAATCAGCAGCATGTAATATGCATAAGCAGTGTGTAACCTCTGCATAAGTTAAAAAAAAAAAAATTTTTTTTTTTTTTTACTTACGCAGAAGGGCCCAATAAATGTTCATTAACATTTTTTAACATTAACTGATCTGATAGAAAAAAAAAAAGGTCCTTGAAAAAACAACTTATGTGTGTTTTTTGTCTTCAGATTGCAGATCAGGTGCCAAGTGTGGTAGTTATTTAGAAAACGCTCAAATGTCAGATCATCACAGGGACGGGGCAACTTAGGCAACAGGTCTTGGTATTGTTACTATCTGCTCATTCTGAGGTTTTTCCGACAGCCAGGGAAGCCAGCAGTCAAGGCAGCATCAGGCCAGTTGACAGTACTCACGATCCTCATTGTAGAGATGGTTCAAGGGCCTGAAGCAAACACTGTAAGATGTAGGTGTGATATATACATGTGTGTGATATATATGTATATATAAAGAATAATAGCAGTAAGTAAATATTAAGTATCAAATGAATGATTCAGACTGTTAAGTGCTAAAGGAATACAGAGGCGATACAGAAGGCCAGTTGCACTTGAGTATATACTTAGTGCACTCACTATTAATTCTGAGTTTGAAGCCCTGACTTTGCGCTCCAATTAGAATATTAACCAAAGAAAGGCAGTGCTAGTCTTTTAGTTAATGTGCTAGCAGAAGAAACTGTCTCATAGTTGCATTGAAGTTCATGAGAAGCAGGCCAAAATGTGACATTGATCAGTGCATTTCTTCCTATGTTAGAGAAGCAGAAGTTATTAGAAAAAATTTCTGTGATGATTTACTTAGTACCTTTTCCTCAGTGTTATAGAAAGAGCAGCATCATTTTTGGTGATTTGGTGTTTGTATTAGCTGGAATCATCTAGTCAGGCATCTTGTTGGTCTCTACAAAGTCTGTACCACAATGACATCGGGCGTGTTTCATTATGAAGGTGAGGGTTCCTTGCATGTATGGCGGAAACTGCAGAGTTATTGATACTAGATACCTCTAGCCCTACCAATTGAATACCATGTATTTGGAGTCATGATAAATACCTGACTATTTTTCCTCTGCCATGGCAAAACAGGGTATAGTTAGTGATACCTCAACTTCCCATTTTAAGAATAGAACTAATTAAGAAGTAGTATAACGTAGTGGTTAAGAGCACTTGATTTAGAGCTCAACTGGCTGAACTCAAATACTGGCTTTTCCAAATTAGCTGTGAAACCTGGATCAAGGTCCTGAACCTTTCTGTGCTTCAGTTTTCTCATCTGTAAAATGGTGATAATAATAGTGCATTCCTTATAGAGTTGTTACATTGATTAAATAAATTAATAAATTTACAGAGCTTAGAATTGTTACTAGTACGTAGTACGCAATTGCCCAATAAAGATTAGCTTTTTTTTTTTTTTAGTGTTTCTATTAATGATCTTACCTCAAGTTGTTGATTTAGATAGATAGCTGTCCTCAAGTCGATTCTGACTCATGGCAACCTTATGTAAAACAAAATGAAACTTTTCCCTGGTTCTGCATCATTCTCACTCTTAACCAGGATATTCAAATCTATTATTATGGATATTTTACAAAATTATCTCACCCAGGGTCTCCCTCGCCCTCACTGGTCCTCTGCTTCACCAAACATGATGTCCTCTACCAGCGATTGATCCTTCATAATGATGTGCCCAAAGCAAGTGAGTGCTCTGTTATGATCCATAAGGTTTTCATTGGCTGATTTTCAGAAGGAGATTGTCAGGCCTTTCTTCCTAGTCTGCCTTACAGTTGCCATTAATTCATTCATCAAATTTGAAATTAACACTGCAGTTAGTTCAGGACATAAGCTCAAATAACAACATTACACTTACATAGAGATAGATTCCTTTTTTTTTTTTGGCCATCAAATAATCATTGTTTGGTAAACCATCTGGTAATGATTATAGCTTTATGGAAATCTGCCGTGGGGATCAGTGGCAGCCCACATGGAGATTGCCCCAGGCTCTGGAAGGTAGAAGACATTCTTCAGAATTTCAAAGGCACATCAGCTGCACAGTTGCATAGGCATGAGTAGAACTGTACATGCAAGGATAACAATCAAGACATATTGTTCTTTCAGGTTTTAGAGAAAACAAGTGTCATGCTTAAGAAATTTAGTCACACCATCCCTGATACAGTCTTAAGAAAAGCATTATAATCCGTATGCCATATACTTGGCCTTAACAAGGCATTTGATTCTGTTAAGCAAGCTGATAGTTGGAAAATTCCTGCATAGACTGGCTGTGTGGGGAAGTTTATAAGCATCATTTGTTTACTCTGCAATGAAGTGATGGGTGAGAGTTATAAATGCAGAGGAGAGATAGCAAACGTATTTACAGTGACTAATGGGTTTTTTTTTTTTAATGGTACCAAACAAGGCTGCATTCCTATAGCATTATCATTTGCTCTCTGGCTTTTGGTTTGTTTGTTTTAAGATGCCCTTTGTTGCCTTCAAAGATTGTGACTCAAGTATTAACATGAAGGTTAGATCAGATAAGAATGCATCCAATCTCCACCATATGTAGATGGCAAAAGCAAATTTTTATTTGGAATACAAACAATCTTATTGCATATTGTCTGCATGCCAATGACTGCACACTTGTTTCTCACAGTCAGAAAGATGAATAACAGTGGTTAGGTTGGTTTGCTGCATTGTGTATCAATCACTTTGGTATATTATTAATCCCTGGGCAGAGAAAAGTATTCCAAAATTTCTACGGATTACCTCTGAAAGTTAGAGGTAACTTCCATCACCTCAGTGGCATCATCTTTTGCAATCAATCAGCAATAACTAGCAAATAGAGATTTAGGAGTGTGGTTTATAAAAGGCACTGTGATAGACAGCATTGTTCAGGAAACAGAAATCTATAACTTGGTCTCCTTTCTCCAAAGATGGGGAGATAATGCACAGCTTACATAGAAGAATTAATCAATAAGAATAAGTTACATAACAAGACAACTATAAGAAGTTTCTACCGGGCAGTATATGATAAAGTGCTAGGTCACTGATAAAGATTATAAGACAGTTTGTTCATTATGAGCTGAAATGTTTCTAGAAAGATTTCCTGGGGGAAAAAAAAAGAAGGGCTGGAGATTGTCGTAGAAGATATGGTAGGTGGGGAGAGAGATGAAGGAATATTTATTTCAGGTAGAGGGACCAGCACAAAGGTGAGGAAACACTAGGTATACTGAGAGTAGAGAGCAAACCAGATTGACGAGAGTAGAAAATAAGTGTAGAGTCATGCTTTTAAACTAGGAATTGCATTTCCTTGGGAATACGTAGCAGGTCAGGGTGTCAGAAGCCACAAGATAACTGTGGCTTGCTAGAGTATGAACAACCCAAGAACCTTTGTTGTCTTGTTCGCTACTGTGTATTTAAGGCATGTGATAGGTGCTCAATGAAGCCTTCACTCTTTTCTGTGATTATTAGGGGTACTCTGATAGAAGATGTGACTGAGAAAAATAGTTTAATGCCAGTAGACAGGGAAACTAATTAGAGAGAGGGCTATACAGTTTAAACTTTATTATATAGACTTGTTTTTTCACCTGGGGTATAGATCCCCAGGCTTCAAGTGTATGCCAACCTTCTGAAATGTATGCAAAATCTATGTTCATTATGCATTGTTCTGAGGCCGATAGCTCTCATCAGATATTGCCCCCAAAAGACTGAGCTTTACCTAATTAGGAATTGAGTAATAAGGAATGTTTTTGAGCAAAGAATTGTCATAAAATTGGGAAGTGGGACTATACATCAGGTATTTGTGTGCAACGTGAGGGAGAAAGTAGTGAGACCGGAGCAAAGGAGACCAGCTAGGAGGTTCTGGAAGAACTGGAGGGAAAGAGGTGATTGTGAGAGTCCCTTGTGTAGGGCTCATTGTCTTCAAGCAGAAAGTGAAAAAGCAGGGTGTTTATAGGAAAGCTATGCTTTTGGGTATGTGGAGAAGTTAAGAAAATGGGAGGCAGTAAAGTTAGAACCAGGTTTCAAATAAATCCATCAATCAACATATATTTTATTCAAGTCTCTTGAGTCTTTACCACTTTGGTGTGAGACTTTCATGTAAAGACTCTATTCCTGTCACAGTGGGAAGTTAGATTTTCCTGCAAGTCCTGATTGGAAAGATCAGAATGTCCTCAGTGTATTAAAAATAAGAACTGTAAACTGTCAACTTGTATGAAGACTGACATTGAATTTTTTTTTTTTCCCATAATTAACTGATTTCAAATTTCTGGTTAAATTCATGGAAGTTGAAATTTCTTCAGATATTTTGGGTGCCCCTATTCTCCAGATATTTAGTCCACGAATCAGATAATTAAGCCCTTTTTCTCAAGGTCACACACTTCCAAGTCAAGAGAAGATTTTAAATTTTGTAGGTATTTCAGAGACGGTGAGAGTCCTGCATTGTTATCAATGTAAATTAGCTTAGGTTGATCATATTTAATGAAAGTGAGTGTTAGAGTCCTGAAAACTAACTTCCTCCAGATGATTCAGTTGTCAAAAACCCTTGTACCTTCCCCCCTGGAAAAACGGAGTGGAAACTGTAACATGAAGAGAATGTTACCTTTTGCCCTTGATCACCTGAGTCATAGGGAAGATGAATGCTCTGGACTATAAGCTGACCTCATCCAACTATTTGCAGATTATCACATATGGAATGCAGAGATCTAGAAGGAACCGTGGAAAAGAGAGAATGTCTCAAAAGGTAAAAGCACTGCTTTAGAAGCAGATTTCAAATCAATCCAGCTGCAGCTACTTAGTCAAGCCACAGATGGTCTCAAAATCAAAATGGTCTTGCCTACCAAAATGGCCTTGCCTGCGAAGAGCCATGGTCAGGGCCCCTGCTGCCTTAGCCTATGCCAAAGCCCTTTACAGACAGCCTAGTGCTTTTCTTGCCTGGTTCCACAACAGCAGGTGTATTAAGGACAATCTCCAGCCAACTTAGTGATTGGATGGCACTCTGGCGGTCTCTGGTGGTGAACATTATATATGTTTCTAGAAAACCAAAAACTAAACCACGTTTCTAAAGGGAACTGCTAAATGGTTGACCCCATTAAAGCAAATACAAAAACAAACTTTTAAAGGAACACCCTAAAAATTTCTAGTGTGAACCTAAGTCCGTTACCGACTTCTAGCTAAAATTCAGAAGGATCACTTATCGTTTACATGTAAAATAAAGAAGCGTCTTTGAGTGAGTTATCTGTATAAAAAAAAAATCTGTATAGAATTTAAATATTTTACCCTTTGTCAAAGGAAGTAGAATTCATCTTTTAAAAGTAAAGTCTCTCTTTCTCTCTGTCTCTCTCATGTATTCGCCAAAATTCACATTTCTCTGATTCTCTGATGGTTTTTCTAACAGGCCATTCCCAAGGTGTGTCTGTGTGCATGTTTGTGGGTGTATGTAACTGCGCTGTTGACTTTCTGATTACCAGCTCTCCATAGATCTGAAAATTAAAACTTTTAGTTATTACAGTTGTAAACATCAATATTAGCACCTTGCTATCTTGTACCAGTAAGGAAATTGGAGATACTGAGTTGTTACATCACAGAGAGCTGGTCTATATGTCTCAGCACGTACATTTCCACACCTCTTGCTACTAGGTACGTGAGGGTTCTCCCCTTCTCTCCTCTCTTCTCCTTTCGTTCCATTCTATTCTTTTCTCACCATTTCTTGGTATGGCATGTATAATCAGTGACACAAACATCCATTAGTCAGTTCAGCCTTCCCTGAAGTAGTAGTGTTCCTAACAATCCTATTATCAAAGCATTATTTGGATACTTTGTTAAAAGTCCTACAGCTCTAGCATTGCTACACTCTAACACAGCTTTATACAATTAGGATTATAATGGGAGCTTTATTACAGTGATATATAACTTGTATCATCCTAATAAAAGTCCCTGTACATAGCAATGGTTTAATAACGTTGTTTCTGTAACAGTGATTCCTTAGTAATGGAACTCCTCTCATGGCAACTTCATTATTAGGAAATGATTTCAGTAATAGAAATGCAAATAAAGATTTTGAGAAGAGCATTTTACGAATGGCTCTATTACTGACCTGGTATCTTTTCATGCATTACATCTAATCATTATAAACCTACCATGTAGATTATAGTCAAGCTTATTACTATCCTGTTATATTTAAGCATTGTGTCCTTCCAAATTATTGAAAGTAACTGCCATTTTACAACAAAATTCAGGGGTTAAAATAATTTAAATTTTAATTAAATTTTGTTTCTAAAGTATTAAAAATGTTCTACAAAACCTTCTTTAAGTTTTATTGTAGTAGAGTGAATGGACCAATGGCATTCAAGCTGGAGTATCTGTATGTAAGCTTGGGTGTACATGCATGAAGACTTAAAGGATATGTGGGCATGAAGAAGTTTAAAGGAATTAATTTCCATATGCACCCCCTCTTTCAATTCTTCTACCTGAAGATGTATTGTGGTCAAGATTTTCTTTTCCCATCTTCCCTTTTTGGCCTTTATCTCACTGTGCAAAAGAAAGGGACACCTTACACCCATGCCATCCCTTACCATGGTGCGTTGCTCAGCCAGGGCACCAAACAAAGGAGCAATTTGAAAAATTTCTTTATGTATCGCTTGGTTTAAGGGCAGAAACGATGTGCATCAGGGTTGTATCCATTCACCATACTTATTCAATTTGTGTGTGGAGCAAATAATCCAAGAACCTGGACTATATGAAGAAGGCAGCATCAGGATTGGAGAAAGACTTATTAACAGTATGCAGATAACACAACCTTGCTTGCTGAAAGTGAAGAGGACTTGAGCACTTACTGATGAAGATCAAAGACTATAACCTTTAGTATAGATTACACCTCAACGTAAAGAAAACAAAAATCCTCACAATTGGCCCAATAGGCAACATCATGATAAATGGAGAAAAGATTGAAGTTGTCAGAGATTTCATTTTACTTGGATCCACAATCAATGCCCATGGAAGCAGCAGTCAAGAAATCAAACAATGCATTGCATTGGGGAAATCTGCTGCAAAACATCTCTTTAAAGTATTAAAAAGCAAAGATATCACTTTGAGGACTAAGGTGTGCCCAATCCAAGCCATGGTGTTTTCAATTGCCTCATATGCATGTGAAAGCTGGGCAGTGAATAAGGAAGACTAAAGAAGAATCAATGCATTTGAATTATGGTGTTGGCAAAGAATATTGAATATACTATGAACTGCCAGAAGAATAAACAGATCTGTCTTGGAAGAAGTACAGCCAGAATGCTCATTAAAAGCGAGGATGGCGAGACTTCATTTCATGTACTTTGGACATGTTATCAGGAGGGACCAGTCCCTGGAGAAGGGCATCATGCTTGGTAAAGTAGAGCATCAGCACAAAAGAGGAAGACTCTCAAAGAGGTGGACTGACACAGCAGCTGCAACAGCGGGCTCAAGCTTAACAACAATCATGAGTATGGCGCAGGCCTAGGCAGCGTCGCTATGAATCAGTCCTGCACATCCGCACAGTCATTGCTGTCCTTAAGCCCATCATGGCACCCACTGTGTCAGTCCATCTCATTGAGGGTCTTTCTCTTTTTCACTGACCCTCTACTTTACCAAGCATGATGTCTTTCTCCAGGGACTGGCATCTCCTGATAACATGTCCAAATTACATGAGATGAAGTATTGCTGCCCTTGCTTCTAAGGAGCATTCTGGCTGTACTTCCCTCAAGACAGTTTTGTTCATTCTTCTGGTAGTCCATAGTATATTAAATATTCTTTGCCAACACCATAATTCAAATGTATCAATTCTTCTTTCGTCTTCCTTATTCATTGTCTAGCTTTTAGATGCATAAGAGGTGATTGAAAATACCATGGCTTGGGTCAGCCACACCGTAGTCCTCAAAGTCACATCTTTGCTTTTTAACACTTGAAAGACTCTTTTGCAGCAAATTTGCTCAATGCAATATGTCATTTTATTACTTCACTGCTGCTTCCAGGGGTGTTGATTGTGGATCTAAGTAAAATGATACCCTTGACAATTTCAGTCATTTCTCTATTTATCATGATGTTGCTTATTGGTCCAGTTGTGCGGATTTTTGTTTTCTTTCTGTAGAGGTGTAATACATACTGAAGGCTGTGGTCTTTGATCTTCATCACTAAGTGCTCAAGTCCTCTTCACTTTCAGCAAGCAAGGTTGTGTTATCTAGGTATTGCAGGTTGTTAATGAGTCTTCCTCCAATCCTGATGCTGCGTTCTTCTTCATATAGTGCAGGTTCTCAGATTATTTGCTCAGCATACAGATTGAATAAATATTGTCAAAGGATGTAACTCTGGTACACATTTCTTCTGATTTTAAGCCACACAGTATCCCCTTGTTTAGTATGAACGACTGCCTCTTGGTCTATGTACAGGTTCCCCATGAGCACCATTAAGTTTTCTGGAATTTCCATTTTTCAGAATGTTATCCATGGTTTGTTAATGATCACACAGCTGAAGAATGCCTTTGCATAGTCAATGAAAAGGTAAACATCCTTCTGGTATTCTCTGCTTTCAGCCAAGTATCATCTTACATCAGCAGTGATATTGCTTATTCCAATTCCTCATCTGAATCCGACTTGAATTTCTGGCAGTTCTCTGTCGTTGTACTGCTGCAACCATTTTTTTAGTTACCTTCAGCAAAATTTACTTGCATGTAATATTAATAATATCATTTGATAATTTCTGCATTCTGTTTGATCACCTTTCTTTGGAATGGGCACAGATATGGATCTCTTCCAGTTGATTGCCCAGCTAGCTGTCTTCCAAATTTCTTGGCATAGACTAGCGAGCACCTCCAGTGCTGTATCCATTTGTTGAAACCTCTCAAATGTCTTGATGGCTTCCAATTTTCTCTGATTCATACTTCATACATTCTACTTTCAAATTAGAATAAATGGGCCTCTTAAAAGGAACATGCTAAAAATATAAAAAGTATTAAAGAAAATGTACATGCCCTAAGGTGTGTTTACTACTAATTATGTTTCTATAGGTTTGACATGTACTATTTTTTTTATTTTAGTCTTTATTTTTATTTTGTGCCAAGCCTCAAATTGAAAGTTTGGATACCACTTTATTATTGGGTGAGTTTCATTTCAGCATATCTATAGTTGCAACTGTAATGAATATACATCTTGTGTGCTGGATTTTACACTTAACATTATTTTTCATACCCTTGCCAAGAAAGTATAGCTTTTTGGAGGAGTGATATGATAATACTGTAGCCATATTTATACCAACTTGCACTGAATCTGAGGAGAACATGAGCTTTAGTTAATGTGATTTGCTATGGCCTAGTTTCATGAATCTTTAAGACCTGGGTACCAGCTTGTTGGAGACTCAAGTCACATAATGCAGCCCTGCTGTCAGAGAGCAGAGCCTTGGCCTACTATTTTTGAAAAGTTGCTGGCCTCTGCCCTAACCAGTTTTGAAAAGCAGCAACCAGGGACAGTGTGTTTACAAGTATTCCAGAGAGTCACCAACCCACCCTGATTCATCACCCTTCTTCATATGCTCTCCTGCATCAAGTTAGTAACTCCCAAGGGTTGTATCAGATGGCCGAGTTAAAAATGGCATAAAACCTAAGCAAATTTACAGTCTTTATAAAACCAAACCAAACCAAACCCAGTGGCATTGAGTCGATTCTGACTTGTAGCAACCCTATAGGACAGAGTAGAACTGCCCCATAGAGTTTCCAAGGAGCGCCTGGCGGATTCAAACTGCCGACGCTTTGGTTAGCAGCTGTAGCACTTAATGACTACACCACTAGGGTTTCCACAGTCTTTATAAAGTCTATGTAATATTTTTGTGAAATATTTCAAAGAATGATTTAGTTCTAGCATTAAGAAAGAATAAAATAGTTTTTATTGGTAATATAAATTAATCTTTTTCGGAGGGAAATAGGATAATAGAGACCAATAGTCATATAAATGTTCCTACTGTTTAACTCATTCCTGAAATTTTATTACAAGGAAATAATCCATGAGAAAGATTATATTATATATAGTTATATACATACATATGTACATATATGCAAGCATGTTTTTCGTTGTTGTTAGGTGCCATCAAGTCGATTCCAACTCATAGTGACACGGTGTACAACAGAACGAAACTGCCTGGTCCTGCACCATCCTCACAGTCGTTGCTATGCTTGAGCCCATCGTTGCAGCCACTGTGTCAATCTCATTGAGGGTCTTCCTCTCTTTCACTGACCCTCTACTTTACCAAGCATGATGTCCTTCTCCAGGGACTGGTCCCTCTTGATGTATGTATGGAGCCCTAGTGGTGCAATGTTTAAGTGCTCAGCTGCTAACTGAAAGGTCCATGATTCAAACTTACTGGCCGGCCAATCCACTGGAGAAAAGGCCTGGTGATACGCTCCTGTAAAGATTTACAGCCTAGGGAACCCTATGGGATAGTTCTGTTCTGTTACATAAGGTTGTTATGAGTCAAAATAGACTGGATGGCAAACAACAACAATATATATTTATTGCATATATATAATATACATATGTATATGCAGCATATATGTGCAACATATATGTACAGTTTATAACAGTATAAAACTGGAAAATGGTCTAAAATTTAACAGCAGAATAATGGTTAAATCTGTTTTGATGTATTAACCAGATGGAATATTATATAGCTTAAAAAATTATAAGGAATATGCTTAATATAGAAAAGTATATATAAAATAATAATAAGAGATGAGGAAAAATTGAATCACAAAATTATGTATTCACTGTATACAAGTATGATAGATAAATAGATATCTATAAAGTTTGAGAAGAAACCTGCCTTTCAGAGGAAAGAAATAAAAGAGTCCAAGGATGACCCAGTTTGAAGTAATCATGAGATTTATTGAAGTTTGCTGGTCTGAAGGGCCACTTGGGGAGAAAATAATGCGGAGCTCAGCTCTCAGCCTTTAAATCAAGGCTCATCTCAAGAGTTTGTATAGAAACCCATGGCATCTTTCCTGGTACCTGTTTTCTTTTTGGGTCTTAGACTCTCTTTTTTGGGTCCTGGAGTCTCTTGCTAGAAAATACTGAACTAGATCCAAGCTATAAAAATCAATTCATAGAAGTGGTTAAGGAGGAATGTAAGGGAATAATATGATCAGAAAATGGAAATAGAGTGTTCATTTGTTGTCTTTATTACTGTTACTTAAATCTTTAAGAAAATATTTTTAAAAAATAATAGACAGCCATTCCTCCCCATGTGTATCAGTTTTTTTCTAATACCTCCTAAATATTAAAATACAATTATTGTCTTGAAAAATCTATAATTATATTTATACATAGAAGAGTATGATTTCTTAATAACGCAGCCTGTTAGTAGCATTGTTTTTTGTTACCTAGTTTCTAATTAGTAGTAGTCTAGAAACCCACTGCCGTCGAGTCGATTCTGACTCATAGCGACCCTATAGGACAGAGTAGAACTGCGCCTTAGAGTTTCCAAGGAGCGCCTGGCGTATTCGAACTGCCAACCTTTCGGTTAGCAGCCGTAGCATTTAACCACTGTGCCACCAGGGTTTCCAGTAGTCTAGAAAGTGAGAAAAATACCTCATAGTAGCTAAGTCTTTATAGGTCAGGTCTTTAACACTTTTCTCTATTAGAAGGGTCATAACAGATTTTACAACGGGTTTATTGCTTCGTTAGGAATTTTCCTCATGGAGTCTCTTTGAGACAGCTGCTAAAGAGAAAAACATTTTGATTCTTATTTATAAAGAATTCACTGGGAAAACTACATCTGGGAGTAAAAGGATTCTTTTTATTATCAAATAATAAAACTGAGTAAGAAAAAAAAACATAACTGTTAGGAGCTATAGCTGTAAACTGGGATGCTTTTATTAAAAATTTACATTGCATTTATCTAAAGAGAAGCACTGTAGAATTTTTAAAATTTTCTTGAAGAATCATCTGTGTATTTTTCTGTTGCTTTAAAATTCAGTTCTGCCCTACCCTAAAATGTAATTGTGCTAAAAGGTGCTATTTTATTTTGTGTTGCTCATAAAATATCTGAGTGATAGTTGCAGGATATTAATATCTGTTTATCAGTACATTAGGCTGTACTTTTGTGAGTTTGTTCTTGAAAACCCTTGAATTTTCTGATAGCTGATTCACTGCTATATTCCCCAACATACCTAGCTCTAAAATGGTGTCACCATTTTAGTGTGTATCTCAGAAATAGACATAACAAGCCCAAAATCGCCAGTATTATATAATGCAGTAAAGGGGTAGGGGGGGAAGAATGCTGGTAAGGGACAGGCTCCCAGTTGTTTTATAAGATAAAAATAGAATAAATTTAGTGCCAGAAAGCTGTTTCAGGCTAAAGTTCTATATTTAGTTTTAGTAGGCTTGGCATTGGTAGAGAAAGACTAAGTTCTGTTCTTGAATCTTGACTCCATCATTTCTAAGTTTCATGACCTTGAATAAGTCACCCTTTTGGGCAATTTTCTACAAAAGGAGAATTATACCTACCCTATAGGACTGTGAAAAAATTAAATTGGATAATATTATGTATTAATGGAAACCCTAGTGGCATCATGGTTAAGAGCTACGGCTGCTAACCAAAAGCCTGGAGTTTGAATCCACCAGGCGATCCTTGGAAACTCTATGGGGCAGTTCTACTCTGTCCTATATGGTCGTTATGAGTCAGAATTGATCCAATGGCAACAGGAATTGACCCGACGGCAACAGGTTGTTAATGGATAGCTTTGATTTCTTCCTTAATCACTATCGGATAGCAACACCTGTTATTTCTGCTCCAAAAAGTATCTCAGATCCATTTGTTTCTTTACATTTTTACTGCCTCCGCCCTAATCCAAGCCACTTTCTTCCTCAGTGCAGAAGTCTCCACACTGGTCTCTTTCCTACCTTTCTTGCTTCTCTGTAATTCATTCTTCACTCAGTAGCCAGAATAATTTTTTTTAAATAAAAAAACATGTCATGTTATTCTCCACTTAAAACCCTTCACTGAGACAATCCACAGATGGGAGAAAATATTGGTGAATATTTTCTAATAAGGCATTAATACAAACAACCCCGTAACTCAACAACAACAAAAGCCAACCCAATTAAAAAATGGACAAAGGATTCGAATAGACAGTTCTCCTAAGAAGATAACGCAAATGGCCAATAAGCACATGAAAAGCTGCTTGACATCAATGTTGTCGAGTCAGCTCTGACTCACAGTGGCCCTGTGTACAACAGAATGAAACACTGCCCCATCCTGTGCCATCCTCGCAATCGTTGTTATGCTTGAGCCCATTGTTGAAGTCACTGAGTCAGTCCATCTCATTAAGAGTCTTTTTTTTTTTTTCTTTTTTGCTGACCCTCTGCTTTGCCAAGCATGATGTCCTTCTGTAGTGACTGGTCCGTCCTGATAACATGTCCAAAACTCATGAGATGAAGTCACACCATTTCTCACTTCTAATGAGCATTCTGACTGCACTTCTTCTGGCAGTCTGTGGTATAGGCAATATTCTTTGCCAACACCGTAATTCAAAGGTATCAAGTTTTCTTCAGTCTTTCTTATTCATTGCCCAGCTTTCCCATTTTTATGAGGCAATTGAAAATATCCTGGCTTTGGTCAGCCACATCTTGACCCTCCAAGTCTCATCTTCTCTTTTTAACAGATTTGCCCAATGCATTTGATTACTTCACTGCTCCTTTCAGGGGTGTTGATTGTGGATCCCAAGTAAAATGAAATCCTTGACAACTTCAATCTTCTCCATTTATTGTGATGTTGCTCATTGGTCCAGTTGTGAGGATTTTTGTTTACTTTATGTTGCAGTGTAATCCATACTGAAGGCTGTGGTCTTTGATCTTCATCAGTCAGTGCTTCAAGTCCTTTTCACTTTCAGCAAGCAAAGTTGTGTCATCTGCATATTGCAGGTTGTTAATGAGTCATCCTCCAATCCTGATGCCGCATTCTTCTTCATATAGTCCAGCTTCTCAGATTATTTGCTCAGCATACAGATTTAATAAGTATGGAGATAAGATGCAATCCTGAGGCACACCTTTCCTGATTTTAGACCACGGAATATCCACTTGTTCTGTTTTAATGGCTGCCTCTTGGTCTATATACAGGTTCTTCACGGGCACAATTAAGTGTTCTAGAATTCCCATTCTTTGCAGTGTTATTCATAATTTGTTAATGCCTTTGCATAGTCAATAAAACACAGGTAAATATCTTTCTGGTATTCTCTGCTTTCAGCCAAGATCCATCTGACATCAGCAACGATATCCCTGGTTCCCCATCCTCTTCTGAATCTAGCTTTAACTTCTGGCAGTTCCCTGTCAATGTCCTACTACAACCACTGTTGAATGATCTTTAGCAAAATTTTACTTGCATGTGATATTGATGATATCATCTGATAATTTCCACACTCTGTTGGATCACCTTTCTTTGGAATGGACACAAATATAGATCTCTTCCAGTCAGTTGGCCATGTAGCTGTCTTCCAAATTTCATGACATAGATGAGTGAGTACCTCCAGTGCTGCATCTGTTTCTTGAAGCATCTCAACTGATATTCCGTAAGTTCCTGGAGCCTTGGTTTTTGCCATTGCCTTCAGTGCAGCAAGGACTTCTTCTTTCAGTACTGTCAGTTCTTGATTATATACTAACTCCTGAAGTGGGTGAATGTTGACCAACTCTTTTTGGTACAGTGACTCTGTGTATTCCTTCCATCTTCTTTTGGTAGTTCCTGCGTTGTTCAGTATTTTGCCCATAGAATCCTTCAGTATTGCAACTTGAGGTTTGAATTTTTTCTTCAGTTCTTTTAGCTTGAGAAATGCCGAATGTGTTCTTTTGGTTTTCTAATTCCAGGTCTTTGCAAATTTCATTATAATACTTTACTTTGTCTTCTCAAGCCACCCTTTGAAGTCATCTGTTTAGTTCTTTTACTTCATTTCTTCTGTTCACTTTAGCTGCTCGACGCTCAAGAGCAAGTTTCAGAGTCTCTTCTGACAATCATTTTGGTCTTTTCTTTCTTTCTTGTCTTTTTAATGACTTTTTCCTTTTTTCATGTATGATGTCCTTGGTGTCATTCTACAACTCATCTGGTCTTTGGTCATTAGTGTTTAATGGGTCAAATCTATTCTTAAGATGGTCTCTAAATTCAGGTGGGATATACTCAAGGTCGTATTTTGGCTTTCATGAATTTGCTCTAATTTTCTTAAGCTTCAACTCGAACTTGCATATGAGCAATTGATGGTCTGTTCCACATTCGGCCTCTGGCCTTGCTCTAACTGATGATATTGAGCATCTCTATCGTCTCTTTCCACAGATGTAGTTGATTTGATTCCTGTGTATTCCATCTGGTGAGGTCCTTGTGTATAGTCACCATTTATGTTGGTGAAAAAGGTATTTGCAATGAAGAAGTCGCTGGTCTTGCAAAATTCTATCCTGTGATCTCTGGCATTTTTTTCTGTCACCAAAGCCATATTTTGCAACTACCCGCTCTTCTTTGCTTCCAACTTTCACATTCCAATCACCAGTAATTACCAATGCACTTTGATTGCATGTTTGATCAATTTCAGACTGCAGAAGTTGATAAAAATTTTCATCTTTGGCATTAACCATTGGTGTTTAAATTTGAATAATACTCATATTAATTGGTCTTCCTTGTAGGCATATGGATATTATCCTATCACTGATGGCTTTGTACTTAAGAATAGATCTTGAAATGTTCTTTTTGACGATGAATGTGACACCATTCCTTTTCAATTTGTCATTCCCAGCATAGTAGACCATATGATTGTCAGATTCAAAGTGGCCAATACTAGTCAATTTCAGCTCACTAATGCTTAGGATATCGATCTTTATATATTCCATTTCATATTTGACAACTTTCAACTTTCCTAGATTCATACTTTGTAAATTCAACATTCTGATTATCAATGAATATAGCTGTTTCTTCTCATTTTGAGTTGTACTACTTCAGCAAATGAAAGTTCCAAAAGCTTGATTCCATCCATGTCATTAAGGTCAACTCTACTTTGAGGAGGCAGCACTTTCTCTGTTGTATTTTGAGTGCCTTCCAACCTGAGGGACTCATCTTCTGAAGGTATAGCTTACAATGTTATACTGCTATTCATAAGGTTTTCACTGGCAACTTTTTTCAGAAGTGGACTTGTCATGAATTGAATTATGTCCCCCCAAAAATATTTGTATCAATTTGGCTGTGCCATGATTCCCAGTGTTGTGTGGTTGTCCTCCATTTTGTGATTGTGATTTTATGTTAAAGAGGGTTAGGGTGGGATTGTAACACCCTTACTAAAGTCACATCCATGATCCAATGTAAAGGGAGTTTACCTGGGGAGTTGCCTGCACCACCTTCCACCTTGCACGAGATAAAGGGAAAGGGAAGCAAGTAGAGAGTAGAGGACCTCATACCACCAAGAAAGGAATGCCTGGAGCACAGCATGTCCTTTAGACCTGGGGTCCCTGCGTGGAGAAGCTTCTAGGCTGGGGGAAGTTTGATGAGAAGGCCAACGGAGAGAGGAAGCCTCCGCCTGGAACTGATGCCTTGAATTTGGACTTTTAGCCAACTTTACTGTGAGGAAATAAACTTCTTTGTCAAAGCCATCCACTTGTGGTATTTCTCTTACAGCAGCACTAGATGACTAAGACAAGACTACCAGGTCTTTCTTCCCAGCCTATCTTAGTCTGGAAGTTTCACTGAAACCTGTCCACCATGGGTGACCCTGCTGGTATTTGAAATACCAATAGCACAGCTTCTAGCAACACGCAAGCCACCATAGTACAACAACTCACAGACGCGTGATGGTGACGTTTTTAGGCATCCCAAAACAAACCAAACCAGCTGCCATCTATTCAACACCAACTCATGGCAGCTGTATAAATTACAGAGAAGACCTGAGCTCCATAATGTTTTCTGAGCTGTAATCTTTACAGAAGCAGATCACCAGGGCTCTCTTCTATGGTGCCGTTAGGTGTGTTCAAACTGCCAATATTTTGGTTGGCAGCCAAACCATTTGCACCACCCAGAGACCTCCATTAGTCATCAGGGAAATGCAAATAAAAGCACAATGAGATATTACTTTTTACCCACTGGGTTGGTTGTTATTTAAAATAAGTAAATAAATTTTTTTTTTAATTTTTATTGTGCTTTAACTGAAAGTTTACAAATCAAGTCAGTCTCTCATACAAAAATTTATATACACCTTGCTATATACTCCTGGAAACCCTGGTGGCGTAGAGGTTAAGTGCTACAGCTGCTAACCGAAAAGGTCGGCAGTTCAAATCCACCAGGTGCTCCTTAGAAACTCTATGGGGCAGTTCTACTCTGTCCTACAGGGTCACTATGAGTCGGAATCGACTCGACGGTGGTGGGTTTGGTTTGGTTTTATATACTCCTAGTTGCTTTCCCCTAATGAGACAGTACCCTCCTTCCCTCCACTCTCTATTTTCATGGCCATTCGGCCAGCTTTTTACCCCCTCTGCCCTCTCATCTCCCCTCCAGACAGGAGCTGCCCACATAGTCTCATGTGTTTACTTGATCCAAGAAGCTCACTCTTCACCAGTATCATTTTCTATCCCGTAGTCCAGTCCAATCCCTATCTGAAGAGTTGGCTTTGGGAATGGTTCCTGTCTTGGGCTAACAGAAGGTCTTGGGACCATGACCTCTGGGGTCCTTCTAGCCTCAGTTAGACCATTAAGTCTAGTATTTTTACGAGAATTTGAGGTCTGCATCCCACTGCTCTCCTGCTCCCTCAGGGGTTCTCTGTTATGTTCCCTGTCAGGGCAGTCATTGGTTGTAGCTGGGCACCATCTAGTTCTTCTGGTCTCAGGCTGATGTAGTCTCTGGTTTATGTGGCCCTTTCTGTCTCTTGGGCTCATAATTATCTTGTGTCTTTGGTGTTCTTCATTCTCCTTTGCTCCAGGTGGGTTAAGACCAATTGATGCATCTTAGATGGCAGCTTAATAGCGTTTAAGACCCCAGATGCCACTCTCCAAGGTGGGATGCAGAATGTTTTCTTGATAGATTTTATTATGCCAATTGACTTAGATATCCCCTGAAACCATGGTCCCCAAATCCCTGCCCTTGCTACACTGGCCTTCGAAGCATTCAGTTTATTCAGGAAACTTCTTTGCTTTTGGTTTAGTCCAGTTGTGCTGACCTCTCTTGTATTGCGTGTTGCCTTTCCCTTCACATAAAATAGTTCTTATCTACTATCTGATTAGTGAGAACCCCTCTCCCTCCCTCCCTCCCCCCTCTCATAACCTTCAAAGAATATTTTCTTCTCTGTTTCAGCTATTTTTTGAGTTCTTATAATAGTGGTCTCGTACAATATTTGTCCTTTTGCAACTGACTAATTTTACTCACATAATACCTTCCAGGTTCCTCTATGTTATGAAATGTTTCACAGATTCATCATTGTTCTTTATTGATGCATAGTATTCCATTGTGTGAATATACCATAACTTATTTATCCATTTATCCATTGATGGGCGCCTTGGTTGCTTCCATCTTTTTGCTATTGTAAACAGTGCTGCAATGAACATGAGTGTGAATACATCTGTTTGTGTAAAAGCTCTTTAAAATAAGTAAATAATTTTTTTAAAAAGTAACAAGTATTTGCAAGAATATGGAGAAATTGGAACCCTCGTGCATTACTAATGGGAATGTAAAATGGTACCACCACTGTGGAAAACATAGAATTACTTTTGTTGTTAGGTGCTATCAAATCAGTTCCGACTCATAGTGACCCTATGGACAACAGAACGAAACACTGCCCAATCCCGTGCCATTCTCACAATTGTTCTTACACCTGAGCCTATTGTTGCAGCCACCGTGTCAATCTATCTCACTGAGGGTCTTACTCTTTTTCACTTACCCTCCATTTTACCAAGCATGATGTCCTTCTCTAGGGACTGGTTCCTCCTGATAAAACACGCAAAGCATGTGAGACGTAGTCTCACCATCCTTGCTTCTAAGGAGCATTCTGGCTGTACTTCTTCCAAGACAGATTTGTTTGTTCTTTTGGCAGTCCACAGTATATTCAATGTGCTTTGCCAGCACCATAATTCAAAGGCATCAATTCTTCTTTGATCTTCCTTAATCAGTGTCTAGATTTCCCATGCATATGAGGCAACCGAAAACACCATGGCTTGGGTCAGGTGCACCTTAGTCTTCAAGGTAACATCTTTGCTTTTTAACACTTTAAAGAGGTCTGTGGCAGCAGATTTGCCAATGCAATGGAGCTTTTGATTTCTTAACTGCTGCTTCTGTGGGTGTTCGTTGTGGATCCAAGTAAAATGAAATCCTTCACAACTTCAGTCTTTTCTCCAATTATCATGATGTTGCTTATTGGTCCAGTTGTGAGGATTTTTATTTTCTTTATGTTGAAGTGTAATCCATACTGAAGGCTGTGGTCTTCAGTCTTCATCAGTAAGTGCTTCAAGTCTTCTTCACTTTCAGCAAGCAAGGTTTTGTGTCATCTGTTAGATTGTTAATGAGTCTTCTTCCAGTCCCAATGCCCCGTTCTTCTTCATATAGTCTAGCTTCTCAGATTATTTGCTCAGCATACAGATTGAATAGATCTGGTGAAAAGATACAGCCATGATGCACACCCTTTACTGATTTTAAACCATGGATTATCCCCTTGTTCTGTTCAAAATGACTGCCTCTTGATTATGTACAGGTACCTCATGGGCACAGTTAAATGTTCTGAAATTCCCATTCTTTGCAATGTTATCCATAATTTTTTATGATTCACAGATCATAAATACCTTTGCATAATCAATAAAACACAGGTAGACTTCTTTCTGGTATTCTCTGCTTTCAGTCAAGATCCATCTGACATCAACAATGATATCCCTCATTCCATGTCCCCTTCTGAATACAGCTTGAATTGCTGGCAGTTCCCAGTCGATACTCAGCGGCTTTTGAATGATTTTCAGCAAAATTTTACTTGCGTGTGATATTAATATTATTGTTCATTAATTTTGGCATTCAGTCGTATCACCTTTCTTTGGAATAGGTGTAAATACGGATCTCTTCCAGTCGGTTGGTGAGGTAGCTGTCCTCCAGATCTCATGACCTAGACAAGTGAGCACTTCCAGTGCTGCATCTGTTTGTTGAAAAATCTTAGTTGGTATTCCATCAATTCCTTGAGCCTTGTTTCTCTCCAGTGCCTTCAGTGCAGCTTTGACCTCTTCAGTACAATCAGTTCCTGATCATATGCTACCTCCTAAAATGGTTGAATGCCAACCAATTATTTTTGGTATAGTGACTCTGTACTCCTTCCAACTTCTTTTGATAATTCCTGCATCATTTAATATTTCCCCTGTAGAATCCTTCAGGATTGCAACTCAGAGCTTGAGTTTTTTCTTCAGTTCTTTCAGCTTGAGAAATGCCAAGTATGTTCTTCCCTAGGTATATGCCTAAAAGACTTGAAAGCAGGGAATTGATCAGATACTTGTATACCAGTGTTCATTGCAGCATTGTTTACAGTAGCCAAATGGTAGAAACAACTGAAATGTCCA
This sequence comes from Elephas maximus indicus, assembly GCF_024166365.1. Lineage (NCBI taxonomy): Eukaryota > Metazoa > Chordata > Mammalia > Proboscidea > Elephantidae > Elephas > Elephas maximus. The sequence goes on from NC_064820.1 coordinate 87,442,931, forward strand.
TCAACAGATGAATGGATAAACAAAATGTGCTCTGTACATACAGTGGAATATTGTTCAGCCATAAAAAGGAACTAACTTCTGATATGTGTTACGGCGTGGGTAAACTTTGAAACCATTATGCTAAGTGAAATAAGCCAGACAGAAAAGGACAATTATTGTATGATTCCACTTATATGAGGCTTCTAAAATACGCAAGTTTGTTGAGACAGAAAGTACATTGGAGGTTATCAGGGGCTTGCGGGGAGGAGGAATGGGGAGATATTGCTTAACGGGTATAGAGTTTTTGTCTGAGATGATGAAAAAGCTCCGAAAATAGATAGTGGTGATGGTTGCACAAGGTAAATATACTTAATGTCACTGCATAGTTAAAATGGTACATTTTTTGTATGTTTTACCACAATAAAAAAGGGGAGGGGAACCTTTCAGTGACCTCCCATTGCATTTAAAATAGGTGCAGTGAGTGCAGATTCTTCCCCAAGGGCTATGAGGCCATTAGAAACCGTGGTGTTGTAGTGGTTCAGAGCTTTGGCTGCTAACCAAAAGGTTGGCAATTCGAATCCACCAGGCGCTCCTTGGAAACTCTATGGGGCAGTTCTACTGTGTCCTGTTGGGTTGCTATGAGTCAGAATAGACTCGCCGACAACAGGTTTGGTTTGTTTCGTTTTTATGAAGCTGTTGGACCCTGCCCTCCTCCCTGTTCTCAGTGTTTGCTCTTTTAACTCTCTTCCTGTGCTCCCGTCACTTTGCCTCCCTTCTGCTCCCTGAGCACACCCAGCCCACTCCCTCCTAAGGAGCCTTACTCTTAAGCTTCTCTCTGCTGGGAAAGCCCTTCTCCAGGTTTCTTCTCAAACTTTGCTTCCACTCAGGCATCACCTCCTCAGTAAGGCCTCTACTAGAATATCAACTCCATCAGCTTCATCTGCCTTGTTTGACACATTAGACCTCGATATGCCCAGTACCTCTGGTAATACCTGGCACAAAGCAGGCATGCAATGAGTGCTGATTAAATGAATGGCTGTTTTTACTGGAGGAAGATAATCTTATGAGATAGATAAAAAAAGTTAAGATTTAAAACATGGCTTTGAAATCATGAAAAATACAAAGAAAAGATGTGAGGCTGATGCCTTTACATAAGACTAACTAGGAGATAGAGCAATTTCTTTGATAAAAAATTTCAGACATATATATTTTTTCACCCAGTTTGGTTAAATTCAAATATATATGTGTGTGTGTGTGTGTGTATAAATTTATTGTATATATTGACTTTTCTAGTTCTTCAGTTACTTGAGTAAAATTTAGCCAGGCAATACTTTCTCCTACTGGATTGTTATTGTTGTTATTGTCATTACCATTGTTCTTATTTTCATTATTGTTTACCAGCAAGTTGTTTCCTACTTATAGTGACCCTGTAGGACAGAGTTAAACTGCCCCATAGGGTTTCCTAGGCTGTGATCTTTATGGGAGCAGCTCACCAAGTCTTTTCTCCCCTGGAGCTGCTGGTGAGTTCAAACCACCAACCTTTCGGTTAGCAGCCAAGTGCTTAACTATGGCACCACTAGGGCTCCTTCTTATTAGATGAGACACCCATATTAAAGCTGACTGAGACTGTATCCCACCTCTGACACCATCACCAAGGTACTTGTTCTCATCTGACTAAGGAATTACTTCAACACTTTTTTTTCTGTAATAACCTAGAAGCAATCTATCATCAATTAATTTAAACTGAAATCTAAGTCATTTTTACCTCTGATTATCCCAAGGGGTCACCATGAGTTGGGCGTTAATTCACCAGCAACTAACAACAGCAACAATAATGATCTCTTCTTGTTGTTTGTCTAAATTTTCCTATTTCAAATTTTAAAATATGTTTTTTGGGTTCTTGTTTACCCTTTTCTTACCTCATTCTTAGTCATCATTGTTTTAAATCAAGGAGTTTAACTGTTGGAGTCTTTCCTAATCCCGTGGCATTTCCAGTCCCTGGGACGGTCCGTGAACCTTCTGAGCTGCATCAACCAGCCCCGTATCTGAGTTCCAGGCACTGATACCCCATAGCTCCATAAGACCCAGCCCCTCGGCCCCTGACTTCCATACCTGCCATCCCTTCCACTGTCCATACAGAGCAGAGGCCAGAGCCTGCTCTGCAGAGGTATAGCTTAGAATACCCACATCTGCAGGGCCAGTGCTGGACTCATCTGTACAAACCTGCCCTGGATTTGTGCCTCAGACTCCCTGGAGACAGCTTACCTCATTGCCCAGTCTGCATTCCATACCCCAAACCACCTCAAGCAGGGGCAGGTGTAGACATGATAGGAATCGAGTGTCATATGATCTATGTGCACTTGAAGAAAGCCAGCCAGTAGTGGAAAAGCTCAGAAAGTAAAGCAGGGATATTGCAGTCAAACCTCAAAGTTGTATTACCTTGGGCAAGTTTTTAGCATCCCTAGACCTCAGTTTCCTCGCCTTTGTAATTATGTATCAACCTCTTAGTAGTATCATTAGAATTAAGGGAAAATCCTTAAATCAATACATGGCAGTTGTTTGTATTGTCATTGCTGCTTCTCTTTCAAAAGATACTTGTGCACACAACCTCCTTCAAACCCACCTTCCCTGATATACTCACCACCTACATGCTGTGCCTTGCTGCCTAATTCCTTTCTGCCATTCCTTCTTGCCAACAAAGTGTCATTGGAGGAAAATGTAGCATCTTTCAAAAATAGCCCATTTTATGTTTGTGCTGACCCTCCATTCTGCTTGTCGCGCCTTCTCTGCTTTTCTGGGACACACCTGGAGCACGTTTCATACAGTTCTCTCCCTGTGTGTCACCTAGTTGCACAGACTCATGGGAGATGAATATGTCCCCTATTTTACTGAGGAGTCAGAAATCATATGCCTGTATTTCCCTTTCCAACTCAGCATAGAATTGTAACCATCTTCTTTCCTTCTATTCATGTTGGAGAAAAGAAGCCTTTTTCCCTAGGGAGGCAAGTGGTGCTCCACCTTCTATGGGCATGTCAATCACCTGGGAGTTGATTGTAGGGTTGGGGTAGGGCCCAGGAACACACATGGTCAACAAGCACTCCAATTGGTCCTTACAGCACACCTTCAGAAGTCTGCTTCAGTTTTTTTAATATTTCATTTCTCCTGAGACTACACTCCACTCTTTTCCATTCTGTCTTTTACGTCTTCAATCTCACATTCTCCTTGGGATTTTTCTCTTGTATGTTCAAACTGGTTTCCTTATTCTCCTCCCTACCCAAATTATTTTTTTCTTTGACATGGGGAAAAATAGTTGAGATTCTCCATCTTCAACTACACCGCATGTGGAAGTTGCTGGGGTCGGGGGTGGGGTGCAGGGGGCAGCGAGAGGGCTGAATGAAGGCTCTTTTTTTCCTGCCCTTGCACTAAGGGATTTGACTGTTGAGAGAAAGAAGCCGAGGATGTTTCTCTGTTGAAAGCACCTTCTGTCAGGTGTTTCAAAGAAATGAATCTTTCCACCAGAAGAGAGCATTTTAATAGCAACATTGATATGGAACATAGCAACGCTTTTAAACAGACTTAGAGTGCTTTTAGTCTTCATTTAAATCTGTTTTATTCTTCCTGTAACGTTCTATAAAATCTCATCAATGTACGAAATCATTCTGAGCCTCAGATTTTCTCATTTTCTCTGGATGAGAGCTTTGATTAGCTTTTTACAAGTTCTTCATTAGTAATTGGGTTGCTTTTTTTGTTTGTGTTTTTGGCTGTTCCCTCTAATAAGTTTATGTTCTATCAAAGAATTCTTTGAGGATGGTCTGAAATATGTTACTCTGTGTTATGTTACAGAATATTATAATTTAATACTCTTTATAAAATGCAACAAGTGCTATTAGGATTAAATGTTCATTTCTTCTTCTTGATGCTGGTGGCTGGGGTGGGTTGTTCAGTCTTATCATCATGCCTGACCTAGTTGTGCAGCCATTACTGTTTAATTAATAGACATTTACATAAGCTCTTTTTTCCCCCAGCAAGCTTTATAATGGACTTGTTGGTTATCTCCTTTTCACCCTGTGAAGTATCAGCAGTGCTATTTCCATTTTGCATATCAAAATACAGAGAGATTAAATTATGTACAACAAATTGATAACTGAATAAGTTTGGGAACTCAGAATTCTGGCATATTAATGGTGTTGCTTAGAGCAATGGCCCATATAGACTTTATAAATATACTCACACTCTGCTCTCTAATCCAGAAGTTGGAGTTGGGACTATCAGAAGCCCAGGGAGGGAGCCCTTTGTAGATTTACGCAGGGGTGGGGGAATTAGTTTCTGGGCTCCCTCTGGAGCAATAAAAGGAAGATTTTTTTGTTAGCAGAGGAGGTAGTATCTGAGAATTAGTGCTGTGATGTCTGTAATTTAATAAAAATTCTAGGAAGCCTGGTGGCTTCTGTGCAGCGTATGAATTTGAAGGGAAGCTGATTTTTGTTTGTTTGTTTGTTTTGTTTTGTTTTGTTTTGTAACCCACCTTCTCTAACACCATTAGAATTTTCTTTCTAATTAATTGGCCACAAAATGTCAACAGGTACAGTTAGAGCAAAGCCTGGCTTCACTTGGCTTCCTCTGCTTATCCCAGGAACAAGGAGAAACGTGCTGACCTTTCTGGGTACTTGAGTGAGGCTTTCATTTCTCTTTCTCTCTGTTTCTCTCTCTCACACACACAGATACACACATTTTTAACATTCTGTCACTGTCTATCTGTATCCTCTCACACCCTCCAATGCCCAGTCCAATACAAAGGGTAGATATCTGGACCAGAGTATTTTTTTTTCCTCCCTTTTACCCCTTCCTTTTTTTTTTTTTCAAAACTATAAAATGGGGTTGCTTGCATATTAAACCTTGCTCCTTTGTCTTGTGAATTTAAGGACACAGAAGGATTGAAAGTCAAATAATTTTTGAAAATTGCTTAAGGTAAATAGAAAGCTGTTGCAGCTATATTAATATCAGATTTTTAAAAAATCCATTTTAGGCAGAAAGCATATGCCTTTTGTTGATTACATCCAGAGAATACATTGGATCTTACAGAGATTGCCTCAATCATTTAATAATGCCCTCCTCAAAAAATAAAATAAACACATTTTTTTCTCCTCCAAACTTAAAAAACTTCTCAGCCTTACTTAGAAGATGAAGGTTTGTGTGTCTCTCACTTAACTCATTTCCCATTAAACTCAGACTAGACTCTTTCTGTGTTAAATTCCAGTGCTATGCTTTTCTTTTCCCCCAACCCCAAATCCTGCACAGCCTGTGAGGCCTGGACCAGATTAAATGCCATATCTTCAGGAAGCCTTTGCTGGTCCTACCAGTCAGAAGTAACTTCTCCTCTCTCTGAATTACTATATTATATTCCTTGATTTGTTTCTTTTGGGTGGCTAGGATTATAACCTGTTGTGTATTACAGGGTTTCTGTAACCTTTGAAGTACACATGCCCTGATGGAGCCTGGGGCGAGGAGTGAAGATGTACCACTTCATTTGACTCAGGACCCCTCTCGGCTCATGAGAACATATATCCTGCTGTAAAGTCTGGTGTTTCCAACTTGTACAATGCTCAACATAGTGTTGCCAAAACTACACAAATGACACCACACAGCAGCATTAGACCTGCAGTGTGAAAATAGTAATTGAGTTCCAGGCATCCAGCATCCCACCATGAGTATCATCCCAGGGAACAAAGGGTCTTTCCATCCTTGAGTTCTCAGGCCTTGGCCACCGTCTGCATTGTGGTTTTCCTTTATTTCACTGGTGAACAAACATCTCTCTGTCCCTTAGGCATCTGCAGGCCTTCCTCAGAACACCCTCCATCTTACAGTGGGGAGCCTCTCATTCTTTGCTAGTGCCACTGTGATCCCTGCACAGTCTTCTGTGGCAGTATGAAGGCTCCATGTGTCTTCCTCCAAATCATGAAGAAAAACTCCCTCCACAGAGGCATCTTTCTTACCAGATTTTTTTTGTTCCCAATCACAAATCCTATTACTCAATCTCCCACCATCAGACCTGATGAAAGTGCTCTTCTCCTCAGGGATCTGCTTTTCCTTTCTCTTTTGAAATCCAAAGGGAAGGGGAGTGGGATAGTGACAAACTCAATTTATCTCTGAGGCTCTCTCCCTAAGAGGTGCAATCAAGGACTTAATACTGGCGGTGCATCAGGACAGTAAACTCCAGGAGTTGAGATAATGGGTTGTTGTTTTATATCTTTCTAGTACCTAAAAACTAGAATGTAAACTCCATGAGAGCAAGGTTTTCCTCTGTCTTCAAGACCCTTATATCCTTAGAGCCTAGAACAGTGCCAGGCACATAGAACATGTGCCATAAATATCTATTGAATAAATGGGTGATGGAGGATAGATGGACGGATGGGTGGGCGGGCAGGCGGATGGATGATGATGGATGGATGGACAGACGGACGGACGGGTGGGTGGGTGGGTGGATGGATGGATGGCATGGAGCCTTACCTACAGGAGGTATTCAGTAATGTCTGTTGAATGTATGAGTAAAAAACACATGAGAGAATAAAGGAGTACGTAAAGCAGGAAGGCATGAGTGTGTTATATATTTTGGTGGTATTTGATTCTGCTTCTTAGTCTGGATAACATATCATGGGGGATGTAGTGGTGTGGCAGAGAGTAGGATAGCTTACATAATTAAAATATGCATGTTATTAGTTCAAATGTTTTTCTCATTGATATTTTAGAGTATTATTTTTATGGGAAATTAATCCATAATGCATAAGTTTTACATATACTGCGTAATTTATATAAGTTTTTTAAGTAAATTACATGTGTAGAGTTATTCCTAACCTTATTCTCAGACCCTCTACTTTGCTTTTAGATACACTTTGAAGGAAATATTTGAGAAAACAGTGAGGTTTTAATTATCTAGGGACAACCATAAACATACAAGGAGGTACTGCTATCCCTGGTTTTATGCCAAGAAGAGAAAATGTTTCTCTCTTGAGTCACTACAGTAGCAGTCGGGCCACAGGTGCTTTCCACTGGACTACTTCAATAACCTCTTCCTGCTTCCCCTCTTGTTCTGCAGTATCAATAGTAATATGTTACAATGTAAATCACAATGTATCACTTCTCTGTTCAGAATCCTCAAAGTCTCCCCATCACACTCAGAATAAAATCCTAAATCCTTCCTATGTTTTTAAAATACGCTACATGATCTTGACTCCTGGCTTTCTCTCCAAAGTTACTTTCTAACACTATTCCTCTTCATCATACCTGGCCACACTTCCCTTCTTGCTATTCTTTGAATATTGCAAGCACTGTCCTGCACTAGGATCTTTGTACTTGTTATTCCCAATCTGGAAGTGCTCTTTTCCCAAAGACTTACGTGGCATTCTTCCTTACTTGGTTATATCTCTATTCAAATATTACCTCTGCAAAGAGGCTTTCCCTGACCAACTTTTCTAAAATTACTCATTGTTCTCTATATTCTGTATATTTTTAAAATTTTCCCTCTCCTCCATTTGACTGTCTCAACTTTGACTCTGTAAAGAACAGATAAAAAGAGAAAAAAATCTCCCCAGACAATTCCTAAACACAAGCCTTCCCTCATATAAGTATGGGGAGGGAATCCCTCTACACATCTCACCCCACCTCCCATAAACTTCTCTGGTGGGATGTACTTTTAATCCCAGGCCTCAAATAAGTTCACAAAAAAAGTACAGAATTCATAAGAAGACACAATGAGTGAGGACCAGCAGAAACAAGATGCAATATTAACCAACAATTTCAAATATTGAAATCATTTGATGTAAAAATATAAAATAAGTGTGTTGAATATATTTAAAGAATGGAAGAAAATACTGAAAGTATGATATAAGAATAAGAGTCTTTCAAAAATGATCAGACAAATTTAAGAAATAATCAAATAGAACTTTAAAAAGGAACATGTATAGTTAAATTAGAAGGCTTAGATTGCAAATCAGATATATACAGTTAAAGAGAGAATTAATGTATTGGAAGATGGATCTGAAGAACTAATACATATTGTAGCAAAAAATGACAAAAAGATGGAAAATATAATAACAAGTTAACAGATACAAGGGATCTGAGGAGGAGTAATATATGTCTGTTAGGAGTTCCAGAAGGAGGGAATAGAGAGAATAGAAGAGAAGCAGTGTTCAAAGGGCCAATTCTTGGAATTTTCCAGAATTGGTGAAAGGACACTGACATTTAGATTCACAAATTTCAATGAATCCCAAGCAGGATAAATAAAAATAAATCCATACCTAGACACACTGTGGAGTCTTGGTAGCGCAGTGTTAAGAGCTATGGCTGCTCACCGAAAGGTGAGCAATTCAAATCCACCAGCCGCTCCTTGGAAACCCTATGGGACAGTTCTACTCTGTCCTATAGGGTCGCTATGAGTTGGGATTGACTAGATGGCAAGAGGTTTTTGGTTTTACAGACCCATTGTAATGAAATACCAGAGAGAAAGAGAAGATCTTAAAAAGAATCTCTATTAGACTGATAGTTGACTTCTACACAGAAAAAAATGGAAGCCGGTAGAAAATATTCAAAGTGCTGAAAGAATATAATTATTAACCTAGAATTTTACACCTACAAAAAGTTATTTTTCAAAAATGAGGGAAAGATAAAGAATTCATAGTATGGGACCATTTTACTACCTATAGATCTTCACTAAATTATGTTCTAAAGGACATATTCAATAACAACAAAAAAAATGACCCCAGAAGGGAGAACTAAAGTGGTGACAAAAGGAATAGTAAAAATGTGAGTGAATCTCCACAAGCACTGACTAATAAAACACAAATGATATTTAATTTATGCAGTTAAAAACCAAATAAGATGCAATTGAAATAATAAGTCAGTAAGAGGTGATCAAAGTTAAAGACCCTAAGGCCCTTGAATTGTTTGGGAGGAAGATAAAGATATTAAGTAACTGTAGACTTTGTTAAGTGAAGTATTCATTAAAAATTTTTAGGATAATAACAAAGTTTAGAAATATAATGTATAATTTTCAACCTAATAAAAACAGAAAAAGCAATGAGAAAAACATTAAAAAAAGGCCTATACTTAATCAATCAAAAATAATTCAAGAGAAGAGGAAAAAAAGCAAAAGAAGAAACATTAAAAACAGAATGAGTAGAAAGTCATAAAGATGGGAGACATGAAATCAAATTATACCAGTAATCACAATTCCTGTATGTGAACTGAAACACTCCAGTTAAGTGACAGATTGTCAGTGGAGCCACAGGAAATGCCTCAAATTTAAGGACACAGAAAGATTGAAAGTCAAATAATTTTTTAAAATTGCTTAAGGTAAATAGAAAGCTGTTGCAACTATATTAATATCAGATAAAAAATCCATTTTAGGCAGACAGCATAATCAGAAATAAATATGATCACTTCATATCGATTAAAGTTTCAGATCTCTAGGAAGATCTACTTCTATGCATTTAAATAGCACGGCTTCAGGAAACATAAAACAAAAATTGACAGACTACGAGCAGAAATGGGCAAAACCATCATCATAGGTGAGATTTGAACTTCTCTTGACATTGACAGATCAAGCAGACAAGGATATAGAAGATGTGAACAGCACAACTAACAAGCTTAAGCTAATGGGCATGAACAGAACACTGTAAGCAAAAATGAATATTACATATTCTTTATACACATTCTTTTTAATCACATATGGAACATTAAAAAATTAAACAAGAACAACAAAATATATGCAAATAAAATACCTACACCTGTTGCCATCAAGTCAATTTCAACTCCTAGTGACCCTATAGGACAGAGTAGAACTGCTCCATAGTGTTCCCAAAGCTGTAAATCTTCATGGAAGCAGACTGACACATCTTTCTCCCGAGGAGTGGCTCTTGGGTTAGAACCGCTGACCTTTCCGTTATCAGCTGGACGCTTAACACTGTGCCACCAGGGCTCCTTAGTAGATGGAGGGAAATAATAAAGTGCAGAGATTAGTAAAATAGGGAACAAAGACACTTAGAGAGACTCAACAAAAGACACAAATGCAAAGACTGACACATACTAAAAAAAAAAGCTAGGACTCAGTAAATACCTGTTCCATGAATAAAAAAAAACAACATATATGTGTGTGTATAAAAAAGTCCAAAAGGAAACTCACCAAGCTGTGATTGAATCTGAGTCAGGCAGTTTTGGATTATCTGGCTTTTAGTCTTTGTTCTTTTCTATATTTTCCAAACTCTCTATATGTATTGCTTGTATAGTTTTATGAGAACACATTACAGTGATCTGTCGCTTAACATCCATGATATGTTCTGTGAAATAGGACGTTATGTGATTTGAACTTTGTGCGAACATGCCTAAATCACGAGCAATAGCATTCACTGATTTTCAACCTTTGCATGAGTTTAACAATTTTTGTTTCATTTCCAAATCAATACTTCTCTTTTGCCTCTTGATGCTGCTATCACTAGCACTAGTTTTGCTGTGTTTGGGAGCCATGATGCACTTCAAGGTAATATTTTTGGAAGAAAATTAAACAGAGATAACGCTTCCGCACTCCAGAGACACGCGGTACGTGAGATTTGGATGCTGCTGCCTATGAGTCGAAAACATACATTGTTATGCAATAAACTTTTTTATTTGTTAAATTGGGAAAGTTTGCATTAAAGTAATGATAGAAAATACAGTATAGTACATACATAAGCCAGTAACACAGGCGTTTATTATGACTATCAAAACAAAAACAAACAAACAAAAAAGTCGATTTGGACTCAGAGCAACCCTTATAGGGCAGAGTAGAACTGCCCCACCAGGTTTCCAAGGAGTGGCTGGTGGATTTGAACTGCTGACCTACTGGTCAGCAGTGGTAGCACTTAACCGCTGCACCACCAGGGCTCCATGACTATCAAGACATATGTATTATAGGTATATATGTACTATACCATTATATGCCTGGCAGCCCAATCGCTTTGTATATGAGAGACATGAGATAACATGTACTGCACGTGGGAAGCTGTTGCATGTACTACGTCCTGTTACGTCTGCTTTGTCCAGTTCTCTGAATGAGATTTCTGAACTCTATTATAAACTTATGGGACCATGAATGTATATGTGATTGGATGTTTCCCAAATGGACATTATACAGCACATGAGTATATTTAAAATGGGAAAATAAGGTTTAAAAGAGATAGGATTTAAACCAGGAACTAGACCCGACACCAACTCTGGTCAGTGGAGCAAGGAGGTATAGTGAACTTTGAGGTGTGGCTATGCTTTGCCCCTCACTGCCTGAATGACCTTAAGCATAATCTCTTTGAAGTTGCTTTATGAAGTGGCAATAATAAAGCCTTCCTCAAAGAGTTACCACGTAAAGCACTTAGAACAGTGCCTGAAACTTAGTAGGTGCTCAGTAGTCATTTTCCCTTCCCTGTTTAAGAAGGTAGATTAGGGAGATACCTTTCTCCATTTCTAAGGAATGTGCCCAGAGTGGAAGGCAAACTTGATCAATCTGGATTAAGAAACTGGATGAAAGCTTGATACGTGAATTATATTTTTGCCTTCCTGGTGAGCCAAAAAATTGAGAAATGAACCAAGTAACTCATCATATTTATTAGACATAGGACTGAAGGTACAGTATTAGCATTTCCTTGTGATAGTCATATCTAATATTTCTGAAACCAATTCACAGGATTCATGTCAGGCTTATTTTATGAGACATTTAACCATTGCTAAATTAAATTTCGTAAGGGAACGTGCCTGTATAACTCCTCTGGAGCTACAGAGATAGAAACCTGACCCATCATTTCTATCTTCACAGAAAACCATTTAGCAGAACTTTGTTCCAGTAGAAGTGTTTACAGAGTTGTAAGCCTAACACAGTTCATTGGCTGCATGTATTTCTACGCTGACATTTTTCTCAGCGCAGATTTGCATCAGTTCATTAGTACTGACAGCAGATGGTAGTACTTTCACATGAATTTACCTTCTGAATTGATCTAAGAAATGCCGCTAAAAAAATCCTGACAGTTTTGATGTTCTTCCATTTCTGAAAATGGTATGTTAAACAAATAAGGTGTAGGACTGTAGATTTTTTGGAACTCCCACACTTTTTTCTAATTCTTAAACGAACTAAAGGCTGCTTTCATCTCCAATTTTGGCTGTCTGTAGGGGAAAGTGGAAAACACAGAAAATTTTTCCTGATAACCCAAGGCTTTTTTAAAAAAAATCTCAATAACAGAAAAATGGCTTCTGGAGAACATTATCCAGATTGATTGTCTACACTGATCAAATGCCTCAAATTATTTGTAAATTCTCTACCCTAGTTTATCTCAATACAAACTGCTGAACTTGCAGGATCAGCTAATCAAATGTAACTGAAAATATAGACCCAGATCTCAAGGCTAACTTTGGACTCTGTCATTTCTGCAGCATTAAGATATCCATAAGATTAGCCTTGACATTGTCAAGGATTTCATTTTACTTGGATCCACAATCAATGCCCATGGAAGCAGCAGTCAGGAAATAAAATGACATATTGTATTGGGCAAATCTGCTGCAAAAGACCTCTTTAAAGCATTAAAAATCAAAGATGTCACCTTGAAGACTGAGGGGCACCTGACCCAAGCCATGATATTTTCAGTCGCCTCATATACATGCAAAAGCTAAACAATGACTAAGAAAGACTGAAGAACTGATGCCTTTGAATTATGGTATAGGCAAAGAATATTGAATATACCATGGACTGCCAAAAGAACAAACAAGTCTGTCTTGGAAGAGGTACAGCCAGAGTGCTCCTTGGAATCGAGAATGGTGAGACGTTGTCTCACGTACTTTGGACATGTTATCAGGAGGGACTGGTCTTTGGAGAAGGACATCATGCTTGGTAAAGTAGAGGGTCAGCATAAAAGAGGAAGACCCTCAAAGAGATGGATTGACACAGTGGCTGCAACAATGGGATCAAACATAACAATGATTGTGAGGATGGTGCAGGACCGGGCAGTGTTTTGTTCTGTTGTACATAGGGTTGCTGAGTCAGCACCAACTTGACAGCTCCTAACAACAAGATTAGCCACATTTTAAAATTACAGACTCTGTCTTTAGTTAGGGTTAAATCAGTATGAAATTATCAGATGAGAAGACTTAATGTTTGCTAAATGAATGAATGAGAGAACATATGTTTCAGTGGTAGAATCCTCACCTTCTTGTGGGAGGCCCAGGTTCCGTTCCCTGCCAATGCACCTCAAGGACAGCCACCATCCCTCTGTCAGTGTAGGCTTGTATATTGCTATGATGCTGACCAGGTGTCTGCAGAGATTTCAGACTAACACAGGCTAGGGAGAAAGGCCTGGCAATTTATGTCCAAAATATCAGCCAGTAAAAACTCTATGGATCACAATTATCTGTTGTGCATGAGGTTGCCAGGAGTCGGGGACAAACTTGATGGCAGCTAAGAGTAACAACAATGATCACATCAGGGAAGCTTTATATTTTTCTTTTTAATACAGCCATTAGTTACATTCTTTCTACCTCAAGATCTTGTTTTCAGTAGCCCTGGTGGCACAGTGGCTAAAAGCTTGGGTATGAACCCAAAGGCTGGCAGTTCAAATCCACCAGCCACTCCTTGGAAACCCTATGAGGTAGTTCTACTCTGTCCTATGGGGATGCTGTGAGTTGGAAGCAACTCGACAGCAATGGGTTTGGATTTTGGCTTTATATATTTAAAAACAAGGATTTATCCTTAATATTTTTAAAATTAGCTTTCCATCCGTATTTGAAAATTGATTAATGATTTGGTTAGTTTGCCATCACTAAGAGAAGCTGACACATGTGAGAAATTACTGGGTATAGAATCATGAATATTTAGCCATGTAGTTAACTATGGTTGCTTTTGACATATTCCTAGGAAAACTATGGTCATAATTAACAACATACTTAAAGATTTATTTAACAACAAGAAGGAACCTTAGGTTCCAAATATTCTCAAAAACAATACCTTTACTGGTATTCTAACAATAGGAACACGGTTAATACTGACTTAATTCTGCTAAAATATAGCAGCTTTGCTCCAGTATAGCTCAATTTCTTCACCCCTCATTTGTGCTATTATTATCATGTAATATATATATTGTATATGTACACACATATGTTATAAACCAACAGTACAGTGTCATAATTTTTATTTTATGTAATCTTATGTCTTTTAAAGAAATTAAAAGAAGAAAAAAAATTCTTAGCTAGTCTTTTACAATTTTATAATTACCATTTATGATTTTCTTCATTTTTTCCTGTGGATTTGAATTACCCTCAGTGTTATATGCTGAAGGACTTCCTTTAGTATATTTTATAAGACAGGTCTTTAAGGAATTCTCTCAGTCTGTTTACCTGGGAGTGTATTTATAGCACTTTCATTTTTGAAGGATAGTTTTGCTAGATATAGAATTGTTGGTTGACAATCTCCACCCTCCCCGCCGCCACACCCACCAGCACTTTGTCCTTCTACTACTTTTTGGACTGATGAAAATTCAACCATTAATGTATTATTGTTACTGTCCTTTATGTGAAGGTCCCTGGGTGGTGCAAATGGTTTGCACTCAACTACTAACTGAAAGGTTGGCATTTTGAACCCACCCAGTGGTGCTGCGGAAAAAAAAGCCCTGGCAATTTGCTTTAGGAAGGCCACAGACTTGGAAGCCTTATGAAACCCTATTCTGCACATATGGGGTTGCCATCAGTCAGAAATGATGACTGATGGCAACCGCATATGTGCAGAATAGGGTTTCATAGGGTTTTCAAGTCTGTGGCCTTCCTAAAGCAACAACTCAACAGCAACTAGCAATCACAACAACAACCCTATTGTGTAATGAGCCCTTTCTATTTCACTGCTTTCAAGATTTTCCCTGTCTTTGATTTTCAGCCATTTGACTATGGTGTACCTGGGTGTGGATCTCTTTGTGTTTTGCTTAGGGTCTTTTGAGCTTCCTGGATCTTCAGATTGTTTTCCAACAAATTTTGGAAGTTTTCAGCACGTATTTCATCTGCCTATTTCTCTACATCCTCTCAAGCTCAGACTCCCATTTCCTGTATGTTGGTACATTTGATATCATTCCACAGATCTCTGAGGCTTTGTTTGTTTTTCTTCAATCTTTTATTCCTCTCTTTTCTTCAAACTGAATAATTTCTATTAATATATCTTCAAACGCACTAACTCTTTCTACTACGATTTTATGTCTGCTGTTGAGACACTGGTGAATTTTTTATTTCTGATGTTGTACTTTTCAACTTGAGAATTTTCATTTGGCTCTTTTTTTATAGTTTGTATTCTTTAATTGATATTCTCTATTTGTAGATACCTTTCATCATTTTTTCCCTTTAATTCTTTAGACAGTTTTATTTAATTTTTTGAACATGTTTATAGTAAACCAAAAACCCAACCCCACTGCCGTCGAGTTGATTCCGACTCCTAGCGACCCTATAGAAGAGCGTAGAACTCTGCCCCATAGAGTTTCCAAGGAGCGCCTGGCAGATTCAAACTGCTGACCTCTTGGTTAGCAGCCATAGCACTTAACCACTACGCCACCATAAAAAAAAAAAAAAAACAACTTTGAATTCTTTGTTTGCCAAATCCAAATATGGGCCCACTCAGTGTCAGTTTTTATTATTGGCTCTTTTCCCTGAATATTCATCATACTTTTCTGTTTCTTCATGTGTCTCATAAATTTATTTGAAAATTGGGCATTTTATGTATTATGTACATAGCAATTTTAGATTCTGACTATTTTCCCCAGGGGTTGTGTTTTTGTTGTTGTTCGTTTGTTTTGTTTTTGCTTTTTAGTAACTTGCCCAGGCTTCATCTGCAGAATCTGTCTCCCCCTGTGTGGCCACTGGTGTCTCTGCTAATTTTTTTTAATTCTTATTTTTATTTTTTAGCCTGGTTTGCTAGAACAACCAAACCTGTTGCTGTCGAGTTGGTTCAGACTCATAGTAACCTTATGAGACACAGTGGAACTGCCCCATAGAGTTTCCAAGGAGAGCTCGTGGATTCAAACAGCCAACTTTTTGGTTAGCAGCCAAGCTCTTAACCAATGTGCCACCAGAGCTCCATGATGAGACAGAGGTTGTGTTAAAATACCTCAGCCTCTTAAGGCCTTACCCCTTTGCTTATGGATCTGTGTATGTGTTGAGGAGCACATTTGAAATTCAGGTCTATTTCAAGTCTGCTTCAGCATTCACTTTCCATCAGTCTCTCTCCTCCTCACCTGCACGTGCATATAGTTTCCCTGTAAGCCAAGGATGCCTGGAGAGCCTTCTACAGCTCTCTCGTTTCTAGAATCTCTTGATTAAATTTCTGGCTGGTCTGCTGCTTGCCTCAACAGGGCCTACAACCTCTGGCTAGCAAAGCTACAGTTTTTTCTTGTTAATTTAGTACCTATTTTACTATTTTTTATTGACAATGCCACTAAGCAGGTGTTTACACCTTTGTTGGACATCAAGTCATCCCCTTTGGCAGCACAGCTATGGTTTTCATAGTCAGTAACCACCCCCAGCCCCCCCACCCCCCAGTGAAACTTTACTGCTGATGAAGCCGGATACGGAAGCATTTTTAGAAATGAAGGCCACAGACTTCCTCTATTTCTTACCAGAGTTCCAACAGTTTTCCCTGAATTAAACACTTCTCAAAATTTTTATTTGTCTTTGGTTGATTTCCAGAGCTTTGAAATGGTTGTTTTTACCAACTTTTTCTTCTATTTTATACTTGTTTTCTGATCTCTTTATTCTGCCATAGCTGCAAGTCTCACCGTCTATTGTTATTTATTTATAACACTTTTCTTAAAAGATTATGTAAATATGCCTTAGTGTAATTCCTATTTTAAGCTGATCAGCATACACAAAACCAAACCCATTGCTGTCGAGTCAATTCCGATTGATAGTGACCCTACTGCCTCATAGGGTTTCCAAGGAGCACCTGGTGGATTCGAACTGCTGACCTTTTGGTTAGTAGCCATAGCTCTTAACCACTATCCCACCAGGGTTTCCGTTGATCAACATAGTGTAGCTTAATTTTTTTAAACCAAGAGCATCTTGCCAAAACAATATAATTTTGATTTTTAAAGACAGACATTTATTTTAATATATTCCAATTACATGGATATAAGGCCTTCATATCTTAAAGGATAAATACTTTTAAGTTTTTTTTTTCAGATCGCCAAACCTGCATTAAAGAAATACCCAAAATATTTTAAAAGCTATTCTAAGGCATGAAAGTCTCTATTATTTAAAAAGTGCTTCATGTGATCATTACCAAAAATTTCATTTTATTAGAACATAAACTTAAATGCTAATATGATTTTTTATGTTGTTTGAGGAAAAATAAATATTAAAATTTCTAGATTACTGAGGTGTTTTTGAAGTACATGAGCTTTTATTTTAATTTAAATATATTTAAATTACTTTCCATTAATGTGCCCTGAATATCAGCCTGTTGAATATTCTAGTTGCCATATATACCTACACCTTTTACTAATTCAAATTTTTCTTCCCTTTGTTTGTAATCGATTATAAAATGCTCCTAAACATTGAGACACTAAACGGTGATGTTTTTACCACGTTGCATAGCTCTATAGGAGCTTACCATTCTTAGTTATTGAAATTGGGCTTCAATATAGAGCACTATAAGACCATATACTGAAAGTCTAAGTGCTATTATCCTTGTCTGCTTAGATACCAGTGAATTTGAGTAATAAAAATAGCCAAGTAAAAGCTTACTATGTGTCAGGCACTGTTCTAAGACCTTTTCTAGGTCACGATAAGTCTAGGAGGTAGATGCTATCATTAGTCCCAGTTATCAGATGAGGAAACAGACACAAATTGTTTAAGTGGTTTGCCCAAAGGCAAACACGCTACTAAATGGTCGAGCCTGAACTTAACCCCAAAGAGTTTAACTACAGAGCCCATGCTCTTATCCACTCACTAAATGGAATGAGCAAGAGACCATTTATAGAAGTAAAGTCCAAGTCTTCACCAAGCAGCATCAAATGAGCAGAGCTGCAATGTGACCTGGGCCTAAGTCTGCCCTAAGAAAATTGTGTCCTGAGCTGTAAAATGTATGTATCTCTTGGGTATATATTATACTCTGATATGGTTATTTTTTTGAGGTCTTGTCAGGGTTAGGCTAGAGGCCTGTAAGTAAGAGGCAAAGTTTTGCCTGTATGGTGAAGCCATTCTGCATGAGAGTCACCAAGTCCTCAGAGAAAAAACAGAACTGCAAGGGGTTCAATGTCTTGAAGGGTACTTTTGGGTGGTGATTGTAAGTGCTTCCATCTACCATGTAGACCAAGAAGGGAAGGCCCAGCCAAGATCTCATTTTCCTAGTGTGCCACATGACTTGTATGGGCCTATGAGACCCAGCACTGTAACGATCTAGATCTTTAAGAGCCCTGTTGCTCTTTGTGTTTATTTTCCTTTCAATATCCCCAAGCTTTCAGTTGAGTCTTGTTTGAATGGTGAGTTCGTGGGTGGTGCAAATGTTTAAACACTCAACTACTAACCAAAAGGTTGGTGGTTCAAATCCTCACAGAGGCATCTTAGAAGAAAGACCTGGTGATCTACTTTCAAAAAATCACAGCCGTTGAAAATCCTATGGAATTCAGTTCTATTCTGAAGTACATGGGGTTGCCATGGGTTTGAATCAACTCAACAGCAACTGGTTTTTGGACAACTGGTTTTTGTTCTAATGGTCCATTCTGTCTCGGCTATTGGAAACATGGGCCAGAGTGTTTAAAGTGAGAGGAATTTCCACATAAGATGAAAGTGGTGATGGTAATCTTCAAGGAACCCCAAAGGGAAGATGAGTCTTGAAGAGAAGTGGAGGTTACGTGGTTCAGCTGATCCTCCCCATTATGAGTGTTTCCTTCTAATGTCAACCTTGGAAGTCTAGGTTTCTTTTAGTAAAGAAGGTAACATGTTTCCACATCAATAAGATTTGGTTACAGCTCTTCATTCCTTCCACTGGTGATTACACAAGTAATCCAAAATGAGTTTAGACTTGATTTAGTTTTTTTTAATCCCAAACTTCTGAACAGTAATTATATTTAGTCCAAGATAATTCTAAAATTCTTTTTGCATTTCCTATGCACATTTCCTGTGCTCATTTCCCTTTAGGGTCTTCTGTTTCCAACGCTGTGTCACCAGACCTCAGCATATTTGGCTCTTTCTTGTCATTCTGATCTCAGTTCAAATATCACCTCCTCAGTAAGGCCTCCCCTTGCACCAAATCTAAGTTATCACCACCCTCCCTCCAGAATCACATTACCCTGTTTATTTTCTTTAGAATGCTATTATTATCTGGATCATTTTATTTGTGTGTTTGTTTATTCTCTGTGTTTATTGGCTTTGTCCTTCAGTGGAATCTAAGTTCCATAGGAACAGGGACCTTGTTTGTCTCAGAGATACAGTGGTCTCTAGAAATGTTCTTGGAAGACACAGAAGAGATGATCAATAAATATGTGTGGAATTAATAAATATTTGTTTAAGGTAGGTAAGGGAAGCCAGAACCATGTTGGACAACAGGACTTGCTACAGGCATGACAGATCTGGGCTGTGGCCTGAGTCTAGTTAACCAGTGGATAACTCAACCCTCACTGCACATACACACACACACACGCACACACACACAACCACCATCTCCACATCCACTGTCACCAAAAGTGGAACTGTCCCTCCCATTTCTTGTTAGTGGATGTGTGCACATGCATGCTGACATGAGTGTTTTGGGGTGGAAAGTGGAGACAGAAGGTATAAAATCACATGATTCTTCCCTTGGAAAGCTCCGCGTTCAGCTTTGTAATGAGTCGGAAAGAATTCAGGGCTGATCAAGGAAACCACAAGATAGTGTTGTACAACAACCTATTTATTGGGGCCAACATGTTGACAGCTGACACACTGACAGCTGCATGCAGGGGTCAGTCCCCACAGCAGGAGATCTTCAAAGTAAGTGGCAGGAAGAGGGCATGAAAAACTTTGGACAAGAGGAGAAGAGAGGGGGAAAATCTTACCTGTCCCTGGGTGATGCCCCCTGCAGCAAGGTGGAGAGTCTCTGGGTCAAAGAACTCCAAAGGCAGCGACACCTTAGGGTCCTTATAACTACAGAATTTTTATCTTATCTAGGGCTAGCAGATGTTGGGTGCAGTTTCACAGGGTTTGTAAAGTAGGCAGGCTCTATGTGGGTAAAAATCTGCTTATTTGGGCCATTTTTGAAACAGTTGAATGTATACACATTTGACTTTGGTGCCAGTGGGTTTTTTTGGACTAACGGGCCTCAGCTTGCTACAAAAAAGTAAACAACTGGGGTCCAATACGCAGAGGCCATTTCTGATTCATCTGTATTGCAGGCTTCACCTTGGACTGGCTGAGAAGACAGGCAGCCCCTAGTCCAAATTCAGCCTATAAGCTTTTTTTATTTGTCACATACCATGTTTGGGAAAAAAAAAAATTGCAAACTGTCTTAGTTATCTAGTGCTGCTAAAACAGAAATACCACAGTGGGTGGCTTTAACAAACAAATTTATTTTCTCATACTTTAGGAGGCAAGAAGTCTGAAGTCAGGGGACCAGCTCAAGGGGAAAGCTTTCACTCTCCGTTGGCTCTGGGGGAAGGTCCTTCTCTGTGCAGCTTCGATTCCTTGTTTCTTTGATCTTCACATGCATGGCATCTATCTTCCCCCATCTCTGCTTGCTTCTGCTGTACCTTATCTGTTTTTTTATATCTCAAAAAGTGATTGGTTTAAGACACACTTTACCCTACACTAATAATGCCTCATTAACATATTAAAGAAAATCCATTCCCAAATGGGATTCTAACCACAGGTATAGGGGTTAGGATTTACAACACATTTTGGGGGAGGACACAATTCAACCCATAACTCTTAATATTTAAACTTAAGAGGTTGTACAGAAAAATCTGATTTCCAGTTATTTTTTGACAAGTAGGAAGATCAGGCACACTGAAGCTGCCTTCCCACATGGCACAATTGGCTGGAGCAGAGCCATAAGCATGTCCTTGGATAGGCACACTCTCCAGTCCCCCACAGTCCCTATCACCTGTTTTATTTAGCTGGCATTCCCCCTTTATGTCACCTACCTGGTCTTTGTAGTATTTGAGTTTGCAGTCTATGGCATAATGGCTAATCTGCAATGTAAATTATCTAGAAATACATCATCAGTAATTGTTTTCATTTGCTAGAGCTTGTGGATAGATCACTCGCCTGAATAGAAACCTTCTAGGGCTGCCCACTGCTTGCTAAATAAGGTCCTCGTTCCTAACCTGAAAGCAGTCAGGCCCCTACTTATATCCAGTCATTCTCTTATAAAGGCAGTGGAGTTATATCATATGGCTTCTAATTTATAGGAACTCAGCCCTATAGGCATGGGAGCGATAGAAAGAAACAGACAAACAAAAAAACTTAAAAGAGAGACAGACAGGCAAACAGAAATAGAACAATTTAAATAGTGCAGGCCGTTTCATCCCCTCATCCTACTACTGAACTGCAGTTAGTCCTGAAGCAATGAACATGTTGAAAACATATCTTAAAAAAAGAAAAAAAAAAATGTTCATGTGATCATGGTCCCCTCACATTGACAAAGAGGTGAATGAAATGAATTGTTCAGATATTCAGGCTGTTGAGCTTTGTGGACATCCTTGAGGAAAACACAAAAGAAGAAAAACACAAAAAACAGGCCAAAGAAAATGACTTACAAAGACTTAGCAGAATGGATAAAATTTATCTGTAATTTGTATCATGTAGACAAAACTGTGCTTACTGTATTACACTATTTTATCAATGAGTAGCACCTTCTCACCGACTTCTTCTCATATTTAGATCATAAATTATATTTAAAAATAGAATATCAACCTATATCTTAATGTAATAACATGGAATTTAAAATAAACCTTTATTTTAAAGGAGTAAAGCAGATTACATATTTTAAGTTTTTCATAGCTAACTCACATTGGCAATTCTAAATGAACTTTTATTCTTTCAGGAACATCCAATACTTGGGCAACCTTTTTTTGTACTCCATCCCTGCAAGACGAATGAATTCATGACTCCTATATTACAGAATTCTCAAAAAATCAAGAGGTAAGAAAAACCATCAAGACACATTGGTTTATATTCTTATTTTAAAAGTGTAAATCTTTTTATGTGACTTTGAAAGCAAAGCTAAAAAGAAATATTCTTTTTTTTTTTTTTTTACAATATTTACTGATTTTTACCATATGCTAGGCATTGCTCTAAGTTTTTAGATATATTGACCTTTCTGATTTTTCTAACAACCCTATGAGCTTGGTACCGTTATTTTACTCAGTTTACAGATGAAGAAGCTAAAGCACAGACGACTAAATGACTTGGCCAAGGTCACACAGCTAGCTAAGTGATGGATCTGGGAAGTGAATGTTGGCATTTTTGTTCCAGATCCATGCTCTTAACCACTGCACTCTGCCACCTTAGTAAATGCTATAATTTTTAAGTATAAAATTTGAATCATCAAAAGGGAGCCAGGAGCCCAAATACTTTGCCTCACTTTCCTTAGTGAGGGATTCGCATAATCTCTCTGGACCTCAAATGCAGGCCAAGCAATGGGACCGGCATTCAGAAATGCTGTGGTTTTAAGTGGTGGACACACACCTTTGAATAAAGCCTCATTTGTATTATTGTTGATGAGTAACTGATTTTTTACTGTTCACCAAAACTACAGTGGACATGTTAGTAGTGTCTTATTTTCACTTGTTTCGTAGGAATGTCAACTACATCACGTCATGGCTGAGCATCGTAGGGCCAGTTGTTGGGCTGAATCTACCTTTGAGCTATGCTAACACCACCTTTCAGGGTGAACGAAATGGTGATTGACAAGGTAAAAAGGAAAGCCTGGACTGAACGCTTTGCTGTTAAACAATGATCGGGGTATCTGTGGTGCACTTAGACACATCCCTGCTGGCCCCACCATATATGAATTCTGATTTCACCTTTAAGAGGCTGAACCTTGACGTATTTTTTAGTTTTTCAACCAGTGCCCTACCCAGTCACTTAGGAAGCATTTTACTTTGCTCTAAATAATGCTCACTCAACTACAGAAATGGTTTTGTTTTAATAATGATATTCTTTATTGCTCCGTTGACTATTTTATTCTCTTGGCTTTTATTTTCTTTTTCTTCAGGTTCTTATATTGAGCCCAAAGTGCTTAGAAATTGTGGCATGAAGTATGCCTAGAGTGCACCTGGCCAGCACTGGTTTTATAGGCCCAATACTATACAATATTGCATCTCATTAAGATTTTGACATGGATTGTTTTTCCTTAGGAGCAAATGTCTGATTGCAACTGAGATACTGAATGGTTACAAGAAACACCTCAAAGACACAAATCACCATAAATAGCAAAAATGAATCTAACTCAGTAACGCCAGAAATACTGACATCATTAGGGCGAAACACATCCCTTCTTCTGATGGGGGATTGAGAAATGGATTTGTATGTTTGTTTTATTGTAATACAAAAGAAAATTAAAATATAATATTTACATATTCCTGAAAACTAATGTCTTAATTATGGACTATCCTATAATCAAACATAGGAAAAATAGACGATAGCATGATTTCTTTTTTACTCCAGAAGGGATGAAGTGTGTTTGTGTATTTAGATATAGAGTAAATAAAAAAATAAATATTTTATTATAAGTGAGATAATGAGTTTTTACAAGCAAAATATGGCATATTAATTAAAAGTTTAAGGAAATCTATAGGAAATATTTAAAATCTTTCCCTATAGTAATAAGACAATGATAATTTTGTCCCTTTAGTTGACTTGAGCAAGTCTTTATGTTTCTGAGACTTGTTTTCTTCATCCTTAATACAAGAATAGCAAGCTACCCGAGAGGGTTGTTATGAGACCCACCAGATCAAACCTTTTGCCATCCAGTCGATTCTGACTCATATAAGACAGAGTGGAACTGCCCCATAGGGTTTCCAAGTCTGTAATCTTTATGGAAGCAGACTGCCACATCTTTCTCCCATGGATCAACTTTTGGGTTCCAGCTGATGACCTACAGCCAAGCACTTAACCACTATACCACCGGGGCTCCTTGTGAGACCCACAGGAGATCATTAATGCATGAGAAAATATTGTGAAGTATTGTACAAATTTTCATTAAATGCTCAACTTTCTTCTATTTGATATTCATTCAGTCGGTCTGTAATGTAACTAGCCTGAAAATGGTTTACACTCTACTGCTAACCTAAATGTTGGTGGTTTGAACCCCCCGCCAGCAGCTCTACAGAAGAAAAAGGCCTGGCAATCTACATCCATTAAGATTATAGCCAAGAAAATCCTCTGGAGTAGTTCTCTGCACATATGAGGTTGCCATGGGTTGGAACTGACTCGACAGCAACTAACAACAACAACAACAAGTTATTAATATGAACTTAATCTGGAAGAATTTTTAGTTTTGGACTGCTTGTTTCATTTTTAATTTGCTAGGGGCTTGAACTTGAGAAAATTGAACTGGCTCTTCAGAGACTCTAGATTAGTGTCTTTCAACGAAGGGTACACCTTAGAATTACCTGGGGAGCTTTTACAACTACAAGTGCAGGGGGCCCAGGCTTGACCTTCTGAGACACTCTCTCGGGGGTGATTCTGGAGCACACGTTCCTCTGAAGAACCTCTGGCCTGGATGTGACCTTATGGTTGCATTTATTTGTATTGTTTAGTTTGGTTTTTCTTTCTTATTGTATTGTTTTGGTCTATCAACTTTTCTAATTCTATGTATAGCTATGGAAGCTGAACTTACTTTTCAACATTTATCTGGGCATTACCCCATGACTTCTGGATATGAAGGAAGTTCAGTGCATTTGTTTACAAGGTGGCCCACTTGTGCAATACCAGTTATGTGGAGGTGATTATCTATTCGTGAATCCAAAGGGCTATGACAGCACCCCCAGCCCACATTTGTAGGTTAAGGGCTGAACTTCCACAAAGGGGATGAAGGTGTAGGAAAGGGTTAATTCAAACGGCTGGAAAAGCCAAAAGTACATTTTAAAATGCTGAGCCGCACATATTCGTGCTGGGATGAGAGCCTGCTTATATGCTTGCTGGGCATTTTGGTATTCACCACTTAACATCTTTTCAACTTCTGCAAGGCGTGTTTTCCCCCACTCTCCCTAACGTAAACACAAATTTCTCAGCAAGTCATTTCTCAAGCCATGTCATTTCTGGTGTGAAAATGAAAAAAAAAAAAAAATTCATAATAACATGTCATCTGGATGATGTACTAGTACTGAAAATATTAGTTATCTTTTGCCAACAGATTCTGAGATGATAGTCTGTCTCTTTGGGGTAATGTTCATTTTTTTTTTTTTAATCTAAATTTTTTTGTTCTCTGGTTGGTGAAGGCTTAAAAATTCCATCAGTAGCAGAAAAAGCTCTGAAGAGCTGCTGTAGATTTTGGAGACTTCTCTTCCTGGATAGAACCATCTCAGGTGGCTCTATTTCTTTTCAAAACTTTTATTCACTTAAAAAACTTTTAACTTTTGATTGAGAAAAATTTCCATTTTTAAAAATGTAATTATGCTAAAATAGACTGTTATCCAAATAGTTATGAAACACTAAAAAATAAAAAAAATTTTGTGTTGTCAAAGTAACGGTTCTTTCTTTGCAGTATAAGGATTTTTCCTTCTAGCTTCTTCCCAGAAATCAACCTGGTTAAAACTGCTACAAGCCAATCTCCTGGAACTCCACTTTTGTGTGACCGTGGAGAAACGGCTTCACTTCTTCAGTCCTCAGTTTCCTCATCTGTAAAATGGGGAGGTTCAGCTACGTGACTTTTGAGACCCATTTGAGTTCTTGGGTCTGTGCAGTAGAGAGAAGTCTAGAGATCTAGACTGAGTTTGTTTAGCTGAATTCTGGTGGGACTTGACCTCTTGCTAGCTATGCGACCTTTAGCCAATTTTCTTAATCTTTTTTTTTTGTTGTTCCTTTACCATTTCTATGAAATAAAACTAACAATATCTATCCTCCTTACCTAACAAGGGCATAGAAAGTATCAAAATTATATGTAAATCTGACTGTGTTTCATAAACAAAACACCACCACATGAAGTAAAGGGCAATTATGGATAGCTGAAGCTGACCACTCCTCCTGACTGGCTTTCAAGCTCCTCTGAAATGTGGACTCCAGCATACCTGCTTCTCCCACCTTATTTTGTGCCTGACTCCACAATGCAAAATGAAATCTCTGATTAGGAGAGTCTTCTGTGTCCACATCCTTATCTGACCATTGCTGATGCTGGTTCCCTCCTGGAAATGCTTCCTTCCCCTTCAAAAATCCACCAAACCCATTGCCATAGAGCCAATTCCAACTCATAGTAACTCTTAGGATGGAGTAGAACTGCTCCCTAGGGCTTCCAAGGCTGTAAATCTTTATGGAAGCAGACTGCCACATCTTTCTCCTGCAGAATAGCTGGTGGGTTTGAACCACCAACCTTTTGGTTAGCAGCTGAGCAGTTAACCGCTGCACCACCAGGACTCCTTTCCTTCCCCTTACCACTAGTCAGTTCTCTCCTGTCCTCTGTGATTCCCTCTGTCACCAAGCCGTCTCTCTGATTGATCTCGCCCTTCATTCCTCATTGTACTTAGTCATTATTAGCACTTAATTTTCTCTCTTTCAGTTTCTTCCCCTTATTTGTGATCAATAGTAAGGACTTTAAGGTGATGACCCCCAGTTTTCTATGTTCTGTGGTGGTGATGTGCCCACGAGCCGCTATTTGCCCATTGTGAGTGGACCCAGGTCTGTGGACTGGAGAGCATGGGCCAGTTCGTGGAGGCACCTGGGAAGGAGCAGAGGCCGTGTTCAACAGTGGATGCCAACTCACAAGCTTGAGGTTAAAGAACAAAACCTAACCTCCCCACCACTACAAGAGCTTATTAAAATTGAGGGGAAAAAAGAAATTGAACCTGGGCTTTTACATCCATTCCTCCTATGGTAGGTATAATCATTTTTATTCATTCTTTCAAGATGTGAGGAAATGGAGATCTGCTTTGTCAAAACCAGAGAGTTCTTACATGATTCAGAGCTGATAGTCCATGATTTTTTTTTTTTTAAGGATTAAAATTTTGAGGGTAAGAATATGCAGATATTCACTTCAGCAAATATTTATTCAGCTCCTCTTATGTGCAGAGCCCTAGGCTAGGTGCCGGGGATACCAAACTGAAAGACATGACTCTGGCTCATAAGAATGCCAAGTCTTGTGGAGCAGACAGACAAGGAGGAGATTCCAGACAGTAGGATGAACGCTGGGACAGACGTGTGGAAAGCCTGAGCCAAAGAAGGCTTCACAGAGGAGGAATGTGAGTGCAGTCTTGAAAAATTTAGGGTTAAGCCAGGTCAAGAATGGGAGAAAGACCTTGATGGTAGATAGTGGTGAAGAATGAGGCCAACTAGCAAGACGGGGCCAGGTCTGGAAAAGCTGCTGTTGCCACACTGAGAGTTGGATTTGGCCCCAAAACCACAAAGAATAGCTGAGGAGATTCAAGCAGAGTAGTTAAAGTGATCACGCTTGCATTTTGGGAAGAACCTGTACATTTAAAATGATGACTGCGTATAACTAATCACGTGTACACTTTGCCATGTTCTTTTTCACCACCATACACTGGCCGCAGGCTTTAGGAGGAAGAAAGCTGCAGAAGGGCATGGAGTGTGCCAAGGACACTTTCTGATTTTTGCCTGGTGTTTGGGATTGAATTCTGTGACCCAAACATAAAAAAAGTAGCTGTTGTAAATCCTAATCCTTATATTTTTAGATGTAATCTCATTTGGGAATATGGTTTTCTTTATCATGTTAATTAGGGCATATCAGTACAGGGATCTCTTAAGCCAGTCACTTTTGAGGTATAAAATAAGCAGATTAGGCATAGAGAAGCCAGCAGAGATGGAGGCCACATGAAGATCTCCAAGGACCTGAGGAACAAAAGCTGAAAAGAGACAAGGACCTTCTCCCAGAGGCAACAGAGAAAAAGCCTTTCTCTCTAAAGCTGGTGCCCTGAATTTGGACTTCTAGAGTCCTAAACTAGGAGAAAATAAATTTCTGCTTGTTAAAGCCACACACTTGTGGCATTTCTCTGATAACAGCAGTAGATAACTGAGGCACCTAGGGTAAAAAATCCAAAACAAAAACATGCCAGTGTCCTGAACAGCCTTTACTCTTGGCTTACTGTGTTAACCTGGAGCAAGTCACTGCACCTCTCTGAGCCTCTGTTTCCTGATGTATTAGTAGAAGCAATTGTATTAGATCAAGTGAATTAACTTTTTTGTTTATAGCGAGTATTTTCAAAAAATGAAATAGAAAAATATAAAAATGCATTGCATATAGTAAGGGTATGGTTGGCTTGTGAACTTTGGTTTCAACTATGTGTACGTACGTTTGTATCTGTGAACGTGTGTGTGCATGTGTGTCCTGGGTCATCTTGTATAATGTGTGTCTAGCTCCAGAGGGATAGTCAGAGATTTGAAAATTAATAGACAAATAATCTCCCTTCCAATTCTAAGACCCTCTGATTTCACCCTTTTGCTGGTTGACCTGTAAGCTGCTGAAGGCTGTTCTAGGAGCATACAGAAAGTACTTAACTATTATTGTGCCCGTGGCCCTAGGCTACTTGAATGTGTACATAGGTCTCCTCAGCTACTCAACGGAAATTTTATAGGGTTTATCTATAAAAGTGCTTTCACATTTCTATTTTTACATTTGGTAGTGTTTTTCAAGTAGTTCTAGAATGTAAAGCCCTTGTGTTCATTTAATTTTTGTGTTGTCAATAGCAACACCTAGTGGTAAAAAAGCCCTGTTGCAAGTATCCTGAATTCTAGGGATATTTAGAGATCACCAAGTCTTATTTTGCAAATTATTGAAAAAAAAAAAGAAAAACGTGAAAACTCACTTGTTCCTACATCCAAATCAAATATAACCCCATGCCACCGAGTTGATTCTGACTCATAGCAACTCTATAGGACGGAGTAGAACTGCCAAGTAGGGTTTCCTAGGAGCTGGTGGATTTGAACTGATGACTTTTGATTAGCAGCTGGGCTCTTAGCCACTGCGCCACCAGGGCTCCAAATCAGATATACATAAGAATAAATAAAGCCTATGACTGCATGATCATTTCTTGGATTATTTTGACATTTTCCAAATATGCAGAGGCTTTTTTTTTTTTTTTTTTTATTGTTAGTTAAAATTAACAAAGCATATCCTGACAAAGTTGGGTGGCATAAATGTCTAAGCTCTTGGCTGCTTATCATAAGGTTGGCAATTCTAGTCCACCTAGAGGCATCTCAGAAGAAAGACCTCACAATCTACTTCTGAAAAATCAGACATCGAAAACCCTATGGAGCACAGTTCTACTATGACACACATGGGTTGCCACGAGTCAGAAACATTGCATGGCAACTGGTTTGGTTTTTGGTCTTAGCCTTGACAAGTTAACAAGAAATTATAGATGAGTACGTTCACAATCTTTGATGCGTTATAATCTATACACGCATGCCAGAGCTTCAGGTTCTGGATGGTGCCTGGTACTTGGTGTTGTGTGCCGTCAAGTTGATTTTGACTCATAGAGACCCCAGTTGACAGAGAGGAACTGCCCCATAGGATTTCCTAGGCTATAATCTTTGCCGTAGCAAATGGTTAGGTCTTTGCCCTGCAGAGCCACTGGGTGGGTTCAAGCCTTTCAGCTGGCAGCCAAGCCCTTAACCGTTGAGCCATGCAGGCTCCATTGGTACTTGGTAGCATCAATAAAACTTGGTTGAATGTTTGCATATATGGGTGATCACTGAGCCTGGGGTAAGGCTCCCAGAGAAAATGGGGTTTGAAGGAAAGAGAGGAATTTGGTAAAAGGCTCTAGGGCCAAGCATATTTAAGTCAGGAGCCATGGCAGGCCGAGTAGGGAACAGTGAGTAGGTCAGAGAGACAAACAGGGCACTGCTGAAGGTTTTAACATATAAATATGATATATAGAGTTGTTTTTTGAAGGACTTATTTGGCACTGAATGGTTTAGAAAATTGTTATGACTTGATTGTGTCTTAGGTTCTAAACTGGGAGTCCCTGCTCAGGCCCAGACCAACCTGCATGGCCTTCTTTTCAAGGTATCAGGGACTGGGTCTGTTTTCCCCCTTGGGAACTGCAACCCATGCTATCCTTTGAGAAGATTCCTTTCCTCTGACAACCAGCAGCAGAGTACGATGTACTTAGCTGAGCTCCTCCTTCAGCAG
This sequence comes from Elephas maximus indicus, assembly GCF_024166365.1. Lineage (NCBI taxonomy): Eukaryota > Metazoa > Chordata > Mammalia > Proboscidea > Elephantidae > Elephas > Elephas maximus. Next base: position 87,473,226 of record NC_064820.1, read on the forward strand.
GTTCAGAGAAAGAGTACCCAGGCCCTTTCTTGATTGTCAGTAGGGGAAACGCTAAATAAAATGTGGTACTATATAGCAGTTATCAATCGATCAATCTATCACCTATCTATCTATCTACCTACTTATCTACCTACCTACCTATAGTCTAGGAAAATGCACACCAAACTCATACAAGAGGTTACCTTTGAGGATGGAGAGTGGGAACTCAGATGGGAAATTGTGATCAAAGAACCCTTTAAAAATGGTGTAGGGTGGTGTCTGACCTCCTCTAACTTCACATAAGGGGAAGGAGAATTAACAGCTCAAGGCTGATTCCTATTAGGCGGAGGTCAGACATGCCTCTTCTCTCCGCCATCCTTACCAGTTCTCACACCAACCATCCCTCCCACGGCACTCTCTACTTCTCTGCTGAGTTTGATAATTAGTTGCAATGGCCACATAGAAGTCACAGACTATACACACAGTTATGGGGTTTGTCATGGATTGAATTGTGTCCCCCCAAAATATGTGCGTCAGTTCAGCTAGGCTGTGATCCCCAGTGCTGTGTGATTGTCCAACATTTTGTCATCTGATGTGATTTTCCTATGTGTTTTAAATCCTTTCTTTATCTCAAGCCTTTGGTTCTTTTGTAATGCTACTCTTAGCTAACCGTAGAATGTGGAACTGAAAGTTAATTTTTTAAAAAAAGATTCTAGCCCTCGTGGATAATTTGGGTAATTCAGAAAAATTTGAAAGAGGAAACTTAAAAAAAGTTTGTATCACCCAGAGATTCCTGCAGTTAAATTTTGCTGTATTTTCTTATACTCTTTTAAATATATTTAATTAGCATTGTTTTGTGTTGGCTTTTCATACCAATTTATCCATTTAACATTATATCGGAACATTTTCTCATATCATTTACTGTTCTTTGAAAATACAATTTAAAATGACTAACTAGGATTTCTTAGTTATAGTTAGGTTTCTTTGGTATATCAAAATGTACCAATTAATTTACCTATTATTAGACTTTGTGGTCATTTCTAATTCGTAACTGCTTATTTAACATTCACTCATTGAGCATCTATTTCTTGCTTGGTCAGGGACTGTGCTAAGAACGGAGTGGTCAGTAGGCAACATAGCTTCTTGCCTAAAGGAGGTTTCAGAATGTAATGCAATGAGAAGTCTCTGCAGACAGTTGCTCATATTTTGTTTCCTTAGGTTACACTTTTACTGTGGATATTGACAGATCAAAGGATATTGAATGTTTTAAGCATTTTTATTTATGCGGCTAAATTTGTTCACCAGTAAGACTAATCCATAGGTCCCTGGTGGTACAGTGGTTAAAGCACTCCGCTGCTAACCTAAAGGTCTGTGGTTTGAACCCACCAGCCACTCTGAGGGAGAAAGATGTGGCAGTCTATTTCCATAAAGATTACAGCCTTGGAAACCCTACTCTCGATGGCCATGGGTTTGGGTTTTTTTTTTTTTTAAGACTATTCCAGTTTACATTCCCAGAAGTAATCTGTGTTTTACCATCTCCTTAAATTTTTGAACATAATTTTATTTTACTTTGCTGTTATGATTGAATTGAACATTTTTCTCTTCTTGAGTTGCTAAAATTTGCGTGGATTCTCAGCTTCATTTTTTCTTCACGTGCTGTTTCTCAGTGCTGCTAGGTTTCCTTGTCCCAGCTTCTCCTTTGTCCACTTCATTGCCCTACATTTCCTGTTTGCTCCCATCGAAGCTGACCATTCGAGTCCTGGTTCTAGTATAGCCAGAGAGCATGGCAGCTGGAAAATCATGATGGGTATGTAATTTAAAAAATTTATGAAACAGTTCAGACATACTCAAAAGTAGAGAGAACAGTATAATGAACCCCCACATACCACCTGAGGGTTTGCCAATAAAACAGATTTTTTCTGAAATATCCTGAAGATTATTTTTCAGAGGATTGGAAGTATCTGTAATTTAACAAGTGCCTTGGGAATTCTGATGTGTCATGGATTGAATTGTGTCCCCCCAAAATATCTGACAACTTGACTGGGCCATGATTCCCAGTATTGTGTGATTGTCTACCATTTTGTCATCTGATGTGATTTTCCTATGTGTTTTAAATACTATCTCTATGATGTTGATGAGATAGTGGCAGTTATGTTAATGAGGTAGCACTCAATCTACAAGACTGGATTGTGTCTTGAGCCAATCTCTTTTGAGATATAAGAGAAGCTAGCAGAGAGACATGGGGGACCTCATACCACCAAGAAAGCAATGCTGGGAGTAGAATGAGTCCTTTGGACTCAAGGTTCCTGCACAAAGAATCTCCTAGACAATGGGAAGATTAATGACAAGGACCTTCCTCCAGAGTCGACAGAGAGAGAAAGCCTTCCCCTGGAGCTGGCGCCCTAAATTTGGACTTCTAGCCTACTAGACTGTGAGAGAATAAGTGTCTGTTTGTTAAAGCCATCCACTTGTGGTATTTCTGTTATAGCAGCACTAGATGACTAAGACATAATGTTCCCTGGGTTTGAGGATCACAGGATTACATAGATAATCACCATTTTGGGAAAATTTATTTATTAAAAATGTATTTATTTTAAAAATATCCTCACAAAGTACAATGGGACTAAACCAAAAGCTAAGAAGTTTCCTGAATACAACCAAACACTTTGAGGGACACAGTAGCAGAAGCAGGGGTCTGGGGTTTCAGGGGATATCTAGGTCAATTGGCATAACAAAGTTTATTAAGAAAATGTTCTGCATCCCACTTTGGTGAGTCGCATCTGGAGTCTTAAAAGCTAGCAAGCAGCCATCTAAGATGCATCAATTGGTCCCAGCCCTCCTGGAACAAAGCAGAATGAAGAACACCAAAGAGAAAAGGAAAATATGAGCCCAAGAGACAGAAAGGGCCACATAAACCAGAGACTCCATCAGCCTGAGACCAGAAGAACTAGATGGTGTCCAGCTATCACCAATGACAGCTCTGACAGGGAGCACAACAGAGAGTTGTGTCCTGATGGAGCAGGAGAAAAGTGGGGTGCAGAACTCAAATTCTAGTAAAAAGACCAGACTTAATGGTCTAACTAATACCGGAGGGACCCTAGAAGACATGGCCCCTGGACTCTGTGTTAGCGCAAAACTAAAACCAGTCCTGAAGCCAACTCTGCAAACAAAGATTAGACTGGACTATAAGACATAAAATGATGCTGGTGAGGAGTGTGCTTCTTAGCTCAAGTAGATACATGAGACTACGTGGGCAGCTCCTGTCCGGAGGCAAGAGGAGGAGGCAGCAGGGGACAGGAGCTGGTTGAATGGACACGGTGAATACAGGGTGGAGAGGAGGAGTGTGCTGTCACATTAGGAGGAGAGCAGCTAGGAGTACATGGCAAGGTGTGTATAAGTTTTTGTATGAGGAATTGACTTGAATTGTAAACTTTCACTTAAAACACAATAAAAAATTAATAATAATTAAAAAATCCTCACATATCTGTAATCAGCAATTACCAAGATTTTGCCATGTTTGCTCAATCAATCCTTTCTTTTTTCTTTTTATTTCCTTTGCTGAAATATTTTAAAGGAAATCACAGACATTATACTTTTTTTTTTTTTAAAGTGTATAGTAAACTTTTTTAAAATTCGGTCAATTCTGTGAATTTTTACTCCATTCTTAGATGTTAAAAACATCTTTGGGCTTTTGTCCTCTGCTTTCATTCCTGAGGGTGTGGCTTTATGGCCTCTTTCTGATTCGACCTTTACCAGTGATGTTGGGAAACTTTTCTCTAAAGTGGCCCATTGTTCCATAATTAGGTCAGCCAATACAATCAAAGCAGAATGCAAAATGTACTTGCAGGTCCTGCAGGCTGGCTCCTCCATCCACAGACCACCACCCCGCAGAACTCACCACAGGGGGACATTTCATAAACAACGTCAAACCACAGACAACTTCTTTCTACTGTTCTCAGCTGCGATTAAAATGGAAAACGTATTTAACATGTGACAATATGCTTGATATTATACAGATTTAAACACTAACTGGTTTCTTGGGTCAGAACCCACTTGAAAATCTGAAAAAAGTATAGGACGCGTTTCTAGGACAATGTACATATGTATCAGAAATTTCTGTATACGGTTTCAGGAGGTTCATAAGAAACCAGTTGCCGTCAAGTCGACTCTGACTCATGGTGACCTCATGTGTGTCAGAGTAGAACTGAGCTTCCTAGGGTTTTCAATGGCTGATTTTTTTAAAACCAGATTGCCAGGCCTTTTTTCTAAAGCACCTCTGGATGGGCTCAAGCCTCTAACCTTTCAGTTAATGCCCAGCACACTAACCATTTCTACCACCCAAGGATTCCAGGAGGTTCATGTTGTTTGTTAGTTGCCCTTGAGTCGATTCAAACTCATAGCGACCCCATAGGCCCTCTGAAATATAAGACAAACCCTAGCTCAAGAATCCTGGTCAATAAATCCCATTCACAATCTCTTTATTCTCTCTTTCTCTCTTACACACACACATACAGATATATGCCGTGGACAGAAGAGAGAGGGGTATGGTGACAGGATGACAAACAAACCACTTAATTACAGCCTAGGAATCGACTCAAAGGCAACAGGTTCCAATTCTAAACATAAAGCCCTGGTGATGCAATAGTTAAGCTCTCTGCTGCTTACTGAAAGGTTGATGGTTTGAACCCACAACCTGCTTCGAGGGAGAAAGCTGTGGCAGTCTCCTTCCATCAAAACTATAGCCTTGGAAACCCTAGGGGGCAGTTCTACTCTGTCCTATAGGGTCACTATGAGGGAAGAGTCAGCTTGACGGCAGTGGGTTTGGTTTTTGAGTTTATAATTAACTATTGCGAAGCTAAGGAGGGGTAAAGTGATCCTACTTGCCTGCAGACATACACAAAACAGAGTACCTGAAGCTGTCAAACTACATGGAAAAAATGTTTTGATTATAAGCTGGGTAAATAAACTCACAAATCTGTTGGAGAAAAAAGATGTGACAAAACAATTTCTTTCATATCACTGTTTCCAAAGCAGGTAGTAAGATACAAAACATGTTTCAACAAGTAACATTTCGCACCACAGTTCTCTGCTGTGATTCAAATGAAAAACTATTTAAAATGTGGTTTATTCTGCCCACTGTTGTACAGATTTAAACATTAACTGGTTGGTAAAAGAGGTAAGGAAGCATTATAATATATCCCTTAGCATCTAAACTCACTAGAAAATTTGGTATACTCAGTGTGCCCTGCATTTGAACCCAGCCAAATAATATAGCCTCTTGTTCTATTTCTAATTAACTACAATGAAAGACCTTTAGAAAGCTAGGCTTAAAAAAACAAAACAAAACCCTACATCCTGAATAGATTAAGGAACTTATTACCACAAATAAACCAAGCAGAACACTGGTAAAGGAACCGAGGGAGGGAGCTGGCATTTCCCTGACTGGACGGTCTGAGGGGATGATGTGGGGGTCCAGAATTTTGATTCCCCCGCTCCCTCCTGAGGGAGAAGTTCTCCTGAGCATCCAAATTGCTGTTTGAAAGCAGGTCATCTGGGAAGCAGGGAGCATTAGGAAGGGATTTGTGACGCAGCTCACCATGCCTGGCTAAAGTTCCCAGGGCTGTGTGTGAGCGGCTCCTGCATTTCTGAAGATACATACCACATATTAAAGGCTTAAGTAACAGCTTGAATGAGGTGGAGATGGTGCGTGTGTATATTTGGACGTACTGGTTATCTGCCACTCGTGGTTCTCCTCTGCCATTCTAAAAACGATTTTCTCTTATGAGACAAGTTATGCTGATTTCATTTAATTGTTAAATGTTTTAATGCATTGCTCTAGAACTCCTGCAGTGGCCATTGATAAGCTTTAAATATCCTCTTCTTTTTCTCAGGTACTAACAAAATCTAAACATCAACATCACTTTACCAAATAATATGAACAGGGATTGCACTAGAAACTAAGGATGCTCAATACAACCAAACTGCTAAGACAATCCCCTAGACTACAGTCTCATAAGAAATGTGAGTTAAGACTTGAGTGATCTCTTTAAACAGATCTTATAGGTCAAAACCGATTATACAAATAGATGTAAGTAAAAAATTTATCACAGTATGGTGGTTTATGATATGGGTCTTTTTTTCTTGACTTTGTACAAATCCAATAAAGAAACATTAGCTACTTTGAACCTTGAAATGGACTCCAGAAGTATTATCCATAGCATGACTTTTATGACCAAATCCTACAACCAGACATTTTCCTAGAATCAAATACTGGAAATTAATGTATACAAAGATATATATTCAAATTTGTATAGCTGTCAAATTACAACTGTGTCTATCTCTCAGCTGTTAAAAATTGAAAAAACAAAAATACATATATATGGAACATTGCATATTTCCGTAATAGAGTTTTAAATATTCTTGAGAACATTTAACTGGAGAGTTTGAATTTCTCCATATATACCATTATAAACACACACACACAATTATCTAATTATGTTTTACTACCCCTCTTCCCTTCAAAAGGCAGAAAAAACTCTTACTAAATACCTAGTATAAGTGTATCCTGACCTGGCTAAGTAGCTACCTGTACAATGGTGTTTCTTGTTTTACAAAGCGCTAGATTTCTGACAGCAAGTTTCATGTAGGAATCAAAAGACAGACCATGGTTCTAAACTCAGCTATGCCAATTATTTGGTCAGATTGCTTCTAAAATAATTAAGAGCTGCCTTTCCTGCACTTCTGCCTTATAAGATGAGATGGCTGGATAAGATCAATAGTTTCCTTCAGCAGAAGAAGTATAGAGATGACTAAAGATCACCTGAAAGTTTGCCAATAAAACCGATTTCTCCTGAAATATCCTGAAGATTGTTTTCCAAAGGACTGGGAGAATCTGTAATTCAACAAGTGCCTTCGGGAGTTCTAACGTTCCCTGGGTTTGAGAATCACAGGACTACGTAGATAATCACTAGAATCTTTCTGTTCTAACAATTTCTGATTTGTTTGGGCTTTGCTAGGCAAACCTCAGAGCTAACACATTATATAACCAACTCAAATAATTACCCACTCACAAAATACTCTTTTTTCTTTACATTCTATGTATAAATAATTTAAGACTTAGCAGAAGTTGCAAAAAATAATATACTTTGTGTGTCCCTTTCAACCAAGCTTTCCTCAATAACACCCTTCGCAACCGGAGTACATTTTCAAAACCAGGATATTAACATCGGTACAGTGCTATTAACTACACTACAGCCCTTATTTGGATTTCACCAATATTTATATGCACTTTTTTTGGTGCATTCAAACTAAAAAAACCAAACTCGTTGCCCTCAAGCTGATTCCGACTCATAGCGACCCTGTAGGACAGAGTAGAACTGTCTCATAAAGCATGGAAGGAGCTCCTAGTGGATTTGAACTGCCTACCTTTTGGTTAGCAGCCGTAGCACTTAACCACTACGCCACCAGGGTTTCCTTTTGGTTCACAATAGTGTGAAATTTTATCCACATATATTGATTTTGTAACCACCACCCCAACCAGAGTGAACTGTTCCATCATCACAAGAAACTACTTCCTGCTACCTTTTTATACTCAGACCCTAGTCCCATCTCTAATCCCCAACAACCATTGATCTCTTCTCCATTTTTTAATTTTGAGTGTTATACAATGAAATCATATAGAATTTAACCTTTTGAGATTGGCTTTTTTTATTATTACTGTGCTTAAGTAAAAGTTTGCAATTCAAGTCAGTTTCTCATACAAAAATTTATACGCACATTGTAATGCGACCCTAGTTGCTCTGCCTACAATGTGACAGCACACTCCTCTTCTCCACCCTGTATTTCCCGTGTCCATTCAATGATCAGCTATCCCCTCTGCCTTCTCATCTCACCTCCAGTCAGGAGCTAGCCACATAGTCTCATGTGTCTACTTGAGCTAAGAAGCACACTCCTCACCAATATCATTTTATGTCTCATAGTCCAGTCTAATCTTTGTCTGAAGTGTTGGTTTCAGGACTGGTTTTAGTTCTGGGCTCATAGTCTCAGGGCCATGTCTCCTGGGGTCCCGCCAGTCTCTGTCAGACCGTTAAGTCTGGTCTTTTTACTAGAATTTGAATTCTGCGTTCCACTTTTCTCCTGCTCCGTCAGAGACTCTCTGTTGTGTTCCCTGTCAGGGCAGTCATTGGTGGCAGTCACCTTGAAGACTAAGGTGTGCCTGACCCAAGCCATGATATTTTCAATCCCATCATATGCATGTGAAAGCTGCTCAGTAAATAAGGAAGACTGAAGAATTGACGCCTTTGAGTTGTGGTGTTGGGGAAGAATATTGAATATATCATGGACTGCCAGAAGAACGAACAAATCTGTCTTGGAAGAAGTGCAACCAGAATGCTCCTTAGAAGCAAGGATCGCAAGACTACATCTTACATACTTTGGACATGTTGTCAGGAAGGATAGTCCCTGGAGAACAACATCATGCTTGGTAAACTACAGAGTCAGCAGAAAAGAGGAAGACCCTCAATCAACGAGATGGATTGACACAGTGGCTGCAACAATTTGCTTAAGCATAATGATTATAAGGATGGTGCAGGACTGGGCAGTGGTACATAGTTCTGTGGTACATAGGGTCGCTATGAGTTGGAACTGACTCAACGGCAGCTAACAATAACTTACCTTTTGCGATTGAGCACCGTGTTTTGTTGACTCTGGAGGCGTGAGTGGACTCTCCACCACTCGGTCTCTCCCGATGTAAAAAATACATCCCGAATACCACTGCTCACCTCACCGCACCTGTGCGTTTATCTGGCCTGTGCGGCACTGGTTCCTACCAGGTCAGGTCTGGCAACTCCTTTCTGCTTCTGAACTGTCTCTCCCTTCCCCTGCCACTCAGTTTGACTCCTCAACTTTGCCCTTGATGTTCAGGGCTCCCAGACTGTCATATATATCGAGTCACTTGTTTTTTCAGGTGTTTGTTGTAAGAGGGACCACAGGAAGCACCTGACTACTCCACCATCTTGGCTTTGCCTCCTGAGAGTGGTTTTTTTTTTAACTCAACAAAATATTCTGGAAACCCATCAAAATTGTTCCATGTAACAAAATTGTTTTTTCTTTTTATGGCTGAGTACTATTTCATTATAGATGTACCAGTTTGATTATCTGTTCACCCACTGAAGGACATTTAGGTTGTTACCAGTTTTTTGCTATTGCAAATAAAGCTGCCATTAACATTTGTGTACAGGTTTGTTTGTGGACATACCTTCCAGTTGTCTAGGATACACCCAGAAGTGCAGTTATTACTAGGTCATATTGTATAAGATTATTGTATCATATTGTATGGAAGGATTCTATGGGCAAAATATTGAATTACTCAGGAAGCATCACAAGAAGATGGAAGGAACACACAGTTACTTTACCAAAAAGAATTGGGTCGACATTCAACCATTTCAGGAGGTTGCATATGATCAGGAATTGATGGTACTGAAGGGAGAAGTCCAAGCTGCACTGAAGGCATTGGCAAAAAACAAGCAACCAGGAATCGGACTATCAATTGAGATATTTCAACAAACAGATGCAGCACTGGAGGTGCTCATTCATCTATGCCAAGAAATTTGGAAGACAGCTACCTGGCCAACCAACTGAAAGAGATCCGTATATTTGTGCCCATCCCAAAGAATGCTGATCTAATGGCATTCGGAAATTATTGAACAATATAGTTAATATCACATGCAAGTAGTATTTTGAAGATCATTTAAAAGCAGCTGCAGCAGTACATCAACAGGGAACTGCCAGAAATTCAAGCTGGATTCAGTAGAGGATGTGGAACAAGGGTATCATTGCTCATGTCACATGGGTCTTGGCCGAATGCAGAGAATACTAGAAAGATGTTTACCTGTGTTTTATTGACTATACGAAGGCACTTGACTGTGTGGATCATAACAAATTATGAATAACATTTCAAAAAATGGGAATTCCAGAACACTTAATTGTGCATAGACCAAGAGGGAGTTGTTTCAACAGAAGAAAGCAACTCAATGGCACCTAACAACATTGTATGAGAAACTGTCAGGCTGTTTTCCAGAGTGGCTGTACCATTTTGTATTCTCACCAGCAATGTATGAATAAAGATCCAGTCGCTCCACTTTCTCACCTGTACTGTATAATAATTTTTTCAGTTTAGCTATTCTAATAACCAAAACCAAACCAGTTGCCCTCGAGTCAATTCCAACTCATGACAACCCCACTGTTACAGTGTAGAGCTGCTCCGTAGGGTTTTCTTGGCTGTCATCTTTACGAAAGGAGTTCACCAGGCCGTTCTTCCATGGACTTACGGGGTGGGTTTGAACCACCACCATTTAGATTAGCAGATCACAAACTGCTTGCAACACTTGGGACCTCGCCATTTGGATAGGTAATGACTAATAACATGGAACATCTTTCCATGGGCTTATTTTCCATCTTTGATGAAGTGTCTATTCAAGTACTTTGCTAATTTTCTAATGGAATTGTTTTCTTACCATTGAGTTTAGAGTTCTTTATATATTTTGTATAAAATGTTTTTGTTCTGTATGTGATGTACAAATATTTTCTCCTAGTCTTTCCATCCTCTTAATAGTGTAATTAACAAAGGTTTTGATAAAGTTCAATTTTTTTTTTTTTTTTAATGGAATGTGCTTTTTAGCATCATGCAGGGAGGCTAGCTGGGAGAGTTGTTAGAAACAGATTGTTAAGTCCAAGGTGGTCAGGGCCGGGAGGTCTCTCTTCATTGCTATATCCCAGCAATCATCAAGGACTTTTTGCATTATTTTTTCAAATAAAGCATTAAAATATTATTTTGATTTGTTTTCTGGCTGCCCTCTTAAATTTTGTGCCCATAGTCAATACCTCACTCCTCTGACCCTAGACCTAGCCTCACCCAGTCCAACACAGCACAGTGCCAGGCATACAGTCCGTATTGGATACCTGAACGAAGGGGCCTTAGTTACAGGAGAGACGTATAACGGACAGAAGGAACGAAGAACAGTTTCATACAATATTGGTTTGAGACACCTGACATGTACTTACGGGTGGAGCTGCCACGCAGGATGGGAACTGCAAGTCAATCTGGCAAACATTTGGCTATTGGATTGCATAGCAAGAGTGGTTTTATGTTTCCAGGTGCACCTGAGAGACTGCAAGTGTGAACCATTGTCGAAGGGTGTCCTGAACCCCGTGTAGGCTGTATTTACAAATTTGGCACTGCTGGACACCAGGATCCACCCTAGGGTCCTGTGCCTGTGCTGTCCTGTCACTGACCATTCATTTTTCCTGCTACAGGTGCACCGGCCTAGCCATTCTGAGCACCCCGAAGGCCTGAGGGCTGCTGAGCTGCACCTGACTCTGGGGGGATGGAACCACGTGCCCCTCTGTGACCTCCACTTCCAGTGTTCAGGCCAGGGCCTGCTACCAGTAAAAGAGGCTCCAAAATACTCCCGGAATAGTGGGAGGCTGGGTCAGTTAAGTGAGGGGAGGAATTCCTTTCAAAAACATCTGGCCAGCCCTTGGGAATGATCTAATATTGACTGCGCAACTGAAATACAGATGCTACGAAGCTCTGGAACAGAAAACAATAGCCTCTCTCCATCCTAGAGGATAAGACAGTCAAAACAATGGCCCAATTTTGTGATTGCGACGGTTCTGCCATGTGTAGCAAGAGCAGACAAAACCATGCAAGTTTGGATCAGTAAAGTCTGAGATAACAAGTAGCTAACGAAGTGTGACCAGCCCTAAACATCAGATGGTGTGAGGAGAAGTTCTGAGGCTGGATGGGGAACTGAGATTAGAGCAACTGAAAAGCCAGTGTTGCTAGAACAAGGGGAGCGAAGGAGAGGAAGGACAGGTAAAACTAGAGTAGGTAAGAGCCACCTGTGCTATAATAAGGATTCTAGTTTTGAGCCTTTGGAGAATGAGGAATGGTTTTCCATTCTTAAAAGCTCCTAGACATAAACACTCTGTATTTTACTTGAATGCTCCAATCAACTGCAGCTCCTCAAACAACTTACTTAAATGAGGGTAATGGGCCCATTTCAGAGACATTCATTTTTCAAAATTGCAAACAATCTGTAGACAGTGAATCCCCATGTACCAAAGACTTGGGCAATTACCACCACCAACCTTGATTTATCCCTAATCACGTGTGACTGTGTGCCTTGAATTGATGTATCATCAGAATGAATGTTACTGGCAAACTTATGACATAGAAACAAAAAAACCTGTTGCCATGGATTCCAACTCATAGCAACCCTATGGGACAGATTAGAACTGCCCCATAGGGTTTCCAAGGAACGGCTAGTGGACTTGAACTGCCAACCTTTTGGTTAGCAGCCGAACACTTAACCTCTGCACCACCGGGACTTCACCTTATGAAATGAGGCATTTAGAAAGACCAATCTTGCAACACCTGGTCTCCCTTCTCCAGAAACTTTCTTATGCCTCAATTTGCCTAGCACACACTTCCATCAACTTCAGCCTAAGCCATCCAATGCCTAAGTCTCCTTAGTTTACACAGTAGTCTACTTACAGAATTAAAACATACATTGCAACACCTTTGGATACTTGGAAAACAGAGCAGGGACCATCGAAAAATGATCTGATTTGGCTTAAACCCTCTATACTAGAACTATAGGGTCAAAATCGACTCGACTGCAATCAGTTTTTTTTTTTTTTTAAATACTAGAACTGTGAACTTATATACTGCAGATTTCTATCTGCCGGCCTATCAAAAGTTTCTAGACAAGTGAGTGGGTTAACACTTTGTCCTAGCTTATGAATCCCATTTCTGTAGAGAATCCTGAAGTAACTTTGTTCTCTTAAAACTGGGTACATACACAATGCCACATCGTGGTTTAAGGAGCAAATCATAACAATTGTGACGATGGTGTAGTGTTTCACCCTGTTGTTCACTAACAGCCTGAACTGACTGGATGGCACCTAACAAGAAGAAGAAATAAGACTCAAGCATTTCTGGCATATGAAAATTTATTACTATCACATTTTCATCATCAAAAATTATGATCGTGGCCTTTCCTTCTTGCCTTTGTATAAGGCCAAAAGAGAGACATTGGCTACTTTAACAACCTTAAAGCGGACTCCAGGAATGTCACCAACAGCATGACCTTTGCGACCAAATCCAGCAACCAGAACTTCATCATTTTCCTGGAATAAAATGAATAATTTACTTGTGGTGTCAGTACCAATCACTAAATAATAACCATTCATGTAAAGAAACTCCCAACTCACAAAAAAACTGGGGGAAATCACTCAGAAACCACAACAGAAGGTATTTGTAGATTAATTTATCTGAGATATTTACCTCAATAAAATTCAAGCAACCATCATTGGGTACAAAGGCTGTGATTTTCTTGCCATTCTTGATCAGCTGGACTCGGACACACTTCCTAATGGCAGAATTTGGCTGTTTGGCTTCAACTCCTCTGAAATACAAACAGCACAGTGAGCTATCTAAAATTGTCAAACTCCTTTAACTTCAACCAATTTTTAAAAACTTCACTCTTAAGAGTAATTAGTTTAAAACATCTCTAGCCTGTTTACAGAACTGTAAAGATATCTGAACTACAGCTACAAAGTCTGGGTTTAAGTCCTGAATGCCACTAACTTTGATCTAACCATATGAAATCACTTTTTTTTTTTAAGTCAGTCAAATACTGGCAAATTCATGTGGTTTATCTCACTTAACTCACTCTTTAGTTTTTCCAAGGACAAAACAAGAACAGTTCTTACATCATGTGTCTGCAAAAATTAGAGCTGATGGGTGTCAACTTACAACAGTTCCCCCACATAATACATACGCCTACCCGTCACCTCACAACTCCTAAATGTTGAGATGATCCAAACAAATATGACTACACAGAAACCTAAAAGCTGTATCATAATCCCTTTAAAAAGCATTCAATAAATATATTTACCGAGTTACCACAGTACTTTAAGAGCTTAAACAATTAACTTCGACTTACACTTTTTCCAACACAATTCCCTTTGCATGGGAAGCGCCCCCAAAGGGGTTGGCCTTCAAAGCTGTGCCCAGATGGGCTTTTTTATACTGTTTATCATGCCACTTCTGGTCCCGTCGGTGGCTACGGAGCTTCCTGGCAGTACGAAGACCTCGACACTTGCCTAAAATTTAAGAAGAAAATCACCTTGATTCCTCTGCAAAAAACACTTCACAGAATTATAGTTTGCATCTTCCAAGACATTAAGCCCGATGTAAATCCTTAAGCCCGTGGGCTCTTGCCTCACATTTTGGCCCATGGGCCAAACCTGTTTCTCTAAACCATCACCAAACGTTAGAGGAAGAACACAGCCGCTCGAATGGCACACTTTCTCAAGGTAAGACCCCACGTCAACGCTCTGAGGCAGGGTCGCCGGCCTTGTGACTCTCGGTAAGGCCAGAGCGAGGGTTCGCCGGATTCCGCGCCGCGTGGGCTCCTTCCGCGCCAGGCCGTATGCCTTCAGAAACGGTGCTTTCCGGACGCTCTCTCGTCGGGCCTCCCCGCGGCGTCCACCTCCCCTGCTCCGCTCCCATCCGCCCGCCCTCCAGCACCCAAGACCCCGGGTCCCGCTTGCAGCCCCCTCAGCCCGACTGCAGACAACTCTCACCCATGTTGGCGTTACCGCGGCTCCGAGCGAAAGAAAGAGGAAGAACAGGAAGGAGCCACAAGCCACCGCGAGCAAGCCCCGCCCACTAAAGGACCCCGTGCAGCTGTCTGCCCAGCGCCTGACCCGAATCGGCGTCTCTAATTTGAAAAAGACGGGTTTATACCACTATCCTTAGCCAGAATCTGCGTCTTACGTAATCTTCATGAATTTCTGAGACATCTAAGTTGCATCGTTGTTTACAGGTGTTTCTTTTTTCATGTGAATGCCAGGATCAGAAGGACAGTTAACTACCAATCCCAGAATCCTTTGCACGAGATCCGCTTACCGCGCAGGCGCTCTCGATAAAACCACTGGCTTGGAGCGGGGAGGAGGGAGGAAAGGGCAGAAGGAATCGTGCAGGGGAGGTGGGTCTGAAGGCGGTGGTGTACTTGGTCCGGGTGTTAGTGTGATGGAATGGGACATACAGTTTGGAAAATTAAACTTCTGAGCCTTAACTTATACTTACACGCGGCACAGTAAATTGTAAAATTTAGTGAAGACCCAAGCTTTGGAATCAGGCAAGGGCATAAAACTCAAAATTGCCATTTACTGGTTGTGCAAACTTCGGTGATTCATTTAACAGTTTCTCCTGTAAGATGAAATAGGTATGAGAGTTTTCTGGGATACTGGCTCATTAAACAAATATTTTAAAAAATGTCTTCTCTGTGCCAGGCACTCTTGGGATAACAAGAGTGAAGGTTTTTGCTCTTACAAGGTTTGTATAGTGGGTGCAAGAACGGGATCCAACACAGCAATGATTGTGAGTTTGGCACAGGACCGGGCAATGTTTCGTTCTGTAGTACATACAGTCACTATGAGTTGGAACTGGCTCCATGGCACCTAACAATAACAATAAAGTTTGTATTTCACGTTTGGGGAGACAAATGATATGTGAGTAAATTTAAAATTAAATATAATTTCACATATTAAGTGCTATACAGAAAATATAATTGGTTAGGTGACAGTCACTTGGGGGGTGGGAATGTGAGTGGCTACTCTGAATTGGGTGGGTAACGCTGTTGGTCAAGTGGTTAAGAGCTCAGGCTGCTAACTAAAAGATCATCAGTTGAAAACCACCAGCCACTCCTTGGAAACCTTAATGGGCAGTTCTACTCTGTCCAATAGGATCACTATGAGTTGGAATCAACTCGAGGGCAGTAGGTTTGGATATTTTTGGGGAGCCTCTGTGGAGATTACATTTGTGTTGAGATCCTAAATAGAAGTAGCCAATCAAATAATTAGAGAGGGTAGGACCTCCCCAGGAAAACAGATTCTGAGTAAGTGGAATGGGTTGGGGCTTTTGAAGGACTGAAGGATCAGTAGATGAGTGGAGCCCAGCAAGCAGGGAGTAGTGTGGCACTAGATGAGGTCTGATAGGTACACAGGGACCAGATAACGTGGACACTTGTAGACTGTTTATTCTTGCTGTGATTGAATGTTATTGGAAGGGTTTTTTTGTTTGTTTGAGGGGGAGCGGGGGAGGGAGTGATGAATTAGAATCACGTTTTTATAGAATTACTCTGTTAGGAGAAAAAACTGAAAGGGTGCAAAAGATGATGCTGTGAGGTCAGTTGAGAAGCCATTGCAAGTAAGAGGTGATAATGGTTTGGACCCACAGTGGAGGTGGTGAAAAATATTTGGATTTGATACACTGTTTGATGGTAGAGCGAACAGGATTTGCTAAGGACTGGAGAGTATGAGAGAGGAGTTGTGACTCCAGTTTTTGATGTAAGCAATAGGGTGAATTGTGTTAATTACCAAGTAGGGAGTACTGGGAGAGGAGCAGATTTTAAGGGAAAGAGTTTTGGACTTAATAAGTTTGAGATGTTTCTTGTTAGGTGCCATCAAGTAGAGTCTGACTCGTAGCGACTCTGTAGGACAGGGTAGAATTGCCTCATAATGTTTCCTAGGCTGTAATCTTTATGGAGGAGCCCTGGTGGTACAGTGGTTAGGAGCTTAGCTGCTGATCAAAAGGTCAGCAGTTTGAATCCGCCAGATGCTCTTTGGAAACCATATGGGGAAATTCTACTCTGTCATGTAGGGTCGCTGTGAGTTGGAATCTACTTGACAGCAATGGGTTTAATCCTAACAGAAGGAGACTACCACTGCTTTTTCCTGTGGAGCCATAGCCACTTTGTGAGTGTGAACTGCTGACCTTTTGGTTAACAGCCCAGCACTTAACTATTGCACCACCAGGGCTCCAGATGTCTGTTAGACATCCGTACGTGAGTATGGAGTTCAGGAGAGTCAGCAGTGAAGAGATCGTATTGCAGACAAAAGAGAGAAAGGCTGGAGACCTAAGACCTCGGGCACACCAAAGTTTAGAGAGAAGGCAGATGAAACAGAAGAGACTCGGAGCAGTCAGTGCTGTACTCTAACCAAAGCCAAGTGAACGAGATAGGAATTAGCAAGTGTGAATGGAGGTTAAGACGGAGAATGCCTTTTGAATTTGGCTATGTGGAGATGGTTGTTGTTAGTTGTGGCGGAGGTGATTCTGACTCACAGCAACTGCATTTTTTGCGGAATAAACTGCTCTACAGGGTTTTCGAGGTTGTGATCATTTAGAAACAAATTGCCAGGTCGTACTTCCAGGATGCCTTTGGTGGGTTTGAAGCACCAACCTTTTGGTTAGTAGTAGTCCAGCACTTAACCGTTTGTGCCACTTTGTCAAGTGGGGATCCCATGGAGTGGTGGAATCCCATGGAGTGGAGAAGATGAAAACCTGATGGGATTGGAGTCAAGAGAGTATAGAAGGAAAGGAAACCTAGACAGCAAGCATAGATAATTTTTGCAAGGAGCTTTTCTATAACATGCAGAGAAAATGTATTATATCTGGAGGAGAATGTGGAGTTAGGATGAGTTTCTTTAAGATGGCAGTTATTATGACATATTTGTATGGTGATAAGAATCTTCCAGTAGAGAAGGAAAAATACATAATTCAGTAGAAAAGGAGGATAATTGTGGGAGCAAGTCCTTGAGTAGGGATGGGGGGGGTGCCAGGTGGAGGAGTTGACCTTAGAAGTAATAACACTTTATCTGTAGTAGTAGTAGGAGGAGAGAAAGCAGAGTATGTGGGTGCTGTCTTAGTTTCTTAGTGTCACTGTAACAAATACCACAAGTGGGTGACTTTAAGGAACAGAAATTTATTTTATCGTAGTTTAGGAGGCTAAAAGTCTGAATTCAGGGCACTGGCTATAGGGGAAGGCTCTCTCTGTTGGCTCTTGGGGAAGATCCTTGTCTTCGTTTCTATAGCCCCAGTGTTTTCTCAGTTCCTCAGTTCATGTGGCACCTGTCTTCCCCCAGTTTATGCTTGCTTGTCTCTGTATCTATGCTGCTTCTTATAACTCAGCAGTGATTAGGCTTAGGACACACCCTACACTGATATGACCTCATTAAGATAACAAAGAGAACTTTATTTCCAGAGACTCCAACTATTTCAGGACTCCAACACATGTTTTGGGGGAACACAGTTCAGTCCTTAACAGGTACAGGTGCAAGTAGACTGGACGATTTGTTCGTGGGTGATGGGGAACTTTTGTGTGCTGTTTTCTGTGTGAAATAAGCCGGGCCATCAGTGGAGAGTAGGAGCGGGGAGAGGAGGTTTGAGGAGAGAGGGTAAGGCGTAAAATCATCTAGGATAACAATACTACTGTTAGTACTTATTGTGTGCCAGATGCTATTTTAGGTGTCTTACATTTATTATAGTTTAAAATCAGGAAAAGTGTTATCAAAGTTGTGTCTTTTCACCATACTTATTCAATACGTATGCTCAGCAAATAATCTGAGAAGCTGGACTATATAAAGAAGAACACAGCATCAGGATTGGAGGAAGACTCATTAACAACCTGCAATATGCAGATGACACAACCTTGCTTGCAGAAAGTGAGAACTTGAAGCTCTAACTGATGAACATAAAAGACTACAGCCTTCAGTTTGGATTATACCTCAACATAAAGAAAACAGAAATCCTCACAACTAGACCGATAAGCAACATCATGATAAAAGGAGAAAGTACTGACGTCAAGGATTTCATTTTACTTGGTTCCACAATCAGTGCCCATGGAAGCTGCAGTTATTAAGAAATCAAATGTTGTATTGCATCCAGCAAATCTCCTGCTAATGCCCTCTTTAAGATGTTGTGAAGCAAAGATGTCACTTTGAGGAGTAAGGTGTACCTGACCCAAGCCGTATTTTCAAGTGCTTCATATGCATCCCAAAGCTGGACAATGGATAAGGAAGCATAAAGAATTGATGCCTTTGAATTACGATGTTGGCGAAGAATATTGAATATACCATGGACTGCCAGAAGAATGAACAAATCTGTTGGAAGAAGTACAGCCAGAATGCTCCACAGAATCAAGGATGGTGAGACTTCATCTTACATACTTTGGACATGTTATCAGGATGACTAGTCCCTGGAGAACTCATGCTTGGTAAAGTAGAGGGTCATTGAAAAAAAGAAACACCCTCAATGAGAAGGATTGATACAGTAGCTGCAACAGTGGGCTCAAACATAGCAACGATTGTGGGCATGGTGCAGGACTGGGCAGAGTTTTGTTCTGTTGTACATGGGGTAGCTATGAATTGGAACCAACTTGACAGCACTACAACAACAATGGCACAGTTATTAATTCATTTACTCCTTGCACCAACTCTGAAAGATAAATACTATTATTACCCCTTACAGAGAAACTGAGGCATATAGAGTTTAAATAACTTGCCTGAGTTCAACCAT
This sequence comes from Elephas maximus indicus, assembly GCF_024166365.1. NCBI lineage: Eukaryota > Metazoa > Chordata > Mammalia > Proboscidea > Elephantidae > Elephas > Elephas maximus. The sequence continues at coordinate 87,492,631 of NC_064820.1, forward strand.
TTAGTAAGTAGAAGAACTAAGACTGAGGCATGTTGTTGTTATGTGCCATTGAGTTGATTCCGACTTATAGTGACCTTATAGGACAGTAGAACTGCCCTGTAGGGTTTCCAAGGAACGGCTCGTGGATTTGAATTGCTGACCTTTTAGTTAGCAGCCCAGGTCTCACATAGAGAGTTTAAATAACTTGCCCAAGGTCACCTATTTAGTAAGTGGAAGAACTAAGATTTGAACCCAGGCACTCTGGTTTTAGAACTTTATACTTAACCTGTACATTATACTGCCGCCTAATCTAGAAGACTTGGTAGGTATACTGACGAGAATATAGGATTGTTAGGCAGTTCTGAGGGCCCATTTAAAATCTGTAATTAAAATATGAGGTAACATCAGTCAGCATGCATTCAGATACATTCAGTTCGGGTGTAGTGACTGAGGAGGTGGAAAGATCTATTTTAACAGAGCTACTGTTGGCATCTAGTCAGTTGAATGTAGTGGAGGAAGGTCAAGGGAGTTGAAAGTGATTGCAAAGATTACAGTGTTGGGCCATGAGATTGAAACTGGAAGAATAAAGAGCCAAGAATAGCCAGAAGACTTCTGAAGAAAGACTTTTGCTACCAGATAAAAGAACTTTCTACGAAGCAAAGTTAGACAATGCAGTATTAGTACCAAACCCATTGTGGTTGAGCCAGTTCCGACTCATAGCAACCCTATAGGATAGAGAGAACTGCCCCATAGGGTTTCCAAGGAGTGACTGGTAGATTCAAACTGCTAACCTTTTGATTAGAAGCAGAGCTCTTAACCACTGCACCACCAGGGCTCAAGTATTAGTACCAAAACCAAAACCTGTTGCCATCAAGTCGATTCCAACTCATAGGGACCCTATTGGACAGGGTAGAATGGCCCCATAGGGTTTCCAAGGCGTGGCTGGTAAATTCGAACTACCAACGTTTTGGTCAGCAGCTGTGAATCTTAACCACTACACCACCAGGGCTCCGGTATTAGTACAGAGGTAGATAAATTGACCAATGAATAGCCAGCCCAGAAAGAGATCCACATGAGTATAGAATAGTATCAAATGCCAAGTAGATGTGAGATCATTGGGTAAAGAAGGGGCTTTCAAACAGATGGAGCTATACAAAAATTCAAATGTGAAAGGATTAAATTGGATCTGTATCTCACTAAAAACAAAAATCAACTCCAGATGGATGAAGGCCTTAAATGTCAACTAAAAAAAGTTGAAAAACTTTTTGAACTTGGGAAAGGAAAACATTTCTTAACAAAAAGAATGATGCATTTGATCATACTTAAATGAAGAACATCCATTTATAAAAAAATGTAAAAAGTAAAGAGACAAGTTACAAACTAAGAGAAGATATTCACAGTCATAAAACTGACAAAGGGTTAATATTTTGAAAAAACAGAATTCTTTAAAAAATATTAACAGGACCATTCATAAAACTGTTGATTTCTTGAGTCAGATCTGGTAAATAATTTTTCTAGTAGGTTGTCCTTTTAATTAAAGTTTTCAAAATTGTTGCCATAAAACTGTTACAATATTCTATTATTTGCGTGAACATCTATTATGTGAACGTTCTATTATGCTCATATGTATTTATGCATATCTTGCTTTATTGCTGAAAGATTTTTAACTATGAATTCAATTTCTTTAGTCGATATACTACCATTCAGGTTATCTGATTCTGCTTGAGTGAGCTTTGGTAGTATGTGTCTTTGAAGGAATTTGCCCATTTCATCTAAGTTGTGAAATTTATGGGCATAAAGTTGTTTGTAATGTTCCCATATTATCCTTTGAATACCAAATGTTCTATAGTGATATCTCATCTTTCATTCCTGATATTGGTAATGTGTGTCTTCTCTCTTTTTCTTCTTGGTCTTCTTGGTCAGCTAGAAGTTTACCAATCTTCCTGATGTGTCCAAAGAACCAGCCTTTGGTTTAGCTGATTTTCTGTATTGGTTTTATGTTTTTAATTTCATTGATTTCTTTATTACTCACTTACTTCTGCTTATTTTGTATTTAAATTTATTCTTTTTTTAGTTTCTTAAAGTGGAAGCTTAGGTCCTTGATTTGAGACCTTTTTTCTTTTCTAATATATTTAATTTTATAAAATATCCCTCTAAGCACTACTTGAGTTGCAGGTCATAAGTTTTAGTATGTTAGGTTTTAACTTAATTCTAAATACTTGCTGACTTCCTCTTAGGTTTCCTCTTTGACTTTTGTTTAGAAATGTTTTATTTAATTTTCAGATACTTGGGAATTTTTAAAATACCTTTATGTTATTGATTTCTAGTTTAATTCCATTATGGTCTAAGAACACAAACTTTCTTAATTTCTATTTTTTAGTACTTACTGAGGTTTGATTTCTGGCCCAGAATACAGCCTCTCTTGGTGACTTTTCCATGTACACATGAAAAGACAATATATTATGCTGATGTTGGTTAGAAAGTTCTATAAATGTTAATTAACCCCAATAGTGCTGCTCAAATATTCTGTATCTTATATTCAAGGTTACAGTGACCTTAGGTTGGGGAGAAGTGAGAATCATTGCGCGATGTTGGATATAGTTTGTTTTGAGAGGTGGGTTAATTATATAACCTTATTATAGAAATAAATAAAGCATGAACCAATGATCAGAGTGTGTTATAAACCAAAGATGGTGTAAAAATGGCATGGGGGTGTTGTCTGACCTCCTCTAACTTCACAAGGGGAAAGGAGAATCAAGATCAACAGCCCAAGGCTGATTCCTATGAGGCAGAGGTCAGACGTGCTTTCTCTTTCTCCACCGTCTTTACCAACCCTTACACCAACGATTCCTCCTACAGCACTCTCTACTTTTCTCTTGGGGTTGATAATTCATTGCAGTGGCACACAGAACTCACAGACCATACTCACGATTATGGAGTTTATTAGGGAGGTAACAGATTACAGTTCAGGCTCAGGAACACTGAAGGATACAGTTCTTCCATCGGGACAGCCTCTTCCCAGCTGTGCTAGTAGGCATGCCTCTCCATGCTCTAGGCCTTTGCCCAAAGGCACTCAGTTTTCTCTCTCCGTGGGCCAGGAAGCCCACCGTGCAGTCTCCTGCTGCGGAGTCTCTACTGCTATGTCTGTCCTGCCACTGCTGCTCACCGTCTTCAGGGTTACAGCTCACTCTCTCTCCATCTCTCCTGCTTCCAGGAGCTTCTTAGTGAAGGAATCCCAGATCCAAAAGACGTGCTGGCTCCTGGCTGTTTTTCCCTCTGTTTGTGGTGGTGGTATCTTCTGTTTGCCTGCCTCTGGGATGGCTTATTTCAAGGCCAGCGGAATGGCAAAACTGACCAATCCCTGTGCTGGGCTACAATCACCCTATCTGCGCAGTCCCACCCAATTACCTGCATCGGAGTTAAAACACCATGGCTAAAAAGGCCACATTCGTTACACCACAGATGGTAATTACTACAGCTAAGAAAGTAGAAGAACAAAAACAGGAATTTAGTTTTTGTTTCTTGGAGTTCTCCCCACCCCCACCCCATGAAAAAGTTTTTAATTTGGGGTCTGAAAGGAAAAGAGAATTTCCTTTCATCTTGGGCTATAAATTTCCCTGAAAGAACCCGAAAACAAGAATCAGTTTTAGGAATTAGAAGATAAGAAAGAAAGCCCCCATAGCTGACAAGGAGTGACCCAACAAGAGAGCAAAGGAAGGTGACATTAAAGAGATGGCAGGACCAGCTCACATCCAACCTGTGGGCTAAAGTAAAACCAAACTCTTTGCCATCGAGTTGATTCTGACTCATAGTGGCCCTACAGGACAGAGTAGAACCGCCTCATAAGGTTTCCAAGGAGCAGCTGGTAGATTTGAACTGCCAACCATCTTTTTTTTTTTTTTTGGTTAGGTTGTATCTCTTAACCACTGTACGACCAGGGCTCTGGAGTAGAGTAAGGGACTTGAAATTTATTCTAAGCATGATGGTAAGCCACTGGAGGGCTTCAAGTAAGGGAGTGACAAGATCTGATTTATATTTTTTAAAGATCACTGTGCCTGCTATGTGAAAAACGGCGGTAGAGCGGCAGGAGAGGATTTGGTTTGTCTGGTAAGGAGGCTGTTGCAGTAGTCCAGGTGAGAGATCATGGGTACTAGAGTTTGAGATGGAGAGACGTAGTAAAGACTCAGGATGTATTTTGGAGTTAGATCATGGGGGAAAGAGCAAAATCATCAACTTCATCATCACTCCCCCCCAGTAGCTCTAACATGTCTTGAGTGGTGTTTAGATGCCAGACTGGTAAGAACTTCACATTTATAATTTTTTTTTTTTTAACTTCAAAACAACTCCTGCGTGCTAGGTACTATTATTAATCCCATTTTACAGAGGAAATTGAGATTAAAGAAGTTAACTTGCTTAACCACAACATGTGTCTTAGTTTATCAATTACTTATAAGGCAGAATTTTTTATTTTTAAGGAATTTAGAGAAGGAGCTCTGGTGACTCAGTAGTTAAAGAGCTTGGCTGCTAACCGAAAGGTCGGCAGTTCAAACTTACCAGCCGCGACTGGGGAGAAAGATGTGGCAGTCTGCTCACATAAAGATTACAGCCTTGGAAAGCCTATGGGGCCATTCTACTCTGTCCTGTAGGGTCATTATGAGTCAGAATCAATTCGATGTCACCGGGTTTAAGAAGTTTAGAAAAAATTTTAATGGCTGTCTAGTAGATAAGGCACAAAATAGATGGAAATAGTTTTCTAGCAAGCAAAATACCAGAAAAAATAAGGGATTATAGTTGTTAAGATTAAAGTATTCTTAAAAATTACAACCTGATATCCTTGAGTTACTAGAGGTATATGAAAACCAATAGACACTTTGTCACAAAAGAATCACATTTGGTAGCTCTTGCAATGTTGGGGTTGTCTTCCATCCTGGCCTTTCACAGTAAGGACCCCCGTGTCTTAACTCCTTGTCTTATTTCTCAATTGGTTCAGCACCCAGGTAGATGTAGGGGTATCATTATTTTACTTCTTTCTGAGACTCCCCAACTAAGAAGAAAAACTGATCTTCGTGAATCAGATCTGATGATGAAATCTAAGTCAAAAGTGGTATTGATTCTTTATACCACACTGGGGAGAAGTTGGCTTGTGGGTAGAACAGTCAAAGGTTTTAACAAGGCTGACGGTTGATATTGGAGTATTTAGAACAGTTAGACTGATTCCTAGTGCTTTTGCTGTAAAATTTGAGGCAGCAGTTGCTATGGCAATGTGACAAGTTAAAATAACAGCTTTAAGTGAGAATGGAAAAGCAGTAAGAGTAAGACTGATGAATACATGCTCTGTGTAACTACTTGTAATCAGTTTTGAGTGCTTCTTTTTACCTAATTAAATTATTAATCACAACTTTTCCTTTATCCAAAATGAATGGGGATTTCTTATCATCTCATTGTAGCTACTTTTCAGTGCAGTGATTGTTTCTTCTCACATCTATCCTAAGATGGAATTAAAAAAATATATGTGTGTTGCCATAATCTTACTAATATTCAGACCTGATCTTTAAGACCCTGTTATTATAATTCAACTGCTGTGTAGGACCTATCAGGAATTGACAAAGCTATTCTTTGATGCCTTTTGTGAAATTTCTGGAAAGGAGCTGTAATTTTAGTATACATATTGAATGTTATTCTCCAGGTGTTCTTTAAGGTAGCTGAGAACCAAAAAAAAAAAAAAAAGGCAAGCCAAAGAGAACATTAGGTTACGAGAAAAGAAAGATAATTTTTTTCACTAGGAAAAAAAAGATAATTTTCTTCACTGCAGTATGATACTAAATTTTAGAATCTCCCTCCTTGGAGAGATTTAAGGATAGGGTGGTTGGGCCAGATCTGTGCTGTGAGGTTAGTATGGACCAGTTGATGTTTGGTGATGGGGAATGGGAGGGGGAACTCTTTGCTCTTGCATTCCACAGTAAAATGAAGATCCACCAGAATTATTTTTAGGTTACTTAACTATATGGCATGAAATAAGAATTAACTATGTGGCATTTTTTGATAGGTTCAGTCATTTATTCTGTACATTTTATTGGACCAACAGCATGCTATGCTGTAAGTATATATTAGTCAGTTAGAAACAGCCCCTGCCCTCATGGAGCATGCCTTCTGGTAAGGGAAACACCATAAATAAGTATGTTGTTATTACTAGTTGCTGTTGAGTCGGTTCCAACTCACAGAGACCCTATGTACAACAGAACGAAACGCTGCCTGGTCCGGTGCCATCCTCAGAATTACTGATATGATTGAGCCCGTTGTTGCAGCCATTGTGTCAGTCCATCTTCGTTGAGTACATAAGAAAATAAATGTCTTAGTACAATTGTGATATGTGCAACGATGAAAGTGAACAGAATGCAGGGAGAGTTAGTGTGGGATGAGGTGATCTCCACAGAGGGAACAGTATGTGCAAAGGCATTGAGATACAAAAGACCTTGATATACTGAGGGTGTTGAGAAGCTGAGTGCAAGCCAGTGTGCCTGGAGCATTGTGGGGAGTGGGGAGAAGAAGCTGGCATAGAATGAAGTGAGACCAGCAAAGGCCAGGTCATGCAAGGCTTTGTAGGAGACAGATGGATTTGGATTTCTGAATCAGTGTACAATGACCACTATAATTGATTTAAACTTTTGACTACTGTGATTTTTGATCTGAGATCACTGGATGAATAAAGACTACACTCTGACATGTGCTAGATGCTCCTTAATGAATATATTAGAAGTCTTAAATTAGATCAAATTTTTTTTTTCTGTGAGGATATAATTCTGTATGGTAACGTATGATTATGGGAAGATAGAATTTTTTTTATATGTACTTAAGTACATCATTAGTTTTAGTAGCAGAGAACCCCTAAGACTAGAGTTGCCAGGTCTTTGATTTTATTTATTAATACACAGTATAGTAAATCAGAGAGGCCCTGGTGGTTCAGTGGTATAATTCTCGCCTTCCATATGGGAGACCCAGGTTAGATTCTGGTCAATGCATTTCATCTGCAGCCATCACTCATCTGTCATTGGAGGCTTGCAAGTTGCTATGAAGCTGAACAGGTTTCTGCAGAGTTTACAGACTCAGACAGACTAGGAAGAAAGGCTTAATGACCTACTTCTGAAAAATCAACCAAGGAAAATCCTGTGGAACACAGCTGTGTGATCCACGGTCAATCGTGGGGATGGTGCAGGACTCGGCAGGGTTTAGTTCCATGATGCATGGGGCTGCCATGATTTGGAAGCCAACTCCACAGCAGCTAACAACAGTTAATCAGAAAATGAGGCAAACCCGAGTTCTTCTTAGCTGAAAAGAAGGCAGCATGGATATACAACTTTCTGTTCTTTCATGGAGACTGTGGAGGATTTTCCATGGGCCTCTGTCATTTCTGCTTATCTTGTGAGTGAATCACTAACTGCTTTTTGTTCTGGAATGTCTTTTCTAGGAAGTTTGTATAGTGAGCAGCTCGAAATGTAGAAATAGTATCTCCCTATGGAGCAAGAAGAAACCCTGGTGGCATAGTGGTTAAGAGCTGCGGCTCCTAACCAAAAGGTCGACACTTTGAATACACCAGGTGCTCTTTGGAAACCCTGTGTGGCAGTTCTACTCAACGGAGTCCATTTGAAAGCAGTGGGTTGGGTTGGGTTTGGTGGAGCAAGGGGCAGATGCTACAGTCTTAGAAAACAGAGGGCAGGTACACTTACTATTATAAGAAACTGAGGTTCCTTAAGCTCAGGGTTTCTCTCCTGCATGTACAAGCATCCACCTGGGCCTACCTGAATCACCTTTGTGGGCAAGCGGAACTGATGCTGTGCTGTTTGCTATGTGGTGAGTATAAAGTCCTTTGTCTCTGAAGGAGTCTCCTGTCTTCTTCCAGCATCTATAATGCTGTGGCAGGCTACTTGTTAGCTACTTGTTAGTCTCAGACCCTTCACAGTTCTTGATAAAGAAAGACTCCGCCATCTGGACAGGCAGGTACAATGCCAGACAGGTGGTGTCCTGGTGTTTTGCAGTCTGCAAGATATCATATTAACAACTTTTTGTCACTGCTCTTCTCCTTCAAAGTCACAAGATTCACAGAGACTCACAGCTTAAGTGTGACTTCTATTCTAGAAGACGTGTGAAACTTAAAACAAAAAAAACTTACTAGCTACTAATTATTCTGTCTTAAATATTCTTAACCAAGTGGGAGAATATTTCAACAACATAAAGAATGCTATGTTAAAATTTTAGGTAATCAAGACATAAACTATATTAAAATGATACTTGATGTAAAATTAAATATCTTACACATAAATATTTGTGTGTATATGTCTGTATTATAACCCAGGCATATTTCCATGAAAGATTCTTATATGATAACCACTAAGGAACTAATAAGGAGCCCTGGTGGCACAGTGGTTAAAAGGGCTCAGCTGCTAACTGAACGTTCACCAGTTTGAACCCAGCAGTCGCTCTGAGGGAGAAAGATGTGGCAGCCTCCTTTCAAAAAGATTACAGCCTCAGAAACCCAATGGGGGTACTTCCACTCTGTCCTATAGGGTCACAATGAGTCAACGGCAATGGGTTTGGTTAAGGAACTAATACTGTGGTTTCTACTGTTCACTAACCATTGTTACCACATCTTGGATTTGGGCTTTGTCTTAGTTATCTGGTGCTGCTATAACAGAAATACGGTGGCTTTAACAAACAGAAGTTTGTTTTCTCACAGTTTAGTAAGGTAGAGGAAACCCTGGTGGTATAGTGGTTAAGAGTTTGGCTGCTAACCAAAAGGTCAGCAATTCAAATCCACCAGATGCTTCTTGGAAACCTCGTGGGGCAGTTCTACTCTGTCCTACAGGGTCGCTCTGAGTCGGAATTGACTCAGTGGCAATGGGTACGGCAGGAAGGTAGAAGTTTGAATTCAGAGTGCTGGCTTTAGGGGAAGGCTTTCCCTCTCTGTTGGCTCCGGGGAAGGAAGGTCCTTGTTTCTTTTCAGCTTCTATTCTTTGGCGATCATGTGACATGGCATCTGTCTTCTACATCTCTGCTTGCTTCTCTGAGCCTAATCTGCTCTTTTTATATCTCAAAGGTGATTGGTTTAAAACACACCCTACACTGATATGGCCTCTTAACACAGCAAAGAAAACCCATTCCTAAATGGGATTATAACCACAGGAATAAAACCAAAGCTGTTGCCATTGAGTCAATTCCAACTCATAAACCCAAAGGACCCTATAAAACAGAGCAGAACTCCACTTCCGAGGAGTGGCTGGTGGATTCGAACTGCTTACCTTTTGGTTTACAGCCCTTTTAGCTACAAATGCTTTGCCACTAAAGAGATCAAGAAGTTCCTAAATGTCAAAGATGCTGACACATTCATTTTGGAGGATTATCTTCATTGTTTAGTTTTTCTTTGATATAAAACAACTTTTAGGGATTTTGTTTTATTTTTTGTGTGTTCTTTGGATGTAGGGGACAGAGTGGGGGTGGGCAGGGAAGGAATAACAACATGTATTCATTATAGAGGTGGGCGTTGAAGTAAGAAGAGGCTTTCATCTATAATCTCATTCAGTCTTCACAGCAAACCTTTGAGTTAGGTACCTGTGTCCCCACTCTGCAGGTAAGAAATCAAAAACTCAGGAGGGAGAGTACCTTGCCTAATATGGTGGTACAACAGTTAAGCACTAGGCTGCTAACTGAAAGATTGGAGGTTCGAATCCAGCCAGGGGCTTCCAGGGAGAAAGAATTGGCAATCTGCTTCTGTAAAGATTAGAAAGATTACAACCAAGAAAACCCTATGGGGCAGTTCTACTCATCACATGAGGTCACTATGAGTTGGAGTCTACTCAAGGGCACCCAACGACAACAACAAAGTGCCGGAGCTTGGAATCCGCTTCAGTACTGTTTGACCCCAAAACCTACGCTTTTATCCATCACATTGGACTGTCTCAGAAAATAGAGTCATGAATTTAATAGTAAACTGTGAACCAGGATACATATGTAATTTAGGTGAGTTCCAGAGCTTTTTACTTATTTATTCCCCCCCAAAAAATGTGAGAATATATATACGATACTTTATAAATTTTGGAGGAAAATTTAATAGCTTGCTGAAAAGTAGTTTGAGATTCTTACTGAGTTATATGACAGTATCAAAATATTGCAAATTTCTGAAAAGAGCTTAACTGGCAGATACATTTTCTCTGAAAATCAACTCCCTAATAATCTTTCATTGAGATGAATAATCAGACAACCTAAACAGACTGATTGGTTTTAGCCTATATTAAACAGTATCAGGCCCCTTCTTCAGCCCTCCCCCATGGATAATGCATTGTCAGAAATCTGTCCTTTTATTGGTTGAATATGCTGTCATGGGGCGTCAAAAGTACTGCCTCGCTGTTTCCATTTATGAATTAACAGATGTGCTTGGTTTGAAGAAACTGATTTATTTCTTGATGGGAAGAAAAATCTTGTTTATTTTTTCACTTATTTTTGTATTCATTGGATTTTCACTAACTTTGGACCAGATACTTGCCAGAAAGAATGTAAGGTGAGTAATTGCATATCTTTTAATGCAATGTATCCATGAACTTCAAGTGTAAAATTTGATGGTTCTGTAATTTCTTTATATTGCTGCATAGCTACATATGCTTACAACTCAGAATGGATAAAAAAAATTAAATCATTCACTAAGCTACTAAAATCAATCAATTAGGGTTTATAAATAAGACAAAAAAAGATATTATAAGAGGTAAGAGTTATTTATTCAAAATACCTGAGAAACATTTGTATTATATATCAAAATATACATTTATTAGAAAATGACTTCAGTGTTTAAGTTTCCTGTATACCTATAATTAAACATTAATTTCATAGTTTCTTCTGCCACTATTGTATGAGAAGAGAGTAAGGAAAAAATTTAAAGCCTCTGAAATATATAACCTGTCCCCCCAAAAAATGATATTAAATCGTTTTACCTGGTAGGAGACAGTAATTATGTGGAGAACCTATGATTTAAAATCAACAAGCAAAATATCTATTTATACTTCCATTTTTCTTTTTTTTTTGGGGGGGGGCTTCTTTTCCATGCTGTATAAAGGAACACAAAGAAAGGTATCTATAAAGAAGAATATTTAGAATCTGGAATTAACATATGTCCTGTCTTCCAAGAAACATAATGTGTCATCTCAACAAATTCATTGAGGAGTTTAGTGTGAACACAAAGGACAGCAGCCAGCAGGATGACCTGCTGAAACTCGTATTAATGAATCTTTAAGTCACCAGCTGAAAAAAGCTATAAGTGCTGGCATTTTTTGTTTGTTTTTCTCCATTGTTTCCAAATCAATTAACTCTTTCCTTCAGGTACATTTTTTAAACAGTTAGTGAGCTGTATTCAGGTGGTTAAAGGTTAGCAATGTTTCCCCACCTCGTTTATACAGAAATGACTGACGCTGGTAAAATGCACACCAAGAACTATTGTTATGGAATGAATTATATCCCCCAAAAATATGTGTTGTAAATCCTCATTTCTAGGCCTGTGGTAATAATCCCATTTGGGAATGGGTTGTCTTTGTTATGTAAATGAGGCAGGATTAGTATAGGGTGTATTTGAGCCTATCTCTTCTGAGATATAAAAGAGATCAAAAAAGTGAGCAGAGGAGAGATGGGGTAAGGTAGATGCGAAGACACATGGAGATCTCCAAGGGACCGGGAAGCAGAAGCTGAAGAGACAAGGACCTTCCTCCAGAGCCAAGAGAGAGAAAACCTTCCCCTAGAGCCCATGCTCTGATTTCAGATTTCTAGCCTCCTAAACTGTGAGAAAATAAATTTGTTTGTTAAAGCCATCCACTTGCGGTATTTCTGTTATGGCAGCACTGGATAACTAAGACAACTGCAAAAATCCAAATTCTGTTTTTAAAAATTGATAAATTTAGATAATCTTAGCTTCAGAAGGAAACCCTGGTGGCGTAATGGTTAAGTGCTACAGCTGCCAACCAATGGGTCGGCAGTTTGACTCCGCCAGACGCTCCTTGGAAACTCTATGGGGCAGTTCTACTCTGTCCTATGGGGTTGCCATGAGTCGGAATAGACTCCATGGCACTGGGTTTTTTGGTTTTTTAGCTTCAGAAGGAACCTTAGAAATCATACAAATACTCATTTGAATCTAATAGTGCATTGATTCATTATGAAGGAAAAAAAGCATTTGCTCTTTTGTGAATATTCTTTCAAATCATGGATCTGAAATTAAAAATTATCTTTCAACTATATGGGGGCAATTCAGGATTCTTCAATCTCTAGATAGGTCAGCTGTATTTTAAACTTGATACGTGTTTTCTCAATTCAGAGTAGGAGTTACCACTCTTTGAATACACAGTCCTGCCTCAAATTGAGTTTATGCTTAAACCAAAAGGAAACCCTTTCTCTCTCAGACAGCATCCTTTGTGTTCTCCCATTTTCCACTTCCCTTTCAGAGTTTGTTTGTTCATTAATTTGTTAGTTCATCCATTCATGAAACACGAGTTTTTAAATACTTAGTACTTTTGGATAGCTAGGTATGGAACTCGGTGCTAAGTCTGCTTGGGTAAGCAAAACACACATATCCCTGCCCCTGTGGAGCTTTAAGTCTAATGGGGGAGATGCTCATTAACTATATTCTTACAAATAAACTTTGAAAAGTGTTGTAAAAGAGAAGTACAGGAAATTATAAGCACATATAATGAGGGGACCTGAATTAGTCTGAGAAGTTAGGGACAGTGTTCCTGAGGAAGTGATGTTTGAGCTGTGATCAGGAAGGTATGTAGGAAATAATTAGGGAGTAGTGGGGAGAGGAGTCCTCGTGGCGCAGTGATTAAAGCAATTGGCTGCACTAACTGAAAGGTCAGTGGTTCGAATCCACTATCTGCTCCAAGGGAGAAAGATGTGGCAATCTGCTTCCATAAAGATTACAGCCCTGAAAACCCTATGGGGAAGTTCTACTCTGTTGTGTAGGGTCGCTGTGAGTCAGAACTGATTGGACAGCAGCGGGTTTGGTTTCTTTGGTTAGTGGGGAAAGGAGAATGAAGAGCATTCCAGGTAGAGGGAGTGTGCTAAACACTCTTATGAGGAAAGAATGGAACAGGAAGCATTCAGGTAATTGAAAAATGCTAGGATAGCTGGAGCAGAGAAGAGGAAAGAGGTGAAATGAGGCAGGCAGAGGTTTTTTAGGGCCTGTAGGCCATGATGGAGGGCAGTGGTGGTTCAGTGGTAGAATTCTCGCCTTCCGTGCCAAAGACCTGTGTTCAATTCTGGCCAATGCACCTCAAGTACAGCCACCACTTGTCTGTAATTGGAGGCTGACACGTTGCTATGATACTGAACGGGTTTCAATGGAGCTTCCAGACTAAAATGGACTAGGACGAAAGGCCTGGCAATCTACTTCTGAAAATCAGCCAGGGAAAACCCTATGGATCACAAGGGCTCAATCTGCAGCCAGTCATGGAGGTGGTGCAGGGCTGGGTAGTGCGTCACTCTGGTCACCATGAGCTGGGCGTCTTTATCCTAAGTTGGAAAGCCCATTAATAGGACCAGGAAGGAAATGCTTTATCTTCATTTTCACCTTTATGAAGGCAAACTTGGAAAACTCATGATAGAAGATTTTATAAATAAAAAATATAGTACCAGCTACTACAAGCCAAAGGCTCTTGACTCTTTCCAGGTGTTTCAGAGATGGACAATCCCTTTTACTGGGAAAGGGTCTGACTACTTTGAGGACCAAAACCCAAAAACCAACCCCATTGCCATTGAGTCAATTTGAACTCACAGCGACCCTATAGGACAGAGTAGAACTGCCCGACACAGTTTCCAAGGATCAGCTGGTAGATTCAAACTGCGGACCCTTTGTTTACCAGCTGAGCTCTTAACCACTGAGCCACCAGAACTCCATTTTGGGAACAGTGTAGGTTTAATTTTTTAAACAGTGTTTCTGAGTTTATTCACATGGATCATTTTTTTCAGATAATTCTTTAGTTCCTACTTTAGTGGAGAAACTACATAGTGATAGGGAAATGCATATGTATTCTGCCTTTGGTTGAGATTATGGCTTCTAGTAAAACCTCATCAGTTCAGGTTTACGGGTGTGGGCAAGGCTAATCTGAATTACAGCCCATTTAAAAAAAATGTAGCAGTCTTAGGGTATGTTCATATTCATTGAAATTACAGTAAGCCTGTTGTCTACTAGAAGCTCTTCATTAGTGAATAAATGGAAAATTTTAATTAGTGAAGCAAAGTCTCAAGCCAAACCTGTTAATATTACAGCTCATTCATTCATTCATATACTTATTCAATAAACATTTATTAAATCCCCCTGCTAACTACATACTTCCAGGTGACTTGATACATATTTATCTTATTTAGGGAAAATATATCTCATAATCTTCTGTTTTTGCTTATTAAGAGATTTTAAAATTAAATTGTTACTCCTGTATCAGGAAACAAGATTTTTAAACAAACAAAGTTCAAATCGAGGGAAATTTAAAAATCTGCTTTTATATGGGTATGGGTATATACTAAATTATTAAAAAGCTTGAAGAAACTCTTCAGGAAATATTGCCTAAGTATTAGTGTTTCTTTCATATATTCAGTTACATCTTAACTTGTACTACGGGTTTGGAGTTTAGGTATAGAAATCATTTGGCTAAAACACATCTTTATTTTAATTACATTATTGCTTTGATTGGAGTCTCACTTTTGCTGCTCAGGAAATTCAGTTTTGTTAGTTCTCCTGGGTATGATTGGACTCAGAGGGCTGATTCATGCTAACTAAGCTCACAGAAGACTTAATATAAGCCAGAATGCTAATTTACAATTTTTTAAAGGAAGGCGTCTTTTTGAAAAAGATTAAATTAGAAAAAGTTATCAAAGTAATGCATGTACATGGATTTTTTATAAAAAGATCAAATGGTATCAAGACACTTACAATAAAAAAAAAATTGTCTCCTCTTCACCTCTATAAAAACCAAACCCACTGCCATTGAGTCGATTCCGACTCATAGTCACCTCTATAGGCAACCAGTTAAAAATGTTGTTTCTTGTGTTGGCTATTGCTTGTATTAGTCATCTTTTCTATAGTAACAAAAACTCCCACATCCGAGAATCTTATAACCCAAAACATTTATCTCCTGCTTATGACAGCAGCTACAGGTGGACTTCTGTGATCTGTCCCTGCTCTGCTTCACATGTCTTCTCATTCCAAGACCCTGACTGAAGGAGTAACCCTTAATTGGGTATGCCATTCTAATGGCAGAGGATAAAGAGGTGACAGACACATAAAATGCCTTATGCTTCTGCAGAACTGCCACTTCTGCTCATACTCCATTGGTTCAATCAGTACTTACAGCCTAGTCTAACAATGGGGCAGGGAAATATTCTCTACCTACAGAGAGGCACTGCAAGTCATATGGCCAAGGTGAAGGATTTCTAATCTTACAGATGAGGGAACAAATTATTGGGAACAATCATACAGTCCACCACACTGCCATAATAGCTGAGTAATATGCATAGGCCTGAGGCATAATGGTCATTATTAGGTTTCTCCATCACTTTTCTGAGTTAGACCCATTGTTTATTTAAGCCTATGCTTTCCTCCTTCTTAGTTTCCTCCCTTATTTTGCTGGAGCACATCCTTTATTAACTTGCTGTGAAAGAGTATGAGAGACACATTTTCTAGTCCTTGCATGCTTCTTGTATCTTTGTGCCAGACCTGTTTTTGTTTTCATGGAGGCTAATAGAATATTTTTATCCTTGATATTCCAAAATGATATGAGTAGTTATATTCCACCATTTACAGAAGTCAACTTGAAATGGAGAACAGATCTAGATATGAAAGCTAAAACTTTAAAATTTCTAGAAAATACATGAGAAAATTTTCTTATGACTTTGTGATATACAAATATTTCTCTTGACATACAAAAACACAGATCATAAAAGAAAAAACCTAATAAATTGGACTTTATGAAAATTAAAAACTTGCTTTTTGAAAGCTGCCATTAAGAAAATTAAAAAGCAAGACACAGGATGGAAGAAACTGTTTCCAATGCATATATATACACAGAACTTGTACCCGGAACATATAAAAAAAACTCTTACAACTCAATAATAAGACAATGAACCTAATTTTAAAAATAGACAAAAGATTTAAACAGAGATTTTCCAAAAGAAAACATATTAATGGTCAATAAGCACAAGAAAAAGATGTCCAACATCATTAGTCATCAGAGAAATGGAAATTAAAATCACAGTGAGGTATCACTCCACACCAATTAGAATGGCTAACATTAAAAAAAAAAAACTGACAATACTGAGTGTTGACAAGAATGTGGAGCAATTGGAAATCTTGTACACCGAAACTGATAATCAATTTCTTAAAAAGTTAAACACACATCTGTTATATGATTTGGCCATTCTATACCTTGGTATGTATTCAAAGAGAAATAAAAGTATATTATACAGATACCCCTGTACACAAATGTTGTACATGTTTATTTGTAATAGCCCAAAACCTGGAAACGTTCCAAACGTCCTTCAGTGGGTGTATAGACAAAATGTGGTATAGCCATACGATGGGATATTTCTTAGCAATAAAAGCAACAAACTATTGATACATGCAACAACATAGATGAATTGCAAAGTTGTTAAGATTGAAAAAAGCCGAACACTACAGAGTATATATGATTCTATTTATATACAGTTCTAGAAAATGCAAATTAATCTAAAGTGACAGAAAGCAGGTCTGGGGTTGCCCGTACTACAAAAAGACATGAAGAAACTTCCGAGAGTGATGGGAATGCTCTGTATCTTTAGCATGGTGGTAGGGTCATGGGTACAGCATACGTCAAAACTCACTGAATCGTACACTTTGAATGGATACGGCTTATTGTACATAATTATACCTTTATGAAGTTGATGAAAGGAACCCTGGTAGCGCAGTGGTTCAGAGGGTTCGGCTGCTAACTGAAAGGTTGGCAGTTCGAACCCACCAGCTGCTCTGAGGGGAAAAGATGTGGCAGCCTGCTTCCCTAAAGATTACAGCCTTGGAAACCCTATGGGGCTGTTTTACTCTGTCCTATAGGTTTTTTTTTATAGGTTCCTTTCAAGCGTTGGAATCGACTCAACGGCAACGGGTAAGGTTGATGAAAATGAATGAATAATTGCATGCATGTGTGAATTTATTAACAGCAGCTAGTAGACATCACAGTCAGCAATTTGTCATACTCAGAAATTCTCATTAGTTAATAGAGATTATATTACAAAGAGAATGGTACATCTAATTTGTAATTGGTTCCATATAATTAGTTCTAAAGCATTTTTTTCTGTGATAAAGATTTAGTAACTCTTCAGCTAAAATTATGTTTTGCATGTATATCGTAATATGTAATGTATATCTTCTTCTAACTGTGAAATGTCAAAAGTTTATATGATAGTGATACATGTTGGGCTTAGGATTCATTTAGTATAGAGTTTGATCTATACTCTTAAAACCACAGGCACAATTTATGAAAAACTTAAGACCTGCAATAAACAAACTGTTAAGAATCTTTATGAAAAGTCTTTATGATATTTATGACATAACTTGAGATGTAAACACTGTTGCAATATTTAATGTTAAAGAATTGTTAATATTTTAGATGTAATTGTGCTGTTATTTTTAAAAATTTTTATCTCAGAAATACATACTGAAATGATATAATTTCTGATATTTTCTTCAAAATAATACCAAAGAGGAGAAATGGATGAGCTTGTAGGTAAAACATGATTGGTTCTGACTTAACTACTAAGCTGCATGATGGCTATAGGTACATGGGCAGTTTATTATACTTTTGTTTAATATTTGAACTTTCCCATAATAAAAATAATGTATATATCTTCTAACTTAGCAATTTTACTACAAGGAATTTATCTTAAGGTGCTAATCATGGGTGTGAAGAAACAATCCACAATAATGTTCAATGCAGTATTGTTAATAATGGCATAAAATTGGAAACAGCTTAAATATTTGAGAATAGGAATTTGGTTAAATAAATTATGGTATATTCTTATGATGTGTTGTTATGTGGCATTCACAATTATGTCAGATAAATGTAATATGGGAAAAAAATTAAAAAAGCAAAAATTGTAGCTTCCAAAACAGTATGTTCACAAACATTAAAGTCTATTTTTATATTTTATAAAAGGTAAATTGTATATGTCTTGGGGGGGGTGTGTGTGCATAGAGAGACTAGAAGGATATATATTAAAATTTATATCTTCATAACTTTCAGAAATACCTTTCTAGCAATTGAGTCTGCCTAATTTTAAATAAAAATGGTTGGATATTTTGGTTTTAATAAGTTAACAGTTCAATGTAGTATAAAATATCATGAAAACACACTCATACCATGAATTTGGTGAATCCTCAGTGTCTAGCACTCAGCTTGGCACAGAGTAGGCTCTCCAAAAATGTTATTGAATGAGTGAGGATTAGGGTTAATTAAAAAAAAAATTATTTAAATTTTTCTGCTTTTTTACATTTTCCTTTTTTTAAAATCAGAAATTCGCTATTGAAAAATGAACAGTCTTGATAAGCTAAGATTCTAGTTTTCTACTCTGAGATCTAAGAAGCCAAAACATCCGTCTTGAAACTTCATAGAGAAATCTGAATTGCAGATATTTGTTCAGCTTCTTCCCCCCCCCCCCTCATAATTTCAGTTCTCGAACATCTTCAAATAAAGAAGTGGTTATACACAATGGTAAGACTTGTAATTGCCTTTATTATTCCTTGGGGGTGTTGAAAGAAGCCTTTTTTTTTTTTTTCTGTGATAGACTTCAATGAACACTGGCACTTGCACCAGGAGTCCCCCATGTTTCAATTCTTTAAGCTAGCGTACACACACACACACACACGCCCTGAATTATGAGCAAAAAAGAGGCTTGTTGTTAGGTGCTGTCAAGTTGGTTCTGACTCATGGCAACCCTATGTACAACAGAAATACTGCCCCAGTCCTGCGCCATTTTCACAATCATTATGCCTGAGTTCATTGTTGCAGCCCCTGTGTCAATCAATGTCCTTGAGGGTTTTCCTCTTTTTCAATGACTATTTTTACCAAGCATGATGTCCTTCTCCAGGAATTGATTCCTCCTGATAAAAGAGACTGGAGCTTGGTATATTTCTAGGTTCTGTATGGTGCCCTAAGGAGCCCTGGTGGCATAACGGTTAAGCACTCTGTTGCTAAATGAAAAGTTGGCAGTTCAAACCATCCCAACGGCCCCTCGGGAGAAAGACCAGGCTATCTGCTTCCATAAAGATTACAGCCTAGAAATCCTATGGGAAATTTCTACTCTGTCACAATGGGTCACTATGAGTTAAAAATTTACACAACGGCACCACCAACACCAACGTTATGGTGCCTTAGGTATTGTTTACTCAATTACATTAACATTGATGACATTTAGCCTTTGTACTCATATCATTATTTGTTTGACAGATGAATAGAATAATGGATCTATGAACCCAAGCCAGAATTTCACAGCGATACCAATCGCACAGGTATGGATATGTCAGGAAACTAGATTGTATCTTTTTAAAAATAGATTTAAATATGTTTCTGTCATGTCAGAGACATTGTAAAAATATAAATAATAGTTCTATTAATAGCTAATGTATTTGCTTGAACAAATATGGCAATCCTACAGTTAGAAAAAACCCAAAGTACTTACTTTTCCTTGCTCTCTTATAATTTCATTACACTATTCAGTTTTGGAAACGCTGGTGGCATAGTGGTTAAGTGCTATGGGCTAACCTAAAGGTCAGCAGTTCAAATCCGCCAGGCACTCCTTGGAAACTCTATGGGGCAGTTCTACCCTGTCCTATGGGGTCGCTATGAGTCGGAATGGACTCCACGGCAGCGGTTTTTTTTTTTTTTTTTTTTTAATATTCAGTTTTACTTTTGTTGCTTTCCAGACAGGATCATTATAGTAACCGTTTATCTTTGGTTACCAGTGAGCTTGGAGGGCTGCTGCCTGTTGACTAATTTTTTCTTTTATCTGTATTTACCCTGGAGCAATTATTACAGAATAGTTGGTCTATTGTTGTTTGTTGCCGTCCGGTTGATTCTGACTTTTGATGATCCCATGTGTGCAGAGTAGAACTGAGTTCCATAAGTACTTTCAAGTCTGTGACCTTTTGAAAGCAGACTGCCAGGACTGTCTTCCAAGGAGCCTCTGGTTGTGTTCGAACCACCAAACTCGTGCCTAGTAGTCGAGTGTGTAACCATTTTCGCAACCCAGCGACTCCTATATTTGATCTAGATGAGTAGATCTTT
The DNA here is from genome assembly GCF_024166365.1 of Elephas maximus indicus. NCBI lineage: Eukaryota > Metazoa > Chordata > Mammalia > Proboscidea > Elephantidae > Elephas > Elephas maximus. The sequence goes on from NC_064820.1 coordinate 87,512,943, forward strand.
CATATAACGGATTGCCTTTGTGACCTCCAGTGTTAGGTACTGAAATGCAGTTTCTTGGGCTTCCTGAAGTTTGGCTTCCTGAAATAATACATAGAATGCTGTTAGAGTGCCTTGCTAGTTCATGCGTGTTCAATTGTCTGGAGTTGTACTGCCCAATAGAGTAGCCACTAGCCACATGTGACTATTTAAATTTAAATTAACTAATATTAAATAAATTTAAAAATTAATTTCCTCAGTCTTACTCGTGACATTTCCAGTGCGCAATAGCCACATGCGGCTAGTGGCTACTGCATTGAACAGTATATAGACTATATCCAATATTACAGAACGTTCTATTGGACAATGATGGCCTAGAGAATTATGCTTGACTTCTAGAAACTTCTTTGTTCTTTGTTTGACACATTAATTTAAAACCCTTAAAGTCCTAGGTGATTTGGGCTTTATGATACTGCTTTCTAAAGAGCTTACTGTTACTAGAGTTTCATAGCATGGCAAATTTTTAAAAGTCTATGTGGCTGATATTATTTTTAAGGATTTGTTTTTATAATTTAGTTCTTTCCATTTTTGGTGTTTTGTGGGATAGGATTAATATACCTTTCAGGTATACCTATCATTTTAGGCTTGCTATGATCTGGTCCCAGCCAATGTCCTCTGGCCCACAAAACATGGACTGGAGCTAGACAGATCAGAGTTTCAATGGGCTATGAATTAGTTCTTTTATTTATAGGAAGAATTTTGTGCCATGGGAAAAAAAAAATTCACCCCTTAAACTTCTTTTATTTGGCTAGTTAGGCTTTCAACTACAATCTGAGCAAACAAGGACATTTAGGAAAAAGACCTTGGAATGCATTCAGCCATCATAGTCCAGTTAATGTCTCCGTTCACGGAATTCCTTGCATTCTCTTCTGGGCCAAAAGAATAACAATTAAATTTAAGAATCAGACCTGAATGGACCTTACAGATGAAACACTTGGCCAGAAGGGCACAGTGGACTCTGGCAACTCAAATTGCAGTGAAGAAACTGCCACGTAAGTTGATCTATCCTACTGAAGAAGTCCTTAGGGCTGTTGTGGTTGTGAACTGTGTGGATCCAGCTTTCTGTCATTTAAGAAAAGAGAAGTAGGCTCCTTTGTATATGACCTTGAAACACTTCTTTGGGGAGTGTTTAAAGTCTAAAAAGAAAGAATAAGCCAGAAATTAATTCAAAGAAAAATAAAAACTGTTAATTTTCTAGCAATTTCCTTCTGAACTCTTTGGCTAATTGTCTTAACTTGTGGAAAATGAGGGTCCTGAAAACGAGGGTTCCCAAACTCATTCTGAAAAACAGAAAAGATTTCAGTCTTGATACCAGTCCCAAAAGTCAGATATCAAACGATTTTGATTCATCAAGAAGATAGTACATACCTAAGAGCAGGGTCACACATAATCTAGAGGGTGAAACAGAGAAGCCTGACTCTAGCCTGGGAACATGCTTGACCATAAAAGGGGTGTCCTGAAGTTGCAGAACATTGCCTGTTTGCAAATGTGCAGGGATATCATGGAATGACCAAATTTCAGAGAAATTTTTAGGACATTTCAAAATGATTACAATAATTAGTTTTGATTTGAGATAAGCAGCTTAAAAAATAACCCATTCAAAGAGGAAACCAATTTCCATTGCCTTTCTCTGCTTTATAGTCATCCAAGCAAAATTCTTTGCTTTTATTTGTTTTGGTCCAGTGGGAGGAAATCTGGCATGTCCCACTTGTTTTCTATAAACCTTCCTTTCAACATTTGCTGGTAAAATGGATGCTTTTGAAAGATCCTGCGTATTTGTTCTGGCCTGGTTTAGATGGACAGGCTGCTGTGTATAAGCCATAGCATAGTGTGTGTGTGTGTGTGTGTGTGTGTGTGTGTGTGTGTGTGTGTGTGTGTGTGTGGTTCATATACTTTATGTACTTTGGCTTTATATATTTTGTCTGGAAACATCTTTTTATTTCTGACCTTGTCATTTAAAATTCTCTATGGTGGGTAAAATGGATTATGTTAATATATATGTACAGGTTATAGTAAGTATTTAGCTATTCAGAATGACTATCTTTTGTTAGGGATCTAGGAAATTGTAAGTTTAAGCATCTAGACGTCTCTCAGATTCAATGATTCTGTTATAGCACAACTATCAGAGAGACTGCAGCAACTGCTGAGAGCTCAGGACTTTTTCCTCAGGCTATAAGTAATTCCCTACAGGGCTCTTTCTTATTGGTGAGTTGCACTAGAGGCTGGTTGCCTGGGGATAATCTTGCCTGTCCATGGCTGACTGGCTATCCCTGATTCCATTTTTCCTAACCCTAGGGTATTTGTAGCGAAAGCCATGATACCATGGCTTTTACTAGGCATTAGGGAGTTTACCCACATGCATCTGTCAGTTTGTCTTACTGTGGTTGCTTGTGTGCTGCTGCGATGCTGGAAGCTATGCCATGTGTATTTCAAATACCAGCAGGGTTACCCATGGTGGATAGGCTTCAGTGAAGCTTCCAGACTAAGACAGACTATGAAGAAGAACCTGGTGGTCTACTTCTGAAAAAAATTGGCCAGTGAAAACCTTATGAATAGCAGCAGAACATTGTCTGATACAGGTTGGAAGGTACTCAAAATAAGACTGAAGAAGAGCTGCCTTCTCAAAGTAGAATTGACCTTAATGAGGTAGACGGAGTCCAGCTTTTGGAATCTTCATTTGCTGTTGCAGCATGACTCAAAATGAGAATAAACAGTTGCAAACATCCATTAATTAATCAGAATATAGAATGTACGAAGTATGAATCTAGGAAAATTGGAAATCATCAGACATGAAATGAAGCATGTAAACATTGATATCCTAGGCATTAGTAGGCTGAAATGGACTGGTATTGGCCATTTTGAATCAGACAATCATATGGTCTACTGTGCTGGGAATGACAAATTGAAAATGAATGGTGTCACATTCATTGTCAAAAAGAACATTTGAAGATGTATTGTGAAGTACAGCATTATCAGTGATAGGATAATATCTATATGCCTATAGGAAAACCAGTTAGTACAGCTGTTATTCAAATTCACACACCAACCACTAATGCCAAAGGTGAAGAAATTGAAGATTTTTACCAACTTCTGCAGTCTGAAATTGATCAAACATGCAATCCAGATGCACTGGTAATTATGGTGATTTGAATTCGAAACACAGAAGAAGGATAGGTAGTTGGAAAATATGGCGTTGGTGATAGAAACAATGCCGGAGATCGCACGATAGAATTTTACAAGACCAACAACTTCTTCATTTGCAAATACCTTTTTTAAGCCAATGTAAATGGTGACTATACATGTGGACTTTATCAGATGGAATCAAATCAACTACATATGTGGAAAAAGATGATGGAAAAGCTCAATATTATCAGTTAGAAAAAGCCTGGGGGCTGACTGCAAGTTCAAGGCGAAGCTGAAGAAAATTAGAGCAGATTCATAAGAACCAAAATATGACCTTGAGTATATCCCATTTGAGTATGGAGACCATCTCAAGAATAAATTTGACACATTGAACTCTAAAGACTGAAGGCAGACGAGTTGTGAAGTGACATTAAGGATATCATGTATGAAGAAAGCAAGAGGTCATTAAAAAGACAAGAAAGGAAGAAAAGACCAAAATGGATGTGAGAAGAAACTCTGAAACTTGCTCTTAGGGGTCAAGTAGCTAAAGTGATGGAATAAATGATGATGTAAAAGAGCTGAACAGAAGATTTCAAAGAGCAGCTCAAGAAGACAAAGTAAAGTATCATAATGAAATGTGCAAATACCTGGAGTTAGAAAATCAAAAGGCAACAACACACTCAGCATTTCTCAATCTGAATGAACTGAAGAAAAAATTCAAGCCTTGAGCTGCAATTTTGAAGGAGAAAGGAAAAGAAAACTTGTCCCATGAGCTGTGTGACTTTACAAACAAGAGCCTTGGGATCATCTGTCACACAGAGATGATAAAAAAAAAAAAAAGATAGCATCTATTAATTGTAGTTATTGGGCCTTGGGTGGTGAAAACAGTTAATAGCTTAACTACTAGCCAAAAGATTGGAGGTTTGAATCCAGCCAGAGGTACCTTGGAAGACAGGCCTGGCCATCTGCTCCTGAAAGTTCATAGCATTGAAAACCCTATGGAGCAGTTCTACTCTGCACACACGGGGTCCCTGTGAGTGACAGTCAACTCCATGGCAACTAACAGCACCAATTAGGCCTTGAGTGCTTACTACGGCTAAGCCCTGTGCTGTCTTCACTGGCGCAATTTCCATTATTCTTCACATTACTGTTGTTCCGTAAGGTCGCTTTAAGTTGGAGCCGACTCTATGTCAACTAACAACGCCATGTAGCTTGGGGCTGGTCTAAAGTGTCTTTTTAAAAGTCTTTTTACCTCCTCCCGTTGAACACTACTTCACAGGGTAGTGAAAGTCAAACGTAAGCTTAAGGTCTTTGAGAAACTTTCCAGTGGTATTCAAGGTAGTGGAGCCCTGGTGGTATAGTGGTTAAGAGCTTGGCTGCTAACCAAAAGGTCGGCAGTTCCAAATTCACCAGCCGCTCCTTGGAAACCCTTGATGGCATCTAACAACAACAACAACATTTAAGGTAGTAAGTAGCCTTGGTGGTACAGTGGTTAAGCACTTGGCTGCCAATTGAAAGGTGGTTAAGCACGGGTAACCGAAATGTTGGTGGTTCGAACCCAGCAGCCAGGAAAGATGTAGCAATCTGCTTCCGTAAAAGAAACCCTATGGGGCAGTTCTGCTCTGTCGTGTAGGGTGCTATGAGCCAGAACCAACTCGAAGGCAACGGGTTTATTCAAGTAGTATTATCTTCTTGACTTACTAATGATAACTAAAATAAAATATTGTCTACCTGGTGGAGAGGCCTAGGTAAACTTTGGTTTTCATAGTACACAAATTAATGAAATGACAGGACCTGGCTTTTTGTCTTCCTGGTCACCACCCTAGAGTTGTACTCAGGTGTGAGCCTGAGTGTGCAGACTCCACGGCCTGGAGTCCTGCTCAGGTGCACGCATCCTGTAATTCCACCAAAAGAGGATGTGAGGGAAACTTCCCAGGATGCTGGTGCTCAAGGGCCAGCTGCTGAGGCTTTGGGTTGTTGATTCCTGTGAACTGCACAGATTAGTGAGAAGCCTTTGCTATGTTGGCAAGGAAATCTTATGTTCTCAAGAACCAGAGTGGGAGTTGCTGGAAGAACAAACTCAAGAAAAGACATAACCATGTAAGGTCAAAAGCATGGATTTAAAAAAGATGACTGTGTTTGAGCTCTTGGTAATAAAATGTTTGGGGAGAGGCAAATTGTTGGCAGAGAGTTTGGCTACGGAAGTCTTTTTAAATAATGAAAGCCCTACAAATAGAGCATAATCCCAGCATCTGTGTATAGTTTGAATTTAGGCAACTGTAATCTGAAGAATTCAGAATCAGTTTTAAATGTGGGAGAGTAGGGAGTTTGGAAGAGTGGAAGGAACTCCAGTTTTTGAGCAACTTTCACTCTAGATTGTATTTCTCCTTTGCTTGCCATTTGTGGTGCAGTACCTGGCACTTAAAAGCTCCTCAGTGAAGGACTGCTGAATTTATTTTGTTGAAATCAGGCCTCAAGTTCTTTATTCTGAAGCAGAGCATGTTAACTAGCTTCCATTGAAACCACGACTTCTGGGGAAAAGATCTTTGAAGGTCAGAAACATGGAGGCCATTAAGCTGTTCCATTAGGAGACGGGAACAGAAATTGGATGGGCGCAGGTGGCTGTGCTTGAGTTCATTTTCTGCAGAGCCAGTTTGTAGGTAGCCACGATATTCTGATACCCTGGATGAACTAGGGAAAGTCCTGTTAGAGTAGGTGACCAGTCAAATCTATAAAATACTATTCAACAGGTGTACTTTATTTCTTTAAAGTATTTACGGTAATTTCTAACAGACTATCAAAATATTCTTAGGGAAAGGTCCTCTTGAAGACATGCCTTAATGACTAAATTAGCTTATCAATTGTAAATAAGTATTCTAAAGTGTATAAGCTTCTAGTGTTAGGAAATAAAATCATTTCTCAACAATCTTATTTATATGGTTTATTTCAGAAATACTCTCTTTTACCAATAAATAATATTAAGATAAATTTAGCTCAACCATTAATTTTCTTTATTAACCCTCCCCCCTCCCCACCCCCCAAAAAAACCACTGCCATCAAGTTGATTCTGACTCATAGTGACCCTAGTATGGCCAAATTAATGAGACCATGTATATGTGGAATTCTTTCAAGCCTGTAATTGGATATTTCACATCTAATTTTGCTTTTTTGGTTTTATAATGTTCATTGGGGTGTTACAACTTCTAGACATTGAAGTCTGTAATGCCACATAGTGGCTTCATCCTTTGTGCATTTAAATTTCTTACATTTTCTCATTTCAGTTATTTACTGGCTTATCATTCCTATTTTTTCAAGCTTAAACCAAAAAAAAAAAAAAAAAAAAACCCAGTGCCTTCAAGTCGATTCCAACTCATAGCAACCTTATAGGACAGAGTAGAACTGCCCCATAGAGTTTCCAAGGAGCGCCTGGCAGATTCTCACTGCTGACCCTTTGGGTTTTCAACCTTAGTGAAACATAAATGAAGTACACTACACTGCACATATTTAAAGTGTACAAATTTGATCATTTTGACATATGTGCACCCAAGAAATCATTGCTATAATCAAATTAACACATATTTTCATCACTCTCAAAAGTTTTTAATGCCTCTTTGTAATCTACCCTTCTTGCTGCTTCCACCTCTAGGCAACCACTGATCTGCTTTCTCTCATTGTAGATTTGTTTGTGTTTTCTAGAATTTTATATAAATGGAATCATATAATGTATACTCTTGCAAAATGAATTTGATATTCTTCTACATTGCTACATGTATTAAAGTTTTGTATTACTGAGTAGTATTCCATTGTATGATATACTACAATTGATTTATCTACTCACCTGTTGATGGACATTTGCTTTTCCCCCGCTTTTTACTATTTCAAATAAAGTTGCTATGAATATTCATGTACAAGTCTTTGGGCATATATTTTCATTTCTCTTGGGTAAATGCCTAGGAATGAAATGGTTGGATTATATGGTATGCGTATGTTTAACTTTTTAAGAAATTGCCAAACCGCTTTCCAAAGTGGTTATCCCCTTGTGCCCTCTACCTTTCTGCCAGCATTGTGTGAGAATTCCAGACACTGCAAGTCCTCACAGGACGTGGTATTGCAGTGGGTTACTGCAGAGAAAATATTTTTTACATTTATGTATGTTTAGTATTTTCTGAACAAATTTGACTAGGGTTAAAAGATAAGCCTTGGAAGTTAGTATGAGGTTTACCTCCTCAGAGGCATGGGTTTACACTTTAAGGGGTATAGAGACCCAGGATCAGGGAAACTTCCCAGAGATTGTAAACCTAGAAGGGCTTGTCTTATCTTCCCCCTGGAAACATTCATTTACGTATCAGAAGTGTGAGACTTGAAACCCTTGCCTCTGTCCTTCATGGTGGAGTTATTTGCTCCCAGTCTGAATCAACTCGATGGCAATGGGCTTAAAGGATTATAAAACCCCATTTATATTCTGAAGGAACCCTGGTGGCTCAGTGGTTAAGAACTTGACTGCTAACTGAAAGGTTGGCGGTTCAAACCCACCAGCTGCTCCATTGGAGAAAGATGTGGCAATATGCTTCTCTAAACATTACAACCTTGGAAACCCTATGGGACAATTCTACTCTGTCCTATAGGGTTGCAATAGAATAGACTCAACAGCAAGGGATTTGGTTTCATTGTGTTTACTTATATTCCGGGGTTGGAACCCAGGATCCTTTCCTCTTCTCCTTCCAAGGACAATTTGTTTAAATTAAGGGGGCAAAGATCTCACTCTTTCAGAAGCCAAAGGAGATGGCTATCCCTCTCCTACATAAACTCCCAGATTCATACATTTGGGGTTTCTCACCTTTATTATAAATCCCAATATGTTTAGGATGACATCTGGCCCTCATCACATTGTGAAAGGGGAAGAATTGGCTTAAAAGGGGAACTGATGTGGTTATTGCTATGCGTAATAATTAATCTGTGTCTGCTTCAGGAAATCTTGTGTTCACTTTCAGGATTATGTGAATAAATATGGATATTAAAAACCTAATGGTCAGATTTTTTTGTCTTGTTTTTAAGTTACAACCATTCTGAATGGTATACCAAGGTATCTCATTGTGGTTTTATTTTCTATTTCCCTGATGACAAATGATGCTGAACATCTTAAGACGTAATTATTGGCTATTTGTATATTTTCCTTTGTGAGCCTATTCAAGTCATTTGCCCATATTTAATTGGGTTGTCTTAGTGGTTTTTTATTATTGAGTTAGTAGTATTATTTATGTATTCTGGATGTAGGTCCTTTGTGTATATGTGTTGTGAACATTTTCACCCATTCTGTGGCTTGTCTTTGCTGTTTTCTTAACAGTGTCTTTTGAAGAGCAGAAGTTTTTTGTTCTGATGAAGTCCAATGTATCACTTTCTTTTATGGTTCATGCTTTTTGTGTTTTATTTAAGAAACCACTGCTTACCCCACAATTACAAAAACATTCTCTTCTATAAGTTCTGTAGTTTTAGATATTACATTAAGGTCTATGATCCATTTTGAGTCAATTTTAGTGTGTAGTGTTAGTAAAGTTCATTCCTATTTTGATGGACTGTGCTGTGTCTGTTTTCTTAGGCTGTCTCTCAAGTTTGGTGATGGTGAAAATTCTGAAGGTCTCTATGTAAGGTAGGTTTTAAGACCAAAAAATGTGTAAACATATTATATTTGCAACAGGGATACCACATTGAAGTATCATAGCTTCAGCACTTCAGATTAGCTCTATATAATTTACTCATTCAACACATAGGTATCAAGGCCTTGCTGTGTGCCAAATAGTGTGACATGTGAAATGCCACATGTACCTAATTCCACTGATGAGTCAGTGGTATTACTAAAGGATCCTGTAATAATTTTTCCTCTAGTTTTTATCATTCAGTTATTTTATTCCCCCATCTCCTGAATTACAGACCTAGAAAATACATGAACCTAAGAATGTGATACCTTTTTCCCATGAGCAAGAATAAAATATAAATAAAGCTGTAGGAGCCAAGGCTCTGGCTTATAGTTAATTTCTGTAGTTCCTTACAATGGATCATACTTATCATTTAATACCGACAAAGCCTCTGTTGCCTGAATTTCCCAGCAGACAGTCAATCCAGGCCTACATTTTTCTGTGTTTATTTACGGAAGGACACATCTCCCAACAGTGGTTATCTGAACTCAGGAGCTGCTGATGGAAAACAAACAAAAACAAAACTAACAAAAAACCAATTTGAAGGCATTTAATTTTCTTATAAAAATATAGTGTCTCCCAAAGGACACCAATTTTTAGTGATAACGAGCATTTGTGTCATTAAAAATTACTTGGGAAACCAGCAGGCTATGCTGGGGTAATCTTTCATAAGCCGCTGTAAAAATATTTATAAGATTCCAGAGAAAAGGGGTCCTGTGGTCAACTGTGTTTGGGAAAACCTGCACACCATGCCTCCTCCTGGAGATTCACAGTGTAAATTTGTGTGTTAAAGTTTCTGAGAAGACTTGCTCTTAGGGAATTCTGTTGTGTACTGTACTTTTGATTACCCTGGTGTTTCACATGTTTAAGCTTGGAAAGCTTTCTTCTCCAGAACACTTGCTAGCATATCATGGGACATTAGTGTTTCATTGGTTATCTTTTAGAAAATGCAGCCCTCTTCTCTCAGAGCAACTTTATAAGAAAAACAGAAGCCTGTAAGTTTACCAAATACATACGTATCTGCTCAATACAGAATGAGGAACATATTTTATGCATAGTAAACCAAAATCAAACCAAATCCTTTGCTGTTGAGTCAACTCCAACTTACAGCAACCCTGCAGGACAGAGTAGAACTGCCCCAAGGCTGTAATCTTTATGGAAGCAAACTGCCACATCTTTCTCCTGTGGAGTGGCTGGTGGGTTTGAACTGCTGATCTTTTGGTTAGCAGCCAAGCCCTTAACCACTGTGCCACCAGAGCTCCTTTTATGCATAATAGCACTTTTTTTTCCAAATATAAAATGGCTTTATTTTTTTTTCTGATGATAAAGGTATAAGGGTACCTCAAAAAGTATTGCTACTAGGGTCCTAATTCATACATGCATGGGCTTATTCCAAACAAAGTATGTTTAAATATGTCTCTGCAATCAGTGGCTGGCTGTAAGCAAGTTCTCTCAGTAATACACTTGTCTTAGTCTTGTTATGATGCCTTCAGGAAAAAAAAAAAAAAAGGATGTTTTTTGTGCCAGGAAAAAAAAACAATTTTGACATCAGGGCTAATATAAATTTTTTAGCAAAACTCAAGTGGACATCTTCCCAAATCATTGAAGCTTTGCAACAAGTTTATGGGAGTGCTTTCCCACATAAAATGAGAGTCTTTAGATAGATCAAGCATTTTAAGGATGGTTGGAAAGACCTTAAATATGAGCCAAGAGAGGAAGACCTCTCAGAAGGTCATGGTGACTGTTTTTTTGGGATTCCAAAGGGGTAATCTTGATAAATTTTCTTCAAGGACATAGGAAGATCACAAGGGCTTATTATGAAGAAGTTTTAAGAAAATTGAAAACTGCATTGGTGAGAAAAAGGCCAGGAAATTTGCACTGAGGAATTTTTTTCTATCATAACAATGTATCTGCTCATTCTTTGAGGGTAGCAATTCCTATGAGAATTTCATTGAGAAACCTTACCCCATCCACCCTACAGCCCTGATCTGGTCCCTTCAGGCTTCTTTTTGTTCCCAAAACTCAAAAAACACTTAAAAGGAACGTGATTTGTGTCTCTTGAGGATGTCAAAACTGCTGTTTTTGACATGGTGTAAATCGAAGAGCACAGAATTCTTCGGGAAAGGGTTAGAGAGATGGAAACACCGCCTTCGGAAGTGTATAGACCTAGATGGAGGTTATGTCGAGAAGTAATAGCTTCACATTTTGATATTTTTGTTTAATAAAATTTCTATGTTTTTGTAGCAATATTTTTTTACTTAACCTCATATGTGGCAGACACTGACAGTGATCTGTCTATATACCCACGGGCCTTTCCATCTGAGAGCACCACAGCCTACCAGCTCAACTTCAACTGCCAACATCTCTTTGCATAAGGCTTTCTCTGGCCAAAGGGGTCCACTGCATTCCACCCTACCCCAGAAAACCTCAATCAAAGATTGAAGTGTATAAACACGCCAGCTCCCTCACCCTCAGATGATATAACTCAGAGGCATGTGCTCTACCCTGGCTCCCAGGGTTCCCCATGGGGCTTAAGCCCCAGGTGCCCACAGTAGAAACTGGTTTAATAACCTATCCTTTACTGGCTGCCTCCCCTTGCTCTGTCATTTTTCTACTTCTCACTCTATATATTTGTTGAATGAATAAATTCCCAAATAAATCTGGGCTCACCTCCCAAAAATACTTCGTGTATTCACATCCTTATCTCAGGGTCAGCTTCTGAAAGCGCCCAAACTATAATATAGTAATACATATTCACTCTAAAAGGAAAAATCAGAAAATCCTGAACTAAAAATCACCCATAATCCATCTACCAGTTATAATCACTATTAAGGTTTTTATCTGCCCTTCCAGATTTTTCTTTATGCAGTCATACATTTTTTAATGAAGAAAAAGATCATGACATATGTACATTATAATTTTTTCATGGCCAAAGAACATTCCATTCCAAAACGGTTAAGAGTAAGGACTCCATCCTCAGATTGGATTCCAAACCCAGCTCCAGTACTTACTCCTTTGATGAGTACATATCCCCTCATAGTTTAGATTCCTCGTCTGGGAAATGAGGATAACAATAGCACCTATCTCACAGTGTTGTGGTGAAGATGGAATAAAATAATACATACAAAGAACACAGAAGGCTTCCTGGCACATAGTAAGAGCTTTTACTAATATTTTAAACCATAATTATTTAGCCAATTTTCTATTCATGTACAGAGTCCCTGGCTGATGCGATGGTTAATGTACTTGGCTGCTAACCAAAAGGTTGGAGGTTCAAGTCTATCTGGACATGTCTCCAAAGAAAGGGACTCCCTTTCTTCCTTAAGAGCAGGTGCCATTGGCTCATGGTGACCCCATATGTTACAAACTGCAACTGTGCTCCATAGGGCTTTCATAACTGTGATCTTTTGGAAGCAAATCACCAGGCCTTTCTTTCGAGATGCCTCTGGGTGGATTCGAACCACTGAGCTTTTAGTTAGTAGTGGAGTGCTTAACCATTTGCACCACTTAGGCTCTCTTCTTCCTTAGTCGGACTAAAAAGATTCTGTCATTCTGGAGAAGGTGCTGATAATGAAGGAGGCACTCTCAGACTAGCAAGGACCCTTTTGCTTCTTTCCCCTCATAAATGCTTTCATCACTTAGAGGAAAGCTAAGGGAAGGGCAGCTGAAGGCAACTGGTATACTGGATATTGTATGCGTTTTTTTTCTTAACACAATTAAAAAAAAAGATAAACACATAATTGTTGATTCTAAAAAAGGAAAAGAAAAACAAGTTTTTTTTTTTTTTTTTCTTTTGTAGGAATTTATGTTGCTCACTTTTGCGGGATGCCCTGTCATTTGCTGTCATTTCCTCCCACCAGGTGGCTCTCATTGGAACCAGACAAGGGAAACCTCTCCCCAAGCCAGTTATACTACCTGACAAAAGAGGGAGCCCTTGCACTGCTTATAGACGATATCCTGGGTCAGCAAACACAGCAAAAGTGCTTTGGGAGTAATATTGTTTTATAATTATTTTCAGATTCGTCCTCACCAATAACAAGTTGTCAGTCCAGAGCTGGTTTAGTTTACACCGAGTTGAGATTATCTTCAATAACTCAGTCCAAGCAGCTTTTAATGCAACTGGCATGTATGCTCCGTCATGTTACTCCTACTACTGCCAGCACGTCAGCAACCTGCAGCGGTATGATGCCCTCTTGTTGCCCAGAGACCCGGATGGTATCCCAAGCCTGTGGGAGGTCACTTTCATTGATTTCCAGGTAATAAATAGCTAAAACATCTCCTCAGTACACCTGTGTTTTTGGTGCCAAACAAGTTCAGTCTTTGGTTGAAAGCACCTGGAACATAGACGCTTAAGGAAAATAGAGAAACTCGTTGCCAATGAGTCAACTCAGACTCCTAGCGACCCTACAGGACAGAGTAGAACTGCTTCATAGCGTTTCCAAGGGGCAGCTGAGGGTTTTGAACTGCTGACCTTTTGGTTAGCAGCCTGAGCTCTGAACCACTGTGCCACCAGAGCTCCAAGAGAGGAGAAGGTGCCTTTAAAATAATAAAAATAATATTAGTGTTTTTATCTTTATCTTGTAAGGTATGAAATGAAATGGGATAGAGTATGCCCTCTCCTGTGTCCTTTCCCACCCCCACTCTTCCCTAAGGGTTTGCTTTCACATTCAGGTTTATCCCGTCACTAATAATTATCAGTGAGGAATGCCAGCCACACAAGCCCCAGTGAAGCTGTGGCATGAAGCCCAGTGACTGACATTTCCTGGAGTAAGAGGTCCTTCTGGGGAGAGGAATTGTCAGATAATTGTTTTATTTCCTTTGGGGGAGTGGAGCACTGATCCTATGGGGGCAGATAAGAGGTGCATCTGTAGCCTGAGTGACAGCTTTGGCAGTTAGCATAGGAATGGAGCTGTCAGCCAGGGAGTCAAAAATATCCCCAAGATTCTTTGGAAAGTGTTTTCGAAAAGGAATGGGGGCGTAACACGTTTCTTTTCACCACTGAAATCTCAGGCTGAGACATTCTGGCAGGTTTTTCTGCCCTGTTTAATTGCAAAAGAAGCTTAATTTGGTCTTAAAACTAACTGAAAGAGCAGGCAGGGATTTGCTTGTCTCTTTCATGGGCACTTTGCAACCTTTTCTACACACACACACACACACACACTTTATCTCTCTCTCTATCTCTCTGTATCTATCTATCTATCATCTACCTACCTATCTATCTATCTGTGTATTCATTTCACTTTGGGGTAGGAATTTGTGTTTTGGAGTCAGATATATCTGGGTTCATATTCCTACTTGGGCAAGCTACTTCTCTCAGTTTCTGATCTCCCTTTATGGATGCAAAGAAAACATGGCCTAATATATGTGGAAACCCTCAGGACTATGTCAGGCACGAATTAACAGTAGCTATTACTACTTCTGAGTCCCCTCTGTCTGTGTGTGCTGCTGTAGTCATTTTACATACTTTGTCTTCAAAACTTATTTATCAAAATGCTGCAAGATAGTTGTTTTTAGTCCTGTTTTACAAATCAGGTGACTTTTCAAAGTGATATAGCTGGTAAGTAGTGGAAGTAAAGTTTGAATTCTGGAATGCCTGGCTCCAAAAACACACACACACACTACACACACAAATTATATACAGTGAAACCTGTGAGAACTGGAACTTGATGGGCCTGCCTTGTTTTTCCAGGTCTCAAAAGCTTTCTGCCTTTAACTGGGTGCAGTCTTACTACTTTTCTATCGCTCATTTTAGTGGAAAATATTTGAATTTTCCTTCTCCGAAAAGTTTCTGCCTTATATAGGTTCTGGCTTTCACAGGTTTTACTGCTAACCAAAAGGTCGGCAGTTCGAAACCACCAGCCACTCCTTGGAAACCCTATGGAGCAGTTCTACTCTGCCCCCCAGAACCCAGGGCTGTCGAGTCAATTCCGACTCATAGCGACCCTATAGGACAGAGTAGAACTGCCCCATAGAGTTTCCAAGGAGCGCCTGGCGGATTCAAACTGCTGACCTTTTGGTTAGCAGCTGTAGCATTTAACCACTAAGCCACCAGGGTTTCCAGTCTGTCCTAGAGGGTCATTATCAGTCGGAATCGACTCAACAGCAGTGGGTTTTTATATACATATATATATATGTTTTCTGTTTCCTATTTCTCTTCCTTTAAAAGGAAGGAACAGGCAGGGAAGGAAGTGAGGAATAATGAAAACAAGGAAAAATTCATGCATAATTTCCCTTAATTAGAAAAGGGTAATTAATGATTTGTATCTTCACCTTGGAAACACTGGTGGCGTAGTGGTTAAGTGCTACGGCTGCTAACCAAAGGGTTGGCAGTTCGAGTCCACCAGGCGCTCCTTGGAAACTCTATGGGGCAGTTCTACTCTGTTCTATAGGGTCGCTATGAGTCGGAATCAACTCGACGGCACTGGGTTTGGTTTTTTTTGGTTTGTATCTTCACCTTATTCCAGAAATGACTTAAGGTAACTGACATAAATAATGTAAGAAAAATAACTTGAAAAAATAGGCAAAGTAATGGGGATTACAAAAAGACAAAGGAAGAAAAGATCAGTTAGAGTCACAGTGAGGTTGGTGCAATGCACAAAACCACAAAACCACAGAAGCATCTGTCTGCCCTTGCTGACACAGTAAAATTTGCCTCCAAAGCCTTAGAGCATCCAGCGTAAGAAAGACTCCTACCCAGTTACATGTTCACAGGTCCCTAAGTCTACTGCAAATTTGTTTTTGAGGAGTGCATCCATCCCTGGTGTCTTAGTTTGGTAGTACTGCTGTAACAGAAATACAAGTATGTAGCTTTAATGAACAGAAATTTATTTTCTCACAGTTCAGGAGGCTAGAAGTCTGAATTTAGGGAGGCAGAGCTAGGCGAAGACTTCCTCACTCTATTGGCTCTGGAGGAAGGCCCTTGTCTCTTTTCAGCTTCTGTTCCTCAGTTCCTTGGTGATCTATCTTCCCCCACCTGTGTTTCCTTGATTCTGTGCCTCATCTGCTCTTTTTATACCTAAAAAGTGATTGGTTTAAGGCACATCTTACACTGATATGGCATTATTAACATAACAAAGAATACCTTAGGGGTTAGGATATACAACACACATTTTGGGGGGATGAAATTCAGTCTATAACACCTGGCATTGGGTATTTGTACCCACATCTGCAAATTCATAAGATTTTCACTGGTTATTTATTTTCAGAAGTAGACCACTGGGCCCTTCTTCCTAGTCTGTCTTAGTCTGGAAGCTCAGCTGAAATCTGTCTGCCATGTGTGACTGTGCTGGTATTTGAATACCAGTGGTATAGCTTCCAGCATCACAGCAACACACACGCCCCCATAGTATGACAAACTGACAGATGTGTGGATAAATGGGAATAAGATTGAAGTTGTCAAAGATTTCATTTTATTTGGATCCACAAACAACAACCATGGAAACAGCAATCAAGAGATCAAAGGACATATTGCATTGGGCAGATCTGCTGCAAAAGACCTCTTTAAAGTGTTAAAAGGCAGAGATATCACTTTGAAGACTAAGGTGTGCCTAATCCAAGCCATAGTATTTTCAATCACCTCATATGCATGCAAAATCTGGACAATAAATACGGAAGACTGAAGAAGAATTGATGCCTTTGAATTGTGTTAGTGAAGAATATCGAATATCCCATGGACTGCCAAAAGAACGAACAAGTCTGTTTTGGGAGAGGTACAACCAGAAGCAAAGATGGCGAGACTACGTCACACATATTTTGGACATGTTATCAGGAGGGATCAGTCCCTGGAGAAGGACATCATGCTTGGTAAAGAGGAGGATCAGCCAAAAAAAAAAAAAAGGAAGACCCTCAATGAGATGGATTGACACAGTGGCCTTAAAAATGGGCTCAAGCATAACAACAAATGTGAGGATGGTGCAGGATGAGGTGGTGTTTTTCTGTTGTGCATAGGGTCACTGTGAGTCATAACTGACTTAATGGCACCTAATAACACCTAACAACAACCCACATCCTCAACAGCATGCTTGCAGTAAACACAGCATTGCATGTCGTAATGGCCTTGTTAAACATTCTTAATGTGAGAAGTTGGCAGAATGTAAGCTCAGCCCAGGAGAAAAATGGTAGTGGTGATAATGGTGGCTGAAGTAGGTGTACAAAAGCATGCTGTCCACATCTGCAGCTTTGCTTATCTGGCTTATCCCAGAAATAAAGAATTTAGTGATTATAATGTGCTTGGAAAACTCAGATACCTCAGGTAAATGAATGAAGTGGACCAAGTGGGGAAAGTGGCAAAGTAGAGCCACCATCTCAAGGGGCATTTTTAATTCAACTCCAGCTGATGTTTTGCTTCGTAGGAATGCAGGCCCAGCATTGCTGAGTCTTCTGACTTTTCAATAGAAGCTAGCAATCTGGATTTTTATGGGAAATTTTGTGGATACTCCAAACTTTGGGCTAAAAAACAAAACTCACCTATGGACTAGATACAGCATGTTTACAACCTCTAGTCCAAAAGAGTGAATCGACAACTTATCCTTCAGACATTCTCCTCAGAGACCATTCTCAACTGGGTCTTGTGAAGAATTAAGTGGCAGTCAATCAAAGGACATTCTCTTTGGCTGTCTTGCAGCAGCAAATATGAGGTGATGTTATGTTGTTCAGAAATTTGACTTTTCAGACACTAGCCTGAAGAGAAGACCTGTGTTTTTTCATAGAGGGGGTGGACCAAGGATCCCAGAAGCCAGGCCAAGAGATTTTTTCCAGAACTTGTTACGGGTTCAATATAGAGCACAGATAATTGGATGAACAAGTCTCTAAATTCTGTGGCAAAATCCGTGATGTCTTAGGCTGGGTTTTCTAGAGGAGCAAAACCAGTGAAGTATATTATTATGGATTGAATTGTGCCCCCCCAGCCCAAAATGTGTGTCAACTTGGCTAGACTATGATTTCCAGTATCGTGTGATTGTCCACCATTTTTTCATCTGATGTGATTTTCTTGTGTGTTGTAAATCCTATCTCTATGATGTTAATGAGGCAGGACTCAATCTATAAGATTAGGTTGTATTTTGAGTCAATCTCTTTTGAGATATAAAAGAGAGAAGCGAGCAGAGAGACAGGGGGACCTCATGATTCCAAAAAAGAGAAGAACCAGGAAGGGGGCCTGTCCTTTGGACCCAGGGTCCCTGTGCTAAGGAACTCCTAGACCAAGGGAAGAGTGATGACAAGGACCTTCCCCCAGAGCAGAGGAAGCCTTGCTCTGGAGCTGGTGCTCTGAATTCAAACTTCTAGCCTCCTAGACTGTGAGAGAATAAATTTCTCTTTGTCAAAGGCATCCATTTGTGATATTTATGTTATAGAAGCACTAGATAATTAAGATATGGATACATATAAATGTATATACAGAGAGATTTATTTCAAGAAAATGGCTCACACAGTTGTGGAGGCTGTAAGGTCCCAAATCCATGGCTTATGTGTTAGGCTGGAGGCTTCTTCTGACCCACGTGGTTGCAGGGGCTTATGAGCCCAAGATCAGCAGGTCAGATGGTAGGCTGCTTGCTCACGGTGCTGTGGGAGCTGGCAAATCCCAAAATCTGCGGATAAGATGGCAGGCTGCTGGCTCACATCCCAAGAACCAGAGGCCAGAGGATGGCGAGTCGAATGCAATATTGAGAGAGGAAGAGCATTGTCAGAAAATCCATATATATTGGATGCAGGCCACACCGCCAAGGAAACTCTGCTTTCAACTGATTCTTTGCTCACAACAGATCACATCATGGACAGTGATTACATCATACCTGCCAGACCACTGAGAATCATGGCCTAGCCAATTTATATATAACCTTAACCATTGTAGGTGTTACCTTGGTTTCCTAGGGCTGCATAACAAAGGACCAAAAATTGGCAACTGAGAACAACAGAAATTTATTTTCTCATCATTCTAGAAGCTAGAAATCTGAAATCAAGGTGTTGGGAGGGCCACACTCCCTCTGAGGTTCTAGGAAAGAATCTGTTCATGCTTCTCTCCTAGCATCTGGTGGCTTTCAGAAAACATAGGCATTTCTTGGCTTGTAGCATCATCACTCCAGTATCTACATCTGTCATCACAAGGTACACTTCCTTCTGTGTGTCTACGTCTCTGTCCAAATTTCCCTCTTCTTAAAAGGACACCAGTCATACTGGATTTAGAGAAACCTTGATGGCATAGTGGTCAAGAGCTATGGGTGCTAACCAAAAGGTCAGCAGTTCGAATCCACCAGGTGGTCCTTGGAAAATCTATAGGGCAGTTCTACTCTGTCCTATAGGGTCACTATGAGTCGAACTAGACTTTATGGCAACGGGTTTGGGTTTTTTTTTTTAATAAGCCAGCAAGCCCTGTTAGTACAGTAGTCAAGAACTTGGCTACTAACCAAAAGGCCAGCAGTTCAAATCCACCAGCTGCTCCTTGGAAACCCTATGGGACAGTTCTACTCTGTCCTATAGGGTCACTATAGGTCAGCATCAACTTGAGGGCAATGGGTTTTATAGTCCAGTACAACCTCATCTTAACTTGGTAACATCTGCAAAGATCCTATTTCCAAGTAAGGTAAAATTCACGTGTTCTATGTGGATACGAATTTTGGAGTGACACTATTCAACCCAGTACAGGTGGCCACAATAATTGTAACAGAAAAATGACAAAAATCCCACTTATCATAAAAACCTTAAAAAGATCTTAAATTTAAAGCACTCATAGATAATTCAACTTGGGAAAGCCAACTAAGTGACTGAATGAGGTGAGCCTGTGTCGGGTCATTACTCCAAAAGGCAGTTGAATGTGGAACTGCCTTCCACAAATGATTACGCTGGTTTTAGACTAGTTGCACTGTAACCCTTTTTCTTTCACTTTGACAGTGTTTAGATATTAGACTGAGTCCTTAGTGTCTCCTAATTTCAAGAAATTAAACCACTTCATATGCACATATGAGAAAGCTTTTCTAGTTATTGTCTGGGCAAGATGAAAGGAAAGGCTGGCTTATCTAAAAGTGGTACCAAGTCTGTACAGAATGATTGATAAAGAGGTAGAGACAGGAAGCAGAAGAGACAGAATGGACCAGCAGCTGTAGAATCATAAACCAAGAAGTGACTCTGAAGCCAGACTGCCAGGCGTGAATTCCAGCTTTATAATACTTATTAGCTGTGTGATTCTGGGCATGTTGCTTAACCTTTTTGTGCTTCAGTTACTTTATCCATAAAATGGGGATAAAAGAGTACTTACTCATAGGTCTTGTGAGTGTTAAATGAGTTAAAGTATGTCTGGCACATTGTTGGTCTTGCTGTTGTTGTTGTTGTTAGGTGTCTTCCAGTCGGTTCCAACTCATAGCGACCCCATGTACAACAGAATGAAACACTGCCTGGTCCTGTACCATCTTCACAATCATTGTTATACTTAAGCCTATTGTTGCACCCGCTGTGTCAATCCATCTCTTTGAGGGTCTTCCTCTTTTTTACTGACCCTCTGCTTTACCAAGCATGATGTCCTTCTCCAGGTACTGTTCCCTCCTGATAACATGTCCAAAGTACATGAGATGATGTCTCGTCAGCCTTGATTCTAAGGAACATTCTGACTGTACATCTTCCAAGACAGATTTGTTCACTTTTCTGGCAGTCCATTGTATATTCGATATTTTTTGCCAACACCATAATTCAAAGACGTCAGTTCTTCTTTGGCCTTCCTTATTCATTGTCCAGCTTTCACATGTATATGAGGCAATTGAAAATATCATGGCTTGAGTCAGGCTCACCTTAGTCCTCAAAGTAACATCTTTGCTTTTCAACACTTTAAAGAGGTCTTTTGCAGCAGATTTCCACAATGCAATATGTCATTTGATTTCTCGGGCGCCACTTCCATGGGTGTTGACTATTGATCCAAGTAAAATGAAATCCTTGACAACTTCAAAGTTTTCTCCATTTATCATGATGTTGCTTATTATTCAAGTTGTGAGAATTTTTGTTTCTTTACGTTGGCTTAGTGGCTAAGTGCTACGGCTGCTAACCTAAAGGGTTGGCAGATCGAATCCGCCAGGCACTCCTTGGAAACTATATGGGGCAGTTCTACTCTGTCCTATAGGGTCACTGTGCGTCAGAATTGACTCGACGGCACTGGGTTTGGTTTTTTTTTTTTTGGTTTATGTTGGGGTACAATCCATAATGAAGGATGTAGTCTTTGATCTTCATCAGTTTCAGCAAGCAAGGTTGTGTCATCTGCATATTGCAGGCTGTTAATGAGTCTTCTTTCAATCCTGATGCCATCTTCTTCTCCATATAGTCCAGTTTCTGGGATTATTTGCTTGACATATAGATTAAATAAGTGTGATGAAAGGACACAACCCCAACACATACCTTTCCTGATTTGAAGCAATGCAGTGTCCCCTCATTCTATTCAAATGACTGCCTTTTGGCCTATGTACAGGTTGCTCATGAACACAATTAAGTGTTCTGGAATTCCCATTCTTCTCAGCATTATCCATAATTTGTTATGATCCACACAGTTGAACACTTTTGCAGAGTCAATAAAACACAGGTAAGCATCTTTCTGGTATTCTCTACTTTCAGCCAAGACCCATCTGATATCAGCAAAGATATCCCTAGTTCCATATCCTCTTCTGAATCCAGCTTGAATTTCTGGCAGTTCCATGTCAATGTATGGCTGCAACCATTTTTGAATGATCTTCAGCAAAATTTTACTTTGTGTGATATTAACAATACTGTTCGATAATTTCTGCATTCTAGTGGATCAGTTTTCTTTGGAATGGTTACAAATATGAAACTCTTCCAGTCTGTTGGCCAGATAGCTGTCTTCTAAATTTCTTGGCATAGATGAGTAAGCACTTTCAGTGCTGCATCTGTTTGTTAAAACATCTCAACTGGTATTCTGTCAATTCCTGGAACTTTATTTTTCACCAATGCCTTCAGTACAGTTTGGACTTCTTTCTTCAGTATCATTAGTTCTTAATCATATACTACCTCCTGTGTATTCCTTCCATCTTCTTTTGATGCTTCCTGCATCATTCAATGTTTTGCGCATAGAATCCTTCAATATTGCAACTGGAGGCTTGAAATTTTTCTTCAGTTCTTTCAGCTTAAGAAATGCTGAATGTGTTTTCCTGTTTGGTTTTCTAACTCCAGGCCTTTGCACAGTTCATTATAGTACTTTATCTTCTTGAGCCACCCTTTGAAATCTTCTGTTTAGCTCTTTTACTTCATTATTTCTTCTATTCACTTTAGCTACTCTACATTCAAGGGTAAATTTCAGAGCCTTTTCTGACATCCATTTTGATCTTTTCTTTCTTTCCTGTCTTTTTATTGATCTTTTGCTTTCTTCATGTATGATGTCCTTGATGTCATTCCACAACTTGCCTAGTCTTTGGTCTTTGGTGTTTAATGCATCAAATCTGTTCCTGAGATGGTCTCTAAATTCACTTAGATATACTCAAGGTTGTACTTTGGCTCTCATGGACTTGCTCTAATTTTCTTCAGCTTCAACTTGAACTTGCATATGAACAATTGATGGTCTGTTCTGCAGTCAGTGCCTGGCCTTGTTTGGACTGATGATACCGAGGTTCTCTATCATCTCTTTCCACAGATGTAGTCAATTTGATTCTCGTGTGTTCGATCTGGCGAGGTCCATGTATATATAGTCACCATCTATGTTGTTGAAAAATGGTATTTTCAATGAATAAGCTTTTGGTCTTGCAAAATTCTGTCATCCAATCTCTGGCATCTTTTCTATCACCTAGGCCACATTTTCCAACTACTGATCCTTCTTCTTTGTTTCCAACTTTTGCATTCCAATCGCTAGTAATTATCAATGGATCCTGATTTGATCAATTTCAGACTTCAGAAGTTAGTAAAAATCTTCAATGTCTTCATCTTGGGTCTTAGTGGTTGGTGCATAAATGTGAATAAAATCATGTTAACTGATCCTCCTTGTAGATGTATTGATATTATCCTACCATTTACAATGTTGTACTTCAGGATGGATTGTGAAATGTTCCTTTTGATGATGAATGTGATGCCATTGTTACTCAATTTGTCATATCCAGCATGGTAGACCATATGATTGTTTGATTCAAAATGGCCAAAACCAGTCCATTTCAGCTCACTAATACCTAGGATATTGATCTTTGTGTGTTTCATTTCACTTTTGATGACTTCCAAATTTCTTAGATTCATACTTGTTACATTCCATGTTACAATTATTAAAGCATGTTTTCAGCCGTTTTGTGTCACATCATCAAATGAAGGTCCTGAAAGCTTGACTCCATCCACTTCATTAAGGTTGACTCTACTTTGAGGATGCAGCTCTTCCCCAGTCATATTTTGAGTGCCTTCCAACCTGAGAGGCTCATCTTCTGGCACTGTATCAGACAATGTTCCACTGCTATTCATAAGGTTTTCACTGGCTAATTTTTTCATATGTAGACTGCCAGATCCTTCTTTCTAGTCTGTCCTAATCTGAAAGCTCTGCTGAAACCTGTTCCACCATGGGCGACCCTACTGGTATTTGAAATTTTGGTGGCATAGCTTCTAGCATCATAGCAATGCACAAGCCACCAAGGTGTGACAAGCTGACAGATGAATGCTGTTGTTAGTTGATATCAAATCAGCTCTAACTCAGGGCAATCTTATGTATAACATAATAAAACGACGCCCAATCCTGGGTCTTCTTTATGATCCTTGGTATGTTTGAGTCCATTGTGTCAATCCATCTCATTGAGGGCTCCCCTTGCTTTTGTTGACCTTCTACTTTACCAAACATGATGTCATTTTCTAGCGAGTGTTCTTTCCTGATGACGTGTCCAAAGTAAGTGAGTCAAAGTCTTGTCATCCTCACTTCTTAGGGATATCCTGGCTGTATTTTTTCTAAGACTGACTTGTTTATTGTTTTAGCAGTTCACTGTATATTCAATATTCTTCACCAGCATCACAATTTAAGCACATCAATTCTTCTTCTGTCTTCCTTTTTCACTATCCAACTTTCATCTGCATATGAGGCAATTGAAAACTCTATGGCTTAGGTTAGATGCATCTTAGTCATCGAAGTGACATTAAAAAAAATAAAATAAAAAAACCTTTAATAAGTTTTAGCTTTTTTATTATCCAGATTTTACCTCATTGGGAATTATGACAGTCTCCCTCACAAGACATTTCCTGTCTAATCCCTGTCAATAGAATCAAAGGCGGAGGTACTTAGACTTCAACTTCTTTGCGAAAGTTATACTAACTCAAAAAATTTTGAGTGTCCTTTGAATTTTAGAGCTATCACAGCAGCTGTGCTTTTAGATGAACTGGAATATTCCTGAGCATCAGAATAAAAGATTTTATTTTAGAGCCTTGAATTTCATGAGCCTGTTAATTATGATAACCATACATCCCAGATTTCCTGGATAAGTCCTTTAAATTCAAGTTTCACTGCACCCAGAAACACACCCATATTTGTCAGATCTTATATTCAAATTATTTAGGAAAGATGGTCATTTCGTCTTAAATTTGGCTAATTAGGGGTCCAAAACTCCTAGCCCAACTGGGAAGTAGATCTTAGGAGAGAAAGAATATGTCACATCAGCTCTTTCTCTCTCCCAACAGATCCAAGGCTTTTCCATCAAAGGGGAAGAGTTTTCCAAGGCCCGAGATTGCGCCTCTTCATTTTCACCAGCCATTCTGATTGGCCTGGTGATGTCCCTGATTCTGCTGCTGGTGTTAGCCTCTGCCCTGCATACGCTCATCTACCTGTGGGATCTTGACCAGCACTACGATTTCATTGCCTCTCCTGCCCACTTCCCGCAGTTGAAAGTTCGAGTTGTAGCAGAAGAGAAGGAACTGCTGAGGAGCCAGGGAGTTGAACACTATGAACTGAGAAGCCAACAGATCTGTAAAATTTATGTTTAATGGCACATGCCTCTCTCTCCTTCCCAGCATCCACAGTGGGCTCTGACTTGAGTTGTTTCTGTTGTTCTGTGTGGTTTAACTTGTGCATTGAATGTTTTCCCTAAATGACTTGATTTAACAGAAACAACAACAAAAATGCATAATGAATTGCTTTTGAAGCATCCTTTGGCTTATTTAGATTGATTGGGTCAATGGAAAAGGCATCCCAGACATCCCAGGCATCCCTCAGAAATTTAAAAAAAAAAAAAAAAGGCTGTTTCCTCAAAGCTGCTTTGAAAACAAAGGGATGTTTCAACTTACCAGTTGCCATCAAGTCAGCTCTGACTCACAGCAACCCCATGTGTGCCAGAGAAGAGCTGTGATCCATAGTGTTTTCCATGGCTGATTATTCAGAAGTAGATCTCCAGGCTTTCTTCTCAGGTGCCTCTGAATGGACTCGAACCATCAACCTTTCTGTTAGTAGTTGAACGCATTAACTGTTGCACCACCCTGGGACACCTTGTTTCAAGTTAGTGGGACCAAAACAAACAAAATATGCAATATAGTAAAGAGAAAACAAACAAGTATAGAAATAATAAGCCCAAGGTTATCTGAAAGTTCAGAATTTAAAATATTATGAAATGTAGTTTCTATTTTTCAGAAATTATGTCCCAATTTTGTTTTAAAATATAGGTTTTTTTCTCTTTCATAGGAATGTTTTGGGAAGACTCCTGTCTGATATTGTAGAACACTATTTACGGATCTTCTTGCCATTCGGAGGCAGCCCAGTCCAATCTGTGAAGTCAGGGTAATAATTTTGGTGGAATTGTACCTTTCCAATCTGGCAGTGGTGCCAGCGGTTGTCTGATTTCTCTGTCTTAGACCTTCATAAGCTCCCTTAGCTGCTATTTGAAATTAACAGCTGAACTAAGTAAGAACAGTGTGCTTGCTATGCAAACACAGCTTCAAGGCAAACCCCCTAACGCTCTTTCCAGTGAGATAGTGTCCCCCAAACTCTCCCTTAATGGAAAGTTTGGAGCCACCATGGGTCTTCTCACCACCCCTCTCCGCCATGTGAATTTTCCCATACACTCCTTCTCAATTCTTGGCAGAGAATGAATATTGACTCACTCTGCACCCTCATCAGATCTTCTGTGTTAAAGAGCTCTTGAATGTAAAAAGTATGTCACATTTCCTTAACCAGAGTTCCACACATGACCTAGGCTCTACTAAAAATGCAGAAAACTTAGAACGCAGATATGAACAATGGAGATAGGTGTGGGAGGTCACGGACAGAGGAATTGGATCTTCTGGGCTGCTGTGGTGATGGGTCTACTGTCTAGCCTTATGTCTTAGGTGCCAAACAGTGGATGGCAATGAGCAGGGTTTCTACCAGAAGTCTCATGTTGGACATTTTTTCTGGCTACATTATCCTTGACTATGAATGTAGGTTTGGTTCTAGCTCTCTTAGAATTCTGTAAGCTCCTAGTACTCTAAAGTAAGTTACTTTCTGCTTTACTACCCGGGGTAGATTTTGTAGTCTGGAACTAAAATTCTTGATTTATGTAGATATTAACACCAGGGTGATTGCAGGGAACAGATCAGCAAGAAAATGAGAACCTAGGGTTGATAACCTGACTCCCTTTGGCTTAAAACCAGTGGGGACGTTGTTAGCACTAAGGAATGGGAAACTGATAATCCACAGCATTCAGTTGTGAAACAGATTATCAGTGTGGCTGCCTTGAATGAAGTGCCTATTGGTAGTAGGAATGGCTGTGTAATAGACTATAGGTGTAGAAAGTATGAACAGATAGTTTATTATTCAAACGGGGTCACTTTTGAGAAAGAGGGGGTACCATTAACAGTTACTGCAAAACAGCAGACAGGATGGTGCCAGGCAAATTGAGGTGGGTAGTCACCCCAGGTAGGGTGATGTCTTGTACGGTATGCTGGCTCTTGCTAACTGTGCTGGAGAGATTACAGAAAAAAGATTATAGCCAAGGTTTTAAATTTTCAGTTTAAGGCACAGAGACCCAGGAAGTTTCTATAACTGTCCTAAAATGATCTCTTACCTCTTTCCAAAGTGCTGACCTACTGAAGATCACACACCAGTCTGATTCCTTAAGTTGCTGAACAGCCTTGCAAGTGAAATTCATAGCCTTGCCAGGTCCTTTATATGAACATTAAGGCATTGATTGAGAAAGAGAGAAATCTTGCGAATAGAAACAGTAACATTTGGGAAGATTTAGAAAACTTTAAGAACATTGAACCCCCAAATCCAAAAAGCTTTTCTTGATAGCCAATGCAGCCCCTGTGAAATGAAGCTATTCTGTCCTCACTTGAAGACCCTGTGAAACCTCACCTGAGATAGTTACCATACCAAACCGGTTGCCTGTGAGTAGATGCCGGTTCATGGTGGCCCCATGTGTATCAGATTAGAACTGTACTTTGTTGGATTTTTCAGTGGCTGATTTTTCGGACATAGATTGCCAGGCCTCCAACTTTTCGGTTAGCAGCTGAGCTAGTTAACATTTTGCACCACCCAGGGACTCCTGGTTACCTTGCCAGGGTGTTCTAATTTTGCTCATTGCCTGCAGGCAATAAGAGTCACACTCCAGAAGATCCTAGGGGACCATTCGCAAATTCAAATTTGGGAGAATAAGGAATATATTTAAAAATAATTGCAAGGTTGTACAGCAAAAGACTTGAGGAAATATGTGTGAGAATGGATTCTGAGGTGCTAGACCAGGGAGTGAGGTGCATAATTTTAGATTGGGCTGAATTTTGTGATACAGGTTGTCTTAACAGAGATTTTGGATTAGATGTGCTGGTTTGAGTAACTGAAAGTGTTTCCAATAGTTTGCTCGGTCGGTTGACTAAAACTTGGATTCAAGAGTAGGATACACTAAATGAAGTTGAAAGGGCAAATATTCCTCGGTATAAGGTGAAGAAAGAAAAAAAACCTAATAACATAGAGAATTTGGGATGTAGGAGGGGATTTTTCATGTGTGACCTGCTCTCCTAACCTACAATTCACCCTGTGAAGTCCCAGAGGACATTTCCATTGCCATATCGTTGTTGTAACCTGCTGTTAAGTCAGCCCCCCACTCATGGTGACCCCATGCACAACAGAAGGAAATGCTGCCTGGTTCTGCATCATTCCCATGACCCACTGTGGCTAGGATCATTGTTACCCATAGGATTTTCATTGACTAATTTTCAGAAGTTGATTGCCAGGCCTTTCTTCCTAGTTGGTCTTAGTCTGAAATCTCT
The DNA here is from genome assembly GCF_024166365.1 of Elephas maximus indicus. Classification (NCBI taxonomy): domain Eukaryota; kingdom Metazoa; phylum Chordata; class Mammalia; order Proboscidea; family Elephantidae; genus Elephas; species Elephas maximus. Next base: position 87,540,968 of record NC_064820.1, read on the forward strand.
GTTGAAATCTGTTCAGCATCATAACAACATGAAAGGCTCCAACGACAGGTGGATGATGACTGTGCATAAAGTATATTGGCTGAAAATCAAACCTCAGACTCCCACATGAGAGGTGTGAATTCTACCGCTGAGCCACCAGTGCCCTTCCTTTTGTCACAGCATTGAGAAATACATTGGGAACATAGCATCACCATCTTTGAAAGTGTGCTAGTGGCTGCACTCTGTAGGCTGTGGATGAAAGTAGGAGATGCTACCCTTGAACTGGATCCCGTGGCCCCAGTCAGGATGATGGAATTCTGGTGTGGGAGAGGTCAAGTAGAAACACCACAAAACTCATTGCCGTTGAGACAATTCTGACTCATAGCCACCCTATAGGACAGAGTAGAACTGCCCCATAGAGTTTCCAAGGAGCGCCTGGTGGGTTTGAACTGCCAATCTTTTAATTAGCAGCCGTAGCTCTTAACCACTATGCCACCAGGGTTTCCAGTAGAAACACAGTAACCTTAAAAGGCTTAAGGGCAAGAGTGTTTATCAGATTAGTTTACCTTTGTTAATGATAAATTGATCTACAGCAGATATAACTGGGTAGACTACTGAAGTACAATTTGATCCATCATGAAACCTCTTAAGAAAAGCTTCCTTGGTCTTTTGCTTAATGTTGAGCATTATAATGCACAATAGCGTGCTTGTGTATCAAGTGTCTTGTTTTTGTATTACTTCTGGTATGTCCTGATGTTTAGGTAAGGAATCTACACTAGTTCTATGGGTACCTTTACTATTAGCCCAACAGATATGTGATTGTTGCTCTGTAGTTGTTAGTGCTATAGGACATAGCCTATGAGATATCTGTGTCCCTGGAGGTCTGGAACAACATGGAAAAGAAAGTGATGTTTAACTTGTATAAAAGTTGACCAGGTAGGGAAGGTGATAAGGGCAAATCTGGCAGAAAGGAACATATATGCAATTACTGAACGCTATCGTGCATGCTATTAATACGTATATGTGGACAGGCACATAGAATGTATTTACAGGAGCGAAAAAAGATGGAACTGGAAATGAAGACAGAAACCAGATCATTGTGTGCTCAACTAAAGACTTAGTACCTTGACTTTAGGTGATAGAGAGGAAGATGATTACATGGTGTGCAAGAGTGTCTAGAATTGAGACTGAAACACCAATTATTATGATAAAACCAAAAACCAAACCCAGTGCCGTCGAGTCGATTCTGACCCATAGCGACCCTATAGGACAGAGTAGAACTGCCCCATAGAGTTTCCAGGGAGCGCCTGGCAGATTCGAACTGCCGACCCTTTGGTTAGCAGCCGTAGCACTTAACCACTACGTCACCGGGGTTTCCGTTATTATGATAGTTAAGGAAAAATAATAGGGCCTGAAATAAGACAGTGGGGTGGAGGGAAGGAGTTAGAAGAGATATTTAGGAGATGGGTTCAGTAAGACTTGGCAACAAATTGGCATGTCGCAAATGACTGGTAGGTGTCTGCTTTGGGCCGCTGGGTGAACAGTGGTGCCCAACTCTGCTATCAGGGAGAAACAGGTAATGGTAGGAGTGGGAAATTATAATAGAAGTCCAAGTAGGCAGTTGAATAGATGAATCTGGGGCAAAATAGAGCTGAACTAGAAATACAAATTAAGAATATAGCAGATGCCAGACTCGCATTTCTTTGGCCCTTACCATTTCAGTGTATACTGGTTCATTTTTCAATTGCCAGTAACGACCCTCAGAGGCTGCTTTACTTGCGCTCATGGCATGCCGGCAATGCTGAGAAATAGTCACCTCCTGAGAGTAGCCCTCAACCAACGACTCTTAGGAGTTTTGTATAAATACCCCAGCTCCTTTGCTCCTTTCCTGGAATAACTCTGAAGAGTGTGTTCTACAGTTTCCTGGAGCTCCCCAATGGGACTAAAATTTCTTGACCATTGTAGTATCTTACTTAATAATATCCACCCTTTTGGTTCCCACGTCTTCCCTGTTTCACTTCTCTATTCCTCTAATGTGTTTCCTGATATAACTTCCAAAATAAACTACTTTCATTCAAATTTTTGTCTCATAATCTGTGTCTCAAAAAACCCAAACTAAGACAAACAGCAAATAGAGTATGAAGGAAATTGAAAACTAGGTAATGGTGGTGATGGAGAAATGAGTGTGATCACCCAAGAAGACTGAATAGGATGATGACAGAACCATAGGAAACACCATAACTTATGGAGTAGGAGGAGAATGAAAAATCTGTAAAAGATCCAGAGAAGGAGAAATCAGAGAAGAAGGAGAACCAAGTAATATTATCCCAAAAATCAAAGGAAAAAAGACTTTCAAGGTGGAGGAAGTAGTCAGCCATGTCAAATGCTGCAGAGTGATGAAGTAAAGAAAGAACTAAGAAGGGTTTATTCCTTGGAGTTCACCCATAGAAGATCATTGATGAACATCATACTGCATGAAAAATGGTGAGTAAAGAGAGTTCAGGAGCCCTGGTGGTGCAACGGTTAAGCACTTGGCTGCTATCTGAAATCTTGGTCCAAACCACCCAACAGTTCAATGGGAGGAAGACTTGGTGATCTCCTCCCTTAATGATTACTGCTGTTGTTGTTGTTAGGTGCCAGCAAGTTGGCTCCGACTCATAGTGACTCTATGTATAATAGAACAAAACACTGCCTTGTCCTGTGCCGTCTGTAGGTGTCTTAGTTATCTAGTGCTGCTGTAACAGAAATGCCACAAGTGGATGGCTTTAACAAACAGAGATTTATTCTTTCACAGTCTAGAAGGCTAGAAGTCCAAATTCAGGGCACCAGCTCTAGGGGAAGGCTTTCTTCCTCTGTCAGTTCTGGAGGAAGGTCCTTGTCACTAATCTTCCCCTGGTCTAGGAGCTTCTCAGCACAGGGTTCCTGGGTCCAAAGGACATGCTCTGCTCCTGGCACTTCTTTCTTGGTGGCATGAGGTCCCTCTCTGCTTCATTCTTTTATAGCTCAAAATAGATTGACTCAAGATACAACCTAACCTTGTAGATTAAGTCCTGGCTCATTAACATAACTGTCTCTAATCCTGCCTCACTAACATCATGGAGGTTAGGATTTACAACATATAGGGTAATCATATCAGATCACAAAATGGTGGACTACCACAAAATTCTGGGACTCATGGCCTAGCCAAGTTGACACACATTTTTGGGGGACAGAATTCAATCCTTAACAGTAGGTATGTTTGAGTCCATTGTTGCAGCCACTGTCTCAACCTGTTTCTCTTTTTCACTGACCCTCTTCTTTTCTAAGGATGATATCCTAGAAAACCCTGTGGGACAGCTCTCTTCTGTAATGTGCGGGTTACTATGAGTTGAAAATCAACTTGAGAGCACCTAAAAACAACAAAGAACTCAGTGTATGTCCCCAGTTTCGTCTCAGAGGGCATACCTTGGACTGGTTGCATCCTGTCACTTAAGTGCACTCTTCCTCTCAAGATGGCCTCTTCTACGTGACTCTTTTCTTCCATTTTCAGTTAACATCTTCCTCTTGTCCCTTTGGACTCAAGGATGGTAACAACTCTATTGCAACCTTCCTTAAATTAGCTTAATTTGGGAGTGCTGTCTGTTTTCTGGAATTTCCTCCAGAATTATGCAATTTTAAAAAATATTAAAACCTACTTGCTGCATTGTTTGTTTTATGCCTAGCAGATTTTCAGAAAGGATTTAAGACAGCCATTTTAATAAGACAGAAGAAACTTGAGCGTGTTATAAAATAAGGTAATGGTTCTGAGGTTGTTGTTGCCGTGCGTGTGTGTGTTTTTGTTTGTTTTTTGGCCTACGGTCACATTATGAAAAATGATGTTCACGTGTGTAACACATTCCCATAGAAATACTCACCTGTTTTTACCCCATACCCCAATTTTCAGAACTGTACAACCCTACAGTTCTTTGAGATCCCTGCTACACAAAATCCACGGTTTAGCTGAAATAAGCTGCAGGCTACAGACAATTCTCAGGTAGTGAACTGGGGCTTTCTCACTAAAAAATGGATATCTAAGTGTGAGAATGATATTATTTCAGGGCAGACTTTGAATGCTCTGACTTATGTGAACAGTATAGAAAGTCATGGACACTCCACCAAACTGATTTGCCTCTGCAGTTGGGAGCCACTGGTCTAGGAGGAAGGAACCAGGGGATAGGGAAAGGGAGAAACATGGTGGAGTAAGGGCCTCAGAGAAACCCTACTGTTACAGGATTCCATTCTGGAGGGAGGGGGGGAAACATAGAAGGACAACAACCTTCTACGAACAACTGTTCCTTCTGCCTCTATCCCTGCTTGTTCCCTACAAGCCCTCACACTTTAAAGGTTGGAAAGACAATTAATGAAAAGAACAGAACTAGCTTAGCTATGTGACTCTTTGCGACAACTTGCCTTTATTTCAGATTTCTCTCTGTATAATAGGGCTTTCAATGTTTGCCACATGAGGCTTTTAGCTCTTGAGATCAACAATATTTTATAAGGACCAAATGGTACTAGAGGAAAACTTCAATTTCCAAATAAATGGAATTTAAAATGTGGTTTGGATCTTCTGAAATTTTTAAGGAAAAATAGGGCAAATGTAGGTGGTCAAATGTTGTTTCCGTGGTTATTATTTTGCAACACATGTAACCTTGATGCTGGCCACCTGGATGTCCCTGAATCCTCTTGCCTTCTGGGGTCAAGCTTTCATTTACTCTCCTAGTAAGGTGGCTGGAGTCAGAGAGAGAGAGAGAGACATAGAGAAAGACAGAGAGAGAGATTTATTTTAAGGAATTGGCTAGTTCAGCTATGGAACTGGCAATACAACATCCGTAGTTCAGGTGACAAGCTAGAGACTCCTGCAAGCTTGCATCCCAAGATTCATAGGTCTGGCAATGGAAACAGTGCGAAGTGAAGAGAGAGAGAGTTCTGCCAAAGCATCTATTTATAGGCAGAAAACATGCTTAGGAAACTCCCTTTCAACTGATTGATACCATTCCTTTCTATTTCATTCCATTCTATTTCATTATGGAAAAGCAACTAGTATAGTGTTTGGTCAAACCACTGGGAACCATAGCCTAGCCAAGCTGACATATAAAATGAGCTATTATCACACAAGGTATTTGAGAATTTATCAGTAAGTTGCATTAGCAATAAAAAACCCACTGCCGTTGAGTCGATTCCGACTCATGGCGACCCTATAGGACAGAGTAGAACTGCCCCATAGAGTTTCCAAGGAGCACCTGGTAGATTCGAACTGCCGACCTCTTGGTTAGCAGCTGGACCACTTAACCACTACACCACCAGGGTTTCTGCATTAGCAATAGTGCCTCACATTCATTGTTTAGTTCTGATTTCCTGCCTCTGTTGAGTCTGTGGTGGTCTGGCCTTTTCCCATCACTCTCCATTCCTAGAGCTCCTGCCTGATGCTGACATAAGTATCACACCCTTTACCGAAGGTTGGTGAATAACAGGATAATCACACTATAGGGCAGGAAATAATTTCAAATTCTCTGCTCATGGAAGTTTAATGTTCATTCTTTATCACAAGGAATTTTTCACTGGCCATGTTCCTCTCTTGGCCCTGAACTTTCACCATTTTGAGGACCTCCTTTCTTCTTCCACCAAATTATGTATCTCCCCAATCCCAGAGCCTTTTCTTTTCAGACCACGATGAGACACTCCAAATTTCTTTCTTTATTATGTAGAGATATTTAACTCTTTTTTTGTTGAAACTCTCTTATCTAGGCTAGGCTACAGAACCTCACCTTTCATAGACAACATACCTTTTCTCTTTTTAAGGCAGCTAGTTCAAACTGCAGCCGGGTTTAAAATAATAATTATTTCTCTATGTATCTGGGGGGCAGTGGTAGTTTAGTGATAGAAGTCTTGCCTTTCATGCAGGAGACCCTGTTCAACTCCTGGCCAATGCACCTCAGGCTTAGTTCCACCCACCTGTCAGTGGAGGCTTGTGTGTTGCTATGATGCTGAACAGGTTTTAATGGAGCTTCCAGACTCACATGGATTAGAAAGAAAAGTCTGGTGATCTACTTCTGAAAATCAGCCCTTGAAAACTGTATGGATCATAAAGGTCCATTGTGCAAGAGGTCTCCATGAGTCAGGGGCTGACTTAACAGCAGCTAGCAACAATATCTGTATATCCATCTCCTTACTACCTGTCTGTCTATCTATCCATCCATCTATCATCTATCCTGTTATTTATACAAGGCAGTTTTATGATGTTAAAAAAAAAAAACTTAAAAGATGTTTAAAAAGGCTATAAATTTAGTACGTGGAAGATACATATTAGTGCTTCAATTTAAAAGTTATCACAGAGGAAAAAAAAGTAATTTTTTTTTTTTCTTAGCAAAATACTTGGCCGTTGAATGCATATTATTGGTTTTTGGTTCCTTCCAAGTCTGTTACTGTCGAGTCAATTCAGACTCATAGCGACCCTATAGAACAGGTTAGAACTGTCCTGTAGGGTTTCCAAGGCTGCAATCTTCATGGAAACAGACTGCCACATCTTTCTCCTGCAGAGCATCTGGTGGGTTCTAACCACTGACATTTCAGTTAGCGGCTGAGTGCTTAACCACCAGGGCTCTACTTAGTTTTTTGTTAGGAGCTAAATTTTATTTCCAAATGTATTACAGTGATGAAGTATTTTCCAAAATGTTTATCTTCATCCAGCAATGGCATCATCTGGAGCATAGCTCATCTCAGGTCTTAAAAGTTTGTAGTTACATTTATGTGAGGCATTGGAATTAGAAACCTAGTCAATGATCTTGAACTCTTCTCCTCAAACAAGGGATGCTCTTGTTCCCACCACAATCAATCATTCCAGTGAGATCTGGGAACCTCATTACATGGTATGAGTTTTTCTGTGCTTTGAGAGAGTCCAGGGTGCAGCAGAATATGCTTAGGAAGATTTTGATAAAAGATCTAACTTTAATTAGTTCTTACCACCTTTTCTTAGCTACAGCACCCTTCGTTGTATTCTTCTTGCTGAGGACGTGCACATTCCAAAACTGAGCCTGATTTTCCAGAACAGCCTTCTTCTTACAATGATGTTTTTCTTGATTTAAACTAAGATGAAGGCTGAATTGGCTAAATTCACTAGACGTTTAAATGCCTTGTGGCCAGGACTCAAGACTTACTAACCTCTGTTCTTATTTACATCTATTTCATCCTCCAGCTGCAAAAGGGTTGTCCAATTTGTTTTCAGGGAAATCAATCTGAATTGACTTCAAGTGAGAAAGACCTCTGCAGGGACAGATCCAGATTTTGAAGTTCCTGAAGTTTATACTAGTTAGAAGGTCCTTGTTAGAAAAATGGAGATTTTAGTCTTGCATCTTTCCTAGTCCGCAGTTCAAGATGTGGGCCTATATTCCTGACTTGGCCTCATGAGTTCTGTGACTGTGAGAGGACGAGCCAGTAGGGATGTGGAAAAGAGCTCTTCTCCATGGGCCTTGGAGCAGAGACCGACCAAGCTACTCTTCCTTGTCTCTTCTTCCATAGACCCTTTCCCGGGCCTGGGAAGCCATCTGTAGCAGATTGTTTGGAAAATAGCTACAATCACAGGCAGTCGCCAGGTTATGAACAAGATCCATTCTCAACTATATCTTTAAGTCTTTCAGTTGAATTTGTAGGTAAGCTGGGACAGGGCATACGGTTCTTATTTAGTCTTAATTTAGAGCAAGAAAATGCTCAAAATCTTTTCAGTGATTTAAAAGCTCCTCCTGCAGCAAGTGAAGGTGATTGTGATGAAGAATTTGTTGTGAGTAAGGGCTGGTTCGGAAACCCTGGTGGCGTAGTGGTTAAGTGCTATGGCTGCTAACCGAGAGGTTGGCAGTTCAATTCCTCCAGGCGCTCCATGGAAACTCTATGGGGCAGTTCTGCTCTGTCCTATTGGGTCGCTATGGGTAGGAATCGACTCAACAGCAGTGGGTTTGGTTTTTTGGTTTAGGGGCTGGTTCAATCATTTCAAAGTGAGGGTAAATTTACATAACATTAAAGGGCAAGTATGGGTTGTCCATAAGCCGGATGTTTATAAACCAAGGACTCCACTTCCTGTATCCACACCTGTTGTTATTGTTATGTGACTTTTGCAGTCTCTCCCCTTAAGAGGTGGAGTATGTATCATTGACATTTCAATCTGGGCTGACCTTGCGATATGCAGCAGAAGTGATGCTAGGCCAATTTTGAGCCTGAGTCCACTTGCTTGCTTGGAATTCTGCTCAGTTGCCAGGTAAACAAGTATGGGATTGTTATGAATTGAATTGTGTCCTCCAAAATATGTGGTAGAATCTTAAACCCTATACCTGTGGATGTAACCTAACCTAATGTAACATAATCACCTTCCATAATTCAATCTAATGTAATGTAATCAATCAAATGAGGACATACCAATGTAGGGTGGATCCTAAACCTAATCACCTCTGAGTTTTAGGAAATGCAGCATAGACACAGAGCAAGCAAGCACATTTGGGTAAGACAGATGCCTTGTGAACATCCCAAGAACAAGAAATGCCCGTGGCTACCGACAAGGAAGGAATCAACATGGCTGAGACCCTGATTTGAACTTTTAGCCTCCAGAAGTGTGAGAAAAGAAATTTATGTTTATTAAAGCTACTCACTTGTGGTATTTGTATTACAGCAGCATAAGCTAACTAAGATGGGGGGGATAGCCTGCTAGAGGATGAGAGAGCACCTGGAGTAGCAAAAGCCATCCCAGCTGAGGCCATCCTAGACTAGCCAGTCCCCAGATGACCTAGCAGCTGTCTAAGTGAGCCTCATTGAGACCTGAAAAACTGCCAAGCTGAAGTCATCCTAATTGCCAACCTGCAGAATTGCGGGCTAAATAAATGGTTCTTGTTTTAAGCTACTAAGTCTTTGAGTGATTTGTTACACAGCCAAAGTTTACTGATTTGCCCTGCAAGATTAGAGGCATTTCAATTTAGGGGTTACTCCCACATCTGAGGAGCCCTGGTGGTACAATAGTTAAGGACTTGGTTATCACACCTGCCACATAAGAGGAAAGGAAGAGCAGTGAATAAACCATGTGGAAGAGATATGAAAGGAGGAACACAGGTTTCTATTATCCTCAGCTAGTTCTGTTAATAATCCCACTTGTCCTCCCATTAAATGGTTCACTTACAACTGAGCGGGAATCTTTTGTTTATAAGAATTACCACCATGCTCACATAAGGAAAAGAAAATTAGTATCAGAGATATCTTGTGGGTAGCAAGAAAGAACCTATAACTAGGACTTCTTAAGAGAATGGACCTAGGACTGAAGCATGTTCTGGAGCCAAGGAAGCTATTTTCTCTGCCTTGTTGTCTTTCAATATCTTTCTCTTGGGTATAAAATCCGATATAATCCCAAACCAAACCTGTTGCCATCTAGTCGATTCTGACTTGTAGTGTCCCTACAGGACAGAGTAGACCTGACCCATAGAGTATCTTAGGAGCAGCTGGTGGATTTAAACTGCTGACCTTTTGGTTAGCAACTGAGCTCTTAACCACCAAGCCATCTGAAAATTATCCGAGGTATCTGACCACCTCGGATAATTTAGGAGCTGGAATAAAGTTCTGGACTAGAATCTGTTTTATATGAGAATTTGTTTAAGATTATAGTTAATGCTAGAATCCATTTTGTGTGAGAGTTTGTTAAAAGTTATAGTTAATCATTATGAAAAGCTTCAGGAAGAAATGAGAGTACAAGTTGAAACTCATTGTTTCCCTTACCTAGGAGAGGAATGTTCCATGAAGGATACTTTATCTTAACGAAAAAAGAGGCTGTGTTACAGGGATGTTTTGTTCTCATAAAGAAGCATATTGCAATTTCCTTGTAACTGACCTGAGAACCTGTCGCAAGTCACTAACCCAAGAACAAATGTAGCCAGGTCATTCCCAAGGAAACCTCCCCATAGTAACTAAATGGTATCTAGCCAACCAAAAAAAAAAAAAAACCCATTGTCATCAAGTCGATTCTGACTAATAGTGACCCTATAGGACGGAGTAGAACTGCCCTATACAGTTTCCAAGAAGCACCTGGTGGATTCAAATTTCTGACCTTTTTGTTAGCAGCCATAGCTCTTAACAATTATGCCACCAGGGTTTCCCATCTAGCCAACAAAGACTCTTTAAGCCAGCCATATATTCCCCTATGTTATATTTCCTGCCTTTGACAATGATGTATTGATAGATAACCAATTAGAATTTTTTTTAACTTTACTTCCTTCTGTAACCGTATATTAGAAGACTGCTGATTATGATTCAGTGGACTCTTCTAGTCTCTTGTGCCCAGTGCATGCTGGCAGATCCCTCACTGCAATGATTAACTTTGTCTTTGTCTTGGCTTAATAAAAATCTCTTTTGATTAAATTTGATTTTGCTGTCTTTTTTCCCCTATGACATTTTGGTGGCAGTGGTGGGATCCAAAGCTGTCTTCCTTCATTGGGATCCTTGAGGGACCAAGGATTGGAACAGGCCAGCATAGGACCCCTTGTGTCCTACTATTCTCATGGACCCCAGGGGACCCTGTGAAGGTAAGCTTTCTTGGATTTTAACCCTGTAATTTATAGATCAACTATATGAGGTTTTTTTTTTTTTTAATTTAAATTAAGCCTTTCTTGGTTTTTCTGTTCAGATTCTCTCGGATGTCTAGGTAAGCTTTACTTGTTTGTGTTGTTTAAATTTGAGCATCTCAGTCTGTACAGAGGTAAATATATTTTCAAAGAGTATTTCTTTATGGTTTGGGAAAAACTGAAAGTAATTCTCTGTACTGGTGGATTATCTCTAATATTGCTCAATGGTGAAGTTTGTGCACCATCTAGTGACATGTGGTTGTACCTGCAGATTTCTGCATGTGCCGAAGCTCTGGTAATATGTGGAATATCACTTTAAACATTAAAAAATGGCACATGCTTGCCAAAGAGAGTGTTTCAGACCAGTGGCCAGTCTGGGAAAATTTTTAACTCAGTAAAAGTTAAATTTTCTGCAGAGTGAATTGGAAAATGGGAGGGTCTACATAATCCGCAAAGTTAAGTTTTCAGGTGCCTAGTAAAAAATTTCTCTGCTTACCTTCCCCTGCCACTTCTCTCTACTTGAAACTGAAAACACCCTTAATTCTGAAATTTCAGCCTTAAAAAAAAATAAATTAAAACAGTTTTGACTTGACTGAAAAATCACTGCTACCGCCAAGACTAACAGTTTGGCTTATGAACTAGTTCAAACTATAGAAACTTAAAAGACAAGTAAATTAATAACTTTGTAAGCACAGTAACTACAAACCCAGCCAAGTGAGAAATTATACACTGGCTGGAAATTTACCCAGGCCACTCTTGTTTTAGAACGAGATGGCTGAAGAAATGCTTAAAAAAAAAAAGCCCAGAAAAAGGAAAAGGCACATGCTTATAAAGCCAAGAGAATCAACATATAGAAACAGCAGATTAAAAGAATCCCCCAAAAGAATTTATCTTAGAGTCAGGCTGAATAGGTTTAGATTTACTAAAGCCTTATAAATTTACTGAAAAAATTATGAAAATGTAATAATTTCTTATTTTAGATGGTATCAGACTGTTTAAATAAAATTTACATCAACAGTAAGCTAAGCTCCTTTTAGACACCACCCCTAAAATTTTTTCAAGAAAAATTAATTAGGCAAAAGCTCAAAACTGCAAGCAAAAGGGAAAAAGAAACTGTTTAATATACATTAACCCTTGCATTTAGGAAGAGAGAAGTAATTCTCTTAAAGAATTAAAGAAGAAAAAAAGAAAAACTATCTGCTATGAAGTTGTTATGACTGCCAAGAAAAAAGCAAATTAAGAAAAAAAAATTTTACCAAATTAAAACAAAAGAAAATAAACTGCCTCAAAATTGATTGTTACTCTTATAAAAGACTATAATAGAAACTATCCTAACTTATTTACTAACAAATATAACCTTACTGAAATAACTCCAGATACCCTTAAGAAACACCAGCAAATAGCTCAAATTAATAAGTAAAAGTGCTAGGAAAAGGAGGGCTGTTACCAAAATCCTGATACAAAATTATGAACAAAGCCAAATGGCAAATTAGTTTTACCCAAACATTAACATGTTCCCATGATTTGATCTCTGCATGAGGGCTGCAACTTAAAGCTCCACCTGGGAGATTTCCTTTGCCTTCAGGACCAATGCTTAAATAGTAGATAGATTTCATTCAGCTTCCATCCTCAAATAATTATAAGTGTATATTAATGATAATTTGTAAATTTTCCCTTTAAGTTGGGGCTTTTTCCTGCCACAATGCTACTGCTGTTTTTGCAGGCAAGCAACTTGAAAATATTATTCCTACTTAAGGGGCTCATTTTTCTAAACACTTTCTGCATTTTTTATGGAGGTTTTGAATTGACCAAATTCAGTTATCTATTTATGTTCTCTCTTTTGTACTTTCATTGTTCAGTTCACTCTTTTGAACATTTTAACAGGTGCCAATTCATAGGAGGAGGTGACTCTTGTTTTTTCTAGCACATGCAGGTTAATAGTTTTTGCAAGTGGGCCTATTGTACTTTGTCTGTTTGTGAACAATTTAAAATTAGTCAAATAAAAATTTTAAAACTGGTTTTCTATTAGATTGCATTGATCTTACCGAAGAATTGCTGTATACATTTTGTGAAAGTTTGATATAAATGATTCTATTTAAAAAAACATGCTAAAAAGATGATTTATTTTGATTGATATAACAAGGCCTTAAAAAGAAACAAATTATTCTAAATTGTTTTCTCTAAAGGATCCTATGAAGCACACAAAAGACAGGATATGAAAATATAATAATTTCTTACCTCCAGATATAAAATTAGATTATAGTATTTCCTCAAAGAACTTTCTCTAACTGGTTTAACAACAAATAAGCATTTATACGTTTAATAGTCCAAATATTTCCAGGAATTAATAAAGATGAATTTGTTCTAATAAAGATTTTTATGTTTTGTAATATGTCAGTCTTAAAAGCAAAACTTTTCTAAGTAATTTAAGCTAAGTAGTATATGAAATATGTTTTATTTGGGGAAAAGAAATAATTTTATTAACTCCAGAATAAAAAGAAAGTTAAATTGCTTACACTAATTGTATTTTGTAATATATAAACTTAAATAGCTAGGTAACTTATTAATATTAGACTAAGTTAATGGATATTCATTATGATTAAAGTTTATAAACTCTTACTTGCATGCCATGGGGTGGGAGGGAGTATATATATGTATATATATATATATATATATATATAGGTCTGATAATAAATATGTTCATTTTATGTCACTTAAAGGGTTATGCTATAAGAAATATGTAACAAAGATAAGAAATGTTAAGTTTATAAAAGATTTTTGTTTAATATAATCAAGATTCTGGTTTATTGCAAAGTTTAATGGGTTAATTCATAAGAATTTTTAAGATCTTAATTCAAGTAGCGTATAAAACAAAGAATTAGATTCCTTATGGTTAAGGTAACAAAATTTTTCTTATTTACTAGGTTGAAAGGTTATTTTTATTCTTCATGCAACATGCTTTGAAGACAAAAGTTCAACAAAATTAATTCCTAAACAAAAACAAAGCCACATAGTTAAAAAAAAAAAACTAAAGTTTTTGCCTTTAAATATTTGCTTTAAATAACTTAAGTATTGTTTTTCAGCAATCTATAGTAAACTCCTGACCACTTCGCAAGTAGAAAACCACAAAAGATTTGTTCTTGTTTTATGAACAACAAGCAAATGATATTAGGTCATATTATTATTTCAGTTGCTAACTTGGCTACAACTTTTTTTCTTTAAATCTAGCACCTTTAAAACCAATGGTTTCAACTAATGATTTCACACTGTACACTCGTAAAGTTTTTATTACCATTCAAATGCTTAGCTTAATATATTCTTGATATATCCTGAGCATATGGTATCATGTCTCAAAATTATTATGTGTTATATCTGAAGCTCTTTGGAAATGAAAATAATCATTATGTTTACAAATATGTTTGTCTAAAGTTTTTATATGGCTTTGTATTACTTTTGTAATGAATGCTCGCCAAGTCTTTTCACTTTTAAGAATTATTATTATAAATTAACCATTAGCCATTTTTAGGTTTATCATTCACAGATAAGTTTTACCTTGTTAATTCTCTGAAAACCCAACAAAATGGACTATAATATTTTAAACATAAATGCCGTTGGACTAAATCATGATTTTAAAACTGTTATGTAGAAACTGATAAGAGTTTTTCAAGTTGCTGCTAATTCAGAATAATATGGAACCAAAACTAGCTATGTGGGACTGAATAAACAAAAAGAATTACTATAAAATTTATATAAAAATATTGCTAATATTCAATGTTCTATCAGTGGCATTGTCTAGGGATAAAAAAAACCAATTTTTTACTTTTCTTTCCCTTGTTAGTCCAGATCTGTATTTCAATAGTGTAATCATTTAACTTCTATTTTTTGTACTTCAGATAGGATTAGAAGATGTCATATTACATGTCAAAATTCTGACTAAATATAGTCAGAGTGTTTTAAATGGGTGTGCCCGTGGACTACAAGAAATGATTGCTAAAGTGACTATAATTAGAAAAGTAGTTCTTCAAAACCAAACGGCCCTCCTTTAAGTTATTTATACCAACTCAAATATTGCTAAATTTTGTCAGTTTTTAATTCAATACTCTAGAGAATGTTTTCACAGGCTAAAGGAGCATTTGCAACTGAAAATCAAAATTCCAAAATCTGCCTAACATTGTTCCAGGGAACTATATGTATATTGGAAAAGACATCAATTAAAAGATATCCTGGAGCCTCACTGAAAAGGACCATATGTAGCTCTCCTTGCTGATTCTTGTGCTGCTAAATTACAAGGACTAGAGATGAGGATACACCTCTCCCAATTAAAGAAAGCTTCTGCTCCTATTTGGATAACTCGACCAACTAAAGGACTCAAACTAGAATTCAAAAAATAACCAGATGAGAAATATGAAATTTGGCATGGACAACTCATTCCAAGATCCAGAACCAGGCTGTAACCCCTTTATTCCCAAACACTGAACCACATAAATAGAGATACAACTCTTGGATTTTGCATAATTTCTTTTTCTAGTATTTGCTATCCTTTTTTTTTTTTTACATGCCTTTAAGGTCTATGGACTAATAACTTTCCCTTGGCAAATGAATGTTATTGAAATTATTGCTTTGTGCCTAATCTTCATTGTTTTTGAAGTAGCTTTGTTCTACCAATTAGGATTTATTCATTGATAAGACAGATTTTTATAGGTAAACTTTTCCATGTGTTTTAACCTAAAAACTTTCCTCTATATTTTTCTTATTAGTATTTTAATAATCATTAAGTTATTCTTGTTTACTTATATATGCCCTTGCAAGGGACCCTATTTTAGTTTCTAGGTCATTTGTATGCTAATTGCTCATTTATTCCTTCTGGGTAATTTTCCTCCATTATGAAGTCTTTCTTAATTTCTTTGTTACTATGCCTCATATTAACCACCGAATCCTGAAAAAATGATACTTTTGTCAGATTGGCTCAATCAGTGGCAAACACCTCCTGTTGCTCTTAGATTAACACCACTGGAGGAATGGAAGAAGACATTCATAAAATACGTCAGCAAATGATTTGGCTTCATTCCATTCCTCCTATGGCTGTACCTTCTTTTTCTGATTTATTCAGTTAGTTATCACAAGGAATAGAGTCATGTCTGAGAACATTATTACAAACTGGATTGATTATTCTAATATTAGTTGTGACTGTTATTGAAATTGTTAGATGTGTCTTAAATTGCATACCCAAATTAAGTAGTTCAACTCCACCGAAATAACTTACGTACATTGATTCCATTCACTTTTGTAGTATGATGGATGGATCCTGCACCCTGTATTAGCTTCATTGAAGAGGTCAGGTATTCCTCCAAGTTGGCCTAGGTCTCCAAATGGTTGCCCTCCTGGATAACAATATCCAGACAAGAGGCAAAATGAAGAACCAGATGGTATCTAACTAAGTAACAAAGAAAGACAGGCCACCACTTAGGATTTAAAGACCTTGCTAAGAATATCTCATATTAAAATCACTGAAGACAGCAGCTTGGTCATAGCATGGTGAATTTCCCAGAGCTACCCAGCAACCAAGGTACCAGTGGTCCACAACTAGGGAGAAAGGGACTCGACGCCAGAAATAAGAGAGTCATAGTTTCTCATGGATTAAATTGGGTCCCCCAAATATGTGTATCAATTTGGCTAGGCCATGATTCCCAGTGTTGTATGATTGTCCACCATTTTGTCATCTGATGTGATTTTCCTATGTGTTGTAAATCCTGTCTCTATGATGTTGATGAGGTGGGATTAATGGCAGTTATGTTAATGAGGCAGGACTCAATCTACGAGATTAGATTGTGTCTTGAGCCAATCTCTTTTGACATATTAAAGGAAAAGGGAGCAAACAGACATGGAGACCTTATACGACAAAGAAAAAACCAGGAGCACATGTCCTTTGGACCCGGGGTCCATGCATTGAGAACTTCCTACAGCTGGGGAAGATTGAAGACAAGGACCTTCCCCCAGAGCCAACAGAGAGAAAAAGCCTTCCCCTGGAGCTGGCACCCTGAATGAGGACTTCTAGCCTCCTAAACTGTGGGAGAATAAATTTTTCTTTGTTAAAGCTATCCACTTGTGATATTTCTGTTATACCAGCACTAGATAACCAAGACATAGACTGTAAAGGTTGAGCTGCCTACTGAGAACAGCATATCAACTACCCATGCAGAAGAAATCAAGCCCTTAAGTGTGATCAAAAGATGTTTAATATAAATCCTTGATAAAAAGGAAGGAATGATATAGAGACCCTAAAAATTACCTGAGACATCTGACCAGAGTAAAAGAAGCTGGAATAGTGTTCTGGGCTAGAATCCATTTTATGTGAGAATTTGTTTAAGATTATAGTTAATGCTAGAATCCATTTTGTGTAAGAGTTTGTTAAAAAATTATAGTTAATCATTATGGAAAGCTTCAGGAAGAAACAAGAATACAAGCTGAAACTCATTGTTTCATTATTTCCCTTACTGTCCCATGAAGTGTACTTTATCTAAACCAACAAAGCTATGTTACAGAGAAGTTATGTTCTCATAAAGAAGCGTGTTGCAATTTCTTTGTGACTGACCTGAGAACCCATTACAAGTCACTAAGCCAAGAACAAGTGTTGTTGGTCATTCCTAGGGAAACCTCCCTGTAGTAACTAAATGGTATCTAGCCAATAAAGACTCTTTAAACCAGCCATATATCCCCAAATGTTATGTTTCCTGCCTTTCACAATGATATATTGATGAATAACCAATCAGAATTTTTAACTTCACTTCCTTCTGTAATAGTATATTAGAATGCTGATTGTGATTCAGTGGACTCTGCTAGTCTCTTGTGCCCAGTGCATGCTGGCAGATCCCTCACTGCAATGATTAACTTTGTCTTTGTCTTGGCTTGTTAAGAATCGCTTTTGATTAAATTCAAATCTGGGCTCTTTCTCCCCTATGAAAGATCTTTGATTGCTTTTACACTTTTGCTTCTTTTTTTTAGTCTCCTCTGTTCTCTGCTTGCACATAGCTTTATCATGGCAATTCCAAAGTGGCAACCTTAGACCCAAGACTTCATTACCTTCTAACTCACTTTCACAAATCCAAATTCTTAGCCAAAGAGGTCTGATTGTTCCGCTGTGGTTCAGTCAGATGTAGATGAGCAGTGACTCGCAGAGTCAATAAAAATACACTTTTTTGTCCATGGTCAGGCATCTTTTGAAAGAACTGTTGTTGTTAGGTGCCATCAAGTCGGATCCGACTCACAGTGACCCTATGCACAACAGAATGAAACACTGCCCAGTCCTGAGCCATCCTCACAATCATTGTTATGCTTGAGCCCATTGTTGCAGCCACTTTGCTAATCTATCTCTTTCCTCTTTTTTGCTGACCCTTCACTTTACCAAGCATAATGTCCTTCTCCAGGGACTGATCCCTCCTGATAACATGTCCAAAGGATGTGCTTTTAAGGAGAATTCTGGCTGTACTTTCAAGACAGATTTGTTCATTCTTTCGGCAGTCCATGGTATATTTAATACTCTTCGTCAACACCACAATTCAAAGGCATCGGTTCTTCTTTGGCCTTCCTTATGCATCTTCCAGCTTTTGCATTCATAACAGGCAATTGAAAACACCATGGCTTGGGTCAAGAGCACCTTATTCTTCAAGGTGATATCTCTGCTTTTTAACACTTTACAGAGGTCTTTTGCAGAAGATTTACCCAATGCAATATGTCTCGATTTCTTGACTGCTTCTTCCATGGGTGTTGATTGTGAATCCAAGTAAAATGAAATCCTTGACAATTTCAGTCTTTTTTCCATTTATCATGATGTTGCTTATTGGTCCAGTTGTGAGGATTTTTGTTTTCTTTATGTTGCGGTGTAATCCACACTGAAGGCTGCAGTCTTGGATCTTCATCAGTAAGTGCTTTAAGTCCTCTTCATTTTCAGCAAGCAAGGTTGTGCCATCTGCATATCACGGGCTGTTAGTGAGTCTTCCTCCAATCTTGATGCCCCATTCTTCTTCATATAGTCCAGCTTCTAGGATTATTTGCTCAGCATACAGAGTAAATAAGCATGGTGAAAAGATACAACCCTGCTACACATCTTTCCTGACTTTAAACCATGCAGTATCCCCTTGTTCTTTTTGAATGACTGCCTCTTGATCCATGTACAGGTTCCTCATGAGCACAATTAAGTATTCTGGAATTCCCACTCTTCACAATGTTATACATAATTTGTTATGACCCACACAGTGGAATGCCTTTGCATAGTCAATAAAACACAGGTAAACATTTTTCTGCTTTCAGCCATGATCCATCTGACATCAGCAGTGTTCCACGTACATATCCCTGGCTCCATGTCCTCTTCTGATTCTGGCTTGAATTTCTGACAGTTCCCTGTCTATATACTGCTGCAGCCACCTTTGAACAATCTTCAGCAAAATTTTACTGGTGTGTTACATTAATGATATTGTTTGATAATTTCCGCCTTCGGTTGGATCACCTTTCTTGGGAATAGGCAGAAATATGGATCTCTTCCAGTCAGTTGGCTAGGTAGTCATCTTTTGAATTTCTTGGCATAGATGAGTGAGCACTTCCAGTGCTGCAACCATTTTTGAAACATCTGAATTGGTATTCCATCAATTTCTAGAGCCTTGTTTTTTACCAATGCCTTCAGGGCAGCTTGGACTTCTTCCTTCAGGAGCGTCGGTTCTTGATCATATGCTACCTCAAATGTAAGAACTAGATGACTATATTGCTCATCTTAATATCTTCTGCTGAATTTATGGAACTCCTTTTCTACCAAGTAACTAATAGATTTTTACCTTTGCTGTCCAGTGGAGGATCAACTTCTGTACCCTTGCCTTGAATGAATATGAATTAGGTTGGTCAGCAAGTTCCCTTCCCTCTTAAGCTGAGAGGCTGGGACAGGGAATGGCAAGTCTTTCCCCCCACCCCCACCCCAGTGCCCTCTTTCATATCTCTTTATAGTGCTCTTGGTGTTCCAAGACCCAGGAGTTCTATCCTCTTCTTTGTAGATAGCTAGCTCCTGGCATCCTCAATCTCCTGCTCTGCATTCCTGGGTCTTCCTTCCATTTTTGCTTGTTTTGTTGTTGTTAGGTGATACTGAGTCAATTTTGACCCATAGAAGCCAACGTGATGGAGAAGAATTGCCCCATAAAGTTTTCTAGGTGGTGATCTTTACAGTAGCAGATCTTTCCTCCAGCTTAGCAGCTGGGTGGGTTTGAACCACCGACCTTTTGGTTAGCAGCAAAGCACTTAAAAATTGTGCCCCCAGGGCTCTTTATTTTGTTTTGTAGCAGTCAAAATCTGAGACTCTGTCTTCTGGCAAGTTATATGTCTCCTTCAGCAACCACCTAGTTTAGGATTTATGGACCAGAAATTTTTAAAAACCAGATCTGGGTACTAACATACAAGTTCTATATTTTGCTGTACAAGGCCATTGGAGGTTCCTATGTCAAATCATCACTTACTATTAGATTAAAACATAGGAAACTGGCATTTTTATGGTCAAAAACAGTCAAATATTGACAATTTCCTATTGCTCAACCAAATATCTTGTCATCTGTCTTAGTTACCTAGTGCTCCTATCACAGAAATACCACAGGTGGATGACTTCAACAAAAAGAAGTTTTTCTCTCACAGTTTAGTAGGCTAGAAGTCCAAATTTAGTCCGTCAGCTCCAGGAAAAGGCTTTCTCTCTCAGTCAGTTCTGGAGGAAGGTCTTTGTCGTCAATCTCCCGTGGTCTAAGAGCTTCTCTGCACAGGAGCCTTGGGTCCAAAGGATGAGCTCTGCTCCTGGCACTGCTTTCTTTGTGGTATGAGGTCCTCATGTCTCTCTGCTCACTTCTCTGTTTTATATCTCAAAAGAGACTGACTTAAGACACAATCTCATCTTGTAGATTGAGTCCTGCCTCATTAACATAACTGCCACTAATCCCATCTTATTAACATCATAGAGACAGAATTTACAACACATAGGAAAATCACATCAGATGGTAAAATGGTGGACAATCACACAATATTGGGAATCGTGGCCTAGTCAAATGGATACACATATTTTGGGGGGACACAATTCAATCCATTACATCATCCAACCAAATATTAAAACATATTTTCTTTTTTTTATTGTACTTTAGATGAAGGTTTACAGAACAAACTTCTTTCTCATTAAACATTTAGTACACATATTGTTTTATGACATTGGTTTACAACCCCATGACATGTCAACACTCTCCCTTCTTGACCTTGGCTTTAAAACATATTTTAATTTGAGAAATATAGCAAAGACATAGTCTTACACTAAAACGTTGGCCCTCAGAGTGGATCCACTTAACTTTATGAAAAATACACTGCATTTTCTCTTTCATGTGGACCGTGAAAACTTCATCAAAGTCTGACACTAGTTTTTGATGTGTCTTTCTCTCTCTTATTCTGTGACTATGTATCTTTTTGGAAATGCTGGTCTAGTGAGAAACACACCTCAGGATCACTGTCATTCCTCAAAACTCTTTTTTTCCTAGCCTGTGAGGCAGGACATTGGGACTCTTTGGTTCAAAGTGAGCAGTCATGTTCTCTGGAATAGTCTAAGGTTTTGTTGGATGAATTCCTCACTGGCACCAAACTTGGAATTTTAGGACACGTGACTGCAGCACCCAATACATTATCACATTCCCCCTCATAAAGAGCACGGCCCGGCCACATTTACAAGAGCAGCTCAGTAACCTCCTACGGTTCCCCCATGGAATATGCAAACCAGTTCTTATAACAACCATGAGTTAAAGATGCATCCCTTTGGGTTGTGTTTTTTTTTTTTTTTTGCACAACTTTTCTATCATCTCAGACAACTCCCCCATCACCCTCTATATTTCCTACCTAAGGGATGTTCTTCTCTCTTACAAGCAAGATCCAGACAGATTTTATAACAAACTAGCTTTCGTTATTAAAAACATCTTTATAGCTTTTGGCACAAGCAAAACCACTTTTGATGAAAAGAAAGTTTCTCCCATATGGTTCTTGAAAGTAGTTCAATTTTTTGAATTTACCGTACATGTGAAAATAATAAACAATTTGCATTTCTTTCTTTTTCTAGTAATTCAAACTCTAACCTGAGGGTCTTTAAAGAATGGATTTAGTAATTTCTTCATTGTACCACTTTCTGAAATATTATTGATTCTCAGTGAAGTAACTAAGCCTTAGCCAAATGTTTCAGTTTATCTCTTTTTTTTTTTGTAAATTTGTAAATGCATCAGAAAAAACATTTACTGTAATTTTAGAATGTGCATGTGTTGGCATTAAAAGTGTGGTTTTGTTCCTATGGGGAATCAAATAGAAGCAAAATAATTCCTGGTATCTATGGTAATGAGGAACCTTTTGGGTAATGAGGAAAAGACTGAGTTTGTACCAATAATATTTGAAAATTTTATTTTATAAATTAGGTTGAACCTTGTCCTTCTCTAAAGCTTTTGCTAGGGATTTCACAAGTAATCAAGTTGTTCTTCTCTTCTCCTTCTCCTGACTTACCCAGGCTCTGGGATAGAGAGATGGTTCGCAGAATGAAGGGTAGAGTCAAAAGACTGATTCGTAAATCTCATGGTCATTGCACCTTTCTCAACATGTTGACTATGGCTACTTTATGGGAAAAGGAAATCACTCTAACGCACAAGATGATGGCCGTCTTCCTACTCCTTTAGCCAGGCGTATTGTCCTTTCCCTACGACTTAAAAGATAATCACCCACCAAAACTCATGTGACCTCCTTCCCAAATCCAGCGTTCAGTAGTGACTGAACAAAAAAGTAGATGGATTTTAGAGAATCCCGAAGCACCTTTAAAGCTACCCTCTCAAAAGCAAAGTTTAGAAATATAGCTGAATTGGAAGTGTGCCACCACAGGGACATCTATCTCTACCCGGTAGCCTGCAAGAGAAAGGGTTTATTTCATGTGGTTCAGTCTCTGGCCCTTTGTGGAGAGGAGATGATATTTACATTTTTTTATAGCCTCATGGATCCCAGAAGGGCTCCCAATAGACTGGAGGGGCAAGGCCTGCTTATATTCAGGATCTTTACATTTTTCTGAATGCAAACAACTCATGTTCTTGAGGGACAAGGGTTCATTGCATTTGTGGTGTCCAGATGTGATGCTACACGTCTGGAACTGTTACGGTTATTTGTCGACAAGGACTTAGAAAATGTATCCTAGTTTAAAAAAACAAAAACAAAAACCTGGAGAACTCTGTAACCTCTGCCACCATAATGTTAATCCTTACATAACATTGCAAAAACTTTGGTGTAACATATGTGTGTGTGTGTATATATATGTGTGCATATATATATATAGATCCCTGGTGGCATGGTGGTTAAGTGCTCGGCTGCTAACTGAAAAGTCAGTTGTTTGAATCTACCAGCTGCTCCACGGGACAGAGATATGTCTCCTGTGATGATTTACAGCTTTGGAAGCCCTGTGGGTCACTATGAATCGGAAACAACTCAATGGCAGTGGGCGATATATATATATATATATATATATATATATATATATACATATACATATATATGTATGTAAAATGGTAGAGATTGGGAAACTTTAATTACATTAGAGAACCTCAAAATACAAAATGAAACAATGGTGAATATTATAATAAGTCCCAGATGGTTCCTTTGTAGTCAGGAGAGTTCACTCAGACAGCCGCATTTCTTTGTCTGAATGTCAAAATGGAAAATGAATTGGATTCCTGGACTGTTTCCTCATGCTCCAGGCTTCTTTGGGGCCATGTTGTGTAGGCCTTGTGAGGTGGTCATTAAGACAAAAATGATATAATATACTCTTCACGAGGTAGCAGATATTCTCCCATAACCTCAGAACCAAGGGTTTCTCTTTCCTCCTAGTTTTTGGGTTTTGCTTTTGGTAACAGAGAACATTTGTCTTTCTATTGTTCATCTGTTCAGTATGCTCACTGCCCTAGGAGAACAGGCCTCACAGGTCTGGCTGACGTCCCCATTTCCTGTGGGAGCTAGATCCATCACCAAATAAGGAGCTCTGACTCCCATGGAGAATAGCCAGGAAGTTCAGGGACAGGTGTCTTCAAGCAAACTCTGTTTGCCATGGAAAACCAGGGAAAACCAAACCAAAGAAAACACAGAGCTGATTGCCAAAGAGGGTGTTGTCTTTATCCTTTTTGAGAGACCTCAGCTGTTGCTTGATATCTCTAATAGAAAACTTGTCAGAATAAGTTTGTTTCCAGTTCTGTCCTACTAACAAGTTTTGCGCATTAAATTACTTAATGGGTTGCAGTCATCAGTAAGGAAAATCTAGACACACCCAGTCTTTTCCTATAAACTATTCCCCTAAATCTGCATTTATTTGTGTTGGAGTTCCAAGTTTCCTTTTTTAAATTTTCAAAGTATTTCCATTTTAAGTAGATGGGTCAGCACATACAATCAGTTTCTTCCTCACCCAGAGAAAGCTAAGTCAGTGATTCATCGCTTTTCCGTCAACTGGTATTTGCTTCAGAGCAGGCTGAAGTGGCCTTATCTCTCAGGATGTGCCATGCTGGATTTCTCAGACTGTTAGCAAGGAGTGCAGTAAGGTAGTTTGTATCTAATCAGACTTGCTTGGATTTAGAGACAAAGATATAATGTGTATTGTTTAATATCTGGGTGAATAAACAGTGCTATTCCCTCCCTCTCTCTAGAAACCCTGGTGGCATAGTGGTTAAGAGCTACTTGGCAGTTCGAATCCACCAGGCGCTCCTTGGAAACTCTGTGGGGCAGTTCTACTCCGTCCTGTAGGGCCGCTATGAGTCGGAGTCGACTCGACAGCAACACGTTTGGTTTTTTTTTTTTGTCTCTAGGTCAACATAGTAATCTTATATTTTATTTTAAATTGGTAATATAATAAAATGTAACCTATTTTATAATAAAATCAAATCCATTTTATAATAAATGTAACCCATAGCTGACCAGTGATTCACACTAAAACTATGGTTTTCCATGGAAAAAAAATTTCTTGGTACATGTAATGACCAGATTTTTAGGAGGGAACGGAGCCTGTTTCCCAGATCCTATGAAACAAAGTCAGCCCTCAGTTTTGAATGAAATATTTAGTAGAATAAGAAAATATGTTTTCCATTCGAGATACCTGGATAACTGCTGAAATTTTTCACTTTCACTTCAGGGGACATGGAACTCAAACCTGCAGTTTTGAAATAGACACATGTTTTGCTTGCTGATATAAAAATACCTTATTTCTATTTTTAATCATCTTGTTACTTTGTATTTTTTCCACAGGACTCTTGCTTTTAATAGTTAATGTAAAACAAATGATCAACGTGCAAATATTGACCAACCAGCAAAGTTGTCATTAGCTTTGCATTCTTTTATTAATGTCAAGGTGATATTGATTACATAGTCGGGGATTATCAAAGCCTGAATAGCATAATAACACCTAAATTATACAGCATAAATGCATAAATACTACATATTCTGTTAACATTCATATATTTTATTAACATATCATGTATGCTTTTTACTTCAGGCTTTGGCTAATCAGCTCATATGAATTTATAAGATACTGTTCTCATATTTAATAGCTTCTTACTGGAGCTGATTTCCCAATCTAAGCCTGATTTGGAGTTTAGGGGCACTAAAAAATTGGTATTAGAAGTATGAGAAACTAGGCAAATCATGTAAATTTGTTTTATATTCTTTAAGACTGCAAACGCTGTAAGACAGAAAATGCGAAATGTCTACCATTATTACATTTTTGTAGTAATGGAATATAATAGTCATGTAATAAACACTATTTCTATTCTTAAAATAGATATTTGGAATAAGTCATATCTAATTCATTCATTCATTCAGTGATTTATTCAACAAATAGATATCGAGCACTTACTATATGCCCGATGCTCTGGTAGGTGCTAGAGAAACAATGGTAAGAAAATGCAGATAATGGTCTTGCTCAGAGTCAGTGGAATAATAACTAACATTTATTGAACATTGAATCTTCAGATCCCTTTAGAATTCTGACATTCCATGGATCTATGAACCATTCAGTTATGTTACGGAATCTGTAATCCTGGCGGCAGTTGGGTGCTGAAACTGACAGACTTCCTGTTCCTCACTCATGCCCTTGACCCTGGAGAACAGATGCCTGGGAAAGAGGACATGCTGGGAACATTAGTGGAAGAGCATGTAGAGGGTGTGGAGAACAGATGCCTGGGAAAGAGGACATGCTGGGAACGTTAGTGGAAGAGCGTGTTGCCCCTGGGAAAATATGGGGTGGAATGGGCTTATTTTGTTGGAGACTAAGGGGAGTAAAGTATATATGATAGGTACTGTAAAGCCAAGACCCCCTGTCTTTCAGTTATTGGAAGGAAGTTGGCACCAGCCTGGGAAACACAAACTGGCTTCAAAAAAATATCTCCAAGGTCTTCTTTTGTTTCTTGTTCTTTCCTTTGCTTCTCTTGCCTAAAAACTTTACTGCATGGAGGGAGGAGTTAAAGGAATGCCTGGAGGTCAAACAAATAAAGGAAGTCACTTCTCTGACAGAGAATCATGTGCTAGTAGCTCTCTCATATCTGGAATTTCTTGGGCTCACCACTGATGGGGTGGATAATAATCTTGAACGTAGTTGTGTTTCCAAGTGAACAACTCATCTAGACATGCTGGGTACCTGCTGTTTACAACAGCTTTGCTAGGGGCCTTAAGAGACGATTTGACTAGATTTTAGTGCTGTGTTCTTATTAGGGTGTGATGAAATCTGACTTATGGAGCTAGTAGCAGGTAGACTGGAGTGGATGGGTTTTTCTGACCCATGGGTGGAAACAGGCTACAAGAAGCAAAAGCTGAGACTATATGGATGTTTACCAAATAGTGGAGAGAAGTCGCAGGGGGGCAATGGAGAGTTTTTGAGAGTTAGTGAGCATCATGAATAACAAAGAGTTATTGAGCATACTTGAAAATAATTTGCTGAAAGGCACCAATACATGTCACTGAAACTGGGGCAAGAGGCACATTCCAGTGCCAGTGAGCATGTGGAAACAGCAAAGTCTAAGCTTGGAGGTGAATTTTGGAAACTGTAGTTCCCAGGGAAGAGGGCAGACAGATTAAACTTGATGAACAGGACATAGAGCTGAAGCTCATGTGGACAGGGGTGAGCAGCAAACTATGTTTTGGGTAAATGGGTCCTATGTCCTGAACCCTGGTTCTTGAGAAAGGCAATGGACTGAGAGAATTTCCAGAATACACAATTTAAATGGGGAAAGTGAGAAGTGTCTGAAAGAAATAAGTAAGTAGAGTTAAGTGTGAGTGTAAGGAATTCTTGGACTATTATTTACCTCAATCTATAGCATGTGTGTATACATAAATGTAAAACAGGAGAATTATACTTTAAAGAGGGTAGGTATGCTGAGAAGGAGAAAGGGAAATAACTTAAGACTTAGAGAAAATTTCCGTAAGGATGGAAACATAAATTAGGTAACACTGTCAGCTCTCAACAAGCCAAGCATATGGCTGAGTAGAGCGCCCCCGCCCCCTTGCTTCCTGTAGCAGTAACACCCAGATCTCCAGATTGCATGCTGGGATATGTCAAGAACCTTGTGTTCTGACCACCTGGTCCCCTTAGATCTGAGGATATGAAGGGCCGTTGAGGCCACCATTTCCCCCATAAATGATGAGATGCTACAAATGGTCCGGGAAGAATTAGATGCAGGATTGGGGTCTGCTGTGTGACACACAGGTTGCTTGGTAAGCATTCTCTAGAGTACAGAAATAAATGTAATGGTTCTTAAAAAATATCTTATGACTATGTGTTCATTTGCAATTTAGGTATTGAGCAATAAACTTTGAGCGTTCGCTTCTTTTTTAATTTATTCTATAGGTATTGAATAAATAGCTGAAATGAATCAGTTAGAAAGTAGTGTTTATTGCATGACTATTATGTTCCAAGAAAGGAGCCTGGTGGTGCAATGGTTAAGTGCTTGGCTGATAACCAAAAGGTTGGTGGTTTGAACCTACCCAGCCACTCCGTGGGAAAAAGACCCGGTGTTCTGCCCCTGTAAAGATTACAGCCCAGGAAACCCTATGGGGCAGTTCTACTTTACCCTATAAGGTCGCTATGAGTCAGAATCGACTCAAAGGCACACAACAATGACATTATGCCCCCCAAAAGGGGTCCTGGTGGTGCAAAGGTTGAGCACTTGGCTGATAAGTGAAAGGTTGGTGGTTCAAACCTACCCGCCACTCCGTGAGAGAAAGACCTGGCAATCTGCTCCTGTAAAGATTACAGCCTAGAAAACACTATGAGGCAGTTCTACTTTGTCACATGGAGTCGCCGTGTGTTGAAAATAGACTTGATGGCACCTAACTAGAGTAACATGTTCCCAGAACTCCGATAGAAGTGTAGGAATGTTTTTTTTTTAAGTCCCAAGGAGTTTATATTTCTGTCAACTTGTTTAAAAATGGATGGACTAAATTCTTATTTTTTTTAATTTAGCAAACATTTATATAGAGATGACTATATGCCAGAGGTTTCTCTAATTGCTTTTTAGATATTGACTCCTATCCTCATCTAGATTAAATGACTCTATGATTGAAAGACTACTGAAGGACTTTCATAGAGGTTGAATATGAACTATGATCATGGGAAAGCCTAGAAATGGACGGTGAGATACTATTTTTCATGTCTGGAGCCCACCCTATGTAAAATTGCTAATCAGGAAAAGTCTGTCTGCATGTTATCCTGCCTTCAGATGCCAACTGGGCTGTAAGGTGTTTTGTTTGTTTGTTTGTTTGTTTGTTTTGCTTCCTAAAGTCTGTCACTCTAGTTTCCTGTTTGATCTCCTACCTATAACTTCTAAGACACTGGGGCAAGCCAGGGGCAGATCATCTGAAGTGAACAATTTCACAATTTTTCACCACATCAAAGATTCTGCTTCTAGGTATGGCTGGCATCTGTTTCTCTCCCAGCCTCCTAGCAGCTTCATACAGAATCAAAGATTCTTCAAATTTACTATCCCTGACAGGGATGAATTAGCCAGCAAGCAAGGTAAGCACAGGCTTACTTGTGCTTACTTACTAAACCGTAGTGCAGAATTTTACCTGTTTTTTTCCCCACATCTTTGATGTGGGGAACCCATGTGAAACTGTACACTACAGATTAGTAAATAAGCAAGAAGTAAGCCCATACTTACCTTGCTTACTGGGTAATCCAACCCTGGAGCAGGTCATGGACTGATGCCAGTATTGGATGCCAGGAATTACAGTGAGCTGTTTAAGGAGGTAGTTGGAGTGTGTGTTGGGAGAACATCCAGTGACTCCCCATACATCTAAAGTTTCCATCTTTCATAAGTGGAAGAAGTAGTGAATTTACCCAACTAGCATTGCAATTAGGGTCATGCCGACTACAAGTACACAGGTCTTTCCATAAGTTAATTCAGAGCCTTGAGAAAATTATGCTGAGGGATTGGGATACAGGAACTTTTATTTGCTCATAAACTTGTATAAAACACTCAAATTGAAATTATAATTCTCATGCTTCCTTCCTCACCAGAACAGACATTCTTCTAATGGAGGCGCCAACCTGATCCCATCCAAAATCAGTGCCGTTCCTAGAATAGCTAACAGCCACTGCTAAATATTTCACAAGTAAACCAAGCTAAGAATAGTATTTTATTTCTAGAGCTCTGGCACAAGAAATTCAACACCCCGTTGGAGTCAGATAAGCTGAACTCTTTTCGAGAGCTTTGTCCAACTGAGACTGAGAAGGATGGAGCTTGAGAAAGATTCAGGTTGAGTGAGAGTCTGGGAAGACTCTCTACATAAACTGTAAGATGGCACTGAGTGATGCTATATTAGACTAAAAATGCCTTTGGTCACCCTTAGATGCTGAATTGTCTACCTTGGGAAGACCAAAGAGACTGTCAGTGACCCTATCCAGGAACGAAAATAAAATTTCACTCTTAAAATCTTGCTGTTGTTAAATGTTAGTACTCTCTGATATCTGTCCCACTCCTTCAACTATAATTTGTTGGGGAGCTGAAGTTCCAACTTGCTTCTTTAAGACAGAAAAGCATGCTCTTCCTTTTAAGAAGTTCGGTTTATAAGGGCTTGTTGTTAGTCCCCCACTATTACCACCACTTTGCTACTTGATCCTCCTAAGGACCCTGAGAGAGCAAGAATTGATGTTGTTAGTTGCCATTGAGTCAGCTCTGATTCATGGTGACCTTATGTATAACAGAACGAAATATTTCCTGGTCCTATGCCATCTTCGTGATTGTCAGTATGTTTGAGTCCATTGTTTTGGCTATTGTGTCAATTCATCTCATTGAGAGTTTCTCTCATTTTCACTGACCCTTTACTATACCAACCATGAAAGAATTATCATCCCATTTTTATTAATAAGTAATTGAAGTTCAAGTCGGCACTTACTCAGGATTCAAATTTAGCAAATGACAGATCCAGAACTGGACCCCAGGGATTTGAACTTCCTTTTGTGATATTTCCATTACTTCACACCACCTCTGCCCACAAGCCTGTTTGTCCAAGGTCTGGTTCCCCCATCTGCTCTTGTTCATGTATCTGCTTTTCTTTGGCAAGGAAGAAAGGCCTTAGTGCTAGAATGGGTTTACTCAGAGCACAATGGTTGAGGCAAATTTCCTAATTTTCCCCAGTACTAAAAAAGACAATTTGTAGAGTTTTTTTTATATAATTCTCTGGAACCCATAAGAATATCACAGTATGCTTTGTCTGAGGTACTAACTTTATAGTTTTGGCTGCCTTTGGTTAACATAGATGGTTTGCCTTTAGACTGCCTTGTCCCTTCTTCCTTGCCCTAAATTATTCATCCCAAGTTAGAGTGTTTTTCCTTCTTTGGCATCCATTAAAAATCATTGGCGACATGGCCACCCTCCAGAAACACTTCTGTAATGCCAACCACAGGACTCAGTATCTAAAAATAAGGATTGAAAAGGGATTTTAAATTAATGCCCAGAAAGAAATCTTTCCATGTGTCTTTACTAAAATTTGGTAAAAACCATTCTAGGGAGAAGTGTGAAATACTTGAAATCCTTTTTGCTGCTTCCTGAAAAATAAAATAAAACCTTGGCTGAGTAATTAGTGAAAGCTCATCTTTTTCATCTGACTCTCTCCATTAGCCACTTTTCCTTCTTTGACTTTAGGTTATGTAAGTTCCAAAGAGATTCTCATTCTGTCCCAAGCCCACAGCTGAGCAGGCTTCCTGGGAAGAAGCCAGGCTGCTCATTAATGATTCCCAAGCTCTTGAAGTTTATATTTTCATTTGGCCATCATTTACTTCTTTCTTTATGGAACTGATTAAACCTAACAAATGATGAAACATGAAATCCCATACTTTGGGAATAGTGTGGGCAGTTTAAAATTTGTTTGAAATTCATTGTGGAAACTGAAAAAAAAATTTTTTAAAAATCAAAATTAATTACCTGGGATTTCTTTACCCTTTCTTCCATCTAAAACTCTCTTTAATTTCATTCCACAAGAATAAACCCTAAAATAAACCTGTCTCATTTGCCTTCTGTACCTCTTCTCCCAGCTTTTGCCTGTATTTTCCACCTTACTTCTGATTCTCTAGTGTGCAATTTAATGATAAAGCTTTAGATACAGTTCAATTACCTATAATTGCTCAAATGCTCCAAACCTGGTGTTGCTAGACCTTCTTTCCCTCCCTCCCTCCTTCCTTCCCTTCCTCCCTTCGTCTGTCCTTTCTTTTCTTCTCTCCCTTCCTTCCTTCCTTCCTTCCTTCCTTCCTTCCTTCCTTCCTTCCTTCCTTCCTTCCTTCCTTCCTTCCTTCCTTCCTTCCTTCCTTCCTTCCTTCCTTCCTTCCTTCCTTCCTTCCTTCCTTCCTTCCTTCCTTCCTTCCTTCCTTCCTTCCTTCCCTCCCTCCCTCCCTCCCTCCCTCCCTCCCTCCCTCCCTCCCTCCCTCCCTCCCTCCTTCCCTCCCTCCGTCCTTCCTTTCCTTCTTCCCTCCCTCCTTCTTTCCTTTCCTTCTTCCCTCCCTCCCTCTTTCCTTCCTTCCTTCCGTTTTTGCATACAAACTGTCCTAGAAAGTTCTTAGGGAAGGTTGTTATGGATTAGTAATAGTTGTAACTATCTTTTCTAGAACATGTAAAAATAAAAAATCAGGCTGGATCTGAAAATGAGAGGGTGAACCCATTAAACATGTAATGATTGCTGACTTTCTTACTGCATTTTGAAAGCTTTTATATATTCTTAGAGAAGTGTCATAAACATTAAATCCAGAGAACACAGTCAGGACAATTCTGTAGCTAATCTTGTTCCTCAGTAATCCATAAGCCTTGCGGCACCACGTTTCACATCCTCACTCAGATTTAGATTTAAATGACTTAGTCACTCAACCAGGTTTGGAATGTGGCAGCCTTATTGCTGCTTTCTAAAGAAACCTGATTTTCTTACTTTCTGAAGTTTGACTGTCTTGTATACTATGGACAACTGTGGATTCATACTTATGTGGCACCCTTAGAACATATGGATTTTTTTAGTAAATAAAAAAAAAAAAGCTTTTGTCCTAGTCTGAACCTAAACTGATTACCTTTCAGAATGTTCAGTTTTCTTTTGCCAGGGAGATCTCTTTCGGACTTGTAAACCTAAGCAGGAGATTGAGCAAGTCTATGGTTTATAGTCTGGTTTTTTTTGTTGTTGTTTAACCTATTTAAGCAAACAAACAGCAACAACAAAACCAGTTGCTGTGGAGTTGATTCTGATTCCTGGTGACCCCAGGTGTGCCAGAGTAGAACTGTACTCATAGCGTTTTCAGAAGTAGATGGTCAGGCCTTTCTTCTGGGTGAAATTGAGCCTATGACTTTTTAGATAGCAGATGAGCACATTAAATGTTTGCACCATCCAGGGACTTTTACCCTATTAGACCTTATATCTTGTACCAAGCGGACAAAGGGTTATATAATCTTGCTGATAGCCTAAAAATAATTATATTTAAGATTCTTGTGCATTACCTGCAAGTTTTCTAAATTTCCATTAACTTTTCCCATTCCTTCTTGTGTAATGAAGATAATGATTTTCATCATTTTTTAATCTTCACAAGCATCTGAATATACCTGCCACATAGCTTCTTGTAAGTCTGGGCCACCTTCTATAAAGCTGAGCCCTGCCAACCAGTCTGATCTGCGTGTTTTGATGTGACCTTGCAGATGCAGCTCCATCCTTTGATGTCTGCACTCTCCCAGGAGCTGGGCAACGTTGTAACGCTTCTGGACGCGAAGAACTTGAAGAGAATCCCAAGTTTAGAGGTTATGAAACTAATGCTTCTCTACCAGATGCAAAGCTGAGGTGGTGTCCTGTGATTTCCAAGACGTTGTCATCATGGCTTTCTTGAGTAGAAAGGCTAACAAGTCCAAATGTGCCCAAGACAAGGCCCAGTAGTATTTCCAGTGAAGTCTGTTCAGCTTCCTCTGAGATTATTGACTGCCTGATGTCACCACGGAAACCCTGGTGGCATAGTGGTTAAGTGCTATGGCTGCTACCCAATAGGTTGGCAGTTTGAATCCGCCAGGCACTCCTTGGAAACTCTATGGGGCAGTTCTCTGTCCTACAGGGTCGCTATGAGTTGGAATCGACTCAACAGCAACGGGTTTCAGATGTCGCCACGATTTAATGTGTCCCCTGGGAATTACAGAATTGGCACTAGTCACAACAAGTGGTATATTTCGTGTAGGAAACATGAAGAGGCCAGTTTCAACTATTTTTTTACCTTCACTGAGCACTAAGATGTACAGAAAAGCTCACAGCACCAGAACTTAGTCTCTCCAACCAAAGGGCGATGCCTATGAGTTGCTTACAGCTCTGAGAGCTTAAAGAGGATCCAATATTTTACTATATTCTTCCAATTCATTTATTATCTCAAATTTGATGTATGTCAAGGTCTTAGTTTATTTAATCCAATGCGTTTGGTATTAGAGCAGAGGCCTAGAGTCCACTACTGGGGGAAGGTAGGGGAGAGGAAGGCAAGGAAAAGTAACCCCCGTTGCCCACACTGAAGTCTTCCGATGCAGGAGCCTGGGTGAGGGCCAGTGACACGTCCCCCTGTGGGCAGCATGTGTCCTGGGGAATGGCACACAGTTGGACCTCACAGATGATCTACCACATAGTTCGCAATCATTTGGTAATCTAAACATGTGACTTGTCAGGAACATTTCCCTTCAGTTTTCTACCATGTGCCTTGGAAAGGAAATTTAATCCATATGTATCAAAGATTCATTTACACTTAAATCGTTGAAACATTGTTCAGAGCTTTTCATGTCCAACTAGTCTTTTGACTTTTTTTCCAAGCAGTTCTAAGTACTTTGCCAAAGACAAACCTAATCTGTGGCATCAGAAAATTCAGGTTTTCTCCTTGAGTTGAAAATCCTCACCTCCATCTCAGGGAGAAGTCTCAGCACGGTCAGTGTTTACCTGCCCCCATGTCTAAGTGTCTCTGAGGAGCAGAGCTCTGGAAGGGTAGAATATGATATGGCGTGATTTACACATCTGGCCGCGATCTGGGCTTTTTTTCTAACTTGGCAGGAGGGACAGGATATATTTTACTTTCATCTACCTCTGCTTCACTGCAGACATTGTGTGGCGCAAACTGCAGACCACTCTGAGTTCATCTGGTCCATGGAAACCCAAAGGAAGAAGTTTTTCTTCATTGAAATGATTTGAGGCAAAAATATTAAAAAGCATGAATGCTCAGAGAAGAGGTATTAAATTTCTATTCTTTCCAAGACAAGAGCTAGTTCTGCCACTTGTGGCTCTGCTTTTACCAATACCCCACTAACAAATTCAATTGCCCTGGTAGGGTTGGGACTGGCCTTAGGCAGGGTGGATTATCAAAAAGGCAAGATTATTTGTAGTGAACAATTTCATATTTTTCCACCACATCAAAGATTCTGCTTTTAGCTAGGCTGGCATCTGTCTCTTTTCCAACCCCACAGCACCTTCCTACAGAATCAAAGCCACTTTTCAAATTTATAATTCCTGACATCTTTGATGTGGTGAAAAACATGTGAAATTGTTCACTGCAGGTTAGGAAGTAAACGCAAATAAGCCTGTGTTTATCTTGCTTACTGGGTAGTTCTCTCCTGGCCTTAGGGCAAAGTGGTGACTCAGGTAAGCCTGTTTCTAGAAAGAACCTTATTCAGTATCTCTCCCTCCTGGTTCCCTTTTGGCTCTTATACTCAACTCCTGTGCCCTGAAACAGTTCCGGGAACTTCTGGTCAAGGAGGAAAACATGGAAATAAATTAAGTCCTCTGAAGTTGTTACTGAGAACATGCTACTCCCCCAGGACTGGGGACAACTAGTGGCAGGGTTAAGTCTCTTTCATTTTTTTGTCCTCAGTGCCTAGTACAGTACCTGACATACAATAGGTGTTCAAGTAATGTTGGCTAAATAAATGTGGTATCTTTATACATGGTGAAGGCCATGCTGACTCCAAAAGTCAGGGCTCACCCTGACTATGACATCTCAGCCACAGACCTAATCTCAACAAACATCTTCATTTTGTATCTCTGTTAATGGTTTCAACCATTCAAAGCCAAAACTCATATCAGAACGTATTCCAACTAATGGCAGCCCATGGGACAATTGCTTTTGAGTGGAAGTCTTTTTACTACGCTCCAATCACTCTGGGAAGGAAAAGCTGATCCTATACTCAGGAACAGAATGAAGCTGACCTTCTCTGCTGTGTGAGCTGGGTCTTGTGTTGAGGCCGTGTATGAGGCCATCATTCTCTTCCTGTGAGATTATGGGCTTTTCTCTCTGGGTTGAAGAACTCTGCTTAGAAACACAAAAGTTAGACTAGGTCAGTGGTTCTATACAAAGACCTGGAGTTAGAAAACCAAAAGGGAAAAACACGCTTGGCATTTCTCAAGCTGAAAGAACTGAAGAAAAAGTTCAAGCCTCGAGTTGCAGTATTGAAGGATCCAAAGGGGGAAACTATTGAATGACCCAGGAAGCATCAAAAGAAGATAGAAGGAATACACAGTCACTGTACCAGGAAGAATTGGTCAATGTTCAACCATTTCAGGATATAGCATATGATCAAGGACTGATGGTACTGAAGGAAGAGCTCCAAGCTGCACTGAAGGCAAGGGTGAAAAACAAGGCTACAGGAATCAATGGAATACCAACTGAGATGTTTCAACAAATGGATGCAGCTCTGGAGGTGCTCACTTGTCTATGACAAGAAATTTGGAAGATAGCTACCTGGCCAACTGACTGTAAGAGATCCATATTTGTGCCCATTCCCAAGAAAGGTGATCTAATAGGGTTCAGAATTTAGTGAACAATATTGTTAATACCAAACACAAGTAAAATTTTGCTGAAGGTCATTGAAAAGCAATTGCAGCAGTACATTGACAAGGAACTGCCAGAAATTCAAGCCTGATTCAGAAGAGGATGTGGAATAAGGGATATCACTGCTGATGTCAGATGGATCTTGGCTAAAAGAGGAGACTACCAGGAAGATATTTAACTGTGTTTTATTGACTATGCAAAAGCATTCAACTGTTTGGGTTGTAACAAATTATGGACAACATTGTGAAGAATGGAAATTCCAGAACACTTACTTGTGCTTGTATGGAACCTGTACAAGAGTCAGTGGTTCAAACAGAGTAAGGGAATACTTTGTGGTTTAAAATCAGGAAAAGTGTGTATCCTTTCTCCATACTTATTCAATCTGTATGCTGAGTAAATAATTAGAGAAGCTGGACTATATGATGAAGAATTGGGCATTAGTGTTGGTGGAAGACCCATTAACAACCTGCAATATGCAGATGACACAGCCTTGTTCACTGAAAGCTAAAAGGACTTGACGCACTTACTGACGAAGATCAAAGACTGCAGCCTTCAGTATGGATTGCACATCAACACAAAGAAAATGAAAATCCTCACAACTAGCAACATCATGATAAAGAGAGAAAATATTGAAGTTGTCAAGGATTTCATTTTACTTGGATCCACAATCAACGCCCATGGAAGCAGTAGTCAAGAAATCAAACAACGTATTGCATTGGACAAATCTGCTGCAAAAGACCTCTTTAAAGTGTTCAAAAGTGAAGATGTCACCTTGAGGACTAAGGTGCACCTTATCCAAGCCATAGTGTTTTCAATTGCCTCGTATGCATGCAAAAGGTTGTCAATGAACAAGGAAGACGAAAGAAGAATGAATACCTTTAAATCATGGTGTTGGTGAAGAATATTGAACATGCTATGTACTTCGAGAAGAATGAACAAATCTGTGTTGTAAGAAGTCCAGCCAGAATGCTCCTTAGAAGGGAGGATGGTAAGACTTCTGTACTTCAGACATGTTATCGGGGGGACCAATCCCTGGAGAAGAACATCATGCTTGGTAAAGTAGAGGGTCAGCAAAAAAGAGGAAGACCTTCAATGAGATGAAATGACACAGTGGTTACAACAATGGGCTCAAACATAGCAACAATTATGAGGATGTCACAGGACCGGGCAGTGTTTTGTTCTGTTGCACATATGGTCGCTGAGTCAGAATCAACTCCCTGACACCTAACAACAACAACAACATACCTTTCATCATGTATGTCACTTTTTCTGAGGATTTCAGCCTTTAAAAATGATTAAGCTTCCAGTTATTTGAGAAAGGGACACAATTAGGTTATTTATAAATATTCTTGGTGGTCTCTCTCCTATGTTATTGTTGTCGTTATGTGCCATCAAGTCATTTCCGACTCATAGTGACCCCATGCACAACAGAACGAAACACTGCCTGGTCCCTAGCCATCTTTACAATCGTTGTTCTGCTTGAGCTTATTGTTGCAGCCACTGTGTCAATCAGCCTCATTGAGGGTCTTCCTCCTTTCTGCTGACTCTGTACTTTGCCAAGCATGATGTCATTCTCCAGGGGCTGATCCCTCCTGACAACATGTCCAAAGTATGTAAGAAGCAGCCTCGCCATCCTTGCCTCTAAGG
The DNA here is from genome assembly GCF_024166365.1 of Elephas maximus indicus. Taxonomy (NCBI): domain Eukaryota; kingdom Metazoa; phylum Chordata; class Mammalia; order Proboscidea; family Elephantidae; genus Elephas; species Elephas maximus. The sequence continues at coordinate 87,578,561 of NC_064820.1, forward strand.
AGCATTCTGGCCGCACTTCTTCCAAGACAGATTTGTTTGTTCTATTGGCAGTCCGTGGTATATTCAATATTCTTTGCCAACACCACAATTCAAAGGTGTCGATTCTTCTTTGGTCTTCCTTATTCATTGTCCAGCTTTCACATGCATATGATGAGATTGAAAATACCATAGCTTGGGTCAGGCGCACCTTAGTCTTCAAGGTAACATCTTTGCTCTTCAACACTTTAGAGAGGTCCTTTGCAGCAGGTTTACCCAATGCAATGCGTCTTTTGATTTCTTGACTGCTGCTTCCATGGCTGTTGATTGTGGATCCAAGTAAAATGAAATCCTTGACAACTTCCATCTTTTCTCCGTTTATCATGATATTGCTCATTGGTCCAATTGTGAAGATTTTTGTTTTCTTTATGTTGAGGTGCAATCCATACTGAAGGCTGTGGTCTTTAATCTTCATGAGTAAGTGCTTCAAGTCCTTTTCACTTTCAGCAAGCAAGGTTGTGTCATCTGCATAACGCACGTTGTTAATGAGTCTTCCTCCAATCCTGATGCCCCGTTCTGCTTCATATAGTCCAGCTTCTCAGATTATTTGCTCAGCAAACAGATTGAATAGGTATGGTGAAAGAATACTACCCTGACGCACATCTTTCCTGACTTTAAGCCAATCACTATCCCCTTGTTCTATCCAAACAACTGCCTCTTGATCTATGTAAACTTTCCTCATGAGCACAATGAAGTGTTCTAGAATTCCCATTCTTCACAATGCTATCCATAATTTGTTATGATCCACACAGTTGAATGCCTTTGCTTAGTCAATAACTCTCTACTACAGCATGGAGAATCCATGTAAGCCACTTTAGCCATTGACAATGTCAACACCTTTTGTTGATTACTGGTAGCCTCTAACAGTTGGACATAAGTGGGAACTGGCTATCTCCTTCCCAACACCCTAGTCACCAGGTGTTAGGTCCCAATGAAAGCAAGTCTCTGGTGGAAATCTACCACATAATTTGACATTTATTAGCCAGTAGTCCTGCAATCTTCTCCCACAAAGTTTGATGAGGCCTTTGTTCTTTTAGGCAAATACCTTTCATGAAAGTTTACTTCAAGGCAGAAAGAACAATATTCTTGGAAGGAAAAGAAATTCTAGTTTAAGCAGGCAAAAAAGTCCTCCATTAAGTGGCAGGAAACTGAACCAAATGGAGTTCCAGACCTAGGGTCACACATTGAAGGTGAACTTGGCAAATTTTTATACTTTGTTCTTGCAAAGGTTGAGGTACCTGCATACTCCTTTTATGATCACGTATATAGATTTTTTTTATATATATATAGAACATCTCTCATTTCAGCAATGAAAATTTATCCAACATCCTTTATGTTAATTACATCTTCTGGAGCAGGTTTGGAAATCAATATTTAAAGCTGCTTGCAGTAGGCTTGCTTCTCTTGGAGAATTCCTGGTTAGGGTCTTTTAGGTGCTAACTAACTGTCCTGCTAACTGTCCCTGGGGTGTTGAGGTTAAGTGGAAATTCACACACTGGTATTGCCCTGTTTAAATAGGAAGATTTTAGGATAAACTGAAGACACTATAATACAACATTGAGAACTGCTAGTCTTTACAACACCATCAATAAAGAAAACAAAAATCCTGACAACTGGACCAATAAGCAACATCATGATAAACAGAGAAAATATTGAAGTTGTCAAGGATTTCATTTTAGTTGGATTCACAATTAACGGCCATGGAAGCAACAGTCAAGAAATCAAAAGATGCATTGCATTGAGCAAATCTGCTGTAAAAGACCTCTTTAAAGTGTTAAAAAAGATGTCACTTTAAGGACTAAGGTGAGCCTGACCTAAGCTATAGTGTTTTCAATCACCTCATGTGCATGTGAAAGCTGGACAATGAATAAGGAAGACCGATGAAGAGTTCATGCCTTTGAATTATGGTGTTGGTGAAGAATACTGAATATACCATGGACTGTCAGAAGAATGAATAAATCTGTGTTGTAAGAAGTCCAGCCAGAATGCTTCTTAGCAACAAGAATGGTGAGACTTCATTTCACATACTTTGGACATGTTATCAGGAGGGATTGGTCGCTGGAGAAGGACATCGTCCTTCGTAGAGCGTCATCGAAAAACAGCAAGATCCTCAACAAGATGAATTGACACAGTGGCTGCAACAATGGGCTCAAGCATAAAAAGATTGTGAGGATGGCTCAGGATCTGGCAGTGTTTCATTCTGTTGTATATAGGGTTGTTACGAGTCAGAATCGACTCGATGGTGTCTAACAATGACAACATAGCACAACACTGAAAACAGCTAGTGTCTATGATCCGATCAATAAAGATGTGATTAGGCTCCTTCTATGTACATAAAGAATTAATATGTCAGACTGAAACAATTTTGAACTCAGTTTAGAAGGTTTCACATGGTTCTTTTTTCTTAATATCAAACAATTATATGAAATGATCTCAGGCTTTTGGTGTTTCTAATGTGCTTATTTTAGATGGAAAATGGAAATGTTACTTTTCAAATTGAAATAACAATATATTGACATCATGGTTTATTATTCACTCCAAATTTAACATAGATATCTTAAAAAGTCTTAAGATATTTTTGATTAAGTCATTTTGGTAGCTTTTAAAATTATTGAATGTGTGGCATTTGTGAAATAATGTATTTGTATAAGGAAATGCTTTTTATAACAGCAAGGGAATTAGTCATCTCGCTCATTCAAGCATAATGATTACGTTTGTTAGGAATATAGTAATGTGGTAATCATATACTCATATTAGAAGACTGTTTTTTTCTGTCACTATATATTGTGATTTTAGATACAGAATTAATTTCTGTCATATTGTATCAGAAAAAGCTCAGATTTTAAACAATCGACATTAATTACTCAAAATGTGAGCATTTTTTTCCTGTTATTAAAAGATCTCCCTTTTATCAGACACACACAACTTTTGACCTCAAAGTACATCGATGTACGGGTGTGATGGTTAAAATATGGAGGCTGGACAGCAGTTTCATTCATCCAGTCATTCTCACTTGAGTGCCTTCAGCGTGTCAGGTTCTATGCTGAGCACTGGCTTGGATGTGCAGGTACAGCAATACGGCAGCACACCTGTCACTGGCCTCACAGAGCTCATGTCCATGTATGAGAGGGGACATATGTATTGATTTGGGAGCAGATGACAGTCACAAAACTGACAACTCTAAGTTACAACTTGAGGTCAGGGGTTATCTTGCTAGTTTTATTTTCAGTGTGTCTTAGTCATCTAGTACTGCTACAACAGAAATACCACAAGTGGATGGTTTTAACAAAGAGAAGTTTATTCTCTCACATTACAGTAGGTTAGAAGTCCAAATTTAGGGCTCTGGCTCCAGGGGAAGGCTTTCTGTCTCCGTCAGCTCTGGAGGAAGGTCCTTGTCATCGTTCTTCCCTTGGTCTGGGAGCATCTCAGCACAGGAAACTCAGGTCCAAAGGACATGCTCTGCTCCCGGTGCTGCTTTCTTGGTGGTATTAAGTCCCCATTCTCTGCTTGCTTCCCTTTCCTTTTATCTCTTGTAAGACAAAAAGTGGTGGAGGCCACACCCCAGGGAAATTCCTTTACATTGGATCAGGGAGATGACCTGGTAAGAGTGTTACTTACAATCCCATCCTAATCCTCTCTAACATAAAATTACAATCACAAAATGGAGGACAACCACACAGTACTGGAAATCATGGCCTAACCAAGTTGATACACACATTTTTTTTGAAACATAATTCAATCCATGACACAGTGTATGTGTGTGTTTGTGTATATGTGTGAGTAGGTAAAATATGACAGCAATTAATTATTCCATATGTAAAATACTATGTAGGCATGTGCATGTGCACACATACACCATTACGTACAAAGGATGCAATAACCTATGTGCCAGGCAATGCAGAAGTGTTCTTGGGGGATCACATCCATTTTCAAAGTTTTAATTGCTACCCATATACTGAATATTCCAAAATATTAATCTATAGTTCTGATTTTTCCCTGGAGCCTCAGAATTATATATACAAATACCTGCTAGGCATTTCCATGCAGATATCCCTCGAACCCAAACCGAACCCATTGCCGTCAAATAGATTCCGACTCATAGTGACCTTATATGACACAGTAGAACTGCCCCAGAGGGTTTCCAAGGAGCGCCTGGTGAATTTAAACTGCTGACCTTTTGGTCAGCAGCTGTAACTCTTAACCGCTACGCCACCAGGGTTTTTAGCTATCCCTCAGGAACCTCAAATTCCAGGTGAACTGAGGGGACCCATTTGTCGCCTGTCTAGACCATTCTGTCAGTTACTGGAAATCATCTAGATTTTTCTCACTCTTTCAGATCCACATCCAATTCAGCGTCAAACCCGATTGATTCTAGCCCCTAACTATTGGTAACCATCACCTCCTCTTTATCCCTATTAGTTTTGCCTTAGTGGGGCCCTCAACACAGATCACCCTGAGGATCAGAAAAACCTCCTACCTGGTTTACCCTTCCATTTATCCTCCTCAAAGTCAAACAGTCTAGAAAGTGATTCAGTAAAAGTCAGGCCACTTCCTTAATGAAATCCCTTCCAAGGCTTCCCATCAACTACAGCAACATTTTTCAGCCTGTGGGTGGGGACCCATCAGTGAGTCATGAAATCAGTTTAGTCACTTGTGACCAGAATTTTAAAGAAAATTGGAAAGTTTAGGATAAAGTAGACTAGAAAACAGAATGAATCTCACATACTAAGAGGATAGAATGTTTGCCAAATGGTTGTTTTAGTTACATATTTTAATTACATACATGTACCTGTGTCACAAGCATGTGAGGGTATGTGTACAGGGTGGCTATGAAGTATGTATATATATATATTTTTTTAACCAGGAATCTTGGATGGAAAAAAAATGTAAAGCTATTGAGCTAAAGAAGTCAAAATTTGCTATGGAATCCTCTTAGGGACTGAGGACGATGAATGTCATCCCCAGGGAATAGGGGAACATTCTTTTTATAAGTGAAAACATTTTCTCATTTTATCTTTACGTTTGGTTCAAATTTTGCATTCTGCTCATGAATACACTGGCGTTTTGTCTTATAAAAGTAATGTTTTTAAAATGTTTATCTTTGAATATGTCTCTTTACCCTGAGGCTTTGCATATTCCTTCCACACCATCTCCTTCTGAGGTAATCATTCTCTAGTCCTCAGAAGCCTTGGTGGCAGAATGGTTAAGTCCTTGGCTGCTAATTGAAAGGTTCTTGGTTCAAACCCACCCACTGGCTCCACGGAAGAAAGACCTGGTGATATGCTCGCATAAAGATTACAGCCTAGATAAACCCTATGGGGCAGTTCCACTCTGTCACATTGAGTTACTATGAATCAAAATCCACTGGGGGGCACCTAACAACAATAGTCTCAGAAGCCAGACCCAAGTGTTAGTGGTCAAGCTGCTTAGCAGAGGTTTCGCACCTTTTGGTGACATGCCCCTGTTCCTTGGTGCTCCCTTGCCTGGTACTTGAGCTCCAGAAATACCTTGCCGCCTTGGTATCCACCTTCCTCTGGCCCTCCATAACTGTTACATCCCCTCAGAACCCCTCTGCCATTGCTCTAGCTTCTGCCTGAAATGTCCTTCCCCTTCTTCAGTCTAACTTTCTTCCTATGTGGAGGTCAGCAAAGGAGTCATCCCCTACTGAAGCCTCCCCAACCCTAAGCTGGAATACAGCCACCCTGCCCTGCCCCAAACCTGCACCAGATGAGATCAAGTAGAATACCATCATTTCTTACAGTCATGGTTCCTGGTTTCTGTGCCACCAGCCTGGCACAATGTAACATTTATTCGTAGGTGTGTTATTGCAGCACAATGTTATTTTGTGAAATTGATTTGTGTTTTTCTTTTTTTATATAATTTTTATTGTGCTTTAAGGGAAGGTTTACAAATCAAGTCAGTCTCTCACATAAAAACATCACATACACCTTGCTACATACTTCCAATTACTGCCCCCCCTAATGAGACAGCCCGCTCTCTCCCTCCACTCTCTCTTTGGTGTCCATTTCGCCAGCTTCTAACCCCCTCTACCCTCTCATCTACCCTCCAGGCAGGAGATGCCAACATAGTCTCAAGTGTCCACCTGATCCAAGAAGCTCACTCCTCACCAGCATCCCTCTCCAACCCATTGTCCAGTCTAATCCATGTCTGAAGAGTTGGCTTCAGGAATGGTTCCTGTCCTGGGCCAACAGAAGGTCTGGGGGTCATGACCACCGGGGTCCTTCTAGTCTCAGTCAGACCATTAAGTCTGGTCTTTTTATGAGAATTTGGGGTCTGTAAAAAAAAAAAAAAAAAATTTTTTTTTTTTTTTTTTTATCCCACTGCTCTCCTGCTCCCTCAGGGGTTCTCTGTTGTGTTTCCTGTCAGGGCAGTCATCGGTTGTAGCTGGGCACCATCTAGTTCTTCTGGTCTCAGGATGATGTAGTCTCTGGTTCATGTGGCCCTTTCTGTCTCTTGGGCTCTTAATTATCTTGTGTCCTTGGTGTTCTTCATTCTCCTTTGATCCAGGTGGGTTGAGACCAATTGATGCATCTTAGATGGCTGCTTCCTAGCATTTAAGAGCCCAGACGCCACTCTTCAAAGTGGTATGCAGAATGTTTTCTTAATAGATTTTATTATGCCAGTTGACTTAGATGTCCCCTGAAATCATGGTCCCCAAACCCCTGCCCCTGCTACACTGGCCTTCGAAGCATTCAGTTTATTCAGGAAACTTCTTTGCTTTTGGTTTAGTCCAGTTGGGCTGACCTCCCCTGTATTGTGTTTTTTCTTTCCCTTCGATTTGTGTTTTTCTTATTGCATATTTCCCTTTCCCCATTTAAGCAGGTGCCTGGCAGGCCCTTTGGAATCTTTGCCTCTGGGAGGAAAATGGAAAATGCTGAAAGTGACGTCTTCCTGCCTTTTGTCAAGTGATTATGTGACGTGTCCCATCTGATTATGTGAAGTGTCCTGAATGGGATGGAGAGAGAGGGGTGGAGTCATGGGAAATACCTTTGGGGGTAAGCTGAAAGGGAAAAGAGAGACTCCTCAAAGGGGAGAAGGGGATAGAGATTGGTAAATACTAGCAGCAGAAAGACCTCAGAGGTGGCCACATGGTGTGATGAGGAAGGTTGAATTCTTGGCACAGGGTCACCAGCCTTGCCAAAGGATCCTGATCTGAGGAGAGGTAAGGAGGTGGCAGCGCTACTTTTACTGAAGGAACCTTGTGGGCTGGGACATCAGGTGCCTCAAAGGAGATGAGAACAGAGGCCCACGATGGATGAAGAAGGCTTTGCTGAAGTCCTGGGGTCTTGCTCAGCCCTGGGTGGCAGGGAACCCCAGCAATGGCCATTATTTCATTTCCAGGGGGCTTGAGTTTGATTCCTGGGTGGTGCAATTGGTTAACATGCTTGGCTGCTGGAAGGCTGAAGGCTTGATCTACCCAGAGGCACCTCAGAAGAAAGGCCTGGAGATCTACTTCTGAAAAATGAGCTATCAAAAACCCTATGGAGCACAGTTCTGCTTTGACACACATAGGGTTGCCATGAGTCAGAACTGACTCGATGGTAACTTTTTCTGAGTTGAATTCACACGTATTTAAGGAAAATGGAAAAAGTGATCCTTCCTTACCCATCTGGGTTTGTAGACTAAAATTCATGTCCATTACATGATCTTTCTTGGCTTTGTGTTTGATTTTTTTTTTTTCTATCCCATTAATAGCTAACATTTATATAACTTAGTGCCTATGCACATGGGTTCACTTAACCCTCACAACAATTCTTATAAGGTTGGCCCTATTGCTACCTTTATTTTGCAAGTAAGAAAACTGACACAAACAACTTTACCCAAATTCCACAGCTAATGCATGTGCAGTCTGGATTTAAACTCAGTCCGGCAGAATCTGGAGTCCACGCCCTCACCCCTACACTACCCTGCCTGCCTATGCTGTGTTGCTGTAGACACCATCTGTTTGAGGATCATACCTGTGCATCTGCCTTTTCCCGCAGGCTTAATGCAGTGAGGGGCATCAGAGGTGATCAACAAATGCTGATGGATTCATTGGTTGATTGATTGGCACAGGACCATATGTCTCTGTGGAAGAAACCCAGGTCTTCAGTCCTGGACTCCACCTTTCATTGTTTGGCCCAGAGAAGAGTGGTTAGGCAGAGCTGTTTATCAGTGTCTGTCCACTCTCCAGCCCTTTCTGCTGCCTGCCCAGCCACGGGTTCCATGGGTGCACTCTCCGTGTTTTTGGTCTTTCAGGCTCTGTGAGGCAGTTCTCCAGTTGAGAGGCGAGAGGGCCCTGGAGATCTGTATCTCACAGTTACCCTGACGCACTCCTTGCCCTGACACCCTCACAGCATTACTCTCAGAAGTATCCTCAGGAAATTTATCTCCGGGGGAACAGGAAGTCAGGGAATCCTCAGATGAATACCCACGATATTTTGAGCTCTGGTGGCCAAAGAGGGAAGCCCTTAGGAAACGTTTGCTTGTGATCTTTGCCTGAAGTCATTAAAAAGTCTCTTCCAGGGCAGGGAGAAAGACCCCCCTTAGGGAGCCAACTCTCAGACTCAAAAGCTTATTTCCTGGTAAAGAGGTCACTTTCAACTTTTGTGACTTGATTTGAAACCACTGAAATTAAATGTGCCATCAGGACAGAAGCACTCTGTGCTGGCGCTGTGCTCCCAACAAGGACAGTAGTGTGAACCCTGCCTGCACGCCACACCGGGGCCCAGGCGGGCACGACAGAGGGGCAATTCATGCCCATTCTGGGGGCTGCTGCGCTCTGTGAACTCCGGGAGGAAGCCGCGTGACTGAGGGCTTTGTAGTTCAGAGGCTGGGCGATGAAATGTGAACCATTTCTGTTTCCTTGCCTTGTTCTCATCTAAGCCCAGGAAGTGGAATAAACTGGGGTCTGGGGAGAGACAGTGGAGCGAGCTGTTTCTGGAAAGCTCCTGATGGCTACCCCCGGGACCAGGGGTCTTTTTCAGCTGAACCCTGTCAGGCTGACCCCAGCCACTCAGTGCCAGGAGTTCCAGACCTCCTCTGACGTTCGGAGCAACTCATCAAACATGAATAACCGCTGGCTGGATCGGCCTCTCCCGGAAGATTCACCCTTGGTGACTTGGGGGTATTCATTTTGTGGTTTCCAAAAAGTTCACCTGCAGCTGTGAATGATGCCGTTGGCACCATCACAGCTCCGTGCTGAGCACTTGACTCTGTGGCTTGTGTGCTGGCCCCTCTTCCCAGCAAAAGAAATGGCGTATTACTAATAATAGGTTGTGTCTCTCCAAGGACTGCTGGAGAGAGCTAGCCATGTGCTAGCCTTCTGGGCTTAGCTCTAAGTTCCATATTTGTACAGTTGTACAAACCTACTCCCTCCCCAGGTTGGACTAGAGGACCAAAGAGGGCCTCGGTGACTTCATGAAAACACTGTTTTGTACCTGAGAACAGAGCTACCTACCTTCGTTCACACAGCCCCTCTTTCTGTTCTGAGGGTGGCCTGAATTAACCATTCTCCCCGCTCAGATGGCCCACAGCAGGAGGATGTTTGATGTTGGTGCATTGGTCATCCCACTTCCTCTCACCTGGATAGACATAGGTTGAGAGGCCCCTCCTTGGCTGGGTGCTAGCCAAGACCCTGGGGGACCTGTGCATAGAGCGATGAGGGACTCACACGTCTACATCCAGAGCCCCCAGGATGCTGCTTTAACATGAACGCTGGGTGGTGTGCATGTTTGCAGATGTGTCTTTGGCTCTCAAGATACAGAGGATTGGCTGGTCCAGTGCCAGGGATGGCCAAAGAGGGTGTTATGCACATTGTGTGTTTTTGTGTGATTTTAATGCTACCAGCTAGAGATCTCCTGCACATTGTAATAACACCTATCTTCTGTGTATGTTTAGCTGACTTCCGTCTTGAAGGAGAGAGATGCCTGTAAAGAGACTGAATAAAGTAAGAAGGGCAGGTGCTGCTCTCTCCCCTCCCACCCCCAACTTGCCTCTGTCCCCATTTTTCCTGGTAGGACCCAGCTCTGTTCAGGGGCAGTCCAAATTTTTGAACCAACCACACCCAGAATCTGTTCTAGAGCTCAGCCCTGGGCCCTGTGGGAGGAATGTCCCCCTGGGGAGCAATGGAGTTTCCCACTCAGCAGCAGAGTAGGGGGTGGGCCCTCTCAAAGACTGAACATGACTTCACCTGAAAGGGGTCTGAGCGCTGCTCCTTCATGGCTTTCATGGCAACCAGGGCTGAAATCACGAAGGATGCAATCAGAGAATGACAGCGAGAAAAAGGAGACGGTGTGAGTTTGATCTCCTGCAGTTCCATCTGCCTCCAATTTCCTCCCAATGAGGGGCACGAGATGAGATGCGGAGCTGAAAGCCAGGCCCTTCTTTAACTTGCACGCTTAACCACTTCGCAGTCTTAACCTGGGCCATACGGCTAATCCAAAGGATTGATAAATTCTAACCATTGACTTATGCCCATTGTCTGACAGTCTTCTTACTCAGCCTTTCTCATTTATGAGTATTTCTTCTTGATGAGGGTAATGTCTTCTTTAACTAGGGTTGTAGTTGTTGTGTGCGGTTACGTTGATTCTAACTCATAGTGACCCTATAGGACATAGTAGAACCACCCTGTAGGGTTCCCTAGGCTGTAATCTTTATGGGAGCAGATTGATAGGCCTTTTCCTCCATGGAGCCACTGGTGGGTTCAAACTGCTGCCCTTTTGGTTAGGAGCTGAGTGCTTAACTATTGTGCCACCAGGGATCCTTGGTAAAGCCTAGTTAATAATTTTCTCTTAACCTTTGGCTTAAACGAGACCTGTTGATATCAGCTTTTGTCAGATATTTTAACTCTTGGGGCCTGAGTCTAAACCACTGATCCTCCTCACAGAGAAATGAAGGCTAGTTCGTGAATTTCAGACATTTTGGCATTTATTGGGATAAAGCAAAGGAATGAAGGGAGTGAACATCAAAGCTCTGAACTGAATGAAATGGGCAGACTTACTGAAGCCTGGAAATGATTTTGCTCTTCTAGTTCTAGGACAATCGGTCCAATCTGCCAACAACCAATTTGCCAATTGTTGAATGACCGATTTGCTAAATTTACTAATTTGCTAAACTACTCATTTCTTTTAACTATTTATAAAGATTTGAGCAATTGCCATGGGATGGGTTGGCAGGACCTGAAAGTGTTATGGGAAATCAGAAACAATGGCTTCTGTGAATGGCCCTGCCAGCTGCAGGCAGGGAACTCCAGAGGCACCACACGCTAGACTACCTGTGTGTTCAAGTGGATGGGAGAGGAGTGAGAGGAGGGGTCCACAGCAGAAATCCAAACAACTGCAAGCCATTTGAACCAAAACCGAGCTAAACTTGTTGAGTCGAGTCCCGACTCATAGCAACCCTGCGGGACAGAGTAGAACCGCTCCATAGGGTTTCCAGGGAGCGGCTGGTAGATTTGAACTGCTGACCTTTTGGTTAGCAGCCGAATTCTTAACCACCGTGCCAGCAGGGCTTCTCAAGCTATTTAGCTCTTGTTTTAAATCCAGTTCATATTTTTAACCATTCTTGTTTTTAAAAGTCCTTCAATCAGCTCACCAGAGTGGAGTTTTCACTGGCTTACACATTACCTTTCACTTTGCCTTACACATTTCCCCACCCTGGTACCATATCTTTTGTTTGGCACTTCATGTCTCCTAATCCCGCCCCTCCTCCCCGTCACTGTGGAGCAACACCAAATTCCTCTTATTTTCTCCTGTGGAGCATGAATAGAGCAGCTTAGCAGTCCGTTTTATTGCTTTTGTTCTTGATGATCCTTGTAATTTCAGAGTCTCACCTTCTACCACAACATACTATCCACAAGAAAGATGTTTCCTTCCTTAAGAGGTTTCCTCATACCAGCTCTTAAGGCAGTACTTAAAAACAGTTTTTTTTTTTTCTCTACACATAAGCATATTCCTTGTGATTGAGGAAAATAGAAGCTAAATAAAATAAAAATTTCTACAAACTCACTGTGATAACTTTTGTACAATTGAAAGGACCACAGATGATGGAAGGTTAGTGCAGACAGTTTAGTCAGACTTTATCCTAGAAAGAGAGACTGAGCTCAGGTTGAGAGATAAGACAAGAGGCTGCACAGGAGCCAGGCTCTTGCTAGGAAATGAGCAATTTGTCCAGAGTGTTCTCTGTCTTCTCAAAACCCTCAAGTGTGGCAGGGGGGCTGGGCAGACTACAGGTTCTTTGGACAAGAGGTGAGAATACCAGCCACCAGGTGCTACCTAGCTGAAGTAAAGTACACACATATAAAGGGAACTTGAAGGACTAGTTTGCTTAAGTTCTAACAGCTTAGGCAAAAATGCCCCATAGTGAAATGCCTACTTGAAGAGAGACCTGAATGCCTGCTTCCAGTCATTGGAATCTGGACTTGGTGGGATTAGCTCTTGGATTGGTGATATTTGCACTGTAGATGAAGGTAGCTGAGTTGCTAGCTTGTTTTTACACTAAGATTATGGTCCTGGGTTTTGATAATGTAATAGAAATATTGTCAAATAATATCCAGCGGTCTCTGTTCTTTCAAACTTGGGTTGAACTAAGGAAGCAAACCAAAGGAAAGGTTTTCCTGCTTCTTTATCCCCCTGCCCATTTATTAAAAAGCTCTCTGACACGATAAACCTCTAGGACTCAGCTTCTCATTAATCAGCAAGTAACCAACTTATTTTGTGGACCAATCAGTGACTTGCCTAAGTGTGGGTCCAAATTAAGTAGGTTCTTTGTATTTTCTGTTTCCATCATTGGCCTGATATGCCCTCAATCTCAGATCCAGGCCACTTAGAACAAAGTAGAGAGGGCTTTATCTGCAGTGGGCATTTTTTTTTTTAATGAACCAAGGGGATCTTGGAAAAGAACTCCAACTAAATCTGTTTGATATAATCCATTTCTATTACTGAGAAGTGATTAGTTCAAAGCAGGGAGGAATTGAAATTTAAACTTACTAAAATGTCCTTCTAGTACACATTGATGAGTGTACATTTTAACATAATATATATCTGCATACTTTTACTAGTTAGGGATGAAAATCTAGGAGAAGAAAACAATTGCCAAGTCAAAAGTATATATAAGAAATTTTCAGGTTAAAATGGACACTTATATTATCATTGTTGATGTCAGATGGGTCCTTGCTGGAAGTAGAGAATACCAGAAAGATGTTTACATGTATTTTATTGACTATGCAAAGGCACTTCACTGTGTGGATCATAACAAATTATGGATAACATTGCGAAGAATAGGAATCCCAGAACATTTAATTGTGCTCATGAGGAACATGTACATAGGCAGTCATTTGAACAGAACAAGGAGATACTGGGTGGTTTAAAGTCAGGAAAGGTGGGCGTCAGGGTTGTATTCTTTCACCATAACTATTCAATCTGTATGCTGAGCAAATAATCCGAGAAGCTGGACTATATGAAGCATCAGGATAGAAGGAAGACTCATTAACAACCTGTGTTATGCAAATGACGTAAACTTCCTTGCTGCACGTGAAGAGGACTTGATTGAAGCACTTACTGATGAAGATCAAAGACCACAGCCTTCAGTATGGATTACACCTCAATATAAAGAAAACAGAAATCCTCACAACTGGACCAATGAGCAACATCCTGATAAACAGGGAAAAGACTGAAGTTGTCAAGAATTTCATTTTACTTGGATCCACAATCAATACCTATGGAAGCAGCAGTCACGAAATCAAAAGACACATTGCATTGGGCAAATCTGCTGCAAAGGACCTCTTCAAAGTGTTGAAAAGCAAAGACGTCACCTTGAAGACTAAGGTGCACCTGACCCAAGTCATGGTGTTTTCAATCGGCTCCTATGCATGTGAAAAAAAAAGAAAGCTGGACCAAAATAAAGAAAGCCAAAGAAGAACTGATGCCTTTGAATTGTGGTGTTGAATATACCATGGACTGCCAAAAGAACAAACAAATCTGTCTTGGAAGAAGCACAACCAGAGTACTCCTTAGAAGCAAAGATGGCGAGACTAAGTCTCACATACTTTGGACATGTCAGGAGGGATCAGTCCCTGGAGAAAGACATCATGCTTGGTAAAGAAGAGGGTCAGTGAAGAAGAGGAAGACCCTCAATGAGATGGATTGATATAGTGGCTGCAACAATGGGCTTAAGCGCAGCAACAATTGTGAGAATAGCGCAGGACCAGACAATGTTTTGTTCTGTTGTATACAGGGTCGGTATGAGTTGGAACCAACTTGACTTCACCTAACAACAACAACATATTGCTTCTATCGCAAACCTGTGGGAATGCTTTATATCTGTTGGAGTGGCTCATCTTTGAATTTCCTATAAAGTTTGACATTCTTTGTTCTACCCTTTTTGACTCTTCTTTTAATTACGTATAATTAAAACCTGGCTATCTCTATTTCCTGTGCTTCATAATGACCAGCATTAGCTTGAACCCCTCTCTCAAAATTTAATCACCTGGGATAGTTCATTTCTATGCCCTCTCCTGACATAACAAGAGTGAAAACCAAAGATTTCCATAGCATCTTGGATGGGATAACATGGTCAGTGTACCATGCCTCTTTCCGATTAATACGAAAATGAGCTCCTATTATGACCACTAGGGGTCGCTAGAGAATCATTAATCAATGTCTGAAGCCTGAGCCTCTTGGTACCAACTACTCCATGAGGTGGAAATATTTATTTTTCAAACAGCAATAGTCATAGAAGATCCAGCCTGAATATTATATTTCCAAAGATTTAAAAAAAATGCTTATAGCTGCTTTGGTGGGTAACTGGCTACTCAGCTCCAAGCTGGTACCAAGTGTCATCCTTCAGTTCCACTATTATCTTTTAAAGTAACAATACCGCTTCTTATTAAAAGGCAAATTCCCATGGCGGACTAATTTACATAGTCATTAGAAGTTAATTATACCTTAGTGTAAGTTACTGTGTTAGGACTTCTCAGTGTGATCACTAAGGGAAGATCAGGGCCTGTGGGGAGACAGTAGGGAGGGCACTAAAAAAGGAAGTGAAGATAAATTCCTTCTACTTCACATCATTGCAGAGGTCTGACCCTGGTCCGTCTTCCAACGCCATGCCGGTCAGTGAGTGCTGGAGGTGCCATAACCCACCCCCGGGGTCAAGAGAACAAACTGCCCTCAGCTTCCTTAAGTCCTCCTGCTCAAGACGATGACGTCCAGAGTTTCCTGGGACATGGACGCTATCACTGATGGAGTCCTTAGTGGGACCCTTTTCCTGGTCATGTGAACTATAGCTATTTTAGGCATGACCAATTTTTTTGATAGTTTTGGTGTTGACAACTGTACATTTCAACACTATACTATTTAGAATGATCATGTAATTATTTGTAATGAATCATTGATGAAATCTGGGATCAATGAATCCTCTTAATGTTTGGATGGTTAGCTGTGGGAAATTTTTACTTTGATGATTTCTCTTATTTTTATGTCAAGAATTTTGGATATTATATCCCGATGTACTCTGATGTATGTGAGTGAACATTAATTTCTTGTCCATCCATCCATTCATCAAACATTTATTGAGAGCTTGTTAATTTCTAGGCACCCAGAAGCTCTGTGAATATAAAGATATATAAGTAAGGGCGGGGCTCTCAAGAAGGTAGTGAACCAGTGGGAGAGACAAAAGTGTAAACAGGCAATTATCAAATGCATGTTGAATAGGGAAGTACCAAGTGCTTTTCAGGCTAAGGGGGCTGTGAAGGAAACTTCTAGAAAGTACTTTCTCTCAGCTTGTATGAAAGCAACCACCCATTGTTGTTATTATCAGGAACATTAGTCTTCCTGATAATTTACCGTGATGCCTTTCAGACACTTATTAATTGTTCCCAGCTGTTTCAAAAGGCACTGACCAGAGGGCTGTAGGGTAGAATTCATGAAAAGTAATCTGGCTGAGGCTGCTGGTGTAACCCATTCTGCAGGAGTGACCTCATGTCTATACTCAGAGGGATACCAGTGACCATTAGGGCTTCCCATGTTTCCACAGCGGCTTTTCTGGAACTTCCGCAATCAGCCTTTTTTTAAAGAATAAGAACAGAAATTTACTTTCTCAAAGTTCAGGAGGATACCAAGCCAAATCCAAACCTATTGTCTTTGAGTCGATTCTGACTCATAGCAACCCTATAGGACAGAGTAAAACTGCCCCTATAGAGTTCCCAAGGGCGGAATCTTTTACAGAAGCAGACTGCTACATCTTTCTCCCGAGGAGCGGCTGATGGGTTTGAACCGCCAACCTTTTGTTTAGCAGCCCAGTGCTTACCTAGTGAGCCACCAGGGCTCCTTCCTCAGGACGATGGTAGTTCAAACTCAGTATGTTAGCGGGGCCATGTTATCTTTGAAGGGTAAGGGAAGATCCTTTCTTGCATCTCCCAGCTTCTGGTAGCCCTGGGCGTTTCCTGGTGTGAGATGGATCTTCACACAACATCTTTGCTCTGTGTCTCTGTGTCCTTCTCCTCTTTTATAACAACATCACTAAGATTGCATTAGGACTCACCGTACTCCAGGATGACCTCATGTTAACTGATAACATCTTCAAAGATCCTATTTGCAAACAAGGTCCATTCCATAGTTACCAGGGGTTAGGACTTCAACATATCTTTTTGGGGGTACACAATTCAATCTATAATAGTGATAAAAATGTCACTTTACCTCTGTGACCTTTTCCTCCTGGGGTCAGTCTTGCTGGAGCAAAGACACTTCCTTACCAAACAGAATGCTATTACCTGCACACATTCTCCGTTTCTTTAATATTTCAAGGAATGTAGCCATCTTTCAGCAACCTATTCTCCTTTTGAAGGCTTGCTTATAAAACAATTTGGTGAGCGTCTGAGATTTGGAAGTGGTATCTAGTAAAGTGGTTCAGACTTTATTGCAATCCATAATGTTTTTACTGGCTAATTTTCAGAAGTAGATCACCATGCCTTTCTTCCATGTCTTCAAGGTGGACTTGAATATGCCAGTGATCATGAAGATGGTGCAGGGCCAAGCAACATTTCGTTCTGTTTTATATAAGGTCACTGTGATTCAGAGTCAACTCGACAGTATGTATCATCCATCCATCCATCCATCCATCCATCCATCCATCCATCCATCCATCCATCCATCCATCCATCCATCCATCCATCCATCCATCCATCCATCCATCCATCCATCCATCCATCCATCCATCCATCCATCCATCCATCCATCCATCCAAGGGAGGAATAAACTCTATTTTCAGAGCAGAGGTGGCATGGAAGCTCACCACCTCCCTGGGTCCTGTGTCTGCAGTAGGTATCTCTCCTGCTAAGGCAGTTTCCTGCAATGGAGTGTCCCTCTAGAAGTGAGAACAAAGAGATGGACTTGTTTTTTTTCTGACCCAAGTAGCATTTGGACACAGTTCTCTTGATGTGAGAGAATAAATTTCATCTTTTCTTTATGTCTTGTATAAAAACAAACATATAGCTATAATGAATTAATCCATTTGGCTTTTTACTTTTAGGTGAGTGTGGACTTCTACTGATGCCAGATCTTCCTTTCCCCTCTGAAGAATCACTTTTGTTCTTTCCAAAATTAAATAGATCCATCATTCTGTATTTTTCCTGCTCTGAAACTCTGCCTGGAAAAATGCTTATTATTATTTTTCAAACCTCCAAACCACAAGCAGAGTAAAACAACAGGAAACAGTGCTCTTACAACTGGGGAAGTGTGTGTGTGTGTGTATGTGTATGTGTGTGTGTGGTGAGGGGAGAGGTGGAATAGAGTGAGTTAGGTACACAGAACAGGCATGTTCTGATGTCATGTAGCCCAAACTACTGATAAATAACTGAGCATACATGAAGACATTTCTAAGCTGAAAACTCACCAACTGTGGTTTAGAAGTTATTTCAGAATCTAAGCTCTACCTTATTTTCAAAGCACTAATGGAACTCTGGTGGTGCAGTGGTTAAGAGCTTGGCTACTAACCAAAATGTTGGCAGTTTGAATCTACAAGCCATTCCTTGGAAATCCTATGGGGCAGTTCTACCCTGTCCTATGGGGTCTCTATGAGCCAGAATTGACAGGAAGGCAATGGATTTGGTTTGGTTTTGATAATGCTGTTCTGAGGAGCCCTGGTGGTACAGTGGTTAACCACTCATCTGCTAACCAAAAGGTCAGTGATTCAAAACCCACCAGCCGATTCACAGGAGAAAAGACCTGGTGGCCTGCTTTTGTAGAGATTACAGCATAGGAAACCCTATGGGGCAATTCAACTCTGTCTTTTAGGGGTCATTATGAGTCAGAATCAACTAGACGGCACACAGCATTAACAAGCAAGTCTATTGACTGTTAACATTTATTACATATTCCATGTACCAGGCATTGTAAGAAAAGATATGGAGAATCTAGAACCTAAGATGTATAGTTGATGAGTTACTATCTTCATGTTCCTTGAACAGAGGAATGGGATGAGGCAGTTGTGAGATCACTCATGGAAGGCTTGCCTCCTTCTCCCCGTCTATCTTTTATTACTAGTTGTTGTTAGGTGCTATTGAGTCGGTTCCGACTCATAGAGACACTATGCACAACAGAACGAAACACTGCCTGGTCCTGAGCCATCCTTACAATTGTTATTATGCTTGAGCTCATTGTTGCAGCCACTGTATCAATCCATCACATTGAGGGTCTTCCTCTTTTCCACTGACCCTGTACTCTGCCAAGCATGATGTCCTTCTCCAGGGACTGATCCCTCCTGACGACATGTCCAAAGTATGCAAGACTCAGTCTCGCCATCCTTGCTTCTAAGGAACATTCTGGTTGTACTTCGTCCAAGACAGATTTGTTTATTCCTTTGGCAGTCCATGGTATATTCAATATTCGTTGCCAACACCACAATTCAAAGGTGTTAATTCTTCTTCGGTCTTCCTTATTCATTGTCTAGCTTTCATGTGCATATGATGCAATTGAAAATACCGTGGTTTGGATCAGGAGCACCTTAGTCTTCAAGGTGACATCTTTGCTTTTCAACACTTTAAAGAGGTCCTATGTAGCAGATTTACCCAGTGCAAAGTGTCTTTTGATTTCTTGACTACTGCTTCCATGGCTGTTGATTGTCGATCCAAGTAAAAGGAAATCCTTGACAACTTCCATCTCTTCTCCATTTATCATGATGTTGCTCATTGGTCCAGTTGTGAGGATTTTTGCTTTTTTTTTTATGTTGAGGTGCAATCCATACTGAAGGCCGTGGTCTTTGATCTTCATTAGTAAGCGCTTCAAGCCCTTTTCATTTGCAGCAAGCAAGGTTGTGTCATCTGCATAACGCAGGTTGTTAATGAGTCTTTCTCTAATCCTGACACCCCATTCTTCTTCATATAGTCCAGCTTCTCAGATTATTTGCTCAGCATACAGATTGACTAGGTATGGTGAAAGGATACAACCCTGAAGCACATCTTTCCTGACTTTAAACCAGTCAGTACCCCCTTGTTTTTGTCCGAACAACTGCCTCTTGATCTACGTATATGTTCCTCATGAGCACAATGAAGTGTTCTGGAATTCCCATTATTCGCAATGTTATACATAATTTGTTATGATCCACACAATCAAATGCCTTTGTGTAGTCAATAAAACACAGGTAAACATCCTTCTGGTATTTTCTGCTTCCATCTGACAACAGCAATATCCCTGGTCCCACATCCTCTTCTGAAACCAGCCTGAATTTCTGGCAGTTCCCTGTCAATATACTGCTGCAGCCATTTTTGAATGATCTCCAGCAAAATTTTGCTTGCATATGATATTAATGATATTGTTCTATAATTTCTGCATTCGGTTGGATCACCTTTCTTGGGAATAGGTGTAAATGTGGGTCTTTTCCAGTAGGTTGGCCAGGAAACTGTCTTCCATATTTCTTAGCACATTTCTTGTTGTTGTTAGCTGCCATCATGTTGGCCCCGAATCATGGCAACCTCATGCATAAGGGAACAAAATGCTGCCTGGTCCTGTTCCATCACCATGATCAGTTGCAGATCAGACCATTGTGATTCATAGGGTTTCCAGAAGACTTTTCTTTGTCTGTATAGTCCATACAAGGCTGCTTAATAAAGCTGAGAGCATAGAATTATGTCTGCATCCTGAGGACATACATTTACACAAGTTGCTGTCATCATCTTATTTTTTCCCACATCAAAGGGGTTTGAAAATACAGGTGTTAAGACCATTCATTGTCCTCTTCAAGGGAGCAATTGCCATCTTGGATACCTTTGGATGCAGGGACCTTGTGACAAACCTGTTGGGTGAGAAAATTACAAACCCTAGAAAGGGATGGGGGTGTTTTCTGCAGAGAACAGAATGAGCTACTGGCAGCTTCATAACTCAAGAGCACAAAAGGCTATTTCAGAATGGGTTTTCTTATTTGGGCATCATATATTAGTCCATATATATAATATGTATAATAATATAATATTAGTCTAATATATAATAATATTAGTAATATAATATTAGTCCACCTCCATGTGTCTGTCAGTTTGTGGTACTGTGGGGGCTTGTATGTTGCTGCAATGCTGGAAGCTATGCCACCGGTATTCAAATACCAGAAGAGAGACCCATGGCAGACAGTTTTCAGCTGAGCTTCCAGACTAAGACAGGCTAGGAAGAAGGGCCTTGCAGTCTACTTCTGAAATGATTTGGCCAGTGAAAACTTTACTAATAGCAGCAGAACATTGTTTGATGTATTGCCAGAAGATGAGCCCCTCAGGTGGGAAGGCACTCAAAAGATGACTGGGGAAGAGCCGCCCCCTCAAAGTAGAGTTGACCTTAATGATGTGGATGGAATCCAGCTTTTGGGACCTTCATTTGCTGATGTGGCACGACTCAAAATGTAAAGAAACAGCTGCAAACATCCATTAATAATTGGAACGTGAAATGTATAAAGTATGAATCTAGGAAAATTGGAAGTCATCAAAAATGAAATGGAATGCATAAACATTGTTATCGTAGGTATTAGTGAGCAGAAATGGACTGGTACTAGCCATTTTGAATTGGACAATTATATGGTCTACTACGCTAGAATGACAACTTGAAGAGGAATGGTGGTGCCTTCATCATCAAAAAGAACACTTCAAGATCTATCCTAAAGTACCATGCTGTCAGCAATAGGATAATATCCATAAGCCTACAAGGAAGACCAGTTAATGCAACTATTATTCAAATTTTTGCACCAACCACTATGGCCAAAGATGAAGAAACTGAAGATTTTTTACCAACTTCTGCAGTCTGAAATTGACCAAACATGCAATTAGGATGCATTGATAATTACTGGTGATTGGAATGTGAAAGCTGGAAACAAAGAAGAAGAATCAGTAGTTGGAAAATATGGCCTTGGTGATAGAAATGATGCCAGAGACCTCATGACAGAATTTTGCAAGACCAACGACATCTTCATTTAAAATGCCTTTTTTCACCAACATAAACAGCAACTATACAGGTGGACCTCAACAGACAGAATACACAGGAATCAAATCGACTTCATCTGTGGAAAGAGACAATGAAAGAGCTAAATATCATCAATCCGAACAAAGGCAGGGGCCAACTGTGGAACAGACCATCAATTGGTCTGTGCAAGTTCAAGTTGAAACTGAAAAAAATTAGAACAAGTCAACAAGAACCAAAGTACGATCTTCAGTATATCCCACCTGAATTTAGAGACCATCTCAAGAATAAATTTGATGCATTGAACACTAATGACTGAAGACCAGATGAGTTGTGGAATGACATCAAGGACATCATACATGAGAAAGCAAGGGGTCATGAAAAAGACAGGAAAGAAAGAAAAGACCAAGATGGATGTCAGAAAAGACGCTGAAACTTGCTCTTGAATGTCAAGTAGCTAAAGCAAAAGGAAGAAATGATGAAGTAAAAGAGTTGGACAGAAGATTTTAAAGGGAGGCTCGAGAAGACAAAGAAAAGTATTATAATGACATGTGAAAAGACCTGGAGATAGAAAACGAAAAGGGAAGAACACACTCTGCTTTTCTCAAGCTGAAAGAACGGAAGAAAAAATTCAAGCCTCGAGTTGCAGTATTGAAAGATTCTATGCGCAAAATATTAAACGACTCAAGAAGCATCAAAAGAAGAAGGTAGGAATACACAGAGTAACTGTACCAAAAACGGTTGGTCAACATTCAGTCATTTCAGGAGGTAGCATATGAACAGGAATTGATGGTGCTGAAGGAAGAAGTCCAAGCTGCACTGAAGGCATTGGTGAAAAACAAATCTCCAGGAATTGACAGAACACCAACTGAGATATTTCAAGAAACAGATATAGCACTGGAAATACTTATCTACACCAAGAAGTTTTGAAGACAGCTACCTGGCCAACTGGCTGGAAAAGATCTATATTTATGCCTATTCCCAAGAAAGGTGATCCCACTGAATGTGGAAATTATCAAGCAATATCATTAATATCATACACAAGTAAAATTTTGCTGAAGATCCTTCAAAAGCGGCTGTAGCAGTACATAGACAGGGAACTGCCAGAAATTCAAAGTCAGATTTAGCAGGGGACTCAGAACCAGGGATATCATTGCTGATGTCAGATGGGCCCTGGCTGAAAGCAGACAGTACCAGGAAGATGTTTACCTGTGTTTTTTTGAGTATGCAAAGGCATTTGACTGTGTGGATCATAACAAATTACGGATAACATTGCAAAGAATGTGAATTCCAGAACATTTAATTGTGCTCATGAGGAACATGTACATAGATCAAGAGGCAGCCTTTCGAATAGAACAAAGGGATAAAGTCAAGAAAGGTGTGTGTCAGGCTTGTATACTTCACCATATCTATTCAGCGTGTATGCTGAGCAAATAATCTGAGAAGCTGGACTATATGAAGAAGAATGGGGCATCAGGAATGGAGGAAGACTCATTAACAACCTGTGTTATGCAGATGACACAACCTTGCTTGCTGAAAGTGAGGAGGACTTGAAGCACTTACTGATGAAGATCAAAGGCCACAGCCTTCAGTATGGATTACACCTCAGCATAAAGAAAACAAAAATCCTCACAACTGGACCAATGAGCAACATCATGATAAACGGGCAAAAGATAGAAGTTGTCAAAGATTTCATTTTACTTGGATCCACAGTCAACACCCACGGAAGCCAAAACCAAAAAACCCAGTGCTGCCGAGTTGATTCCAACTCATAGCCACCCTATAGGACAGAGTAGAACCACCTCATAGAGTTTCAGCGCCTGGCAGATTCGAACTGCCAACCCTTTCATTAGCAGCCGTAGCACTTAAAAACTGTGCCACCAGGGTTTCAGCAGTCAAGAAATCAAAAGACGGATTGCATTGGGCAAATCTGCTGCAAAAGACCTCTTTAAAGTGTTGAAAAGCAAAGATGTCACCTTGAAGACTAGGTTGCGCCTGACCGAAGATGTGGTGTTTTCAATTGCCTCTTATGCATGTGAAAGCTGGGTGATGAATAAAGAAGACTGAAGAATTGACCCCTTTGAATTATGGTGTGTAGAAGAATATTCACTATACCATGGACTGCCAAAAGAATGAACAAATCTGTCTTGGAAAAAGTACAACCAGAATGCTCCTTAGAAGCAAGGATGGTGAGACTGAGTCTTACATACTTCGGACATGTTGTCAGGAGGGATCAGTCCCTGGAGAAAGACATCATGCTTCGTAAAGTAGAGGGTCAGTGAAGAAGAGAAAGACCCCCAATGAGATGGACTGACACAGTGGTTGCAACAATGGGCTGAAGCATAACGATTGTGAGGATGTTGCAAGACTGGGCAGTGTTTCCTTGTGTTGTAAATGGGGTTGCTATGAGTCAGAATAGACACGATGGCACCTAACAACAACAATATATTAATCCACGTTTCAGAAAAAGTGACTTAAGGGGCGAAGAACGCTTGGGAAGCCTTGAATTTGAGGCTCCTCATCCTGGCATCTGGCCTCTCACACCTCTGAGGTAGCCAGTAAGAGGTTGTGGAGCTGAGCTCAGATCACCATCTGAAGTAACGCTCTCATCGCCCAGATCTATGGCAAATTAGCTCAGGTGATCACAGGGGTGGGGGCAGAGGCTCAGGTCATCACAGGGGTGGAGGCAGAGGATATTTGTTTTGGGCCTCGCGCTGATGAAGGGCCTCAAATTTTCACTTCTGAATCTATGTCCCAAAGAAAGATACATATGGTTATAAAATTTATTCTTGGGTCAGAAGCATTAATTTGTTAAATGTAAACATATGAAAAGTATCATTAGTTTTGTAACATTATTTTGGCATTTATTCTTTTTTTCATATATTAGAAGTTTCCAAATATGGAATTGGACTAGACCTCTCTCAGCCTCTGAGAAGCCCTGAGTTTAGCATGAAACAGTCGCCAACATTTTTTTATTTCGTTTTTTTATTGTACTTTAGATGAAGGTTTACAGATCAAACTAGTGTCTCATTAAACAGTACACATATTGTTATATGACATTGGTTAACAACCCCACAACATATTAACGCTGTCTCTTCTCCACCTTCAGTTCCCTATTACTAGCTTTCCTGTCCTCTTCTGCCTTCGAGTCCTTGCCCCTGGGCTGTTGTGCCCTTTTAATCTTATTTGTTTTATGAGCCTGTTTAATCTTTGGCTGAAGGGTGAACCTCAGGAGTGACTTCATTACTGAGCTAAAAAACAGTGGCCGGGTTCCATATTCTTGGGATTTCTCCAGTCTCTCTCAGGCCAGTAAGTCTGGTCTTTTTTTGTGAGTCAGAATTTTGTCCTACATTTTTCTCCATCTCTGTCTGGGACCCTCTATTGTGATCTCTGTCAGAGCAGTCAGTGGTGGTAGCAGGTACCATTTAGTTGTACTGGACTCAGTCTAGTGGAGGCCATGGTAGATGTGGTCCATTAGTCCTTTTGACTAATCTTTTCTTTGTATCTTTAGTTTTCTTCATTCATCCTTGCTCCCAAGGGGGTGAAACCAGTGGAATATCTTAGATGGCCGCTCACAGGCTTTTAAGACCCCATACGCTACTCACCAAAGTAGAACATAGAACATTTTCTTTATAAACTATGTTAACAGCCACCAACACTTGAGGTGCCCTGGGCTTTTGTCCTGTGCCAAGTGACCAGCTCATAGATCCTCAGAAGAGACTAGATTCACTCCAGCATCTGATGTTTTTTATAAGATTGCTTCAATGTGGGCTTTTTAACACCAGGTTTAAACTTTGCTGTGCATGCTTATAGGGCACTAGAATTTTTTGGCTTATGAGAATTACTATTTTACCTGTTGAAAAAGTACCCCGATGGGGACATTTCTAGATATTTAAAGTGAAAACAAACAAACAAACAAACAAATCCAGCAATTCCCACAGTGTACCAAGCAAAAAGTGAAATAAAAACCGGTTGCTGCTGAGCTGACTCTCACTTATAGCGACCACGTGTGTCAGAGTAGGACTGCTCCAACTGGTTCACAGGGTTTTCAGTGACTGATTTTTCAGAAGTAGATTTCCAGGCCTTTACTCTGAGGCACTGCTGTGTGTGTTAACTGTTGGCACTACCCAGGGACTCCAAATTGAAGTAGAGTCTGTCAATATCTGCCCAGTATTTCGTTAGAACAAAGCAATGGAAACAAGACTTAGCATTTGGGGTGTGTGTGTGTTTCTGTCTATCTTGGTGCAGATTCCACAACAATGCTAAAATAAGCCTCATGTGGTTGAGACTTTGGCATGTACAAACGGAACTGTTCAGGTGGTGGCCTCCAAATGCAAAAAAAATTCTTTGTTTGGCTTTTCTCTGTGCTGAAATTGCTGCCAACAATATCTGGGACCAATTTTCATTTGGATTTGGAGACCTCGTTCTCCAAAATTCTCTCCAAAAGAAAAGTTCAATTAGGCAAGTAGAGGAAGGCATGATTCTAACATAATGTACTCATTTATTTTTTGATTGTGTCTCTTTTAGATATCTATGTTTCTGTGTTTATATACTGAAAGGTATGTTGTGCTTCATTTTATTATATAAGTATTTTTTTCTGATTATAAAAGTTTTTTTATAAAATGCTTTTTTGTCAAAAATTTGAGAAGTGTGTTGTTACTGTTGTTAGGTGCTGTTAAGTAAGCCGTGACCCATAGTGACCCTATGTACAACAGAACGAAACACTGCCTAGTCCTGCGCCATCTTCACAATTGTTGTTATGCTTGAGCCCATTGTTGCAGCCACAGCGTCAATCCATCTCATTGAATGTCTTCCTCTTTTCTGCTGATCCTCTACTCTACCAAGCATGATGTCCTTCTCCAGGGACTGGACCCTCCTGATAATATGTCCAAAGTATATGAGATGAAGTCTCGCTATCCTTGCTCCTAATGAGCATTCTGGCTGTACTTCTTCCAAGACAGATTTGTTCTTCTGGCAGTCCATGGCATATTCAATATTCTTTGCCAATTCTATAATTCAAAGGCATCGATTCTTCTAGAGTCTTCTTTATTCGTTGTTCAGGTTTCGCAGCATATGAGGCGATTGAAAATACCATGACTGGGTCAGGTGCACCTTAGTCCTTAAAGTGATATCTTTGCAGATCTTTTGGAGATTTTTTTTTTTTAATTATTGTACTTTAGATGAAGATTTACAGAACAAACTAGTTTCTCATTAAACAGTTAGTATACACATTGTTTTATGACATTGGTTAACAACCCCATGACATGTCCACACTCTCTTTTCTCTACCTTGGGTTCCCTATTACCAACTTTTCTGTCCCCTCCTGCCTTCTAGTCCTTGTCCCTGGGATGTTGTGCCCCTTTAATCTCATTTTGTTTTATGGACCTGTC
This sequence comes from Elephas maximus indicus, assembly GCF_024166365.1. Taxonomy (NCBI): domain Eukaryota; kingdom Metazoa; phylum Chordata; class Mammalia; order Proboscidea; family Elephantidae; genus Elephas; species Elephas maximus. The sequence continues at coordinate 87,605,418 of NC_064820.1, forward strand.
TAATCTTTGGCTGAAGGGTGAACCTTGGGAGTGACTTCATTACTGAGCTAAAAGGGTGTCCAGAGTCCATATTCTCGAGGTTTCTCCAGTCTCCGTTAGACCAGTAAGTCTGGTCTTTTTTTGTGAGTTAGAATTTTGTTCTACATTTTTCTCCATCTCTGCCTGGGACCCTCTACTGTGATCTCTGTCACAGCAGTCGGTGGTGGTAGCCCAACACCACCTAGTTGTACTGGACTCAATCTGGTGGAAGCTGTGGTAGACATGGTCTATTAGTCCTTTGGACTAATCTTTCCCTTGTATCCTGAAGGGGTGAGACCAGTGTTGTATCTCAGATGACTGCTCACAGGCAATTAAGACCACAGATGCTACTCACCAAAGTAGAATGTAGAAGGTTTTCTTTATAATCTATGTTATGCCAATTGAGCTAGATGTTCCTCGAGATCATGGTTCCCATAGCCCTCAGGCCAGCAATTCAGTCCCTCAGGGAGTTTGGATGTGTATGGAGCTTCCATGACCTTGCTTTGGACAAGTTGCCCTGGCTTCCCCAGTACTGTGTACTGTCTTACCTCTCACCATTGTTTGATATCTTTTTGCTTTCAGCAAGCAAGGTTGTGTTATCTGCATATGTATAGAATGTGTAATGGAACAAAGCTTAAAAAATCTTATATAACTTCATCTGCACACTGTTGTTTTAAGCTGACTTTGTTGTAAAAGGAATTATATTAATTCTCTTGGTTTCTATGCATCCAACCATTTCACTGAAAATGATAACAGAAACATTAGAATTTTATGCTTGACCATCTCAACCTATTTACTGTGACCCTCAAACACTATGGGGACCTGTTAGATGCTATCTAAAATCCAAAGGTTTTATAGTATACTTCCTGAATCTTTTGTTTCTTTTAAAAAGTGAACAATGATGCTTAGTATCTAATATTAACTCTGTACTAGCCATTGTGGTCCTTGGGTGTGCAAGTAAGTGGTTTGCAATTGGCTGCTAATCTAAAGGTTGGTGATTCGAGCCCATTCAGTGGTACCACAGAAGAAAGGCCTGGCAATGTGTTTTGTAAAGATTACAGCTAGGAAAAGCCTATGGAGCAGTTCTACTATGTAGCACATGGGGTTGCAATGAGTTAGAACTGACCTGATGACAACAGTTTTTCCAGCCATTGTACTAAATTCTTTACATGGATTAACTATTTTAAGTCTTATGTTGTTGTTGTTAGGTGCCGTCGAGTCGGTTCCAACTCATAGCAACCCTATGCACAACAGAACGAAACACTGCTCGGTCCTGAGCCATCCTTACAATCGTTGTTATGCTTGAGCTCATGGTTGCAGCCACTGTGTCAATCCACCTCGTTGAGGGTCTTCCTCTTTTCTGCTGACCCTGTACTTTGCCAAGCATGATGTCATTTTCCAGGGACTGATCCCTCCTGACAACATGTCCAAAGTATGTAAGATGCAGTCTTGCCACCCTTGCCTCTAAGGAGCATTCTGACCGCACTTCTTCCAAGACAGATTTGTTCGTTCTTTTGGCAGTCCATGGTATATTCAATATTCTTTGCCAACACAATCCAAAGGCGTCAACTCTTCTTTGGTCTTCCTTATTCATTGTCCAGTTTTCACATGCGTATGATGTGATTGAAAATACCATGGCTTGGGTCAGGCACACCTTAGTCTTCAGGGTGACATCTTTGCTCTTCGACACTTTGAAGAGGTCCTTTGCAGCAGATTTACCCAATGTAATGTATCTTTTGATTTCTTGACTGCTGCTTCCATGGCTGTTGATTGTGGATCCAAGTAAAATGAAATCCTTGACAACTTCAATCTTTTCTCTGTTTATCATGATGTTGCTCATTGGTCCAGTTGTGAGGATTTTTGTTTTCTTTATGTTGAAGTGCAATTCATACTGAAGGCTGTGGTCTTTGATCTTCATTAGTAAGTGCTTCAGGTCTTCACTTTCAGCAAGCAAGGTTGTGTCATCTGCATAATGTAGGTTGTTAATGAGTCTTCCTCCAATCCTGATGCCCTGTTCTTCTTCATGTAATCCAGCTTCTCATATTATTTGCTCAACATACAGACTGAATAGGTATGGTAAAAAAAATACAGTCCTGATGCACACCTTTTCTGACTTTAAATCAATCAGTATCCCCTTGTTCTGTCCGAACAACTGCCTCTCAATCTATGTACATGTTTCTCATGAGCACAATGAAGTGTTCTGGAATTCCCATTCTTCACAGTGTTATCCATAGTTTGTTATGATCCACACAGTCAAATATCTTTGCATAGTCAATAAAACACAGGTAGACATCTTTCTGGTATTCTCTGCTTTCAGCCAGGATCCATCTGACATCAGCAATGATAACTCTGGTTCCACGTCCTCTTCTGAAACCGGCCTGAATTTCTGGCAGTTCCTTGTGGATATACTGCTGCAGCCGTTTTTGAATGACCTTCAGAAAAATTTTGCTTGCGTGTGATATTAATGATATTGTTTTATAATTTCCACATTCGGTTAGATCACTTTCTTGGGGATAAGCATAAATATGGACCTCTTCCAGTCAGTTGGCCAGGAAGCTGTCTTCCATATTTCTTGACATAGATGTGTGCGCACCTCCAGTGCTGCATCTATTTGTTGAAACGTCTCAATTGATATTCCATTAATTCCTGGAGCCTTGTTTTTCACCAATGCCTTCAAGAGCAGCTTGGACTTCTTCCTTCAGTACCATTGATTCCTGATCATATGCCACCTCTTGAAATGGTTGAATATCAACTAATTCTTTTTGGTATAATGACTCTATGTGTTCCTTCCACCTTCTTTTGATGCTTCCTGTGTCGCTTAATATTTTCTCCATGTAATCCTTCATTATTGCAACTTGAAGCTTGAATTTTTTCTTCAGTTCTTTGAGCTTGAGAAATGTGGAGTATGTTCTTCCCTTTTGGTTTTCCACCTCCAGCTTTTTGCACATGTCATTATAATGCTTTACTCTGTCTTCTCAAGAGGCCCTTTGAAATCTTCAGTTCTTTTACTTCCTCAATTCTTCCTTTTGCTTTAGCTACTCGACGCTCAAGAGCAAGTTCCAGAGTCTCCTCTGACATCCGTCTTGGTCTTTTCTTTCTTTCCTGTCTTTTCAGTGACCTCTTGCTTTCTTCATGGATGATGTCCTTGATGTCATTCCACAACTCGTCTGGTCTTCAGTCACTAGTGTTCAATGCATCAAATCTATTCTTGAGGTGGTCTCTAAATTTGGTGGTATATACTCAAGGTCATATTTTGGCTCTCATGGACTTGGTCTGACTTTCTTCAATTTCAGCTTGAACTTGAATATGAGCAATTGATGGTCTGTTCCACAGTCAGCCCCTGGCCTTGTTCTGACTGATGATATTGAGCTTTTCCATCATCTCTTTCCACAGATGTAGCCAATTTGATTTCTGTGTGTTCCATCTGGTGAGGTCCACGTGTATAGACACTGTTTACGCTGGTGAAAGAAGGTATTTGCAATGAAGAAGTTGTTGGTCTTGCAAAATTCTATCATTTGATCTCTGGAATTGTTTCTATCACCAGGGTTATGTTTTCCAACTACTGATCCTTCTTCTTTGTTTCCAACTTTGGCATTCCAGTCGCCAGTAATTATCAATGCATCTTGATTGCATGTTCGATCAATTTCAGACTGTAGCAGCTGATAAAAACCTTCTATTTCTTCATGTTTGGCCCTACTGGTTGGTGTGTAAATTTGAATAATAGTCGTATTAACTGGTCTTCCTTGTACCTGTATGGATATTATCCTATCACTGACAGCGTTGTACTTCAGGATAGATCTTGAAACCTTCTTTTTGACAATGAATGCAACACCATTCCTCTTTGAATTGTCATTCCCAGCATAGTAGACTATATGATTGTCCAATTCAAAATGGTCAATACCAGTCCATTTCAGCTCACTAATGCCTAGGATATCAATGTTTATGCATTCCATTTCATTTTTGATGATTTCCAATTTTCCTAGATTCATACTTCGTACATTCCAGGTTCCAATTATTAATGGATATTTGCAGCTGTTTCTTCTCATTTTGAGTCATGCCACATCAGCAAATGAAGGTCCCGAAAGCTTTACTCCATCCACGTTATTAAGGTCGACTCTACTTTGAGGAGGCAGTTCTTCCCCAGTCATCTTTTGAGTGCCATCCTACCTTGGGGGCTCATCTTCTAGCACTATATCAGACAACGTTCTGCTGCTATTCATAAGGTTTGCCCTGGCTAATGCTTTTCAGAAGTAGTCTGCCGGGTCCTTCTTCCTCATCTGTCTTAGTCTGGAAGCTCAGCTGAAACCTGTCCTCCATGGGTGACCCTGCTGGCATCTGAATACCGGTGGCATAGCTTCCAGCATCACAGCAACACACAAGCCCCCACAGTATGACAAACTTGTAAGTACAACTCTATTATTAGATTCCCATTTTACAGATGAAAACTTTGAGATGAGAGAGATTAAGTACTTGTCCCAGTAAGTGGTCAAGGTGGGGGTCCTTACCAGCCCTAGTGTTCCAATACCCCCAGTTCCCACCTCCTAGCCCTGAAAGTGATTAGTTTATTAAAGAGATAGGAGCACAGCCATGTCAGTCGGGACGTATTTGCGCACATGAAAGGGCAGCAAAATCACTTCCTTTTGCTTTGATTTCAGAAGAAATGCATCCCCAATATCAAGTGGTGACAAGCTGCATGGGGTTCTGCCTCAGCAACAGGCTGGAAATGCATGTGTGTGGCTGGCAGGCTTGTGAGATCATATCCGAAGGCTGGCTGATCTCGTTTCAGCCCTTTGGAGTGTTGATTTAGACGAGGGGGAGAAGAGGCAAACCCTTCTTCCTTGGCTTAGAAGATTATAGGTCTGCAACTTCAAAAGCTGTTTGCAATTTTATATTCGTGTCTTACTGCCAAGGTACTTGTCTTATCTTAAGTCAATTGGCTGGGGCTGCTCTGAGTAAGCTGGTACCAGTGGGAAGAAAGGAAACATGATGCTGAGGGGAGGAGGCCCAGATGAGCAGGGGAGACTCAGGGAAAGGAGAGGAAAAGCCTTTTCCTAGTCTGTGTTGGTCTGGGAGGCCACTCAGTCTAGGCAGAAAAAACACAGAATTTAGACTCGGACAGGCCTAGTTGGAGTTCTGGCTCTCTCTCTTCCTCCCTTTTTTAACAGCTTTACTGAGATACAATTAATATTCCATAGAATGCACCCATTCATTTAACATGTACAGTTCAATGTTTTTTAGTATATTTTCAGGGTGGTACAGCCATTGTTGTTGTTGTTTCCTGCTGTCAAGTTGGCCCTTGAATCATAGCAACCCCATGCTCAATAGAAGGAAACATTTCTGATCCTGCAGAACCGTCATGATTGGTTTCAGATGGGACTGTTGGTGATCCAGAGGATTCTAATTGGCTGATTTTTGGAAGTAGGTTGCCAGACCTTTCTTCCTAGTCCATCTTAGTCTAGAAGTTCTGCCGAAACCTGTTTAGCATCATAGTGAGACAAAAGCCTCCATTGACAGATGGGTGGTGGCTATGTATGAGATGCGTTGGCTGGGAATTGAACTGGGGTCTCCTGCATGGAAGTCGAGAATTCTGCCACTGAAACACCATTATTACCATTATATAATTCCAGAACATTTTTATCTCTTGAAAAGAAATCCTGTATCCATTAGTGATCACTCCCCATTCCTATTCTCTACCTTAGCCCTAGGCAACCACCTATCTACTTTCTGTCTGTAAAGATTCGTCTATTCTGGACATTTTATATAAACAGAATCAGACAATATGTGGCCTTTTTTGTCTGGCTTCTTTCACGTAGCATAATATTTTCAAGGCTCATCCACATTGTTGACTCTCTGGCTTTAAGGCTTTGTGAACCTAGGCAAATTGCTAAGCCTCTCTGAGTCTATGTATACTTTTCTGCACTGTCTCTCCTATTGTCTCTGTTTCTTGCTAGGCTCAAGTTGTCATGTGGCTCTCCATATTCCATACGCAGCTTGAATAGAGGGACAGATGCTGGCCTGGAAGGCAAGAGATCAGGATTTACTTCCTGTCTTTACTCTTCACCTGCTCACTGACCCTGGACAAGACAAGGGCTCTGTGAGCTCCAGTTTCCTCAACTGCAGAGTGGTGATAGTAATACAAGCCCTTCTCACCTCACAAGGTTTTTGGGAGGCTCAGAGGAGGTCAGGAATTTCAAAAGATTTCATAAACCTAAGATGATTACACAAAGAGTTACTTTAGATGCTGAGCTAAAGGTGCAACTGAGCACCAAATGTTGGTGGACTACATGGGTCTCACTCAGGGATGGCAGACCAGTTTCAGTTTGTGAGCCCGTTCTGATTCATTGGTAGTTGCTGCATGGAGCTCCACGTGGAGAAGGATTCTGAGGCTTTGGCTGGCCTCAGTGGAAAAGAGTGCAGCTACTGATTATTAATGTCTGGCATGGACAAAGGAATAGAAAAAGTGACTTGTGCCATGTGTTTGCCATTTCTATTCTAACCTCTCCCCCCCAAAAAATAACCAAACCTGTTGCCGTGCAGTTGATTCCAATTTATGGTGACCTCAAATGTTACAGAGTAGAGCCGTTGCATATGGTTTTCTTGGTTACAATCTTTATGGAAGCAGATTGCCAGGCCTTTCTTTCACAGCACCCCTGGGTACGTTTGAACTGCCAGCCTTTAGGTTTAGTAGTCAAGCGCAAACTGATAGAGCTTAAATCTGGCTATTTGTTAGATTACCTAGATAACTTGCCACACCCTACAGATTTCTGACTGAGTAAATCAAATGGAGACCTGGAGTGAGAGCAGGAAATCATCTTTTTTTTTTTTTTTTTAAAGTTTCCTTCCAAGGTATTCTGATAGTCATGCAGGTGTGGGAACATTGCTCATGTCTGGAGTAGAGGAGGGGCAGAGGGTCCCCTCTGAGTCTCAGTGCATGGAGGGTTGGAAGAACAGAGAACATGGTCATAAGTTTAAAAAAATGTAAGTCAGGTGTGTGGTTTTTAATAGGTTTCCTAACTCCTTCTTCATTAAGCGAATTGATTGTATTGTCTCTTATAATGGTTCTACCACTGCCTTCCCGCCAGTGCTTAAGCCATAGCTCTAAAAGGGCAGATCCTGAGACCCATTGCCCACCTCTGCCTCCTGCTTTGAGTCTACATCAACTTGAGGCAAATACAGGTTTCTCCCACTATCTCAAAGTAGAGTGTTCCTATGAAACCTTTTGCAAGCCGAAATGGTGTAAAGCAAAGAAGCAATTACCATAAATTTACATGAGAAAAAATTTTGACTGTTCCCAGACCCGGATAATAACTTACCAAATCATACCAGATAACGCGCATAAGACCTTACAAGCTTTCTTAGGCATTTCTGATACCTTAGGACACATCTTGCTAACGGATGCACAAAATAAATTGAGATAAAGCACAGATGTTCACAGACACAGTTCAAAGCCATGGCGGCTTGATGCTGAGATGCTAGTGTAGTTCCTGGGGAAGGAGCTTGGCCAAGACGCTCCCACTTCTCAGGATGTACGCTGCCGCTTTAAGGGCTCCCTGCAAAACAAACGCTGAATGCTATTTCCACTTTTCATCTTTTTTTTTTTTTTGTAGAAGCGAAAATCCTCTTCAAACTTCTTTAGGTTAGTGAAAACAGGTACGAATGCAGGTCTTTCTTGAAAGCGAAGTGATGTAAAGTGAACTTTCTGAAAGCAGAGCATACCTGTCGTTCTATAAATCTGGAAAAAAATTAAATTAGCTTCTTTGTTAACCAGATGTACTCTGGAATTTCTGCTTTATATTTAATCATTTTGACTTTAGTTGTCATTATAAACCAAACCTGCAAACACAACATTGCAATTGTGCTTGCTTCTCTCAAGCCTGTTGGGGGAGCAGCAGATGGGTATCCATTCTCATTCAAGAATCAGAAGAAAGAAGGGATAGCGGTGCTAGGGAGGGGCTGTTTTTTGTCAGAAGTGACCAGCACACCTTGGAGCTCTGGTCCTAATGTAAGTTCTGTGAAGGAGCTCTGGGAAATGGTCATAGCGTTTGCTCAGCAGGAGGAACTAGTCTCTGGTTAAAACCAAAACCAGTTGCTAACAAGTTGATTCTGACTCATGGTGACCGCACAAGTCTCAGAGTAAAACTAAGCATTTTTGCTGGCCTTTTTTTTTTTTTTTGGAACATAGATCACCAGGCCTTTCTTTTGAGGTGCCTCTGGATGGACTCGAACCTCCAACCTTTTTCGGTTAACAGTTGAGTGCATTAACCATTTATATCACGAAGGGATTCTCATCTCTGGTTAGTTGAGGATTAAATAGGTTAGGCTGAGGATTTGGATGTTGGAATTTCTTCAGGGCCCACAGAGTGAGAGCTTTGTAGAAATGAGGGTAGAGTTAAAAGCACTTGTTAGCACGGGATTGCTGATGTGTTATAAAGAACATGGGTATGGGAGCCCTGGTGCCACAGTGGTTAAGTGCATGGCTGCTAGCTGCAGTTCAGACCCAACCAGTGTCTCCTCAGGATAAAGACTTGGTGATCTGCTCCCATAAAGTTTACAGCCAAGAAAACACTATGAGGCAGTTCTATCCTGTCACATGAGTTGGAATCAACTCGATGGCACCCAATAACAACAGCAACATGGTTGCAAGAGGTATTTTTCTTTTGGCAGAGGCTGAGGCCCCTGAATCCTGCCTGTATGAAGGACATGCAAGCCAAAGGCTTGTGATTCTTCTTGCTGCTTCTCTCTCCTTCAATCTGACTTTTTATGGAAAAAAAAAATATATATATATATATATATATAAAACACACACACGTGCCCGTAGGAAAAGAAAGGAGAAATTATAGTGCTTACTCTGTGTGTGTGTGAGTTTGTATAAGCATGTGTGAGTGTGTGTGCATGTGTTTATGAAATCATGCCTTACAAACTGATAAACTATGCCCTGAATTTGTCCCTAAGATGTGTTTTGTTTGGTCACCACAGTCTTTGAACAATTGAGCGGGGATGTACACACCTGTTTTCCACAGGTTCCAATTTTCTTACACCTAGGGTGTTTATAATTTGTATTTTCTGGCCCCTGACCGCACTGGGGTTTGGGGCCCTTGGATTGAAACTTTGCCTGCCTGCACTGTCTGAAACCTTGTGCAAGAGTGAAAACAAAAATTCTGACATGAAGCTATAGAATTCATTTCTCTGAAGCAGTGCATCATTTTATAGCTTTTCATTTCCCTGGTTAGGGTTGTTTTAGTCATAGTTACTGAGTATTGGAATTCCAGGTACTCCAGGGCTTGTACTGACTCTAATTTTGAGGTGTTTTGTTTTAAGGATAGGTGTGAGAGGAAATACAGGGGTGTATAAGAAGGCAAAAGGTCAGCCATGATGGATGGACACAGAAAGTCTTGACAAATTTGTAGTCAATATTGTTTGTCTGGGGAAGCTTGTATGACAAAAGTGTCAGCAGCCGCATGAAGTCTTATTCTTCAGGACCCAGCCTCTGAGTTGGACCAGTGGGCTTGAGTAAAGTGCCTGTCACGCTTAATTGGAAAAATCACTCCAGATGAGTGTGGGAGGCTGACAGGTATGCATTACAGGGAGAATTCAGTGTGTCTTACAAGGTTGATACAGGCACCCAAAGTGACTGAATTTAGTTTTCCCCTAATTAGTAAGTCCGCTGGCAGAATAAAACCCCCAAAGAGAAACAACTTCTTGCTTTAGTTTCATACGTGCTTGGAAAAGACTTGCAGTCCCAGCACTTTCTTTGTTGCCCCCAATCTTTGCCCCAATTCCTTTCTTTTCTTAGGTTTGTGTTCTTCCTTGCTTTCTTAAGGACTCCATGGAATGGGTACCAGGGACAACTTCAGTGAATACAAACCAAAGGGGGCTGGGGAACAGTTGCCATCAAGTTGATTGTGACTCATGGCTACCCCACATGTTTAAGAGTAGAACTTTGCCCCATGGTGTTTTTAATGGCTGTAATCTTAGGCAGTCGTTGGAACAGAACAAGGGGATACTGAGTAGTTTAAAGGCAGGAAAGGAGTGTGTCAGAGTTGTATCTTTTCACCACACTTATTCAATCTGTATGCTGAGCAAATAATCCAAGAAGCTGGACTATATGAAGCAGAATGGGGCATCAGGATTGGAGGAAGACTCATCAGTAACCTTTATTATGAAGATGACAACCTTGCTTGCGAAAAGCAAAGAAGACTTGAAGCACTTACTGATGAAGATCAAAGACTATAGCCGTCAGTATGGATTTCAACTCAATATAGAGAAAATAAAAATTCTGACAACTGGACCAATAAGCAATCATGATAAATGGCAAAAACATTGAAGTTGTTAAGGATTTCATTTACCTGGATCCACAATCAATGCACATGCAAGCAGCAGTCAAGAAATCTAACAACTTATTGCATTGGGAAAGTCTGCTGCAAAAAAACCTCTTTCAAGTATTAAGAAGCACAGATGTCACTTTGAGGACTAAGGTGCACTTGACCCAAGCCATGGTATATTCAGTTGTCTCGTATACATGCAAAAACTGCAGAATGAATGAGGAAGATCGAAGAAGAATTGATGCATTTGAATTATGGTGTTGGTGAAGAATATTGAATATACCATGGACTGCCAGAAGAATGAACAAATCTGTTCTGGAAGAAGTACAGCCAGAATGTTCCTTAGAGGCAAGGATACTTTGGACATGTTATCAGAAGGGACCAGTCCCTGGAGAAGGACATCATGCTTGGTAAAGTAGAGGGTCAAAAAAAGGAGGAAGACCCTCAGTGAGATGGATTGACACAGTGGCTGCAACAGTGGGCTGAAACATATCTATGATTGTGAGGAAGGCACAGGACTGGGCGATGTTTCGTTCTGTTGTATATAGGGTTGCTATGAGTTGGAGTTGACTCGATGGTGCCTAACAACAACAGCAACTGTCTTAAAGAAAGGAGCTCTGGTGGTGCAGCGGTTAAACACTTGGCTGCTAACTGGCTTTTGAACCCAGTAGCTCCATGGGAGAAAGATCTGGTGACCTGTTCCCATAAAGATCAAAGCCTAGAAAGCCCTATGGAGCAGTTCTACTCTGCCACATGGAGTCACTATAGGTTGAAAATTGACTGGATGGTATCTAACAACAACAACAATCTCATGGAATTAGTTCACCAAGCCTTCTTTTTTTTCTCACAATGCTGCTATGTAGAGTTGAACCATCAACGGTTTGGTTGATTGACAAGTGTAAACCGTTACCACGGGGGAAATGCTAGATTGTTGGTTTCTCTTTCCCTGTGATGGCTAAGGCTATGTGTCAACTTGGCTGGGCCATGATTCTCAATGGCTTGGCAGTCATGGTGTAGTTTGGCACCTATGTAATGATACAAACACCTCCATAATGAGATCTGATATAATGTAATCACCTCCATGATGAGATCTACTCTGAGCAACCAATCAGTTGAAAGGGAGTTTTCTTGGGGGTGTGGCCTGCATCCAATATATGTGAACTTTCTGCAAAGCTTGCTGGCTTTTGCTTCCTCTGGATCCTGTAGCTGGATCCTCATCTGATCTCCAGTTCTTGGGACTTGATCTAGCAACTCAACCGTCGATCTTGGGATTCATCAGTCACTGCAGCCTGTGAGCCAGCAGCCTGCTGTCTTACCTGCCGATCTTGGAATTTGTCGACTTTCACAGCCTGTGAGCCACAGGCTTGCCGTCTGACCTGTCAATCTTGGGTTTGCTGGCCCCTGCAGCTACGTGAGTCAGAAGAAACCTCCAGCCTGACCCATAAACTTGGGGCTTTCCAGCCTTTATAACTTTGTGAGCCTTTTCCTTGATAAATCTCTCTCTATATATACATGTATACATGCTTCACTGATTTTGCTTCTCTACGGAACCGAGCCTATGACACTTTCTAAATGTGAATGTTGGCCTGTCTGTGTGGAACTGGACGTATGAACATTTCCAGTCATTTCTTCCTGTGCACAACAAACTAAGTCGTCTTTGTCATTTGGTAATTTGTTTATCTATCAGCACCTTTCATCCTCCAATGATGTGGTTTCTCATTCAGATTAAGTCTGAGAGCCTATGATTGTGTAAGAACTGGAGAGTTTGGAAGGGGAGTGTATAACTTGTTCTCTAGGCTCCCAGGAGTCTGCTGTCTCAATATACGGGCGTGTAGATGCAAATTGGTCATGGGAGTTTTCAGTTTAAATTTCACCACTGTGTGTCCCAGCATTTTTCTCTGTGCTTCTGTAGATTTTTGAGGCTGAGGACAGCTTCTTTGGCTTGAGGCTTCTGAGTTTATTTGGCCTTTGAGGCTTTGACCATTTAGTTGTAAAGTAGTGCTTCATTTGTGTTGTCCCTTGGTGACGTACGGAGGTTGGCGGCATTTATAAGAAGGATGTGGTCCTGAAGACTTTGTGTAATTCATACTTGCCTAATTCAGGGAATTGCCTAAGCACATTTTACAATTCACTTGGCCTACCAGTTTTGAAATTATTTGATCCTTGAAAATAATTTAAACTTGAGGGATTTATATTACTTTAAATTTTGAGCATGAAGAGAACTTATTTTTTTTTATATCATATTATTTCAAATTTACGTAAAATATAACAACACTAGAGTGTTCTATTGGGGTTCATGTTTGGTAACTCTTATGATTTTTGAAGAATAATCTGATTCTTTGGGCCAGGTATCCTGAATCCTACTTGTAGAAATAAGGGTCTAAATCTTTTTTGTGTGAAAAGGTAAGCTAATGGGACTTGGAAAGTATTTTGAGGTAAATGTTGGGACTACTATTCCTACCTTTATTCAGGGCAGCTTGGAAATGCCTCAAGAACAAATAACTGAATTAAGTGAAGATTTATTCAGTACCTGCCAAGGGCCAGGCAGTGTGGTAGGTGTCGGAGCTGCCACAAGAATTAGGCATTGAAAAGGCAAAGGCAGTGAATTGAAACTCAAGGATCTGAGAATTTTAAACTAAAAGTAGCCATGTGTGGCACTGAACATTGTGAATTTTTCTTATTCTCTGCCTTTTCATTCTGTTATTTTATGAAGAAGATGTACTATTGCCAATCAATGTGAGGAAAAATATGGAAAGTACCCAAGACCTTTTGAGAATTCTCAGGGAGAGAATGAAATGAATTGTCACTATGGATTTTTTTTTTTTAAATTTTAAACATTAAACTTTTACTTTTCAATGTTGAGGGTCCATACCACTTCCTAGGTGTGTGTCCTTGGGCAAGTCACTTAATCTCTCTGTGCCTTTGTTGTCTCTCCTGTTAAAATGCCAAAAAAAAAAGTCACTATCACACGGTTATTATGGAGATAAAATGAGTTAATACTTGTAAAGCTCTCAGAACATGCTTGATACATTCAAAATGCTATATTATTTTTTATAAATAATATTTATAAAATATCTTAATCCCTTTTTTTTTGCTTTAGTATATATGGTACATGTACAAAACAGAATCTTTTGTCTATGATATAGGGATCTTTCAGTACCAACTTAATTTTCATTGTTCAGAATGCAGCTATGAAAGTTCTAGAAAGAGGAACTTAACATGTACTGAATATAGAACTCAACCCAAATATCAAATCACTTAGGTAAGATTTATCGCTCTGGCGAAAGAGTGATGCAGAAAAAGCTCCAGTCCTGGATAATGCTGTTTCAGTCAATTAAATCTTAATTGTATTTTAGAAATGTAGTATTTAAGCGTTGTTTGCTCTATCATTAATGCTGAGCTCTGTGTTGGTATTGATGATCCTTAAAAGTATATTTAAAAATGTTTTAAAAATTTTTATTGTGGTGAAGTATATGTAACAAAACATTTCAATTATTTTTGTGTCTATAGTTCATTGGCATTAACTACTTTCATCATGTTGTGCAACAGTCACCGCTATCTGTTTCCAAATTTTTTCCTAACCCTTAACAAAAACTCTGTACTGCCTAAACAATGCCCCCTCATTCTCTGCCCCCACCCGCAACTCTATGCATTTTTCTATTCTGAATATAGAAATATTTTTAAATGCTTTCTAAAGATGACACATGTACTTAAAATCTTGATTCTTTATAGCCCGTTTAAAATTAGGTTTCTTGGAGACATTTTCCATTTTCTGAAATAAAAATCCCACTAAGCCTGTTGGTATATATAAGTATGGATTCACTCAATGTGGATTTGCTTAAAAACAAGATATGCCCAACTAACCTCATTTCCTTTTCTTGATAGACTGGGGAGACTGGTAGGGAGGGGAAATGCCACAGACAAAATGTGTCTGGATTTCAGGAAGACGTTTGATAGAGTCTCTCATGACGTCCTTGTGGGAAAGATGAAGATATATGAGCTGGGTGATAGCAAAAATAGGAGGATTCATGGTCACTGGAACAGTGATATGCAAAGGCCACTGAATTCCAATTGATGCCACCTGGGAGGAAGCTTCAGGGCTGTGTTCGTGGACCCCACCTTTTCAACATCTTGACCTGGGCTTTGGATTATCTTAATAGGGAAAATTAAGAAATTAAAACAAATGGTACTATGAAGCCTAAAATAATCTTTCGTTTCAGTTAAAACATTTAGCATGCATTTATAAGAAGGGGGAATGCTGGCTTAAAGCAATCTGTGTGAGGAAGGCCAAGGGGGTTTTTGTGATTGTGAACTCCATGTAAATGATAAATTGATCAAGGTGATGTGGCTGTTTTAAGAGTTAATGTCATCTTTGACCGATTTTAGTTAGAAATACAGGGTTTTTTTTTTTTTTTTACAAATATAAAATAAATCTAAAAAGATTTTGCCATTTTTTAGTGTACAATTCAGTAGATAACAAGGAGATAATAGTCCCACTATGCTCTGCTACAGTCAGACTACAGCAGAAGTGTTGTTCAGTTCTAGACACTGCATTTTGTTTATTTTTGGAGCAGTTGGGGACAGTGGAGTGCATAATCTACAAACTGGAATGAGTCCTGATAGTCGAAAACAACTTATCCAAGGAACAGTCAAAGGACCTGGAGCTGTTTAGCTTAGAGAAAAGAAGACTGGGAAAAGGGGCTGGCAACCTGATACTCAATTTCAAATATTTAAAGGAATGTCAAGTAGAAGAGGCATTACACTTCTGCATAGCTCCAGTAGACAGAATTAAGAACAAAGAGTACAAAACATGGGGTCACCATGTTCTTTAGGCAATGAGAGCTGTTAAACAATAGAATGAGTTTTTCGTTACTGGATGGATTCAAGGAGAGCGGGCAGGACAGCTGACCAGGATAGCTGTAGATGTTGTATATTGGGATAGTTAAATGTGTGGGCTTGGTGGTTGAACAGGTTGATGTTTGAGATCTGGCTTCCCTGATGGCTGTGTGTCCTTGGACAATTTACTTATTGCCTCAGGTTCCTCTATATTATGTGGGAAATTGTGTAGAGAAACCTGAGGTTCCTTCCTCCTATGGTTATTGTAAGGATTTAAATTAAATAATCCATGTGAAATGCTTAGCACATTACCTGGTGCCTAGTAAAGACTCAGTAAATACTATTACTAGTCCTGATCTGAGGGAGGAATGAAATAGATGTTCACCCTTCCAAATCTAACATTTTGTATTTCTAATCCATATGAGGTTTAAAAGAGAAAAACTTTTCTAGGTCATAGCCCTAGAAAACCTTTAATTGCATTTGAGTCTCTCTTCTTTCCCTTGCGTTTACTCAATGCTCCTTTCAACTATTTTAGGGGTATATCTTCTGGCCCCTGTGTCAATCTTCTTCTTGTCAAATACGTGCCACCAGAAATAAAGGGACTGTGCCCTTGAGACAGCAGGCTCCATTCTGAGAAGCCAAGGCCATGCTTTTGTTCATTTTCTTGGGAAATGGCAATCATGTTATGCAGTAAGCCAGAGAAGGATATGCTTAAATAAAAATTGTGTTAGAGATTTTGTGCCTACCAATTTGTTATTGTTTCTGTGCCTTGTATTAATATAAGCCTAGTAAGCATTGAAATAGTTGTGCAATTAAAATAGTCATAGTCATTGTTAGAGAATAAAAGACAAATGCAACAGAGGCGTATCCATACATTATGTTTTTATCCAACTTCCTGGTTGGATCCTGCCACAGTTTGCTCACAGAACACCCATGCCACGTTTGTTGGGAGAGCAAGCCATTTCCAGGAGGCCAGCTTCTCTTCTTCCTTTTTCCATAGCCACCTCCTGCCTCTAACACAACTGAACACACAACAGGAAGGCACCAGAGGGCATTCTCGGACCGTTTATTATCAAGAAACTACAGCTGGAAGTACTAGACAATTCTCCATTTCGTCTTTCTTTTGGATAAAGCAGCTGTTTCTAACTCACACTTGGAACCACTTGGAGTCTGAAGGCTGCCTTGCTAAATAAACAACCACCCAGCTCTGGGAAATCACATAGACATTTGACTGAGTGACCACAGACTTCAGATCTTTCTGCTCCTGTCCTAATACGGATGTTGTCTGTGAGAGCTGGGCTGCAACGTGGCCAAGCAAAGAGAACAGTGGCTCAGGAATCCAGAAACACGGGGTTTTGTTTTCAGCATTACCTGCTTTTCTTTAACTTCAGCGAATTACTTCATGCCCACATCTCAGTCTTCTGCAAAATGGAAGACTAGAAAGAATGATTGAAGATCACCTTGAGCTCTGTCAATGATTTAATGTCCCCACCTCCCTCTCTCCCTTCCTTCCTTCCTGATTAAACTAAAGGAGAAACTGGGGTTACTGACACTATGTTTGCAGTGGATTTGTTGTGAACTGGTAGTGCTGAAGGGGTAGTCTCTAAAGGATTGGGAAAGCACACTGCACGTTGCAAGGTTTGAGTCAGAGCACCCAGAGTTTGAGTGTAGAGCAATCCCTGCCCAACCTTTTCCATGTTTCCCAGACCGGGGCATGCATATCTTCAGGGTTGGTACTGCATGGGACCAGTGCAGTCCAACATCTTGGAGCATTGATTCTACTAAAGAATTCTGGAAAAAAGGATGACTTTTTAAAATATTAAATACAATATCATGGAACATAGTTTAAAATTTTGTATGCATTTTTATTGTGAAATAGAAGGTTTCAAAACTGTGGGGTTTATGGTTGGTTGCTTGTATTTCTCCTAGGTCTCCTGGGATTAGAATTATTTCTTTATTATATTGGGGGTACATTGGAGGAAAAGTTTGGAAAAGCTTACTCCTTGGGGTATGTTTTGAACGTGTCTTAGGTTGGGTTTCCTAGAAGCAGAGCCTGAGACAAGGATTCAGCTGCATACAATTTACTTGGGGTTTTTTAAGTCTGCTAATGAAACCCTGGTGGCACAGTGCCAATAGGCTGGCAGTTTGAATCCACCAGATGCTCCTTGGAAACCATACAGGACAGTTCTACTCTGTTGTATAGGGTCATTATGAGTTGAAATCAACTGGATGGCAACAACTTTTTTTTTTTTTTTAAGTCTGGTAAGAAGTGAGCAAAGCAGGATAGGAAAGGGGAAGAACCAAACAATGGTGTGGTCTCAAGGAAGTAGTCTGAATTGGAGTGCTCTGTCTTACAAATTACATCACAGAATTAACTGACATACCTTGAGGCAAAGGGGCTGGGATTTTGTGCCCCCATATGGGTTAGTCATTGTCTACCCCTGGGTGAAAGTGTAACCTCTGCTGAGAAACAGCTTTCTGTGGGTAGGGGCAATTATAATAAACCCTCACATACTCAACACTCAGAAGAGAACAGCTGTGAGCTGTAAACCACCAGTGTTGAGCTGGAGCCAGCTCGTAACGACTCACGACTCATGTAACCAGCTCACAAGAACTGATGTACACATCTTTTCCCAACTGTGCCTTCAGTGACCTCACACAGGGAGATTGAAATCAGCCATGATGGAAGCATTTGCACCTGAAAAATCAGCAAAAGCTACAAATGAGCTCTTTTGCCCCTATGGGGAGCTGGTTGTTAAACATTTGCCGGCATAGCTCTGGCTGACACTTTTGTCAGCTGGGAGATGCCCTGGCTGAAGGGGATCTGGGTAGGGTAGGGCATCAACAGCATCTACAACGGAGAATTACATAAAACCTGCCCACAAATTATGTCCCCAACTCATTGTCACAACAAACCAGTCGACACAACTGATTATGGTCTTTAAGGGAAAGAGAAGGGCAGAGTGGAAGTGAGGAAAGAGCATGTAAGGGAGGAGAAATAAGGGAGGAGAAAGAGCTATGCTCTATTGCTTAAATTGCTTAGGGACAGAATTTCTTATGACAATGACATAGTATTTTTTGTGAGATAATTTTCAGAATTTATCATTTTAAAATACCACATTTGACTCAGATGAGGGAGGGTTAAACTTTTTATTATGGAAAATTTATTAAGGAAAATTTCAAATATATACAAAAGTAGAGAGAATAATATAATAAATCCTCACATACTCGACACTCCACTTCAACAGTGATTAACTTAAGGCCAATCTTATTTTATCTATTCCTCTACTCACTTCCCCTCTGGTGTAAGGAAAGTTTTGAAGGCTTAGATAATTGGGCAGATGTTGAAGGTGGTCTAGAAAAAAGACAGGTTTGTGGAACCTCCCCAAGAACTAGGGGATAACGAAAGGTTTTTGACAGACTACAGGCAGAGCAGCCCCAGACCACTTTCCCTAACATATTAGGATCAAGTAGAAATCAACAGAAGGCACGTGCAATGCATTACATGGTACCTGTATTCAGATTAACTCCAAGTTGTTTTTGTTTTTTTAATCTCTGGATTCTTTTAAATGAAGAGCTGATTGTTGTAAGTTGAATTGTGTGCCCCAAAACTCTGTGTTGGAAATCTAACCGCTATACCTGTGTATGTGATCTAATGTAATATGATGACCTTACATCTAATGTAATCTAATCTTATGCAGTCAATCAATCAGTTGAGGTCGTATCAGTATAAGTTCAATTCTAAACCTAATTATTTCTGAGATATAAAAAGAGCAGGGTAGAGAGGCACGTGTACACACACACAGAGGAAGATAGAAGTCATGTGAGGATCACCAAGGAACCAAAGAGTGCTCAGGGTTACTGACAAGAAAAGAATGGACACAGCTGAGACCCTGGTTTGGACTTTTAGCCTCCAGAACTGTGAGAAAAAAAAAAAATTCTGTTTTTTAAAGCCAACCACTTTGCTATTTCTGTCACAGCAGCACTAGGTAACTAAGGTATCAGTGATGAAAACAGGACAAGAGTTATAGAGTTCCTACGTTGTTGTTGTGTGCAGTTGTGTTGATTTTGATTCACAGGGACCTCTTGTGACATAGTAGAACTGCTCCATAATGTTTTCTTGGCAGCTGAGTGCTTAACTGTTGTGCCGCCAAGGCTCCAAATGGGGTTCCTATGAAAGGAGCTTAATACTTCATTGCTTTCTAAATACTTCTTTTCCTCCAGCTGTCTCTTTCTAATTAGATACACATGAACAAAATATCAGGCTAATTTCTCAGTGCAAATTTTAAATAATCTTCCATTGCAAGAGCAAGACTTGTCACCATCATAATAAGATAAGAATCTTGACTCTTATTTAACAGGCAAAGAAATTATACAAGAAAACAGAAGAAAAGTTGGGTCTTCTTGTGGTAGGTTTACTGTGCTTACAATGGTGAGTTATGGCCTCTGTACTTTTTTTCTTTCACTGGCTTTGAGGATTTGGAAGAAGAGATGGCCTCGAACTTTTTCTAAGTATACCGGGTTTCCTTCTCTCTGCTTTTTGACATTCTACTTTCCCTCTTACTAGTTATAATTCCAAAGACAATGCATAGGTGAGCTCTTGAAAATGTGGAGTTGAAAGAATAAGTAACAGGGCCCCAGTAAGAGCATGTATGAAAAGTTAATAATTAATTCATTGTGAATAAATAAGCCAGAGAAGACTTGGTTCAGTCATTATATAGTTATCACTAGAATCTTTTACTCAGGTTAGGAAAGAGTGTTCAAAGGACATGGAGTATTAGACCATTGGGAAGAGGGATGGATTACCCAATAAGCAAGGTATGCACAGGTTTAATTGTGCTTACTTTCTAATCTGTAGTGCATGATTTCACCTGAAACCTTGCTTACTGTAAGCCGGTGCCTACCATGTTTACTGGTTAATCTGCCCTTGATTGGAAGTTTCAGAAAGCCAGTGCAAAGGGAAGAGTAGATAGGCTATCAGCAGTGAAACAGCCCTGCCTGGATTACTGTCTAGCTATTGTCTATTAAATCAGCTGCAGCTACTTTATTGGAATTGCCCAGGCTAAAGCTTCGTCCTTTGCTCAAGTGAAGAACCTGTGGGAGAAGCAGCTCTGATGCTGTAGACAGTGTATGAGCTCTTTATTGACAGAGGACTTTCACTTGCCAGTTGCAAAGAACAGATTGTTGACAGGTTGTGAGTCTGGGCCCATATGGATCAAAGGCAGAAAATAAAAGAAAGCATTCTTTCCTAAGGGGTGGTTACAGCTGAAGATTGGAAAAGTCTGTGCAAGTATCAGTATTACAACTCATTTCTTCTAGCTAGAGTATCTTGAAGATGTGTTTGTTAAGTTTGAACTTTACCGTAAGCTGGCTAAATCCATGTTGAGTTATTGGGAAGCAGAATTTCATTGGGTGAAATGAAAGAACCTTCCAGTGGGTTTCATGGCTTCTTTTTTGGAGGCCACTGTTTATTGTTACCTTTTAATTGAAATGTCATGAAGTCAAAATGAAACCAATTTGCAGTCAAGTGTGCTTGAATATTTTTGACATATTATTAAACAAAAAATATAAGTTTTCTCGAGTATGTTCATATAACATCAGAAGTTTGATTTTATGTATTGATTTTTAAATTTAAGGTTTAAAGTTTTAATTGCATATATATATATTTAACTATATTGTGTCTTAGGTGAAGTTTACAGTGCAAATTAGTTTTTCATTCAAAAACCTTATACACAGATTGTTTTGTGACATTAATTGTAGTCTCTGCAATGTGTCAGCACTCTTCCCCTTTCCCTTTCCATCCTGAGTTTGCAGCATCCATTTATCCAGTTTTCCTGTCTCTTTCTGCCTTCTTGTCTTTGTTATTGAATAGGTGTTGCCCATTTGGTCTCCTAGACTTATCTGAACCAAGAAACACGTTCCACACATGTGTTATTGTTTGTTCTATAGGCCTGTCTAATCTTTGTGTGAAAGGTGGACTTCAGGAGTGGCTGAGTTCGTAGGGTGTTTGAGGGTCATAGTCTTCGGGGTTCCTCCAGTCACTGTCAGACCGGTAAGTCTGGTCTTTTTGTGAATTTGAATTTTGTTCTACATTTTTCTCCTGCTCTACCTGGGACCTTCTATTGTTATCTCTGTCAGCGTGGTCAGTGGTGGTAGCTGGGGACCGTCTAGTTCTTCTGGGCTCAGGCTGGTGAAGGCTGTGGTTCATTTGGTCTATTCTTTGGACTAATATTTTTCTTGCATCCTTGGTTTTCTTCACTCTTCTTTGCTCCGAATGTGTTGGGACCAATAGATATGTCTTAAATGGCTACGTAAAATCTTTTAGGATCCCAGATGTTCTCACCAAAGTAGGGTGTAGCATATTTTCTTTACGAACTATGTTATGCCAATTGACCTAGATGTCCCCCAAGACCATGGCCCCCAGCCCTCAGTCTCTCAAGGTTGTTTGGATGTGTCTACGAAGCTTCTATGACTTTGCCTTGGTCAAATTGTACTGACTTCCCCTGTATTTTATGTTGTCTTTTCCTTTACCAAAGTTAATGATTGTCTACTATCTAGTGATTTCCCCTCCTGAACCCTCACCTCCCTCATAACCATGAAAGACTGTTTTTTTTTTTTTTTTCTGTGTATAAACCTTTTCTTGGGTTTTTATAATAGTGGTCTCATACAACATTTATCCTTTTGTGATTGCCTTATTTCACTCAGCATAATGCCCTCCAGATTCATCCATGTGAGATGTTTTGTGGATTTATCATTGTTCTTTATCATCATGTAGAATTCTCTTGTGTGTATGTATCATAATTTGTTTTCCATTCATCTGATGGACACTTAGGTTGCTTCCATCTTTTTGTTGTTGTGAATAATGCTACAGTGAAAACGGGTGTGTGTGTATCTATTCTTGCAATGGCTGTTATTTCTCTAGCGTATATTCCTAGGAGTGGGATTGCTGGATCATATGGTATTTCTATTTATAGCTTTTTAAGGAGGCACCATATTGTTTTCCATAGTGGTTGTACCATTTTACATTCCCACCAGCAGTGCATAAGAGCTCAAGTCTCCCAGCAACCTCTTCAACATTTGCTATTTTCTGTTTTATTGTTTCACGCCACTAATGTTGGGGTGAGACGGTATCTCACTGTACTTTTAATTTGCATTTCTCTAATGGCGAGTGATCTTGAGCATTTCCTCATGTGTCTGTTAGCTGCCTGAATGTCTTCTTTGGTGTCTGTTTATATCCTTTGCCCATTTTTTAATTGGTTTATTTGTCTTTTTGTTCTTGAGGCGCTGAAGCACCCTATGGATTTTAGAGATTAGACCTTTGTCCAATATGTCACAGCCAAAATTTTTTCCCAGTCTGTAGGTTCTTTTTTTACTCTTTTGGTGAAGTCTTTTGATGAGCTTAAGTGTTTAATTTTTAGCAGCGCCCAGTTATCTAGTTTATCTTCTGGTGTTTGTGCATTGTTAATTATGGTTTTTATTGTATTTAAGGCATGTATCAGGGCCCCTAGTGTTTTCCATATTTTGTCTTCCATTATCTTTATTGTTTCAGGTTTCGTATTTAGGTCTTTGATCCGTTTTGAGTAAGCTTTTGTGTATGGTATGAGGTATGAGTCCTTTTGTATTTTTTTATTGATGGAGATCCAGTTTTGCCAGCACCATTGGTTAAAAAGACTGTCTTTTCCCCATTTAGTGGACTTCGGTCCTTCGTCAAAGATAAAGCTGATCATAGGTGGATGGATTTACATCTGGGTTCTAGATTCTGTTCCATTGGTCTGTGTGTCTGTCATTGTACCAGTACCAGGCTGTTTTGACTACCATAGCTGTACAGTAGATTCTGATATCAGGTAGTGTGAGGCCTCCGACTTTGTTCTTTTTCTTCAATAATGGTTTTCATCTGAATTTTATTTTTAAGAACCTAACTCTTATATAATTTTTGTTCTCTATGGCTTTCCCTAGCCTGTTCCCAAACCAAGCAGTGTTCATGTTGACTGCATGTTGTGATACGTATATAAGGGCATGTTATAAACTTTTATAATTTTTGATATTAAAAATTTTGTGGGAGAATACACTTAGTGAAAATGGGGAGAAAGAGCTTTGAAATGTAAAGCTGTCACCCAAGACAACAGAACCCACTGGCAGAATAAGGATGTTACTGTACATTTAGTCAGCCCAGGTGAAGAACTCCTTAAGTTCAGGGCTATTGCTGGTCATTGATTCTGGATAGAGGCCAACAGACAATAGGTCTTCAAAAACTCTTTTGCAAAAGCTTCTTTAGAGTTCTGTTTAAAATTCTATGACCCAAGCACTCTTTTAAGAATTAGAAAACACACTTACCTGGGGATGAATCCTCATTAACTTGATTCATATTAGTTTATCTTTATAGTGGAACAAACACCAGTAAATTTTGTTTCTCAAATTGTGTTAGGACAATCTAAAGCAACCCAAGAAACCAAATGCTAAATCCATTTGACAGTAGGCATGTGGTAATGACCTTAACCAATTGTCAAGTCAGTCCTGACTCATGGTGACCTCATGAGTGTCAGAGCAGAACTGTGCTCTGTAGAGTTTTCAATGACTCAAAGTAGATCGCCAAGCCTTTCTTCCAAGGCACCCATGCGTGGACTCCAATCTTCAGCTTTTTGGATAGCAGCTAAATGCATTAATGTTTGCATGACCTATAATGGTCTTGTTGCTGTTGGCAACAAGTCAGTTTTTGACTCATAGTGATCACATTTGACAGAAGGGAAGGCCACATAGGGTTTTCTAGGCTGTAATCTTTATAGGAGCAGATCTCCAGATCAATCTCCCATGAAGCTGCTGGGTATGTTAGAACTGCCAACCTTTCCATTACCAGCTGAGCCCTTAACTGCTGTGCCACCAAGGCTCCTTGAAATGAATGGCCTTAGTCACTCTAATATCCTAACTGTGTAGTGAGCTTATGACCTAAAGGCTAAGTTAAAGGAATCCAGACCCCTAATTATACAATTAATTTGTTGTGACAGGGATAAAGGTGAAATAGGAGATTAAGAGTAAATGAAAGCTAGAACAATGTAGGTTAGGAAAGTGGTGGGATATAAATTTCAAAGGGCATAGATAGTTGAAGAGAAAATGTGAATTGCTCCTGAATGTATGTATTAGTTCTTTGGTTCATTGGCAAGTGTATTCGTACTGATCCCCAATGGCAAGAGTGGCAGTGTGATGAAGGAAGAACATTGGCTTTGAGGCTCACAGAACTGGTAAGAGGCAGATCCGGAATAAGAACCTCAGAAAAACAGGGATCTGTCTAAGACCCAAGCTGGGAGGTTGCTGAGAGAATTAAAGCAGATACTGTGTGTGTGAGCTACAAAGATCTTGTTCAATGCAGATTTGTTGTTTTAATGAGAAATCTGACACTACTCCCAAAGAGTTTGTGACAAGAATAACATGAATAAAAGCAAAAGGGCATATAAGTAAATTCTAAATTGAGTTATATAGATGGTAATTATTAGTACAGGAGATCAGAGATGTGAGAAATCTAGGTAGGCTGGAGTATTTAGTGAATGCTTCACAGAGGAAAAAGGATTGAGTTTGTCCTTGAAATGTGAGTGGAATAAACCTAAGAAAATGGTGGGAGAGGGGCAAAGCATTCCGGGCAGGGAGAACTTTATAATCAAGATAACGTGGGTAGGAATGGGAAAGATGCGTGCTGGGACCTGTGAAGCAATCTGTCATGAATGGTATTCATCTATTCATTCAGGAATCATTTATTAAACTCCAAAACAGTGCTGAGTGTTGGACATACTAAGACAATAAACCAAGGTCCTTGCTCTCAGGGAAACTCAAGTCTGCTATGCATGTATTGAAAAGTGTTTGACGAGACGCTGCAGGTGGGGTAGAAAACTATTCTGTGATGAAAAATGAGCTTGTATTGTGTGGTTATAGTCAAGGGGCATGATGGAAAAGCAGATTGTCACCTCTTTCTCTTGTGGAGTGGTTGGTGGGTTCAAACCACCAACCTTTTGGTTGGCAGCTAAGTGCTTTAATCACCGTGCCACCGGGGCTCTGTTATAACTTGTTCCTGTTGAGTCGATTCCAACTCATAGCGACCCTACAGGACAGAGTAGAACTGCCCCACAGGGTTTCCAAGGAGCGGCTGATAGATTTGAACTGCTGACCTTTTGGTTAGCAGCTGAGCTCTTAACCACTGTGCCACCAGGGCTCCCTTTTAAGGGACTATAAATAAGGCTGAGCAAATAGGAGACTCTTTGGGTGGGGTAGCTGTACAAGTTAAAGTTCAGCACTTTGGCACGCCTTGGCTGAAGGTTATTTATTTATTTACTCTTTCTCCAAGGCAGCGATATTTACTGATGAGGTAAACCTAATGAGCATCTAGTAGATTTCCCTGCCAGTAGCGTGCTGACAGTGGCCACCTGCTGTTTCCCCTCTGAGGTCACTTAATTAAGGAGTACTTTTTTTTTTTTTTAATGTGACACCTCATTAGGTCCCCAGTACCTCTGGGATGCCATGTGGGGGAAGCCATTCAGCAGGAGCCCTTATGTACTCCAGACAGGCTAGGGCTGCCTGGGAGAACAACCAAACAAGACCCTGCAGTTAGCAGGCCCTTTGAAGGCGAGGTCTGTGTGGCCACAGGCCTGGCCATTGGTCCAAGCAGCTGATGCCATGGTTGTGCTTTGGGTTGAGGCATGAGAATCATGAAGAGGTATGTGTCTGAGGGAGAGGAGATCATAAAGCACTGTGGTCACAGTGACGGTTTGGTCATTTTTGTCTCTGTGACTGAGCCAAAGGGGCTGACAAAGGGAAGAGATAGCCTAGTGCTCAATGCTGGAGGGAACTGGAGGTCTGCAGATGTGGCTACCTACTGGAATCGACTCCACAGCAGTGGGTTTGGTTTGGTTTTTTTATAGGCTATGAGAAGTAGAGATTTTTCTTTGTTTTTAATCTGATTTTTAATTACATTATTTTAGCTGAAACTCAAAGCCAGAAATTGAATAAATTAAAATCTGTTCTCAAAACTTGGTTTAACTGATAGAAGAACTTACTCAACTTCTGTCTGGAAGGCCTAGACTCAAAATTTTTACTTTATTAACAACTTTATTCTCTGCTATTTGCAGGCTTTGGTTCAGGCATTTTGCTGAGTTGAAAACTGGAAATTTGTAGTAATTGGAGGGGAAAGGATCACATGTGGTTTCTTCCAAACCTTTTTCCAATTTTTTTTTGTTCTGAATTCCATGGGAAAATTACCCAGAAGGGCGATTTTCTCCTTTAATGATGCAACAATGCTTGACTTGTGGTGTTGCCTGTTTTTATTTTCTAGCTGCATTGTAATTACATTTTCCCACACGACTTATTTTTTTTTCTTCCAAATTAGTAGATATGAAATTCTGATGGCTCTTTAGGGACCTTATCTTCAGATATTCTCTCCCTGGACTGTCCTTTGTGTGGGAATAGTTGCTGCTGGACTGTCAGGCCTCTGTCTGACCATTTTGTGGCAATTCATCACCCCAGGCCTTTTAATTAGCGGTTGCAGGTGAGTCACTAATTGGCCCCACATTTGCATACATAAGCCAGAGATTTGCAGGTTTACAATTATAAATCTTAGTCACACAGGCAGGGTAGAAATGTTAGCGCTGACCCGTCATCCCTTACAATTGCCTCATCAGCTCTTTACAAAGGATTTTCCTATATTGGTACTTCTACGTGGGCAAAGAAATGACTTGCTATATCAATTTGTTAAAAAAAAAAAAAGTGGTATTTTTTTGAAGAAGAAAGGCTAAGAGAAAACAAAGAAAAAGATTTTACACAGGACTCCTTTAGATAGCAGCAGGGAGGAGATGTGCTTGGAAAATAGCATATGGTTTATTTATTTTTTAAATTGATTTTGACCTTTTTTGGTGATACGAGAATGATGAACTATAGCAAAGAGAATACTGTCCAGGGTTTTATATTTTTCTGAGAACAGCATTAGCTTAAGCAACAACAGTGCAGGCTTCCTTACCCTGGGTCCATACTGACTCCAACCTTCAGGAACCTCAGAGAAATGCAGGCTTAATGCTGATCAAAGGGTCAGTCTCTTCTCAGTGGTTGTCTCGGCTAAGTGGTCAAGGCATCCGAACAGTGATGATGCTGTGGGCCTGCACATGTCTACTCTGCTCATCAGGGTTTATAATCCTCAGTCTGTCTGGAAGCAAAGATGCTCCCAGCTGGTTATTTCTAAGAAAACACCAATTGGTAATTCAGTTAAGGACTTATGACCAACATCAAATATTATTCACCAAAGGAAACGTGTTGGGGGCTAGACTGCTCATGGGACAAAGCAGATATTAACCCCACGTCCTTGATCTGCCACACGGCTGGATGAAAGTACACAAGCAATCAACAGTCTCTAAATTATGGATTTAGTTTTACACAGGAAATATCAATATTTATTTTTAAGGCTGTGACCATGGGTCACAGGTTCTCAGGCCAACACAGGATAGAGTACAATCAAGTATGGATGGGTAGTAGTCACAGGTATCTCTGACTTAAGTTACCACCAGTATAGGTACTCACAACAAGCCCCAGATGCTCCATTTGCTTGCAAGCAAGTAAGCTAAGGTGGCATATATTTTCATTTAAGATGATTATAGTCTTCTACTTGGGCATTGGGTAACGTCTCTGTTTCTTTGCTAACTACGGGGCTCGTTGATGGTCATGCTATTTTATGTCTCAGGTCTTAGATGCTGTCTTTGATGCCACATGATGTCACCTTTCCCACCATTACCTAGTTTCTTCTCTGTATTAATCTTGTATTGCCTATTCCAATTTATCTTTCCTACCCCATCCTAACACCCAATTTCTGTAGCGTAGTGGTTATTGTGTTCGCCTCACACGTGAAAGGTCCCTGGTGCGAAATCAGATGGGAACAAATTTCTCGGAAACCCTGGTGATATAGTGGCTAAGAGCTGGGGCTGCTAACCAAAATGTCAGCAGTTCGAATCCACTATGTGCTCCTTGGAAACCATATAGGGCAGTTCTACTCTGTCATATAGGGTTGCTATGAGTCAAAATTGACTCAACAGCAGTGAGTTTGGTTTTTTTGGTTTGCCCCCTCCTAAGGAAACCCTATAGTGTCCTATAGTGTCCCTATGAGTGGGAAGGAAACCCTGGTGGCATAGTGGTTAAGAGCTATGGCTGCTAACCAAAGGTTGGCAGTTTGAATCCATCAGGTGCTCCTTGGAAGCTGTATGGGGCAGTTCTACCCTGTCCTGTAGGTTCACGATGAGTTGGAATCAACTCAACGGCAACGGGTCAGGTTAAAGAGGCAAGGTCTTTGTTTGCTGGGAACAGAGAGAAAACAAGGGGAAAGGAGAAAATCCATGAAGTATTAGCTTTTTTTTTTTTTTTTGTGCGTGGTGTCAGCTGTACAGCAATGGGTTTGGTCTATTTATTTTTTGGTAAAAACATATAACATAACATTTTCCAGTTCAACAGTTTTTACATGTACAATTCAGTGACACCAATTGCATTAATCACATTGTGCAACCATTAGCAGTATCCTTTGCCAAATTTTTCATTATCATTGACACTTTGTTGCTGCCTTGTGCCATCCAGTGGATTCCAATACATGGTGACCCATATGTTACAGAGTAGAAGTGCTCCATAGGGTTTTCTTGGATACAATCTTTATGGAAGCAGATCACCAGGCCTTTTCTTCTGACGTACTGTTGGGTGGGTTTGAACTGCCAACCTTTTGGTTACCAGCCAAGCACAAACTGTTTGTACCACCCAGAAACCTTAATGCTTCGTAAATAATGACTCCCTCTTTCTCTCTTTACCACCCTTCCCCACCCCCCGACCCCTTAACCACTAATAAACTTTGGTCTCTGTACATTTGCCTATTCTAGATATTTCATGTGAGATCATACTATATTTGTGCTTTTGTGATTAACTTGCTTTACTCAGCATAATGTTTTCAAGCGTAGCATGTATCAGGACTTCATTTCTCTTTATGGCTGAGCAATATTGTATGTATTTTATCCATTCTTCATCTGTTGGGGAGCATTTAGGTTGTTTCCACCTTTTGGCTACTGTAAATAGTGCTGCAGTGAGTTGCATGTATCTGTTTGCCTTGCTGTCTTCAAGTCTCTTGGCTATATACCTAGGTGTGGAATTGCAGGGTGATATGGTAGTTGAATGTTTAACTTTTTGAGGTGGTTTATTAGCTTTTGCTGCAATATATTATGTAACAAATCAACCCAAAACTCAGTGACCTACAACAACAAACGTTAATTCTTCGCTTAGAGGTTTGTAGTCAGCTCTGGTAGCTCTGGTCTCTGCTGTGGGTCAGGATCATGTCTGTTCCATGTGTCTTCTTGGAGCATTCTCTTCTCACGGGAAAGGGCAGGCAGAAGTGGCCCAAGAGATCAAGTCAACAATATAAGCACATTTAAAGCCTCTGGTTGGTTGTGGTATGCAGGATACATTATATCTACTCTCATTCAGTTGGTCAAAACAAGTTACATGACCAAGTCCAATACTAATGGGATAGGTCAGAAAGGAGAAAGTGTATCAATAATGTATTCTATTATTCACCGGCTGTGTTTCAGAAAAGGTTTTTGGAAAACTTAGTGATTCTAGTCTGTGGGAGTAGTTCTGGGACCTAGATAATTGGGAAAGAGAGGAAATAAGATTTTGAGTAGGATCTTCAAGAAATACAGTAAATGATTTGCATTCCACTTAAAATTTGCATTCCACTTGGTATTTGGACATTATTTCCTTGAATGTAATGTTACTTTAAACTTGGGTCACATAGGTTCCCTGGGTTTTAAGGGCTATGCACATATTGATCAAAATTTGGTGTTAGACCTGTAAAGCGTTGGCAGTAAATTAATACTGTCACTGACTTGTTTATGAGTATTCTTGCTCACCCTCTAGGTTTCTGTTTTTTGCTACTGTGCCCATTTACTCTTTGGAAAAAAGGAGCGTGATTTTTTACTGGCACATCAATCTCAAATGTCTCTGTGGAGTTCTGCCCAGCAAGACTATAGGCAACATTCTGATTTCTTACAAGCTTTATCAATCAGCCAAGGAGTGTACACATCTCCAGGCCTGTTGGATACATGTGTTACATTTTATCAAGTGGTCTTTTGAACTTCCAGTTATTTGGCAGCTTTTTACAGAAAGGACTAGCTACCTTAAAGGAATCTTCATTATTTGCAGATTCTGTATTTGTGAATTTGCCTACTCCTAAAGTTTAATTGTGACCTCGAAATCAATTCTCACAGTGCTTTTTGTGGTCAGTCACAAACATTCACAGAGCTGTGAAAACTTTGAGACACCTCACATACATGTTCCCAGGCATGTCACATCAAACAAGGCAACACTCTGCCATTTTGTTTCAGCTTTCATATTATAAACAAGTATCCTTTTTGTGGCCTATTTAGTACCATGTTTTTCACATTTTTCTGTCTTTTGTTGGTGATTTTGCTGCCTAAAACGGCCCCTGAGCATAGTGTTGAGGTACGGTATAGTATGCCTAAGCACAAGAAGGTTGTGATGTGCCTTATGGAGAAAATGCACGTTGTTAGATAAGTGTCGCTCAGACCTGAGTTATAGTGCCGTTGGCTGAGCATTCAGTGTTAATGAATCAATAATATACATTAAATTGCTTTTTAAACGGAAGCACACATAAAGCAAGGTTCTGTATTGATCGGCTGACAAAAAATGGTGTGACTAGAGGCTTGCAGGAATCTAACCTGAATTTTTTAGGAACAATGGTTCAGTATTTGCTAATTCCATGTTTGTGGTGACTTTATAGATTATAGAGTCCTAGTGGCACAGTGGTTAAGAGCTTGGCTGCTAACCAAAAGGTCAGCAGTCCAAATCTACCAACTGCTCCTTGGAAAACCTAAGTGGCAGTTCTACTCTGTCTACAGCATCACTGTGAGTTGGAATTGTCTTGACGGCAACAGGATTTTTTTTGATTATAGAGTATAACTACCGCAAATAATGAGAACAGACTATACTCATGAGCATATACTTGGCTGTAAATTTTTCAGTGTGGAAGTTACTTTGCACTGAGGGTGAATCAGTTAATATTGTTTATAAGTTGACTTCTGCAACATTGACTGAATAGTAGTGGAGTTTGAGTTGGCCTGACTTTGTGTTGGGCTAATTGTGAACAAATTCAAATTGCGTTGTTTTCACTGTGGGAGCGAGGGGTGGGGGTGTATGGAGGAAGGGGTTGGGGGCTGGGGGGCGGAATCTCTCTTTCCCTCTCTGCAAATTCTCTTTATAAGGATGTTGGTGCTTTGGATATGATGTTTATTTCTCACAAGGGGAACAACCTTTCTTGATAAGTAGATGTGTTTTTCCATAAAATGCCTCTGCTTCACATTAAAACTGGTTCTTTAATGTTAAGTTATTTAGTAAAATAATGGATTGGAAAGAAATTTTAGTGAGTCCGTTTGGTATAGTACTCAAAATAGTAGATTTTGGACTCACAAGAACCTAGGTTCCGCTCTAAGATCTACTCCTTTGATACTGCATATTTTTGATAAATTCATCTCTTTGAGGCTCAGTTTCCTCCTCTGCAAAATGTGGATACTGATAGCAACTATTTGACAGGGTTGCTGTGGGGAATAAGTAAGATTATTATTGCAAACTAGCATGATGCCTGGCTCATAAATAAATATTACTGTTTACATTATTAGTAATAGTTTTATTAGTGAGATGGATTTGTGAATGTGATAGACTGACTTTTGTGCCATTAATAGGTGACTTCTCGTGGGTTTTTAATCTTTCTTTTTCTTTGAAAGCGAAAGGTGTGTTTTTGAAAAAACCAACACTTGGTCTACATAATACAACATAAGTAATAAAAGAGAAACTACATTGATAACTAATTAACTAGAAGTTATTCCATGTCAGGTGAATTTTTTTGTGTGTTTTAGGTGAAGGTTTACACAGCCATTTAGGTTCCCATTCAACAGTGTCTACACAAATTGTGCAGTGACATTGGTTATGTTCTTCACAATGTGTAAACATTCTCAATATTTCCATTCTGGTTTTCCTTTTTATTTGTTTGTCTTTTGGGTTGCACAAAGCTTTAACAAGCGTATCTCCTACCTTTGTTAAGGTTATCTGGGAATCCTATATGAAAGACAAGAAATTTGCAAAAGCAGCATGTGCCTTTTTCATGTCCCATCTGTTCACTCTTATCCTGTCCTCACAT
The DNA here is from genome assembly GCF_024166365.1 of Elephas maximus indicus. Taxonomy (NCBI): domain Eukaryota; kingdom Metazoa; phylum Chordata; class Mammalia; order Proboscidea; family Elephantidae; genus Elephas; species Elephas maximus. The sequence continues at coordinate 87,637,803 of NC_064820.1, forward strand.
CTATAGTTTAAGCCACTGGTTGTCAGCTCTGGATGCACTTTTGAATCGCCTGGGAAGCTTTGAAAATCCCTATGTCTGAGCTCTATCTCTGGGTAGTTTTATTTATTTGATCTCACACTGTTGAGGACTGCAGGACTACGGTAGATCCTGTTTCTGGAATCTCTTGCTCCTATTTCTTCTCTCTTCTCTTTACTATATAATCAAGTCTTACCTTCTCTACAAAGCCAGCCTTGATTCATCAGTCAGGAGAGCTGAAGTTATGCTGCAGTAACAACCCTAAAATCTCAGTGTCTTAAAAGAATGAAGGTTTACTTCTTCTTGCATTACATATCTATTCCATGTCAGTGAAAAGACTCTAACCCCTGACATCTTTGTCTCAAGATCCAGGTTGGCACCAATTCCTCTCTCTGAAACGTTGGTGATTCAAGTGTCAGGGGAAGAGAACAAAAGAACATCTAATGCTGGCAATTAAATGTTCCAGCCTAGAAGTACAGACGTCACATTTGCTTAGGACACTTTGGCCAGAACTCATAACCTGGCCATGCCTAACTTCAAGGAGAGAGACCATGCAAGCCTACCTTGTAACCAAAAGGAGAAGCAGAAATATAGGTGAGCGGCACCAATGTATACCACAATTGACTCAACTTTGCCATACATTTTTCCCCCTTTCTGAATTCCCATTGCATTCATTTGTGTTGTTAGTTACCCATTGAGGTGGCTCCAACTCATGCTGACCCCCATGTACAATAGAATGTAACGGTGTCTAGTCCTGTACCATCTTCATGATCGTTGGTATGTTTAAGTCCATTGTTGAGTGCCTTCCAACCTTGAGTACTTATCTTCCAGTATTGTATTAGGCAATATTATGTTGTAATCCTCAGGGTTTTCCTTGGCTAATTTTTTTTTTAATTGAACTTTAGGTGAAGGTTTACAGAACAAACTAGTTTCTCATCAAACAGTACATACATTGTTGTATGACATTGGTTAACAACCCCACGACATGTCAACACTCTCCCTTCTCAACGCTGGGTTCCCTATTACCAACTTCCTTGGCTAATTTTTGTAAGTAGATCACCAAGTTTTCTTCCTAGTCTGTCTTGGTCTGGAAGCTCTGCTGAAACCTGTCCGCCATGGATAACCTTGCTGCTGTCTGAAATATCTGTGGCATAGCTCCCAGCATTAGAACAACATGCAAGCCAACAAAGTACAAAAACTGCCCGAAAGGTGGTGACACTCATCTATACCGCATAGAAGTATATCATTTTATTGTATTCTATTTTGAATTTTTGATCTGAAAGAGACCCTAGAAATCATGTTGTCTAACTTTCTTATAGACTTCGGTTCTTAAAGGCCAGGTGGATTCAAAGAAAATGATAAAAATTGAACTGTTATCAAAGGATTTTTTTCCTACAAAGGACAAAACAAACTCACTGTTGGAACAAAGAGCTGCCCGGAAGAAATGCGTTTCTTCCTCTAGCAGGGGCATAGGGGCTGTATGTTTCATGGCGCATTTGCAGAATGGTTACCTGTTGTTCCTTTTTGGCCTTGTGCCTACTTGTATTTTAGTGACTTTAACAGCTACTAGGGAGAATAAGAATTTTGGAGAGAGCTATAAAATCCTAGTGGTTCCAAAATTTTATTAAATACATTTTTACTATGAAATAGACTCAGGAGATAGGCAGACTAATAAACCAGACATGATAATCACATCATGTGTATGGCAGAAATTATACTTATTCCCCAATGAAATAAGACTGCTTGGGCCTCAGTGGAGACAGATGGATTTATCATTCTGACACAGCAGGGTGGGTCATAGCCTGGGTGGCAAGGTATGTAAATATTAATGGAGATTCCAAACTCCACTGTGTCTGCGGTAATTTCTATGCTGTGTTAGCAGCTGAGGGTCAAGGCAAGAAAAGAAAGAAATGGTGTGGGTGGGACTTGGATCTCTTCTACTGTTAGGAAAATCCTTCCGTTTATTTTAAAAAAAAAAATTCTTCTTGTCTCTTTAGTGTCTGTGGCCATCTGAAAACGTCCATGTGATGCTGAAGAAAACTTTAGTAATTCACTGAAGATTTTGCCATAAGGTTCTTTTACCTCTTTTTAATTTTACAGTGTCAGTCTTTTTGAGTTGAATAATCTCAAACAGATTTGCCTCCCAAGAACCCTTTGCTTTGTGGAGCAAACTATAAAGAAACACTAGAATAGTGGGCGAAATGACGAATACCCTAAACCTCACAAACTATTAGGAATCAAATTCTCAAGCATCATACCTAATTATCTCCCTTCCCCCATTTCTGTTCAGGGATCCCAAGGTTAAAGAAAAGCAGCTGAAAAAACAATATTCTTGGTTGAGGTTCATATACTGCTCTTTTTTTTTTTTTTTATGTAACTGTAGGATAGGAAAGGGAGAGAACTTCCCAAATCTGCCCCTTTAGTTGCCAAAAAAGACACAAAATATGCCCAGAAAAAAAAGGAGAGTGCTATTATTATGCAGAAATAATAGCATTGACAGGAAACTTAGGAAGTCCTCTTTTCTAATGGTTCTCAAAATGGAGTCCTTATGGGGAGACCAGCTGTTCTCTGAGTTGGGAAGAACCTAAGAAAGAAGGGCTGGAGGTGTAGCCAATGTGGCTACCTATATGGTCAGGAGGGGAAAGGGGGTTCAACTCAGGCTGCAGTGAAAAGACAGAGAATGTGCCCACGACGCTATCATGTCTGCTGTGAATGATCTTGTCTAAGTACGTGAGTGATATGTTGACATTTGTGTGTGTGGCGGTGCAGAAGTACCATAGTGAGAGCAATCAGAGGGCGATTGGAATGAGAAGGTAGGGAATGGGAAGTTGCGCCGGCAAATGGTCAAAAATTTGTAGAACAAATAGTTTGAGAATTAGTCATGTAGTCTAGGCCCTATTTTGGGGTACTAAGTTTTTCAAGGCAGCTAAGATAATTTGAAGGTCAATTGTACATGCACTCTTCATAGCAAGTTTAGCGTTTGAGCCCCTTTAGAGTAAAAATTCATATATAATAGCCACATTTGTCATATAATTCTTGCTAATATATAAGATCTTATTCTCTTGTTAGGTGCTTCTGGAGATGAAGAGAATGACAGATTAGACAACACGGTTTGGTTCCTAGTGATAGAAACCCAAGTGAAATTAGCTTATCAAGGAGGGACTTTATTGGTATTTGTTGCCAAACTGTGAGAAGGGCAGGGTATAGATGACCTCAGAGCTCTTATACCAGGGCCTACAGTGCTGCATAGTCTTTCTCTTCTCTCTGCTTTAGTCACTACATTTCTCAGCCTGGCTCCCTCCAAGAGCAGCAACAACGACCACCAATAGCTCCAGTCCCATGTTGGACAAAACTTTCCACCTCAAAAACAGCAGCTTCTCCTTAGTTCCATATAAAAAATATCCAAGGACAGGACACTGATTTGAGTCACATTTCTCTCTTTGTGGGCTGGAGGGAATGTACACTTTTATTGGCAACTCCTACTAGAACCTCAAAGCCCTTAGGTGGTGCAAAGGGTTAACGTACTCAGCTGCTAACCAAAAAGTTGGAGGTTCAAGTCCACCCAGAGGTGCATTGGAAGAAAGTCCTGATAATCTATTGTAGTTGTTGTTAGGGACCATCACAGCAACCCTACGTAGAACAGAATGAAACACTGCCCGGTTCTGCAACATCTTCACAATTATTATGCTTGAGCCCATTGTTGCAGACACTGTGTCAATCCATCTCATTGAGAGTCTTCCTCTTTTTTTGCCAACTCTTTATCAAGCATGATGTCCTCCAGAGACTGCTCTCTTCTGACATGTCCAAAGTACATGAGACGAAGTCTCACTGTCCTTGCTTCTAAGGAGCATTCTAGCTGTACTTCTTCCGAAACAGATTTGTTCATGCTGGCAGCCCATGACATATTCATTATTCTTCGCCAGCACCACTATTCATAGGCGTCAATTCTTCTTTGGTCTTCCTTATTCATTGTCCAGCTTTTGCGTGCGTATAAGGCAATTGAAAACACCATGGCTTTGGTCAGGCGCACCTTAGTTGTTAAAGTGACATCTTTGCTTTACAACGCTTTTAAGAGGTCTTGGGAAGCAGATTTGCCCAACAAAATACAGCATTTGATTTCTTGACTGCTGCTTCCATGGGTGTTGATTGTGTATTCAAGTAAAATGCAATCCTTGCCAATTTCAACCTTTTCTCCATTTATCATGATGTTGCTTATTGGTGCAATTGTTAGGATTTTTGTTTGCTTTATGTTGAGGTGCAATGCATACTGAAGGCTATAGTCTTTGATATTCATCAATAAGTGGTTCAAGTCCTCTTCACTTTCAGCAAGCAAGGTTGTGTCATCTGCATATAACAGGTTTTAATGAATCTTCTCCAATCTTGATGTGGTGTTCTTCTTCATATAGTCCAGCTTCTTGGATTATTTGCTCAGCATACAGATTGGATAAATACGGTGAAAGGATACAATCTTGATGCACTTCTTTCCTGATTTTAAACCATGTAAGTATCCTCTTGTTCTGTTTGAATGACTGGCTCTTGGTCTATGTACAATTTCCTCATGAGCACAATTAAATGTTCTGGAATTCCCATTCTTGCCAATGTTATCCATAATTTTTTTTGTGACCCACACTGTCAAATGCCTTTGCATAGTCTGTAAAACACAAGTAAACATCTTTCTGGTATTCTCTGCTTTCAGCCAATATCCATCTGATATCAACAATGACATCCCTCATTCCAAATCCTCTTCTGAAATCAGACTGAATTTCTGACAGTTCCCTGTTGATGTACTGCTGCAACCGCTTTTGAATGATCTTCAACAAAATTTTACTTATGTGTGATATTAATGATGCTGTTCAATAATTTCCTCATTCTGTTGGATCACCTTTCTTCAGAATGGGCACAAATATAGATCTCTTCCAGTCTGTTGGCCAGGTAGCTGTCTTCCAAATTTCTTGGCATAAATGATGGAGAACTTCCAGCACTATGTCTGTTAAAACATCTCAATTCACTTTTCATCATTTCTTGGAGCCCTGTTTTTCACCAATGCCTTCAGTGCAGCTTGGACTTCTTCCTTCAGTACCATTGGTTCTTGATCATATGCTACCTTCTGAAATGGTTGAATGTCGACCAGTTCTTTTGGTATAATGATTCTGTGTATTCCTTCTATCCTCTTTTGGTGTTTCCTGCGTAGTTCGGTATTTTGCCCATAGAATCCTTCAATATTGCAGCTCCAGGCTTGAATTTTTTCTTCTCTTCTTTTTCAGCTTGAGAAATGCTGAGCATGTTCTTACCTTTTGGTTTTCCAACTCCAGGACTTTTCACATGTCATTATAACACACTGTCTTCTTGAGTCACCCTTTGAAGTCTTCTGTTCAGTTCTTTTACTTCATCATTTCTTCCTTTCACTTTAGCTACTTGATGTTCAAGAGCAAGTTTCAGATTCTCTTATGGTATTCATTTTGGCTTTTTTTCCTTTCTTTCCCTTCTTTTTAGTGGCTTCTTGCTTTTTTTATGTGTGATATCTTTGATGTCATTCCAGTCTGTCTGATCTTTGGTCACTAGTGTTCAGTGTGTCCAATCTGTTCTTGAGATAGTCTCTAAATTCAGATGGGATATGCTCAAGGTTGCATTTCAGCTCTCATGGACCTGTTCTCCTTCAGTTTCAGCTTGAACTTGTGTATGAACAATTGATGGTCTGTTCTGCAGTCAGCCTCTGGCCTTGTTCTGACTAATGATATTAAACTTCTCCATTGTTTCTTTTCACAAAGGTAGTCAATTTGATTCCCATGTATTCCAACTGGCTAGGTCCATGTGTATAGTTGCAGTTTTTGTAGGTGAAAAAAGGTATTTGCAATGAAGTCATTGATCTTGCAAGATTTTATCGTGTGATCCTTGATGTCGTTTCTGTCACCAAAGCCATATTTCTCAACTACTGATCCTTCCTTGCTTCCAACTTTCGAATTCCAATCACGAATAATTATCCAAGCATCTTGATTGCATGTTTGATCAATTTCAGACTGCAGAAGCTGGTAAAAATCTTCATCTTAGTGGTTGGTGCATAAATATGAATAATAGTCGAATTGAATGGTCTTCCTTGTAGGCATATGAATACTATCTTATCACTGACAAAGTTGTACTTCAGGATAGATCTTGAAATATTCTTTTTGACGATGAATGGGATGTCATTGTTCCTCAGTTTGTCATTTCCAGCATAGTAGACCATACGATTGTCAGATTTGAAATGGTAAATACCAGATCATTGCAGCTCACTAATGCCTAGGATATCGATCTTTATGAGTTCCATTTTATTTTTAACGACGTTCAGTTTTCCTAGATCCATACTTCGTACATTCCACATTCCGATTATTAATGGGTGTTTACAGCTGTATTTTCTCATCTCCTACTGATCTACTTCTGAAAAATCAGCCGTTAAAAACCCTATGGAGCACAGATTGATTCAAGGGCAACTGGTTACTAGGTCCCTAACGTTAGCATGTGACAGAAGTTCTTCTTTCTAAAAGAAGGTTGTTGTTACTCTCTGTTTAATGGATGAAAATTTTTTGTTTCAACCTGAACCGTTTCAGAAGGTTATATGTTAGTTTTCAGTTTTCTAGAGCATTAATCTTAAGAATTAAACTGGTGTGGATAATCTGATCATAAATTCCTGAGGACAGGAACATTGTTTTATAATATACTGTATTCTCTTCTATTGCTTAGAGAGTTTTGACAGTGTGCTAATTTTGGTTTGGTTATTTGTGATCATGACTGAATTCATAATATTGATAATCAGTGATGATTTTGGGGTACTTATGTGAAACTTCATGAGTTTAGTTTTTCCTAATAGATTTAGTTTCATAATCAAGCTCAGTATTAGCAAATCCTAAAAAAAGTGGAATGAGGTTTTGAGTGGGCTAAATGTGGCCTGGGTGGTTGGGAGAGAGTTAGCCTGCAGTTTTATTTATGTCCTAGATCTTAAAGATTTTTTTTTTTAAGAGGTGTGCTTTTTAAAATATTCTCCTTAGAACATAGCAAGAGTCTTTGAAATTGGATAGCAGATTTTTTCTACTAGGCATACCTTACTTGAGATTTTTAAAGCAATTTTTTCAAGTGCTTTTTATAGTTTTTCATACCACATTGAAAGGATGGCCAGTGTCATTTTCAACAGTATTAACCATGCCTGATACCTCCTCATCATAAATTAGGGTCAAATGTTGGTTAAATCAAAGCTAGTTTGAATCAACCTGTCAAAAGCATTGATTTACAATCTTCCTACTCAAATTTATTATGTACTTTAGTGCCTTCCCTCTTGTAGGCCCTTACAGCTTTGAACTACGCAGTGAATGAACTAATATGGTAGCTCCTGTACCTAACTAATCCCATCTAAATGTCTGTATTGGAAGCATTTGAGTGCAGGATCTTTCCCCCCAGTATGATTTATGTCAACATTTGTCTCATTCATAAGTAGCATATTAATGCCCAATTCTGGAAAAAAAATAAAAGGAGAAAACCTCTCTGCCTGTCTAGACAGAGTCTTGTTAGTGTATGTCTGATCATATGGGTTACTCATGGCGGTAATATTAATCGGTGGGAAATGAGCCAAGGAAAGACAACCCTATCCACCAATTAAATTTACTGAGCTTGTGGGGTGGTTTATAAAGTTAACATGCTGGGCAAGGTTTACATCTGACCAGGGGAATTGTTGTTTTCTGATCCCCACTTGGCTGTCAGCCACCCTAAACACAAGACAGATGTTGGCTTTACTAGGGTCAGGGTTATCAAAGGGTGGAATGAATAATCATTGGCTCAGGGGGTTGCTACTTTTCCTTTGCTGATGAATAAGAGCAAATAAAATAATTTCTGAATGCCTTGGGGGTGGGGTTGGGAGGCTAGTTCAGCAAAGCTGGATAGGGGTACCAAATACCATCATCATAAGAAGAACTTCCCATGTCTCAGATGTTCTTAGCTTAGTTTGTTTGATCTGTGTACGACTGATTCTGCTATCTCAAAGGGCAGGGGTTAATGCCTTCTCATAAAGATAGCAATGATAAACACAAACAAGGTATTCATGCTGATATATTGGTTTCTTATCCGGGGATCAAGGCAAAAACGTGGGAGAACTAAAAACACAGGGTTTGAAATAGCATCAAAGTAATTTGTTGGTTTTTGATGTAGGAAGCTTTTTTTTTTTTTTTTTTTTTTTTTTTTTTTTTTTTTATAATAACTTTTATTAAGCTTCAAGTGAACGTTTACAAATCCAATCAGTCTGTCACATATAAGTTTACATACATCTCACTCCCTACTCCCACTTACTCTCCCCGTCTTGAGTCAGCCCTTTCAGTCTCTCCTTTCTTGACAATTTTGCCGGCTTCCCTCTCTCTCTATCCTCCCATCCCCCCTCCAGACAAGAGTTGCCAACACAATCTCAAGTGTACACCTGATATAATTAGCTCACTCTTCATCAGCGTCTCTCTCCCACCCGCTGACCTGTCCCTTTCATGTCTGATGAGTTGTCTTCAGGGATGGTTCCTGTCCTGTGTCAACAGAAGGTCTGGAGAGCATGGCCGCCGGGATTCCTCCAGTCTCAGTCAGACCATTAAGTTTGGTCTTCTTATGAGAATTTGGGGTCTGCATCCCACTGCTCTCCTGCTCCCTCAGGGGTCCTCTGCTGAGCTCCCTGTCAGGGCAGTCATCGATTGTGGCCGGGCACCAACTAGTTCTTCTGGTCTCAGGATGATGTAGGTCTCTTGTTCATGTGGCCCTTTCTGTCTCTTGGGCTCTTAGTTGTCATGTGGGCTTGGTGTTCTTCATTTTCCTTTGCTCCAGGTGGGTTGAGACCAATTGCTGCATCTTAGATGGCTGCTTGTTAGCATTTAAGACCCCAGACGCCACATTTCAAAGTGGGATGCAGAATGATTTCATAATAGAATTATTTTGCCAATTGACTTAGAAGTCCCCGCAAACCATGTTCCCCAGACCCCCGCGCTTGCTCCGCTGAGCTTTGAAGCATTCATTTTATCCCGGAAACTTCTTTGCTTTTGGTCCAGTCCAATTGAGCTGACCTTCCATGTATTGAGTGTTGTCTTTCCCTTCACCTAAAGCAGTTCTTATCTACTGATTAATCAATAGAAAAACCCTCTCCCACCCTCCCTCCCTCCCCCCCTCGTAACCACAAAAGTATGTGTTCTTCTCAGGTTTACTATTTCTCAAGATCTTATAATAGTGGTCTTATACAGTATTTGTCCTTTTGCCTCTGACTCATTTCGCTCAGCATAATGCCTTCCAGGTTCCTCCATGTTATGAAATGTTTCAGAGATTCGTCACTGTTCTTTATCGATGCGTAGTATTCCATTGTGTGAATATACCACAATTTATTTACCCATTCATCCGTTGATGGACACCTTGGTTGCTTCCAACTTTTTGCTATTGTAAACAGAGCTGCAATAAACATGGGTGTGCATATATCTGTTTGTATGAAGGCTCTTGTATCTCTAGGGTATATTCCGAGGAGTGGGATTTCTGGGTTGTATGGTAGTTCTATTTCTAACTGTTTAAGATAACGCCAGATAGATTTCCAAAGTGGTTGTACCATTTTACATTCCCACCAGCAGTGTATGAGAGTTCCAATCTCTCCGCAGCCTCTCCAACATTTATTATTTTGTGTTTTTTGGATTAATGCCAGCCTTGCTGGTGTGAGATGGAATCTCATCGTAGTTTTAATTTGCATTTCTCTAATGGCTAATGATCGAGAGCATTTTCTCATGTATCTGTTGGCTGCCTGAATATCTTCTTTAGAGAAATGTGTGTTCATATCCTTTGCCCACTTCTTGATTGGGTTGTTTGTCTTTTTGTGGTTGAGTTTTGACAGAATCATGTAGATTTTAGAGATCAGGCGCTGGTCGGAGATGTCATAGCTGAAAATTCTTTCCCAATCTGTAGGTGGTCTTTTTACTCTTTTGGTGAAGTCTTTAGATGAGCATAGGTGTTTGATTTTTAGGAGCTCCCAGTTATCGGGTTTCTCTTCATCATTTTTGGTAATGTTTTGTATTCTGTTTATACCTTGTATTAGGGCTCCTAGGGTTCTCCCAATTTTTTCTTCCATGATCTTTATCGTTTTAGTCTTTATGTTTAGGTCTTTGATCCACTTGGAGTTAGTTTTTGTGCATGGTGTGAGGTATGGGTCCTGTTTCATTTTTTTGCAAATGGATATCCAGTTATGCCAGCACCATTTGTTAAAAAGGCTGTCTTTTCCCCAGTTAATTGACACTGGTCCTTTGTCAAATATCAGCTGCTCATACGTGGATGGATCTATGTCTGGGTTCTCAATTCTGTTCCATTGGTCTATGTGTCTGTTGTTGTACCAATACCAGGCTGTTTTGACTACTGTGGCTGTATAATAGGTTCTGAAGTCAGGTAAGGTGAGGCCTCCCACTTTCTTCTTCTTTTTCAGTAGTGCTTTGCTTATCCGGGGCTTCTTTCCCTTCCATATGAAATTGGTGATTTGTTTCTCTATCCCCTTAAAATATGACATTGGAATTTGGATCGGAAGTGCGTTAAATGTATAGATGGCTTTTGGTAGAATAGACATTTTTACTATGTTAAGTCTTCCTATCCATGAGCAAGGTATGTTTTTCCACTTAAGTATGTCCTTTTGAATTTCTTGTAGTAGAGCTTTGTAGTTTTCTTTGTATAGGTCTTTTACATCCTTGGTAAGATTTATTCCTAAGTATCTTATCTTCTTGGGGGCTACCGTGAATGGTATTGATTTGGTTATTTCCTCTTCGGTGTTCTTTTTGTTGATGTAGAGGAATCCAAGTGATTTTTGTATGTTTATTTTATAACCTGAGACTCTGCCAAACTCTTCTATTAGTTTCAGTAGTTTTCTGGAGGATTCCTTAGGGTTTTCTGTGTATATAATCATGTCATCTGCAAATAGTGATAACTTTACTTCTTCCTTGCCAATCCGGATACCTTTTATTTCTTTGTCTAGCCTGATTGCCCTGGCTAAGACTTCCAACACGATGTTGAATAAGAGCGGTGATAAAGGGCATCCTTGTCTGGTTCCCGTTCTCAAGGGAAATGCTTTCAGGTTCTCTCCATTTAGAGTGATATTGGCTGTTGGCTTTGCATAGATGCCCTTTATTATGTTGAGGAATTTTCCTTCAATTCCTATTTTGGTAAGAGTTTTTATCATAAATGGGTGTTGGACTTTGTCAAATGCCTTTTCTGCATCAATTGATAAGATCATGTGGTTTTTGTCTTTTGTTTTATTTATGTGATGGATTACATTAATGGTTTTTCTGATATTAAACCAGCCTTGCATACCTGGTATAAATCCCACTTGATCAGGGTGAATTATTTTTTTGATGTGTTGTTGGATTCTATTGGCTAGAATTTTGTTGAGGATTTTTGCATCAATGTTCATGAGGGATATAGGTCTATAATTTTCTTTTTTTGTAATGTCTTTACCTGGTTTTGGTATCAGGGAGATGGTGGCTTCATAGAATGAGTTGGGTAGTATTCCGTCATTTTCTATGCTTTGGAATACCTTTAGTAGTAGTGGTGGTAACTCTTCTCTGAAAATTTGGTAGAACTCTGCAGTGAAGCCGTCCGGGCCAGGACTTTTTTTTGTTGGGAGTTTTTTGATTACCGTTTCAATCTCTTTTTTTGTTATGGGTCTATTTAGTTGTTCTGCTTCTGAATGTGTTAGTTTAGGTAGGTAGTGTTTTTCAAGGAATTCATCCATTTCTTCTAGGTTTTCAAATTTGTTAGAGTACAATTTTTCATAATAATCTGAAATGATTCTTTTAATTTCATTTGGTTCTGTTGTGATGTGGTCCTTCTCATTTCTTATTCGGGTTATTTGTTTCCTTTCCTGTATTTCTTTAGTCAGTCTAGCCAATGGTTTATCAATTTTGTTAATTTTTTCAAAGAACCAGCTTTTGGCTTTGTTAATTCTTTCAATTGTTTTTCTGTTCTCTAATTCATTTAGTTCAGCTCTAATTTTTATTATTTGTTTTCTTCTGGTGCCTGATGGATTCTTTTGTTGCTCACTTTCTATTTGTTCAAGTTGTAGGGACAGTTCTCTGATTTTGGCTCTTTCTTCTTTTTGTATGTGTGCATTTATTGATATAAATTGACCTCTGAGCACTGCTTTTGCTGTGTCCCAGAGGTTTTGATAGGAAGTATTTTCATTCTCGTTGCTTTCTATGAATTTCCTTATTCCCTCCTTGATGTCTTCTATAACCCAGTCTTTTTTCAGGAGGGTATTGTTCATTTTCCAAGTATTTGATTTCTTTTCCCTCGTTCTTCTGTTATTGATCTCTAGTTTTATTGCCTTGTGGTCTGAGAAGATGCTTTGTAATATTTCGATGTTTTGGACTCTGCAAAGGTTTGTTTTATGACCTAATATGTGGTCTATTCTAGAGAATGTTCCATGTGCGCTAGAAAAAAAAGTATATTTTGCAGCAGTTGGGTGGAGAGTTCTGTATAAGTCAATGAGGTCAAGTTGGTTGATTGTTGTAATTAGATCTTCCGTGTCTCTGTTGAGCTTCTTACTGGATGTCCTGTCCTTCTCCGAAAGGGGTGTGTTGAAGTCTCCTACTATAATTGTGGAGGTATCTATCTCGCTTTTCAGTTCTGTTAAAATTTGATTTATATATCTTGCAGCCCTGTCATTGGGTGCGTAAATATTTAATATGGTTATGTCTTCCTGATCAATTGTCCCTTTTATCATTATATAGTGTCCTTCTTTATCCTTTGTGGTGGATTTAAGTCTAAAGTCTATTTTGTCAGAAATTAATATTGCTACTCCTCTTCTTTTTTGCTTATTGTTTGCTTGATATACTTTTTTCCATCCTTTGAGTTTTAGTTTGTTTGTGTCTCTAAGTCTAAGGTGTGTCTCTTGTAGGCAGCATATAGATGGATCGTGTTTCTTTATCCAGTCTGTGACTCTCTGTCTCTTTATTGGTGCATTTAGTCCATTTACATTCAGGGTAATTATAGATAAATAAGTTTTTAGTGCTGTCATTTTGATGCCTTTTTATGTGTGTTGTTGACAATTTCATTTTTCCACATACTTTTTTGTGCTGAGGCGTTTTTCTTAGTAAATTGTGAGATCCTCACTTTCATAGTGTTTGACTTTATGTTAGTTGAGTCGTTACGTTTTTCTTGGTTTTTGTCTTGAGTTATAGAGTTGTTATACCTTTTTGTGGTTACCTCATTATATACCCCTATTTTTCTAAGTAAAAACCTAACTTGTATTGTTCTATATCGCCTTGTATCACTCTCCATATGGCAGTTCAATGCCTCCTGTATTTAGTCCCTCTTTTTGATTATTGTGATCTTTTACCTATTGACTTCCATGATTCCCTGTTATGTGTATTTTTTTTTTTAATTAATCTTAATTTGTTTGTTTTTGTGATTTCCCTATTTGAGTTGATATCAGGACGTTCTGTTTTGTGACCTTGTGTTGTGCTGTTATCTGATATTATTGGTTCTCTGACCAAACAATATCCTTTAGTATTTCTTGTAGCTTTGGTTTGGTTTTTGCAAATTCTCTAAACTTGTGTTTGTCTGTAAATATCTTAATTTCGCCTTCATATTTCAGAGAGAGTTTTGCTGGATATATGATCCTTGGTTGGCAGTTCTTCTCCTTCAGTGTTCTGTATATGTCGTCCCATTCCCTTCTTGCCTGCATGGTTTCTGCTGAGTAGTCAGAACATATTCTTATTGATTCTCCCTTGAAGGAAACCTTTCTTTTCTCCCTGGCTGCTTTTAAAATTTTCTGTTTATCTTTGGTTTTGGGGAGTTTGATGATAATATGTCTTGGTGTTTTTCTTTTTGGATCAATCTTAAATGGGGTTCGATGAGCATCTTGGATAGATATCCTTTCGTCTTTCATGATGTCAGGGAAGTTTTCTGTCAGAAGTTCTTCAACTATTTTCTCTGTGTTTTCTGTCCCCCCTCCCTGTTCTGGGACTCCAATCACCCGCAGGTTATCCTTCTTGATAGAGTCCCACATAATTCTTAGGGTTTCTTCATTTTTTTTAATTCTTTTATCTGATTTTTTTTCAGCTATGTTGGTGTTGATTCCCTGGTCCTCCAGATGTCCCAGTCTGCATTCTAATTGCTCGAGTCTGCTCCTCTGACTTCCTAGTGTGTTGTCTAATTCTGTTATTTTATTGTTAATCTTTTGGATTTCTACATGTTGTCTCTCTATGGATTCTTGCAACTTATTAATTTTTCCAGTATGTTCTTGAATAATCTTTTTGAGTTCTTCAACAGTTTTATCAGTGTGTTCCTTGGCTTTTTCTGCAGATATCCTAATTTCATTTGTGATATCATTAAGCATTCTGTAAATTAGTTTTTTATATTCTGTATCTGATAATTCCAAAATTGTATCTTCATTCGGGAAAGATTTTGATTCTTTTGTTTGGGGAGTTGGAGAAGCTGTCACGGTCTGCTTCTTTAAGTGGTTTGATATGGATTGTTGTCTCCGAGCCATCACTGGGAAACTAGTTTTTCCAGAAAATCCGCTAAAAAAAAACTGCAGTCAGATCCCTATCAGAGTTCTCCCTCTGGCTCAGGCTATTCAGATGTTAATGAAGCCGCCTGGGGAGGGTGGGGGAGGGAACAGAGAGATAGGAGAGTAGCACCTCAGAATATAGCCAGAGTTGCTTGTCTTGCTTGGAATGACTCTTATATCTGAGATTCCCGTGGGCGCGTCGCCTATGTGTGCTGTCTGTGTGGAGATTGCCCCCGGGGGGTCTGGCCCGCTGGAGTCACGGTCAGATCCTCCGCTTCCAGCCCCACGCCCAGCGTCAAGGCTCCCCTACTGGGACGGTGCACTCTCGACTCCAAAATCAGTCGCTGCCTCCCGGGGACTTCCCGTCCCTCCAGCCGCGTGGCTGTGCCGCCCCCGTGAACCAGGTGGGCCCCCTCCCGGGGTTAGTTCAGATGGGTGGAGTAGCTCCCCGTGCTTGTGCCGCGACCGAGTGTCCCGGCTGGAACGCTGTTCTCCCCGCTCCAATACCAGTCGCTGCCTCCCGGGGACTTCTCCTACCGGCTGCGTCCCACGCCGCCCGCGCGACCCGGATGGTCACCTTCCCGGGGTTAGTTCAGGGGGTGGAGCAACTCTCCGTGTTTATGGCGTACCTGCGTGCAGTCCAAATCCCTGTGGGACGGTTCCCCGGCTCGGATGCTACTCTTTCTGCTCCAAGATCAGTCACTGCCTCCCGGGGACTTCTCCTAACGGCTGCGTCCCACGCCGCCCGTGGAACCGGCTAGTCCCCCTCCCGGGGTTAGTTCAGGGGGGTGGAGCAGGTCTCTGTGCTTGTGCCGTACCTGACTGGTATGCTGGCTCCAGGCTCTGGAAACAATCGCTGCTTCCCCGTATTAGTTCGTTCTCCGACTCTAAATCTGTGTTTGTTGTTCAGGGTTCGTAGATTGTTATGTATGTGATCGATTCACTTGTTTTTCCGTGTCTTTGTTGTAAGAGGGATCCGAGGTAGCGTCTGCCTAGTCCGCCATCTTGGCTCCGCCTCCAGGAAGCTTTTTATTAATATGTTTTCTTCAAATAAAATTGTGGTGTACAATAGGATGAAACTAAGTGAAGGCTGTGGAACTGGAAGATTTTTCTCTGTGCTTGTTATGTCTTATAATGTGTCAAGTGTGTTTAGACAGTACATGCAATTTCTACTGCTCGTTCCACTTGTGTTGCCTTTTAAGGATGGATTAAAGGTCCCTGGGTAGAGCAAATGGTTTGTGCTGGTCTACTAACCTAAAAGTTGGTGGTTCAAACACATCCAGCAGCTCTGTGGAAGACACGCCTGGCAATCTGCTTCCATAAGGACTGTAGCCGAGAAAACTCTGTGGAACAGTTCTACTCCTCTGTAACACATGTGTTGCCATGAGTTCAATTGACTCTAGGACAAACTTTTTGTTTTGTTTTGTTTGTTTTAAGTTTTCCTTAGGTGCTAAGAAAACTAGCTATGCACACAAGCAAGACAGCCAAATCTGGAAGATTTCTGTCTGTGGGAAGTCTGCACTTGCTATGGAAGCCAAGTGATGAGCCCAGTGCTGTAACTTCGGGATCGGTGTCAGGGACTGTCAGAGACGTCTGGGCAGTGTGGGGAGAATGGGGCAATGGGAGGCTGGGAGGTAGTAAAACTTCTGATGTACTTTTGGGAGGAGAAAATACACAGCTG
Source organism: Elephas maximus indicus (assembly GCF_024166365.1). Classification (NCBI taxonomy): domain Eukaryota; kingdom Metazoa; phylum Chordata; class Mammalia; order Proboscidea; family Elephantidae; genus Elephas; species Elephas maximus. The sequence continues at coordinate 87,654,023 of NC_064820.1, forward strand.
TTCACGAGATTGGAGATACAGAGCTAAATCGATACAACTTATTCTGGGAACTGCACGTTAAATTATATTCCAGATATCAGGTTATATTTGGTGGTTGACTAGAAAATAGTATGCAGTTTGTCTATTTAAGGCTAAAATCTCCAAGATTGCCTTTTAAGCCTACAATTGCCCATGAAAATAAATAGATAATTTCCCTCCTTGCTTTAACTGCCTTCTCATCTGTTCATTCTGGAATGCTCCTATAAAAGTTGTCTGCTTCTCTGACCACATTTATCTTTCAAATCATTTCCTTGTTCAATGGCGGCTCCTTGAGTCACCTCACCCACTTTGTATTTCAGACTCGGCCTCACTTTGGTTTCGTTCAGGGTTTCCATGGCTGGTCTCATTCCCATTCCCCATTTGACCCTGAGTGTATGGTCACCCCAGGCAAGAACTGCTTTCCCCTGAACTCCCTCTTTTGTCCCTCTGTTGGCTTTCTCAAGGCTCCTGCTGTCTGCTGAGATGTGCACCCTTTCCCTTCTGGAAGATCCCTTTGCTCCCATACTCCCAGTGCTCAATAAATGGAGGGCTCTCAACCTCTGACCTTCTCCAGCTGGAGCCTTTCAACCTAACTGGTGATGTCTGACTGTGCTTGCATGCTTATCGGGTGTTTTCCTGTTATCTCCCCCACTTATCAGTCATGATGTTTTGGGGTTGTTTTTGGCTATTCTTGCTTCTTCTCAACCTACACTATGACTTCAGCATTAGTACTGTGAAATGCTTCATGCACCAGATGCAAGGATCCAACACAGTAATTTTCCCTCAGTGGATTATGCTGCTCGCTACAGGTCAGCGAGGAGCCTGTGTTGACTGGGCTGAGGTCCAGAAGGGCTTGAGGACATTGGTTATGCTTTGGTGATGCTATCTGGGAAGTCATCATTTCGAAAAAGGCTCCGCCCTCCATGTTCTCCTTCATAAAGTTATTAAAAGACTAGACTTCACAGTAAAATGGTGAGTCATAGGTTCAGAGAGATGTTAGGAAGCAGAGACGTAGTTATGGAATCCCAGGCCATAAATTTTTCTCGTTTTTTTGATTGCTGTCTTGTGGAAAAATTTCTTTCTGGAAGTTATCAGGCTGTGGGTCAGTTTCTTTGCCTCAGGCAAATTGCCTGAGAATATTGCCTGGGGCAGCAAACAGAGCTATATTTTTCCTCCTGCCTCCCTCATTTTTTTTCCCAAGGGAAAGTTTAGCAAAATTATCTGACCTGTGGATTAACCCAACCCATTGCCATCAGGTCAATTCCAGCTCATAGGTACCCTATAGGTACCTATAGGTATAAGTTAGTTGAAGAAAGCCCTACTGTTTGAAGGTGGAAATGGGATGGAGAAGATGAGGGTGGAGAGAAAACAGTACCCCCCACTGCCTGGTGGGGGCGGGAGGCAGAGGATAAGAAGCTTTGCTGCGGCAGTGGCTGGCTTAGATAGGTCCTGGAGCTTGGGCATTCTTCTGACACTTTTCTATGCTGCTTGATGCAATAAAACTTGTAGACTGTGGAGGGGCTTTTATCCCGTTGCTCAGAAAACCTCCATTTTTAAGCACAATTGGGCTGTGTGTGTTTGTAAAAACAAGATTTACTACAATTTATTCTTAGTTCACAAGCATTCCTAATAGGAATTCTAAGTTCAGAAACATCAGGAACCCTGTATTCAGTGACTGGTCTCTTACGTTCCTCCTATGAAGATATGCCAGCGAGTCACACACTGAAAAAAAAGAAATGAAGTGAAAATAAAACAAGGTAAATCTCAGAGCTTCCGAAGGTTTCCTTCACTGTGTGTTTTCACTTGGAATTCATCACACTTGACTTGCCTGATATGACCCTGTCCCTAGCCTTTAAGACCACATTGTTTTTTAGACTTTTCAAATTCATGATGCCATTCATTCTTTCAGAACTCACTAAAGAAATTAATACCCCTCTTGAAAAACTGGTATCACATGATGAGAGCTAACACAGTGTTTCTCTTTCTGGTCTGACTATTAAGGGCCACCTTTGGAACTAGGTGGTAGCAATGTCCTTAGCATGTTTTCTTTTATTCTCTACAAAACTGCCTCCTTATTATATGACTTTTTTGTCTTCGTATTAATAATCCCTTTGAATATTTTATCATAATGTAGCTCAAATCCTTTTTGAAAACATTTCTGACAGAAAACATTTAGAGACACACAGAAAGAGGTTTATCAACTTTGGAACCATTGATATTTTGACCTGGATGATTCCTGTGATGGAGGATTGTTCTTTGTATTATAGGATGTTTGACTGCATCCCTGATCTCTACCAACTAGGTGCCAGTAGACTCATCTGAACAAAAATATCTCAGATATTGTCAAATGTCCTGTGAGGAGCAGAATTGCTCTCAGTTAAGAACCACTGCAATAGGGCTAGCTAAGGCCAACAAACTTCCTTGGAATATCTTGTGAAACCCAAGCTAGGAGTGCAGCTGGATCTCATGAGAAAGTACAACCAGGATATCCCAGGTTGAGTTTTCTGGAAAGCAGACACTGAGACAGATTTAGGAGCACAAAAGGTTTATGAGAGTTGAATGTCTATGAAAGAAAAGGAAAGGAAGCAGAATTGGGCAGAGGAAGTCATTAACCTACAATGCAGACCTTACAAAGTCTTTGCCATCCCAAAGAAGAGCTCCAAGAGCAAAGCTTGCTTGTTTAAGAAGTCCTGCATAGGGCAAAAATAGCCAGGCGGTTCTTACGCCATCACCTTGCTCAGTAGAGTCATTGGCTAGGGCCACTCTGAGAGGATATGACTTAGGTTATCACCATTGATCATTGGCCAGGACCTGCCTTAAGAGTGGCCTCAGCTGGCACAGAGGAGGCTAACAGCTGGAGGCTATCTGCTAACCACACTCTTTGCAACTGGATAGCAAGTGTTCCTGGAAATGTAGGTCTGAGTGACTCATCTCTACGTCTACCAGAATCAGATACCGAGGTTACTCTGCCCATTGTCTCATATCTCTGTTTTCCTAAGAATTCTTACTTCCTTTTCTTTCTATAGATTTTTTTTTCTTCTTTCCTGTACAAATAAGCCAAACATGCGTCCCTCAAAACAAAAAAATCCAAACTCGTTGCTGTTGAGTCAGTTCCGATTCACAGTGATCCTATAGGACAGAGAACTGCTTCATAGGGTTTCCAAGGTTATAATCTTTACGAAAGCAGACTGCCACTTCTTTCTCCCATGGAACAGCTGATGGATTCAAACCATCAACCTTTCAGTTAGCAGCTGAGCACTTAACCACTGTGCCACCAGGACTGCCTGAAGAGGTCCTATTTCTTAATTCAGTGTTAACAGGGACTAAATACTACCCACCAGGATGCCAGTTCAAAATTCTTATGATCTTATTGGTCCAGTGAAATTAGGTCACCCAAGGGCTGGTAAACTACATTGTTGCATAGAGTAAACATGGCTACAGGTGCCCCTGTTGTAGTCAGAGCAGTTCTCAGGGAATGAAAGTCATAAGCTGGGCTGATACTTCCAAAGGTCACTACTGCAAACATGTGTGATCATGTGCAGAGTTGGAACCTAAAGCCAGGCCTCATGTCATTCCCTGTAGTACTCATTCTAAAACCATGAAGCCTTCTCTGTGCAAATTTTTCTCAATTTTATTGCTAACACACCTCTATAATGGCTCCCTATGGTCAACATGATTAATTCTAAAATATTTGAACACCCTTCAAGACTTGTCCCATTGGCCATTGTAGGCTTAATGTTAATCCTCTACTCTGCTATAGCAGAGGACATGCTTGAACGTGTACCACATCCCTACTCCCTTGTATTTATACCTCCATCTAGATTGCCTTATGCTTTAAGAATAGTGATTTATGGAGTGTTCACTCTGTGTCAGGCACTGTTCTAGGTGCTTCACACCCTATCCTTCCAACAACCCTGTGTTGTAAGTACCAATGCCCCTGTTTTGTAGGTTTCTATTTTAGAAATTAGAGATCCCAGATTTGAGACGATTTTCTTAAGACCATCAGTTAGTTACTAGAAGAGGTGGGATTCAAATCTAGTTCTGTCTAGCATTAAAGTCTTCCCGCTATCCATGCTGCCTCTTTAAGCTCTGCATTACTAAGGGTCAAGTTCTAATATATCAATCTACCTCTTCCTGACAATCCAATACAGATTATAATATCGTTCTTTATTTAATCATGGCACCCAATTAGAATTTAATAATGTCATGCTTTACAATATAATTAAAACTATCATATGAATACATTTTCCCACTGGATCTAAGCCACTTGAATATAGAGGGCATGTATTAGGTTTCTCAGTGTTTTCACAGTGACAATGTGTGCATTTTGAAATTCAACAGGGGCAGAAACAAAATTTACTATGAAACAGAATAAATTTAGGGCACGCCATAAAACTGCAAATACTGGAAAATAAATAAGCAAAAACGAGTAGCTTATTTTTGATAAGATGACAAAATTCCTGAGTATGTTGAAAGTACATAGTGTAACTTGATTTTTGTAGTAAACTGTTCTGTATGAAATCTTTCTGTAAGAATGAATTCAAATTATCTTTAAAATTATCCTCAGAAAAATCCATAGAAATGAATTGAAAAAGGAGGAAATTGTTCTCTATTATTTATTTTATAACAAGCTTTAACTATATCAGAGCCTAGTAATTTCAAATTGATGATAATTTGAATATATCAGGGATAAATTATGGTATGTATATATAAACCACATATATAATATAAACTTGACAACTTATATAATTTAAAGACCTATTTTTAAATACATTAAAACAATCAATTAACATATATATTTATTGCTCTTCATTAATATTTGTTATTGTTGTTGGGTGCCATCTAGTTGGTTCTGACTCATAGCGACCCTATGTGCAACAGAACAAACCACTGCCCAGTCCTGCACCATTCTCACAATCATTATGCTTGAGCCCATTGTTGCAGGCACTGTGTCAGTCCATCTCATTGAAGGTCTTCCTCTTTTTCGCTGACCCTCTACCAAGCGTGATGTCCTTTTCCAGGGGCTGATCCCTCCTGATACCATGTTCAAAGTATGTGAGACTAAGTTTTGCCATCCCTTGCTTCTAAGGAACATTCTGGCTGTACTCCTTCTGAGACAGACTTGTTCATTCTTTTGGCAGTCCATGGTATATTCAATATTCTTTGCTATCACCATAATTTAAACGCATCAATTCTTCTTCAGTCTTCTTTATTCATGTCCAACAATCTCGTGCATATGAGGTGCTTGGGCCAGGTGCACCTTAGTCTTCAAGGTGACATCTTTGCTTTTCAGCACTTTAAAGAGGCCTTTTGCAGCAGATTTGCCCAATGCAATACATTGTTTGATTTCTTGACTGCTGCTTCCATGGGTATTGATTGTGGATCCAAGTAAAATGAAATCCTTGACAACTTAAATTTTTCCTCTGCTTATCATGATGTTGCTTATTGGTCCAGTTGTGAGGATTTTTGTTTCCTTTATGTTGAGGTGTAATTCACACTGAAGGCTGTGTCTTTGATCTTTATCAGTAAGTGCTTCAAGTCCTCTTCACCTTCAGCAAGAAAGGTTGTGTCATCTGTATAAGGCAGGTTGCTAATGAGTCTTCTCCAATCCTATGCCAGGTTCTTTTTCATATAGTCCAGCTTCTCAGATTATTTGCTCAGCACACAGATTCACTAATATAGTTCATGTTAATAACTGTCATTGAAAATACTAAAGCACATTTTAAAATCATGTAATATTGTGGGATATTTTAGAATGATATTACTTCTGGTTAATTTGAGTTCAATTAATGATGTTTGCATAAAACTTCAATAAATCAAATATTTCTTAATTAAATTATGTTACTTGGGGTCACTATCAACTTCATGTGAAAAATACTGTGACAAACAAAAAGAAATATAATTTAGCTAGGGAAAATAGATAATTAAAGTAACAAGAAAAATTGCAATTGATGCGATCATTACCAAATGAGATTAGAAGATGGAAAGACCACTGTAAGTTGGATGATGTTAGAAGGCTTTATGGTGAAGTGCTTTGAATCAATTCATTAAGATCATAACATGTGGTGAGGTAGAGAGGAGGGACACAGCATGGTGACCAACTTGGCAGACTGTGATTAGATCGTTTTAGCGTGAATAAAGATTTCTGTAGGAGGAGAGGTAAATTGGGGCTTTAGTGCAGAGAACTTTGAATGTCAGGGTAATAAATGTGAACGATGAAATGTTATTAAAAATTACGATGGTCATTTATCACCAGAAGATTTATCTACCTCCACTCAAAGTACATTTATGGAACATCACCTACTTGTAAGAGGCACTGTGCTGTGTATAAGAAAATCCAAAACTTAATAATCATGACTTCTGCCCTCAAATAGTTTTTAGTCTACTATAAAGGAGAAAATACATGAACACAAATGACTATTGAATAAGTCAATATGACAGGAGTTACAAGAGGCATATAAACCAAGTATTTAGATAAAACAGGGGAAAGAAATTAATTCAAGCTGGGAGGATCAAGAAATGCTTCGGGAATGAGCAGGCATTTAACTTGGTGCTTGAAAGATGGGAGAAGTTTTGACACCTTCCCTCCATGAGGGGAACATACTTTTTAAGTAGGAAAACCAAGGGCACAAGGGTAGGAAATTGCAGAACAAATTAAAGGCCTAGAAAGTAGTTTAGTTTGGCAAAAATCCAAAGAGTTTAAGTAGGAGAAGTGGGAGTTAAGGCCAGAAATGTAGAATGAGGCATGGACATGGAGGGGCTTTAATGCCAAGTTAAGATGTTTGCAACTTATTCTTTCAAAGGATTTCCCATGTTTGGTTTATTTTGTTTTTCCCTGCTTCCACATTATTTACATATGCACGGCTTCATTAATAGCCTCTCTTATTGCATGCAGTGCTTCTCAGTGAAGGATGGTAAAGAGAGGGTGAGTCTTTTTTTTTTTTTTAAAAAAAAAAACCTTCCCCAGAAATTCTCATAAGTGCCACCAGGTTCGTGTCTATATAATCACACACACACACACACACACACACACACACAATGATTGATTAGAGCTGTACTTAGGAGGAATTAATAGAAGAGGAGAACACTGGGTGGGAGAAGTTAGAGGTAGGAAGAACATTTGAGAGCTGTCACAATAGTGAAGGTGGGTCAATTAGGACCAGAACTATTAAGTTCTTAATTAGCCTGTTATCAGTCTACACTTTCAGCATGAGCAATGGAAATGTTAAACAGGAAACAGATTTCAAAATGTTTGCCAGGTATAACAGACAGGATTCAATGATTGACTAAATGTGAGGATAAAGGTTAAGAGAGGAATTGAGGATAATGTCATGATTTAAACCTTTGTTAACTAAAAAATAATGTCTTTTAAAAAATTTTTTTTTAAATGGAGAAAGCAGAACAAGAAGAGTTATTCTGGTTGCCTGGAAAATTGTTCAGTGTATTTGGGTCTAAGATTTCAAGATGGCAAACCAAGCATGTTCATTTACTTGCCCTCCATCTCTAACCCACAGTAAAGTAATTAGGCTAGAAACTCACAACAACCAGGAGAAAGGAAGGCAGGGATCATCAGCAGAGGAGAGTTTAACAAGTTTCTGTAAGAGAGAACACAGACAAATGTGAAAAGTGAGACAGAATGTAGAACACAGCTGACCAGCGTGAACATGGGAAATGGAGGGAAAGATGATCTGGGTGCAAGTCAGCAGATGTAGCATGCAGGAAACTGAAGTGATGGTGTGAAGATTGGTCTACGCAATGTGACTGGTGTATTTTTCTCTATCTCCATCTGTAGAACTTCTAGGAGGCCTGAAGGGGCCTAGAGCAGCTGGAGCCACTGCTAGATCTCCTGTGCTTAGGAGCAGTCAAAGTGCTCTAATAAAAATATCATTTTTGATATATCCCATGGTGGGAAAGAGTTTGGCAAGCACTACTCTGAGGAGTTTTATAAACTGTCTTGAGAGAGCTGGAGCTTCTAGAGAACCACTGTCCTCATTCTGGCAGCCAGCTTCTTTCCTGCCCACTCCACAGTTAAAAATCTCTTAGCCCTTACTCCCTGCCCAAAACACATAATTCATGGTCATTCTCCCCTCTCAGGGGAAGGGCCTGCCTGAAAATAGTGTAGAGGAAACCCCCGCCAGCTATCTAGAATTATATACCCAGACCTTCATTCTTAAATATAAATGGACAACCAAGCAACCAATACACCAAACACTAGAAGACAAATAGGAGTAAGGAAAAACAAAATCAAGATAAGCAAAAAACAAACAAACAAAAAAAACACAAAGCATGTGCACTTGGGCATGCGCGTACACACACACGCACACATACACACATCCTGGAGGAAGTAGATATGACTTAGGGAACAAGAAAACTTAAAAGAATTCTGTTAATATCAGCATTAAGATTTAAGAAGATATAACATCCATGAAACAGCAGTAGGATTTTATGATAAAAAGAATAAGCAAAATGAGAAATAGCTCTTATATGTTACAAATTAATTCTAAAAAGTAAAACTCCAAGAGCATTGAGCAAAAAAGAGACAAAGCCACATAAAATATGAAAGACCAGTTGGAAAGATCAAAACCAGATCAATAGGAATCCCAGAAATGGAAAGCCAAGAAAATAGAGGGGCTGAAATTGGTGAAATAACAGAAGAAAATTTCTGAGAGCTAAAGATTAAGAACTCATCCAAGTGCTGCATAGGATAACTAAAAATACCCATACACAGAAACATTCTCATGAGATTTCAGAACACTTGAAATACAGATAAAATCCTAAGAAGTTTATAGGAACAAAAAAATTTCCCTAAAAAAGAAGTAGACTCATATCAGATATCAGTTACAATGAGTGTTAGATATAACAGAGCAATGCCTTCAAAGCTATAAGGAAAAGTTATTCTGATACAAAAGTTTCATACACAATCTATGAATCCAGTTTTAGAGTAGAATAGAGACATTTTTAGACCTGCAAGGACTCAGGTAACTTACCTAATATGTATCGTTTTTGAAGACATCTCTTGAAATAGAAAAACAAGGGGGAGAACAAGAAAGAAGACATGGTATCTAAGCCAGACGTGCAAAATAAGAGAAACTGGAATGAAAACTGTATGGGAGGCCTAAAAAATGTCCTTTTCTAGTTGATTGGTCTTTCCTGATGACACGTCCAAAGTAAGCAAGGTGAAGTTTCACCATGCTCACTTCTAAGGAGCATTCTGGTTTTATTTTTTCCAAGATTGATATGTTTTTTCACCCGGTAAAATAAGCCAAAAAACCAAACCTATTGCCATTGAGTCGATTCTGACTCATAGCCACTAGCAACTAGTCCATGGTATATTCAATGTTCTTCACCAATACCACAATTCAAATGCATCAATTCTTTTTCTGTCTTCTTTTTTCATTGTCCCACTTTCACATGGCTATAATGGATCACGATGAGTAGGAATCAACTCAATGGAAATGGCCTGGCTTTAAAAAAAAAAAATTTTTTTTTTTAAGGGGATTGAAAAGCTCATGTCTTGGGGCAGGTGCGCTTTAGTCATCAAAGTGGCATCTTTGCTTTCTAGCGGAAGCTGGACGATGAATAAAGAAGACTGATGAAGAATTGATACATTTGAATTATGGTGTTGGTGAAGAATATGGAATGTACCATGGACTGCAAGAAGAATGAACAAATTTGTCTTGGAAGAAGTACAGCCAGAATGCCCCTTAGAAGTGAGGATGGCAAGACTTCATCTCACTTACTTTAAGCGCATCATCAGGAGGGACCAGTCCCTGGAGAAGGACATCATCCTCCGTAAAGTAGAAGATCAGTGAAAAAGAGAAAGACCCTCAACGAGATGGATTGACACAATAGCTGTGTGAAGATGGTGAAAGAACAGGCAACATTTTGTTCTATTATACATAGGGTAACCGTGAGTCAGAACCAAATCAAAGGCACCTGACAACAACACTTGTCTTCAAGCAATCCACTCAAAGTCGGTAGCAATAGCTTCCCTTCATTATTTATTCTCCCTCCTTCTTCCTCTTTGAGACCTGAATCTTTTTACTGACATTCAGAAGGATTTTAATGAGTAGTTTTTGTTTAGGTTTAACTTGAGTCCGAATCAAAAGGCAGGAGGTCTTGCAGACTCCTGAGGACTTTGCAGGATAATGGGTAAGCTGGGGTGAGTGATGATGAACATTCGTAGTGAGAATAGCTAGCAGGGACCTGTGCGGTTCCTCCCCATTTCAGTGACGGGGACTACATCCTGTCGTGGTCAGAATCAGATACGTGAATGGTTTAGCAATATCTGTGATGTTTTGTGGCGATTTTTGTGCAGTACATATAGCAGGTAAGTCAACTAGGTAAATTACCACTAGTTCTTTGTTCCTAGCTCACAAAATAAACAAGCTGTGACCAAATGCAATTCAAGTTCATAAGCTGAGGGTTTTTAGGTAGCTGATGCACACTTAAACTTTAGGGATATGACCTCTGCACTGACTATGACTTACTATGGGCTAGAAAATGTTTGTAAAGTAGACATTTTTGAAACTATAAGATAGAATCCTTTCAAAGCCTTAGTTCTACTTTTTTTTGGTGGGGGAAGTAAAAAGTTACATTTATCTTTTCTTTACATATCTTACTTCCTTTGAAATTTGATTGAAAACAGTCTGGGTGTGTGTGTGTCAAAGTTGTATTTTATTCATTGTCGGGTTGTCTCTTACCTTCGGGCAAAAGTATATAGGGTTCATCCTGCCCAGCAATATATGAGATTTCTTTTTATTCTTAAAACATTCTTCATTAGAACCGACTGTAGACTTTCCTGTAACAGGCATGAGTCAGTAGCTTAGCATACAGTTCATTCCCTGGTCGCCCTGGATCTCGGCACGTTGTGCTTGTTTTGGGTGTAAGCCAAGTCTGAGCTGTGTCTGCCTGAAAGGTCTGGGCGGCTGTGTGCATCTCTGGTCACCGCTGGCTGTTACTCTCCTAGGCATCTTTTTATCTTCCTGGGTAATCTTGGCCTTTATTTGGTTCCTGCCTTTAATACTTCCATCTGGCTTCTTTCTTTTTTAAAAAATGTCTGAAACTTATAGAGTCACCCTCTTGACCACTCAGTTATTTAATGTTTCTCTTCTTGTGTGGAGCTAGCTCCTTATATAAAACACAGAAGAAATTAGCTGCAAGTGTTGTGGATCCATTCACATCCCATGAGAGTGTTCAGGTGGTTTTCTTCTTTGGTCTCTTTAGTTGATATATATTCAAGAAGTTATCTTAGAAAACAGAGTTTATTCCCTCCTCTCCGAAAAGAAATTCATCATCTGAAGAGAATATTACTATATAGGCTCTTTGATCAATCTGGATTTAGGTAACAGCGTACCTACTACCAAAGCCCTGGTGGCGCAGTGGTTAAGAGCTCAGCTGCTAACCAAAAGACCGGCAGTTCGAATCCTCCAGCTGCTCCTCGGAAACCCCGTGGGGAAGTTTTACTCTGTCCTGTGAAATCACCATGAGTCGGAATCAGCTCGGTGCCATTGGGTTTGGATTTCTGATATACCTGCTACCAGTTGCTATTGAGTTGATCCTGACTCATGGCAACCCTATACTCTGTAGGGTTTTCAATAACTGTTTTTTGGAAGTAGATCACCAGGCCTTTCTTCTGAGGCACACCTGGTGGACTCATACCAACAACCTTTCAGTTTGCAGCTGAGCGTTTAACTGTTTGCATGACCCAGAGACTCCTACACAAGGTAGATTATTTTCTGGAGGAAATTTTGCTTTTTGCAGTCTATGCTTTTGTTAATGTCATCTCTTCGTCATTCATCTCAATGTATTTGTTGAGGGATTAATTTAAGTGATCGCAGTTCTAGGTAACAAGATTTGTCTTTTGCTCACTTGGCTTTAACAGTGGCTAAATGTATCAACCTCAGCATGTACTTTAAAACATGTTAAGTAAAAAGGGCATAGGGAGCTTTTTGATATGATGAAAATGTTCCGTATCTTTATCGTGTTGATGGTTACAGAACTACATGTATTTGTCAAAACACATCAAATCATACACTTAAAATTGATTTTTTTATTGTATGTAAATACTTCTTCAGTAAAGCTAATTAAAAAGAAACATAGTGCTAAGAAAAAAAGTTATCCAAAATCTGAGATTTTCCTGGACTATTTTAGTATTATTATCCCCCCAATTAACCAGTAGCCAGGGAGTCTTTTCTGACTCCTGGCTACTCCATTTGTGTCAGAGTAGAACAGTGCACAATAGAATTTTCTTTTTTGAAAAATTTTTTTATTGTGCTTTAAGTGAAAGTTTAAAATTCAAGTCAGTTTCTCATACAAAAACTTACACACTCATTGTTTTGGACCCTGGTTGCTCTCCCTGTAATGTGGCAGCACACTTCTCTTCTCCATCCTCTATTTCCTCTGCGCATTCAACCAGCTCCTGTCCCCCGCTGCCTTCTCGTCTCGCCTCTGGACAGGAGCTGCCCACTTAGTCTCATGTGTCTACTTGAGCTAAGAAGCACATTCCTCACCAGTTTCATTTTATATTTTACAGTCCAATCTAATCTTTGTCTTAAGAGTTGACTTTGGGAAGGTTTTAGTTTGGGGCTAACAGAGAGTTCTGGGGCCATGTCCTCTGGGGTCCCTCCAGTCTCAGTCAGACCATTAAGTCTGGTCTTTTTATGTGAATTTGGGTCCTGCACCCCACTTTTCTCCTGCTCCATTAGAAACTCTTTGTTTTATTCCCTGGCAGGGCGGTCATTAGTGGTAGCCAGGCACCATCTAGTTCTTCTGGTCTCAGGCTGATGGAGTCTCTGGTTTATGTGGCCCATTCTGTCTCTTGGGCTTGTATTTTCCTTGTGTATTTGGTGTTTTTCATTCTCCTTTGCTCCAGGTGAGTTAGGATCAATTGATGCATCTTAGATGGCTGCTTGATGGCTTTTAAGACACCAGATGCCACTTGCCAAAGTGGCATGCAGAATATTTTCTTAATAAATGTTATGTCAACTGACCTAGATGTCCCCTGAATCATGGTCCCCAGACCCCCACCCCTACTACTCTGCCCTTCGAAGTGTTTGGCTCTGTTCAGGAGACTTCTTAGCTTTTGGTTTAGTCCAGTTGTGCTGACTTCCCCTGTATTGTGTGTTGCCCTTCCCTTTACCTAAAATAATTCTTGTCTACTATCTAGTTAGCGAATATCCCTCTCCCTCTCTTCCCATTCTTGTAACCATCAAAGAATGTTTTCTTCTGTGTTTAAACCTTTTCTTGAGTTCTTATAGTAGTGGTCACATACAATATTTGTCCTTTTGCAACTAGTTCCACTCAGCCTAATGCCTTCCAGTTTCATCCATGTTATGTTTTACGGATTCATTATTATTCTTTATGGTTGCGTAGTATTCCATTTTGTGAATATACCATAATTTGTTTATCCATTCATCTGCTGGTGGGCACCTAGGTTGTTTCCATCTTTTTACTATTGTGAACAGTGCGGCAATGAACATGGGTGTGCATATATGTATTTCTGTGAGGGCTCTTATTTGTCTAGGATATATTCTAAGGAGTGGGATTGCTGGATCCTATGGTAGTTCTATTTCTAGCTTTTTAAGGAAGCACCAAATTGGTTCCCAAAGTGGTTGTACCACTTTACATTCCCACCGGCAGTGTACAAGTGTTTCAGTCTCTCCACAACCTCTCCAACATTTATTATTTTGTGTTTTTTGGATTAATACTAGCTTTGCTTGGGTGAGATGGTATCTCATTGTAGTTTTGATTGACATTTCTCTAATGGCTAATGATTGTGAGCATTTCCTCATGTATCTGTTAGCCACCTGAATGTCTCCTTTGGTGAAGTACCTCTTCATATCCTTTGACCATTCTTTAACGGGGTTGTCTTTTTGTTGTTGAGCTTTTGCAGTATCTTGTAGATTTTAGAGATTAGACACTGATCAGATTTGCCGTAGCTAAAAATTTTTCCCAGTCTGTAGGTTTTTTTTTTAATTCTTTTGGTGAAGTCTTTCGATGAGCATAAGTGTTTGGTTTTTAGGAGCTCCCAGTTAGCTAGTTTCTCTTCTGGTGTTTGTGCATTGTTAGTTATGTTTTGTATACTGTTTATGCCATGTATCAGGGCTTATAGTGTTGTCCCTATTTTTTCTTCCATGATCTTTATTGTTTTAGATTTTATATTTAGGTCTTTGATTCATTTTGAGTTAGTTTTTGTGCATAGCATGAGGGATGGGTCTTGGTTCATTTTTTTTGCAGATGGATAGCCAGTTATGCCAGCACCATTTGTTAAACAGGCTGTCTTCTCCCCAATTCACAGACTTGGGGCCTTTGTCAAATATCAGCTGCTCATAAGTGGATGAATTTACGTCTGGATTCTCAGTTCTGTTCCATTGGTCTATGTATCTGTTGTTGTACCTGTACCAGGCTGTTTTGATTATGATGGCAGTATAATAGGTTCTAAAATCATGTAGTGTTGGGCCTCCCACTTTGTTCTTCTTTTTCAGTAATGCTTTACTTATCCAGGGCCTCTTCCTTTTGCATATGAAGTTGGTGATTTGTTTCTCCATCTCATTTAAAAATGTCAGTAGAATTTGGATCAGGATTGCATTGTATCTATAGATTGCTTTGGGTAGGATAGGCATTTTCACAAAGTTGAGTCTTCCTACCCATGAGCAAGGTATGTTTTTCTGCTTATGTAGGTCTCTTTTGGTTCCTTCCAGTAGTGTCTTGTAGTTTTCTTTGTATAGGTCTTTCACGTCTCTGGTTAGATTTATTCCTGAGTATTTTATCTTCTAGGGGGATATTGTAAATTGTACTGATTTGGCGATTTCCTCTTCAATGTTCTCTTTGTTGATGTAGAGGAATCTAACTGATTTTTGTATGTTTATCTTGTATCCTGATACTTTACTGAACTCTTCTATTAGTTCCAGTAGTTTTCTTGAGGACTCTTTAGGTGTTTCAGTGTATAAGATCATGTCATCTGCAAACAGAGATACTTTTACTTCTTCCTAATGAGTTTGGATGCTCTTTCTTTCTTTTTCTAGCCTAATTGCTCTGGCTAGTACCTCCAGCACAATGTTGAGTAAGAGTGGTGATAAATGGCATGCTTGTCTGGTTCCTGTTCTCAAGGGAAATGCTGTCGTACTCTCTCCACTTAGGATAACGTTGGCTGCTCACTTTGTATAGCCTTTTATCATTTTGGGGAATTTCACTCCTATTCCTATTTTGCTGAGAGTTTTTATCAGGAATCACTGTTGGACTTTGTCAAATGCCTTTTCTGCATCAGTTGATAAGATCATGTGGTTCTTGTTGTTTGTTTTATTTATGTGATGGATTACGTTGATCGTTTTTCTAATGTTGAACCACCGCTGCATACCTAGTATGAATCCCACTTGGTCATGGTGAATTATTTTTTGATATGTTGTTGAATTCTATTGGCTAGAATTTTGTTGAGGGTTTTTGCATCGAAGTCCATGAGGGATATTGGTTTGTAATTTCCTTTTTTAGTGGTGTCTTTACTTGGTTTTGGTATCAGGGTTATGCTGGTTTCATAGAATGAGTTTGGGAGTATTCCATCCTTTTCTATCCTCTGAAATACCTTTGGTAGTAGTAGTGTTAACTTTTCTCTGAAAGTTTGGTAGAATTCTCCAGTGAAGCCTTCAGGGCCAGAGCTTTTTTTTGTTGGGAGTTTTTTGATTACCTTTTCAATCTTTTCTTTTTTTATAGGCTTATTTAGTTTTTCTACCTCTGTTTGTGTTAGTTTAGATAGGTAGTGTGTTTCTAGAAATTTGTCCATTTCCTTTAGGTTTTCAACTTTATTAGAGTGAAATTTTTCATGGTATTTTGTTATGATTCTTTTAATTTCAATTGGGTCTGTTGTGATATTGCCAATCTCATTTCTTATTTGGGTTATTTGCTTCCTCTCCTGTTTTTCTTTTGTCAGTTGGGCCAATGGTTTATTGATTTTTTTTATCTTTTCAAAGAGACAGCTTTTGGTCTTGTTAACTCTTTCAGTTGTTTTTCTATTCTCCATTTCATTTAATTCTGCTCTAATTTTTATTATGTTCTTTCTTCTGATGCCTGAGGGCTTCTTTTGCTGCCCTCTTTCTATTTGTTTGAGTTGTGGGGTTAATTCTTTGATTTTGGCCCTTTCTTCTTTTTGTATGTGTGCATTTATTGACATAAATTGACCTCCGAGCACTGCTTTCACTGTGTCCCAAAGGTTCTGGTAGGATGTGTTTTCATTCTTATTTGAGTGTATGAATTTCTTTATTCCATCCTTATTTTCTTCTATAGCCCAGTAGTTTTTGAGCAAGGTGTTGTTCAGTTTCCATGTGTTTGATTTTTTTTTTTCCCCTTGCTTTTCCTGTTATTGATTTCTACTTTTATGGCTTTAAGGTCAGAAAAGATGCTTTGTATTATTTCAATGTTTTGGATTCTGTTAAGGCTTGCTTTCTGGCCTAATATGTAGTCTATTCTGGGGAATGTTCTACACGCGTTGGAAAAGAAAGTAAATTGACTGCTTTTGGATGGAGTGTTCTGCACATATCTATGAGGTCAGGTTGATTGATTATGGCATTTAGATCTTCCATGTCTTTATTGAGCCTCTTTCTGGATGTTCTGTCCTTCCCCAAAAGTGGCGTGTTGAAGTCTCCTCCTATTATTGTGGCGCTGTCTATTTCTCTTTTCAATGCTGTTAGAGTTTGCTTTATGTATTTTGGAGCCTTGTCGTTGGGTGCATAAATATTTATTATGGTTAAGCCCTCCTGGTGTAGTGATTCATTAATCATTGTATAGTGTCCTCCCTTGTCCTTTGTGGTAGATTTTACTTTAATGTCTATTTTGTCAGAAATTAATATTGCCACTCCTGTTCTTTTTTGATTGTTGTTCACTTGAAATATTTTTTTCTGTCCTTTGAGTTTTAGTTTGTTTGTGTCTTTAAGTCTAAGGTCTGTCTCTTATAGGAAGCATGGAGATGGATCATGTTTTTTTTTTATCCATTTTGCCACCCTGTCCCCTTATTTGTGCATTTAATCCATTTACACTCAGCTTAATTATTGATAGGTATGATTTTTTTTTTTATGAGTTTAGTGCTGTCATTATGATGTCTTTTTGTGTGTATGTGTGTGTTTTTGACAGTTCCTTTGTTCCACTTACTTTTCTCTGCTGAGTCGTTTTTCTCCCATAGAATTTTTGATGGTTGATTTTTTAAAAGAGATATCTAGGACTTTCTTCTGAGGTGCCTCTGGGTGGACTTGAACCTCCAACATCTTGGTTAGCAGCCAAGCATGTTAGCTGTTTGCATCACCTGGGGATTCCAGGTTATCTTCCAAACCACCCAAAATTATTTTCTTCCCTTTGTTCCTTAGGTATGGTAGTCTTAATTTCACCACCCTCTGCTAGTCACAGACAACAGGGTTTCTAGGTCTGGAGTGCTTCACTGGACTTGAGTTACACAGGAACTATTAGACAAATCACTAGTATGAGAAAGGAGTAGAATGAATTACTCCTTTTGATTCTTACTAGGAATGGCCAAAGGGGCAACCCACTCATCAATGATCAAATATTAATATGTTTTTATTCACTCATCAAATATTAAATGCCTACTGTGTGCCAGGAAAATAAATAAGTAAATGAATAAAAACAAACTAACTGCTATTGACTTTATTCGGACTCATAGTGGCCCTGTATGACAAAGTAGAACTGCCCCAGGGTTTCTAAGATTGTCAGCTTCCTTAATTACATTTCTGTGACCCTGGTTCATTAACCCAAGGTCTAAGCTTGTTTTCCCAAATCAAACTACTCTCCTGGTTTTACACTGCTAATCTCTCTTTCTGGAGTTAAAAAATTGTCCAGTTCCAATAACCTCTTTAAAAAAAAAAAAAAAATGCTTACGTACCATTTTATTTTCATCTCTTTGCCCTGAACTTGGTAAGAAATTTAAAAATGTTATTGACAAAGCAGGTTTATAGATATGAAAGATGTTGAAAAGCTTAACTAACCAAAATATTTACTCTTTTGTAACTATTTTGGTGATCTACTTCCAAAAAATGAAGTATCTTTTGTTCTGCAAGGCACTTGAAATTGCTACCTCAGGCTTCATAATTCATACTTCATTTTGTAATTATATAATGACTGAATTGGGAGCATATTTGACCTGGGAGGATAATATATTAACAAGATAACACATTAGCCAGGTTTAGTCTAGTTTGGTGCTTCTCAAACTTTTTTTGATAGTGACCTCTTTTAAGAAACACATTTTACACTACAGTACACTAAACATTCCTTTAGCCTTACTACTGTGATGCACTCTTACACTCTGGTATTTTCTTCTCTATTCTGTTCTATTCTATTGCTATTTTCAAAAACCATGGTCATTAGGACTTATTTCATTAATTTCATGATTCACCGCACTGGCTTGGTTGATTGATTAACCCATTGCTATTATTGCACATCTGTCTAGAGTAGGTGTTGAGAAGAAAACAAAGGAATTCTGAAATACAGGTCTGGAACATTGAGTGGTGCCAAGAGAGGGATGATCAGCAAAGTAAGACCCTGTGCCCTTAGATTAGGTAGAAGGGAGTCATTCAAAGACAGAGAAATGTGAGGAGAGTGGTACCAAACACAATTTCTCCTACTTCTCATTGCATCATTAGTCCAATGGTCATCTTTATCTTGCAGCTGGACTGTGAACACCTCCAAGGCAGGCATTCCTTAGATCTCCATATAGGTGTTCTTTTTATCTTCATTGACTAAGAAGAATCTTGGGTTCAATAAATATTTTCTGAGTTGAAGGTAAAATAAAGAGCTGCTA
This sequence comes from Elephas maximus indicus, assembly GCF_024166365.1. NCBI lineage: Eukaryota > Metazoa > Chordata > Mammalia > Proboscidea > Elephantidae > Elephas > Elephas maximus. Next base: position 87,672,837 of record NC_064820.1, read on the forward strand.
ATACTTTTTAAGAACTTATGATGTCCCTCACAATCGTGTGTACCAGATGCTGTTGGTGCCCTGCCCAAATCCCCTTCACTGCTATGAGTACTGGTTACTAATGCTCACAGCTACCTCCTTCTCCATAGAATTGCCTTATGGTCCTCCCTTCTTCCACTCCCAACTTCTTCTGACCAGTGGTCAGTGATGGACTGACTACAGAGTACAAAAATCCAGTCCCCTTGCCTCAGGCAGGAGCTCCATAGCTCCCCATGGGCTCAGGTTGAAGCTAGTCTCCAGCAAAGACCACGTCCTTGATTGTCTTCCTCTCCCCCAGTCTGCTTTTCTTACTTCCTCAAAAAATCACCATCACAAGAATCCCCCTTCCTGCCCTGCTTCTAGGAAACTCGTCCTAAGACAGCATGGTTTCAACCAATCGCAGTATTGTCTGTTTTGTCCTCAGAGCAACTCTTTGAGACAGCCATTTATAGCTGAAGAAAATGATCTCCAGAGAGGTAAAGTCACACAGCGGTGACCTGGCATTCAAAGTGAGGCAGTCTGGGCCCAGTGCTGAAGCTCTTCAGCACCACACATACGGACACTCTCAGGGTTTGCACCTGACTGACAGATGAGTGGTGAGATGCATGGGCACATTGGGAGGGGAAATTGGTTCCTTAATTCTGCACAAACCCAAACTAAACACACTGCTGTCAATTTGATTCCAACTCATAATGACCCCATTGGACAGACTAGAACTGCCCTGTGGGGTTTCCAAGGCTGTAAATCTTTATTTATTTATTTTTTTTGTCTTTCTAACAGTTTCTGTACATGTACAATTTAGTTACATTTATTACATTCTTTGAGTTGTACAGCCATTCTCACCCTCCTCTTCTGAGTTATTCTTCCCTCATTAATATAAACTTACTGTTCTCTAAGGTTCCTATCTAATCTTTTGAGTTGTTGTTGTCTATTTGACCCCATATAAATAGTTCTTAGAAGAGCATAATGCTCAAGGCAAGCTAAACTATTGTTTGGTTTTAAATGACTTTAGGGGATATTTTTGGTTTAAGGTTTAAAGATTATCTTAGGTTAGTAGTTTCAAGGGTTCATCCATCCTCCATGACTCCTGAAAGTCTAATGTCTATGAGAATTTTAAATTCTGTTGTACATTTTCCCCCTTTTGATAAAGGAGTCTTCTATGGAATCTTTGTTTAATTTTTTTAATTGTACTTTAGATGAAGGTTAACAGAGCAAATTAGACCCTCATTACACAATTAATACACCTATTGCTTTGTGACATTGGTTGCCAATGTGAACATGTCAACATTCTTCCCTTCTAGACATTGAGTCCCCCATTACCAGATTTCCTGTCCCAAACTGCCTTCTTATCCTTGTCCCTGGGCTGGTGTGCCCATTTATTTTCATTTTGTTTTATGGGCCTGTCTAATCTTTGGCTGAAGGATGAATCTTAGTAGTGACTCACTGCTGAGTTAAAAGGGTGTCTGAGGACCATGCTTTCTGTGTTTCTCCAGCCTGTGTCAGACCAGTAAGTCTGGTCTTTTATTTTTGTGCAAGGCTGTAAATCTTTATGGAAGAAGACTGCTACATCTTTCTCCCACAAAGTGGCTGGTGGGTTTGAACCACTGACCTTTTGGTTAGCAGCTAAACACTTTAACCACTGAACCACCAGGGCTCCAATTTAGCATATTGACTTATTTATTATATGGCACCGTTGGAAATATTTATTAGTTAGCTCCCAGTCTTATGGGTAGATAGAGGAGAATTCATCTTCTCTGGCTATCAATTCACAATAGTTTATTTTAATGGTAAAAGTCACAGTGATAGACAATATTTGTATATTCTCAGTTTTTCATTGAGCTTGGTTAACATATAGAGATTTGATTGAAAACCTGCTTGTGCTGGTGGTTTGAATCCAATTTGTAATAAATCACTTGTTCACCATCAAGGTTAACGGTTTCTAAGCTATAGGAAGATGAGAGAATCATTTGTAGTCAGTAACTTGCTGTTCTTTTTTCTGAAAAACAACATTCTGGCTTTCTATGTTTTATTTCTTAGTTCTGTGGTTGCTGCTGTTTGTTAACATTAAACTATCATTTACTGTGGCCAACACCAAAAATACTTATCACAGCGTAGGAATTTTTTCAGGGTTTTCTTTTTAATATTGAAATTTGAAGTATTGCACACTTGGTTATTTACTGCCGAAAGTTAGTAAAGAAAACAAAATAGCATAGTGGTCAAGCACATTTTTGATATCAGACCATGTATCGATTTCTAGCTGTGTGACACAGGGTAAATGATTGAACATACCTAAGCTTAATTTTTGTGTCAACAGATGGATGGAACGATGGAAGTGCTCACTTGTCTATGCCAAGAAATTATGAGACAGCTATGTGGCCAACCGACTGGAAGAGATCTATATTTCTGCCCACTTCAAAGAAAGATGATCCAAAAGAATGTGGAAATTATCGAACAATGTCATTAATATCACACATAAGTAAAATTTTGTTGAAGATCATTCAAAAGTGGTTGCAGCAGCGCATTGACAAGGAACCGCCAGAAATTCAAGCTGGATTCAGAAGAGGGCGTGGAGCGAGGAATATCATTGTTGATGTCAGGTGGATCTTGGCTGAAAAGAGAATACCAGGAAGATGTTTACCTGTGTTTTGTTATGTAAAGACATTTGACTGTGTGGATTATAACAAATTATGAATAACATTGTGAAGAACAGGAATTTCAGAACACTTAATTGCGCTCCTGAGGAACCTGTACTTAGACTAAGAGGCAGTGGTTTGAACGGATCAAGGAATACTGCATGGTTTTAAATCAGGAAAGATGTGTTTCAGGATTATATCCTTTCACCAAACTTATTCAATCTGTATGCTGAGCAAATAATATGAGGAGCTGGATTATATGTAGAGGAACCTGTCATCAGCATTGGAGGAAGACTCATCAACAACCTGTGATATGCAGATGACATAACCTTGCTTGCTGAAAATGAAGGACTTGAAGCACTTACCTATGAAGAACAAAGACTGCAGCCTCCAGTATGGATTACATCTCAACATAAAGGAAACAAAAATCCTTACAACTGGACCAATGAGCAACATCATGATAAAATGAGAAAATATTGAAGTTGTCAAGGATTTAATTTTACTTGGATCCACAATCAACCGTCATGGAAGCAGCAGTGAAGAAATCAAATGACATGTTGCATTGGGCAAATCTGCTGCAATGGACTTCTTTAAAGTGTTAAAAAGCAAAGCTGTCACTTTGAGGACTAAGGTGTGCCTGACCCAAGCCTTGGTATTTTCAATTGTCTTATATGCATGTGAATGCTGGGCAATGGATAAGGAAGACTGAAGAAGAATTGATGAGTTTGGCGTTGGCAAAGAATATTGAATGCACTGTGCCAGAAGAATGAACAAACCTGTCTTAGAAGAAGTACAGCCAGAATGTTCCTTAGTAGCAAGGATGGCACAACTTCATCACACATACTTTTGGACATCTTATCAGGAGAGATTAGTCACTGGAGAAGGACATCATCCCTGCTAAAGTAAAGGGTTGGCACAAGAGAGGAAGACCCTCAATGAAGCAGATTAACACAGTGGCTGCAATGATGGACTCAAGCATAGCAACGATTGTGAGGATGGCACAGGACTGGGCAGTGTTTCATTCCATTGTACATAGGGTTGCGATGAGTTGGAACTGACTCAATGCACCAAACAACAAACTCAATTTATTAATCTTTAAAATGGGAATAATAAGACTTTCTACCTCATGCAACTGTGGTAATGATTCACAGTAGATGTAAAATGTTTAACTTAGTAGGAACACAACAAAAGTTAGCACTTGTTAATTTATTATTATTGATGTTTATTGCATTTTAACCATGATTATTATTTTCTTTTACTAACGCTAACCCAATTTCCCTTTGAGGAATGACCTCTCTGTTACTATGGGCAGTCTTTACGAGATTATTATTAAAGGTGATTTGACCTTCCTTAGTTGAAGAGTGTAAGGAGTTTTGGTGGCACAGTGGTTAAAGCACTCAGCTGCTAACCAAAAGATTGATGATTCGAACCCACCAGTGGCTCCACAGGGGAAAGATATGGCAACCTGCTTCTGTAAAGATTTACAGCCTTGAGCTGGAAGGTACCTGGCTACTACCACTGACTGCACTGGTGGGGATCATAGTAAAGGGTACCAGACAGAGCCAGAGAAAAATGCAGAACAAAATTCTAACTCACAAAAAAAGACCAGACTTACTAGCCTGACAGAGACTGGAGAAACCCGGAGAGCAGGGCCCCTGGACACCCTTTTAGCTCAGTAATGAAGTCACTCCCGAGGTTAACTCTTCAACCAAAGATAGGCAGACCTATAAAACAAAATAAGACTAGATGGGCATACCAGCCAAGGGGCAAGAACCAGAAACCAGGAGAGAAGAGAAATTCTGGTAATAGGGAACTCAAGGTAGAGAAGGGGAGAGTGTTGACATGTCATGGGGTTGGTAACCAATGTCATAAAATATGTGTACTAGTTTAATGAGAAGGTAGCTTGTTTTGTAAACCTTCATCTAAAGTAAAATAATAAAAAATAAATAAAAAGATTTACAGCCTTGGAAACTCTATGGGGGCAGTTCTACTCTGTCCTATAGGGTCACCATGAGAAGGAATTGACTCAAAGGCAATAGATTTTTTTTGTTTTGTTTTGTTTTTTAGTTGGGAGCAAATACAGGTTCTTAAATGTCCTAAGATAGGCTACTGACTCTCTTTGGGACTCTGATGCTTGAGATGGAAAGTATAGGGATGGGAGGTAAACAAACACAAAATAGCATGAGCTTTTTTCACTCCTCTTCATGGAAGCCCTGATGAGATGGGAGGACTCAGGAGGGGCTCTATTCCCTATGCTTCCTAAGTCTGCTGCTTCAGGTCTTTGATTCTCTGAGCCACACCTCATCTTTGCAATGAATTGCCATCTTCTCAAATTACTCAGAGCAGAGTTCTGTTGCTTGTAACCAAAGAACCTCAAATGATACAAACATTAATTATATTAATATGATTAAGTCCAATTTTTCAAGACAAGAAAATTTTGTTAGTCTGAGATATGTTATTTCTTTGGACCTGCTATCACAGCATAACCTATGAGTATCACTGAGCAACAAATATTTCAAGAACTCTCACTGTGGTAAGATCACCATCTTTTTCACTGTTGTACCCCAGTACCTAGCACAGGACCTAGGGCTCAGTAAACATACCCTGAATAAATGAAAGAATATTATCAGCTTACGTCTCAGGTTACAATATTACTGGTGTTAGAATGATGTTTTAATTCTTTTATGGTAAGCAGAACTTATATAGTGCTGCTTCTGAGAATGGTTAGGTATTATGTTAACACTTTAAGTATGTTATTTCATTTAACCCTCACAGTGATTCTGAGATGGGTGCTTTTCATTTCCATTTCAGGTTACTAAACTAATGCTCAGATAATTTAAGGAAACTGCGTAAGGTCATACATTCAGTAAGAGGTAGAGCCAGGGTTTGAACCCAGCTTTGCCTGATTTCCCCATTCATGTGCTTTCCAGTACAATACGGAAATCTCTAAAATATCTCCTTTATTTCATGTCCTTTTACTTCCTATTCTTTTTATCCACAAAATTTCTTGAATCCTATTTTTGTTCATTTTCTTAGAATGGTATTAGGGCTGTCAAGTAATACAACTGCTTTCTGAACAAGTATGTGAAAGTATTGTTTCTTTCCAAGTGGTCATTTTCTATTGCTCAACATATTATTTATACGCCCATGCCCCATTCTTTTAATGCCCATAATGTGGCAGCACTTTGTTCTTTGAGGAGGGATTGGATCTTGAAAACAGCCAAAGGCATTTGCAGGGCAATCTAGTGAAGAAGATGGGTGGTCATTCTGGAAGGACAATTTTTAGTGAACAATGAAGTGTCAGTGTTAAGTGTTGAGAGTGGTCCAGTTGTGTGGTTTTTTAACAGTTTTGAAGACCACTTTCCAACAGGGATCCCTAAGTGGCTTTCTTTTACCAAACAAATGTAAGGCCCTGCGCTAACCACTGAATGTATAGCGATGGACAAGACAGACAGGAGTCTGGTCCTCATAGAGCTCCCAGCCTAGCAGTGAACACAGATAGAAACAAAAAAGCTGTAGTTTTAATGACATTTTGATACACGCACTAAGGAAAAGTTCAGGCTGTGATGACAACCCAGGCCCAGAGGAGTCAGGAAGGCTGCCCTGAGTAATTGCCACTTAAGCTAAGTGGGAGGCAAAGAGCATGAAGGGTAAGGCAAAGTTTCTTCTCCTCCACCCTATTGACATTTTGTTCTTTGTTGTTGGCACTGTCCTGTGCGTTGGAAGATGTTTAGCAGCATCCCTGGCCCCTACTGACTAGATGCCAGTAGCACTTTCCTTCCCAGCTGTGACACCCACAGACGTCTGCAGACATCGTTAAACGTCCCTTGGGGGAGCAAAATCACTCCAGTTGATAACCACTGGTGGAGGGAAAAAGGAGTGCGAAAATGTTCTAGGCAGAGGGAACAGCGTGTATAAGGCCCTGGGATGGGAAGGAGGAAGGCACGCATGTTGGAGGAATTGAAAGAATGCTAATGAATTACTGGTGAGGCAGTCATAATATTGGAATGGCTTGCAGTCCCCATAATAAAAACAGCCACCCCTATTCTTTTTGAAAAAGACTTTTATCTCCTCCTAGTTACACCTCATACTTAGTTCCTGCTCCTATCATTTTTCCTTTCCCACTCCTTGATTCTTTCTTCCCTCAGGTTTTGTAAAGGCTCCTTGTTAGCTTAGGTGACAAGCAGAATTATGCTAGGTCATTCTGAACCCACACGGTGAATATCCAGGGAAATTAGTCTTCTCAACTAGTTTGCCATCCTCCTATAATAAACCCAGAGCTCTTTGAGTTAATTAAAATTAAAACAAAAGCATAGTAATAAATATAAGAAAAATCCTGATAGTAGAGCACATAAATCTAAACCAGAAGTCATAGACAAAAAAGCAGGGGGACCAATTTTAACACAAATAATACAGCTTGTTGCTACTGTGGAATGGGGAGAAACAGCTACTTCCCTGAGACTCTCTGGCTACAGTAAAGGTTTCCATGGGCTAGTAGAGGTACAACTACGTAAGTGTCTTCTTGTTAACAAGTTGCCATCGAGTTGATTCTGACTCGCGGCAACCCCATCTGTGCAAAGCAGAACTGTTACATAGGGTTTTCAAGGCTGTGACCTTTCGGAAGCCAACTATCAGTTCTGTCTTCCGAGGCGCCTCTGGGTGTGCTCAAACAGCCAACCTTTCGGCTACTAGAAGAGCACTTGTGGCACCCAGGGACTCCCTGACTACAGTATAAAGTTGAAAGACACTTTGCATCTGCTGCTCCATAATGTGTCTAATGACTTTGGAGCTACTTAAAATATTCTGCTTGTATTGAGAAGGAACCAGGCAGCGTGAGCATGATGGGAAGCATGTAGATTACAGGTGGGAGGAGCTACTGATCCCTAAGCCCTCAGGGCAGGTAGGAGGTGCCTAGGTAGCCAGAGCCTTCAGGCCTGCTGCCTTTGCTTGCAGCCTATTCAGTTTACCCCAGGGTTCCCAATAAAAAATGATGATTATCTCTATGGGCTGTGTTCTGAAAAAAGTTAGAAAGCGATGTTAGATAACGAACTTGCTAGAATGTGGTATAAAATATATAAATTGGTCATGAATGAGTAGTGTCTTTAATTTCTAAAAGGTTTTGCATTGTAGGGCCATAATTTAGAAGATAAGGTTATTCACCTTTTAAGTATTTATTCCAGTATTGTGCACATTGATGACAATTAGGTGTTTGCAGTTGTTACCAAAGCAGTGTTTTTGGCATATTGCCTTTGATGTTAATATGTTACTGGGAACCACTTTGACATTCTCAGGTGAATGACTTAATTCTATTCTCAAGTGAATGGCATAATTCCTTTTAGTGGAAAAATAATCCGCTATAGATATTTTTTCTTTAAAGAGACTGATTTCAAATGTCTGCCATTTCTTTTGCACTGCTGTATATAAAAAAAACAACAACAAAAAACACCAAATCTGCAGCCGTGGAGTTGATTTCCAACTCATAGCTACCCTGTAAGACAGAGTAGTACTGCCCCATAAGGTTTTTAAGGAGCAGTTGATGGATTCAAACTGCTGGTCTTTTGGTTAATATCCGTAGCTCTTAACCACTGCACCACCAGGTCTCCTATACTGAAACCTAAAAGTCCCTGTGTGGCGCAAACAACTTGTGCTCAACCGCAGTGCTGCAGAAGAAAGGCCTGGTGACCTTCTTCCACAAAGATCACAGCCGAGAAAACCTGTGGAGTAGTTCTAGTGTGTAACACGTGAGGTTGCCATGGGTTGGAATCCATGGCAAGGGGTACAGGAGGCCTACAAGGTGTGAGTTTTCCTATTGAAAGTCTACCTTCCTTACCAGTCTGTAAACTTTAAGAAGGAGGTACATGTGTTTTGTTCACATAGTGTCCACACTGTCCAATAGGCTCCCTGTAAAAAAAAAAAAAAATTGTTAAATTATAAGGACAATTGGGTTTGGCAAAGGGAAGAACCCAAGAGGAAAATACCCTAGGAAGGCTAAACAGGAAAAAAAACAGGAAGGTGATAGGAATTACATTTTTTATTGGACATAGAATGGAGTCCTGGGTCTTTTGTATTTACCTCTGAAAGTTTTAGGAGACTTCTGCTCACATCTAGTTCAGAGAGAAGTTAGATGTGATGGGAATTTGGATACAGTATATAATTAAAAAATTACTTTTGCTTTTTAAAAATTGTTCATTCGTACTGAATAAGTACTCTACCACATTGTGAGAGCACAATGTTTATGGCCTGACGTTTCACGTTAACTCATTCATACTTAGTTAGCTTTGCATGTAAAACAATTAAGGAGGGCAGGGTCGCCTCAGAGGAAGATAAGGAAACCTTTACTCCTATCTGCCTCAGCTGTGAAATATGGCCTCCTTAAGGTCAAAGTTGCCCTCTCTGGCACAGGTTGGGAGTGCAGCAAGGGGCTGGCAGCTTCCTCCTCTTCTCCTAGTTCATGTTTGATTTCTCAACCAGTTTATTTCTCTTCATTTTCTCACTTCCTTTCTATCCTCCACCTCAAAACATGTCCAGAGACAACAGAAAATCTTGAGCTAGCATTATTTAGGTAGGGGACAGCTCAATACTAGAAAACAAGTTGCCAAAGTACCAAAGACAGCATTTCATGAAGATGTAAGGTTTACTCAGGAAATTATGGTCGTTAAATCAAAAGGTTTCCCACAGGGCTGAATTTAGGTTAGGATGTGTTGAGGAAAATGTCTCTCCAAAACACATGAGCACAATTTAGTGGTCATTAGTGAATCACTTCTAGTCAGATTCATGGATAAAGTCCTCTGAATTGGGTATAATTGGGCAGGATTGATTTCAATTTTATCAATAAACACTTGCTGAGCAAGACCTGAGTTTCAGTTTGCTCTGCTCTGTATGTATGAGTTGCTCTAACTTCTGCACTGAGGTAGTGTGAAGAGTAGAGAAATTGTTTTTGACAAACATTACTCTTGGAAATATTTGACCTGAGTAGTTTCACTTATTTTCTTAGAGATCACTGAGGTTGGAATGAAAATTGTAACTTGAGTTGTATGTGAAACAGAGAAATATAACTCAAAACATTTTGCCGACTATGGTATTAGTATATGTTTCCTGCCCCGGATGTGATTACTTTTTTATTTCCTTGTTAAATTTTGGAGCTTTGATGGTGCAACGGTGAAGTGCTCTGCTGCTAACTGAAAGGCTGGCAGTTCGAACCCAGCACTGGCTCCAGAGGAGAAAAGACCTGGTGATCTGCTCTCATAAAAATTACAACCTAGGGAACCCTGTAGGGCAGTTGTACTCTGTCCTATAGGGCAGCTGTGAGTCAGAAAATGACACAACAACATCAGATTTTAAGCTATTTGTAGAGAGGAATGCATTTCTTTTAGCAAGTACTCCCAGGCATGTATTGTAGTGTTAAGTACCTTACAGATTCTTGGTAAATGTTGACTGAGGAGATGTGCATATGCCTCACTGTTTGATATTTTTTGTGAGAAACAGACCAAGTGTTGAAGCATTGCTCCTTTAAGTTGGGATGCTTTCCTGAAAGGTTTCAGCACAATGACACTGATTAGCTGCCAGAATAATTGCTCACCACCACCAACCTTGTTTCATAGGCAAACTGTGCCCAAGGGTAAAATAACACACACACTGAGGCAAACTTGCCAACATGTGTTCCTAAACCTCTCCCCTTAAGTTGGGAAAGTGACCTTTTGGTGAACAAATGTTCTTTCACCTTCACTGTTCAGAAGTTGTTAACACTGGGCCGACTACATGATTGATGCCTGTGCTTTCCTCTTTTCTGTGGAGTAAGTTCTACTCTTTTTCCCCTCAGAGCTATGAGCTTTTTATATTGTTTTCCTTTGATAAGGTGACTGGGTTACTCATAAATTTGAAAGCATTTTTTAATGACTTGGTGTCTGCTGAAAGAGTGTTATTCTGCTTCGTAGTCTCCTGGCTTTTCTTTTGCAACTGTCACTGCTGGCTAAACCGTTCTGAATGAGGTCTTTTAATCTGTTTGAAAATTTTTTTTTTTTTAGACTGCGGTTCTTATCTGTGGTTTAGCTTGATTGTCTCAGGCAAAGGAGAATATCTTCTTGGAGTATTTTAAGAAGGACAGAACTTTTAAAGTCACTCCTTGCAACAAGCTTTAGAGTTTTCAAAGTGCAGGAAACATTAAAAGATGGAAAGCCCAATACCAAGTGTCTGGAGTAATTTTCAATTTTGGGGGGAAGTGGAGGGTTAGGGTGGATAACTACCACAAAGCCATTATTGCTGATACCAACCAAGAGGGAGATTGAGGTAGTGTAGAAGAGAGAATAAGAGTACAGTGTGTGACCTTGGGCAAATTACTAGGCATACACTATGTGCCTTGGTTTTCTTACCTGTAAAATGGGAATAATAATAATAATACCTTCCTCATTGGGTTGTTATGAAAAGTAAATGGACTGACATATATAAAGCACTTAGATCAGAGTGCCTGGAGCATTATAGGCACTACACGAATGTTAGCTGTTATAGGTTCTCCAACAATTCTGAAATCCCAAGAGCTTTGAAATCAGAGTGGTTATTTTAGTATTTTAAAAAATAGTTGATTTGATGACAAAACCAAACCTGAAGTGATATGAATCTATTTTTGTCTTTAATTATTCTATTTGATAGGAGTATTTGTAAGCTTGGCTGTGGAAATATTGTGTTTGAGGTGGGGTGCTGCCTCAGGCTACTAGGTGTGTTCCGTAATGTATGGTATATTCACTATATTTCAAAAATCAGGAAAATTCTGAATTTGGAAGCATATCTGACCTCAAAGATTTTAGATAAGGGACTGTAGATACATATTGAGTTAGAACAATCTACTGGCAAAAACACCTGCTGCACAGATCTTCAATGCCCAATTCAATGAATTTTGATAAAAATTATACACCTGTACATCTACCACCCCAGAAAGTTTCCTTGCCCTCTTCCAGTCAAACCTCATGCCCATAAACACCACTGTTCTGATTTCTGTCTCCATAGGTTTATTTTGCTGGTTCTAAAGCTTCATGTGAATCAAACAGTATGTACTTTTCTGTGTCTGGCATCTTTTGAATAGTACGAAGTTTGTGAGACATCCATACCATTGTATGTATGGCAGTAGCTCATTCGCTATTTTTCCTTATAGTATCCATTGCCTGGATATGCCTTAACTGATTTTCCGTTCCCCTGGTGGCATAGTAGTTAAGAGCTATAGCTGCTAACCAAAAGGTCAGCAGTTCAAATCCACCAGATGCTCCTTGGAAACTATGGGGCAGTTCTACTCTGTCCTATAGGGTTGCTATGAGTCTGAATCTACTTGATGGCAACAGGCTTGGTTTGTTTTTGGTTCTTGGACAGCTGAGTTGTTTCTAGTTTGGAGCTATTTTGAATAAAGTTGATATAAACATTATTGTACAAGTCTTCTGTGGATAAAATTTTTCATCTTTCTTGAGTAAATACCTAAGATTGGAATTGCTGGATCATAGGGTTAGATGTATGTTTTGTTTAAGAAGAAACTGCCAAACAATTTTCTAAGGGGGATGTATAGACTGGCCAATATTTGGTGTTGTCAGTCTTCTGAATTTCAGCTATTCTGTTGTTATGTTGTTGTCACTGCCTAGTCCAGCGCCATCTTCACAGCTGTTGCTATAGTTGAGCCAATTGTTCCAGCCACTGTTGTCAATTCATCTCATTGAGGATCCTCCTCTTTTTCAGTGATCCTCTGTTTTACACTGTATGTTTTCTTTCTCTAGGGACCTGTCCCTTCTGATAACATGTCCAAAGTGCATGAGACAAAGTCTCACCATCCTTGCTTCTAAGGAGAATTCTGGCTGTACATCCTCGAAGACAGATTTGTTCAGGCTTCAGGCAGTCCTTGGTATATTCACTATTCTTCGTCAAGGCCATAATTTAAAGGCATCAATTCTTTTTCAGTCTTAATTATTCATTGTCTATCTTTCACATGCATGTGAGGCTATTGAAGACACCATGGCTTGGGTCAGGTGCAATTTAGTCCTTAAAGTGACATCTTTGCTTTTTAACTCTTTAAAGAGATCTCTTGCAGCAGATTTACCCAAAGCAATGCACCCTCTGATTTCTTGACTGCTGCCTCTATAGGTGTTAATTGTGGATCCAAGCAAAATTAAATCCTTTACAACTTCGATATTTTCTCCATTTATCATGATGTTGTTTATTGGTCTAGTTGTAAGGATTTTTGTTTTCTTTATGTTGAGGTGTAATCCATACTGAAGGCTGTAGTCTTTGATCTTTATCAGTTGGTGCTTCAAGTCCTCTTCACTTTCAGCAAGCAAGGTTGTGTCAGCTGCATATCTCAGGTTGTTAATGAGTCTTCCTCCAATACTGATGCCCAGTTCTTCTTCTCAGGTTATTTGCTCAGCACACACATTGTATTAGTATGGTGAAAGGATACAACCCCGACACACCCCTTTCCTGACTTTAAACCACTCAGTATCCCCTTGTTCTGTCTGAAAGACGGCCTTTAGTCTAAGTACAGCTTCCTTATGACCACAACTAAATGTTCTGAATATTCCTTTCTTCACAATGTTATCCATGATTTGTTATGATCCACACAGTCAAATGCCTTTGTATAGTCAGTAAAGCACAGGTAAACATCCTTCTGGTATCCCCTGCTTTCAGTCATGATCTATCTGACATCAGCAATGATATCCCTGGTTCCACGTCCTCTTCTGAATCCAACTTGAATTTCTGGCAGTTCCTGTCCACGTACTGCTGCAGCTGCTTATGAATGATCCTCAGGGAAATTTTACTTTTGTGTGATATTAATGATATTGTTTGATAATTTCCACATTCAATTGCATCCCCTTTCTTTGGAATAAGTACAAATATGGATCTCTTCCAGTCAGCTGGCCAGGTAGCTGTCTTTCAAACTTCTTGGCATAGGGGAGTGAGTGCTACAAGCACTGCATCTGTTTGTTGAAACATCTCAATTGGTTTTCCATCAATTCCTGAAGCCTTGGTTTTTGCCAATGCCTTCAGGGCATCGTGGACTTTTTCCTTCAATAACATGCTTGATCAATTTCAGACTGCAGAAATTGGTAAAAATATTCAATTTCTTCACCTTTGGCCTTAATGTTTGGTACGTAAATTTGAATAATAGTCCCATTAACTGATCTTCCTTATAGGCATATAGATATTATCCTATCACTGATGGAGTTGTACTTCAGGGATCTTGAAATTTCCTTTTTGGTGATGAATGTGACTCCATTCCTCTTCAATTTGTCATTCCTGGCATAATAGACCATATGATTGTCTGATTCAAAACGATCAATAGTAGTCCATGCATAGGAGATAGATGTTTATAAGTTCCATTTCATTTTTGATGACTTCTAATTTTCCTAGATTCATACTTTGTACATTTCATGTTCTGATTATTAATGGATGTTTCTTCCCATTTTCAGTCATGCCACATCAGCAAATGTAGGCCCCGATAGCTTGGCTCCATCCACATTATTAAGGTCAACTCTACTTTGAGGAGGCAGCCCTTCCCCTGTCATATTTTGAGTGCCTTCCAACCTGAGGGGCTTATCTCTGGTACTATATCAGACATTGTTCCACTGCTATTCATAAGGTTTTCACTAGCCATTTTTTTCAGAAGTAGACTGTCAGGTCTTTTTCCCCCCTCTGTCTTAGTCCGGAAGCTCCAATGAAAACTTTGTACCAGGGTGACCCTGCTGGTATTTGAAATACCTGTGGCAAAGCTTCCAGTATCACAGCAACACGCATGCCAACACAGTATGACAAACTGACATACCCCGGCGGTCTGCTAATCTAGTGGGTGTGAAATGGTATACCATTCTAGTTTTGTTTTGTATTTACTTGATGACTCATATCTTAATTAAAAAAAAACAGATTTATATTTTCATGTGCTTATTGGCCATTTGTATATCTTCTCTTATGAAATTTTGCTATTTTTTATTGACTGTGTTTTTATTATTGATTTTTGGAGTTTTTTTATTGACTTTGTGTTTTTATTATTGATTTTTGGAGTTCATATATTTGATACAAGGTCTTATACAAGATATATACACACAGAGCAGATATATTTTCTTATTCTGCAGAAAACTGCAAAGTTAATTCTTTAAAAACAAAATTTCCTCAGTGAGATGGCACTTTGAGTTTTGGTGCTGGACTCATGCCAAGTATAGTATTTGTTGAAATGCCTTCCTATTTCCAACAGATCTCGTTGCATTTGGCAGGATGATAGAGATTTGCAGTGAGAAATTTACGATATTTATAGCCCCAAATTATTGCCTTTGAAGACACGCCTCTGAGGTTATAGTGGGAATATGTGATTAACTCTTCAAAAATTCATTTTACCCTGTTCAGGGTCATACTTATTTAATTAGGTAAAGTAAAAATTATTTGGCCAAAAAATTTTAAAAAAAGCAACTTAAAACTTTTTTTCCAAAGAATCAGCTTTTAGAAGGATGTGGCAATTTTTTTTTTTTTTAATTATAATAGTAAAACACATTCCTTGCAAAGTGAATTGTGAAATATCTCAGCTGATAACTGAAAGTTCAGTGGTTTGAACCCATCACCTCCTTCAAGGGAGAAAGATATGGCAGTCTGTTTCTGTAAAGATTTACAGTCTTGGAAATGCAGCAGTTCTACCCTGTCCTATAGGGTCGCTATGAGTTGGAATTGTCAATGGCAATGAGTTTGGTTTTATGGGAGTCAATTTAGAAAGCAAATAAAATAATCCACAAATTTCTGACTTTCAGGATCAATCCCTTTTTGCTTTGCTAAACAAGCTGTGCCATATTTCTTTCTGAAGAAAATGTATTAACAATTCCAAAGGTAACACTATAATTGGCTCTAGTGTATAGAAACGAAATCTTTTAAAAGACTGAGGGCTAGAAATGGTTCTTTTATTTCCCACATCAGATACTCTGCATTCATGTTCCCATTTGAACTCTTACCTAATTCAAAAGGATTAATAACAATCTAAGGCCACACTCAGGGGAATGAAACATATGGATTTCAGGCAAATTTTATTCTCTTGAGTACATTTTAACTGCAGCTATTAAGCTTTTTTCCCATTTGGAAAGTAGTAGTAAAGTTCGGCAACTAATTATTCTGAGAATTTTCTTCTACCCTGTGGATTCAATCCCTTTAGGAATAGGCCACATCTAATGGTAGATTTCTAACCTAGGTAGCCTCTAAATCCTTTGGAGTGACTTCTTTTTAGTTCATGAGTCATTGCCTCTAATATTAAGAATATTAATATTAATTCTTAAGAATATTAAGGTCATCCCAAGAATAGATTTGACATACTGAACACTTATGACTGAAGACCAGACAAGTTGTGGAATGACATCAAGGACATCATACATGAAGAAAGCAAGAGGTCATTAAAAAGACAGGAGAGAAAGAACAGACCTAAAAGGACGTCAGAAGAGAGTCTGAAACTTACTCTTGAATGTCAGGTAGCAAAAGTAAAAGGAAAAAAATGATGAAGTAAAAGAGCTGAACAGAAGATTTCAATGGACGGGTTGAGAAGACAAAGTATTATGATGACATGTGCAAAGACCTGGAGATAGAAAACCAAAAAGGAAGATCATGCTTGGCATTTCTCAAGCTGAAAGAACTGAAGAAAAAATTCAAGCCTTGAGTTGCAATATTGAAGGACCCTATGGGGAAAATATTAAACGACACAGGAAGCATCAAAAAAAGATGGAAGGAATGCACATAGTCACTGTACCAAAAAGAATAGGTTGACATTCAACCATTTCAGGAGGTAGCATATGATCAAGAACTGATGGTACTGAAGGAAGAAGTCCAAGCTGTGCTGAAGGAATTGGTGAAAAACAAGGATCCAAGAATTGACAAAATACCAATTGAGATGTTTCAGCAAACAGATGCAGCACTGGAGGTGCTCACTCCCTATGCCAAGAAGTTTGGAAGACAGCTACCTGGCCAACCAACTGAAAGAGATCCGTATTTGTACTCATTCCAAAGAAAGGTGATCCAACTGAATGTGGAAATTATCCAACAATATCATTAACATCACACACAAGTAAAATTTTGCTGAAGATCATTCATAAGTGGCTGCAGCAGTACATGGACGGGGAACTGCCAGAAATTCAAGTTGGATTCAGAAGAGGACATGGAACCAGGGATATCATTGCTGATGTCAGATGGATCATGGCTGAAAGCAGAGAATACCAGAAAGATGTTTACCTGTGTTTTATTGATTATACAAAGGCATTTGGCTGTGTGGATCATAACAAATTATGAATGACATTGAGAAGACTGGGACTTCCAGAAGACTTAATTGTGCTCAGGTAGAACTTGTACATAGACCAAGAGGCAGTCATTCTAACAGAACAAGGGGATACTGAGTAGTTGAAAGTCAGGAAAGGTGTGTGTCAGGGTTATATCCTTTCACGATACTGAGCAAATAATCTGAGAAGCTGCAATATTTTGGAGAAAGACTCATTAATAACCAGTGCTATGCAGATGACACGACCTTACTTGTTGAAAGTGAAGAGGACTTGAAGCACTTACTGATGAAGATCAAAAACCACACTCTTCAGTATGGATTACACCTCAACATAAAGAAAACAAAAATCCTTACAACTAGACCAATAAGCAACATCATGATAAATGGAGAAAATATTGAAGTTGTAAAGGATTTCATTTTGCTTGGATCCGCAATCAGTGCCCATGGAAGCAGCAGTCAAGAAATCAAACAGTGGTATTACATTTGGCAAATCTGCTGCAAAAGATCTCTTTAAAATGTTGAAAATGCAAAGATGTCACTTTTAAGGACTAAGTTGTACCTGATCCAAGCAATGGTGTTTTCAATGGCCTCATATGCAAGTGAAAGCTGCACATTGAGTAAGGAAGACTGAAGAAGAATTGAGGAATTTGAGCTAAGATGTTGGTGAACGATATTGCATATACAATGTACTGCCAGAAGAATGAACAAATTTTTTTTGGAAGAAGTACAGCCAGAGTGCTCCTTAGAAGCAAGGATGGCAAGACTTTGTCTCGCATACTTTGGACATGTTATCAGGAGGGACCTGGGGAAGGATATCATCCTTGGTAAAATGGAGTGTCAGTGAAAAAGAGGAAGACCCTCAATGAGATGGACTGACACAGTGACTACAACAATGGGGTCAGGTATAACACATGGCCAGGCAGTGTTTTGTTCTATTGTACATAGATAGGGTTACTATGAGTCGAAACTGAACTGACTGCATCTAACAACAACAAATTAAGGTCAATTCAGACCCTGAGCTTAAATGGCAGCCCAGGTATAACTAAAAAGCTCAGAGCATTTATGTCAATTACTTCTTTTTTTTAATAATGTCCTGTAGGGTTGCTGTGAGTCAGAATTGACTCAATGACAGTGGATTTCATTTTTGTTTGTTTTTTGAATTGGTATTTTTAATATCAAAAAACTTTAGCTTATTTGGTAATCTCAAAACATTACATATATTTGAATTTATGAATATCTCCTGAATTTTATCCAATTTTCTACAAAATACCCATTCATGTAAAATGGATCAGACACATTTTGGAAGTTGTAGAGCTGGAGGAAAAAAGTCTTTTTGCATATGTTTAACTGTTAAACGTTTTGATTCCAGGAGAAGCTATGGAATGTTTCTGTGCTTCAATTTTTCCTCTAAAATGGAGGTAATATTAGCATCTACCTCATGGAGTTGTTTGAGGATCGAATAAGATTTTCCCTTAGAATAGTGCTGGCACATGATATTTATTAGATTAAATGCTTTGGACTCATTGATTTTTTTAAAAAGAATTAACAGGTCAGGAATAAACAGCACAGCACATTTTTTTTTTTTTTTTTTTTTTTTGCATTAGTGTACTTTCTGTTGTTAGTTGCCACTGAATTGGCCCGGACTCATGGCAACTCCATGCTCAATGGAATGAAATATAGCCCAGTCCCGCACCATCCCCATGATTGGTTTGGGGTTGGACCATTGTGATTAATATTGTAGTTGGGTTGCTTTCATAGCTTTCACAGGGAGTACCTGCTCTGAGAAGAGGTGGTATATTTTCTATTCCTTTTTGGCACTGAGTTTCTTAGCTTCTGGAGAAATCTTCTGACCCTTCATAATGACTGAAAGACCTTCCCACTACTCCGCATCTGGACTTCATCTCTGAAGGAAGAGACAGGGACCACTCCTGGGGACTGGATTTTGTCTCTCCGTCCCTCTGTCTTGCCCTTCGTTTCCTGAAGTCACCAGTTTATTAGTGTGGAATTGAGGGAGGTTATCTTCTCAAAGATCAAGAAAAATCTCTCGGTCCCAGTTCTTCGAATGCATGTGGGAGACCCCTCTACTCAGGACTCTAGCCCTTTCTCAGGAAATGTGTTAGAGTTGGTAAACTCTTCTTTAATTAACACACAGAAATTCTAGAGAACACCTAGTAGCCATTCACACTTCAGAGCTCATTAGTTAAGTTAGATAATCACATTTTTCCTCCTAACACCTAGCTGGAGGTGAGTTGGTATATAAACACAGGTAATAAGGCAGGTAGGGCAGGACTGAATAGGAGAAGGATGCTGAAGAGTGCGAGAGGTGGTGAAGACGGAGGAAAAAAGCACTGGGAACTTGGAAGGGAGAATCTAAAGGGGCTAGCAGGACAAACACGTGCTGCTTGCACTACTGCTTAGGGTCCTTTGGAGCCTTGTTGCTGCCCAACAGGCGACAGAGTTTATCCTCACCCCCATCCTCTCCTCAGCCACCCCCCCCAAGCCCACACATCATCTATTTATGGGAGCAGGGCTAGTCTGCAGCACCACAGTCTTCCTGCCTGTTGTGCCCTGGTCTAATCTCCTCAGTCTACAACCTACTATTCATTCCTACCTGGCCCTATTCAGACTTGTGTTCCCTCCTGTAAGAATGCTCAGTCTGCTTTCACCCCTTCAACTATTTCTCCTTTAGAATCTATGCCAATATCACTTCCTTAGAGAAGAGACTCGTCTGAGCCCCCCTGAATGAGGTTAGGCTCCTCTGTCACATGTCTCCTAGCAACATAATCTTATCCTTCCCAGCACCCACCTTAGTTGGTAATGATATATTTATTTGTGTGGTTAATAATTAACATCTGTAGGCACACAACTGCTAACTGAAAGGTTGGTGGTTTGATCCCACACAGCAGCTCCATGAGAGAAAGACTTGGTGATCTACTCTTGTAAATATTATAGCCAAGACAATATGGGGAGTTCTACTCTGTAGCATGGGGTTACTATGAGTTGAAAATTGGCTCAATGGCAGTTTTCAACCTATATTTGACTTTAAGATCCATGAGGGCTTAATTTATTGAATAATTTTTTTCTTCTTTTTTTTATTGTACTTTAGATGAAGTTTTACAGAACAAATTAGTTTCTCATTAAACCGTTAGTACACATATGGTTTTACGACACTGGTTAACCCCAAGACATGTTAGCACTCTCCCTTCTCAACCTTGTGTTCCATATTACCAGCTTTCCTGTCCCTCCCCCCACCTTTTAGTCCTTACGCCTGGGCTGGTGTGCCCCTTTAGTCTCGTTTTGTTTTATGGACCTGTCCACTGTCCAATCTTTGGCTGAAGGGTGAACCTCAAAAGTGACTTCATTACTGAGCTAAAAGGGTGTCCAGGGGTCATACTCTCAAGGTTTCTCCAGTCTTGAGTAATTTCTTGAATAATTTATTTTATAAAGATCAGCACAAAGCTGGTTCCTATAAGGCAGAGTTTAAAGATGTCCTAAATTTTCAACTTTTCCAGACTACTATCCCACTCCATCGTCTCTAACATCAATTACTCCTCCTCCCCTCAATATTCTCCCTCTTGTCTTTGGGTTCCATAATTCATGGCAACATCTCACGGAACTCATGAACCATATCTCAAGGAGATGGTTCACATGGCTGTGGAGGCTGGCAAGTCCCAAATGCATGAATGGGGCATCAGGCTGGAGGCTTCTCCCAACCCACATGGCTGCAGGGGCTGACGAGCCCGAAACAGCAAATCAGAAGACAAGCTGCTGGCTCACACGGCTGTGGAAGCTGGTAAATCAGGTCAGACAATAGGCTTCTGGCTCAAGGGGCTGCAGAAGCTGGAGAATCCCAGAATTGGCAGGTTGGATGGCTGGCTGCTGGCTCAAGCTTACAGAAGCTGAGGTCAGACGATCACAAACTAGATGCAGGATCTGTGTGTGTGTGTGTGTGTGTGTGTGTGTGTGTGAGTGAAATAGAAAGAGAGAGACAACGTCCCTAGAGGATTCATATACATTTAATGCAGATCACACTCCTAAGGAAACTCCCCCTACTTGAGAAGGCCAGTGACTTGAATCATGCCCTTTATTAAGGGTAGTGACTGGGATAAGGGTGGTGAGTTGAGTTGCACTCTCTAATAAGGTGGTGACTCAGGATTCTTCCCTAACCCTGCCTCATTAACACAACCACATGCACAGAAGCTAGGATTTACATTAAAAAATGAAGCATAATTACATTGGATGACAAAACGGAGGACAACCATACTCTACTGGTAATCATGGCCTAAGCAAATTGACCATAAGCCCAACCATCACAGGTTCTATATACCTTATTTGCACAGTCCCACTCAATCATTGTGTATGAGTCACAAAGACTACGACTAGAAGGGCCGTATTAAGTAATTCATTGCATTGCAAAGCCCCTTGAGGGCTGAGACACATCTGTCTTTTTTACCACTGTGTCTCCAGGCAAAGCACAGTGTCTGGCATGAAGTAAATGCTCTATAAATATTTGCTTGAACGAATATATGAGGACTTCTTGAGCAGGCTTGTGTTTCCTCTAGCTACTTGTTGTACAAGGAATGAAGCTATCCTCCTCTTCTAAGGAGGACCGTATCTGAATGTAACTAGGGTAATTTAAAGGAGCAGACCAAGAGGTTTCAAAGTTTCCTAAACTTCTGGCCAGGTGACCCTGTGCCTCTGAATCTTGGGAACATGAGTATAAATGAGTGTAGCTTGGCCAGCAGGCAGCAATACAGCTGGTCCTCCATGGGAAATGCTCACTGGTGGTTATGGAGAGTACAATCATGACTTATGAGTTTATAAAGCCTGTCCAGAGGAACAGAAATTCATTACAGGCAACTTTGGTCATTTCCCCTGTAATTTCATCTGTTGTTTTCTCCCACAAGGAAAGACTATAATAACCTAAAACCTTATCTGGGCTGATTTTGCAATTGGTGACAAATGATGCAAATTTGCTTTTTCTCTGAATTTTGCATAGTGCTTGTATGTTCATGGCTTTATATGGATGTAGCTCAGATGCTTTCATAGAATGTCTCATTTCTCATTCCTGTGGTTAGTACAAATAGAAAAGCAAAAAAGTTCACTTGCTTTTATAGTCCATGGTGGAATTTTGATGATTTGTTTTAAATGAAACTTATTTTTTTCATAATCATGAGACAACTGCCAAACCTCACTTCAGTGTATCAGGTGCATGAATTGTAACAATGAAAATTACTTAATTTGTTACCTACAAAACTTACATCTATATGCATTAAAAAATGCCAGTGTTAGACCCTGACAGTTATTTGGGGTGTCCTTTTCATGTTCTGCGGTTGAAAGCCGGACTGTTGAGTGCTGAGTGAGAGTTTGTCATGCTTCAGGCCCCAGGTTGAGGACATGAGCAATGGAGGTGTATGAGAAGGTGGGATCTGAACGATTTGGGGCCTGCAGGTTTAATGAGCACGGAGCGGAAATATAATTACATAACTGGGAACCAGAGACTTCACCTCGTGGTTAAAATGGATCACAATCTACTGAAGATTTAAGCTTCATAGCCTATCTTGCTATTTCACATTTCGGAGAGGGCCTATAGCTTAATGATAGGGCCCTGGGAAAGGTATTAGAAGACCAACTCCACTTCTGCCGTTTTCTAGTTCTGTGGCATTTGTCAAGACATTTAACCCCCTACATCTCGCTTCCCCACCACCTGTCCGTTCATCATACTGTGATGACTTGTGTGTTGCTGTGATGCTGGAAGCTATGTCCCTGGTATTTTTCAAATAGCAGCAGGGTCACTGATGGTGGACAGGTTTCAGTGGAGCTTTCAGTCTAAGACAGAATAGGAAGAAAGACCTGGAGATCTGTTTCCAAAAATTAGCCACTGAAAAGCCTATGGATCACAACAGAATATTCCCTGTTATAGTGCTGGAAGGTGAGGCTCCTAGGCTGAAAGTCACTTAAAATACACAGTGGCTGCAGCAGTGGACTCAAGCATACCAACAATTGTGAAGATGGTGCAGGACTGGGCAACGTTTTGTTCTGTTGTATATGGGCTTCCATGAGTCGGAGCCAACTCGATGGCAACTAAGAAAAATCTCACTTCCATCCATAAAATGAAAATTGTAATAGCTGTTCTAACCTACTTTATGGAGAAGGGCATCATGTTTGGTAAAGCAAAGGGTCGGAAAAAAAGAAGAAGACAATGAGATGGACTGACAAAGTGGTTGCGACAACAGGCTCACATATAGCAATGATTGTGAGAATGGCACAGCACTGGGCAGTGGTTTGTTCTGTGGTACACAGGGCTGCTATGAGTTAAAACTGACTCAATAGTACCTAACAACAACAACTCACTTCACGAGTTTTGAGAAGGTGACCAAATACAGCGATGTATGTAAATTGCAAAGGATTGTGAAAATGTAAGATGTTATTTCCCTACATCAAGTAACTCTCTGTTTTTTCATATATACAGTTCTATGGCCTCAACCAATTTATAAACATTCTAAGATTAAAAAAAAAAAAGCCATCCTTATTAGTCAAGTTTTAGAGAAGCAGAACACTAGGAAATATAATATGTAGGATTTTTTGTTACAGGCATTTAACTTTACACAATTGTGGGAGCTGGTTTAGAAGTAGTCTCTGTGTCTGATGCTGAAGCTTGAAGCCCACAGGGTAGGCGGTTCAGAAGGGATGGTGGATACAAAGTAGAGGAGAGAGAAGACAGACTGGTTGTAAGCACACACTGAAATCTATGTCAGTTCTCACGGTCTCCAGCCTTGATGATGTGTTTATCCTACAGTAAAAGCCGGTACTCTTCGTTCATGGAGCTCATGGACACACAAGCCATGATAGTGTGACAAAATGACAGATGGCTTCATGGAGTTTATGGAACTAAACATATACTTGACCCAGAAACTCGAGTAGCTGCAGGAGAATCCAGGGGAAGGTAGAACAGTTGTAGGTCCAGCTGTTGCTCGGTGCCAAAAGGAGCCAGCAGATAAAGGACAACATCTGTGAGTTACGAAAGCATCTGCCTCTGCTTTTCAAATATAAAAAGCAGTATGGCTGCTGATTTACTTCTACCATCTAAATCTCATGGAAGCATGTTTCGAGTGGCACGTTCTGATTGGAAACTTATAAGCAGGACAGGTTATATCATTCTGGAGCCAGTGCAAAATGAAAATGTGAAGCCCCTTGCTCAAGAAGTGGTAAAAAGCTCTTACTTTTCTTTCGTGGTCTCTCTCTTAACCTGTCATGGTATTTTTTATTTGCTATTTAATGTCAGGAAACCCTAGTGGCGTAGTGGTTAAGTGCTGCGGCTGCTAACCAAGAGGTCAGCGGTTCAAAACCACCAGGCGCTCCTTGGAAATTCTATCGGGCAGTTCTACTCTGTCCTATAGGGTCGCTGTGAGTTGGAATCGACTGGACGGCAGTGGGTTTGGGTTTTTTTGGTATTTAATGTCCTACTCTCTAAGGCACAGGAATATTCGTGGGGTGAATGGAGACCCTAATAGGCCCTGTCCCATGACTTGGTACTTGGGAAGCAGGTGCTCATCTCCAACCTTCTCTATCCTGCGCCCAGGGCCCCAGCAGGGGTGGAGGGCAGAAGCAGTCAAAATCTGGGGGAGGAGGAGTGGGTGGCTGAGAATCTGTCTCAGAGATGCAGGGAGGTGGTGAGAGGGGGAACCACAATATTCAAGTCTCAGGATAATGTTCCATTGGACTTCACTTATAAAACACAAAAATGCAGATAAAATTATGTGTTTTATATTGTATTTTTTTCTTTTTTTTTTTTTAATTGTATTTTAGATGAAGGTTTATGTAACAAACCAGTTTCTCATCAAACTGTTAGTACGGACATAGTTCTATGACATTTGTTAACAACCCCAAAACATGTCAACCCTCTCCCTTCTCAACCCTGGGTTCCCTATTGCTAGCTTTCATGTTCCGTCCTGCCTTCCAGTCCCTGCCCCAGGGCTGGTGCACACCTTTAGTCTTGTTTTGTTTATGGGCCTGTTCAATCTTTGGCTGAAGTGTGAACCTCAGGAGTGACCTCGTTACTGAGCTGAAAGGATGTCTGGGGGGCATACTCTCAGGGTTTCTCCAATCTCTGTCAAGTCAGCAACTATGTTACACCAGTTGAACTAGATGTACCCCAAGATCATGGTCCCCACAGCCCTCAGCCCAGCAATTCGGTCCCTCAGGGAGTTTGGATGTGTCTATGGAGCTACCTTGATCTTGCCTTGTACAGGTTGTGCTGCCTTCCCCAGTATTGTGTACTGTCTTACCCGTCACCAAAGTTTCCACTTGTCTATTGTCTATTAAGTGTTTTTCCATCCCCATCCTCCCTCATAACCATCAGAGATTGTTTCTTTTTGTATGTAAACCGTTTCATAGGTTTTTACAGTAGTGGTCTCATACAATATTTGTCCTTTTTTGATTGGGTTATTTCACTCAGTATAATGTCCTTCAGATGTATCCATGTTATCTGATACTTCACAGATTCATCATTGTTCTTTATTGTTGCGTAATACTCCATTGTGTGTAGGTACTACAGTTTGTTTATCCAGTTATCTGACGAAGGGCATCTAGGTTGTTTGCATCTTCGCTATTGTGAACAATGCTGCAATGAACATGGGTGTGCATGTCTATCTGTGTGATGACTCTTATTTCTCTAGGATATATTCTCAGGAGTGGGACTGCTGGATCATACAGTATTTCTATTTCTAGCTTTCTAAGGAAGCACCATATCATTTTCCAAAATGGTTGTATCATTTTGCATTCCCACCAGCAGTGCATAAGGGTTCCAATCTCCCCTCAACATCTCCAACATTTGTTATTTCTGTTTCATTGATTTGTGCCAGTAATGCACGAGTGAGATGGTGTCTCATTGTGGTTTTGATTTGGATTTCTCTAATGGCTAGAGGTCGTGAACTTTTCCTCATGTGTCTGCAGGCTGCATGAATGTCTTTGGTGAAGTGTCTGTTCATTTCCTTTGCCCGTTATTTAATTGGATTATTTGTCTTTTTGTTGTTGAGGTGTTGAATTTTCTTATAGACTTTAGAGATTAGACCTTGTCTGATTTGTAATAGCCAAAATTTTTTTTCCTAGTCTGTAGTTTCTCTTTTTACTCTTTTGGTGAAGTCTTTCGATGAGCATAAGTGTTTGATTTTTAGAAGATCCCTGTTTTCTAGCTTATCCTCTGGAACTTGTGTGTTGTTGGTTGTGGTTCGTATCCTGTTAATGCTGTGGTAGGGGCTCTACTGTTGATCCTATTTTTTCTTCTATGAACTTCATAGTTTTTGGCTTTATATTTAGGTCTTTGATCCATTTTGGGTTAGTTTTTGTATATGGTTTGAGATATGGTCCCTGTTTCATTTTTTTGCAGATGGACATCCAGTTTTGCCAGCACCATTTGTTAAAATGGTCTTTTCCCCACTTGATGGGCTTTGGGCCCTTGTCAAAGATCAGGTAACCATAGGTGGATGGATTTACATCTGGATTCTCAATTCTGTTCCATCAGTCAATGTATCTGTCGTTGTACCAGTAACAGGCTGTTTTGACTACTGTATTTACATAGTAGGTTCTAAGGTCAGGCACTGCAAGTCCTCCTACTTTATTCTTCTTCTTCAATAGTGGTTTCCTTATCTGGGGCTTCTTCCCTTTCCATATAAAGTTATCGGTAAGTTTTTCCATCTCTTTAAAGAATGTTGTTGGTATTTGAATTGGTATTGCATTGTGTTCATAAATCGCTTTAGGTAGAATTGTCATTTTCACAATGTTGAGTCTACCTGTCCATGAGCATGGTATGTTTTTCCATTTAGGTAGATCTCTCTTTGTTTCTTCCACTAGTGTTTTGTACTTTTCTTTGTATAGGTCTTTTACATCCCTGTTTGGATTTATTCCCAAGTATTTTATTTTTTTAAGGGCTATTATAAATGGTATTGGTTTCCTGATTTCCTTTTCATAGTTTTCTTTATTGGTGTATAGGATCCAACCGATTTGTGTATGTTTATCTTGTATTTTGCTACTCTGTTGAATCTTTCTATTAGTTCCAGTAGTTTTCTCATGGAGTCTTTTGGGTTTTCTATGTATACTATAAAATCATCCTCAAATAGTTTAACTTCTTCAGATGCCCATTATTTCTGTTTCATGCCTTATTGCTCTAGCTAGGACTTTCAATACAATGTTAAATAGGAGTGGCGATAAAGTGCACCCTTGTCTTGTTCCTGTTCTCAAGGGTAATGTTTTCAGCCTCTCTCCATTAAGAATGTTGTTGGCCATTGGTTTCGGTTTCACATAGATGCCCTTTATTATGTTGAAAAATTTCCCTTCTATACCTATTTTATTGAGAGTTTTTACCAGCAATGGGTGTTGGACTTTGTGGAATGCCTTTTCTGCATCAATTGAGATGATCATGCGATTCTTTCCTTTTATTTATCTGGTGGATTACGGTGTTTGATTTTCTAATGTTGAACCATCCTTGCGTACCTGGTATGAATCCTACTTGGTCATGGTGTATTATTTTTTTGATACTTTGCTGAGTTCTATTGGCTAGAATTTTGTTGAGAATTTTTGCATCTATATTTACAAGAGATATTGGTCTGTAATTTTCTTTTTTTATAGTGTCTTTGCCTGGTTTTGGTATCAGGGTTATGCTGGCTTCAAAGAATAAATTCAGAAGTATTGCTTCCTTTTCTATATTCTGAAATAGTTTGAGTAGTACTGGCATAAGCTCTTTTCTGAATGTTTGGAGGAATTCTCCAGTGAAGCCATCTGGGCCAGGGCTTTTTTTGGGGGCGAACTTTTTTTTATTACCTTTCCAATCTCTTCTCTTGTTATGGGTCTGTTCTGTTCAGAATTTCAACATCATTTTGTGTTAGTTTGAGTAGATAGTGTGATTCTAGAAATTTGCCCATTTCCTCTAGGTTTTCAAATTCATTGGAGTATAGTTTTTCATAATACTCTGTTATGATCCTTTTTATTTCAGTTGAGTCTGTTGTAATGTCCCCCATTTCATTTCTTATCTGGGTTATTTGCATCCTCTCCTGTTTTTCTTTTTGTCACTTTGGCCAGTGGTTTGTCAATTTTGTTGACCCTTTCAAAGAACCAACTTTTGATTTTGTTGATTCTTTCTGTTGTTTTTCTATTTCACTTACTTCTGCTCTGATCTTTATTATTTCCTTTCTTCTGGTGGCTGTGGGCTTCTTTTGCTGTTCTCTATTTGTTCCAGTTGCGTAGCTAATGTTTTGATTTTGTTCCTTTCTTCTATTTTGATGAGTGCATTCGTTGATATAAATTGACCTCTGAGGACTGCCTTTACTGTGTCCCAAAGGTTTTGGAATGATGTGTTTTCATTCTCATATGAATCTAGGAATTTTTTGATTCCATCTCTGATTTCTTCTATTACCCAGTGGCTTTTAAGCAGGGTGTTATTCAGTTTCCATGTAATCGATTTTTTTCCCTTACGCTTCCTATTTTTAATTTCTACTTTGATGGCACTGGGATCAGAGAAGATACTTTGTATTATCTCGATGTTTTGGATTTTGTTGAGGGTTGCTCTATGACCTAAGATGTGGTCTATTCTGCAGAATGTTCCATGTGCTTTGGAAAAGAATGTGTACTTTACAGCTGTTGGGTGGAGTGTTCCGTATATGTCTGTGAGGTCAAGCTGGCTGATTGTCCTCTTTAGCTCTTCTGTGTCTTTGCTGAGTTTCTTTCTAGATGTTCTGTCCTTTACTGAGAGTGGTGTGTTGAAGTCTCCTACTATTATTGTAGCACTGTCAATTTCTCCTTTCAGTGCTGTTAGTCTGTTTTGTGTATTTTGGAGCCCTGTCATTGGGTGTGTAACTGTTTATTATGGTTAAATCTTCATGATAGATCATCTCTTTAATGTTTATATAGTGCCCTTCTTTGTCTTTTGTGGTGGATTTTGTTTCAAAGTCTGCTTTGTCTGAGATTAGTATTGCCACTCCTGTTCTTTTTGGTAGTTATTTGCTTGATATATTTTTTCCATCCTTTGATTTTTAACAAATTTACGTCTTTGTTTCTAAGGTATGTCTCTTGTAGGAAGCATATTGATGGATCCTTTTTTTTTTTTTTTTTTAATCTATTCTGTCACTCTGTGTCTCTTTATGGGTGCATTTTGGCCATTTACATTCAGTGTAATTCTTGATAGGTGTGAGTTTGTTGCTGCCATTTTGTAGTGCTTATTTTTGTGGTGCTAACGTTTTCTTTGTTCCTTTTATTCTTCTGTGCTGAGTTCCTTCTGTTTGTGGATTTCTTTTTCATTTCTTTCATTTTTGTAGATTTTGTTTTTATTGAGACTATATGTTTTTCTTCTTTATTTTGATGAGTAGGTTTGTTAGCTTTCTTTGTGGTTACCTTGAAATTTACCCTTATCTTCCTAGGTTTAAACCACCTTTTTTTTTTTTTTTTTTATCATTACTTGGTATCACCTTACCCTCCTCTCCATTAGAAAGTTCTATACCTATAATGTTTATTCCCTCTTTTATCATTCTGACATTGTTGTCATTTATAAATTAACCTCTCTGGTTCTCTGTTGCAATTGTTTTGGTTTTGGATAGTCCTTGAGAGTTCATTTTCTAGGTTGGTATCTGGCTGGTACGATCTTGCATCCTAGATTCTGGCTGTGGTCTGATGTTGTTTGTGCTCCAACTGAAGGATTCCCTTTAATACTTCTTGTAAGTTTGGTTTGGTTTTTACGTATTCCTTTAGTTTCTGTTTATCTGGAAATGCCCTGATTTCACCATCATATTTGAACAAGAGTTTTGCAGGATATATTATTCTTGGTTGGCAATTTTTTTCTTTCAAGGTTTTATATATGTCATCCCATTGCCTTCTTGCCTGCATGGTTTCTGCCAAATAATCAGAGCTTAATCTTATTGTTTTTCCTCAGTATGGGACTTTTTTTTTTCCCTGAGCTGCTCTCAGGGTTTTGTTTGAATTTAGTGAGTGTGATTATGATATGCCTTGGTGTTTTTCTTTTGAGGGCTAGCCTATATGGACTTTGTTGAGCTTCTTGAATGGTCAGCTTTTCATCATTCATGATATTAGGGAAGTTTCTGTCAGCAATTCTTCAACGATCCCCTCTGCGTTTTCCGTTTTCTCTCCCTGTTCTGGAACGCCGATCACTCATAAATTTTTGCTTTTGATTATATCCCACATAACTCTCAGGGTTTCTTCACTTTTCTTCTTTTTTCTGGTTTTTCATCAAGCAGAGTTGTATCTAAGTATTTGTCTTCAATTTGGCTGATCCCATCTTCCATTATTTCAAACCTGCTCCTCAGCCCTTCTATGACACTATCCATTTCTGAAATCTTATTGTTTATCTTTTGGATTTCTAATTGCTATTTTTGCAGCTTATTAAATTTTTCATTATGTTCTTGAATAGCCTTTTTAATTTCCTCAACTGCTTTATCTGTGCGTTGCTTGGCTTGTTCTGCGTATTGCCTGATCTCCTTCCTGATCTTGTTCCTGATGTCTTGAAGTTCTGTACATTAATCTTTTGTATTCTGCATCTGGTAATTCCAGGAATGTACCTTCATCCAGGAGATTCCTTGATTCTCTGTTCTGAGAGCTTGTTGAAGCATCATGGTCTGCTTCTTTATGTGATTTGATATTGACTCTTGTCTCTGAGCCATCTATATGTTATTGTGTTAGTTTATTTTATGTTTGCTTACTGTATCCTAGCTTCTTGCTTTGTTTTGTTTTGATATGCCCAAATAGGTTGCTTGAGTGAGCCAGCTTGATTATTTTCACCTTTGAAGCTCTAATGTCCTGTCACCAGATGGCTCGAGCTGTTATCAGCTATGAGCCTAGGAGTCCATTCACTTTTCTTATATGGATTCAGCTCAGGTGTCCAGGTAGTTGATCATCAAGTGTGTGGTACAGGCTGTGTCCTACAGTCTTAGAGGGGCAGGGGTGATTGATGTAGGTACAGGTATCTGGTTGCAGCAGAGGGGTCAAGCTCTCAACAAGGCAGGAGCTGACAACCATCCCCAGAGTGTCTGTGAGGAAACCAAGTCCCTGTTCCCTAGAGCTCACGGGCGGGTGGGTGCTGCAGACAGACCATAGGCACCCAATGCTTTTGGTTGTAAGGACTGGGAGGTACCAGTTGTCCTTGGACTCCTTTTGCGCATGGCTGGGTGACCTGAGTGGAGCCACCAGTCCTTAGGCACCTGATGTGGGTAGGTGAGGACCTAGTTTAATAGGCAAAGTGGTATCAAACATCAAACACCCACCTCTCTATCATGCAGCTGAAACAGTTACAGTCTGCCAACAAGGGCCTATTCTCCTGAAATAGGCCCACACAGGTCCATGCAGGGGGGAAAGGTATTCAAAGTCCACGGTCTGTTTATGCCCGGACAGGACACACTTCTCTCCTGAGCTCCCCAGGTTAGTGGAGCTGGCAGATTACCTTTTCCTCCAATTGTGAATTTATCCCCTCTCCAAGGCCGGGAGAATGGCTCAGAATGCTCAGCAGGACTTATCTCAGGCCCAGGGAAATTGACAGCCACTGAAGCCACTGAAGCCAGGCCTGGCAGCACAGTAAAATATATACAAGTACTTAGCTTTTGCCAAGAGTGCCGTTCTCTGGTGCTGGAGGTGTGAGTAGGCCATGTGGCTGGCTGTTTCTTCCTGAGGAAACTGGCCAAACGCTACCACTAGCCTGCTGCAGTTGCTTTCGGGAATGGTGTCTGAGGGTTCCCAATGATTCAGGTCTGGCAACTCCTCTCCGCTTCTGAACCGTCCCTCCCTCTCCCTACTGCTCAGCCCATTTTCTAACTTTGCCTTTGATGTTCAGAGCTCCTCGCTTGTCATAGATCTAATCATTTCACTTGTTTTTTCAGGTCTTTGTTATAAGAGGGATCACCAGAAGTGTCTGACTACCCCGCCATCTTGGCCTCACCTCTTCTAAATGATGTTTTTGTATGATTTCTAGTTGTGAATTTATTTTGACATTTTGTTCTTGTATTTTTTCCTGAATTCTTCCATTTTTTTGTCTGTATTTTCCATGAATTTATCTGCCTTTTCCATAAATTTGTCTATTTTTTCCTTATTTTTGTCTGCTTTTTGCTTCAACTCTTGTGTTGCTCAGAATATTAGAGATTTGAATTCTCTACTAGGTAGTTCTAGTGCATTTTCTTCTACTGGAACGTCATCTGCTGTTTTATCTTGGATGCCTTTTGGAACAATTCTGTCCTGTTTTTTATATGTTTTGATATTGTCTGTTGTCTACAGGACACTTTGTAGTTATTTTCTTCATTTATTGATTGTAGATTTGTTTTTTTTTTTTTGGACTGCTTTTTTTTTATGGTTATGTCTGAGCAGGTGGGCTGTGTGTGCTTTGTTGTTTGTTCATCTGTAGTCAGGATGCTTTTCACCTCCTTGCCTAAGGGGCAGTGCCTGTCACTCAGCTCTAGTGCAACAGGGCAGGTCCAGCTGAAGGGGAGGTGCTGGGATAGGTTGTTTGTGCACATACTAGGGCCAACAGGGTGGGCCAGTAATCAGTGCTGGGCAGGTTTTGAAAGGCAGTGCCTGTGTTGCTCGGGGGTGTTGATGTTCAGTGCAAGGTGCAGGTAGGCAGAAAAGAGAGGGGAGGTTTTGATGTGTGGAGCCAATATGGGTATGAGGAAGAGGAGAAAGAAACAGGAACCAAAATCAAACAAACAAAGAAAAAAAAAGAGTGCTAAGGGAGCTTGCCAGTGGAGCAGAGAGATGAGAAACCGTGAAATGGAGAAAAGCAAAAAGGAAAAGAGAAAAATGAAAAAAATAACTAGGTACAAATTTGGAAAAGAAAGAAAGAAAAAAAAAGCCCCCAGGGGTCCCTCTGGTGTGGCTGTGAAGACTGAGGGAATGGCTCCCCAGTTGTGTAGTATAGCTGTGCAGTGCAGCCTGGCTAGAAAGGGCTCCCAAGCCACAAAAAGAGAACAAACAAACAAAACAGAACAAAACAAAACAAGCAAAAAAAAAAAAGCCCCAGGGATCCCACCAGCATGGTGTCGCGGGCCAGAGGAGTGGTTCCCCAGTTGAGTGGGACTTCATAGTCTTTCAAGAAGAAGGAAAGATGGTACACGGAGCCAGGTGTTTGAGAGAAAGGAGGGGGTGGTTGTGGGAGGCATGGAAGAAACCATAAGAAATGGAAAGCAGCAACACCAGCTCAAGGAGCCAGCCAGTGTGGGCAGGGCAAATCCAAATGGCCCAAGTGCCAAAGCAATTGCCTCCAGACCAAGTGACTGCAGCCAGATAGAAGTGGGGGGGGTGGGTAGGGGTGGTAGGAAAGAAGGGTGGGGGGTAGGAAGGCATATATTGCTCCTTACTGGGTGCTCTGTCTCCTGCTGGGAGCTCCATGAAGCTGCTTTCCTGTGCTCCCTGTCTGCTGATACCCAACAGGAGTCCAAGATGGTGAATTCATGCTTTGTTAGCTGATGGGGCCCTCCACATGTGTCTCTCCTTGCTCTCTGTCCTCTGTCTGTTTCCTAATTCCTTTCTGTGTTTGGCTGAGTTCTTTACCTCTTCATTTGACACTTCGAGTTCCAGGAATGATGTTTGTATAGTTGTACTTAGATTTTTGGGTCTTTGCTGTGCAGGGATGGCGTGGTGCTTCTGTCTATGGTGCCATGTTGGCGAAAGTCTGTATTATGTTTTAAAGAAAGTAGAAGAGAGCTGTGAACACAGGCTTGTTATTCCTCTGAGTATGCCATACATAAACACATAGCATAATACAGTATTGACATCAGTGATTCCCAATCACTATTATTCCCTAGGACCAAGATTTTTGATGTGAAATTATTAAAGGCACAGTGTTATTCACTTGTGCATGCCTTTGTAACTGAGAGATTTAAATTTCATAGAATTATAGCCTGATGATAAGAATTTTTCATATCAACCATGCAGTCTTTGAGATTTCTCAGACAGGATGTTGCAAGGTACATGTTGAACAGTTGTCCGAAGGGACAGTCTCACACTCTTAAAGGTCTTATTGGGTATGCCAATAATACAAGACCCTCATCACTGTCTACCTGTGCCATATATCAAGGCACACCTGAAGAAACCTTAGGAGATGATGTAATGTCTCCTGTAAACAACAGACTTGCTTACTGCTTGCTATAAAATTAGTAGATTCCCTAAGTTTAGTGTTCCTGCCCGTAACACAATCCACTGCTTTTGCAGGCATTTATCTAGGCCCTATGTGTTTCCCCTGTGGGTCTTGGGGGTCAAAAAGAACTAACACAAATGATGTTGTTTGCTGTGGTATGAGTAATAAAATCTTTTGTCTCTGATCTAGTTGTCTTGTGTCTTTTGCCAGCATCCAGGAAAACAGTAACAGGCTAGATTTTTAGATTGTAAGTAGAAAAAAAAAACCTAGAGCTGACATACCTTGCATTTGGTATTGAAGATAAACATTTCCAATATTTTCTCATAATGGATTCAAATATAACAATGACAGTGATTTTAATACTGCCCTGACTATTGAGAAATTACCAATTGTTTCTATTAATTTCCTTCTTGTTGGGGTGAAATTTGTCCCTCAATCCTCCATCCCTACACAAGGTATTTAAGTTTTTCTCCTTCTATCATGGGGCATACATATGTCCAGGACCTCTGAACAGTGGCTTGTTCATAGATGGTGAGTTAGTGACAGTATTCACTGGTGAACAGCTTTTTCTCCACTTCATTCTCTTTTTCTTGTCACAGAAGAGCCTCCCCTTTCTCTTTCAACTTTGAGGAGACCTCTTCCCTCCTGTTTGCTTGTCTCCCCTTTGAATCCCCACTGTGCCCCATCTCCCCCTTTCCCAGTTTTATCTAGTCTCTGGGACAGGAAAACTGGCTCTGCCAGCAGGAATCGGACTCTTTATCTTGCACTTATGTCAGCAGTCTTTTTGAATATTTGTTTCAGCTTCTATAGAGGAGGAATACAGCCTTCTGAGTACCTGTGAAAGAAAAGAGGAGAAGGGAAGTGCACAAGGACAACTAGATTAATATCTCAAGCTATTACCTGCCAAGCAAATTTGACATCTTTGTCTTGCAGAAATGAAAAGAATAGTTGCTAATGTAAATGCTATTCTTAGCATACAGAGAACTCTAGACAAGGTCAGTCCATGACAAGAAATGCTTGTTCTAGAATATTTACAAATTGCTTTAGAAATAGAAGCTTCAGTTCAGATTCAACGTTGCTGAGATCAGATTCTGGGCCAATTTGAAAACGTGTTATTCAAAAATGACCAGACAAAAACTCAAAAGCTGTTATAATAGATCTCATTATGTAGTATAAGTTAGTATTAACAATATGAAATGGCAAGCAAACACAGAATTTACAACATAATCAAGGTGCTTAGATCTGGTTGTTGAATGCTGGATACATGTTTAGCATTTCTAACAGTTTCATTCCTCTGTGACCACTTCATGTCAAGGGCAGTTTTGCTCTGAGTGTGATGGGGGCTGAATAAGCAGACAGACTACTAGCAACATTTCTTCACAAGGCTCAATGCTATCCTCACTGAGGTGACTGTATATCTTCAAGGACATGCTATGACTGCTGCTACTTCACTGAGCAGCTTCCACCCTTCAGAGTTAGGGTATGATGCAAACCTCTTGCTAGGAAGACAGGTAGAGATGAGATTATAAATTCACAATTTAATCGTCTCCTGCACCACCAGTATGCAGTCTGACTCATGCACCAGACACACAAAATGATAGATAAAATAGAACAAGAGAAAAGTGAAAATATATAGACATGTTTTAAAATAAGATAAATATCACAATGGATCAGATTTGAAAAAATAGTCTGAGAGGTTAAAGCCATGTGTCTGCTGAGCCTCAAGTCTGGTAGCCAGCGAACATGGTGGCCACACATAAGATGTCTGAAATAAAAACAGCCAGCCAGCTCACCCAGGTTGGGGGACCAGAGCAAGGCTCACTGCTTGAAGTCAGGGGCTAAAGTGGTTCACTCACTTGTGAATGAAACCTGCTCACCGAAGCTGCTATCAGTTACTGCCTTATGGTATAGAAAACAGTACCTTGCGTCCTTAGTGGGTGGGAGATGGAAGGACACAGACACTGCCTTGTGATTACAACTTAAGCCAAAATGTTCCAATTGTATCTGTTATGTGCCCAATGTTGTAGAAGGACAAGAGCCTCAAGTCTTCAAGTCATCTAGTTTTAGACTAGGAAGGCTAAGGACCTGGATGGAGGCCACTTGCAAAAACTGTTGTACAGGAAGGAGGATAAGACAGAGGAAAGAAAAGGAAAGGAGAGGAGAGGGGAAAGGAGAGAGAAAGTGAGAACCTTTAGTCAAGGTGAATTGCTAAACCAAAATTGTATAGAAAGCTAACACCTAGAAGGATAGCCTACACTCATTCTTGGTAAACTTTTTACATAATAGTCTTCCATTCACAATTACAACCTAGACGTCTGATAGAAAGGTGAGACCTTAGGGAGACTGCTTAAATGGTATCTCTGTTAGCTATCAGTTACTGACTGATTTTGCAGAGTACTGTACCTTGCAATGAAAGTCCTTACTTAAAACTTATCAGGGGCATACCTTTCAGGATGTTACTGTAGATAACCAAAGAATCACTTCCTTGAATGTAGACTTGACATTAAGTTTTTTTGGTTTTATCCCCCAGACACTACTCAGATGTAAAAGATAATAGACTTCATTAACTACTAAAAATTCTGTGGTGGTGTTAACAACTCTGTCTGCACAAACTGATATATGATAACAAAAATAGTCTCCCAGGAGTTTATCTACCCATAGCTGTCCAACTTTTGTAGCTAAGGGGGTAATGGTGGGGGTGTTAAGTATATTATTGGATTCAAAGTGCTTATATGATTTGGGAGTTCCTGTGGTGTATTCAAGACTGATTTAAGGTGGGATACAGTTTCTACTGCAATAAAGAGCTGGTTGCTGAATGTTTGCTTTCCCTGTGCAATTTTAATGCAACCAACCTGTTAGTTGAGTCTCTGAAGGAAGACATTTTGTCAGGACCTGAAATCACCAACCATTCTCCAGTCTTTGTTACATGTTCTATGAGGTGAGTACACCAGATACTTCCTAGATGCAATTTCTATACAGCTAGTTAGAAGTTTGTTCCAAGATAACTGTATGCTCTGTTAATGATGTTTTCCTAGGTGGACACCAGCTTTAGGAGTAGCCATTGCCTTGGGGGCTGTGTATCCATCCAAGTGTTAGGTCTGACATATGATCCAGAAGATTTCTTTTCCCACTGTTGAATAAGGTCTCTCCTTGGTCCCTCTCTTTTCGATTCACTCCTTATCTTGGCCCTCTGGATGCTACCATTCTTACTAAGAGGAGGAAAAAGTGAGTTCAGAGAATTTTCCCTAAGACTGGAGCAGACCGGGACTAAGTGACCTACTCTTTAATAATGAAATTTCCAGTGGAGAATTGATATCAAGATGCTTTTTCCTTCAGAAGATAGGAAAGTGCCATCTAAAAATTTACAAACATCTATTTCTTTTAGAGTTGTTGTTAGGTACCATTGAATAGGTTTCGACTAATAGTGACCCTATATGCACAATAGAACAAAACACTGCCTAGTTTTACGCCATCCTCACAATCATTGCTATGCTTGAGCCCATTGTTGCAGCCACTGTGTTAATCCACCTTATTGAGACTTTTCCTCATTTTTGCTGACCCTGTTCTTCTCCAGGCTCTGCTCCTTCCCGATAACATGTCCAAAGTATGTGAGACGAAGTTTTGCCATTTTTCTTCTGAAGAGCATTTTGGCTATACTTCCGAAACAGATTTGTTCATTCTTCTGGCAGTTCATGGTATATTCAATATTCTTTACCAGCACCATAGTTCAGAGACATGAATTCGTCAGTCTCCCTTATTTATTGTCCAGCTTTTGCACGCTTATGAGGCAATTGAAGATATCATGTCTTGGGTCAGGGCACCCTTAGTCATCAAAGTGATATCTTTGCTTTTCAACATTTTAAAGAGGTCTTTCCCAGCAGATTTGCTCAATGCAATACGTCTTTTGATTTCTTCACTGCTGCTTCCATGGGTGTTGATTGTGGATTCAAGTAAAATGAAATCCTTGACAACTTCAATATTTTCTCCATTTATCATGATGTTGTATTACTGGTCCAGTTGTGAGGATCTTTGTTTTCTTCATGTTCAGATGCAATCCATACTGAAGGCTGTAGTCTTTTACCTTCATCAGTAAGTGCTTCAAGTCCTCTTCACTTTCAGCAAGTCGGGTTGTGTCATCTGTATATCACAGGTTGTTAATGAGTCTTTCTTCAATCCTGATGCCACATTCTTTGTCATATATTTCAGCTTCTCAGATACTTTTAGAGTAAACCAAAACCAAATCCATTGCTGTTGAGTCAATTCCAACTCATGGTGACCTATAGGACAGAGTAGAACTGCCACATAGGGTTTCCAAGCAGTGGCTGGTGGATTCTTTTAGAGATTGTAATTTTTTGAGGCAGCCTAGCCTTTTGATTTGGGCAGAGCTACTGGAATTAACCCTTTTACTTAGGCAAATGTAGGGCAAATACCTTTTCTCTGATTTGAAGAAAAACAAACAAAGAATGATGGAATCCTTTCAAATAATCCAAAAGCAGATGCTTCGGATGTTAAGTGTTTTACCTAGTAATTGGTGATTGATCGACTTTTGCCCATGTGAAATTAGGGCTATTTCTCCCTAAATTTGGAATTAGACCCTATACCTATGCCTCTCTATGAGGGATGGATTACCCAATAAGCTAGGTAAGCACATGCTCAGGACATCAACAAAACAGGGACTCCAGTTGTCCAAAGCAAGGATCCATAGATGCCAAGCAAACAGGACACAAAGAAAAGCAAGCACTGCAGTGGAAGGGAACTGGCAGGGCACTAAAGGAAATTGATACCAGCTCATGTGTGAGAGCATGCCTGTCGAGATAAAGTTCACGCAAGACCACAAGGGCACCCATGCCCCTACCACTTCAACACCTTCATTGGCATCTGTCTCCTATGATCCCCTCCCATGTAATTTAAATCTCTTATCTTGGCGGGTCTCTTGGGAGTATGCTATTTTTTTCTAATAAACAGGAGGTGTGAGTGGGCTGTTGACTATCTAGTTAACATTTACCCAATATGCAACTGGATCTAACTTAAGCGGTTACTAGGCAAGTAGATATTGTTTGGCAGCTTAATTGTGATGAAATCATTGGAGAATTTGAAAGAGCAAAGAATGGAAAGAAATGTTTTTAATTATAACATGTTAGAAGAGAAAAATCTATCAAAAATAAAATATAGTAATTTGTTGTAATATTTGTTTTCTGATCATTGAATTTTCTTTTATGACATCTTTTCATTTGTTCATTTATAGTTATATCATTTATTACAAAACAAAGATCAAATCTGAAGTTTAAGGTGTTTAAAGCAAAATTGGTGAAAGTCAATTTTTTGTTGTGGGAGATCAAGAGAATTTCACATTGATTGTTGAACGAACCGAGTTCACTGATTTATTTTCTTCATTGTAGAATATCTGGAGTATCCTTTTTGTAGAAAATGTAGTCTATAGTAAAAATACTAGTAACCTGCATTTTTAATTTATAATTTAAATTTTTAATCCAGTTCATCTATTCCACTAAAATGTCATACACCACTTTTGTGATCAATTGATAATATAATCACATTTAAAAAGAAGTTATGGCTGGAGATCATGGTCTCAGGGGACATGTAGGCCAACTGACATAACATAGTTCATCGAGAAAATGCTCTACGTCCTACCTTGGTGAGTAGCATCTAGGGTCTTAAAAGCTTGTGAGCAGCCATCTAAGATACAT
This sequence comes from Elephas maximus indicus, assembly GCF_024166365.1. NCBI lineage: Eukaryota > Metazoa > Chordata > Mammalia > Proboscidea > Elephantidae > Elephas > Elephas maximus. The sequence continues at coordinate 87,712,578 of NC_064820.1, forward strand.
TTATTGGCCCTATCACATCCTCAGCAAAGGAGAATGAAGAAAACCAAAGAGACAAGGAAAATATTAGTGCATGGGACTAATGGAGCACATGAACCACAATCTCCACCAGGCTGAGCCCAGAAGAACTAGATGGTGCCCAGCTACCACCACCTACTGCTCTGACAGGGATCATGGTAGAGGGTCCTGGACAGAGTGGGAGAAAAATTTAGAGCAAAATTCCAATTCATAAAAAAAGCTCCAGACTTACTGGTCTGACTGAGACTGAAGGAATCCCAGAGACTAAAGCCTCCAGACACCCTGCTAACTCAGAACTGAAGCCACTCCTGAAGTCCACCTTTCAGCCAAAGATTAGGAAGGCCTATACAACAAACAAGAATATACATGAGGAATGTGCTTCTTAGTTGAATCAAGCATACAAGACTAGTTTCCAAACTAAACTGAAGCAACAGCTGCCCAATAGCCAAGACAAGAAGGTAGGAAGTGATGAATGGCCATGGAGAACACAGGTATAAAGTGGGAGGAGTGGTGTCACTTTGCAGGGGTTGCAATCAAATGCCACAAAACAATTTGTGTATAAATTTTTGAATGAGAAACTAATTTGCACTGTAAACTTTCACCTGAAGCACGATAAAATTTTTAAAAAAGAACCTGTTACATCAAAAGTGTATGCAACTAGGAAAAGATTTAATGTATATTAAAGGCTAGATGAAAGCACACATAACATGCACATACACAAAAATAGCCTTAAGAATCACAGCAGAATATTGCTAACTGGCTTGCTTTGGAAACCCTGGTGGCGTAGTGGTTAAGTGCTGTGGCTGCTAACCAAAAGGTTGGCAGTTTAAATCCACCAGGCGCTCCTTGGAAACTCTATGGGGCAGTTCTACTCTGTCCTATAGGGTCGCCACGAGTCAGAATTGACTTGATGGCAATGGGTTTGGTTTTGGCTTTGGCTTTTTGGTTTGCTTTAGACATGTCATCAGGAAAGACCAATTGCTGGAGATGGACATCCTGATTGCTAAAGTAGAGGCCCAAAGATGGCGGGGGAGACCCTCAGGTGAGATGAATCAGCACAATAACCACAATGATGGACTCAAACATGCTGGCGATAGTGAGGATGATGCGGAACAGGGCAAGATTTTATTCTGTTGTACATAAGGCCACCATGAGTCAGAGTCATTTTGATGGCAGTTAACAAGAATAGCAACATATTGTGGTACCTTAGCAGCCTTCTGTTTAATGCTATTTAATAAACTGTGAACAAAAATATTAGTATCTATTTTTTGGTTTGAGTTATTCAAAAAGAAAATACAGCTTAGAACAAGACTTAAAATAATGCAAACATCACAGAAAACTTAGATACTACAGACTAATAACTTTATACAATCTAAAAGTACAAGCAGCTTCTAAGTAACTTTTTAGCATTCTTTAACTATTATCATTTACCCACCTAAAACTTTAGTTTTTTTTCCCCATGCCTAAACAGAAAATTATCCATTCTTACTCTTTCTTTAATACAACCTCAGATACTTGTTCTATCTTCAGAATTGTTAAAATTTTAATGAAATGAAATGTCAAAAATCAAATTTTATTGATTTGGTAATATCTATCAAAATTAAAAGTGTATGTGACATTTGGGAAAAAAAGAATTTATATCATGGATAGTGTGTGTGTATACATGTATATATATAACTCATATATCCTGTTCAAATGTATGAGTAAGCAGAGAAGGGGACATTATGGATTATCAGTGTTTAGGGCCCTCACATGCCTTAAAGCATTGTGGACTTAGATCTTCTAAGACAGATTTGTTCATTCTTCTGGCCATCCATGGTATACTCGATATTCTTTGCCAATGCTGTAATTCAAATGCATACATTCTTCCTCATTCTTCCTTATTCATCATCCACCTCTCGCATGCATATGAGGTGATTGAAATTATCATGGCTTGGGTCAGGTGCACCTTAGTCATCAAGGTGATATCTTTGCTTTTTAACACTTTAAAGAGGTCTTTTGCAGTAGATTTGCCCAACGCAATAAGTCCTTAGAAGACAGGATAGTGAGACTCTGTCTTGTTTATTTTGGACACATCATCAGGAGGGATCAAGTCCTGAAGAAGGACATCATGCTTGGTAAAGTAGAGGATGAGCAAAAAAGAGGAAGACCCTCAAAGGGATGGATTGACACAGCGGCTGCAACAACAGGCTCAAACATACCCACTATTGTGAGGATGGCAAAGGGCCAAGCAACATTTCATATACATAGGTTGCTATGATTCTCAACTGATTCGATGGCACCTAACAACAACAATAACATATCTGTACCTATATCCTATATTGAGTATACTGTGGACTGCCAGAATGAACAAATCAGTCTTAGAGGAGATACTGCTAGAATGTTTCTTAGAAGCAAGTATGGTGAGACTTCATCTTGCTTACTTTGGACAAGTCATCAGGAAATAACAATCACTGGAAAAGGACATAATGTTTGGTAAAGTAGAGGGTCACCGAAATTGAGGGAAACCCTCCATGAGATGAATTGACGTGGTGGCTGTGGCAATGACCTCAAACAGACCAGTGATTGTGAGAATGGAACAGGGCCAGGCGATATTTTGTTCTGTTATACATAAAGTCACTATGAGTCGGAGCTGACTGGACAGTATCTAACCACAACAATGATCTTCTTACATCATTGTGGAGGAAAGACTGTGATAAACAGGCTGACTAAGCTGGTATAAGACATGCTGGGCTGGATTGCAGGTATCCCACATATGATGTTATCACAAGTTGATTAAGCCAGACTTTGAAAAATGTATCCTCTGAGTCGTAATCTTTGGTGTCATATCAACTCCTTGGATGGATACACAGCCCTAAGAGAATGGCAAATCATCCTAGAAAAGGTTACTTCTGGAATAAGAATAAGATAGCCTTGGATCGGGTGGAAAAAAGGACATTGTTTTCTTTCTAGTGCTAGTGACTGGTTGGGCCCTAACTCTGAGGCGTGGAGATTGGTGTGCATGGAGACAGGATGGAGAGCTGGCCCAGAAAGAGCCTCTGAGGTCATATTTGGGCTCTTGGTCTCTTGATGTAGTTAATTCAAGCAACAGTTTTAAGTTGCTCTCTGTTATACTTTTGTTATCCCTGACTTCAATAGAGTCTTATTAAAAATTACAAGCTGATTTCCTGGGCTGGGGAGGTCCTAGCCCATGTTTCAGAAGGACTAGCAAAAGGCAGAGCATTGCCCCCCTCCTCAAGGGGACTATTGGCAGCAAGCACCAATGGAGGACAGCTGAACCCAGCAGAGGAGCCTCTCATGAGGATGTGGTTAGACAAGCAGTAGTGTGGCAGGAAGACAAAGAGGTTAAAGTGGAGGAAACTGGGGACTTTTGCTAGAACAAAAACTAATGAGCATTCTTGGAAATTGTAAGTACAACTAGGCCTAGATTCCAGGAATGGGATAATGGGAATTCATGTCATAGTGATTTGGGAATAAAAAAGAATTTCAACCACATATCCTAGCACAGGCTGGTAAGGGACAGCTAGGGTACATTTACTTTTTGATTTAGAGTCTCGTCTTGAACTTGTTAGGTCTTTCAAGGGATGAGAAGCTCTCCATCGTGGCAGGAGACCTAGGTCTTTCTGTTGTTCCAACTGCAGAAAAAAGGAAAGATAAGAGATTTAAAAAGAGAGAGAACGCTCCATGGGAGAAAGCATGGTTGACATCCTTTTCCCCTCCCACTGAAGACTTCCTCCTCTAGCCCTGCTTCACTGTGATATACTGAGGACTCCACTGACTACTGGACCCACCAGAGCACTTTCTCCACAGGGGTCATAAGGTAGCTAGTGTCAAACTTTTTCACCACTGCCCCTCAGTTCTTTCTATTGCCACTGCTTCCTGCCCACCTGGCCCTAATTTGTTCCTGCCTCTGTGGCTCATCTCACTCCATCTTCTCTCAACCAGGGCTGTGCACACCTTAGGCAGGGTGAATGTGGTGCTGAGTTCCCAGAGCTTTTCATAGGCCTACAACAAAGACCAGGTCCTGAAAAATATTATTGTCTGCAAAATACAAAAACAAAACTTTAAAATAAAAATGAATAAATCTTAAATAATCATAAGATGCAACTATTGCAGCTGCTATCAAGTTGACCCCCAGATCTCACCCTTTTGATCCATAGTGTTTTCAATAGCTGATTTTCAGAAGTTGATTGCCAGGTCTTTCTTCTTAGCCTAAAAGCTCTGCTGAAATTGTTCAGCATCATAACAACATGCAAGCCCCCACTGACAGGTGGTGGCTGTACTTGAGGTGCTTTGGCCAGGAATTAAACCTCGTCTTCCCACATAGATGAGGAAAATTCTACTACTCAACCACCACCGCCACTGCCCTGATAAGATGTAACTTTGTTGTTTTTGTTAGTTGCTGTCAAGTCGACTCTGATTCATGGCAGCCTTATGGATAACAGAATGTAATGTTAACTGATCCTGCGCCATCCTAACAATCTTTGGTATGTTTGTGGCCATTGTTGCAGTCACCTTGACAAACTATCTCATGGGGGTTTTCATTCATTTTTGCTGACCCTTCACTCGAAAAAAACTAAACCTGCTTCCATCTAGTGGATTTTGACTCATAGCAACCCTATAGGACAGAGTAGAACCTCCCCCCACCCCCATAGGGTTTCCAAGGAGCAACTGGTGGATTCGAACTGCCCACCTTTTGGTCGGCAGCTGAGCTCTTAACCACTGTGCCACCAGGGCTCCACTAAACCGAAAACCCATTGCCATGAAGTTGATTCTGACTCATAGTGACCCTATAGAACACAGTAGAACTGCCGCCACAGGGTTTCCAAGGACCAACTGATGGATTTGAATGGCTGATCTTTTGGTTAGCAGCCTGAGCTCTTAACCCCTACACTGACAGGGCTCCAGGGCTCCACTGTTGTTGTCTTTGTTATGTGGTGTCGAGTTGGTTGTGGCTCATAGTGACCCTATAGAACAGAGTAGAGCTGCCCCATAGGGTTTCCAGGGAGTAGCTGGTGGATTCTAACTGCTGACCTTTTGGTTAGCAGCCAACCTCTTAACCACTGTGCCACCATTGCTCTGAGACACCAATGAACTGCAATTCAGTTCACTTCTTTCATAGTTATATGTAAGTTACCTTCAAAGTTAAGAGTGGCTGCATTTTAAAACATTTGTTATTATGTGGGTTGCGTGGGGCCTGCAAAAGTGAGAGTTCCTAGGGTCTGTGAGGGTCTTAAAATGGAAGCTGGTCTTAACTGCCTACTCTAAATTCCCCCCACCCCTCAGATCCTCATGTCATTCTGTCACCCTTTACTACGCAGCTTCCTTCGGCTAGAGCTAATAGCTGGGATATCGTCCAGCCGAAAAAATATCATAAAAGTCCAACAAAGAAATGCATTTCCTTCCCAAGGCTAAAGTCTCTGGTGCTTAGACCACTCTTACAATAGGATGCTGACTTGGAGAACTCACCATCTGGCCTGGGGCGAAGCAGGTGTTCTGTTGAGGCGGAAGTCAGTCAGTCTGGAGAGCAAAGTGAGATGCTGCATGGCTGAGTTTCTCCCTGTCAGTCCCCAGTGAGTGGGGCTCATTTTTTAAACTGCACCTGTACCTTCCATCCATTCAAAGGTGGGGAACCTGGCAGTTGGAGCAACTGGTTGTCGTTTTTGCTTGGTCCTGAAAGGTTGGTTGCCTGATGCCAAGAAGGCACTTTCCTTTTCTTGTTAATGGATAGGTTGTTTCTAACATATCTTACTGGAGGAGTGTCCCACTTAGAAATAACGAGGCTTTATCATCTGTTGTTTAGGCTTGTGGTCTCTCTTGTTTAGACTTGGAGGTTAGGTGTCTGAAACACGAATACATGAAAAAGATAGGGCCTGGAAACCTGTACTTCCTATTCAGCATGTCACTCTGCCAGGCTCCCAGTTTGAGGAAGTGGAATTTCCAAGGCCCCCTCTATCTATCCCCTTAGCTCTCAAGTACTTTGCGGACTCAGGTCTATAGCCTGGAGAATGCAGGGTGTGGGATATAAACCAGAGGCCAGGCTTAGCAGAGTGGCAGCATTCAGCAGTGGAAAGTTAGGGCCAGCTAATAAGCTTAATCAGAAGCACAAGAACCATTAGAAATTGAAAATACATCTGGTACTGTGTCAGTACTATTGCTCCAAGTTGTGTGCTCATGCCAAAGATGGTAGGGCGGTACCTCTGGTTGCCCTTGCTCCTACCTTGGCCTGATTGTATTGGCCATACCTGTCTGGGGTCAGAGTCAGATGGCTAATGTCATAATGCGTAAAGAACACTAGATTGGACCTTGAATTACGGCCATTATTTGTTTAAAGACGTTGGGGAAATCCCTTAATTCTTCTGTGTATATATTTCTCATCTACAAAAACAAGCGTAATAACAAGATATAGATCTTATACAATTATGAATAAAACTGGGTAAATGATGCATGGGGAACTTTGGAAGTAAATGCAACAACTTCTTGTGTGAGGGAGCTGAGCAAAGTGGAAAAATAGTGAATGAGGAGCTTAAAGACCAGGGGTCTAGTTTGAGCTTGACCGTTTAATAACTGATCTTGGGTATTTAGTCTAGTGGAGGCTATCATGCTGCAAGTGTGCCTGATAATTTTTGAACCTCAGCAGTGTCGCAAAATTTAAATAAGATAATATATGTGAAAAAGGCTTTATAACTCTACAATGCTATAGAAATGTTTGTTGTTGTTGTTAGCTGCAGTACAGCTGTAGTTGTTAGTCTGTCCCCTACTCATGGTGACCCCATGCGCAACAGAAGGAAATGTTACCCAGTCCTGCCCATGAACAGGTTTGGGAATCAGATCATTGTGACCCATGTTGGTTAGTCAAAATGCTGATTAATTTGGTGCCTTGCTATTCGCAAACTGATTAACTGCCTTATTTTTCTTTAATTAAAATTTTTGGTTTTATGAAAACCCAAAACTCAAGTTGCTTTTGAGCTGATTTTTCTCATGATCCCATAGAACTGTGCTCCACATGGTTTTCAATGGCTGATTTTTCGAAAACAGATTGTCAAGCTTTTCTTCTGAGGCACCGCTGTGTGGACTTGAACCTCCAACCTTTCAGTTAGCAATCGATCGTGTTAACCATTTGCACCACCCAGGGACTTCTAATAAATTTTTTGGGGTGCTGAATTCACAAGTCTTGCTTCTTGCATTTTCCCATCCAAACCGGACAGAGGAGAACACAGAAGGGGTGCCCCTGGGAGCTTTTCTACTTTCAGGCCCTCTGCTCACCACTCTTTGGGTATGCCAGCACATTCCAACACTGCCCCTCTCAGTTTCTTGTGCAACTTTGAGGTTTAAAGGCGGGTATCAAGAGGGACTACTCAGCTGTGGGGGGGATGTAATGTTTGGCATCAACTGCTTTAATTGAGTAGTTGCTGCCAGGGCAACTGACCACAGCCTTCTGGACCTTGCCTGCTGTCTGGCAGGACACCAAGCAGAGAATCAGATTCAAGATGTCTGAACAAATCTCAGAGGGAATCAGACCTGCAACTTCATGGAACACTTATCCTTGGCATCATATGTGTAGTCTGAAAAGGCCCCACTGATGAGGAGTGAAACATTGAACAGGCTGTTCTTATTTCTCTGTTTCTTGCCCTTTCTCCTGTGCTGCATCAGAGGCCTCCCTGTGGATATCAACCAGTGAACAAGACAGAAAATTCAAAATTGCTGCTTTTGCTCTTTTTCCCTTTTACCTGGCTTTGTCGCTTTGGAATTTGTAGTCTGCTGAATTTCAGCTCCAGGTTGTTAGGGCTGCTAATGGATAACCTTGGTCTGTGATCTGAGAGGTAAAGCGCTACAAGAAAACTGCCTGTTCTGTCTTTCCATCTGTTCAGTGATACGGTATCGCCACAGAAAGGAGCCGTAGCCAGTTGGGCAAAATATCAAACCATGCTTTGTATGTTCAAATCTGAGAAGCTCCAGCAGTTTCAGGAAAGATGTTCTCATTGCAGGGCCTCAAAACACCTGGTTCCTCCTAACAGATTCACAGGGCAGGCCCAAGTAAGAGAGAGTCAGAAATACACAAGCAGAAGTAAAAGCTTCCCAAAGACAGATGGCTATTGAAAATATTTACGTGACTTCAAGCAGGAAAAAAATGAAAATAGGTTTTGTTCTCATATCTTATGACTGTGATAAAAATATCAGAGTGATTGAGATGGAACTGACTTTTGTGCTTAAAGACTGTAGTACAAATGGTGCAACCAGAATGAGTGGTGTTTACAAGAGGCCAATCAGTTGACTATGGCTGATTTTGTCTCTGGTATGATTTGCTCTCTAGTCAACCATGTTAATATCTTGAATAATAAATAAATAAATAAAAATGGGAACAAAGCCAGAAACTGAAAGCTGAAAGATCCGCAGATTTACTGCAAACCCACAAAGGGGCATGAGGTTTCTTTCTCCTTGCATCGTCAATGTTCTTTTTCAACACATTTGAATCCAGTTGTGCAGAAGAAATATGTTTGCTCTTTTCTCTTGGGAGAGTTGGTCTTTGTCCCTTCTCCTTTGCCTTCTTGAACTGACACCCTCTTCAATGGAAATTTAAATTGGAGGTTTACCCAGGGCATGGGGGAGGCTTGGGATAATGCCTCGGTTCATTTACTGCATGTGCCAGGGGAGCTGGAATCACAGGCCCTGAGGTGTGGTAGGGGAACTGATAGGTAGAGTGTTGGTAGAAGGCTCAGTCTACAGCTTGTGAAGGACTAAAGGATTCCATTTTGGGGTTGCCATTGTTATAATCATTCTTCGTATATGTAATTCTCTTTATGAATATTTCTTTATGATTGTTTTGAGACAAATACTCTTCTAAGTGTTTTATAGATATTGCCTCTCTTTTGAAAAATGTAGAAACTGAGGCTTACAGAGTTTAAGTAACTCTCCAAGTTATTGTACATTTTGTTTGTTGAAGTCAGAATCTGAACTCATGGCTACACCATGGCAAGGCTGGGCTTTCAATCGCCATGATATTCTACCTCAAAAGTCAGGTTGTGTGACATTCGTTGAGGGGGAGAACTGCGAACTTTCCTTTGTAATGGATCTGGGACTTTGTTGAACCATCATCATTGTATTTTACGTTACAGAAGGACTGAAGGAGAGTTTCCCTGGGTGGAGGCTGCATCCCATAAATGAGTTAGGTGTCCCATGGGACCATTTTAAGCCTTTTCTCTGCTCCTGAAGGAATGGAGGACTTTCCTTTGTATCTAACTTACTGCCAGGGAGGAAGTGAGAGACTGGAGAGATGGGAGACCCTTGTGTTCCAAGTTTCTCACTCCTACACCAGAACTCTAATAATAAAAATGAAAGTTTGTTTCCCTGTGGAACCAGAGAAGGCTGGCCCTGATGGGATTCTTGAGTCAATAGAGGTGGGGTTGAATGTTTCTCAGTTTAAACTTTTTGGTACTACAGATGTCTATATTCGGTCTTCCTGTGGCAAGGCTAATTGCTTTCCCAGAAGAATCAGAGCTAGAATGTTTCAGTGTGGATGCAACATCTATACTCCCTGGCAGTAAGTTAGATACAAACTCATTGCTTTGTATAGGGTGAAGCTATGCCACTGTGTATGTAAATCTAGAATTGTTATATCTCCCTAGTGCACAGTTCCTTTTGTCATAATGCAATAACCATCTTTGTCTTTAATAATGATTTATTTTCCCTTAAACAACATTTAGTTGAATATTATATAGCTCTACAAAATTTCTTACGTTTGTATTTTCCCAGCATGTCTTTGTTTGGTCTTTTAATTTCAACATTTCTTTGTTCTGTTTTAAGTGTATCTATTCTAAAGAGCATAGATAGCAATTTTGGTCTTTTTATTCAATCTATCATTCCTTTTTTTAACTGGCAAGTGTAGTTCACTTATTACTGGTAGGTTTTTATTTATTCCTATCATCATATTTTTGCTTTATTTTTCTTCCTGACTTTCCTATGCTTCTTTTTTTTTTCTGGTAGTCATTATATTGACTGAATTTTCTGGGTTGTACCTGCTGGTTTAGAAGTTATACATTCTAGTCCTATAATAGATATAGTAAAAATAACATGCATTCACGACATAAAATCTAAAGGTAATCCATATATCTACACGTCTCATGAATATTACATCTACTTTATAACAATTTACCTTCAACCAAATTCCTTCCTATTATAAGCTATTGTTTTCTGGTATTTTGGTGCCACTTTGTTTTTATATTACCCACATTAGCATGTTTACATTTCTCCTGCACCTAATTCACTCTTTCTAGACTCAAAGTGCAGAGAGAAAGTAACTATAAACCCCACAATTTTATACGACCCAGTGCCATCGATAAGCTTAGATAAGCTGTTATTCAAGAATTAGAGCAATATGAAGACATTTTTCAGACATTGCGTGAAGTTTACCTGTGAAAGACAAACTACAAATTTATTTCTGGATTAAACACTTCGAAAATTTTTCCGTGACTTCAGGTTTCCAGTTTATTGTTGAGAAATCTGCTGTCAGTCTTTTTCTTTTGTAGATAGTTAATCTTTCCTCTCTGACTGCTTTTAAGAGCTCTATGTCTCTGGTAGTCTACAGTTTCACTATAATGAATCTAGATATGGGTTTTTAAAAAATTATGCTTAGAAATTGTCATGCTTACTTTGTCCAAGGATCATGTCTTTGATCAATTCTGAAAATTTTAGAATCAATTTCATCTATTTACTTCAAATATTGTCTCTCTACTAGTTCTCTTTCTGTGAGGATTATTGGTTATGTTGGATTTTTTGTTATTTCCTTCATGTTTCTTAATCTCTTTCACATTTCCTATGTCTTTGTCTCTCTGTGCTGTATTTGAGACTATTTCCTCACATCTATTTTCAGTTCACTTATTCTTTCTTCAGTTGTGATTAATTAGCAGTTTGAGCCATCCACTAAGCTTTTAAATTTTAATATCTTTATTTTAATTTCAAGAAGCTCTTTCTTTCTTCTTCAAATATACTTTTTTTTTTTTTTTTGGATATTGGTTTGCACATTTTTCTTGTTTTTTATTTCTCTTCATGTGTTTACTCTTTCAAACACATAAAATTTATAGTTTCTATTTAATAGTCTATGATCTGGGATTCTTGGAATTTAATATTACTCTTCATTGTATCTGCTTCTTTATTTGTGCTGGATTATTTCCATAGGTGTTTTGTAATTTTGGATTGTAAGAAATCTTAAGTAGGGCTTTACTTGAAGAATTTTGCATTGCCTGTATTGGAAGTTGTCCTTTAGGAAAGGTTTTTTGTTTTTGAATCCAGATACCCCAAAGGTATCATTATCTCAGAAACAATTTTTATATTATTTCTCAACTGGGGATTTCTAGACCAAGCAGGAAATATAAATTTAAACTCCAATTCCATGTGTGGCCAGGCCTATGGTTGCAAATTTTCATGGAAGACTACTTCACCCACCTGAAATAGATAAGCTTGGCTGTCATTTCCCTAGGCTAGTAGAAGAATTTTTTCTAAAATACCCATTCAGTGAAGGTGTAGGTCTTCAAAAAGATTCCAACTTTATGTGAGGGTCTGAATTCTATTGCCTTTTCTATCTCCACACAGGTGTTAAAATTTAAGTCCTTTGGGTTCTTGAGGCTTCAAATCATTGAAAGGGTTGTCAACTTGGTATTTACTTTCTTCTTTACTTTCAGACTGCTAGTTTTTCCTTAATTTGTGTGTAATCAGATACACATTTAAAAGAATGTTTTTAAAAGGAGGGAGTTTCTGAAGTTATTCAGTTACATGATGTTACTAGAAACAAAATTAGAAATTGTTTTCTAAAACTACTCTAGTGACTTCCTATTGGCCAATACAAATGGGATCATGTCCCTCTGCTTAAGCCTCTTTAAACACTTAGCTGCCTTTTCCTAAATCTACTCTTCTCACAAAGATGCATCTCTCGTTCTCTCTCTTTTTTTAATTTTTTTTTTTTTTTTCCAATAGTTGCCTGCCCTCATTTTATTACCTGGTCAAGGGCCATTTATTTTTCATCTCAATACGTTAACATAGGGCTCTCAACTAGGAGATCAGAATCTCCCAATAGATCTTAAAGTTTATTTCTGCCATGTAGCCTTTCTCCTTATTTTTCATTTCTCTGTGATTCCTAAAAGGCAAACAGAGCCCAATCCCTACTGATGATCCACCTCAAGTCCCCTAGAGGACAATGACTGCTAGATTCAGAGCCATGTCAGTGCATAGCATTAGGTATAAAGGAAATATTTTTTGACATCTATATGATGTTCAACAGCAAGAGAAAAACAAAATGCCCAGTACTTAAAAATTTAAGTTTATGTCAGTTGTTGCAACATATATTTCTACATGATCCTCAGGGTTTATTTTTAAGTAGTATGTTGCTTCTTTCAGGATCATGCTATTTAGAAATTGAGCAAGTACAGAAGCCACTGGGGAAATTAGTGAATTCACTAAATTTTGGCAGACTATGTACTTCTGTTGCAATCTTTACTTCTACTACATTAAACCTCAGGAAACGACTTGTATATGCTGAACTCTTCTTCTGTCTGCCAAGAGAAAAGTTTCACAAGCAGAGCAGATGCATATCTATTAATTTATAGCCCAGAGGTTATAAAACTCAGGGACTGTTATGTCTAAAGCTTTTAAATTTGAAAGATATGTTATCAGTTCCTATAAAACAGGATCATATTTAACATAGTCAAGCTCTGATTCTATTTTCTTCCCCCATTTCTCCATGAAGTCCTCAGTCACTGCTTCCTGTGTTAGGTGATTGGAAACTTTGTTCCAAATATTTCTGGAATTCTATTTTTTATATAGAAGCATATAAAACTTTTATATTTATTAGTCTTTCTCACTCTTTAAGTTATGTGCTGCTAAGTGCCCTCTAGTATACATTATTCAATAATAATAATAACAACAATTAGTAATTGTTGTTATTATTATTTAGCATGAGAACCCCTGAGTTTTGTTGGTCGTGTGATCATACAACTAGAGACTGCATTTTCCTGCTTCTCTTGCAGCTAAGTGTGGCCAAGGGGATGTGAGCAGAGGTGATGTGAGCAGCTTCTGGTTTGTGGCCTCACACTCAACTTTCTCTATTCTTTCTTCTCATTGGCTCTAACACATGTAGTGCTGGTAAGCTAGCTCCCACCATGCACCCGAAAGCATTACTTAGGCTAAAGGATGATTAAGCAACTAAATAGAAGGAACTTGGTCTCTGGATGTCTTTTTACAAAAGAACCACCTTACCAGCCCTGGACTGCTCACCTCTGGACTGTCACAGAAGAAAGGCAAAAATTCCAATCTTGGTTGAGTCACTGTATTTGTATTTTTAGGCCTCTTTTTTTTTTTTTTATTTCAGTGTTTTAGTTTAGGCTGTACCTTGATAAATATACTCAGAAAGAAAAGAATTCCTTGCAGTGAACATAAATCTTAGAAAAAAATGAAACCTAATCAGTGACTGATGATGTGTACTGAAGACTATGAAGAATTAAATTCAACAAACGTTTATTGAGTGCCTGCTCTGCCCTGAAGGAATTAGCAGTTCCTTGGGGGAAATAGCAATCGTAACAAGAATATTTTAAAATAATATAACAAGAATATTTAAAAATAATATAAAGAGAATACTTTAAAATGTAGAGAAGACATGGTAAGGTAAAGGTACAAAGAGCCTCTTGGAAGTAGGAGCTGGGATGGAAGGTGAGTTTGGCTCAGACATGACTGAGCAAAGAGAGAAGGGAGGCAAGATGTCAAATGTCATCTTGGTAATATGAGCCAGGTTCCTGCAACATGTACTCAGGTGAAGCTCTATAACTTTAGGTAGGTAACAATGACCTCATGGCCTGTGCCTTCTCGTATCAAACAGAATCAGTACCAGTACCCAAAGGTAACAGAGAAGGAGATTAGATGAGGCAAAGTTGAAAGGGCTTTCCTGGATGCCTCTAAGACTGAATGTGTGCTATGGAAAATTGTGAGGGGGTCCTAAGCACAAAGGTTACCCAAAGATCCTGCAAGAGTCTGCAAGGAAAAAGAGGAAAGAAAATTTCATGGACTGTAGGAGAGGGAAAAATGCTTTGCAGAGTCTTGTGTAATACATTTTATAGAGTATGCACTTTTATATAATTCTGCATAAAAGAAATTGTGCATTATTTCATTTTACATAAATGGACAATCACCGTATGGTATGATAAATGATATATGTATATAAGTACAAATCAGTACTGAGAGAACAGAGAAAAGGGGAGTCTAGCCCATACTGGTGAGCTAAGGAAGGCTGTCTGGAAAAGAATGAGTTCAACTTTGAGGATGGAGTAGACTTATCCAGAAACCAGTGGAGGAAAGAGTGTTCCTGATAGAAGGAACAGCATGAGCAAAGCATGGCAGCATGAAATTCTTGGAACTGCAAATGATTCATTATGATAGGAACATAGGGAAGAGATTGAGCAGTGGAACGAGACGGTGCAGGACAAGAGGAAGGGGCTTTGTATGCTATGCTAAGGTGTTTGAGTTTTATGGGAATTCTGTGAAACTGGAAGAATTTTAAGCAAGAACTTGAAATGATCAGATTTGCATTTTAGAAGGAGCTCTCTTGAAGCATTATGGAGAATGTATTGAAGGGGTCCAAAGATTAAAGGACTACTGTGAAGTGTTCTGTTGCAAATTGTTTTTAAGGATAAAATTATAAGTTGCCTTGATTAAAGAAAAGGCTTGGTTCATTAGATTCACGAAATATAGAGCAAAATGTGTGTATTAACACATGAGTCTGCAGTGTTTCTCACCAGGCAAGTGGGAGACCTGATTTCTTTCTGATATATAATCAGAATCTACAACTTTGTTCCATCTCTTTGAAAATATTTCCTAAAAGGCCATCCCTCTTTCATTCTGTGTCCTGGACCTCTTGGTAAAATAGAGCAAAATTTCTTAATGTCTTAATTCTTCTAAGACAAAGACTTTAATTTGACCTTATGCATGTTTCTCAGGGGTATTTGGAGGGGAGTTTGGAAAGTTTTTACTATCTTAATTGAATTTCAACTTTACTCACGCTAGTGTATAACCCCTCACCCTAAGGTGTTTGTCTAACATTTAATTCCGTGATTGTCTCCTAGTCTTCCATGAATAGATCAACCAAGTGTCTTGCTTTGGTTTGGATTAAATGAGGAGGTCACAATTCTGCACACGGTATGATAATTTGCTGAATATATTTTCTTTAACTAGAAAGCCTTTGAGATTGTGAGGGGTGGGTACTTTTTGCAATGATACTGCTCTACTTTATTGAAAATCAGAATTCAATAAAGGAACAAAGAATTCTGTTAGAGAGATACAACCTGGGCATATTGGCAAATCGTTTTCTGTGGTTAATATGAAAATCGATGAACAGGGTGGATGTGCAGCATAAGCAATGGAAATGTGTCCAATTTTGGTCACCAGTCATAGGGACACAACTATACTCTCCTGAGCTAAATTAGAAAATCGAACTTCTCACTCAAGATGGTCACAAAGAAACATCTTTTAAAAGGTTCATTTGTGTTCCAAGGAAAACAAAGTTGAAGAAAAATTAAATCTTCTTGACCCACTCTCCCCTGCTTCCCTATCCTTGCCCCAGGAGTGTGTTCAGGAGAAACTCTGCCTATGATATCATGCCCATGGTAGAAGTACAACGTGAATTCACAACATTTTGAGGGCGTGTTAGCTGGCAAGAAAACACCACTGGATGTTTTGTGGGAAAAAGTCTGTAGAGTCAGAATTTGGAAATGTGGCTGTAGTTGTTTTCTGAACATTTGTATGTAGAAGGAAGTTAGGTTGAGCGGTCACTTCTCCGGTCTTCATACAGACAAATCACCAGCTCTCTTTATATGCGAGTACATCCTAAGAACACTCCCCCTGCCCCCAACCTTCAGGTTGTTTTTTGGCCAGCACAGGAGGAGGGGCCTCGTGACATTTAACAGCGGCATGTAAGCTAGATCTGGAGTCACAAGTCAGCATACGTTAAAAAGCCATTAGAAGGGAAAAATGATAATATATATTTAGAAACGTTCATTGTATTTGTCTAGTAAAACAAAAGGGTTCCCAGATTCTGTCCAACAAACAGAAGGGGGATTAAAACATTAAGGATTGTAAAGGAATCACAATTTTTGTTCAAGAGAGTGAAATATTAGGGGGTTTGTTTATTTTTGGGCTCAGATTTTAGCTGAATACGTGACATGAAGGTCTTTTGATTTTGGTGGCTGCCTTTGTCTTCCGAGACTTCAGAGTTTCCAAGGACTCCTGAAAGATCTCAATGTCAGTTGCTGGGGCAAGCACCACAACCTGAGGTGTCCGTTTTGCCCTGGGGTGACCCTCTTTAATTGCTGGGAACCAGTAGACATGTTTCCCAGATGTTTGTGGTGCTGTTCTCAGTCACAAATCATTCCTATCAGGATCTTACCTGGTAAGTGGGGCAGGGAAGAGTAGGAAAACTGGATTTAACTTTTCTTCAACTATGTGTTCTTTTTAACACAAATGACTCTTCTAAAAGATGTTTCTTTGTGACCATCTCTAAGTGAGAAGGCTAGTTTCTCACTTGGTTCAGGAGAGCATTAGCCGTGTCCGCATTCTGGGGCATAGAGGAGAGAAAATTTTCTTTCCATGACCTAGATTCTTCTTTTGACCCCATGGCTTCCCTGCCCCCAGCAATAATGTTTGGCAAAATGAGGTCAGCTCTGTTTATTTTTAGACAGAATTGCTGTTCAAGTGGCACTTGGGAGGCCACTTTCCTCCTCCTCCCCATGATAGCGTTGGTGTTTTCAAGGTGTAAGGCTTCATCATAGCATTTTGCAGATTTGACTTGGGTTGCAGATAACCTGCTGCAGAGAAGCAGAGACAGACAGAGAAACATGTACTTGCATATGTACTCTATTCACATAGATACTGATATATGCAATTGAGGAACGAAAATGTAAATGTGCCATTGTTGGATAGTTCTATGCTGCGGAGCAAGTGGCTTCTGATGAGTCTGAAGTTTGGAGCAGAGGCTGAGACTAGAGAAGCATTCTTTCTAGACCGGGACAAGCAGGCACCTGGGCCTGCTCTGTGCCTCAGGCCTCCACACTTCCAATTGCCTTTCTTGAGCCTTTCTAAGTGTCCTTTGGTGCCTGGAGCAGCTGAGACTGGCAGGGATGCATGATCAACTAGAACAGACCACACCACTGCCAGGCAGGATCTTTCTTTCTCAGGATTCCGTGGGATTGGGCCATTAGGATCATGCTGACAGGCTGATTTTGTGACTCATATTTTTATATAGACAAACAAAAACAGGGATCCCGCAAAAAAAAAAATTTTTTTTTACCTGGGCCCAATACCCTGTAGAGGTGCCCCTGACTGGAAGCATAAATTTGGAAATAGTTTGTTTGAGAAGTTATGGGGCTAGTTGAAATATTCTGGGAAGTGAATGTCTAAAGAAAAGGATCTCACGCCAAAAGTCCTTGGGGGCCGTGGAGCTGGCATTTCTACTTTCTTGACACCTTCTTTTGCATGCTTTCCATAGAGATCTGCTCCAGTAGGATGGGAGGGTCTGCTTTGCCTGGCAGGGATTTTTCTACAGTCAGTCTGTGGCACAAAAATGAGACATCGTCGCAAATTCAGGCAGGCACTGAACACCTCCTCCATGTGACTGCCTAGCCACATAGCTTTTAGGTTTAATTGTTTGTCTTTTTGGTGGATGAGCAAAGCTGATGTAAAATGGCTTATAAAAATAATTACTTAGATAAGCCACACTAAGATATTACTATTGGGAAAAAGGGAAGAAGCTTTATGGGGAAAACAGTAGAACAGTGAGAGAGAGTATACGTGTGTGTGGTGGGAGGTGGTCAAGGTAAGGGCTGAATTATTCAGCTTTTCCACTCCATTCATCTCTACTAAATCTGCTCCATTTTACTTGTACAGTTTCCTAGAGCCTGTTTTTATTATCTACATAGACCAAAACAATTGAATAACTAACGCTTTACTTTTGACTTTGTAGATACAGAATTGACATTGTTATCTGAATATTTCTAAACGTTAACCAGTCTCCCACTCTTCCTTCAATTGTCTGGAGGTTTTAGTTTTGGATTGGAGTTATCAACACTTGCCTGCATTCTTTCCTTAACTGCTTACAAGAAATAAACACCTTCCCATCTCCCTGGTCTCTAACATAGGGACTTGATCCAAGGGGTTCCTTGATTAAAATTTACTGATGCCCCTTAAAGCCATGGTTTGGTATAGATCAAACACACAATAGAAATTGGAGAATGACAATTTTTTTGAATTTACATCTATAATATCCCAAAGCATTAAAACAATCATCTTCCCCCCATGAAGACATAGCCCTGTGAATTAAATAAGTCAAAACTATTTTTTTTTGTAACCAGTGGTTTTGTACAAGTTTGAGCTAATTAGAACAGCTTTGGCTTTCAGCTCAGTGAATTTGGTGCTCTGGAATAATGCTCGAGGAGTTTCCATGTCAAGTAAAGCATTTGCTTCTGATAAACTTGGCATCCCATGCCTGTTATATGCTAAACTTCCCAAGATGACATCTTAGTACTAGTGGGACAGGGCAATTTACTGTATGTGAGTGAATCCACCCAGAGTTGTGTGGGAAACATTAATCACTCCAGGACTTCTCTGACTGTCCACTGACTGGGTCACAGATGCACACACACACACACAGTCTTATGGGCTGGGGGCACTACTACTCTGAATGGAAAGGCAGCACAATAGAGGGCTCTTTGATGAGAGGAGAATCAAGGTTACTGCTGGGTGTGTTGTTAGTCGCCGTCGGGGCGATTCTGACTCATGGTGACCCGATGTGTGAAGAGTAGAATTGCTCCATTGGGTTTTCAAGGCTGTGAACTTTCAGTAGCAGATCACCAGGCCTGTCTTCCAAGGTGCCCCTGGGTGAGTTTCAACTGCCAACATTTTGACTAGTAGTCGAGCACCTAACCGTTTGCGCCACCCAGGGACTCCATTCTGGGCATAAAACAAAAAAAACCCCAAACCCACTGCTGTCGAGTCAATTTGGACTCATAGCAACCCTATAAGGACAGAGTAGAACTGCCCCACAGAGTTTCCAAGGAGCGCCTGGTGGGTTCGAACTGCCGATCTTTTGGTATGCAGCCGTAGCTCATAACCACTACACCAACAGAGTTTATATCACTGGTAAAATAGAGAGCTTACTGCTCATCCATCTCCAAAGTCCAGAGGATTTTCCTCCTTCAGACAAGATTGCTTGAAAGCAAGAAGACAGAGGGAGGAATGGACATGGAAGAAGAAAATGTCTTTGGGAGAATTGGATGGAGTAACTTGGGATGCAATCTCTGCCACAATCCGCTTCATTTTAGGCTATAAATTTGCTGTTTTATCTATACGTAAGTTGAACCCAGCAATTTCGGTGGTTAGAGGCTGAGCCATCTGAGTGTTTACAGAAGAGCCATTGATCTCCCGTGAGCTGTGGGCTCGCTGCAGAACTGGTCTTGTTGTTAGTGGGTGACTAGGTGATCAGGTGTCCATCACCTGAACAGGATACCATATAGCCTTCTGTCATTAAAAGTATAATTCCCACTTATCTGTGTTGGTGCTGCTTTGTTGGGGTGTGTGTGTGTGTGTGTGTGTGTGTGTGTAGAGATGTCTGAGTTACCAGATGTCTTAGTTTCCTAGTGCTGCTGTTAACACAAATGCCACAAATGGGTGGCTTTCAGGCATAGAAATTTATTTTATCATATTTCCCGAGACTAGAAGTCCAAATTCAGAGTGTGGCTCTGGAGAGAGCTTTCTTTGTCTATTTCAGCTTCTAGTAGCCAGCAATCCTTGGGGTTTCTGGACTTGTAGATTCATCTGCCTCTGTGATGATCAGATAGTATCTGTCTTCCCAGTTTGTGCTTAGATCTGTGTCTAATCTGCTCTTTCTACAACTCAAAAATTATTAGGTTTAGGACACACCCTCCACTAATATGGCCTCATTATCAAGGTGAAGAAAATTCTATTTCAAAACACAAGTGCATCTACAGGTATATGGGTTAAGATTCCAACACATTACATTTTCTGGGAATACAATTCATGACACTGGGTTACCAGTCTGTACAGAGCCTACAGAAGCTCCAAGTATCCTGAGGACACCCAACGTCTGAGGGTTCTAGAAGGAGGCTGTGTGTGTATGAGTGAGCAGGGCAGAGCAGGGGCTACAGCAGAAGAATAGAAACCATTCTCTCAATTGACAGCTTTGTCTCAGTTGGTCCTGATCAATGAGGGTCAGTGCTTCCTGGATGAGAAAGTAAAACCCTGAGGCAAATAAGTCTACATTGTTAGACTGTTTTTCCCAAGGCAGCCTTTATTCATTTTTCGATTTTTGTCTTGTTCTAATTCTCCAACTGAATTCTTCTGAGTTGAGATATAAGGAAAGTTGAGATAGGAAACATGCAAGAGTGAGCTTGGGGAACAGTAGTTTTGCAACATAATAAAACAAAGACTTCTGGGAATGTTGTTCAGTTGAAATAATTCCAACCTTGTTTGGCTTTACTGAAAACAGGATCTGCTCTTGAACAGAGCCTCTCCCTCAGCTGTTTAGAAGACTGTTACTTTCCCCTCCCTTTGCTCTTTAATTTGGAGAAGGTTATTTGGTTGCCTTTGATTCCTGATCAATCCTAGAAATCATGGTGGACATGGAAAATGCACAACATTTGAGTGGGAATTGGGAACATAAAGAGTTTTTTCAGCCAAAGAATCACATCAAACCTGGCTCTGAGAAGCCTGAAATGCAGACCATATTCTCTCACCCTACCTTGTCCATTTCCTTTATAGAATTTCTAGTTCTTTAAAGACACTTCTTCCCTAAGCAGGTGATGTCTTGTGTCTGACATTGAACAGGCCCTTAACCCCTCTCAGCCTCAGCTGCCTCATCTGCAAAATGGGAATAATAATACCTTCTAAGCTATGTTATTGGGGGAATTAAATAAGATAATGAGGGAAGAAGGCTGGATAGTGAAGTGATTAGACACAATGGTGGTTCAGTGGTAGAATCCTCACCTCCCATGCAGAAGACCAGGGTTCAATTCCAAGCCAATGTACCTCATTTGTAGCCACCACCCATCTGTCAGTGGAAACTTGTCTGTTGCTATGATGCTGAACAGGTTTCAGTGGTGTTCCCAGACTAAGACAGACTAGAAAGAAAGGCCTGGTGATCTACTTCTGAAAATCGGCCAGTGGAAGCCCTGTGAATCACAATGGTCCACTCTATAACCAATCATGGGGATGGCAGCATTTTGTTCTGTTGTGCATGCAGTTTTCATGAGTTGGAGGCCACCTGAATGGCAGATAACAACATCTATGTTACTGTGAAGATTAAATGAGATAATCAGAGAGAGGTATAGTGAAGTGACTAGGCTGGTGGACGCTGGCATCAAACTCTGGACTTCAAGTCCTGGCTCCACCACTCGCTACCTGGGTAACCTCAGCCAAGTTACCTAATCATTCTGTGCCTCCTTTTCTCATCTGTAAAATGGGGTGGTTGTAAGGAATAAATGAAATAATATATGTAGAGTACTTAGAAGCCTGCACATCTTAAGTGTTGGCTGCTAGGGTTCAAATGATTTTCACATAATAATGATTGGAGTTATTATTAAGCAGATAGGTTTGACTTCTTTTTTGCTCATTGGGGCAGCAGTAGCCATTTCCCAAGGGCCTCCTTTTGTTCAGAATTTCCATCAGGGTTGGTCATGGGTTTTCTCAGTCCTTTGCTCCAGATCACTGCATCTTGTGTTTAGATGACCTCATCTGTCCTGCAGCTGATTGGCAGCAGTCTCTGCCTTCCTGTCCAGGATCATATAGCAACTGTTCCTTCAACGTTCCACTGCTAAGCTTGTAGGTGATAAGCTTCATTAGCTTATGAAACCACACATTGTTGACTATCTGTTCCTCCCTCCCTCCCTCCTCTATTTACTCCACCTTACATCTGTACAATGCTCTGCCTAATAAAGGGCCTTGAAAGGCACACCCACTTCACTATCCAGGGATGTATTTTGTGGGTAAAAGACAGAGATTACTTTCTGTAGCACAGTTAGAAGAAGGCTGGTAAATAAAACCTATTCATCGATCATGACTCATATGTGGTCTTAAGGTACCAACCATATATTTTGGCATTTTAAACTGTCACTTCCTTAAATGCTTTATTCCCTGGGCCATGTTACCTTTAGTTGATTAAGAACTAAGCTGGAAGTTAGTGAGAGGTGGTGTACCCTTTATTCCTGGAGTAAACACCATAGATAAGTTCAAAGGATGAAGGCAGGGGGATGACCCCCGCCTTACTCTCTTCCAGTCAGGCTCTAGAAACTCTAGCCCTTCAGAAAGAAAGCTGGATGCAAGGTAGATAACATAGTGGTGGGTAAATTTTGCTTTGAAAATTGCTAGGGGAACCTTCTCATTTCCTTATGTGCTTTGGGAAAACAACTGGGGTAGAAATTTGAGAAAGGAAAATGCTGTTCACAGTTAGAAAAGAAATATACCACATTTGTAGGGGGTTGGGGAGTAACCAGTCAAAGGCATGGGTTCAAGTCTCACTTCAGCCAGCTACTCACTGGGAGCTTAGGGAAATTACTTAATATTTTTTAACTTTATTCTCCATTTAATAAAATGATATTGTTGTTCTGAAGGTCCTGGGAGAAATGCGTCCTCAGGTGTCTCTAAAGAAGCACATCCCCTAGAAAGGCAGAACCGGACTTCAGGTTCTGGCCAAGTCGGTTTCCAGGGAAAGTTAACATTAATTACATTCCGTTATTTTTGTGTACTTTTGTGTATGTGTTCTTGTGTATGTTACAGCTTTTTCAGCTGTTAAAATGGCTCAGTAATTTTCTGCCTCAAACTCATTATCTCAGCCTCAAGAGTGGTTTAAAAGATAAACCATTTATTTATATGTCTGTATTGCACACCTGAGTTGCTGGGTGGTGCAAATGGTTAAGTGCTCGACTACTAGCCAAAGGTTAGTGGTTCAAACGCATCCAGAGGCACCTTGGAAGACATGCCTGACAATCTGCTTCTGAGTGGTTACAACTTTAAAAACTCTTTGGAGCAGTTCTCTGCACACGTGGGGTTACCAGGAGTCAGATTTGACTCTACAGGAACCACCACCACCAACAATTGCATACCTACAGCATTCTTTACTCAAAATATTTAACTATCGTATGGAGCAGTAGTTAAGAGCTTCGGCTGCTAACCAAAACGTTGGCAGTTCAAATCCAGCAGCAGTACCCTGGAAGCTCTATTGAGGCATTTCTATACTCTTTCCTATATGGTCGCTATGAGTCTGAATTGACTCAACGGCAACAAGTGTGGTTATTTATTTATTTATTTTTGGTATAGTAAATGTTAGAAATTATAAGACTAACCTGAAACTATCCCTTCTCATTTGTTATGTAACACCTCAAATAATAACTTTGTGAATATAAAGGAACACAAAACAAGGCAAATGATCAACTCACAGGCTTACGAAAAAACAGGCTGTATCCTTGCTCATCCATCCAATATAATACTGGATAATAATTGTCATGGATTGAATTATGTCTCCCCAAAAATGTGTGTATTAACTTGGTTAGGCCACGATTCCCAGTATTCTGTGACTGTCCTCCATTTTATGATTGTAATTTTCTGTTAAAGAGGATTAGGGTGGGATTGTAACACCTTTACCCAGGTCACATCCCTGATCCAATGTAAAGGGAGTTTCCCTGGGGTGTGGTCTGCAAGCAGAGAATGGGAACCTCATACCACCAGGAAAGCAGTGCCAGGAACAGAGCATGTCCTTTGAACCTGAGATTCCTGTGCTGAGATGCTCCCAGACCAAGGGAAGACCGATGACAAGGATGTTCTCCAGAGTCGACAGAGAGAGAAAGCCTTCCCCTGGAGCTGGCGCCCTGAATTCAGACTTCTAGCCTACTAGACTGTGAGAGAATAAATTTCTCTTTGTTAAAGCCATCCACTAGTGGTATTTCCGTTATTGAAGCACTAGATGACTAAGACAATTACTCATCCAGTATTATATTACTTGTAATAACTTTGTAAAAAAAAAGTAGTCTTAAATAGTAAGAGAGGTAAAAGCATCATTTTGGGGGCCTAAATAGGGATTGGAGTATTGAGAACCACAATGAATTCAGTCTCCATGTTTGCAGATGACACTTATCATTTTTAACTAGTAAAATGCCAAGCCAATGAAGATTAAATGATAGAAGATTGTGGATTATGCACTCAGATAAGAATTCTCATCCTTGTATCCTCCTTACACTGACATTGGAGCCTCAATAGGCCTGGGTCTTAGAGAGCAATCACAGTCCTTTGCAGGGAGACTTGAGAAGATTATGGGCAATAACTCCTAAATTCAGCAATAATTTAGGCTTGAGCCTCTTGCTGGTCTGACTTTAGTCCCTGCGGTGGTTATTTTTGTTGGCTTTTGGCTCCATTTCTGTATTATGAGCGGCTGCAAGCCTATGCGCTATCATTTCCAGAATCCCTTGCTATATGGCTTTCGGTTAATTTCTACCAGTGGAAGCACTGCAGAATGTTGGAAGGCAGGGGAAGGGAGGAGCCATTTTTCTCCCTGCTTCCAGCATATTGTCTGGCACTGTCAGTAGTAGAAGAGTCTGGGCTCCTGCTCAGGGAGTTTGTGTAGCAGCAACAATGGCATTGCTCCTACATGCTAAGCGGCATAGTGCTTGTGGGCTCTGGCTTCCAGTAGTGGCAGCAACGTAGTGGGCAACTTTGTGCCCTGGGCTTCCACAGCCTCAGGTGGTGGGCTGTTGACTTCCTAAGAAGTAGCAGCAGCAATAGCTGTAACTATTACAGAGGACACAGCAATCAAGGGCTCTGGGTATCATCGTTTTCCCTCTTGTTCTTCCAACTCTATGGGTTGTAGAGACTTTACAGCTACTAACCTCTGATGATCTGGCCCTGGTTGGAGAGACATATTGGGTTTGTTACATAGTTCAACTTTTTGCTGAAAATTTTTCTGTATTGTTTTTCCTTCCTTTTTTCGTTTCTCCCGTCCCTCTTTCCTCTCTTCTCTCCTTCTTTCCTCTTTTTCTTACATCTCTTTATTGGTTCCTAACATTTCAGTCATTGTTACGTCTCATATGCTTGCATGCCCTCCTTCAAATGAATAATTTTCAGGCATTCTGCCTGTCCCGTAGGTCAGCCAGAACTGGAGAAATAAATAAGCTTACCTTGTGCCCTTTTGGAAACCCTGGTGGTGTAGTAGTTAAGTGCTATAGCTGCTAACCAAGAGGTTGGCAGTTCGAATCTGCCAGGTGCTCCTTGGAGACTTTATGGGGCAGTTCTAGTCTGTCCCATAGGGTCGCTATGAGTCGGACTCGACTCGACGGCAGTGGGTTTGGTTTGGTTTTTTTTTTTGTGCCCATTCTCATCATGGTCAGGGTAGACAGAGAATAGCAGGTGAGTTCAAAAGTGGCTCAGAAAAGCCTAACATTTTTAGGGAAAAAATTAAAAGGAAATTAAAAAATAAAGTTTATTTCCATTATAAAACACCACATATGCCTACTTTAAAAAAAAAATTAAGAGTCAATATTTAGAAGAAACTTTAAAAAAATTACTGAGACAATAAATGTCTTACTTATTTATTTATTTAACCTATTTTTTGTGGTTTCTGTGTATTTTGTATGATCGTGACCAGAGGTTATGTGTACTGCTTTTCTCACTTAAAATTACAACAGAGCTATTTGTTCTCATACATTATTTTAAACAAAATTTTAAACAAAGGTATAACTGACCATTGAGAGATTTGCCAATGATTCTCTTTATTTAAAAAATTATTCCTTTCCTATTGAACTTTTAGCTCTTTATATAGCATTCATCATCTTTATTAATACAGGGCAAAAAGATGATTCTATATTTTGAATTAAGTTTTAGTGTGGCTTTCTAGGTGTGAATTACTGGAAAAAAACATAGAACATTGTGATCAAAGAAATGGCATTTGGATTATAGAATGTGATTCATTCCTTTAAATTTATCCATCATGAGACTATAGCCAAAATTGCTGAGTAGTATGGCTGAAACCAGACTGCCCGGGTTCAAGTCCTGCTCCACCCCTCTCTGTGCGACCTTGAGTAAATTGCTAATCTCTGTACCTCAGTTCCCTTATCTGTTAAATCACTGTAAAATTATTATGAGGTTTAAATGAACTAATTTCTATAAAGTACTTAGAACAATGTCTGGCACATAGTACTTTTTTTTAAGTGTTAGTAATAAGTATTATTACTATTATTATTATTAGCAAAGAGAAACTATAAACAAGAACATGTTATCCTCCAACTGTGAGTTTCTTAGAGTGTCTGATTTTGGTAGGTAAAACCCAAGAAGAGTGTACTACAGGGTAAACATAGAGGCATTTTTCAAAAAGCAAGGGAGTAGGGAAAGATTAGCTGCTCTATGGGGACAGACCCATAGCACTTCACATTTGTGGAGGGTTTTGTAGTTTACGAAGTCTTTTGACATGGTACTATCAACCACCACAAGCCATCCCTTTGAGGTGTAGGACTTATGAGCTCTACTTTACAAATAAGAAAACTGAGGCTTAGAGTTATGAACAAGAATCCACAATTACTAAGCAGAAGAACAACATCCTGATTTTTTTTGTGACAGTTTATAACAATACAAAATCAGAGTCTAGATAAACTGAGTATTAATGGATTTAAACAAATTCTGGAATAATAGAATGAAACCCCCTCCCCACCAAGAACAAAAACAAACCTGCTCCTGGAGTAGGCCTACTCCATATGGTTTCTAACAAGCAGCTGGTGGATTTGAACTGCCGTCCTTTTGGTTAACAGCCACAGCTCTTAACCACTTAGCCACCAGGGCTCCAATAAGATGAAAGGGATAGATAATTTCAGAACAAATAGTAGAAAATCTTACTGTATGTTTAGTCCTAAAAGTGGAAGATGCTGAATTTACAAGTAAATTCCCCAAAAACTAAATTCATGAAAAAAATTCATAAATAACATTATATCGCACCAAAAGACTTCAAGGGCAAAATTGTTGTTGCTGTTTTGTGCTGTGAAGTTGATTCCAACTCGTAGAGAACTTACAGGACAGAGTAGAACTGCCCCCATAGAGTTTCCAAGACGGTAAACCTTTACAGAAGCAAACTGCCATGTCTTTCTCCCACAGAGTGGCTGCTGGGTTTGAACTACTGACCTTTTGGTTAGCAGCCAAGTGCTTAACTACTGCACTACCAAGACTCCTAGGTTAAAATTAATTCTTTCTGAATCCTTTTTTTGTGACAGCCATAACATGGAGTTGGGTTGACTATGGGTCAGAATCAGTAGAGTTTCTTGGGGTAAAAAGTCGGTCCTCCCAAGCAGGACATGTTTTATGTTAGGTTAGATATAGACCAGGGTGCTTCTACTAATTACTAAACCTTCAAAACTAAGCTGCTCTATGCCTTTTTTTTTTTTTTTTTGGAGAATAACCAAAAAGGGAAACCATGATGGTAATTTAATTCACTAATTTCTTCAAACAACATCCACAAAGAGCTTTCTATGAGGGTGAGGCACAGAGCATGTCATGAAAGCACGAAAGGTGCTTAGTGATGAAATTTTCTGGGCAACGAACCAGTGCATCTTTCCAGATTATGAATAGCAGAGACTGTGGTAGGTAACACTGCAGCAATTCTACGCCTGACTCTGTATGAAGAATTTAAAATATTGGGGGAGGGGTTGGACACAAAGGCTTCATTTGGTTTCATTTTGCTGAAACCAACTTAATTCTGATGTGACCTTTCCATTGCTGAAATGCTGCTCCCCTGCATGGCCTCAGAGTGGCACATTGTCCATCTGTGTTGTATTAGAAGGAAAGACCAACATTTTTTTGGCTTCACATTCATGGTGGCTTAATTTTCAACAGAAAGGGAAGATTTAAACAAAAGATTTCTTGTAAAGGGAGCTCTTTTGCCTTCATTGTTCGATATTATAAAAATATAAGTTTTTCGTAAAGTCAGTATCATTGTCCCACCATCCTTAATAAAAAGAAAACAGAATAGAAAATCTAAAGAGCCCTATATCTATTAAAGAAATTGAATTTGTAATAAAAAACCTTCCCATAAGAAAAGGAAACAGGACATGACTTGACGAATTAACATTTTGCTTTCAGAAACTGGTTTGTGTATTTTGGCAGTCAAAGCAAATTCTACTAAACCCTGGAGCTAAATGAAGGTCCATGTTATGGTGGCTAAAAGGAGATGTGGATGCATAACTGAGTGGGAGATACTGACTGGACCTCTTCTAGGTTTTGCTTTCGCATGGTTAAGATGGTCAACTCCAGAGTTCTTTTGTTTTATTTTTATTTTGTTTTGTTTTTAACTGAGTTGAATGGTCACTTTAATGTGTGAAGATGCAGCTCAAGTGTCCTGAGAGGGGAAAAAAGTGTTACAAAAGGAAAAGCAGTAAATACAAAGTTGACATCTTGAACTGCATCTAAGCTGGTGACTTCTGACTTTTGCTACACATGAGGATCAATGAAGGGATGGGTCAGCATGGACTCACTAACTTCAGGAAAGCCAATTTCTGCAGTCCCCACCCCGATTTCAGTCTGTACCTCTATGATGAAGACATCCAAATTTAGAGTTCATTTCCTAGTCATTTTTTTCAAGATTCATCATGCTGTTGCAAATCTTTTATCTAAATGTCACAACAGACCTTGTTGTTTTTGTTAGTTGCTGTCAAGTTGGCTCTGACTCATAGCAACGTTATGTATAACAGAATGAAACATTGACCGTCTCCTTGATCTTTGATGTCGGAGCGCATTGTTGAGGCTATTGGGTCAACCCATCTCATTGAAGTTTTCCCTCATTTTCGCTGACCCTCTATTTTACCAAACATGATGTCCTCTATTGACTGGTGTTTCCTGATGGCATGCCCAAAGTAAGCAAGAGGAAATCTCACCATCCTCACTTCTAAACAGACCTTAAAATGCCCAGAACTGGAATTTTTTTTTTTTTTCTCCTACAAATTTCTTTGTTCCTGGAATAGCATCTCCATTCTTCCAATCACCCAAGTTTGGACAAATAGGCATTTCCCTGACTGTCTCCTTTTAGCCAACTTGCAGCCAGTTGGTAGGACAGGAGAATATACTTGCATTTTCAGATCCTTGACATTTGCTAGGGATAGATCCTAAAACTCTCTGAAACAGTGGTATTCAAATAATACTATATTTTGTCCTATAAAACGCAGCAAAATTAAACTTTATGCTACTAAAGGCAATTAAAGAATATGAAAAGGACTGCATGAGGGGAAAATGTTGAGCAATCAGCTGGTCTCAATCACTGGCTAAATGATTCCTTTCAATATAATGTGCATGAGTTAAGTTACCAACTTGGCAAAACTGTAAATTACTGGAGACCCTTGCAGATTTAACTTTCTGGGCTTCGGTAAGTACTATGACCCTGTAGTTCCATGAAGTTTATTAATTTTGCTGGGCCAACAAGTCAAAAGCATTTCATGAAACTGTTGCAGTCAGTGCTCCAGCCAATGCAAAAATTGTTCAACAGGGGAGGGATTAAACTTCAGTAAAAGTGGAAAAGGCAGTAAACTTGTGGTATGAGGATATGCACAGGAAACACATGACTCTTGATGGAAATGGAATGAACAAAAAAGCCAGGAGCATGTGCAAACATTTCTGTGAAGGGCTTAATGAAGTCATTTATTTTTTATTTTTTCATATATATCATAGTGCTTTTAAGGGAGAAATTTTATGCAAGAGGTGCATTGATGAATATGGGATTTTTAAATGTCTAGGGATATATTCCCTGTGAGTGACAAGGTTCTACATGTCATAAATCTTTAAATTTGCTCACAAATATTTGGAACTGAAAATGTTTAAACCTGAGAACACTTAAGATCTATGCTATTTCAAAATAAATGCGTATATATACACATCCACATTATACACATATATAATGTGTATATACATATATACACACTATGTATAAATATGTATACATACGCATACATATATTGTTGCTGTGTGCCATCAAGTAGATTCCGACTTATAGCAAACCCATTTGACAGAGTAGAACTGCCCCGTAGGGTTTCCTAAGCTGTAGTCTTTACAGGAGCAAATCTCCAAGTCCTGTTCCCCTAGAGAGCTGCTGGTAGGTTCAAACCGCTGAACTTCCGGTTAGCAGCCAAGTGTTTTTACCATTGTGTATGTGTTTGTGTATGTGTGTGTCTACTATGTGCGTGTGTGTGTGTGTATATATATGTATGTATCTGAGTCCCTGGGTGGCACAGTTAAGCACTTGACTGCTTGACTACTAGCCAAAAGGTTGGCAGTTGAAACCCACCCAGAGGCCCTCGAAAACAGGCCTGGAGATCTGCTAGCAAAAGGTCACAGCCTTGAAAGCCCTATGGAGCAGTTCTACTCTCCATACATGGAGTCATCAGAATTGATTCGACAACAACTAATAACAGCAACATATATACCTTGGTGGTACAAATGGTTAATGTGCTTGCCTGTTAATCAAAACGTTGGAGATTGGAGTCTACCCAGAAGTGCCTCAGAAGAAAGGTCTGGTAATCTACACCCCCCAAATCAGCCATCGAAAACCCTATGGAGCACAATTCTGCCCTGACACACATGGGGTCACCATGAGGTGAAGTCAGCTTGTCGGCAACTTGTTTTTATATATACATCTGACGATGCACATATTTCCATACGTCTATACCTGTGGATTTCCTTGATTTTTTTCTGGCATTCTTGTGTGTTTCTGATGAAAAGTCTCAGTCAGCTTTGCATTTCTGATGACTTGTATCCATCCTGACATGAAACAACTAATTAATCCCTGGCCCCTCATCTAGGCTCCCAACAATTGTAGTTGTTTATTTGCCTTGCTAGAATTTGAATTTAGCCCACCAGTACATTTCATAAAGGTCAACAGATGGTAATTGCTTTCCAGCTGAGTTGGGCAGGGTTTGAACCAATAACCTACGTGGTAAAAGCTCTCCCCCCCAGTTACTTGCTCTACCCATCTGCCTCATTAAAATCCCAAAGTTGAAAAATATCTTAAAAATACTTCCTGTCTTGATTATTGAGTTCTACTTTCAAATATAAAATTAATTTATGGAACCACTTAAAAGTATCTTTTTAACTCCTAATGTTTAGAGCAGTTTTTTTAAAAGCAAATTTTAGGGTAGGAGTCAAGAAGTATACGAGTATGACATTATATGAAGTGCTTTATACCTGGTAGGAGTGATACATTCTTTTGTTCTTGATTTTTCATTCAGACTCTGTAAACAAAAGTTTTTTTCTTTTTTTTGCAGGAAACTAAGGTTCCCAAATGAAGTATGCAGTAGCTCCAAACAAAGAAAATTCCTGAGAATTTCAGGCTACTGTGAAATCTCAATGTCCTTCTAAAAACGGAAATAAGAGAAAACTCTTGTGGTCGTGGTCTTTAAGTATTTTCCTTTTGGTCTGAGCATTTCCCATGGGAATAAAAACAAAAGAAACAAATAACAAGAAGACATTTTCTATGGCTTGTCAGTATGGATATCAGAAGCTTGATTGATTTTTGTGGGGATCCATCAAAGGCCTTAAACATTACATAAACCTGGCCATATCCTTCCCTAAAAGCTGTAGACTGGTTACATTTCAAGGTCATCATACTTAACTCATGACCTAACACTCTTCTTGGTTGAAAATTGTACTTTTCCTTTTCTCAGTGAGAAAGCACTCTGGAATGCTCAATTTGGGCAGATATCATTGAACAATAAGATCCCCCAAAGCTGGCCTGTCCTTTACCTGCTGCTACCAATTCTGAACTCTAGCATCAACTCTGGCAGCTTTTCTTTCATAACGGCTCTCCATCCAATTGGAATCACTCTTAAGTCTTCTTTCTCTACTTCCTCCCATCCCCCTCCAGTGGCCCTGCTACCAGATCCTTAGACTCTGTCTCCAGTACAGGTCCTGTCCTGTGTCCTATGTCCATTTACACTATCATCACCATTGTCCAGGCCACCATTTTTCTTCCTTGGATCACTGCTGCATCTTCCTAACTGTAGTCTCTGCTTCCACTTTTCTTCTCTACAATCTGTTCTTCGTATGGTGCTATTGTTGTTGTTAGGTGCTGCTGAGTTGTTCTGACTCATAGCAACCCTACGTACAACAGAAAGAAAACACTGCCTGGTCCTGAGCCATGCTCACAATCATTGTTATGCTTCAGCCCATTGTTACATCCACTGTGTCAACCCATCTGGTTGAGGGTCTTCCTCTTTTCTCTTGACTCTGTACTTTAGCAAGCATGATGTCCTTCTCCAGGGACTGATCCTTCCTGACAACATGTCCAAAGTATGTGAGACACAGTCTCGCCAAATTTGCTTTTACAGAGTGTTCTGGTTGTACTTCTTCCAAGACACATTTGTTCTTTTGGCAGTCCATGGTATATTCAATATTCTTCGCAAACACCACAATTCAAAGACATCAATTCTTCTTTGGTCATCCTCATTCATTGTCCAGCTTTCACATGCCTATGATGAGATTGAAAACACCATGGCTTGGATCAGGCGCACCTTAGTCTTCCTTGCTTTTCAACACTTTAAAGAGGTCCTTTGCAGTGTAGTGTGTCTTTTGATTTCTTGACTGCTGCTTCCATGGGTGTTGTTGATTGTGGATCTGAATAAAATAAAATCCTTGACAATTTCAATCTTTCCTCGGTTTATCATGATGTTGCTTATTGGTCCAGTTGTGAGGATTTTTGTTTTCTTTATGTTGAGGTGCAATCCATACTGAAGGCTGTGGTCTTTGATCTTCATCAGCAAGTGCTTCAAGTTCTCTTCACTTTCAGCAAGCAAGGTTGTGTCATCTGTGTTCTTCATGAGCACAATTAAGTTCTCTGGAATTCCCAATTCCTCACAGTGTTTTCCATAATTTGTGTGACCCACACAGTCGAATGCCTTTGCATAGTCAATAAAACACAGGTAAACATCCTAGTATTCTCTGCTTTCAGCCAGAATCCATCTGATGTCAGCAATGATATCCCTGGTTCCACGTCCTGTTTTGAATCTGGCCTGAATTTCTGGCAGTTCCCTGTTGACATACTGCTGCAGCCACTTTTGAATGATCTTCAGCAAAGGTTTGCTTGTGTGTGATATTAATGATATTGTTCGATAATTTCCACATTCAGTTGGATCACCTTCTTGGGAATAGGCATAAATATGGATCTCTTCCAGTAAGAACCTGTACATAGATCAAGAGGCAGTTATTCAGACAGAACAAGAGGGTACTGCACAGTTTAAAGTCAGGAAAGGTGTGCATCAGGGTTGTATCTTTCACCAAAGCTATTCAATCTGTATGCTGAGGAAATTATCCAAGAAGCTGAACTATATGAAGAAGAATGGGACATCAGGATAGGAGAAACACTCATTAACAACCTGAGATATGCAGATGACACAACCTTGCTTGCTGGAAGTGAAGAAGACGTGAAGCACTTACTAATGAAGATCAAAGACTGCAGCCTTCAGTGTGGATTACACCTCAACATAAAGAAAACAAAAATCCTCACAACTGGGCCAATAAGCAACGTCATGATAAACAGAGAAAAGATTGAAGTTGTCAAGGATTTTATTTTACTTGGATCCACAATCTATACCCATGGAAACAGCAGTTAAGAAATCAAAAGACGCATCGCACTGGGTAAAACTGCTGCAAAGGACCTCTTTAAAGTGTTGAAGAGCAAAGATGTCACCTTGAAGACTAAGGTGTGCCTGAGCCAAGCCATGGTATTTTCAATTGCATCATATGAATGTGAAAGCTAGACAGAGAATAAGGAAGACCAAAGAAGAATCGATGCTTTGAATTGTGGTGTTTGTGAAGAATATTGAATATACCATGGACTGCCAAAAGAACGAACAAATATGTCTTGGAAGAAGTGCAAGCAGAGTGCTCCTTAGAAGCAAGGATGGCAAGAGTGTGTCTTACATACTTTGGTCATGATATCAGGAGGGATCAGTCCCTGGAGAAGGACATCATGCTTGGTAAAGTACAGAGTCAGGAGAAAAGAGGAAGACCTTCAATGAAATGGATTGACAGTGGCTGTAACAATGGGCTGAGGTATAACAATGATTGTGAAC
This sequence comes from Elephas maximus indicus, assembly GCF_024166365.1. Lineage (NCBI taxonomy): Eukaryota > Metazoa > Chordata > Mammalia > Proboscidea > Elephantidae > Elephas > Elephas maximus. Next base: position 87,746,720 of record NC_064820.1, read on the forward strand.
ATGGCTCAGGACTGGGCAGTGTTTTCGTTTTGTTGTACATAGGGTCGCTATGGGTAGGAAAGGACTTGATGGCACCTAACAACAGCAACAACCAGTCAGTTGGCCAGGTAGCTATCTTCCAGATTTCTTGGCATAGACAAGTGAGCCCTTCCAGGGCTGCATCCATTTGTTGAAACATCTCAATTGTTTTTTGGAGCTTTGTTTTTTGCCAATGCCTTCAGTGCAGCTTGGACTTCTTCCTTCAGTACCATCAATTCCTGACCATATGCTGTCTCTTGAGATGGTTGAACATCAAAAAATTCTTTTTGGTATGATGACTCTGTTTATTCTTTCCATCTTATTTTGATGCTTCCTGTGTCCTTTAATATTTCTCCCATAGAATCCTTCATTATTGCAACTTGAGGCTTGAATCTTTTCTTCAGTTCTTTCAGCTTGGGAAATGCCGAGTATGTTCTTCTCTTTTGGTTTTCTATCTCCACCTCTTGGCACATGTCATTATAATACTTTGTCTTCTCGGGCTGCCCTTTGAAATCTGTTTAGCTCTTTTACTTCATTTCTTCCTTTGCTTTAGCTGTTCAGCATTCAAGAGTAAGTTTCAAAGTCTTCTGACACCTATTTTGGTCTTTTCTTTCTTCCTGCCTTTTTAATGACCTCTTGGTTTCTTCATGTATGATGTCCTTGATGTCATTCCACAGCTTCTCCGGTCTTTGATCATTGGTGTTCAATGAGTCAAATCTATTCTTGAGATGTTCTCTAAATTCAGGTGGGATATACTGAAGGTTGTACTTTGGCTCTCGTGGACTTGTTCTAATTTTCTTCAGTCAACTTGAACTTTTGTATGAGCAATTGATGATCTGCTCCACAGTTGGCCCCTGGCCTTGTTCTGACTGATGATATTGAGCTATTCCATACTTTCTTTATACAGATGTAGTCGATTTGATTCCTGTGTATTCCATCTGGCAAGGTCCATGTGTATAGTCAGCTTTGTTGCTTCCCATCCCAAAATTATCAGCAGCTTAATATTAACTCTTGTTGCCACGCTTTTTCTCATCTTGCTCCATTTGATTTAAATTAAGTAAATCTTTTCCCTTCTTTTTTAAGTCCTTTTACACCCTCCCATTAAGTCCAGTTAATGTAGACTTCCTTAACTTCCGTCTCCTGACTTCCTCCCTTTTTTGTATTCTCCTACAGCAATATTCAGAAACCCTGGTGGCATAGTGCTTAAGAATTAAGCTTTTAACCATGATGTTAGCAGTTTGAATCCACCAAGCACTCCTTGGAAACTCTATGGGGCATTTCTACTCTGTCCTAAAGGGTTGCTATGAGTCAGAAAAGCAATGTTTTTTTTGGGGGGGGGCGTGGCATTTCATAGCAATATTCAGGGCCCTGGTGGCACAGTGGTTAAGAGTTTGGCTGCTAGACAAAAGGTTGGCAGTTCAAATCTACCAGCCACTCCCTGGAAACCCTATGGGGCAGTTCTACTCTCTCCTATAGGTCGCTATGAGTCGGAATCAGGTTGACGGTAGTGGGTTTTGTTTTGGTTTGGTTATAGCAATATTGCACTTAGAATCATAATATTTTACATTTAGGGCTTAGAGAGAATCTTGAAAAAAATGTGTAATCTTAATTGATAACATGCCCTCCTTCTTTTTTGGCACTCCTTTTAATGGTAGCTCATTTCGTAATTTCTCTCCCAGAGTCTTATGGTAACTAAAATGAGTAAGAGCCTGCAAAGGGAATCCATGCAATAATACACTTAAGTTTTTGTTGTTTTAAATTATCTTTATAATAGTGTTATTTACTCACTATCACAGAACATTTAGACTTATGATCTATATTTCGCAATTAATATATTTCATTGGGTTAGTGAGGTGAGTCAATTTTGATATGTGAAGTTATATCCCTTTTCTTCGGCTCATTCTTTCCTGATGCTACCATGGAAACCAAAGGCCCCCCCTTTTTTCTTTTTAGCATGTCAGCCCTTCAAATATTTGAATACAGCTATGAATGTTCCAGAATCCTGGTGGAGCAATTGTTAAGAGCTTGGCTGATAGCCAAAAGGTCAGCAGTTCGAATCAACCAGTCTCTGCTTGGAAACCCTATGCGGCAGTTCTACTCTGTCCTGTAGAGTCACTATGAATCAGAATGGGCTCAATGGCAATGGCTTTGGTTTTCTGGTTTATGAGTGTTCTGTTTTTAAGCCCCCTTCTCAGGTTCAAAAAGTTTAAGTTTCTCCGACTAATCTTTGCTAGTCATGATTTTCAGGGTCTCCACCTGCCCTAGCTTCTTCCTTTAGATGTGCTGTCTCTTGTTTAAATGACACCGTAAATAGTGGTCTATCTATCTGTCTGTCTGTCTATCTATCTAACATCTTCATCAGTATGGTATAAAACTGATGTTTAAGATTGTGTGTCAGCTTGGCTGGGCCATGATTCTCAGTGGTTCGGCAGTTGTATGATGTTGTGATCACTTCTGTGTTGAGATTTAATATAATGTGATCACCCCCATGATGGGATCTGCTGTGAGTAGCAATCAGTTGACAGGGGAATGTGGCCTGCATTGAATATAAGTGGACATTCTGGCAAGGTCTGTGGGCTTTTGCTCCCTGTAGATCCTGTAGCTGGCTCCTGTTCATCTGACATCTGGTTCTTGGGACTTGAGCTAGCAGCTCACCTTCGGTCTTGCCTGCTGATCTTGGGATTCATTGATCTTCACAGCTTATGAGCAACAACCCTTCTGTCTGACTGGCCAGTCTTGGGTTCTCCAGCCCCTGCGACTATGTGAATCAGGAGAAGCCTTCAGCCTGACTCATGGACTTAGGACATTCCAGTCTCTACCACTGTGTGAGCCATTTCCTTAATATAAATCTCTATATCTATTTATATACTTTACTGGTTTTGCTTCTCTAGAGAACCCAGCCTAAGACGGTATATATATATACAATACTGAGAAAACTATACCAAACATAGGTGGAACAAAACAGGACGTCCCATTACTATTTCTCCTGAAAGTTGTGTAGTTCAAAACAGCTCAATGAGCATTTGTTAAGCAGTTTCTTTGCCAGGCATTGTGCTGGACTCTGTTGTTATAACTGGGTTTCAGGTGTTACTTATACCTCTCATATTAGGCTGTAGGCACTTTGACAATAATCAAACAGTGATCATGATTCCCACTATCCTCCTTTATGTTGTCCATAGGGCTGAGCATGTATTAAGTACTCAATAAATAATTTCTGGTCACTTCCTGATTCCTTTGAAGCTGTTGGAAACTCTTTCAGAAATTGTTCAAAGACAATTGATCTAAGATTGTACCTTGCTACCCTCACACATGTAGTTGCCCAGAAAGAAGGACCCCATTTCCCCAAAAATAGAACAAGCAGAGGAAGGAGAATCTAGGAGGAAATTGAGAAATTAAGAAAGTCGTGGGAATAAAAATGGAGTATTTTAAACATAGCCTTTGCCTTTCTGAATTTCAAAGACCCATCTATGGAAAAGTCTCAGAAGGTCTTAAAAGTAAAAATCTCCTGAAAATTACCCAAGTTAGCTTTATTCATGTAAAAGCAGCCTTTCTATCAGTATATCCTGTCACTTACAGTATATCATGTCATTTATAGTACTCCTACAAAGAATACAGAGGATAAAAGCTACAAAGAACTCTCCTGGAGCACTTTAGCAGAGGGAAAAAAAAATTGTGAGAAACAAGTGGAAGATTCCTAGGCTAGGAAAGTCTCAAGTCACTTGGTCCAACCTCTCATGGAACACCCGAAGAATCTAAGACCTAGAGAGGTGAAGTGATTTGACATAGACCAGTTAGCGGAAGGGACAAAAATAACCCAGGATATGAGTATCCCCATTTCTATATAAGTGTTATTTTTTAAATGCTATGTTATTCTCTTTTCCATTTCTTATACAATTCCTTATTTTATATTAATGAATATATAGTTACTGAAAAATAATTTTAAATCCATTAATATCTCATTATTTAAAATGCTCCAGCTGTGAATGCCAGGAAGACCTCAAGGCCATTTATCAGACCAGGTTATTAATGTACTTTGAGGATCCCTAGAGTCACTTGACCTTCATTATTATACCTCATGAGGCAGATAAAGCTGCTACTAATGGCTTGTAAAACACAAACGGCCATGTACTATTGCTTAATAATTTATAAACTTAGCTGGACAGTAAGTCTTCAATAAACTTTAATTGTGAATAATAATTTGCTACCTTTTTACCAGTTGGAGAGTACCCAGATGCAACTGGGTAGCAGAAAACTATCCTTAGTTTCAGAGCTTATGTAAGTTTGGAAAAAATGGTTGTCACTTACAGAGCCAGGGCTGCTGGGTTTTATTTTTCAAAACTGGATGACTGGATTTTCCACCTTCCCATGGTGTTGGCTTCCTCTCAGCCGTCAAACTGGATTTTAGGTTAATCAAGTAGATTATGGATCAATCAGATAGAGAAACCAAGAAATATGAGAAAGTGTGTGACTCTTTGAGAGGCTTTCCTGTCAGATCTAGTAGCTGCATATATATCACTTTTTCAATTTGATCGCCAATATCAATGCTAGGAGTTTTCTCTTTAGAACTCAAAATCAAATTCATAAAGAACAAAGAAACTAGTTTTCAGTAGATTTGCTGATGCCTTGCAGGCTCTCCTTGTGGATAACAGTGTTTGAGGTGATTTGAGGTAGTTGGAAGAGAGAAAGTGATGGACTGGGATACAGGAGAACTGTCCTTATTCTGTTCTTGACATTAAGTGCACTGTCTAACCTGTACAATTTCTGTGACTCCTTCTTCCAGGCTCAATTTTCTTATTGGCTAAGGGAATGGGTTGGAGGGGACAAGTATGGGCATTCCAGGATTCTCTGGCCCATTGGAAGACCCAGATTATTCCAGGGAGTCAGGGCCTGAACCCCAAACATCTGGATGACCCTCAAAATCAATCCTGGAGTATAGTAGCCTATGGGATAACTAGGCTCATCTCTTGAGTCTTATACGGAAGGACAGTATTCTGATTCCAGTGGTCCTTGGGAGAATGGTTTTCTCTTGTGTCTGTTTCTTGATCCTTGAGAAGTGAAGCTGTCATTGTTTTTTTTCCTCATATGCAAAAGGAGAAGATACATCTTGTTCTTTAGTTTAATCATTGAGTTTTATGATGGAGGTGGAAAATATAATTTGAGCATGTTTTCCTGTTCCTCAGGGTTACTGATTACTGTTTTCTGTTATCCTCAAAGGCAATTTTTTAAGCTTAATTTAAGGGAAGAACATGTTCTCTGTTTTCAAAATAGTGGTTTTGTACTTTTCTTCATTGTTTTTCCATAGCTAATGTCTTCCATTGTTTTAGCGTCTTGCTTTCTCCAGGTTTGGTTTTTTACATGGAGAAAATCTTGGTCCCCTACCCCTTGTATTCACATTTTATATTGTTATAAGAATTTGAACAGCTATCACTTGACAGCTATAGAAAGGAGAATTTTTTTTCGGCATATTGTTAGCAGCTAATTAAACTGTTTTTAGCCTAGGAAAAGCTTTAGAAAGTTATTCTACAACTTTTATTTGAAGTTACGTATTATGGAAACTGCAACATTGCTCTAAAGCAGGTGTCATTGGAAGAAAACAGCTCTCGAGTTCATTCTGCAATTCAGGTGTTGTTCTCTGGACTGCATTAAAGAGGATGTCTGTTTAAGCTCACAACCGTGAAAGCACTCTGAAGTGATGTTCTACTCTACACGCATGGGGTTGTCGCGAGTCAGAATCAACTGAACAGCAACATTTTTTTTTTTTTTTTTTTTGGTTCTGTTTAAGCTACTTGTCCCTTCCTGCTGGCTGCTGGAATATATGTCCTAGCAATGGCAATTTTGATAAAGGCCAATATTAATGAGTTTTGGGTGTGAGGCAAGGTAAAGCATTAGGAGAAAAGGGATATGGGAGTTGATGGGGTAGATGTTGGAGTCCCAGGACCAGAGTGAATGAGGAGGAAGAGCTACACAACCAGCATTCTTTCACAGTCATATGAACAATTGCCATGACCAGTGAATCAATTGTAACTTGGTTTAGACAGTAACAACTAGACTTGCCTATTGTGTTTAAAAACCAAGCACAGAGGATAACCTTACACATGTGGGCACTGGGGCCAGGTAGACTCAAAATGCTCAGGAGCATCTTCACTGATGGAGAAATTCTGTACGAACTGAAATACCCATCTACTTCCTGATACCACAAGCCAGGAGGAAGACAGGGAACTTCTTCTAGTGACCATCTTGGTAGAGGTGATCATTGCAGTCTAATTATTCAGAGTGTGACAAATCATTCATACATTTCATCATGCTGCTTCTCTCTCATTTGCATCAAGCCCAGGACATATGCTAATTTTAAATGAGGTCTTTCATTGACACCAAGCTTTGTGGGTGACTGATCACCTCATTGAGGGTGAGTTTGAGATTCAGCAGTTCATTTTAGAAATAGGTGGTGGAAAATTAATGTCTCCTTTAAAATATGTGGCAGCTAATTTATATGACTCATTATAGCCCACTGAGCATATATGTCAAGGTCTCCTACAGCCAAGATGTTGGATGCTGCTCATCAGTCTTTTGACATTTGGGAGATGAAGAAAGAATCTACACTTGATGGTGATTACTTCTTTTATATAAGGCAAAACTTTCCTGTTTTCATTTAGATTTTTAAAAAAATTCTTTCAGTTAGGCTCTAAAAGTGGCTTTTATTGAAATAATAAAGCCCAGTGTGCAATGATACATGCAACACACTCCTACAATGACTTTCTGAAGCAAAACCTACTTCTTGAGGTTCAGCATTTTCTTAGGAAAACATACTCAGAAATAAAGCTTTGGTCAGGCATTTTTTCTTTGACTTGACCAATATTTATTGAGTGCCTGCTATGTGCCAGGCACTGTGCCTAGTGCTGACGAGGTAAGACAGACAAATTGCTTATTCTTGGAGCTTACATTCTCATGGGAGAATAAACATTGAACAAACAAATACACAAAAGAAAAATTCAGCAATAATGCTGTGCAGATAATTAAAATAGGATGATATGAAAAGTGGTCAAATGGCATCTATCTGAGGAGGAAATGCTTAAAGAGCCAGCCAGGCACTGATCAGGGGAACCAGATGGCAGGCAAGGTGAGAAGTTTCTGTGGTTGGAACAAGCTTGGTGTGTTCAAAGAACAGAAAGGTCATTGTTGCTAGGGCACAGATGGTGAGAGGAGAGACTAGTATGAGATGAGAAGGTTGGCAATACAGTTGGAACCAGAATTTGTAGAACTTTGGATAAGTGGAGGGTTCAGATTTTGATCTAAGTGCAGTGGGAGAACACTCAAGGTTTTTGCAAGACAACTTTGGTCACTGTGAAGAGAAGGGATTGGAGGGAAACAAGAATGCAATCATAAGACACATAGGAGATTATTGTAGTAGTCTGGGCTAGAAATGATAGTGGTTTAGACTAGGGTGTTGGTATAGAGAATTAAGAAAAAGCCACAGATTTGGATTACATTTGGATTATGTTTGGTTGGATGGTGGCATCTTTAACTGAGCTGGAGAAGTCAGAGAGGGGAGCAGGTTTAGGGGGAAGGAGGAAGGGATTGGGAATCAGGATTTATGTTCTCCTTCACAGAAGGCATTCCTTTCCACATCCTGTCCTGAAGTTTGACATTTTTAAAAATCATGAACTTTTGTTTTCAAATTGATTATTATTAATCAATACCCTTGCTTTTTGTAAAATTTAAATTTAAATGTACTGGCTTTTCTCAGTTGTAAATTTTAAGGTCATTTATTCAATGACCTTAACCATGCCATGCAGGTTGTTTGGAATTTTATGATGTAGGGGAGTGGTGCAAGGATGCTGCAACCCCCAACATCATAAAATTCCAAACAACCTGCATTGAAAATCCAATTAAAATGACATTGATTTTGTTTATTAATTTTGGGAAAATTAATCTTTTTAGTATATTAGGGTTTCCCATTCATGAACACAGTGTATCTTTCCTTATGTTAATATTTTGTGTCCTTCAAAAAATTTTATAATTTCCTTCATACAGGTCTTGTGCTTTTCTTTTCAAATTTATTCCTAAATATTTTTAGTATTTGTTGTTATTTTGATTGGTTTCTTAATACTTGTTTTTTCTTTAGATGATTGTAACTAAAACAGAGAAAAGCAATTGTGTTTTTAGAATTTATCTTATAGTTTACACTTAATCAAATTTTCTCATTAATGCTACTAGATTTTTCTATGAATGTTACATTTTGTAGTCATTCAGTTATAGTTATATCAAGAAAAAGATTTTTTTCCTCTTTCATTCTAATGTTTATACCAGTTATTAAATTGTCTTGTATTTATTAGAACTTCTGATACAGTGAAGCCCTGGTGGCATAGTGGTTAAAGCACTTGGCTGCTAATTGAAAAGTTGGCAGTTCAAATCCACCAGCCGCTCCATAGAAGAAAGATGTGACAGTCCGCTTACATAAAGATTCACAGCCTTGGAAGCCCTATGGGGCAGCTCTACTCTGTCCTATATTGTCTGTATGAGTTGGAATTGACTTGATGGCAGTGGGTTTTCTGATACAATGCTGAATAATAGTAGTGATAGATGATTTTAACTGCAATTATTTTAATGATTTGCCATTAGGGGTAATACTGTTCTTTGTTTTTAGTAACTAGTCATGATTCTATTTAAGTTTTATTTTAATGAGAGTTTTTATTAGGAGTGGTCAGTGAATTTCATCAAATTCGTTTTCTCCATCTATTGATATGACTGATGATATTTTTTGTTTGTTGGTATAATAGATTATATTGATAAAATTTCTGATTATGTTGATATATAGATAATGTCAGTAAAATTCCCTGAATTTCTAAAACAATATTTTTTGGTCACAGTGTATTAATCTTTTGATACATTGCTAAATCCCATTTGCTAATACTATATTAATCATTTATACATAGTAAAAGAAGTCTAACTGAGCAAATATAGTATACAACCTAATAAGGACATAAAGAAATTTTACATTTAAAACTGTAAAATATAGCCTATACACTGGATTAAACAGATATTTAGAGAGGACTTCACAACCCTCAAATGACATAGCTTTTCAAAAACGTAACATTTGAACATTTATAAGGATTTTGTATGTGGCCACAAATTCTAAAAAAATAGATGTTTTATAAGGTACATCTTTTTTTTTTTCCACAAGCTAATGAAATTAATATAAACAATTAAGCATGATAAAACATCACCTATTTGGAAAATAAGAAGCACACTTCCAGATAATCCTTGCATCAATTTTTAAATCAAAATTATAAATTCTCTTAAAGCAATGGAAAGGAGATCACCAGACAAAAACTTACTGGACAGTGTTAAAAATGGGCTTGGAAGATGTTTTATAAGTTTATGTGCTTCTATTTTTAAAGAGATGAAAAATAACAAATTTAAGATAAACCTTAAGAAAGTTGAAAAACAGCATTTTTTCCAAAAAAATATACTTCAAGTCTCCTCTTTTTCTTCATAATTTCCATCTTTTTGTATTTCTGTCATGCTTTAAAATATATCTTACATATGCCATTCCAGTTCATCCACTGAATAAGTTACAAAATACAGTCATGCATTGCTTAACGTTCACGAATGTTCTGTGAAATAGGACATTATGTTATGCAAGTTGGACGTGAGAACAAGCCTAAATCAAGAGCAATAGCATTCATGATTTTCCACATTTGTCTTGTTTAATGACTTTTGTTTCACTTCCAAATTGATGGTTCTCCTTTACCTCTTGCTGCTGTTACTAGTGATAGCTTTGCTCCACTTGGGAGCCATATGCGGCAAAACTTCATGGTAATATTTTTTGAAAGAACATTAAACAGAAAGATAATGCTACAACATGCAAGAGACTCTCGATACATGAGATTGAAGCTGCTGCCTAGAAGTCAAAGCATACAGTTATACGGTAAACTTTTTATTGTAAGTAGGGAAAGTTCACATTAAAGTAACGATAGAAAGTACAGTATAGTACATACATAAGCCAGTAACAGACATTTATTATGAGTATCAAGACATATGTGTTATAGGTTATATATGTACTATACCATTATTCGCCTGGCAGCACAATGGCTTTGTATGCAAGAGCCATGAGATACATGTGTTATGTGCAAGAAGCTGTTGCATTTGATTCATCTGGTTACCTCTACTATGTCTTGTTCCCCAGTTGAGATTTTCAAACTCTGTTATAACTTTATGGGACCACGGATGTTATTTTATGTGGTCAGACATTGTCCTAACAGACATTACGAGGCACGTGACTGTACTTTTATGTTCAGAGAGTTTTTGTTTGTGCTCTGTTTGAATTTGATTTTCCACATTTGTCTTGTTTAATGACTTTTAAATTTTTAAAAGGAGATTTTTAAATTTCTGTTTATGTTGCTGGGCTTCCCATTCATTCTGAATGAGTTTCTTGCTTGTTGAGGCTCCTCAAGCAGTCTTTTGACTCAGAAGAGGCAGAGAGATTGGAGTTGGTAGTGGGAGAAAGTGAGTTGTACCTGCTCTGCCATTTTTTAAAGAATCTTCTTCTCTGATCGGACTTAATTTCATCTTTTGTTAAGGATTTCAGTTTGTGATAATCATGATAAAATTGACAAATTACCAGTCATTTTTTTTTTTTTTTTTACTCACCTATGATGGAGGCAACAATGTCAGGGACATTATCCCAGTTAGAAATTAACTAGAGATGCTGAGAAAGTGAAGATGATGATACATACAAAAGGCTTTCAGAAAAGATGGGGGATTAGTGAGGTTTGGACACCAGGTAGAGCATTGTGGGAAATGTGGAATTTGAATTGGGAGGTTATGAAGAAGAGAGAAATAAAGTTGATAAGTAAGGACGAACAATATTACAGTGAACTTTTAATTTCAGGCTGAAGATTTTTTACTTGATTCTAGAGGCAAAGAAAAATTCTTTAAAATTTTTTATTGGACATTATAAAATCAATATTTAACAGTGTTCGTAAGATGCACTGGAGTGAAGTGAGACTGAGATCAGCGCTTCTTAGGAGAGGCGTGGGGGTCTCCATGTTGACTCTGACACGTTCTGTTATCTCTATTTTTCTGTTGGGAAATATCTTTTTGATTTTATGAAGAATATTTTTATAAACCTAAACGGCAGAGGGAACCCTGGTAATGTAGTGGTTAGGAGCTGCGGCTGCTAACCAAGAGGCCAGTGGTTCAAATCTGCCAGGCGCTCCTTGGAAACTGTATGGGGCAGTTCTATTCTGTTGTATAGGGTTGCTGTGAGTCAGAATTGACTCTACAGCAACGGGTTTTAAACAGCAGAGGAAAGGAGTTTATACCAACCCTTTGTAACTGTTTAGTGGTGGCTGGAAGTGGGAGTCAGGGAATGGGAGAGGGATTAAAAAAAGAGACAGTAAATGGGACTCAAGGGAGCCACTGGCAGAGTCTAGAGATTCAGAAAGACCACTTACTTCACAGCCTTGGGCTCTGTGTTGAGATGACTGGGGACTGTGGCTCCTTCTGTGAGTTTAGAAGATTTTTGGGTTTTTTTTTTTGTTGTTGTTAAAAATGAATGTCCTTACCCACTTTCACTAAACAGGATAAAGAACAAAGTATCCAGGTCATAAGGCATCAAAGAGTCATCTTACTACTTGTCTTCCTCCATTTGATTGGAAATATTGATGGGGCTCCTAATATACCTATAACAAAGTATGATGGATTTAAAAGGGTAGAATATAAAAATTTTATAAAGTTTAAATTAGGTGATTTATGAAAATTTGCACAAACCACTATAATAATGCTTGCTTGAATGATGTTATGATAGGTAAAAAATCATATTTGACATTTTATTATGAGTAGTTCATTTTGCAGAATTGGGTATAAGTACAAATTTATCACTTTTTTTCTTATATAATTTGTGCTTTTTGGCATGGTTTAAGAAATCATTTTCTAATTTTTTTTTTTTTTACAGTTTTGTGCTTCACATCTTTAATTCATTTAAAATTTATTTTTGTATTTTGTATATAGTATGAAGTAGGGCTCTAATTTCATATTTCCCCAACACCATTTGTTGTAAAGTCCATCCATTCCCCCAGATTCAGATACTCTCTGAGCCATAAGATAATTTCTGTATACTCAAAGTCTATTTTCTGAGCTCTGTATTCTGCTCCACTAGTTATGCATCTTCTCTCTCCATGCCATTACCACATCATCCAGATTGCTATACCTTCATACTATTTTGATATCTGGTAAGATACAACCCCATTTTGTTCTTTGTCTTCAAAAATGTTTTCCCTGATTCATTTATAAACTATAGCCATGTTTTCTAGTTATTTTTCCTGGAAGTTAAGAGGCAATGGTTGTATCATTATTGAAGCAAGCAGAACTAGCTTTGAAATCACCACTCATCACCTTTTTAGTCTCTTTAAGTTCCCTTATCTGTAAATGAGCAAAATAAGAGTACCATCCTCACAGGATGAATGCTAATGTATTTAAAGTTAGCGGTTAGGAGAGTGAGCTCACAATGTCTGCGTTTGTGTCCCTGCTCTCCCATTTATTAGCTGTGAGATCTTGAACAAGTTTCTCAACTTTTGGAATCTCAGCTGCCTCATCTGTAAAATGGGGGTAATAATACATTACTTATTAGGATTAAGTGAGATGACATATGTGCTTAACATAAATAAACGCTAGTTTCTGTTTTTGATGTCTAGAAGACATGAATGAAGGCAGGGAGGTAGGAAAACTAAAGGCATGTACGGGGTTGAGCGTAGGTAATATAATCTGGCAAAGAGTGTTAATGCAGAAAAAGAAGAGATAAATTAGAAAGGAAGGTGAGGTCAGATAACAAAAGATGTACACAAGCGAGCACACTTAGGGAAGAGGACAAACTTGTAGCAGGCATTTGGTATCTGTTCAAGCCTTTGCATATGATATTTATTGTTTATTCCTCTTCTCACCCAGCTGAGGTAATGATGATTATACGGGCAGTCCCAGGGTTATGAAAGTGCAACTTATGTACAACCCATAGTTATGGACCAAACCCCATAAAACCTGTTACATCAAAAGTTTGAGGTACATATAATGGTTTGTAATACCAAACAGATGCTGCTTTGTGCTGTACATCAAAGCATTATTATTATTATTACTGTATTAATGTGTTGAAGATATTTTAGTGCCAAGTACACTAAAACATCTTTAATATGTTACAGCTTGTGATCCATAGAGCTTTCATTGGCTGATTTTTGGAAGTAGATCACCAGGCCTTTCTTCCTAGCCTATCTGGGTCTGAAAGCTCCACTAAAACCTATTCAGCACAAACTGCCATTGATGGATGGTGGCTGCATGTGAGGTGCACTGGCCAGGAATCAAAGCCAGGTCTCCTGCACGGAGAGTGAAAATTCTGCCACTGAACCTATAGCCAGTGAATTGAGTGTCTTTCTGAAATACAGTAATTTCGATGTTCAAATTTCATTAAAGATTTTCATAGAGGCTGTAGACCAAAAACAACGAAAAGAATGAAACAGCTTCAAAAAGGAGACTGAGAAAGGATATAGGAACAAGCAGGCAGGGTGAGAAGTGCATTTCACTTTCTTTCAAAGAATGTTATTGTTTAAGAAAAATAATAAATACAGAGAGACCAAAAGTCAAGCTCTGAGTGGGGACGTTCTGGGCCAAGCAGGAGGCTTGATCCAGTCTCTGGGGTAGAGGTTCCAGAAGGGAAAAGAAGGGCTAAAACTTTTAAAGCTTCTGTCCATATTAGGAAAACAAGGTCTGTGAGTATTGCTGAGTAGCTGAAGTATCTGGCTTTGTAGGTTAGGTGAGCTCTGAGCTGACTGAAGGTGGTCTGCTGGGTAAGTGGGGAGTTCACCTTGGGATTAAGGATTCCACTGCCTCTGCCAGATATGTGAGGTACTGCAAATCAGAGTAATGGTGCCCACTATGGTCTGCACTGCTGTCAGCGGGCTGGGCTGCTTTTTTGTGAGGGACCAGTAAGACCACATAACTTTGGATAGGTTTCAAATTTGTATCGGAGCACTACATATTTTTTATCTTTCATGGCTTGGTATTTTGTTTTTAAAATCAAGCAATCAATGTTTTCATGGTTGTTCTTCGTGTTGTCAAGTTGATTCCAATTCATAGCGACCCTATAGGACAAAGGAGAACTGCCACCATAGGATTTCCTAGACTATAATCTTTACAGGGGGAGCCCTGGTGGTACAGTGGTTAAGAGCTTAGATTGCTAACCAGGTGGTTGGCATTTCGAACCCACCAGCCACTCCTTGGAAACCCTGTGGGGCAGTTCTACTCTGTCCATTAGGGTTGCTATGAGTCAGAATAGATTCAAACGAAATGGGGTTGGTTTTTTTGGTTTAATCTTTACAGGAGCAGATTTCCAGGTCTTTTTTTTCTGGCTGAGCAAATGCCCTTTAGGTTAGCACCCCAGCACTTGACCATTGCACCACCAGGGCTCCTTATTGTTTTCAGTGTTGTTGTTGTTAGGTGCTGTCCAGTAGGTTCTTACTCATACTGACCCCACGTAAAACAGAATAAAACACTGCCTGGTCCTGTGCCATCCTCACAATCATTATACTTAGACCCATTGTTGCAGCCACTGTGTCAATCCATCTTGTTGAGGGTCTTCCTCTTTTTCTTTGATCCTCTACTTTACCAAACATGATGTCCTTCTCCAGGGACTGATCTCACCTGTTAACGTGTTAAAAGTATGTGAGACTTAATCTCGCCATCCTTGCTTCTAAAGGGTATCCTGGCTGTACTTCTTCTGAAACCGGTCTGCTCATTCTTTTGACAGTAATGACACTAATGACCTAAGACCAAACGAGTTTTGGAATGACATCAAGGACATCAAACATGAAGAAAGCAAGAGGTCATTAAAAACACAGGAAAGAAAGAAAAGACCAAAATGGATGTCAGAAGAGACTCTGAAACTTGCTTTTGTACATCGAGTAGCTAAAGCAAAAGGAAGAAATGATGAAGTAAAAGAGCTGAACAGAAGATTTCAAAGGGCAGATCTAGAAGACAAATTAAAGTATTATAATGACTTGTGCAAAGACCTGGAGTTAGAAAACCAAAAGAGAACACCCTTGGCGTTTCTCATGCTGAAAGAATTGAAGAAAAAATTCAAGCTTCGAGTTGCAATACTGAAGGATTCTTTGGGGAAGATGTTAAATGACACAGGAAGCATCAAAAGAAGATGGAAGGAATGCACAGGGTCACTATACCAAAAAAAAATTGGTCGATGTTCAGCCATTTCAGGAAGTAGCATATGCTCAGGAACCGATGGTCCTGAAGGAAGACGCTCAAACTGCGCTGAAGGCATTGGTGAAAAACAAACCTCCAGGAATTGACGGAATACCAATTGAGATGTTTCAACAAATGGATGCAGCACTGGAAGTGCTCACTTGTCTATGCCATGAAATTTGAAAGACAGCTACCTGGCCAGCAGACTAGAAGAGATCCATATATGCCTATTCCCAAGAAAGGTGATCCAACCGAATGCAGAAATTATCAAACAATATCATTAATATCACACGCAAGTAGAATTTTGCTGAAGATCATTCAAAAGCAGCTGCAGCAGTATATTGGCAGGGAACTGACAGAAATTAAAGCTGGTTTCAGAAAAAGACATGGAACCAAGGATATCACTGTTGATGTCAGATGGATCCTTGCTGAAAGCAGAGAATACCAGAAAGATATTTACCTGTGTTTATGGACTATGCAAAGGCATTTGACTGTATGGTTCATAACAAATTATGGATAACATTGTGAAGGATGGGAATTCCAGAACACTTAATCGTTCTCAGAAGGAACTTGTACATAGATCAAGAGGCAGTCTTTTGAATAGGAAAAATGGGATACTGCGTGGTTTAAAATCAGAAGAGGTGTGTATCAGGGTTACATCCTTTCACCATACCTATACAATCTGTGTTCTGAGCAAGTAATCTGAGAAGCTGGACTATATGAAGAAGAACAAGACATCAGGATTGGGGGAAGACTTGTTAACAACCTTCAATATGCAAATGACACAACCTTGCTTACTGAAATTGAAGAGGACTTGAAGCACATACTGAAGAAGATCAAAGACCATAGCCTTCAGTATGGATTACACACCTCAACATAAAGAAAACAAAAATCCTCACAACTGGACCAATAAGCAACCTTATGATAAACAGAGAAAAAGATTGAAGTTGTCAAGGATTTCATTTTACTTCAACCCACAATCATGGAAGCAGCAGTCAAGAAATCAGAGGATGCATTGCATTGGGCAAATCTGCTGCAAAAGACCTCTTTAAAGTATTAAAAAACAAAATGTCACCTTGAAAACTAAGGTGTGCCTGACCCAAGCCACGGTGTTTTCAATCGCCTCATATGCATGCGAAAGCTAGACAACAAATAAGAAAGACTGAAGAATTGATGCCATTGAATATGGTGTTGCAAAGAGTGTTGAATATACCATGGACTGCCAAAAGATCCAAAAAAAAAAAAGTTTTCACTAGTGAAAATTCCAAAACTTTCTCGCTTTCCCGCAGGTCACTTCAGCCCAGCATCTATCTATTCAGCATGTCCTATTGCCTTATCTGCAACTCTCAGTTTACTTTATTGAAGCTTTCCTATCTCTCTATGTCAATATGTCTTGTATTGTTTTTCTTTCTCAGGCTCGATATCTTCCACGATCTCTTTTCCTATTTCTTTTGTTCATTCAACCAAAAAATATTTACTGAGGGTCAAAGTTTCAGGAGTAGATGCTTAGTGTAGAATGGAGAACAAATGTGTTTTCCACTAACACTGAAGTTATAGGTTAATAGATGACACATCCAACAGGTAAACAAAGAGACAGTTTTATAATTATGAGTTATAATAACTGCTATGAAGAAAAGGAACTGGAACCTATGAGTAGGGTGACTGTATAATTCATCATCCAAACTAGAACACTTGTGAGAGTGAAAAGAGGCATTATTAATTATGACAGAACAACAGGTGAAAACCAGAACTGAATCAGGCAAGTTGGGACATATCATGGTCATCCAGGGAAACTAGCTTTCATTTGACTGTACAGGG
This sequence comes from Elephas maximus indicus, assembly GCF_024166365.1. Classification (NCBI taxonomy): domain Eukaryota; kingdom Metazoa; phylum Chordata; class Mammalia; order Proboscidea; family Elephantidae; genus Elephas; species Elephas maximus. Next base: position 87,763,799 of record NC_064820.1, read on the forward strand.
AAGAGGTAAACTGAGACCCAAAGGATGAGAAGTCTCCAGCCATGCAAAAAGCCCTGGGAAGGACAATCAAAGAAGTGGAACAAGAAAACCTGATGCCAGAAAGTTTTGCATGTTTGGAAACTGAAAGAAAAGCACAGTGTTTACAGCAAAGTGATTGAGGCCCAAAGTGATGTAGACGAGACTAGAGCCAGTTCACTCGGCCTGGTAGGTCAGGTTAAGAAAGTTGGAATTTTATTTTAAATATAATATTTGGGCAGTGAAATATTTTATTAAGCAAGTGAGGTGGTAGAATACAGCTTTTGTTTTAAAAAGGTTATCCTGCTTCTTGACATAAGGTGACTTTAACAATATAGCCCAGGAAGAAGCTATCCCAACTTAACATGTATCCCATGTTACTGAGCAGAGTATTATGGAGGGTTAACCTCGGTTTCACAGACCCTCCACTTTACCAAACACAATGTCATTTTCTAGTGATTCGTCTTTCCTAATGATGTGTCCAAAGTCTTGCCATTCTCACTTCTAAGGAGCATTATTTTTGTACTACTACCTCTGGTTCTTGTTGTTATTAGGTACCGTCCAATTGGTGCATGGTATATTTGATATTCTTTGACAACACCACAATTAAAATGCATCGATTTTCCTTTGATCTTTTTTTCATTGTCCAACATTCACATGCATATGAGGTGATTGAAAAGACCATGACTTGGGTCAGACTCACCTTAGTCATCAAAGTGACATATTTGTTTTTTAACATTTTAAAGAGGTCTTTTACAGCAAATTTTCCCAATGGAATACGTCATTTGATTTCTTGACTGATGCTTCCATGTACATTGATTAGTGATCCAAATTGAATGAAATTCTCGACAACTTCAATTTATTCACCATTTATCATGATGTTGTTTATTGATATAGTTGTAAGGATTTTTGTTTTCTTTAAAGAAAACAAAATATTTCATAAGCCCCCACATTATGCCTTACCCCTGGGCCTAGTACATTCAGGTTTCATTTTTTTGTTATCTTTTTAGTGAGACATTCACAATTGCATTCCTGTCATGTGAGTGCCAAAATGACAGGGTAGTAGTACTAATGATTGATTAAGCTTTTACTATGTGCTGGGCACTGTTTTTAACTCTCACTATTCTGTCCTCGACTCAACGGTACTGGGTATTCTGCCCATGGGGAACCCTGGTGGCGTAGTGGTTCAGTGCTACAGCTGGTAACCAAGACGCCAGCAGTTCAAATCCACCAGGCGCCCCTTGGAAACTCTATGGGGCAGTTCTACTCTGTTCTATAGGGTCACTAGGAGTCGGAATTGATTCGATCTCAGTGGGTTTTGTTTGGTTCTTGGTTTTATTCTGTCCATGGGATGCCCTGGTAGTGCAATGGTTAAAGTGTTTGGGTGCTAACCGAAAGGTAGGCTGTTGGAACCCACCAGCCGCTCTGCAGGAGAAAGATGTGGCTGTCTACTTCTGTAGACAGTCTAGGAAACCCTATGAGACAGTTCTACTTTGTCTTATAGGGTGGCTATGAGTTGGAATTGACTTGATGGCAATGACTTTGGTATTTGGTTATTTTGTTCACACCGAATAGAGAAGTGATTAACCTCAGGGTCTCAGAGTCAGATTGGCTGGAAACAAAACCCTGCTCCATAGTTTATCAGCTATGTGATCTTAGGCAAGCTAGCCTAAACTCTTTATGCCACAGTTTCTTCATCTCTAAAGAGGAGATAAAAATGCTAACCATCTCAGGGATTGTTATGAGGAGTAGATGAGCTAGTGCTTTGTCCCTTTGTGTTTCTTAATTATGTTTTAAAACTACTAGTAGAGGAACATGCCATTCCAGTCAGAGCAGCAAACCCTAGTCTTCATTTTTCTTCAGTAGAGCAGTCAGTATACTCTACATCAGTTTTTCACTCTTTGGGCAGCCCCGAAACAACGTTTCTTTAGAAAACTGTTTCTGAGGTGCAGTCTGGAGGTTAATTTTAGATGTGACCACCTGTGTGAGGCTCAAGCACTATTTTAAAAAGAGTTCTTTCATTTGTCTTTGTATGAGAGAGGTTGCCCCAATCAAAATGACATCACATTTGTGGGGCACCTGTGAAACTGTGCAGAAGTTGGCTCAAGTACAAGTGACTTTGTTTTCCTTTTTCTTTCCTATGGTAGTTAACTTGATTTCTTCTCTCCATAAATTCTTTAATTGGTTTAATAAAATACACAACAAACCGGGAGTGCTCATTTCTATTAGGTCCATTGTGCACATCTATGTAGTGAAGTTTAACTAACCAAAACATCGCATGTTATGCAAAAAAGAAAATTTAAAGTTTTAGAGCAGCTAGAAATACTTAAAAGAAGAGAGAAATTTTAAAGGCTTTCTTTGATAACCATTCTCAGGTTCACATTAACTGCTCTTAGGTAAAACTCCCCTGGTGTTCTGTAGGCAATAAAGAAGGCATAATTCCTCTTTATTTTTATTTCTATAGCATGTGAAGTTTTACTACTGGGAGTGTTAAACTAATTTTTTAAGACCAAAACAAGAGAAGGGATTTAATATTGACTATTACTGTGCCCTGAGGCTAATCAGACAGCTGTGGATTGCCCAAAATGATAGAAGGTTGTAGAACTTTCCAGGAAAAGTTTACGTTTTTTTTTCTTTTCTTTTGATAGGGAATCTCATGTAATGAATAGAAATAGGGCAGAAGTTCAGAATTTCAGATCACTTATGTGGTTGGATTCATCAACAACACTTCAATTAACTTCAAATTAAAACCCATTGCCTTTGGGTTAGTTCTGACTCATAGTGGCCCTGTAGAACAGAGTAGAACTGCCCCCATAGGGTTTCTAAGGCTGTAATCTTTATGGAAGCAGACTGCCACATCTTCTCCCACGGAGTGGCTGGTGGGTTCCAAGCACCAATCTTTTGGTTTGTGGCCGAACTACTTAACCACTGTACCACCAGGACTCCTTTAACTTCAGGTTAAGTTTCAGTTATTATTAAGGGGCAAAGTGAGTTCAGTATCATTCTTCTTTCTTTAGTAGATTCCTTCTGTAGCTTTTCACTTTTGTACATTATAATTTGGGCTCATATTTGGTACAAACTGTAAAATGTTTCTATCCATAAGATCATTTCCTATGTCAGATCTCTTGGTCTCTGAAATGTGGCTACATAGTTCACTAAGGCTTGGTAGAAGGTGGGGAGAGAACAAGATGTTGAAAAATGAAGGAAGCAATGAAGACAGGAGAGGACAGACAGGTCAAGAAACTGAAAGCGAAAATAGAGAAGGAAAAAATGAAAGAAAGGAGAATGATAGAGGGCAAGGAGAGAGGAATGGCATTCTGCTTGGAGGGCATAGTACTAACAGTGAAATGAAAAAGTGAACCTCGCATTTATTTAAGGTTGAATATTCTGCAGTTGGTTACCACTTCATGCCCTGAGTTTTACATTTTTAAAAGAGCATACTTCTTTGAGGTGGAAAATAGTCCTTCCAATTATATAATCAAGTCTAGGATGATGTTGAGAAGAGACACACCTACCAGAAACAAGAGCTGATTCGGATTTTGGGGTCCAAAGTTAGAAAAATAGCTCAAAATTACAAATTCAAAATTACATGAGAACGTGAATAATTAAATGAGAAATAACAACTAAATACAAATTGAAAAAAGCTGAGAAAGCTAAGTACCAAAAACATCACAAAATCCAGAAAGATAACATATTTATATTAACTTACTGTCTGATAACACCCCTCTAATAATTTTTTTAATCTACATATTTTGTCTACATACACTTTACATCTTCATATGACAACAGTTTTATATACAGAGACTAGAAAGATAGTCCAGGCTCTAGCATGGTTAATTGAGCTTTGTTTTTTATTATTGGTAGTTTGGAAAACTTCCTTTCTGCTTTACAAGTTGTCATTGGTAATATAATGTAAATATTTTGTAATTAGGGTGGTTTATGTACAGGATGAATTCAAACATGCTGCCAATTGTGAGGATGACTCAATATCAGACAATGTTTTGTTCTATTGTACATAAACTGAACCAAATAAAACCAAACCTGTTGCCGTTGAGTCGATTCTGACTCTTAGCAACCCTATAAGGACAAAGTAGAACTGCCCTATAGGGTTTCCAAGGAGCGCCTGGTGGATTCAAACTGCCAACCTTTTGGTTAGCAGCCATAGTTCTTTAACACTACGCCACCAGGGTTTCCTCTACTGTACATAAAGTTCCATAAGTTGGAGTCAGCTCCATGGTAGCTAATTCCAGCAAGTTTATACACAGTGAAACACACAGTTATTATGTGTACGGTTATATGAGTTTTGAGAAATGCATATGTCAGTCTAACCCATGTTCCTATTAGGATAAAGAACATTTTCAACACCCTAGAAAGATCCCTGGTGCTCTCTTCCTGGTCAATTCCAGAACTCTCCCCTTCCCCTCTTCCCTTTAAAAGGCAACCACTGTTCTGATTTTTTCACCATAGATTATTTTGCCTATTGTAGAACTTCCTGTAAATGGAATCATAGAGTGCGTACTCTTTTCTGTTTGGATTCATTTCCTCGGCAGAATGTTTTTGAGATTTTCCATGTTGTTGTATGTATCAGCAGTTTATTTCTTTTTATTGTTGCATATTATTTCATTGTATAGGTATACCACCATGTGTTTACCCATTTTCTTGTTGATGAATATTTGGAATTGTTTCTAGTTTTTGGTATTGTTATAACTACTATGGCTGTATAACTTAGTGGTTTAGAACAACATTTTTTTTGCTCAAAGGATCTGCAATTTGGGCAGGGCTCGGTGGGAATCTCTGCTCTACTCATTGTCAACTGGGGTGGCTAATAGTCTGGGGCTGGAGTCCTCTGAAAGCTCACACATACATGTGTCTGGTGGTTTGTGTTTATCTGTCTACTGAGATCCTAGCCATGGTTGTTGACTGGACAACCCAAACAGCCTCTTTTTATGGCCTATATTCCATACAACATGGTGACTGAGTTCCAAGTGCTAGCATCCTAGGACAGAAGAGAGCAAGGCATAAACCATTTTGTTTTGTTACTTACTCTTGAAAGTCACACATCACTTCCAGCACTTCCAATGCATTCTATTTGTCAAGACTGTCACAAACTATTGCCTAGGATTAAGAAATGGAGAACTAAACTTTACCTCTTGTGATAGTTAAGATTGTGTGTCAACTTGGCTGGGCCATGATTCTCAGTGTTTATTTGTGATCACTTCCATGATGGAATCTGCTGTGAGTATCCAATCAGTTGAAAAGGAGTTTCCTTGGGGGTGTGGCCTGCATCCAAATATAAGCAGACTTTCTGGCTTTTTTCCTTACTCTGGATCCTACAGCTGCCTCCTGTTCGTCTGACCTCTGGCTCTTGGGACTTGAGCTACCAGCTTATCTGCAGATCTTGAAATTTGTTGATCTTCACAGCCTGAGAGCATGAGCCCTGCTCTCCAGCCTGCCGGTCTTGGGTTCGCCAGCCCCTGTGGCTACATGAATCGAGAGAAGCCTCTATCCTGATCCATGGGCTTGGAACGTTCCAGCCTCTACAATCCCATGAGCCATTTCCTTGATATAAATCTCTCTCTATATATATTTTTACACTTTACCGGTTTTGCTTCTCTAGAAAACTCAGCCTAAGATACCTCTTGATGAGAATGGCAAGGATCTAGCAAGCATGTGAGGCCAGAATTATTGCTGTAGCCGTTAATAGAACACATAATCTATCATAGCTATGATGAATAAAGATGCTGTGAACATTGTCTGTAACTCTCTGACAGTAAGAACCTTGGCTCCCATTATCCTTCATATAATTATTTATTTGATCAACTCCTCTGTGTGTAACCTATCTCCCATTTCTGCTGCTGTGCCCTGCCCTCTGTGTCACCATCCTCACCTTGCAGGTGCTCCAAGTCCTTGTAATTGGTAACTCTCCAAGGTAGAAACCTCTTTACCTTACTTAGGCTCTAGTTCCCTGTGTCAGGCCACCTCTACCATCTTTGCTGGCCCACTTCTTCTCTGGGACACTCCATCCTGGAAAATACTCACTTAAGACAGTGGTTGAAATTGATTGAGAATTTTAGAATACCTGTGACCATATGAACAAATTCCTAAGCCCCTCTCAGGGTCCTGGAAGGGGCCCATGTGAGTGAAGGGCCCTTTCATTGTGGAGTTATCATTGGTATTCCTACTTCTTCTTGTGGTAAACACGGCTCAAGGTAAAATGGCTGTGACCCATATCTTCTGCTTCTCACTTTGTATATAGTCAAGCTATATATGTGTGCTTGTAGTAGCTGCCTGTGAAGTATGGGCCTTTCCTTGTATTGCTAACTGACTACTCCTGGACTGCCCTTTTCCCATTAGAGCAACTGAGTGCCTCAGATTGAAGTTCAATTTACTGGTAGATGCATAATATCACACTGTATATGCTGAAGTATTCAGCACTTATGACAAGCATCATAAAAATCAGCAATGAAACTTTTAAAGCCCAATAAAGAAAATTGCTGAGTTGACTTTTTTGTTAATCAAAAGAAAAGAGAACTTGTGGCCTGTGAAGTTGAAATCTCCATGGCCACATAGGTTAAAAAAAAAAAAAAAAATTACTACACTATAAATATGACATATTTTAAATGGAAGCTAATTAATATTCACTGAAATTTATTATTGGTCACAGTCTTTTCTTCAGGTATAATTTCAATGTAGGAATCATCTCAAGCTTGTGATTAGATCAGCGTTGGTGATTTTAAGAGGATCCTGTAAAGTGTACCGTTCGAACAAATTGGGAATGAAGAAAAAAGACTATGGCAAATGTATCTCCTTCAGTACATAAGAAGTATGGAATAGTGGCTAGATCATGAACTCCAGAACCACATGGAGTGCAGTTAAATCCCAGGTCAGCAACTTTCTGGCTGTGTGTTCTAGGGAAATTTGCTTACATTACCTTTGTCTCATTTCCTCAAATGCAAAATGAAGTTAGCAATAATATACCTACAGCAAAAGGTTGCTATGAAAATTAAATACTGTGAGGACTTGACGCACTTACTGATGAAGATTACACCTCAACATAAAGAAAACAAAAATCCTCACAACTGGACCAATAAGCAACATCATGATAAATGGAGAAAAGTTTGAAGTTGTCAAGGATTTCATTTTACTTGGAACCACAATCAATGCCCATGGAAACAGCAGTCAAGAAATCAAATGATGTATTGCATTGGGGAAATCTACAGCAAAAGACCTCTTTAAAGTGTTAAATAGCAAAGATATCACATTGAGAACTAAGGTGTGCCTGACCCAAGCCATGGTATTTTCAATCACCTCATATGCATGAGAAAGCTAGACAATGAATAAGGAAGATCAAAGAAGAATTTATGCCTTTGAATTATGGGGTTGGTGAAGAATATTGAAAATACCATGGACTGCCAGAAGAATGAACAAATCTGTCCTGGAAGAAGTACAGCCAGAATACTCCTTAGAATTGAGAATGGTGAGACTTCATCTTACCTACTATGGACATGTTACCAGGAGTGACCAGTTCCTGGAGAAGGACATCATGCTTGGTAAAACAGAAGGACAGCAAAAGAGAGACTGGTTCCTCCAGGAAAGAAAAATCAGTAAACCATATAAACATATATATAGAGAGAGAGATTTATATCAAGAAAATATCTCATATGGTTGTAGAAGCTGGAAAGTTCCAAGTCTGTGGGTCAGGCTGGAGGCTTCTCATTATTCATGCAGCTGCAGGGGCTGGCAATCCCAAGACTGACAAGTCAGACAGCAGAGCTCTGACTCACAGGCTGAGAAGACCGATGGACTCCAAAATTGGCAGACATGATTGTCAGTAAGCTGCTAGCTCAAGTCCCAAGAACCAGAAGTAAGACGTACAGTAGCCAGCTGTGGGACCCAGAGTGAGCAAAAGCCTATGAGCCTTGCCAGAAAGTCCACTTATAATGGATGCAGGCCACATCCCTAAGGAAACTTCCTTTCAACTGATTGGCTACTCACAGCAGATCCCATCACGGAGGTGATCACATGATTACACAACTGCCATGCTACCTCATGACTGCCAAACCACTGAGAATCATGGCCCAGCCAAGGTGACACACAACTTTAACAATCATAGTCTACCTCTTGTCAAGCCTCAGAATAAAGGCAATTATAAAGTCATACTTGTGCCTGACATGATACAACTAACACACATACAACCAAAAACCCAATAGCCTTGTTTACATCTTATATTTTATAAGTGAAGAAAACAAAAAATATTTGATGCACATATGCAAGGCAGAAATACTTATAACCATAGTGGTCCTCATTCCTACAACTAACTGATCATGTGGCCATAACTGGTATTTAGAACTACCCTCTTCCACCATCTATTCCATATACCCTTTGCTTTGAGCAAACTCCTCAGTTGGTTGTGTTTCTTTGCCTGGTGGGGTGACACAAGCCTTCATTCCAGAAGGGTCTGGGCCATTAGTAGCCATGTCAGAATTGGGTTGTTGCAGTTTTCCATTGACTTTATCACAGGGTATGGTACTACTAAAACATATACAAAGGAATCTCCTGCATCCCAGACATACTCTTCTTTACCTCCATTCTGTAATATCAGTCTGATTTCCTCTTGGTAATCAGGATCAATCACACCATCCAATATGGTAACTTCTTACTTTGCCTGAGTTCCAGAGGCGTAAGGTCCCCAAAGTGGACAGGTGGCTTTCTTAACTTCTAGTTTAACAGAATCAGTGATGTATCTCCAGGTGGGAGAATTCCTCCATTTAGAACTAAGGCCTCTAGACCCACAGAGCATAGGGCCATAGAGACAGGAAGCAGAACATTTTTGAGTGGGTGGTGCCACTCCCATTTCCACCCCTTGATTCCTGGACCCATGAAACCTGGCTATGGGAGAAACAGCACCATATATTGGACACTGATTTAGAGCATATTAGAGAACACTGCCCCTACCCTGCAAGATATTGCTACCTACTTGGCAACTTAATTGTGTCTTTAGAAGGCCATTCCATCATTCTATCAAGCCAGCTGCTTCAGGATGATGGGGAACATGATAAGACCAGTGAATTCCACGAGCATGGGCCCATTACTGCACTTTGTTTGCTGTGAAGTGAGTCCTTTGATCGAGGTGATGCTGTGTGGGATACCATGACAGTGGACAAGCCATTATGTAAGTCTATGGATAGTAGTTTTAGCAGAAGTGTTGTGTACAGGGAAGGCAAATCTATATCCAGAGTAAGTGCCTCTTCTAGTAAGAACAAAATGCTGCTTTTTTCATGATGGAAGTGGTCCAATGTAATCAACCTGCTACCAGGTTGCTGGTTGATCACCTCAAGGAATGGTGCTGTATTGGGAACTCAGTGTTGGGCTCTGCTGCTGGCAGACTGGGCACTCAGCAGTGGCTATAGACAAGTCAGCCTTGGTGAGTGGAAGTACATATTGCTGAATCCAAGAATAACCTCCATCCTTGCAATCATGGCCACTTTGTTCATGAGCCCACTGGGCAATGGCAGAAGTGGCCAGGGAAAGAGGATAGCTTGTTTCCACACAGTGCTTCATCTTATCCACTTGATAAAATCCTCCTCTGCTGAGGTTATTCTTCAGTGACCATTCACATGAGACACAAATATCTTCACTTGTTTGGACCATTCAGAGAGGTCTATCCACATATCTCTTCCCCATATCTCCTTGTATCCAATTTTCCAATCATGTTCTTCCTAGCCAAACCATTGGCCATAGGCCAAGAATCAGTATAGAGTTGCACATCTGGCCATTAAAAAGTTAAGAACCGGGTATGTTGCTCAAAGTTGTGCCCATTGGGAGGATTTCCCTTCATCACTGTCCTTCAGGGAGATCCCAGAAAGGGGAAGGAATGCTGCCACTGCCCACTTTTGAGTGGTGCCTGCATATTTCACAGAACCATCTGTAAACCAGGCACGAGTTTTCTGTTCCTCAATCAACTAATCATGAGGAACTCCCCATGAGGCTACAGGTGCAGACTGGGAGATGGAAGGTAATGTGACAGAAGTGGAGCCCATAGGCATTTGGGCCACTTCTTCATGCAAATTACTTGTGCCTTCAGGTCCTGCTCGGACCCAACCTTGTATATACCACTTCCATTTAATGATGGAGTACTACCACACACGTCCAACTTTATGGCTCTGGAGGTCAAAGAAAACCCAATTCATGATGGGTAGCTCAGGCCACATGGTGACTTGTTGGCCCATTGTTAAGTGTGTATTCAGTCTCTACTAAGGACCAGTAACAAGCCAAAATCTGTTTCTCAAAAGAAGAGTAGTTATTGGCAAAGGATGGCAGGGATTTGCTCTAAAATCATAAGGGTCTGCACTGTGATTCACCAACAGGGGCCTGCCAAATACTCCAAACAATGTTTCTATCTGCCACTGACACTTTAAGCCCCAATAGATCAGCCAGGTCATATGGCCCAAGTGGCAGGGCCATTTCAGCAGCCTGAACCTGTTGCAGATCCTTCTCTTGTCCTGGGCCCCATTCAAAACTAGCAGCTTTTCGAGTCACTTGATAAATAGTCTGCAGAAGCACACTCAAATGAGGGATATACTACCTCCAAAATCCAAAGAGGCCCACTAAGTGCTGTGCCTCCTTTTTAGGTTTGGGAATATCCAGATGCAATAAGCTAATCCTTCATTTTAGAAGAATATCTCGACATGCCCCATGCCACTGGATCCCTAGGAATTTCACTGAGGTGGGAGTTGCCTGAATTCTTGTGGGATTAATTTTCTAACCTCTAGCACACAAATGTTTTACCGATAAGTCCAAAGTCATTGCCAGTTTTTCCTTACTAGGTCCAATCAGCATAATATCATCAATGAAATGGACCAGTGTTACATTTTCTGGAAGGAAAAGGCGATCAAGTTCCCTGCAGACTAAATTATGACATACGGTTAGACAGCTGACATAGCTCTACGGTAGGCCACCGAAGGTGTATTGCTGGCCTTGTCAGCTGAAGGCAAACTGCTTCAAAATAAGTATGGATAAAAGGGCATTAACCATATCAATAGTTGCAAACCAGGTACCAGGAGATGTATTAATTGGAATAATCAATGAAAGCACATCTGGAAAGCAGCTGCAATTGTAGTCACCACCAAGCTAAATTTTTGATAATCCATGGTCATTCTACAAAATCCATCTGTTTTTTGCACAGGCCAAATAGGTGAATTGAATGGGGATGTGGTAGGAATCACATCATGAATCTCATCATGAAACTCATCATGAAAGTGATCACACCATTACACAACTGCCAAACTACAACATAACTGCTGAAACACTGAGAATCATGGCCCAGCCAAGATGACACACAACCTTAAAAATCACAACCCTCAGTGAGATGAATTCACACAGTGGCTGCAACAATAGGCTCAAGCATAGCAATGATTGTGAGGATGGCGCAGGACCAGGTAGGGTTTTATTCTGTTGTACATATGGTCACTATGAGTCAGAATAAATTTGATGCCACTGAATAGTAACAGTGTATGTAAAGCACTTAAAAAAGTACCTGTGTGAAAAAAATGTGCCCCTCTCCTTCATCATGTCAGGCCTGGACATATCGAGGGCCTGTTGTTGTTTTTGTTAGCTGCCTTCAAGTTGGTCCAACTGTTATGATCTATAGGGTTTTCACTGACTGATTTTGGAAGTAGATCACCAGGCCTTTCTTCCCAGTTTACCTTAGTCTGTAAGCTCCACTGCAAGCTGTTTGGCGTCATAGCAACATGTAATCTTCCACTGACAGACGGGTGGTAGCTGTGCATGAGGTGTATTGGGTGGGAATTGAACCCTGGTCTCCCACCTGGGAGGTGAGATTTCTACCACTGAGCTATCAGTGCTCCCTCTCCCCCATGGAGGACCTACTCAGGTACTAATTAACAGCAGAGATGCTCAGAGGAGAATTCCCCCTCACTGCATGCAACTTGCCCCCAAGAAAACGAAAGAAAGTAGCTGAGTTAAGCATGCCCTATTCATTCTTCTTAAATGTATAAATCACATGAGTTGATCCACATATTTTGAGATGAAGGCACAGAGAAGGCCAGGGGTGTTTAGAAAAAACATCCCATCACAAAAACTAGAGGAGCAGAGAAAATATGTTCTTCTCAACAGTTAATCTTTCGCTAGAACACTTCTAGGGATCTTCTGGCTAAAAGTGACAGAAAAGCAATTTTAGCATGAATATAAAATGGGATTTTAAACTTAAACTTAATTGACAGAATTGGATGGAGCAGGCCTCAGGCATGAAAGGTGCAGGTATTTTAAAAAGGACAGATACCTCCCTGTTTCCATCTCTTATCTCTGCTTGTCTCTGTTCACATTCATTGTCTCTGACTGCAGCACATTTTCTCCACCGGCAGGCCCACTTCACAACTTCCAGCTCTGTGACACAAAAGCCAAGACCTCATCTTCTTTACCTTCAAACTGAAAAACCCTGAGAAGATTCTCTGATTGGTCACCTTGTCACTATGCCTGCCTCTGAACCAATTCCTCAGGGAGGAGCTTGGTCAGTCTAGACCACCTGCCGTACCCTGTTTTCAGGGAGTAGGGTTTTGTAATTGATTGGAAGCTCCACAAGAATCATGTTGGAGTTGGAGGCTCTTCAATGTTTTCCTGGGTTCCTGGGAGAGTCTTCTGTCTGCTTACATACTGGCATGTACAACTTCGACTGAATGAATGAATATTACTTGGCATGCTCTGACTCTCTCACTAATTTTTTTAAAAATAATTTTTAGTGTGCTTTAAGCTAAAGTTTACAAATCCAGTCAGTCTCTCACACAAAAACCCATATACACCCCGCTACACACTCCCTAATAAGACAGCCCGCTCTTTTCCTCCACTCTCTCTTTTCAGGTCCATTTCACCAGCTTCTAACCCCCTCCACCCTCTCATCTCCCCTCCAGGCAGGAGATGCCAACATAGTCTCAAGTGTCCACCTCACCAGCGTCCCTCTCCAACCCATTGTCTAGTTCAATCCATGTCTGAAGAGTTGGCTTTGGGAATGGTTCCTATCCTGGGCCAACAGAAGGTCTGGGGGCCATGACCACCGGGGTCCTTCTAGTCTCAGTCAGACCATTAAGCCTGGTCTTATGAGAGTTTGGGGTCTGCATGCCACTGCTCTCCTGCTCCCTCAGGGGTTCTCTGTTGTGTTCCCTGTCAGGGCAGTCATCGGTAGTAGCTGGGCACCTTCTAGTTCTTCTGGTCTCAGGATGATGTAGTCTCTGGTTCATGTGACCCTTTCTGTTTCTTGGTCTCGTAATTGCCTTGTGTCCTTGGTGTTCTTCATTCTCCTTTGATCCAGGTGGGTTGAGACCAATTGATGCATCTTAGATGGCTGCTTCCTAGCGTTTAAGACCCCCGATGCCACTCTTCAAAGTGGGATGCAGAATGTTTTCTTGATATATTTTATTATGCCAGTTGACTTAGATGTCCCCTAAAACCATGGTCCCCAGACCCCTGTCCCTGCTACACTGGCCTTCGAAGCATTCAGTTTATTCAGGAAACTTCTTTGCTTTTGGTTTAGTCCAATTGTGCTGACCTCCCCTGTATTGTGTGCTGTCTTTCCGTTCACCTAAAGTAGTTCTTATCTACTATCTAATTAGTGAATGCCCCTCTCCTACCCTCCCTCCCTCCCCCCTCTCCTAACCACAAAAGAATGTTTTCTTCTTAGTTTAAACTATTTCTCAAGTTCTTATAATAGTGGTCTTATACGATATTTGTCCTTTTGCAACTGACTAATTTCACTCAGCATAATGCCTACCAGGTTCCTCCATGTTATGAAATGTTTCACAGATTCCTCACTGTTCTTTGTCGATGTGTAGTATTCCATTGTGTGAATACACCATAATTTATTTATCCATTCATCCGTTGATGGGCGCCTTGTTTGCTTCCATTTTTTTGCTATTGTAAACAGTGCTGCAGTAAGCATGGGTGTGCATGTATCTGTTTGTGTAAAGGCTCTTATTTCTCTAGGATATATTCCAAGGAGTGGGATTGCTGGATCGTATGGTAGTTCTATTTCTAGCTTTTTAAAAGGAAGTGCCAAATCGATTTCGAAAGTGGTTGTACCGTTTGACATTCCCACCAGCAGTGTAGAAGTGTTCCAATCTCTCCACAGCCTCTCCAACATTTATTCTTTTGTGTTTTTTGGATTAATGCCAGCCTTGTTGGAGTGAGATGAAATCTCATTGTAGTTTTGATCTGCATTTCTCTAATGGCTAATGATCGTGAACATTTCCTCATATATCTGTTAGCTACCTGAATGTCTTCTTTAGTGAAGTGTCTATTCATATCTTTTGCCCATTTTTAATTGGGTTATATGTCTTTGTGCAGTTGAGTTTTTGCAGTATCAGGTAGATTTTAGAGATCAGGCGCTGATCAGAAATGTCATAGCTAAAAACTTTTTCCCAGTCCGTAGGTAGCCTTTTTACTCTTTTGGTGAAGTCTTTGGATGAGCATAGGTGTTTGATTTTTAGGAGCTCCCAGTTATCTAGTTTTTCTTCTGCATTGTTAATAATGTTTTGTATACTGTTCATACAAAAGCTGCTAACCAAGACGTTGGCAGTTCGAATCTGCCAGGTGCTCCTTGGAAACTCTATGGGGGCAGTTCTACAGCGATGGGTTATGGGTATACTGTTTATGCCATGTATTAGGGCTCTTAACATTGTTCCTATTTTTTCTTCCATAATCTTTATCATTTTAGATTTTATATTTAGGTCTTTGATCCATTTTGAGTTAGTTTTTGTGCAGGGAGTGAGGTACGGGTCTTGTTTAATTTTTTTGCAGATGGGTATCCAGTTATGCCAGCACCATTTGTTAAAAAGACTGTCTTTTCCTCATTTAACTGTTTTGGGGCCTTTGTCAAATATCAACTGCTCATACATGGATGGATTTATGTCTGGATTCTCAATTCTGTTCCATTGGCCCATGTATATGTTGTTGTACCAGTACTAGGCTGTTTTGACTACTGTCTCTCACTAATTCTGATATTTTAGACTCTTTGTTCTTTATCTTCTGTCATGGATTGAATTATGTCCCCCCAAAAATGTGTGTATTAACTTGATTAGGCCATGATTCCCTATTTTCTGTGGCTGACCTCCATTTTGTGCTTGGAATTTTACGTTAAAGAGAATTAGGGCAGGATTGTAACACTCTTACCAAGTCACATCCCTGATCCAATATAAAGGGAATTTTCCAGGGTGTAGCCTGCACCACCTTTTATCTCTCAAGAGATGAAAGGGAAGCAAGCAAAGAGTTGGGGACCTCATACCACCAAGAAAGCAGCACCAAGAGCAGAGCGGGTCCTTTGGACCACGGGTCCCTGTGCCTGAGAAGCTCCTCGACCAGGAGAAGGTTGAGGACAAAGACCTTCCTCCAGAGCCGACAGAGAGAGACAGCCTTCCCCTGGAGCTGACGCCCTGAATTTGGACTTGTAACCTACTAGACTGTGGGAAAATAAATTTCTCTTTGTTAAAGCCATCCACTTCTGGTACTTCTGTTACAGCAGCACTAGATAACTAAGACATCTTCTTAGACTTTTAAATGTGTTTTCAAATCTATTTTCCTTAATTATATCTTTTGGGAGTTTGATGGATATAAAGAATAAATTGTTTCTAATATGGCTTGCAGCAACCAGTTAATCATTAGGAACATCGTTGGTTCCTGGAAATCTCCTAAATCAAGGGACAAATTTGGCCAGATAAAGAGCCAGGAGAGGCCAAGTTAGTTTAAAAATAATAGAAAGAGTGTAGCAGTATAAACATTAGCAATTAAGTAAAGACTATTAAAACAGCTATTTGGACTAAGGGAATTAAGAGACTTGTAATGGAAATGTATTTATTGTTTTTCATGGTTTTTTTTTGAGTTCCACCGTCTTCTCCATGTGCTCTTTGTTTTATTATACTTTTAGCATAGAATAAAAATTTTCAATCTACTATTTGGTAATCAATAAACTATGATGTTTACATTAGATCCTTCATTACAAATGTAAAGGAAAGATTGTCATCTCTGATTTAGATACAAAGAATTGTGGGCAGGTGGTATACTTGGGAGAGTCATCCTAGGAAGCAGGAGAACAAAGAAGGGGAAGTGAAATAAGAAAGGAGGAAATTCTTTTTATTAAGTTGACCACTACTACAGTTTACTGTCCTTAGGGATCTTTATGAAATGCGTCTGGGTCTGGAATTCTACCTAAACTGACCACTGGTGGCTCCAGGAACATTCACTTCCTCTCACTGCCAAGGTATGCATGAACCAGTTTCCAGTGGGTTTTCTCAGGTATCCCATTATAGGGTGACAGAGGAACCCCAGGCTTGTAGGATAAGTATGCCAAGCAGATCCCAGAAGAGGCTCTGTTAGTCTTTCCCTGTTGTAGCTTGTTTAAGACCATGCTGCCGTGGCTACCACAGCAGCAAGTGGAATAAGAGTTAGCGTCAATCAAGAGGACTTTGAAACTTCTAGAGCTAACGGAGGAATTTAGCAAAGTTGCAGGGTACAAGGTCAACAAACAAAAATCAGTTGGATTTCTATACACTAGCAATGAGAAGTCCTAAAGAGAAATTAGGAAAATAATTCCATTTACAATGTCATCTAACAGAAGAAAATACGTGGGAATAAATTTAACCAGGGACATGAAGAACTTATACAATGAAAACTATAAAATACTGCTGAAAGAGATTTAAGAAGACTTAAATAAGTGGAAGGATGGTCCATGTTCATAGATTGGAAGACTTAATATTGTAAGATGTCAATACTACCCAAAGCAATCTACAGATTCAAGATAACCCTGATCAAAATTCCAAAAGCCTTCTTTACAGAAATGGAAAAACCAATCTTCAAGTTTATATTCGAGTGGCCTCGAATAACTAAAACAATATTGAAAGAGAAGGACATAGTATGAGGACTCACACTTCCTGATTTTAAAACATGGTATACAGCTACAGAGCCCTGGCAGCACAGCAGTTAAGAGCTCAGCTGTTAACCAAAAGGTGAGCAGTTTGAATCCACCACCCACCCCTTGGGAACCCAGTAGGGCAGTTCTCCAATGGGGCAGTTATACTCTGTCCTATAGGGTTGCTGTAAGTCAGAATTGACTCAATGGCAACAAGTTGTGTTTATACAGCTACAGTAATCAAAACTGCCTGGCACTGGTATAACACTAGACGTATAGACCAATGGAATAGAATCGAAAGTCCAGAAATAAACCCACATATCTATGGTCAACTGATTTTTGACAAGGGCACTGAGTCCATATGATGGGGAAAGAAGAGTCTCTTCAATAAACGGTGTTGGGAAAATTTTTTTCCATATGCAGAAAATGAAACAGGATCCATGCCTCTCACCATGCACAAAAACAAATTCGAAATGGATTGAAGACCTAAATATGCAAATTAAAACCATATAATTCTTAGAAGCAAATGCAGAGGCAATGGTGTTGGGCCTAGCTTTTAACAAAGGATTATCTAATATAATAACAAAGCACAAACAGCAAAAGACAAAATAAATAAATAGAGCCTCATAAAAATTAAAAACTTCTATTCATCAAAAGACTTTACCAATAAAGTGAAAAGACAAGTGATCTACTGGGAGAATATCTTTGGAAACCATATAACCAATAAGAATCTAATATCCAAAATATATATAAAACTTTGACAACTTAACAACAAAAAGACAAATAACCCAATCATAAAATGGGCAAAGTACTTGAATAGATATTTCAGCAAAGAGGGCATTCAAATAGTCATCAAACACATGAAAAGATGCTCAACATCATTAGCTATCAGAGAGATGCAAATCAAAACCACAGTGAGATACCATTTCACTCCCAGTAGGATGGAAACCCTGGTAGGTGGCATAATGGTTAAGTGCTATGGCTGTTTACCAAAAGGTCAGCAGTTCGAATCCACCAGGCGCTCCTTGGAAACTCCATGCAGGCAGTTCTGCTCTGTCCTGTAGGGTTGCTATGAGTTGGAATTGACTCGACAGCAATGGGTTTGTTTTTGTTTTGGTTAGGATGGCTAAGATAAAAACAAACAACAAAAACAAACAAAAAAATCAGAAGATAGCAAATGTTGGCGAGGACGTGGGGAAATTGGAACCTCCATTCATTGCTGGTGAAAATGCAAAATGGTACAGTTGCTGTGGAAAATTGTGTGTCAGTTCCTCAAAAAAACTAAAATAGATCTACCATATGACCCAGTAATTCCACTCCTGGATATATACCCAAAAGGCTTGAAAGCAAAGATTCAAGAAGAGACTTGTACATAAATGTTCATTTCAGCACTATTCGTAATAGCCAAAGGGTAGAAACAACCTAAATATCAATTCCAGGAAGACTTCTTCATCTGGAAGTTTCCTTGATTCTTTATTTTGAGAGCTTGTTGAAGTGATCATGGTCTGCTTCTTTATGTGATTTGATATTGACTGTTGTCTCTGAGCCATTTTTAAGTTATTGCATTTATTTTATGTTTGCTTACTGTATCCTAGCTCTTGCTTTGTTTTATTTTGATATGCACAAATAGGCTATTTGAGTAAGCTAGCTTGATTATTTGTGCCTTGCTTTGAAGCTCTAATGTCCTGTCACCAGATGGCTAGAGCTGTTACCAGGTATATGAGCCTAGGAGTCTATTCATTTTTCTTGTATGGGTTCAGCTCAGGTGTCCAGGTAGTTGGTCACCATGTGTGTGGTGCAGGCTCTGTCCTACAGTCTTAGAAGGGCAGAGGATTGGTGTAGGCACAGGTATCTCATTGCAGCAGGGGGTCATGCTCTGAGCAAGGCAGGGGCTGACAACCATCCCCGAGTGTCTGTAAGGAAAGTGCGTCCCTGTTCCTTAGAGTGCACAGGTGGGTGTGTTCTGCTGCCAGACCATGGGCACCCAATGTTTTTGGTTGTAAGGACTGGGAGGCACCACTTATTCTTGGACCCCTGTCACAGGTGGCTAGGTGGTGTGGGTGGAGCCACCAGTCCTCAGGCCCCTGATTTGGGTAGGTGAGGACCCTGTTTAATAGGCAGAGTGGTGTCAAATGTCAACAACCCGCCTCTCCACTGCATAGCTGAAACAGCTGAAGTCAGATCTCAGGCACATACACCGCTGCAGTCTTCCAACAAGGAACTAAGCTCCCGAAATGGGCCCACACAGGTACATTCAGGAGTGAGAGGCATTAAAAATTCATGGACTTTTTGCACCTGGACAGGAGCTGCTTCTGCCCTGAGTTCTCAGCTTAGGGAAGCTGACTGATTGTCTTTTCTCCCAACTGTTAATTTATTTCTTCTCCAAGGCCAGGAGAATAGCTCAGAACAGGCAGCAGGACCTATCTCAGGCCCAGGGAAATAGACAACCTCTGAAGCCAGCTTGGGGGCTGGAGGCAAGTAAATTAGACACAAGTACTTAGCTTTTGCCAAGAGCACTGTTCTTCTCTGATTCCAGAGACATGAATAGACTGTGTAGCTTGCTGTCTCTCCCTGAGGAAGCCAAGACCCGAATGCCACCAACCCCAACATGATCGCACTAGAGGATCATGCCTGAGGGACTTTGAGTCCCGCCAAATCAGGTCCGGCAACTTCTCACCACTCCCTCTGCCACTCAGTCTGATTTCCTAACTTTGCCTTTGATGTTCAGGGTTCGTAACCTGTCATATATATAATCGCTTCACTTGTTTTTTCAGGTTTTTGTTGTAAGAGGGATCACTGGAGGCATCTGACTACTCCACCATCTTGGCCCTGCCTCTAAAAATCACAATGATTAAAGATAGTGTTGCACAGCTGATTATTGCAGTTGCATCTAATAAGTTGTACATCTGTAAAAATTTGAATTGACAAAAGTTGTATGATAGATATATTTACAACAGAGACAAAAAAAAAAAAGTAGCTGCTGAGGCTGCTTATGTAAAACCAAATACTTCATGAGATTTGATCCCTTAGTTTGGAGGTTTAGGGTCAAGGTTTCATGGGATATCCCAGTTAATTGGCTTATTAACATGTTTAGTGCCTCTTTTCTACCTCCTAATTTGTTCCGTAGTGGCTAGGGTCTTCAAACCTTGCAAGGAGCCAGCTAAGGCACCACAATTGGTCTCTATTTACCTGGAGGAACAGAGGAAAAAGGAGAGTCAGCAATAGGAATGTGTGGCTAATTGCCTACATGAACAACCACTACCTTTGCCATGAAACCGGAAGAACTAGATGACACCCAGCTATCATTACTGAACATTTTGATCAAAGAGCCTATAGAAGATTCCTGATCAAAGAATCTATAGAAGAATCCTGATCAAAAGGGAAAAAATGCAGATGAGAATTTTAAATTCTCATGGACTCCAGACATTCTGGAGCCATGAAGGCTGGATGAACCCCTGAAACTATTGTCCTGAAATAATCTTTAAACATTTTGCCAAAAATATTCCTTTAAGTCTTCTTAAAACCAAACAATAGTTTAGCTTAACTTGTAAAGAATATCTGCCTCGAGTATTGTGCTCTTTCAAGCTCTGTTTACATGGGATTGAACTGACAACAACTTGAAAGAATAAATAAGAAATTCAGGGGGCAATGAGTTTATGTTAATGTGGTAGGAACAACTCGGAAGGAGGGTGAGAATGGTTGTACAACTTGAATAACGTAATTGTACATGTAGAAGCTGTTGAATTGACGTGTTTTGCTGTGTATATTCTCATCAACAACAACAAAATAAATTAAAAAAAAAGAGGACTTTGAAGTATACACAAAGGGGTATGTGATGCACTGGCTGTCTACTGCTATACATATTCTGATAATTTCATTTGAAGTCAGTAGCTTACCTCCTGATATCGTTAACACTCCATTACTCTCTCAACTAGAACTGGTTTATTTGCCAGGGAGTTTCTGTCTTGGGGAGGGGCCATGCTTAGGTTTTATTCTCAGAACTTCACTACTGGCTCCTCCATGGGATTCCCAGAATCTATTTAGATTTATTAATCTTTTCCTGTTTATTCCAGACTGTAGTCATCACATCTTCAGAGAAAGAAGGGAGAGTTTCTTGCAGGGCCTGGTGGGTGTGGTTCTCAAATTGACTGGATGATTTGTTCCCTAAAGGTCTTTGTTAATACTTAATAATAAATGATGGGAGAAAGCCACTTGAACTCATCCATTTATTCCAAGAATTAAAATTTCACAGAAAAAAAAAATTGGGATTTACCTTGGAAAAATGCATCTAAAATTATGAAAATAAATCAACTTTAATTATATAAGAATGTAGATATAACTGTAATTATATACCGTTAGGACTAACTGCATATCAAGTGTTGATTTTTTTACATAATGTATCTGATTAAATTTTTGAGAGAAACATGACACTTTATATTGACTTTGGTATCATAATCACTAGGATAGATATTTTGACCTAAAAAAAAAAACAGACTTTCAACGTTCCCAAGAGTCTCTCTTAATTTTTTGCTATTGAAACCATTATTTTTGAAAGCCTATCCTACCTTAACCTTTGTGGGTTTTCTTTTCTTCCGTTGTTAACCAGTTTAACTCTGCCAGATCCGAATTTGTCAACATCTTGTATAATATTTGATGGATTCTCCAATGTCAAGTTTAATGGCTTCATCTAATCTTAAGTGTTTTGAAAAGTTTTGCAGCTTCACTTGGAGAAGGATTTGTTACATCTGCATTGCACTCTTGACTGTTGTAAACATCTGCAGCTAAAGAATGTCCACGGACTTTGGCATGATAGCTTGAGATACAGGCTGATGTTAAACAGGGGCAATGAAGGTAGAAATAATTGCAGTGGTGCTAGTTTAGAAATGCTTAGTGCCATAGTGTTATGGGTACTTTTGTTCCCTCGAAAGGACATTACACCCTGCACCTGCAGGGTCTCAGATAGGAGAATAACAAGGACTCCTTTCATTTCAAGACCACTACCAGTTGCTGTTGAGTCGATTCTGACTCGTGGCGACCCCACGTGTGCAGGGTAGAACTGTGCTCCATAGAGTTCTCAAGGTTGTGACCTTTTGGAAGCATATCACCAGTCTTATTTCCTGAGGCATCTCTGGGTGGGTTTGAACCCCTAACCTTTCAGTTAGTAGTTGAGTGCTTAACCATTTGTGCCACCCAGGTCTCATTTCAAGACCCTAAGAAGTCCTTGTTTCTGGGTCTGTCTTTCCAGAGCTTCTCCAGATTGGCAGAAACCTACTTCAAAGTCCCACGCCCCACATGTTGCTGACCCCTGCTCAGCTGTAGCTTCTTAGAAATTTTTAAAGTCTTTAGCTCCTATTCTCCATTAACTTGACTATCTTTCAGATTTTAAAGGCATGTTAAAGGCGGATAGATCATGTTGTTTTTGGAACATTTCACCAAATCCTGCTATTCTAGCCTGGGATTTCCATAGAGACTCCTTCAGACAGGGGTTGTGTACTTGATAATGTTTGTTGAACAACTTGGTAGAGTTAATGAACTCAATTTGCCACTTTAGGCAACCTTCGATTTTTCTTGTGTGTTTGGATACAAGGAGACTTTCATCTAGAAGACACACACAGTTTCCAGGAGCTTTAGAGCGTGTGATTTTGGCTGTTTCAGCAAATAACTTCGAGAGACTGAGCTAATGTGTACTTTGACAAGATGGCAGGAAAATATGCTCATTGGTGTCACTAGAGGAGTATAGGGGTGCAGACCACACCAGGTGACACTGTCAGAGGGGGTAATACTAAAATGACTGTCTATAAAATTTTTGTGCAGTGTTTCAGCAAAAATATATGTATTTTTTTGTAAAAATATCCCTGTAGTGAGTTATAACAACAAAACCTTTTTTTTTTTTATAAGCCCAGTTTACGTGAACCTACAAGGCTAAAACTCTATGCTAATTTACTTTCTGAAACTTCTAACAGGCTATGATCAGAGTTGTCATTATTAGCCAATTACAATGACACTTTGGATCATGTGGTTTCGTCTACACGCACTACAAGCATGTGCTGTTGTTTTTGTTGCTGCCAGTGTTTTTATAGTTGCTGATTTTGTTAAATTTCCTGGTGTTTTAGCTACAATATTGTGGTAATTAGCATGGAGGTGGGACACCATGAGTTATTGCACTGGGTGACACCAACCCTAGTGATGTAACTACATATCCTGGTTATTATATGTTAGGAGTCAGCTTCAGCTCTGTAAGGAAGTAGCCATCTTTGTTCAAAGGTCTGTCTGGACAGAAATAATCTGCCCATTTGGCTTTAGTATAGCATAGTGATTAAGAGTGGTAGCTCCAGAGTCAGAATGTTGAGTTTGAACCCTGAATCCAATACTTAGCAATTTTGTGATCTTGGACTAGTCCTGTTACTGCTCAAGTCCTCAGTTCCCATGTCTGTAAAGTGGGGATATTAACAGCATCTAAACTCATTAGTCAGCTGCAAGGAATACCAAAGATAATATGAGTGAAGGGATTACACCAGATGTTCCTAAACTTTCTCAGTTCATGGGACCCTCAGGGTCTCAATAATTTTTTTATGATACACCCAAACCAAAAGAAATAGCCAAGAATTCCATTTGTTAAGTAGTTAGGTCCACACAGGTTAATACATATTTATGTTGGCAGTGGTTAAAAGCTCAGCTGCTAACCAAAAGTTTGGCAGTTTGAATCTACCAGGCACTCCTTGGAAACCCTATGGGGGCAGTTCTACTCTGTTCTGTGGGGTCTCTATGAGTTGGAATCGACTTGATGGCAAAGGGTTTCAGCTTAACGACTTAGTGGCTGTAAAAAGAGAAATTTTACATTTGAAAAAAAAAAATTCATTGTTAACCACAATTTCTTATTGTCTGAATGCATGTGCGTGATGGATGCTGTTCAACTTCTCAGATCTTGAAATCAGATTGGATATTACCATTCTCATTCCTGTTGCACACTGATTGTCCTGTGGTACTTGCTTTTTGTTACAGTGCTTATGGAAAACCCAGCTTCAAAAAGTTTTAATGTCATAAAAAGTGGTGTGATCTAATTTGGTACTGTGAACTACCTTGAATTAGTAATTCATGTGCTGTCCTACCAATGGTGAGTATCAAAGCTTCCCCAAAATGTAAAATATCCCCCAGAATTCCCCTGAGTTTACTGTGGTGTCCCAAAGTGGGATACCTTTGACAACCTTGGGATCACACAGATGGTACCCCTTATTAACTGGTATCCTGGAGCAAAAATTTTTTTTTTTTGGAGCCCAGCTTTCCCACCCTGGTAGCGTGTGTTCTTAAAAACCCTTGCAGCTGACTTACGCTCCTAATATGCCTTGTTGAGAGGGATGCCATTTGAGCAAACACAATGACATGAGTAGGTATTTGATTAAATCATTACTACTCAGTGTCATCTCTAGGAGAACAGCTGGGTGGCTACTTTGCACAATGTCATACTGGTTCTATTTTATGTGTCTGGCACTCCTGAGAGCACAAAGTAAATGCCACCCCCAGAGCTGTACAAAGTGGAAACTCTGGAGAGTAAGATTATAAAAAAAAAAAAAATTTTTTTTTTTTTATAGGCATATGAAAAATACTTCCTAAGGATTATCTCAATTAATCGTTTTAAAACTGTAAGTAGGCTTAGGAAAGTATTAAGGTGATGAAAGAAGCTGTCCTGCCCTTTAAGTTTCTCACAGTGTAGTGGAAAAAAAAAAACAAAAACAAACTCCCTGCATTGAGTCAATTCTGACTCCTGGCAAACCCATGTGTTACAGAGTAAAACTGCTCCATAGAGTTTTCTTGGCTGTAATATTTATGAAAGCAGATTGCCAAGCCTTTCTTCCATGGCACTGCTGGGTGGGTCAAACAGCCAAACTTTAGGTTAGTAATTGAGCACAAGCTGTTTGGACTACCCAGGGATACTAGTGTAGTGGAAGGGATAGTTGAATAAATAGGCAACTAGGATATGATATAAATCATATTATAGAGTCTAGTCAGGTCCCTTCTACCCAAGGTGAGACGTTTACAGGGCCAAGGGGACACACTGATCTTCCTTCCCCTTGTAGATCAGTCTGGACACCCAGGACTCTGGAATACCAAGGCCTGTCTTCCTGAAAGATGGACCACACCACATTTGTGGGTATCTGCTAGACCTGAAGGGTAGCTAAGGAATAGCTGTGTGCGGGAATGTTGGCAGAGGATTGAGGTTATAGGCTGGAATGTCTACATGAGTACACGAAGCTTCCATCATGCTGGATGGAGCCAGAGGTGAGAAGACAAGGAGAAGGATCAGTGGTCACAGGATGGCTCTGGGTGTGCAGCCAGGCTCTGGCAGGGCATGTTGCAGAGCCTGAGCAGTCTAAACTTGAACCACACGTTCCCAGTTTTCATGAAAGCACATTTGTCAAGGTAGGAAGATAGAACATATTTAATAGCTGATTAGCTGGATTTATAGATTTTAAATATTTCAGTATATAGTAGGTGGGCCTCCATTTCTGCTCTTACCCTGGACCCCACAAACGTTGGGGGGAAAAGACTGGCTACAGGGAGTTTTCAAAGCATTATTTGGCAATGAAATAAGCTAACCAGCTTGCATTTCAGAAAAATCCTCATCGGGCAGCACTGAGACCAGCAAGGGAATAGTTTGGAGAAAGGGAAATGACAGCAGGAAATCCAGGCCAAAAAAATGACAATTCACTGACACATACCAGTGAGCATAAAGGGGAAGGGTGGGTTAGAGAAGTATTTAGGATGTAAAATCTACAGGGCATATTTAGTTCATGATACTGAGTAACCAGTTGTATTCTTGGGTCTGGCTGGATCCCAGGAGAAAAGTTGGGGCTAGAGCTATGAATTTGGGAGTCATAGGTGTGTATCAGGCAATTAAAGTCCTGGGTGAGGAATAAGGTCACTTGAGAGGAGTGTAGCATAAGAGACCAGTTCTGAAATCGGATCCTGGGAAATGCTACTTGAAGGAGAACAGCCTTTGAAGAAAGCTAGAATGAATGGTTAGAGAAGGGGAATGGGGGAGGGGATGGAGATTCTTGAAGGCATGTGTCTAGGAAGGAAGCCAAGAAGGGTGTGTCTTCAGAACAGAATGTTCAACAGTGTCAAAAGCTGTAAACCTGTCAAACTAAGTACTGAATAGTGTCTATAGTGTTCATTGGATTTGGCAGTAGTATTTTTATGCAGATAACGTATGCATTCTATGCTTGTTTGCCAACCGCATCCCCCCTGCCCAGGTACTTTCATAAGTGTGCTATGCTCATTTTTTTGCTGTAAAAAAAAAAAAAAAATGAGCATAGCGCACTTAACGAAAATACCTTTGGGTGGGGGGAGGTCCAATTGGCAAACAAACGCAGGTTCGAGTTGTTTGTGTGAAAATACAGTGTATTTCACATCGATTTAATCTTCTTAGTAAATACTTTTGAATGACTAGGTGTTGAGAAGGAAGGATAATGTAAATGTGTGAAGAAAGAAGTGACAAAAAAATTCACCACCAAAATAAGGCTATTTTCTATAAAATGCTAATCTAGTCATAAATTTCTAGAAATATTGAACTTAAATCATTGTTATATTAACAGCTACTTATCACTGGCCAAGGGTCTAGCAAACCAGTAGATATTGTAGAGATGTTAATATCTAGAAGTATGTTAATTTTAAAGAAGAGGAAAAGAAAATAAAAACAGATTAAATGAGTTTCTGTGGGCAACATTTTCCTAAAATGCCATGTCAATCAATGCCATCTGAACAATGGAACAGTGAGTCTAATAAAAAACAAACTACTAGGCCCTTCCAAATTAAGCATAACTACAACTACTGCACTGTTTTAGCACATGCCCCATAAAATGAATATTTTACTTAAAAATATTATGGGATGCTTGCCTCAATAAAAAAAAAAAGGAAACCCTGGTGGCATAGTGGTTAAGTGCTATGGCTACTAACCAAAGGGTCGGCAATTCAAATCCGCCAGGCGCTCCTCGGAAACTCTATGGGGCAGTTCTACTCTGTCCTACAGGGTCACTATGAGTGGGAATCGACTCGATGGCACTGGGTTCACTGGTGGGCCTCAATAAAAATGCTACCAAACAAATTTCATCTAAAAATATATATTAAAATTATCCTGCTATATGAATCATGAGAAAGCATTTTGGCCAAAGCTGATAGTTCTAACCAGTTCTTCCCCTATTCTGAGCAATAACCCTGCCCCTCTTCATGATCTTCTTGCTCTTTGTGATGAATTATGTGTTTATTTCTGCCTCCAAACCTTGACTCCTGAAGTTCTTCCTGAACAGCTGCTCTTTGCCAAACCAAATCCCACCCTTCCTACATTACCAGTGTAAGCCCCACTTCTCCTAAAACTTCCTTTTTAGTTTTGACCACAGATGGTATGTTCCACTCAGTTGGGTTTTCTCACCTATGGCCTTCTGATACCTTGAGAAGCACCATCCTCCACTCATATTTATTTACTTGGACTATCTAATCTCCTTGATGACATTTTAGGGCCTTGTCTTCTCTATTTCCCACAGTACTGGTTAATATAGTCTCAATAAATATTCTTGAAGGAATATTTGATTAGCACAGGGCAGTAAACGTGTCAAGTAAGTAGTGTCATTGAGAACAACAAGGGCTGCTTCTTTATGTCTTAGAAATAGTCGTAGAATGTTAAAGTTAGAAGAGGCCCAATCTAATTGCTCGATTTATGCCCCAAAGTCCATTTATGACTTTAATTAAATGTTCAGAGTCATCATACTGTCAGCAGGAGTTCTATGCATTGCCCATGGAGCAATTCAATGCATTGGACTAGGTAGGTGGTAGCTTTAGGGACTGTCTCAGTCACTGGCCTCTTTGCTCTCAGATTCATTTCTTCCTATTCTCTGTGAATGGTAGGGAGCCTGACCCATGTGGATTGCATTTCCTAGGCTTCCAGCTCAGTTTGGCCAAGGAGAGGCCAGTGGGAGATTAGAAGATGGAGAGAGAAACTAGGGTATTTCTCCCACATTCTCTCTCGGCTGGCATTTCCAGTGGTGGCTATATCTGCTCCATGGCTCCAAGTCCTGCTGAACAGGCTGCTCTGGTTCTTGCTTTATTAGCCCCTGGGCTCTGGTAAGTTTGTGTACATTCTAGGGTGGTAGTGACTTCCTGTGATGCTAATTTTTGCATTGCCTCACTGATCCCTGTTTGGCTTTTCAGCTCTTCCATCACTGAATAACCAATTTCTTCTTTTAAATTCCCTTTGTTTGAAGTACCTAACGTAAATACAATCACAGAAATAAAGATATAAAGAAGACATAAAAGGGATTGAAGAATGAATGTTCTGCCTTCTCCAATAAAGAAATACAGGAATAGGTTACTGAAAACAACACATGCAAAATCGCTGAAAACAAATGTGAGACTTCACCAGAAATTACTAGCAGAAAAAAGATTTTATCATTGAAGTAATTTGAGAATAGAGTTCTCTGGCTGAGCTCAGTGGAGCCAGAGAGGAGACAAAGAGAGCTTATGATCTGATGGAGATGAGCTGGGGAAATTGACTTTGGCACTTTGGTCCGTGGAAGGAAATGAACCATACGTAAGCGCATAAGTAGTAAAACGGAGTAAGCTGCTACTTGGATGAGTCTTGATTTTAACTTGGTGTCACTGACAGGTCTTTGACATTGTGGGACAGTTTCAACCTACACCAGATTGGTAGTGCAGTGGAGCAAAAAAACGTGAAAATTACTAGTGACAGAATAGAATTTCTAGATTTGCACCCTTTTGCCTTCCTCATTTTGTGTATAAATCACTAGTGGAGATATTTACTGCCTAGAAAACCTCTTGTATCCAAAGATGGTCTTCAGGCTATATAATTTCCCTGCTGTGGCCAATGTGAGTGCCAGTATCTTTTTTTTTTTTTTTTTTTTAATGGAACTATGAGTTCTTGTTCCTTGAACTGGAAAGATGAAAGTACCCTCAAGGCCCCAGAGACCATATTCCTGGAGGAAAGAGAAAAATATATTCATTAAAAAAAAAGAATTCTAATTCAGTTCATCCTCTATCCTTGCTTTATAATCAAACCCAAGGCTATAGAAAGTCAAAGCAAATCCCTGAACTGAAGAAGGATACATACATGGAGATTCTCAAAATGTAGCCAAGGAGGTGAAGCCTGGGAACGGGCTGGCTTTCAATGGGTTGAAAGCATTTAATCCTTGTAGTTTTTCCAAGAAATGCTGCCTAGACCTTGGTCTTTCAAAACCTTTTGTTTTCTGGCTTTTCTGGGGTTCAGAGTGGCTTGTCAGAGTGGGATTTGGTCACGGGCTTTTGTGATGTAAATGGAATGTTAATTTTCTGCCAAAGGCAGCCTTTGGCGGACACTTCCTCAGGATCCCCCAAAGGAAGCCGGAGTCCAGCCGACTTCCACATTGTATCAGAGCCTGGACTATTTGTTTAAATTTCAGGAAAATCAGCCATTGCCCATTGAGGCATGCCTATTCCGGTTTTGTGGACACTGATTAGTTAGGAACTTCCCAGAAATCAAGTCTCGCTTTGGTATTTTACTCCTCCCTCTCTCTCTTTTTTTTTTTTTTTTTAAAGAAAGACCTTCAAATGGTTCACTAATCTTTCATGTGCCCTCTTTTAACTGAATTTTTATAAGAAAGATTTATGTCAAATACAGGATTTTCTGGATGTCTTACATGTATTTTTTTTCTAATTAATTTTCAGCCTATAATATGGTTTCAAATACCAAAATAAGGCTCAAGACCTTAGTCATAGCAACAGTATCCAATTTACCAATCATTTGGATTTTCCTTTTATGTCTTGCCAGGTAGATTTCAGGAAAAAAAAAAAAAAGAATCATAAACCCTAAGAAGAACAGGGCCCCAGGGCTGCATACTAAGCTGACGCTCAGAGTGAGTAAAAGCGGAAGTGAGGACAGGTGTGGTTTTATTTTTTATTTTCTAACTAGCTGCTCTAAGCCCGGGAGGGCTGTGCTAAAATAATAATAATAGTAATAAAATCAAACCCACTGCCCTTGAGTCCTTCCTTCCTTCTTTCCTTCCTTCCTACCTCACTCTCTCCCTTCCTCCCTCCCTGTCACCCTTCCTCCCACCCTTTCTTCTTCCATCAAAAGTCTCTCTTGAGTGCTGACTTCCTTTTTGCACTGTATCTCCAGGTCTCTCAGCTCTTAGGGAGAGACTCCAGCCCACCTTTCATTGTGGCCATTGGCTTCTTCAATGCATGTAATTCTCTGAAACTTGTTTCCAAGGAGCCTGTGAAACCTCAGCATGCTGGCTGAACGTCCTTAAAAAGCACCCTGGTTCAGGGGCTTTCTATCAAAATGGGTGATGAAACACTCTTAGATTTAGTTCTCTGAGTCCTGGATACTGTATGTGACAATAAATGAAGATTTATTTCCATCCATATGCCTTACAAACAGACATAGCTTTAGTCTCTTCTTATCTTTCAGGAATGTTACGCTTTGAAAACTCCTCTGTCTTTTAGCACTCCATCCACGGCTAGCACGGGGCCACACAAGCTGTCTAGCCTCCAGACTGGGATCTCTGGTAAACAGAGGGCTGGCCATAAGCTGACCCAGCACAAAGCCCTGCTTTCCACACCAATAGCTACTACTAGTCAGGCTTTCAATTACCGCATCAGCTTTCTGAAAGAAGACTAGAAAAGAATCATATTCTCTTTATTCACAGATATATCTGAAATAATGGCATAATGGTAGTCATTAACAATAAAGATGAGGTTAATTTCCTTTGCCTCTAAATCTGAATGTTAACGTAGCTGTTTAAATAGTGCCAACAGTGGAAATAAACAGAAGATAAAGTTAAACCACAAATGTACAGGCCTGTACCACTTGGCAAAACATAAGAGCTAACAGTATTGAAATAAAGTCATTCATTAATGCTTACATGTAAAATGAAATCATAGAATTGCATGAGGCCAGCAGAGCAATTTATCAGATTGAACCAATATGACCCTGGAGATAAGAATATGGCCTATTTGAAATCAAAGAATGTGATTCCGTTACATTTCTTGGAAACTGGCTGAGTTCTCGAAGCTCTTATAGTCCAAATCGCCTTCCTTGTTCTCCACATTCTGTTGGCTCCTGGGGGTACTGGGAGGTTGGGGAGACCCCCAAGGTGCATATGAGCTGCCAGGGGGGAAGAAAGGAAGGTCAGGTGGTGAGAAGCCACTGGGAATGGTTCTGCCATTCAGCCTGGCCTGTGCCACTGCTGAGGACCAGTGAGCCCTTTCTTCTGCCTGGCATGCTCTCTACACTTTTTCTTGACCCTAAGTTATATACTTCTCCTTCAAGGTAGAAATAGACAGTGTTTTCTAGACCGCCTTCTTGCAAGTAAATTGCGTGTATGTGTAAAGCATGGCATTGTGCATTCAGCTTCACAGATTTTGGAGTGAGCAGACCAAGTTCCTGTTTTTCAGTCAATTATCTGTGTAATCTACCATGTGCTTAGTGCTCAGCACTGGGGGAGTTCTTGTGCGGTGCTGAATAGCTAGCAGGAGGTGATGATGGAATTTGGGGCCAGTCATTTGCAGGGTGAACAACTGCATGCAAATTTCTCTCTACCTCTGTTTAATCATTTGTACAAAGGGTGTGATAATCCTTATCTCATAGAGATATTATAGGAATTAAATAAGGCTACCTGTGTGTTGTTTATATGTATTTTACCTTGTGATATATCTGATATTAATAAGTTCTCAACAAATAACTATTGCACTATTCTTTGTGAGACTTACAGTCTTGGTAAAGACATAGGATATTTATTTATGAAACAGTGAGTAAGCAGGGCTTCTTTTCCACATTCTCATGCTGGAAGTCACTTCATTCTTTCCTGTATCCTTGCTTCAGTTTGTTTTTATCAAGATGGAATGCTGGCAAGCCTGCATGGGACTTTTACAGGCACAGGACTAGGAGTGGGTGATCTAATTCTATTCTTAGTTGGTTGACTTTGGCTAAGTCCTTTAGCTCCTTGGAGCCTCCATTTCCGACTTTATAAAATGGGAATGATATCCTGATTTTCTCCCAGGATATTTGTGAGGACCAAGAAAGATCATGAAACACTTGAGTGCTGCAATTTATTATAAAACACAAGGAATTATTAATATTGTGTTGTGGCGCTTCATGAATGTGTCTTATCCCTGAAACTAGAGAAAAAGATTCAGAGTGTGCTGGCTTGAACAGTCAGCTTTCCAAAGCTGTGAGCTGATGGGGAGACTCACAGTAAGAAATGTGGTAAAGCATTTTTAGTTCATCACGTTGTCCACTGAGGCTCATCGCGTTTTCCCATATAAATTATTTTGATCTCTTCAAGGGGGGGTCCAATAGAGGAGAAAATGCGTGGTTGGGATTATTGAGGAGGATTTCCAAGGTCCCAGGACCAGAAATTGGCAAACACTAATACGCTGGCAGTCGACAATGATGAAAGGCTTTAGGTGCCCTCTTATGAGGGTGATTTTTGAGCTATGATGGTATGTGCAATGTATTTATTTTTCTATTCCCAGCACAAAACAAAAATATAAAGAAAAACCAACAACCAGCCCAACTATCAACAACTCCCCTACTCAACATCACAAGAGCCAACCAAATCACAAGCAGTTTTAAGTTGCTGGTCACTAGATGGCACAGAATTAAAAGAATTTCTCCGCTGCCAGGGTCAAAAACCTTCAATTACGGACAGCCGCAAACTGGGACTCTGACTGCATAGGGGTCTGGTATCCTCACACAGGGCACCCAAGAGAAACCCAGGATGTTTGTTGAGTAACTGTAGCACATTCTTGTAAAGGTTAATGTTGCTTTTATTCTTATTACCACCCCCTATGACTCTTAACATAGGGTCCCTGGGCGGCACAAACCAT
Source organism: Elephas maximus indicus (assembly GCF_024166365.1). Lineage (NCBI taxonomy): Eukaryota > Metazoa > Chordata > Mammalia > Proboscidea > Elephantidae > Elephas > Elephas maximus. The sequence goes on from NC_064820.1 coordinate 87,796,602, forward strand.
TAAGTTCTCAATTACCACCCAGAAGTTTGGTGGTTCAAACCCACGCAGAGGCGTCTCAGAAGACAGGCCTGGTGATCTGCTCCTGAAAGGCCATGGCCTTGAAAATCTTATGGAGCAGTTCTACTCTGCACACATGGGGTTGCCATGAGTCAGAATCCACTCAATGTCAACTAACAATGACGACCTGATTCTAACAAGGAGCTCTGGTGGCACAATGGTTAAGTGCTCAGCTACTAACCTAAAGGATGGCAGTTCAAACTCACCTGGCAGCTCCACAGGAGAAAGACCTGGTGATCTGCTTCCATAAAGATTACAGCCAAGAAAACTGTATGGGGCAGTTCTGCTCTGTCATATGGGATGGTTATGGGTCTGAACTCACTTAGCAGCACCCAGCAACAACAATGATTCTAACACAGAGCTGCTTTGGGTAACCTCAATCCCGAAGTTGACTAATTCTTTAGAGTCGTGTTTTATTAGGACTATGGTGTTCTCATTTGAAATTCATAAGCAAAAGTAATTTACACATTAGATCCAAAGATCTGCAAGCATTGTTTCCCTTTAGCCACATCTCTCAGGAAAATTATTAACCATTGTTAAACATACAGTTGCCCATGTGAGAAGCCTCTCTATCATAAAAAAAAAATTTTAATTAGATTCTGAGAAATTGCCCTTATGATTTTAAATTGGGGTTCGCTTTTGAAACCACAGAGCTGTAAGGTATCTTCTAATTGGTAGGCCTCTCATGCCCCAGTTTCAGCTGCTCTGGAAAACATGGAGTCTTTCCACTACGCCCCCACATTCAGGTCCTCCCAAAGTGAATTTCTTAAATATCAAATAGCCTATAATTTAAGTCAGATCATACTCAACATGCTATCTGCCCGGTGGTTTTCACATGATATAATAGCTCTGTTTTTATTTATATATATTTCATCAGTGAAGGGATGCAGACAGTGGTTAAAGAGCATATCTGAAAGTTCAGTTTCAATAAAAATGACAGAATGGATTAATATGTAGCAAAGAGTAGCTGAATGTCTATGTGCCCAAGGCAGTGGTAGAAAATTTCACATGATCACACTTAATTATTTTCATTTTACTGATAGGAAAGCTAAGGATCAAAGAAGTTAAATAATTTTACCAATGTTACGTAAATGATGTAGCTAAATTATTAAATCTGATTATGAATCCACTGTCTCTGGATATAGTAGGCCTTTTTTACTTTTAATTCTAACACTTGAAAAATTCTGTCCCAGGCTTTAAGTAGTACTTGAGGAACCTGAATTGCTCCAAGGCACTACGGCTGGTGAGAAGCTGCTACTTAATGGTATGATATAGTTTTCAATGAAGAATCTACTTTGTGGCTACTTTTCACTTATATTTTAAGGAACCATGCTTTTTTATTTGCCCTCTACAGATTTTCTGTGTATAGTCAACATCAAGGAAAATTCTTATAAGAAATGCAATTAAGATTAGGTTTTGAACCAATCTAGTAAAAAAAAATCCAACTCCAGTCCAAAAGGCTATCATGATTTCATTTGTAGATCAGATCGAATGGGTCTAAATGCAGGCAACTTGGGGCCCTATAAAAAGTTTTTTTTTTTTTTTGTACATTGTAAGCACCTGTTTTCTGGACATAATGTTTTTTTTTAAGCAAGTGTGGTATCCTATAATGAAGGATTTACTTCAAAATGAGATTATTTCCTTCAATAATTCTCTGATTTATGTAATGTTCAGCCAAAGTAGCATTGTAGAACAAGATACTTTTATTGATTTTCTTTAAAAGGCTCTGGAAGTAGTCCTGGAAAACTTCATAAAATTTTGATTTGAAAACTATGCCAGTACACTGTCTAGTCAAGGGTGTTTCCCTAGGTTTGTCATAATTTAAGATACTGTAAGAAAAATTGGATCTGTAAGGCTGGGAAATAAATTTTTTCCTTTTGAGCTAGCTCATTTTGTGCTCGCTCATTTTGTGCTCAGATTGTCTTCCTTATTTCTCTAATGATTGACATTAGAGGTATGCCCCAGACTCATCACTCTGTGGGAGAGTAAAGACAGGCTGTGTAGATCTAGAGCCAAACAGAGCCAAAGGTCTCTGTAAATGTCTTAACAAACTTCAGAGTCATTCTGTAGGCTAATTTACTATCATGTCTACCAGTTTTCACCAAACGTGACAGCACAATGAATAAGGATGAGAATCAAACTGAACTATAGGACTGGTCTGGCCAAATTGTGAATTGGGCCAGGTTTGTTTGAGTTCTCCTTCCTTCTTTTCCCTCTCTTTTCTTGCAGCCCACTTCCTACTGTGACCAGTTACTGAGTGTGTCAATTAATTTTATGTGTCAACTTGGGTAGGCTATGGTGGCCAATTGTTTGTCAAACATTAGTTTAGATGTTGTATGAAGGTATTTTGTAGATATGGTTAATATTTATCATCTGTTGATGCTAAGTAAAGAGATTACCTTCAATAATGTGGATGGGCCCCATCCAATCAGTGGAAGGCCTTAAGAGCAAGAACTTAGGATTCTAAGAGGAAAAAGAATTCTGCCTCAAGAATATAACATAGATATATATATTTTTTATATTGCTAGAGATAACTGCCACCTAGCCTGCCAATTTCAACACAGGACTGTGGATTTTCCAGCCTGTTGCCTGACCTATGGATTTTAAACTTGCCAGACCCCAAAACTGCATAAGCCAATTCTTTAAAATCAGTAAATCAATCTCTCTGTCTATATATATACACATACAAGCACATATATGGATATATTCTATTATTCTACTGGAGATGTATATGTATATAGCTCCTATACATAAACCACTTGCCATCGAGTCAATTCTGACTCATAGCAACCCTATAAGATAGAAGAGAACTGCCCCGTAGGTTTTCTAAGGCTGTAAAACTTTACAGAAGCAGATTGTCACATCTTTATTCTGCAGAGTGGCTGGTGGGTATGAACTGCCAGTCTTTTAGTTAGCAGCTGAGTGCTTAACCACTGTTGCACCAGGGCTCCTTCCTTTCCTAATATATATATATTATGTATATGTAAGTTTGTCATATTGTGGGGGCTTGCGTGTTGCTGTGATGCTGGAAGATATACCACTGGTATTAAAAAACCAGCAGGATCACCCTTAGTGGACAGGTTTCAGACTAGACAGGCTAGGAAGAGGGACCTGGTGGTCTATTTCTGAAAAGAATTAGCCAGTGAAAACCTTAAGAATAGCAGTGGAACATTGTTCGATATTGTGCCAGAAAATGAGTCCCTCAGGTCGGAAGGCACTCAGAAGGTGACTAGGGAAGAGCTGCTTCCTCAAAGTAGAGTCTACCTTAATAACGTGGGTGGAGTTAAAGCTCTAGGAACCTTTGTTTGCTGATGTGGCATGACTCAAAATGAAAAGAAACAGCTGCAAATATCCATTAATAATCAAAATGTGGAATGTATGAAGCATGAATGTAGGAAAAATTGAAATTGTCAAAAATGAAATGGAACAAATAAACATCAATATCCTAGGCATTAGTGAGCTCAAATGAACTAGTATTGGCCATTTGAATCTGACAATCCTATGGTCTACTATGCCATGAATTACAGCTTGAAGAGGAATGGCACTACATTCATTCTCAAAAAGAACATTTCCAGATCTATGCTTAAGTACAACACTGTCAGTGACAGGATAATATCCATTTGCTTAAAATAAAGACCAGTTAATATGACTATTATTCAAATTTATGCACCAACCACTAAGGCCAAAGATGAAGAGACTGAAGATTTTTACCAACTTCTGCAGTCTGAAAGTAATCAAATATGCAATCAGAATGCATAGATAATTACTGGTGATTGGAATGGGAAAGTGGATAAGAAAGACGAAGGGTTGGTAGTTGGGAAACATGGCCTTGGTGACAGAAATGATGCTGGGGGATCACAGGAGAGAATTTTGTAAGTCCAACCACTTCATTTGGAATGCCTTTTTTCACCAAAATGACTGACAACTATACATGTGGACCTCACCAGATGGAATACACAGGAATCAAACTGATTGCATATGTGGTAAGAGACGATGGAAAACCTCAATATCATCAGTCAGAACAAGCCCAGAGAACAACTGCAGAGCAGACCATCAGTTGTTCATATGCAAGGTCAAGCTGAAGCTGAAGAATATTAGAACAAATCCACGAGAGCCAAAGTATGACCTTAAGTACATCCTACCCGAATTTAGAAAGTATCTCAAGAATAGATTTGGTGCATTGAACGCTAATGACCAAAGACAAGACAAGCTGTGGAATGACATCAAGGACATTATATGTGAAAAGAGCAAGAGGTCATTAAAAAGATAGGAAAGAAAGAAAAGACTAAAATATATGTCAAAAGACTCAAACTTGATCTTGAACTTTGAGTATCTACAGCAAATGGAAGAAATGATGAAGTAAAAGAGCTGAACAGAAGATTTCAAAGGATGGCTCGAGAAGACACAGTGAAGTATTATAATGACATGTGCAAAGACCTGAAGTTAGAAAACCAAAAGGGAAGAACATGCTTGGCATTTCTCAAGCTGATAGAACTGAAGAAAAAACTCAAGCCTCAGGTTGCGATAGTGAAGGATTCTATGGGGAAAATATTAAATCATGCAGGAAACATCAAAAGAAGATAAAAGGAATACACAGGTCACTATACCAAAAAAGAATTGGGAGACCCTCAATCATTTCAGGAGGTAGTATATCACCAGGAATTGAAGGTACTGAAGGGAGAAGTCCAGTCTGCTCTGAAGGTGTTGATGAAAAGCAAGGCTCCAGGCGTTGACGGAATAACAATTGAGATGTTTCAAGAAATGGATGCAGCTCTGGAAGTGCTCACTCATCCATGCCAAGAAATTTGGGAGACAGCTACCTGAACAGATTCAGAAGAGGACTTAAAACCGAGGATATCATTGTTGATATCAGATGGACCCTGGCTGAAAGCAGAGAATACGAGAAACATGTTTACCTGTGTTTTATTGACTATGCAAAGACATTTGACTGCATGGATCATAACAAATTATGGATAACATTGTGAATAATGGGGATTCCAGAACACTTAATTATTCTCATGAGGGATCTGTACATAGATCAAGAGGCAATCATTCAAACAGCAAAAGGGGATATTGAGCAGTTTAAAGTCAGGAAAGGGGTGTGTCAGGGTTGTATCCTTTCACCAAGCTTATTCAATCTTTGTGCTGAGCAAATATCCAAGAAACTGGACTATATGAAGAAGAATGGGGCATCAGGATTGGAGGAAGACTCATTAACAACTTGCCATATGCAGATAACACAACCTTTCTTGCTGAAAGTGAAAACTTGAAGCACTTATTGATGAAGATCAAAAACCACAGCCTTCAGTATGAATTACATTTCAACAAAAAGAAAGAAAAATCCTCACAACTGGACCAATAAGCAACATTATGATAAATGGAGAAAAGATTGGCTTTGGCAAGGATTTCATTTTACTTAGATACACAATTAACACCCATGGATGCAACAGCCAAGAAATCAAAAGACGAATTGCATTGGGCATGTCTACTCTAATAGACCTCTTGAAAGTGTTGAAAAGCAAAGATGTCACCTTGAAGACTAACGTGTGCCTGACACTAGCCAAGGTGCTTCATTTGCCTCATATGCACGTGAAACCTGGACCATGAATAATGAAGCCTGAAGAAGAACTGATAGCTTTGAAGTACGGTGTTGTGAAAGACTACTGAATATACCACAGACTGCTAGAAGAATGAACAAATCTGTCTCAGAAGAAGTAGAGCCAGGACATTCCTTAGAATCAAAGATGGCAAGACTTATTCTCACATACTTTGGACATGTTATTAGGAGGGATCCGTCTCTGGAGAAGGACGTCATGATTGGTAAAGTAGAGGGTTAGTGAAAAAGAGGAAGAACCTCAATGACATAGATCGACACAGTGGCTGCAACAATGGACTCAAGCATAACAACGATTTTGAAGATGGAGCAGGACAGGGAAGCGTTTCATTCTGTTGTACAAAGGGTCACTATGAGTCAGAACTGACTCAATGGCACCTAACAACAATGAAATTATGTACATATACATACGCATATATAATTGGTCTTGTTTCTCTGGAGAACCCCAATTATCCTATGTTGGCCCAGAATTACTCTACTTCAAGTATCTTCCTGGCTTCCTAGGGTTGAAGCTCAATTTTTTTTTTTCTTGACTCATTCTATCTGAGAGTAATCTGGACGAGAAATTACATCTTTCAAGTACCTTCTCTGACCAGTTGCTTTACATTTTATCCTCTCAACAACTTGAAAGCAATTATCAGAGGATACTGTTCCCATTTATAGGTAAGGTTCATATACGTTAAATAAATTGCCTAGCTCACATCATGAAATGCAATGGAATGCATAAACATTGATATGCTAGGCATTAGTGAGCTGAAATGGACTGGTATTGGCAATTTTGAACATTAATGACTGAAGACGAGATGAGTTGTGGAATGACATCAAGGACATCATACATGAAGAAATCAAGAGATCATTAAACAGACAGGAAAGAAAGAAAACACCAAAATGGATGTCAGAAGAGACTCTGAAATTTGCTCTTGAATGTCAAGCAGCTAAAGTAAAAGGAAGAAATGAAGAAGTAAAAGAACTGAACAGAAGATTTCAAAGGGCTGCTTGAGAAGACAAAGTAAAGTATTATAATGACATGTGCGAAGAGCTGGGGATAGAAAACCAAAAGGGAAAAACACACTTGGCATTTCTCAAGCTGAAGGAATTGAAGAAAAAATTCAAGCCTCGAGTTGCAATAGTGAAGGGTTCTATGGGGAAAATATTAAATGATGCAGGAAGCATCAAAAGAAGATGGAAGGAATACAGAGTCATTATACCAAAAAGAATTGGTTGACATTCAACCATTTCAAGAGGTAGCATATGAGCAGGAACTGATAGTACTGAAGAAAGAAGTCCAAGCTATACTGAAGGACTGAAGGTATTGGTAAAAAACAAGGCTCCAGGAATTGACGGGATACCAATTGAGATATTTCAACAAAGGGATGCAGCAATGGAAGTGCTCAATCATCTATGCCAAGAAATTTGGAAGACAGCTACCTGGCCAACCGAGTAGAAGAAATCCATATTTATGCCTATTCTCAAGGAAGATGACCTAACTGAATGTGGAAATTATTGAAAAATATCATTAATATCATATGCAAGAAAAATTCTGCTGAAGATCATTCAAAAGTGGCTCCTGCAGTGTATCAACAGGGAACTGCCAGAAATTCAGGTCGGATTTAGAAGAGGATGTGGAACCAGGGATTGCATTGCTGGTGTCAGATGGATCCCGGCTGAAAGCAGAGAATACCAGAAAAATATTTACCTGTATTTTACTGACTATGCAAAGGCATTTGACTGTGAGCAAGTAAGACGGAAGAAGAATTGATGCCTTTGAATTGTGGTGTTGATGAAGAATATTGAATAAACCATGGACTGCCAAAAGGACTCACAAATCTGTTGGAAGAAGTACAACCAGAATGTTCCTTAGAAGCAATGATGGCAAGACTGTGTCGTACATACTTTGAACATGTTGTCAGGAACATCAGTCCCTGGAGAAGGACATCATGCTTAGTAAAGTAGAAGGTCAGTGAAAAAGAGATGGACAGTTGCTGCAACAATGGGTTCAAGCATAGCAAAGATTGTGAGCACAGTGCAGGACCAGACAGTGTTTAATTCTGTGGTACATAGGGTCACTATGAGTTGGAACCAACTCGAAGGCACCTAACAACAACAACAAGCTCACGTCACTAGTAAGTAGTGGAATCAGTGGTATTAACCCAGGTCCCTTTGATTGACAGCTCATGTGCTTACCACCATGACCTAATACTTCTCAGCTTAATTTACTAGTTTATTATTCTCCTTCTTCAGAGGCCAGCAAAGTGTCTGAAAAGATCAATTCATAAACAAGCTTCAGATAAGGTGTTAATGGCTGATGTCAAATCCGTGGGAGCATGGAGAAATGCCACTGTTTGCAAGTGGTTCTTCCTCCTGATGTCAACTGCCTTTGCCCTGGGTCGTCAAGGCAGATGATCCTTAGAATGAGCCTTAATCACAGGACAGTTTCCCTTTGCCTTGCACCCAGATAGGAATTTTATCCTCTCACTTGCCCCCTTCAAGACTCCTTTTGGTAAGCATCCTTGCTCAAAGTATAGTCCTTTCAGGTAATATTTGCATTTTAAAAGTAGCTTTACATGCCTTAACTCAAATGAGAGAATAGTATAGGAATCTTAGACACAGCAAGGGAGAGACCATTTTTGTTAGGCAGTCTTCTCCTAGCTTCCTACATCTTGTTTTACAGAGGTGGCCTCCTATGCCACCTACATATAGAGCCAGTCCTTACATCATCCTTGAAGCTCCACAAAGTCTGATCTTACCCAGCTTCAGAAATTAGGACAAATAAGTGTAGGAATGTGAATGGGCAAAGACAATTAATGCAAACTAAACAGTTAATGTGCTTTTCTAAATCTCCTAGCCTTCCTGCAGTTAAGTTGAGGTGATGTGGGTCAATGGATTGAAAGTAGAAGTTAAAAGTCAGTGTTCTTTGTCCATCTCTCATTTCCTGCTTAAAGGAAAGGTGGAGAAGTCTGGATGCCTGAACTACCGCTTGAAGAATGGCTGACCTGGAAAATTTATACTACCCGCATCAGATTTAATCTGAGAGATAAAAGAATTGTTCTGATAATCCACTGTGATTTCAAGGTTTATTTGTTACTGCAGCAAAACCTATCCTGTTCTGAAGAATACGGGGAGATTTTTGTGTTAAGATTTTGTCGTCATTCTGAGAGTATGTGACCTATGAACTGATTGTGCAGAAACAGACTTGTTATTTGAGGGACAGTCTTGCCTACATGAATTTGTTTCAACTTTACAACAATGACAGTCTTTGAAAAACTTCAAACAGCAGTCAAGTTTATATGAATATTTAGATGATTATTGGTAAACCAAGAACTAAATAAGTTACAGTCTTAGATTACAGGTAATAATTGTTTGTCTGCCACAGATGCTGTAATTCTCTTCATTCTTGCAGATAAACCATCAAAGGCTGATATTTTACATATGATGCAACATTGCAAAAACCACTTTCCCACGTTGAAATGGCTTGGATGATAGAGCTGCTATTTCATGAAAGATGTGACTGTGGTCTGCAATATGTAGTTCTGGCTTTGGCACACTGTCTTCTCTTCTTTCTCAGTGATTTACAGGGTTAAAGTAGATGCTATTTTTACAAAGGCAAGAAGAAAAAATTAGATCACTATAAAGGAAGCACATAGCGTTGCTCCCAACCCTCCCTGGGCCACTTGGCGAGGACATTCCTGTGTGTTTGACAGAGGTCTGCCTGCCTTGCTCACCATCTAAGCTCAGTGTCACGCCCCAAGGAATAAGCAGATAGCAAGGATGCCAGATACACAACCATATTTTTCTGGGTTAAGGATGCTGGAAAAATTGCAAATAACATGCCAGATTTTTCTATTCCCCTCCATCAAGTTCCTCCTTAATTATTTCTATTAAGTCTCTCTCTGCCTCTCAGATTGGGGCTTCCAACTTCTAGGACCTTTTCCCTTAGGCATCTTGGGCTTTTTTTCTGTAGTAGTTTTTAGCCTCATCTCTCAAGGGATGTCTTGTCTGCCATGACAATAGGTCTATACAGTCTCAGCAGGGTCAGTTTTTGAACTCATTGCCTCTTTTGTGTTGAGATTTACCACACCTTTATTTGCTGTCTCTTCCTTCCTTTTTTAAATCTCATAACATCTTAGCTATCTCCACTGGGATCCAGATAAAGCTCTCTGACATGTGAGTGTTCTAATTTCATTACAGGCTCCATTTTGCTCTCACTCTATTGAATTAAATGAACTCTCAGGTTCTGTCTTTTTGCTTTTGGAGGGAGACAACAAAAGCAAATCCCAAACAAAGACAGCTGGGCCACCTCAGTATTCAAATTCATTAGAGCAGCTGGGAAGTGGTGGTATTGTATTTTGAAACCATCTAAATATTGCCTCTTTTGAGGGCTATTCAGGAATGGCACTGGTCTAATGTCTTAAATTCATAATTTTTATGAAACGTTCAGCTCAGCAGGCTCAGTGGACTTGATACCTTTTCTTTCCCTGAGGAAAGAATATGTCATCCATATGATACTTGATCACAGTCCTTTTCCCATACTTCCAAACCTCTTTTAGAGTGGCTCAGACCTCAGACTCCCCAGGAATTTACAGAAAGAGTACCAAGGGGGAGAAGTGGTGGCTTTCCTGATTTGACTGTTTTATTTATTACTTCATGACAATAAATTGGGAGTCAAACCACAATGATTTATCAAATGCCAGACAAGAATGGACTACAGTAGAGTCATATGTTGAGGGAGGGTAAGATTCCAAAGGCAGTGAGTAAGTGAAAATCACATAGACACAAAATAGCTCTTGGAAAGCTTTAAGGAAGATGCTCTGTTGGAAACCAAGATAGAGCCAGCTTTCGCTTGGATTCTCAAGCAGATGAGCACCAGATGAAGTGGCTGGCTTGTGTTTGGGGGCCATGCTATTCCAAAAATATGTATTTTTTTTAAAATACAGCAATCATAGTTAAGGGAAGAGCAGATTTGCTTCTCCCATTTTAGGCATTTTCTTGTTGAATAGAATGGCAGGTGGGATTGCTCTCAATTGCAATCACAATCACAAACTCAACCCCCAAGTTTGCATGCTTAAATTTGTGCAATTTACAAGTACATAGGGTAAGTGGCTCCAAGATAGTTCCTTGGAGAAAGGGGGTGAATCCCTAATGTTGAGAGACTGGAAGGAGGTCCAGGGTCTGTCCTGATGCTTTTCTGTAATGAGGACAGCAGAAGTGCTCTAAACAAGGGATTAGAGAAAGTGCCTTCAGTAAGGAGACAACACCTCCATCTTCTGAATGGGTCTTTGTTCCTCCAGAGGCTACTGAGATGTGCAAAGAAGGAATGAACACCTGGCGGAGATTGTTGTTAGCTGCCGTCAAGTCTCCTGATCTTGTGCCATCACTGTGATTGGTTGCAGATTGGACCATTGTGGCTCATAGGACTTTCAATGGCTGATTTTTGGATATAAATTGCCACGCCTTTCTTCCTTGTCCACCTTAGTCTGGAAAAAAAAAATAGTCTGCAAGCGCCACTAAAACTTCTTCAGAATCACAGCAACATGCAAGCTTCCACTGACAATGGGTGGTGGCTGTACATGAGGTGCATTGGCCGTGTCTCCCACATAAACCTCCCGCCCCAAAAAAACCAAATCGTGGTCGAGTTGATTCTGACTCATAGTGACTCTATAGGACAGGGTAGAACTGTCCTATATGGGTTCCGAGGACAACCTGGTGGATTCAAAGTGCTGACCTTTTGGTTAGCAGCCAGAGCTATTAACCAGTACGCCACCAGGGTTTCCATGTCTTCCACATGGAAGGGGAGAATTCTACCGCTGAATCACCAGTGCCTTCTGGTGGAGAATATCTCTAGTTAACCACGCTGGGGTTTAAAGTCTGAGTAGACAAGTTGTTGTCATTTACCAGATCAGGAACAAAAGTCTCCTAAAATCTGTAGAGATCAGGTAGGGCTGTGGGTGCCCTGAGGGGCTGAAAAGAATAGAGCAGGAGAAGACACTTAACATGATATCAGAGTTCTGAGCAGACACTGTGCAGACAGCAATTAACAGCAGGAAGAGATTGCTGCATTATGACCCCTGCTCTGCAAAGATTCTCTCTCCTGGAATTTTAAAAGTTAATTTGGCAATGTTTCATTGAAAGAGTACATTATTTTAAATTACTGTAGTAGTTCCAGCAATTTTCACTGTACCCAGTAATATTTCTTTTTACTACCTTTCCTTTGACCAGAATATTTGCAAGTGGCAGCTCTAACCTACCAAGAAGAGAAATTTCTTGAATGAAAGAAACCTGGTTCTCTTATCCTGAGCAGCTCTGCTATAGAGGCTCTGTTGTCCAAGCCATTTCAACATGAGAAAGTGGTTTTTGCAAACCTGCATCTTAGGTAAAATGTCAGCCTTCACTGGCCAGGAGAAACAGAATGGTCATGCAATGTGTCCTCCAGACTTCATCTCCTAGAGGACCTACCTGTGAGGCTACCTCACCAGCCACATTCAGATCCAACCCTGACCAGGGGGGATTGCCATTTTTCTGATATAGAAACCTGAGACAACATCTTAGTCAATGGCCTTTGATTGCTTGACAAATTAGTAGCATGGTTGCTATGTGGCTTCTGGCACATGCTTACCTGGGAATGCCCGTGAACAAGCTTGTTCAGAAGAGTCACTTATTTTTATTTTATATAGAATCAAATGTCATCAATTTAAACGAGGGAAACTAGAAACTAATTTATGTGTCAGGAGATCCCAGATTTGGTTCTGAATTGCTTCAAAACTCAGATACGTCTAGGAAAGCCAGAGCAACTCACTGAGTCTTTTTTCTTTATAAAATAAAGTGATGGGAGGCGGGGGCAGGGAAGGGCTAGTGGTATGATTTAGGTAAACAGGCAGAGTGTGTTGGGTGGGATGTTGGGTGTTGATTAGCCTAAGATCTATTGCAGGGCTAGCATTTGATGGGCCGGTCTGTGGTGAGCCCACTCTGCACAGAATACAAACTTAATGTGTTCTTTACCTAAAACGGCTCTTGCAGGAGTGGTTCTCTGTTAATAACTGTGATCCTCTATTTTGGATTTTAGTAAGCAATAGGAGTCATGTTCTTTTTAATAATCTGTATGCTAATAGGTTTTCTCCTGAGGAGAGCGGCTCCAGAGCTTGGGTCTGTGAACCCTTCGGGGCAAATGTGTAGACTGGCTAGTTGAAAACGAAAAAACCAGTTGCCATGAAGTCTATTCCTGAATCAAGGCGATCCTATGTGTGTTGTAGTAGAACTGTGCTGCACAGGGTTTTCGATGGCTGATTTTTCAAAAGTAAATATCCAGGCCTTTCTTCTCAGGCACCTCTGGGTGGACTCAAACCATTAACCTTTCAGTTAGCAGCAGGGTACCTGAACTGTTTGCACTACCCAGAGACTCCTAGCTAGCTAATGCTAAATTGGAAAGGAAAGTGCATATCAACAAGTCCTTACTGTGTACCAGGCATTCTATTAATTGTTTAACCTGCCTTGTTTTATTAAGGCTCACGATAACCCTGAGTTAAGAATGGTTTTGATCTCACTTAACAGATGGTTGTAGTGAGGTTTAGAGAAGTAACTTACCCAAGCTCACAGAGCTCGAAGGTGGCAAAGGCAAGATTTGAAACAGGCCGCTTGTTGCCGGGAAGGTTCTTTTAAACATAGTGTGATGGTCTGTTGACTTTTTATGTTTATTACATTAAACTCTTTTCTGCAGTGCTTTGGGGAAAACTGAAAATATCTTAAAAACCTACATGTGATAAATGTTTTAAAATTGTCATCCTAAAATAAGCATGTAACTTAACCAACCATTAAAAAATTTATATAAACTTATGGTACAATAAAATCTTCCAATTCTGAATTAAACAGATTAAAATAAATAGCCAGTTTAATTCCCAGAACTGTCAGCTACTCACTATCAATTCAATGAATTAGGCATTATCAGCTATCTGTGTGCTCAAGAGTTTTATTGAATTAGCCACCAGCTTGTTGGTGTTTTGATTGTTACTATGGGTGCTGCTGCTTTGCTCCGCTTTGAGAGCTGCTGTCTGGCAGAGACAAGCACACACAACCTAACTGGTGGCTTTTCCAGTGAAAAGACTTTCACGTGGAAGACTGGCCTGTTATTAATTACTTTTGATAAAGACTATGCAGGCAGTGAAACCATCTCTTATTATTTCTCACAAATAATCTTTTTCTGTACGTACATTTAAAAATCCCAAACAAAAGCCAATGTCAATATCAATATTCCCATGCAGCCTGTTTCTTTTATGAAATGTCCAGAAGCCTCAAAGAGCTCATAGCTTTTCATAACTGAGTTCACACATTTTCTTAAGAATGGGTGAGATACATTTGAGGGGCAAGTCTAGATAAGTGTCAATGAGGCTGGGAGGAAGAATGCTTATTTCTTACATTTGTAGTTATCGTTCCTTCCAGACAGGATTTTGTTCCTGGCATCTCTTCTTGGATAATCACAGCATTTTCTTATTCTTCATGGTAGGGCAAAATACTTAAATTTTCTTACTGCAGAGCAGAGAGAGTTGCTATAAAAGGACATCGGGACGTTTTTGGTGTTTAACTGCAGGAGTTTAATCTCTTTCCTTTCACATACCACAAAAGCCAACCCCTGCCCCTACGCCACTGGCTTTCAGAATGTCACTTCTGTTTGTTCAGTTTATGATCAGGGATCAGGAGTCACACTTCTTATGAACCTACAATAGGGTGAGCTTTTAGAAAGACAAGCTTCATGTTCTCAAACTTTATCAATGTTTTCTCCAAATCTCCTCTCTCTTTCTCATTGTTTCTGCCAGCCTAGGTTCTCTCCTGTCTTTCCCTGGCTGCTTCTGCCTTGATTTTCTCACCGGCTGGTTAGCATGTTAAATGTCATGAGAATAAGCTGCTCCCTGTCCTGGCATCGCTTTTTTGAAGGAAACGTTTCCTTCCCTTGTGCAAGCCAAGGAGTTACTTCCATGGGGAGAAAGTTGGAGTGCTGATTGGAAACATACGTGATTGCTGGTTTAAATTTGGCTTATTTGCAACAGACAGCGGATGGGAGAGATAGAAAAGAGGGGTTCTCCTGGTTCAGAGGTGGTTCCCACATCTGCTTTTTATTAGGAGCACAGTTGAGAAAAGATTTTGAAATCAACTCAGTTGTGGAATAATAAAGTAGGCTTCTTAATGTGGGGAATTATAAACGATTACCCTAGAAAATAAAGGGACAGCTTTTCCTCCTCTGGGTTCCTTACATTTTCCAAGGTGGTTTGGAACTAAACTGGTGAGGTATCCTGTACCTTTTCTGTCCCCAGTGGGCGAAGGTGTTATTTCCCCCTTAAAAAGAAAAAAAAAAAAAAATTTTTTTTTTTTAATTCCTAAGGCACTGGATTCGGGCTTTTAGGCACAGAATGTGCAGCCTGTTGGGAGCCAACACCCCACTTCCCCAGTCCTCTGCGATGCGCAGCAACCGAGGGTGTCTTCTATGACGTGTGTAAATTTGTGTCTACTGGGGAGAGGCAGGGCTGCTGGTCTTGCCTGTTCTTGAGCTGTCAGGTGGTACTCTAGAAATAAACTCTGTGACACAGGTCTGTAAAGAGAAAACATATATATATATTTAAACTTTTCTTGATTGCCTTTCTCATCGTTAGAGGCTAGTCTCATAATCTAAAGAATATACCTAATCAGTGTGCATCTCCATATATTCTCATTCATCTACTTATTTTGATTTTTTTTTTTTTCTCTTCCCATATTGAATATAGGAACACCAGAGATCTTGTTTCTCTCTTTTATCCCTGGTGCCAGAGAAATGTCTGGAATATTGTAGGCACTTCACAATTGAATGTCAACAGAATGAAATCAAGGCATCAATGAAAGGAAACTTTCTGCCCATCAAAGGTAATTCTGGGATGCTTTGCTCCCTTCACTCTGGGGTTGGCGCTAAAAACCCTGGAGATGATTACTCTCTGATGTTAACTTGACTCATATCTTTGGAATTAGGTAGGAGGAAGCCCGGGCTCTAGGAAATGCAAAGGTAGATGACCTCTTTCCAGGCCCCTCTTAATTACCACGATTTGGGGAGCTTTTACATTCCCTTGGAAAACTCTCATTAAAGAACAATAAAGAACAAAGGAACAATAATCATTATTTCTGATGGTGTAAATTTGCAGGCAAATGCCTGAATTGGGTGATTTCTTTCATGTCATTTAATTGTGTGATTCTCCAATTTTCCCTCATTAAAGTAGCCCTAGATTATTGATTTTAGAATGTCTTCTAACTAGTCTCTTTGAGTTATGAGACTCTGATTAGAAAATCACTCAAATTGCCTCAGGAAATGAGGAGCTTACAGTAAGACAGATTTTACATCTTGTCACGAGCACTTTTGCATTGCTACGTTGCAATCTCTCTGCTGCTGAGATTCATCTACACACAGCCCATGCCTCTACTGAGAAAGGAGAAGTTGCAACTGAGATAATTTCTGTCAGTTATCTTGGGTGTAAAAGAGAGAGGCAAGTCATTCCCAATAAGAAAAGCCATGACAGGTCACATCTGAGGTTGGCACTCCTGAAACAAGAATGTTTTTCAGTCTGTGTTCACACTTCAGAAATGGCTGTAGGGGGAGAACTCACCACAGAAGACCAAGAAACCCTGTGGCTGATAACATTATTATTATCTTTATAACATTTTTAAATATTCTCTAGAGTAGAAATGATGTCTGTCTCGGAGTTTTGAACCTTTTATATGCTAGCTCATATCAAAAAGTATAATTAATGTTAGACTAGTAAAGAAGAGCAAACCTCTGTCATTTTTTGGATGAAATTGTTCTAAATTTCTTGAGTTTGCACATAATCCACCATGACCTCACCAGCCTCTCTGCTTGTAATGGCCACACAGCTATAAATTCTGTCAGGAATCAACTCATTTTATTCTTCTAGTTCAAATTTTCCAGGCATTCAGAGAATTGTATTGGTCTACTCATGTAGTCGTAATAGGGCACAGCCAGTATTTGGATTCCAACCCATGGGCCAAGTAACCATTTCTTATTTAGTCAGCTGTGGCTTCCACAAGGCTGCCTCTGGGGAGCTCTAAGCAGAAAAGTTTCCCTCAGGAGCCATGCGCATGGCAGTGATTCGGAACCTTGGTCTGTTCAGGACAGGATAGAATCAAAAATCTGACTTGCTCAGTTCAACGAATTCTAATGTCAACTCATTAAAGAATAATATGGAAGTATTTAACTTCCAATGGAGCTGGAAGCAACGTTAGGTTGTTTTAGTTATCTAGTGCTGCTGTAACAAAAATACCACACGTGAGTGACTTAAAGAACAGAAATTTATTGTCTCTTAGTTTTGGAGTCTAGAAATTCAGATCAGGGCATTGGCCATGTCAATTCCTTCTGAGGGCTAGTTCCTCTCTCCTGGTTTCTAGAGCTCCCAGCAATATTTGATATTCCTTGGCTTATAGATGGGTCCTCATGTGGCATCGTCCCCCTGTGTATGTATCTCTGTATCAGTTATTCTCTTTATAAGATACCACTCAGAAGAGATTAGGTTTAGGACTCATACTACTCCAGTATGACCTCCTTAACATAATGAAAGAACAATCCTATTTCCAACCAGGGTCACATTCACAGGTACAACCATGGTTAGGATTTCAATATATCTTTTGGTGGGGAGGATACAGTCCAATTTATAACAGGTAATATTTAGATGAGTCTCCTCATTTTACAGATCAGGAGTCTGATGAGTAAATGCATTGGCCAATATCATAAAGGTAGTTCAAGGCAGAAATGGGAGAACTCAGACTTACTCAAGGAACGATGGCAGGTTTCTGGAAGATTATCTCTAAAACTTTGTCCCCTACTCCCAAGCAGGGCTTAATTTCCAAATAAATATATTAAAATCATAATTATAAAATCAAGTAAAAAGGCAATAAATAGTTCAACATTCAAGTTATAAAATGTTTATCTCATCCAGCTTATTGATATGGATGAAAATAACATTATTATAAAATTATAAAATTTTGATAATATTTTAAATGTTGTTTAGGCCCTTTGGCTTTTCTCTATAGAAACTAATCACATATCCTTGACTACTTCGGTGGAGAAAGTGTATAGAAAAGATGGATATTAGTGTTAGACCAAAAAGTTTCAATTATTTGAGAGAGTGACCTGAGTGGTGAAAGGAAACAATAGAATAAAGATGTACAATCCATTGCCTTCAAGTACATAAAACAAATAGAGCCAGGTCAACAATATATATATCTAATGCAGTTCTTAAGGAGACCTACTACAATGACTACTTAGTATATAAACTCATTGCCGTTGAGTTGATTCTGACTCATAGCGACCCTATAGGATATAGTAGAACTGCCACTTAAGAGTTTCCAAGGAACGCCTGGTGGATTTAAACTGTGGAACTTTTGGTTAGCAGCTGTAGCACTTAACCCATATGCCACCAGGGTTTCCACTTAGTATATACTACATATTTTTGTGCTTATAGATTGTGCTTCTGGAGTACACATGGAGCTCTGGTGGTGCAGTGGTTAAATGATTGGTAACCAAAAGGTCGGCAGTTCCACCAGTATCTCCTTGGAAATCCTATGGGGTAATTCTACTCTGTCCTATAGGATCACTATGAGTAAGAATCGACTGGATGGCAATGGGTTTGGTTTTTCTGGTTTGGAGTATGTATAAATTATGTAGAAATAGACATATCACAAAACCAAATTTTATTTCAGACACTACTCTAATAAATACCAATTCTTATTTAATATAGGCCCACTTTAAATTTTATTTAATTTTGGATATTTCTGTTTCAAAATCAGGTATTTCTCTCAAAGATTTCAGCATGCTTTTCCATTATTGAGCACAAGTGTTATCTATCATCTATGTTTTGCTGTCGGTAATCTTAATCTTAGGACTAATGGAGAACAGGAAGGGTGGTTGTTATTCATGAAAACTGATTGTTAGACTAGTGACTGGCTTGGGTGGGAGACTACACACTGCTGTTTCCATTTATTTTCCATTTAATTCTTTAGGAGTTTCAGATGGCAAAGTAGGAAATAAAATATGATAAGGTCCATTTATTATCAGAATGTAGATATTTTAAAGGAAAGACAGCCTTTTATATTCTTTGATCATATGATATATGTTGAAAATCAGTAAGAATGGTGCCCTGTAAATGGATATTTAGGATCTATTAGATTCATCTTCTCTCCAGTTCAGGATCAACTTAATCTGTGATTGTGTGTCAACTTGGCTGGGCCATGATTCTCAATGTTTTGGCTGTTGTATAATGTTATGATCACTTCCCTGTTGAAATTTGATACCTGATTATCCCCAGGATGGAATCTGCTGAGTGGTACCAGTGGGGGTGGGGCCTGTGGTGGCTCACTGCCCCTTCAGCCTTCATCTCTACCCCCTCCTCGTCTACTTCCTGCCTGCCTGCTTGCCTTGCCTGGGCTTTTGCTTGTTCTAGATCCTGCAGTTGGCTCCTGTTCATCTGTCTTCTGGTTCTTGGGACTTGAGCTAGCAGCTTGCTTGCCCGTCTTGAGATTCATCGATCTTCACTCCCTGCTACAGCCCTGCCCTACTGCCTGCCAATCTTGGGTTTGCCAGCCCCTGCAGCTGTGTATATCAGCAGAAGTTTGTAACAGCTCTGCTTTTTGGCCTGCCAATCTTAGGTTCACCAGCTGCTGCAGCTACATGAATTGGTATAATCATCTTTCTTGCCCCACGGACTTGGGGCATACATCCTCTGAAAACTGCATGAGCTATTTCCTTGACATAAATCTCTCTCTCTATATATATACACACACACACACACTTCACTGGTTTTTTCTTCTCTAGAGAACTCAGCCTAAGGCAGCTTTCAGGGTGAAGCTCTGGAAAACAACATGGCCAACTCAGTCACTTTGACTCTGGTTGGGGATTGCTGACTTTTCATCCTTAGTCAGTCTTTTAGGAAAATTTAACTTTGTTGGATTTGCTTTGGCAGGTTTGCTTGATGAAAGTGCACTTAAAAAAGAATCACAAGCAATTTAATTATGAGAAATAGAAGATAATTCCTTAATGGTGACTGCTGTTATAGAGGTAGTCATAGCAACTTTCTTCATATTTTCCATTTTTGGCCCTTTCAGACAATCCAAAGAAGAGTGAGTGGGCCTGCTGAGCATACTGCCAGTGAGCTAGACACAGAGAAAGAACATCATGGACATGTCAGTTCAATTCCCCTAGGGAAACCGAGGCTGTTTTGAAAGACCATTAGCTTGAAAAAACTTGGTGAAAACCTTGAGGAAAATTTTTTTTATCAGTATTAGACATTGTGAAAATTGTTGGAGATATTTATTTCACATTTTTAAAAGACTTTTTTGGCTTGATTCTGTTTTATACATAGAGTCAATAGGACCTATCCCATCCCCCTACCTTACCCCCCCAAAAAACCCCTCAAAATTGACTCCACCCCTGATTACTACAGAATCTCAAAACGAAAGAAAGTGCTAATATTGAATCATGCCCCTGATATACCTTTTACCTCCTGGCAAGCATATACTTTTATCACAAGTGTAACCCGTTGCCATTTAGTTGGTTCCAACTCATAGCGATTCTATAGGACAGAGGAGAACTGCCCCCATAGCATTTCCAAGGCTCTAATCTTTATGGAAGCAAATTGCCACATCTTTCTCCCACAGAGTGACTGGTGGGTTGAAACCACAGACCTTTCGGTTAGCAGCCGAGCTCTTAACCACTGCGCCATGAGGGCTCCTCTATCACAAGTACATAGGCCCCTTTTTTGAAATTATCTTTGAAATAATGAGATGTAACAACAGGTGATACTCTAACAGCCTGATGACCAGAGAATTATTCCTTCCTTCACTTTTATGGCCCTGTTAAGTCATCTAAAATACAAGAGAAAAATCAAAGCCAGACGTCTTTGTTCTATAGGAAATGTTTCACAGGATTCTGTTAGGTTACTAGGTTGAGGGCCTAGCCAGATAATCAATTTTCATACATTTATTTATCTGTTCTTTTATTCAAAAATATTATTGACCATCGGCTTGTGCTGGTCATTGTGTTAGGTGCTGGGATGTAATTGTGAATAAAACAATAACAAGCTTCCTGTTTCCTTCAAGTCTTTACTTCTATGTATCTTCACACTAAGATCTATCCTGGCCACCCTACCCATAATCACTCATTCACTCACACACTGCTTATTACTTTTTCCTGCTTTTATTCTCCTTTGTACTTATTACTATCTAACATGAGCTATATTTTACGTATTTTTTTAATTATGTCTCCCCCTATAACATAAGCTTCATGAAGCCAGGAATTTTTCATTTTTATCTGTTCACAGTTGTATACCGAATGCCTAGAACAGTGCCTCACCATATAGGTACTCGATAAGTATTGGTTTAATTAATCAACTAGCTAATGAGTGAAGCAATTGGGAGCAAGGGCATAACTCAATGGAATGGCACTAAGGATCCCTCCTTTATTTTACTTTTTAAAATTTGAATCCTTTAATTAGTATTCATTGCATTAGGTTGTTCAGTTTCCTAGACAATTTATAATCTTTTCAGCAAAAACATTGGGAATCACAGCCTGAAGACTTGGTGAAAACAATTAATTATATCTATGATATTTTCCCTATCTATACATCAAGCACACCTAGCAATAAAGATCAGATTAGCCTGGCAAAAACATGTTCTTGATAAATTGATAACTTTGTCTTTCCAAAAGTGTTCCAAAATCATCTGATAAAATTTGTTGATTTGCTGTCATGAAAATACCTACTTTGCTGGATCCTGATGCAAAATACATGAGATAAAGTGTAGGAAAAACTCTGAAATCTATGTGTTGGTTCTGGCTATTGGTAGAAGTAATAACATCAATCTGTTTTATAATTTGGTCAAGGGTCAACATCAAAGTCACTCATTTATACTGCCTAGTATTAGAGGTCAGGGAGATGTGGAAGGATCAGCAAAGGAGACTAAAAATGAGCAGCCAGAGAAAACCAGGCTATAGTGGTATCCAAGGGCAAGTGATCAACTTTGCCAATGCATAAGATAAAACCAAAAAACCAAACTCTCTGCCATTGAGTTGATTCCGACTCATAGAGATCCTATACAACAGAGCAGAACTGCCCCATAGCTTTCCAAGGAACAGCTGGTGGATTCGAACTGCTGACCATTTGGTTAGCAGCTGAGCTCTTAACCACTGCACCACCAGAGCTAATGCATAAGACAGGGCAAGTAAATTGAAGAATTAGCAAGGTGGAGGTTATTGATGACCATCATAAATGTAGCTTCAATATAGCATAGTGAAGACAAAACATCATTGAAATAAATTCGAGATAGAATAGGAAACAATAACTTGGGAACAGGTATAGACAATATTTTTTTTTAAATTTTGCTGTAAAGGAAAGAAAGATGAGATATGAGGTCATAAGAGTTTGTTTGTTGTCTATGGTACCCAAAATGATAGCCTGTTGATATGCTATAAAATGATTCAGTAGGAAAAAAAAAATGGCATATAACATTCAGGGGATAATTTTTGAAGAAATGTTCTTGATAGGTGAGAGACAATGAGAACAGACAGAGATATTGGCTTTAGCTAGAACAGGAGAGAGACTTCAATATTTTTTGCCCATGCCTTGGAAGAAGCAAGTTGGAGGTTATAACCCACCCAGTTGCTCAGCAGGGGGAAAGACCTGTCCATCTGCTTCCATAGAAATTACAGCCTAGGAAACCCTATGGGACAGCTCTGCTCTGTCGTACAGGGTTGCTGTGAGTTGGAATCAACTCAACAGCACACAACAACAATAACTCAGAAAAGACACTAATAAATATTGTAAATTTGGTATAGATAGCTGATACACTGGATCATAAAACTGAAATTTAAAATGCCTTACATTTCTAAAAATAAGGCAGAACCAGATAACCTGAAAAATCTCCACCAAATTTTAAGTTAACACAATTTTAAATAAATGAGTCAGCTAAAAAAAAAAAAAAAATTTTTTTTTTTTTATGATGATATTGAGAAAAATACATAGAGGACAAAAATTAAATGAGCTATCCCTTCAGGTAAATAGTCTGCCCTGTGAAGGGAGCTGCCAAGATAATCTGGGCAGTAAGGAAATATTTGCCCTAATGATTCATAATCAATGGTTTACCTCACCTGGGATTCAAGTTCAAAGCCAGATAACCTATGTGATAGAAAAACACCAATCTAAGAATAATTTTAATATGGGCAAAAATTGGTAGCACCTTCAGGCCCAGTCAAAAACAAATGAAAGTTTTCTCTGGGAAACCTGCTTTCTACTCAAGCCTCATAGAATTTCCATAGATAAATCCACAATGATAGATGATCATGATTGGAAATCACAAACAAGCCTTCATAAATGAGCAGCAGAAATGATAAAGAGCAGAACCAGACCCATAAAACTTCAGTAAGAGAGTTGGGATTTGAATATGGGCAGTCTAACTTGAAGGAGCTCTGGTGGTACAGTGGTTAAGTGCTTGGCTGCTAACAGAAAGGTTGGTGGTTCAAACCTGCCAGCAGCTCCAAGGGAGAAAGATGTGGCGATCTGCTTCAGTAAAGATTTACAGTATTGGAAATCCTATGGGGCAGTTCTACTCTGTCCTACGGGGTCACTGAGTCGGAATCGACTCGACAGTACAAAACAACTTCAGAGCCCATATTTCTCACTTCTGTGCTATACTGCTTTCTTTATATCCTCAATACGTGTTTAACATCCTTAAAGAAATAAAAGTGGGTATTTAAAACCTGAGCAAAGACTAAGAAAATGAATGAAATAAGACCTGTAAGAAATGAAAAAAAATATATATATAAAACTAAAATTTAAAAATATTTTAAAAAATGGAATGGCTACATGTGAGATACTAAGCTTTCCCTAACTGGAGATCGTAGGCTCATCTGTCAGGAAATTTTTGCCTGTGTAATTCCTGCACTGGGTCAAAAAGTGGACTAAATTAACTAAAGGTTCTCTACCAACTCTAATATTCTAAAATAAAAAATTGTTGGAAATATGCTAACCACTTAGAGACATTACCTTATTCAATCTTTGAATCACCACCTCTGGTTAGATAGTATATTGCTTTTTTGCAGGTGAAGTTTTTAAAGGTCAGAGACTTTAAGTAACTTGCCGAGAATATGTGGCTTGTATGGGATATAACTAATATTTAAATCCAAGATTGCATTAGTCCAAAGTGGGAAACTTTCCATTATGTCTCACTGAATCCCAGGATTAGGATCATCTGTTCAGTTCTAATATTGCCAAATTCCCACTGAGAAACTCCCCTATGTCTTGCAATAGTAGTGTAGAGTATAAGTTAAATTTGGCAAAGGCAGTTGTATGTATATACATGTATTTCTTATACAGACATTGATAATCTGCTTATTCCTTGAAGCTTAGTATTGTAACTAGCCTAAAGGAAGCCTTCCTTATTGCCAAAGAATAAAAAATAAATTCTTTAAAGTGTATTTTTGGGATAATTTAATTTTTAGAACTGTTGCTGTTAATATATATATATATATATATATATATATATATATATATATATATATATATATATATTTTAGCTGTTAAATCGGTTCCGACTCATAGCGACCCTATGTACAACAGAACGAATTACTGCCTGGTCCTGTGCCATCCTCACAATTATTGCTGTGCTAACTGTTTAGTTCAAGTCTGTGGAAAATACCCTGGGAATAGTCCATTGCAAATCATAGCAAACCATTTCAAATCTGATCGTCCCAATTCAGGGGTGTAACAGGTATTTTCAATACCTAGCAGTTACCAGAGTTTTAAGTATTGCAGCGGGTAAAACTGCTGCAAAAGACCTCTTTAAAGTGTTAGAAAACAGGGATGTCACTTTGAGGACAAAAGTGCACCTGACTCAAGCCGTGATATTTTCAACTGCCTCATATGCATGCAAACGCTGGACAATGAATAAGGGAAACCAAAGAAGAATTGATGCATTCGAAATATGGTGCTGGCGAAGAATATTGAATATACCTTGGACTGCCAGAAGAACAAACAAATCTGTCTTGGGAGAAGTATAGCCAGTTAATGCACTTGATTACTAACCTAAAGATTGGAGGTTCAAGTCTACCCAGTGCTGCCTTGAAAGAAATGCCTGGCAATCTAGTTCTGAAAAATCAGCAATTGAAAGCCCTATGGAGCACAGTTCTCCTCTGACATACATGGGGTTGCCGTGAGTTGGAATTGACTGGCAACTAGTAGTAGGTAGTGGATTACAAAATAATCCTTTATGACTTTTTATATAATTGCTGTTTCCTTTTCATATTTGATTTATATGCAATTGCTTTTCTACTCTTTTATGGATTTGGTACATTCACGGGGATTTAATGAAAGCCGATAGAGGTGGATATTCTTGGTACCCAATTGCCAGTAAATTTTAATATGGGCTTCTCTACTAATGGGAGAGGCACAGAATGGACACATTACTACTGACTGAAGAGAAACCTAGTGGAGACTCCTTTCATTAAATTAGCTGGTGTGTAGTAACGTTTGGAAGATGAGTGGGATACATAAATGGATAGAAATTATTTTGGGAGAAATAAAAATAAAACGTATCTCTAAAGCACATTACGTTAACTTAAAACTCTGTTGTTGTTGTTAGGCACCCTTGAATCAGTTCCGACCCATATACAATGGAACAAAACAATTCCTTGTCCTGTGCCATCCTCACAGTGGTTGCTGTGTTTGAGTCCGTTGTTGCAGCTGCTGTATTAATCTATCTCATTGAAGATCTTCCTCCTTTTCACTGACCCTCTACTTTACCAAGCATGATGTCCTTCTCCAGTGCCCGGTCCCTCCTGATAACATGTCCAAAGTACGAGAGATGAAGTCTCGCCATCCTCGCTTCTAAGGAGCATTCTGGCTATACTTCTTCCAAGACAGGTTCTCCTGGAAGTCCATCGTGTATTCAACATTGTTCACCAACACCAGAGTTACCAAACCAAAACCAAACCTACTGCGGTCAAGCGGATTCTGGCTCATAGTGACCCTAGTTAAAAGGCATTAATTCTTTTTCGATCTTCATTACTCATTGTCCAGCTTTCACATGCATGTGAGGGACTTGAAAATACCATGGCTTGGGTCAGGTGCACCTTAGTCCTTAAAGTGACACCTTTGCTCTTTAACACTTTAGAGAGGCCTGTTACAGCAGATTTGCCCGCTGCAATACTTAAAACTCTAGTAACTGCTAGATGTTGAAAATATCCATTATGGTTCTGAATTGGGATGGGCAGAAAGAAGCAATTCTAGTATGCTATGATTCAAAATGGACTATTCTCAGGGTATTTTCCATAGACTTGAGCTAGACAGCACTTTCTGGGGAGCAAATTTCTTCATGAGTTTTCTAAGCCAAATTTGACTGCATTTGGTTAGATTGGATGGACTTCAAAGTAAACAGTTCAAAACTGGATATTTCTCTGAACTGGCTGAAGAATCTGTCGGGTTCATAGGTCACCTGTGGAAAATGGCTTTGTTTGGATGAATAGGTTTGGCTAAAGCCTCAAGCAGTTGTCTCTGGCCTAAGAAAAGGCATGGAAAAGTTCAGTCCCAAAGGAGACAGTGAAAATGCAGAGCAGCACTGTGGGACTTTGTCATCCCCTAAAATTCTTATTTTCATGTTGAATTCCTTGAATGTAGAATCTGCCCAGTTTTCTAGAAGTTGAATTCCAGCGTCTATAGTTGACACCGAGGTATGACATTTTTACTCTACTTTTTAATTAGCAATAGGCAACCATTACTCTTATTGTTGTTGAATTTTAGAACCCTGTTGCCATGAAACAACAAGCCTTACAGTGGGAAATCAGAGGTGGCGCAGTGCTGCTTATCATGTCTTCCTCGTACTTACTCAAGTTTGGAAGTTGAGTAGGAGGGAAGAGGAATCTGGTTGAGAATCACAGTCTACTTTGGCTTACCCAATTACAAAAAGGGTTTTTCCATATGGTCTGTGTGTGTGTGGGTGGGTGTTGGCGCCATTGTTTGCATTGTTTGTGGCTCCCTTCTGAAAAACTATTGACATCATCATGCTGAGCCTGTGCTTGATATTAGTTCCCCGAAGAAGGCCTTAGTTTCAAAGAGGTAGCTCTTTAAGACTTATTGTTGAGAATCTGTTATTTTCTTCTGCCAACATTCCTTTCTTGGGAGAAGTATACCTTTCTCACTTTATGCAGTGGAAAGGGGAAGTTATGCTAAATTAGGGGAAGCTAATGCTAAAGGTAAAGGAGAGGTGGACTGACACAATAACCACAACAATGGACTCAAACACACCGGTGATCATGCAGATGGTGCAGAACTGGGCAATGTTCCATTTTGTTATATGTAAGGTCACTATCTCTGTCCCGTAGGGTCGCTATGAGTTGGAATCGACTCGATTTGGTTTTTTGGGTGTAAGGTCACTATGAGTTGGAGCTAACTTGATAGCAACTAACAACAACAATAACAACAAATGCCAAATGCACTGATCGTTCAGTGGTAGAATTCTCACCTTCCATGCTATATACCTGGGTTCAATTTCCAACCAATACACTTCAAGTGCAGCCACGAGCCACTGTCAGGGGAGGCTTGAGTGTTGCTATGATGTTGAACAGGTCTCAATGTAGCTTCCAGACTAAGATGAACTAGGAAGAAAGGCCTGGTGATCTGCTCCCCAAAATCAGCCAGTGCAAACCCTACAAGTCACACTGGTCTGATCTCCAGTTGATTATGGAGATGGTGCAGGACGGGGGAGTGTTGTCTTTTGTTGGACACGGCTCCCCCTTGAGTTCGAAGGCAGCTAACAACAATAATGCTGAGGTTCACCTGTCTTGCTATATACCAGTGGGCAGGGAAAACTAAGGATGAATTAGGATGTTTTGAGACTATGTATATCAGTGACCACTTTTCCAACGCTTTTGGAGAAAGTTTATATGTAGAACAAAGACAAACCAGAAAAAACCAAACCCAGTGCCGTTGAGTCGATTCCAACTCATAGCGACCGTATAGGACAGAGTAGAATTGCCCGACAGAGTTTCCAAGGAGTGCCTGGCAGATTCAAACTGCCAACCCTTTGGTTAGCAGC
This sequence comes from Elephas maximus indicus, assembly GCF_024166365.1. Taxonomy (NCBI): domain Eukaryota; kingdom Metazoa; phylum Chordata; class Mammalia; order Proboscidea; family Elephantidae; genus Elephas; species Elephas maximus. The sequence continues at coordinate 87,824,371 of NC_064820.1, forward strand.
CGTAGCACTTAACCACTACACCACCAGGGCTTCCAGAACAAAGACAAGCAAAGAGAATTGGAGTTGAGATACTGAGAAGAACAATCTCTGGATTTTTTTTTAGTTTGGCATAAATCCAGCTTTACCCCTTGGTATCCCAGTTACAGTTACACAAGCTCACACAAGCTGATAAACTTACTTCTTTTGCTTAAGCTTGATTTGAACTGTATTTAATAATTTGCAACCAAAGCAGTGCTAACATAGGCACAGGCAGGAATTATACCATCTGAATGATCGTAACAGCCAGATATTGTATTTACCCAGAGTTCTAAAACTTAACGGTATTTCCAAGTGACCTCAGCTTTTCACATTGATCACAGAAGGTGGTGGCTGACTCAGCCGAAATGTCAGACATCCAGACCTCTTCTGAAGTGATGCCCCTTCTAGCTCCTCAGTTTGAATGTATGAACATCGTAGTCCAATGAGGCCCCATGGGCTCCCCTTAGCTTTTGGCTGTTCCCTAGTCATTTTCCTTGAAAAAAAAATGGGACATTTATTTCCTCTTCCTTGGCATACTGTTTCATGGATTCTAGGTACTGTCAGCTACGGTATTCCATTTTTTGGTGAATTCTTCCTGAACGCATTATGCTCTTGTGTAAAGTTCTCTACCTTTCCTCTTCTACTCACCAAAGAGGACTTTTTTAGGGAAGAAGCTCTTTAAATTATTAGTATTATTAGACTATTGTAAATATAATATACTAAGTTAAACCTAACCTTTTTCCTCTTAGGTCATTGAACTATGCCCTTTGTGTTACAAGCACATAAGTTAACCATGTGCTGTCAGCTTTAATTGAATTTCCTGAGTCTCATTTATGATTTAACCCTATTTCACAATTGTAATTAAAAAAAAAAAAAAAGAGTCCCCACAGTTGTCTTTAGTGGATACGTGTTTATGCTCATGTCTCTGCTCACCAGTCCCGCTGGCAGCATGGCAGGTTTTCATTCTGAGCGCCATAAAAATGCATGTGTTGGAGTGGACAGAATTATGGAATTACTGTATTTTAATGATGTCGTTTCTTTGTTTGGTGTCCAGGTCATTACCTTAATTTTCCCGCCAAGTCATGGCTAGGCAAACTAAAATGTTTTAAACAGTATTTAGGATGTCTTAACTTCATGCAGAAACATGTTGGTCAGATCAAACATTTTTGTAACTTTGGAAACTTTTTCCCTCGATGTGTAAATACAGACGCAGTGGGATGGATTCTGCTTTGGGTGGTTTTGGAGGGGTGGTCATGCAAGAAATTGTTTTCAAAACAATCACCCCTACCATCTGTGCAACAGAAAACAGATTCAAGGGGCTGATAGCAACCCTTAGGCGCAGCAAGCTGAGACGACCTCAGGAAACCATTGGGATCACCGACTGTTGGTGAGAAAATCGTTGGGAAAAGAATGTCTTTACAGAATTGACTTAGCCTGGTGGAAAATATCTTAAGATTTTCAGGGTAATGCTTATTTCTGTTGTTTTTACAACATGACTGACTGCTGCCTTAATGGCTTAGTACCACCTTTCCCTTTTCTTTTGATACAAACTTCCTACCCCTACTATTAGGAGGTTCTGTAATATGCCCAACTTTCTAAAATAATAAAGAAAAATACCAGTGAATAAAGAAGCATGGAGATGTTGAATTTGCAAAGATAGACTACTTTCCTCAGGTAAAAATATCTTCCTAATTTCCAACCCTCCCCAGGGGGCTAAGGAAAGCTTGAAATATCTTTTCAAAATTCTTCACAGTCAGACATGCCTTTTAAAGGAATTAAGTTACATCAGTTGATGTAATTAAGTGAGATTGTTTGGGTGATTCAAATCCCAGAGGCAGCAATACATCTGTGCAGCATACACATTTCCGTTCTGTCCAAAGGCGCCAGTGGTTTCGATTCTGGGTGTGTATCTGAGGGGGTTGGGGAAGTAGGGACAAGAGACTGAGATGGTGAAAGGTAATATAGAGGAGAGTCATGTACTAAAAATGTTTTTCGATGCTATCTGATTTCCTTTCAAATCATTCTTTGAAAAAGAAATATCAGTTTGGAATCTCTGAGTGGTCGAATATATTAAAATAAAACATCTTGTGTTTCATCAGTCCAGTTATTCTTTCCTCCCCTTTGTGGGTCTGGCAAGAAGTGTAGAGCTGGAGGGAGATGCATCTTCAGTCAATCTGTGAGCTGGAGGCTGTGCCATTTGTTCACCTCTGATGTGCAGCCAGGGAGTCCAGAATCTGTGCTTTAGGGTCAAATCTAGTTGCTTTATCTTATGTTTGAATTTCATCTCACAAAGAATCTTTAAGGTATGAAGACATGTTGTCGTTGTTGTTAGTTGCTTTCAAGTCAGCTCCGACTCATGGCAACTTTATAACAGAATGAAATGTTGCTGGTTCTGTGCCATCTTCGAGATCGTTGGTATGTTTGAGTCCACTGTTGCAGCAACTGTGTCGATCCATCTAATTGAGGGTTTCCCTGGTTTTCGCTGACCCTCTACTTTATCAAACATGATGTTCTTTTCTAGTGATTGGTCTTTCCTGATAACGTGTCCAAAGTAAGCAAGACGAAGTCTCACCATCTTCTCTCCTAAGGAGCGTTCTGGTTGTATTTCTTCTAAAACTGATTTGTTCCTTCTTCTGGCAGTCTATGGTATATTGAGTATTCTTTGGTTCAAATGCATCAATTCTTCCTCTGTCTTCCTTTTTTATCATCCAGCTTTTGCATGCATATTTGGTGATTGAAAAGACCATGGCTTCGGCTAGGCACACCTTAGTCATCAAAGTGATGTCTTTGCTTTTTAGAACTTCTAAGAAGTCTTTTGCAGAAGATTTCCCCAATGAAATACATTGTATTATTTCTCAACTGCTGCTCCCATGGGCATTGATTGTCGAAGCAAGTAGAATGAAATCCTTGACAACTTCATTTTTTTTCTTCATATAAAGACATACCAAAAAACCAAACCTTTTGCTGTTGAGTCAATTCTGATTCATAGCGACACTGGAGGACGGAGTAGAACTGTCCCATAGGGTTTCCAAGGCTGTAAATCTTGAGTCAGGCTGACTGCCACACCTTTCTCCCACTGAGCAGCTGGTAGGTTCGAACCACTGACCTTTTGGTTAGCAGCCTAGCACTTAACCACTGTGCTACCAGGGATATATAAAGACATATTCATACTTAAATTGTTTCATCTCCAGGTGTTGTTGCGCCAGACTATTTCATGTAATTTCTGTCAAAGTCTTTAAGATAGTCTAAGGGCCAGATCATGCTCTTTCATGATAATTATTATGAGGCCTCATCTCCACAATTACCCATTCTATTTCTTGACCAGATTCTACAGAACTTGATCAGTATCTACCTACTCTTACTGTCATATTAACAATTATGGAAAACAAGTGTTGCTAATATTTCTGTATTAAATTCCTTTGGAAATTTTAAAATTGCAGCTTTTCTCCTATAGTGAGAAGTTTCGTCTTAAAAGTTAGGTGTGATGCAATCAATTGATTAAGAACATGATAAATATTATAGAGACTTCTAGTGACTATGACTCGATTGCTAACATAAAAAATATAATTATCTTCACAAGAAAAATTTCTATTCATATTTTATAACATTTACTTCAGTGTTGTGTATTTATTTGTGGTGGAAAAGACATTACTTCAATAGAAAATACTCTGCACTGATTTTTGTCTTTAATTAAATCAAGACATTTTACAGCCTTGGGGTTACTCTTCTGGAGCAAGGGTGCTTGTATAAATCACCATTTTGTTCACGTTCTTAGAAATCCCTGGTAAAAAGATAGCTGAGTCTTAGTCGAAGAATATAAAATATTAGAATTTCAGTTACACTTGAAAGAAAGGGCCCAACCTGAAACTGACCACTGTATTGGAGGGGCTTAAGTTTTTTCAAATAAATGTTTTAGCTTTGGCGAATTTGTCTAGACATCACAAGGGAGAGTACTTTTTCCATCAATTCTAGGACCAAGCTATACAATCCAGTTTAGCTTTTTCTACATCTCTCATCCAGTATATATTTCTCCAGGGAACGTTTCCACCAGTAATGGTACACCAAATTCACTGCTACCCCTGGAGTTGTTTAGTGTTAGAGCTGGAAGTGTCTTTAGGGATTGTTGTCCAACTCTTTCTTTTGTAGACGAAGATTCTGAGGTCCAAAGAAGTAAAGTAACTTTTCCAGTGTTATACCACAAATCCTTGTCAGAAGTGGACTCAAGACTCCAGGCCATTTCCATTTTCAGTCTCTGGAATCAGCATTCTACATAGATTGATGGATTTCTTTTCCATATATGGAACACTATGTATCCCTTGTAAATTCTTGGGACAATTGAAAAACAGGAATCAACTGTTCTGTATGGTGGTGGCATGAGAGACAAATCTGATTCTGAGATAAGAGCCATACTGCTTAGATGTGACTTATGCTCAGTAAATCAGTGTTACAGCTTGGTAGTTACAACTTCCTGGAAACTATTTGCTACAGTCCTTTATTTGGACAAATTTTGTTCCTTCATTTTTAAGACAAGAAATAAATACCTTTACACCATTTATGCTCCCTTGCTTCTGTCTGATTGTTTGAATGACAATTTTACCTTATTAACAGAGAAATTGAATCCTTTTCACTAGCAAAGCCTCTGGTCAACGTGACTCAAAGTGTCTGTAAGAACATGTCTATCGATTGTATTAACTTTCGTAGAGTAACGGCCAGAATGGAAGTGAGAAAGCTTTGAAAACATAATAGAAGCATTTTTAGGAGTTGTCATTGTTCTGTGTGTTGGCTGCCCGGGGTGCCAAGTGGGTAGAAGGATTATATTTCCATGATTTGAAATTGTTTTCTCATAGCAGAGGGAGCAAGCTTCTATTGAAATATATAGAAAGAAAATTTTATAATAAGCAAGGGTCAATATAATAAGCAAAAGTAGTCAACATATACATAGGCTAAGGTAGACCACTCTTACCTATCACAAAGAAGTTTGGAAAGTAATAAGCATGAAGCAAGTACTTTGTTTTATCTTCTTTTTTACTGTTTGTCAGGACTGTATGATATAAAAGGATTTTGCACCAGAAATTATTAAATTCAAGTTCTGTCTCGATAAATGATGTATAGTCTGGAAAAGCCATCCAAGCAAAATCCATTCCAGCACTTTGTAATTGACTTAATACACTCTGATTTCTTAGTATATATTTATCTTATTGTGAGTTTAAGGAAATGTCATTTCCTATACTTAAAAAAAATCTATATTAAATGCTAAGAGGATGTTGTTTACAAATAGAGCATTATGTATCTGATTCCAATGTTTGCTTTATGAAGCCTATAGCTGCCTATGAGCTTATCACCCTTTAAGTCCCCTTAGTGGAGTCCCACAAATTTTCTTAAATGGGTAACTATCATGATCATAAACTACTAAAAGACTATTCAGCATATTTTTTTTCAAATTGTAATTATGGCAAGGTCAGCTCAAAGACTTGCTATTTTATTTTCTAAAAAATGATGTGAACAGTGAACTTAAGAGCAAAAATTTATTTAAATGAATAATAGAAACAAGACTTTAAATCAATTAACTCTGTTGCTTCTATAGATTTCCATCACCAATTTCCACTGTTTGTCCATTGACATCACCAAACCATTTTGATTATTAACAACACATATTTGAATTTGTTTCTGGACATTAACTCAATGAATTCTAAAATTGGCTTAATTTTGCTTTTATTTATAGACCATCTATATATTCTTGAGTTGCCCTTTCAAATCTTCTGTTCAGCTATTTTGCTTCATCATTTCTTCCTTTTGCTTAGCTACTCGACATTCAAGTGCAAATGTCAGAGTCTCTTCTGACATCCATTTCGGTCTTTTCTTTCTTTCCTGTCTTTTTAATGAGCTCTTGCTTTCTTTGTGTATGATGTCCTTGATGTCATTCCACAGCTTGTCTGGCCTTTGGTCCTTAATGTTCAATGCATCAAATCTATTTTTGAGATGGTCTCTAAATTCAAGAGAGATACGCTTAAGGTCATACTTTGGGTCTTGTTCACTTGTTCTAATTTTCTTCAGTTTCAACTTGAAATTGTATATGAGCAGTTGATGGTATGTTCCTCAGTTGGCCCCTGGCTTAATATCTTCTGACTGATGATATTAAGCTTTTCTATCGTCTCTTTCCACAGATGTAGTCAATGTGATTCTTGTGTATTCCATCAGGCAAGGTCCATGTGTATAGCAGCCATTTATGTTGGTGAAAAAAGGTATTTGCAATGAAGAAGTTGTTGGTCTTGCAAAATTCTATCATGCAATCTCCAGCATTGTTTCTATCACCAAGGCCATATTTTCCAGCTACTGATCCTTCTTCATTGTCTCCAACTTTTGCATTCCAATCACCAGTAATTGTCAATGTATCCTGATTGCATGTTTGATCAATTTTAGACTGTTGGTAAAAATCTTCAGTTTCTTCATCTTTGGCCTTAGTGGTTGGTGCATAAATTCGAGTAACAGTCATATTAACTGGTCTTCCTTGTAGGCATATGTATATTATCCTATCACCGACAGCACTGTACTTCAGGATAGACCTTGAAATGTTCTTTTTGATGATGAATGCAATGCCATAGTAGACCACATGATTGTCCCATTCAAAATGGCCAGTAGCTGTCTATTTCAGCTCACTAATGCCTAGGATATTGACCTTTATGAGTTCCATTTCATTTTTGACAATTTCCAATTTTCCTAGGTTCATACTTTGTACATTTCGTGTTCCAGTTACAAATGGATGTTTGCAGCTGTTTCTTCTTTTGAGTCGTGTCACATCAGCAAATGAAAGTCTCGAAAGCTTGACTCCATTCACGTCATTAAGGTCGACTCTACCTTGAAGAGGCAGCTATTCCCCAGTTGTACTTTGACTGCCTTCTAGCCTGAGGGTCTCATCTTCTGGCACTATTTCAGATAATGTTTTGCTGCTATTCATAAGGTTTTCACTGGCTAATTTTTTTTCAGAAATAGACTGCTGGGTCCTTCTTCCTAGACTGTCTCAATCTGGAAGCTCAAAAAGTAAGGTATTATAATGACATGTGCAAAGACCTGGAGGTAGAAAACCAAAGGAAAGAACATGCTCAGTATTTCTCAAGCTAAAAGAAGTGAAGAAAAAATTCAAGCCTTGAGTGGCAATACTGAAGGATTCTATGGGGAAAATATTAAAAGACTCAGGAAGCATCAAAAGAAGATGGAAGGAATACACAGTCAGTATACCAAAAAGAATTGGTCAGCTTTCAACCATTTCAGGAAGCAGCATATAATCAGGAACAGATGGTACTAAAGTAGGAAGTCTCAGCTGCGCTGAAGGCATTGCAAAAAACAAGTCTCCATGAATTGATGGAATACCAATTGAGATGTTTCAACAAAAGGATGCAGAGCTGGAAGCGCTCACTCATCTATGCCAAGAAATTTGGAAGACAGCTACCTGGCCAACCAACTGGAAGAGATCCATATTTATGCCTATTCCCAAGAAACATGATCCAACAGAATGCAGAAATTACTGAACAATATCATTAATATCACACACAAGTAAAATTTTGCTGAAGATCATTCAAAAGTGGCTGCAGCAGTATATTGACAGAGAACTGCCAGAAATTTAAGCCACATGCAGAAGAGGACGCGGAACCAGAGATATTGCTGATGTCAGATGGATCTTGGCTGAAAGCAGAGAACACCAGAAAGATGTTTATGTGTGTTTTGTTGACTATGCAAAGGCATTTGGCTGTGTGGGTCATAACAAATTATGGGTAACATTTCAAAGAATGGGATTTCCAGAATATTTAACTGTGCTCATGAAGAACTTGTACATAGGTCAAGAGGCAGTCATGAGAACAGAACAAGAGGATACGGTGTGATTTAAAGTCAGAAAAGGTGTGTGTCAGGAATGTATCCTTTCACCATACCTATTCAATCTGTATTCTGAGCAAATTATACAAGAAGCTGGACTATATGAAGAATGGGGCATCCGGATTGGTGGAAAACTCATTAACAACCTGCATTATGCGGATGACACAACCCTGCTTGCTGAGACTGAAGAGGATTTGAAGCACTTACTGATGAAGATCAAAGACCACAGCCTTCAATATGGATTACACCTCAATGTAAAGAAAACAAAAATCCTCACACCTGGACCAATAAACAACATCATGATAAATGGAGAAAAGATTGAAGTTGTCAAGGATTTCATTTTACTTGGATCCACAATCAACACCCATGGAAACAGCAGTCAAGAAATCAAAAGATGCATTGCATTGGGGAAATCTGCTGCAAAGGACCTCTTTAAAGTGTTGAAAAGCAAAGATGTCACTTTAAGGACTAAGGCACACCTGACCCAAGTCATGGTGTTTCCAATTGCCTCATATGCACACCAAAACTGGGTGATGAATAAGGAAGACCAAAGAAGAAATGACGCCTTTGAATTGTGGTGTTGGCAAAGAATATTGAATATACCACGGACTGCCAAAACAATGAACAAATCTGTCTTGAAAGAAGTACAATGGAAACGTTCTCTAGAAGCAAAGGTGGCATGACTACATCTCATATACTTTGGACATGTTGTCAGGAGGGATCAGTGCCTGGAGAAAGACATCATGCTTGGTAAGTAGAGGGCCATTGAAAAATAGAAAGACCCTCAACGAGATGGATTGACACAGTGGCTACAACAGTGGGCTCAAGCATAACAATCATTTTGAGGACTGGGAAGTGTTTCGTTCTTTTGTGCATAGAGTCGCTATGAGTCGGAACAGATTCGACAGCACCTAACAACAACAGCAACATGTGTATATAGGCCACTTCTCAGCCTTTTGTCTAAGATCAAGTGTACCATCTGTTCTTATCAGTTTGCAGCCCTGGTGGTGCAGTGGTTAAGTGTTTGACTGCTAATGAAAAGGTCGACAGTTCAAATTCGCCAGCTACTCCTTGGAAACCCTATGGGGCAGTTCTACTCTGTCCTGTAGGATCTCTATGAGTTGGAATTGACTTGAAGGCAACAGGTTTGGTTTCATATATAGAAAGAGTCCCGGTGGTGCAATGGTTAGGCACTCGGCTGGTAACCAAAAAACTCGTCAGTTTGAACCTACTCAGTGGCTCCTCAAGAGAAAGACCTGATGACCTGCTTTCATAAAGATTATATCCAAGAAAACCCTATGCGGCAGTTCTACTCTGTCACATGGGTCCTTATGAGTCAGAAATGACTCGAGGGCACCTAACAACACGCACACACACACGTGCAGACACACATATATGTTTAAGATGCTTCAATTCGCTTTCTATAATGCTTGGTAGGTTATGGGGATATTTTATGGTTTGTTAATTAACGTAAATAAAGCTCATCCTTCTTCAGCAGAGACTGTATGTCCCGCCCTCTTCAGAGACAGTAGTAGGAAAAGCGCTCAGGACCTCCTGGCTGACCTGGCTGTAAACTGTGTTTAAATTTGTACCTCCTTTAAAACTTATCTCTGAACCACAAAAGAAGTTAACCATCCAGAGATGGTTAAGTTAATAAATGGGCTTCTCAGATGAATCTATAAATTGTTGTTGGAGAAGACATTGTTTGTAAATGTGCTGTTTCATGATTTTCTAAGGCATCTCAGTATCATCTCAAGGTTAGAAGGGACATGGAATCATCTGCTTTCAGCACCTTCTACCAAATGTTTGTCTCACCTCTACCTGTGGAATAACAGGTGTTAAACAGAGCTGTTTCTACTGTCTCAGACATCTCAAAACCTTAGAACAACAGGTGTCAGACTGTCTATATGGTATGTGCTAAGATGGCGAAACCAGTTGTTCTTTTTTTTTTTTTATCCTTAACTCAGAACCAATCTTGAGGGTATAAAAGAGAAATAGTCGGGGCTATCAGAAAGGATTTTGGGGAGAGAGCTGTCAATGTGCTGTGCATTCCAGATTATTCCCCCTTCCAAGAGTGGGGGGATGAGTGGTCTACTTCTGTTTAATCATAACCCAAATGTAAGAGGCTTCGGAGAACCACTTGCAGAGCATGGTATTTATCCTCTCAAATTTGGGAACTATAAGAACTGATTCATTTCTGAAAATGTTTAAAGGTAAGGTGCTGACTTCTAGCTCTCCTGGTAGAAGAGCAAAGAAGGGTGAATGCAGAGTGAGCTGCACTCCCCATGATAAGGGGGCAAGGTGTGTGCCTCCTGCGGGTCAGATGCAGACTTTGAGAAACAGAGCCAGTCATGGGTTAACCTGAAGTGGTCTCCATCCAAGAGGACAGCAGGAAGAGACTGGAGGTTGGCCTCTAAAGCCAGAGGAGGGGAGGTGGGGGGCATTATAAGTGATTCAACACAGAAAGCCTCACCTACAACAGGGAATTGCACTCAGTGGTCCCCAGCTGGGTCAGGAGGAAAAGCATGTTTGTGGTACTCAAAAAAGCGCTCCATGAAAGAAAGAGCCTGTGTTCTGCTGTCTGATACACAGAGAGATCTGATTACAGATGTCCCAATAAAGTAAGATCTCTGCATTTTACCTCCTTCGCATCCCTTAGCAACAGCCTTGGAGGGACCAGAGAAATATACTGAGTACAGGAGGAACTGTGATCTGGCTGATAGTGAAGAAGCCAGCCAAGCTCCCTTTCCCCACTGCAGGCTTCTGAGCTGAGGAAGAGAAGTTTTAAATTGGTTAAGAGATTAAAGCCTTGAAATCAATTGGATTGATTTTAACAAATGAAATGGTATCTTTATGAGGTTTTATCCAGGGGTGGAAATAGAACAGTTGATAGAGCAAATCAAAGGGGAGATTTATGTAAAAGAAAATTACTTTCTACTTGTATCCTATTACTTCCAAGTAGTTCGATAAACTAATAACGTTACAAAATTTTCTTTGATAGGCAACTCACTGGTTATAGAGGTGTTCCAATTTTGCAGAACTCTGACTTTTAGGAAGTCATTTTTAATAACGATCTGAAAACAGTCTTCCAATAGACTATAGCATTAGTTCAAATCTGCATACAGAATGAGGCTCATGTATGTAACAACTCCTCTAATATTTAAAGACTCTTTAGTTCATTCTCCCACTCCAACAGCAAGACTTCACTTTTCTAAGGCAAGTGCCTCCATTTCTTTTACTTTCCTGATCTCAGCTCTGAATGTGTTCCATTAATGTATTAAATGGTAGAGTTCAATGTAATTGCACTGGGAAACACAATCCTTAGTTTAATTAAAAAAAAAAAAAAGCAAACTTGGGCTAGGTAAGGATTTAATCTTTGCAGAGACATCTTGGCCTCTTTGAGCCTACGCTCTGAGGCATATTCCTGTTCACACATGTAAGAAAATAATCCTGGACTAAATTCTGGCAGTAGCACTTTCCCCCTTTCATTTTGTTTACAAATTTCAGATATAATTTGTCAAAATTTGTCAAAGGGGGAGAGAAATCAACAGTTCTCACTCTTTTGGTTCCTTGGCCAATGCCATTTTACTAAATCCCCACCACTCGACAATCATGAATGATGAACCAATTACGAATTGGGTAGGCTGGCAGAGAAAAGTGAAAAATGTAACCGAGACAGATGTGTATCTTGCTTCAATTATTATTATTATTATTTTTCCAGGTTGCAATTTTACCTCTGGTTTTCATTGAGTATTTAGCTCAAACAGATGAACAATATTTTGGCAGTGCTACATACTGGATGAAAGTAGAGCAAGGATTAATTTTGGAGGTGCTTCCAGACTGCAGGATTTGTGGCAAAATTCCAGATTTCTCTGAATGCCTTTTCCAATGGCTTAAATCAGTAAACACTTGGCCGTTACAGTCAAATAAATGCTGCAGTTTCTAATGGTACCTATTATATCAAATCACATATTGATGGAGAAAGAAAGCAGAAACATCATGTCATTGTATAGAAAAAAATGTGATTCAGAAGCTTTTCCTGTCAATAGTAGGTTTTGTATAAATGAGAAGGAGGTTTTGGGCTTTGTGTAGTTCTATTTGATTGGATGTAAAGAGGCATAGAATTTTCTGCCTGTTACCGTGAGTTCCTGTTAGCCCAGCAGCTGTTTCTCCTCTGGCGTAAGAGAACCCTGGGAATTGTGCTTTCTACACTTTCTAGGTGTAGAAAGCAAATAGGTGCATAAAGCAAAGTCTACAATCCTAGTTAATCATTTACTGAGCTGCGGACATATTATTAATGATAGTGCTACCTTCAAATAAATCAGTAACTTATCAGCACACTTCTAGGTATGTATGGCATAATTGCCCAGCCCAGATTTAGCTTATGTTTGACAATGTAGATTGGATTTATGGCATTCAAAGACATTTACTTGAATGCTTTTGCCATCTCCTAAGTAGTCACTGGTTCTAACCGTGCCCCCTTTTTGTGGCCCTGCACACACCATTCTGGTTATTTACTCCAAAGCATGGCTAATGGTTTTCCTACTGCCTGGAAAACGCCAGCCCTTCTCTCCATTTCTCTCCAGTCTTCTTGGAACACATGTCTACACTTCATTATTTCTCACATCTACTCATTCCTCAGTTGACTCCAATATAGCTGCTATTACTACCACTTCATCAAAACTGCTCTTGCCTTGGACTTAAAGGCCAAACTTGCTATTTCCTAGCGACAATTTTCGTTTCTTGTGGCTTCCTCTCTTTCTCAGACCATTCCTCTCAGTCTCCCTTATCATCAACTTCTTCTCTACTTGGATCTTAAATGTTAAAGTTCCTCGGGGCTCCTAGTTGACCCTCTTCCTTTCTTAGTTTTCCAATGCCTTAGTCAATTCCATCTCATTTACCATCTATATTCTCATTTCAAAAATCCGCTTTCCCTGAGTACATGTTTCTTTTAATTTTTTAAAATACGCTTTATTTTTTACATCAGTTTTAGGTTTATAGGAAAACCGTGCAAAAGTACAGAGATGAACTGTGTTGATGAACCAATATTGATGCATTATTATTAACTAAAATCCATAATTTATATTAGGGTTCACTCTTTGTGCTGTACAGTCCTACGGTTTTAACAAACGCATGATGCCATGTATTCACCATTACAATATTATGCAGAACTACTTCACTGACCTTAACGTGCCCTGTATTCACCTATTTTTCTTCTGATTGTCAGCTGCATGGTAGATGTTTCTACTTGGCCTCCCAGTGGGAATGTCACAAGGATAAAGCTTTTGATCTTTCCATCTAAAACTTAAGCTTCCTACAGCATTTCTTATTTCCGAGAATTATACCAACATCAACCAATGGCTTAAGCTAGAAATCTTGGAGACATACAAGCTCCTCTGAATGCTCTTTTATCTCTTTTTCTGAGTCTCCACGTCAAAACTAGGACTAATTCTGATCAATTTTACTGCTTAAAGAGCTGTTGAATATATCCAGTTCGCCCATATGACCACCTCTACCCCGACCTAGGCTGCTGTCATCTCTTACTGGGTGTTTTGGTTTCCTATTGCTGCTGTAACAAACTACCACAAATTTGGTGGCTTAAAACAACACAAGTTTCTTGTCATACAATTCTGGATGTCAGGAGTCCTAAGTAGGTCTCAAGGGGCTAAAATCAAGGTGATAGCAAGGCTGCGTTCTTTCTGGAGACCGTAGGAGAGAATAGATTTTCTTGACTTTTCCAGCTTTTAGAGGCTGCCTGCACTACTTAGCTCATGACCCTTTTCCTCATTTTCAAAGCCAACAATGGCCAGTCGAGTCTCATGTTGTATCACTGTGATACTGACTTCTACTTCCACTCCAGATAATCCAGGATAATGTCACTATTTTAAAATCAGGTGATTTGCAAACTTAATTCAATTTGCAAATTAAATCCCCCTTTGCCATGTTACCTAACATATTCATACATGCCAGGGATTAGTACGTGGACATCTTTGGGAGTGTATTATTTTGCATACCACACTGGACCTATTTAGCCTCCAAAATTGTCCCACTGGCCATCTGCCATCTGCCGTGTGGTTGGCCTAGGTAGACAACCACATTTTTTGTTGTGATAAAACACACACAACATAAAATTTCCCATTTTAGCTATTTTAAAGTACACAATGCAGTGCTGTTTAGTACATTCACAATGCTATGCAACCATCACCACTATCTAGTTACAAAACATTTTCATCACCTCAAATAGAAACCATACCCACTAAAAAGTCACATCCCATTTCTACCTCTCCCCAGTCTCTGGCAGCCATTAATCTGTTTTCTGCATCTATAACTTAGTCTATCCTAGATATTTCATATAAATGGAATCGTACAATATGTGACAATGGGCTCAAGCATAGCAACATCTCTGAGGATGGTGCAGGACCGGGCAGTGTTTTGTTCTGTTCTATGTAGGATTGCTATGAGTCAGAACCAACTCGATGACACCTTAAAACAACAACAACAACAACATACAATATGTGGCTTTTTGTGTCTGGCTTCCTTCACCAGTGTTTTCAAGGTTCATTATGTTGTGGCATATGATTCATTTCTTTTTGTGGCGGACTAATATTCCATCGTATAAGATACATTTGTTATCTATTCATCCATTGATGGACATTTGGGTTGTTGCCTCCTTTTAGCTATTGTGAGTAGTACTGCCATCAACTGCCAACCACATTTTGTGCTTTCCTCCACCATACTCCTCACTCTGCTATACTGGACTCTATTCAGTTTCTCCAGCGTGCTCTATTCACTCTCCCCTCCGAACTCTCCCTCCCTCACCTGCTATTCCTTCTCCCTAAAGCATTGTTCCATCCTTTTTCTCTCTTCATCTAGTGAATGCCTACATAAACTTATGATCTCAGTTTAGAATTTACTTCCCCGCTGAAAGCTGCTGTGTCCCCCAGCAGGAGAAGGTCCAGATGTGTGGGGCTGGAACTTTTACACATTGAAGGGACTCTTTTTAAGGAAAAGAATCCAAATCGGCAAATGCAAAAATAAACACAAAATGTGTTTTTAAATTAAGAACAGAAATAAAAACATATTATCTATATAAAAAGTTTACGTATACCACAAACACTACATACTACAGAAAAATAACATATTTTTATTAACTACCTGTCCAACACAGCTACTTCACTTTTTTCCAAACATTTTTTAATATGATACTTTTCCATCATGATAAATATTTTGTACCATTATTAGCTATAAAGAGAATAGATATATAATTCATCCTTTCTTCTAGTATGTTTGATTGGAAAATTTCTGTTTCATAATGTGTCCTTGATAATGTCATGTACCTTTTTAAGATTGTCATCAAATTTGGGAAAACCTCTATCAAATTTCCTTCACAAGTTGTAAGACTTTGTGTGAAGTAACTAATCTTAAATACTTTTCAGATTGAAGATACACATGTGGCTATTTGTTATTATCACATTAGCCAGCCTGTCATATTGTCTTTATTGTAGTAGCATGTTACAAGTTTTATATTAAATGCACTGATGTCAAAACTATAGGTCAAATCAGCAACAAAAGCAAATTGTTTCCAATGTGTTCATATGATTCTCTTTTGTACTCTAGTTATATTATCAAACAATTCAAGAACCTACTTATTGCTTCTATTTAAAATTTTTCTTCCTCATAATGAATTATTTTTTATTATAATTTGCTTCTTGATGCCAGAATAATTTATATTGACATTATTGCTCATGTCTATCATTTAAGCTTCATATTCAGTTAATCTTTTGTTTGAACACTATTTTAGTTCTTTAATAAATAAATTTAAGGATGGAAAAAGAGAATTCCCTTTATAAACATCCATGTAAACATCCAAATCAGGAGTCTGTGATTTGTTTACTTATTTCCAAAGCACTGTTGAATCCACTACCCTATGACACTCTGGTGTAGTACTTAAGGGAAGAGTTCAAAACAGGGAAATTGAGTTTATGAAACATTTGCGATCATATATTTTGTCAGTGGTGCAGCTAAGAAAAGATGTTACATTACTCAGTTCGTTCTCTACTTTCATCCTTCCCAAGGACAAACTGTCAGAGCATTAACCACTGTCATTGTCTGTGAAATTTAAAATTACAGGCCCTATTTTTCATTCCATGTGGCTGATACAAAATTTGAGATGTTAACCTGAAATGAAAGTACAAGTTGTCATGGGTCATGGTACAAGATGATAAATTGGTCTAGAACAAGCTCTAGTTTTGCAGTTTCCTTACTCCATAAAGTATATCTAAAGTAAGGACATTGATTGAAAGATTTTCCATAATCTGAAATCCCCAATATATTACCCAAGTCTACCCCATTACCATTACCAATCGATTCTGACTCATAGTGACCCTATAGGACAGAGTAGAGCTGCCCCATAGAGTTTCCAAGGAGCACCTGGTGGATTCAAAATGCTAACTTTTTAGTTAGCAATCGTAGCTCTGAACCACTATGCCATCAGGGTGTCTACCCAGTCTAGAAGCCCATTTTAAAGATGAGAACAGGGTTTTGAATATGAGTAAGTTTTAAGTAAAACCAACAACAAATAATAGATATCTGAATATGTTTCTTCATGATTTTGGTTCTTAATCTGCTTTTAACAGTTGTCTTGAGAGCTAACTGAAAATTCAAGTTCTTTGATTTCTCGATTAAAGGAATAATCCCTAAATTTTAGAAGAGAAAAATCCTATTTAATGGAAGAAATAAATCAGAGTTGATAAGTAAATATTATATGGTAATTTTCATTAAGTGTTATACATTCATTATAGTGTTGTTAATTCATCAATGTAAAACTAAAAAGAGAGGGACAGAGAGCCACAGGGGTGGGGAGAGAAAAAGAGAGAGAGGAAGATGAAAATAAATTCACTCAACGTGTATATACATGTTTCTTCTCAACTAGGCTAATGTTATTAATTCTTCTTAACGTCCTAATGGGGTTTAAAATAAATAATTTGATCTATTAAATATTGTACTGATATTTGGGGAAATTTTCCACAGAAACTGTAGAAGGAGAAAGCATTCATTAAAATTCTTAGTGTATATTTTATAAGGGACTACTTCAGCATGAAGGATCTCACAAATACTTTGTCCAGGCAATAACTGGCCCATAACAGGTTCTCAATACAGCTCAATGAATGGATACATACTACATCTGCTCTCTTTCTCCCACAGGGATATTTTTAATTATACTTGAACACACACAGAGGAACTTTCCACATCCAGAAGGAACTCATACTCTTTTTGGACAGTTTTAGTGATTAGAAAACTTTTTCTTATTTTGGGATCAGATCTGTGTCTCTATAATTTTTACCAATTAGAGTTAGTTCAAGCCTCTGGGATCAGAGATAGAAAATTCGATCCTTCTTTCCCATTTGGCTACCCTCAAATGTGAGAGAACAACTATTGTGGCCTCTTAGATAATTTATGCTCTTTTAACTATGTGATAATGACGTTTTAGATGGCCTAAACTTTAAAACTTTCACACAAAAGATTATCCCAATTGTTATGGATTGATTCGTGTCCCCCTAACATGGGCCCAGCAAAAGCTGGATGATGAATAAGGAAGATAGAATGCAAATTGATGCCTTAAAATAGTGGTATTGGCAAAGAATATCGAATATATCATGAACTGCCCAAAGAACGAACAAATCTGTCTTGAAGGAAGTACAGCCAGAATGCTTCTTAGAAGCAAGGATGGCAAGACTACATCTCACATACTTTGGACATGTTGTCAGGAGGGATCAGTCCCTGGAGAAGGACATCGTGCTTGGTAAAATAGAGGGCCAACGAAAAAGAGGAAGACCCTCAACAAGATGGATTGACACAGTGCCTACAACAATGGGCTCAAGCATAACAATGATTGTGAGCATGGTGCAGGACCGGGCAGTGTTAAACTCTGTAGTACGTAGGGTCACTATGAATTGGAACCAACTCAGTGGCACCTAGCAACAACAACAAATGGGTGTCAACTTGGCTAGGTTATGATTATCAGTATTGTGTGATTGTCTACCATTTTGTCACCTGATGTGATTTTCCTAGGTATTGTAAACCCTACCTCTCTGATGTTAATGAGGCAGGATTAGAGGCAGTCATATTAATGAGGCAGGACCCAATCTACAAGATTAGGTTGTATTTTAAGTCAATCTCTTTTGAGATATAAAAGAGAGAAGCGAGCAGAGAGATGGGACAACCTCATATCACCCAGAAGGTAGTGCCAGGAGCCAAGACCATCCTTTGTACCTGGGGTCCCTGTGCTAAGAAACTCCTATACTAGGGAAAGATTGATGAAAAAGACCTTCCTCCAGAGTCGACAGAGAGAGAAAGCCTTCCCCTGGAGCTGGTGCCCTGAATTAGGACTTTCAGTCTACTAAACTGTATGAGAATAAATTTTTGCTTGTTAAAGCCACCCACTTGCGGTATTTCTGTTACAATAGCACTAGATAAGTAAGACACTGTTGTTCTTACGTGCTGTTGAATTGGTTCTGACCCATAGTGACCCTATGTACAACAGAACAAAACATTAGTCGAATTGAAATAAGATAGTTTTTTCCTCCTTCTCAAAAATAGCCAGAGGCAAGCATACAAAGAAGGCAGCTAAACAAAATTTCATGGGAACTAATTTTTCCTTATTTGCTAAGAGAAGCTCAAGCACCACTGCCACCTTTGAAAGATTTTAAGTGTGATAAATTATATTTTATTAGTGAGAGTTCTACGTCCTTTCACATTCACATACTATTTTAATTGGGAAATTTGCAGAGCTGGCTTGTTTAAAGTTTGGGTGCCTCCTCAGCTTAGTACTTGTATTATTGTGAAGTGATCGTGAGGTTCTCAGCCTGAAGAGATTTGGTTCGCATTGCAGAATGTTCTCAGACTTTAGAAATTTTTGTAAATATTTTCTGAACGCTTGAATGGACCCTGGGGTGAATTGCCCCTGAATTTTTTTAGGTAACTATAAAAGGTCAGTGGATAAGGGAAGACTGAGTTCCAATTTAGTTAATGTATCTCCTTAAGCCAAGAAATCATGTTGTTAATAACCACTAATTGTTCAGCAGTGGCCATTTGGTTGAAAATAGAGGAATATCTTTTTATATATTCACATGCAAGTAGAATACTGTTTTCATGAAAGTTATCGGTTTGATAGGACATATATAAGAAATGTCATGGATTCGCGTTAAGTTTCTCTCTTTCATTTCTCTCTCTTGTTTTAGGTTGTACAGTGGCAGAAAATTGTTCCCATGAGCCATCAGACCCAGTGGCCAGATTAAATAATCTGTCTAGGTTTCACTTAACATGCCTTTACTAGACTTGGTAGAAACTTCACAGCCCTTGTCACCTTCCCATAGGAGGAGCTACATCTCACAAATATGTGTGTGCAAAGGCCTCTCTTTGATGCTTACTTAGTAAAAGAAGTTTCTTCCCCTTTTCTAGCCGAGTTATATGTATACTTTATACAGCTCTTGGCCATGCGGGGTCTAGGCAGAAACATTTGTCCCAGGGTAGTGGCTGCAGCAGTATATTGACAGGGAACTGCCAGAAATTCAGGCTGGATTCAGAAGAGGACGTGGAACCAGGGATATTGCTGATATCAGATGGATCCTGGATGAAATCAGAGGATACCAGAAGGATGTTTACCTGTGTTTCACTGGCTATGCAAGGTATTCAACTGTGTAGATCATAACAAATTATGGATAACATTGTAAAGAATGGGAATTCCAGAACACTTAATTGTGCTCATGAGGAACCTTTACACAGATCAAGAGGCAGTTGTTCGGACAGAACAAGGGGATAAGGAGTGGTTTAAATTCAGGAAAGGTATGCATCAGGGTTGTATTCTTTCACCATACCTATTCAATCTGTATGCTGAGCAAATAATCCTAGAAGCTGGGCTATGTGAAGAAGAAAGGGGCATCAGGATTGGAGGAAAACTCATTAACAACCTGCATTATGCAGATGACACAACCTTGTTTGCTGAAAGTGAAGAGGACTTGAAGCACTTACTAATGAAGATCAAAGACCACAGCTTTCTATATGGATTACACCTCAACATAAAGAGAACAAAAATCCTCACAACTGGACCAATAAGCTACATCATGATAAACAGAAAAGAGATTGAAGTTGTCAAGGATTTCATTTCACTTGGATGCACAATCAACGCCCATGGAAGCAGCAGTCAAGAAATCAAAAGACACTTTGCACAGGGCAAATCTGCTACATAGGACCTCTTTAAAGTGTTGAAAAGCAAAGATGTCACCTTGAAGACTAAGGTGCTCCTGATCCAAACCACGGTATTTTCAATCTCATCATATGCCTATGAAAGCTGGACAATGAATAAGGAAGATCGAGGAAGAATTGACACCTTTGAATTGTGGTGTTAGCGAAGAATATTGAATATACCATGGACTGCCAAAGAATGAACAAATCTGTCTCGGAAGAAGTACAACCAGAATGCTCCTTGGAAGCAAGGATGGTGAGACTCATCTTACATATGTTGGACATGTTGTCAGGTGGGATCAGTCCCTGGAGAAGGGCATCATGCTTGGTAGAGTACCGGGTCAGGGAAAAGAGGAAGACCCTCGACAAGATGGATTGGCACAGTGGCTGCAACAATGGGCTCAAGTATAACAACGATTGTGAGGATGGGGCAGGACCGAGCATTGTTTTATTCTATTGTGCATAGGGTCACTATGAGTCAGAACTGACTTGACGGCACCTAACAACAACAACAACAACAGCTGGCTTAAGAACTGATGTATTTGAACTGTGGTGTTGGCAAAGAATATTCAACATACCATAGACTGCCAAAAACAAGCAAACAAATCAATCTTGTGTTCCTTACAAACGAGGATGGCAAGGCTCCATCTTGCTTAATTTGGATATGTCATCAGGAATGACCAGTCTCTAGAAAAGAGCATCATGTTTGGTATATGAGGGGAACCCTCAGTGAGATGGACTGACACAATGGCAACAGACTCAAACATACCAACAGTCATGAAGATGGTGCAGAACTGGGCAATGTTTTCTTCTGTTATACATAGGGTCACCATGAATCTGAGCCCATTTGATTGCAACTAACAATGTTAGCTGTTTTTCCTCCTGACTGATGCCCTCAGTGAATACCACAGAGAGGAAGAAAGCACTGTATGTGATCTGGGGGGAGAGGATGGCCTTCTCTTCTGGTAGCTGTTCAAATTAGGTGAAAGCCAGCTTTTCTCTCCACAAATAAGCCTGGCATGTAGAGTGGCCTAGTTCTCCTTCACATCCTGGAGATTTCCCCTTCCTCCCTCATTGCCATCCCTAACCCCATGAAATCTAAAATTTTCTAATGAGAACCTTACTAACTAAGATGAAACACTCTCCCTAAGTCAATGTCATCCCAGGGTCATAGGTCAACAACCCCATGACCTAGTGTAGGCTGATGGCTGAAACTTGGAATTCCTTCACCTCCCCAGTATGCCTGTGGTTCAGGAGCTGCCCCGTGTGGCTCTGTGACAAGCTCCCTGTGATTATGTTGGAAGATGATGGAGTGGAGCAGATTGACCACAGGTAATGTTTTGCTGCTAATTCTGCAAGGAGACCTTGAGAGGCTTTCCGTGTATCTGACAATTACCTAAAATGCTGTCCAATGTAATGATATGTTGGGAAATGGAAAATGCTGAGGGGGTCATTTAGCAATCATATCCTGATAGTGTTCTTCAGCAGATTATAGGTTTTTCCCTCCCTCTTTATAGTAATAGATAGAAGTAAATATAACAACTTTTCACAGCAACAGCAAATTTATATTCAGATTTGATCAAGTCTGAATCAACTTTAAACAACCAGAGAAGTTATTTGAGAACAGACCAATAAACTCTGGAGGATGTACGGTCTTGCTATCTTCTCTAGAAATACAGTTTTTGAGCTTGCAAATGCACACAGCTGTATGTGCCTGTACCCCCCATTTCCATGATCTGTCACAATCCCCTGTCATAACTACATTGGAGAAGATGACAGTCAACCAACCAGTTGCCATTGAGTCAATTCTAACTCATGGTGACCCCACGTGTGGCAAAGTTGAACTGTGCTCTATAGGATTTTCAATGGATGATTTCTTAGAAGTAGCTTGCCAGGCATTTCTTTTGAGGAGCCTCTGAATAGATTTGAACCTCCAACCTTTCAGTTAGAATTTGAGAGTGTTAGCCATGTTTTACCACCCACGGATTCCTAGAGAAGACGAGAAGGATAGAAATGTATGAATTTAACACTTCTTTCTCTTTTCAAGGCTGTCCA
The DNA here is from genome assembly GCF_024166365.1 of Elephas maximus indicus. NCBI lineage: Eukaryota > Metazoa > Chordata > Mammalia > Proboscidea > Elephantidae > Elephas > Elephas maximus. The sequence goes on from NC_064820.1 coordinate 87,846,556, forward strand.
TTTAGATTAGAGCTTGCTTAGTTATTCAAGACTATCTCCAAGTCTGGAAATCAGTTAACTCTGAAGGGAGATCAAACTTTTTTTTTTTTTTTTAAAGAGATTAATGTTAGAAAACTTAAAAAGGTTTACATTTAAATAAATAGTTCTCTTTTATTGTGTACCATTAATGATGCATTTGAACTAAGTTTTGACTAAAAATAAATGTCGTTACTATTGGATAAATAATAATATTTTTTAATCACTAATATGAAATTAAGTGTGTGATCAGATTCCAGTCTGAAATCTTTAACTCAATTTTCCTCTTACTTAGTTTGAATCTTTTTTAAGAAATAATAGCCCATGTCAGGTAGTTTTACTTTTCTAATATATCACTTAAAAATATTTTTCCATTTTCTGAAACTTGATCATGTATGCCGTGAAAGGATTTTTAATCCCCTCTTCTCCTTGACATTTAAATAAAAACTATAAAGATTTCCTTCTTCATTTGCTGCTGTAATTTTGTACTGGAATCCCATAGACCACAGTGTTTACTAAATCAGGTCCTCAGAATTATCCATTGTTTACCAAGGCATGTAAATATGTTTTCCACAGTTAATAGGCTACTATTTACTGACGAGAACCACCATTTATACAGGACAGCACAGTTACAGGAGACACTTTGTATCATGTGAAGAAAAGTTTCTTACTGGATTACTAAGTTTTCCTGATTCTTCTGGGTAGTGGGTGGGGAGAATTAGCAAACTGGAGAAAGACTGCAAGTTCAACAGCATAAATTGTGTGTTAATGGTCCGGAGTACTTTTATGTTGCCAAATATCCATAGAAGGTTGCATTATTAAACTACAAACTTGCCAGCCTTCTAAATCTAAAGTGGCAAAATTTCTAAACACATAGACTATACATGTATTGGTCTAAAGCTAGATGGTGGGATGTCCAATTTATTCATTTTTGGTTGTCTTCATATTAGTTGATGATGATGATACTTAACATTTATTGAACAGTTACGATATGTCAGGACCTGTTTAAGGGCTCTAAGTACATCATCAATTTACTCCCCCTTCAGTCTCATATGGTGTTATTTTTAGTCTCCTTTATAGGAGGGGGAGTCCCTGGATGGCGCAAATGGTTAAGTGCTTGACTGCTAACCAAAAGATTAGGAGTTGGAGCCCACTCAGGGGCACCTTGGAAGAAAGGCCTGGCTGTCTACTTCTGAAAACTAAGCCACTGAAAACCCTATTGGGCACAGATCTGCTCTGACACACATGGGATTGCCGTGAGTTGGAAGCAAATCAGTGGCAGCTGATACTGGTTTTATAGAAGGGAGAACTGATTTTGTAGCAATTTACATGGAAAAGAAAATAATCTTTGGGCTCTCCCTGAAAGTTCCAGATCTGTCTCCTTTACCTTTTATTTTCCTTGTCCTTAATTGAGACAACCAAACCAACCAACCCAGTGCCATTGAGTTGATTCTGACTCATAGTGACCCTATAGGACAGAGTAGAACTGCCCCATAGAGTTTCCAAGGAGCGCCTGGTGGATTCGAACTGCCGACCTTTTGGTTAGCAGCCATAGCACTTAACCACTATGCCACCGGGGTTTCCCTTAATTGAGAATACATCCTAAAATTCTGTTTTCACTACTCTTTGATTTGCTGTTTATATCGCCTCTTCTCGGAAAGTTCATTTATTCCCATAGTCTGCTGCCCAGATAAATTACATCAGCCAGTTCTGATTGCTGTTTCCCTTTTTAATCTCCCTTTCTACCTCCTACACCCAGCTCTACAGCAGTTTTGCCCTTCTAATGTATAAAAGAATTCTATCCATGACCACAGCCTATACTCAGCTCACCCTGATTGTCTTCATGGGGTAATGTCACTCTAGTATTGTCATAGTCACTGTGATCCATAAGGTTTTCATTGGCTCATTTTCAGAAGTAGATTAACAGGCCTTTCTTCCTACTGTGGAGTCTGGAAGCTCTGCTGAAATCCATTCAGCATCATACCAGCATGCAAGTCACCACTGATGGACAGGCGGTTACTGTGCACGGGGTGCATTGACCAGGAATTACCCAGGGTCTCCCATACAGGATGCGAGAATTCTACCACCGAACCACCAATGCCCAAACCCCAACACTCTTCGTATCCTTTAATCTTCCCCTTGTTCACAGCCAAGAAGCCTCAGAAGAACAGTAAAAATTACATGTTAATTTATTGTTAGTTTTTTATCAAGATTCTTAATCAGAATCTGCTGTCTTTGGATTTCGTATGAGTTCTTTCAGGCCCCCATATTTATGATTGGATAGGTTAAGAAGAGTTTTTGATATTTAGCTTCCATTGGAAGTATTAGAGAAATTAAACTTAACATGTGAGTTTGGGCAAGTTACTCAACTTCTCTGTGCCTAATAGTAGCTAACTTATAGGGTTGTTGCAAGGACTAAAGGAGTTATTACCTGTAAGCATGTAAAACAGTGTTGAAACTGGTTAGTATTTAATAAGTAATGCCTGCTGTTATTATTATCCCACAGACCACAGTAAGATAATACATTCATCCAACTAGACACCACATCAGAGATGGCACCTTCTTCATTCTTTTTGTGTAGCCAGTGCAGCCAAAGAGCTTAAGTCATGGCAAAATATTGCTTTTGGTGGAAAACTCTAAGTCAATATTTGCGATTTGGGTGGGGCTGAGAAAATGTTCTGGTTTTTACCGTCCTATTGAAGTTTCCACTCACATTTACAATCCATTAGCTCGTTTGCACAGGCTCTTGTCCAAGCAAACTATGTAGAACAATTAGGCCAGTCTTCATTAAGAGTTGCCCACTCAGAGTGTATGAATTCCAGGGGCACAATGAAAAGCAAGTGAGTCTGCGTCGTTGGGTCGCAGCATTGATGGGTACACAGGTAGCGACCTCAAGACAAACCACAAGGCAGATCGTGAGCAGGCTTTCTTTATGCACCTGGGGAGCGAAAGAAAGAGCTAGATGTTAGAGATGAGAACCATGGCTTAGATTTCTCATCAGAAGTCTTTCCCGGAGCAGAACACCCAACAAGATAGCTATTCATGTTATTTAGATTCTCTCATTAGTACCTAGAAAACAAAAATGGTGCTACTAAAATTTCAACATCTTTGATTTCTTTAACTATTGAACTTCTCTTTGGCCCTTGCCATAGAAACCGTTTAATAAGTGTGTTGCTGATTTTTTAAAGCTGGAACACAAATGAGAATATATTTAAAGGAACAAGGACTCTATTCCAAAAAGTTTCCTTAAAAGATCCTTTGAAGAATAATGAATAAATATGTGTTCTCCAAAAATCTGAAACATTTAAAGGAAGATGCTAACTGATGCTCTTCCCAATGAGTTTCAGTAAGTCCACATCTTCCATGCAACTGGGTTTTTATTATCTCTGGGGTACAAAGTGATAGGATTGACAAGTTTTTGGTTTTATTTCTTTAAATTTCCAAATAGCTAACACTGAGAGAAAAATAATCTAGAATAGAAATCGCAATTCTAACACAGTTAACACAGTTTGAAAAGAACAGTTAAATTGCCTTCGGTTCGGGGAAAGGTTGGGGTGACATTGTTCTTCAACATACAGTCTGAGTTGATAAGGTTTATGGTAGGAGGAAAAATGCATTGTTATAATAATTCTATGGAAAGGGCTATGGAAATGTTCCACATTAAAAGAGACCAGAGAACTACGATAATTAAAGCAATACCAAATACTAGACTGGATCCTGTATTGGAAGGAAAAAAAATGCAATAAAGGATGTTATTGGGTTAATTGAGAAAATTGGAATAATGACAGTAGATTAGATTAAAGTATTGTATCAATGATACAATTACAGTACAGTTTATAACCATACTGTGATTATGTAAGAACATATCCTTATTCTCAGGAAGTACACATTAAAGTAATTAGAGGTAAAGAGACATGGTGTATGCAACTTACTTTCAAATGGTGCAGAGAAAATATCGTATCTATTGTTAAACATATTTACATAGGTATATGTATAACAAACACATACAGAGAGAGAAAAATGATAAATAGTGGAAAATGTTAGCAATAGATGAATTTGGTTAAAGGGTATACAAGTGTTCAGTTTACTATTCTTATTAACATTTTTCTGTGTTAAATTATTTCCAAATAAAAAGTAAAAATAAAAATTAAGTCTTTCAGATTTTTTTTGTATTCCGTTATTTGGATGTTCTTGGGAGTGGCACATGTACCATATTGTAAGCAAATCGTTTAAGAAAAAATTACTACAGGTAGAAGGTGAACTTCAACCAACACAATAAAGGAGGGCACCACGAACAAGCAAAAATACATTGCCGTGTTTATAAGTTGGCAAAAGACATTCTGTGCTAGAGAAGCTGGCAGAGTCTTGAATAAAACCCAGTGTGGTCTTTAAGCAGAAAGCTGTCTGCATAAGGACTATGGGTCTTCTTAGATTTCTCTAAAAAGTCTAAGGCAACACCAGGGTAGCTATATAAAGAGAAAGGAAGGAGAGAGGGAAAGCAAGAGAGCAGGAATGCTGAGCAAAAGAGAAAACTTTAATAATAACTATAGCTCATTGAGTGGTTACTATGTGTTGGTTTTGTTTTTTGTTCACTTTTACTTATTTCCCTGTCCTTCCCACCCCAGTAACCCTACAAGTTTAGTATCATTCTCATTGTACAGATGCAAAACCTGAGACTCAGAGAAGCTTCTATACAGTTCAGACAGTAGCAGAGCTGATAGGTAAACAGAAGTCTGAATTTGAAGCTATTGTTGTGGTTGTTAGCTGCCCTCAAGACCTTCCCCCACTCATGGTCATCCCATGCACAAAGAAACAAAACACTGCCCGGTCTTGTGCCATCCTCATGATTAGTTGCAGATCGAGCTGTTGTGATTCATAGGGTTTTCACTGGCTGATTTTCAGAAGTTGTCTCTGTTACCTTAGAAGCTCTGCCGACACCTGTTCAGCATCACAGCAACACACAAACCTCCATGACAGAGGGGTGGTAGCTGTGCATGAGATGCATTGGCCGGGAATCAAACCCAGGCCTCCCACACAGGAGGTGAGAATTCTACCAACTGAACCACTAGTGCCTCCTTCAGAGCTATTAACCACTACCTTATAAGGTCCCCCAGTGTCTCTTCTGGGGGAAGGAAAATAGGTGCACCAATAGGTCCCTTAGGGGTATGTTGGCAGCACATGGGCTGGACCATAGCTGGCAGATGTTTTGCCAAGATGTTAAGAACATCCATCTCGATTTGGCTGTACCAGGCTAAAATCACTGGAGATTAATAAAGAAAAGCATGGCGTGTCCCAGGGAGCAGCTTCTTAGATTGCCTAGCACCTAATGCCAAGAGAAGCAATTCCATTTCTCATGTGGCCTCATGTAGTTCCAACTCCCTTTCCTTCCTTGCCATGTCGACATGCACTGTGGGGCGTAAAAATTGATTTGGGGGCCAAATGCTACAGAATGGATGGAAAACCCTTGCCTCATGCAGAAGCAGCTGTAGAGTTCCCGGTATTATTCTTTCTTTTCTGATTGTACAGGAAAGCCAAGTGAAAATGTACTCTCTAGAATGATCAGCAATTTGTTGACAGCATTGCACATATCACAGAGATACCAGCTTGTCTACTAGGCTGTTAATAGGTGGATAGCAGACATTCCCAACACAAAACCAAATTGTAGTTGAGTTCATTTCTCTTTGTCAAAGACCAGCAATTTCCAAGATCAAGTGGACACTTACTTTTTAAAGACTGTTAATCCTGCCTTATTTTAAGACTAACAGCAAAGTTCTTCATATCCAAGTGCAGACTGAGAAAGAGAAAATTGATATAATAACCTAACCAGCTGTTACAGGGTATGTAACCCATCAAAAATGGTCTTGCTAGTAAGAAGCAGTTAGTGCTTGCTTCATCTTAATTTTTCTGCCTATTTTCCATTTGCTGGATTTTAGATCCTTATATACAGATAACGGGGCCCTGGTGGTGCAGTGGTTAAGTGTTTGGTTGCTAACCAAAAGGTTGGCAGTTCGAATCCACCAGCCACTCCTTGAAAACCCTACAGGGCAATTCTACTCTGCCCTATAGGGCTGTTATGAGTTGGAATTGACTCAACAGCAGTGTTTTTTGTTTGTTTTATATATAGAAAATATTTCTTGTATATCTAAATGAACTCTTTCCAAAGAACCCATATAATCATTAGTATTAATCCTTAGTATTATTGATTCTAAACTCCACTTAGTTTGTCTTTAGTTTTCTGTTTGCTTGCTTGGTTTTCTTCTTCTTCTTCTTTTTTTTTTTTAGTATATTGCTATTAGTGGCAATAATTAAACTAAGATATGTAATCATTTGATTAATTTTTTAAAACGTACTGAACATCTCTATTATGGGTCAGATATGGTGACACCAAAACATACCCTCTGCCCTCAAGGATCTCATAGTCCAAAGGGACCAAAAGCTAAACCAAACCCATTGCCATTGAGTTGATTCTGAGTCCGAAGAGAATGAGCCTGAAAATAAACAAACACTATGCAGTGTGATAAGTACTTCAGTTCCCCTCCTGTAGGCGAGCTGCTCATTCTCCCATACACCAATGTCTACCGCACACAAAAAATAACATAGCCAAAGGTAGAGTCCCTCTCTGAGAGTGTGCTTCTCATAGAAACAGAATTGAGAGGGAATCTGGGGTCACAGGAGAGAAATGACTTGATGTGTGAGATGTTCTTCCAGGCTTGTGGTAATACTAAAGAACTCATTGTCAGAGGATAACTTCCAGAGGACAGAGGCTGTTTTCCTTGTCTATATCAACAAAGCTGTTAAAGAATGGTTGCAGTTAAAAATGGATGGACAGGTGTAGTGTTGTAACATCCACTTTAAGGCAATTAGGTAGGATAAGAAGGACAAGAAATACCTCTGAGAGCTTCATTATGGAGGTCGTTCCTTTGTTTTTTCAGTTCGTGAAGAAAGGCAAACATTGTTCTTGAGGTGTAACTTTCATTTTCAGAGCTATAGTAACTAACGTAGAGAAGAGTAAAATATAAGCACTTTTTTGCCTCTCAGAAAACCTAACTTGTTCAACAAAGCAGAGAATGGTTTTTCTACATATTTACTTCATGTGGAGAAGTATTATTTGGAACACAGGTCTCTATTTGATTCATGTACAGAAGCGTGGCTTTTGATGTATGGCTTATCAGCAAAAAACAAACCAAAAAAGACATTGTATCTGGCTTCCTAAAAGGTGGTTGTGTGTGAAGGGGAGTAGAAGAAATTATAAGTCATATTTTTGGTTATTTTAAATTCTAATGACAGAACCAGGAACTGAATTCAAAGGCTAGTCAGGCCAAAGTTTTCTGAAAAATTCACCAGATAATAAGCGGTTATATGTGAGCACACCTGAAAAAGGAGTTTAAACCCTAAAGTCTGAATCCAAAGCTACTCTTTAACATATTTAATTTTTCTTAAAAAGACTCTCAAGACTGAAGAATAATAATGTTTACTAGGTAAGCTTACCAAAGCCCAATCAGTGGAGCCAGGTCTACATGAAGCCCCAAATCAACTTCTGCCTGGTGAGGTCTTGGAATTGTCTTAAATGAAAGGGAAAATTGTTCATAACTGCGAGTGGAAGCCTTCATTAGAAGAGGTACAATCACCACCAAAATAGACCATTTTTTTTTTCTTAACTTAAATATGTTTCATTATTGGTCACTATAACAACCAGGAATGGCCAATAATGAGATCATTTAAAGTTGCCAGATAGTACAAGTCCTGAGGAACTCCTTCCCTACTTCTGCACTCTCTCATACTCCAACCCCTGAAATGGATTACAGAAAAAACAAACTAAGGAAAAGCCAAAGCTTACAGGTTCATGTTCTTTTGGAGTTGTTGTTAACTGCCTTTGAAGGTGTTAGCTGCTACAGAGTCAGCTCCCAACTCATGGGAACCCTGTGCACAACAGAACTAAATGCTACCCAATCCTACATCATCCTCAGGATTGGGTACGAATTTGGCCATTGTGATCCACAGGCTTTTCACCGGCTGTTTGGGAAGTAGATCACTCAGACTTTCTTCCTAGTCCATTTTAGTCTAGAAGCTCTGTTGAAATCTGTTTAGCACCACAGCAACAGGGAAGCCTCCGCTGACAGTTGGGTAATGGCTGCACCCATGGGTCTCTCACAGGGAAAGTGAAGATTGAATCACTGTCTTGGTTATCTAGAGCTGCTGTAATAGAAATAACACAAGTGGTGGATTTAGCAAACAGAAATTTATTTCTCACGGTTTAGGAGGCTAGAAGTCTGAATTCAGGGTGCTGACTCTAGGGGAAAGCTCTCTGTTGGCTCTGGGGGAAGGTCCTTCTCTCTTCAGCTTCTATTTCTTGGTTCCTTGGCAGTCTTCATGTGATGTGGCATCTATAATCCCCCTTCTCTGCTTGCTAGTTTAATCTCTTTTATACCTCAAAAGAGATTGACTTAAAACACACCTTACACTGATACTGCCTCATTAACATAACGAAGAAAACCCATTCCCAGATGGATTATAACCATGCATATAGGGGTTAGGATTTAAAGCACATATCTTGGGGGAACACAATTCCATCTATAATGGCCACCAATGTCCCCTACTGGTATTTAGTGGCCCCAAACACTTACTTGTGCTATCAACCAGAGTCCGTAGGGTATTGTTGGGTCCATGAGGTCCACTTAAGATCTAACTGGTGGTCCTCTTAGCCATATCCTTTTCTGGGAAAGTTGGATAGCAGATGTAGTGTGCCTTTTGCACTCTTTTTCCCTCATTATACTGATGTCCTCCCTACTAGTAACCATGATCTTTTGCTCTCCTGCAGTCTCAACTATGAAAAATAGTCCCATATGTCTTTTGTAACATTTTATTTTGAAATAATTTTAGACTTACAGAAGATTTGCAAAGATAGTCAAAGAGTCCCTGTATACCCTTCACCCAGCTTCTCCTAATGTTTGCCATTTCTTGCATTGGTATTTCATTGAGGTTTGAATTTACATTTCCCTAATGGGAACCCTGGTTGTACAATGGTTAAGAGCTAGGGTGCTAATCGAAAGGTCAGCACTTCAAATCTACCAGCCTGCTCCTTAGAAACACTATGGGGCAGTTCAGCTCTGTCCTGTAGGGTTGCTATCAGTTAGAATCGACTTGATGGCCAAGAGTTTTTTGTTTTTTAATGGTGAGTGATTTTAAGCATCCATTCATATGCTTATTTGCCATCCATAACAACTTGAAGAGGAATGATGTTGCATTCATCATCAAAAAGAACATTTCAAGATCTATCCTGAAATACAACATTGTCAGTGATAGGATAATATCCATATGCCTGCAAGGAAGACCAGATAATATGACTATTATTCAAATTTAGCACCAACCACTAAGGCCAAAGATGAAGAAATTGAAGATTTTCATCAGCTTCTACAGTCTGAAATTGATCGAATATGCAATCAAGATGCATTGATACTTACTGGTGATTGGAATGCAAAAGTTGGAAACAAAGAAGAAGGATCAGTACTTGGAAAATATGGTCTTGGTGATAGAAATGATGCCAGAGATGACGATTGACTTTTTTTTTTTAAATAATTTTTATTGTGCTTTAAGTGAAAGTTTACAAATCAAGTCAGTCTCTCACATATAAACTTATATACACCTTTCTACATACTCCCACTTACTCTCCCCCTAATGAGTCAGTCCGCTCCCTCCTGCCAGTCTCTCCTTTTGTGACCGTTTTGCCAGTTTCTAACCCTCTCTACCCTCCCATCTCCCCTCCAGACAGGAGATGCCAACACAGTCTCAAGTGTCCACCTGATATAATTAGCTCACTCTTCATCAGCATCTCTCTCCTACCCACTGTCCAGTCCAATCCATGTCTAGTGAGTTGTCTTCTGGAATAGTTCCTGTCCTGGGCCAACAGAAGGTTTGGGGACCATGACCACTGGAATTCTTCTAGTATTAGTCAGACCATTAAGTCTGCTCTTTTTATGAGAATTTGGGGTCTGCATCCCACTGTTCTCCTGCTCCTGCAGGAGTTCTCTGTTGTGCTCCCTGTCAGGGCAGTCATCGGTTGTGGCCGGGCAACATCTAGTTCTTCTGGTCTCAGGATGATGTAAGTCTCTAGTTCATGTGGCCCTTTCTGTCTCTTGGGCTCATAATTACCTTGTGACCTTGGTGTTCTTCATTCTCCTTTAATCCAGGTGGGTTGAGACCAATTGATGCATCTTAGATGGCCGCTTGTTAGCATATAAGACCGCGGACGCCACACTTCAAAGTGGGATGCAGAATGTTTTCTTAATAGAATTTATTTTGCTAATTGACTTAGATGTCCCCTGAAGCCATAGTCCCCAAACTCCCACCCTTGCTCCGCTGACCTTCAAAGCATTCAGTTTATTCAGGAAACTTCTTTGCTTTTGGTCCAGTCCAGTTAAGCTGACCTTCCATGTATTGAGTATTGTCCTTCCCTTCACCTAAAGTAGTTCTTATCTACTAACTATTCAGTAAATAACCCTCTCCCACCCTCCCTCCCTCTCCCCTCTCATAACCACAAAAGAATGCATTCTCAGTTTAAACTCTCAAGATCTTATAATAGTGGTCTTATACAATATTTGTCCTTTTGCATCTGACTAATTTCACTCAGCATAATGCCTTCCAGGTTCCTCCATGTTATGAAATGTTTCACAGATTCATCACTGTTCTTTATCGATGCATAGAATTCCATTGTGTGAATATATCATAATTTATTTATCCATTCATCCTTTGATGGGCACCTTGGTTGCTTCCGTCTTTTTGCTATTGTAAACAGTGCTACAATAAACATGGGTGTGCATATATCTATTTGTGTAAAGGCTCTCATTTCTCTAGGATATATTCCGAGGAGTGGGATTTCTGGATTGTATGGTAGTTCTATTTCTAACTTTTTCAGAAAACGCCAGATAGATTTCCAAAGTGGTTGTACCATTTGACATTCCCACCAGCAGTGTATAAGAGTTCCACTCTCTCCACAGCCTGTCCAACATTTATTATTTTGTGTTTTTTGGATTAATGCCAGCCTTGTTGGAGTGAGATGAAATCGCATCGAAGTTTTAATTTGCATTTCTTTAATGGCTAATGATCGAGAGCATTTTCTCATGTATTTGTTAGCCACCTGAGTATCTTCTTTAGTGAAGTGTGTGTTCATATCCTTTGCCCAATTTTTAATTGGGTTCTTTGTCTTTTTGTGGTTGAGTTTTAACAGAATCACATAGATTTTAGAGATCAGGCACTGGTCGGAGATGTTATAGCTGAAAAATTTTTCCCAATCTGTAGGTGATCTTTTTACTCTTTTGGTGAAGTCTTTAGATGAGCATAGGTGCTCGATTTTTAGGAGCTCCCAGTTATCTGGTTTCTCCTCATCATTTTTGGTAATGTTTTGTATTCTGTTTATGCCTTGTATTAGGGCTCCTAACGTTGTCCCTGTTTTTTCTTCCATGATCTTTATCGTTTTAGTCTTTATGTCTTTGATCCACTTGGATTTAGTTTTTGTGCATGGTGTGAGGTATGGGTCCTGTTTCATTTCTTTGCAAATGGATATCCATTTATGCCAGCACCATTTGTTAAAAAGACTATCTTTTCCCCAATTAACTGACACTGGGCCTTTGTCAAATATCAGCTGCTCATATGTGGATGGATTTATATCTGGGTTCTCAATTCTGTTCCATTGGTCTATGTGCCTGTTGTTGTACCAGTACCAGGCTGTTTTGACTACTGTGGCTGTATAATATGTTCTAAAATCAGGTAGAGCGAGGCCTCCCACTTTGTTCTTCCTTTTCAGTAATGCTTTACTTATCCGGGGCTTCTTTCCCTTCCATATGAAGTTGGTGATTTGTTTCTCCACTGCATTAAAAAATGTCATTGGAATTTGGATTGGAAGTGCATTGTATGTATAGCTGGCTTTTGGTAGAATAGACATTTTTACTATGTTAAGTCTTCCTATCCATGAGCAAGGTATGTTCTTCCACTTATGTAAGTCCCTTTTAGTTACTTGCACTAGTACTTTGTAGTTTTCTTTGTATGGGTCTTTTACATCTTTGGTAAGATTTATTCCTAAGCATTTTATCTTCTTGGGGGTTGCTGTGAATGGTATTGTTTTGGCGATTTCCTCTTCGATGTCCTTTTTGTTGATGTAGAGGAACCCAAGTGATTTTTTTGTGTTTATCTTGTAACCTGAAACTCTGCCGAACTCTTCTATTAGTTTCAGTAGTTTTCTGGAGGGTTCCTCAGGGTTTTCTGTGTATAAAATATGTCATCTGCAAATAGAGATAATTCTAGTTCTTCCTTGCCAATCTGGGTGCCCTTTATTTCTTTGTCTAGCCTAATTGCTCTGGCTAGGACCTCTAGCACAATGTTGAATAAGAGCTGTGATAAAAGGCATCCTTGTCTGGTTCCGGTTCTCAAAGGAAATGCTTTCAGGCTCTCTGCATTTAGAATGATGTTGGCTGCTGGCTTTGTATAAAAAAAAAAAAGTACCATCATACAGATTCCCTTTATTATGTTGAGGAATTTTCCTTCAATTCTTATTTTGCTGAGAGTTTTTATCATGAAGGGGTGTTGGACTTTGTCAAATGCCTTTTCTGCATCAATTGATAAGATCGTGTGGTTTTTGTCTTTTATTTTTATGGTGGATTACATTAATGGTTTTTCTAATATTGAACCAACCTTGCATACCTAGTATAAATCCCACTTGGTCGTGGTATATTATTTTTTGATATGTTGTTGAATTCTATTGGCTAGAATTTTGTTGAGGATTTTTGCTTCTATGTTCTTGAGGGATATAGGTCTGTAATTTTCTTTTTTTTGGGGTGTCTTTTTTTTTACCTATTTTTTTTTTTTTTTTAATATTTTTTTTACCTGGTTTTGGTATCAGGGATATGCTGGTTTTGGCAAGTTTGATGATAATATGCCTTGGTGATTTTCTTTTTGGATCAATCTTATATGGGGTTCGATGAGCATCATTTTCTAAGCTTTGAAATACCTTTAGTAGTAGTGGTGTTAACTGTTCTCTGAAACTTTGGTAGAACTCTGCAGTGAAGCCGTCCAGACCAGGGCTTTTTTTTACTGGGAGGTTTTTGATTACCTTTTCAATCTCTTTTTTTGTTATGGGTTTATTTAGTTGTTCTACTTCTGATTGTGTTAGTTTAGGTAGGTAGTGTTTTTCTAGGAATTTATCCATTTCTTCTAGGTTTGCAAATTTGTTTGAGTATAATTTTTTGTAATAATCTGATATGATTCTTTTAATTTCAGTTGCGTCTGTTGTGATATGGCCCATCTCATTTCTTATTTGGGTTATTTGTTTCCTTTCCTGTATTTCTTTAGTCAGTCTGGCCAATGGTTTATCAATTTTGTTAATTTTTTCAAAGAACCAGCTTTTGGCTTTGTTAATTCTTTCAGTTGTTTTTCTGTTCTCTAGTTCATTTAGTTCAGCTCTAATTTTTATTATTTGTTTTCTTCTGGTGCCTGATGGATTCTTTTATTGCTCGTTTTCTATTTGTTCAAGTTGTAGGGACAGTTCTCTGATTTTGGCTCTTTCCTCTTTATGTATGTGTGCATTTATCAATATAAATTGACCTCTGAGCACTGCTCTTGCTGTGTCCCAGAGGTTTTGATAGGAAGTGTTTTCATTCTCATTGCATTCTATGAATTTCTTTATTCCCTCCTTAACGTCTCCTATAACCCAGTCTTTTTTCAGGAGGGTATTGTTCAGTTTCCAAGTATTTCATTTGTTTTCCCTGATTTTTCTGTTATTGATTTCTACTGTTATGGCCTTATGGTCTGAGAAGATGCTTTGTAATATTTCGATGTTTTGGACTCTGCAAAGGTTTGTTTTATGACCTAATATGTGATCTATTCTAGAGAATGTTCCATGTGCACTAGGAAAAAAAGTATACTTTGCAGCAGTTGGGTGGAGTGTTCTGTATAAGTCTATGGGGTCAAGTTGGTTGATTGTAGCAATTAGATCCTCCGTGGTTCTATTGTGCTTCTTACTGGAATGCCTATCCTTTTCCGAAAGTGGTGTGTTGAAATCTCTTACTATAGTTGTGGAGGTGTCTCACTTTTCAATTCTCTTAAAGTTTGTTTTATGTATCTTGCAGCCCTGTCTTTGGGTACATAAATATTTAATATGGCTATATCTTCCTGGTCAATTGTCCCTTTAATCATTATGTAGTGTTCTTCTTTATCCTTTGTGGTGGATTTAACTTTAAAGTCTATTTTGTTAGAAATTAATATTGCCACTCCCGCTCTTTTTTGATTGTTGTTTGCTTGATATATTTTTTTCCATCCTTTGAGTTTTAGTTTGTGTCTCTAAGGTGTGTCTCTTGTAGGCAGCATATAGACGGATCATGTTTCTTTATCCAGTCTGAGACTTTCTGTCCCTTTTTTGGTGCATTTAGTCCATTTACATTCAGCGTAATTATAGATAAGTATGAGTTTAGTGCTGTCATTTTGATGCCTTTTTGTGTGTATTGTTGACAATTTCATTTTTCCACTTACTTTTTTGTGCCGAGACTTTTTTCTTTGTAAATTGTGTGTTCCTCATTTTCATAGTAGTTGAACTTATGTTTGCTGAGTCTTTTTGTTTGTCTTGGTTCTTATTTTGAATTACGGAATTGTTAGACCTCTTTGTGGTTAACTTAATATTTACCCCTATTTTTCTAAGTAAAAACCTAACTGTGTCTTGCTATATCACCTTGTTTTCCTCTCCATATGGAAGACCTATGCCTCCTGTATTTAGTCCCTCTTTTTGATTATTGTAATCTTTTACATAATGACTTCAATGATTCCCTGTTTTGAGCATCTTTTTCTTTTTAAAATTAGTTTTATTTTGTTGTTGTGAGTTCCCTATTTGAGTTGATATCAGGATGTTCTCTTCTGTGACCTTGTGTTGTGTTATCTGATATTATTGATTTTCTGACCAAACAATTTCCTTTAGTAATTCTTTTAGCTTTGGTTTGGTTTTTGCAAATCCTCTAAGCTTGTGTTTATCTGTAAATATTTTAATTTCACCTTCATATTTGAGAGAGAGTTTTGCTGGATATATGATCCTTGGCTGGCAGTTTTTCTCCTTCATTGCTTTATATATGTCATCCCCGCATGGTTTCTGCTGAGTAGTCTGAACTTATTCTTATTGATTCTCCTTTGTAGTTGACTTTTATCCCTGGCTGCTTTTAAAATTTTCTCTTTATCTTTGGTTTTGGCAAGTTTGATGATAATATGCCTTGGTGATTTTCTTTTTGGATCAATCTTATTTGGGGTTCAATGAGCATCTTGGATAGATATCCTTTCATCTTTCATGATGCCAGGGAAGTTTTCTGCCAACAGATCTTCAACTATTTTCTCTGCATTTTCTGTTATCCCTCCCTGTTCTGGAACTCCATTCACATGCAAGTTATTCTTCTTGATAGAGTCCCACATGTTTCCAAGGGTTTCTTCATTTTTTTTTTGAATTCTTTTATCTGATTTTTCTTCAACTGTATTGGTGTCAATTGCCTTATCCTCCATCTCCCCCTCTCTGCATTCCAATTGCTCGATTCTGCTCCTCTGACTTCCTACTGAGTTGTCTAATTCTGTAATTTTACTGTTAATCTTTTGGATTTCTGAATGCTGTCCCTCTATGGATTCTTGCAGCTTATTAATTTTTCCACTATGTTCTTGAATAATCTTTTTGATTTCTTTAACTGCTTTATCAGTGTGTTCCTTGGCTTTTTCTGTAGATTGCCTTATTTCATTCCTGAGGTCATCCCTGATGTCTCAAAGCATTCTGTATATTAGTTTTTTATATTCTGCAGACGATTGACTTTTGCAAGACCAATGACTTCCTCATTGCAAATACCTTTTTTTTACGAACATAAATGGCAACTATTTTTTTTTTTTTTATACACGTGGGCCTCGCCAGATGAAATATACAGGAATCAAATCGACTACATCTGTAGAAAGAGATGATGGAAAAGCTCAATATCTTCATTCAGAACAAGACCAGGGGCCGATTGTGGAGCAGATTATCAATTGCTCATATGCAAGTGCAAGTCAAAATTGCAGAAAATCAGAGCAATTCCACAAGAGCCAAAATACGACCCTAAGTATTTCCCATCTGAATTTAGAGACCATCTAAAGAATCAATTCGACATGTTGAACACTAATGACCGAAGACCAGACGAGATGTGGAATGACATCAAGGACATTATACTTGAAGAAACCAAGAGGTCATTGAAAAGTCAAGAAAGAAAGAAAAGGCCAAGATGGATGTCAGAGGAGACTCTGAAACTTGCTGTCAAACAAGAAGCAGCTAAAGCAAAAGGAAGAAATGATGAAGCAAAAGAACTGAAGATTTCAAAGGGTGGCTCGAGAAGACAAAGTAAAGTATTATAATGACATGTGCAAAGAGCTGGAGATAGAAAACTAAAAGGAAAGAACACACTAGGTATTTCTCAAGCTGAAAGAGCTGAAGAAAAAATTGAAGCCTTGAGTTCCAATAGTGAAAGATTTTACAGGGAAAATATTAAATGACACAGGAAACATCAAAAGAAGATGGAAGAAATACACAGAGTCATTATACCAAAAAGAATTAGTCAATGTTCAACCATTTCAAGAGGTAGCAAGTGCTTACTCGTCTATGCCAAGAAATACGGAAGACAACTTTTCCTAACCAACTGACTCAAACAGATCCATATTTAAGCCTATTCCCAAGAAAGGCAATCCAACTGAATGTGGAAATTTTCAAACAATATCATTAATATCACATGCAAGTAAAATTTTGTGGAAGATCATTCAAAAGCGGCTGCAGCAATATATTAACATGGAACTACCAGACATTCAGGCTAGATTCAGAAGAGGACATGGAACCAGGGATATCACTGCTGATGTCAGATGGATCCTGGATGAAAGCACAGAATAGCAAAAGGATGTTTACCTGTGTTTTTTTGACTGTGCAAAGGTATTTGACTGCATGGATCATAACAAATTATGTATAACATTTCAATGAATGGGAATTCCAGAACACTTAATCGTGATCATGAGGAACCTGTATATAGATCAAGAGGCAGTTGTTCGGACAGAACAAGGGGATACTGAGTGGTTTAAAGTCAGGAAAGATGTACGTCAGGGTTGTATCCTTTCACCATACCTATTTTTTTATTTAATCTGTATGCTGAGCAAATAATCCAAGAAGCTGGACTATTTGTAGAAAAACAGGCCATCAGGATTGGAGGAAGACTCATTAAAACTTGTGTTATGCAGGTGATACAACCTTGCTTGCTGAAAGTGAAGAGGATTTGAAGCATTTACTAATGAAGATCAAAGACCACAGCCTTCAGTATGGATTACACCTCAACATTAAGAAAACAAAAATCTTCACAACTGGACCAATAAACCACATCATGATAAACAGAGAAAAGATTGAAGTTGTCAAGGATTTCACTTTACTTGGATCCACAACCAACACCCACGGAAGCAGCAGTCAAAAAATCAAAAGATGCATTGCACTGGGCAAATCTGCTGCAAAGGACCTCTTTGAAGTGTTGAAAAGCAAAGATGTCATCTTGAAAGCTAAGGTGCGCCTGACCCAATCCATGGTATTTTCAATCTCATTGTATGCATGAGAAAGCTGGACAATGAATAAGGAAGATCGAAGAATTGACATCTTCGAATTGTGGTGTTGGCGAAAAGAACAAACAAATTTGTCTTGGAAGAAGTACAACCAGAATGCTCCTTAGAAGCAAGGATGGTGAGACTGTGTTTTACATGTGTTGGACAAGTAGTCAGGAGGGATCAGTCCCTGGAGAAGGACATCATGCTTGGTAAAGTACAGGGTCAGTGAAAATGAAGAAGACCCTCAACGAGATGGATTGACACAGTGGCTGCAACAATGGGCTCAAGCATAACAAGGATTGTAACTACGGCGCAGGACTGGGCAGTGTTTCGTTCTGTGGTACATAGGGTGGCTATGAGTCGGAACCAACTCGACAGCAGCTAACAACAACAAGATATCTTTTTTAGTGAAGTGTCTGTTCAGAATTGTGGCCCATTTTTTAAATTGGGTTGTTTTCTTATTTTTGCGTTTTGAGAGTTCTTTATGTATTCTTAATACATGTGATTTATCAGGTATGATTTGCAGATGTGTGTTCTGAGTCTGTGGTGCTATTTATTTCTTTTTGTACATCCAAGTTTCAGTCTAATGTCATTTTCCTTCTGTCAGAAGAACATCTTTTAACATTTCTTGTAGAAGAGAAGAGATGTGCTGTCTCATTAGGGGGAGAGTAACTAGGAGTAAGTATATAGCAAGGTGTGTATAAGGTTTTGTATGAGAGACTGACTTGATTTGTAAATTTTCACTTATTATAAAAAAAAAAAAAAAGCACATGCTCCTGAAAGGGAACACAACAGAGAATCCCTGATGGAGCAGAACAGTGGGATGTAGACCTTAAATTCTTGTAAAAAGACCAGGCTTAACGGGCTGAATGAGACTGGAGGGACCCTGGAGGTCATGGTCCTTGGACCCTCTGTTAACCCAAGACTGGAATCGTTCCCAGGGCCAACTCTTCAGACAGAGATTGGACGGAACTATAAGACAGAAAATGATATTGGTGAGGAGTGAACTTCTTGGCTCAAGTAGACACATGAGACTATGTGGGCAGCTCCTGTCTGAAGGCCAGATGAGAAGACAGAAGGGGACAGGAGCAGGTTGAATGGACACGGGGAATAAAGTGTGGAGAGGAGTGTGCTGTCTTATTAGGGTGATTGCAGTTAGGAGTACATAGCAAGGTGCATATAAATTTTTGTATGAGGGACTGACTTGTAAACTTTCACTTAAAGTACAATAAATAAAAAGAAAAAAATTTCTTGTAGAGTAAGTCTACAGGCAATGAATCTCTCAGTTTTTATTTGTTGCAAAAAATCTTTATTTCTCCTTCAGTTTTGAAAGTTTTTTCACTGGTTGCAGAATATTGAGTTAATAGTTCTTTTGTGTGTGTGTATATATATATAAAAAAATTTTTTTAAACATATATATATATAACTATTGTACTTCAGATGAGGGTTTACAGAACAAACTAGCTTCTCGTTAAAAAAAAAAAATTAGTATATATATAGTTTTGTAATGTCGATTACCACCCCCATGACATGTAAGCACTCTCCCCTTCTCAACTTTGGGTTCCCTTTTACCAGCTTTCCTGTCCTTTCCTGCCTTCTAGTCCTTGCCCCTGGGCTGGTATGCCCCTTTAGTCTTGTTTTATTTTATGGACCTGTCCAATCATTGGCTGAAAGGTGAATCTTATGAGTGACTTAATTACTGAGCTAAAAGGGTGTCCAGGGGCCATATTCTTGGAGTTTTTTTAGTCTCTGTGAGTCCAGTAAATCTGGTCTTCTTTTGTGTTAGAATTTTTTCTACCTTTTTCTCCAGCTCCGTCCAGGACCCTCTATTGTGATCCCTGTCAGAGCAGTCAGTGGTGGTAGATGGGCACCATCTAGCTGTGCTGGACTCAGTCTGGTGGAGGCTGTGGTAGTTGTGGTCCATTAGTCCTTTGGACTAATCTTTCTCTTGTATCTCTGGTTCATTCTCCCTTGTTCCAGATGGCCGCTCACAAGCTTTTAAGACCCCAGACGCTACTCATCAAAGTAGAACATAGAACATTTTCTTTATAAACTATGTTATACCAGTTAAGCTAGATATTCCCCAAGACCATGGTCCCCACAGCCCTCAGTCCAGCAATTTGATCCCTCAGGGAGTTTGGATGTGTCTATGGAGCTTCCATAACCCTACCTTGGACAAGTTGTGCTGGCTTCCCCAGAATTGTGTACTGTCCTGCCCTTCACCAAAGTTACCGCTTATCTATTGTCTAGTGTTTTTCCATCCCCACCCTTCCCTCCCTCGTAACCTTCAGATTGCTCCTTTTTATGTATAAACCTTATCATGAGTGTTTATAGTAGTAGTCTCATACAACATTTGTCCTTTTGTGATTGACTTATTTCACTGAACATAATGCCCTCCAGAACTGTTCTTGCATTAAAAAAAAAAAAAATTTATACCTGGTATAAATCTTAGTCATTGTGTATTATTTTTTCTACATGATGATGAATTCTATTGGCTAGAATTTTGTTGAGAAGTTTTGCATCTATATCATGAGAAATATTGGTTGGTTTTTTTTTTTTTTTTTGGTGTCTTTGCTTGGTTTTGGTATCAGGGTTACGCTGGCTTCATAGAATAAATTTGGAAGTGTCCCTTCCTTTTCTATGTTCTGAAATAGTTTGAGTAGTACTGTTGTAAGCTCTTCTCTGAATGTTTGTTAGAATTCTGCAGGAAACCCATCTGGGCCAGAGCTTTCTTTTGTTGTTGGGAGTTTTTTGTTTTTAATTTTTTTAATTACCTTTTCAATTTTTTCTCTTGTTATGGGTCTGTTCAGATTTTCAACATCAGTTTATGTTAGTATGGACTAGGTATTGTGTTTCTAGAAATTTGTCCATTTCCTCTAGGCTTTCAAATTTGTTGGAGTATAGTTTTTCATAGTGTTCTGTTCCAATCCTTTTTATTTCAGTTGTGTCTGTTGTAATGTCCCCCATTTCATTTCTTCTTTGGGTTATTTGTGTCCTCTCCTGTTTTTCTTTTGTCAATTTAGCCAGTGTTTGGTCGATTTTGTTGATCCTTTCAAAGAACCAACTTTTGGTTTTACTGATTCTTTTTATTGTTTTTCTATTGTCTATTTCATTTAGTTCTGCTCTGATCTTTATTATTTCCTTTCTTCTGGTGGCTGTGGGCTTCTTTTGCTATTTGCTTTCTATTAGTTCCAGTTGTGTAGCTAATGTTTTGATTTTGTCTCTTTCTTCTTTTTTGATGTGTGCATCTATTGCTATAAGTTGACCTCTGAGCACTGTCTTTGCTGTGTTCCAAAGGTTTTGGTATGAAGTATTTTCGTTCTGCTTTGATTCTAGGAAATTTTTTTTATTCCATTTTTAATTTCTTCTATTACCCAGTGGTTTTTAAGAAGGGTGTTATTCTTTTTCCATGTAACTGATTTTTTTTCCTTGCTCTTCCTGTAGTTAATTTCTACTTTGATGGCATTGTGATCAGAGAAGACACTTTGTATTATCTCAGTGTTTTGAATTTTATTGAGGGTTGCTTTGTGGCCTAAGGTGTGGTCTATTCTGGAGAAAGTTCCATGTGCGCTGGAAAAAATGTATACTTTACAGCTCTTGGGTGGAGTGTTCTATATATGTCTATGAGGTCAAGTTGGCCTTTAGATTTTTGGTATCCTTTTTGAGTTTCTTTCTACCAGTTCTGTTCTTTACTGAAATTGGTGTGTTGAAGTCTCCTACTATTATCGTGGAACGGTCAATTTCTCTTTTTGGCGCTATTAGAGTTTTTCTTATGTATTTTGGAGCCCTGTCATTGGGTGTGTAGGTATTTATTATAGTGATGTCTTCATGATGGATTGTCCCTTTAATCATTATATAATGCCCTTCTTTTCTTTTATGGAGCATTTTGTCTTAAACTCTATTTTATCTGAAATTAGTATTGTTACTCTTGCTCTTTTTTGATTGCTGTTTGCTTGACATATTTTTTTCCATCCTTTGATTTTTAATAAATTTATGTCTTTGTTTCTAAGGTGTGTCTTGTAGACAGCATATTGGTAGATTCTGTTTTTTTTTTAAATCTATTCTGTCACTCACTGTCTCTTTATGGGTTCATTTAGGCCATTTGGAAACACTGGTGGCATAGTGGTTAAGTGCTACAGCTGGTAACCAAAAGGTCAGCAGTTCAAATCCACCAAACGCTCCTTGGAAACTCTATGGGGCAGTTCTACTCTGTCCTATAGGGTTGCTATGAGTTGGAATCAACTCGATGGCAGTGGGTTAGGCCATTTACATTCAGTATAATTATTGATAAAAAAAAAAAATTATTTATAGGTGTGAGTTTATGGCTGTCATTTTGTAGTGCTTTTCTTTTGTGGTGCTGATATTTTCTTTATTCTTTTTACTTTCCTGTGCTGAATTCTTTTTGTTTGTGGACTTTTTTTTTTATTATTATTATTTCTTTTGTTTTTGTAGATTTTGTGTTTACTGAGTGTCTTAGTCATCTAGTGCTGCCATAACAGAAATGCCACCAGTGGATGGCTTTAACAAAGAGTAGTTAATTTTCTCACAGTAAAGTAGGCTAAAAGTCCAAATTCAAGTGTCAGCTCCAGAGGAATATTTTCTCTCTCTGTCAGCCTTTCATCAATCTTCCCCCAGACTAGGAGGAGCTTTTTAGCACAGGGACCCTGGGTGTAAAGGATGTGCTCTTCTCCCAGTACTGCTTTCTTGGTGGTATGAGAGGTCCCCCTGTCTTTCTGCTTGCTTCTATCTTTTATATCTCAAGAGATTGCCTCAAGACACAACCAGACCTGTAGGTTGAGTCCTGCCTCACTAACACAACTGCCACCGTCCTCCTTCATTAACATCATAGAGGCAGGATTCACAACATTTTTCTGGGGGCATAATTTAATCGATGATACTGAGGCTTTATGTTTTTCTTCTTTTTTTTGATGAATAGGTTTGTTAACTTTCTTGGTGATTACCTTGAAATTTACCCCTATCTTCCTAAGGTTGAGCCAGTCTTTTATTACTCAGTATTGCCTTGCCTTCTGCTCCATTAGAGAGTCCTATACCTACGTCGTTTATTCCCTCTTTTATTGTTCTGATGTTGATGTCATTTATAGATTAACCTCTCTGGCTCCCTGTTGTAAATCTTTTAGTTTTGATTAATTCTTGAGAGTTCATTACTGAGGCTAGTATCTGGGTGATGTGGTCTTGTGTCCTAGATTCAGGCTGTTGTCCGATGCTGTTTGTTCTCTAATCAAAGGACATCCTTTAATAATTCTTGTACATTTGGTTTGGTTTTTTACATATTCTCTTAATTTCTGTACTTCTAGAAATGTCCTAATTTCATCATCATATTTGAGTGAAAGATTTGGAGGATATATTATTCTTGATTGGCAATTTTTTTCTTTCAAGGTTTTATGTATGTCATCCCATTTCTTTCTTGCCTACATGGTTTCTGCTGAGTAATCAAAGCTGAGTCTTATTGTTTCCCCTCTGTATGTGATTTTTCATTTTTCTCAAGCTGCTGTCAGGATTCTTTCTTTGTCTTTGATTTTAGCTAGTGTGATTATGATATGCCTTTGTGATTTTCTTTGGGGTTTATCGTATATTGGGTTCAGCTTCTTGGATGGTCAGCTTTTCATCTTTCATGATATTAGGGAAGTTTTTTGTCAGCAAATCTTCAGTGATCCTCTCTGTGTTTTCCATTTTCTCCCCTGTTCTGAAATTCTGGTCACTCTCAAATTTTTGCTTTTGATTGTATTCCACATTATTTTCAGTATTTCTTCATTTTTCTTTTCTCTGATTTTTCCTCAAACAAAATGATATACAAATATTTGTCTTTAATTTCACTGATCCTGTATTCCATTGTTTCATGTCTGCTCCTCAGACCTTCTATGACACTGTCCATTTGTGAAATCTTGTTGTTTATCTTTTGGATTTCTAATTGCTGTTTTTGTGTGATTTCTAGTTGTGAGGTTATCTCAACATTTTGTTCCTGTATTATTTTCCTGAATTCTTCCGTTCTTTTGTCTGTCTTTTCATGATTTTGTCTATTTTTTCCTAATCTTTGCTTTTTTCTTCAACCCTTGAGATAACTCTGAATATTAGAGATTTGAATTCCCTATCAGGTAGTTCTAGTGTCTTTTTTAATCAGTGTAAAGATGTCACTCCACTGTCTTTTGCCTTGCCTTATTTCTGCTGAAAATACTGCTGTAATATTTAGCTTTGTAGTGCTTCTTTTCCATGGATAAGTTTTCTTTTTATAGTTGCTTAAATTTTTTTTTCAGCAGTTCGTGTATGGCATTTCAAGGTTCATATGTGTGTGTATGTGTTCTGGTGTTTATCCTTTTTTTTTTTTTCCCCCCGAGCATCATTGATCTGTGTTTGTTGTCTTCTATTAATTTGGGACATTCTAGGCCATTTTTTCTTCAAATATTTTTTCTGCCATGTTTGCTCTCTTCTTTTTTAAGGATTCCAATTATATATGTTACATTTTTGTTCACTGATTCTTTCATTGGCAATGTTGACTCTACCGATGAGCTTGTTAAAAACTTTTATCTCTATCACTGTACTGTTTATTTTTAGCATTTCAATTTGATTTTTTCTTATCTCACTGAAGAATTACTCATCTAATCCTGCATGTTTTTCACTTTCTTTAGAGATTTTAACATATTAATCATCATTATCTTCAATTTCTTGTCAGATAGCTCCTACATAAGTGTAATAGCTAAGTTTGGTTCTTAAGATTCCTTTGGTTGCATGTTCTTTCTTTCTTTTCCGTATATTTCATAATTTTTGTTGAAAGTTTGACATCTTGTGTAGGATAGGAAAAAGTAAGGTAAATAATTTTTATGCCTGAAAATGGGCACTCCATTCCTAGGAGTTAGGCTGGGATTGAGGCTTGTTGTTGCTATGGTTACCCTCAATGCTCCACAGGTTTCAAATTTCTTAGTGACACCTTATGTTTGGAGTCCTGGTGCCTCAGTGGTTAAAAGCCTGGCTGCTAAACCAAAGGTCAGCAGTTCCAATCCACCAGCTGGTCCTTGGAAAGCCTATGGGGCAGTTCTACTGTGTTCTATAGGGTTGGTAGTGTTCTGGTTGAGGGTTCGTTTGCCAGAGTAACATCTCTTTGGTCCTGCATTTTAAATCTTCCCTTTCTACTTTGCTTCTGAAAGGATTATCTTGCATACTCTTGTTCCTTCAGTGTCCCTATCCCCATAGTATTCTTCCTATTTGAACTTGTTTTCTTGGTGGTGAGTGACTGTGGAGCAGAAGCTTCTTTCTTGTTTTGATTAAATCCCAATCTTAGGCAGAGCCTTGAGAATGTGGTCTTCTCAGTTTTTCTGCTACTTCCCTGGCTATTACTTTGTACCCAGTGGTGGCACAGTGATTAAGTACTTGGCTGTTAACCGAAAGGTCAAGGCTTCAAACTGACTAAGGGCTCTGGGAGGGAAAGATGTGGCAATCTGCTTCCATAAAGATTTACAGCCTTGCAAACCCTGTGGGGGCAGTTCTACTCTGTCCTATAGGATTGCTATGAGTCATTGTCAACTTGAGAGCAACAGGTTTAAAACAGGAATAGGTTTTTTTTTTTTTTTTTTTCTTTCTCTGTTTTCTTCCCCCCAGCTACAAGGAGTTTTCACCTGTGACCTAAGGGCAAGAGTGTTTGTAGTTAACCTGCTATAGATTAAGGCTTTTGTTCAGTAGGGCAGATGGGGAAAACAGGTCTGGTGAGGTTTCTTTTTTTTTCACAAATGGCTACTATTCTTCCCTAGGTTTTCATACAATGGACATGTTCTTAAGACTTCTTCTGTTTTGTTGAGCAGCTGCTGGTGCTTGTGGAGAAAGAGCCAGCAAAAGGGTGGGGATTCTGCCAATTTCTGTGGCCCCCAGTGGTTTCACCCTCTCCCCCCCAGTCCTCCCTTGGCCATTACCAATTTATCAATATTCTAGTTGAAATATTCTTATCAGTGTCCAGTTGCATCTAACCTAGGCAAGGGAGTGCCCGTGTCTTTCCCAGCAGATGTTTGTTTCTCCTCAAATTTTGAGGCAGTTTTTTGCTCTGCAGCTTTAATTCTGTGATGGGTTTTAAAAAATCATGAACTTGAAACTAGTTAGCTTCTTTTCATTGCAAAGCTGGAAGTGATATTTTTTTTTCCAGCTAAGGTTGCCAGATAAAATACGTGACACCCAGCTGGATGTAAATTTCAAATAAACAATGAATTTTTTTTTTTTTTATCTCATACAAAATTCTAACTTAATGTCCTATTCTGTAAAAAGTTTTTATTATTGTAAAATATATATAATAAAAGAAATGACATTTTAATCATTTTTAAGCATATAATTTAATAATAATAATTACATTCACCATGTTGTGCAAACGTCATCACTATCTAGTTCCACATGTTTTCTGTTGCCCCAAACAGAAACTCATTACCTCTTAAGCAATAACTCCCTATTCATCCCTCTACTCCAACCCCTGGTAGCCAATAATAAATTTTGTCTCTATGCCATTTTCTTATTTTAGATATTTCATATAAGTGGGATCACACAGTATTTGTCCCATCACTTTTTAAATGTTTGAGGAACATTTTAAAACAGAACAAAAAATTTAAAAATGGAGATGAGAGAAAAATGCAACAATGAATGCAAAAAAAAAAATGCAAAGGAATCAAATAAACAAGATATCTGGGGTTTCAATGGGAAGGATATTGTTTACTTGGATTTTTTTTTTACCTCCCTGCTATCCTTTTAATCACACCCCATAATCTAGACTGAAATTTAGGTTTAAAGACTGGTTTAATACCATTTATTTATTTATTCATTAATGATATGATCTTTTTTACTTTGGAGTGTTGTAGAGTTCTGCGGGAAGTTGTTGATAGCTATATATACTCTCCTGAGAAAAACCTGCATCACACTTTACACTTATGATTTCAGAGGTTTACACTCCTTGTAAAGACCTTGTATAAAACCTTAGATAAGACACAGAAGGAAGAATTATCGAGTGCTACCTCAGTCTGTCAATGTCATGTGTGACATCGTGGGTCTCATTATGTATTATGGAATATATGATAGCTTATTGATTACTGTGAGACTGAAAAATATCTATGTTTGTCAAGGAGGTACTTATGTTAGAAATAGTTTTATTTAGCTGTTATCTGCATGAGCCAATGATCTATTTGCATTTTTATTTGTTTCTGTGTTTGACACAACCATTCATTTAATACAGCAGCATTTTTCTTGAACCGTCAAAGCACGGCAGACCCACTGTGAAGCTAAACTTGAATGCTCCATCAGTGTAGACAGCCCCTTATTATTTTCAGTTGTGTTTCCTATTCTGGAAGTTTTTAGTCATGTCCTTATTTCTATAGGTACCATAAAGGCATCTTTCCTCTTTCCATACCCTTTAATAAACTAAAGTATTATGGTTGCATCACTGGGATAAAAGTATACTATGAGAGTGGAGGAGGATGTAACCTCACTCCATAGTTCTTTAAGTTTCTTTTTCTAGACCAGGGGTTGGGAAAATACAGTTGACACTCTGGCCCTGTTTTTATAAATAAAGTTTTATTGAAACACAGCCCCATCATTTGTTTTCATATTGTCTATGGATGTTTTTGCACTTTAAGGGCAGAATTGATCAGTTGTCACAGAGACCTTTCACAGAGACCGTAAGCCTCACAAGTCATATTTAGTATCTGGCTCTTTAAGAAAGAGTTTGCTGACCTCATTTTTAGACAAAGGACAAAGAAAAATAGAACAAATTTATACATGACCACAGACTATTGTGTGACATATTTAGTTTCACATCAAGGTTGTTGCTATGTGGAGATTGCTTATTTACACTTGAATTCTTTACAAGGGCTGAAACTATCTTGAGAGGCTCAGAGATAATTTGAATAGTTTCTTTAGGCTACTTTGGAAAATCTCCCCAATTCTTGCTTCTGCTTTTATACCTCATTATTCAGGATAAAAACCAAGTAGAGATGAGAGCCAACCAGGTTGGTTTTTGGGATAATAACCAATCAAAGTTGAGAAGGGGAATTAGAAGTTTTATCTCAGCATGAGATCAGGAAGAAAAAGAAAAAGGAGCTATGTAATCCAGGAATAAACGCATTTTATTCAAAGATCCATGCTGTTGGAAATTTTGCTCATTATTTTAAATGAAAGCTAATTTTCTTTCTAAATTAGGAAACGCTGAGAGAGACATTACATTTTCCTTCTTACATAGATCTATGGAATTTCTTGAAAGGTCAGTTGTAAAATACTCATTCTTTCCTCCACCCCACTTCCTTCTATCATACACAGAAAGACACACACACACATATACACAGCTTTTGGAAAAAATATTACCTGGCCTCTGGGTCAAAGACCATGGGGTTAGGATCTGGAAGGTGACCTTTCTGCAGAGAACTTTCAGGCATTCTACAAGCTCTACAGGAGCCAGTCTTGTTTGAGAAGCATTCAGAAATGGGTTGCATATCTTGGGAGATAGCCTTGGCATAGTTATCCAGATATTTGATTCTACCTGTAATCAGAGATGTTCTTTTACTCATATTTCTGCAAAAACAACAAAAAGATTAACTATGGAATTAAATAAATATATTTGCTAGGAGTTCTTGGTTTGTGTATATGACAGGCTGATGGACTGCAAACATTTCAAGGTGGGCCATTACATTTTTACTTAAGTGTATTGTTTATTTTAGTTGTGATTCAGTGTACATGCTGGTATGGCAATGATTGTCAAAGGAAATGTTGGGCTGAGCAGAATTTGTGCCTGTAAGGTGAGAAATGCTATGAATAAGAGATAAGTGGTATTGTGCAATATGAAGATAAAGAAAGGGCATTTGTTTACTAGAATACACTAGAAATTTGCTTTTTGAATTTATAATAGAGAACCATTAATACATTAAAAACTCCTGGAACTGCTAACATCATGCTAAAAGAAAACAAAGTAACTTAACTTGGGTTCCCACCCCACAGCCAAAAACTGAGATTAAGACAAGGGCTTTAGTGCAGGTAGCTTATTTTGGAAAGTAACTTCTGCCTGAGAAGAGCTTAACAGGGTAGCAGAGAAAGCCAGTGCTAAGCAAACTTCTGTAGAAGCATATAACTGTTAGGTCAGGAGGATTAGGGCACAAAGTGAGTGACAACAATACAGATGAGGCAGCGGGGGTTCAGTGGTAGAATTCTCACCTTCCATATGGGAGACTTGGCAACTGGTTCAATTCTCCACCAACGCGCCTTATGAGCAGCCAGCGCTCATCTGTCGGTGGAGGTTTGCATGATGCTCAACAGATTTCAACAAAGCTCCCAGACAGAGATGGACTAGGAAGAAAGGCTTGACGGCTTACTTCCAAAAATCAGCCAGTGAAAATCCCATGGATCACAGCAGTTTGATCTGCAACTGATCATGGCAGTGGAGCTGGACTGGGTAGTGTGTTGTTCTGTTGTGCATGAAGTCATCAGAGTCAGGGACTGACTTAACAGCAGCTAAAAATACGGTGCTGTCAGTTCACACCTGTGGGAAGCTGGTTGCCATAGCAACAGGTAGAATAAAAGTGTGTTGTGAGGACATGAGGCAGGCAGTAGAAGTGTGTATTAGTTATCTATTGCTGCATAACAAATTACCCCCAAACTTGGTGACTCGAAACAACATTTATTATATCCGTTTCTGTAGGTCAGGAATCCGGGTGCAGCTTAGCTAAATCCTCTGCTTTGGGATCTTTCCCAGATTGCAATCAAGGTGCTGGCCACAGCTGCAGTCACCTCAAGGCTCCATCTGGCAAAGACCCTGGTAAAGCTCCCTAACGTGATTGTGGGTAGGATTCTGTTTCTCCTGGGCTGCTGGCAATCTGTGGTATATGACCTGGTAAGGTGAATTGTCACTCTTATTTATAGCTATTAAAGTACCTCACTCTATCTTCATTTCTTAATTCCTTAATATTTTCAGTCCAGTTGTTGCTAAAAGTAGTCTCTGAGATATTTATATTTTAAGTCTTGATGAGGGGAAAATAAGATCTACTCTCACCATCTCTAAAAAATGGTACTAAACATTTAATTTACATAAAAAAATTTTTTTTTACATACTCCCTCCTATATTGAAAACATAATGTGATTTTTCTCTATACTTATTTATTTTTTAATTTTATAAATCTAACCAGAGATTTTATTTTGTGATCCACCCAGTTACCTCTCATTTCTTGAGAGATAGCCTTGGGTGGGAATCTAGCAATAGGAGTTATTAGGAACAAAGAATATAGAGAGTTCAAAACCATTGATAAGACCAGATATCTGAGAAATCCACATTCACTTGGATCCCAGACTTCCACACTGTGGACAGTTTCACCTCTCTAAAGCAAATGTGAGCATGTCTCACCTTTGTTCGGTGGTTGTTTTGTATGGAATTCTATAAGGCCATTCAAATGAATGTGTTGCATCTGTATGTCAAGTCAAGTTGGATGCTGTCAAGTTGTTTATGACTCACAACGACCTCATGTTTTTAAGGTTCATTCACATAGTAGCATGTATCAGTGCTTCATTACTTTTTATGACCAAATAATATTCCATTGTATTAATATAGCCACTCATTACTTGGTGGACATTTATGTTGTTTACACCTTTTAGCTATTACAAAAAATGCTGCCATAAACATCTGTATATTTTTTTTGTGTGGGCAGATGTTTTCATTTCTCCAAAGTATAAATATACCTAGGAGTGGCGTTAAGGAAGAGTCCACACTCAGCCTCTTTCTAGCACAATGCCTAGCACTGTGGGAATGTGAAACCTAATGATATTTGTTCTGAGTGAACGAGTGAAAAGAATAGTGCTTTCATCATAAGACTTTAGAACCAATGGGTCCACGCAAGCCTCTGACCTTTAAGCGGTGAACCCTAGCTTCCCCAGACTTGACTGAAATGCTTCCAGAAAGGTGATTTTAAAGGCTTGCTATACTCTGAATATTTCTTTTCACTTAACAACTCTGGATATACATAAATATATATATATATAGTTTAAATTACAGCTAATTTCCTCATGAGAAACTGAAGGCATGGAAGAGGGAGCTGGATTCTGTTCCCCTAAACCAAGCTGACAGCTCTGGTCAGATCCCAAAATTTTAAAGCCTACAGAGAGATAGAAAACAGCCCAACTTGCAGCTCAGACAATGAGTGAGTTTGCCAAGCTACACGTTAACAGCAAGCTCCACTGGGTTTATAAACTGCCCAAACTTGGCACACACAAGACTCAGTTTTATTCTTAGTCTGTTCACACTTCCATGTCATGTTTTTGAATAATACAAAATATCATGCTTAAGAAGAGCAATATGGTCTATGTAGTGGTATACTGGGAAATAGCATCTCCCAAATGATCCAGGGATGTCCATATTTTAATTACATTTCTCTCCAAAGCATAACAAATGCTTCAAAATGGAGCAAATAGAAACCCAGAAATACTATCCATGATAAATATTAAGTAGATACTCTATTAGGCTTAGCTGATTTCACTTCAACTGTAAAGCCAGAATTGCTAACTTTTAGGACAGAACTTGAGGACTGAAGGCAGCCCTGCATTTTTTCACATTTGAAGCTTTAACAACGCTTCCAGTTGGGCGGGTGGAGGGGGGGTAGTGCCTGATTTGACCAATGGCTGCCAGTGCTAGACAGTGGTCAACAAAACCCTAATGTGAAGATCAATCAAGACAAAGTAAGAATTAAAGGGATATGAAGCAATTCCTCATTTAATAGCTAAGTGCCAATAAAAATGAAGAATCAAAATAGAAATGAATCAAACAGATGTTATCTGCCTACAAAAGACAGTGGGGGAAAATGGACTATCTGCTAAATTATATTGTCATTTCTTTATACGCACTATCCATTAGGAATGAAAAATGACCCAATTATCCTAAAACTTGTCTTGGATTCTTTTAGTAACTGCGCTGGTTATTCTTTGCTTACGAGCCCGTCTCTAACTGAGTCTTATTCTCTACTGTCCTTTGCCTAACTTTGGGCCCCTATCACCTGTCACCTGGACTTTCTTGATGAATGGTCCTTGGCCAATGACAGTAACCACCAGGAAATAGGAGGACAGTGTGAGAAACAGGATATTTCTACCCTGTTTCCTGTCTGCTTTGAGCTGTGTTTTCAGGCATTGGGTGCGTCTCTCTGCGGCTTTAGTTCCTGTTAGATGGCCCATCCTCTATAGCTCTTTCATTCAGCAGTGCTAATGCTTTCCCTGACCCTTCAGGCCTAGTCATGGTAATAGCTTACCATGTTGTTAGTTCCTGAAGATTCCAACATCCTTTTAGGCTCCCTTAATCCTGCCCACACCTCTATAAATGGTCCTTTCATTAAAATATCTTTTATAATGTGAGTTGGATTCTGTTTCTTAATGGGACTTAAGTGGTACAGTACCTCTCTGAGCCCTAGGAGGTAATTAAACATATTTCTTGAGCAGGAAGACACCTATATTTGCACGCTTGGTCCCTCCTCATACTCCTGCTATGGGTTTAAATTAACTTCAACTGTGGTAAAAAAAAAAAAAAAAAAAAAAAAAGCTTTTTAACTGTAGATAACCAGCTGCGTTTCTACTCATCAAACTTCTGAACTTCAAGCTTCTGTTTTTACTCATCTGTTGCAGCTCAGCCTTTGTGACATTCTTAAAAATACCTTCAGTAACCTACAGCTAGTCACAGTGCAGCCAGATCACCAAACCCTAAGCCAGCCTTGCGCCAGAGCTGATCTTTTGCACGAGACAGATGAACGATGGTTGTTTGAAGGGGTTGGGAAGGGCACTGTTGAATGTACAAATAGGGCTCATGTTGGGAGGGGTGATCAGGAGGGGCAGAGACACACTGCCCATATTGGGAAAAGTTTGTGATGCAGTCTTTTTCTACCCCACACTGATAGTTGTAAGATTGTTTAAGCAACACTGCAGAGAGACCATAGAATCTTACTGCTAGAGGAGGTAGAATCCATGCAGCCAATGGCTTCACTTTATAGATAAGAAAACTAACAGTCGTAGAAATTAAGTGGTTTTCCTAAAGTTAAAAAGCTACATAGCACAGAATCAGGACAAGAACCCTTACTCCAAGTCTACACAGAGCTCCCTGTGTTCAATGCACTGTTCAGTGTGATCTTATCAGGAGTCTTGCACTCAGGGCTATGGGCTAGACAGAATAATGTGTCAACTTTATGGCCAAAAATAATCTATATCACTCAGGGAGATAAACAACTAGGAATTGATCTTTATTTCATTCAATTATTGGATTACAGAATTGCCAATGAAATAGAAGATGAAACCTTAGTTTCAAGGTCTTGTAATATTGTAAGATGGCTTTTCCTTGACTAAGGTTTTAGTGATGCAGAATAGGTAAAGAAGGAAGGACGTTTATTTAAAATGAAACTTCCTGGAAAACCCCAAAAAGGTCTAGATGCTACATTCTTTATTATGGACATTGTCACTCATCCCTGATGAAACGGGCTGAATTTCTTCCTGAGACCAGGAAGGGTGGGGCCCCTGGTTCATTCAATATGGGAATAAAACATAGACCCTCGAAATTTTCAGACCTCCTTTAGTCTGAAGTTAGATGGAGTGTATACATCTAGCCATAAATCTTTGCGTTTTTTTTTAAAGTCTCTTCCCACTACAACCATATAATCAAATTAAAGTTTTAATTTGTCGTAGATGAATTTTATGCATAGTTATTTAGTTTTTCCACTTCAAATAGACTATGCGAAACCAACAGAAGACATTAGAGTATAACTAAAGCCAGAGCAAGGATAATTTTCCAATAGTTAGCATGGAAGTTTAAAGAATCACTTTTGAGATCCCCTTTATTAAAATATAAATAATGCCCTCATTCGTTAGTCATAAATAATCAGCGAAGACTACCTCATAAACACCATGAATAAAATAACATTTTAACTTCATTTTGGTTTATGTTGACTACCCCATCAAAAACTTTATCCTTGAACTCCTAAAATGGAATTACTTGTGTAAGCCCTGATTAGGTTGTCCCCTTTCAGTTAACCAGATTACCAAATCTGTTTATCATTCCAAAGAGCTTTCATGATTCTTGCACTATGTATTTTCCAATCCTAACGTAATTCCTATTTCTAAATTTATATGGGTCATCATAGAGCATCACTACTGTACCTTTATATATTAGTCAAAGATACGCTTCTCCATTAAGTGTAATCTGAACTATTATTGATTGCTTTTAAATCAGAGTTAAATTTTCATTAGGTTAGACAATTGAGTTTACTGGCTTTCAGAATCATTTTCATCACCAGTGTTATCAACCAGGATAAGGTTCAGCTGTCAATAACAAAACATTCAAATAAGAGTGGCTTAATCACACACAAAAATATTTTTCTCAAGTAATAAGATATCCAAGTAAGGAGTTACTAGCTTGGTTCAGCACCTCCGTAATATCTCGGCCTAGGCTTCTAACGTTCTCTTTGCTTTCTCTTCATGAGCCCAACATGGTTGCTAGAGATCCAGCTATTATTTTCACTTTCCAGGCAATAGGGAGAGCAGTGAGGCAAAAATGCTTTACAGATACTCCACCCAATACTTTCTGCTTACACCTGCCACCTTTATCAGCAAGTAAGGCAGAAAAATAAATTATGTGTAAGAAAAAGAGGAGGAGAGAATGATGATGAGTTTGGCAACAAGTGTTTCTTCCACCCCGATCAGTCTCCGGTGGTGATTCTAACCATACCTTCCTAGGATATTGGAATTCTATGGAAGTCCTTCCACACGTTATTCTTACATATTTGTTTTCTTTCTGAAATCTACTGCCCATGTTCATAAGCTTATGTTATCCTTCAAAAACAAAACAAAATAGACAGAGTTTAGTTGGAGAAGGAGAAAAACCAAAGACGTTGCTTAGTCTCAAGTAGAAAATGAGCTGGCAAAGGAACCACATTTATCTACTCTGTTAGCTATTACATGTACAGTGAAAAATGAATGACTAATAGGGAGCTCTGGTAGGGCAGTGGTTAAGAACTCAGCTGCTAACTGAAAGGTCGGCAGTTCTATTTCACCAGCTGCTTCTTGGAAACCCTATGGGGCAGTTCTATTCTGTCCTATAGGGTCGCTATGAGTCAGAATCAACTCGATGACAATGAGTTTGTTTGTTTTAAATTAGGGATATACAGCAGATTGTTCTACCTGAGCCCTCAAAATTTTCCTTAGGGCTGGAGGGGGACGATAAAAATTGTTTGCAACTCTCATCCCTCCTGCTTCTTCTGACTTGCTCCTGCATTACATGTGTTTTTGGTTAGCCTGGTTTTGTGTGTCTGGTAAAGCAGGCTGCAGTTCCTGAACTCTATAGAGTGCCTGGATCTCTCTTAAGTTGCTACAGTTTAAGCCAACAAGTACATATCCATGAAAAGAAGGCATAATTAATTCCATATTGTTTATAAAACAACAACGAAATTAAATAACTTTCAAGTGTCAGAGAACAATATCACAAACCTGAAAACTCACTGTTAAAATCTGAATGTGGGAAATCCAGGTAAAATGGGAAATAAGTTACTGGAATCAGGAAAACTGAACTGCTCATATGTAATTAGATGTGACATTTGCAATACTGGCTTTATATACAACGAGAGCTATGTATAATCCCAAGGCTGTGATAGGACCAACATTTCCCTTAGACACTGACTTTTAGTTTTTTTAATCTGTAGCAATTAGTGCTTTTGTTTAGCTTGCAATGTTCTGATACATAAAACAATAAGCTATACCATAATGGGGCTCACACTTTTGCTTTATTGATGACTTTAGGAATTTAAAATCACCCTTCCCCTGGCCTCCTTTTCATTGACCTGCCTGTTGATGTCTTTCAATTACTTCTGTGAAATAAGAAAGTGATGTTCCTTCCTACCCAGACTTCTATTGTCAAGTTCTGAGTTGTCTATTTAACAGATTGATTCAGTTCAGTAAGTGTCCTTACTCCACTCCAGGTACTGTCCTTAGTGGAAAAGCTACCATTTCCACCCTTAAGAAGCTCACAATAACCACAGGTCGTGTTTCCAGCATGAATGACTTTAGATCTCTGAGAAGGCTAGTTTTGTTAGGTGAAAGTTCTTTGAGAAGGCAGTTATTTTCTTTAGCTGGAAAAAAAAAAATTAACTATTACCTAATCTGATCTAAAGTGTCCTCAAAACATGAAAAAATGTTCAACCGCATTAGCCATAAGGTAAATGCAAATTAAAGCCATGATGAGATATCACCTCGTACCTGTCAGAATAGCTAAAATAAAAAATGGTGATAACACCAAATGCTGGCAAAGATGTGGAGAAACTGAATCACTCATATTTTGCTGGTGGGAATGTAAAATGGCAGAGCCATTCTGGAAAGCAGTTTGGCAATTTCCACACATTCCAGCATGCAAGTGAAACATGCAATTACCACACATCCCAGCAATTACACTCCTGGCTATTTACTCAGAGAAGTGAAGACTTATGTTTACGCAAAAACTTGTACACTAACATGTATGGCAATTTTATTTATGATAGCTGAAATCAGGAAACAATTCAGATGTCCTTCAACTAGTGAATGGTTAAACAAACTGTGGTACATCCATACCATGGGATACTACGGAGAACTAACTATTATAAATGTAAGTATCTGGATGAATCTCTAGAGAATTATGCTGAGTGAAAAAAAGCCAATCCCCAAAAGTTACAATGTGATTCCATTTATACAACACTCTTGTAATCAGTGGTTTCCAGGGTTTAAGGAAGGAGTAGGGGCAAGGCAGAAGAGTATGTGGCTATAAACGGGCAACATGAGGGATATTTACTGGGATGGAAATGTTCTGTGCCTTCACTCTCTCAACGTCAGTATTCTGGTTGTAATGTTATACCACAGTTTTGCAAGATATTACTAGTGGGGAAACTAGTAAAGGATACAAGAGATCTCTATTATTTCTTAACAACTGCACATGGATCTGCAATTATCTCAACATAAAATAAAAACTTTAAAAAATAAGTAAATGCAAAACAAAAAAAGCTGATTAAAACCTTACATGTTTTCTTTAAAACAAAACAAGCAAAGAAAAACACTGTCATTAGAAGCTATTTGGTTTTTTTTTTCTATTTGACCTTTAGTCTTTCCTATGTGAACTTTTAAAAAAAGTAGTAATCAGAAGAAAGGAAAGAGAAAGTAAGACAAGAGAGATGATTAAATGTTCAGCAATAGCATACTAGTTAAATAAATCATGGTCCATTCAGGCAATAAATGTAACTACTACAAAATATGTTATTGAAGAATAGTCATTTTATGGGAAAATGCACGCTATGTATTTAGTAAGTTAAAATATAGGCAAAAATATAAATAAATTGTAAAATAGTATTTACATTTACAAGACAAATATACTAAGTATTAAAAAAAAAATGCCCTAAGTAAATCTGTGCCCACCACTATATGAAGAACAAGGCATCAGGATTGAAGAAGACTAATTAACAACCCGTGATCTGCAGATGACACAACCTTGCTTGTTGAAACTGAAGAGGACTTAAAACTCTTACTGATGAAGATCAAAGACTATAGGCTTCAGTATAGATTACACCTCAACATAAAGAAAACAAAAATCCCCACTAGTGGACCAATAAGCAAACATCACGATAAATGGAGAAAATATTGAAGTTGTCAAATATTTCATTTTATTTGGATCTACGATCAGTGCTCATGGAATCAATAGTCAAAAAATCAAATGAACTATTGCATTGAGTGAATCTGCTTCAAAAGACCTCTTTAAAGTTTTAAAATTCAAAGATATCACTTTGGACTAAGATGTCAGAGGGCTGAGGTGAGCCTGACCCAAGCTATGGCATTTTCAATCGGCTCATATACATGTGAAAGCTGAACAATGAATA
The DNA here is from genome assembly GCF_024166365.1 of Elephas maximus indicus. Taxonomy (NCBI): domain Eukaryota; kingdom Metazoa; phylum Chordata; class Mammalia; order Proboscidea; family Elephantidae; genus Elephas; species Elephas maximus. The sequence continues at coordinate 87,884,055 of NC_064820.1, forward strand.
AGGAAGACCAAAGAAGAACTGATTCATTTGAATTATGGTGCTGACAAAGAATTTTAAATATAGCATGGACTGCCAGAAGAGCGAACAAATCTGTCTTGGAAGAAGTACAGCCAGAATGCTCCTTAGAGGGAAGGATGGTGAGACTTCCTCCTACCTACTTTGGACATGTTATTAGGAGGAACCAATCCCTGGAGAAGGACATCATGCTTGGTAAAGTAGAGGGCCACCAAAAAGGAGGAAGACCCTCAAGGAGATGGATTAATACAGTGGCTGCAACAATAGGCTCAAACATAGCAATAATTGTGAGGATGGCTTAGGACAGGAGCAGTGTTTCATTCTGTTGTATGTAGGGTCACTATAAGTCAGAACCGACTCGACATCACCTAGCAAAAACAACAACTTCTGTGTCAAATATTGAGGATATAATGGTGAGCAGATAAGCTCACTCAGTAATTGCATCATGGACCTGACAGTCTATGCGATACATGGGTTGACTGCTCTTCTTTCTTCAACATCTAATGCATATAACAACATACTGATTCTATGCTCAGTACTCTGAAAGGTTTCATGTGGGATGCAAAGGATGTATTTTATATAGTTTGTGACACTAAAGTGATTATAATTTGGGAGAAAGGACAAGATTCATGCTCATGTAATAACAATCAGATCACTGTACAATGTAGAGTGTAAGTCTGTACTTATACAAGTTTCCAAATATGAGACCTTACCATGTATAGTAGTTGTTGTTGTTAGGTGCCAATTCATAGTGACCTATGTACAACAGAATGTAACACTGCCCAGTCCTGCACCATCTTCACAATCATTGCTATGCTTGAGTCCATCATTGCAGCCACTCTGTCAATCATCTTGTTGAAGGTCTTCCTCTCTTTCGATGACCCTCTTTTTTTTACCAAGCATGATGTCCTCCAGGGTCTGGTCCCTCCTGATAACATGTCCAAAGTATGTGAGACAAAGTCACACCATCCTCCCTTCTAAGGACATTCTGGCTGTGTTTCTACCAAGATAGATTTGGTCATTCTTCTGGAAGTCCATAGTATATCCAGTATTCTTTGGCAATGTAATAATTCAAGGGCATCAGTCCTTCTTTGGTCTTCCTTATTCATTGTCCAGTTTTCACATGCATATGAGGTGATTGGAAATGCCATGGCTTGAGTCAGATGCACCTTAATCCTCAGGGTGACATATTTACTTTTTAACACTTTAAAGAGATCATTTGCAGTAGATTTTCCCAATGCAATATATTATTTGATTTCTTGACTGCTGCTTCTATGGGCATTGATTATGAGTCCAAGTAAAATGAAATCCTTGACAACTTCAATATTTTTGCTCAGTGTGCCCAGCCACCTCACAGGTCAGAAGGGGTGAACGGAAACAGAGTCTCCAATGGTTGAATCCTGGCCTTATTTTCTCTATGTAGCCAACACTTCGCTAGTACTTCAAATCCAATTTTATTGTTTCAGCAATCCTGCTGTGAGTGTTTCCCTCCTAGCAGACACCAGTATTTCATTTGGGTGTAGTTTATGGGCTTTCTGATTTTGCTTTTACTGAGTCTGAGTCCAGTTTCCTGGGGATATTCTTCACTTCCCTTCCAAAAGAATTGATAAAAATGCTTGGTTTTTTATATGTTGATGACACCACTAAGTATATCAAAACCCTCTTGGTAAGTAGACCCAACGACAGCTTTGGAATTCTTTTTCCAGGTCTAGGTCTCTAGTGGAGGCCAGGTGGTGAAATGGTTAAGAGTTCAGGCTGCTAAGTTTGAATCCACCAGCTGCTCCTTGGAAACCCTATGGTTCTACTCTGTCCTTCAGGATTGCTTTGAGTTGGAATCAAGTCAACGGCAATGGGTTTTGTTTTGGGAGGTCTCTAGTGGCTGATAAAGACATTCCTCAAAGTAATTATGACAGCCTGGAGAAGCACAAACTTCAGGAAATGATGTGTTTCCACAATGGCCTATGAAAGGGAAGTCATTCATTCAAGAGTGCAGAAAATGGCATATATAGGAATGAGTGTAGGCATCCTGCTGATAATGCCATTAAAAAGAGCTTCTTATGAATTTTCAAAAATAGAACATTACTCTTGGCACAGCCACCATTATACATTGGAGAGAAAAAGAAGACACATTTTATCCTATAGTTTCTAAGTGTCCATTCTTTTAAGCAGATTAAGAGACATTTGCCAACACCTCTGTTAAGCATTTCATAAATCAAGGCCTTCCCATCACCAGGAAAAGACACATTTCTATTGGCTTTCAGGACCCTAAGCACTTCTATATACCTCTAGAACTCAAAATTGCATGAATATCATTTTTTTGACATCGTTCAGTGAATGGGTGGAAATCATTTGCAATGAGTCTCACTCACCAACTCGGGGTGAACCGCTCTGTGTTCTGTTTTCTCCTAGTCTGTGGTGTAAGTCTTAATGAAATTCACATGCTTAAGACCTGTGGTTGCCTGTGAAACTATTTTATCCAACAATAAAATATTTGGATTGGCTGACGTGGACTTCCAGCTGGCTAAACACTGGTGAGGCTGGGTGTATTGAAATGCCGTCATTTGTAAAAGTTGGCATACAGTTCATGGAGATACCAACCACTCTGACAAGACTGTGTCCAGCAAATAATGGGAAATATTGTGAGAGTAAAGGTAAAAAACTTTCAGGACTGCAATATTTATGAAGTGCTTTGCAATTGCAAATGAATTTTCTAGAGTCATTTTTCTCCCTTTTAAAAGTTTGCTTGTATATCTAACATCATGATACCCTGATATAAAAGTAAAAAATATTCTGCTAAGGAAACAATGGTGGTTTGTTAGGGGCTCCAGACTAAATGTCCCAAGAGACCATCTCATTGTATTTTTGTTTAACTCATATTGACCTGGGGCTCAGAAAATGTATTCTCAGCAGCAGTTTTATTCTTTTTACATGCTAGCTGTCTCCCATGACAAGCCTTTAGGGTTACAAAAAAACATAGGTTTCAAACTTTCATTGTTTGTTTTTCCTGAAGTTCCCTATAAAATGTCAGTATTTTTGAAGGTGTTCTTCTTGAATTGAACTCCCGAGGTTGGAGATTTACCAGGTTGATTTAGGAGTTTGAAATCCTGGAGTGTTTCCATAAAATGAGGATTTACAGTTCATAAATATAATGACAAAAGTGCAAAGATACATTTTTTATCCTTGAAAAATTATTGAGACAAAGGTACTTTTCATGAAAAGCTCAAGTACTACCATTTCCTTCAGACAGAAGTCTATTCTGACCAAGTGAAATGGCTTTTTATTGCCATTTGTTTAAGATGGTCTCCCTCCCTGCTTCATGGTGAGCTACTTCCTCTTGAAAGGTACGCAGATGGAGGGAGGAATTGAACACTGAGGCATTTAACCAATGACAAGTATAAAGAAACAGCAGGAGAACCTGTTGAAAGGTAGAGCACATTCCTTTGATTTGCCTATCCCTGCCTGGGCCCAGCTTTCAGATCATTACGATCTGGTTCTGGTATTTACTCAGATTATTAGCTACATTCTTTCTTGCATAATGCAGCAAATGACCTGGTTATTAATTGATATTAAATTGTCTGCTATGACTGACAGTTTGGGGAAAGAAAAATACGTATGCTGTGACCTTATACAATATTAACGGGAACAATAAAGAAATTGTCTCACTAATGGACCTTCTCAATAGATGATAGAAGTGGTGTGAGACTAGCAGTTGCATAGCTTTACAGAAAAAGGCCTGGGTTGAATAATCATTGTGAATTCATGAGTCTGGGGAAAATCTCTGGATTTTCTTTTCATTTAGTTGTGAATTGAATTGACGTGGTTTCCAAACTTAAGAGGAATGTTGGAGCTTACCTTGAGGTTAAAGAAAGAACCTCCCACATTTGCTTACTTTATCCCAATTCTTAGAAAGGCAGAATCAGGGCTTCATTCTGCTCTGACTAAAAAACCTTTATAAATATCTAGTAACCCAGAGGACAGAGGGAGTGCTGTGCTCCCCCTTTACCACCTTTGTGTTGATGTCTGATTATGACTGGAAACAACTTGACGTTGTGGAAAAAGCACTCAACCATGAGCCTGAGGAACTAGGTTCTATTCCTGGATTCAGCAATGACAATAATTTACTGTTCAAACTGGGATATCTTGAGGGTGAAAGGGGGATGCTATTAATAATTATTCCATGACAACAGGCATAAACCAAAACAGTCTTGGGCAAACTGGGACGTATGGCCATTCTACCACTTACTAATGATGTGTTTGACCAAAATAACCCACCTCTCATGGTTCTAGTTCCACGAATGATAAAATGGAAATAACAATAACTGTTCTATTTTATAGGGTTCTTGTGAGGATCTAATGAAATAATGTATGTGTAAGTACTTTGTGAAGTACAAAACCATATGCAATGCAGGTGAAACCATGATAATGAATTTCATCAGCCGCAACTGGAGAAAGCTCTCAGAGAAATATTTTTGTACTTGTTTTTTGGATAAGAGCAGAGACATTGGAACAGCAATCATGGAGATAAACATAGATGAGAAGAGGGTTCTAAGGGAATACTGAAAAACTCAAAGTACAATGGGTTATATTTTACAGTCTTTTCTTTTAAATCAATGTAATTCTTAAGAAGAAGTAAGACCTGAGAGGCAGAGCCAAGATGGCGGAAGAGACAGACGGTTCCGGCGAGCCCTCTTTACAACAAAGACCCAAAAAAACAAGTGAGACGAATATATTTGTGACAACCTGGGAGCCCTGAGCATCAAAGGCAAGCTTAGACAACGAACTGAGGGGCAAGGGGAGGAAGAGACCATTCAGAAGTGGAGAGGGGTTACTGGACCTGAATCGTGGGGAGCCCTCAGGCACCATTCCAGAGTGGTGGTGGCAGGCTGATACTGGCATTTGGCAGCAGTTTCCTAAGGGAGGAGCAGCCAGCCACACAGCCTACTCACACCCCCAGAACCTGAGGAGAATGACGCTCTCAGCAAAGGCTAATTACTTGCATTTTTATATTACTGTGCTCCCCCACCCCCAAGCCGGCTTCAGCAGCTGAATCCCTGGGCCTGATATAGACCCTGGTGAGCACCTAGAGTCACCTTCCTGGCCTTGGGGAAGGAAAAAATTTGCATTTGGGGGGAAAAGATAATTTGCTAGCTGCATTAACCTGGGGAGCTCAGGACAGAAGCGGCTCCTGTCCAGGCATAAACCGTCCGTGAACCTTGAGCACCTTTCCCTTCTGCATGGAACTTCTGGGCCTATTTTGGGAGAATAGGCCCTTGTTGGCAAACTCCAACCATTTCATTTGTGCAGTGGAGAGGTGGGTGTTTGACATTTGACAATGCTTTGCCTATTAAACAAGGTCCTCACCTGCCCACATCAGGGACCCCAGGACTGGTAGGTCCACTCAGGTCACCCAGACACCCGCCACAGGGGTCCAAAGATAACTGGTACCTCCCAGTCCTTACAGCCAAAAACTTTGGGTGCCCATGGTCGCTCTGCAGAACCCACCTGCCAGCATGCTCTAGGGAACAGACGTGCATATTCCTCAGATACACTTAGGGGTCGGTTCTCAGCCCCCATCCTTGTTCAGAGCATGACCCCCTGCTGCAATCAGATACCGGTATATATGCCAATCACCCCTGCCCCTCTAAGGCTGTAGGACAGAGCCTGTACCACACACTTGATGATCAGCTACCTGGAAACCTGAGCTGAATTCATACAAGAAAACTGAATGAACTCCAAGACTGATATACCTGATAATAGCTCTAGTCAGCTGGCGACAGGACACCAGAGCTCCACAGGTGAAAATAATCAAGCTAGCTCACTCAGGCAACCAATAGGGATATCCCAAAACAGAACAAAGCAAGCAGCTACGACACAGTAAGTAAGCATAAACTAATGCAATAACTTATACATGGCTCAGAGAAAATAGTCAATATCAAGCCACATAAAGAAACAGAGCATGATCACCTCAACAGGCTCTCAAAACAAGGAATCCAGGGATCTTCTAGATGAAAGTGCATTCCTGGAATTACCAGATGCAGAATACAAAAGTTTAATATACAGAATCCTTCAAGACATCAGGAAGGAAATGAGGCAATACACAGAACAAGCCAAGGAACACACAGGTAAAGCAAATGAAGAAATTAGAAAGATTATTCAGGAACATAATGAAAAGTTTAATAAGCCGGAAAAATGCATAGACAGACAACAATCAGAAATTCAGAAGATTAACAATAAAATTACAGAAGTAGACAACTCAATAGAAAGTCAGAGGAGCAGAATTGAGCAAGTAGAAGCTAGAATTTCTGAACTCGAAGATAAATCACTTGGCACTAATATATTTGAAGAAAAATCAGATAAAATAATTTAAAAAAATGAAGAAAACTTAAGAATCATGTGGGATTCTATCAAGAGAAATAACCTACGAGTGATTGGAGTACCAGAACAGGGAGGGATAACAGAAAATACAGAGAAAATTGTTGAAGATTTGTTGGCAGAAAACTTCCCTGATATTGTGAAAGATGAGAAGATATCTATCCAAGATGCTCATCGAACTCCACACAAGGCAGATGTTAAAAGAAAGTCACCAAGACATATTATAATCAAACTTGCCAAAACCAAAGATAAAGAGAGAATTATAAGAGCAGCGAGGGATAAAGGAAAAGTCACCTACAAAGGAGAGCCAATAAGAATAAGCTCAGAATACTGGGCAGAAACCATCCAGGCAAGAAGGCAATGGGATGACATATTTAAAAAATTGAAGGAAAAAATTCCCTGCCAAGAATCATATATCCAGCAAAACTGTCTCTTAACTATGAAGACGAAATTAAGACATTTCCAGATAAACACAAGTTTAGGGAATTTATAAAAACCAAACCCAAACTATAAGAAATACTGAAGGGAGTTCTTTGGTTAGAAAACCAATAATCTCAGGTATCACCCGAAGACTAGAACACTGGGCAGAGCAACCAGAAGTCAACCCAGACAGGGAAATCTAAAAAAACAAAACAAGATAAAAAAAAAAAAACTGAAACAAGGTAATGGCGATGTTATTATATAAAAGAAGACAACATTAAAATACTAAAGAGGGACTAAGAAATATAATCGTACACCTTCCATATGGAGAGGAAGATACGGCGATACACTAAATTTAGAAAAATAAGGGTAAATAATAAGGTAACCACAAAGGAGACAAACTATCCTACTCATCAAAATAAAATAAAGGGGAAAAATACAGACTCAGCAGAAACAAAATCAACAACAAATATGAGGAATGGACAATATATAAAGGAAATCTGCTCAGCACATAAAATCAAGTGGGAAAAAGAAACTGTCAACAACACACAAAAAAAGACGTCAAAATGATAGCACCAAATTCATACCTATCCATAATCACCCTGAATGTAAATGGACTCAATGCACCAATAAAGAGACAGAGAGTGGCAGAATGGATTAAAAAAAAGATCCATCTATAACAAGAGACACACCTCAGGCTTAGAGACACAAATAAACTAAAACTCAAAGGATGGAAAAAATATATCAAGCAAACAACAATCAGAGCAGGAATGGCAATATTAATTTCTGACAAAATAGACTTTAAAGTTAAATCCATCAGAAAGGATAAGGAAGGACACTGTATAATGATTAAAGGGACAATACATCAAGAAGATATAACCATATTAAACATTTATGACAGGACTGCAAGATACATTAAACAAACTCAGCATTGAAAAGTGGAAGAGACAGCTCCACAATAATAATAGGAGACTTCAATACACCACTTTCGGTGAAGGAGAGGACATCCAGAAAGAAGCTCAATAAAGACACAGAAGATCTAAGCGCCACAATCAACCAATCTGACCTCATAGACATATACAGAGCACTCCACCCAACAGCAACCAACTATAGTTCCTTTTCTAGTGCACATGGAACATTCTCTAGAATAGACCACATATTAGGTCATAAAGCAAGTCTTAGCAGAATCCAAAACATCGAAATATTACAAAGCATCTTCTCTGACCATAAGGCCATAAAAGTGAAAATCAATAACAGGAAAAGCAGCGAAAAGAAATCAAACACTTGGAAACTGAACAATACCCTGCTTAAAAAAGACTGGATTATAGAGGACATTAAGGATGGAATAAAGAAATTCAGAGAATCCAATGAGAATGAAAACACTTCCTATCAGAACCTTTGGGACACAGCAAAAGTGGTGCTCAGAGGTCAGTTTATATGAATAAATGCACACATCCAAAAAGAAGAAAGGGCCAAAATCAAGGAATTATCCCTACAACTTGAACAAATAGAAAGAGAGCAACAAAAGAAACCCACAGGCACCAGAAGAAAACAAATAATAAAAATTAGAGCTGAACTAAATCAAATAGAAAACAGAAAAACAATTGAAAGAATTAAGAAGACCAAAAGCTGGTAATTGAAAAAATCAACAAAATTGATAAACCCCTGGCCAAACTGACAAAAGAAAAACAGGAGAGGAAGCAAATAACCTGAATAAGAAATGAGATGGGCGATATTACAACAGAACCAACTGAAATTAAAAGAATCATATCAGATTACTATGAAAAACTATACTCAAACATATTTGAAAACCTAGAAGAAATGGATGAATTCCTAGAAACATGCCACCTACCTAAACTAATACAAACAGAGGTGGAACAACTAAATAGACCCATAACAAAAGAGGTTGAAAAGGTAATCAAAAAACTCCCAACAGAAAAAGCCCTGGTCCGGACGGCTTCACTGCAGAGTTCTACCAAACTTTCAGAGAAGAGTTAACACCACTACTACTAAAGGTATTTCAGAGCATAGAAAAGGATGGAATACTACCAAACTCGTTCTACGAAGCCACCATATCCCTGATACCAAAACTAGGTAAGGACTCCACAGGAAAAGAAAATTATAGACCTATATCCCTCATGAATGTAGATGCAAAAATCCTCAGCAAAATTCTAGCCGATAGAATTCAACAATATATCAAAAAAATAATTCACCATGACCAAGTGGGATTCATACCAGGTATGCAGGGATGGTTCAACATTGCTGTTGTTGTTAGGTGTTGTCGAGTCGGTTCCGACTCATAGCGACCCTATGCACAACAGAATGAAATACTGCCTGGTCCTGCGCCATCCTTACAATCGTTGTTATGCTTGAGCTCATTGTTACAGCCACTGTGTCAATCCACCTCATTGAGGGTCTTCCTCTTTTCCGCTGACCCTGTACTCTGCCAAGCATGATGTCCTTCTCCAGGGACTGAACTCTCCTGACAACATGTCTAAAGTATGTAAGACGCAGTCTCGCCATCCTTGCCTGAATAAGCATTCTGGCCGCACTTCTTCCAGGACAGATTTGTTCGTTCTTTTGGCAGTCCTTGGTTATGTTCAATATTCTTCACCATCACCACAATTCAAAGGTGTCAACTCTTCTTCGGTCTTCCTTATTCATTGTCCAGCTTTCACATGCATATGATGTGATTGAAAATACCATGGCTTGGGTCAGGCACACCTTAGTCTGCAGGGTGACATCTTTGCTCTTCAACACTTTGAAGAGGTCCTTTGCAGCAGATTTACCCAATGCAATGCGTCTTTTGATTTCTTGACTGCTGCTTCCATGGCTGTTGATTGTGGATCCAAGTAAAATGAAATCCTGGACAACTTCAATCTTTTCTCTGTTTATCATGATGTTGCTCATGGGTCCATCTTTATGTTGAGGGGAAACCCTGGTGGCGTACTGGTTAAGTGCTACAGCTGCTAACCGAGAGGTCAGCAGTTTGAATCTGCCAGGCGTTCCTTGCAAACTCTATGGGGCAGTTCATCTCTGTCCTATAGGGTCGCTATGAGTCAGAATCGACTCGACAGCAGTGGGTTTTTGGGTTTTTTGTTGAGGTGTAATTCATACTGAAGGCTGTGGTCTTTGATCTTCATCAGTAAGTGCTTCAAGTCCTCTTCATTTTCAGCAAGCAAGGTTGTGTCATCTGCATAACGCAGGTTGTTAATGAGTCTTCCTCCAATCCTGATGCCTCGTTCTTCTTTTTATAGTGCAGCTTCTCGTATTATTTGTTCAGCATACAGATTAAATAGGTATGTTGAGAGAATACAACCCTGACGCACATCTTTCCTGACTTTAAACCACTCATTATCCTCTTGTTCTCTCCGAACAACTGCCTCTTGATCTATGTAAAGATTCCTCATGAGCACAATTAAGTGCTCTGGAATTCCCATTCTTCACAGTGTTATCCATAGTTTGTTATGATCTACACAGTCGAATGCCTTTGCATAGTCAATAAAACACAAGTAAACATCCTTCTGGTATTCTCTGCTTTCAGCCAGGATCCATCTGGCATCAGCAATGATATCCCTGGTTCCACGTCCTCTTCTGAAACCGGCCTGAATTTCTGGCAGTTCCCTCTCGATACACCGCTGCAGCCGTTTTTGAATGATCTTCAGCAAAATTTTGCTTGTGTGTGATATTAATGATATTGTTCTATAATTTCCACATTTGATTGGATCACCTTTCTTGGGAATAGGCATAAATATGGATCTCTTCCAGTTAGTTGGCCAGGAAGCTGTCATTCATATTTCTTGGCATAGATGAGTGAACACCTCCAGTGTTGCATCTGTTTGTTGAAACATCTCAATTGATATTCCATCAATTCCTGGAGCCTTGTTTTTCGCCAGTGCCTTCAGAGCAGCTTGGACTTCTTCCTTCAGTACCATCAGTTCCTGATCATATGCAACCTCTTAAAATGGTTGAATATCAACTAATTCTTTTTGGTATAAAGACTCTGTGTATTCCTTCCATCTTCTTTTGATGCTTCCTGCATCATTTAATATTTTCCACATGGAATCCTTCACTATTGCAACTCGAGGCTTGAATTTTTTCTTCAGTTCTTTGAGCCTGAGAAACGCTGACTGTGTTTTTCCCTTTTGATTTTCCATCTCCAGCTCTTTGCACATGTTATTATAATATTTTACTTTGTCTTCTCGAGAGGCCCTTTGAAATCCTCTGTTCAGTTCTTTTACTTCAGCAATTCTTCCTTTTGCTTTAGCTGCTCGACGTTCAAGAGCAAGTTTCAGAGTCTCCTCTGACATCCATCTTGGTCTTTTCTTTCTTTCCTGTCTTTTCGGTGACCTCGTGCCTTCTTCGTGGATAATGTCCTTGATGTCATTCCACAACTCATCTGGTCTTCGGTCATTAGTGTTCAATGTGTCAAATCTATTCTTAAACATTAGAAAAACAATGTAATCCATTACATAGATAAAACAAAAGACAGGAATCACATGATTTTGTCAATTGATGCAGAAAAGGCATTTGACAAAGTTCAACACTCATTCATGATAAAAACTCTCAGCAAAATAGGAATAGAAGGAAAATTCCTCAACATAATAAAGGGCATCTATACAAAGCCAACAGCCAACATCACCCTAAATGGAGAGAGCCTGAAAGCATTCCCATTGACATCGGGAACCAGACAAGGATGTGCTGGAAGTCCTAGTCAGAGCAATTAAGCTAGATAAAGAAATAAAGGGCACCCAGATTTGCAAGGAAGAAGTAGAAGTATCTCTATTTGGAGATGACATGATCTTATACACAGAAAACCCTAAGGAATCCTCCAGAAAACTACTGAAACTAATCGAAGAGTTCAGCAGAGTATCAGGATACAAGATAAACATACAAAAATCAGTTGGATTCCTCTATGCAAACAAAAAGAACATCGAAGAGGAAATAACCAAATCAATGCCATTTACAGTAGCCCCCAAGAAGATAAAATACTTAGGAATAAATCTTACCAGAGATATAAAAGACTTATACAAAGAAAACTACAGTACACTTCTGCAAGAAAACAGAAGAGACTTACGTAAGTGGAAGAACATACCTTGCTCATGGATAGGAAGACTTAACATTATAAAAATGTCTATTCTACCAAAAGCAATCTATACTTTTAATGCAATTCTGATGCAAATCCCAATGACATTCTTTAACGAGATGGAGAAACAAATCACCAACTTCATATGGAAGGGAAAGAGGCCCCAGATAAATAAGGCATTACTGAAAAAGAACAACAAAGTGGGAGGCGTTACTTTACCTGATTTTGGAACCTATTATACCTCCACAGTAGTCAAACAGCCTGGCACCGGTACAACAACAGATACGTAGACCAATGGAACAGAATTGAGAGTCCAGACATAAATCCATCCACATATGAGCAGTTGATATTTGACAAAGGCCCCCAAACAGTTAAATGGGGAAAAGACAGTCTTTTTAACAAATGGTGCTGGCTTAACTGCATATACATCTGAAAAAAAAATGAAACAAGACCCATACTTCACACCATGCACAAAAACTAACTCAAAATGGATCAAAGACCTAAATATAAAATCTAAAACGATAAAGATCATGGAAGAAAAAATAGGGACAACGTTAGGAGCCCTAATACGTGGCAGAAACAGTATACAAAACATTATAGAGAATGCAGAAGAAAAACTAAATAACTGGGAGCTCCTAAAATCAAGTGCCTATGCCCATCCAAAGACTTCACCAAAAGAGTAAAAAGACTACCTACAGACTTGGAAAAAGTTTTTAGCTATGACATTTCTGATCAGTGCCTGATCTCTAAAATCTACATGATACTGCAAAAACTCAACTGCAAAAAGACAAATAACCCCATTAAAAAATGAGCAAAAGATATGAATAGACACTTCACTAAAGAAGGCATTCAGGTAGCTAACAGATATATGAGGAAATGTTCACGATCATTAGCCATTAGAGAAATGCAGATCAAAACTACATTGAGATTTCATCTCACTCTAACAAGGCTGGCATTAATCCAAAAAACACAAAAGAATAAATATTGGAGAGGCTGTGGAGAGATTGGAACACTTCTACACTGCTGGTGGGAATGTCAAACGGTACAACCACTTTCGAAATCGATTTGGTACTTCCTTTTAAAAAGCTAGAAATAGAAGTACCATACGATCCAGCAATCCCACTCCTTGGAATATATCCTAGAGAAATAAGAGCCTTTACACAAACAGATATATGCACACCCATGTTTATTGCAGCACTGTTTACAATAGCAAAAAGATGGAAGCAACCAAGGTGCCCATCAGCAGATGAATGGAGAAATTAATTATGGTATATTCACACTATGGAATACTACATGTTGATAAAGAACAGTGAGGAATCTGTGAAACATTTCATAACATGGAGGAACCTGGAAGGCATTATGCTGAGTGAAATGAGTCAGTTGCAAAAGGACAAATATTGTATAAGACCATTATCATAAGAAGTTGAGAAATAGTTTAAACTGAGAAGAAAACATTCTTTTGTGGTTAGGAGACGGGGGAGGGAGGGAGGGCGGGAGAGGAGCATTCACTAATTAGATAGTAGATAAGAACTACTTTAGGTGAAGGGAAAGACAGCACACAATACAGGGGAGGTCAGCACAATTGGACTAAACCAAAAGCAAAGAAGTTTCCTGAATAAACTGAATGCTTCGAAGGCCAGTGTAGCAGGGACAGGGGTCTGGGGACCATGGTTTCAGGGGACATCTAAGTCAATTAGCATAATAAAATCTATTAAGAAAACATTCTACATCCACTTTGAAGAGTGGCATCTGGGGTCTTAAACGCTAGCAAGCAGCCCTTTAAGATGCATCAATTGGTCTCGACCCACCTGGATCAAAGGAGAATGAATAATACCAAGGACATAAGGCGATTATGAGCCCAAGAGACAGAAAGGGCCACAAGAACCAGAGACTACCTCATCCTGAGACCAGAAGAACTAGATGGTGCCCGGCTACTACCGATGACTACCCTGACAGGGAACACAACAGAGAACCCCCAAGGGAACAGGAGAGAAGTGGGATGCAGGCCCCAAATTCTTGTAAGACCAGACTTAATGGTCTGACTGAGACTAGAACGATCCTGGTGGTCATGGCCCTCAGACCCTCTGTAGGCCCAGGACAGGAACCATTCCCGAATCCAACTGTTCAGACATGGATTAGACTGGGCAATGGGTTAGAGAGGGATGGTGGTGAGGAGTGAGCTTCTTGGATCAGGTGGACACTTGAGACTATGTTGGCATCTCCTGCCTGGAGGGGAGATGAACGGATGGAGGGGGCTAGAAGCTGGCAAAATGGACACAAAAAGAGAGAGTGGAGGGAGAGAGTGGGCTGTCTCATTAGGGGGAGAGTAATCAGGAGTGTGTAGCAAGGTGTATGTGGGTTTTTGTGTGAGAGACAGACTTGTAAACTTTCACTTAAAGCACAATAAAAATTATTAAAAAAAAAAAAAAGTAAGACCTAGTAAGAGGAGAGAGAGTATTAGGGAATGTTATAGATCCTGATGGTGTAGTTGAGCCAGCCTGTCCTTGTGTATATTCTGAATCTGACCTAAAATATAAATGTCTGACATTTTGAGGAACTAGCTTAGTTGTAATAAATTGTTGCAGCCTTAGAGATTAAAATTCAAGGACTCTTGGTCCTTCTCATGTCATAATTTGACGCTTTCTGGCCCAGCTTTGCTGATCAGCCTCAGGCTCTCTACCCCATTGTTTTTGCAGGATTGCAAGAAATCAAGATACCTTTTGTAGAGCTCCAGCTCATGTACTGACAACTGTCTTCATAGTCCATGTAACCCAAATGCCTTCAGCCATCTGCTTGCCTGCCACCTTTAAACAAATAGAGGAGAGTTATTAACAAACACCTTCTGTTGGCTTACATGACCATGACCAAAACCTTTGATTGGCAGTTTGAGGTCACATAAGGCACTTGACTTTAACATATTTTATGTGAGAAATTCATTTCACAGGTTCTGCCATGTAAACACTGTGTGCACATTGGTTAACTAAATACTAATGGAAGATAATGGGCAGGTATACACAGAATGGCTCTTTTGGTAAAAATGGAGGTTCTAACCATATAACCACTACCTTCCAGTCAATTCTGGACTCATGGTGACCTCATTTGTTTCATACTAGGCTGTGCTCCACAGGATTCTCAAGGCTGTGACCTTTCAGAAGCAGATTGTCAGGACTTTCTTTGGAGGCACCTCTAGATGGGTTCAAACTGTCAACATTTTGTTTAACAGTTAAGCACTTAGCCATCTGTGCCACCAAGGAATTCTACATAAATATTCCTTTAAATCATCCAACACGTATTTTGATATACCTTTTATAGGAAGGAGTCCTAGTGGTGCAGTGATTTAGAGCTTGGCTGCTAACCAAAAGGTCTGCAGTTGAAATCTACCAGCTGCTCCTTGGAAACCCTATGGAGTAGTTCTACTCTGTCCTATAGGGGTGCTATGAGTTGGAATTGACTTGACGGCAATGAGTTTTTTGGTTTTAATAGGAGGGAGGGCTAGATAGTTGACCAACAAATATTTGTGTTCCCTTTCCATAGAGTACAGTTGGGAGCTGGGAGGCTGGTGCCCATCCAGGGTCTAGATTTCCCAACACACCTTGCTTAGATGGAGGCTGGTGTCTAGTTTTCACCAGTGAAAATAGAAGAAGATGCCCTTTCTCCCATTCTCATCACTATCTACTGGCTGAATGAGGATGTCCCCAAAATCCTGGAGAAGGGAAGGTCCAAAAGGCATAAGAATTATGGGCCTTGAATAACAACATAGAAGACTGCGAGACAAGGAAATGAATGTGAATGAGAAATATGCCCCTATTTTGTTAAGACTTGAAGAGATATGTGTTAGAGAAAGTAGTGCTATCTTAAGTAACACAGCTTAGCACGGGAATTAATTTATTTTTCACAAAATATTTGGGATAGCCTACAAAATTATATATATCTAGACAGAGAACAAAAATAAATAAAAGTAAGAAAATATAAATTAGAATATAAGGTCAAGACTCATGGAAATTTAGAGCAGAAATACTCAAATTTGTTGAGCCACAAATTTAGCTTTTGACTTCCTGGAAACTAACACAGTGATACTTTAAAAAAAAAAAAAAGGTATTTATTTACATTATGCATAAAGAGAACACATACTAATTTTTGAGTCAAAACAAACATTTTCCTGGCACTTCAGTTTGAAAGATCTGTTTTATGGAGTATCATACAGGGAATACTGAATAATATAGCGGACAAAGTCCTCAACTACATCTCTTAGTATATACAAATAATGAAGTCTGTAAAGACATCTCTATAAGTTGTTGGCATCCACCACAGAGCAACCTGTCAAAGTGATTCTGGTAATGGGGAGGGGAGTAGTTACAAAGATAAATAAAGCACGTACCCTGAACTAGAGAAACTCAGTTTCTTGTGGGAAAGAAGGATGTATTACACAGAAAATGTGGATACAGAGTGATATATAATATAATCCAGTGCTGTCACAGAGTGATAAGTACTGCGAAAGAAGTATTAATCAGCATGTTTTGCTCAGTTTTGTAAAGCTTTTCTTTCCTAAATGATTCAAAGAATAGTGGCCTTATTTTTTTCTTGGTTTTATTATTTTATTTTAGTAACATGTATTATCTAAGACAAGAATAGGGCACCTGCTACATATGTGAGCTACTTCTAAGGTGGTCACTAGTAAGTTTCCAGTTACTGTCCCTGGAAACAGTGTAGAAGGAACATGACAGTCAGAATCGATTAGATGGCAGCTGGTTTTGGATCACATAGCCTTGGAATTGAATCCTAGCTCTCACATTAGTTAGCTGTGTGATCTTGGACGAGTTACTTCACATCTCTCAGCCATATTTTGCTGTAAAATGAAACAATCATACATACCTCAAAAAGAATGTATGCGAAGAGTCTGACACACAGTCTGAGTCTGTCATCAAATCACAAGCAAAACCAATCACCTGAAATTCTACACTGGTCAAAAGATAATAAAATTAACTTTTACTTAACTATTTGCCCAAAACCCTGCTTTCAACTTACTTTTAGGGGAAAGAAGTAAATGGCAAGAAAGCAAGGTTACATTCCTTGTGTTGTTAGTTGTCACTGAGTAGATTGTGACTCATGGCACCCTCTGGTGTGCACAGTAGAAGTGCTCCATAGAGTTTTTAAGGCTGTGAACTTTCAAAGCAGATCCACAGGACTGTTTCCATGGCACCACTGGGTGGGTTTGAACCACTAACCTTTCAGCTATTAGTCTAGCCCTCATTAACCATTTGCACCATCCAAAGGCATCCCTAGTATCTCTGCGTATATCCTCTGGTCAGTTCAAACCCAACAGTATTTCTCAGATCCTCAGATCACTATGAAAATTCTCAGGGAGATATTTGTTGAAATCTGTTCTTGAATTTCATTTTATTTAACTGAATTAGAAGCCTTAGAAAGAGGCAGGGAATCTGCATTTTAAACAAGCCTTCCAGGTGATTTTTATGTGCACTGAAGTTTGAGAAACATTGCCTTAAGCCGTCTAGATTAGAACTACTTCAGTGAATTGCTTCTGGCCTTGTAAATATTGAGAAGTGGTAATATCTTAAACCACAAATGAAGGGTCATTATATTCACTGACAGTTCTTACAAAGGCAAAGAAATTATTTTCCCATATTGTCTTCATGTGTGTATTAAATATGTTATTAGTGTATGTATAAGCAATTGCAAGGTAAGGAAACATGAAAAAAGTTAATGACTGTAAACAATTGAATTTTTTTAAAATGTTGATCTGACACTAACATAAGCGTGCATAAAGATCATTGCACATACATAAATAGCCTCATAATTTGGTGTAATTAGTTTTAATTTTGTACAGCACATTTTTAGCTTTTCTCCTTTGGTAATTTTCCAGTGGCTTTTATAGGCTGTTTCCTTGACACCATGTGTAGTTAATTCTTATCATACATACTTGCAATTATACTTGACTACTAGGTAATTTTTTTTTTACTAGGTAAAGAGGCCTACCCTTAGAAACAGAATTTTTAGGATTAAGGCTGCTGTTGGGAGAAACCATTGTCTGTCTCAGCCATTCCACTGCCTCCAGCAGCATAAACCAATTTCTCATCATCCCCATA
This sequence comes from Elephas maximus indicus, assembly GCF_024166365.1. Classification (NCBI taxonomy): domain Eukaryota; kingdom Metazoa; phylum Chordata; class Mammalia; order Proboscidea; family Elephantidae; genus Elephas; species Elephas maximus. The sequence continues at coordinate 87,902,052 of NC_064820.1, forward strand.
CTTACTAAGTTACTTCACGTACACATTCGCCATCTGTCTCTAAGCTATTCTTCACTATCCTTGATGACCAAGTCTGAAAAGTCCAATGCTGAATTGTTTATAAGAATTATAGCACACATGTTGTCATAAAACATAATTGTTCACAAAAATTACAGCAGACTTCTTGCAAGAAGACAGTAATTGTAAAGTCCTGGAGTAAAAAAAATTCAACTTAGAATTCTATACCCAGCAAAAATATATTTCAAAAATGAAGGCAAAATAGACTTTTTCGGAGCAGTCAAAGCTGAGAGAATTCATTTTCAGCAGACCTCCTCTATAAGAAATCTTAAAGGAAGTTTTCAAGTAGAAAGAAAATGATATCAAATGGAAATCTGGATCTACACAAAGACATAAAGAACATCAGAAATGGTAACTATGTATGGCCACGTAAAATATTTTGTTTCTTATTTTTAGTATCTTTAAAAAGTGATAGACTACCTAATGCAAAATTAATAACAACTTACTGTGAGGTTTATAACATATGTAGAATTAAAATATATTCCAGCATCAGTACAAAAGAAAAGGGGGGGTGGGAAATGGAAGTATACTGGTGTATAATTCTTAACACTAGACATAAACTGATACAATATTATTTGATGATACACTGTGATAAGTTAAAGATGCATACTGTAAAACTTAAAGCAACCATTAAAATCACCCAACAAAGAGTTATCGCTTAAAAAGTCAACAAAAGAAATAAAATCGTTTTGTAAAAATTCTCTATACAAAGAAAAGCAGGAAAAGAGAAAAAAGGAACAAAGAACATATGAAACAAATAAATGTAAAATACAAAAATGGTAGATTAAAACTTAATCATATTGATAGTTATGTTAAACACAAGCAGCCTACAAACCCCTAGTAAGAGGCTTAAATTGTTATTGGATAAAATAACAAAACTCAATGATCCCAGTGCCGTCGAGCCGATTCCAACTCATAGTGACCCTATAGAACAGAGTAGAACTGCCCCATAGAATTTCCAAGGAGTGCCTGGTGGACTGGAAGTGGTGACCCTTTGGTTCGTAGCTGTAGCACTTAACCACTACGCCACCAGGGTTTCCAAACTCAATGATAGACTGTCTAAAAGAAACTCACTTTACATATAAAGGCACAGATAATTTAAAAGTAAAAAACTGGAAAGAAGATATACCATGCAAACACTAATAAAATAAAAGGAAAATCAGGAAAGGCTACGTTAATATTAGATGAAATTGATTTCAGAACAAGAAATATTACCAAGGATAAATAGCTCCGTTTCATAATAATAAACAGGTCAATTCATCAAGAAGCAATAGCAGCCCTAAATTTGTAAATGTAATGAGAGAACTTCAAATTTCATTAATCCAAATCTGAAATAGCTGAAAAGAAAAATAGACAAGACCACAATTTTAATTGGAAGTTTCAACACTCCTTTCTTGGTAACTTGATAGAACAAAAAGACAAAAATTCAGTAAAGGAAGAGAAGACTTGAACAAAATTATCAACCAACTTGACCTAAATGACATTTATGAAATACTTCATCCAGCAAAAGAACACACATTCTTTTCAAGTAAATATGTGATATTCATAAAGATAAACCATATGCTGATTCACAAAAGAAAACCTAATCTCAACAAACATAAGAAGATTAAAATCATACAGAGTATGTTGTCTGGCCACAGTGAAGTTAAGTTAGAAATTATTAGCAGAAAGATATATGGAAAAATCTTCAAATATATGAAAAGTAAGTAACATATTTCTAAATAATCCATGATTCAAAAATTAATCACAGATAATTTATAACTGATTAATTATAAAAACACAACATACCAAAGTTTGTGGGATGGCACTATAGGAAACCGTGGTTGCATAGTGATTAAACGTTCAGCTGCCAACAAAAAGGTCTGTAGTTCAAATCCACCAGGTGCTCCTCGGAAACTCTATAGGGCAGTTTTTCTCTGTCCTATAGCGTTGTTATGAGTCGGAATCGACTTGACCGCAAAGCTTTTGGTTTATAGAGAAATTTATAGGATTTAATGATCTTATTAGAAAAGAAAAGCTTTCATCTCAAGAAATGATGAAAAGAAGAGGGAATTAAACCTAAAATAAGCGAAGGATGGGAATAAAAATGTTGGAATAAATCAAGTAAAAACCATAAAGAAGTGGCTCTTCAAAAAAATCAATAAAATTGATAAACCTCTGGTCAGGCTGATGAAGAAAGTAAGGCAGCAGACACAAATTACCAATATCAGGAATAAAAGCAAGTGCATCACTACAGGGCTGATAGACTTTAACTGAAAGAATAATAAATGATTGTAATGAGAAAAAAAGTTAATGACAATGAATTTGACAACTTAGATGAAACAGATCAATTTCTTGAAATATAAAAACTACCAGAGCTCACTTAAGAAAATATACATAACCTAAACAGCCTTGTAGTCTATTAAATAAATTGATTTCATAGTTAAAAACCTTCCCACCAAAAATTCTCAGACACAGTTGGCTTTTCTGGTGAATCTGACTAAACAGTTAATAACTTGTACCATTTATGCACAAATCTTACAGAAAATAGAAAAGAACATACCCAGACTCATTTTAAGAGGCTAGAATTACCCTGATAACTAAAACCAGACAAAAACAACATATGGAAAGAAATCTGCAGACCAGCAACCCTCTGAACATAGGTGTAAAAAAAAAAAGTTTGACAATACTGCAGCAAAAGAAATCTTGAAAATATAAAAAAAGGATAATATATCAAAACTAAGAAAGCAGCGCTGGTGGTGCAGTGGTAATGTGTTTGGTTGCTAACCGAAAGGTTGGTGGTTCCAACCCACCAGCTACTCCAAGAGAGAAAGATGTGACAGTCTGCTTCCATAAAGGTTATGGCCTTGGAAACCCCATGGGGCAGTTCCACTCTGTCCTATATGGTCACTATGAGTTGGAATACACTCAATGGCAACAGTTTATCATAGCCATGAGATTTGTATACCAGGAATGTAAGGTTGGTATTCGCATTAGTAAATTAATCAGTGTACACCATACTAAAATGTATATAATCTCAATAGATACAGAGAAAGAATTTGACAAAATTCAACACCCATTCATGACAAAAAATTTTTAACAAGTTAGGATTACAAGGGAACTTCCTCAACCTGATAAAATGCATCTAAAAGAAAAGAACCTTCAACTATATGATACTAAGTGTGATTGCCTGAGCATATTACCCCCTAAAATCAGGAACAAAGCAAGAATATCTGCTGTCACCATTTTTAATCACCTTTGTCCTGGAAATCCTGATGAAATTTATTGTAAAACAGATAAAGATATACAGATTGAAAAGCAAGAGGTAAACTCTTTTTATTCACTGATGACATATAAAGAGCCCATAAAAAGAAAATTTTTTTGTTGACTTTTTAAACGGTAATTCTCTGGTTATTTTAACGGTTGCTTTAAGGTTTACAGCATACATGTCTAAGTTATCGCCACTAGAAATAATAAGTGAGTTTAGCAAGTTTTTAGCAAAGTCAAAGGCTAGAAGGTCAATAAACGAAAGTTTATTTTTATGTATAAGCCACAAACAACTGGAAACTGAAACTCTTAAGATAGCATTCAAATAGCACCCAAATTTGAAATACTTAAGGATAAATTTAACAAAATATGTATAAGTTCTGTATGCTGAAAAGTAAAAATCAATGATAAAAGAATATAAAAAAGGCATAAATAAATGAAGAATTATAACCTATTTGTGGGTCAGAAGACTAAATACATTTTAGATATCAATTCTTTATAAATTGATATATAAATTCAAGGCAATTTCAATAAAAATCCCAGCAGTTTGTTGAAACTAACAAGCCAATTCTAAAATTTATATGAAATGTAAGTGATGTGGTATATCCAAAACAATTTTGAAAAAGGGGAACAAAAAGTTATATTTTTTTCCCGGAATTACTACAAAGTTAATATTATCAAGATAGTGCAGTGTTAATAATCTACCATATTAATGTGTGTGTATATATATAAAATATGTATATGTAATGCATACATATGTGTGTATGTATATATACATACATATACACACACATAGTAGAATAGAGCCCAGATACAGATATACACTTAAAAAAAAAAAAGTTGCCATCAAGTTGATCTCGACTCATAGTGAACCCTATATGACAGAATGGAACTGCCCTATAGGGTTTCCAAGGAGTGACCGGTGGATTCAACCTGCCAACCTTTTGGGTAGCAGCCTGAGCTCTTAACCACTGTGCCACCAGGGCAACATAGATACATATGTATGAGATTAATAAATTTGCAACATATTTACTAAGATAATTTTATGTCGAAAGGATAATCTTTTCAATAAATGCCATTGGAACAATTTGGATACCCAAATGGAGAGTTAAAATCAACACCATATACAAATATTAACTTGAAATGGATCATGGTCCTAAACACAAGAACTAAACATGTAAAATGGCTAATCCCAGCCCTAGACCAGGGAAAGTACAAAACGAGCCTAGAATATCTTTTTGTGCCTAAAGGTCAAGAAGTGTTCAAAGAATCATGGCGAATGTCAAAAGGACAAAAAGGCTGAAGAGGCTCCCAGTTGAGTAGATGTAGAAGTATTGAACATCAAAATAAATAATAATATGATAGGTTGTATCTCATTGAATAAAATAAGAATCGATGAATCCATTCTGCTTTAAATAACTCAGTGTTATAAAAAATGTCAGCTAATACATATGGAAGAAATGATGACATTAGGAAATCATGAATGGTTAGTAAAGTTAATGGGTGAAAGTTTTTCAATGGACAGGATGTTTCCATAGTCTTAAAATGTGTCTCCCCTCTAACATTTCTTAATAATAAAGGGAAAATAATAATTTTCTGTGGAGAAAGCTGGCAGACACCACCCTTAACCAAATGCTCAAAGCTAACACCAACAATATTGGGATAAACAGATATCATGTGAGTCCTGATATGCTTTAAGAAGATTGCTTCATTGGTCTTCCTGCTGAAAATGCAGAACCTGAACCTAATAACTAGGAAATATCAGACGAATTCAAATGAAAGACAGTCTACATAAACAACAAAACTAGTCTGTACTCTTCAAAAATGTTGAGGTCAAAAATACAAAGAAAGCTGAGGAAACTGTCCCATATTAAAGGAGGCAAAGGAGGTATGACAACAAAATCTGGTTTTAATCTTGCACTGGATCTTGGATCAGGAAAAAAATATCTATAAAGGACATTTTGGTCAAAATAATAGTTATAAAAGAGCCACAAAGGACATTATAGGCACAATTTGAATATAGACTATGCATTAGATAATAGTATTGCACTGATGTTAAATTTTCTGATTCCAGTAACTACAGTGTGTTTATATAAGAAAATATCTTTGCTTTGAGAAACTACACACTAAAGTAATTAAGGAATAAAGTGACCTGATGTTTTTAACTTTCTCTCAAGTGGTTTAGAACAGTATGCATATATAAATATATACAGAGAGAATCATACAGCAATATAAACAATTAATAAACCTAGATAAAAGAGTATATGAGAATTCCTTATAATAGTCTTACAATATTTCTACAGGTTTGAAATAACATCAAAATAAAAAGTTCTAAAAAATAAATCTGCTTTAAGAGGGCCTGGGTTTCTTTTTTATTCACCTTTCATTCTCTTGGTAATTTGACAGTCATTGATTGAAAATCTACTGTGTGCAATTTTGGTTCTAAGCTCAATCAACCCTATAAAAACAGAGCTCAAATATATTGTTTCTTTTAGGAGGGAGTTTGCTACATAATAAATACAAAACTGGGATAAGTCATGTGGCAGAGATAGTTCACGCAGCTCAGATTTGGGGGCAAGAAGACATCTTGGAGGATGTGACTTTGAGCTGTTTTGGGAAAGCTGAATGGGAGTTAGCAAAGCAAAGGTGGTGCAGAACACTTCCAGGTGGAAGGTGCACCAAACACAAAGGAATGGAGGCATGTGAGGCTATCTTGTATTCAAGAGAATGCAGGTAGTTTGTTATGGCTGGTTGAGTAGACATGAGAGGAAGAGAAGAGGCTCTGAGCCTAGAAAGAGGCCAGGATCAAATATGGGAATCCTCAATGCCGTATTAAAGAAGATTTCACTGTATCCGGAATGTAACATTTTTGGAAGATAATCTGTTCTTCAGGAAAGAAGGGTCTGTGGGGGGACATCTCCAGTTAGACATTTGGAAGACATCAAAATACAATGGTTGTCGAAGCCATGTGGTTGGATGGGCTCATCAAGAGAGATAAAGGTGGAGCAAGAAGACAAATGGATAGGGACACGTCTCTGGGACAGCAACATTTATAAGATACCAGAACGAAGAGATGTAAACTTGGAAAGAAAGGCCAAAAAGTTGAAGGAAAACCAGCAGAGAATGGAATGGTAGAAACTGATGGAAAAGAGAACTTCAACAACAACAGCAAAGCTTAATACTAACACTTTCAGCCATAGACGAAAATCTCATGTATAGTATCTGAACTAAAAATCAGTTTTTTTAGTCATTTGCTCATTCCTTTCAATGCAGTTTGCTGAGTTATATAGGTAAGTAGGTCAGTTACCTTACCTCTCTATTTTTGGGTCTTCATCGGGAGAAGTAATAAGCTGTACTAGGCTGATCTCTGAGGTCTTTTCTGTGTTAACTCTCTCTGATATTATAGATGCTTGTTCAGCAATTCAAATTTTTCTATGTTAACAGAAAACAAAGCTAAATGTGTTTCATCTACACTACAGCGTGGCAGGAACTGCAGCTGGATATGACTTATTTCTAAAGAGGGCAGAAGCAAGGCTTTGGAAACATATTTCAAATAATTTGAACAGTCAGCAGTCATGTGAAACTTCAAGAGTTTAAAGCAACAGAAGAAATGGGACTGCTATTTGTTAGGACTGCTCGACCACATGGCTTCATTTACATCATTACATTGGGCTGTGATGTGGAGCTGAGGTTAAAAGTTTAATCTTTAGACAAAACAGGTGATTCACATGCTGTGACACATGAAGGGCCCAGCTAGATACCCTCATGCAGACTGTTTCTGGTTTTCACAAGAAAACCATTTATCCAGCTACTTGAAAGTGTTTGTACACACGTCATTTGCGTGTGTTTCCTGAAATCAGCTTTGCTCACAGAGCTAGCGAATATGTACTTTGTGTAAACACTGTGCTAAACACTACTGAGGGATAGAAAGATGAAAATGACACAGCCCCAAACCACAAGGAACTTACAATCTAACAAGGGTAGACAGACATACAAATATGCATACTCTTAAAGATAAAACAGAATCAAGGCTATGGCAGAGGACGAAGAAAAAAAATCTTAGTTCACTGTGTTTCATTGCCGACACAAACAGCACACCAATCTGTTGAGGACCCCTCATTTAGGTTGTAACAGCAAAAGTCCTTTGAAAGTAAGAGATGACTACGCATTTCAGCTTGACTCTTAGCTAAAACATTAATTGGGGTCATATATGGAGAGGAGTTATGAAAAAGTATGAGAAACTATGCATCTAACAGCCACTTAAATAGCACTTATTCCGTGCCAGGCATCATTCCAAGTGATTGACAAATACTAACTTAAAATTCATGCCAAACACTTGAAATAGGTACCTTGTTATTCCTACTTTGCAGATAAAGAAATTGAGGGACAGAGACGTTAAGTAATTGTCTTAGTTATGTAGTGCTGCTGCAATAGAAGTACCATAAATTGGTGATTTTAAGAAACAGATTTATTTTCCCACAGTTTATGAAGCTAGAAGTCTGAATTCAGGGTGCCAGCTCTAAGGGAAGGCTCTCTCACTCTTTCTTTCTCTGTCGGTTTTGGAGAAAGATCACTGTCTCTTCTGAGCTTCTGCTCCTGGGTGGTCTTCATATGCATGGCATCTCTCTTCTCCCTATCTCTCTCTGCTAGCTTGTGCTTTAATCTCCCAAAAGAGATTGACTCAAGATACACCCTACACTAATTCTGTCTTATAAACATAACAAAGACAACCCATTCTCAAATGGGATTATAACCACATGCACAGAGGTTAGGATTTACAACACATATTTTTGAGGGACACAATTCAATCCATAACAGTAACTTTCCACAGTCATATTTATTTTATTTCATTTTGTTTAAAGGTCTCAGAGATAAAAAATGGTCTAAAACATTGTTAAGAAGGCAAATGTAGCACCTGATTAATGGCAGCCCAGGTAAGTCAGTCTCTAGGCTCGGAACATTGATGCCATTTTCAGTGTCTCTCTTTTCGCTCTATGCCCACTCTTCAGATCCTAGTGCTCATTCCTTACAATGAGCCTCAATTGAAATCAAGGACCCTATGCTTTGAAGGACCATCCTCAAATTTTTCAAGGTCTTTGCTGGCTAGGCTAGTAGTGTTTATCCCAGGAATGCCCCAAGCTCAAACCAGGGCTGTGTGGACCCTGCTCTCCTACCCTTTACCATTTGTGTGGGGTCAACTTGGAGCTTCCAGATTTGTGCATATGGGGTCATTTGGGGGCAAACCTATCACTCCTGCCAGTCAACATGGTATTTGTTTCATGGATCTGTACAAGATTGAGCTGCAAGAAAGGTGCCAATAAGCTAATTGTGGGTTACCTTCACTCACGTCAAATGCAGGATGAGTTCAGGGCTTGGGTCTATTACCAACTCTTAGTCTTGAGCCCATGTGAGTGACCCATTCATTGGCTGCCACTTATCCATGTTACGACCATGGTGCTGTGGCAGGGATGATGGCAGACGCCCTTTGCCCTGTGTGTCACCTCATCATTAGCACTCAGGGTAGTCATCCTACCCCTCCTTGTGCTCAGTGTCCCATGTCAGAGAGCCCCTTGGGGATGGATGTACCTAACACATTTAAGATCTTTCAAAATTATTGCTTCACAACAGCAACAGACCCTTTTGATTCATGTTCTCTCTTGCTCTTGATCGATGCGACGACACTGTGGTCTCCTGAGTTAATCTTAATCCATGACAGATGAGGAACATATATTCCTTGTACGAATGGGATGGATGGCCATTCTTGTTCTGCCCGCGGACCCTGCCTATTCTTCTCACTGGTGATAGTGCAATAAGTGTTGAAAGAAATCATCTTTTAGGAGTGTAATGATTATGAGCTATTGAATTCAAGACAAGACATAGTTGGAAGATGAATTTCTCTAAATTGGTACTATAAAATTGCAAACAGTAATTCAAAATGACTGGAATATAAATTATGTTTCATATTTTCCCATAGTCCAGGTCAATCTTGTAACATCAGTGAAATACAATAACAACATTTGAGAATCACTGGGATCCATTATTCACAAGAAACACAATGATGATAAAACCAGTATTAAATAAATGGTATTAGGAAATTGCACAGGCAAGAAGAGCTGTGATGTCTCAATACAAATGAATTCTAGAGAGCCGTGGTATTATAGTATTTATACATTTTTCTCGTGGTAGGAGATATGAAATTAGCCAGAAACAGTGCATATGATAATAAAGAAATGAAGAGATGGTCCCTGGATACCACAAAGAATCTTCACGTGTGCTGACTAGACAATGAACAAATATGTAAGTATCTCTTCTCCACCCATTATTCTAAATCTTCAAAAAATAACTATAATTCACATGGGTATATGAATTTCATAAAACATTCTTTAAATCAAATTGTTTATATTGATGAGTCTGCCTCACACAAACAAATATATATATATATTTTTTTAGACATTAGAATATATATTGTTGTTGTTAGGTACCATCGAATCAGTTCTGACTCATAGTGACCCTATAGGACACAGTGGAACTCCCCCATAGGGTTCCCAAGGGGTGGCTGTTGGATTCGAAATGCTGACCTTTTTGGTTAGCAGCCGTAGCTGCTAACTGCACCACCAGGGCTCTGGGTAAGAGCTACGGCTGCTAACCAAAAAGGTCGGCACTTGGAATCCACCAGCCACCCCTTGGAAACCCTATAAGGAAGTTCTACTCTGTCCTATAGGGTCTCTATGAGTCGGAATCTACTCGACAGCTATAGGTTTGGTTGGTTCTGACATATATTTATTTATTCCTGTGGATGCTCATACCCAGGAGTGGCCCTGGTGCCTCACTTTTATTCCTTTATTTTTATGTCCACTGCCCATTGCAATAATTTTCCTAACTGCCCCTTCTAATCTTCCTTGCACAAGGATTTCTTAATTCGTCTGGACGTTTTGGGGTTACTCCTTCACTTTAAAGCTCAGCTCACTCTCTATTGTTCACTGATGGAATACAGACAAATTCCCTCTCATTCATCCCCTCCAGTCTAATTACAAACCACATTTTCAACTTCGTCTCCCAGTACATAGTTCTACCGCCCATAACAAAACTGAACTTCTGGCTGTTCTTCAATACGTCTGTCCCTTTCTCACTCTTCACATTAGCCTTTAATGTTCCTACCCCACTTCTGTCTCTCCCATTTCTCTCTGTTAAAATTCTGCCCAATCTTGAAGGCTTCAAATATTTCCCTTTTCCCAAGCCTTAAGTCAGATGTCGTATCTCCTTCCTTTCATCTCCTTTGCTTATTTAGCTGTACCTCCTTTGTAGTTTTTGTTGCCTATTTAGAAACTGACTTAAATAACACAAAAACTAAGGAACTTCGCCAGGATTAGGGTTCAAATTAGTCAAATAGTTGTTTCTATTGGCAGAAACATATTTTTTACTGCTGTCAACCCTTGGCTCTTCTGTGATTAGTTTTATTAAAGAAAATCACAGACATTAAAAGAATATGAAGCTATGCTGTTAATAGAAGCTAATACTAGGAATAAGCTTGCAGTTCTTTAGATGAAAAGGCCAAATGCTATTTTGGGTAAAACTAAGAACAAAGACAGTCTAAACCAAGATGGCCTAGAAATCTTATTAAACACCATACATCTGCACAGAGATTTTTTTTTTTCTTTTGAAAAAGAATAGAGTCAGAGGAAAGCAGATTTCTGTTTACTGCCTTTGTTGTCTTAAAAGAGCAGACCCTGCCAAAACCATAGCAGCCATGCAGATCTTGGCATCTGCAATCTCTAACAGGTTTCAGATTTCCAAAAATGACTTGCAAATCATATGTCAGCAAACTAAAGGGGTAACTGGAAATGCTGATAGGGAACAAGTGAGTTTTATGTGCTCTTCAAATTCTAAGGAAAAAATATGCAAAACGCCAATCAAAAAGCCTTCAATCTTTCATCTTTTCTTTATGACAATGATTAAGCTTGTAATGTCTTTCAGAGACTTGGGCAAAGAAAACAGACTGGAAAATCAGTACAGTAAATGGCAAACATGCCATGGGTGTGGATTAGACTGGGAAACAGCGTCAGTGAGAACACGGTATTTGGGAAACACTGTTACTACGTTGGCAAACTTAGAGGCTAAACATACTGAAATGCAGATGTGGACGTGAAGACACAGCTATGATTAAAATAGGCAGTTTGGTAATGAAGGTTGAAATACCTCTGATTTAATCTAGGCCCATCCCTCCCCCATACAGATGAGGAGAATAAGGCTCATCTTAGAATAGTAAAGAGATTTTCTCAAGGTAACGCAGACTGGGAATCAGAAGACCATAATTAGAATCCAGGTCTCCTGATTCCTAGTGCCCTGCCTGCTACTTTATATTGCCTCTCCATATTAATTCCTTCCTATTCAGTTTAATAAGTATATTTAGAGCCTAAAAGCCTGTGTATTTGTTGTGGTTGTTTTACTATCTGGGAAGAAGAATTAGAAAATATATCAAAATTGTATTTACATTTCTACTACGAAGGAACTCACCTTGATGGTTCAAGGAAGCCCTTGCGCCAATGACCAGTCAGGTAGTCAGTCTGTGATGGTTTCCTCAGGGACTGTGTGACACTCAGTTCATCACACTTAGCCCAACTGGACTACTGGCTTTGATAACAAAAATATAAGTAGGAAGATAACCTTGCATTTGTAGATATTAGAATGTATATAAATTATACATATAGGATGTATATAAACTAACTTCCGTATCAAACACATTACTGTCAAGTCAATTCTGACTCATAGCAACCGTACAGGACAGAGTAGAACTGCCCCATAGGGTTTCCAAAGAGCAGCGGTTGGGTTTGAACTACTGACCTCTTGGTTAGCTGCCCTAGCTCGTAACCACTGCACCACCAGGGCTCCAACTTCCATATAACGGTTGATAAAAAGGTTACTATTTTATTTACTTATTTTTTTTGAAGGTCAGGAAATGGTGGTGGTGATTTGGGGTGCCCAGAAACAAAGAATATTACTACTTCGTCAAATATCTTTGAGACATGGACTAAGGAGCGTGGGGCAGAGTTAACTGGAGCAGAAAGGTATAGGCCAGATTGTGATCAACCATGAAATTTGAAATTTCCAGGCAAATATATACACGAGGCCTTGAAAAAAAAATTAAAGGTAATTTAACATTGTATTCGTTCATTTGAAGTAATTTTGGAATTCATGTGTAACAGGAAAGTTTTCAGATTACTCCACTTTTGAGACTTAGACTTTCTTTTAAAAACAAGGCAGTGTTTATGCAGTTGACTATAAACTGCAGATTTTAACTGTTTTCCAAAGCACCTCAATTTCTAACTCTAAAGCAGCATCGAAGTGAAGCTATAAAGCAGAGGTGTGCTCTTCACGGCCAACGTGGTTCCCTGAGTCCATCATAAGGATCCATACTGCAGCAAGCTCACCTTCCGAAGGGGCAGCTGAGGATCATGGTGCTTTGCTATGTGGCCAGTCCAAACTGTCCCAAAGAGATTAATGAACACCAGTAACTGTTCTTAGCCCCCAAACCCTCCATTCAGACGCCCATCCTAAAGCCTTCATTTCTGAACTCAGAAATATTTCCTTTTATTTATTTGCATCCCTGTTTTCCTGAAATGGTAGCAAATGGCAAAAGCCATGGTGAAGGAAGTCATGTAACACTGACTTCAAGCAGGCATGGATCCAGGAGGGTGTGGCTCCTATGCATTTCTTTTCAAAACTAGGTTAGAAATGTGACCTAATGCTAGAAAAGTCTGTAGCTCCCAAGGAGGAGGGAGCTGTGAAAATCTTGGGCTGGTGAGGATGGCAACTTGCCATTCTGACAGAATCGCACAATCAGCTTCCAGGACACGTCTCTCTAGCTTATTTTAGGAACCAGTAAGCTGCACTAGAGGGCAGACTAACCCAGATCTTTTTTTATTTGCTTCCAGTGAGTCTAATCCATTGTGTCTGACAAGAACCAATACAGAACCAGAATTCAACAACTGGATAAAACTATGGCACTGTTTCATTATCATTGATGGAGGTTGTACCCCAGAGGATATTTCCTTATTTAATTTTGCTCTCTGGGCATTTAATGTTTTAAACACTTAATTTAGATAAGATTTAAGGACAACAACAAAAGCAAAAATCTGTGAAACTAGTAGACGACATGTAATTATTACAGCTATATTAATGGCAAGCCAGCATCACCATGAGAACATGGTAATGAACAAGTGTGTAGAGAAACCTTCTCCAAAGGCATCTAAAATATATGAGACATCATCAAAGTGAGATAAATTGGATCCATAATACCAACTTAAGCCTTATATGCTACTTTGTAATTTCTCATGTTTTAAACTCTGAAATCTCATTTTCCTTTTCTTTTGTTACGTACGACTTGAAGCAGCCTAGGGACCAAGAAAACAAGCTGTGTGGAAGCATACTGTCCTAGAAATAAACTCTGTATTGTCCTGTCTGGGTTTGTCCTAGACTTAGATGTGGTGGAGAATATTCAGACTGATCACCGGGCAGCATGTATTGTCAGGAAACTGTTGACAGACTTGTCATACTTTTAAATTACTCAAACAATAGGGATACGAAATAATTGCCATAGCTAATCTCTTCCTATGTATTTATGTCATGCTTTAGAGATTATAAAGTGTGCCATGTACATGATCTCTTCTGGTCCTCTCCACAAACTTGTGCAATGGGTAGGGCATACCGTTATTAACATTATCACAGGTGGTTACCACGAAAATAAGTAATTAAGACACTAAGTGATCTTCTTTTCTCTTACAGATTACAAAAAAAATTTTGAACTTGACAAAACATACAATTTGTATTTAGGTTTTCCAACTCTTAGTCCTAAGTGCTTTTGACCACACTTAACATTTCTTGCAAAGTCTAAACAAAAGAGCTACAACAACAACCAAAGTTCCAAAAGATGTATACTCTTAAATATGAGGTGAAAATTTCCTTGGCCAAATTTGGTCTGTGTTATAATGTACATAGTATACCTATCAGAGCCGTGGTGGTGCAGTGGCTAAGAGCTTGGCTGTTAACCAAAAGGTTGGCAGTTTGAATTTACCAGCCACTCCTTGGAAACCCTATGGGGCAGTTCTACTCTGTTGTATAGAGTCACCGTGAGTTGGAATTGACTCGATGGCAATGACTTCCTTTCTTTTTCTTGTTTAGTGTACCTATAAGAGGCTTGGAACATTAGGATAAATATAATTTGAACTCAGTGGTGGAAAATTAGATAATTGTCCTTTGGGTCTTTGGTTACTCAATTACAGGAAAAATTGTTAAAAATAAAGTTGCCCATTGTTTTTTTTTTTTTTTTTCCTATATTCCTTCTATCCACCATGGATATTCCTCACTCCCCCACTAAAATTCCCCAGGCACCCAGTACCCTCAGGCTTTGGCTATTTATAGTCCTCATGTTGTGTCTCAAGTATTTTCCTTCGTTGTACCCTCTTCCCCCCATTCAAAACTTATGTCCCCTTCTCTCAGTCTTCTGCTCTCTTCTACTTGGTAGTAAGGTTTTTTAGCAATTGGATCAAAAGGGAAATTGTAAAATTAGTGTGGTCTCTTAAGGAATATGCCTAATTTGCCCTGAGAATCCTGGAGAAAAAACAGTTACCAAGAGAGTGAATATATTAGGGAGAATTTCTCCCCCTTGAGGGAGATGGTTTTGGGTTAACAGAGCTGTGTGTGACTATGGTCTTGATTGCTCATGGAAATGGTTTACTTAACAGTTCAAATAATGTGAATATTGATAAAGGCCAATTTTCATTGAGACATAGTATTTTGCTATATACTCCATTAGCTTTCCCTGTTCCTACTAACATGGAAAAAAAAGAAAAAAGATTGAGACAAATAGGTAGAAGTTGAGAGGCAGGGTAAAAATAACCCATATGAAAAATGGAAAGTAAAGATAAGCCAAGTTCATGGCTTTATGGGGGTTGCAGTGTTATATGTACATTTATATGTAAACACGTATTCATTAAACTCCATCTATCAGAATTTTTTTTTTTTTTAGATAACCTACAATAAAAGGGGTGACCCCAGGTAGTACAAATGATTAAGCACTGGACTACTAACTAAAAGGTTGATGGTTCAAACCCACCCAGAGTCACCTCGGAAGTCAGGCCTGGCAATCTGTTTCTGAAAGTCTACAACCTTGAAAATGCTATGACGTGCAGTTCTACTTTGTACACAAGAAGTTTCCATGAATTGGAATGGCCTTGATGACAACTAACAACAACAATAAAAGGCAGAGAGTCTACAAAACACTAAGACAGGTATCTTAGTCACCTAGTGCTGCTATAACAGAAATACCACAAATGGGTGGCTTTAACAAAGAGAAGTTTATTTTTTCACAGTCCTGTAAGCTAGAAGTCTGAACTCAGGGCGTCTGCTCCAAAGAAAAGCTTCCTATCTCTGTCGGCTCTGGAGGAAGGTCCTTGTCATCAGTCCTCCCTTGGTCTGGGAGCATCTCGGCTCAGGAGCCTCAGGTCCAAAGGACACACTCTGCTCTCGGCACTGCTTTCTTGGTGGTATGAGGTCCCCATGTCTCTCTGCTCACTTCTCTCTTTTATATCTCAAAAGAGATTGGCTTAAGACACTACCTAATCTTGTAGACCTTATCGGTACAGCTGCCTTTAATCCATCTTATTACATCATAGTGATAGGATTTACAACATATAGGAAAATCACATAAAATGGTGGACAATCACACAATACTGAGAATCATGGCCCAGCTAAGTTGACAGATATTTTGGGGGGACACAATTCAACCCATGACAACAAAGGTCCAGTAATAATAGCCGATTGAAGAAAAGTGGTGGTAGAGGTTCAAATGGGCGAGAAATAAATGGAATAAATGTGTCAGCATAATTAATCACAGAGCTAGTAGGAACCTCCCTTGCTCCAAGACAACTTTCCCACTAATGACTCATATTTGTCAGAGATTTCCTTTTGTTACTTTCCTCAGACGGCATTTTCTTCCCCCAAGTAGAATATTCCTGAAACATTAGCACATTAAGGTTGTTGGATGCTTTCATCTGATGATCAGGGACATCAGGGCACTTTAAGGGTTTCTCCTCCTAGTGATGGCAGAGGTACTTCAAAGGCAGCAAAGAGCACAGAAAACAAGAACCTAAATTCATGAGTTCATGTAACTTTTTTCTTCTTCCTGTCAGTGGGAGTTCGGTGGACTTGCATCTGACATAGGGACAAGACCTAAAATTAACATGGAAGGCAAAAACCATCCACAGCCCAAATCACCCTTGAAAACCTTAAAAAAAAAAGTTGCCCTACGGTCAATTCTGACTCATGGAGACCCCATGTGTTTCAGGGTAGAATTGTACTGTACAGGATTTTTATGGCTCCAATGCTTCTAGAACAAATTGCCCCGCCTTTCTTTCAAGGGACCTCTAACTTTGTTTGAACTGCCAACCTTTCAGTTAGTAGCCTAGCTTGTAACCATTTGCATAACCTAAGGACTCCTGAAAACTTTAAATCACTGGTGAGATGTAGTGTCCTTGGTTTTACAACCCTGTTTGGCAACTAGTATGTATAAATGTATAATGTACGGTGTATAATAAAAATACATATGTAAAATTTTTAAGAATAGTTTTATACAAAAAACACACGTGTTGAAACACTAGAGTTACACTCAGTATGACATGATGCTCGTACTATGAGATATGTGGAACCGGAAGCCAAGTAGGGCTTCACAGGTCCCATCTCCTCTCATTCCATAGTACATACTCATTCATATACTAGAATAGCACAATGAGTTGCAAGGTGATTTTTTCTTTTGTCATAATTTTACCCACCAAAATGTTGTATGAATAGTACAAACAATTCCCCGATGTTAACATTTTAACCTCATTTACTTTATCCTTCCTGTGTTTTTCCCTCAATGTGTGCAGTGTATTTTTAAATTATTTTTTTTCTTTTTTGAGCATGTATCATTGAATTCACATGTTTTAAATGCACAAATGATGCAACTTCACTGTATTCTCATCTCAGAAAAATTACGAGAATGATTTAATCAGTGTTGTTGCTGTGCATTAGGAGGTGATAAAAATGGGTAAGTAAGAGCTAATAGTGATGCCCCAAATGTTGACCTGGCCACGCAAAATGAACCTTAGCAACTGTAAAGAATAAAAAGCAGGCACTTCACTATTGGCAAGGATGCTGTTCGGACTGAATTATGAAAATTGTCGCTAAATGAGAAAAAAAGTCTGCCTTTTTGTAATTTGCATCCCTAATGTGCTATTATACCCTCATGGTTTTTTGTTTTGTTTTAAACATACAGATGCAAGTGACGTGTATGGTCTCATGAATAATTCAAAGACCCACTGCAGTGCTCACCTCTGGTATTTATTGTTCCTTAGCAGAGGAGGATAGCTTTTAGCTACTGTGGGAGGCGGAGAAATTGTCACTGTGCCATATTATTTTTACTAACATTATTGCGAATGATTATTGTGATTGCAAGTAATTATTCTTAGAAGTAATTATTAAGATCTTGAGTTATTTGGTCTTGAAACATCAAGATACAACTCATGCATTTCAAAATATAACACTGCATCTTAGTGTCTGTTAGCCAATGGAGCTGGTTAGTTACTATCTGATGGAGAACTTGACTACCTTTAAGTTACATGTACTCAGGTTTGGAAACCATACTACAAGCACATCATTAAAACCACAAGGAAACCAGCTGAAAAAAGATTGTTATTTTTTGAAGTAGCAGAAGTCTTCTGTTGACTTATTCATTGAGTTCTAGTCTTAGGGTATTTCTTACCACCCTCAGAAAGGTTTAATATTTTCTGTGCTCTGTAAGAAATCGTTTAATTACTTCCTTTGTAGAATACACTGTTTTATTTTAATTAGCACATCCCCAACCCCACTCCCAAAATGAAAGAATTCCATGATCAGTGGCTGATACGTAGCTCACAGAATAGCTGTCCTTTCCTGTGAGTGCCTAGGACATGGCGAGGAACACCAACTGCTTGCTCTTTTCTATTAAGTAACATGGCCTTTGGACACACAGGTAATGGAACTGGCATAGCATTTGTAAACAGAGGAAAATGCATACTATGGAGATTGGACAATGTTGGTACATTGCAAAAGAAAATTTATGGCAATCCAAGAAATGGAGGCTAGGTCCTGGATCTGCTATTGACTACCTGTGTCGCTTTGGAAAATTTTCCTAAAGTGGAGAGAGAGAGAAAAAAAAAAATGCTCACATTTAATGGAGCATCTACTGAGGGTAAGAACTTTACAAAAATCTTGCCACTTAATCCACGTAATAACCATGAAAATAGGTGGTGTTGTTAGCTGCATGCTATCCACAGGGAAACTGAAGCTCAGAGAAGTTGAGTAGCCTGACAAATTCATAGAGATAAGTAAATAAAGGAGGGTAGGTTACTGCATCAGGCCAATGGACAATTAAAACTCATTGCCATTGATTTGGTTCTAAATCATAGTGCCTCTCTAGGACAGAGTAGAACTGCCTCATAGGATTTTTTCAAGGCTGTAATCTTTACAAAAGCAGATTGCCACAACTTTCTCCCATGGAGCAACTGGTAGGCTGTAATTGCCACCTATACCACCAGGACTCCTTACCATGGACAGATAAACCATAAACCCATTGCTGTCGTGTTGATTCTGACTCATAGCCACCCTATAGGACAGAGTAAAACAGCCCCACAGGGTTTCCAAGGGGAGCGTCATAGATTCGAATGGCCAACCTTTTGGTTAGCTGCCGTAGAACTTAAACCACTACACTACCAGGGTTTCCCATGGACAGATGGGAGGTTCAAATCCTGGCTCTGTCACTATTGGCTATGTATCCTTAGGCAAGTTATTTAATAAGCTTTATTTTCCTTATTTCTAAAATGGAAATATAATCACACTCCTATCTCACATATATATGTGAGATATATACATACATATATATATATATATAAAATATGAGAGATATAGTGCCAGAAGATGAGCCCCTCAGTTTGGAACGTACTCAAAACAAGACTGAGAAAGAGCTGCCTCCTCAAAGTCAATCTTAATGACATGGATGGAGTCAAGCATTCAGGATCTTCATTTTCCTGATGTGGTACAATTCAAAATGAGAAGAAACAGCTTGAAACACCCATTAATAATCAGAATGTGGAATGTACGAAGTATGTATCTAGGAAAATTCTAAGTCATCAAAAAATAAATGGAATGCATAAAGATTGATATCCTAGGTGGTTGTAAGCTGAAGTGGGCTGCTATTGGCCATTTTGAATCAGAAAATCATATGGCCTACTATGCTGGAAGTGACAAATTGAAGAGGAATGATGTCCATTCATCGTCAAAAAGAACATTTCAAGATCTATCCCAAAGTACGACGCTGTCAGTGATAGGGTAATATCCATACACCTAAAAGGAAGACCAGTTAATACGACAGTTATTTGAATTTACATACCAACCACTAATGCTAAGGATGAGGAAATTGTAGATTTTTACCAATTTTTGCACTCTGAAATTGATCAAACATGCCATCAAGGTACATTGATAATTACTAGTGAATAAAATCTGAAATTTGTAAACAAAGAAGGAAAGGTAGTTGGAAAAAATGGCCTTGGTGATGGAAATGACACTAGAGATCGATTGTTAGAATTTTGCAAGACCAATGACCTATTCATTGCTAATACTTTTTACCAGCAACATAAACAGTGACTATACACATGGACCTCACTGAGTGGAAAACACAGGAATCAAATCAACTACATCTGGGGAAAGACACAATAGAAAAGCCCAATATCATCAGTCAGAACAAGGCCGGAGCTGATTGCAGAACAGACCATCAATTGCTCATATGAAACCTCAAGTTGAAGCTGAAGAAAATTAAAACAAATCCATGAGAGCCAAAGTATGACCTTGAGTATATCCCACCTGAATTTAGAGATCATCTCAAGAATAGATTTGGTGCACTGAACACTAATGACTGAACATCAGACAGGTTGTGTAATGACATCAAGGACGTCATACATGAAAAAAAAGCAAAAGGTCATTAAAAAGACAGGAAAGGAAGAAAAGACCAAAGTGGATGTCAGAAGAGACTCTGAAATTTACTCTTGAGCATAGAATAGCTAAAGAGAATGGAAGAACTGATGAAATAAAAGAGCTGAACAGAAGATTTCAAAGGGAGGACAGCGAAGACAAAGTAAAGTACTATAACGAAATGTGCGAAGGCCTGGAGGTAGAAAACCAAAAGGGAAAGGCATGCTTGGCATTTCTCAAGCTGAAAGAAGTGAAGAAAAAATTAAAGACTTGAGTTGCAATTTTTAAGAATTCTATGAGTAAAATATTGAACAACGAAGGAAGCAACAAAAGGAGATGGAAGGAATACACAGGGTTAAAAAAAAACTAAATTTTTTTTTTTTTACTATACCAAAAAAGAATTGGCTGATGTTCAACATTTCAGGGGTAGCATATTGAAGAAGCCCAGGTTGCACTGAAGGCACTGGTAGAAAAACAAGGCAGATGCAGCACTGGAGGGGTTTTCTTGTCTATACCAAGAAATTTGGTTGACAGCTACCTGGCCAACCCACTGGAAGAGATCCATATTTGTACCCGTTCTAAAGAAAGGTGAGCCAACAGAATGCTGAAATTATCGAACAATATCAACAATATCACACACAAGTAAAATTTTGCTGAAGATCATTCAAAAATGGTTACAGCAGCACAAGAACAGGATTCAGTAGAAGACACCAAATGAGGGATATCATTGCTGATGTCAGGTGGATCTTCACTGAAAGTTGAGAATACCAGAAAGATGTTTACCTGTGTTTTGTTGACTATCCGAAGGTATTCAACTGTGTGGATCATAACAAATTATGGATACCATTGCAAAGAACAGGAATTCCAGAACACTAAATTGTGCTCACGGGAAACGTGTTCTTAGGTGAAGAGTCAGTCTTTTGAACAGAACAAGGGGACAAAAAATCCTGAATTAAAATCAGGAAAGGTATGTGTCAGGGTTGTATCCTTTCACCATACTTATTCAATCTATACCTTGAGCAAATAACCTGAGAAGCTGGACTATATGAAGAAGAATGCAGGATCAGGATTGGAGGAAGACTGATTAATAATCTTCAATATACAGATGACACTATCTTGCTTACTGAAAGTGAAGATGACTTGAAGCGCTTACAGATGAAGATCAAAGATTACAGCCTTCAGTATGGATTACACCTCAACATAAAGAAAACAAAAATCCTTACAACTGGACCAATAAGCAACATCATATAAATGGAGAAAAGATTGAAGTTGTCAAGGATTTCATTTTACTTGGATCCACAATCAATGCCCATGGAAATAGCAGTCAAGATATCAAATAACGTATTGCATTGAGCAAATCTGCTGCAAAAGACCTCTTTAAAGTGCGGAAATGCAATGAGGTCACTTTGAGGACTAAGGTGCACCTGACCCAAGCCATGGTATTTTTAATAACCTCATATGCACAAGAAAGCTGGCTAATGAATAAGAAAGACTAAAGAAGAATTGCCCCGACGTGTCTGTCAGTTTTTCATACTGTGGGGGCTTGCATGTTGCTGAGATGCTGGAAGCCATGCCACCAGTATTCAGATACCAGCAGGGTCACCGATAGAGGACAGGCTTCAGCTGAGCTTCCAGACTAAGACAGACTAGGAAAAAGGACCCGACAGCCTACTTCTGAAAAGCATAAGCCAGTGAAAACCTTATGAATAGCAGTGGAACATTGTCTGATATAGTGCTGGAAGATGAGAGCCCCCCAGGTTGGAAGGCACTCAGAAGATGACAGGAGAAGAGCTGCCTCCTCAAAGTAGAGTCGACCTTAACGATGTGGATGGAGTCAAGTTTTTGGGACCTTCATTCGCTGATGTGGCAAGACTCAAAATGAAAAGAAACAGCTGCAAACATCCATTAATAATTGGCACTTGGAATGTACAAAGTATGAGTCTAGGAAATTTGGAAATCGTCAAAAATGAAATGGAATGCATAAATATCAATATCCTAGGTATTAGTGAGCTGAAATGGACTGGTATTGGCCATTTTGAATTGGACAATCATATAGTCTACTATGCTGGGAATGACAACTTGAAGGGGAATGATGTTGCATTCATTATCAAAAAGAACATTTTAAGACCTATCCTGAAGTACAATGCTGTCAGTGATAGCATAATATCCATATGGCTACAAGGAAGACCAGTTAATGTGACTATTATTCAAATTTACATACCAACCACTAGAGCCAAAGATGAAGAAATTCGAGATTTTTATCAGCTGTTGGAGTCTGAAATTGATCAAACATGCAATCAAGATGCATTGATAATTACTGGAAATTGGAATGCGAAAGTTGGAAACAAAGAAGAAGGATCAGTAGTTGGAAAATATGGCCTTGGTGATAGAAGCAATGCCGGAGATCGAATGATAGAATTTTGCCAGACTGACTTCTTCATTGCAAATACCTTCTTTCACCTATATAAATGGTGACTATACACATGGACTTCGCCAAATGGAACACACAAAAATCAAATTGACTACATCTGTGGAAAGAGACGATGGAAAAGCTCAATATCATCAGTCAGCACAAGGCCAGGGGCTAACTGTGGAACAGACCATCAATTACTCATATGCAAGTTCAAGCTAAAACTGAAGAAAATCAGAACAAGTCCACGAGAGCCAAAATATGACCTTGAGTATATCCCACCTGAATTTAGAGACCATCTCAGGAATAGATTTGACACATTGAACACTAGCGACCGAAGACCAGATGAATTGTGAAATGACATCAAGGACATCATACACGAAGAAAGCAAGAGGTCACTGAAAAGACAGGAAAGAAAGAAAAGACCAAGATGGATGGCAGAGGAGGCCTGAAACTTGCTTTCAAATGTCGAGCACCTAAAGCAAAAGGAAGACTTGATGAAGTAAAAGAACTGAACAGAAGATTTTGAAGGGCGTCTTGGGAAGATAAAGTATTATAATGACATACGTAAAAAGCCGGAGATAAAAAACCAAAAGGAAAAAACACTCTCGACGTTTCTCAAGCTGAAAGAATTGAAGAAAAAATTCAAGCCTGAGTTGCAATAGCGAAGGTTTCTATGGGGAAAATATTAAACAATGCAGGAAGCATCAAAAGAAGATGGAAGGAATACACAGAGTCATTATACCAAAAGGAATTAGTCGATGTTCAACCATTTCAAGAGGCAGCATATGATCAGGAACCGATGGTACTGAAGGAAGGAGTCCAAGCTGCTCTGAAGGCATTGGTGAAAAACAAGGCTCCAGGAATTGATGGAATGTCAATTGAGATGTTTCAACAAACAGATGCAGCGGTGGACGTGCTCACTCGTCTATGCCAAGAAATACGGAAGACAGCTTCCTGGCCAACTGACTGGAAGAGATCCATATTTATGCCTATTCCCAAGAAAGGTGACCCAATTGAATGTGGAAATTATAGAACAATATCATTAATATCACGCGCAAGCAAAATTTTGCTGAAGATCATTCAAAAACGGCTGCAACAGTATATCGACAGGGAACTGCCAGAAATTCAGGCCAGTTTCAGAAGAGGACGTGGAACCAGGGATATCATTGCTGATATCAGATGGATCCTGGCTGAAAGCAGAGAATACCAGAAGGATGTTTACTTGTGTTTTATTGACTATGCAAAGGCATTCGACTGTGTGGATCATAACAAATTATGGATAACGTTGCGAAGAATCGGAATTCCAGAACACTTAATTGTTGTGCTCAAGAGGAACATTTACATAGATCAAGAGGCACTTGTTCAGACAGAGCAAACGGATGCTGATTGGTTTAAAGTCAGGAAAGGTGTGCGTCAGTGTTGTATTCTTTCACCATACCTATTCAATGTGTATGCTGAGCAAAAAATATGAGAAGCTGGACTATCTGAAGAAGAACAGGGCATCAGGATTGGAGGAAGACTCATTAACAACCTGCATGATGCAGATGACACAAGCTTGCTTGCTGAAAGTGAAGAGGACTTGAAGCACTTATTAATGAAGATCAAAGACCACAGCCTTCGGTATGGATTGCACCTCAACATAAAGAAAACAGAAATCCTCACAACTGGACCAAGAAGCAACATCATGATAAACAGAGATAAGATTGAAGTTGTCAAGGAATTCATTTTACTTGGATCCACAATCAACAGTCATGGAAGCAGCAGTCAAGAAATCAAAAGACACATTGCATTGGGTAAATCTGCTGCAAAGGTCCTCTTTAAAGTGTTGAAAAGCAAAGATGTCACCTCGAAGACTAAGGTGCACCTGACCCAAGTCATGGTATTTTCAATCACATCATATGCATGTGAAAGCTGGACAATGAATAAGGAAGACCCAAGAATTGATGCCTTTGAATTGTGGCGTTGGCAAAATATATTGAATATACCATGGACTGCCAAAAGAACGAACAAATCTGTCCTAGAAAAAGTACAGCCAGAATGGTCCTTAGAGGTAAGGATGGCGAGACTGAGTCTTACATACTTTGGACATGTTTTCAGGAGGGATCAGTCCCTGGAGGACATCATGCTTGGCAAAGTACAGGGTCAGCGGAAAAAAGGAAGACCCTCAATGAGGTGGATTGACACAGTGGCTGCAACAATGAGCTCAAGCATAACAATGATTTTAAGGATGGCTTAAGACCAGGCAGTGTTTCGTTCTGTTATGCATAGGGTTGCTGTGAGTTAGAACCGACTTGATGGCACCCAACAACAACAACAACAAAGAAGAATTGGTGCCTTTGAACTGTGGCATTGGCCAAGTTTATTGACTATTCCATGGACTCCCCAAAGAAAGAACAAGTTTGTCTTGGACAAAGTGCAGCCTGAGTGCTCCTTGGAAGCGAGGATGGTTAGACTTCATCTCACATACTTAGAACATGTTATCAGGAGGGACCAGTCCTTGGAGAAGGACATCATGCTTGGTAAGGTAGAGGGTCAGCGAATAAAAGGAAGACCCTCAGTGAGGTGGATTAACACAGTGGCTGCAACAAGGGGCTCAAACATAGCAACGATTGTGAGAGTGGTACAGTACTGGACAGTGTTCCATTCTGTTGTACATAGGGTCACTGTGAGTTGTACCCATTCACTCGTACCCAACAAGATCAACAACATCGCACATGGTTGTTGTTTGTTGTGAGCTTTCACTGAGATATTGTACAATGTCTTAGCTGAAACTTCTAAGGGCTAAATTCTTTAATTTTATCATTAATTATTTTATGGTGCAATTGCTTTTCAAACCCAAAAGCCCACACTGCCTTAGTTATGTCTTCTGAAAAATGTAGATAACAATAGTGGCTCTCCTTTCTTTCACATCGTAATGTTATTATGCAGCTGGTGAAATAAAGCAAGAAAGATATCTTCTAATTCGATGTGCTATGCACATCTTTATAGTTCTTCTCTATTTGCTTCTGGTGAGTATCCCTTGGACCTCTGAGGACAGTACAAGCTTCTGAAAATCAAGGGCCCTGTATTTCTAATTCAGATCTCTGAAAACATAAAGTGAGCAATAAACCCTAATTGAGTACCTGTAACAATAATTTATCAGCAGTACTTTCACTCAAATTAGAAACTGGCTGACAGTTTTTATGTTTACTATTTTGGTGGAAAACTGTATAATCAGATTTGTCTTATATATAAAAGGTTATTATTGAGACCCAAGAATGAGACTAAAGCCCAGGAATCATACTTTTATGATATTATAAATCTCCTCCTCCCACATGTCTTCAACGTTGTTCATAGCAAGAGAAATCATTTTAAAAGAGTATGTTACAATTTTTAATACTCACAGGTGTTTCATTCTTAATCCCCTTTCTTGCCCACATTAATTGCTACCCTTACCCAGAACTGAAATAAATGCATATTAATTTTTAGTGTTGTTTATTTTATTTCTGCAGGTGCTTATTAATTTTGGAGTCCAGTTAAGTCTGTCTAGACCTTAAATACCACCAGATCCCTTACACACACATTTATTTTTTATTGTTTTTGTTACATTCTTTATTATCAAAATTAATGAATGTAGTTTTTATAAAGCTTACTACTTACCCTGAAGACTGGATTTGAATGTGCTGTTCTGGTCTGCTGAGTAAATGGAAATTTAATTACAGATGTTTAATTGCTTATTATGAACTCAAGGGACTGGAACTGAATGAGTCCTTCTTCCCTATTTTCCATTTTTAAAAATGCACTGCCTGAACTCATCATGGCCTAGCTGCTATTCTGTACAAATTTCAGTCCCAATCCATAAACAGTCACTGCCTGCGGTTTAGGGTAAAATGTACATATGTATGACAATAATATGGGACCACTTCTCAGCTTTTTTTAAAGTATATGGAGGAGGAATACTTTATTTGATAACAGAAAACTTAAGGGAAAGGAATTCATGAGCTGGAGAGGAAGGTAATCTTGATTTTGGAAAAAGCATAACTGGAGTTTTGAAATCAAGAGTCTCATTCAGAGATTCAAGTGAAATGTGAAATAAAATCAAATTCCAATACCTAGCTGTATTTATCCTGATAAAAAGTCAGATATGCAATGAGGTCTAACGGAATAGAAGGTCTTTAGTGGTTGTAGAACAGAGTTAGCAACGAACTAGAACAGCACATGATTAAAGTTCGGACACTGTTCTCTTTCACATAATATATTATTTGATGAAATGTTTTGAAAATATTGAATAGTTAATATAGATTTACTGAACTGAATTTTAGTCAATTTTTTTTGTACTAATGAACGTGTTTAGCCTGCAGCATAAAATACTTTGTGTTTATGGGATCTTACTGGTCTAGAAGGATTTTAATCTGAAAGACTTTGTGATTAAATTTTCACTTAAGGACAGGTATTCATACTTGGACTTAGAATATGGGCACCCTTATCGTTGACTAGAAACCCCAGTGGCGTAGTGGTTAAGTGCTATGGCTGCTAACCAAAAGGTTGGCAGTTTGAATCCACCAGGTGCTCCTTGGAAACTCTATGTGGCAGTTCTACTCTGTCCTATAGGGTCGCTATGAGTCGGAATCGACTCGATGGCAATGGGCTCAGTTTGGTTTTTGGTTATTGTTGACTTGAAATCAGGAAGTTTAAAAAAACCAACTAGTTTCAGGAAAACTGTCTCAATCACTATGGCCCCCAATGTGGTGCAAAAACCACTGTAAAGTCAGTCTTTTTACTTTACATGTTCTTTGAATATTAGGTAAATTTTCATCCCTTTTTAATATCCGGGGTGTGAATAGGCCTTGAAGAGCTATCTAAAGTGCCACACCGAGCACTTGCCCATTGTTGGGAAGTCAGTCTCCTTCCTTCATCCCTCACCCTTGGTGTGTCCAAGACTCCCCCAGGGGCTAACATAAGTAATACAGGCCACCTCCGCCTTGCAGCTGGATCCCCTCAGCAAACCAATGAGGTTGGTAAATTCCACACCGTCTCTAAAGATAGTTGCTTTAGAAGGAGATGCTGCAGCAGTAGACCTCAGGTCAAACTCAGATAGTCACAGACTTGGCCTCCTTTCACCATTGTGACCACTTTGAACACTAAGGAACATCACTGCTTCCTGTTATGTTCAAAATACTGACCTTGCGGCTGAACCTGAGGTTCCAACGGTTGCCACTGAGGCTGGCACAAACTCCTGCCCAGGCTGCAGTGGTTGGGAGAGAGAGCGATGAAACTGGAGGAGGCAGTGGTGTAGCTCTTTGTGTTTAATTACACAGCCACATTCTTGGTACAAACTCGCTCCCTCTTGGGTGTTGGGACATGTACTCGATTCTACTGCTTTATTTATGTGGAACCTCCATTCCGCCTTGATCTCCCCTACTGGGTACAGAATCAACCGTTCTTGCCCTCCTTCATGGTAATTTTATTTTAGGGGCCTCATTGCCTTTCCCTGCTGCTTAGCCTTTGTCAGGACCATTCCATTTCACCCTGTTAGGTTTGAGCAATATGAATTTTTTGAGTCTTTATGCAGATTTTTATACAGATTTACCAATCTTCTGCCCAGCAACCTTCAAGATCTCTATCAAACACCTACAAAATACAAGTTCTACCTTCCTAGATTATCCTCTATAAATATTTTTATTGAAGCGGTTGTTTTCATAGAGGATATTGTATTTCATGAAACTTTCCATTTATGAAATTATATTTTTCATTTCAGATAATGGTCAAGATCCAATTTAAAATTTTATGAAACAATAGTGATTTAGCTGAAATAACATTATTTTATTAAAAAATTTATTAACACTATTTTTTAAAAAATCTCTTAGTTTGTCTCATTGAAGATAATTTTGTAATATCACTATATTAAAAAAAAAACCTATATACCTATGAAAAATATGTTGTTGTTGTTAGGTGCCATTGAATTGGTTCTGACTCATGGCGACCCTATGTACAACAGAACAAAACACTGCCCGGTCCTGCACCATCCTCATAATCATTGTTATGCTTGAGCCCACTGTTGCAGCCACTGTGTCAGTCCATCTCATTGAGTGTCTTCCTCTTTTTCACTGACCCTCTATTTATGAAGCATGATGTGCTCCTTCAGGGACTGGTCCCTCCTGATAATATGCCCAAAGTACATGAGACAAAGTCCCTCGTCATCCTTTCATCTAATGAGCAACCTGGCTGTAGTTTCCCCAAGACTGATTTGTTTGTTCTTCTGGCAGCCCATGGTATATACAATATTCTTTGCCAACATCGTAATTTAAAGGCATCAATTCTTCTCTGGTCGTCCTTATCATTTTCCAGGCTTCACATGCATACGAGGCAATTGAAAACACCACGGCTTGGGTCAGGCGTACCTTAGTCCTTAAAGTGACATCTTTGCTTTTTAACACTTAAAGAGGCCTTTTGCAGCAGATTTGTCCAATGCAATGTGTCTTTTGATTTCTTGACTGTTGCTTCCATAGGTATTGATTGTGAATCCCAGTAAAATGAAATCTTTTACAACTTCAATCTTTTCTCTATTTATCATGATGTTGCTCATTGGTCCACTTCTGAGAATTCTTGTCTTCTTTATCTTGAGATGTAATCCATACCAAAGGCTGTGTAGTCTTTGATCTTCATCAGTAAGTGCTCTAAGTCCTCTTCCCTTTCAGCAAGCAAGGTTGTGTCATCTGCATATTGAAGGTTAATAATGAGTCTTTCTTCAATTCTGATGCCTAGTCTTCTTCACATAGTCCAGCTTCTCCAATTATTTGCTCAGCATACACACTGAATAAGTATAGTGAAAGGATGACACACACCTTTCTTGACTTTAAACCACACAGTATCCCTTTGTTCTGCTCAAAAGACTGCCTCTTGGTCTAAGTACAGGTTCCTCATCAGCACATTTGTTATGAAATTCACATTCTTCACAGTTTTATCCATAATTTGTTATTATCCACACAGTGGAACACCTTTACAAAATCAATAAATAGGCAAGTATATTTCTGGTATTCTCTCCTTTCAGCCAGGATTCATCTCACACCAGCAATGATATCCCTTGTCCCACATCTTCTTCTGAATCAAGCTTGAATTCCTGGCAGTTCCCTGTCTATGTACTGCTGCCACCACTTTTTAATGATCTTCTGCAAAATTTTACTTCTATGTGATATTAATGATAGTGTTTGATAGTGTCCTCATTTTATGAAAATAGAATAGAAATATATACCTACTGTATTTTTTTTGCAATATCTTTAATTATTACTACAGGCATTCCTTGGAGATATTGTGGGTTCAGTTCAGACCACCTCAATATAGTGAATATGATTAAAAAGCTAGTTACACAAAATTTCGGTTTCCCAGTGCATATGAAAGCTATGTTTATACTATATCGTAGTCTGTTAAGTGTGTAGTAGCATTATGTCTAAAGGAAAAAATGTACATACATTCATTAAAAATACTTTATTGCTAAAATTTGCTGACCATCTTCTGAGCTCTCAGCAAGTAGTAATCTTTTTGCTGGTGGAGGGTCTTGATAGCTGCTGACTGTTAAGGGTGGTGGTTGCTGAAGGTTGGTTTGGCTGAGACAATTTCTTAAAATAGGATAACAATGAAGATTGCCACATCAATTGACTCTTCCTTTCGTGAAAGATTTCTGTGTAGTGTGCCATGCTGTTTGAGAGCATTACCCACAGTAGAATTTCTTTCAAGTCTGGAATCAATCCTCTCAAACTCTGTTGTTGCTTTATCAACTAAGTTCATGTAATATTTTAAATCCCTTGTTGTATTTCAACAATGTTAACAGCATGTTCACCAGAAGTAGATCCCATCTCAAGAATCAACTTTCTTTGCTCATCCATGAGAAGCAACTCCTCATCTGTTAAAGTTTTATCATGAGATTGCAGCAATTCAGTCACATCTTCAGACTGTACTTCTAATTCTGGTTTTCTTGCTATTTCTACCACATCTGCAGTTACTTTCTCCAATGAAGTCTTGAACCTCTCAAAATCATCCATGACGGCTGGAATCAACTTCTTCCAAACTCCTGTTCATGTTGATATTTTGACTGCTGCCGTGAATCTTGAATGTTCTTAATGGCGTCTAGAATGGTGAATCCTTTCCAGAAAGTTTTCAATTTACTTTGCCCAGATCCATCAAAGGAATCACTATCTATGACAGCTATAGCCTTACAAAATGTGTTTCTTAAATAATAACACTTGAAAGTCGAAATCGCTCCTTGATCCAGGGGCTGCAGAATGGATGTTGTGTTATCAGGCATGAAAATAACATTAATTTCCTTGTACATCTCCATCAGAGCTCTTGGGTGACCAGGTGCATTTTCAATGAGCAGTAATATTTTGAAAGGAATCTTTTTTTCTGAGCAGTAGGTCTCAACAGTGGGCTTACAATATTCAGTAAGCCATGTTGTAAACAGATGTGCTGTCATCCAGGCTTTGATGTTCCATGTATAGATCATAGGCAGAGTATATTTAGTATAATTCTTAAGGATCCTAGGAGTTCTGGAATGCTAAATGAGCATTGGCTTCAACTCAAAGTCACCAGCTGCATTAGTACCTAACAAGGGAGTGAGCCTGTCCTTTGAAGCTTTGAAGCAAGGCATTAACTTCTCCTCTCTAGCTATGAAAGCCCTAGATGGCATCTTCTTCCAAAATAAGGCTGTTTTGTCTACATTGAAAATTGTTCAGTGTAGCCAGTTTCATCAGTTATCTTTGCTAGATTTTCTGGATAATTTGCTGCGGCTTTTTTTTTTCTATATCAGCACTTGCTGCGTCACCTTGCTCTTTTATGTAATGGAGACAGCTTCTTTCCTCAAAATTCATGAACTGACCTCTGCTAGCTTCAAACTTTTCTTCTGTAGCTTTCTCACCTCTCTCAGCCTTCAGAGAATTGAAGACAATTAGGGCTTTGCTCTTGATCTGGCTTTGGCTTATGATAGTGCTGTGACTGGTTTGATCTTCCATCTAGACCACTAAAACTTTCTCCATATCGACAATAAGGCTGTTTCACGTTTTTATCATTCATGTGTTCATTGGAATAGCCTTTTTAATTTCTACTACTTTAATTTTTACAACTTGGCAAGCTGGTGCAAAAGCCTAGCTTTCAGCCTGTCTTGGCTTTCGGCATGCCTTCCTCACTAAGTTTAATCATTTTTAGCTTTTGATTTAAAGTGAGAGATGTGTGACTCTCCCTTTCACTTGAACACTTGGAGGCCCTTTTAGGGTTATTAACCAGCCTAATTCAAATATTGTCATGTCTAATGGAATAGGGAGGCCCAATGAGAGAGAGGAAGAGAGATGAGGGAACAGCCAGTAGGTGGAACAATCAGAACACGTGCAACATTTATCGATTAAGTTTGTCATTTTATATGGGTGCAATTTGTGGCACCCCAAAACAACTACTATAGTAACATCAAAGATTACTGATCAAAGATCACCATAACAGATATAATAATAATGAAAAATTTGAAATATTG
This sequence comes from Elephas maximus indicus, assembly GCF_024166365.1. Taxonomy (NCBI): domain Eukaryota; kingdom Metazoa; phylum Chordata; class Mammalia; order Proboscidea; family Elephantidae; genus Elephas; species Elephas maximus. The sequence goes on from NC_064820.1 coordinate 87,934,304, forward strand.
CAAGAATTAACAAAATGTGACACAGAGGCATGAAGTGAGCACATGCTGTTGGAAAATGGCACCAAAAGACTTGCTTGCCTTCTTGATGCAGGGTTGCTGCAAACCTTCCTTTTGTAAAAAACATAGTATCTGTGAAGTACAATAAAGCAAAGCACAATATGAGGCATGCCTGTATTTTATTTCCCTTCTTACTAGCTATGAGGATGACGATTTGACACCCACTTCTGTGACCTTCAGAATTTCAGATATACAGAATAAACTTAAAAATAGCTCTGTATTGCATGTGGTCTACTGGACACAAACTCAAAATTAGTCAATGCCTTTCACAGTCCCACTTTGGGATGTAAAGGAACTCTAGATATAAGGATATAGTAGGAGACTTTCTGAGTGTTGTAAGCTGTAAGAATGGATTGGGGGGTAGGTGACTTCGGGATGGCTAAGAGTAAACGATATAAATGATTTCTTTCCTGTACTACATTGAAAGATAGAAGGTTGTCTGAGTATATCCTAGTTTTGAATGCTCAGAGATATAAGATACACCTTGTCACAAAAATATTCATAGACTAGAGAATGGCAAAACATCTCCAGTTCAGTCTTTCACTCACTCTTAAAGGGTATCATGGCAGAGATTACAAGAAATGATGTGAAGTCAATGGCTAATAAGGTCTGGAACATTTCCAGTACATTGGGGTTAAGGCCAGTGATCAGCAAATATAAGCAAAGTGAATATTCAAGATAGCACTTTTCATTAAACTAAAACAGTTACAAGATACGTATGCTTTCTTTCTCTTGGATAATGCATTTGTAAAGAATTATTTAGTGGACCCCTTGAGGGAAGGGAACATCAGGCATTCCATTATCACAGGAATTTTTCTGAATTGTTCAGACGGTTTGTTGGAGGTGCAAGCAGGGGACAGAGGTCGACTTTCACTATCTCCGACCCTTCTTGGTGGATATGTCATGATGGACTCAGAATAATGGGAGTGATTTTAACCTCATATTTCTTCACCTCCACGCACTTGTACACAATTTTAGCTGATTACTCTTGGCTCACTGACAGCTCAAGGAAGTTTAACACATCAAAAATGCAGCCATGGGAATGGAATCCCAACATTTTTTAATTGAAAGAAGTCCTAGTAATTGTATAATCAATATCTTTACTTTAGAGCTGATATTCAGAAAATTTACTAGTAGCAAGAATAATAATAACAGTTAACATTTATGGACACCGTGTTGGGTAAATACTATGGATTATTTTGTTTAATCCTCATGACAATTCTGTTAGGCAGGAGCTATAAACCACACTTTTCAGTGAGAAAAACTGAGGCACAAACAGTTTAAAAATCTTTCTCAGAATCATGCAACACGTAAGTGAAAATCTGGCTGCAAAAGAAAATGCTTAACCACTATACTACACTGACTTTTTAGTTTTAAAATAAAGTTACTTGAAAAATATTACATGGCACTTTAATAGAACTGCTATCCAGATTTTGTTTCCCAGGCCTACAGCATTAATAATTTGCATTGAGCAAAGGTTATAGCCTCTAGTTTTTAATACATGTATCATATTGTCAAAGTATAAAAATAACCAGAACTCTGTAAGGAGAGAAATGATAATGTTTTATTGAGAATTTGTTACAACTGAAGCTAAAGTAACACATGGTGAAATATCAAGTGCTCCGGAGTCCAAAGGAGAGAGGGATTTTTATATAGGAGGGTTAAAGGTTACACGTGAGCCACAAGTAAACATTTCACAATGTCATTTAAACACAGACTTTCTGGGGGCAAACTGCTAAGTAATTTCTGGAAAACAATCTTATACAAACACCTTTTGGGGCATGTTCTCATTATTCCCTTTCTGGAACATTCTTATCTTTTTTTATTGTTTAACCAAAAACTATAAGTGTCTACAAGCATCCTTTCTAGAACAGAACATTTTTATCGCAGTCTTAAATAAGCACAATTACATGTTTTCTTATTCTGAGGTGGGGGTGCACATATTTTGAAACCAGAACAAGGGAGAGTTTGATTCAGAGGGTGTCAGTCACTTAGTCATGGCCAGGTGCCTCCATTTTAAGGGGCCTTTACATTTTTTACGTATTCCTTCATTCTGATCATGAATCTTCTTAGAGATTCTTTGATCACAATTATAAGAGTAATATTTTCTGCATGGATTGCTCTATGTGCTTTCCTTCTGTACTTGTATCATAGGCAGACACCCTGCTTTACTATGCCATAGCTCAGACACTCTGCTTCTGTGATCTGGTTTAAGCATGTGCAAGGCCACATTGGAGGAACGACTTGGCATTTCCAAAAGACTAAGTCAAGGTGCGAAACTGAGGCTCCTTACAAACTTGATTTTTTTCAATATACATAATTTTCTGCATTGCCAAGGAAACAGTAGCTTGATTACAAATGTTAGAGAAACAATTCATAAAAATTTCAAGAAAAGGAGTATAAGAATAGTTACAAATATTAAACAAAGTCCATAAAATTCAGCAGCATGCATGGAGTCTTGTTCTGTGATCTTGGGATTAATTGTCTACTTGGATAGTTGTCTGCTTCTGCCTGCTGGAACGTTTAAATGTAATTTTTAAGTTCCCAGAAGACTGCCTTGTCCAAAGAGATGTTTTTGCTTTCTTAAGTTAGAAAATTTGTCACTTCTCTTGATTTAACAACATGCTTCTTGTAATTCATAACACATTAAATAAACTTTTTTTTTTTTTTTTTAGTATTTTTCTCTTTATAAAACATTAACAAATCTTTTGTGGCTTTCTGTGAAGTTTTAAAATTGTCAGGAGTTTATTATAGGAACAGTACTTGAGCTATTTAATTAAAGATCTTAAAGGTACAAATTTGATCTTAAAGGTACAAATTCTAGCTTTTTCTAAAACCACATGGCTTAGTTTTTGATTCAAGAATTTATTCTGTCACAATAGATAAGTGGTAACTTTGATGAAGGGTAAGACAGTACACAATACTGGGGAAGTCAGCACAATTTGACCAAGGCAAGGACATTGAAACTCCATAGACACATCCAAACTACCTTAGGGACTGAATTACTGGACTGAGGCTGGGGACCATGGTCTTGAGGGACATCTAGCTCAATTGGTGTAACATAGTCTGTAAAGAAAATGCTCTACATACTATTTTGGTGAGCAGCATCTGGGGTCTCAAAAGCTTGTGAGTAGCCATCTAAGATATTCCAGTGGCCCTACACTGCCTAGAGCAAGGTGGAATGAAGAAAACCAAAGACGCAAGGAGAAGATTAGTCCAAAGGACTAATGGACTACAACTACTACAGCTTCCACCAGACTGAGTCCAGCACAACTAGATGGTACCAGGCTACCACCACCGACTGCTCTGACAGTCACAATAGAGGGTCCTGGACAGGGCTGGAGAAAATTGTAGAACAAAATTCTAACTCACAACAAAGACCATACTTACTGGTCTGACAGAGACTGGAGAAACCCTGAGAGTTTGGTCCCCAGGCACACTTTAAATTCAGTACTGAATTCACTCCTGAGGTTCACCCTTCAGCAAAAGGTTAGACAGGCCCATAAAACAAAACAAGATTAAGTGGGCACACTAGCCCAGGGGCAAGGATGAGAAGGCAGAAAGGGACAGGAAAGCTGGTATTGGGGAACCCAAGGTTGAAAAGGGGAGAGTGTTGACCTGTCGTGGGATTGGAAACCAATGTCACAAAACAATATGTATATTGTTTAATGAGAAACTAATTTGCACTGTAAACCTTCATCTAAAGTACAATACTAAAAAAAAAAAAAAAGAATTTATTCTGTCGAAACTTCACCTTCAAGGCAGATTGCACGAAGAATAAAACGAACTCTTTAGTAAGGAAAATTTTTTTATCTTAACAGTGAGAAACCAAATTCTTTGTTTTATATGCTATTTGACATTAACGGTCTTAAAAATTCTCATGAATTAACCGATTAAACCTTCAGTTGCAACAAACAAGAACCTTGATCATATCAAACAAAAATCTTTAACAAACTTTTCAAATTTCTTATCTTTGTTATATATTTCTCATAGCATAGTCCTCTAAGTGGAAAAAAAAAATGAACACATTCACTATTAGCCTTCTTTCTTTAGTATAATCTCATATTTAACTTTCCTTTAATTTTCTGCAACTTACTACATACCCTAAGTTTAGCTTTTATTATCTTTCATATTCTGGCATAACCAGACATTTTATTTTAAGACAAAACTCTTTTTTCCTCTTAACTTGATGGCAATGGGTTTTTTGGTTCTTCTTATCTTTCTATTTAACTTTTCTCTGAACTTCTACAACTTTCCATATCCATAGAAGTTATTTTTCTATGTTTTTCTCATCTCGGTTCCATGCTTTTCTCTTTCTTATTTTGGAACAACCAGTCTCTTTCGTTTTAGGACAAAATTACTATTTTTTTTTTTTCTTTTTTAACAAAACATATTTTATATACTTAATTTAGCCTAAGTTACTGAAAAAGATTTTGGAAGCTGCTTTTAAGTTGACATACGACAAAACATAAAAACCTTATGAGAATGAATTTACTTTCATTAATTCCTGGGAATATTAGGACTATTCAATTTGTATAAATTCCTATTTGTTATTGAACTAATCAGAGTAAGTTCTTCAAAGAAATGTTATAATTTAATTTAGTAATACCATTCACAGGTTGGAAATTATTATATTTTCATAACCTTGTCTTTTGCATATTTTATAGGATTCTTTACAGAGGTAATTTAGAATTATTTGTCTTTTCTTAAGCTTTGTTATACCAGTTAAAAGAACAATTCTTTTTTTTTTTTTTCAGTCATTTTTCAAATAGACTGACCTATATCAAAGTTTCCCATGGTAATTATTAAAAGCTCAGATTACAAGACATGAGCAAGAAGCAGTTTTTCTTGGAAGAGAAAATAACTGAAATTTTTAGACAGTTCCATAAAAAACAGCAGCCATGGTCTTCAACTTGATATAAAAACAGAAGCTTAGATACAGTGAGCTCTCAGAACAAAGTGAAACAGAAAAATCATATGAACTCATCAATCTATGAGGCCAGCTTAAAAACCAGGCTTATACAATACCATACGTCTTAGCTATCTAGTGCTGCTACAACAGAAATAGCACACGTGGATGGCTTTAACAAAGACAAATTTATTATCTCATAGTCTACTAGGCTACAAATCCAAACTCAGGGCATGTTAGCTCCAGGAGAAAGATTTCTCTCTCTGTCGGCTCTGGAGGAAAGTCCTTATCATCAGTCTGGGGTCTTAAAAGCTTGTGAGTGGCCATCTAAGATACTCCACTGGCCCTACCCTGCCTAGAGCAAGGGGGAATGAAGAAAACCAAAGACACAAGGAAAAGATTAGTCCAAAGGTTGAGAAGCCTCTCTGAGAATGAACCCCAGTTCCAAAGGATGTGCTCTGCTCCCAGTGCTTTCTTGGTGGTATGAGGTCCCCTCTCTCTGTGTTCGCTTCTCTCTTTTATATCTCAAAAGAGATTAAGACAAAATCTTATCTTGTAGATTGAGTCCTGCCTCATTAACATACCTGCTGCTGATCCCATCACATCTACATCATAGAGATAGGATTTACAACATGTAGGGAAATTTAAGGAAATCACATCAGATGACAAAATGGTAGATAATCACACAATACTGGGAATCATGGCCTAGCCAACTCGACAGATATTTTGGGGGGAGCATAATTCAATGCATGACACCATATAACACAAACATGTGAGGAACTCAATTTTTTAAAATTATGTACACTAATTCTTTGGTAAGATTGACCCAATTTAACAGAAAAACGTGTTCCAGATAAAATGTATTAATTTGCCAGAGTATCAGATGGAGGGGTTTATTCAGAGTTTTTTGACTAACACTGAGCATCAAACAAAACTGCCCCAGAGAAAAAGAAGAAAATGACATAAATGGGAACTTGTTTTCTCAAAACGTTCACTGAGATTTTAAATTATCTCAAGTATATTCAGCTTACAGTTGTTTTTGAACAAGAGCTTTAAATCGGCATCTGGCAGGGGGGAAACCCAGGCTTATTTATCAAGGATGTTTTAAAAGTACTTCTAAAATTAATTTCTAAAAATTAGAGTGATCGATAAACAAGTCTGGGAATTTTTGTTTTGTTTGAATTCATCATAAGGGCAAGAGTAATTTGAGAAGAAGTTTTTTTTTTTTTTTTTTAACTGTTTTGTTTGCAAAGTTCTTCCCCTTAATTTTCTGTCTTAATTATTTTTGAAAGTCAGGAGATCTTGGCAAAGTTGGCAGAGCCTTTAGTAATTTGTGGAGCTATTCCTCCACCATTTCAAATGCAAGAGCATGGGTCCATGCCGGTTGTCTGGTAACACAGAGGTGGTTCTTCTCATTTTAGTTTTCTTATTATTATTGCAGCTGTGACTATGTTGTTATTCAATTATCTTAGCAGGCACAGTTATCAGCATATTCTAGAAGGAGCCTCTAAGGTCTCTTCAAGGTCACTCAACATAAGCCTGTCTGGAAGAGCCTTTTACTTTTTTTCTCCTGCTTTGCACTGGGTGTTTTCAGTGCTGGGGAATCAGAAAGCATACATATAAAAAAATTTTTCCTACTCCTGTGAGCCTTCCATTTCTTGTTTCTTTATGTCTCAAATCAGACCTTTCATTTTCAAATTAGAGGGATTTCCCTTTGCCTGATTAACATATACACTAGTTGGTATAAATCATGGAGTCCAGGCTAGTAAATTTCAACCAGGATCTTAAATTCTTCATGATAGCTGGCATTTTTATTTAACTAGCTTTAAATTGCTTATAAGCAAACTAACTAATCAAAACAGGCATACTTGTAAGAACTATTAACATGGGAGTCTTGGTTCTCCAACTTAGTGTGCACAAAAGTTAACCAAAAGAACCTCAAAGAGGGAGCGCAAACAAAACTCCAAATACAAACAAGGCCTAGACCCACAGTTCTTGGCCATGTTACAAGCCAGAGTTCCACTAGGAAAATCAGCTGCTTTCTTGAATTCAGCATATCCGATACTGAGACAGTCAAAACAAACAAAATTTTACTTGCAAGAACCAAAACAAATCCACAGTAGAACTCAAAAAACTTTGATGCAAGAAAGTGGAGCTTGGATTCAAGAGGTTATTTACTTTAAAGCAACTTCTGAAGCCCATGGAGATGGAGCACCTGGTTGGAGACTGGATCCTTGGAATCTTGATGCTTACAGAAGACAATGCATTTTTGATTTCCCACTTCTGACACAAGAAATATCAAAGTGTAAAAGTAACCAGAACTCTGTAAGGAAAGAAATGATAAAGCTTTATTGAGGACTTGTTACAGCTGAAGCTGGGTTAACACTCGGTAAAATACCAAGTGCTCTGGAGTCTGAAAGGAGAGACATTTTTATATAGAAGGATTGGGGTTTACACATGAGTCAAAAGTAAACCTTCTACAATGTCAGTTAATTACAGACTTTCTGGGGCAAATTGTGTAAGCAATTTCCTGAAAACTATCTTATACAAACATATTTTGGGGGATGTTCTAGTTTTTTTTTTTTTTATTCTCTTTCCAGAATATTCTTCATTTGTTTAACCAGGGAGAGTTTGATTCAAATCAGTGTCAGTCACTTAGTCATACCAGGTGCCTCTGTTTTAAGGTGTCTTTAGACATCATACACACACACACACACACACAAACAACACACTCGTATAACACATACATAATCAGTAGCATTTACTTCATTGTCTTGCCCCTTTTACATTTCTTATATATTTCCTAAAGACCTTTTCCAGGAGTTTAATTTACCCTCCTTTAAGAATGTTGTGCAGCTATTCTAAGTAACTATTTGGAAACTAGGAGTACATTTCTATCCCTCCCAATCCCAATTTTCACATGTGAATCATTTACTTTTTTTTTTTCTCATTTTTTCCCCTTTAAACAAACGGCTATTTCTCTTCTGCATATTCCACTGTTGAACAATTATTCTTCTCTGTTCTTAAACAAAAAAGGTCCCAAGTTCTTCCAAGTATGTCTAGCAATTGGTTATTTTTATGTTAATTGTGAGTTCACCATATGGAAGAGTGCATAAACATATGATCCTTTATAGATTAGTTAGCATGCAATGAAACCACCACCCAGATCAAGAAATCAAATATTACCAGCACCAAAACATTTTGGGGGTGCTCATTATAGACTCCTTTCAAGAAAGTAACCACTATCCTCAATATTGTCCTAATTATTCCCTGGCTAAATACATACGTTGTTGTTAAGTTGCTAAGTGTCCTTGAGTTGGTTCCAAATCATAACGACCTTATGTACAACAGAACAAAACATGGCCCAGTTCTGTGCCATCCTCACAATCATTATTATGCTTGAGCCCACTGTTGCAGTCACTGTGTCAATCCATCTCACTGATGGTCCTCCTCTTTTCCTCTGACCCTCTACTTTGCTAAGCATGATGTCCTTCTCCAGGGACGGATCCCTCCTGATAATATGTCCAAAGTATGAGAGCTGTAGTTTTGCCACTTTTGCTTCTAAGGAGCATTCTGGTTGTACTTCTTCCAAAACAGATTTGTTCCTTCTTTTGGCAGTCCACCGTATATTCAATATTCTTCACCAACACCACAATTCAAACGCATCAATTCTTCTTCAGTCTTCCTAATTCATTGTCTGGCTTTCACATGCATACATATGATGCAATTGAAAATACCATGGCTAAGGCGCCCCTTAGTCTTCAAGGTGACATCTTTGCTTTTCAACACTTTAAAGAGGTCCTTTGCAGCAGATTTGCCCAAGGCAATGGATCATTTGATTTCTTGACTGCTGCTTCCATTGCTGTTGATTGTGGATCCAAGTAAAATGAAACCCTTGACAACTTCAGTCTTTTCTCCATTTATCATCATGTTGCTCATTGGTCCAGTTGTGAGGATTTTTGTTTTCTTTATGTTGAGGTGCAATCCATACTGAAGGCTGTGGTCTTTGATCTTTATTAGTAAGTGCTTCAAATCCTCTTCACTTTCAGCAAGCAAGGTTGTGTCATCTGCATCATGTAGGTTGTTAATGAGTCTTCCTCCAATCCTGATGCCCCGTTCTTCTTCATATAGTCCCCCTTCTCGTATTATTTGCTCAGCATACAGATTGAATAGGTATGGTGAAAGGATACAACCCTGATGCACACCTTTTCTGACTTTAAACCAATCAGTATCCCCTTGTTCTGTCTGAACAACTGCCTCTTGATCTATGTAAAGTTTCCTCATGAGCACAATGAAGTGTCCTGGAATTCCAATTCTTCACAATGTTATCCATAATTTGTTATGATCCACACAGTCGAATGCCTTTGCATAGTCAATAAAACACAGGTAAACATCCTTCTGGTATTCTCTGCTTTCAGCCAGGATCCATCTGACATCAGCAAAGATATCCCTGGGTCCACGTCCTCTTCTGAAACCAGCCTGAATTTATGGAGGTTCCCTGTCAATATACTGTCGCAGCTGTTTTTGAATGATCATCATTCCATAGCATCCTAAAAAGAAATCTGAAATTCAGAAACATGTTAGGGCAGAAGAAATGGCAGGGTATGGCACTCACTGTTTCTTACCCTGGAGATAATGACTGGAGTCTGAGTTTTACATTTGGTAAGCACAGACCTCACCTCTACTCTCCATAATGCTGGAGATCAGCTTCCCTTACTCCTCTATGAATCATTTGAGACAGTCCTTCCATTTTTCACCCCCTGAATAAAAAATTCTAGAATAAGAACTATCCACAGTGCTTATTAGAAAAAGCATGCTATCATCTTATTCAGCCAAAAACATTTCAACATTCTTCCATTTAAGAAAATCACTCTGCAGCCAACCCAAATTGTGTTTTGAAGACCATTTAATGATCTGAGGGGAAACTCACATTTTGGTAAGTGGAAAAAAAAAAAAAAAAACCACGGCTCAGAACTACATATAATGAAAATGAATATGGTAAAATGAATGCACCGTGGGGGAAAAAATGGTGAAAGAAAATACTTCAAAATGTTAACAGTGTTTATCCGTGGGTGGTGTTGGAATTATGAGTTATTTTTATTTTCTTTACATTTTTTCTGCATATACAGGATTTCCTACGAGAGTCAGAGCCCTGGTCTACCTCAGTGCCCTCCCTCTCCCTCACCCAGGAAAATGGAAACGTGCTGTGGCGGAGAACCAAGTTCCAGGACTGCCCCGGTCTCAATCTGGAGGGAAGTTTTGTTTTTATTACAGGCATTTGAGCTCGCAGACCTTGCCCTTTCTGTATCCATTCCCCAGTGCCTTCATCTCAGGTGTTTTCTAGTCCTACCCACACCACCGACTTTCCACCTTACGCACTGGTGTTTCAGTAGGAATAAAGAAACGTGTTTCCCTGATGACTGAGAAGGCCCCGGGAAGAAACGTCCTGCCTAACCTCATTATTCTCACCGCGGCAGAGCTGCTACTCACAACTATGAGGGACACTTGGGGCTCCAGGGCACTAGGGCTTCGCTTAAAGAAGACGTCCACGCAATCGGTCCCCTCTGCGCCTCTAAGCCTCCATCCGCCCAAGGACTGCAAAGCCATGGCCATTGGCAGGAATCAGATAGGAACCCGGGATCTCTGTGAAAACGGAAGTTTGGGTTGCAAAGTTAATTGCAGTTTTTATCTGGATAAAGATATCCAGATGTGAGAGAATGGAGTTCTCTTCCCATGCCATGGAACAGATGACTGAGTTAAAAGAAACATTTGTTCTGTGAAGGAAGAAAATGAATACACCTGCACTATTTTCTGTCTGCTCTCATGTTCCTTAAATTAAATTAATTCTTCCTCAAACAGGTCATATTCACTAAAGGAGCAAATGTGATATTGTACCCAAGAACTTTTGATGTAATTTTCTTAATGAGGAAATAATTAAAATATATTTATATGATATTTTTGGATGTTGTAAGCATTGCAAGAGGTTTATACAAAACTTCCTGTTGCCAAGCTGCTGCGCAGGCACCTTAGTTAACATATCCCCGCCTGTGCCTATGAATAAACATGAATCTTTTCCCGCCCAAGAACTTTTAAAAACTTTTTAAAAAGCCTGTCTTTTGTTATGTGAGATGAGGGTAAGCTTTGCTCTCTGCTTGCAAACCTCTTCAATAAAGCTTTGCTCCTATGGGAAAAAAAAACTCCCTGTTCCCAAACCTATCTTTTGTAAATGTACTGAATCCATTTATAGTCTATAGAACATTGGTGAAATGTTATATGTGAGACCGATTATCAGGTATGGCTTGTGTCTCATTAATCATAGTTTATAAAATTATTAGTTGACTCAGACAATTTTAGAGTTGTATTTCAAAGACTGGGGCCATGTAGTTAACTTTTTTGTGAAAAACAAACACTAATTTTTTTTTTTTTTAAGGTGCAGAAATAAATGTCCTTATGTAATGTTTATCTGTATATGAGTTGAATGCCAAATTGAAGTTAATGGACTTTTCTTCACTTTTTTAAATACTCCACAAGTTATGTTACTTACATTTGTTGATTAACTAGTTGATAGCTTTTAACCATGAGACAAAAATATTTAGTAAAAGAACAAAAGGGACTAAAAGAAAAATTATCATGAAAGTGAAAACCATGGCTTGGCATATGAAGGAAATAACATGTTTTTATTGCTACTAGTTACACGGCATAATTTTTAGCAGTGCTCTCATCCCAGATGACAGAAATCACCGTCACACACTAAATAACTAAAGGCATGGCCTGCACTATAAAAAGACAGAGAGAAGATGATGTTTGGGTCAAGTCTACAGTGAAGAGGTTCAAATGTCTTATGAAGTATCAGACCAAACTGAAGTCTTTCAGAATTTGGAGCAGTTTATTTTTGGCAAAGTCCAGCTTCCTGTTCACAAGAGCAATGGATTCAGATTATTTTTTGAACATCAAACAGGCTTTTTTCAGGGCCTCATTTTGATGAGTTCTGATGGGTAATCAGAAATACGTGGATTAACTCTGCTTTCAAATAAACATGGGTTTAGCAATTAAAGAGAAGAAAGCTTGGCACCGTGAGCTCCGAGTCCTGCCAAACTCTAAACATGGGACTAGTCAGTTCTGGGGTATTGAATGAGAACATGTGGTTGAACTAGGCCTCTGGAAGTATTATCTTAATAAAGCTTAGGGTCACCTGGCTTTGTCCAGCTCCGTCCTGGAGGCTGGGGACTGAGGGGCTACACGCCAGCCTTCTCCCCATGCTCTTTGCCTTTAGGGAGTCGTTCATTACCCCAAAGTCTTACAGTGACTGAAGGATGAAGAAGATACCTTGTTGTGGTCTTTGAGGGCCAGCATCCCCTTCTCCCCCTGTGGATTTGCTGGAACTACTCCTCTCAGCCTTCCCTGCAGTCTTCTCTCTGATTGAGCTCTTTGGTATAACAAAGCATGTCTTTTTGCTTGTGTTATTTCACTCTTCTTAGTTTCTTGCTTTTCAGATTATATGACCAGAAAACAAACTGACAAGAAGGAAACACGGGATAGATGGCTCTTTCTGGAGTGCCATGCTGTAGATCTGCTTGCACCCAGCCAAGCACGTTTGCTTTTCCTAAACAGCTCCACGCGGAGTTAAATGCAGAAGTCACATTATGTCTTGATAAAGTCCCAAAGACGCTGCACTGAATTCTAAATGTGTGAGGCCTCAACTTTTTTTGACGGAATGTTGCAAAGGTGTGAAGGTCAGGTTCAATATGTCCTTATTTGTCCGTTCAGTATCTCTTTCTTTAACTTGTCAGATCAAGTCTTCCATCTATTATTCCTTGGGTGACTGTAGTTGTTATGAAGACTTTTGGTCATCAGAGCCTCAAGCACCAACTGGGCAGGAGACGAATTTGGATGTTCTCTTCCCTCCCTCCTCTCTCTTGTCCTACCATTGAACAAATATTTCACCTAATTCAGGACACTTTATCATAAAGCCTTTCTTTCTATCTTCCTCTCCCTTCTCTTACCTTCCTTTTTCTTGCTTTTTTCTTTCCTTTCCCTTTTCTTCCCCCCACACATTCCTTTTTCCTCCTCCTTCTTCTTCTCGCTCTCTATTTCTATCTCTCTTTTCTTTTTTTTCTCCTCATCCTTCATCTTTATTCCCCTCCTTGCAAAGTCACACATGACTTTCCCATAAAAATATATAGTATTATTTTTTATGTATATGATTTAAGTGTTACATAAAAGCTATATTTTTACGTTCCTTTTTTTCCCCCACACAGCTGTATATTTTAAGATTTACCTGTGTTGCTCTGTGAAAATCTAGTCTCTTTTTTCCCACTGATGCATAGCATTTCATACTGTGCATCGACTGGCTTTTACACATCCCTAGGTCTCTTTCTTTATCAATTGGAGTTAATAAAACCTATTGAACAGAGTTGTTTAAAGAATAAAAGAGATAACATATTTAGAGAATCAGGTACAATTTCTGCCATGTGTTAGGCACTCCTTAGATTGTAGCTACTATAAGTTAGTTATTGTAGTTAAAAGGAACAATACATGATAGCTAAAAAATAATAGTGATCGTAATAAAAATCAGTGTTACCTCTTCTGAGAATATTTCATTTTGACAATGTACAAGACAGTCTAGATGAAGAAATTGCTAGTGGTGGCATTTCAAACATTCCTGGGGAGAGCTACGTGGGAACAAAGTCCTTCCTGAAATCATATCATATAGACACTCACTTATGATGTATATCTAAAGGCACTGCTTTTTAAAAAAATTATATTTCATTATTTTAAAAATCATTTTTCATAATGGTAAAATATACGTAACATAAAATTTTCCATTTTAATCAATTCAGTGGCATTAATTACATTCGTCTTGGAGTACAATCATCACCACTATCTAAATTGAAAACATTTGCACCACTCCAGAAAGGAACTCTGTACCCATTAAGCCGTGACTACCCATTCCCTTCCCCCCGCCCCAGTCCCGGGTAACCACTCATCTTCTTTCTGTCTCTATAGATTTGTGAAGGCACTACTTCTGACCCATGTCAAGTTATAATTGCTAACTTTCTTAAGACTAGTTTTAAGAAGAAAGTTCATGCTGAGAAAACTCTTGGTACCAGTATCTTAGAGACTATCCCTTGGCAGCTGTGTGGCTAAAATTCAGATAACTGAGAGTATATACCATCAACTGTCTACTTTTAAATGTATTCCTACAAACCTCTTTCACTTTTCCCCTCACATGACCATATGTTGTAGTAGGTAAGGGCATAGTACCTGGAGCCAGATTCAAATCCCAGTTTAGCCATCTCCTACTTGTGTGAACTTGAGCACGTTACCTAGCCTCTTTCATTTTGCTTACCTATAAAATGGGACCAGTAATACTACTATTTCCTAGAGTTGCTGTAATCATTTATAAGGTTATAATCAAGTGCCAAGTTAATTATTATCTGTATCTGAATACTTAAATTTTGAGAATTTGACTGAGATTTAAAAAAAAAAAATATCTCAGGCTATTGAGACTAGACAGCACAGTTAACTCTCTAATAATGTAATATTTTCAAAGAGACCCAGATTAGAAAACAGTTAGCAATTTTAAAGGCCACAATAGATAAGAGACAGATATGGCAATGTTGTTATTCTCAGAGCTCTAGAGTATGGATTTACAGTCTTCAGGAAGAAACTAAATTAGCTAGGTTGTGCATTGTCAGCAAAAAAACTGATGAGGTAATAAGGGTTTAGAAGGAAGAAGATACAGATTTTCCTTAAAGGCAGGTCTACTTTAATAAAGTAGCTGCTTGGGATGTTTTTAGATAAGCATTTCCTAAAGTGTGTCCTACGGAACACGAGTCCTATGAGATGCAGTTTGGAAAAAAAGAGTTCCATGATCTAATACATTTTGGAAACGGTGATCATTATACCACTATTACACCATCTTAGAGATTCAGAATGTATCTTAGCATATGAAAAGGTCGGTTTAGTCCAGTTGTAAAGAAGCCTGTTTAAGCCCTGTTGTTGTTGTTAGGTGCCTTTGAATCAGATCCAACTCATAGCCACCCCAGTACAGCAGAACAAAACACTGCTCAAACCTGTGCCATCCTTGCAATCGCTGTTATCCTAGAACCCATTGTTGTAGCAACTGTGTCAATCCATCTTGTTGAGAGTCTTCCTTTTTTTCACTGACCCTCTGCTTTACCAAGCACGATGTCCTTCTCCTTCCTGATAACATATCCAAAGTATGTATGTGAAACTAAGTCTCGCCATCCTTGCTTCTAAGGACCATTCTGGCTGTACTTCTTCCAAGACAGATTTGTCCAGTTTTCACATGTACATGAGACAATTGAAAACACCATGGGTTGGGTCAGGTGCACCTTAGTCCTTAAAGTGGCATTTTTGCTACTTAAAACTTTAAGGAGGTCTTTTGAAGCAGATTTGCCCAATGCAATGAGCCTTTTGATTTCTTAACTGCTGCTTCCATGAGGATTGACTGTGGATCCAAGTAAAATGAAATTCTTGACAACTTCAATCTTTTCTCCATTTATCATGATGTTGCTTATTGGTTCAATTGTGAGGATTTTTGTTTTCTTTATGTTGAGGTGTAATGCATAGTGAAGGCTGTGGTCTTTGATCTTCATCAGTAAGTGCTTCAAGTCCACTTTCAATAAGCAAGGCTGTGTAATCTGCATATTGCAGGTTGTTTATGAGTCTTCCTCAAATCCTGATGCCACATTCTTCTTCATATAGCCCAGTTTCTCGGATTATTTGATCAACATACAGATTGAATAAGTATGGTGAAAGAATACAGCTCTGATGCAAACCTTTCTTGACTTTAAACCAGGATTTTTTATCCCCTTCTTCTGTTTGAAGAACTGCCTCTTGATCTATGTACAGGTTTCTCATGAGCACATTTAAGTGTTCTGAGATTCCCATTCTTTGCAATGTTATCCATAATTTGTAATGATGCATGCCATTACATGCCTTTGCATAGTCAATAAAACACAGGTAAACATATTTCTGGTATTCTCTGCTTTCAGTCAGGATTCAAAAGACATCAGCAACGATATCCCTTGTGCCACGTCCTCTTCTGAATCTGGCTGGAATTTTTGGCAGTTCCCTGTCAATGTACTGCTGCAACTGCCTTTGAATTATCCTCAGCAAAATTTTACTCGTGTGTGATTATCTTAGTCATCTAGTGCTGCCATAACAGAAATACTGCAAGGGGATAGCTTTAACAAAGGGAAGTTTATTTTCTCACAGTAAAGTAGACTAAAAGTCCAAATTCAGGGCATCAGCACCAGGGGAAGGCTTTCTCTCTCTGTCAGCTCTGGAGGAAGGTCCTTGTCCTCAATCTTCCCCTGGTTAAGGATTTTCTCAGGTGCAGGGACCCGGGTCCAAAGGATGTGCTGTGCTCTCGGTGCTGCTTTCTTGGTGGTATGAGGTTCCCAACTCTCTGCTTGCTTCCCTTTCTTTTTATCCCTGAGAGATAAAAGGTAGTAAAGCCATACCCCAGGGAAACTCCCCTTACACTGGATCAGGGAAGTGACCTGAGTAAGAGTGGCGTTACAACTTTACCCTGTCCTCTCAACCTAAAATTACAATCACTAAATGGAGGACAACCACACAATACTGGGAATCATGCCCTAACCAAGTTGATACACACATTTTTGGGAGGACTTAATTCAATCCATGACAGTGATATTAATGATATTGTTTGATAATTTGCACATTCTGTTGGATCACCTTTCTTTGGAATGGGTACAAGTATGGTTCTCTTCCAGTCTCTGGCCAGGTAGCTGTCTTCCCAATTTCTTGGCATAGATGAGTGAATGCTTCCAGCGCTACATCTGTTAGTTGAAACACCTCAATTGATATTCTGTCAATGCCTGGAGCCTTGTTTTTCACCAATGTCTTCAGTGTAGCTCTTCCTTCAGTGGACCCCTTCCTTTAGTGCTATCGGTTTTTGATCATGTGCTGTCTCCTGAAACACTGACCCATCCTTTTTGGTACAGTGACAGTGTTTTCCTTCCATCTGTTTTTGAGGCTTCCTGCATTATTTAATATTTTGCCTACAGAATCCATCAATATGACAACTTGAGGCTTGAATTTTTTCTTCAGGTCTTTCAACTTGAGAAATGCTGAATGTGTTCTTCCCTTTTTTGTTTTCCATCTCTAGGTCTTTGCACATTTTATCATAATATTTTACTTTGTCTTCTTGAGCTGCCATTTTAAATCTTCTGTTCAACTCTTTTACTTCATCATCTCTTCCTTTTCCTTTAGTTACTCTATGTTCAACAGCAACTTTCAGAGTCTCTTCTAACATCCATTTTGATTTTCTCTTTCTTTCCTGTCTTTATAATGATCTCTTGCTTTCTTCATGTATAATATCCTTGAAGTCATTCCCCAACTCTTCTGCTCTTCAGTCATTAGGGTTCAACATGTGGAATCTATTCTTGAGATGGTCTCTAAATTCAGATGGGATATATTTGACCCTAACTCAGAATTTTTCAAAGTTATCTGACTACAGATACCAGGGAAATTTTCCATGGGAAACACTTTGGAGACTGTTAATCTGTATGGCCTACATTAAAAAAAAAAAAAAAAATGCTTTCATTGTGCAAATATAGATATTTTAGGAGAAGATTGGGTTTGACTCTAGCTCTCCACAGAGAACTATGTTCAAAGCACTACAGTGGATACTGAGGTTTAGACAGAGTTCTTGCCCCTAAGGATTTTTGAGTTTAAGAGAGGGAACCAGATAAGTAAACAACAGCAACACCTAAGCAAGAGGGACCAGTTATGTTAGCAAATTATTTGGGTAAAGTATTTCTCTTTTGTTCACCAGGAAGTTGTGCCTTAAGCTGTTTTTCCTCATTTGAAGTTACTAAGCAACTGAAATTTCTGTAGTTAACCTCCCAATAATTGCACTTCTATACTTTAGAATTCATCCACTTAGATGAGCATTCTTTCTCCTCTGTGCCTTTGAAGTAATTTGTAGCAAGGGGCTACAGATTCAGATCTGTACGGACCTGACCAGAGGGCTAGTGGGTGGGGCTCTGTTGAATTATTAGCCAAAGACCTTGTTAAGAATGATCAAATGGAAGCCTCCTCAGTTACTTGGAAGGGTCCTCCCTTCAGTTACCAATATAGCAGATGGTGATTACCTCAAATTGTAGATTTTAGAGAGGCCGTAAGTGAGGGACTATTGCATCTATCACATGGTAGAGAGGCCCAGATTTCCTTCTATCCAGGTCCCTTACATAAAGTACCAGAATCCTTAGGAGAGGAAGAGTAAGTGAAACACACTGAGTCCCTCAGAATGCCTGAATGAAGCACCCAGTTGTTAGGCTTATTCTGTGAACCAACAACTGGGTCCCATGTTGGTGGGGCACAGACCTTTCCTCTTCAGTCTGTTCAGAGCTGGAATGATGGATTGGAAAGGGAAGCAGCGGCTATTCACAGAAGAACAGCATTTCACAGGCACAACCCTGGTGGTGTAGTGGCTAAGTACTACAGGTGCTAACCAAAGGGTCAGCAGTTCAAATCCACCAGGTGCTCCTTGGAAACTCTATGGGGCAGTTCTACTGTCCTATAGGGTCGCTATGAGTCGGAATCGACTCGACGGCACTGGGTTGTTTTTTTTTTTTTTTTTAAGTCTTCTCCAAGGGCAATGGGGCCTGGTCTCTCCAGGAAGTTCTTGCACTCAGATCCATCGGGATGGTTCATGTGGGATCATGATCTGGGCATCCAGAGCCATGTGACAAGGGCAGTACTTGAAATATATTTGAGATTTTCCCATCACTGAGCCAGAGGCAGGCTGTTGGGAGCTAGAGTTAAACTGCTTTGGCTGGTGGGGATAAACCACAGAACTCATGATTATTACAAAATTCCAAGCTGGTAGCCTAAGAAAGTCCCACTTAATTTGTATATTGCTGCTAAACCACTGTCCACATCTGCCTTCTCACCTAGTTACTTGTGTGAGTTTGTCTTCCTTGTTAACTGTGTGTTCCTTAAAGGCAAAAACCATACCTAGTTTCTTTGTGTAATGCTTGCAGCTCTAAGCACAGTGCCTTTCACACAGCAAGTGCTGCAGCTCAGATCTTCCTTTTAGCTTATCTTAGGTGTTGCAGCACTTCCACTAAGAGAGCAAAACTGGTACCAGTGTTAACAATGAGCCCCTATCAAGGAGCAAGAGAAAGAGTACAGCATTGTGTGAGGTGTGGCAGACTGATTTCCACATGACAGAAATGGGGTGGAAGTCATGCATGGATGGAGGTGGGAGACAAGATATTGGATGAAGAACGTGTCAGGGAGGGGTTGGGGGAGAGTTGAATCAAAGCTTAGCTGTAAAATCCCTAGCTTTGGTTTCGTCTTAGGTTAGACGCCAATTCTAGAGTTGAATGGGGACAGAGTGGACTCTGAAGTCAGATGTGGGTTTGAATCTAGCTCTGCCACAATGAAATATTTTCAAAGCACTACAGTAGACACTGCGTGCCAGACAGAGTTCTTGCCCCTAAGGACTTTCAAATTTAGAAAAGCTAGGTAGACAAGTAAACAGCGGCAGCACATAAGCAGAGAGATCAGTTATGCCAGTAGTGTACAAGGGAGGTCAGGGTTATAAAACTCAGCTTTTTCTAATATTAGAAAATTAATGGGTAACTGAAATGTTTGCTGGGTGGAAGGACATTCTAGCAGAAAGGACACCATGGAAAAAGGCAAGCAGGTAATTATTACTAAGGAAGTTTGGTTGGGGATGGGAAGTAGTTAAGTGGACCTGGAGTATGAGCGAGGGTGGCTGCAAAAGGCTGGAAATGTAAACAGAGGCAGTTTCAAGGAGGTCTTTGCATGTCTTACTAAGGGAAGAATCCCTTGCTAAGGGAAGAAGGAAGCCCTCTCATGCCTTGTTATGGGAAAAATCCCTTTCTATGGGAAAAATGTGCTTGATCCCTTTTCACTTGAGGCTTGGAATAATACATTGTGCATTTTTAGAATATCATTCAGCCACAAAAAATATACAGGGCCAAGGCTGCAAGACTAGGGGCAGATTGGTTAGGAAAATCATGTAATAACTAATGTAAGGGACAATGAGGGCCTGAAACAACAGCAAAAGGGAAAGAAAGTAGAAGACTGACATAGAAAAGAAGAAAACAATATGAGAATTTAATGATCTCTTGGTGTAGAAGAAAAGAGATGAGGAGAGACTTGGGTGACTTCCATGTTTCTGGTTTGGGTATCTCTCTGATCAAATGCTATCTCTTACAGGAGGACACCCTTGATCACCCTTTCTTAAAAAGTGTCCATTACCCCTACCGAGTCACTCTCTGCCCTTTATCTTGCTACATTTTAAAATAGATGTTATCACTCTCTGGGGTAACATTATTTGTGTCTTCATTTGTTCATTGCCTGTGAGGGCAGGGACTTTGCCTACTTCTTCACCTTCTTACTGCCAGCACCAAGAACAGTGCCTGGTGTGAAATAGATACCCAATAAATATGTTAAAAGAATGAATAAATGTAACTGTCTTCATTTATTGAGATTCCCTCAAGAGGAGGAGTAAGGTTCTGGGAAGAAATTAAAAAAAAAAAAAAAAAAAATTCTGTGTTTGACATAGCAAGTCTGAAAGGAGTCATCATATACAAATATTTATGGGAGCAATGGGAATGAGACTTCTCTACATGAGCTACGGAGTCAGAAGAGAGTCAACTACATAATAATAATGACAACAATGAAGAACATTTACTAAATGTTTGTGATGTTCCATAAACTATTCTAAGCACACACGGTGTGCTAACTCAATCTTAAAACAACATCCCTTGGAGGTAGGTGCCATTATGATCCCCATTTTACAGCTGAGAAAACCACAGCTCAGAGAGACCCAACATCACACAGCTAATAAGTGACAAAACTGGAATTCTTGCTTTTCCCTTAGAAAAACTATTATGTAAGAGATGGATCTCAAAGAGAAGTTGGTGAAAAATAAAATAATAATTAAAAAAAAAAAAACAGAAAGCATGAGGTCAAAGACCTTAGTGGACAAGAAACTTTCAAAAGAAGGAAATGTTTAACATTACCAAATGCTGCAAGTTAAGAAAGGAAAAGAGTTCTCTAATTTGAAAGTTATATTTAACTTTTACAGAGCTCTTTCAGTGATATTTTCACCTGGAAATGCCAGACGACAGTGGTGTGAAGACTAATTGGGAGGTAAGTTGGTCTATTTTGAGGAGCTTGGCTGTAAAGAGTAGGAGAGAAATGGCAAAAGCAGCTAGAAGTAGGCACAGGGTAAGAAGAGCATTTTAAAAAATATGTAGTAGAGATATAATATAGTAAAGAGTATGATTACGTGCTGTGGGGAAAAGAAACAGTGAAAATGGAAAGAATAAAATTACAGGAGAGAGAGTAAAATGTTTGGAAAGGAATGGAAAGAAAACAGATGGCAGAATGATGACAGCCAGGGGGCTTGGAAAAAAGTGGTTAAGATTCAAAATAGCTACTTCAAAAAGTGGCAGAGGAAACTGACCAGGGTCAGAGATGATGAATTTCTCATGATCCCAATCTGTGTGTGTTTGTCTATACACAATAATAGTATTCTGTGCCAATTATGAGATTGAGCCAAAGTTGAGCACAGCATGGCAAAAGGAATCTGAGGATTCTGGTTGAAATGATATTATGGGGTCTCTGCAGGGCAGAGAAGGAAAGGAAGCAGGGCAGAGGAGGGCGATGAACTACAAGAAGGAAGAGGAAGAGGCTTTAAAGTGCTCAAGACTGAACAGCAGTTAAACTTGAATTGAGGCAGTTAGATAGCTGGGGCCTTGGTTTGTACTCAGTTCTGCATGGAGAAATCCAGGGTGATGATGGCGCCTGTAAGGTGTCCATGAGAATGAGTGGCTCGGGTGGAGGGGAGGGGAAGATTGTTGGTTTGAGGAAGTGAGAAGTTCTGCAGGTAGGTTGATGAAGGTGCCACCACATGACTATAGAGGCCACCCAGGATGACAGCAGGAACTTGGAGTGGACAGAATAACCGTGAGCTGGGGACAGTGTGTTCCACAAAGGAGGACATTAGGCCTGGGAGGTCTGGAGATGACAGCAGCAAAGTGAGCAGAACAGCTGAGTGACATAGACTGCAAGTAAGAAAAGGAATTCTATGAAGGTTGATAGCCTGGAAGTCCTAAATGAAGACCTAAGCAAATACTAGAAGCTATTTTCCCATTTTAGCTCTTGCTTTCAATCAAATTTGAGATCTCTTGATTCTGGCGGTTAAAACCTGAAAAAAAAAAAACATTCTCATTGAGTCCATTCTGACTCATAGTGACTATATAGAACAAAGTAGAACTGCCCCAGATGGTTTCCAAGGCTGCAATCTTTATAGAAGCAGGAAGCAGAATGGTACATCTTTTTCCCACGGAGCAGCTGGTGAGTTGGACTGCAGACCTTTTGGTTAGAAGCTGAGAGATTAACCACTGTGTCATCGGGGCTCCTTATCTGCCAGTCAGGACACTTTAAATATATCCTGAAGGCCCAGCCTAATACAGACAGAGCACACTAATTCTTACCTGCCCCCCAACCTTAGTATGCCCCCACCAATGGATACTTTCTTTGAGATACTCATTGAGTGCAGGTTTTCCATTACAAGTGTCCCTGAAGAAGGCTAATATCTTAAGCTATTGCCAACTAGGAACTAAGTCCTAACAGCTTGTCTGCTCTGCTAGAAAACAAGGATCTGAGAGGTGAGTAAAATGATGAGAGTTGCCAGAGAGGTACAAACAAGGAAAATTCAGGTGCAGAGCACCTTTCACGCCCTCCTCCAGTGATACAATCTGTAAATATAAATTCTGATCCTGTACGCTGCTGTCATAGAGCCTTGGGCCACTGAGCAGCTGCACAGATGTTCAGGGAAAAATAAGGGCCACTTGATAAGTAGGTGATAAGTTGTGTTGAGAGAAAGCTTCAGCTGGTTTACAGTATTACCTAAACCTATGTGGTAGATGTCCAGAGTTTCCTAGTTGAAACAAACAGGAAAGACTTAGTTTCCTTATAATTATAATATCTTTCTCATTTTTCACTCTTTATGTTGTTGTTAGGTGCCGTCGAGTCGATTCCAACTCAAAGCAACCCTATGCACAACAGAATGAAACACTGCCCGGTCCTGAACCATCCTTACAATTGTTATGCTTGAGCTCATTATTGCAGCCACTGTGTCTATCCATCTTTTCCACTGACCCTGTACTCTGTCAAGCATGATGTCCTTCTCCAGGGACTGATCCCTCCTGACAACATGTCCAAATTATGTAAGATGCAATCTCACCATCATTGCTTCTAAGGAGCATTCTGGTTGTACTTCTGCCAAGAAAGATTTGTTCGTTCTTTTGGCAGTCCATGGTATACTCAATATTCTTCGCCAACTCCACAATTCAAAGGCATCAATTCTTCTTCGGTCTTCCTTATTCATTGTCCAGCTTTCACATGCATATGATGCAATTGAAAATACTATGGCTTGGGTCAGGCGCACCTTAGTCTTCAAGGTGACACCTTTGTTCTTCAACACTTTAAAGAGGTCCTTTGCAGCAGATTTACCCAATGCAATGCATCTTTTGATTTCTTGACTGCTGCTTCCATGGCTGTTGATTGTGGATCCAAGTAAAATGAAATCCTTGACAACTTCAGACTTTTCTCTGTTTATCATCATGTTGCTCATTGGTCCAGTTGTGAGGACTTTTGTTTTCTTTATGTTGAGGTGCAATCCATACTGAAGGCTGTGGTCTTTGATCTTCATTAGTAAGTGCTTCAAGTCCTCTTCACTATCAACAAGCAGGTTTGTGTCATCTGCGTAACGCAGGTTGTTAATGAGTCTTCCTCCAATCCTGATGCCCTGTTCTTCTTCATACAGTCCAGCTTCTTGTATTATTTGCTCAGCATACAGATTGAATAGGTATGGTGAAAGAATACTACCCTAACGCACAACTTTCCTAACTTTAAACCAATCAGTATCCCCTTGTTCTGTCTGAACAACTGCCTCTCGATCTATGTAAAGGTTCCTCATGAGCACAATGAAGTGTTCTGGAATTCCCGTTCTTCGCAATATTATCCATAATTTGTTATGATCCACATGGTTGAATGCCTTTGCATAGTTAATTAGTCAATAAAACACAGTGTCAGTGATAGGATAATATCCATACGGCTACAAGGAAGACCAGTTAATACGACTATTATTCAAATTTACGCACGAACCACTAGGGCCAAAGATGAAGACATAGAAGATTTTTATCGGCTGCTGCAGTCTGAAATTGATCGAACATGCAATCAAGATGCATTGATAATTACTGGCGATTGGAATGTGAAAGTTGGAAACAAAGAAGAAGAAGGATCAGTAGTTGGAAAATACGGCTTTGGTGATAGAAATAATGCCGGAGATCGAATGATAGAATTTTGCAAGACCAATGGCTTCTTCATTGCAAATACCTTTTTTCACCAACATAAACAGTGACTATACACATGGAAACCCTGGTGGCGTAATGGTTAAGTGCTACGGCTGCTAACCAAAGGGTCGGCAGTTCAAATCTGCCAGGCACTCCTTGGAAACTCTATGGGGCAGTTCTATTCCTCCTCTAGGGTCACTATGAGTCAGAATCGACTCGAGGGCACTGGGGTTTTTAGGATACACATGGATCTCGCCAGATGGAACACACAGAAATCAAATTGACCACATCTGTGGAAAGAGATGATGGAAAAGCTCAATATCATCAGTCAGGACGAGGCCAGAGGTCGACTGTGGAACAGACCATCAATTGCTCATATGCAAGTTCAAGCTGAAAAACTTCTCACACTTATAGCTAACTTAAAAAAAATAAGGCCAAAGAGCTGTCTCACAGATGAGGTAGCAGTTGTGATGATGGGGTTGGGAGGGCCCAATAAGTCCTCGTTTCTTGTGTTTTTTGTTTGAGGCCAGCCTCAGTTTTCAGTTTCTACTTGCAGAGATTTCTGACCCTGTGTCTAGCAGCCTATGCCTGAGCACCCCCACAAATGCCACTTGAAGGAGCCCAGAGTGACAGAGTACCAGTCTAGCACTCCACCAGGTCTCCAGTGAATAAACTGCTCTCCTTGGTTGGTAAACCTCTCCAGTCTTCCGTGCTCTCTCCTAATCAGAAGCCTAAAGAATCAACCCCATATGTCGGTGTTTGCACAGGTGCGGTGGTGAGACCCAGCTTCATTGTAATGGGTTAAGAAACACACAGAGATCCTGAAATGCTGGAACAATGGGACCCACCAAGAATAGCATACCAAGAGACAGGACAGAAAACTTCTGTTCCCCAAGTGTTTCATCATTTTCTCTGTTCCTTTGAGTGGGTTATCTGGAAACAGGAGGGTAGTTAGACTGAGAGGTGGCAAATCAAACATATAATTTCAGAGTGGCTGTTTTTATTAGGTGATGAAATGGGCTGGGTAGTGAAAGATGTCTTGGGTGGCTTAAACACTGGGCAGATACCATGGATGTTTTGGTACCAGTTTTTGTTTTGTTTTGTTTTGTTTTTTTCCATACGTACAAGCTGAGAGGTTACAGGGAGGGAGCTGTGAATGCTCAATACTTAAGCAGCCCCTTGCTCTTTTGTTTCTTGGAGATCCATTAGTTCATTTTGATCTCCCTTGCCATCTTGCTTATAAAACCTTCACATTTTAAAGAGGGCTCACTCTCCAACAGGTGGGTCCACGTTCTCACAGGTCTCCCCGTTACTAACAAAATAGGCCATATTTGAAGCCTCAAGCCAGAAGAGGCAATTGTTATTGCTATTACCATGGGGAATGAGAAAGGGAAGTGAAAGGCAAATGAGAGTAGGTGGGCTTGCTTTAAAGACTTCATTTAGGTTCCTCCTAGCCCTGTCAGAATTTACTTGATGTTTGTCTATTCAGAAAGCTTCATATTTTACTCATATATTTATTCAATCACAATGAAGACATTTTTCTCTTTCATATTATGTGGAATACTAAAAATAATAGCCTGGTGATGCATTGGGGAGTTACCCTTTTCCTAGTGTGTGGTTCTTGGCTCAAAGAGTATGATGGTTGGAAAAAAATCAACACAAGGCTGCTCTGTATGATATTATGTCTCTGGTAGAAAGTGGTTTGGAGGGTTTTACGGAGCACAGATTCTAAAGGTAAAATCTTTAACAAGTCACAACTCTGAAAGACTGAGTAAAACTTACAGTCAAATCTTAGATAAATAAGCTAAAAAATCTCCAAAGGAGAGTAAGTCACCAAGTGTTCAAGTTTGATTTGGATATTGCACTTAAATATTTTCAACCTTGGTATTTTCCCTCCCCCTTTCTTTTGTAAAAAATTAAAAAAAGCATATATATTGGTAATGCATGTATCTTGTTTATCAGTTATCTTACTATCTGTGTGAATTTTATTATGCCCCTTCTGAGGTTTTTTTTGTCACTCTTTAGTTCTCTTAAGGAGACTTGGGAGCAAACTATCAGGTAGAGTTTGCTAAGGACACTTTTGAACAATCCTCTCCATTAAACCTCTATGCCTTTTGTTCTAATGGTCTTCACTTCCTCCATTTCCCTTTTCACTGTATCAGATATATTAAGAGCATTCCATAAAGCCAAACACTAGTTTGTGGCAATGAAAGCCTTATCATGCATATATGGTTTTACACACACCCTCATTGAAAAAAAAAAAAAGAATTGAAGCACAAGTAACAGGTTGCAGAGATTTTGATGACCCTTTGTAAAGCGTGAATCTTTCTCTAAGGAGGAGAGAGGGGCATGATGGGAAAGAGATGGTGACACTTGGTTCTGAGGCTAAGCTGGTAAAATACATAATTTTATTTGGTTTCCTTCTCTAGAAAAATTTATTGTGAAAAAATTGGAAGTCATCCTTGACTCCTCCCACTTTCTCACCATTTTCCAACATCCATTCATCTCCAAATTCTATTGATTCATCTAAAATATTTCTTGAGCCCATGCCCTTTACTGCCACTGTTCTAGTTCAGATTTCATTGAATGCTGAACTACATTTTTTTTTAAATTGTGCTTTAGTTGAAGGCTTAAACAGTAAATTAGCTTTTCATTAAACAATTAACACACATAATTGCTTTGTGATGTTGGTTTCCAACCCTGCAACGTGTCAACACTCTTCCCTTCTCTACCTTGGGTTTCCCATTTCCATTCGTCCAGCTTTCCTGTCCCCTCCTGCCTTCTTGTGCTTGCTCCTGGGCTCGTGTGCCTATTTAGTCTCATATACGTGATTCAGGTATGAGTATTAAAAAAATTATTGTGTGTTTTATGGGCCTGACTAATCTTTGGCTGAAGGGTGAACCTCAGGAGTAACTTTATTATGTTGCTAGTATGGGGGCCATGCTCTCAGGGTTTCTCCAGTCTCTGTCAGACCAGTAAGTCTGGTCTTTTTTTGTGAGTTAGAATTTTGTTCTATATTTTTCTCCTGCTGTGTCTGGGACCCTCTCTGTCAGAGCTATCAGTGGTGGTAGCCTGGGACCATCTAGTTATATTGGACTCAGTCTAGTAGAGGCTGTGGTAGTTGTGGTCCATTAGTCCTTTGGACTAATCTATCCCTTGTGTCGTTTGTTTTCTTCATTCTCCCTTGCTCCAGGTGGTCTGGGACGCTCACAAGCTTTTAAGGCCCCAGACACTGCTCACCAAAGTAGGATGTAGAACATTTTCTTTATAAACTATGCTATGTTAATAGAGCTACAAGTCTTCTGAGACCATGGTCCCTAGACCTCAGCCCAGTATTGGTGCCTCAGGGAGTTTAGATGTGCTGTGAAACAAACTTCTGTGACTTTGCCTTGGTCAAGTTGTGCTGACTTCCCCAGTATTGTGTACTGTCTTACCCTTCACTGAAGTTACCCCTGTTGTTGTTGTTGTTAGATGCTGTCGAGTTAGTTTCAACTCATAGCGACCCTATGCACAACAGAACGAAACACTGCCTGGTCCTGAGCCATCCTTACAACCGTTGTTATGCTTGAGGTTGCTGCAGCCACTGTGTCAATCCACCTCATTGAGGGCCTTCCTCTTTTCTGCTGACCCTGTACTTTGCCAAGCATGATGTCCTTCTCCAGGGACTCATCCCTCCTGACAACATATCCAAAGTATGTAAGATGCAATCTCACCATCATTGCTTCTAAGGAGCATTCTGGTTGTACTTCTGCCAAGAAAGATTTGTTCGTTCTTTTGGCAGTCCATGGTATACTCAATATTCTTCGCCAACTCCACAATTCAAAGGCATCAATTCTTCTTCGGTCTTCCTTATTCATTGTCCAGCTTTCACATGCATATGATGCAATTGAAAATACTATGGCTTGGGTCAGGCGCACCTTAGTCTTCAAGGTGACACCTTTGCTCTTCAACACTTTAAAGAGGTCCTTTGCAGCAGATTTACCCAATGCAATGCATCTTTTGATTTCTTGACTGCTGCTTCCATGGCTGTTGATTGTGGATCCAAGTAAAATGAAATCCTTCACAACTTCAATCTTTTCTCCGTTTATCATCATGTTGCTCATTGGTCCAGTTGTGAGGACTTTTGTTTTCTTTATGTTGAGGTGCAATCCATACTGAAGGCTGTGGTCTTTGATCTTCATTAGTAGATGCTTCAACTCCTCTTCACTATCAATAAGCAGGGTTGTGTCATCTGCATAATGCAGGTTGTTAATGAGTCTTCCTCCAATCCTGATGCCCCGTTCTTCTTCATATAGTCCCCCTTCTCGTATTATTTGCTCAGCATACAGATTGAATAGGTATGGTGAAAGAATACAACCCTGATGCACACCTTTCCTGACTTTAAACCAATCAGTATCCCCTCATTCTGTCTGAACAACTGCCTCTTGATCTATGTAAATGTTCCTTGTGAGCACAGTTAAGTGTTCTGGAATTCCCATTCTTCGCAAGTTTATCCATAATTTGTTATGATCCACACAGTCGAATACTTTTGCATAGTCAATAAAACACAGATAAACATCCTTCTGGGATTCTCTGCTTTTAGCCAGGACCCATCTGACATCAGCAATGATATCCCTGGTTCCACATCCTCTTCTGAAACCAGCCTGAATTTCTGGCAGTTCCCTGTTGATATACTGCTGCAGCCATTTTTGAATGATCTTCAGCAAAATTTTGCTTGCGTGTGATATTAATGATATTGTTCTATAATTTCCACATTCAATTGGGTCACCTTTCTTGGGAATAGGCATAAATATGGATCTCTTCCAGTCAGTTGGCCAGGAAGCTGTCTTCCATATTTCTTGGCATAGACAAGTGAGCACGTCCAGTGCCGCATCTGTTTGTTGAAACATCTCTAGTGATATTCCATCAATTCCTGGAGCCTTGTTTTTCACCAATGCCTTCAGAGCAGCTTGGACTTCTTCCTTCAGTACCATCAGTTCCTGATAGACTAGGGGTAACTTCATCATCAAAAAGAAGTTACCCTTAGTAACTATCAAAGACTGTTTCTTTCTGCGTGTAAACCTTTTCATTAGTTTTTACAATAGTGCTCTCATACAGTATTTGTCCTTTTGTAATTGACTTCTTTCACTTAGCATAATGCCCTCCAGATTCATTCATGTTGTGAGATATTTCAAAGATTCAACATTATTCTTTATCACTGCACAGTATTCCATTGTGTGTATGTACCACAGTTTATCCATTCATCTGTTAATGGGCACTTAGGCTGTTGCCATCTTTTTGTTATTGTGAATAATACTGCAGTGAACATGGGTGTGCATATGTCTATTCATGTGACCACTCGTTTCTCTAGGATATATTCCTTGGAGGGGATTGCTAGATTGTATGGTATTTCTGTTTCTAGCTTTTTAAGGAAGCGCCATATCATTTTCTAAAATGGTTGCACTATTTTGCATTCCTACCAGTAGTGCACAAGAGTCAGTGCTGAACTACTTCTGACCTCAGTTGACAAGCTTTTCTTTTTAATTGTAGTAAAATATATACAGCTGAAAAATTGCTATTTTAACCTTTTTAAA
This sequence comes from Elephas maximus indicus, assembly GCF_024166365.1. Taxonomy (NCBI): domain Eukaryota; kingdom Metazoa; phylum Chordata; class Mammalia; order Proboscidea; family Elephantidae; genus Elephas; species Elephas maximus. The sequence goes on from NC_064820.1 coordinate 87,964,240, forward strand.
GTGTAAAATCCAGTGACATAATCACAGTCACAATGGTGTGCAACCATCACTACTATTTGTTTCCAAAACCTTTTCATCACCCCAAATAGAACTCTGCACCCATTAACCAGTAATTCCCATTCTCTACTTACTTACCATAGCCCCTGGTAAACATTAACTTACTTTCTGTCTATTTGCGTTTGCCTATTCTAGATATTCCATCTAGGTGGGATCATATATTTGCCCTTTTGTGTCTGGCTTATTTCACTTAGCATTATGTTTTCAAGGCTCATCCATGTCTTAGCATGTATCAGAACTTCATTCCTTTTTATGGCCACTTGGCTACATTCTGATGGCAGTGAGTTTTGACTACCTTTGATTCTTCCCCCTTTCTAGCCCAATCTCTATCCTGTCACAGGAAATGTAAGCCCAATTATGCAATGACTGACCTCCTATTGCCTATTGGAGGAAGAAAAAAAATACTTACGTGGCCTACAGTCCCTGTGTGATCTGCACCTCACTGACCCCCAGCCTCATCTCTCACCAACCACCCCCTTGCTACCAATTCAGGCCTAATCTCTAGCTCACATTTCTGGTCCCAGCAACACCAAAAAAAATTGGCCACAGCTTCTCCCCAGAAATTGTACTGTTTCCAGCTCTGGGCCTTTGCTCATGCTGGGATTTCTACTCTCTTGCCCTCTTCCCTAAGTGTCCAGGTTTACTTCTATTCCCTTGGCTTCCCCAAATCCAGTTGCCATTGAGTTGATTCTGACTCATGGTGACCCCATACGTGACAAACTAGAACTGCTGCCTCTGGGTGCCCTCGAACCACCAACCTTTCTTAAAGCACCAGTAGAGAGACTGCTTCTCTAAGAAGGCTTCTCTGGGCTAGTCCACCACACCCATTGCCCCAGGCCAAACCAAGTTCCTGGGCTCTAGTGCTCCCTCTGACTCTCTCACTAATGTTTTTATCATTCTTTATAGTCCCAGTATTTAGCACAGAGTAGGTGCTCAAAAGCGATTTATTTGCTAAATAAATAAATGAATGAATGCATATGCGATTGAGCAATTAGTGGGTCTTTTTGCCCCTCATCACTCACTCCCCCCCATCTTTTTTTTTTTAATTTTTATTAAGCTTCAAGTGAACATTTACCATTCCAATCAGTCTGTCACATGTAGGTTTACATACATCTTACTCCCTTCTCCCACTTGCTCTCCCCCTATTGAGTCAGCCCTTACAGTCTCTCGTTTCGTGCCAATTTTACCTTCTTCCCTCTCTCTCTATCTTCCCATCCCCCCTCCAGTCAAGAGTTGCCAACACACTCTCCCGTGTTCACCTGATTTAATTAGCTCACTCTTCATCAGTATCTCTCTCCCCCCCACTGACCAGTCCTTTTCATGCCTGATGATTTGTCTTCGGGGATGGTTCCTGTCCTGTGCCATCAGAAGTTCTGGGGAGCATTGTCTCTGGGATTCCTCTAGTCGCAATCATACCATTAGGTGTGGTCTTTTAATGAGAATTTGGGGTCTGCATCCCATTGGTCTCCTGCTCCCTCAGGAGTTGTCTGTTGTGTTCCCTGACAGGGCAGACATCGATTGTGGCCGGGCACCAACTAGTTCTTCTGGTCTCAGGATATTGTAGGTCTCTGGTTCAAGTGGCCCTTTCTGTCTCTTGGGTTCTTAGTTGTCGTGTGACCTTGGTGTTCTTCCTTTGCCTTTGCTCCCGGTGGGTTGAGACCAATTAATGTATTTTAGATGGCTGCTTGTTGGCATTTAGGACCCCAGGTGCCACAATTCAAAGTGGGATGCAGAGTGTTTTCATAATAGAATTGTTTTGCCCATTGATTTAGAAGTCCTCTCAAACCAAGTTCCCCAGACCCCAGCCCCTGCTTCGCTATCCTTTGAAGCTTTCATTTTATCTCGGAAACCTCTTTACTTTTAATCCTGTCCAATTAGGCTGACCTTCCTTGTTTTGAGTGTTGTCTTTCCCTTCACCCAAAGCAGTTCCCATCTACAGATTGATCAATAAAAAGCCCTCTCCCTCCCTCCCTCCCTCCCTCCCTCCCTCCCTCCCCCCTTTGTAACCACAAAAGTATGTGTTCTTTTCAGTTTTTTCTATTTCTCAAGATCTTATAATAGTGGTCTTATACAATATTTGTCCTTTTGCAACTGACTCATTTCGCTCAGCATAATGCCTTCCAGATTCCTCCATGTTATGAAATGTTTCAGAGATTCGTCACTGTTCTTTATCGATGCGTAGTATTCCATTGTGTGAATATACCACAATTTATTTACCCATTCGTCCGTTGATGGACATGTTGGTTGCTTCCAGCTTTTTGCTATTGTAAACAGAGCTGCAATAAACATGGGTGTGCATATATCTGTTTGTGTGAAGGGTCTTGTATTTTTAGGGTATATTCCAAGGAGTGGGATTTCTGGGTTGTATGGTAGTTCTATTTCTAACTGTTTAAGATAACGCCAGATGGATTTCCAAAGTGGTTGTACCATTTTACAATCCCACCAGCAGTGTATGAGAGTTCCAGTCTCTCCGCAGCCTCTCCAACATTTACTATTTTGTGTTTTTTGAATTAATGCCAGTCTAGGTGGTGTCAGATGGAATCTCATCGTAGTTTTAATTTGCATTTCTCTAATGACTAATGATCGAGAGCATTTTCTCATGTATCTGTTGGCTGCCTGAATATCTTCCCTAGTGAAATGTGTGTTCATATCCTTTGCCCACTTCTTGATTGGGTTGTTTGTCTTTTTGTGTTTGAGTTTTGACAGAATCATGTAGATTTTAGAGATCAGGCGCTGGTCTGAGATGTCATAGCTGAATATTCTTTCCCAGTCTGTAGGTGGTCTTTTTACTCTTTTGGTGAAGTCTTTAGATGAGCATAGGTGTTTGATTTTTAGGAGCTCCCAGTTATCTGGTTTCTCTTCATCATTTTTGGTAATGTTTTGTATTCTGTTTATGCCCTGTATTAGGGCTCCTAGGGTAGATCCTATTTTTTCTTCCATGATTTTTATCGTTTTAGTCTTTATGTTTAGGTCTTTGATCCACTTGGAGTTAGTTTTGGTGCATGGTGTGAGGTATGGGTCCTGTTTCATTCTTTTGCAAATGGATATCCAGGTATGCCAGCACCATTTGTTAAAAAGACTATTATTTCCCCAATTGACTGACACTGGTCCTTTGTCAAATATCAGCTGCTCATACGTGGATGGATTTATATCTGGATTCTCAATTCTGTTCCATTGGTCTATGTGCCTGTTGTTGTACCAGTACCAGGCTGTTTTGACTACTGTAGCTATATAATAGGTTCTGAAATCAGGTAGGGTGAGGCCTCCCACTTTCTTCTTCTTTTTCAGTAATGTTTTGCTTATCCGGGGGTTCTTTCCTTTCCATATGAAATTCGTGATTTGTTTCTCTATTCCCTTAAAGTATGACATTGGTATTTGGATTGGAAGTGCGTTGTATGTATAAATGGCTTTTGGTAGAATAGACATTTTTACTATGTTAAGTCTTCCTATCCATGAGCAGGGTATGTTTTTCCATTTAAGTGTGTCCTTTTGAATTTCTTGTAGCAGAGTTTTATAGTTTTCTTTGTATAGGTCTTTTACATCCTTGGTAAGATTTATTCCTAAGTATTTTATCTTCTTGGGGGCTACTGTGAATGGTATTGATTTGGTTATTTCCTCTTCGGTGTTCTTTTTGTTGATGTAGAGGAATCCAAGTGATTTTTGTATGTTTATTTTATATCCTGAGACTCTTCCAAACTCTTCTATTAGTTTCAGTAGTTTTCTGGAGGATTTCTTAGGGTTTTCCATGTATACGATCATGTCATCTGCAAATAGTGATAGCTTTACTTCCTCCTTACCAATCTGGATACCCTTTATTTCTTTGTCTAGCCTAATTGCCCTGGCTAGGACTTCAAGTACGATGTTGAATAAGAGCGGTGATAAAGGGCATCCTTGTCTGGTTCCCGTTCTCAAGGGAAATGCTTTCAGGTTCTCTCCATTTAGAGTGATATTGGCCGTTGGCTTTGCATATATGCCCTTTATTATGTTGAGGAATTTTCCTTCAATTCCTATTTTGGTGAGAGTTTTTATCATAAATGGGTGTTGGACTTTGTCAAATGCCTTTTCTGCATCAATTGATAAGATCATGTGGTTTTTATCTTTTGTTTTATTTATGTGATGGATTACATTAATGGTTTTTCTGATATTAAACCAGCCTTGCATACCTGGTATAAATCCCACTTGATCAGGGTGAATTATTTTTTTGATGTGTTGTTGGAGTCTATTGGCTAGAATTTTGTTAAGGATTTTTGCATCTATGTTCATGAGGGATATAGGTCTATAATTTTCTTTTTTTGTAATGTCTTTACCTGGTTTTGGTATCAGGGAGATGGTAGCTTCATAGAATGAGTTAGGTAGTATTCCGTCTTTTTCTATACTTTGAAATACCTTCAATAGTAATGGTGTTAAGTCTTCTCTGAAGGTTTGGTAGAACTCTGCAGTGAAGCCATCTGGGCCAGGACTTTTTTTTGTTGGGAGTTTTTTGTTTACCGTTTCAATCTCTTTTGTTGTTATGGGTCTATTTAGTTGTTCTACTTCTGAATGTGTTAGTTTAGGTAAGTAGTATTGTTCCAAGAATTTATCCATTTCTTCTAGGTTTTCAAATTTGTTAGAGTACAATTTTATGTAGTAATCTGATATGATTCTTTTGATTTCATTTGGTTCTGTTGTGATGTGGTCCTTCTCGTTTCTTATTCGGGTTATTTGTTTCCTTTCCTGTTTTTCTTTAGTCAGTCTAGCCAATGGTTTATCAATTTTGTTAATTTTTTCAAAGAACCAGCTTTTGGCTTTGTTAATTCTTTCAATTGTTTTTCTGTTCTCTAATTCATTTAGTTCAGCTCTAATTTTTATTATTTGTTTTCTTCGGGTGCCTGATGGATTCTTTTGTTGCTCACTTTCTATTTGCTCAAGTTGTCGGGACAGTTCTCTGATTTTGGCTCTTTCTTCTTTTTGTATGTGTGCATTTATCGATATAAATTGGCCTCTGAGCACTGCTTTTGCTGTGTCCCAGAGGTTTTGATAGGAAGTATTTTCATTCTCGTTGCTTTCTAAGAATTTCCTTATTCCCTCCTTGATGTCTTCTATAACCCAGTCTTTTTTCAGGAGGGTATTGTTCATTTTCCAAGTATTTGATTTCTTTTCCCTAGTTTTTCTGTTATTGATTTCTAGCTTCATTGCCTTGTGGTCTGAGAAGATGCTTTGTAATATTTCGATGTTTTGGATTCTGGAAAGATTTGTTTTATGCCCTAATATGTGGTCTATTCTAGAGAATGTTCCATGTGCGCTAGAAAAAAAAGTATATTTTGCAGCAGTTGGGTGGAGAGTTCTGTATAAGTCAATGAGGTCAAGTTGGTTGATTGTTGTAAGTAGGTCTTCCGTGTCTCTATTGAGCTTCTTACTGGATGTCCTGTCCTTCTCCGAAAGTGGTGTGTTGAAGTCTCCTACTATATATGTGGAGGTGTCTATCTCAGTTTTCAATTCTGTTAAAATTTGATTTATGTATCTTGCAGCCCTGTCATTGGGTGCGTAAATATTTAGTATGGTTATGTCTTCCTGATCAATTGTCCCTTTTATCATTATATAGTGTCCTTCTTTATCCTTTGTGGTGGATTTAAGTCTAAAGTCTATTTTGTCAGAAATTAATATTGCTACTCCTCTTCTTTTTTGCTTATTGTTTGCTTGATATATTTTTTTCCATCCTTTGAGT